>NC_050096.1:71132682-76132682 GCF_902167145.1 Zea mays | reverse complement strand
TCCGTCCCATTAGGCAAACCATCGACATTTGACGGTGAAGATTATCCTAGGTGGAGTGATATGATGAGATATCACCTAACCTCACTCCACAAAAGCATATGGGATGTTGTTGAGTTTGGTGTACAGGTACCATCCATAGGGGATGAAGATTATGATGAGGATGAGGTGGCCCAAATCGTGCACTTCAACTCCCAAGCCACCACTATACTCCTCACCTCTCTAAGTCGAGAGGAGTATAACAAGGTGCAAGGATTGAAGAGTGCCAAGGAGATTTGGGACGTACTCAAGACCGCACACAAAGGAGACGAGGTGACCAAGATCACCAACCGGGAGACGATCGAGGGGGAGCTCGGTCGCTTCTGGCTTCGCCAAGGAGAGGAGCCACAAGAGATGTACAACCGGCTCAAGACCTTGGTGAACCAAGTGAGCAACCTCGGGAGCAAAAAATGGGATGACTATGAAATGGTCAAGGTTATTCTTAGATCACTCGTTTTTCTTAACCCTACGCAAGTACAATTAATACATGGTGATCCTAGATACACACTAATGTCTCCCGAGGAAGTAATAGGAAAATTTGGGAGCTTTTAATTGATGATCAAAGGCTCAAAGAAAATCATCGAGCAAGATGGCCCCTCCATGCACGAAGCTCAACCGGTCGCATTCAAGGCGACAGAGGAGAAGAAGGAAGAGTCTACATCAAGTAGACTCCCCAACGATGCCTCCAAACTCGACAACGAGGAAATGGCGCTCATCATCAAGAGCTTCCGCCTAATCCTCAAGCAAAGGAGAGGGAAGGACTACAAGTCCCGCTCCAAGAAAGTGTGCTACAAGTGTGGTAAGCCCGGTCACTTTATTGCAAAATGTCCAATATCAAGTGACAGTGACAGGGGCGACGACAAGAAGGGAAAGAGGAGAGAAAAGAAGAGATACTACAAGAACAAGGGCGGCGATGCCCATGTGTGCCGCGAGTGGGACTCCGACGAGAGCTCCACCGACTCCTCCTCCGACGAGGACGCCGCCAACATCGCCATCACCAAAGGACTCCTCTTCCCCAACATCGGCCACAAGTGCCTCATGGCAAAGGACGGCAAAAGGAAGAAGGTAAAATCAAAATCCTCCACTAAATATGCAACCTCTAGTGATGAGGATAATTCTAGTGATGAGGAGGATAATTTGCGCACCCTTTTTGCCAACCTAAACATGCAACAGAAGGAAAAATTAAATGAATTAATTAGTGCTATTCATGAGAAGGATGAACTCTTGGACTCTCAAGAGGACTTCCTAATTAAAGAAAACAAGAAGCATGTTAAGGTTAAAAATGCTTACGCTCTAGAAGTAGAGAAATGTGAAAAACTATCTAGTGAGCTAAGCACTTGCCATGATATTATTGCCAACCTTAGAAATGAAAATGCTAAAATAATTGCTAAGGTTGATTCAAATGTTTGTGATGTTTCAATTCCCAATCTTAGAGATGATAATGTTAGTTTACTTGCTAAGATTGAAGAATTGAATGTCTCTCTTGCTAGCCTTAAGATTGAAAATGAAAAATTAATTGCTAAGGCTAAAGACTTAGATGTTTGCAATGTTACCATTTCTAATCTTAGAAGTAAAAATGACATATTACATGCTAAGATTGTTGAATTAACATCTTGCAAACCCTCTACATCTACCGTTGAGCATGTTTCCATTTGTACTAGATGTAGATACATTAATGTTGATGCTATTCATGATCACCTAGCTTTAATTAAGAAACAAAATGATCACATAGATCAACTTAATGCCAAAATTAATGAGCAAAAGCATGCTCTATAATGGGAGACGCCCTGGCATCAAGGATGGCATTGGCTTCCAAAAGGGGGACAATGTCAAACTTAATGCCTCTCCTAAAAAATTGTCAAACTTTGTTAAGAGCAAGGCTCCCATGCCTCAGGATAACGAGGGTTACATTTTGTACCCTGTCGGTTATCCCGAGCACAAGATTAGGAGAATTCACTCTAGGAAGTCTCACTCTGGCCCTAATCATGCTTTTATGTATAAGGGTGAGACATCTAGCTCTAGGCAATCAACCCGTGCTAAATTGCCTAAGAAGAAAACTCCTATTGCATCAAATGATTCTAACATTTCATTTAAAACTTTTGATGCATCTTATGTTTTGACAAACAAATCCGGCAAGATAGTTGCCAAATATGTTGGGGGCAAACACAAGGGATCAAAGACTTGTGCTTGGGTACCCAAAGTTCTTGTATCTAATGTCAAAGGACCCAAAACCATTTGGGTACCTAAAATCAAGAACTAAATTTGTTTTGTAGGTTTATGCATCCGGGGGCTCAAGTTGGATCATCGACAGCGGGTGCACAAACCATATGACAGGGGAGAAAAAGATGTTCTCCTCCTACGAGAAAAACCAAGATCCCCAACGAGCTATCACATTTGGGGATGGAAACCAAGGTTTGGTCAAAGGATTGGGTAAAATTGCTATATCTCCTGACCATTCCATTTCCAATGTTTTTCTTGTAGACTCTTTAGATTACAACTTGCTTTCAGTTTCGCAATTATGTAAAATGGGTTACAACTGTCTTTTTACGGATATAGGTGTTACTGTCTTTAGAAGAAGTGATGATTCAGTAGCATTTAAGGGAGTGTTAGAGGGTCAGCTATACTTAGTAGATTTTGATAGAGCTGAAATCGACACTTGCTTAATTGCTAAGACTAACATGGGCTGGCTCTGGCATCGCCGACTAGCACATGTTGGAATGAAGAATCTTCACAAGCTTCTAAAGGGAGAACACATTTTGGGACTAACAAATGTTCATTTTGAGAAAAACGGGATTTGTAGCGCATGTCAGGCAGGGAAGCAAGTTGGTGTTCATCATCCGCACAAGAACATTATGATGACTGACAGGCCACTCGAGCTCCTACACATGGACCTATTCGGCCCGATAGCTTACATAAGCATCGGCGGGAGTAAGTACTGTCTAGTTATTGTCGATTACTATTCTTGCTTCACTTGGGTGTTCTTTTTGCAGGAAAAATCTCATACCCAAGAGACCTTAAAGGGATTCTTGAGACGGGCTCAAAACGAGTTCGGCTTAAGGATCAAGAAGATTAGAAGCGACAACGGGACGGAGTTCAAGAACTCTCAAATTGAAGGCTTACTTGAGGAGGAGGGCATCAAGCATGAGTTCTCTTCTCCCTACACGCCACAACAAAATGGTGTAGTGGAGAGGAAGAATAGAACTCTATTGGACATGGCAAGGACCATGCTTGATGAATACAAGACTTCGGATCGGTTTTGGGCCGAGGCGGTCAACACCGCTTGCTACGCCATCAACCGGTTGTATCTACACCGAATCCTCAAGAAGACATCTTATGAACTCCTAACCGGTAAAAAGCCCAATGTTTCATATTTTAGAGTCTTTGGTAGCAAATGCTTTATTCTTGTTAAAAGAGGTAGAAAATCTAAATTTGCTCCTAAGGCTGTAGAAGGCTTTTTACTAGGATATGATTCAAACACAAGGGCATATAGAGTCTTTAACAAGTCCTCTGGACTAGTTGAAGTTTCTTGTGACATTGTGTTTGATGAGACTAACGGCTCTCAAATAGAGCAAGTTGATCTTGATGAGCTAGATGATGAAGAGGCTCCGTGCGTCGCGCTAAGGAACATGGCCATTGGGGATGTGTATCCTAAGGAATCCGAAGAGTCTCCAAATGCACAAGATCAACCATCTTCCTCAATGCAAGCATCTCCACCAACTCAAGTTGAGGATGAGGCTCAAGATGATGAAGGAGAAGATCAAGAAGTTGAGCCACCTCAAGAGGAGAGCAATGATCAAGGGGGAGATGCCCATGATCAAGATAAGGAAGATGAACAAGTTCCAAGGCCGCCACACCCATGAGTCCACCAAGCAATCCAACGAGATCACCCCGTGAACACCATCCTCGGCGATATTCAAAAGGGGGTAACTACTCGATCTCATGTTGCTCATTTTTGTGAACATTACTCTTTTGTTTCCTCTATTGAGCCACACAGGGTAGAGGAAGCACTTCAAGATTCAGATTGGGTGGTGGCAATGCAAGAGGAGCTCAACAATTTCACTAGGAATGAGGTATGGCATTTAGTTCCACGTCCTAATCAAAATGTTGTAGGAACCAAGTGGGTCTTCCGCAACAAGCAAGATGAGCATGATGTGGTGACAAGGAACAAAGCCCGACTTGTGGCCAAGGGATATTTACAAGTCGAAGGTTTGGATTTCGGTGAAACCTATGCACCCGTAGCTAGGCTAGAATCAATTCGCATTTTACTTGCCTATGCTACTTACCATGGCTTCAAGCTCTATCAAATGGACGTGAAAAGTGCCTTCCTCAATGGACCAATCAAGGAAGAGGTCTATGTTGAGCAACCTCCCGGCTTTGAAGATAGTGAGTACCCTAACTATGTATATAAACTCTCTAAGGCGCTTTATGGGCTCAAGCAAGCCCCAAGAGGATGGTATGAATGCCTAAGAGATTTCCTTATCACTAATGGCTTCAAAGTCGGAAAGGCTGATCCCACTTTATTTACTAAAACACTTGCAAATGATTTGTTTGTATGCCAAATTTATGTTGATGATATTATATTTGGGTCTACTAACGAATCTACATGTGAGGAATTTAGTAGGATCATGACACAAAAATTCGAGATGTCTATGATGGGGGAGTTGAAGTACTTCTTGGAATTTCAAGTGAAGCAACTCCAAGAGGGCACCTTCATTAGCCAAACGAAGTACATTCAAGATATTCTCAACAAGTTTGGAATGAAGGATGCCAAGGCCATCAAGACACCCATGGGAACCAATGGGCATCTCGACCTCGACACGGGAGGTAAATTCGTCGATCAAAAGGTATACCGGTCGATGATAGGCTCTTTACTCTATTTATGTGTATCTCGACCGGACATTATGCTTTCCGTATGCATGTGTGCAAGATTCCAAGCCGACCCTAAGGAAGCTCACCTTACGGCCGTAAAACAAATCTTGAGATATTTAGTTTATACTCCTAAGTTTGGGCTTTGGTATCCTCGGGGATCCACATTCGATTTAATTGGTTATTCGGATGCCGATTGGGCGGGGTGTAAAATTAATAGAAAGATCACATCGGGGACTTGCCAGTTCTTAGGAAGGTCTCTGGTGTCTTGGGCTTCAAAGAAGCAAAATTCTGTAGCTCTTTCTACCGCCGAAGCCGAGTATATTGCCGCAGGACATTGTTGCGCGCAATTGCTTTGGATGAGGCAGACCCTTAGAGACTGGTTACAAATTAACCAAAGTTCCTCTTCTATGTGATAATGAGAGTGCAATCTGCATGGCGGATAATCCCGTTGAGCATAGCCGCACTAAACACATAGCCATTCAGTATCATTTCTTAAGGGATCACCAACAAAAGGGGGATATCAAGATTGCATATATTAGCACCAAAGAACAAAGCCGATATCTTTACCAAGCCACTAGATGAACAAACTTTTAACAAACTTAAGCATGAGCAAAATATTCTTGATTCTCGGAATTTCTTTTGATGTTTTGCACACATAGCTCATTAATATACCTTTGATCATATCTCTTTTATATGCTATGACTAATGTGTTTTCAAGTGTATTTCAAATCAAGTCATAGATTGAAAGGGAATTGGAGTCTTCGGTGAAGACAAAGGCTTCCACTCCACTCCATCAAATTACTCATCCTTCGCCGTCGCTCCGCATCACTCTCCGTCTTTGGTATAATCTTCACTCATATTTTGTTCGCCAAAGAGGGAGAAATTAATTATAAGGGCTTATATTTCACTCAAGTATCCGTTTTTGGCGATTCATGCCAAAGGGGGAGAAAGTGTTAGCCCAAAGCAAAAGGACCGCACCACCACCAATTTTCAAAATTTTGAGTTAAGAAAAGATTTTTCAATTGATGATTTTTCAATCGGTATTAGAATTTCAAATTGGTATAACCTCTTCAAAACTAATATCTAAAACCCTCTTGAACACTAAGAGGAGGATTTGATTAAGGGGGAGTTTTGTTTAGTCAAAGGAAAAAGCATTTGAAACAAGGGGAGAAAATTTCAAATCTTGAAAATGCTTCTCAAAATCTTATTCATTTATCTTTGACTATTTGCAAAAATACTTTACAAAAGAATTTGCAAAAACAAAACATGTGGTGCAAGCGTGGTCCAAAATGTTAAAAATAAAGAAACAATCCATGCATATCTTATAAGAATTTATATTGGTTCAATTCTAAGTAACCTTTGCACTTACATTATGCAAACTAGTTCAATTATGCACTTCTATATTTGCTTTGGTTTGTGTTGGCATCAATCACCAAAAAGGGGGAGATTGAAAGGGAAATAGGCTTACACCTTTTCCTAAATTGATTTTGGTGGTTGAATTGCCCAACACAAATAATTGGACTAACTAGTTTGCTCTAGATTATGAGTTCTACAGGTGCCAAAGGTTCACATCAAACCAATAAAAAGACCAAAAAAGGATTCAAATACAAGGGAGCAAAGTCAACCGAAGTGTGCCCTGGTTTGGCGCACCAGACTGTCCGGTGTGCCACCGGACAGTGTCCGGTGCACCAGGGACTCCAACTCTGAACTGCTCACCTTCGGGAATTCTAGAGGCCACTCCGCTATAATTCACCGGACTGTCCGGTGTGCCAGCGGAGCAACGACTACTTCCGCACCAACGGTCGCCTGCAACAGCATTCAATGCGCTACAATGCGCACAGATGTCAGGCTCGCACCAGAAGGCGCACCGGACAGTCTACAGGACCTGTTCGGTGCACCACCGGACTGTCCGGTGCCCCAGAAGACAGAAGCTCCAACGGTCAGAATCCAACGGCCAGGTGACGTGGTAGGCGCACCGGACTGTCCGGTGCGCCATGCGACAGACAACCTCCCAACGGCCACTTTTGGTGGTTGGGGCTATAAATACCCCAACCACCCCACCATTCATGGCATCCAAGTTTTCCAACTTCCTACACCTTACAAGAGCTATAGCATTCAATACAAGACACACCAAAGAGATAAAATCCTCTCCCAAGTCCTTAGTTCATTCCAAATCAAATAGTGACTAGTGAGAGAGTGACTTGTGTTCATTTGAGCTCTTGAGCTTGGATTGCTTCTTTTTCTCATTCTTTCTTGTGATCAACTCAATTGTAACCGAGGCAAGAGACATCAATTGTGTGGTGGTCCTTGCGGGGACTTTGTGTCTCGTTTGATTGAGAAGAGAAGCTCACTCGGTCTAAGTGACCGTTTGAGAGAGGGAAAGGGTTGAAAGAGACCCGGTCTTTGTGACCACCTCAACGAGGAGTAGGTTTGCAAGAACCGAACCTCGGTAAAACAAATCATCGTGTCTCACTCGTTATTTGCTCACGATTTGTTTTTGCCCTCTCTCTCGGACTAGTTTATATTTCTAACGCTAACCTGGCTTGTAGTTGTGATTAAGTTTATAAATTTCAGATTCGCCCTATTCACCCCCCCTCTAGGCGACTTTCAGTATGCTTAAGTGGTTCACTCAAGAGGTTGAGCTTCATGCTGATGGTATTTGCTCAAGTGGTTTAAGTTTATGCTGATTATGAATTATTCTTAATTGGGTTTGGTATATACTTACACTTAGTAATCAGGTGTTGATAATAAAATGTTGACCAATTAAAATGCTAACCGCATTAAACTTTAGCCTTACCTTGCTACCTTGCATTTTCACCCCACTTGTTGAGCCCCGACCATAAGTGAGCTCACCCTTGCTTAATTTTGGACCAGAAGTTTGCAGATGAAGATTTTGATGGTGAACTCGATGGATGCTAGTCTAGTAATTCCCTCGGTCATCTTCCTGTGGAAGGATGCCCATGTTATGTTGTACTTTGATGAATAATAAAGGTTAAGACATTATGTCTGTTCGAAGTGTAATATGTTAATATAATCTTTATTTACGCTTTTATGCGTTGTTATTTTGATATATTACACTTATGATGTCAACATATGTGTGAAAAAAGATCCTGGCACACATATGCTATGTATTCGGTTGTGCCCTTAAAACCGGGAGTGACAGAGTCTTACCTTGCCACCTACGCCAACCATGCTCCTATCACTTGGAAAGAATTCATAGACAACTTCTGAAGGTACCACGTTCTAGAAGGATTGATGCTTGTGTAGAAGAGGAGTTCTTGAAACTGAAGCAAGGAGCTATGTTATTTAGCGAGTACAGAGTCAGATTCATGTAGCTACCTTGCTATGCACCTGAGGATGTCAACAATGATGCCAAGAGACAATACTAGTTCATGAGGGTTCGGTCAACCTTCTGCACTACTAGCTCATGAACCACACCTTCCGTACATTCCAACATTATTTGATCGACAAGACGATCATGACTGAGAGAAAGCATACAGAGATGGAGAATCGGAAGCGTAAACTAAATGGACCCCAGACTCTAGACCAGAGTTGGTGGAGCTCAAGAAGCAGATAGATAAGTTGCTAGAGAAGGGTTATATCAGGCCAAGTATCTCGCCTTAGGCCGCTCCAGTTCTATTTGTAGAGAAGAAGGATGGTACCAAGAGGATGTACATAGACTACAGAGCTCTGAATGAAGTCACCATCAAGAACAAATACCCCTTTCTTAGAATAGAAGACTTATTTGATCAACTCAAAGGAGCTAGCGTATTCTTGAAGATAGATTTAAGGTCAGGTTACCATCAACTCAGAATTCAACCTTCAGAGATACCGAAGACGGCATTTATAACCAAGTATGGGCTATATATGACTATAATGTTATGTCCTTCGGTCTAACAAATGCACCAACTTTCTTCATGTGCCTGATGAACTATGTGTTTATGGATTATCTAGATAAGTTTGTGGTGGTATTCATTGACGATAGCCTCATCTATTCCGAAAGCAAGGAGGAGCATATTGAACATTTGAAGAAGGTGTTGCAAAGGCTTCAAGAGCACCAGTTATATGCCAAGCTGAGTAAATGTGATTTTTGGATTCATGAGGTCCTATTCTTGGGTCATATCATAATCCAAGATGAACTAGCTATAGACCCAAAGAAAGTAGCAGATATCTTGAACTAGAAAGCTCCAAAGGATGATCATGGCATCAAAAGTTTCAACGGAATGCTCGGATACTATCGGCATTTCATTGAAGGCTTTTCAAAGATTGCTAGACCGGACGACTTTACTAGTGAAGAAGGTCAAGTTCAAATGGACCTAAAAGTGTCAAGAGGCATTCGAAGAGCTGAAAGAAAGATTAACTACAACACCAATCTTGATTTTGGCAGATGTTCACAAGTCATTCTTAGTGTACTGTGATGCTTCTTACACTGGATTGGGATGTTTGCTGATGCAAGAGGAAGAGTTGTTGCATATTCATCTTGATAATTGAAGATCTGAGAGAAATTACCCAACCCATGATCTGGAACTTGCAATAGTGGTTCATGATTTAAAGACATGGAGACACTACTTGTATGGCAGAAGTGTGATATCTACACAGATCATAAGAGCCTCAAATATATATTCACCCAATTAGAGGTAAACATGAGGCAACGAAGATGGTTATAATTGATCAAAGACTACGAGCTGGATATACATTACCATCCAGGGAAAGCAAATGTGATTGCAGATGCTTTAAGCAGGAAAAGTCAAGTCAATATGATGGACGCTCATCCAATGCCATATGAGTCATCCAAGAACTTGGATAGGCTAAGTCTCAGATTTTTGAACAACACGCAAGGAGTAACCATGGAATTGGAACCCACCTTAGAGCGAGAGATCAAAGAAGGACAAAAGAATGATGAGAAAATCAATAAGATCCAACAGGTGATCCTAGAAGGAAGAGGCAAAGACTTTCGATAAGATGTAGAAGGCACAATATGGTTCAAAGACCGACTATGTGTTCCAGACATTAAACCCATTAGAGAGTTATTTCTTAAGGAAACCCATGAGACAGACTACTCCATACACCCCGGAAGTGAGAAAATGTACCAAGATCTAAAGAAGAGATTCTAGGTGGTATGGTATGGAAAGGGAGATCGTGGAACATGTTGCCATATGTGAAACCTGTCAGAGGATTAAGGCGGAACATCAAAATCTAGTCGGTTTGTTGGAGCCGCTATAAATTCCACAGTGGAAGTGAGATGAGATCAGGATGGATTTTATAGTCAGCCTAGCTCGCACGCGAGTAAGCTATGATTCCATCAAGGTAGTTGTGGACCATTTAACAAAAGCAGCCCACTTCATACCGGTCAAAACCAACTACAACAGCGCAGTATTGGCAGAGTTATACATGTCCTAGATTGTGTGCTTGCATGGTGTGCTGAAGAAGATAGTGTCAAATCGAGGAACATGGTTCACTTCTCATTGTTTGCAGAAATTAAATGAAGCCTCGGGTACACATTTGAATTGAAGTTTAGCTTATCACCCATAGACTGACGGTAAAGACTAAAAGAACTAATCATATTCTGGAAGATATGTTTAGGGCATGTGCACTAGAAGACAAATCAAGATAGGATAAAAGGCTACTTTATGCATAATTCTCCTACAACAATAGTTACCAGGCCTGCTTGAAGATGTCACAATTTTAGGCACTTTATGAGAGGAGTTGTAGAACTCCGTTGCATTGGGATCAACCTAGAGAGAGATAGGTGTTTAGGCCAGAAATTTTGCTTGAAGTCAAAGAGAATATCAAAATGGTTCGGGAGAATCTAAAAATAGTGCATTCAAGGCAGTGAAGCTATGCCGACATTAGAAGAAGAGAGCTTAGTTTTGAAGTGGGAAACTATGTCTATTTCAAGGTGTCACTCATCAGAAGAGTCAAAAGGTTTGGAGTCAAGGGCAAGGTCGGACCGTATCAGATTCAAGCGAAGCGTGGAGAAGTGGCCTACCAGCTCAGCATACCAAAGAATCTGTCAGCAGTGCACGACGTGTTTCACATGTCGTAGTTGAAGAAATGTATGAGAGTACCAGAGGAGCAGTTGCCAGTGGAGGACCTAGAAGTCCAAGAAGATCTAACATACATAGAAAAGCCAACGCAGATTCTATAAACTGCAGACAGAGTCACCCAGAGGAACGCCATCAGAATGTGTAAGGTCAGATGGGGTCATCACTCTGAGGAAGAAGCAACTTTGCTAACCAACCTTGAATCTCGGGGCGAGTTCAAGTTGGATTGATAGAGCGCACAAGTCTCCAAGTTATCTAGGAGGTGGCAACCTCCAAAAGTAACAACCTAGCTTGCAACATGAATAGCTAGTGCCACACCTTTCCATCTCTCAATGCCATGAAGGTATTTATTTTTCCATGTGGTCATGGAGTAGCTACATCCAAATTCGAGAAACAAATGAACGACCTAGCTCAGAAAGTTGCACGACGGTACCCTCCACTACAACTAGCTACATCCAGTGTCATTCTTCGGTTGATGGCTCGAGAATATCGATGGTCGCCAGCATGGCTACAAATAGGTTCTAGCTAGCCCTTGGATGCATGTAGGCATTGTCGACCTCATACAATATGTTTATTGTGGACTTAGGATCTTTAAAGGTACATGTCTGTCTCAAGCCGATGATGGAGTATTATGTTTCCCATGGCCAATGGTTGTTGTTGTTGTGGAGCAAATCCTAGATCTGTTGGACGGTCTCAAGGTGTGCATCTCTCCACGAGGGTGTTTGCCATAGAGTGCTTGCCTTCTGCCCCGTGGTTGGATTCAGAATTTGCCTCTTGTGTATCGGCCATAGTTTGTAATAATAAAAATTGTTAACTAGGGAGAACACTAGCACAAGATCAATCCTAGCTATCTCTTAAACACTTCACTAAACAAAGCAAGAACAACAAGAAGTAAAGAGGACATAATGAGACAACCATTTTTCTTGTGGTATTGAGATGTTGCAACACTTCCAATATATGTTGGAGAACCCACTGAGGAATGAATAAGACCCCTTAAGTCACAAAGCTCAATATAGACAATGAGTATTTGGTCTCCAATTCAGATTATTGGGTTCTAACTAAGCATAAAACATTTGGGACTTATCCTAGTAGAGGGGTGGTCTTATCCAAGTAGAAAACCTACTCCAGATATAATTTACAAGTTTGTCACAAGATCAGACGAGTTTCAAAAAACATGAAATTGGGCTTAGATCGCCAAAATCGACCTAAGTTGGTTTATACCAAGCCACACAAGCACAGTCAAAACTGGAATGGACCAGTTTGGCAAATTGACTTAGGCTGATTTTCTCATGATGTTGCCAATTGTGTCTAAATTGCTATAATTTCGTTTATTTTCCTTGTTTGCGCGTATTTTGCAATCAAAATTGAACTCTCTGTTCATATTTTTGTCGTCAACAAATGTCATTGTATGCCTTTGTATGTTTCTAAACAGAAAATATCGGGGCGTTTGGATCCCTTCATTTTAGAGGAATTGGGATTCACTCAATAAAGTAACCTATTTAGCTTGGAATATGATATTTCATCACTTTCCAAAGTTCAGATATAAGCCTATCTCAAATTCATAGGATGCAGGGTGAGAAATAATTTTATGTATTAGTAGAATTTGTTTCTACTATGTAACTTAGAGAACGTTCTTCGCCTCACTCCTCTATAAAAAAAATATAGCATATAAATGTCTCCGACATATTGCTAATAATAGTACACAAATATATTTTGCATAAAACCGAATTAGCTTAATTGATATATGACTGAATTACTGTTATTAGAATGGAATTCAATTCTAATGATCTAAATGGGGCGTGAAAATAAAAAATATGGAACTGATATAAGACACATAGGTGATTGTCATGTTTTTGTTCCTTTACGCTATTCAATTATTGATTCCTTGGATAATTTTATTTACTCTCTTCTTTATCTTTGAGCAACACTGCGTCTTAGATAATTTTCTTAAAATTTTGATTTTTGTTCTTTTGATTACTTATGTTGCAACTTGCAATAGCGTATATTATGTTGAGAAACCCTAATGAAGGGTTATGTGGGTAAATACCGAATATGCCCATGAGGGCTATCACGTCTCTATATATAGAACATGTACCCCTCTATGTAATAAAGAAGGGAAAGAGGCCAGAGGCCCAATCCTATATACTGTGTCTCTTGTGTTCTCTGAGTGTGTGAATTGCTCGGAAAGGGAATGGGTTTCTACGACTTCTCGCGCCTCTACTGCTGACGGGAGGGAAGGGAGAGGATCTGGTGATCCGTGATAACGTAGTTCTTAACACGTTATCAGCATGCTCTACCTCGACGTTGTTGCGAGATCAGATTTGCATCGACTCTCCGTCAAGCTGGCAGGTCCCTCGGCCTAGCCGAACTGTCCTACGCGATAGGCTTCAATTTCTCCTCTACGCGATCAAGCAGTATGCATTATTAAGCAGATCGAATGTATGGTTGATCAATGGAAAAAATCATGCCACCCGTACTGCCTCGCTAGCAGGCTCCAGCGCTCCGCGCCGTCGCAGAGCATGGCACCACGTGATACTACCGGTTGCGTCGCTCCATAGCCTCCTCCGGTCGGCAGCCCCTTGCACCTTCGCAGCACGCATCGCACCAGCGAGGATGCCTGCCACGTTCCCTCGTGCAGTCGCAGCCAGTAGCCTCGACTCACGTGCGTGCCATGCGACCTCGTGTGGCCATCCCAGCAGTGCCGGAGGGACTTGGAGGCCTTCGGTCCTATGCGCTCTCGGTCGACGGAATCGGCACTAGCGGCGCTCGCACCGAGCGGTCAAAGTGGAACTGAGGCGAGGTGGCAGACCCGTGTCTTATCCAGGGGCGATCGAGCCAGGCGGCTGCTACCTCTCACCAGAAGATGAGATCGATCGTTCGACTCGAACGGGGCGGCAACTACCTCTCAGAGTTAGGGTTGATTTGGTGATAATGGAATCACAGGAGGATTGGAAGGGATTGAGGGGAAAATAAACTAATTTCCCCCTCAATCCCCTTCCATCCTCCCGTGATCCCTAGTCACCAAATCAGCCCTCGCTGGTAGCCACCATCGTGCGCCCAACCGTCTCGGGCCGAGAGCGGGTCACGCGGGATGTGGATGTTTATCCGGTTATCCCCAAGAACGGGTCAGTCGCGCACAGTACGACTGGCCCACGTTGACTGCTCGTTCCGTGCGTGCATGCTAAGGGCATGTACAATGGGTGTCTTAAGTTGTGTCTTAGAATGTGTCTAGGGGGGTGAATGTAAAAAAACTCAAGACATGTATCTTGACGAAGACACAGTGTCTTAGCTCTACGTTCGAGACAGGAGACTAGCTGATTGGTCACTTTAATTTATTCAATGCTCTGATTGGTACAATGAATATGGTAAGACAAATGTTTTAGACATGACCACTGTATTATGTTGTGTTTTAGTTGTATCTTATACCTAGAGTACCGTGCAGCAGTGTCTAGGTTGTACATGCCCTAATCCGTTGGCCTTGGCCGTCATCATCCAGGGATGATGAAATCGGATGCACCTGATTTCTTTTATTTTTTTATTGCCGCGATTTGGATCGAGACTCGCGCTCGTCGCTCATCTCTCACTGCCACATGCAAACGTGAGGAAAAGAGAAAAACAAACAAAAAAGAAAGAAAAAAGAGATTTTTACTAATTGGTTGTTTTATGTAGAATTAATTTCTACATTAATTCCTGTTATTATTGTTGCACTTAAATATTTTTTGGAATTTATTCATTAGTTTGTGCGCACGTTTTAAAATGTAGGCATGCTATGTATATTTATTTTATTCTATTCTTCTGCCAAAAATAATGAATAGAATAATGCATGCCTAAACATAGAAAAATGTCTTCTTGCACCTGATAAGCTTATTATCTTTCTGCTCTATTCTTGTGGTAGATATACAGTAGAAAGTCATTAGAATGCATGTTAAGGCTATATTGTACTGTCTGTACATACTCAAAACGCTCTAAATAGGTGTGTTGCGTTGAACTTTTGTACTCACGCCAAGCGATTAATTGATATAATGGGTACTCAGACGTGTCAATCAGGCTGCGTTGTTAATCGGCTGAGTTATGGTATTGGCTAAGCATTGGTTGCGCCATGGCAACATGATGCAGTATTTGTGTCTTACGAACTTAGCTGTGTCATGTGATTGCTACGTCGCACTATCATTTAGTCGGACCGCTCCCGTTGAGTCGGACCGTCATCGCCGAGTCGCGTAATTTTTGTGTAGATAAAATATCTCCAAGTTGATATTATAGTTCCTAGATGGAACCTTTCCAAAAGAAACAAAGTTTGTGTTAAACACAAAAGTTTGATAACCCATATAAAGGGATAAAGACTCATACAGACCCGAAAAGGAATAAGATGAGGTACCAAAGGACTTGAAGTTCACCGAATAAGCACATGTGGATTCCACAAGTTTTACTCATGGTATTTTTCACTAGATGTGGAATTACGGTATCCTCTAAAGCCACGATGGCATAAACCTATAAGGTTTAGGTGTTACTGGTAAAATACCCACATTGTGCCAGAATAACAGACTATAATGATGTATCTGATCGATGAAAAATTCCTGATGGATTACGATCTTTGATGGACTTTTGTTACACCATCATAGATGTTGCTATGGATGAATGCCTAGAGCGATGTGTCATATTTAGAATATGTACTATTGCAACTATATTATCCACTAAGTCCTATAGAAGGACATGTTACTTGCTTTGCACAACTATGTATAAATTGTGGTGTAAGATAGAAAATGATAGCACCTCAACCTCATTCATTGTCGTTATTCCAGATGAACAATGAGACATATATCTTGAAGAATATGCTTGAGTTATGAGGGATAATGACTTTAAAAGATGTTATCGTCAGGGGGAGAGAATGCTTATATTGATCACAATTGTGAGACAATAAATGTCATATTCTATGCCCTGAAGGTGTTAGCTTGATGATCAATATGTGAACCTTTATAGAAGTTTCTATCAAATATATAGATCCAGCCGATCGAACACCATCAGTTAAAGTGGCTTATTTATGTTGATACGTGCACTTACCTCGTATATCCTAGAAGTGAGTAGAGGTGAAGTTCATGATATAATCCTTGCAACAGTATGCAATCTGTTTGCTAAATCAATATGTGCATAACTGCATATACTTCCAGAAGAAGTTATTTTGTCATACCAAGACAGTTTTTTTTGCAAGAATTAGGGGGTACATTTCTAAAGTTAGCCTTTATAGAAGATTCAATGGAATCTAGATCTAGAAGATTGAAATATGTCTTGATGACAGTTGTTGTACTCTTTTTCCTTGGTGAGTTTTCCTAAAGTTTCTCACATGAGGTTTTTAACGAGGCAACAAAGTGCAAATGCAATATGCGTCACCATGCGCTCTTTCTCCATATTTTCCCACTGGTTTTTTTGGGAGTTTTAATGAGTGAAAGGGAATTAGGCTTACACCTAGTCCCTAATTAATTTTGGTGGTTGAATTGACCAACACAAATGATTGGACTAACTAGTTTGCCCAAGTGTATAGATTATACAGGTGTAAAAGGTTCACACTCAGCCAATAAAGAGACCAAGTTTTGGATTCAACAAAGGAGCAAAGGGGCAACCGAAGGCACCCCTGGTCTGGCGCACCGGACTGTCCGGTGTGCCACCGGACATGTCCGGTGCACCAGGGGGACTCAGACTCAAACTCGCCACCTTCGGGAATTTCCAGAGGTGACTCAGCTATAATTCACCGGACTGTCCGGTGTACACCGGACATGTCCGGTGCGCCAAGGGAGGTCGGCCTCAGGAACTCGCCAGCTTCGGGAAACTCCAACGGCTAGTCCACTATAATTCACCGGACTGTCCGGTGTACACCGGACTGTCCGGTGTGACTCCGGAGCAACGGCTATCTCGGCGCCAACGGCTACCTGCTGCGCAATAAATGCGCGCGCGGCGCGCGCAGAAGTCAGGCACGCCCATACTGGCACACCGGACAGCAAACAGTACCTGTCCGGTGTGCACCGGACACCCAGGCGGGCCCACAAGTCAGAAGCTCCAACGGTCAGAATCCAACGGCAGTGATGACGTGGCAGGGGGCACCGGACTGTCCGGTGCGCCATCGAGCAGACAGCCCAGCCAACGGTCAAGTTTGGTGGTTGGGGATATAAATACCCCAACCACCCCACCATTCATTGCATCCAAGTTTTCTACTTCCCAACTACTACAAGAGCTCTAGCATTCAATTCTAGACACACCAAAGAGATCAAATCCTCTCCATATTCCACACAACGCCCTAGTGACTAGAGAGAGAGATTTGCTTGTGTTCTTTCGAGCTCTTGCGCTTGGATTGCTTCCTTCTTTCTTGATTCTTTCTTGTGATCAAACACTCACTTGTAATTGAGGCAAGAGGCACCAATTGTGTGGTGGCCCTTGCGGGAAGTTTGATTCCCAAGTGATTTGAGAAGAGAAGCTCACTCGGTCGGTGGGACCGTTTGAGAGAGGGAAGGGTTGAAAGAGACCCGGCCTTTGTGGCCTCCTCAACGGGGAGTAGGTTTGCAAGAACCGAACCTCGGTAAAACAAATTCGCGTGTCACACTCTTCATTTGCTTGCGATTTGTTTTGCTCCCTCTCTCGCGGACTCTATTATATTTCTAACACTAACCCGGCTTGTAGTTGTGTTTATATTTGTAAATTTCAGTTTCGCCCTATTCACCCCCCCTCTAGGCGACTTTCAATTGGTATCAGAGCCTGGTGCTTCATTAGAGCCTAACCGCTCGAAGTGATGTCGGGAGATCACGCCAAGAAGGAGATGGAGACCGGCGAAAAGCCCACTACAAGCCACGGGAGCACTTCATCGGAAGAGTCCCGCACCAAGAGGAAGGAGAAGAAGAAGGACTCCTCCAAACGGAAGGAGAAAAAGTCTTCCTCTTCTCACCACAAAGAGAAGAAGGAAAAATCTTCTTCCCATAAGCCGCATCGGAAAGGCGACAAACACAAGAGGATGAGGAAAGTGGTCTACTACGAGACCGACACTTCATCAACATCGACCTCCGACTCCGATGCGCCCTCCGTCACTTCTAAGCGCCAAGAGCGCAAGAAGTATAGTAAGATCCCCCTACGCTACCCTCGCATTTCCAAACATACACCTTTACTTTCCGTCCCATTAGGCAAACCACCAACTTTTGATGGTGAAGATTACGCTAGGTGGAGCGATTTAATGCGATTTCATCTAACCTCGCTCCACAAAAGTATATGGGATGTTGTTGAGTTTGGTGCACAGGTACCGTCGGTAGGAGATGAGAACTATGATGAGGATGAGGTGGCCCAAATCGAGCACTTCAACTCTCAAGCAACAACAATACTCCTCGCCTCTCTAAGTAGAGAGGAGTATAACAAAGTACAAGGGTTGAAGAGCGCCAAGGAGATTTGGGATGTGCTCAAAACCGCGCACGAGGGAGACGAGCTCACCAAGATCACCAAGCGGGAAACGATCGAGGGGGAGCTCGGTCGGTTCCGGCTTCGCAAAGGGGAGGAGCCACAACACATGTACAACCGGCTCAAGACCTTGGTGAATCAAGTACGCAACCTCGGGAGCGTAAAGTGGGATGACCACGAGATGGTTAAGGTTATTCTAAGATCTCTTATTTTCCTTAACCCTACTCAAGTTCAATTAATCCGTGGTAATCCTAGATATACTAAAATGACCCCCGAGGAAGTTATCGGGAATTTTGTGAGTTTTGAGTGCATGATCGAAGGCTCGAGGAAGATCAACGAGCTTGATGATGCCACCACATCCGAAGCTCAACCCGTTGCATTCAAGGCAACGGAGGAGAAGAAGGAGGAGTCTACACCAAGTAGACAACCAATAGACGCCTCTAAGCTCGACAATGAGGAAATGGCGCTCGTCATCAAAAGCTTCCGCCAAATCCTCAAGCAAAGGAGGGGGAAGGATTACAAGTCCCGCTCCAAGAAGGTTTGCTACAAGTGTGGTAAGCCCGGTCATTTTATTGCTAAATGTCCTATATCTAGTGACAGTGACCGAGGTGACGACAAGAAGGGGAGGCGAAAGGAGAAGAAGAGGTACTACAAGAAGAAGGGCGGTGATGCCCATGTTTGTCGGGAGTGGGACTCCGACGAAAGCTCAAGCGACTCCTCCGACGACGAGGACGCCGCCAACATCGCCGTCACCAAGGGACTCCTCTTCCCCAACGTCGGCCACAAGTGCCTCATGGCAAAGGACGGCAAAAAGAAGAAGGTTAAATCCAACTCCTCCACTAAATATGAGTCGTCCAGTGATGATAATGCTAGTGGTGAGGAAGATAATTTGCGTACTCTTTTTGCCAACCTTAACATGGAACAAAAGGAGAAATTAAATGAACTAATTAGTGCCATCCATGAGAAGGATGATCTCTTGGACTCCCAAGAGGACTTCCTAATCAAGGAAAATAAAAAACATGTTAAGGTTAAAAATGCTTACGCTCTACAAGTTGAAAAATGTGAAAAATTGTCTAGTGAGCTAAGCACTTGCCGTGAGATGATTGACAACCTTAGAAATGAAAATGCTAGTTTAAATGCTAAGGTTGAATCTCATGTTTGTAATGTTTCAATTCCCAATCCTAGAGATAATAATGATGATTTGCCTGCTAGGATTGAAGAATTAAACATTTCTCTTGCTAGCCTTAGATTAGAGAATGAAAATTTGATTGCTAAGGCTAAAGATTTTGATGTTTGCAAAGTTACAATTGCCGATCTTAGAGATAAGAATGATATACTTCGTGCTAAGATTGTTGAACTTAATTCTTGCAAACCATCTACATCTACCATTGAGCATGTCACTATTTGTACTAGATGTAGAAATGTTGATATTGATGCTATTCATGATCATATGGCTTTAATTAAACAACAAAATGATCATATAGCAAAACTAGATGCTAAAATTGCCGAGCACAACTTAGAAAATGAGAAATTTAAATTTGCTCGTAGCATGCTTTATAATGGGAGACGCCCTGGCATTAAGGATGGCATTGGCTTCCAAAGGGGAGACAATGTCAAAATTAGTGCCCCTCCTAAACGATTGTCTAATTTTGTTAAAGGCAAGGCTCCCATGCCTCAGGATAACGAGGGTTACATTTTATACCCTGCCGGTTATCCCGAGAGCAAAATTAGGAGAATTCATTCTAGGAAGTCTCACTCTGGCCCTAATCATGCTTTTATGTATAAGGGTGAGACATCTAGCTCTAGGCAACCAACCCATGCTAAGTTGCCTAGAAAGAAAACTCCTAGTGCATCAAATGATCATAATATTTCATTTAAAACTTTTGATGCATCCTATGTTTTGACTAACAAATCCGGCAAGATAGTTGCCAAATATGTTGGGGGCAAGCACAAGGGCTCCAAGACTTGTGTTTGGGTACCCAAAGTTCTTGTGTCTAATGCCAAAGGACCCAAAACCATTTGGGTACCTAAAGTCAAGAACTAAACTTGTTTTGTAGGTTTATGCATCCGGGGGCTCAAGTTGGATACTCGATAGCGGGTGCACAAACCACATGACTGGGGAGAAGAAGATGTTCTCCTCATATGAGAAAAACCAAGATCCCCAACGAGCGATCACATTCGAGGATGGAAATCAAGGTTTGGTCAAAGGTCTCGGTAAAATAGCTATATCTCCTGACCATTCTATTTCCAATGTTTTTCTTGTAGATTCTTTAGATTACAATTTGCTTTCCGTTTCACAATTATGTCAAATGGGCTACAACTGTCTATTCACTGATGTAGGTGTCACTGTCTTTAGAAGAAGTGATGATTCAATAGCATTTAAGGGAGTGTTAGAAGGTCAGCTATACTTGGTAGACTTTGATAGAGCTGAACTCGACACTTGCTTAATTGCTAAGACTAACATGGGTTGGCTCTGGCACCGCCGACTAGCCCATGTTGGGATGAAGAATCTTCATAAGCTTCTAAAGGGAGAACACATTTTAGGATTAACAAATGTTCATTTTGAGAAAGACAGGATTTGTAGCGCATGCCAAGCTGGGAAGCAAGTTGGAACCCCACATCCACACAAGAACATCATGACGACCGACAGGCCGCTTGAGCTACTCCACATGGATCTATTCGGCCCGATTGCTTACATAAGCATCGGCGGGAGTAAGTATTGTCTTGTAATAGTGGATGATTATTCTCGCTTCACTTGGGTGTTCTTTTTGCAGGAAAAATCTCAAACCCAAGAGACCTTAAAGGGATTCTTGAGACGAGCTCAAAATGAGTTCGGCTTAAGGATCAAGAAAATTAGAAGCGACAACGGGACGGAGTTCAAGAACTCTCAAATTGAAGGCTTCCTTGAGGAGGAGGGCATCAAGCATGAGTTCTCTTCTCCCTACACTCCACAACAAAATGGTGTAGTAGAGAGGAAGAATCGAACTCTATTGGACATGGCAAGAACCATGCTTGATGAGTACAAGACTTCGGATCGGTTTTGGGCCGAGGCGGTCAACACCGCTTGCTACGCCATCAACCGGTTGTATCTACACCGAATCCTCAAGAAGACATCCTATGAACTCCTAACCGGTAAAAAGCCAAATATTTCATATTTTAGAGTTTTTGGTAGCAAATGTTTTATACTTGTTAAAAGAGGTAGAAAATCTAAATTTGCTCCTAAAACTGTAGAAGGCTTTTTACTAGGATATGACTCAAACACAAGGGCATATAGAGTCTTTAACAAGTCCTCAGGACTTGTTGAAGTGTCTTGTGACGTTGTGTTTGATGAGACTAACGGCTCTCAAGTAGAGCAAGTTGATCTTGATGAGATAGGTGAAGAACAGGCTCCATGCACAACGCTAAGGAACATGTCCATTGGGGATGTGTGTCCTAAGGAATCCGAAGAGCCTCCACATGCACAAGATCAACCGTCCTCCTCCACGCTAGCATCTCCACCGACTCAAAATGAGGATGAAGCTCAAGTTGATGAAGGAGAAGATCAAGCAAATGAGCCACCTCAAGATGACGGCAATGATCGAGGGGGAGATGCAAATGATCAAGACAAGGAGGATGAAGAGCAAAGGCCGCCACACCCAAGAGTCCACCAAGCAATCCAACGAGATCACCCCGTTGACACCATCCTCGGCGACATTCATAAGGGGGTAACTACTAGATCTCGTGTTGCACATTTTTGTGAACATTATTCGTTTGTTTCCTCTATTGAGCCACACAGGGTAGAGGAAGCACTACAAGATTCGGATTGGGTGGTGGCAATGCAGGAGGAGCTCAACAACTTCACTAGAAATGAGGTATGGCATTTAGTTCCACGTCCTAACCAAAATGTTGTAGGAACCAAATGGGTCTTCCGCAACAAGCAAGATGAGCATGGTGTGGTGACAAGGAACAAAGCTCGACTTGTGGCCAAGGGTTATTCCCAAGTCGAAGGTTTGGATTTCGGTGAAACCTATGCACCCGTAGCTAGGCTTGAGTCAATTCGCATATTATTAGCCTATGCTACTTACCATGGCTTTAAGCTTTATCAAATGGACGTGAAAAGTGCCTTCCTCAATGGACCAATCAAGGAAGAGGTCTATGTTGAGCAACCTCCCGGCTTTGAAGATAGTGAGTACCCTAACCATGTCTATAGGCTCTCTAAGGCGCTTTATGGGCTCAAGCAAGCCCCAAGAGCATGGTATGAATGCCTTAGAGATTTCCTTATTGCAAATGGCTTCAAAGTCGGAAAAGCCGATCCTACACTCTTTACTAAAACTCTTGAAAATGACTTGTTTGTATGCCAAATTTATGTTGATGATATTATATTTGGGTCTACTAACGAGTCTACATGTGAAGAGTTTAGTAGGATTATGACACAGAAATTCGAGATGTCTATGATGGGGGAGTTGAAGTATTTCTTAGGATTCCAAGTAAAGCAACTCCAAGAGGGCACCTTCATTAGCCAAACGAAGTACACTCAAGACATTCTAAATAAGTTTGGGATGAAGGATGCCAAGCCCATCAAGACACCCATGGGAACCAATGGGCATCTCGACCTCGACACGGGAGGTAAGTCCGTGGATCAAAAGGTATATCGGTCGATGATTGGTTCATTGCTTTATTTATGTGCATCTCGACCGGATATTATGCTTTCCGTTTGCATATGTGCAAGATTCCAATCCGACCCTAAGGAATCACACCTTACGGCCGTAAAACGAATCTTGAGATATTTGGCTTATACTCCTAAGTTTGGGCTTTGGTACCCTCGGGGATCCACATTTGATTTGATTGGTTATTCGGATGCCGATTGGGTGGGGTGTAAGATTAACAGGAAGAGCACATCAGGGACTTGCCAGTTCTTGGGGAGATCCTTGGTGTCTTGGGCTTCAAAGAAGCAAAATTTGGTCGCTCTTTCAGCCGCCGAAGCCGAGTACATTGTCGCAGGTCATTGTTGCGCGCAACTACTTTGGATGAGGCAAACCCTGCGGGACTATGGTTACAAATTAACCAAAGTCCCTTTGCTATGTGATAATGAGAGTGCAATTAAAATGGCCGACAATCCCGTCGAGCATAGCCGCACTAAGCACATAGCCATTCGGTATCATTTTCTTAGGGATCACCAACAAAAGGGAGATATCGAGATTGCATACATTAATACTAAAGATCAATTAGCCGATATCTTTACCAAGCCTCTTGACGAACAAACTTTTACCAAACTTAGGCATGAGCTCAATATTCTTGATTCTAGGAATTTCTTTTGCTAATTTGCACACATAGCACACAAGTATACCTTTGATCATATCTCTTTTGTATATACTATGACTAATGTATTTTCAAGAGTATTTCAAACCAAGTCATAGGTATATTGAAAGGGAATTGGAGTCTTCGGCGAAGACAAAGGCTTCCACTCCGTAACTCATACTTCACCATCACTCCAAGCAACTCTCTATTCTTTGGGGAGAAATGAGCATCAAAGAAAAGGACTTCGCCTTTGGGAGAGAGTAAGAGCCCAAAGCTAAAGGACCGGACTTCGCCTTTGGTATAATCTTAACTCATTTATTTATGACCAAAGGGGAAGATAGCACTTCGAGGGCTCTAATGATTCCGTTTTTGGCGATTCATGCCAAAAAGGGGGAGAAATGAGCCCAAAGCAAAAGGACCGCACCACCACCAATTTCAAAAACTTAGTGTTTTCCAAGAAGTATTTATCAATTGGTATCCTATTGTGTTCAAAAGGGGGAGAAAGTAGTATTTCAAAAATGATATATCAAAACCCTCTTGAACACTAAGAGGAGGATCTCCTTTAGGGGGAGTTTTGTTTAGTCAAAGGAAAAGCATTTGGAACAGGGGGAGAAAATTTCAAATCTTGAAAATGCTTTGCAAACTCTTATTCATTTACCTTTGACTATTTGCAAAAGATCCTTGAAATGGATTTACAAAAAGAATTTGCAAAAACAAAACATGTGGTGCAAACGTGGTCCAAAATGTTATATAAGAAAGAAACAATCCATGCATATCTTGTAAGTATTTATATTGGCTCAATTCCAAGCAACCTTTACACTTACATTATGCAAACTAGTTCAATTATGCACTTCTATATTTGCTTTGGTTTGTGTTGGCATCAATCACCAAAAAGGGGGAGATTGAAAGGGAATTAAGCTTACACCTAGTCCCTAATTAATTTTGGTGGTTGAATTGACCAACAAATGATTGGACTAACTAGTTTGCCCAAGTGTATAGATTATACAGGTGTAAAAGGTTCACAGTCAGCCAATAAAGAGACCAAGTTTTGGATTCAACAAAGGAGCAAAGGGGCAACCGAAGGCACCCCTGGTCTGGCGCACCGGACTGTCCGGTGTGCCACCGGACATGTCCGGTGCACCAGGGGGACTCAGACTCAAACTCGCCACCTTCGGGAATTTTCAGAGGTGACTCAGCTATAATTCACCGGACTGTCCGGTGTACACCGGACATGTCCGGTGCGCCAAGGGAGGTCGGCCTCAGGAACTCGCCAGCTTCGGGAAACTCCAACGGCTAGTCCACTATAATTCACCGGACTGTCCGGTGTACACCGGACTGTCCGGTGTGACTCCGGAGCAACGGCTATCTCGGCGCCAACGGCTACCTGCTGCGCAATAAATGCGCGCGCGGCGCGCGCAGAAGTCAGGCGCGCCCATACTGGCACACCGGACAGCAAACAGTACCTGTCCGGTGTGCACCGGACACCCAGACGGGCCCACAAGTCAGAAGCTCCAACGGTCAGAATCCAACGGCAGTGATGACGTGGCAGGGGGCACCGGACTGTCCGGTGTGCACCGGACTGTCCGGTGCGCCATCGAGCAGACAGCCCAGCCAACGGTCAAGTTTGGTGGTTGGGGCTATAAATACCCCAACCACCCCACCATTCATTGCATCCAAGTTTTCTACTTCCCAACTACTACAAGAGCTCTAGCATTCAATTCTAGACACACCAAAGAGATCAAATCCTCTCCATATTCCACACAACGCCCTAGTGACTAGAGAGAGAGATTTGCTTGTGTTCTTTCGAGCTCTTGCGCTTGGATTGCTTCCTTCTTTCTTGATTCTTTCTTGTGATCAAACACTCACTTGTAATTGAGGCAAGAGGCACCAATTGTGTGGTGGCCCTTGCGGGAAGTTTGATTCCCAAGTGATTTGAGAAGAGAAGCTCACTCGGTCGGTGGGACCGTTTGAGAGAGGGAAGGGTTGAAAGAGACCCGGCCTTTGTGGCCTCCTCAACGGGGAGTAGGTTTGCAAGAACCGAACCTCGGTAAAACAAATTCGCGTGTCACACTCTTCATTTGCTTGCGATTTGTTTTGCTCCCTCTCTCGCGGACTCTATTATATTTCTAACACTAACCCGGCTTGTAGTTGTGTTTATATTTGTAAATTTCAGTTTCGCCCTATTCACCCCCCCTCTAGGCGACTTTCAATGAGGCATGTGTTGGTCGCGATATTCGCCAAGGGGGAGTGTTGAGAAACCCTAATGAAGGGTTATGTGGGCAAATACCGAATATGCTTGTGAGGCCTATCACGTCTCTATATATAGAACTTGTACCACTATATGGAATAAAGAAGAGAAAGAGGCTAGAGGCCCAACCCTACATATTGTGTCTCTTGTGTTCTCTGAGTATGTGAATTGCTGGGAAAGGGAACGGGTTTCTACGACTTCTCGCGCCTCTACTGCTGACAGGAGGGAAGGGAGAGGATCTGGTGATCCGTGGTAACATAGTTCTCAACACATTATTACATATATATTCTATGCATTTTAAATTATAATATGTTTTGTCTATTTAGCTAGTCTTTTTATTATATACCTAGATATAGTATACGTCTAAATATATAGTAATAGCTAATTATCTACAAATACTAAAAATATGTTATCATTTTGAATGCAGGGAGTATTATGTAAATGTGAAAGTTCGTACCGGTTTCAAGGGAAAAAAGATGCATAGGTTGTTCCCGATCCATAGTAATATACTTATTTAATATATGCCACATAAACATGTTTAATGACATGGCAACAGAGTTAATAGAAAAGAGAAGAAAGATGTATATTGAGAGATACTGCTTGAACACGAGACCTTAGATATTAAAACTTGAATCATCCAAATGACTCACATATTATACTAGCATATATGCTACTATTTGATATTTTGTAGAGGATCAAGAAACAATTTACGATATCATGCATTCGTATAGTTGGGCATGTACAACCCTGAGCCGTTGCAAGAGATAACTAAGAAACTATATGATACAACTCTGAGCCCCTAGATAATAAATATAATTATGACACATTATGTATAGAGTCGTGTAGGGTGAAGAGCCTGTATCTTTATTTTTTTCACTTAGCCCCCTAGAGACCCCTCATTTAATTGGCTTGTACACACCCTTATGCAATTTTATATGATTTGACAGCTTTGGATATCGTGATAAGATAAGATAGATTGAGAATATTTGGATCTATTCATTTTAGAGGAATTAAACTTTACTTAATAAAGTAGTTTGTTTAGCTTGAAATTTGGTATTCCACCGCTTTCTAAAGCTTAGATATAAGTCTATCTCAAATTCATGTGGTGGAGTACTGGAAATGATTTTATGTATCAACGGAATATGTTTCTACTCTACAACTTATAAAAATGTTCTTCGGCTCACTCCTCTATAGTAAAAATATAGCACATAAATATCTTCCACATATTGCTAATAATAGTATACAAATATATTTCAAATAACAACATATTAACTTAATTGATCTTTGCCTAAATTACTATAAATTACTATTCTGGGTCGTTTGGATCTATTCATTTTGGAGTAATTGGAGTTTAATTAATAAAGTAGTTTATTTAGCTTGGAATTTGATATTCCACCACTTTCCAAAGCTCAGATATAAGCCTATGTTAAATCCATAGGATGGAGTATGGGAAATAATTTTATGTTTCAACGTAATATATTTCTACTCTACAAATTATAAGACGTTCTTCCACTCACTTCTTTATAGTAAAAATGTAGCACATAAATATCTTCCATATATTACTAATAATAATATATAAATATATTTCACATAAAATTGTATTAGTTTAATTAATATTTGCCTAAATTATTTGTCGGGGACCATAATTAGGGGTACCCTCAAGACTCCTAATTCTCAGCTGATAACCCCCATCAGCATAAAGCTGCAAAGGCCTGATGGGTGCGATTAAGTCAGGGATCAGTCCATTCGAGCGACTCGATCAAGCCTCGCCCGAGCCTAGCCTCGGACAAGGGCAGCCGACCCCGGAGGATTTCCGTCTCGCCCGAGGCCCCCCTCCAACGGCGAACATATTTCCGGCTCGCCCGAGGCCCTGCCTTCGCTAAGAAGCAACCCTGACTAAATCGCCGCACCGACCGACCAAGTCGCAGGAGCATTTAATGCAAAGGTGGCCTGACACCTTTATCCTGACGCGCGCCCCCCGGCAGAGCCGAAGTGACCGCCGTCACTTCGCCGCTCCACTGACCGGCCTGACAGAAGGACAGCGCCGCCTGCGCCACTCCGACTGCAGTGCCACTTGACAGAGTGAGACTGACAGGCAGTCAGGCCCTGCCAAAGGCACCATAGGAAGCTCCGCTTCGCCCGACCCAGGGCTCGGACTCGGGCTAGGTCCCGGAAGACGGCGAACTCCGCTCCGCCCGACCCGGGGCTCGGACTCGGGCTAAGTCCCGGAAGACGGCGAACTCCGCTCCGCCCGACCCAGGGCTCGGACTCGGGCTGAGTCCCGGAAGACGGCGAACTCCGCTCCGCCCGACCCAGGGCTCGGACTCGGGCTAAGTCCCGGAAGACGGCGAACTCCGCTCCGCCCGACCCAGGGCTCGGACTCGGGCTCAGCCCCAGAAGACGACGAACTCCGCTCCGCCCGACCCAGGGCTCGGACTCGGGCTCAGCCCCAGAAGACGATGAACTCCGCTTCGCCCGACCTCAGGGCTCGGACTCCGCCCTGGCCTCTACCGACGACCTCCGCCTCGCCCGACCCAAGGGCTCGGACTCAGCCTCGGCCATGGAAGACAGACTCGCCCTGGGCTTCGGAGGAGCCTCCACATCGCCCAACCTAGGGCGCAGGCCAGCCACGTCAACAGGAGGCGCCATCATCACCCTACCCCGAGCTGACTCGGGCCGCAGGGAACAAGACTGGTGTCCCATCTGGCTAGCTCCGCCAGATAGGCAATGATGGCGCCCCGCATACTCTGTGACGACGGCGGCTCTCAGCCCCCTTACGGAAGTAAGAGGACGTCAGCAAGGACCCAACCGCTCCGACAGCTGTCCCTCCGCCAGGCTCCATCGCTCCTCCGATGGCCACGACATCACACCAGCTGGGTGCCAAAATCTCTCCAGCTGCCACATCGGCATGTACTTAGGGCGCTAGCTCTCCTCCGCTAGACACGTAGCACTCTGCTACACCCCCCATTGTACACCTGGATCCTCTCCTTACGCCTATAAAAGGAAGGACCAGGGCCCTCTTAGAGAGGGTTGGCCGCGCGGGGACGAGGACGAGACAGGCGCTCGCTTGGAAGCCGCTCGCTCCCTCACCCGCGTGGACGCTTGTAACCCCCTACTGCAAGCGCACCCGACCTGGGCGCGGGACGAACACGAAGGCCACGGGATTCCCACCTCTCTCACGTCGGTCTCCGGCCGCCTCGCTCTCCCCCCTTCGTGCTCGCCCTCGCGCTCGACCCATCTGGGCTGGGGCACGCGGCGACACTCACTCGTTGGCCCGAGGGACCCCCCGGTCTCGAAACGCCGACAGTTGCCGCGCCAGGTAGGGGACTGCTGCGTGTTGACGAACAGCTTCCCGTCAAGCTCCAGATGGGCAGTCTCCAGCAACCTCTCCAACCCGGGACGGTGCTCCATTTCGGGAGTCTTGAGTTCATGTCCCTCGACGGCAGCTACGACATGATACTCCTTCCACCGCCGCGCGACAACGACAATGGCGGTCGACAACTCGCCCGCCGGCGGCGGAATCGACGACGTCTTCCCCGCGTGGTGGAAGAACAACCTCCGAGCTCGTCCCGCTTTCTTCCCCGCCGACGGAGGGGAAGGCAGGGCAGCCAAGGCCAAGCAGGAGGCAGCGCCTCGTCGGCTGTCGAGCAAGTCGACGGCACCGGCACCCCAACGAGGGGCGCCCCGGGTATCGACTTCGCGCCTGAGACGAAGACGAGCGCCGTCTCCCCGCGACACGCCGATCTCGAGCAAGCGGACGACGCCAGCGCGCTCGCGGAGAGCTTGCTGGACGTCACCCTCATACCTGAGACAACGGTGCAGTCAGTCCCCGACGTGACTTTGTCGCCGCTCGTCGACCAAGAGGTACCGACCGATTCTCATCCCACGTCATTCGGATTCAGCCTCAACCCGCCTAGCGACCTTGCTTTGGCGGGCGCTCTCGTAGAGGCGAGTCCAAACCCTCTGGGGTTTCGCATGCGGTCGCCTTGGGACCGGTTGACGGACGTCTCGACCTACGGGCCCTCTGGGTCCGAGGAAGACGACGACCCCAGCATCTGTTGGGATTTCTCTAGACTTGGCAACCCCAGTGCCATGCGGGACTTCATGGCCGCATGTGACTACTGCCTCTCCGATTGTTCCGACGGTAGCCGCAGCCTCGACGACGAGGACTGCGGCTCAAGCCGCGAATGTTTCCACGTCGATCTAGGGGGTCCCTCCGAAGGCAATCATCTCGGCATGCCGGAGGACGGTGATCTCCCTAGGCTGGTGCCCCGCGTTGACATCCCACGGGAGCTAGCTGTGGTCCCCGTTCAGGCGGGGGGCCATGACCCACAGCTCGAGCAAATCCGCGGGATGCAGGCCAGGCTCGACGAGGGAGCAGGAGCGCTTGAGCCGATCCGCCGGGACGTCGGGCAGGCATGGGCGGGCCAACCCCCGGCCGGAGAAATACGTCACCTGCCCCAGGGTTTCCAGCACCGCGTCGCCGGCGACGCCAGGGTCAGGCCACCACCCGCATCTAGTGGCGTCGGCCAGAACCTGGCTGCAGCAGCGATGCTTCTCCGCGCGATGCCGGAGCCATCCACCACCGAGGGTCGGCGAATCCAGGGGGAGCTCAAGAATCTCCTGGAAGGCGCCGCAGTCCGACGGGCCGAGAGCTCTGCCTCCCGAAGGCAGGGATACCCCTCGGAACCTCATGCCGCGACTTCCCGATTCATGCGGGAAGCCTCGGTCTACACCGGGCGCACGCGCAACACCGTGCCTGCGGCCCCGGCCCGCCTCGGCAACGAGCACCATCACCGCGACCGTCGGGCCCACCTCGACGAGAGGGTGCGCTGAGGCTACCACCCCAGGCGTGGGGGACGCTACGACAGCGGGGAGGATCGGAGTCCCTCGCCCGAACCGCCCGGTCCGCAGGCCTTCAGCCGGGCCATCCGACGGGCACCGTTCCCGACCCGGTTCCGACCCCCGACTACTATCACAAAGTACTCGGGGGAGACGAGACCAGAACTGTGGCTCGCGGACTACCGTCTGGCCTGCCAACTGGGTGGAACGGACAATGACAACCTCATCATCCGCAACCTCCCCCTGTTCCTCTCCGACACCGCTCGCGCCTGGTTGGAGCACCTGCCTCCGGGGCAGATCTCCAACTGGGACGACCTAGTCCAAGCCTTCGCCGACAATTTCCAGGGCACGTACGTGCGCCCCGGGAATTCCTGGGACCTCCGTAGCTGCCGACAGCAGCCGGGAGAGTCTCTCCGGGACTACATCCGGCGATTCTCGAAGCAGCGCACCGAGCTGCCCAACATCACCGACTCGAATGTCATCGGCGCGTTCCTCGCCGGCACCACCTGCCGCGACCTGGTGAGCAAGTTGGGTCACAAGACCCCCACCAGGGCGAGCGAGCTAATGGACATCGCCACCAAGTTCGCCTCCTGTCAGGAGGCAGTCGAGGCTATCTTCCGAAAGGACAAGCAGTCCCAGGGCCGCCCACCCGAAGATGCTCCCGAGGCGTCTACTCAGCGCGGCGCCAAGAAGAAAGGCAAGAAGAAGTCGCAAGCAAAACGCGACGCCGCCGACGCGGACCTTGTCGCCGCCGCCGAGTACAAGAACCCTCGGAAACCCCCCGGAGGTGCCAACCTCTTCGACAAGATGCTCAAGGAGCCGTGCCCCTATCACCAGGGGCCCATCAAGCACACCCTTGAGGAGTGCGTCATGCTTCGGCGCCACTTCCACAGGGCCGGGCCACCCGCGGTGGGTGGCAGGGCCCGCGACGACGACAAGAAGGAAGATCACCAAGCAGGAGAGTTCCCCGAGGTCCGCGACTGCTTCATGATCTACGGTGGGCATGCGGCGAATGCCTCGGCTCGGCATCGCAAGCAAGAGCGCCGGGAGGTCTGCTCGGTGAAGGTGGCGGCGCCAGTCTACCTAGACTGGTCCGACAAGCCCATCACCTTCGACCAAGCCGACCACCCCGACCACGTGTCGAGCCCGGGGAAATACCCGCTGGTCGTCGACCCCGTCATCGGCGATGTCAGGCTCACCAAGGTCCTTATGGATGGAGGCAGCAGCCTCAACATCATCTACGCCGAGACCCTCAGGCTCCTGCGCGTCGATCTGTCCTCCGTCCGAGCAGGCACTGCGCCCTTCCACGGGATCATTCCCGGGAAGCGCGTCCAGCCCCTCGGACGACTCGACCTTCCCGTCTGCTTCGGAACACCCTCCAACTTCCGAAGGGAGACTCTGACGTTCGAGGTGGTCGGGTTCCGAGGAACCTACCACGCGGTTCTGGGAAGGCCATGCTACGCGAAGTTCATGGTCGTCCCCAACTACACCTACCTGAAGCTCAAGATGCCGGGCCCCAACGGGGTCATCACCGTCGGCCCCACGTACAAGCATGCGTTCGAATGCGACGTGGAGTGCGTGGAGTACGCCGAGGCCCTCGCCGAGTCCGAGGCCCTCATCGCCGACTTGGAAAACCTCTCTAAGGAGGTGCCGGACGTGAAACGTCATGCCGGCAACTTCGAGCCAGTGGAGACGGTTAAGGTTGTCCCCCTCGACCCCAGCGGCGACGCCTCCAAGCAAATCCGGATCGGCTCCGGGCTCGATCCCAAATAGGAAGCAGTGCTCGTCGACTTCCTCCGCGAACGCCGATGTCTTCGCGTGGAGTCCCTCGGACATGCCCGGCATACCGAGGGATGTCGCCGAGCACTCGCTGGATATTCGGGCCGGAGCCCGACCCGTCAAGCAGCCTCTGCGCCGATTCGACGAGGAGAAGCGCAGAGCGATAGGCGAGGAGATCCACAAGCTAATGGCGGCAGGGTTCATCAAAGAGGTATTTCATCCCGAATGGCTTGCCAACCCTGTGCTTGTGTGAAAGAAAGGGGGGAAATGGTGGATGTGTGTAGACTACACTGGTCTCAACAAAGCATGTCCGAAGGTTCCCTACCCTCTGCCTCGCATCGATCAAATCGTGGATTCCACCGCTGGGTGCGAAACCCTGTCCTTCCTCGATGCCTACTCAGGGTATCATCAAATCAGGATGAAAGAGTCCGACCAGCTCGCGACTTCTTTCATCACGCCCTTCGGCATGTACTGCTATGTCACCATGTCGTTCAGCTTGAGGAATGCGGGCGCGACGTACCAGCGGTGCATGAACCATGTGTTCGGCGAACACATCGGTCGCACGGTCGAGGCCTACGTCGATGACATCGTAGTCAAGACGAGGAAAGCTTCCGACCTCCTTTCCGACCTTGAAGTGACATTCCGATGTCTCAAGGCGAAAGGCGTCAAGCTCAATCCCGAGAAGTGTGTCTTCGGGGTGCCCCGGGGCATGCTCTTGGGGTTCATCGTCTCCGAGTGGGGCATCGAAGCCAACCCGGAGAAGATCGCAGCCATCACCAGTATGGGGCCCATCAAGGACTTAAAGGCGTACAGAGGGTCATGGGATGTCTCGCGGCTCTGAGCCGCTTCATCTCACGCCTCGGCGAAAGAGGTCTGCCTCTGTACCGCCTCTTAAGGAAGGCCGAGTGCTTCACTTGGACCCCTGAGGCCGAGGAAGCTCTCGGGTACTTGAAGGCGCTCCTCACAAAGGCGCCTATCTTGGTGCCTCCAGCTGCCGGAGAAGCCCTCTTGGTCTACGTCGCCGCGACCACTCAGGTGGTTAGCGCCGCGATTGTGGTCGAGAGGCAAGAAGAGGGGCATGCATTGCCCGTTCAGAGGCCAGTTTACTTCGTCAGCGAGGTACTGTCCGAAACCAAGATCCGCTACCCACAAGTTCAGAAGCTGCTGTACGCAGTGATCCTGACGCGGCGGAAGTTGCGACACTACTTCGAGTCTCATCCGGTAACTGTGGTGTCATCCTTCCCCCTGGGGGAGATCATCCAGTGCCGAGAGGCCTCGGGCAGGATTGCAAAGTGGGCGGTGGAAATCATGGGCGAGGCAATCTCGTTCGCCCCTCGGAAGGCCATCAAGTCCCAGGTCTTAGCGGACTTCGTAGCCGAATGGGTCGACACCCAGCTACCGACGGCTCCGATCCAACCGGAGCTCTGGACCATGTTTTTCGACGGGTCGCTGATGAAGACGGGAGCCGGCGCAGGCCTACTCTTCATCTCGCCCCTCGGGAAACACCTACGCTATGTGCTACGCCTCCATTTCCCGGCATCCAACAATGTGGCTGAGTATGAGGCTCTGGTCAATGGGTTGCGGATCGCCATCGAGCTAGGGGTCCGGCGCCTCGACGCCCGCGGTGACTCACAGCTCGTCATCGACCAAGTCATGAAGAACTCCCACTGCCTCGACCCGAAGATGGAGGCCTACTGCGATGAGGTTCGGCGCCTGGAAGACAAGTTCTACGGGCTCGAACTTAACCACATCGCTCGGCGCTACAACGAGACTGTGGATGAGCTGGCTAAAATAGCCTCGGGGCGAACAACGGTTCCCCCGGACGTCTTCTCCCGGGATCTGCATCAACCCTCCGTCAAGATCGACGACACGCCCGAGCCTGAGGCGCCCTCGGCCCAGCCCGAGGTACCCTCGGTCCAGCCCGAGGCACCCTCGGCCTCCAAGGGTGAGGCACTTCGCATCGAGGAGGAGCGAAGCGGGGCCACGCCTGATCGAAACTGGCAGACCCCGTACCTGCAATATCTCCACCAAGGAGAGCTACCCCTCGACCGAGCCGAGGCTCGGCGGGTGGCGCGGCGCGCCAAGTCGTTCGTCTTGCTGGGCGATGAGAATGAGCTCTACCACCGCAGCCCCTCGGGCATCCTCCAGCGATGCATCTCCATCACCGAAGGTCAGGAACTCCTGCGAGAGATACACTCGGGGGCTTGCGGCCATCACGCAGCGCCTCGAGCCCTTGTCGGGAATGCTTTCCGACAAGGCTTCTACTGGCCAACGGCGGTGGCTGACGCCACTAGAATTGTCCGCACCTGCGAAGGGTGTCAATTCTATGCGAAGCAGACCCACCTGCCCGCTCAGGCTCTGCAGACGATACCCATCACCTGGCCCTTTGCTGTGTGGGGTCTGGACCTCGTCGGCCCCTTGCAGAAGGCGCCCGGGGGCTACACGCACCTGCTGGTCGCCATCGACAAATTCTCCAAATGGATCGAGGTCCGACCTCTGAACAGCATCAGGTCCGAGCAGGCGGTGGCGTTCTTCACCAACATCATCCATCGCTTCGGGGTCCCGAACTCCATCATCACCGACAACGGCACCCAGTTCACCGGCAGAAAGTTCTTGGACTTCTGCGAGGATCACCACATCCGGGTGGACTGGGTCGCCGTGGCTCATCCCATGTCAAATGGGCAAGTAGAGCGTGCCAATGGCATGATTCTACAAGGGCTCAAGCCTCGGATTTACAACGACCTCAACAAGTTCGCCAAGCGATGGATGAAGGAACTCCCCTCGGTGGTCTGGAGCCTGAGGACAACGCCGAGCCGAGCCACGGGTTTCACGCCGTTCTTCCTAGTCTATCGGGCCGAGGCTGTCTTGCCCACAGACCTGGAATACGGCTCCCCGAGGACGAGGGCCTACAGCGATCAAAGCAACCAAGCTAGCCGAGAAGACTCGCTGGACTAGCTGGAAGAGGCTCGGGACAAGGCCTTACTACACTCGGCGCGGTACCAGCAGTCCCTGTGACGCTACCACGCCCGAGGGGTCCGATCCCGAGACCTCCAGGTGGGCGACCTGGTGCTTCGGCTGCGACAAGACGCCCGAGGGAGACACAAGCTCATGCCCCCCTGGGAGGGACCGTTCGTCATCGCCAAGGTTCTGAAGCCCGGAATGTACAAGCTGGCCAACAGTCAAGGCGAGGTCTACGGCAACGCTTGGAACATCCAACAGCTACGTCGCTTCTACCCTTAAGATGTTTTCAAGTTGTTCATATACCTCGCACCCACGCAAAGTTTAGTCATCAAGGAAGGGTCGGCCTCGCCTCGGCAAAGCCCGACCCTCCCTCGGGGGCTAAAAGGGGGGGAACCCCCTCTGCGTTGAAATTTTCCTCGAAAAAAGATCTCTTCTGCCAGAATATCTTTCGTTCTTTTTGACTACTTCGAAAAGTGGATCCTGAAAACGACGGAATACACGTAAGCAGCCAAGGCTGACCGAGCCGAGGGACTCCTACGCCTCTGGGATACGGATACCTCACTCATCACCTTCTGCGATAAGTAACTCGCGTTCGGATAAAGTGATTCCGTGGACCGAACAAGTCTTCACGTTCGGAAGCTCTTCGGCCGAAGCGATCCTTCGAGCCTTCTCGACTGAGTCGGTGACAGAGCCTCATGGACGGGTGAAAGTGCGCGTAAGCGGCAAGGCCGACTGAGCCGAGGGACTCCCACGCCTCCGGGATACGGATACCTCACTCATCACCTTCCGCGAGAAGCAACTCTCGCTCGCACAAACATCCCTGTTACCGACAAAAAAGTCCAGATACTCGAAACAAGAGGAAAAGAGACGCAGCTTTACAACACAACGAGGGTGTGTGTTCTGGCCTCGGCGGCCGCAGAAGGCACACGCTACAAGACACTCTGATCCTGCAGGCTCGGGTCTTGATGCTGGAAGGGGGCAGTAGCACCCTCGGCATCGACGACACCTTCGGTGAGGTCCGACCTAGCCTCGGACGGCGACGCGGTCCAAGGATCTCCGCTCTAAAGGACGACGTCATCGTCACGCCCGGGCAATCACTGCCAGGGTCTTCTCCGGGAATCCGGCCCGAGCAGGCGGCTCGGCCGGTCGCCCCAGGGCCTCGGCCAGCCGTCCTCAGAGGGCGCCAGCCCGACCCGAGGCTTCGGCTGGTCAACTCCAGCATCGGTCCTGCCAACGGACGACCCGGCTAGGCTCCGGCCAACCAGATCTCATTTTCGAGCCAACTTTGCCCCTGTTCATGCTGATATCGCTACCCCTGGCCTCGGCTCATCGAAGAGCAGCCAAGGGGTCCCTTTAACTAAGCTAGAGAAGCCTCAGACAACAAGGCCGACCGAGCCGAGGGACTCCTACGCCTCCGGGATACGGATACCTCACTCGTCACCTTGACACGGGGCGACTCACGCTTGGTGAAGCGGTTCAGACAACCAACAGGCGAGTCTTAGTGCTCGAAAATGAGGAAAAAACACGGCTCCGCGCCAAAATTGCATACATGTTCAGGCCTCGACAGCCACAATGAACAAAAACACTGGCATTCAAAGTGCCATTACAAACGGAACTCTGGTTCCGTCCCCACGGGTATGAGCAACCTTGAGCCTGCGGGACGACGAACATCGGGAGACCCGCTAGCGACCTCTGTAGCAGCAGCCATGGTCCCGGGTGGACGCGGCCGTCGGAGGGCTCTCATTCGCGTTCCCGCTCAAGGGACGCGAACCAGCTATTAAAGCCAAAGAGCGGGCCGCTCCCAAGCGCACCGGCAGGTCCTCGCTGCCGTCCTCGCCGCGAATGCGAGGAAGAGGGCGGAATGTTGCATCCTAGCTGGGCAGCAACAGTTCGCCTTCCCCGGCATGGCTGGAGGACGTCTCCGCCGCAGGGCTGGAGGGCGATTGCCACCACCAGAAGCTGGAAGAAGAGGTGGCCCACCGACCCGCGCAGGAGGTAGAGCCCCAGCTCGCCTCGCTCCCCGCCCCAGCGAGGACGACGAACACCCTCGACGCTGAGGGCGGGATCGAGATCACAGCCCGGCTTGCCTCTCCCCATCCAGGAGCTGGAGGTCACCATCTTGGGTGACCACCAGCGGAGGGGTGCAACCGGGCTGTGTGATGAAAATCCTTGAAGCCGAACGATGGCTGAAAGGTACCAACTCCCGCGGAGTTGCGTTCCTCCAACGGTGAGGCGGAAAGACGGCGGGTATCTCCCATCCGGGGGCTTGGAAGGTGTTAAGACACGATGCATGAGGGAGCGCGAAGACATGGTCTACTTCCAAGGGGGTCACCCTCCTTTTAAAGGCGACTATCCCTACTTGCGTCCCCAGCCGTCACGGGCTAAGTCTTCTCCAACACGCTCCAAGGCCCTCCCCTGCGGCGCGGGGGCTGGGTCCCACATGTCATGCAAGCCGGCTCAGAGCAGAAGAAGCCAAACCGTCGTGCGCGGTGCGCACAATCGCCCAGCGGTTACAAGTGATCCTCCACTTTTACCCAGACCAACGGGCGAAAGGGGCGGGCAGCCATGCAGGCGGCATGCAACCACGCCAAGTGGGCGCACTTCTCTGACTCCCAACACGCCCAGCATGGAGGCCCAGGCCCACATGTCATGCAACCGGCGCGTCGAATGCTTCGTGCATGCAACTGCACCGCCACTTGCGCCACCACCGCGCCTCCTCGGTTGCGGAACCAATACCGCGACTCGAGGCGACCCAGCGCACGACCCAGCAGCGCCAGCCTGGCGCGGCGGTCAATGCGGCCAAAAATGGGCCGGCAGTAATGACGGTGGCAGGCAGGCAGGAGCAGCGGTCACGTCGTCAGCCAAGTTCACGTCCCATCCGGGGGCAGCGAGAGAACCCTCTCTCACGGCGTGAAGACAACGTGCCCGTGTTCCGTTCCTCGAACGGCTCGCGCACACGCAACGGCCGCCCCGCCAACCACTCGCCTCGTCGCATTAACTCCGCGGCAGGACAGGCGGCGCCTCTGGCAGGAGAAGCGGGCGACGCTTCGCCTTCGCCATAATGACCGCGTCAGTAAAGGTACGCCGCGTCGTTTGATTTCGTATCCTTTTCCTTTTTTCCTCTTTCTCTCTCTTGCAACAGGGACCGGGAAAGGGGGATACCCCGAAAAGGATCCTTCCCCGTGAAGGAACCAGGCTCCGAGCCTCCCTACTGATCAGAGGTTCGAAGGCTGGCCCCCCGAAGGGTTCGACAGCCGCCTCAGATCGCGTGGGCCCTACACCCACTACTGGTCAGAGGTTCGAAGGCCGGCCCCCCGAAGGGTTCCACGGCCGCCTCAGGCTACTCGGGCTCCGCGCCCATTACTGATCAGGGGTTCGAAGGCTGGCCCCCGAAGGGTTCACAGCCGCCTCAGACGCCGAGCAAGGGATGACCATGGGTACGTTCGATACATAACCAAGGCTCGGGCTGCGCTCCCGAGGTACCCTAGGACATTTCCGAGACCAGCGGGAGCGATCTTGTAACGGAATCCCATCAGAGGGAGGCACCGAGCCCTCGGACCCCGTCGCCAGGGGACCGGGTCCGGCAGATCACCCGCAGGTACTTTTGGGCGTGCCTCTGGGCCCCTAGCCGACCCCTAACGAACGGGGCACGGACGTCCACTCGGATTACCCGCTTGCAGCTCACCGGAGACACCATGTTCGGCGCCCGTCGAGGGCAACATGGCGCTTTCCCCCTCCTCCTTGCGGAAAGGCGACGCAGGGGCGTATGTAAAAAAGCCGAGTCTGTCCCTGATCGCCCTCTCGCCCTGTGCAGAGGCTCGGAGGCTGCTCTCGCAAACCCGGCTCCGGCCGAACCGTTGACAGCGTCAACATACCAGCCCGAGAACTTGGGACCCGACCGTACACCCGGGCTACGGCCAGCTCGCATGAGGGAACAACCAGACCAGCCGAAGCATTACGCGAGGCATTAAGACCTCGAAGGAGTGAAACCACTCCTCCGAGGCCTCGGGGGCTACACCCGGCGGGTGCGCTCGCGCGCACCCACCGGAACAAAATGCAACCGAGAAAGGCTGGTCCCCTTGCAAAAAAGTGCGACGAAAGCCTCCAAGCGAGTGCTAACACTCCCTTCGAGGCTCGGGGGCTACTGTCGGGGACCATAATTAGGGGTACCCTCAAGACTCCTAATTCTCAGCTGGTAACCCCCATCAGCATAAAGCTGCAAAGGCCAGATGGGTGCGATTAAGTCAGGGATCAGTCCATTCGAGCGACTCGATCACGCCTCGCCCGAGCCTAGCCTCGGACAAGGGCAGCCGACCCCGGAGGATTTCCGTCTCGCCCGAGGCCCCCCTCCAACGGCGAACATATTTTCGGCTCGCCCGAGGCCCTGCCTTCGCTAAGAAGCAACCATGACTAAATCGCCGCACCGACCGACCAAGTCGCAGGAGCATTTAATGCAAAGGTGGTCTGACACCTTTATCCTGACGCGCGCCCCCCGGCAGAGCCGAAGTGACCGTCGTCACTTCGCCGCTCCACTGACCGGCCTGACAGAAGGACAGTGTCGCCTGCGCCACTCCGACTGCAGTGCCACTTGACAGAGTGAGACTGACAGGCAGTCAGGCCCTGCCAAAGGCACCATAGGAAGCTCCGCTTCGCCTGACCCAGGGCTCGGACTCGGGCTAGGTCCCGGAAGACGGCGAACTCCGCTCCGCCCGACCCGGGGCTCGGACTCGGGCTAAGTCCCGGAAGACGGCGAACTCCGCTCCGCCCGACCCAGGGCTCGGACTCGGGCTGAGTCCCGGAAGACGGCGAACTCCGCTCCGCCCGACCCAGGGCTCGGACTCGGGCTAAGTCCCGGAAGACGGCGAACTCCACTCCGCCCGACCCAGGGCTCGGACTCGGGCTCAGCCCCAGAAGACGACGAACTCCGCTCCGCCCGACCCAGGGCTCGGACTCGGGCTCAGCCCCAGAAGACGATGAACTCCGCTTCGCCCGACCCCAGGGCTCGGACTCCGCCCTGGCCTCTGCCGACGACCTCCGCCTCGCCCGACCCAGGGGCTCGGACTCAGCCTCGGCCATGGAAGACAGACTCGACCTCGGCTTCGGAGGAGCCTCCACATCGCCCAACCTAGGGCGCAGGCCAGCCACGTCAACAGGAGGCGCCATCATCACCCTACCCCGAGCTGACTCGGGCCGCAGGGAACAAGACCGGTGTCCCATCTGGCTAGCTCCGCCAGATAGGCAATGATGGCGCCCCGCATACTCTGTGACGACGGCGGCTCTCAGCCCCCTTACGGAAGCAAGAGGACGTCAGCAAGGACCCAACCGCTCCGACAGCTATCCCTCCGCCAGGCTCCATCGCTCCTCCGATGGCCACGACATCACACCAGCTGGGTGCCAAAATCTCTCCGGCTGCCACATCGGCATGTACTTAGGGCGCTAGCTCTCCCCCGCTAGACACGTAGCACTCTGCTACACCCCCCATTGTACACATGGATCCTCTCCTTACGCCTATAAAAGGAAGGACCAGGGCCCTCTTAGAGAGGGTTGGCCGCGCGGGACGAGGACGAGACAGGCGCTCGCTTGGAAGCCGCTCGCTCCCTCACCCGCGTGGACGCTTGTAACCCCCTACTGCAAGCGCACCCGACCTGGGTGCGGGACGAACACGAAGGCCGCGGGATTCCCACCTCTCTCACGCCGGTCTCCGGCCGCCTCGCTCTCCCCCCTTCGCGCTCGCCCTCGCGCTCGACCCATCTGGGCTGGGCACGCGGCGACACTCACTCGTCGGCCCGAGGGACCCCCCGGTCTCGAAACGCCGACATTATTATTATTAAAATAGAATTCAATTATAAGGATCCAAATAGGACGTTATTAGTAGGGATGAAAACGGTCGGTAAACACTAAAACCATTACCGAACAAAATCGAAAACGGTAACTCCGGAAACGGAAACGATATCGGTATTTCGGAAACATCGGAAACGAAAGTTCGGTGCGGAAATTACACTGGTAACGGTCGAAATCTAAATACGATCAGTAAACATATCAAACTTCACAATACAACAAAGTTGACAAAAGATCACAAATACCATAAGTTCACAATTCATGATATAACAAGTTCACAATATAACAAGTTCACAAGGATCACAAATTTATAATATAAAAAGTTTACAAAGATCACAAGTTCACAATATAATAAGTTCACAGTATAAAACGTTCATAAAGATCACAAGTTCACAGACTTAAAGCTCACAATTCACAATATGCACTCGATTTAGCTGACATGGCATGCTTACTCATGAAATATGTTTTCCTCACATAAAGAGTTTTTTCACAGCCTCACAGGAAACCCTAAAATCTAGTGTGTGGAAAAGACAGACTATCGGCTCTCTATCATTATATATTACTAATACATAACATGTGCATAGAAAATGGTGGATTCGTTCGAGAGACCAAATCATTAATCTCAACCGCCTTCCAACACCATCTATCCAAAAAAATCTTAAAGCGTCCAAAAAATACAAAAAAGTAATCATTATCCAGAGATGTACAGGCGATGCGAAAAAATCACATGCTAGAAAATTTCGAAAAAAAATTCCGAGACACAATTCCGGTAATTTCCGACAAAAACCGGTAACCAAAGGAAACGGTCGGTAAAACACCACGCCGATACCGATTCCGATAGAAAATTCCGAAAACCGGTTCCGTTTTCGAAAAATACCGTTACCGATGAATCCGATCGAAAAATTTCGAAATCGGTTTCCGAAATTCCGAAAAATTTCGAAACCGTTTTTATCCCTAGGTATTAGAATGGAATCCAATTCCAAGAATTCAAACCGGACGTTATGGTAAATTGTCGACAAAGTGTCGGGGTATGAGCGATAGACGTATAGGCTCCTCTTGTAGCCTTCTGGCCTTATCTGCCTGTGGGCTGTTGCTTATTGAGATTATGGGCCACGTGAATTTATGAAAGACGCAATGGGCTTATGGCCTATGACTTTATGAGCTGGGCACATGGCCGCTCGGCTGCTGAAGTCATGTTAATTTTGGATTTGGGCTCAGGTCAGAGCAGGGGTAACTATTGAAGCCTGAAGGGTATAGTAAAAGCTTAGGGCATGTTTGAGAGAAAAGTATTTTTACGGTTTCTGTACAATATAGGTTTAGGTAATACCATAGTATTTTATGCCATGAGATGTTTGGTTGCATTTCTAAAAACTATGTTTTCAAAACCATAATATTCTAGTTTCTAGATATCATGATATTTTCGGAGTATTGAAAACTATACTCCAACCCAAAATTTCCATGACACTACTAGCTTTTGTCTAATACCAGTGTTTATAATATTGTATCTAAACAATGTTTTTTAAAACCATGGTATTTTTGGAGCTACCAAACCTACGGTATTATCATAACAATTACAATGAATGGTATTATAAAACCATGGTTTCTAGAAACGTTGTCGTCAAACAAGAGGTGATTGGAGTCAGCTGACAGCCTGACACCGATCTTTCGCTCGCCAGTGCCCAGCTGTATAGGCGTATAGCTCCGAGCCTGCGCACGCTATGGCCCTTTACCGGCAGCTTTGAGCTTTTTCTAAAATACTGCTGCTGGTTTTTTTTATCCAAAGAAGTCAATAATAGTTTTTTAATGATGATATTAACTTTCTAAACTTAGAAAGATGCACAAAGCCTATAAAACCAGGCTTTCCAATTTCCTATATAAATTCATCTATTTTGAGTCTTTTCAGAAGCTAAACCAAAAAAGTAGCTATTTGTTTCAGATTCTGGCTTTACACGCTAAGAAGCTATAGTAGCATACGCATAAGCATACCAACAGGGCATCGTCCCCGGACACCTAAAAATCTCAAATGGCATTAAGCGAAAAGGGATCGATACAAGAATAAGGAGGCAGTAATACACTAATGAGAAAGTAATGATATACACTAATAAAAGAAACACTATCATATTATATATTTTATGGTCCAAATATTTTGGAGAATTATATGTGGACATGTGGTATGCCTCCATAAATTTTCATGAATTTCTGAGGATATTTGTGTATTATTAAATTTTTTCTAAAAAAATCAACAAAATACACACAGCTATCCAGATAAGATATCCGGATATCCGAGAAGATTTATCCGAGAAAATATCTGGATATTTGATATCCGACAGATATCAAACATATTGTATTCGAATTCAATATCCGAATAAAATATCCGTATTTATATCCGTTATCCGAAAAAAGTCCGGATATCCGAAAATTCTATCCGAACCAGTATTCACCATCTTCGAGTCTGGATCTGGACAGATATTTTCTGAACCATATTACATCCCTAGCTCCAAATCGATATACTCCTAGACGAACGAATTGGTCTGTGGAAACGATTCTTGTACTGTTTCCGTCATTGTATACGGCAGCCTTGTTCGGAATCACGGTGTAGCTCCAAATCGATATACTCCTAGACGAACGAATTGGTACGTGGAAACGATTCTTGTACTGTTTCCGTCATTGTACACGGCAGCCTTGTTCGGAATCACGGAGTAGCTCCAAATCGATATACTCCTAGACGAACGAATTGGTCTGTGGAAACGATTCTTGTACTGTTTCCGTCATTGTACACGGCAGCCTTGTTCGGAATCACGGAGCAAACTGATGCTACTAGAAATTCTCTGCAGAGGCAATAACAGTGCAAAATTTAAAACCTGGTCTCTGCGGTGAAACAGAAGACAGCCTAAAGTCTAAAGAGCTTTACCTCCCTAGTGTCGCGAAGGCGTAACGTATCTAATCTATCCGAGGGCCTCAAACTTATCAAGTTGGCTAGCTGCAGGAAAATAATAATGAAATAAATATATTGCATCAGCCAATAGAAATTCAGCAAAAGCGAGCATGCTGCGTACCCAGAAACTAAATTTTTCCGGGTCCTGTGGCCCAGGCATGCCCTCAAGATCCAGATGTCTTGTTCGCCTTGCTGCATTCAATGAATGTTAAAACAAAATGCTATGTAGAAGAAAATAATAATCCAAAATTTTAGCATCACCAGACGATCATTATCACGGTCCAATGTGCACCAATAAACCTTAAGGCTTGATTGTTTCATCTCTAGATTTCGAGTCCAAACTTTTGCAGCTATAGCTTCAAATAAAATCAAATGATACTATGTTCTTGTCTAACTTGAGTTTTTTTACACTGTTAGTTCAATCAATTTATGGAGCCAACGATTCATGCACCATGCTGAACATTTGCATACAAGATCTTACCTTTCTCTAAACAGTTCTAAGACAATGTGTTTCACTGTCAGAATAACTACACTATTTGAAGCACTTGAAAAGCTGAAAATAAGCATACCAGTCCGTACGGTATCTCTAGCATGTCTGATATATGCCCTGGCCAGCTCTGAAGCTCCATTGGCCAGTTCCATTAGCTGCAAAGAATTAAATAGACTTAGTCCCTGTTTGTTTGGGATTATAATCTATGTAGATTATATAATCCAATATAAATAAGCTATTGAGGAAACAAACAAGCAACTTATCTGATAAGATTATATAATCTAGCACTTGAGATTATGATAATCCTATAAGCTCATCAAAGGGTGCTTATTTCAGCTTATTTTTTATGAAAGACCCACTACCCATGGCAAGTTGATTAAAATTACTTTCAATTGCCATCCAGTTGTACATAGGCGTTCTCAGATAAGTAAAACAACAAAGGATATTGTTGTATTTGTATGCATATGAATAATAAGCCGAGTCCAAATAATCTGAGCTAACAAACAGTAGCACCTAGCTTATTTAATCCAGAGCAAATAATCCAGATTATATAATCTAGATTATAATTTAGATTATATAATCTATAAGTTGAAACAAACAGGGCCTTAGGCCCTGTTTGTTTCCTTCTAGGATTATATAATCCAGCTTATGGATTATATAAGCAGCTAATGACCTGCTTATGGATTATCATAATCTAGGTATCTAGATTATATCATCCACCTAATAATATGTATTGTTTGTTTGCCTGTTAACTCATCTAAGCTGGATTATATAATCTAGAGGGTAAACAGATAAACTCAATAAATAAAAGTGACATAGACAGCATTACTATTTTGATGAGATTGTGTCATGTACGGCCACACATACGCCAGGCGTAGGAGAGCCCGCGATGTGCGCCGAGCTGAGCAGGCAGCAAAAGCACATGCGCAGCAGGTGAGTGGCTAGGATGGAAAGTAGCCATCTGATTGATTGCGCATGCAGCAAACATAGAAGGCTACCGCCTGATTGATTGTGCATGCAGCAAATATAGAAGGAGATTGGCTAGGAGAGAAAGTAGCTAGCTGATTAGTATCCTTCCTATTTTGAATAGATCTTCAATCAAGGAGAACCTTCTCCATTTGTGTAAGCCGTCGGCTATATATAGCCATGTATGGGGGCACTTGGAAATCAATCAAGAATTACCTATCAAGTCTCTTCCTCTCTTCTCTAAACCGGCGACCAGGAGAACTTCTCCTGTCGACGGGTAGCTCGGCGTGGGGGCATAACCCTGCCGGCAACCACGGGTCAAGGCTACGATCTACGTAGCCGAGGTCCTCCTACCTTGGGCAATACCGCCCTTGACAACCTGGTATCACGAAGCCGACGATCCTCGTCTTCTTCACAACCATCAACTTCCACCACCGCAGCCACTAAACAGCCCTCAACCCTACCCTCGCCCTCAGCCTCCACCACTTCCACCGGTCACTCCAACACCATGTCGGAGCCCTCCATGGCCGACCTCATGGAGATGATGAAATCCTGGCATTCGGAGCTCAAGATGGAGATCAAGGAGATGAAGATCGAGATGGCTTCCTTGAAGGACAAGGCATCATCGTCATCTGGCGTTGGTGGCGGCAATCGCATGGAGCCTCCTCGTGAACCGGATCGGCCCCCCAGGTTCCAGAAGTGGGATTTTCCCCGTTTTGACGGGAAGTCTGACCCGCGCCTCTTCCTCAACAAATGTGAGTCATATTTTCGTCAGCAGCGTACCATGGCCGAGGAGCGCGTCGGGATGGCGTCATACAACCTCGAAGACGTCGCCCAGGAATGGTTCATGCAACTTCAGGAGGACAAAGGCACGCCGTCGTGGGGACGTTTCAAAGATCTCATTGATCTGCGATTCGGACCAGCGCTGCGCTCGGCGCCCCTCTTTGAGCTGACGGAGTGCCGACGCACGGGGACGGTGGAGGAATACTCCAACCGCTTCCAGAGCCTCCTCTTCCGCGCTGGGCGGCTCGACGAAGCCCAGCGAGTCCAACTCTTCACAGGAGGTCTGCTTCCACCCCTCAGCCACGCCGTCCGGCTTCACAACCCGGAGACGCTGACCGCGGCCATGAGCCTCGCTCGGCAAGTGGAGCTGATGGAGCTCGACAAGATGGCGGCAGCCCTGGCCAAGCCGGCGCATCGCGCTCTACCGGCCGCCATTAAACCTCAGCAGGCGCCCCCACTCCTTGCGCTACCGGCACCACCGGCGGGTGCTGCGCCAGCCGCACACGAGCGGCAACCGGGTCGTCGTCTCTCCGTGGAAGAACAGCAGGAACGCCGTCGACTCGGGTTGTGCTTCAACTGCGATGAGCAGTATTCCCGCGGCCACAATCGCACCTGTCGCCGCCTCTTCTACGTGGAAGGCATTGAACTGGAGATGGCAGTCGACGCCGCGGGCGATGCTGTCCCAGCGGAGGAGGGCCCCATCTGCTCCCTACATGCCGTGGCCGGAGAGCCAACCTTCGACACGCTACAGGTCCGAGCGTTCCTCGGGACCGCCGTGCTGGTCGCCCTCCTCGACACGGGATCCACGCACAACTTCATCGGCGAGCGTGCAGCGTACCGCTCCGGGATGCACATCCAACCGCGCCCAAGGCTCACCGCCACCGTGGCTAACGGCGAGCGCGTCACGTGCCCGGGGGTCATCCGCGACGCGCCGATCAGGGTGCAGGGCGACACGTTCCACGTCGACCTCTTCGTCATGCCCTTGGCAGGTTTCGACCTCGTCCTCGGCACGCAGTGGTTGGGAACCCTCGGGCCCATCGTCTGGGACGTCGCCGCGCGGACTATGCAGTTCCAGCGCGAGGGACACGCTGTCTGCTGGACCGGCCTCGCATCCTCGATCAAGCCGGCCGTCCGCGCAGTCACGGCGCCACCGACGCCGACACTATAGCTCCAGCCAGCCCAGGAGCCCCTCCTCGACGCCCTCCTTCACTCCCTCAGCCACGTCTTCACCGAGCCACGCGGTCTTCCACCCAAGCGCTCCCGTGACCACCGCATCATCCTCAAACCGGGAGCGCTGCCGGTGGCGGTCCGCCCGTACCGATACCCGGCGGCACACAAAGACGAGCTCGAGCGGCAGTGCACCGCCATGATCGAGCAAGGCATTGTCCGACGCAGCGACTCGGCATTCTCCTCACCAGTACTTCTCGTCAAGAAGCCGGACGGCTCCTGGCGGTTCTGCGTCGACTACAGGGCGCTGAACGCGCTCACCGTCAAGGATGCGTTTCCGATTCCGGTGGTGGACGAGTTGCTGGACGAACTCCACGGCGCGAAGTTCTTCACCAAGCTCGACCTACGCTCGGGCTACCACCAGGTCCGGATGCGCCCGGGGGACGTCCACATGACGGCCTTCCGCACCCACGACGGCCTCTACGAGTTCCTGGTGATGCCGTTCGGGCTGTGCAACGCCCCAGCGACGTTCCAGGCTTTGATGAATGACGTGCTGCGACCGTTTCTTCGTCGGTTTGTTCTTGTGTTCTTTGACGACATTTTGATCTACAGTAAGAGCTGGGGAGAACACCTTCGACACCTCCGCGCCGTCCTCGAGGAGCTCCAACGCCACCAGCTGTTCCTAAAACGCACCAAGTGTGCGTTCGGCGCGACGAAGGTCGGCTACCTTGGCCACGTCATCTCCGAGGCGGGCGTCGCCATGGATCCGGCCAAAGTTCAGGCCATCCGGGACTGGCCCACGCCGCGATCCGCACGGGCGGTACGGGGTTTCCTCGGACTGACGGGCTATTACCGGAAGTTCGTCCACCACTACGGTACCGTGGCAGCGCCATTGACGGCCTTGTTGAAGAAGGATGGATTCTCTTGGAGCGCAGGAGCCGCGGAGGCGTTTGTCGCCCTCAAGGACGCGGTCACCTCGGCCCCCGTCCTCACCATGCCGGACTTCTCCAAGCCATTCGTCGTTGAGTGCGACGCATCGTCCCACGGTTTCGGCGCGGTGATGGTCCAGGGGGGCCACCCCATCGCGTTCTTCAGCCGGGCTGTCGCACCCCGTCATCAAGCGCTGGCGGCTTACGAACGTGAGCTCATCGGCCTCGTCCTAGCAGTTCGACACTGGAGGCCGTACCTTTGGGGACGCCGGTTCATCGTCAAAACCGACCACTACAGCCTCAAGTACCTGCTGGACCAGCGGCTCGCGACGCTTCCGCAGCATCATTGGGTCGGCAAGCTCCTGGGCTTCGATTTCTCCGTCGAATATAAGCCGGGGTCAACCAATGTGGTGGCGGATGCCCTCTCCCGCCGCGACACGCCGGACGATGGGGCGCTGCTGGCCCTCTCGGCACCGCGTTTCGACGTCCTGGACCGTCTTCGTCAGGCACAGCTCACCGATCCAGCACTCACTGCCATTCGTGACGAGGTGTAGGCCGGCACCAAGCGCGCGCCGTGGGAGGTGGTGGACGGGATGGTCCAGTACGCGGGCCGGCTCTACCTACCCCCTTCTTCACCGCTGCTTCGTGAACTGCTCGCAGCTGTGCATGCCGAGGGCCACGAAGGGGTCCAGCGCACGCTACACCGCCTTCGACGTGACTTCCATTTCCCTAACATGAAGCAGGTGGTCCAAGATTATGTCCGGGAGTGCCCTACCTGCCAGCGCCACAAGTCAGAGCACCTACACCCGGCCGGACTCCTCCTTCCCCTACCAATTCCGCAGGGAGTCTGGACGGATGTGGCGCTGGACTTCGTCGAAGCCCTGCCCCGAGTGCGCGGCAAGTCCGTCATCTTGACGGTGGTGGACAGATTCAGCAAGTACTGCCACTTTATTCCACTGGCACACCCCTACTCAGCAGAGTCCGTGGCTCAGGCATTCTTCGCAGAGATTGTACGCCTTCATGGGGTGCCGCAGTCCTTGGTGTCGGACCGCGACGTCGTGTTCACCTCCAAGTTCTGGAAGGAGATCATGCGGTTGATGGGGACCAGTCTCCACATGACGTCGGCTTTCCACCCTCAGTCGGACGGCCAGTCCGAGTCGGCGAACAGGGTAATCATCATGTACCTGCGGTGCCTAACGAGCGATCGTCCTCGCCAGTGGCTCCAATGGCTCCCATGGGCGGAGTACGTCTTCAACACCGCCTACCAGAGCTCTCTCCGCGACACGCCTTTCAAGATCGTCTACGGGCGTGAGCCTCCGTCCATCCGGTCCTATGAACCGGGGGACACACGTGTTGCGGCGGTGGCTAGAACCATGGAGGAGCGCGAAGAGTTCCTCGCTGATGTCCGCCATCGGCTGGAACAGGCACAGGCTGTCCAGAAGAAGTATTATGACCAGGGACACCGCGCCGTCACGTATCAGGTGGGCGAATGGGTGCTGCTCCGTCTCCGACACCGCTCCCCTGCCTCCCTCGCCACTGACTCCACCGGCAAGCTGAAGCCCCGGTTCTATGGGCCCTACCGTGTGCTGGAACTCATCAACGAGGTCGCTGTCCGCCTCGAGCTTCCAGCCCGCGCTCGCATCCACGACGTGTTTCATGTGGGCGTCCTCAAAAAGTATCACGGCACACCACCGCAGGTTACACCGCCACTACCCCCACTTCACCATGGGGCAGTCACCTTGGAGCCAGCTAGGGCCATCCGAACCCGGCTCAACCGTGGTGTACGCCAGGTGCTGGTGCAGTGGAAAGATCAGTCGCCTGCATCTGCGACTTGGGAGGACATGGACACTTTCACCGACAAATTCCCAACCTTTCAGCTCGAGGACGAGCTGCTTCTTGAGGAGCGGAGAGATGTCATGTACGGCCACACATACGCCAGGCGTAGGAGAGCCCGCGATGTGCGCCGAGCTGAGCAGGCAGCAAAAGCACATGCGCAGCAGGTGAGTGGCTAGGATGGAAAGTAGCCATCTGATTGATTGCGCATGCAGCAAACATAGAAGGCTACCGCCTGATTGATTGTGCATGCAGCAAATATAGGAGATTGGCTAGGAGAGAAAGTAGCTAGCTGATTAGTATCCTTCCTATTTTGATTAGATCTTCAATCAAGGAGAACCTTCTCCATTTGTGTAAGCCGCCGGCTATATATAGCCATGTATGGGGGCACTTGGAAATCAATCAAGAATTACCTATCAAGTCTCTTCCTCTCTTCTCTAAACCCGCGACCAGGAGAACTTCTCCTGTCGACGGGTAGCTCGGCGTGGGGGCATAACCCTGCCGGCAACCACGGGTCAAGGCTACGATCTACGTAGCCGAGGTCCTCCTACCTTGGGCAATACCGCCCTTGACAGATTGAGACATCTCTTCTAGTTTTCACTTGGCCAATATTAGTAGTGCAAAGCATGGATGAAAGCATAGGCAAGGAGAGAACAACCAAATGGGATGCAGGGTCTCGTTTACTACGAGGAAAGAATAGTGCAGTCAAATTTATGGAACTTGTGTAGCTGTAATAGTTATGAGAAGAGAAAAGAATGAGCTTGAGCCCAAGACACATCAGCTCATAAAATAAAAGCCAGCAGAAATGCTCAACGGATGAGCCTTGCAGCCTTGTCTCCGGACAGCCATGGCAGTGGAGACTGGAGTCACTGGGGGGAAGGGGGGGGCACCAAAATATTCCTTTATTCACGAACGTTACATGGTCAACATCATCAAACTTTAACAAATTAACTAGTCAAATCTATCAGAGATTCAGAGCACACCAACCATACCTAGCAACTTTATTCAAAGCAAACAGCAATCACTAATCTGATTGACCAGCTCACCTTTGGCCATGCTGGACTGTTTATGGGGCTATGGGCTATATGCTGCTATGGCACCCATCACATGCGCGGACCCACATAATATTGACTATGTCTCTTTAACATCTAAGGTAGATTCTACAGAATTTTCACTGATTAAAAAGCTGTCTTATTACAAGTCCTATAGATGATAACAAATACCAGATATGTTCCAATGGTCCATCTTGTTGACTGATGAAAACCCGAACCCTAACAAGGGGTTGGGAAATGGATATATAGCCTGAGTTAGATGGACCAAGCCCATTACCATGGGGCAAAACAGTAAATACACATGGGGAGTACCGAAACCTTAATAGGTACTCTAATACCCCCGCAGCCACAACTCTATCATGTACAGATGTTGAGACTGCACCGGAAGTCTAGGAATACACTGGACGGTAGTCCCTTGGTGAAGATGTCGGCGAACTGCAGCGTTGTGGGGACGCTGAGGACCCAAACGTTGCCTGTTGCGACACGCTCCCGAACGAAGTGCAGGTCGATCTCCACATGCTTCGTGCGCTGATGTTGCACGGGATTAGTGGAGAGGTAGACGGCGCTGACGTTATCACTGTAAACTAGGGTGGCGCGCTGGAGGGGGCTGTAGAGCTCGTGGAGGAGCTGGCGCATTCAGGAAGCCTCTGCCACGCCGTTGGCCACAGCGCGGTACTCAGCCTCGGCACTGGAGCGGGAGACGACGGGCTACCGCTTGGCGGCCCAAGAGACGAGGTTGGCGCCCAGGAACGCGGCATAGCTGGAGGTGGACCGACGCGTGTCAGGGCAGCCGGCCCAGTCAGCGTCGGTGTAGACCACAAGATCCGACGTCGAGGATGGTCAGAGGAGTCCATAGTCGAGTGAGCCCCGGAGGTAGCGCAGAATCCGCTTGAGAGCGGTGAGGTGGGGCTCCTGTGGTGTGTGCATATGGAGGCACACTTGCTGAACGGCGTAGGCGATGTCGGGCTGGGAGAAGGTGAGGTACTGGAGTGCGCCTATCAAGCTCAAGTAAGACGTTGCGTCGGCGACTGGAGGGCCGTCGTCCTTAGAGAGCTTCGTCTGGGTGTCAACAGGCGTGGAGCAGGGCTTGCAGTCGGACATGCCAGCCCGCTCCAGAATGTCGATGGCGTACTGACGCTGGTGCAGGAAGAGACCCTGGGGCTGGCGTTCGGCAGTCATGGAGAGGCCCCAGGTCCTTCATCGCAAACTCCCGCTGGAGGGCGATGATCGTGTGTTGTAGGAGGTCGGCGATGGATGTCGTGAGCACAATGTCGTCGACGTAGAGGAGGTAGATGATGTCCTCGCCCCGTCGGTAGATGAAGAGGGATGTGTCCGACTTGGCCTCGACGAAGCCGATGGAGGCCAAATAGGTGGTGAAGCGGCTGTACCAGGCCCGCGGCGCCTGCTTGAGGCCGTAGAGTGAGCGGTTCAGCCGGCAGACCAGGTCCGGGTTGGCGGCGTCGACAAAGCCGGTGGGCTGGCTGCAATAGACAGTCTCCGTCAGAGTGGCATGAAGGAAGGCGTTCTTGACGCCGAGCTGATGGATCGCCCAGTTCCAGGAGAGGGCGAGGGAGAGGACGGCGAGGACGGTGGCGAACTTGACGACGGGGCTGAAGGTCTCATCGTAGTCCACGCCGGGGCGCTGGGTGAAGCCCCGAAGAACCCAGCGGGCCTTGTAGCGGTCGAGGGAGCCATCCGAAGTCAACTTGTGGCGAAAGAGCCAGTTGCCAGTGACCACATTGGTGATGGGAGGACAAGGCACCAGGTCCCAGGTGTGGTTGGCCAGCAGGGTCGCATACTCCTCCATGGCCCGACGCCAGTGAGGGTCGGCGAGGGCGGTGCGGACGGAGGAGGGGACCGGGGAACGTCTGGTGGAGTAGCGGATGTGTCGGGGCCAGGATCAGCCTGTCGACAGGCCGAAGGACACCGGCGACACGACGAGTCACCATGGTGTGAGTGTGCCCGGGGGCGCGGTGAATGGCGACCGGGTGGTACACCGACGGCTCAGAGGCCACGGGCGTGGCCGGCCCGCGAGGATGATAGACGATTGCGGGGTCGGCGAATCAGGACGCGTTTGTCGAGGGGCCCGGGCCCGTGCGCGTCGAGGGAGGAGCGCTCCCACGACGGTGGTAGACAATGGCTGCGTCGGCGAAGCGGGTCCCGCTCGTCGACGGGGCCGGAGTCGTCGGGGCTGTATGAGGCGCAGGCGGGGTCGACGGGGCCACGCGCGGCGCAGACGAGGTCGACTGGGCCGTGCGTGGCGCGGGCAGGGTCAACGGGGCCGCGCGTGGCGCAGGTAGGCGTGCGAGTGGGGGCATAAAAGCCGCATGTGGCAGGCACGGGCGGTGACGCTGCACGAGGTGCGGGTAACGGTGCGAGGCGAGGTGCCTGGGAGGGATGGGTACTCGGATCGGACTCAAGGAGGGAGTCGAGATCGGTGGGCAGGGAGGAGCCAGCAAGGGGAAACACATCTTCGTCGAAGACGACATGACGAGAGATGATGATGCAATAGGTGGTGAGGTCAAGACAGAGATACCCCTTGTGGTCAGGAGAGTAGCCAAGGAAGAGGCAGCGGATGGAGCGTGGAGACAGCTTATGAGGAGCAGTAGCGGAAGTGTTGGGATAGCAGGCACAGCCGAACACACGAAGGTGGTCGTAGGAGGGGGTCGTGCCGTATAGGGCGAAGTGGGGGTGGGGTGGCTCACCGCCTTCGATGGGAGGCGGTTGAGGAGGTGGGTAGCTGTGTGTAGGGCCTCTGCCCAGTAGCTAGCAGGGAGAGACGCCTGGAAGAGGAGGCAGTGAATCATGTTGGTGGTATTGCGAATCATGCGCTCTGCCCGGCCGTTCTGGGCGGAGGTGTAGGGGCACGAGAGAAGCAACTGAACGCCACTGGTGAGGAAGAACGGCCGAGAGGCGTGGTTGTCGAACTCGCGGCCATTGTCACACTGTAGTGTACGGACCGGGCGACGGAACTGGGTGGAAACCCAGGCGAAGAAGTGAGTGAGGGTGGTAAATGTGTCAGACTTCAAGCGAAGAGGAAAAGTCCATAGGAAATGAGAAAAATCGTCCAAAATCACCAAATAGTATTTGTATCCAAAGAGACTGAGTACAGGAGAGGTCCATAGATCACAATGAACCAGGTCAAAAGCCTGCTCAGCCCTAGAAGATGTAGTAAAAGGGAGACGGGTATGGCGGCCAAGCTGACATGCATGACAAAGGCCCTCAAAATGTCCCTATTACAGGAAGAATCTAAAGTGTTGGAAAGCTTGGTCATGACGCCAGGTCCTAGGTGGCCGAGACGACGATGCCAAGTGGTGGAGGTGGTGGTGGAGACCAGGACGGGAGGTGGAGACATGCCAGTGGACGATGGCTAGAACGTGTAGAGGGACTGACGCCGTCACATCGGGCGAGAGGGGTCCTGGTGGCCAGATCCTTCACAGAAAAACCGGTAGGGTCAAACTCAATGGAACATGAATTGTCGGTGGTGAACCCACGGACAGAGAGGATATTATGAGTGATGTGAGGGGCTACGAGAACGTCGTTGAGGTAGAACGGTCAAGGGAGTACCGAGGCACCGACAGAGGTGACCGAAAGAGTGGAACTGTTTCCAACAACGATCGAGGTAGGGTGTGTGGGAGGTGGTTGTGAGCGAGAGAGCATGCCTGTGGTGGGGGTGGTGTGATAGGATGCACCGGAGTCGATGACCCAGTCAGAAGGTGGTGGAGCCAACGCCATGGTGCTGTAGGCGGAGGCGAGGGCGGCAGGGTCCCAGCCAGCAGCAAATGAGGACCATGGTGTCGTGGTAGATGGTCTCGTAGGAGGGGCCCGAGTCGGTGGTGGCACACCGTATGGAGGCATGCTGTAGGCGGGCGGCGTAGTCAGGAGAGCCGGCGCTGGCGCCGGAGGATGGGAGGCGCTGGGGGCCTAACCCGGACACATGGAGATGGTGCCGGTCCAAGGGTTGTAGAACGACGGCCAACTCTGGCCGCCACCCCGGCTGGTGGAACCTCCACGAGAGGAGTCACCGCCCCCACGTCCGCCCTTGCGGGTGCGACGACTGCCGTCGGTGGTGGAATGTTGACGAGGGGCCGGAGGAGATGCAATAGGGGGCCGAGTGTGGGTCCCGGTCGACGGAGTGCGGGGAGGCTGCCCCCCGGAAGACGCCGGGCGCGAGGGGTGGTGCTGTAGAAGGCCGGTGCCGGTGTGGGAGCCTCGAAGGTCATGGTGAGCTCCTCGAGGAGAAGCTCATTCCTCACGGCATAGCAGGTGGGGAAAGGCACGGTCCTCTTGATCAGAGCCTTCAGGTGGCCGTAGCGGGGGATGAGGCCACGCAGGAGGTTCAACACCATTGTACGGTCCGCCACTGGCTCGCCGAGATCGCGGAGGGAGTCTGCCATGCCGTTCATCTAGCGGCAGTACTCGTCCACGGAGAGGTCCCCCTAGGAGAATTGGTGGAACTGAGCGTCGAGGTGGAGAGCCCAAGCGTCCAGGTTCCCAAGGAATTGTTCCTCGAGAGCGAGACACGCTTGGCGGCCCGTGTGCGCCTGGTCGCGGATGATGTCCTGGAGCTCGACGGTGATGGTGTCGTGGAGCCATGAGAGTACCAAGGCGCCCATCAGGGACCAGGCCGGAGACGGCGGGGCGACGATGTCGTCGAGGACGTGGTCGACGAGTGCAAAACGCCACAGGGTGAGTAGCACCTACCCCCGCCAGCGAGGGTAGTGGGAGGATGTCGGGTCCAGCACGATGGAGACGAGGGACCGGATGTTGTGGAGGCCGGCAGCCTGGGCGTGAAGAGCGGCGATGTGGTCGGCGTCGAGTCCAGAGGCGTGGGGGGCCTCTAGGGTGGGCAGTGGTGCGTCAAGACCCGTCGGGGAATGCCCGTGGATGAGGCGCTGCGCGGTGGCCAGCTGAGCGGTCAGGGCGGCGCCCGTGGCCCGCTCATTGTCCAAAGCCAGGGACGCGTGTGATGTACGGAAATACGTACACACGTCGGCACAGGGCACGCGACGTGCGGCGCGCGGCTGAGCGCGCAGGACGCCTGATCCAGCAGGCAGCGCCTGATCCAGCAGGCAGCCAGGCCTAGCGGCTAGATCTGGAAAGAATAAAAGTGATTGATGGCCTTCCTATTAGTCCGGGCTAGATTTAGAAGGAATAGGAGTGATCTATGATTGATGGCTTTCCTTTATTAGTCCGGGCTAGATTTAGAAGGGAATAAGAGTGATTAGTGATTGATGGCTTTCCTTTAATAATCTGGGATAGATTTAGAAGGGAATAAGAGTGATTAGTGGCTTCCTTTAGTAGCCCTGGCCTATGGCCTTATATACCCCCTGTAAGCGCCCATGATGAGGACAAGAAAGTTTTATCTCAGTCTCCTACCTCTCTCTACTCGGCAACAGGGGGCATAACCCGTTGACGAAGACCGCCGTTCCTGGGGGCATAACCCGGTCGGCAACACGGACGGCGGCTACGACCTTCGGAGCCGCGGTCCTCCTACCCTCGGGCCCGACGCCCTTGACAACCTGGTATCAGGAAGTCGGCGATCCCCAACCACCACCCCCAGCCCTTCAGCCGCACCACCACCACCAGCCCCCACCTCCCCGTCCACCGCTACGTCCAGGTTCATCACCATGGGTGACGGCGCTCAACCCTCCATGGCCGACGTCATGCAGATGCTCCAAACCCTGTCCACCAACATGTCCAAGATGCAGTCCGACATGGTGATCATGCAGGAGAAGGTCGCCTCCGCGACCGACTACGGCGGCCACCAAGATGGGCAGCCCCGCACGGATCACCCGCCGAAGTTCCAGAGGATGGAGTTCCCGCGCTATGACGGCAAGTCCGACCCGCTGATCTTCATCAACAAGTGTGAGTCGTACTTTCGACATCAACGCACCATGCCGGAGGAAAAGGTATGGATGGCATCGTACAACATGGACGACGTGGCCCAGCTGTGGTTCCTCCAACTCCAGGAGGATGAGGGCACGCCGCCCTGGGGTCGCTTCAAGGAACTCCTCAACCTCCGGTTCGGACCAGCGCTGAGATCAGCGCCGCTGTTCGAGCTGACGGAGTGTCGACGCACGGGATCGGTGGAAGAATATTCCAACCGCTTCCAGGCCCTTCTTTCGCGTGCTGGCCGGCTGCAGGAAAGCCAGCGCGTACAACTGTACACAGGGGGGCTGCTGCCGCCGCTGAGCCATCAGGTCCGCGTTCACGCGCCGGAGTCCCTGGCCGCAGCCATGAGCCTGGCCAGGATGCTGGAACTGGTGGAGCTAGACCGGCTCAACCCCCTACTCGGTCGGGCGGCCCCGCGCGCGGCCCTGCCCGCTCTACCTACGCGGCCAGCGCTGCCAGCGGCCGGCGCGCCTCCGGTGCTTCCCGTACCGGTTCCCCCAGCACAGCAGCTGGCCCTCCCGGCACCTCCTCCACGCGGCGCGGCTGGGGCTGCCAAGCGCCTTACGACGGAGGAGCAGGCGGAACGTCGTCGTCTTGGCTTGTGTTACAACTGTAATGAGCCGTACTCCCGCGGGCACAATCGGGTGTGTCGCCGCGTCTTCTACATTGACGGCTTCGAGCTGGAGGACGCTGCCCAGGAGGCTGACGCCGTCGACACCTCCGCACCATTGTTCTCCCTTCGCGCTGTGGCTGGTATGCCCATTTGTGACTCCATGCAGGTGCGCGTGCAAGTGGGCGCCGTGACGCTGACCGCCCTGCTGGACACTGGCTCCACGCATAACTTCATCGCCGAGGCCGCAGCGTCACGCACGGGGCTTGCTGTCCAGACCAGCCCACGCCTCACGGCCACCGTGGCGAATGGCGAGCGCATCGCCTGCCCGGGTGTTTTCCGTCAGGCCCCGATCACCATCGCAGGCGAGGACTTCTGCGTCGACCTCTATGTGATGCCACTGGCCGGCTACGACGTCGTCCTCGGCACCCAGTGGATGGTCACGCTAGGCAAGATGGTGTGGGACTTCACCACGCGCACCGTGGCCTTCACACGCCATGGCCGCCCCATCTGCTGGGAGGACGTGGCCGCCCGGCGCACACCGCGCCTCGACAGCATCACGGCGCCCGAAGCCTTGCTGGAGGAGCTGCTGACCACGTTCGATGGCCTCTTCGCCGAGCCCGCGGGCCTGCCACCGCCGCGGGCGCGTGACCACAGCATCGTACTCAAGTCGGGCACACTGCCGGTAGCGGTCCGGCCGTACCGTTACCCGGCAGCCCACAAAGATGAGTTGGAGCGACAATGTGCAGCAATGATCGCACAAGGCATCGTGCGTCGCAGCGACTCCGCGTTCTCGTCCCCGGTCCTCCTCGTCAAGAAGCCTGACGGATCGTGGCGTTTCTGCGTCGACTACCGGGCGCTTAACGCGCTCACGATCAAGGACGCATTCCCTATCCCAGTCGTCGACGAGCTGCTGGACGAGCTCCACGGGGCATGCTTCTTCACCAAGCTCGACTTGCGATCCGGGTACCACCAGGTCCGCATGCGGCCGAGTGACGTGCACAAGACGGCGTTCCGCACACATGACGGCCTCTACGAGTTCCTGGTCATGGCGTTCGGGCTGTGCAACGCTCCCGCCACATTCCAGGCCATGATGAACGACGTCCTGCGCCCCTTCCTCCGCCGCTTCGTGCTGGTATTTTTTGACGACATTTTGATTTACAGCCGCACATGGGCGGACCACCTTCGTCACCTGCGTGCTGTCTTCGGCGCGCTTCAGCAGCACCAGCTCTTCGTCAAGCGCTCTAAGTGCGCTTTCGCGGCCTCCTCCGTCGCGTACCTGGGACATGTCGTCTCGGCGGCCGGAGTCGCCATGGACCCCGCCAAGGTGCAGGCGGTGCGCGACTGGCAGCAGCCGCGGTCGGCCCGCGCGGTTCGCGGTTTCCTCGGTCTTGCCGGGTACTACCGGAAATTCGTGCACAACTATGGCACAATCGCCGCGCCGCTGACCGCCCTGCTCAAGAAAGACGGGTTCTTGTGGTCGGACGAGACGGCGGCTGCCTTCGCCGCTCTGAAGGAGGCGGTCACGTCGGCCCCGGTACTCGCCATGCCGGACTTCTCCAAGACGTTCGTCGTCGAATGCGACGCTTCGTCCCACGGCTTCGGGGCGGTGCTGGTCCAGGACAGCCACCCCGTGGCCTTCTTCAGTCGGCCCGTGGCGCCTCGTCACCGCGCCCTAGCCGCCTATGAGCGGGAGCTGATCGGCCTCGTCCAGGCAATCCGCCATTGGAGGCCCTACCTTTGGGGGCGCCGATTCGAAGTCAAGACCGATCACTACAGCCTCAAGTACTTGCTGGATCAGAGGCTGTCCACCATACCACAACACCACTGGGTGGGCAAACTTCTCGGCTTCGACTTCTCCGTCGAGTACAAGCCGGGACATACCAATGCCGTCGCGGACGCGCTCTCACGCCGCGACACACCGGAGGAGGGCTTGGTGCTGGCCTTGTCCGGACCACGCTTCGACTTCATAGATCGGCTCCGTCAGGCACACACCGTCGACCCCACGCTCGCGGCCCTCCAGCACGACATCAGCAGCGGCGCCAGGTCACGGCCCTGGGCGCTAACCGACGGCCTCGTCCACTATGCGGGCCGGCTGTACATTCCGCCCGCCTCCCCGCTGGTCCAGGAGATCTTGGTGGCGGTCCACGAGGAAGGCCATGAGGGCGTACAGCGCACCCTGCACCGACTCCGGCGCGACTTCCATTTTTCTCACATGAAACGTGTGGTGCAGGATCTGATTCGTGGCTGTGCAGTCTGCCAACGCAACAAGCCCGACCATCAGCACCCGGTCGGCTTGTTGTTGCCCCTGCCGATGCCGCAAGGGGTATGGACGGACATCGCCATGGATTTCGTCGAAGCGCTGCCTCGCGTCCGCGGCAAGACCGTCATCTTCACGGTGATAGACCGCTTCAGCAAGTATGCACATTTCGTTCCCCTGGCGCACCCGTACACGGCCGAGTCTGTGGCGCAGGCATTCTTCACCGACATCGTCCGTCTCCACGGCATTCCCCAGTCGATCGTCTCTGACCGGGACTCGGTGTTCACCTCCAACTTCTGGACCGAGCTGATGCGCTTGAGCGGTACCAAGCTACAGATGACCACGGCATTTCATCCCCAGTCAGACGGCCAGTCCGAATCGGCGAACAAGGTCATCATCATGTATCTCAGGTGCTTGACGGGAGATCGACCCCGCGACTGGTTGCGCTGGCTCCCATGGGCGGAATACATCTTCAACACCGCTTTCCAGTCGTCCCTGCGCGACACGCCGTTCCGCGTCGTCTATGGCCGCGACCCTCCCTCACTTCGCTCCTACGAGCAGGGGGCAACGCGGGTGCCTGCGGTGGCCAGGACTTTGGAGGAGCGCGTGGAGTTCCTGGCAGATATCCGTCACCGGCTGGAGCAGGCCCAGGCTGTCCAGAAACATCATTATGATCGTCTACATCGGGACATCGACATACAGGTCGGCGAGTGGGTGCTGCTTCGTCTACGCCAGCGCCCGACGGCCTCCATGCCCGACTCGTCGGCTGGCAAGCTGAAGCCGCGGTTCTACGGCCCTTACCGCGTCGTCGAGCGCATCAACGCCGTGGCTGTCCGCCTGGCCCTGCCTCCTCAAGCTCGCCTCCACGACGTCTTCCACGTGGGGCTTCTCAAGAAGTTCCACGGCGCGCCTCCGCAAGAGCCTCCAGCTCTACCTCCGGTTCGCCACGGCGCAGTTATTCCAGAGCCAGAGCAAGCAGTCAAGATGCGGCTGCTCAGGGGAGTTCGGCAGGTCCTCATTCGCTGGCGGGGAGCCTCGCCGGCATCGGCTACCTGGGAGGATGTGGACACATTTCGCGCTTCATACCCACTATTTCAGCTCGAGGACGAGCTGCCTCTCGAGGAGGGGAGAGATGTGATGTACGGAAATACGTACACACGTCGGCACAGGGCACGCGACGTGCGGCGCGCGGCTGAGCGCGCAGGACGCCTGATCCAGCAGGCAGCGCCTGATCCAGCAGGCAGCCAGGCCTAGCGGCTAGATCTGGAAAGAATAAAAGTGATTGATGGCCTTCCTATTAGTCCGGGCTAGATTTAGAAGGAATAGGAGTGATCTGTGATTGATGGCTTTCCTTTATTAGTCCGGGCTAGATTTAGAAGGGAATAAGAGTGATTAGTGATTGATGGCTTTCCTTTAATAATCTGGGATAGATTTAGAAGGGAATAAGAGTGATTAGTGGCTTCCTTTAGTAGCCCTGGCCTATGGCCTTATATACCCCCTGTAAGCGCCCATGATGAGGACAAGAAAGTTTTATCTCAGTCTCCTACCTCTCTCTACTCGGCAACAGGGGGCATAACCCGTTGACGAAGACCGCCGTTCCTGGGGGCATAACCCGGTCGGCAACACGGACGGCGGCTACGACCTTCGGAGCCGCGGTCCTCCTACCCTCGGGCCCGACGCCCTTGACACGCGGCGCGCTGGCGCTCCTGGGAGGCGGCAACGGCAGCCTGGATGGTGGCGCTGGCGGCGACGAGAGTGGCAGGCGCAGGTGCAGTGGCCAGCGGGGATGGGGCAGCCTCCGTCCACACGGGGTTGTCGGTGGAAAAAACCCGGTGGGGAGCGAGAGGAGCGTTGGTGGGTGGCCGGGAGGGAGGGAAAAACTAAATTGGCTTTGATACCATGTTGACTGATGAAAACCCTAACCCTAACAAAGGGTTGGGAGATGGATATATAGCCTGAGTTAGATGGGCCGAGCCTGTTACAATGGGGGCAAAACAGTAAATATACATGGGGAGTACCGAAACCCTAATAGGTACTCTAACACATCTCACCCAGTTTCGGAAGTTACACTAACACGTTAGGTTTTCAATTTGACAGTAGTCTAACTGAATCTCAATGTGGTTTTGAAAGTATGTAGCCAATGTGAGATGTATTTGTTAGGGAAAAATAACAGGATATACTGATAAAAACATTGGTTGCATTTGGACACAATTATTGAGTTAAAGAAAGGCATGAGAAAGGTATGAAGATTTTACTTCTCTTCTCCCTTGTGAACCTTCTGGCAGAGGTATATCTTTCAACCATTCAACTTCAGCAACTCTATATCTATTTTTCAAAAAAAAAGAATTTCACGAAAATGATGATATTCCATTCTCTTCTAGATAGATTTGTAGCAAGCATGTAAGACTCACCCATCTTGATCCCATGATCGCACGATACGAAACCGACGTGTGCCTTCCACCTATGATGGAAACTATTATTTTTTGGCCTCTGAAAATGACTTCTGAATTTCACAATTTAATTCATTACATTGATTCAACATAAAAAGGCATCAAATCTCCACACTATTTGACATTCAATAGTGGTTGTAAGGGAAGAAAAGGTCCACAAAACTAGGAAAGGAATGATACTTTGCAAGGTCCTCTACTTCTCTTGCTGCAGGTGACCAAAGCAATACATTCTCATTTCTAGTCTCTACAAGAAATTTCTTTTGATCTAACAAGAATTAAGGATTCCATTTGCAAAACAGAGAAAAATAGTCCAAGAACATTTGCAAATAGAGCTTACATCTTCTAAGTTCTATGTGTTGAATCTAAGAGCATATATAACGATTAGTTTTGACCAGTCAATACTAAGATCATATTTGATTTCTGCAGTAAGACAGTCAAGGGTCTGTAGGCTCACAGGGATGCACACCAAGCAGTTGCACATACAAAAGGCAGTGTGCAGAATATAACTACATTGTTATTATGAAATTCAGTGCTAATACAAAATTTACCTCTAAATAAAAGCGCCCATCTGGAAGTGGTTCACACCTAGAAATTTATGAAGATAAACATTAAACTAAAAAATAATGTCAGCAGGTTGCAAATAGTGAAAGAAAAAACTCACTCTGAAATTTCCACCTCACAGCCACAATCTGCTACAGTACCCGTTGCCGAATCAATAGCAACCTACAATGTTCAAGCCAATAATAAAAGAAAAACTCTTTCAAAACAAAGTGATGCTTTCATATTATAATTCCTAACCATTCCCATCCGATGGTTCCCTTCCATTATTCTCCGTACCTACAAATGAAAGCATCAAAAGATAATGAATAAACAAAGATAGTAAAATACCACTTAGTTACATGTTTTTTCTCTAAAAAATAAATTTATGCATGCATTTTTCATAGGTTCATTAAGGTTAGTGTGAATTGGTGAGTAACAACACAAGTACAAAACTGTGTGTGACCAAAGAATGCAGAAAATCCAACGGAAAAATAAAGTTGAGACTAGTCATGCATCAACAGCAAAAGGTGATAAACAGAAAGAGAAAGGTCTTACACTTTTTTGTATTCACTGGAACCAAGATGTGCAGGACGATCAATATGCTTCAAAATTATATAGCCTATGGGCCTGTTTGGTTCAGCTTTTTTCTGACCAGCTTTTCTGAAAATCTAGCTGTGGGGAGAATCTGGCTGTGAGGAGAATCTGAGTATCATTACGATTACGTGTGGAGGAAGATAAAGTTGTTCATAGGGCTCAGGATCTAGAAAGTGACGGATTCCTACTATCACAACGACTCAACTGATTATGTGTTTATGTTGATTTTGGATGGTTTTTGCCCCAACGAATTTTATAGAAGCTGTCTGAAAAGCTGAGCGTTTGGCAGTCCGCAGCAGCTTTTGGTGACCAGAAGCTGCCAGAAGCCGAAACAATGTAGGTTTCCATGCTTTGGAGAAAACATCTAAGTAATTCTAGTATGTATGCAAATAACATATTTCCCGAATATACAGGAGAGGTGCAAACATTGCACATATGCGAAATATTTTTTAAATAGAAACACTTAAACATGTTTAAATTTTGATATTCAATGCATCATTTGACAATGTAGGGTTGCTTACAGGTAAGTTAAGGGAGTCAATTGAGACAACGACTAGGAGACATGTAAATATCTTATGCGTCCAAGAGATTAAATAGAAGGGTAAGAAGATAGAAGGTGAAAGAGGCGGACAATACCGGCTTCAAGCTTTGGTACACAGTGACAGTCGCAAATACAAATAGAGTAGGAATTTTGATTGATAAGAGTCTCAAGAACAGTGTGGTGGATGTGAGGAAGCAAGATAGGATTATCTTAGTCAAGCTTGTCGTGGATAATTTGGTCTTGAATGTAATTAGCATGTATGCCTCTCAAGTAGGCCACGATGAGAGTGCTAAAAGACTTTTCTAGGAAGACTTAGGCCATGTTTGGTTCTAATTAGTCCTAGGACTAAACTTTAGTCCCTACATGTTTGGTTCTAGAGACTAAACAGATTCTAAAGTCATTAAATACACTGTCCAAAGACTCAAATGCCCTTGGAATATAATGTAGAAAAAAAGTAAAAAAGAAGCAACCGTAGTGTTCTGTTATAAGACTAAAAGGGTTAAGGGCAGCTGAGGAAAATCAGGTTTAGTTCCCTTTAGCCACCCCTTAAGGGACTAGGGACTAAATTGGTTTAGTCTCTTCTTTAGTCCTTATGTTTGGTAAATTAGAGACTAAAAGGGACTAAATTGTAGGGACTAAAAATTAGCCCATGTAACCAAACACCCCCTTAGATGACATGGTTAGAACTATACCTATTAGTGAGAAGCTCTTCATATGAATAGACATCAATGGGCATGTAGGTACAAGTGCAGGTTTTGAGACGGTTCATGCAGTATTTGGGTATAGTAGTAGGAATCAGGAGGGAAAGGAACTCTTAGACTTTACGGTAGCTTTTGATCTATTGATAGCCAACAGGCCCAACATTGTCTTTACAAAGATATACTCCCATTTAGTGAGCTACAGTAGTGGCCAACACTCTAGTTAGACTGACTTTATCCTCGCAAGAAAAGAGGATAATCGAGCATGTTTGAATTGTAAGGTGATACCTAAACATAAGCCTATGGTGACAGTCTTTTGTTTTTATGTGTTCCCGTAGGGACAAACAAGCCAAGGTTGTGAGAAAATTGAAAGGGGAGAAGGCAGAAGTCTTCGAGGAAGGACCATCAAAAAGGACACTTGAAAGGAAGAAGGTGACACAAACAACATGTGGGAGAAGATGGCAACCTGCATTTGGAAGGTGACCTCAGAGGTGTGTGGAGTAAGTGAGTAGCTAAAGAGAGTGGAGGTGAAGCTAAAAATACTTGGTGGTGGAATGAGGAAGTCCAGATGGCTATTAAGAAGAAAGAATGGTACAAAGATCTGTACCATGACAGGAGTATAGACAACATAGAGAAGTACATGGTAGCAAAGAAGACTACAAAGTGAGCTATAAGTGTGTATACGGATCTTTACCAACGTTTGAGTGCGAAGGAGAGAAGCACATATATAGGATAGATGGCTAGAGTTCGTGAGAGGAAGACAAGGGACTTGAACCAGGTTAAGTACATTAAGGATAAAACATAGAACCTCTTGGTGAAGAAAGATGAGATCAAACATAGATAGCGAGAGTATTTTGATAAATTGTTCAATGAGAAGAATGAGGATACAATCTTTCAGTTCGATGGCTCTTTTGATGATGCCAATAGGCGCTTTGTCCGTAGGATCCAAGAATCTGAGGTTATAGAGGCATTAAAAAGGATGAAAGGGGGTAAGACGATGGACTCTGATGGTATAGAGATGTCTCGAGGACATAGCTATAGTATGGCTAACCAAATTGTTCAACCATATCTTCCGGTCGAACAAGATGCCTAATGATTCGAGAAGAATATTGGTAACGATCTACAAGAATAAGGGAGATGTTCAAAGTTGTACTAATTACCAGAAAATTAAGTTGATGAGCCATACTAAGAAGCTATGGGAGAGAGTTATCAAGCATCGTCAAAGAGAACTAACGAGGATCTCTTTGGACCAATTTGGTTTCATGCCCAGAAGGTAAACCATGAAAACCATTTTCTTAGAAACACAAGTGTAGTATAGGGAACAGAAGAAGGATCTACACATGGTTTCAAGACTTGAAGAAGGCTTATGACAAAATACTAAAAAATATTATGTGGTGCACTTTGGACAAACATAAACTTTCAATAAAGTAAGCTAGACTTATTAAGGACATGTACAACAAGTTTACGACTAGTGTTTGAACAAGTAATGGGGATAGATGACTTCCCAATTAGAATAAGACTACATTAAGGACTAGCTTTAAGCCCTTATCTTTTCGCCTTAGTGACAGACAAGGTCACAAGGGACATGCAAGGGATATCCCTTGGTTTATGCTTTTTGCGAATGATGTAGTGCTAGTTGATAAAAGTCGGACAGTAGTAAATAGGAAACCAGAGTTTATGGCAGGAGACTCTAGAATCCAAAAGTTTTACACTTAGTCGAACTAAAATAAAATATATGAGATGTGATTTCGACACCACTACACATGAGGTAGGAGGTGTTAGTTTGGAAGGTCAAATAGTGCCTATGAAGGACATCGTTAGGTATCCAGGATCAATGCTACAGAGAGATTATGTTGTAGAATGTTGGCCTACACAAAGACAACATGTTCAGCATATATGTGTTGTGGAAATACGTATGTTGCACTGGATTTATGGCCATACAAGAAGGGTCGGGTCGGAAATGATGATACACGTGACAGGCAAGGAGTAACACCAATTTAAGAAAAGCTTGTCTAATATCAGTAGAAATGATTTTGACATGTCCAACGACGATCTCTAGGGGCGCCATTGTATAGTAGGATACTAAGGCGTGATAGCAATGGAAAAAGAGGAAGAAAAAGACCGAAGTTGACATGGGAAAACACAATAAAAGGAGACTTAGAAGGATGAAATATATCCAAAGATTTAGCCTTGAATAGGAGTGCATGAAAAATAGCTGTTCATGTGCCCGAACTTTAACTTGTGGGTGTTGTTGGATTTTTAACTCTAGCCTACCCCAACTTGCTTGGGACTAGAAGGCTTTGTTGTTGTTGTAATGCATTATTTGATAAAACTCACTTCAGCAAGATTTCTAAATAATAAAATCTTGCAAGGTTATAGCTGCAAGCTGGATATGCATTTACAATTAGGTCTGTGATCTTGACCAATAGAGAAGTACATTATCAACAAACGTGTCTGATAAAAGTGTATATAATTTTGTAATAACTTTACCATCAGTCTGTAGCGAGGTTCAAATATGTTCAGTGCCATCTTTTGGGATGGAAGTACAACATCCATGACAAAGAGAGGCATCAAATCAACACCAGCATATGTCATAGTCTCATGTTCTGACCTCCTCTCAGCATATTCTTCTGGGAAATTTCTCTGAATTATGTTGCTTAATGTTACACTGAAACATTTAACCATAACTGCCGTCAGAAATGCCTGGAAAAATATGGAAATCTGAACAAAATGATACGTTGAAGTAAACAAGTTTAACTTCTCAACATAGATTACCTTATAGGGCATGTTCTTGGACCGATAAATAATACTGTCCGACACATGGGGCACTTATTACCTATTGGACATAGCACAGCAGTATGCCAGTATGTTCATAATTAAACAAAAACAGATAATTGGGCATGTAAAAATTGTGTAAGCTCACCATGATCCATTGACTGATGTAGACAAGAGCGACAAAATGAATGGCCACATGGTGTAGTGACAGGTTCATACAATAGCTTAAAGCATAATGTGCACTCAAAATCATCAATCCTAGCTAACCTTGCACGCCTTGCCCCAGCTGCAATATTTGTATTCCTATCCAGATCATTCAGACAGGTTTGCAAGACATGACTGCATATATTTATAGAAAATAGGTGTTATAAAATGAACCAGAGGATCATTATTAACATACTCCCTCCGTCCCATATCTTAAGGTCACGAAGATTTGTCCTAAGCCAATGTTTTGAAACTTTGACCAAGAATATCTATAAAAATAATTATTTTAAAATTACACAAATATATATTCAGATAGATGTTTTAATAATAAATCTAATAGTTCTATTTTTATTTAGACAATACTTATAATTATTTTGTTATTAATGGTCAAAGTTTAATCATTTTACTTAGGACATACATTCATGACTTTAAGATAGAGAACAGAGGGAGTAATAGATATCTGCGAGCAATGAAGTCAATTATGAATATCCTTATGCGCCAATAATCATACCTGAGGGGATCAACTTGAAGACCAGCAAGAAGGGTCTCACGTGCCTCATGGTAATGCTCCATCTTCATATCAATGAGTTATTCCAATTAGATAAACAAACATTCCAAGAAATACAAATCCACTTTAACATGGTCATAATATACATAACACTGGTTCCAATATACTCCCTCCGTTCATTAATATATGACACCGTTGACTTTAAAAAAAACGTTGATCACTCGTCTTATTCAAAAAATAATGAATTATCATTTATTTTGTTGCGATTTATTTTATCACTTAAGGTAGTTTGTGCTTGACTTAAAACTTTACATTTTTGAATAAATATTTTGAATAATACGAGTGGTCAAAGTTTTCGAAAAAAGTCAACGGTGTCATTGTCAGGGCCTAAGGAGGCCCACGGAGGGGCTGCGGCAGCAGCAACCATGGGCCCTTCAAGGAGGATTAGATAAGGATAGTTAGAGATAAGATTAGAAGATTAGTTGAGATTATTTAGGAGATTAGTTGAGATTATCTAGGAACGTTATCAGCTAGTAATTTGTTGAGAGTTTTTATGAGAGTTTTAAGGAGATAAGGATCTCTAGCTAGATAGGGGCGGTCAGCTGGCCTATTTATGTAATCAATGGATGAGAAATAAAATAAGCAAGAATTAGAAGGGAGAAACCCTCCTCTTGCTCGGTCGTGGCAGAGGCCCCCTGCCGACGTTCCTGCCCATCGATACCCCTCTCCAATCCCTCACCAATCTAGCGATCATAACATCTAGTGTCAGGGCCTAAGGAGGCCCACGGAGGGGCTGCGGCAGCAGCAACCATGGGCCCTCCAAGGGGGATTAGATAAGGATAGTTAGAGATAAGATTAGAAGATTAGTTGAGATTATTTAGGAGATTAGTTGAGATTATCTAGGAAGGTTATCAGTTAGTAGTTTGTTGAGAGTTTTTATGAGAGTTTTAAGAAGATAAGAATCTCTAGCTAGATAGGGGCGATCAGCTGGCCTATTTATGTAATCAATAGATGAGAAATAAAATAAGCAAGAATTAGAAGGGAGAAACCCTCCTCTTGCTCGGCCATGGGCAGAGGCCCCTGGCCGACGTTCCTGCCCATCGATACCCCTCTCCAATCCCTCACCGATCTAGCGATCATAACAGTCATATATTTGTGAACGAAGGTATTATTATAATAAAAAGAGAAACTTGTTAGTGTTTCTTGATGGTGTAACAGTGTAACAACAGAGCATAACCAAAAAGAAAGAAAGAAGATAAAGCAAAATTATATTATATGAATGGACATTTTTGCTTTTTTAAGAAACAGGAGGGCTTGCCCCTATTAGTAAATTGTGCAATGAAATTTGGTATATGACATACATTACTATATCCATGAATTATTTTTAATATTTTCTTTTGATTAGAGAACCTAAATTTCTTTTGGATGATCATCCAGTGTAATCTCGAACTTGACAATTTGCAACATGTAATTCCAAATTTTGCATATTGACATATACCGCCTGAGATTTCTAGATCAAGTGAACACTCAGATCATGAAAAATACAATGAGAAATAGGGCAGACCCAGTACCGAAGGCTCCCACATGAGTGGGATTCGGGAAAGGGATAAACCGAGGCAAGTCTTCCCTGAAATGCGAAGAGACTGTTTCGAACCCACAACCTAGTGACTCAATCAGACAACTTGCACCACTGCACCAGGTGGCCGGCGGACCTGGGCAGAGAGGGGGGCGGCCGAGCAGGGAGGGTGCGAGCCCGGCGGCACTGGGGTAGGAGGAAGAGGAGAGAGAAATCTCGCTCTGGTACCAAGTTTGAAGGTGAAACTCTAACCCTAGGATAGGGTGGGGCTATATATTAATAGCCATATGGAGTTGGGACTGGCCCATTACAGAGGGGCAAGAGAGTAATGTACCCGAACCCTAATACAGTTCTAACAATATTATTCAGGAAAAAACACTTAATAAGTATTCACACTAAAAAATAAAGATTGGATCTAGAATCTCCTAGTGTGCATAAGTTACAAACTGTTACCAGAAATAGCGCATATGCCTTGAGAATATATGGTCTAGGAGAATTACTGTTGATAGATAATATCTTCTCTGCATCCTTCAGAGCTAACTGTAATAACGAATCAAAACAAAGTTTTTTCTTATAAGGAAAGGAAGCCTCATGTGCTGCGAGTTCACTTAATTAACATTGGAATCCAACAACTGTGTAAAGGACTATACCTCTGCATGAGTTGTAGGATCAAGGCCATTCAAGGGCTGATATTCAGAGTCAGCTGCTGATCTCTCCCTCAACAGTTGACTTAACCTGTCATAATGGTAACACACCATGTTGTGAATCCAAAGCAAACATAAGTATTGAAGAGATCCGTACAGCTAAGTTATGCAAAAAAACATTGCCAGGAAACTCACCGGCAGAAAGTCAAACTTCGATTGCCAAGGATAATTGGATCTGGTCTCAAATTTTGAGCTTTAGTGTAACAGGATATTGCCTGAAACAGGATCATGATAAGTAGCATTCGCACTAAGGCCAGCAAAATATATTTGTGCACGTGAAGAACACTGAACAACTAACAGCAGATAATTAAAAGAAAACACAAAATGATAAAATTACTGTCAATATATATATATATATATATATATATATATATATATATATGTAATTAATAGGAGATGCTTCCTGCATAAGTGGGCCCAAACAGGAGCATTCCACCATTGCCGAGAGATCGTTTTAATTAGTTTGGGCTTTCCTTTAGGTGAGATTCAGGAATCACTAGGACCATAAAACCTTGTATGCTACCCACAGGTATCTAGGGCTTTCCTCTTCTAGGACCATAAATAGTTAGGGCAGTCTTTTTTTCCTGAGGGAAGGGGATGACTCCTAACGCCACACTAACTGTATGTGAAAGATCCTCGATATTCCAAATTATCTGCATACGGCAACTCTGTCAAGCATATTTTACTACTGTGAGAGACAGAACCAGGGAAAGCAATGACTCTAGTTGATGACTTGTATAGTTTTCTCCTTTCAGCAAGCTGCAATTGCTGGTACCAGGCGTTCGTTGCATATGCGGGAGAAGCTCTTCAGAAAATTAATTTGCATTGACAAAGAATGAATTGAACATCATTGTGCCACTTCAGCTTAGTTTGTTTACATTACATTGGACTCCACCCCATCTCAAGGAGTCAAAAAGCAAAAGACGAGCCGAATTTCAGGTCACCCAGGGTACACTAGACTCACAGACTCCCCGTCCAACTCCAAAGCCAATTCCCATTTCCCCCAACACTGGAAGCATATAAACAATTAAAGATAGCGATCATGAGGTATATACGAACTTCCGGCCCGGGTACACTGAGACACTGGCAACTCGACTGCACGCAAACACAAAAAAGAGTTCGGGAAAGAGCGAGAGCTCAGCGATCACCTCGTCGAAGAGGCGGTCGCGAAAGGCTCGTGTCCCGCGCTGCGCGAGGTCGAACACCTCGCGGTACATGTCCGGGGCCATCCCCATCTCCTCCTCCATGTCCACCTGCGCAGCAACCACCACCATAGCAGTTCAGCAGAAGCAGCAGCAGCGAATTCGGTCAAGCCAATACCTCTCCTGGCTCAACAAATAAATGGACGAATCGGGCTGGACCAGCACAAGCCACGCACCCAAGGGAAGTCCTCGGCGACGAGCGCGGCGGAGAAGACGCCGCCAGGCGATGTCATTAGGGGGAGGCAAGGGAGTAGGGTTGGGATTGGGACGGCTTCAATTGGGTGTTGGGCAGAACAGTGTGAAGGGATTGGGGGGGGGGGCTTTGGAGGGAGGGAATTGGAGCTGGTGGTCGGGGAGCACGCGGCGTTCGTGCGCCGGTGCCCAGTAGTTATTGCGCGGCTGCAGCCGCGCAAACGTGTCCCCACGCGGATTCGGGTCGCCTCGCCTACCCTATTCCGAGACGACGAGTCGACGACTAGTCTAGTCTAGGATGAGGTCAGGTGGATGTGATTTCACCGAACTTCGATGCATTCCCTCTTTTTCCTCTCAACGACCGGACGTTCAAAAGTTATCTATTTTCTATCTATATCTCTTCTTTATCTCTGTATTTATCTCTATTATATTAAAACATCAGATTATGCATCATTTTTAAAAAAAAGTCTCTTACATCTTTTGAAATGAGCATGTCGTTCTGCCGTCCACACATTTGCATCATCTGTTCTATCAACACACGCCATCCAACCGTGCATGCCATATACCCCGATATCGTGCCCGCCCCTAGCCACGCGTGGTGTAACTAGGGGTGGATATCGAGCTGGCTCGACTCGGCTCGACTCGACTCGAGTTGGCTCGTTAAGATAACGAGTTGGCTCGGCTCGACTCGTTATGTTAACGAGCTGAAGATCCAACTCGGCTCGACTCGTTTGCCAACTCGAGCTGGCTCGTTTAGCTCGCGAGCCAGCTCGATAATACCATGTCTAGTGTCTACGAACGGATATAAAAACATGTAGCAAAAGAAAAGAAGGAGATCTATTTAGAAAAAAAGAATAGAGTTTGCAACTTAAGATTTCACACTCAACAAAGAACAAGATTAACTATAGTAGAATACAAGATTAACTATTTTGGATCCGAGATTATTGTAATTTGACTAATTACTCCAACTCGTTTGGCTCGCGAGTCAGCTCGCGAGCTAGCTCGAGCTGGCTCGTTATCGTAACGAGTTAAAATACAAGCTCAACTCGTTACAAATTATAAACGAGTCGAGTCGAGTCGAGCCACTATTGAGTCGAGTCGAGCGAGTTAACGAGCTACGAGTTTTTCGTCCAGCCCTAGGTGTAACTGCCCTAGCTAGCGGCTCGTTCTGCGACCGCTGCTCCTTTAACAGAAAATATTTATCTTTACTATTATATAATACAGGAGTTTCGTCGATTTTTTCGTGCATCAATGTGCTCCCGCGCGAACATCCTAGGCCTCCTCGCGCTTGTTTGCGTCTACATCAAATCTTTATCTCTTCTCTACTATATTAAAGCATCAGTTTCAACGGTAGTTCTGTGTCATTTTAAAAAAAAGTCCCTTACATCTTTTGGAATGAATCTATCGTTCTGTGGTCCACACATCTGCATCCGTCCGTTCTATCGCCTCACTCCATCCAACCGCGCATGCCCTCTCCCCGATATCGTGCCCGTCCCTGCCCACGCGCGGTGTAAAAGCCCTAGCTAGTCGCCTATTCTACGACCGCTACTCCTTTAACAGAAAATATTATCTTTACTATTATATAGTACATGAGTTTTGTCGGTTTCTTCGTGCGTCAATGCGCTCCCGCACGAGCATCTCAGGCCTCCCAACGCGTGTTTGCGTCTACATCAAAATTCAAGGCATGCAACAAAAATATTAAGTGAGAGTAGAGATCGAACCAACGCCCTCTACCACAGCTACACTTGTATAATTGCATTAAAATTAAGAGAGATCGATATCATTAATATATGAACTAATAATTAGATAATTTAGAAAAATCACACATGATATATAGAAACCACCGTAGCCATGTACCGGCAATATGGATAAATTCTTGGACACATCTACAGCTTTTTCATATGGATGTGGGGTTTAAATGGTAAAAATAAGAAAAATTATGCACAATTGTTGGCTCTAAACCCACGTTCACATCCACATAGCCACTAGAACATATGTTTTTATGTTTTATACTCTACATTCAAGTATACTATGGAGATTTTATAGAAAAAACAACGAAATAATAAAAAAGGGCCAAGTTATGTCGTCGAGCCGACAAAAACCTTGTCGGGCCACAAGCCATTCATCAGGACTGGTTTATTTGGACATGTTGCTCGTACACCAGTGTTGTGCCCACGTAGTCAGATAACATTAATTCTATTTGAGTAAGGTCTACCTTAAATGTAAGATACCGTCGCACGCAATAGATAATGATTTAGATGTTTTAATTTTAGGTTAAAAATAAATAAAATAGAGTTCAATCTTAATCAATCATTTCCTTAATTTTTATAGTATCAAATTTATAGTTCATTACCACCTCTAACCACATCTCACTTTCTTTTATCAATAGAATATAGGTGTATATTAATCTTTATATACATGATACCTATATCCAATTATAGTCGTCCATTTCAGATTTGACGTGCTCTCGTACCTCCCTTTTCTGCCATATATATTTGCAAAGAAAGTCATCAACCATATGCACACTTATATGTGCGAGGAAAGGAACGGCCGGATGGGAAAAGACGTTAGATCTGAATGGATGGTTATGGTTCAATACATGCATCATGTATACCAAATGCTCATGTACAACTAACATGCTCCCCTTTCATTAATATCTCATGTTTAACGTTCACAAGTTATTTATAGGGGGGCAATTAATAGCTAATTAAATTTTAATTTTAATATATAAAACCGGAGAGCTAATATATGTTTTATCAATTTTGAAGTAGTTTTTAGCTAACTAGCTAGTCAACATAGCTTTGTAGCCATAACTAATACCTAGCTATATGTATTCAAATATGTCCTAAATTTAATAAATGACCATGTTTCTAATCTAAAGATAGCTCAATCCTAAAGTCACATTCCGAACAACTCAAAGTTCTCGCTCTAAGATGTATTACTCCCTCCGTCTCAAAATAAAAGACATAATTTAATTTAGTACAGCCTTAAAAAGTATGTCATGACTTGTAATTTCTTCTATAATATATAGTATATAGAAACAAAAGTTTAGCCATTGAAAAGTATCTAGTAGACAACTCTAAAGAAATTACTTTTATATTATAATCATTTTATATAACTAGACTAATTGTCAACCAAAGATAACAAAATTTAAATTTTGAAATACGTCTAGACCTTATATTTCAAGAAAGAGGGAGTACAACATATGGCACAATTATTGTACAAATTTGGTAGTCTCATGTTATTTAGATATGCAATTGTACATTATGTTGTAATATATGATCATATTTTGCTGGTATATAGTTAAACTTCATGTTTCTAATCTAAAGCTAGGTCAATCCAAATCTTATTAGAACCAACATTTTAAATAACATGTCTAGCCATGGTATAAAATTATTGTTCTAAGATGTATTAGAATATATGACACAATTATTGTATAAATTTATAGTTATATGGTGTTGAGATACATTCATACCTACTTATATAATAAAATACGCCCTTCACCCCAAAATATAATCCGTTTTAGATAAACATACATTCATTAATTAACTTATGAATATATTTTGTATGTATGCTTACATTCATTATCATTAATTTGAGTGTAGATGAAAAAGAGATCTAGAATGAACTATATTTTGGGGCGGAGGGAGAATATGGTATATTGTAATGCACACATATTTTGCTAGTATATAGTTGAAGTCAGTTGTACAAAGGTCGGTAAGTAGTTCCCACTACAACTTTGTATCTATTGCAATCAGGGGTGACGCCATGTTGCACCCAAAAATGCAAATCTATATATTTTTAATTAAAATTTCACCCTTTATGTACCACATAAAAAATCATGTATCTACAAGGCAAGTGTGCCCTCTCAATTCTGCTCTAACTTCGCCACTTATTGCAATTGTCAAGTAACACTAGCACGAAGTGATAAGCATCAAGAAAACTACAAACATGATATGCAGCTTGCAATTTTAAATCAGGTTAGGTTAATAGAGATAGTCGGACGATGCTTATATAATAGTCGTCGATGGTATAGAATTGCGTAAAATATATATGATCTTACCCAATTATATCTCTAGCTAGTTCATGATGTTATCAGTACATAAAAATAGGCGTGTGGCTAGAGATAATGGAGTAGTCGTATACAAAATCTAATGGCAAACACAATCCAAAGACAAAATAGGTCTAAACCAGCGTTACTTGCACTCAAGTCTCTCTCTACATGTATTTATATATCCCAAATTGAATGTCTACACAATTAACAATGGATTGTTAGAATTTTCATTCATCGTATCATCAGAATTTTGGCAGTAACGAGATTCAAAGAAAGCAATGAAAGAACAAGTTACCTCCAAATGGATAACAACTTTGACATCACGGAGCCATAAAGGAATGGCCAAGATTGTTCGGCTGCCTGTTTACCCAGCCGAAGCAGCTGTCTAGCAACAGACAGTTATTTCTCTCTCACTTTTCAACCACTAGTCGTAAACTGTTTTTTTACTGCGAAGACTGCTACTAGATATGGGCAATAAAATCAACGCTGCATGACTAATGCCCGTTTAACGCACAGTAGTCTGATAGTCTCCTAGGTCCGGTCCGAATCCATGTGTGAGTTTTTTTTTGTTTTTTTTTTTTTTGCGTGTGATCTCACATCTCTACTTAAGCTTTCGTGGTTTGCAGAAGTGTATCTGACGTGTTTTGACTTTTGAGGCTACTGTTTTGCAACCTGATCTCAAAATTACATTCCTAGTCAACAGTCAAATTATACTTGTTGCAGAACCTACTCAAAATACTTGTTTGGGAACAATAATATCGGAGAGAATTGAAGGGCTAAAATCCTCTTACTAAGAGCTAGTTTGGGAACTACATTTTTCCATAGAAAGATGAACAGATTTTTCTTAACAAAATAGAAATCCTTTAGAAAAATATGGTTCCAAACTAGCCCTAATGTGGAATTTTAGCCCCTACTTGTTGCTCCGAAACAAGCTCATAGTCTGTCTATCTCGACAAGATGGAGCGGATATCACTGCTTACATCTATGCTGTCTTTGCAAAAACAAAAAAAATACCGTATGTTTTTTTTTCTGAAAATGCATTGGGTTTGAAAACTGTGAAGTGTTTTGATGTAATGTAATGACGTTTGCAGTTTTTGAAAACCATGATACGGCTAAACTCTGAGTTTTTTTAGCGTTTTATAAATTACACTTAAGTTTTCTCTCTCGTTTTTTTCCCAAATGTGATTTTCCACATCGTTCTTTCTAAAACTATTCTTTTACACTTTCTCAAAGCCACAACAGTACCTACGCTACGCTCAGGGAAAAAAAATGCTGTAGCTTTTTTTTCTCCCAACTATTTCTCTGAAACGATAAGGTTATCCGCAAGCGTTACCCCTAAATTTTTCCCTATTTTCTCCCCTATTTTTTCATCTTCCGCAGCGGTTCCCCCTAAATACTCCTCATATACCCCACTATAACTATAAAATATCATTTTTTATATCAACTATCAATTTTTTATCTACTAACAATTACTCGTGGACCCACAACACAATGTTTGGGGATGAACAGTGACACGCTATATCTGAAGGGAGAGAGAAGGAGACCGACGCGTAGGGGCGCTGTAGGGGCACCGCTGCGGCCATAGAGTGCCCTACAGGTGGCATGCAAGGGAGGGGGCTGCCCAGGGCAGCGTTGCAGTTAGCCTAAACACCAACTCCGATCCAACAGCCACCTCTATCGGATCGTCGTCTACTCGTCTCCACTCTCCACCACTGCACCGACTTCTTTTTCGCAGACCCCTCGTACTCGAGCATGCATGGGAGCTGAGCTGCCATTGGCAAGCCGTCCGTCCGCTCAGCCTCGTGGCGACCGCGGAGCAGCGTCCCGGACGCTTGGCGTCTGGGACACCGTGGCCGCAAAGGCCGCTGCACTGGTGTCCGGTTTCATCCAAAAAACCTTTGCAACGCGTTTAGCCGCAGCTGTCTTCTCCGACTCCAAGCATTTCGCCGTGCTGCCAACTTTCCGCGCGGCATTGGCCCCATTTTTTTAGTACTACAACTACTTCAGCTTTGGACTCTTGCGCCTTGCCTTCCAAATGACCTTTTGTCTTTATTTATCCATAGGGTGAATGGGGGTTAAAGATCGCTATAGCAAATAAGCCATGGCAGGCCGATTCTGTGTCAGCTCCTTCCTGACATTTGTCGCAAGCACGACGGTGCTAAATAAAAAAAAAAGATGCAGTCATAATCGCCGCGCCGCTGGGCGCAGGCGCAGGCGCAGCCCGGTCCCTTCTTTCTTGGATTGGAAACAGAGGGCGGAACGAGGAATGAAGCTGACAATTGCTTTTGTACGGAAGTGATTATTACTCATCTAATGCCGTCAGAATATAATCGCCGCTGAGCGCTGGCGCACCTCGGCTCAGATCGATCCCTTCTTTCTTGGTAGCAGAGTCCTCAGCGCGTAACAGTGGCAGAGCTACGATTTAACTATAGAGTTGTACTGTACAAACGGGGTAATTACAGGACCAACAAGTCGTTATCTTAATTACACTCGATTTTCTACCCTACATGTAACTAACGGGTGGGCCCGCTTTGGTACGTCTAGGCCCGGGCCAAGTCGTAGATCTTGCTCTCGAGTCCCCGCTCCCGTCAATGAGGGAACGAGGTCTTAACTCTTGTCTTGCGGGATAAGGCCTCCATGGAGCCTTCACTTGGAGGGCTCTTCGTCGGATGACTCCTTAAGAGCACCTAGAGGAGGGTGAATAGGTGATCCTGTAAAACTTAAAATTTATTGCCACAAAATCTTGGTTAAGTGTTAGTGCAATAGGATCAAGTAGCTGGAGAGGAGTATTTGTGAAACACAGAAACCACAGAGAGAAACAACACAGTAGACACAATGGTTTATCCCGTGGTTCGGCCAAGTACAAAACTTGCCTACTCCACGTTGTGGCGTCCCAATGGACGAGGGTTGCACTCAACCTCTCTCAAGTGATCCAATGATCAACTTGAATACCACGGTGTTCCTTTTTCTTATCACTTTTCCCGTTTGCGAGGAATCTCCATAACTTGGAGTCTCTCGCCCTTACAACAAATATCAGAGTGAAGGCACTAGAGTAAGGGAGGGAAGCAACACACACAAATCCCAGCAATACGCACACACACAAGCCAAGACTTGAGCTCAAATGAAACACATTCACCACTAGAACGGAGCTCAAATCACTAAGAATGTCAATCGAGTGTGTGAGGATGGAGTGTGGGAGTCTTAGAATGTTCAGAGTATGCTTGGGTGACTCCTCCATGCGCCTAGGGGTCCCTTTTATAGCCCCAAGGCAGCTAGGAGCCGTTGGAGGCATTCTTGGCACACAATACTTGCCTTCTGTCGGGTGGTGCACCGGACAGTCCGGTGCACCACCGGACATCCCCTGTTCACAGTCCGGTGCAGATAGCCTTCCTAATTTGGCGCAGCCGACCGTTGAAGATTTGGAGTTGTTGGCGCACCGGACACTGTCCGGTGCCCCCATCAGACCGTTGGCTCGGCCACGCGTCACGCGCGGATTGCGCGGCCTACCGTTGGTGCGGCCGACCGTTGGCTCACCGGACAGTCCAGTGAATTTTAGTCGTACGCCGCCGACGAATTCCCGAGAGCGGCCAGTTGACCAGACGCCAGCCTGGCGAACCGGACACTGTCCGGTGCACCACCGGACAGTCCGGTGCACCCAGACTGCGCTGTCTTGGCTGCTCCAACCAAGTCCTTTTCCTTTTCTGTTTTCCCTGATTCTAGCACTTAGACAAATATGTTAGTATACAAAAACAATGTACTAAGTCTAGAATCATACCTTCTTGATGTTTTGCACTTCATCCACCATTTTGCACAAATTACACTTAAACCATTTGTGTTGGGCACTTAATCACCAAAATACTTAAAAATGGCCTAAGGACACATTTCCCTTTCAATCTCCCCTTTTTGGTGATTTATGCCAACACAACAAAAAGCAACTAAAAGAAGTGCAACATCAATACAATATTGAACAAGAATTGTTTTTTATTCAAATTTGGCATATTTGGATCATCCTTTGCCACCACTTGGTTTGTTTTTGCAAATCAACTTCAATTTCCTATCTCTAAGTCAAACACACTTGTTAAGGCATAAAGAGAGGTGTTCAAGGGAAATTGATCAAGTATTCAAAAACTCCCCTTTTTCCCATAATCAAACATTCTCCCCATAAGAGGCCAACTTTTGACAAAAAGAGACAATAAGAGTATTTTGACAAAACAAAAGCTCTAACTCTACTATTTTCAAAATTCTCAAGTGGTAGCTGATCCATTTGCTTTATGCCTTAATTTCTCCCCTTTGGCATCAAGCACCAAAACAGGATCATTTTTGGCTTTTAAAACCCCATTGCCTCACCAAAATCTTCAAGTAAGAGTAAAAAGGCAATAAGATCATGGAGATGAATTTGGAATTAGTTACTCTCTCATCGGAGTGCAGTGGAAGTCTTTCATGGTCCAAGTCCACCTTTCCCTTTCAATCCACTTTTGAGACTCAAACAAGTCAACTTAAACACAAGGTTAGTCTCAAAGTGTCAAGTTGTAGCATGCCTCCCCCTCAATAGGTGCATCACTTGCAAATGGACTTGTGAGGTCCGGGGATCATGTGTACAACTTGAGCACTAAAAATAAGCAACAAATGCATAAAGCAACATAATCAAAGGCATAAAACACATGTATGCTATAGATCAATCCAAGTTACGCGAATCTAAGACATTTAGCTCACTACACAGCCTGCAAAAGGTCTTCTCATCTAAGGGCTTGGTAAAGATATCGGCTAGCTGGTTCTCGGTGCTAACATAAAACACTTCAATATCTCCCTTTTGCTGGTGGTCTCTCAAAAAGTGATGCCGGATGTCTATGTGCTTTGTGCGGCTGTGTTCAACAGGATTATCCGCCATGCAGATTACACTCTCATTGTCACATAGGAGTGGGACTTTGCTCAGATTGTAGCCAAAGTCCCTGAGGGTTTGCCTCATCCAAAGTAATTGCGCGCAACACTGTCCTGCGGCAACATACTCGGCCTCAGCGGTGGATAGGGCAACAGAAGTTTGTTTCTTAGAACTCCAAGACACCAGGGACCTTCCTAAGAATTGGCACGTCCCTGATGTACTCTTCCTATCAACCTTGCATCCAGCATAATCGGAGTCTGAGTATCCAATCAAGTCAAAGGTTGACCCCCTTTGGATACTAGATCCCGAAACAAGGCGTAGCAACTAAATATCTAAGAATTCGCTTAACGGCCACAAGGTGACACTCCCTTGGATCGGATTGAAATCTAGCACACATGCATACGCTTAGCATAATATCCGGTCTACTAGCACATAAGTATAGCAAGGAACCTATCATAGACCGGTATGCCTTTTGATCAACGGATTTACCTCCTTTGTTGAGGTCGACATGTCTGTCGGTTCCCATTGGAGTCTTTGCGGGTTTGGCGTCCGTCATCCCAAACCGCTTGATCAAGTCCTGCGTGTACTTTGTTTGGGAGATGAAGGTGTCGTCCTTGAGTTGCTTAACTTGGAACCCAAGGAAGTAGTTCAACTCGCCCATCATCGACATCTCAAATTTTTGAGTCATCACCCTACTAAACTCTTCACAAAACTTTTGGTTAGTAGAACCAAATATTATGTCATCAACATAAATTTGGCATACAAATAAGTCACCATCACAAGTCTTAGTGAATAAAGTTGGATCGGCTTTCCCAACCTTGAAAGCATTAGCAATTAGAAAATCTCTAAGGCATTCATACCATGCTCTTGGGGCTTGCTTAAGTCCATAGAGCGCCTTAGAGAGCTTACACACATGGTCGGGGTACCATTCATCCTCAAAGCCAGGGGGTTGCTCTACGTACACCTCCTCCTTGATTGGCCCGTTGAGGAAAGCGCTCTTCACGTCCATTTGGAACAACCTGAAAGAATGGTGAGCGACATAGGCTAACAAAATACGGATAGACTCTAGCCTAGCCACAGGAGCAAAGGTCTCCTCAAAGTCCAAACCTGCGACTTGGGCATAACCTTTTGCCACAAGTCTCGCTTTGTTCCTTGTCACCACCCCGTGCTCGTCCTGTTTGTTGCGGAACACCCACTTGGTTCCCACAACGTTTTGCTTGGGACGTGGCACCAGTGTCCAAACTTCATTTCGCTTGAAGTTATTAAGCTCTTCCTGCATGGCCAACACCCAGTCCGGATCTAGCAAGGCCTCTTCTACCCTGAAAGGCTCAATAGAAGAGACAAAAGAGTAATGCTCACAAAAATTAACTAGTCTAGAGCGAGTAGTTACTCCCTTGCTTATATCACCCAATATCTGGTCGACAGGATGATTCCTTTGAATCGTCGCTCGGACTTGAGTTGGAGGCGCCTGTGGTGCTTCTTCCTCCATAACATGATCATCTTGTGCTCCCCCTTGATCATACGCCTCCTCTTGATGATCCTGTTCATCAGTTTGAGTTGGGGATGCACCATTGTTGAGGAATAAGATTGATCTTGCTCCTTTTGTTCCTGTGGCCGCACATCTCTAATCGCCATGGTGCGTATTGCGGCCGTTGGAACATCTTCTTCATCTACATCATCAAGATCAACTTGCTCTCTTGGAGAGCCATTAGTCTCATCAAATACAACGTCGCTAAAGACTTCAACCAAACCCGATGATTTGTTGAAGACTCTATACGCCTTTGTATTTGAGTCATAACCTAACAAAAACCCTTCTACAGCTTTGGGAGTAAATTTAGAATTTCTACCTTTCTTCACTAGAATATAACATTTACTCCCAAATACACGAAAGTATGACACGTTGGGTTTGTTACCGGTTAGGAGTTCGTACGACGTCTTCTTGAGGAGGCGATGAAGATAGACCCGGTTTATGGTGTGGCAAGCCGTGTTCATAGCTTTCGTCCAAAACCGTTCGGGCGTCTTGAATTCACCAAGCATCGTCCTTGCCATGTCTAAAAGTGTCATGTTCTTCCTCTCTACCACATCGTTTTGCTGTGGTGTATAGGGAGCGGAGAACTCGTGCTTGATTCCTTCCTCCTCAAGGTACTCTTCTACTTGAAGGTTCTTGAACTCAGACCCGTTGTCGCTCCTTATCTTCTTCACCTTGAGCTCAAATTCATTTTGAGCTCTCCTTAGGAAACTCTTGAGGGTACCTTGGGTTTCAGACTTATCCTGCAAGAAGAATACCCAAGTGAAGCGGGAAAAATCATCAACAATAACAAGACCATACTTACTTCCCCCTATGCTGAGATAGGCGACGAGTCCGAAGAGGTCCATATGAAGTAGCTCCAAAGATCTCGATGTGGTCATCACATTTTTGCTATGATGAGTACTTCCCACCTGTTTACCTGCCTGACAAGCTGCACAAGGTCTATCTTTTTCGAAAGATACATTTGTTAGACCTAACACATGTTCCCCCTTTAGAAGCTTATGAAGGTTCTTCATCCCAACGTGGGCTAGACGGCGATGCCACAGCCAGCCCATGCTAGTATTAGCAATTAAGCATGCATCTAGACCGGCCTCTTCCTTCGAAAAATCAACTAAATAAAGTTTGTCGTCTAGTACACCCTTAAAAGCTAATGAACCATCACACCTTCTAAAGACGGACACATCTACATTGGTAAATAAACAATTGTAACCCATATTACAAAGTTGACTAACGGACAACAAGTTATACCTGAGCGATTCAACTAAAAACACATTAGAGATGGAATGCTCGGATGAAATAGCTATCTTTCTTAGTCCTTTAACCTTGCCTTGATTCCCGTCACCAAATATGATTGAGTCTTGGGAATCTTTGTTCTTGACGTAGGAGGTGAACATCTCCTTCTCCCCCGTCATGTGGTTTGTGCATCCGCTGTCGATAATCCAGCTTGAGCCCCTAGATGCATAAACCTTCTTCTCCTTTGCCATGAGGCATGTGTGATGCTCGTTGGGGAAGAGAGATGATTTGTTGAAGGCCGTGGCGGCGAGTCCTTCATCGTCGGAGTCGGACGAAGAACAATCAGAGTCTCATTCTTTTCCAAGGTGAGCCTCGCCCTTAGCCTTCTCGTAAACCTTCTTGTTCTCTCTCTTCCCATTCTTTCCTTGTTCCTGGTCACTATCATTATCGGGACAGTTAGCAATGAAGTGACCAATCTTACCACACTTGAAGCAGGAGTGCTTTCCCTTTGTCTTGCTCTTGTTGGGATGCTCCTTGCGACCTTTGAGCGCCGTCTTGAAGCGCTTGATGATGAGGGCCATTTCATCCTTGTTTAGCCCGGCCGCCTCAACTTGCGCCACCTTGCTAGGTAGTGTCTCCCTGCTACTTGTTGCTTTGAGAGCAACCTTTTGAGGCTCATAGATGGACATTGGGCCATTCAACACCTCATCAACATATCTTGCCTCCTTGATCATCATTCGCCCGCTTACAAACTTTCCGAGTATTTCCTCGGACGTCATCTTGGTGTACCTAGGATTTTCACGAATAGAGTTTACAAGATGAGGATCAAGGACAGTGAAGGACCTTAGCATAAGTCGGACGACATCGTGGTCCGTCCATCTCGTGCTTCCATATCTCCTGATTTTGTTGACCAGGGTCTTGAGCCTGTTGTACGTTTGGGTTGGCTCCTCCCCCCGATCATTGCGAACCTTCCTAGTTCGCCCTCCACCAATTCCATCTTGGTGATCATGGTGGCATCGTTCCCCTCATGTGAGATCTTGAGGGTGTCCCAAATCTGCTTGTCGTTATCCAAGCCGCTCACCTTATTGTACTCTTCCCTGCATAAGGATGCTAATAGAACAGCGGTAGCTTGTGCATTTTTGTGAATTTGTTCATTAATAAACATGGAATTATCCGTACTATCAAATTTTATTCCATTTTCTACTATCTCCCATATACTTGGATGAAGAGAAAACAAGTGGCTACGCATTTTGTGACTCCAAAATCCGTAGTCCTCTCCATCAAAGTGAGGAGGTTTACCAAGAGGAATGGAAAGCAAATGAGTATTCGAATTATGCGGAATACGAGAATAATCAAAAGAAAAGTTTGAATTGACCGTTTTCTTTTTCTCGTCGTCGTCGTCTCTTTGGGAAGAAAAGGACTCGTCACTGTCGTAGTAGACTATCTTCTTGATGCGCCTCTTCTTCTTTCCATCCTTCTTCTTATGACTTGAGCCCGAGTCAGTGGGCTTGTCGTCTTTTGGCTCATTGAGGAAGGACTCCTTCTCCTTGTCGTCGATCACCATCCCCTTTCCCTTAGGATCCATCTCTTCGGGTGATTAGTCCCTTTCTTGAAGAGAACGACTCTGATACCAATTGAGAGCACCTAGAGGGGGGGTGAATAGGTGATCCTGTAAAACTTAAAACTTATTGCCACAAAATCTTGGTTAAGTGTTAGTGCAATAGGATCAAGTAGCCGGAGAGGAGTACTTGTGAAACACAGAAACCACAGAGAGAAACAACACAGTAGACACAGTGGTTTATCCCGTGGTTCGGCCAAGTACAAAACTTGCCTACTCCACGTTGTGGCGTCCCAATGGACGAGGGTTGCACTCAACCCCTCTCAAGTGATCCAATGATCAACTTGAATACCACGGTGTTCCTTTTTCTTATCACTTTTCCCGTTTGCGAGGAATCTCCACAACTTGGAGTCTCTCGCCCTTACAACAAATATCAGAGTGAAAGCACTAGAGTAAGGGAGGGAAGCAACACACACAAATCCCAGCAATACGCACACACACAAGCCAAGACTTGAGCTCAAATGAAACACAACAAGTTCACCACTAGAACGGAGCTCAAATCAATAAGAATGTCAATCGAGTGTGTGAGGATGGAGTGCAGGAGTCTTAGAATGTTCAGAGTATGCTTGGGTGACTCCTCCATGCGCCTAGAGGTCCCTTTTATAGCCCCAAGGTAGCTAGGAGCCGTTGGAGGCATTCTTGGCAGGCAATACTTGCCTTCTGTCGGGTGGTGCACCGGACAGTCCGGTGCACCACCGGACATCCCCTGTTCACAGTCTAGTGCAGATAGCCTTCCTAATATGGCGCAGCCGACCGTTGAAGATTTGGAGCTGTTGGCGCACTGGACACTGTCCGGTGTACACCTCAACGAGAAGGGGCGCACGCGGGACGCAACGCCTGCAGCCCCGGGTCGCCTCGGCAACGAGCACCACCGCCGCGACCGTCGAGCCCACCTCAACGAGAAGGTGCGCCGAGGCTACCACCCCAGGCGTGGGAGACGCTACGACAGCAGGGAGGATCAGAGCCCCTCACCCGAACCACCCGGTCCGTAAGCTTTCAGCCGGGCCATACGACGGGCGCCATTCCCGACCCGTTTCCGAGCCCCGACTACCATCACTAAGTACTCGGGGGAAACGAGGCCGGAACTGTGGCTTGCGGACTACCGGCTGGCCTGCCAGCTGGGTGGAACGGACGATGACAACCTCATCATCCGCAACCTCCCCCTGTTCCTCTTCGACGCCGCCCGAGCCAGGCTGGAGCATCTGCCTCCTGCACAGATCTCCAACTGGGACGACCTGGTCAAAGCCTTCGCTGGAAACTTCTAGGGCACATACGTGCGCCCTGGGAACTCTTGGGATCTCCGAAGCTACCACTAGCAGCCAGGGGAATCCGTGCGAGACTACATCCGGCGATTTTCGAAGCAGCGCACCGAGCTGCCCAACATCACTGACTCAGATGTCATCGGCGCGTTTGAAAGGGAATTAGGCTTACACCTAGTTCCTAAATAATTTTGGTGGTTGAATTGCCCAACTACAAATAATTGGACTAACTAGTTTGCTCTAAGTGTATAAGTTATACAGGTGCCAAAGGTTCACAACAAGCCAATTAAAAGGACCAATGTTGGGTTCAAAATAGAGAGCTAAAGACATCCCGAAAGGCTCCCTGGTCTGGCGCACCGGACTGTCCGGTGGCGCACCGGACAGTGTCCGGTGCACCAGGGGACTTCGCACTCAAACTCTTCGCCTTCGGGAATTTCTAGAGTCACTCCGCTATAATTCACCGGACTGTCCGGTGTACACCGGACAGTGTCCGGTGCTCCAAGGAAGAGCGGCCTCAGGAACTCGCCAGCTTCGGGAAACCAGAGCGGCTGCTCCGCTATAATTCACCGGACATGTCCGGTGTACACCAGACTGTCCGGTGTAACTGCGGGGCAACGACTATTTCGGCGCCAACGGCTACCTGCAGCGCATTAAATGCGCGCCAGCGCGCGCAGAAGTCAGGCACGCCCATACTGGCGCACCGGACACTCTACAGTACATGTCCGGTGCGCCACCGGATATCCAGGCGGGCCCAGAAGACAGAGCTCCAACGGTCGAATCCCAACGGCTTTGGTGACGTGGCTGGCGCACCGGACATGTCCGGTGTACACCGGACACACCGGACTGTCCGGTGCACCATACGACAGTCAGCCCCACCAAACGACTAGTTTGGTGGTTGGGGCTATAAATACCCCCAACCACCCACCATTCATTGCATCCAAGTTTTCCACTTCTCAACCACTTACAAGAGCTAGGCATTCAATTCTAGACACACCAAAGAGATCAAATCCTCTCCAATTCTACACCAGGCTTTAGTGATTAGCGAGAGAGATTTGTCGTGTTCTTTTGAGCTCTTGCGCTTGGATTGCTTCTTTTCTTTCTCACTTGTTCTTGTGATCAAAACTCCATTGTAATCAAGGCAAGAGGCACCAATTGTGTGGTGGCCCTTGCGGGGAAGTTTTGTTCCCGGTTTTGATTTGAGAAGAGAAGCTCACTCGGTCGGAGGGACCATTTGAGAGAGGGAAAGGGTTGAAAGAGACCCGGTCTTTGTGACCACCTCAACGGGGAGTAGGTTTGCGAGAACCGAACCTCGTTTCGCCCTATTCACCCCCCCTCTAGGCGACTATCAATTGGTATCAAAGCCTGGTACTTCATTAGAGCCTAACCGCTCGAAGTGATGTCGGGAGATCACGCCAAGAAGGAGATGGAGACCGGCGAAAAGCCCACTACAAGTCACGGGAAGACTTCATCGGAAGAGTCACGCAACAAGAGGAAGGAGAAGAAAGACTCCTCCAAAGGGAAGGAGAAGAAATCTTCTTCACACAAAGAGAAGAAGGAAAAATCCTCTTCTCACAAGCCGCATCGGAGTGGGGACAAGAAAAAGAAGATGAGAAAAGTGGTCTACTACGAGACCGATTCGTCATCAACATCCACCTCCGGCTCCGACGCGGCGTCCGTCACTTCTAAGCACCAAGAGCGCAAGAAGTATAGTAAGATTCCCCTACGCTACCCTCGCATTTCTAAACATACACCTCTACTTTCCGTCCCATTAGGCAAACCACCAACATTTGATGGTGAAGATTACGCTAGGTAGAGTGATTTAATGCGATTTCATCTAACCTCACTCCACAAAAGTATATGGGATGTTGTTGAGTTTGGTGCACAGGTACCATCCGTAGGGGATGAAGACTATGATGAGGGTGAGGTGGCCCAACTCGAGCACTTCAACTCTCAAGCAACAACCATACTCCTTGCCTCTCTAAGTAGAGAGGAATATAACAAGGTGCAAGGGTTGAAGAGTGTGAAGGAGATTTGGGACTTACTCAAGACCGCGCACGAGGGTGACGAACTCACCAAGATCACCAAGTGGGAAACGATCGAGGGGGAGCTCGGTCGCTTCCGTCTTCGCCAAGGGGAGGAGCCACAAGACATGTACAACCGGCTCAAAACCTTGGTAAACCAAGTGCGCAACCTCGGGAGCAAAAAGTGGGATGACCACGAGGTGGTTAAGGTTATTCTAAGATCTCTTATTTTCCTTAACCCTACTCAAGTTCAATTAATTCGTGGCAATCCAAGATATACACTAATGACTCCCGAGGAAGTAATCGGGAATTTTGTGAGCTTTGAGTATATGATCAAGGGCTCGAAGAAAATCAACGAGCTAGATGATCCCTCCACATCCGCGGCACAACCGGTCGCATTTAAGGCGGCGGAGGAGAAGAAGGAGGAGTCTACATCGAGTAGACAACCAATCGACGCCTCAAAGCTCAACAACGAGGAGATGGCGCTTGTCATCAAAAGCTTTCGGCAAATCCTCAAGCAATGGAAGGGGAAGGATTACAAATCTCGTTCCAAGAAAGTTTGCTACAAGTGTGGTAAGCCCGGTCACTTTATTGCTAAATGTCCATTATCAAGTGACAGTGACAGGGATAACGACAAGAAGGGAAAGAGGAGAGAAAAGAAAAGGTACCACAAGAAGAGGGGCGGCGATGCCCACGTGTGCCGCGAGTGGGACTCCGACGAGAGCTCCACCGACTCCTCCGACGACGAGGACGCCGCCAACATCGCCGTCCCCAAGGGACTCCTCTTCCCCAACGTCGGCCACAAGTGCCTCATGGCAAAGGACGACAAGAGAAAGAAGGTTAAATCCAAATCATCCACTAAATACGAGTCTTCTAGTGATGATAATGCTAGTGATGAGGAGGATAACTTGCGTACCCTTTTTGCCAACCTTAACATGGAACAAAAGGAAAAATTAAATGAATTAATTAGTGCTATTCATGAAAAGGATGACCTTTTGGATTCCCAAGAGGACTTCCTAATTAAGGAAAATAAGAAACATGTTAAGGTTAAAAATGATTATGCTCTAGAGGTAGAAAAATGTGAGAAATTAACTAGTGAGCTAAGCACATGCCATGACACTATTGCCAACCTTAGAAATGAAAATGCTAATTTGTTAGCTAAGGTTGATTCTCATGTTTGTAATGTTTCAACTTCCAATTCTAGAGATGATAATGATGATTTACTTGCTAGGATTGAATAATTGAACATTTCACTTGCTAGCCTTAGAAATGAAAATAAAAAATTGCTTGCTAAGGCTAAAGATTTTGATGTTTGCAATGCTACTGTTTCCGACCTTAGAACTAAAAATGATATGTTACATGCTAAGGTTGTTGAATTAAAATGTTGCAAGCCCTCTACATCTATCGTTGAGCATGTATCTATTTGTACTAGGTGTAGAGATGTTGATATTAATGCTATTCATGATCACATGTCTTTAATTAAACAGCAAAATGATCATATAGCAAAATTAGATGCTAAAATTGCCGAGCATAACTTAGAAAATGAAAAATTTAATTTTGCTAGAAGTATGCTCTATAGTGGGAGACGCCTTGGCATTAAGGATGGCATTGGCTTCCAACAGGGAGGCAATGTCAAACTTAGTGCCCCTCCTAAGAAATTGTCCAACTTTGTTAAGGGCAAGGCTCCCATGCCTCAGGATAACGAGGGTTACATTTTATACCCTGCCGGTTATCCCGAGGACAAAATTAGGAGAATTCATTCTAGGAAGTCTCACTCTGGCCCTAATCATGCTTTTATGTATAAGGGTGAGACATCTAGTTCTAGGCAACCAACCCGTGCTAAGTTGCCTAAGAAGAGAACTCCTATTGCATCAAATGAACATAGATTTTCATTTAAAACTTTTGATGCATCTTATGTTTTGACTAACAAATCCGGCAAGGTCGTTGCCAAGTGTGTTGGGGGCAAACACAAGAGCTCCAAAACTTGTGTTTGGGTTCCCAAAGTTCTTGTTTCTAATGCCAAAGGACCCAAAACCGTTTGGGTACCTAAAGTCAAGAACTAAACCTGTTTTGTAGGTTTATGCATCCGGAGGCTCAAGTTGGATCATCGATAGCGGGTGCACAAACCACATGACTGGGGAGAAGAAAATGTTCTCCTCTTACGAGAAAAACCAAGATCCCCAACGAGCTATCACATTCGGGGATGGAAATCAAGGTTTGGTCAAAGGATTGGGTAAAATTGCTATATCACCTAACCATTCTATTTCCAATGTTTTTCTGGTAGATTCATTAGATTACAATTTGCTTTCTGTATCTCAATTATGCAAAATGGGCTACAACTGTCTCTTTACTGATGTAGGTGTCACTGCCTTTAGAAGAAGTGATGATTCAATAGCATTTAAGGGTGTGTTAGAGGGTCAGCTATACTTGGTGGATTTTGATAGAGCTGAACTCGACACTTGCTTAATTGCTAAGACTAACATGGGCTGGCTCTGGCATCGCCGACTAGCACATGTTGGGATGAAGAATCTTCACAAGCTTCTAAAGGGAGAACATATTTTAGGACTAACAAATGTTCATTTTGAGAAAGATAGGGTTTGTAGCGCATGCCAAGCAGGAAAGCAAGTTGGTGCCCATCATCCACACAAGAACATCATGACGACCGACAGGCCGCTTGAGCTACTCCACATGGATCTATTCGGCCCGATTGCTTACATAAGCATCGGCAGGAGTAAGTATTGTCTTGTAATAGTGGATGATTATTCTCGCTTCACTTGGGTATTCTTTTTGCAGGAAAAATCTCAAACCCAAGAGACCTTAAAGGGATTCTTGAGACGGGCTCAAAACGAGTTCGGCTTAAGGATCAAGAAAATTAGAAGCGACAACGGGATGGAGTTCAAGAACTCTCAAATCGAAGGTTTCCTTGAGGAGGAGGGCATCAAGCATGAGTTCTCTTCTCCCTACACGCCACAACAAAATGGTGTAGTGGAGAGGAAGAATCGAACTCTATTGGACATGGCAAGGACCATGCTTGATGAGTACAAGACTTCGGATCGATTTTGGGCCGAGGCGGTCAACACCGCCTGCTACGCCATCAATCGGTTATATCTACACCGAATCCTCAAGAAGACATCCTATGAACTCCTAACCGGTAAAAAGCCCAATATTTCATATTTTAGAGTCTTTGGTAGCAAATGTTTTATTCTTGTTAAGAGAGGTAGAAAATCTAAATTTGCTCCTAAGACTGTAGAAGGCTTTTTACTAGGATATGATTCAAACACAAGGGCATATAGAGTCTTTAACAAGTCCACCGGACAAGTTGAAGTTTCTTGTGACGTTGTGTTTGATGAAACTAACGGCTCTCAAGTAGAGCAAGTTGATCTTGATGAGATAGGTAATGAAGAGGCTCCATGCATCGCGCTAAGGAACATGTCCATTAGGGATGTGTGTCCTAAGGAATCCGAAGAGCCTCCAAATGCACAAGATCAACCGTCCTCCTCCACGCAAGCATCTCCACCAACTCAAAATGAGGATGAAGCTCAAGTTGATGAAATAGAAGATCAAGTAAATGAGCCACCTCAAGATGACGGCAATGATCAAGGGGGAGATGCAAATGATCAAGACAAGGAGGATGAAGAACAAAGGCTGCCACACCCAAGAGTCCACCAAGCAATCCAACGAGATCACCCCGTCGACACCATCCTCGGCGACATTCATAAGGGGGTAACCACTAGATCTCGTGTTGCACATTTTTGTGAGCATTACTCTTTTGTTTCCTCTATTGAGCCACACAGGGTAGAGGAAGCACTTCAAGATTCGGATTGGGTGGTGGCAATGCAAGAGGAGCTCAACAACTTCACTAGGAATGAGGTATGGCATTTAGTTCCACGTCCTAATCAAAATGTTGTAGGAACCAAATGGGTCTTCCGCAACAAGCAAGATGAGCATGGTGTGGTGACAAGGAACAAAGCTTGACTTGTGGCCAAAGGATACTCCCAAGTCGAAGGTTTGGATTTCGGTGAAACCTATGCACCCGTAGCTAGGCTTGAGTCAATTCGCATATTATTGGCCTATGCTACTTACCATGGCTTTAAGCTTTATCAAATGGACGTGAAAAGTGCCTTCCTCAATGGACCAATCAAGGAAGAGGTCTATGTTGAGCAACCTCCCGGCTTTGAAGACAGTAAGTATCCTAATCATGTCTATAAGCTCTCTAAGGCGCTTTATGGGCTCAAGCAAGCCCCAAGAGCGTGGTATGAATGCCTTAGAGATTTTCTTATTACAAATGGATTCAAAGTCGGAAAGGCTGATCCTACACTCTTTACTAAAACTCTTGAAAATGACTTGTTTGTATGCCAAATTTATGTTGATGATATTATATTTGGGTCTACTAACGAGTCTACATGTGAAGAGTTTAGTAGGATCATGACACAAAAGTTCGAGATGTCTATGATGGGGGAGTTGAAGTATTTCTTAGGATTTCAAGTGAAGCAACTCCAAGAGGGCACCTTCCTAAGCCAAACGAAGTACACTCAAGATATTCTAAGCAAGTTTGGAATGAAGGATGCCAAACACATCAAGACACCCATGGGAACCAATGGGCATCTCGACCTCGACGAAGGAGGTAAATCCGTCGATCAAAAGGTATACCGGTCAATGATAGGTTCTTTACTCTATTTATGTGCATCTCGATCGGATATTATGCTTTTCGTATGCATGTGTGCAAGATTCCAAGCCGACCCTAAGGAAGCTCACCTTACGGCCGTGAAACGAATCTTGAGATATTTGGCTTACACTCCTAAGTTTGGGCTTTGGTATCCTAGGGGATCCACATTTGATTTGATTGGTTATTCGGATGCCGATTGGGCGGGGTGTAAAATCAATAGAAAGAGCACATCGGGGACTTGCCAGTTCTTGGGAAGATCCTTGGTGTCTTGGGCTTCAAAGAAGCAAAATTCGGTCGCTCTTTCCACCGCCGAAGCCGAGTACATTGCCGCAGGCCACTGTTGCGCGCAATTGCTTTGGATGAGGCAAACCCTGCGGGACTACGGTTACAAATTAACCAAAGTCCCTTTACTATGTGATAATGAGAGTGCAATCAAGATGGCGGATAATCTCATCGAGCATAGCCGCACTAAACACATAGCCATTCGGTATCATTTTCTTAGGGATCACCAACAAAAGGGAGATATCGAGATTTCATACATTAATACTAAAGATCAATTAGCCAATATCTTTACCAAGCCTCTTGATGAACAAACTTTTAATAAACTTAGGCATGAGCTAAATATTCTTGATTCTAGGAACTTCTTTTGTTGAATTGCACACATAGCTCATTTATATACCTTTGATCATATCTCTTTCATATGCTATGACTAATGTGTTTTCAAGTCCATTTCAAACCAAGTCATAGGTGTATTGAAAGGGAATTGGAGTCTTCGGCAAAGACAAAGGCTTCCACTCCGTAACTCATCGTTCGCCGTCGCTCCACGCAACTCTCAATTCCTTGGGGGAGAGAACATGAGCACCAAGCAAAAGGACTTCGTCTTTGGTACAATCTTCACTCATTTATTTATGACCAAAGGGGAAGAAAGTACTTCAAGGGCTCTAATGATTCCGTTTTTGGCGATTCATGCCAAAGGGGGAGAAAGTATGAGCCCAAAGCAAAAGGACCGCACCACCACCAATTTCAAAAATTTAGTTTTTCAAAGAGTATTTTCAAATTGGTATCTTATTGTGTTCAAAAGGGGGAGAAAGTAGTATTTCAAAATGATATATCAAAACCCTCTTGAACACTAAGAGGAGGATCTCATTTAGGGGGAGTTTTGTTAAGTCAAAGGAAAAGTATTTGAAACAGGGGGAGAAAATTTCAAATCTTAAAGATGCTTTGCAAAATCTTATTCATTTACCTTTGACTATTTGCAAAAGAACTTTGAAAAGGATTTACAAAAGAATTTGCAAAAACAAAACATGTGGTGCAAGCGTGGTCCAAAATATTAAGAATGAAAGAAACGATCCATGCATATCTTGTAAGTATTAATATTGGCTCAATTCCAAGCAACCTTTGCACTTACATTATGCAAACTAGTTCAATTATGCACTTCTATATTTGCTTTGGTTTGTGTTGGCATCAATCACCAAAAAGGGGGAGATTGAAAGGGAATTAGGCTTACACCTAGTTCCTAAATAATTTTGGTGGTTGAATTGCCCAACACAAATAATTGGACTAACTAGTTTGCTCTAAGTGTATAAGTTATACAGGTGCCAAAGGTTCACAACAAGCGAATTAAAAGGACCAATGTTGGGTTCAAAATAGAGAGCTAAAGACATCCCGAAAGGCTCCCTGGTCTGGCGCATCGGACTGTCCGGTGGCGCACCGGACAGTGTCCGGTGCACCAGGGGACTTCGCACTCAAACTCTTCGCCTTCGGGAATTTCCAGAGGCACTCCTCTATAATTCACCGGACTGTCCGGTGCTCCAAGGAAGAGCGGCCTCAGGAACTCGCCAGCTTCGGGAAACTAGAGCGGCTGCTCCGCTATAATTCACCGGACATGTCCGGTGTACACCGGACTGTCCGGTGTAACTGCGGGGCAACGACTATTTCGGCGCCAACGGCTACCTGCAGCGCATTAAATGCGCGCCACCGCGCGTAGAAGTCAGGCACGCCCATACTGGCGCACCGGACACTCTACAGTACATGTCCGGTGCGCCACTGGACATCCAGGCGGGCCCAGAAGACAGAGCTCCAACGGTCGAATCCCAACGGCTTTGGTGACGTGGCTGGCGCACCGGACATGTCCGGTGTACACCGGACTGTCCGGTGCACCATACGACAGTCAGCCCCACCAAACGGCTAGTTTGGTGGTTGGGGCTATAAATACCCCCAACCACCCACCATTCATTGCATCCAAGTTTTCCACTTCTCAACCACTTACAAGAGCTAGGCATTCAATTCTAGACACACCAAAGAGATCAAATCCTCTCCAATTCCACACCAGGCTTTAGTGATTAGCGAGAGAGATTTGTCGTGTTCTTTTGAGCTCTTGCGCTTGGATTTCTTCTTTTCTTTCTCACTTGTTCTTGTGATCAAAACTCCATTGTAATCAAGGCAAGAGGCACCAATTGTGTGGTGGCCCTTGCGGGGAAGTTTTGTTCCCGGTTTTGATTTGAGAAGAGAAGCTCACTCGGTCGGAGGGACCGTTTGAGAGAGGGAAAGGGTTGAAAGAGACCCGGTCTTTGTGACCACCTCAACGGGGAGTAGGTTTGCGAGAACCGAACCTCGTTTCGCCCTATTCACCCCCCCTCTAGGCGACTATCAGCATTCCTCGCCGGCACCACTTGCCGCGACCTGGTGAGCAAGCTGGGTCGCAAGACTCCCACTAGGGCGAGCAAGCTGATGGACATCGCCACCAAGTTCGCCTCTGGTCAGGAGGCGGTCGAGGCCATCTTTCGGAAGGACAAGCAGCCTCAGGGACGCCAACAGGAGGACGTCCCCGAAGCGTCCGCCCAGCGTGGCACGAAGAAGAAGGCCAAGAAGAAGTCGCAAGCGAAATGCGACGCTGCCGACGCAGATCTTGTCGCCGCCGCCGAGCACAGGAACCCTCGGAAGCCTCCCGGAGGGGCCAACCTGTCCGACAAGATGCTCAAGGAGTCGTGCCCCTATCATCAGGGTCCCGTCAAGCACACCCTTGAGGAATGCATCATGCTTCCGCGCTACTTCCATAAGGCCGGGCCCCCGGCGGAAGGTGGCAAAGGCCGAGACAACGACAAGAAGGAGGGCGACAAGGCAGAGGAGTTCCCCGAGGTCCACGATTGTTTCATGATCTATGGTGGGCAAGTGGCGAATGCCTCGGCTCGGCACCGCAAGCAGGAGCGCCGGGAGGTCTGCTCGGTGAAGGTGGCGGCGCCAGTCTACCTAGACTGGTCCGACAAGCCCATCACCTTCGACCAAGGCGACCACCCCGACCGCATGCCAAGCCCAGGAAAGTACCCGCTCGTTGTCGACCCCGTCATCGGCAACGTCAGGCTCACCAAGGTCCTCATGGATGGAGGCAGCAGCCTCAACATCATCTACGCCGAGACCCTCGGGCTCTTGCAGATCGATCTGTCCGCGATCCGGGCCGGTGCGGTGCCCTTTCACGGGATCATCCCCGAGAAGCGCGTCCAGCCCCTTGGACAACTCGATCTGCCCGTCTGCTTCGGGACTCCCTCCAACTTCCGAAAGGAAGCCCTCACGTTCGAGGTGGTCGGGTTTCGAGGAACCTACCACGCAGTACTGGGGAGACCATGCTACGCCAAGTTCATGGTCGTCCCCAACTACACCTACCTCAAGCTCAAGATGTCGGGCCCCAACAGGGTCATCACCGTCGGATCCACGTAATGACACGCGTACAAATGCGACGTGGAGTACGCTGAGGCCCTCGCCGAATCCGAGGCCCTCATCGCCGACCTGGAGTGCCTCTCCAAGGAGGTGCCTGATGCGAAGCGCCACGCTGGCAACTTCGAACCAGCGGAGGCGGTTAAGTTCGTCCCTCTCGACCCCAACAACGACGCCTCCAAGCAAGTCCGGATCGGCTCCAAGCTCGACCCCAAATAGGAAGCAGTGCTCGTCGGCTTTCTCCGCGCGAACACCGAGGTGTTTGCATGGAGTCCCTCGGACATGCCCGGCATACCGAGGGATGTCGCCGAGCACTCGCTGGATATTCGAGCTAGAGCCCGACCCGTGAAGCAACCTCTGCGTCGATTCGATGAAGAAAAGCGCAGAGCCATAGGCGAGGAGATCCACAAGCTGATGGCTGCAGGGTTCATCAAAGAGGTATTCCATCCCGAATGGCTAGCCAACCCTGTGCTTGTGAAAAAGAAAGGTGGGAAATGGAGGATGTGTGTAGACTACACTGGTCTAAACAAAGCATGTCCGAAGGTTCCCTACCCTTTGCCTCGCATCGATCAAATCATGGATTCCACTGCTGGGTGCGAAACCCTGTCATTCCTCGATGCCTACTCGGGTTATCACCAAATCAGGATGAAAGAGTCCGACCAGCTCGCGACCTCTTTCATGACACCCTTTAGCATGTACTGCTATATTATTATGCCATTTGGTTTGAGGAATGCAGGTGCGACATACCAAAGGTGCATGAACCACGTGTTCGGAGAGCACATCGCCCGAACGGTCGAGGCTTACGTCGATGACATCGTAGTCAAGACGAGGAAAGCCTTCGACCTCCTCTCTGACCTAGAAACGACATTCAAGTGTCTCAAGGCGAAAGGCGTAAAACTCAATCCCGAGAAGTGTGTCTTTGGAGTCCCCCGAGGCATGCTCCTGGGGTTCATCGTCTCCGAGCGGGGCATCGAGGCCAACCCGGAGAAAATCGCAGCCACCACCAACATGGGGCCTATCAAAGGCTTGATAGGAGTACAGAGGGTCATGGGATGCCTTGCGGCTCTGAGCCGCTTCATCTCGCGCCTCGGCGAAAGAGGCGTACCCTTGTACCGCCTCTTAAGGAAGACCGAGCGCTTCACTTGGACCCCCGAGGCCGAGGAAGCCCTCGGGAACTTAAAGGCGCTCCTCACAAGCGCGCCCATCTTGGTGCCCCCCGCTGCGGGAGAAGCCCTCTTGATCTACGTAGCTGCAACCACTTAGGTGGTCAGTGCCACGATCGTGGTCGAGAGACGAGAAGAAGGGCATGCATTGCTCATCCAGAGGCCGGTCTACTTCATCAGCGAAGTGCTATCCGAGACCAAAATTCGCTACCCGCAAATTTAGACGCTACTGTACGCGGTAATTCTGACGCGGCAAAAGTTGCGACACTACTTCGAGTCTCATCCGGTGACTGTGGTGTCATCCTTCCCCCTGGGGGAGATCATCCAGTGCCGAGAGGCCTCGTGTAGGATTGCAAAGTGGGCGGTGGAGATCATGGGCGAGACAATCTCGTTCGCTCCTCCGAAGGCCATCAAGTCCCAAGTCTTGGCGGACTTTGTGGCTGAATGGGTCGACACCCAGCTTCCAACAGCTCCGATCCAACCGGAACTCTGGACCATGTATTTCGATGGGTCGCTGATGAAAACAGGAGCAGGTGCGGGCCTGCTCTTCATCTCACCCCTCGGGAAGCACCTCCGCTACGTGCTACGCCTCCATTTCCCGGCGTCAAACAACATGGCTGAGTACGAGGCTCTGGTTAACGGGTTGCGCATCGCCATCGAGCTAGGGGTTTGGCGCCTCGACGCTCGTGGCGACTCGTAGCTTGTCATCGACCAAGTCATGAAGAACTCCCACTGCCGCGACCCGAAGATGGAGGCCTACTGCGACGAGGTTCGGCGCCTGGAAGACAAGTTCTACGGGCTCGAGCTCAACCACGTCGCTCGATGGTACAACGAGACTGCGGATGTGCTGGCTAAAATAGCCTCGGGGCGGACAACGGTTCCCCCGGACGTCTTCTCCCGAGACCTACATCAACCCTCCATCAAGGCCGACGACACGCCCGAGCCCGAGGAGGCCTCGGCCTCGGCCCAGCCCGAGGCACCCTCGGCCGCCGAAGGTGAGGCACTGCGCGTCGAGGAAGAGCGGAATGGGGTCACTCCTAATCGAAACTGACAGACCCCGTACCTGCAATATCTCAACAGAGGAGAGCTACCCCTCGACAGAGCCGAAGCTCGGCGACTGGCGCAGCGCGCCAAGTCGTTCGTCTTACTGGGTGACGAGAAGGAGCTCTACCACCGCAGCCCCTCAGGCATCCTCCAACGATGTATATCCATCGCCGAAGGTCAGGAGCTATTGCAAGAAATACACTCGGGGGCTTGCGGTCACCACGCAGCACCTCGAGCCCTCGTTGGAAACGCCTTCCGATAAGGTTTCTACTGGCCAACCGCGGTGGCTGACGCCACTAGGATTGTACGCACCTGCCAAGGGTGCCAATTCTACGCAAGGCAGACACACCTGCCCGCTCAGGCCCTGCAAACAATACCCATCACCTGGTCGTTTGCTGTATGGGGTCTGGACCTCGTCGGTCCCTTGCAGAAGGCACCCGAGGGCTTCACGCACCCGCTGGTCGCTATCGACAAATTCTCCAAGTGGATCGAGGTCCGACCCCTAAATAGCATCAGGTCCGAGCAGGCGGTGGCGTTCTTCACCAACATCATCCATCGCTTTGGGGTCCCGAACTCCATCATCACCGACAACGGCACCCAGTTCACTGGCAGGAAATTCCTGGACTTCTACGAGGACCACCACATCCGTGTGGACTGGGCCGACGTAGCTCACCCCATGACGAATGGGCAGGTAGAGCGTGCCAACGGTATGCTCCTGCAAGGACTAAAGCCGAGGATCTACAACGACCTCAACAAGTTCGGCAAGTGATGGATGAAGGAACTACCCTCGGTGGTCTGGAGTCTGAGGACGACGCCAAGCCGAGCCACGGGCTTCTCGCCGTTCTTTCTAGTCTATGGGGCTGAGGCTATCTTGCCCACAGACTTAGAATACGGTTCCCCGAGGACGAGGGCGTACGACGATCGAAGCAACTGGACCAGCCGAGAGGACTCACTGGACCAGCTGGAAGAGGCTCGGGACATGGCCTTACTACACTCGGCACGGTATCAGCAGTCTCTGCGACGCTACCACGCCCGAGGGGTTCGGTCCCGAGACCTCCAGGTGGGGGACTTGGTACTTCGGCTGCGACAAGACGCCTGAGGGCGCCACAAGCTCACTCCTCCCTGGGAAGGGCCGTTCATCATCGCCAAGATTTTGAAGCCCGGAACATACAAGCTGGCCAACAGTCAAGGCGAGGTCTACAACAACGCTTGGAACATCCGATAGCTACGTCGCTTTTACCCTTAAGATGTTTTCAAGTCGTTCATATACCTCGTTCTCTTTACATACACAAATAAAGTCTAACCGTCAAGGAAGGGTCAGCCTTGCCTTGGCAAAGCCCGACCCTCCCTCGGGGGCTAGAAGGGGGGAACCCCCTCTGCGTCAAAAATTTCCTCGGAAAAAGTCTTTCTGCCAAAAAATCTTTCGCGCTTTTCGACTGCTTCGATAGCGGGATCCTGAAAACGACGGAGTACACGTAAGCGGCAAGGCCGACCGAGCCGAGGGACTCCTACGCCTCCGGGATACGAATACCTCACTCATCACCTTCTGCGATAAGTAACTCACGCTCGGATAAGCGATTCTGCTGACCGAACAAGTCTTAACGCTCGAAAACTTTTTTGCCAGAACGATTTTCGTGCCTTCTCGACTATATCGATAACAGAATCCTACAAACAAGTAAGAGTGCACGTAAGCGGCGAGGTCGACCGAGCCGAGGGACTCCTACGCCTCCGGGATACGGATACCTCACTCATCACCTTCCGTGAAAAGTAACTCTCGCTCGGATAAACGATTCTGCTACCGACGAACAAGTCCTGATACTCGAAACAAGAGGAAAGGAAACGTAGCTTTATAACACGACAATGATATGTTTGGGCCTCGACGGCCGCAAAAAACATACGCATACTACTGACAAACTGTTCCTGCAGGTTCATACATCAACAGAGGGAACAACAGCACCCTCGGCGTTGTTTCCACCTTCGGCGGGATCTGGCCCGGCCTCGGACGGTGACACGGGCGGAAGGATCTCCACCTCGAAGGAGGAAGCCAGCACCAAGCTCGGGCCATCATAGCCAAGGTCTCCATAAGGGTCCCGGCCCGGGCAAACACCTCGACCGGCCGCTCCGTAGCCTCGGCCAGCTGTCCCCCGAGGACATCAGCACGGCTCATGGCCTCGACAGCCTGACTCCAGGGTTGGTCCTGCCAGCGGACGACCTGGCCAGGCTCCAGCCGCCGCTGCTGCACCTCCTCGGCCAAGGAGGCCACATACTCCTGGGCCAATGAAGCCTCTTCTCGAGCCGACCCCGCCTCTGTCCACACTGACACCGCTGCCTCCGGCTCTGACTCATCGCAGAACAGCCGAGGGTTACTTAGCTGAGCAAGAGAAGCCTTGAGTGGCAAGGCCGACCGAGTCGAGGGACTCCTACGCCTCCGGGATACGGATACCTCACTCGTCACCTTCCGCGCAAAGCAACTCACACTCGGTTAAGCGGTTCAGCTAGTCGACAGGCGAGTCCCGATGCTCAAAATAAGGGGACAATACGGCCTCACACCCAAATACACAGATGTTCAGGCCCCATCAGCCGCAATGAACATACACCGACACTTGCGCCAATACCGCGCCTTCTCGACTGCAGAACCGGTGCCGCGACTCGAGGCAACCCTGCGCATGGCCCAACAGTGCCAACCGAGCGCATCGGTCATGGGCCAGTCAGCCGCGGGAGAAGGCGCGATGGTCGATATGGCCAAAAGTGGGCCGGCAGTAATGGCGGCAGCAGGCGAGCGGAAACGGCGGTCAAATCGTCTGCAGGCTCACGTCCCCTCCTGGAGCAGCAGGAGAGCCCTCTCCCACGGCGTGAAGACGACGCGCCCGTGTCCCGTCCCTCGAACGGCTCGCGCAACGGCTGCCCCGCGACCACCCATCCCGTCGCATTAACTTCGCGGCAGGGCAAGCGACACCTTTGGCAGGCGAAGCGGGCGACGTTTCACCTCCGCCATGATGACCGCGTCAAAAAAGATGCACCACATCGTTTAAATTCGTATCCTTTTCCTTCTCCCCTTTCTCTCTCTTGCTACAGGGACCGAGAAAGGGGATATTCCGAAAGGGATCCTTCTCTGCGAAGGAAGCGGGCCCCGAGCCCTCCTACTGATCAGAGGTTCGAAGGCTGGCCCCTCGGAAGGGTTCGACAGCCACCTCAGAGCACTCGGGCTCCGCGCTCACTACTGATCAGAGGTTCGAAGGCTGGCCCCTCGGAAGGGTTCGACAGCCGCCTCAGAGCACTCGGGCTCCGCGCCCACTACTGATCAGAGGTTCTAAGGCTGGCCCCTCGGAAGGGTTCGACAGCCGCCTCAGAGCACTCGGGCTCCGCGCCCACTACTGATCAGGGGTTCGAAGGCTGGCCCCTCGGAGGGTTCGACAGCCGCCCCAGAACACGCAGAGCTAGGGATGACTCTGGGTACATCCGATACATGGCCGAGGCTCGGGCTACGCTCCCGAGGTATCCTAGGACATTTCTAAGACCAGCAGGAGCAATTCTGTAACAAAATCCCATCAGAGGGAGGCATCGAGCCCTCAGACCCTATCAAACGGGACCGGGTCCGGCAAATCACCTGCAGGTACTTTTGGAGCGCGCCTCCGGGCCACTAGCCGACCCTTATCGAACGGGGCACGGGCGTCCACTCGGATCACCCGTTAGCAACTCACTGGAGACACCATGTTCGGCGCCCCCCAGGGGCAACATGGCGCTTCCCCCCTCCTCCTTGCGGAAAGGCGATGAAGGGGCGTATGATAAAAGCCGAGTCAGTCCTTGATCGTCCTCTCGCTCCGTGCAAAGGCTCGGGGGCTGCTCTTGCAAACCTGGCTACGGCCAAACCGTTGACAGCATCAACAGACCAACCTGAGAACTCGGAACCCGACCATGCACTCGGGCTACCGTCAGATCGCATAAGGGAAGAACCAGGCCGGCCAAGGCATCGCAAAAAGCATTAAGACCTCAGAGGAGTTAAACCACTCCTCCGAGGCCTCGGGGGCTACACCCGGCGGGTGCGCTCGCGCGCACCCACCGGAACAAAATGTAACCGAGAAAGGCCAGTCCCCTTGCAAAAAAGTGCGACAAAGCCTCCAAGCGAGTACCAACACTTCCTTTGAGGCTCGGGGGCTACTGTCGGGGACCATAATTAGGGGTACCCCCAATACTCCTAAACTCGGCTGGTAATCACCATCAGCACAAGCTGTAGAGCCTGATGGACGCAATTCAGGTCAAGGCTCCGTCCACTCAAGGGACGCGATCTCGCCTCGCCCGAGCCCAGCCTCGGGCAAGAATAGTAGACCCAGGTGGATTCACGCCTCGCCCGACGGCCTCCTCAAGCAACGGGCGCACCCTCGACTCGCCCGAGGCCCAGCTCGGGCAGGCGTCGCACTGAAGCAACTTTGGCCAGATCACCTCGCCAACCGACCGTATCGCAGGAGCATTCAATGCGAGGATCGCCTGACATCTTATCCTAACGCACGGTCCTCAGTCGACAGGGCTGAAGTGACCGCAGTCACTTCGCCCCTCCACTGGCTGACCTGACAGGAAAACAACGCCGCTCGCCCCTCTCCGACTGATGTGCCACCCACCAAGGTGAGGCTGACAGCAGCTGAGTCCAGCCTCAGGCGCCACAGGAAGCTCCGCCTTGCCCGACCCCAGGGCTCGGCCCCCGCTTCGGCCTCAGGAGAAGTCTCCGCCTCGCCCGACCCCAGGGCTCGGCCCCCGCCTCGGCCTCGGAAGATGGACTCCGCCTCGCCCGACCCCAGGGCTCGGCCCCCGCCTCGGCCTCGGAAGATGAACTCCACCTCGCCCGACCCCAGGGCACAGCCTCGACCTCGACCTCGGGCGGAATCGCGTCCTCGCTCAGCCTCAACCTCTACCTCGGAGGAGTTTCCGCCTCGCCCGACCTTGGGCTCGGACCGACCACGCCACAGGGGGGATCATCATTACCCTACCCCTAGCTAGCTCAGGCTACGGGGAACAAGACCGGCGTCCCATCTGGCTCGCCTCGGTAAACAAGTAATGATGGCACCCCGCGTCCTCTCATGATGACGGCGGTTCTCAGCCCCTTACGGAAGCAAGAAGACATCAACAAGGTCCCAGCAGCCCCGATAAACAAGTAATGATGGCACCCCGCGTCCGCCCATGACGATGGCGGTTCTCAGCCCTTTACGGAAGCAAGGAGACGTCAGCAAGGTCCCAGCAGCCCCGACAACTGTGCTTCTACAGGGCTCAATCACTCCTCCGACAGCCACGACATCGCATGCACAAGGCTCTAGCACCTCTCTGACAGCCACGTTGGCATGTATATAGGGCTTTGGCTCCTCTCTGCCGGACACATTAGCATATTGCTACACCCCTATTGTACACCTGGACCCTCTCTTTACATCTATAAAAGGAAGGTCCAGGGCCCTCGTACGAGAAGGTGGTCGCGCGGGAGGACGGGCCGACGAACAGGCTCCCTCTCTCTCTCTCTCTCCCTCGCGAACGCTTGTAACCCCCTACTGCAAGTGCATCCACTCTGCCGCAGGACAACACGAGGCCGCGGTTTTCCCCCTTTGTGTTCCATCTCGCGCTAACCCATCTGGGCTGGGGCACGCAACGACAATTTACTCGTCGGTCCAGGGACCCCTGAGGTCGAAACGCCGACACTAATAATGGCCAATGTTCAAATATAAATTGATATAAAGCAAAACTCGAATTCTATCTTGGACAACAACCACTATATATATAGTCAAAGGAGTAGTTAAGGATCCCTATTTGCATCCTAAGAGCATCTACAACATGAGTCCTAAATGGACTTGTATTTTGAATTATATGACTCTAACAAAAAAAGTTATGCTCTAACAGGTGTCCTATTCCACAAAAAATCATTAAAATAATTAGAGGACTCGACCCCATATGTTGGAGCCCTATCCTCGTTTTGTACACTACTCCTAACCTTTAATTTCCTAATAACATGCTGTAGGACTGAGTTGTTGGACAAATGTTTTTTGGCCCAAAACGCTTCAAATTAGGTCCTATTTAATTTTTTAGGACTCAAATATATGACTTATTGTTAGACATGCTCTAAGAAGTTTCAACATGTTATAAAGCCCAAATGGACCAAGCAATAGTGATGTAACACCTTGACAAATTTTGGATGACCACTTCTTTAGAAGATTCCAGTTAATTATAGAGAAATTATGATGTAGGACTAGTTATATTGAATAACTTATCTTTCATCCTTAGGTGGGTCATTGAAAAACATAGTCTAAATGTGTCTTAGACATCGTTTTACCATAGGATGGTTCTTGAGTCAGAGATAGACTCAAACTTGACACAGATTAGGCCTCCAATTTAACTTGGATGCCCTTGTTGGCCTTCTAAGGTGGTACTTGAGGGGAGGATGTCTAAGGGCTACCCTGGTGTGTTCTTCATCTTTTTGGGGGTGTGCTCCAACTTGTGCCAGGGTCCCTAGAGTGAATACTAGCACATAACAACGACATAACTCTTGGTATAACACAATGATGTTGGGGGCCTACACTGACGAAGGTCCTTTGATTAGTTGTGTTACATGATTGCCTTAAGGATACAATGAAAAGCCATGTCGAAGGTCACTTGTTGATGAAGAAACAACCAGCTGCCTAACTCATAACTTTGACCATGAGTAAATGTGTTTCAGGAACACTTCTTCTTATAGACGAAGATGTCCTTCGACCATAGCAGTAATCAAAAGACGCTTCGTCTATGCACAAGCGGCACAAACGACAAACGAAGGCGGCAACTTCAGCCATAAGTTGAGAGGGAAGACAACTGGGCGACAAAGGTTGGAATTCACAGAGTCAAGAACGAAGAAAGTACATTACTATCTGTCGGGGACCATAACTAGGGGTACCCCCAAGACTCCTAATCTCAGCTGGTAACCCCCATCAGCACAAAGCTGCAAAGGCCTGATGGGTGCGATTAAGTCAAGGCTCGGTCCGCTCAAGGGACACGATCTCGCCTCGCCCGAGCCCAGCCTCGGGCAAGGGCAGCCGACCCCGGAGGATTTACGTCTCGCCCGAGGGCCCCCTCAAGCAACGGACACACCTTCGGCTCGCCCGAGGCCCAGTCTTCGCCAAGAAGCAACCTTGGCCAAATCGCCACGACGACCGACCGTATCGCAGGGGCATTTAATGCAAGGATAGCCTGACACCTTATCCTGACGCACGCCCTTCAGTCGACAGAGCTGAAGTGATCGCAGTCACTTCGCCGCTCCACTGACTGGCCTGACAAGAGGACAGCGCCGCCTGCGCTGCTCCGACTGCTGTGCCACTCGACAGAGTGAGGCTGACAGCGGCCAAGTCCGGCCTCGGGCGCCATAGGAAGCTCCGCCTCGCCCGACCCTAGGGCTTGGACTCAGGCTCAGCCCCGAAAGACGACGAACTCCGCCTCGCCCGACCCCAGGGCTTCGACTCGGGCTCAGCCCCGGAAGACGACGAACTCCGCCTCGCCCGACCCCAGGGCTCGGACTCGGGCTCAGCCCCGGAAGACGACAAACTCCGCCTCGCCCGACCCCAGGGCTCGGACTCGGGCTCGGCCCCGGAACACGACGAACTCCGCCTCGCCCGACCCCAGGGCTCGGACTCAGCCCTGGCCTCATCCGACGGTCTCCGCCTCGCCCGACCCAGGGGCTCGGACTCGACCTCGGCCTCGGAAGACAGACTCGACCCCGACCTCGGAGGAGCCTCCGCCTCGCCCAACCCAGGGCTCGGACCGACCACGTCACAGAAGGTGCCATCATTACCCTACCCCAAGCTAACTCAGGCTACGGGGAACAAGACCGGTGTCCCATCTGGCTCGCCCCGGTAAACAAGTAATGATGGCGCCCCGCATGCTCCATGACGACGGCGGCTCTCAGCCCCCTTACGGAAGCAAGGAGACGTCAGCAAGGACTCGACGGCCCCGACAGCTGTCCTCCCGCAAGGCCCCAGCGCTCCTCCGACGGCCACGACATCACACGAACAGGGTGCCAAAACCTCTCCGGCTGCCACGACGGCATGTACTTAGGGCACTAGCTCTTCTCTGCTAGACATGTTAGCACACTTCTACATCTTCCATTGTACACCTGGACCCTCTCCTTACGCCTATAAAAGGAAGGTCCAGGGCCCTCTTACAGAGGGTTGGCCATGCGGAGAAGGACGGGACAGCGCGCGCGTAAGCCTCTCGCTCCCTCCCACGCGGACGCTTGTAACCCCCTACTGCAAGCGCACCTGACCTGGGCGCGGGACAAACACGAAGGCCGTGGGTTTCCCCTTTTACGCCTGTCTCCCTCTGGCTTCTCCCCCCTTCACGCTCTGTCTCGCGCCGACCCATCTGGGCTGGGGCACGCGACGACAATTTACTCGTCGGTCCAGGGACCCCCCGGGGTCGAAACGCCGACAGTTGGCGCGCCAGGTAGGGGCCTGCTGCGTGTTGACGAACAGCTTCCCATCAAGCTCCAGATGGGTAGTCTCCAGCAACCTTTCCAGCCCGGAACGGTGCTCCGTTTCGGAAGTCTTGAGTTCATGTCCCTCGACGGCAGCTACGACATGATACTCCTTCCCCCGCCGCGCGACAGCGACAATGGCGGCCGACAACCCACCCGCCGGCGGCGGAATCGACGACGTCTTCCCCACATGGTGGAAGAACAACATTCGGGTTTGTCCCGTCGCCTCCCCCGCCGACGGAGGAGTAGGCGGGGCAACCAAGGCCAAGCAGGAGGCGACACCTTGTCGGCTGTCGAGCGAGTCAACGGTGCCGGCGCCCCAACGGGGGACACGTCGGGCATCGACTTCGCGTTTGAGACGAAGACGAGCACCGTTTCCCCGCAACACGCCAACTCCAAGCGGACAGACGACGCCAACACGCTCGCAAAGGACTTGCTGGGTGTCACCCTCGTACCTGAGACGACGGTGCAGTCTGCCCCTGACGTGACTTCGTCACCGCCCGTCGACCAAGAGGTACCGACCGATTCCCATCTCGTGCCTTTTGGATTCAGCCTCGACCCACCAAGCGACTTCGCTTCGGTGGACGCTTTCATAGAGACGAGTCCAAACCCTCCGGGGTATGGTATGCGGTCACCCTAGGATCGGCTGACAGCCGTCTCGACCTACGGGCCCTCGGGTTCCGAGGAAGATGACGAGCCCGACTTTTGTTGGGATTTCTCCGGACTTGGTAACCCCAGTGCCATGCGGGACTTCATGACCGCATGCGACTACTGCCTCTCCGATTGTTCCGATGGTAGCCGCAGCTTCGGCGACGAGGACTGCGGCCCGAGTCGTGAATGTTTCCACGTCGATCTAGGGGGTCCCGGCGAAGGTAACCATCTTGGTATGCCGGAGAACGGTGATCCCCCTAGGCCTGCGCCTCGCGTTGACATCCTACGGGAGCTAGCTGTGGTCCTAGTCCCTACGGGGTGTCAGGACTCACAGCTCGAGCATATCCGCGAGATGCAGGCCAGGCTCGACGTGGGAGCAGGAACACTTGAGCCATTCCGCCGGGACATCGGGCAGGAATGGGCAGGCCAACCTCCGGCCGGAGAAGCGCGTCATCTACCCCAGGGCATCCAGCACCGCATCGCCGATGATGTTAGGGCAAGGCCGCCACCGGCTTCCAGCGGTGTCGGCCAGAACCTGGCTGCAGCGGCAATACTTCTTCGCGCGATGTCGGAACCATCAACCATCGAGGGGCGACGTATCCAGGGAGAGCTCAAGAATCTCCTAGAGGATGCCGCGGTCCGACGGGCCGAAAGCTCTGCCTCCCGAAGGCAGGGGTACCCCTCAGAGCATCGTGCCGCGACTTCCCGATTCATGCGGGAAGCCTCGGTCCACACCGGGCGCACGCGCAACACAACGCCTGCGGCCCCGGGTCGCCTCGGCAACGAGCACCATCATCGCAACCGCCGAGCCCACCTTGACGAGAAGGTGCGCCGAGGCTACCACCCCAGGCGTGGGGGACGCTACGACAGCGGGGAAGATCGGAGTCCCTCGCCCGAACCACCCGGTCCGCAGGCTTTCAGCCGGGCCATACGACGGGCGCCGTTCCCGACCCGGTTCCAAACCCCGACTACTATCGCAAAGTACTCAGGGGGACGAGGCCGGAACTGTGGCTCGCGGACTACAGGCTGGCCTGCCACCTGGGTGGAACGGACGATGACAACCTCATCATCCGCAACCTCCCCCTGTTCCTCTCCGACACCGCTCGGGCCTGGCTGGAGCATTTGCCTCCGGGGCAGATCTCCAACTGGGACGACCTGGTCCAGGCCTTCGCCGGTAACCTCCAGGGCACGTACGTGCGCCCTGGGAACTCCTGGGATCTCCGAAGCTGCCGCCAGCAGCCGGGAGAGTCTCTCCGGGACTACATCCGGCGATTCTCGAAGCAGCGCACCGAGCTGCCCAACGTCACCGACTCGGATCTCATCGGCGCGTTCCTCGCCGGCACCACCTGTCGCGACCTGGTGAGCAAGCTGGGTCGCAAGACCCCCACCAGGGCGAGCGAGCTGATGGACATCGCCACCAAGTTCGCCTCTGGCCAGGAGGCGGTTGAGGCCATCTTCCGGAAGGATAAGCAGCCCCAGGGCCGCCAGCCGGAAGATGTCCCCGAGGCATCCACTCAGCGCGGCACCAAGAAGAAAGGCAAGAAGAAGTCGCAAGCGAAACGCGCCGACGCGGACCTTGTCGCCGCCGCCGAGTACAAGAACCCTCAGAAACCTCCCGGAGGCGCCAACCTCTTCGACAAGATGCTCAAGGAGCCGTGCCCCTATCACCAGGGGCCCGTCAAGCACACCCTTGAGGAGTGCGCCATGCTTTGGCGCCATTTTCACAAGGCCGGGCCACCTGCGGAAGGTGGCAGGGCCCACGACGATGATAAGAAGGAGGATCACAAGGCAGGAGAGTTCCCCGAGGTCCATGACTTCTTCATGATCTATGGTTGGCAAGTGGCGAACGCCTCGGCTCGGCACCGCAAGCAAGAGCGTCGGGAGGTCTGCTCGATAAAGGTGGCGGCGCCAGTCTACCTAGACTGGTCCGACAAGCTCATCACCTTCGACCAGGGCGACCACCCCGACCGAGTGCCGAGCCCGGGGAAATACCCGCTCATTGACGACCCCATCATCGGCAACGTCAGGCTCACCAAGGTCCTCATGGACGGAGGCAACAGCCTCAACATCATCTACGCCGAGACCCTCGGGCTCCTGCGGATCGATCTGTCCTCGGTCCGGGCAGGCGCGGCGCCTTTCCACGGGATCATCCCCGGGAAACGCGTCCAACCTCTCGGACAACTCGATCTACCCGTCTGCTTTGGGACTCCCTCCAACTTCCGACGGGAGACCCTCACGTTCGAGGTGGTTGGGTTCCGAGGAACCTACCACGCAGTGTTGGGAAGGCCATGCTACGCCAAGTTCATGGCCGTCCCCAACTACACCTACCTCAAGCTCAAGATGTCGGGCCCCAACGAGGTCATCACCGTCGGCCCCACGTACCGACACGTGTACGAATGCGACGTGGAGTGCGTGGAGTACACCGAGGCCCTCGCCGAATCCGAGGCCCTCATCGCCGACCTGGAGAGCCTCTCCAAGGAGGCGCCAGACGTGAAGTGCCATGCCGGCAACTTCGAGCCAGCGGAGACGGTTAAGTCTATCCCTCTCGACCCCAGCAACGACGCCTCCAAGCAGATCCAGATCGGCTCCGAGCTTGATCCCAAATAGGAAGCAGTGCTCGTCGACTTTCTCCGCGCAAACGCCGATGTTTTCGCGTGGAGTCCCTCGGACATGCCCGACATACCGAGGGATGTCGCCGAGCACTCGCTGGATATCCGAGCTGGAGCCCGACCCGTGAAGCAACCTCTGCGCCGATTCGACGAAGAAAAGCGCAGGGCCATAGGCGAGGAGATCCACAAGCTAATGGCGGCAGGGTTCATCAAATAGGTATTCCATCCCGAATGGCTTGCCAACCCTGTGCTTGTGAGAAAGAAAGGAGGGAAATGGCGGATGTGTGTAGACTACACTGGTCTAAACAAAGCATGTCCAAAAGTTCCCTACCCTCTGCCTCGCATCGATCAAATCGTGGATTCCACTGCTGGGTGCGAAACCCTGTCTTTCCTCGATGCCTACTCAGGGTATCACCAAATCAAGATGAAAGAGTCCGACCAGCTCGCGACTTCTTTCATCACACCTTTCGGCATGTACTGCTATGTTACCATGCCGTTCGGTTTGAGGAATGCGGGTGCGACATACCAAAGGTGCATGAACCACGTGTTCGGCGAACACATTGGTCGAACGGTCGAGGCCTACGTCGATGACATCGTAGTCAAGACGAGGAAAGCCTCCGACCTCCTTTCCGACCTTGAAATGACATTCTGGTGTCTCAAGGTGAAAGGCGTAAAGCTCAATCCCGAGAAGTGCGTCTTCGGGGTCCCCCGAGGCATGCTCTTGGGGTTCATCGTCTCCGAGCGGGGCATCGAGGCCAACCCGGAGAAAATCACGGCCATTACCAACATGGGGCCCATCAAGGACTTGAAGGGCGTACAGAGGGTCACGGGATGCCTTGCGGCTCTGAGCCGTTTCATCTCGCGCCTCGGCGAAAGATGCCTGCCTCTGTACCGCCTCTTAAGAAAGGCCGAGTGCTTCACTTGGACCCCTGAGGCCGAGGAAGCCCTCGGGAACTTGAAGGCGCTCCTCACGAACGCGCCCATCTTGGTGCCCCCCGCGGCCGGAGAAGCCCTCTTGACCTACGTCGCCGCTACCACTCAGGTGGTCAGCGTCGCGATCGTGGTTGAGAGACGAGAAGAGGGGCATGCATTGCCCGTCCAGAGGCCAGTCTACTTCATCAGTGAGGTACTGTCCGAGACCAAGATCCGCTACCCACAAATTCAGAAGCTGTTGTACGCGGTGATCCTGACGCGGCGGAAGTTGCGACACTACTTCGAGTCTCATCCGGTGACTGTGGTGTCATCCTTCCCCCTGGGGGAGATCATCCAATGCCGAGAGGCCTCGGGTAGGATTGCAAAGTGGGCGGTGGAAATCATGGGCGAGACAATCTCGTTCGCCCCTCGGAAGGCCATCAAGTCCCAAGTCTTGGCGGACTTTGTGGCTGAATGGGTCGATACCCAGCTCCCAACAGCTCCGATCCAACCGGAACTCTGGACCATGTTTTTCGACGGGTCGCTGATGAAGACAGGGGCAGGCGCGGGCCTGCTCTTCATCTCGCCCCTCGGGAAGCACCTACGCTACGTGCTACGCCTCCACTTCCCGGTGTCCAACAATGTGACTGAGTACGAGGCTCTGGTCAACGGGTTGCGCATCGCCATCGAGCTAGGGGTCCGACGCCTCGACGCTCGTGGTGACTCGCAGCTCGTCATCGACCAAGTCATGAAGAACTCCCACTGCCGCGACCCAAAGATAGAAGCCTACTGCGATGAGGTTCGATGCCTGGAAGACAAGTTCTACGGGCTCGAGCTCAACCACATCGTCCGACGATACAACGAAACTGCGAACGAGCTGGCTAAGATAGCTTCGGGGCGGACAACGGTTCCCCCGGACGTCTTCTCCCGAGACCTGCATCAACCCTCCGTCAAGACCGACGACGCGCCCGAGCTCGAGAAGGCCTCGGTTCAGCCCGAGGCACCCTCGGCTCAGCTCGAGGTACCCTTGGCTCGGCCCGAGGCACCCTCGGCCCCCGAGGGTGAGGCACTGCGCGTCGAGGAGGAGCGGAGCGGGGTCACGCCTAATCGAAACTGGCAGACCCCGTACCTGCAATATCTCCACCGAGGAGAGCTACCCCTCGACCGAGCCGAAGCCCGGCGGTTGGCGCGGTGCACCAAGTCGTTCGTCTTGCTGGGGGACGGGAAGGAGCTCTACCACCGCAGCCCCTCGGGCATCCTCCAGCAATGCATATCCATCGCCGAAGGCCAGGAGCTCTTACAAGAAATACACTCGGGGGCTTGCGGTCATCACGCAGCGCCTCGAGCCCTTGTTGGAAACGCCTTTCGACAAGGTTTCTACTGGCCAACCGCGATGGCCGACGCCACTAGAATTGTCCGCACCTGCCAAGGGTGTCAGTTCTATGCGAGGCAGACACACTTGCCCGCTCAGGTCCTGCAGACGATACCCATCACCTGCCCGTTTGCTGTGTGGGGTCTGGACCTCGTCGGCCCCTTGCAGAAGGCACCCGGGGGCTACACGCACCTGCTGGTCGCCATCGACAAATTCTCCAAGTGGATCGAGGTCCGACCCCTAAATAGCATCAGGTCCGAACAAGCGATGGCGTTCTTCACCAACATCATCCATCGCTTTGGGGTCCCGAACTCCATCATCACCGACAATGGCACCCAGTTCACCGGCAGAAAGTTCCTGGACTTCTGCGAGGATCACCACATCCGGGTGGACTGGGCCGCCGTTGTAACACCCCTGGTGTTACTATAACTAAAACTTGAGCATGGCATCATGAGCATGGGCATTGCATATGTTTGACACACCTAGAGTGCATCCACTAGGCAAAAATTTCAAACAAGTTGTATTGTTTTAATGTTTTACAAATAGGACCCTGGTTAAAGGACTTAACCCTAAATAGTGATTAAAGGGGTAAAACTTAACTTAAGTTGAGAAAACCTAAAAGCTTTAGGGTAAAAGTCATAAAATGACCCCAACAATAAAGTTGAATCACATTTATACCCCTGGGATCCCAGAAACCCTAATTGGAACCCTGGGAAACCCTGAAACCAAACCCTAGGGACCTAAGTGTAAAATTAGTCCACTTTTGGGCTAAAGTGCAAAAACCAAGTCAAATAAGTACTTTAAGTTATTTGGGTCACTTATATGAGAATTGGCAATCCAAAACTTGAGATTTGGACTTAAGTGCAAAAGTGCCCCACTTAACCTTTTTGGGGTTAAGTCTGGATTTTAGTGACATTGGCTCAACTTTGGGGCTTTGTAACTTACAAAGTATAGGGTTTTTACCCTAGGTCACCACATCAAAGTTGAAGACCCATTATAGGAGAACAACTTTGCTTAAGGTTGTGAGCTTAGTTGTTAAGAAGAATTTAGAAAAAACCAAGCCTAAAGTTGGGCTGTCAGGCTGTTATGTCTGAATTTTCAGACTAGCAGTGAACTGACCTCGACTTCAAGCTAGGTTTTGAGCATGATCCAGTGCTCAACTCAGCCTAATCCCTATAATCGAATTGTAGCTGGTTTGTAGCTTTAAAACTTTGCTACAGAGAGTGGAATGAGTTACTAGAGAAATTTTAGAGAGATTTGGTCCTAAACTGTGGCTGTCAGGTGCACTGATGAACGTATGGCCATGGTACAGTGACCGGTAAACTGAAGAAGATCGGGTTCGTGCTCATCGCCGATAGCCGTCGCCGTCGATCGTCGTTCGCCGAGATTCGTGCTCTGTGGTCCTTGGATAAGCGTAGCTTGGTAAAGATCTTTACCGCCGGTGAGCTGGCCACCACTCCGACGACCCCCCCTGTCTTCCTTCTGCTTTGCGGCTGGCGATAAGTTCGCCGTCGACCGCTGCTGCCCGACCGTGCGCCGCGTGGCCTAGCCGGTTCACAGCACCGCCGTAACGCCCTATGACTGTCCCATCATCGCCGAGAGAGTTGCCACGGCGGTGGACACGTATTCACCGCGGCCAACACTTCTTCCTCACCTCCGACCGCCGCGCGTCCTCCTCAAATTCACCGGCCACCGCTCCCGGCGCCTATAAATTGAGGGCGGGGATAGTTGCGCCATATAGTCGTGAAGTTGTAGCACCCGCTCCCACACTTGATCGTCCACCAGCTCGCCTGAATTGCTCGTTGCCCCCAAACTGGTTTTCCGCCACCGTGAATCAAGCTCACCGTCGCCAGCCCAACTCCGGTCAGTTCCCACCCTTTGCTTCCTCGTTTGAGCATTCTCATGCCTCAGTGATGCTCCCCGACCCCTTTAATTGAACTAGACCAACGCCCATCGCCGGGAACACGGCTGTCTTGCCGCTTTGCTTACGGCCACCGTGGCCGGAGCTCTATAGTTCATCAATCATGCGATTAAGTTAGGGGAAATGGTCAGGCTGACCCCAACTTCATGTCCACCGCTCGGAGAACCCAGCCGTTGCCCCGTTCGGCCGGTCTGCTGGCTCGCCGGAGCGCGGCCGTGCGTGAACGGCGTCGAGGACTTTTAGTCGTGAATTGATAGAAACCGGAGGGTCTGGTTGTAAAGTGTCAGCGACTTAGAGAAACAGTAAACGAACCTATCTCCAAATAAATACAACCCCGAGGCCCTTTCTGCAAAGCCGCCAGGGCGCGGCCGCGCGCGGGCGCTTTCCTCTCTGGCTTGGGCCGTCTGGGCCAGAATCGGCCCAGTCCTGTTTATCCCTTTTCTTTTTCTTTTTCAGGAAAACTTTAGAAATGTGTAAAACAATGTAGAAAAATGCTAAAATTGTGAAACTAATTTTCCTAGGTTTGTTATTTTCCATAGTATTTAATAAAAATAAGTTGGTGATTTTTGGTGAAAGTAAGAAATTTTAGGGTATTTAAAGTAGTTAAAAGTCTTGGTTATAGATTTTTAGAAAATAATTGATAAGTCCTAAAATGCCCAAAATTTTTATATGAGTGTTATATAATATTTAGAAGCCTTGGGTAGAGTTTGAATTGATTTGGACCTTGTTTGATCACCAAACCCCAAAACACCCCCCCTGCCCTATGAACTCCTTTACCGACTCCGGAAACCCTAAGTTCCCGGAACTCCGTGAAGGCAAGTTGTATTCAAGACATAACTAATAAGTTTATGTTGTCTTTGCATCCTCATGAGCATCCCATGGCATCCATTCTTATGCTTATGTATGGTTATGAGTAGAACGTGAAGAAGAGGTAGAAGTCCCCGAAGAGCAAGTGCAACCACCTTTGGACACTCAGGCCGGGAATAGTTTCTACTTCGACATTTGTGGATCCGAGCCTGAATCACCTGCAAAAGAAGGCAAGCCCCGGTGCATTTGCCACCTCCCTTGATGTTTTTAAATCTTTCTCACTTGCTTGCTGCATTAAGTTATAGGAGTTGATTGTTAAACAATTCCTGCATTACCTTCCTTGATTTTGATTACCCTCCTTGAAATCCTGTTTTTACAAAAAGGTTTTACTATGCTTAGTATTGCTTTAGAAAAACAAAAGGATTTGTTTTACAAAAGATGTTTGGCAAAGTGGGAGGGATGTTTTCGAAAACAAAACTTGATGGTGGATCCATCATGGCCATGATGGGTCCAACATCGAAAAAGATGTACCTCTGTCAGGTACCAAACTTTGGGTTTGAAATGATTAAGCTGAGACCGGGCGGGTGACTTGCACGAGAAGAGAGTCTCGGTGTAGTGTCTCCGTCTGAGTCGATTAAGGACCTTGTCGATGTAGGCTTGATGATCGAGGACCCTTTAACTGGTCACATGCCTCGTCATGGGTAAGCCTTGCCTCGGGCAGACTAAGGCCGGAATAAGATAACACGAAATGGGAGTGGAGCGGTGGCGAGAGTAGCGTGTACCCTCCGTGGCAAGAGGCTGGACGGTGGTGTATCTGTGCTCTCGGTTTGCGTGAACCTGATCCGGCCTTAAGAACCCCGGTGGCGGGTTGACATATGCAAGGGTTAAGTGCTACATATGTCGTGTGATTGGAGATCCTCAGCTGAGTATAATCGATTCGGATCGCCGTACCTTCGCGGTTATGAAGACTTGGTCACTGACCTACACGTAGCATTCCACTAAAGATGATGGGTTCTTGTTAAGAAATTGGCTAGTGCAGGACCAGTGATTGAACTAGGGTAGAAAGAACTCTAGTGCAGGTAATGCTACTTAACTTGACAATTAAAACTGGATTTTTAAGGATCCACTTTAGTAAGCATTTCTGCAAAAACAGAGTCTTTGAATATTGAAAAGCCTTACCTTGACTCCCATATAACCAGCATACCCTTGAGAGTCTTTTCTTTAGTCGGGTAAGACTTGCTGAGTATTCCATACTCAGGGTTTATCCCTTTGTTGTTTTTAGGTGAGGAAGTAGCAGACTTTTGCTACTTCTGTGCCAAGGTGGTTCCAAAAGAAGAAAATCAAGACTGAAGTGCGGGAGGACTCGGTCCTCCACCTAGGATCTTTTGCTTTTGTCTTCTCGGGAGGAGTTTTTGCCTCCCTGGTTTGTATAATATTACTCTATGCACTCACTTTTAGGCTGGTCTGTAATAATATAACTCAAGCTTACTTTTGTAATAAATGTAAAGTTTATGTAATTCGCTTCCGCATTTCTTTATCTCCGATGTTCTGTAATGTCTACAAGATGGGTGAGACGTTCCTGGTAAGGTAAGGAAAGATACCGAACTTGTCAAGTAGTTCAGGGGCACCTACAGGGTTGTCCGATGTCTGTGAGACAAGGACAACTGTAGGTGGGCCTAATTACTTGGGAGGTTCCGTCACAGCTGGTATCGGAGCGTAGCCCTTCTTGGCAGATATTATGAAGCATCTTCAAAAGGATTTTTAAGAGTCTTACCTAAAAATTCTTTTCTCCTCTTACCTAAGTACTCTGAAGAAGTCTATTTTAAAGACCAGATAGGAAGAGTGCAACATATAGAAGGTTGAATCAACTAAGGTTGATTCTGTAATTATACATGCATCATGCTAAGAATCATACTAATAACATTTTCCCCCTTAGAAAAGATGCCGCCACGTACCAGGCTAACGGCACGCAAGTCCACGGGACCTATTGGGGTGCCTCGGCATCAATTGGCTCCCCGACATGAAAGTAGCAGCAGTGGAAGCAACGACCCGATTGGAGACCTTGAAGCTCGTGTAAGTCGACTTCAAGCAGCACTTCAACATAGGACTGATGCTTGGGTCGCTGATGGTGATAGAATCAACGAACTACGAAGGGACATCCGACATCTGCAGGATCAACTCGCTGATCGAGACTTAGCTCTTGACTGGGCCGTCCAGTCTCGTTTGCTAATGTGTGCTAAGGAAGCAAGGGCTCAGGCCCGAGTTAAAGAACTTAGCTCGAATGTTGATAACCTGCAGGTTTACTGCAACACTTTGCACGAGGAAGTCCATATATTATACTCACAACTACACCCAAATGAGCCTGCACCACCTGCTGAGGCAGAAGCTGGACCATCTCACGTTGCGGGACGTGCGCTGGGTGGGGAGTTAGACCTTTTTGAGCCTCCTCCTTCTTTGAGGTTGGTAGATGTCTGGACTCCCACACCTGACGATGAAGCCGCCAAGACTGATGGCAAGCAGGAATAAGGGTGTAATAGAAGTAGAGTAGTGTATTGTAGGGTATTGTAGGGTGTATTGTTATATAATGGGTATTGTATCCTGTTAATAGGTTCAACTTTTGTAAAATGGGTAATGTATCCTGCTGTGTAATATTGAGTCTGTATCATTACTCTTCATAGTAATGTAAAACGGAAGGTTTCCTTGGGCATATGATGTTTATTCAAATGTTTTTGCCTCAGATGCCGACCAGGACTCGTGCACAGGATGCAGCCGGAACATCCGGGGGTCGGGACGTTACCCCGAATCCGCCTCCCGTTCCACCCACGCTTGCCGAGGCAATTGCTGCCTTGGTGAACGCCACAGCCGACAACACCCGCTTCCTGAGGGAGATGGCGGGTCAGCAACAGTTTCAACAACAAGCAGGAAGAGGATTCCAACAAGGTCCCCGTGAGACCACTTATCTGGATTTTTCTGAGACTCGTCCGCCTCTCTTCGTCAAAGCAGAAGACCCGCTCGAGGCCGACGAATGGATACGGGTCATAGAGCAGAAGTTTGGCCTTCTACGCTGTTCGGAAGTACAGAAGCCACTATTTGCAGCACAGCAACTCCGAGGACCTGCCAGTACTTGGTGGGGAAACTTTGTGGCCATCCAGCCGGACAACCATCAAATTACATGGAACGAGTTCAAAGCAGCATTCCGCGAGCATTACATTCCTGAGGGAGTGCTACACATGAAACAAGAAGAGTTTATGAAACTGAAGCAAGGGGGAGATACTATTAATCAATACCTCAACAAGTTCAATCACCTGTCACAGTACGCAATTGATCAGGTGAATACGGATTTAAAAAAGAAGAATTGTTTTATGAGAGGACTGAACGACCGGATGCAGCGAAAAATGGCTGCATGTATTGATCTTACTTATGGAAAGGCTGTCAGCACAGCCTTATCTGTGGAGGCCAAATATGCAAATTCTGGAAAGACTAAGGGATTCGGTGGTGAGCGGCCAAATCAGGGCCAGGCGAAGAAACCACGGTTTGTGATTCGACCCTCAAACCAAAATCGCCCTTTTTCTCGTCCACCTTCATTTCCCTTCAAGCAGCCTATTATTATCCGCCCCAACAATGCCCCCACTACCCCAAAACAGCCGGGTGCCCCAGGCACTCGATTCCCTGCACTGCCAAGTTCTTCAACTGGATGTTTTAACTGTGGCAAATCTGGGCATTTTATTAAAGATTGTCCCTATCCAAGGCAAAATCAGGCTAATAATCAGCAAGGATCGGGAAATTCAGCTCCAGGCAAGGGAAGTACTTCGGGCAAGAATACCAAGAAAACGGGGCGAGTATATTATACGCAAGTGGCTACCACACCGGAGGGAGAGCCGGTGATGATGGGTACGTTTCCTGTGGCCAGTCACCCAGCAATAATTCTTTTTGATTCTGGTGCTTCACATACATTTATTAGCAAGAAGTTTGTGGAACAACATCATATTGCGTACCATGAATCAAAGGAGGGATTTAAAATTCATTCACCTGGGGGACACATTTATACTAAAGAAGTGGCCTATGGAGTGCCAGTAACAATGGCCGGACGGAACTTTCCTGCTAACATGATTGTTCTGAAGGGCCAGGATATAGATGTAATTTTGGGAATGAATTGGCTAACCCAATACAAGGCAATCCTCAACACTGAACTCAGAACCGTCAGGTTGAGCTATAACCAAGAAGAGATTCTTTTGACTCTCCCCGCAACCAATCTAGCCAAAGCTTCTGGTAGAGTCTATGAAGCCATTGTACCGGAGATCAAGAACATTCCGGTAGTATGTGAGTTTCCAGATGTATTTCCGGAAGATTTGCCTGGACTACCCCCTGAAAGAGAGGTAGAATTTGTGATTGAGCTAAAGCCCGGTACGGCTCCGATTTCCCGAAGATCGTACCGTATGCCCCCTAATGAATTGGCAGAACTGAAGATTCAATTACAAGACCTGCTGAGTAAGGGATTTATCCGGCCAAGCTCGTCCCCGTGGGGTTGTCCCGCCATTTTTGTTAAGAAGAAAGACCAAACCTTGCGCATGTGCGTGGACTATCGGCCCCTGAATGAGGTCACCATCAAGAATAAGTACCCTCTTCCAAGAATCGACATCTTATTTGATCAACTAACTGGGGCGAGGGTATTTTCTAAAATTGATCTCAGGTCGGGCTATCATCAGATCCGTATTCGGCCCGAGGATATACCGAAGACCGCGTTTACTACGCGATATGGATTGTTTGAATACTTGGTAATGTCTTTCGGGCTCACAAATGCTCCTGCCCATTTCACTTATTTAATGAACTCGGTGTTCATGCCTGAATTGGACAAGTTCGTGGTAGTCTTCATTGATGATATCTTGATATATTCCAAGAATGAAGAAGACCATGCTCAGCATTTACGGATTGTATTGACGCGCCTAAGGGAACATCAGCTATATGCCAAGTTCAGCAAGTGTGCGTTCTGGCTGGAAGAAATTCAATTTTTGGGGCACGTATTATCAGCTAAAGGAATTGCGGTAGATCCTAGCAAGGTCAAGGATATTCTGGAGTGGAAACCCCCAACAACTGTTCACCAAGTCCGGAGTTTTCTTGGACTAGCTGGGTATTATCGCAGATTCATACCTGATTTTTCTAAGCTTGTGAAGCCAATCACAAGTTTGTTGAAGAATGACACTAAGTTCAATTGGTCTTCTAAGTGCAATGAAGCCTTTGAGCAATTGAAGACACTATTGACCACTGCTCCGGTATTAGCTCAACCGGACATCACTAAACCTTTTGATGTATATTGTGATGCATCGGGCAGTGGGCTCGGCTGTGTACTGATGCAAGAGGGCCGAGTGATTGCGTATGCTTCAAGGCAGTTGCGCCGGCATGAGGAGCACTATCCAACTCATGATCTGGAGTTAGCTGCTGTGGTTCATGCCCTAAAGATTTGGCGTCACTATCTGCTGGGAAATATCTGTCACATATATACAGATCATAAAAGTTTGAAGTACATCTTCACCCAGTCAGAGTTAAATATGAGGCAAAGACGATGGCTTGAGCTCATTAAAGACTACGAACTGGAGATCCATTATCACCCAGGCAAGGCCAATGTAGTGGCAGATGCACTGAGCCGTAAGGTTGCCTGCCACTGTCTTATGGCGAAGACTTCCGAGAACACTTTGTGTCAGGAAATGGAAAAGCTAAACCTGGGGATCATTCAACAAGGGACTCTAAATCAGTTAAGGCTTGAGTCAATCATTTTGCAAAGAATAATTGATGCTCAAAAGGATAATCTGGGTATGAAGCACATACGAGAAAAGATAAGGGCTGGAACAGCCAAGTGTTTCAAAGAAGACGATCAAGGTGTGGTATGGTTTAAAAACCGCATAGTTGTGCCAAAGAACGAAGAGCTCCGCCAGCAAATTCTGGATGAAGCGCATCTTAGTCGCTATTCTATTCATCCGGGAAGCACTAAGATGTACCAAGATTTAAAGCAACATTACTGGTGGACGAAGATGAAAATTGAAATTGCACGCTATGTGGCTAAGTGTGACACTTGCAGACGTGTCAAAGCCATACACATGAAAACTGCTGGTCCATTGCAATCTTTGCCAATCCCAACATGGAAATGGGAAGACATAAGCATGGACTTCATTGTGGGATTGCCCAGGACCGCAAAAGGGTATGACTCTATCTGGGTGATTGTTGATCGACTTACAAAGGTTGCTCATTTTCTGCCGGTCAAGACATATTACCCGGTACTTACCTATGCAGAGTTATACATTGCCCGTATTCTCAGTTTGCATGGTGTTCCAAAGACCATAGTGTCGGATCGTGGACCTCAGTTCGTATCCAAATTTTGGGAAGAACTTCATAAATCCCTGGGAACTAAGTTACTCCACAGTTCGGCCTATCATCCTCAAACCAGTGGACAGACTGAGAGAGTGAATCAGATACTCGAGGATATGTTGCGGGCATGTGTCCTGGATTTCTCGCAGAAATGGGATGAATGTTTACCTTTGGCGGAGTTTTCATACAATAACAGTTATCAGGAAAGTATCAAGATGGCACCTTTTGAAGCTTTATATGGGCGACGGTGTCGAGCTCCGCTAAATTGGTCTGAACCTGGTGAAAGGTATTTCTTTAGGCCTGATATGGTAAAAGAAACCGAAGAAAAGGTTCAGAATATAGTTCATAATATGAAGAAGGCACAGGCTCGTCAGAAAAGTTATGCAGACAAACGGCGAATGCCCTTATACTTCTTAAAAGGAGACTACGTCTACTTAAAGGTTTCACCAATGAAAGGCGTATCGCGTTTTGGGATTAAAGGAAAACTTGCACCCAGGTACATTGGTCCATTCCTGGTACTTCAGCAATGTGGACCAGTGGCATACCGACTTCAGCTCCCCGAAACATTGTCTGCTGTGCATAATGTGTTCCACGTGTCGCAATTGAAGAAGTGTCTTCGGATTCCCGATCGAACCATTGAAGTGACTGATGTTGTCCTGGAACCAGATTTAACGTACTCGGAACATCCTATTCGAGTTCTCGATCAAAAGGACAGGGTTACCCGGAGAAAGACTCTTAAGTTTTATAAGATACAGTGGAACCAGCATTCGGAAGATGAGGCTACATGGGAAACCCAAGACTTCTTAGATAAGAATTTCCCAGGCTTTCTAGCCTCTTGTAAGTTGTAAAGTTTGTATAGCTGTGTAATAAAGGAATAAACCCCCACACCACCCCTGCCTTGTACCAAAAATAAGGAAATAAAAATGTGACACATTTCCTTTTCCATTACTCACCCTAGGATTTTAAATCTCGGGACGAGATTCTTTTATGGGGGGAAGGATGTAACACCCCTGGTGTTACTATAACTAAAACTTGAGCATGGCATCATGAGCATGGGCATTGCATATGTTTGACACACCTAGAGTGCATCCACTAGGCAAAAATTTCAAACAAGTTGTATTGTTTTAATGTTTTACAAATAGGACCCTGGTTAAAGGACTTAACCCTAAATAGTGATTAAAGGGGTAAAACTTAACTTAAGTTGAGAAAACCTAAAAGCTTTAGGGTAAAAGTCATAAAATGACCCCAACAATAAAGTTGAATCACATTTATACCCCTGGGATCCCAGAAACCCTAATTGGAACCCTGGGAAACCCTGAAACCAAACCCTAGGGACCTAAGTGTAAAATTAGTCCACTTTTGGGCTAAAGTGCAAAAACCAAGTCAAATAAGTACTTTAAGTTATTTGGGTCACTTATATGAGAATTGGCAATCCAAAACTTGAGATTTGGACTTAAGTGCAAAAGTGCCCCACTTAACCTTTTTGGGGTTAAGTCTGGATTTTAGTGACATTGGCTCAACTTTGGGGCTTTGTAACTTACAAAGTATAGGGTTTTTACCCTAGGTCACCACATCAAAGTTGAAGACCCATTATAGGAGAACAACTTTGCTTAAGGTTGTGAGCTTAGTTGTTAAGAAGAATTTAGAAAAAACCAAGCCTAAAGTTGGGCTGTCAGGCTGTTATGTCTGAATTTTCAGACTAGCAGTGAACTGACCTCGACTTCAAGCTAGGTTTTGAGCATGATCCAGTGCTCAACTCAGCCTAATCCCTATAATCGAATTGTAGCTGGTTTGTAGCTTTAAAACTTTGCTACAGAGAGTGGAATGAGTTACTGAAAGGGAATTAGGCTTACACCTAGTTCCTAAATAATTTTGGTGGTTGAATTGCCCAACACAAATATTGGACTGACTAGTTTGCTCTAGTGTATAAGTTATACAGGTGCAAAAGGTTCACATCTAGCCAATAAAAAGACCAAGTGTTGGATTCAACAAAGGAGCAATAAGGCAACCGAGGGCACCTCTGGCTGGAGGCACCGGACTGTCCGGTGTGCACCGGACAGTGTCCGGTGCGCCCGTAGACTTCGTTCTCTACCCTTCGCCAGAGGACTTCGACTTCAACCCTTCGCCCTCGGGAATTCGCGGAGGCCGGCGCGCTATAATTCACCGGACTGTCCGGTGTGCACCGGACATGTCCGGTGCGCCAACGAACCGCGGCCTCCGGAACTCGTCATCCTCGGGTTTTCACGACAGCCGCTCCGCTATAATTCACCGGACTGTCCGGTGTGCACCGGACTGTCCGGTGTGCCAGCGGAGCAACGGCTCTCTGCGGCGCCAACGGCTCCCTGCGCAGCATTAAATGCGCGCGCAGCGCGCGCAGACGTCAGGGCTGCCCATACCGGTGCACCGGACATCAAACAGTGCATGTCCGGTGTGCACCGGACACCTCGGCAGGCCCACAAGTCAGAAGCTTCAACGGTCAGAATCCAACGGCAATGGTGACGTGGCAGAGGCACCGGACTGTCCGGTGTGCACCGGACTGTCCGGTGCGCCATCGAACAGAGGCTGCCAGCAACGGTCACTTTTGGTGGTTGGGGCTATAAATACCCCAACCACCCCACCATTCATTGCATCCAAGTTTTCCACTTCTCAACCACTTACAAGAGCTAGGCATTCAATTCTAGACACATTCAAAGAGATCAAATCCTCTCCAATTCCACACAAAACCCTAGTGACTAGTGAGAGTGATTTGCCGTGTTCATTTGAGCTCTTGCGCTTGGATTGCTTCTTTTCTTTCTCACTTGTTCTTGTGATCAAAACTCCATTGTAATCAAGGCAAGAGGCACCAATTGTGTGGTGGCCCTTGCGGGGAAGTTTTGTTCCCGGCTTTGATTAGAGAAGAGAAGCTCACTCGGTCCGAGGGACCGTTTGAGAGAGGGAAGGGTTGAAAGAGACCCGGCCTTTGTGGCCTCCTCAACGGGGAGTAGGTTTGCAAGAACCGAACCTCGGTAAAACAAATCTCCGTGTCTCTCTTGCTTATTCGCTTGGGATTTGTTTTGCGCCCTCTCTCTCGGACTCATTTATATTTCTAACGCTAACCCGGCTTGTAGTTGTGTTTATATTTGTAAATTTCAGTTTCGCCCTATTCACCCCCCCTCTAGGCGACTATCAATTGGTATCAAAGCCCGGTGCTTCATTAGAGCCTAACCGCTCGAAGTGATGTCGGGAGATCACGCCAAGAAGGAGATGGAGACCGGCGAAAAGCCCACTACAAGCTACGGGAGCACTTCATCGGAAGAGTCCCGCACCAAAAGGAGGGAGAAGAAGAAGAGCTCCTCCAACAAAGGGAAGGAGAAGAAATCTTCTTCTCACCACAAAGAGAAGAAGGAAAAATCTTCTTCCCACAAGCCGCATCGGAAAGGCGACAAGCACAAGAGGATGAGGAAGGTGGTCTACTACGAGACCGACACTTCATCAACATCGACCTCCGACTCCGATGCGCCCTCCGTCACTTCTAAGCGCCAAGAGCGCAAGAAGTATAGTAAGATCCCTCTACGCTACCCTCGCATTTCCAAACATACACCTTTACTTTCCGTCCCACTAGGCAAACCACCAACTTTTGATGGTGAAGATTACGCTAGGTGGAGCGATTTAATGCGATTTCATCTAATCTCGCTCCACAAAAGCATATGGGATGTTGTTGAGTTTGGTGCGCAGGTACCATCCGTAGGGGATGAAAACTATGATGAGGATGAGGTGGCCCAAATCGAGCACTTCAACTCTCAAGCCACAACCATACTCCTTGCCTCTCTAAGCAAGGAAGAATACAACAAAGTGCAAGGGTTGAAAAATGCAAAGGAGATTTGGGATGTGCTCAAAACTGCGCACGAGGGAGATGAGCTCACCAAGATCACCAAGCGGGAAACGATCGAGGGGGAGCTCGGTCGGTTCCGGCTTCAAAAAGGGGAGGAGCCACAACACATGTACAACCGGCTCAAGACTTTGGTGAACCAAGTGCGCAACCTCGGGAGCAAGAAGTGGGATGACCACGAAGTGGTAAATGTTATTTTAAGATCTCTCATTTTTCTTAATCCCACTCAAGTTCAATTGATTCGTGGTAATCCTAGATATACTAAAATGACCCCCGAGGAAGTTATCGGGCATTTTGTAAGTTTTGAGTGCATGATAGAAGGCTCGAGGAAAATCAACGAGCTTGGCGACCCATCCGAAGCCCAACCCGTTGCATTCAAGGCAACGGAGGAGAAGAAGGAGGAGTCTACACCAAGTAGACAACCAATAGACGCCTCCAAGCTCGACAATGAGGAAATGGCGCTCGTCATCAAGAGCTTCCGCCAAATCCTCAAGCAAAGGAGGGGGAAGGACTACAAGTCCCGCTCCAAGAAGGTTTGCTACAAGTGTGGTAAGCCCGGTCATTTTATTGCTAAATGTCCTATATCTAGTGACAGTGACCGAGGCGACGACAAGAAGGGGAGAAGAAAGGAGAAGAAAAGGTACTACAAGAAGAAGGGCGGCGATGCCCATGTTTGTCGGGAATGGGATTCCGACGAAAGCTCAAGCGACTCCTCCGACGACGAGGACGCCGCCAACATCGCCGTCACCAAGGGACTCCTCTTCCCCAACGTCGGCCACAAGTGCCTCATGGCAAAGGACGGCAAAAAGAAGAAGGTTAAATCCAACTCCTCCACTAAATATGAATCTTCTAGTGATGATAATGCTAGTGATGAGGAGGATAATTTGCGTTCCCTTTTTGCCAACCTTAACATAGCTCAAAAAGAAAAGTTAAATGAATTAGTTAGTGCTATTCATGAAAAGGATGACCTTTTGGACTCCCAAGAGGATTGTCTAATTAAAGAAAACAAGAAACATGTTAAGGTTAAAAAGGCTTATGCTCTAGAGGTAGAAAAATGTGAAAAATTATCTAGTGAGCTAAGCACTTGCCGTGAGATGATTGACAACCTTAGAAATGAAAATACTAGTTTAAATGCTAAGGTTGATTCTCATGTTTGTAATGTTTCAATTCCCAATCCTAGAGATAATAATGATGATTTGCTTGCTAGGATTGAAGAATTAAACATTTCCCTTGCTAGCCTTAGATTAGAGAATGAAAGTTTGATTGCTAAGGCTAAAGATTTTGATGTTTGCAAAGTTACCATTGCCAATCTTAGAGATAAAAATGATATTCTTCATGCTAAGATTGTTGAACTTAATTCTTGCAAACCATCTACATCTATTGTTGAGCATGTATCTATTTGTACTAGATGTAGAAATGTTGATATTGATGCTATTCATGATCATATGGCTTTAATTAAACAACAAAATGATCATATAGCAAAACTAGATGCTAAAATTGCCGAGCATAACTTAGAAAATGAAAAATTTAAATTTGCTAGAAGTATGCTCTATAATGGGAGACGCCCTGGCATCAAGGATGGCATTGGCTTCCAAAGGGGAGACAATGTCAAACTTAATGCCCCTCCTAAAAATTTGTCTAACTTTGTTAAGGGCAAGGCTCCCATGCCTCAGGATAACGAGGGTTACATTTTGTACCCTGCCGGTTATCCCGAGAGCAAAATTAGGAGAATTCACTCTAGGAAGTCTCACTCTGGCCCTAACCATGCTTTTATGTATAAGGGTGAGACATCTAGCTCTAGGCAACCAACCCATGCCAAGTTGCCTAGAAAGAAAACTCCTAATGCATCAAGTGATCATACTATTTCATTTAAAACTTTTGATGCTTCTTATGTTTTGACTAACAAATCCGGCAAGGTCGTTGCCAAGTTTGTTGGGGGCAAGCACAAGGGATCAAAGACTTGTGTTTGGGTACCCAAAGTTCTTGTTTCTAATGCCAAAGGACCCAAAACCGTTTGGGTACCTAAAGTCAAGAACTAAAATTGTTTTGTAGGTTTATGCATCCGGGGGCTCAAGTTGGATACTCGATAGCGGGTGCACAAACCACATGACAGGGGAGAAAAGGATGTTCTCCTCATATGAGAAAAACCAAGATCCCCAACGAGCTATCACATTCGGGGATGGAAATCAAGGTTTGGTCAAAGGTCTTGGTAAAATTGCTATATCTCCTGACCATTCCATTTCCAATGTTTTTCTTGTAGATTCCTTAGATTACAACTTGCTTTCCGTTTCTCAATTATGTCAAATGGGCTACAACTGTCTTTTTACTGATATAGGTGTCACTGTCTTTAGAAGAAGTGATGATTCAATAGCATTTAAGGGTGTGTTAGAGGGTCAGCTATACTTAGTGGATTTTGATAGAGCTGAACTCGACACATGCTTAATTGCTAAGACTAACATGGGTTGGCTCTGGCATCGTCGACTAGCCCATGTTGGGATGAAGAATCTTCATAAACTTCTAAAGGGAGAGCACATTTTAGGATTAACAAATGTTCATTTTGAGAAAGACAGGATTTGTAGCGCATGCCAGGCAGGGAAGCAAGTTGGAGTCCATCACCCACACAAGAACATCATGACGACCGACAGGCCGCTTGAGCTACTCCACATGGATCTATTCGGCCCGATTGCTTACATAAGCATCGGCGGGAGTAAGTATTGTCTTGTTATTGTGGATGATTATTCTCGCTTCACTTGGGTATTCTTTTTACAGGAAAAATCTCAAACCCAAGAGACCTTAAAGGGATTCTTGAGACGAGCTCAAAATGAGTTCGGCTTAAGGATCAAGAAAATAAGAAGCGACAACGGGACGGAGTTCAAGAACTCTCAAATTGAAGGCTTCCTTGAGGAGGAGGGCATCAAGCATGAGTTCTCCTCCCCCTACACGCCACAACAAAATGGTGTAGTGGAGAGGAAGAATCGAACTCTATTGGACATGGCAAGAACCATGCTTGATGAGTACAAGACACCGGACCGGTTTTGGGCCGAAGCGGTCAACACCGCCTGCTACGCCATCAACCGGTTATATCTTCACCGAATCCTCAAGAAGACATCATATGAACTCCTAACCGGTAAAAAGCCCAACATTTCATATTTTAGAGTTTTTGGTAGCAAATGCTTCATTCTTATTAAAAGAGGTAGAAAATCTAAATTTGCTCCTAAAACTGTAGAAGGCTTTTTACTTGGTTATGACTCAAACACAAGGGCATATAGGGTCTTTAACAAGTCCACTGGACTAGTTGAAGTCTCTTGTGACGTTGTGTTTGATGAAACTAACGGCTCTCAAGTAGAGCAAGTTGATCTTGATGAGATAGGTGAAGAACAGGCTCCATGCATCGCGCTAAGGAACATGTCCATCGGGGATGTGTGTCCTAAGGAATCCAAAGAGCCTCCAAGTACACAAGATCAACCATCCTCCTCCATGCAAGCATCTCCACCAACTCAAAATGAGGATGAGGCTCAAAATGATGAAGAGCAAAATCAAGAAGACGAGCCACCTCAAGATAATAGCAATAATCAAGGGGGAGATACAAATGATCAAGAAAAGGAGGATGAGGAAGAACCAAGACCGCCACACCCAAGAGTCCACCAAGCAATCCAACGAGATCACCCCGTCGACACCATCCTCGGCGACATTCATAAGGGGGTAACTACACGATCTCGGGTTGCTCATTTTTGTGAACATTACTCTTTTGTTTCCTCTATTGAGCCACACAGGGTAGAGGAAGCTCTCCAAGATTCGGATTGGGTGGTGGCGATGCAAGAGGAGCTCAACAATTTCACGAGGAATGAGGTCTGGCATTTAGTTCCACGTCCTAACCAAAATGTTGTAGGAACCAAATGGGTCTTCCGCAACAAGCAAGATGAGCATGGTGTGGTGACAAGGAACAAAGCTCGACTCGTAGCCAAAGGGTATTCACAAGTCGAAGGTTTGGATTTCGGCGAAACCTATGCACCCGTAGCTAGGCTTGAGTCAATTCGCATATTATTGGCCTATGCTACTTACCATGGCTTTAAGCTCTATCAAATGGACGTGAAAAGTGCCTTCCTCAATGGACCGATCAAGGAAGAGGTCTATGTTGAGCAACCTCCCGGCTTTGAAGACAGTGAGTATCCAAATCATGTCTATAGGCTCTCTAAGGCGCTTTATGGGCTCAAGCAAGCCCCAAGAGCATGGTATGAATGCCTTAGAGATTTCCTTATTGCTAATGGCTTCAAAGTCGGCAAGGCCGATCCTACACTCTTTACTAAAACTCTTGAAAATGACTTGTTTGTATGCCAAATTTATGTTGATGATATTATATTTGGGTCTACTAACGAGTCTACATGTGAAGAGTTTAGTAGGATCATGACACAGAAATTCGAGATGTCGATGATGGGGGAGTTGAAGTATTTTCTAGGATTCCAAGTCAAGCAACTCCAAGAGGGCACCTTCATTTGCCAAACGAAGTACACTCAAGACATTCTAACCAAGTTTGGGATGAAGGATGCCAAACCCATCAAGACACCCATGGGAACTAATGGGCATCTCGACCTCGACACGGGAGGTAAGTCCGTGGATCAAAAGGTATACCGGTCGATGATTGGTTCATTGCTTTATTTATGTGCATCTCGACCGGACATTATGCTTTCCGTTTGCATGTGTGCAAGATTCCAATCCGACCCTAAGGAATCCCACCTTACGGCCGTAAAACGAATCTTGAGATATTTGGCTTATACCCCTAAGTTTGGGCTTTGGTACCCTCGGGGATCCACATTTGATTTGATTGGTTATTCGGATGCCGATTGGGCGGGGTGCAAAATTAATAGGAAGAGCACATCGGGGACTTGCCAGTTCTTGGGAAGATCCTTGGTGTCTTGGGCTTCAAAGAAGCAAAATTCGGTCGCTCTTTCCACCGCCGAAGCCGAGTACATTGCCGCAGGACATTGTTGCGCGCAATTGCTTTGGATGAGGCAAACCCTGCGGGACTACGGTTACAAATTAACCAAAGTCCCTTTGCTATGTGATAATGAGAGTGCAATTAAAATGGCCGACAATCCCGTCGAGCATAGCCGCACTAAGCACATAGCCATTCGGTATCATTTTCTTAGGGATCACCAACAAAAGGGGGATATCGAGATTTCTTACATTAATACTAAAGATCAATTAGCCGATATCTTTACCAAGCCACTTGATGAACAATCTTTTACCAGACTTAGGCATGAGCTCAATATTCTTGATTCTAGAAATTTCTTTTGCTAAGCTTGCACACATAGCTCATTTGAATACCTTTGATCATATCTCCTTTATATGCTATGACTAATGTGTTTTCAAGTCTATTTCAAACCAAGTCATAGGTATATTGAAAGGGAATTGGAGTCTTCGGCGAAGACAAAGGCTTCCACTCCGTAACTCATGCTTCGCCATCACTCCGAGCAACTCTCTATTCCTTGGGGAGAAATGAGCATCTAAGAAAAGGACTTCATCCTTGGAGGAGAGAGTAAAAGCTCAAAAGCAAAAGGACCGGATCTCGTCTTTGGTATAATCTTAACTCATTTACTTATGACCAAAGGGGAGGAACTAACCGAGGGCTCTAATGATTCCGTTTTTGGCGATTCATGCCAAAAAGGGGGAGAAATGAGCCCAAAGCAAAAGGACCGCACCACCACCACCAAATTCAAAAACTTAGTGCTTTCCAAAAGTCTTTATCATTTGGTATCCTATTGTGTTCAAAAGGGGGAGAAAGTAGTATTTCAAAAATGGTATATCAAAACCCTCTTGAACACTAAGAGGTGGATCTCTTTTAGGGGGAGTTTTGTTTAGTCAAAGGAAAAGCATTTGAAATAGGGGGAGACAATTTCAAATCTTGAAAATGCTTTGCAAACTCTTATTCATGTACCTTTGACTATTTGCAAAAGATCTTTGAAATGGATTTACAAAAAGAATTTGCAAAAACAAAACATGTGGTGCAAACGTGGTCCAAAATGTTATATAAGAAAGAAACATTCCTTGCATATCTTGTAAGTAGTTATATTGGCTCAATTCCAAGTAACCTTTGCACTTACATTATGTAAACTAGTTCAATTATGCACTTCTATATTTGCTTTGGTTTGTGTTGGCATCAATCACCAAAAAGGGGGAGATTGAAAGGGAATTAGGCTTACACCTAGTTCCTAAATAATTTTGGTGGTTGAATTGCCCAACACAAATATTGGACTGACTAGTTTGCTCTAGTGTATAAGTTATACAGGTGCAAAAGGTTCACATCTAGCCAATAAAAAGACCAAGTGTTGGATTCAACAAAGGAGCAATAAGGCAACCGAGGGCACCTCTGGCTGGAGGCACCGGACTGTCCGGTGTGCACCGGACAGTGTCCGGTGCGCCCGTAGACTTCGTTCTCTACCCTTCGCCAGAGGACTTCGACTTCAACCCTTCGCCCTCGGGAATTCGCGGAGGCCGGCGCGCTATAATTCACCGGACTGTCCGGTGTGCACCGGACATGTCCGGTGCGCCAACGAACCGCGGCCTCCGGAACTCGTCATCCTCGGGTTTTCACGACAGCCGCTCCGCTATAATTCACCGGACTGTCCGGTGTGCACCGGACTGTCCGGTGTGCCAGCGGAGCAACGGCTCTCTGCGGCGCCAACGGCTCCCTGCGCAGCATTAAATGCGCGCGCAGCGCGCGCAGACGTCAGGGCTGCCCATACCGGTGCACCGGACATCAAACAGTGCATGTCCGGTGTGCACCGGACACCTCGGCAGGCCCACAAGTCAGAAGCTTCAACGGTCAGAATCCAACGGCAATGGTGACGTGGCAGAGGCACCGGACTGTCCGGTGTGCACCGGACTGTCCGGTGCGCCATCGAACAGAGGCTGCCAGCAACGGTCACTTTTGGTGGTTGGGGCTATAAATACCCCAACCACCCCACCATTCATTGCATCCAAGTTTTCCACTTCTCAACCACTTACAAGAGCTAGGCATTCAATTCTAGACACATTCAAAGAGATCAAATCCTCTCCAATTCCACACAAAACCCTAGTGACTAGTGAGAGTGATTTGCCGTGTTCATTTGAGCTCTTGCGCTTGGATTGCTTCTTTTCTTTCTCACTTGTTCTTGTGATCAAAACTCCATTGTAATCAAGGCAAGAGGCACCAATTGTGTGGTGGCCCTTGCGGGGAAGTTTTGTTCCCGGCTTTGATTAGAGAAGAGAAGCTCACTCGGTCCGAGGGACCGTTTGAGAGAGGGAAGGGTTGAAAGAGACCCGGCCTTTGTGGCCTCCTCAACGGGGAGTAGGTTTGCAAGAACCGAACCTCGGTAAAACAAATCTCCGTGTCTCTCTTGCTTATTCGCTTGGGATTTGTTTTGCGCCCTCTCTCTCGGACTCATTTATATTTCTAACGCTAACCCGGCTTGTAGTTGTGTTTATATTTGTAAATTTCAGTTTCGCCCTATTCACCCCCCCCCCTCTAGGCGACTATCAGTTACTAGAGAAATTTTAGAGAGATTTGGTCCTAAACTGTGGCTGTCAGGTGCACTGATGAACGTATGGCCATGGTACAGTGACCGGTAAACTGAAGAAGATCGGGTTCGTGCTCATCGCCGATAGCCGTCGCCGTCGATCGTCGTTCGCCGAGATTCGTGCTCTGTGGTCCTTGGATAAGCGTAGCTTGGTAAAGATCTTTACCGCCGGTGAGCTGGCCACCACTCCGACGACCCCCCCTGTCTTCCTTCTGCTTTGCGGCTGGCGATAAGTTCGCCGTCGACCGCTGCTGCCCGACCGTGCGCCGCGTGGCCTAGCCGGTTCACAGCACCGCCGTAACGCCCTATGACTGTCCCATCATCGCCGAGAGAGTTGCCACGGCGGTGGACACGTATTCACCGCGGCCAACACTTCTTCCTCACCTCCGACCGCCGCGCGTCCTCCTCAAATTCACCGGCCACCGCTCCCGGCGCCTATAAATTGAGGGCGGGGATAGTTGCGCCATATAGTCGTGAAGCTGTAGCACCCGCTCCCACACTTGATCGTCCACCAGCTCGCCTGAATTGCTCGTTGCCCCCAAACTGGTTTTCCGCCACCGTGAATCAAGCTCACCGTCGCCAGCCCAACTCCGGTCAGTTCCCACCCTTTGCTTCCTCGTTTGAGCATTCTCATGCCTCAGTGATGCTCCCCGACCCCTTTAATTGAACTAGACCAACGCCCATCGCCGGGAACACGGCTGTCTTGCCGCTTTGCTTACGGCCACCGTGGCCGGAGCTCTATAGTTCATCAATCATGAGATTAAGTTAGGGGAAATGGTCAGGCTGACCCCAACTTCATGTCCACCGCTCGGAGAACCCAGCCGTTGCCCCGTTCGGCCGGTCTGCTGGCTCGCCGGAGCGCGGCCGTGCGTGAACGGCGTCGAGGACTTTTAGTCGTGAATTGATAGAAACCGGAGGGTCTGGTTGTAAAGTGTCAGCGACTTAGAGAAACAGTAAACGAACCTATCTCCAAATAAATACAACCCCGAGGCCCTTTCTGCAAAGCCGCCAGGGCGCGGCCGCGCGCGGGCGCTTTCCTCTCTGGCTTGGGCCGTCTGGGCCAGAATCGGCCCAGTCCTGTTTATCCCTTTTCTTTTTCTTTTTCAGGAAAACTTTAGAAATGTGTAAAACAATGTAGAAAAATGCTAAAATTGTGAAACTAATTTTCCTAGGTTTGTTATTTTCCATAGTATTTAATAAAAATAAGTTGGTGATTTTTGGTGAAAGTAAGAAATTTTAGGGTATTTAAAGTAGTTAAAAGTCTTGGTTATAGATTTTTAGAAAATAATTGATAAGTCCTAAAATGCCCAAAATTTTTATATGAGTGTTATATAATATTTAGAAGCCTTGGGTAGAGTTTGAATTGATTTGGACCTTGTTTGATCACCAAACCCCAAAACACCCCCCCTGCCCTATGAACTCCTTTACCGACTCCGGAAACCCTAAGTTCCCGGAACTCCGTGAAGGCAAGTTGTATTCAAGACATAACTAATAAGTTTATGTTGTCTTTGCATCCTCATGAGCATCCCATGGCATCCATTCTTATGCTTATGTATGGTTATGAGTAGAACGTGAAGAAGAGGTAGAAGTCCCCGAAGAGCAAGTGCAACCACCTTTGGACACTCAGGCCGGGAATAGTTTCTACTTCGACATTTGTGGATCCGAGCCTGAATCACCTGCAAAAGAAGGCAAGCCCCGGTGCATTTGCCACCTCCCTTGATGTTTTTAAATCTTTCTCACTTGCTTGCTGCATTAAGTTATAGGAGTTGATTGTTAAACAATTCCTGCATTACCTTCCTTGATTTTGATTACCCTCCTTGAAATCCTGTTTTTACAAAAAGGTTTTACTATGCTTAGTATTGCTTTAGAAAAACAAAAGGATTTGTTTTACAAAAGATGTTTGGCAAAGTGGGAGGGATGTTTTCGAAAACAAAACTTGATGGTGGATCCATCATGGCCATGATGGGTCCAACATCGAAAAAGATGTACCTCTGTCAGGTACCAAACTTTGGGTTTGAAATGATTAAGCTGAGACCGGGCGGGTGACTTGCACGAGAAGAGAGTCTCGGTGTAGTGTCTCCGTCTGAGTCGATTAAGGACCTTGTCGATGTAGGCTTGATGATCGAGGACCCTTTAACTGGTCACATGCCTCGTCATGGGTAAGCCTTGCCTCGGGCAGACTAAGGCCGGAATAAGATAACACGAAATGGGAGTGGAGCGGTGGCGAGAGTAGCGTGTACCCTCCGTGGCAAGAGGCTGGACGGTGGTGTATCTGTGCTCTCGGTTTGCGTGAACCTGATCCGGTCTTAAGAACCCCGGTGGCGGGTTGACATATGCAAGGGTTAAGTGCTACATATGTCGTGTGATTGGAGATCCTCAGCTGAGTATAATCGATTCGGATCGCCGTACCTTCGCGGTTATGAAGACTTGGTCACTGACCTACACGTAGCATTCCACTAAAGATGATGGGTTCTTGTTAAGAAATTGGCTAGTGCAGGACCAGTGATTGAACTAGGGTAGAAAGAACTCTAGTGCAGGTAATGCTACTTAACTTGACAATTAAAACTGGATTTTTAAGGATCCACTTTAGTAAGCATTTCTGCAAAAACAGAGTCTTTGAATATTGAAAAGCCTTACCTTGACTCCCATATAACCAGCATACCCTTGAGAGTCTTTTCTTTAGTCGGGTAAGACTTGCTGAGTATTCCATACTCAGGGTTTATCCCTTTGTTGTTTTTAGGTGAGGAAGTAGCAGACTTTTGCTACTTCTGTGCCAAGGTGGTTCCAAAAGAAGAAAATCAAGACTGAAGTGCGGGAGGACTCGGTCCTCCACCTAGGATCTTTTGCTTTTGTCTTCTCGGGAGGAGTTTTTGCCTCCCTGGTTTGTATAATATTACTCTATGCACTCACTTTTAGGCTGGTCTGTAATAATATAACTCAAGCTTACTTTTGTAATAAATGTAAAGTTTATGTAATTCGCTTCCGCATTTCTTTATCTCCGATGTTCTGTAATGTCTACAAGATGGGTGAGACGTTCCTGGTAAGGTAAGGAAAGATACCGAACTTGTCAAGTAGTTCAGGGGCACCTACAGGGTTGTCCGATGTCTGTGAGACAAGGACAACTGTAGGTGGGCCTAATTACTTGGGAGGTTCCGTCACAGCCGTGGCTCACCCCATGACGAATGGGCAAGTAGAGCATGCCAACGGCATGATTCTGCAAGGACTCAAGTCGCGGATCTACAACGACCTCAACAAGTTCGGCAAGCGATGGATGAAGGAGCTCCCCTCGGTGGTTTGGAGTCTGAGGACAACGCCGAGCCAAGCCACGGGCTTCACACCGTTCTTTCTAGTCTATGGGGCCGAGGCCATCTTGCCCACAGACTTAGAATACGGTTCCCCGAGGACGAGGGCCTACGATGACCAAAGCAATCGAGCTAACCGAGAAGACTCACTAAACCAGCTGGAAGAGGCTCGGGACATGGCCTTACTACACTCGGCGCGGTATCAGCAGTCCCTGTGACGCTACCACGCTCGAGGGGTTCGGTCCCGAGACCTCCAGGTGGGCGACTTGGTGCTTCGGCTGCGACAAGACGCCCGAGGGCGGCACAAGCTCACGCCTCCCTGGGAAGGGCCGTTCGTCATCGCCAAAGTTCTGAAGCCCGGGACATACAAGTTGGCCAACAGTCAAGGCGAGGTCTACAGCAACGCTTGGAACATTCGACGGCTACGTCGCTTCTACCCTTAAGATGCTTTCAAGTCGTTCGTACACCTCGTTCACACACAAAGTCTAACCATCAAGGAAGGGTCAGCCTTGCCTCGGCAAAGCCTGACCCTCCCTCGGGGGCTAGAAGGGGGAACCCCCTCCGCGTCAAAATTTTCCTCGGAAAAGATTTTTTCTGCCAGAATGTCTTTCGTGCCTTTCGACTACTTCGAAAGTGGGATCCTGAAAATGACGGAGTACACGTAAGCAGCCAAGGCTGACCGAGCCGAGGGACTCCTACGACTCCGGGATACGGATACCTCACTCATCACCTTCTGCGATAAGTAACTCACGCTCGGATAAGTGATTCCGCGGACCGAACAAGTCTTCACGCTCGAAAACTCTTCTGCCGAAACGATTTTTCGGGCCTTCTCGACTATATCGATAGCAGAATCCTACGGACTAGTAAGAGTACACGTAAGTGGCAAGGCTGACCGAGCCGAGGGACTCCTACGCCTCCGGGATACGGATACCTCACTCATCACCTTCCGTGAAAAGTAACTCTCGCTCGGACAAACGATTCTATTACCGAAAAATAAGTCCAGATACTCGAAACAAGGGGAAAAGAAACGGAGCTTTACAACACGACGACAGTATGTTTGGGCCTCGGCGGCCGCAGAAAACATACGCACACTACAAGATAACCCGATCCTGCAGGCTCAGACCTTGACAGTTGAAGGGAGCAGCAGCACCCTCGGCGTCAACCACACCTTCGGCGAAGTCCGACCTAGCCTCGGACGGCAACATGGTCGGAGGATCTCCACTCCGAAGGACAACATCAGCACCGCGCCCGGGCCATCGCCGCCAGGGTCTCATCCAGGAATCCGGCTCGAGCAGACAGCTCGGCCGGCCACCCCGAAGCCTCAGCCAGCTGTCCCCCGAGGACATCAGCCCAGCTCGTGGCCTCGGCAACTCGACTCCGGCGTCGGTCCCGCCAGTGGACGGCCCGGCCAGGCTCTGGCCGACGAAGTCTTCTTTTCGAGCCAACTCCGCCTCTGTCCATGCTGACACCGCTGCCTCCGGCTTCGGCTCGTCGAAGAGCGGCCGAGGGTTTCCTTTAACTAAGCAAGAGAAGCCTCGGGCGACAAGGCCAACCGAGCCGAGGGACTCCTACGCCTCCAGGATACGGATACCTCACTCGTCACCTTCGCATGAGGCAACTCACACTTTGTTAAGCGGTTCAGTTAGCCGACAGGCGAGTCATAGTGCTCGAAATGAGGAAGAAACACGGCTCCGTGCCGAAAATACATCCATGTTCAGGCCCCGACAGCCACAATGAACAAGACACCGACACTCAGGGTGTCATTACGAACGGAACTCCGGTTCCGTCCCCGCGGGTATGAACAACCTCCACACCGGGGAACCTTCGGGGCGACAAGCTCCGGGCGACTCGCCAGCGACCTCTGCAGCAGCAGCCATGATCCCAGGACGGAGGTAGCCACCGGAAGGCTCTCGTTCGCGTCCCCACTCAAGGGACGCGAACTAGACATTAAAGCCAAAAAGCCGGAGGTCGGTCCGTAGGCGGCGCTGACGGCCTCCACGGTGGGGAAGCTTCCTCCAGCTGCCACCACGTCAGCACCGACGGTGACGTCCGCCTCTCCACCAACGCCGCACCGGCGAGCGCGGGCCGCTTCAAAGCGCACCGGCAGGTCCTCGCTCCCGTCCTCGCCACGAAAGCGAGGTGGAGGACGGAATGTTGCATCCTAGCTGGGCAGCAACAGTTCGCCTTCCCCGGCATGGCTGGAGGATGCCTCCTCCGCAGAGCTGGAGGATGGTTTCCACCACCAGAAGTTGGAAGAGGAGGTGGCCAGCCGACCCGTGCGGGAGGTAGAGCCCCGGCTCACCTGGCTCCCCGCCCCAGCAAGGATGATGAAGATCCTTGAAGCTGAGGGCGGGACCAAGATCGCAGCCCGGCTCGCTTCTCCCCACCATCGAGCTGGTGGTCACCGTCTTGGGTGACCACCGGCGAGGGGATGCGGCTGGGCTGCCTGATGAAAATCCTTGAAGCCGAACCATGGCTAAAAGGTACCAACTTCCGCGAAGTTGCGTTCCTCCAACGACAAGGCGGAAAGGATTGCGAGTGTTCCCCATCCGGGGGCTTGGAAGGTGGAAAGACGCGATGCATAAGGGGAGCGCGAAGACATGGTTGCCTTTCAAGGGGTCACCCTCCTTTTAAAGGCAACTCTCCCCACTTGCGTCCTCAGCCATCGCGGGCTGAATCTTCTCCAACACGCTCCAAGGTCCTCCCCCTACGACACGGGCGCTGGGTCCCACGCGTCATGCAAGCTGGCCCAGGGCAGAAGAAGCCAAACCGCCGCGCGCGGTGCGCGCAACTGCCCAACGGTTACAAGCATTCCTCCACTTTCGCCCAGACCAGCGGGTGAAAGGGCGGACCGCCATGCAGGCGGCATGCAACCGCACCAAGTGGGCGCACCCTTTCGACTCCAACGCGTCCAGCATGGGGGCCCAGGCCCACACGTCATGTAACCGGCGCGCCGGTTGCTACGTGCAAGAAACTGCACCGCCACTCGCGCCACTACCATGCCTCCTCGACTGCGGAACCAGTACCGCGACTCGAGGCAACCCTGCGTATGACCCAACAGTGCCAACCAGGCACGTCGGTCACGGGTCAGTCAGCCGCGGGAGAAGGCGCGACGGTCGATACGGCCAGAAATGGGCCGGCAGTAATGGCGGTGGCAGGCGGGCGGAAGCAGCGGTCAAGTCGTCAGCCAAGCTCACGTCCCCTCCAGGGACAGCGAGAGAACCCTCTCCCACGGCGTGAAGACGGCGCGCCCGTGTTCCGTTTCTCAAACGGCTCGCGCACGCGCAACGGCCGCCCCGTGAACCACTCGCCCCGTCGCATTAACTCTGCGGCAGGACAGGCGGCGCCTTTGGCAGGCGAAGCAGGCGACGCTTCACCTCCGCCATAATGGCCGTGTCAAAAAAGGTGCGCCACGTCACTCGATTTCGTATCCTTTTCCTCTTCCTCTTTCTCTCTCTTACAACAGGGACCGGGAAAGGGGATACCCCGAAAGGGATCCTTCTCCGCGAAGGAAATGGGCCCCGAGCCCCCTTACTGATCAGAGGTTCGAAGGCTGGCCCATCGGAGGGGTTCAACAGCCGCCTCAGAGCGCTCGGGCTCCGCGCCCACTACTGGTCAGAGGTTCGAAGGCCGACCCCTCGGAAGGGTTCAACGGCCGCCTCAGGCCACTCGGGCTCCGCGCCCACTACTGATCAGGGGTTAGTAGGCTGGCCCTCGAAAGGGTTCGACAGCCGCCTCAGACACAGAGCGAGGGATGACCCTAGGTACGTTCGATACATAACCAAGGCTCGGGCTACGCTCCCGAGGTACCCTAGGACATTTCCGAGACCAACGGGAACGATTTTTGTAACAGAATCCCATCAGAGGGAGGCATCGAGCCCTCGGACCCCGTCAAAAGGGGACCGGGTCCGGCAAATCACCCGTAGGTACTTTTGGAGCGCGCCTCTGGGCCACTAGCCGACCCCTAACAAATGGGGCACGGGCGTCCACTCGGATTACCCGTTAGCAGCTCACTGGAGACACCATGTTCGTCGCCCTCCGAGGGCAACATGGCGCTTTTCCCCCCCTCCTCTTTGCGGAAAGGCGATGCAGGGGCATATGTAAAAAAGTCGAGTCTGTCCTTGACCGCCCTCTCGCTCTGTGCGGAGGCTCGGGGGCTGCTCTCGCAAACCCGGCTCCGGCCAAACCGTTGACAGCGTCAACATACCAGCCCGAGAACTTGGGACCCGACCGTGCACCCGGGCTACGACCAGCTCGCATGAGGGAACAACCAAACCAGCCGAAGCATCGCGAAACGCATTAAGACCTCGAAGGAGTCAAACCACTCTTCCGAGGCCTCGGGGGCTACACCCGGCGGGTGCGCTCGCGCGCACCCACCGGAACAAACCGCAACCGAGAAAGGCCGGTCCCCTTGCAAAAAAGTGCGACAAAAGCCTCCAAGCGAGTATTAACACTCCCTTCGAGGCTCGAGGGCTACTGTCGGGGACCATAACTAGGGGTACCCCAAGACTCCTAATCTCAGCTGGTAACCCCCATCAGCACAAAGCTGCAAAGGCCTGATGGGTTCGATTAAGTCAAGGCTCGGTCCGCTCAAGGGACACGATCTCACCTCGCCCGAGCCCAGCCTCGAGCAAGGGCAGCCGACCCCGGAGGATTTACGTCTCGCCCGAGGGCCCCCTCAAGCAACGGACACACCTTCGGCTCGGCCGAGGCCCAGTCTTCGCCAAGAAGCAACCTTGGCCAAATCGCCACGACGACCGACCGTATCGCAGGGGCATTTAATGCAAGGATGGCCTGACACCTTATCCTGACGCACGCCCTTCAGTCGACAGAGCCGAAGTGATCGCAGTCACTTCGCCGCTCCACTGACCGGCCTGACAAGAGGACAGCGCCGCCTGCGCCGCTCCGACTGTTGTGCCACTCGACAGAGTGAGGCTGACAGCGGCCAAGTCCGGCCTCGGGCGCCATAGGAAGCTCCGCCTCGCCCGACCCTAGGGCTCGGACTCGGGCTCAGCCCCGGAAGACGACGAACTCCGCCTCGCCCGACCCCAGGGCTTGGACTCGGGCTCAGCCCCGGAAGACGACGAACTCCGCCTCGCCCGACCCTAGGACTCGGACTCGGGCTCAACCCCGGAAGACGACGAACTCCACCTCGCCCGACCCCAGGGCTCGGACTCGGGCTCGGCCCCGGAACACGACGAACTCCGCCTCGCCCGACCCCAGGGCTCGGACTCAGCCCTGGCCTCAGCCGACGGTCTCTGCCTCGCCCGACCCAGGGGCTCGGACTCGACCTCGGCCTCGGAAGACAGACTCGACCTCGACCTCGGAGGAGCCTCCGCCTCGCCCAACCCAGGGCTCGGACCGACCACGTCATAGGAGGCGCCATCATTACCCTACCCCAAGCTAACTCAGGCTATGGGGAACAAAACCGGCGTCCCATCTGGCTCGCCCTGGTAAACAAGTAATGATGGCGCCCCGCATGCTCCATGACGACGGTGGCTCTCAGCCCCCTTACGGAAGCAAGGAGACGTCAGCAAGGACTCGACGGCCCTGACAGCTATCCTCCCGCAAGGCCCCAGCGCTCCTCCGACGACCACGACATCACACGAACAGGGTGCCAAAACCTCTCCGGCTGCCACGACGGCATGTACTTAGGGCACTAGCTCTTCTCTGCTAGACACGTTAGCACACTGCTACATCTCCCATTGTACACCTGGACCCTCTCCTTACGCCTATAAAAGGAAGGTCCAGGGCCCTCTTACAGAGGGTTGGCCGCGCGGAGAAGGACGGGACGGCGCGCGCGTAAGCCTCTCGCTCCCTCCCGCGCGGACGCTTGTAACCCCCTACTGCAAGCGCACCTGACCTGGGCGCGGGACAAACACGAAGGCCGCGGGTTTCCCCTTTTACGCCTGTCTCCCTCCGGCTTCTCCCCCCTTCGCGCTCCGTCTCGCGCCGACCCATCTGGGCTGGGGCACGCGGCGACAATTTACTCGTCGGTCCAGGGACCCCCCGGGGTCGAAACGCCGAGACTATCCTAATGTCATTTGTAAATGACATATGTAAAAGTGGATGAGCATTATTGTAAATCTGTACTAGGCCGGTTCGTCTCGCCTATAAATAGATGAACAGTACCCTGCATAAAAGCGCCTTTTCTAGCCCCCAACTTCGAAGTGCTTAGCCTTCGAAAACCTTCGTGCATGCCATTGTCCAGGAGCCGAAGGTATACATGTAAATACGTCTAATACTATGAAGGACATACTAGAAATGCTAAGGCTAAAGAGATAATCATTCGTGTGTTATTTCGTTTGTCCTTCCATACCACATTTTATTTGTCATACTTCTATACTCTGAAGGTGTATCAACCTCAGGATGAAGGCTTTCAAAACATGTTTTATCATGGTTTTCAGTACCTTCAGAGGATTAAAACCAACTATATTACAACTTCGTCTTTTGTCATACATTGGAACCTTCGTCCTCTGGCTGTTATAATTGAAGGTATATTGCCTAGAGGACGAAGATTCTTGTTTCCCAATTTTGTGTTGCCTTATTTTTGATGCCATACAACAATTGAAAACAAGTGACCAACAAACGACAACTAATTATGGTTGTTTGGAGTCCTTGCTGATTGAGTCTTTAGGTTAAACTAGATCCATTTGAAAGTTTATCAAATAAGATTTCCATAAAATGCTCATGGACCTCAAACTCCCTCTAGATGAAGAAGTTACTGTCGGGCTAATAGCAAACTAAAAGTTCAATTTGATGGACTTACACTTTGACATTGGCCATGTTCATGGATGTTCCGTTGTCTATCGGCACCACTATTGTTCCTAAAGCATATTTGAAATTTCAATATTAGGTAGCAATCGATTTTTACTTATGTCATTGTGCAAACGTAGGAACAAACTCATCTTTTCTTTAACTTCCATCGACGTGTTTATATGTGTCATGTCCTCATCACCAACTGCTTCATACATGGTCGCGACAGAGAAAATGAGTGAGAGAGATGTGAAAAGCTTCACTCTATTTTTGTGAAAGCATTAAGACCCCATTTGGTAGGACTTCGACTTTTTAAAAAATAGCTCTGGCTCTACTTTTTTTTCATCAAAGCAGCTTCTCTGGAGGAGCCAAAGCCATTAAAAACCGTTTGATAAAATGGCTTCTAGATTGAATTTTTTGAAAATTCACTATCAAATCCATGGCCATTCACCGGAGAGACGACAAGGAAGCGCACAAGGAGGCAGGAGAGGGCGTAGTCGACGAGCAGCAGAGCCCTGGCGTTAAATGCGAGGTGGAGGGAGAAGGCAACCTCTATGGCTTGCCAGCGACGACACACGAGGGAGTAGCGCTTGAGGTCGCTGGAGCCGAGCATAATGAAGACAAGGGCGAGGAGCTCCCCAGGAAGGTTGGTGGTGTGGTCCTGTGCGGTATGGACCCGATACAAGATTTATGTGGAGAACAGATGCATCTGGTTGGAGCAGCTCTTTTCAAAATATATGCAAATCAAAGCTCGTTGAGCCAATACTTTTGGCTTCACCATTCTAATGAAAACTAGAGAAGTGCTTTTGAGGCAAATCTATTTTAAAAAGCACCTGCCAATGGGGCCTAAAAAGAACTTGACCCACGAAACTATTTTGAAAAAGGTGATCGGGAAAAAAACTCACAACAAATCATGGAGTTGTTGATGAAGCTGTGCTAAATAGAACCTAAAACGTGATGAAGAAAACTTTCATAGAGTGAAGCTGTTATCTAAAATTCAGCCCAGTGTTTACATGCTGGGTCTTTGTCATCCAGAGTCACTTTAGTCTGAAAGCCCAACCTACATGTTTCACGTTTGAGGTCATGTAGCCCAAGTTCTCTAAGATCGTTGGGCATATAAACAAAAAAAAAATCCTTCTGTGCTCTGTCTTGCCACTGCCTTCTCGTCTTCCTCTCAAGAAAAAAACCTTTTGATTTTTTTCTTGCCCATTCAAAATGTCCTATATACCTCGTAGTACAAAATTTGACCTACCTCACTAAATATGAAGTCCATAGTTTTTTTTTTCGCTTTATGTTTTTAGTTTCATCCACTCATGTCAGCTGTCAGCTCAAAAGAAAAAAACATATATACAGGCTCTCAAATTCAGACCTGCTCATCCCACCTACTATATTCTACAGCCACCCTATTTGTTTGCAAAAATACACGATTATGTACAAGTACATGAGTATAATTCATATCATACCACGACATTTGTGACATATATATATTGCGATATCGTGCCCTCGGCAGGATCGGTTCATTTGCTAGGTCCAAACTATAAACGACCAAAGTGTTGGCAAAATTTGTCGACTTGATGGCGAACCAATTTTGGTAATTGATACAACCCCATATAAGTGATCCATTTTTCTACGGCACATCCGATGTTGTCGTGTTACATTATCAGAAATGCTTCACGTGCTACCAATCCATACAATTGAAGATCACAAGTAAAATTAGAAATCTTCGACGACCAACTCATATCCGATGGCTTCTTTGGCGGCCGCCGGACGTAACGTTATATTCGACGTCTTTCTATAGCCTTCAAACATAAGGGATTTTAAACCTGCGTGCTCGACCGTGTCGTTTTATTTCGCACGTTCACCAGCCGCTTCACAGCACCCGCCGCCCCCGCAGGCGCTCGCCCCGCCCCCACCGCCTCGCCGGCTCCAACGCCCGCCCGAGGATAGTTATTATGTCCTCGGAAATAAGGTAATTTTATATGATTTAGGGTTCGTGACAATGTTTTTTTTCTATATAATATTGTATTGGTGTGGTTTATTAGTTGAACTACATAATAATTTACGATGGTTCTAGTTATCCGTAGTCCATCGTAGCGTCAACAAACGAAACCTAGATGTCACCTGTTTCGGGCCAAGACACCTCACATGCGACACATGTGAGGTGTGTTGGGTTGAAATTGTCCTTTTATTGGACAGTCTCGGGGTGACCGACATATCCCATGTTTATGACAAAGGCATATTCTCCTGCGTAGTTTTGGGAGTATAACCCCTCTGTTTTCCAATTGCACCATTTTCAGGCGTGCGAGTGGAGAACAACAGGATTATGCTGCCAAAATTCCGCACGAGCACATGCCTTGTCCTAAACATGGGCTCCTCAGTCACTCCTGGGTGGGTTTAGGACCTCTCTTTTCTTATAGATGTAGGGACGTGATTTACTTAACTAATCAAGTTAACGTCTCGTATCTAATAGGGAGGAGGATCGTGGATGCATATATGAAGGTTGGAAGAAAAGATATGCTCTATCAAGTGAGTGAGTTGTCAAGATTGTTGCGTTTCTCGATCAAGAAGGATCGTCGATGGATGTACGAAGGGCCGTCGGACATAAAATAGTATTATATCCTATGGCTTAACGTCTGGCGTTGAACATAATGCCTGTGAGACCCACCGGCGACCGTTACAACCATTAACTGTGGTAAATGTCGATTGTTGATGGCCCTTTGTGGTCGTCAGACATAAGTTATTTTCGACGGTTGTCGTCGAAAATAATGTTATTTTCGACACGTTACGATCGAGGGACAAATATCATCGGATATAAGTCTTTGATCATCGGACATAAGTTATGTCCCACAGTTTATGGTTTATTTACAACGACTTTAGTCGCCGAAAATTTTATCTTTTACTGCAGCAGATGTTCTCGTGTTACAATTATTAGAAATGTTTCACGTGCTATCGTCCTATCGATCCCTACAACCGAAGTAGGTGCAACGTAAATCTACAACTATCAGCCTCTAATATCATACATCGCTGATAAAGAGGAGATCGAGGTGAAGATTGGATCAATCCTTATTAGCTCTGGTCGCCGTCGACGGCCAGAAGCGGCAGATCCACCTCGTGCGCCCACTCGATGCAGCGGGTCTCGAAGTGGCGGCTCCTTGCTTCGTTGGGCAGGTAGGTCACCCAAGCCTTGAGCCCTAAGCGCCAACGCAGCGTCCTCCCTTCCGCTTCCCTCCCCACCCTCCACGTCATCTCCTCCGGCAGCTCGTCGCCGGCCACCACCAGCCCTCGCATCTTACTGAACGCTCGCCCAGGCCCGCCATACCGCCTTCTCATGCCGTTCCTCGGGTCTGTCGCTCCAGTGCCGCCGCCGCCGCCAGTACCAGCTGGGCGCCACGCGGACACCTCCGTCCCGGTGACCGGGTCGTACAGAACCCCCTCGAACACGCCGGCGCTGCCCTCGGCCTCCTGCTCCCAGCGCCAGCTCCTGCTACGCGTCCGCGCCGACGAGCGCATCTTCGCCTTGATCCTGGGCACGACGCCGCCGTTGGCTGGTTTAGTGGCGCCGGAGAAGGCGCCCTTAACGGTGCGCGTCATCTCGACGTCGCGTTCTGGGTTCCCCGTGGAGCGGCCGAGGCTTGGGCCGGTGGCATAGGACGCGCCGAACCGCGGGCCGACCCAGAGGCGGATACGGGATGGGAAATGGCTCTCGCCGTCCATGATGTCGTCGACGCCGGCGTCGTCGTCGTCTTCTGCTTCTTCCCCGTCGTTACCTCCGCCGTCATTACTACGGAACGCGAGCGGCGCGACGCGTACCCGGACGTTGTCGACGCGCACGGAGACGGTTACGAACCTCCTGTCACGCACGCGCGCCGCGTACTCCAGCTGCGCCACGGCCTCCAGCTGCTGGTGCGCCAGGCCGTACCGCAGCGCCGGCTCCTCGGGCAGCTCGTGCGGCGACGCGGCGATGGACGTGGACGCGGGACCCGTGACGCGCGGCATGGCGAGCACAGGCGCGTAGCCTTTCAGGATCAAGAGGCCGTGCACCTCGGTGGCGTACGACAGGCACGCGGCGGGGAGCGCGCGACGGCGACGCGGTGCTTCCAGTTTGGCCGCCGACCCGGCAACAGCCTGTATCTCCCGCAGCAAGCACCACTTGGCGAGCATGTACCCGAGCGAGCGCATGAACCGGTCCTCGACGTCCGGGCCGACGGAGCGCAGGAACACGGCGAGCGCCGGCCGGCACTCGCCGAGGCCGCGCTCGATCTCCGATCCAAGGTCTCGGAAGTAGAGGTACCCAGCGTCTGCCGGGGCGTCGGTTGCACACAGCCAGAAGAGCCGCAGAAGAAGAGCGAGCGAGAAGAAGGCCGCGCCGGGCGCAGATGGACCGGCTTCAGCGGCGCCGACGACGGCGGAGACCGTCTCCGCGTCCACCTTGGCCTCGGACGCGTCCCCGCCGAGACCGTCAACGCCCGCGCCCAAGCAAGGGACGTACGGAGAGAGCGCGAGTACCTCGTTGAGGAGCTGTACCAGAAGCTGCACCCTCGGCGCGACCGGCGAGGACGCCGCGAAGCCTTCGGACGCCCACAGCGCGCGCGCGTCGCCGCCTGCGCCGTTGATGGCGACGGAGAAAGCGACGAGCAGCGCGGGCTCGCCGTCACCGTCATCGCCGTCGGCCGGAGACGAAGAAGCAGCGGGACTTGTGTCGGCCCGCAGCACGATGGAAGCGCCGTCGGTGGAGGCAGCGAGCGGGAGAGACCATGGCGCCGGCAACGGTGTGTCGGGCCCGTCTTCATCACGAAGAGGAGGCGGCAGGGAGGCCAGCCACGACCACGCGTCGTCCATGAGTTGTGGGCTTGTGGCTAGCTTTAGCGTAGGTAGGACGGATACCGGTGCACCGTGCACGTACGCTGTCGTGGACTCTTGTGGCGGCGACTGGCGAGGGCGAGGGTCGTATGGCTCGTGTAGTTTCTGCCGTACGGTGGGTGCGGTTTATATTACATATATACATATGACGCGGAACTGAGGCTTGGATTGTGGACGAGGACGAGTGGTGGCCGCAGAGTACCGAGCGGCTGGGAGCTGGACCTCGTTGCAAGGGGTGCTCCATTAGACCATTACTTACTCCTGACTATACATGTCTAAACGGGTCGGGCCTAACGGGTAGCCCGAAGCACGGCACGGGTTAGGCCCGACCCGTACCCGGCACGGCACGGTAGGCGACGGGCTCGGGCCGGCCCGGCACGACACCCGGGCCGTGGTTGGGCCTGAGTCGGGGCACGTCGGGCGGAGCCCGAGCACGGTCCGTTCCAGGCCCGGCTCACATCAAAATATCCCGTCCCCGACTCCCCGTTACCCACCGCCGCACACATTCCAGTCTTCCACATTTTCGTCTCCTCTCTCGCCCTCGCCCTCTCCGTCTCTGTCACACTCGCGGACTCGCCCTCTCTGGATCTCCTTCGTGGAGTGGCTCCGTGGATCCGTGCTTTGCGCTCGTCGGCCGTCGACTGTCGTGTTCCTCTTGCTCCGGTGAGCCGACATAGCCCCTGTCTGTAAGTTCGACTACTTCTCGGCTTCTCCTAACCCTAAACCTAAACTGGTGAGTGGTGGTCGTCGGTGACTTTTCGGTGCTCTTGCTCTTGCGATTTGTTCTTAGATCTCTTGTTTCCTCTCGCCTTCTCCGTCTCGCTTCTTCGCTTAGGGTTTAGGGTTTGTGCCTCCCCGAATCTGTGCGACTGTGCGTGCCTCTCCGGCTCTCCGTCTCGCTTCTTTGTTCTAATCTGCTCTGCCTACACTCGTCCAATCCTCCTTGACCTCAAGCAACATCAGCTCTACCCCTCTGGTTGCCCCTCGTCGACGACTCCGGTGCTCCGGCCACTCAGGTGAAGTTCTATTTTCCTAGATCTACTACCTTTGTGCTCTTGATTTTGATATTTTGTATTTTATTTATACGATTTGAAGGTCGTTGAGGAACCGGTGACGTCGTTGAGGAGACGGTCAAGTATCCCTCCATCTCCATGGATCTTGATCAGGACGTCGAGGCGGCGGAGCGTGAGCTTGAGGATCACAACGAGCGTTTGGATGAGTTGGCCTTGTTTGGGATTGGCACTGCCACTAGCAGCAATGTTGATCCCGTAGATGTTGATGCGGCGCCTGTGACTGCCTCCTCGAGCCCCACTGCCACTGGTGGTAGCATTGCCCGTGACAACCGGCCGAGGAAGAGGCTAGCGACATCTAGGGTTTGGGCTGACTTCGAGGAAGTAACTGGGATCGACGACAAAGGTAAGAAGGTAAGGATCTCTGCTATTTGCAAACACTGCAAATGTACCTTGTCTGCTAAATCTTCATCTGATACTGGACACTTACTTAGGCACCAAGAACATTGTAAAGCTAAAATTGAACATGACCGAGCAGGCATAGTTCAGTCAGTCCTTAAATTTAATCCTGATGGGTCTGTCCAACGTTGGGAGTATTCTACATTGGTTGCACGAACTGAAATGTGTCGATTGATAGCTAGAGAGGATCTGCCTTTATGTTTTGCTGACTCTGATGCTTTCCATGAGTATATTACCCGTGCGCATAACCCCAGATTTGTTAAGTCGTCTAGGCAAACAATTGCTAGAGATTTAATTAAACATTACAATGGTCGAATGGAGGGACTAATTGAAACTTTGAAGTCTCCAGTTTCATCTGTGGCACTAACTTCTGATATTTGGTCTGGTAAAGCCAAAGAAGATTATATTAGCGTTGTTGCCCATTATGTGAATTCTAATTGGGGTTTGGAAAAACGACTACTGGGTCTTAGGCCTATTGAGTCTGCACATACTGGTTCTAATATTGCTGAGCATATTTCTATGGTAGTAGATGATTATGGAATAGTAAATAACATTTTTGCAATTACCTTGGAAATATGGTGAAACACTCTTGCGTGGACAACATGTACCAACATCTGGAGGTGAATGTAAGGCAAAAGAGGCATGGGATGATATTTATGGTGATGATGATATTATGGGTGGGTCTGGTGCAAGAGGATCATGTAGTTCTGCTCCTGTTGCATCTACTGCAGCTTCCATCTCCGAGCTGTCTTCATACCTAGACAGCGATACTATCACCCAATTTGGTGCAGACTTCAATATTCTTAATTGGTGGCAGAGGCATAAACTCACTTACCCTATTCTTGCTCTCCTTGCTAAAGATGTTTTAACTGTTCCTGCTTCTACCATATCTTCAGAATCTACCTTTAGTCTTGCTGGCAGGGTGCTTGAGGAGCGACGACGACGACTTACAACAGATATGGTTGAGGTCTTATCTTGTATTAAGGATTGGGAGCTGGCAGATAAGCATATGCAGAATACTGTGGAGAAGGAGACCAAGAAACTCGAATCAACCTTTGAGAACATGTACCTTGATGTTGAAGATAGTTCAAACAAGAGGGAGAAAGACAAAGATGGGGAAACTGGTCCCTCAATTTAGGAGTTGGTTGGACTCTTCTTAGTTTACTTCTGTCTGCTATGTTTTACTTTTCTACTGATGTAATGAACTTAATGAACACTTGAACAATTAGGAGCTGACTGTACTCTTTTCCTTCCTAGGGTTTTCTCACGAGGTGTGAGTTTTTACCTAGGAAGGTTTTTAATGAGGCAGCATTGCACTAACATCTCCAATATTATTCAACTTATCTTGCCTTCTCATTTTTAGCTTGCTGGTACTGTGATCTTGATATCAGTCTATCAGATTATGTGTGTAAGACTGTAAGTGTAATTGCTGGCAGATTATGTGTGTAATTGTGAATTTATGATCTTGTAATTGCTGGCAGATTATGTGTGTAATTGTGAATTTGTGTAATTGATTTTTACTGGTATCTGGGCTAATGGGCGGCACGACACGTTTAAGCCCACCGGGCTGGAAGCCCGGCACGGCCCGTTTAGAGGGTCCCCGTGCCGTGCTTGGGCTCTAAGTCCGGCCCGTGGGCGGGCACGACCCGGCCCGTTGCTGTCTGCGTGCCGGGCCAGCCCGGGCACTATTCGTGCCGAGCCTAACCGTGCCCGGGCCGGGTTAGCCCGGCACGCCCATTTGGACATGTATACTCCTGACTCCTGAGTCCTGATGAAGTCCCAAGAGTCGAGACTCAGAGTAGTGCCTAAAGTTGCTGGGATACACCGTGATCTGCTGTGGATCAGTAGCTTATGGACTGCAGAACAATAAGGCGGACCTAGTTTTGTTATCGTGGAAGAAATAATCAGCGGAGGCGTAGCTAAGATTATTTCATAAGGTATGCTATAAATAAATTTAGTACAATTAATAATAATTTGGTATACAATTTAAAATATAAAGATAACAATAACATATGACAATATTATTGAATTAATGTGGGTCTGATCCAAATTTATATTCAATAATAGTCAATGCTAAATGACCGCTTTAATGTTATGATGTACTATTACTTTAGTATAATAACGGAAGTTTAAGGGACAATTCAATCAACTTAAATAGGTGGACATTTGGTGCATCTATTGAGAAGCTGAGAAAAGGATGAAGGGTTGTGTTGGGGGCCTTCGGCTTCCGAAGGTACTCAAAAACATGATTTAACAATGTCTCTGGAGTATAATGGATAAACAGGTACCTTCGGACTTAAATCAAAACCACAGCGTGAAGATGCACAAAGAATATGAAGGATGACGCAGAGCCGAAGCTATGCGCAGGGGAGCTTCGGCGTGATATCAGAAAAAGAAACCGACTTAAAAGGGAAAAGGCTATTTAGACCCCGATGGATTGCTATAGAGTTATTAGCAAATGTAAAGGACATGGGTATAATTTTACATGGGCTGCATCCCATACCTATAAATAGATGAACAATGCTCCCGTACTGTTCACGCTGACTTGGCATCTACTTTCGCGTCACACTTGTACCCCTGCTTTCCTTCGAGCCGAAGGTACATTTATAATTTGTTATCGTTGATACAGTAACGCAAATAAAAATAAGTTGATAATAATGTTTAAAGTGTTTATATTATTTTTCATATCTTGTGTTTGAATCCTTATTCATCATTTATTGTGCTTATGAAGGTTTGTCCTTCATAACCTTCGTCCGAAATTCATTATATCCGAAGGGAGATAATGCTTCGAAGGACGAAGGACTTTAACATTTAACACTTTTTATGTTGCCTTGTTCTTAACTCTTAGCATTTGAGAACAAGTCCCCAACATTGGCGCTCACCTCTGGTGAACTCACTTCCACTTTTTGAGTTTCGAACACCTTCGGCAAGCATAGACCTTCGTCATGCCGCCAAAGAAAGCTTCAGCAACAGGGGCTGCCGCTCTGCAGCCGCTGGACCCCAACCAGGAGACCCTCTCTCTTCGGGAGGCCCAAAGCCAGAAGAGGAAGGCCACCAGTCCAACGCCTCAGGAGGACGACTTGGACCAAGAGATCAGAAATATGGAGATGCTCCATCAGCAGGTGCAAAGGAAGAAGGAAAAGATGGCTAGGCTGGCTGACCTGCAAAGGCAGATAGACAAAGCCTCTGAAGAAGTTCGCCATCTTACTCAAGATGAGCAGAATCGAAGGCCTCAACACAGAGAGCTTCATCAAGAGGGTTTCTTCAACGAGGATGACTGGTATGAGAATTTCCATCATGGAAATTTTGCTTTTGATGATGCTTCTCCTCTGTCAGCAGAACTGCAGGCTACACCTTGGCCTCCGTCTTACAAGCCACCTCAACTCCCCATGTACGACAGACACTCAGATCCGAAGCAGTTTCTGATGAGCTACGAAGCAACGATATCTTCCTATGGTGGCAATACTGCAGTCATGACGAAGTCTTTCGTCATGGTCGTCAAGAATGTTGCACAAACCTGGTACTCCTCCCTTCGGCCAAGAACAATTACATCATGGCAGAAGCTGAAGGATATGCTGATCACTAGTTTCCAAGGGTTTCAAACGAAGCCGGTCACCGCTCAAGTCTTATTCCAGTGTACCCAAGACCACGAAGAATACCTTCAGGCGTATGTCCGAAGGTTCTTACGCCTGAGGGCACAAGCGCCAATAGTGCCCAATAAAATTGTCATTGAGGCCATGATTAAGGGGCTTCGGCCAGGACCTTCAGCCCAATACTTTGCTAGGAAGCCCCCTCAGACTCTGGAGAAACTGTTTCAGAAGATGGATGAATACATCCGCGCTGACAATGACTTTCGACAGAGAAGGGAGGAAGCTTACAGGTTCTCCGAAATAGCTAGGGGCTTCGGAGGGAGAATTCATCCTAGACATGTCAGATCGATTCATTCCACTCAGAATGATGACAGGGGAAGTCAGCAGCAGAGGCCGCAATATTCCTCCCAGGCTTCGGGGCAGCAGCAGAGCTATCCTCGGCCTCCAGCTCCAAGGGGCAGAGGTGCCAGGGGCTTCGGAGGAAGATTTGGGGATCAGCACAGGAAAATTTATTGTCTATTCTGTGGTGAGGACAAGGGCCATACCACCAGGATGTGCCATGTCACCATCCAAAAACAAAAGGAAATAGCAGAAGCTGCAGCCTAACAGACCCAGCCGAAGCAAGTTAAGCATACTGCTTCGTACCACTCGCTTTATATCCCAGAGTATGTGGGCAACCACCCTGCAGCTTCTGTTGCTTCGGCAAGTCAATCTCAGGCATCTTGGCAACAGCCTCCACCTCCACCACCAATGCAATGAGGCCAGCAGCCAGAAGGGAGTCAGGATACTCAACATCAACGAGACTTCAGAGAAGAGTCCGAAGCTCGCACAGTCAATAGTGCTGTGCCAGAATCGAAGCACATTTACTAACAAATATCCTACCTCGGCAGCAGTTTTTGCATTCAGTTTCATTTTCTTTTTAATAAGGAACAATTATTGAAAGCCTAAGTGTTTTTTGTCGTTTTCAATTTCTTGTAATAGCTTCGCCTTTGCCATAGTACAAATATACTTTCTCCACAGAATAACGGAGTCCAAAAAGTTGCCGAAGCATAAGAACTTATGGTTACAGGGAGAACCTCCGAAATAACAAAAAGTCGTTCCTAAGGGAGCGCAACGTAAGTTTTTTGCTCAAAAGTCGTTCCGAATGGAATGCAGAGCTTACAGCGAAAAATAAACGCTGATTCCGCTGAAGTAAAAGGCAAAGAAGCTCTAAGGGAGGCTTACAGCGAAAAATAAACGCTGATTCCGCTGAAGTAAAAGGCGAAGAAGCTCCTAAGGGAGGCTTACAGCGAAAAATAAACGTTGATTCCGCTGAAGTAAAAGGCGAAGAAGCTCCTAAGGGAGGCTTACAGTGAAAAATAAACGCTGATTCCGCTGAAGTAAAAGGCGAAGAAGCTCCTAAGGGAGGCTTACAGTGAAAAATAAACGTCGATCTTCGGCAAATATCATTTTGCATAACATCACATCATCACATCATTTGCATAGCATAACATCATACATCATATTGCATCAATGACGCAAGAAGGGGGGGGGGTTCAATGTTGATATTCAGAGATTGTTTCGAAGAAACAGTGCCAAGGCACAAAAATAATTATTGAAGAAGCATACCTTCGTCAAACTCTGAAATGAAAAGATCTATTGGTTACTGATTTTACGAAGATTGGATATTTTTATGAAAATACGGATATTATTTACGAAGCATGAAAAGAAGGGAAGGTGTTTTTTCGCCGAAGGCTCAAAAACGGTATGTATGTAAAGTTTCATGCATCGTAAAGAATTGAACCATAAATAGCTTATATATTACATTCAAAGTTACAAAATATTACACATATTGTTCAACAAATATTACATTCCAAATGTTTTTACAATAACATCTAATCTTCTCTTAGAACTACTTTTGTAGCTTCGTTTAGTAGTTGATCAACAACTTTGTCCATGATAGCTTCGACCATTTTTCTAATCTCGTCATCCCCCTTTACGTTGGGGTCCGCTAATGGCTCGGCGAGCTCTGAGGGAGGAGAAAGTGCGGCTATGTTACAAAGTGTAAACAAGTTCGAAATCAAAAAGTTACAACAAAAGGCCAAAAACTAGTAGTTAATACCTATTCGCCCTTCGAGATCCGCACTTTTCTCAGCGGCCTCTGCTACTTTTCTAGCGTCATGAATACCTTTTTCGCTTCTCCGTATAATTTCTTGAGCCATCTTCCGGCCACCATTTTCCCAGATGTCGGTGAAAAATTTTCCACCAACCAAACTTGCCTCGGCCGAAGGGTCTTTTATGTCTTCAGAAGATAAATCAGTTTCGGTCTGTGCCAAGGATTTCACGTGATTGCAGCCTTTTTTCTCCAAAACATTGGCAATCCCCCTAGCACCCGAGAAGGCACATATGTCTCCGCGGCTATTCAAAACTTCTTCAAAAGCTTCAGCTTCGTGGCTGATCCATCCAATTGGGCCTTCGGGGTCGCCCCTCATGAAATTTTCTTCACTTGAGAACGCGCCAACGCTGGCGAAGCTGGTTCTTATTTTCTTAACACATTCTATAGATTTTTCATAACACATTTTCTTGGATGCGCGAAGCTCTTCAACGTTTTTTCTAAATGATTTGCCCATTGTTCACTAATTTCTCGTTTTGCTTCTTCAACTGTGCATTCTTCTTTAGCTCTGGCTAGCTGTTTTCCGAAGATCCTCAATTTCGCGCTTCTGAGCCTCAGCTTGAGCTTTGAAAGCAGCTTCGTCTTCTTTTATTTTATTCACCAATGAATGTAATATTTTATCTTTTTCGAGACCTTCGTTCCTTAGTTCAATTACTTTGGAACGAAGGTTGCTCAAGGCTATGGTACACCCTTCGTCTTCGGCATCTTTTTGTGCCCTGAGGGCATTGCTAAGTATAAGACCCTGCAAAAAATGCGTTAATAAGTTTAAGCAAATGAAAAATTTTGGTTTCAAGGAATAATACAAAGATCTCATTTTTTCACCTTTAAACTATTGTACGCTAAGCTGTCGGCCAACTCGTTCTTTGACAACACCGAGAGCCCGTCTTCTAATGTTGGGAATCCGAAGCTCTTGCTCATCTCCCGACAGACAGAAATCTCCTTGCTATCAGGGAGACAATACAAGAAGTCTTCTTCTCCGCTGCCGTTGAATATCAGCGCCCCTTTTGGATATTTCAATTTTTGCGCATAGAGTTGAGCTTCTCTTTTTTCTTTTTCGCTCAGATTTTTACCCGAAGCATGACGTAATACATAGTCAGAAGCTTCAGAAGATGCTTCGAGAATAGGTGTGGCGATTTTCTCAGATAAAGTTTCTTCTGCAGATTCTTTTTCCATTTCTTTTTCAATTTCCAAGAATTCCCTCTTGGTAGGCTCTGAAAGCCCAGTTTCAGTTTCCGCTTGACTTTTGGCAGCTTCGGCCTCAGTTTGTGTCTTTGGAACTTCGGCAGCTATCTTCGAAGCAGAGCTTGAAGATTTTATCGTTTCCAGTACATCTAGCACGTTAACCATTCTTTTCCTCTTGGGGGTTGTCGTAAGGTCTTTTTGTGCCATCGGCATTGGCACCTCAACTCTTGCTGAAGGACTTAAAATTTCCGATGTCTTTGTCTCTTCAGCCCTCGGTTCTTCTATTTTTTCCATCTCCGGCATTTTGGCCGGCTCTTCAATATTCGACAGGGGAGTCGGCTCCTTGGCTTCGGTGGCCGAAGAGGTCTCACCGACAAACTCAGGCACTGTGGCCGGTTCAATATAGCGTGGCCGGTGCGTAAGAACCTTCATCTTTTTCCTCTTCAGTGCTGGCTCACTAGGAACGGCTGAAGCAACTTCCTTCACAGAAGCCGTATCTTTCCTTTTTTGACCCCGTGTTGGGTAACAGTAGTCAGGATAGACGAACCCAATGGCATCAAATACTCGGTTGAGTCTTTTCTTCTTCCAGCCTCCGAAGGCCGCGGACAGTGCAGTATCTTCTGCCTTCGAGTATGGCCCAAGTAGTTCATCGCTTGTGGCCTCAATACATTTTAGCCAGTCATCATCTGGCTCGACAAACTTATCTCCATATCTGAAGGTATATTTTAACCTAACTAGTCCACCTTCGTCAGGTTTGCTGATGGTTTCCTTTGGCATTTCCCACTTTTCTACAAGTGGCCATACTCTGAAGGCAATGTGTTACTGGATCAAATCCCTTGTCCCGATGAAAGAGCAAACTACACCGAAGGCTCTCCGGCATTCTTCGGCTGCTTCGTCAATATCCACCTTCGGTTTCCGAAGGCCAAAACGCTGCCAGATGGGGCGCATGATAATATCTTTAATATCTTCTCGTGTCTTCAAGTCGTTTTTCACATAGAACCATTCCTTCATCTAGTCCTCGAGCCATCTCTTCCGAAAAGTTGGTACGGGACAGCTTGACCCAGAGCGGGCACCGAAGCTATAACAACCAAAATTGTTATGATATTGCTCTTTACCCCATGGTTTCGTCTCATATAATAACTCATGCATATTGCAGAAACTTCTTGCATTTGGCTCCAAACCTTGGCTCTTCACGACCCATACGAAGATTCCCATTCTTATGATTGCTTCGGGAGTAATTTGGTGGAGGCAGATTTCAAATATCTTCAAAACTTCTACCACGAAACTGCTCAAAGGAAACCGAAGTCCAGCCTTGAAGAAACTTCGGAATATCACGACTTCATTCTCCTCGGGAGTCGGACAAGTTTTTTCTCCTTCGTCAGCCCTCACAATAGATAAATCCCGAAAATATCTACCCCTCATATTGACAAAATGGCTTTGTTTAATGCTTGATTTTCCAAACTGCATGGCTTGGTCGCCAAGGTCGATCTTCGGAATCTTCACCACCACCTTCCACATCATAGCTGTCACTGTCACCAGTGTCTTCAGACAAACCCTCTAAAATCTCCCTAGTAATCTTCTTTGTATTTGTCTTTGCTATTGATTCAAGAAAGCCGAGATTCATCTCCTCAGAAAGGCTCAGCTTCGATTCAGCGACAACTTTCTTATCTTCAGACATCTTCGAAAATGCTGAGAAAGTGCTCTCGAAACCGAAGCTTAAAAATTTAAAAAGCCAAGCAAGTGTTGGTGCGCAAGGGCTAAAAGTTGGGTGAGCAAGAGCAGATGGCAAGAAAGCGTGCCAAATGAACTCGTGGTGAGCCCTTATTTGTACGCCTAGTGCATTGAAAACTGGAGGGTCCCGCTTGTCAATGACTGTTGCTATTCTAGCAAAGGGAAGGTGTTTTTTCGGACCTTCGGCTTAAGGCCTTCGTCCATGTCGCAATATGAATTTATCACTCTAACAAATTAATATTGTGAGGGGCTACTGTTGGGGGCCTTCGGCTTCCGAAGGTCCTCAAAAACATGATTTAACAATGTCTCTGGAGTATAATGTGTAAACAGGTACCTTCGGACTTAAATCAAAACCACAGCGTGAAGATGCACAAAGAATATGAAGGATGGCGGAGAGCCAAAGCTATGCGCAGGGGAGCTTCGGCGTGATAGCAGAAAAAGAAACTAACTTAAAAGGGAAAAGGCTATTTAGACCCCGATGGATTGCTATAGAGTTATTAGCAAATGTAAAGGGCATGGGTGTAATTTTACATGGGCTGCGTCCCGTACCTATAAATAGATGAACAGTGCTCCCGTACTGTTCACGCTGACTTGGCATCTACTTTCGAGTCACGCTTGTACCCCTGCTTTCCTTCGAGCCGAAGGTACATTTATAATTTGTTATCGTTGATACAGTAACACAAATAAAAATAAGTTGATAATAATGTTTAAAGTGTTTATATTATTTTTCATATCTTGTGTTTGAATCCTTCTTCATCATTTATTGTGCTTATGAAGGTTTGTCCTTCATAACCTTCGTCCGGAATTCATTATATCCGAAGGGAGATAATGCTTCGAAGGACGAAGGACTTTAACATTTAACACTTTTTATGTTGCCTTGTTCTTAACTCTTAGCATTTGAGAACAAGTCCCCAACAGGTTGCCACACGCGTGCGCCGCCGGCCGAACCGTGGTCGTGGACGATCAGACCTTAGTTCGAATATTCCTTCCTAACGGTTACGTATTTTGCCTAGAGTGATGACCATTCATTACTGTCGTCCGTTACTGGCCATTTCCTGTGTTATGGCTAGTAACAGACGGGTTGTAATGGTTGTCAACTAGTAACAGACTGACCGTTTCCTGGCTGTGGTCGTGGTAGATCGGATCTTGGTCCGAATATTCCTTCCTAACGGTTGCACATTTTGCCTTAAGTGATGATCGTCCATTAATGTCAACCGTTTCTGGCCATTTCCTGTATTATGGCTAGTAATGGAAGGGCTGTAATGGTTGTCAGCTAGTAACAGACGTCACTGATGGCGTCAGTTTTCTGGCTGGCTGTAACGGTAGCTCTGACGGCGACCGTTACTGTCCGTTGGCCTCCCTCTGCACGTGTTTATATACGGAGGAGGGGATGTTGCTTCTAGTTACAACAGTACGTACGAACATCGAACAGTCTCAGGCGCGTTGCACACAGTCATTCTCGTCCCACCTTCTGCGAGCATAGAGTGTGGGAGAGCAGACCTCCGAAATCGCTGTCCGCAAACCTACACTTGCACGGGTGTGCGGACGATCAGGTTTTTGGGGAGTGTCCTCGCGACTGCTCGCTTCGTCCGATCAACCAACGCTGATCCAGTTTTTCGTGGGACTGCACTGCGTACATCTGCCTGCATCGACTGCGTACGACTACATCGAACATACACACGAGATGTCTCGTGTGAATGGAGCCACTGATGCCTTGAGCACTGGTCCCTCCATAGGGTACACTCTGTTCTTAGTATTTGTGCATATTTTACTGTTGTTTACTTCTTATGTGAGTAGTGATACACATATGCACATACATGTTGTCACGTACATCATTGTGATTTTTTGGATTAAATTAAAACTGACAATGCCTATTTCTCTAACAAATATAGGTTTAGCGTTTAAGTCTATAAGTGTGTACATTACAATACCAATATAATATAAAACTAGGTGAGTGCCCGTGCGTTGCAACGGGAACATATAATATCACGGTAACTTATGTATAAATATGTATTATGTTGAAATGTATATTATACTGTTATGAGAATGTTTTGTACATTACAATGAGAACATATAATACCACGATAACACGAGATCATATAATACCACGATAACTTATGTGCATTGCAACTAAAACATATAATATCACGATAATTTATGTACAAATGTGTATTATACTAAAATGTGTATTATATTGTTATGAGAAAAGGTTTCACGCGTTGGTGGAGGAAGAGCTTGGTTCCTGAGTGGTATGGTCTTTCTCACGCTCTAGCTGATGCTTTTGTCTGTCGGAGCCGTCCGATTTTAGGTGATAGCAGTAGGCTGACGAGGTGTTGGTTGCTAGAGGTTAGTGCAACCCATCGCACGACGTGTTGGTTAGCGACGCTTGCACCCTTGAATGGTAATACCGGGTCTGTCACTCTTAGTGGCATGGCTGCAAGGTTGGTAGAGATGGAGCATGTCAGAAAAATTGGGTTCAGGCCTACCATACTTCCTGTTCTGTTAGTTGTGACTGAAAAACAGACTGATGGGTAGTCATAAGTAAGAAAATGCATACAGTTACCTACGAGAATCCTTCAAGCATTCTAGGAGGCTAGTTTTGGACCTTCCTTTGTAGGAATTGGAGTGGAGTGATAGGTTGTCGTCCTGCAAGTAGCAAATCAAGATCAACAGTCAAGTGTGAGCGATTTTTCTATCACATCACAGGCTAACCGCATCGCCTAATAGAGTTTAGTGTTTCTTTGGATAAATCTTTCAAGAATCACTATCAGTTCACCGTCCTATATCGATTGACGAATCCTATTGGGTAACTAATAATACATTACCTAGGTTAATAAATCTCATCAACCAATAGATGTCAGCACAAATCATTAAAAGAAAAAAAGGTGTCGGCGTTTTGACCCCGGGGGTCCCTGGACCGACGAGTAAAATTGTTGCTGCGTGTCCTAGCCCAGATGGGTTGGCGCGAGACGGAACACAAGGGGGAAAATGCGGCTCGTGTTATCCTGCGCCAGGGGGATGCACTTGCAGTAGGGGTTACAAGCGTTCGCGCGCGAGAGAGAGAGGGTGAGCCTGTTCGTCAGCTCGTTCTCCCCGCGCGACCCTCCCACATGGAGGCCATGGACCTTCCTTTTATAGATGCAAGGAGAGGGTCCAGGTGTACAATGAGGGTGTAGCTATGCGCTAACGTGCCCGACAGAGAGGTGCCTGAGCCCTGTGTACATGCCAACGTGGCTGTCGGAGGGGTGCTAGAGCCATGTGTACGCGGTAACATGGCCGTCGGAGGAGCACTTGAGTCCTGTAGAAGCACAGCTGTCAGGGCTGCTGGGACCTTGCTGACGTCTCCTTGCTTCTGTAGGGGGCTGAGAACTGCCGTCGTCATGAACGCATGCGGGGAGCCATCATTACTCATTTACCGGGGTGAGCCAGATGGAACGCCGGTCTTGTTCCCCATAGCCTGAGCTAGCTAGGGGTAGGGTAATGAAGTATCCCCCATGGCGCGGTCGGTCCGAGCCCAAGGTCGGGCGAGGCGGAGACTCCTCCTAAGGCCGAGGCCGGGGTTGAGCAAGGACGCGATTCTTCCCGAGGTCGAGGTAGAGGTCGAGCCCTGGGTCGGGCGAGGCGGAGACCACCTTCCGAGGTCGAGGTTGAGGCTGAGCCCTGGGGTCAGGCGAGGCGAAGTCCTCCTTCCGAGGCCGAGGTTGAGGCTGAGCCCTAGGGTCGGGCGAGGTGGAGACCACCTTCCGAGGCCAAGGCGGTGGCCGAGCCCTAGGGTCAGGCGAGGTGGAGACCTCCTCCTGAGGTCGAGGCCCAAGGTCGAGCGAGGCAGAGTTTCCTGTTGCGCCTGAGGCTGAGCTTAGCTGTTGTCAGCCTCACCCTGGCGGGTGGCACAGCAGTCGGAGAGGGGCGAGCGACGCTGTTTTCTTGTCAGGTCGGTCAGTGGAAGGGCGAAGTGACTGCGGTCACTTCGACCTTGCCGACTGAGGCACGTGTGTCAGGATAAGGTGTCAGGCGATCCTCACATTGAATGCGCCTGCGATACGGTCGGTTGGTGAGGTGATCTGGCCAAGGTTGCTTCACTGTGAAGCCTGCCCGAGCTGGGCTTCGGGCGAGTCGAGGGTGCACCCGTTGCTTGAGGAGGCCCTCGGGCGAGGCGTGAATTCATCTAGGACTTTTGTTTCCGCCCGAGGCTGGGCTCGGGCGAGGCGAGATCGCGTCCCTTGAGTAGACGAAGCCTTGACCTGAATCGTGCCCATCAGTCTCTGCAGCTTGCGCTGATGGTGGTTACCAGCCGTGTTTAGGAGTGTTGGGGGTACCCCTAATTACGGTACCCGACAGTAGCCCCTGAGCCTCAAAGGGAGTGTTGGTACTCGCTTGGAGGCTTTGTCGCACTTTTTTTTTGCAAGGGGACCAACCTTTCTCGGTTACACTTTGTTCCGGGGGGTGCGCGCGAGCGCACCCGCCGGGTGTAGCCCCCGAGGCCTCGGAGGAGTGGTTTGACTCCTCTGAGGTCTTAATGCCTTTCGTGATGCCTTAGCCGGCCTGGTTGTTCCCCTCATGCGACCTGATCCTAGCCCGGGTGCATGGTCAGGTTCCGAGTTTTTAGGCTGGTTTGTTGACGCTGTCAACGGTTTGGCCGTAGCCGGGTTTGCGAGAGCAGCCCCCGAGCCTCTGCACGGAGCGAGAGGACGATCAAGGACTGTCTCGACTTTTATCATACACCCCTTCGTCGCCTTTCCGCAAGGAGGAAGGGGGGGGGGGAAGCGCCATGTTGCCCTCGGAGGGCGCCGAACATGGTGTCTCCAGTGAGTTGCTAACGGATGATCTAAGTGGACGCCCGTGCCCCGTTCGATAAGGGTCGGCTAGTGGCCCAGAGGCGCGCTCCAAAAGTACCTGCAGGTGATTTGCTGGACCCGGTCCCGTTCGTTAGGGTCCGAGGGCTCGATGCCTCCCTCTGATGGGATTCCGTTACAAAATCGCTCCTGCTGGTCTCGGAAATGTCCTAGGGTACCTCAGGAGCGTAGCCCGAGCCTCGACCATGTAACGGACGTACCTAGAGTCATCCCTCGCTCTGCGTGCTCTAAGGCGGTTGTCGAACCCTTCCGATGGGCCAGCCTTCGAACCCTTGATCAATAGTGGGTGCGGAGCCCGAGTGCTCTGGGTGGCTGTCGAACCCTTTCGAGGGGCCAGCCTTCAAACCCCTGATCAGTAATGAGCTTGAAGCCCGTGTGCTCTGGGGCGGCCGTCGAACCCTTCCGAGGGGCCAGCCTTCGAACCCTTGATCAGTAGGAGGGCTCGGGGCCCGCTTCCTTCGCGGAGAAGGATCCCTTTCGAAATATCCCCTTTTCCGGTCCCTGTAGTAAGAGAGAGAAAGGGGAGGAGGAAAAGGATATGAATTTAAATGGTGTGACACACCTTTTTTGATGTGGTCATCATGGCGGAGGTGAAACAACACCTGCTTCGCCTGCCAAGGGCGTCGCTTGCCCTGCCGAGGAGTTAATGCGACGGGACGGGTGATTCGCGGGGCGGCCGTTGCGCGTGCGCGAGTCGTTCGAGGAACGAGTGTTTTGCCTTCGAGTTTGAATTTCGTGGCGGGTTTGGGCGAAGTGTTGAACGGATCTCGCCCGGGCCTTTATATACCCAGAAGAGGGGCCGATAGTGGTTCTTTACTCTGCTGCTCGCCTTGTGCCTTGGTTTCCGCAACCTAAGAGAATAGCCAGAGAAAAAGGAAACCGCACACCTTTTTTGCTCCGCCTCCACCCCCTTCGTTCGACGATGGCCGATAAGGTGACCGTCGTTCCGCCGCGCGATCCGTGGCCTTTCTCCACCGTCACGGTGGACGATCTGGAGGCCCTCGTCGCTGATGGTTTGCTGCGTCCCCTCTCCGGTGACCCGCAGCCGGAGTGGATGGCCCCCGCGAGCGAGGCCGACCTGACTCCGCCGCTGGGGTATGTGGTTAGTTTCGTCTCCTTCCACGAGCGGGGGTTCGGAGTGCCAGCGAGTCGTTTCATGCGGGCGCTCCTGCACTACTATGGGGTGGAGCTGCACAACTTCAACCCCAACTCCATTGCGCAAGCGGCCATCTTCGCGGTGGTTTGCGAGAGTTTTTTGGGGATTAACCCCCACTGGGATCTGTGGACCCATCTCTTCTCCGTGGAGCTTTTTGCCTTGACGACGGGGGAAAAGAAGGTCCGCATGGCGGTGCGGGCCGGTGGCTGCACCCTCCAGTTGAGGCAGGGGCGCGCACAGCAGTACATCCCTGCCATCCTTGTGTCTTCGAACAAGGGGTGGCAGCGCCGGTGGTTTTTACCTCCGGAACGACAACGGAAGGCTCCCGTCGTTTTCTCAACGAGTGGTGACCGCCGCCAGCAGCAACTGGCTTTGAGGGGCCACACGCGAGAAACAAGAGAATCTCTAGCCTCTTCTGGAGGCCTTGCAGAGGTTACGAGATGGGGGGCTCACTGCTGCGGGGGTGGTCGCCGCCATCCATCGCCGGAGGGTGCTCCCTTTGGTAGAGCGGCGGATGCCGCTCTCGGAGATGAAGCGGGGGTTGATTTGGAGGGCTCGCAGATGTCCTCGGCTCCCCTTTCCGCCGACGACCTCCGCAGGCGGATAGCGGGCACGGTAGGGAGGCTGGATGCCGGCGCCCTTACCCAGCCCGTGATGCGCCCCGAGCGTGGGTACGTGTCCCTGGTGAGTGTCTGCTCCTTCTCCTATTTTGCGCTGAGTTGCCTTTGATTCTCACTGTCGGGATTTCCGTTCGTCTCCAGGGGTTGGGGTTTCACAAGCCCTCCCTGCCACGGGTCCCGGAGGACGTGATGGACCAAGCTGCGTGGAGGGTCACCGCGGAGAAGAAAAAGGAGAAGAAGGATGCGGAAAAGGCCCGGGCCCGCGAGCGGATGCGGGCTCTGGACGCCTTGGAGAAGCGCCGTCGGAGGCAGGAGAGGGACGGGCTCCCGAGGGAGCCGTCGCCAGAGACGCCTGACGACGATGACGATGACGATGACGACGACATGGCGGCCCGTCTTGGCCTTAGCCCGGATCTGAGGCTGGGCCAGGGGTCGTCGAGCCAGCCTCCAAGTGGGCTGGCACCGTCGGTATCTGGGGCCAGGACATCAAGGTCCCGGTCCGAGGAGCGGGGACAGGCCGAAGGGGTACTTGACCCCTTGGCCGAGGTAGTTGAGGTGATTCCGGGGAGTCAGGCCGACCCGCCTGTCCCCAAGAGCAGTCGCCCATGCCAGCTGTACATGAGGTTGATCCTCGGGCCGTCGTGACGGTGCATGGGCAGGCTGTCCCTTCGGCGCCTCGGGCGCCCGAGGCGGGTACGGCGCCGAAGCCGGCAGCGGGGCAATCCCTGGCGGCGCCTGCGGGGACTGAGGCCCGAGGGGCCTCCCCGCAGGCATGATTGGCCTTGGTCTGGAGCGGGTAAGTATCTGAGGATACCTTTGTTTTGGCTCTTTCTCCGTGTGCCCTGATCCTGCTTTATCTCTTCCTTTCAGCAAACGGAGGCAAGGCTCGGCCGGTCTGGCCCCCCGGAAGGCCCTTAAGACAGCGCCGGCTTCTGCAGCCAGTGCCGCAGCGCGCCACGCCGGTTGGCTGGCCTCCGCACAAGACGCCCTCGAGCGGGGGGCCCAGGCGGCACGAGTTGCCCTGGGGCAAGCCTCCCAGGCTGACCCCTCCATCGAGGCGGCCATCATGCCGGGGGAGGCTGCTAGCGTGGCCGCGGCCCCGAGCCCACCTGACGTGTTGCCGGCGCCGGCATCGGCTCCTGCCGAGGCCGTCGCTGTTTTGCCCGTGGAGCCACCCGTCGCCGCTGATGCTGGGATGGCTGAGGTGCTACTGCTCGAGGTCGTCTCCGACCTCCCCAGTCTCGGCCATGAAGAGAGGGCGGCCGCCGTTGCCGAGGTCGGTGATCGGAAGCCCGCCTCCTTAGCCGAGGGGAGGCCCAGTACGTTGCCAGCGATGGTACCCGATGCGTCGACTGCAGGGGGTCCCGACGCCTTGGAGGAGGAGCGCGCAGAACCACAGCCCGTCTTGGGGAGCGACGACCTTATCCCCGCGCGACGTGATCCCAATGAGTGGCATGGGCAGACGCTCCGGTTCTAGACCCGCGGCGCCTCGAAACCCCTCTTCGTCCTTGACGATGAGCGGGAGGAGCAGTCTCGGGATGAGCTCCGTGAGTATGCCGAGGCAGCGATGGTGTCACTTCGGTCGACCATGGAGATCCTTTCCAGGGACGTTCCCAGGATCCTCCAGGTAAGGATTTTAGGCATACCTTTCGCGTGACCAGGGCATTCTTTATAACACCCTGCTTCCCCTCCTCAGGAACTGACGGATGTGAGCACCGCCAAGTCGCTGTTCATCCGTTGTGAGGCTGATGTCTGGGGTTCGCTGCGGTTCCTGAGGGCCGCGCTTGCCGAGGCTAATGAACGCCTCGCCCAACGGAGCACCGAGGTGGCGGACCTTCGGCTGCTCTGTGATGAGCTGGAGGTGGAGGCAGCGGCGGCACAGGCAGAGGCGGCGTCAGCACGGACGGAGGCGCAGCAGCGGCAGCTGGAGCTTGGCCAGGTCATTGGCGAGCGGGACCAATCTCGGAGCCAGGCTGCCGAGGCTGTAGGCCGGGCTGAGGCCCTTGGGGGTCAGCTAGCCGAGGTGTCTGCTTGGGCCGGAGCCCTTGCGGAGGACCTGGCTGTGGCCGTCGGGTCTGCTCATTCTGCCCAAGCCGCAGCCTCGGAGCAGCGTGCCCGTGCTGAAGGTACGTTTCGGCCGCTTTGTGACTTCGATTTAGCTTCATTCTTCAACTCGTGTCTGAAGAATTCTGTTCGGCTGTATGCAGAGTTTGAGACAGCTCTTAACGAGTCTGTCAAGGCACTTGCCCAGGCGGCTGAGCAGAAGGAGGCTGACCGCATGGCCATGTCCGAGGTTATCTCGGCCTTCTGCCAGGTCTTTGGCCTTGATGACGCCCCCTCGGGTAGCTCCCCCCATAGTCGCCTGCGGGCCTTGGGCGGCCATGTGCGCAGCAGACTCCGCGGGGCGCTGCATCACGGCGTTAGGCGGGCCTTCGCCGTGGTCGCTTCCCACTACGACGTGGATCTGGAGCGGGTCAGCGAGGGGTACTGTCTACTCGACGAAGATGAGGCTGCCTTAGCCGAGGTTCAGAGGCTCGACGCGGCCGTCGCGGGCCCAAGCGCGGTGCTGGCGTCCTCCTTCGAGGTGGAGATCCTTCCGCTCGCGTTGCCGTCTGGGGCCGGGCCAGATCTCGTCGAGGGTGGAGACGGCGCTGAGGGTGGAGACGATGTCGAGGGTGCCGCTCCTCCCTCGGGCGATGTCTGATTCTGCCAGAGCAGTCTGTTTGGAGCATCCATGTGTTTTTCACGGCCGCCGAGGCCTAAACACTTATTGTCGTGTTATAAAGCTGCGTTTCTTTTCCTCTCGTTTCGAGTATCCGGACTTGTTCGTCAGTAGTAGGATCGCTTATCCGAGCAAGAGTTACTTTTCGCGGAAGGTGACGAGTGAGGTATCCGTATCCCGGAGGCGTAGGAGTCCCTCGGCTCGGTCGGCCTTGCCGCTTACGTGCACTCTTACTCATGTTGTAGGATTCTGCTATCGATATAGTCGGAAAGCACGAAAGTCGTTTTGGTAGAAAACTTTTCCGAGGAAAATTTTGACGCAGAGGGGGTTCCCCCTTCTAGCCCCCGAGGGAAGGTCGGGCTTCGCCAAGGCAAGGCTGACCCTTCCTTGACTGTTAGACTCTATTTGTGTATGTAAAGAGAACGAGGTATATGAACGACTTGAAACATCTTATGGGTAGAAGCGACGTAGCTGTTGGATGTTCCAAGCGTTGCTGTAGACCTCGCCTTGATCGTTGGCCAGCTTGTATGTCCTGGGCTTCAAAATCTTGGCGATGATGAACGGCCCTTCCCAGGGGGAGTAAGCTTGTGGCGCCCTCGGGCGTCTTGGCGTAGCCGAAGTACCAAGTCTCCCACCTGGAAGCCTCGGGGCCGAACCCCTCGGGCGTGGTAGCGTCGCAGAGACTGCTGATACCGCGCCGAGTGTAGCAAGGCCACGTCCCGAGCCTCTTCGAGCTGGTCCAGTGAGTCTTCTCGGCTGGTCTGGTTGCTTCGGTCGTCGTACGCCTTTGTCCTCGGGGAACCGTATTCTAAGTCTGTGGGAAAGATAGCCTCGGCCCCATAGACTAGAAAGAACGGCGAGAAACCCGTGGCCCGGCTCGGCGTTGTCCTCAGACTCCAGACTACCGAGGATAGCTCCTTCATCCACCGCTTGCCGAACTTGTTGAGGTCGTTGTAGATCCTCGGTTTAAGTCCCTGCAGAAGCATACCGTTGGCCCGCTCCACCTGCCCATTCGTCATGGGGTGAGCTACGACGGCCCAGTCCACACGAATGTGGTGGTCCTTGCAGAAGTCCAGGAACTTCTTCCCAGTGAACTGGGTGCCATTGTCAGTGATGATGGAGTTTGGGACCCCAAAGCGATGGATGATGTTGGTGAAGAACGCCACCGCCTGCTCAGACCTGATGCTGGTTAGAGGTCGGACCTCGATCCACTTGGAGAATTTGTCGATGGCGACCAGCAGGTGCGAGAAGCCCCCGGGTGCCTTTTGCAAGGGACCAACGAGGTCTAGACCCCACACAGCAAACGTCCATGTGATGGGTATTGTCTGCAGGGCCTGAGCGGGCAGGTGTGTCTGTCTTGCGTAGAATTGACACCCTTGGCAGGAGCGTACAATCCTAGTGGCGTCGGCCACCGCGGTCGGCCAGTAGAAGCCTTGTCGGAAGGCGTTCCCAAAGAGGGCTTGAGGTGCTGCATGGTGACCGCAAGCCCCCGAGTGTATTTCTTGCAAGAGCTCCTGTCCTTCGGCGACGGATATGCATCATTGGAGAATGCCTGAGGGGCTATGGTGGTAGAGCTCCTTTTCATCACCCAGTAAGACGAACGATTTGGCACGGCGCCAGTCGCCGAGCTTCGGCCTTGTCGAGGGGTAGCTCTCCTCGGTGGAGATATTGCAGGTACGGGGTCTGCCAGTTTCGATTAGGCGTGACCCCATTCTTCTCTCCCTCGACGCGTAGTGCCTCACCCTCAGTGGCCGAGGATACCTCGGGCTGGGCCGAGGCCTCCTCGGGCTCGGGCGTGTCGTCGGTCTTGACGGAGGGTTGATGTTTGTCTCTGGAGAAGACATCCGGGGGAACCGTTGTCCGCCCCGAGGCTATTTTAGCCAGCTCATCCGCAGTCTCATTGTATCGTCGAGCGATGTGGTTGAGCTCGAGCCCGTAGAACTTGTCTTCCAGGAGCCGAACTTCATCGCAGTAGGCCTCCATCTTCCGGTCGCGGCAGTGGGAGTTCTTCATGACTTGGTCAATGACAAGCTGCGAGTCGCCACGAGCGTCGAGGCGCCGAACCCCTAGCTCGATGGCGATGCGCAACCCATTAACCAGAGCCTCGTACTCGGCCACGTTGTTTGACGCCGGGAAATCGAGGCGCAGCACGTAGCGGAGATGTTTCCCGAGGGGTGAGATGAAGAGTAGGCCAGCACCTGCTCCTGTTTTTATCAGCGACCCATCGAAGTACATGGTCCAGAGTTCCGGTTGGATCGGAGCTATTGGCAATTGGGTGTCGACCCATTCCGCCAGGAAATCCGCCAAGACTTGGGACTTGATGGCCTTCCGAGGAGCGAACGAGATTGTTTCGTCCATGAGCTCCACCGCCCACTTTGCTATCCTACCCAAGGCCTCTCGACACTGGATGATCTCCCCCAGGGGGAAGGATGACACCACGGTCACCGGATGAGACTCGAAGTAGTGTCGCAACTTTCGCCGCGTCAGAATTACTGCGTACAGTAGCTTCTGAATTTGCGGGTAGCGGATCTTGGTCTCGGATAGCACTTCACTGATGAAGTAGACCGGCCTCTGGACGGGCAGTGCATACCCTTCTTCTCGTCTCTCGACTACGATCGCGGCGCTGACCACCTGAGTGGTTGCGGCTACGTAGATCAAGAGGGCTTCTTCCGCAGCGGGGGGCACCAAGATGGGCGCGTTTGTAAGGAGCGCCTTTACGTTTTCGAGGGCTTCCTCGGCCTCAGGGGTCCAAGTGAAGTGCTCGGTCTTCCTTAAGAGACGGTACAAGGGTAGGCCTTTTTCGCCGAGGCGCGAGATGAAGCGGCTCAGAGCCGCAAGGCATCCCATGACCCTTTGTACTCCTTTCACATCTTTGATAGGCCCCATGTTGGTGATGGCCGTGATTTTCTCCGAGTTGGCCTCGATGCCCCGCTCGGAGACGATGAACCCCAGGAGCATGCCTCGAGGGACTCCGAAGACACACTTCTCGGGATTGAGTTTCACGCCCTTCGCTCTCAGACACTTGAATGTCGTTTCAAGGTCAGAGAGGAGGTCGGAGGCTTTCCTCGTCTTGACAACGATGTCATCGACGTAAGCCTCGACCGTTCGGCCGATGTGCTCTCCAAACACGTGGTTCATGCACCTTTGGTATGTCGCACCTGCGTTCCTCAAGCCAAATGGCATAGTAGTATAGCAGTACATGCCAAAAGGTGTGATGAAAGAAGTCGCGAGCTGGTCGGACTCTTTCATCTTGATTTGGTGATAGCCTGAATAGGCGTCGAGGAATGACAGGGTTTCACACCCAGTAGTGGAGTCCACAATTTGATCGATGTGAGGTAGAGGGTAGGGAACCTTCGGACATGCTTTGTTTAGACCAGTGTAGTCTACGCACATCCTCCATTTCCCACCTTTCTTTTTCACAAGCACAGGGTTGGCTAACCATTCGGGATGGAATACCTCTTTGATGAACCCTGCAGCCATCAGCTTGTGGATCTCCTCGCCTATGGCCCTACGCTTCTCTTCGTCGAAGCGGCACAGGGGCTGCTTCACGGGTCGAGCACCGGCTCGGATATCCAGCGAGTGCTCGACGACATCCCTCGGTATGCCAGGCATGTCTGAGGGACTCCACGCAAACACTTCGGCGTTTGCGTGGAGAAAGTCGACGAGCACTGCTTCCTATTTGGGGTCGAGCTCGGAGCCGATCCGGACTTGCCTGCAGGCGTCGTTGCTGGGGTCGAGAGGGACGGACTTAACCGCCTCAGCTGGTTCGAAGTTGCCGGCGTGGCGCTTCACATCAGGCACCTCCTTGGAGAGGCACTCCAGGTCGGCGATGAGGGCCTCGGACTCGGCGAGGGCCTCAGCGTACTCCACGCACTCCACATCGCATTCGTACGCGTGTCGGTACGTGGATCCGATGGTGATGACCCCGTCGGGGCCCGGCATCTTGAGCTTGAGGTAGGTGTAGTTGGGGACGGCCATGAACTTGGCGTAGCACGGTCTCCCCAGCACCGCGTGGTAGGTTCCTCGAAACCCGACCACCTCGAGCGTGAGGGTTTCCTTTCGGAAGTTGGAGGGAGTTCCGAAGCAAACGGGCAGATCGAGTTGTCCGAGGGGCAGGACGCGTTTCCTGGGGATGATCCCGTGAAAGGGCGCCACACCGGCCCGGATCGTGGACAGATCGATCTCCAAGAGCCCGAGGGTCTCGGCGTAGATGATGTTGAGGCTGCTGCCTCCGTCCATGAGGACCTTGGTGAGCCTGGTGTTGCTGATGACGGGGTCGACGACGAGCGGGTACTTTCCCGGGCTCGGCACGCAGTCGGGGTGGTCGCCTTGGTCGAAGGTGATGGGCTTGTCGGACCAGTCTAGGTAGACTGGCGCCGCCACCTTTACCGAGCAGACCTCCCGGCGCTCCTGCTTGCGGTACCAAGCCGAGGCGTTCGCCACTAGCCCACCGTAGATCATGAAACAGCCGTGGACCTCGAGGAACTCCTCTGCCTTATCGCCCTCCTTTTTGTCGTTGTCTTGGTCTTTTCCACCTTCCGCTGGGGGCCCGGCCTTATGGAAGTAGCACCGAAGCATGATGCATTCCTCAAGGGTGTGCTTGACGAGGCCCTGGTGATAGGGGCATGACTCCTTGAGCATCTTGTCGAACTGGTTGACCCCTTCGGGAGGCTTCCGAGGGTTCCTGTGCTCGATAGCGGCGGCGAGATCCGCATCAGCGACGTCGCGCTTTGCTTGCGCCTTCTCCTTGGCCTTCTTCTTCGTGCCGCGCTGGGCGGACGCCTCGGGGACGTCTTCCTACTGACGTCCCTGAGGCTGCTTGTCCTTCTGGAAGATGGCTTCGACCGCCTCCTGACTAGAGGCGAACTTGGTGGCGATGTCCATCAACTCGCTCGCCTTGGTGGGAGTCTTGCGACCCAGTTTGCTCACCAGGTCGCGACAAGTGGTGCCAGCGAGGAATGCCCTGATGACATCCGAGTCGGTGATGTTGGGCAGCTTGGTGCGCTGCTTCGAAAACCGTTGGATGTATTCTCGCAGGGGTTCCCCTGGCTGCTGGCAGCAGCTTTGGAGATCCCAAGAATTCCCAGGGCGCACGTACGTGCCCTGGAAGTTTCTAGCGAAGGCTTTGACTAGGTCGTCCCAGTTGGAGATTTGCGCAGGAGGCAGATGCTCCAGCCAGGCTCGGGCGGCGTCGGAGAGGAACATGGGGAGGTTGCGGATGATGAGGTTGTCATCGTCCGTTCCACCCAGCTGGCAGGCCAGCCGGTAGTCTGCAAGCCACAGTTCCGGCCTCGTTTCCCCCGAGTACTTGGTGATAGTAGTCGGGGCTCGGAACCGGGTCGGGAACGGTGCCCGTCGTATGGCCCGGCTGAAGGCTTGCGAACCTGGTGGTTTGGGTGAGGGGCTCCGATCCTCCTCGCTGTCGTAGCGTCCCCCACGCCTAGGGTGGTAGCCTCGGCGCACCTTCTCATCGAGGCGGGCTCGACGGTCGCGGCGGTGGTGCTCGTTGCCGAGGCGACCCGGGGCTGCAGGCGTTGCGTCCCGTGTGCGCCCGGTGTGGACCGAGGCTTCCCACATGAATCGAGAAGTCGCTGCGCGATGCTCCGAAGGGTACCCTTGCCTTTGGGAGGCAGAGCTCTCAGCCCGTCAGACCGCGGCGTCCTCCAGGAGATTCTTGAGTTCTCCCTGGATACGCCGCCCCTCGGTGGTGGATGGCTCCGGCATCGCTCGGAGTAGTATTGCCGCTGCAGCCAGATTCTGGCCGACCCCACTGGAGGCCAGGGGCAGCCTTGCCCTGGCATCGTCGGCGATACGGCGCTGGACGTCCTGGGCCTAATGACGCGCTTCTCCGGCGAGTGCTCGGCTTGCCCACTCCTGCTCGATGTTTTGTCGGAGCTGCACAAGTTGTCCTGCTTCCTCGTCGAGCTTGGCCTGCATCTCGCGGATTTGCTCGAGCTGTGTGTCCTCACCCCCCGCAGGGACTGGGACCACAGCTAGCTCCCGCAGGATGTCAACGCGAGGCGCAGACCCAGGAGGATTGTCATCCTCCAATATACCAAGGTGGTTGCCTTCGTCGTGACCCCCTAGATCGACGTGGAAAGATTCGCAACTTGGGCCACAACCTTTGTCATCAAGGCTGTGGCCATCATCGGAGCAATCGGAGAGGCAGTAGTCACATGCGATCATGAAGTCTCGCATGGCACTGGGATTACCGAGCCTGGAGAAATCCCAACCAGAGTCGGGCTCGTCTTCTTCCTCGGAACCCGGGGGCCCGTAGGTCGAGACAGCCATCAGTCGGTCCCAGGTTGACCACATATGGTACCCCGGAAGGTTAGGATATGCCTTTATGAAAGTGCTCACCGAAGTGGGGTCACTTGGTGGATCGAAGCTGAATCTAAAAGGCACCGGGTGGAAAACGGACGGTACCTCTCGATCGATGGACGGTGACGAAGTCGCGTCGGGGACGGGCTGCACCGTTATCTTAGGTACAAGGCTAACGCCCAGCAAGCCCTTCGCGAGTGTGTTGGCGTCATCTGTTCGCTTGTGGCTGGCATGTTGCGGGGAAACGACACCCGTCGTTGTCTCAGGCGCGAGGACGACGCCCGACATGTCCCCCGCTGGGGTGCCGACGTCGTCGACTCGCTCGACAGCCGACGAGGTGCCGCCTCCTGCCTGGCCACGGTTGCCCCGCCTCCTCCTCCTGCGGCGAGGAAGGCGACGGGACAAACCCGAATGCTGCTCTTCCGCCACGGGGGGAAGACATCATCGAGTTCGCCGCCGCCGGGCGAGCTGACGGCCGTCGTTGTCGCCTTCGCGCTGCGGGGGAAGGAGTACCATGTCGTAGCTACCGTCGAGGGACATGAACTCGAGGCTCCCGAAGCGGAGCAGCGTCCCGGGCTGAAGAGGTTGCTGGAGACTACCCATCTTGAACTCAATGGGAAGTTGTTCGTCAACACGCAGCAGGCCCCTACCTGGCGCGCCAACTGTCGGCGTTTCGACCCCGGGGGGGTCCCTGGACCGACGAGTAAAATTGTCGCTGCGTGTCCCAGCCCAGATGGGTTGGTGCGAGACGGAACACAAGGGGGAAAATGCGGCTCGTGTTATCTTGCGCCAGGGGGATGCGCTTGCAGTAGGGGTTACAAGCGTCGCGAGAGAGAGAGAGAGGGTGAGCCTGTTCGTGAGCTCATTATCCCCGCGCGACCCTCCTGCATGGAGGCCCTGGACCTTCCTTTTATAAATGCAAGGAGAGGGTCCAGGTGTACAATGGGGGTGTAGCTATGCGCTAACGTGCCCGACAGAGAGGTGCCTGAGCCCTGTGTACATGCCAACGTGGCTGTCGGAGGGGTGCTAGAGCCCTGTGTACGCGGTAATGTGGCCGTCGGAGGAGCGCTTGAGTCCTGTAGAAGCACAGCTGTCGGGGCTGCTAGGACCTTGCTGACGTCTCCTTGCTTCCGTAGGGGGCTGAGAACCGCCGTCGTCATGGACGCACGCGGGGAGCCATCATTACTCATTTACCGGGGCGAGCTAGATGGGACACCGGTCTTGTTCCCCGTAGCCTGAGCTAGCTAGGGGTAGGGTAATGATGTATCCCCCGTGGCGCGGTCGGTCCGAGCCCAAGGTCGGGCGAGGCGGAGACTCCTCCTGAGGCCGAGGCCGGGGTCGAGCGAGGACGCGATTCTTCCCGAAGTCGAGGTAGAGGCCGAGCCTTGGGTCAGGCGAGGCGGAGACCACCTTCCGAGGCCGAGGTTGAGGCCGAGCCCTGGGGTCGGGCGAGGCGGAGTCCTCCTTCCGAGGCCGAGGTTGAGGCTGAGCCCTGGGGTCGGGCGAGGCGGAGACCACCTTCCGAGGTCGAGGCAGGGGCCGAGCCCTAGGGTCAGGCGAGGTGGAGACCTCCTCCTGAGGTCGAGGCCCAAGGTCGGGCGAGGCGGAGTTTCCTGTTGCGCCTGAGGCTGAGCTTAGCTATTGTTAGCCTCACCCTGGCGGGTGGCACAACAGTCAGAGAGGGGTGAGCGGCGCTGTTTTCCTATCAGGTCGGTCAGTGGAAGGGCGAAGTGACTGCGGTCACTTCGACCTTGCCGACTGAGGCACGTGTGTCAGGATAAGGTGTCAGGCGATCCTCGCATTGAATGCGCCTGCGATACGGTCGGTTGGTGAGGCGATCTGGCCAAGGTTGCTTCACTGTGAAGCCTGCCCGAGCTAGGCTTCGGGCGAGTCGAGGGTGCGCCCGTTGCTTGAGGAGGCCCTCGGGCGAGGCGTGAATTCGTCTGGGACTTCTGTTTCCGCCCGAGGCTGGGCTCGGGCGAGGCGAGATCGCGTCCCTTGAGTAGACGAAGCCTTGACCTGAATCGTGCCCATCAGTCTCTGCAGCTTGCGCTGATGGTGGTTACCAGCCGTGTTTAGGAGTGTTGGGGGTACCCCTAATTACGGTACCCGACAAAAGGAGATTATGTTACCTTGTCAGAGAAACATGCTTCGTGTCAAGCATGGCATTTCTCCCTCCATTTTTCTCTAAGCTAACAAACAAAACAAGGCCGCTCAACTTTAGCACTAAGGGATCTTCCAAGAGTGATAAATTAACTTTAACAGCCATACTGACCACTAAACTGCCTAGGCAGCTGGTGAGAAGACCCCACATGCAGATTTATAGCAATGCACACAAAGAAGAACCCATACGCAGATTAATTCACACACAAAAAAAGAGAGAAACAAGGGCTAATTAAGTATGAAAAAATTCAATGCCTCATTACAACCATGATATAAATGACTAAACCATATTAATAATATCGATGACTAATAATTTTGTCTTATTTACATATCAGTTTTGTGGGTGCATGCCAACGAAATCTGCAACTTGTAAACATAACGTTTACCTGCATACGACGGGCACGACGGCCTCGGACTTCTTTCTTTGCTCCTTCAACAAACTTTTGCTTCTCTTGATGGACTTCATTGATCTCCTCTTTGGTTGATGGACGACCACATGAGCTTGTGTTTATAGAAGGAACACTTCCAAATTTCCTATTCTAAAACAAATAGAGGATCTAATGTCACTTCAGTTGTAATCAAACAATAGAAACTTACCGCAAACAATAAACAAAGCATACAATTTCAAATACAAAGGATTGTGAAAACATAGTACCAATACATCACGGAATTCATTGAAGAAAAAATGATGTTGTTCATCACGCAAAATAAGAAAACAATGTCAGGTCCATTACTGCTCTTCTACATGGACCACAATACTACAGTATCTTGTCCCTTCTCACTAAACATGTCGCAGAAGGGTAGGTGCCTGTTTTCAAACAACTCTACTATGTACTCCATACTATCCATTATGAAAATAGGTAGTAAAGGGTTTGATCATGTAATACGGCAGAAATAAATTCGGTATTTCTCAGATCCAATACAAACAGGATGAGGTGAAATGTCATAATAAAACAAGCATATAAATGAAAACTCCTTGTTGGTCATGATGTTTTCTAGCTGGTGAGGGAACAAAAGGCATTTTTGGATAATTTGCTCAAGAGTACAATTGTACAACATAGTAACTTACCTCTTCAGATGTCTGAACATTTTCCAGAACCATGGCAACATGCCTAGCTAGGTCGGAAGACAAATGGACAAGACGCTGCAAGTTTTTTCCTTCACTGTTTTCAAGATCCAAAGCGGCTGATAAATTGGAAGGAGAAAATGTTAAGACAAAGCAAACCCTGGTAATTTTAGCACCTAACAAGTTACAAATGCAAGAACAGTAATGCACTATTGCTTACAGTTACAATGTTTTCTGAGTGGCCTACATATCTCTTAACGCAAATATCCTCATAGACAATATAAGTTGTAGGGCAACCAATAAACCAGTGTTCCAGCAACTTTTTACCGTCCTATATCATTAGTTGTAATCAAGTAGGAACCCTAAAAAGCAATCAGAGCCTCAGAGGATGAGCTTATTCTTCCTACTACATTCCATCTTGCCCAAACTAAATCTAGATCATTGAAATTGGGATAATAAACACTACAGTTGATTACAAAAATGTCTATTACAAAAGCTCCAACAAATAATCATGTTTCACATTCATGTAACCAGTGATATCAAGCCTTCTAAAATATAGTATTAATAGAACGGAAACCAGCTAGCTACTACCCTAATAAAATCTATAGTCAACCCACTTGCAATATATGTCAAATTACCAAGACTAAAGGTGTTTGTTACTCACCCCTTTAGAGAACAGTCAGTGAGATCGAGATCCATATGCCTTTGTATTTACTTCCATAAATGTTTGTGCCATTAGGAAGCAATAGATTTCATGATTTGTAAGCCACGATTATCTTGCTAACCTCCCGGAACAAATGGATCCCATTTGGTTATGATGAATCAAATGTCAGTCTTTGAGCTTTGTTCAAAACAAATTCATACATGAACTTGACCAAGGGTGCGGTGACCTGCATGCTGTGATATTTAGGGTGACTAGAGACAAATTAAGAAACCTCATGTTATGAGTAGTTAAGTTAGACTTAGGCAACATATTTGAGCAATAACATGCAATAGGAGCACACAGATATAAAGTTGTTTCTAAAAACAATGGCCTATACATACTAAAATTAGGAAGATAAAAAATACAATATGTGCAAGGGCATAAAATTAGGAAGATAAAAATACAATATGTACAGATATACAACTGTTTCTAAAAACAATGGTCTAAACAAATTGGGAGCATATGTTAACCTCTGGTTCATCGGTGTAGGGTGAGATGTTGTCCACAGATCCAAAACGGATAGCAAGCATCTTCTCCTTGAGCTCACCATTTGCGAAGTCGAGTGCGTGACACACGCATGCCTTGTCGTTGCCGGCTTGCTACTAAATCTTAGTTGTCGTCAACACTATGCATACAAAGAAAAGGGTAAGCAATATGGTCCGGTGCGAAAACCTATCTTGGCAGATTGAGATTCCCCAACAAAATCCCACAAAAAGAAAGTGATTACCGAGATGGTTAGTGCAGATCTTAGGTGTCTTCGTGTGCTGCATGATAGGACCTTGTCGGTCAGATCGTGGAGGGGGAGAATCGAAGTGATGACTCACATGTCCAGGAGCACTGTATCGTCATCCTCTCCGGTGGTAACGACGACCTCATCGAGCTCCATGATGGTCGCAATCTAGGGCCGGTGTCCTCCTCGACGGTCTTGCCATGGTCGTCTAAGCATGGTGTCGGATCTGTGGATCTGATGAGCAGGTTTGACTTACCAAAGGTGGAGTCTCCGGTGAGCACCACCCTACGCGACGATGTCGGCGAGTTCCCAATATTATGCCTTGTGAGAAAGAACTCAAGTTCCCATGTTGAATGGAATCAACTGCGCTACAAAAGGTTGTGTTCTGACAGGTGAGAGTCGAAACCAATTTATTCGAATTATACATTTTAATAGGCACCTTTGTCTGGTAACTCACATGCAGCCATGCGATTCGTTGGCTTCACCTGCCCGAGCACCTCTACTACTGTTCTGCAGCGACATTGCTTCCCTGGACGAATGATGTCCCCATACACAGCCATCTCAATTATATCTAGCTCCTTATCTGTTCAGAGATTGAGTAGTAATACAATTACAAATCAGACTGGATATACAAGAACACTTCATCACATATAAATCGAAGCTTCAGATTGAGTGCCCAATATGGTATATAACAGTTAGCGATACAAACTAAACAAGGAGTTGAGATCAGTTCAATGATCCAATCTGTTGGACCAATGAATTTGTTCCAGTCAGTGGAGCAGATACTGGCACACAAACTTTAGAAGAAAACAAAAAGATTCCTCGATAGAAACTGTCTTACATCAATGCTCCGTCTATCCGTGAAATACATCAGCATGCTTATGGCCACAATGAAGCATAAACAAGATCCTAATTATCGACATCTAAATCGAATAGAAAGTACTAATGGCACTGAAATATAAAAAAACAATCTAAATTATGACATTCAACTTGGGTACATACACTCTCCTCTCTCAAAGTCGCACCTTAGAATGAGATAGCAAATATGAAGACAAGACAAGGGCACAAATAGAACTGGAAAACTACATACATAGATTAACTACCAGGTAAACAAACAAAGCTGTGGATGGTAATATATGTATATCATATGTGACAATTTCCTTTTAAATATCTCTAAATCACCTAACCAGTAATGAGTTCCCTTATCTGTAAAAACGAAGCTTCTGTAGTTCCAGGTAAAGAAAAATAAAAAGTAAGGCATCATGTGAACTTAAACAGAAATACTACCATTTAGCACGGCTAACACGTTTTCAAATATTAAATATTTGAATTCAATGTTTCTACCCTGCCTCTATTATAATCTTTTCTTCTACCATAGTACCATGTCCAAACTATATGCCATATATTTCTCTGCCATCGACAGATTAAATGTAAAACATAACTATAAACTAATATGCAATTTATTGCCAAGAACATATGCTAATGCTAGTACTCAAATTATTGTTGTTTCTAGTCATGCTCAATAGCAAGCCAATATTTCAAGACCACGGTTGAAACAAAAAAGTTATTCACTCACCAGTAAACATAATATCGCAGGAAAAACCCTGCATCTCTGCTTGCGCTACCCATGCTTTATCAGATTTGGAACGATTCACCCTGCATCTCTGCTTGCGCTACCCATGCTTTATCAGATTTGGAACGGTTCACCCTGCATCTCTGCTTGCGCTACCCATGCTTTATCAGATTCGCAGAAAAAACCCTGCATCTCTGCGGCGGCCTGGGAGCATGCCCCTTCCCCCCCGTCCATCAGCATAGCATGACAACATACATTTTTTATTTTTTCTCGATGGGGAGGCAAAAATCCCACCTCATATATTGAGCTTTTGAAGCCCAGGAACATAACACTAAAAGGGCAAAGAGATTACAATTGTGAGAGGGCGAGGGTGAGACATCCATGCCAAGCAAGAGCATGAGATCCATTAGGCAGGCTGAAGAGCTTCTACGGGAGGTCTCGTTCAGGGCCAGAATTGATTGTGTCTACTTCATCGAGAACTACACCTGGAGCAACAACGGCCCCAACCTCCACCACCCCCCGTCATCAGGAACGACTTCGAGACTCATTTCACGGTGTTGACAATCATTCGCCAGTGTCTTGAGTTCATCAAGCTAAACAGGAGCCAGTCTAAGAGCAAGAAAAGGACGAACGACAAGCAGGAAAGCAACAACGATTTGCTGTTCAGAACAAGGTTGAGGACGCCAAAGATAACTCACCAAGTGGAGACACCCTGACAGCAATGTTTCTTCGCTCCTCTTAACAAGCTTGGACCCCTCTGCGAACAGATCACGAGATCAGATTAAGAAAGCATTAGCCAGGTAGAGAAGCTCTTCCCGAAAGCGAGGCATTCTTACAAACACGTACCGGGCGAGTTGGAGAACAGCTTCTTGCGCGACTTTCGCTTCCAATCAAATAGGTTGAAGATCCCGCCGCCGCCAATAACCTTCGCTCCACCCTTTATTGCTCCACGGACCTTCCATTCTCCGCAAGTCGTGGCACGAGGAGGGGTTGCGCCAGCCGTCGGGGCGCGTCCAAGGAGGATTTGGCACATGGGCGAGCGTTGCGGGCGCAGATGGAAAGGATTGCGCGCTGGCGATGGCAGGCGGCGGATTGCACGTGGAGACCTTCCATCGGCGAGCAGGGGCATGGCGGCGGATTTGGCGCAGGGGCGGCAGATTGTGCGTGGAGACCTTCCATCGGTGAGCAGGGGCGTGGTGGCGTATTTGGCGCAGGGGCGCGGCGGATTGCGGACGCGGATGGAAAGGATTGCGCGCTGGCGATGGCAGGCGGCGGATTGCACGTGGAGAAATCGTGGCGGGCAGAACAGCACCTGTGGACGCCTACACTAACAACATATAGAGTAGTAGAGATTATCTAAATATGTGTTGTTTGAGAAAAAATATCTAAACATCAAACAAAATATATACACTGGTGTCAAGTTTTTTAGGCATCGATAGACTAGTCGTCTAGTCGGTTGGCTTAGGGTATGTCGTGGCTCACCCGGACCACCCATTAGATACTCCCGTGGGCGTAGCTGTTTTGTTCCAAAATTTTAGATGTTTTTATAGTTTATTATACACTTAGATATACCCCATGTCTAGATATATATAGTAAAAATAATATATCTAAAAGTCAAAGTATCTTATAATTTAAATAAAGGGAGTATATATAGAGATTGAGGTTATACAAAAGTCACCAACTTAGCTACATGGATCATCTCAAAAAACAATGGACCAATCTTACAGGATGTTTGTTTTGTTGTGTGTTTGCTTCGGTCTTTCTGAAAGGAAAATATGCTATATGACATTCCTAGTTTGATTTTGGTGATTAATGACAAACACAACCTTGAGATCTAACTAGTTTAATAAGAATGTGCTTGCAAGTTCACAAGTGTCAAATTGAGAGATTCAACGGAACAATCTGCTCAAACAAAGGCAGAAAGCACATATTTTGGATAAGCTGTATGGACAGTTCACAAGTTTAGATAAGTTCTAATTGCGCTTAGAAATGTTTTTGAGCATCTTAGAGGGTTTGGAAAGTTAAATTTTGAAAAAGGTATATTTGATGTCCGGTTTGAGCTAAAACAAAATTCTAAGTTAAATGAGGTAAAGAAGTGAAGATTCATGACTTAGACTAGTTGTCACTAGAAATGATTGTCTAAGTCATGAGAATACTCTCAAAGAAAGCCAAATCAATTTGAAGAAAATTGCTCAATTTGAACTTTAAGTCAGCAGGTCTGCGGCGCACTGGACCAGTCCAGTGGTGCACCAGACCTAATTCGTAGATACCTCTATAGAAGTGACTCTCGTGGCCGAGTGCATCAGACTAGTCCAGTGGTGCGTCAGACCACTTACGTGGAGACCTCCGCCGAAGGTCTTCGACGGCCTGGCGCACTGGACCAGTCCGGTGGTGCGCTAGACCACTTACGCAGAGAGCTCTGTAGACTCCCGTGGCCTGGTGCACCAGACTGGTCCGGTGCACCGAACCACTCGGGTTCAACGACTTTGTCAGGATTCAACCTATATAATGCATACATATGATGAATAGCAAATCGTATGCATGACCGAAGGAAATTAAAAACATGTGTGAGTTTAATTTAACCTATATAATGTATGGTGAAAGCATGTGAGAGATACTAAATAATCTTGATACCAATATGCATGATACCAATCATAGTGGATACTAGTATGTATGATACCAATTGCTGCAGAAATCTTGAAATGTAAAGCATGTTGCTTTTATCTGGAGACTCTATTTTCCTTTCAATGAGACTACTATGCACATGATAAGTTTGAGAAAGGTGTTCGTATCAATTGTACCAACTTATAGATTAACCTACCTATAAGGAATGGTGATGCCTAAGAGGAGGTGTGAATTAGACAATCTATTTTTGCACTAATCTATAACCTCTACTTTTTTCTTAAACAAAACCTATGGAAATAACCAAACATTTATATGGATAACTAAGATTTTTACACTAATCTATTGTCGATGGTTTCTAGCTTGTTTGATAGCTCATTGTTATGTATGAAAAGAATTTCTATTTTGTTTAGCAAACTATCATAAGTATATTGTGAGCTAGCTAACATTGCTTTTAGTTTTTTTTATTTTTATTTATTAAATGCTCATTGATAGGTATGATTGCACTAGCTTATATTTTCTCAATTTTATTATATAGCGCAACATACAAATTTGCAAAGGTTTCTATTGTTCTAGCAAATTTTGATAATATTTATTGACGAATTTTGATTTTACCAAGCCCTTTGTTTAGTGCATACCTCTTCAAAGAATTTAATGACATATATAGGTTATTCTATAGAGGGTTTGTCATTATCGCTATCATTGTCACTATAGGGTTTTGCTAGCACATTTATAGAATCTTCCGTATTCTTTTCTTTCTTCCTCATGAATTTCCAAATCGGAGCACAAAGAGAGCCATCTCTCTTCATCTTTTGAGCAAATTTTCTTCCTCAATTGATTCTTCCTCCTTTTTCTTGTTCCTCCCTTTAGATGAGGTGGTAGCTTTTAATGCCACACTCTTCTTCTTCTTTTCATCTTCAATGTCTCCCACATAATCTTTCTGATGGTATGTGTCTTTTGTGACCACACCCCTAGTACTTGGGTTGGGGTCACTCCCTTGAAGTCGTCCCTCACAATAATAGTAACCAAGGTGTCAAATCTTAAGGGTAAACATCTTAGGAACTGTAACAAAATCATCATCATCCACCTTGTGTCCCAAGTTTGAGCTCATTGACAATGTTGTTGAGCCTATGAAAAATCTAGGGAACACTCATATTCTAGCATCTTAAATTTTGCATATTTTTCTTTGTGTATATATAGTTTGGCTTCTTTTACAATCGTTGACCCGTTGTGCATTCATATGAATCTTCTAATCTCTTCCACACCTAATGAGAAAGCTCTATGTTGCTGGTCTTCTTCTCCGTCGAAGGTCCTCAAGACATAAACACCTTCGACAAAGTGACACAAGAAGTTCGCTCTCCTTCTGCCGAAGGTTCTCAAGACGAAGACCTCGAGAAGGAGCAACAATGCAGAACGCTGAAGCTACCGATAGCTTTGGCTCAGATCAAGCAAAGAAGGAAAAGACTAGATATACCTTGTTAATTTAAGTTGTTTATAAGAAAATATTCAAGGGCATGGATGTAATTTTTCCCGGGCTGTGCTCCGTGCCTATAAATAGGTGAACAGTAACACCGTACTGTTCACGCTGAAATATAATCACTTTCTTGCGTCTTCACCTTGGAGCAAGCCGAAGCATTCGAGAACAAGTGACCAACATTGGCGCCCACCTCCGGTGAACTCACTTCCACGACTGCGACAATGGCTTCGCAAGACAACCAAGCTGTGGCACCTTTGGCTACGAAGCTGGTGCTCCCAATCACAAGCGGCTCAAGTTCTGAACTAGCCAATAAGAAGGAGAAGAAGGAAGCATAGAGAAGGGTACAACATATTGGAGTGCAAGGACCCTTCATCAAGTCCAAGTGGTATCATATACCAATCACCTTCTCCCAGGAAGACCTTCAGCTCAAGGATTATCCTCACTCACAATGATGCAATGGTTATATCTTGTGTCATCAAGGGGTTCCTAGTTCACAATGTCCTTGTAGACACAGGCAGTGTAGCAGACATCATCTTTGCGAAAGCTTTTAGGCAAATGCAAGAGCAGGATGACAAGATACATGATGCAACACACCCCCTCTGTGGCTTCGGAGGAAGGTAGATAGTAGCACTCGGCAAGATAACTATGCCGATCACCTTCGGCTATGTTCACAACATAAGGACAGAGCAGGTTGTCTTTGACATTGTTGATATGGAGTATCCCTACAATGCAATCATTGGGTGAGGAATATTAAACGCCTTCGAAGCAATACTTCATCCAGCATATCTGTGCATGAAGATACCATTAGACCAAAGCCCCATAGTTGTGCATGGGAGTCAAGAGGCTACTAGAAGGGCCGAAGGGAATTGTACAGATTCAAAGGCTATCCATAACATAGATGAAGCCGAAGCTCATCAGCAATACAAACACAAAAGAGATAAGGCTGCCTCAGCAGACCAGCCGAAGCCTATGCTTTTATGCGAGGACATAGCCGATCAGAAGGTATTGCTGGGGTCACAACTATCTGATGAACAAGAAAAAACCCTGTTGAAGTTTTTATTCAACAACATGGATGTCTTTGTCTGGTCAACCAATGATCTATGTGGCGTCAATAGAGACGTCATCGAGCATTCACTTAATGTAGATCCCGCTATCAGGCCAAGAAGGCTGGAGTCGGGCGAGGTGGAGACCGTCTTCCGAGGTCGAGGTGGAGTCCGAGCCCTAGGGTTGGGCGAGGCGGAGACCGTCTTCTGAGGTCGAGGTGGAGTCCGAGCCCTGGGGTCGGGCGAGGTGGAGACCGTCTTCTGAGGTCGAGGTGGAGTCTGAGCCCTAGGGTCGGGCGAGGCGGAGACCGTCTTCTGAGGTCGAGGTGGAGTCTGAGCCCTAGGGTCGGGCGAGGAGGAGCTTCCTATGGCACCTGAGGTTGGACTCGGCGGCTATCAGCCTCACCCTGGCGGGTGGCACAGCAGTCGGAGCAGGGCAGGCGGCGCTGTTTTCCTGTCAGGTCAGTCAGTGGAGGGGTGAAGTGACTGCGGTCACTTCGGCCCTGCCGACTGAGGAACGCGCGTCAGGATAAGGTGTCAGGCGATCCTTGCATTGAATGCTCATGCGATGCGGTCGGTCGGCGCGGCGATCTGACCAAGGTTGCTTCACTGTGAAGCCTGCCCGAGCTGGGCCTCGGGCGAGTCGAAGGTGCGCCTGTTACTTGAGGATGCCCTTGGGCGAGGCGTGAATCTGCCTTGGTCTACTGTTCCTGCCTGAGGCTGGGCTCGGGCGAGGCGAGATCGTGTCCCTTGAGTGGACGGAGCCTTGACCTGAATTGCGCCCATCAGGCCTTTGCAGCTTTGTGCTGATGGTGGTTACCAGCCGAGTTTAGGAGTCTTGGGGGTACCCCTAATTATGGTCCCCGACAGTAGCCCCCGAGCCTCAAAGGGAGTGTTGGTACTCGCTTGGAGGCTTTGTCGCACTTTTTTGCAAGGGTACCGACCTTTCTCGGTTACGTTTTGTTCCGGTGGGTGCGCGCGAGCGCACCCACCGGGTGTAGCCCCCGAGGCCTCGGAGGAGTGGTTTGACTCCTTCGAGGTCTTAATGCCTTTCGTGATGCCTCGGTCGGTCTGGTTGTTCCCTCATGCGAATAGGTCGTTGCCCGGGTGCATAGTCAGGTTCCGAGTTCTCGGGTTAGTATGTTGACGCTGTCAACGGTGTGGCCGGAGCCGGGTTTGCGAGAGCAGCCCCCGAGCCTCTACACAGGAAGAGAGGACGGTCAAGGACTGACTCGACTTTTTTCATACGCCCTTCGTCGCCTTTCTGCAAAGAGGAGGGGGGAAGCACCATGTTGCCCTCGGAGGGCGCCGAACATGGTGTCTCCAGTGAGTTGCTAACGTGTGATCCGAGTGGACGCCCGTGCCCCGTTCGATAAGGGTCGGCTAGTGGCCTAGAGGCGCGCTCCAAAAGTACCTGCAGGTGATTTGCCGGACTCAGTCCTGTTTGATAGGGTCCGAGGGCTCGATGCCTCCCTCTGATGGGATTCCGTTACAGAATCGCTCCTGCTGGTCTCGGAAATGTCCTAGGGTACCTCGGGAGCATAGCCCGAGCCTCGGCCATGTATCGGACGTACCTAGAGTCATCCCTCGCTCTGCGTGTTCTGAGGCGGCTGTCGAACCCTTCGGGGGGCAGCCTTCGAACCCCTGATCAGTAGTGGGCGCGGAGCCCGAGTGGCCTGAGGCGGCTATCGAACCCGTCCGAGGGGCCAGCCTTCGAACCTCTGACCAGTAGTGGGCGTGGAGCCCGAGTGCTCTGGGTGGCTGTCGAACCCTTCCGAGGGGCCAGCCTTCGAACTCCTGATCAGTAGGAGGGCTCGGGGCCCGCTTCCTTCGCGGAGAAGGATCCCTTTCAGAGTATCCCCTTTCCCGGACCCTGTAGCAAGAGAGAGAAAGGGGAAGAGGAAAAGGATACGAAATTGAACGACGTGGCGCACCTTTTTTGACGCGGTCATTATGGCGGAGGTGAAGCGTCACTCGCTTCGCCTGCCAAAGGTGTCGCCTGCCCTGCCGTGGAGTTAATGCGACGGGACGAGTGGTTCGCGGGGCAGCCGTTGCGCGAGCCGTTCGAGGAACGGAACACGGGCGCGTCGGCTTCACGCCGTGGGAGAGGGCTCCCCTGCTGCTCCAGGAGGGGACGTGAGCCTGCAGATGATTTGACTGCTGCTCCCGTCCGTCTGCTACCGCCATTACTGCCGGCCCACTTTTGGCCATATCGGTCGTCGCACCTTCTCCCGCGGCTGACTGATCCGTGATCGATGTGCCTGGTTGGCACTGTTGGGCTATGCGCAGGGTCGCCTTGAGTCGCGACACCGGTTCCGCAGTCGAGAAGGCGCAGTTTTTGCGTAAGTGGCGGTGCAGTTTTTCGCACGTAGTAACCGGTGCGTCGGTTACATGACGTGTGGGCCTGGGCCTCCATGCTGGATGCGTCGAAGTCGAAAGGGTGCATCCCCGTGGTGCAGTTGCATGCCGCCTGCATGGTGGTCCGCCCTTTCACCCGCTGGTTTAGGCGAAGGTGGAGGAGTGCTTGTAACCGTTGGGCGGTTACACGCTCCGCGTGCGGCGGTTTGGCTTCTTCTGTGCTGGGCCAGCTTGCACGTCGTGTGGGACCCAGCCCCCGTGTCGCAGGGGGAGGACTTTTGAGCGCGTTGGTGAAGACTTAGCCCGCGACGCCTGAGGACGCGAGTGGGGTGAGTCGCCTTTAAAAAGGGATCGACCTCCTGGGTGGTAGCCACGCCTTCGCACTTTCCTCATGCATCGCGCCCTTCCTCCTTCCGAGCCCCCGGATGGGGAGCGCCCGCGTTGCCTTCGTCTTGTTGTGGGAGGAGCGCAACCTCGTGGAGGTTGGCACCTTTCAGCCATCGCTCGGCTTCAAGGATTTTCATCAGGCAGCCCGGCTGCATCCCCTCACCAATGGTCACCCAAGACGGTGACCACCAGTTCGATGGTGGGGAGAAGCAAGCCGGGCTGCGGCCTCTGCCCCGCCCTCAGCTTCAAGGATCTTCATCATCCTTGCTGGGGCGGAGGGCGAGCTGAGCCGGGGCCTGCCTTCGCGTGGGCTGGCGTCCCACCTCTTCCTCCGGCATCTAAGGGTGGAAACCATCCTCCAGCTCTGCGGAGGAGGCGTCCTCCAGCCATGCCGGGGAAGGCGAACTGCTGCTGCCCAGCCAGGGTGCAGCATTCCGCCCTCTGTCCGGGCGACGGTGGCCAGCCGCACCGGGGGGTCTCACAACACGTCGTACGCCGCGAGGGCGCCACTCGTGTTTTGGGTCGGTCCCACTCTCGTTTTTGTGGCGAGGACGGAAGTGAGGACCTGCCGGTGCGCTTTGGGGTGGCCGGCGCTCGCTGGTGCGGTGTTGGTGGGCAGGTGGACGCCGCCGTCAGTGCTGAGGTGGTGGCAGCTGGAGAAAGCTTCTCCGCCGATGAGACCGTCAGCGCCACCCGCGGACCGACCTCCGGCTCTTTGGCTTTAATGTCTGGTTCTCGTCCCTCGAGTGGGGACGCGAACGAGAGCCTTCCAGCGGTAGCGTCCGCCCTGGGACCATCGCTGTTGCTGCAGAGGTCGTTGGCGAGTTACCCGGAGTTCGTCGTCCCGCAGGCCCTCCGATGTGGAGGTTGTTCATACCCGCGGGAGTGGAACCGGAGTTCCATTTGTAATGGCATCTTGAGTGCCGGTGTATGTTCATTGCGGCTGTCGGGGCCTGAACATCTGTGTATTTGGGTGTAAAGTCGTGTTTCTTCCTCATTTCGAACACCAGGACTCGCCTGTCGGCTAGCTGAACCGCTTAACCAAGTGTGAGTTGCCCTGCGCGGAAGGTGACGAGTGAGGTATCCGTATCCCGGAGGCGTAGGAGTCCCTCGGCTCGATCGTCCTTGCCACTCAAGGCTTCTCTTGCACGGTTAAAGAAACCCTCGGTCGCTCTGCGATGAGCCGGAGCCGGAGGCTGCGGTGCCAGCATGGACAGAGGCGGAGTTGGCTCGAAAAGGGGGCTTCGTCGGCCCAGGAGCAGGGGATTTCCCAGGCCGAGGAGGCGTAGCAGCGGCGGCTAGAAACTGGCCGGGTTGTCCACTGGCGGGACCAACCCTGGAGTCAGGCTGCCGAGGCCATGAGCCGGGCCGGTGTCCTCAGGGGACAGCTGGCTGAGGCTACGGAGCGGCCGGTCGAGCCGTCTGCTCGGGCCGGGTTCCTGGAGGAGACCCTGGCGGTGATGGCCCAGGCGCGGTACTGACATCTTCCTTCGAGGTGGAGATCCTTTGCCCGTGTCGCCGTCCGAGGCCGGGTCGGATTCCGCCGAAGGTGGAGTCGATGCCGAGGGTGCTGCTACTCCCCCTATTGATGTCTGAACCTGCAGGATCAGTTTGTCTGTAGTGTGCGTATGTTTTTTGCGGCCGCCAAGGCCCAAACATATCGTTGTCGCGTTGTAAAGCTGTGTTTCTTTTCCTCTTGTTTCGAGTATCAGGACTTGTTTGTCGGTAGCAGAATCGCTCATCCGAGCGAGAGTTACTTATCGCGGAAGGTGATGAGTGAGGTATCCGTATCCCGGAGGCATAGGAGTCCCTCGGCTCAGTCGACCTTCGCCGCTTACGTGTACTCTTGCTCGTCCGCGGGATTCTGTTATCGATATGGTCGAGAAGGTTCGAAAAATCGTTTTGGCAGAAAAGTTTTCGAGCGTTAAGACTTGTTCGGTCAGCAAAATCGCTTATTCGAGCGTGAGTTACTTATTGCAGAAGGTGATGAGTGAAGTATCCGTATCCTGGAGGCGTAGGAGTCCCTCGGCTCGGTCGGCCTTGCCGCATACGTGTACTCCGTCGTTTTCAGGATCCCACTATCGAAGTAGTCAAAAAGCGCGAAAGATGTTCCGGCAGAAAGACTTTTTTCGAGGAAAATTTTGACGCAGAGGGGGTTCCCCCCTTCTAGCCCCCGAGGGAGGGTCGGGCTTGGCCGAGGCAAGGCTGACCCTTCCTTGATGGTTAGACTTTATTTATGTATGTAAACGAGGTATATGAACGAATTGAAAACATCTTAAGGGTAGAAGCGACGTAGTTGTCAGATGTTCCAAGCGTTGCTGTAGACCTCGCCTTGACTGTTGGCCAGCTTGTATGTTCCGGGCTTCAAAATCTTGGCAATGATGAACGGCCCTTCCCATGGAGGTGTGAGCTTGTGGCACCCTCGAGCGTCTTGTCGTAGCCGAAGCACCAAGTCGCCCACCTGGAGGTCTCGGGACCGAACCCCTCGGGCGTGGTAGCGTCGCAGGGACTGCTGATACCACGCCGAGTGTAGTAAGGCCATGTCCCGAGCCTCTTCCAGCTGGTCCAGTGAGTCTTCTCGGCTTGTTCGGTTGCTTCGGTCGTCGTACACCCTCGTCCTCGGGGAACCGTATTCTAAGTCTGTGGGCAAGATAGCCTCGGCCCCATAGACTAGAAAAAACGGCGTGAAGCCCGTGGCCCGGCTTGGTGTCGTCCTCAGACTCCATACCACCGAGGGGAGTTCCTTCATCCATCGCCTGCCGAACTTGTTGAGGTCGTTGTAGATTCTTGGCTTGAGTCCCTGTAGAATCATGCCGTTGGCATGCTCTACCTGCCCATTCGTCATGGGGTGAGCTACGGCGGCCTAGTCCACCCGGATGTGGTGGTCCTCGCAGAAGTCCAGGAACTTCCTGCCGGTGAACTAGGTGTCGTTGTCGGTGATGATGGAGTTTGGGACTCCAAAGCGATGAATGATGTTGGTGAAGAACGCCACCGCCTGTTCGGACCTGATGCTGTTTAGGGGTCGGACCTCAATCCACTTGGAGAATTTGTCGATAGCGACCAGCAGGTGCGTGAAGCCCCCGGGTGCCTTCTGCAAGGGACCAACGAGGTCCAGACCCCACACAGCAAACGACCAGGTGATGGGTATTGTTTGCAGAGCCTGAGCGGGCAGGTGCGTCTGCCTTGCGTAGAATTGACACCCTTGGCAGGTGCGTACAATCCTTGTGGCGTCGGCCACCGCAGTTGGCCAGTAGAAACCCTTGTGGCGTAGCGGAGGTGCTTCCCGAGGGGTGAGATGAAGAGCAGGCTCGCGCCCGCTCCTGTTTTCATCAGCGACCCATCGAAAAACATGGTCCAGAGTTCCGGTTGGATCAAAGCTGCTGGAAGCTAGGTGTCGACCCATTTAGCCACGAAATCCGCCAAGATTTGGGACTTGATGGCCTTCCGAGGGGCGAACGAGATTGTCTCGCCCATGATCTCCACCGCCCATTTGCAATCCTACCCGAGGCCTCTCGGCACTGGATGATCTCCCCCAGGGGGAAGGATGACACCACAGTCACCGGATGAGACTCGAAGTAGTGTCACAACTTTCGCCGCGTTAGAATTACCACGTACAGTAGCTTCTGAATTTGCGGGTAGCAGATTTTGGTCTCGGACAGTACCTCACTGATGAAGTAGACCGGCCTCTGGATGAGCAATGCATGCCCTTCTTCTCGTCTCTCGACTACGATCGCGGCGCTGACCACCTGAGTGGTTGCGGCTACGTAGATCAAGAGGGCTTCTCCCGCAGCAGGGGGCACCAGGATGGGCGCGCTTGTAAGGAGCGCCTTTAAGTTCCCGAGGGCTTCCTCGGCCTTGGGGGTCCAAGTTAAGCGCTCGGTCTTCCTTAAGAGGCGGTACAGGGGTAGGCCTCTTTCGCCGAGGCGTGAGATGAAGCGGCTTAGAGCCGCAAGGCATCCCATGACCCTTTGTACTCCTTTCAAGTCCTTGATAGGCCCCATGTTGGTGATGGCCGCGATTTTCTCCGGGTTGGCCTCGATGCCCCGCTCGGAGATGATGGACCCCAGGAGCATGCCTCGGGGGACTCCGAAGACACACTTCTCGGGATTGAGTTTTACGCCTTCAGACACTTGAATGTCGTTTCAAGGTCAGTGAGGAGGTCGGAGGCTTTGCTTGTCTTGACTATGATGTCATCGACGTAAGCCTCGACCGTTCGGCCAATGTGCTCTCTGAACACGTGGTTCATGCACCTTTGGTATGTCGCGCCTGCATTCCTCAAACCGAATGGCATAGTAATATAGCAGTACATGCCAAAGGGTGTGATGAAAGAGGTCGCGAGCTAGTCGGACTCTTTCATCCTGATTTGGTGATACCCAGAGTAGGCATCGAGGAATAACAGGGTTTCACACCCAGCAGTGGAATCCATGATTTGATCGATGCGAGGTAGAGGGTAGGGAACTTTCGGACATGCTTTGTTTAGACCAGTGTAATCTACACACATCTGCCATTTCCCACCTTTCTTTTTCACAAGCACAGGGTTGGCTAGCCATTCGGGATGGAATACCTCTTTGATGAACCCTGCAGCCATCAGCTTGTGGATCTCCTCGCCTATGGCTCTGCGCTTTTCTTCGTCGAATCGGCGCAAAGGCTGCTTCACGGGTCGGGCTCTAGCTCGGATATCCAGCGAGTGCTCGGCAACATCCCTCGGTATGCCAGGCATGTCCGAGGGACTCCACGCAAAAACCTCGGTGTTCGCGCGGAGAAAGTCGACGAGCACTGCCTCCTATTTGGGGTCGAGCTCGGAGCCGATCCGAACTTGCTTGGAGGCGTCGTTGCTGGGGTCGAGAGGGACAGACTTAACCACCTCTGCTGGTTCGAAGTTGCCGGCGTGGCGCTTCGCATCTGGCACCTCCTTGGAGAGGCTCTCCAGGTCGGCGATGAGGGCCTCGGATTCGGCGAGGGCCTCAGCGTACTCCACGCACTCCACGTCACATTCCTGTGACACCCCAGGTGTCAGTTTCATGTTATGTCGGGAGATTTATCCTAATCTCGGACGCTCAGTGAAATTTTCTATTTCTCGATCACGTTTATCTCCATTTATCAAGTTACTTGTGAAGGTTTCACCGATATCTGATTTTACTCGATCTCCAGCAGGCCAAATTTGGAGCCGTTAAAAACTTTTATTTCTCGGAGCGAATGCAATCCCGATATTCAATCTCGAATTATAAATCTCATCTGAAGCTCATTTAATCAAACTCTCGATGACTGTTATTGGTCTGAGCCCGAGTTTGATTCCTCGACCCTCGATCGATGTCCGACTATTTAATTCGAGTCCGTACTCTCAAACGGAATGCTCAATATGTCGTCCTCAAATTAATTCTTACTCGACTCGGCCACATATCTCATGTCTGAACCGAACTCAAAACCCCGTATCGACAACAATTTTAAAATATCACGATTCGCCTTCTCCGACTAAAAATCCAAATCCGATCAAGTCTCAGGACGATTTATTTTCAAATCACGCGTAGGTAATTATTTTTGAGCGAAATCAAATTAGACTCTCGGCCGAATTAATCGCTCAACCTTCCATTCGTCCAGACTCTATTCGCTCTGTTCTCCGTAGAGACGAATTCCGCAGGAGCAATTGTATTCCGGGAAATAATTAGCGTTCCGATAATCCGTGTTTAATCAAAATGCCATAAAATAAAATGGAAATAAATTGTCACGACCCGGTTTAATGTTTGGGCCAGCCCAACTCAGCCCATTTGGCCCACTAAGAAAACCCTAACCCTAGTACATGCCTATAAATAGGAGCTCTCTCCCTTACAAATTGGAAAATTTCCATTTCCACCCCCAGCCGCCAACATCTCTTCTCTTCCTCCTCTACCATTTTCCAGCCACAGGCTCCACGCACGCCAGAGAAGGAGCTCTTCTTCCCATGGCGCCACCCCTTCGCTGCACCCCTCCTCCCTCAACGCCGGCGCTCCCTGTCCTCTATCCCTCGGCGCGCGCCCCTGCAAACCCCCAGCCAGTCGATCCTCTCTGCTCGGCCTCCTAGCGCTCGGTACCCTGAGCCCCTGCTCTTCTCCCATGGTGGTCGAACAGAGCTAGCTCCATGGACGCCCCTGCGCCGGATCTTCTCCCTGGGCACCCGGATGCGCGCGCCCTTCTTCCCCTAGCGCTCGCTCCCTGCCCTAGGTGCTTGGCTCCTCCAGTTGGATGGCTGGTCTTGGTGGCCGCTGCTGCCATGGGAGCCATGTCGAGCTCCCTGTTCTCCATGCCGTTGGGTTGCAGGAAGTTGCGCCCTTCATCTCCACAGAGCAGGGCGTCTCTGTGCTCCTCTCCCAGCCGCGAGCCCTCTATCGACGCCCCTGCTCCTCTTCGCTCTACGGCGCAGCAGCTCTGCGCTCCACTTACCATGGAAACCAGCCGACCTCCATAGCACACGAGCATTCCCCCAGCAGCAGCCGCGACAACTCCACGCTCTGTCGGCTCACTGTTTTGCACAGTCCAATGGACAGCACCACCCCCTCCACTTCGGCTGAAGCATATCCAACCCCCTACAGCGCAGCTCCTCGCAGCCGAGTTTCCCCCGCAGCCCCGCATCGTTGGTGCTTCACGGGCATTCGATGAAATGCCCGAGTGAAGCTCTATGTCATGAACAGCAGCGATGTCACAGTCGCCGTGACCTCGCCTTCGTGTGTTGCTCGCATTGCTCCACGTCGTCATCGAGTCTCCTTGCAAGCTTGTGGTTCAGCCAAAACCTTGCTTGCATGCGAGTGGAGAACCTCGACGAAGTAAGTAATGAAGAGTAAGCTGTCCCTTTTGTTTTCCAACTAATATTAGGCGATATCTTGTAATGTGTTGAATGTTGGTAAAGTTTATTATTCATATGTAGTGGCGTGAACATGTGTGCGAATCGGGGAAATAGCTGAGTAATGTTGATTGGACGTGATGTGTAAATTTAAAGATTGTAGGTTGTGTGTAGGTGTATTATTGAACATGTATGTCGATGTATTATAATAGTGATTGTGATAGAGTCTTTTGAGGTATTTTGAATGCATCCCGAGTATGGTTGCATTCGAAATAGGGAAAGAGACATGTAGTGCGATGAAAAGGCTAGATTGATTTTATAGGTCGTATGAAAAACGTTCTATTAAGTGTATACGTTGAGTGTGTTAAATGGATCCTACGTATGTAGAGTGTAGTGTATTGGTTAGGCGAAGAATTTTTGAATAGACGAGTATGAGGCGTGCAGATAAGTCGAGATTGAAGTGCAAATACTACGCAATGTGATGGGATTCATGATTATATAGGAGTTATAATGGTTGATGTGATGAGTAGTTTAGCAAATGCTAGTTTGCGTGGAGGATGTATCATTAAGACATGAGTGTCGAAGTTCATTTATATTAGTGGTCGCGCCACATTTATTGAAGTGTCTCGAGTGCACGCCATAATATGGTTGTATGCGAGACAGGGTTATGCGTATGATGAGTTTAGTAAAAATTCTATCTGTGTCAGTTGTGTTAAGTTGAAGTTTATTTGTGCATATAAAGTAGTAAGGTATTTAATGCTTACGACTCTTAGTCGATGGTAGAAATTGTCTTGGCTTAAATAGAGAGGTGGTGATATGCCAGAGTAGTCATCGCTTTCTCTATATTTATAGGTCAAGTCATGACGATGCATATTATGCGTTCGTTAAATTATGTTTCGCATATAGTGTATGATTGTGCTCACGATTTCGAGTAGACAGTTCAAATAAGTCAAGTAGGTTTGTAATGAAAGATGTGTGATGAAGTTAGTTTGTTTTAGGATATTTGTTGAAATGCTCCATTCATGTGATAGACATGTGTGGTTAATTCAAATCGAGTCGGTGTGTGTGACGATGATATTCATGAATTAAGTAGATGTCCTAAAATTGTGTAGTGAAGCTTAGGTTGAGTTTCAAGCGATGGGGGAATGTTTTAGTAAAGATGTAGGTGAATTGTGAACGAGTCATTTAACGTATTAGGCATGTCGTGTAGTGGTGGTATGAAAAATGGGTTAGGAATCGATCGGCTAAATGCCAAGTTCGGTTAGAGTTATTTTGTTACTTGGGATTGTGGGGTAAAGTGATGGCATGACTACGTAGCCGTCACGTCATCTATTGTGTGACTATGCTTAAGTGTGTCTTGCTACAAGTTAGAATAAGTCGAGTCTCTAGAACGCGGCAATTTTTAAAGTAAATAGAAGCTGAATTTTATTAATTGCTGTTTTGGGCTGCACGCGCTGTTTTTGTCATACAAAATTGTATTTTCTGTAGATATGTGCTATAGAAAAGTGGTAGATAACTCTATTATCTTACTTGTGTAAAAATTTGACAGGCATAAGTCTGATCGTTTACGAGTTATGCTTTTTACAAATTCAGTAACTGAATCTGTCCAAATTCTGTACAGATTTCAGAAACTGCATTGTTTGCTTAAGTTAATGTTAGAATCAGTCCTTGTCGATTATAAGAAAGTTGTAGATACTTTTCTCATCTTGCTTGTGTTAAAATTTCATAACCATAGGCCTGACGGTTTAAGAGTTATGAATTTTACAAACTGGTTGTTGTGTTCTGTCCACTGACAGAACAGATTTTGAAAACTGAATTGTTTGATTCAGTTAAACATAGAATCACTTCTTGGTGATTATAAGAGTTATATAGTTCTTTTGCCAAGCTTTTCAAAAAGTCTTAGATCACTCTTTTTGGTGGTCTGAAGCTTAAGTTATGAATGTTTCAAATATAAAGACTGAATCTGTCCAGTTCTGGACAGCAAAGTCTTTTAGTGATGTTTATCCTTAGTTAAATATTGTTACACCTTGGGATGTTTATAAATAATTTGTAGAACATTTAATTAGCTTTACAGAAAGTCTAGGATTACTTTGTTTGGATGTCTGAATCTTTAGTTGTGAATTTTTGAAGCTGCAAGTCTGAATCTGTCCAAATCTGGACAGAGCTGCTGTGTTTGCACAATTCGACCTTGCTAAGAGTCTAATCATATTGAGATGATAATACCAAAGTTGTAGTTCACTTTTTAAGCTTTCCGGAATGTCCTAGTTTGCTATTTTTGGATTAATCTTTGAAAAGTTATGGTTAAAGCAAGTGACTGATGTGCTGCTGTCCTAAAATTCTGCAAATGTTTAATTGATTGTTGAGTTGACCCTTTTTGGCTAAAAATGCTTAGTTAACACTTAAGTAATGTAGACTTGCCATGACTAAGCTTCATAATGCACGTGTGTCACGTTTTGTATGTTTCTTGCTCTAGTTGATTGTGATATAGGAGTTCCGTAGTTAGTGATGCCTATGTCGTATTCAAGCTTATGTTGTCTTGGTTGGACTTGTGTGGTCGGTGATGCTTTTGCGCAATCCATAGGAGAACTAATGAAAAGCCGTATCCAAATAAATAAAATGCGCGTACTTGTGATGTCATTTTTGTGTTGCGTAAATATATAAAATGTTGTCATCTTTTTAATGGTGTTAATGTTGATCGACGATAAAGCGTAGATAGCTAATACTAGCATGTGGTTTTTACGGTGTCTTATAATTTAGTGCTTAGTTCGCTACCGTGTATTTGTATATCTTATGATATTTTTCATTATATTCATAGATATGCACCTTGCATCTCATTTAGGACCGAGAGATGACGATCGTGCAAGTGATGTGGTGCCACCCACAAGATGCAGTCGGTGGACGACCCAAGGAAGGATGGGCATATCCAGTGGATGCTCGCCAAGCGAGTACCTCCCCCAGCAAACACTATCTATGTGTTAAATTAAAGGCAAGCCCCGGTTTTATGCATAACCGTTTATATATGCTATTTTACTACACTTAATGTTTGTAGGCTTGTACTGTGCACTTAAGTGTAGGAGTTGACTGAAACCTTAGTTGCATGAACTCAGGATTCCTTTTTGAGATGGATACTAGTATGCTAGGTCGAGTAGCTGCTTTACTAATTAGGGATCTTGGTAGAAGTCGAGTGATTTTTCCAGCACTCGCGCGACATCAGGAATTGGTTGTACCCACTTTCATATCATACTGATGTTGGTATGTGGACATGGATCCATGGGGATGCGTGGTCTACGAGATGAAAATGAAATAAGGATTAACGTGCAGATACCTGTGTCAAGCGTTTGAACGTACTAAGCACATGCCGAGAAATATGGTAAATCGGTAAGCCTAGAACCTGATTGAACCTGGCAGTGGACTTTACCCCTCACGCGACCTGAGACGTGGTCTCCCATTCCGGTTATGGTGGGTACAAGTGCGGTCACTGCACGACGGCAGTCGGGGTCAGTGAGGCATTGTACGCCAAGGCGGTGAGCCCTGATCTGCTGACGGGAAATCGATGGGGACGGTTGATGTGTGTGGGGACGGAGTGCCTCGCCACGTCGTGTGTTTAGGTTTACCTTGCAAGGATAAAAACTCGATTCGAATCGTCTGCTTCTCGCAGCTAATGAGACTGCTTGATCCATTGTACTGCATTGAGTAATAAGTGGAAATGAGGTGACTGGCAAAATATGTTGATTGATAAAATGTTTGATACCATGTATGAATAGCTAGGTGCTCCTCTAGTTAAAAGGGATCATACTAAAACTTGAAAAGCTAAAACTTGATTTTAGACTCAGCTAGTGCTTTTGGCAAACTAAACCCCTCAGCCAAACAGTTGCATGTCTAGAGGTAGAGGAGTAGACTCCTCACACCGGGTAAGTCTAGCTGAGTATTAGTATACTCAGCCTTGCTTGTGGCATAATTTTTGCAGGTACTCCTTAGGATGATTGGTTGATGGTGTGACTTGGCCTCCATCCCTGCCACCGGGATAGGCGGTCGAGTGGGTTACTGCTTCCACAGGAGAGGACCAGGAGGAGTAGCATGGCCAGGCTTCACCATGTTACTCGGTTTTCTCCATTAGTTATTTCCGCTGCATTAAAATTTATGATTATTATTTCTGAAACTCCGATAATGTAATCACTAATGATACTTATTAAATTTGTGGTATTATGTTTTATTGTATTTCTCTGTGCCTCACCTTCGAGTGAGCTTGTGGTATTCGATCCTGGATAAGTGGCCTTGTCGGACTAGATCCGAGGGACTGACGGGTTATTCCGGTTTAAGTGTGTTGCTGCCCTTGCAGGTGTGACTTAGGCACTTAAGCTGGAATAATTCGGGCTGTTCCGCCACAATTCGTACGCGTGTGTGTACGTGGATCCGACGGTGGTGACTCCGTTGGGGCCCGGCATCTTGAGCTTGAGGTAGCTGTAGTTGGGGACGGCCATGAACTTGGCGTAGCATGGTCTCCCCAGCACTGCGTGGTAGGTTCCTCGGAACCCGACCACCTCGAACGTGAGGGTTTCCTTTCGGAAGTTGGAGGGAGTCCCGAAGCAGACGGGTAGATCGAGTTGTCCAAGGGGCTGGATGCGCTTCCCGGGAATGATCCCGTGAAAGGGCGTCGCACCGGCCCGGATCGTGGACAGGTCAATCTGCAAGAGCCCGAGGGTCTCGGCGTAGATGATGTTGAGGCTGCTGCCTCCGTCCATGAGGACCTTGGTAAGCCTGACGTTGCCGATGACGGGATCGACAACGAGCGGGTACTTCCCCGGGCTCGGCACGCGGTCGGGGTGGTCGCCTTGGTCGAAGGTGATGGGCTTGTCGGACTAGTCTAGGTAGACTGGCGCCGCCACCTTCACTGAGCAGACCTCACGGTGCTCCTGCTTGCGGTGCCGAGCCGAGGCATTCGCCACTTGCCCACCGTAGATCATGAAGCAGTCATAAACCTCTGGGAACTCTTCTGCCTTGTGGCCTTCCTTCTTGTCGTTGTCGCGGGCTCTGCCACCTTCCGCCGGGGGACCGGCCTTGTGGAAGTAGCGCCGAAGCATGACGCACTCCTCAAGGGTGTGCTTGACGGGACCCTGATGATAGGGGCACGACTCCTTGAGCATCTTGTCAAACAGGTTGGCCCCTCCGGGAGGCTTCCAGGGGTTCCTGTGTTCGGCGGCGGCGACAAGATCTGCGTCGGCGGCGTCGCGTTTCGCTTGCGACTTCTCCTTGCCCTTCTTCTTTGTGCCGCGCTGGGCGGACGCTTCAGGGATGTCTTCCTGCGGGTGCCCCTGAGGCTGCTTGTCCTTCCGGAAGATGTCCTCGACTGCCTCCTGACCAGAGGCGAACTTGGTGGCAATGTCCATCAGCTCGCTCACCCTGGTGGGGGTCTTGCGACCCAGCTTGTTCACCAGGTCGCGGCAAGTGGTGCCGGCGAGGAACGCGCCGATGACATCTGAGTCGGTGATGTTGGGCAGCTCGGTGCGTTACTTCGAGAATCGCCGGATGTAGTCCCGCAGGGACTCACCTAGCTGCTGGCGGCAGCTTCGGAGATCCCAGGAGTTCCCAGGGCGCACGTATGTGCCTTGGAAGTTTTCGGCGAAGGCTTTGACCAGGTCGTCCCAGTTGGAGATCTGCGCAGGAGGCAGATGCTCCAGCCAGGCTCGGGCGGCGTCAGAGAGGAACAGGGGGAGGTTGCGGATGATGAGGTTGTCATCATCCGTTCCACCCAGCTGGCAGGCCAGCCGGTAGTACGCGAGCCACAGTTTCGGCCTTGTCTCTCCCGAGTATTTGGTGATGGTAGTCGGGGCTCGGAACCGGGTCGGGAACGGCGCCCGTCGTATGACCCAGCTGAAAGCTTGCGGACCGGGTGGTTCGGGCGAGGGACTCTGATCCTCCCCGCTGTCGTAGCGTCCCCCACGCCTGGGGTGGTAGCCTCGGCGCACCTTCTCGTCGAGGTGGGCTCGACGGTCGCGACGGTGGTGCTCGTGGCTGAGGCGACCCGGGGCTGCAGGCGTTGCGGCCCGCGTACGCCCGGTGTGGACTGAGGCTTCCCGCATGAATCAGGAAGTCGCGGCGCGATGCTCCGGGGGGTACCCTTGCCTTCGGGAGGCAGAGCTTTCGGCCCGTCGAACCGCGGCATCCTTCAGAAGATTCTTGAGCTCTCCCTAGATACACCGCCCCTCGGTGGTGGATGGCTCCGGCATCGCTCGAAGTAGTATTGCTGTCGCGGCCAGGTTCTGGCCGACCCCACTTGAAGCCGGGGGCAGCCTTGCCCTAGCATCGTCAGCGATGCGGTGCTGGACGTCCTGGGGCAGATGACGCGCTTCTTCGGCCGGTGCTCGGCCTGCCCACTCCTGCCCGATGTTCTGCCGGAACTGCACAAGTTGTCCTGCTTCCTCGTCGAGCCTGGCCTGCATCTCGTGGATTTGCTCGAGCTGTGTGTCCTGACCCCCCGCAGGGACTCGGACCACAACTAGCTCCCGAAGGATGTCAACGCGAGGGGCAGGCCTAGGGGGGTTGCCGTCCTCCGGCATACCAAGGTGGTTGCCTTCGTCGAGACCCCCTAGATTGACGTGGAAACATTCGCGACTTGGGCCACAGTCCTCGTCGTCAAGGCTGTGGCTACCATCAGAGCAATCGGAGAGGCAGTAGTCACATGCGGTCATGAAGTCCCGCATGGCACTGGGGTTATCGAGCCCGGAGAAATCCCAACCATAGTCGGGCTCGTCATCTTCCTCGGAACCCGGGGGCCCGCAGGTCGAGACGGCCGTCAGTCGGTCCCAGGTTGACCAGATGTGGTACCCCAGAAGGTTTGGATTTGCCTTTACGAAAGCGTCCACCGAAGCGGGGTCACTTGGTGGATCGAAGCTAAATCTAAAAGGCACAGGGTGGAAAACGGACGGTACCTCTTGATCGACGGATGGTGACGAAGTCGCGTCGGGGACGGACTGCACCGTTATCTCAGGTACGAGGCTAACGCCCAGTAAGTCCTTCGCGAGCGTGCTGGCGTCATCCGTCCACTTGGGGTCGGCGTGTTGCAGGGAAACGATGCCCGTCTTCGTCTCAGACGCGAGGTCGACGCCCGACGTGTCCCCCGCTGGGGCGCCGGCGTCGTCGACTCGCTCGACAGCCGACGAGGTGCCGCCTCCTGCTTGGCCATGGTTGCCCCGCCTCCTCCTCCTGCGGCGGGGAAGGTGATGGGACAGACCCGGATGCTGCTCTTCCGCCACGTGGGGAAGACGTCGTCGATTCCGCCGCCGGCGGGCGGGCTGACGGCCGCCATTGTCGTTGTCGCGCGGCGGAGGAAGGAGTACCATGTCGTAGCTGCCATCGAGGGACATGAACTCGAGACTCCCGAAATGGAGCATCGTCCCGGGCTGGAGAGGTTGCTAGAGACTACCCATCTGGAGCTTGACGGGAAGCTATTCATCAACACGCAGCAGGCCCCTACCTGGCATGCCAACTGTCGGTGTTTCGACCCCGGGGGGTCCCTAGACCGACGAGTAAATTGTCACTGTGTGTCCCAGCCCATATTGTTCGGCGCGAGATGGAACACAAGGGGGAACAATAAGGGGAACCGCGGCTCGTGTTGTCCTGCGCCCAGGGCGGATGCGCTTGCAGTAGGGGGTTACAAGCGTTCGCGAGGGAGAGAGAGAGAGAGAGAGACTATCCGTCAGCCCGTTCTCCCGCACGACCACCTTTTCGTACGAGGGCCCTAGACCTTCCTTTTATAGATGTAAGGAGAGGGCCCAGGTGTACAATGGGGGGTGTAGCAATGTGCTAACATGTCTAGCAGAGAGGAGCCAGAGCCCTATGTACATGCCGACGTGGCTGTCGGAGAGGTGTTGGTGCCCTGTTCATGTGATGTCGTGGCCGTCGGAGGAGCGCTTAAACCCTGTAGAAGCACAGCTGTCGGGGTTGTCGGATCCTTGCTGACGCCTCCTTGCTTTCATAGGGGGCTGAGCACCGCCGTCGTCATGGAGCACGCGGGGTGCCATCATTACTTGTTTGCCGGGGTGAGCCAGATGGGATGCCGGTCTTGTTCCCCGTAGCCTAAGCTAGCTAGGAGTAGGGTAATGATGGGCCCCCCTGTAATGTGGTCGGTCCGAGCCCAAGGTCGGGCGAGGCGGTGACTCCTCCGAGGTCGAGGCTGAGTCCGAGCCCTTGGGTCGGGCGAGGCGGAGACCGTCTTCCGAGGTCGAGGTGGAGTCCGAGCCCTGGGGTCGGGCGAGCCGGAGACCGTCTTCTGAGGTCGAGGTGGAGTCCGAGCCCTGGGGTCGGGCGAGGCGGAGACCGTCTTCTGAGGTCGAGGTGGAGTCCGAGCCCTGGGGTCAGGCGAGGCGGAGACCGTCTTCTGATGTCGAGGTGGAGTCTGAACCCTGGGGTCGGGCGAGGCGGAGCTTCCTATGGCGCCTGAGGTTGGACTCGGCGGCTGTCAGCCTCACCCTGGCGGGTGGCATAGCAGTCGGAGCAGGGCAGGCGGCGCTGTTTTCCTGTCAGGTCAGTCAGTGGAGGGGTGAAGTGACTGCGGTAACTTCGGCCCTGCCGACTGAGGAACGCGTGTCAGGATAAGGTGTCAGGCGATCCTTGCATTGAATGCTCCTGCGATGCGGTCGGTCGGCGCGGCGATCTGACCAAGGTTGCTTCACTGCGAAGCCTGCCCGAGCTGGGCCTCGGGCGAGTCGAAGGTGCGCCCGTTACTTGAGGATGCCCTCGAGCGAGGCGTGAATCTGCCTTTGTCTACTGGTCCTGCCCGAGGCTGGGCTCAGGCGAGGCAAGATCGTGTCCCTTGAGTGGATGGAGCCTTGACCTGAATTGCGCCCATCAGGCCTTTGCAGCTTTGTGCTGATGGTGGTTACCAGCCGAGTTAAGGAGTCTTGGGGGTACCCCTAATTATGGTCCCCGACACCACTTGGTTCCTACAACATTTTGATTAGGACGTGGAACAAGATGCCATACCTCATTCCTTGTGAAGTTGTTGAGCTCCTCTTGCATTGCCAACACCCAATCCAAATCTCTTAATGCATCTTCCACCCTGTATGGCTCAATAGAAGACACAAAAGAGTAATGTTCACAAAAATGAGCGACACGAGATCGAGTTGTTACCCCCTTTTAAATATCGCCGAGGATGGAGTTCACGAGGTGATCTCTTTGTATCGCTTGGTGGACTCTTGGGTGTGGCGGTCTTTGACCCTGTACTTCTTGATCATCTTCCTTTTCTTGATCATTGTCATCTCCCCCTTGATCATTATCCTCCTCTTGAGGTGGCTCATCTTCTTGATCTTCTTCTTCAATGTCTTGAGCATGATCCTCATCTCGAGTTGGTGGAGATGCTTGATTTGAAGATGATGGTTGATCTTGTGCTTGTGTAGGCTCTTTGGATTCTTTAGGACACACATCCCCAATGGACATGTTCCTTAGCGCAACACACGGAGCCTCTTCATCATCTAGTTCATGAAGATCAACTTGCTCTACTTGAGAGCCATTAGTCTCATCAAACACAATGTCACAAGAAACCTCAACTAATCCAGTGGATTTGTTGAAGACTCTATATGCCCTTGTGTTTGAGTCATAACTAAGTAAAAAGCCTTCTACGTCCTTAGGAGCAAATTTGGATTTTCTACCTCTTTTAACAAGAATAAAACATTTGCTACCAAATACTCTAAAATATGAAACATTGGGCTTTTACCGGTGAGGAGTTCATATGATGTCTTCTTGAGGATTCGGTGAAGGTAGAGCCGGTTGATGGAGTAGCAAGCAGTGTTGATTGCTTCCGCCCAAAACCGGTCTGGAGTCTTGTACTCATCAAGCATGGTCCTCGCCATGTCCAGTAGAGTTCTATTCTTCCTCTCTACTACACCATTTTGTTGAGGTGTGTAGGGAGAAGAGAACTCATGCCTGATGCCCTCATCCTCAAGAAAGCATTCTATTTGAGAGTTCTTGAACTTCGTCCCGTTGTCGCTTCTTATCTTCTTTCCCTTAATCCGAACTCGTTTTGAGCCCGTCTCAAGAATCCCTTTAAAGTCTCTTGGGTTTGAGATTTTTCCTGCAAAAAGAATACCCAAGTGAAGCGAGAATAATTATCCACAATTACAAGACAATACTTACTCCCGCCGATGCTTATGTAAGCGATCAGGCCGAATAGATCCATGTGGAGTAGCTCAAACGGCCTGTCGGCCGTCATGATGTTCTTGTGTGGATGATGGGAACCAACTTGCTTCCCTGCTTGACATGTGCTACAAACCCTGTCTTTCTCAAAATGAACATTTGTTAGTCCCAAAATGTGTTCTCCCTTTAGAAGCTTGTGAAGATTCTTCATCCCAACATGGGCTAGTCGGCGATGCCAGAGCCAACCCATATTAGTTTTAGCAATTAAGCAAGTATCGAGTTTAGCTCTATTAAAATCAACTAAGTATAGCTGACCCTCTAATACTCCCTTAAATGCTACTGAATCATCACATCTTCTAAAGACAGTAACACCTACATCTGTAAAAAGACAATTGTAGCCCATTTTGCATAATTGAGAAACTGAAAGCAAGTTGTAATCTAAAGAATCTACAAGAAAAACATTGGAAATTGAATGGTCAGGTGATATAGCAATTTTACCAAGTCATTTGACCAAACCTTGATTTCCATCCCCGAATGTGATAGCTCTTTGGGGATCTTCGTTTTTCTCGTAGGAGGAGAACACCCTTTCCCCCCCTGTCATGTGGTTTGTGCATCCGCTATCAATGATCCAACTTGAGCCCCCGGATGCATACACCTGCAAAACAGTTTTAGGCCTTGTTCTTAGGTACCCAAACAGTCTTGGGTCCTTTCATGTTAGAAACAAGCACTTTAGGTAGCCAAACACAAGTCTTGGAGCCCTTGTGTTTGCCCCAATATATTTGGCAACTACTTTGCCTGATTTGTTAGTTAAAACATAAGAAGCATCAAAAGTTCTAAATGAAACATTATGATCATTTGATGCAGTAGGAGATTTCTTTTTAGGTAATTTAACATGGGTTGATTGCCTAGAGCTAGATGCCTCATTCTTGTACATAAAAGCATGATGAGAAATAGAATGAGACTTCGTAGCATGAATTCTCCTAATCTTGTGCTCAGGATAACCAGCAGGATATAAAATGTAACCCTCGTTATCCTGAGCCATGGGAGCTTTGCCCTTAACAAAATTAGACAATCTCTTAGGGGCATTAAGCTTGACATTGTCTCCCTATTGGAAGCCAATGCCATCCTTAATGCCAGGGCGTCTCCCATTATAGAGCATGCTTCTAGCAAATTTAAATTTTTCATTTTCAATTTCATGCTCATTGATCTTAGTAGTTAGTTGAGCTATGTGATCATTTTGTTTTTAATTAAAGCAAGGTGATCATGGATAGCATCAACATTAATGTCTCTACATCTAGTACAAATAGTAACATGATCAACACTAGATGTAGAAGGTTTGCAAACGTTTAATTCATCTATCTTAGATTTTAGCATGGCATTTTCATCTCTAAGATAGGAAATGGAATCATTGCAAACATTTAAATCCTTAGCCTTTGAAATTAAACTAGCATTTTCAATTTTAAGGCTAGAAATTAACTCATTCAATTTATCAATCTTAGCAATCAAACTAGCATTTTCGTTTCTAAGATTGTCAATTGAATCATGGTAAACATTTGATTTCTCAACCTTAGCAATTAAACCAGTATTCTTGGTTCTAATGTTGAAAATAGTGTCATGGCGAATGCTAAGCTCTCTTGTCAAGTTTTCACATTTTTCTATCTCCTGAGCATAAGCATTCTTCACCTTAACATGCTTCTTATTTTCCTTAATGAGGAATTCCTCTTGGCTATCCAAGAGTTCATCCTTCTCATGAATAGCTCCTATTAGTTCATTCAATTTTTCCTTTTGTTGCATGTTAAGGTTGGCAAAAAGGGTAAGTAAGTTTTCTTCATCTTCACTAGAGCTACTCTCATCACCAGATGTTGTATATTTAGTGGAGGCTCTAGATTTTATCTTCTTCCTTTTGCCGTCTTTTGCCATGAGGCACTTGTGGCCGACATTAGGGAAGAGAAGTCCCTTGTTGACGGTGATGTTTGTGGCATCCTCGTCAGAGGAGGAGTCGGTGGAGCTCATGTCAGAGTCCCATTCCCGACACACGTGGGCATCGCCGCCCTTCTTCTTGTAGTACTTCTTTTTTTCCTTTCTCTTTCCCTTCTTGTCGTCGCCCCTGTCATTGTCACTAGATATAGGACATTTAGCAATGAAATGGCCGGGCTTACCACACTTGTAACACACCCTTTTGGAGCGGGGTTTGTAGTCCTGAGAGCACCTAGAGGGGGGGTGAATAGGTGATCCTGTGAAACTTAAACTTATAGCCACAAAAACTTATTAAGTGTTAGCACAATAATCACCAAGTGGCTAGAGAGAAGGTCTTGCACAATACGATAATCACAAAGAATTCAACACAGAGAAGACACAGTGATTTATCCCGTGGTTCGGCCAAGTACAAAACTTGCCTACTCCACGTTGTGGCGTCCCAACGGACGAGAGTTGCACTCAACTCCTCTCAAGTGATCCAATGATCAACTTGAATACCACAGTTTTTTGCTTTGCCTTTCAATATCCCGTTTGCGAGGAATCTCCACAACTTGGAGCCTCTCGCCCTTACACTTAAGATTCACAAAGAAATACGGAGTAAGGGAGAACTAGCAACGCACACAAGACTCAAAATCAGAGCAACAGCACGCACACAAGTCGCAACAAGAGCTCGCAACACAACTCAATGAGTTCACAACTCAACAAGAGCTCTAGATGCTATCACAATGAACCAAATGCGTGAAATCGATGTCTTGGTGCTTAGGAATGTTGTAGGAATGCTTGGTGTGCTCCTCCATGCGCCTAGGGGTCCCTTTTATAGCCCCAAGGCAGCTAGGAGCCGTTGAGAGCAATCCAGGAAGGCTGATCTTGCCTTCTGTCGACTGGCGCACCGGACAGTCCGGTGCACACCGGACACTGTCCGGTGCCCAATTCCCTTCCTTAAATGGCGAAGCCGACCGTTGCAGATGCGGGAGCCGTTGGCGCACCGGACATGTCCGGTGCACACCGGACAGTCCGGTGCCCCCTTCCGACCGTTGGCTCGGCCACGTGTCCCGCGCAGATCGCGCGGCCGACCGTTGGCCCGGCCAACCGTTGGCTCACCGGACAGTCCGGTGCACACCAGACAGTCCGGTGAATTTTAGCCGTACGCCGTCGGCGAATTCCCGAGAGCGGCCAGTTCGCCCGAGGCAGCCTGGCGCACCGGACACTGTCCGGTGCACCACCGGACAGTCCGGTGCCCCAGACCGAAACAGCCTTTTGGCTGTACACAGCCAACTCTCCTCTTTTCTTCTTCTTCCTGTTTCTGATACTTAGACAAGTATATTAGTACACAAAACCAATGTACTAAGACATAGAAACATACCTTTGCTCTTGATTTGCACTTTGTCCATTCATGGGCATAGATTCACATTTAAGCACTTGTGTTGGCACTCAATCACCAAAATACTTAGAAATGGCCCAAGGGCACATTTCCCTTTCAATCTCCCCCTTTTTGGTGATTTATGCCAACACGACATAAAGCCACTAGAACAAGTGCAAAATCACTTCAAATAAAAACTCAAATTTATTTTGATTCAATTTGGCATATATGGATCATCCTTTGCCACCACTTGGTTTGTTTTTGCAAATCAAACTCAAAATCCTATCTCTAAGTCAAATCCACTTGTAGAGACATAAAGAGAGGTTTTCCAAAGAAAATTGATTCAAGATTCCAAAAACTCCCCCTTTTTCCCATAATCAACACTTCTCCCCACAAGAGGCCAACTTTTGACAAAAGAGACAATGCAAGAGTTTTGACAACACAAAAGCTCTAATCTACTATTTTCAAAATTTCTCAAGTGGTAGCTGATCCATTTATCACTTTGGCCTTTATTTTCTCCCCCTTTGGCATCAAGCACCAAAACGGGATCAATCTTGGCCCTTTAACCCCATTGCCTCACCAAAATCTTCAATTAAGAGCAAATAGGCAATAAGAGTCTAAAGATGAACTTGGAATAAGTTACCCTCTCATCGGAGTGCAGTGGAAGTCTTTCACGGTTCAAGTCCACCTTTCCCTTTCAAACCTTCTTTGAGACTAAAACAATCAAACTCAAGCATATGGTTAGGCTCAAAGGGTCAAGTTGTAACACATCTCCCCCTAAAACTGTGCATCACTTTGCAACGGACTTGTGAGGTCCAGGGAGTGTTTGTACAACTTGAGCACCATACTAAATAACAAAATGCAAAAAGGAACATGATCAAAGGCATAAACACATGTATGCTATAAATCAATCCAGGTTCCGCGAATCTAAGACATTTAGCTCACTACGCAACCTGCAAAAGGTCTTCTCATCTAGAGGCTTAGTGAAGATATCGGCTAGCTGGTTCTCGGTGCTAACATGGAACACTTCGATATCTCCCTTTTGCTGGTGGTCTCTCAAAAAGTGATGCCGGATGTCTATGTGCTTTGTGCGGCTGTGCTCAACAGGATTTTCCGCCATGCGGATAGCACTCTCATTGTCACATAGGAGTGGGACTTTGCTCAGACTGTAGCCAAAGTCCCTGAGGGTTTGCCTCATCCAAAGTAGTTGCGCGCAACATTGTCCTGCGGCAACGTACTCGGCCTCAGCGGTGGATAGGGCAACGGAAGTTTGTTTCTTAGAGTTCCATGACACCAGGGACCTTCCTAAGAATTGGCACGTCCCTGATGTACTCTTCCTATCGACCTTACATCCAGCATAGTCGGAATCTGAGTATCCAACTAAGTCAAAGGTAGACCCCTTTGGATACCAGAGCCCGAAGCAAGGCGTAGCAACCAAATATCTAAGAATTCGCTTCACCGCCACTAAGTGACACTCCTTAGGATCGGATTGAAATCTAGCACACATGCATACGCTAAGCATAATATCCGGTCTACTAGCACATAAATAAAGTAGAGACCCTATCATTGACCGGTATGCTTTTTGATCAACGGACTTACCTCCTTTGTTGAGGTCGGTGTGTCCGTCGGCCCCATCGGAGTCTTTGCGGGCTTGGCGTCCTTCATCCCAAACCGCTTTAGCAGATCTTGCGTGTACTTCGTTTGGGAGATGAAGGTGCCGTCCTTGAGTTGCTTCACTTGGAACCCAAGGAAGTAGTTCAACTCGCCCATCATTGACATCTCGAATTTCTGAGTCATTACCCTGCTAAACTCTTCACAAGACTTTTGGTTAGTAGAACCAAATATTATGTCATCGACATAAATTTGGCACACAAACAAATCACCATCACATGTTTTAGTGAACAGAGTTGGATCGGCTTTCCCAACCTTGAAAGCATTAGCAAGTAAAAAGTCTCTAAGGCATTCATACCATGCTCTTGGGGCTTGCTTAAGTCCATAGAGCGCCTTAGAGAGCTTACACACGTGGTCGGGGTACTGTTCATCCTCGAAGCCAGGGGGTTGCTCCACGTACACCTCCTCCTTGATTGGCCCGTTGAGGAAAGCGCTCTTCACATCCATTTGGAACAACCTGAAAGAATGGTGAGCGGCATATGCTAGCAAGATACGAATTGATTCTAGCCTAGCCACAGGAGCAAATGTCTCCTCAAAGTCCAAACCTGCGACTTGGGCATAACCTTTTGCCACAAGTCGAGCCTTGTTCCTTGTCACCACCCCGTGCTCGTCCTGTTTGTTGTGGAACACCCACTTGGTTCCCACAACATTTTGCTTAGGACGAGGCACCAGTGTCCAAACTTCATTCCTCTTGAAGTTGTTGAGCTCCTCTTGCATGGCCAACACCCAGTCTGGATTTAGCAAGGCCTCCTCTACCCTGAAAGGCTCAATAGAAGAGACAAAGGAGTAATGCTCACAAAAATTAACTAATCGAGATCGAGTAGTTACTCCCTTGCTAATGTCACCCAAAATTTGGTCGACGGGATGATCCCTTTGAATCACCGCTCGAACTTGGGTTGGAGGTGCCGGTTGCGCTTCTTCCTCCATTACTTGATCATCTTGTGCTCCCCCTTGATCACACGCCTCCTTTTGATGAACTTGTTCATCGTCTTGAGTTGGGGGATGCACCGTTGTTGAGGAAGAAGGTTGATCTCGTTCATCTTGTTCCTGTGGCCGCACTACTCCAATCGCCATGGTTCGTATAGCGGCCGTCGGAACATCTTCTTCATCTACATCATCACAATCAACAACTTGCTCTCTTGGAGAGCCATTAGTCTCATCAAATACAACGTCGCTAGAGACTTCAACCAAACCCGATGATTTGTTGAAGACTCTATACGCCTTTGTATTTGAGTCATAACCTAACAAAAACCCTTCTACAGCTTTGGGAGCAAACTTAGAATTTCTACCCTTCTTTACTAGAATGTAGCACTTGCTCCCAAATACACGAAAGTAAGATACATTGGGTTTGTTACCGGTTAGTAGCTCATACAAAGTCTTCTTGAGGAGGCGATGAAGGTAGACCCTGTTGATGGCGTGGCAAGCCGTGTTCACGGCTTCCGACCAGAAACACTCGGGGGTCTTGAATTCTCCAAGCATCGTCCTCGTCATATCGATTAGCGTCCTGTTCTTCCTCTCTACCACACCATTTTGTTGTGGTGTGTAGGGAGCGGAGAACTCGTGCTTGATCCCTTCCTCCTCAAGGAACTCCTCCACTTGAAGGTTCTTGAACTCGGACCCGTTGTCGCTCCTTATCTTCTTCACCTTGAGCTCAAACTCATTTTGAGCTCTCCTGAGGAAGCGCTTGAGGGTCCCTTGGGTTTCAGACTTATCCTACAAAAAGAACACCCAAGTGAAGCGGGAAAAGTCATCGACAATAACTAGACCATACTTACTTCCCCCTATGCTGAGATAGGCGACGGGTCCGAAGAGGTCCATATGCAGCAGCTCCAGAGGTCTTGAAGTGGTCATCACATTCTTGCTGTGATGCGCTCCTCCCACCTGTTTACCTGCTTGACAAGCTGCACAAGGTCTATCTTTTTCGAATTGTACGTTAGTCAAACCTATCACGTGTTCTCCCTTTAGAAGCTTGTGAAGGTTCTTCATCCCCACATGTGCTAAGCGGCGATGCCACAGCCAGCCCATGCTAGTCTTAGCAATTAAGCATGCATCTAGACCAGCCTCTTCTTTTGCAAAATCAACTAAGTAAAGCTTGCCGTCTAATACACCCTTAAAAGCTAGTGAACCATCACTTCTTCTAAAGACAGACACATCTACATTTGTAAATAGACAGTTATATCCCATATTGCATAGTTGGCTAACGGATAGCAAATTGTAACCAAGAGACTCAACTAAAAACACATTAGAGATGGAGTGCTCATTAGAAATTGCAATTTTACCTAACCCTTTTACCTTGCCTTGATTCCCATCACCGAATATAATTGAATCTTGGGAATCCTTATTCTTGACGTAGGAGGTGAACATCTTCTTCTCCCCCGTCATATGGTTTGTGCATCCGCTGTCAATAATCCAGCTTGAACCCCCGGATGCATAAACCTGCAAGGCAAATTTAGGCTTGGGACTTAGGTACCCAACTCTTGTTGGGTCCTACGAGGTTAGTCACAATTGTCTTAGGGACCCAAATGCAAGTTTTATCACCCTTGCATTTCGCCCCTAATTTCCTAGCAATCACCTTTCTATCCTTTCTACAAATTGCAAAGGAAGCATTCAAAGCATGATATATTGTAGAAGGTTCATTCATTACTTTCCTAGGAGCATGAATAATATTCTTTCTAGGCACATGATGAATAGCATTTCTCCTACCAACATTTCTATCATGCACATAGAAAGAACTAGAAGCAAACATGTCATGAGAATCATAAACATATGAATCAAAAACATTATAACTTCTATTTGCATTTCTAGTATGTCTCCTATCATGGTACATAAAAGCATGGTTCTTTTTAGCACTACTAGCCATAGGAGCCTTCCCTTTTTCCTTGGCGGAGATAGGAGCCTTATGGCTTGTCAAGTCCTTGGCTTCCCTCTTGTAGCCAAGTCCATCCTTAATTGAGGGGTGTCTACCAATTGTGTAGGCATCCCTTGCAAATTTTAGCTTATCAAAATTACTCTTGCTAGTCTTAAGTTGAGCATTAAGACTAGCCAATTCATCATTAAGTTTGGAAATTGAAACTAGGTGTTCACTACAAGCATCAATGTCAAAATCTTTACACCTATTACAAGTTTCAACAATTTCTATACAAGATGTTGATTTACTTGCTACTTCTAACTTAGCATTCAAATCAGCATTAACACTTTTTAATTTAGAGATGGATTCATGACAAGTGGATAATTCACTAGAAAGCATCTCATTTCTTTTAATTTCTAGAGCAAGAGAATTTTGTGCACTAACAAATTTATCATGCTCCTCATATAAAAGATCCTCTTGTTTTTCTAGTAATCTATTCTTATCATTCAAAGCATCAATCAACTCATTAATCTTATTAATTTTAGATCTATCTAATCCCTTGAATAAGCATGAGTAATCTATCTCATCATCATCACTAGACTCATCCTCACTTGAAGAAGTATAAGTACTAGTATCATGAGTGCTTACTTTCTTCTCTCTTGCCATGAGGCAAGTGTGACGCTCGTTGGGGAAGAGGGATGACTTGTTGAAGGCGGTGGCGGCGAGTCCTTCATTGTCGGAGTCGGAGGAGGAGCAATCCGAATCCCACTCCTTTCCTATATGTGCCTCGCCCTTGGCCTTCTTGTAATGCTTCTTCTTCTCCCTTTTGTTCCCCTTTTCCTGGTCACTTTCATTATCGGGACAGTTAGCAATGAAATGACCAATCTTACCACATTTGAAGCACGAGCGCTTCTCCTTTGTCTTGGTCTTGCTTGGCTGTCCCTTGCGACCTTTAAGCGCCGTCTTGAAGCGCTTAATGATGAGGGCCATCTCCTCATTATTGAGCCCGGCCGCCTCAACTTGCGCCACCTTGCTTGGTAGTGCCTCCTTACTCCTCGTTGCCTTGAGAGCGATGGGTTGAGGCTCATGAGTAGGACCGTTCAACGCGTCGTCCATGTATCTCGCCTCCTTGATCATCATTCTCCCGCTTACAAACTTCCCTAGAACTTCTTCGGGCGACATCTTGGTGTACCTAGGATTTTCACGAATATTGTTCACCAAATGAGGATCAAGAACGGTAAATGACCTTAGCATTAGGCGGACGACGTCGTGGTCCGTCCATCGCGTGCTCCCGTAGCTCCTTATTTTGTTGATAAGGGTCTTGAGCCGGTTGTATGTTTGAGTTGGCTCCTCGCCCCTTATCATTGCGAATCGTCCAAGCTCGCCCTCCACCAACTCCATCTTGGTGAGCAAGGTGACATCATTCCCCTCATGAGAGATCTTGAGGGTGTCCCAGATCTGCTTGGCATTGTCCAAGCCGCTCACCTTATGGTACTCGTCCCTGCACAAAGAGGCTAGCAACACAGTAGTAGCTTGTGCATTTTTATGAATTTGTTCATTAATAAACATGGGACTATCCGTACTATCAAAGTGCATTCCACTTTCTACAATCTCCCATATGCTAGGATGGAGAGAGAACAAGTGACTACGCATTTTGTGACTCCAAAATCTGTAGTCCTCTCCATCAAAATGAGGAGGTTTACCAAGTGGAATAGATAATAAATGAGCATTAGTACTTTGAGGAATACGAGAGTAATCAAAAGAAAAGTTCGAATTGACCGGTTTCTTTCTCTCGTATTCGTTGTGGTCGTCGTCCTTTTGGGAGGAAGTAGACTCATCGCTGTCGTAGTAGACGATCTCCTTGATGCGTCTTGTCTTCTTCTTCTTCCCATCTTTACGTCTGTGGCCCGAGCCCGAGTCGTTGGACTTGTCATCCCTTGGCTCGTTGACGAAGGTCTCCTTCTCCTTGTCGTTGATCACCATCCCCTTGCCTTTAGGATCCATCTCTTCGGGCGGTTAGTCCCTTTCTTGAAGAGAACAGCTCTAATACCAATTGAGAGCACCTAGAGGGGGGGTGAATAGGTGATCCTGTGAAACTTAAACTTATAGCCACAAAAACTTATTAAGTGTTAGCACAATAATCACCAAGTGGCTAGAGAGAAGGTCTTGCACAATACGATAATCACAAAGAATTCAACACAGAGAAGACACAGTGATTTATCCCGTGGTTCGGCCAAGTACAAAACTTGCCTACTCCACGTTGTGGCGTCCCAACGGATGAGAGTTGCACTCAACTCCTCTCAAGTGATCCAATGATCAACTTGAATACCACAGTTTTTTGCTTTGCCTTTCAATATCCCGTTTGCGAGGAATCTCCACAACTTGGAGCCTCTCGCCCTTACACTTAAGATTCACAAAGAAATACGGAGTAAGGGAGAACTAGCAACGCACACAAGACTCAAAATCAGAGCAACAGCACGCACACAAGTCGCAACAAGAGCTCGCAACACAACTCAATGAGTTCACAACTCAACAAGAGCTCTAGATGCTATCACAATGAACCAAATGCGTGAAATCGATGTCTTGGTGCTTAGGAATGTTGTAGGAATGCTTGGTGTGCTCCTCCATGCGCCTAGGGGTCCCTTTTATAGCCCCAAGGCAGCTAGGAGCCGTTGAGAGCAATCCAGGAAGGCTGATCTTGCCTTCTGTCGACTGGCGCACCGGACAGTCCGGTGCACACCGGACACTGTCCGGTGCCCGATTCCCTTCCTTAAATGGCGAAGCCGACCGTTGCAGATGCGGGAGCCGTTGGCGCACCGAACATGTCCGGTGCACACCGGACAGTCCGGTGCCCCCTTCCGACCGTTGGCTCGGCCACGTGTCCCGCGCAGATCGCGCGGCCGACCGTTGGCCCAGCCAACCGTTGGCTCACCGGACAGTCCGGTGCACACCGGACAGTCCGGTGAATTTTAGCCGTACGCCGTCGGCGAATTCCCGAGAGCGGCCAGTTCGCCCGAGGCAGCCTGGCGCACCGGACACTGTCCGGTGCACCACCGGACAGTCCGGTGCCCCAGACCGAAACAGCCTTTTGGCTGTACACAGCCAACTCTCCTCTTTTCTTCTTCTTCCTATTTCTGATACTTAGACAAGTATATTAGTACACAAAACCAATGTACTAAGACATAGAAACATACCTTTGCTCTTGATTTGCACTTTGTCCATTCATGGGCATAGATTCACATTTAAGCACTTGTGTTGGCACTCAATCACCAAAATACTTAGAAATGGCCCAAGGGCACATTTCCCTTTCAAGTCCTTCCCCCTCCTTTGCTTGAGGATTTGGCGAAAGCTCTTTATGATGAGCGCCATCTCCTCGTTATCGAGCTTGGAGGCGTCAATGGGGAGCCTACTTGATGTAGACTCTTCTTTCTTCTCCTTCATCGCTTTAAATGCGACAGGTTGCACCTCGGGTGTGGAGGTGCCGCCTTGCTCCAAGTTGACTATTTGTTTGGAGCCTTTGATCATCAATTCAAAGCTCACAAACTTTCCTATAACCTCCTCGGGAGACATTAGCTTATATCTAGGATCACCACGAATTAATTGAACTTGTGTAGGATTGCGAAAAACAAGTGATCTTAGAATAACCTTGACCATTTCATGGTCATCCCATTTGGTGCTCCCGAGGTTGCGCACTTGGTTCACCAAGGTCTTGAGCCGGTTGTACATTGCTTGTGGCTCCTCTCCTTGGTTGAGGATGAATCGACCGACCTCCCCCTCGATCGTCTCCCGCTTGGTGATCTTGGTCACCTCATCCCCTTTGTGTGTGGTCTTTAGTACGTCCCAAATCTCTTTGGCACTCTTTAGCCCTTGCACCTTATTATACTCCTCTCGACACAAGGAGGCGAGGAGTATAGTAGTTGCTTGGGAATCAAAGTGCCAGATTTGGGCGACTTCGTCTGAATCATATCCTTCATCCCCTACGGATGGTACCTGCACTCCAAATTCAACAATGTCCCAAATGCTAGCGTGGAGTGAGGTTAGATGATGCCTCATTTTATCACTCCACATACAATAATCTTCATCGTCAAAAACCGGTAGTTTGCCTAATGGGATGGAAAGTAAAGGAGTGTGTTTGGAAATGCGGGGGTAGCATAGGGGGATCTTACTAAACTTCTTGCGCTCATGGCGCTTAGAAGTGACGGACGACGCGTCGGAGCCGGAGGTGGATGGCGACGAAGAATCAGTCTCGTAGTAGACCACTTTCTTCATTTTCTTCTTCTTGTCGCCACTCCGATGCGACTTGACGTGGGGAGGTGATTCCTCCCTTCCCTTGGCGCCGGACTCCCTTGATGGAGCCTTCCCATGGCTTGTGGCCGTTTCCATCTCCCTCTTGGTGGATCCTCCTGACATCACTTTGAGTGGTTAAACTCTAATGAAGTACCGGTTCTGATACCAATTGAAAGTCGCCTAGAGGGGGGATAGGCGGAAACTGAAATTTACAAACTTTAAGCACACTTCAAGCCGGGGTTAGCGTTAGAACAAAATCCAAGTCCGGGAGAGAGGGGAAAACAAATTAACTAAGAAAATAATGCAGATGACACGGTGATTTGTCTTACCGAGGTTCGGTTCCAAAGAACCTAGTCCCCGTTGAGGTGGTCACAAAGACCGGGTCTCTTTCAACCCTTTCCCTCTCTCAAACGGTCACTTAGACCGAGTGAGCTTTCTCCTTAATTCTCACGGGTCACTTAGACCCTGCAAGGACCACCACACAATTGGTGTCCCTTGGCTTGCTTACAAAACACTTGGGAACAAGAATGAGGAAGGAAGAAAGCCAACCAAGCAAACAAGAGCACAAGAAAACACAAATGATCCTCTCTCAAGTCTAAATGCTAGAGTTGATTTTGAGACTTTGAGCGGATAAATCTCTTGAATTGTGTCTTTGGAGTGGTGTCTATTGCTCTTGTATTGAATGAGAAGTAGTGAATGCTTGGATTGGTTGGAGTGGAGGTGGTTGGGGGTATTTATAGCCCCAACCACCAATTCAACCGTTGCGGAAGGCTGCTGTCGATGGGTGCACCGGACACTGTCCGGTGCGCCAGCCACGTCACCCAACTGTTAGGGTTCTGACGGTTTTGACCATTGGAGCTTTGACTTCTTGGGGCACCAGACAGTCCGGTGCCGCACCGGACAGGCAGTGTTCACTGTCCGGTGCACCTTCTGGCGCTGCTCTGACTCTGCGCGAACTGTCCGCACACTGTTCACGTTGCAGGCGACCGTTGGAGTTGACCGTTGCGCTCGCTAGCCGTTGCTCCGCTGGTACACCGGACAGTCCGGTGGCACACAGATAGTCCTGTGAATTATAGCGGAGCGGCTCTCCAGAAACCCGAAGGTGGCAAGTTTGAAGTCGTATGGCCCTAGGCATCGGACACTGTCCGGTGGCACACCGGACAGTCCGGTGCGCGAGACCAGGGTTCTCTTCGGTTTCTTTTGCTCCTTTCTTTTTGAACCCTAACTTGATCTTTTTATTGGTTTGTGTTGAACCTTTAGCACCTGTAGAATATATAATCTAGAGCAAACTAGTTAGTCCAATTATTTGTGTTGGGCATTCAACCACCAAAATCATTTAGGAAAAGGTTTAAGCCATGTTTCCCTTTCACAAACGATGCCGAAGCCTGGATAGTATTTTGTGATGGGTCATGGGGAACCTTCGGTGCAGGAGCAGCTACCGTTTTAATTTCACCATCTAAAATCAAAACCTGCTATGCAGCAAGGTTGGACTTCAACTGCACAAATAACATTGCAGAGTATGAGGCCCTTCTCTTGGTGAGAGCACCTAGAGGGGGGGCAAATATGTGATCCTGTAAAAATCAACACTAAATGATACAAACTTGGTTTATGAAATGTCAGTGGAAACAACACCCAGGTGCTATGTCTAGAGAGAAAGAGATGGCTTCTTCACTTAATTGCTCGTCACAAGGTGAGTATTAAACTTAGAGCAATTATCAAGTGAATAGACGCAGAGAGAATCACACAAGAATAACAATCAATGACACATTGATTTTTATCCCGTGGTTCGGCCAAGTAGAACACTCACCTACTTCCACGTTGTAGCGTCCCAATGGACGAGGGTTGCACTCAACCCCTTTCAAGCGATCCAACGATCAACTTGAATACTATGGTTTTCTTCCTTATAGCTGAAGTTTCCCTTGTGAGGAATCTCCACAAGTTGGAGCCTCTCACCCTTATAGTATTGATCAAATTGAAAACCACAAAAGTAAGGGAGGGAATAGAAACACACGCAAAAGCTATAGTCACAGCAATGACACGCACACAAGTCAAGAAGAGAGCAAACAAAAACAACGCAGCGAGTTCACAACTCAATAAGTGCTCAAATCTCAATCACAATGATCCAGATGCGTGCTTGCGGAGTCTAGGCGTCTTAGGATGTTCAATGGAGGCTTGGTATTCTGCTCCATGCGCCTAGCGGTCCCTTTTATAGCCCCAAGGCAGCTAGGAGCCGTTGGATCTCCATTTGGTAGGAAATTCTTGTTTTCTGTCCATTGGCGCATCGGATTGTCCGGTGCACCACCGGACATGAACAGTGCACGATTTGTTTACTTCTTTGGCGAAGCCGACCGTTGAATCCTCGGTCCAGTTGGCACACCGGACACTGTCCAGTGCACACCGGACAGTCCAGTGCGGCCTAGTGACTGTTGGCTCTGGCCACGCGTCGCCTGTTGATCGAGCTGTCGACCGTTGGCGCGGGCGATGTTGGTTCACTGGACAGTCTGGTGCACATCGAACAGTCCGATGAATTTTAGCAGCAGCGCCCTCGGCGATTCCCGAGAGCAGCGAGTTCACACCGAACAGTCCGGTGAATTTTCTTATTTCTTCCCTATGGCACCCTTTTCCTTTTAGAAGGGGAGAAATGTTTTTAATGGGGCCATAGGTTGTAATTTTCATTTTTTTTTCTTGTGCAGCCCTGTGCAATACAAGGGCCAAATTCCCCCACATGTAAAATGTAAAATCTGGGACTACACCATCGAGTGTAAAAAACTATGAAGAAGCTCCAAAGTTGTCCCTAAGGGGATGCAGAGCTAAGATGCCACCTAAGTAAAAGGTGAAGAAGCTCCAAAATCGTTCCTAAGGGGATGCAGAGCTTAAATGCCACCTAAGTCAAAGGTGAAGAAGCTCCAAAGTCGTTCCTAAGGGGATGCAGAGCTTAGCTCCAAAGTTGTTCCTAAGGGAATGCAGAGCTGAAATACCACCTAAGTAGAAGGTGAAGAGACTCCAAAGTTGTTCCTAAGGGGATACAGAGTCTGGATGTGTATTCATGTGAGTTTTTTACCATCGGCATACATTTGCATACTTCATCACATCATCTTTTGCATTCATACAAACATACATTAGACATTAGTAGGATCATCATCATCATGACATAAAGCATAAGGCATTAACAGGCAAAGCGAGGACTTCTGCCTTCAACCAGATTAACCTTCGTATATACGAAGAGGCTTCATCTCAAAGACAATTTCGTTGATCATAAGAACTCGATTCTTGATTTTACTCAAGAGATGCTTTGTCGTGAACGAAAAGAAGGGAAGGTGTTTTTCGCCTTCGGCTCAAAAACTACAAGCATTGGTTTTGTCCATAACAAAGCAGTAGGTACACAAATGCAAGGTAAGAAAAAGCATTACAAAGTATTTACAAACATTTACAATTATGTTCACATTTCAGTTACAAGTATTACATTTCTTGTGTAAAAGAATTTCCAAAGTGTTTGTACAGAAATCAAGGAGGATCCTAAAAAGACTACTCTAAAGCTTCAGATTTAGCTTCGGTTCATTGGCCTTCGGCGCCATCACCCTGGAGATTGACGAGGAACAGGGTAATCAGGAATCTGGTAAGGAGCTAGGTAAAAGAATAAAGGTAAAAGAGCTATACTTTGTTAAGTAGGTTCCGGGCTTCGTCCCCACCCAACTCGCGTTCGCCCTTAGCCCAAATTTGAGTGATGAACATGTTTCCTATGCTTCGGGTTTCGACTGGAACATCAACCAGGTCTGATGACGAAAGGCTAAAGTTTGGTCTATTCACAGCTCTTGCGTGATTACACTCGTCTTTTATGGAAGCAGCGGCTGTACCACAAGAAGCCACCAGCGCACAGAAGTCTCCATGGCCGATGATAACTTCATCGAGGACATCAACCTCTTTCTCTACGCATTCAAGGGCCCCAGGGATATCTTCGACAAAGAAGCTAGCTTCTTCAGATGCAGCTCCAACTGAATTGAATATGCTTTCAATCGAGTTGTGCATTGGCTTGCAAAGTTAAAACATCTCTCCTTAAGAGCTCTCAACGCTTCGCTGAGCTTCGTGTTCTTCTCAGCCTCAACTTTAAGTGTCATTTTCAAAGCTTCAGATTCATGGTTGAATTGGCTAGAAGTTTCTTCTAAAAGTGTTTGGGCATCCGCCAGTTCTTTGCCTGATCTCTTATTTTGAACTTGCGCTTTGGCAAGGGATCCTTCGGCTGAGCACAACAACTCAACTTTTTCTTTTAAAGCATCCTCAAGTTTTTTTATCCTCCAAACCCTTTACAATAACTTTATTTCTCCTATCTTCATCATCTTGTTGCATCTTTAGAGCTTTGCTTAGTAACAAACTCTAAAAAAACTCAAAATTAGAATACTTAAGTTAATACGAACATATCTCTGATAACTTGTAAAAAGGTTCTTACTTTGAAGTTAGATTAAAACAAGTTGCCTATGATATGCTGATGCCTATAGTAGCTGATGTCCTTCTCAAGCTTCGGGAACCCAACACTCTTAAACATGGTACTTATAATTTTAGCACCAGCATGGTCATGGATGCATCCCACGACTTCTTCGTCGACCCCGCCAAAGAGCATTGACCCTGGCTGGTAACCACAGGAGATCGCATATTCTTTCAACTCTGACTTGTCCTCTTTAGAGAGTTGTTGGCCGCCCAAGTGTCGTAGGTCGAAATTCACTCCCTCTAAAGAGGTTTCATCAATTTTCTTTCCCTTGTCTGAAATTGCCACGACCACCTCCTTCTCCACAACCACATCTGATATAAGTCTGTCAATTTCGGACAGAGTGCTTGTGAGGTTTTCATCTTCGACTGTAGCGGTGGCTTCGACATCTGTCGCTTTGGCAGCTTTGTTTGCCGAAGCCGGGGGAGGGGTTTGCTCAATCGCTTGTAGTATATTCATCATGTGTCGTTTCTTCTGACCCCCGTCTCTCCCATCAGCAGTCAAAGAGACTTCCTTTTTCTGTAAGAGGCTGGTCAGTTCCAATCCCAGAAGACTTAGCGGTGTAAATGGGAAGGACTTGGTCATTACCTTCAATATTTCTGAGACCTCAACAGTAGAAGACGAAGGGCTTCCAGTTGGTTTCAGCACATCTTGGTTCTTTGTCTTCTCAGAGGATTTTTCAGCAAGTTTCCACTTTTTAGGAGCCGATACCTTCGGCTCCGGCATTGTTTTCATCTTCTTCAAAGTTTCTTGGTCTTCTTTGACGAACCAGATGGCTTGCCTAGCCAGAATACTCACAACTCTCTTTCTTTTCACCCCGGTCCCTTCCTCAAGTCTGTCGTAATCTGGATATTCAAAATTCAGGGCATCCATCACCTGATTCAACCATCGTTTCGCTCGGGTGCTAAAGGTAGCAGTCATTAACTGGTCTTCTTTCTTCATATAATTTTCGAGGATCTCATTGCACATGGTTTCTATCATTTCTAACCATTCAAATCATGGTTCTTTAAATTTCTTCTGAAATTTGAAACGGTAGGGAAGTCGAACAAGTTCATATTTTTCCCTCCTTTGTTCTTATTTGGCATCCCCCATCCGCTAGAGGTTGGGAAAGTTTTGTTTGCCAGATATTCTTGCACTAAGTCCCTAGTGCTAATATGACTAGCTACCACCCTGAATTCTACTTCGACCAGCTGGCATGGGGAGCTGAGTTACATGTTGTATAATGGCCTCGTCATGCCGAAGCTTAATCTCAGAGGACTCATTACCATAGTCATGAGTTTCTCTCTCTTCTTCTCGTCAGCCTTCACGTAAAACCATTCGCTAGTCCACCCGGTTGGCCATTTAGTACGATAGCCAATCACCGCAACCTTGGTATCCTTCCGGTATGCAAAATTATAGCACCCAAAATTATAGTCCTTCCCATTCACGACCATCGGCTCTAGCCTTTGTTTGATAGTGCAGTTCATGCACTCGGTAGAATCCTTCGGCATTCGCGCTTTTACCTTGGCTTCAGAGAGCCCAAATGAAAATACTAAGCCTAACAATGGCATTCAGTGTCAGCTGATGGAGATATATTTCAAACCTCTTCAAAACCTCACCTATCATATCATACAGGGGAACGGAAGTCTTGCCCTGAAGAATCTTTTAAACACAACAACCTCATCTTCCTTTGGCTCTGGAACTACTTCTTCCTTAGCAAAACGGATCAGTTCATCGTCATTTCCCCCAAAACAGTCTAGCTTCTTCATCACAACCAAATCCCCTGCTGTTACGGTGGATCTTCCAAACTCAATATGGCTAGGCTTTGTCGGGCTTAGAATGTTGTTGTCTTCCTCACTTTCATTGTCACTTCTGTCTTCGGCCACAGTCTGTTCAGTTTCGGCAGTAGCACCTTCAGCAATAGCTTCTTCTGGTACAACCAAACATGATCGTCTCATCACCTCTGATATCGGTGCTGTTTCAGTTACTTTAGATTCGTCTCTCTCACGGGACACCCTAGCAGTGGATCTTACTCTAGCCATTTCAGTATTCAGTCTCCTTAAGACGAAGCTGATCTCGAGCGACGAAGCACTTGTTCGAAAGCGTAATGCAGAAAGCTTCGGCTTCGGTTAAAATTTTCAACAACGCAACAGTGCGATGGCAATGAATGTTGTGGTAACTTCTCACCAACCTGACTATTTATATAATGCTGCAGGTGAAGAAGGCGAACCGCCAGAACGTGTACACTGGCTGAACGGTGGATCGACCAGCGCCCGGAATATTTTAATCGTTTTTAATAACAAGCTCAGGGAAGGTGTTTTTCGGACCTTCGGTATTCCGATGCCGTCGTGATTTTCGCGGACCGAGCTCGTTATGAAAAAACGATCTAGCACCGCGAAGGGGCTACTGTTGGGGGTCTTCTTCTCCGCCGAAGGTCCTCAAGACATAAACACCTTCGACAAAGTGACACAAGAAGTCCGCTCTCCTTCTGCCGAAGGTTCTCAAGACGAAGACCTCGAGAAGGAGCAACAATGCAGAACGCCAAAGCTACCGATAGCTTCGGCTCAGATCAAGCAAACACTACTGGAAACAGGCGCTTTGCCGAGTGCCCGAAGCACTCGGCAAAGCCTTAAAAACACTCGGCAAAGCCTTAAAAACACTCGGCAAAGGCTTTGCCGAGTGTGACACTCGGCAAAGAAGGCTCGGCAAACAGTGCATCGGCAAAGCCTTCTTTGTCGAGTACTTTTCTCGGGCACTCGGCAATGAGGTTTGCCGAGTGCCAGGGAGCACTCGGCAAAGAAAAGTGGTCGTTACGGCAACGGGGTGACGGAGATGGCTTCTTTGCCGAGTGTCAAGGATGACACTCGGCAAAGGAGTTAACTTTGCCGAGTGTCTGCCCAGTAGCACTCGGCAAAGAGCCCGCCAGGGAGGGTCCCCATGTCAGGTTCTTTGCTGAGTGCTCTGTGTGACACTCGGCAAAGTGTGCCTCTTTGCCGAGTGTCAGCGACATAACACTCGGCAAAGTCCCTAAACCGGTGCCCAGGTCTTTGCTCTTTGCCGAGTGTTATGACCTTGACACTCGGCAAAGCACCTCTTTGTCGAGTGTTACACTCGGCAAAGTGACCAATATGTACCTTTTTATTTGTTTTTTGTATTCCATCCACACAAACAAAAGATATCACATATATATCACATATATACATCACAGATATCATCACAAACATAAATAGCCAACACAAACATAAAACCGTCACCACAAACATAAATATCCATCACAAACATAATTGTTCAACACAAGTATCAAACACAAACATAAGTCTCAAATGTCGCAAGCTCTCACATAAGTATCAAACACAGACATAAGTATTATACACAAGTTCTGAAGTCTAAAACAATGAAAACACAACACTCATGAAGGTGGGCGGCTTGACCGGGGCTGCATTGGACTGAACCCTTTCGGAGGGTTGTTGTATGCCACCCCAGATTGGCCCTGCACAGAGAAGAGATTGCATGTGTTATACCAGATGCATTACAAACATCTAACTACAATTTTGATACTCACAGGAGTGTGGAAGAGAGCAGGGTCAACTGGAGGGAACAATGGAGGTGGCGGAGCGATGCCCTGTTTGGCGCCAAGGCTCTGCATGTACTGGAACATCTCCGCCATCCTCTGATGATCTGCCCGGCGCTCCGCCTCCCGCTCCGCCATCATCCTCGCCTCCATCTCGTGACGTTCCCTCCTCTCTTCTTCTAGTTGGGTCTATAATATTACAAGCCAACGTTATAGTAACTCAAAGAGTAGGTATATAACTCAAGGAAGGACGAGTTACAGAAGCACTAACCTCGAGTTGTTGTATGCGATGCTATGAGCTGTCGTGCCGAGGTCGTATGGCTGGACTCGAGCCCGTGCTCCTTGCTCTCACCTGAGACAGAGTGGGAGTGGAGGACGAGTCGATTGCCCCGTCGGCAATCCAGTACCGCCCATGTCTCTTGCCTCCTCTGACCCTCATGAGCACATCGGGGTCGATCAGCTCGGTGCTCGGATCATAGTCTGGGCCATGGACCTCCTGCGCCATGGCGGTCTAGTCATGGAGGCGGCTATAGACGGCGGGGTTGGTGTAGGCCGCGGGCCCGTCATCCGGGTTGTAGGTGACGTCGAACGTCGCCTTACCCTTATGGGCCATAGCATAGGCCGAGAAGGTGGAGCAAGGCCGGCCACCATGTGACGCCGACTGCAAAGAAAACCAACGAGATAGTTAGAAATAATATCTAACTCAGTGCTATATATCTAAATAAAAAAGATGGCGTACCCATGCTTCGGCATATTGGCCCAGGCTCCGGCTGCCTTGGTGGTGGGAGGGGTCTTGCATCATCAAACGCCGTTCCCGGCTAGCGTTGTGCACCTCGTCCCACTCAGCCAAACACCACCTATCCACCATCTACTCCCAGCACAGAGGATGTGCGGCGCACCAATGTGGAATCATCTACAAAGTAAACACGTAAAGTGCATATCAGAAGATAAAATAAAATTCATGCATGGAGTACTGGTACCAAACATGCATGACTTTACTTGCAGGTACTGCTCCCTGGTCAACGACATGGTTCGGGCTTAAGTTTTGGTCACCCTCTCCCCAAGGACAGAGTCGTGGTAGGTGATGATGGCCTGGATTCGGGCCTCATAGTGCATGTCCACGACGAGCTTCTTACAGCTCGTGGTGGCCACCACATTCGCCCTAGCCTCGTATCCAGCATCGCATCTGAAGAAATCCTGCATACAAAAATGATGTATCCATACATTATTTCAAGAATTTGCAACGAATGCGACATATTTTACATTATACTAAGACTTACCCATAGCTCTTGCTTCACCCTCTCCGCCTTGTTATTGAATTCCCGGCCATCCCGGTCTACTGCATCGGGGCGACGGTGTAGTTGTCGAAGGTGAAGGCTGGGCTCGTCACTCCGGCGTACTCCACAAGTCCAGGGAAGTGTTCCCTGCACAGCAGGCCGAGGATGCCATTGGGGGGGGCGACGATGACCCCCAGCATAATCCAAAACCGTCCAAGACCTGTCCAAGTGATAAATAAAAAGTATTAGTTTATATTATGATTTTGAACACATAATATGAACAAGAATGAAGAACATAAAGTTACATACCTCTCCCCTTCCGGCCGAATCAGCGGCCGCCTGTCCCGAAGTATGGGACGCTGAGGGAGACTCGCGGGGCCTCTCAGGTATAGCTCCTCGAACTTGAGCCGCCTGAACCTGAGGCGTCCTGCTGCTGGTCATCGTTGTCCTGCTGCTGGTCGTCGTCGTCCTGAGGCGCTGCCTGCTGCTGCGCTGCCTGCTCTGCCTCGTCCGCCGTCCTACTCCTCCTCCCCCTCCTCCTCCTCAGCCAACCGCCCACCATATTTGTCCAACAACCTGCAATTAAGAGTAAACAAATAAGCACATATAAAAAGATTAAAAATAGGTGCGAAATAAAAAGTCATATAGCATTACATCGATTAAAAATAATCTTCATATGTGTCGGGGTTAGCCGGATCATAACTCTCATCATCACTATCAAGCATTTCAATCTCAACACCATCGGAAGACGCAAGTTTGTCATTAATGTCATTGCCTTCAAGGATTACTAAGTCATTATCATTTTGCACCTCATCATCCTCCTCATCAACAACCATTTTAATATCTACGTCCATTTCGATAGCTTCAGTTAAGTCTATCTCAAATCGCCCTTCTAGCCCATCTTCTTGGAAGAACTCTCCATCATAAGTGTCCGGGTCTAAGTTGTAATCTTCATTGTTAGGAACAGGTAACCTCCCGTGCGGCGATACCTTATACACAACATCCCAACCCTTAAGATGTTCTTTCGTTTGACACGCATATGGGAGATAATACACTTGTGTGGCCAGTTGGGCCACGATATAGACATCGTCTCCTGCTAAGGTGGAATCTTGTCGAATTTCGACTATCCCAAGATTAGAATGTGTCTGTCTCGTCACTTGAGGGTCAAACCAATGACATTTGAATATCACTGGAGTAAGAGGTTTGGAACCATAAAAATTGAGCTCATATATTTCTTCGATTCATCCAAAATAATCGACAATGTCAAGGCCGGGCATAAAGACTCTAGAACACATTGTTTTCCGATTGGGCCGACTTTTGTCGTAGTTTGTTGTGCGAAAACGGTATCCATTGACGTCATACCCAGAATATTTCTTGACCCTATAAGCAAAGTCGTTGGCTACTTGTCTCAACTCGGCACTCATAGACGGATCTCTTTGGCCCTGCAAGTATTCGCAAGTTAAAAGACGCTAAATTGAGTTCAAAGACGTATCTCTTTTACAAACTAAGCATGTACCTTACGTTTGAACCAGGAAATGAAATCGGGCAACCCATTTCTCGCACCCTTTCTAAGAAGAGCGTCATATTCCTGTGGAGTGGGGTCCCTTGATCGACGCCAGAATTCATGAAGAAATTGTTCCATGTATGGCGTCACTTCTTCAAGGTTGGTCAATACGTATAGCATGATATGCCGCCACTCTTCATGTGTCAGGGTCTTGGTGGTCGAGCCACTTGCGCTTCCGAGTTGGCCTCGAAATATGCTAAGGTTCGATTCATTGTTGCCATCATTGTAACGAGGGGGTGGATTATGCACGCTCGGCAGTTTGTCACCATAATAAGTTGTTGTAAAGTTTGAGACCTCCTCTAGAATGTATGCCTCTGCAATGGAAGCCTCAATTTTGCATTTATTTCTACATTTCTTTCGAATAGTCTTTAGACATCTCTCGATTGGATAGCACCAACGTCCCTGCATGGGCCCCCCATTCGTGCCTCATAGGGGAGATGAAGAATCAAATGTTGCATTGGATTGAAGAAGCCGGGTGGAAATATCTTCTCAAGCTTACACAGTAACACAGGTGCCAATCTTTCCAAGTCTGCAACCACGGTCCGAGATAACTCTTTTGCACAAAGCTGACGGAAGAAATAGCTCAACTCTGAAAGCGCTAGCAGTCATGCTCAGGGACATAGCCTCGAACCATTGCAGGAAGAATCCGTTCAATCCATATGTGGAAGTCATGGCTCTTCATCCCTAAGACTCGCATAGTAGATAAGTTCACCCCCCTACTCAGGTTAGCTGCATACCCATCAGGGAACATCAACATCTTGATCCACTGAAGTACTTCCTTCCTCTGGGCCCTGCTTAGGACGAAATCGGCCTTAGGCCTTCTCCACGTCTTTCCGCCACTTGGCAGCTTCATCTCTAGTTTTGGTCTATCACATAACGCTGCCAGATCCACTCTTGCCTTCACATTATCCTTTGACTTATCAGGAATGTCCATAATTGTTGCCCACAGTGCCTCGGCAACATTCTTTTCAGTGTGCATCACGTCAATGTTGTGTGGAAGGAGCAGGTCGTCATAATAGGGGAGCCGAGTCAAGCCAGACTTATGTGTCCACAAATACCCTCATTCTCCTTCTCATTAAAAATGTGATTGTGTCTACTTTGATTACATTAATATAAACATGTCTACTTTGATTACATTAATATAAACATGTGTTTGTTCAAACTATATCATGGTAAATAATATAAACATGCATATAAACATGCATAAAATCATGAACATGCATATAAACACACATATAAATAATATAAACACGCATAATTTATACCTTCGGTGGCGGGCGGCTGTAACACCCTGAATTTGGAAGTATAAAATTTCTTTTCTAATATCCACCAAATTCAGGTTGTTACTCTGTCATTTCTCTGCTTTCCTTATCTTTTTCCCAAAATTGGACAATTATTTTATTTTATATGTAGGTGTAAGCTTAGTAAAGTAAAATAATAGAGGATTCTTGAATGTTGCATCACATGCTGGAGCACATATTTCTATTGATGAACTTATTTGTTGTACATTTATTTAACTTATGTGTCATACTTGTTGGAGACTTGTTCTTAAATGCTTCGGCTTGAAAGAAGGTAAAAATACAAGCGTGACGCAAAAGTAAATGCCAAGTCAGCGTGAACAGTACGGGGGCACTGTTCACATATTTATAGGCACGGGACATAGCTCATGTAAAATTACATCCATGCCCTTTACATTTGGTAGTAATTCTATAGTAATCCACCGAGGTCTGAATAGCCTTTTCATCTTTAAGTCGGTTTCCTTTTCTGCTATCACGCCGAAGCTTTCCTGCTCACAGCTTCGGCGCTGTGTCAACCTTCGTATTCTTTGGGCTTCTCCCATTGTGATACCGATTTGAGTCCGAAGATACCTGTTCACACATTATACTCCAGAAATATTGTTAAATCATGTTTTTGAGGACCTTCGGAAGCCGAAGGCCCCCAACAGTAGCCCCTCGCAATATTAATTTGTTAGAATAATAAATTTAGATTGCGACATGGATGAAGGCCTTAAGCCGAAGGTCCGAAAAAACACCTTTCCTTTGCTAGAATAGCAACATTCACTGACAAGCGGGGTTTTCCAATTTTCAATGCACTGGGCGTATAAATAAGAGCATTCCACGAGCTCACTTGGTACGCTTTCTTGCCATCTTCTCTTGCTTACTCAATTTTTACCTCTTGCGCACCAACACTTGCTTGGCTTTTTAAGTTTTTAAGCTTCGGCTTTGAAAACAATTTTTTAGCATTTTCGAAGATGTCTGAAGACAAAAAGGCTGCTATTAAGATGAAGCTGAGTCTCTCTGAAGAGAAAAACCTGGGGTTTCTTGAAGCAATGTCGAAAACCAATACAGAAAAGATCACCAAAGAGATTTTAGAAGGTTTATCTGAAGATACTGATGACAGCGACAGTTATGATGCGGATAGCGGTGATGAAGACTCCGAAGATCGCCCTTGGCGACCAAGCCATGCGGTTTTCGGCAAATCAAGTATCAAAGAAAATCATCTTGTCAACATGAGGGGAAGATATTTCCGGGACTTGTCCGTTGTGAGGGCCGACGAAGGAGAAAAGACTTGTCCGACCCCTAAGAAAAATGAAGTCGTAGTGTTCCGAAGCTTTTTGAAAGCTGGATTACGATTTCCCCTGAGCAGCTTTGTCGTAGAGGTGCTGAAAATATTTGAAATCTATCTTCACCAACTTACCCCCGAAGCAATCACAAGGATGAATATCTTCGTGTGGGCCGTGAGAAGCCAAGGTCTGGAACCTGATGCGAAAAGTTTCTGCAACATACACGAATTGTTATACGAGACAAAACCCTGGGGTAAGGAGCAATATCACAATAATTTCGGCTGCTACAGTTTCGTCTGTCTGTCTGGGTCAAGCTGTCCTGTGCCAACCTTTTGGAAGAGATGGCCCGGCGACTGGATGACAGAATGGTTTTATGTGAAGAATGACCTGAAAACACGGGAAGATATTAAAGGTATAATTATGCGCCCTATTTGGCAACGCTTCGGCCTACGGAGGCCGAAGGTTGAAATGAATGAAGCTGCCGAAGAATGCCAGAGAGCCTTCGGAGTTATTTGCTCTTTCATTGGAACGAGGGATCTGGTCCAAGAGCATATTGCCTTCAGAGTATGGCCGCTCGCGGAAAAATGGGAAATGCCGCAAGAGACCATAAAGGAGGCTGACGAAGGTGGACTTATCAGGCTGAAGTATGGTTTCAAGTTCGGAGATAAATTCGTTGAGCCAGATGATGACTGGCTAAAAAGCATTGAAAATTTAAGTGACGAACTACTTGGGGTTTATTCAAAGGCCGAAGATACTGCATTGTCAGCAGCCTTCGGTGGCCGGAAAAAGAAAAGACTGAACCGAGTGTTTGACGCAATTGGGTTTGTGTACCCGGACTACCACTATCTAGCGCGGGGCCAAAAAAGAAAAAGCGCAACTTCTGCACAGGAAACTGCTTTAGCCGCTCCCAGCGAGCCAGCGCCGAAGAGACAAAGGGTAAAGGTTCTCACACACCGGCCACGCTACATTGAACCAGCTACAGTGCCTGAGTTCGCCGGTGAAACCTCTTCGGCCACCGATATTAAAGAACCAACTTCATTGTCGAAGATCGAAGAAAAAGCTGAAGCACCCTCAGCAGAGAAAACAGAAAAACCGAGAACTGAAGGAACGAAAATATTGGAAATTTTAAGTCCTTCAGCAAGTGTTGAGACAATAAAAAACCAAAAGGGCCCAGCAGTGACCCCGAAAAGAAAAAGAATGGTCAATGTGCTAGATGTACTGGAGACAATTAAGTCCTCAAGCACGACTCCGAAGAAGACTGTTGAAACTTCCGAAGCGGAAACTGAAATCTTTGATACTAAAGCTCCAAAGCAACAAACTAAGACTGAAGCTGGGCCTTCAGAGCCCATGAAGGTAAAATCCTTGGAAACCGAGGAAGAAAAAATGACGGAGCCAATTCTTGTTGAAGAAACCAGTGCTGTTGCCCCCGAAGCATCCCCCAAAGTCCTTGATTATATTGTTCGACATGCTTCGGGGAAAAAGTTATCAGAAGAAGAAGTTTTTGAAGCTAATCACTATGCCAAAGAATTGAAATATCCGAAGGGGGCACTAGTGTTCAATGGTACAAATGAAGAAGATTTCCTATACTGCCTCCCGGATAACAAAGAATTACTCGTCTGCCGGGAAATGGCCCGAAGCATGGGGTTTCCGAAACTGGAGGCTGGCCTCTGCGCGATGACAAAGGACGATCTTGCGGACAGCCTTGCGTATAATAGCCTGAAGGTACGAGATCTGCGCATTTGGAAACTTTATGATTTGAAATCTATTCTTTTATTCTTATACTAACTCTTTTATATATAGGGTTTAATATTAAGCAACGCGCTGAGAGCGCAAAAGAATGCCGAAGACGAGAGCTATGAAATTGCTTTCAACAACCTTCAAACAGAGGTTATCAAACTAAGAAACGAAGCCTTGGAAAAGGACAAAATTCTAGTTACATTGGTGGATAAAATAAAGGAGGACGAAGCTGCCTCTAAAGCACAAGCTGCAGCTCAAAAGCACGAGATTGACGATCTTCGGAAGCAATTAGCCCGAGCTAAAGAAGAACGCATTCTTGAAGAAACAAAGCGAGAACTTAGCGACCAATGGGCAAATCATTTAGAAGGAACTGTTGAAGAGCTTCGTTCGTCCAAGAAAAGATGCTATGACAAATCTATGGAGTGTGTTAAGAAAATGAAAGCTAGCTTCGCCAGCGTTGGTGCATTCTCGAGCGAAGAAAACTTTACAAGAGGCAACCCCGAAGGTCCCATCGAATGGATTAATCACGAAGCTGAGGCCTTTGAGGAAATTTTAAATAGCCGCGGAGACATATGCGCTTTTTCGGGTGCCAGGGGGATTGCCACCATTTTGGAGAGAAAAGGCTGTGAGCATATAAAGATTTTAGCACAATCCGAAGCTACCTTGTCCTTCGAAGATGCAAAAGATCCTTCAGCCGAAGCTAGCATGGTTGGTGGAAATTTTTTTACCGATATCTAGGACAATGGTGGTCGAGAAATGGCCCGAGAAATTATCCAAAAAAGCGAAAAAGGCATCCGTGACACTAGAAAAGTAGCAGAGGCTGTTGAGAAAAGCGCAGAGCCCGAAGGGCAAATAGGTATTAACTAATGGTTTTTATTGTGTTATAATTTTTGATTTTAAACTTCGTTCGCAATTTGTAATAGCAATGTAGCCGTATCCTGTCCTCCCTCAGATCCTACTAAAGCGCCTCCGGGCCCTCACCCGAAAGATAACGATGAAATTAAAAAGATGGCTGAAGCTATCATGGATCAAGTTGTCAATCAACTCCTGAACGAAGCTGCGGAAGTAGTACTTAGGGAAGACTAGGTGCTATTGTAAAAACATCTGAAATGTAATATGTGTAATATCTTGTAACCCTGAATGTAATATACTTGTTTTTTTATGGTTCAATTCTTTACGATGCATGAAATTTACATACGTACCGTTTTTGAGTCTTTGACGAAAAAACACCTTCCCTTCTTTTCATGCTTCGTGAAGAAGAATTTTCATTTATCACAACGATATCCATAGTGTTCTGATGAAGAATATCCAAGCTTCGTGAAAATATTTTTCGAAGCTACACTCCGAAGATCAATATTGTATCTCCTTGTGACTTAGCATGATTTTCCCTTTTTCAAAGCATTCTTCCGAAGATCAATATTGTGTCCCCTTCTTGTGCCATATGCAGCATGATATATGATGCTTATGCTATGCGAAATGATGTGATGATGTTATGCTATGTAAAATGGTATTTATTCCGAAGATACACGCACATCCCTGCAATAAAGCACATAATCTTTTTAAATCAGCGTTGACTTTTCGCTGTAAGCCTCCCTTAGGAGCTTCTTCGCCTTTTACTTCAGCGGAATCAGCGTTTATTTTTCGTTGTAAGCCTCCCTTAGGAGCTTCTTCGCCTTTTACTTTCGACGGTATTTGCGTTGACTTTTCGCGCTTCGCCTTTTACTTAGGCGGTATCAGCGTTTATTTTTCGCTGTAAGCTCTGCATTCCCTTTGGAACGACTTTTGAGCAGAAAACTTACACTGCGCTCCCTTTGGAACGGCTTTTTGTAACTTCAGCAAACTTACTCTGCGTTCCTTGGAACGACTTTTTGTTGCTTCGAAGAATTCATGCCGTGCCTTTTAAAACAAACTCTTGATAATTCGAAGGTCCTTCTTGCTATCGCAAATCTTTAAGCTTCAACAACTTAAGCCTGTAGAGGAAATATATTTTCCTTGTGGCAAACAACGAAACCATTACGTGAGATTTGAAAAGTGTCCTTTATTACACAGAAAATAAAACTGAATGGAAAAGACTACTATCAAGGTAGGATATTTGTCAATAAATGTGCTTCGACTCTGGCACAGTGCTATTGACTGTGCGAGCTTCGGACTGTTCCCTGAAGTCCCTTTGGTGTTGAGCATATTGGCCCCCTTCTGGCTGCTGGCCTTGTTGCAGCGGTGGTGGAGGCGGAGGCTGTTGCCAGGAAGCTTGAGGTTGACTCGCCGAAGCTACAGAAACTGCAGGGTGGTTGCCTACATATTCTGGGATATAAGGCGAATGATACGAAGCAGTGTGCATGATCTGCTTCGGCTGACCCTGTTGTGCTGCAGCTTCGGCTATCTCCTTTTGCTTCTGGATGGTAACATGGCACATCCTGGTGGTATGGCCCTTGTTTTCACCACAGAACAAGCAAAATGTTCTCCTTGGTTGATCTCCAAATCTTTCGCCGAAGCCCCTGGCGCCTCAGCCTCTTGGAGCTGGCGGCCGGAAGGAGCTTTGCTGTTGCCCCAAAGCCTGTGAAGAGCACTGTGGCCTTTGCTGGTGACTCCCCTTATCATCATTTTGAGTAGAGTTGTGAATTGACCTGACGTGCCTCGGATAAAATCTTCCTCCGAAGCCCCTGGTCATTTCGGAAAACCTGAAAGCCTCCTCCCTTCTTTGACGAAAATCATTGTCGGCCCGAATATACTCGTCCATCTTCTAGAGCAGCTTCTCCAAAGTTTGAGGAGGCTTCCTAGCAAAGTACTGAGCTGAAGGTCCTGGCCGAAGTCCTTTGATCATGGCCTCAATGACAATTTCGTTGGGCACTGTTGGCGCCTGTGCCCTCAAACGCAAGAACCTCCGGACATACGCCTGAAGGTATTCTTCGTGATCCTGTGTGCACTGGAATAGAGCTTGAGCAGTGACCGGCTTCGTCTGAAACCCTTGGAAGCTGGTTAACAACATGTCCTTCAGCTTTTGCCATGAAGTGATCGTTCCTGGTCGAAGGGAGGAATACCAGGTTTGAGCAACACTCCTGACAGCCATAACAAAAGATTTTGCCATGACTCCAGTATTGCCACCATACGAAGATACTGTTGCCTCGTAGCTCATCAAAAACTGCTTCGGGTCTAAATGGCCGTCAAATATAGGAAGCTGGGCGGCTTGTAGGACGGAGGCCAAGGTGTAGCCTGCAGCTCAGCGGACAGAGGAGAAGCATCATCAAAAGCAAAATTTCCATGGTGGAAATTCTCATACCAGTCATCTTCGTTGAAGAAATCCTCCTGATGAAGGTCTTTGTGCTGAGGTCTTCGGTTCTGCTCATCCTGAGTAAGATGACGAACTTCTTCAGAGGCTTCGTCTATCTGCCTTTGCAGTTCAGCTAGCCTGGCCATCTTTTCCTTCTTCCTCTGCACCTGTTGATGAAGCATCTCCATGTCTCTGATTTCTTGGTCTAGCTCATCCTCTTGCAGTGTCGGGCTGACAGCCTTCCTCTTCTGGCTTCGGGCCTCCCGAAGGGAGAGAGTCTCCTGATTGGGGTCCAACGGTTGCAGAGTTGCAGCCCCAGTTGCTGAAGCTTTCTTCGGCGCCATAGTGAAGGTTTATGATTGCCAAAGGTGTTCAAAACTCAAAGAGTGGAAGTGAGTTCACCGGAAAACAAATAAGTAAGGCAAATGGAAAACAAATAGAAAAGGGAAAACAAAACCAGCCCAACAGCCCCTCCTCCTCTCAGCCCAACTCGGCCTGGCTGCCCAGCACCGTAGCGCGCAGCCCACCCCGTTTCCCCTTTTTCCTCCCCGCGGCCCAGCAGCTCCCCCCGGCCCACCCCGCAGCGCGCGGCCTAGTGCCCCCGCGGCCACCAGCGCGCCCCCCACCATGGCCCAGCTCGCGCGCGAGCAGCCGTGCGGCCCATTCGCGCGCCTGGCCCAACGTCGCGCCCACCCCTCCCCTTGGGCTGCCGGTGTGGTCGGCCCAGCTCGCGCCACTTCCCCCGCCCAGCCTGCCCGGCCCAGCTCGCGCCCCCCCCTTCCCAGGCCGCCAGGCCAACTCGGCCCAGCGACCAGGCCGCGCCCCAACCCATTTTCCCGCACGCACGCAGCCCCGCACGCGAGCGTGGGCGCTCCCAGCCACAGCCAGGAGCACTGTTCCTCTTCCCCAAACTGCACGAAGTGATTTTCTCGCCCACGGCGCCGTTTTTGTGCCCACATCTCTCGTTTTTCTCTCTCTACCTCTCGGACGCAGGCCCTACCTCCCTCTGTCTTCCCCGCGCCCGCGTCCCGGTTGCTGCCCGCGAGCTCGCGGCGGCGCGGCACGCAGCCTGCGTGGCCTGTGGCATGCAGCCAGCGCGACGACCGGCGGTGAGGCCCAGCCAGCCGCCCCTGCTCCACCCCCGGCGCGGCCAGCCTGCGCGGGTGCGCGCGAGCTCGGCGCAGCCAGCGCCGCGGCCAGCCTGCGCGGTAGCGCGCCCGTGCACCCAGGCGCGGCAGTGTCTCCAGGCGAGCCCTCCCCTGCACGCCTGCCCCAGCGTGGCTGTGCATGTGCCCCCGACGCAACCTCGCGCGCATCCTGCGTAACCCCGGTGTGTCGTCGTTGCCATCGTCGTCCGTGCCCGCAGCAACCCCGGCGTAATCTGCGCGGCATAGCGGCAGCCTCGCCGTCGCTTCGCGTCGTGCGCGCAGCACGTCCTCGTACTTCGCCGCGAGCTCGTCCGGTCGTCCGCCGTCGTCGCGGGGTGAGCATCGTCTACACGTTAGTAACATCGTTTCGCTATGTCTCATGTTTTAAATAATTAATTATGGTGTTGTTTAACTAACACTAATTAATTAGACTTTTCTATTAAATTAAACTAACTTATAGTTATTAACTTGCATTTTATAAATGCACATCGACGTGTTTAATATTGATTAGCAATTATCACGCGTCGTCGCATGCCGTTCGCGTGTGTCACGCACCTTGCTGCACGTCGTTCGCACGTATCTCGCGTGTCGATCACGTGTGTCGCACGGCGTGTGCGCGTGATAATAAATTGTCTTCGCTTATAAGCACTCATGTTAGTAACACTAATTCGTCAGGTCTAATATGTTAGATAATTAACTTAAGGTTCGCTCGATTAATATTTATTAGATTGATATTTCAATTAGATTAAATATGTAGTGTTCGACTGCGCTTTTATAATAAATATTAACATGACCATTATTAACTTAACTGCTTTATAATTATTTAATATTTGTTTAGTATAAACGCGTCACCTATTTAGTTTTCCTCGTCAGTCGCGCGTGCTGTTCCGCGCGCGGTGGCGTGCTGCTTTGCGCGTCATTCGCGCTCGTCGCGCGCTCTGTTTCGTGTGTCGTCAGCATGCTGGGTCGCGCGTGTTCGCGCGTCGTTTTCACGCTATCGTGTTATTTCGTGTATCGTAAGTTCGCCTCGCTTAGAATCTCTCGTGCTAATTGGATTAGTTATTTATTTGACAGCTGTTAGACCAACTCCAGCAGTGTGCGACTCCGTATCCCTAAAACGCGCGGCCGACACATTCTCTCTCCTCTCCGTATCCGGCTCCGTTTCCAGCAACACTCCCCATCCCACTCCGCATGCAGTCTATGACACCTGGGGCCCGCCAGCAGGCGCGCGCGCCCGCGAGAGAGCTGCGGAGAGGAGAGAGAAAGCGTGGAAATGGGGAGTCTGGGTACACGCCGTGCGTTTTACGGAGCCGGATACGGAGCCTGCTGGACTGATGAATAGTGTGCTAGACTCCGCAAAATACGGATACGGAGCCGCATGCGGAGTGCTGCTGGAGTTGGTCTTAGTGTAGCAGATTGAATCAAAACTACATAGCAGTTATAATTTATATTTGATAATGTCGAATTAAATGTGTTAGTTAATATTTGTTTAGCCTAAACCCGTTAACCTTGAAAGGGAAATGTGCCTTTGGGCCATTTCTAAGTATTTTGGTGATTGAGTGCAAACACAAGTGCTTAAATGTGAAAATATGCCCAAGGATGATCAAAGTGCAAATCACAAGTTAAGGTATGTTTCTAAGCCTTAGTACATTGGTTTTGTGTACTAATATATTTGTCTAAGTGTTAGAAACAGATAGAAGAAGAGAAGAGAAGACTTGGCTGTGTACAGCCAAGGGGCTGCTTCGGTCTGGGGCACCGGACTGTCCGGTGGTGCACCGGACAGTGTCCGGTGGTGCACCGGACAGTGTCCGGTGCGCCAGGCTGCCTCGGCCGAAGAGGCCGCTCTCGGGTTTTTCTCCGGCGACTTCGGCTAAAATTCACCGGACTGTCCGGTGTGCACCGGACTGTCCGGTGAGCCAACGGTCGGCCGGGCCAACGGTCGGCCGCGCGATCGGCGCGCGACACGTGGCCGAGCCAACGGTCGGAAGGGAGCACCGGACTGTCCGGTGTGCACCGGACTGTCCGGTGCGCCAGATCTGCAACGGTCGGCAACGGTCGGTTTCGCCATTTAAGGAAACAAATCGGGCACCGGACAGTGTCCGGTGTGCACCGGACTGTCCGGTGCGCCACGAGACAGAAGGCAAAGATGGCCTTCCAGATTTGTTCCCAACGGCTCCTAGCTGCCTTGGGGCTATAAAAGGGACCCCTTGGCGCATGGAGGAGAATACCAAGCATTCCTTGAGCACTCTTGATCACTCACACATCAATCTTGCTCACTTGTTCGACATTCTAGTGATTTGAGCTCCGTTCTAGTGTGCTAGTCTTTTGAGCTCAAGTCTGGGTCTTGTGTGTGCGTATTCGCTGTGATCTTTGTGTCGTGTGTGAGTTGCTAATCCCTCCTTTGCTCTGTGATTCTCTGTGAACATCTTTTGTAAGGGCGAGAGGCTCCAAGTTGTGGAGATTCCTCGCAAACGGGATTGAGAAAAGAAAAGCAAGAACACCGTGGTATTCAAGTTGATCATTGGATCACTTGAGAGGAGTTGAGTGCAACTCTCGTCCGTTGGGACGCCACAACGTGGAGTAGGCAAGTTTTGTACTTGGCCGAACCACGGGATAACCACTGTGTCATCTCTGTGATTGGATTCTTGTGGTTATTGTGTTTTGACTCCTCTCTAGCCACTTGGCATAAACTGTGCTAACACCTAATCAAGTTTTGTGGCTATAAGTTTAAGTTTTTACAGGATCACCTATTCACCCCCCCCCCCCTCTAGGTGCTCTCAATTGGTATCGGAGCCGTTCTCTTCAAGAAAGGGACTAACCGCCCGAAGAGATGGATCCTAAGGGGAAGGGAATTGTGATCAACGACAAGGAGAAGGAGTCCTTCGTCAACGAGCCAAGGGATGACAAGTCCAATGACTCGGGCTCGGGCCACAAGCGAAGAGATGGGAAGAAGAAGAAGACAAGACGCATCAAGGAGATCGTCTACTACGACAGCGATGAGTCCTCTTCTTCCCAAAAGGACGACGACTACGACAAACAAAGGAAACCGGTTAATTCTAACTTTTCTTTTGACTACTCTCGTATTCCGCATAGTTCAAATTCACATTTGCTTTCCATTCCACTCGGCAAGCCCCCACACTTTGATGGGGAGGACTACGGATTTTGGAGCCACAAAATGCGTAGTCACCTATTCTCTCTCCATCCTAGCATATGGGAGATTGTAGATAGTGGAATGCACTTTAATAGTTCGGATAGTCCTATATTCATTAATGAGCAAATCCATAAGAATGCACAAGCTACTACTGTTCTTCTAGCCTCATTGTGCAGGGATGAATATAATAAAGTGAGTGGCTTGGATAACGCCAAGCAAATCTGGGATACCCTCAAGATCTCTCATGAGGGAAATGACGCTACCTTGCTCACCAAAATGGAGTTGGTGGAGGGCGAGCTTGGACGGTTCGCGATGATAAGGGGCGAGGAGCCAACTCAAACATACAACCGGCTCAAGACCCTTGTCAACAAAATAAGGAGCTACGGAAGCACGCGATGGACGGACCACGACGTCGTCCGACTAATGCTCAGGTCCTTTACCGTTCTTGATCCTCATTTGGTGAATAATATTCGTGAGAATCCCAGGTACACCAAAATGTCGCCCGAAGAAGTACTAGGAAAATTCGTCAGCGGGCGAATGATGATCAAGGAGGCAAGGTATGTGGACGACGCCTTGAATGGACCGATCAACGAGCCGCAACCTTTTGCTCTCAAAGCCACAGGGAACAAGGAGGCGCTACCCAGCAAGGTGGCGCAAATTGAGGCGGCCGGTCTTAATGAAGAAGAAATGGCCCTCATTATCAAGAGATTCAAGACGGTGCTAAAGGGTCGCAATGGACAGCCGAGCAAGACTAAGACCAAGGGGAAGCGATCATGCTTCAAATGCGGTAAGCTTGGTCATTTTATTGCTAACTGTCCTGATAATGATAGTGACCAGGAAAAGGGGAACAAGAGGGAAAAGAAGAAGCATTACAAGAAGGCAAAGGGCGAGGCGCATCTAGGCAAGGAGTGGGACTCGGATTGCTCCTCGTCCGACTCCGACAATGAAGGACTCGCCGCCACCGCCTTCAACAAATCAATCCTCTTCCCCAACGAGCGTCACACATGCCTTATGGCAAGAGAGAAGAAGGTATGTACTCGCAACTCTACCTATGCTTCTTCAAGTGAGGACGAATCTAGTGATGAGGATGAAGTAGATTATTCATGTTTGTTCAAGGGCTTAGATAGATCTAAGATAGACAAAATTAATGAATTAATTGATGCCTTGAATGAAAAGAATATACTTTTAGAAAAGCAAGAGGATTTGTTGTATGAAGAGCATGATAAATTTGTTGAGGCACAAAAATCCTATGCTTTAGAAGTTAAGAGAAATGAAATGCTTTCTTTTGAACTATCTACTTGTCATGAAACCATTTCTACTTTGAAAGGTGTCAACAATGATTTAAATGCTAAATTAGAAGTAGCAAACAAATCCAATTCTTGTGTAGAACATGTTGAAATTTGTACTAGGTGTAAAGACTTTGACATTAATGCTTGTAGTGAACACCTAGTTTCAATTTCCAAGCTTAATGATGAACTGGCTAGTCTTAATGCTCAACTTAAGACTAGCAAGAATGATTTCGATAAGCTAAAATTTGCAAGGGATGCCTACACAATTGGTAGACACCCCTCAATTAAGGATGGACTTGGCTTCAAGAGAGAAGCTAAGAACTTAACAAGCCATAAGGCTCCCATTCCCGCCAAGGAGAAAGGGAAGGCCCCTATGGCTACTAGTGCTAAAAGGAACCATGCATTTTTGTATCATGATAGAAGACAAACTAGAAATGTAAGTCATGATGCTTATGATTCATATGTTTATGATTCTCATACCATGTTTGCTCCTAGTTCCTCTTATGTGTATGATAGAAATGTTACTAGGAGAAATGTTGTTCCTAAAAGAAATGCTATTCATCATGTGCCTAGAAGGAATGTTATTCATGCTCCTAGGAAAATAGCAAATGAACCTTCCACAATTTATTATGCTTTAAATGCTTCCTTTGCTATTTGTAGAAAGGATAAGAAAATTGTTGCTAGGAAGTTAGGGGCAAAATGCAAGGGAGACAAAACTTGCATTTGGGTCCCTAAGGATATTTGCACTAACCTTGTAGGACCCAACATGAGTTGGGTACCTAAGACCCAAGCCTAAATTTGCCTTGCAGGTTTATGTATCCGGGGGTTGAAGCTGGATTATTGATAGCGGATGCACAAACCATATGACGGGGGAGAAGAAGATGTTCACCTCCTACGTCAAGAATAAGGATTCCCAAGATTCAATCATATTCGGTGATGGGAATCAAGGCAAGGTAAAAGGGTTAGGTAAAATTGCAATTTCTAATGAGCACTCTATCTCTAATGTGTTTTTAGTAGAGTCACTAGGATATAATTTACTATCTGTTAGTCAATTGTGCAATATGGGATATAACTGTCTGTTTACAAATATAGATGTGTCTGTCTTTAGAAGAAGTGATGGTTCACTAGCTTTTAAGGGTGTATTAGACGGCAAACTTTATTTAGTTGATTTTGCAAAAGAAGAGGCCGGTCTAGATGCATGCTTAATGGCTAAGACTTGCATGGGCTGGCTGTGGCATCGCCGCTTAGCACATGTGGGGATGAAGAACCTTCACAAGCTTCTAAAGGGAGAACACGTGATAGGTCTAACCAATGTTCAATTCGAAAAAGATAGACCTTGTGCAGCTTGTCAAGCAGGGAAACAGGTGGGAGGAGCGCATCACAGCAAGAATGTGATGACCACTTCAAGACCCCTGGAGCTGCTGCATATGGACCTCTTCGGACCCGTCGCCTATCTAAGCATAGGGGGAAGTAAGTATGGTTTAGTTATTGTTGATGATTTTTCCCGCTTCACTTGGGTGTTCTTTTTGCAGGATAAGTCTGAAACCCAAGGGACCCTCAAACGCTTCCTCAGGAGAGCTCAAAATGAGTTTGAGCTCAAAGTGAAAAAGATAAGAAGCGACAACGGGTCCGAGTTCAAGAACCTTCAAGTGGAGGAGTTCCTTGAAGAGGAAGGGATCAAGCACGAGTTCTCCGCTCCCTACACACCACAGCAAAATGGTGTGGTAGAGAGGAAGAACAGGACGCTCATCGACATGGCGAGGACGATGCTAGGAGAGTTCAAGACCCCCGAGTGCTTTTGGACGGAAGCCGTGAACACGGCGTGCCACGCCATCAACAGGGTCTACCTTCATCGCCTCCTCAAGAAGACGTCGTATGAGCTACTAACCGGTAACAAACCCAATGTATCGTACTTTCGTGTATTTGGGAGTAAATGCTACATTCTAGTAAAGAAGGGTAGAAATTCTAAGTTTGCTCCCAAAGCTGTAGAAGGGTTTTTATTAGGTTATGACTCAAATACAAAGGCGTATAGAGTCTTCAACAAATCATCGGGTTTGGTTGAAGTCTCTAGCGACGTTGTATTTGATGAGACTAATGGCTCTCCAAGAGAGCAAGTTGTTGATTGTGATGATGTAGATGAAGAAGATGTTCCGACGGCCGCTATACGGACCATGGCGATTGGAGAAGTACGGCCACAGGAACAAGATGAACGAGATCAACCTTCTTCCTCAACTATGGTGCAACCCCCAACCAAAGATGACGAACAAGTACCTCAAGTGGAGGCGCTTGATCAAGGGGGAGCACAAGATGATCAAGTGATAGAGGAAGAAGCGCAACCGGCACCTCCAACTCAAGTTCGAGCGATGATTCAAAGGGATCATCCCGTCGACCAAATTCTGGGTGACATTAGCAAGGGAGTAACTACTCGATCTCGATTAGTTAATTTTTGTGAGCATTACTCCTTTGTCTCTTCTATTGAGCCTTTCAGGGTAGAAGAGGCCTTGCTAGATCCGGACTGGGTGTTGGCCATGCAAGAGGAGTTAAACAACTTCAAGCGCAATGAAGTTTGGACACTGGTGCCTCGTCCGAAGCAAAATGTTGTGGGAACCAAGTGGGTGTTCCGCAACAAACAGGACGAGCACGGGGTGGTGACGAGGAACAAGGCTCGACTTGTGGCAAAAGGTTATGCCCAAGTCGCAGGTTTGGATTTCGAGGAGACTTTTGCTCCTGTGGCTAGGCTAGAATCAATTCGTATCTTGCTAGCATATGCCGCTCACCATTCTTTCAGGTTGTTTCAAATGGATGTGAAGAGCGCCTTCCTCAACGGGCCAATCAAGGAGGAGGTGTACGTGGAGCAACCCCCTGGCTTCGAGGATGAACGGTACCCCGACCATGTGTGTAAGCTCTCTAAGGCGCTCTATGGACTTAAGCAAGCCCCAAGAGCATGGTATGAATGCCTTAGAGATTTCTTAATTGCTAATGCTTTCAAGGTTGGGAAAGCCGATCCAACTCTTTTTACTAAGACTTGTAATGGTGATTTGTTTGTGTGCCAAATTTATGTCGATGACATAATATTTGGTTCTACTAACCAAAAGTCTTGTGAAGAGTTTAGCAGGGTGATGACGCAGAAATTCGAGATGTCGATGATGGGCGAGTTGAACTACTTCCTTGGGTTCCAAGTGAAGCAACTCAAGGACGGCACCTTCATCTCCCAAACGAAGTACACGCAAGATCTGCTAAAGCGGTTTGGGATGAAGGACGCCAAGCCCGCAAAGACTCCGATGGGGACCGACGGACACACCGACCTCAACAAAGGAGGTAAGTCCGTTGATCAAAAAGCATACCGGTCAATGATAGGTTCTTTGCTTTATTTATGTGCTAGTAGACCGGATATTATGCTTAGCGTATGCATGTGTGCTAGATTTCAATCCGATCCTAAGGAGTGTCACTTAGTGGCGGTGAAGCGAATTCTTAGATATTTGGTTGCTACGCCTTGCTTCGGGCTCTGGTATCCAAAGGGGTCTATCTTTGACTTAGTTGGATACTCTGACTCCGACTATGCTGGATGTAAGGTCGATAGGAAGAGTACATCGGGGACGTGCCAATTCTTAGGAAGGTCCCTGGTGTCATGGAATTCTAAGAAACAAACATCCGTTGCCCTATCCACCGCTGAGGCCGAGTACGTTGCCGCAGGTCAGTGTTGCGCGCAACTACTTTGGATGAGGCAAACCCTCCGGGACTTTGGCTACAATCTGAGCAAAGTCCCACTCCTATGTGACAATGAGAGTGCTATCCGCATGGCGGAGAATCCTGTTGAACACAGCCGCACAAAGCACATAGACATCCGGCATCACTTTTTGAGAGACCACCAGCAAAAGGGAGATATCGAAGTGTTTCATGTTAGCACCGAGAACCAGCTAGCCGATATCTTTACCAAGCCTCTAGATGAGAAGACCTTTTGCAGGCTGCGTAGTGAGCTAAATGTCTTAGATTCGCGGAACTTGGATTGAATTGTAGCATACATGTGTTTATGCATTTGATCAGGTTCATTCTGCATTTTGTTGCTTATTGTGGTGCTCAAGTTGTACAAACCCTCCCTGGACCTCACAAGTCCGTTGCAAAGTGATGCACATGTTTAGGGGGAGATGTGTTACAACTTGACCCTTTGAGACTAACCTTGTGCTTGAGTTTGATAATTTAGTCTCGAAGGAGGATTGAAAGGGAAAAGGTGGACTTGGACCATGAAAGACTTCCACTGCACTCCGATGAGAGGGTAACTAATTCCAAGTTCATCTCATGAAATCTTATTGCCATTTGCTCTTAATTGAAGACTTTGGTGAGGCAATGGGGTTAAAGGGCCAAGATTGATCCCGTTTTGGTGCTTGATGCCAAAGGGGGAGAAAATAAAGGCCAAAGTGATAAATGGATCAGCTACCACTTGAGAGATTTTGAAAATAGTAGAATAGAGTTTTTGTTTTGTCAAAAGCTTTTATTGTCTCTTATTGTCTCTATTTTCAAAAGTTGGCTTCTTGTGGGGAGAAGTGTTGATTATGGGAAAAAGGGGGAGTTTTTGAAATCTTTGATCAATCTCTTTTGGAATGACTCTCTTTATACTTCAACATGTGTGTTTGACTTAGAGATAGAGATTTGAGTTTGATTTGCAAAAACAAACCAAGTGGTGGCAAAGGATGATCCATATATGCCAAAATTGAATAAAACCAATTTGAGTTTTTATTTAAAGTGATTTTGCACTTGTTCTAGTTGCTTTATATTGTGTTGGCATAAATCACCAAAAAGGGGGAGATTGAAAGGGAAATGTGCCTTTGGGCCATTTCTAAGTATTTTGGTGATTGAGTGCAAACACAAGTGCTTAAATGTGAAAATATGCCCAAGGATGATCAAAGTGCAAATCACAAGTTAAGGTATGTTTCTAAGCCTTAGTACATTGGTTTTGTGTACTAATATATTTGTCTAAGTGTTAGAAACAGATAGAAGAAGAGAAGAGAAGACTTGGCTGTGTACAGCCAAGGGGCTGCTTCGGTCTGGGGCACCGGACAGTGTCCGGTGCGCCAGGCTGCCTCGGCCGAAGAGGCCGCTCTCGGGTTTTTCTCCGGCGACTTCGGCTAAAATTCACCGGACTGTCCGGTGTGCACCGGACTGTCCGGTGAGCCAACGGTCGGCCGGGCCAACGGTCGGCCGCGCGATCGGCGCGCGACACGTGGCCGAGCCAACGGTCGGAAGGGAGCACCGGACTGTCCGGTGTGCACCGGACTGTCCGGTGCGCCAGATCTGCAACGGTCGGCAACGGTCGGTTTCGCCATTTAAGGAAACAAATCGGGCACCGGACAGTGTCCGGTGTGCACCGGACTGTCCGGTGCGCCACGAGACAGAAGGCAAAGATGGCCTTCCAGATTTGTTCCCAACGGCTCCTAGCTGCCTTGGGGCTATAAAAGGGACCCCTTGGCGCATGGAGGAGAATACCAAGCATTCCTTGAGCACTCTTGATCACTCACACATCAATCTTGCTCACTTGTTCGACATTCTAGTGATTTGAGCTCCGTTCTAGTGTGCTAGTCTTTTGAGCTCAAGTCTGGGTCTTGTGTGTGCGTATTCGCTGTGATCTTTGTGTCGTGTGTGAGTTGCTAATCCCTCCTTTGCTCTGTGATTCTCTGTGAACATCTTTTGTAAGGGCGAGAGGCTCCAAGTTGTGGAGATTCCTCGCAAACGGGATTGAGAAAAGAAAAGCAAGAACACCGTGGTATTCAAGTTGATCATTGGATCACTTGAGAGGAGTTGAGTGCAACTCTCGTCCGTTGGGACGCCACAACGTGGAGTAGGCAAGTTTTGTACTTGGCCGAACCACGGGATAACCACTGTGTCATCTCTGTGATTGGATTCTTGTGGTTATTGTGTTTTGACTCCTCTCTAGCCACTTGGCATAAACTGTGCTAACACCTAATCAAGTTTTGTGGCTATAAGTTTAAGTTTTTACAGGATCACCTATTCACCCCCCCCCCTCTAGGTGCTCTCAAACCTCTCGACCGTAGCCTCGACCGTCGCGTTGCTTTGTCCTCGTGTGGCCGTAGTATCACACTCTATTTTATTTTGTGTATTTTATTATGTTTTTTCTTTGTATGGTGTAATGTTCTTATGCATATGTATATGTTTGTTTGCTTGTGCCTGTTCGTCTTCGCTTCGCGTCGCGGATAGACTGTGATCCATTTTTCGAGATTCGAGGAATCGACAGTCAAGCTTCGGCGACCAAGTGATCAGACTCTTCGAGTTCCATAAAGTTGCAGACCCTGAGCATCTGTTTGGTGAAGGCAAGTGTCCTCTGACCTATTATGTCCCATTTACTTTATAATTCATCAACCCGCATACCATGATCAACCTAAGGATTGACTAGCTTTGTATTTACCTTGTCCTTGATTACCTTTTGGGTTATTATTGTTTAGCTTTATGCTATTGCTCAACTCTAATCAATGAACATGATGAGATTTATCAATGATACGCGGTTTCCCTTTTTTATTATGATGTTATACTTGTGTCATTCAATGGGGCTCGAGCGGTTTCTCGAGTGCCTCTCCGTAAAGACCTGTTCGTTGGATGACCGCCCGGGAAAACAGTGCAACCATGAGGGTGGAATGGGGTGCCCTTAGCTGAATATATAGAGGAGCTGGGGTGTAGTTCGCTTAGCCGTCGTGCCGTCAATGGGGCTCGATGTATGCGGCTCGCTCTGCCAAGCTTGGGTTCGCCCCTTGGGGAGGAGTGCGGTGCATTTATGAAACCTAACGGGCGGCTACAGCCTCGGGGAATCTTTGTAAAGGCTACGTAGTGATACCCTGCTGGGCCACCTAGGTAGTGGTCAATGGGGAGTAGCTCTCTCCGGGCAGAAAGGGAATCACGGCTTGTGGGTAAAGTGCACAACCTCTGCAGAGTGTTAGAAAACTGATATATCAGTTGTGCTCGCGGTTATGAGCGGCCAAGGGAGCTCCATTGATTAGAGATACCTGGATCAGAGATGGTTGGTTTACAGGTGGTGACAAGGATGATGTTTATGACTATGGTAATGGTAAGTGGTATTCTTTCCGTTTGGAAAGAGTACTTTGGGTTAAGAACTTGGGTTAATGCTAAAACCTAGCTTTCTACTAGTAATAATAACCTGACCAACTAAAAGCAACTGCTTGACTTAACTCCACATAAAGCTAGTCCACTATAGCCAAACGGGACATTTGCTGAGTACGTTGATGTGTACTCACCCTTGCTTTCACAAAACACCAGGTTGCCTTTGGTGCAATCTATGCTCAGGTAAAGAAGAAGGAGAACGGTGTCGAGGCGGATCTCCAGGAGTTCTGGGACTTCGACGAGTTCGAGGATTAGGCTAGCGACCTCCCCCAGTCGGCTGCCTGTGGTGGGTTGTTTACGTTGGCTACGTTTCGATTCTGTGTACTTTGATTTATATTATGTAAATGGCTCTAGTCTCTAATATTATTACTTACTCTTTATTATAAATCGAAGCATTGTGCTATGATGAGTCATTTATGTAATCGTTGTGTACGTGAATTACTGATCCTGGCACGTACATGGTTCGCATTCGGTTTACCTTCTAAAACCGGGTGTGACATAAGTGGTATCAAAGTCGTGCTGACTGTAGGACCGCTGACCTAGAGTAGCATTGGCCGTTTTAAGGACTTATTGGTTATTACTTCATCTCATCCTTCATTCTGCTTCAAAATATTAGTCACCTCGACTAATTCTATGTTGTGCTCCTATATGCCCCCTTGCCAAAAAGTATTTTTATTCTAGTATGGTCTATACTTCTCTCAATATATTAGATCTGATCTCAACTTGTGCTTGCAACATCTTTGTAGATGCCCCCTGACCATAGCCTTTAGTCTTTTGGGATTCTTTCCTCATCCATTATTAAATTGCTACTATGTGACCATCTCTATTCCATTTTGTTATTGACATGCTCGTATCCTTACATTTTTAATACCCTTATCTCTTAATCTAAAGCACTTACCCTTGTACCTCTGCTGTCTATTTAAACAGTTCAGTTTATGTGTCTATGACCTTCTTGTCTCTTGAGATCCTTTCTTATTCTATTGTTAAGATGCTATCTTTCGACAATTTCTATTACCTTGGTCTTAGTACGCTCGTATCTTTTGAGTCTTGCATACTCTTATATTTTCGTGTATGCTTATCTTCATGCCCCCAATGTCTGTTTAAGACATTTCAGTTAACATGCCCTTGATCGCCCTTGTTTCTTAATGATCCATGAGCGGTCATTTTATTTTGCACATCCTTGGCGATCTCATTAATTCCTTATAACTTCCCTCGGTAATAATTTCTGTTACTAAACCATTCTGTTGGAACCTTACCCACCTTACCCGTGATTGTTTTCTCCATCTCGCCATTTCGTGAGTCTTGCCTTAGCTCCATCCTTTCCTATGCTCTTTGTTATTATCACCTTTACCCTTGACACTTCTATATATTGCATTGATGTTCATCTCATACCTGCCATTTAAAATCGCCCCTCTTTCGTCTCATACCTTCTTTCTCTTGGTCATATCCTCTTCTTTGGCTCGCGAGTTTGTAACCTCATCCTTTGTTATGCTTTTGTTTTTTATTGCCTTTACCCTTCTCATCTCTCAATCTTACCTTGGCGATTACGCTATGTTCATTATCTAAAACCTCCAATCTCCCACCTTAGTTCAAGCGTGGTCTCTTACTTATCTCAACCGTGGATATATCCTATACTTTACCACTTGCAAGACTTATCTTAACTCTATTCTTGGTTGTACCTAGATTCCTGGTTTTTTATGCACATTTACCTCTTCCTTTATATCCTTGCCTATTATCACCTTTGACCCTTGACCTCTCTCCATATTTACCATGATGTTTACCTATTTTTCTTAGCCTCACTTATTCCATTTCAATCCAAGAGTGTTGTTTTCCCTATCCCGCTCTTGTTCGTTTCCTTTCCCTTTGTCGCTTTGCAGTCTTGCCTCACCTTAACTTCATCCTTGGTTGAGCTTTTATTTGATATCATCCTTACCTTTGTAATCTGTAGATCTTGCCTTGATACTTATCTTAGGTCTGCTTGTTGAAATCCCCTCTTTTCGATCTCAATTCAAGAGCTATGTTTTACTTATCTCACCCTTGGGTATATCCTCTTCTTTACCGCGTAAGCCTTGACATACCTCCATTCTTTGTTGTACTTATACCACTGACTCTTCTGTGCTTTCGTCTTTTCCCTTATGCCCTTGTCTATTATCGCCTTTGACCCTTGTGATATTGAGGCCTTCTACCTAAATATTTAATTTGAACTTATCCTTTAAAAGTCTCCCCTTTCTTTCAACCCAGTTTGAGAGCTATGAGTTACCCATCTCTCCCTTGATTTCTTTTCCATTCTTGTCGCCTTACAAGTCTTGTCTTAATTCCATCCCTTGCTGTGTGTTTTATTTGCTATGACCATTACCTTGTCATCCATCGGTCTTGCCTTGACACTTATCTTTATTCTTGCTCTTAAAAAACCTCCTCTCTTTCACCTCAATTTGAGAGTGGCAGTTTACCTATCTGACCCTTGGACGTACCCTCTCATTTTTTTCATTTGCAGGTCCTATCTTAACTCCATCCTTTATGGTACTAATATCTTTTGTCTTATGCTTATTTACCTCCTATCCTACATCTTTGTCCGTTATTACCTTTAAAACCCTCGTGATATCTATGTCCTTACCCCCTACTTATCTCGAACATATCCTTTGAAGCCTCCTCTTTTCCATCCGTGTTTGAGGATAATGCCTCACCTATTCATCATTGATTGCTCCCCCTTCTTGACACCTTGCAAGTTTTGGTCTAAAATAAATTTTTTGGTTGGGTGTTTGTTCATTATCACCTTAACCCTTATTATCCCTTGATCTTTACCTTCATGCTTATCCCGTCCCTGCATTTTAAATCCCCTCCCTCGTTCCAGTTCAAGAATGTTGTCTTACCTACCCGCTCTTGGTCATTCCCTTTTCCTTTACCGCGTTGCCAGTCATAGCGTTTGTTTGATATACCCCTTACCCTTGTAATCACTAGATCTTGACTTGATACCTATCTAAGGTCTGCTTTTGGAAATCTCCCCTTTTCTATCTCAACCCGAGAGTGTTGTTCTACCCATTATGCCCTTGGTCGTATCCTTTTGTTGATCGCTTACAATGCTCGCTTTAACTCCATTCTTTATGGTGCTCGTGTCCCTGTTCTGCACGTCTTGTTCTTCTCCTTGTCCTTCAACAACCTTAGAGAGTAGTTATTCCCTTTTCAAGAAGGACCACCATTTAATTAGAAGGAACGTGTAGCAACGGAATGTTTGTTGTTGTATGCTTGTGCTGTTTGTTTTTGTGTGATGACTGATTTGCTTCTTTGTGATGAGTGTTGATGTGTTGTGGCCCTTGGTTCACAATGACATCAGTTTACTAGCCGAGTGTCATAGAGTTAGGTAGTTGGGTGCTCCCCCTTTTCTCTCTTTAATCCATCTATGCTTACCTTTTCTATCTGTAGTCTTTCCTCTTGCACCTATCCATTTGGCAACCTCCAACTCCTCCAAATCAATCAAGATCAGAGTCGACAACATCTTCACCAAGTGCATATCAACACTCCTGTTAAGGGGGTTAGCCGCTAACCCCAATGAAGACAATGTGATCAACGTCAACCAACAAGATCAGAGTGGCGCATTGAAATCGTGTGTGGGTCCTAACCCATAGGTCCAGGAGATCCTCAAGAATTGCATCAATCGGTCTCGAGCATCTGAAAGTCAAAGCAACAAGTCCGCAAGTTAAGGTTGCAGAGTGAAAGTCAACTCAAGAAAGTCGTGATCAACCGATGAACCAATCTCATTATCTTGCTAGCCTCTTCTTGAATCTCGAGGGCGAGATTCTGTTAAGGGGGTAGATTTGTAACACCCTGAATTTGGGGGTATAAAATTTCTTTTCTAATATCCACCAAATTCAGGTTGTTACTCTGTCATTTCTCTTCTTTCCTTATCTTTTTCCCAAAACTAGACAATTATTTTATTTTATATGTAGGTGTAAGCTTAGTAAAGTAAAATAATAGAGGATTCTTGAATGTTGCATCACATGCTGGAGCACATATTTCGATTGATGAACTTATTTGTTGTACATTTATTTAACTTGTGTGTCATGCTCGAGTTTGAGTCTAAACAGAAAGAAAAGAAAATAAGTAAGGCAAATGGAAAACAAATAGAAAAGGGAAAACAAAACCAGCCCAACAGCCCCTCCTTCTCCTCTCAGCCCAACTCGGCCTGGCTGCCCAGCACCCAAGCGTGCAGCCCACCCCGTTTCCCCTTTTTCCTCCCCGTGGCCCAGCAGCTCCCCCCGGCCCACCCCGCAGCACGCGGCCTAGTGCCCCCGCGGCCACCAGCGCGCCCCCCGCCACGGCCCAGCTCGCGCGCGAGCAGCCGCGCGGCCCATTCGCGCGCCTGGCCCAACGTCGTGCCCACCCCTCCCCTTGGGCTGCCGGCATGGTCGGCCCAGCTCGCGCCACTTCCCCCGCCCAGCCTGCCCGGCCCAGCTCGCCCCCCCCCCCTTCCTAGGCCGCCAGGCCAACTCGGCCTAGCGACCAGGCCGCGCCCCAGCCCATTTTCCCGCGCGCACGCAGCCCCGCACGCGAGCGTGGGCGCTCCCAGCCGCCGCCAGGAGCACTGTTCCTCTTCCCCAAACCGCACGAAGCGATTTTCTCGCCCACGATGCCGTTTTTGCACCCACATCTCTCGTTTTTCTCTCTCTACCTCTCGGACGCAGGCCCTACCTCCCTCTGTCTTCCCCGCGCCCACGTCCCGGTCGCTGCCCGCAAGCTCGCGGCGGCGCGGCACGCAGCCAGCGCGGCGACCGGTGGTGAGGCCCAGCCAGCTGCCCCTGCTCCACCCTCGGCGCGGCCAGCCTGCGCGGTAACGCGCCCGTGCACCCAGGCGCGGCAGTGTCTCCAGGCGAGCCCTCCCCTGCACGCCTGCCCCAGCGTGGCTGTGCGTGTGCCCCCGAGGCAACCTCGCGCGCATCCTGCGTAACCCCGGTGTGTCGTCGTTGCCATCGTCGTCCGTGCCCGCAGCAACCCCGGTGTAATCTGCGCGGCGTAGCGGCAGCCTCGCCGTCGCTTTGCGTCGTGCGCGCAGCACGTCCTCGTACTTCGCCGCGAGCTCGTCCGATCGTCCACCGTCGTCGCGGGGTGAGCATCGTCTACACGTTAGTAACATCGTTTCGCCATGTCTTATGTTTTAAATAATTAATTATGATGTTGTTTAACTAACACTAATTAATTAGACTTTTCTATTAAATTAAACTAACTTATAGTTATTAACTTGCACTTTATAAATGCACATCGACGTGTTTAATATTGATTAGCAATTATCACGCGTTGTCGCATGCCGTTCGCGTGTGTCACGCACCTTGCCGCACGTCGTTCGCACGTATCTCGCGTGTCGATCACGTGTGTCGCACGGCGTGTGCACGTGATAATAAATTGTCTTCGCTTATAAGCACTCATGTTAGTAACACTAATTCGTCAGGTCTAATATGTTAGATAATTAACTTAAGGTTCGCTCGATTAATATTTATTAGATTGATATTTCAATTAGATTAAATATGTAGTGTTCGACTGCGCTTTTATAATAAATATTAACATGACCGTTATTAACTTAACTGTTTTATAATTATTTAATATTTGTTTAGTATAAACGCGTCACCTATTTAGTTTTCCTCGTCTGTCGCGCGTGCTGTTCCGCGCGCGGTGGCGTGCTGCTTTGCTCGTCATTCGCACTCGTCGCGCGCTCTGTTTTGTGTGTCGTCAGCGTGCTGGGTCGCGCGTGTTCGCGCGTCGTTTTCACGCTATCGTGTTATTTCGTGTATCGTAAGTTCGCCTCGCTTAGAATCTCTCGTGCTAATTGGATTAGTTATTTATTTGACAGCTGTTAGTGTAGCAGATTGAATATAAAACTACATAGCAGTTATAATTTATATTTTATAATGTCGAATTAAATGTGTTAGTTAATATTTGTTTAGCCTAAACCCGTTAACCTCTCGACCGTAACCTCGACCGTCGCGTTGCTTTGTCCTCGTGTGGCCGTAGTAACACACTCTATTTTATTTTGTGTATTTTATTATGTTTTTTCTTTGTATGGTGTAATGTTCTTATGCATATGTATATGTTTGTTTGCTTGTGCCTGTTCGTCTTCGCTTCGCGTCGCGAATAGACTGTGATCCATTTTTCGAGATTCGAGGAATCGACAGTCAAGCTTCGGCGACCAAATGATCAGACTCTTCGAGTTCCATAAATTAGCAGACCCTGAGCATCAGTTTGGTGAAGGCAAGTGTCATCTGACCTATTATGTCCCATTTACTTTATAATTCATCAACCCGCATACCATGATCAACCTAAGGATTGACTAGCTTTGTATTTACCTTGTCCTTGATTACCTTTTGGGTTATTATTGTTTAGCTTTATGCTATTGCTCAACTCTAATCAATGAACATGATGAGATTTATCAATGATACGTGGTTTCCCTTCTTTATTATGATGTTATACTTGTGTCATTCAAGGGGGCTCGAGCGGTTTCTCGAGTGCCTCTCCATAAAGACCTATTCGTTGGATGACCGCCCGGGAAAACAGTGCAACCATGAGGGTGGAATGGGGTGCCCTTAGCTGAATAATTAGAGGAGTTGGGGTGTAGTTCGCTTAACCGTCGTGCCGTCAATGGGGCTCGATGTATGTGGCTCGCTCTGCCAAGCTTGGGTTCGCCCCTTGGGGAGGAGTGCGGTGCATTTAGGAAACCTAACGGGCGGCTACAACCTCGGGGAATCTTTGTAAAGGCTATGTAGTGATACCCTGCTAGGCCACCTATGTAGTGGTCAATGGGGAGTAGCTCTCTCCGGGCAGAAAGGGAATCATGGCTTGTGGGTAAAGTGCACAATCTCTGCAGAGTGTTAGAAAACTGATATATCAGTCGTGCTCGCGGTTATGAGCGGCCAAGGGAGGTCCATTGATTAGAGATACCTGGATCAGAGATGGTTGGTTTATAGGTGGTGACAAGGATGATGTTTATGACTATGGTAATGGTAAGTGGTATTCTTTCCGTTTGGAAAGAGTACTTTGGGTTAAGAACTTGGGTTAATGCTAAAACCTGGCTTTCTACTAGTAATAATAACCTGACCAACTAAAAGCAACTGCTTGACTTAACTCCACATAAAGCTAGTCCACTACAGCCAAACGGGACATTTGCTGAGTACGTTGATGTGTACTCACCCTTGCTTTCACAAAACACCAGGTTGCCTTTAGTGCAATCTATGCTCAGGTAAAGAAGAAGAAGAACGGTGTCGAGGCGGATCTCCAGGAGTTCTGGGACTTCGACGAGTTCGAGGACTAGGCTAGCGACCTCCCCCAGTCGGCTGCCTGTGGTGGGTTGTTTACGTTGGCTACGTTTCGATTCTGTGTACTTTGATTTATATTATGTAAATGGTTCTAGTCAGTAATATTATTACTTACTCTTTATTGTAATTCGAAGCATTGTGCTATGATGAGTCATTTATGTAATCGCTGTGTACGTGAATTACTGATCCTGGCACGTACATGGTTCGCATTCGGTTTACCTTCTAAAACCGGGTGTGACAGCGACGAGGCGGCGGCACGATGAGCGAGCGGGTGCGGCAGGCACGGCCGCGGGGAGGGGGCGAGCAGCCGCCACGGCGAGCAGGCGGGCGGGCGCCTGAGTGGGGGGCGGCGTGCTCCGGGCGCACGGCCGCGACAAGTGGCCGGCGTGGGGAGGGCGTGGCGGCGAGTAGACGGCGCGGCAGCGGGCAGAGAAAGGCGCGGCGGCGGGCAGAGAAGAAGAAGAGAGCGTGAGAGAAGAGAAAGGAGAAAGAAGAACGGTCGGAAACTTTATTTTCTGACTTTGCCGAGTGCCCGCGATCGGGCACTTTGCAAAGTTTTTTTAAAAACAAATTGAAACATTCTTTGCTGAGTGCCAGATCGCGGGCACTTGGCAAAGACGACTTTGCCGAGTGTCGCAACGAAGACACTCGGCAAAGATCCTTTAATTACTCTTTGCCGAGTGCCCACCAGCTGGCACTCGGCAAAGCCGGCATTGCCGAGTGTCATTTGTGGACACTCGGCGAATTACTTTTTTATTTTTTTTATTTTCCCAACCAAAATTTTTGTGGTGTGTTACTACACTATATAGACCTACATGTACCATTTTTAGACAATTAGAAAAGTGTTTTCAATCGTTAGTAGATTTAGTTCGTTTATTTGAGTTTCTTCGAAAAATTCAGATTTGAACTACAGGTCACTCGAAACTTCAAAAATTGTGCATGCAAAAATGATATTCATGTTACTTAGCATAAGTTACGACCGATTCCAGGAGCGGACCGGAAACTTCGAGCAACATGCTCACTAAACATGGCCGTGAACTTGCCATCCACATGTTTAAAAATTGTATAAAACACAAACAAAGTCAGAAAATCATGAAACTTGTCCACGTGTCATGATATCATATGTACAGGCTGTGATAAAAAATTTAGAATGTTTGGAGAAAGTTGTGAGACACTATGTGTAGAAACCTAAGAGAACTACACATGAAATCATAGAGTTTCAATGTGGATCTCTTAGGTTTGTACACATAGCGCGTCATAGTTTTCTCGAAATTTTTTCAATTTTTTATCACAGCCTGTACATATGATATCATGACACGTGGACAAGTTTCATGATTTTCTGACTTTGTTTGTGTTTTATACAATTTTTAAACATGTGGATGGCAAGTTCACGGCCATGTTTAGTGAGCATGTTGCTCGAAGTTTCCGGTCCGCTCCTGGAATCGGTCGTAACTTATGCTAAGTAACATGAATATCATTTTTGCATGCACGGTTTTCCAAGTTTCGAGTGACCTGCAGTTCAAATCTGAATTTTCCGAAGAAATTCAAATAAACGAACTAAATCTACTAACGATTGAAAACTCTGTTATAATTGTCCACAAATGATACATATAGGTCTATATAGTGTAGGAACATACCACAAAAATTTTGGGAGACAAAATAAAAAAAATACTTTGCCGAGTGTCTAGAGAAGACACTCGGCAAAGCGTCCTTTGCCGAGTGCCCAATATTTGGCACTCGGCAAAGAAGACTCTTTGTTGAGTGCCAAACCTCGGCTCTCGGCAAAGACTGACGGCCATCAGCTTTAGGACGGCCACTGACGACCCTTTGCCGAGCGCCACCTTTGCCGAGTGTGGTCCTGTGCCGAGTGTCCAGCACTCGGTAAAGAGGCTCGTTGCCGAGAGCCTAACTTTACCGAGTGCGGCTCTCGGCAAAGCCTGCTTTGCCGAGTGCCCGACAAAAGGCACTCGGCAAAGCCTCGGATTCCGGTAGTGAAAGAAGGAAAATACTAGATAGACCTTGTTAGTTTAAGTTGTTTATAAACAAATGCTCAAGGGCATGGATGTAATTTTTCCCGGGCTGTGCCCCGTGCCTATAAATAGGTGAACAGTAACACCGTACTGTTCACGCTGAATTGTAATCACTCTCTTGCGTCTTCACCTTCTAGCAAGTCGAAGCATTCGAGAACAAGTGGCCAACACTCTAGATCTTTGAGTGATTTAAATACTTTTAGCTCAAGTGCTTCATATATAACATTGAGAGCTTGATCCACTACTAGAGAATGAGTCTTCCATCCATCAACATTTGTTTCAGCTGTCTTAAAACTAGTATTGGTATAGGTATCAGTACTGATTTTAAATGTAGAATTTGTATAGAAGACGTTAGTACCAGTTGTTGCCCCAACCGACACTAATACTAAGTCTTTAATATCGATTGAAGACAAGAATCAGTACTAATGTGCACAGATATCATTAGCATCAATTCTAGCAATGAACCGGTACTAAATCTCAACTATTTAGTACCGGTTGGAAATATCAACCGGTACTAAAGATCCTCAAGCTGACGCCAAATAAACAGTGATACTTTTAGTGTCGGTTCTATCAAAGAATTGGTACTCAAGTCTATTTTACATTCCGGCTAGAAGTTTTGGGTTCCCGCCCAAATTACTTTAGTACTGGTTCTTTATAAGAACTGGTACTAAAAGTGAAGGGTTTAGTACTGGTTCTTGCCTAGGACTGGTACTAAAGATATTTCGATTCCTGCCCAGAACTTTCACTTTCCCGCAAAAATGTCTTTATTAGTACCAGTTCTTAGTTAGAACAAATACTAAAGTTTTCCCCTATAAATATGACTTGTCCAAGCCATTCTCATTCATGACCACTACCACGGAGTTAGTATGAAGTAGTGATGCCCCGTCCCTCGGTGAGTTTTATGCATTATTCTTATGTATCTTCACTATAGAGTTTTAGTTTTACACACTCGAGAAATGATGTTTGTCCATGTTTTCCCTTTTTGTTTGTTGTCCATAATACTTTCATCGTTTACTTTAAAGTCTAATTTTTTATGTTTTATATATGTTTCATAGGAATCATGCTAACATTGGAGAAGAAGGCAAAGATGAAAGAAGAAGTAATTGAGACCATAAAAATATGGTTGCAGAAAGAACTAAGACGAAAGAACTTTCTTGTCTATTTGTACTTGAAAATACTTGATACTCTGTTTGGATTTGGATTTAATAAAGTGTCTCAACTTTTTAAGAAAAAAGGGACTACTTGTACATTTGGATATATGACCCATTGGAAATACGTGCACATATTATTTAATTTACTATCCATCAATATCAATTTGTATGCGTGAAAATACAAGAATCCACTTTAGTACTGGTTCTTGGCTAGAACCGGTACTAAATATCCATCTTTAGCACTGGTTCTTACCAAAACCAGTTCTAAAGGTTCATCTTGAGTACCGGTTCTGGGCATGAACTGGTAGTAAAGAGGGGACCTTTAATATCAGTTCGAGCCAAGAACCGGTACTAAAAGTCACTTTTAGTGTAAACAATGTAACAAGGACTAAAATTTGATGTCTTTAGTCTCAGTTGCTCGGTACCGGTGGAGGATCTGGTATTATATTCAGTTCCCAACCGGTATTAATTGCATATTCTCTGGTCATACGATTGAGTTGCAAATATTCGTCTTCTCTAGGAGGGTGTTTGGTTTCTAGGGACTAATTTTTAGTCCCTCAATTTTATTCCATTTTAGTCCCTAATTTACTAAATATAGAAACTAAAACTTTATTTTAGTTTCCCTATTTAACAATTTATGAACTAAAATGGAATAAAGTGGAGGGACTAATGTTTAGTCCCTATAAACCAAACACCCACTAGATGTTAGATCTTTCATGCATGTCGAAATCTTTCAACTCATAGCTTTTAAATATAAACACTTTCTCTTTTTTCAATAAATGTAATTTGTACCATCAAAACATGATTAATAGCCATATTCTACACCCACCAGCAATCCAAACTCCAAGGTTCGATGAGAACTATTGGATACAAGATTATGTTGTTGGCTTGCTCAACAATCGACCTTATGCCTCATCATGCAGATGGTGATGACACCCTACTAGTTTCTCTAGCACGCCATGTGTAATGTGTGAACCAAACTTATGCAATAGGGTCCTCATCTCGATGCTTAAAGATATGAAAGATCCAACGTTCGTACTAATTTTAATATCAATATATATGGATTTGCTTTCTACGATTTAACATCAATATAATACGAGTTGGAACCACATGTGTTTGTGCGTCTAGTAGTGATGGTATACAGCAAGGGTCTGATGAATTCTGATACACACATACTCATATTCATAGCATTAATTAAGGCCCGTAATATTTCATTAATGGTGGTAATTTGGCATTATTTGGCCCTGCTAGGTGCTAGCTGTGCCAACTGGACCACGACAATAATAATAACAAAGCCTTTTATAATAATTAATGTGGGCATTTTGTCCCTGAAAGTGATAGCCGGCTTTTACAATGGGATGCAACACGTTACCGTTGGTATATGTCTACTAGTATCGATTGATTACACGTAGTTTTCATGTGTGTATATATATATGCGTGGTATACGTCGCAGCATGCAGATCAATCCGTAGTGTAGTAGTAGTACGTATATATGTATACACGTACGTACGTGCCGCCGATATGCAACAAGCAGGCGCGCACGCACGTACGCATCATGCATGCATACGATGATAGTATATGAATCACACGACCGGGTACGCGAGGTCGAGCGCGATGCCGCACAGTCCCCCGCGCCCGACGTCGCGGCGCATCCGCAGGTATCCGCGCTCGCCCCAGCTCTGCCCCCACGAGTTCTTGACGAGCCAGTACTTGAGGCCCGAGGAGGAGTCGGCGCCGTAGCCGACGACGGTGATGGCGTGGTTCATCCTGGTCCCGCACTGCCCCGAGAAGACGCCGCCGCTGTAGAACTGCAGGCTGCCGCCCATCTCGATGGCCGCGGCCACGGGCTGCTGCGCCACCGCCTGCTGCAGCTGGCCCTCGCCCGCCGGCAGCTGCACGTAGTCGGAGATGGTGGCGGCGTGCTGGGCGGCCCTGGAGCGGCTGCACGCGTACCGCCGCGCCTGGTACGGGTAGTTGGCCTCGGTGGTGAGCCCGCCGTTCTGGATCACCCACCTGTAGCCGTTCACGAAGTAGCCCAGGTTGCAGCCGCCGTCGTAGGGGTCGCAGTCGATCAGCTCCTGCTCCGACAGCGACACCAGCTTCCCTGTCGTGATCTTGGTGATGCTCTCGATCGTCGCCGCCGTCACGAATGCCCAGCAGCTAGCTGCATGCAGAAATCAATTAACGGATTGCGCGCAGAGGTGCATAGGTGCAAAATCAAAGGAGAACATATATAGATATACGGACAGCACGACGGGCCCTGGTTCTTGATCGGCGTGACGGCGCCCTTGGACCTCCAGTCGACGCTGGTCGGAGCGTCCACGGCAGCGGCGGAGGAGGATACGTTGGCCCGCTTCTTGCCGGCGTCACGGCGGACGGGCATCCCCTTCATGGTGTACAGGTCCAGGAACTCCTCCTCCGTGAGGTCGGCGAACTGGTTCTCGCCGAGCGTGTACGTCAGGTTGCCCGCCCGGTTGGTGGCCTCGATGTGCTCAATGTTGCGGCGGTACACCTGGAACCGGCGCTGCCTCTCCTCCGCCGTCGGGTACGACCGGTTGTACGTCGCCTGCCAGCTGAGGAACCGGTCCATCATCAGCCTGTCACCACCGACGCCGTCGTCGTCCACGCCGCCGCCGCCAGACGCCGCCGCCAGCATTATGAGGCTGCAGCACGCGAGAAGGATCAGCGCGAACCCTCCTGAGGCGGCGGCACGGAAGAGAGCCATGATCCCTCCCTCTATATCGTCTCGTGTGCTGCTTGCTTCACCTTAAGCATGGATGCTTCTTGTGCTTGCTTGTACATACCCATATATATAATAGCGCTGCTGCCGTATTGCTTGCGAGTTGTGTGATCTATCATCTGAGCGACGATTATTCATGGAGCGAAACGGCTGGTCTTTAGCTCCTGTCGGCTCAAGTGGACACCTCTCGTGGTGTCGGCCATCGGGCTATGCGTGCGCCGTGCGCGCACAACGCGCCCTCCCCTAATTATCCTTGCACGGAGTATGGGAATGGCGACGAGCTGTATTTTCTCTGGCGGCAGCGTTTGTAGCGCTAAATGTGTGCTTTTGCAACTAATGAGTTCGTTGAGACTCCTTGCCGTGCAATGCACTGTTTATGGCTTGCCCGTCAGCCTCTATTTTTTTTAATATATATATATATTTAAGAAACAAATTTCAAATTAGAAGACCCTGGATCCAACCGTACCACTGTACGTATTGTATTGGCCAATGGAAAATATAGCGGTGTTTTCATGAAGGAGTTTTATTGTATAATAAACAGAATAGTTGTATATTTTCATAAATTTTGGTCAAATACCACAGGAAGGTATATCACACTACCGGAGACGTATTCTTGTCAAGTGCTAAAACATTTGGCGAGAGTAAAATGTCGGACACTCGACATTGATGAGTGTCGCAGTCGCAAAATACAACACTTGGCAAAGAGGTGGTTTATTGAGTGTGTGACACTCCCGCATACGAAGACACTACTTTTATCTATTGTTGGACACTCGATAAAGCAAGACGCTTGGTAAAGCGCCGTTAGAAGTCGACGGTAGCTCACGAGCTTCAACTTTATCAAGTGTCCTAGGCTGACACTCTCAGCAAGGGGACGTTTACCGAATATTTTTTCTAGACACTCAACAAAGTGTATTTTTTTGTCCCTAAATTTTTTCTACCGTGTTCCTATAATATCTGGAACAACATGTTCAATTTTGGCACGTTTCTCGAAATGTTTTGTATATTTAGTATTTTTCATTTAATTAAGTTTCTTCGAAAAATTCAAATTTGAATTGCAAGCTATTCGAATAATGGAAAATTGATATTCATGTTATTGAGTATATATTGAGAACATATCCAGAACAGACCAGAAATTTCGAACATCATGTTCACAAAACATGACCATGAACTTGAAAACCAGTTGTTTTAAAATTGTATAAAAAGTCAGTGAAGTCAGAAAATAATGAAACTTATTTAGATATTATGATATCATATTTGGTGGATGTTATAAAATTTTGACAAGTTTTCGATCAAATTTGTCGTGTACAACCTTCACATGAAATCATGAAACTTATTTAGAGATTCTTCGGTTTTGTATGGGTCATACGTGACAAATTTTATGAAACCTTGTCATTTTTATCATAGCCTCCACATAAGATGTCATGACATCTCGATAAGTTTTATGGTTTTCTAACGTTGTTTGGTTTTTATACAATTTTAAAACGATTGGATCACAAATTTGTGGTCATGTTTCGTGAATAGGATGTTCGAATTTTTTGGTTTGTTTCTAGATACTCCTCAATGTATACTTAATAACATAACTATTAATTTTCCATTCAGCTTTTCCACTATTCGAATGATGACTTGCACTTCAAATTTGAATTATTCGAAAAAAAATAATTAAATAAAAGTTACTAGATATATCAAACACTTCGAGAAATGCATCAAAATTGAACATGTAGTTCTATGTATTGTAGAAACACGGTAGAAAAAGTTTGAAGAAAAAGAAAAAAAATAAAGTCACTTTACCAAGTGTAAATCAATGACACTTGGTAAAGAGGTATTTGGCCGAGTGCCTCGAAGGTGGCACTCGACAAATATTTTTTAAAAAATAAAGAGCTCTTTGTCGAGTGCCTGGCAGGGAGGACTTGGCAAATATTTTTAAAAAAATCTTTGTTGAATGTTGTATTTAACGCACTCGATAAATTTTTTTAAAAAAAATAAAAACTCTTTGTCGAGTGTCGGATCAAAGGCACTAGGTAAAGATTGTTAAAAAATAAAAACTTTTTGCCGAGTGTCACATCAGGAGCACTTGACAAAGCGTTTTAAGTTAACTAGAGTCGGGCCCATGGCCCACACATGCAAGCTTCACAGTCACGCACCGCCGCCAACCACCATGCGCTAACCTCGGCATTGTGCCCATGTGCTTCGGCCACCCTGGCCACCATGCCACCGCGCGCCCCAGCCACCATGCGCCTCCGCCTACCACCTCAAGCCGCTAGCACCCCAGCCACCCCGTGTCGCCGCGTGTCGGCCAATCTGGCCATGCCGCCACCTCAGACCACCCCTAGTTGCCGTCGCCAACACCACACGCCATAGAGCCACCACCACACCCACATCACCGCCGCCACCACATCATCGTCTTCAACACCGGATCAAAAACTTCTTCGCTTATAGTAAGGTACCACATGTTCTTTGCTTTGAATCAAGAAAAATGGTAGAAAACAAGTGTGGCGCTTACGGTATACCCAGTGAGAAATCCACAATTCTTTCAGGTTTAATAGCTCATACCATCCATAAGGGAGTGACAATACTCCAATATGCTTTTGCGCCATAGTTTGTTGAAAACATGATTTAGAGGGCAATTACATGAAATTGTTACTCTTGGCTTCATAATAATCTCCTATGTTTGATGTCGATGTACAAATCTGAAAGTCGCCTAGAGGGGGGTCAATAGGCGAAACCTGAAATTTATAAACTTAAACACACACTAAGACCGGGGTTAGCGTTAGAATTAAATCCAAGGTGGAAGATTGTTTCTCTTGCCATGAGTTGCTCAAATGATGCGAATGACGTTTGGGAGCAAACTCAAATCAATATTGGCAAGAAAACTTTAGAGAGAGGAAAGAGGACAAACAAATCAAATGGAAATCAACACAAGTGGACACGGTGATTTGTTTTACCGAGGTTCGATTCCAAAGAACCTAATCCTCGTTGAGGAGGCCACAAAGGCCGGGTCTATTCCAACTCTTTCCCTCTCTCAAACTGAGAGCACCTAGAGGGGGGGTGAATAGGTGATCCTGTAAAACTTAAACTTATAGCCACCAAAAACTTGATTAGAGTGTTAGCACAGTAATTGCCAAGTGGCTAGAGAAGAGTCTCGACACAACACAACAACCACACAGATATCAATCACAGAGATGGCACAGTGGTTATCCCGTGGTTCGGCCAAGACCAAAGCTTGCCTACTCCACGTTGTGGCGTCCCAACGGACGAGGGTTGCAATCAACCCCTCTCAAGCGGTCCAAAGACCAACTTGAATACCACGGTGTTGCTTTGCTTTTCTTAATCCCGTTTGCGAGGAATCTCCACAACTTGGAGCCTCTCGCCCTTACAAAAGATGTTCACAAAGAAGCACGGAGCAAGGGAGGGATTAGCAACGCACACAAGACACAAAAATCAGAGTGTCAACACGCACACAAGTCGCAACAAGAGCTCGCAACACAACCAATGAGTTCACAACTCAACTAGAGCTCTATATGCTATCACAATGAAACAAATGCGTGGAATCGAGGTCTTGGTGCTTAGGAATGTTGTAAGAATGCTTGGTATTCTCCTCCATGCGCCTAGGGGTCCCTTTTATAGCCCCAAGGCAGCTAGGAGCCGTTGAGAACATTCTAGGAAGGCATATCTTGCCTTCTGTCGACTGGCGCACCGGACAGTCCGGTGCACACCGGACACTGTCCGGTGCCCGATTTCCTTCCAAAAATGGCGCAGTCGACCGTTGCCAGCCAGAGAGCCGTTGGCGCACCGGACATGTCCGGTGCACACCGGACAGTCCGGTGCCCCCTTCTAGCCGTTGGCTCGGCCACGTGTCCCGCGCAGATCGCGCGACCGACCGTTGGCCCGGCCGACCGTTGGCTCACCGGACAGTCCGGTGCACACCGGGCAGTCCGGTGAATTATAGCCGTACGTCGCCGGTGAATTCCCGAGAGCGGCCACTTCGCTCGAGCCAGCCTGGCGCACCGGACACTGTCCGGTGCACCACCGGACAGTCCGGTGCTCCCAGACTGAGCAGAGTCTTGGCTGCTCGAGCCAAGACATTTCCAATCGGATTTTTCCTGTTTCCAGCACTTAGACACAATACATTAGTCCATAAAACAATGTACTAAGTCTGAGAAACATACCTTTATTCTTGATTTGTACTTTGTCCACCTTTTTACACTAAGGCACTTGTGTTGGACACTAAATCACCAAAATACTTAGAAATGGCCCAAGGGCACATTTCCCTTTCAATCTCCCCCTTTTTGGTGATTTGTGCCAACACAACATAAAGCAAGTAGAACAAGTGCAAAATCAAATCAAACAGGAACTCAAAAATTGTTTTGGTTCACTTTTGGCATATATGAATCATCCTTTACCACCACTTGGTTTGTTTTTGCAAATCAAACTCAAATTTCTATCTCTAATTCAAACACACATGTTAAAGCATAAAGAGAGTCATTCCAAGAGTATTTGATTCAAGATTTCAAAAACTCCCCCTTTTTCCCATAATTAACATTTCTCCCCACAAGAAGCCAACTTTTGACCCATAATTAACATTTCTCCCCACAAGAAGCCAACTTTTGACAAGAGAGACAATAAAAGAGTTTTGTCAAAACAAAAAGCTCTATTCTACTATTTTCAAAATCTCTCAAGTGGTAGCTGATCCATTTATCGCTTTGGCCTTTATTTTCTCCCCCTTTGGCATCAAGCACCAAAACGGGATTAATCTTGGCCCTTTAACCCCATTGCCTCACCAAAATCTTCAATTAAGAGCAAATAGGCAATAAGAGTTTAAATGTGAACTTGGAAAAGTTACTCTTTTCATCGGAGTGCAGTGGAAGTCTTGTATGATCCAAGTCCACTTTTTCCCTTTCAATTCTCCTTCGAGACTAAATCAAGCAAACTCAAGCATATGGTTAGTCTCAAAGGGTCAAGTTGTAACACATCTCCCCCTAAATATGTGCATGACTTGCACAAGAACTTGTGAGGTCCGGGGAGTGCTTGTACAACTTGAGCACCATAATAAGCAGCTAAATTCAGAATGAACATGATCAAAGGCATAAACACATGTATGCTACAATTCAATCCAAGTTCCGCGAATCTAAGACATTTAGCTCACTACGCAGCCTGCAAAAGGTCTTCTCATCTAGAGGCTTGGTAAAGATATCGGCTAGCTGGTTCTCGGAGCTAACATGAAACACTTCGATATCTCTCTTTTGCTGGTGGTCTCTCAGAAAGTGATGCCGGATGTCAATGTGCTTTGTGCGGCTGTGCTCAACAGGATTTTCCGCCATGCGGATAGCACTCTCATTATCACATAGGAGTGGGACTTTGCTCAGATTGTAGCCAAAGTCCCTGAGGGTTTGCCTTATCCAAAGTAGTTGCGCGCAACACTGTCCTGCGGCAACATACTCGGCCTCAGCGGTGGATAGGGCAACGGAGGTTTGTTTCTTAGAATTCCATGACACCAGGGACCTTCCTAAGAATTGGCACGTCCCCGATGTGCTCTTCCTATCGACCTTACATCCAGCATAGTCGGAATCTGAATATCCAATCAAGTCAAAGGTAGACCCCTTTGGATACCAGAGCCCGAAGCAAGGCGTAGCAACTAAATATCTAAGGATTCACTTCACTGCCACTAAGTGACACTCCTTAGGATCAGATTGAAATCTAGCACACATGCATACGCTTAGCATAATATCCGGTCTACTAGCACATAAATAAAGTAAAGACCCTATCATTGACTGGTATGCTTTTTGATCAACGGACTTACCTCCTTTGTTGAGGTCGGTGTGTCCATCGGTTCCCATCGGAGTCTTTGCGGGCTTGGCGTCCTTCATCCCAAACCGCTTTAGCAAGTCTTGCGTGTACTTCGTTTGGGAGATGAAGGTGCCGTCCTTGAGTTGCTTCACTTGGAACCCAAGGAAGTAGTTCAACTCGCCCATCATCGACATCTCGAATTTCTGCGTCATCACCCTGCTAAACTCTTCACAAGACTTTTTATTAGTAGAACCAAATATTATGTCATCAACATAAATTTGGCACACAAAAAGTTCACCGTCACAAGTCTTAGTGAAAAGAGTTGGATCGGCTTTCCCAACCTTGAAAGCATTTGCAATTAAGAAATCTCTAAGGCATTCATACCATGCTCTTGGGGCTTGCTTAAGTCCATAGAGCGCCTTAGAGAGCTTACATACGTGGTCGGGGTATCGTTCATCCTCGAAGCCAGGGGGTTGCTCTACGTACACCTCCTCCTTGATTGGCCCGTTGAGGAAAGCGCTCTTCACATCCATTTGGAACAACCTGAAAGAATGGTGAGCGGCATATGCTAGCAAAATACGAATGGACTCTAGCCTAGCCACAGGAGCAAACGTCTCCTCAAAGTCCAAACCTGCGACTTGGGCATAACCTTTTGCCACAAGTCGAGCCTTGTTCCTTGTTACCACTTCGTGCTCATCTTGTTTGTTGCGGAATACCCACTTGGTTCCCACAACATTTTGCTTAGGACGAGGCACCAGCGTCCAAACTTCATTCCTCTTGAAGTTGTTGAGCTCCTCTTGCATGGCCAACACCCAGTCCGGATCTAGCAAGGCCTCTTCTACCCTGAAAGGCTCAATAGAAGAGACAAAGGAGTAATGCTCACAAAAATTAACTAATCGAGACCGAGTAGTTACTCCCTTGCTTATGTCACCCAAAATCTGGTCGACGGGATGATCCCTTTGAATCATCGCTCGGACTTGGGTTGGAGGTGCCGGTTGTGCTTCTTCCTCCATTACTTGATCATCTTGTGCTCCCCCTTGATCACACGTCTCCTGTTGATGAACCTGTTCGTCGACTTGAGTTGGGGGATACACCATTGTTGAGGAAGAGGGTTGATCTTGCTCTATTTGTTCCTGAGGTCGTACATCACCAATCACCATGGTTCGTATAGCGGCCGTCGGAACATCTTCTTCATCTACATCATCAAGATCAATAACTTGCTCTCTTGGAGAGCCATTAGTCTCATCAAATACAACATCGCTAGAGACTTCAACCAAACCTGATGATTTGTTGAAGACCCTATACGCCTTTGTATTTGAGTCATAACCTAGCAAAAACCCTTCTACAGCTTTGGGAGCAAATTTGGAATTTCTACCCTTCTTCACTAGAATGTAGCACTTACTCCCAAAGACACGAAAATACGAAACATTGGGTTTGTTACCGGTTAGTAGCTCATACGACGTCTTCTTGAGGAGGCGATGAAGGTAGACCCTGTTGATGGCGTGGCAAGCCGTGTTCACGGCTTCCGACCAAAAGCGCTCGGGGGTCTTGAACTCTCCAAGCATGGTCCTCGCCATATCGATGAGCGTCCTGTTCTTCCTCTCCACCACACCATTTTGTTGTGGTGTGTAGGGAGCGGAGAACTCGTGCTTGGTCCCTTCCTCCTCAAGGAACTCCTCCACTTGAAGGTTCTTGAATTCGGACCCGTTGTCGCTCCTTATCTTCTTCACTTTGAGCTCAAACTCATTTTGAGCTCTCCTTAGGAAGCGCTTGAGGGTCCCTTGGGTTTCAGACTTATCCTGCAAAAAGAACACCCAAGTGAAGCGGGAAAAGTCATCAACAATAACTAGACCATACTTACTTCCTCCTATGCTTAGATAGGCGACGGGTCCAAAGAGGTCCATATGTAGCAGCTCCAGGGGTCTTGATGTGGTCATCACATTTTTGGTGTGATGTGCTCCTCCCACTTGTTTACCTGCTTGACAAGCTGCACAAGGTCTATCTTTTTCGAATTGCACGTTAGTCAAACCTATCACGTGTTCTCCCTTTAGAAGCTTGTGAAGGTTCTTCATCCCCACATGAGCTAAGCGGCGATGCCACAGCCAGCCCATGCTAGTCTTAGCTATTAAGCATGCATCTAGACCGGCCTCCTCTTTTGCAAAATCAACTAAGTAAAGTTTGCCGTCTAATACACCCTTAAAAGCTAGTGAACCATCACTTCTTCTAAAGACAGACACATCTACATTTGTAAATAGACAGTTATATCCCATATTGCATAATTGACTAACAGATAGCAAATTATATCCAAGAGACTCTACTAAAAACACATTAGAGATAGAGTGATCATTTGATATTGCAATTTTACCTAACCCTTTTACCTTGCCTTGATTCCCATCACCGAATATTATTGAATCTTGGGAATCTTTGTTTTTGACGTAGGAGGTGAACATCTTCTTCTCCCCCGTCATATGGTTTGTGCATCCGCTGTCGATAATCCAGCTTGAACCCCCGGATGCATAAACCTGCAAGGCAAATTTAGGCTTGGGTCTTAGGTACCCAACTCATGTTGGGTCCTACAAGGTTAGTGCAAATATCCTTAGGGACCCAAATGCAAGTCTTGTCTCCCTTGCATTTTGCCCCTAACTTCCTAGCAACTATTTTCCTATCCTTTCTACAAATAGCAAAGGAAGCATTTAAAGCACGATAAATTGTAGAAGGTTCATTCATTACTTTCCTAGGAGCATGGATAATATTCTTTCTAGGCACATGATGAATAGCATTTCTCCTAGACATATTTCTACCATGCATATAGGAAGAACTAGAAGCAAACATGGCATGGGAATCAAAATCATCATAAGCATTATAACTCCTATAAACATTTCTAGTTTGACTCCTATCATGGTACATAAAAGCATGGTTCTTTTTAGCACTACTAGCCATAGGAGCCTTCCCTTTCTCCTTGGCGGAGATAGGAGCCTTATGGCTTGTCAAGTCCTTGGCTTCCCTCTTGTAGCCAAGTCCATCCTTAATTGAGGGGTGTCTACCAATTGTGTAGGCATCCCTTGCAAATTTTAGCTTATCAAAATTACTCTTGCTAGTCTTAAGTTGAGCATTAAGACTAGCCAATTCATCATTAAGTTTGGAAATTGAAACTAGGTGTTCACTACAAGCATCAATGTCAAAATCTTTACACCTATTACAAGTTTCAACAATTTCTTCACAAGATGTTGATTTACTAGCTATTTCTAACTTAGCATTCAGATCATCATTAACACTTTTTAATCTAGAGATGGATTCATGACAAGTAGATAATTCACTAGAGAGCATTTCATTCCTTTTAATTTCTAGAGCAAGAGAATTTTGTGCACTAACAAATTTATCATGCTCCTCATATAAAAGATCCTCTTGTTTTTCTAGTAATCTATTCTTGTCATTCAAAGCATCAATCAACTCATTAATCTTATTAATTTTAGATCTATCTAATCCCTTGAATAAGCATGAGTAATCTATCTCATCATCATCACTAGACTCATCCTCACTTGAAGAAGCATAAGTACTAGTATCATGAGTGCTTACTTTCTTCTCCCTTGCCATGAGGCAAGTGTGACGCTCGTTGGGGAAGAGGGATGACTTGTTGAAGGCGGTGGCGGCGAGTCCTTCATTGTCGGAGTCGGAGGAGGAGCAATCCGAATCCCACTCCTTTCCGATATGTGCCTCGCCCTTGGCCTTCTTGTAATGCTTCTTCTTCTCCCTTTTGTTCCCCTTTTCCTGGTCACTTTCATTATCGGGACAGTTAGCAATGAAATGACCAATCTTACCACATTTGAAGCACGAGCGCTTCTCCTTCGTCTTGGTCTTGCTTGGCTGTCCCTTGCGACCTTTAAGCGCCGTCTTGAAGCGCTTAATGATGAGGGCCATCTCCTCATTATTTAGCCCGGCCGCCTCAACTTGCGCTACCTTGCTCGGTAGTGCCTCCTTGCTCCTTGTTGCCTTGAGAGCAATGGGTTGAGGCTCATGAATAGGACCGTTCAACGCGTCGTCCACGTATCTTGCCTCCTTGATCATCATTCGCCCGCTTACGAACTTCCCAAGAACTTCTTCGGGCGACATCTTGGTGTACCTAGGATTTTCACGAATATTGTTCACCAAATGAGGATCAAGAACGGTAAAGGACCTTAGCATTAGGCGGACGACGTCGTGGTCCGTCCATCGCGTGCTCCCGTAGCTCCTTATTTTGTTGATAAGGGTCTTGAGCCGGTTGTATGTTTGGGTTGGCTCCTCGCCCCTTATCATCGCGAATCGTCCAAGCTCGCCCTCCACCAACTGCATCTTGGTGAGCAAGGTGACATCATTCCCCTCATGAGAGATCTTGAGGGTGTCCCAGATCTGCTTGGCATTGTCCAAGCCGCTCACCTTATGGTACTCGTCCCTGCACAAAGAGGCTAGCAACACAGTAGTAGCTTGTGCATTTTTATGAATCTGTTCATTAATAAACATGGGACTATCCATACTATCAAAGTGCATTCCACTCTCTACAATCTCCCATATGCTTGGATGGAGAGAGAACAAGTGACTACGCATTTTGTGACTCCAAAATCCGTAGTCCTCTCCATCAAAATGAGGAGGTTTACCAAGTGGAATAGATATTAAATGAGCATTAGTACTTTGAGGAATACGAGAGTAATCAAAAGAAAAGTTCGAATTGACCGTTTTCTTTTTCTCGTAGTCATCGTCGTCCTTTTGGGAAGAGGAAGATTCGTCGCTGTCGTAGTAGACGATCTCCTTGATGCGCCTTGTCTTCTTCTTCTTCCCGTCTTTGCGCTTGTGGCCCGATCCCGAGTCGGTAGGCTTGTCATCCTTCGGCTCGTTGAAGATAGACTCCTTCTCGTTGTTGACCACCATCCCCTTTCCCTTAGGATCCATCTCTTCGGGCGATTAGTCCCTTCTTGAAGAGAATGGCTCCGATACCAATTGAGAGCACCTAGAGGGGGGGTGAATAGGTGATCCTGTAAAACTTAAACTTATAGCCACCAAAAACTTGATTAGAGTGTTAGCACAGTAATTGCCAAGTGGCTAGAGAAGAGTCTCGACACAACACAACAACCACACAGATATCAATCACAGAGATGGCACAGTGGTTATCCCGTGGTTCGGCCAAGACCAAAGCTTGCCTACTCCACGTTGTGGCGTCCCAACAGACGAGGGTTGCAATCAACCCCTCTCAAGCGGTCCAAATACCAACTTGAATACCACGGTGTTGCTTTGCTTTTCTTAATCCCGTTTGCGAGGAATCTCCACAACTTGGAGCCTCTCGCCCTTACAAAAGATGTTCACAAAGAAGCACGGAGCAAGGGAGGGATTAGCAACGCACACAAGACACAAAAATCAGAGTGTCAACACGCACACAAGTCGCAACAAGAGCTCGCAACACAACCAATGAGTTCACAACTCAACTAGAGCTCTATATGCTATCACAATGAAACAAATGCGCGGAATCGAGGTCTTGGTGCTTAGGTATGTTGTAAGAATGCTTGGTATTCTCCTCCATGCGCCTAGGGGTCCCTTTTATAGCCCCAAGGCAGCTAGGAGCCGTTGAGAACATTCTAGGAAGGCAGATCTTGCCTTCTGTCGACTGGCGCACCGGACAGTCCTGTGCACACCGGACACTGTCCGGTGCCCGATTTCCTTCCAAAAATGGCGCAGTCGACCGTTGCCAGCCAGAGAGCCGTTGGCGCATCGGACATGTCCGGTGCACACCGGACAGTCCGGTGCCCCCTTCTAGCCGTTGGCTCGGCCACGTGTCCCACGCAGATCGCGCGACCGACCGTTGGCCCGGCCGACCGTTGGCTCACCGGACAGTCCGGTGCACACTGGACAGTCCGGTGAATTATAGTCGTACGTCGCCGGTGAATTCCCGAGAGCGGCCACTTCGCTCGAGCCAGCCTGGCGCACCGGACACTGTCCGGTGCACCACCGGACAGTCCGGTGCTCCCAGATTGAGCAGAGTCTTGGCTGCTCGAGCCAAGACATTTCCAATCGGATTTTTCCTGTTTCCAGCACTTAGACACAATACATTAGTCCATAAAACAATGTACTAAGTCTGAGAAACATACCTTTATTCTTGATTTGTACTTTGTCCACCTTTTTACACTAAGGCACTTGTGTTGGACACTAAATCACCAAAATACTTAGAAATGGCCCAAGGGCACATTTCCCTTTCACAAACGGTCACTTAGACCGGATGAGCCTTCTCCTTAATCACACGGGTCACTAAGACCCCGCAAGGATCACCACACACTTAGTTGTCTCTTGCTAGCTTTACAAAGCACTTAAGAATAAGAATGGGGAAGAAGAAAGGCAATCCAAGCAACAAGAGCGCAAATGAACACAAATGATCCTCTCTCAAGTTTCTAAGCACTATAGTTGATTTTGGAAACTTGGAGTGGATTGAATGCTTTGAATGTGTCTTTGAATGGTTGGCTTTGCTCTTGTATTGAATGGGAAGTTCAGAAACTTAGATAGCTTTGAATGATGTGGTTGGGGGTATTTATGCCCCCAACCACTTCCTAGCTGTTGGTTGTTTTTGCTGTCGATGTGCGCACCGGACAGTCTGGTGGTGCACCGGACACTGCACTGTTCATTGTCCGGTGCGCGCCACGTCAGCTATCCGTTAGGTTTTGGAGTAGTTGACCATTGGCGTATTCTGTCTTCAAGCGGCATCGGACAGTCCGGCGGTACACCAGACATGTCCAGTGACCTCTGACTTTGCTGCTTTGACTTCTGCGTGGCACTGTTTATCACTGTACACTTCTGCAGTTGACCGTTGGCGCACAGGGAGGCGTTGCTCTGATGGCTCACCAGACAGTCCGGTGCACACCGGATAGTCCGGTGAATTATAGCGGAGCGCGCCTGGAGAATACCCGATAGTGGCTGGTTCGTTTGTGCCTAGGCTTGATGCACCGGACAGTGTCCGGTGTCCCACTTGGCAGCACACTCTCTTGTTTTGCTCCAAATTTGATTGTGCCCCAACTGAATTTCTTTCTTGGTATGTGTTGAACCTTATGCACCTGAGATAATTGACATCTAGACAAACTAGTTAGTCCACGTGGTTTGTGTTGGTCGTCAACCACCAAAATTGATTATAGTAAATGATTAAGCTCATTTCCTTTTCAATCTCCCCCTTTTTGGTGATTGATGCTAACACCTAACCAAAGCAAATATGAAGTGTAGAAATGTAGCTAGTTTGCAATTATGATAGATGTGCATAGGTTACTTAGAATTAAACCAATGAAAGACTTTATACATATGACTAAGAATTAATGGATTGCTTTTCTCTTATTTTAACATTTGGGACCACATTTGGACCACTTGTTTGTTTTTGCAAATCTTTTAGAAAAATCTTTTCAAAATCTTTTGCAAATAGTCAAAGGTATAGTAATATGTTTGCAAGAAGCATTTTTAAGATTTGAAATTCCTCACCCTGTTTCAAATGCTTTTCCTTTGACTAAATGAAAGCTCCCCCTGAAGAAATTCTCCCCTTAGCTTTCAAGAGGGTTTTTGAAACGATTTTCCCTTTTAGAAATTGATGCCAAATGAAATTATACCAATTGAAATCTCTATACTTTATTGAAATTTTGAAGCCAAATGAGAATCTATTATGAGGCTAATTGAAATACCAATTGAAAATTTATAAGATACCAATTTGAAATACACACTTCTTTTGAAAATTTTAAAATGGTGGTGTGGTCCTTTTGCTTTGGGCTTAATACTTTCTCCCCCTTTGGCATTAATCACCAAAAACGGAGAACTTCGAGAGCCCTTAATACTTTCTCCCCAAATGATAAAATAAATATGAGTGAAGGGTCATACCAATTGAGAGTTACATGAGTAACGTCAAAGGGTAAGTGATACCGTCAGAGTTGGAGTGGAAGCGTTTTCTTTGCCGAATACTCCATTTCCCTTTCAATCTAAGACTAAATATAGACAAATACTTGAAGACACATTAGTCTTAGCCTTGGCACAAGAAGAATAAGAAATATGCATTTGTACCAAATGAAATAGATATGATCAAAGGTACATGAAATAGCTATGTGTGCAATGTTTCAATCAAAATTCCGAGAATCAAGTATATTTAGCTCATTCCTAAGTTTGTTAAAGGTCTGTTCATCTAGTAGCTTGGTAAATATATCGGCTAATTGGTTGTGGTATTAACATAAGCAATTTCGATATCCCCCTTTTGTTGGTGATCTCTCAAAAAGTGATACCGGATGTATATGTGCTTAGTGCGGCTGTGTTCAACGGGATTATCCGTCATGCGGATTGCACTCTCATTGTCACATAGGAGAGGGACTTTGCTCAATTTGTAGCCATAGTTCCTAAGGGTTTGCCTCATCCAAAGTAATTGCGCACAACAGTGACCTACGACAATGTACTCGGCTTCGGCGGTGGAAAGAGCTACTGAATTTTGTTTCTTTGAAGTCCAAGACACCAAGGATCTTCCTAGCAACTGGCAAGTCCCTGATGTGCTCTTCCTGTCAATTTTACATCCGGCATAATCGGCATCGAAATACCCAATTAAATCAAAGGTAGATCCCTAAGGGGTACCAAAGCCCAAACTTAGGAGTCTAAACTAAATATCTCATGATTCTTTTCACGGCCCTAAGGTGAACTTCTTTAGGATTTGCCTAGAACCTTGCACACATGCATACTGAAAGCATAATATTCGATCGAGATGCACATAAGTAGAGTAAAGAACCTATAATCGACCGATATACCTTTTGATCTACGGATTTACCTCCCGTGTCGAGGTCGAGATGCCCATTTGTTCCCTTGGGTGTCTTGATGGGTTTGCCATTCTTCATTCCAAACTTCTTAAGTATGTCTTCAATGTACTTATTTTAGCTGATGAAGGTGCCTTCTTGGAGTTGCTTGATTTGGAATCCAAGGAAATACTTCAACTCCCCCATCATAGACATCTCGAATTTCTGTATCATGATCCTACTAAACTCTTCACAATATAACTTGTTAGTAGACCCAAATATAATATCATCAACATAAATTTGGCATATAAACAAGTCTTTAGCAATTGTTTTAGTGAAGAGGGTAGGATCAACTTTTTCCAACTTTGAAGCCATTAGTCATAAGAAAGTCTCGCAGGCATTCATACCATGCTCTTGGGGCTTGCTTGAGCCCATAAAGCGCCTTTGAGAGCTTATAAACATGGTTAGGATACTCACTATATTCAAAGCCAGGAGGTTGCTCAACATATACCTCTTCCTTTATAGGGCCATTGAGGAAGGCACTTTTCACGTCCATTTGATAAAGCTTAAAGTCATGGTAAGTAGCATAGGCAAGTAATATACGAATTGACTCAAGCCTAGCTACGGGTGCATAGGTTTCATCAAAATCCAAACCTTCGACTTGTGAATAACCTTTTTCAACAAGTCGGGCTTTGTTCCTTGTCACCACACCATGTTCATCTTGCTTGTTGCAGAATACCCACTTGGTACCTACAACATTTTGGTTAGGACGTGGAACTAAATGCAATACCTCATTCCTTGTGAAGTTGTTGAGCTCCTCTTGCATTGCCACCACCCAATATGGATCTCTTAGTGCATCATATATCCTGTATGGCTCAATAGAGGACACAAAAGAGTAATGTTCACCAAAATGTGCAACTCGAGATCTAGTGGTTACCCCCTTATGAATGTCACCAAGAATGGAGTTGACGGGGTGATCTCTTTGAATTGTTTGATGGACTCTTAGGTGTGGCGGTCTTTGATCCCTAATTTCTTGATCATCTTCCTAGTCTTGATCATCTTTATCTCCCCCTTGATCAATGTCCTCCTCTTGAGGTGGCTGATCGTCTTGATCTTGATCTTCATCTTCTTCTTCTTCTTCTTCCTGAGCCTTGTCCTCATCTTGAGTTGGTGGAGATGCTTGCATGGAAGATGATGGTTGATCTTGTGCTTGTGGAGGCTCTTCGGATTCTTTTGGACACACATTCCCAATGGGCATAATCCTTAGTGCGACGCACGGAGCCTCTTCATCATCTAGTTCATCAAGATCAACTTGCTCCACTTGGGAGCCATTAGTCTCATCAAACACAATGTCACAAGAAACTTCAACTAATCCCATGGACTTGTTGAAGACTCTATATGCCCTTGTGTTTGAGTCATAACCAAGTAAAAAGCCTTCTATAGCTTTAGGAGCAAATTTAGAATTTCTACCTCTTTTAATAAGAATAAAGCATTTGCTCCCAAAAACTCTAAAATATGTAACATTTGGCTTTTTACCAGTAAGGAGTTCATTTGATGTTTTCTTGAGAATTCGATGAAGGTATAACTGGTTGATGGAGTAGAAAGCGGTGTTAATCGCCTCAACCCAAAACCGGTCCGGTGTCTTGTACTCATCAAGCATGGTTCTTGCCATATCCAGTAGAGTTCTATTCTTCCTCTCCACTACACCATTTTGTTGAGGTGTGCAGGGAGAAGAGAACTCATGCTTGATGCCCTCCTCCTCAAGAAATCCTTCAATTTGAGAATTCTTGAACTCTGTTCCATTGTCGCTTCTAGTCTTTTTGATTCTCAATCTAAACTCATTTTGAGCCCATCTTAAGAATCTCTTTAGCGTCTCTTGGTGTCGGCGTCTCGAGACCGGGGGGTCCCTCAGGCCGACGAGTGAGTGTGCCGCGTGCCCCAGCCCAGATGGGTCGAGCGCGTGGGCGAGCGCGAAGGGGGGAAGCGAGGTGGCCGGAGACGGGCGTGAGAGAGGTGGAAATCTCGCGGCCTTCATGTTCGTCCCGCGCCCAGGTCGGGTGCGCTTGCAGTAGGGGGTTACAAGCGTCCACGCGGGTGAGGGAAGCGAGCGGCCCCAAGAGAGCGCCTGCCCCGTCCTCGTCCCCGCGCGACCAACCTTCTCTAAGAAGGCCCTGGTCCTTCCTTTTATAGGCGTAAGGAGAGGATCCAGGTGTACAATGGGGGTGTAGCAGAGTGCTACGTGTCTAGCGGGGGAGAGCTAGCGCCCTAAGTACATGCCAATGTGCCAGCCGGAGAGATCTTGGCACCCTGCTGGTGTGATGTCGTGGCTGTCGGAGGAGCAATGGAGCCTGGCGGAGGGACAGCTGTCGGAGCGGTTGAGTCCTTGCTGACGTCCCCCTGCTTCCGTAAGGGAGCTGAGAGCCGTCGTCGTCACAGGGCTAGCGGGGCGCCATCATTGCCTATCTGGTGGAGACAGCCAGATGGGACTCCGGTCTTGTTCTCTGCGGCCCGAGTCGGCTCGGGGTAGGGTGATGATGGCGCTTCCTGTTGACGTGGCGGGCCTGTGCCCTAGGTCGGGCGACGTGGAGGCTCCTCCGAAGCCGGGGTCGAATCTGTCTTCCATGGCCGAGGCCGAGCCCGAGCTCCTAGGTCGGGCGAGGCGGAGGTCGTTCGGCAGAGGCCAGGGCGAAGTCCGAGCCCTGGGGTCGGGCGAAGCGGAGTTCGTCGTCTTCTGGGGCTGAGCCCGAGTCCGAGCCCTGGGTCGGGCGGAGCGGAGTTCGCCGTCTTCCGGGGCCTTAGCCTGAGTCCGAGCCCTGGGTCGGGCGGAGCGGAGTTCGCCGTCTTCCGGGGCCTTAGCCCGTGTCCGAGCCCTGGGTCGGGCGGAGCGAAGTTCGCCGTCTTCCGGGGCCTTAGCCCGAGTCCGAGCCCTGGGTCGGGCGGAGCGGAGTTCGCCATCTTCCGGGGCTTAGCCTGAGTCCGAGCCCTGGGTCGGGCGGAGCGGAGTTCGCCGTCTTCCGGGGCCTTAGCCCGAGTCCGAGCCCTGGGTCGGGCGGAGCGGAATTCGCCGTCTTCCGGGGCCTTAGCCCGAGTCCGAGCCCTGGGTCGGGCGGAGCGGAGTTCACCGTCTTCCGGGGCCTTAGCCCGAGTCCGAGCCCTGGGTCGGGCGGAGCGGAGTTTCCTATGGCGCCTTTGGCAAGGCCTGACTGCCTGTCAGTCTCACTCTGTCAAGTGGCACTGCAGTCGGAGTGGCGCAGGCGGCGCTGTCCTTCTGTCAGACCGGTCAGTGGAGCGGTGAAGTGACGGCGGTCACTTCGGCCCTGCCGGGGGGCGCGCGTCAGGATAAAGGTGTCAGGCTACCTTTGCGTTAAATGCTCCTGCGACTCGGTCGGTCGGCGCGGCGATTTAGTCAGGGTTGCTTCTTAGCGAAGGCAAGGCCTCGGGCGAGCCGCAGATGTGTCCGCCGTTAAAAGGGGGGCCTCGGGCGAGACGGAAATCCCTCGAGGTCGGCTGCCCTTGCCCGAGGCTAGGCTCGGGCGAGGCGTGATCGAGTCGCTCGTATGGACTGATCCCTGACTTAATCGCACCCATCAGGCCTCTGCAGCTTTATGCTGATGGGGGTTACCAGCTGAGAATTAGGCGTAATGAGGGTACCCCTAATTATGGTCCCCGACAGTAGCCCCCGAGCCTCGAAGGGAGTGTTAGCACTCGCTTGGAGGCTTTCGTCGCACTTTTTTGCAAGGGGACCAGCCTTTCTCGGTTGCATTTTGTTCTGGTGGGTGCGCGTGAGCGCACCCGCCGGGTGTAGCCCCCGAGGCCTCGGAGGAGTGGTTTCACTCCTTCGAGGTCTTAATGCCTTGCGTAATGCTTCGGCTGGTCTGGTTGTTCCCTCATGCGAGCAGGCCGTAGCCCGGGTGCACGGTCGGGGCCCAAGTTCTCGGGCTGGTATGTTGACGCTGTCAACGGTTCGGCCGGAGCCGGGTTTGCGAGAGCAGCCCCCGAGCCTCCGCACAGGGCGAGAGGGCGATCAGGGACAGACTCGGCTTTTTTACATACGCCCCTACGTCGCCTTTCCGCAAGGAGGAGGGGGGAGAGCGCCATGTTACCCTCGATGGGCACCGAACATGGTGTCTCCGGTGAGCTGCAAGCGGGTAATCCGAGTGGACGTCCGTGCCCCGTTCGTTGGGGGTCGGCTAGGGGCCCAGAGGCACGCCCAAAAGTACCTGCGGGTGATCTGCCGGACCCGGTCCCCTGGCGACGGGGTCCGAGGGCTTGATGCCTCCCTCCGATGGGATTCCGTTACAAGATCGCTCCCGCTGGTCTCGGAAATGTCCTAGGGTACCTCGGGAGCGCAGCCCGAGCCTTGGTTATGTATCGAACGTACCCCTGGTCATCCCTCGCTCGGCGTCTGAGGCGACTGTGAACCCTTCGGGGGCCAGCCTTCGAACCCCTGATCAGTAATGGGCGCGGAGCCCGAGTAGCCTGAGGCGGCCGTGGAACCCTTCGGGGGGCCGGCCTTTGAACCTCTGACCAGTAGTGGGTGTAGGGCCCACGCGATCTGAGGCGGCTGTTGAACCCTTCGGGGGGCCAGCCTTCGAACCCCTGATCAGTAAGGAGGCTCGGAGCCTGGTTCCTTCACGGGGAAGGATCCCTTTCGGGGTATCCCCCTTTCCCGGTCCCTGTCGCAAGAGATAGAGAAAGAGGAAAAAAGGAAAAAGGATACGAAACCGAACGACGCGGCGTACCTTTTTTGGCGCGGTTGTTTCGGCGAAGGCGAAGCGTCGCCCGCTGCTCCTGCCAGAAGCGCCGCCTGTCCAGCCGCGGAGTTAATGCGACGGGGCGAGTAGTTGGCGGGGCAGCCGTTGCGCGTGCGCGAGCCGTTCGAGGAACGGATCACGGGCGCGTTGTCTTCACGCCGTGAGAGGGGGTTCTCTTGCTGCCCCCGGATGGGACGTGAGCTTGGCTGACGACGTGACCGCTGCTCCCGCGCGCCTGCCACCGTCATTACTGCCGGCCCACTTTTGGGCGCGTTGGCCGCCGCGTCAGGTTGGCGCTGCTGGGTCGCGCACTGGGTCGCCTCGAGTCGCGGTATTAGTTCCGCAATCGAGGAGGCGCGGTGGTGGCGCAGGCGGTGCGGTTGCTTGCATGCAGCATCCGGCGCGCCGGTTGCGCGACGCGTGGGCCTGGGCCTCCATGCTGGCGTGTCGGGAGTCGGAGAAGCGCGTCCACTTGGCGCGGTTGCATGCCGCCTGCATGGCTGCCTGCCCCTTTCGCCCGTTGGTCTGGGCAAAAGTGGAGGGTCACTTGTAACCGCTGGGCGGTTGCGTGCACCACGTGCGGCGGTTTGGCTTCTTCTGCTCGGAGCCGGTCTGCATGACATGTGGGATCCAGCCCCCGCGCCGCAGGGGAGGGCTTTGGAGCGTGTTGGAGAAGACTCAGCCCGTGACGGTTGGGGGCGCATGTAGGGAGAGTTGCCTTTAAAAGGAGGGCGACCCCTTTCGGAAGGCGACCATGTCTTCTTCCTTCCTTATGTGTCGCGTCTTTCCACCTTCCAAGCCCCCGGATGGGGGATACCCGCCGTCTTTTTGCCTCGTCGTTGGAGGGACGCGACTCCGTGGGAGTTGGTACCTTTCAGCCATCGTTCGGCTTCAAGGATTTTCATCACACAGCCCGGTTGCTCCCCTCCGCTGGTGGTCACCCGAGACGGTGACCACCAGCTCCTGGGTGGGGAGGAGCAAGCCGGGCTGCGATCTTGGTCCCACCCTCAGCTTCAAGGATGTTCATCATCCTCGCTAGGGTGGGTGTCGGGCTGAGCCGGCGCTCTACCTCCCGCGCGGGTTCGTGGGTCATCCTCTCCCGCGGCATTCGAGGGAGAGGGCGCTCACTGGCCCTGCGGGCGGCCCGGACTTCAACAACGCGGGGCTAGTCGACGGCAGGCGTCGTCACCTCCAGCGTGTCGGGTTCGTCGGCTTGGCTCCCGGCGGCCCCTTCTGCAGGAGGGCGGCTGCCGCGCCGTGTACACGGGAGGACCACCCTAGATGCCGCGCGCTGCTAGGGCGGCGTTCGTGTTCTGGGGTGGTCCTGCCTTTGCACCGGGACGGCGCCTTCACGCGGAGGCCGGCACCCCACTCGTCCGGGAGGATTTGAGTGGGGATCTGCCGGAGGGCTGATGGCTCCTGCCGTCGGTGCCGAGGCGGAGGTGGCTCGAGAAGTCCCCGTCGCCGACGGGATCACCGCCACCATCCGCGCTTCGGGCCTCCGGCTCTTTGTACTTGTCCTCGCCCCTCAAGCGTCGGCGTGGGCGAGGGCAAGACTGCAGCAGTGCCTACCCTGAGGCCTGCGCTGCTGCGGTTCGGCCATCCGGAGTGGGGGCCGTTGTCGTCGTAGTCAGAGCGGGCGGCGGCGAGCCGCTCGTCAGTCTTCTGTAGCCCTGCAGGCCCGCCCCTATCGAGTGGGGTTGTTCGTACCTGCGGAGGGGGAACCGGAGTTCCGTTTGTAATGGCACTTCGAATGCCAGTGTTTTTGTTCATTACGGCTTTCGGGGCCTGAACACGTATGTAATTACGGCACGGAGCCGCGTTTTTTCCTCATTTTTGAGCGCTAAGACTCGTCTGTTGATTATCTGAACCGCTTCACCAAGCATGAGTCGCCCCGTGTCAAGGTGACGAGTGAGGTATCCGTATCCCGGAGGCGTAGGAGTCCCTCGGCTCGGTCGGCCTTGCTGTCCGAGGCTTCTCTAGCTTAGTTAAAGAGACCCCTCGACCGCTCTTCGACGAGCCGAGGCCAGGGGTAGCGATATCAGTATGAACAGAGGCGGAGTCGGCTCGAAAATGAAACCTGGTTGGCCGGAGCCTAGCCGGGTTGTCCGTTGGCGGGACCGACGTCGGAGTTGATCAGCCGAGGCCTCGGACCGGGCTGGCGCCCTTGGAAGATGGTTGGCCGAGGCCCCAGGGGTAACCGGCCGAGCCGCCTGCTCGGGCCGGATTCCCGGAGAAGTCCCTGGCAGCGATTGCCCGGGCGTGGTGATGACGTCGTCCTTCGGAGCGGAGAACCTCGGACCGCGTCGCCGTCCGAGGCTAGGTCGGGCCTCGCCGAAGGTGTCGTCGATGCCGAGGGTGTTGCTGCCCCCTTCCAGCGTCAAGACCCGAGCCTGCAGGATCAGATTGTCTTGTAGCGTGTGCCTTGTGCGGCCGCCGAGGCCAGAACACACACCCTCGCTGCGTTGTAAAGCTGTGTCTCTTTTCCTCTTGTTTCGAGTATCTGGACTTTTTGTCGGTAACAGGGATGTTTGTGCGAGCGAGAGTTGCTTCTCGCGGAAGGTGATGAGTGAGGTATCCGTATCCCGGAGGCGTGGGAGTCCCTCGGCTCGGTCGGCCTTGCCGCTTACGCGTACTTTCACCCGTCCATGAGGCCCTGTCACCGACTCGGTCGAGAAGGCTCGAAGGATCGCTTCGGCAGAAGGGCTTCCGAACGTAAAGACTTGTTCGATCCGCGGAGCCACTTTATCCGAACGCGAGTTACTTATCGCAGAAGGTGATGAGTGAGGTATCCGTATCCTGGAGGCGTAGGAGTCCCTCGGCTCGGTCAGCCTTGGCTGCTTACGTGTACTCCGTCGTTTCCAGGACCCACTTTTCGAAGTAGTCAAAAAGCACGAAAGATATTCTGGTAAAAGAGATCTTTTTTCGAGGAAAATTTTGACGCAGAGGGGGTTTCCCCCCTTTTAGCCCCCGAGGGAGGGTCGGGCTTTGCCGAGGCGAGGCCGACCCTTCCTTGTTGACTAAACTTTGTGTGGGTGCGAGGTATATGAACAACTTGGAAACATCTTAAGGGTAGAAGCGACGTAGCTGTTGGATGTTCCAAGCGTTGCCGTAGACCTCGCCTTGACTGTTGGCCAGCTTGTACGTTCCGGGCTTCAGAACTTTGGCGATGACGAATGGCCCCTCCCAGGGGGGCGTGAGCTTGTGCCTCCCTCGGGTGTCTTGCCGCAGCCGAAGTACCAGGTCGCCCACCTGGAGGTCCCGGGGTCGGACCCCTCGGGCGTGGTAGCGTCGCAGGATCTGCTGATACCGCGCCGAGTGTAGTAAGGCCCTGTCCCGAGCCTCTTCCAGCTGGTCCAGCGAGTCTTCTCGGCTAGCTTGGTTGCTTTGATCGTCGTAGGCCCTCGTCCTCGGGGAGCCGTATTCCAGGTCAGTGGGCAAGACGGCCTCGGCCCCGTAGACCAGGAAGAACGGCGTGAAACCCGTGGCTCGGCTCGGCGTTGTCCTCAGGCTCCAGACCACCGAGGGGAGTTCCTTCATCCATCGCTTGCCGAACTTGTTGAGGTCGTTGTAAATCCGAGGCTTGAGCCCTTGTAGAATCATGCCGTTGGCACGCTCTACTTGCCCATTCGTCGTGGGATGAGCCACGGCGGCCCAGTCCACCCGGATGTGGCGATCCTCGCAAAAATCCAAGAATTTTCTGCCGGTGAACTGGGTGCCGTTGTCGGTGATGATGGAGTTTGGGACCCCGAAGCGATGGATGATGTTGGTGAAGAACGCCACCGCCTGCTTGGACCTGATGCTGTTCAGGGGTCGGACCTCGATCCACTTGGAGAATTTGTCGATGGCGACCAGCAGGTGCGTGTAGCCCCCGGGCGCCTTCTGCAAGGGACCGACGAGGTCCAGACCCCACACAGCAAAGGGCCAGGTGATGGGTATCGTCTGCAGAGCCTGAGCGGGCAGGTGGGTCTGCTTCGCATAGAATTGACACCCTTCGCAGGTGCGGACAATTCTAGTAGCGTCGGCCACCGTCGTTGGCCAGTAGAAGCCTTGCCGGAAAGCATTCCCGACGAGGGCTCGGGGCGCTGCGTGATGGCCGCAAGCCCCCGAGTGTATCTCTTGCAGGAGTTCCTGACCTTCGGCGATGGAGATGCATCGCTGGAGGATGCCCGAGGGACTGTGGTGGTAGAGCTCCTTCCCATCGCCCAGCAGGACGAACGACTTGGCGCGTCGCGCTATCCGCCGAGCCTCGGCTCGATCGAGGGGCAGCTCTCCTTGGCGGAGATATTGCAGGTACGGGGTCTGCCAATCTCGATCAGGCGTGGCCCCGCTCCGCTCCTCCTCGATGTGCAGCGCCTCGCCCTCGGGGGCCAAGGGTACCTCGGGCTGAACCGAGGACGCCTCAGGCTGGACCGAGGATGCCTCGGGCTGGACCGAGGGTGCCTCGGGCTCGGGCGTGTCGTTGATCTTGACGGAGGGCTGATGCAGATCCCGGGAGAAGACGTCCGGGGGAACCGTTGTTCGCCCCGAGGCTATTTTTGCCAGCTCGTCTGCAGTCTCGTTGTAGCGCCGAGCGATGTGGTTAAGCTCGAGCCCGTAGAACTTGTCTTCCAGGCGCCGAACCTCATCGCAGTAGGCCTCCATCTTCGGGTCGCGGCAGTGGGAGTTCTTCATGACTTGGTCGATGACGAGCTGCGAGTCGCCGCGAGCGTCGAGGCGTTGGACCCCTAGCTCGATGGCGATTCGCAATCCGTTGATCAGAGCTTCGTACTCAGCCACATTGTTGGATGCCGGGAAATGGAGGCGTAGCACGTAGCGTAGGTGTTTCCCGAGGGGCGAGATGAAGAGCAGGCCCGCGCCGGCTCCCTTCTTCATCAGCGACCCGTCAAAAAACATGGTCCAGAGCTCCGGTTGGATCGGAGCCGTCGGCAGCTGGGTGTCGACCCATTCGGCTACGAAGTCCGCCAATACCTGGGACTTGATGGCCTTTCGAGGCGCGAACGAGATGGTCTCGCCCATGATTTCCAGCGCCCACTTTGCGATCCTGCCCGAGGCCTCTCGGCACTGGATGATCTCCCCTAGGGGGAAGGATGACACCACAGTTACCGGGTGAGACTCGAAGTAGTGTCGCAACTTCCGCCTCGTCAGGATCACTGCGTACAGCAGCTTCTGTACTTGTGGGTAGCGGATCTTGGTTTCGGACAGTACCTCACTGACGAAGTAAACTGGCCTCTGATCGGGCAATGCATGCCCCTCTTCTTGCCTCTCGACCACAATCGCGGCGCTAACCACCTGAGTGGTCACGGCGACGTAGACCAAGAGGGCTTCTCCATCAGCTGGGGGTACCAAGATAGGCGCCTTGGTGAGGAGCGCCTTCAGGTCCCCGAGAGCTTCCTCGGCCTCAGGGGTCCAAGTGAAGCACTCGGCCTTCCTTAACAGGCGGTACAGAGGCAGACCTCTTTCGCCGAGGCGTGAGATGAACCGGCTCAGGGCCGCGAGACATCCCATGACCCTCTGTACACCTTTTAAGTCCTTGATGGGCCCCATGTTGGTGATGACTGCGATCTTCTCCGGGTTGGCTTCGATGCCCCGCTCGGAGACGATGAACCCCAAGAGCATGCCTCGGGGCACCCCGAAGACACACTTCTCGGGATTGAGCTTGACGCCTTTCGCTTTGAGACATCGGAATGTCACTTCAAGGTCGGAGAGGAGGTTGGAAGCCTTCCTTGTCTTGACTACGATGTCATCGACGTAGGCCTCGACTGTGCGACCGATGTGTTCGCCGAACACATGGTTCATGCACCGCTGGTACGTCGCGCCCGCATTCCTCAAACCGAACGGCATGGTGACATAGCAGTACATGCCGAAGGGCGTGATGAAAGAAGTCGTGAGCTGGTCGGACTCTTTCATCCGGATTTGGTGATACCCTGAGTAGGCATCGAGGAAGGACAGGGTTTCGCACCCAGCAGTGGAATCCACGATTTGATCGACGCGAGGTAGAGGGTAGGGAACCTTCGGACATGCTTTGTTGAGACCAGTGTAGTCTACACACATCCGCCATTTCCCCCCTTTCTTTCTCACAAGCACAGGGTTGGCAAGCCATTCGGGATGGAATACCTCTTTGATGAACCCTGCTGCCATTAGCTTGTGGATCTCCTCGCCTATCACTCTGCGCTTCTCCTCGTCGAATCGGCGCAGAGGCTGCCTGACGGGTCGGGCTCCGGCCCGAATATCCAGCGAGTGCTCGGCGACATCCCTCGGTATGCCGGGCATGTCCGAGGGACTCCACGCAAAGACGTCGGCGTTTGCGCGGAGAAAGTCGACGAGCACTGCTTCCTATTTGGGGTCGAGCCTGGAACCGATCCGGATCTGCTTGGAGGTGTCGCCACTGGGGTCGAGAGGGACGGCCTTAACCGTCTCCGCTGGCTCGAAGTTGCCGGCATGTCGCTTCACGTCCGGCACCTCTTTGGAGAGGTTCTCCAGGTCGGCGATGAGGGCCTCGGACTCGGCGAGGGCCTCGGCGTACTGCACGCACTCCACGTCGCATTCGAACGCGTGTTTATACGTGGGGCCGACGGTGATGACCCCGTTGGGGCCCGGCATCTTGAGCTTCAGGTAGGTGTAGTTGGGGACGGCCATGAACTTCGCGTAGCATGGCCTCCCCAGCACCGCGTGGTAGGTTCCTCGGAACCCGACCACCTCGAACGTCAAAATCTCCCTTCGGAAGTTGGAGGGCGTTCCGAAGCAGACGGGAAGGTCGAGCCGTCCGAGGGGCTGGACGCGCTTCCCAGGAATGATCCCGTGGAAGGGCGCAGCGCCTGCTCGGACGGAGGACAGATCGACACGCAGGAGCCTGAGGGTCTCGGCGTAGATGATGTTGAGGCAGCTGCCCCCATCCATCAGGACCTTGGTGAGCCTGACGTCGCCGACGATGGGGTCGACGACGAGCGGGTATTTCCCCGGGCTCGGCACGTGGTCGGGGTGGTCAGCTTGGTCGAAGGTGATGGGCTTGTCGGACCAGTCCAGGTAGACTGGCGCCGCCACCCTCACCGAGCAGACCTCCCGGCGCTCTTGCTTGCGATGCCGAGCCGAGGCATTCGCCGCATGCCCTCCGTAGATCATGAAGCAGTCGTGGACCTCAGGGAACTCTCCTGCTTGGTGATCTTCCCTTTTGTTGTCGTCGCGGGCCCTGCCACCCTCTGCGGGTGGCCCGGCCTTGTGGAAGTGGCGCCGAAGCATGACGCACTCCTCGAGGGTGTGCTTGACGGGCCCCTGATGGTAGGGGCACGGCTCCTTGAGCATCTTGTCGAAGAGGTTAGCACCTCCAGGGGGCTTCCGAGGGTTCTTGTACTCGGCGGCGGCGACAAGGTCTGCGTCGGCAGCGTCGCGTTTCGCTTGCGACTTCTTCTTGCCTTTCTTCTTGGCGCCGCGCGGAGTAGACGCCTCGGGAGCCTCTTCCGACGGGCGGCCCTGGGGCTGCTTGTCCTTTCGAAAGATGGCCTCGACCGCCTCCTGGCCAGAGGCGAACTTGGTGGCGATGTCCATCAGCTCGCTCGCCCTGGTGGGGGTCTTGCGACCCAACTTGCTCACCAGGTCGCGGCAGGTGGTGCCGGCAAGGAACGCGCCGATGACATCTGAGTCGGTGATGTTGGGCAGCTCGGTGCGCTGCTTCGAGAATCGCCGGATGTAGTCCCGAAGAGACTCTCTCGGCTGTTGTCGGCAGCTTCGAAGGTCCCAGGAATTCCCGGGGCGCACGTACGTGCCCTGGAAATTGCCGGCGAAGGCTTGGACCAAATCATCCCAGTTGGAGATCTGCCCCGGAGGCAGGTGCTCCAACCAGGCGCGAGCAGTGTCGGAGAGGAACAGGGGGAGGTTGCGGATGATGAGGTTGTCGTCGTCCGTTCCACCCAGTTGGCAGGCCAGGCGGTAGTCTGCGAGCCACAGTTCCGGTCTCGTTTCCCCCGAGTACTTTGTGATAGTAGTCGGGGGTCGGAACTGGGCCGGGAACGGCGCCCGTCGGATGGCCCGACTGAAGGCCTGCGGACCGGGTGGTTCGGGCGAGGGACTCCGATCCTCCCCGCTGTCGTAGCGTCCCCCACGCCTGGGGTGGTAGCCTCGGCACACCCTTTCGTCGAGGTGAGCCCGACGGTCGCGACGATGGTGCTCGTTGCCGAGGTGGCCCGGGGCCGCAGGCGCGGTGTTGCGCGTGCGCCCGGTGTAGACCGAGGCTTCCCGCATGAATCGGGAAGTCGCGGCATGAGGTTCCGAGGGGTATCCCTGCCTTCGGGAGGCAGAGCTCTCGGCCCGTCGGGCCGCAGCGCCTTCCAGAAGATTCTTGAGCTCTCCCTGGATTCGCCGACCCTCGGTGGTTGATGGCTCCGGCATCGCGCGGAGGAGCATCGTCGCGGCTGCCAGGTTCTGACCGACCTCGCTGGATGCGGGTGGCGGCCTGACCCTGACGTCGTTGGCGACGCGGTGCTGGAAACCCTGGGGCAGGTGACGTATTTCTCCGGCCGGGGGCTGGCCCGCCCATACCTGCCCGACGTCCCAGCGGATCGACTCGAGCGCTCCTGCTCCCTCGTCGAGCCTGGCCTGCGCACCGCGGACTTGCTCGAGCTGTGGGTCGTGACCCCCCGCCGGAACGGGGACCACAGCTAGCTCCCGTGGGATGTCGGCGCGAGGCACCGGCCTAGGGAGATCACCGTCCTCCGGCATGCCGAGGTGGTTGCCTTTGGAGGGATCCCCTAGCTCGACGTGGAAACATTCACGGCTCGGGCCGCAGTCCTCGTCGTCAAGGCTGCGGCTACCGTCGGAACAGTCGGAGAGGCAGTAGTCACATGCGGTCATAAAGTCCCGCATGGCACTGGGGTTGCCAAATCCAGAGAAATCCCGACAGATGCTGGGATCGTCACCTTCCTCGGACCCAGAGGGTCCGTAGGTCGAGACGTCCGTCAATCAGTCCCAAGGCGACCGCATACGAAACCCCAGAGGGGTTGCACTCGCCTCAACGAGAGCGCCCGCCAAAGCGAGGTCGCTAGGCGGGTTGAGGCCGAGTCGAAATGACGTAGGATGGGAATCAGTCAGTACCTTTTGGTTGACGAGGAGCGACATAGTCACGTCGGGGGCTGATCGCGCCGTCGTCTTAGGTACGAGGGCGACGTCCTGCAGGCCCTCCGCGAGCGCGCTGGCGTCGTCCACTTGCTCGGGATTGGCGTGTCGCGGGGGGACGGCGCTCGCCTTCGTCTCAAACGCGAGGTCGACGCCCGACGCGCCCCCCGTTGGGGCGCTGGGGACGTCGATTCGCTCGACAGCCGACGAAGCACGGCCTCCCGCTTGGCCTTGGTTGCCCCGCCTCCTCCTCCGTTGGCGGGGGAGAGGACGGGGCGAGCTCGAATGTCGTTCTTCCACCATGCGGGGAAGATGTCGTCGATTCCGCCGCCGGCGGGCGGGTTGTCGGCCGCCATTGTCGTCGTCGCGCGGCGGTGGAAGGAGTATCATGTCGTAGCTGCCGTCGAGGGACATGAACTCAAGACTCCCAAAACGGAGCACCGTCCCGGGTTGGAGAGGTTGTTGGAGACTGCCCATCTGGAGCTTGACGGGAAACTGCTCGTCAACACGCAGCAGGCCCCTACCTGGCGCGCCAACTGTCGGCGTCTCGAGACCGGGGGGTCCCTCAGGCCGACGAGTGAGTGTGCCGCGTGCCCCAGCCCAGATGGGTCGAGCGCGTGGGCGAGCGCGAAGGGGGGAAGCGAGGTGGCCGGAGATGGGCGTGAGAGAGGTGGAAATCCCGCGGCCTTCGTGTTCGTCCCGCGCCCAGGTCGGGTGCGCTTGCAGTAGGGGGTTACAAGCGTCCACGAGGGTGAGGGAAGCGAGCGGCCCCAAGAGAGCGCCTGCCCCGTCCTCGTCCCCGCGCAGCCAACCTTCTCTAAGAAGGCCCTGGTCCTTCCTTTTATAGGCGTAAGGAGAGGATCCAGGTGTACAATGGGGGTGTAGCAGAGTGCTACGTGTCTAGCGGGGGAGAGCTAGCGCCCTAAGTACATGCCAATGTGGCAGCCGGAGAGATCTTGGCACCCTGCTGGTGTGATGTCGTGGCTGTCGGAGGAGCAATGGAGCCTGGCGGAGGGACAGCTGTCGGAGCGGTTGAGTCCTTGCTGACGTCCCTCTGCTTCCGTAAGGGAGCTGAGAGCCGCCGTCGTCACAGGGCTAGCGGGGCGCCATCATTGCCTATCTGGTGGAGACAGCCAGATGGGACTCCGGTCTTGTTCTCTGCGGCCCGAGTCGGCTCGGGGTAGGGTGATGATGGCGCTTCCTGTTGACGTGGCGGGCCTGTGCCCTAGGTCGGGCGACGTGGAGGCTCCTCCGAAGCCGGGGTCGAATCTGTCTTCCATGGCCGAGGCCGAGCCCGAGCTCCTGGGTCGGGCGAGGCGGAGGTCGTTCGGCAGAGGCCAGGGCGGAGTCCGAGCCCTGGGGTCGGGCGAAGCGGAGTTCGTCGTCTTCTGGGGCTGAGCCCGAGTCCGAGCCCTGGGTCGGGCGGAGCGGAGTTCGCCGTCTTCCGGGGCCTTAGCCTGAGTCCGAGCCCTGGGTCGGGCGGAGCGGAGTTCGCCGTCTTCCGGGGCCTTAGCCCGTGTCCGAGCCCTGGGTCGGGCGGAGCGGAGTTCGCCGTCTTCCGGGGCCTTAGCCCGAGTCCGAGCCCTGGGTCGGGCGGAGCGGAGTTCGCCATCTTCCGGGGCTTAGCCCGAGTCCGAGCCCTGGGTCGGGCGGAGCGGAGTTCGCCGTCTTCCGGGGCCTTAGCCCGAGTCCGAGCCCTGGGTCGGGCGGAGCGGAATTCGTCGTCTTCCGGGGCCTTAGCCCGAGTCCGAGCCCTGGGTCGGGCGGAGTGGAGTTCGCCGTCTTCCGGGGCCTTAGCCCGAGTCCGAGCCCTGGGTCGAGCGGAGCGGAGTTTCCTATGGCGCCTTTGGCAAGGCCTGACTGCCTGTCAGTCTCACTCTGTCAAGTGGCACTGCAGTCGGAGTGGCGCAGGCGGCGCTGTCCTTCTGTCAGACCGGTCAGTGGAGCGGCGAAGTGACGGCGGTCACTTCGGCCCTGCCGGGGGGCGCGCGTCAGGATAAAGGTGTCAGGCTACCTTTGCGTTAAATGCTCCTGCGACTCGGTCGGTCGGCGCGGCGATTTAGTCAGGGTTGCTTCTTAGCGAAGGCAAGGCCTCGGGCGAGCCGGAGATGTGTCCGCCGTTAAAAGGGGGGCCTCGGGCGAGACGGAAATCCCTCGGGGTCGGCTGCCCTTGCCCGAGGCTAGGCTCGGGCGAGGCGTGATCGAGTCGCTCGTATGGACTGATCCCTGACTTAATCGCACCCATCAGGCCTCTGCAGCTTTATGCTGATGGGGGTTACCAGCTGAGAATTAGGCGTAATGAGGGTACCCCTAATTATGGTCCCCGACACTTGGGTTTGAGATTTTTCCTGCAAAAAGAATACCCAAGTGAAGCGAGAATAGTCATCCACAATTACAAGACAGTACTTACTCCCGCCGATTCTTATGTAAGTGATTGGGTCGAATAGGTCCATGTGGAGTAGCTCAAGCGGCCTGTCAGTTGTCATGATGTTCTTGTGTGTATAATGGACTCCAACTTGCTTCCCTGCTTGACATGCCCTACAAATCCTGTCTTTCTCAAAATGAACATTGGTTAGTCCTAAAATGTGTTCTCCCTTTAGAAGTTTGTGAAGATTCTTCATCCCAACATGGGCAAGTCGGCGATGCCAGAGCCAACCCATATTAGTCTTAGCAATTAAGCAAGTGTCTAGTTTAGCTTTGTTATCATTAAAATCAAATAAATATAACTAACCAACTAACACTCCCTTAAATGTTATTGAATCATCACTTCTTCTAAAGACAGTAATACCTATATCAGTAAAAAGACAGTTGTGGCCCATTTTGCATAATTGAGAAACAGAAAGCAAGTTATAATCTAAAAAATCTACTAGAAAAACATTAGAAATGGAATGGTCAGGGGATATAGCAATTTTACCCAAACCTTTGACCAAACCTTGATTTCCATCCCTGAATGTAATAGCTCGTTGGGGATCTTCATTTTTCTCATATGAGGAGAACATCCTTTTCTCCCCTATCATGTGGTTTGTGCACCCGCTATCGATTATCCAACTTGATCCACCAGATGCATAAACCTACAAAACAGGTTTAGGCCTTGTTCTTAGGTACCCAAACGGTCTTGGGTCCTTTCACATTAGAAACAAGCACCTTGGGTACCCAAACACAAGTTTTTGGATTCTTGTGTTTGCCCCCAACATATTTGGAAACTACTTTGCCTGATTTGTTAGTGAGCACATAAGAAGCATCAAAGGTTTTAAAAGAAATATTATGCTCATTTGATGTACTAGGAATTTTCTTTTTAGGCATTTTGATGAGTGGTATGCCTAGAACTGGAAGCCTCATTTTTATACATAAAAGCATGATGAGAAACATTGTGAGGCTTTCTAGCATGAATTTTCCTAATCTTGTGCTTAGGATAGTTTGCAGGATATAAAATGTAGTCGTCTCTATCCTAAACCATGGGAGTCTTACCCTTAACCAAATTAGATGATTTCTTGGGGGCATTAAGCTTGACATTGCTTTGGCTCCCATGTTGGAAGCCAATGCCATCCTTAATGCCAGGGCGTCTCCCATTATAGAGCATGCTTCTAGCAAATTTAAACTTTTCATTTTCTAGCTCATGCTCGGCAATTTTAACATTCAATTTAGCTATGTGATCATTTTGTTCTTTAATCATGGCAATGTGATCATCAATAGCTTCAACATTAATATCTCTATATCTAGTACAAATAGTAACATGCTCAACAGAAGATGTAGAGGGTTTGCAAACATTTAATTCATCCATCTTAGCAATTAAATTATCATTCTCAATTCTAAGACTAGAAATTGAATCATTGCACATGCTAAGCTCCTTAGACAAATTTTCACATTTTTCTACTTCTAGAGCATAAGCATTTTTCAACTTAACAATTTTTTTGTTTTCCTTGACGAGCAAGTCCTCTTGGCATTCCAAGAGATCATCCTTCTCGTTAATGGTTTCTATTAATTCATTTATTTTTTTTCTTTTGGTCCATGTTAAGGTTGGCAAAGAGAGAAATTATATCATCTTCATTATCGCTAGAGCTACCCTCATCATCGGATGTAGTATATTTAGGGGTGGCTCTAGAGTATACCTTCTTCTTCTTATCGTCCTTAGCCATGAGACACTTGTGGCTGGTGTTGGGGAAGAGGAGGCCTTTGTTGATGGCAATGTTGGCGGTGTCCTCGTCGGTGGAGCTCTCGTCAGAGTCCCATTCCCGCACCATGTGCGCCTCGCCACCCTTCTTCCTGTAATACTTTTTTCTCCATCTTCTTTTCCCCTTCTTGTTGTCGTCCCTCTGATGTGACTTGATGGAGGAAGAGGATTCCTCCTTGTACTTGTTGCCGGACTCCCTTGATGGAGTCTTCCCCGAACCCGTGGGCTTGTCGTCGGTCACGATCTCCCTCTTGGCGTGATCTCCAGACATCACTTCGAGTTTGTTAGACTCTTAATGAAGCACTGGCTCCGATACCAATTGAAAGTCGCCTAGATGGGGGTGAATAGGTGAAACCTGAAATTTATAAACTTAAACACACACTAAGGTCGGGCTTAGCGTTAGAATTAAATCTAAGGCGGAAGATTGTTTCTCTTGCCACGAGTTGCTCAAATGATGCGAATGACGTTTGGGAGCAAACTCAAATCAATATTGGCAAGGAAACTTTAGAGAGAGGAAAGAGGACAAACAAATCAAATGGAAATCAACACAAGTGGACACGATGATTTGTTTTACCGAGGTTCGGTTCCAAAGAACCTAATCCCCGTTGAGGAGGCCACAAAGGCCGGGTCTATTCCAACCCTTTCCCTCTCTTAAACGGTCACTTAGACCGGATGAGCCTTCTCCTTAATCACATGGGTCACTAAGACCCCGCAAGGATCACCACACACTTAGGTGTCTCTTGCTAGCTTTAAAAAGCACTTAAGAATAAGAATGGGGAAGAAGAAAGGCAATCCAAGCAACAAGAGCACAAATGAACACAAATGACCCTCTCTCAAGTTTCTAAGCACTAGAGTTGATTTTGGAAACTTGGAGTGGATTGAATGCTTTGAATGTGTTTTTGAGTGTTGGCTTTGCTCTTGTATTGAATGGGAAGTTCAGAATACTTGGATAGCTTTGAATGAGGTGGTTGGGGGTATTTATAGCCTCCAACCACTTCCTAGTCGTTGGCTGTTTTTGTTGTCGATGGGCGCACTGGACAGTCCGGTGGTGCACCGGACACTGCACTGTTCATTGTCCCGTGTGCGCCACGTCAGCTATCCGTTAGGGTTTGGAGCAGTTGACTGTTGGCATCTTTTGTCTTCAAACGACACCGAACAGTCTGGTGGCACACCAGACATGTTCGGTGACCTCTGACTTCGCTGCTCTGATTTCTGCGTGGCACTGTTTATCACTGTACACTTCTGTAGTTGACCGTTGGAGCGCAGGGAGTCGTTGCTCCGCAGGCTCACCAAACAGTCCGGTGAATTATAGTGGAGCGCGCCTCGTGAATACCCGATAGTGGCCGGTGCACCACTTGGCAGCACACTCTCTTGTCTTGCTCCAAATTTGATTGTGCCCCCAACTGAATTTCTTTCTTGGTTTGTGTTGAACCTTATGCGCCTGAGATAATGGACATCTAGACAAACTAGTTAGTCCATGTGGTTTGTGTTGGTCGTCAACCACCAAAATTGATTATAGGAAATGATTAAGCCCATTTGCCTTTCAAAATCTCCTTGTGTTGTTGACTTGTGGATGACTTAAAGGACTACTTCAATTCTAGATTTACGATCGATTCAAGTAAGATTGGGTCATTATCTATTGCATAGATTGAATTCTAGAGAGTCACAACCTAAGATTATTAGACCGTATCCAGTACACCCATATGGTCACCCAAAACACTGTTTTGCACATTCTAGATTGCTTATTTGCATATGTTTTGCTCTAGGGATTTAATTGTGGGCTTGTTTGGAGAATAGTTTTTAGAAGTCCTCATTCACCCCCTCTTAGACGTCATTGTTTCCTACATTGACTAAGACGGGTGTAAGGATTGCTGTTAATAAACGGCACCCTATTCTACGTACCCCGTGCCGGACGCTGTAGTATAATACGAGGGTGGTCCGGTCGTAAAGTCAGACGGTCCGACGTGATATGTTGATGGTCCGAGCATGTTAGTTAGACCTTGCATGGAGTGTGGTGGTCTCGACACAGATCTCGAGGCCAACCGTCACTGGCCCAGACGGTCCGGTCGTGCGTAGGCTCATGGATTTATCCCAAATTGTTGGAGGCGGATGTGGTTGCCGGGTATAGGAGTTCAACGCTATACCATACGATGGTTGGGGATATTAACACCCATTTGCAGCCGATGATTTTTGTGTATCGTACCTAGCATCAACATCATATGATGGGAAATTAGGAATGGGAGATTTTTCTAATGCAAACACTAGTCTCCTGTAATCCTCTTGCATACCCTTAATGCTTGTTGCATTTGCTCTTGATGCTCATCTATGTAAGATATAAGAAATTGGTCGTCATCTATGTTACTAACATTAGGGGTTGATGTAGTAGGTCGGAGCGATGCCTGGTTAGTCTCCCGTTGTCGGACGACTTTCTGATGCCTGTCCACCTTGAAATTGGCTAGGTACTTCGATTAGGCCTCCTTGATTAACTGCTTCTTGTGCTCCTCAAATTCCTGCTGATCTTTAGCCGATAGTCTCTCCATAGTCGGCTCGATGATGACGCTTGGAGAGATGTGAGAGTGATCCTTTGAATCGGTCATATGGGGTTGATCTCTACTAGGCCACACCTCTTGTCCCCAACGAAGTCACAAAAAGTGTGTTGGCTCCAATTCGAGGCCAAACATTAGGGGTTGTACCGCCTGGTGGTATTCTCTGCGGTGGCATGGATGATCGCCTCCTGAGAGGGACCCCGTCAGGGGAGGAGAGTTCTAGGGGTGCCCCGTGATCGATAGTCCACTTGGGACGTCCCTAGACGACATGCGAGGGATTAAGATTTAAGATTAAGGAAAGCTAAGCTAGATCTAAGTTACGACTACTCCTAATGTGATGAAGAACAAAGGAAATAAAGTAGATAGATTGATTGGTTCGATTGGTGATGCCCGCAATCGGTCGTACCCCTTCATATATATAGGGAGAGGTATGGACCCGTTCCTAGACAATCTCCAAGAGAATCCATATATTTAGTTGGATAAACACGCATGAAAAAAGGGGCATTCTTTCCTGATCTGATTTAATCGCGGACCATTCGAGCTAACCCGAGGCCCTTCTGAGACGCGGACGGAGCGTCCAACCTTCTCAGGTGCCACATAATGTGCTCAACGGTTTGTATCTACAATACAAATGTACATTAATCATTATTATTTACAACCTTATTGACTATGAATTTAATTATAAAGTTACTGAAAGGGAAATGTGCCCTTGGACTATTTCTATAAGTATTTTGGTGATTAGATGTCCAACACATATTGAGTGAGTTCTTATGTGCCAAATGAGTGAGAAGTGTGAAATCAAGAACAAGGTATGTTTCTAGACTTAGTGAATTGTTTTTGAATACTAACATGGCTATCTAAGTGCTAGAAACAGTGCCAAGAAAAAGAAGATTTGAATTGGAGAAGAGTTAGCAAAGTACAGCCAACACCAGCTCGGGCCTGGCACACTGGACTATGATAGGTTCATTACTTTATCTTTGTGCTAGTAGACGGGACATTATGCTTAGTGTATGCATGTGTGCTAGATTTCAATCCGACCCCAAGGAGTGTCACCTTGTGGTCGTTAAGCGAATTCTTAGGTATTTAGTTTCTACGCCTTGCTTCGAGATTTGGTATCCAAAGGGGTCTACCTTTGACTTAATTGGATACTCAAACTCCGACTATGCCGGGTGAAAGGTTGATAGGAAGACCACATCAGGGATGTGCCAATTTCTAGGAAGGTCCCTGGTGTCCTGGAGTTCCAAGAAACAAACATCCGTTGCCCTATCCACCGCTGAGGCCGAGTACGTTGCCGCAGGACAGTGTTGCGTGCAACTGCTTTGGATGAGGCAAACCCTCCGGGACTTTGGCTATAATCTGAGCAAAGTCCCACTCCTATGTAACAATGAGAGTGCAATCCGCTTGACGGATAATCCTATTGAACACAGCCGCACTAAGCACATAGACATCCGGCATCACTTCCTGAGAGACCACCAGTAAAAGGGAGATATCGATATTTATCATATTAGCACCGAGAACCAGCTAGCCGATATCTTCACCAAGCCTTTGGATTAGAAAACATTTGCAGGTTGCGTAGTGAGCTAAATGTCTTAGATTCGCGTAACTTGGATTGATCTATAGCATACATGTGTTCTATGCCTTGATCATCTTACTTTGAGCATTTAAATCAATTATTGTTTGTTTGTGGTGCTCAAGTTGTACAAGTCATCCCCGGACCTCAGAAGTTCGTATGCAATGATGCACATGTTTAGGGGGAGATGTGCTACAACTTGACTCCTTTGAGACTAACTTGTTTGCTTGAGTACACTTGAAGTAGCCTCGAAGGACCATTGAAAGGGAAAATGAACTTGGACGATGAAAAGACTTCCACCGCACTCCAGTATCAGTGTATTTCATTCCAAGTTCATACTAATGTTCTCGTTGCCTTTCTGCTCTTAATTGACATTTTGGTGAGGCAATGGGTTAAAGGGCCAAAAGTTTTCCCGTTTTGGTGCTTAATGCCAAAGGGGGAGAAATTAAGGGCCAAAGCAACTGGATAGCCAACCACTTGTGAATTTCAAAAATAGTAGAGTTAGAATTTGTATTTTGCACAAATGACTCTTATTGCAAAATTTGGTCTCTTATGGGGGAGAATTTTGATTATGGGAAAAGGGGGAGTTTTTGACACTTGATCAATTTTACTCTTGGAATATCTCTCGATTTGCCCAAACAAGTGTGTTTGACTTAGAGATAGGAAAAAGAATTTGATTTGCAAAAACAAACCAAGTGGTGGCAAAGAGTGATCCAAATATGCCAAATCTTAAGTAAAAAGAATTTGGTCTTCATTTGCATTGATGTTGCACTTTTATGGCTTTTTTGATGTGTTGGCATAAATCACCAAAAAGGGGGAGATTGAAAGGGAAATGTGCCCTTGGACCATTTCTATAAGTATTTTGGTGTTAGATGTCCAACACATATTGAGTGAGTTCTTATGTGCCAAATGAGTGAGAAGTGTGAAATCAAGAACAAGGTATGTTTCTAGACTTAGTGAATTGTTTTTGAATACTAACATGGCTATCTAAGTGCTAGAAACAGTGCCAAGAAAAGAAGATTTGAATTGGAGAAGAGTTGACAAAGTACAGCCAACACCAGCTTGGGCCTGGCACACCGTCGTCTGGTGCCCCAGGATGGTCAACGGTGAACCGGCTGTTATTGGGAAAAGAGAAAGGCGACATGGCTATAATTCACCGGACTGTCTGGTGATGCACCAGACTGTCCGGTGAGTCAACGGCGCCAACCGCCAACGGTCGTCCGCGCGATCAACGCACGACACGTGGTTCGCGCCAATGGTCGGTTGGGCACACCGGACTGTCCGGTGTGCATCGGACTGTGTCCGGTGCGCCAACCGGTCCCATGGACCAACGGTCGGCTGCGCCCGGTATGGAAGGAAATCGAGCACCGGACTACTACAGTGGTTGTTCGGTGGTGCACCGGACTGTCCGGTGCACCACTCGACAGAAGGCAAGAATTGCCTACCAAATTGATGTCCAACGGCTCCTAGCTGCCTTGGGGCTATAAAATAAACCCCTAGGCGCATGGAGTAGCATCCCAAGCTTACGAGAAACATCCTAAGACACCTAAACTCTGCATTCACGCAATCGGATCATCGTTCTTGAGATTTGAGCACTGTTTGAGTTGTAAACTCCTTGAGCTGTGTTTGTGTGCTCACTTCTTCACTTGTGTGCGTGTGTGCGCTACGGATTTGGGTCTTGCGTGTGTTGCTCTCCCATCCTTACTCTTGTGCTTTCTTTGTGATCATAACTTTGTAAGGGCGAGAGGCTCCAACTTTTGGAGATTCCTCGCAAACGGGAAGAATACTCAAGATAAAAGACTGTGGTATTCAAGTCGATCATTGGATCAATTGAAAGGGATTAAGTGCAACCCTCGTCCATCGGGACACCACAACGTGGAAGTAGGCAAGTGTTACTTGGCCGAACCACGTGATAAAAATCGTGTGTCTCGTGTGTTGCTTTTCTGTGATTGTTTTGTTCGCACGAGCTCGCTCCATAGCCACTTGGTTACACTAACACTTTAATAATCAAGTTTGTGGTTATTTAGAGTTTGATTTTACAGGATCACCTATTCACCCCCCTCTAGGTTCTCTCAGTTACTAATAGAAGTTTCTAGCATACAATGAAACGCCAACACAAAATTCAAAGCATCTATCATATCATACATTGAATTATCTTCTGATCTATCAAAAGGTGTAGAAAGGAAAAGAAAATAAAAAGAAAAGAAATGACAACATGGACTTTTATTGGTGGCCCATGTAACACCCCATTAATTCCGGACAAACCAAGTTCCACAAGACCCACGCGTTTCTTTACCCTAAGCTTTCCACTGCTCTAGCGAAGGCACTCAGCCTCCGCCATTTCTTCATCTCCAATCTCCATCCTTCCATCTTCTGCTCCCTCCCCTGCTTGCGCTCGGCAGGCAGGCGGTGGTCCCGACACAGATCTCGAGGCCAACCGTCGCTGGCTCGGACGGTCCGGTCGTGCGTAGGCTCGTGGATTTATCCCAAATTGTTGGAGGCGGATGTGGTTGCCGGGTATAGGAGTTCAACTCCATACCATACGATGGTTGGGGCTATTAACACCCATTTGCAGCTGATGAATTTTGTGTATCGTACCTAGCATCAACATCGTATGATGGGAAATTGGGAATGGGAGATTTTTCTAATGCACACACTAGTCTCCTGTAATCCTCTTGCATACCCCTAATGCTTGTTGCATTTGCTCTCGATGTTCATCTATGTAAGATATAAGAAATTGGTCGTCATCTATGTTACTAACATTGGGGGTTGTTGTAGTAGGTCGGAGCGATACCTGGTCAGTCTCCCATTGTCGGACGACTTTCTGATGCCTGTCCACCTTGAAATTGGCCAGGTACTTCGCTTAGGCCTCCTTGATTAACTGCTTCTTGTGCTCCTCAAATTCCTATTGTTCTTTAGCCGATAGTCTCTCCATAGTCGGCTCGATGATGATGCTCGGAGAGATGTGAGAGTGATCCTTTGAATCGGCCATATGGGGGTTGATCTCTACTAGGTCACACCTCTTGTCCCCAACGAAGTCACAAAAAGTGTGTTGGCTCCGATTCGAGGCCAAACACTAGGGTTGTACCGCCTGGCGGTACTCTCTGCGGTGGCATGGATGATTCATGGCACAGGGCCGGCGCGAGCCATGACCATGTTGTAGGAGCGGGTCTCCTCTGCTCGTCGGCTGGATGGTCCACGCTATGGTCTGGACGACCCGCACGTGCGTAGAGGGTCGAAGAACCCTATATATCGCCTCCCAAGAGGGACCCCATCAGGGGAGGAGAGTTCTAGGGGTGCCCCGTGATCGACAGGCCACTTGGGACGTCCCTAGACGACATGCGAGGGATTAAGACTTAAGGTTGAGGAAAGCTAAGCTAGATCTAAGTTACGACTACTCCTAATGTGATGAAGAACAAAGGAAATAAAGTAGATAGATTGATTGGTTCGATTGGTGATGCCCGCAATCGGCTGTACCCCTTCATATTTATAGGGAGAGATATGGACCCGTTCCTAGACAATCTCCAAGAGAATCTGTATATTTAGTTGGATAAACACGCATGGAAACAGGAGATTTCTTTCCTGATCTGATTTAATCGCGGACCATTCGAGCTAACCCGAGGCCCGTCTGAGACGCGGACCGTCCGAACCACATGGTCGGAGCGTCCAACCTTCTCAGGTGCCACATAATGTGCTCAACGGTTTGTATCTACAATACAAATGTACCTCAATAATTATTATTTACAACCTTCTTGACTATGCAATTATATTATAAAGTTACTAATATAAGTTTCTAGCATACAATGAAAGGCCAACACAAAACTCAAAGCATCTATCATATCATACATTGAATTATCTTCTGATCTATCAAAAGGTGTAGAAAGGAAAAGAAAATAAAAAAGAAAAGAAAGGACAGCATGGACTTTTATTGGTGGCCCATGTAACAGCCCATTAATTCGGGACAAAACAGGTTCCACGGGACCCACGCGTTTCTTTACCCTAACCTTTCCACTGCTCCAGCGAAGGCACTCAGCCTCCGCCATTTCTTCATCTCCAATCTCCATCCTTCCATCTTCCGCTCCCTCCCCTGCTTGCGCTCGGCACGCAGGCGACCTCGGCGGCGCTCGGGCTCGGTCTCTCAGCGACGGCGTCAGCAGATTCCCCTCCTGCCTCTCGCCAGTCCCCTCGCCACTGGTCCTCTGCGAACCGGCCGGTGACTCTGCGTGCGTGCCCCTCTCTCTCTCTCTCCTCCCGCCTTCGGTGGATCGTCAACGGCGCCCGGCCCCGGCGGCTACGCCGCGCGCGGTCTGAGGGCAATAGGAGCGAACGGCCGCTGCTCCACCAAGGCGGTCGCGCCGCTTTCGGAGCCTTATGCCCCAATCCCAATGCGAAGCGTTACCCGTCCTCTTAGCGCTTCCGCTTAGTGCCGCTTTTTGGAACCGTGGTATAGTGTAGTATTCAGGTTAAGGTTATCAGGGACTTCCTCCGTTCTAGATTATAAGACATTTTGACATTTCTAGGTATATAGATTTTGCTCTGTACTTAGATATACACTATGTCTAGATATACGTATTAAAAGCAATATATCTGCCAAAACATTTTATAATTTGGAACGGAGGAAGTATGTATAAGTAATGTTCATGTTATTGTCCAGTGAATGGTGTGTGCAAACCGTTCTATAACTCATTTAATCTTTATATGAAGTTGGCCCACTATTTAGAATGAGTGTAGTACCCGACGGCCGACATGATAGTGTTACTTATTGATCAATGTTTCTTCTAGGGAGATTATAGATTAATGGTAAATTCTTACTTTGATTGTAAAAGAAAGCACCATATGTCTATATAGAGTGTGGCCCAAACATTTAAGTATTGAAAGGTAGAGCTAGTTGCAGTTCTAACCATCTTGCATGGCAAGTTGCTAGCAGATCTAGGGAGTTGAGCCACTATTTGATCGTGTCCAGCATTTATATGGAATGTCGTACATGATAGTTATGCTTTTACTTTCCATTTTTGCTCCTTTGACTTCTTGGTTTGCTTTGTTTTCTTGACCCTAGATGGAAAGCATTGCTTATTGATGCATGGTCATGTTTTGTTTTTATTTTTTCTATTTCTCTTTTGCCTATAAATGTTGATATTGCAAACATGGCAACCAATCCCTCTTTGTGCAATAACTTGAGGTCTATTTGGCATAGGACAACAACTTACATGTTAACTAAGATGCTATTATGTTGCCTTTTTCGCAATAGTATTCTGTTTGGGCCTCGATCAGGTCCAAAGTAGACAATTTTTTTAGTGTAGCTTTGCTGAAAAATCACAAGTAAAAGTGTAAAACACAAAATAATACATGCTTCAGGATATCTCACAATGTGAATTTTAGTTAGCCTGAGATGCATGCCCAAAGCTGCATTACTGCAAGTAGGATTCTCTCTCTCCCAAGACATGTTTATGGCAATAGGGCAGTTTGTAGATAACAAAACATGTATCTGTGATGCACACAAATAGAGATCTGACTTACTATATAAGTATGCCAGATAAAGATGCAAGTATGAACCCTAGTGAATATAATTTATGTGACCAATTGGTCTCAACCAAGGAATGTATGATGTGGATGGATGCTATGAATTATGAAATCTTCTTGCTGTATGGCAGCTTTGTATATATGATATGGTCGACACAAACTCTTTCATGATTTACAGATTTAGTCCCATGGTATTTTTTTAATCCCATTTCTAAATTCGTATATTGCAGGAAACTATTCCAGCACAGGTACCCAAGTATGGCGGCAAGACGCAATGTTCGGTACTCGCCTCTTCCTTCAGAGGACGGGGATGACAGCAATTTTATTAAAGAAGATGTTGACCTCCGATACACTTACACTCCGAAATCGTACAGAAGGATCCCATGGAAGTCAATTGCCCTGGCATTGTTCCTCCTCCTCCTAGGAACTTCACTTCTCTTTCTTTCTTACTTCATATTCACAGGTCACATGGAGGGTGATAGTTCTCAGGCATATGGTCTCTTGTTCCTGGGTTTCCTTTCCTTTCTTCCTGGTATGTTGATTTAACTGCTTTTATGAACGTTTTTTTATTTTGTTATTTCACTGTCTTTTAGCTTCAAAAGTCGTGTAGCTATTCTCCAGTTGCATCTCATACATGGTTTTTAAGGCGTTGTGGCGAGGCAGTGCCCCCCCCCTCCCCCTCACAACACCTAGACGTTTATGGCAAACGCCTAGGCAACACCATATGCATATTTTAGATCCTAGTGCAGCACATACATACCTTATTTATTTCCAATTTTTTTAGGCCAGCACATACTAGTACTGCTAAGGGAGTACTACTAATCAAAGAAAGATATCATACTAATCTATCTTTATGCTTTGAGCTATGTAATTGTCAAAGAAAATAATAACCCAAGCACAATCAGGCATTAGTCTACTCCATACGTGAGTACGTGACAGTCCAACATTAAAATGTAAAAGCAGCACACAGTATTGAGAGCAGAGTACATGTACCCGTCCATCCATGAGCAAAGGCTGAGCAAACAAATATGAAAAGCGGCAGGCAGCTGAGAGATTCATGTGAGCCAAAACACGAAAGGAGGCAGGGGCGTATAGGTGCAGATAGACCTGAAGCGAATGGACAGGTGTGTATATCACAAAAGGAGGCAGGTGCGTATCGTATGTACTTGTGGATGGCGACGGCGATTTGAAGCACGAGGACAACTGCAGTGCGGGTGGCTGACGGTAGCGGGTCACAGGTGTGGATGACCGGCAGTGAAATGGACTTGAGGAGGTGTACTTCAATAGAGGAGCGCCCAAGCGGCGAATCAGGGCTGCTGCCTTTGCTGCCTGCCACCAAGAGCTCCAGTTCTGCCCTCCACCTTCTCGTTTTCCCTCCTCCTCTCTCCTTGAAGTTGCGTGAGCTCCAAGCGGTCGATTTCCTGTTCAAAAGAGCACATATGTGGTCAGTCCTTCAGTTTTCCCTTGGCATGGTCGATTCCTGCCCAGTTTTCTTACTTGCGGTCAATTCGGTGCATACTGATTGACTCCTGTCCCCATGCAGATTCATGTCTGGCGTCCGCTGCAGTTCTATAGGCGTCTTCCTGACGCCATTTCATGCCTAGGCAACACCTAATCATATAGGGCGGATGCATCCCGAGGTTGTGGCGATCCTGACGCCCAGCACCTGCATCATAAATCATGATCTCATGCCTTCAGAGTGAATTTTATTGCCACTGATAAGGCTGGAAAATTTCATATAAAAATAAGGCCTATGCATCATTGTTATTTGATCAATTGGTTTCTTGGTCGCTTAAAACAATGCTGGTCTGCTGTTCACACTTTTGCATCACAAGGAGTTATGTGCTATGTTGTGGAAAGCGAAAGCTTTACCCTCTTTTTTTTACATACTTGCAGGTTTCTACGAGACTCGAGTTGCTTACTATTCATGGCGGGGAGCACCAGGGTACACTTTTGCATCCATACCAGATTATTAGCCTTTCAGTTTGCGCTGCTGATGCAGTAAGGATAATGAACAAGCAAACAACTTCAAACTTTCCTTGGGAACCAATTTTAGTGATAAAAGAGTTAAGCATGCATATGTAGTGGCTCAAATGATTGTTGTGTTTATAGGATGTTATTGCTTCGTCGGTCAGTAAAAGAATAATTCCTTGTGATATTGTGTAAGAGCAAAGGTTGATTTTGCAATTTCTTGGTATTTCCTTGTCAAATATAACAGAAATTAGTGCCACCAGTATGTGTTTGTGTGATGGTATCTGTTGATGAAGATAGACTATGTACTCCATTTGGGGCTTTGGAGTATGTATATAATGTGGCTGCACCAGAACCAAGTCCAAGCCCTTTTTTAAGGGGGGTGGTGTGCATACTTCTGTCATGCTTAGATTGTTGTGTGCAATACTGGATTGAAGAGAAGGGCCAGTAACGGATCACGTAGTCTAGAATTCAAATGCAATATGTGCTCAGAATGTATTCGTTATGTATGGATTCGTCAGGCATGAAGTCCTCCGGGTAGGCCAGTAACTCGATTAGAACTTAAAATTTGATATTTTAGTAGAGTGTATAATAGAGCACAATAAAAAAAATTTATGTGTTGGGACGAAGGTGAACACGCCCTCCTCGAACGAACATCCCACACCAGCATGTTAAAGACCGAAGGTCGAGCCGCACAAGCAAAGTGCCCAAGGTCGACGCCCACGCGAAGGCTCCAGCACTATTTTTGTCGTGGCGAACCGGAGTGAAGACCATTAAAGACTTCGGAGCTCGGACATCAAGACTTCGAAGACGACCATATGTTGTGATCTTCCTCATTGTAAAAGGGGATCCGTGTATAGTCCGGCCCATACTGCAGGGTCCTGCCTTTAGGCCACCGTGCCGACAGGGTTAGTAAAGGGTTGGCCCACGTCTGTAATTAAATACATTGTAATGACCCGTCATAATCCCTCAAAGAGAATATTCCGAGGATAAACTAGGTAACTGAGGGTCTAATTGTCTTTGACAAGGCCGGACAGTCTCTCGGTTACTTATAAATACCCCTGCACTGTATCATTGCGAGGGACGGAGAAAAAACACGGTTGCGAAAGTAAACCACATATACTAGCATGAAACCAGTTGTCACTCTCCCATCGTTTGAGCTTTTGAGCTTGCCAGACTGAGTTTGCGAGTTCCAACACAATGATATTTGGTAGTTTGACTACACGATGAACGCATGGTAAGGCTATCTCTGTGCTAACGGCCCGTGCAGATAGTCTAAACTTGATTGCACAACAAATTTGACCCCGTAGTTAGACCCTATTTGACACAGCTTCTGGTTGTTGGAAAAAAAAACAGTCTATATGAGAAGCTGATGAAAAGCATAAGATTCTGCTTATTGTCTTTGTTTTTTTAAACAAGGTTTTAGTGCAGCGTCCCAAACTTTTTCAAAAAGAAAAAATTTGTTTAAATATTCTCCTCAAACAGAGCATGTTTCCAACTTGCTTGTATACATGCATGCACCGAGGGAGGGACTAAACAAGGTGATGAAGAAATTTGGAGGGCGCACACACACACGTACACCTTCCTCGTTCCCAATAATAATGCAAGGTGGGAGAAGAGTGCTATACTATTACTATACATAGGCGTTGCTAATAATTCTAGCACAAGCGGCGGTGGCGGTGGGCATATGCATGCATGGCCCCCGTTATCTGACTGGCCGGCCGCTCCGATTATTCGGTCCGTGCGCGCTTCTCCTCCCGCTAGCGTACGTCCTCCCCCACCCCGGACCGCCTCAACGACGGCCGGCCGTGCGGAAGGGAGAGGCGTGGCCATTGCATTGCCCCTCGTCAATAATGGCGCGGCAGATGCACGCGCGCACGCACGTCGCCGTTGCTCCCAGCGTTCAGAGGTTGTGATCCCGTCTCTCCATTTGCTTCGCCTTTTTTGTCCCCCTCCCCTGATTCTTTCGTTCGCTGCATCGATCGGCTTGTTTGTTGGTGGTGTTTACAAAATTACATTTGATTCTGCTGCATGGAGGGGGTAGATAGAGACAATGGCTATTTTTTTTTCCAGATCCTCTAAAAATGACTCAGACTCTGGTTTCTCTTTAAGAACAGCTCATCTATAAGCTATATTTTTTTTTAATAAATCATCAGACAAAACTGCTCATCTTGACATAAGATAAAGGAAGTGACAGGAGAAGCCACTAAAAACATTTTTTTTTGCTCCGGCTCCTCAAGAGCCAGAGCGGCCGGGAGTCCTCCCAAACATACCCCTAATTAGAGACAAAAACATCATATGCGCCGCATGTGCACGTAACCATAATAATCAGACGAAGATCTGTGGACGTTAAGAGCAAGCACACGTTCGCAGATCGGCAGCAACAGGTCTAACAACCACTCTGTTTCGTACTCGTTTCTACAGAGGACTACTAGTGTTCATGTCATTATATAAAAAAAAGGATGGAGGTAGTATTTCCTAATTGATTTGGCAAACCTATAATTCATCTGTTAACATATCGATTCTTTCCAGCTCATTGCTGGCTGTCAGATTGATGATTCTCGAATATCTCCTTTTTTTTACCCTAAATCTTTCCATAAAAAAATTTGCAGATACACCTGCAGATTAAACACGGTATCCACTCATTGCACAATATCCCCCCTCTACCGACAGCACAAGACAACCTGCTTAACCATATCAGCAAGATCTTTCTTCGTTATGCATATAATGAACAAGAACCTTCCCTGAAGTTCAGAGCGGCCTAATTATCTCTCCAGGAACATTTGGTGTGATTTAGAACAGTTCCTGCAAACTGCAATGCACAATGCCAGCCTACCGACGTCCGACGACGAGCACATACACTCCATAAACTAGCACACCCGGCCCCCAATCACGAGCCTATAATGAACACTATATATAGCAGAACAATCTGCATGTTCTTCCGTCCGTCCAACGCCACTGCCTCTCCTCCTCTGTAGGTCTGCTTTTTTTTTCTTTCTTGGATTCAACCTGGTAAGTCTCCAATCCATTGTGCAGCTTATCCAGATTTCTTGGTACATACATCGCCCTCACTTGTGTCTGCTTATTGTGATTGCAGGTCGTTAGGTTTTCATTTGTAACTCCACACCGTGTTAGGGCGATCTGGAGGTGAATCGCTGAAAAAGTAGCAGAAACAGCAGCCGCACACAGGTGTCCGCCATGGGTTCCTGTACCTCCAAGTCCGCGCTTGATCACAGGAGGCCGGCGAGGTACTACACCAGGGGGCGGCGAGTCCACAGCCGCCGGTCCATCATGCCGGAGGCGCCCCAGTCGCAGCAGCTGGGCGATGCCAGCAGAGGCCGCATGACCGGCTTCTCCATGAGCGAGATCGTGCACGTGGAGACGGCCAACCGGGGCAAGTCGGAGCACTCCAAGACGTTCCACCTCACGCAGATGGAATGGCACCACAGCCAGAGGGACTCTAAAGGTAAGAGAGAGAGAGAGAGAGAGAGAGAGAGAGAGAGAGAGAGAGAGAGAGAGTTTAATTTAAGCTGATGAGCGAGAAGGCGACAGATCAACCAGAGTTCCTCATACCGTTGTAGGGTGCAGCAACGAAGACGCCTGGTTCGATTCTGTCAGCATCCTCGAAGATGATTCTGACGACGAATTCAAGAGCGTCGATGGAGGTAACAAGAGTAGTGCTAGAGCTAGAAACATCTAATGCCTAGTATGAACCAGGAATGGCCACACTGTGACTGTGCTACCCCTCCCCCTCCTGCAGACAGCGACGAAGACGAAGAGCAGGCGGAGAAGCAGCAATACGCGAGCGTGTCCAGCTTCGCCGACGCGCTCTCTCGCATCGGAGACATATGCCGCGGCGTGCCTTTACCCGACATCCTTGCGCTGAAAGGCGACGGACGTCGGAGCCAGCAGAGCATGCCGTCCTCCTTCGGCCTCAAGGCGGTCCTCATCAAGGACAAGAGCGACGCCGCAGACGACGACGACGACGACGGCGACGGCGGTGGCGGCAAGGAGACCTCCACGCCGTCCCGCCTGCGCAAGCTGCTGCAGTCCATCAGCTTCAACGAGAGGGTGCAGCAGCTGACGGGCGGCAGCCCCGCGAAGAAGAAGTCCACCGTCATTCGCCTCTCGTACAAGACGACGTCGTCGTGCGGCGGGGACGACTACGAGGACGGCGGCGGCGGCGGAGGCGGCGAATGCGGTAGATCTAAGAAGTACGTTGTTCGTCCGAAGGTAGGGCAGACAGTCCCGTGCGGAGGAGAGAGGCCGGCGACGGGATGCTGGTCGCGGATGGACCCGTCCCTCTTCAAGCTCAGGAGCGACACCTTCCTAAAGTACCGCCAAGAAAAAATATATATATTCACAAGTATATTTGTTTTTTTTTCTTCTTCTGGTAAAGCATGCATGAGCTGTACGAACCGAACCTCTGGTCTCGTTTTTGTTTTTGTTTTTCTCTCCCAGAGACAAGAAGAAATGCGCGGCTCCAAACTACGCTGCCTACTATCCGATAGGCGTTGACCTGTTTGCCTGCCCCAAGAAGGTCCATCACATCGCCCAGCACCTGGACCTTCCGCAGATCAAGACGCACCCCAAGATCCCGTCGCTCCTCATCGTGAACATCCAGGTATATTGCCCAAGAAGACCATAGCTGGCTACTTTCTTTTTATTTTTCTCATGTGACAAGCTTTTCAATCGCAGATGCCTACCTACCCCGCTGCTATGTTCCTCGGCGACAGCGACGGGGAAGGCTTGAGCCTGGTCCTGTACTTCAGGGTGTCCGAATGCTACGACAAGGAGGTTTCCGAACATTTCAAGGAGTCTATGATGGTTAGCCGTTTTTTTCAATCAATCCGCCATCTTTAATACTTGCACTTCCTGTGGTTTAAGTCTAAGGGCTAGTTTAGGAACCTCAATTTCCCATTTCCAAAGGATTTCTTTCCATGGAAAAATAGAAATCTTTTAGAAACTAATAACAGACTCTTTCCTGACGACAACAGAGGTTTTTCGAGGACGAAACCGAGAAGGTGAAAGGGTTCACGTCAGAATCCACTGTGAGCTACAGAGATCGGCTGAAGATCATGGCCGGCCTGGTCAACCCGGACGACCTCCAGCTGGGCTCTACGGAGAGAAAGCTCGTCCAGGCGTACAACGAGAAGCCAGTCCTCTCGCGGCCCCAGCACAGCTTCTACGAGGTACCCGAACCACGTCGTTCCTTATTCGTATCGATGCTTCAGATAAACCACCTACCTACCTTCGCATCTGCCATCTTTGCATCGCCAGGGAGAGGACTACCTTGAGGTGGACCTTGACATCCACCGGTTCAGCTACATTGCTAGGAAGGGGCTGGACTCGTTCAGGGCACGCCTCAAGAACGGCATCCTCGATCTGGGGTTAACGATCCAGGTCAGATTCCATTCAGATCCTTCAACAGAGAAGAAGCAGAAGCTATCTATCACAGTCTTCTTCAGCTTCTCCTTGTTTGTCTAAATTCCAGTTGAACGCTGTGATCTTGCAGGCCCAGAAGCAGTCGGAGCTCCCTGAGCAGGTCCTCTGCTGCGTCAGGCTGAACAAGATCGATTTCACTGACCAAGAAGTTCCAACAATAGTCACCGTTGATGACAACTGACGCATTTGATCAAAATGGTCATCACACGTGCGAGCTATTATTAACTGCTGCAAGGCTAGATCCATGGGATTCAGAGGCGACACAACAACTGATGACTCCACGCCTTGGTTTCTGCCTAATATGTTCGCCGATCTGCCTACTTTTAAGCACGGGCTTTTTCTTGTCTTCCCTGTAACTATAATATAATAATGTATATTATATACAAGACGATACAACCCTGCGGGTGTTGGTCATGTTCCTAACCTTTTTGCACACTCCACTTGCTGGTTGCAATATGCCTGCTTCCAGATGCAGAAAGACATTGAACCTGACAATATTCAAATGCCCATGCATCAGACGGACATGTACATCCATAATAGGATTTTGACAGAAATTGCGGCGGGTGCGCCTGTTGTAAGCTTTTGTTCCGGACATTCCGGTATTAAAAGCAAAGGTAACCTGTTTCCGGAAAAGCGAAACAAAATAAAGGATCCAGACAAATCAGTAGCCATACATACCTCGACGAGACACAGATTATCATCAGCAACTGTACCTTTATATATCCTGTAGAAATAACATTTACGAAGAACAGGAAGGAAGCCGTGTATCTACAAACCATGTCTCATTTACAGGTTTTTAATCGAGTATATACACTTGGGCAGGTGAAAGTTGTCATCTACTATAGTTCTCCAGGGGAACGACTGTTGGCATTTACAACCAATGGCCTTAATGACAACATAATATACGCCACGCAGCCAGCAGGGTGCGCTGGCTTTTGGAAGGGCACAAACAGAAGAGCTCGCCCTTGCTACAACCAATGACTGCTTGCTCACTGCTACTGGAAATGAGTGAGAGAACAGAAATGATTTACCCTGCTACGCACTCTAAAATTTTACGTTATTTCATCTTCCTCTTTTAGGTGCATAGAAGAAGCTGAGGATGTGTTTTGTAAGTCTGCCATTCTGCGACTACTGGATGCTGAACTCTGGACCCTGTGTGCTACGCTGGTGGAACATGACCCATTGGCATTGGCAGCGGCATGGCTACTGTTCCTGGCTGCTGGAACATCATGGCTGTGCTTCCCTTCGTACGTTGTTATGATGGCATTTGGGTCTTGGGATGATCTTTCAATATGCTTCTTCACATCGCACCCTTGATACGTGCATTTGTAGTAACTCCTACATAGTGCAAACAAGGTAGGTAGGTGAACGATGAACAGAAATAAAATTGTTTCTCCATGCAAATTCCCCAAACAAATTATCATCAGATAGAACCGATGACTAAATAGATCAATATATTATCTATACTTCATCATTTTGAATTTTCACTGCTATTGGTCAAGCCATATATTTTAATTGTGTTGTGTTATTTTTAACAAGTACTCTATCCATTCAAAATTATAAGACGTTTTGCCTTTCTAGGTACATTGCTTTTGCTATATATTTAGGCATACATTATAGCTAAGTACATAGCAAAAACTATAAATCTACAAAAGCCGAAACATCTTATAATTTTGAATGGAGTATGTGTAAAGGATTAAGGTAAAATGTACAATGACTATATTGCCCATCAATCATTGCTATGGTTAAGATGGGTGGCAGTGTAAGATGCATTTGAGTTATTTGACTTATCTGCTCCATTTAGGGAAAACGCCAAATGGAATTATATTTGGGGTTGGACAGAGTAAAAAAATTCAGGTCTTCCAGCTAGTGTCTACCGTCTAGCGTCCACAAGTCCCATTTGGCGAACATGCACAAACCTCAAAATAAAGAACTCAAAAATGCTCAAAAAGTAAAAGTGATAAGTTAGCATACATGTTTTTTTATTCTTTCTCTTGTTTGGTATCTGTCAGAGCGTATTTGTAGTTCCTAATTGGTGATGATTTGAACATGAAATTTGATATTTTGAGCAAAGTAGTTACATAAGTACATCAACAAATATTCTTATCAGAACTGTTCATGCACGAGGTTTGTTAAGAGATCTAAATCAGCACTTTTAACAAGTCGCTGAGCCCATAAACCTAGTTTATCCTATCCACTTTTTACCAAGGAACTACAGTACAATAAAAATGTTAGACTATGTGTGTGAGTGTGTGTGGGCCGGCACCACTGTTGGGTTGCCGGCCATTAGGGTTAGGGTTGAGTCCCTATAAATATGTGTACCCCATCTCCTATCAATACATCCACTTTACACTTCTACATGGTATCAGAGGACTAGGGTTTCCTCCCAACGCCCACAGCTAGCCGCCGGCCTCTTCCACCTCCTGTTGTCGCCTCCCAACTTCTGTGCCGCTGCCCCCGGGAGGCTCAACCTTCCCTCCCGGGGTGGCACCCCGTCCCACATGCTGGTCCCTCTTCTAGGCCGACAGCCACCTCCCCTTCTCTGCTCGTCAACGCCGCATGCCGAGGGCGTGCTGGCGCACAGCCGCAGGGGCCTCGTCGCCACGGGAGCGCGCAGACGCTGCCGCCGCCTCGCAGCCCAGGGCGCGGACGCCGCTGCCATGGGCGCAGGCGCGGGATCCGCCCGCCGCCACGCCGAGCCTCTGCCCCTCCCCGCGCGGCCACCTCTCCCCCGTCCGGGCCACGTGCGAGCTCCCCGACGCGCCGGTCATCTCGCCTCAGGCGGCCCTTCCCCTCCCTTCCCCCAGCGACGTCGGCCGCCCGTTCCACCGGACCGACGCGCGGGCCCGAGCCACCGCCGTCGCGCGGCCGCGAGCCCCCTTCCCCGGCCACGGCGCGGCATGTCCTCGCCGGCGTTGAGGAAGCCGGCGCCTCCCTCCATGTCGCGTCGTCCACCTCTCCCCTGCTCTGCTGGCGCGGACCCTGCACTGGCTGCCCCAGGTGGCCGCTCTGGCGGCGCCCTTCCCGACCGTCGCCCCTCTCCTCTGGACGGTCACATCTAGGCCTGGCGGTGCCCCCCAACTCGCCCCCTGCCCTGTGGCCCACGCCTCTCGCTGCTCGGCTCTCCCGCCAGCTCACTTCGCCTCTTCCCCTTCCTCGTCGGCGGCGTGGCTGCCCCACCCTTGCAACTTACCGCTGCGGCCACGTGGGAGCATGTGCAGCAGCTGCCGCGGGACGCAGGGGAGCAGCAGCCGCCACGACCTCACGGGCGCTCCCTTCCCCAACAGTCATCGTCCTTTCCTCAGTGCGACATCTCTCCCACGCGCAGGCCTTCTCCTCCTCGCGCGTGCTGTGCAGCCACCGCAATGCTTTCATCGTCGGGCCTAGTGCAACTTCGCCCTTCGAGCTTCTCCCGTCGCCGGTGCCGTCAACACCCTTTGCCAGGTCCGGCGCAGGCCCCTGCCCGGCTGGACACGCCCCGCCGACCACCCCTTCATCGCCTTCGCTGGATCCGTCGCTGTCGCGGCCTTCCCGGCCGGATCCACGTTGCTGCGACCTTTCTGGCTCGATCCGCCGTCCCCTTTGGCTGGATCGCGGCTTCCCGGCTGGATCCGTCGCTGTCGTGGCCTTCCCGGCCGGATCTGCCGTTTCCCCTTCTATTCCGCCGCGGGCGCGGACACCATGACCGGCGTAGACGCGTGCGCTGCTGTCGGCCTCCCTGGCGGGGCTCCTTGATGCCCGGACGATCGAAGAAGCAGGAAGGTCGGCCTGCCGGTGTCCTTTTGCTGTGTCGCCCTGCCGATCATTGACGCTCGAACGTCGACCCCTCCCGAAGAGCAGGCTTTTGCTGCGCGTCTTCCGACCGCGACCACCTCGACTTCGGCTACCTCGGCATCTAGGGGCTATCGTCTTCTTGGAGCACACAACGGTCTCTACTCCAGCCGCAACATTCGCACCATCACGACGCTGCGACTACGGGGGGATTTCAACCCGTCGGCTCCTACCTTCGGCCTCTACTCCAGTCTCATCGTGTGTGGTGCCCCCGTTGCGACTGCGGGGGGATGTTAGACTATGTGTGTGAGTGTGTGTGGGCCGGCACCACTGTTGGGTTGCCGGCCATTAGGGTTAGGGTTGAGTCCCTATAAATATGTGTACCCCATCTCCTATCAATACATCCACTTTACACTTCTACAAAAAAAACTTCCAATTCAACTTCAATACGAGAATAGACAACTGAACGTATGGCAAAATTTCATCAGTGCAAAAATAATGTCCTGCAGAAAATTTTCAGTCAACAGGGCAGGGAGTGGGAGCTAATCCGATTTGTTTGAAGATAGAGTGATGCACAAGATGTTGAAGAGCATGGCATGTTGGATTTGAATCCAACTAGCTCAAACCGTTGGATTTGAAGAAAGAGCATGTCATGTTAGACAGCTGATAGACTTGCCAAACAGGGACTTCCCCATCCTTCGGTGTGTCCTCTGTGATCACTGATCAGGAAGACGTGTGTCTTTGGTAGACAAGTGTGGGCTACTGTCTTTCAAAAACTGGGTTTCTTAACTTTGGTACCCCAGCCCACAGATATCTGTATTTCTTCCTGGTGGAGCAAAGCAATCATGGAAGTTTTCTAAGGATAAAAGAAAAGGAATGAATTATATCGTTATTCTTGTTGCTTGGGAGCTATGGAAACACATAAATAGTTGTGTCTTTAATGGTTTAAAACCTACAGTTTCAAATGGCGATGCATCTCATCTCCATGCTATGTGGAGTGCTCATCTCCATGCTATGGGTTGTTGTAGGTTGTGTCCCAGTGTCCCTAATGTAGCAGGAGTATACTCCTTTTGTACTTCTTCTCTTCTCTTATTAATAAAACACACAATTCTCTTGTGGGTTCGAGAAAAAAAAACTAGCTCAAGCCATTCACTGAAGTATTCTCTAATTCCAGTCAACTGAGAGGGGCAAGGCCGCAAATAAATCCATTGACACGGTCTCCAAGGGTGAAAAACATTTTTTAATAAAAGAATGACATATAGTGAAAAGTAGTTTTTACTGATGGGCAAAGCTAAAATTGTTTGGTAACACAGATACTAAAACGACATATCTTGGATCAGAGGGACTAACTGAGCATCGAAGAAATGGACTGAAGGTAAATGTAGCGAAAATCAGAAAAAAGTCTCAGTTTTTCTCAGCAGCTGCAACATCGCCTACGACTTTTATGGGTTATTGAGATTAACTTTCAAAAGATGCATGCAGTCTTGATGTGACATTGTGTCAGTCCCTACGAGCTGCGACATTGAGCAGTGATGTACATGTTTGGGCTTTACACGAGTATCAAATGACCTCATTTGTCACTAAAACAATGGGTGGATTCGTGGAAGGCTATCATAGTTCCATAACTTGAGTTCTGTGCAGGAATTCTTAAAAACTAATAACAAATTCAAGATTTACCCCTACCGACTAAGAACTAGTAATTCTTTAATATGCATTTTTTCAAGAAGGCTGAGGAAGCAAATCCTTGCATATAATAATCAGTAACACTTAATGTAAGACAATTAATGGATGAAAAGATAAGTCATAAAGATTGGAGACTGCGCGCAGGAGAAAACAGAACATCTGAGCTGGCTACTAACAGAGGATTTAGTGAGCTCTCTTGACCATGTGGAACTAGAAAATGAGATCTATTTGAGTCCAATAAAAGGAGGAACGGAAGTGGACAGATTAGTATCTTACCAAGGAAGTAAACCTATCGTTAGTAATAAGTGCAGTCAAACCTTTTATGGCATATATAGGTACACAAGGCACCTTTTGATGACATGCAGCCAATTCTCACGCAGCAGTTCTCCAGTAGCTTCTCAATTACCCCCACCCCTCCTCTTTTTTTGGCTAGAATCAATTGAAACATACACATGTACAAAAGATGTCTTGGCCAAACAATTTTTCCATCTTCCTCTTGATTACTTTCTTTTCAAGACAATGTCAATTTTTTAATGAAGATGTTAGTCATAGAATCAAGGCAGGGTAGATGAAATGGCGTCAAACATCTATCATTCTATGTGACAAGAGAGACCACATAAGCTAAAATGCAAGTTTTAAAGACCTACTATGTTGTATGGTACAAAGCCTACAAAAAGACAACATTTTCAACAAACAAGTGTTGTGGAAATCAGGAAATGTGCATGTTATGTTGGATTTGGGGCCATACAAGTGATCATCAATGATTTCAAGTCGGCCAACTAGCTAGCGATTCACCTGGGCGACCATGCGACTAATCACGATTAGGACGATGATTAGGTCGACTAATCGGGTCCTAGTCGACCTGGGCATTCATACAGTCGTCTTGCATATTTATAGGACCTATATATATAGGTAAAGATCAACGAAAAAGTAACTACAAAAACGCTTTAGCTGATCTGTTGGAAAAGGAAGTAGAAGAGGAGGAAGAGTTAGATAGCTTCATTTTAAATAACTTGTGCGGGGATAGTATGCAAGATGTGATGGATGGTAATGATGAGCTGATTATTTCAGCACGTACAAAACCACCTAGTCACGGCCCACAGCTTTCAAAGAGGAGGTCGGGTTCGAACATTTATTAATTGTTTCCCAATGAAAGGAATCTTTTGGAATAGTAATGGGTTTAAAGATGTTAAGAAACACAGATTTATTACAGATCTTACCAAGGAGCATAATCTTTGTTTCATTGCGATTTCTGAAACAGGACGCAAAACCTTTTCAGATCATCTACTAAGGAATTTGTGTGCTGGGAAGAATTTCCTTTGGCACTGCAAAGAACCTCATGGTAGATCTGGGGGGATGCTTCTAGGAGTTGATCTTGATGTGTTTGATATAGGTGCCATTGAGGAAGGTGATTTCTTTATAAAGTTTAAATTACTTAATAAGGAGGATGGTTTCAAGTGGGCTCTTGTTTTTGTATATGGACCTGCTCAGGATTGCCTCAAACAAAGCTTCCTATCAGAGGTAGTTCGTTTGAGTAATACGGAGACATCACCTATTCTCATTGGGGGAGACTTTAATATTCTAAGATCTCCATCTGAGAAAAATAATGATAGATTTGACCATCGATGGCCATTTCTATTCAACGCCGTAATTGATGGTCTTGATCTGAGAGAGATGGACATGTCTGGGCGAAGGTTCACTTGGGCTAACTCTAGGGATAACCCGACTTATGAGAAATTGGATCGGATCCTAGTAGCCACAGAGTGGGAGGAAAAATATCCTAGAGCCGCAGTGCTTGCCCTTTCTAGAAATATCTCTGACCATACCCCTTTGCTTCTTAGTACGGGAATAAGATCTGTTCAAACAATACCTCCTTTCAAGTTTGAATTAGGATGGTTCTTTCAGGATGGATTTGTGGATATGGTTAAAGATATATGGATTAACGAGGCAGGGGGATCGAATCCGTTGGAGAAATGGCAAGCTAAGATTAGGAAAGTGCGTCAGTACTTAAGGGGATGGGCGTAGCATACCTCTGGTATTTTAAAAAAGGAAAAGAAGGAGATTATTTCCAAGCTTGATGAAATTGATAAGCGAGCTGAATCGGTTCCATTGAGTACATCAGAGTTAGATCTTCGCAATTTCCTTCAGAGTAGGCTAGCTCAGCTTCTCCGTGAAGAGGAAATAAAGTGGTACCAAAGGGCGAAGGTCAAGCAGCTCCTTGAGGGCGACAGTAACACCAAATATTTTCACATGGTCGCCAATGGGAAGCATAGAAAGAATCGTATCTTCCAAATGCATAATGGTGACCGTATGTTATATGAGGATAGGGAGTTAAAAGTCATATAACTAGGTATTATAAAGATCTATTTGGCCCACCAGAAAGGTCGTCTTTTACTCTGGATGAGGATCTTAGAGATGATATAATACAAGTCACCCAGGCCGAGAATGAAGAGCTCATTAAGACTTTTTCAGAGGAAGAAGTCAAGGCGGCGGTGTTCAGTATGGAACATAACAAGGCACCTGGGCCTGATGGATTCCCAGTGGAATTTTATCAAGTCTGTTGGGATGTTATAAAAAATGATCTTATGGCTTTGTTCCATCTGTTCCATGTTGGGAACCTTCCCTTGTACAGTCTTAACTTTGGGACTATAGTCTTGCTTCCTAAGAGTAATGAGGTGATTACTGTTCAACAATATCGACCGATATGCCTCCTAAATGTTAGCTTCAAAATTTTCACAAAAGTGGCGACTAAGAGGATCACGGTGGTTGCGCAAAATGTAATCAGTCCATCACAGACGGCTTTTCTTCCTAGAAGAAATATCATGGAGGGTGTGGTGGTCCTGCATGAAACCTTACATGAGCTTCACACCAAGAAAAGAGATGGGGTCATTTTCAAAATTTACTTTGAGAAAGCGTACGATAAGGTGAAGTGGAGCTTCGTCCAGCAAGTCCTTCGTATGAAAGGATTCTCAGATACGTGGTGTAGTTGGATTAAGACTTTTATGGAAGGGGGTCATGTGGCGGTTAAAGTTAATGATCAAATGGGTCCGTTTTTTCAGACTCAAAGAGGGGTTAGACAGGGTGACCCGTTGTCACCTATAATCTTTAATTTGGTAGCAGATATGCTTGCCACTTTGATTAAGAGAGCAAAGGTGAACGAGCAAGTAGTGGGTTTGGTACCACACTTGGTAGATGGAGGGCTTTCCATTCTACAATACGCAGATGATACAATCTTGTTTATGGAGCACAACTTGGACAAGGCAACGAATATGAAACTCATATTATGTGCCTTTGAGCAGCTGTCGGGTCTGAAAATAAATTTCCACAAGAGTGAGGTCTTCTGCTATGGGAAGGCCAAAGAGGAGGAAGGGAGGTACACAAGATTGTTTAGCTGTAAAAGTGGAGGCATGCCTTTCAGATATCTTGGAATCCCTATGCACCATCGAAGGTTGGCTAATGGTGATTGGAAAACAGTGGAAACCAAATTCGAGAGAAAGCTAAGTAGTTGGAAAGGAAAGCTTATGTCCGTGGGAGGGCGGTTAGTGTTAATTAATTCTGTTCTAACCAGTCTTGCGATTTTTATGATGTCTTTCTTTGAAGTACCAAAAGGGGTGCTAGAGAAAATAGATTATTTCAGATCACGTTTTTTTGGCAAGGTGATGGCCATAAGAAAAAATATAGTTTGGCAAGATGGGATGTAATTTGCCAACCTAAAGAGTTAGGCGGGTTAGGCATTTTGAATTTAGAGATTCAAAATAAATGTCTCTTAAGTAAATGGTTGTATAAACTTCTCAATGAAGAAGGAATGTGGCAATCGTTGCTGAGACGGAAATATTTGGCCAATCGAACTCTTTCCCAAGCACAACGTCGGGCTTCGGATTCTCACTTTTGGAGTGGCCTTATGAAGATTAAGGATCTATTCATGAGTAAAGGTACCTTTCAGGTAAAAGATGGGTCCCAAACGCGTTTCTGGGAGGACAATTGGCTTGGGTTGGGAGCGCTAAAATTCCAATTTCCTCTTTTGTATAATCTTGCAAGGATGAAGAATTCAACTGTTGCCTTTGTCTTCTCCACAGTACCCTTAAACATATCATTCCGTAGGGGATTGGTGCACCAGTTGAGGGCTCAATGGTTTCAACTAGTGACGTTGGTGGCGTATACTAATTTGACTACTAACAGGGATTCATTCAGATGGGACCTGACTGCTAATGGGTTGTTCTCTGTTCAGTCCCTGTATCAGGCAATTCTTAACAATGGGGCGGTTAGGGATAACAAGGACCTTTGGAAGCTTAAGATACCTCTGAAAATAAAGGTTTTTATGTGGTACCTCAAAAGAGGTGTAACTTTAACAAAGGATAACTTGGCCAGGAGGAATTGGCCTGGTAATCAGACCTGTTGCTTTTGTAGCAGACTGGAGACAATAAATCACCTGTTTTTCAGGTGTACTTATGCGTCTTTCATCTGGCGTTTGGTTCAGATAAGCACAGGGTTGAGACCACCTCGGGATGCAAACGATTTGTTTGGGGACTGGGCAAGGGTGCTATCAGTCAAATCACGTCGTTTACTACTAACTGCAGCATCTGCAATTTGCTGGGCCATTTGGTTAAGCAGGAATGATGTGACTTTCAATAAATCTTCTCCTAAATCTTGTCTGCAGGTAACCTTCAGGGCAACATATTGGTGTCGCTTCTGGGCACAGCTACAGCTTAAGATGGAGGACCAAGAGTTAATAAAATCTTCATGTCGCAAGATGGAGATGGTGCTACTAAAGTTTTTTCGCAATTTCGGATGGGGAGCTGCTTGGCGATTAACGTTGTAGTACCTTTGGTCTTGTCATAGGTGGTCTTGGGTGCAATCGTGTGTTTTGTCAAGGCAGTAAGCTGCCTTCAGTTGTAAACGTTGGCCGTAGCCTCTCTAGAGGTCAAGGTCGGAATATGTTTCCATTATCTAAAAAATATATAAATATATATAGCAATATAGCATATAGGAGGCAATACCAAACATAGCAAATTTAAATATTGAATACTAGAACTGGACAAATCAGAATTCAGATTTCAGAACATCAGTCATACCAGTCACCAACACAAAGAATGAAAGAATGAAAGAAATTGAGGGTTGTGCAGGTGCAGTGATGTAGAGAGAGATGAACAGAGGGGAACAGATCACAGAGTGGTGCAGCGATGAAAGGTACCTTCAGAGTTCAGACAATGTACTCATCTTGCCGCTGTGCAGGCTGCTGGCCGCTGCCAAGGAGGCTGCAACCGTTGAGGAACAAAGAGAGGGCAGCCGCCATTGAAGAACAAGGAGAGGGCATCCGCCGTTGAGGAACAAGGAGAGGGCAGCCGCCGGAATCAAACAGTCTGCTGGTAGAACAGGGAGATGGGCAGAGGGTAGCAGCAGGTTTTACTAAACCCTAACACTAATGGGCCCTATTACCAGCCCATTGGTCGTTCCCACCCAAACTGGGCCACAACCAGGAGTCCACGGCAAAAACAGATCCTAGTTGTCCCCACCCAAATTGGACAACTAATCGCGCTCAGTCGACGATTAGTCAAACAACCAGAGCAGATCGGGTCAGACTTCCTAGTCGCATCAACAAAACCAACTTGCCCGACTAATCGCGATTAGTCGGACGACTTGAAATCATTGGTGATCATGTCCGAAATAATGATATACATGATAGACTAGGGATAGCACCGTGAAGAAAAGTTTATCCAACACCGGCGGAGATAGTTTGAACATGTCTAACAGCTTGAAAGGATGAAATATAACTTAAGATTTAGTAATGAATAGGAGTGCATAAAAACAGCTATCCATATGCTTGAACCTTGACTTGTGGTTTATAATGGGTTTCAACTCTAGACTATCTCAACGTGCTTGGGACTAAAAGGCTTTGTTGTTGCTGAGTTCTTACCTAGCTAACGTCAGTTATGTTCCTGACTAGTTTTGGTCGTATCCCTATTCTCTCAATATGAACCAGGGTACTGTTCAGTGACTGCTAACTTGGTGCTAGTGTTGTACTCTATATGACACTTCTGCACCCACTGCCTAAATCACTGGGCAAACCCTTTAAATTTGCAGCATATCATGTATTGACATAATTACATGATTATACCATAAAAAACCGGACTGGACAGTTTACAGATGTATTAAAAGCAGGTATGTTAGGCAACAGCCCAATGATTTCAAGTCGTCCCACTAATCGCGATTAGTCGGGTTGGTCACGACTAGCTAGATGACTCGATTAGACTGGTCGCCCTAGTCATCCGACTAGTCGTCGATTAGGGCGACTAATCGCCCGATTTATAGGATCTTTTAGCCTGGCCTCTCCTCTGCCAATACATAGCCGCCAAAACCCATGCTGGTATGTGCCTCCTCTCTTTTGCCCGACGTCCAGCACCGGCGGCTGCACCCCAGATCTTCAGCACCGGCGGCTGCGCCCTAGATCCATTGTTATTAAAACATCGCTTAAACGTCGTTTAAGCGTCGTTTAAACAACAAAACGTGGTTAGAGTTTAGAACGTCCGGTCGTTTTAGCAAAAACGCGTAGCACGTCCGTTTATCACGTTTAAACGTCGCTTAAACGTCGTTTTCTCGTTTTCGGATGTTCTAGGCGTGATCAGGACGTTCTACGTGCTATTGGGCCTTTCACAGGCCAAAAAATACATAGGGCTGCCAGGCGTCCAGTGCCGACAGCCTCCCTCCTCTCCTCTGCCCCCTCCTCCCTCTCCATCCTCCAACAGTCCAGCGCTGCCAGGCCAGTGAAGTGCCACCCTCCCTAGTTTTAGACTTTCAATCATCAAGAGTTCCAGGTTCAGTCTTCCAGTTCAGACAGTGACGCCCTCCCTAGTTTCAGACTTTCAGTCACCAAGAGTTTATGGTTACCGATCATATATACAAGTTGTAACTTGTGTGGTTGAACTTGATCTGTTTCATTTTGTTTTGTGAACTCAAGTACTTAACTTATGTATGAACACATTCTATAATTGAAATTTTAAACTTTATGTAATGTCTGAAAAGACGTTTCAACGTTCGTTTAAACGTTTAAATGTTAAAAAGGTGGTTCATAACGTTTTAAAGTTTTACCGCTTTAAGAACCATGCCTAGATCTCCATCACCGGCAGCTGCTCACCTGTGCCCCCTGCTGTCCTGCTCCATTCAATGGCGCCTGCGCCCCTCTGCCTGCTTGGCAGCTCGCCTGCTCCAGTCCAGATACCGGTTGCGCCCCTCCGCCTGCTTGGCTGCTCGCCTGTTCCAGTCCAGATACCGGTTGCACCCCTCAGCCTGCTTGGCTGCTAGCCTGCTCCAGTCCAGCTACCAGCGGCTACTGCAACACCATTGACGAGATGAGCTCGTTATCTCAAGGTTCCTCCTGCTCCCCCCTTCTCCCCCATCTATGTAGTTCTGCCAGTGCCGAACTAGTGGATGGTTGCTGTTGTAATCCTAAGCCAGTGATGAGTAGTGACTTGTACCTATTTTTGTGTTTGCAAACTGCTATTTTGTTTATTCTAGCTGTTTATTCTAATTTATATAATGTATATATAGGTATATTTATATATGTATATACCTATATAAGTTATTAAGTATAACTACTAGTCTAAAGTCTAGGACGACCAGGGGTCGACTAGTCGCCCTGGTCGCCGCCTAATCGTGATTAGTCGCCTAATTGTGATTAGTCGCCTAATCACAATTAGTTGCCTAATCACTATTAGTTGCCTGGTCGTTCCCAGGGATCGATCAGGCGACTTGCAATCATTGCAACAGCCCTATGGTTTCACACTAAAGAACAAATTACACTTATACACCAGTTGTGTTATGATGTATTCTAATAAAAATAGAACACTAATACAAACTGTTAAGAGTGCTTATGCATATGGGCCTGGCCCATTAGGGTTCTCTATATTTGTATCCCTGTAGCTAGGGTTTTCCTGTACACAATACACTCCCACATGGTATCACAGCCTTAGGTTTTCTCTCTACCTCCCTACAGCCGCCGCCTCCACCATGGCCGCCCGGCCTCCGCCCCCTCCCTCCTCCGTTGCCGCCGACCCCTTCCACCCTCTCCCTCTCTCCTACCGGGCGGCGCTCGCCGCGCCCCTGGCGGCCGTGTCCAGCCCTGCGCGCGCCACCCCCGCTGCCAGCGCGCGTCTTCGCTGCCGCCGCCGTGCCCTCTCCCCCTGACGTGCCTCCTCTGCCCGCACCACCGCCGGATTTGGCCGTGCCGGCCTTCCCTCACGTCTTCGTCGCCGCTGTCGCGCCTCCTCTGCCCGACGCGCCTCCTTCGCCCGCGCCACCGCCGGATCCGGCCGCGCCGGCCTTCCCTCCCCCACCCGACCCGCGCCGGCCGCCCCTCTGTCCGCCAGATCCGCGCCGACCCCATCTGCCTCCCTCGCGGTCGTCCCTGGCCCCGACGGGTCTCGGTCGGCCCCTGTTGTTTCCCTGCCTGCCGCCACAGTCCTCTCCCCCTCCAGCGTGCTCTCCCTGCCGGATGCCGCCCTGCTTCGCACCCAGTTGTTGGCGTCGGGTTTTCCCCATGTCCCGCTTTGCATGACGGTTGGGGCCCACATGCGTGACTGCCCACCGTCGATGACTGTCTACATCCAGCTGTCTGTCATCACCTCATCCTTGTGCGCTCCTTCGGATGACGCTGCAGCCATCCTCGCCGCCACCCAGGCAGCCATTACGGCGGCTCGCCAGCGGGCCCAGGACGCCGCCCGTGGTCTTGAGCAGGAGCAGGCGGTTGTTGACGCCATCGAGCGCCAATACACCGAGACCTACCGACGTCTAGCCGACAAGGACGTGTCGGATGGCTCCCCCACGTCCGCTCGTCACAACGCCGACACCTTCGAGCCCACGCCCGCCCCAGCCTCAACTCTTCGCGCCTCTCTTCACGCTCAGGCGGCGTCCCTCACCAGCATCTGAGCAACCGTCACCGACGTTCTCGCGCCGGACTCCACTCAATACCCTCAGTGGCGCGACCAGGTCCTGCAGACCCTCCACCGCTACGCCCTCGCCGACCACGTCCTCTCCACGGTCACTGACCCGACGGAGGATTGACTCTTGATGGATGAGGTGGTGCTTTCTTGGATCCATGGCACCCTCACGGCCGAACTTCAGGACATGGTTCGAGTGTCGGACGATACTGCTCACCGGATCTGGGGTGCCCTTGAGGCTCAGTTTCTCGGCAACCGCTGGACTCGGATTCTGTACCTTGAGACCGCTTTCCGCCAGCTTGCTCAGGGCGATCTCTCTGTGGACGAGTACTGTCGTCAGATGAAGACGATGGCTGACACTCTCCGCACCCTCGGGGCCCCATCACCGATGAGAGCCTCGTGCTCAACCTCCTTTGCGGCTTGAGCCCTCGCTTCGATCGCGTGACGCCCATCCTTACCTGCATGAAGCCGTTTCCCACTTTTACGGAGGCCAAGAACAATCTGCTTCTCGAGGAACTTCGCCTCTCCACCACTGCGATCACTGCTCCCGCCATGGCGCTCTATAGCGCACCTCAGGCTGCCCCCACTGACTCCGGGGGTTCCTCTTCACCGCACTCTGGAGCTCTTTGGCAGCCTACTGGCTCTGGGGGGGCGCGGTAGCAAGAGTGGACACGGTGGCACGTCGGCGGCCGAGGTAGCTCTCCGGGTGGTTCTCAGTGGTCATCCTTCTACAGCCTGTGGACTGGCACCATCCACATGTGGCCTGGGCCGTCTGCGGGTGACTCGGTCCCTCGCCCCACCACCTCTCAACAGTCTTCTTTGTCGCTCCACCTTCGGCGGCGCCCTCCCTAGCCTCAGCAGGGGCTTCTTCCACTCCCGGGACCTCCGACCCAGCCCGTGTGGGACGTGCAGTCTCTCGCCAACTCCTTCTCCACGATGACGCTGGCCCTGCCCACCTCGGTCTCTGACTGGGTGGTTGACTCCGGCGCCTCCTACCACACCACCCCGGACGCAGGTATTCTGTCTTCCACCTACCCCCCCCCCGCCCCTCCCTTCCTTCTTCCATCGTTGTTGGAAACGAATCTGCCCCACTCGTCACCTCAGTAGGTGATGCGGTCCTTCCCCGCCCTTTCCGTTACCAACGTCCTTGTCGCCCCCAACATCATTCAAAATCTTCTTTCCGTCCGTCAGTTCACTACTGACAACTCTTGTTCTATAGAGTTTGACCCGTTTGGTCTGTCTGTGAAGGATCTTGCCACCAGGACCCTTCTCGCTCGGTGTGACAGCCCTGGTCCCCTCTACACGCTTCGCCTGCCTGCTTCCCCTACATCGACCTCTGCCCCCGCCTATTCTTGTAGCGGCCGCCTCCTCTGTGACTTGGCATCGTCATCTCGGTCACCCCGGGTGTGATGTGATGTCCAAGCTCTCCAGTAGTACCTCTGTTTCTGGTTGTAGGGGTCTTTTGAGCACCTCTGTCATGCTTGTCACTTTGTCAGTTAGGTCGCCATGTTAGGCTCCCATTCCCCACCTCCTCTTCTAGGGCAGCAGGCATTTTTTATCTGATACACTGTGATGTATGGACATCCCCTGTAATCAGCATTTCTGGCTATAAGTACTATTTACTCATTCTCGATGACTTCTCGCACTATTTGTGGACTTTTCCTTTACGTCAGAAGTCGGACACTTATCCCACCCTGTCTCACTTCTTCGCTTGGGTATCCACTCAGTTCGATCGCACCATCCGGAGTGTCCAGTGTGACAACGGGCGCAAGTTCTATAACAATGCGTCCCGTGACTTTTTCCTCTCTCGCGGCTTCCACCTCTGTGTGTTGTGCCCCTACACGTCTCCTCAGAACGGCAGGGCTGAGCGCATGATTCGCACAACGAACGATGTCATGCGCTCTGCTCTTTCAGGCTTCCCTTCCTACTCACTACTAGGCTGAGGCCCTCACCACTGCCACCTACCTCCTCAATCGTCTGCCCACAAAGACGGTTGCCCACCCCACTCCTTACTTCGCTCTTTTCGGCATCCACCCCTCCTATGATCATCTTCGTGTCTTCGGGTGCGCTTGCTACCCTAATCTCGCCTCCACTGCTCCTCATAAATTAGCGCCCCGCTCCACTCGTTGTGTCTTCCTCAGATGCTCCCCCGACCATAAGGGGTACCGGTGTCTCGACCTCACCTCACACAGAGTCCTCATTTCTCGTCACGTCATTTTTGAGGAGTTGGATTTTCCCTTTTCCACTTCTTCCACTGCCTCTCTCACCGAGCTCTATGTGTTCCTCGATCTCGACCTTGTGTCTCCTACGGTCGCCCCCCTTCCTTGCAGGTCAGTCCACCGCGCCACCCCGCGCGGCCCCGCCTGCGACGCCCTCCCCCGCACAGCCTCGTGCGGCCTCGGCGTCCCCTGCGTCGCCTCGTGCGACCCCACCGGCGCCACCCTCCCCCGCACAGCCACGTGCGGCCTCGGCGTCCCCTCCGTCGCCACGTACGACCCCGTCGTCTCGCTACACCGACCCCATACAGACGTAGTACGTACCAGCGCCGCGGTGCACCGGTTCACCCTCGCGTCGAGCCCGCGGCCTATCACCCTGTCATCGTCCATTGGGATCCTCGCCACATCCACCCGATGGTCACCCGGCGCGCGGCGGGTGTCCTCCGGGCCCCTGATCGGTTGATTCTCTCCGCGACCTCTTCTCCGGCCCTACCGTCGGTGCCCACGATTGTCCGTGGTGCGCTTGTCGACCCGCAGTGGCGGCGTGCCATGGAAGAGGAGTACGAGGCTCTCCAGGCTAACCACACCTGAGACCTGGTGCCTCGTCCCCATGGCGCCAACGTGGTCACCGAGAAATGGATCTTCAAGCGGAAGTTGCACGCCGACGGGTCCCTGGAGCGGTACAAGGCCTGCTACGTGCTCTGGGGCTTTACCCAGCGTCCTAGGGTCAACTACGACGAGACCTTCAGTCCGGTGGTCAAGCCTGCCACCCTCCGGACTGTTCTGACTCTCGCTCTGTCCAGGGACTGGCCGGTCCACCAGCTCGACGTGAAGAACGCCTTCCTCCACAGCACCCTGACAGAGACGGTCTACTGCACTCAGCCCGTTGGGTTTGTCGACCTTGCTCACCCCGACATGGTCTACAAGCTCAACAAGTCCCTCTACGGCCTCAAGCAAGCCCCTCGGGCTTGGTACAGTCGCTTCGCCACCTTCTTGTGTTCACAGGGCTTCGTCGAAGCCAAGTCGGACACGTCCCAGTTCCTCCTCCGTCGCGGCCCGGACACTGCGTACCTCCTCTACGTTGACGATATTGTGCTCACCGCCTCCTCCCCTGGGCTCCTGCGTCGCATCATCTCCTGCCTCCAGCAGGAGTTTGTGATGAAGGACCTGGGGGCGCTCCACCACTTCCTGGGGGTCACCGTCGAGCGTCGTCCCAGGGCATGTTCCTTCACCAGCGGCAGTACACCGTCGACCTCCTTGAGCGCGCTGGCATGGCCGAGTGCAAGCCCTGCGCGACCCCGGTGGACACGCAGGGCAAGGTCTCCGTCGCCGGCCCCCCGATCGCTAATCCAACCGGCTACCGGAGCATTGCCGGGGCACTTCAGTACCTCATCTTCACCAGGCCCCACATCGCCTACGCTGTCCAGCAGGTGTGCCTCCACATGCACGACCCTCGGGAGCCGCACCTCACCGCGATGAAGTGGATCATGTGGTACTTGTGTGGCACCCTCGACTTCGGGCTCCTTCTACGTCGGTCCTCGACCAAGGAGCTTCGCGTCTACACCGATGCCGACTAGGCGGGTTGTCCCGACACGCGTCGGTCCACCTCGAGCTATGCCGTGTTCCTCGGAGATAGCCTCGTCTCCTGGTCGTCAAAGCGCCAGCTGGTCGTCTCCCGCTCTAGCGTCGAGGCCGAGTACCGCACCGTGGCAAACAGCGTGGCTAAGGCGGCCTGGCTCCGTCAGCTGCTCCAAGAGCTCCACAGTCCGCTGGCAACGAGCACCCTGGTCTTCTGCGACAACGTCAGCGCCGTCTACCTCTCCACCAACCCCGTCCAGCACCAGCGCACGAAATATGTCGAGATCGATCTTCATTCGTCAGCGAACGGGTCGCCTGTGGAGTTGTTCGTTCTTCACGTCCCGACCGCCTCCCAGTTCGCCGACGTCTTCACCAAGGGGCTTCCGTCGATGGTGTTTGCGGAGTTTCGGTCCAGTCTCAACATCTGCAGTGGCTAGAGTTTCGACTGCGGAGGGGGGTGTTAGAGTGCTTATGCATATGGGCCTGGCCCATTAGGGTTCTCTATATTTGTATCCCTGTAGCTAGGGTTTTCCTGTACACAATACACTCCCACACAAACCATTTGTTCAACCATATAGAAAGAGCATGCATATTCCTATATTATATCTGTGTATTAATCTGCAATGTTGGTAATCATTTAAGTAATAGCACAACACTGGTATTATCATGCATCGACAATTAAATACTGGCAATGAATCATGAACAGATCAAAGGTGAATGGCACCACTCAGAATTTCTCCAATTAAAAGATGTTGTTTTCAAAGCAATTTCTAACTCACAGAAGAGTAGATCCAGTCAAATAAGACATAACAAGTCAAAGTAAAAAAAAAGTGGTTACCTCGGGTGGGGATTCCCCTTTACCACTTTCTGTCCATACTTGCGCCATCGATAACCATCATCCAGAAGATCAACCTCACTATTTGTTTGCACAATTATCCTTTGAGCTGGAGTTGGCACATGTCTGCTCAATAAAACTAGTGATTGTAGTTCGAATGTTGAAAAACTTATTTCAAAATTTTTATGATAGATAATACCTTCTGTTTGCATTTGTATAGCCAGGACATCCATTGCCAGCCCTTTGTTCATCATCTCGTTCCTCCTCACTATCACTTGAGCCTGACAATTGCTCATATACCTCTCCCCTTCTTGACACTGAAGGCCCTGGTATGCCATCATTTGACCCCTCATGTTTTCCAGAGTGATCTTGAGAGCCAGGTTCTGATCTAGTAGAAGTGTCTTCATTCTCATGGAAATCATCTGCTTCATTTAGTTGACCACCACCATCTTTGGACCTCCTTTTTGGTGGGCGCTGGTGGTTGTGCTGACCTCTATAAATTATTTGGGTGATGTGTCCTTCTGCTGAGCGCTCCACTTTTTTCTTAACTGCACAACTCGTGTGGGTACATTTGTAGTAACTCCTTGGATACTCGCCACCCTTAACTGCCTTCTGGCCATACTTCCGCCAGTTGTATCCATCGTCAGCAGGTTTATCAAAAGTGGGTGCAGAAGTTTTGAGTCCTTGTGAAACCTCATTTGATTCAATGTTGCTATTGCCTGTATGTGACGGCAGAGCTGGTTTCTCCTGTGCTGATGTCAAATTGCCAGAAAAATTGGCATGCTGTGCTGTGACCAAAGCTGGTGTTGTCGTCGACGAAAAAGAGATAGTGTAATCTGCATGATTGATCATATTGTACTGAGAATGGACTGCTTGTGCTGTTACTTGTGCTAAGGCTTGTTGATGGGACATCTCAAAACTTGCCTGCAGAAAAATTTTAATACCACTCATGATCCAAAGCATTAACATATTTTTTTCATAAATGTAATACCTCATTGTTAGCAAAAACAGTAAAAAAAACAGACATTCAAGGACTTTAAACACAGGAATAACATGGAAATGTTTGATGCAACAGAATACAACAATTTCTTCTTCCCTGCAACTAAATTGTTAGTTAGCCAAGTGGCATTTGGTGATCTCAGATCTGTAACAATGTGCTTATCAGAGTTTGTAGATCACTATAATTTTACCAGAACACAATTACTGGCAACAAACACTTTAAACCGTGTGGTCTAATTACAACAGAGTATTTCTTTGAGATTGTTTCAAGTGTGTAGCAGCAGCATCAAAAACTTGAAAAATGGATATACCTTTTTTTACTACAGAAACTCAAACATTTATATCCTCGAGATTAGCAAACAAAATTATTTGCCATATATACTGTTTGCTGACGCAATTACGAAATAAAACTATATGACAATGTTGTGATGGCATCAAATGAGTGAGCGCAAAGCATTTGGAGCTGTAGACACTCGTGCACAGCATCCAAAATCTGAATTCTTGGGAAAGAGAATTGGAGTATGCAAAACGCATTTGGAATTTATTTCCCGTCACCAAATATTGCATGCTTCAAAAGCAATGCATGCTTACTGAGCAACATAACCTTATGTTTTGCAAGTAAGGTTTAACCCGATAACCCAAGACTAAGAAGACTGCTTTCCCTCAAAAAATCAACCAAACGAAAGCTTGCTCTTTTGTTAAGTTGATTCCAATAGATTGTTTTTAGATTCAGATTTGTTTTAATTTCATACAGCCTTCCACAGCATGGACATGAAGTTCAAAAAATCAGACTCCATGAAAAACTGGTATCGTGCTTCGAAGGTTGCAACATGTAGGCGTCAGTAGCAGGACAATGTGGCAAATAAAAAAATAGAAGCAACAGCTCCTCTCGTCTTCCTCGCAAGCACCAGCTCTACTATTCTGCTCTTCTCCCAACAATCCATCAAAGCCAGCTCAGGTTCACCACTACTATGGGCTGTTTCTGAGTTTCCACCAGAATAGGACTCCTACTTGCATGTATGAGAGCCTTGGATAGGACTATACAAACAAGGGGATAAGGCCACAGGAATCAACCAAACCAACACAAGGGTCTCATCTAAGACTTGTAAGGGTCAATTAGAAGCGTTCAAGAGAATCACTAGACAATTGTATTGACTATATTCTTGTATAGAGCAAGAATAAGAGGGTCCTAGAGGAGCAAGTAGGGTTATGAGAGAGCAACAATCATGCAGTTGTGTTTATAGAATTTGTGGTCGGCTTCACCAAATTCTAATATCTTATTGTGGTTGTTTCAATATGACAACATCGTCATCTAGGGTTTTCTACAAGATCCGTCTATGTCGTTCTAGATACAGCGCAATCTTGTGACATACTGACAATATTATTTCAAAGATCCAAACACAGCACCACCTTTGACAGGGATGGTGGCCTAGGTAGCCATGCAGAGCCATTGTGGCGCTAGGAGGACAAGCAGATGCCGATCAGGAGCGCGACCTGAAGCTCTTACACAGCAGCTTTGAGCGCCCGCCGTCAAGGGCTCTATGGCCACGCTCAACATTGATGACTATACCTAGACAGCAGCATGGAAAAAAATATTTACATAGATGGCACCGGCGGGCTGTGCCAGCGTTAAAAGTGATACCGCAACCCTCACTGTATTTTGGGCACATTTTGCGGAGGGCCTAAGCAGTAGAGGGAAAAGTTGTTAGCTGCATAAGTTGGCCACTATTCACTAAATGTAAATAACTAAATATAACATCTGACAATCTTCAATTATCCCTGCTTCAAAGTTTATAAATCTAAGGGTGTTCCGAAAATCACCTACCTATCAATTATATGACCTTAAAACATAGTTTTGAACCACTGGTTTCAAGTCGGGCGACCAGCTAGTCGACCGACAGGACCGACCAGGCGCCTAATCGCGATTAGGGCGACGATTAGGTCGACTAATCGGTTCTGGTCGGCCTCTGGTCGTCCCTAGTCGTCCTATGTATATTCCTAGGCATATAAGCCATATAGAACTGAAATTAAATTGGAAGTTTGGAACTGAATTACTGAAATATAACAGTAGCAGGCTAGCAGCAATGCAGCATAAGTGAAACCAGTGAATGAGCTATATATAAGTGGTCGCTGCTATGAAACTAAGACATGTGCTACTGCTGGACTGATGGAAACTGGTAAGAATAAGATCATTGGTGCTGCTGGACTGGTGGGATAAACTGGTCGCTGCTATGAAGCTAAGAACTATTGAAGTAAGACAATAGAACATAGAAGTATAGAACACTAGATGAGCAGGGCCAGGGCAGACTGCAAACAAATGGGTACTGTTGCGCAGAATGCAAAACTGCAGAGTGCAGAAAAGGGGGAAGGAGGGGAGCAGGGATGACCTTCGGATGACGAGCTCATCTTGTGCCTTGTAGATGAGCAGGGGGCAGGGACGACCTTCAAGGATGAGCTGCACGCCGGCGCTGGTGGACGGTGGAGAGCCCTGGAGGCTGGAGCAGCCGCCGGCGGCAGAGGACAGAAAGTTTAGGAGAGGGGCGCAGGCACAGGGGAGGCTTTAGGGTTTAGGGGCGCCAACAGATTTATGCGGCTACTGGGCCCAAAAAATCGCGATTAGTCAGACGATTTGTAAACAGAGTTTTGAACCAAGTGACACGAACTGGAAGTTGTATAGGGCATTTTTTGTTTTATTTGATTTAGATAAATGGATGATCCTTTTAATAGCACCCATTTTCCACTTTTGAGCGGAAGGTGCCAATTTGCTCACCACACAACAGCATATATCACATGATCAGAAGAGCGTGGCAGCCCATAAAAAGTTTTCCTAGTCGAATACCAAGTTCCTGAGGCACCTACATTTTTCCGTTGGCTTATACCTGAAAGAATTTTAAAAACGCAGTGAACTAAAAAAACCATGACATAAACTATGTATACATTCAAGAGGAAGCAAAGTGGCAAACATGAGCAATAAACGTAACCAGGTTACAAAATTCTTAAGCAAAAAACTACTGAGGCTCCATTTCCATAACTGCTCCTGAATGAGATATTATAATTTTCATGTCAATTAAAGTAAGGTCCCGTTTGTTTCCTTTCATTTTGAGGAATTAGAATCTTACTAATGGAATAGGCTATTTTTTTAGAATGTGACATTCCACCACTTTCCAAAGTTATCATATAAGCCTATCTCAAATTCATGGGGTGAGAAATGGAAATTGATTCTATAGATTTACATGCTATTTTTCCGATGCACAACTTATAGCACACTCTTCTACTTGCTTCGCTACAACATAAATGTAGTATATAACTATCTCTCTCATATGATTTAGAATAATATACAAATATATTACATATATAAATATATGAACTTAATTAGTTTTGTATAAATTATAAATATTAAAATGGAATTCAATTCCAACGAAACAAACGGGGCCTAAGTGATATTGCAAGGGGAGAACAGGACTCTTCCACCGACATCAACTATGTAAGGAAGAGTAGTATCTGAGCGTAATCCCAAAAAACAATTTGAAGTCCAAAGTAGTGCACAGCATTCCAAAGTAGTGAGTACTGAGCAGGACCACGGGTAATCGAGCTTGGCCTTTCCAGTCCTGAAGCACATCTCCCAGGGCGGGTCCAAGGTAGGCACCCTCCACGCCGTACAACCCTCACGAATCCGCAACACTATTAGGATACAGTAAATAGTACGTAGTAGCAAGCATATTCCCTGCGGCTTTTTATTAAGCTACTGGTACAGTGGTACTGGTGCAGTGATGAGGGCATCTGGTGGTCCAATTCGTAAACGGAGTTGAGGGAATGCCGTGGGAGAGAAGAAGCCGGGGGAGCCCAAGAGCGTGGCAGGGCTGAGCCTCGGCGGGACAGCGAACGGGGAGGGCGACGAGGGTACGGCCGGGGAGCCTATGGCGCCGACGAGGAGCTGGGTGAAGGAGCCGTGGAAGGCCGGGGAGGGCGCGTCGGGGAAGAGCGCGGCGGCGAGGGTGAGCGGGCCGGGGCTTGTCTCGGCGGCGCCGGCGGCGAAGAGGGACTCGATGACGGAGCGCGGGGGCAGGGCGAGCGTAGGCCGCGGCGGGCGGCTCACCCCGTCTCCAGCGTGGGGCGTCGACGGGGCCGGGGCGGAGGCCTCGCGGGCCGCCATGCGGAGGGAAGTAGGGGAAGAAACGGAGAGGGAGAGGCAGCGAGGCGCTGTGGCCTGTGGCTTTGTGAAGCGCTTCGTCCCGACTCCCGAGCGGGCGTGGGCAGGCAGGGGACCACACGTATCGGCCGGCTCTGCAGTGGTCGGCGTTAATGCTATCCGCACTCATACTACTCTAAGGGGTGTTTGGTTACACCCCGCTAAAATTTAGCCTCTGTCTCATCGAATGTTTGAACCTCCGTTTCGGATATTAAATGTAGTCGGATTATAAAACTAATTTGTCAGCCGAAGATTAAAAGACGAGACGAATCTAGTCCAGTTGGTTGGGTCTATATTTCATACTCTTATTTAAAAGTCAAACGCTTGATGTGACTCAGGTTAAACTTTAGCAGGAGCAACCAAACACCCCCTAAATTTCTACTCTAAAAGGAATATTCTATCCCCGTCAGCAGTCATATTTACTCTATACCACAATCCTCTGCAGTCATGTTTACTCTATATCTCAACTCTATACCAACTATCACATATTATATTATTTTTTTATTTCTCTTTCATTCCACCCAACTACCCAAGCAGTGCATAGGGTTTATGTCGTACTACTCTGCATATGCCGTTCCAGCACTACTACTGGGAAATAACGTAGCTCAAAAGGTAGGCCACTGCAGCAGGTAGAGTAAACCCTATCTCTGTAGCGTAGCGTGCCGAGTCCTTCAGTGCGGACAGCCTAATTCGCATATCCAACTATGTGGGTGTTTGGTTAGAGGGACTAAAGATTAGTCTCTAGTTTTTAGTCTCATTTAGTCCCTTTTTTGTCAAACACTAGGACTAAAATATGGACTAAAATGATTTAGTCTTTAGTCCTTGACATAGATGCTAAAAGAGACTAAAAGCCCACATGAGTGTATTCTAAGGGCATTAATGAGTATTTGGACAATGTATTTAATGACTATAATCTATTTAGTCCATAGAACCAAACAAGTAGGGACTAAAGTTTAGTCCTAGGACTAATCTTTGGTCCTAAGACTAATTGAAACCAAACATGGCCTATATATATTTTATTCATCCATAACTATCCTCTCTAATTAAAATATATATTTTAATATTTCTATTGTTCCGTGACAATGTGGCATGCACACGGAGTGCGGAAAGTTTTTCAGAATTAGTTGTAATCGTTTTTTTTTCGGATCAAATAAAACTGCGGAACAGTCAACGCAGCGTAAGGCCCCCTTTGTTTTGGCTCCTTAAGCAGCTCCTTCATTGGCTTCTCCTAATTTTCAACCAAACGAGATGCTTCTTAAAAGGCTTCTCCTCAAAAAGAGGAGGGAGCTGGGAGTGAAGCACGGAGCCACAAAAACGTAACTTCTTCGGCTCCTCTAACCTATTGTGACCCCACATTTAACTGTTAACCAATAAATAAAAAGAAGTTATATAGAGAGCTGTTTTGCCAAACATTTTGGAGAAGCAACCACTGCCGGAGCTAGTGAAGCCAATTCCTGGAGCCACAATCGGAGCCAACACAGGTGGAGCCCAACCAAAGAGGGCCTAAGTGTGGCCCCAGTCCGTGAATCTCGTTGCATCCTCTTAAGCTTCTTGTCACAAGGTGCATTTGGGCAACGTTCAATGCAGCACAGCTTATTAGCGGACGCGTGTGCATGCAACGTCCGCTATTTGTTGCTTTACAATTTATTTTTGGACGTACAGTTGGCAACGGATAAAATAACCACGGATACAAGGTTTTGCCCATGTACGTGTCTGCATCCTACACCCTCTATGGACAAAATATCATGTCTGTATCTTCTATCCGCGGGTAGAGGATATCCACGGGCATGCCCGTTTACCCGCCACATTTACACGCACAACAAACCTTAAAGACATCAATAACAAAAGTCAATGTTTCAATAGGCATTGGATCTTCATGTTGCTATTAGACGGGGAGGAAGCTGGAGCAGCACGAACCTTGTTGATTGCGGGGAGATTAGGGATGGTCGCTCCGCACGGTGTCACGACCATGCTAGTGACGGGCTGGTCCACATGGGGCGCGCCAAGCACCAGGGAGCTATGGCAGTGGGTGGCCAGACTACCACTAGGGCTCACGAGTCACGACTGTAACTAGGAGCAAACGAGAGATACTTGGGGTGGCGGCTGAGACTTGGGAGGCTATAGAAGATGCTTGGGGAGATTCCCTAGTGGGTGGAAAACCTAAACTTATATATATATAGTTTAGGTATTAGGAGCCCTGGGCTCTCAATAATTAGAGGAAGCCCTGGTCTAATAATAGCTTTCGTTCTAACCGCACCATATTAAACCTTCTTAACCGGCCCATTTAAAAGCCCATCGATTCAGCGCAAACCAAATTTCCAACTAACCGGCAAACCCTAACATTTTCACTGCTCCAGCGAAGGTAACATAGGCGTTGTCGCCGTTTCTTTGTCTCCCATGTTCATCTTCCTCGTAGCGCCGACGCTCCATCTTTCGTTCCCTCCCTACTCACGCTCGGCACTCAAGCGACGGTAGCGACACTCAGGCTTGGGCTCTCGGCTATGGCATCGACAACTTCATCTCCCGTCTTAATGTCGTCGGTGGCTTCCTCTCCCCCCTCGCCTCCAGCCCTCCGCACACTGGCCGGTGACCCTGAGTGCGTGCCTCTCTCTCCTCTCGGCTCCCACCGTTCCGATGGATCTGTTTTGTGTGTGTGTGCCTGCTTCTATATTTTTAGCTTCAAATCCTGTTTGCCCTGCTGCTTCTATGTTTTCAGATCCAACTATGTTCGCAAGCATTAGCCTTCCTCCCACAGATGGGAAATCAGGATATGGTTATTGGCTTAGAGTCTGGAGAAGATGATTTGGGACTGCACCACAAAAGCTAAAAGCTTTGATTGCTACATACGGTCTGTGTGAAGAAGGTTTGGCACTAGCGATGTTTTTTTGCTACGCACTAGTGACCTACTCACCTACCTGTATGTACATACGTTTGACATGTTCATCATGTCTGCAGATAGAGCGTCAGCTTTAAATTAGGCCTTACATCAGGTTGTAGAACTAAAGAACTAGTATAAAGCGGTCAAGACATTTTTCTCGATTGAAAATATAGTCTGTATTTTTGGTTTCTCAACTCATTTTGCCTGAGTAAAAAAGACTATAAGACAGGATTTAATGCAACAAAGGGGAGGGGATTTGATTGGTTATTGATCCTCCTTTTTAAATTTTAGATATCATGCTAATAATATTTTAGAACATAAGTTTAATTTCAGCTGGTGACTACAATCAACAATGCACTAATCTTCTTTTACTGGAATGAATGCACAAATGCAAACGATGTAGAACTGAATACACATCATGGCCCTCTGTATTTGTTTTTACCTAGGAAGTCCTTCATGGCCCTCTGTATTTGTTTACCCAGGAAGTCCTCAATGGCCCTCTGTTAGTTTGTTAGATGATCGAGTTAAGCAATGTCTAGGAACATCTATTTGTTTGCATCGTCTGAAACTGAAATGAACTTAGGTAAGCAAGGGATTCAGTGTAGTATGGCTTTAGATTAAGGATTCAATTGAAAAGAGAGCTGAGTTTTATTGTAGCAGGGTATGTATTTTTGCTCCTTTTCGTCGTAATCTGATCTTCTAACTCAAGAGATCTTTCTTTTGGTAATCTGATCTTCTAACTCAAGTTTGCATTCAGTTTATACTTTAGGTTATGTTAGCCATAACAAACTTGAAAAGACATATTAACAAAGAAAGATCATATTAACAGTTCATGTTACGTTTGCAGATATAGACCTTGGTGGTTTTCTCCACATTAGGAAAGCTGGAAGAGCCTTTTGAACTCAGTTTTTTTGCTAACAGTGGTGTTATGATGAAACAGAGTTTTGTGTGTATGTACCAATAGCTAAAATGTAAACACGACATTATCATAGTTGAGTACAGGAATAATTATCTCTTATATCTTATTGTAAAATCTGAAACAGTTCTCCTCTAGATGGTTAGCTTGCATTTTACGCTACAATTACCTCAGATCACTTCTTGTTGTATCTTACACCAATTTACAAAATTTCTTGATGCGTTTTATGACAACCTCGTGTGCTGAGATATACATTCGGTCTACATTCGTTATTATGAAACAGATGAACGATTTACGCTAAAATTCGTACTCATTTACGTTGCTTTGGTTCACGATCTACGCTTAAATCCGTCCGAGCCAGAACCCGCGCACGACCGGTGGCGCGCGATTTTCGCGCGCGTAAATTTGGGCTCCATTCGCCATTACGAAACAAATATACGATTTACGGTAAAATTTGTACTAATTTACAATGTTTCGGTTCACGTTTTACGCTGAAATCCATTCGAGCCAGAACCTGCGCTCAATCGACCGCACGCGATGTTCACGCCGTAATTCAGGCCTCATTTGCTGTTACAAAACAGATATACGAATTACGCTAAATTGTGTACTCATTTACGCTGTTTTAGCTCACAAGCCATGGGAAGGCTCCATCAAGGGAGTCCGGTGCCAAAGGAAGGGAGAAATCACCTCCCCGCGTCAAGTCGCATCGGAGTGGCGACAAGAAGAAGAAAATGAAGAAAGTGGTCCACTTTGAGACCGATTCTTCGTCGCCCTCTACATCCGGCTCCGACGCGCCATCTGTCACTTCTAAGCGCCATGAGCGCAAGAAGTTTAGTAAGATCCCCTTACGCTATCTCCACATTTCTAAACACACTCCTTTACTTCCCGTCCCATTAGGCAAACCACCGGTTTTTTATGGTGAAGATTATTGTATGTGGAGTGATAAAATGAGGCATCACCTAACCTCACTCCATGCTAGCATATGGGACATTATTGAGTTTGGAGCGCAGGTACCATCCATAGGGGACGAGGGCTACGACTCGGACGAGGTCACCCAAATCCGGCACTTCAACTCCCAAGCCACTACTATACTCCTCGCCTCTCTATGTCGAGAGGAGTATAATAAGGTGCAAGGGTTGAAGAGGGCCAAGGAGATTTGGGACGTGCTCAAGACCGCACACAAGGGAGATGAGGTGACCAAGATCACCAAATGGGAGATGATCGAGGGGGAGCTCGGTCGTTTCGTCCTCAACCAAGGAGAGGAGCCACAAGCTATGTACAACCGACTCAAGACCTTGGTGAATCAAGTGCGCAACCTCGGGAGCACCAAATGGGATGACCATGAAATGGTCAAAGTTATTCTAAGATCACTCGTTTTTCGCAATCCTACGCAAGTTCAATTAATACGTGGTGATCCTAGATATAAGCTAATGTCCCCCGAGGAAGTGATAGGAAAATTTGTGAACTTTGAGTTGATGATCAAAGGCTCCAAACTAATCGTCGAGCAAGGCGGCACCTCCACACCCGAGGTGCAACCCGTCGCATTCAAAGCGATGAAGGAAAAGAAAGAAGAGTCTACATCAAGTAGGCTCCCCATCGACGCCTCCAAGCTCGACAACGAGGTAATGACGCTCATCATCAAGAGCTTCCGCCAAATCCTCAAGCAAAGAAGGGGGAAGGATTACAAACCCCGCTCCAAGAAGGTGTGCTACAAATGTGGTAAGCCCGATCATTTTATCACTAAATGCCCTATGTCTAGTGATAGTGACAGGGACAACGACAAGAAGGGAAGAAAGAAGGAGAAGAAGAAATACTACAAGAAGAAGGGTGGCGATGCCCACGTGTGTCGGGAATGGGACTCCGACATAAGCTCCACCGTCTCCTCCGACGAGGACGCCGCAAACATCTCCGTCAACAAGGGACTTCTCTTCCCCAACGTCGGCCACAAATGCTTCATGGCAAAGGACGTCAAGAAAAAGAAGGTACAAGCTAGAACCAACCCCAAGTATACTACATCTAGTGATGAGGGTAGTTCTAGTGATGATGAAGATAACTTGCTCAGTCTTTTTGCCAACCTTAACATGCAACAAAAAGAAAAATTAAATGAATTGATAGGAGATATTCATGAGAAGGATGAACTCTTGGATAGCCAAGAGGAATTCCTCATTAAGGAAAATAAGAAACATGTTAAGGTAAAGAATGCTTATGCTTAGGAGATAGAAAAATGTGAAAACTTGACTAAAAAGCTTAGCATTTGCCATGACACTATATCCAACCTTAGAACTGAGAATGTTAGTTTAACTGCTAAGGTTGAAAAATCAAATATTTGTCATGATTCAATTGTCAATCTTAAAAATGAAAATGCTAGTTTGATTGCTAAGATTGATAAACTGAATGAATCAATTTCTAGCCTTAGGGATGAAAATGCTAGATTAATTTCTAAGGCTAAAGATTTAAATGTTTGCAATGATGCTATTTACAATCTTAGAAGTGAGAATGCTATTTTACATGCTAAGATTGATGAATTAAATGCTTGCAAACCATCTACATCTATTGTTTCTATTTGCACTAGATGTAGAGATGTTAATGTAGATGCTATAAATGATCACCTTGCTTTAATTAAACAACAAAAATGATCACATAGCTACATTAACTGTAAAAATTAATGAGCATGAGATAGAAAATGAAAAATTTAAATTTGCTAGAAGCATGCTCTATAGTGGGAGATGCCCTGCATTAAGGATGGCATTGGTTTCCAACAGAGAAGCAATGTCAAGCTTAATGCCCCTAAGAAATTGTCTAGCTTTGTTAAGGGTAAGGCTCCCATGGCTCAGGATAAGGAGGGTTACATTTTATATCCTGCTGGATATCCTGAGCATAAGATTAGGAGAATTCATGCTAGGAAACCTCATAATGTTTCACACCATGCTTTTATGTATAAGAATGAGACTTCTAGCTCTAGGCAATCAACCCATGTAAAATTGCCTAAAAAGAAAACTCCTACTGCATCAAATGAGCCTAATGTTTCATTTAAGACTTTTGATGCTTCTTATGTGCTTACTAACAAATTAGGCAAAATAGTTGACAAATATGTTGGGGGCAAACACAAGAGCTCCAAGACTTGTGTTTGGGTACCCAAGGTGCTTATTTCTAACATCAAAGGACCCAAGACTATTTGGGTACCTAAGAACAAGGCCTAAATTTGTTTTGCAGGTTTATGCATCCAGAGGCTTAAGTTGGATTATTGATAGCGGATGCACAAACCACATGATAGGGGAGAAAAGGATGTTCTGCTCCTACGAGAAAAACGAAGATCCCCAAAGAGCTATCACATTCGGGGATGGAAATCAAGGTTTGGTCAAAGGACTTGGTAAAATTGCTATACCACCTGACCATTCTGTAACACCTCAGGTGTTACCAGGGCAATGGCTTCATTTATGCACTGATGACTTATGATCATATGTGGTTAAGTGGAGGAGAAGAAGCACCTAAAACCTTGGAAGCATGGGTTTGCTAAGAGGGGTTAATGACAAAAGCTTCACCCACACATTTTGAGCAATGGTCATTTTGAGCCAAGGAGATTAAACCCTAAAGACACCTAAAGGCACTAGACTTCCAAGCAAGGGATCAGGGAATAAGTTAATCAAATTGCCAAAACATGATTCTAATCCTTAACCAAAGTTTAAGTAACATTGTAACATACCAAATGCAGAGGGGAAACATTACAAAAAGACCCCTTGAAGACCCCAAATTCACCCCTTAAGTAGAGAGCACACTAGAGCTCTCTAATCTTTTCTAAGTCAAATTTTAACCCTAATCTAAAGAACCACCGTGTTCACTTAGTAAATGGCGCCAAAACCACTTGGGTTGAATACCAAAAAGGTGCCAAACCACCTAAGGCACCCATTGGAAAAGTTTGAAACCGAGCCGATTTCATTTGACAAGATTTGGCATCATTTTTGTCGCGAGGTGGACAGTGAGACAAGCCAGAATTGGCGTCCGCAAATCTCCCTACCTAGGGCATATCTGTCATTGGAACTCACATACAAGAGACAACCCTAGGTGCTAGGAGGTGGCCTGCGCCGGATTTTTGCCAAGATTCGCACGTTTGCGATCTCGGCGAGCTGTTGAACATGGGCAGAAAAACACTTCCACGTGTTCGACGCGCCCTGAACGCGCCAGAGCACGCCCAGCGCCCGACCCCGCATGCCCCGCGCCATGCCGCGCCCGTGTCTCCTGCCCACGCCCGTGCCTATAAAGCCAGCCGAAGTTTCAGCCGTACTCCCCCGCGCGCTCTCGACCTCACCCGAGCAAGAGATCACCGGAGCTTGCCCTGTAGACGGCGTGCCAGCGGCCGCCCGATCCCCCGCCACCGTAGACCGACCAGCAGAGCCATCCCTAACCCCGTCCAACCCTTGGAATAGATTCTACGTGCCTCGGTGAAGCTCCTAGAGCGAGGAATCGAGCTCTGCCTCGCCGGAGACGCCGGATCAAGATCACCGGACTTCACCCGACCGCCGGCGAACGTAGACCGAGCCCCACAGTGAGTTATTCTTCGATTCCTTGCACGGGTCGACTCATTAGCACCCCGTGAAGCTCCCCGTGCTCTTGAATTGACCTGTATCGCCGTGGTTAGGCCGGAGCACACGCCGCCAACGAGCTCGCCCGCCTGCGCACGTGGATCGGCCAATTCCGGCCATCACCGTTGTCGTGCCGCACCTCGTTGTGACCGCGAGAACCTCCCGAAGCCAACCCCACCCTTCGCCGGACCTCCCTCGCCGTCGGTAAGCCGCGCCGCCCTTATTCCTTTCGCAGGTACTGTTCAAAAGGGGGGAGGGACCTCGGGGAAGAAGGAATAGAAGTCAAGGGGTTTTTTTTGAACTGTCAGAGACTCAGAGGAATAGTTGTGCAGGGGTATAGATTAAAGAAATGGTTTAGGAAGAACCCAGGGTCCTCGGTGTAAACTGGTTTTCCAGGAAACCTTTTTAATAGTTCTAATTTAAATGCAAACAGAGCTTGTAAAATTCATAACTTCAGTTTTATTCAACCAAATTTGGTCAAACCAATTTTGCCTGATTCTAAATAATGAGAACTACCTAAAAAATGCAAAAACCCCTTAGTATTGCAAAAGAATTTAAAGTTTGGAATTAAATATTGATTTGGCCAAAAGCTAAATAATAGAAGGAAAAATAGTTACACTGTTAGACTGAGGTTAAGAAAAATCAGAGAAGTACTTAATCACTCCCTAATCTGTTTAAAAACAGTAAACCCCTCAGTACACCAAATTAAGGTAGGGTTTGCCAGTTAAATCATTTTTAGCTTAAAGATAAAGAAAATAGAAAAGGTAATTTAAATTAAGAACCAGGGAGCAACCACATTTTTGTTAGCTCTCTTATTTAATGTAGTTCATTGGAAAAATTTATTAGACCTTTGTTTAGTACAAAAGAAATGAGATACCTTTTATTTTATGCAAACAAGGAAAACTTAGGAAAATCTTAGAGAAATAACCCTGAGGAGAAAACACCCCAAACCATGGGATAACTAATACTTTGTTATTATGAACATAAGAAAAATATGAGTTCTGTTGTTTGATATTTTCAAATAACAAGTTAGTTATAAGTACCTTTTTGGCATTAAACCTTAGAAAAGCATAACTAAATAACCACTAAGTAACCCTCTGTGATTTTTGGCGCAGAAGCATGTTATTACCCATAGATACCAGCAAAAATAACTCTTAGTATAGAACCCACACCTAGATGAGAGATGTAGTGCAAAGTGACCCCTCTGCCCCAACTTTTGCTTTTTTGTCCAGGGCATATTCTATTTATTTTTTACCTCAAATTCATAGGATAGACTACAGTGACCAACAATAACCCAATGTAATGTTACAGAATTTTTGGAAATTTTGAAATCACTGTTGTAGTTCGAACCCACCTTAAGAGCATGAAAAGAGAATAAAAGAAAGAATTAAGTAGTGGAGATAAATGTTACCCTGACCAATACAGTAAAACTCTTGAGTACCTACTAGAACCTTTAAGGGCAATCCAAGCCTTAATCCACGATGTTTACCTCTAAGCAAAACCTCAAACCAAAATTGATAAGCATACCACAAGAGCTTCTTATAACAAGGAAACCCTAAGTTATCAACTAACTTAGTTTTTCTTCACTATGCATAATGGTTACTAAATCCTGCATTTCATAGCATACATGTGTCTTATTCATTGCATTCGATAGATTGCAACCTCGCTGACGGAGAGTACATCCTCGTGCCGGAGCAAGGAGTTGCTCAGGAGATAGCCCCGGATCCAGCGCTACAGCCTGCCATCGAGGATCTGCCTGCCCCAGCCTTGGAAGGCAAGCCCCGGTTTTATGCATAACCTACTTATTATGCTATTTTACTACACTTAATGATTGTAGGATTGAATGTGCACTTAAGTGTAGGAGTTGTTTGAAACCCTAATTGCATGATCTCAGGAATCCTTTTGAGATGGATACTAGTATGCTAGGTCGAGTAGCTGCTTTACTAATTAGGGATATCGGTAGAAGTCAAGTGATTTTTCTAGCACTCGCGCGAGGTTAGGAATTGGTTGTATCCATATTTATATCGTAATGATGATGGTCTGTGGACAACGATCCATGGGGATGCGTTGTCTACAAGACGGAAATTGGAATAAGGATTAAGGTGTGGTACCGTTTGTCAAGCGTTTGAACGTACTAAGCACATGCCGAGAAATATGGTAAATCGGTAATCCTAGTACCTGATTGAACCTGGCAGCAGACTTTACCCCTCACGCGACCTGAGACGTGGTCTCCCATTCCGGTTATGGTGGGTACAAGTGCGGTCACTGCACGACGGCAGTCGGGGTCAGTGAGGCATTGTACGCCAAGGCGGTGAGCCCTTATCTGCTGACGGGGAATCGATGGGGACGGTTGGTGTATGTGGGGACAGAGTGCCTCGCCATGTCGTGTGTTTAGGTTTACCTTGCAAGGTTTAAAAACTCGATTCGAATCGTCTGCTTCTCGCAGCTAATGAGACTGCTTGATCCATGCTGCTACATTGAGTAACAAGTGGAAATGTGATGACTTGGCAAAAGTTGTTGATTGCTAAATGTTTGCTACCATGTATGACTAGTTAGGTACACATTTAGTCTTAAGAGAGTCACACTAAAACTTGAAAAAGCTAAACTTGATTTTTAGACTCAGCTAGTGTTTTTGGCAAACCAAACCCCTCATCCAAACAACTGCATGTCTAGAGGTAGAGGAGTAGACTCCTCACACCGGGTAAGTCTAGCTGAGTATTAGTATACTCAGCCTTGCTTGTGGCATAAATTTTTACAGGTTCTCTGGAGGACATGGTTGCTGGAGTGACTTGGTCGTCCATCTTGCCACCAGGTTGGACAGTCGAGTGGGACCCTGCCTCGGCTGAGGAGGAGCATGAGGAGTGATGGGACACGCTTCCCCATCCCTCCATTTATCGTTAGTTTTATTCCGCTGCATTCCGAACAATGATCACTACTTTTGCTAAAACTCCGATGATGATGTAATAAATTTAATACTCCGTAATGAATGGTTTTATGCTTTATTGGATTTGCTCTGTGCCTCACCATCGAGTGAGTACGTGGTACTTGATCATATTAGTGGCCTCGTCGGACTAGATCCGAGGGACTGACGTGTTATTCCCGTTAAGTGTGGTCTAGCCTCTAAGGCGGGACTTAGGCACTTAAGTTGGAATAATTCGGGCGGTTCCGCCACAGCTGGTATCGGAGCTCGTACCACCACAGAGGAATCAATAATCTATAAAAGCCATCCTTTTTAAAAGTAAAACTTGATAAAAACAAATGTTGGATAGATCGTAGGGCGATAAGGATAGACCTAGGACGTGAAGCCTTAGGATGATAGAGGGGTAGCTAGGTGGCTATTTGAGTAAGCCCTACAGGCTACTATAAGGGATGGGAGTTTTTCCCTATTCCCTCTAAGTTGAAAAGTGAGGTCGTTTAGGACGAACATGCATGCATCCTTACTTAAACTATTAATAATTGGGTAAGAATTTTTAATACATGATAATGACAGATTAAGTACACTCAGTGACATTGTCGTAGCCATAGAGAGGCTGAGTTTTGACCCCCTTTTTATTTTATACTTCTTCTTCTTTTACTTACGCTTAACCATAGACAGATGACTTCTCACGGATCCTCGGACGGAGGGAACGCACAGTCCCACACAGATGGACTTGCACGAGAGGGTTTTCCCCGCATCTTGTGGGAGGTGCCGGTTACACGACGCCTCCCCATTACGCGGTGCAGCTGTTTGAGAAGCACTGAGTGCCCCGCTGTAGGGTGAGGATGACCCTGGAGCCTCATCCCCTATAGCCAAGCTGGCGTTTGTTGGACTCCGAGTCTTTCGGGTACCGGGCTGAGGATACTATCGAGGCGATTGCTCTCCACGGGCTGACCACCTTCTGTGGTTTTCACCCCTTGGAGCTGTCTACTCATCCCATTGGCTTGTTCCCTGCTGAAAAGGAGGACGACCCAATGTGGAAAGACAGAGTGGAGCATGCCAAGGATATATGGGCTCTTTACCCAGGGCAGACTGCGCACTTGACGGTTCGATGCATGGATGCTCTGTATCGTCTGCAGGTGAGGCGAGGAGAGGCAATGTCCCATCTGATGGCATTATTGGAGGCTACCAAGATTACCTTAGATAACAGAGAGGAACTTGTGGTAGACCTGTCCACTGAGATGGTGGAAAAGGACCTACAAGTGGAACAGATGTCCAATGAGATCCAGGAGCTTGAGGAACTTGTGGGAACCAGGGAGAATACCATTAAGGTTCTCGAGGATCAGCTCATCAACACTCAACAACAACTTGCGAAAGCTAACCAACATTTGGATATGCACCACTAGGAGATCCAGGATATGGAGGCCAACGAGGATGTCGACATCGAGGGAGGAGAGGAGCCGGAGCCTGCCTCCATCTTGGACACTGCTGGCTCAGGGAGACCACCTTCCCCCCGAGTCGAGCGTTGCCTCGTTCGCTCACTAGGTCGCCGGGATAGAGTTAGAAGTGTGTGGCGGTAGAACTCCTCGAAGCTAGCTTAGCTTTTGCACCCTTGGGGTACTAGGCTAGACAGAGTTGAGTCTTTTGGGTCACTGATGTAATCTTAGCAAACTCTTTTGGGAGTATGGATGATGAATTATGTCAGTTTTAATTTATGAAGGAAAGTTTTATGCCATGTGGAATCTTTTTATGATTTATGCAAGAAAATAGTGGTTTTACCCTTGCAAATCTTTCATCACGTATGAACCTTGACATCGGAAATGTGATATTGAGAGCATTCTTGATTTTTCAGATGGCAGGAAGAGCGCATCGTGGACAGAATGAACGCATTCCTCCGCCACCGCCTCCTACCCTGCAAGAGCTGATGGCTCAGCAGAATGAGATTTTGCGATAGTTGGCTCAGCGTCAGCCGCCACCTCAGCATTATGGTGGTGGTGATCATCAGCGTCACCCAGCAGCAGCCACTTATCAGGAGTTCCTCAGTACGCAGCCGCCGTTGTTCACTCAGGCTAAGGACCCGCTGGATGCTGATGTATGGCTTAGGGTAGTGGAATCCAAATTCCCACTACTCAACGGAGTTTGTTCAGATGTGACTAAGGTCAGGTTTGCCACCCAGCAGCTTCGTGGACCCGCGCGGACATGGTGGGACCACTTTCTTGCTATGCAGCCAGTTGACCATGAGGTGGAATGGAGAGAGTTCAAGGCAGCTTTCAGGGGGCATCATATACCAGCAGGCATTATGGATCGCAAGCTCAATGAGTTTTTGGCACTTACTCAGGGAAATCGCACTGTGTTGCAGTACGCTCAGGCCTTCAATGACCTGTGCCAGTATGCCGGATATCATGCAGACACTGATGAGAAGAAGAGGGATAGGTTCAGGAGGGGGCTCAGCACTAAGCTCCGCGACCGTCTCAACACCGTCAGGGCCAACAGTTACAATGAATTAGTCAACATGGCCATATCTCAGGAGGACTGCATCACAGCCCGTCAGGCAGAAAAGAAGAGGAAGACCCCTGTGGCAGGATATTCAGCTCAGCCTCAGCGCTTCAGGATTGTATCTGACACTCAGAACAGGGGACCCCAGCAGCAGCAATGACGTTGGGTGATCCGACCATAGCAGCAGCAGCAGGCACCCAACCGCTCTCAGCCCCCAGTTCAGAGGAACAATCAGCCACAACAGCAGTACCGTCAGGCCAATGACAACAGGTGTTTCACTTGTGGTAACACCGGGCATTATGCCAAGAATTGCCCCAGGAATCAGCAGAGGTAGGGACAGGGTTCCAACCAGAATCAAGGCAAGAGGCAGAAGGTGCAAGTGAGGCAAGGCAGGCGGAACTTCACCACCATGGCTGACATTCCGGAGGGAGCACCCGTCATGACTGGTATCTTTTCCGTTTTGAATAATCCTGCAATCATTCTTTTTGATTCTAGTGCATCACACAGTTTTATCAGTACAAAATTTAGTGCCAAATGTCAGTTACCTTTCCATCACACCAATGGGGGTATTACAATTTCTACACCAGGAGGCAGGGTTGCCACCTATCAAATCAACAGGCATGTACCTATAAAGTTTGGTAGTCTGATAATTAAAACCACCCTCCTCATTTTGGGATTGGATAGTATGGATATCATTTTAGGAACTGACTGGTTAACAAGACATCAGGCAATAATTGATGTTGCAGCAAGGGCCATTGAGGTGCACTCGCCTACTTGTGGTGAAACCACATTATATTTGCCCGATCAGGGTTGTACCCGCTCCTGTGCATTCACCATGATAGAATCACTGGTTGAGGGAATCCCCGTAGTCTATGACTACCCAGATGTTTTTCCTGATGAATTGCCAGGGATGCCACCCGACAGAGACATAGAGTTCGCGATTGAATTACAACCCGGGACTGCACCTATATCTAAGAGACCCTATAGGATGCCTCCAGCAGAGTTGGCGGAGTTGAAAAAGCAGTTGCAAGAGTTGTTGGACAAGGGGTTTATTCACCCAAGTACTTCACCATGGGGATGTCCCGCCTTATTTGTGAAGAAGAAGGATGAGAGTCTGAGATTGTGTGTCGATTACCGCCCTCTCAATGCGGTGACCATCAAGAACAAATACCCATTGCCTCACATTGATGTATTGTTTGATCAGTTGGTGGGAGCCAAAGTATTCTCCAAGATAGACCTTCGCTCGGGCTACCATCAAATCAAGATCAGGGCCAGTGATATTCCGAAGACGGCTTTCTCTACCAGATATGGGCTGTATGAGTACCTAGTGATGTCTTTCGGGCTGACCAATGCCCCGGCTTACTTCATGTATTTGATGAACTCGGTATTCATGCCAGAGCTAGACAAATTTGTGGTGGTTTTCATTGATGATATTCTGGTCTATTCCAAGAATGAAGACGAGCATACTGAGCATCTACACATCGTACTTCAGCGACTGCACGATCATCGTCTATATGCTAAGCTGTCCAAATGTGAGTTCTGGCTGAAGGAAATAAAATTTCTGGGTCATACCATTTCTCAGGATGGGGTATCAGTTGATCCTGAAAAAGTACAAGAAGTGATGAATTGGAAACCTCCTACCACAGTACGGCAGATCCGTAGTTTTCTGGGATTGGCAGGGTATTATCGACGATTTATTCCGGATTTCTCCAGGATTGCCAAGCCAATGACTGAATTATTAAAGAAAGGAGTCAAGTATGAATGGAGCCAGAAGTGTGAGGATGCCTTTCATACACTAAGGCAGCATTTGACAACAACACCCGTGCTAGCTCAGCCTGACAACACCAAACCCTTTGAGGTTTATTGCGATGCTTCCGGTACTGGATTGGGATGTGTCTTGATGCAATACAACAGAGTCATTGCTTATGCCTCCCGAGCACTCAGACCCCATGAGCAAAACTACCCCACGCATGATCTGGAGTTAGCAGCCGTGGTTCACGCCCTCAAGATTTGGAGACATTACTTAATGGGAGCTCACTGTAATATTTACACTGATCATAAGAGTCTCAAATATATCTTCACCCAGGCTGATCTTAATATGAGGCAGAGAAGATGGTTAGAATTAATCAAGGACTATGATTTGGAGGTGCATTACCATCCTGGCAAAGCCAATGTTGTGGCAGATGCCTTAAGTCAGAAGGCCCAGTGCAACTGTGTGACTATGGATGCAAGAATCACCACCCTGTGTGATGAGTTGTGCAAACTGAACATAGAAGTTGTTTCCTCCGGTGCTTTAAGTTATATTTCAGTGGAGCCCACCTTGCATGAGCAAATAGTCATGACACAAATTGGTGACAAGGGTGTTCAAGTAATTAAGGAAATGATCGAACAGAAGGTGGATAAATATAGATGTTTCTGTCAGGACAGCAAAGGGATTCTATGGTTTGGAGACTGATTGGTTGTTCCCAAGAACCCCGAGCTCAGAAAGAAAATATTGGATGAAGCTCACCTTTCCAAGTTCTCCATGCACCCAGGCAGTAACAAGATGTATCATGATCTCAGATCCTTGTACTGGTGGACCAGAATGAAGAGGGAAATTGCGAAGTATATATCGGAATGCGACACTTGCCAGAGAGTCAAGGCCAGTCACTTGAAGGTAGCAGGCACCTTGCAGCCCCTTCCCATCCCATCTTGGAAATGGGAGGATATTTGCATGGATTTCGTTATGGGATTGCCCAATACCTCCCGGCACCATGATTCTATTTGGGTCATTGTGGATAGATTGACTAAGACAGCTCATTTCTTGCCAGTACATACCACCCACAGGGCGGAGAGGTATGCAGAAATCTACATCGACCAGATAGTTCGATTGCATGGAATACCAAGGACTATCGTATCTGACAGAGGAGCACCATTCGTGGCACGTTTCTGGGAGCAATTGCAAGAATCACTTGGGACCCACGTAATACGAAGCTCAACATACCACCCTCAAATAGATGGTCAGACAGAAAGGGTGAATCAGATTTTGGAAGATATGTTGAGGGCATGTGTGCTACACTATGGAAAGGATTGGGACAAGTGTATTTCATTGGCAGAGTTCTCTTATAATAACAGCTACCAGTCCAGTTTAAATATGGCACCTTTTGAAGCCTTGTATGGGAGAAGGTGTAGGACATCGCTAAATTGGTCACAAGCCGGAGAGAGGGAAATTTTTGGACCTGACCTCGTTCTTGAAGCAGAGGAGAAAGTCAGAGTTATTAAGAAGAACCTAGAAGCTGCTCAGGCCAGGCAAAAGAGCTATCATGACAAGAGGAGGAAGCCTTTACAGTTTGAAGTGGGAGATCATGTCTATCTTAAGGTGTCACCCACCAAAGGTGTTCAGAGATTTAGAATCAAAGGCAAGTTAGCTCCTCGCTACATTGGGCCCTATGAGATCATAGAGATTTGTGGACCTGTGGCATATCAATTGAAGTTGCCACCCCATATGTCAGCAGTTCATGATGTGTTCCACGTATCTCAGCTGCGAAAGTGTGCCCGCTTACCCACGGAAGTACTACCTGAACCAGAATTGGAGATAGAACCGGACTTATCCTATCAAGAGCACCCCGTCATGGTATTGGATCAAAAGGAGAGATCCACACGTGGGAGACTGAGGATTTTCTACGTTCTCGCTTCCCCGACTTTCTGCCCAAAGGAGTCGGTACGTAACCCGAAACCCCACCCCCACCTGCCCTTTGAATCTAAATATAAGAAAAACTTAAATGTTAAAGGTATAGTAAGCTTTGAAAATAACTTTAAAAGGACTTCCTTTTGAAGTTGCAAAGAGAATGACATTCGAAGAGCAGTTAGCTGGAGAAACCTAACTAAAAGAAAAAGGCAACATACCAGCACACCTTCTTGGTACCCCGAAAGGATCCCTACCTAAATCTTGAGGCGAGATTCCTTTAAGGGGGAGGGCTGTAACACCTCAGGTGTTACTAGGGCAATGGCTTCATTTATGCACTGATGACTTGTGATCATATGTGGTTAAGTGGAGGAGAAGAAGCACCTAAAACCTTGGAAGCATGGGTTAGCTAAGAGGGGTTAATGACAAAAGCTTCACCCACACATTTTGAGCAATGGTCATTTTGAGCCAAGGAGATTAAACCCTAAAGACACCTAAAGGCACTAGACTTCCAAGCAAGGGATCAGGGAATAAGTTAATCAAATTGCCAAAACATGATTCTAATCCTTAACCAAAGTTTAAGTAACATTGTAACCTACCAAATGTAGAGGGGAAACATTACAAAAAGACCCCTTGAAGACCCCAAATTCACCCCTTAAGTAGAGAGCACACTAGAGCTCTCTAATCTTTTCTAAGTCAAATTTTAACCCTAATCTAAAGAACCACCGTGTTCACTTAGTAAATGTCGCCAAAACCACTTGGGTTGAATACCAAAAAGGTGCCAAACCACCTAAGGCACCTACTGGAAAAGTTTGAAACCGTGCCAATTTCATTTGACAAGATTTGACATCATTTTTGTCGCGAGGTGGACAGTGGGACAAGCCAGAATTGGTGTCCGCAAATCTCCCTACCTAGGGCATATCTGCCATTGGAACTCACATACAAGAGACAGCCCTAGGTGCTAGGAGGAGGCCTGCGCTGGATTTTTGCCAAGATTCGCACGTTTGCGATCTCGACGAGCTGTTGAACAAGGGCAGAAGAACACTTCCACGTGTTCGACGCGCCCTGAACGCGCCAGAACACGCCCAGCGCCCGACCCCGCGCGCCCCGCGCCGCGCCAAGCCGCGCCCGTGTCTCCTGCCCACGCCCGCGCCTATAAAGCCAGCCGAAGTTTCAGCCGTACTCCCCCGCGTGCTCTCGACCTCACCGGAGCAAGAGATTGCCGGAGCTTGCCCTGTAGACGGCGTGCCAGCGGCCGCTCGATCCCCCGCCACCGTAGACCGGCCAGCAGAGCCATCCCCAACCCCGTCCAACCCTTGGAATAGATTCTACGTGCCTCGGTGAAGCTCCCAGAGCGAGGAATCGAGCTCTGCCTCGCCGGAGACACCGGATCAAGATCACCGGACTTCACCCGACCGCCGACAAACGTAGACCAAGCCCCATGGTGAGTTATTCTTCGATTCCTTGCACGGGTCGACTCATTAGCACCCCGTGAAGCTCCTCGTGCCCTTGGATTGACCTGTATCGCCGTGGTTAGGCCGGAGCACACGCCGCCGACGAGCTCGCCCGCCTATGCACGTGGACCGACCGATTCCGGCCATCACCGTCGTCGAGCCGCACCTCGTTGTGACCACGAGAACCTCCCGAAGCCAACCCCACCCTTCGCCGGACCTCCCTCGCCGCCGGTAAGCCGCGCCACCCTTTTTCCTTTCGCGGGTACTGTTCAAAAGGGGGGAGGGACCTCGGGGAAGAAGGAATAGAAGTCAAGGGGTTTTTTTGAACTGTCAGAGACTCAGAGGAATAGTTACGCAGGGGTATAGATTAAAGAAATGGTTTAGGAAGAACCCAGGGTCCTCGGTGTAAACTGGTTTTTCCAGGAAACCTTTTTAATATTTCTAATTTAAATGCAAACAAAGCTTGTAAAATTCATAACTTCAGTTTTATTCAACCAAATTTGGTCAAATCAATTTTGCCTGATTCTAAATAATAAGAACTACCTAGGAAAAATGCAAAACCTCCTTAGTATTGCAAAAGAATTTAAAGTTTGGAATTAAATATTGATTTGGCCAAAAGCTAAATTATAGAAGGAAAAATAGTTACACTGTTAGACTGAGGTTAAGAAAAATCAGAGAAGTACTTAATCACTCCCTAATCTGTTTAAAAACAGTAAACCCCTCAGTACACCAAATTAAGGTAGGGTTTGCCAGTTAAATCATTTTTAGCTTAAAGATAAAGAAAATAGAAAAGGTAATTTAAATTAAGAACCATGGAGCAACCACATTTTTGTTAGCTCACTTATTTAATGTAGTTCATTGGAAAAATTTATTAGACCTTTGTTTAGTACAAAAGAAATGAGATACCTTTTATTTTATGCAAATAAGGAAAACTTAGGAAAATCTTAGAGAAATAATCCTGAAGAGAAAATACCCCAAACCTTGGGATAACTAATACTTTGTTATTATGAACATAAGAAAAATATGAGTTCTGTTGTTTTTGTATTTTTCAAATAACAAGTTAGTTATAAGTACCTTTTTGGCATTAAACCTTAGAAAATCATAACTAAATAACCACTATGTAACCCTCTGTGATTTTTGGCACAGAAGCATGTTATTACCCATAGATACCAGCAAAAATAACTCTTAGTACAGAACCCACACCTAGATGAGAGATGTAGTGCAAAGTGACCCCTCTGCCCCAACTTTTGTTATTTTTGTCCAGGGCATATTTTATTTATTTTTGACCTCAAATTCATAGGATAGACTACAGTGACCAACAGTAACCCACTGTAATTTTTACAGATTTTTTGGAAATTTTGAAATCACTGTTGTAGTTCGAACCCACCTTAAGAGCATGAAAAGAGAATAAAAGAAAGAATTAAGTAGTGGAGATAAATGTTACCCTGACCAAAACAGTAAAACTCTTGAGTACCTACTAGAACCTTTAAGGGCAAGCCAAGCCTTAATCCACGATGTTTACCTCTAAGCAAAACCTCAAATCTAAATTGATAAGCATACCACAAGAGCTTCTTATAACAAGGAAACCCTATATTATCAACTAACTTAGTTTTTCTTCACTATTCATAATGGTTACTAAATCCTGCATTTCATAGCATACATATGTCTTATTCATTGCATTCGATAGATTGCAACCTCGCTGACGGAGAGTACATCCTCATGCCGGAGCAAGGAGTTGCTCAGGAGATAGCCCCGGATCCAGCGCTAGAGCCTGCCATCGAGGATCTGCCTGCCCCAGCCTTGGAAGGCAAGCCCCGGTTTTATGCATAACCTACTTATTATGCTATTTTACTACACTTAATGATTGTAGGATTGAAAGTGCACTTAAGTGTAGGAGTTGTTTGAAACCCTAATTGCATGATCTCAGGAATCCTTTTGAGATGGATACTAGTATGCCAGGTCGAGTAGCTGCTTTACTAATTAGGGATCTCGGTAGAAGTCGAGTGATTTTTCTAGCACTCGCGCGAGGTTAGGAATTGGTTGTATCCATATTTATATCGAAATGATGATGGTATGTGGACAACGATCCATGGGGATGCGTTGTCTACAAGACAAAAATTGGAATAAGGATTAAGGTGTGGTACCGTGTGTCAAGCGTTTGAACGTACTAAGCACATGCCGATAAATATGGTAAATCGGTAAGCCTAGTACCTGATTGAACCTGGCAACAGACTTTACCCCTCACGCGACCTGAGACGTGGTCTCCCATTCCGGTTATGGTGGGTACAAGTGCGGTCACTGCACGACGGTAGTCGGGGTCAGTGAGGCATTGTACGCCAAGGCGGTGAGCCCTGATCTGCTGACGGGGAATCGATGGGGACGATTGGTGTATGTGGGGACAGAGTGCCTCGCCACGTTGTGTGTTTAGGTTTACCTTGCAAAGTTTAAAAACTCGATTCGAATCGTCTGCTTCTCGTAGCTAATGAGACTGCTTGATCCATGCTCCTACATTGAGTAACAAGTGGAAATGTGATGACTTGGCAAAAGTTGTTGATTGCTAAATGTTTGCTACCATGTATGACTAGTTAGGTACACATTTAGTCTTAAGAGAGTCACACTAAAACTTGAAAAAGCTAAACTTGATTTTTAGACTTAGCTAGTGCTTTTGGCAAACCAAACCCCTCAGCCAAAAAACTCCATGTCTAGAGGTAGAGGAGTAGACTCCTCACACCGGGTAAGTCTAGCTGAGTATTAGTATACTCAGCCTTGCTTGTGGCATAAATTTTTACAGGTTCTCTAGAGGACATGGTTGCTGGAATGACTTGGTCGTCTGAAAGGGAAATATGGTCAAACTTTTTCCTAAATGATTTTGGTGGTTAAATTGCGCAACACAAATAATTGGACTAACTAGTTTGCTCTAGATCATACATTCTACATGTGCCAAAGGTTCAACACAAACCAATCAAAAGAACAAGTTAGGCTTCAAAAGAAAGGAGCAAAAAGGAAACCGAAGTGTGCCCTGGTCTGGTGCACCGGACTGTCCGGTGTGCCACCAGACAGTGTCCGGTGCACCAGGGTGAATCATCTCAAACTCCTCAGCTTCGGGTTTCACAGGCGCAGCTCCGCTATAATTCACCGGACTGTCCGGTGTGCCACCGAACTGTCCGGTGCACCAGCGGAGCAACGACTATCTGCGCGTAACGGTCGACTCTGCAAAGTGAACAGTGCAATTCAGATGTCAGAGCAGAAGGTCAGAGGGGCACCAGACTGTCCGTTGTGACACCGGACTGTCTGGTGCCGCATGAGGACAAAGCCTCCAACGGTCGACCAACTCCAAGCCCTAACGGGAGGATGACGTGGCGGCACACCGGACACTGTCCGGTGGCGCACCTGACTATCCGGTGCGCCCATCGCTAGCAGACTTCTCCAACGGCTATAATTTGGTTGGTGGCTATAAATACCACCCCAACCGGCCACTTCAAGGTGTGGGAGCCCAAGCAACATTCCAAGTCATATAGTTGACATATACAAGCCATCCCAACCACATCTATTCAGTGATCCATCCTATACACAAGATTTAGACCACTACAAACCACACAAGTGCCACAAAAGAGAGAGCAAGCAAAAGAAAGCCTCTTGTGAGAGTTTAGCTCTAGTGCCTTGTGAGATTCATTGAGAGAAAGTGTGTACTACATCTTGCGTTCATTTGTGCGTGGAGTTTTGACTCCCATTGAACTTCCTCCAAAGTTTTGGAAGCTTGTAAAGCTAGCAAGAGACACCAAAGAGTGTGGTGGTCCTTGTGGGGTCTTAAGTGATCCTTGAGAAGAAGAAGAGCTCGCCGGTCTTTGGTGATCGGTGGAGAGAGGGAAAGGGTTGAAAGAGACCCGTCCTTAGTGGACTCCTCAACGGGGACTAGGCCTTCGAGGGCCGAACCTCGGTAAAACAAATCACCCGTGTCTCGTGTGCTTATTGCTTGTGATTTGTTTGTTCTTTCCCTTTCTAAGTTTATCTTGCACTATTCTTTACTAAAACTATTTGGTGTTGCTTTAAGTTAAATTCTCATTTAGTAAAGCAACACCTTGCAATAAAGAACTTGTGTTATTGCTCTTCTTATCTAAGCCCTCTTGCTTTATTCTCATAGACTTATTAGTAGTGTTGATTTATCAATTCCGCATTATTTGAAAGCAATACTCCTTACAAGCGAAGGACTTAGTTTTTATACTCCAACAATTGTGTATCTTGTTCTAACCACTAATCAAGGGATCTAGTTGGGTGTGTAAAGTTATAATTTTCAGGTTTCGCCTATCCACCCCCTCTAGGCGACTTTCAATTGGTATTAGAGCTAGGCACTTCATATTGAGTCTAACAACTCGAAGTGATGGCTCGAAGAAAATTCCAAAAGAACAAGAAGACCAAGGAGAACAAGGAGGTAACTCTTGAGATATTACTTTCCGATTGTTCTAATTATGATTCTTGGGCTACTAGGGTGATAAATGCTTTTAGAACTGTAGATCCACGATTAGAACAAATCTTATACAAGAGTATTATATCTCCTAGTTGTGATAAGAAAAATCCTTCCGAGGAAGATCAAAGATGTACACGCTTAAACTATCTAGCTTATGACATCTTAAGTAATTCTCTTAGCAATGAAGATTATCGTGCCTTCATATCGAATTATAATGAATCTATTCATGATGCGCATGATATTTGGACTAGAATTTAAATAAAATTTGATGAGTCCAAACATGATATTTCATTTTGTGCTTCTACTTCCTTTGGTATTTGTTAGACTAACCCTTTGAAGGAAGAAGAAGAAAATGAACGATGGAGACCAAACGATGAATCCATCTCTCCAAAAGGTTTGTCTTCCCATTTCGATTCCCACATATGTTGTGTGGCTAATGAAAATTATAGCGGAAGCACAAATGAGGATGAGGAGGAAGAAAGAAGCTTCTTACAACTATACGCTCGCCTAAGCCAAGAAGATAAGGCGGTCATGCTCAAACTTCTAAAAAGAGCGAGAAAGCAAAGCGAAGCTAGTCAAAGGCTAGAAGATATTCTCTCCATAAAAATGCTAAGCTTTGACGAGTTGACTAAAGAACATGAGGAGCTAAAGTGCTCTCATGTTGATTTGGTCCAATGGTATGAAACTATTTCAATTGAGCAAGATAACGCTTTACATTGTATCGCTCAATTAGTAAATAGGAATGCCTTGCTTAAGGACCAAGTAGAAAAGCTAAAAGATGAAAATCTAGCTTTTCAAGAAAAATATGATATGCTCCTATGTTCTCATGAAAATCTTATGGATGATCATATCATATTAAATATTGCTCATGAGGTTGTGATAGAAAACTTAAAATCCCAACAACCTCACTCATGCACATGTATTCAAATTGAAACTACATTATCATGTGCTAATGCTTGTTGTCCGTCGACAAGCAAATCTTCCTTTGAGCTAGAATTTGCAGGAACAAATGATGATACATATCAAAAGCTCAAAGAAGAAAATGAGAGGCTAAAAATGAGCTTGACACAACTAAAAGGGAAGTGCACTGCTCAACCTTCTCAAGATAATCGTGATCACATGGTGAAGAAGCTTGAGATGGGAACAACCGTGGCATGCACTAAATCCCTTGAAGAAAATGTCAAGGACTTGAGGACTGTCAAGAGGAAGGAACAAAAGAAGAAAATCAATACCTCTTCCAAAAGCCTCAACCATGCCTCCATAAAAGGTAACATCCAAGGTAATAATCAAGTGACACTTCACACTAAGAGAAATAAGAAGTGTAGTGAATGCTTTGAAAAGGGGCACTCTATTAGGTCATGTCCCTATATTAAAAATGACTTGATTATTAACAAGGATGATAACCTTTGTTTTAAATGTTCCAAGAAGGGACACTTGTTTAGGTCTTGTCCCCATTTAAAATAAAAAGGCATAGTGTTAGAAAAGAAAATATTCACTAACCATGTAGCAAGAAAGAAACAAGGAAGGAAGAAATCTTCAAGGCTTGAAGATCGCCTATGCTACATATGCCGAAAGAAGGGACATCAATGCAAAGATTGTCCCATTGGTAACAACCCCACTCCTAGCTTGTCAATTAATTCTCATGTAACTAGGCAACCCAAAATTTCAACTTGTGCTAGAAAGGTAATGAGTTTACCTAGTGCTAACACAAAGGACGTTTGGGTTCCTAGATCTTTGTTGACTAACCTTGATGGACCCGTCAAGAGATGGGTACCAAAATATGCTTGACAAGCTTTGCAGGAGAAGGAGATGATATGAAGCTTTGGGGTGCTTGAGAGAATCAATTCAATTTTTGTTAACTCAAGCTATCAATCTTCAATGATCTATATCCAAGATTAACCCAAAGTTATTTTGAAATTATATTTAAAACTTATATAATCTCGAGGAAGATATCGATGTTGTATGAAATAAAGAATTAATTCTATGCCGAAAAGTCAAGGCCTACAACATGGAGGAAAGCCAAAGGATGGTAACATTTATGCTTTTAAGTGCAAGTATCTTAAATTATCACTTCTTATGTGTCATGTGTAGTCACATAGAAAAGCACTTCAAATGTTTTTAATTATGTCACCATTCTTTGAAGAAATTCCTCTCATATGGCAGATTGCATATTCATCATTTCCATTCTATGGCAATCTACATGCTTTAATTTATTGCAAGATCCTCATGGCATGCTTTTCTCTAATCATCCTATTATTGCCATGTTCTAGATATATAGAGATATTCCATGTTCTTAAAAGAATAAGGTGTCAAGTAAGGAATTCAATTTCTTAGGACACTTATAAAGGGAATCTCTCTTAATCTAAAAATCGTGAGACTAATGTTTGTGTAACCTAAGTAGTCTCACATGTAGAGAATGAGTTACTCTTTGGAGATGCACAATCTAACATGAAAAGAAAAGTCAATCCAATAATTAATGTTGTTTTGCCTCTTGCTTAAATTGGATATGATTCTTTTATTATTTATCGCTCGCCATGTTATGAATTAGATTTATTCCCATAGTCTTAAAGAATTATCTATGCTTATTTTGTAAGCAAAATTAAGCATACATCATGGAATAACCTAGTTCATATCATAAAGTTTCCATGCTTTAGTAATCTATTTTTCATTCCTTGTCAAAATGGTTACACAAAGGGAAACTAGTGCTTGTGTTACTAATGACATATCTCTTGAGCTTACTTATGAAAATCTACAAGAGAGTAAGTGCAAGCCGCAAGCCTCATGGGTTACTCTTCACCCAAAGGAAGAAATGTAAAAGCAAAGGTATGGGAACTCATCCTTTTAATCAAATATAGTTCCCATCAATGGTTATTTACTCTAAATTCTACCTATGTGAAAAATAAATTCTTTATTGGACTTAAGTTGGCTAGATGTGCATTCAATATCATTCTCATAAATGCCTTGTCCATTAGAATCTAATTCATGTCTTTGCTATATCTATTCTCATATTGATATGCTCTCAAGTAATGATAATAAATTCAATATGAAGAAGTAAAATTCCTATGATTGATCAAGATATTTAAAAGGTGCTTATTCCTCTTTTCTAATAACGTGCACTAATGTTAAGGATTTTACTTCATGTCCGTGTGACTTGTGAAAGATGAATTGTTTATATTCCTTATCTAAAAGAAATCATTCTTCATTACATACTACCTTGTGCTATTAACATCTCTCTTGAGTATTTTCAATAAGTTATTGAAAGGAAAAAGAGTCAACTATAAAGGGAGGACACTCAAATGAAAAAGGAAGACATCAAGAGCAACAACACCTACATGGATAATGAGATCTTCAAAATAATCAATGGTGTGGTTATAAGCATTCTAAATCTTTTTCATTGTGAGAATACTAGGCATAAAATATTTATTGCAAATTTTGTAAGCCTTGATCAAGATGAATAATGCTTCTCCCTATTTGTTTTAAAAGTAAGTACATCTATCCAATTCATTCAATTTCTTGATGCATATCTTTAGGGGGAGCATATTTCTAAATCTTAATTATATTGAGACTAACACTTTATCTTAGTAATCTCATATAGTTTCAAGTATAAAAATAAGTTTCTCATGAAGTATGCTACTACATGTCAATCCATCTTGGTAAAGTAATATCACCTTTATCAAGGATTGTAGCTTTCATTGTTAAAGTAGCATATTTACTAGATTCTCCCAGTTTAAGCTTGTTTAATGATCTAATGCCCATGTTGTTCTCTTGATCACATCTGTTATTTGTTTGATCATTGAATAACTTCAATTAACACTTATGATTCTTAGTGTCACATTTACTATCAATCGATATCTCTCTTCATGTGCACTAAGTTAAAAGGAGAATTCATGATACATCTTTGCAATTTGTGATCTATTTGATATATGCTAACAATGACTTAGAAAAGGATCACTAGTTGTAGAACTCTTTCTTGTGCAAAATATTTCCATATATTGTCTTGAGTATAGGTCTTAAGCATCTAAGACTAAGGACAATGCACAATGAAGAGAGCATCTCTATGTGAAGGTACAAAAGGGTAAAACCACTTCCTTTCATTTAAACTTGTACCTAAATCTTCTTTCACTATACATTCTTTGCATATCTTGTATAAAAGGAAGAGAAAGCATGTTCATGCATTAGCCCTGCTTCATACCTAGTTTAACTTCTCAAACATTCACTCTTGCATCTTTGTTAAAGCTAGGGTGAAGTAATTTTATTGTCAAAAAGCTTAAAGCTTAACCTTGTAACGAGGATAAGCTGCCTTTGTTCCAAAGGTGGATGGTCCATAAGCCTCTTTGAAATCTTTAAGGGTAAATGCTTAAGATGTTTCTAACATGTTTTCATAAGTGCATAAACTGTCATGAGCATCACACTTATACTATGACACAATGCACTTCACATTCTGCATAATATAGATATGTTCTCATTAACCTAATTATGTACAATTGGCATTTAAGGCCAAAATATGTGTTCCTCTCCATGCACATATTTAGGGGGAGCAATCTATATTATATAGAACTGTTTAAACTTAATTGACATATCCTTTTAATCATATCTCTTTCCATTGGTACATTTGCATATTTCCTATCTCTATTGTGCCAAGGCTAAGACTAATATGTTTTCATAAGCATCTCATGTATTAAGTCTTAGATTGAAAGAGAAATGGAGTATTCGGCAAAGACATCGCTTCCACTCAACTCCATTGGTATTATCCACTCTTTGCCGGTATTCCGCCAGCTCTCCATTTTGGTATAATCTTCACTCATATATTGATTGCCAAATGGGGAGATAACGTAAGTAGGGCTTATATTTCACTCACAAGTATCCGTTTTTGGTGATTCATGCCAAAGGGGGAGAAAGTATTAGCACAAAGCAAAAGGACCGCACCAGCACCAATTTCAAAAATGTAGTCTTTCAAATTTGGGTTAAGAAAAGATTTTTCAAATTGGTATCTTATTTTTGGTATAATTTCAAATTGGAATACCCTCTTCAAAATTAATATCTAAAACCCTCTTGAACACTAAGAGGAGGATTTCATTAAGGGTGAGTTTTGTTTAGTCAAAGGAAAAGCATTTGAAACAGGGGGAGAAAATTTCAAATCTTGAAAATGCTTCTCAAAATCTTATTCATTTACCTTTGACTATTTGCAAAAGATTTTGAAAAAGAATTTTAAAAACATTGCAAAACAAAACAAGTGGTGCAAGCGTGGTCCAAAATTTTAAATAAGAAGAAAGCATCCATGCATATCTTATGAAAAGAATATTAGTTTAATTCCAAGTAACCTTTGCACTTACCTTATGCAAACTAGTTCATTTTCGCACTTATATAGTTGCTTTGGTTTGTGTTGGCATCAATCACCAAAAAGGGGGAGATTGAAAGGGAAATAGGGTCAAACCTTTTCCTAAATGATTTTGGTGGTTGAATTGCCCAACACAAATAATTGGGCTAACTAGTTTGCTCTAGATCATACATTCTACAGGTGACAAAGGTTCAACACAAACCAATCAAAAGAACAAGTTAGGCTTCAAAAGAAAGGAGCAAAAAGGAAACCGAAGTGTGCCCTGGTCTGGCGCACCGGACTGTCCGGTGCACCACCGGGCAGTGTCCGGTGCACCAGGGTGAATCAGCTCAAACTCCTCAGCTTCGGGTTTCACAGGCGCAGCTCCGCTATAATTCACCGGACTGTCTGGTGTGCCACCGGACTGTCCGGTGCACCAGCGGAGCAACGGCTATCTGCGCGTAACGGTCGACTCTGCAAAGTGAACAGTGCAATTCAGATGTCAGAGCAGAAGGTCAGAGGGGCACCGGACTGTCCGGTGTGACACCGGACTGTCCGGTGCCGCATGAGGAAAAAGCCTCCAACGGTCGACCAGCTCCAAGCCCTAACGGGAGGATGACGTGGCGGCACACAGGACACTGTCCGGTGGCGCACCGGACTGTCCGGTGCGCCCATCGCCAGCAGACTTCTCTAACGGCTACAATTTGGTTGGTGGCTATAAATACCACCCCAACCGGCCACATCAAGGTGTGGGAGCCCAAGCAACATTCCAAGTCATATAGTTGACATATACAAGCCATCCCAACCACATCTATTCAGTGATCCATCCTATACACAAGATTTAGACCACTACAAACCACACAAGTGCCACAAAAGAGAGAGCAAGCAAAAGAAAGCCTCTTGTGAGAGTTTAGCTCTAGTGCCTTGTGAGATTCATTGAGAGAAAGTGTGTACTACATCTTGCGTTCATTTGTGCGTGGAGTTTTGACTCCCATTGAACTTCCTCCAAAGTTTTGGAGGCTTGTAAAGCTAGCAAGAGACACCAAAGAGTGTGGTGGTCCTTGCGGGGTCTTAAGTGATCCTTGAGAACAAGAAGAGCTCGCCGGTCTTTGGTGATCGGTGGAGAGAGGGAAATGGTTGAAAGAGACCCGTCCTTAGTGGACTCCTCAACGGGACTAGGCCTTCGAGGGCCGAACCTCGGTAAAACAAATCACACGTGTCTCGTGTGCTTATTGCTTGTGATTTGTTTGGTATTTCCCTTTCTAAGTTTATCTTGCACTATTCTTTGCTAAAACTATTTGGTGTTGCTTTAAGTTAAATTCTCATTTAGTAAAGCAACACCTTGCAAGAAAGAACTTGTGTTATTGCTCTTCTTATCTAAGCCCTCTTGCTTTATTCTCATAGACTTATTAGTAGTGTTGATTTATCAATTCCGCATTATTTGAAAGCAATACTCCTTACAAGCGAAGGACTTAGTTTTTATACTCCAACAATTGTGTATCTTGTTCTAACCACTAATCAAGGGATCTAGTTGGGGGTGTAAAGTTATAATTTTCAGGTTTCGCCTATCCACCCCCCTCTAGGCGACTTTCACCGTCCATCTTGCCACCGGGTTGGACAGTCGAGTGGGACCCTGCCTCGGCTGAGGAGGAGCATGAGGAGTGATGGGACATGCTTCTCCATCCCTCCATTTATCGTTAGTTTTATTTCGCTGCATTCCGAACAATGATCACTACTTTTGCTAAAACTCCGATGATGATGTAATAAATTTAATACTCCGTAATGAATGGTTTTATGCTTTATTGGATTTGCTCTGTGCCTCACCATCGAGTGAGTACGTGGTACTTGATCCTGTTAGTGGCCTCGTCGTACTAGATCCGAGGGACTGACGTGTTATTCCCGTTAAGTGTGGTCTAGCCCCTAAGGCAGGACTTAGGCACTTAAGTTGGAATAATTCGGGCGGTTCTGCCACACATTCCATTTCCAATGTTTTTCTTGTAGATTCTTAAGACTACAATTTGCTTTCTGCATCTCAATTATGCAAAATGGGCTACAACTGTCTTTTTACGGATATAGGTGTTACTGTCTTTAGAAGAAGTGATGATTCAGTAGCATTTAAGGGAGTATTATAGGGTCAGCTATACTTAGTTGATTTTAACAGAGCTGAACTCGATACTTGCTTAATTGCTAAGACTAATATGGGTTGGCTCTGGCATCGCCGACTAGCCCATGTTGGGATGAAGAATCTTCACAAGCTTCTAAAGGGAGAACACATTTTGGGACTAACCAATGTTCATTTTGAGAAAGACAGTGTTTGTAGCGCATGTCAAGCAGGAAAGCAAGTTGGCGTTCATCATCCACACAAGAACATCATGACAACTGACAGGCCGCTCGAGCTACTCCACATGGATTTATTCGGCCCGATAGCTTACATAAGCATCGGCGGGAGTAAGTACTATCTAGTAATTGTGAATGATTATTCTCGCTTCACTTGGGATTCTTGAGACGAGCTCAAAATGAGTTTGGATTAAGGATCAAGAAGATAAGAAGCGACAACGGGACAGAGTTCAAGAACTCTCAAATCGAAGGCTTTCTTGAGGAGGAGGGCATCAAGCATGAGTTCTCTTCTCCCTACACACCTCAACAAAATGGTGTAGTGGAGAGGAAGAATAGAACTCTATTGGACATGGCAAGGACCATGCTTGATGAGTACAAGACTTCGGACCGGTTTTGGGCCGAGGCGATTAACACCGCCTGCTACTCCATCAACCGGCTCTACCTTCATCGAATCCTCAAGAAGACATCATATGAACTCCTCACCGGTAAAAAGCCCAATGTTTCATATTTTAGAGTCTTTGGTAGCAAATGTTTTATTCTTGTTAAAAGAGGTAGAAAATCTAAATTTGCTCCTAAGGCTATAGAAGGCTTTTTACTTAGTTATGACTCAAACATAAGGGAATATAGAGTCTTCAAGAAATCCACTAGATTAGTTGAAGTTTCTTGTGACATTGTGTTTGATGAGACTAATGTCTCCCAAGTGGAGCAAGTTGATCTTGATGAGCTAGATGATGAAGAGGCTCCATGCATCGCGCTAAGGAACATGTCCATTAGGGATGTGTGTCCTAAGGAACCCGAAGAGCCCACTCAAGCTCAAGATCAACAATCATCTTCCAATCAAGCAACCCCTCCAACTCAAGATGAGGATCTGGCTCAAGATGATGAAAATGAAGATCAAGAGGATGAGCCATCTCAAGAGGAGGACAATGATCAAGGGGAGATGAAGTTGATCAAGACAAGGAAGATGACCAAGAGATACAGGGTCAAAGACCGCCACACCCAAGAGTCCACCAAGCGATTCAAAGAGATCACCCCGTGAACTCCATCCTCGGTGATATTCATAAGGGGGTAACAACTCGATCTTGAGTCGCTCATTTTTGTGAACATTACTCTTTTGTGTCCTCTATTGAGCCATACAGGATGGAGGATGTATTATGAAGCGTCCCGATCCATTGGGACTCAAATGTGATACAATTACTAGTCCCAGGAGGCTATTAACCACATTCCTTACTTCAAATAGTACAGAGTTCAAATAAAAGTTATTACAATACCAAAGTACAAGCTCTAGCGAGCCCGAAATACAAAGCACAGTGGAAGTTCAACTAGCCCAAGCCACAGGCAGACTGGGTGCAGACACAACCCCCTTCTAGTCGAGCATAGCAATAAATAAGTCTTTAGCTGCTGAAAAATATAAATAAATCCGGGTGAGTACAGTAGGTATTCCGCAAGCCCATCCCGCCCGTAAATAGAGAGGTACCAATATAATACATGCTTTATATGGTGGAGTTGAAGTCACTCTTCTTTTTCAGAAAAAGGCAATACTTTGATGGTTTTCCCCAAAGGAAGAAGTAGCACATTTTCACACTCAACCACCACTGAGCTTCCTGCTCCCGTGGCATTGTTTTCATTTCCAAAAAAACACCCACACACACATTTCCCGGTTTGTGGAGATCATAAACACTAATTGCCATACCACACCAGACTCGTCCATACCAGTGGACACGGACTATTCGAATAGGTTTGAACTCTGCGCAGAGGGGTACACTTTACCCACTAGTCCGGCTCTGTGGTCTCATGGCCAATGAGACCCGAATCCGAATCTCTTTCTTTCCTCGCACGTCCTTACCTTAACGGTTATACCGGAAGGAGTCAGGCCATCGCCATGTCCAAAACCGGACAAAAAAATCCCGCTCCTTATCCTCCCGGTGCTCCCCAACCATCATAACCCTGGGGTTTGGACCGTATGAGTTCAGATTGAGTGACTGCCCATACAGTCTCGAGTGGTTGTACTTGTCATGAGTACAGGTAGTGAAGGACGACAAATCGGTCCTTATATGAGGGGACAATCCTTCTGCTCACACCTAACCCGGCTGAGCCAACACCCGAGGCCCTCCCCTAAACCAGGGAGTCCCTGATTATCCCACTCAAAAGGTGATAAGGATGAATACCCTTCATCATACACTTTTTGAAAACATCATTTATTAAAAACACCACCCTTTTCTCATCCCACATTTTGTACTCAAAAGATATTCTTTAATGCGGGCTATCTCTCTTCTCGCAATGCAAAGGACCCAACCTTTATTCTCGGCTTAGGTAGTGGTAGAAAGAGTAGGTAATTTATGCATCAAGGGAAGAATGGACTTGCCTTCGTCGAAGTTCTCCTGGCACGAAAGATCTATTTCGGAGAGGTCGGGTTCCTGCCCTTCTTCCAGAGCTATAAAATCCGGAGGATCGGATCCCTCTTCTCCTAGCAAAAACAAGCAACGAACAATACATCAACCATGGTGGCTGGGGCGCGGGCGAGCGACCCAACATGGCCCGCCAGTGGAAGCGACGCGGATGATGGCGCCGTGGGCGCGGGCCCACGTGCCAGCGAGGGGGGGACAACGTTAGGGGGGTGATGAGAGGGGGGGTTCCGCCGAGAGGAAAATCAGTTGCCAAAGTTCGACGGCGGTTCTCCGCCGGTGATCTAGTTTCGGGTGGTTGGGTCAGTGGCGAAGCACGGGTGGGGGTAGGAGATCATGGTGGAGGGGTCAATTTGGCCGGTGGGGTCTTAGGACAGTCGGTCCGCGGTGAGGTGGTGGGGGCCCACGATGGTGAGGTCGCCGGCGAGGCTACCGGGCGCAATAGGCGAAGAAGAAGTGTGTGCTAGGCTTGCGGCGCAGAGGCGGAGCTTAAGAGCTAAAGCAATTTGACCATAAGCCACCAGAGAGGAGAGAGCGGAGCTCACCGGAGAGGGGAGGGACGATGGCGTCGAGCTCGATTGGGTCCGAGGGAGGAAGATGGAGTGGCTAAGGCCTAGTGCGGTGAAGTAAGGGGCTCGGGGCGGTCCTTTTATAGGCGGCCGGGAGGGGGAGGGAGGAGAGGTGACGAGCACCGGCGATGCTTGTCGCGGCGGCGATGATGGCGCACAGCGGCGACGGGATGGCTCGGGTAGACGTGGTGACGTGATGGCTCGGGGCAGGCGCAAGGGGACAGGGACGCAAGGCACCAAACCTTGCTGGTGGATGAGTAATGGCGAGGCGACGGGGCGGGCAGTGGTCGGCGATGATCGCGTCGATAGCCGATCACGGGCGAGGGGAGAGAGCTAACAGGCGGGGCCCGCGTGCCAGAGAGAGGGCGATCGAGAGGGGGAGGGCGGGCACGGCTGTCGGGGGGGTCGGGATGTCAGTGGCGCGCGCGGGAGGTGGGGCGAGCTGGGCCTCGGGCGAGCGCGCGGTAGGGGGAGAGGGGAAAGACTTGGGCCAGAATCGGCCCAACCGAGGGGGAGAGAGGCATTCCTTTTCCTTTTTCTTTTCCTATTTCCAAGTCTATTTTGCTTTCTCCTCTTCTATAATCTCTTTTCCCTTTAAATAAATATTTATCTAAATTTCTTGGGTGTCAAAATATTCTATGTGCGGTGCTACTAACAACTAGGGTTCATGCATATGATGAATGAAATGTTTCATGAGACGGGGGGTCTTAGGGGATAAATAAGGGGGGGTTTAGGAGTTTAGGGTTTCTAACCTTGGGATCAAAATTGGGATGTTACAAACCTACCCCACTTAAAAGAATCTCGCCCTCGAGATTCAGACTGGGTTTGAGAAAAGGTAAGGGTATTCCCTCCTCAAAGAGTCCTCACACTCCCAGGTAGCCTCCTCTTCTCCTTCTCTGCTCCACTGAACTTTACATAGTTTCACTTCTGAGTTTCGGGTCTTTCAGATGGCCGAATCGAGAATCTTCACTGGCTTTTTCTCGGTACTGCAGATCCTTCTGAATCTGAATTGTCTCTTCTTCAATGTGACTTTCTGGCACTTTCAGGCATTTGCGGAGCTAGGATACATGAAACACATTGTGGATATCTGACATGGATTCTGGCAATTTAAGGCGGTAGGCTGCGAGCCCTATTCTGCCAATGATAGGATAGGGGTCGATGAATCGCGGAGCTAGCTTCCCTTTCACTTGAAATCTTTTGACCCCGCGCATTGGGGAGACCTTGAGGTAGACGAAGTCTCCTTCCTCGAAACTGAGTTCTCTCCTTCTGTTGTCTGCATAACTCTTCTACCGACTCTGAGCTTCGAGTAGTCTTTTGCGGATTAGGGCAACTTTCTCTTCTGCCTCCTTAATGAAAGCAGGCCCTTCCAGTGTCTTTTCCCCTATGTTGGACCACATCAGAGGGGTCTGGCACTTTTGTCCACACAAGGCTTCAAACGGTGACACCTTGATACTGGCCTGGTAGCTGTTGTTATAAGAAAACTCCGCATACGGCAAGCTAGACTCCCAACTCCTGTCAAAGGTCAACACACAAGCTCTCAATAAATCCTCGAGGACTTTGTTGACTCTTTCTGTCTGACCTTCTGACTGGGGGTGATAGGCGGTGCTGAAGTCTAGCTTGGTGCCCATAGCTTGCTGAAGACTTATCCAGAATTTTGAGTTGAACTGCGTTCCCCTGTCCGACACTATCTTCCGTGGAATGCCATGGAGTCTAACTATTTCTTTAAGATATATCCGGGCAAGGGTGGCTCCTCCGAAGGTAGTTTTTACTGGAATGAAGTGGGCTACCTTGGTAAGACGATCGATTATAACCCAGATAGAATCGTTCCCTTTTTGGGTCTGAGGCAGTCCGATTACGAAATCCATGCCTATTTCTTCCCACTTCCATTTGGGCACTGGGAGGGGTTGCAGTAGACCTGCAGGCTTCTGATGCTCTGCCTTAGTTCGCTGGCAAGTGTCACACCGGGCCACATACTGAGCTATCTCCTTTTTCATCCCACTCCACCAGTATCTAGCCTTGAGGTCTACGTACATCTTGGTGGTCCCTGGGTGGATAGAGTAGGCTGAGTTGTGAGCTTCATCGAGCAGGATTTCTCGTGCCTCCCCCTTTGGTATACACAAACGGTCCCTGAACCAAAGGGTTCCTTCTTCATCTTTCTTGAGGTCCGAGAGTTGTTCTTTGCGAGCTCTTTCTACAAGACTTTTCATCTCGGTGTCCAGGCGCGGAGCCTTGCATATGAGGTCTTCTAGTATTGGCTTGACTTCTAGGCTGCCATTGTCTCCCAGACAAGCATTTAGTTGAACTGATTCTTTCTTCCAGTCTTCCAAGAAGTTGGTTGCTTTCTCCCCGAAAGGTTTTCGGCTGAGGGCGTCTGCTACCACATTGGCCTTCCCGGGGTGGTATTGGATCTCAATGTTATAATCCTTAATCAATTCTAGCCATCTTCGTTGACGGAGATTGAGGTCTGGCTGAGTGAAAATGTACTTTTGGCTCTTGTGATCTGTGAAGATGTGACATTTGTTCCCAATCAGGTGGTGCCTCCATATTTTTAGGGCGTGCACTATGACTGCCAATTCCAAATCATGTGTTGAATAATTCTGCTCATGCGGCTTGAGTAGGCGTGATGCATAGGCGATGACTTTCTCATTTTGCATAAGCACACATCCTAAACCTTGCCTTGAAGCATCACAAAAGATGACGAAACTCTGGTGGATGTCTGGTAGTGTCAATACCGGCGCGGTTGTGAGTTTCTTCTTTATGATTCGGATGCTTTCTTCACACTTTGGGGTCCAGACAAATTTATTGTCTTTCTTGAGGAGCTCGGTCATAGGTCTTGCTATGCTGGAGAACCCTTTGATAAAACGACGGTAATATCCTGCCATTCCCAAAAAGCTTCGAACTTCACTAATGTTGGATGGCTGCTTCCATTTGGATACCGCTTCTACTTTGGATGGGTCCACTTCTATTCCTTCTGCAGTTAAGATATGCCCGAGGAAGGCTATCTTCTCTAACCATAATTCACATTTGCTAAGCTTAGCATAGAGTTGATGTGCTCTGAGTCTTCCGAGGACAATCCGAAGGTGATGCTCATGATCCTTGCGACTTTTGGAGTAGATAAGGATGTCGTCAATGAAGACTATGACAAACTTATCCAACTCTTCCATGAATACCTTATTCATAAGATTCATAAAAAAGGCGGGTGCGTTGGTTAGTCCAAAGGGCATTACTGTGAACTCATATTGTCCGTACCGGGTGACAAACGTCGTCTTCTGAACGTCTGCTTCCTTGATTCTCAGCTGGTGATATCCTGACCTTAGGTCTATCTTGGAGAAATACTTGGCCCCTTGAAGCTGGTCAAAGAGGTCATCGATCCAAGGTAGTGGGTACTTGTTTTTGATTGTAACTTCATTTAAGGATCGATAGTCAATGCACATCCTCATACTTCCATCCTTTTTGGTGACGAACAGGACTGGTGCTCCCCAAGGAGATGAGCTGGGACGAATGTACCCTTTTTGTTGAAGTTCTGCGATCTGGAGTTTTAGTTCTGCCAATTCGGTGGGAGCCATGCGGTACGGTCTTTTTGCGATTGGTGCGGTGCCAGGAATTAGATCAATGTAGAACTCTACTTCTCTTTCTGGCGTCATTCCTGGCAATTCTTCTGGAAACACATACATGAATTCTTCTACTACAGATATGCTTTCTGCTGCTAGATTAAACACCATTGGATCTTGGGCGGGTGGATGAGCCTGACATGAAACTGACTTCCCTTGGTGGTCAGTGAGAAGAACGGTCTTATCTACGCAACTTATGACACCATTATGCTTGGTTAACCAATCCAATCCTAAGATCACATCAATTCCGTGGGATGGCAAGACGGCTAAGTGAAAGGGAAATAGGGTCAAACCTTTTCCTAAATAATTTTGGTGGTTGAATTGCCCAACACAAATAATTGGACTAACTAGTTTGCTCTAGATTATAAGTTCTACAGGTGCCAAAGGTTCAACACAAACCAATAAAAAGTCCAAGAAAGGGTTCAAATAAAAAGAGCAAAAGACAACCGAAGGCTGCCATGGTCTGGCGCACCAGACTGTCCGGTGCACCACCGGACAGTGTCCGGTGCACCAGGGAGATCAACTCCAAACTTGCCACCTTCGGATTTCTGGAATTGCCCTCCGCTATAATTCACCGGACTGTCCAGTGTAGCACCGGACTGTCCGGTGTGCCAAGCGGAGCAACGACTACTGCGCCAACGGTCGTCTGCAAAAGCAACAGTGAACAGTGCGCGACTGCGCGTGGAGTCAGAGCAGACGCCAGAAGGCGCACCGGACAGTGAACAGTGACTGTCCGGTGCACCACCGGACTGTCCGATGGGCCCACATGTCAGAGCTCCAACGGTCGAACCCTAACGGTTGGGTGACATGGCTGGCGCACCGGACTGTCCGGTGCGCCCTTCGACAGCAGCCTTCCCCAATGACCACTTTGGTGGTTGGGGCTATAAATACCCCCCAACCACCACACTTCAAGGCATCCAAGTTTTCAGCCAACACATTCAATACAAGAGCTAGAGCATTCAATACAAGACACAATTAGAGTGAATCAAAATCTCTCCAAGTCCGAATTCCACTCAAAGCAATAGTGACTAGAAGAGAGAGTTTTGCCGTGTTCTTTTGAGCTCTTATGCTTGGATCACTTTTCTTCTTCCCATCTCTTGTTCTCAACTCACTTGTAATCAAAGCAAGAGACACCAAGTTGTGGTGGTCCTTGTGGGGACTAAGTGTCCCAATTGATTGAGGAGAAAAGCTCACTCGGTCTAAGTGACCGTTTGAGAGAGGGAAAGGGTTGAAAGAGACCTGGTCTTTGTGACCACCTCAACGGGGAGTAGGTTTGCAAGAACCAAACCTTGGTAAAACAAATCATCGTGTCACTCTCGCTATTTGCTTGTGATTTGTTTTCACCCTCTCTTTCAGACTTGATTATATTTCTAACGCTAACCCCAGCTTGTAGTTGTGCTTAAACATTATAAATTTCAGATTTGCCTATTCACCCCCCCTCTAGGCGACTTTCACTAAGTCTGCCAAGAACACTACCCCACTTAAAAGAATCCTGACTTGGGAGCATTTGAGGTGGCATAAAAGGTCTGATCCTGGGGTTCGGGTGACCAAGGGAATTTCTAGATGTGCAGTGGGAATGCATGCTTTTCCACAAAACCAGTGGCTATGAATGAATGGGATGTTCCTAAATCAAAAGGTACAGCAGCAGGAGTAAATTCAACTAGGAACTCACCGAGCACTACTCCCGGGGCTTGCTGAGCCTCTTGAGCGTCGACGTGGTTCACTCGTGCCCTGCCATGATACTGGGTCTTGCTTAGCTGGCTGTTAGAGGAGGGTGCCTTAGAGGCAGGTGCTGGGGCACTCTTGGGGCCATTCACCGAGTTGGAGTAGGTAGGCATGGATGTCTTCAACTGAGGACAATTATTCTTGTAGTGACTGAGGTCTCCGCAATGCCAACAGGCATTGGCTAGAGGTTGGTTGCTTGCAATGGAGGGGGCCTAGAGGGAACTTTGACCCTGCTGACTGAAACGTGATGGAGCAGACCCTGCTGGTTTGTTGAAGCTTGGTCCCTTGGGAGGAAAACCAAAAGATCGAACTCTTTGGTGCTTATCCTGCTGCTGAGCTTGGAGGACTTGAAACTTCCTCTTGAGGTGACCCTTTTCTTCTTCTCTAGCCCTTTCCACTTGTATGGCCTTGTTTGAGAGGTGCGAGAAGCTGAGGAAATCTTGGCTGGCGAGGATAGTCTTAAGTTCTGGTCTTAGCCCTTTCAAGAAACGGGCCATCTTCTTGGCTTCTTTGTTGACATCGTCTGGCACATAGCGAGCCAATTCTGTGAATTTGTGGACGTATTCACTAATAGATCTCCCTCCTTGAGTTAATTCCCGAAATTCATCTTCTTTGAGTTGGACGATTCCTAGGGGCACATGATGTTCTCGGAAGGCGGCTTCAAATTCTGCCCAGGTAGCATTTCGGACGACAGCGCTGAAGGTATCCCACCAGGATAGGCCCATCCCGAAGAGTTGATGAGCAGCAAGATGAACACGCTGGTTTTCAGGGCATCCGATGGCCTGTAACTTCCTTTTTATTGTGCGCAGCCAGTCATCAGCGTCGAGTGGGTTGCTGGATCCAGCAAATGTGGAAGGCTTGAGCCTTAGAAAATCTCCAATCCTGTCCTGAGGCCTTCCACCATTCGGGCACTGGTTCTCAAGGCTTCTGGTGAGGACCTCAATGAGTCGGGTTTGGTTGGCCAGAACTTGGGCTAAGTCTAATGGCAGCTCCGGAGGTGCGGGGAGGTGGGTTTCACTCCCTTCTCCACCGACTTCTCCTTCAGCACCTAGGGGAGACCTTGCTCCAATCCCTGAGGCGGTAGGCGTGGTTTTATCCGAAGCCATCTGCTAGAGAGAAAGGATTATTACTACTATGCATATGCCATATTTTTTTTTCAAACACGTTATTTTATTTATCACACAAGTCCATTACAAGCATACAGTTGCCACAGATCACACTACGCACGAGCGTTTTCTAAGGTGCTTCCGAACTCCCTTTCTAAGGTGTCCCCAAATTCCCTGAGAAGATCGTCATGGCTAGCCAGGGACATCTCCTCAACGTCTCACAAGCTTTCTATCCTGGAGGGAGGCAGTGTTGGCGGGGCTTCCTCTTTTCGTTCAGTCTAGCATCCTTGGCTCTTGGTCCGCTTCCAGATCTTCTTAGTGGGGGCGAGCTTCTTTAACTTCTTATCGTAGTTCATCTTCAGAGTTCGGTAGGCTTCACGAGTGTTGGCTTTTTCACCTTCTGCTATTTCGAGACTTTCTTGGAGGGACACCTTTTCCTTTTTTAATTCCTTGATTTGTTGCTCTAGGCTTTCCACCCGGGAATTTAGGTGGGTGCAGTGGGAGAAAAGGTCGTCATAGTGGTTATCAAGGGTGTGGAGATATCCGACCATGTAGACTATGGTGGGGTCATCCTCATTAGGATCTCTCCCTGACAAGGCCTGAAGTCGTTTCCTCCAAGTAGGGGTATTTTTGTTGCTGGGTGGAAAGTAACGAAGGGTGTCTCGGAGATTTTCCTGTTGTAGTTTTGGCATAGTTGGCAGAGGGCTTCTTGGGCAACATTTTGGCAAGTGTCTAGGAAGCGGTGTCCAGTGGCGGTGACTTGGAAGGGAGGGTGATTTGGGTAATTTCGGCTTTCTCCTAGGTAGACTGCCATAGAGCATTTCTCAATTCCATTCTCGCGGTATTCCTTCCAAGACGTACTCCGGCTTCTTGCGGATCCCCATGCGAAGCGCGCAGCTCCATAAAAGATGAGGGAATCCTTCCACCTCTGAGCTGTAGGATGTCCTAATGACAAAGGAGTCTTCCATCTGGTTTTAAGAGAAGAAGGGTTTGTTAATATCGGGAAAAGGAGAGAAGATTCTTCTTAGAGGGTAAGAGATCTTTTCTTTTTAAGGCAAACTTTAAGGTCGGGGCTACGATCTACGACCAGTCCTATGGCTCTGATACCACCTGAAGCGTCTCGATCCTTTGGGACTCAAAGGTGATACAATTACTAGTCCCAGGAGGCTAGTAACCACATTCCTTACTTCAAATAGTACAGAGTTCGAATAAAAGTTATTACAATACCAGAGTACAAGCTCTAGCGAGCCCGAAATACAAAGCATAGTGGAGGTTCAACTAGCCCAAGCCACAGGCAGACTGGGTGCAGACACAACCCCCTTCTAGTCGAGCATAACAGTAAAGAAGTCTTCAGCTACTGAAAAACATAAATAAATCTGGGTGAATACACTAGGTATTCTGCAAGCCCATCCCGCCCGTAAAAAGAGAGGGACCTATATAATACATGCTTTATATGGTGGAGCTGAAGTCACTCTTCTTTTTCAGAAAAGGCAATACTTTGATGGTTTTCCCCAAAGGAAGAAGTAGCACATTTTCACACTCAACCACCACTGAGCTTCCTGCTCCCGTGGCATTGTTTTCATTTCCAAAAAACACCCACACACACATTTCCCTATTTGCGGAGATCATAAACACTAGTTGCCATACCACACCAGACTCGTCCATACCAGTGGACACGGACTATTCGAATAGGTTTGAAATCTACGCAGAGGGGTACACTTTACCCACTAGTCCGGCTCTGCGGTCTCATGACCAATGAGACCCAAATCCGAATCTCTTTCTTTCCTCGCACGTCCTTACCTTAACAGTTATATCGGAAGGAGTCAGGCCACCACCATGTCTAAAACCGGACAAAACATTCCCCCTCCTTATCCTCCCGGTGCTCCCCAGCCAGCATAACCCTGGGGTTTGGACCGTACGAGTTCAGATTGAGTGACTGCCCATACAGTATCGAGTGGTTGTACTTGTCATGAGTACAGGTAGTGAAGGATGACAAACCGGTCCTTATATGAGGGGACAATCCTTCTGCTCACACCTAACCCGGCTGAGCCAACACCCGAGGCCCTCCCCTAAACCAGGGAGTCCCTGATTATCCCACTCAAAAGGTGATAAGGATGAATACCCTTCATCATACACTTTTTGAAAACATCATTTATTAAAAACGCCACCCTTTTCTCATCCCACATTTTGTACTCAAAAGATATTCTTTAATGCGGGCTATCTCTCTTCTCGCAATGCAAAGGACCCAACCTTTATTCCTGGCTTAGGTAGTGGTAGAAAGAGTAGGTAATTTATGCATCAAGGGAAGAATGTACTTGCCTTCGTCGAAGTTCTCCTAGCACGAAAGGTCTATTTCAGAGAGGTCGGGTTCCTGGCCTTCTTCCGGAGCTATAAATTCCGGAGAATCGGATCCCTCTTGTCCTAGCAAAAACAAGCAACGAACAATACATCAACCATGGTGGCTTAGTGGAGTGTGCCAAGTTTTAAATATTATTATTTTGTGCTCTCTTTATTATTTAGACTATTTTTGGTGCATAAAATATCAATATATGCATTTATATATGAAAATAGGAAAAAGAAATGGGAAAAATAAAAGGAAAAAGGATTTCCTTGCTAACTAGGCCCGGGGGGATTTTGGCCCAGCTGGGGGCGCGCGCGCTGCCGCGCGGGCGAGCGGCGCGGCTGACGGCGCCGTGGGCGCGAGCCCACGTGCCAGCGAGGGGGGGGACAACGTTACGGGGTTGGTGATGGGGGGGGGGGGTCGGCCGAGTGGAAAACCGGTCGCCGTAGTTCGACGGTGGTTCTCCGCCGGTGATCCGGTTTCGGGTGGTTGGGTCGGTGACGAAGCACGGGTGGGGGTAGGAGATCAGGGTGGAGGGGTCAATTTGGCTGGTGGGGTCTTAGGACGATCGGTCCGTGGTGAGGTGGCGGGGGCCGACGGCGGTGAGGTCGCCGGCGAGGCTACCGGGCGCAATAGGCGAAGAAGAAGTGTGTGCTAGGCTTGCGGCGTAGAGGCGGAGCTTAAGCGCTAAAGCAATTTGAGCATAAGCCACCAGAGAGGGGAGAGCGGAGCTCACCGAAGAGGGGAGGGACAATGGCGTCGAGCTCGATTGGGTCAGAGGGAGGAAGATGGAGTGGCTAAGGCCTGGTGCGGTGAAGGGGCTTGGGGCGGTCCTTTTATAGGCGGCCGGGGATGGGGAGGGAGGAGAGGTGGCGAGCACCGGCGATGATTGCCGCGGCGATGATGGTGCACAGTGGCGACAGGATGGCTCGGGGCTGCGCAAGGGGACAGGGACGCAAGGCGCCAAACCTTGCTGGTGGATGAGTAATGGCGAGGTGACGGGACGAGCGGTGCCGGCGGTGATCGCGTCGATAGCCGATCATGGGCGAGGGGAGAGAGCTGACAAGCGGGGCCCGCCTGCCAGAGAGAGGGCGATCAAGAGGGGGAGGGCGGGTGCGGCTGTCGGGCAGGGTCGAGCTGTCAGTGGCAGGCGTGGGCGCGCGGGAGGTGGGCCGAGCGCGCGGAAGTGGGAGAGGGGAAAGACTTGGGTCGGAATCGGCCCAACCGGGGGGAGAGGAATTCCTTTTCCTTTTGCTTTTCCTATTTCCAAGTCTATTTTACTTTCTCCTCTTCTATAATCTCTTTTCCCTTTGAATAAATATTTATCTAAATTTCTTGGGTGTCAAAATATTCTATGTGAGGTGCTACTAACAACTAGGATGCATGCATATGATGAATGAAATGTTTCATGAGATGGGGGGTCTTAGGGGATAAATAAGGAGGGTTTAGGAGTTGAGGGTTTCTAACCTTGGGATCAAAATTGGGATGTTACACACCTAACCCGGCTGAGCCAACACCTGAGGCCCTCCCCTAAACCAGGGACTCCCTGATTATCCCACTCAAAAGGTGATAAGGGTGAACACCCTTCATCATACAAAAGACTTGTAAGCGAAGCAATTGATACCAATTGTCTGGTGGTCCTTACGGGGTCTAAGTGACCCGGAAAATCAAGGAAGAAAGCTCACTCGGTCTAAGTGACCGTTTGAGAGAGGGAAGGGGTTGAAAGAGACCCGGTCTTTGTGACCACCTCAACGGGGACTAGGTTCTTTGGAACCGAACCTCGGTGAAACAAATCACCGTGTTATCCGCTTTATTTCTTGATTGATTTGTTTTCCCCTTCTCTCCCGGACTCAGATTTTATTCTAACGCTAACCCCGGCTTGTAGTGTGTTTAAAGTTGCAAATTTCAGTTTCCGCCTATCCACCCCCCTCTAGGCGACTTTCACTCATCCTTGCCCACAGATATATAGTTACACCCATATCTGCACCCCATCAGGTTTGTTATCCGCGGTTCGTGTCCGTTGCCATCTCTAGTTGGACGACATACCAGATGCTACGATCGCTAAATCTAGCGTACAAGAGCGTTTAGAGACCCTTGTTGGAGAGAGTCTAAGAGGGAGACCACATTGACACTTGGCATACGGGGCCCGCCTCCACCAAGAACAGAAACGACGTTATCACGAGTGTCACTCATAGTTGTTAAGGCGACGCTAACCTGTAAGGCGTCTGAGTCGCCTTACTGCGTAGACTAAGGCGTCCGCTTCAACGCCTAAAGCGTCGCTCCGTGGATGCCTTGATCTACTGTAGGTGGACGCTTTTGAAATCCCCAACGCCCAAGACACCAGATCTCTAGCACTGTTACTCTAGCGACGGGAATCTCCCAGCGGTGGAGAGAAGGAGAAGCAGGGAGAGAGGGGACTGGGAGAGGGGAGAGAGGGAGGGACAGGTGGCACGGGTGCGACTGGAGAGGAGGCGTTGGTGCAGCTAGGAGATGGAGAAGCGGGGAGAGAGAGGTATATGAGAGGGGAGAGAGAGGTGGCGGCTGGAGAGAGCCCTATGCGGCTGGGAGATAGGAAGCTGGGAGATAGAGGGAATAAATGGGTTTGACCTAAGTTTAGTGGGTTAGATGGGCTGAATTAGGCTAATGTGCTATTTTTTTTCTTTTCTTTACCATTTTTTGTTCTTTATTAGTACTTTTATCCTAAACATTTTTCTCAAATATCAGTATTTAATCCATTTTTAAATATATTTAAAGTGTCATCTCGCCTTACGCTTTACCGCTTAAAAGGTAAAAAGGGGTCAGTCGTCTTACCTTGCCTTACCGCTTTAACAAATATGGTGACAATGTCGGTAGTCGCATGTGATCTGTACCGCTCGACCCGCACAAGCAGTTTGGCACATAAATTTTGAGCATGATCCCTAGTTATTATGTGTTGTGTCGGATCAGTTTATAGGCTTAGTCATCGGCTCACGACACAACACATTATTGCTTATAGGGTTTAGGGCTTATTTTGAGTGACCCGATATTATAAAAAGGACCAAAATTCAAATTCGGACCCAAAATTATAAAAAGCTCGAAGTTCACACCGAGGCCCGAAATTCAAAACAAATCTGATAAAAAATACCCTCTCCTTCCCACAATAGCATTCGTTTTAGCTCTTGGTTTTATGTCTATATTCAAATAAATGATGATAAATCTAGATACATATATAAAACATATACATCAAATATTGTATAAATCTATTAATTATCTAAAAGGAATTTTAATTTGAGACAAAGGAGTAAAAGATAAGACAAACAAATTTGACCAAATGAAAACTTATTATTTCTATTAAATTACTAGAGTTGTGCAATTGCTACCTTGTTAAAAAACTTTTGGTAAGAAGGGAAAAAGAGTATAGCCATCTCTAGATAGAGTTCACAAGTTCAGTTTATTGTCCAATGTTTATATCAAAAGTAAAATTACATCACATCCTCTAACTCAAAACTACAAAAGAAACATCTAACTACCACCAACTTCACGTTCTTCATCTAAGTACATAGAAATGTGGTATTTTTGTGGAAGATGTTTTTGGTAAAAGGGGGAGTTTGCAAATAGGGAGAAAATATAAAGGGGAGAATACTTCCCTAATCTATAAAGGTATGTGACCTTCGTCTTGTTGTTGGAGGAGCGCAACCTTACGGAGGTGGGCACCCTTCAGCCATCGCTTGGCTTCAAGGATTTTCATCAGGCAGCCCGGCTGCATTCCCTCACCGATGGTCACCCAGGATGGTGACCACCAGTTCGATGGTGGGGAGAAGCAAGCCGGGCTGCGGCCTCTGCCCCGCCCTCAGCTTCAAGGATCTTCATCATCCTTGCTGGGGAGGAGGGCGAGGTGAGTCGGGGCCTGCCTTCGCGTGGGCTGGTGACTCGCTTCTTCCTTCGGCATATGGGGGTGGAAACCATCCTCCAGCTCTGCGAAGGAGGCGTCCTCCAGCCATGCGGGGGAAGGCGAACTGCTGCTGCCTAGCCAGGGTGCAGCATTTCGTCCTCCGTCCGGGCGACTGTGGCCGGCTGCACCGGGGGTCGCACAACACGTCGTACGCCGCGAGGGCGGTACTCGTGTTCTGAGACGGTCCCGTTCTCGTTCTTGCGGCGAGGACGTGAGTGAGGACCTGCCGGTGCGCTTTGGGGCGGCCGGTGCTCGCTGGTGCGGTGTTGGTGGGCAGGTGGCTGCCGTCGTCGGTGCTGAGGTGGTGGCAGCCAGAGAAGGTTTCTCCGCCGACGAGATCGTCGGCGCCACCTGCGGTCGGACCTCCGGCTCTTCGGCCTTGGCGGCTTGTCCTCGCCCCTCGTGTGGGGACGTGGGCGAGGGACCTCCAGCAGCAGCGTTTGCCCTGAGGTCGTCGCTGCAGCTGTCTTGCCGTCCGAGACGGAGGTCGTTGACGCTGCTGCAGTGGTTGGCGGCGAGCCACCCGGAGTTTGTCGTCCTGCAGGCCCTCCGATGTGGAGGTTGTTCATACCCGCGGGAGTGGAACCGGAGTTCCGTTTGTAATGGCACCTTGAGTGCCGGTGTTTTTTCATTGTGGCTGTCGAGGCCTGAACATCTGGGTATTTGAGTGTAATACCGTGTTTCTTCCTCATTTCGAGAACTAGGACTCGCCTGTCGGCTAGCTGAACCGCTTAACCGAGTGTTTGTTGCCCTGTGCGGAAGGTGACGAGTGAGGTATCCGTATCCCGGAGGCGTAGGAGTCCCTCAGCTCGGTCGGCCTTGCCACCCAAGGCTTCTCTTGCTCAGTTATAGAACCCTCGGCTGCTCTGTGATGAGCCGGAGCCGGAGGCAGCGGTGTCAGCGTGGACAGAGGCGGAGTCGGCTCGAGAAGAAGCTTCGTCGGCCCGGGAGCACGTGGCCTCCCTGGCCGAGGAGGTGCAGCAGCGACGACTGGAGCTTGGCCAGGTCGTCCGTTAGCGGGACCAGCCTCGGAGTCATGCTACCGAGGTCGTGAGCCGGGCTGATGTCCTCGGGGGACAGCTAGCTGAGGCTACGGAGCGGCCGGTCGAGGTGTCTGCCCGGGCTGGGACCCTTGCGGAGACCTTGGCTATGATGGCCCGAGCGTGGTGCTGGCGTCCTCCTTCGAGGTGGAGATCCTTTCGCCCGTGTCGCCGTCCAAGGCCGGGCCAGATTCCGCCGAAGGTGGAGACGACGCCGAGGGTGTTGCTGCTCCTTCTGTTGATGTCTGAACCTGCAGGGAGAGTTTGTCTGTAGTGTGCGTATGTTTTTTGTGGCCGCCGAGGCCCAAACATATTATTGTCGTGTTGTAAAGCTGTGTTTCCTTTCCTCTTGTTTCGAGTATCAGGACTTGTTCGTCGGTAGCAGAATCGTTTATCCGAGCGAGAGTTACTTTTCACGGAAGGTGATGAGTGATGTATCCGTATCCCGGAGACGTAGGAGTCCCTCGGCTCGGTCGGCCTTGCCGCTTACGTGCACTCTTACTCGTTCGTAGGATTATGTTATCGATATAGTCGAGAAGGCACGAAAATCGTTCTGGCAGAAAAGTTTTCGAGCGTTAAGACTTGTTCGGTCAGCAGAATCGCTTATCCGAACGTGAGTTACTTATCGCAGAAGGTGATGAGTGAGGTATCCGTATCTCGGAGGCGTAGGAGTCCCTCGGTCGGCCTTGCCGCTTACGTGTACTCCGTCGTTTTCAGGATCCTGCTATCGAAGCAGTCGAAAAGCGCGAAAGATGTTCTGGCAGAAAGACTTTTTCCGAGGAAAATTTTGACGCAGAGGGGGTTCCCCCCCCTTCTAGCCCCCGAGGGAGGGTCGGGCTTCGCCGAGGCAAGGCTGACCCTTCCTTGACGGTTAGACTCTATTTGTGTATGTAAAGAAAACGAGGCATATGAACGACTCGAAACATCTTAAGGGTAGAAGCGACGTAGCTGTCGGATGTTCCAAGCGTTGTTGTAGACCTCGCCTTGATCGTTGGCCAGCTTGTATGTCCCGGGCTTCAAAATCTTGGCGATGATGAACGGCCCTTCCCAGGGGGGAGTAAGCTTGTGGCGCCCTCGGGCGTCTTGCCGCAGCCGAAGCACGAAGTCTCCCACTTGGAGGTCTCGGGGCCGAACCCCTCGGGCGTGGTAGCGTCGCAGAGACTGCTGATATCGCGCCGAGTGTAGTAAGGCCACGTCCCGAGCCTCTTCCAGCTGGTCCAGCGAGTCTTCTCGGTCGGTCTGATTTCTTTGGTCGTCGTACGCCCTTGTCCTTGGGGAACCGTATTCTAAGTCTGTGGGCAAGATAGCCTCGGCCCCATAGACTAGAAAGAACGGCGAGAAACCCGTGGCCCGGCTTGGCGTCGTCCTCAGACTCCAGACCATCGAGGGTAGTTCCTTCATCCACCGCTTGCCGAACTTGTTGAGGTCGTTGTAGATCCTCGGTTTAAGTCCTTGCAGAATCATGTCGTTGGCACGCTCCACCTGCCCATTTGTCATGGGGTGAGCCACGGCGGCCCAGTCCACCCGGATGTGGCGATGCTCGCAGAAGTCCAGGAACTTCTTGCCAGTGAACTGGGTGCCATTGTCGGTGATGATGGAGTTCGGGACCCCGAAGCGATGGATGATGTTGGTGAAGAAAGCCACCGCCTGCTCAGACCTGATGCTCATTAGGGGTCGGACCTCGATCCACTTGGAGAATTTGTCGATGGCGACCAGCAGGTGCGAGAAGCCCCCGGGTGCCTTCTGCAAGGGACCGACGAGGTCCAGACCCCATACAGCAAACGGTCAGGTGTTGGGTATTGTCTGCAGGGCCTGAGCGGGCAGGTGCGTCTGTCTTGCGTAGAATTGACACCCCTGGCAGGAGGGTACAATCCTAGTGGCGTCGGCCAGTAGAAGCCTTGTCGGAAGGCGTTCCCGATGAGGGCTCGAGGTGCTGCGTGGTGACCGCAAGCCCCCGAGTGTATCTCTTGCAATAGCTCCTGCCCTTTCGTCACCCAGTAAGACGAACGACTTGGCGCGCCGCGCCAGTCACCGAGCTTCGGCTTTGTCGAGGGGGAGCTCTCCTCGGTGGAGATATTGCAAGTACGGGGTCTGCCAGTTCCGATTAGGCGTGACCCCATTCCGCTCTCCCTCGACACGCAGTGCCTCACCCTCGGCGGCCGAGGGTGCCTCGGGTTGGGCCGAGGCCTCCCCGGGCTCGGGCGTGTCGTCGGTCTTGATGGAGGGTTGATGTATGTCTCTGGAGAAGACATCCGGGGGAACCGTTGTCCGCCTCGAGGCTATTTTAGCCAGCTCATCCGCAGTCTCGTTGTAGCGTCGAGCGACGTGGTGGAGCTCGAGCCCGTAGAACTTGTCTTCCAGGCGCCGAACCTCGTCGCAGTAGGCCTCCATCTTCCGGTCGCGGCAGTGGGAGTTCTTCATGACTTGGTCGATGACAAGCTGCGAGTTGCCACGAGCATCGAGGCGCCGAACCCCTAGCTCGATGGCGATGCGCAACCCGTTAACCAGAGCCTCGTACTCGGCCACATTGTTTGACGCCGGGAAATGGAGGCGCAACACGTAGCGGAGGTGCTTCCCGAGGGGTAAGATGAAGAGCAGGCCCGCACCTGCTCCTGTTTTCATCAGCGACCCATCGAAGTAAATGGTCCAGAGTTCCGGTTGGATCGGAGCTGTTGGTAGCTGGGTGTCGACCCATTCAGCCACGAAGTCTGCCAAGACTTGGGACTTGATGGCCTTCCGAGGAGCGAACGAGATTGTCTCGCCCATGATCTCCACCGCCCACTTTGCTATCCTATCCAAGGCCTCTCGGCACTGGATGATCTCCCTCAGGGGGAAGGATGACACCACAGTCACCGGATGAGACTCGAAGTAGTGTCGCAACTTTCGCCGCGTCAGAATTACTGCATACAGTAGCTTCTGAATTTGCGGGTAGCGGATCTTGGTCTCGGATAGCACTTCGCTGATGAAGTAGACCGGCCTCTGGACGAGCAGTGCATGCCCTTCTTCTCGTCTCTCGACTACGATCGCGGCGCTGACCACCTGAGTGGTTGCGGCTACGTAGATCAAGAGGGCTTCTCTTGCAGCGGGGGGCACCAAGATGGGCGCACTTGTAAGGAGTGCCTTTAAGTTTCCGAGGGCTTACTCGGCCTCGGGGGTCCAAGTGAAGCGCTCGGTCTTCCTTAAGAGGTGGTACAAGGGTAGGCCTTTTTCGCCGAGGCGCGAGATGAAGCGGCTCAGAGCCGCAAGGCATCCCATGACCCTTTGTACTCCTTTCAAGTCTTTGATAGGCCCCATGTTGGTGATGGCTGCGATTTTCTCCGGGTTGGCCTCGATGCCCCGCTCGGAGACGATGAACCCCAGGAGCATGCCTCGGGGGACTCCGAAGACACACTTCTCGGGATTGAGTTTCACGCCCTTCGCCCTCAGACACTAGAATGTCGTTTCAAGGTCAGAGAGGAGGTCGGAGGCTTTCCTCGTCTTGACTACGATGTCATCGACGTAAGCCTCGATCGTTCGACCGATGTGCTCTCCGAACACGTGGTTCATGCACCTCTGGTATGTCGCGCCTGCATTCCTCAAACCAAATGGCATAGTAATATAGCAGTACATGCCAAAGGGTGTGATGAAAGAAGTCGCGAGCTGGTCGAACTCTTTCATCTTGATTTGGTGATACCCTGAGTAGGCGTCGAGGAATGACAGGGTTTCGCACCCAGCAGTGGAATCCACGATTTGATCGATGCGAGGCAGAGGGTAGGGAACCTTCAGACATGCTTTGTTTAGACCAGTGTAGTCTACACACATCCTCCATTTCCCACCTTTCTTTTTCACAAGCACAGGGTTGGCTAACCATTCGGGATGGAATACCTCTTTGATGAACCCCGCATCCATCAGCTTGTGGATCTCCTCGCCTATGGCTCTACGCTTTTCTTCGTCAAAACGGCGCAGAGGCTGCTTCACGGGTCGGGCTCCAGCTCGGATATCCAGCGAGTGTTCGGCGACATCCCTCGGTATGCCGGGCATGTCCGAGGGACTCCACGCAAAAACATCGGCGTTCGCGCGGAGAAAGTTGACGAGCACTGCTTCCTATTTGGGGTCGAGCTCGGAGCCGATCCGGACTTGCTTGCAGGCGTCGTTGCTAGGGTTGAGAGGGACGGACTTAACCGCCTCTGCTGGCTCGAAGTTGTCGGCGTGGCGCTTCGCATCTTGCACCTCCTTGGAGAGGCACTCCAGGTCGGCGATGAGGGCCTCGGACTCGGCGAGGGCCTCAGCGTACTCCACACACTCCACGTCGCATTCGTACGCGTGTCGGTATGTGGATCCGACGGTGATGACCCCGTTGGGGCCCGGCATCTTGAGCTTGAGGTAGGTGTAGTTGGGGACGGCCATGAACTTGGCGTAGCACAGTCTCCCCAGCACCGCGTGGTAGGTTCCTCGGAACCCGACCACCTCGAACGTGAGGGTTTTCTTTCGGAAGTTGGAGGGAGTCCCGAAGCAAACGGGCAGATCGAGTTGTCCAAGGGGCTGGACGCGCTTCCTGGGGATAATCCCGTGAAAGGGCGCCGCACCGGCCCGGATCGTGGACAGATCGATCTGCAAGAGCCCGAGGGTCTCGGCGTAGATGATGTTGAGGCTGCTGCCTCCGTCCATGAGGACCTTGGTGAGCCTGACGTTGCCGATGACGGGGTCGACAACGAGCGGGTACTTTCCTGGGCTCGGCACGCGGTCGGGGTAGTCGCCTTGGTCGAAGGTGATGGGCTTGTCGGACCAGTCTAGGTAGACTGGCGCCGCCACCTTCACCGAGCAGACCTCCCGGCGCTCCTGCTTGCGGTGCCGAGCCGAGGCGTTCGCCACTTGCCCACCGTAGATCATGAAGCAGTCGTGGACCTCGGGGAACTCCTCTGCCTTGTTGCCCTCCTTCTTGTCGTTGTCATGGCCTTTGCCACCTTCCGCCGGGGGCCTGGCCTTATGGAAGTAGCGCCGAAGCATGACGCATTCCTCAAGGGTGTGCTTGACGGGACCCTGATGATAGGGGCACGACTCCTTGAGCATCTTGTCGAACAGGTTGGCCCCTTCGGGAGGCTTCCGAGGGTTCCTGTGCTCGGCGGCAGCGACAAGATCTGCGTCGGCGGCGTCGCGTTTCGCTTGCGACTTCTTCTTGCCTTTCTTCTTCGTGCCGCGCTGGGCGGACGCCTCGGGGACGTCTTCCTGCTGGCGTCCCTGAGGCTGCTTGTCCTTCCGGAAGATGGCCTCGACCGCCTCCTGACTAGAGGCGAACTTGGTGGCGATGTCCATCAACTCGCTCGCCCTGGTGGGAGTCTTGCGACCCAGTTTGCTCGCCAGGTCGCGGCAAGTGGTGCCGGTGAGGAACGCGCCGATGACATCCGAGTCGGTAATGTTGGGAAGCTCGGTGCGCTGCTTCGAAAATCGCCGGATATACTCCCGCAGGGATTCCCCTGGCTGCTGGCGGCAGCTTCGGAGATCACAGGAGTTCCCAGGGCGCACGTACGTGCCCTGGAAGTTTCCAGCGAAGGCTTTGACCAGATCGTCCCAGTTGGAAATCTGCGCAGGAGGTAGATGCTCCAGCCAGGCTTGGGCGACGTCAGAGAGGAACAGGGGGAGGTTGCGGATGATGAGGTTGTCATCGTCCGTTCCACCTAGCTGGCAGGCCAGCCGGTAGTCCGCAAGCCACAGTTCCGGCCTCGTTTCCCCCGAGTACTTGGTGATGGTAGTCGGGGCTCGGAACCGGGTCGGGAACGGCGCCCGTCGTATGGCCCGGCTGAAGACTTGCGGACCAGGTGGTTCGGGCGAGGGGCTCCGATCCTCCCCACTGTCGTAGCGTCCCCCACGCCTGGGGTGGTAGCCTCGGCGCACCTTTTCGTCGAGGCGGGCTCGACGGTCGTGGCGGCGGTGCTCGTTGCCGAGGCGACCCGGGGCTGCAGGTGTCGCGTCCCGCGTGCGCCCGGTGTGGACCGAGGCTTCCCGCATGAATCGGGAAGTCGCGGCGCGATGCTCCAGGGGGTACCCTTGCCTTCGGGAGGCAGAGCTCTCGGCCCGTCGGACCGCGGCATCCTCCAGGAGATTCTTGAGTTCTCCCTGGATACGCCGCCCCTCGGTGGTAGATGGCTCCGGCATCGCTCGGAGTAGTATTGCCGCTGCAGCCAAGTTCTGGCCAACCCCACTGGAAGTCAGGGGCAGCCTTGCCCTAGCATCGTCAGTGATACGGCGCTGGACGTCCTGGGGCCGATGACGCGCTTCTCCGGCTAGTGCTCGGCCTGCCCACTCCTGCTCGATGTTTTGCCGGAGCTGTACAAGTTGTCATGCTTCCTCGTCGAGCTTGGACTGCATCTCGCAGATTTGCTTGAGCTGTGTGTCCTGACCCCCCACAGGGACTGGGACCACAGCTAGCTCCCGCAGGATGTCAACGCGAGGCGCAGGCCCAGGGGGATCATCGTCCTCCGGCATACCAAAGTGGTTGCCTTCGTCGTGACCCTCTAGATCGACGTGGAAACACGACTTGGGCCACGACCTTCGTCGTCAAGGCTGTGGCCATCATCAGAGCAATCGGAGAGGCAGTAGTCGCATGCGGTCATGAAGTCTCGCATGGCGCTAGGATTACCGAGCCCGGAGAAAACCCAACCAGAGTCGGGCTCGTCGTCTTCCTCGGAACCCGGGGGCCCGTAGGTCGAGACGGTCGTCAGTCGGTCCCAGGTTGACCACATATGGTACCCCGGAAGGTTAGAATATGCCTTTATGAAAGCGCTCACCGAAGCGGGATCGCTTGGTGGATCGAAGCTGAATCTAAAAGGCACAAGGTGGAAAACGGACGGTAACTCTCGATCGATGGACGATGACGAAGTCGCGTCGGGGACGGACTGCATCGTTATCTCAGGTACGAGGCTAACGCCCAACAAGCCCTTCGCGAGCGCGCTGGCGTCATCTGTCCGCTTGGGGTTGGCGTGTTGCGGGGAAACGACGCTCGTCGTCGTCTCAGGCGCGAGGTCAACGCCCGACATGTCCCCCGCTGGGGTGTCGGCGTCGTCGACTCGCTCGACAGCCAACGAGGTGCCGCCTCCTGCTTGGCCACGGTTGCCCCGCCTCCTTCTCCTGCGGCGAGGAAGGCGACGGGACAAACACGGATGCTGCTCTTCCGCCACGGGGGGAAGACGTCGTCGAGTTCGCCGCCGCCGGGCGAGATAACGACCGTCGTTGTCGCTACCGCGCTGCGGAGGAAGGAGTATCATGTCGTAGCTGCCGTCGAGGGACATGAACTCGAGACTCCCGAAACGGAGCAGCGTCCCGGGCTGAAGAGGTTGCTGGAGACTACCCATCTGGAACTCAACGGGAAGTTGTTCGTCAACACGCAGCAGGCCCCTACCTGGCGCGCCAACTGTCGGCGTTTCGACCCCGGGGGGTCCCTGGACCGACGAGTAAAATTGTCGCTGCGTGCCCCAGCCCAGATGGGTTGGCGCGAGATGGAACACAAAGGGGGGAAAACCGCGGCTCGTGTTATCCTGCGCCAGAGTGGGTGCGCTTGCAGTAGGGGTTACAAGCGTTCGCGAGGGAGAGAGGGAGTCTCGCGCGACCACCTTTCGTATGAGGGCCCTGGCCCTTCCTTTTATAGATGAAAGGAGAGGGTCCAAGTGTACAATTGGGGTGTAGCAATATGCTAACGTGTCCGGCAGAGAGGAGCCAGAGCCCTATGTACATGCCAACGTGGCTGTCGGAGAGGTGCTAGAGCCTTGTGTACGCGGCGTCGTGGCCGTCGGAGGAGCGTTTGAGCCCTGTAGAAGCACAGCTGTCGGGGCTGCTGAGACCTTGCTGACGTCTCCTTGAGGACCATCATGTAAGGGGCTGAGAGCCACCGTCGTCATGGACGCACGCGGGGAGCCATCATTACTTGTTACCGGGGCGAGTCTGGATGGGACGTCGGTCTTGTTCCCCCGTAGCCTGAGCTAGCTAGGGGTAGGGTAATGATGTACCCCCTGCGGCGTGGTCGGTACGAGCCCAAGGTCGGGCGAGGCGGAGGCTCCTCTTGAGGCCGAGGCCGGGGTCGGGCGAGGACACGATTCCTCCCGAGGTCGAGGTTGAGGCCGGACCCTGGGGTCGGGCGAGGCGGAGACCACCGTTCGAGGTCGAGGCCGAGCCCTAGGGTCGGGCGAGGCGGAGACCACCGTCCGAGGTCGAGGTTGAGGCCGAGCCCTGGGGTCGGGCGAGGCGGAGACCACCTTCCGAGGCCGAGGCCGGGGCCGAGCCCTGGGGTCGGGCGAGGCGGAGACTTCCTCCTGAGGCCGAGGTCCAAGGTCGGGCGAGGCGGAGCTTCCTGTGGTGCATGAGGCTGGACTCAGCTGCTGTCAGCCTCACCCTGGCGGGTGGCACAACAGTCGGAGAGGGGCGAGTGGCGCTGTTTTCCTGTCAGGTCAGTCAGTGGGAGGGCAAAGTGACTGCGGTCACTTCGACCTTGCCGACTGAGGCACGCGTGTCAGGATAAGGCGTCAGGCGATCCTTGCATTGAATGCGCCTGCGATACGGTCGGTTGGTGAGGTGATTTGGCCAAGGTTGCTTCACAACGAAGCCTGCCCGAGCTGGGCTTCGGGCGAGTCGAGGGTGCGCCCGTTGCTGAGGAGGCCCTCGGGCGAGGCGTGAATTCGCCTGGGACTACTGTTCTCGCCCGAGGCTGGGCTCAGGCGAGGCGAGATTGCGTCCCTTGAGTAGACGAAGCCTTGACCTGAATTACGCTCATCAGTCCCTGCAGCTTGTGCTGATGGTGATTACCAGCCGAGTTTAGGAGTGTTAGGGGTACCCCTAATTATGGTACCCGACATATATATATATATATATATATATATATATATATATATATATATATATATATATATATATATATATATATATATAATTGCTAACTGCACCCCACTTGAAAACAACAGATCAAGTTTTGGGTTTGAATAAGAATAGATGGAAGATTCCGCTAGAAAAGGGGATAGATGGCATAGGCAACAGTTCTTCAGATTCTTAAGGATAGTTAGAACTTCTACGAAAAAGGCATAAGCCTCAACTTATGGGTCTATAGGGATAAGGATTCATATTTATTTGTAGTGTTGCTTTTAAATTGGCGCTTTTATTGAGCTTTCTTTCACACTTCCTATACATAATTTTTTTGTAATTTGTATTTGCTATACTATGCCATACATAGTTACAAATGGTGTGGTCAGAGATTAATCCAATTGCTTTTAAGAAGCTAATGCATCATGGAGTTACTTCAATAACTAATGGAATTTAATTAGTGACAAACAATGCATTGAATTTAATGACAACAGGTCCTAGAAATAAATTTCTAACTTAGATAAGCAAATCTAGAGAAGCTTAGTCTGGACAATAATTCTTAATTGGACCCTAGCAAGGAAATCTACAGATGTTTTGTCCTGGCAACTAACAATTACTATTTCTTAGTTAGTCCTTTATGCCTAGCAAGTAAACGAATAAATGTTGGAATAATTGTGATTATACCCTTCGTTGGCCATGCAATTGTCATTTTCAACTTTGTGATTTTACACCTCTATTTTGAAAACGAAGCTACCGTTTCTCTCCCTCTCAACGTCGTTAGTGAACATCAGAATTAGTGATTAAAAAAATAAAAAATGTGAAAAGAAATGGATGAAAGGTCCAAACTACCCTCCTATTTTGTATGGGTGCAACCTCAACAGGGGTAAATTCACAATTACTTAATATAACGAGGGGTAAAATCACCCTTCGCTACGCCTCGGACGCGGACCACTCGTCACCCTTCGCTCATCCAGATCGAACGAAGGGTACCTGGCGCGAAGGCTCCAAGGATGTCGGTGAAGGCTACACGTTGATCAGTCCAACGTCGGCCCACCAGAAGACGCGCCAGGAGGCCCACTAGTCAGCGTAGCGTGCGGGTGTGTAATCTAGTGCGTGTTGTATGTTGTACGAACGGCACTGTAATTACTCTGTTACATGGAATATCCCCTGGATATAGTTGGTGGCTGGGGGTAGGGTCGTACTTTGAACCACCTACCCCTGAACAGGCTATAAATACCCTCGTCCTGTAGCGGGATGTGACACGCATAACGAGAAGCTATAGTTCCCCACCGTTTGTCTTGGCGTGCACCTGAGCTCTCACCTACTCTCCAAGTGTTTAGGTCCATCTGACAGTGCATCGCATGCGTCAGTGCCCAACAGACCCAATACGAGAAATAATGTAAAGCAGAAATATCAAGCCAAACATGTGCAACCATACCACTGTCTGCTACTTGTGCCTCTCAAACATCTGCCTTGATCCTTGAAGGAACAAAACAATCAGCATGTTCAAACATGATATTTATCTCCTTTTTCTTCATAAGAAGCCGATAGTGTGTATGCGTGTTGGTAAAGGCACTGTGAACTTTGCATTTTCCTTCAAAATGGTTCAGGCTTTCAGAGCATAACAAAATTTTGCTTCATATTGAGATTGAATGGTGGTTCAAGCACATGATAAAGGCACCAATTACATGTGATGCTCTTACACCTGTCTAACACACCTTGCTAACTTGCTCCACTGATTCGATCAAGCTAGAACCAGGAAGTTTTCTCAACCCATTTTCTTTTGCTCTATTCCTTATACTAGCTGATTTATTCCATTGTCCTTTCTGAGCAAATACTTCTGAAATCAAAGCATAAGTACCTGGATTCTGTTGTCCAACCTCAAGGAGCTCATTGCTAATAACCTGCCCAAGCATTGTATTTCCATAAGTTCTGCATGCAGAAAGTAAAGCACAAAGTACACTAGATTTGTCATTTAAGGTAGATAACTTTATGAACTTGTATCCTTCTTCAAGATGTCCCGCTCGACTCATTAAATCAACAAAGCAACCATAATGCTCTTCCTGTGGACGAACTGAATACATTGAGGTCATTGACTGAAAAATATGCAGACCCTCCTTAATTAGACCAGCATGACTGCATGCAGAAAGCACTGAAGAAAATGTTAACCCATCAGGATTAATATTTCCTTCTTCCATCAGCTTAAACATTTCAAGTACCTTAGTATAAAATCCATGCATCCCATAAGCGCTGATCATAGAATTCCATGAATCTAGATCTCTGTGTTCCAAACTCAAGAACAAACTTACTGATAAATCCAACCTGCCACATTTGGCATATGCAGTTATCAAAGAATTCATGGTCTTCGTATCTTTCTCCAACAAGGCACGGTAGACAAAGCAATGAACTTGCTTTACACCTTTCAAATGTCCAAACTCAGAAACAGCCTGAATTGCAGTCATAACAGCGATAGAATCAGGTTTATTGTCGTGTTGTTGCATTAATAATTGAAATAATTCAACTGTTTGACCTCCATGTCCACAGAATAAGCATCCCATCATCATGGTAGTCCATGAAATTAAATTTTTGTTTTCAAATGAAGCAAATACAATCCTTGCTGATGCAATCTTTCCACAACCAGAATACATACGTATGATTTGATTTGCAATGTCGACATTGGAACAAAAACCATGTCTAATTGAAAACCCGTGAATCCACCTCCCTCTAGCAAAATCTTTGTGATCAGCGATAGCTGCAAGCAGACTAAGAATGGTCACAAAATTTGGTGCAACACATTCTGTCACCATTTCTTTGAGCAACGCAATAGCTTCATTGACCATGCCATTTTGGAGATAACCATAGATCATGGCGTTATAGGAGACTGTATCTTTAACCACCAATTGATTAAAGAGACGCTTGGATATCGTAATTCTAGTGCATTTCAAGTATACTTTGATAAGAGCTGTGGCCAAAACTACATCTAGAGGAATAGACCTTCTAATTATGTAGGCATGAACACTGGCAGCATAGCCTGAATTGCATAGCTCAGCACAAGCAGATATCACATTTGCATAGGTTACAGAATCTGGAACTACCTTATGCTCATATAGCATGATATAAAGATAGTGTATTGCATTTCCACTCTGTCCGGTTCGAACAAGACCAGCAAGCATTGCATTCCAGGAAGCCACAGATTGCGCCGAATTTTTCAAGACAGCAGATGCTAATTGGCAAGCTCCACATTGCATGTACATGTGAACAAGGCTGGTCTCTAGAACTTCATCTGAGATACCAATATCTCTCCTTATTGAATAGCAATGTACTGATTTCCCTTCTCTAATTGCTCCCAGATTACCCGCAACTTGCAGTAAGCTAACCAGAGTCACACGATTTACTTCCAAGTTGCTCCACGACATGTCACTAACAATTTTAAATGCATTCCATGAAGTAGAATCCATATTTTCAGAATAACCAGTGATCATCGAGGTGTAAGAAACGATGTCCTTGTCCAGAATCTCTTCAAATGCCTTCTGTGAATCATCCATTCTGGCAAGCTTAGAGTATAACCCAACAAGAGAAGAACCAACAAATTTATCCCTACTGAGGCCAAGCTTTACTGAGTCTGCATGCATTCCTTTGCCCAATAACAAATTCCGAAGTTCAATGCAGCTCTTCAAGCCAAAAGTAACAGTTTTCTCATCTAAGTCAATCTGACGCAACTTCAATCCTCTGTACAAAAGAATAGCTTCCTCAGGATAACCAGCCCTAAAAATGTCAACCATGACTGAATTCCACTCAGCAAGATCATTATTTAAGAAGCCTTGGAAACAAAGTCTTGTCTTGCACAGGACACCTAAACTAGCATAACAAATCAAAATTTCAGAGCCAAGAATAACATCCCTGCCAAGTCCAAGTGTCAGAACACGAGCATGGAGCTTCTTCAGAGACCTCACATCTGTGCAGTTTTGGAACAGTAAAGCAAACTTATCAACATCACTTAGCCTACAACATCTAGAATTCGCACCAACAATAAATCCTGATAGCCTCCTGCATAGCTTCAGCGCCATAATCGTATCGGCCTTTGCAACAACAGGACACCCAGTGTTAGCGGCTCCTACATGAGTGGGGTGTGGGGAAGGAATAACTGAGACAACTCTTACCGCAAAGAGGCTGCGTCGAACCCAGGACCTTTGGCTCAGTGTAAAGGCTTCTCACCACTGTGTCGGGCTTTTGCAGCAACAGTCCTATGCAGATATCTTATTGCTAGCATCCTCATGACTGCACACAGAATGAAACAAGTAATTAGTAACCCTCAAATTGAACATGACGTCTTGTAGCACAACTCCAGTAATAAAGCATTCACCTGAACACAATTAGACGTGAGAGTTGAGACACTGATAGTTAGTGGGCTGAAATATGAAATAGTTAGTGAGTTGAGACACAAAGCTTTTCGTTTGGTTCGTCTGTCAGCTGCTTTGGGAAGTCGGAGTTGCTGGATGCTCTGCATCCTTGCTTGACAACGATGACCTTTAGCAGTTTTATATGCTCTCGTGTGGGGTTGCCGCTGCCTGTGTTTGTTTGGGTACTCTGTGTCGGCGGTGAGTGTGGTGCCGTGTTGATGTCCCAGTCCAACCGGCGAGTTAAGTTGTATGGTGTCGGCGTGTTGATGTCCCAATCCAACCGCCTGTTGTTTGTTTTGTTGTTTAGTCCGATCCGGACCACTTCTTCTTTATTAATATAATCGGCAGCTCTCCTGCCTGGTTCGTTTCAAAAAAAAATGATAGACTAAGATCAATATTAACTTGCACCAAAAAATTAAACAAAATTGACTGATTAAGTAAAGGTTGTAATCTGGTGAGGATCTAGGAGAGGATATGTTGCCTCAAAGTCCAATGAGAGTATGAGACTGCAACTATTGACAACTGAGAACGAAGCAGGGGGCAGGCTCAAAATAGCAGCTTCCTTGACAGCGAGATAATTGGAATAATGCCCACACCAACATGCGGCTTCATTAAAATGCACAACGAGCTGTTGAACTCTCTAAAATGTCCACACCAACAGGATACCTCTCTAATCTCTATAATTCTCAAATTAAAAATATTTATTTAAAAAATTTCACCACTGGCAATGACTGTTTTACACTCCCAGCTCCTTTCCCCAGCGACCAGACCCTTCCTAGCCCTCAGCCCTAGCCACAACCTCTTCCTGGTGGCGGTCCCTTCTCATGCTCCTTCCCTATGCCCTAGCCCCAACCCCTTCCTGGTGGCGGCCCCTTCTCATGCTCCTTCCCTATGCCCTAGCCCCTTCTCGGCAGCACCCCCTTCCCCCCTGCTGACCCAAGGACATGCTTTAAGATATGAAATTGGTTCCATTCAATCAGAAATATATGCATGATAAGGAAACATGGGCATATATCTGATACCTTAAATTTTGTGTTGGGTCTGCCACTGCTTGGCAGGCCAATCACGGTGATAAGAAAGAATGTTGAGTTGGGGCAGTGCCACAGTGGTGGTTTTTCTTCCCTCAGTTTACTGAGGTAGAGCTTAGGGTTCAACCTACACCGTTGGGAAGTTAAGATAATGACCTCTGATGGGATTCAGATATGATCTCGTTGGGATGGCAAAGGAGAGAAGCTTGGACAGTTGACCTTGAGCACTACAGCCCAGGTACCGAGCTACAGGGGGATACAAACTGGGAACACTAGCAATAGGTTTAGGCTGTATTCAGGGTTAAAGTAACCAGGCTAGCTAGCCAGGTAGGATATATTAGCCCAATTTTTGTGTTATACAATGAATCTAGTTAGTCCTAAAAGATATATGTCTAGAAAGGTGGTTAGCTACTGTGTTGGCAGCGAGAAAAACATAATTCAGAATGGCCAACCCAGCTATGGTGAATTGGCTTATCATAATCCTAAACTAGAGGGGAGGCTCTTGACTGCTGGCAACAAAGTGAAATGTTCATCATTGATTGTCGTTAAAGCAAATTATCTTCTGCTCAGTTCAGCCTTCTCGTGTCCAAAATTCAATAAATAAAGCCTGGTTACTTTATCAAATCAGAGGAGGCAATGAGGCATGCACGCATGGAAGTTAAGAAGGAAATGACACAAGGATGATCATATATAATTCATAAGGTTTGCTTCCAGGTTAGGAAGCACACACATCGCCGCCCCTAAACCTAAACTGAACCGTTAATTGTGTTACCGTCTCAATCAGCAAGGAGAGAGAGACGGGTGGATGTAGGCAGAACGTGTACCAGTTTCAGCAAGCCCCACAGCGCGTCGACCCCGGACTTGGAACCGGCGACGGTGCCGCTGCTGGCCGGGGAGGCGCTCGGCCCAATATGCTCGTCTGAAGCAAAGCGGAGCAGGGGCGCAACGGCTGTAAGGGGAAGCGCTCGAATCACAGGAACGGGAGAGATCTCATCTTCGGGACTCACCAGCGGCGGCGGCGGCGGTACGGTTGGAGGGAAGGCAACTCTGCGACCGCCGTCGTCGCAGTTTGGCGCGGTGGGACGAAACGAATCGGCGGGAACAGTGGTTGCGGGGGTGTGCCGGTGTGGTCGGCAGAGATGGCAATGGGCCCGGATCCACGGGGATGAGTTTTTTTTTTCTCATGGGATTTAAACAGACAAAATTATTTCCTGAACGGATAAACGGGAATTCTCCATCCCCATCCCCGCAGCGATCCGTTAGGGCTTGTTCGGTTTAAAAGAGTTTAAGAAAGTTCCTATTTAAATTTGTATAGAAGGAGATTGAATCTCCTTCAGGCCCTGTTCGTTTGTGTCCGATTGCATTTGGAATATCGTTCCACTTAAGGCCTTGTTCGTTTACATCGGATTGCACCCGGAATCGTTCCGGCTAATCAAAGTTTATATAAATTAGAGAAGCAATCCGGTTCGGAATCGTTCCGACCCACCAATCCGACACAAACGAACAAGGCCTAAAGTCTTGTTCGTTTCTATCGGATTGCACCCGAAATAGTTCCAGCTAATCAAAGTTTATATAAATTAGAGAAGCAATCCGGTTAGAAATCGTTCCGACCCACCAATCCGACACAAACGAACAAGTCCTAAACAAAGTTTATATAAATTAGAAAAACAATCCGGTTAGGAATCGTTCCGACCCACCAATCCGACAAAAACGAACAAGGCCTCAATCCCCCTCAATCCACCCCTAATCGAACAAGTCTTTACGCTTTATTTGGGTATAGAGGGATTGAAGTGTATTGAGGTGTATTGAAGAGAATTGAAAGAAAAATTAGTTTATATTACACTTAAATACACCACATACCACCTTCATCCACTCTAATCTGATATTACCCAAACAAGCTATTAGACGTAATATTGTTTTTTTGTACTAGTTAATGATAAAAATAAATAATTATATTTTCAAGAGACCATTTATTGTTATAAATATGCTCATTTTGATGTACATATAATATTATATATATATGACAATATGTATAAGTGATAATATTTTATATTAATAACAAAGTACATATGTTCTAATTATAATTTAAGTGGAGACGGGATCTCCGTCGGAGATTTATCCCCGCAGGGAATAGGGATGGGAAAGAAATATCCTCCACGAGCGTTTGTGGGAATCCCCGCGGGAAATTTTTTTTCTTCACGAGGATGGGGATGGGGAGCTATTGTCCGACAGAAAATTCCTCGTTGCTATCTCTAGTGGTCAGTGGTCGTGTAGTGTCACACCCAGATTTAAGAGATAAACATGGGTGCGTCTCATATATGCGTCCAATAAGAACATCACATATAATGACCAAGTGTATAGAGATAGATGTCACAAAAATTATTACATTGCAGAAGTGTCTTACAAAAATAAATGATAACAATAAAGCGAACTAATAATTATTCCTTGGCGTCATAAAGCTGACTGGGAGACGTCATGTAGACTAGCTCGTACTCCTTGTAGTAGACCTCCTCCTGAGCTATCTGCTCTTCACCTGTGGGGGTCTATATATCGCAAGGGTGAGCTCACAAAAGATCATAGCTCAACAAGTTGTGGGAAATAATGTGCATGAACTCATCAAAGGTGGGAGCTCAGGTGAAGTGTAAGGCTGATCAACAGATAATGGTTAAAGCTGGGTATTGCTTTTAATAAGTTGATCAAATTTTATTAGCAGTTACTAAATGTAATTATATACCAAACCAGAGTAATAATAGATCAAAAATAAAAATAAAATCACAATGCGATGTATATGGCAAGTTAAGTTTAATTTCATAAGTTAATCATGCGAAAGTCATGAGCTGCTCATGACTGTGAGAACAACTAGTATACTAGTTTTACACTCTGCAGAGGTTGCACGTCTTTACCCACAAGTCATGCTACCCATTTGCCAAGAGGTCTAGAAGTCCTATTCATCTCTACCGAGGAGACTGGACAGGCTAGCACTACATGGCCTTTCTAAAGTTCCGTTAGTTTGAGAAAACCCGCTACGGATTCAAGACGAAGGAAGCATAGGAATTCTTTGTCCGGAAAGCTAAACAGACAGTCCGACCCGAGAACCTCCCTATACTCTGCAGTGACGCCTCCCCGCTTGCCCCTTTTAGGTAAGATAGTCTCTCCCTAGCTTTTCTAATTACTTGGCCAAGGGCATCCCATTCCACCCTTGTGGTAGCACTGTATTATCAAGTTAAGCTACATGTTCCAATTAACACCATAGTCTTATCATGAACATTAAAGAATAGAATAACAATAATAAAGTATGATCATGAAGCATATTTATCTTAACACCCAAAGTTGTGATTTTCCAAAGGTTTAGGTGTTTAATATAAAATAAATTAAGTGCATAATTTTAATCTATGTTTTGTAACAAATTAAGGTTACCAGATGATAAACAATATTAATATGAATTTAATGCAACTGGAATGAATCAATTTGGAATTACAACAAAGAAGTTATGAATTTCTTAAGTGCTTAAAATTACTTCGTACATAATATTCATTTTTCAGACCAGATTTTTATTCAAATAAGAAAGATTGGGTTGCGGCTACAAATTCTATGAACTCCAGGGTTTAAATTGCTAATTCCAGGGACCTATCCTATATGATTATCCCCTGAATCTGGATGGCGGGTTGATTTACACATTTGCCAAGGGCTCTTCTACAAGATGGGCTCGGCGAAGGGGTATCCCTGCACAGGAGCCAATGGATCCTAGATCTATGGTCAGGATTAAACTATCGTTATAATGAGTCGGTCTTCAACAGGAACCCTAGGATAAGGTATGCACGACCAAATTTTATGTTGATCAAACCGACGTGGTTCATCGGATCTATCATCAACGCCCAGATTCCTCCGCCCCCGAACTGGTGCCTTGCTTCTAATCTGGGCCATCGACGAGGGATCCGACGGCACCCAAACCCAAGACACGTATGGACGAACAGGGCGGCGGCGTCGCCCATGAGACACGGTGGCGCACCACCGGAGCGGCCCGCACCCGCGACTATGACGACCCACACGCCACCGGGGTGGATGCTACACGTACAAAAGAGAGTGACGAGCACCAACGTGATGGTCATACCAGTGTTCCGAATGGTGGCGAGGTCAGACCATGGTGCAAGGCTCCGCCGCGGCGGAGAGATAGCTCCGACGACGAATTCGCGCACCGCCGACCACCCTCGAACGAGATTGCGCCGTTGCACACGATCAGCTTGTTAGGATTTATGGGCTTGGCCCAATTAAGAAACTCTAATAAATCCCAGGAAAATCTCAAAAGCCCATACAAGAGGATGGCTAGAGGATAGGTGGAACCATTAGCACCATATTGCTAGCTCTAGTGGAGTAGAGCTAGCTTAAATATGGAAGCCACACTCACTCACCAAGTCATGGATGAGAGGAGAGAGTGTGGAGAGCCACACGCGCGCGCGCGCTCGCTCGCCTGGCCTGGCCTGGCCTGGCCTGGCCTGGCCTGGGCGGGGCGGGGCGGGGTGGGGCGAAGGGCGCGGGCGCACGACATGCGCGTGAATGGTCCGCCGAAATCCGGCCCCTCGCCTTGCGGGGGCGCGGCTACCTTTTGCCGTTTGATTTTTTGGTTTCTTGGCTGTTACGCTTATCCTAACCGATCGCTATAAAATCTCAACTGATTGCGAGATTTTCGTGGGCGGATAAGCACGGGGGGTCGCGGACTCGGCCCTATAAAAGGAGCCCGGCAGCCAGCCTCCAAAATATCCCAGTTCGCTTTCGCCTCTCTTCATAGCTGAGCCACCTTTTAGTTCCCTTCGTCCCGACCGCAGAGGTGCATCTGCAATTAGGAGAGCAGGTCTCTGGAACCCTTCGTCTTCTAGATCCTGCACCGGGAGAGGGCGAATAAGGTTTTTGGGAAGCGTCTTCACGCGACTGCTCGTGATCTGCTGACCTCGTCGACCCTGCTGATTTCGCTACTTCGACATCGTCGACCCTGCTGATTCCGGCGCGTGCCATCTATCAGTAAGTCTAATCAGTACGCATCATCTGATTTGGCTTGTTATTTCAGTTCTTCTGATTTGGTCATGATTTATATTCGGAATTTAAACTGGAATTTGTCTAATTATTCAACAATCCAAAAACCTTATTGTACACAATTTCCTAGTTTTTCTATGGCTGCTTTTGCCGACGCGCTGAAGCCAGAAAAGTTTAATGGTATGCACTTTAAGAGATGTCAAGTCAAGGCCACGCTCTGGCTTACTGCTATGAATGTCTTCCATGTTAGTAAAGGCAGACCTGAGGGTCCACTGACTCCTGAACAGGAGAAAGAGTACGACCATGCCAATACTATGTTCACGGGAGCCGTTCTTAGCGCCCTTGTTGACCGTCTGGTTGATGCGAATATGCAGTACACAGACAGGAAAGAGTTGTGGGATGCACTTACTACTAAGTATGGTGCATCAGATGCTGGCAGTGACCTGTATATCATGGAGAGCTTTCATGATTATAAGATGGTTGATAATCGCTCTATTGTAGAGCAAGCTCATGAAATACAGTGTATAGCCAAGGAGCTCGGCCACCTTAAGATAGTCCTTCCTGACCGATTTGTGGCTGGGTGCATTATTGCAAAGTTGCCTTCTACATGGAGGAACTTCGCCACAGCTCTAAAACATAAGAGACAGGAGATATCAGTTGAAAATCTGATAGCGTCTCTGGATGTTGAGGAGAAAGCTCGGGCTAAGGACACGAGATCTAAAGGAGGCGAGGGCAACTCCAGCGCCAACATGGTTCAAAGGAACCACAACAAGGGCAAAGGAAAGCCAAAATCTAACAAGCCCAACAAAACTACCAACTTCAAGAAGAAGAAGAACAAGGCTGAATTGACATGTTTCGCATGTGGCGAGGCGGGTCATTTTGCCAAGGATTGTCCTAATCGAGCGGATCGCCGTGGCAAAAAGGGCAATGTCAACACAGTGGTCGCTAACAATGAGGAAGACAAAGGGTATGGTAATTTACCTTTTATCTTCTCAGTATTTCAATCACCTAGCTGGTGGCTTGATATTGGTGCTAATATAATGTTCATGTGTGTTCTGACATTAACTTGTTCTCTTCTTATCAGGGCGCTCGGGATTCTTCCGTGCTAATGGGGAATGGGTCACATGCTTCTGTTCATGGCACTGGCACGGTGGATCTGAAGTTTACTTCGGGAAAGATCGTGCAGCTGAAGAACGTGCATCATGTCCCTTCTATACACAAGAATCTCGTTAGCGGAACCCTTCTATGTAGAGATGGGTTCAAGGTAGTTTTGGAGTCCAATAAATTAGTTGTGTCCAAGTCTGGACAATTTATTGGTAAAGGCTATGATTGTGGAGGTGATAGTCGCCTAGAGGGGGGGTGAATAGGGCGAAACTGAAATTTACAAATATAAACACAACTACAAGCCGGGTTAGCGTTAGAAATATAAACGAGTCCGCGAGAGAGGGCGCAAAACAAATCGCAAGCGAATAATGAAGTGTGTGACACGCGGATTTGTTTTACCGAGGTTCGGTTCTTTCAAACCTACTCCCCGTTGAGGAGGCCACAAAGGCCGGGTCTCTTTCAACCCTTCCCTCTCTCAAACGGTCCCTCGGACCGAGTGAGCTTCTCTTCTCAAATCAAAGCCGGGAACAAAACTTCCCCGCAAGGGCCACCACACAATTGGTGCCTCTTGCCTTGATTACAATGGAGTTTTGATCACAAGAACAAGTGAGAAAGAAAAGAAGCAATCCAAGCGCAAGAGCTCAAATGAACACGGCAAATCACTCTCACTAGTCACTAGGGTTTTGTGTGGAATTGGAGAGGATTTGATCTCTTTGAATGTGTCTAGAATTGAATGCCTAGCTCTTGTAAGTGGTTGAGAAGTGGGAAAACTTGGATGCAATGAATGGTGGGGTGGTTGGGGTATTTATAGCCCCAACCACCAAAAGTGGCCATTGGGAGGCTGTCTGTTCGATGGCGCACCGGACAGTCCGGTGCACACCGGACAGTCCGGTGCCCCCTGCCACGTCATCACTGCCGTTGGATTCTGACCGTTGGAGCTTCAGACTTGTGGGCCCGCCTGGGTGTCCGGTGCACACCGGACATGTACTGTTTGCTGTCCGGTGTGCCAGCATGGGCGATTCTGACTCCTGCGCGCGCAGAGCGCGCATTAAATGCGCGGCAGAGAGCCGTTGGCGCGGAGATGACCGTTGCTCCGGAGTCGCACCGGACAGTCCGGTGCACACCGGACAGTCCGGTGAATTTTAGCGGACTAGCCGTTGGAGTTTCCCGAAGCAGGCGAGTTCCTGAGGCCGACCTCCTTTGGCGCACCGGACACTGTCCGGTGTACACCAGACAGTCCGGTGAATTATAGCCGAGTCGCCTCAGGGAATTCCCGAAGGTAGCGAGTTTGAGTCTGAGTCCCCCTGGTGCACCGGACATGTCCGGTGGCGCACCGGACAGTCCGGTGCGCCAGACCAGGGGTGCCTTCGGTTGCCCCTCTGCTCCTTTGTTGAATCCAAAACTTGGTCTTTTTATTGGCTGAGTGTGAACCTTTTACACCTGTATAATCTATACACTTGGGCAAACTAGTTAGTCCGATTATTTGTGTTGGGCAATTCAACCACCAAAATTATTTGGGAACTAGGTGTAAGCCTAATTCCCTTTCAATCTCCCCCTTTTTGGTGATTGATGCCAACACAAACCAAAGCAAATATAGAAGTGCATAATTGAACTAGTTTGCATAATGTAAGTGTAAAGGTTGCTTGGAATTGAGCCAATAAAACTACTTACAAGATATGCATGGAATGTTTCTTTCTTATTTAACATTTTGGACCACGTTTGCACCACATGTTTTGTTTTTGCAAATTCTTTTGTAAATCCATTTCAAAGATCTTTTGCAAATAGTCAAAGGTAAATGAATAAGAGTTTGCAAAGCATTTTCAAGATTTGAAATTTTCTCCCCTCGTTTCAAATGCTTTTCCTTTGACTTAACAAAACTCCCCCTAAATGAGATACTCCTCTTAGTGTTCAAGAGGGTTTTGATATACCATTTTTGAAATACTACTTTCTCCCCCTTTTGAACACAATAGGATACCAATTGAAAAATACTTTTGGAAAGTACTAAGTTTTTGAAATGGGTGGTGGTGCGGTCCTTTTGCTTTGGGCTCATTTCTCCCCCTTTTTGGCATGAATCGCCAAAAACGAAATCATTAGAGCCCTTTGAAGTGCTTTTCTTCCCCTTTGGTCATAAATAAATGAGTTAAGATTATACCAAAGACGAAGTCCTTTTCTTTAATGCTCATTTCTCCCCAAAGAATAGAGAGTTGCTTGGAGTGATGGCGAAGTATGAGTTACGTAGTGGAAGCCTTTGTCTTCGCCGAAGACTCCAATTTCCTTTCAATACACTTATGACTTGGTTTGAAATAGACTTGAGAACACATTAGTCAGAGCATATGAAAGAGATATGATCAAAGGTATATCAAAGAGCTATGTGTGCAATCTAGCAAAAGAAATTGCGCGAATCAAGAATATTGAGCTCATGCCTAAGTTTGGTAAAAGTTTGTTCATCAAGAGGCTTGGTAAAGATATCGGCTAATTGATCTTTAGTGTTAATATAAGAAATCTCGATATCTCCCTTTTGTTGGTGATCCCTAAGAAAATGATACCGAATGGCTATGTGCTTAGTGCGGCTATGCTCGACGGGGTTGTCGGCCATTTTGATTGCACTCTCATTATCACATAGCAAAGGGACTTTGGTTAATTTGTAACCGTAGTCCCGCAGGGTTTGCCTCATCCAAAGCAATTGCGCGCAACAATGGCCTGCGGCAATGTACTCGGCTTCGGCGGTGGAAAGAGCGACGGAATTTTGCTTCTTTGAAGCCCAAGACACCAAGGATCTTCCCAAGAACTGGCAAGTCCCCGATGTGCTCTTCCTATTAATTTTGCACCCCGCCCAATCGGCATCCGAATAACCAATTAAATCAAAAGTGGATCCCCGAGGGTACCAAAGCCCAAACTTAGGAGTATAAGCCAAATATCTCAAGATTCGTTTTACGGCCGTAAGGTGGGATTCCTTAGGGTCGGATTGGAATCTTGCACACATGCATACGGAAAGCATAATGTCCGGTCGAGATGCACATAAATAAAGCAATGAACCAATCATCGACCGGTATACCTTTTGATCCACGGACTTACCTCCCGTGTCGAGGTCGAGATGTCCATTTGTTCCCATGGGTGTCTTGATGGGCTTGGCATCCTTCATTCCAAACTTGCTTAGAATGTCTTGAGTATACTTTGTTTGGCTAATGAAGGTGCCCTCTTGGAGTTGCTTGACTTGGAATCCTAGAAAATATTTCAACTCCCCCATCATAGACATCTCGAACTTCTTTGTCATGATCCTACTAAATTCTTCACATGTAGATTCGTTAGTAGACCCAAATATAATATCATCAACATAAATTTGGCATACGAACAAATCATTGTCAAGAGTTTTAGTAAAGAGTGTAGGATCGGCTTTTCCGACTTTGAAGCCATTAGCAATAAGGAAATCTCTAAGGCATTCATACCATGCTCTTGGGGCTTGCTTGAGCCCATAGAGCGCCTTAGAGAGCCTATAGACATGGTTAGGATACTCACTGTCTTCAAAGCTGGAAGGTTGCTCAACATAGACCTCTTCCTTGATTGGTCCATTGAGGAAGGCACTTTTCACGTCCATTTGATAAAGCTTAAAGCCATGGTAAGTAGCATAGGCCAATAATATGCGAATTGACTCAAGCCTAGCTACGGGTGCATAGGTTTCACCGAAATCCAAACCTTCGACTTGGGAATATCCCTTGGCCACAAGTCGTGCTTTGTTCCTTGTCACCACACCATGCTCATCTTGCTTGTTACGGAAGACCCATTTGGTTCCTACAACATTTTGGTTAGGACGTGGAACTAAATGCCATACCTCATTTCTAGTGAAGTTGTTGAGCTCCTCTTGCATTGCCACCACCCAATCCGAATCTTGGAGAGCTTCCTCTACCCTGTGTGGCTCAATAGAGGAAACAAAAGAGTAATGTTCACAAAAATGAGCAACCCGAGATCTAGTAGTTACCCCCTTATGAATGTCGCCGAGGATAGTGTCGACGGGGTGATCTCGTTGGATTGCTTGGTGGACTCTTGGGTGTGGCGGCCTTTGCTCTTCATCCTCCTTGTCTTGATTATTTGCATCTCCCCCTTGATCATTGCCGTCATCTTGAGGTGGCTCATTTGCTTGATCTTCTACTTCATCAACTTGAGCTTCATCCTCATTTTGAGTCGGTGGAGATGCTAGCGTGGAGGAGGATGGTTGATCTTGTGCATGTGGAGGCTCTTCGGATTCCTTAGGACACACATCCCCAATGGACATGTTCCTTAGCGCTATGCATGGAGCCTGTTCTTCACCTATCTCATCAAGATCAACTTGCTCTACTTGAGAGCCGTTAGTTTCATCAAACACAACGTCACATGAGACTTCAACTAGTCCGGTGGACTTGTTAAAGACCCTATATGCCCTTGTGTTTGAGTCATAACCAAGAAAAAAACCTTCTACAGTCTTAGGAGCGAATTTAGATTTTCTACCTCTTTTAACAAGAATAAAGCATTTGCTACCAAAGACTCTAAAATATGAAATGTTGGGCTTTTTACCGGTTAGGAGTTCATATGATGTCTTCTTGAGGATTCGGTGAAGATATAACCGGTTGATGGCGTAGCAGGCGGTGTTGACCGCTTCAGCCCAAAACCGGTTCGGTGTCTTGTACTCATCAAGCATGGTTCTTGCCATGTCCAATAGAGTTCGATTCTTCCTCTCCACTACACCATTTTGTTGAGGCGTGTAGGGAGAAGAGAACTCATGCTTGATGCCCTCCTCCTCAAGGAAGCCTTCGATTTGAGAGTTCTTGAACTCCGTCCCGTTGTCGCTTCTTATTTTCTTGATCCTTAAGCCGAACTCATTTTGAGCCCGTCTCAAGAATCCCTTTAAGGTCTCTTGGGTTTGAGATTTTTCCTGTAAAAGGAATACCCAAGCGAAGCGAGAATAATCATCCACTATTACAAGACAGTACTTACTCCCGCCGATGCTTATGTAAGCAATCGGGCCGAATAGATCCATGTGGAGTAGCTCAAGCGGCCTGTCGGTCGTCATGATGTTCTTGTGTGGATGTTGGGTTCCAACTTGCTTCCCGGCTTGACATGCGCTACAAATCCTGTCTTTCTCAAAATGAACATTTGTTAATCCTAAAATGTGTTCTCCCTTTAGAAGCTTGTGAAGATTCTTCATCCCAACATGGGCTAGTCGGTGGTGCCAGAGCCAACCCATGTTAGTCTTAGCAATTAAGCAAGTGTCGAGTTCAGCTCTATCAAAATCTACTAAGTACAGCTGACCCTCTAACACTCCCTTAAATGCTATTGAATCATCACTTCTTCTAAAGACAGTGACACCTACATCAGTGAATAGACAGTTGTAGCCCATTTGACATAATTGGGATACGGAAAGCAAATTGTAATCTAAAGAATCTACAAGAAAAACATTGGAAATGGTATGGTCAGGTGATATAGCAATTTTACCCAATCCTTTGACCAAACCTTGATTTCCATCCCCGAATGTGATAGCTCGTTGGGGATCTTGGTTTTTCTCATATGAGGAGAACATCCTTTTCTCCCCGGTCATGTGGTTTGTGCACCCGCTGTCGAGTATCCAACTTGAGCCCCCGGATGCATAAACCTACAAAACAAATTTAGTTCTTGACTTTAGGTACCCAAACTGTTTTGGGTCCTTTGGCATTAGAAACAAGAACTTTGGGTACCCAAACACAAGTCTTTGACCCCTTGTGTTTGCCCCCAACAAACTTGGCAATGACCTTGCCGGATTTGTTAGTCAAAACATAGGATGCATCAAAAGTTTTAAATGAAATGCTATGTTCATTTGATGCATTAGGAATTTTCTTCTTAGGCAACTTAGCATGGGTTGGTTGCCTAGAACTAGATGTCTCACCCTTATACATAAAAGCATGATTAGGGCCAGAGTGAGACTTCCTAGAATGAATTTTCCTAATTTTGTTCTCGGGATAACCGGCAGGGTACAAAATGTAGCCCTCGTTATCCTGAGGCATGGGAGCCTTGCCCTTAACAAAGTTAGACAAGTTCTTAGGAGGGGCATTAAGTTTGACATTGTCTCCCTTTTGGAAGCCAATGCCATCCTTGATGCCAGGGCGTCTCCCATTATAGAGCATACTTCTAGCAAATTTAAATTTTTCATTTTCTAAGTTATGCTCGGCAATTTTAGCATCTAGTTTTGCTATGTGATCATTTTGGTGTTTAATTAACGACATGTGATCATGAATAGCATTAACATCAATATCTCTACATCTAGTGCAAATAGAAACATGCTCAACATTAGATGTAGAGGGTTTGCAAGATTTAAGTTCTACAACCTTAGCATGCAACATTTCATTCTTAGTTCTAAGGTCGGAAATGGTAGCATTGCAAAAATCAAAATCTTTAGCCTTAGCAATCAAATTTTCATTCTCTAATCTAAGGCTAGCAAGAGAAATGTTTAATTCTTCAATCCTAGCAAGCAAATCATCATTATTATCTCTAGGATTGAGAATTGAAACATTACAAACATGAGAATCAACCTTAGCATTTAAACTAGCATTTTCATTTCTAAGGTTGTCAATCATCTCACGGCAAGTGCTTAGCTCACTAGACAATTTTTCACAATTTTCAACTTGTAGAGAGTAAGCATTTTTAACCTTAACATGTTTTTTATTTTCCTTGATTAGGAAGTCCTCTTGGGAGTCCAAGAGATCATCCTTCTCATGGATGGCACTAATTAGTTCATTTAATTTCTCCTTTTGTTCCATGTTAAGGTTGGCAAAAAGAGTTCGCAAATTATCTTCCTCACCACTAGCATTATCATCACTAGAAGACTCATATTTAGTGGAGAAGTTGGATTTAACCTTCGTCTTTTTGCCGTCCTTTGCCATGAGGCACTTGTGGCCGACGTTGGGGAAGAGGAGTCCCTTGGTGACGGCGATGTTGGCGGCGTCCTCGTCGTCGGAGGAGTCGCTTGAGCTTTCGTCGGAGTCCCACTCCCGACAAACATGGGCATCACCGCCCTTCTTGTTGTAGTACCTCTTCTTCTCCTTTCGCCTCCCCTTCTTGTCGTCACCTCGGTCACTGTCACTAGATATAGGACATTTAGCAATAAAATGACCAGGCTTACCACACTTGTAGCAAACCTTCTTGGAGCGGGATTTGTAATCCTTCCCCCTCCTTTGCTTGAGGATTTGGAGGAAGCTCTTGATGACGAGCGCCATTTCCTCATTGTCAAGCTTGGAGGCATCTATTGGTTGTCGACTTGGTGTAGACTCCTCCTTCTTCTCCTCCGTTGCCTTGAATGCAACGGGTTGAGCTTCGGATGTGGTGGCATCATCAAGCTCGTTGATTTTCCTCGAGCCTTCGATCATGCACTCAAAACTCACAAAATTCCCGATAACTTCCTCGGGGGTCATTTTAGTATATCTAGGATTACCACGGATTAATTGAACTTGAGTAGGGTTAAGGAAAATAAGAGATCTTAGAATAACCTTAACCATCTCGTGGTCATCCCACTTTACGCTCCCGAGGTTGCGCACTTGATTCACCAAGGTCTTGAGCCGGTTGTACATGTGTTGTGGCTCCTCCCCTTTGCGAAGCCGGAACCGACCGAGCTCTCCCTCGATCGTTTCCCGCTTGGTGATCTTGGTGAGCTCGTCTCCCTCGTGCGCGGTTTTGAGCACATCCCAAATCTCCTTGGCGCTCTTCAACCCTTGTACTTTGTTATACTCTTCTCTACTTAGAGAGGCGAGGAGTATTGTTGTTGCTTGAGAGTTGAAGTGCTCGATTTGGGCCACCTCATCCTCATCATAGTCCTCATCCCCTACTGACGGTACCTGTGCACCAAACTCAACAACATCCCATATGCTTTTGTGGAGCGAGGTTAGATGAAATCGCATTAAATCGCTCCACCTAGCGTAATCTTCACCATCAAACGTTGGTGGTTTGCCTAATGGGACGGAAAGTAAAGGTGTATGTTTGGAAATGCGAGGGTAGTGTAGGGGGATCTTACTATACTTCTTGCGCTCTTGGCGCTTAGAAGTGACGGAGGGCGCATCGGAGTCAGAGGTCGATGTTGATGAAGTGTCGGTCTCGTAGTAGACCACTTTCCTCATCCTCTTGTGCTTGTCGCCTTTCCGATGCGGCTTGTGGGAAGAAGATTTTTCCTTCTTCTCTTTGTGGTGAGAAGAGGAAGACTTTTTCTCCTCCCGTTTGGAGGAGTCCTTCTTCTTCTCCTTCCTCTTGGTGCGGGACTCTTCCGATGAAGTGCTCCCGTGGCTTGTAGTGGGCTTTTCGCCGGTCTCCATCTCCTTCTTGGCGTGATCTCCCGACATCACTTCGAGCGGTTAGGCTCTAATGAAGCACCGGGCTCTGATACCAATTGATAGTCGCCTAGAGGGGGGGTGAATAGGGCGAAACTGAAATTTACAAATATAAACACAACTACAAGCCGGGTTAGCGTTAGAAATATAAACGAGTCCGCGAGAGAGGGCGCAAAACAAATCGCAAGCGAATAATGAAGTGTGTGACACGCGGATTTGTTTTACCGAGGTTCGGTTCTTTCAAACCTACTCCCCGTTGAGGAGGCCACAAAGGCCGGGTCTCTTTCAACCCTTCCCTCTCTCAAATGGTCCCTCGGACCGAGTGAGCTTCTCTTCTCAAATCAAAGCCGGGAACAAAACTTCCCCGCAAGGGCCACCACACAATTGGTGCCTCTTGCCTTGATTACAATGGAGTTTTGATCACAAGAACAAGTGAGAAAGAAAAGAAGCAATCCAAGCGCAAGAGCTCAAATGAACACGGCAAATCACTCTCACTAGTCACTAGGGTTTTGTGTGGAATTGGAGAGGATTTGATCTCTTTGAATGTGTCTAGAATTGAATGCCTAGCTCTTGTAAGTGGTTGAGAAGTGGGAAAACTTGGATGCAATGAATGGTGGGGTGGTTGGGGTATTTATAGCCCCAACCACCAAAAGTGGCCGTTGGGAGGCTGTCTGTTCGATGGCGCACCGGACAGTCCGGTGCACACCGGACAGTCCGGTGCCCCCTGCCACGTCATCACTGCCGTTGGATTCTGACCGTTGGAGCTTCAGACTTGTGGGCCCGCCTGGGTGTCCGGTGCACACCGGACATGTACTGTTTGCTGTCCGGTGTGCCAGCATGGGCGATTCTGACTCCTGCGCGCGCAGAGCGCGCATTAAATGCGCGACAGAGAGCCGTTGGCGCGGAGATGACCGTTGCTCCGGAGTCGCACCGGACAGTCCGGTGCACACCGGACAGTCCGGTGAATTTTAGCGGACTAGCCGTTGGAGTTTCCCGAAGCAGGCGAGTTCCTGAGGCCGACCTCCTTTGGCGCACCGGACACTGTCCGGTGTACACCGGACAGTCCGGTGAATTATAGCCGAGTCGCCTCAGGGAATTCCCGAAGGTAGCGAGTTTGAGTCTGAGTCCCCCTGGTGCACCGGACATGTCCGGTGGCGCACCGGACAGTCCGGTGCGCCAGACCAGGGGTGCCTTCGGTTGCCCCTCTGCTCCTTTGTTGAATCCAAAACTTGGTCTTTTTATTGGCTGAGTGTGAACCTTTTACACCTGTATAATCTATACACTTGGGCAAACTAGTTAGTCCGATTATTTGTGTTGGGCAATTCAACCACCAAAATTATTTGGGAACTAGGTGTAAGCCTAATTCCCTTTCAGGAGGCTTGTTCCGCTTTTCTTTGTTAGATTTCAATAATAAGTCTGTGAACCATATTTGTGCTAATGTTGATGATCTTGCGAGTATTTGGCATTCTCGTTTGTGTCATATTAATTTTGGCTCTATGTCTCGGCTTGCAACCATGAGTTTAATTCCGAATATCACCATAGTCAAAGGTTCTAAGTGCCATAGTTGTGTGCAGTCAAAGCAACCTCGAAAGCCTCATAAGGCTGCTGAGGAGAGACACCTGGCACCACTAGAACTCATACATTCTGATCTTTGTGAGATGAATGGTGTGTTGACAAAAGGTGGTAAGAGATACTTCATGACATTGATTGATGATGCGTCTAGATTTTGCTATGTATACTTGCTAAAAACTAAAGATGAGGCTTTAGACTACTTTAAAATCTATAAGGTTGAGATTGAAAACCAACTAGAGAGAAAGATCAAACGTCTTAGATCAGATCGTGGTGGCGAGTTCTTTCCCAAAGTCTTTGATGATTTCTGTGCAGAACATGGCATTATTCATGAGAGGACTCCTCCCTATTCACCCGAGTCAAACGGGATTGCTGAAAGGAAAAACCGTACGTTGACTGACCTGGTGAATGCCATGTTAGACACTTGTGGTTTATCTAAGGCATGGTGGGGGGAGGCAGTCCTGACTTCATGTCATGTTCTGAATAGAATTCCTATGGGCAAAGAAGAGAAAACCCCTTATGAGAAGTGGGTTGGGAGAAAACCATCACTTTCATACTTGCGCACTTGGGGGTGCATGGCGAAAGTCAATGTACCAATTAATAAAAAGCGCAAGCTTGGTCCAAGGACAGTGGATTGTGTCTTTCTTGGATATGCTTCATGTAGCATAGCATATAGATTTTTAGTAGTTAAATCTGAAGTTCCTGATGTGTATGTTGATACTATTATGGAATCACGTGATGCTACTTTCTTTGAACATATATTTCCAATGAAAGACATTCATATCAATTCTAGATACTCTTCTGAGATAACTCCTGAACATAGTACACCTATTGAGAGTTTTGAACAGCCACATGAAATTGTCCTAGAGGAGGATGACAATGATGCTCCTAAAAGGAGCAAGAGACAAAGGGTTGAAAAATCCTTTGGTAATGATTTCATTGTGTACCTTGTGGACGATACTCCTACTACCATTGCAGAAGCATTTGCATCTCCAGATGCAGATGATTGGAAAGAAGCAGTTCATAATGAGATGGACTCCATTCTTTCAAATGGTACGTGGGAAGTCACTGATCGACCCTATGGATGCAAACCTGTGGGTTGTAAGTGGGTGTTTAAAAAGAAGCTCAAGCCTGATGGTACAATTGAAAAGTACAAGGCTAGGCTTGTGGCTAAAGGCTATACTCAGAAAGAAGGAGAAGACTTCTTTGATACTTACTCACCTGTTGCTAGAATGACCACTATTCGAGTACTACTTTCTTTGGCTGCCTCGTATGGTCTCCTTGTTCATCAGATGGATGTAAAGACAGCTTTTCTTAATGGAGAGCTGGACGAGGAAATCTATATGGAACAGCCTGATGGATTTGTAGTAAAGGGTCAAGAAAGCAAGGTGTGCAAGTTATTGAAATCTTTGTATGGTCTGAAGCAAGCACCAAAGCAGTGGCATGAGAAGTTTGACACGACTCTAATGTCTGCAGGCTTTGCCATTAATGAGGCAGACAGGTGTGTATATTATCGCTGTGGTGGGGGCGAAGGAGTTATATTGTGCTTATATGTTGATGATATATTGATATTTGGCACAAACATTGATGTGATCAATGAAGTCAAGTCTTTTCTATCAAAGAGTTTTGATATGAAAGATCTGGGAGAAGCTGATGTGATTCTAAACATCAAGCTGATTAAGGCAGATGGTGGGATTACTCTCTCGCAATCTCACTATGTTGAAAAGGTTTTGAAGCGATTTGGCTTCTCTGAGTGCAAACCTTCTCCAACACCTTATGATCCCAGTGTGACACTGCGAAAGAACAAGAGAATTGGTTTAGACCAATTGAGATACTCTCAGATTGTCGGTTCACTCATGTATCTTGCTGGTGCAACAAGGCCCGATATCTCGTTTGCTGTGAGCAAATTGAGTAGGTTCATGTCAAACCCCGGGACTGATCATTGGCATGCACTTGAGCGGGTTATGCGCTACCTGCAAGGTACAATGAGTTATGGAATTCACTATTCTGGTCAGCATGCAGTACTTGAAGGATATAGTGATTCGAACTGGATATCTGATGCAGACGAGCTTTATGCCACTAGTGGTTATGTCTTTACTATTGGTGGAGGTGCGGTGTCATGGAGGTCATGCAAGCAGACCATTTTGACGAGGTCAACCATGGAAGCCGAGCTAGCTGCACTTGACACAGCAACCGTTGAGGCAGAATGGTTGCGTGAACTCTTGATGGACTTGCCGGTGGTTGAGAAACCAATACCAGCTATCCTTATGAACTGTGACAATCAGACAGTGATTGCTAAAGTGACGAGTTCTAAGGATAATGGAAAGTCATCAAGACATGTCAAAAGACGATTGAAGTCTGTCAGAAAGTTGAGAAACTCCGGAGTTATAAGTGTGACTTATATTTCAACAGATAAAAATCTGGCAGATCCTTTTACTAAGGGACTACCACGTAATGTGATAGAAATCGCATCGAGAGAGATGGGTATGAGACCCGAATAAAGTTGCCATGGTGGGAACCCAGTCTATGTGATCGGAGATCCCGTGAATTAGGTCCTGGGAAGAACAAACCATTGGTGAACTGAGGAGAGTAACCTTTGACCCTCTCTAAGTAAAGATGCAATACTCTCAAATGCTGTAAGGCAGGTTGGCTTTATGCCTTAATGTGTTCTGTTGGCTTGTATTAGCGAAGATGTTGTCCTGCAGAACATTCTTTGAAAGAACACACCTATATGAGTTAGACTGTCTAACGTCGCAGTCTATGAGATTTGGGTGATCTCTAGTAAACTCATGAAGAGACCTTGGAGTACGACGTATATGCTCCACCCGAGAAGGGGACTACTGGTAGCCAAGTACTGGTCATGACTTCAAGTGAAACCCATTCACGCAAAACTTGCAATTCAAGGCATAGCCCATTGTCCAAGTTGTGGGTTGGTGTAGCTTGGAGTTCTAGGCGGAAGTTCAACTTAACAGTCTCTGCTGAAAAACTAGTATATTAAACAGTAGTGAACAGTGGCGAAAACTGCAGATGGGCATTTGAGATCTGGTGGGGGATTGTTAGGATTTATGGGCTTGACCCAATTAAGAAACTCTAATAAATCCCAGGAAAATCTCAAAAGCCCATACAAGAGGATGGCTAGAGGATAGGTGGAACCATTAGCACCATATTGCTAGCTCTAGTGGAGTAGAGCTAGCTTAAATATGGAAGCCACACTCACTCACCAAGTCATGGATGAGAGGAGAGAGTGTGGAGAGCCACACGCGCGCGTGCGCTCGCTCGCCTGGCCTGGCCTGGCCTGGCCGGGCCGGGCCGGGGCGAAGGGCGCGGGCGCACGACATGCGCGTGAATGGTCCGCCGAAATCCGGCCCCTCGCCTTGCGGGGGCGCGGCTACCTTTTGCCGTTTGATTTTTTGGTTTCTTGGCTGTTACGCTTATCCTAACCGATCGCTATAAAATCTCAATTGATTGCGAGATTTTCGTGGGCGGATAAGCACGGGGGGTCGCGGACTCGGCCCTATAAAAGGAGCCCGGCAGCCAGCCTCCAAAATATCCCAGTTCTCTTTCGCCTCTCTTCATAGCTGAGCCGCCTTTTAGTTCCCTTCGTCCCGACCGCAGAGGTGCATCTGCGATCAGGAGAGCAGGTCTCCGGAACCCTTCGTCTTCTAGATCCTGCACCGGGAGAGGGCGAATAAGGTTTTTGTGAAGCGTCTTCACGCGACTGCTCGTGATCTGTTGACCTCGTCGACCCTGCTGATTTCGCTACTTCGACATCGTCGACCCTGCTGATTCCGGCGCGTGCCATCTATCAGTAAGTCTAATCAGTACGCATCATCTGATTTGGCTTGTTATTTCAGTTCTTCTGATTTGGTCATGATTTATATTCGGAATTTAAACTGGAATTTGTCTAATTATTCAACACAGCTGGCGATGCCGAACCACCGGGGCCGCACTCCGAGGATCAACGGTGACAGGGAGGGCGATTTCCTTCGATGCGATTCTCTCTCTCTCTCGGCTCAGAGATGGGGGCTCGGGTTTGCAGCTATGGTATAATGGAATGACAAGGAGAGGCTATCCAGGTGCTTATAACCCGCACCCGTATCCTAACCACCGCCCGGCATTTGAGCCGGACTCAGCTGGCGCGGCACAAGCGGAGACAATGGTGGTCGATTCGTTGCGCTCAAGCCGGGAAGAGGAGCAGTGCGGCGCGATTGCGTATGCCATGCGGGGTCCACCTGTCTTTCAAAGAAACCATTACATGTGCGCCTGGCTTTGGCTGACAAGCGGGCCCCGGCGTCACGGTGCGCGGAGACGAGTGGGTGCGGAGTGGCTGACCCGCGGGACCCACAGGTCGGCGCGGACGCACGGCGTGGCCAGTTGGGCTTGCAGTGGAGGAGGGGTGAGTGGGCTGAATTTGGGAAACGAGGCCCAGCTGGCTTCTTCCCTTTTTTTATTCTTTCTATCATTTAATTATGGAAGGGAATAATTGATCTCATTATAATTCCCTTTCTTTTTTACTTATTTTCTATTTTATATTCTCGTTTATAATTTGAATTCAAATTTAATTTATGTCCTTTATTCAATTAAAATGCATCACAAAAAAACAACAACAAGAATGCACCTTTATTTATTTGTTACTTGATAAATTTTGGCTCCATTAATTGAATATGTAAAAGAAAGAAACCAATAAATCCCAAAAGGATTCAAAATTCCCAGACAATAACATAAAAATACTTATTTACTTATTTTATTATTTCTCTCTGATACAAATTCTAGGCTTTACAAACCCTACCCCCTTAAAAATAATCTCGACCTCGAGATTACTACGACCTAGGAAAACGGTCGGGAAATTATACTTGCAATTCCTCTTCTCTCTCCCAAGTAGCTTCATCTTCTACATGATTACTCCATTGCACTTTGCACATTTTGATCACTTTGTTCCTTGTGACACGAGTCAAGGTGTCAATGATCTTGATAGGATGCTCAATGTAAGTTAGATCACCCTGCACACTAAGTTCCTCCATTGGCAACTGTTTCTCTGGAACCCGGAGACACTTCTTAAGTTGGGATACGTGAAATACATCATGGACATCATATAGATGATCTGGTAGCTCAAGATGGTAGGCCATCTCCCCAACTCGCTTAAGGGTTTTGAAGGGTCCAATAAAGTGAGGGGATAGCTTGCCTTTAACTTTGAATCTTCTCATTCCATGAATTGGTGACACCTTTAGGTATACGTGATCACCTCTTCAAACTCCAGTGGTCTTCTTCGGTTATCAGCATAGCTCTTCTATCGAGTCTGTGCTATCCTCAAGTTCTCCTGGATCATCCGAACTTGTTTTTCTGCCTCTTGAATAATTTCAGGCCCAAAGAACTGTCTCTCACCAGTCTAATCCCAATATAGATGGGTTCTACACTTTCTGCCATATAAAGCTTCGAATAGAGACATCTTCAGACTGGCCTGATAACTATTATTGTAAGAAAACTCTCTATATGGTAGACTCTTGTCCCAACTGCCATCATACTTAAGGGCACAAGCTCTTAACATATCCTCAAGTACTTGGTTGGTTCTCTCTATCTAGCCATCAGTTTGGGATGATAAGCCGACCTAAAATCCAACTTCGTATCCATGTTCTCATGAAGACTCTTCCAAAATCTTGAGGTAAACTGAGAACCTCGGTCGGAAACAATCTTCTTTGGTACCCCATGTAGGCACACAATTCGAGACATATAACTCTACCAACTGAGAACCCTTATAAGTAGTCTTGACCGGGATAAAGTGAGCCACTTTGGTTAATCTATCCACGATCACCCATATGGAATCACAACCCTTCTGGGTGCGAGGTAACCCGACAATGAAATCCATACCAATTTCCTCCCACTTCCATTCGGGTAGCTTTAACGGGTGTAGTGGTTCAGCTAGCCTCTGATGTTCAACTTTGACTCTTTGACATACATCACATACAGTCACATGTGCAACTACATCTCTTTTTAGCCCATACCACCAGTACTTCTACTTCAGATCTTGATATATCTTGGTGCTACCAGGATGAATATAACAGTCTGAGTCATGGGCTTCCTTTAGTATGATCTCACGGAGGCTATCAATCTCATAACACATATACTATTCTTGAACCATACTGTGCCTTGTTCATCCTCCGTGAAGTCTGGACCTCTACCTTCTGCCATCGGATCTTTGATTTCTTGAATTTTAGCATTACCAATCCGACCCTTGTGTATCTCTTGCTCTAAGGTAGGTTCCACTTCTGTAGTGTTTTCTTCAGTATTTGCAACTATTCCCAGGTTGAGCCTTTCAAAGTTTTCTACTAACTCATCGGGTAACTGGGCAACTATAGCCACATGAACATGTTCCTTCCGACTCAAGGCATCCGCAACTAGATTTGCCTTGCTTGGATGGTAATGGATCTCCATGTCATAGTCTTTGATGAGCTCCAACCAACGGTGTTGCCTAAGGTTGAGATCTTTCTGAGTGAAGATATACTTTAAGCTCTTATGATCGGTATAGACTTGGCACTTAGTCCCCATTATATAATGCCTCCAAATCTTGAGAGCATGCACTACGGCTGCCAGTTCTTAGTCATGAGTGGGGTAGTTCAACTCATATTTCCGCAATTGGCGAGACGCGTAGGCAATGACATGTTCTTCTTGCATCAGAACACATCCCAAGTCCTGGCGGCACGCATCACAATATATACCAGATCCCTTCTGTAGATCTGGCATAACCAATATGAGGGGTGACATTGAAAGTCGCCTACAGGGGGGTGATTAGGCGAAACCTGAAAATTATAAACTTTGAACACGCGTTATGCCCGGGGTTAGTCTTAGAAATAATTAGGAGTGTGGAAGATAGTTCTCCTTGCTATGAGTTGCTCAATCAATGCGAACCCTGGGAGCTAACTCAAATCAATATGAGCAAGGGAACTTTTAGATAGAGGAAAGAAAGGGAAACAATTCAAGTGACAATCAACACAAATGAACACGGTGATTTGTTTACCGAGGTTCGGTTCCAAAGAACCTAGTCCCCGCTGAGGAGGCCACAAAGGCCGGGTCTATTCCAACCCTTTCCCTCTCTCAATCGGTCACACAGACCGGTTGAGTACTTTTCCTTAATCACTTGGGTCATTAAGACCCCCAAGGATCACCACACACTTAGGTGTCTCTTGCTAGTTTTACAAAGCACTTAGAGGAATTAGAATGGGAAGGATAAAGCAATCCAAGCAACGAGAGCAACAAAAGAACACAAAACACCCTCTCTCAAGTCACTAGGCAATTGAGTTGATTTTGAGGCTTGGAGAGGATTTGATCTTTAGATTGTGTCTTGGAGTATAGGCTTTTGCTCTTGTATTGAATGTGGAGTTCAGAAAACTTAGATGGCTTCAATGGAGGTGGTTGAGGGGGGGTATTTATAGCCTCCAACCACTTCCTAGCCGTTGGCTGACTTTGCTGTCGACGGGCACACCGGACAGTCCGGTGGTGCACCGGACATGGCACTGTTCATTGTCCGATGCGTGCCACATTAGCTACCCGTTGGGGTTTGGAGCGGTTGACTGTTGAAGTCCTTTGTCCTCTTGTGGCACTAAACAGTCCGGTGTGTTCTGACTTCGCTGCTCTGACTTCTGACTTATGCACTATTCATTGTTCATCTGACATCGCAGTCGACCGTTGGCCGCATTTGGCCGTTGCTCCGTTGGCTCACCGGACATGTCCGGTGCACACCAGACAGTCCGATGAATTATAGCGGAGCGCCTCTAGGAAAAACCCAAGAGCGGCTAGTTCGTGGGTGCCTTGGCCTGGGCCTGTCCGGTGCGCCACTGGCAGCACCAATGCTTGTCTTTGCTCCAAACTTTGCTAAGTCCCCAACTTATTTTCTTTGTTGGTTTATGTTGAACTTTATGCACCTGAGATAAATGATAACTAGGCAAACTAGTTAGTCCACATGGTTTGTGATGGTCGTCAACCATCAAAATCGATTATAGAAATGTTTAAGCCCATTTCCCTTTCAATCTCCCCCTTTTTGGTGATTGATGCCAACACAAACCAAAGCAAATATAAAGTGAAGTAGTGTAACTAGTTTGCAATTTTGACAGATGTGCATAAGTTGCTTGAATTTAACCAACCGAAAATATTTTTAAGTATATATGATTGCTTTCTTCTTTTTTAAAATTTTAGACCACATTAGCACCACTTGAGTTGTTTTTTGCAAATATTTTGTAAAAGTCTTTTGCAAATAGCCAATGGTACACGAATATGATTTCAAAAGGCATTTTCAAGATTTTGAAAATTCTCCCCCTGTTTCAAATGCTTTTCCTTTGGCTAAATAAACCCCCCTGAACCCTAAACCCTAAAACCCTAAACCCTAAATTCTCCTCTTAGCTGTCAAGAGGGTTCTTGTGATTTGAAATAATTTCTCCCCCTTTTTACAAATTTCTCCCCCTTTACAAAAACGTATTTTTAGAAAAAAAAACAGGGTGTGGTGGTGTGGTCCTTTTGCTTTGGGCCTATTACTTTCTCCCCTTTGGCATTAAGCGTCAAAAACGAAGAAACTTGTGTCACACCCGGCTTTAAGGGACAAAGCCAGGTGCATCTCATACATGCGCCAAGAAGACAACATATATAATAACAAAGTGTATAGAGAAAAATGTCACAAAACATCAGAGTACTTATTACATAGCGGAAGACTTATTACAAAATAAAAGGATAAACATAAAACGAACTAAGGATCGTTGGCGCCAATGTCAACTGAAAAACGCCACCTAGATCAGATCATACTCCTCGCCTTGTGGCTCCTCCTGAACCACCTGCTCTTCTCCTGTGGGGGGGGGGGGGTGTGAGACAGCAAGGGTGAGCTCACACATGATCATCGTTCAACAAGTTGTGGGGAATAATGTGACATGAACTCACCAAAGGTGGGAGCTCATGTGTCACACCCGGATTTTAGGGGTCCAAAACCCGGGCGCGAACATAATCACCAGGTGTGCTGGGACCAAGTCTCACACATATGATGAATCATGGCACAGGATCGAATGTCACATCTTTACTATATAATAGGAGTTCTATACAAAATAAATAAATAATTACATTATAAGGAGACAACGGTCCAGCAAACCAAAGTTGACTGGGAGACGCCGGCCTAGATCTCTCACGAACTCATCGCAGCATCCTCCATGCGCCTCATCCTGCGGTACCTGTTCTTGACCTGTGGGGGGGGTGTGAGACAGCAAGAGTGAGCTCACATACGTTCATCGCTCAACAAGTTGTGGGGAATAATGTGCATGAACTCGCCAAAGGTGGGAGCTCATGTGAAGTGTAAGGCTTATCAAAGAGGATGGTTAGAGCTGAGCATTGCTTTTAAAGTTGGTCAAAATTTTATTAGCAATTACTAAGTATAAGTAAATACCAACCCAATTAAATAGTAGAACAGAAGTAACAACATCACCTGCGATGCAATGCATATGACAAATTGAATTTAGTTCCATAAGTTAATCATGTGAGGGTCCGAGCCGCTCATGACCGTGAGCACGGCTAGTATACCAGTTTTACACTCTGCAGAGGTTGCGCATCTTTACCCACAAGTCATGTTACCCATCTGCCAAGGGATCGCGACTTCCCATACACCTCTACCGAGGAGGCGAGGCAGGGTAACACTACGAGGCCTTTACAAAGTTCCACTAGCTTCAAAAAACCCGCTACAGTTTATAGGAAGCTCCAATGCAGGAATCCCTTGCAGGACCGCCATCGCAGCAAAATCCTCCCGAGGGCCTCCCTACACTGACCACTCCCCTACTGCCCTTGCCCCTTTCAGGTAAGGTAGTCTTCCACTAGCTTTCCTAATTAATCAGCCAAGGGCGTCCCATTAAACCCTTGTGGTAGCACTGTTTTCCCGGGTGGTCGCTCCATGTTCCAATTAACATAATGATCTTATCATGAACGATAAATAACAACGGATAACAAAAGTATAATCATAAGTAATGTATCTTCATACCCAAAACCACATAAAGCACTAGCAAGTACTACCCAAAAAGTTCAGTGGTAACAAGGTATAAAGATAATCAAACTAGGGTAACCTATTGGGTCCCATCAAAATTAACCTATGCAGATCATTATGATTAATCAGAACATGAGTGGGTAAAAAGAAGTGATCAAGGGCACAACTTGCCTGGGACTTGAGATTCCAGGTACCAGGATGATCTTCAGATTCTCGTGACCTCACTGCTATTCGTAGCAATACAAACAAACATAGTATATGCAAAATTAACATCACACCAAACATAAGCATAAACTGCGTAATAATATTCTACGCGCTGCTACGAGATCGTAGAAACAAGAACCACTAAATTCGGAGTTGCGGTTAAGAAGTTATGGTTTTATAAAGATTTAAGTGTTGGACACAAAAGAAATTAAGTGCATAAATTATACCCATGTTTCATAAAAAGTAAGGTTACCAGATGATAAGCAATATTATTATAGAGTTATAGAAACTGGAATGGGTAAATTTGGACTTAGTATGGATTTTCTATGAATTATACAAGTTTTACAATTATTTTTATACTCAAAATCAATTCTAAATCTATTTTTCCTGTTTTATTTTAATTCCTAGACTGCGCCTCAAATACAGGAAAGCATAGGGGCCCCGGTGCTAAATAACTAAGACACAGAGCACAGTACAATGGACTGCGGGTCGTTTTCTATAAAGGACAGGGGCACTATTGCAAAATGCCACGACAAAGGGGTATCGTGCACACAGAGCCGCTAGATTAGGTTTGGATGGCCCAGATCAATCGTAGAAGGGGGCATTCCCAGATCTAATCTGAGCCGCCCACATGAGATCAAACGGCCACGATTTAGTTTTGCTTGAGTCAATCCTAACCACCGATCCGATCCAGCGGCCGAGCTCATACGCGTGAAGGGGTACATCGACACCTAATCCTAGCCGTTCCCTCATCATCTGACGGCCACCGCGTTATCACTCTCCTCCAGCCAAGCACCGGCGCGGCAGTGCCACCCTTCGCCGCACGGCGGCGCCATTCCTGAGCCACTGTGATCACCCGAACTACCGCCCTAACCTCTAATCGGCCGGGTGATTCACTATGCGTAGATCAAAGCGAAGCTAACGGCAAGAGACTTACAAGGTACGATGGGCGGTGGAAGGTTGCCCGCGGTGCAGCGATGGAGAGGATCACCGGCGAGCCATTCCCAATGACACCGCGATTTTTTGACCACCACGAGTCCGCGGATGCGACCAGCGGACCCAGGCGATGCTATCTGCTCCTTCCCAGACGCCCCGAGCGGCACGTGGTCGTGAATCTCCCCCTGGCGGCGCCGCCTATTCTCTCTCTTCGCCCCTCCGCTTCACACAGCGCAGCAGCGACCTTGTGGCGGTGATCCCAGCGAAGGCGTGGATGCGTATACTAAATATCCGAGGGAGAGAAGCCTTCCCCCCGAGCTTATAGGCACACCGGGGCGCGGAATCGGGGAGGCCCAGCCATGGATCTCGCGGGGTTTGTTGCAACGACAACGGAGATCCCTGCGTTCCTGGACCCACACGTCAATGACAGTCCGCTCGCGCGAAGGTGGCTGACCGTAGGGCCCCGGCTGTCGGCGCGCGTGGCTGTGGCAAGTTGGGCCGCGCGGTGGAGAAGCGGGGTTGGGCTGAATTCCAGTATTTAGGCCCAGTTAGTTGGGTTTGTTTTTATTCTTTTATTTTCTATTTTCTTTTCCCCATTCTTTCACAAATTCAAATTTAAATACTAATTTAAATTCAAACTTGTGACTAGTTCATTTTCAAACCATAATTGTGCAATTAAAAGTATTAGGTTTGAGAATATTTATTCAAATATATTATTCATGTTTTCATATTCCTTCTCTTTTCTAGATTCAAGAATTTCTTTTAGGATTTAATTTTCCTTTTTGGTCTTTAATATTTTCTTGTTACAAAATGCACACAAAAATAAAATATTCAGCATGATGCAAGGATTTAGTAGCATATCTTTTTATTAATTGTTCTTGGACATGTGTTCACATATGATGATGCATAAAGGTCAAACTCATATAAGGAGAAATTGTTTCTCTATTGGTATTATTTCTAGCAAATTACAAAGTGGGTGTTACAAATCCTACCCCCCTTAAAAATAATCTCGTCCTTGAGATTAGTAGAAAGAGGAATGTAGAAAGTTTGGTTAGCTTTTTTTTAGTCTTTTTTTTTGTTTCTAATTGGTTCCAATAACAAAAGGTTCCTTTTCCTTTAATATTAATTAGTAGGTGATTAAGAAGGCGTAAGCATCTTTTATCTCATGCCATTTAGTAGGCAAGGTGGGGGTGGTTATAGCGAGGATAGGTTGGGGTAAGAAAGGTTAGAGTAAGGAAAGACTCCATTTTAGATGGTGAATCTTGATTCATATGAAGATCTGGTTCTACTCATATTCTTCGTTGTCGAGGTTGACCTTCTTCTTTCCTTCGGTCTTGGCGTGATCATCTGAGTTAGGGACATATTGTTAAGATATATGTGGGTAGGATGGATTACATGGCGTAGGTAGGTCAGAATCTCTGTTGGGTTAAAACAGAGGGGTTATGCAACCATCGGATGGTCAGGTAGTTGTGTATGGTCAAGTTAGTCCAATGCACCAATTTATCTTAAGACATATTTATAGGAGTATGGTCTAATCTATTTCATCACTATGAACTTGTTAAGTAGCTGACCTTAAATTAGCTCAACTTAAGGTTAGACTTCGTTAGCTTAGATGGATCTATCACACAAGATTGAATCTAGGTTAGATTGGTATGACTAGTTTGACTAAATAAGATCTAATTAATTTGCATTAGATCATGGTTGTTTAATCTAGGGTGGATAAGTATGCTTATTAGGAAAAGATGGATCCATAAAGATAAGATAGAATCTTTTGAGATCAGTTAGATCTATTAGGATAAGGATTAAATCTTTTCAAGATAAGATGGATCTAGATACATTAGGATAAGTTAAGATCTTTTGAGATAAGATAGATCTATGAGTGTAGGATATAATCTTTTAAGATGAGATGAATCCATTAAGCTAGATACATTTTTTTTAATGAGGGATAATCCAACTTGTCTAGTTACTTTTATAAGCATTTTTTTTCTATATGTATATGCAGATGTAATTGTGGACATTACTCCACAACTAACCACACTCAATCAAAGATCCAAATCAAACAAGTATCATAAGAACAAGCATTCATGTGCATAGATATCTAAAAAAAATAGTTTTGTTTTTGTTCCTAAGAGTAGGTCTCATATTCCTATAGGTCACTTTAGGTACAGGATTTCAAAGTGTGAAATCCATTTTTGTCTTTAGAAAGAAAAGGTAAGAATAATCAGAGTAGAGCGGAAATAGATGAGAAAAGACTTAAGAAAAGTTTAGAAAAGAATCAGAGTAGCAAGGGTAAGTAAAGAATGGTTGTCCAGTTCTATCTAGGTTTCGTCCTACAGTCAACATTCCTCTGATACCACTTCTGTCACACCCGGATTTTAGGGGTCCAAAACCCGGGCGCGAACATAATCACCAGGTGTGCTGGGACCAAGTCTCACACATATGATGAATCATGGCACAGGATCGAATGTCACATCTTTACTATATAATAGGAGTTCTATACAAAATAAATAAATAATTACATTATAAGGAGACAACGGTCCAGCAAACCAAAGTTGACTGGGAGACGCTGGCCTAGATCTCTCACGAACTCATCGCAGCATCCTCCATGCGCCTCATCCTGCGGTACCTGTTCTTGACCTGTGGGGGGGGGTGTGAGACAGCAAGAGTGAGCTCACATACGTTCATCGCTCAACAAGTTGTGGGGAATAATGTGCATGAACTCGCCAAAGGTGGGAGCTCATGTGAAGTGTAAGGCTTATCAAAGAGGATGGTTAGAGCTGAGCATTGCTTTTAAAGTTGGTCAAAATTTTATTAGCAATTACTAAGTATAAGTAAATACCAACCCAATTAAATAGTAGAACAGAAGTAACAACATCACCTGCGATGCAATGCATATGACAAATTGAATTTAGTTCCATAAGTTAATCATGTGAGGGTCCGAGCCGCTCATGACCGTGAGCACGGCTAGTATACCAGTTTTACACTCTGCAGAGGTTGCGCATCTTTACCCACAAGTCATGTTACCCATCTGCCAAGGGATCGCGACTTCCCATACACCTCTACCGAGGAGGCGAGGCAGGGTAACACTACGAGGCCTTTACAAAGTTCCACTAGCTTCAGAAAACCCGCTACAGTTTATAGGAAGCTCCAATGCAGGAATCCCTTGCAGGACCGCCATCGCAGCAAAATCCTCCCGAGGGCCTCCCTACACTGACCACTCCCCTACTGCCCTTGCCCCTTTCAGGTAAGGTAGTCTTCCACTAGCTTTCCTAATTAATCAGCCAAGGGCGTCCCATTAAACCCTTGTGGTAGCACTGTTTTCCCGGGTGGTCGCTCCATGTTCCAATTAACATAATGATCTTATCATGAACGATAAATAACAACGGATAACAAAAGTATAATCATAAGTAATGTATCTTCATACCCAAAACCACATAAAGCACTAGCAAGTACTACCCAAAAAGTTCAGTGGTAACAAGGTATAAAGATAATCAAACTAGGGTAACCTATTGGGTCCCATCAAAATTAACCTATGCAGATCATTATGATTAATCAGAACATGAGTGGGTAAAAAGAAGTGATCAAGGGCACAACTTGCCTGGGACTTGAGATTCCAGGTACCAGGATGATCTTCAGATTCTCGTGACCTCACTGCTATTCGTAGCAATACAAACAAACATAGTATATGCAAAATTAACATCACACCAAACATAAGCATAAACTGCGTAATAATATTCTACGCGCTGCTACGAGATCGTAGAAACAAGAACCACTAAATTCGGAGTTGCGGTTAAGAAGTTATGGTTTTATAAAGATTTAAGTGTTGGACACAAAAGAAATTAAGTGCATAAATTATACCCATGTTTCATAAAAAGTAAGGTTACCAGATGATAAGCAATATTATTATAGAGTTATAGAAACTGGAATGGGTAAATTTGGACTTAGTATGGATTTTCTATGAATTATACAAGTTTTACAATTATTTTTATACTCAAAATCAATTCTAAATCTATTTTTCCTGTTTTATTTTAATTCCTAGACTGCGCCTCAAATACAGGAAAGCATAGGGGCCCCGGTGCTAAATAACTAAGACACAGAGCACAGTACAATGGACTGCGGGTCGTTTTCTATAAAGGACAGGGGCACTATTGCAAAATGCCACGACAAAGGGGTATCGTGCACACAGAGCCGCCAGATTAGGTTTGGATGGCCCAGATCAATCGTAGAAGGGGGCATTCCCAGATCTAATCTGAGCCGCCCACATGAGATCAAACGGCCACGATTTAGTTTTGCTTGAGTCAATCCTAACCACCGATCCGATCCAGCGGCCGAGCTCATACGCGTGAAGGGGTACATCGACACCTAATCCTAGCCGTTCCCTCATCATCTGACGGCCACCGCGTTATCACTCTCCTCCAGCCAAGCACCGGCGCGGCAGTGCCACCCTTCGCCGCACGGCGGCGCCATTCCTGAGCCACTGTGATCACCCGAACTACCGCCCTAACCTCTAATCGGCCGGGTGATTCACTATGCGTAGATCAAAGCGAAGCTAACGGCCAGAGACTTACAAGGTACGATGGGCGGTGGAAGGTTGCCCGCGGTGCAGCGATGGAGAGGATCACCGGCGAGCCATTCCCAATGACACCGCGATTTTTCGACCACCACGAGTCCGCGGATGCGACCAGCGGACCCAGGCGATGCTATCTGCTCCTTCCCAGACGCCCCGAGCGGCACGTGGTCGTGAATCTCCCCCTGGCGGCGCCGCCTATTCTCTCTCTTCGCCCCTCCGCTTCGCACAGCGCAGCAGCGACCTTGTGGCGGTGATCCCAGCGAAGGCGTGGATGCGTATACTAAATATCCGAGGGAGAGAAGCCTTCCCCCCGAGCTTATAAGCACACCGGGGCGCGGAATCGGGGAGGCCCAGCCATGGATCTCGCGGGGTTTGTTGCAACGACAACGGAGATCCCTGCGTTCCTGGACCCACACGTCAATGACAGTCCGCTCGCGCGAAGGTGGCTGACCGTAGGGCCCCGGCTGTCGGCGCGCGTGGCTGTGGCAAGTTGGGCCGCGCGGTGGAGAAGCGGGGTTGGGCCGAATTCCAGTATTTAGGCCCAGTTAGTTGGGTTTGTTTTTATTCTTTTATTTTCTATTTTCTTTTCCCCATTCTTTCACAAATTCAAATTTAAATACTAATTTAAATTCAAACTTGTGACTAGTTCATTTTCAAACCATAATTGTGCAATTAAAAGTATTAGGTTTGAGAATATTTATTCAAATATATTATTCATGTTTTCATGTTCCTTCTCTTTTCTAGATTCAAGAATTTCTTTTAGGATTTAATTTTCCTTTTTGGTCTTTAATATTTTCTTGTTACAAAATGCACACAAAAATAAAATATTCAGCATGATGCAAGGATTTAGTAGCATATCTTTTTATTAATTGTTCTTGGACATGTGTTCACATATGATGATGCATAAAGGTCAAACTCATATAAGGAGAAATTGTTTCTCTATTGGTATTATTTCTAGCAAATTACAAAGTGGGTGTTACATCATGTGAAGTGTAAGGCTGATCAATGATAGGGGTTAAAGCTGAGCATTGCTTTTAAGTAGTTGGTCAAAATTTTATTAGCAGTTACTAAGTGTAAGTAAATACCAAACCTTAAATAAAGTAATAGAACAAAATTAATAATAAACCCATGCAATGCAAATGACAAAATTGAATTTAAGTTCCATAATTTAAACATCAGAGAGTCCTGAGCCGCTCATGACCGTGAGCTCGGCTAGTATACTAGTTTTACACTCTGTAGAGGTTGTACCCTTTACCCACAAGTCATGTTACCCATCTGCCAAGGGGTCGCGAATCCCATACACCTCTACCTAGGAAGCGCGGCAGGGCAACACTACGAGACTTTTACAAAGTTCCACTAGCTTCCGAAAACCCGCTACAATTTATAGGAAGTTCCAATGCAGGGTTCTTGTCTGACCGCCATCGCAGCAAAATCAACCAAGGACCTCCCTACACTGACCACTCCCCTACAGCCCTTGCCCCTTTCGGGTAAGGTAGTATTCCACTAGCTTTCCTAATTAGTCAGCCAAGGGCGTCCCATTAAACCCTTGTGGTGGCACGTGTTTCTCAAGTTAAGCTCTATGTTCCAATTAACATTAATGATCTTAACATGAACATAAATAGAATAACAAAAGAATTGGAACATAGATATGATAAATGATTATCCCAAAACCATGTAAAGCAATAGCAAACTACCCAAGTGATTCAGGGGTAAACAAGGTAAAGAGATAAACAATCTAGGATGACCTATTGGGTCCCATCAAAATTAAACCTATGCATGAATAAGTGATATTAAAGAACATTATTGGGTAAAAAATGGTCAAGGGCACAACTTGCCTTCAATGAGCTCCTGCTCAGCTACTTCAACCTGCTGCTCACCAGGATCCTCAGCCACGGGCTCTTCTACTCGTCACAATACAAACAAGCACAATATACAGGGGAAAATTAACATCACACCAAGCATGTGAACAAAATACATAGAAATATTCTACATATTAAAATAAAATCCTAGGAACAGAAATCATAATTTTTGGAGTTATAGATTTTAAGTTATGAATTTTCAAAGGTCTCATGTGTTTTAAATAGGATTAAGTGAGAAATAAATTTCTTACTGTTTTTATGACAAAACAGAGGCTCTAAGTGATAGAGAATTAAATTACAAAATTTTTGCAACTGGAATGGAGTGATTTGGAGTTCATATGCATTTTCTATGAATTATTGAAGTTCTAGCAATTACTTTCCTATTAAAAATCTATTTTCTATTTCATTTATTCCATTTAAACAATCTCTGGACTGGGCGCACTATTATTAAAGAGTGCAGGGGCAACGGCGCAAAAGCCACACAGACACAGGCCTAATGCGCAGTGGACGGCGGGTTGATTCCCCTATTACCTAGGGTCTCTTTAGTAAATACGCCGCGGCGAAGAGGTATCTTTTAATCTGGACCGCCCGATCTCAGCTCTACGTTCCAGATTAGACTTTGGGTTTTACTAAATCGGTACTCAGTGTGATCCCTCGGATCCAAATCCGACGACCCAAATTTTAAATCCATAGATCAAACCGTGATCGCGGGATCGGAATCCAATGGCGCGGCCACATCCGAGCAAAGGGGTACCCAGTATCTAATCTCAGCCGTCGAACACCAGATCTACGGCTGGCAACCTTCCCCTCTACTGGCGTCGACGCACGGTGGCCGCCGCCAACGGCCAACGACGGAACATCGCCGGTGAACACCGACGCCCGATCCCGGTGCCCAAACCCGACGCCGAAAGGTGCTACTTAGTGCCCAGATTCTTGCGAACGCGTATGAATGCTTACCGAAGAGGGATCCGGCGTACAGACGACTGCCCACGACGTAGCGCAATCCTGCGGTGGAGCCTGGGCGCTGGCGAGCGATTGACGACCAACCCCCACCAAGTTCTACCCAACGGGGGACCCGGGAAGTACCCCCGCGATCTAGCAGAGCTTCACAGCCAACTGAAAGGCTCCAATCATGGGCGCGAGTGGGATCCCACCGCGGCGGCTCTCCCTTCTTCTCTGGTTGGCGAGGTAAGCTTGGATTTGGGGTTATGGCGGCAGGAAGGGTCAACGAGGCAAGGGTTACGAGGTGGAGCCGGTCCGCCTTTGTAGCCTCCGTGGGACGGAGTCGTGCCGCGATCCAGCTGATGCCGTGGCCGTCAATCCCGCGCGCACCGTTCGGCGAAGCCGTTTGCGAGAAGATAAACAGGACTTCGTCCATGGTCACTGGCGCGAGGTCCCCACCTGGCAGCGAGCCAGTCCAAGCAGAGGCAATGCGCACACACGATAGCTAGTGGCTGACACGCGGGCCCGCGCAGCAGTGAAACGGATGAGACGGGCGCGGGGAAGTGAGACCGGCCAGTGGGTCCCCCGTGTCGGCGCACGCCCACGTGCGAGATATGGGCCGCGCAGCGCATTTTGGTTACTGGGCCGAATTCTGCTTCTGAGGCCCATCCGAGTTTAGTTCCTTTTCTTTTATTTTTCTTTTCTTTTATATCTTCCCTTCTTTCCAAATTCAAACTTCAATTCAAATTCAAACTTTGTGGCACTTTGTACACTGTCTAATTATTTATTTTGATCATACCAACTGTGATGAAGTGATTAAATTATAATTTTACTTGTATTGAACAATATTCCTTCCTCTCTATTTTCATGGTTTTATTCCCAAGTTAGAGTTTAATTTTTTTTTATGGATCCATTGATATGTTGTTAATGATATATTTATTTTATTAAGCACAAATGCACAATCAAATAAAAACTCAGCATGATGCACAGATTAATTATGTGTTCATTGTTCTATTCATCCACTTTTAACTAGTGTTGAGCACATGCAATACTTAGTAGAGGCCACAAACCATTGAGATTATCTCTATTCTCTTTATTACACTTTTGAGTATTACAAATCCTACCCCCCTTAAAAATAATCTCGTCCTCGAGATTTAAGAGGAACGAGGGAAAAGATGAGGAAAATCTATGCGAAGCTCTTTCTCTCTCTCCCACGTAGCTTCATCTTCTCCATGGTAACTCCATTGCACTTTGCACATCTTTATCACCTTATTTCTTGTAACTCTAGTCAAAGTGTCAAGAATCTTGATAGGGCACTCCGTATAAGTCAAATCGCTCAGAACACTGAGCTCTTCCATTGGTAACTGTTTCTCAGGGACACGGAGACACTTCTTAAGTTGAGACATATGGAATGCACATAAGATAGATTATCAGGTAGCTTGAGTTGATAGACCATCTCTCCAACTCGCCTAAAAACTCAGAGTGGTCCAATAAAGCGAGGGGACAATTTTCCCTTGACTTTGAATCTCCTCAATCCACGAAGTGGTCACACCTCAAGATACACATGATCACCTTCCTCAAACTCCAGTAGTCCTCTTCTATTATCAGCGTAGCTCTTTTGCCTGGTCTGAGCTACCTTCAAATTCTCTCGAATTATACGGACTTGTTCTCCTGCCTCTTGAATAAGTTCAGGTCCAAAGAACTATCTTTCTCCAGTCTGATCCCAATACAAAGGAGTCCTGCATTTCCTGCCATACAGAGCTTTAAAAGGTGACATCTTCAGACTGGCCTGATAACTATTATTATATGAGAACTCAGCATAAGGTAGACTTTTATCCCAACTTCCTCCATGCTGAAGTGCACAAGCTCTCAACATATCCTCCAAAACTTGATTGGTCCTTTCAGTCTGTCCATCAGTCTGAGGGTGATAAGCCGTACTAAAATTCAACTTTGTACTCATATTCTCATGAAAGCTTCTCCAAAATCTTGAGGTAAACTGTGAACCTCGATCTGACACGATCTTCTTTGGTACTCCATGTAAACACACAATCCGAGCCATATATAACTCTGCTAGCTGAGAACCTTTATAAGTGGTCTTGACAGGAATGAAGTGAGCCACTTTAGTCAATCTATCCACAATCACCCATATAGCATCATATCCTTTCTGGGTGCGAGGCAATCCAGTAATGAAATCCATACCAATCTCTTCCCACTTCCACTCAGGTATCTTCAGTGGGTGCAATAGTCCAGCTGGCCTCTGGTGTTCAGCCTTAACTCTTTGACATACATCGCACATAGCCACATGTGCAGCCACATCTCTTTTTAATCCATACCACCAATATTTCCACTTCAAATCCTGATACATCTTGGTACTGCCAGGATGAATAGAATAATCCGAGTCATGGGCCTCCTTCAATATAGTCTCTCGAAGGCTTTCAATATCAGGAACACACATCCTGTCCTTGAACCATACAGTGCCTTGCTCATCTTCCGTGAATTCCGGACCTCGACCTTCAGTAATCAGATCCTTAATCTCTTTTATTTTAGCATCACCCATTTGACCTTTACGAATTTCTTGCTCCAAAGTAGGTTCCACATCAATAGTAACTCCTTTAGTATGAGCAACTATCCCCAGGTTAAGTCTCCTGAAATCCTCAACAATCTCGTCGGGTAGCTGGGCAACAATAGCTGAATGAACATGCTCCTTACGACTCAAGGCATCTGCAACCAAATTTGCCTTGCCCGGGTGATAGTGAATCTCCAAATCATAATCCTTAATAAGCTCCAACCAACGGCGTTGCCTAAGGTTGAGATCCTTCTGAGTGAATATATACTTCAAACTCTTATGATCCGTGTATACTTGGCACTTGGTCCCCATGATATAATGTCTCCAAATCTTAAGCGCATGCACAACGGCTGCCAATTCCAAGTCATGAGTGGGGTAGTTCAATTCATGTTTTCGCAACTGACGAGAAGCATAAGCAATCACATGTCCTTCCTGCATGAGCACACATCCTAAGCCTTGGCCACATGCATCGCAATAGATATCGAATCCTTTCTGTAGGTCTGGCATAACCAATACTGGTGGCGACATCAATCTTTTCTTCAATTGATCAAAGCTGTCCTGGCACTTATCGTCCCACTTAAATTCTCTTCCCTTCTCCAGAAGCGAAGTCATAGGCTTAGCAATCTTAGAAAATCCTTCAATAAATCTCCGATAGTAGCCTGCTAATCCCAAGAAACTCCGAATCTCAGTAACTGTAGTGGGTACTCTCCACTCCATTATCTCCTTAACCTTAGCAGGATCCACTGAAATTCCTCCGTTAGAAATGATATGACCAAGAAATGGCACCTCGCCAATCCAAAACTCGCACTTGCTGAACTTGACATATAGCTGGTTATCTCGTAGTTTCTGTAGCACCAACCTCAGATGTCCCTCATGATCGCTATCACTCTGGGAATAAATAAGAATGTCGTCGATGAACACCACGACGAATCTATCCAAGTACTCCATAAACACCTTATTCATCAAGTTCATAAAATAAGCTGGTGCATTGGTTAATCCAAACGACATAACAGTGAACTCATATAATCCATATCGAGTCGAGAAAGCCGCCTTAGGAATATCCGATGGTCTAATCCTCATCTGATGGTAACCCGATCGGAGATCAATCTTCGAGAATACCCTTGCACCTCTCATCTAATCAAATAAATCCTTAATGTAGGGTAACGGATACTTGTTCTTCACAGTGACATCATTAAGGGTCCCATAATCCACGCACATCCCTTGCGATCCATCTTTCTTCTGTACAAATAGAACCGTTGCTCTCCAAGGCGAGGAACTCGGACATATGTACCCAGCCATTTGGAATTCTGTTAACTGCTTCTTCAGTCCCTTTAACTCTTCTACAGACATCATGTATGGTCGTTTGAAAGTAGGGGCAGTCCCAGGTAAGAGATATATGACAAACTCAACTTCCGTATCTGGTGGCATCCCTGGTAACTCCTCTAGAAAGACATCCGGAAAATACTTAACCAAACGGATGTTGTCACCAACAAACTTCCCATCGACTAAGAATGCCACTAGTTTGGTGGCGGTAGTTACTACAATTCCAACTTCAAATCTTTCTCCTTTGGAACTGGTGAGCTCTATGGTTCCTTTAGCAAAGTGTATAAACTGCCTTTACCTTTCTTAACCACGACATACCAAGGATCACATCTATAGTCTTCTCTTCTAACACTATAGGGGTAGCCCATCTGGGTTAGAAACACAGGGGACGAAAGAAAGGATTATAGACAAGGCAGTGATTACGAAGCATGTTACTTTGGGGGATTTATTAGCTAAGTGTGTCACCTACTAAAGCTAATTCATTACCTTATGGTGGTACATGCTAAGATGCCCGTCTATACTATTTCAATCAATCAAAGAAGCAAATCAGGCATTGATCATCAGAACAATCAACCAACATTTTTAAAGAAAATAATTTTAAATTTTGTCTTGGGTTCCCTATCTCTTAAAAAGATCATAGTTGTAGGATTCCAAGGTGTGAAATCCATCTTGTCTTAGAGTAGAAAAAGTAAGAATGATCAGAGTAGAATAGCAAAAGCTGAGACAGGATCAAGATAAGATAAGTATAGAAAGAATCAGAGTAAGGTAAGTAGGTAAGGGTTTTGTCCATTTCTATCTAGGTTTCGTCCTACAGTCAACATTTCCTCTCATACCACTTCTGTCACACCCGGCTTTAAGGGACAAAGCCAGGTGCATCTCATACATGCGCCAAGAAGACAACATATATAATAACAGAGTGTATAGAGATAAATGTCACAAAACATCAGAGTACTTATTACATAGCGGGAGACTTATTACAAAATAAAAGGATAAACATAAAACAAACTAAGGATCGTTGGCGCCAATGTCAACTGAGAAACGCCACCTAGATCAGATCATACTCCTCGCCTTGTGGCTCCTCCTGAACCACCTGCTCTTCTCCTGTGGGGGGGGGGGTGTGAGACAGCAAGGGTGAGCTCACACATGATCATCGTTCAACAAGTTGTGGGGAATAATGTGACATGAACTCACCAAAGGTGGGAGCTCATGTGAAGTGTAAGGCTGATCAATGATAGGGGTTAAAGCTGAGCATTGCTTTTAAGTAGTTGGTCAAAATTTTATTAGCAGTTACTAAGTGTAAGTAAATACCAAACCTTAAATAAAGTAATAGAACAAAATTAATAATAAACCCATGCAATGCAAATGACAAAATTGAATTTAAGTTCCATAATTTAAACATCAGAGAGTCCTGAGCCGCTCATGACCGTGAGCTCGACTAGTATACTAGTTTTACACTCTGCAGAGGTTGTACCCTTTACCCACAAGTCATGTTACCCATCTGCCAAGGGGTCGCGAATCCCATACACCTCTACCTAGGAAGCGCGGCAGGGCAACACTACGAGGCTTTTACAAAGTTCCACTAGCTTCCGAAAACCCGCTACAGTTTATAGGAAGTTCCAATGCAGGGTTCTTGTCTGACCGCCATCGCAGCAAAATCAACCAAGGACCTCCCTACACTGACCACTCCCCTACTGCCCTTGCCCCTTTCGGGTAAGGTAGTCTTCCACTAGCTTTCCTAATTAGTCAGCCAAGGGCGTCCCATTAAACCCTTATGGTGGCATGTGTTTCTCAAGTTAAGCTCTATGTTCCAATTAACATTAATGATCTTAACATGAACATAAATAGAATAACAAAAGAATTGGAACATAGATATGATAAATGATTATCCCAAAACCATGTAAAGCAATAGCAAACTACCCAAGTGATTCAGGGGTAAACAAGGTAAAGAGATAAACAATCTAGGATGACCTATTGGGTCCCATCAAAATTAAACCTATGCATGAATAAGTGATATTAAAGAACATTATTGGGTAAAAAATGGTCAAGGGCACAACTTGCCTTCAATGAGCTCCTGCTCAGCTACTTCAACCTGCTGCTCACCAGGATCCTCAGTCACGGGCTCTTCTACTCGTCACAATACAAACAAGCACAATATACAGGGGAAAATTAACACCACACCAAGCATGTGAACAAAATACATAGAAATATTCTACATATTAAAAATAAAATCCTAGGAACAGAAATCATAATTTTTGGAGTTATAGATTTTAAGTTATGAATTTTCAAAGGTCTCATGTGTTTTAAATAGGATTAAGTGAGAAATAAATTTCTTACTGTTTTCATGACAAAACAGAGGCTCTAAGTGATAGAGAATTAAATTACAAAATTTTTGCAACTGGAATGGAGTGATTTGGAGTTCATATGCATTTTCTATGAATTATTGAAGTTCTAGCAATTACTTTCCTATTAAAAATCTATTTTCTATTTCATTTATTCCATTTAAACAATCTCTGGACTGGGCGCACTATTATTAAAGAGTGCAGGGGCAACGGCGCAAAAGCCACACAGACACAGGCCTAATGCGCAGTGGACGGCGGGTTGATTCCCCTATTACCTAGGGTCTCTTTAGTAAATACGCCGCGGTGAAGAGGTATCTTTTAATCTGGACCGCCCGATCTCAGCTCTACGTTCCAGATTAGACTTTGGGTTTTACTGAATCGGTACTCAGTGTGATCCCTCGGATCCAAATCCGACGACCCAAATTTTAAATCCATAGATCAAACCGTGATCGCGGGATCGGAATCCAACGGCGCGACCACATCCGAGCAAAGGGGTACCCAGTATCTAATCTCAGCCGTCGAACACCAGATCTACGGCTGGCAACCTTCCCCTCTACTGGCGTCGACGCAGGTGGCCGCCGCCAACGGCCAACGACGGAACATCGCTGGTGAACACCGACGCCCGATCCCGGTGCCCAAACCCAACGCCGAAAGGTGCTACTTAGTGCCCAGATTCTTGCGAACGCGTATGAATGCTTACCGAAGAGGGATCCGGCGTACAGACGACTGCCCACGACGCAGCGCAATCCTGTGGTGGAGCCTGGGCGTCGGCGAGCGATTGACGGCCAACCCCCACCAAGTTCTACCCAACGGGGGACCCGGGAAGTACCCCCGCGATCTAGCAGAGCTTCACAGCCAACTGAAAGGCTCCAATCGTGGGCGCGAGTGGGATCCCACCGCGGCGGCTCTCCCTTCTTCTCTGGTTGGCGAGGTAAGCTTGGATTTGGAGTTATGGCGGCAGGAAGGGTCAACGAGGCAAGGGTTACGAGGTGGAGCCGGTCCGCCTTTGTAGCCTCCGTGGGACGGAGTCGTGCCGCGATCCAGCTGATGCCGTGGCCGTCAATCCCGCGTGCACCGTTCGGCGAAGCCGTTTGCGAGAAGATAAACAGGACTTCGTCCATGGTCACTGGCGCGAGGTCCCCACCTGGCAGCGAGCCAGTCCAAGCAGAGGCAATGCGCACACACGATAGCTAGTGGCTGACACGCGGGCCCGCGCAGCAGTGAAACGGATGAGACGGGCGCGGGGAAGTGAGACCGGCCAGTGGGTCCCCCGTGTCGGCGCACGCCCACGCGCGAGATATGGGCCGCGCAGCGCATTTTGGTTACTGGGCCGAATTCTGCTTCTGAGGCCCATCCGAGTTTAGTTCTTTTTCTTTTATTTTTCTTTTCTTTTATATCTTCCCTTCTTTCCAAATTCAAACTTCAATTCAAATTCAAACTTTGTGGCACTTTGTACACTGTCTAATTATTTATTTTGATCATACCAACTATGATGAAGTGATTAAATTATAATTTTACTTGTATTGAACAATATTCCTTCCTCTCTATTTTCATGGTTTTATTCCCAAGTTAGAGTTTATTTTTTTATGGATCCATTGATATGTTGTTAATGATATATTTATTTTATTAAGCACAAATGCACAATCAAATAAAAACTCAGCATGATGCACAGATTAATTATGTGTTCATTGTTCTATTCATCCACTTTTAACTAGTGTTGAGCACATGCAATACTTAGTAGAGGCCACAAACCATTGAGATTATCTCTATTCTCTTTATTACACTTTTGAGTATTACACTTGAGAGGACTATTAATTCTCCCCCCTTTTGGGGCCTATTAATTTCTCCCCCTTTTGGTAAAAAGGATACGAGTGAAAGTTTATGAGGAGGGCAAAGGATAAATGATACCGACAGAGTTGTAGTGGAAGTCTTGCCTTTGTCGAATCCTCCATGTCCCTTTCAATCTAAGACTAATCATAGAGATACTCATGAAAGTACATTAGTCTTAGCCTTGGCACAAGAAGAATAAGAAATATGCATTTGTACCAAATGAAAGAGATATGATCAAAGGTATATAAATGAGCACTGTGAGCAAGATTTCAATCAAAGTTCCGAGAATCAAGAATATTAAGCTCATTCCTAAGTTTGCTAAAGGTCTTTTCATTCAGAGGCTTGGTAAAGATATTAACTAATTGGTTGTGAGTGCTAACATAAGCAATTTCGATATCCCCCTTTTGTTGGTGATCTCTCAGAAATTGATACCGGATGTCTATGTGCTTAGTGCGGCTGTGTTCAACGGGATTGTCCGCCATGCGGATTGCACTCTCATTATTACATAAGAGAGGGACTTTGCTCAATTTGTAGCCATAGTCCCTAAGAGTTTGCCTCATCCAGAGTAATTGTGCACAACAATGTCCTATAGCAATATACTCGGCTTCGACGGTGGATAGAGCTACTGAGTTTTATTTCTTTGAACCCCAAGACACCAGAGATCTTCCCAGAAACTGACAAGTCCCTGATGTGTTCTTCCTGTCAATTTTACATCTGGCATAATCGGCATTAGAATACCCAATTAAATCAAAGGTACATCCCTTGGGGTACCAAAGCCCAAACTTAGGAGTATAAACTAAATATCTCATGATTCTTTTTACGACCCTAAGGTGAACTTCCTTAGGATTTGCCTGGAACCTTGCACACATGCATACATAAAGCATTATATCGGGTCGTGAAGCACATAAATAGAGTAAAGATCTTATCATCGATCGGTATACCTTTTGATCTACGGATTTACCTACCGCGTTGAGGTCGAGATGCCCATTTGTTCCCATGGGAGTCTTGATGAGTTTGGCATTCTTCATTCCAAACTTCTTGAGTATGTCTTGAATGTACTTAGTTTGGCTGATGAAGGTGCCTCTTGGAGTTGCTTGATTTGAAATTCAATGAAATACTTTAACTCCCCCATCATCGACATCTCAAATTTCCGTATCATAATCCTACTAAACTCTTCACATGATGACTTGTTAGTATACCCAAATATAATATCATCAACATAAATTTGGCATATAAACAAGTCTTTAGCAATAGTTTTAGTGAAGAGAGTAGGGTCAGCTTTTCCAACTTTGAAGCCATTAGTGATAAGAAAGTCTCTCAGGCATTCATACCATGCTCTTGAGGCTTGCTTGAGCCCATAAAGCGTTTTTGAGAGCTTATAAACATGAGAAGGGTACTCACTATCTTCAAAGCCGGGAGGTTGCTCAACATATACCTCTTCCTTGATAGGGCTATTGAGGAAGGCACTCTTCATGTCCATTTGATACAACTTAAAGCCATGGTAAGTAGCATAGGCAAGTAATATACGAATCGATTCAAGCCTAGCTATGGGTGCATAGGTTTCATCGAAATCCAAACCTTCGACTTGTGAATATCCCTTGGCAACAAGTCAGGCTTTGTTCCTAGTCACCACACCATGCTTATCTTGTTTGTTGCTGAATACCCACTTGGTACCTACAAGATTTTGGTTAGGACGTGGAACTAAATGCCATACCTCATTCCTTGTGAAGTTGTTGAGCTCCTCTTGCATTGCCATCACCCAATCCAGATCTCTTAGTGCATCCTCTACCCTATATGGCTCAATAGAAGACACAAAAGAGTAATGTTCACAGAAATGAACAACTCGAGATCTAGTGGTTACCCCCTTGTGAATGTCACCAAGTATGGAGTTGATGGGGTGATCTCTTTGAATTGCTTGGTGGAGTCTTGGGTGTGGCAGTCTTTGAACCCGAATCTCTTGATCATCTTCCTTGTCTTGATCATCTTCATCTCCCCCTTGATCAATATCCTCCTCTGGAGGTGCATCTTCGCCTTGATCTTCATCCTCTTCTTCTTGAGCCATTTCCTCATCTTGACTTGGTGTAGATGCTTGTTTGGAAGATGATGGTTGATCTTTGTGCTTATGGAGGCTCTTCGAATTATTTTGGACACACATCCTCAATGGACAAGTTCCTTAGCGCGACGCATGGAGCTTCTTCATCATCTAGTTCATCAAGATCAACTTGCTCTACTTGAGAGCCATTAGTTTTATCAAACACAATGTCACAAGAAACTTCAACTAATCCAGTGGACTTGTTGAAGACTCTATATGCCCTTGTGTTTGAGTCATAACTAAGTAAAAATCCTTCTACTGCTTTAGGAGCAAGTTTAGAATTTCTACCTCTCTTAATAAGAGTAAAGCATTTGCTCCCAAAAACTTTAAAATAAGAAACATTGGGCTTTTTACCGGTGAGGAGTTGATACGATGTTTTCTTGAGAATTCGGTGAAGGTAGAGTCGGTTGATAGAGTAGCAAGCGGTGTTAATCGCCTCCGCCCAAAACCGATCCGGTGTCTTGTACTCATTAAGCATGGTCCTTGCCATATCCAAGAGAGTTCTATTCTTCCTCTCCACTACACCATTTTGTTGAGGTGTGTATGGAGAAGAGAACTCATGCTTGATGCCCTCCTCCTCAAGAAATCCTTCAATTTGAGAGTTCTTGAACTCCATTCCATTGTCGCTTATAATCTGTTTGATTCTTAATCCAAACTCATTTTGAGCTCGTCTCTCAAGAATCTCTTTAAGGTCTCTTGTGTGATGGAACCTCCTAAGTTATTAATCCCACCTACAGTTATCTTTGTCCAACGGACCTTGGACAACTCTGTAGATGCACATAATCACTTGACAAGTTCGGTATCTGTATCTTTTTTCCTCGCCCAAGAGCGGTTCACCCGTCACGCAGATATTACAACACACCGGAGGAACGAATAAGCGGAAGCGAACTACATTAACTTAATTTACATTCATCCAAAATATAGAGAGAGTGTTATAGTTATTACAAAACCAGGGTATATGAGTGCATAAGTATTATTATTACAAACTTGGGAGGCAAAAACCCATCCCGCATAAAAGTATATTGTTTTTCAAAAGGGAGGCCAACATCCTCCCGCAACCACTTCACTATTGAGGTTCGTCCTTGTGCACCACCTTAGAGCAAAAATAGCAAAAGTCTGTTATTTCCTCACCTACAACAACATGGGTTCGAAAACCCTGAGTATAGAGTGTACTTTCGCAAGTCTTACCCGTCAAAATAAAAGACTCTCAAGGATATGCTAGCAAAAATGCTTACTAAAAGTGGATCCTTAAAAATCTAGTTTTATTAGCAAGTTAAGTCATTACCTAAATCTAGAGTTCCTTCTACCCTAGTTCAAGCACTTGACCTGTACTAGCAGTCTTTTATCAACCCCTTTAGTTCACTGGAATGCTACGTGTAAGTTAGTGACCAAGTCTTCATGTCCGAGAAGTAACAGCGATCCGAATCGATTAATACCCAGCTAGGGATCTCCAATCACACGACATATGTAGCACTTAACCCTTGCATATGTCAACTCACCACCGGGGTTCTTAAGACCAGACCGGGTTCACGCCAACTGAGAGCACAGATACACCACCGTCCAGCCTCTTGCCACGGAGGGTACACACTACTCTCGCCATCTCTCCACTACCATTGCGTGTTGGCCTTTCTAGTATTAGTCTGCCCGAGGCAAAGCTTACCCATGATGAGGCATGTGACCAATTAAAAGGTCCTCGATCATCAGGCCCACATCGAGACAGTCCTTAATCGACTCACACGGAGACACTACACCGAGACTCTTTTCTCATGCAAGTCACCCGCCCGGTCTCAGCTTTATCATTTAAAAACCCAAAGTCTAGTACCTGGCAGAGGTACATCTTTTCTGATGTTGAACCCATCATGGCCATGACGGACCCCCACCAAGTTTTATTTTGAAAACAACCCTTCCACTGTGAAGCATCACCTTTTTGTTTTAAAACAAAACATTTGTTTTTCTAAATCAGGACTAAGCATCAAAAAACCTTTTAATAAAACATGTAATCAAGGAATGAAAAACAGTTCCAAGGAAGGAAATGCAGCAATTGGTTTAACACCCAACTCCTATCACCTAATGCCTCATTCAAGTGATAAAGAGTTTAAAACAGCAAGGAGGTGGCAAATGCACCGGGGCTTGCCTTGTGTTGTAGGAGAGTCGGGCTCTATTCCACATATGTCAAAATAAAAACAGTTCCCAGCAGGTGGATTTTATGTTGATGGAGCAGTCTCCTCTTCTTCAACAGTCACTTCTTCGTTTTCTATATATAACCATATATAACCATGAATGCTCATGTAATGCTTATGAAAATGCAATAATAAAAAAGATACACCAAGATGTATCTTGAATACAAGTTTCCTTCACGGTGCACCAAGGAAACTAGAGTTTTCTGAGTCAGTATCTCATTTCTCTAAGGTAATTATTAATTAGAAGGCTAGGGTTTTGGGTTTGGGAATTAAACAATGTCCAAAATATGTCAAACTTCAACCAAGGGTTCTAAGTACCATGTTGGACTTATCTAAAAAGTTTGGTTATTTTTGGAGTTATTAAATAATTTCTAAATTTCTAATAGACTAGGTTTTGACCTTCTTAAATACTACGTAATTCCTAGTTTGGACTAAAAATCTTGAAACTATTTTTATTAAATACTGGAGAAATTTAGGAGTTCAACAAAATTGGTCTCATATTTTTATCATTTTTCTATAATTTTCTATGGATTTCCTACATCTGGCAGAAAAAGGAAAAGCATAAACAGTAATGGGTTTATTCTAACCCGAGCCGGCCCACGACAGGCGAAACGCGCCCGCGCGCGCGCCCGCGTTGCCATATTTACACAGGGGACCCTGGTGATTTGAAAACCCCGTAAAGAGTCCTCAGCACTATTCACGCGTGTCTCTGACATTTACACTAAGGCCCTCTGTTTTCTGTTTCTTCTTCAAAACGAACCCTAGCAACGTCGCGCTCGCCGTCGGCCATCTTGTTGCTCAGACCGGCCATGACCGGCGTCGGCTGCCTAAATTAACTAATTAATTAGCATTACCGACCCGAGGCGAACCTAGAACAAGCCTCAATTGAACTAATCCTTCCCTGGATTCACTCGACCACGGTGACGGCAAACATCGCATACAAATCAAGGTGTTCCGATCTATTGAGTGGGGTCAAGCACAATGCGTTGAGCCGATGAGTATCACAAGCATGTGTGGGTGCTAAAACATGGCCAAGGAGAGCGAGGGCGGACCTGGAGACGGCTAGCCACGACGCGATGTCTCACGGTGGCACAGACAACAGATTTGGGGGAAGAACAAAATTCTCCGGCTATGGTGGCTAATCGAGGGCAGGGGTGGATGCTCTGGCTTCGTGACAACCTTGCGGAGCTAGCAGCACCATCAATTTATAGTGTCTGAGGGTGGTGGCCCCGAATTTTGAAAGGGGGAGACTGGCGGTTGAAGAGAGGGGTGAGTCACCGGCGCGAACTACCGTGGCGTTCACCGGGGCAACGTCTCAGGCGATGGACAGACTACCTACTGTTATCTACTGCGACATGGTAGCTCTTCTAAGTACGTGGCGCGGCTACGAAAGACGGCGAACTCCGGCGAGGACACCTCAGTCAATCGCGCGACAAGTTGCATTGTGAATAGTCTGGTGATAAGGCTCCAATCCTTCCCTGCGTTGAGATCTTTCACCACCAGCCGTTATCCACAAACTAGGGCGCACGAATCGCAACGACCGACGTCAATCGCGGCGTAAGGTCACTGCTGGGGGCCTTCGTCTTTCGAAGGTCCTCAAAAACACGACTAACATGCTTTCCAAGTATAATACATTCACAGGGACCTTCGGCCTCGGGATGAAGTTGTACACGATATGAAAAGCGCGGCCTGGGAGGAGGATGTACCAGCTCCGAAGCTACGTGTGGGGAAGCTTCGACTTAGCGGTGGAAAATGAAACCGACTTAAAGGGGAAAAGGCTATCTAGTCCTCGACAATAGTAAATATAAAGGGCATAGATGTAATTTTACACAGACTGCGTCATGTGCCTATAAATAGATGAACAGTAACACCGTACTGTTCACGCTGACTTGTATTCACTCGCACGTCACGCCTGGATTTTTCACCTTCTGTCAAGCCGAAGGTATAAATGTAATTCAATATTGTTCATGTTTATTCATAATGATATAATAAAAATATCCTAATGATGTCATATGATTATCCATGTTATTTTCCATGTTTCATATGCTTCTACCTTCACTATGATATACTAAGATGATGAAGGGTGTGTCCTTCATGACCTTCGTCTGAAGATCATTATATCCTAAGGGGAATAATGCTTCGAAGGACGAAGGTCTTTAATCATTAACATTTTATGTTGCCTTGTTCTTAACTCATAGCATTTGAGAACAAGTCCCCAACATTGGCGCCCACCTCCGGTGAACTCATTCGACCACCTTCGGCAAGCTGTGACCTTCATTATGCCGCCAAAGAAAGCTTCAGGGCTAGTGGCTGCACTGCAGCCACTGGACGTCAATCAGGAAACACTGCGTGAAGCTAGAAGTCAAAAAAGGAAGGCTACAAGTACAACGCCTCAGGAGGAAGAGCTGGACCAAGAAATAAGGGACCTAGAGAGCTTCGTCAGGACAATTCCTATGATGATGATGAATGGTATGATGATTTCCATCATGGAAATTTTGCTTTTGATGATGCTTCTCCTCTGTCAGCAGAACTGCAGGCTACCCAATGGCCACCATCATACAAGTCACCCCAACTACCCCATGAGCTACGAAGCAACCATATCTTCATATGGGGGCAATACTGCAGTCATGGCGAAGTCATTCGTCATGGTAGTCAAGAATGTTGCACAAACTTGGTACTCCTCTCTTCGGCTAGGAACAATGACATCATGACAGAAGCTAAAGGATATGCTGATCACCAGTTTCCAAGGGTTTCAGACAAAGCCAGTTACTGCTCAAGCTTTGTTCCAGTGCACGCAAGACCACGAAGAATACCTCCAGGCGTATGTCCAAAGGTTCTTGCGTCTGAGAGCACAAGCGCCCATAGTGCCTAATGAAATCATCATTGAGGCCATGATCAAAGGGCTTCGGCCAAAACCTATGGATCAATACTTCGCCAGGAAATCCCCTCAGACCTTGGAGAAGCTGCTTCAGAAGATGGATAAGTACATCCGTGCCGATAATGATTTCCGCCAGAGAAGGGAAGAAGCTTATAGGTTTTCTGAGATGACTAGGGGCTTCGGAGGAAGATTCCACCCTAGGCATGTCAGATCAATTCACAATTCCACTTACAATGATGGCAGAGGAAGCCAGTTTCAGAGGCCACAACATAGCTCACAATCTTCAGGGCAACAACAAAGTTCTTTCAAGCCACCAGTTCCAAGGGGCAGAGGCGGTAGGGGCTTCAGAGGTAGATATGGGGATCAACCCAGAAAACTCTATTGCTTATTCTGTGGTGAAGACAAGGGCCACACTACAAGAACATGCCAGGTCACCATTCAGAAGCAAAAAGAGATTGCCGAAGTAGAAGCGCGGCAGAATCAACCGAGGCACGTGAAAGGGAATTAGGGTTACACCTATTTTTCTAATTGATTTTGGTGGTTGAATTGCCCAACACAAATAATTGTACTAACTAGTTTGCTCTAGTCTATGAGTTATACAGGTGCCAAAGGTTCACACTTAGCCAATAGAAAGACCAAGAAATGGGTTCAAAAAGGAGAGCAAGGGATAACCGAAGGCAGCCCTGGTCTGGCGCACCGGACTGTCCGGTGTGCCACCGGACAGTGTCCGGTGCACCAGGGGACTTCAAGCCAAACTTCGCACCTTCGGGAATTTTTAGAGGCGTTTCACTATAATTCACCGGACAGTGTCCGGTGCTCCAGAGGAGAGAGACTCTGAACTCGTCAGCTTCGGATTTCCGCTCCGCTATAATTCACCGGACATGTCCGGTGCACACCGGACTGTCCGGTGAACCAGCGGAGCAACAACTACTTCGCGCCAACGGTCGTCTGCAACGCATTAAATGCGCGCCAGCGCGCGCAGAGGAGCAGAGCACGCGCGGGTGGCACACCGGACAGTCTACAGGACTTGTCCGGTGCACCACCGAACAGCCAGGCGGGCCCACACGTCAGAGCTCCAACGGTCGGAACCCAATGGCCTGGTGACATGGCTGGCGCACCGGACTGTCCGGTGCGCCATGCGACAGTAGCCTCCACCAAACGGCTAGTTTGGTGGTTGGGGTTATAAATACCCCCAACCACCCCACATTCAAGTCATCCAAGTTTTCAACCTTCCAACCACTTACAAGAGCTAGGCATTCAATACAAGACACACCCAAGTGATCAAATCCTCTCCCAATTCCACAAAAGCTTTAGTGTTAAGTGAGAGTGATTTGTTGTGTTTCTTTGAGCTCTTGCGCTTGGATTGCTTTCTTCTTTCTCATTCTTTCTTGTGATCAAAACTCAATTGTAACCAAGGCAAGAGACACCAATTGTGTGGTGGTCCTTGCGGGAAGTTTTGTTCCCGGTTGATTTGAGAAGAGAAAGCTCACTCGGTCCGAGGGACCGTTTGAGAGAGGGAAGGGGCTGAAAAAGACCCGGCCTTTGTGGCCTCCTCAACGGGGAGTAGGTTTGCGAGAACCGAACCTCGGTAAAACAAATCCTTGTGTCTCACTTCTTTATTTGCCTGCGATTTGTTTTGCACCCTCTCTCGCGGACTTGATTATATTTCTAATGCTAACCCGGCTTGTAGTTGTGATCAACTTTGTAAATTTCAGTTTCGCCCTATTCACCCCCCTCTAGGCGACTTTCAATTGGTATCAGAACCCGGTGCTTCATTAGAGCCTAACCGCTCGAAGTGATGTCGAGAGAACACGCCAAGAAGGAGATGGAGACCGGCGACAAGCCCACTACAAGCCACGGGAAGGCTTCATCGGAAGAGTCCCACAAAAAGGAGAAAGGGAAGGAGAAGAAAGCCTCCTCCCACAAGTCGCATCGGAGTGGCGACAAGAAAAAGAAGATGAGGAAGGTGGTCTACTACGAGACCGATACATCATTACCTTCCACCTCCGGCTCCGACGCGACCTCCGTAACTTCTAAGCGCCATGAGCGCAAGAAGTTTAGTAAGATCCCCCTACGCTACCCTCGCATTCCTAAACATACTCCATTACTTTCCGTTCCATTAGGCAAACCGCCAACCTTTGACGGTGAAGATTATGCTAGGTGGAGTGATTTGATGAAATTTCACCTAACCTCACTCCACAAAAGTATATGGAATGTTGTTGAGTTTGGAGCACAGGTACCATCCGTAGGGGATGAGGATTACGATGAGGACGAGGTGGCCCAAATCGAGCACTTCAACTCCCAAGCCACAACTATACTCCTCGCCTCTCTAAGTCAAGAGGAGTATAATAAAGTGCAAGGATTAAAGAGCGCCAAGGAAGTTTGGGACGTGCTCAAGACCGCACACGAGGGAGATGAGTTAACCAAGATCACCAAGCGGGAGACGATCGAGGGGGAGCTCGGTCGCTTCCGGCTTCGCAAAGGAGAAGAGCCACAAGACATGTACAACCGGCTCAAAACCTTGGTGAACCAAGTGCGCAACCTCGGGAGCAAAAAGTGGGATGACCACGAGATGGTTAAGGTTATTCTTAGATCACTTATTTTCCTTAACCCTACTCAAGTTCAATTAATTCGTGGTAATCCTAGATATACACTAATGACTCCCGAGGAAGTAATCGGGAATTTTGTGAGCTTTGAGTATATGATCAAGGACTCAAAGAAAATCAATGAGCTAGATGATCCCTCCACATCCGAAGCACAACCGGTCGCATTTAAGGCGACAGAGGAGAAGAAGGAGGAGTCTACACCGAGTAGACAACCAATCGACGCCTCAAAGCTCGACAACGAGGAAATGGCGCTCGTCATCAAGAGCTTCCGCCAAATCCTCAAGCAAAGGAGGGGAAAGATTACAAGCCCCGCTCCAAGAAGGTTTGCTACAAGTGTGGTAAGCCCGATCACTTTATAGCAAAATGCCCTATTTCTAGTGACAGTGACAGGGGCGACGACAAGAAGGGGAGAAGAAAGGAGAAGAAGAGGTACTACAAGAAGAAGGGTGGTGATGCCCATGTTTGTCGCGAGTGGGACTTCGACGAAAGTTCTAGCGACTCCTCCGACGACGAGGACGCCGCCAACATCGCCGTCACCAAAGGACTTCTCTTCCCCAACGTAGGCCACAAGTGCCTCATGGCAAAGGACGGCAAAAAGAAGAAGGTTAAATCCAAATCCTCCACTAGATATGAGTCCTCTAGCGATGATAATGCTAGTGACGAGGAAGATAATTTGCGTACTCTTTTTGCTAACCTCAACATGCAACAAAAGGAAAAACTAAATGAACTAATTAGTGTTATCCATGAAAAGGATGATCTCTTGGACTCCCAAGAGGACTTCCTTATTAAAGAAAACAAAAAGCATGTTAAGGTTAAGAATGCTTACGCTCTAGAAGTAGAAAAATGTGAAAAACTATCTAGTGAGCTAAGCACATGCCATGAGACTATCGACAACCTTAGAAATGAGAATGCTAATTTGCTAGCTAAGGTTGATGCAAATGTTTGTGATGTTCCAATTCCCAATCTTAGAAATGATAATGTTGATTTGCTTGCTAAGATTGAAGAATTAAATGTTACTCTTGCTAGCCTTGGGATTGAAAATGAAAAATTGCTTGCTAAGGCTAAAGAACTAGATGTTTGCAATGTTACAATTTCTGACCTTAGAAGTAAAAATGATATATTGCATGCTAAGGTTGTAGAATTAAAATCTTGCAAACCCTCTACATCTACCATTGAACATACGTCTATTTGCACTAGATGTAGAGATATTGATATTGATGCTATTCATGATCATATGGTGTTAATTAAGCAACAAAATGATCATATAGCAAAATTAGATGCTATAATTGCCGAGCATGAACTTGAAAATGAAAAATTTAAATTTGCTCGTAGTATGCTTTATAGTGGGAGACGCCCTGGCATTAAGGATGGCACTGGCTTCCAAAAGGGGGACAATGTCAAACTTAATGCCCCTCCTAAGAAATTGTCCAACTTTGTTAAGGGCAAGGCTCCCATGCCTCAAGATAACGAGGGTTACATTTTGTACCCTGCCGGTTATCCTGAGAGCAAAATTAGGAGATTTCATTCTAGGAAGTCTCACTCTGGCCCTAACCATGCTTTTATTTATAAGGGTGAGACATCTAGTTCTAGGCAACCAACCCGTGCTAAGTTGCCTAAGAAGAAAACTCCTAGTGCATCAAATGATCATGACATTTCATTTAAAACTTTTGATGCATCATATGTCTTAACTAACAAATCCGGCAAGGTAGTTGCCAAATATGTTGGGGGCAAGCACAAGGGATCAAAGACTTGTGTTTGGGTACCCAAAGTTCTTGTGTCTAATGCCAAAGGACCCAAAACCATTTGGGTACCTAAAGTCAATAACTAAACTTGTTTTGTAGGTTTATGCATCCGGGGGCTCAAGTTGGATCATCGATAGCGGGTGCACAAACCACATGACAGGGGAGAAGAAAATGTTCTCCTCCTATGAGAAAAACCAAGATCCCCAATGAGCTATCACATTCGGGGATGGAAACCAAGGTTTGGTCAAAGGATTGGGTAAAATTGCTATATCTCCTGACCATTCCATTTCCAATGTTTTTCTTGTAGATTCTTTAGATTACAATTTGCTTTCCGTTTCTCAATTATGTCAAATGGGCTACAACTGTCTTTTTACTGATGTAGGTGTCACTGTCTTTAGAAGAAGTGATGATTCAATAGCATTTAAGGGAGTGTTAGAGGGTCAGCTATACTTGGTAGATTTTGATAGAGCTGAACTCGACACTTGCTTAATTGCTAAGACTAACATGGGTTGGCTCTGGCACCGCCGACTAGCCCATGTTGGGATGAAGAATCTTCATAAGCTTCTAAAGGGAGAGCACGTTTTAGGATTAACAAATGTTCATTTTGAGAAAGACAGGGTTTGTAGCGCATGCCAAGTAGGGAAGCAAGTTGGTGCTCATCATCCACACAAGAACATCATGACGACTGACATGCCACTGGAGCTCCTACACATGGATCTATTCGACCCGATAGCTTACATAAGCATCGGCAGGAGTAAGTACTGTCTAGTTATTGTGGATGATTATTCTCGCTTCACTTGGGTATTCTTTTTGCAGGAAAAATCTCATACCCAAGAGACATTAAAAGGATTCTTGAGACGGGCTCAAAATGAGTTCGACTTAAGGATCAAGAAAATTAGAAGCGACAATGGGACGGAGTTCAAGAACTCTCAAATTGAAGGCTTCCTTGAGGAGGAGGGCATCAAGCATGAGTTCTCTTCTCCCTACACCCCACAACAAAATGGTGTAGTGGAGAGGAAGAATAGAACTCTATTGGACATGGCAAGAACCATGCTTGATGAGTACAAGACTTCGGATCGGTTTTGGGCCGAGGCGGTCAACACCGCTTGCTACACCATCAACCGGTTGTATCTACATCGAATCCTCAAGAAGACATCATACGAACTCCTAACCGGTAAAAAGCCCAATATTTCATATTTTAGAGTCTTTGGTAGCAAATGCTTTATACTTGTTAAAAGAGGTAGAAAATCTAAATTTGCTCCTAAGACTGTCGAAGGCTTTTTACTAGGATATGATTCAAACACAAGGGCATATAGAGTCTTTAAGAAGTCCTCTGGACAAGTTGAAGTTTCTTGTGACGTTGTGTTTGATGAGACTAACGGCTCTCAAGTAGAGCAAGTTGATCTTGATGAGATAGGTGATGAAGAGGCTCCGTGCATCGCGCTTAGGAACATGTCCATTGGGGATGTGTGTCCTAAAGAATCCGAAGAGCCTCCAAATGCACAAGATCAACCATCCTCCTCCACGCAAGCATCTCCACCAACTCAAAATGAGGATGAGGCTCAAGTTGATGAAGAAGAAGATCAAGCAAATGAGCCACCTCAAGATGACGACAATGATCAAGGGGGAGATGCAAATAATCAAGACAAGGAGGATGAAGAACCAAGACCGCCACACCCAAGAGTCCACCAAGCAATCCAACGAGATCACCCCGTCGACACCATCCTCGGCGACATTCATAAGGGGGTAACCACTAGATCTCGTGTTGCACATTTTTGTGAGCATTACTCTTTTGTTTCCTCTATTGAGCCACACAGGGTAGAGGAAGCACTGCAAGATTCGGATTGGGTGGTGGCGATGCAAGAGGAGCTCAACAACTTCACTAGGAATGAGGTATGGCATTTGGTTCCACGTCCTAATCAAAATGTTGTAGGAACCAAATGGGTGTTCCACAACAAGCAAGACGAGCATGGTGTGGTGACAAGGAACAAAGCCCGACTTGTGGCCAAGGGATACTCCCAAGTCGAAGGTTTGAATTTCGGTGAAACCTATGCACCCGTAGCTAGGCTTGAGTCAATTCGTATATTATTAGCCTATGCTACTTACCATGGCTTCAAGCTTTACCAAATGGACGTGAAGAGTGCTTTCCTCAATGGACCAATCAAAGAAGAGGTCTATGTTGAGCAACCTCCCGGCTTTGAAGATAGTGAGTATCCTAATCATGTGTATAAACTCTCTAAGGCGCTCTATGGGCTCAAACAAGCCCCAAGAGCATGGTATGAATGCCTAAGAGATTTTCTTATCACTAATGGCTTCAAAGTCGGAAAGGCCGATCCTACTTTGTTTACTAAAACTCTTGACAATGATTTGTTTGTATGCCAAATTTATGTTGATGATATTATATTTGGGTCTACTAACGAATCTACATGTGAGGAATTTAGTAGGATCATGACACAAAAGTTCGAGATGTCTATGATGGGGGAGTTGAAGTACTTCTTGGGATTTCAAGTAAAGCAACTCCAAGAGGGCACCTTCATTAGCCAAACGAAGTATACTCAAGACATTCTAAGCAAATTTGGGATGAAGGATGCCAAGCCCATCAAGACACCCATGGGAACCAATGGGCATCTCGACCTCGACACGGAAGGTAAGTCCGTGGATCAAAGGGTATACCGGTCGATGATAGGCTCTTTACTCTATTTATGTGCATCTCGACCGGATATTATGCTTTCCATATGCATGTGTGCAAGATTCCAAGCCGACCCTAAGGAAGCTCACCTTACGGCCGTAAAACTAATCTTGAGATATTTAGTTTATACTCCTAAGTTTGGGCTTTGGTATCCTAGGGGATCCACATTTGATTTGATTGGTTATTCAGATGCCAATTGGGCGGGGTGTAAAATTAATAGAAAGAGCACATCGGGGACTTGCCAGTTCTTGGGAAGATCCTTGGTGTCTTGGGCTTCAAAGAAGCAAAATTCCGTAGCTCTTTCTACCGCCAAAGCCGAGTACATTACCGCAGGCCATTGTTGCGCGCAACTACTTTGGATGAGGCAAACCCTTAGGGACTATGGTTACAAATTAACCAAAGTTCCTCTTCTATGTGATAATGAGAGTGCAATCCGCATGGCGGATAATCCCGTTGAGCATAGCCGCACTAAACACATAGCCATTCGGTATCACTTCTTAAGGGATCACCAACAAAAGGGAGATATCGAGATTGCATACATTAATACTAAAGATCAATTAGCCGATATCTTTACCAAGCCACTTGATGAACAAACCTTTAACAAACTTAGGCATGAGCTAAATATTCTTGATTCTAGGAATTTCTTTTGATGTCTTGCATGCATAGCTCATAAATATACCTTTGATCATGTCTCTTTTATATATATGCTATGACTAATGTGTTTTCAAGTCTATTTCAAACCAAGTCATAGGTGTATTGAAAGGGAATTGGAGACTTCGGCGAAGACAAAGGCTTCCACTCCGTAACTCATCCTTCGCCGTCGCTCCGAGCATCTCTCCGGCTTTGGTATAATCTTCACTCATGTTTTATTTGCCAAAGGGGAGAAAGTAGTTAGGAAAGGGCTCTAATGACTCCATTTTGGCGATTCATGCCAAAGGGGGAGAGAGTATTAGCCCAAAGCAAAAGGACCGCACCACCACCTAATTTTAAAAAGAGTTTTTCAATTGGTATGATTTTTCAAATTGGTATCTCATTGTGTTCAAAAAGGGGAGAGAGTAGTATTTTCAAAATCAATATCTTAAAACCCTCTTGAACACTAAGAGGAGGAATTTATCAAGGAGGAGTTTTGTTTAGTCAAAGGGAAAAGCATTTGAAACAGGGGGAGAAAATTTCAAATCTTGAAAATGCTTCGCAAAATCTTATTCATGTACCTTTGACTATTTGCAAAAGAACTTTGAATAGCATTTACAAAAGAATTTGCAAAAACAAACAAGTGGTGCAAGCGTGGTCCAAAATGTTAAAAATAAAAGAAACAATCCATGCGTATCTTATAAGTATTTATATTGGTTCAATTCCAAGCAACCTTTGCACTTACAATTATGCAAACTAGTTCAATTATGCACTTCTATATTTTGCTTTGGTTTGTGTTGGCATCAATCACCAAAAAGAGGGAGATTGAAAGGGAATTAGGGTTACACCTATTTTTCTAATTGATTTTAGTGGTTGAATTGCCCAACACAAATAATTGTACTAACTAGTTTGCTCTAGTCTATGAGTTATACAGGTGCCAAAGGTTCACACTTAGCCAATAAAAAGACCAAGAAATGGGTTAAAAAAGGAGAGCAAGGGATAACCGAAGGCAGCCCTGGTCTGGCGCACCGGACTGTCCGGTGTGCCAGGGGACTTCAAGCCAAACTTCGCACCTTCGGGAATTTTCAGAGGCGCTTCACTATAATTCACCGGACATGTCCGGTGCACACCGGACAGTGTCCGGTGCTCCAGAGGAGAGAGACTCTGAACTCGTCAGCTTCGGATTTCCGCTCCGCTATAATTCACCGGACATGTCCGGTGAACCAGCGGAGCAACAACTACTTCGCGCCAACGATCGTCTGCAACGCATTAAATGCGCGCCAGTGCGCGCAGAGGAGCAGAGCACGCGCGGGTGACACACCGGACAGTCTACAGGACTTGTCTGGTGCACCACCGGACAGCCAGGTGGGCCCACACGTCAGAGCTCCAACGGTCGGAACCCAACGACCTGGTGACGTGGCTGGCGCACCGGACAGTGTCCGGTGGCGCACCGGACTGTCCGGTGCGCCATGCGACAACAGCCTCCACCAAACGGCTAGTTTGGTGGTTGGGGTTATAAATACCCCCAACCACCCCACATTCAAGTCATCCAAGTTTTCAACCTTCCAACCACTTACAAGAGCTAGGAATTCAATACAAGACACACCCAAGTGATCAAATCCTCTCCCAATTCCACAAAAGCTTTAGTGTTAAGTGAGAGTGATTTGTTGTGTTTCTTTGAGCTCTTGCGCTGGGATTGCTTTCTTCTTTCTCATTCTTTCTTGTGATCAAAACTCAATTGTAACCAAGGCAAGAGACACCAATTGTGTGGTGGTCCTTGCGGGAAGTTTTGTTCCCGGTTGATTTGAGAAGAGAAAGCTCACTCGGTCCGAGGGACCGTTTGAGAGAGGGAAGGGGCTGAAAAAGACCCGGCCTTTGTGGCCTCCTCAATGGGGAGTAGGTTTGCGAGAACCGAACCTCGGTAAAACAAATCCTTGTGTCTCACTTCTTTATTTGCCTGTGATTTGTTTTGCACCCTCTCTCGCGGACTTGATTATATTTCTAACGCTAACCCGGCTTGTAGTTGTGATCAACTTTGTAAATTTCAGTTTCGCCCTATTCACCCCCCTCTAGGCAACTTTCAGCAGGTTTTACATACTGCTTCGTGCTACTCTCCCTACATACCAGAATATGTGGGCAATCAACCTGCAGCTTCTGTTGCTTTGGCAAGTCATTCACAAGCTTCTTGGCCTTAGCTCCCACTGCCACCACCATTGCCACCTACTCATACCTGAAGCCAGCAGCCAGAAGGGCACCAGCACGCCCAACAGCAGCGCGACTTCAGGGAGGAGTCCGAAGCTCGTACAGTCAACAACACTGTACCAGAGTCGAAGCATATATACTGAGGAATATCCTACTTTTGATGTACTTTTATCTTTTATGCCACTTTATTTTCTGTGTGAGAAAAAAGTAATGAAGAACGTAATTTGTAATAATTGTGCCTACACCAGAGTGAAATATATCTTCCTCATGGATTTACGAAGTAAATTTTGAAGCTCAAAAGTCGTTCCTAAGGGGATGCAGAGCCAAAAATTACAACCTGAAGCTGCAAAAGTCGTTCCTAAGGGAGCGCGGCGTAAGTTTTCTGCTCAAAAGTCATTCCTAAGGGGATGCAGAGCCAAATACCACCGAAACATAAGGTGAAGAAGCTCAAAAGTCGTTCCTAAGGGAGCGCAGTGTAAGTTTTCTGCTCAAAAGTCGTTCCTAAGGGGATGCAGAGCCAAATACCACCGAAATATAAGGTGAAGAAGCTCAAAAGTCGTTCCTAAGGGGATACAGAGCTTAAATGCCACTGAAATAGAAGGTGAAGAAGCTCAAAAGTCGTTTCTAAGGGGATGCAGAGCTTAAAGACTCAAAAGACGTTCCTAAGGGGATGCAAAGTCTTGTGTATTCCAGTGTGGGCGCGTGGGTGTGTGTCTTCAGCATTCTAATCATTTTGCATCATATCATCACATCATTTCGCATAACATTACATCATACATCATATTGCATTGACGACATAATAATTGAATACGAAGTCAATCTTCGGCAAATGCTTCATCAAAATGAAAATATGTTGAGGCATGAAGTAAGCTTCGGAAAATACAGTTTTATCAGACTTGCTATAGAAGAACTCTTTATTTACGAAGCATGAAAAGAAGGGAAGGTGTTTTTTCACCGAAGGCTCAAAAATGGTATGTGTGCAAAGTTTCACGCATCGTAAAGAAATATATTACAGTAATTTACATGTTCCATCAATTGTTCCATACATCAAATATTACAAGGTATCCTTACAATAAAGTTACAAGGTATCATCAAAATAGTCTACTCTTCTCTAAGGATCTTTTCTGCAGCTTCGTTTAATAATTTATCGTCAACTTTATCGATAATAGAATTTGCGATGCTTATAACATCTAGTGCTTCTTTCATCTCCGGATCAGCCAGGGGATTGTACGGCTCTGGCAGCGGTGATAGCTCAGCTGTAATAGATAAACTATCAGTTCGAAGCCATAAAGCAAGTAACAAAGTTAAAATTCAAAAAACAATACCTATGCGGCTCTCGCGCTCATCAGCCTCTTCAGTTCGCCTAGCTTCTTCTCGGGCGTGATGAGTGTCTTTTTCATTCTTTTTTATAATTTCATGGGCCAATTCTCGGCTACCGTTCACCCAGACATCAGAATAAAATTTTTCGCCCATCAAAGTCGCTTCGGCTGAAGGATCTTTTGTATCATCTATGGAGAAGGCAGCTTTGGCATTCGCTGCAGCTTTCACGTGTTCGTATCCAGCCATCTCCAGAATAGTTGTGACTCCCCGGGCGCCGAAGAAAGCACAAATATCTCCACGATCATTCAAAATCTCCTCAAAAGCTTTGGCTTCCCCGCTTATCCACTCAATGACCCCTTCGGGGTCGCCTCGAATGAAGTTCTCCTCAGAGGAGTAGGCACCAACTTTTGCAAAGTTGTTTTTCAAATTTTTCACGCAGTCCAAAGATTTTTCGAAGCATCTTTCCTTGGACTCGCGAAGCTCCTCAACATTCTTCTCCAGCCTGGCCTTCCACCATTCACTTAATTTTTGGCTAGCCTTCGTGACTTTACAATTTTCTTTTCAGCCAGTTGTTTCCGAAGGTCTTCAACCTCGGCTTTTTGGGCTTCGGCCTGAGCATTATACTCAGCTTCGTCTTCTTTCATTTTATTCACCAACGAAATTAAAATTTTGTCTTTCTCTAGACCTTCGTTTCTCAGCTCAATTACCTCCGAGCGAAGGTTGCTGAGAGCTATTGTACAGCTTTCGTCTTCGACGCTCTTTTGTGCCCTCAAGGCATTGCTAAGAATCAAGCCCTACAAAGAAAAAGAAAGAATTAAGCATGACAATGAAATACTTCATTTCCAACTTTAAAGTTGACTTATATACCTTTATACTGTTGTACGCAAGGCTATCAGCATGATCATCCTTCGACATAGCCGAAAGGCCTTCCTCAAGCTTCGGAAATCCCATACTTTTAGCTATCTCCCGGCAAACGGATATTTCTTTGTTATCCAGGAGACAGTATAGGAAATCATCTTCGTTAGTGCCATTGAACACTAAGCCCCCTTTCGGATATTTTAGTTTCTGGGCGTAGTGTCTGGCTTCTAGGATTTCTTCTTCGGATAATTTTTTCCCCGAAGCATGTCGAACAATGTAGTCAACATCTTCGGCTGGTGCTTCGGGGGCAGGAGCTTTTGCTTTTTCTGTCATATCTTGCCCTGCTACCATGCCGATATCTGAAGTTTGTTGATCAGCTTTATCTTCAGGCGCGACAGCCTTCATCTCAAGGGGCGCTGAAGGCCCAGCTTCGGCTTCGGCCTGGACTTTAACAGCTTCAGCAATTTTCTTTGTAGGAGCAGGGCTCAAGGCCTTTGTGGTATCCATAACAGCGTCTAGCACGCTGGCCATCCTCCTTCTCTTGGGAGTTGCCGCAGGAGCCTTTTGCACTTTCGGCAATTCTACCTTTGCTGGTGGGCTCATAATTTCTGGCATTTTCACTGTTTTTTTTCCAATTTTGGTTCTTTGGCCGCATCATCTTTGGCTTCGGCTGGCCCGACTATAGGCACCTTCGATACTACAATCGATTCTTTAGCGCTCTGCACGGTGGGGGCCGCTTGTTTTGCTTCAGCAGTTGAAGAGGTCCCTTCGCCAAATTTAGGCACTACGGCTGGTTCAATATATCGCGGCTGATGGGTCAGAACCTTTATTTTCTTACCCTTCGGCACAACAGTGGTGGCCGAAGCGGCAACTTTTCTCTTCTTTCCTTGCCTTCACAGTGGGTAGTGATAATCAGGGTATACAAAGCCAATTGCATCAAACACCCTATTCAATCTTTTTTCCCTCGACCCCCGAAAGCTGCGGACAAGGCATCATCTTCAGCCTTGGAATATGTCCCAAGCAGCTCGTCTCTGGTAGCTTCAATACATTTCAACCAGTCATCATTTGGTTCGTCAAACTTTTCTCTAAATCTGAAGGTATACTTCAATCGAACTAGGCCACCTTCACTGTATTCAGCAGTAGTCTCCTTCGGCATATCCCAGCTCTCCATAAGTTGCCACACTCTATAGGCTATGTGCTCTTGAATTATATCTTTTGTGCCAATGAAGGTGCAAACATTGCTAAAGGCCTTCTGGCATGCTTCGACGTCACTTTCAATAGTGACCTTCGGCCTTCGAAGGTCGAAGCGAGACCAGATGGGGCGCTGGATAATTTCCTTGATGTCTTCCCTTTTAATCAGATCATTTTTAACATAAAACCACTCCTCCATCTAGGCCCCGGGCCACCTCTTCCGGTATGTTGGCACCAGGTAACTTGCATTAGAGCGGGCAATGAACCCGTAGCAACCGAAGTTGTTGTGGTATTGTTCTTTGCCGATAGCCTTTGTCTCGTATAATAGCTCGTGCATATTGCACAAGCACTTCATGCTCGGCTCCAGCCCCTGGCTTCTTATAGCCCAGACAAACATCCCCATTCTAATTATAGCTTCGGGGGTAATCTGATGAAGAAAGATCTGGAATATCTTTAATACCTCAACCACAAATTTGCTCAGCGGGAACCGAAGGCCTGCCTTCAGGAAGCTTCGGTAAATAACAACTTCATTTTCCTCAGGAGCAGGGGCAGTACTGTCTCCTCCAACCCTCACAATGGACATGTCGCGAAAATATCTCCCTCTCATGGCGTCAATATGACTTTGTTTAACGCTTGATTTCTCGAAGATGGTATGGCTTGGCCGCCAGGGCTGATCCTCAGAATCTTCATCTCCACTCTCCACATCATAACTATCACTGTCATTAGAATCTTCAGACAAACCCTCCATTATCTCCTTAGTAATTTTCTCTGTATTCGTTTTTGCTATAGACTCATAAAACCTAGCGATAAATGGATTCATAACTTTCTTCTCTTCATATAGCTTCTTCTCCCCAGTGAGCTTTTTCTCCTCAGTCATCTTTTCCTCGGTCATCTTCTTCTCCTCAGACATGGAGCAAGCATGTTTGTAAACCGAAGCTCGAAAATTAGGCGAGCGCTGATAAGCAAGAGTTAAAAATTTGAGAAAATAACGCAAACAACAGAAATGGCGCATCAAATGCTGCCGTTGTGGGTTCCTATTTATACGCCTAGCGCTTTGCAACTTGGTGGGCCCCGTTTGTCATTGACTTTCGCTATTCTAGCGAAGGGAAGGTGTTTTTTGGACCTTCGGCTTAAGGCCTTCGTTCACGTCGCAGTCTGAATTTATTGTTATAACAAATTAATACTGCGAGGTGGTACTGTTGGGGGCCTTCGTCTTTCGAAGGTCCTCAAAAACACGACTAACATGCTTTCCAAGTATAATACATTCACAGGGACCTTCAGCCTCGGGATGAAGCTGTACATGATATGAAAAGCGCGGTCTGGGAGGAGGATGTACCAGCTCCGAAGCTACGTGTGGAGAAGCTTCAGCTTAGCGGTGGAAAATGAAACTGACTTAAAGGGGAAAAGGCTATATAGTCCTCCATAGATTGTCCTAAGTCAATAGTAAACATAAAGGGCATAGATGTAATTTTACACAGGCTGCGTCCTGTGCCTATAAATAGATGAACAGTAACACCGTACTGTTCACGCTAACTGGTATTCACTCGCACGTCACGCCTGGATTTTTCACCTTCTGTCAAGCCGAAGGTATAAATGTAATTCAATATTGTTCATGTTTATTTATGCTGATATAATAAAAATATCCTAATGATGTCATATGATTATCCATGTTTCATATGCTTCTACCTTCACTATGATATACTAAGATGATGAAGGGTGTGTCCTTCATGACCTTCGTCTGAAGATCATTATATCCTAAGGGGAATAATGCTTCGAAGGACGAAGGTCTTTCATTAACATTTTATGTTGCCTTGTTCTTAACTCATAGCATTTGAGAACAAGTCCCCAACAGTCACCGGCGGCGAGATACACTGAATCAGAAGATCTTTTTGCTACTGTACCATCAGGGTCTTCTTCAGTTGTTCTGACAGAGCATCTTCAGAGGTGTTTTCCTTCAATTTTTGCGTAACAAGTTACCAACCGAATTACAACAAAGTTATTAACCTATGTACAGGCTTCCATTCGATTATAGGGACTTTGGTCATCCGCTCACTCTATCAAGCTCAAATCGGCTTTAAAACTCGTCAGAGTTCACTGTCAGCCATGTTTCAGTCTTTTGACTCGACTGACAGCTAGACTTTAGGTCTAATTATTTCCAATTTTTGTATGACACCAAGGTTTAATCACTTAAGCAAAGTTGTACTCCTATTTTAGCTCTACAGGTTTGATGTATTGACCTCAAGCAAAACCCTTGTAGATTTGGAGATATAAAGCTCCAAAGTTGACCATATTCACTGAATTTCAGACTTAGGGATATATGATTTATGTGGTGCTTTTTGCAAATAGGTCCAAATTCCACTATTCAACTTGCAAACCCTTCAATATGAAAAATAGTGGGTTTGAGGTGCTCTTTTACTTTGATATTTGCACTTTGGTCCAAAAGTGCCTAGAATTTACATCTACCCCCTAGGGTTTGAATTAGGGTTTCTAGGGTTTTGGGCACATTAGGTTTTTGATGCCACCAAAGTCAATAAAATGTGATACCTTATGGTCATTTCTCATGTCTTTTGGGGTTTTAACTTATTTGGGCTTCAATTACATCCATAAGCCCTAATTTAGGGTTAAGCACTCTACCCTAGGGTTAATCACCCATCAGTCACATCATTACAACTTATTTGAAATTTTTGCCTAGTGAATGCACTCTGGGTGTAACAAACACATGATATGCCAATTCTCATGATGTTATGCTCAAGTTTTAGTGACAGTAACACCAGAGGTGTTACATCCTTCCCCCATAAAAGAATCTCGTCCCGAGATTTTAAGTCCTAGGGCAAGTAGTGGAAAAGGAAACATGTCACATCTTTATTTCCTTATTTGTCTTACAAGGCAGGGGGTGGTATGGGGGTTCACTTCTCCTTTACAATCCAATATACACATCTTACAGGTTACATGAAGTTAAAAAGCCAGGGAAATTCTTTTCTAAGAAGTCTTGGGTTTCCCATGTAGCTTCATCTTCAATATGTTGGCTCCATTGTATCTTATAGAATTTAAGAGTTTTTCTTCGAGTGACCCTGTCCTTCTGATCCAGGACTCGAATGGGATGTTCTGAATATGTTAAGTCTGGTTCCAAGGTAACATCCACCACCTTAATGGTTTGATCAGGAACCCGAAGGTACTTCTTCAATTGGGACACATGGAACACATTGTGCACTGCGGACAATGTTTCGGGTAGTTGGATTCGGTATGCCACTGGTCCACATCATTCAAGAATGGGGAACAGGCCAATGTATCGGGGTGCAAGCTTTCCTTTTACACCGAAACGGGTCACACCCTTCATTGGTGATACTTTCAGGTACACATAATCTTTGACTTGAAAGTACAAGGGTTGGTGTCGTTTGTCTGCATAACTCTTTTGTTGAACCTGTGCCTCTTTCAAGTTATGTATGATTCGTTGAACCTTTTCTTCCATCTCTTTCACCATGTCAGGCCTGAAAAACCACCTTTCTCCTGGTTCAGACCAATTCAAGGGGGTACGACACCGTCGTCCATACAATGCTTGAAATGGTGCCATCTTAATACTTTCTTGATAACTATTGTTATATGAAAACTCTGCCAGTGGTAAACATTCATCCCATTTTTGTGGGAATTCTAGAACGCATGCCCGCAACATGTCTTCAAGTATTTGATTCACTCTCTCAGTCTGTCCACTTGTTTGAAGATGATATGCCTAACTGTGGAGCAACTTAGTGCCCAGGGACTTATGTAGTTCTTCCCAAAACTTGGATACAAATTGCGATCCGCGGTCCTAAAAGGGAAATGTGCCATTGGGCAATTTCTATTATGTTTTGGTGATTAAGTGTCCAACACATTTAAATAAGCTCTCATGTGCTAAACAAAGAGAGAAGTGATAATCAAGGCAAAGGTATGGTTCTAGACTTAGTACATTGGTTTTTGTGTGTACTAATATATTTGTCTAAGTGCTAGAATCAGAAAAGACAAGAAGAAAAGAACTTGGCTGGAGTAGCCAAGACTCAGCTCGGTCTGGCACACCGGACTGTCCGGTGGTGCACCGGACAGTGTCCGGTGCGCCAGGCTGGCTTCCGGCGAACTGGCCGCTCTCGAGAGTTTTTGGCGGTGTATGACTATAATTCACCGGACTGTCCGGTGGTGCACCGGACTGTCCAGTGAGCCAACGGCCGCCAGCGCAACGGTCGGCCACCGAATCCGCGGGCGACGCGTGGCTCGCTCCAACGGTCGGCAGGGGGCACCGGACTGTCCGGTGGGCACCGGACAGTGTCCGGTGCGCTAACTGCCACCAATCTACAACGGTCGGCTGCGCCCGATTTGGAAGGGAATCAGGCACCAGACATGAACAGTGGCTGTCCAGTGGCACACCGGACTGTCCAGTGCGCCACCCGACAGAAGGCAAGAATTGCCTTCCCAGAATGCCTCCAACGGCTCCTAGCTGCCTTGGGGCTATAAAAGGGACACCTAGGTGCATGGAGGAGGCACCCAAGCATTCTTTGATCATTCCTAAGCACCAAGACTCCATTCTCGCGCATTCGATTCTTTGAGATAGTGACTTGAGCTCCAATTGAGTAGAGAACTCCTTGAGTTGTGTTTTGAGCTCAAGTTGTGGCTTGTGTGCGTGATTATGCCCTGGTTTTGAGTCTTGTGTGTGTTGCTCTTCCCTCCCTTACTTCCATGCTTCTTTGTGATCATCAATTGTAAGGGCGAGAGGCTCCAAGTTGTGGAGATTCCTCGCGAACAGGAGAAAGCATAAGAAAGGAAAACCCGTGGTATTCAAGTTGATCATTGGATCACTTGAAAGGGGTTGAGTGCAACCCTCGTCCATTGGGACGCCACAACGTGGAATAGGCAAGTGTTATACTTGGCCGAACCACGGGATAAACCACCGTGTCTCTGGTGATTGCTTTTCTGTGAGATCTTGTGTTAGCAAAAGCTCGCTTCTTAACCATACTAACACTTAACCAAGTTTTGTGGCTATAAGTATTTGATTTTTTACAGGATCACCTATTCACCCCCCTCTAGGTGCTCTCAATTGGTATCAGAACCGTTCTCTTCACGAAAGGGACTAATCGCCCGAAGGGATGGATCCTAAGGGAAAGGGGATGGTGGTCAACGACAAGGAGAAGGAGTCCTTCCTCAACGAGCCAAGGGACGACAAGCCCACTGACTCTGGCTCAAGTCATAAGAAGAAGGACGGGAAGAAGAAGAGGCACATTAAGAAGATAGTCTACTACGACAGCGATGAATCCTCTTCTTCCCCAAGAGATGATGACTACGACGAGAAAAAGAAACCGGTTAACTCAAATTTTTCATTTGATTATTCTCGTATTCCGTATAATTCCAATGCACATTTGCTTTCTATTCCTCTCGGTAAACCTCCACACTTTGATGGAGAGGACTACGCTTTTTGGAGTCACAAAATGCGTAGTCACCTTTTTTCTCTCCATCCTAGTATTTGGGAGATAGTATTCATTAACGAACAAATTCATAAAAATGCACAAGCTACTACTATTTTGTTAGCATCATTATGCAGGGATGAATATAACAAAGTGAGCGGCTTGGACAATGCCAAGCAAATATGGGACACCCTCAAGATCTCGCATGAGGGGAACGACGCCACCATGATCACCAAAATGGAGTTGGTGGAAGGCGAACTAGGAAGGTTTGCCATGATCAGGGGAGAGGAGCCAACGCAGACGTACAACAGGCTCAAGACCCTGGTCAACAAGATCAGGAGCTACGGAAGCACGAGATGGACGGACCACGACGTCGTCCGACTTATGCTCAGGTCTTTTACTGTCATTGATCCTCATCTTGTGAACTTAATCCGTGAGAATCCTAGGTACACAAAGATGACTCTCGCGGAGATTCTTGGGAAGTTTGTAAGCGGGCGGATGATGGTGAAGGAAGCGCAATACGTTGATGATGCTCTCAATGGCCCTCTACCCGTCTACGAGCCTCAAACCGTTGCTCTCAAAGCAACAAGCAGCAGGGAGGTGCTACCTAGCAAGGTGGCACAAGTTGAGGCGGCCAGGCTAAACGAGGATGAGATGGCCCTAATCATAAAGCGCTTCAAGACTGCATTGAAAGGACGCAAGGAGTACCCTAACAAGAACAAGGCAAAGGGAAAGCGCTCCTGCTTCAAGTGCGGTAAGACTGGTCATTTTATAGCAAACTGTCCCGATAACTCTAGTGACCAGGAACAAGGAAAGGGCGGGAAGAAAGAGAAGAAAAAGAGCTATAGGAAGGCAAAGGGCGAGGCACACATTGGAAAGGAATGGGACTCGGACTACTCGTCTTCTGATTCCGACGACGAAGGACTCGCTGCCTCAGCCTTCAACAAGTCTTCTCTCTTTCCAAACGAATGCCACACCTACCTCATGGCAAAGGAGAAAAAGGTAAGCGTTCTAGAAACTCCTAAGTATACTACTTCAAGCAATGATGAATCTAGTGATGATGAAGTAGACTATACTGAATTGTTTAAGGGTTTAGATAGATCAAAAGTAGATAAAATTAATGAGTTAATTGATGCTTTAAATGAAAAGGATAGACTTTCAGAGAAGCAAGAGGATATTTTATATGAAGAGCATGATAAGTTTGTAAGTGTGCAAAAGTCTCTTGCTTTAGAGGTTAAAAGAAATGAAATGCTTTCTTCGGAATTAACTGCTTGTCATGAAACTATTTCTAGTTTAAAGAGTGTTAATAATGATTTAAATGCTAAACTAGAAGTAACTAATAGATCTAGTTCATGTGTGGAACATGTCGTTATTTGCAATAGATGCAAGGATTTTAATGTTGATGCTTGTAATGAACATTTAATTTCCATTTCTAAATTAAATGATGAAGTGACAAGTCTTAATGCTCAACTTAAGACTTGCAAAAGTGACTTTGATAAATTAAAATTTGCTAGGGATGCCTACATGGTTGGTAGACACCCCTCAATTAAGGATAGGCTTGGCTTTCGAAAGGAAGCCAAGAACTTAACAAGCCAAAGGGATCCCATTCCCACCAAGGAGAAAGGGAAGGCCCCTATGGCTAATAGTGCTCAAAGGAATCATGCTTTCATCTATAGTGATAGAAAATTTTCTAGAAATACTCATAGGAGTTATGCTATGATTGCTTCAAGTTCTTCTTTTATGCATGGTAGAAATATGCCTAGGAAAAATGTTGGTCATCATGTGCCTAGGAAAGTATGTAATGAACCCTCTACAATTTACCATGCTTGCAATACTTCTTTTGCAATTTGTTGTAAGAATAAGAAAGTGGTTGCTAGGAAGTTGGGGGCCAAGTGCAAGGGAGACAAGACTTGCATTTGGGTTCCAAAGACTATTGTGACTAACCTTGTAGGACCCAACAAGAGTTGGGTACCTAAAACCCAAGCGTAAATTGTCTTGCAGGTTTATGCATCCGGGGGCTCAAGCTGGATTATCGACAGCGGATGCACAAACCACATGACGGGGGAGAAGAAAATGTTCATCAAGAACAAGGATTCTCAGGATACGATTATCTTTGGAGATGGGAACCAAGGCAAGGTCAAAGGCTTGGGCAAGATAGCCATCACAAATGAGCACTCTATCTCTAATGTATTTTTAGTAGAGTCGCTAGGCTATAATCTCTTGTCTGTTAGTCAATTGTGACACATGGGCTACAATTGTCTGTTTACAAATGTTGATGTATCTGTCTTTAGAAGGAGTGATGGTTCATTAGCATTTAAGGGTGTACTAGATGGCAAACTCTACTTAGTTGATTTTTCGAAAGAGGAGGCCGATCTAGATGCATGCTTAATCGCTAAGACTAGTATGGGCTGGCTATGGCATCGCCGTCTAGCACATGTTGGGATGAAGAACCTTCACAAACTTCTAAAGGGAGAGCATGTGTTAGGACTAACCAATGTATGCTTCGAAAAGGATAGACCTTGTGCAGCTTGTTAGGCAGGAAAACAGGTGGGAAGCACTCATCACAACAAAAATGTGATGACTACATCAAGACCACTGGAGTTACTACATATGGATCTCTTCGGACCCGGCGCCTACCTTAGCATCGGGGGAAGTAAGTATGGTCTTGTTATTGTTGATGATTTTTCCTGCTTCACTTGGGTATTCTTTTTGCAGGATAAATCCGAAACCCAAGGGACCCTCAAGCGCTTTCTAAGACGAGCTCAAAACGAATTTGAGCTCAAGGTGAAAAAGATTAGAAGCGATAACGGGTCCGAGTTCAAGAATCTTCAAGTGGAGGAATACCTTGAGGAGGAAGGGATCAAGCACGAATTCTCCGCTCCCTACACACCACAACAAAACGGTGTGGTAGATAGGAAGAACAGGACGCTTATTGACATGGCGAGGACGATGCTTGGAGAGTTCAAGATGCCCGAGCGGTTTTGGTTGGAAGCTGTGAACACAGCTTGCCATGCCATAAACCGGCTCTATCTCCATCGCCTCTTCAAGAAGACCTCGTATGAACTACTGACTGGTAACAAACCCAACATTTCATACTTTCGTGTATTTGGGAGTAAATGTTACATTCTAGTGAAGAAAGGTAGAAATTCTAAATTTGCTCCCAAAGCTGTAGAAGGGTTTTTACTAGGTTATGACTCAAATACAAAGGCTTATAGAGTCTTCAACAAATCATCAGGTTTGGTTGAAGTCTCTAGCGACGTTGTATTTGATGAGACTAATGGCTATCCAAGAGAGCAAGTTGATCTTGATGATGTAGATGAAGATGATGTTCCAACGGCCGCAATACGCACCATGGCGATTGGAGATGTGCGACCAAAGGAACAACAAGAACAAGATCAACCTTCTTCCTCAACCATGGTGCATCCCCCAACTCAAGATGATGAATAGGTTCCTCAAGAAGAGGCGTGTGATCAAGGGGGAGCACTAGAAGAACAAGTTATGGAGGAAGAAGCACCACTGGCCCCTCCAACTCAAGTCCGAGCGATGATTCAAAGGAATCATCCCATCGACCAGATTTTGGGTGATATAAGCAAGGGAGTAACCACTCGCTCTAGATTAGCTAATTTTTGTGAGCATTACTCGTTTGTCTCTTCTATTGAGCCTTTCAGGGTAGAAGAGGCCTTGCTAGATCTGGACTGGGTGTTGGCCATGTAGGAAGAGCTCAACAATTTCAAGCGAAACGAAGTTTGGACCCTGGTGCCACGTCTAAAGCAAAACGTTATGGGAACCAAGTGGGTGTTCCACAACAAGGAAGACGAGCACGGGGTGGTGACAAGAAACAAGGCTCGACTTGTGGCAAAAGGTTATGCCCAAGTCGCAGGTTTGGATTTCGAGGAAACTTTTGCTCCTGTGGCTAGGCTAGAGTCCATTAGAATATTATTAGCCTATGCCGCTCACCACTCTTTTAGGTTGTTTCAAATGGATGTGAAGAGCGCTTTCCTCAATGGGCCAATCAAGGAGGAGGTGTATGTGGAACAACCCCTGGCTTTGAGGATGACAGGTACCCCAACCATGTGTGTAAGCTCTCTAAGGCGCTCTATGGACTTAAGCAAGCCCCAAGAGCATGGTATGAATGCCTTAGAGATTTCTTAATTGCTAATTCTTTCAAGGTTGGGAAAGCCGATCCCACTCTTTTCACTAAAACTTGTAACGGTGATCTTTTTGTGTGCCAAATTTATGTCGATGACATAATATTTGGTTATACTAATCAAAATTCTTGTGAGGAGTTTAGCAGGGTGATGACACAGAAATTTGAGATGTCGATGATGGGCGAGTTGAACTACTTCCTTGGGTTCCAAGTGAAGCAACTCAAGGATGGCACCTTCATCTCACAAATGAAGTACACACAAGACCTTCTCAAGCGGTTTGGGATGAAGGACGCCAAGCCCGCAAAGACACCGATGGGAACCGACGGACACGTCGACCTCAACAAAGGAGGTAAGTCCGTTGATCAAAAGGCATACCGGTCTATGATAGGGTCTTTACTTTATTTATGTGCTAGTAGACCGGATATTCTGCTAAGCGTATGCATGTGTGCTAGATTTCAATCCGACCCAAGGGAGTGTCACCTTGTGGCCGTTAAGCGAATTCTTAGATATTTAGTTGCTATGCCTTGCTTCAGGATCTGGTATCCAAAGGGGTCTACCTTTGACTTGATTGGATACTCAGACTTCGATTATGCTGGATGCAAGGTTGATAGGAAGAGTACATCAGGTACATGCCAATTCCTAGGAAGGTCCCTGGTGTCTTGGAGTTCTAAGAAACAAACCTTCGTTGCCCTATCCACTGCTGAGGCCGAGTATGTTGCCGCAGGACAGTGTTGCGCGCAACTACTTTGGATGAGGCAAACCCTCCGGGACTTTGGCCACAATATGAGCAAAGTCCCACTCCTATGTGACAATGAGAGTGCAATCCGCATGGCGGATAATCCTGTTGAACACAACCGCACTAAGCACATAGACATCCGACATCACTTTTTGAGAGACCACCAGCAAAAGGGAGATATCGAAGTGTTCTATATTAGCACTGAGAACCAGCTAGCCAATATCTTTACCAAGCCTTTAGATGAGAAAACCTTTTGCAGGTTGCGTAGTGAGCTAAATGTCTTAGATTCGCGTAACTTGGATTGATTTATAGCATACATGTGTTTTATGCCTTTGATCAAGTTACTTTATGCATTTATGAGATTTATTGTTTATGGTGCTCAAGTTGTGCAAGGGATCCCCGGACCTCACAAGTCCATATGTGAATGATGCACATATTTAAGGGGAGAAGTGCTACAACTTGACCCTTTGAGACTAACATTTGTGCTTGAGTTTACTTGATATAGTCTCAAAGGTGAATTAAAAGGGAAAAGTGAACTTGGACCATCCAAAGACTTGCACTGCACTCCGGTATTAACTCCAAGTTCATATTTATACTCTTATTGCCTTTTTGCTCTTAATTGACAATTTTGGTGAGGCAATGGGGTTAAAGGGCCAATAATGATCCCGTTTTGGTGCTTAATGCCAAAGGGGGAGAAATTAAGGCCAAAGCAAATGGATCAGCTACCACTTGAGAATTTTGAAAATAATAGAGTTAGAACTTTTTGATTTGTCAAAATACTCTAATTGTCAAAATTTGGTCTCTTGTGGGGAGAATGTTTGATTATGGGAAAAGGGGGAGTTTTTGGCTCTTAATCATTTTTACTCTTGGATTATCTCTCTTTATGCCCAAACAAATGAGTTTGACTTAGAGATAGAAAAATGAATTTGATTTGCAAAAACAAACCAAGTGGTGGCAAAGAATGATCCAAATATGCCAAATTCGAGTCAGAAACAATTTGGTCTTCAATTTGAATCAATGTTGCATGTTTTACATTGCTTTTGAATGTGTTGGCATAAATCACCAAAAAGGGGGAGATTGAAAGGGAAATGTGCCATTGGGCAATTTCTATTATGTTTTGGTGATTAAGTGTCCAACACATTTAAATAAGCTCTCATGTGCTAAACAAAGAGAGAAGTGATAATCAAGGCAAAGGTATGGTTCTAGACTTAGTACTTTGGTTTTTGTGTGTACTAATATATTTGTCTAAGTGCTAGAATCAGAAAAGAGAAGAAGAAAAGAACTTGGCTGGAGTAGCCAAGACTCAGCTCGGTCTGGCACACCGGACTGTCCGGTGGTGCACCGGACAGTGTCCGGTGCGCCAGGCTGGCTTTCGGCGAACTGGCCGCTCTCGGGAGTTCTTGGCGGCGTACAACTATAATTCACCGGACTGTCCGGTGGTGCACCAGACTGTCTGGTGAGCCAACAGCCGCCAGCGCAACGGTCGGCCGCCAAATCCGCGGGCGACGCGTGGCTCGCTCCAACGGTCGACAGGGGGCACCGGACTGTCCGGTGTGCACCGGACAGTGTCCGGTGCGCCAGCTGCCACCAATCTGCAACGGTCGGCTGCGCCCGATTTGGAAGGGAATCAGGCACCAGACATGAACAGTGGCTGTCCGGTGGCACACCGGACTGTCCGGTGCGCCACCCGACAGAAGGCAAGAATTGCCTTCCCAGAATGCTTCCAACGGCTCCTAGCTGCCTTGGGGCTATAAAAGGGACACCTAGGCGCATGGAGGAGGCACCCAAGCATTCTTTGATCATTCCTAAGCACCAAGACTCCATTCTCGCGCATTCGATTCTTTGAGATAGTGACTTGAGCTCCAATTGAGTAGAGAACTCCTTGAGTTGTGTTTTGAGCTCAAGTTGTGGCTTGTGTGCGTGATTGTGCTCTGGTTTTGAGTCTTGTGTGTGTTGCTCTTCCCTCCCTTACTTCCGTGCTTCTTTGTGATCATAAATTGTAAGGGCGAGAGGCTCCAAGTTGTGGAGATTCCTCGCGAACGGGAGAAAGCATAAGAAAGGAAAACCCATGGTATTCAAGTTGATCATTGGACCACTTGAAAGGGGTTGAGTGCAACCCTCGTCCATTGGGACGCCACAACGTGGAATAGGTGAGTGTTATACTTGGCCGAACCACGGGATAAACCACCGTGTCTCTGGTGATTGCTTTTCTGTGAGATCTTGTGTTAGCAAAAGCTCGCTTCTTAACCATACTAACACTTAACCAAGTTTTGTGGCTATAAGTATTTGATTTTTTTACAGGATCACCTATTCACTCCCCCTCTAGGTGCTCTCAGGTCCGACACTATGGTCTTTAAAATTCCGTGCAAGCTGAGAATACGGGCAATATATACCTAGGCATAGGTGAGGACCGGATAGGATGTCTTGACCGGTAGAAAATGACCTATTTTTGTAAGTCGATCAACTATAACCCAGATAGAGTCAAAACCTTTAGCTGTCCTGGGTAATCCCACAATGAAGTCCATGATAATGTCCTCCCATTTCCAAGTTGGGATGGGCAAAGATTGCAGTGGACCAATAGTCTTCATATGTATGGCTTTGACACGTCTACAGGTGTCACACCTTGCCAAATAGCGTGCAATCTCAATCTTCATTTTTGTCCACCAATAATGTTGCTTTAAATCTTGATACATCTTAGTGCTTCCGGGATGGATGGAATATCGACTAAGATGAGCTTCATCCAAAATTTGCTGGCGGACTTCATCATTTTTAGGCACAACTATGCGATCATTAAACCATATTATGCCTTGATCATCCTTTCTAAAGCAACTAGCTTTACCGGCTTCTATTTTCTCATGAATATGTTTCATACCCTTATCATTTATTTGGGCATCAACAACCTTTTGCAGAAGAATCGACTCAAGCTTCAATTGGGTCAAAGTTCCATGTTGAATCATTCCCAGGTTTAACTTCCCATTTCGTGACATAATGTGGTGTCCGGAGTCCTTACTGTAAGACAATGGCAGGAAGCCTTGCGACTTAGTGCATCTGCCACCACGTTGTCCTTTCCTGGGTGATAGTGGATTTCTAATGCATAATCTATAATCAGCTCAAGCCATCTTCTCTGCCTCATGTTTAGTTCTGAATGGGTAAAAATATACTTCAAACTTTTATGATCTGTATATATATGGCATATATTTCCCAGCAGATAATGACGCCATATTTTAAGGCCATGAACCACAACAGCTAATTCCAAGTCATGAGTTGGATAATGCTCCTCATGCCGGCGCAACTGTCTTGAAGCATATGCTATGACTCGGCCCTCCTGCATTAAGACACATCTGAGGCTACTGCCCGATGCATCACAGTACACATCAAAAGGCTTTTCAATGTCCGGTTGAGCCAATACCGGAGCAGTGGTCAATAATACCTTCAGCTGCTCGAAGGCTTCGTTGCATCTTGAGGACCAGTTAAATTTTGTCTCATTCTTCAATAGACTTGTGATTGGTTTCACAACTTGGAGAAATCCGGAATAAATCTACGGTAATAGCCAGCCAGCCCAAGGAAACTTCGAACTTGATGTACAATGGTTGGCGGTTTCCACTCTAGAATATCCTTGACCTTGCTGGGATCAACTGCAATCCCATTTATAGACAATACATGTCCCAAAAATTGGATTTCCTCCAACCAAAACGCGCATTTACTGAATTTGGCATATAATTGGTGTTCCCTTAAGCGCGTTAATACGATCCGTAAATGTTTAGCATGCTCCTCTTCATTCTTGGAATAGATCAAGATATCATCAATGAAGACCACCACATATTTATCCAATTCGGGCATAAATACCGAGTTCATTAGATATGTAAAGTGGGCTGGAGCATTTGTCAATCCGAAGTACATAACCAAATATTCGAATAATCCATACCGCGTAGTAAATGCGGTCTTGGGTATATCTTCGGGTCGAATACAGATATGATGATAGCCCGACCTGAGGTCAATATTGGAGAATACCCGAGCTCCAGTAAGTTGATCGAATAAGATATCGATCCGGGGAAGAGGGTACTTGTTCTTGATAGTGACCTCATTAAGGGGTCTGTAGTCCACGCACATTCGAAGTGTTTGATCCTTCTTCTTGACAAAAATTGCGGGACATCCCCAAGGTGATGAACTAGGCCGAATGAATCCCTTTTCAAGCAAGTCTTGTAACTAAGTTTTGAGCTCCACCAATTCATTTGGTGGCATCCAGTACGACCTTCTAGAAATAGGAGCTGTACCGGGCTTTAGTTCAATCACAAACTCTACATCCCTTGCTAGAGGTAATCCAGACAAATCTTCAGGGAAGACATCCGGGAATTCGCATACTACCAGAATATCCTGGATTTCTGGCACGATAGCTTCATAAACCCGTCCAACTGGTTTGGCTGGGACAACTATAGGAATGGACAAGAGAACCTCTTCATGGCCATAGCTCAACTTGATAGTTCTTAAGTCCGTGTTGAGGACAGCTTTATGCTGGGCTAACCAATTCATGCTCAGAATTACATCTATATCTTGGCCTTTCAAAACAATCATATTGGTGGGAAAGTCCCATTCAGTCAATGTTACCGACACATGGAAGGCTACTTCCTTAGTAAATATTTGTCCCCCAGGCGAATGGATAATAAACCCCTCTCTTGATTCAGTGCTAGAAATGCAATGCTTTTCCACGAATTTCTTGCTTATGAATGTATGTGAAGCACCAGAATCAAATAGAATAACTGCTGGGTGATTGGCCACAAGGAACGTACCCATCATTACCGGCTCTCCTTCCGGTGTAGTGGCCACTTGAGTGTAATAAATTCGCCCAGTCTTCTTGACATTTTTGCCCGCTGAATTATTAGCCACGTTTCCTTTGCCTTGATTGGAGCTCCCATAGTTCTGTTGATTGTTAAACTTATTCTGCTTCGGATATGGACAGTCTTTGATAAAATGACCAGACTTTCCACAGTTGAAGCAGCCAGTGGAGGAACTAGGGAGGGCGGGGAAATGAGCACCAGGGGCACTCGGCTGATATGTAGAAGTGGGGGCAGTGGTAGGAGGGTGGACAAGGCGAAGAACGATTCTGATTAAAAGGTCGGATTACCAACCTGGTTTGCTTCTCAGGTCCCTGTTTGGACCTGTCACCTCCAAATCCCTTTGATTTTCCTTGGCCTGTATTCTTGGCTTCTACTGCCAGCGCCATGCTGACAGCTCTACTGTAAGTAAGATCTAGGCAGGTGTCCATTTTCCGTTGGAGCCGGTCGTTGAGTCCTCTCATGAAGCAATTCTTCTTCTTCAGGTCAGTGTTTACTTGGTCAATCGCATATTGGGATAAATGATTAAACTTGCTGAGATACTGCATCACAGTATCCCCTCCTTGTTTTAATCGAATAAACTCCTCTTGTTTCATGTGAAGCACTCCCTCTGGAACATAGTGTTCATGGAATGCAAGCTTAAATTCATCCCAAGTGACCTGATGTCCGGCTGGTTGAACTGCCACAAAATTTCCCCACCAGGTACTGGCAGGGCCTCTCAGTTGTTGGGTGACGAACAACGGCTTCTGCTCCATTACCCTTATCCACTCATAAGCTTCAAGAGGGTCTTCTGCTTTAACAAAGAGTGGGGGACGCATTTCAGAGAATTCTAGATATGAGATTTCACGTGGTCCTTGTGGAGGAGCTCTTCCGCCATGTTGCTGAAATTGATTACCCGCTATCTCGCGTAAGAAGCAGGTATCATCGGAAGTAGCATTGACCAAGGCAGCGATAGCCTCGGCCAGTGTTGGTGGAACAGGTGGCAGATTAGGAGTATCTTCCCGACCACGGGAAGTCCCTGCGCCGTCATGCACACGAGTCCGTGATGGCATCTGAGGAAAAGAAACATTTGGGAAAAATAAAACATGCCGATACACACCATCATTTTACATTACCAAAATGTAATGATACAGACTCAAGTGTACAACATGAATTCATTACTTATTTTACATAGGTATAATTCCTAAACTATACTAGTCTAGTCTTCGTCGTTGTTGGGGGCCTTCATCTTCCGAAGGTCCTCAAAAACACAACTAACATGTTTTCCAAGTATAATACATTCACAGGGACCTTTGGCCTCGGAATAAAGCTATACACGATATGAAAAGCGTGGTCTGGGAGAAGGGTGAACCAGTTTCGAAGCTACGCGTGGAGAAGCTTCGACTTAGCGGTGGAAAATGAAACCGACTTAAAGAGGAAAAGGCTATCTAGTCCTCGATAGATTGTCCTTAAGTCAATAGCAAATATAAAGGGCATGGATGTAATTTTACACAGGCTGCGTCCTGTGCCTATAAATAGATGAACAATAGCACCGTACTGATCACGCTGACTTGTATTCGCTCGCACGTCACTCTTGGATTCTCACCTTCTGTCAAGTCGAAGATATAAATGTAATTCAATATTGTTCATGTTCATTCATGATTGTATAATAGAAATATCCAAATGATATCATATTATTACTCATGTTCTTTATATGTGTCATATGATCCCACTTTCTGATAAATATATCGAGATGATGAAGGTATGTCGTTCATGACCTTCGTCTGAAGATCATTATATCCTTAGGGAGATAATGCTTCGGAGGACGAAAGTCTTTAACCATTAACATTTGTGTTGCCTTGTTCTTAATTTATAGTATTTGAGAACAAGTCCCCAACATTGGCGCCCACCTCCGGTGAACTCATTTGACCACCTTCGGCAAGCTGTGACCTTCATCATGCCGCCGAAGAAAGCTTCAGGGCTAGGGGCTGCACTGCAACCGCTGGACGTCAATCAGGAGACACTGCGTGAAGCTAGAAGCCAAAAGAGGAAAGCTACAAGTCCGACACCTCAGGAGGAAGAGCTGGACCAAGAAATAAGGGACCTCGAAGCCATCTATCAGCAGGTCCAGAGGAAGAAGGAGAAGATGCTTCGTCTCTCCGATCTACAGAAGAAGATCGATGAAGCTACTGAGGAAATGTGTCATCTCACTCAAGATGACCAAGACCGAAGACCTCAACGCAGTGAGCTTCGTCAGGACAATTCCTACGATGATGATGAGTGGTATGATGATTTACATCCTAGAAATTTTGCTTTTGATGGTGCTTCTTCTCTGCTAGCAGAATTGCAGGCTACCTCATGACCCCCATCATACAAGCCACCCCAGCTCCCCATGTATGATGGGCACTCAGATCTAAAGCAGTTTCTGATGAGCTACAAAGCAACCATATCTTCATATGGGGGCAATACTACAGTCATAACGAAATCCTTCGTCATGGCAGTCAAGAATGTTGCGCAAACCTAGTACTCCTCTCTTCGGCCAGGAACAATCACATCATGGCAGAAGCTGAAGAACATGCTGATCACTAGCTTCCAAGGGTTTCAGACGAAGCTAGTTACTGCTCAAGCTTTGTTCCAGTGCATGCAAGACCACGAAGAATACCTCCAGGCGTATGTCTAAAGGTTCTTGCGTCTGAGAGCACAGGCGCCCACAGTGCCCAATGAAATCGTCATTGAGGCCATGATCAAAGGGCTTCGGCCAGGACCTACAACTTAATACTTCGCCAGGAAACCCCCTCAGACTTTGGAGAAGCTGCTCCAGAAAATGGATGAGTACACCCGGGCCGATAATGATTTTCGCCAGAGAAGGGAAGAAACTTATAGGTTTTCTGAGATGACTAGGGGCTTTGGAGGAAGAATCCACCCTAGGCATGTCAGATCAATCCACAACTCCAGTCAGAGTGATGATAGAGGAAGCCAGTTTCAGAGGCCACAACATAGCTCTCAGTCTTCAGGGCAACAACAGAGCTCTTTCAGGCCACCAGCTCCAAGGGGCAGAGGCGGCAGGGGCTTCGGAGGAAGATATGGGGATCAACCCAGGAAACTCTATTGCTTATTCTGTGGTGAAGACAAGGGCCACACTATAAGAACATGCCATGTCACCATTCAGAAGCAAAAAGAGATTGCCGAAGCAGAAGCGCGGCAGAATCAGCTGAAGCAGGTTTTACATACTGCTTCGTGCTACTCTCCCTATATACCAGAATACGTGGGTAATCAACCTGCAGCTTCTGTTGCTTCAGCAAGTCATTCACAAGCTTCCTGGCCCCAGCTCCCACTACCACCACCATTGCCACCTACTCATACCCGATGCCAGCAGCCAGAAGGGCACCAGCACGCCCAACAGCAGCGCGACTTCAGGGAGGAGTCCGAAGCTCATACAGTCAATAGCACTGTACCAGAAACAAAGCATATATACTGAGGAATATCCTACTTTTGATGTACTTTTATCTTTTATGCCATGTTATTTTTCGTGTGAGAAACTTTGTTTCAATTTCTTATAATAATTATGCCGACACCAGAGTGAAATATTTTCTTATGGATTTACGAAGCTCGAAGGACGTGTCTAAGAAAGTGGAATAAAACTCCGAACCTCAAAAGTCGTTCCTAAGGGAATGCAGAGCCAAAAATTATGACCTGAAGCTACAAAAAGTCGTTCCTAAGGGAGCGCAGTGTAAGTTTTCTGCTCAAAAGTCGTTCCTAAAGAAATGCAGAGCCAAAAAATTATGATCCGAAGCTCAAAACTCATTCCTAAGGGAGCGCAACATAAGTTTTCTACTCAAAAGTCGTTCCTAAGGGAATGCAGAGCCAAATACCACCGAAATATAAGGTGAAGAAGCTAAAAAGTCGTTCCTAAGGGGATCCCGGATCGATTTGATGTTGGGAACACACAGTCTATCCTTGAACCATACCACTCCTTCCGTGTCTTCACGGAAATCCTTGCCTTTTCCATCTATGATCAGCTGCCGGATCTCGTTGATCTTCTCATCATCCTTCTGGCCCTTCCTGATGTCTTGCTCTAGAGTAGGTTCCAACTCAATTGTCATCCCTTGGGTGTTGTTCAGAAATCCAAGACTCAATCTGTCGAATTCCTTCGCTAGCTCATACGACATCAGGTGAGTGGCCAACATATTAACTTGACTCTTTCTGCTAAGAGCATCTGCAACCACATTTGCTTTGCTTGGGTGATAATGAATCTCCAACTCATAGTCTTTGATCAACTCTAACCATCTTCGCTGCCTCATGTTTAGCTCTAACTGAGTGAATATATATTTGAGTCTTGTGGTCCGTGTAGATATCACACTTCTGCCCATACAAATAATGCCTCTAGGTCTTCAATGCATGAACCACGACTGCTAATTCTAGATCATGAGTAGGATAATTCTTCTCATGAATCTTCAACTGGCGGGACGAGTATGCCACTACTCTCCCTTCCTGCATCAACACACATCCCAGTCCGGTATACGAAGCATCACAATATACTGAGAATGGCTTGTGAACATCTGGCAGAATCAATACTGGTGCCGTCGTCAATTTCTCCTTCAATGTCTCAAAGGACTTTTGGCATGCTGGGGTCCACTTGAACTCAACCTTCTTTGCCAACAAGGCTGTCATTGGCCTGGCAATCTTGGAGAAACCTTCAATGAAACACCGATAATAACCGGTCATCCCAATGAAACTCTTGATTAATCGGATGTCTTTTGGTGCTTTCCAGTCCAAAATAGCTGCTACCTTCTTCGGATCTACAGCCAATCCCTCTCGGTTTATAATGTGACACAAGAACAGGACTTCACTGATCTAGAACTTGCACTTGCTAAGCTTGGCATATAGCTGACAATCTCATAGCCTTTAAAGTACTTTCCTCAAATGCTCCTCATGCTCTTGCTCATTCTGGGAATATATAAGAATATCATCAATGAACACCACTACGAACTTGTTGAGGTAGTCCATTAATACACTGTTCATCAAGTACATGAAATAGGCTGGTGCTTTCGTCAAACCGAATGACATGACCGTGAACTCATACATTCCATACTTGGTGATGAATGTTGTCTTCGATATGTCTAAAGGTCGGATTCCGAGCTGATGGTAACCTGACCTCAAATCTATCTTCGAGAACACACTGGCTCCTCTCAACTGATCGAATAGGTCTTCAATTCTGAGCAGGGGGTACTTATTCTTGATAGTAACTTCATTCAAGGATATGTAGTCAATGCACATCCTCTTTGTCCCGTCCTTCTTCTCCACAAATAGTACTGGGGCTGCCCAAGGTGAGGTACTTGGTCTGATGTAGCCCTTCTCTAACAACTCATCAATCTGCTTCTTGAGTTCCACCAATTCTGGTCCGGACACTCGATAGGCTCTCTTGGAAAAGGGGCGGTGCCTGGAATAAGCTTTATAGCAAATTCAACCTTCCTTTCAGGTGGCATACCTGATAACTCCTTGGGGAACACATCTGGGAATTCTGATACTACATTGATAGCTTCTGATGGTTCAACTTCCTCAATATGGGTGATGACTTGATGACAGCTTCCTTTCCTTGGTCCAGACAAGACCAACTCCACTAACACTTCTTCTCTTGATAGGGACACTAACTTCACCGTTCTCTAGTCACAACTAAGACTGACTTGATATTTGGTTAGCCAGTTCATCCCTAGGATGACATCTATAGTTGCATCCTAGTTACCCATACCTATTAAATCAGCGAGGAACTCTATCCCCCTTATTTGAACTCTTGCACTAGGGCAAAATCTATTTGTTTGGGTTCTTCCACCAATTGAACTAACCCTCATAGGTGGATACATGGGTGCTACTGGTATATTATGTGATTCTACCCATGATGCAGTCACAAAAGAATGTGTTGCTCCAGTATCAAATAACACATTTGTAGAATGACACTCGACTGAAAATGTACCTAGTGCCACTCCTGGAGTCTCCTGGACTGTGTCGGCCTCCAAGTGGTTCACATTTCCATACTAAGCACGAGGCTACCCACGGTTGTTACCTCCTTGCTGCATTGCATTTTACCTGACTGGGGCATTAGGAGTTGGTTGCTGCTGAGCTGCTTTCTTTGGGCAATGATTCACCCAATGGCCTTGTTCCCCACAATGGAAACATGTATGACTTCCTCCTTGCGTTGGCGCTGCTTGGTTGTTCTGGTTGGTTGGTGGGGCAGGGAGACGGTGCCTGGTTGCTCTGACGTTGATATTGATTCCTCCATGCTGGTTGTTCTAACGGTACTGCTGCTGCTGCTAAGGAAACTGCCTCTGGTACTGCTGCTGCTGGCTTTGACGCTGATGCTGGTGCTGGTGACCTTGCTTGAATTGTTGAGGTGGGTTGCCTGAGTAACGGGGATGGCTGCTACTCCCAACCTGAGATCCACCAATCTTGTGTTTCCTGTCCTCCATCTCCCGACGCTTCCTTTTAGTCATGATTGCTCTGTCGATCGGATGCTGGAAGGTGGGGAAGGTGTGGTTCATCAGCTGGTAGTGGAGGGGATCAACCAATCCTCTCAGGAAATGGTACTGTCTCTTGGCATCCATGTTGACATCTTCTGAGGCATAACATGATAGCTGCAGAAACTTATCCCTATACTCACTGACAGACAGGGGACCTTGCTTTAAGGCGAGAAACTCCTCCTTCCTCACTATCATCAATCCCTCGGGCACATGGTAGCGACGAAAGTTGTCCCTGAATTCCTCCCAGGTGATGGCTTCAGGGTTGGCATGGGTGGCGAGGTAAGACTCCCACCACGATTGTGCTACTCCCCTCAGTTGTCGAGGACCATACAACACCTTCTCACGATCGTTGCACTGAGCAGTGTGCAACTCACGTTCCACGGTACGCAGCCAATCTTCAGCGTCCATGGGATCAGCAGAATGGGCAAAGACAGGGGGATGACCCCTCATGAACTCTGCCCGCTTGTCTCTAGGCACCTGTGGCATCTGAACTTGCACTAGAGGCTGAGGTGGGGGTGGCTGCTACTGCACCTGCTGCATCGCTGCTAAGGTATGACCAATTGCTTGGACTGCTTGAGTCTGCATCAGGAACATTTGCTCAATGGTCATGGGTAGTGGCGGTGGCAACTGCTGCTGCTGAGCTGCATCTTCGTGGGGTGCCTGCTGTTCTGGCTGAGCACGCCTTGCACCTCTGCGCCTGTTCTCAGACATCTATAGAAATCACACACATATCAGATCTGACTCTGCAGTGTTTCATCATAAGAAAAGGTGTATAGAAAATCTTCATAACACTGAACAATTGATCATCTTCACTGACAACTTCTCAGATAAAGAGGAAAGTAGAAATAAAGGGTTTACCCAACTAAATAACTAACTTTATTAATAACTACACCAAGTTGCAGGGGATACCCACACCTTGATGACAATCATTACAAAGATCCAACTTCATTACATGTTCATCATGACAAGCATTCCAACAAATGATAATCAAACTAACTCTAACTAAGACTGACTAAGACTAAGACACTGAATTAAGCATTATTGCAGACTCTGACTCTGTCGATCTATGGATCCAAATCTATCTGGGTCCTGTAGTCTGGGGTACCATAGTCGAAGCGACCACGGGGCGGTGAACGGTAAGGGTACTGAATCCCGACAGGGGCAGGAGAACCACCATCCAGATAGTGGCATGCTGCGCACTCAGTACGCAATTCCACAACCTTCGCCCGAACCTTGCCCAACTCGTCAAGGGTGTGGTCCAACTCTGTGTTGAGCACGGCGGCCAAGTTGACCATGTTGTTCAGCCTGGGATTGCCTTCACCAATAGGCGAGACAATCACGCTTCCAACACTGCCGGTCGAACAACGAGGGTAGTACTTCAGGTCGAGGTCGTCAGCTACCCCGCTGAACAACGAGCAATACTGAGAAAGTGCCCGTCGTGCTGCATCTTGCATGGCTGCCTCGACAGTATCCCATTTAGTAATAGAATAGTGCTCTGAGAAGGCCTCTATACCCCAGAGATCATCGTCCGGACGGCGCACCAAGCAAGTAGCCTCCCACTCGTCCGGGTATAACCCACGACGATCCTGGTAGACTACACAACGGTACTCGATAGACCAAGTGTGTCGGTCGAAGGCCCGACGCAGCAAGGTGTCGAGAGCATCGTGGAAGTGACACCCGCGAGCGGAGTCACGAGTGATGGGTCTAGCGATCCACCCCTCCGGCTCCGGCTCCTCCGAGAGCTCCGTACCGTGGCTCGAACTGCCACCGGCGTCATCGTCGTCTCTGTCTTCGTTAGGGTCTCCTTCAGCAACTGGGATGCCCTATGGTGGTGCAGGGGGCATCTCTGGCTAAGGTGCAGGGGAAGGCTACCTCCTAGACTCCACCTCCTACTGAGGCGAGGGGGAAGAGTCATGCTGCTCCTAGTCCTGCTCCTGGCGTCGGCGCTCCTGCTCCTCGTGCAGGCGACAATGTAGTCTCTCCAGGTGACTGGACTGACCTGGCACCGTGCGACGCAGTGGACGCTCCGCCAGGCGAGAAGGCAAAAAGTGGATCACAGACTTACGTGCAGTGCACCTAATACGGGCCATCTACAAAAAACATCATAAGCACAAGAGTGAGAGTAGAACTATATGACCAGAAAGTAATCAGAAAGAAAAGTGAGATAGAATTTTGTGAGATAAGTAGATAACATAGAATTGGTCAAGATGACCAACTTTTGAAATGACTCCAAAGATCAAGGTAAGAGTGGAGGTCTATAGTCCTTAGGGCGACCATTCTAGTTTAGGTTAGCGGTCCTACAGTCAGCAAGGCTTTGATACCACTTATGTCGCACCCGGCTTTGGAAGGCAAACCGAATACGAACCATGTATGTGCCAGGATCAGAAACTCACGTACACAGCGATTACATAATTGGACATCATCACACAATGCTCAAAGTAAATAGTAGAAAGGTACTTTAATTACATCAAGATGTCCATGACATCCATAGAGTCTATTTCATAACTGAAAGGGAAATAGGCTTACACCTTTTCCTATATGAATTTTGGTGGCTGAATTGCCCAACACAAATTAATTGGACTAACTAGTTTGCTTTAGATTATGAGTTCTACAAGTGCCAAAGGTTCACAACAAACCAATAAAAAGACCAAGAAAGGGTTCAAACAAAGAGAGCAAAAGACTACCGAAGTGTGCCCTGGTCTGGCGCACCGGACTGTCCGGTGCACCAGGGAACCCAACTCCGAACTTGCCACCTTCGGGAATTCTGGGAGCCGCTCCGCTATAATTCACCGGACTATCCGGTGCGCCAGCGGAGTAACGGCTACACAACGCCAACGGTCGTCTGCAATGAACAATAAATGCGCTACAATGCACGCCTGCGCGCGCAGAAGTTAGGACAGGTGCCAAAAGGCGCACCGGACAGTGAACAGAGACTATCCAGTGCACCACCGGACTGTCCGGTGGCCCAGAAGTCAGAAGCTCCAATGGTCAGAACCCAACGGCCGGGTGACGTGGCTGGCGCACCGGACAGTGTCCGGTGGCGCACCAGACTGTCTGGTGCGCCATGCGACAGACCCCCTCACCAACGGTCACTTTGGTGGTTGGGGCTATAAATACCCCCAACCACCCACCATTCATTGCATCCAAGTTTTCAGCCTTCAAACCTCATACAAGAGCTATAACATTCAATACAAGACACAAACAAAGAGATCAAATCCTCTCCCAAGTCCGGAATCACTCCAACCAAATTAGTGACTAGAGAGAGAGACATTTGTGTTCTTTTGAGCTCTTGCGCTTGGATTGCTTTTCTTCTTCTTCTTTCTTGTGTTCAACTCACTTGTAATCAAAACAAGAGACACCAAGTTGTGGTGGTCCTTGTAGTGGACTTAGTGTCCCATTTGATTGAAGAGAAAGGCTCACTCGGTCTAGGTGACCGTTTGAGAGAGGGAAAGGGTTGAAAGAGATCTAGTCTTTGTGACCACCTCAACGGGGAGTAGGTTTGCAAGAACCGAACCTCGGTAAAACAAATCACCGTGTCATCCACTCTTATTCGCTTGTGATTTATTTTCGCCCTCTCTTTCGGACTCCTTTATATTTCTAACGCTAACCCCGACTTATAGTGTGTGCTTAAGTTTATAAATTTCAGATTTGCCTATTCACCCCCCTAGGCGACTTTCAATTGGTATCGGAGCCTGGTACTTCATTAGAGCTTATCCGCTCGAAGTGATGTCGGGAGATCACGCCAAGAAGGAGATGGTGACCGACGAGAAGCCCGCCACAAGCCACGGGAAGGCTTCATCAAAGGAGTCCGGCAACAAAAATAAGGAGGGATCCCCTTCACGCATTAGGATGCACAAGAGTGGCAAGAATTAGAAGAAAATGAAGAAAGTGGTCTACCACGAGACCGACTCTTCATCGCCCTCTACATCGGGATCCGACGCCGCGTCCGTCACTTCTAAGCGCCAAGAGCGCAAGAAGTATAGTAAGATACCCCTACGCTATCCTCGCATTACTAAACATACTCCATTACTTTCCATCCCATTAGGCAAACCAGCGACATTTGATGGTGAAGATTATTCTAGGTGGAGTGATATGATGAGATATCACCTAACCTCACTCCACAAAAGCATATGGGATGTTGTTGAGTTTGGAGTACAGGTACCATCCGTAGGGGATGAAGATTATGATGAGGACGAGGTGGCTCAAATCGAGCACTTCAACTCTCAAGCAACTACTATACTCCTCACCTCTCTAAGTCGAGAGGAGTATAATAAGGTGCAAGGGTTGAAGAGCGCCAAAGAGATTTGGGATGTACTCAAGACCGCGCACGAAGGAGATGAGGTGACCAAAATCACCAAGCGGGAAACGATCGAGGGGGAGCTCGGTCGCTTTATGCTCAACCAAGGAGAAGACCCGCAAGCCATGTACAACCGGCTAAAAACCTTGGTGAACCAAATGCGCAACCTCGGGAGCTCCAAGTGGGATGACCATGAAATGGTCAAGGTTATTCTTAGATCACTCATTTTTCTTAATCACGCTCAAGTTCAATTAATTCGTGGTGATCCAAGATATAAACTAATGTCTCCCGAGGAGGTGATAGGAAAATTTGTAAGCTTTGAGTTGATGATCAAAGGCTCCAAGAAAATCATCGAGCAAGGTGCCTCCTCCACACCCAATGTGCAACCTGTAGCATTCAAGGCAACAGAGGAGAAGAAAGAAGACTCTACACCTAGTAGGGTCCCCATCGACACCTCCAAGCTCGACAACGAGGAAATGACGTTCATCATCAAGAGCTTTCGCCAAATCCTCAAGCAAAGGAAGGGGAAAGATTACAAGTCCCGTTCCAAGAAGGTTTGCTACAAGTGTGGTAAGCCCGGTCATTTTATCGCTAAATGCCCTTTGCCTAGTGATAGTGACAGGGATAACGACAAGAAGGGAAAGAGGAGAGAAAAGAAGAGGTACTACAAGAAGAAGTGCGGCGATTCCCATGTTTGCCGGGAGTGGGACTCCAATGAGAGCTCCACCGACTCCTCCTTCGACGAGGACGCCGCCAACATCGCCGTCACCAAAGGCCTCCTCTTCCCCAACGTCGGCCACAAGTGCCTCATGGCAAAGGACGTCAAAAAGAAGAAGGTAAAATCTAGAGCTTCCACTAAATATGCAACTTCTAGTGATGAGGCTAGCTCTAGTGATGATGAGGATGATTTGCTCACCCTTTTTGCCAACTTAAACATGCAACAAAAAGAAAAATTAAATGAATTGATTAGTGCTATTCATGAAAAGGATGAACTCTTGGATAGCCAAGAGGACTTCCTAATTAAAAAACAAAAAGCATGTTAAAGTTAAAAATGCTTATGCTCTAGAGGTAGAAAAATGTGAAAAATTAACTAGTGAGCTAAGCACTTGCCATGATGTCATTTCCAACCTTAGAAATGAGAATGCTAAATTAATTGCTAAGGTTGAGAATTTAAATGTTTGTGATGATTCTCTTGTTAGTCTTAGGAATGATAATGCTAGTCTGATTGCTAAGATTGACAAGTTAAATGCATCACTCTCTAGCCTTAAAATTGAGAATGAAAAATTAATTGCTAAGGCTAAAGATTTAAATGCTTGCAATGTTTCTATTTCCAATCTTAGAAATGAGAATGCTATTTTACATGCTAAGATTGCTGAATTAAAAACTTGCAAACCCTCTACATCTATCGTTGAACATGTTACTGTTTGCACTAGATGTAGAGACATTAATGTTGATGCTATTCATGATCACTTAGCTTTAATTAAACAACAAAATGATCACATAGCTCAACTTAGTGCCAAAATCAATGAGCATGACTTAGAAAATGAAAAATTTAAATTTGCTAGAAGCATGCTCTATAGTGGGAGACACCCTGGCATTAAGGACGACATTGGCTTCCAACAGGGAGACAATGTCAAGCTTAAGGCCCCTCCTAAAAGATTATCTAACTTTGTTAAGGGCAAGGCTCCCATGCCTCAGGATAACGAGGGTTACATTTTATACCCTGCCGGTTATCCCGAGCACAAAATTAGGAGAATTCACTCTAGGAAGTCTCACTCTGGCTCTCATCATGCTTTTATGTATAAGAGTGAGGCATCTAGTTCTAGGCAATCAACCCATGCAAAATTTCCTAGGAAGAAAACTCCTATTGCATCAAATGATAATAACATTTCATTTAAGACTTTTGATGCTTCCTATGTACTAACTAACAAATCAGGCAAAGTAGTTGCCAAATATGTTGGGGGCAAACACAAGGGGTCAAAGACTTGTGTTTGGGTACCCAAAGTTCTTGTATCTAATGTCAAAGGACCCAAAACTGTTTGGGTACCTAAAATCAAGAACTAAATTAGTTTTGTAGGTTTATGCATCCGGGGGCACAAGTTGGATCATCGATAGCGGGTGCACAAACCACATGACAGGGGAGAAGAAGATGTTCTCCTCCTACGAGAAAAACCAAGATCCCCAACGAGCTATCACATTCGGGGATGGAAATCAAGGTTTGGTCAAAGGACTTGGTAAAATTGCAATATCTCCTGACCATTCTATTTCCAATGTTTTTCTTGTAGATTCTTTAGATTACAATTTGCTTTCCGTTTCTCAATTGTGTAAAATGGGCTACAACTGTCTTTTTACAGATTTAGGTGTTACTGTCTTTAGAAGAAGTGATGATTCAGTAGCATTTAAAGGAGTGTTAGAGGGTCAGCTATACTTAGTAGATTTTGATAGAGCTGAACTCGACACTTGCTTAATTGCTAAGACTAATATGGGTTGGCCCTAGCACCGCCGACTAGCCCATGTTGGGATGAAGAATCTTCATAAGCTTCTAAAGGGAGAGCACATTTTGGGACTAACCAATGTTCATTTTGAGAAAGACAGGGTTTGTAGCGCATGTCAAGCAGGAAATCAAGTTGGTGTTCATCATCCACACAAGAACATCATGACTACTGACAGGCCACTCGAATTACTCCACATGGACTTATTCGGCCCGATCGCTTACATAAGCATCGACGGAAGTAAGTATTGTCTAGTTATTGTGGATGATTATTCTCGCTTCACTTGGGTGTTCTTTTTGCAGGAAAAATCTCAAACCCAAGAGACCTTAAAAGGATTCTTGAGACGGGCTCAAAATGAGTTCGGCTTAAGGATCAAGAAGATTAGAAGCGACAACGGGACGAAGTTCAAGAACTCACAAATAGAAGGCTTTCTTGAGGAGGAGGGCATCAAGCATGAGTTCTCTTCTCCCTACACACCACAACAAAATGGTGTAGTGGAGAGGAAGAATAGAACTCTATTGGACATGGCAAGAACAATGCTTGATGAGTACAAGACTTCGAATCGGTTTTGGGCCGAGGCGGTCAACACCGCTTGCTACGCCATCAACCGGTTATATCTTCATCGAATCCTCAAGAAGACATCGTATGAACTCCTCACCGGTAAAAAGCCCAATGTTTCATATTTTAGAGTCTTTGGTAGCAAATGTTTTATTCTTGTTAAAAGAGGTAGAAAATCTAAATTTGCTCCTAAGGCTGTAGAAGGCTTTTTCTTGGTTATGACTCAAACACAAGGGCATATAGAGTCTTTAACAAGTCCACTGGACTAGTTGAAGTTTCTTGTGACATTGTGTTTGATGAGACTAATGGCTCTCAAGTAGAGCAAGTTGATCTTGATGAGCTAGATGATGAAGAGGCTCCATGCATCGCGCTAAGGAACATGTCCATTGGGGATGTGTGTCCTAAGGAATCCGAAGAGCCTCCACAAGCACAAGATCAACCATCTTCCTCCATGCAAGCATCTCCACCAACTCAAGATGAGGATCAAGCTCAAGATGATGATGATGAAGATCAAGAGGAGCCACCTCAAGAGGAGGACAATGATCAAGGGGGAGATGCTAATAATCAAGACAAGGAAGATGATGAGGGTCCAAGGCCGCCACACCTAAGAGTCCACCAAGCAATCCAAAGAGATCACCCCGTGAACACCATCCTCGGCGACATTCATAAGGGAGTAACCACTCAAACTCGTGTTGCTCATTTTTGTGAACATTACTCTTTTGTCTCCTCTATTGAGCCACACAAGGTAGAGGAAGCACTTCAAGATTCGGATTGGGTGTTGGCGATGCAAGAGGAGCTCAACAACTTCACGAGGAATGAGGTATGGCATTTAGTTCCACGTCCTAACCAAAACGTTGTAGGAACCAAGTGGGTCTTCCACAACAAACAAGATGAGCATGGTGTGGTGACAAGGAACAAAGCCCGACTTGTGGCCAAGGGATATTCACAAGTCGAAGGTTTGGATTTCGGTGAAACCTATGCACCCGTAGCTAGGCTTGAGTCAATTCGCATTTTACTTGCCTATGCTACTTACCATGGCTTTAAGCTTTACCAAATGGACGTGAAAAGTGCCTTCCTCAATGGACCAATCAAGGAGGAAGTCTATGTTGAGCAACCTCCCGGCTTTGAAGATAGTGAGTACCCTAACCATGTTTATAAACTATCTAAGGCGCTTTATGGGCTCAAGCAAGCCCCAAGAGCATGGTATGAATGCCTAAGAGATTTTCTTATAGCTAATGGCTTCAAAGTCGGAAAAGCCGATCCTACTCTCTTTACAAAAACACTAGCAAATGATTTGTTTGTATGCCAAATTTATGTTGATGATATCATATTTGGGTCTACTAACAAATCTACATGTGAAGAGTTTAGTAGGATCATGACTCAAAAATTCGAGATGTCTATGATGGGGGAGTTGAAGTATTTCTTAGGATTTCAAGTCAAGGAACTCCAAGAAGGCACCTTCATTAGCCAAACGAAGTACATTCAAGATATTCTTACCAAGTTTGGGATGAAGGATGCCAAACCCATCAAGACACCCATTGGAACCAATGGGCATCTCGACCTCGACATGGGAGGTAAATCTGTAGATCAAAAGGTATACTGGTCGATGATAGGTTCTTTACTCTATTTATGTGCTTCACGACCGATATTATGCTTTCCGTATGCATGTGTGCAAGATTCCAAGCCAATCCTAAGGAAGTTCACCTTAGGGCCGTGAAACGAATCTTAAGATATTTAGTTTATACTCCTAAGTTTGGCCTTTGGTACCCCAGGGGATCCACTTTTGATTTAATTGGTTATTCCGATGCTGATTGGGCAGGGTGTAAGATTGATAGAAAGAGCACATCAGGGACTTGCCAGTTCTTAGGAAGATCTCTGGTGTCTTGGGCTTCTAAGAAACAAAATTTTGTCGCTCTTTCTACCGCCGAAGCCAAGTATATTGCCGCAGGCCATTGTTGCGCACAATTGCTTTGGATGAGGCAAACCCTTAGGGACTATGGTTACAAATTGACCAAAGTTCCTCTTCTATGTGATAATGAGAGTGCAATCTGCATGGCGGATAATCCCGTTGAGCATAGCCACACTAAACACATAGCCATTCGGTATCACTTTTTGAGGGATCACCAACAACGGGGGGATATCGAGATTGCATATATTAATACCAAAGAATAATTAGCCGATATCTTTACCAAGCCATTAGATGAGAAAAATTTTACCAAACTTAGGCATGAGCTAAATATTCTTGATTCTAGGAATTTCGATTGATTTTTGCACACATAGCTCATTTATATATCTTTGATCATATCTTTTTCATGTGCTATGACTAATGTGTTTTCAAGTGAATATTTTGCTAAGTCATAGATTGAAAGGGAAATGGAGTCCTCGGCGAAGACAAAAGGCTTCCACTCCACTCCATCAAATTATTCATCCTTCGTCGTCGCTCCACAACGCTCTCCAATTTGGTATAATCTTCACTCTTATGTTATTTACCAATGGGGGAGAAAGTTTGTCAAAAGGCTTATATTTCACTCACAAGTATCCGTTTTTGGCAATTCATGCCAAAGGGGGAGAAAGTATTAGCCCAAAGCAAAAGGACCGCACCACCACCAATTTCAAAAATATAGTCTTTCAAATTTGAGTTAAGAAAAGATTTTTCAATAGGTATCTTATTTTTGATATAATTTCAAATTGGTATACCCTCTTCAAAATTAATATCTAAAACCCTCTTGAACACTAAGAGGAGGATTTCATTAAGGGGGAGTTTTGTTTAGTCAAAGAAAAAGCATTTGAAACCGGGGGAGAAAATTTGATATCTTGAAAATGCTTCTCAAAATCTTATTCATATGCCTTTGACTATTTTGCAAAAGACTTTTAAAAGAATTTACAAAAACATTTGCAAAACAAAACAAGTGGTGCAAGTGTGGTCCAAAATTTTAAATAAGAAGAAAACCATCCATGCATATTCAGTAGAAATAATTATTGGTTTCATTCCAAGCAACCTTTGCACTTACCTTATGCAAACTAGTTCAATTCTGCACTTTTATATTTGCTTTGGTTTGTGTTGGCACCAATCACCAAAAAGGGGGAGATTGAAAGGGAAATGGGCTTACACCTTTTCCTATATGAATTTTGGTGGTTGAATTGCCCAACACAAATTAATTGGACTAACTAGTTTGCTCTAGATTATGAGTTCTACAGGTGCCAAAGGTTCACAACAAACCAATAAAAAGACCAAGAAAGGGTTCAAACAAAGAGAGCAAAAGACTACCGAAGTGTGCCCTGGTCTGGCGCACCGGACTGTCCGGTGTGCCACCGGACAGTGTTCGGTGCACCAGGGAACCCAACTCCGAACTTGCCACCTTCGGGAATTCTGGGAGCCGCTCCGCTATAATTCACCGGACTGTCCGGTGTGCCAGCGGAGTAACGGCTACACAACGCCAATGGTCGTCTGCAACGAACAATAAATGCGCTACAGTGCGCGCCTGCACGCGCAGAAGTCAGGACAGGTGCCAGAAGGCGCACCAGGCAGTGAACAGAGACTGTCCGGTGCACCACCGGACTGTCCGGTGGCCCAGAAGTCAGAAGCTCCAATGGTCAGAACCCAACGGCCGGGTGACGTGGCTGGCGCACCGGACTTTCCGGTGCGCCATGCGACAGAAGCCCTCACCAACGGTAACTTTGGTGGTTGGGGCTATAAATACCCCCAACCACCCACCATTCATTGCATCCAAGTTTTCAGCCTTCAAACCTCATACAAGAGCTATAGCATTCAATACAAGACACAAACAAAGAGATCAAATCCTCTCCCAAGTCCAGAATCACTCCAACCAAATTAGTGACTAAAGAGAGAGACATTTGTGTTCATTTGAGCTCTTGCGCTTGGATTGCTTTTCTTCTTCTTCTTTCTTGTGTTCAACTCACTTGTAATCAAAACAAGAGACACCAAGTTGTGGTGGTCCTTGTAGTGGACTTAGTGTCCCATTTGATTGAAGAGAAAGGCTCACTCGGTCTAGGTGACCATTTGAGAGAGGGAAAGGGTTGAAAGAGACCCGGCCTTTGTGACCACCTCAATGGGGAGTAGGTTTGCAAGAACCGAACCTCGGTAAAACAAATCACCATGTCATCCACTCTTATTCGCTTGTGATTTGTTTTCGCCCTCTCTTTCGGACTCGTTTATATTTCTAACGCTAACCCCGGCTTGTAGTGTGTGCTTAACTTTATAAATTTCAGATTTGCCTATTCACCCCCCTCTAGGCGACTTTCAATAACCATTGTCTATAAATATCAAAGTGTGGAGAAACGAAACGTAGATGATAATCCTACACAGGCAGCTCACTAGGGGTTTGCCACTAAGAATAAACTAGAACTCATCGTAGTCCTGGAACTCCTCAAAGTCCTCCATGTTGCCAGCATCACCTCCTAAGCACTGAGTATAGTGGGGACAACCTGGGGTGGGGTGGTTTGTAAAGCAAGGTTGAGTACACATCAACGTACTCAACAAATGTCCCGTTTGGCTAAAGTGGACTAGCTGTATGTGGGGTTGAGGTTAAGCAGTTGCTTTTAGTTAGTCAAAGATTTATTACTATTAGTAGAGCTAAGTTTTAGTAATAAACCCAGTTATTACCCACTAGTACTCTCTCTAAGAGGAAATAAGAGAGATCATAATTATAACCAACATTATTAACCATCATCATAAAAGTAACCAAAGTTCTTCTAATCAAAGAGGATCCCAAGGCTGCTCTTAACCGTGAGCTCGACTGATATACCAGTTTCTAACACTCTGTAGAGGTTGCACACTTTACCCATAAGTCGTGATCCCTTTATGCCTCGGGTCGATCAAACCCTCAAACATTACCAAGGTGAGTCGCCAAGGTTTCACTACGTAGCCTTTACAAAGACTCCCTTGGTGCATAGCTGCTCGTTAGGTTTCGCTAGTCGTACAAACGCAATACACTTCCCCAATGTGAGTGACTAACAAAACCAAATCGAATGAACCTCTGCACCCCCTTGGCAGCGCGAGCACTACACCCCGACCCCATTGACGGCCCTCAGGCAAAGCCAACTACACCCCTAGGTTCATCTAATTAATCAGCTAAGGGCGTCCCATTCCACCCTCATTGTTACACTGTTATCCCGGGTGGTCACTCCACGAATAGGTCCTTACGGAGAGGTACTCAGGAAAAATGGCCTGAGCCCCCTAGAGTATCATAGTATCATCATCGGGATAACATCATCGTATCATAAATAATCACATCATGTTCATTGATTAAGTTAAAGCAATAGCATAAAGCTAACCATGATAACCCAAAAAGGTAAACAAGGATAAGGTAAATACAGACTAGTCGATCCTTACGTTTAAATAATGTAATGCGAGACAGTGAATTAGAAAGTGTGTAGGACATAATGGGTTAGAGGACACTTGCCTTCACCAGGTTGTTGCTCAGGGAGGTCTTCAGCAACATAATCAGGAACCGCACAGACTGCTCGTTGTCTAAATAAAACGATCATACATTCAATACATTTGGAAAGTACAAATGAACAACACATCAAACATGTACAAACATTGGATACATCTCAAAAAGGCACAATATTAAATAAGGAAGAATGAGATCAAAGTATAACATGAACTAATTTCATTTAGGAGTTGATTATTCTTTAAGTGTTGTCCATAATTACATAACCTAATTCTATTCATTTTATTGAGACCTAAAAGTTAGAACAGAAATGAATTCATGAAATACATATCATTAATCTCACAAGACTAAATATACTTTAACCTCTAGGGTTTTCCTTTTATTTATTTTATTCAATAAATAAATCCACACATATACTAGTTCATAGTTAACCATAAAATTAGAATGTGCAGTCAGTAGATGGAACTAATTTATTTAAACAAAGAATATTCCTATGAACATTTTGCAATTTGAATCACTAAATTTGGAGTTCATATGCAAAAGATATGAAATAAACAAGGTTGGGAATTTAAAATATGAAAATATGTCTAATTCTATAATTATTAAAAAGCCTAGGGTTCAATCTGCAAGATTATAGGGGCCTGCGCACGAAAAACCAAGGACGACGGGTTGATTTCCTAAAACCCGAGGGTCTCTTAAGCAAAACTACACGCGAAGGGGTATCGGACAATCTGAACCATCGGATCAGAGATTGATGGACAGGATTAGATCCACGGGCGAGGGAGGCGCTGACAAGCGCGCCAGCGGCATCTGCAACCAAGGGGAGGGGGCGCGCTGACCGGTTGGACCCAGCGCTAGGAGGCGCAGGTGCTGACCGATGGGCCCAGACACAGAACGCGCGAGCGCGAAGCGGTATCCCGCGACCTCGACCGTGCAACCAAGATCGGACGGGGGAGATCAAAGCCGGGAGGGTTGGTTAGCTGCGTGCGGCACCGCTCCTCTTCGCGGCGGTGAGGTCGCCGGAGTTGGGGCGGGTTCGTGCTATGGTGGTTCTGGGGTCGCCGGAGTTGGCTAGAAATGAAGGGGACGACTCGGCGAACTCGCTGGCAGGTTGTGGCCACGAGACCGAGGTCAGAGAGGGGAGAACGGTGGGGAAAAGGCTCCGGGCGGGTCAGGACAATTGCAGTGAGGAATTCCGACCGCTAGGAGAGGCAATCGACCGCGATAGGGCTCGATCTAGATTCATTGGAGGTGGGGGAGCACTATGGACCAACGTCGGGGCACTGGACGGGGTTGGGTTGGCCGGACACCGTGCGGGCGTGGCGAGCAAGCGTGGTCGCACAGTAGCAAGGCCAAATTGGCTACAGGAAGGCGCAAATAGGGAAAACCAAGCACGGGAACGGATGTCTCACCTCGGGTTGGAGCTCGGGGTCGCTTGGCGTGGCCTCCAGCGAGCTAGAAGACCAGCATGGCGGGCGCGGGTCTCCGGTGAAGCTAAGCGGCGTGGGCAGAGCGAGAGAGAGGGCGGGGCTGCGTGAAATGGGACGGGGAAGTGAGTGCGGGCGCGGGCGGTGCTCAAAAAGGAGCTGGGGTGTCGGCAGGCGACATGGTCGAGGATTCTGGCGACGAGCGCGAGTGCGCACGCGCTGGTCTAAGGCGGGGCGCGGAGAAGGCGGAACTGATAGGAGGGACCCACAGCACAGAGAGGGAGAGAGCGAGTGCGCGGGGGCAACAACTCGGCGTCTGGCAAAGCAGGTCCACGAGGCAGAGAGGGAAGAGGGGCACGCTGGCAAAGGGAATCAGCGTCGACAGCCTGGCCTAGCTGGGCAGAGAGAGGGAGGGAGTGAGCGCATGGGGGAAGGGAACCGCCACTGACAGGTGGCGCCCACCTGTCAGGCAGCGCGGGCGCGCAGCCTAACTTGGCCGAGCTGGGCCAGCTGGGCTGCTTTGGCCTTTTGTTTTTCCCTGGATTTTCTAATTGCTTTTCCATTTCTTTTCTCTAGGGTTTTCAATTCAAATTCAAATCAAGTTTCAAATTCAAACTAATTCAAACATGTGCAACAATTCAAAGAATATTTAAGCTCAACATGATGCAACATGTCATGACTCATAATGTTTTGGCAAAAATAAATAATTAATCCCTCTTTAACTAAGTTATATCTACTCAAAAGGAAAAAGAGAGAGAATCTGGAGAGATATATATTGGGGGCCTTCGTCTTCCGAAGGTCCTCAAAAACACAACTAACATGCTTTCCAGTATGATATACTCTCACAGGAAGCTTCGGCTTTGGGATGAAGGTGTACATGATTTGAAAGGCGGAACTAGGAAGAAGGATGAACCAGTTCTGAAGCTGTGAATGAAGAAGCTTCAGCGTAGCGTAAAGATGACGATGGAGAATGAAACTGACTTAAAAGGGAAAAGACAACATAGCTCTCGACAGCTTACTTTTTAGCTAATAGTAAATGTCAGGGACATAAATGTAATTTTACCCAGGCTGCACCCTATGCCTATAAATAGATGAACAGTAACATCGTACTATTCACGCTGACTTGTAATCACTCGCACGTCACTCTTGGATTCTTACCTTCTGTCAAGCCGAAGGTACAAATGTAATTCGATATCATTAATATTTGTTCATGATCATATAATGAGAATGTAGATGATCTAATGATTTCATATGATTATTCATGTTCTCTATATGTCCCATATATTCTTGCTTTATATTATTACTGTTGGATTACGGGAGGCTACGCTAGCGCAAAACAAAATTTTCAACCCCATAATACCAAGAACTACTGCGGTTATAGGTCATGGAATTACCACTAGACACGCAGAGCAGCGAAAGACGTCTCGATGTAGACGAACGCGTCGAGCAGTGCCGTGCAGTCGTCGGCGTCCTTCACGTCCTCGCACGGTTCGTCCTAGTGCTCCAGATGCAGCACCTCCGAGGTATCCACACGTACAGGGAGGAAGCGCCGCGTACCGAACTGCTAGGTTCGCGACGGTGGCTTGGCGAGGGCGAGAGGCGAGCGGCTACTCGTTTGCTGGTGGCGAATTAGGTTAAGCCTAACCGCGCCCCCGCCCCTCATTATATAGGCATTATGGTGGGCTTCTGACACCGAGGCCCATCATTAACCCTAAAGCCCAGTCTAATTTCGGATCTAATCCGAGTTAGGCTTCCTTCCCCTTAAGTGTGTGACCCTATAGGTTCATGTACAAATAGACATAGCCCGAGTACTCTTACTTGGCCCAATAATTGACAGCGGCCTCTAGCAAGACATGTCAACTCCTATGCGCACGTAAAGATCATATCAGACGAACCATTGCAACATTACGTACATGTTGTTCCCTTTGTCTCACGATATTTGGTCTGGCTCTAAGCTGACCTCTCTTTTCTCGATACTGTGAATTGGAATCCTTTCAATGGTTAACTCTTAACCCTAGCACGACCATGCATTTCTTGATCCAATCACTCGAGGGGCCCAGAGATATCTCTCTCACAAAGAGAGGGACAAATTCCATCTTGACTGACCATGCCTCACAGCATGCTTCCTGACAAACCCAAAACTACCTTTATAACTACCCAGTTACGGAATATCGTTTGATAGTCCCTAAGTAAGTCAATTCACATCTTGAGAACATGCGACAATCTCAGGTCTAAGGATACAATATTTATGTTGCAAAAAGAGAACTATATTACAATATCTCACGTTGGGTCGGTCCAGCCTCATGTCATACATGCGCCCACATTATTAGTTTAACATCTCCATGTTCATGACTTGTGAAATGTAGTCATCAACTAATACATGTGCTAGTCATCGACTCTGACTTGGGACATCATTTAGAATAACCATATAAGTAAAGAATCTCACAAACAATTCACATAATTGCTAATCAATACAAGGTGCCTTCCATGGATATTCAATTAAGCAATATATATATATCATGGATACATAGAAATATGCTCATCTCTATGATTATCTCTAGGGCATATTTCTAACAATTACATATCGAGATGATGAAGGTTTGTCCTTTATAACCTTCGTCTGAAGATCATTATGTCCTAAGGGAGATAATGCTTCGAAGGACGAAGGTCTTTAACCATTAAGATTTGTGTTGCCTTGTTCTTATAGCATTTGAGAACAAGTGACCAACATTGGCGCCCACCTCCCATGAACTCATTTGACCACCTTCGGTAAGCTGTGACCTTCGTCATGCCGCCGAAGAAGTCTTCAGGGCTAGAGGCTGCACTGCAGCCACTAGACATCAATCAGGAAACATTACACGAAGGTAGGAGCCAAAAAAGGAAGGCTACCAGTCCGACACCTCAGAAGGAGGAGTTGGACCAAGAAATCAGGGACCTTGAAGCCATTCATCAACAGGTTCAGAGGAAAAGGAAAAGATGCTTCGTCTCGCCGATCTTCAGAAGAAGATCGATGAGGCCGCTGAGAAAAAGCGTCATATCACCCAAGATGACCAAGACCGAAGGCCACAACACAGAGACCTTCGTTAGGACAATTCATACAACGATGATGAATGGTATAATGATTTCCATCATGGCAATTTTGCTTTTGATGATGCTTCTCCTCTAGCAGCAGAATTGCAGGCTACCCCATGGCCACCGTCATACAAGCCACCCCAACTTCCTATGTATGATGGGCACTCAGACCCAAAGCAGTTTCTAATGAGCTATGAGGCAACCATATCTTCTTATGGGGGCAACACTGCAATCATGGCGAAATCCTTCGTCATGGCAGTCAAAAGTGTCGCACAAACTTGGTACTCTTCTCTTCGGCCAGGGACAATCACATCATGGCAGAAGCTTAAAGATATGCTAATCACTAGCTTCCAAGGATTTTAGACGAAGCCAGTCACTGCTCAGGCTTTGTTCCAGTGCACACAAGACCATGAGGAGTACCTTTAGGCGTATGTCCGAAGGTTCCTGCGTCTAAGAGCACAAGCGCCTATAGTGCCCAATGAAATTGTCATTGAGGCCATGATCAAATGGATTCGGCCAGGACCTATGACTCAGTATTTTGCCAGCAAACCCCCACAAACCCTGGAGAAGCTTCTTCAGAAGATGGATGAATATATCCAGGCTGATAATGATTTCCACCAAAGAAGGGAAGAAGCCTACAGGTTTTCTGAGATGACCAGAGGCTTCGGAGGAAGAATCCACCCCAGGCATGTCAGATCGATTCATAATTCTAGCCTAAGTGATGACAGAGGAAGCCAGCCTCAAAGACCACAACACAGCTCCCAATCTTCAGGGCAACAACAAAGCTCTTTCAGGCCACCAGTCCCAAGGGGCAGAGGCGACAGGGGCTTCAGAGGAAGATATGGAGATCAGCCCAGAAGGCTATATTGTTTATTCTATGGTGAATATAAGGGCCACACCACAAGAACATGCCAAATCACAATACAAAAGCAAAAGGAGATTGTCGAAGCTGAGGCGCGGCAGAATCAGCCGAAACAGGTCTTACATACTGCTTCATGCTACTCTCCCTATGTACCAGAGTACGTAGGAAATCAACAACCTTCGGCTTCTGTCGCTTTGGCAAGTCACTCTCAAGCTTCCTGGGCCTAGCTCCCATTACCGCCACCATTACCACCCACTTAGACCCAAAGCCAGCAACCAGAAGGGCACCCCCACGCACAACAGCAACGTGATTTTTGGGAGGAATCCGAAGCTCGTACAGTCAACAGAACTGTTTCAGAATCCAAGCATATCTATTAAAGAATATCATATTCTTGCTGTACCTTTATATTTTATGCCATTTTTATTTTTGTATGAGAAACAAGTCATGAAGGACTGAATTTCGATTTTTTGTAATAATTGTGCCTGTGTCAACAAGTAAAATGCGTCTTAAACAGACTTCTGAAGTTACAAAACTCGTTCCTAAGGGAGAGCAGACCAAGTTTCAAAGCTACAAAAGTCGTTCCTAAGGGAGCGCAACGTAAGTTTCGAAGCTACAAAAGTCGTTCCTAAGGGAGCGCAGAGTAAGTTTTCGAAGCTCAGAAGTCGTTCCTAAGGGGATGCAGAGCCAAAATACCACCGAAATAGAAGGTGAAGAAGCTCCAAAGTCATTCCTAAGGGGATGTAGAGCTTAAATACCACCGAAATATAAGGTGAAGAAGCTATGCAGAGCTTAAAGACTTCAAAGTCGTTCCTAAGGGGATGCAGAGTCTTTTGTGTTCCAGTGTGGGCGCGTGTGTGTGTATTCGACATGACCATCATATTGCATCATATCATCGCATTATTTCGCATAACATTACATCATACATCATATCACATCAACGACAAAAAGTTTGGATACGAAGCAAATCTTCAGCAGTACTTTGTTGAATGAAAATGTGCTGAGACACGAAGCAGACTTTGGGAAAACAATTTTATCAGACGCCATAGAAGGGGTTTCTTTCTTTATGAAGCATGAAAATAAGGGAAGGTGTTTTTTCGCCGAAGGCTAAAAAACGTTATGTGCGTAAATTTCATGCATCGCAAAGAAATATATTACAACAATGTACATGTCTGATTACTTGTTCCATACACCAAATGTTACACAGTATCACTACAATAAAGTCTAATCTTCCTTAAGTATTTTCTCCGCGGCTTCGTTTAGCAGCTTGTCGATGACTTCGTCGATGATGGAGTTAGCAATGCTCATTATATCCAGTGCTTCTTTCATGACTGGATCGGCTAGGGGGTTGTATGGCTCAGGCAGTGGTGACAGTTCGGCTGTAATAAGCAAATTGTTAGTTCGAAGCCGGAAAATAAACACTGAAGCTAAAATTCAAAAAACAATACCTATACGCCTTTCGCGCTCAGCAGCTTCTTCGGCTGGACTAGCTTCTTCTCGGGCTTCGTGGGTTTTTTTTTCATTCTTCTTTATGATTTCGTTGGCCAATTCCTGGCCACCGTTCACCCATACATCGGAATAAAATTTTCCGCCCACCAAAGTAGCTTCGGCCGAAGGGTCTTTTGTGTTGTCTATGGAGAAGGCGGCTTCAGCCTGGGCCGCAACTTTAACATGATCGCAACCAGCCTTCTCCAGGATAGCCGCAATCCCTCGAGCGCCAGAGAAAGCACAGATATCCCCACGATCGCTCAAGATTTCTTCAAAAGCTTCGGCTTCCCCGCTTATCCAATCAATAACGCCCTCGGGGTCGCCTCGAATGAAGTTCTCTTCGGAAGAATAGGTGCCTACTTTGGCAAAGCCGATTTTCAAATTTTTACGCAAACCAAGGATTTCTCAAAGCACCTTTCCTTGGATTCACGAAGCTCCTCAACATTTTTCTCTAGCCTAGTTTTCGACCATTCACTAATTTATTGACTAGCCTTGGCAACTGCAAAGTTCTCATTGGCTTTGGCAAGTTTTTTCCGAAGATCTTCAATTTCGGCTTTATAAATTTCGGATTGACTGTTAAACCTTGTTTCATCTTCTTTCACTTTATCCACCAATGAAAGTAGAATTTTGTCCTTCTCCAAGGCTTCGTTTCTCATTTTAATGACTTCTGATCGAAGGTTGCCAAGAGCTATCGTGCAGCTCTCGTCCTCTGCATTCTTTTGCACCCTCAGGGCGTTGCTAGGAATTAAGCCCTGCAAAAAGGACGAAGGATTACATGAAAGACTTTATTTCTAAGTTCATAGACTTTAAGTTCACAACTTATGTACCTTCAGACTGTTGTATGCAAGGCTGTCCACGAGGTCATCCTTCGACATGAAGGAGAGGCCAACTTCGAGCTTCGGAAATCCCATACTCTTGGCCATCTCCCGACAGACGGATATCTCTTTGTTGTCCGGGAGACAGTATAGTAAATCATCTTCGTCTGTGCCGTTGAACACTAAGGCCCCCTTCGGGTATTTCAGTTCCCGGTCATAGTGTTTGGCTTCTAAAACTTCTTCTTTTTATAATCTTTTTCCCGAAGCATGTCGAATAATATAGTCAAGATCTTCGGACGGTGCTTCGGGAGTAGAGGACTTGGCTTTTTCGGTCACATTCTTCTCCAGACCTATGCTAGCATCTGGAAGTTCTTCTCTGGCCCTCTGCTCAGTTGCGGCAGGCTCTGCCTCCGCAGGCGCTGAAGGCCCAGCTTCGGCTTCAACATGAGCCGTCTCAGCTTCGACAACTTTCTCCATAGGGGTAAGAGTTAGTGACCTCGTCGTCTCCATGACAGCGTCTAGCACGCTTGCCATTCTTCTCCTCCTGGGGGTAATTGCGGGAGTTTTTGCCACCTTCGGCAATTCTATCTCTGGCGGTCCTGTCTTGTCCTCTCGATCTAGCTTTACAGCTGTTTTTTCTTCAGCTTCGCCAATTTTTATCGGCACTTTGACCGATTTAGATGTAGAAACCTTTGATATTGCTGCCAATGCTTCGGTGCTCCGGGCGTTAGAAGCAGCTTGTTCCGCTTTAACAGTAGAAGATGCTCCTTCATCAAATTTCGGCACTGTGGCCGTCTCAATATATCTTGGCCGATGGGTCAAAACCTTGATTTTCTTGCCCTTCGGCACACCAGAGATGGCCAAAGCGGCAGTTTTCCTCTTTTTCCCTGCTTTCGCGAGGGATAGCAATAATCAGGATATATAAAACCTATCACATCGAAAACTCTGTTCAACCTCTTCTTGCCTCGACCTCCGAAGGCTGAGGTCAAGGCATCATCTTTGGCTCTTGAGTATGCTCCGAGTAGCTCATCACTAGTCGCCTCTATACATTTCAGTCAGTCGTCATTTGGTTCGTCAAACCAATATCTGTATCTGAAGGTGTATTTTAAGTAAACCAATCCACCTTCGCTGGATCCGGCAGCAGTCTCCTTCGGCATTTCCCAATTTTCCACAAGTGGCCATACCCTATAGGCTATGTGCTCTTAGACCAGGTCTCTTGTGCCAATGAAGGTACAAACATTATTAAAAGCCTTTTGGCATGCTTCGGTATCATTTTCAAGCGCAGTAGTTGGCCTTCGAAGGCCGAAGCGAGACCATATGGGGCGTTGGATAATCCCCTTTATGTCTCCCCTTTTAACCAAATCATTTTTGACATAAAACCATTCCTCCATCCAGGCCCCGGGCCACCTTTTCCGAAATGTTGGAACGAGATAACTTGCTTCAGAGCGAGGAATGAAGCCATAACAACCAAAGTTGTTGTGATACTGCTCTTTACTAGTGGCCTTCGTCTCGTACATGAGTTCGTGCATATTGCAGAAGCATTTCGCGCTCGGTTCCAGCCCTTGGCTTCTCACGGCCCAAACAAAAATACCCATTCTGATTATAGCCTCGGGAGTGATCTGATGAAGGAAGATTTCGAATGTCTTCAGAACTTCAACTAAAAATTTGCTCAATGGGAACCGAAGACCTGCCTTCGTAAAGCTTCTGTAGACAACAACCTCATTTTCTTCAGGAGCAGGGGCGGTGTTGTCCCCTCCAACCCTCACAATAGACATGTCACGAAAGTATCTTCCCTTCATGGCATCAATATGGCTCTGTTTGATAGACGACTTTCCGAAGATGGTATGGCTTGGCCGCCAGGGCCGATCTTCGGAATCCTCATCCCCACTTTCCACATCGTATTCATCACTATCGTCAGAATCTTTACAAATCTGCCATTATCTCATTTGTGATTTTCTCTATGTTTGTTTTTTCCATCGCTTCGTAAAATCCAGCAAGAGCAGGGTCCGCAACCTTCTTCTCCTCAGACACCTTCTTCTCCTCAGACATCTTCTTCTCCTCATACATTCTGCAGGCACTTGTGTATATCACGAAGCTCAAAAATCAAGAGAGAGCTGATAGCAAGGGTTAAAAATTTGAGAAAATAATGCAAGCAACCGAAATGGCATAACAAATGCTGCCGTTGTGGGTTTCTATTTATATGCTTAGTGCATTGCAACTTGGCGGGCCCCATTTGTCATTGACTTTTGCTATTCTAGCGAAGGGAAGTTGTTTTTTCGTACCTTCGGCTAAAGGCCTTTGTTCACGTCGCAGTCCGAATTTGTTTGATACAAGAACAAATTAATACTGCGAGGGGCTACTGTTGGGGGCCTTCATCTTCCGAAGGTCCTCAAAAACACAACTAACATGCTTTCCAATATGATATACTGTCACAGGAAGCTTCGACTTTGGGATGAAGGTGTACATGATTTGAAAGGCGGAACCAGGAAGAAGGATGAACCAGTTCCGAAGCTGTGAACGAAGAAGCTTCGGCGTAGCGTAAAGATGACGATGGAGAATGAAACCGACCTAAAAGAAAAAAGACAGCTTAGCCCTCGACAGCTTACTTTTTAGCTAATAGTAAATGTCAGGGACATAAATGTAATTTTACCCAGGCTGCGCCCTATGCCTATAAATAGATGAACACTAACACCGTACTGTTCACGTTGACTTGTAATCACTCGCACGTCACTCTTGGATTCTTACCTTCTGTCAAGCCGAAGGTACAAATGTAATTCAATATCATTAGTATTTGTCCATGATCATATAATGAGAATGTAGATGATCTAATGATTTCATATGATTATTCATGTTCTTTATATGTCCCATATATTCTTGCTTTATATTATTACATATCGAGATGATGAAGGTTTGTCCTTCATAACCTTCGTTTGAAGATCATTATGTCCTAAGGGAGATAATGCTTCGAAGGACGAAGGTCATTAACCATTAACATTTGTGTTGCCTTGTTCTTATAGCATTTGAGAACAAGTGACCAACAGATAGAACCTAGGATGAGAGAGAGAAGAGTAACACTTGAATTTGGATGATAATAAGAAAGAAATTTTATACCCCCAAATTCAGGGTGTTAGAGACACGCAGCCACCGATCCTCAACACGATCATCACGGTCATCACGCAAGTGCCTTATGGCAAGAGGTAAAATGAGTATTCCATCTTTAGTGATGATAGAAGTAGTGATGATGAAGGTGAGGGAAAGCCCTCCGTAGATGAGCTTGCAGAAGCCGTTATTTTTTCTAGGATGTTTGCACTAAGCAAAAGGCTCAACTTAAAACATTGAAAAATAAGTTGACCAGCTCATAAAATTATTATAAAGGTTTGCTAGAAAAATTTGAAACATTGGCAAATTTAAATTGTAAGCTATCAACTAAAATTGAGCAATTAGAGTCTAGTGCTCTATCCACAACTACCAATGATGGCGTTATTAAAAAAAATGAAAACTTAAGGCTAAGTTAGCTAGCTTCCAAGAAGCCACTAAAAAATTCTAGGGAAAATGGAAATTCTTAGCATACACAACAATGGGCTAACTACTAAGCTAGAAAACATTGGTAGCACTCCAGAAGTATCTTTAGTTGAAATACCTGAAATTATTAAAAAAGATGCTTCTACTTCTTGCTTTGATTTAATTGATGATTCTAACCCCTGTAATCAAGTTCTTGTTAAGAATGTTGTTATAGAAACATGCTCGGATGAGATTGCAATGGATAATGAGCAATTAAAGCAAGAGTTGGCTCGCCTTGGCAAGGCTTTGTATGACAAGAAAATCAAAGCCAAACAAATCCAACCTCCTCAGGATAACACCACTACAGGAGTGAAAAAGCCCGTGGAGGGCGAAATGTGATTTGTAGGCTATGTCACAAAGAAGGCCATAAGTCTTTCTAATGCATGGCGAAGACCGGGGATAAGCAAAAGCTTAAGCAAAACCCAATAAGCAAATTCTTCAACACCTACATTAACAAGGTGGACAAAAAGGCTCCTACACCATACTTGATCAAAAAGAAAAAGAATGAAAAGGTGATAGCAATCAAGGCCAACAAAGAAAAGGGGGCCAAACACATCTGGGTGCAAAAGGAGATTATTTCAACCATGAAAAGCACCAAGAAGGTCTGGATCCCGAGAGGGAAGTGAGGAGTTCACCGGACATCGTGAAATTTGGAGACTTGGCAAAATTGGGATGTATATCATGGGATGCATCATAATAGATCAAGTCTATTGCCAAGTGGGTTAGTGAATACTTTGGACCCAATTTTCCCCACCCATGACTAAGGTAACTAGATTTATTGTATTTCTTGTTCTTAGATATGCGTGTCTACTCTCATGTATCTAGTTTTACCTTTCATACCTAGTGCTACAATTAGTATTTTCTTTTGTTTTAAAAAATGCATGCATACTAGGTAAATCATATGGTAGGATTGCTCTCTTTTAATTCATATTCTTGAGCAAGCCTACATGGTTTAAAATGTTTAATTAAGCACGACACATAGCTTATTCAATATTCCTAAGAAAATGATACATCAATTGCTATTTTGAAATACTACAAGTGGTACAATACTTCAATCATGCTTCAATTGGTATCATTTAACCTATATGTGCCAAAGCTCGGATTATAGATAAATTTGCCCCTCTTGATATCAAATCAAAGTGCATGTCTCCTACAAGTATTCAAAACTTGTATGCACACTTTCATGGGGAGATTACTCTATAATCTAAATCTTTGAGACTAATACCTATTTTCATGTCTATTATCTGTAGTAGTCTCATTGAAAGGAAAATGGAGTCCCCGGAGAAAGACAACAAGCTTCCACTGCAAATCTACAAGAACTCTTATGTCTCTCAAGCCTGCCATTGGTCTTCAATTGGTCCACAATTGACTTTCAATCGGTATCTTTGAGACTACATTTGGTATCATTTACATGTCTTCTTCAACATTTGGTTAAACTATATTTCATATCTTATACTTCCCATGTTGCTATACATGCATAAGTTGTTAACTCATATCTGTTACCTATGCATAAGGGAAGTTAGTCTAATCAAATCATGTCTTGCACCTCTATTTCTCACATGCTTTTTCCTAAATAGAAGATCTCTGTCAGGGGGAGTATTTCTTCGTCTCTAAAGGGGGATAAGTTTCTTCCAATGGGAGAACACTCATTTAGGGAGAGTAATAATGTTTACTAATCCAATCGGTATCATTGATAAATCTTTTATGAGGGCAAGTCTTATTTGCTTCCTATATTCTTTTAAGGCATGTTTGCTTCGCTACCTAAGTTGTCACACTTTGCCTCTTTTCTACCTAAGGTTAGTTATTCAATTCGAATGACTAACCTTAGGCAAAGTGTGGCACATTTAGCTAGAAACCAAACATGCCCTTAATGTCTCCCTTTTCGGTGGTTGATGCCAAAGGGGGAGAAGTTTAGGGACGAAAGCAATGAAAATTGTATCAAACACCGAACACCACCAAATTAAAAAACTTCATCCTTCAAGTGGTTTTGGCTCTTTGGTCTAAAATAGGAAGTAAGTGAATTATGGAGTTAGGGGGACGCTTAAGTCCATAATCTCACTTTGTGGGGACAAACATGCATCCTAGCAAGTAGATTGCATATTTTCATTCAAATGTTTGTAATATTTTCTTGCTTCGGTTGTGTTGTCATCAATCACCAAAAGGGGGAGATTGTAAGGAAAATGGACCGTGAGCCATTTGGCTCAATAGGTTTTGGTGTTTGATGATCAACACAAACTGTGGACTAATGCGTTTGCTAGTGCTTATGTTTGTAGTTCACAGGATGCGAAGATGATTAGACTAAGGCAATAAGGATACAACACCTCAAAGGAAGACATAAAAAGAAGCATAGAAGTCCAAGACTCAAGAACAAAAGAAACCCATAAGAAACAACAAAGAAATCCAAGAAAAGGGCAGTCAGCCAGCGCCCGGTGACGGACCGGACAATGAACAATAATTGTACGGTATGCACCGGACTATCCGGTGGGACAACCAGACAGTCTGCGCAGAGGGGCCCGTAGACAGGTGCCCTTGGGTTGTAGCACCGGACTATCCGGTGTGCACCGAACAGTCTGGATAACAGTCGGATCCAACGGTCGACTGCTATAGACCCCAACGGTCGACTGACGTGGTAGGCACCGGACAGTGAACAATGTCCTGTCCGGTGCGCACCGGACTGTCCGGTGTGCCCATCGACAGAAAGCTGCTACTTTCTATCCAACTGCTAGAAATGGGGTTGGGGCCTATAAATACCACCCCAACCGGCCATTTCAATGTGTGGGAGCTCAAGCAACATACTAAGACAATATAGACATTTCGAAGTGCTCATACACCCAAGTGCTTAATAGAATCACTCGATGATTAGCGTAGGTGCTTTGCGAAGTGCTTAGGTTAGTTAGACCGCTTTAGCACTTGCTCTAGGTGAATCCTAATGAAGCGTCCCAATCCTCTAGGATTCAAATGCGATACAATTACTAGTCGCAGGAGGCTAGTAAACACATTTATACATCAGATGGTTCTAGATCTGCTTAAACGAGACAAACCTTCAAAGTTGGTGATCAACTTTAAGAGTTGGTCCGCAACTCGGGACATATCATCAGAGTGGGGCTAAAGTAGCTCGATATACGCAGCCAAGCAAATCAGCGGTCCAACAGCCACCCGCATGGTTGGAAACATGCGTAACTCTTACCCGATCAGCGATCTCCTTCTCTGAAAAACAACAAATAAGCAAGACTAAGTACTTACGTACCCATCAGCCCACCTTCACCCACGGAATGGGGGAATCAGATATAATGCATGGAGTATGTGGAGCTCAGGATATTTTGCAGAAAGAGCAATATTTGATATAGGGTTATTTTGTAAAATATTTTATATTTTTCAAAGCACATCCTCTCCCAAAGGAGCAGGAAGTTTTTCAATATAAAACAAAATCCCCTGGACTAAATCATCCAGGTATCTCAGCAGTTTCCCACCGGTTTTCATTTTCAAAAACAGCTACTGGACTTCCCGTCCACCATAGATCACAACTCAACCGCCGGACCTTTTAAAACCACTTTTCAAAAGCTTTTTTGGAAAACAAAACACTAATCGTTAAATCCATGCCATAACTCATCCATATCCGTCGACACGAACTATTCGAATATGTTTTTAACTCTGCGCAGAGGTGTACACTTTGCCCACTAGTCTGGTTTCTGCAATCTCACTGTCGTGAGATCCGAATGCCGAAACTCTCTCTTCCCTTGCACGACTTTACCTTGGCGGTTATATCGAAAGCAACAAGGCCACCTCCATGCCCAAACCAGGACAAAACATTACCCCTCCTTGTCCTCTCAATGCTCCCCAACCATCATAACCCTAGGGCACAGATCGTGCAAGTTCGGATCAAGCGACAACCCTTAAAGTCTTGAGTGGTTGTACTTGATAAGAGTATAGGAAAGGAGTGATGACAAACTGGTCCTTATGCGAGAGGGACAATCCTTCATGCTCACACCTAACCCGGCTGAGCCATCACCTTAAGGCCCTCCCAAACCATGGAGTCCTTGATCATCCCACTCAAAGGTGATAAGAGTCATAACCCTTCATCATACCTATTGGTCCTTGTTCCCGGATGCTATACACCAAGAACAAAGCAACACAATTGTTAACGATTAGAGACCTTCATCCTTCGAAGCATTATTCCCCCTAGGATATAATGTTTTTCAGATGAAAGTCAAGAAGGGCATACCTTCATCATTTCAATGGGTAAAGATATAAATAAAGACATATGAAACATGAAAATAACGTAAACAATCATACCAAGTCATTAGATTATTTATATTCTTATTATTATAAACATGAATAAATATCAATGATATTTATATTACATTCGTACCTTCGGCTTGACAAAAGGTAAAAAAGTGATGGTAACACAAGAGTGATTATAATTCAGCATGAACAGTACGATGTTACTGTTCATCTACTTATAGGCACAGGACACAACCTGAATAGAATTACATTCATGTCCCTGGCATTTACTGTTGACCATAAAGTAAGCTATCGAGGACCAAACTGTTTTTCTCCTTTAGGTCGGTTTCTCCTTTTATCATCGTCATCGCGCTAAGCCGAAGCTCCTTCAGCCACAGCTTCGGAGCTAGCTTGCCCTTCGTTTAGACTGCATCATTATACCACGCACACCTTCATCTCAAAGCCGAAGCCTCCTGTAATGGTCTATGTTACACTGAAAAACATGTTAGTTAAGTTTTTGAGGACCTTCGGAAGAGAAAGGCCCCCAACAATACCCATTTTGAAAAATATTTTCTTTTGAAAACTCACACCTTTTCCCAAATCATATTGTAACAAAAATGTCGAGGAGTATAAAGATGAATTGCGGCAAAGTTCTAAGGCTGGGTGGCCATATTAACATGTCTCTTAGCAGCAAAACCATATCATGCATAAAATAACATGCCGAGGGTTGTGGTTGAAAAGCATAGGTAATTTATGCATCAAAGGGATCCAGTGAGCTTGCCGTGCTTTAACCGGCGAAAGGGTGAGAGCCCACGGAACTGGCTTCTAGTTACACCGTCTGGCGTAGACTTGCAGAACTAGCCTTCACGAGACGGCACGAACGCTCCGATAACTATGCAACATGAACAAGCAAACATACAAACCAGCAAGTATATCAACAAATATTTAGTATAGTGGTCAGAATGGTGATATATGGACGGGTAGAGTCTTGAGTAGAATCTGTGTTATGTGGTGTTGTGATATTACTAGTGGTGGAGTGGAGGTGCTTACCAGAAGGATGGATTGGAGGCGAAGCGACACTAGGCGTGTAGCTGGTAGAGCGGTGTAACCGAGTGGGGGATTGCCTTGGCTGAGGGTGTTTGAGTGTGTGGAGAGGAAGAGGATAGCTAGGTGTATTTATTGCTGGGTACATTTGGTTTAGTACGATAGAGTTCACTGTTGGTGAGAATAGTGACGAATGAATCGTTTGACTCAGTCTGAACAGGAAAATTATTGGTAGAATATGGGACAAGAGTATTTTTAGAGTTTTCTGGAATATGAACCATGCTTAAGGGATGACATGGTTGGATAGGGAATAATTTGATAATAATTTAAAAACAAGAATTATTAGAATCTGAGTTTGGACGGAGGAGTTTTGAATTTTATAATCATAGGAATAAAAAGAAAAGGGAAAAGGAATATTCCTGGAATATTCCAGAATTTGAATATTTAGAGATGTTTGGAAAATCAAAAATACAAATGTATGTATGTATTTTTGAGTGGAGTGACATGAATTATTTCTGGGCTATTCTTGGGCAGAGATTTATGTTGGTGGCAACTGTTTCTACCTACTATGTTAGATGAGACAACAGTAAGGCAGGACCCAAATAGCTGGAATACTGTGGTATTCTAGTCTGGGGGGCTGTGGTACCTTGGTCCAGGTTTTATAGGATTGACGGCTGTTGGGGGCCTTCGTCTTCTGAAGGTCCTCAAAAACATGATTAACAATGTTTCCCAAGCATAATATATGAACAGGAACCTTCGAACTCAGGATGAAGTTATACACAATATGGAAAGCAAGGTCGGAACGAAGGTTGAACCAGCGCCGAAGCTGCGCGCAAGGAAGCTTAGGCTCAATAGCAAAAGGAACCGACTTAAGGAGGAAAAGGCTATCTAGTCCTCGACAATTGTTCTTAAGTCAATAGTGAATATGAAGGGCATGAATGTAATTTTACACAGGTTGAGCCCTGTGCCTATAAATAGATGAACAGTACCCCCGTACTGTGCACGCTGACTTGTACTCACTCGTGTGTCATGCTTGTACTTTTGCCTTCTATCAAGCCGAAGGTACAAATGTAATTCAATATTGTTCTTATTCATTCATGATTATATAATAAATGATATATTAATGGTGTCATATGATTATTCATGTTATTTCTCATGTTTCATATGCTTCGACTTTCATTAATATACGCTATTATGATGAAGGTACGTCCTTCATGACCTTCGTCCGAAGATCGTTATATCCTTAGGGAAATAATGCTTCGAAGGACGAAGGGCGTTAACCATTAACCTATTTTTGTGTTGCCATGTTCTTAATTCATAGCATTTGAGAACAAGTCCCCAACATTGGCGCCCACCTCCGGTGTACTCACTTCCACAACCTTCGGCAAAGCATCAACCTTCGTCATGCCACCGAAGAAGATAACAGCGCCAGGGGCTGCTCTGCAGCCACTGGACACAAACCAAGATACTCTCTCTCTCCGAGAGGCTAGAAGCCAAAAGAGGAAGGCCACTAGTCCAACACTTCAGGAGGAGGAGTTAGACCAGGAGATCAGGGATCTAGAAATCATTCACCAGCAGATGGAAAGGAAAAAAGGAGAAGATGGCTCGGCTGGCCGACCTTCAGAAGAAGATCGACGAAGCTACTGAAGAAGTGCGTCATCTTACTCAAGATGATCACAAACGAAGGTCTCAATACCGGGAGCTTCGTCAAGAGGGCTCATTCAATGAAGATGAATGGTACGATGATTTTAATCATGGTACCTTTGCTTTTGATGATGCTTCTCCCCTAGCAGCAGAATTGCAGTCTATCCCATGGCCACAATCCTACAAGTCACCTCAGCTACCCATGTACGATGGGCACTCAGACCCAAAGCAGTTTTTGATGAGCTGTGAGGCAACAATATCCTCATATGGAGGCAATGCAGCTGTCATGGCAAAGTCCTTCGTCATGGCAGTCCGAAATGTGGCCCAGACATGGTACTCTTCTCTTCGGCCAGGGACAATCACGTCATGGCAGAAGCTCAAAGACATGCTGGTTACCAGTTTTCAGGGCTTTCAGACGAAGCCAGTCACAGCTCAAGCCTTGTTCCAGTGCACACAAGACCATGAGGAATACCTGCAGGCGTATGTCCGAAGGTTCTTGTGACTGAGAGCATAAGCGCCCACAGTTCCCAATGAAATTTTCATTGAGGCCATGATCAAGGGTCTCCGGCCAGGACCCACAGCCCAATACTTTGCCAGGAAACCTCCCCAAACTCTGGAGAAGTTGCTTCAGAAAATGGATGAGTACATCATGGCTGACAATGACTTCCGACAAAGAAGGGAGCAAGCTTATATATTTTTTGAGATGACTAGGGGCTTCGGAGGGAGAGTCCACCCTAGGCATGTCAGATCAATCCATAGCTCTAGCCAGAATGATGATAAAGGAAGCCAGCTTCAGAGGCCATAGCACACTTCATAGTCTTCGGGACAGCAGCAAAGCTCATTCAGGCCGCCAGCTCCAAGGGGCAGAGGCGCCAGGGCCTTCGGAGGAAGATATGGGGATCAACCCAGGAAAATTTATTACTTATTCTGTGGAGAGGACAAATGTCACACTACAAGAACCTGTTAGATCACCATCTTGAAGCAAAAAGAGATTGTTGAAGCAGAAGCTCGGCAGAATCAGACGAAGCAAGTCTTACACACTGCTTCGTGTCACTCTCCTTACATATTGGAATATGTGGGCAACCAACCTGCAGCTTCTGTTGCTTCGGCAAGCCTTTCACAGGCTTCCTGGTCTCATCTCCCACCGCCACCACCACTGCAGCCTACATATTACCGAAGCCAGCAGCCAGAAGGGCGCCAACACTCCCAACAACAACGTGACTTTAGGGAGGAGTCCAAAGCTCGTACAGTCAATAGTACTGTACCAGAATCAAAGCACATATACTAAGCAATATCCTACTTCCTAAATGCTTTTATATTCTAGTTTATTTTGTTTTTGAATAAGTAACAAGCAATGAAAACTTAGTTTTATTTTTGTAATGACTTTGCTTTTATCAGAATGAAATATATCTTCTTCACAGACTTACGAAGCTCAAAAGTCATTCCTAAGGGAGCGCAGCGTAAGTTTTTTGCTCAAAAGTCGTTCCTAAGGGAATGCAGAGCTAAAATTGCCGAAGCTACAAAAAGTCGTTCCTAAGGGAACACAACGTAAGTTTTCTGCTCAAAAGTCATTCCAAAGGGAATGCAGAGCCAAATACCGCCGAAATATAAGGCGAAGAAGTTCAAAAGTCGTTCCTAAGGGGATGCAGAACTTATACCGCCAAAATAGAAGGCGAAGAAGTTCAAAAGATGTTCCTAAGGGGATGCAGAACTTATATCACCGAAATAGAAGGTGAAGAAGCTCCAAAGTCGTTCCTAAGGGAATGCAGAGCTTGTGTGTTCCAGTGTGGGTGTGTGGATGTGTGGCTTCATCATCATCATCATTTTGCATCATATCATCACATCATTTCGCATAACATCACATCATACATCATATCGCATCAATAACACGAGAATTGAATACGGAGCTGATTTTCGGCAAATGCTTCGTCAAAATGAAAAAGTGCTAAGGCACGAAGTAAGCTTCGGGAATTACAGCTTCATCAAACTGGACACAAAGAGGGGATCTCTCTTTGCGAAGTATGAATATCTTTTTTTTACGAAGCATGGACCTTTTTCTTTACGAAGCATGAAAAGAAGGGAATGTGTTTTTTTGCCGAAGGCTAAAAAACGGTATGTATGTAAATTTCATGCATCACAAAGAAATAAATTACAATAATTTACATATTCGATTCAAAGTTACACACATCAAATATTACGACTTTGTTACAATAAAAGCACAATGTCCGTTCTAGTGTCTCTTACATTGACCATTTCAAAATGTTTTTACAATAAGAGCTATTCCTCTTTAAGGACTTTTTCTGCAACTTCGTTCAGTAATTTGTTAACAACTTCATCAACAATAGATTCAGCCATATTAATGATCTCCAGAGCTTCCTTCGTTTTTGGATCAGCCAGGGGATCAAACGGTTCCGGCGGCGGAGATAATTCAGCTGAAATGGGAAAAATTAATTAGTCCAAAGCCACAAAAACAAATGTCGAAGCTAAAAATCAAAAGATATTACCTATATGCTTTTCGCGATCTGCAGCTTCTTCAGCTTGTCTTGCTTCTACTCGGGCGTCATGGGTGTCTTTTTCACTTTTCTTTATAATTTCATGGGCCATCTCTCGGCGACCATTCACCCAGACATCATTATAGAATTTTCCGCCCATCAAGGTTGCTTCAGCTGAAGGATCCTTCGTGTCATCTATTGAGAAGGCAGCTTTGGTCTGGGCCATGGTTTTAATATGGTCGCATCCCGCCTTATCCAAGATGGCTGAAATTCCCCGCGCACCGGAAAACGCGTAAACATCCCTACGATCACTTAAAATTTCTTTGAACTTATCTATCCAATAACGCCTTCGGGGTCGCCTCGTATGTAGTTTTCTGCGGCAGAATAGGCACCCACTTTGGCAAAACTAGATTTTATTTTCTTCACACAATCCAAGGATTTTTCAAAGCACCTTTCCTTGGATGTGCGAAGTTCTTCAACAATTTTCTCTAAATAATTTTTCCAATATTCGCTGATTTCTCGGTTAGCTTTTGCGAGTGCGCATTTTTCCTTAGCTTCGGCCAGTTGCCTCCGAAGGTCTTCAATTTCAATCTTTTGGGCTTCGGCCTGAGCTTTGAAACTAGCTTCGTCTTCTTTCACTTTGTTAATCAGAGAAATTAAGATTTTGTCTTTTTCAAGACCTTCGTTTCTCAATTCAATCACCTCTGAACGAAGTGTTGGGGGCCTTCGGCTTCCGAAGGTCCTCAAAAACATGATTTGACAATGTTTTCCAAGTGAAATATGTGAACAGGTATCTTCGGAATCGGGTCATAAGTATACAAGAGCATGGTCAGGACGAAGCCTGAGCGAGACGAAAGGTGATTATGACGAAGGATAAGGTGATCACGAAGCTGTGCGCAGAAAAGCTTCGGCATGACAGCAGAGAAGGGGAACCGACTTAAAGATGAAAAGGCAAATTAGACCTCGAAGAATTACTATAGAGTTATTGATAAATGTAAAGGGCATGAATGTAATTCTACATGGGCTGCATCCCTTGCCTATAAATAGATGAACAGTACTCTCGTACTGTTCACGCTGACTTGGCATTCGCTTTTTGCATCACGCCTGTACCCTTACTTTCCGTCAAACCGAAGGTACATTTATAATTTGTTATTCTGGATATGGTAATGCAAATAAAAATAAGTTGATGATAATGTTTATATTATTTTTCGTATTTCGTATATGAATTCTTCCTTATCATTTATTGTGCTTACGAAGGTTTTTCCTTCACAACCTTCGTCCGGAATTCATTATATCCGAAGGGACATAATGTCTTGAAGGACGAAGGACTTTAATATTTAACACTTTTTATGTTGCCTTGTTCTTAACTCTTAGCATTTGAGAACAAGTCCCCAACATTGGCGCCCACCTCCGGTGAACTCACTTCCACTTTTGAGTTTCGAACACCTTCGGCAAGCATAGACCTTCGTCATGCCGCCGAAGAAAGCTTCAGCAACAGGGGCTGCAGCTCTACAACCGCTGGACCCCAACCAGGAGACCCTCTCTCTTCGGGAGGCCCGAAGCCAGAAGAGGAAGGCCACCAGTCCAACGCCTCAGGAGGACAAATTAGATCAAGAAATCAGAGATATGGAAATGCTCCATCAACAGGTGCAAAGGAAGAAGGAAAAGATGGCTAGGCTAGCTGACCTGCAAAGGCAGATAGACGAAGCCTCTGAAGAAGTTCGCCATCTTACTCAAGATGAGCAGAACCGAAGGCCTCAGCACAGAGAGCTTCATCAGGAGGGCTTCTTCAACGAAGATGACTGGTATGAAAATTTCCATCATGGAAATTTTGCTTTTGATGATGCTTCTCCTCTGTCAGCTGAACTACAGGCTACACCCTGGCCTCCGTCCTACAAGCCACCTCAACTACCCATGTACGACGACCACTCAGATCCGAAGCAGTTTCTGATGAGTTACGAAGCAACAATATCTTCATATGGTGGCAATACTGCGGTCATGGCGAAATCTTTCGTCATGGCAGTCAAGAGTGTTGCACAAACCTGGTACTCCTCCCTTCGGCCAGGAACAATCACATCATGGCAGAAGTTCAAGGATATGCTGATCACCAGTTTTCAAGGATTTCAAACGAAGCCGGTCACTGCTCAAGCCTTATTCCAGTGCACCCAAGATCATGAGGAATATCTTCAGGCGTATGTCCGAAGGTTCTTACGCCTGAGGGCACAAGCACCAATTGTGCCCAATGAAATTGTCATTGAGGCCATGATCAAGGGGCTTCGGCCGGGACCTTCAGCCCAGTACTTTGCCAGGAAACCCCCTCAGAATCTGGAGAAGTTGCTTCAGAAGATGGATGAATACATCCGTGCCGATAATGACTTTCGATAGAGAAGGGAGGAAGCTTACAGATTCTCCGAAATAGCCAGGGGCTTCGGAGGGAGGTTTCATCCTAGACATGTCAGATCAATTCATTCCACCCAGAATGATGACAGGGGAAGCCAGCAGCAGAGGCCGCAATATTCCTCCCAGGCTTCCCAGGCTTCGGGGCAGCAGCAGAGTTATCCTCGGCCTCCAGCTCCAAGGGGCAGAGGTGCTAGGGGCTTCGGAGGAAGATTTGGGGATCAGCCAAGGAAAATCTATTGCTTATTCTGTGGTGAAGACAAGGGCCACACCACCAGGATGTGCCATGTCACCATCCAGAAACAAAAAGAAATAGCAGAAGCTGCAGCCCAACAGACTCAACCGAAGAAAGTCATGCATACTGCTTCGTACCACTCGCCCTATATCCCAGAGTATGTGGGTAACCACCCTGCAGTTTCTGTTGCTTCAGCAAGTCAATTTCAGGCATCTTGGCAACAGCTTCCACCCCCACCACCAATGCAACGAGGCCAGCAACCAGAAGGGAGTCAGCATACTCAACACCAACGAGACTTCAGAGAAGAGTCCGAAGCTTGCACAGTCAATAGTATTGTGCCAGAATCGAAGCACTTTTATTGACAAATATCCTACCTCCACAGCAGTTTTTGCATTCAATATCATTTTCTTTTTAATAAGGAACAATTATTGAAAGTTTAAATGTTTTCGTTGTCGTTTTCAATTTCTTGTAATAACTTCGACTTTGCTGTAGTACAAGTATACCTTTTCCACAGAATAACAAAGTCCAAAAAAGTTGCCGAAGCATAAGAACCTATGGTTACGGGGTGAATCTTTGAAATAACAAAAAGTCGTTCCTAAGGGAGCGCAGCGTAAGTTTTCTGCTCAAAAGTCGTTCCGAAGGGAATGCAGAGCTTACAGCAAAAAATAAACGCTGATTTCGCTGAAAGTAAAAGGCGAAGAAGCTCCTAAGGGAGGCTTACAGCAAAAAATAAACGCTGATTCCGCTGAAAGTAAAAGGCGAAGAAGCTCCTAAGGGAGGCTTACAGCGAAAAATAAACGCTGATTCCGCTGAAGTAAAAGGCGAAGAAGCTCCTAAGGGAGGCTTGCAGTGAAAAAACGTCGATCTTCGGCAAATATCATTTTGTATAACATCACATCATTACATCATTTGCATAGCATAACATCATACATCATATTGCATCAACAACGCAAGAAGGGGGTCTCAGTATTGATATTCGAAGATTGTTTCGAAGAAATAGTGACAGGGCACAAAAAATAGCTATTGAGGAATTATACCTTCGTCAAACTCCGAAATGAAAAGATCTATTGATTATTGATTTTACAAGGATTGGTTACTGATTTTATGAGAACACGGATATTATTTATGAAGCATGAAAAGAAGGGAAGGTGTTTTTTCGTCGAAGGCTCAAAAACGGTATGTATATGAAGTTTCATGCATCGTAAAGAATAGAATCATAAATAGCTAATATATTACATTCAAAGTTACAAAATATTACACATGTTTCTCAACAAACATTACATTCTAAATGTTTTTACAACAACATCTAATCTTCCCTTAGAACTACTTCTGCAGCTTCGTTTAGTAGCTGATCAACAACTTTATCCATGATGGCTTCAGCCATTTTCCTAATTTCGTCGTCCCCCTTCGCGTGGGGGTCCGCAGATGGCTTGGCAGGTTCTGAGGGAGGAGAAGATACGACTACATTACTATTACAAACCGTAAACAAGTTTGAAATCAAAAAATTACAACAAAGAGCCAAAAACCACTAGTCAATACCTATTTGCCCTTCGAGCTCCGCACTTTTCTCAGCGGCCTCTGCTACTTTTCTAGCGTCATGAGTGCCTTTTTCGCTTTTTCGTATAATTTCTTGGGCCATTTCCTGGCCACCATTGTCCCAGATGTCGATGAAAAATTTTCCACCGACCAGGCTCGCTTCGGCCGACGGGTCTTTTATATCTTCAGAGGATAAGACGGCTTCGGATTGTGCCAAGAATTTCACATGGTCACAGCCTTTCCTCTCCAAAATGGTAGCAATCCCCCTGGCACCCGAAAAGGCACATATGTCTCCACGACTATTCAAAATTTCTTCAAAGGCTTCAGCTTCGTGGCTGATCCATTCAATTGGGCCTTCGGGGTCACCCCTTATGAAGTTCTCTTCACTTGAGAAAGCGCCAACGCTGGCGAAGCTGGTTCTTACTTTCTTAACACATTCTATAGATTTTTCATAGCATCCTTTCTTAGATGCACGAAGCTCTTCAACGTTTTTTTTCCAAATGATTTGCCCATTGTTCACTGATTTCTTGTTTTGTTTCTTCAAGTGTGCGTTCCTCTTTAGCTCTGGCTAGTTGTTTTCGAAGATCTTCAATTTCACGCTTCTGAGCCTCAGCTTGAGCTTTAAAAGTAGCTTCGTCTTCTTTTATTCTATTTACCAATGATTGTAATATTTTATCTTTTTTGAGACCTTCGTTCCTTTGTTCAATTACTTCGGAACGAAGGTTGCTCAGGTCCATAACACACCCTTCATCTTCGGCATCTTTTTGGGCCCTGAGGGCATTGCTAAGTATAAGGCCCTGCACAAAAAAATGTGTGTGTGTCAATAAGTTCAAGCAAACAAAAAATTTTGGTTTCAAGAAATAATACAAAGATCTCATTTTTGCACCTTTAAGCTATTGTACGCCAAGCTGTCGGCCAACTCGTTTTTCGACAACACCGATAGCCCATCTTCTAATGTTGGGAATCCGAAGCTCTTGCTCATCTCCCGACAGACAGAAATCTCCTTGCTGTCAGGGAGACAATACAAGAAGTCTTCTTCTCCGCTGCCGTTGAATATTAACGCCCCCTTTGGATATTTCAGTTTTTGGGCGTAAAACTGGGCCTCTTGCTTTTCTTTTTTAGTCAACTTTTTCCCCGAAGCATGTCGTAAAATATAATTGAAAGCTTCGGAAAATGCTTCGTGGACGGCAGTGCCAGTTTCTTTAGCCAAAATTTGTTCTGATGTTTCTGTTTCTTCGGCTTCCAAGGATTTTACCTTGGTGGGCTCTGAAGGCCCAGCTTCAGTCTCAGATTGGTGCATGGATGTAAAGGCAAATTAGACCTCGAAGAATTACTATAGAGTTATTAGCAAATGTAAAGGGCATGGATGTAATTGTACATGGGTTGTGTCCCTTGCCTATAAATAGATGAACAGTACTCCCGTACTGTTCACGCTGACTTGGCATTCGCTTTCTCCATTACGCCTGTACCTTTACTTTCCGTCAAACCGAAGGTATATTTATAATTTGTTATTCTGGATATGATAATGCAAATAAAAATAAGTTGATGATAATATCTATATTATTTTTCGTATTTCGTATATGAATTCTTCCTTATCATCCATTGTGTTTACGAAGGTTTTTTCCTTCATAACCTTCATCCGGAATTCATTATATCCGAAGGGACATAATGTCTTGAAGGACGAAGGACTTTAATATTTAACACTTTTTATGTTGCCTTGTTCTTAACTCGAAGCATTTGAGAACAAGTCCCCAACAATGTTGTCTCCGCCAACTCTCACGATAGACATGTCATGAAAGTACCTTCCTCTCATGTTGTCAAGATGACTCTGTTTAATAGTCGATTTTCCGAAGACAATATGGCTTGGTCGCCAGGGCCGATCTACAGAATCTTCATCCCCACTGTCCACATCATAGCTATCACTGCCATCAGTATCTTCAGACAAACCTTCCAGTATCTCTTTAGTAATCTTCTCTGTGTTTGTTTTTGAAATAGATTCAATAAACCCGGCGATAAAAGGATCCGCAACTTTCTTTTCTTCAAATAACTTCGTCTCTTCAGCCAGCTTCGTCTCCGCAGCAACCTTCTTTTCCTTGGTCATTTTTCCTCAGACATGGTGAAAACGCGACTTTAAACCGAAGCTCAAGAAGCTTGAAAATGTAGCGAGAGCTAGTGAGCAAGAACTAAAAGTTTGAGAAAAATGATGCAAATGGCAGAAACAGTGCATCAAATGCAGCCGGTGTGAGTTCATATTTATACGCCTAGCACGCTACAACTTGGAGGGCCCCGTCTGTCCTTGATTGTTGCTATTCTAGCAAAGGGAAGGTGTTTTTTCGGACCTTCGGCTTAAGGCCTTCGTTCACGTCGCAGTCTGAATTCGTTATTATAACAAATTAATACTGCGAGGGGCTACTGTTGGGGGCCTTTGTCTTCCGAAGGTCCTCAAAAGCATGATTAACAATGTTTCCCAAGCATAATATATGAACAGGAACCTTTGGACTCAGGATGAAGTTGTACACAATATGGAAAGTAGGATCAGAATGAAGGTTGAACCAGCACCGAAGCTACGCGCAAGGAAGCTTCGGTTCAATAGCAAAAGGAACCGACTTAAGGAGGAAAAGGCTATCTAGTCCTCGACAGATTGTTCTTAAGTCAATAGTGAATATGAAGGGCATGAATGTAATTTTACACAGGCTGCGCCCTGTGCCTATAAATAGATGAACAGTACTCCCGTACTGTGCACGCTGACTTGTACTCACTCGTGTGTCACGCTTGTACTTTTGCCTTCTGTCAAGCCGAAGGTACAAATGTAATTCAATATTGTTCTTATTCATTCATGATTATATAATAAAAGATATATTAACGGTGTCATATGATTATTCATGTTATTTCTCATGTTTCATTTGCTTCGCCTTTCATTAATATATGCTGTTATGATGAAGGTACGTCCTTCATTACCTTCGTCCGAAGATCGTTATATCCTTAGGGAAATAATGCTTCGAAGGATGAAGGGCGTTAACCATTAACCTATTTTAGTGTTGCCTTGTTCTTAATTCATAGCATTTGACAACAAGTCCCCAACAACGGTGTATCCATACAAACATAGTTCACCTTTCTTTTTGGAAGCGTGCTCAACTTGGAGAAATTTGGGATGGGTGATCAGATGGGAAGTTCTTACTAGAAGGAAAATCACAGTCACCAGAGTTTGTATGACAGAAATATTGGTCTGGCAGGTCTTAGGTGAGCTGGACAACATGATGGATGAGTAGTTGAATATTTGGGTGATCGGATGATCGATGAATAGTAAGTTGAACGATGCGATGAATGATGAATAATGACTATGAATGATCCGATGAACGAACGATGAATAGTGACTATGTGTCACACCCGATTTTGGAAGGTAAACCGAATGCGAACCATGTACGTGCTAGGATTAGAACTCACGTACACATCGATTACATAATTGGAAATCATCACACAATGCTCAAAGTAAATAGCGAAAAGGTACTTTAATTACATCAAAATGTCCAAGACATCCACAGAGTCTAATACATAACCATTGTCTTTAACATTAATATCAAAGTGTGGAATACGAAACGTAGAAGATAAGGCCTTCACAGGCAGCCGACTGGGGGTTTGCCACTAAGAAAAACTAGAACTCGTCGTAGTCCTGGAACTCCTCAAAGTCCTCCATGTTGCCAGCATCACCTCCTGAGCACTGAGTACAGTGGGTACAACCTAGGGTGGGGTGGTTTGTAAAGCAAGGGTGAATACACATCAACGTACTCAGCAAATGTCCCGTTTGGCTAAAGTGGACTAGCTGTATGTGGAGTTAAGGTTAAGCAGTTGCTTTTAGTTGGTCAAGTTTTATTACTATAAGTAGAGCCAAATTTTAGTAATAAACCCAGTTATTACCCAGAAGCACTCCCTCCAAGAGGAAATACCAGAGATCAAAATTATAACCATCAATGCTAATCATCATCATAAAAGTAACCAAAGTTCTTCTAATCAAAGAGGATCCCAAGGCCGCTCTTAACCGTGAGCATGGCTGATATACCAGTTTCTAACACTCTACACAGGTCGCACACTTTACCCACAAGTCGTGATTCCCTTTCTGCTTGGGGTTCTAGCCTCCCCGTTGATGACTACCAAGGTGACCTAGCAGGATCTCACTATGTAGCCTTTACAAAGATTCCCCAGAGGTCATAGTCGCTCGTTAGGTTTCTCCAGTTTGATAAACATAGTACATCACCCCAAAGGAAGGGTGACTAACAAAACCAAATCAAGAACCTCTACAACCAGCCTCGGCAGAGCAAGTACTGTGCCCGGACCCCATTGACGACCCTATGTCAAAGCCAACTACTCCTCTGGTTCCTCTAATTAATCAGCTAAGGGCGTCCCATTCCACCCTCAAGGTTGCACTGTTATCCCGGGTTGTCACTCCCCAAACAGGTCCTTATGGAGAGGTACTCAAGAAACAGCCTGAGTCCCCTAGTACCCACAAGAACATCATCGGGATAACATCATCGTATCACAATATTCACATCATGTTCATTGATTAAAGTAAAGCAATAGCATAAAGCTAATCATGATAACCCAAAAGGTAAACAAGGGTAAGGTAAATATAGACTAGTCAATCCTTAAGTTTTCAATAATGTAATGCGGGATAGTGAATTATAAAGTAAATTAGGACATGATAGGTCTGAGGACACTTGCCTTCACCAGGATGTTGCTCAGGAAGATCTTCAGCAACACACTTAGGAACCACGGACTGCTCGTTGTCTAAATAAAGCGATCATGCATTCAATACATTTGGTAAATGATAAATAAACAACACATCAATCATGTACAAACATGGGAACACATCTCAAAAGAAAAGCATAAACTCAAAAGGGAAATCAAATTATAGGGTGAACTAATTCCCATTTAGTAGTTAATTATTCCCTAAGTAATGTCCATGATTACATAATCTGATTTAATTACCTTCAATGAGACACAAAAATTAAACCAGAGATAAATTTATGTAACACACACTATTACTCCTACAAGATTAAGTATACTTTAATCTCTAGGGTTTCCCTTTTATTTATTTTATTAAATGAATAAATCTACACATATACTAGTTCATAGTTAACCATAAAAATTAGAGTGTGCAAATAGTAAATGGAACTAATTTATTTAAACAGAGAATATTCCTATGAATATTTTGCAATTTGAATCACTAAATTTGGAGTTCATATGCAAAAGATATGAAATAAACAAGTTTGGGAATTTAAAATATGAAAATAGGTCAAATTCTGTAATTATTTAAAAGCCCAGGGTTCAATCTGCAATAGTATAGGGGCCTGCGCGCGAAAACCAGGGACGACGGGTTGATTCCCAACAAACCGAGGGTTTCTTACGCAAAACAACCACGCGAAGGGGTACGAGATCTACTCAACCGTCAGATCTAAAACCAACGGTCGAGATTAGATCGGCGGGCGAGGACGTGCGCGCGGGCGAGCGAGCGAGCGCTGACAAGCGGGTCGGCGGTGTCAGCGACTGGGATGGGGGTAGGCTGACTGGTTGGGTCCAGCGCCAGGGGGCACAGGCGCTGACAGGCGGGTCCGGATGCGGGTCGCATGTGCTTGAAGCTGTATCCCATGATCTGGGCCGTGTGATTGAGATCGAACGGGGGAGATCAAAGCCGGGGAGGGGTTAACGGCTGCGGCGGCACCGCTCCTTCTCGCGGCGGTGAGGTCACCAGAGTTGCGGTGGGTGCGAGCTATGGCGGCTCCAGGGTCGTCGGAGCTGGCCAAAAACGAAGGGGAAGGCACGGCAAACTCACTGGTAGGATTGTGGTCGCGAGTTCGGGGTCAGAGAGGGGAGAACGGTTGAGGGAGGACTCCAGGCGGGTCGGGGTAACTCTAGTGAGGGATTCTAGCCACGGGGAGGGGGTCTGAGGCGCACAAAGGCCTGGACTATCTTCAGCAGGGCGAGGAGAACGTCAGGGGCTGGCGGGGGTCACTGCACCGAGCCAATTTGGCCGGCCACCGCATGGGTGCGGCGAACCGCCATGACCAACCACCGGCGAAGCTAAAATTAGCCAACAACAAAGCACAATTAGGAAAACCGAGCATGGGAACGGGTGCCTCACCTCGGGGCGGAGCTCGGGGTGGCCTGGCTTGGCTTCCGGCGGGCTGGATGACTGGCACGGCGGGCGTGGGTCTTCGGCGAGGTCGAGTAGCGTGGGCAAAGCGCGAGAATGGGCGAGGCTGTGCGAAATGGGACGAGGGAGCGAGTGCGGGCGCGGGCGGTGCTAAAAAAGGAGCTGGGTGCGTGGGCGGGCGACGTGGCCGGGGATCTCGGCGGGCGTGCGCGAGTGCGCGCGTGCTGGTCCATGGCGGACACGGGGAAGGCAGAGCTGACAGGGCGGTCCCACGGCACAGCGAGAGAGAGAGCGAGCGCGCGGGGGTAACGGTTTAGCGCACTGATGAGGCGGGCCCGCGAGGCAGGGGGAGAGGGGCGCGTGGGTGAAGGCACTGGCGCCGACAGGCCGGTCCCGCTAGGTAGAGAGAGGGAGAGAGAGCGCGGGGAAAGGAACCGCCGCTGATAGGTGGAACCCACCTGTCAGGCGGCGCGAGCGCGTGGCCTGGCTGGGCCAAGCTGGGCTGCTTTGGCTTTTTCTTTTTCCCTAGAATTTCTATTTGCTTTTCCATTTCTTTTTCTCTAGGGTTTTCAATTCAAATTCAAATCAAGTTTCAAATTCAAACTAATTCAAACATGTCCAACAACTCAAAGAATATTTAAGCTCAGCATGATGCAACATGTCATGACTCACAATGTTTTGGCAAAAATAAATAATTAATCTCTCCTAATTAAGCTAACTCAACTCAAAAGGGAAAGAGAGAGAGAGAGAGAATCTTGAGATAGATAGAAACTAGAGAGAGGGAAGAGTAACACCTGAATTTGGATGATAATAAGAAAGAAATTTTATACCCCCAAATTCAGGGTGTTACAGACCTATCCCCCTTAAAATAACCTCGCCCTCAAAATTCAGGGCTCGCTAGCAAAGAGTTCATGATACTTGGCTCTCAGATCATCCTTTCTTTCCCAGGTTGCTTCCTCTTCTGAGTGGTGACCCCATTTGACTTTGCACATCCGGATAGTGCTCCTTTGAGTGACGTGATATGCGGTCTCCAGAATTTGAGTTGGCTTCTCAATATACGTCAGATCTTCTTGAACTTCAAGGTCTTCCATTGGCAAATGCTCTTCTGGTACTCACAAGCATTTGTTTAACTGAGACACGTGGAACACATCGTGCATGACAGACAGATTCTCTAGTAAGCTGAGTTGATAAGCCACTTCTCCACGTCTTGCTTGAATCTGATATGGCCCGATATATTGAGGTGCTAGCTTGCCTTTGACTCCAAACATTTTGGTTCCTTTGATGGGTGACACTTTCAAGTAGACATAGTCTCCCACTTCAAAATTGAGTTCTCTTCTTCTGGTGTCAGCATAGCTTTGCTGTCTGGACTGTGCTGCCTTCAGATTCTCCCGGACCATTCTAATGTTCTCTTTAGCTTCAAGCAAAATATCCAAACCGAAAACCTACCTTTCGCCGGGTTGGTCCCAATGCAATGGGGTTCTGCAATTCCTCACATAAAGCGCTTCGAATGGTGACATCTTCAGACTGGCTTGATAGCTATTGTTGTAGGAGAATTCTGCATATGGTAGCCTCTTGTCCCAACCTAACTTGTCTTGCAAAGCACAAGCTCTCAACATATCCTTAAGAATCTGGTTGGTTCTCTCAGTCTGACCGTCTATCTGCGGGTGATAAGCTGAACTGAATTTCAGGTGTGTGCCTAAAGCTTCATGCAACCGCTGCAAAAAATGAGAAGTAAACTGGGTGCCTCTGTGCAATACTATCTTCTTTGGAATGCCATGCAATCACACAATCCGAGACATGTATAATTCCGCCAACACCATGCTGTTATAGGTGGTCTTGACTGATATGAAATGGCCCGCCTTTGTTAAACGGTCCACTACTACCCAGATAGAGTCGTAACCAGCTCGAGTGCGGGGCAGACCGACTATAAAATCCATCCCAATCTCATCCCATTTCCACTGAGGAATCTGCAACGGCTGCAACAAACCTGCGGGCCTCTGATGTTCTGCCTTGATCCTCTGACAACTGTCGCATCTGGCCACATACTCTGCTATCTCTCTTTTCATACCGTATCACCAGAATCTCTTTTTCAGGTCTTGGTACATTTTCTCGCTACTAGGGTGTATAGAATATGTTGTCTCATGAGCTTCCTTGAGAATCAGTTCCTGGATCAATTTGATGTCGGGAACGCACTGCCTATCCTTGAACCATACCACTCCTTCCGCATCTTCACGGAAATATGGACCTTTCCCATCTATGATTAGTTGTCGGATCTCGTTGATCTTCTCATCATCCTTTTGGCCCTTCCTGATATCTTGCTCTAGGGTGGGTTCCAGCTCAACTGTCATGCCTTGAGTGTTGTTCAGAAATCCGAGACTTAGCCTGTCAAATTACTTTGCTAGTTCGAACGACATCGGGTGAGTGGCCAACATATTAACTTGACTCTTTCTGCTCGGAGCATCTGCAACCACATTTGCTTTGCCTGGGTGATAATGGATTTCTAGCTCATAATCTTTGATCAATTCTAGCCATCTTCGATGTCTCATGTTTAACTCTGACTGAGTGAATATGTACTTGAGGCTCTTGTGATTTGTGTAGATATCACACTTCTGCCCATAAAGATAATGTCTCCAGGTCTTCAGTGCATGAACCACTACTGCTAGCTCCAGATCATAAGTGGGGTAATTCTTCTCATGAACTTTCAACTGTTGGGACGAGTATGCCACTACTTTCCCTTCATGCATTAACACACATCCCAATCCGATGTACGAAGCATCGCAATATACTGAGAACGGCTTGTGAACATCTGCCAGAACCAATACCGGTGTTGTTTTCAACTTCTGCTTCAACATCTCAAATGATTATTGGCACGATGGGGTCCACTTGAACTCAGCCTTCTTTGCTAGCAAGGCTGGCATTGGTCTGGCAATCTTGGAGAAACCCTCAATGAAACATCAATAGTAACCGGCCATTCCAATGAAACTCTTGATTCCTCGAACATCTTTTGGTGCTTTCCAGTCCAGAATCGTAGCTACCTTCTTTGGATCCACAACTAGTCCATCTCGGTTTATAATATGACCTAAGAACAGAACTTCGCTGATCCAAAACTCGCACTTGCTAAGTTTGGCGTACAACTGGCAATCTCGTAGCCTCTGAAGTACTTTCCTCAAATGTTCCCAATACTCTTGCTCATTCTGGGAATATATAAGAATGTCATCAATGAACACCACTACGAACTTGTCGAGGTAGTCCATGAACACGCTGTTCATCAGGTACATGAAGTAAGCTGACACATTCATCAAACCGAATGACATAACCATGAACTCGTATAGCCCATACTTGGTGATGAATGTGGTCTTCGGTATATCTGAAGGTCGGATTCTGAGCTGATGGTAATCTGACCTCATATCTATCTTTGAGAACACACTGCTCCTCTCAACTGATCAAATAGGTCCTCGATTCGAGGCAGGGGTACTTGTTCTTGACAGTGACTTCATTCAAAGCTCTGTAATCAATGCACATCCTCTTCGTACCATCCTTATTCTCCACAAATAGCACTGGGGCTGCCCAAGGTGAGGTACTTGGTCTGATGTAACCTTTCTCCAACAACTCATTAATTTGCTTCTTGAGTTCCACCAACTCTAGTCCGGACACTCGATAGGCTCTCTTGGAAATAGGGGGGTGCCTAGGATAAGCTCTATGGCAAACTCGACTTTCCTTTCAGGTGGCATGCCTGGTAACTCTTCAGGGAATACATCGGGGAATTCCGACACAATTCTAATTGCCTCTATTGGATTGGACTCTTTTTCATCTATTGATAAATGGTGACAGGCTCCTTCTTCTAGTTCAGGCAAGTACAACTTAGTCACTACTTCCTTTCCGGATGGGGACACCAACTTAACTGTTCTCTTATCACAACTGACAGTGGCTTGATTTCTGTGTAGCCAATTTATCCCTAGGATGACATCTAACCCTTGAGTTCCCATTACTATTAGGCTAGCGGGGAAGTCTATCCCCCTTATTTCAATCCTTAGATTCGAACAAATCCTATCGGACTGAACTTTTCCCCCAACTGAATTAACTCTTAAAGGTGGGATCATTGGTTCTATGGGGATGTTATGTGCTTCTACCCAAGATGTAGAAACAAAAGAATGCGTGGCCCTAGTATCAAATAGTACTTTTGCTAGATAGGATTCGACTGGAAACATACCTACTGCCACGTCCTGAGCATCCTGGATTGCTTCGGCCTCTAGGTGGTTCACCTTTCCACGGTTGTAGGCCTAACCACGGCCTCCTGGTGCTTGTTGTGGCGCTCCTTGTCTTGCTGGGGCTTTGACTGCTGGCGGCTGCTGAGCTGCTTTCTTTGGACAGTTCTTCGCCTAATGGTTTTGTTCTCCACTGTAGAAGCATGCATGACCTCCTACTTGCGCTGGAGCTGCTTGGCCATTCTGGTTGGTTGCTAGGGCAGGAAGGCGAGCTGTCTGGTTATTCTGACGCTGGTACTGATTTCCTCCCTGCTGGGTGTTCTGACGGTACTACTGCTGCTGAGGAAACTGCCTCTGGTACTGGTGCTGACGCTGGTGCTGGTGGCCTTGCTTGAATTGCTGGGGTGAGTTTCCTGAGTAGCGGGGATGACGACTACTCCCGACCTGAGATCCACTGATCTTGTGTTTCCTGTCCTCCATCTCCTGACACTTCCTTTCAGTCATGATTGCCCTGTCGATCAAATACTAGAAGGTAGGGAAAGTGTGGTTCGTCAGCTGATAGTGAAGGGGGCCAACCAATCCTCTCAGGAAACAGTACTGCCTCTTAGCATCCGTGTTGACATCTTCCGGAGCGTAACGTGACAGCTGCAGAAACTTGTCCCTGTACTCACTGACGGACAGGGGACCTTGCTTGAGGGCGAGAAACTCCTCCTTCCTCACTATCATCAGTCCCTCGGGCACATGGTAGCGACCGAAGTTGTCCCTGAATTCCTCCCAGGTGATGGCTTCAGGGTTGACATGAGTGGCGAGGTAAGACTCCCACCAAGACTGTGCTGCTCCCCTTAGCTGTCGGGGACCATACAACACCTTCTCACGATCGTTGCACTGAGTAGTGTGCAACTCACGTTCCACGGTACGCAACTAATCTTCAGTGTCCATGGGATCATGAGAGTGGGCAAAGACAGGGGGATGGCCCCTTGTTGGGGGCCTTCGTCTTCCGAAGGTCCTCAAAAACATGATTTAACAATGTTTCTGGAGTATAATACATGAACAGGTACCTTCGGACTCAGATCAGAACCACAATGTGAATAAGTACAAAAAATGCGAAGGTTGGCGCAGAGCCGAAGCTGTGCGCAGGGGAGCTTCGGCATGATAGCAGAAAGGGGAACCGACTTAAAAGGGAAAAGGCTATTTAGACCTTGATGGATTACTATAGAGTCATTAGCAAATGTAAAGGGCATGAGTGTAATTTTACATGGGCTGCGTCCCGTGCCTATAAATAGGTGAACAGTGCTCCCGTACTGTTCACGCTGACTTGGCATTTGCTTTTGCGTCACGCTTGTACTTTTGCCTTCTTTCAAGCCGAAGGTACATTTATAACTTGATATCATTTCTATTTTTCCATGATAATAAAATAGAAATGAGCTGATAATTATACATAAATGTTCATGTTATCTTTCACATTTCGTGTGATTCTCTTTTCATTATTGTATGCCGTAATGATGAAGGTATGTCCTTCATGACCTTCGTCCGAAGATCATTATATCCCAAGGGAAATAATGCTGCGATGGACGAAGGGCATTAACGTTTTAACGTTCTTTGTGTTGCCTTGTTCTTAACTCATAGCATTTGAGAACAAGTCTCCAACATTGGCGCCCACCTCCGGTGAATCCTTTTCGACCACCTTCGGCAAGCCTGACCTTCGTCATGCCACCGAAAAAAGCTTCAGCGACAGGGGCTGCCGCTCTGCAGCCATTGGACCCAAACCAGGAGACCCTTTCTCTTCGAGAAGCCCGAAGCTAGAAGAGGAAGGCCACTAGTACAACACTTCAGGAGGAGGAGTTGGACCAAGAAATCAGAAACATGGACATGCTTCATCAACAAGTACAAAGGAAAAAGGAGAAGATGGCTCGACTAGCCGATCTTCAAAGGCAGATTGACGAAGCAACTGAAGAAGTACGTCATCTTGCCCAAGACGAGCAAGAACGAAGGCCCCAACATAGGGAGCTTCATCAAGAAGGCTTCTTCAACGAAGATGGATGGTATGATGATTTCAATCATAATACCTTTGCTTTTAACGATGCTTCTCCCCTGGCAGCAGAACTGCAGGCTATCCCATGGCCCCCATCGTATAAGCCACCTCAGCTTCCGATGTATGATGGGCATTCAGACCCGAAGCAGTTTTTGATGAGTTATGAAGCAACTATATCTTCATACGGAGGCAATGCAGCTGTCATGGCCAAGTCCTTCGTTGTGGCAGTTAAGAATGTGGCTCAAACGTGGTATTCCTCTCTTCGGCCAGGGACTATCACTTCATGGTAGAAGCTTAAGGACATGCTGGTGACAAGTTTCCAGGGCTTGCAGACGAAGCTAGTCACAGCTCAGGCTATGTTTCAATGCACGCAAGACCATGAGGAGTATCTCCAAGCATACGTCCGAAGGTTCTTGCGCCTGAGAGCACAAGCGCCTACAGTGCCCAATGAAATTGTCATTGAGGCCATGATCAAGGGGCTTCGTCCAGGACCCACTGCCCAGTATTTTGCCAGAAAGCCTCCACAGACTTTAGAGAAGCTGCTTCAAAAGATGGATGAATACATCCGCGCTGACAATGATTTTCGTCAAAGAAGGGAGGAAGCCTACAGGTTCTCTGAGATGACCAGGGGCTTCGGAGGAAGAATCCATCCAAGGCATGTCAGGTCAATCCACTCCACTCAGAGTGACGACAGAGGAAGTCAACAACAGAGGCCACAATATTCCTCGCAAGCTTCGGGGCAGCAACAAAGCTATCTTCGGACGCCAGCTCCAAGAGGCAGAGGCGCTAGGGGTTTCGGAGGAAGGTTTGGGGATCAACCTAGAAAAATTTATTGCTTATTCTGTGGTGAGGACAAGGGCCATACTACAAGAATGTGTCATGTCACCATTCAGAAACAAAAGGAAATAGCAGAGGTCGCAGCTCAGCAGAACCAGCCGAAGCAAGTCATGCACACTGCTTCGTATCACTCACCCTACATACCAGAGTATGTGGGTAACCATCCTGCAGCTTCTGTTGCTTCGGCTAGCCAGCCACATGCATCTTGGCCACAACCTCCACCTCCGCCACCACTACAACCTGCATATCCACGAGGTCAGCAGCCAGAAGGGAGCCAACAGACCCACCAACAACGAGATTTCAGGGAGGAGTCCGAAGCTCGCACAGTCAACAATACTGTGCTAGAATTGAAGCATATCTATTGAGAGATATCCTACCCCTAAAATAGTTTTTACATTCATTGTCATTTTCTTTCTTACTGAGGAACAATTATCGAAAACCTATTCATTGGAGGATTTCTCACGAAGCATAAAAGATCTTCTTTACGAAGCATGAAAAGAAGGGAATGTGTTTTTTCGCCGAAGGCTCAAAAACGGTATGTACATAAAAGTTTCATGCATCGTAAAGAAATAAATTACAAAACTATCTATATATTACATTCAAAACCCATGAGCACCAAATATTACAAACATAGTTCAGCAAATATTACATTAATATTCTAGCAATGTTTTTACAATAGCTATTCTTCTTCTTTCAAAACTTTATCTGCAGCTTCGGTCAGCAGTTGGGTAACGACTTCGTCTACAATAGTTTCAGCCATGCTAATAATTTCTGCTGATTCCTTTGCCTCTGGGTCGGCCAATGACTCGAAGGGCTCGGGGGAGGAGATAGTTCAGCTGCGGTAGAAAACACAAATCAGTTCGAAGTCACAAAAATAAACAATAAAGTTAAACCCCATTAAGCAATACCTATCCACCTTTTGAGTTCCGCAGCTTTTTCAGCTGCCTTCGTTGCTTCCCTAGCGTCATGGGTATCTTTTTCGCTCTTCTTTATTATTTCATGGGCCATCCCTCGGCCGCCATTTTCCCAGATGTCAGTAAAAAAATTTCCGCCTACTAAGCTTGCTTCGGCCGAGGGGTCCTTCGTATCGTCAACCGATAAAGCAGCTTCGGCTTGGGCCAAAGTTTTCACATGACCGCAACCTGACTTCTCTAAAATAGCTGCAATTCCCCTCGCACCAGAGAAGGCACAGACGTCCCCACGGTCACTCAAAATCTCCTCAAAGGCTTCGGCCTCACTGCTGATCCATTCAATTGGGCCTTCGGGATCGCCCCGTATGAAGTTATCTTTGCTTGAATATGCACCAACGTTGGCGAAGCTTGTTTTTATCTTCTTCACACATTCCACAGATTTTTCATAACATCTTTCTTTTGATGAGCGAAGTTCTGCAACTGTTTTCTCCCAATAATTTTTCCAGTAATCACTGGCATCTTAGTCAGCTTCGGCAATAACGCATTTCAATTTGGCTTCGGCCAGTTGCTTTTAGAGGTTTTCAATCTCGTTCCTTTGGATTTCAGATTGGGTCTTGTAGTTAGCTTCATCCTCTTTTACCTTGTCTACCAATGTAAGTAGAATTTTATCTTTTTCCAAAGCTTCGTTCCTCAGCTTAATAACCTCTGTTCGAAGGTTGTTGAGAGCAATAGTGCAGCTCTCGTCTTTGGCATTCTTTTGCGCCCTTAAGGCGTTGCTAAGTGTTAAATCCTATATGAAAAGAATTAGCATAAGAGCAAAAGAATAATTCGAAATTCATAAACTTCCATATATACAATTTTTGTACCTTCAGACTGTTATATGCGAGGCTATCTACAAGATCGTCCTTCGTCATGGCGTAGAGGCCAGCTTCAAGCTTTGGGAACCCCATACTTCTGGCCATCTCCCGGCAGATAGATAATTCTTTATTGTCTGGGAGGCAGTATAAGAAGTCATCTTCGTCTGTGCCATTGAACACTAAGGCCCCTTTCGGATACTTCAGTTCTCGGGCATAGTGTTTAGCTTCAAAAATCTTTTCATCAGATAATCTTTTTCCCGAAGCGTGACGTATAATATAATCAAGAACTTCGGAAGGCGCTTCGGGAGTAGGAGTGGCAGCTTTTTCAGGCAGAATTTGTTCTACAGCTTCTTTTTCCGCTGCCTTTTCTCTGGTTTCCAAGGATTTCTCCTTGGCGGGCTTTGAAGGCCCAGCTTCGGTCTCGGCCTGGCTCTTTGTAGCTTCGGTTTCGGTCAGCTTTGTCTCAGTCCGCGTTTTTGAAGCCTCAGCAGTTTTCCCTGGAGTAGAGCTTGAAGTTTTTATCGTCTCTAGCACATCTAGTACACTGGCCATCCTTTTCCTCTTGGGGTCGTTGTAAGACCTTTTTGTGCCTTCGGCACTGTTACTTCTGCCGAAGGGCTTAGAACTTCTAATATTTTCGTCCCCTCGACTCCTGTCTCTTCAATATTATCGGCCTTCGGCTCAACTAATTTGGCTAAGGATGCCTTCGGCATTGCAGCCGGCTCTTCAATCTTTTGCGTGGGAGAAGCAGGCTCTTTCGCTTCAGTAGCTGAAGAGGTCTCACTGCCAAATTCGGGCACGGTGGCCGGTTCAATGTAGCGCGGTCGGTGGGTAAGGACCTTCAGCTTTTCCTCTTCGGCGCAGGCTCGCTTGGAGTAGCCAAAGCAGCAGTCTTCCCAGAAGTTGTACCCTTTCTTTTCTGCCCCCGCGGTGGGTAGTGGTAATCAGGGTACACAAATCCAATAGCATCAAAAACTCTATTTAGCCTTTTCTTTTTTCAGCTCCCGAAGGCCGCTGATAGTGCGTTATCTTCAGACTTGGAATATGCTCCAAGTAGTTCATCGCTAGTATTTTCAACACACTTCAACCAGTCGTCGTCTGGTTCGATAAATTGGTCTCTAAACCTGAAGGTATATTTCAATCGAACCAAACCACCTTCGCCAGGGTTAGTAATGGTTTCCTTTGGCATTTCCCAGCTGTCTATCAGTGGCCATATTCTGTAGGCCACGTGCTCTTGTACTAAGTCCATTGTCCCAATAAATGCGCAGACTATGCTGAAGGCCCTTTGGCGTGCTTCGGCTACCTCATCAATCTCTACCTTCGGCTTTTGGAGGCCGAAGCGCGACCATATGGGGCGCATGATGATTTCTTTAATATCTTCTCTTGCTTTTAAATCATTCTTCACGTAAAACCACTCCTCCATCCAGGCTCCGGGCCATCTCTTCCGAAAGGTTGGTACTGGGTAGCTTGAGCCAGAACGAGCAACGAAGCTATAGCAACCAAAATTGTTATGATACTGTTCCTTACCCCAGGGCTTCGTCTCATATGAAAGTTCGTGCATGTTGCATAAACATTTTGCACTCGGCTCCAAACCTTGACTCCTCACGGCCCAGACGAAGATCCCCATTCTGATAATTGCTTCGGGGGTAATCTGGTGAAGGAAAATCTCATATATCTTTAAAACTTCAACCACAAATCTGCTTAAGGGGAACCGAAGCCCAGCCTTGAAGAAGCTTCAGTAGATTACGACTTCATTTTCTTCAGGAACAGGAACAGTCTTGTCCCCGTTGTCAGCCCTCACAATAGATATATCTTGAAAATACCTTCCCCTCATGTTATCAAGATGACTCTGTCTGATAGTCGATTTCCCGAAGACTGTGTGACTTGGTCGCCAGGGCCGATCTTCGGAGTCTTCGCCCCACTTTCCGCATCATAACTGTCGCTGTCATCGGTATCTTCAGATAAGTCCTCTAGAATTTCTTTTTTAATCTTTTCTATATTTGTCTTTGCAATTGACTCAATGAATCCAGCAGTCTTTTCCTCAAGAAGCTTCTCCTCTTCGGTTAGCTTCGTTTCAGCAACTGTCTTCTTGTCTTGAGACATCTTCTCTTCGGAAGTGGTGAAAATGTGTTCTTAAAGCCGAAGCTTAGAAAATCTAAAAAACCAAGCAAGCGTTGGTAGGCAAGAGCTAAGAAATTGAGCAAACAAAACAGGCGGCAAGTAGCGTAGCAAATGTGCTCAGGGTGAGTTCTTATTTATATGCTCAGTGCGCTCCAAGTTGGAGGGCCCCGTCTATCATTGACTGTTGCTATTCTAGCAAAGGGAAGGTGTTTTTTCGGACCTTCGGCTTAGGGCCTTCGTCCATATCGCAATCTGAATTCGTTATTCTAACAAATTAACCTTGCGAGGGGCTACTGTTGGGGGCCTTCGTCTTCCGAAGGTCCTCAAAAACATGATTTAACAATGTTTCTGGAGTATAATACATGAACAGGTACCTTCGGACTCAGATCAGAACCACAATGTGAAGAAGTACAAAAAATGCGAAGGTTGGCGCAGAGCCGAAGCTGTGCGCAGGGGAGCTTCGACATGATAGTAGAAAGGGGAACCGACTTAAAAGGGAAAAGGCTATTTAGACCTCGATGGATTACTATAGAGTCATTAGAAAATGTAAAGGGCGTGAGTGTAATTTTACATGGGCTGTGTCCCGTGCCTATAAATAGGTGAACAGTGCTCCTGTACTGTTCACGCTGACTTGGCATTTGCTTTTGCGTCACGCTTGTACTTTTACCTTCTTTCAAGCCGAAGGTACATTTATAACTTGATATCATTTCTATTTTTCCATGATAATAAAATAGAAATGCGCTGATAATGATACATAAATGTTCATGTTATCTTTCACATTTCGTGTGATTCTCTTTTCATTATCGTATGCCGTAATGATGAAGGTATGTCCTTCATGACCTTCGTCCGAAGATCATTATATCCCAAGGGAAATAATGCTTCGATAGATGAAAGGCATTAACGTTTTAACGTTCTTTGTGTTGCCTTGTTCTTAACTCATAGCATTTGAGAACAATTCCCCAACACCCCTCATGAATTCTGCCCGCTTATCTCTGGGCACCTGTGGCATCTGGACTTGCACTGGAGGCTGAGGTGGGGGTGGCTGCTGCTGCTAGTGTCTGACCAATTGCTTGGACTGCCTGAGTTTGCATCATGAACATCTGCTCAACTATCATCGGGGGTGGAGGTGGCAACTGCTGCTGTTGAGCTGCCTCCTCCTGGGGTGCCCGCTGTTCCGGCTGAGCATGCCTTGCACCTCTGCGCCTGTTCTCAGACATATGTAGAAAGCGCACACACATCAGATCTGACTCTGCAGTCTTTCAGCATAAGAAAAGATATATGGAAATCTTCATAGCACTGAACAAATGATCATCTTCACTAACAGCTTCTCAGATAAAGAGGAAAGTGGAAATAAATGGATTACCCAACTAAATGACTGACTTTATTAATAACTACACCAAGTTGTAGAGGATACCCACACCTTGATGACAATCATTACAAAGATCCAACTTCATTACATGTTCATCATGACAAGCATTCCAACATATGATAAGCAAACTAACTATAACTAAGAATGACTGGACTAAGACACTGAATTCAGCATTATTACAGATTCCGACTCTATCGATCTATGGATCTAAATCTATCCAGGTCCTGCAGTCCGGGGTACCATAGTCGAAGCGACCATGGGGCGGTGAACGGTAAGGGTGTTGAATCTTGACAGGGGCAGGAGAACCACCATCTAGATAGTGGCATGCTGCACACTCAGCATGCAATTCTGCAACCTCCACCTGAACCTTGCCCAACTCGTCAAGGGCGTGGTCCAGCTCTGTGTTGAGCACGGTGGCCAGGTTTACCTTGCTGTTCAGCCTGGGATTGCCCTCACCAACTGGCGAGACAATCACACCTCCAGCACTATCGGTCGAACGGCGAGGGTAGTACTTCAGGTCAAGGCCGTCAGCTACCCCGCTGAAAACGAGCAATACTGAGAAAGTGCCCGCCGTGCTGCATCTTGCATGGCTGCCTCGGCAGTATCCCTCTCAGTAATAGAATAGTGTTCTGAGAAGGCATCTGCACCCCGAAGATCATCGTCTGGACGATGCACCAAGCAAGTAGCCTCCCATTGGTCCAGGTATAACCTGCGACGATGCTGGTAGACTACACAACGATACTCGATGAACCAAGTGTGTTGGTCGAAGGCCTGACGTAGCAAAGTGTCGAGAGCGTCATGGAAGTGACACCCACGAGCGGTGTCGCGAGTGATGGGTCTAGCGATCCATCCCTCCCGCTCCGGCTCCTCCGAGAGCTCCGTGTCGTGGCTCAAACTGCCACCGGCATCATCGTCGTCTCCGTCAGGGTCTCCTTCAGCAGCCGGGATGCCCTGTGGTGGTGCAGGGGGCATCTCTAGCTGAGGTGCAGGGGAAGGCAGCCTCCCAGACTTCACCTCCTGCTGAGGCGAGGGGGAAGAGTCCTGCTGCTCCTGGTCTTGCTCCTGCTCCTAGCGTCGACGCTCCTGCTCCTCGTGCAGGCGACGATGCAGTCTCTCCAGGTGACTGGACTGACCTGGCACCGTGCGACGTAGTGGACGCTCCACCAGGTGAGAAGGCAAAAGGGGGATCATAGACTTACGTGTAGTGCACCTAATACGAGCCATCTACAAAAGAATCGTAAGCACAAGAGTGAGAGTAGAACTATAAGACCAAAAAGTAAACAGAAAGAAAAGTGAGACAAAACTTTTGAGATAAGTAAATAACATAGAGTTGGTCAAGATGACCAACTTTTGAAATGACACTTAGGTCAAGGTAAGAGTAGGGGTCTATAGTCCTTAGAGCGACCATTCTAGTCTAGGTTAGCGATCCTACAGTCAGCAACAGCAAGGCTTTGATACCACTTATGTCACACCTGGTTTTGGAAGGTAAACCGAATGCGAACCATGTACGTGCCAGGATCAGAACTCACGTACACAGCGATTACATAATTGGACATCATCACACAATGCTCAAATTAAATAGTGAAAAGGTACTTTAATTACATTAAGATGTCCAAGACATCCATAGAGTCTAATACATAACCATTGTCTTTAACATTAATATCAAAGTGCGGAATACAAAACGTAGAAGATAAGGCCTTCACAGGCAGTCGACTGGGGGTTTGCCACTAAGAAAAACTAGAACTCGTTGTAGTCCTAGAAATCCTCGAAGTCCTCCATGTTGCCAGCATCACCTCCTGAGCACTGAGTACAGTGGGGACAACCTGGGGTGGGGGTGGTTTGTAAAGCAAGGGTGAGTACACATCAACGTACTCAGTAAATGTCCCGTTTGGCTAAAGTGGACTAGCTGTATGTGGAGTTAAGGTTAAGCAATTGCTTTTAGTTGGTCAAGTTTTATTACTATAAGTAGAGCCAAATTTTAGTAATAAACCCAGTTATTACCTAGAAGCACTCCCTCCAAGAGGAAATACCAGAGGTCAAAATTATAACCATCATTGCTAATCACCATCATAAAAGTAACCAAAGTTCTTCTAATCAAAGAGGATCCCAAGGCCGCTCTTAACCGTGAGCATGGCTGATATACCAGTTTTTAACACTCTACAAAGGTCGCACACTTTACCCACAAGTCGTGATTCCCTTTCTGCCCAGGGTTCTAGCCTCCCCATTGATCACTACCAAGGTGACCTAGCAGGGTCTCACTACGTAGCATTTACAAAGATTCCCTAGAGGTTGTAGTCGCCCGTTAGGTTTCTCCAGTTTGATAAAGACAGTACATCTCCCCAAAAGGAAGGGTTACTAACAAAACCAAATCAAGAACCTCTGCAACCAGCCTCGGCACAGCAAGTAGTATGCTCGGACCCCATTGACGGCCCTACGGTGAAGCCAACTACTCCTCTAGTTCCTCTAATTAATCAGCTAAGGGCATCCCATTCCACCCTCATGGTTGCACTGTTATCCCGGGTTGTCACTCCCCAAACAGGTCCTTACGGAGAGGTACTCAAGAAATAGCCTGAGTCCCCTAAAGTACCACAAGAACATCATCAGGATAACATCATCATATCACAATATTCACATCATGTTCATTGATTAAAGTAAAGCAAAAGCATAAAGCTAATCATGATAATCCAAAAGGTAAACAAGGGTAAGGTAAATACAGACTCGTCAATCCTTAAGTTTTTAATAATGTAATGCGGGACAGTGAATTATAAAGTAAATTAGGACATGATAGGTCTGAGGACACTTGCCTTCACCAGGTTGTTGCTCAGGAAGATCTTCAGCAACACACTTAGGAACCACGGACTGCTCGTTGTCTAAATAAAGCGATCATGCATTCAATACATTTGGTAAATGACAAATAAACAACACATCAATCATGTACAAACATGGGAACACATCTCAAAAGAAAAGCATAAACTCAAAAGGGAAATCAAATTATAGGGTGAACTAATTCCCATTTAGTAGTTAATTATTCCCTAAGTAATGTCCATGATTACATAATCTGATTTAATTACCTTCGATGAGACATAAAAATTAAACCAGAGATAAATTTATGTAACACACACTATTACTCCTACAAGATTAAGTATACTTTGATCTCTAGGGTTTCCCTTTTATTTATTTTATTAAATGAATAAATCTAAACATATATTAGTTCATAGTTAACCATACAAATTACAGTGTGCAGATAGTAAATGGGACTAATTTATTTAAACAGAGAATATTCCTATGAATATTTTGCGATTTGAATCACTAAATTTGGAGTTCATATGCAAAAGATATGAAATAAACAAGTTTGGGAATTTAAAATATGAAAATAAGTCAAATTCTGTAATTATTTAAATGTCCAGGGTTCAATCTGCAAGATTACAGGGGCCTGCGCGCGAAAACCAGGGACGGTGGGTTGATTCCCAACAAACCGAGGGTTTCTTACGCAAAACAACCACGCGAAGGGGTACGAGATCTACTCAACCGTCAGATCTAAAACCAACGACCGAGATTAGATCGGCAGGCGAGCGAGCGCTGACAGGCAGGATGGCGGTGTCAGCAATCGGGAGGGGGCGGGCTGACTGGTTGGGTCCAGCGCCAGGGGGCACATGCGCTGACAGGCGGGTCCGGATGCGGGTCACGCGTGCGCGAAGCGGTATCCCATGATCTGGGCCATGCGATAGAGATCGGACGGGGGAGATCAAAGCCAGGGAGGGGTTAACGGCTGCGGCGGCGGTACTCCTTGCGGCGTTAGGTCACCGGAGTTGGGGCGGGTGCGAGCTATGGTGGCTCTGGGGTCACCGAAGCTGGCCAAAAACGAAGGGGAAGGCACGACGAACTCACTGGTAGGGTTGTGGTCGCGAGACCGGGGTCAGAGAGGTGAGAACGGCTAAGGGAGGACTCCGGGCGGGTCGAGGTAACTCCAGTGAGGGATTCTGGCCACAGGGAGGGGGTCTGAGGCACGCTAAGGCCTAGACTATCTTCAGCAGGGCGAGGGGAACACCAAGGGCTGGCGCGGGGGCACTAGACCGAACCAATTTGGCCGACCACCGCGCGGGTGCGGCGGATCGCCATGGCCAACCACCAGCGAAGCTAAAATTGGCCAACAGCGAAGCACAATTGGGAAAACCGAGCATGGGAACGGGTGCCTCACCTCGGGGCGGAGCTCGGGTGTAACACCCAAAATCTGATTTTGAAAATTTAGTAAAAAAAAATTCTCCAAGATTTGTGATGCTAGAATGCCTTCCAATAAAATTTTCTTACGTTTGATGCAACATCACCTAAAGTAAACATGTTCCTAATAAAGATTTAAATAAAAGAATCTATATATGAATTTGTTACCCCTTGGTTGAAATGAATATTTATTCTCTAAACAATCTTATATTAGAGAATATATTTCTTAAAATACCCATTTTCTATGTTAAGTGTGTATGAACTTTGTATTTGAAAGCATTTGATTAAATAATATAATAAATAAATTAATTAAACGAATTATATTCATGCTGGATTTCTTGAACCGTGCATTCTAAATAAATTTGTAATTTAGAACTGCATTTGAATTGATTTGGGAATGTAAAATAGAAACAAAAAAAAAGAAATTGTAATACTCATATCTTACTTTTAAGATTTGAAAAGAAAGGAGGATAAATAATAATATTATAATTAGTGGGATTAATATTCACATTAGGGAGGTAATTAATAATTGGAAATCTAAAACATAAACCAGGATGTTAAAAGTTAGTTTGAATCCTTAAATTTGGAACTTGAAAAGAAATAGAAAAGAAAGGAAATTTAAAAAAAAGAAGAAAACAGAAAACCCCCTCTTGGGCCGAATCTCCCCTCTCCTCGGCCCAAATCCTCCTTCACCCACGCGCGCTGGCTCATTGCTGCCACTTGCACATGGGTCCCACACCACCAGCTTCTTCTGCCACCCGCGCACAACCAGTGTCACTTACCTGTAAGCCCTCATGGTCGGACTCATCTCCCTCACCTCCTACCTCCGTAACGAACAGGTACCGAGGCTAGCGCGTTGGCGTAGCTGCCTCCGTGGGTTCTGCCAGCCAACTCGGATTCCGTTGAAGCCCTGGGCACCCTATAAATGGCGCATGCCTGCTCTCCCGTAAGCCTTCCATCGCATGCTTGGAGCCGAATCCATCACTTGAAACAGAGAGGGAGTATGTCGGGTGGCGTCTCCACAGCAGCTTGGGGAAACTCGTTGGCTACCTCACTTTGGGACGAACGACTGGCTTGGGAGGCACGTTGAGGACTCCCGAGCATGGCTATGACTTTTCCGTGCGCAATTGTCAACCCGAGATTGGCGGATCGCTCGCCGGCGCTGGGGATTCTGCCGTGACCCATGCCTCCCCGTCGGTAGGGCACTGCAGGGCGCCATCCAGGGTGAGAACTCTTCCCATCGATTCGCTATTTCCACAGCGTCGCATAGGTCGGGGCGGTGTAGGAACCGGGCGCCAGCACCGGACGGTGGCGGCTCGCCGGTGTGTGAGCCACCACGGGATGTGCTCCGCCGCCGCGTCTGGCTTTGGAGGAAGAAGGCAACGGCTGGTCCGTTCGGTTCAAGATGTACGAATGGGATTAGATCTAGGGAAAGAATCACCGTGGGTCGTTGATCGACTGATGAACGGGCCAGATCAAATCATGGGATAACGATTCAGCGTTCTGAATCTCGACCGTCTGATTTGGATTGATCGGGCGAGATCTGGACTTAGGGATTTTAAATCCAGGGCGTTGGTCACTGATCGTGCGGCGCATAATGCGTACCGGTTCATATAAGACACGATTTAATTTGAGCCGTTAGATCTTGATCGCTCGGCTGTGCTGCGCTCGTACCCCTTCGGCCCTGGTCGTTTTTCTAAAGAGCCCTTGCCCTTTTTCGTAATTAACCCGCCGTCCACGCATATTCAAAGAACATCACAGGCGGGTCCAGGTTTTTGCAAATAGACCCTTTACCTTTTGGAGAATGGTAGCCGCAGCCCAAGAGATCTTATTTCCTTATTAAATTAATTCTAGAAATTTATTTTTGTATAAGAACAATATCAAAAATACTTGAGAACTTAGAAAATTCATAGTTAAATCATTTTAGCTCCAAATTGAGCCATTCCAGTTGCAATAATTTTGTATTAATATTGTCTATCAACTAGTAACACTGTATAACCATGAAACTTACATTAAAATTGTTCATTTGAATTAATCTATTCTAAGTGCTTAATAATTTCAGAAATTCATAACTTAACAACCGTAGCTCCGAATTTAGTGTTTCTTGTTCCTACAATCTTGTTACGCAGCGTAGAGTATTATTGCACAGTTTATTATTATGTTTGGTGTGATGTTAATTTTGCCTATACCATGTTCGTTTGTATTGCTACGACTAGCGCGAGGTTACGTGTCATCAAAGAGCAAGTTGGTACCTGAAATCTCAAGTCCCAGGCAAGTTGTGCCCTTGATCACTTCTTTTTACCCACTCATGTTCTAATTAATCATAATGATCTGCATAGGTTAATTTTGATGGGACCCAATAGGTTACCCTAGTTTGTCTATCTTTATACCTTGTTTACCACTGAACTTTTTGGGTAGTACTTGCTAGTGCTTTATGTGGTTTTGGGTATGAAGGTACATTATTCATGATCACACTTTTATTATATGTTTATTATTACTGTTCATGATAAGATCATTATGTTAATTGGAACATGGAGCGACCACCCGGGAAAACAGTGCTACCACAAGGGAGGAATGGGACCCCTTGGCTGATTAATTAGGAAAGCTAGTGGAAGACTACCTACCCGAAAGGGGCAAGGGCAGTAGGGGAGTGGTCAGTGTAGGGAGGCCCTCAGGAGAATTTTGCTGCGATGGCGGTCCTGCAAGGGATTCCTGCATTGGAGCTTCCTATAAACTGTAGCGGGTTTTCTGAAGCTAGTGGAACTTTGTAAAGGCCTCGTAGTGTTACCCTGCCTCGCCTCCTCGGTAGAGGTGTATGGGAAGTCGCGATCCCTTGGCAGATGGGTAACATGACTTGTGGGTAAAGATGCGCAACCTCTGCAGAGTGTAAAACTGGTATACTAGCCGTGCTCACGGTCATGAGCAGCTCGGACCCTCACATGATTAATTTATGGAATTAAATTCAATTTATCATATGCATTGCATTGCAGGTGAGGTTGTTACTTTTGTTCTACTACTTAATTGGGTTGGTATTTACTTATACTTAGTAATTGCTAATAAAATTTTGACCAACTTTAAAAGCAATGCTCAGCTCTAACCATCTCCTTTGGTAAGCCTTACACTTCATGTGAGCTCCCACCTTTGGCGAGTTCATGCACATTATTCCCCATAACTTGTTGAGCAATGAACGTATGTGAGCTCACTCTTGCTGTCTCACACCCCCCCACAGGTCAAGAACAGGTACCACAGGATGAGGCGCGTGGAGGATGCTGCGATGTGTTCGTGAGAGGTCTAGGTCGTCGTCTCCCAGTCAACTTTGGGTTGCTGGACTGTTGTCTCCTTATAATGTAATTATTTATTTTGTATAGAATTCCTGTTATGTAGTAAAGATGTGACATTCGATCCTGTGCCATGATTCATCATATGTGTGAGACTTGGTCCTAGCACACCTGGTGATTATGTTCGCGCCGGGTCTTGGTGTCCCTAAAACCCGGGTGTGACAGAAGTGGTATCAGAGGAATGTTGACTGTAGGATGAAACCTAGATAGAACTGGACAACCAATACTTACTTACCTTTGCTACTCTGATTCTTTTCTAAACTTTTCTTAATCTTTTCTCATCTATTTCCGCTTTACTCTTATTACTCCTACCTTTTCCTTCTAAAGACAAATGTGGATTTCACACTTTGAAATCCCGTGCCTAAAGTGATCTTTAGGAATAGGAGACCTATTCTTAGGAACAAAAACAAAACTATTTTTTTATCTATATGCTTGAATGTTTGTTCTTATGATACTTGTCTGATTTGGATCTTTGATTGAGTGTGATGGGTTGTGGAGTAATGTCCACAATTACATCCGCATATACGTATAGGCATAAATGGAATTCATAAAATAACTAGCCAACTTGGATTATCCCCACTAAAATATGTTAAGCTTAATAGATCTACGTTATCTTAAAAGACACTCTATTACTTTAGTAGACTCATCTTATCTTGAAAAGACTTTATCTCACCTTAATAGATCTAACTGACCTCAAAAGATTCCCTCTTATCTTAATAGATCCATATTATCTTAAAAAAAATTATATCTTATCCTAATTGGTTCATCTTATCCTAACCACTTTACTTATCTCATCCTAAAGTAACAACCATGATCTAATTAAGAAGGTCCTATCTAGTCTATCTAGTCATAACAATCTAACCTAGATCTGATCCAGTGTGATAGAATAATCTAACCTAATGAAGGCTAACCTTAAGTTGAGCTAATCTAGAGTAAGTTACTTAATGTGGGTACAAAAGATAAGGCCATACTCCAAATTCACTTAAGCCTAAATTGGTGACTTAGGTCAACCCGGCCATACCCAACAACTTGACCTACATAACAGGTTACATAACCTATCTAATAGCAAACAACCAAACTAGATTCTAACTAATCTCATTCAACCCATAGCTAACTACTAAACCAACTACACTACCTATTAAGTTGTTGCCTACAAATCTATCCTAACCTCTTGTCCCTAACACGGATGAAGACACCAAGGTCTGAAAAGAAGAGCTCGACCTCAACAAGGAAGGAGATGAGTCAAATCCAACTTCAAGAGGAATCACGATCCACAAATCTTGGATGGAGTCTTTCCTTACCTTACTCTTTCTTACCCAAATCTATCCACGCTTTAAAGACACCTTTTATCCTACATATTAGATGGCTTGATACCCATGCTTTCCTAATCAATTCCTTAAAAAAATATGAAAACATGTGTGCTTAAAACCACTTAAAAAAACTCGAAGCTAAACAACAACCAAAACCTATGGCTTTCTACATCCCTTTCCTTACAAATCTCGAGGACGAGATTTCTGTTAAGGGGGTAGGATTTGTAACACCCAAAATCTGATTTTGAAAATTTAGTAAAAAAAATTCTCCAAGATTTGTGATGCTAGAATGCCTTCCAATAAAATTTTCTTACGTTTGATGCAACATCACCTAAAGTAAACATGTTCCTAATAAAGATTTAAATAAAAGAATCTATATATGAATTTGTTACCCCTTGGTTGAAATGAATATTTATTCTCTAAACAATCTTATATTAGAGAATATATTTCTTAAAATACCCATTTTCTATGTTAAGTGTGTATGAACTTTGTATTTGAAAGCATTTGATTAAATAATATAATAAATTAATTAATTAAACGAATTATATTCATGCTGGATTTCTTGAACCGTGCATTCTAAATAAATTTGTAATTTAGAACTGCATTTGAATTGATTTGGGAATGTAAAATAGAAACAAAAAAAAAGAAATTGTAATACTCATATCTTACTTTTAAGATTTGAAAAGAAAGGAGGATAAATAATAATATTATAATTAGTGGGATTAATATTCACATTAGGGAGGTAATTAATAATTGGAAATCTAAAACATAAACCAGGATGTTAAAAGTTAGTTTGAATCCTTAAATTTGGAACTTGAAAAGAAATAGAAAAGAAAGGAAATTTAAAAAAAAGAAGAAAACAGAAAACCCCCTCTTGGGCCGAATCTCCCCTCTCCTCGGCTCAAATCCTCCTTCACCCACGCGCGCTGGCTCATTGCTGCCACTTACACATGGGTCCCACACCACCAGCTTCTTCTGCCACCCGCGCACAACCAGTGTCACTTACCTGTGGGCCCTCATGGTCGGACTCATCTCCCTCACCTCCTACCTCCGTAACGAACAGGTACCGAGGCTAGCGAGTTGGCGTAGCTGCCTCCGTGGGTTCTGCCGGCCAACTCGGATTCCGTTGAAGCCCTGGGCACCCTATAAATGGCGCATGCCTGCTCTCCCGTAAGCCTTCCATCGCATGCTTGGAGCCGAATCCATCACTTGAAACAGAGAGGGAGTATGTCGGGTGGCGTCTCCATAGCAGCTTGGGGAAACTCGTTGGCTACCTCGCTTTGGGACGAACGACTGGCTTGGGAGGCACGTTGAGGACTCCCGAGCATGGCTATGACTTTTCCGTGCGCAATTGTCAACCCGAGATTGGCGGATCGCTCGCCGGCGCTGGGGATTCCCCCGTGACCCATGCCTCCCCGTCGGTAGGGCACTGCAGGGCGCCATCCAGGGTGAGAACTCTTCCCATCGATTCGCTATTTCCACAGCGTCGCATAGGTCGGGGCGGTGTAGGAACCGGGCGCCAGCACCGGACGGTGGCGGCTCGCCGGTGTGTGAGCCACCACGGGATGTGCTCCGCCGCCGCGTCTGGCTTTGGAGGAAGAAGGCAACGGCTGGTCCGTTCGGTTCAAGATGTACGGATGGGATTAGATCTAGGGAAAGAATCATCGTGGGTCGTTGATCGACTGATGAACGGGCCAGATCAAATCATGGGATAACGATTCAGCGTTCTGAATCTCTACCGTCTGATTTGGATTGATCGGGCGAGATCTGGACTTAGGGGTTTTAGATCCAGGGCGTTGGTCACTGATCGTGCGGCGCATAATGCGTACCGGTTCATATAAGACACGATTTAATTTGAGCCGTTAGATCTTGATCGCTCGGCTGTGCTGCGCTCGTACCCCTTCGGCCCTGGACGTTTTTCTAAAGAGCCCCTGCCCTTTTTCGTAATTAACCCGCCGTCCACGCATATTCAAAGAACATCACAGGCGGGTCCAGGTTTTTGCAAATAGACCCTTTACCTTTTGGAGAATGGTAGCCGCAGCCCAAGAGATCTTATTTCCTTATTAAATTAATTCTAGAAATTTATTTTTGTATAAGAACAATATCAAAAATACTTGAGAACTTAGAAAATTCATAGTTAAATCATTTTAGCTCCAAATTGAGCCATTCCAGTTGCAATAATTTTGTATTAATATTGTCTATCAACTAGTAACACTGTATAACCATGAAACTTACATTAAAATTGTTCGTTTGAATTAATCTATTCTAAGTGCTTAATAATTTCAGAAATTCATAACTTAACAACCGTAGCTCCGAATTTAGTGTTTCTTGTTCCTACAATCTTGTTACGCAGCGTAGAGTATTATTGCACAGTTTATTCTTATGTTTGGTGTGATGTTAATTTTGCCTATACCATGTTCGTTTGTATTGCTACGACTAGCGCGAGGTTACGTGTCATCAAAGAGCAAGTTGGTACCTGAAATCTCAAGTCCCAGGCAAGTTGTGCCCTTGATCACTTCTTTTTACCCACTCATGTTCTAATTAATCATAATGATCTGCATAGGTTAATTTTGGTGGGACCCAATAGGTTACCCTAGTTTGTCTATCTTTATACCTTGTTTACCACTGAACTTTTTGGGTAGTACTTGCTAGTGCTTTATGTGGTTTTGGGTATGAAGGTACATTATTCATGATCACACTTTTATTATATGTTTATTATTACTGTTCATGATAAGATCATTATGTTAATTGGAACATGAAGCGACCACCCGGGAAAACAGTGCTACCACAAGGGAGGAATGGGACCCCTTGGCTGATTAATTAGGAAAGCTAGTGGAAGACTACCTTACCCGAAAGGGGCAAGGGCAGTAGGGGAGTGGTCAGTGTAGGGAGGCCCTCGGGAGGATTTTGCTGCGATGGCGGTCCTGCAAGGGATTCCTGCATTGGAGCTTCCTATAAACTGTAGCGGGTTTTCTGAAGCTAGTGGAACTTTGTAAAGGCCTCGTAGTGTTACCCTGCCTCGCCTCCTCGGTAGAGGTGTATGGGAAGTCGCGATCCCTTGGCAGATGGGTAACATGACTTGTGGGTAAAGATGCGCAACCTCTGCAGAGTGTAAAACTGGTATACTAGCCGTGCTCACGGTCATGAGCAGCTCGGACCCTCACATGATTAATTTATGGAATTAAATTCAATTTATCATATGCATTGCATTGCAGGTGAGGTTGTTACTTTTGTTCTACTACTTAATTGGGTTGGTATTTACTTATACTTAGTAATTGCTAATAAAATTTTGACCAACTTTAAAAGCAATGCTCAGCTCTAACCATCTCCTTTGGTAAGCCTTACACTTCATGTGAGCTCCCACCTTTGGCGAGTTCATGCACATTATTCCCCACAACTTGTTGAGCGATGAACGTATGTGAGCTCACTCTTGCTGTCTCACACCCCCCCACAGGTCAAGAACAGGTACCACAGGATGAGGCGCGTGGAGGATGCTGCGATGTGTTCGTGAGAGGTCTAGGTCGTCGTCTCCCAGTTGTTGGAACTTGCTCTCAGCAGCAAGGAAGCCAACAAGGGTGAACGGTGGTGACAGCAGGGTTACGTGCACGGGGGCAATAGCTCTGTTGATCTAGCCTCTCACGGGCACTGTGCGGGGGTATTTATAGGTAGCTGAGTGCCCAGCGCCTTGTGTTAAGGACGCATGTGCCCTCAGACACCTAGTTTATCCCCAGAATATTCCCATAAAGCAGGGTTACAAGCTGTAATTACAAGAATGCCTTTACAAACTAGGCCCGTAACACAAAGGCGGCCACGCGGGGCCCGTTACAATGGGCCAGATCACACGTGGGCCTTAGAGCAGGACGAGGCCGTGCTGCGGGGAGACGTCACTGCTGGCCTTCGTCTGGTGCTGAATGAAGCGAAGGGTGTCCCTGCCCGTTTTGTCTTTGACAGACCAGCGACTGCAGCGAATGGCGACGAGCGAAGGGTGGCGTCTTTGCCTTCGCCCCAACATTTGCCCTCCGAGGGACCAGTTCGACGAAGTCACCTGGTGCCGAAGACGTCGCTAGATGGCGGAGACGCTGCCCTCGCTCGAAGTGGTTCCGCGGGGGTTTTCGATGTGACCGTTGATGGACGGCATACTGTTGGATTGCGGGTTTCCCGAAGCACCACGTCCTGTCGGATTGCGGGTTTCCCGAAGAGCCGCGCCCTGTCTATAAAAGGGGGGCGGGGGTCGGTGCCTTTTGAACTTTTCCTTCCGTGCTCCGCGAAAACCCTAGCCGCCCGCCGTCTTGCTGCTCGCCTGCCCGCCGTCTTGCTGCTCGCCGGAGATCTGGCTCGAGTGAAGCAGACCGCCCGCCGCCGCCGACAGTACGTAGCAATGCCGTCCTCTTCTTCTTCCGCCGACACCACGCCGCCGGCGGCCGCCTCGTCTGAGGAGACGTTGAGTAGCTTGATGGTGGAGGAGTTGCGTGCCGGCGACTCTGTTGATTTTGGTGTGTCACGGATGACGTCAGCCCGCGTCGAAGATATGCAGCGGTTGGGCTACTTTGGCGGCGGAGTTGCTCGTGCTCCGGGCCGGAGGAAGTCCCCGAGCCGGAGGGTGAGTTGGTCGTTTTCGAGGCGTTCTTCGCCGCCGGTCTCCGCTTGCCTGCGCACCGGTTTGTTGGCGAAGTCCTGCGTAGATTCAACATTCAAATACATCAGCTGACACCGAATGCCATGGTGGCGCTGGCGAAGTATGTCTGGGCGACGACTTCGTACGGCGGACAGCCGTCGGTTGAGGTTTTTGCGAAGAATTATTGTTTGCATTGGCAGAAGAGGATGGTTGGGGACGGAGTCGCCCAGTTTGGGTCATGCACATTCACGCCGAAGACCGGCAAGACCACAATGCCAGTAGTGGAGTTGGTTCCGTGCGCCCGCAACAAGTGGGGCAATTGGAATGAATTTTGGTTTTACGTTGCTGAGGGTGCTGTCGAAGGCCATGAGGGACTCCCCGTGTCTGAGATGTGCTCTCATTATTACTCTGCGTATCCGCCCTTTGAAGTGGCAGAAGAGGATGCAGACGAAGGGGCCCTTCGGTGCGCCGCCGGTCAGAGCAGTGGGCGTGATTTAGTTGAAGAGTTCGTGGCGTACGGGGTCTGGCCCTTGGCGCACGGCTGGGCGTTGGGCGAAGTGTGCCCTCGCCAGATGCCTTTTCACGGAGGAAGGGTGGTGCGAAGCCCTGCCTTCGCACTGAATTTGCGAAACCGCGACCCGGCCGCCTTTGTGCGTGATGCGGAGGACCTGGCGGTGCGGCTCGTGGGACGTTACGTGCCGAGGACGGAAGGCCAGCGCAGCTTTGATATCCGCGGGTCAAATGACCGTTTGAACAGGGTCTTCGAATTAAATCAATTGCCGTACGACGGCTATCCCGGTCAAGACGAAGCGGACCGCCGTGGGAAGAAACCGGCGGTGGAGACTGGAGACGACCCTGCGCCGGCGGCCGCCCCTTCCTCGAAAAAGAGAAAATTAGGTACTGCGATGGGAGGACTTGGGGTGTCTGACAGTTTTGCTAGAGAATTGATGAGGACGTGTGCGGCCCCGGGGGAAAGGATGTCTTCGCCCGAGCTCCGGGAGTCTTCAGCTCGGATGCTGAGGGTTACCGGGGGCTGCTGGCCTAGAAATGTTCCTATCCCTTGCGCGGCTGAGGAGGACTGTTTTACATCTCGTATGGTTCATCGGTGGAGAGTTTTTCCTTACGGGCGAAATATCGGTGCTGTTGTGTGGGCAGTGATGGACAAGGATCGCCAAGGTGCGGCGCAAAAACGCCAAGCGACTGTCCGGCTGCATGAAGCTAGGCCGAAGAGGCTGCGGGGGGCTCCGAAGGCTGCGGCCTCCGGCGGAGGCAAGCCGCCGCTGGCGGCGAAGGCGGGCGCCGTTGCACCTGGCAAGGCGCCTGTAACACCCCTGGTGTTACTGTAACTAAAACTTGAGCATGGCATCATAGCATTGGCATTGCATATGTTTGACACACCTAGAGTGCATTCACTAGGCAAAAATTTCAAACAAGTTGTATTGTTTTGAGTGTTTTGCAACTAGAACCCTGGTTAATAGACTTAACCCTAAATAGTGGTTAAAGGGGGTAAAACTTAACCCAAGTTAAGAAAACCTAAAGCTTTAGGGTAAAAGTCATAAAATGACCCTAAAAATAAACTTGAATCACTTTTGTACCCCTGAGATACCAGAAACCCTAATTGGAACCCTGGAAAACCCTAGAACCAAACCCTAAGGGCTTATATGCAAAATTAGTCCACTTTTGGACTAAAGTGCAAAAACCAAGCCGAATAAGTATCTTAAGTCCTTTGGTTCACAAATATGTGGACTTGAAAGCAAAACCCTAAGTTTTGGGTTTATTTGCAAAAAGTACCACTTGACCTCTATATAGTCTAAGTCTGGATTTCAGTGATATTGGCTCAACTTTGGACCCTTGTATCTTTCAGAATATAGGGTTTTTGCCCTAGGTCACCACATCAAGTTTGTAGCTCAATCATAGGAGAACAACTTTGCTTAAGAGTGCAAGCATAGTTGTTAATAGTAAATTGGAGATAATTAAGCTCAAAGTCAGGCTGTCAGGTAATCACTGGACTGAATCTTCAGTAACAGTGTGATGGGGTAAACTTTGAGCCCGATTTTGAATAGAATTTGGTAACTATTTTATGGTAAGCTCCATGGCAAAGTTGAAGATGGACTATAGGTCTATAAACTTGATGCAGAAAATTGAATCGGTTACCACAGCAAATTTGGAGAAAATTCAAGTTGAACATCGTCTGTCAGGTGCTCTAATTGATGGCCACCATGGTATAGTAGACTGGAATGGATCAGGACGCCAGTGCGACTGCTCTTACCGCCGGCGACCGATTTCCGCCGCGATTCGTGCCGCCGCCGGTCCAACTTGAGCTTGGGGTAAGTGGATAACACCTGGTGCACGTTGCCGTGGATAAGTCCGGCCGGAAAAGTAAACCCGACCACCGTACAGAGTTGCCGCGGTGGAAACCCGATAGGTTCGCCGTCGACCGCCGCTTCCCGACCGTGCGCCGCGTGGCCTAGCCGTTTTACAGCGTCGCCATGACTCCCTCTACTCGTCCCATCGTCGCCGGGGAGCTTGCCACGGCAATAGCCACGCATTCACCACACCTGTGTTCTTCCCTATCTCCGGCCGCCGCTCATCTCCATCCAAATTGAGCACCACCGCCCGCGAACACTATAAATTGAGCCTCTGGGCAGCTGTGCTAGGTCATCCCGAAGCTATTGCACCCGCTCCCACCCTCAATCCTCCACCAGCACGCTCCAATTTCTAGTTTCCCCCAATTCTGTTCTGAAGCACCGCCGGATCGAGCTCACCGCGGCCAGCTCAACCCAGGTTAGTTCAAGCTGCACCGTTGCTTGTTCTAACGTCCCTAGGCTTTCCACATGCTCTCTGACCCTTTTGATTGAACCAAGTCACCATGGATTACCGGGAACACCTTCACCCATCCGCAATGTTCTCGGTTCACGTGGACAGAGCGTAATAGGTCGCCATTCGTGCAATTAAGTTAGGGGAAATGCTCGGGCAAGCCCCGATTTGGTGTCCACCGCTCGGGAGCGCCGGTCACTGCCCCAATCGGCCGGTACAGTGGCTCGCCGGAGCCTCTCCGTGCGCTGCCGTGGTCGGGGACCTTCCCCTGCGAAGAAACAGAAACCGGAGGTCTCTTTTGCAAGTTGTCAGTGACTGAGAAACACAGTAAATAAACCTGCTTCAAATTAACCAAAACCCCAAGGTCCCCTGTGCAAAGCCGCCAGGGCGCGGCCGCGCGCGGGCGCTTTCCTCCCTGGTCTTGGGCCGCTGGGCTGAATCCGGCCCAGTTCCCCTTAATTCTTTTCCTTTTTCTTTTTCAGCAGAGATTCAAAAATGTGTAGAAAAATGTAGAAAAATGCTAAAATTGTGAAACTAATTTTCCTAGGTTTGTTATTTTCCATAGTATTTAATAAAAATAAGTTGGTGATTTTTAGTGAAAGTAAGAAATGTTAGAGTAATTAAAATAGTTAAAAGTCTTGGTTATAGATTTTTAGAAAATAATTGATAAGTCCTAAAATGCCCAAAATTTTTATATGAGTGTTATACAATATTTAGAAGCCTTGGGTAGAGTTTGAATTGATTTGGACCTTGTTTGATCACCAAACCCCAAAACACCCCCCCTGCCCTATGAACTCCTTTACCGACTCCGGAAACCCTAAATTCCCGGAACTCCGTGAAGGCAAGTTGTATTCAAGACAAAAATAATAAATTTATGTTGTCTTTGCATCCTCATGAGCATCCCATGGCATCCATTCTTATACATATGTATGGTTATGATTAGAACGAGAAGAAGAGGTAGAAGTAACTGAAGAGCAAGTACAACCACCTTTGGACACTCAGGCCGGGAATAGTTTCTACTTCGACATTTGTGGATCCGAGCCTGAATCACCTGTAAACGAAGGCAAGCCCCGGTGCATTTGCCACCTCCCTTGATGTTTTTAAAAATCTTTCTCACTTGCTTGCTGCATTAAGTTATAGGAGTTGATTGTTAAACAATTCCTGCATTACCTTCCTTGATGTTGATTACCCCCCCCCCCCTTGAAATCCTGTTTTTACAAAAGGTTTTACTTTGCTTAGCATGGCTTTAGAAAAACAAAAGATTTGTTTTACAAAAGATGTTTGGCAAAGTGGGAGGGTTGTTTTTTGAAAATAAAATTTGATGGTGGATCCATCAGGGCCTTGATGGATTCAACATCTGGAAAAGATGTACCTCTGCCAGGTACCAAACTTTGGGTTTGAAATGATTAAGCTGAGACCGGGCGGGTGACTTGCACGAGAAGAGAGTCTCGGTGTAGTGTCTCCGTCTGAGTCGATTAAGGACCGTCTCGATGTAGGCTTGATGATCGAGGACCCTTTAACTGGTCACATGCCTCGTCATGGGTAAGCCTTGCCTCGGGCAGACTAAGGCCGAAATAAGATAACACGAAATGGGCGTGGAGCGGTGGCGAGAGTAGCGTGTACCCTCCGTGGCAAGAGGCTGGACGGTGGTGTAGCTGTGCTCTCGGTTTGCGTGAACCTGATCCGGTCTTAAGAACCCCGGTGGCGGGTTGACATATGCAAGGGTTAAGTGCTACATATGTCGTGTGATTGGAGATCCTCAGCTGAGTATAATCGATTCGGATCGCCGTACCTTCGCGGTTATGAAGACTTGGTCACTGCCCTACACGTAGCATTCCACTAAAGACAATGGGCTTTTGTAAAAAAAATTGACTAGTGCAGGACCAGTGATTGAACTAGGGTAGAAAGAACTCTAGTTACAGGTAATTGTACTTAACTTGACAAATAAAATTGGATTTTTAAGGATCCACTTTAGTAAGCATTTCTGCAAAACAGAGTCTTTGAATATTGAAAAGCCTTACCTTGACTCCCACATAACCAGCATACCCTTGAGAGTCTTTTCTTTAGTCGGGTAAGACTTGCTGAGTATTCCATACTCAGGGTTTATCCCTTCGTTGTTTTTAGGTGAGGAAGTAGCAGACTTTTGCTGCTTCTGTGCCAAGGTGGTTCCAAAAGAAGAAAATCAAGACTGAAGTGCGGGAGGACTCGGTCCTCCACTTAAGAATCTTTTGCTTTTAGCTTCTCGGGAGGAGTTGGTGCCTCCCTGGTTTGTATAATATTACTCCTATGCACTCACTTTTAGTTTGGTCTGTAATAACATAACTCAAGCTTACTTTTGAAATAAATGTAAGATTATGTAATTCGCTTCCGCATTTCTTTATCTCCGATGTTCTGTAATGTCTACAAGATGGGTGAGACGTTCCTGGCGAGGTAAGGAAAGATACCGAACTTGTCAAGTAGTTCAGGGGCACCTACAGGGTTGTCTGATGTCCGTTGGACAAGGACAACTGTAGGTGGGCCTAATTACTTGGGAGGTTCCGTCACAGCTGGTATCGGAGCGTAGCCCTTCTTGGCAGATATTATGAAGCATCTTCAAAAGAATTTTCAAGTCTTACCTAGAAATTCTTTTCTCTTCTTACCTAAGTATTCTGAAGAAGTCTATCTTAAAGACCAGATAGGAAGAGTGCAACATATAGAAGGTTGAATCGACTAAGGTTGATTCTGTAATTATACATGCATCATGCTAAGAATCATACTAATAACATTTTCCCCCTTAGAAAAGATGCCGCCACGTACCAGGCTAACGGCACGCAAGTCTACGGGACCAATTGGGGTGCCTCGGCATCAACTGGCTCCCCGACATGAAAGCAGCAGTAGTGGGAGTAACGACCCCATCGGAGACCTTGAAGCTCGTGTGAGTCGACTTCAGGCAGCACTGCAACATAGGACTGATGCTTGGGTCGCTGACGGTGATAGAATCAACGAACTGAGAAGGGACATCCGACACTTGCAGGATCAGCTCGCTGATCGAGACTTAGCACTTGACTGGGCCGTACAGTCTCGTTTGCTGATGTGTGCTAAGGAAGCAAGGGCTCAGGCCCGAATTAAAGAACTTAGCTCGACTGTCGATGACCTGCAGGTTTACTGCAATACGTTGCACGAGGAAGTCCATGTATTATACTCACAACTACACCCAAGTGAGCCTGCACCACCTGCTGAGGCAGAAGCTGGACCATCTCACGTTGCGGGACGTGCGCTGGGTGGGGAGTTAGACCTTTTTGAGCCTCCTCCTTCCTTGAGGTTGGTTGATGTCTGGACTCCCACACCTGACGATGAGGCCGCCAGGAGTAATGGCAAGCAGGAATAAAGGTGTAGTAGAAGTAGAGTAGTGTATGGTAGGGTGTTAAAGGGTGTACTGTTGTATAATGGGTATTGTATCCTGTTAATAGGTTGAACCTTTGTATAATGGGTATTGTATCCTGTTATGTAATATCGAGTCTGTATCATTACTTTTTATAGTAATGTAAAATGGAAGGTTTTCTCTGGCACATTATGTTTACTTCAAATGTTTTTGCCACAGATGCCGACCAGGACTCGAGGACAGGATGCAGCAGGAACTTCCGGGGGACGGGATGCTACCCCAAACCCACCTCCAGTTCCTCCCACGTTAGCCGAGGCGATCGCCGCCTTGGTGAATGCCACCGCCGACAATACCCGCTTCCTTAGGGAAATGGCGGGTCAGCAACAATTTCAGCAGCAAGCAGCAAGAGGTTATCCGCAGGGTCCCCGTGAGACCACTTATCTGGATTTTTCGGAAACTCGTCCACCTCTATTCGTCAAGGCAGAAGATCCCCTAGAAGCTGACGAGTGGATTCGGGTTATCGAGCAAAAATTTGGTCTTCTCCGATGCTCAGAGACACAAAAGCCGTTGTTCGCCGCACAACAACTCCGTGGTCCTGCCAGTACCTGGTGGGGAAATTTTATGGCTATTCAACCTAACAATCATCAAGTCACCTGGAATGAGTTTAAAGCAGCTTTCCGTGAACACTACATCCCCGAAGGAGTGCTGCATATGAAACAAGAGGAGTTTATGAAGTTACAACAAGGCGGAGATACCATTACTCAATATCTCAACAAATTCAATCACCTGTCGCAGTATGCTATTGATCAGGTGAATACAGATTTGAAGAAGAAGAACTGTTTTATGCGGGGACTGAATGATCGGCTACAAAGGAAAATGGCCACATGCCTAGACCTCACATATGGAAAGGCTGTCAGCACAGCCTTATCTGTTGAAGCCAAATGTACAAATTCTGGGAAAAATAAGGGATTTGGTGGTGAGAGGCCTAATCAGGGCCAGGCGAAGAAACCACGGTTTGTGATTCGACCCTCAAGCCAAAATCGCCCTTTTTCTCGTCCACCTTCATTTCCCTTCAAACAGCCCATTATTATCCGCCCCAACAATGCCCCCACTACCCCAAAACAGCCGGGTGCCCCAGGCACTCGATTCCCTGCCTTGCCTAGTTCTTCAACTGGGTGTTTTAATTGCGGCAAATCAGGACATTTTATCAAGGACTGCCCATATCCTAGGCAAAATCAATCTAATGCTTCGCAAGGATATGGGAAATCACTTCAGCCCAAAGGAAATGCTGCGGGGAAGAATACAAAGAAAACGGGGCGTGTATACTACACTCAAGTGGCTACTACACCGGAAGGAGAACCGGTGATGATGGGTACGTTTCCCGTAGCCAGTCACCCAGCAATTATTCTTTTTGATTCTGGTGCTTCACATACATTTATTAGCAAGAAGTTTGTGGAACAACATCATATTGCATACCATGAATCAAAGGAGGGATTTAAAATTCATTCACCTGGGGGACACATTTATACTAAAGAAGTGGCCTATGGAGTGCCAGTAACAATGGCCGGACGGAACTTTCCTGCTAACATGATTGTTCTAAAGGGCCAGGATATAGATGTAATTTTGGGAATGAATTGGTTAACCCAATACAAAGCAATTCTCAACACTGAACTCAGAACCGTCAGGTTGAGCTATAACCAAGAAGAGATTCTCTTGACTCTCCCCGCAACCAATCCAGCCAAAGCTTCTGGTAGAATCTATGAAGCCATTGTACCGGAGATCAAGAACATTCCGGTAGTATGTGAGTTTCCAGATGTATTTCCGGAAGATTTGCCTGGACTGCCCCCTAAAAGAGATGTAGAATTCGTAATTGAGCTAAAGCCCGGTACGGCTCCCATTTCCCGAAGATCGTACCGTATGCCCCCTAATGAGTTGGCGGAACTGAAAATTCAATTACAAGACCTACTGAATAAGGGATTCATCCGGCCAAGCTCGTCCCCGTGGGGTTGTCCCGCCATTTTTGTTAAGAAGAAGGATCAAACCTTGAGAATGTGCGTGGATTATCGACCCCTAAATGAGGTCACTATCAAGAGTAAGTACCCTCTTCCAAGGATCGACATCTTATTTGATCAACTGACTGGGGCGAGGGTATTTTCCAAAATTGATCTCAGGTCGGGCTATCATCAAATCCGTATTCGGCCCAAGGATATACCGAAGACCGCGTTTACTACGCGATATGGATTGTTTGAATACTTGGTAATGTCTTTCGGGCTCACAAATGCTCCTGCCCATTTCACTTACTTAATGAACTCGGTGTTCATGCCTGAATTGGACAAGTTCGTGGTAGTCTTCATTGATGATATCTTGATATATTCCAAGAATGAAGAAGACCATGCTCAGCATTTACGGATTGTATTGACGCGCCTAAGGGAACACCAGCTATATGCCAAGTTCAGCAAGTGCGCGTTCTGGCTGGAAGAAATTCAATTTTTGGGGCACGTGTTATCAGCTAAAGGAATTGCGGTAGATCCTAGCAAGGTCAAAGATATTCTGGAGTGGAAACCCCCAACCACTGTTCACCAAGTCCGGAGTTTTCTTGGACTAGCTGGGTATTATCGCAGATTCATACCAGATTTTTCTAAGCTTGTGAAGCCAATCACAAGTTTGTTGAAGAGTGATACTAAGTTCAATTGGTCTTCTAAGTGCAATGAAGCCTTTGAGCAACTGAAGACACTATTGACCACTGCTCCGGTATTAGCTCAACCGGACATCACTAAACCTTTTAACGTATATTGTGATGCATCTGGCAGTGGGCTCGGCTGTGTACTGATGCAAGAGGGCCGAGTGATTGCGTATGCTTCAAGGCAGTTGCGCCGACATGAGGAGCACTATCCCACTCATGATCTGGAGCTAGCTGCTGTGGTTCATGCCCTAAAGATTTGGCGTCACTATCTGCTGGGTAATATCTGTCACATATATACAGATCATAAAAGTTTGAAGTACATCTTCACCCAGTCAGAGTTAAATATGAGGCAAAGACGATGGCTTGAGCTCATTAAAGACTATGAACTGGAGATCCATCATCACCCAGGCAAGGCCAATGTGGTGGCAGATGCATTGAGTCGTAAGACTTCCTGCCACTGTCTTATGGCGAAGACTTCCGAGAACACTTTGTGTCAGGAAATGGAAAAGCTAAACCTGGGGATCATCCAACAAGGGACTCTAAATCAGTTAAGGCTTGAGTCAATCATTTTGCAAAGAATAATTGATGCTCAAAAGGATAATCTGGGTATGAAGCACATACGAGAAAAGATAAGGGCTGGAACAGCCAAGTGTTTCGAAGAAGACGATCAAGGTGTGATATGGTTTAAAAACCCCGTAGTTGTGCCAAAGAACGAAGAGCTCCGCCAGCAAATTCTTGATGAAGCCCATCTTAGTCGCTATTCTATTCATCCCGGAAGCACTAAGATGTATCAAGATTTAAAGCAACATTACTGGTGGACAAAAATGAAGATTGAGATTGCACGCTATGTGGCGAAGTGTGACACTTGCAGACGTGTCAAGGCCATACACATGAAAACCGCTGGTCCATTACAATCGTTGCCAATCCCAACATGGAAATGGGAAGACATCAGTATGGACTTTGTTGTGGGATTGCCCAGAACCGCAAAAGGGTATGATTCTATCTGGGTTATTATTGATCGACTCACAAAGATCGCCCACTTTCTCCCGGTCAAAGTTAAATATCCCGTCATTACCTATGCGGAGTTATACATTGCCCGTATTCTCAGTTTGCATGGTGTTCCAAAGACCATAGTGTCGGATCGTGGACCTCAATTCGTATCCAAGTTTTGGGAAGAACTTCATAAATTCCTGGGTACTAAACTGCTCCACAGTTCGGCCTATCATCCTCAAACCAGTGGACAAACTGAGAGAGTGAACCAAATACTTGAAGATATGATGCGGGCATGTGTCTTGGATTTCTCACTAAAATGGGATGAATGTTTACCCCTAGCGGAGTTTTCATACAATAACAGTTATCAAGAAAGTATCAAGATGGCACCTTTTGAAGCTTTATATGGACGTCGGTGTCGGACTCCGCTAAATTGGTCTGAACCTGGAGAAAGATACTTCTTTAGACCTGATATGGTGAAAGAGGTTGAAGAAAAGGTTCAGAGAATTATCCATAATATGAAGAAAGCTCAAGCACGGCAAAAGAGTTATGCAGACAAACGGCGAATGCCCTTATATTTTCTTGAAGGAGACTATGTCTACTTGAAGGTCTCACCAATGAAGGGCGTATCACGTTTCGGAGTTAAAGGAAAACTTGCACCACGATATATTGGTCCTTTTCTTATTCTGGAAAGATATGGGCCAGTGGCGTATCGACTTCAGCTCCCCGAAACATTGTCTGCTGTGCACAATGTGTTCCACGTGTCACAATTGAAGAAGTGTCTTCGGGTTCCTGATCGAACCGTTGAAGTGATTGATGTTGTCCTGGAACCGGATTTAACATACTCGGAACATCCTATTCGAATTCTGGATCAAAAGGATAGGATCACCCGAAGAAAGACTCTCAAATTTTACAAGATACTGTGGAACCAGCATTCGGAAGATGAGGCTACATGGGAAACCCAAGACTTTTTAGATAAGAATTTCCCAGGCTTCCTAGCCTCATGTAAATTGTAAAGCCTGTATAGCTGTTGTAATAAAGAAGTAACCCCCACATCACCCCTGTCTTGTACCAAAAATAAGGAAATAAAAATGTGATGCGTTTCCTTTACCATTACTTACCCTAGGATTTTTAATCTCGGGACGAGATTCTTTTATGGGGGGAAGGATGTAACACCCCTGGTGTTACTGTAACTAAAACTTGAGCATGGCATCATAGCATTGGCATTGCATATGTTTGACACACCTAGAGTGCATTCACTAGGCAAAAATTTCAAACAAGTTGTATTGTTTTGAGTGTTTTGCAACTAGAACCCTGGTTAATAGACTTAACCCTAAATAGTGGTTAAAGGGGGTAAAACTTAACCCAAGTTAAGAAAACCTAAAGCTTTAGGGTAAAAGTCATAAAATGACCCTAAAAATAAACTTGAATCACTTTTGTACCCCTGAGATACCAGAAACCCTAATTGGAACCCTGGAAAACCCTAGAACCAAACCCTAAGGGCTTATATGCAAAATTAGTCCACTTTTGGACTAAAGTGCAAAAACCAAGCCGAATAAGTATCTTAAGTCCTTTGGTTCACAAATATGTGGACTTGAAAGCAAAACCCTAAGTTTTGGGTTTATTTGCAAAAAGTACCACTTGACCTCTATATAGTCTAAGTCTGGATTTCAGTGATATTGGCTCAACTTTGGAGCCTTGTATCTTTCAGAATATAGGGTTTTTGCCCTAGGTCACCACATCAAGTTTGTAGCTCAATCATAGGAGAATAACTTTGCTTAAGAGTGCAAGCATAGTTGTTAATAGTAAATTGGAGATAATTAAGCTCAAAGTCAGGCTGTCAGGTAATCACTGGACTGAATCTTCAGTAACAGTGTGATGGGGTAAACTTTGAGCCCGATTTTGAATAGAATTTGGTAACTATTTTATGGTAAGCTCCATGGCAAAGTTGAAGATGGACTATAGGTCTATAAACTTGATGCAGAAAATTGAATCGGTTACCACAGCAAATTTGGAGAAAATTCAAGTTGAACATCGTCTGTGAGGTGCTCTAATTGATGGCCACCATGGTACAGTAGACTGGAATGGATCAGGACGCCAGTGCGACTGCTCTTACCGCCGGCGACCGATTTCCGCCGCGATTCGTGCCGCCGCCGGTCCAACTTGAGCTTGGGGTAAGTGGATAACACCTGGTGCACGTTGCCGTGGATAAGTCCGGCCAGAAAAGTAAACCCGACCACCGTACAGAGTTGCCGCGGTGGAAACCCGATAGGTTCGCCGTCGACCGCCGCTTCCCGACCGTGCGCCGCGTGGCCTAGCCGTTTTATAGCGTCGCCATGACTCCCTCTACCCGTCCCATCGTCGCCGGGGAGCTTGCCACGGCAATAGCCACGCATTCACCACACCTGTGTTCTTCCCTATCTCCGGCCGCCGCTCATCTCCATCCAAATTGAGCACCACCGCCCGCGAACACTATAAATTGAGCCTCTGGGCAGCTGTGCTAGGTCATCCCGAAGCTATTGCACCCGCTCCCACCCTCAATCCTCCACCAGCACGCTCCAATTTCTAGTTTCCCCCAATTCTGTTCTGAAGCACCGCCGGATCGAGCTCACCGCGGCCAGCTCAACCCAGGTTAGTTCAAGCTGCACCGTTGCTTGTTCTAACGTCCCTAGGCTTTCCACATGCTCTCTGACCCTTTTGATTGAACCAAGTCACCATGGATTACCGGGAACACCTTCACCCATCCGCAATGTTCTCGGTTCACGTGGACAGAGCGTAATAGGTCGCCATTCGTGCAATTAAGTTAGGGGAAATGCTCGGGCAAGCCCCGATTTGGTGTCCACCGCTCGGGAGCGCCGGTCACTGCCCCAATCGGCCGGTACAGTGGCTCGCCGGAGCCTCTCCGTGCGCTGCCATGGTCGGGGACCTTCCCCTGCGAAGAAACAGAAACCGGAGGTCTCTTTTGCAAGTTGTCAGTGACTGAGAAACACAGTAAATAAACCTGCTTCAAATTAACCAAAACCCCAAGGTCCCCTGTGCAAAGCCGCCAGGGCGCGGCCGCGCGCGGGCGCTTTCCTCCCTGGTCTTGGGCCGCTGGGCTGAATCCGGCCCAGTTCCCCTTAATTCTTTTCCTTTTTCTTTTTCAGCAGAGATTCAAAAATGTGTAGAAAAATGTAGAAAAATGCTAAAATTGTGAAACTAATTTTCCTAGGTTTGTTATTTTCCATAGTATTTAATAAAAATAAGTTGGTGATTTTTAGTGAAAGTAAGAAATGTTAGAGTAATTAAAATAGTTAAAAGTCTTGGTTATAGATTTTTAGAAAATAATTGAGAAGTCCTAAAATGCCCAAACTTTTTATATGAGTGTTATACAATATTTAGAAGCCTTGGGTAGAGTTTGAATTGATTTGGACCTTGTTTGATCACCAAACCCCAAAACACCCCCCTGCCCTATGAACTCCTTTACCGACTCCGGAAACCCTAAATTCCCGGAACTCCGTGAAGGCAAGTTGTATTCAAGACAAAAATAATAAATTTATGTTGTCTTTGCATCCTCATGAGCATCCCATGGCATCCATTCTTATACATATGTATGGTTATGATTAGAACGAGAAGAAGAGGTAGAAGTAACTGAAGAGCAAGTACAACCACCTTTGGACACTCAGGCCGGGAATAGTTTCTACTTCGACATTTGTGGATCCGAGCCTGAATCACCTGTAAACGAAGGCAAGCCCCGGTGCATTTGCCACCTCCCTTGATGTTTTTAAAAATCTTTCTCACTTGCTTGCTGCATTAAGTTATAGGAGTTGATTGTTAAACAATTCCTGCATTACCTTCCTTGATGTTGATTACCCCCCCCCCTTGAAATCCTGTTTTTACAAAAGGTTTTACTTTGCTTAGCATGGCTTTAGAAAAACAAAAGATTTGTTTTACAAAAGATGTTTGGCAAAGTGGGAGGGTTGTTTTTTGAAAATAAAATTTGATGGTGGATCCATCAGGGCCTTGATGGATTCAACATCTGGAAAAGATGTACCTCTGCCAGGTACCAAACTTTGGGTTTGAAATGATTAAGCTGAGACCGGGCGGGTGACTTGCACGAGAAGAGAGTCTCGGTGTAGTGTCTCCGTCTGAGTCGATTAAGGACCGTCTCGATGTAGGCTTGATGATCGAGGACCCTTTAACTGGTCACATGCCTCGTCATGGGTAAGCCTTGCCTCGGGCAGACTAAGGCCGGAATAAGATAACACGAAATGGGCGTGGAGCGGTGGCGAGAGTAGCGTGTACCCTCCGTGGCAAGAGGCTGGACGGTGGTGTAGCTGTGCTCTCGGTTTGCGTGAACCTGATCCGGTCTTAAGAACCCCGGTGGCGGGTTGACATATGCAAGGGTTAAGTGCTACATATGTCGTGTGATTGGAGATCCTCAGCTGAGTATAATCGATTCGGATCGCCGTACCTTCGCGGTTATGAAGACTTGGTCACTGCCCTACACGTAGCATTCCACTAAAGACAATGGGCTTTTGTAAAAAAAATTGACTAGTGCAGGACCAGTGATTGAACTAGGGTAGAAAGAACTCTAGTTACAGGTAATTGTACTTAACTTGACAAATAAAATTGGATTTTTAAGGATCCACTTTAGTAAGCATTTCTGCAAAACAGAGTCTTTGAATATTGAAAAGCCTTACCTTGACTCCCACATAACCAGCATACCCTTGAGAGTCTTTTCTTTAGTCGGGTAAGACTTGCTGAGTATTCCATACTCAGGGTTTATCCCTTCGTTGTTTTTAGGTGAGGAAGTAGCAGACTTTTGCTGTTTCTGTGCCAAGGTGGTTCCAAAAGAAGAAAATCAAGACTGAAGTGCGGGAGGACTCGGTCCTCCACTTAAGAATCTTTTGCTTTTAGCTTCTCGGGAGGAGTTGGTGCCTCCCTGGTTTGTATAATATTACTCCTATGCACTCACTTTTAGTTTGGTCTGTAATAACATAACTCAAGCTTACTTTTGAAATAAATGTAAGATTATGTAATTCGCTTCCGCATTTCTTTATCTCCGATGTTCTGTAATGTCTACAAGATGGGTGAGACGTTCCTGGCGAGGTAAGGAAAGATACCGAACTTGTCAAGTAGTTCAGGGGCACCTACAGGGTTGTCTGATGTCCGTTGGACAAGGACAACTGTAGGTGGGCCTAATTACTTGGGAGGTTCCGTCACAGCGCCGGAGGCGACGGCGGGCGCCGGAGTCTCCAAGTCAACGAGGGTGGTGCCGCCGGCCAGCGGAGTGGCGGAGGCTTCGAATGCGGCCCAAGCGTTGCCGTTGTCGGGCAAACGCGTTGCCGACTTCGGCACCGATATTACTGTGGACGACTATCTTGGTGGTAAGTCGCTGGCCTATTATTGTTATTTGTATATTTTTTTTTAATTTGTTGACGCGTTGCAGGGCCGGGCGAGGGCCAGCTTGCTATAGCTGCGCCTGGCGCGGCGATCGCGACGGCCGTCATGGTGCCGAAGGCGAGGGGCGAGGCGCTTGGCGCCGAAGGCGAGGTGTCGGCCCTCGCGTTGGTCAGGGACGAGGCGGGCGTGGCGACCCGCCGGCTGAAGGGAGTGACGGAGGCGCTGAGTCAGGCGACGGAGGCGCTGAGCCAGGTCCGCTGAGCTATGGTCTCTCCCCCCCTTTCTTTTCTTTTTTTACGTCAATGGCCTTACGTGTGCTCTGCAGGTGGCTGACTTCGCCAGCCGTACTGCATCGGGGGCCCTCACGGCAGCTGTGTCTGCCGAAGTCAAGAGACTTCGGACACAACATGCTGACGCTGTCCGTGAGAAGTCGGCCTCCGACAGCAAGTGCCGTAAGCTGACGGACAGGGTGGCCGCCCTGGAGAGGGAGAAGGCCGACCTCCGGCGCCAGCTGGCGGCAGAGAGGAGGGAAGCCAACGAGGCCGTCGCCAAGGGGCAGGCTGCACAGGCAGAGGCCAAGCTGGCGCGGGCGGAGGGCAATCTTGCCAAGGAGCTCGCCGATCATCTGCAAGAGCGGCTCACTGCCCTGGAGAGCCGCGCGAAGGAGGCCGAGGCCGCGATGCATGCGGAGGCCGAACGGACGCGCACGCAGCTTATGGATACATATCGTGAGCTGGGTGCGCGGACCGGTGACTTCGAGGTGCCGGACCGAGAGCCCGGGCTTCGCTGTCTGCAGTGGGTGCAGGAGGAGCTGCTGGAACTTCCAGCCGTTGCGGGGGGGTTGATGTCGTACGCCTCCCTGGTCACCTGCGAGGGGGCGATGAACGCTCTCTCCCGCGAAGGGTGCCGGCACTTTGAGGCCTTCGACCAGGCGGAGGAAGAATTTGAGCGAGATATCTATAAGGTCGAAGACCCCATTGTGAAGGAATCCGCCGGGGCCCTTTATGACCGGATGTGGGGTCTGTACGGTCGTGAGGTGGTCAGGGAGCGGGCCAAGACTGCGAGGGCTCAGGTAACGTTGTTGTTTGTTTGGCGTTTGCTGTATGCAGGCTGTGCGTGTGTTTGCTGAATCTGTGTGTCTTGTCCTAGGCGGAGCGCGGCGAGCGGGTGGACGACTTCGGGGCTCTGAACAGCGCGCTGCCAGACCCGGAGCCGACCCTCGCGGAGGCTGTGACTGGGGTCGCCCTGGAGCCAACCCCGGAGACCGCAGCGATCGCGACGGCTGCCCCCACATCCGCTGTGGCCGGCGAAGACCTGCCCCCGAAGGTGGCCAAAGGCACCCCTGATGCCCCCGCAGCTGCTGTGCCGAGTGCTGAAGATCCCGCGGCGGTGGCGGCGGAGCCAACGGCGGAGCCAACGGCGGAGGCTCCCACAGCGTCAGGGCCTTCGCAGGTGGCGTAGTAGGTGTTTAGGGTTGGGGACTTTTTGGATGCTGTGCTGAATTTTGGTTGCTGCGCAGGTTCAAGATTTTGGGCCTGCGCACGCAACCGCTACTACTGGGTTTTTTGGCGGCTTCGACAGCGGAAGGTGGGAATGAATATGGTGGGTCTGTATCTGAGTTTTTTGATTTTACTGACTCTGGGAGCTCGGTTGAGTGGACTGAGGAGTCGTCGGAGGAGGACTTGGATTATTTTGCGGCCTTGGACGTGGCTGCGGCGGAGGCTTCGCCACACGCCGCGGACGCGCCAGACGTGCCAGGTCCTAGGACCGGGCGCCGACGACGAAGGGCGGCTGCAAAACGTAGGGTTAGCGCGGAGGAGGGGGCTCGGCTTCGTGTGAGTAGGGCTGGTCGTCAGGAACTGTAGTCTTTGCCGGCCGCTGCGAGTACAGGGGAAAGGGAACTGCGAAGTCTTTTTGCGGGTGAGGAGCTTAGGATAATGTTATTTAATTATAGAGAGATGGGGCTTATTCCTAAGGTTGAGCCGATGTAGAGTGTGGTGCCCTCGCTGGTATATGTGTGGGGGTTTGTACGATGAAGTTGTGCGCCCTCGCGTGCCTGTGCCTGCGAGGACGTTGTGTGCCCTTGTCTGGTATGGTTGGTTATGCTGTGCTGTTGTGATTATAGTCGTTCTTAGCACGGATGGTTTGATGCTATCGTTTCTGCTTTTGTTGTGCTAGTTCGGCTGCGCCCTTAGGCGGCTTCTGCGCGGAGTCTTTGCGATAGACTTCGGGTTTTTTCGCACTTGTTGTGCTTAGTCCGGCTGCACCCTTAGGCGACTTCTGCGCGGATAGTCTTCGCGATAGACATCGGATTTTGTCGCACTTGTTGTGCTTAGTCCGGCTGCACCCTTAGGCGACTTCTGCGCGGATAGTCTTCGCGATAGACATCGGATTTTTTCGCACTTGTTGTGCTTAGTCCGGCTGCACCCTTAGGCGACTTCTGCGCGGATAGTCTTCGCGATAGACATCGGATTTTTTCGCACTTGTTGTGCTTAGTCCGGCTGCACCCTTAGGCGACTTCTGCGCGGATAGTCTTCGCGATAGACATCGGATTTTTTCGCACTTGTTGTGCTTAGTCCGGCTGCACCCTTAGGCGACTTCTGCGCGGATAGTCTTCGCGATAGACATCGGATTTTTTTCGCACTTGTTGTGCTTAGTCCGGCTGCACCCTTAGGCGACTTCTGCGCGGATAGTCTTCGCGATAGACATTGGATTTTTTCGCACTTGTTGTGCTTAGTCCGGCTGCACCCTTAGGCGACTTCTACGCGGATTTGTCGCATGCGAGGGTGGCTAGCGCTTAGCCTCGCGGTGACTTCGAATTGGTCGAATGCCGAAGACCGTTGTCGCGGTCTTTTTTCGACACATGTTTTTGCGGGGGATTTTTCTCACATATATTACATGGCTCCGCCTCGTTAAAAACCTCACCCCCCGGGAGGAAAAGAGTGCGAGCCGGTACAAGATTGTTTGCAGCGAATTACAAGGGCGAAATCAGCCCTAAATGGGTCAAACAAAAAATTTGCGAAGGTTGTCGATGTTCCAGGAGTGCTCCAGGTCCTCGCCATTTGGCGTTGTGAGCCTGTAAGCGCTGGGGGAAGCTTTTGACTTGACTATGAAGGGGCCCTCCCACTTGGGCTCCAACTTGCCCTTGGACTCCGTCCGAGCTGTTCGGACGAGTACGAGGTCCCCCTCGCTGAACTCCCTCGGGATGACTGCGCGGTCGCGCCATGCTTTGGTCTGGGCTTGGTATTTGCTTAGGGCCTGTAGGGCGAAGACCCGGTCTCCGTCAATGAGATCTTTTGAAGTTGGCTCGTCCACGTCGGGGACGGCTGACGGAACTGTACGCGGGGACCCATGCTTTATTTCTTGCGGGGTCATCGCCTCCGATCCGTATAGAAGGCGGAAAGGAGTGAACCCGGTCGCCCTGCACTCAGTTGTGTTTAGCGCCCAGACTGCCTCCGGTAATAAATCGGTCCATCTGCCTTTTTTTTCATCGAGGAGCATCTTTTTGACAGCTGTGAATATTTTCCCATTGGCACGCTCCACGACCCCGTTGGACTGCGGATGATAGACCGAAGCGAAGGCAAGCTTGGTGCCGATGGAGAAACAAAAATCCTTGAAATCTTGGCTGTCGAACTGCTTGCCGTTGTCAACTGTTAGCTCGGACGGTACTCCGAAGCGGCAAACGATGTTCTGCCAGAAGAATTTTTGGGCAGTCTTTGATGTGATCGTGGAAACAGCCCTCGCTTCAATCCATTTGGTGAAGTATTCGACGGCTACGAAGGCGAACTTAAGGTTCCCCTGAGCGGTGGGCAGGGGCCCGACGATGTCCAGGCCCCAGCGCTGGAGAGGCCATGTATGGGCAATCAGCTTTGTATATTGCGAGGGGTTGCCTGACCGAGGAGAGAACTTCTGGCAGGCTTCGCAGGACCTTGTGACCCGATTTGCAGCGCAGATCATTGCGGGCCAGTAAAACCCTTGTCGGATCACCTTGGCAGCCAGGGCCCTTGGCCCTGCGTGCGAGCCGCACGTGCCACTGTGGACTTCGCGTAGGATCTGCATGCCTTCGGTTTCGGTGACGCATTTAAGCATTGGCTGACTGACCCCTTTCTTGTATAATTGGCCCTCAATCAGTGCGAAGTCCCGGCTTCGATGTCTGAGGCGCTTTGCCTCACTGACGTCAGTTGGATGATAGTACCCCTGTAGGAACAGGGTTATCGGTGCCCGCCAGTCTTCGGTCATGATTAGGTTGACTATACGGTGGCCCTCGCTATCATTAGTTATTTGGAGCCCTTCGGGGCTCCGGACGGCGGGCGTGCCGATGGTGTGAAAGAACACGTCGGAGGGCAAGGGCTCGCCTCTGGCGGCAGCCTTGGCCAATGCGTCGGCCTCCTCGTTCTTGGCCCTATCCACATGCTGCAGGGTGAATCCCTTGAACTGTCTCTCGAGACTTCGGATAGCCGCGAGGTATTGCATGAGCGCGGGGTCCTTTGCTGCATAGTCTTTCTCGATCTGGCCGGCAACTATCTTGGAGTCTGTCTTGATGATACATGTGGTGACTCTGAGGGCCCTTAGCTTGCGGAGGCCGAGGATAACCGCTTCATACTCTGCGATGTTGTTCGTGCATCTGTCGGACTCCAGAGCGAAGCTGAAGCGTGCTGCATATCTGTGTTTGACTCCGGTAGGTGAGGTGACGATTGCAGCGACGCCTGCCCCCGCATGGCACCATGCGCCGTCGCAATGGATGGTCCAGACTTTTTCTGTGGACGGGTCCGGCTGTGCTATTGGCCCAGTCCAGTCGACGACGAAGTCTGCCAGGACTTGCGACTTGATGGCTGTCCTGGGCTCGAAGCTGATGTGGTAGCCGGAGAGTTCGGCTGCCCACTTGGCAATTCTCACCGATGCCTCCGGGTTTCTGAATAGTTCGCCGAGCCCTCTGTCAGAGGTGACTCGGACCTTGAATGCTTCAAAGTAATGGCGCAGTTTGCGCGAGGACATGACAACTGCGTAGGCGATCTTCTCCAGCTCTGTCATGTTGCATTTGGACGGTGTCAGGACTTCGGAGACATAGTAAATAGGGCACTGTCTGACTGTGCCTTCAACAGTCTGCTCCTGCACTAGTGCCGCGCTGACCGCGTGCGGCGAAGCCGCGACATAGAGCAATAGGGGGAGCGAGGAGTCGGGGCTTGTGAGGATGGCCAGCTCCGATAAGTACTGTTTTAATGAGGCGAAGGCCGCTGCTTGCTCTGGCCCCCAAGCGAAGTCTTTCGCACCGCGAAGTGTTTTGAGGAAGGGGAGACTTCGCTCGGCGGACCTGGAGATGAATCTGTTGAGAGCGGCCAATCTGCCTGTCAGACGCTGGACGTCCCTGACGGACTGCGGAGGCGACATGTCGACGATGGCCTGGATCTTGGTTGGGTTGGCCTCGATGCCGCGGTGTGACACCAGGTAACCCAATATCTTGCCCTGGCGAACACCGAAGACGCACTTTTCCGGGTTCAGGCGGAGTCGTGCATCTCGCATGTTCGCGAATGTCTCGGCGAGGTCGGCGAGGTGGTCCTCCTTATTCTTGCTGGCGACGACGATGTCGTCCACATATGTAAATATGTTTCTACCGACCTGCCCTTCGAGTACTGTTCTGGTGAGTCTGGAGAAAGTGGACCCCGCATTCTTGAGTCCCTCCGGCATCCTGATGAAGCAATAAGTGCCGAAGGGTGTTATAAAGCTGGTGCTAGCCTTGTCTTCCTCCTTCATGTATATCTGGTGATAGCCGGAGAAGCAGTCGAGGAGTGACATGACCTCGCATCCGGCCGCGCTATCGACTATTTTGTCGATTCGCGGCAACGGGAAATTGTCCTTCGGGCAGGCCTTATTGAGACTGGTGAAGTCTATGCACATTCGCCATTTCCCGCTTTTTTCTGCACCATTACGACATTGGAGAGCCACGTGGGGTAAGCCACTGGCTCGATGAATTTAGCTTCTAGGAGGCGGTGCACTTCCGCCTTGGCGGCCTCTGTCTTTTCGTCGGACATTTTGCGGAGCCTTTGCTTTTTTGGTCGCACCAAAGGGTCAATTCCCAAGTTGTGCTCAATTATGGATCGGCTGACTCCGACCAGGTCTAGGGCGGACCAGGCGAAGACATCTTTATTCTTGGCCAGGCAGCAGAGAAGCTTCTCTTCTTCATGTGACGTAAGGTCTTCGCTGATAGTGACTATCTGCTTGGGCGTGGCCTGATCAAGGGGAACAGTCTTGGTTCCGTCTTGGCTCTGCAACTGTGCCTTCTCGTGCTGCTTGTCGGTTGGGCTGGCGGGCGTGGGGACCTCGTGCTGGGTCGTGAGACAGTGTACGTTCCTCTGACCAGGCACGAAGTCCCGCTCTATGTTGCGCGCCGTCTGCTGGTTGCCGTAGATCGTGATAGCGCCTAGCGGACCTGGTATCTTCATACATAGGTACAGTCCGTGGATGGCAGCTTCGAACTTATTGATGGAGCCCCGGCCCATGATGGCGTTGTACGGATATACCATGTCGACAATGTCGAAGGTTACTTGCTCACTTCGGGCATTGGGTGCTACACCGAAGGAGAGGGGAAGCTCTATTTTGCCAACGGGAAAGGTGCCCTTGCCGCCGAAGCCATACAACGGGTTGTCCGAAGGCTTGAGCAGACTGTGGCTTATACCCATGCGGTCGAAGGCGTGGAGGAAGATGATGTCCGCCTGGCTGCCGTTGTCGACTAGGACTTTGTTTAGGTCCCAGCCTGCCACGCTGCAATTGATGACCATAGCGTCGATGTGGGGGGCGCTGCGCAGGTCGACGTCTCGTGCATCGAAGGTTAGCGGTATGTGGGACCACTTCATCTGCACGACTGGGCCGGTGACCGCGACATGGTTGATGCTGCGGTAGTGGTCCCGCTTCTGCCGCTTGGTGTCGAAGTCAGTGCTGGACCCCCCTGTTATCATGTGAATGACTCCGCGATATGGTTGATCGGCGAAGTCTTCCTGCTTTGGGGCATGGGGGATGTTTTGGTGTTGCTGGTGTGGTGGTGGGGGTGGAGGAGGTACGATTTGTACTTCCTGATGGTGTTGGTAAGCGTGGTGCGGTGGATGCGGAGCGGGAGCGTGGATATATGGTGGCTGGTAATTATGCGCGACAATTCTGGGATTGTCGGCTGGCTGCGCCCGCGCCATTCTGTCTCTGGTGGCCTTCGTTTCGGGGCAGTCTTTGGTTTGGTGGGCGCAGTCTTCGCCGTGGAAAAGGCAGTAGAACCGGCGCGGCGGCTGCGCGCGCCCTCGGCCCCTGCCACGAGTTCCGTTTCCGCGGCCTTGGGGGGGATATTCCTGGCGACGAGGGGGGTCAGCAGCAGGCTGCTGGTTTGCGATGTTGTGCACTTGCTGTTGACTGCGGCCATCTCGACCGGAGTCTGGTTGCGGAGTCCTCGTCCATGTGCGGCTGGACTGCGGGGCATCTTTGGGCTTCCGCTGTGACTCAACTTTGCGCTGGTGGAGCTCTTCGGATTTGGCATATTTTTCAAAGAGCTGATATAGCTCCTGAAGGTTCTTGGGTGGATCTCTGATACAGTGGCTGTAGAGGACGCCGGCCCGAAGGCCACTGATGGCGTAGTGGATAGCGATCTGATCATCGACGGAGGGCAGCTGTGACTTGAGCGTTAAGAATTTACGGTAATACTCCCGCAGAGTCTCCTTTTCCAGCTGTTTGCAAAGCGAGAGCTCGGCCAAAGCGTCGGTGTCTGGGCGGTACCCTTGGAAGTTGAGAAGGAACTTGTCCCTGAGACTTCTCCACGAATCAATGGACAGCGGAGGCAATCTGGTGAACCAGGTGAGTGCTGGGCCCTCTAGGGCGATGATGAAAGACTTCGCCATTGTGGCGTCGTCCCCTCCGGCGGATGCAACGGCGACTTGATAACTCATTATGTATTGCGCCGGATCGGTGCTGCCGTTGTACTTGGGATATGCCCCTGCTCGGAAGTTAGCTGGCCAAGGCGTCACTTGCAGGTGTGGCGCCAGGGGACTTCGCTCGTCGAGGTAGTTGACCCCTTGGAATGGCGCGCCGTGCTGGAAGGCGTAGTCATGTTGGGGGAAACGCGGGTTCTCCGGCTGCGCCCGGTGTTGCAGGGGTGGGCCATGCTGCAGGCCGAGGTGGCCTTCGCGCGTGTCCTCCGGCTGCGCGCGCTGCTGGAGGGGTGGCTCTTGCTGTAGACCGAGGTGGCCTTCGCGCTGCATCAGCGCGATCTCGCGCTCGAGGTCTTGGGCCTTCTGCTCCTCGTCGCGTATCATCTGCCGCACCTTGGCTAGTGCGGACACACGTTGGCGCTTGGCTTCCAGTATCTCTTTCTGCCTCTGGAGATTGCGGTTCTTGAGGCGCAGGGCGCGCAGCTGTAACTGTTCTTCTGTTGAGACGCCGAGGACCTCGCCGTCCTCGGTGAGATCCGTGCCCTCCACTGGGGCGAAGCCTGGGGGCGGCTGCGATTGTCCTTCGGGCCCGCAGGTGCAGAAGGTGTCGTCTTCGCAGGTGCGGGGAATGTTGTCTTCAGTGGGCTCTTGGTGGGTGGATTGGGTGAGGGCGAGGGCCTTGCCCTTTCTTGCGGCCAGCAGTGCTGCCTTCGCAGCCTCGTCAGCCTTCGGGTTAGCTCTCTTGGGTGCCATCGCGGGTGGTCTTGTTGTAGCACGAACGGTGGGCGCCAAATGTTGGAACTTGCTCTCAGCAGCAAGGAAGCCAACAAGGGTGAACGGTGGTGACAGCAGGGTTACGTGCACGGGGGCAATAGCTCTGTTGATCTAGCCTCTCACGGGCACTGTGCGGGGGTATTTATAGGTAGCTGAGTGCCCAGCGCCTTGTGTTAAGGACGCATGTGCCCTCAGACACCTAGTTTATCCCCAGAATATTCCCATAAAGCAGGGTTACAAGCTGTAATTACAAGAATGCCTTTACAAACTAGGCCCGTAACACAAAGGCGGCCACGCTGGGCCCGTTACAATGGGCCAGATCACACGTGGGCCTTAGAGCAGGACGAGGCCGTGCTGCGGGGAGACGTCACTGCTGGCCTTCGTCTGGTGCTGAATGAAGCGAAGGGTGTCCCTGCCCGTTTTGTCTTTGACAGACCAGCGACTGCAGCGAAAGGCGACGAGCGAAGGGTGGCGTCTTTGCCTTCGCCCCAACACCAGTCAACTTTGGGTTGCTGGACTGTTGTCTCCTTATAATGTAATTATTTATTTTGTATAGAATTCCTGTTATGTAGTAAAGATGTGACATTCGATCATGTGCCATGATTCATCATATGTGTGAGACTTGGTCCTAGCACACCTGGTGATTATGTTCGCGCCCGGGTCTTGGTGTCCCTAAAACCCGGGTGTGACATCGGGGTAGCCTAGCGCGGCTTCCGTCGGGCTGGACGACTGGCACGGTGGGCGCGGGTCTCCGGCGAGGTCGAGCGACGTGGGCAGAGCGTGAGAGAGGGCGAGGTTGTGCGAAATGGGACGGGGGAGCGAGTGTGGGCGCGGGCAGTGCTCAAAAAGGAGCTGGGTGCATGGGCGGGCGACGTGGCCAGGGATCTCGGCGTTCATGCGAGAGTGCGCGCGTGTTGGTCCACTACAGACGCGGGGAAGGCGGAGCTGACAGGGCGGTCCCTGGTGCAACGAGAGAGAGAGCGAGCAAGCGGGGGTAACCGGTTGTCGGTGTTTTGGACCCGCGGGGACCCTCAACCGACTAGTGAATTTTATGCTGCGTGTCCCTGCCTGGATGGATTGATGCAAGATGAAACACAAGAGGGAGGATGAGGCTTATATTATCTTGCACCAGGGTGCTTGTAGTAGGGGTTACAAGCTTCGCGAGAGAGGGAACGGATCCCAGGTCTCTTGAGAGGTCTCGTGTTGTGGAGAGAAGGTTTTTTTGCCTTGAAGTAAGCCGTCTGAGTTAGCCTTCAAAGCCTGCTGTGGGAAGGCCCTGGGCATCTCCTTTTATAGATACAAGGAGGTGATCCATCTGTACATATGGGGGTGTAGCTATGTGCTAACGTGGCCAGCGGAGAAGTGCTTGAGACCTGAAGAAGCGTAGCTAGCGATGCGGCCCCAGGTCCTGCTGACGTTTCTTTGCCTTCGTATAGAGCTGAGGGCGGTCAACGCCATGGGTGCATGTCGGGAATCATCATTACCTGCTATTGGAGTAATTTGATGTGACACCGGTCTTGTTCCTTTGTAGCCTGAGGTGGCTAGCTAGGGGGAAGGATAGTGTTGTTTTCCTGGTTTGCGTAGTTGGCTCAAGGTCATCTCGGGCAAGGCGGTGATCTCTCCCAAAGTCGAGGCCTAGGTTGGGCGAGGCGAACATCTCCTCCCGAGGCCGAGGCTGAGGCCGAGGCCTAGGTCGGGCGAGGCGAAGACCTCCTCCCGAGGCCGAGGCTGAGGCCGAGGCCTGGGTCGGGCATGGCAACGATTCCTTCCGAGCCCGAGGCTGGGGTCGGGCGAGGCAGAACTTCCTGCTGTGCCCGAGGCCAATCTCGGGAGAGGCGGTGACTTACTGTTGTCAGTCTTATCCCGGTGGTTGGCACAGTGGTCTGAACGGGGTGAATAGTGTCGTCTCCTGTCAGAACGATCAGTAAGAAGGGTGAAGTGACTGTGGTCATTTCGACCTTGCCAACTGAGGCACGCGTGTCAGGATAAGGTGTCAGGTGATCCCCGCATTAAATGTGCACGTGATACGGTCGGTGGCAAGGCGATTTGGCTGAGGTCGCTATACGATAAAGTTTTGCCTGAGCTTCGCCTCGGGCGAGCCGGGGGTGCGGTCACTGCCTGAGGGGACCCTCGGGCGAGCCGTGAATCCATTCGGGAATACTGTTCTTGCCCGAGGCTGGGCTCGGGTGAGACGGGATTGCGTCCCTTGGTAGATGAGGCCTTAACTTTGAACCGTGCTTACCAGTCTTTATGGTTTATTTTAGAAGATGTTCTCTAGCCACGCTTAGGAGTACTGGGGGTACCCCTAATTATGGTACCCGATAGTAGCCCCTGAGCCTCAAAGGGAGTGTAGGCACTCGCTTGGAGGTTCTACCAGATTTTTGCAAGGGGACTGGCCTTTTTCAGTTGTATTTTGTTCCGATGGGTGCGCACGAGCGCACCCGTCGGGTGTAGCCCCCAAGGCCTCGGAGGAGTGGTTTGACTCCTCTGAGGTCTTTAACGCTCTTCTTGTTACTCCTCGGTCGGCCTTGTTGTTCTTTTATGCGGCCTAGCCACAGTCCGGGTGCATAGTCAGGCTCCGAGTTTTTAAGTTAGTTTGTCAACGCGGTCAACAATTTGGTCGTAGCCTGGTGCGAGAGCAGCCCCGAGCCTCTGCACAGAGCAAGAGGACGATCAAGGACTGTCTCGGCTTTTTATTGTATGCCCCTTCGTCGCCTTTCCGCAAGGAGGAAGGGGGGAACGCGCCATGTTACCCTTGGTGGGCGCCGAACACGGTGTTTCCAGTGAGTTGCTAACGGGTAATCCGAACGGACGCCCGAGCCCCGTTCGATAAGGGTCGGCTAGTGGCCCAGAGGCGCGCTCCAAAAGTACCTGCAGGTGATTCACTGGACCCGGACCCATTTGATAGGGTCCGAGGGCTGGGTGCCTCCCTTCGGTGGGATTCCATTACAAATCGTTCCCGCTGGTCTCGGAAATGTCTTAGGTTACCTCGGGAGTGTAGCCCGAGCCTTGGCCATGTAATGGACGTACCCAGGGTCATCCCTGACTCTACATGCTCTGGGGCGGCTGTCGAATCCCTCCGAGGGGCTAGCCTTCGAACCCCTCATCAGTAAAGGGCTCGGAGCCAGAGTGCTCTGGGGCGGTTGCCGAACCCCACAGGGCACAACCTTTGAACCCCTGATCAGTAGGAGGGCTCGGGGCCCGTTTCCTTTGCTGAGAAGGACTCCTTCGAAATGTCTCCTTTCTCAATCCCTGCGGAGAGAGAGAGAGAGGGTAAAGGAAGAAAGGAGATATTTCGAAACAGTGTGGCGCACCTTTTTTGAGGCGGTCATCATGACGGAGGCGAAATGGCGCCCGCCCGCCTGCCAGAGGTGACGTGTGTCCTGCCAGAGAGTTAATGCGATGGGACGGGCGACTCGCGGGGTATCTATTGCGCGTGCGCGAGTCGTTCGAGGAACGGAAAAACCATTTTGCCTTCGAATTTAAAATTCACGAGGGGTTCGAGTGAAGTTTTGGGTGGATTTCGCTCGGGCCTTTATATTCCTGGAAGAGGGGCCGGCAGTGCTTCTTTACCCTGCCATTTGCGCTTGCCTTCCGCTTTTGCTTTCGCAACCTGAGAGAGTAGACAGAGAGAAGAGAAAACTGCGCACCTCGTCCCCTCCGCTTCCACTGCTTCTGCTCGGCGATGGCTGACAAGGCGACCGTCATTCCGCTGCGTGACCCGTGGCCCTTCTCCACCATCACTGTGGAGGATCTGTAGGCCCTCGTCACTGAGGGTTTGCTCCGTCCTCTCTCCGGCGGGCCGCAGCCTGAGTGGTTGGCCCCCGGGAGCGAGGCCGACCCGACTCCGCCGTCGGGGTACGTGGTCAGCTTCACCCCTTTTCATGAGCGGGGGTTTGGGATGCCAGCGAGCCGCTTCATGCGGTCGCTCCCGCATTACTATGGGGTGGAGCTTCACAACTTCAACCCCAACTCCATCGCGCATGTGGCCATTTTCATGGTGGTTTGCGAGGGGTTTTTGGGGATTGACCCCCACTGGGACCTGCGGACCCATCTCTTTTCCGTGGAATTCTTCGCCACGTCGACGGACGTGAAGAAGGTCCGTATGGCGGTGCGGGCTGGCGGCTGCACCCTCTAGCTGAGGTCGGGGCGCGCACAGCAGTACATCCACGCCTCCCTTGTGTCTTCGAACAAGGGGTGGCAGAATCGGTGGTTTTATCACCGGAATGACGACGCGGTGTTGCCGCCCTTTTCTCATCGAGTGGTGACCGCCGCCGGCGATAACTGGCACTGGGGGGCCACACGCGAGAACCAGGAGAAGCTCCAGCCCATTCTCCATGCCCTGCAGAAGCTCCAAGCCGAAGGCCTTACCGTCGTGGGGGTCGTCGTCGCTATCCACCACCGGAGGGTGCTCCCATTGGCAGAGCAACGGTTGTGGCTTTTTGAAATGAAGCCGGGGGTTGATTTGAAGGGTTCACGGATGTCCTCGACCCCCTCTCCACCGACGACCTCCTCAGACGGATAGCGGGCAAGGTAGGGAGGCTGGACGCTGGCGTCCTTAACCAGCCCCCGATGCATCCCGACCACGGATATGTGTCTTTGGTAAGTGTCCGACCCTTCTTCTGTTTTGTGTCGTGTTCTTTACGTTTTTAGTCCTTACCCTTGGGATTTTTGTTCGTCCCCAGGGGTTGAGGAATTTTAAAACCTCCCGGCCACCGGTCCCGGAGGACGCGGCGGGTCGAACCGCGCGTAGGCTCGCCGCGGAGAAGGATAAGGAGAAGAAAGACACGGAAAAGGCCCGAGCTTGCGAGAGGATGCAGGCTCGGGAAGCCTTGGAGAAGCATCATCGGAGGCAAGCAAGGGATGGGCTCCCGTTGGAGCCGTCGCCGGACACGCCCGACGACGACGATGATGATGATTATGATGATGATGACGAGGACGACGACATGGCGGCCCGGCTTGGCCTCAGTCCGGATCCGAGGCTGGGCCAGAGGTCGTCAAGCCAGCCTCCAGGTGGGCCGGCGCCACCAGTGTTTGGGGTCGGGACGCTGGGGTCCCGGTCCAAGGAGCGGAGGCGGGCCGAGGGGGTACTTGACCCCTTGGCCGAGATAATTGGGGCGACTCTGGGGGGTCAGGTCGAACCGCACGCCCCCCAAGAGCATGTGCCCGTGCCAGCCGTACGGGAAGTTGGTCCCTCGGCTGTCATGAGTCGCCCGGGCAGGCTGCCCCCTCGGCGCCTTGGGTGTCCGAGGCGGAAGCGGCGTCGAAGCCGGCAGCAGGACAACCCTTGGCAGCGTTTGCGGAGACCGGGGCCCGAGAGGTCGCCCCACAGGCACGATTGGCCTTGCCCCGGAGCGGGTAAGTATCTGAGGGTACCCTTGTTTCAGTCGTTTTTCTGTGTGTCTTGATTTTGCCTTTTCTTCCTTTCAGCAAGCGGAGGCAGGGCTCGGCTGGTCTGGCCCCCACGAAGGCCCTTAAGACAGGGCCGGCCTCTTCAGCCGGAGCTGCGGCACGCCATGCTGGTTGGTTGGCCTCCGTGCAAGGCGCCCTCCAGCGGGGGGCCCAGGAGGCACGAGCTATCATGGGGCAAGCCTCCCAGGTCGACCCCCCTGTTCGAGCGGCCATCGTGCCGGGGGAGGCCGTTGACGCGGTCACGGCCTCGAGCCCACCTGCCTTGTTGCCAGCGCCGACGTCGATTCCTGTCGGGGTTGTCGCTGGTTCGCTCACGGAGCCGCCCGTCGCTGTCGATGTTGAGATGGCTGAGGTGCCTCCGCCCCTGGCTCCTTCGGTCCTGGTCATCCCCGATTCCCCCATTTTCGACCATGAGGAGGGGGCGACCGTTGTTGCCGAGGTCGGTGAGCGGAGGCTTGTCACCTTGGCCGAGGAGAGGCCCGATGCGTCGACTGCAGAGGAACCCGATGCCTCGGCCGCGGGGCGCAGAACTGTGGCCTGTCGTGGGGAGCAGCAGCCTTATCCCCACGCAGCTCAATCCCAATGAGTGGGGAGGGCAGTCGCTCGTGTTCTGGGGCCTCGATACCTCAGAGCCTCTCCTTGCCCTTAATGATGAGTTGGAGGAAAAGTTGCAGGATAATTTCCATGAATATAGCGAGGCGGCGATGAGGTCGCTTCGAATGGCCATGGAAATCCTTTCTAAAGACGTTCCCAGGGTCTTCCAGGTAAGGATTTAGACGTACACCTCGTGTGATTAGGGCATTCTTTGTGATATTCTATTTTCCTTTTCAGGAGCTCGCGGACATGAGCACTGCTAAGGCGTTGTTCCTCCGTTGTGAGAGCAGTGTTTGGGAATCGCTGCGGTCCCAGTGGGCTGCTCTTACTGAGGCCAATGAGCGTCTTGCCCAACAGAGCACCGAGGCGGCGGACCTTTGGCTGCTTTGTGAGGAGCTGAAGTCGGTGGCAGCGGCGGCGCGGACAGAAGCGGCATCGGCACGGACGGAGGCTTCGTTGGCTCGGGAGCAGGTGGCTTCCCTGGCCGAGGAGATGCAGCAGCGGCAGCTGGAGCTTGGCCAGGTCACCAGTGAGCGGGACCAACTCCGGAGCCAAGCTGCTGAGGCCGTGAGCCGGGCTGATGCCCTTAGGGGACAGCTGGCTGAGGTTACGGAGCGGCTAGCCGAGGCGACCGCTCGGGCCTGGACCCTTTCGGAGGGCCTGGCCGTGGTTGTCGGGTCTGCCTGGTCCGCCCAAGCCATGGCTTCACAGCAGCGTGCCCGGGCCAAAGGTATGTTTTGCCTGCTTTGCGATTTTGCTTTAGCTTAACTCTTCTCCTCGTGTCTGAAGAATATTGTCCGGTTGTCTTTAGGGTTCGAGACGGCTCTTAACTCTTCTCCTTGTGTCTGAAGGCCTATTATTGTTATTTGTGTATATTTTTTTTTAATTTGTTGACGCGTTGCAGGGCCGGGCGAGGGCCAGCTTGCTATAGCTGCGCCTGGTGCGGCGATCGCGACGGCCGTCATGGTGCCGAAGGCGAGGGGCGAGGCGCTTGGCGCCGAAGGCGAGGTGTCGGCCCTCGCGTTGGTCAGGGACGAGGCGGGCGTGGCGACCCGCCGGCTGAAGGGAGTGACGGAGGCGCTGAGTCAGGCGACGGAGGCGCTGAGCCAGGTCCACTGAGCTATGGTCTCCCCCCCCCCTTTCTTTTCTTTTTTTACGTCAATGGCCTTACGTGTGCTCTGCAGGTGGCTGACTTCGCCAGCCGTACTGCATCGGGGGCCCTCACGGCAGCTGTGTCTGCCGAAGTCGAGAGACTTCGGACACAACATGCTGACGCTGTCCGTGAGAAGTCGGCCTCCAACAGCAAGTGCCGTAAGCTGACGGACAGGGTGGCCGCCCTGGAGAGGGAGAAGGCCGACCTCCGGCGCCAGCTGGCGGCAGAGAGGAGGGAAGCCAACGAGGCCGTCGCCAAGGGGCAGGCTACGCAGGCGGAGGCCAAGCTGGCGCGGGCGGAGGGCAATCTTGCCAAGGAGCTCGCCGATCATCTGCAAGAGCGGCTCACCGCCCTGGAGAGCCGCGCGAAGGAGGCCGAGGCCGCGATGCATGCGGAGGCCGAACGGACGCGCACGCAGCTTATGGATACATATCGTGAGCTGGGTGCGCGGACCGGTGACTTCGAGGTGCCGGACCAAGAGCCCGGGCTTCGCTGTCTGCAGTGGGTGCAGGAGGAGCTGCTGGAACTTCCAGCCGTTGCGGGGGGGTTGATGTCGTACGCCTCCCTGGTCACCTGCGAGGGGGCGATGAACGCTCTCTCCCGCGAAGGGTGCCGGCACTTTGAGGCCTTCGACCAGGCGGAGGAAGAATTTGAGCGAGATATCTATAAGGTCGAAGACCCCATTGTGAAGGAATCCGCCGGGGCCCTTTATGACCGGATGTGGGGTCTGTACGGTCGTGAGGTGGTCAGGGAGCGGGCCGAGACTGCGAGGGCTCAGGTAACGTTGTTGTTTGTTTGGCGTTTGCTGTATGCAGGCTGTGCGTGTGTTTGCTGAATCTGTGTGTCTTGTCCTAGGCGGAGCGCGGCGAGCGGGTGGACGACTTCGGGGCTCTGAACAGCGCGCTGCCAGACCCGGAGCCGACCCTCGCGGAGGCTGTGACTAGGGTCGCCCTGGAGCCAACCCCGGAGACCGCAGCGATCGCGACGGCTGCCCCCACATCCGCTGTGGCCGGTGAAGACCTGCCCCCGAAGGTGGCCGAAGGCGCCCCTGATGCCCCCGCAGCTGCTGTGCCGAGTGCTGAAGATCCCGCGGCGGTGGCGGCGGAGCCAACGGCGGAGGCTCCCGCAGCGTCAGGGCCTTCGCAGGTGGCGTAGTAGGTGTTTAGGGTTGGGGACTTTTTGGATGCTGTGCTGAATTTTGGTTGCTGCGCAGGTTCAAGATTTTGGGCCTGCGCACGCAACCGCTACTACTGGGTTTTTTGGCGGCTTCGACCGCGGAAGGTGGGAATGAATATGGTGGGTCTGTATCTGAGTTTTTTGATTTTACTGACTCTGGGAGCTCGGTTGAGTGGACTGAGGAGTCGTCGGAGGAGGACTTGGATTATTTTGCGGCCTTGGACGTGGCTGCGGCGGAGGCTTCGCCACACGCCGCGGACGCGCCAGACGTGCCAGGTCCTAGGACCGGGCGCCGACGACGAAGGGCGGTTGCAAAACGTAGGGTTAGCGCGGAGGAGGGGGCTCGGCTTCGTGTGAGTAGGGCTGATCGTCAGGAACTGTTGTCTTTGCCGGCCGCTGCGAGTACAGGGGAAAGGGAACTGCGAAGTCTTTTTGCGGGTGAGGAGCTTAGGATAATGTTATTTAATTATAGAGAGATGGGGCTTATTCCTAAGGTTGAGCCGATGTAGAGTGTGGTGCCCTCGCTGGTATATGTGTGGGGGTTTGTACGATGAAGTTGTGCGCCCTCGCGTGCCTGTGCCTGCGAGGACGTTGTGTGCCCTTGTCTGGTATGGTTGGTTATGTTGTGCTGTTGTGATTATAGTCGTTCTTAGCACGGATGGTTTGATGCTATCGTTTCTGCTTTTGTTGTGCTAGTTCGGCTGCGCCCTTAGGCGGCTTCTGCGCGGAGTCTTTGCGATAGACTTCGGGTTTTTTCGCACTTGTTGTGCTTAGTCCGGCTGCACCCTTAGGCGACTTCTGCGCGGATAGTCTTCGCGATAGACATCGGATTTTGTCGCACTTGTTGTGCTTAGTCCGACTGCACCCTTAGGCGACTTCTGCGCGGATAGTCTTCGCGATAGACATCGGATTTTTTCGCACTTGTTGTGCTTAGTCCGGCTACACCCTTAGGCGACTTCTGCGCGGATAGTCTTCGTGATAGACATCGGATTTTTTCGCACTTGTTGTACTTAGTCCGGCTGCACCCTTAGGCGACTTCTGCGTGGATAGTCTTCGCGATAGACATCGGATTTTTTCGCACTTGTTGTGCTTAGTCCGGCTGCACCCTTAGGCGACTTCTGCGCGGATAGTCTTCGCGATAGACATCGGATTTTTTCGCACTTGTTGTGCTTAGTCCGGCTGCACCCTTAGGCGACTTCTGCGCGGATTTGTCGCACGCGAGGGTGGCTAGCGCTTAGCCTCGCGGTGACTTCGAATTGGTCGAATGCCGAAGACCGTTGTCGCGGTCTTTTTTCGACACATGTTTTTGCGGGGGATTTTTCTCACATATATTACATTGCTCCGCCTCGTTAAAAACCTCACCCCCCGGGAGGAAAAGAGTGCGGGCCGGTACAAGATTGTTTGCAGCGAATTACAAGGGCGAAATCAGCCCTAAATGGGTCAAACAAAAAATTTGCGAAGGTTGTCGATGTTCCAGGAGTGCTCCAGGTCCTCGCCATTTGGCGTTGTGAGCCTGTAAGCGCTGGGGGAAGCTTTTGACTTGACTATGAAGGGGCCCTCCCACTTGGGCTCCAACTTGCCCTTGGACTCCGTCCGAGCTGTTCGGACGAGTACGAGGTCCCCCTCGCTGAACTCCCTCGGGATGACTGCGCGGTCGCGCCATGCTTTGGTCTAGGCTTGGTATTTGCTTAGGGCCTGTAGGGCGAAGACCCGGTCTCCGTCAATGAGATCTTTTGAAGTTGGCTCGTCCACGTCGGGGACGGCTGACGGAACTGTACGCGGGGACCCATGCTTTATTTCTTGCGGGGTCATCGCCTCCGATCCGTATAGAAGGCGGAAAGGAGTGAACCCGGTCGCCCTGCACTCAGTTGTGTTTAGCGCCCAGACTGCCTCCGGTAATAAATCGGTCCATCTACCTTTTTTTCATCGAGGAGCATCTTTTTGACAGCTGTGAATATTTTCCCATTGGCACGCTCCACGACCCCGTTGGACTGCGGATGATAGACCGAAGCGAAGGCAAGCTTGGTGCCGATGGAGAAACAAAAATCCTTGAAATCTTGGCTGTCGAACTGCTTGCCGTTGTCAACTGTTAGCTCGGACGGTACTCCGAAGCGGCAAACGATGTTCTGCCAGAAGAATTTTTGGGCAGTCTTTGATGTGATCGTGGAAACAGCCCTCGCTTCAATCCATTTGGTGAAGTATTCGACGGCTACGAAGGCGAACTTAAGGTTCCCCTGAGCAGTGGGCAGGGGCCCGACGATGTCCAGGCCCCAGCGCTGGAGAGGCCATGTATGGGCAATCAGCTTTGTATATTGCGAGGGGTTGCCTGACCGAGGAGAGAACTTCTGGCAGGCTTCGCAGGACCTTGTGACCCGATTTGCGGCGCAGATCATTGCGGGCCAGTAAAACCCTTGTCGGATCACCTTGGCAGCCAGGGCCCTTGGCCCTGCGTGCGAGCCGCACGTGCCACTGTGGACTTCGCGTAGGATCTGCATGCCTTCGGTTTCGGTGACGCATTTAAGCATTGGCTGACTGACCCCTTTCTTGTATAATTGGCCCTCAATCAGTGCGAAGTCCCGGCTTCGATGTCTGAGGCGCTTTGCCTCACTGACGTCAGTTGGATGATAGTACCCCTGTAGGAACAGGGTTATCGGTGCCCGCCAGTCTTCGATCATGATTAGGTTGACTATACGGTGGCCCTCGCTATCATTAGTTATTTGGAGCCCTTCGGGGCTCCGGACGGCGGGCGTGCCGATGGTGTGAAATAACACGTCGGAGGGCAAGGGCTCGCCTCTGGCGGCAGCCTTGGCCAATGCGTCGGCCTCCTCGTTCTTGGCCCTATCCACATGCTGCAGGATGAATCCCTTGAACTGTCTCTCGAGACTTCGGATAGCCGCGAGGTATTGCATGAGCGCGGGGTCCTTTGCTGCATAGTCTTTCTCGATCTGGCCGGCAACTATCTTGGAGTTTGTCTTGATGATACATGTGGTGACTCCGAGGGCCCTTAGCTTGCGGAGGCCGAGGATAACCGCTTCATACTCTGCGATGTTGTTCGTGCATCTGTCGGACTCCAGAGCGAAGCTGAGGCGTGCTGCATATCTGTGTTTGACTCCGGTAGGTGAGGTGACGATTGCAGCGACGCCTGCCCCCGCATGGCACCATGCGCCGTCGCAATGGATGGTCTAGACTTTTTCTGTGGACGGGTCCGGCTGTGCTATTGGCCCAGTCCAGTCGACGACGAAGTCTGCCAGGACTTGCGACTTGATGGCTGTCCTGGGCTCGAAGCTGATGTGGTAGCCGGAGAGTTCGGCTGCCCACTTGGCAATTCTCACTGATGCCTCCGGGTTTCTGAATAGTTCGCCGAGCCCTCTGTCAGAGGTGACTCGGACCTTGAATGCTTCAAAGTAATGGCGCAGTTTGCGCGAGGACATGACAACTGCGTAGGCGATCTTCTCCAGCTCTGTCATGTTGCATTTGGACGGTGTCAGGACTTCGGAGACATAGTAAATAGGGCACTGTCTGACTGTGCCTTCAACAGTCTGCTCCTGCACTAGTGCCGCGCTGACCGCGTGCGGCGAAGCCGCGACATAGAGCAATAGGGGGAGCGAGGAGTCGGGGCTTGTGAGGATGGCCAGCTCCGATAAGTACTGTTTTAATGAGGCGAAGGCCGCTGCTTGCTCCGGCCCCCAAGCGAAGTCTTTCGCACCGCGAAGTGTTTTGAGGAAGGGGAGACTTCGCTCGGCGGACCTGGAGATGAATCTGTTGAGAGCGGCCAATCTACCTGTCAGACGCTGGACGTCCCTGACGGACTGCGGAGGCGACATGTCGACGATGGCCTGGATCTTGGTTGGGTTGGCCTCGATGCCGCGGTGTGACACCAGGTAACCCAATATCTTGCCCTGGCGAACACCGAAGACGCACTTTTCCGGGTTCAGGCGGAGTCGTGCATCTCGCATGTTCGCGAATGTCTCGGCGAGGTCGGCGAGGTGGTCCTCCTTATTCTTGCTGGCGACGACGATGTCGTCCACATATGTAAATATGTTTCTACCGACCTGCCCTTCGAGTACTGTTCTGGTGAGTCTGGAGAAAGTGGACCCCGCATTCTTGAGTCCCTCCGGCATCCTGATGAAGCAATAAGTGCCGAAGGGTGTTATAAAGCTGGTGCTAGCCTTGTCTTCCTCCTTCATGTATATCTGGTGATAGCCGGAGAAGCAGTCGAGGAGTGACATGACCTCGCATCCGGCCGCGCTATCGACTATTTTGTCGATTCGCGGCAACGGGAAATTGTCCTTCGGGCAGGCCTTATTGAGACTGGTGAAGTCTATGCACATTCGCCATTTCCCGCTTTTTTTCTGCACCATTACGACATTGGAGAGCCACGTGGGGTAAGCCACTGGCTCGATGAATTTAGCTTCTAGGAGGCGGTGCACTTCCGCCTTGGCGGCCTCTGTCTTTTCGTCGGACATTTTGCGGAGCCTTTGCTTTTTTGGTCGCACCGAAGGGTCAATTCCCAAGCTGTGCTCAATTATGGATCGGCTGACTCCGACCAGGTCTAGGGCGGACCAGGCGAAGACATCTTTATTCTTGGCCAGGTAGCAGAGAAGCTTCTCTTCTTCATGTGACGTAAGGTCTTCGCTGATAGTGACTGTCTGCTTGGGCGTGGCCTGATCAAGGGGAACAGTCTTGGTTCCGTCTTGGCTCTGCAACTGTGCCTTCTCGTGCTGCTTGTCGGTTGGGCTGGCGGGCGCGGGGACCTCGCGCTGGGTCGTGAGACAGTGTACGTTCCTCTGACCAGGCATGAAGTCCCGCTCTATGTTGCGCGCCGTCTGCTGGTTGCCGTAGATCGTGATAGCGCCTAGCGGACCTGGTATCTTCATACATAGGTACAGTCCGTGGATGGCAGCTTCGAACTTATTGATGGAGCCCCGGCCCATGATGGCGTTGTACGGATATACCATGTCGACAATGTCGAAGGTTACTTGCTCACTTCGGGCATTGGGTGCTACACCGAAGGAGAGGGGAAGCTCTATTTTGCCAACGGGAAAGGTGCCCTTGCCGCCGAAGCCATACAACGGGTTGTCCGAAGGCTTGAGCAGACTGTGGCTTATACCCATGCGGTCGAAGGCGTGGAGGAAGATGATGTCCGCCTGGCTGCCGTTGTCGACTAGGACTTTGTGTAGGTCCCAGCCTGCCACGCTGCAATTGATGACCATAGCGTCGATGTGGGGGGCGCTGCGCAGGTCGACGTCTCGTGCATCGAAGGTTAGCGGTATGTGGGACCACTTCATCTGCACGACTGGGCCGGTGACCGCGACATGGTTGATGCTGCGGTAGTGGTCCCGCTTCTGCCGCTTGGTGTCGAAGTCAGTGCTGGACCCCCCCTGTTATCATGTGAATGACTCCGCGATATGGTTGATCGGCGAAGTCTTCCTGCTTTGGGGCATGGGGGATGTTTTGGTGTTGCTGGTGTGGTGGTGGGGGTGGAGGAGGTACGATTTGTACTTCCTGATGGTGTTGGTAAGCGTGGTGCGGTGGATGCGGAGCGGGAGCGTGGATATATGGTGGGGGGGTGGCTGGTAATTATGCGCGACAATTCTGGGATTGTCGGCTGGCTGCGCCCGCGCCATTCTGTCTCTGGTGGCCTTCGTTTCGGGGCAGTCTTTGGTTTGGTGGGCGCAGTCTTCGCCGTGGAAAAGGCAGTAGAACCGGCGCGGCGGCTGCGCGCGCCCTCGGCCCCTGCCACGAGTTCCGTTTCCGCGGCCTTGGGGGGGATATTCCTGGCGACGAGGGGGGTCAGCAGCAGGCTGCTGGTTTGCGATGTTGTGCACTTGCTGTTGACTGCGGCCATCTCGACCGGAGTCTGGTTGCGGAGTCCTCGTCCATGTGCGGCTGGACTGCGGGGCATCTTTGGGCTTCCGCTGTGACTCAACTTTGCGCTGGTGGAGCTCTTCGGATTTGGCATATTTTTCAAAGAGCTGATATAGCTCCTGAAGGTTCTTGGGTGGATCTCTGATACAGTGGCTGTAGAGGACGCCGGCCCGAAGGCCACTGATGGCGTAGTGGATAGCGATCTGATCATCGACGGAGGGCAGCTGTGACTTGAGCGTTAAGAATTTACGGTAATACTCCCGCAGAGTCTCCTTTTCCAGTTGTTTGCAAAGCGAGAGCTCGGCCAAAGCGTCGGTGTCTGGGCGGTACCCTTGGAAGTTGAGAAGGAACTTGTCCCTGAGACTTCTCCACGAATCAATGGACAGCGGAGGCAATCTGGTGAACCAGGTGAGTGCTGGGCCCTCTAGGGCGATGATGAAAGACTTCGCCATTGTGGCGTCGTCCCCTCCGGCGGATGCAACGGCGACTTGATAACTCATTATGTATTGCGCCGGATCGGTGCTGCCGTTGTACTTGGGATATGCCCCTGCTCGGAAGTTAGCTGGCCAAGGCGTCACTTGCAGGTGTGGCGCCAGGGGACTTTGCTCGTCGAGGTAGTTGACCCCTTGGAATGGCGCGCCGTGCTGGAAGGCGTAGTCATGTTGGGGGAAACGCGGGTTCTCCGGCTGCGCCCGGTGTTGCAGGGGTGGGCCATGCTGCAGGCCGAGGTGGCCTTCGCGCGTGTCCTCCGGCTGCGCGCGCTGCTGGAGGGGTGGCTCTTGCTGTAGACCGAGGTGGCCTTCGCGCTGCATCAGCGCGATCTCGCGCTCGAGGTCTTGGGCCTTCTGCTCCTCGTCGCGTATCATCTGCCGCACCTTGGCTAGTGCGGACACACGTTGGCGCTTGGCTTCCAGTATCTCTTTCTGCCTCTGGAGATTGCGGTTCTTGAGGCGCAGGGCGCGCAACTGTAACTGTTCTTCTGTTGAGACGCCGAGGACCTCGCCGTCCTCGGTGAGATCCGCGCCCTCCACTGGGGCGAAGCCTGGGGGCGGCTGCGATTGTCCTTCGGGCCCGCAGGTGCGGAAGGTGTCGTCTTCGCAGGTGCGGGGAATGTTGTCTTCAGTGGGCTCTTGGTGGGTGGATTGGGTGAGGGCGAGGGCCTTGCCCTTTCTTGCGGCCAGCAGTGCTGCCTTCGCAGCCTCGTCAACCTTCGGGTTAGCTCTCTTGGGTGCCATCGCGGGTGGTCTTGTCGTAGCACGAACGGTGGGCGCCAAATGTTGGAACTTGCTCTCAGCAGCAAGGAAGCCAACAAGGGTGAACGGTGGTGACAGCAGGGTTACGTGCACGGGGGCAATATCTCTGTTGATCTAGCCTCTCACGGGCACTGTGCGGGGGTATTTATAGTTAGCTGAGTGCCCAACGCCTTGTGTTAAGGACGCATGTGCCCTCAGACACCTAGTTTATCCCCAGAATATTCCCATAAAGCAGGGTTACAAGCTGTAATTACAAGAATGCCTTTACAAACTAGGCCCATAACACAAAGGCGGCCACGCGGGGCCCGTTACAATGGGCCAGATCACACGTGGGCCTTAGAGCAGGACGAGGCCGTGCTGCGGGGAGACGTCACTGCTGGCCTTCGTCTGGTGCTGAATGAAGCGAAGGGTGTCCCTGCCCGTTTTGTCTTTGACAGACCAGCGACTGCAGCGAAAGGCGACGAGCGAAGGGTGGCGTCTTTGCCTTCGCCCCAACACCAGTCAACTTTGGGTTGCTGGACTGTTGTCTCCTTATAATGTAATTATTTATTTTGTATAGAATTCCTGTTATGTAGTAAAGATGTGACATTCGATCCTGTGCCATGATTCATCATATGTGTGAGACTTGGTCCTAGCACACCTGGTGATTATGTTCGCGCCCGGGTCTTGGTGTCCCTAAAACCCGGGTGTGACATCGGGGTAGCCTGGCGCGGCTTCCGTCGGGCTGGACGACTGGCACGGCGGGCGCGGGTCTCCGGCGAGGTCGAGCGGCGTGGGCAGAGCGTGAGAGAGGGCGAGGTTGTGCGAAATGGGACGGGGGAGCGAGTGTGGGCGCGGGCAGTGCTCAAAAAGGAGCTGGGTGCATGGGCGGGCGACGTGGCCAGGGATCTCGGCGTTCATGCGAGAGTGCGCGCGTGCTGGTCCACGACAGACGCGGGGAAGGCGGAGCTGACAGGGCGGTCCCATGGTGCAACGAGAGAGAGAGAGCGAGCAAGCGGGGGTAACCGGATGTCGGTGTTTTGGACCCGCGGGGACCCTCAACCGACTAGTGAATTTTATGCTGCGTGTCCCTGCCTGGATGGATTGATGCAAGATGAAACACAAGAGGGAGGATGAGGCTTATATTATCTTGCACCAGGGTGCTTGTAGTAGGGGTTACAAGCTTCGCGAGAGAGGGAACGGATCCCAGGTCTCTTGAGAGGTCTCGTGTTGTGGAGAGAAGGTTTTTTTGCCTTGAAGTAAGCCGTCTGAGTTAGCCTTCAAAGCCTGCCGTGGGAAGGCCCTGGGCATCTCCTTTTATAGATACAAGGAGGTGATCCATCTGTACATATGGGGGTGTAGCTATGTGCTAACGTGGCCAGCGGAGAAGTGCTTGAGACCTGAAGAAGCGTAGCTAGCGATGCGGCCCCAGGTCCTGCTGACGTTTCTTTGCCTTCGTATAGAGCTGAGGGCGGTCGACGTCATGGGTGCATGTCGGGAATCATCATTACCTGCTATTGGAGTAATTTGATGTGACACCGGTCTTGTTCCTTCGTAGCCTGAGGTGGCTAGCTAGGGGGAAGGATAGTGTTGTTTTCCTGGTTTGCGTAGTTGGCTCAAGGTCATCTCGGGCGAGGCGGTGATCTCTCCCAAAGCCGAGGCCTAGGTTGGGCGAGGCGAAGATCTCCTCCCGAGGCCGAGGCTGAGGCCAAGGCCTAGGTCGGGCGAGGCGAAGACCTCCTCCCGAGGCCGAGGCTGAGGCCGAGGCCTGGGTCGGGCATGGCAACGATTCCTTCCGAGCCCGAGGCTGGGGTCGGGCGAGGCAGAACTTCCTGCTGTGCCCGAGGCCAATCTCGGGAGAGGCGGTGACTTACTGTTGTCAGTCTTATCCCGGTGGTTGGCACAGTGGTCTGAACGGGGTGAATAGTGTCGTCTCCTGTCAGAACGATCAGTAAGAAGGGTGAAGTGACTGTGGTCATTTCGACCTTGCCAACTGAGGCACGCGTGTCAGGATAAGGTGTCAGGTGATCCCCGCATTAAATGCGCACGTGATACGGTCGGTGGCAAGGCGATTTGGCTGAGGTCGCTATACGACAAAGTTTTGCCCGAGCTTCGCCTCGGGCGAGCCGAGGGTGCGGTCACTGCCTGAGGGGACCCTCGGGCGAGCCGTGAATCCATTCGGGAATACTGTTCTTGCCCGAGGCTGGGCTCGGGTGAGACGGGATTGCGTCCCTTGGTAGATGAGGCCTTAACTTTGAACCGTGCTTACCAGTCTTTATGGTTTATTTTAGAAGATGTTCTCTAGCCACGCTTAGGAGTACTGGGAGTACCCCTAATTATGGTACCCGATAGTAGCCCCTGAGCCTCAAAGGGAGTGTAGGCACTCGCTTGGAGGTTCTACCAGATTTTTGCAAGGGGACTGGCCTTTTTCAGTTGTATTTTGTTCCGATGGGTGCGCACGAGTGCACCCGTCGGGTGTAGCCCCCAAGGCCTCGGAGGAGTGGTTTGACTCCTCTGAGGTCTTTAACGCTCTTCTTGTTACTCCTCGGTCGGCCTTGTTGTTCTTTTATGCGGCCTAGCCGCAGTCCGGGTGCATAGTCAGGCTCCGAGTTTTTAAGTTAGTTTGTCGACGCGGTCAACAATTTGGTCGTAGCCTGGTGCGAGAGCAGCCCCGAGCCTCTGCACGGAGCAAGAGGACGATCAAGGACCGTCTCGGCTTTTTATTGTACGCCCCTTCGTCGCCTTTCCGCAAGGAGGAAGGGGGGAACGCGCCATGTTACCCTTGGTGGGCGCCGAACACGGTGTTTCCAGTGAGTTGCTAACGGGTAATCCGAACGGACGCCCGAGCCCCGTTCGATAAGGGTCGGCTAGTGGCCCAGAGGCGCGCTCCAAAAGTACCTGCAGGTGATTCACTGGACCCGGACCCATTTGATAGGGTCCGAGGGCTGGGTGCCTCCCTTCGGTGGGATTCCATTACAAATCGTTCCCTCTGGTCTCGGAAATGTCTTAGGTTACCTCGGGAGTGTAGCCCGAGCCTTGGCCATGTAATGGACGTACCCAGGGTCATCCCTGACTCTACATGCTCTGGGGCGGCTGTCGAATCCCTCCGAGGGGCTAGCCTTCGAACCCCTGATCAGTAAAGGGCTCGGAGCCCGAGTGCTCTGGGGCGGTTGCCGAACCCCACAGGGCACAACCTTTGAACCCCTGATCAGTAGGAGGGCTCGGGGCCCGTTTCCTTTGCTGAGAAGGACTCCTTCGAAATGTCTCCTTTCCCGATCCCTGCGGAGAGAGAGAGAGGGTAAAGGAAGAAAGGAGATATTTCGAAAAAGTGTGGCGCACCTTTTTTGAGGCGGTCATCATGACGGAGGCGAAATGGCGCCCGCCCGCCTGCCAGAGGTGACGTGTGTCCTGCCAGAGAGTTAATGCGATGGGACGGGCGACTCGCGGGGTATCTATTGCGCGTGCGCGAGTCGTTCGAGGAACGGAAAAACCGTTTTGCCTTCGAATTTAAAATTCACGAGGGGTTCGAGTGAAGTTTTGGGTGGATTTCGCTCGGGCCTTTATATTCCTGGAAGAGGGGCCGGCAGTGCTTCTTTACCCTGCCATTTGCGCTTGCCTTCCGCTTTTGCTTTCGCAACCTGAGAGAGTAGACAGAGAGAAGAGAAAACTGCGCACCTCGTCCCCTCCGCTTCCACTGCTTCTGCTCGGCGATTGCTGACAAGGCGACCGTCATTCCGCTGCGTGACCCATGGCCCTTCTCCACCATCACTGTGGAGGATCTGTAGGCCCTCGTCACTGAGGGTTTGCTCCGTCCTCTCTCCGGCGGGCCGCAGCCTGAGTGGTTGGCCCCCGGGAGCGAGGCCGACCCGACTCCGCCGTCGGGGTATGTGGTCAGCTTCACCCCTTTTCATGAGCGGGGGTTTGGGATGCCAGCGAGCCGCTTCATGCGGTCGCTCCCGCATTACTATGGGGTGGAGCTTCACAACTTCAACCCCAACTCCATCGCGCATGTGGCCATTTTCATGGTGGTTTGCGAGGGGTTTTTGGGGATTGACCCCCACTGGGACCTGCGGACCCATCTCTTTTCCGTGGAATTCTTCGCCACGTCGACGGATGTGAAGAAGGTCCGTATGGCGGTGCGGGCTGGCGGCTGCACCCTCCAGCTGAGGTCAGGGCGCGCACAGCAGTACATCCACGCCTCCCTTGTGTCTTCGAACAAGGGGTGGCAGAATCGGTGGTTTTATCACCGGAATGACGACGCGGTGTTGCCGCCCTTTTCTCATCGAGTGGTGACCGCCACCGGCGATAACTGGCACTGGGGGGCCACACGCGAGAACCAGGAGAAGCTCCAGCCCATTCTCCATGCCCTGCAGAAGCTCCAAGCCGAAGGCCTTACCGCCGTGGGGGTCGTCGCCGCTATCCACCACCGGAGGGTGCTCCCATTGGCAGAGCAACGGTTGTGGCTTTTTGAAATGAAGCCGGGGGTTGATTTGAAGGGTTCACGGATGTCCTCGACCCCCTCTCCACCGACGACCTCCTCTGACGGATAGCGGGCAAGGTAGGGAGGCTGGACGCTGGCGTCCTTAACCAGCCCCCGATGCATCCCGACCACGGATATGTGTCTTTGGTAAGTGTCCGACCCTTCTTCTGTTTTGTGTCGTGTTCTTTACGTTTTTAGTCCTTACCCTTGGGATTTTTGTTCGTCCCCAGGGGTTGAGGAATTTTAAAACCTCCCGGCCACCGGTCCCGGAGGACGCGGCGGCTCGAACCGCGCGTAGGCTCGCCGCGGAGAAGGATAAGGAGAAGAAAGACGCGGAAAAGGCTCGAGCTCGCGAGAGGATGCAGGCTCGGGAAGCCTTGGAGAAGCATCATCGGAGGCAAGCAAGGGATGGGCTCCCGTTGGAGCCGTCGCCGGACACGCCCGACGACGACGATGATGATGATTATGATGATGATGACGAGGACGACGACATGGTGGCCCGGCTTGGCCTCAGTCCGGATCTGAGGCTGGGCCAGAGGTCGTCAAGCCAGCCTCCAGGTGGGCCGGCGCCACCAGTGTTTGGGGTCGGGACGCTGGGGTCCCGGTCCAAGGAGCGGAGGCGGGCCGAGGGGGTACTTGACCCCTTGGCCGAGATAATTGGGGCGACTCTGGGGGGTCAGGTCGAACCGCACGCCCCCCAAGAGCATGTGCCCGTGCCAGCCGTACGGGAAGTTGGTCCCTCGGCTGTCATGAGTCGCTCGGGCAGGCCGCCCCCTCGGCGCCTTGGGTGTCCGAGGCGGAAGCGGCGTCGAAGCCGGCAGCAGGACAACCCTTAGCAGCGTTTGCGGAGACCGGGGCCCGAGAGGTCGCCCCACAGGCACGATTGGCCTTGCCCCGGAGCGGGTAAGTATCTGAGGGTACCCTTGTTTCAGTCGTTTTTCTGTGTGTCTTGATTTTGCCTTTTCTTCCTTTCAGCAAGCGGAGGCAGGGCTCGGCTGGTCTGGCCCCCACGAAGGCCCTTAAGACAGGGCCGGCCTCTTCAGCCGGAGCTGCGGCACGCCATGCTGGTTGGTTGGCCTCCGTGCAAGGCGCCCTCCAGCGGGGGGCCCAGGAGGCACGAGCTATCATGGGGCAAGCCTCCCAGGTCGACCCCCCTGTTCGAGCGGCCATCGTGCCGGGGTAGGCCGTTGACGCGGTCACAGCCTCGAGCCCACCTGCCTTATTGCTAGCGCCGATGTCGATTCCTGTTGGGGTCGTCGCTGGTTCGCTCACGGAGCCGCCCGTCGCTACCGATGTTGAGATGGCTGAGGTGCCTCCGCCCCTGGCTCCTTCGGTCCTGGTCATCCCCGATTCCCCCATTTTCGACCATGAGGAGGGGGCGACCGTTGTTGCCAAGGTCGGTGAGCGGAGGCTTGTCACCTTGGCCGAGGAGAGGCCCGATGCGTCGACTGCAGAGGAACCCGATGCCTCGGCCGCGGGGCGCAGAACTGTGGCCTGTCGTGGGGAGCAGCAGCCTTATCCCCACGCAGCTCAATCCCAATGAGTGGGGAGGGCAGTCGCTCGTGTTCTGGGGCCTCGATACCTCAGATCCTCTCCTTGCCCTTAATGATGAGTTGGAGGAAAAGTTGCAGGATAATTTCCATGAATATAGCGAGGCGGCGATGAGGTCGCTTCGAATGGCCACGGAAATCCTTTCTAAAGACATTCCCAGGGTCTTCCAGGTAAGGATTTAGACGTACACCTCGTGTGATTAGGGCATTCTTTGTGATATTCTATTTTCCTTTTCAGGAGCTCGCGGACATGAGCACTGCTAAGGCGTTGTTCCTCCGTTGCGAGAGCAGTGTTTGGGAATCGCTGCGGTCCCAGTGGGCTGCTCTTACTGAGGCCAATGAGCGTCTTGCCCAACAGAGCACCGAGGCGGCGGACCTTTGGCTGCTTTGTGAGGAGCTGAAGTCGGTGGCAGCGGCGGCGCGGACAGAAGCGGCATCGGCACGGACGGAGGCTTTGTTGGCTCGGGAGCAGGTGGCTTCCCTGGCCGAGGAGATGCAGCAGCGGCAGCTGGAGCTTGGCCAGGTCACCAGTGAGCGGGACCAACTCCGGAGCCAAGCTGCTGAGGCCGTGAGCTGGGCTGATGCCCTTAGGGGACAGCTGGCTGAGGTTACGGAGCGGCTAGCCGAGGCGACCGCTCGGGCCTGGACCCTTTCGGAGGGCCTGGCCGTGGTTGTCGGGTCTGCCTGGTCCGCCCAAGCCAAGCCATGGCTTCACAGCAGCGTGCCCGGGCCAAAGGTATGTTTTGCCTGCTTTGCGATTTTGCTTTAGCTTAACTCTTCTCCTCGTGTCTGAAGAATATTGTCCGGTTGTCTTTAGGGTTCGAGACGGCTCTTAACGAGTCCGTCAAGAACTGCAAGGCGCTTGCCCAGGTGGCCGAGCAGAAGGAGGCTGACCGCACGGCCATGTTTGAGGCCATCTCGGCCTTCTGCCGGACCTTTGGCCTCGACGACGTCCCCTCGGGCAGCTCCCCCCAGAGCCGCCTGTGGACCTTAGGCGGCCACATGCGCAGCAGACTCCACGGGGCGCTGCACCACGGCGTTAGGCGGGCCTTCGCCGTCCTTGCTTCCCACTACGACGTGGATTTGGAGCGGGTCAGCGAGGGCTACTGCTTACCCGATGAAGAGGAGGCCGCCCTGGCCGAGGCCCAAAGGCTTGATGCGGCTGCCGAGGGTCCAGGCGCGGCGCTGGCTTCCTTTTTTGAGGTGGAGATCCTTCCGCCTGTGTCGCCGTCCAAGGCCGGGCCACATTCTACCGCGGGTGGAAACGACGCCGAGGGTGCTGCTCCTCCCCCTGCCGACACATGAGCCTGTGGGGAACAGTTATTTTAAGTATGTGTATGTTTTCTGCGGCCGCTGAGGCCTAAACATTTTGGGTGTCAGAGTATAAAGCTATGTTTCTTTCCTCTCGTTTCGAGCGTTAGGACTTGTTCGGTAGCAGAATCACTTATCCAAGCGCGAGTTACTTTTCGCGGAAGGTGATGAGTGAGGTATCCGTATCCCGGAGGCGTAGAAGTCCCTTGGCTCGGTCGGCCTTGCCGTTCAAGGTCTCTCTCGCTCGTTTTTAGGATTCCGTTATTGATATAGTCGAAAGGCACGAAAGTCGTTTTGGTAGAAAACTTTTCCGAGGAAAATTTTGACGCAAAGGGGGTTCCTCCCTTCTAGCCCCCGAGGGAGGGTCGGTTTTTGCTGAGGCAAGGCCAATCCTCCCTTGGCGGTTAGACTTTTTATTTGTACATGTAAAGGGACCGAGATACATGAACGACTTGAAACATTTTAAGGGTAAAAGCGACGTAGTTGTTCGATGTTCCAAGCATTGTTGTAGAACTCGCCTTGATCGTTGGCCAGCTTGTATGTCCCGGGCTTCAATATTTTGGCGATGATGAACGGCCCTTCCCAGGGGGGAGTAAGCTTGTGGCACCCTCGGGCGTCTTGTCGTAGCCAAAGCACCAAGTCTCCCACTTGGAAGCCTCGGGTCCGAATCCTTCGGGCGTGATAGCGTCGCAGAGACTGCTGATACCGCGCTGAGTGTAGTAAGGCTACGTCCCGAGCCTCTTCCAGTTGGTCCAATGAATCCTCTCGGCTGGTCTGGTTGTTTTGGTCGTCGTATGCCTTTGTCCTCGGGGAACTGTATTCTAAGTCTGTGGGTAAGATGGCCTCGGCCCCATAGACTAGGAAAAACGGCGAGAAACCCGTGGCTCGGCTCGGTGTTGTCCTCAGACTCCAAACCACCGAGGGTAGCTCTTTTATCCACCGCTTGCCAAACTTGTTGAGGTCGTTGTAAATACTCGGTTTTAGTCCCTGCAAAATCATGCCATTGGCGTGCTCCACCTGCCCATTTGTCATTGGGTGAGCTGCGGCGGTCCAGTCCACATGGATGTGGTGGCCTTCGCAGAAGTCTAGGAACTTTTTCCCAGTGAATTGCGTGCCATTGTCGGTGATGATTGTAAAACCCAAAATTGGGTAGGAAAAAAATATATCTATATATATGTATCATGAAACAATAAAATAATGAGATAAAAATATATATAATAAGTGTGGTAAAATATTTTGAAGACCTTTGAAATCTATTAGGATCCTCCCTCCTCATATTCAAACAATAAATATTAAATTAGTTAAGTAATTAATAAATTGATAAAGAAAAGTGATTCTTATATAAATTATCCCTTGTTGAAATTGATAAGTATTATATAAGGATAAATATTATAGCATTGTTTAATCGAGATTATACAATAAAAAAATATTTTTCTCAAAACAATTATGTGGAGCAACATGTCCAAAAGTAATTACTTTTGTAGGATAATAAACAAATAAATAAAGTAAAATGAATACTGCATCACATGTTGGTTTTTTATTGTGCTCTGTATTTTTAATATTAAATTGGAGTCAAATTTGAATTTGAACATTTCAAAATAAAAAGAAATAGAAATAGAGAAAAAAAGAAAGAAAGGAAAAAGGGACAGAACACTGTTGGGCCGAACAAATCCTTTTCGGCCCATTTCCAAATTCGCGCCAGCGCCCCTGCAGCCCACGTTGCCATCCTAACTACGCTCGCAGGCACCTAGGTCAGTGACGCATGGCCCCACTGGCCAACGCCTTGCCGCACGGCTCACATGCGCTTGCATCCCAGCAGGGCGGGCCCCACCGGTAGCCGCTATTCCAGTTTCTTCTTTCCTGCCCACCGTGGTAGCTTGACACGGGCCCACGAAGCAACCACACACCACTCTAACTGGATCACCTCCATGTCGGCCCCGATGGTCAGAAGCTTCTTCCACCTATGGCGGATGGCGTTCCGTCCGTGAGGTGTGTGGGATCTCCCGATTACCACGCGTGGAACTGTAGTTATCAGTTGGGAAACAAACTCTGTAATTCGCGGTACAGACAAAATCAAAACAGACTCCACGAGTCTTGCATGGATTCCGGTCCTGGCTTCGTTCCTTCTCTCCCTGTATAAAACCGGACGCCGTCGTGACCCACTGTGCACCGATGCCGTCTGTCACCGGTCAGCCGCCGAGGATCTCGGGTCCGGTCCCGCCACCATCCCACCTTGAAGCCTGACCAGCCATATATATAAGGAGCCTAGAGACCGCCCTAGCCACACCGCGGTCACCAAGCGAAGCAGTGTGGGTGCAGGGGGAGAATTGGTCGGGAGCTACCGCGGCACCATGGTCGTCGCGATTCGTAGCGTCTGACTGCGGGTCGTGGTCTGGTGATCTTCGCAAAGGCACGGCGGAGGTCCAGATGTGGTTCAGGATCTTCTCCGTGAGCCTCCAGCTCGTCCGCTCTACCAACCAAATGAGGCCTCTACTACCGCCACGATCATCTTCAGGTAGCCCATGGAGATGCGCTATGACCACCGTCGGGCCATGAAGACAGTGCAGGGATATCACCATCTCCGTTGCCAACTCAGGTATGTGGTGCCCAAATCAGTTCGCGCTTGTCCCGGCTTCGTTTTGCACTAGGCGGATGGGTGATGGCGCCGCCATGGAGGAGTCCTGGCTGCCGCGTTGTCTGCTGTGGGGAGGAAGATGTGCGCGGGCTGTCAGATTCTGGTGAACGGCCATGATCAAATCTGGCCATACCGATTGAAGGTAAGGAGACCGCCGTTGAGTTCACCTAAGTCATCTCTGCGCGTAGGCATGTCGTGGGCAGGGTAGGATCCCCGGGTGGTCACGATGAGCGCATCGCCGGCATGGCTCCGCGAAGGCCTGCGGCGGCGCAGCCTCAGGTTGGCAATGGAAGAAGAAGGGCATGTAGTCGTCGATCGCGAAATAAACGATGGAGATTAGAACGTGGCATACCTCTTCGGTGTTTAGATCTCGACCGTTGATCTGACTGCTGGCGGCCAAGATTAAATGGTGGCTAACACTTCGGCCAGAGTGATCTAGATCGTTAGATATGTATCCGGCGGTCCGTGGGGCATACCGCTTCATGATCTAATCTATGCCCACGATTTCTGATCCAACGGCTCAGTCGCGACCATACCCCTTCGTCGATCCCATTTTGTAAAAGAGCCCCTGATGTATTAAAGAATAAACCCGCCATCCCCGTCAGTGATAGAAGTATTTAAGAAAGGCCCAGAATTTTATAACAGTGCCCCTGTAGTTTCTCATAATTATGCGCTCAGTCCATAAGCTTAGGAAATTCAGGAAAATGATTTAGGAAATGGTTTTTGTGTATAAAAATATATCTAGAACTTATTTAATTCATAGAAATTCATTTTAGCTCCTTTTTAACCCATTCCAGTTGCAATAATCTTGTATTAATATTGTCTATCAACTAGTAACACTTTTTAGCCATGAAACTAGAATTAAAATGGTTCATTAGGATTAATCTATTCTATGCACTAAATAATTTTGGAAATTCATAACTTAATAACCGTAGCTCCGAATTTAGTGATTCTTGTTCCTACGATCTCGTAGAGACGCGTAGAATATTCTTATGCAGTTTGTTCTTATGATTGGTGTGATGTTAATTTGGCCTATACCATGTTTGTTTGTATTGCTACGACTAGCGCGAGGTTACGAGCCACCTGAAGAGCAAGTTGGTACCTGGAATCTCAAGTCCTAGGCAAGTTGTGCCCTTGATCACTTATTTTTACCCAGTCATGTTCTGATTAATCATAATGATCTGCATAGGTTAATTTTGATGGGACCCAACAGGTTACCCTAGTTTGATTATCTTTATACCTTGACTCCACTAAACTTTTTGGGTAGTACCTGCTATTGCTTTATGTGGTTTTGGGTATGAAGATTACACTATTCATGATTATACTTTTGTTATCAGTTGTTATTTATTGTTCATGTTAAGATCATTATGTTAATTGGAACATGGAGAACCACCCGGGAAAATAGTGCTACCACAAGGGTTTATGGACGCCCTTGGCTGATTAACTAGGAAAGCTAGTGGATGATTACCTTACCCGAAAGGGGCAAGGGCAGTAGGGGAGTGGTCAGTGTAGGGAGGTCCTTGGTTGATTTTGCTGCGATGGCGGTCAGTCGAGGGACTCCTGCACTGGAGCTTCCTATAAACTGTAGCAGGTTTTCTGAAGCTAGTGGAACTTTGTAAAGGCCTCGTAGTGTTACCCTGCCTCGCCTCCTCGGTAGAGGTGTATGGGATTGGTCGTCTCTTGGCAGATGGGTAACATGACTTGTGGGTAAAGATGCGCAACCTCTGCAGAGTGTAAAACTGGTATACTAGCCGTGCTCACGGTCATGAGCAGCTCGGACACTCACATGATTAAATTATGGAACTTAAATTCAATTTGTCATATGCATTGCATTGCAGGTGATGTTGTTACTCTTGTTCTACTACTTAATTGGGTTGGTATTTACTTATACTTAGTAATTGCTAATAAAATTTTGACCAACTTTAAAAGCAATGCTCAGCTCTAACCATCCTCTTTGGTAAGCCTTACACTTCACATGAGCTCCCACCTTTGGCGAGTTCATGCACATTATTCCCCACAACTTGTTGAGCTATGAACGTATGTGAGCTCACTCTTGCTGTCTCACACCCCCCACAGGTCAAGAACAGGTACCCCAGGTTGAGAAACTTGGAGGATGCTGTGACGAGTTTGTGAGAGGTCTAGGCCGTCGTCTCCCAGCCAACTTTGGGTTGCTGGACCGTTGTCTCCTTATAATGTAATTATTTATTTATTTTGTACAGAACTCCTATTATATAGTAAAGATGTGACATTCGATCATGTGCCATGATTCATCATATGTGTGAGACTTGGTCCCAGCACACCTGGTGATTATGTTCGCGCCTGGGTCTTGGTGCCCCGAAACCCGGGTGTGACAGAAGTGGTATCAGAGGAATGTTGACTGTAGGACAAAACCTAGATAGAACTGGACAACCATTACTTATCTTTGCTACTCTAATTCTTTCTAAACTTTTCTTAACTTTTTCTCATCTATTTCCGCTTTACTCTGATTATTCTTATTTTTTTCTAAAGACAAATGTGGATTTCACACTTTGAAATCTTGTACCTAAAGTGACTCTAGGAATAAGAGACCTAATCTTAGGAACAATATCAAAACTATTTTCGTAAATATTTGCGTGCTTGAATGTTTGTTCTTATGATACTTGTCTAATTTGGATCTTTGATTGAGTGTGATGAGTTGTGGAGTAGTGTCCACAATTGCATCTACATATACTTAGGCATAAAAAACTATATATAAGATAACTAATCAACTTAGATTGTCCCTTATTAAAAATGTATCTAGCTTAATAGATCCACCTTATCTTAAAGATTCATCTTATCTTGAAAGATTCATCTTATCCTAACCACCTTGCTTATCTCATCCTAGGGTAACAACCATGAGCTAATCCCAAAATTTAATTAGATCTTACCTAGTCTAAACGAGTCATAACAATTTAGTCTAGATTGGATCCAATCTAATGGGTTAATCAAACCTAACCAAGTCTAACCTTAAGCTGAGCTAATCTATGGTCGGTCACTTAACAGTGTTAAGGATGGTGAAATAAATTGGACCCTACTCCTATAAATATGTTTTGACCTAAATCGATGCTCCAGACTAACTTGACCATATACTACTACCTGACCATATGCAACTACCTTAACCACCTGATAGTTGCATAACCCCTCTATTTTAACCGAACAAAGATTTTGACCTACCTACCTCGTGTACCCCGGCTATGCTAACCACATATCCTTAGCCATATGTCCTTAACTGGAATGATAACTCCAAGAATAAAGGCCAAAGAAGACCAACCACGTCAAAGGAGGATAAGCATCAACTCAAGTCTTCAAAGATCAAGTTGGGTCGCCAGAGGAATCAAGATCCAGAGTTCAAGGATCAGGATGAAGTCTTTCCTTATTATACCCTTGCCATAACAGTACCTCATCTGACCTAATAGATGGCTAGACATACAATATCCATATTTTCCAAATCATCTACTAACTGTTATGTAACAACTTGAACACAACTTTGAATTCCAAAACCAAATGAGAAACTAAAATTCTAGACCAAACCTATTGTATCCCTTCTTGTAACATATCTCGAGGGCGAGATTTTTGTTAAGGGGGTAGGATTTGTAAAGCCCAAAATTGGGTAGGAAAAAATATATATCTATATATATATGTATCATGAAACAATAAAATAATGAGATAAAAATATATATAATAAGTGTGGTGAAATATTTTGAAGACCTTTGAAATCTATTAGGATCCTCCCTCCTCATATTCAAACAATAAATATTAAATTAGTTAAGTAACTAATAAATTGATAAAGAAAAGTGATTATTATATAAATTATCCCTTGTTGAAATTGATAAGTATTATATAAGGATAAATATTATAGCATTGTTTAATCGAGATTATACAATAAAAAAATATTTTCTCAAAACAATTATGTGGAGCAACATGTCCAAAAGTAATTACTTTTGTAGGATAATAAACAAATAAATAAAGTAAAATGAATACTGCATCACATGTTGGTTTTTTATTGTGCTCTGTATTTTTAATATTAAATCGGAGTCAAATTTGAATTTGAACATTTCAAAATAAAAAGAAATAGAAATAGATAAAAAAAGAAAGAAAAGAAAAAGGGACAAAACACTGTTGGGCCGAACAGATCTTTTTCGGCCCAGTTCCAAATTCGCGCCAGCGCCCCTGCAGCCCACGTTGCCATCCTAACTACGCTCGCAGGCACCTGGGTCAGTGACGCATGGCCCCACTGGCCAGCGCCTTGTCGCACGGCTCACATGCGCTTGCATCCCTGCAGGGCGGGCCACACCGGCAGCCGCTATTCCAGTTTCTTCTTTCCTGCCCACCGTGGTAGCTTGCCGCGGGCCCACGGAGCAACCACACACCACTCTAACTAGATCACCTCCATGTCGGCCTCGATGGTCAGAAGCTTCTTCCACCTATGGCAGATGGCGTTCCGTCCGTGAGGTCTGTGGGATCTCCCGATTACCACGCGCGGAACTGTAGTTATCAGTTGGGAAACAAACTCCGTAATTCGCGGTACAGACAAAATCAAAACAGACTCCGTGAGTCTTGCATGGATTCCGGTCCCGGCTTCGTTCCTTCTCTCCCTGTATAAAACCGGACGCCGTCGTGACCCGCTGTGCACCGATGCCGTCTGTCACCGGTCAGCCGCCGGGGATTTCGGGTCCGGTCCCGCCACCATCCCACCTTGAAGCCTGACCAGCCATATATATAAGCAGCCCAGAGACCGCCCTAGCCACGCCGCGGTCACCAAGCGAAGCAGTGTGGGTGCAGGGGGAGAATTGGTCGAGAGCTGCCGCGACACCATGGTCGTCGCGATTCGTAGCGTCTGACTGCGGGTCGTGGTCTGGTGATCTTCGCAAAGGCACGGTGGAGGTCCAGATGCGGTTCAGGATCTTCTCTGTGAGCCTCCAGCTTGTCCACTATACCAACCAAATGAGGCCTCTACTACCACCGCGATCGTCTGCAGGTAGCCCATGGAGATGCGCTATGACCACCGTCGGGCCATGAAGACAGTGCAGGGAGATCACCATCTCCGTCGCCAACTCAGGTATGTGGTGCCCAAATCAGTTCGCGCTTGTCCCTGCTTCGTTTTGCACTGGGCGGATGGGTGATGGCGCCGCCATGGAGGAGTCCTGGCTGCCGCGTTGTCTGCTGTGGGGAGGAAGATGTGCGCGGGCCGTCAGATTCTGGTGAACGACCATGATCAAATCTGGCCATACCGATTGAAGGTAAGGAGACCGCCGTTGAGTTCACCTAAGTCATCTCTGCGCGTAGGCGTGTCGTGGGCAGGGTAGGATCCCCGGGTGGTCACGATGAGCGCATCGCCGGCATGGCTCCGCCAAGGCCTACGGCGGCGCTGCCTCAGGTTGGCAAGGGAAGAAGAAGGGCCTGTAGTCGTCGATCACAAAATAAACGATGGAGATTAGAACGGGGCATACCTCTTTGGTGTTTAGATCCCGACCGTTGATCTGACTGCTGGCGGCCCAGATTAAATTGTGGCTAACACTTTGGCTAGAGTGATCTGGATCGTTAGATATGTATCCAGCGGTCCGTGGGGCATACCGCTTCATGATCTAATCTGTGCCCATGATTTCTGATCCAACGGCTCAGCCGCGACCATACCCCTTCGTCGATCCCATTTTGTAAAAGAGCCCCTGATGTATTAAAGAATAAACCCGCCATCCCCGTCAGTGATAGAAGTATTTAAGAAAGGCCCAGAATTTTATAACAGTGCCCCTGTAGTTTCTCATAATTATGCGCTCAGTCCAGAAGCTTAGGAAATTCAGGAAAATGATTTAGGAAATGGTTTTTGTGTATAAAAATATATCCAGAACTTATTTAATTTATAGAAATTCATTTTAGCTCCTTTTTAACCCATCCCAATTGCAATAATCTTGTATTAATATTGTCTATAAACTAGTAACACTTTTTAGCATGAAACTAGAATTAAAATGGTTCATTAGGATTAATCTATTCTATGCACTAAATAATTTTGGAAATTCATAACTTAATAATGGTAGCTCCGAATTTAGTGATTCTTGTTCCTACGATCTCGTAGAGACGCGTAGAATATTCTTATGCAGTTTGTTCTTATGATTAGTGTGATGTTAATGTTGCCTATACCATGTTTGTTTGTATTGCTACGACTAGCGCGAGGTTACGAGCCACCTGAAGAGCAAGTTGGTACCTAGAATCTCAAGTCCTAGGCAAGTTGTGCCCTTGATCACTTCTTTTTACCCAGTCATGTTCTGATTAATCATAATGATTTTCATATGTTAATTTTGATGGGACCCAACAGGTTACCCTAGTTTGCTTATCTTTATACCTTGACTCCACTAAACTTTTTGGGTAGTACCTGCTATTGCTTTATGTGGTTTCGGGTATGAAGATTACACTATTCATGATTATACTTTTGTTATCAGTTGTTATTTATTGTTCATGTTAAGATCATTATGTTAATTGGAACATGGAGAACCACCCGGGAAAACAGTGCTACCACAAGGGTTTATGGACGCCCTTGGCTGATTAACTAGGAAAGCTAGTGGATGATTACCTTACCCGAAAGGGGCAAGGGCAGTAGGGGAGTGGTCAGTGTAGGGAGGTCCTTGGTTGATTTTGCTGCGATGGCGGCCAGTCGAGGGACTCCTGCACTGGAGCTTCCTATAAACTGTAGCGGGTTTTCTGAAGCTAGTGGAACTTTGTAAAGGCCTCGTAGTGTTACCCTGCCTTGCCTCCTCGGTAGAGGTGTATGGGATTGGCCGTCTCTTGGCAGATGGGTAACATGACTTGTGGGTAAAGATGCGCAACCTCTGCAGAGTGTAAAACTGGTATACTAGGCGTGCTCACGGTCATGAGCAGCTCGGACACTCACATGATTAAATTATGGAACTTAAATTCAATTTGTCATATGCATTGCATTGCAGGTGATGTTGTTACTCTTGTTCTACTACTTAATTGGGTTGGTATTTACTTATACTTAGTAATTGCTAATAAAATTTTGACCAACTTTAAAAGCAATGCTCAGCTCTAACCATCCTCTTTGGTAAGCCTTACACTTCACATGAGCTCCCACCTTTGGCAAGTTCATGCACATTATTCCCCACAACTTGTTGAGCTATGAACGTATGTGAGCTCACTCTTGCTGTCTCACCCCCCCCCCCACAGGTCAAGAACAGGTACCACAGGTTGAGGCACTTGGAGGATGCTGTGACGAGTTCGTGAGAGGTCTAGGCCGTCGTCTCCTAGTCAACTTTGGGTCGCTGGACCGTTGTCTCCTTATAATGTAATTATTTATTTATTTTGTACAGAACTCCTATTATATAGTAAAGATGTGACATTCGATCCTGTGCCATGATTCATCATATGTGGGAGACTTGGTCCTAGCACACGTGGTGATTATGTTCGTGCCCGGGTCTTAGTGCCCCGAAACCCGGGTGTGACAATGATGGAGTTTGGGATCCCAAAGCGGTGGATGATATTTGTAAAGAACGCCACCGCCTGCTCGGACCCGATGCTGGTTAAGGGTCAGACTTCGATCCACTTGGAGAATTTGTCAATGGCGACCAGAAGGTGCGTGAAGCCCCCGGGTGCCTTCTGCAAGGGATCGACGAGGTCGAGACCCCACACAGCAAACGGCCAAGTGATAGGTATTGTCTGTAGGGCCTGAGCAGGCAAGTGTGTCCGTCTCGTGTAGAATTGACACCCTCGGCAGGAGCGTACAATCCTAATGGCGTCGACCACCGCGGTCGACCAGTAGAAACCTTGTCGGAAAGCGTTTCCTACGAGGGTTCGAGGTGCTGCATGGTGACCGCAAGCCCCCGAGTGTATTTCCTGTAACAGCTCTTGTCCTTGGATGATGGATATGCATCGTTGGAGAACGTCTGAGGGGCTGCGGTGGTACAACTCTTTTTAATCACCCAGTTAAACGAACGACTTGGCGCGCCGAGCTAGTCGTCGAGCTTCGGCCTTGTCGAGGGCAGCTCTCCTCGGAGGAGATATTCTAGGTATGGGGTCTGCCAGTTTAGGTTTGGTGTGACCCCACTCCGCTCTATCTCGACGCGCAGGGCCTCACCCTCGGCGGCCAAGGGTACCTCGGGCTGGGCCGAGGTCCCTTCAGGTTCGGGTGCGTCGTTGAGATTGACGGATGGTTGATATATGTCCCTGGAGAAGACATTCGGGGGAACCGTCGTCTGTCCCAAGGCTATTTTAGCCAGCTCATCTGCAGTCTCGTTGTACCGTCGAGCAACATGGTTGAGTTCCAACCCATAGAACTTATCTTCCAAGTGCCGAACTTTGTCACAGTAGGCCTCCATTTTTTGATCGCGGCAGTGAGAGTTTTTCATGACTTGGTCAATAACGAGCTGTGAGTCGCCATGAGCGTCGAGGCGCCAAACCCCTAGCTCTATGGCGATGCGCAACCCATTCACCAAGGCCTCGTATTCGGCCATGTTGTTTGATGCCGAAAAATGGAGGCGTATTACATAGCGCACATGTTTTTCGAGGGGTGAGATGAAGAGCAAGCCAGCGCCTGCTCCGGTTTTCATAAGCGACCCATCGAAGTACATGGTCCAAAGTTCGGCATGGATTGAAGTTGTTGGCAATTGGGTGTCGGTCCATTCAGCCATGAAGTCTGCCAAGACTTGGGATTTTATGGCCTTCCGAGGGGCAAATGAAAGTGTTTCTCCCATGAGTTCCACTGCCCATTTTTCTATCCTACCCGAGGCCTCTCGGCACTGGATGATCTCTCCTAGGGGGAAGGATGACACCACAGTCACCGGATGAGACTCAAAGTAGTGTCGCAACTTTCGCCGTGTTAGAATCACTACGTACAGTAGCTTCTGGATTTGCGGGTAGCAGATTTTGGTCTCGGATAGCACCTCGCTGATGAAGTAGACTGGCCTCTGGATGAGCAGCACATGCCCTTCTTCTTGTCTCTCGACTACGATCGCAGCGCTGACCACCTGAGTGGTTGCGGCTACGTAAATCAAGAGGGCTTCTCCCGCAGTGTGGGGCACCAAGATGGGCACATTAGTAAGGAGTGCTTTAAGGTTTCCGAGGGCTTCTTCGGACTTGGGAGTCCAAGTGAAGCGTTCGGTCTTCCTTAAGAGGCGGTACAAGGGTAATCCTTTCTCGCCAAGGCGCGAGATGAAGCGGCTCAGAGCCGCAAGGCATCCCATGACCCTTTGTACTCCTTTTAAATCTTTGATGGGTCCCATGTTGGTGATGGCTGCGATTTTCTTCGAGTTGGCCTCGATGCCTCGTTCGAAGACGATGAATCCTAGGAGCATGCCTCAGGGGACTCCGAAGACACACTTCTCGGGATTGAGCTTTACGCCTTTTGTTCTTTGGCACCTGAATGTTACTTCAAGGTCGGAGAGGAGGTCGGAGGCTTTCCTTGTTTTGACAACGATGTCATCGACATAAGCCTCGACCGTTCTGCCGATGTGCTCTCCAAACACATGGTTCATGCACCTTCGGTATGTTGCACCTGCATTCCTTAAGCCAAATGGCATAGTAGTATAACAATACATGCCGAAAGGTGTGGTAAAAGAAGTCGCGAGCTGGTCGGATTCTTTCATCTTGATTTGGTGATAGCCTGAATAGGCATCGAGGAAAGACAGGATTTCGCACCCAGCAGTGGAGTCCACAATTTGATCGATGCGAGGCAGAGGGTAGGGAACTTTTGGACATGCTTTATTCAACCTAGTGTAGTCTACACACATCCTCCATTTCCCACCTTTTTTCTTTACAAGTACAGGGTTAGCTAACCATTCTGGATGGAATACTTCTTTGATGAACCCTGCTGCCATTAGCTTGTGGACCTCCTCGCCTATGGCCCTGCGCTTTTCTTCATCAAAACAGCGCAGGTGCTATTCCACGGGTCGGGCACCGGCTCGGATGTCCAGTGAGTGCTCAGCGACATCCCTCGATATGCCTGGCATGTCCGAGGGACTCGACGCAAAAATCTCAAAGTTTGCATGGAGAAAGTCGACGAGCACTGCTTCCTATTTGGGGTCGAGCTCGGAGCCGATCCTGACTTTCTTGCCGGCATCATTGCTAGGGTCGAGAGAGACAGACTTAACTGCCTCGGCTGGCTCGAAGTTGCCGGCGTGCCGCTTCGGGTCAGACGCCTCTTTGGAGAGGCAATCCAGGTCGGCGATGAGGGCTTCGGGCTCGGCGATGGCTTCGGCGTACTCCACGCATTCCACGTCGCACTCATAAGCGTGGCGGTATGTGGATCCGACGGTGATGATTCCCTTGGGGCCTGGCATCTTGAGTTTGAGGTACATGTAGTTGGGGACGTCCATGAACTTGGCGTAGCACGGTCTTCCTAACACCGCGTGATAGGTTCCTCGGAACCCGACTACCTCAAAAGTGAGGGTTTCCTTTCGGAAGTTGGAGGGAGTTCCGAAGTAGACGGGCAAATCAAGTTGCCCAAGGGGCAGGACACGCTTGTCGAGGGCAATCCCGTGAAAAGGTGTTGCACCGGCCCGGATCATGGACTGATCGACCCCCAAGAGCCCTAGGGTCTTGGTGTAGATGATGTTGAGGCTGCTGCCTCCGTCCATGAGGACCTTGGAGAGCCTAGTGTTGCCGATGATAGGGTCGACGATGAGCGGGTACCTTCCTGGGTTTGGTACGTAGTCGGGGTGGTCATCTTGGTCGAAGGTAATGGGCTTGTTGGACCAGTCTAGGTAGACTGGCGTTGCTACCTTTGCCGAGCAGACCTCCCGGCATTCTTGCTTGCGGTGTCGAGCCGAGGCATTCGCCACTTGCCCACCGTAGATCATGAAGCAGTTGTGTACCTCCGGGAACTCTTCTTCCTTGTCATCCTCCTTATTGTTGTTGCCTTGGTCCTTGCCATCTTCCGCCGAGGGCCCAACCTTATTGAAGTAACGCTAGAGCATGTCGCACTCTTCAAGGGTGTGCTTGATGGGACCCCTGTGATAGGGGCACGACTCCTTGAGCATCTTGTTAAACACGTTGGCCCCTCTGGGAGGTCTCCGAGGATTCCTGTGCTCGGCAGCAGCGATGAGATCTATGTCAACGGCATTGTGTTTTGCTTGCGCCTTCTTCTTGGTCTTCTTCTTCGTGCCACGCTGGACGGACGCCTTGGGGACGTCTTCCTTCTGCCTTCCCTGAGGCTGCTTGTCTTTCCGGAAGATGGCTTTGACCGCCTCCTGACCAAAGGCGAACTTGGTGGCTATGTCCATCAATTCGCTTGCCTTGGTGGGAGTCTTGCATCCCAGTTTGCTTACCAGGTCCCGGCAAGTGGTGCCGGCAAGGAATGCTCCGATGACGTCCGAGTCGGTGATGTTAGGCAACTCAGTGCATTGCTTTGAAAACCGTCAGATGTACTCTCGCAGGGATTCCCCTGGCTGCTGGCGGCAGCTCCGGAGATCCCACGAGTTCCTAGGGCGCACGTACGTACCTTGGAAATTTCCAGCGAAGGCCTTGACTAGGTCGTCCCAGTCGAAGATCTGCGCATGAGGCAGATGCTTCAGCCAGGCTCGGGCAGCGTCGGAGAGGAAGAGGGGGAGGTTGCGAATGATGAGGTTGTCGTCGTCCGTCCCTCCAAACTGGCACGCTGTCACACCCGGGTTTCGGGGCACCAAGACCCGGGCGCGAACATAATCACCAGGTATGCTGGGACCAAGTCTCACACATATGATGAATCATGGCACAGGATCGAATGTCACAACTTTACTATATAATAGAAGTTCTGTACAAAATAAACAATTGCATTATAAGGAGACAACGGTCTAGCAACCCAAAGTTGACTGGGAGACGACGGCCTAGACCTCTCACGAACACATCTCAGCATCCTCCATGCGCCTCATCCTGTGGTACCTGTTCTTGACCTGTGGGGGGGTGTGAGACAGCAAGAGTGAGCTCACATACGTTCATCGCTCAACAAGTTGTGGGGAATAATGTGCATGAACTCGCCAAAGGTGGGAGCTCATGAAGTGTAAGGCTTACCAAAGAGGATGGTTGAAGCTGAGCATTGCTTTTAAAGTTGGTCAAAATTTTATTAGCAATTACTAAGTATAAGTAAATACCAAACCCAATTAAGTAGTAGAACAAAAGTAATAACAACACCTGTAATGCAATGCATATGACAAATTGAATTTAAGTTCCATAAATTAATCATGTGAGGGTCCGAGCTGCTCTTGACCGTGAGCACGGCTAGTATACCAGTTTTACACTCTACAGAGGTTGCGCATCTTTACCCACAAGCCATGTTACCCATCTGCCAAGGGATCGCGACTTCCCATACACCTCTACCAAGGAGGCGAGGCAGGTTAACATTACGAGGCCTTTACAAAGTTCCACTAGATTCAGAAAACCCGCTACAGTTTATAGGAAGCTCCAATGCAGGGATCCCTCGCATGATCGCCATCGCAGCAAAATCATCCCAAGGACCTCCCTACACGGACCACTCCCCTACTGCTCTTGCCCCTTTCGGGTAAGGTAGTCTTCCACTAGCTTTCCTAATTAATCAGCCAAGTGCGTCCCATTAAACCCTTGTGGTAGCACTGTTTTCCCAGGTGGTCGCTCCATGTTCCAATTAACATAATGATCTTATCATGAACAGTAATAATAAATAGATAATAAAAGTGTGATCATGAATAATGTATCTTCATACCCAAAACCACATAAAGCACTAGCAAGTACTAGCCAAAAAGTTCAGTGGTAAACAAGGTATAAAGATAATCAAATTAGGGTAACCTATTGGGTCCCATCAAAATTAACCTATGCAGATCATTATGATTAATTAGAACATGAGTGGGTAAAAAGAAGTGATCAAGGGCACAACTTGCCTGAGACTTGAGATTCCAGGTACCAGGATGATCTTCAGATTCTCGTGACCTCACTACTAATCGTAGCGATACAACAAACATGGTATACGCAAAATTAACATTACACCAAACATAAGAAAAAAACTGCATAATAATATTCTACGCGTTGTTACGAAAATGTAGAATCGAGAACCACTAAATTCGAGGCTACAGTTAAGAAGTTATGGTTTTTCGAAAATCCACATGGTTATGTATATAATAGACTAAGTGCAACATTTTAACCTATATCTCATGACAAAACAAAGTTACCAGATGATAACAAATATTATTATGAGACTAATGCAACTACAATGGATCAAAACGGAGTTACGGTTATTGAGTTCTGAATTTCTGAAATTATTTAGTACCTAGAATAGAGTAATTCAAGTGAATAATTTTAATTCAAAATTCATGGCTAAACAAAGGTACTAGGTAATGAACAATATTAAAACAAAATTATTGAAACTGGAATGGATCAATTTGAAGCTAAAATGGATGAGATATGAATTTTACAAGTTCCTAGATATATAAATATTATTTTTATACCTAAAAAACAATTTCTGGGATTTATTTTAATAGAGTTCGGACCAGCAAAACAAAATCCCAAGATTTTAGGGTGCGTTTTGTAAATAGCAGGACTGATTTGCTATACTCTTTCTTTTAGATGCGACTGCGGGTTAATTCAGGAATATCACAGGGTGTCTTTTACAAAATGACACGGCCAAAGGGGTACGAAGCTTTTCTACCCGCTGGATTAGAAATCAAGGGCTAGGATTAGATTGGCCAAACATTGAACCGGTATGCACTGCAGGCCGCTGGATCAATAGTTGACGCTTCAGATTTTAAATTACCTCGATCGGTTTTCAAGCATCAGATCCAGATCCGACGGCCCAGGATTTGATGATCCGGAAAACCCATCCCGACCGCACGATCAAGGATCGGCGGTTCGAAATTGGTCGCGCGAAGGGGTGCGCGTGATTAAATCTGAACCGCCCAACGACAATCCTATGGTTGAAGCTAGCCAAATCGAATCGGGGAACATTGCGAATTTAAAGAAGTAATTCTCACCGCGATCGGAGCAGTGGGATTCCCTGCCCATGGAGGAGAGCGGACCCAAGGTGGAGCCCGATTCCGGTGAACAATCACAGGTACACCGGCCGATTCCCTTGCCTGCCAGGTTATCCACACGTGCGAGGAGCACCCTTTGATATACGTCGGCCAGTAATTCAGCTCCCTGATGGCGTTTCACCTGGTTCCGCGCGCGGCGGCGCTGAGTTGGTTGGGCAGCAGCTTCTGTCTTCCCCATGGCGACGGTGGTGGTATGGAGGAGGTTCCCAGGTGCGGATGATTTTATAGGCAGAGGGAAAGCGCGACAAAGGCGGGGATTCGGCCACCGCGCGCATTTCGCGGCGTTCGGCGCACGGGGGGGAGAGTTTGTTACGGGTGAGCGGAGATACGCGTGGTTCTGTTACGAGGTGGAAGAACGGCAGACAAGGCGGCCCCACATGGCAGAGAAATGAGAGGAAGCGCGTGAGAATGACGAGTTGGGCCCACCAGTAGGTGACCAGAACTAAAGAAAAGGGGAGAGAAAGGAAGTGGGCCGCGTGGATGTGCATTTGGCCCATTAGGGCAACGCAGAGGGGTGGAGCCGGGCCGAAATCCGATTTAGTTTATTCTTTTCCCCTTTTTTTCTATTTTTCCAATGCCAACTCAATTTCAAATTCATGTTTGAACTTCAAATTTTCAAAGTGTCCAAATTACTATTAATGTGAATATAATTATTACTGTTACCCATATTATTATTTATTATTTTATTGTTATTAATTTAGGGAAGGAATAAATGGCTGAGTTGAAATTTTTCTCTCCCATATTCTATTCCTAATTCCAAATTCAATTATTGAACTCAAATTTATACTCCTACTTTAAATTTCAGATTTTCCTAAATATCTCAATCAAATATAAACTTTATCATTTTAGATCTTTACTATCTCATTTTCCTTCCCATTTTTGACTCTAACAATAATTGTCTTTATTACAATTTTCTTTTCTCATTACCTACTTTCCAAAGCACTATAATAATTGTATTTGTTTTTTTAAAAAAAAATTCTACTAATTTTAGGGCTTACAAATCCTACCCCCCTTAACAGAAATCTCGTCCTCGAGATTAGTAGAAAGAAGGGACTCAAAGGAATTGGTTTGTGACTTTAGCTTTTAATTTTTTTAATTAGTTCAAGAATGAAGGGTCTTTTCTTTCATTATCCTTGGTGGGTGATTAGGAGAGCATGGGTATACGTAGGTACAACCATATATTATGTAGGATAAAAGATGGGTAGGTTAGGGCAAGAATAGCCTAGGGTAAGAAAGTTTATGGTGGAAAAGAATTCCGTGTTGGATGGTAATGCATTTAAAGATCAAGTTTGACTTCTCTCCTTCCTTGACGAGGTTGATCTTGTTCTTTTCTAGTCTTGGTCTCATTGGGTCGAGGTCAGTGTATATCATCCGAGTTTGGGCAATAAGGTTAAGATAGATGTGGATGAGTGAGATTACATGTTGTGGATAAAAATCTTATTTGATGTTAGGTGGGGATAGATAGATTATACAATTCATCATGACTCTATGGGTTGGGTTGGTCTGTTGTGCTTTATTTCGTACAGAGTGAACTAAGATAAAACATGTTCTATAGGAATAGAGTCTCGTTTATTTTACCACTACTAACTGGCTAAGTGACTATCCTTAGGTTAGCTCAACTTAAGGTTAGACTTCGTTAGGTTAGATTAACCTATTAGGTTGGATCAGATCTAGAATGAATTGATAGGACTATTTTAGACTAGATAAGATCCAATTAATTTGGGTTAGATCATGATCATGGTGGGATATAACTTAGATCTGATATCATTATTTTAGATTAGATCCTAGTTGTTACTTTAGGATGAGATAAGTAAAGTGGTTAGGATAAGATTAATCCCTCAAAATAAGATGAATATATTAAGATAAGAGAGAGTCTTTTAGGATAAGATGGATGTTGTTAGGCTAGATACTTTAATGAGGATTATTCTAGTTTGTCTAATTATTTTTATAAGCATTTTCTTTTCGCCTATATATATGCAGATGCAATTGTGGACATTACTCCACAACTCATCACACTCAATCAAAGATCCAAATCAGACAAGTATCATAAGAACAAACATTCAAATACATAGACACTTATAAAAATAGTTTTGTTTTTGTTCCTAAGATTAGGTCTTCTATTCCTAAAGGTCACTTTAGGCACAGGATTTCAAAGTGTAAAATCCACATTTGTCTTTTAGAAAGAAAAGATAAGAATAATCAGAGTAAGCGGAAATAGATGAGAAAAGATTAAGATAAGTTTAGAAAAGAATCAGAGTAAGGTAAGTAAAGAATGGTTGTCCAGTTTTATCTAGGTTTCATCCTACAGTCAACATTGCTCTGATACCACTTCTGTCACACCCGGGTTTCGGGGCACCAAGACCCGGGCGCGAACATAATCACCAGGTATGCTGGGACCAAGTCTCACACATATGATGAATCATGGCACAGGATCGAATGTCACAACTTTACTATATAATAGAAGTTCTGTACAAAATAAACAATTGTATTATAAGGAGACAATGGTCCAGCAACCCAAAGTTGACTGGGAGACGACGGCCTAGACCTCTCACGAACACATCTCAGCATCCTCCATGCGCCTCATCCTGTGGTACCTGTTCTTGACCTATGGGGGGTGAGACAGCAAGAGTGAGCTCACATACGTTCATCGCTCAACAAGTTGTGGGGAATAATGTGCATGAACTCGCCAAAGGTGGGAGCTCATGAAGTATAAGGCTTACCAAAGAGGATGGTTGAAGCTGAGCATTGCTTTTAAAGTTGGTCAAAATTTTATTAGCAATTACTAAGTATAAGTAAATACCAAACCCAATTAAGTAGTAGAACAAAAGTAATAACAACACCTGTAATGCAATGCATATGACAAATTGAATTTAAGTTCCATAAATTAATCATGTGAGGGTCCGAGCTGCTCATGACCGTGAGCACGGCTAGTATACCAGTTTTACACTCTGCAGAGGTTGCGCATCTTTACCCACAAGTCATGTTACCCATCTGCCAAGGGATCGCGACTTCCCATACACCTCTACCAAGGAGGCGAGGCAGGGTAACATTACGAGGCCTTTACAAAGTTCCACTAGCTTCAGAAAACCCGCTACAGTTTATAGGAAGCTCCAATGCAGGGATCCCTCGCATGATCGCCATCGCAGCAAAATCATCCCAAGGACCTCCCTACACTGACCACTCCCCTACTGCCCTTGCCCCTTTCGGGTAAGGTAGTCTTCCACTAGCTTTCCTAATTAATCAACCAAGGGCGTCCCATTAAACCCTTGTGGTAGCACTGTTTTCCCGGGTGGTCGCTCCATGTTCCAATTAACATAATGATCTTATCATAAACAGTAATAATAAATAGATAATAAAAGTGTGATCATGAATAATGTATCTTCATACCCAAAACCACATAAAGCACTAGCAAGTACTACCCAAAAAGTTCAGTGGTAAACAAGGTATAAAGATAATCAAACTAGGGTAACCTATTGGGTCCCATCAAAATTAACCTATGCAGATCATTATGATTAATTAGAACATGAGTGGGTAAAAAGAAGTGATCAAGGGCACAACTTGCCTGAGACTCGAGATTCCAGGTACCAGGATGATCTTTAGATTCTCGTGACCTCACTGCTAATCGTAGCGATACAACAAACATGGTATACGCAAAATTAACATTACACCAAACATAAGAAAAAAACTGCATAATAATATTCTACGCGTTGTTACGAGAACGTAGAATCGAGAACCACTAAATTCGAGGCTACGGTTAAGAAGTTATGGTTTTCCAAAAATCCACATGGTTATGTATATAATAGACTAAGTGCAACATTTTAACCTATATCTCATGACAAAACAAAGTTACCAGATGATAACAAATATTATTGTGAGACTAATGCAACTACAATGGATCAAAACGGAGTTACGGTTATTGAGTTATGAATTTCTGAAATTATTTAGTACCTAGAATAGAGTAATTCAAGTGAATAATTTTAATTCAAAATTCATGGCTAAACAAAGGTACTAGGTAATGAACTATATTAAAACAAAATTATTACAACTGGAATGGATCAATTTGAAGCTAAAATAGATGAGATATGAATTTTACAAGTTCCTAGATATATAAATATTATTTGTATACCTAAAAAACAATTTCTGGGATTTATTTTAATAGAGTTCGGACCAGCAAAACAAAATCCCGAGAGTTTAGGGTGCGTTTTGTAAATAGCAGGACTGATTTGCTATACTCTTTCTTTTAGATGCGACTGCGGGTTAATTCAGGAATATCACAGGGTGTCTTTTACAAAATGACACGGCCGAAGGGGTACGAAGCTTTTCTACCCGCTGGATTAGAAATCAAGGGCTAGGATTAGATTGGCCAAACATTGAAACGGTATGCACTACAGGCCGCTGGATCAATAGTTGACGCTTTCGATTTTAAATTACCTCGATCGGTTTTCAAGCATCAGATCCAGATCCGATGGCCCAGGATTTGATGATCCGGAAAACCCATCCCGACCGCACGATCAAGGATCGGCGGTCCGAAATTGGTCGCGCGAAGGGGTGCGCGTGATTAAATCTGAACCGCCCAACGACAATCCTACGGTTGACGCTAGCTCTTCTCTCCATCTAATCGCACCCGTCCGTTAAGATCAGACGGCCGAACGGCCTTGCTCCTATTCTCCAGCCGACCCGACGACCTCGCCGCTAGACCCCACGGCGGAGGCCATTACCGGCGATAGCGTTCCCGTGACCTGAGATCCCCACTCGCCGACCAACTAGCGCAAATCGAATCGGGGAACATTGCGAATTTAAAGAAGTAATTCTCACCACGATCGGAGCAGTGGGATTCCCTGCCCACGGAGGAGAGCGGACCCAAGGTGGAGCCCGATTCCGGTGAACAATCACAGGTACACCGGCCGATTCCCTCGCCTGCCAGGTTATCCACACGTGCGAGGAGCACCCTTTAATCAACCCCGGCCAGTAATTCAGCTCCCTGACGGTGTTTCACCTGGTTCCGCGCGCGGCGGCGCTGAGTTGGTTGGGCAGCAGCTTCTGTCTTCCCCACGGCGATGGTGGTGGTATGGAGGAGGTTCCCAGGTGCGGATGATTTTATAGGAGGAGGGAAAGCGCGACAGGGGCGGGGATTCGGCCACCGCGTGCATTTCGCGGCGTTCGGCGCACGGGGGGGAGAGTTTGTTACGGGTGAGCGGAGATACGCGCGGTTCTGTTACGAGGTGGAAGAACGGCAGACAAGGCGGCCCCACATGGCAGAGAAATGAGAGGAAGCGCGTGAGAATGACGAGTTGGGCCCACCACTAGGTGACCAGAACTAAAGAAAAGGGGAGAGAAAGGAAGTGGGCCGCGTGGATGTGCATTTGGCCCATTAGGGCAATGCAAAGGGGTGGAGCCGGGCCGAAATCCGATTTAGTTTATTCTTTTCCCCTTTTTCTATTTTTCCAATGCCAACTCAATTTCAAATTCATGTTTGAACTTCAAATTTTCAAAGTGTCCAAATTACTATTAATGTGAATATAATTATTACTGTTACCCATATTATTATTTATTATTTTCTTGTTATTAATTTAGGGAAGGAATAAATGGCTTAGTTGAAATTTTTCTCTCCCATATTCTATTCCTAATTCCAAATTCAATTATTGAACTCAAATTTATACTCCTACTTTAAATTTCAGAATTTTCCAAATATCTCAATCAAATATAAACTATATCATTTTAGATCTTTACTATCTCATTTTCCTTCCCATTTTTTACTCTAACAATAATTGTCTTTATTACAATTTTCTTTTCTCATTACCTACTTTCCAAAGCACTATAATAATTGTATTTGTTTTTTTTAAAATTCTACTAATATTAGGGCTTACACACGCCAGCCGGTAATCTGCGAGCCATAACTCCGGCCTCGTCTCCCCTGAGTACTTGGTGATGGTAGTCGGGGCTCAGAACCGGGCCAGGAACGGCACCCGTCGTATGGCCTGGCTGAAGACTCGTGGGCCTGGTGGTTCGGGTGAGTGGCTCCGATCCTCCTCACTATCGTAGCATCCTCCAAGTCTGGGGTGGTAGCCTCAACGCACCCTTTCCTCGAGGCGGGCTCGACGGTCGCGGCGGTGTTGCTCATTGCCGAGGCGGTCTAGGGCTGTAGGGGTCGTGTCTCCTGTGTGCTCGGTATGAATCGAGGCTTCCCGCATGTGTCGGGAGGACGCGGCGTGATGCTCCGAGGGGCATCCCCGCCTTCGGGAGGCAGAGCTCTTGGCTTGTCGGACTGCGGCATTTTCCAGGAGGTCCTTGAGTTCGCCCTGGACACGTCGCCCCTGGGTGGTGGATGGCTCCGGCATTGTTCAGAGTAATATCACCGTTGTAGCTAGGTTCTAGCTGGCTCCGGTGAAGGTCGGGGGCAGCCCTGCCCTGGCGTCGTCAATAATACGGCGCCGGACATCCCGGGCTCGATGACGCGCTCCTCCGGCGAGTGCTCGGCCTGCCCACTCTTGCTCGAGGTTTTGACGGAGCTGCATAAGTTGCCCCGTTTCTTCGTCGAGCTTGGCCTGCATCTCGCGGAGTTGCTCAAGCTGCGTGTCCTGACCCCCTGCAGGGGCCCGGGCCTCAGCTAGCTCCCGTGGGATCTCAACGCGAGACGCAGGTGCAGGGGCGTCGTTGTTTCTTGGCATGCCGAGGTGGTTGTCTTTGTCGTGATCCTCCTGATCGATGTGGAAGCACTCGCGAGTTGGGTCGTAACCCTCGTCGTCAAGGTTGTGGCCATCGTCAGAGTCGCCGGAGAGGCAGTGGTCACATGCGGACATGAAGTCTCGCATGGCTCTAGGATCACGGAGTTCGGAGAAATCCCAACTGAAGTCGGGGTTGTCCCCTTCCTTGGAACCCGCGGGTCCGGAGGTAGAGGCGACCGTCAGTAGGTCCCAAGTTGACCACATATGGTACCCCGGAAGGTCAGGATATGCCCTTGCGAAAGCGCTTGCCGAAGTGGGGTCGCTTGGCGGATCGAAGCTGAATCTAAAGGGAACAGGATGGAAAACTGATGGTACCTCCTGGTTGGTGGATGGTGGTGAAGTTGCATCGGAGATTGAACGTGTCGCTATCTCAGGCGTGAGACTAATGCCCGACAAGTCCCTCGCAAGGGTGCTGGCGTCATCAGTACGCCTAGGGTTGGCACGTTGCTGGGAAGCGACAACCGTCATTGTCCCAGGTGCGAGGATAACACCCGACATGTCCCCCGTAGGGGTGCCGGCAGTCGACGAGGTGCTGCCTCTTGCCTGGCCATGGTCGCCCCGTCTCCCCCTCCTCCGGTGAGGAGGGTGGCAGGGCAAACCCGGGTGTTCCTCTTCCACCCCGGGGAGATGTCGTCGTCGGGTTCACCTCCACCGGGCGAGCTGACGACCGTCGTTGCTGTCGTGCTGCGGGGGGAGGAGTATCATGTCGTAGCTGCCGTCAGGGGACATGAACTCGAGACTCCCAAAGCGGAGCACCGTCCTGGGCTGAAGAGGCTGTTCAAGATTGTCCATCTAGAACTTAACGGGAAAGTATTGTCAACACACAGCTGGCCCCTACCTGGTGCTCCAACTGTCGGTGTTTTGGACCCGTGGGGACCCTCAACCGACTAGTGAATTTTATGATGCGTGTCCCTACCCGGATGGATTGATGCAAGATGAAACACAAGAGGGAGGATGAGGCTTATATTATCTTGCACTGAGGTGCTTGTAGTAGGGGTTACAAGCTTCGCGAGAGAGGGAACGAATCCCAGGTCTCTTGAGAGGTCTCGTGTTGTGGAGAGAAGATTTTTTGCCTTGAAGTAAGTAGTCTGAGTTAGCCTTCAAAGCCTGCCGTGGGAAGGCCCTGGGCATCTCCTTTTATAGATACAAGGAGGTGATCCAGCTGTACATATGGGGGTGTAGCTATGTGCTAACGTGGCCAGCGGAGAAGTGCTTGAGCCCTGTAGAAGCGTAGCTAGCGGTGCGGCCCCAGGTCCTGCTGACGTTTCTTTGCCTTCGTAGAGAGCTGAGGGCGGTCGACGTCATGGGTGCATGCCGGGAATCATCATTACCTGCTATTGGAGTAATTTGATGTGACACCGGTCTTGTTCCTTCATAGCCTGAGGTGGCTAGCTAGGGTGAAGGATAGTGTTGTTTTCCCGGTTTGCGTAGTTGGCTCGAGGTCATCTCGGGCGAGGCGGTGATCTCTCCCAAAGCCGAGGCCTAGGTCGGGCGAGGCGAAGATCTCCTCCCGAGGCCGAGGCTGAGGTCGAGGCCGAGGCCTGGGTCGGGCGTGGCGACGATTCCTTCCGAGCCCGATGCTGGGGTTGGGCGACGCGGAACTTCCTGCTGCGCCCGAGGCCGATCTCGGGAGAGGCGGTGACTTACTGTTCTCAGTCTTACCCCGGTGGTTGGCACAGTGGTCTGAACGGGGTGAATAGTGTCGTCATTCTGTCAGAACGATCAGTAAGAAGGGTGAAGTGACTGCGGTCATTTCGACCTTGCCAACTGAGGCGCGTGTGTCAGGATAAGGTGTCAGGTGATCCCCGCATTAAATATGCACGTGATACGGTCGGTGGCAAGGCGATTTGGCCGAGGTCGCTATACGACAAAGTTTTGCCCGAGCTTCGCCTCGGGCGAGCCGGGGGTGCGGTCACTGCCTGAGGGGACCCTCGGGTGAGCCATGAATCCGTTCGGGACTACTGTTCTTGCCCGAGGCTGGGCTCGGGTGAGACGGGATCGCGTCCCTTGGTAGATGAGGCCTTAACTTTGAACCGTGCTTACCAGTCTTTATGGTTTATTTGAGAAGATGTTCTCCAGCCACACTTAGGAGTACTGGGGGTACCCCTAATTATGGTACCCGACACCGGTCGATGCACTGACGAGGTGGGCCCACGAGGCAGAGGGGGAGAGGGGCGCGCGGGTGAAGGCACTGGCGCCGACAGGCCGGGCCCACTGGGCAGAGAGAGGGAGAGAGAAAGCACGCGGGGAAGGGAACCGCTGATGACAGGTGGAACCCACTTGTCAGGCGGCGTGGGCGCGTGGTGCGCGGCCTGGCTGGGTCGAGCTGGGCTGGCTGGGCTGCTTTGGCTTTTTCTTTTTCCCTAGAATTTCTATTTGCTTTGCCATTTCTTTTTCTCTAGGGTTTTCAATTTAAATTCAAATCAAGTTTCAAATTCAAACTAATTCAAACATGTGCAACAATTCAAAGAATATTTAAGCTCAGCATGATGCAACATGTCATGACTCACAATGTTTTGGCAAAAATAAATAATTAATCTCTCCTAATTAAGCTAACTCTACTCAAAAGGGAAAAAGAGAGAAAGAGAATCTAGAGATAGATAGAAACTAGAGAGGGAGAAGAGTAACACCTAAATTTGGATGATAATAAGAAAGAAATTTTATACCCCCAAATTTTGGGTGTTACACTATGAACGAACGATGAACAGTTCGTATGAATGAACGATGAATAGTTCATATGAACGAACGATGAACGATGAATAGTGACTATGAACGAACGATGGATAGAGATTATGAATGAACGGATGGACGATCGAATGATCGGACGAATGTACAATCGAAATTTCGGCAGCATAACAGCTGAACAAAGATTATTTGGACGAACGAACAGACGATCGATCGAATGATCGGACGAACGAACAAACGAACCATGAACGATCGGACGAACGATCGAACGATCGGACGAACAAACGAACAAACTATGAATAGGTGGACGAACGACCGAATGAACGACCAAACGATCCTTGTGCTTGTGTTGTGCTTGTGCGAGAGTGGGAGTGGGGGAAGTGAGTTTCCATCAAATGGCTTAGGGTGGCTTGAGGGGAGGCCATTGCCCCTCTATTTATAGGCAAGATGGGGGATTATGGGGAGGAGGCGAGGATTAGTGGAAGGAGGCGAGGATTAGTGGGAGATAAGCATGTATTAGTCATGTATAAGTGAAATTAGCTTGTAGAGCTCACCGTATGACGCTGGAGGCGTATGTATACATATAAGCATGAGAAAAATTATGAAGAAAATTTTTGTAGGGACTTTAAAAATGATTTCGAAGGTATTTCTCAGGTGGAAAATATTTGGAGAAATATCAGTGAAATATTTGGGCAGTATTTCTGGAAAGAATTTGAGGGGGTCACTGGGGAAATATTTATTGGATGTTTTGAGGAGAATTTTGGAGAGAATATAGACCACTATATTTTATTTGTTGATATAACTCACAAACAAACATTTTGAAACAAAATTTAAAATTCATTTTGAATTTAGAGCGAGTTTGAGGAATTTTCTGGATTTGAATTTTTGCGGTGCTACATATCTACCCCACTTAAAATGAATATCGTCCTCGAGATTCGACTTAGAAGGGTTATGGGTATAGCTTTAATTCAGCTACATATCTTCATTATGCAGACTCTTCGAGGAGATGAAACTTCAACAAAATCTAGCCTTTGAGGAGCATTAGGTTGTCGATTGCAAACGCTGATTGTGGCTACTCAAAGATCATCTTAATGCTTCTAGCTTTCGCTTGGCAGCTAGCTTATTGAAGAAGCATCGATGCCAACACTCAAACCTTTCTCATACAAACTTATCCACATGGATTTTTCCTTGATTAGTCTTCTGGTGCTTCATCAACAAAACTTGGGTGACCACTTCTCATCCAGAAACTTATATGCTAGGATGATATAGTCCTCGACAAGCTTGCTACATGCACAAGCCTTCTTCTTTTTCTCCACGACATCAACCTTACTGGAACACTACCCCACTTAAAATTAATGAGAGTAGAACTCTTGAATCTTGTGGATTTGAACTCCTTGAAGTACCTCATAACAAGGGTGTTACAGGTCCTTCATCTGTTGTTGCTACTTGAGCAGGCTGCGAAGAGATGACTGACACCGGGTTGATTTTGGGACAACCTTCTTCTCATCTTCTCTTCTCTATTTTCTTTTCACTTTTCACTGCCCCTTACTTTCTTTTTGTTCTTCCCACTGGAGGATTCTATTGAAGAATATTACCATCACACAGAGGAGGAAACCGAAGACTATGAACCATGTACAACAGTCTTGAACCCAAGAATCACCAAGCATTGTGATCTTAGGGGCGATGGAGTGGAAAAAGGAGTTGCTTGCGATTTGGTAGAGCTGATTTTATCGGAAGTGTTTTGCTTGGGATGGGAACTGAGGGAGAGTGGTGGTGATGGAGCAGATGCCACACGACAGCATATGCGACAAGGGGAGGGGGCCTATTGTCGGCGATGATGGTGGCGGTGGGTGCGTTGCAAAAGGGGTGTGGGGCGGCGGTAGTGCGTTGCAAAATGGGGTGTGGGGCGGTGGTAGTGCTCATGGAGGTGGGGCATGCATGTTTGGGGGGCACGGGTGAGTGGTGGGGTCTATAACCCTGATGTTTGTGGTATCTTGTTTCAAGAATCTTTGCCTCTCTGTATGGTAATAACCTCTTATATCCTCTTTTTATGTGTACTTTGACTCAGGGGTAGTGCTTTGACTCTCACGGTCGTCCTTGACTGAGCGACTGGATAGGTTCCTTCTGTAGCTTATTCTAGGCTTCAAGGGTAAGCTTACCGGTATCTTCTTGGGTAAGGTGCTTTTCTCTTGAGATGGGCTAAGATGAGAATGGAAGCATAAGGTGAGGATTAGCTCTAATTTGTTATCTATGTTTTTAGAGAAAACCTTTCTTAAAAAGAAAGAAAACACATAACCTCAGCAATGATAAGCACAAATAAATCAAATGTTCAGAATAGGGGAAGAATAGAGTTTTTCCAAAGCATGGACTACTCAGATTTAGGGGCTAAGCATAACTACTATTGCACGGCTCCTAAACTGAGAACTATGCTAAATGTGACTTATGAGCACTAACGTTAAAGCATCACATATGCACTCAAAAGAGGGGCAAACATCAAGCCTAAATTATTTTGAAATGCCCTAGGGGGCCACACAATTAGAGTTTTCCAAAACGCGGGGCTACACATTTACCTCTCATACATGCAAGGCTCTGGACAAAGTGAAGAAAAAACTTCAGTGCCCAATGCATGCAGAGGACTGGGCATAACTAACTACAGATCTGTCAGCTTCTCTTCTGGCGAGGCTGGTGCACAACTCCAATCTGTGATATCTCCTAGATGTTTTAAGAGGGAGCTGATGTTGATGACTTCTTCCTGAGAGCACCTAGAGGGGGGTGAATAGGTGATCCTGTAAAATTCAACACTAATAGCCACAAAACTTAGTTATGAAAGTTAGAACGGCTAAGTAGCTTGAAGCGAGTTCTTGTGAACACAGACAATCAAAGAGAAAGCACACAAGAGACACGCAATTTTTATCCCGTGGTTCGGCCAAGTAATACTTGCCTACTTCCACGTTGTGGCGTCCTAATGGACGAGGGTTGCACTCAACCCCTTTCAAGTGATCCGATGATCAACTTGAATACCGTGGTTTCTCCTTTCTTAGTCTTTCTCCCGTTTGCGAGGAATCTCCACAACTTGGAGCCTCTCGCCCTTACAATGATGATCGCAAAAGATGTACGATAGTAAGGGAGGGGAGAGCAACACACACAAGACTCAAATCCACAGCACAATCACGCACACAAGTCACAACTTGAGCTCAAAATACAATGCACGAAGTTCACAACTCAAATGGAGCTCAAGTCACTATCACAAAGAATCGAATGCGTGAAATTGGAGTCTACAAGTCTTAGAATGTTTCTTGTAAGCTTGGGTGACTCCTCCATGTGCCTAGGGGTCCCTTTTATAGCCCTAAGGCAGCTAGGAGCTGTTGGAGGCCAATCAAGGAAGGCCAAAGTTGCCTTCTGTCGGGTGGTGCACCGGACAGTCCGGTGCCGATCTCCTTCCTTTTCTGGCACAGGCGATCGTTACAGCTCCGGGCCAGATGGCGCACCGGACACTATCCGGTGCACACCGGACAGTCCGGTGCCCGCTGCCGACCGTTGCAGCTGCCACGCGTCGCCCACGGATTGCGCGGCCGACCGTTGGCGCAGACGACCGTTGGCTCACCGGACAGTCCGGTGCACCACAGGACAGTTCGGTGAATTATAGTCGTACACCGCCAAACTTTCCCGAGAGCGGCCAGTTCACCGGAAACCAGCCTGGCGCACCGGACACTGTACGGTGCACCACCGGACAGTCCAGTGTGCCAGGCCGAGCGGGACTTTGGCTGCACCCAGCCAAGTCTTTTGCAATCCTTTTCTTTTCTTCTTTTCTCTGTTTCTAACACTTAGACAAATATATTAGTATACAAAAACCAACTACTAAGTCTAGAAACATACCTTCTCTTTGATTTGCACTTCTCTCTTCATTTAGCACATAAGAACTCAATTAAATGTGATGGGCACTTAATCACCAAAACATAATAGAAATTGCCCTAGGGCACATTTCCCTTTCAATCTCCCCCTTTTTGGTGATTTATGCCAACACATCCAAAAGCAACCAAAAGAAGTGCAACATCAATGCAATTGAGAACAAGATTGTTTTTGCACAAGATTTGACATATTTGGAGCATTCTTTGCCACCACTTGGTTTGTTTTTGCAAATCAAATTCATTTTCCTATCTCTAAGTCAAGCACACTTGTTTAGGCACAAAGAGAGATATTCCAATGGAAAAATTGATCAAGTACCAAAAACTCCCCCTTTTGCCATAATCAAAAATTCTCCCCCCACAAGAGGCCAAATTTTGCAATAAGAGTATTTTGGATAAATCAAAAATTCTAACTCTACTATTTTCAAAAATTCTCAAGTGGTAGCTGATCCATTTCTTTTGGCCTTAATTTCTCCCCCTTTGGCATTAAGCACCAAAACAGGATCATTTTTGGCCCTTTAACCCCATTGCCTCACCAAAAATGTCAATTAAGAGCAAAAAGGCAACTTGAGCATAAGAATGAACTTGGAGGTGAGTACACTAATACCGGAGTGCAGTGGAAGTCTTTGCATGGTCCAAGTTCACCTTTCCCTTTCAATTCACCTTTGAGACTACATCAAGTATACTCAAACACAAGGGTTAGTCTCAAAGGGTCAAGTTGTAGCACTTATCCCCCTAAAAATGTGCATCATTCACACATGGACTTGTGAGGTCCGGGGATCCCTTGCACAACTTGAGCACCATAAATAAGCAACAAATTACATAAATGCATAAGTAACATGATCAAGGGCATAGAACACATGTATTCTATAGATCAATCCAAGTTACGCGAATCTAAGACATTAAGCTCACTACGCAGCCTGCAAAAGGTTTTCTCATCTAACGGCTTAGTAAAGATATCGGCTAGCTGGTTCTCGGTGCTAATATGGGACACCTCGATATCTCCCTTTTGCGGGTGGTCTCTCATAAAGTGATGTCGGATGTCTATGTGCTTAGTGCGGCTATGTTCAACAGGATTATCCGCCATGCGGATTGCACTCTCATTGTCACATAGGAGTGGGACTTTGCTCAGATGGTAGCCAAAGTCGCGGAGGGTTTGCCTCATCCAAAGTAGTTGCGCGCAACACTATCCTGCGGCAACATACTCGGCCTCAACGGTGGATAGGGCAATGGAGGTCTGCTTCTTTGAGCTCCAAGACACCAGGGACCTTCCTAGGAATTGGCACGTCCCTGATGTACTCTTCCTATCAACCTTGCATCCAGCATAATCAGAGTCTGAATATCCAATCAAGTCAAAGGTAGACCCCTTTGGATACCAGATCCCGAAGCAAAGCGTAGAGACTAAATATCTAAGAATCTGCTTAACGGCCACAAGGTGACATTCCCTTGGGTTAGATTGATATCTAGCACACATGCATACGCTAAGCATAATATTCGGTCTACTAGCACATAAATAAAGCAAGGAACCTATCATAGACCGATATGCCTTTTGATCAACGGACTTACCTCCTTTGTTGAGGTCGACATGCCCGTCGGTTCCCATCGGTGTCTTCGCGGGCTTGGCGTCCTTCATCCCAAACCGCTTGAGAAGATCTTGAGTGTACTTCGTTTGGGAGATGAAGGTGTCGTCCTTGAGTTGCTTCACTTGGAACCCAAGGAAGTAGTTCAACTCGCCCATCATCGACATCTCAAACTTTTGAGTCATCACCCTGCTAAACTCCTCACAAGACTTTTGGTTAGTAGAACCAAATATTATGTCATCGACATAAATTTGGCACACAAAAAGGTCACCATCACAAGTCTTAGTGAAAAGAGTGGGATCGGCTTTCCCAACCTTGAAAGCATTAGCAATTAAGAAATCTCTAAGGCATTCATACCATGCTCTTGGGGCTTGCTTAAGTCCATAGAGCGCCTTAGAGAGCTTAAACACATGGTCGGGGTACCTGTCATCCTCAAAGCCAGGGGGTTGTTCCACGTACACCTCCTCCTTTATTGGCCCGTTGAGGAAAGCGCTCTTCACATCCATTTGAAACAACCTGAAAGAGTGGTGAGCGGCATAGGCTAATAATATTCTAATAGACTCTAGCCTAGCCACAGGAGCAAAAGTCTCCTCGAAATCTAAACCTGCGACTTGGGCATAACCTTTTGCCACAAGTCTAGCTTTGTTTCTTGTCACCACTCCATGCTCGTCTTGCTTGTTGCGGAACACCCACTTGGTTCTCACAACATTTTGCTTTGGACGTGGCACGAGGCTCCAAACTTCATTCCTCTTGAAGTTGTTGAGCTCTTCCTGCATGGCCAACACCCAGTCCGGATCTTGCAAGGCTTCTTCTACCCTGAAAGGCTCAATAGAAGAGACAAACAAGTAATGCTCACAAAAGTTAGCTAATCTTGAGCGAGTAGTTACTCCCTTGCTTATGTCACCCAGAATCTGATCGACGAGGTGATTTCTTTGGATCGTCGCTCGGACTTGAGTTGGAGGGGCCAGTGGTGCTTCTTCCTCCATAGCTTGTTCTTCTTATGCTCCCCCTTGATCATGCGCCTCTTCTTGATGAACCTGTCCATCATTTTGAGTTGGGGGATGCACCATTGTAGAGAAAGATGGTTGATCTTGCTCCTATTGTTCCTGTGGTCGCACACCACCTATCGCCATCGTGCGCATTGCGGCCGTCGGAACATCATCTTCATCTATGTCATCAAGATCAACTTGCTCTCTTGGAGAGCCATTAGTCTCATCAAATACAACGTCGCTAGAGACTTCAACCAAACCCGATGATTTGTTGAAGACTCTATACGCCTTTGTATTTGAGTCATACCCTAGTAAAAAACCCTTCTACAGCTTGGGAGCAAATTTGGAATGTCTACCTTTCTTCACTAAAATGTAGCATTTGCTCCCAAATACACGAAAGTAAGAGACATTGGGTTTGTTACCGGTAAGGAGTTCGTAGGAGGTCTTCTTGAGAAGGCGATGCAGATAGAGCCGGTTTATGGCATGGCAAGCAGTGTTCACAGCTTCCGACCAAAACCGCTCGGGCGTCTTGAACTCTCCAAGGATCGTTCTCGCCATGTCGATAAGTGTCATGTTCTTCCTCTCTACCACACCGTTTTGCTGTGGTGTGTAGGGAGCGGAGAACTCGTGCTTGACACCTTCCTCCTCAAGATACTCCTCTATTTGTAGATTCTTGAATTCGGACCCATTGTCGCTTCTTATATTTTTCACCTTGAGCTCAAATTCGTTTTGAGCCCTCCTTAGAAAGCGCTTGAGGGTCCCTTGGGTTTCTAATTTATCCTGCAAAAAGAACACCCAAGTGAAGCGGGAAAAATCATCAACAATTACAAGACCATACTTACTTCCCTCGATGCTAAGGTAAGCGATGGGTCCGAAGAGGTCCATGTGAAGAAGCTCCAGTGGTCTTGATGTTGTCATCACATTCTTGCTGTGATGAGTGCTTCCCACTTGTTTCCCTGCCTGACAAGCTGCACAAGGTCTATCTTTCTCGAAGCAGATATTGGTTAGTCCTAACACATGTTCTCCCTAAAGAAGTTTATGAAGGTTCTTCATCCCAACATGTGCTAGACAGTGATGCCACAGCTAGCCCATGCTAGTCTTAGCTATTAAGCATGCATCTAGATCGGCCTCCTCTTTCAAAAAATCAACTAAGTAGAGCTTGTCGTCTAATACACCCTTAAACGCTAATGAACCATCACTCCTTCTAAAGACAGATACATCTATATTGGTAAAAAGACAATTATAACCCATGTTACATAATTGACTTACAGACAATAAGTTGTACCCGACCGATTCAACTAAGAACACATTGGAGATAGAATGCTCGGATGTAATGGCTATCTTTCCCAGTCCTTTAACCTTGCCTTGATTCCCATCTCCAAAGATGATCGAATCCTGGGAATCCTTATTCTTGACGTAGGAGGTGAAACATCTTCTTCTCCCCCGTCATGTGGTTTGTGCATCCGCTGTCGATAATCTAGCTTGAGCCCCCGGATGCATAAACCTGCAAGGTAATTTACACTTGGGTTTTAGGTACCCAACTCTTGTTGGGTCCTACAAGGTTAGTCACAATAGCCTTTGGAACCCAAATGCAAGTCTTGTCTCCCTTGCATTTGGATCCCAACTTTCTAGCAACTACTTTTTCATTTTTACATAAAAGCGCAAATGAAGTATTGCAAGCATGGTAAATGGTAGAAGGTTCATTACACATTTTCCTAGGCACATGAGGCACAACATTACTTTACTAGGCTTACTTCTACCATGCACAAAAGTAGAGCTAGAAGCAATCATAGCATGTGAAAAAACATCATAACTCCTATTATAATGAGCATTCCTAGAAAATTTTCTATCATAAATGTAGGCATGACATTTTTTAGTACTACTAGCCATAGGGGCCTTCCCTTTCTCCTTGGTGAGAATGGGAGCCTTTTGGCTTGTTAAGTTCTTGGTTTCCCTTCGAAAACCAAGTCCATCCTTAATTGAGGGATGTCTACCAACAATGTAGGCATCCCTAGCAAACTTTAATTTATCAAAATCATTCTTGCAAGTCTTAAGTTGAGCATTAAGACTTGCCACTTCATCATTCAACTTAGTAATAGAAGTAAGATGTTCATTACATGCATCAACATCAAAGTCCTTACATCTATTGCAAATAACAACGTGCTCTACACATGACTTAGTTGCATTTGCCTCCTCTAGCTTAACATTTAATTCATCATTTAAATTCTTAAAACTAGAGACAGATTCCTGACAGGCGGATAATTTGGAAGACATAATTTCATTTATTTTAAGTTCTAAGGCAAGAGACTTTTGAACACTAACAAATTTGTCATGTTCCTCATACAAAATATCCTCGTCTTTCTAGCAATCTATCATTATCATTTAGAGCATCAACCAACTCATTGATTTTATCTACTTTAGCTCTATCTAAACCCTTAAATAAATCAGTATAATCTACTTCATCATCGGGAGAATCATCATCGCTAGAAGTAGTGTACTTAGGGGAATCTCGAACACTTACCTTCTTCTCCTTGGCCATGAGGCAAAGTGTGGCGTTCGTTGGGGAAGAGCAAAGATTTGTTGAAGGCCGAGGTTGCCAGTCCTTCATCATCGGAGTCGGATGAAGAGTAGTCTGAATCCCATTCTTTGCCAAGGTGCGCCTCGCCCTTCGCCTTCTTGTACACCTTCTTCTTCTCCCTCTTCCCATGCTTTTCTTGTTCCTAGTCATCATCATTATCGGGGCATTGTGCTATGAAATGACCAGTCTTACCACATTTGAAACAGGAGCGCTTTCCCCTTGCTTTGTTCTTGTTGGGGTACTCCTTGCCTCCTTTCAGTGCGGTCTTGAAGCGCTTGATGATTAGGGCCATCTCATCTTCGTTCAGCCCGGCAGCCTCAACTTGTGCCACCTTGCTTGGTAGCGCATCCATGCTGCTTGTTGCTTTGAGAGCAACGGGTTGAGGCTCATAGATGGGTAGAGGGCCATTAAGAGCATCATCCACGTATCGCGCTTCCTTTACCATCATACGCCCATTCACGAATTTTCTGAGTATCTCCTTGGGCGTCATCTTGGTGTACCTGGGGTTTTCATGAATGAGATTGACAAGATGGGGGTCAATTACCGTGAATGACCTTAGCATAAGTCGGACGACGTCGTGGTCCGTCCATCTTGTGCTTCCATAGCTTCTAATCTTGTTGATGAGGGTCTTGAGCCTGTTGTAGGTTTGTGTTGGCTCCTCTCCCCTGATCATCGCAAATCTCCCCAGTTCGCCTTCCACCAACTCCATTTTGGTGATCATGGTGGCGTCGTTTCCCTCATGCAATATCTTGAGGGTGTCCCATATTTGCTTGGCGTTGTCCAAGCCGCTCACCTTGTTGTATTCATCCCTGCACAAGGATGCTAGCAAAACAGTAGTAGCTTGTGCATTCTTATGAATTTGCTCATTTATGAAAACGGGATTGTCAGTACTATCAAAATGCATTCCGTTTTCAACAATCTCCCAAATGCTAGGATGGAGAGAAAATAAGTGACTACGCATTTTGTGACTCCAAAAAGAGTAGTCTTCTCCATCAAAGTGTGGAGGTTTCCCAAGTGGAATTGATAGCAATTAAGCTTTAGAATTAAATGGAATACGAGAATAATCAAATGAATAGTTTTGATTCACCGGTTTCTTCTTTGATGAGTCGTCGTCGTCGTCTCTTGGTGAAGAAGAGGAGGCGTCGCTGTCGTAGTAAATGATCTTCTTGACGCGCCTCTTCTTCTTCCCGTCCCTCTTCTTGTGACTCGATCCTAAGTCAGTGGGCTTGTCGTCCCTTGGCTCGTTGAAGAGGGACTCCTTCTCCTTGTCGTTGACCACCATCCCCTTTCCCTTAGGATCCATCTCTTTGGGTGATTAGTCCCTTAGATGAAGAGAACGGCTCTGATACCAATTGAGAGCACCTAGAGTGGGGTGAATAGGTGATCCTGTAAAATTCAACACTAATAGCCACAAAACTTAGTTATAAAAGTTAGAACGGCTAAGTAGCTTGAAGCGAGTTCTTGTGAACACAGACAATCAAAGAGAAAGCACACAAGAGACACATGATTTTTATCCCGTGGTTCGGCCAAGTAATACTTGCCTACTTCTACGTTGTGGCGTCCCAATGGACGAGGGTTGCATTCAACCCCTTTCAAGTGATCCGATGATCAACTTGAATACCACGGTTTTTCCTTTCTTAGTCTTTCTCCTGTTTGCGAGGAATCTCCACAACTTGGAGCCTCTCGCCCTTACAATGATGATCGCAAAAGATGTACGGAAGTAAGGGAGAGGAGAGTAACACACACAAGACTCAAATCCATAGCACAATCACGCACACAAGTCACAACTTGAGCTCAAAATACAACGCACGAAGTTCACAACTCAAATGGAGCTCAAGTCACTATCACAAAGAATCGAATGCGTGAAGTTGGAGTCTAGAAGTCTTAGAATGTTTCTTGTAAGCTTGGGTGACTCCTCCATGCGCCTAAGGGTCCCTTTTATAGCCCCAAGGCAGCTAGGAGTCGTTGGAGGCCAATCAAGGAAGGCCAAAGTTGCCTTCTGTCGGGTGGTGCACCGGACAGTCCGGTGCACCACCGGACAGTCCGGTGCACCACTGGACAGTCACTGTAGCCTGTCCGGTGCCGATCTCCTTCCTTTTCTGGCATAGGCAACCGTTGCAGCTCCGGGCCAGATGGCGCACCAGACAGTCCGGTGCCCGCTGCCGACCGTTGCAGCTACCACGCGTCGCCCGCGGATTGCGCGGCCGACCGTTAGCGTAGATGACCGTTGGCTCACCGGATAGCCCGGTGCACCATCGGATAGTCCGGTGAATTATAGTCGTACGCCACCAAACTTTCCCGAGAGCGGCCAGTTCACCGAAAACCAGCCTAGCGCACCAGACACTGTTCGGTGCACCACCGGACAGTCCGGTGTGCCAGGCCGAGCTGGACTTCGGCTGCATCCAGCCAAGTCTTTTGCAATCCTTTTCTTTTCTTCTTTTCTCTATTTCTAACACTTAGACAAATATATTAGTATACAAAAACCAACTACTAAGTCTAGAAACATACCTTCTCTTTGATTTACACTTCCCTCTTCATTTAGCACATAAGAACTCAATTAAATGTGTTGGGCACTTAATCACCAAAACATAATAGAAATTGCCCAAGGGCACATTTCCCTTTCACTTTCGACGACTGAGATAGCAAGATGGGGTCGAACTCTTCTTCAAGCGAGACTAGCTCTTGTAGCTCCTTAGAGGGCGGTTGTGCTGGTAGGGCGCTTGCGTTCTCCTTTGATCTCAAGGGAGGGTGCTGGAACCTTCTTCATGGTGAGGGGCTCAAACAACTCTGGTAGGGGATCTTGGGAGAATTCGGGGTGCTCTTGCTTATCCATAGCCTTAGGGGAGACTGGCATTCCTTCTAAGACTATGGCTCCTTCTAGGGTTCCCAAACATTCTTCTCTCCTCTAATAGAGACCGGGATGCCTTCAAGAATCTGGGGATCTTCAGCTCTCATGGGTTGAACTGGGTTGGATGAAGCGGGCTCTTGAATCCGCAGGGCTCTATGTTGGTTGTGGGTGACCAAGTAGGCCTCAATCAACTTCTGGACATGCTCATCCTTGGCTTGTTTCAGGGCTTCAACACCAATAACTTCATGACTTTCCAAGGCAGCTACATGGACTTGAGCTATGGTGAGATCCACATGGAGTCGACGGTTGCGCTTCTCTGCATCTTCTGCTCGGGCAATCATCTGACGGTGGTGCCGACCCCATAAATCATACTGTGCATCCAGGGTGAGTAGGTATGCAGGGAGGTACACGACTGTGGGGTCATCCTTAGGCAGTTGCTGCCCTTCCAATGCACGCATTCTGGCCATGTAAACGGGACGGTCTCTTTGAAAGGGCGGAAAGAATCTGAGCGGAGTGTCGGCCACTTCTTCTTCATAGATTTGACAAAGGATCCTCAATGCCTTGCGAGCGATGACTTGGCAGGTGTCTCTGAATCTGTGCCCCACTGCAGTGACACTCCATTCCACATGGCGTGGAATGGATCCAATGTATACAACCACGACACACTTCTTTGTGTCATGCTCGATGAATTCACGACTATCATACTCTAGCTGGCTCCTGATTCCGAGGCAAACTGTGCATGCTCTTAGCAACTTGGGGAAACCATCTTCATTCTGGCAAAAGCTGGTTTGGCAGCGGACCTCCATCTGACTTCTGAGCGAAGGAAAGGGGGAAACATTTTTGAAATGGATGGATGAGAGCAAGAATTTTTTTAATAAAATAGTTTTGACTCAAAAACATTTGGTTCAAGCCTAAGGGTTACGTCGTGCGGCCAACCTACAGCTCTGATACCACCTGAAGCGTCCCAATCCTCTAGGACTCAAATGTGATACAATTACTAGTCCTAGGAGGCTAGTAAACACATTTATACATCAGATGGTTCTAGATCTACTTAAATGAGACAAACCTATAAAGGTGGCGATCAACTTTAAGAGCTGGTCCACAACTCGGGACATATCATCAGAGTGGGGCTGAAGCAGCCCGATATATGCAGCGAAGCAAATCAGTGGTCCAACAACCATAGGCATGGTTGGGAACAGGCGTAACTCTTACCCGATCAGCGATCTCCTTCTCTGAAAAACAACAAATAAGAAAGAGTGAGTACTTACGTACCCAGTAGCCCACCTTCACCCACGGAATGGGGAAATCAGATATAATGTGTAGAGTATGTGGAGCTCAGGATATTTTGCAGAATATTTTTGCAATATAATCCACATACCTTGCTTCATTTACCATCATGCGCCCGCTTACAAATTTTTCGAGAATTTCCTCGGGCGCCATCTTGGTGTACCTGGGATTCCCACGGATAAGGTTTACAAGATGAGGATCAATAACAGTAAATGACCTTAGCATGAGTCAAACGACGTCATGATCTATCCATCTTGTGCTCCCATAGCTTCGGATTTTGTTCACCAGGGTCTTGAGCCTGTTATACGTTTCGGTTGGCTCCTCTCCCCTTTTCATGGCGAATCTCCCAAGCTCACCTTCCACCATTTTGGTAATCATAGTGACATTGTTTCCCTCATGAGAGATCTTGAGGGTGTCCCAAATTTGTTTGACATTGTCCAAGCCTAAAAGTGCATTCATCCCTTTTGTGGGTTTTGGTGATTTGGATAACAACACATTTAAAGGTCTAACAAGTTTGCTAAGTGTTGAACAGGAAATTCGGTATGATGAACATACTTGAATAGTGTATAATGATCAGTGAACAAAGGTTCAACACAAGGTTAAATAACTAGTGAGACAATGCAAATGGATATAATATGGTCTCTATATTGGTTTGAATATATGGACAAGACCTAAGAAATCACTATGCATAAATAATGATCAGAATAGAGGTTGAAGTGATTAAGAGGGTTGGTCAAGCCAAAGTGAATGAGATATGAGGAATCATGAATTGGCTTGACCATATTACTATTAGTCCATATGTGCTTCTATGAGAATCAAACTAGAGTGTGATTGATCTTAGCATTTATATCTAGATGACATTCAAGCAATGTTCACAATATCGAAGAAATGATTCTCTCAATGGATGCTCAATATGATGTGACTCAAGAATGGCTTGATAGGGTGAAGATAGTAAGGAAAGGGCTTCGAGGAACTAAGCGAAGGTGAAGGCCAAGCGACGGCTTGTGGACCGAGGTACCATGGCTAAGGTGAAGAAGAGAGTACTTGCACTAAGTCGATGAACTAATCAGCCATGAAGAGTTATAATATGTTGATGCATCAGTAAGGTGACTTGAAGCCATGATTTGAACTCATATATGGTGAAATGGTACAAGTCATAGGGTTTGATTTGTGTTTGCTTCAAAAGGTGAGACAAAGATGTTTGTGATCCTTATGAAGCAACACATGGAGAAATCACACATGAGACACCAATGACTCAAGGAGTTTACTTAATTATATTTTATTTAACTTGAGTATTGGAATCGTCGTACTATTAAGGGGGATCCAAAAAGAAGGTTGGTGTTGGTACTAAAGCTCAAAATCGTTGATCCAAAACTTCTACTTTACCCTTGTTAATCCTTAGTGAAAGTATGTAGTACAACCTTTTTAAGTCTATCTTGGCCAGCTGGTTTTCAGGCTGGTTTTCAGCTGGTATTCAAATACTAGCTCAGTTGGTTTTCAGGCTGGTTCAGCTGGTTTTAAAAACCAGCTCAGCCGATTTTGACTCTGGTCCACCCACTAGCTCTGCCGGTCACTAAACCGAAATTTAGTCTGGTGGAAACTAGTTCAGCCGGTTTTTGAGTAGAAAAGTAAAAAATGGCTAGTTTTGGAGCCCCACCTATATATACTCACTCCTACCTCTCTCCCTTACAGGGGAGCATGACTCAAACTTCATTCCTAACCTGAGAAACACCTCCCACTCTCTCACACACCTCTTGCCTCTCCCATTTCAAAACTTTGGAGAGAAATCTTTGAGTGAGATTGAAGAGCTGTGGTTTTTGTGTTTCTTCTCCAAATACTTCTTGTTCTTCTTGATTCGAGCTTTGGTACTACATCGAGTTCTTTGTGGATTCATCACTCTTGGAGCTTCTAGCTCCTAGACGACTAGGTGTCGCATGTGAGTCTCCAAATCTTGTGGAAGACCACAAGAAAGTTTGTATTACCCGCTCGTGTGAGCAAAGATTAGTGTGTGGGCTTGACCTTCATGGTCGGCAAAGGGAGGATTAGGGTTGAAAGAGACTCGACTCTTTGTGGGTGCCTCAACGAGGAAGTAGGGCACCTTGGTGGTGTGACCGAGCCTCGGGATAAATCTTGTGTTTCTTGTGTTCTTGCTCAGTGTGTTTGTTCGTGTTCTTCGTTCTCTCACCATTTCGTGGAAGATTTGTTTATATCTTTTTGGTGTGTGGATTTTGAGAAGTGCCCTTCTTAGATCTACTACTTTAAACGCTATGGATCAACTAGAACATCTCATTTCCAAAGTTAACTGGGTGAATTTTGAGATCAATTCAGTTTATATCTCATTCTTTAGTTGAGCTCATGCAAATCAGCTGAACCGGTTTTGACACCGGTTGGACCGGTTTTACCCAGTTCGTTTCTAGTTATTGTTGAAAAAGTTTCCACTTGCCTATTCACCCCCTCTAGGCAACTTTCAATTGGTATGAGAGCATAATCCTCATTCTAACGCTTAGCCGCGTGAGGAAAAGATCATGTCGGGGGGACTAAGAAACGAAAGTGCTTCTAAGCTTGAAAAGGTTGAGGTTGCCTTGACTTCATCTTTTGGTGCAGATGTTGATCCTAGGGCAATAGACCTTGCCATGAGAATCACCAAAAGGATGTTCCTCACAATGAAGGAAGATGAGGCGAAGAACAGGATTGAAGAAGAAGAAAATGATCGATGGAGACCAAACGACGAATCCACCTCTTCACAAGGTTTGTCTTTCAAATCCACTTCTCATATGTGCTTTGTCGCTAATGGGAGTGACAGTGAAAGCGAAGTGAGGATGAGGAGGAGCATAAAAGTGATAGTGAAGACGAGGATGATCTTCAACAATTTTCGCTCAACTAAGCAAGAAAAATCGGATGAGCTTGCTCAAACTCATGAAAAGAGCAGAAGAACAAAAAGAAATACTTCATAAGCAAGAAGATTTCCTCATCAGAAAAAATGAAGACTTAGAGAAGTTGACCAAAGAGCATGAGAAGCTAAAGTGCTCTCATGATGATTTGGTCCAAAGGTATGAAGACATTTCAATTAAGCAAATTAAAGTTGTTAATCATTCATCATATATTGCTCAATTAGAAAATAAAAATTATATGCTCAAGAACACGATAGAAAAGCTAAATATTGAAAATCTAGCTTTGCAAGAAAAACATGATATGCTTGTGTGCTCTCATAATAAATTTATGGATTCACGTATCATGTTAGAAATGGCTCATGAGGTTGTGTTAACTAATTTGAAATCATACCAACCTCACATATGCACATGTACTCAAATATAAACTATATTATCATGTGCTAACAAATGTTGCTCTCAAGAAAGACAATCTTCCATTGAGCTAGAATTTTCAGGAGCAAGTAATGTTTCCTATGCAAAAGAAAACAATGAGCTCAAGGAAGAAAATGAGAGGCTAAAAAGGAGCTTGACTCAATTGAAGGGAAAGTGTCATGCTCAACCTTCTCAAGATAACCATGATAATATAGTGAAAAAGATTGAGAAGGGGACAACAGTAGCATGCACAAAACCCCTTCAAAAGAATACCAAGCTTTCCAAGAAGGACATGAGCAAGACTCAAGGTGAGAAAATTAATGCTCATATTATTTGCTCTAACAATGTACCAATGTGCTTCAACAAAGAAAGATCAAAGAGAAGCAATAGGAGGTGTTATGGATGCAAGGAGAAGGGTCATGAAATTGGTTCATGCCCCCGCATGAAGAACCAAGACCTTGCACGATCAAGAAAGATGGCCATCAAGAAAGAAAGCAAAAGGCAAATGCATTGCAAGGACAAGCACCACATTTGCTACAATTGCCGTGAAAAATGTCATTTGTTGGGGACTTGCTCTCAAATGCTATAAATTGAGAACAAGGCAACACCACAACAAGTTATTTGTTAATGCCCTTCGTCCTTCGAAGCATTATTTCGCCAAGGATATAATGATCTTCGGACGAAGGTCATGAAGGACATACCTTCATCATCTCATCATGCATATATGTATTAATATTAGCAACGAATAAAACATGTAAAGCATAAGAAACAATGTAGACAACAACATTATCATATATACTTCTCATTATATAATTGTAAGTTAACATAAGGACAATATTGAATAACATTTGGTACCTTCGGCTTGACAGAAAACAAAGGTATGAGCGTGACGCGAAAGCAAATGCCAAGCCAGCGTGAACAGTACGGGGGCACTGTTCATCTATTTATAGGCACGGGACGCAGCCCGTGTGAAATTACATCTATGCCCTTTACATTTGCTAATGATCCTAAGGTAATCCATCGAGGTCTAAATAGCCTTTTCCCCTCTAAGTCGGTTCCCTTTCCTGCTGTCATGCCGAAGCTCCCTTGCGCGTAGCTTCGGCGCTGCGTCAACCTTCGTATTGTTCGTGCTTCTCACACTGTGATTCTGATCTAAGTCCGAAGGTACCTGTTCATGTATTAAAACTCCGGAAACATTGTTAAATTATGTTTTTGAGGACCTTTGGAAGACGAAGGCCCCCAACAGTAGCCCCTCGCAAGATTAATTTGTTAGAATAATGAATTCAGATTGCGATATGGACGAAGGCCCTAAGCCGAAGGTCCGAAAAAACACCTTCCCTTTGCTAGAATAGCAACAGTCAATGACAAACGGGACCCTCCAACTTGGAGCGCGTCGATCATATAAATAGGAACTCACCCTGAGCACATTTGGTACGCTACTTGCCGCTTGTTTTGTTTACTCAGTTTTTAGCTCTTGCTTTGCCACCGCCTGCTTAGTTTCTCAGACTCCCTAAGCTTCGGTTTTAAGATCGTGTTTTCGTCATTTCCGAAGATAAGATGTCTGAAGACAAGAAGACAGTTGGTGAGACGAAGCTAACCGAAGAGGAGAAGCTCCTTGAGGAGAAGACTGCTGGATTTATTGAGTCAATTGCAAAAACAAACACAGAGAAGATAACTAAAGAGATACTATAAGGCTTGTCTGAAGATACTGATGACAGCGACAGCTATGATGTGGAGAGTGGAGGCGAAGACTCTGAAGATCGCCCTTGGCGACCAAGCCATGCAGTCTTCGGGAAATCAACTATCAAACAGAGTCATCTTGATAATATGAGAGGAAGGTATTTTCGAGATTTGTCTATTGTGAGGGCTGACGCAGACAGAGTCGTTCCTGCTCCCGAAGAAAACGAAGTTGTAATCTACCGAAGCTTCTTCAAAGCTGGACTTCGGTTCCCATTAAGCAGATTTGTGGTTGAAGTTTTAAAGATATCAGATTTTCCTTCACCAGATCACTCCCGAAGCAATTATCAGAATGGGGATCTTCGTCTGGGCTGTGAGGAGTCAAGGTCTAGAGCCAAGCACAAGATGTTTTTGCAGCATGCATGAGCTTTCATATGAGATGAAGCCCTGGGGAAAGGAACAATATCATAACAATTTTGGGTGCTACAGTTTTGTAGCTCGCTCTGGCGCAAGCTACCCGGTGCCAACGTTTCGGAAGAGGTGGCCCGAGGCCTGGATGGAAGAATGGTTTTACGTGAAAAATGATTTGAAGGCAAGAGAAGATATTAAAGAAATCATCAGGCGACCCATTTGGTCCCACTTCGGTCTCTGAAAGCCGAAGGTAGAAATTGATGAGGCAGCCGAAGCATGCCGAAGGGCCTTCAGCACAGTTTGCTCTTTTATTGGGACAAGAGACTTAGTTCAAGAACATGTAGCCTACAGGATATGGCCACTGATAGACAGCTGGGAAATGCCAAAAGAGACCATCACTAACCCTAGCGAAGGTGGTTTAGTTCGATTGAAATACACCTTAAGGTTTGGAGACTAGTTTATCGAACCAGATGATGATTGGCTGAAATGTGTTGAAAATACTAGTGATGAACTACTAGGAGCATACTCCAAGTCTGAAGATAATGCACTATCTGCGGCCTTCGGGAGCCGAAAAAAGAAAATACTAAATAGGGTTTTTGATGCTATTGGATTTATGTACCCTGACTATCGCTACCCGCCACGGGGGCAGAAAAGAATGGGTGCAACTTCTGGAAAGGCTGCTGCTTCGGCTGCCCAAGCGAGCCTGCGCCGAAGAGGAAAAAGTTGAAGGTCCTTACCCACCGACCGCGCTACATTGAACCGGCCATAGTGCCTGAATTTGGCGGTAAAACTTCTTTAGCTATTGAAGCAAAAGAACCTGCTCCTACGCAGAGGATTGAAGAGTCGGTTGCAATGTCGAAGACTGACAAAATTGAAGAACCGAGAATCGAAGGGTCAAAAACATTAGAAGTTCTAAGCCCTTTGGCAGGAGTGGAGGTGTCGAAGGCACAAAAAGGTCTAGTAGCAACCCCCAAGAGAAAAAGAATGGCCAGTGTACTAGATGTGTTGGAGACGATAAAAGCTTCAAGCTCTACTCCAGGGAAAATTGCCAAGGCTTCGAAAGTGCAAATTGAAACCGAAACAAAACTGACTGAAGCCGAAGCTACAATGAGCCAGGCTAGCGCCGAAGCTGGGCCTTCAGAGCCTGCCAAGGAGAAACCCTCGGAAATTGGAGAAAAGGCAGCGAATGAAGAAGCTATAGAACAGATTTTTCCTGAAAAATTTGCCGCTCCTGCTCCCGAAGCGCCTTCCGAAGACCTTGATTATATTATTCGTCATGCTTCGGGAAAAAGATTATCTGAAGAAGAAATTTTTGAAGCTAAACACTATGCCCGAGAACTGAAGTACCCGAAAGGGGCCTTAGTGTTTAATGGTACAGATGAAGATGACTTTTTGTATTGCCTCCCAAACAACAAAGAATTATTCGTCTGCCAGGAAATGGCCAGAAGTATGGGGTTTCCGAAGCTTGAAGCTGGCCTCTGTGCCATGACGAAGGACGATCTTGCGGATAGCCTTGCATACAATAGTCTGAAGGTACAAAAATTGTGAATTTTGAAGTTTATGAATTTTGAGTTAGTCTTTTGTTCTTATGTTAATCCATTCATTCTTTTGTATAGGGCTTAATACTTAGCAACACCTTAAGGGCACAAAAGAATGCTGAAGATGAGAGCTGCATGTTGGGGACTTGTTCTCAAATGCTATGAGTTAAGAACAAGGCAACACGAAAAATGTTAAACGTTAAAGCCCTTCGTCCTTCGAGGCATTATTTCCCTTAGGATATAATGATCTTCGGACGAAGGTTATGAAGCACATACCTTAATCGATGCAACATATAATAATGAAGAAAGAATCATATGAACTGTAAAAGATAACATGAATAATTATATATCAACTCATTTCTATTTTATTACTATGGAAAAATAGAAATGATATCAAATTACAAATGTACCTTCGACTTGAAAGAATGTAAAGGTACAAGTGTGACGCAAAAGCAAAATGCCAAGTCAGCGTGAACAGTACGGGAGCACTGTTCATCTATTTATAGGCACGGGACGCCGCCCATGTACAATTACACTCATGCCCTTTATGTTTGCTAATGACTCTATAGTAATCCATCGAGGTCTAAATAGCTTTTTCCTTTTTAAGTCGGTTCCCCTTTCTGCTACCATGCCGAAGCTCCCCTGCGCACAGCTTCGGCTCTACACCAACCTTCGTATTCTTTGTCCATCTTCAGATTGTGGTTCTGATCCGAGTCTGAAGGTACCTGTTTATGTATCATACTCCAGAAACATTGTTAAATCATGTTTTTGAGGACCTTCGGAAGACGAAGGCCCCCAACAGTAGCCCCTCGCAAGGTTAATTTGTTAGAATAACGAAATCAGATTGCGATATGGACGAAGGCCCTAAGCCGAAGGTCCGAAAAAACACCTTCCCTTTGCTAGAATAGCAATAGTCAATGACAGACGGGGCCCTCCGACTTGGAGCGCGCTGGGTATATAAATAAGAACTCACCCCGAGCATATTTGCTACGCTACTTGCCGCCTGTTTTGTTTGGTTAATTTCTTAGCTCTTGCCTGCCAACGCTTGCTTGGTATTTTAGATTTTCTAAGCTTCGGCTGTATGAACACATTTTCACCATTTCCGAAGAAAAGATGTCTCAAGACAAGAAAATAGCTGCTGAAACGAAGCTAACCGAAGAGAAGAAACTTCTTGAGGAAAAGTCTACTGGATTCATTGAGTCAATTGCAAAGACCAACACAAAAAAGATTACAAAAGAAATTCTAGAAGGCTTATCTGAAGGTACCGATGACAGCGATAGTTATGATGCGGAAAGTGGGGGCGAAGACTCCGAAGATCGGCCCTGGCGACCAAGTCACGCAGTCTTCAGGAAATTGACTATCAGACAAAGTCATCTTGATAACATGAGAGGAAGGTATTTTCGAGACATATCTATTGTGAGAGTTGACAACGGAGACAGGACTGTTCCTGTTCCTGAAGAGAATGAAGTCGTAATCTACCGAAGCTTCTTCAAGGCTGGGCTTCGGTTCCCCTTAAGCAGATTTGTGGTTGGAGTTCTAAAGATATATGAGATTTTCCTTCACCAGATTACCCCCGAAGCCATTATCAGAATGAGGATCTTCGTCTGTGCCGTGAGGAGTCAAGGTTTGGAGCCAAGTGCAAAATGCTTTTGCAGCATGCATGAATTGTGCTATGACCAGTGTACTGGATGTGCTGGAGACGATAAAAACTTCAAGCTCTACTCCAGAGAAAACTACCGAGGCTTCAAGAACGCAGACTGATACAAGGCTGACCGAAGCTGAAGCTACAAAGAGCCAGGCCAACACCGAGGCTGGGCCTTCAGAGCCCGCCAAGGAGAAATCCTTGGAAACCAGAGAAAAGGCGGTGGAAAAAGAAGTTGTAGAACAAATACTGCCTGAAAAAGTTGGCACACCTACTCCCGAAGCGCCTTCCGAAGCTCTTGATTATATTATACGACATGCTTCGGGAAAAAGATTATCTGAAGAAGAGATTTTTGAAGCTAAACACTATGCCCGAGAACTGAAGTATCCGAAGGGGGCCTTAGTGTTCAATGGCACAGACGAAGATGACTTCTTATACTGTCTCCCAGACAACAAAGAATTATCTGTCTGCCGGGAGATGGCCAGAAGTATGGGGTTCCCGAAGCTTGAAGCTGGCCTCTGCGCCATGACGAAAGACGATCTTGCAGATAGCCTCGCATATAACAGTCTGAAGGTACAAAAAATTGTATATTTGGAAGTTTACAAATTCTGAATTATTATTTTGCTCTTATATTAACTCATTCATTCTTTTTATATAGGGTTTAATACTTAGCAACGCCTTAAGGGCGCAGAAGAATGCCGAAGACGAGAGTTACACTATTGCTCTCAACAATCTTCGAACAGAGGTTATTAAGCTGAGGAACGAAGCTTTGGAAAAATATAAAATTCTACTTACTCTGGTGGATAAGGTAAAGGGGGATGAAGCTAACTACAAGGCCCAATCTGAAATCCAAAGGGGCGAAATCAAAACCCTTCAAAAGCAACTGGCCGAAGCTAAATTGAAATGTGCTATTGCCGAAGCTGACCGAGATGCCAGTGATTACTGGAAAAATTATTTGGAAAAAATAGTTGTAGAACTTTGCTCCTCAAAAGAAAGATGTTATGAAAAATCTATAGAATGTGTAAAAAAGATAAAAACTAGCTTCGCCAATGTTGTCGCATATTCAAGTGAAGACAACTTCGTATGGGGCGATCTCGAAGGTCCAATTGAATGGATCAGCAGCGAGGCCGAAGCGTTTGAGAAAATTTTGAGTGATCGTGGGGATGTCTGCGCTTTCTTAGGTGCGAGGGGAATTGCAGCTATTTTGGAGAAGTCAGGTTGTGATCATGTGAAAGCTTTGGCCCAAGCCGAAGCTACTTTATCGGTTGACGATACGAAGGACCCCTCGGCCGAAGCAAGCTTAGTAGGCGGAAAAAATTTTACTGACATCTGGGAAAATGGTGGCCGAGGGATGGCCCACAAAATAATAAAGAAGAGCGAAAAAGATACTCATGATGCTAGGGAAGCAACGAAGGCAGCTGAAAAAGCTGTAGAACTCGAAAGGCGGATAGGTATTGCTTAATAGCTTTTAACTTTATTGTTTATTTTTGTGACTTCGAGCTGATTTACGTTTTCTACCACAGCTGAACTATCGCCTCCCCCAGAGCCCTTCGAGTCATTGGTGGACCCAGAGGCAAAGCAATCAGTAGAAATTATTAGCATGGCTGAAACCATTATGGACGAAGTCGTTACTCAACTGCTGACCGAAGCTGCAGACAAAGTTTTGAAAGAAGAAGAATAGATATTGTAAAAATATTGCCAGAATATTAATGCAACATTTGCTGGACTATGCTTGTAATATTTGGTACTCATGAGTTTTTAATGTAATGTATAAATGGCTTTGTAATCCATTTCTTTGCAATGCATGAAATTTTTATTGTACATACCGTTTTTTAGCCTTCGGCGAAAAAACACATTCCCTTCTTTTCGTGCTTCGTAAAGAAGAGTTTTTATGCTTCGTGAAAAATCCTCTAATCGTCGCAGAAACATTAATGCTTCGTCAGTAATAGACTTTCTTCCTCGATATCAGAATGCTTCATAAGAAATGCTCCAAGCGTCGCCATAACACTGATGCTTCGTCAATAATAGACTTTTTCCTCCACTTCAGAGCTGATAAAGTTGTATGTCTTCAAAACTTATTTTGTGCCTTAGCACAATTTCACTTTTTCGAAGCATTCTCCGAAGGTCAACATTGTATCCCCTTCTTGTGCCATTGATGCAATATGATGTATGATGTTATGTTATGCGAAATGATGTGATGATGTTATGCTATGCAAAAATGATACTTTGTGCCGAGGACACACTCTCATATCCCCATATTGGAATACACAATCTCTTTGCCGTTTATTTTTCGGCTTCACCGTTTATTTTTCGGTGTATCAGCGCTGACTTTTCGCTGTAAGTTCTGCATTCCCTTAGGAACGTCTTTTGAACTTCTTCGCCTTCTATTTTGGCGGTATTCGCGTTGACTTTTTGCGCTTCGCCTTATATTTCGGTGGTATTTGGCTCTGCATTCCCTTTGGAACGACTTTTGAGCAGAAAACTTACACTTCGCTCCCTTAGGAACGACTTTTTGTAGCTTCGGCAACTTACGCTGCGTTCCTTAGAATGGCTTTTTGTGCTTCGGCGACTTTTTGGACTCCGTGAGTCTGTGGAGAAGATATATTTTCACTATGGCAAAAACGAACTATTACAAGGAATTGAAAACAACAAGAAAACTAGGTTTTCAATAATTGTTCCTTAGTAAGAAAGAGAATGACATTAAATGTAAAAACTGATTCAGGGGTAGGATATCTCTTAGTAGATATGCTTCGACTCTGGCACAGTACTGTTGACTGTGCAAGCTTCGGACTCCTCCCTGAAGTCTCTCTGCTGATGGGTCTGTTGACTCCCTTCTGGCTGTTGGCCGCGTGAATATGCAGGTTGTAGTGGTGGCGGAGGTGGAGGCTGTGGCCAGGATGCCTGTGGCTGACTAGCCGAAGCAACAGACGTTGCAGGATGGTTACCCACATACTCTGGTATGTAGGGTGAGTGATATGAAGCAATATGCATGACCTGCTTCGGCTGGTTCTGCTGAGCTGCAGCTTCTGCTATTTCCTTCTATTTCTAAATGGTGACATGGCACATCCTTGTAGTGTGGCCCTTGTCCTCACCACAGAATAAGCAATAAATTTTCCTGGGTTGATCACCAAACCTTCCTCCAAAGCCCCTGGCGCCTCTGCCCCTTGGAGCTGGCGGCCGAAGATAGCTTTGTTGCTGCCCCAAAACTTGCGAGGAATATTGTGGCCTCTGTTGTTGACTTCCCCTGTCGTCACTCTAGGTGGAGTGGATTGACCTGACATGTCTTGGGTGAATTCTCCCTCCGAAGCCCCTGGTCATCTCAGAGAACCTATAGGCTTCCTCCCTTCTTTAGCGAAAATCGTTGTCAGCGCGGATGTATTCATCCATCTTTTGAAGCAGCTTCTCCAAAGTCTGTGGAGGCTTTCTAGCAAAATACTGGGCAGTAGGTCCTGGACAAAGCCCCTTGATCATGGCCTCAATGACAATTTCATTGGGCACAATAGGCGCTTGTGCTCTCAGACGCAAGAATCTTCGGATGTATGCCTGGAGATACTCCTCATGATCCTGCGTGCATTGGAACAGAGCCTGAGCTGTGACTGGCTTCGTCTGAAAGCCCTGGAAACTTGTCACCAGCATGTCCTTGAGCTTCTGCCATTGTAACGCCCTGAATTTGGGGGTAGAATTTTTTCTTCTTTTCTCTCACCAAATTCAGGTGTTACTCTTTCCTTTTTCCCTTTTCTTCTCGCTAAGCCTTGATCTTTTCCAAAGTCGCAGCGGGTTTTGGCTTTAGACCTCGTGTAAAGCAAAACCATAAAATACTTTATTTTGTGTGATGCACCATGCCGAACCATGCATACTTTTTGATTGATTGAAAATGTGAATGCTTTCATCTAGAGGAAATTAGAAATTAGAAAAAGGTAAAGCCTTTTCTTTTTTTTCTTTTCTCTTTCCCCCCCCCTTCTCCCCTTTCGGCCCAACCGCCCCCCCCCCTTCGGCCGGCCCAGCTGGCGGCCCAGCCGCCCCCCTCTCCCCCCCCTTCCCGCGTGGGCCCCGCGCCGGCCCAGCCGCGCGCCCCCTCTCCCCCCTTTGGGCCCAGTCGGCCCAGCCGTCCCCCTCCCCCTCTCTTTTTTTTTCTTTTTCCAAAAATCCCCTCCCTCTCTCTCTCTCCCTCACCCTCAACCTAACCCTAGAGCCACCGCCTCTCCCCTCCCCGGCACCGCCGCCGCGCCGTCCCCCTCCGGTGAGGCTCCCCCCTCCTCCTCCCTCCTCTCCTCCCTCTCCCTCCTCCCTCTCCTCCCTCCGGCGCCCTCCCCTCACCCGCGCCGCCCGGCTCGGCCGCTCCGGCGAGCTCGGCCCGGCCCCGGCCGCCCCGGCCGCTCACGCCCCCGACCCCGCCCAGCCCGGCCGCCTTCGGCTCGGTCGCGCCCGGCCGCCCGCCCGGCCACCCCGCGCCGCCCGGCTCGGCCGCTCCGGCGAGCTCGGCCCGGCCCCGGCCGCTCGCGCCCCCGACCCCGCCCGGCCCGGCCGCCTTCGGCTCGGTCGCGCTCGGCCGCCCCCGGCCCCGGCTCGGCCGCCCGCGCCCCAGCCCCGGCCCAACCGCCCCCCCTGGTTCAACCCCCCCCCCCCCGGTTCAACCGCCCCGACCCCGGCTCGGCCGCCCCATGCCCCGGCTCAGTTGTTCCCGTCGCGCCCCAGCCCGGTCGCCCCGCGCCCGGCCTCGCCCGACCGTGTCCTTGCTCGACCGTGCTCGCTTGCCCTGGCATGTTTGCCCACTCGCCCCGCCGTGCCTTGCTCGCGTCGTGTCGGCCCTCGGCGTGGCCTCGAGCTCGGCCAGTGCATGGCCCCGACGCGTGCGTGACTCGTTCGCGGCACGTTAAGTGTGGTTTTGCGCGTGCGCGTGCTCGCGCAGCGTTCTGGCGTAGCTCGTCGTGCTCGCGATGCGATCGTCTACCCTCCCCCCCCCCCCCGTATCCTATATGCGCTAATCACGTTGTTATTATTAATAAGATAGGAGTCTCAATTTGGAAATTGGTTACGTTAGTTAATTTGTATAGCCAATCGTCTATTTTATTCAATGTTAATCTACTAAAAGTGGTCACGTTTACATTAGTGCATGTAGCTAATTCTTTTGTTAGAACCAATTGGAACTAGAACACGTGACGTCTAGTTATTCACCAACCCGTAGTGCGTTTCGGGCATAAGCTTTAACTCTCGCGAGACCTTTTCTCATTTCTTTCTAACCATGGTAAACTCATTATTGTATGTGATATTTTATGCATGTTTAATCTACTTGTTCTCTTGTATGGTGTATTGTTGGTTTCCTAATTTCAATGAATGGATGTATGTATGCTTGCAATCGCTTAGAGAACGATCCAGTTGGAGAGCTCGAAGAACTCGCAGGAGAAGCCCCTGAGCAGCAGTCGGTTGGTGGAGGCAAGTGTCCCTTGACCTATCTCTGTCCTATTCCTTCTTTAATTCACCTCCCGCTTTACACATTTATGCCTAAGGATTGACTAGTTTTGTTATCCATGTCCTTGTTTACCTATTTGGGTCGGATTATTATTATTTAGCTCTATGCCATTGCTCAAACTCTAATCAATGAACATGATGAGATTATATATGATACGTTGTTTTCCCTTCTCCTATTATGATGTTGTAATTGTGGTCTTCAAGGGGGATCGAGCGGTTTCTCGAGTGCCTCTCCGTAAGGACCTGTTCTATGGATCACCGCCCGGGAAAACAGTGCAACCATGAGGGTGGAATGGGATGCCCTTAGCTGAATAATTAGAGGAACCGGGGTGTAGTTCGCTTAGCCGTTGTGCCGTCAATGGGGCTCGGTGTATGCGGCTCGCTCTGCCAAAGTTGATTTGTCCCTTGGGGAGGAGTGCGGTACATTTAGGAAACCTAACGGGCGGCTACAGCCCCGGGGAATCTTTGTAAAGGCTACATAGTGATGCCCTGCTGGACCACCTAGGTAGTGGTCAATGGGGAGTAGCTCTCTCCGGGCAGAAAGGGAATCACGGCTTGTGGGTAAAGTGCACAACCTCTGCAGAGTGTTTGAAAACTGATATATCAGTCGTGCTCGCGGTTATGAGCGGCCAAGGGAGCTCCAATGATTAGTGGTACTTGATCAGAGACATTTTGGTTTACAGGTGGCAATGAGACTGATGGTTTTGGTTATGTCTATGGTGCTGGTAAGTGGTATTCTTTCCGTTTGGAAAGGGTACATCGGGCTAATAACTTGGGTTAATGTTAAAACCTGGCTTTCTACTAGTAAATAATAACCTGACCAATTAAAAGCAACTGCTTGACTTACCCCCCCCCCCCCCCCCCACATAAAGCTAGTCCACTACAGCCAAACAGGATGCTTGCTGAGTATGTTGATGTGTACTCACCCTTGCTCTACACACCAAACCCCCCCCCTATCCCCAGGTTGTCAGCATTGCAACCACTGCTCAGGCGAAGATGAAGCTATGGAAGGAGACTTTCAGGAGTTCCAAGACTACGACGAGTTCTAGGTGTGGGTTAGCGGCAACCCCCCAGTCGGCTGCCTGTGAAGGCCGCGGTTATCTACGTTTCGTTTTCGCACTTTGATTTATTGTAAGGACTATATGGAAGTCTCAGACGTATGATATAATCGACTATTATTTCCCTTTTAATACTATTTTAAGCACTGTGTGATGATGTCCATGTTATGTAACTGCTGTGTACGTGAATAACTGATCCTGGCACGTACATGGTTCGCATTCGGTTTGCCTTCTAAAACCGGGTGTGACATAAGTGGTATCAAAGCTGTGCTGACTGTAGGACCGCTAACCTAGAATAGAATGGTCGTTCTAAGGACTATAGACCTTTGTCCCTGCCTTGACTTTGATATCCCTTCAAAAGTTGGTCATACCGACCAAACCTATGTTCTACTATATATTATACCTTGCTGAAAATTGTGTTCTATTCTAATCCTTCATTTATTTATGATTCATTATTTGCTGGTCATATTAATTCTGTTCTCACCCTTTTGCTTGCGATGTCTTTTGTAGATGGCTCGACTTAGACACACTGCACGAAAGTCCGTCATCCTCTTCTTACCCTCCCGCCTTGCTGAGCGTCCGCTTCGCCGTCCCGTGGCCGGACAGTCCAGCCACTTGGAGAGACTGCACCACCGCCTGCATGAGGAGCAGGAACGTCGACGACAGAAGCAGCAGGGCTCTTCTTTCTCGCTCCAACAGGAGATAGAGTCTGTGAGGAGCTGCTCCCTTGTGCTTCCCCTGGAGGCGCCCCCTGCACCACCACTAGGCGCCCCAGCCTCTGGAGTAGCTGTTGGAGGAGACCCAGATGACGGAGGTGGCGACGACAGCTCGAGCCACGACACCGACTTCCCTGCTGACCATGAGCTGGAAGGATGGGTTGCTCGACCCATCACTCGCGACGCTGCTCGCGGGTGTCACTTCCATGATGCGCTCGACACCCTGCTACGTCGGGCACTTAACCGGCGTACCTGGTCCATCGAGTATCGTTGTGTGGTCTACCAGCATAGTCGCGGGGTCTACCCGGACCGTTGGGAGGCGACCTTCTTGGTGCGCCGTCCGGAGAACAGTCCCTAGGGCGTGGAGGCCTACTCAGAGCACTATTCCATCTCTGAGCGGGACTCAGCTGAGGCAGCCATGCAGGATGCTGCACGGCGTGCGCTTTCGCACTACTACTCGGTTCTCGGTGGGGTACTGACGGTCTCGACCTGAAGTATTACCCCCGCCGTCCATCTGGCAGCACAGGAGGCGTGATTGTTTCACCTGCTGGTGAGGACAATCCTAGGTTGAGCAGCACAGTCAACCTAGCCGCCGTGCTAAACACGGAGCTGGACCATGCATTAGACGAGCTGAGTAGGGCTCGTGCTGAGATCGCCTTGCTGCGGGCTGAGCGCGCGAAACGTCATCACTTGGATGATGGTTCCCCCGCCCCCGTTGGGACTCAGCACCCGTACCGCTCACCTCGGCGTGGACGCCAGTCTTATGGCAATCCCGACTGCAAGACCAAGATAAATCTAGAACCATAGATCGTTAGAGTTGGATCTTGTAATTAATACGAAATATATGCGTAGAAGCTTCAGTCTTAGCGTTAGTCTCGCTTTTAGTTAGTCTTAGTTAGACAGGGTAGTTTGTTATATCATGTGCATTAATGTTTGTCATGATGAACTATGTTTGGTTTGGATCTTTGTAATGACTGTCACCAGAGTGTGGGTATCCCCTGCATTTTGGTTTATCTATTATGTTAATGGAGTTAGCTATATAGTTGGGAAACCTTTTATTCCACTTTCCTCTTTATCTGAGAAGCTGTGTGGTCTGTGTTGGAGATCAGTGAAGATGCTCATCTGTTCAGTGTTGTTGAAGGATTCTATACTCTTTTCTTATGCTGCAAGATTTGCAGGGTCAGTTCTGATGTGTGGTTGCATTCTGCAGATGTCAGAGAACAGGCGCAGAGGAGTAAGGCGTGCTCAGTAGGAGCGAGCCGCTCAGCAGGATGAGGTGCCCCAGCAGCAGCACCTGCCGCCCCTGCCCCCGATGTCGATCGAGCAGATGTTTCTGATGCAGACTCAGGCAGTTCAAGCCATCGGTCAGACTCTGGCCGCCATTCAGCAGTAGCAGCAGCAACAGCAGCAGGCCCCACCTCAGCCTCAGATGCCTCAGATGCCCAGAGACAAGCGTGCTGAATTCATGAGAGGTCATCCTCCAACGTTTGCTCATTCTTCTGACCCCATGGATGCTGAAGATTGGTTGCGCACTGTGGAGCGGGAGTTGCATACCGCTCAGTGTGATGACAGGGAGAAAGTCTTGTATGGTCCCCGTCTGTTGAGAGGAGCAGCCCAGTCATGGTGGGAGTCTTACCTCGCCACCCATGCCAACCCCGACGCCATCATTTGGGAAGAGTTCAGAGGTAGCTTTCGTCAGTACCATGTGCTTGCAGGTCTGATGACAGTGAAGAAGGAGGAGTTTCTGGCCCTCAAGCAAGGGTCATCATCTGTTAGTGAGTACCGAGACAGGTTTCTGCAGTTGTCTCGTTATGCTCCTGAAGATGTCAACACCGACGCCAAGCAGCAGTACCGTTTCCTGAGAGGCTTGGTTGACCCTCTGCAGTACCAACTGATGAATCACACCTTCCCAACATTCCAGCACCTGATTGACAGAGCAATCATGACGGAGAGGAAGCGTAAGGAGATGGAGGATCGTAAGCGCAAGATCAGTGGACCCCAGCCTGGAAGCAGCAGCCGTCCTCGTTTCTTAAACAATCAATCTCAGCAGTTCAGGCAGAACCAGCGTCCACATCAGCAGCATCAACAGTTCCAAAGGCAGTACCCTCAGCACCAGTATCAGAACCGTCAGAGCAATCAGTCAGGAGGTCAGTTTTAGAGGCAGAATCAGCAGGCACCCCGTCTTCCTGCCCCAGCAAACCAGCAGAACAGTCAGGCAGCACCAGCTCAGGTTGGAAATAGAGCATGTTTCCACTGTGGAGAGCAAGGCCACTGGGTGATGCAATGTCCGAAGAAGGCAGCCCAGCAGCAGTCAGGCCCCAATGCCCCAGCGAAGCAGAATGTGTCTCAGCCTGGAGCAGGCAACCGCTCTCAGCCGCGCTATAATCATGGAAGACTGAACCACTTGGAGGCTGAAGCAGTTCAGGAGACCCCCGGCATGATAGTAGGTATGTTCCCAGTCGACTCACATATTGCAGAAGTGTTATTTGATACTGGAGCAACACATTCTTTCATTACTGCATCATGGGTAGAAGCACATAATCTTCCAATTACTACCATGTTGACCCCCATTCAAATTGACTCAGCCGGTGGTAGAATTCGAGCTGATAGCATTTGTTTGAATGTAAGTGTGGAAATAAGGGGGATAGCGTTTCCCGCTAACCTTATAGTAATGGGTACTCAGGGAATAGATGTCATCCTAGGGATGAATTGGCTAGATAAGTATCAGGCAGTTATCAGTTGTGATAAAAGGACAATCAAGTTGGTGTCCCCACTAGGAGAGGAAGTGGTGACCGAGTTAGTCCCGCCTGAGCCGAAGAGAGGAAGTTGTTATCAGATGGCTGTCGATAGCAGTGAAGCAGACCCAATTGAGAGTATCGAGGTTGTGTCTGAATTTCCAGATGTGTTTCCAAAGGACTTACCGGGTATGCCACCAGAGCGGAAAGTTGAGTTTGCCATAGAGCTTCTTCCTGGAACCGCCCCCATCTTTAAGAGAGCTTACAGAATATCCGGACCAGAGTTGGTTGAGCTTAAGAAGCAGATTGATGAGCTGTCAGAGAAAGGTTACATCCGGCCAAGCACCTCGCCTTGGGCCGCCCCTGTCTTGTTTGTGGAAAAGAAAGATGGCACCAAAAGGATGTGTATCGATTATCGAGCTTTGAATGAAGTCACCATCAAGAACAAGTACCCCCTGCCCAAAATAGAAGATCTGTTCGACCAGTTGAGAGGAGCCAGTGTGTTCTCCAAGATTGATCTGAGGTCAGGTTATCATCAGCTCAGGATCCGACCTTCGGACATTCCGAAGACGGCATTCATTACCAAGTATGGGTTGTATGAGTTCACAGTGATGTCTTTTGGTTTGACCAATGCACCAGCGTTCTTCATGAATCTGATGAACAGTGTGTTCATGGACTACCTTGATAAGTTTGTGGTGGTATTCATTGATGACATTCTGATTTATTCCCAAAGCAAAGAAGAACATGCAGATCATTTGAGGATGGTATTGCAGAGATTGCGAGAGCACCAGTTGTATGCAAAGTTGAGCAAGTGTGAGTTCTGGATCAATGAGGTCCTGTTCTTGGGTCACATAATCAACAAAGAAGGATTGGCTGTGGATCCGAAGAAAGTGGTAGACATTCTGAACTGGAAAGCGCCAATAGATGCGCGAGGAATCAAGAGTTTCATTGGAATGGCCGGGTATTATCGGCGATTCATTGAAGGTTTTTCGAAAATTGCGAAACCAATGACAGCGTTGCTAGGCAACAAGGTTGAGTTCAAGTGGACCCAGAAATGTCAAGAGGCCTTCGAAGCGCTGAAAGAGAAGTTGACAACAGCGCCTGTACTAGTCTTGTCTGATGTGCACAAGCCCTTCTCTGTGTACTGTGATGCTTGTTACACAGGTTTGGGATGCGTGTTGATGCAAGAGGGAAGAGTTGTGGCTTACTCGTCCCGACAGCTGAAGGTTCATGAGAAGAATTACCCAATCCATGACCTAGAGTTGGCAGCAGTGGTTCACGCACTGAAGACATGGAGGCACTATCTGTATGGACAGAAATGCGATGTTTACACAGACCACAAGAGTCTGAAGTACATATTCACTCAGTCAGAATTGAATATGAGGCAGCGAAGATGGTTAGAGTTGATCAAAGACTATGAGTTGGAGATTCACTACCATCCAGGCAAAGCGAACGTAGTGGTAGATGCTTTGAGCAGGAAGAGTCAAGTCAATCTGATGGTCGCTCGTCCGATGCCTTATGAGTTGGCCAAGGAGTTCGACAGGTTAAGTCTCGGATTTCTAAATAATTCGTGAGGAGTCACAGTTGAATTGGAACCTACCCTGGAGCGGGAAATCAAAGAAGCGCAGAAGAATGATGAGAAGATCAGTGAGATCCGGCGACTGATTCTAGAAGGCAAGGGCAAAGATTTTCGAGAAGATGCAGAAGGCGTGATATGGTTCAAAGACCGCTTGTGCGTTCCCAATGTCCGATCCATTCGAGAGTTGATCCTCAAGGAAGCTCATGAGACAGCCTATTCGATTCACCCTGGTAGTGAGAAGATGTATCAGGATCTGAAGAAGAAATTCTGGTGGTACAGAATGAAGAGGGAAATCACAGAGCATGTGGCTATGTGCGATAGTTGTCCAAGAATTAAGGCAGAGCACCAGAGACCAGCTGGATTGTTGCAACCGTTGCAGATTCCTTAGTGGAAATGGGATGAAATCGGTATGGACTTCATAGTCGGATTGCCTCGCACTCGAGCCGGCTACGATTCCATTTGGGTAGTAGTGGACCGTTTGACCAAGTCAGCCCACTTCATACCAGTCAAGACCAACTACAGCAGTGCAGTATTGACAGAGTTGTACATGTCTCGGATCGTTTGTCTTCATGGTGTGCCAAAGAAGATAGTGTCAGACAGAGGAACGCAGTTCACCTCTCATTTCTGGCAGCAGTTGCATGAAGCCTTGGGCACACATCTGAATTTTAGTTCAGCATATCATCCGCAGACAGATGGTCAGACCAAAAGAACCAATCAAATTCTTGAAGACATGTTGAGAGCCTGTGCGTTGCAAGATCAGTCCGGATGGGATAAGCGATTGCCTTATGCAGAGTTCTCCTACAACAACAGTTACCAGGCCAGTTTGAAGATGTCACCATTTCAGGCGCTTTATGGAAGGAGTTGTAGAACTCCGTTGCAATGGGATCAGCCTGGGGAAAAGCAAGTGTTCGGGCCAGACATTTTGCTTGAAGCCGAAGAGAACATCAAGATGGTTCGAGAGAACCTGAAGATAGCACAATCAAGGCAGCGAAGCTATGCAGACACAAGAAGAAGAGAGCTGAGTTTCGAAGTCGGAGACTTCGTCTATCTGAAAGTGTCACCGATCAGAGGAGTCAGAAGGTTCGGAGTCAAAGGCAAGCTAGCACCCCGCTATATTGGTCCGTACCAAATTCTCTCAAGGCGTGGAGAAGTGGCCTATCAGCTCAGTCTGCCAGAAAATTTGTCTGCTGTGCATGATGTTTTTCATGTGTCTCAGTTGAAGAAGTGCTTGCGTGTGCCAGAGGAGCAGCTGCCAGTGGAAGGTCTCGAAGTCCAGGAGGACTTGACCTACGTTGAGAAGCCAGTGCAAATCCTTGAGGTTGCAGACAGAGTCACCCGAAGGAAGACCATCCGAATGTGCAAAGTCAGGTGGAATCACCATTCAGAGGAAGAAGCAACCTGGGAGCGTGAAGATGATCTGATGGCTAAATACCCTGAGCTCTTTGCTAACCAACCCTGAATCTCGAGGGCGAGATTCTTTTAAGGGGGATAGGTTTGTAACGCCCTGAATTTGGGGGTAGAATTTTTTCTTATTTTCTCTCACCAAATTCAGGCGTTACTCTTTCCTTTTTCCCTTTTCTTCTCGCTAAGCCTTGATCTTTTCCAAAGTCGCGGCGGGTTTTGGCTTTAGACCTCGTGTAAAGCAAAACCTTAAAATACTTTATTTTGTGTGATGCACCATGCCGAACCATGCATACTTTTTGATTGATTGAAAATGTGAATGCTTTCATCTAGAGGAAATTAGAAATCAGAAAAAGGTAAAGCCTTTTCTTTTTTTTCTTTTCTCTTCCCCCCCCCCCTTCTCCCCTTTCGGCCCAACCGCCCCCCCTTCGGCCGACCCAGCTGGCGGCCTAGCCGCCCCCCTCTACCCCCTTCCCGCGTGGGCCCCGCGCCAGCCCAGCCGCGCGCCCCCTCTCCCCCCTTTGGGCCCAGTCGGCCCAGCCGTCCCCCTCCCCCTCTCTTTTTTTCTTTTTCCAAAAATCCCCTCCCTCTCTCTCTCTCTCCCTCACCCTCAACCTAACCCTAGCGCCGCCGCCTCTCCCCTGCCCTAGCGCCGCCGCCTCTCCCCTCCCCGGCGCTGCCGCCGCGCCGTCCCCCTCCGGTGAGGCTCCCCCCCTCCTCCTCCCTCCTCTCCTCCCTCTCCCTCCTCCCTCTCCTCCCTCCGGCGCCCTCCCCTCACCCGCGCCGCCCGGCTCGGCCCCCGGCTCGGCCGCTCCGGCGAGCTCGGCCCGGCCCCGGCTGCCCCGGCCGCTCGCGCCCCCAACCCCGCCCGGCCCGGCCGCCTTCGGCTCGGTCGCGCCCGGCCGCCCGCCCGGCCACCCCGTGCCGCCCAGCTCGGCCCCCGGCTCGGCCGCTCCGGCGAGCTCGGCCCGGCCCCGACCGCCCCGGCCGCTCGCGCCCCCGACCCCGCCCGGCCCGGCCACCTTCGGCTCGGTCGTGCTCGGTCGCCCCCGGCCCCGGCTCGGCCGCCTCGGCTCGACCGCCCGCGCCCCTGCCCCGGCCCAACCGCCCCCGCTCGGCTCGGCCGCCCCCCGGGTTCAACCGCCCCGACCCCGGCTCGGCCGCCCCGTGCCCCGGCTCGGTTGCTCCTGTCGCGCCCCGGCCCTGTCGCCCCGCCCCCGCGCTCGGCCTCGCCCGACCGTGTCCTTGCTCGACCATGCTCGCTTGCCCTGGCATGTTTGCCCGCTCGCCCCGTCGTGCCTTGCTCGCGTCGTGTCGGCCCTCGGCGTGGCCTCGAGCTCGGCCCAGCGCACGGCCCCGACGCGTGCGCGACTCGTTCGCGGCACGTTAAGTGTGGTTTTGCGCGTGCTCGCGCAGCGTTCTGGCGTAGCTCGTCGTGCTCGCGACGCGATCGTCTACCCCCCCCCCCCCCCCCCCCCCCCCGTATCCTATATGCGCTAATCACGTTGTTATTATTAATAAGATAGGAGTCTCAATTTGGAAATTGGTTACGTTAGTTAATTTGTATAGCCAATCGTCTATTTTATTCAATGTTAATCTACTAAAAGTGGTCACGTTTACATTAGTGCATGTAGCTAATTCTTTTGTTAGAACAGTTTGGAACTAGAACACGTGACGTCTAGTTATTCACCAACCCGTAGTGCGTTTTGGGCATAAGCTTTAACTCTCGCGAGACCTTTTCTCATTTCTTTCTAACCATGGTAAACACATTATTGTATGTGATATTTTATGCATGTTTAATCTACTTGTTCTCTTGTATGGTGTATTGTTGGTTTCCTAATTTCAATGAATGGATGTATGTATGCTTGCAATCGCTTAGAGAACGATCCGGTTGGAGAGCCCGAAGAACTCGCAGGAGAAGCCCCTGAGCAGAAGTCGGTTGGTGGAGGCAAGTGTCCCTTGACCTATCTCTGTCCTATTCATTCTTTAATTCACCTCCCGCTTTACACATTTATGCCTAAGGATTGACTAGTTTTGTTATCCATGTCCTTGTTTACCTATTTGGGTCGGATTATTATTATTTAGCTCTATGCCATTGCTCAAACTCTAATCAATGAACATGATGAGATTATATATGATACGCTGTTTTCCCTTCTCTTATTATGATGTTGTACTTGTGGTCTTCAAGGGGGCTCGAGCGGTTTCTCGAGTGCCTCTCCGTAAGGACCTGTTCTATGGATGACCGCCCGGGAAAACAGTGCAACCATGAGGGTGGAATGGGATGCCCTTAGCTGAATAATTAGAGGAACCGGGGTGTAGTTCGCTTAGCCGTTGTGCCGTCAATGGGGCTCGGTGTATGCGGCTCGCTCTGCCAAGGTTGATTTGTCCCTTGGGGAGGAGTGCGGTACATTTAGGAAACCTAACGGGCGGCTACAGCCCCGGGGAATCTTTGTAAAGGCTACGTAGTGATGCCCTGCTGGACCACCTAGGTAGTGGTCAATGGGGAGTAGCTCTCTCCGGGCAGAAAGGGAATCACAGCTTGTGGGTAAAGTGCACAACCTCTGCAGAGTGTTTGAAACCTGATATATCAGCCGTGCTCGCGGTTATGAGCGGCCAAGGGAGCTCCAATGATTAGTGGTACTTGATCAGAGACATTTTGGTTTACAGGTGGCAATGAGACTGATGGTTTTGGTTATGTCTATGGTGCTGGTAAGTGGTATTCTTTCCGTTTGGAAAGGGTACATCGGGCTAATAACTTGGGTTAATGTTAAAACCTGGCTTTCTACTAGTAAATAATAACCTGACCAATTAAAAGCAACTGCTTGACTTACCCCCCCCCCCCCCCACATAAAGCTAGTCCACTACAGCCAAACAGGATGCTTGCTGAGTATGTTGATGTGTACTCACCCTTGCTCTACACACCAAACCCCCCCCCCCCCCCCATCCCCAGGTTGTCAGCATTGCAACCACTGCTCAGGCGAAGATGAAGCTGTGGAAGGAGACTTTCAGGAGTTCCAAGACTACGACGAGTTCTAGGTGTGGGTTAGCGGCAACCCCCCAGTCGGCTGCCTGTGAAGGCCGCGGTTATCTACGTTTCGTTTTCGCACTTTGATTTATTGTAAGGACTATATGGACGTCTCAGACGTATGATGTAATCGACTATTATTTCCCTTTTAATACTATTTTGAGCACTGTGTGATGATGTCCATGTTATGTAACTGCTGTGTACGTGAATAACTGATCCTGGCACGTACATTGTTCGCATTCGGTTTGCCTTCTAAAACCGGGTGTGACAGCCATGAAGTGATAGTCCCTGGCCAAAGAGAAGAATACCATGTTTGAGCCACATTCTTCACTGCCATAACGAATGACTTGGCCATGACAGCTGCATTGCCTCCATATGAAGATATAGTTGCTTCATAACTCATCAAAAACTGCTTCGGGTCTGAATGCCCATCATACATCGGAAGCTGAGGTGGCTTATACGATGGGGGCCATGGGATAGCCTGCAGTTCTGCTGCCAGGGGAGAAGCATCGTCAAAAGTAAAGGTACCATGATTAAAATCATCATACCATCCATCATCATCGAACAAGCCTTCTTGATGAAGCTCCCTATGCTGGGGCCTTCGTTCTTGTGCATCTTGAGCAAGATGGCGTACTTCTTCAGTAGCTTCGTCAATCTGCCTTTGAAGGTCGGCTAGTCGAGCCATCTTCTCCTTCTTCCTTTGTACTTGTTGATGAAGCATCTCCATGTTTCTGATCTCTTGGTCCAACTCATCCTCCTGGGGTATTGGACTAGTAGCCTTCCTCTTCTGGCTTCGGGCCTCTCGAAGAGAAAGGGTCTCCTAGTTCGGGTCCAGTGGCTGCAGAGCGGCAGTCCCTGTCGCTGAAGCTTTCTTCGGTGGCATGACGAAGGTCAATGCTTGTCGAAGGTGGTCAAAAAGGATTCACCAGAGGTGGGCGCCAATGTTGGGGACTTGTTCTCAAATGCTATGAGTTAAGAACAAGGCAACACGAAAAATGTTAAACGTTACAGCCCTTCGTCCTTCGAGGCATTAATTCCCTTAGGATATAATGATCTTCGGACGAAGGTTATGAAGGACATACCTTCATCGATGCAACATATAATAATGAAGAAAGAATCATATGAAATGTAAAAGATAACATGAACAATTATATATCAACTCATTTCTATTTTATTACTATGGAAAAATAGAAATGATATCAAATTACAAATGTACCTTCGGCTTGAAAGAAGGTAAAGGTACAAGTGTGACGCAAAAGCAAAATGCCAAGTCAGCGTGAACAGTACGGGGGCACTGTTCATCTATTTATAGGCACGGGACGCAGCCCATGTACAATTACACTCATGCCCTTTACGTTTGCTAATGACTCTATAGTAATCCATCGAGGTCTAAATAGCCTTTTACTTTTTAAGTCGAATCCCCTTTTTGCTATCATGCCAAAGCTCCCCTACGCACAGCTTCGGCTCTACACCAACCTTCGTATTCTTTGTCCTTCTTCAGATTGTGGTTCTGATCCGAGTCCGAAGGTACCTGTTTATGTATCATACTTCAGAAACATTGTTAAATCATGTTTTTGAGGACCTTCGGAAGACGAAGGCCCCCAACACTGCACTATTGCTCTCAACAACCTTTGAACAGAGGTTATTAAGCTGAGAAACGAAGCCTTGGAAAAAGACAAAATTCTACTTACATTGGTGGACAAAGTAAAGGTGGATGAAGCTAATTTCAAGGCTCAATCTGAAATCCAAAGGAATGAGATTGAAAACCTTCAAAAACAACTAGCTGAAGCCAAATTAAAATGCGTTGTTACCGAAGCTGACCGAGATGCTAGTGAGTACTGGAAAAATTATTTTGAAAAAACAGTTGCAGAGCTTCGCTCATCAAAAGAAAGATGTTTTGAAAAATCTGTAGAATGCGTTAAAAAGATAAAAACTAGCTTCGCCAACGTGGGCGTGTACTCGAGCGAAGACAATTTCATAAGGGGCGATCCTGAGGGCGTAATTGAATGGATCAGCGGTGAAGTCGAAGCTTTTGAAGAAATTTTGAGTGACCGCGGGGACGTCTATCCATTCTCTGGTGCAAGGTGAGTTGCAGCTATTTTGGAGAAGGTAGGGTGCGAACATGTTAAAACTTTGGCCCAGACCGAAGCTGCCTTCTCTATCGACGATACGAAGGACCCCTCGGCCGAAGCAAGCTCAATAGGCGGAAAATTTTTCACTGATATCTGGGAAAATGGCGGCCAAGGGGTGGCCCATGAAATAATGAAGAAGAGCGAAAAAGATATTCATGACGCTCGAGAGGCAACAAAAGCGGCTGAAAAAGCTGCGGAACTTGAAAGACGGATAGGTATTACTTAATGATTTTTAACTTTGTTATTTATTTTTGTAACTTTGAACTAAGTTATATCCTCTTCTGCAGCTGAACTATCTCCTCCCCCAGAGCCATTCGACCCACTGGCCGACCCAGAGACAAAGAAGACAATAGATATTATTAATATGGCCTAAGCTATTGTGGATGAAGTTGTTACGAAGCTGCTAACCGAAGCTGCAGAAAAAATTCTAAAGGAAGAAGAGTAGCTATTGTAAAAACATTTTCTAGAATATTGATGTAATATTTGCTAAACTATGTTTGTAATATTCAGTGCTTATAGATTTGAATGTAATATATGAGTGGTTTGTAATTTTCAGTTCTTTGCGATGCATGAAACTTCGTTTACACACCATTTTTGAGCCTGCGGCGAAAAAAACACCTTCCCTTCTTTTCATGCTTCGTAAAGAAAAGCTTTTATGCTTCTTAAAAATCATCGATACTTTGTAAAACATCAATACTTTGTAAACAATAGATCCCTTTTTCCGCATCAGAACTGATGAAGCTATGATTCTCAGCTTACTTTGTAAAGCATTGCCCGAAGATCGGCCTTGTTTTCAATTGATATCATTGTTGTGATATGATGTATGATGTGATGCTATGCGATATGATGCAATGAATGATGCTAATGTATCGTGCAAATGAATGCCCAAACACACACATCCGAAGCTTCTTCCACAACCTTCATTCCCTAAGGAATGACTGAAATCTCTTTGCCGTTTACTTTTCGGCTGCACCGTTTATTTTTCGGTGTAAGTTCTGCATTCCCTAAGGAACGTCTTTTGAACTTCTTCGCCTTGTATTTTGGTGGTATTCACGTTGACTTTTCGCGCTTCGCCTTATATTTCGGCGGTATTTGGCTCTGCATTCCCTAAGGAACGACTTTTGAGCAGAAAACTTACGCTGCGCTCCCTTAGGAACGGCTTTTCGAAGCATCGGCAAACTTACGCTGCGTTCTTTAAGAACAACTTTTTGTAGCTTCGGTGAAACTTTTAGTGCGATTTTGGGCACTGCATTCTCAAAGGAATGCCTCTTTGTAGCTTCGGCATTCTTCGTGAGTCTGTGACGAAGGTATATTTCATTTTGACATAAACGAAGCTAGTACAGAGAGTTAAAAAATAGCAAGAAAACTAGGTTTACATTGATTGTTCCTTATTAAAAAGAGAATGACAGTGAATATAAACTTTGCCAAAGGTAGGATATCTCTCAATATATGTGTTTTGATTCTGGCACAATGTTGTTAACTGTGCGAGCTTCGGACCCCTCCCTGAAATCTCGCTGCTGATGGGTCTATCGGCTCCCTTCTAGCTGCTGACCTCGTGAGCTGTAGTGGCGGCGGAGGAGGAAGATGTGGCCAAGAAACTTGCGGCTGACTAGCCGAAGCAACAGAAGTTGCGGGATGATTACCCACATATTCTAGTATGTAGGGTGAATGACACGAAGCAGTGTGCAGGACCTGCTTCGGCTGATTTTTCTGGGCTTCGGCTTCTACAATTTCTTTTTGCTTTTGGATGGTGATTTGACACGTTCTTGTATTGTGGCCCTTGTCTTCTCCACAAAATAGGCAGTAGATTTTCCTGGGCTGGTCCCCATATCTTCCTCCGAAGCCCCTGGCGCCTCTACCTCTTGGAGCTGGCGACCGGAAAGAGCTTTGTTGCTGTCCCAAAGCTTGCGAAGAATACTGTGGTCTCTGCTGTTGACTTCCTTTGTCATCATTCTGGATGGAGATGTGAATGGACCTGACATGCCTCGGGTGGATTCTTCCTCCGAAGCCCCTGGTCATTTCATGGAACCTATATGCTTCCTCCCTTCTTTGGCGGAAGTCATTGTCGGCCCGGATGTACTCATCCATCTTCTGAAGCAGCTTCTCCAGAGTCTGTGGAGGCTTTCTAGCGAAATACTGAACAGTAGGTCCTGGATGAAGCCCCTTAATCATGGCTTCAACAACAATTTCAATAGGCACTGTAGGCGCTTGTGCTCTGAGACGCAAGAACCTTCGGACATATGCCTGGAGGTACTCCTTATGATCTTGCGTGCACTGAAACAAGGCCTGAGCTGTGACCGGCTTCGTCTGAAAGCCTTGGAAACTTGTCACCAGCATATCCTTGAGCTTCTGCCACGAAGTAATGGTCCCTGGCCGAAGAGAAGAATACCATGTTTGGGCCACATTCCGAACTACCATGACGAAGGACTTGGCCATGACAACTGCATTGCCTCCATATGAAGATATAGTTGCTTCATAACTCATCAAAAACTGCTTCGGGTCTGAATGCCCATCATACACGGGAAGCTGAGGTGGCTTGTATGATGGGGGCCATGGGATAGCCTGCAGTTCTGCTGCCAAGGGAGAAGCATCATCAAAAGTAAAGGTATCATGATTAAAATCATCATACCATCCATCGTTTTTGAACAAGCCTTCTTGATGAAGCTCCCTGTGTTGGGGCCTTCGATCTTGTTCGTCTTGAACAAGATGGCGTACTTCTTCGGTGGCTTCATCGATCTGCCTCTGAAAATAAGTCAGTCGGGCCATCTTCTCCTTCTTCCTTTGCACTTGCTGGTGGATAATCTCCATGTTTCTGATTTCTTGGTCCAACTCCTCCTCCTGGAGTGTTGGACTAGTGGCCTTCCTCTTCTGGCTTCGGGCCTCTCGAAGAGAAAGGGTCTCCTGGTTTGGGTCTAGTGGCTGCAATGCGGCAACCCTTGTTGCTGAAGCTTTCTTCGGTGGCATGACGAAGGTCAGTGCTTGCCGAAGGTGGTCGAAAAGAGGGTTCACTGGAGGTGGGCGCCAATGTTGGGGACTTGCTCTCAAATGCTATAAATTGAGAACAAGGCAACACCACAACAAGTTATTTGTTAATGCCCTTCGTCCTTTGAAGCATTATTTCCCCAAGGATATAATGATCTTCGGACGAAGGTCATGAAGGACATACCTTCATCATCTCATCATACATATATGTATTAATATTAGCAACGAATAAAACATGTAAAGCATAAGAAACAATGTAGACAATAACATTATCATATATACTTCTCAGTATATAATTGTAAGTTAACATAAGGACAATATTGAATAACATTTGGTACCTTCGGCTTGACAGAAAACAAAGGTACGAGCGTGACGCGAAAGCAAATGCCAAGTCAGCGTGAACAGTACGGGGGCACTGTTCATCTATTTATAGGCACGGGACGCAGCCCGTGTCAAATTACATCCATGCCCTTTACATTTGCTAATGATCCTAAGGTAATCCATCGAGGTCTAAATAGCCTTTTCCCCTTTAAGTCGGTTCCCTTTCCTGCTGTCATGCCGAAGCTCCCTTGCGCGTAGCTTCGGCGCTGCGTCAACCTTCGTATTGTTCATGCTTCTCACACTGTGATTCTGATCCGAGTCCGAAGGTACCTATTCATGTATTAGAACTCCGGAAACATTGTTAAATTATGTTTTTGAGGACCTTCGAAAGACGAAGGCCCCCAACATCATCTATTCATGGTTTGTCCAAAGGGTAAAACTCTTAAGCCTAACTTGTCAATTCACTCAAATATGCTTAGGAGACCCAAATTTAACTCTTGTGCTAGAAAGGTGATGAGTTCACCACATTATAGGACTAAGGCTTTTGGGTGCCTAAGTCTTTATTGGCTAACCTTGATGGACCCATCATGAGATGGGTACCAAAATGTACTTAATAAGTTTTGCAGGTACCCGAAGATGATATGAAGCTTTGGGGTGTTTGAGCAGTTTAACTCAATTCTTATCTCAAGCTATCAATCTTACATTAACTATTCTTTTAAGATTGGCCCAAAGATGAATTGAGTTGTTATATCACTAACTTCATATTAATCTCTAGCAAGAACTTGTGTTGTAGGGAATAAGGATTAACCTTTGTGGGAATCAAGCAAAATGCCTACAACTAAGGGATATCCAAAGGATGGTAATATAATTCTTAAGTGCACATTGCTTTTAATTAGTATATTCCTTTGTGTCTTTTGTAGCCACATAGGAAAAATGAAGCACTTGAGAATGAACTTAAAAGATTTTACCTTGCATTTGAAAAGATCCAATTATATGGTAGATTGCAAGTTTATATTGTTATATTGTGACAATCTACATGCTTTAAATTGGTTGTATGTATCTTGTGGCATATTTCAAATTAATTATCATATTATTGCCATGACCTAGACATAAAGAGGATTATACCATGTTCTTAAATGAATAGAGTGCTAAGTAAGAAATTCAAATTCTTATAGCACTTACCAAAAAGGGAATTCTCTATACGACTAGAGTTGTGAGACTAATGTTTCTATCTAAGTGTTTATGTAGTCTCACAACATGAGAATGTGTTTCTCAAATGGAATGTGTCATTCAACATTCAAAGAAGATCAATCCAATACTATGTGATGTATTCCTTCTTGTTTAAATTGGTTTTGAGTCTTCTAAATTAATCACTTAGCATGCTATGAATTAAACTTTCCATGTAAACTTAATTAAATAATCATGCTATTTTCACCATGTTTAAATCAGTGTTATGCATGATGTTTGTAAGGGTAATTTAGTTCATATCATGAGGTTTCCTTATTTTGGTAACCTTCTTGTCATTCATACTAGAGGTTGCTAAATAGGAAATTATTGTTTGTGTTTCTAATGCAATCCCTTTTAAGCTATTTCATGAAAATTCATATAGAGATTGTGCTCTTTCAATTGGTAAAATCACAAGCATTAAACATTAACCTTCACCTAAAAGAAAGATTAGGAATGCTCAAGGCAAATGTATGGAACTAGTTGTTGCATTTGGTATGTAATCAATAATTCCTTTCAAGTGGCATTCTTTCAATTGGTAATAATATATTCTATGGAAAGAAATGTCAATATGAAGGTTAAATTCCTTTTGGCTTAAATTTGTAAATTAGTGCATATTGTTAATTCACCCCTCCATGTACATTAACTTAAAAGGAATTTAATTTATGCCTTTATGTCTCATAAATGATGATTTATTTGCCATTCATATATAAATATCATCATTCATTAAATACTTCCTTGTACCACTAATACCTCTTTTCAAAGTGTTTTTTCTACTAGTTTTAAAAGGAAAAGAGATAACAAGCTAAAGAAGGAAGTCTCCACAAATGAAGAAAAGAAAAATACTTAGATGACACCATCTCATATAGTAAGACCTTTCAATTGATATAACAAATGGTACGTTCTATATGGTGGTAAGTATTCATAGGCATAAGTTAATTCCTTGCAAATTTGTCATGCCTTGACCAATATATGTAATGTACTCCTCTTGAGAATCTTCACTGAATTGAAAGTGCATTTGGCAAGTCATTAAAATACTTGATGCACATATTTAGTGGGAGCACATTATATATCTTGTGCCTTAGAGGATCAGTTTCTCTTTAGTAAGCTATACTAACTACATCAGTCCATAATGGTAGATTTGTATCTCATTCTTATGGATTGTAATCTTCGTTTTCTAAATAGCTACTCTTGATGCAGTTTAAAATTATCTTACTGTTAAAACTAAAAGTGCATACGAATCCTTTATTTTAGTCGATATTCATTATATGCGTATGTAATAACATGGATATATTTTTTAAACTGTAAAAGGTGAAATTAGTGATCCATACTCTCTAAATTTTGGAAACCTACAAATTGATTTCTTAGAAATCTACTTCAATCGATATCTATATGCTTCACACTGGATTAGATCACTAAGTTGTAAATTCCATGCATAACTTGTCCTCATTGGTTAAGATATGATATGAATGCGTGTGTGACTAACCTTGATAAGCTAGGTGCACTCAAGGTCAAGCTAGGTACATTATCAAGAAGACGTTCACCAACAATGATGTATCAACAAAAGTTGAAGCCAAGAATAAGTCCCTAAGAAACAACCATGGACGAAGGGCACTTGGCTACAACCCATCTAAGCATATAACATGATCAACATGGGTTGTTTGAAGATCAAGTTAAGTGAAATGTAACAAAAGGAGAAAAGGCTCCTATTCTTAACTCTAGATCTTATATGTGTGATTACATATTAACTTGAAACCACGTAAGATGGTTGTCAAGTATATGTGGGTGCCTACACAAAGAGAAAGGCCACATAAGGAATGTGTGGGTACCCAAGGCTCTTACTACTAATCTCAAAGGACCCAATTCAAATTGGGTACCAAAATACGAAGCTTAAACTTGTTTTGTAGGATCACTTCTTAAATGGATCAAGCTTGGTGCTCGATAATGGATGTATGAATCATATTTGGAGTAACAATTGAATCTCAAGTGCATATTATTTTCAAATCTTATCTCTTTGTGACTTGTGTAGCCACTAGGGAATAAGAAGCACTTGAGGATATAAATAAGTTGACGATTATGAAATAAAGGTCCAATTGATAAATGAATATTATCATATGGTCAACAATCCAAAACTATGTGATGTACCCTCTCTCTAGTTAATTTGGATTTGATTCTTCTATATTAGACACTCACCATAATATGGATTAAGTCAGCCCTTTAGACTTCATTGAATAACCATGCATATTATCCATGTCATTCAAAATATATTGTGCATGAGGGTTCAAGGCAAATTTAGTCCATATTATGAGGTTTCTCTATTTTAGCAACTCACTTGCCCTCCACATATAAATGGTTGCTAAATAAGAAACTAGTGCTTGTGCAACTAATGCCATCTCTTGTGTTGAGTTTATCCATAGAAAATCTATATTGAGAGATGGTGCTTATTATTAAATTGGATAAATCACAAGCTTAAAGGATACTATTCAACTAAAGTAAGATGAAGTTGACAAGAGGCCAAGGTATGAAAACTTCCTCTCCTTCAGTTGTTTTAGTATTTTATCCTTAGTGGACTGTACCATAGTATATGTTAAATTCCTTGCAATATAAAATGTTCAATAGTGCATATAACTTTGACATCAACCATATGTGTGCACTAATTTAAAGGAATTTAATCTATCCTTATGGGTTTTAAGAATGATGATTCATTTTTCATCGACATATAAGGATCATCATTTGTGAAACCCTCTCTTGTGTTTTTAATGCTCTCTTTTCTAAGTGTTTCAACAAGGTCCTTCCAAGTTCTTTGAAGATGGATTCAAAATCTACAAATATAAGAGTATTGGTTCTTTCAATCATTGAGTTTCAATGGGTCTCATATCAAGTATGATCGAACCAAGCAAAGATGAATGAAGTTCAAGATCACTTGGTTGGATGAAATCATAAAGAGAAAAGAAATCACAGTGAATCAAGAAGGAAGTTGAATTATCCTGTAAACCAAATAATGAAGAAGTAGTGACATAATCACATAATATCCTTCATTATGAGGTTTGAGGTTCATATTAGCATGCTTTACCCTTCAGGATTTCAATTGATGTACGTTTAGTTCTTAAACTTTCAATTGGTTTAATTTTCATCATCTATGTAAAGCATGTTATGTTCAACCAAGATATAGTGCAAACATATTCTTTAACCTCGTATTGTTGATGTGCATAAGTGTACTTTGTGTACTCTTGCATGGACAAATTGAGGGAGAGTTTAGACTATATCTTGTGAGATTAATGATTTCTTTCAAGTTCATGTTGTGTAGTCTCACACCTTGGAGAACATCAAATGAGGATGAATGGTTCCATAGAAATGAAAATGAGTTTCTCTTGATCGTTTGAAGAGGATTAGTTTCTCTTTCAAATGTCAAGCCTATCAAAAGCTAAGATGGAAATTCAAAATTATAATGGAGACCATGTGGCGTAGAACAAAGATGTGTCACTCCATGAACTATTGTATTACATTTGTGTATCTAGGCTCTTACATGCTAGTGTGTGCATGTATATGCAATATCTTAAGTCACATCATAAAGTTGCACTTGTGGTGACGATTAAATAATCTCTAGATATTGGATTAATACCTCTTGTGGTGATGTTATAAGTTAGACTTAAGTCATCTTAGTGAGGTATGAGTCAAACATGCTAACTTCTCAAGAATCTTGGCTTAAAATATTGCATATCATGTCTATTAGTATACCTTTTGATTATGAGTAATTCCTTCAATTGGTACAATTTCACATTTTCATACTTTATTTGTACCAAGGTTCAAATTATAGAACTTAATCCCCTGGCCTCACAAGTCCAAGTGCATAAGCTAAACAAGTATTCATCACTTGTATCCACACATTTAGGAGGAGAATAGTCTATAATTTGAATCTTTGAGACTAACTTCATTTTAAAGTCTATTATGTGTGTAGTATCAAATTAGAAAGGAATCTTCAGGAAAAGACAATCGCTTCCACTGCTAATTTTGATGGGCATCAAAGATTATTTGCTCCTATAAATGTATCTTTTATACATTTCATAAGAGAGTGAGTTTTCTCTTGTATATGATACTCCAATGTCACCTAAAATTGGTAAATATGTATCACATCCTTTTGGATTGTAAATATCTAAAGTAGCATAGCTTATAAATTCTCCTGTCTAGAACTTAATTGATTAAATAGTGCACATGTTTCTTATGTTGCATGATTATCTTCAATTGATACTCATTTTATGTAAATGGTGCTTTAAATTGCAAATAAGTACTCTCAAAAGGTATCAATTGAAATTATACATATGTGTGCACTAAAACTTGAGGAGAACATAGTATATTAATTGGTGTTTTTCAATTGGTATTTTTTTCATACATGACCACTAGTTGTACAATCCATACTTGTGCTATTTTCATATTGCCTCTTGCTGTGATAAGAAAATGCTAGATGACATCTAGACTCCAGGTATCAAGATTCACCTTCGATTTAGTATGACAATCTTCATTTGATACCTTGGACCTATGTCACAACTATGCCAACAATAGCATGCAAATGAATTCTAAATCCAACATAAGTCTGGAACCCCTTTGAAAAGGTAAAATGTAAAGGTACATCACTTCATATCACTTCTCCATTACCTTTGTGCCCTGTAAGGACCCTTTTCATGATAGTGTGTTCAAATCTTACATAATCATAATTTCTACCCTTTATATTCTTTGTATCCTTTTTGGAGATTTATGACAAAGGGGGAGAAATTTGCATTAAAGCTTACCTTTAGTCTTATGTAACTAAGTGTAAGAAGACTTTTGAAAAGGGGGAGAAATACTTGACAAAAGGGAGGGAATCATAAGTAAAACATAAGATGTGGGAAATTGATGAGTGCATAGTATGTCATGAGCATAATGTTTATTATATGACATAGTGCACCTCATGAATAATATGATATATGTTGTCTCCATATTTTGACCCAAATATGTGCTTTTGGCATTTGAGGCCAAAAATGGTATTTTCTAAAATGCACATATTTTTGGGGAGGAAACTATATCATAGGATTCAAAATCTTATTTATCAAATCTTATGTAAGATTTGAATGTGTTGTCATCAATCACCAAAAAGGGGGAGATTGAAAGTGCATTCATCCCTTTCATGGGTTTTGGTGATTTGGATAACAACACATTTAAAGGTCTAACAAGTTTGGTAAGTGTTGAACAGGAAATTCAGTATGATGAACATACTTGAATAGTGTATAATGATCAGTGAACAAAGGTTCAACACAAAGTTAAATAACAGTGAGACAATGCAAATGGATATAATATGGTCTCTATATTGGTTTGATTATATGGACAAGACCTGAGAAATCATTGTGCATAAATATGATCAAAATAGAGGTTGAAGTGATTAAGAGGATTGGTCAAGCCCAAGTGAATGAGATATGAGGAATAATGAAATGGCTTGACCATATTACTATTAGTCCATATATGCTTCTATGAGAATCAAACTAGAGTGTGATTGATCTTAGCATTTATATCTAGATGACATTCAAGCAAGGTTCACAATATCGAAGAAATGATTCTCTCAATGGATGCTCAATATGATGTGACTCAAGAATGGGTTGATAGGGTGAAGATAGCAAGGAAAGGGCTTCGAGTAACTAAGCGAAGGTGAAGGCCAAGCGACGGCTTGTGAACCGAGGTACCATGGCTAAGGTGAAGAAGGGAGTACTTGCACTAAGTCGATGAACTAATCAGCTATGAAGAGTTATAATATGTTGATGCATCAATAAGGTGACTTGAAGCCATGATTTGAACTCATATATGGTGAAATGGTACAAGTCACAGGGTTTGATTTGTTTTTGCTTCAAAAGGTGAGACAAAGATGTCTGTGATCCTTATGAAGCAACGCCATGGAGAAATCACACTTGAGACACCAATGACTCAAAGAGTTTACTTAATTATATTTTATTTAACTTGATTATAGGAATCATCGTACTTTTAAGGGGATCCAAAAAGAAGGTTGGTGTTGGTACTAAAGCTAAAAATCCTTGATCCAAAACTTCTATTTTACCCTTGTTAATCCTTAGTGAAAGTATGTAGTGCAACCTTTTTAAGTCTATATTGGCCAAAATTGCTCTCTGGAAAATACTGGTTCAGCTGGTTTTTAGGTTGGTTCAGCTGGTATTCAAATACTAGCTCAGGTGGTTTTCAAGTTGGTTCAGCTGGTATTCAAAAACCAGCTTAGCTGGTTTTGGACCAGCTCCGCCGGTCACTGAACCGGAATTCAGTCTAGTGGAAATCGGTTCAACCGGTTTTAAAACCGGCTCATCCGGTTTTTGAGCAGAAAAGTAAAAATGGCTAGTTTTGGAGCCCCACCTATATATACTCACTCCTACCTCTCTCCCCCACAGGGGAGCACGACTCAAACTCCATTCCTAACCTGAGAAGCACCTCCCACTCTCTCACACATCTCTTGCCTCTCCCATTTCAAATCTTTGGAGAGAAATCTTTGAGTGAGATTGAAGAGCTATGATTTTTGTGCTTCATCTCCAAATCCTTCTTGTTCTTCTTGATTCGAGCTTTGGTACTACATCGAGTTCTTTGTGGATTCATTACTCTTGGAGCTTCTAGCTCCTAGACGACTAGGTGTCATTTGTGAGTCTCCAAATCTTGTGGAAGACCACAAGAAAGTTTGTATTACCCGCTCGTGCGAGCAAAGATTAGTGTGTGGGCTTGACCTTCGTGGTTGGCAAAGGGAGGATCAGGGTTGAAAGAGACCTGGCTCTTTGTGGGCGCCTCAACGAGGAAGTAGGGCACCTTTGTGGTGTGACTGAACCTCGGGATAAATCTTGAGTCTCTTGTGTCCTTGCTCATTGTGTTTGTTCGTGTTCTTCGTTCTCTCACCATTCCATGGAAGATTTGTTAATATATTTTTAGTGTGTGGATTTTGAGAAGTGTCCTCAGATCTACTACTTTGAACCTTGCGGATCAACTAGAACATATCATTTCCAAAGTTAACTGGGTGAATTTCGAGATCAATTTAGTTTATATCTCATTCTTTAGTTGAGCTCGTGCAAACCGGCTAAATCGGTTTTGACACCGGCTAAACCGGTTTTACCCAGTTCATTTCCAGTTTTTGTTGAAAAAGTTTCCGCTTGCCTATTCACCCCCCCTCTAGACAATTTTCAAAGCCGCTGACTTTGTTATACTCATCCCTGCATAGAGATGCTAGCAAAATAGTAGTAGCTTGGGCATTTTTATGAATTTGTTCATTAATTAATACATGATTGTCACTACTGTCAAATTGCATTCCATTTTCCACAATTTCTCATATACTAGGATGGGGAGAAAATAAATGACTACGCATTTTATGGCTCCAAAAAGAATAGTCTTCTCCATCAAAGCGAGGGGGATTACCGAGTGGAATAGATAATAAATGAACATTCGAATTATAAGGGATGCGAGAATAATCAAAAGAATAGTTCTAATTAACTGTTTTCTTTTTCGACGAAGAGTCTTCGTCGTCGTCATCCCTTGATGAAGAAGAGGAGGCGTCACTGTCGTAGTAGATGATCGTCTTGATGCGCCTCTTCTTCTTTCCATCATTTCCCTTATTGTTTGAGCCTGAGTTAGTGGGCTTGTCACCTTTTGGCTCATCAACATAGAGAGTCTCCTTCTCCTTATCGTTGATCACCAGCTCCATGCCTTTAGGATCCATCTCTTTAGGCGGTTAGTCCCTGAATGAAGAGTATGACTCCAATACCAACTGAGAGCACCTAGAGGGGGGTGAATAGGTGATCCTGTAAAAATCAAGTCTAAACAACACAAACTTGGTTTATAATAAATGTTAGTGGGATCAAAACCAAGGTGATGTGAATAGAGAGGAGAGAACTCTTCACTTGGTTGTTCCTTTAGAATATGTATTGAACTTAGGAACAATAACACAAGTGAATATATGAGAACTCTATGGAAGAAAAATAATCACAAAGAACGATGCACAAGTGACACAGTGATTTTATCCCATGGTTCGACCAATGCCGACTCCACGTTGTGGTGACCTCCTTCGGTCAAGGATTGCACTCAATCTCTCTCAAGTGATCCAACGATCAACCTTGAGTACCACAGTTTTCTTCCTTTTATCAAGTGTTTTCCTTTGTGAGGAATCTCTACAAGTTGGAGCCTATCACCCTTACAAGATTGATCACAATTAAACCACAAGAGTAAGGGAGGGAATAGAAACACACACAAGAGCTAAAGTCGCAGCAACGACACACACACAAGTCAAGAAACGAGCGCACAACACAACATAGTGGAGTCGCAGCTCAAAGAAATGCTCAAATCTCAAACACAATGAATCGAATGCGTGCTTGCGAGTCTAGGCGTCTTAGGATGTTCAATGGAGGTTTGGTGTATTGCTCCATGTGCCTAGGGGTCCCTTTTATAACCCTAAGGCAGTTAGGAGCCGTTAGAGTTCCATTTAGAAGGCTTTGCTTGCCTTCTGTCCGTGGGCGCACCGGATAGTCCGGTGCACCACCGGACAGTGAACAGTGTGTGATTTCCTCCCTTTTCTAGCAAAGCCGACCGTTGCAGCCACCGGCCCTCGTGGCACACAGGATAGTCCGGTGCGACCTTCTGACCGTTGGCTGAGCCACGTGTCACCCACTGATCGTGCAATCGACCGTTGGCCGGGCGCGTGGCTGGCACATCGAACAGTGCGGTGAATTAGAGCCACGGAGCCCTCAATATTTTCCTGAGAGCGGCATGTTCGCCGAGGCGCCAGCCTGAGCACCGGACACTGTCCGATGGACCACATGTTGGTGCAAGTCTATCTTGCCTTAGCCAAACTTCTCCAATTTTATTTCTCTCGCTTTGAGAAGGATCCTAACACTTAGTAGAATAATGTTAGTACTAAAAACAATTTACTAAGGATAGAATCATACCTTGCTTTTTCATTTGCATCTCTTTAAGCATTAGCTCAATAAAGTCACAACTCTATGTGTTGGGCATCTAATCACCAAAACATAATAGAAATGGCCCAAGGGCACATTTCCCTTTCAGATGGGTGACCGTCCAGGAAGTTTTCTCAGGTGCGCATGAGTGAGGACAAAGTACACACAAAAAGACTCGTGTTGGTCTGTAGGGACAATATATGATACTAGAGAGTTGCCAGGAGTAAGTACCGTCGGTCCGGGATTGAACGGGATGTTACAAGTGGTATAAGAGCCGACCCTTGCGGTTTCATGGGCATGTGTGGGTTAGGGGGTTGGGTATATGGCGCATGTGGGCTCGGAGTGGTCACATGACTTGGCATATGACGACACTAGACACACAGACATGGCTAAGAGGGGAGGTTCCTAGATTGGGGTTGACCGACGAGGACGTCGGTCTTCTAAGGGGGGTGGATTGTGACATCCTAGCCCCTGGGATGGTGATATCCTAGCCTAAGGCTTAATAGAATGAATAGAGTATCCATACCAAAAAGGTGCATTTTCTTTTTCGAAAGCCTATCTCGAAAGAACCTCCAAGGTAAGCGTACTTGGCTTGTAGCAATTTGAAATGAGTGACCGACCGGGAAGTTTTCTCGGGTGCGCATGAGTGAGGACAAAATGCGCACAAAAGAATCGTGTTGGTCTATGGGAACAATATATGATCCTAGAGAGCTGGCAGAAGTAAGTATCGTCGGTCCGGGATTGGACGGGGTGTTACAAACTCTAACTAGATGATGGTGAGACAAAGCTCATCGTCTACAACCTCCACAGGGGTGGGCATTCTTGTCCTTCTATCATGCTTGTTCTTTTTAGTCTCCTCCTCTTCTATTTTGTCTTCTCTTTTCTTTCTACTTTCTTGTTTGTGTATAGAATATGGGGTGGGAGAGAGATAGATAAATAGAGAGAGTGGATGAAGGGTTGACGTGTGTTGTATGTTGTGATGGAGGCTGATAAGTGTGTGTGTGACAAGAAAGTAAGCTGCATGTTAACGGATCTCCATGTTGTCAAACTTCTTGGTCTATTTGATGAGTCACGTGTAAGTGTAGTTTATGCAAGTCTGAACGTATCTATCAACCGTGTGTTAGTGAGGCTCAGATCGTGTAGCAAACATAAATAGAGCCAAAAAGTGCAAAATATGTATGTAATTTTTTTGAAAATAGGATTTTTTTTAATTGTAGATTATGCTCATGATGCTTATGAAAATCTAGTTGGCGTGATCTAAATCATGACAAAGTCTTTATAGATTTTAGTGAAAATAGCAATAAATGATGAAATAGAGTTAAGAGTTATAATTGATCTAATATTCATATCTATATTTATCTCTCTTATAAAGCTATCTCATCATACAAACCATCCATATCACCGTCACTAATTTTCAAACTCTTAATGCAAGCTATCCGAGCCATTTTTGTAATCCTTACCACAACATGTGAAGTATTATCGAGTATAAATTATGTGCATGTTCGGTTACGATACATAAATGATCCAATTCGGATTATTTTAAAATATATAGGGAGCACAATTTGTATATTTTGGTGAAGCAAGAATAATTGTTGGTTACTGCATATTCTCCATAAATCAGATGATATATATGAATACTCTTAGGTTATGTTTGAATAGTTCATACCACATTCTATGTTTAGAAGTATTAAATACAGTCTAATTCTAAAACTAATTACATATATTAGAACTAAACGATAAGACAAACCTATAAACCTAATTAGTCCATGACTAGGTGAGTGCTCGTGTGTTGCAACGGGAACATATAATATCATGATAACTTATATAAAAATATGTGTTATAAGGTTGCAGAGGTATGCACGCCATGTCCCTTTTTCCCCACAGGACTACAGGACCTCACTTCTGTGTCTTGGTGACTACAGAGCAGCGGCGACTCCGGTGCAAACGTCAAGAGTCTCAAGGAAGAAACGGAGGCGAAGATCGAGCAACTCACCCAGCAGGCCGCAAGCATCTCCCTGACCGCCATGGTGGGTCCCCGGCGAGGCGAGGCAACCCGAGCAAACCCCGGATCCAAATATGCGGGGACGACAGGGGTGGGGGAAGGGGCACCGAGGACCTGTGCGGAGGAGGGCAAGGATGGCGAGGTGTGCGGGCGGGCGTGGGGCGAGGATGGCGTGGATGGTAGAGGAGCAGGGGCATGGTGTTGCCTTGTGGATGGTGGGGGCGAGGATGGCGGAGAGCAGGCGAGGCGAGGATGGTGGGATCTGTCGCGAAGGCAATCCCTGGAATGGTGCCCTGCCATCGATAGAGAGTGGGGTTGACCGAGGCTGGGGCGAGTACCGCGGGATCAACGGAGCGCGGGCGAGAGGGTGTTGGGGTGTGGATGCCTGCACTGCAGACTTATAGAGTAGTAGAGATATGCTTCAATCATTATGGATAATCCTCAGCCAGACAAGTGTATATTAATATTAGCCCTAACTATATGTATCCGCCTCGGACTGGGCTGGCTACTCCGGCCGTTCCGTCCCATCCCATCCAGAAAGGCACATCATATTAGCGCCAAAAATAAGAGAGGAAGAGAAACAGAAGAAACAGAAGGCTCTATTGGGCAACAACGACATGACGAATTAGAAGGGTAGATTATTTGCCAGGGGAGGATAGTGCAAATAAAACACTTGAGCTTAACAGCATAGCTAGAGTACGTATATATATACTCCCACCAATCTAATAAGGCAAGCATTATCAATCACTTCCTTAGCGTAGCAAGCTGAAACGACTAAATTAACCATGCACCTTCCATAGTTCCATCTAGCAGCAGGAACCAGTGGAGTAGCTTAGCTGGGCAGGCAGCAGACAAGCAAACAAACAGGTTCACACACAAGTGTATATTAATGAGTAATATGCTACAATCATTGTGGACAATTTGTTACCGCATATAAGGAATCGGAAGAGGTAGACAAATTCAGGCTAGAGCTCGGACAGGGGGAGGGGGTGCAGCACATATTAGGAACTCAGGCTAAAGCTCGGACAGGCAGACTGCGTATAAAGTATCAGAAGAAGTAGACAGATTCAGTTAATCTAAACAAGAACATCTTGAGAGCAGATAAGTACAACAAGACTCAGGTTCTTGCAATAACAAACAAGATCATCATGTGTCTGCAATTGACTGCAAACACACGACTTCCAGTCACAAAACTAATGTACAATTCAATAAGAGCTATGGGTTCTAAATAGTTCTGCAGAAAAACACAATCAGCCATTTCTATTTACAGAATCTCAAGTTGCAGCAAACCAATGGTAAACGGCATGAGCCACATATATAAACAAATACAAAACAATTCTGAAATCAGTTATCATAAACATAGGATGTAGGGACTTTAACATACAAAACAGCTCTGCATCTACATTTACACCAAAGGGCATCATGCATTTACATGTATTTAGCATGCCAGCGCATAGCTGAACAGATTGAGTACCATTGAACATGTTGCTGGAAGCAGTGTTGGAGTGCGCCTCGCAGACCTTGTGGCGGCAGTGGTAGTCGCGGCACTTGCTCAGGTCGGCCTTGCAGTCGTCCACTTGTTTTTAAAATTACCTCAACCTCAGAAACACTCTCTGACTCACTTTCACTGGAATCTTCCTTTTTGATAGTTGCTACTGGAGCCTTTGACTCTGGAGGCACTTCCTGAATATAATAATGTTACAACTAAAATATGCTTAAACATGGAAATTATTTGCTCAAGGTGAAGAACAGGAACATGATATACAATGGTTAACCCAAATATATGTGAACAAACAAGCAGAATGCACACACCTCATCCGAGTCATCATCAGAGTCACTCTTAGAAGAATCTCCCTTTTTTTGTGCAACAGCCATATATATTTTCTTTAGTGGGACAGCAGGTTTCTGAAAAATGCATACAGAAGAGGAATTATACCATCAAGTGGCTAAGTTAAATAAAAGCATTTCAGGGCACACACAACATAATACAGGTCAGGGTGAATGTGATGATAAATCAGTGAACACATATCTGGATGTTATGTTAGAAATGGCATTGAATCAAAAAACCAATGAAAATGCTATCATTAATCTTACAATAAAATGGAATTAAAGGCAAACAAACATGAATGTTCCACTCACAACATCATCGTCTAACTCATCATCAGAACTGGTCTCATCGCTGCTGGTTTCTTGCTTGCCTTTCTTCAAACCATTTTTAGCAACGACTGTTGGGGGCCTTCTTCTTCTTCGAAGGTCCTCTAAGCAAAAACACCTTCGTCAGGACAATATGCAAGCAGACATAACACAAAGGTATATGCCAAAGCTACAATTCGGGGAGCTTCGGCATGACGACGCTCCTTGAGACGAAGGGCAGCACCGACTTAAAGAGGAAAAGATCATTCAGTCCATGATAACTTGTGTCATGTTTGTAATTAGTCATTAAGGACATAAATGTAATTTTGGTCGGGTTGCATCCTGTGCCTATAAATAGGTGAATAGTACCACCGTACTGTTCACGCTGACTTGTATTCACTCGCACGTCACACCTGGATTCTCACCTTCTGTCAAGCCGAAGGTATAAATGTAATTCAATATCATTGATGTTTATTCATGATTATATAATGAGAGTATAAATATTCTAATGATATCATATGATTATTCATGTTTTATTTATATGTATCATATGATCCTACTCTTCATTATGTATTGAGATGATGAAGGTATGTCCTTCATGACCTTCGTCTGAAGATCATTATGTCCTAAAGGAGATAATGCTTCGAAGGACAAAGGTCTTTAATCATTAACATTTGTGTTGCCTTGTTCTTAAGCCGAAGCATTTGAGAACAAGTCCCCAACATTGGCGCCCACCTCCGGTGAACTCACTTCCATTATTGAGTTGATGGCTTCGTTCAACAACCAAGTTATAGCACCTTCGGTTATGAAGCTGGTGCTCCCAATCACGGGCGGTTCGAGTTCAGAGCCAGCCAACAAGAAGCAAAAGAAGGAAGCGCAGAGAAGAGTGCAGCATGTTGGGGTGCAAGGACCCTTCGTCAGGTCCAAGTGGTCCCACATCCCAATCACCTTCTCCCAGGAGGATCTTCAGCTAAAAGACTATCCTCACAATGATGTTATGGTCATATCTTGTGTCATCAAGGGATTTCTAGTCCATAATGTTCTGGTTGACACAGGCAGTGCATCGGACATTATATTTGCAAAGGCTTTCAGGCATATGCAAGAACCAGAGGACAAGATTCATGATGCTACACACCCTCTTTGTGGCTTCGGAGTAAGGCAGATTGTGGCACTTGGCAAAATCACAATGTCAGTCACCTTCGGTTATATTCACAACACAAGGTCTGAACAGGTTATCTTTGACATTGTTGACATGGATTATCCGTACAATGCCATCATTGGTCGAGGGACGCTTAATGCTTTCGAAGCCATACTTCATCCAGCATACTTATGCATGAAGATACCTTCGGAACAAGGGCCCATTGCCGTCCATGGAAGTCAAGAAGCTGCCAGAAGGGCTGAAGGGAGTTAGACAGATTCAAAGGCAATCCACAACATAGATGGAGCCGAAGCTTGTCAACAATATAAGCACAAAAGAGAGAAGGCTGCTTCGGCAGATCAGCCGAAGCCTATGCTCCTATGTGAAGATATAGCAGATCAAAGGGTACTGCTGGGATCTCAGCTATCTGATGAGCAAGAAAAAACTCTGATAAGGTTTTTGTTCAACAACAAAGATGTCTTCGCTTGGACAACCAATGATCTTTGTGGAGTCAATAGAGATGTCATCGAGCATTCACTTAATGTAGATCCATCTTTCAGGCCAAGGAAGCAAAGGCTTCGGAAGATGTCTGATGATAAAGCTGAAGGTGCTCGGAATGAAGTAAAGAGACTTCTCAGTGCTGGTGTTATCAGAGAAGTAACATATCCAGAATGGCTAGCCAACATTGTTATGGTGAAGAAGGCTAATAGCAAATGGAGGATGTGTATTGATTTCACAGATCTCAACAAAGCATGTCCAAAGGATGAGTTCCCATTACCAAGAATAGACACCCTTGTAGATGCAGTAGCTTCTTCGAAGCTCATGAGTTTACTGGACTGCTACTCAGGCTATCATCAAATTTGGATGAAAAGGAAGATGAGCCAAAGACTAGCTTCATAACTCCTAGTGGCACTTATTGCTACCTTCGGATGCTTGAGGGGCTCAAGAATGCTGGAGTAAGCTTCAGCAGAATGACAGCCAAGGTCCTTCATTCTCAAATAGGCAGGAATGTGCTTACTTATGTTGATGATATCATAGTGAAAAGCACAAAGCAAGAGAATCATATTGCCGACTTGCAAGAGACATTTGCCAATTTCAGGCAAGCTGGTCTTAAATTAAATTCAGAAAAGTGTGTTTTTGGAGTAAAGAAGGGCAAGTTCCTTGGCTGTCTGGTATCAACGAAGGGAATCGAAGCTAACCCAAATAAGATCGAAGCTATCCTTCGGATGGAGCCACCAAATTCAAAGAAGGGGGCTCAACGGTTGGCAGGAAGGCTGGTATCGTTAAATAGATTTATATCAAGATCAGCAGAAAGGAATCTACCATTCTTTGAAATATTAAAGTCAGCCAAAGTTTTCCAATGGGGTCCGGCTCAGCAAAAGGCTTTCAAAGAGTTAAAGCAATACTTGATAGACTTAACAACTCTAACTCCACCTTCGTCAGGGGCTCCGTTACTCCTGTATGTAGCAGCTTCTCACTCTGCAGTTAGTGCGACGCTGGTACAGGAGAAGCAAGATGGTCAAGTCAAAATACAAGCTCCAGTATACTTCGTCTCCGAAGTTCTAAGCTTATCAAAGAAAAATTATACAGAATTGGAGAAGGTGTTATATGTTGTGTTGATGGCCTCAAGGAAGCTCCTGCATTATTTTTAAGCATACCATATAATTATTCTTTCATCACAACCTCTGAAGGACATAATGAGGAATAGAGAAGCTACTAGGAGGATCGGAAAATGGGCTGCCAAGCTTAATGAATTCTCTATTGATTATGTACACAGATCCTCAATTCAGTCTCAGGTGTTAACGGACTTCATTGCTGAATGGACGCCAGGGGCTCAGGGATAAGAAGTAACAAAAGACGCCGAAGCCTGGACAGTCTTCTGTGATGGTTCTTGGGGAACCTTTGGTGCAGGAGCGGCTGCTGTTCTAGTAGCACCCTATAAAGTCTGAACATGCTATGCAGCAAGACTGGATTTTAGTTGTACAAATAATATTGCTGAGTATGAAGCCCTTCTGTTGGGGCTTCGGAAGCTAAAGGCAATGGGAATAAGAAGAGTGATTCTTAAAACTGACTCCCAAGTCATCTCTGGCCATGTAGACAAAAGCAGCAAGGCAAGAAATCCAAAGCTTGAAAAATATTTGGACACAGTCCGAAGGTTGGAAGCTTATTTCGAAAGTTTTTCTGTAAAAAATATTCCAAGAGGGGAAAATGAGCATGCAGATTTGCTAGCTAAGTTAGCAGCACAGGGGCTCCCTCTACCTTCGGAAGTATTCTTTGAGACAATAAAATCACCTTCGGTTGAACTTCTGGAAAGAGCAGTGCTCGCAATATCACCTGTACATAGTGAAGATTGGAGGACTGAAATCATATCTTTTCTCTAGGGTAACTGCCTTTCGGACGATGAAGCTTATAGCAAAAGAATGGAAGCAAGGACAAGACCATATGTCATGATAGAAGGGGAGTTATACAAACATGGAGTTTGCTCTCCACTTCTCAAGTGTTTATCCAGAACCGAAGGTATAGAGCTAATGAAGGAAATACATGTAGGTTTGTGTGGATCTCACATTGGGTCTAGGCCTTTGCTGGGAAAGGTTTTTAGACAAGGGTTTTATTGGCCGAAGGCAGCTTTGGATGCAGCAGATCTGGTTCAAAAGTGCGAAAATTGTCAAAAATGTGCAAGAGACCATAAACAACCTTCGTCGCTAACTCAGTTAATACAGCCAACCTGGCCATTGCAAAGATGGGCCCTAGATTTGTTGGGTCCACTCCCACCAGCACAAGGCAACTTGAAGTAAGTTGTAGTGGCAGTAGAATATTTTTCCAAGTGGATTGAGGCGAAACACTTAGCTACAATAACTTCGGTCACGGTCCAAAAATTCTTCTGACAAAATATTGTTTGTCGCTTCGATGTACCGAAGGCAATAACTGTGGACAATGGTACACAATTTGACGTCGAAGCATTCAAAGATTTTTGTGACCAAATTGGTACAAAGATTCATTTTGCATCAGTTAGGCATCCAAAATCAAATGGGCTGGTAGAGAGAGCAAATGATATTATAATGACAGGAATAATGAAGCTAATCTTCAACCACCCTAGAGGAAAGTGGCCAGACAAGCTGATTAAAGTGGTGTGGAGCCACAACACAACTGCATCAAGGTCAACAGGATTTACACCCTTCAAGCTCTTATTTGGTGACGAAGCAATAACTCTAGAAGAAGCAAAGATAGGGTCAATAAGAAAAGCTTTGACAGAAGACAAAGCTAATTATCAAGTAACAAAAGATACTATAGAAGGGACCAGACTTCAGGCTATAGAGCACATCAATAAATATCATGCCGAAACAATAAAGTGGTGTGACAGAAAAGTTCGATTGAAAAACATCAAGCCAGGGCATCTGGTGCTTCGGAGAGTGGCCAACCCAGTCACAGTGGGCAAGTTGCAACTGAGTATCTTCGTCAAGACCCGGTTCTTATAGACTGAAGGATATGGACGGCAACGACATACCCATATCTTGGAATGCGGATGAGCTTCGACGATACTATGTGTAATATGATGTAATCTTTTTTCATTTTTTCTATGGCACCCTTTTCCTTTCAAGAGGGGAGAAAGGTTTTTAATGGGGTCATAGCTTGTAATTTTTCATTCTTATTTAGCCCTACGAGGGCCAAATCCCCCAAAGATGTAACATGTAAAATTTGAGCCTGCACCATCGAGTGCAAAAAAGAAAAACAGGAAGAAGCTCAAAAGACGTCCCTAAGGGGATGCAGAGCTGTAATCACCCCAAGGATGACGAAGCTGCAAAAAGTCGTTCCTAAGTAGAGATGGCAATGGGTAAATACCCACCGGGTATTACTACCCCATACCCATACCCACGACACAAAAATAACCCCACCGGGTCACCCATATACACTGGCGGGTATGGATTTACCCCCATACCCATACCCATGTGGGTATGGGTCACCCATCGGGTCACCCGTACCCACAAAAATTAAACAACTATCAAAATATTATACTATACAAATGTCAAGTATATCCATATAAATACCATTATAAATTTTTCTAGCATCATTTAACCATCCATTCAACACACCAAAGATAATTGGATAAAGTAGTAAAACTATGATAGTACTACATAGCACATTACATGTTCCATTACATGGTCATTAAATTGTTGTTAAATAGTAAAAAAGTTGGATGACTAAAGTCCAAGTTCATGCTTCGGATAAGTTTATATTGTGTATTTTATACCCACGGGTTAACGGGTATGGGTGAAGGCGGAATGTTCTAATACCCGTTTACCCATTGGGTGACGATTTTTACCCAATAATAGACCCATGGGTAGAATATTTAGCCCACATACATACCCTAATGGAGTAAATACCCATCGGGTATCGGGTCGCGGGTACCCATTGCCATCTCTATTCCTAAGGGAGCACAACGTAAGTTTTCTGCTCAAAAGTTGTTCCTAAGGGAGTGCAGAGTAAGTTTTCTGCTCAAAAGTCGTTCCAAAGGGAATGCAGAGCCAAATACCACCGAAATAGAAGGTGAAGAAGTTCAAAAGTCGTTCCTAAGGGGATGCATAACTTAAATGCCACCGAAATAGAAGGTGAAGAAGCTCAAAAGTCGTTCCTAAGGGGATACAGAGCTTAAGACTCAAAAGTCGTTCCTAAGGGGATGCAGAGTCTGGGTGTGGTTTCGTGTGTGTGTTTGGGACATTCATTTGCACATTACATTACATCATTCATTGCATTCATATACATTCATGTAGACATTCGTAGGATCATCATCATCATAACATAAAGTACAAATAGATACTTCAGCTTTGATAACAATGCTTCGATGAGCACGAAGAAGCAAAGATATGCTTCGTTGTGTACAAAAAGAAGGAAAGGTGTTTTTCGCCTTCGGCTCAAAAGATACAAGTTTCGTCCACAACAAAGCAATTTACACATGGATGAAAAGGTAAAAATATATTACAAGGTATGGACAAATATACAAAATGATCAATTCTCGATTACAATGTCTTTTACAAAGATAATACAAAATGCTTATAAGCTCTATGCAGGCAGGCCTAAAAAATAGTTTCAGCAGCAGCCTTCGGAATGTGCTTTAGACTATCAATCTTCGGCATCATCATCCTACACACAACAAAGCAGTATAAGGTAAAAAGTAATTACAAGAAAAGCTAAGCAACATGTATAAGTTTCATACCGGCTTAAGCAAGCTTCGAGCCGCGTCACCAGCCAAATCCCGACCACCCTTCGTCCAAATTTGTGTTATAAATCTGCTCCCTATGCTTCGAGCTTTGCTGGGAATATCAACCAAATCTGTTGAAGATAGGCTGAAGGTTGGTCTATTCATAATCTTCACGTGCGTACAGCCAGCTTTCAGAAATGCTGCACCTGTGCCGCGAGAAGCTAGTAGGGCACAGAAGTCACCGTGCCCCGCTATTACTTCATCAAGTGCCTCGACTTCGCCTTCAATGTGTTCGAAGGTGCTTGATATATTTTCGGTCGAAGGGGTAAATTTTTCAGCACTGGCTCCAACTGAGTTGAAAACCTTTTTCAATCGTTGTATGCAGCGGCTGCCAAAACCCAAACACATATTCTGTAGCTCTTTCAAAGATTGTTGCAGCTTCGTATTTTCGACAGCTTCAGCTTCGAATTTTGTCTGCAAGTTTTTTCTCTCTTGTTCGAAGCTCTCTGATTTTTTGGAGAAGCTCCCCGTTTAATCTAGTATTTTCGACTTGCGCTTCTGCAAGGGAACCCTCCATTGCTTGGAGCAGGAAGTCTTTCTTTTCAAGAGAAGCTTCGTACTCTTTAATTTTGTTTTATATGTCCTTGATTATAATTTCGTTCTTTTTATCTTTGAGGTCTTGCTGCATTTGCAGTGCTTTGCATAGCTACATACTCTGTAGAAATAAACCTTCATCAGCAAATTTGCTTCATCGCAAAAATAAAAAAAAGGAGAGAAAATTTTTGCTTCATCACAAGAATTTTACCTTGAAGTTGGAATAAAACAAACTGCTGACGATATGTTGTCGCCGGTAGCTGCTAATATCAGCTTCGAGCTTCGGAAAACCGACACTCTTCGATAGAGTGCCGATTACCTTCACCCCGGTGCGATCACGAACGCATCCTAAGGCCTCTTCATCGATCCCACCAAAGAGCATGGCTCCTGGTTGGTAGCCACAGAAAATGTCATATTCATGTAGCTCCTTCTTTTCAGCCTCAGATAGTTCTTGCCCGACCAGGTTCCGAAGGTCGAAGTCTTTTTCCTCCAAAGCAGCATCGACAATTTTCTTTCCTTTGTGAGGCACTGGGGCCATGACCTTTTCTGCAGTTGCAGCTGTTTCTTCTGTAGGCATACTCAATAGCAATTTATCAATTCCAGATAGTGTGCTCTCCAAGTTGGCAGCTTCGGTGGCAGCTGCAGCTTCGGCAGAAATATTTTCTTCGGCAGTGGGCGAGGTCGATGGTGACATCCGTTCAATGGCTTCCATTACAGTACCAATCCTTCGCTTTTTCTGCCCGACCACCTTTTTTGTAGCCGAAGGTTCGTCCTTCTTCTGTAAAAGCTTCGTCAGTTCCGATCCCAGAGGACTTAGCAACTTGATAGGTAGAGATTCAATCATTACCTTTAAAATTCTGCCACTTCGGCAGCAGGAGGTGCTAAAGGAGTCTCCTCTTCTACCTCGGTTACCTTCGGCTCTGGGGTTGCAACTTTTCTTTTCTTCAAAGCTGTCACCTTCGGCTCGGGAGTGGATTTTCTCTTCTTTAAAGTCTTCTCATCCTCCTTCACCATTCTGACAGCTTGTCTGTTCAAAACGCTAACAATCCTTTTCCTTTTTGCCCCTTCGGCACCCTTGTTGAGCTGCTCATAATCAGGGTATTCAAATTTTAGAGCGTCCATTACCCGGTTTAACCTTCATTTTGGTCGGGTGCCGAAGGCTGCTGTCATTAATTGGTCTTCTTTTTTGGTATAGTTCCCCAAAATTTCATTACACATAGTTTCAATCATTTCTAGCCATTCTTGGCAAGGATCCTTGAACTATTTTTCAAATTTAAAGCGATAAGGCAATTGAACAAGTTCATATTTCTTCTTTGTTCCCTTCATCTTCGGCATCCCCCAATCACTTGACGTTGGATACGTCCGGTTGGCTAGGTATTCCTGCACCAAGTCCCTGGTGCCGATCTATTCAACCACCACCCTAAATTCTACCTCGGCCAGCTGGCATGCTGACCCTAGCTGCATGTTGCACAGGGGCCTGGTCATTCCGAAGTTCAAGGACAGCGGGCACATGACCATCGTCATTAGTTTCCCCCTCTTCTTCTCATCAACCTTGATATAAAACCATTCACCTTTCCAGCTAGTTGGCCATTTGGTGCGGTAACTGAGAACTGGAGCCTTCGTATCCTTGCGATACGCAAAATTGTAGCAACCAAAATTTTCATGAAGATCGTCTGCCCTGGCCTTCGTCTGGTAGTGCAATTCGTGCACCCGGCAGAATGCTTTGGCATCTGAGCTCATCCCTTGACTTCGGAGGGCCCAGATGAAGACACTAAGCCTAACAATGGCGTTAGAGGGCAGCTGGTGAAGATATATTTCAAAAAATTTCAAGACTTCCCCTATCATCTCATTCAAAGGAAGTCGCAGTCCTGCCCTGAAAAAACTCTTGAAAACTACTACTTCATCATCCTTCGTCATTGGGGTGGTCTCTTCTCCGGCAAATCGGACAAGTTTCCTTTCAGCTTCCCCAAAGTAGCCTAGCTTCATCATCATGGGCATGTCAGCTTCAGACACAGTAGATTTCTCAAAATCTAGGTGGCTGGGTTTGGATGGGATCAAAATACTATAATCTTCTTCATCCTCTTCGATATCTTCTTCTTCAGCAACGGTCTATTCAGTTTCGGCAACAGGAGTACCTTCATCAGCCACAACTAGACCTGATTGTCTCATTACTTTGGAAATTGGCGCTGTCTCGGTGACCTCGGTCTCTTCTCCTTCACGAGTCACCCTTGCAGTCGAACACACTCTGGCCATCTGATGGATTTTTTGCGGTTTTTACGAAGTTGCTGTTTCTTTTTTGCAGTTTTGACGAAGCTCGCTCTTTTTGACGAAGTTAACTCTAAATGATGAAGTGTTCGCTTGAGAGCGCAGTGAAAAAAGCTTCGGCTATGGTTAAATTTTTTTTAACAGCACAACAGTGCAACGTCAATGAATGTTGTGATAACTTTGCACCAACCCGTCTGTTTATATAGTGCTGCAGGTGGGAATGTGAATCGCCAAATCGCCCGCACCCGCTGAACGGTGGACCACTCGACGCTTGGAAGGTGCACCACCAGACCGCTTGTATCCGCTGAACGGTGGACCACCTGACGCTTGGAGTATGTTAATCGTTTCTCGGCAACGAGTTCAGGGAATGTGTTTTTCGGACCTTCGACATTCCGAAGCCTTCGAGATTTTCGTGGATCCAGCTCGTTACAAAAAACGATCCAACACCGCGAAGGGGCTACTGTTGGGGGCCTTCTTCTTCGCCGAAGGTCCTCTAAGTAAAAACACCTTCGGCAGGACAATATGCAAGCAGACATAACACAAAGGTATATGCTGAATCTACAATTCGGGGAGCTTCAGCATGATGACGCTCCTTGAGACGAAGGGCAACACCGACTTAAAGAGGAAAAGACCATTCAGTCCATGATAACTTGTGTCATGTTTGTAATTAGTCACTAAGGACATAAATGTAATTTTGGTCGGGTTGCATCATGTGCCTATAAATAGGTAAACAGTACCCCCGTACTGTTCACGCTGACTTGTATTCACTCGCACGTCACACTTGGATTCTCACCTTCTGTCAAGCCGAAGGTATAAATGTAATTCAGTATCATTGATGTTTATTCATGATTATATAATGAGAGTATAAAAAGTCTAATGATATCATATGATTATTCATGTTTTATTTATATGTATCATATGATCCTGCTCTTCATTATGTATTGAGATGATGAAGGTATGTCCTTCATGACCTTCGTCTGAAGATCATTATGTCCTAAAGGAGATAATGCTTTGAAGGACGAAGGTCTTTAATCATTAACATTTGTGTTGCCTTGTTCTTAAGCAGGGTTTAGCAGTAGCCTTCTTTGTAGGTTCCTGAATCAAAAGAAAATGGGTAATGCAAATAAACTACAACCAGCAATTACAGAAGACCTAGGAAATCTACAGTACCTCGCCCAATGATATATTATACATCACTGATATTATATTATACACATGAAAAGCTGTTATAACAATTCAAACAACAGAAAATTAATAAGCTGTTGAACACATCTTACTAAACTGAATGCTTTATATATGCTCTCTACAAAACATTCAACATTTGAGAGCGCCGCGAAACATTCAACATTTCTGAATTACAAGTCATTTCTGAATTTTGGGTTCCTCCCCCGTCCCTCTCATCCTATAGGCCGCTCTGTTGTGGGGAGGGTGGCAACGAGCCAACCAGGCACCAAGGGAAGTTATTGCCCGTGCACCACCATGCACAGAAAACGAACAAATCAAGCACCGGGGCAGGTCAAATGCTGCAGATCAGCAGGGAGCTGGGCTGAGCTGAGCTTATCTTGATAGGGAGGAGAGAAATAAACTGCCAGCCAGAGGGAGAGATGAGATCAGTTGTGCAAGAGCTAGCCTGAGTGGAAGAATATACATGTTGCACTGCTGGTAGAAGCGCATCTCGCGGGCGGCGACGACGACGACGGGCGTCTTGGAGTGCGCCTCGCAGACCTTGTGGAGGCGGTGATAGTCGCGGCACTTGCTCAGGTCGGCCTTGCAGCCGTCCACTTGTTTTTAAAATTACCTAAACCTCAGAAGAGGGAATATTCCACTTGATATACAAGTCAAAAATAAAGAGGAATATGGATATAGTAAGCATTGGACTGACCTACGCACTATGTCTACATAGAAAGAATTTTCACGCATGCATATTCCCGCTTCTCTGACTTCAGTAATTGGTTTATCAACAACTCTTTTGTGCGCCTGCATTGTGGCGTAAGAACATCCATGTAAGGCTCGCCAAGAGAATTTACTAGTGAATTTGGGAATATTACCTTCTGGCAGTATTTCTTCCAACGATCCTTTAATTGAAGTAAATGTTCTGGTTTTGAGAGGTCAAGAAAAGGCTTTGACGATGCAATGCCACCAGATTGAATCAGCTCTGATTCAATTTGCCTCTTTATGTGATAATAGTCACTACAAAACATAACTGCATTAAAAATATTCTTAAAAATCATAGTACATAATTTTTTAGAAAATACTTCTTTTTTGGGCTGCATCTGGTTGAAATTTCACTGGAAAGCAAAAGTGAGCAAGTGATTGCAGTTACAATCAACAGTTTCATATATCACATGTAATCAGGTTACTTTTCTTTCTCTTACTTTTTATTGGGATGACCGAATTAGTTTCTGGTCAATAATTATTTCGCATCAACTGAAAAGTGTTGTTTAATAGCATCATTGCATATGATTATACAGATGCAATGATCACAGCTCATTGTTTTGAAGTAATCATTTTGTCTCAAACTTACATAATGTGTCCATCAGTCTGAAGTATGAACTAAAACCTATTTCTTTTCAGAAATATACCTAGGTATGATCTTCTGCGTGTTCCTGACGGAGTCGATGCGGCTATGGAGCTCACGGAGGGAAAACCGCACCACGAGGCCCATGCGTGGGGCGGAGCACCGCCGGGTGGAGGAGGCGCTGCTGGCGAGCGCCGATGAGGACCAGGCGGTGGAGAGGTGGGAACACGACATGACTACTGGCCCCCGGCGACGAGGGAAACAGAAGCGACAAGGAGCGGGCGGAACGAGATGCCACCACAAGTAGCTCCTTGCCGCCACCTCCAACTTTGACATGCTCAACGGCGCCTCTCGCAACCGCGTGTACTGCCTCGCCATCGGTGCCATGGTCACGGACCCACATCCCATGTCCTCGACATCGGGTGAGTTGTGTCCCATGCAAAGTTTGCTGAAAATTACCGTATGTACTCCTGTAGCCACTTTGTGAAAGGACTGGAATTCTTGATATTTATATCGCCAATATAGTATTAGTGTTACGGTGATATTTTGCCACGGATTTTGCATATCATATTGATGTTTGTCATTCCGTATTTATGTTTTGTACTAATTTATAACTTTTGTGGCAAACAAAAAAGATAAACTGTGTACCTTTATTTCCACAAACCAGTAATGGATTCAGATTCATGGTTGCGCTCGTCGGCAATCTCCAAGATGCACGTAAACAACATGGAACAAACGGGAAGTGGATTACACTCCATGACTTAAGCATGCACAATTATACAGATATAACAAATTACTATGTGGATTCAACGAAGCTGTCAAATCCTGTCACTACTGTGTACCTTTATAATGCCCGGATTCAGCTGTCGAAGTGGATTTCAACGAACAATGGTTGTAATCAAGAAAACTGTTGTAGATCATTTCATTCGGGACATAAAAGATTTAGTGTGTGCTACTGCTTTGAGTTTCAATGAAGAGACAGAAGAAGTACAAAGGATGCGGGGGATGTTGTGGCGTACCTGGAGAGCGCAGGCAAGGATGCGAGGGATGTTGTGGCTTCCACGCATGACTTTTTATTCGGACCGATGATGCCGTGGAGGGAAACTTGTCGCCCGGAGATCTCCTCCAAGAGTGTCGGGGCGAGGACCGAGATCCGGGGCACAGTGAACGCGTTCGTTGATGCTGGGCGGGGGCGACGATCCGGGGCAAGAGTGTCGGGGCACAAAGGAGGCGATCTCCTTCCATGGAGAGTGTGGGCGAGGACCGAGATCTCGGGGGCTGCTTGGAAGCCGACCTACCCAGGCGTCCTCGCCACGCTCCGGAGATCTCCTCCAAGAGTGTTGGGGCGACGCAGCGGATGAGTCCGCTGATGCTGGGCAGGGGCGACGATCCGGGAGGGACGACAGCGATTTGGGGCCGATCCCCTTCCATGGAGAGCGGATTTGGGGCCACGCCAGCGTGGATTTCCTTCCAACAAGATCGTGGGTTTCCTTCTAGGGAGAGCGTGGGCGAGGGCCGAGGTTACCACGACGATTTGGGTCTGGGCGTGAGCTCTGGCAGCGGCGCATCGCCGTCGAGGTACTGGACGATCTGGCGCATGGTCGGGCGCGCGAGGGTATGGCGGCTGGGGCTATGGGGCCAGGTGAGCGTGGGTTGGGGAAGAAATGCAGAGGAGTAGGGAGGGAAAGGCGACGGGGGAAGAAGGGAACGCGACGGTCATCGCGACGACGGGGCTGGATCGCTCGGGGGCGGAGGCGAGGGCACCATGGCACGGGGTGCGGGCATCACGCTGGGGGTAGGGAGAGGGGGCGCGGCCATCGCGGCGTCGGGGAGGAGCGACAATCGTGGCTGCGCGCTTGGGGACTGGGGAGGATAGCGGAGGTGAGAGATGGCAGAACCGTGCACCACACAACGATGTAGACGCCTACACTACGGTCTTAAGAGATAGTAGAGATTCATTAATACTATGCTATAATAACCATTTGCTAATTATATATTTCCTTTATTCTTTTTACTCTTTTTTATCTGTCACGATTTAGTTTAAATATGAACTAGCGGACGGCAAATATTAAATATCTGGAAATGGAGGTCGTATTAATTAGGTTTAATAATTTCTTCTCGTTGTTTAGTCTTCATCTATATTATTAGTTTTATAACTAAACTATATTTAATATCTATTTAATATCTGTAATTGACATTCAAAATTTTTATATGATCCATACTATAAACTTTTAGTTAGGGACCAAACACACACTTTAAACAATACAAAAAAAACCCCAAAGTCGGCTCTCTCGAGTCTGCTCGAATCTTGATCCACCACAACACGCGGTTCCCCGAGTCGAAGGCTCGAAGCAGCAGAGCCAGCAGCGAGCCGCCGCCCGCCGCCGATGGCGTCCCCATCGCCGGCTTCCGCGCGGCCGCAGCGCTCTCCTGACGAGGTGGAGGACATCATCCTCCGCAAGATCCTCCTCGTCTCCCTGACGCCCCCGGCCAACCCCAGCCCAGCCGTCGCCTACCTCGAGCTCACCGCCGCCGAGCTCCTCTCTGAGTCGCGCCCTCTCCTCGCCCTGCGCGATGCCGCCGAGCGCCTCCTCATCGACCGCCTCTCGCTCCCGGACCCGCCCGCCGGGTCCCCGACCCCTTTCGCCTACCTCGTCTCCGCTTTCCGCCGCGCCGCCGACGAGGCGCGTAAGATCTCCACCATCCGCGACGCCGCTCTCCGGGCGCGCCTCGCAGCCTCCATAGCGCACCTCCGGGCCCTCATCCTCTCCTACGCGCGCATCGTCGCCGGGAATCCCGACACCTTCCCCACCCCGCCCGGCGCGCAACACCCCGCCTCCGACCTCCTCGTATTCCTCCTCGCTGAGGCAGCCGACCCGCTCGACCCCACCCCGGCCCCCGGGGCGCCGCCGCCGCCGGGCTTCATTGATGAGTTCTTAGGCAGCGCGGACTATGACTCCATCGAGCCGGCCATGGGGGAGCTATACGAGCTCCTTAGGCAGAGTGTCGATAAGGTTTCGGCCCTCGGTGACTTTCAGCGCCCATTGCGGTTGCTCAGGCGGCTTGTGGGGATCCCCAATTGTGCCAAGGCCCTGGTTAACCATCCTAAGTGGATACCAAAGAATCAGATCATGCTCATTGGGGAAGGGAGGGTCATGGAGCTATACAGTGTACTCGGGGCCTTCTTCCATGTAAGCGCCATCCGAGACCGAGAGTTCGCTAGCAAGCCTGATGTGGGGTGAGTACTATTTATCTTGTTGGTTCTTGTTGATCAAACTTCACAGCTCCCATATGTGTTCGTTTATGTGTGCAGAATTGCATCTTGGATACTGTGCCCAGGTGTTGCTGGTGTTTTTTTTCTGGCTATGACTAATTTAACAACCCATAAATAAATTATATTTAGAGATTTATAGGATACAGAAGTTTGGTCAACCACCTTTTCTTACTGCTAATAGGATGCAGAAGTTTCAAATTTTTAATATTGCTTTTGTGGAAACTGGAAAGATTTAAATTCTGAATTTTCATGTACACTTCTAAACGATCTGTTTATAGTGCATTGCTTCAGTTAAGCCGTGAACTGTGAAGTTTCTCACCACACATTCGGTACTCGGTTCATCATACATCCGGTACTCGGTTGCTAGCTTGGGGATTAGGCTAAAAATTTCTCTTTGCTAGGTCAGGAGAGTTGGACAAGAATGTTGATCTTTCTTCCTGCTACTTAGGTATTAAGATTTAGTGTTCATTATTATTAAACTAATGGAATTTTAGATTTATATCGTGTGTATAGTTGGCCCGCTGATTTTTGGCATTCTTCATTCCCGGTCAGGATTTTGGAACAGAAATTCAATTGGAAAATATCATATAGTGTGGTTCAGCTAAGGATTGCTGTGGCCTGTGGGTCAGTTAAAAGATTAATAGTTCTTTATGTGCCAAACCTATGAGGACAATTTGAGGGATGTGGCAGACGTTGGGCATGTTTGGATACACATGGCTAATTACTAGTTGGAGCTAAGAATTTGCTCAATTTAGCTGTAGTTGGTTAGCTAATCGGCTAACAACTAGTTGAAGACTTGGCTAAAAAAATAGTCCACTTATTATCCCTCCTGTTTGGACGCACTAGAGCTAATTTGAGCTAAAAAATAGCTAGCTAACAATTAGCCCTTGGTATCTTAACATGCCCATTGTATGGCATGTAAGGAACTTCCCTACCGATTAATGTTCGATGATTGAATCTTCCAATGTTCAATGGAAATCTCCATATCCTTCTTTGGATTCATTAACATAACCTTTTTTTTCTCATAGGCTTGTGAGGCCATTTTTTTTGCTAAATACTAATTTGGATCTTCAGAATCTAGCTTTTAATTTACCATGTCTTTGGGTGTTCGATACCCTATCTTTTGACTACTGCATGACCATGTGTTCCAATCTAGGCCTACTACTTACTTTTTGTGCAAATAATCATATAGCTTTATGTTTTTCTTTCTTTGTTTATTTTTTTGGTCAGGCAACAGTGTTTCTCAGAGGCATCTTCACGTCGGCCAGCTGACTTGTTGTCATCTTTCACAACAATCAAGAGTGTTATGAATGGCTTGTATGATGGCCTTAAAGATGTCCTTTTAATCCTTCTAAAAAATTTGGATACTCGAGAAAAGGTTCTTGAGTATATAGCAGAAGTGATAAATAAAAATGCATCCAGATCTGGCATGCAGGTAATCAACTAAATTTAACCGGGCATGACCACGACAAGTGGTTCTATTAGACTAAGTTTCCCTATTTGCACCATGTTTTCCATTAAATCACATTTCATGGTACACATTTAAAACTAAATGTTTGCAAGGTCAGATTTCATTCAGTTTAGTGCTTTGAAATGTTTAGCACTTCATGCTAATTTGTGGGTTTATTTATGTACCGTGGTATTTGGCAATGTGAAATCTAGTGAACTTTTGCCTAATTTCAATATGATTTTGTTAGAGTGGGCGCACTAACCAGTTCAACTCAAAAGTTTAAGTTGATGAGAGAAGGTAGCCTATACACTTCAACACACCCACTCACGTGCAACCAGAGAGAAAGGCGCAAACGCAGCCAGAGAGAAAGGCGCAAACATGGAAATAAATGGTTGGAGGCACAAATAAAGCCTCTGCCAGAATTCGAACTCGAGACCTCTGGCTCTGATACCATGTTAGAGTGGACGCACTAACCAATTCAACCCAAAAGCTTAAGCTTATGAGAGAAGGTAGTCAATCCACCTATACACTTCAATACCCCCACTCACGTGCAGCCATAGAAAAAGGCGCAAACACAGCTAGAGAGAAAGGCGCAAACACAGCCAAAGAGAAAGGCACAATCGTGGAAATAAATGGGTGGAAGTGGAGGCACAAATAAAGCCTCTGCCATGATTTCAACTCGACACCTCTGGCTTTCATACCATGTTAGAGTGGACGTACTAATCAGTTTAACCCAAAAGCTTAAACTAATGGGAGAAGGTAGTCAATCCACTTATACACTTCAATAGATTTCACGGATCACGGTAATAGCTCCACTAAGAATGCTTTCAATTAACCACTAAATCTAGATAAAAAAACTTGACTTGCATGGGTAAGACAGCCATCAGACATTGTATTAAGAGAAGACATTCTCATACAGATCGAGAAGACCTTTGAACCCTTACCACACCCATACACAGCGGCACCATAACCCATGTGAGAACCACTGCGACTGGGGCCCGACCTTGGCGTGGGACAGACGAGGGGATTTTTAACCCTAGCCTGAAATTCGCACCCACGGGGAGTCAAACTTAGGACCCGAGGAGTGCTACTCAGAGTACCTAACCAACTCAGCTAGTGACCTTTTCACTCTAAATCTACATCAGAAATTATAAAACTTTGCAAGAGCCCCTTTAGTTCCAACCCGAGCCTAAGTGGAGGAAAATATTTTTTCATTCATTTTCTGTACTTTGAAGATGAACACAACATTGGCATGGTGCAATATTTAACTTGTTGATTTTTATAGCATTTTTACACTAAAATAGAGAAAGTAGTGCATCTATGTGTTTGGATCTTCAAATAATTGCAATGTATGTAAGTCGTGTAAATAGATGGCAACATATGTGGCATATTGTCCTTCGTTACATGAATAAACTATACTTCAAAATGTAAAATGCTTGTTGGTATTACATTCTTTAGCGAGCTCATCCTGTGTCATGCAACAGGTGGACCCATTAAAATGTGCGAGTTCAGGTATGTTTGTGAATCTTAGCGCTGTGATGCTCCGTCTATGCGAGCCTTTTCTGGATAACATGGAAGCAAAGAAGGATAAGATTGATGTCAATTACCTCTTCTGCAACAATAGAATTGATTTCAAGTGAGTTTTCAGGATAGTGCTCCTGAAATGTCTGATGTGCAATTCTGAGTATAATCATGTTCTAAATTATTTTACTAACTGATACATTGCATTTGATTATAGAGATTTGACAGCTATAAACGCGTCTTCAGAAGAAGTCTCGTCTTGGATAGAGAGCATAAACAATGAGCATGCTCAAAATAATGCCAGTGGAGAGGCTCGATTTGCGGAATCACAGGAAGCCACAAGCTCTGGCAAAAATAGTACGGCCTCACAACTTAGGTGCTCAAAGAAGGAGAATTTCTCATTTATTTGCGAATGTTTCTTCATGACCTCAAGAGTACTTAATCTCGGGTTGATGAAAGCTGTATCGGACTTCAAACATATTTCTCAGGTCTGGAGATATCTTTCTTTATTTCACATATGTTTCTTCTTATTTTATTTACATTTGTGTTTTTTTTGTCATCTTCCTTTAAACAGCATATTCTGGTATTCCGTCTTTGTGAGAAGTGAAAACATAGGACACATATTTTTAATGTCCTTATCCATAAATGTAGTGACATTTTATATTCCAGTGCAAAAAACCCCTAAATTCACACATCTAAATATCATTTTTTTACTTTGTACTGGTTACTTGCACACGATCAATCATAAGGGGGTTCACCGCATCTACATAGTCATTTTGAATGTTACATTGTTTATGTACAAGGTAAAATGCACTGTATAATCTTTGGATGAACAGTTTTTTTTGTTGATCCATGGATGGAACACTACCTGATAAATTCCTAGTTTTGTTATGATGAAGACATAGTTAATAACTTCATGTATTGAATCCTCTACTGAACACATACCATGTATATTACAAATTCAGCAACTTTCAAGGTTCGAAGATGATTTGGAATCAAACAGAGCAGTGAGAGATCAAGGAGGGGGTTCACCGCAGCTTGAGCAAGATATAACTCGCTTGGAGAAAATTGTCGAAATTTTATCACAGGACAAATTCTGTTATGAAGCTCAGATACTACGGGTATGCTCATAAACTGAAATCTGTTCACTCCATGTTATATTCATCTCACTGCCTATTAATGTGAATCTGCTGTGACCAAATTTCTGGACTGTATATTTCTGATTGTTTTCTTGCTATATCATAGAATGGCTGGTGAGCATTTAATGGTTTTGTATTTTTTTTCTGTAATTGCTATATACAAACCTCTCTTGATCAAGCTCATTGTCACAACAAAGAAATTTTATTCTGTAGTTTCTTGTTCATTATATTTGTGCCATTTTCTCATGGTGCTAATTTGTCATATAAAATGATGCTTTTGTACTAGTTCATGATTTAATACATTTACAAGGTGTCAATAGATCCTTTGTGGGGTGTTCTTTTAGGATTTTTTTGTCAGACGTATGAAAATCTCCTTCGGATACCTGGTTTATGGATAGCGAAGTGTCTTTACTCTTTACTTTTGCAAATTTAATTGTTCTCAATTTTAAACTGCACGATTCACTATTGAATCTCTTTTGTCAGGATGGTGCATTCCTTCAACGAGCATTATCTTTCTACAGGTTAATGATACTCTGGTCAGTTAACCTAGTTGGCGGATTTAAGATGCCTTTGCCATCACAATGTCCCAAGGAGTTTGCTTGCATTCCAGAACATTTTCTTGATGATGCAATGGATTTACTTGTTCTAACCTCTAGAATTCCAAAGGCTTTGGAAAGCTTTGTATTGGTGAGTATCCTCCTTATGCATTTTTACTATGATATAGTTTTATCTAACTTGAGAAGTGTTAGTGCGGTGCCAGGGTGTCCAGTTGTGATGCTACCACCTACCAACCAGGGCTCCAACCCTGGGTCTCGCAAACAAAAAGTTCTTCATTGAGTTATGCTGCTTTCAGTGTGTTCCTAAGCGGCCCCGGCCTGAAGTGCCTTTTTCTGAGCCCCTTGTAGAGATCTTCTTAATGCAATCCCTCTGGGGATGTCTTTTCCCCTATGAGTCAAATTTGTTTTTTCTTCAATTTTGTTCTGTGATTGCCAAATATTGGTCATATAGCTACTTATGATTTTTTTCTCTGACAGGATGACTTTCTCAGCTTCATCATTATGTTCATGGGAAGCACATCTTACATTAAGAATCCTTACCTAAGAGCAAAGATGGTTGAAGTTTTGAATTGCTGGATGCCACAAAGAAGGTTCATAATTTTGTGCACTCCATTATGATCTGTATTTATAAACATAAGGTTTTGTACTGAAAGTTCCTTTGTCATTTGTGCAGTGGCTTGAATTCTACAGCCTCATTGTTTGAGGGGCACCAACTGTGTCTTGACTACCTTGTTGGAAATCTTCTAAAGCTTTATGTGGATATTGAATTCACTGGCTCCCATACACAAGTGAGCGGCATGATCAGTTTGACAGTTTCCATCAACTAATATGTGCCTTATGTTAATCTTAATCACTTTATATCTTGTCAGACTTGTAATTTATTGTTCTCCATTCTGCAGTTTTTTGACAAGTTTAACATTCGACATAATATTGCTGAGCTTCTGGAGTATTTATGGGATGTTCCTAGTCACCGAAACGCATGGAGACAAGTGAGTGAATACTTCTGTACAACATTTTTTTTCTGCACTCACTTGTTACTGATACGTTTCCACATTTTCTGTGACAGATAGCTAAAGAGGAGGAGAAGGGTGTATACTTAAATTTTCTTAACTTTCTCATAAATGATAGCATCTATCTTCTTGACGAGAGTTTGAACAAAATTCTTGAACTGAAAGAAATAGAGGCTGAAATGGCTAACATAGTTGAGTGGGAGCGCAGACCTGCTCAAGAAAGAGAGGAGCGGCTGCGTGTATTTCATCAGTGGGAAAATGTTAGTCTTGTTTAACAGTGTTTACAATTCATGTATCTACTTCAATTGTCTTTTTCTGAATGACTTTTTGATCTTTGCATTTTCACTTTCCAGATTGTTCGTTTTGACATGAGGCTAGCCAATGAGGATGTTGGGATGCTTGCATTCACCTCTGAACAAATTCCAGCACCTTTCCTTCTCCCTGAAATGGTAAAGTCATTAAATCATATATTGGTTCCAGTTAATATGTCATGATGCCCTGTGTTATTCTAAACTTCATTATTATAGCATTGCCAAAGCTATTTGGATCTTTGTGCTAAATAATAATTATTTCTCACTAACACAAAATATTACTTGTGACAGGCAAATGGGAATCATTGTTAGACTGTCCCTTTTATGTAAAAATATTTTGATAACCCCTTATTCTTATTCAGGTGGAAAGGGTTGCGAGCATGCTTAATTACTTCCTCTTGCAACTTGCTGGTCCCCAGAGGAAATCTTTGACTGTAAAGGATCCGGAGAAGTACGAGTTCAAGCCGAAGCAGCTTTTGAAACAGGTTCCATGGATGGGCGATTTACTCTTCAGTCACTTTTTTCTTTTACATCTGTTTTGGGATAGTTCTCTGTTTTCTTTACTTGTCTTTCCATTGTAGATTGCCACCATCTATGTCCATATCTCAAGGGGCGACAAGGAATCTGTCTTCTCAGCTGCAATCTCGAAAGATGGCAGAGCATACAATGATCAGGTAATTTCTGCTTTGTTTATCTAGTTAGAGATTGCTTCAGTATCTGACCATTGTCTATTCGTTGCAGTTGTTTTCTAGTGCGGCTAATATTCTGTGGAAGATTGGGGGTGATCCCAAAATCATACAGGAGTTTGTGCAACTTGCTGGTAGGGCAAAAGCTGCTGCTTCTGAAGCTATGGATGCTGAGGCAATCCTTGGGGACATACCAGATGAATTCCTCGATCCAATTCAGGTACTCTATATTGCTTTTTCCTACAAACGCCATCATTTTCTTTTTCCTCAGACGAATTTGTAAGGCGGAATGTAATTGGAGGTACCTGGAAGTCTTTCACTTCATTGTTTTCAGATGATTAGTTTTTTTTCTCTCTCCATAACTCTGCTGGTTTTCTTTCTTCCACTCTACCTTGCTTGGCTGGATTCAATGGGATTGATCATCGAGTCGTCTTTCCTGTCTTGGTAGAGCTGACTAAAGCACCACCTCAACCTCAAGACTGTTGGACGATTTTAAAAACATTTTATCCTAGTCTAACTAGGACTATGTGTATTGTATTGAGTCTTTCTGGGTGAGCAAGGGCGAAAAGCTGATGAGCAAGGGATAGCACACTTGTTGGAGAGTTCGTCATGATATTTGCTGCCCATAAAAGTTTAATCCGCTCGTCGCTGACCTGCGATTTTGCCTTGCAGTATACTCTAATGAAAGATCCTGTGACACTGCCATCGTCAAAGGTCACAGTAGACCGGCCCGTAATTATCAGGCATCTGCTGAGTGATTCTGTAAGTACTGTGGCATCCTTCAACTATTGATACAAACTTCCATTCAGTGCCATGCTGTGGTATTTAGCTAAGTGTGGTATGCATAATCTTGCAGACAGATCCATTTAACCGCTCCCACCTCACTCAAGACATGCTGATACCAAACACGGAGCTCAAGTTGCAGATCGAGGAGTTTGTCCGGTCCCAGCAGTCGAGAAAGCGAACTGCTGCGGCGTTGTTGGAGATTGGCGAAGCGGAGGGTACTGATGATATGGCCGAATGAATTGTGCCAGGAGCAGGGGATGGACACATTTTTTTTGTGGGGAAAGAGTGATGGTTAATTCACATGAAATGTATCGGTCCATCTGTCCGTATAAAGTTGGTTTCCCGGCTTGTGTCCCTGTTGCCTCGATTCTTTGTAAATATTGTAGGTGCACACCTGATACAAATGTAGTTATAGAGGAAGCCTGTCAGCCCGTCTCATCAACAATGTGTTTTACGATATCCCCACTACAACTTTTTTTAACACGATATTATCACTATAACTTGATATGTGTGTTGGGCTGAGAAGCGTTTGCCTTCGCCTTGTTGGTTCTCCGCGATAAGTGCGAACAAGCCCTGGTCTTCTCATTTCTGCGAACCAACAATCACAAGTGAATTATTTATGCCAGTTGCCAGGTTTTCATCCACAATGGGTGCGTTTGGTTGCCTGTATCTGCGCGTGTTTGCATCCGGTATCTGCGCGTGTTTGCATCGCGGAATGCGGGTAGCTGCTGTTTCCATCGTGAAATGTCTGTTTGCATCGCGGAGTGCGGGTAGCTACTGTTTAGTTGTTGTGAGCCATGCAGATTTGGATTCAGACTCGTACGATCCTCAAAGTATTGGTCGCATCTTCAGAGCCAGGCTTCAGCGGTCTTAGCGGTCTTAGCTCATAGCCAGGTTGTCGGCTCACACAGTTAGGTTACCGAGAGAAACCAACCAAACATGTCCAATATATTTTGGGACAAATTCGCAGAAGAGATGCAAGTACTTTTCTTAAAAGTCAGCCTGTTGATGTTTGATAAGCAATAACTTGATCACGGCTTCATCAATTGCTTGATCACGTTTTCATCGACATGAATAATCGATTTGACAAACTGCAGGCTGAAAAGTGACAAAAAGAACACACGGCCAATATAACGCTTTAGCAAGGCCATTTCTTCCAACTATTATTCTGAAAGAATGAAGTAATAACAGAAAATGGATCAATCAATTAATAGAACAAACCATAAAAACAGCTTGTTTGCTCAGAACAGAGTTACTGTGTGTCGATAAATAGAACTAGCAAATGCAGTTTTGTCAGCGTAATTCAGTAATTGAGTCATGAGTAATCTTATCCATAAAATACATAACCTGCTATGTCAATAGAAAAAACCACTGTTATGGTAAAACCTGTAGCCGCATTGTAAGTACGAGTAATAATGATCTCTAAATTTTATACTAACTAGTCTAACACCCGTACATTGCGATATATTTGAAGATATTGATTGAGTGACTAAGCGACACTTGAGAGTCTTAATGGACCCTCCACATAAAAATATCCATAATAAATGAATTTAATGCCAAAGTGAACATATTGTTCATATACCATATGTTGAACCGGTAAAACAAATATTACATTTGATCTTAGCTAAAAGACTAAAAAATGAGTTGAAAAGGAGCACCTATACTCTAATTAAATTATAGCCAATGTTTTAGCTTATGACGAGAAGATGGGGTAGAACCAAAATCATCATTGAGATTCCAAGGTAACACATGCAAATTCATTTATGGTGATGACTTAACAATCTTCTCTAAGTTTAGCAAGATATAGAAAAGCACAAGCACGCCAACAAAATACAAGTTTATCCTTTAATGCTTAACATGTTTACTAAAATACATACTTGTTCTTGTCTTTAGAGTATCATATCAAACAATAAAAATGTAACTACCTCTGCATGGATCAGAAACATACGTCAACCCAAGTAGCTCAGTGACCCGCTTGGCAATCCAGGGCTTCATCACGTCCAACTTGACCTTTGACCTTGACGTATCCACCAACTAGGCATAAAATCGCTGGATCAGAGAAAGCCCTTGTAGACAACAACTATATATCCCTAAAGTATTGTGCGCTCATTACAGACAAATTGAGAAACAAAGGGTATGAATGAAAGAACGAACTGACCAGATGGTCAAGCTTGGACGCGAACTTCTGCGTCTTGAGCAGCTTGACTTGCTTATTTGAGAAGCTTGTATCCTGGTCAGTGGACGTCCCCTGCGAAAAACACGACAATTAGAGCGGCATCCTAATAATAGATCTGACGAGAACAACTGTGACAAGACGAAGCGCACGCTAAGTAGATCTATCGTTAATGCCACGTCGCCCATGGGATGGGAGGAGCAGAGTAGAGCTCACATCGGAGCGGAAGACGAGTGAACTAGGAGATGGACTCCCGGTCCCTTTTGGCAACGAGGAGGTTCAGAGTTGGCTGGACTCGATGCAACTTTTATCACTTAGTGAGCATCCTTATCCGGAGGCGAGCGCTCTAGTCCTCCTTACTGGTGGCGGTGCAACACCGGAAAAAGCGAGCGGAGATTGTTGCGAAATGGATAGGGTTTGTTGCTATTGCTAGAGCGACAACAGCGAGAGCGTGTTGTTTGAATAAATAGAATAGTGATGAGATATGATCTGAAACCGCGGATTGATTTTATAAGTTTTTTTAAAAAATAGTAGAGAAATATTTAAGGATCGAATTGGATTATGATAAAGCTTTATTTATATTTACTTTTAAACTAAAATTAATTAAAGGCCCTGACTTACTGTGAAGAAGTATTTGGAAGTTGGAACCACCTGATAAGGGCATTATTAGTTTGGTGTAACCGGAAAATGCCATGGGCTCAGCAGTCAGCTCATGGTTGCCTGACTTAAAAAGAAATCGAAGTACCACTGTGGCATGTAGCGTCCACGTCATGGACACGTGGGCTATGACGGGCCCACCTCGAAGCAGACCTGTGCACCGCATCCACATGGCGGCCGCCCAACCCTCCAAACCCAGGCCCCTTCCATTTGCCACTGTCCATCCACGCGACCACACCCCCGCAACTGCAGATCCCCAATTCGTTTATTTCTTCCCACCGAGCCAAGCTGCGACGACGGCGGTCGCAGCGTCGCCTTCCCTCCCTCCGTACCGCCGACGCCGGTGAGTCTCCGACGCCGAGACCTCTCCCATTTCTGTGATTCCAGCGCTTCCCCTTACAACCATTGCGGCCCTGCCCCGCTTTGTTTCAGACGAGCATATTGGGCCGAGCGCCCGAGCACCTCTCCTGTCAGCAGCGGCACTCGCCATTCCAAGTACGAGGTCGACGCGCTGTGGGGCTTGCTGAAACGAGCAGGTACACGTTCTGCCACCCGTCTCTCGCTCCTTGCTGAATGCTGATTGAGACGGTAACACAATCAGCGGTTCAGTTTAGGCGCGCCGACGTGTGTGCTTGCTAACCTGAACCAAACCTTATGAATTACAGGGGATATATTATATCCTGTGCAATTACTCATTTGATGCAAGCAAGCGTGCAATCAAACCATTCAGAACATCCGTCTAGATCCAACCCTTTCATATGGAAGGGGTTAAATGTAAAACAGGTACTAGGTTTAATGTGGACGAGATTAAATCTAAAATAGCGGTTACCGTCGGATTTTGATTGGATGCGCTAGATCGCTTGATTGCACGCCTGCACCAACATGAGTAATTATAGCACTCAATTTAAAACCAACAGAGATGAGGGTTTGAAACAAAGTGTCAGTATTACCTGATAAAGGTATATGTCATTGGCATGCACATTTTCTCTAGAGAATTTCTTGCGTCTCTTCCATTTGGCCTGCCTTCGAGTGATTTTAGTGTAGCTATACAGTCTGGCCATATGTATTATGCACTAGTTAGGTGAGTTTAAGTCAACTGCACAATCTTTCTTTTACTCCTAAAAGCCTTGTAACAAGGATGCACTGGTAAGTGATATTGTTGTATAGAACAGAACATAATTGTCAGGTATATGTAACTCATATTTGAAGCTACCCAAGATGATGAGACTTCTTTAATTATTTTATTATTGTAGGTGGTTTGAATGCTTTCCACTTGCTAACTATGTTCAGTTTTTTTTAAATAACACGAGAAACAAAAAATATGGCTCCACATCTTAGCCTGTTGTCTTATATTGTTTGAGTATCACCATTACATTGTTCATTAAGTTAGTGTCTGCGAAGAGGACAATGTTTCTTTTGTACTATGTTTGGTTGAGTATCTTATGCAGCCATGCTTTAATTTTAATAAAACTTGCTTAGTGGTGTGCAGCGAAACTTGGCCATCTTTAGTTCCTTCGCTTGCTCCGGCTGTTGCTTATCTAGCCTAGCCAAGCAATATGTTAGTTAGATCTGAAGAGAATGCTTTGAGTAACTGTTTCAGTTGTGTTCTATGATTTCAAAACAAAAGAAGCAAACAACTAGTGGCCCTAACATGTTTGCATCAGCCTCTCCTCATGTGGGCTAGTTGTTCCTTTCCTAGCGACATAAGGTGAGCAAAAGAGTCAAACAACCCTTACGATTGTCACTCTATGCTGATCTTTTTGATTTGATATCTCCTAAAAATATGTTTCTGTCATTTGTCTTTGCTTTCCTATGCCTGTATGTTTGTGATCTCTGAATAGTTATTTCTGTCTCTTGGCCTTTTTGAATGAGGGTGTTTTAGAGTAAAAGCGCTAGTTAGCTCTGTGCATTCTTGTATTTGTATGACACTTTGTCGTTTGGCTACTTATTTCCTGAAGAATGCTAATATTTCAAACGATCCCATTCCTACCCACTCCCTTTGGTAAAAATATGCACTTACACAGTGATCTGATTTGATCTTCCACCAACTTACATGCATTTTTCTAAGTTCTTATAGGTTTATGTCTCCCTCTTTCTAAAATGCCAACATTAGCTATACATTGTAATTTTCTTATTAATGCTGTGTTCTATATGGAAGCTCTGATACATGGTTCACTTGTTTCAGGTCTACCCCCAAGTGAAATCAGGGTCTTCAAGATAGCTTACTGAGATGTGGGGTTTTGCATCAAACGCTTGGGCAGCTGGGCTGGAGAAGAGGAGTTCCCCAAACCGCACTTCCTCGAGTGCTGCTTATTCTGACGACGAAGCATCCTCGTGCACAAGCAGGGAAGAAGGCCTGGAGTGCCCGATATGTTGGGAGTCTTTCAACATAGTGGAGAATGTGCCTTATGCGCTATGGTGCGGACACACCATGTGCAAGAACTGCATCCTAGGGCTTCAATGGGCCGTCATCAAAGTCCCAACCGTGCCGATCCAGCTACCGTTCTTCATCTGCTGTCCCTGGTGCAACCTCCTGTCGCCCCGCGTACTTTACAAGGGGAACCTCACGTTCCCACGAAAGAACTATTTCCTCCTCTGGATGGTCGAGGGGATGAACGGCGAGCGGGCCAGATCACGCCCAGCTATTCGCAGCGAGCAGCATACTCCGTGGCTCTCAAGCAGCAGCAGCGTGGCAAATGGAAATGCAGGCTGTTCAAATCCCACTCGACGCCACCTCCCGCCACCATCTGTTGACACTTCGCCCACCAACGCAAATCATGCCAACTACGGGGGGTCCCCTCTGCTGAACGCAGGGAGGGTACAAGCTTCGCTGCGCAAATCCCTGTCGTTCCTGGTCCACCTGACTGCCAAGTTTCCCCTGGTGTTCGTCTTCCTCCTCATAGTGCTGTATGCGATCCCAGCCAGCGCAGCAGTCCTGTTACTGTATATCCTTATCACTGTGCTGTTTGCGCTTCCCTCGTTCCTGATACTGTATTTTGCATATCCGAGCCTGGACTGGCTTGTTAGAGAGATCTTTGCCTGAGATTTTTTGTTCGGAAAAAAAAATCTCAATGCTGTTGTTGGGGTCTGTGTAACTGAATTCTCCCTAGATTTTGTTGCAAGTGTTGAAGTTATTGCCAAGTTTTGGTTTTGGACCCATGCCGACATGTGATAGATATGTTTACCTCAAGTCTCCATGGTATGGAAGGTCCTCTGTTGCTGTGTTGCATTGCAACACATCAGCGTGCTCTGTGCTGCTGACATCTGTTATGTTGGCTTGTATCGCTTGAGTGCTTGGAATGGCAGGGATTGACGAAGTGTGGGGGTATCTGAAAAGAAAAGTTCTTTTTTTTTCTGGATTTGGTATGGCTTCTCGAAATATATTTGTGTCAAGCTGCCTAACCACTTTGTTATCCTTAGAAGTGGGGGGTAGTGACAACTGTTTTCTGAAACAAAACTGTTTAACTACGGGAGTGTTTGGTTTAAGGTCAAAGAGGGATAAAGTGGGATGAGGCGGGGGCGATACTGTTCTCTCGATTTTTGGGATCACGTCGCCATAAAAAACTACTCCGATGTTTACCTCATCACTACGATAAAAACTGTGGTCGCTCTATTCTATTTCTTCGTGTACATCCAACCAAACACATTATACATTACTAAAACCGCGTTAAAATGTGAACTTGAGCCCTGGAACTGCGGACACGAACAATCGAACATCACAATCACCGGACCGCAACCAGCGTACTGCCACGCCACGCTGGTGCCCGTGAAAGAAAGCTAGCAGCGTTCTGTGGGCATGCCATGCCACTTGTTCGCTATGTGGCATTATTGGCGAGCCGGGTGGAGCCAAGTGGTTGATCGCCCTTGGCGTCCTAGACGAGGCTGACGAGCGAGATGATAGCAGCAACCAGCTACCCAACTTGGCCGGCATGAGTATCTCCGCAAATATACTCTTTGTCATCTGCATCCCAGTCCACACACGTACGTGCCATCGACTTGGCATTCTTGCTGGTCATGTCATGGTCATCCTCGGCTTGCAACTTGGTGACCTCGACGCCCACGAACAAGGACGACGACGCAGGAAGGCTGAAAGCGAAACGGAAATGTGGGTCGATGTCGATCAAGAGCCAACGTCTAGGTAGGATTTCAGTTCGAGGCGACAGAACTGACGCTGGATCGATGAAGATCGTCGCCGTTGGTTTCTGATCCAGCACCTCTCCCAACTGAGCCGCGCCCAAAGGTGTAGTGCTGCACGCTCGCTGCCAGTCGTTCCTTGACGGTTCCACAAACTATAAAAGCAACAACTTGGTATATCCCAGCCAGTCTCAAGGGCGAACTCTGTTCTTATTTCCCAAGTGTTGCTTGGAGCGTCTGCTCTCCAAAGATGTTGAGATCTGTTCTCCCTTTACAAAGGTAGAGTACACTTCAGTCTTAGCTGGACATTTGCGTATTGGCTAGCTGGTCCATAGCAAGTGGTACCGGCCGCTCACATCTAAATCGCCAAGTTGCAAGCCTTTAAATCTTTAGCGTTCTTTTTTTTTTGTCCCTCCCTTTTCCTTATATTTATAACTTTATTGAAAACAGTTTTGTTATAATAATGTGCCCGAGCAAAAAAATAAAATAAATCGTCCCATATATACCAGAAATATCTCTTTTACGATTTTATCTCTCCCCCCCCCTACTCGAACGTCTTCGCCAATAAGAGCAACTCCGAAAACCTTTGTTTATCATTCCATATCGATATGAATGTAGATTTTGGTGAAAAATGTCTTCCGACAGATTCCTTAATTAGATCTTCAAATCTTGCCATCCTCTATTCTAGGTTTCTCTCTAACCAAAGATAGAAACCAAGAATGATTCACTAGAGTACGCATAAGGTATAGAAAAGTTGTTAGAGGGCAAAAAGATATAGAGAACAGTTTTTTTTTCAAATGGCTCTGTTAATGTGGATTTAGAGAAAGAGTTTACAAACGACTCTTGGAGATGCTCTAAGAACTCCAACGAGGTTAGGGTTCGAGGCACGAGGTTGGTGCTTTCTTGGAGATATGCCAGCCTTAGCGGTGGACATGCCCAGAGGGAGGTTGTGGGTGCGAGGCTGCCACAGTCGTGTGAGGTGGAGGAGGTGTTGGGTAGGGCAGAGGCATGGGGGGTTTATGTAAATCTAGTTAGCTTAATATTTGTTTGAAGAGGCAAATATGGTAGCACCCATTGTGGAATATGATATAGGGAAAGTGGGTCAATGGAGTGACGATGCTAGGCAGCATGAAAATAGAGACATTAATGTGGCACAGGTGGCAAAGGAGCGGTAGGTAAGGTCTTTGGCTCCTCGCCACTAGGAACAGTTAGAGGTAGGGAAATGAGTAGTGTGTTGGCATTGGCTTATGGAAGAAAAGAAGAGGGCTTGGGGATATAGGAAGAAAAAAAATGAGGGCCATGATGATCGGGTCGCTAAAAACTAGGGTTGTATGTGGTAAGTGATGTGCCCATCGACAATGATATATGTGTAGTTACTTCACTTAGTTTTTCAAATTAGGAATGCAATATTTTTTATATGTTGTTTTCACATTCTTAGTGGCCAATGGATGGTTAGAGAGTATGTGTAACATTGGAATTAATTGCTTCTTCACTAAGTTCAACTTTATGTTACTTGGGCATGTCTTTGAGATTATTCCTTATATTCTTGGATACATGAACAACATTATGAGGGAACAACAGTAGAATTCAAAATCTAAGCATGACCCAATTATGCTTTAAAGAAAGAAGAAGAGGAGAGAAAAATAACCTGTCAAGAGATCATCTAGGAATGCAAGTAATGCTCCTCATTAGAAAGAGGGATGGTAGATTCTCTGGTACATAAATAGATAAGTATCATATTCTACCAGAGGGGAAGAAAAGAAATAGCAAGGAATTGACCGACAGTGATGATGAGGATGATGATGGTGCAAGAGAGGGTGAGGATATGGGCCAACCACCTTGAAAGGACCTTGATGTCACCTTTAGGAGGGTGAATAAGCATTCATGACAATTAACAAAGCGGATTAACAATGCACATAACCTCTATGTAATCATGTCGAACTTATACACAAAGGCCTAGAACCTCCGCTCAACATAGAGAGCTCAAACAACAAATATGACTAGGGTTTTATCACGAACTAAACTTATGTATGTGTTTGGAGATGTCTAGCATCAAGTCTATGAAGTATCTACACTCATAAACACATGAAACCAATGAGATCAAGTGGAAAAAATGTTGCAATTAAAAACACAAGAGAGAAGGATCTGTTTCACCGAAATTCAGGTTCCTACTTGAGCCTTACGTTTGTGTTGAGGTGAGAAGCTCACAAAGCTCGTGCTCATGTTAGGTCCATCTTGACCTCTTTTCTCATCTCCACTAGTTTATATTTTTCCTTCTAGGGGCAAGATTATAGCCCTTGCAAACTTTCCCATGTCCCACTAGAAAGCTTAAGAGCTCACTAGGCGACGCCTAGCCATCTAGGAGACTCCCCCCTTCAAGAGTAACAAACTCTTCACAAAACGAATGAAGTTGTAGGATCAAGATGGTGGACTAGAGGTAGGAGGGGTTGAATAGTGTCGGGGACCATAATTAGGGGTACCCTCAAGACTCCTAAATCTCAGCTGGTAACCCCCATCAGCACAAAGCTGCAAAGGCCTGATGGGTGCGATTAAGTCCAGGATCGGTCCATTCGAGGGACGCGATCACGCCTCGCCCGAGCCCAGCCTCGGGCAAGGGCAGTCGACCCCGGAGGATTTACGTCTCGCCCGAGGACCCCCTCCAGCAGCGGACACACCTTCGGCTCGCCCGAGGCCCAGTCTTCACCAAGAAGCAACCTTGGCCAAGTCGCTACGCCAACTGACCGAATCGCAGGGGCATTTAATGCAAAGGTGGCCTAACACCTTTATCCTGACGCGCGCCCTCCAGTCGACAGAGCCGAAGTGACCGTAGTCACTTCGCCGCTCCACTGACCGGCCTGACAAGGGGACAACGCCGCCTGCGCCGCCCTGACTGTTGTGCCACTCGACAGAGTGAGACTGTCAGCAACCAAGTCCGGCCTCAAGCGCCATAGGAAACTCCGCTTCGCCCGACCCCAGGGCTCGAACTCGGGCTCAGTCCCGGAAGACGACGAACTCCGCTTCGCCCGACCCCAGGGCTCGGGCTCGGGCTCAGCCCCGGAAGACGACGGACTCCGCTTCGCCCGACCCCAGGGCTCAGACTCGGGCTCAGCCCCGGAAGACGATGAACTCCGCTTTGCCCGACCCTAGGGCTCGGACTCGGGCTCAGCCCCGGAAGATGACGAACTCTTCTTCGCCCGACCCCAGGGCTTGGACTCGGGCTCAGCCCCGAAAGACGACAAACTCCGCTTCGCCCGACCCCAGGGCTCAGACTCGGGCTCAGCCCTGGAAGACGACGAACTCCGCTTCGCCCAACCCTAGGGCTCGGACTCAGCCCTGGCCTCAGCCGACGGTCTCTGCCTCGCCCGACCCAGGGGCTCGGACTCGACCTCGGCCTTGGAAGACAGACTCGACCTCGACCTCGGAGGAGCCTCCGCCTCGCCCAACTCAGGGCTCGGACCGACCACGTCATAGGAGGCGCCATCATTACCCTACCCCAAGCTGACTCAGGCTACGGGGAACAAGACCGGCGTCCCATCTGGCTCGCTCCGCTAAACAAGTGATGATGGTGCCTGTTGGAACTTGCTCTCTGCTGCAAGTAGGCCAACAAGGGTGAACAGTGGTGACAACAGGGTTACGTGCACGGGGGCAATAGCTCTGTTTTTCTAGCCTCTCACGGGCAGCCGTGGGAGGACGTCGCCGCAGGCCTTCGTCAAAGTGCCGAGTCCTGCGAAGGGTGTCCCTGCCCGCTTTGTCTCTGTCGGAACAGCGGGTGCAGCGAAGGCCTCGAGCGAAGGGTGGCGTCTATGCCTTCGCCCCAACAGTGCCCCGCATGCTCTATGAAGACGGCGGCTCTCAGCCCCCTTATGGAAGCAAGAGGACGTCAGCAAGGACTCGACAGCCCCGACAGCTGTCCTTCCGCCAGGCTCCAGCGCTCCTCCGACGGCCACGACACCACACGAACTGGGTGCCAAAACCTCTCCAGCTGCCACGATGGCATGTACTTAGGGCGCTAGCTCTCCTCCGCTAGACACGTTAGCACACTGCTACACCCCCCATTGTACACCTGGATCCTCTCCTTACACCTATAAAAGGGAGGTCCAGGGCCCTCTTAACAGAGGGTTGGCCGCGCGGGGAAGGACGGGACGGCGCTCGCGCAAGGCCGCTCGCTCCCTCCCGCGTGGACGCTTGTAACCCCCTACTGCAAGCGCACCCGACCTGGGCGCGGGGATAACACGAAGGTCGTGGGTTCCACCTCCCACGCCTGTCTCCCTCCGGCTTCTTCCCCCCTTCGTGTTCCGTCTCGCGCCGACCCATCTGGGCTGGGGCACGCGGCGACAATTTACTCGTCGGTCCAGGGACCCCCCGGGTTCGAAACGCCGACAGTTGGCGCGCCAGGTAGGGGCCTGCTGCGTGTTGACGAACAACTTCCCGTCAAGCTCCAGATGGGCAGTCTCCAGCAACCTCTCCAGCCCGGAACAGTGCTCCGTTTCGGGAGTCTTGAGTTCATGTCCCTCGACGGCAGCTACGACATGATACTCCTTTCCCCGCCGCGCGACAGCGACAATGGCGGTCGACAACCCGCCCACCGGCGGCGAAATCGACGACGCTTTCCCCACGTGGTGGAAGGACGACATTCGGGCTTGTCCCGTCCCCTCCCCCACCGACGGAGGAGGAGGCGGGGCAACCAAGGCCAAGCAGGAGGCGGCACCTCGTCGGCTGTCGAGCGAGTCGACGGCGCCGGCGCCCCAACGGGGAGCGCGTCGGGCATCGACCTCGTGTCTGAGACGAAGACGAGCGTCGTCTCCCCGCAACACACCAACCTCAAGCAAACGGACGGCGCCAGCACGCTCGCGAAGGACCTGCTGGGCGTCACCCTCGTACCTGAGACGACGGTGCAGTCAGTCCCTGACGTGACTTCGTCACCACCCGTCGACCAAGAGGTACCGACCGATTCCCATCTCGCGCCTTTTGGATTCGGCCTCGACCCACCAAGCGACTCCGCTTCGGTGGACATTCTCATAGAGGCGAGTCCAAACCCTCTGGGGTATCGTATGCGGTCACCCTGGAACCGGCTGACGGCCGTCTCGACCTACGGGCCCTCGGGGTCCGAGGAAGATGGCGAGCCCGACTTCTGTTGGGATTTCTCCGGACTTGGTAACCCCAGTGCCATGCGGGACTTCATGACCGCATGCGACTACTGCCTTTCCGACTGTTTCGACGGTAGCCGCAGCCTCGGCGACGAGGATTGCGGCCCAAGTCGCGAATGTTTCCACGTCGATCTAGGGGGTCCCGGCGAAGGCAACCATCTTGGTATACCGGAGAACGGTGATCCCCCTAGGCCTGTGCCTCGTGTTGACATCCTTCGGGAGCTAGCTGTGGTCCCCGTCCCGGCGGGGTGTCATGACCCACAGCTCGAGCAAATCCGCGAGATGCAGGCCAAGCTCGACGAGGAAGTAGGAACACTTGAGCCGATCCGCCGGGACATCGGGCAGGAATGGGCGGGCCAACCTCCGGCCGGAGAAGCGCGTCATCTCCCCCAGGGCATCCAGCACTGCATCGCCGACGATGTCAGGGTAAGGCCACCACCGGTTTCCAGTGGAGTCAGCCAAAACCTGGCCGCAGCGGCAATACTTCTCCGCGCGATGCCGGAGCCATCAACCACCGAGGGGCGGCGTATCCAGGGAGAGCTCAAGAACCTCCTGGAGGATGCCGCGGTCTGACGGGCCGAGAGCTCCGCCTCCCGAAGGCAGGGGTACCCCTTGGAACCTCGCGCCGCGACTTCCCGATTCATGCGGGAAGCCTCGGTCCACATCGGGTGCACGCGCAACACAGCGCCTGCGGCCCCGGGTCGCCTCGGCAACGAGCACCATCACTGCAGCCGTCAGGCCCACCTCGACGAGAGGGTGCGCCAAGGCTACCACCCCAGGCGTGGGGGACGCTACGACAGCGGGGAGGATCGGAGTCCTTCGCCCGAACCACCCGGTCCGCAGGCTTTCAGCCACGCCATACGACGGGCGCCGTTCCCGACCCGGTTCCGAACCCCAACTACTATCACAAAGTACTCGGGGGAGACGAGACTGAAACTGTGGCTCACGGACTATCGGCTGGCCTGCCAACTGGGTGGAACGGACGATGATAATCTCATCATCCGCAACCTCCCCCTGTTCCTCTCCGACACCGCTCGAGCCTGGCTGGAGCACCTGCCTCCGGGGCAGATCTCCAACTGGGACGACCTGGTCCAAGCCTTCGCCGGCAATTTCCAAGGCACGTACGTGCGCCCTGGAAACTCCTGGGATCTCCGAAGCTGCCGCCAGCAGCCGGGAGAGTCTCTCTGGGACTACATCCGGCGATTCTCGAAGCAGCGCACCGAGCTGCCCAACGTCACCGATTCAGATGTCATCGGCGTGTTCCTCGCCGGCACCACCTGCCGCGACCTGGTGAGCAAGCTGGGTCGCAAGACCCCCACTAGGGCGAGCGAGCTGATGGACATCGCCACCAAGTTCGCCTCTGGCCAGGAGGCGGTTGAGGCCATCTTCCGGAAGGACAAGCAGCCCCAGGGCCGCCCACCGGAAGATGTCCCCGAGGCGTCAACTCAGCGCGGCACCAAGAAGAAAGGCAAGAAGAAGTCGCAAGCGAAACGCGACGCCACCGACGCGGACCTTGTCGCCGCTGCCGAGTACAAGAACCCTTGGAAACCTCCTGGAGGTGCCAACCTCTTCGACAAGATGCTCAAGGAGCCGTGCCCCTATCATCAGGGGCCCGTCAAGCACACCCTTGAGGAGTGCGCCATGCTTCGGCGCCACTTTCACAAGGCCGGGCCACCCGCGGAGGGTGGCAAGGCTCTCGACGACGATAAGAAGGAAGATCACAAGGCAGGAGAGTTCCCCGAGGTCCGTGACTGCTTCATGATCTACGGTGGGCAAGTGGCAAACGCCTCGGCTCGGCACCGCAAGCAAGAGCGTCTGGAGGTCTACTCGGTAAAGGTGGCGGTGCCAGTCTACCTAGACTGGTCCGACAAGCCCATCACCTTCGACCAGGGTGACCATCCCGACCATGTGTCGAGCCCGGGGAAATACCCGCTTGTTGTCGACCCCATCATCGGCAACGTCAGGCTCACCAAGGTCCTCATGGACGGAGGCAGCAGCCTCAACATCATCTACGCCGAGACCCTCGGGCTCCTGTGGATCGATCTGTCCTCGGTCCGGACGGGCGCTGCGCCTTTCCACGGGATCATCCCCGGGAAGCGCGTCCAACCCCTCGGACAACTCGATCTACCCGTCTGCTTTGGGACACCCTCCAACTTTTGAAGGGAGACCCTCACGTTCGAAGTGGTCGGGTTTCGAGGAACCTACCACGCAGTGCTGGGGAGGCCATGCTACGCCAAGTTCATGGCCATCCCCAACTACACCTACCTCAAGCTCAAGATGCCGGGCCCCAACGGGGTCATCACCGTCGGCCCCACGTACCGACACGCGTATGAATGCGACGTGGAGTGCGTGGAGTATGCCGAGGCCCTCGCCGAATTCGAGGCCCTCATCACCGACCTAGAGAGCCTCTCTAGGGAGGCGCCACGCCGGCAACTTCGAGCCAGCGGAGATGGTTAAGTCCGTCCCTCTCGACCCCTATAACGATGCCTCCAAGCAGATCCGGATCGGCTCCGAGCTTGACCCCAAATAGGAAGCAGTGCTCGTCGACTTCCTCCGCGCAAACGCCGACGTTTTCGGGTGGAGTCCCTCGGACATGCCCAGCATACCGAGGGAAGTCGCCGAGCACTCGCTGGATATCCGAGCTGGAGCCCGACCCGTGAAGCAGCCTCTGCGCCGATTCGACGAAGAAAAGCGCAGAGCCATAGGCGAGGAGATCCACAAGCTAATGGCGGCAGGGTTCATCAAAGAGGTATTCCATCCCGAATAGCTTGCCAACCCTGTGCTTGTGAGAAAGAAAGGGGGGAAATGGCGGATGTGTGTAGACTACACTGGTCTAAACAAAGCATGTCCGAAAGTTCCCTACCCTTTGCCTCGCATCGATCAAATCGTGGATTCCACTGCTGGGTGCGAAACCCTGTCTTTCCTCGATGCCTACTCAGGGTATCACCAGATCAGGATGAAAGAGTCCGACCAACTCGCGACTTCTTTCATCACACCCTTCGGCATGTACTGCTATGTTACCATGCCGTTTGGTTTGAGGAATGCGGGTGCAACGTACCAGCGGTGCATGAACCATGTGTTCGGCGAACACATTGGCCGAACGGTCGAGGCCTACGTCGATGACATCATAGTCAAGACGAGGAAAGCCTCCGACCTCCTTTCTGACCTTGAAGCGACATTCTGATGTCTCAAGGCGAAAGGTGTAAAACTCAATCCCGAGAAGTGTGTCTTCGGAGTCCCCCGAGGCATGCTCTTGGGGTTCATCGTCTCCGAGCAGGGCATCGAGGCCAACCCGGAGAAGATCGTGGCCATCACCAGCATGGGGCCCATCAAGGACTTGAAAGGCGTACAGAGGGTCATGGGATGCCTCGCGGCTCTGAGCCGTTTCATCTCGCGCCTCGGCGAAAGAGGCCTGCCTCTGTACCACCTCTTAAGGAAGGCCGAGTGCTTCGCTTGGACCCCTGAGGCCGAGGAAGCCCTCGGGAACCTGAAGGCACTCCTCACGAATGCGCCCATCTTGGTGCCCCCCGCTGCCGGAGAAGCCCTCTTGATCTACGTCGCCGCTACCACTCAGGTGGTTAGCGCCGCGATTGTGGTTGAGAGACGAGAAGAGGAGCATGCATTGCCCGTCCAGAGGCCAATCTACTTCATCAGTGAGGTACTGTCCGAGACCAAGATCCGCTACCCACAAATTCAGAAGCTGTTGTACGCGGTGATCCTGACGCGGCGGAAGTTGCGACACTACTTCGAGTCTCATCCGGTAACTGTGGTGTCATCCTTCCCCCTGGGGGAGATCATCCAGTCCCGAGAGGCCTCGGGTGGAATTGCAAAGTGGGCGGTGGAGATCATGGGCGAGACGATCTTGTTCGCCCCTCGGAAAGCCATCAAGTCCCAGGTCTTGGCGGACTTTGTGGCCGAATGGGTCGACACCCAACTCCCAACAGCTCCGATCCAACCGGAACTCTGGACCATGTTTTTCGACGGGTCGCTGATGAAGACGGGGGCCGGCGCGGGCCTGCTCTTCATCTCGCCCCTCGGGAAGCACCTACGCTACGTGCTCCGCCTCCACTTCCCGGCGTCCAACAACGTGGCTGAGTACGAGGCTCTGGTCAACGGGTTGCGAATCGCCATCGAGCTAGGGGTCCTACGTCGCTTCTACCCTTAAGATGCTTCCAAGTTATTCGTACACCTCGTTCACACACAAAGTCTGGTCATCAAGGAAGGGTCAGCCTTGCCTCGGCAAAGCCCGACCCTCCCTCGGGGGCTAGAAGGGGGGAACCCCCTCTGCGTCGAAATTTTCCTCGAAAAAAGAAAAAAAAATCTTTTCTGCTAGAATGCCTTTCGTGCTTTTCGACTACTTCAAAAGTGGATCCTGAAAACGACGGAGTACACGTAAGCAGCCAAGGCTGACCGAGCCGAGGGACTCCTACGCCTCCGGGATACGGATACCTCACTCATCACCTTCTGCGATAAGTAACTCACGCTCGGATAGGTGACTCCGCGGACCGAACAAGTCTTCACGCTCGAAAGCTCCTCTGCCGAAACGATTTTTCGGGCCTTCTCGACTACGACGGTGACAGAACCCTATGGGCGAGTAAGAGTACACGTAAGCGGCAAGGCCGACCGAGCCGAGGGATTCCTACGCCTCCGGGATACGGATACCTCACTCATCACCTTCCGTGAAAAGTAACTCTCGCTCGGACAAACAATTTTGTTACCGACAAGTAAGTCCAGATACTCGAAACAAGAGGAAAAGGGACGCAGCTTTACAACACGACGACAGTGTGTTTGGGCCTCGGCGGCCGCAGAAAACATACACACACTACAAGACAACCCGATCCTGCAGGCTCGGACGTCGACAGTTGAAGGGGGCAGCAGCACCCTCGGCGTCAACTACACCTTCGGCGGGTGTTGGGGACCTTCGGCCTCCGAAGGTCCTCAAAAACAGGATTTAACAGTATTTCTGGAGTGTAATGTGTGAACAGGTATCTTCAGATTCAAGTCGGCATCACAGTAGACCAGAGTAATACGAAGGTTGATACAGCGCCGAAGGTGTGAGCAGGAAAGCTTCGGCGCGACAACAAAAAGTGAAACCGACTTAAAGATGAAAAGGCTATTTAGACCTCGACAGATTACTATAGAATTATTACTAAGTGTAAAGGGCATGAATGTAATTTTGTATGGGTTGTGTCCCGTGCCTATAAATAGGTGAACAGTACCCCCGTACTGTTCACGCTGACTTGGCATTCGCTTTTTGCGTCACGCTTGTACTTTCATCTCCTTTCAATCGGAGGTACACTTGTAATTCAATAATGTTTTTGTTTATGTCTGATGAGTAATATATAATTATTTATGTTGTCTTTTATATTCTTTACATTTTATCCTTCGTCACTATATAATGAACTTATGAAGGTATGTCCTTCGTAACCTTCGTCCGAAAATCATTATATCCTTAGGGAAATAATGCTTCGAAGGACGAAGGATATTGACATTTAACATTTTGTGTTGCCTTGTTCTTAATTCATAGCATTTGAGAACAAGTCCCCAACATTGGCGCCCACCTCCGGTGAACTCACTTCCACTCTGAATTTTTTGAACACCTTCGGCGATCATAAATCTTCGTTATGGCGCCGAAGAAAGCCTCAGCGACTGGGGCTGCAGCTCTGCAACCATTGGACCACAATCAGGAGACAGTCTCCCTGCGGGAGGCCCGAAGCCAGAAAAGGAAGGCTGTCAGCCCAACACCACCAGAGGACGAGATAGATCAAGAAATCAGAAACATGGAGATGCTTCATCAAGAAGTACAAAGGAAGAAGGAAAAGATGGCCAGGCTGGCTGAACTACAAAGGCAGATAGACGAAGCCTCTGAAGAAGTTCGTCATCTTGCTCAGGATGAGCAGTACCGAAGGCCTCAGCATCAAGATCTTCATCAGGAGGGTTTTCCCAACGAGGATGACTGGTATGACAATTTCCATCACGGAAATTTTGTTTTTGATGATGCTTCTCCTCTGTCCGCTGAGCTGCAGGCTGCACCTTGGCCTCCGTCCTACAAGCCGCCCCAGCTTCCTGTATTTGACGGCCACTCAGACCCGAAGCAGTTTTTGATGAGCTACGAAGCAACAGTATCTTCGTATGGTGGCAATGCTTCAGTCATGGCCAAATCTTTCGTTATGGCTGTCAGGAGTGTTGCTCAAACCTGGTATTCCTCCCTTCGGCCAGGAACGATCACTTCATGGCAGAAGCTGAAGGACTTGTTGTTAACTAGCTTCCAAGGATTTCAGACGAAGCCGGTTACTGCTCAGGCTCTGTTTCAGTGTACCCAGGATCACGAAGAATACCTTCAGGCATATGTCCGAAGGTTCTTGCGTTTGAGGGCACAAGCACCAACGGTGCCCAATGAAATTGTCATTGAGGCCATGATCAAGGGGCTTCGGCCAGGACCGTCAGCTCAGTACTTCGCCAGGAAGCCTCCTCAAACTTTGGAGAAGTTGCTTCAGAAGATGGACGAGTACATTCGGGCCGATAATGATTTTCGCCAAAGAAGGGAGGAGGCTTTCAGGTTTTCTGAAATGACCAGGGGCTTCGGAGGGAGGTTTTACCCGAAGCACGTGAGATCAATTCATAACTCTACACAAAATGATGATAGAGGAAGCCAACAGCAAAGGCCACAATGTTCCTCACAGGCTTCGGGGCAATAGCAAAGCTCATTCCGCCCACCAGCTCCAAGAGGCAGAGGTGCCAGGGGCTTCGGAGGAAGATTTGGCGATCAACCGAGAAGAATCTTTTGCTTATTCTGCGGTGAGAACAAAGGCCATACCACCAGGATGTGCCATGTTACTATTCAGAAACAAAAGGAAATAGCCGAAGCTGCAGCGCAACAAGCTCAGCCGAAGCAGGTCATGCATACAGCTTCGTATCATTCGCCCTACATCCCAGAATATGTGGGCAATCATCCTGCAGTTTCTGTTGCTTCGGCGAGTCAGCCTCAAGCTTCCTGTCAACAGCCTCCGCCTCCACCTCCGTTGCAACAAGGCCAGCAGCCAGAAGGGAGCCAGTATGCTCCGCACCAGAGGGACTTCAGAGAGCAGTCCGAAGCTCGTACAGTCAATAGCACTGTGCCAGAGTCAAAGCACATCTATTGACAAATATCCTACCTTGATAAGCAATCTTTTTCATTCAGTTTTATTTTCTGTAATAAAGGACATTGTTTGGATTTCATGTAATTAGTTTCGTTGATTCCTACAAGGAAAATATGTTTTCTTCACAGGTTTAAATTGATTGAAGTTCAAAGACTTGTGATAATAAAAAGGACCTTCGAACTATCGAAAATTCTTCGAAGCAACAAAAAGTCGTTCTAAGGAACGCAGAGTAAGTTTGCCGAAGTCACAAAAAAGTCGTTCCAAAGAGAGCGCAGTGTAAGTTTTCTGCTCCAAAGTCGTTCCAAAGGGAATGCAGAGCATACAGCGAAAAGTCAACGCTGATACCGCCTAAGTAAAAGGCGAAGCGCGAAAAGTCAACGCGAATACCGCTGAAAGTAAAAGGCGAAGAAGCTCCTAAGGGAGGCTTACAGCGAAAAATAAACGCTGATTCCGCCGAAGTAAAAGGCGAAGAAGCTCCTAAGGGAGGCTTATAAAAGAATTGTGTTTTATTGCAGGAATGCGTATGTATCTTCGGAATAAACATCACCTCGCATAACATAACATCATCACATCATTTTGCATAGCATAAGCATCATACATCATTTTGCATATAGTACAAGAGGTGGACGCATCATCAATGTACAGAAGAACGCTTTGAAAATATCTTTACGAAGTGTAGCTTCGGAAGTGTAGCTTCGGAAAATATCTTTACGAAGCTTGGATATTGTTCATCAGAACACTGGATATTGTTGTGACAAAGAAAACTTCTTCTTCACGAAGCATGAAAAGAAGGGAAGGTGTTTTTTCGTCAAAGACTCAAAAGCGGTACGTATAAAGTTTCATGCATCGTAAAGAATTGACTAACAAAAATAGGTATATTACATTTGGGGTTACAAAATATTACAGTATATTACATTCCAGAAGTTTATACACAAAATACTCAATCTTCTCTCAAAACGACTTCTGCAGCCTCGTTCAGGAGCCGATTGACGACTTCGTCCAAAATATCTTCAGCCATCTTTTTGATTTCGTCGTCTCCTTTCGGCTGAGGGCCCGAAGACGCTTTAGCAGGATCTGAAGTAGGACAGGACACGGCTGCATTGCTATTACAAATCGCAAACAAATCGTAAAGCTTAAGATTACAACACAATAAAAACTATTAGTTAATACCTAATTGACCTTCGGCTTCTACGCTCTTTTCAGCAGCCTCAGCTACTTCCCTAGCATCATGAATCCCCTTCTCACTTTTTCGAATAATTTCACCGGCCATTTCTCGGCCACCATTTTCCCAGATATCAGTAAAAAACTTTCCACCAATTATACTAGCTTCGGCCGAAGGATCTCCTGCATCTTCAAAAGACAAAGCTGCTTCGGATTGTGCTAAGATTTTTACATGTTCGCAGCCATTCTTCTCTAAAATGGTGGCAATCCCTCTGGCACCAGAGAAAGCACATATATCTCCACGGCTATTTAAAATTTCTTCGAAGGCCTCAGCTTCGTGGTCGATCCATTCGATAGGACCTTCGGGATTGCCTCTCGTAAAGTTTTCTTCGCTTGAAAAGGCGCCGACTCTGGCGAAGCTAGTTTTTAATTTCTTAACACACTCTATAGATTTATTGTAGCATCTCTTTTTGGACGAACGAAGCTCTTCAACAGTTGCTTCTAGGTGATCTGCCCATTGGTCGCTGAGTTCTCGCCTTGTTTCTTCAAGTATGCGTTCTTCCTTAGCTCTGGCCAGTTGTTTCCGAAGGTCTTCAATTTCGCGTTTTTGAACTTCAGCTTGACCTTTAAAAATAGCTTCGTCTTCCTTTATTTTATTTATCAATGAGTGTAATATTTTATCTTTTTCAAGACCTTCGTTCCTCAGTTCAATAACTTCGGAACGAAGGTTGCTCAGGGCTATAGAGCACCCTTCGTCTTCAGCATCTTTCTGAGCCCTGAGGGCATTGCTAAGTATTAGGCCCTACACAGAGAAATATGTGTGTGTCAATAGGGTTAATCAAACAAAAAATCTTTGACTCAACAAAAAATGCAAGGATTGCATTTGTTGCACCTTCAAGCTATTGTAAGCCAGGCTGTCGGCCAGATCATCCTTCGACAGCACCGAGAGCCCGTCTTCTAAGGTTGGGAATCCGAAGCTCTTGCTCATCTCCCGACAGACAGAAATCTCCTTGCTGTCAGGGAGACAATACAAGAAGTCTTCTTCTCCACTACCATTGAATATTAATGCCCCCTTTGGATACTTCAGTTTTCGGGCATAGAGCTGGGCCTCTTGCTTTTCTTTTTCTGATAGTTTTTTCCCCGAAGCATGACGAACAATATAATCACAAACTTTGGGGGATGCTTCGGGGGCCATGACACCGATTTCTTCAACAAAAGCTGGCTTTGTTATTTTTTCTGCCTCACTCTCCAAGGATTTTATCTTTGCGGGCTCTGAGGGACCAGCTTCGGCTTCAGTTTTTTGCTCTGGAGCTTCAGAACCAGAAATTTCAATTGTTGTTTCAGGAATGATAGCAGCCTTCTTCGGAGGTGTGCTTGAAGAGTTGATCGTTTCCAGCACATCTAGCACATTAGCCATCCTCTTTCTTTTCGGAGTTACTACTGGCACTTTTTGATTTTTTAATGTCTCAATGTTTGATGCAGGACTCAAAACTTCTGATGTTTTTGATCCATCAGTTGCTTCTTTTGCCTCTTCCATTTTTTCTGTGAACGGCTCTTCTGCCTTCTCTTTCGTTTCTGATAATAAAATCTTTGATTGTTCCAATTCTATCTTTTTTGGCGCTTCGGCCGTTTCTGCGACTTCTGGCAGCAAAGTTGGCTCGGTTAGTTTTTCAGCTTCGGTGGCCGAAGAAGTTTCTCCGATAAACTCAGGCACCGAAGCTGGTTCAATATAACGCGGCCGGTGTGTGAGGACTTTTATCTTCTTTCTTTTTGGTTCTGGCTCGTTAGGAGCAGTGGCAGCTTCTTCTTTTGAAGAGATTGTGTTTTTTCTCTTTTGCCTTCGAATGGGATAGCAATAGTCAGGGTAGACAAACCCGATTGCATCAAATACCCGATTCAGCCTCTTCTTTTTTCGGCCTCCGAAGGCTGCTGACATTGCAGTATCTTCAGCCTTCGAATAAGCCCCAAGCAGTTCATCACTTAAATTCTCAATACTTTTTAACCAGTCATCATCTGGCTCAGCGAATTTATCTCCAAATTTAAAAGTGTACTTCAATCTGATAAGACCACCTTCGTCGGCCTCTTTTATGGTTTCTTGCGGCATTTCCTATTTCTCCGCAAGCGGCCATACCCTGAAGGCAATATGCTCTTGAACTAAATCTCTTGTTCCAATAAAAGAACAGATAACGCCGAATGCCCTCTGGCATTCTTCGGCAGCGTCATTCATTTCAACCTTCGGCCTCCGAAGGCCGAAGCTTTGCCAAATAGGGCGCATAATTACACCTTTGATATCTTCTCGAGCTGACAGATCATTTTTCACATAAAACCATTCTGTTGTCCAGTCGCCGGGCCATCTCTTCCGAAAAGTTGGCACGGGGCAGCTTGACCCGGACCGGGAAACGAAACTATAGCAGCCGAAATTATTATGGTACTGTTCCTTACCCCAAGGTTTTGTTTCATATGATAATTCGTGAATATTACAGAAGCTTTTTGCGTCAGGCTTCAGACCTTGGCTTCTCACGGCCCAAATGAAGATATTCAGCCTTATGATTGCCTCGGGGGTTAGTTGGTGCAGATAAACTTCGAAGATTTTTAGCACCTCCACGACGAAGCTGCTCAAGGGGAATCGCAATCCAGCTTTCAAAAAGCTTCGGTACACCACGACTTCATTCTCTTCAGGGTGTGGACAAGTCATTTCCCCTTCGTCCGCCCTCACAATGGACAAATCCCGGAAATACCTTCCCCTCATATTGGCAAGATGGTTTTCTTTGATAGCTGATTTGCCGAAAACCGCATGACTTGGTCGCCAGGGGCGATCTTCGGAGTCTTCACCGCCACTGTCCACATCATAGCTGTCACTGTCACCAGTATCCTCAGACAAACCTTCCAGAATCTCCTTGGTGATTTTTTCTGTATTGGTCTTGGACATCGCTATGAGAAACCCCAAGTTTTTCTCCTCGTCGAGGCTCAGCTTCATCTCAGCAGCAGTCTTCTTATCTTCAGACATCTTCGGAGGCACTAAAAAACTATTTTCAAAGCCGAAGCTTCAAAACAAAAAGCTTAGCAAATCGTAATGCACAAGAGCTAAAAATTGAGTGAGCGGGAGCAGTGGGCCAGAGAGCGTATCAAATGAGTCTGCGGTATGGCCGTATATATACGCCAAGGGCGTTGAAAATTGAAAGACCCCGCTTGTCAGTGAATGTTGCTATTCTAGCAAAGGGAAGGTGTTTTTTCGGACCTTCGGCGAAAAGCCTTCGTCCATGTCGCAATCTAAATTTATTATTTTAAACAAATTAATATTGCGAGGGGCTACTGTTGGGGACCTTCGGCCTCCGAAGGTCCTCAAAAACAGGATTTAACAGTATTTCTGGAGTATAATGTGTGAACAGGTATCTTCAGATTCAAGTCGGCATCACAGTAGACCAGAGTAATACGAAGGTTGATACAGCGCCGAAGGTGTGAGCAGGAAAGCTTCGGCGCGACAACAAAAAGTGAAACCGACTTAAAGATGAAAAGGCTATTTAGACCTCGACAGATTACTATAGAATTATTACCAAGTGTAAAGGGCATGAATGTAATTTTGTATGGGTTGTGTCCCGTGCCTATAAATAGGTGAACAGTACCCCCGTACTGTTCACGCTGACTTGGCATTCGCTTTTTGCGTCACGCTTGTACTTTCATCTCCTTTCAATCGGAGGTACACTTGTAATTCAATAATGTTTTTGTTTATGTCTGATGAGTAATATATAATTATTTATGTTGTCTTTTATATTCTTTATATTTTATCCTTCGTCACTATATAATGAACTTATGAAGGTATGTCCTTCGTAACCTTCGTCCGAAAATCATTATATCCTTAGGGAAATAATGCTTCGAAGGACGAAGGATATTGACATTTAACATTTTGTGTTGCCTTGTTCTTAATTCATAGCATTTGAGAACAAGTCCCCAACAGCGGGGTCTGACCTAGCCTCGGACGGCGACACGGTTGGAGGACCTCCACCCCGAAGGATGACAGCAGCACCACGCCTGGACCAGCGCCGACGGGGTCTTCTTCAGGAATCCGGCTCAAGCAGACGGCTCGGCCGGCCACCCCGAAGCCTCAGCCAGCCGTCCCCCGAGGACATCAGCCCGGCTCGTGGCCTCGGCAGCTCAACTCCGGCGTCGGTCCCGCCAGTGGACGACCCGGCCAGGCTCTGGCCGACCAAATCTTCTTTTCGAGCCAACTCTGCCTCTGTCCGTGCTGACACCGCTACCTCCAGCTTCGGCTCATCGAAGAGCGGCCGAGGGTTCCTTTAACTGAGCAAGAGAAGCCTCGGACAGCAAGGCCGACCGAGCCGAGGGACTCCTACGCCTCCGGGATACGGATACCTCACTCGTCACCTTTGCACGAGGCGACTCACGCTTGGTGAAGCGGTTCAAATAGTCGACAAGCGAGTCTTAGTGCTCAAAATGAAGAAAAAACACGGCTCCGCGCCAAAAATACATACATGTTCAGGCCCCGACAGCCGCAATGAACAAGACACCGGCACTCAAAGTGCCATTACAAACGGAACTCCGGTTCCACCTCCGCAGGTACGAACAACCCCACACGATAGGGGGGCCTGCGGAGCAACAGAAGGCCGACGGGTGGCACGCCGCCGCCCGCTCCGACAACGACGACGACTTCTGCTCCGAGGGGTCGAACAGCAGCAGCGATGACCTCAGGGCGGATGCTGCTGCCATGGGGCCCTCGCCCACTTCCTCACTCGAGAGGCAAGGACGAGCAGAAGGCCGTAGAGTTGGAGGTCAGCCCGGAGGCGGCACCGGCTATCTTGTCGGCGGAGAAACCTCTTCCGGCTGTCGTGGCGGAAGGCGGCATCGGAAGCGGCTCCGAAGCCGCTCAGGTCAGAGAGCCGGGCACGCGGCAGCTGCCAGCGCCACGAACGGCGAACGCCCTTCCCCCCGATCACTGAGGGAAGGAGCGGGCCGCTGCCCGCGCAGAAACCGACCCCAACTCAGCGCACTCCCCTCCCTAGCACTGATGATGAACATCCTTGAAGCTGAGGGAGGGGCAGAGGCCGCGGCCCGGTTCGCTTCTCCCCACCATCGAGCTGGTGGCCACCATCTTGGGTGACCACCGGTGAGGGGATGCGGCCGGGCTGCCTGATGAAAATCTTTGAAGCCGAACGATGGCTGAAAGGTACCAACTTCCTCGAAGTTGCGTCCCTCCAACGACAAGGCGGAAGGATTGCGGGCGTTCCCCATCTGGGGGCTCGGAAGGTGGAAAGACACGACGTATAAGGGAACGCGAAGACATGGTCGCCTTTCAAGGGGGTCACCCTCCTTTTAAAGGCGACTCTCCCCACTTGCGTCCTCAGCCATCGCGGGCTGAGTCTTCTCCAACATGCTCCAAGGTCTTCCCCCTACGACACGGGGGCTGGGCCCCACGCGTCATGCAAGCTGGTCCAGGGCAGAAGGAGCCAAACCGCCGCGCGCAGTGCATGCAACTGCCCAGCGGTTACAAGCATTCCTCCACTTTCGCCCAGACCAGCGGGTGAAAGGGTGGACAGCCATGCAGTCGGCACGCAACCACGCCGAGTGGGCGCACCCCTTCGACTCCAACGCGCCCAGCATGGAGGCCCAGGCCCACACGTCATGCAACCGGCGCGCCGGTTGCTACGTGCGAGCAACTGCACCGCCCCTCGCGCCACTACCGCGCCTCCTTGACTGCGGAACCAGTACCACGACTCGAGGCAACCCTGCGTATGACCCAACATTGCCAGCCAGGCGCATCGGTCATGGGCCGGTCAGCCGCGGGAGAAGGCGCGACGGTCGATGCGGCCACAAATGGGCCGGCAGTAATGGTGGAAGCAGGCGGGCGGAAGCAGCGGTCACGTCGTCAGCCAAGCTCACGTCCCCTCGTGGAACAGCGAGAGAACCCTCTCCCACGGCGTGAAGACGGCGCGCCCGTGTTCCATTCCTCGAACGGCCCGCACACGCGCAACGGCTGCTCCGCGAACCACTCGCCCCGTCGCATTAACTCCACGACGGGACAGGCGGCACCTTTGGCAGGAGAAGCAAGCGACACTTCGCCTTCGCCATAATGACCGCGTCAAAAAAGGTACCCCACGTCATTTTGATTTCGTGTCCTTTTCCTTTTCCTCTTTCTCTCTCTTACAACAGGGACCGGGAAAGGGGGATACCCCGAAAGGGATCCTTCTCCGCGAAGGAAACGGGCCCCGAGCCCCCCTACTGATCAGAGGTTCGAAGGCTGGCCCCTCGGAAGGGTTCAACAGCCGCCTCAGAGCGCTCGGGCTCCGCGCCCACTACTGGTCAGAGGTTCGAGGGCCGGCCCCTCGGAAGGGTTCAACGGCCGCCTCAGACCACTCGGGCTCCGTGCCCACTACTGATCAGGGGTTCGTAGACTGGCCCACGAAGGGTTCACAGCCGCCTCAGACACAGAGCGAGGGATGACCCCGAGTACGTTCGATACATAACCAAGGCTCAGGCTATGCTCCCGAGGTACCCTAGGACATTTCCGAGACCAGCAGGAACGATCTTGTAACGGAATCCCATCAGAGGGAGGCATCGAGCCCTCGGACCCTGTCAAAAGGGGACTGGGTCCGGCAGATCACCAGCAGGTACTTTTGGAGCGCGCCTCTGGGCCTCTAGTCGACCCCTAACAAATGGGGCACAGGCGTCCACTCGGATTACCCGTCAGCAGCTCACTGGAGACACCATGTTCGGCGCCCTCCAAGGGCAACATGGCGCTTTCCCCCCCTCCTCCTTGCAGAAAGGCGACGCAGGGGCATACGAAAAAAGCCGAGTCTGTCCTTGACCGTCCTCTCGCCCTGTGCGGAGGCTCGGGGGCTACTCTCGCAAACCCGGCTCCGGCCAATCCGTTGACAGCGTCAACATACCAGCCCGAGAACTTGGGACCCGACCGTGCACCCGGGCTACGGCTAGCTCGCATGAGGGAACAACCAGACCGGCCAAAGCGTTGCGAAATACATTAAGACCTCGAAGGAGTCAACCCACTCCTCCGAGGCCTCGGGGGCTACACCCGGCGAGTGCGCTCGCGCGCACCCACTGGAACAAAACGCAACCGAGAAAGGCTGGTCCCCTTGCAAAAAAGTGCGACAAAAGCCTCCAAGCGAGTATTAACACTCCCTTCGAGGCTCGGGGGCTACTGTCGGGGACCATAATTAGGGGTACCCTCAAGACTCCTAAATCTCAGCTGGTAACCCCCATTAGCACAAAGTTGCAAAGGCCTGATGGGTGCGATTAAGTCCAGGATCGGTTCATTCGAGGGACGCGATCACGCCTCGCCCGAGCCCAGCCTCGGGCAAGGGCAGCCGACCCCGGAGGATTTACGTCTCGCCCGAGGACCCCCTCCAGCAGCGGACACACCTTCGGCTCGCCCGAGGCCCAGTCTTCACCAAGAAGCAACCTTGGCCAAGTCGCTACGCCAACTGACCGAATCGCAGGGGCATTTAATGCAAAGGTGGCCTGACACCTTTATCCTGACGCGCGCCCTCCAGACGACAGAGCCGAAGTGACCGTAGTCACTTCGCCGCTCCACTGACCGGCCTAACAAGGGGACAGCGCCGCCTGCGCCGCCCCGACTGCTGTGCCACTCGACAGAGTGAGACTGTCAGCAACCAAGTCCGGCCTCAGGCGCCATAGGAAACTCCGCTTCGCCCGACCCTAGGGCTCGGACTCGGGCTCAGCCCCGGAAGACGACGAACTCCGCTTCGCCCGACCCCAGGGCTCGGACTCGGGCTCAGCCCCGGAAGACGACGGACTCCGCTTCGCCTGACCCCAGGGCTCGGACTCGGGCTCAGCTCCGGAAGACGACGGACTCCGCTTCGCCCGACCCCAGGGCTCGGACTCGGGCTCAGCCCAGGAAGACGACGAACTCCGCTTTGCCCGACCCCAGGGCTCGGACTCGGGCTTAGCCCCGGAAGACGACGAACTCCGCTTCGCCCGACCCCAGGGCTCAGACTCGGGCTCAGCCCCGGAAGACGACGAACTCTGCTTCGCCCGACCCTAGGGCTTGGACTCGGGCTCAGCCCCGGAAGACGACGAACTCCGCTTCGCCCGACCCCAGGGCTTGGACTCGGGCTCAGCCCCGGAAGACGACGAACTCCGCTTCGCCCAACCCTAGGGCTCGGACTTAGCCCTAGCCTCAGCCGACGGTCTCCGTCTCGCCCGACCCAGGGGCTCGGACTCGACCTCGGCCTTGGAAGACAGACTCGACCTCGACCTCGGAGGAGCCTCCGCCTCGCCCAACTCAGGGCTCGGACTGACCACGTCACAGGAGGCGCCATCATTACCCTACCCCAAGCTGACTTAGGCTATGGGGAACAAGACCGGCGTCCCATCTGGCTCGCTCCGCTAAACAAGTGATGATGGCGCCCCGCATGCTCTATTACGACGGCGGCTCTCAGCCCCCTTACGAACAAGAGGACGTCAGCAAGGACTCGACAGCCCCGACAGCTGTCCTTCCGCTAGGCTTCAGCGCTCCTCCGATGGCCACGACACCACACGAATTGGGTGCCAAAACTTCTCCGGCTGCCATGATGGCATGTACTTAGGGCGCTAGCTCTCCTCCGCTAGACATGTTAGCACACTGCAACACCCCCCATTGTACACCTGGATCCTCTCCTTACACCTATAAAAGGGAGGTCCAGGGCCCTCTTAACAGAGGGTTGGCCGCACGGGGAAGGACGGGACGGCGCTCGCGCAAGGCCGTTTGCTCCCTCCCGCGTGGACGCTTGTAACCCCCTACTGCAAGCGCACCCGACCTGGGCGCGGGGCTAACACGAAGGCCGCGGGTTCCACCTCCCACGCCTGTCTCCCTCCGGCTTCTTCCCCCCTTCGCGTTCCGTCTCGCGCCGACCCATCTGGGCTGGGGCACGCGGCGACAATTTACTCGTCGGTCCAGGGACCCCCCGGGTTCGAAACGCCGACAAATAGTGCTTTCTGAAACATAAATGTATTGGCTAACCGAAACAAACGTGAAATTTGGTATAGCCAAGACTACACTCCTCTATTTATCAAAAACACCCTACAAAAATCCTATGCAAGTTATGTCTAAGGTGTTGAGAAAGTGGGAGCTCACCTACACAATTTTAGTTGGCAAGATCACACAAACCTGTGGCACTAGCCAACAATCAACTGGGGACATCCTACACATATCAGTTGAAAGGTTCTAGTTTGATTTTGGTAATTGAGTGATAATCTAGGTGGACTAATATATGTCTGATGTGAGATACAGAGGTGATTAGTCCACAAGTACACTAGTGTGATAAACTTAAGCCATGATGGTGAAGTGGCTCGGGCTTATTACTACACTTAAGTAGTGTGGATGAAGGAGCTCATTGTATATGAGCCATGACATGGTGTCATGTGAATAGTTGGATAAGATCAAGATACATGGCTTGGCTATGATGGACTAGGTTGCAAGTGTGAAGAAGTCGGAGGCTTTGGAGCGGTGGACCTCATGTGGCGAAGAAGCTTGAGGAAGGACTTGGCGCAAATGGACTAAGTAAATGGTGAAGAGCAAGCAAAGTTGTTGTCGATGGACCAATAAGGCCACATTATGACATGAAGTGGATCATATCATTTCACATGAAGATCAAGCCAAATGTTGATTTTTGTTTATTAAGTGGCTGGATGGAGGTTGAATGTTTATGTAGCATCACCAACATGGATATGAAACATAATGTGCAAGGCAAAGTTATATTTATAGGACATTTCATTTCATCAGTCTAAGGTTGAGTAGAGAAGTGATTTGACTGGGTTTAGAATAGATGACCGTACTATTGAGAGGGACAAACTTTTTCTATATCAGTCATCTAGTGCCATTTTAGTGATCTAACTTTGCATGTGTTTCTAGGATCAAGTGGCGATTGAAAAGAGTTTGAAAACCTTTGTGAAATTATTTTGAAAATTCTAATATGGACTTAAGGTGGTGGTTGTCCCGCATGACAACACCTGAGGCTGGCATGCTTTCAAATGTTTGTAAAATGTCTTGAGATTAGTTGAGAATGGTGGCAAAAGCCATGGTGCAAAAACAACGAAGAGTAGCCTTGAAGGGTTATTGTTTTGGTAATGGTGGACTATCCAACCTTTGTATGGAAAACTGTTCACGAGCCCCAAACTAAGCCTAGGGTTTGGCATCGGACTGACATTGGCCCTATTCACCGGAAAAAATCAACAATGGACTATCTAGCCTTATGGTAGTTTCCGCTGGCCAGCCAGGCTAGAGCTTGAAGCACGACATTTCATGTTTGTGGGTCACACCATCACACCTAGTGTGCAGTAGATAAGGGCCACTATATAGGAGCTATTTATAGGGCCATGACTCAAGTGCTTTGGGCCTGACTCACTATATGTGCCTGGTGTTGGGTTGGTTGCCACATCAGACACATGAACAGTAAACAATGGACAATTCGTTTTGACGTCTCACCTAGCTCACTTCATGTCCCTATGTGGGCATGGCCTAACCTTAATCCCATTAGTTGGCTCAGTGTGTCACTCTCGGTGGATAGCTTTGTGCATGGGTATAGTCATATAGACTGAGCATGGTCATGCCACGAGAATATTGTCTAACATGATTGTGTTCACTATGGTTGGGCATTGGTTTTCATTGGGCGATTCGTTGGAGCCTGTCCCAAGTGTGTGGGTATATTGTACGATCTCTGCAAAGTGTATTGATCCTTTTAAAAAGTCTGTTCTTATAGATTTGGCCAAGTTACGATGTGGTCCTTACAACTAGATGAGCTATCCCATGACCCAGATGAGAGTGTCTCTAGGTGAGGCACTTGGTTTGCATTGTTATACATGTAGTATTATTTTTTTTATCATGGCATGCATCATACCTCGTAAATCCCCTCTATGGTGAGGTGTAGCTTCCTGAGTACGTTTTATACTCAACTGTTGTTGCTACCCTCTAGAGAATCCCGACTTCGTGCTAGAAGACTTTGAGTAGGATCATATCTGCACAATTGAGATATGATGGATGAGGATCTTGTTCTTCACACATTGTTGATTCTCATTATCATCTTATTGACTGCGATAGCGATCATCGTGCGATTGATGCCATTGTAGTATTTAGTTTTCCATTCAAAGCTTGTATGTACTTGGTTCCACTTATCTTATGATGTATTGTTCCAAAAAATATGTTTCTGTTATTCAATACATTATGGTTTTCATTGATCTTTGGATCAGGGTGCTTCATCATGAATATTGATGAATATGTTTCCACAATTCATCCCAGTATGACTTATCATTGTTACTTTCCTTTTTAACCTACTAATTTGGCTATGTATTTTTTCTTAAATAATTTTAAAATATGCATAAATAGGTTTCCATCCTTGATGACGATGTCCCTACAAAATAATAAATAAATATAGGTAAAATGACAAAACTTAAAAAGTTACATATAGAAAGTAGAAACAAGTTGAGACATAACACCCCTCTATATAACGGAGTCAACCAAGCGAGCCATCAACCAACAAACCTCTTCAAGCCTAAAACAACCCTTCTTATGCACCTTAGCTTGTATAGAGGGCCCAAATAATGGAGGTGTTTATGTAATTTCTTGCGTCTGACCCTGATAGATCTAGTGGGAGGTTTGGAGGCAAGGACATAGAGGCTAGAAGTAGCGATCTTGAGACTCTCCGAGCAGTTAGGTAGTTTTTCTTTCACTCGATTCATCCCAAAAATGATTCTTTTGATAGATTTTTACTCTTTTTATGATTAATTTAGTGATTCTTTATATTCACATTTGGGGTGGGCAATGGTGTTTCTCTATGTTAGTTATATGTTTTTTGTGTATTCTACTTTCCTATGTTGAGATCCATACCAACAAGGTGTGTACTTTCCCCCTCTAAGCCAACTAGATGAAGAGGGATTTAGCCAACATGTGTCATAGATGTTTGTGCCCTAGATGTGTGGAACACATTTGGAAATTAGCTTGTATACATAACCAAATTCTACTTGAACAACCTGGCTAGATAGAGTCTGGTTGTTTTGATGCATCTAAGGGTTATTATGGATTGGATCCTAAGCTAGACTACTTTCACTAGGCAACAAATCTAACCTTGGGCAACTAAAACCTATTGCCTAAGAATATTGTCTAGCATGAAAGTTTGCGTGATGTCAAACCAAACAAGTCCTTACATCGAAAGTGATGTTTGCGTTCGTTGAACGTTCACATTGGATGCGTGTGAGGCACCATGTATACCACAAAACACAAGGAATTAATAGCTTTTATATATGTCCAAATCTTTACGTTTGACGGTTGTAGCTTATCTACGCAAACGATGCTTGCGTATGCCAAATGATACATTTCAAGGGCTGGACGTAGCACAAAACATGAGAAATAAATGTGTTTCTTGCTTCCTCAAGATGTCTCAAACTGGTTTTAGAAGATCGTCATAGCATTTGGATGCAAAGTATTCTAAGAGTATTGAATAAATATACTATGTTTTATTAAGATATTTTGGGTTTCAAAATCTGCTAGGTGGTTAGATACAATAAACCTCCTCGTTTAAAACTATGATTTTATAACGATCTTTTCGAAGTTTTAGATGGTTTGACAAAGCTATCCGGCGTGAGCCACAAGCTTCCAACTTAGTATAAATAGAGAAGTGATTCTTCTTAGTTCTCTACCAGAATCTAATTATATTTTAAATGTTCGGTAGAGATCTGCGGATTGTGAAATGGCTGGGGATGGAGCTTTGCTAAATTGAACCTTAGAAACTCTCATCTTAAGCCTTTTCGGCTTTTCCCCTCATAAACCACATTTTTATATATCTTTGATTATAAATGATATCTTTATACGATATTTGTCTAAACGTCGTCCAAACAGCTTAAGGATATGGTTGAAGCGTAGAACTTTTTATGTTTCTATATTATTTTTTTTTATAAAAGTAAACTGATTTTCGTAAGGATTTCACATGTACAAGGTTAACACTTTAAGGTCTTGTTTGATACTTTAGTATTCATCTAAATCTACATGACTACATGTATTAAGGTATATTAGATATAAATTAAACTAATTTACAGTCTAACCTATTTTAATATATATGAATTAGAATGGTTATTAGAGTACCAAATAAAACCAAAAAACTAGTTTAGGAACCTATTTTTTAAGAGATTTTTATTTTTCTAAGAAAAATTAATTTATAAAAAATAGAGTTTCTAAACTAGCCCTAAATATGCAAGTAGCTGGTCTATTTTCCTCCACTTTAGCCAAAAAAATTTTTTTCCGCCTGTTCCGTTCATCTTTCCTTGTCCTTCGTACCCCGTCCGTCCGGTTCATCTCTCTCTCTCGCTCGCTCTCAGCCTTCCTTCCCTGGCGGCAACGCCTGGGCGGACGAGCGCCGTCGCCCTGCCAGTTCTTCGTCGGTCCCTTCGCCTGTGATTGGCGCCGCGTCTTCTTTGGATTTCGGCCCTTTCGCGCTGGGGACTAGCGCCCACCAGGTATGCTCGCCCCTTCTCTTCCTTCCTGCTGTTCGAAACCCACTCACTACCTCTAATGTATGCTATTCCTATTCGGATCTGACACAATTACATGTATATACACTTCAATTTCTTCTGCAAAAAAACTACAAAATAAATTATCGGGTGTATATGTGCGCACCATGTCATACGCTGGGGCTGGGTCCGCCCCTGCGAGCAGCAGTGTAGCTGAAACATATCGAAACTGGTATTTTGGTACACTAGTTGACTTGCTAGTTTAATTATCTTCTGATTGTTAGTTTCGATGTTTGATTAATCCATGATAAATAGCATCCATGATAAATAGCGCTATGGTAGGTCCTGTGGTTGGGAGGCTGCCGACCAGGGTCCAAATCCTGGCGTGCACGAAAAAGGTCCCTCGCTGTGTAACTGTCTACTGAGGTATACGTGCTGCAAGAGCGTCCTGTGCAGCCAGTTTTCAGGGCCTATTCCCGACCTGCAGTCGATGAAATTTCTGGCTTTCTGCCTTCGTGATACCAATCCCCTAGGGGTCGAGTTTTTTTTAAAGAAATTATACATAACATCTCAAACGTGGTACTGATCTGCTGCAGGAGCAAGATTGAAGCCTTGAAGGGCTATATAGGGTTGGGCACGGTTGACCTGATCGACTGAAACTGAAATGGCATTGGTGGTGAAGCGGTACCGATGTACGCACTCCGTGAGCTGTGCTTGCCTCAAGGGCCATGTCAGGGAGGATGCAATGTATCTCGTGTTTAAACACATGAACTGGAACCCGAAGATGATTGCTATCTTATCAAGTGTATGTAAGTGGTTCGATGAATTTGCCAAGAGGGTGCTCTGGAAGGAATTCTGCCATGCCAGGGCACCAAAGATGATGAAGGATTTGCACTCTGACGGAAGTCATATCGTTGATGGCAACTGGAAGGCCCTAGGGAAGCTTCTTATCTATTGCGCAGGGTGCCCTAGTGGAGACCTGTTCAGTAATATCCATGACCCAGTCCCGGGGCACTTTGTCTACAGAACCCGTTTTTCTAGGACATTGGGGAAGAGCTTACTGGCGCCACAGTGCAGGTCTGATGCGTTGTATGTCTCAGAGTCCTGTGAACATCTTGACCAGGGCGAGGAAGGTGACTTGGGCCTCTTCCGGGGTATCTTCAAGTCGTTTGCTGCGTCGAAGATGAAGAAAATGTTGATTGAGAGGCAGGCAAACTTCCATTTGAATAAGATGTGTCCTTATTGTAAGACAAAGCTATGGGACTTGATGCAACCAAATATGATACCAAGTAGTGCCGCCGTGAGATTGGGTGCGGAAGATGGTTCTGTTGAGTACTATGTATGCCTTAATGGGCACATCCTTGGTTCATGCACTCTGATACCCATCTCTGATTCTGAGGGCACAAAGGAAGAGTGATCAAGACTTGATTTAGGTATTTGCATACTTATGCTTTCTTTTCTTTAACATGTTCATGTTTCTTTTTTTTCAGTTGTTTAGTCTATGGCCAGTCATTGTAATTTGTTCCCACTTGGTGTCAGTTTTAGTTAATTTTGATAGCTAGCTGCTAGAACCTAAAAAGCCTTTTTTTTATAAACTTCAGTAATTTCTGAGATTTTTGTTCATGTTTTGTTTTTTGGGTTGCTGTGTACATTTAAGATATGTTGTTCTCTCGGATGAAAGTGGTAATCCAAACTATTAGAACAAATTTAATATTTTAAAATAGATATGTATAAAATTTGATGTTGATTTTTTCTTATGTTATCAAACACATTATTACAAATAAGAATAAAATATTGCATAAATTGTTATATGTATTATTTGCTCACTAAAACAAAAAAGGTGAAAAAATCACTGGATTTGTTTTCGAATCCATACCGAATTTTATATCTATCATTTGAGAAAATATAGGATGAATTTGAGGTTTACCTTTTATAAATCTTTACAAGCTAAATGTTAAAAACAAGGATACAAACTTGTATGGTAGATTCTATATCCTATTTATTTGCAATCAAAGAAAAACGACCAAAAAACCGAATACCGAATAAATATCGTTTCCGACCGTTTCCATCCTCACTCCTACTTGGTGTCAGTTTTAGTTAATCTGGATAATAGAGCCTAAAATACTGTGAGGATATTTATTTCAGTTAAGCATTGTTTGTTGGTAAAAACAGATCACCTTCAAATAAAATGAACACAAAAAACTTGCATATGCCTAGTGTTGTACTTATATGTTCAAGATTTAATATATTAAATTAATGAGTCAATATATTGATCCCGAGTATACGGATCAAAGCATCTGAGTTGGTGCTGAAATTATTGCCATGCGTGACAGAGTGCTTGCTTTGAACAGCAGAGTGCTTTTAAGGTGTCTACAACTGTAACATTCATGCATTATCCTTTGCTTTCTATCTACGGTTGATACTTCAAACTCTCGATTCTGAAATTTCCCTTGGGAGATTATTGACAACCAGGTTCCATCCATTTGAGTTTTACAATTAGCCCCTGCTAAACTAGCCGGTGATCATATAAAAAAGGTAGATGAGCAGTGGGTGTTTGTGTTATGATTTGATCCCCTGTTGTTAATTTCTGGTATTCAGTTAACAATCTTTAGTTCATCTTGTTATACTTTGGTCTTTCTTCTGAATTTTACACCTTGGTATTGGGTTAACAATCTACCAGCGTACTGTTGCATGGTAGAAGTAGAAGATACGTCTCCTTTTCTCCATAGACCAAACCTGATGCCTCAGAATATATATTGAGTTTGATGTCCTAATTATACGGAGGAACGTGATAATTGTTACCAAAGCATTTGTCAGTTTGTGTTAGGTTTTCTTGGAATATGACGATTTAACATGATGCTCGTTGTGAATTTGTGCTTGTTTATGCATTAGAGAACTGCATTTATGCTTTGCTCAATGTTTAAGTGGATGGTAAGTGGCGTAACAGGCCGAATACTAAGAGAAACTAACCTGTGGAATCAAGAGAAATAGTTGTAACTTCATTGCAGGTCAAAAACCTCTATTGGCAATGATAAATGTAAGCTTAGCAAGTGGCCAGTTAGAACGTGTATTTGTTCTTTTCCTTCTATGATTTTTTCCCCAATGATACTAAGTTATGCTAAACTGGGTCCTTTTTGCGACAGGTTGCTGTGTGAAATCCCGTGCTTGTTGACTAGGGCGTGAGCAGCGATAAGGACGAGCCCTGTCGCCGCCGTTGTACTTAACTGTAATTGTAGTGCCAGTGTTCTTCTAGCTGCCTTTCTTTGAGGGTGTGGGTTGACGGATTCTCGTAGTTGCTTGTAGCAGTAGAAAAAGAAGAGGTTGCTGTATCGTGGCTGCCTTTTATTTATGAATACCTCATTACAGGTATGTTTGCAGAGCACCTGCATATTGCTTTGGTACCGGTATGTACCTTCAAATGCACAGATTTTTCCTGTATCCAGCACAGCCTGTTGTGCTCTGAACCTCTGGTGGTGCTCACGCCGGCATCGTATGCAGAGTCGCAGGTTCGTGTTGTGGTCTGGTTACAGCACTGATTGAGCTGCAGCGGGTCCATGCAGTTGTAGCATCAGGCGAGGCGAAGGAAGCATGGATGATGGATGGTGTGCGTGGCAGGTGAGTGAAAGAACTTCAATTGGGCTAGCGGCCGCTTTAGGCCCATTCCCATGGATCTTGGATTTCTTTATTATGGGCTTGCAGCTGCTCCGTTGCCAGTTTGCAACTTGCTTCGCTCCCGAGCATCATTTCGTTTTTCTACTTCGGGCATTCGGTTCTTTTAAAGTTGGCCTATGCAGCTTGGGCATAACAGAATGTAAGAAAGGAATGTCATCTATGTAGGGTTTGGTTCCGGAGTATAGTGGAATGGAGCTAGGGCTGGATATCGAGTCGGCTCGTACGAGTACGAACCGAGCTGGCTCGTTAAGCTAACGAGCTGGCTCGACTCGTTAAGATAACAAGTCACAAAGTTAGCTCGGCTCAACTCGTTTATGAGCTCGAGCTGGCTCGTTTAGCTCGTGAGCCAGAACAGAAAAAACAATATATATACAATATTTATTTTCTAGTTAACTTCAAACTAATTTAACAATAGAAAATAGTAATTATACTCATAGTTTTCCAAACCACATCAATGTAACATCAAATTAACACAACTCATCAATTCACAATTCACATGCATGTTCATCGGTTTAACACATAATTATATTCACATAGACCAATTTAACACATATACATAGTTCATCAATCGTTAGTTTAACTTATAGGCCATAGATACCACACATACATATAGCATGTTCATCAATTATTATGTAAATGATATGCATATAGTTTTATTTTAGTGAAATATGATAGCCCATTTAGCTGGCGAGATGGCTCGTTTACAAACCGAGCTGGCTCGTTAATGAACTGAGCTAGGATTGTCAGCCCAGCTCGTGAAAAAATTCAAACGAGTCGATACGAGCCGAGCCAAACTGACCACAAATCGAGTGAGTCGATGAGCCACGAGCATTTCGTTTAGCCCTAGATGGAGCCGCTCCGCTCTCAATTCGTTGTTGTTTGGATTGATTTTATATAGGATGGAGTGGTTCTAGAAATGAAAAATTATGATTAAATGTTGAACTATTTGGCTCATCAAAATCTTCCGGACAAAATCGCTCACGTGGATAGATCGAGTCGTTCTATCCCAATTGACTCTGGAATCAAACGCCACCTTAGATAGCGTTTTGGTTTCTAATTTGTTATTGTTTGAATTGATTTCATATAGGACGGAGTTGTTCTAAAAATAGAAAATTATGTTTAAATATTGAACCATTTATCTTAAAAAATCTTCCTGATCCTTCTCAACTGGCTTCGAAACCAAACCCTCTTAGTTGGAGCCATCGACCATCGTGTCCCCTACGCTCTCGTTTCAGTCAGATTGCTCGTAGATGTACTAATTGATTTATGTAGGGACCAAACTTTGGTGCAATCCACAATGACCGGGCATCTTTTGAAACGATCTCTCTATTTTCACATATCTGCCAAGGGACATGGTCAGTGATATATCTCTGTGTTGGCACGTGGTAATAATGAAGTATCATATAGATTAACTACTAAAAAACATCGCAAGAGCAGTGGCGAAGCACCCGTTATGGTCAACTATGACTTGAGCCACACCTACAAATCATGTTTGATGTAGTGGTAAGTTCATTCTTCTTGCAAACAACAGGTTCCAAGTTTGAGTTCTATGTGTTGCATCATATTTTTCTCATATTAAAATAATCTAGTCTTAATGCCTGTAAATGTTAAGTTCATTGTTTTCATTCGTCGCAAAAAAGCTTCATTTTTTACAGGATATTCTAAGTCTTTGCTTGCAGGATGATTTGAGAAATCTTTCGATGCATTTAGGTAGCTTTTGGGCAATCTTAGCCCAAGGTGTATTTTACGGTGGAAACTAGGACACTACAAAAGGGAAATATTGCTAAGGTGTACCACCCCGCAGCGTGCACTTGAAATGGAGACAGAGGGTTTAGGGATCACTCCCGCCACTGCGACTCGCAATGCTAGCGCTAGGAAATTCAGGAGCGATGCATGAACGGCCTGTTTACATGGTTTTCACGGTCATCTACTCCATATATTTAAAAGTACTCCATCTTCCAAAATAAAATTTGTTTTTACCTTTTTATTGATTCATACAATAATTAATGTATTTGTTTTACGTATGTGTCTTATATATTCTAGTTTCCAAATTTGATTCAGAAGGAGAATTAATTAGAATCGAGGCTATTCTATAATAGTATTTGTCAGTTTCTAAGGAAGGCTATACCTTCAGATATGCTGACAAGATGTCTTAGAAGAATCTCAATAAAAAATAACTACCAACCTAGATATTGTAAGACCCGTGCCTCGGGGCTCTATGGCTTAGGAACCTACCTTAGCACTAGCTACAGTAAAAGTACACCATACCAGAGGGCTTGATATCTCCTCCCGAAGCTATAAGGTTGTTCCATACATCATATCTGTAAGACTAGCCTAAACCCAGGGCCCCACTAGCTGCCCTATGATGCTCTAGACTTTAGTGCGCATCTAGACTTTCTAGCCTTAGTCGTTCAGGGCCCTCTATGGGCTCTAAGATCCCTGAGCTCATTGAGAGCACCTAGAGGGGTGTGAATAGGTGGTCCTGCAATAATCAAGTCTAAACAACACACACTTGGTTTATAAATGTTAGTAAAATCAAAACCAAGTTGATGTGAATAGAGAGAGAAAGAGAACTCTTCACTTGATTATTCCTTTAAGATGTGTATTAAACTTTGGAACAATAGCACAAGTGAATATGTGAGAACTCTATGGAAGAGACAATCACACTAAAGAAATGCACAAGTGACACGATGATTTTATCCTGTGGTTCGACCAATGCCTACTCCACGTTGTGGTGACCTCCTTCGGTCAAGGGTTGCACTCAACCCCTCTCAAGTGATCCAAAGATCAAACTTGAGTACCACGATTTTCTTCCTTTTCTCAAGTATTCCCTTTGTGAGGAATCTCCACAAGTTGGAGTCTCTCACCCTTATAAATTTGATCACAAGTAAATCACAAGAGTAAGGGAGAGAATAGAAACATACCCAAGAACTAGAGACACAGCAACAACACACACACAAGTCAAGAAATGAGCACACGAAACAACGCAGCGGAGTTACAGCTCAAAGAAGTGCTCAATTCTCAATCACAATGAAACGAATGCGTGCTTGCGAAGTCTAGGCGTTGTAGGATGTTCAATGGAGGTTTGGTCACCTGTTGTATGCGCCTAGGGGTCCCTTTTATAGCCCCAAGGCAGCTAGGAGCCGTTGGAGTCCCATTTGGAAGGCTCTGGTTGCCTTCTGTCCGTGGGCGCACCGGACATTGAACAGTGCGTGATTCCCTTCCTTGTTTGACGAAGCCGACCGTTACAGCCACCGGCCCCGTGGCACACCGGACAGTCCGGTGCGACCTGGTGACCATTGGCGGAGTCCACAAGTCGCTGTTGATCACGCGGCTGGCACACCGGACAGTCCGGTGCAACCTGGTGACCGTTGGCGGAGTCCACATGCCGCCCGCTGATCACGTGGTTGGCACACTGGACAGTCCGGTGCACACCGGACAGTCCGATGAATTATAACCGCTGTGCCCTGGCTTTTCCCGAGAGCGGTCTGTTCACCGATCGTGCCATCCTAGCACCGGACAGTCCGGTGCACCACATGCTGGTGCAAGTTTGGCTGGACTTAGCCAAACTTCTCCAATTTAATTTCTCTCAATTTGAGAAGATCCCTAGCACTTAATAGACATAGTTAGTACAAAAACAATTTACTGAGTGCTAGAATCATACCTTTGTTTCTCCAATTTGCTTCTCTTTAACTCTGAACTCATATTAGACAAAACAAAATATGTTGAGCATCTAATCACCAAAACAATACAGAAATGGCCCAAAGACACATTTTTCTTTCATACACTCATCAACCTCAAATAATCCTAGTGGATGGGTCTAGAGGCTCGAGGTCATTGAATAGAACAAAGGAGATCATAGTTTGGCTATGAAGCACCATCACACTAGAGAATATAGTTGGGCTATGTCCGAAGTGTAGGATGACCACCTAAAGGTACAAGCGCTATGCCAAAAGTATACTCTCAATGATACCATGGTGATGGAATTTTGAATAAGGCTCTCGTATATCACATTAAATATGATGTGTGACACTATGGTATGATAAGCACACTATTGTCACTATAAGGAAAATGGTTTCGAGGTTTATTTGATAGTTAGTTTTGGTATTTGATGATCAATATAAATATTTAGACTAATATTATTTGCTGACTTGGACGAAGTAAATGTGGTGGTTAAGATGATCAATATTGTAAAAAAGACAATAGACGATTCATTGAAGATATAAAATAACATGCAAGAGTCCAAGACATGAGATGGAATCAAGATGGACACACATATCATGAAGAAACAAAGAACAAAAAGCACAAGAGGTTGTCAGATCAAGATGGACCATACACTAGTACTGTTCTCGTCATAGACACATTGGACCTGTACTATTCACCGGAGGCATCAAACTATATGGTGGAGGCATCAGACTGAACCTACCGATGATAGGGCATCAGACACAACCATCAAACCATTAGTTTAGGCAACATTACACCAAATAGTGACACTATTCACTAATGGATCCATTGGTTAGTATGAGGTGTTGGACCCTAGACTATAGTTCGACGAAGGTCATTGGACTAGCCCAACAGTACTTGGGAGCTCTTGAGAGTTGGCTATAGGGCATTGAACTATGGATCATAGTCCGATGAACATCGAACTAAAGGGCGCCATACCATTGCACAACTAGTCATTAGGCTGTAACAACTAGAATTCAATATCTATGTCATGTGGCACCATCTAGATGCATAGGTTCATAAGATATGGTCCGAAGATAGGTTGTTGGACCATCCAACGGTATGCAGATGGATTCCCATCAACTAGTTCATGACTTGGGAGCTATAAATAGGACCCCAACTGACCATTTGAGATGTGTCGGAGCTGGGAAACATACCAAATGAGTTGAGACTCATACACAATAGCTCTAGAGAACCAAGTGCTTAATGAAAGTCGCCTAGAGGGGGGGGGGGTGAATAGGGCGAAACTGAAAATCTCAAAGTTAATCACAAACTACAAGCCGGGTTAGTGTTAGAAATATAATGAGTCCGCGAGAGAGGGAGCAAAACAAATCGCAAGCGAATGAAGAGAGTGACACGCGAATTTGTTTTACCGAGGTTCGGTTCTTGCAAACCTACTCCCCGTTGAGGTGGTCACAAAGACCGGGTCTCTTTCAACCCTTTCCCTCTCTCAAACGGTCCCTCGGACCGAGTGAGCTTCTTCTTCTCAATCAAACGGGAACAAAGCTTCCCCGCAAGGGCCACCACACAATTGGTGCCTCTTGCCTTAGTTACAATTGAGTTTTGATCACTAGAACAACTTAGAAAGAAAAGAAGCAATCCAAGCGCAAGAGCTCAAAAGAACACGACAAATCTCTCTCACTAATCACTAAAGCCTTGTGTGGAATTGGAGAGGATTTGATCACTTGGGTGTGTTTAGAATTGAATGCCTAGCTCTTGTAAGTGGTTGAGAAGTGGAAAACTTGGATGTCTTGAATGTGGGGTGGTTGGGGGTATTTATAGCCCCAACCACCAAACTAGCCGTTTGGTGGGGCTGTCTGTCGCATGGTGCACCGGACAGTCCGGTGCACACCGGACATGTCCGGTGCGCCAGCCACGTCACCAAAGCCGTTGGGTTCCGACCGTTGGAGCTCTGACTTCTGGGCCTGCCTTGATGTCCGGTGGCGCACCGGACATGCACTGTAGAGTGTCCGGTGCGCCTCTTCGCGCGTGCCTGACTTCTGCGCGCTCTGGCGCGCATTTAATGCCTCTGCAGGTGACCGTTGGTGCAAAGTAGCCGTTGCCCCGCTGGCTCACCGGACAGTCCGGTGCACACCGGACATGTCCGGTGAATTATAGCGGACTAGCCGTTGTGAATTCTCGAAGCTGACGAGTTCCTGAGGCGCCATTCCTTGGAGCACCGGACACTGTCCGGTGTACACCGGACAGTCCGGTGTACACCGGACAGTCCGGTGAATTATAGCGCGGCACCTCTAAGAATTCCCGAAGGTGCGAAGTTCAGCTCGGAGTTCCCTGGTGCACCGGACACTGTCCGGTGCGCCAGACCAGGGCACACTTCGATTATCCCTTTGCTCTTTTGTTGAACCCAATTCTTGGTCTTTTTATTGGCTAAGTGTGAACCTTTGGTACCTGTATAACTTATACACTAGAGCAAACTAGTTAGTCCAATTATTTGTGTTGGGCAATTCAACCACCAAAATCATTTAGGAAATAGGTGTAAGCCTAATTCCCTTTCAATCTCCCCCTTTTTGGTGATTGATGCCAACACAAACCAAAGCAAATATAGAAGTGCATAATTGAACTAGTTCGCATAATGTAAGTGCAAAGGTTGCTTGGAAATGAGCCAATATAAATACTTATAAGATATGCATGGATTGTTTCTTCATTTTTAACATTTTGGACCACGCTTGCACCATGTGTTTTGTTTTTGCAAATTCTTTTGTAAATCCGTTTCAAAGTTCTTTTGCAAATAGTCAAAGGTAAATGAATAAGATTTTGCGAAGCATTTTCAAGATTTGAAATTTTCTCCCCTTGTTTCAAATGCTTTTCCTTTGACTAAACAAAACTCCCCCTAAATGAAATTCTCCTCTTAGTGTTCAAGAGGGTTTTGATATATCAATTTTGAAATACTACTTTTCTCCCCCTTTTGAACACAATAAGGTACAAATTTGAAATTTATCAATTGAGAATCATACCAATTGAAAAATTCTTTTTAAAATTAGGTGGTGGTGCGGTCCTTTTGCTTTGGGCTAATACTTTCTCCCCCTTTGGCATGAATCGCCAAAAACGGAGTCATTAGAGCCCTTGGAATTTCTCTCTCCCCCTTTGGTCATAAATAAATGAGTGAGGATTATACCAAAGGCGGAGTCCTTTTCTCCCCAAAGATGGAGAGTTGCTCGGAGTGATGGCGAAGGATGAGTTATGGAGTGGAAGCCTTTGTCTTCGCCGAAGACTCCAATTCCCTTTCAATACACCTATGACTTGGTTTGAAATAGACTTGAAAACATATTAGTCATAGCATATAAAAGAGACATGATCAAAGGTATATAAATGAGCTATGTGTGCAAATCAGCAAAAGAAGTTCCTAGAATCAAGAATATTTAGCTCATGCCTAAGTTTGTTAAAAGTTTGTTCTTCAAGTGGTTTGGTAAAGATATCGGCTAATTGATCTTTAGTGTTAATATAAGAAATCTCGATATCTCCCTTTTGTTGGTGATCCCTTAGAAAATGATACCGAATGGCTATGTGTTTAGTGCAGCTATGCTCAACGGGATTATCCGCCATGCGGATTGCACTCTCATTATCACATAGAAGAGGAACTTTGGTTAATTTGTAACCGTAGTCCCTAAGGGTTTGCCTCATCCAAAGTAGTTGCACGCAACAATGGCCTGCGGCAATGTACTCGGCTTCGGCGGTAGAAAGAGCTACGGAATTTTGCTTCTTTGAAGCCCAAGACACCAAGGATCTTCCCAAGAACTGGCAAGTCCCCGATGTGCTCTTCCTATTAATTTTACACCCCGCCCAATCGGCATCGGAATAACCGATTAAATCAAAAGTGGATCCCCTAGGATACCAAAGCCCAAACTTAAGAGTATAAACTAAATATCTCAAGATTCGTTTTACGGCCGTAAGATGAGCTTCCTTAGGGTCGGCTTGGAATCTTGCACACATGCATACGGAAAGCATAATATCCGGTCGAGATGCACATAAATATAGCAAAGAACCTATCATTGACCGGTATACCTTTTGATCCACGGATTTACCTCCCTCGTCGAGGTCGAGATGCCCATTGGTTCCCATGGGTGTCTTGATGGGTTTGGCATCCTTCATCCCAAACTTGCTTAGAATGTCTTGAGTATACTTTGTTTGGCTAAGGAAGGTGCCCTCTTGGAGTTGCTTTACTTGAAATCCCAAGAAATACTTCAACTCCCCCATCATAGACATCTCGAACTTTTGTGTCATGATCCTACTAAATTCTTCACAAGTAGACTCGTTAGTAGACCCAAATATAATATCATCAACATAAATTTGGCATACAAACAAGTCATTTTCAAGAGTTTTAGTGAAGAGTGTAGGATCGGCCTTTCCGACTTTGAATCCATTAGTGATAAGGAAATCTCTAAGGCATTCATACCATGCTCTCGGTGCTTGCTTGAGCCCATAAAGCGCCTTAGAGAGCTTATAGACATGGTTAGGATACTCACTGTCTTCAAAGCCGGGAGGTTGCTCAACATAGACCTCTTCCTTGATTGGTCCATTGAGGAAGACACTTTTCACGTCCATTTGATAAAGCTTAAAGCCATGGTAAGTAGCATAGGCCAATAATATACGAATTGACTCAAGCCTAGCTACGGGTGCATAGGTTTCACCAAAATCCAAACCTTCGACTTAGGAGTATCCCTTGGCCACAAGTCGAGCTTTGTTCCTTGTCACCACACCATGCTCATCTTGCTTGTTGCGGAACACCCATTTGGTTCCTACAACATTTTGGTTAGGACGTGGAACCAAATGCCATACCTCATTCCTAGTGAAGTTATTGAGCTCCTCTTGCATCGCCACCACCCAATCCGAATCTTGTAGTGCTTCCTCTACCTTGTGTGGCTCAATAGAGGAAACAAAAGAGTAATGCTCACAAAAATGTGCAACCCGAGATCTAGTGGTTACTCCCTTATGAATGTTGCCGAGGATGGTGTCGACGGGGTGATCTCGTTGGATTGCTTGGTGGACTCTTGGGTGTGGCGGCCTTGGTTCATCATCCTCCTTGTCTTGATCATTTGCATCTCCCCCTTGATCATGGCCGTCATCTTGAGGTGGCTCATCTCTTTGATCTTCTACTTCATCAACTTGAGCCTCATCCTCATTTTCAGTTGGTGGAGATGCTTGCGTGGAGGAGGATGGTTGATCTTGTGCATTTGGAGGCTCTTCGGATTCCTTAGGACACACATCCCCAATGGACATGTTCCTTAGCGCGATGCACGGAGCCTCTTCAATACCTATCTCATCAAGATCAACTTGCTCTACTTGAGAACTATTAGTCTCATCAAACGCAACGTCACAAGAAACTTCAACTTGTCCGGAGGACTTGTTAAAGACTCTATATGCCCTTGTGTTTGAATCATATCCTAGTAAAAAGCCTTCTATTGTCTTAGGAGCAAATTTAGATTTTCTACCTCTTTTAACAAGAATAAAGCATTTGCTACCAAAGACTCTAAAATATGAAATATTTGGCTTTTTACCGGTTAGGAGTTCGTATGATGTCTTCTTGAGGATTCGGTGGAGATACAACCGGTTGATGGCGTAGCAAGCGGTGTTGACCGCCTCGGCCCAAAACCGATCCGAAGTCTTGTACTCATCAAGCATGGTTCTAGCCATGTCCAATAGAGTTCTATTCTTCCTCTCCACTACACCATTTTGTTGTGGAGTGTAGGGAGAAGAGAACTCATGCTTGATGCCCTCCTCCTCAAGAAAGCCTTCAATTTGAGAGTTCTTGAACTCCGTCTCGTTGTCGCTTCTAATCTTTTTGATCCTCAAGCCGAACTCATTTTGAGCTCGTCTCAAGAATCCCTTTAAGGTTTCTTGGGTATGAGATTTTTCCTGCAAAAAGAACACCCAAGTGAAGCGAGAATAATCATCCACAATAACTAGACAGTACTTACTCCCGCCGATGCTTATGTAAGCGATCGGGCCGAATAGGTCCATGTGTAGGAGCTCCAGTGGCCTGGCAGTCGTCATGATGTTCTTGTTTGGATGATGGGCTCCAACTTGCTTCCCTGCTTAGCATGCGCTACAAATCCTGTCTTTCTCAAAATGAACATTTGTTAATCCTAAAATGTGTTCTCCCTTTAGTAGCTTATGAAGATTCTTCATCCCAACATGGGCTAGTCGGCGGTGCCAGAGCCAACCCATGTTAGTCTTAGCAATTAAGCATGTGTCGAGTTCAGCTCTATCAAAATCTACTAAGTATAGCTGACCCTCTAACACACCCTTAAATGCTATTGAATCATCACTTCTTCTAAAGACAGTGACACCTACATCAGTGAATAGACAGTTGTAGCCCATTTGACATAATTGCGAAACGGAAAGCAAATTGTAATCTAATGAATCTACAAGAAAAACATTAGAAATGGAATGGTCAGGTGATATAGCAATTTTACCCAATCCTTTGACCAAACCTTGGTTTCCATCCCCGAATGTGATAGCTCGTTGGGGATCTGGATTTTTCTCATAGGAGGAGAACATCTTTTTCTCCCCTGTCATGTGGTTTGTGCACCCGATGTCGATGATCCAACTTGAGCCCCCGGATGCATAAACCTACAAAACAATTTTAGTTCTTGACTTTAGGTACCCAAACTGTTTTGGGTCCTTTGGCATTAGAAACAAGAACTTTGGGTATCCAAACACAAGTCTTTGATCCCTTGTGTTTGCCCCCAACAAACTTGGCAACTACTTTGCTGGATTTGTTAGTCAAAACATAAGATGCATCAAAAGTTTTAAATGAAATGCTATGATCATTTGATGCACTAGGAGTTTTCTTTTTAGGCAACTTAGCATGGTTTGGTTGCCTAGAGCTAGATGTCTCACCCTTATACATAAATGCATGATTAGGGCTAGAGTGAGACTTCCTAGAATGAATTCTCCTAATTTTGCTCTCGGGATAACCGGCAGGGTATAAAATATAACCCTCGTTATCCTGAGGCATGGGAGCCTTGCCCTTAACAAAGTTTGACAATTTCTTAGGAGGGGCACCAATTTTGACATTGTCTCCCCTTTGGAAGCCGATGCCATCCTTAATGCCAGGGCGTCTTCCATTATAGAGCATACTTCTAGCAAATTTAAACTTTTCATTCTCTAAGTTATGCTCGGCAATTTTAGCATCTAATATTGCTATATGATCATTTTGTTGTTTAATTAAGGCCATGTGATCATGAATAGCATTAACATCAACATCTCTACATCTAGTACAAATAGAAGTGTGCTCAATGGTAGATGTAGAGGGTTTGCAAGATTTTAATTCTACAACCTTAGCATGTAATATATCGTTTTCACTTCTAAGGTTAGAAATAGTAATATTGCAAACATCAAAATCTTTAGCCTTAGCAAGCAATTTCTCATTTTCAACTTTAAGGCTAGCAAGGGAAATGTTTAATTCTTCAATCTTAGCAAGCAAATTATCATTATCATTTCTAAGATTGGGAATTAAAACATCACTAACATTTGAATCAACCTTAGCTAACAAATTAGCATTCTCATTCCTAAGGTTGTTTATAGTCTCATGGCAAGTGCTTAGCTCACTAGATAGTTTTTGACATTTTTCTACTTCTAGAGTATAAGCATTTTTAACCTTAACATGTTTCTTGTTTTCCTTAATTAGGAAGTCCTCTTGGGAATCCAAAAGGTCATCCTTTTCATGAATAGCACTAATTAATTCATTTAATTTTTCCTTTTGTTCCATGTTAAGGTTGGCAAAAAGGGTATGCAAATTATTCTCCTCATCACTAGCATTATCATCACTAGAAGACTCATATTTAGTGGAGGATTTAGATTTAACCTTCTTTCTTTTGCCGTCATTTGCCATGAGGCACTTGTGGCCGACATTTGGGAAGAGGAGTCCTTTGGTGACGGCGATGTTGGCGGCATCCTCGTCGGAGGAGGACTCGGTGGAGCTCTCGTCAAAGTCCCACTCCCGACAAACATGGGCATCACCGCCCTTATTCTTGTAGTACCTCTTCTTTTCTCTCCTCTTTCCTTTCTTGTCGTTGCCCCTGTCACTAGATATAGGACATTTTGCAATAAAATGACCGGGCTTACCACATTTGTAGCACACTTTCTTGGAGCGGGGTTTGTAGTCCTTCCCCCTCCTTTGTTTGAGGATTTGGCGGAAGCTCTTGATGACGAGTGCCATTTCCTCATTGTCGAGCTTTGAGGCATCGATTGGTTGTCTACTCGGTGTAGACTCCTCCTCCGTCGCCTTAAATGCGACCGGTTGTGCCGCGGATGTGGAGGGATCATCTAGCTCGTTGATTTTCTGCGAGCCCTTGATCATGTATTCAAAGCTCACAAAATTCCCGATTACTTCCTCGGGAGTCATTAGTGTATATCTTGGATTACCACGAATTAATTGTACTTGAGTAGGGTTAAGGAAAATAAGTGATCTTAGAATAACCTTAACCACCTCGTGATCATCCCATTTCTTGCTCCCGAGGTTGCGCACTTGATTCACCAAGGTTTTGAGCCGGTTGTACATATCTTGTGGCTCCTCCCCTTGGCGAAGACGAAAGCGACCGAGCTCCCCCTCGATCGTTTCCCGCTTTGTGATTTTGGTGAGTTCATCACCCTCGTGCGCGGTCTTGAGTAAGTCCCAAATCTCCTTCGCACTCTTCAACCCTTGCACCTTGTTATATTCCTCTCTACTTAGAGAGGCAAGGAATATGGTTGTGGCTTGGGAGTTGAAGTGCTCGATTTGGGCCACCTCATCCTCATCATAGTCTTCATCCCCTACGGATGGTACCTGTGCACCAAACTCAACAACATCCCATATACTTTTGTGGAGTGAGGTTAGATGAAATCGCATTAAATCACTCCACCTAGCGTAATCTTCACCATCAAATGTTGGTGGTTTGCCTAATGGGACGGAAAGCAAAGGTGTATGTTTAGAAATGCGAGGGTAGCGTAGGGGAATCTTACTATACTTCTTGCGCTCTTGGCGCTTAGAAGTGACGGATGCCGCGTCGGAGCCGGAGGTGGATGTTGATGAAGAATCGGTCTCGTAGTAGACCACTTTCTTCATCCTCTTTTTCTTGTCCCCACTCCGATGCGGCTTGTGGGAAGAGGATTTCTCCTTCTTCTCTTTGTGTGAAGAAGATTTCTTCTCCTTCCCTTTGGAGGAGTCTTTCTTCTCCTTCCTCTTGTTGCGGGACTCTTCCGATGAAGTTTTCCCGTGGCTTGTAGTGGGCTTTTCGCCGGTCTCCATCTCCTTCTTGGCGTGATCTCCCGACATCACTTCGAGCGGTTAGGCTCTAATGAAGTACCGGGCTCTGATACCAATTGAAAGTCGCATAGAGGGGGGGTGAATAGGGCGAAACTGAAAATCTCAAAGTTAATCACAAACTACAAGCCGAGTTAGTGTTAGAAATATAATGAGTCCGCGAGAGAGGGAGCAAAACAAATCGCAAGCGAATGAAGAGAGTGACACGCGAATTTGTTTTACCGAGGTTCAGTTCTTGCAAACCTACTCCCCGTTGAGGTGGTCACAAAGACCGGGTCTCTTTCAACCCTTTCCCTCTCTGAAACGGTCCCTCGGACCGAGTGAGCTTCTTCTTCTCAATCAAACGGGAACAAAGCTTCTCCGCAAGGGCCACCACACAATTGGTGCCTCTTGCCTTGGTTACAATTGAGTTTTGATCACTAGAACAAGTGAGAAAGAAAAGAAGCAATCCAAGCGCAAGAGCTCAAAAGAACACGTCAAATCTCTCTCACTAATCACTAAAGCCTTGTGTGGAATTGGAGAGGATTTGATCACTTGGGTGTGTCTAGAATTGAATGCCTAGCTCTTGTAAGTGGTTGAGAAGTGGAAAACTTGGATGTCTTGAATGTGGGGTGGTTGGGGGTATTTATAGCCCCAACCACCAAACTAGCCGTTTGGTGGGGCTGTCTGTCGCATGGTGCACCGGACAGTCCGGTGCACACCGGACATGTCCGGTGCGCCAGCCACGTCACCAAAGCCGTTGGGTTCCGACCGTTGGAGCTCTGACTTCTGGGCCTGCCTTGATATCCGGTGGCGCACTGGACATGCACTGTAGAGTGTCCGGTGTGCCTCTTCGCGCGTGCCTGACTTCTGCGCGCTCTGGCGCGCATTTAATGCCTCTACAGGTGACCGTTGGCGCGAAGTAACCGTTGCCCCGCTGGCTCACCGGACAGTCCGGTGCACACCGGACATGTCCGGTGAATTATAGCGGACTAGCCGTTGTGAATTTCCGAAGCTGACGAGTTCCTGAGGCGCCGTTCCTTGGAGCACCGGACACTGTCCGGTGTACACCGGACAGTCCGGTGAATTATAGCGCGGCACCTCTAAGAATTCCCGAAGGTGCGAAGTTCAGCTCGGAGTTCCCTGGTGCACCGGACACTGTCCGGTGGCACACCGGACAGTCCGGTGCGCCAGACCAGGGCACACTTCGGTTATCCCTTTGCTCTTTTGTTGAACCCAATTCTTGGTCTTTTTATTGGCTAAGTGTGAACCTTTGGTACCTGTATAACTTATACACTAGAGCAAACTAGTTAGTCCAATTATTTGTGTTGGGCAATTCAACCACCAAAATCATTTAGGAAATAGGTGTAAGCCTAATTCCCTTTCACTTAAGAAATCACTCGGTGATTAACGTAGATGATTTACGAAGTGCTTATGTTAATTAGACCACTATCATTAGTGTTTGCTCTAGGTTTAGACATAGTTGTTAAATGTGAGGTTAGATATAGCTATTATTGAGTATGTAATTGTAATAGTTGTATCGAGTGGGGTTTCTAAGTCTTACAAGAGCACACCAACTACATTTGTAGTGTGGCCACCATAATGTACAAGAGGAAATAAATCCCATGATGTTTCAGTTGAAATCTCTATATATACTAGAGACAATGGAGAGCATCCGGGAAAAGCCACACCTAGAGCACCACTTGCACATAGAGAAGGACATGGGCTATCTACAAAGTTACCTAACCGAAAGCCTGGCCTTAGTGTGGGACTCCAATGAGGATTAGGGGGAAGATTGCACGCTTCTCAATACCTTGGTAAAAATACTAGAGTTATTGATGGGAGTTTGTATCTATTGCACTTTAAGCATCCACATTTTACATTGTATTACCTTGATTGTATGTATTACCTTCCTAGCTCAGTTATAGGCTAGCAGATAGGTTTGGAATCTTGGTTGCATAACTCTTTACATTAGAGATAACAAGAATTTGTCATAACCTCAATTACACATAAGATAGGTTATTTATTGCATAGGTTTTTGACTAGAATAAAAATAGATACCATAGTTTGAGAGAGAAATTAGATTGCATAATTTACCCCCTCTTAGATTTCACCATTTTTTTTCTTAACCGTTGTTGAGTCAACACTTTTTAAAGGGAAGGATGGATACCTTTAGGATCGACACTTCCTCTACTACAGTTCTAGAATGGCTTGCTATTTAGAAGTTGTTGATCTAGGTGTTTGGGAGTCGCTCAAGACGGGATGAAACCTCACAAGAATATCGAGAAACCTAACATGAGTGATGAAAAAGAAATTCATCTAAATGCAAGATCTAAGAATTACTTGTTTGAATATCTTAGCATTGGCATCTTTAACTAAATATTTACATTCACAAAGCTAATGAAATTTGGTTAAATATGTATGAGATTCATGGCAATATAAATAATGTCCGCGGGCAAAAATATTGCCTAGCTAAGAAAAATTATAATTATTTTTAAATGAAAGAAAACAATCTTGTTCAAGATATGTATTCTTATAATCATCAATGAGCTCAACTCTATTGGCTGAATGAAGTTAGGTGATGTGGACATTGTGAGGAAGATCATTTATGTGCTTCCATAGAACAAGTATGCAAGCATCATAATGACCTAGGGTTTGTTATTGGCAAGTTAGTGGTATTTGAAATGTCACATAAGATGGTTCAAGAAGAATCCAATTTATCAAGCAAAGACATTGATCTCACATGCGAAGAGCATAATAAGCAAAGACATTCATCAAGCAGAGAGTGACAAGTCGATCCCATGGTTGACTATGACCAATCGTGTGAAAACTTTATCCATCTCAATGGCATTTATCACCAAACAAACTGAAAAGCAATATATGGATCTATCCTTCTGAACCAAGCACATAATACATGCCATCCTGAAAATCAAGAGCTGGACGCATATCTCATCTCATAATTAATGTCTCCAGCTCAAATGCTTGTGGATCATAGGTTGTTCTTGGGAAGGGGCATTATTGTTTATATATAGGGTTGTTGATTAAGCAGTGTCCGTACCTAGAGGACCAGTGGCGAAGCCACCAGGGGGGCCGGAGTGGGCCTGACACCCCCCAATGGCCCAAGCAAGTCAGATTAATAATGTATTCTATAGCCCATTATCTTACTGCCAGTTTATTATTTAGTAGTCTGAAACCCTTAATTTTTGGCCCAACCAAGTGGATTAGTTAAGCTGGGTAAATATTCTTCTTATCCGATGGTAGATAAATTATTGAGATTACTCTTAACTCTTCTTGTGTCAACTGCGACCACAGAGAGAGCCTTTTCAACTATGAAATTTGTGAAGACACGTCTTCGAAGAAAAATGGGAGATGCCTATTTACGGGATTATCTGGTCGTTTATATTGAAAGGGAATTAGCGGCAATGATTTGTTCTGATGATATTATCAAGGCCTATGATCTAGCTAATACATGTAGAGCTAAATTCAAAATAACTGAGATGTAATTTTATTTTGTTTGACAAAATAGATGATGTTTCATTATACTGTTTTTTAATGAAGATTATATATCAATATATAAATTGTGGTTGGTTCTCTTGCCATTTTTATATTGTGTCCTTACTGGTTTGGTCGCTTGGAGGCTAAACCTGCCCCCTCTGTCTTCGGATCCTGGCTTCGCCCCTGTAGAGGACCAACTACTTTATGCCAACCCAAACTTTGTTTAATTTAATCTAGAGTTTAGCTAAGGTCGGAGTTATCCTCAATCAGACAAATAATTGTCGCGGCACATTCCAAGCACCTTCTCTTTTTGTGTCAACGTCCGTTGTCAGCACATGCCTTAGTAGCAGCCCCTTGATGTTGAGAGGACAAGCAGTTAGGGTTGTCCAAAAAACATTGTATTGTTCATGATGAGTCGTACGTGTCATATGCTAGTGGAACTTTGTTTACTATCAAACTTTAATTTGTTCATAATGCATAAATATATTGCGTGTGCACCGTGTGTCTGTCATATGCTGCGCTCGAGAACCGCGCGCTTATTATCTCTAGACGATGCATGCATGATAGAGATAGTACTTGCGTGCCGAGTTAATTAATGCATGCTTCGCACATTGTGTGTAAAAAATAACACGCAAAGTCGCACACTGCACTCACTCAGCTACCTAACCATTATATATGTAGAGAGAGAGACTGCCTATAAAAACCCGGAACACGACCTAGCTCTCTCCCATGCATCTCATATAAGAATAACTAATCAAGATCGATCGAGAATGGCGTTTCCGAAGCCTACTAGTCGTCTAGCCGCGCTAGCTGCCCTCGCTGCGGCCATGGCGGCGGCGATGATGGCCGCGACCGCCTCGGCGCAGAACACGCCGCAGGACTTCGTGAATCTGCACAACCGCGCGCGCGCGGCGGACGGCGTGGGCCCGGTGGCGTGGGACGCCAGGGTGGCCAGGTACGCGCAGGACTACGCGGCGAAGCGCGCCGGGGACTGCCGGCTGGTGCACTCGGGCGGGCCGTTCGGCGAGAACATCTTCTGGGGCTCGGCGGGGCGGGCGTGGAGCGCCGCCGACGCGCTGCGGTCGTGGGTGGACGAGAAGAGGAACTACCACCTGAGCAGCAACACCTGCGACCCCGGCAAGGTGTGCGGCCACTACACGCAGGTGGTGTGGCGCAGGTCCACCCGCATCGGCTGCGCGCGCGTCGTCTGCGCCGACAACCGCGGCGTCTTCATCGTCTGCAGCTACGACCCCCCGGGCAACGTCAACGGCCAGCGCCCGTTCCTCACTCTCGACGCGGCTGCCAAGTAGAGGCAGAGAGCCCGGCTGCATGCAGTGTGCGTACGCACGCATCTGCGTGTGCATGGCGTGGCTACTCGATCGATCACGTACTGCGTGTGCGCGCGCACCATAATAAGTATTGTGTGTACGTATATATCCGCATCTGCAGTGTTTGTGTCATATATAAAATAATCGTCTGCGTGCGCTATATAATATCTATAGAACTTCAATAATTTTACATACGGCAACTTGCTCACTCTCTGTCTCAAAACCAAAAAAAAAAAAATAGTCTCGTTCATCACAATAGTCAAACGCTTTAAGTTCGACTGTAAATATATAAAATAATATTGTATTAATATTTTAACATAAAATTTGGCAGCACTAGTACTACCAGATGGTTCATCCAGATGTGGCCGATAAAGACAAAGATAAGAGTATTGTCAATTGTCATCGGTGAGCCTCACAAAATCGATAAGGCAACTCACATTCTTTCTAGGGAATTAATTTCCCGAAAGACTCCGGATGGAAAGGAGATGCTAGAGATCACCAATACATCTGAGGGCGTCAGGGGGTAAGCATGGTCGGCCATTAGGCCAAAAGCTTCTGTCCAACACCCACTGGACGATCCAGCTACCTACCACAGACGGACCTAAGTCCTAAGACGACCAGAGGCACCAGCGACACTAGACCTTCAGAACGCAACGTCTAGAAATAGGTGTGTGGAAGCAAAATACATCCAAAGCATTTGGTCAGCTCATTAGTGACGACCCTACTTTTGATCAGCTTCTCTCTAAATATATAGACAATAAGGTCGTTCCACACAATCAACCAACAAAACAATCAAAGTCATATGCAGGAAAGAAGCGATTTATCCAGGGGCAAAAGACAACTAAACCGGTCTGAGAAGTGGCGTGACAAATGTCGTCTACTCATCTATCTATCGGGATGTCATTGTACTTTCCACCTGTCTACTCATTACTGATATTTTGTCTTGTTCACGTGCGGGATAATGCGGCGATGAATCTGTATTTATTTTGTCTTGTTCACGTGCGGGATAATGCGGCGATGAATCTGTATTACATGTATAGTTTGCTTGCCTATTCGGGCTGGGGGCACCATATAGTTGTGTACCTTTTGACATATTTACCAGATAGTCACGGCTAAAGAAGATGCAATCCTAAATGGTCTTTATGCATTAGAGTTCTATTAAATTGCTATATTGTTCGGTTGAAAGAGTCGGTGACTTCAATCGAGCTAGAGTTCTTATTTCGGGAACAAGGTGACTTATGAAATCTATTGTTTCTCGAAAGACACTTGTAGTATAACTGCTTTTGGTTTGTGACCTCTACCAAAAGGCAGGGAGCATATGTTGAACACCAAATTTAGCAGCACTGGTACTGCCAAACGGACCACGAGCAAGCTCGGAAAGTCCGATCCTCGTATAATCTATCTTGTTAGCTCGGGTCGTACATGATTAGATCAGTTCGGGCGAGAGTCTTGATTTGTTGCAAGATCTTTCCCATTTCTTGTGATATCTTGTTAGAATTCGCTTAGGATAAGGTCCAGACATTCTCCCCTATAAATATGAAGGGGTACAGCCGATTGAGAACACACAATCCAATCGAACCAATCTATCTATATTTATCTTCATGCATTAGGTTTAGATGTAGTGTAGCTCTAGTTGTAGTTCCTCAATCTCAATCTTAACCTCTGGTGTGCTACCGCGAACGGTCTGGCTACCTACCTTGGACCGTGTGACACCTCACAGATCTAGCCCCAAGGTCCTGCACGTCGTGTGAAGGCCCTATGGTTCGTTAGTATTTGACCCAAAAAGACGCCATTAAATATTTATATCACTAAATAAGTTTATTATTAAAATATATTCAATAATTTATCTAGTGATAATTACTATACATCATAAATACTAATACACTTTGTATATATTTGGTCCAAGATAAAAAAATTAGACTTACCTGGCGTTTGGATCCCTTTATTTTAGAGGAATTGGAATTCACTCAATAAAGTAACTTATTTAGTTTGGAATTTGACATTCCACCACTTTCTAAAGTTCAGATATAAGCCTATCTCAAATTCATGGGGTGGAGGATGAGAAATGATTTTATGCATTAATAGAATTTGTTTCTACTCTGTAACTTACATGACACTCTTCGTCTCACTCATCTATAGTAAAAATGTAGCATATAAATATCTCTGACATCTTGCTAATAATAGTATACAAATATATTTTACATAAAAATGAATTAGCTTAATTGATATATATATGTATAAATTACTATTATTAGAATGGAATTTAATTCAAATGATCCAAATGGGACGTTATGGAAAAGCAGGGATATGTTTATTTTGAGACGAATGGAGCAGTTACTTAATTACTATGTATGTGAAAATGTCTATTTTTTCTTAACCTGTGGGACCTGCATTAGCAATTATACAGTGCAGTCGGTTGTGTTGGCATTGCCTCTTAATTTGTAGTTTAGGAGGGCTTTAGTGGGTGATAAAATTGTTGAGTGGCAAGCATTAGTGACAACTGTAGCTCATGTTGATTTGAATGAGAAAAGTGACAGTTTCTCTTGGATGTTACATACGATTGAAAATTTATAGTTCACTCAATGTATCAATATCTTATGAACCAAGAGGTCCCTTTTAGGCACAAAATAATTTGAAAATTGAAAGTCCCACTTAAGATCAAAATATTCCTTTGGTATGTGCAACAAGGTGTCCTACTAACAAAGGACAATTTATTTATAAGGAATTTGAAAAGAAGCCAGATTTTTTGCTTGTGTAATACTCCCTACGTCCCAGTATATAAGGTGTAATTACCTCTGGTTGAAAAACAAAAAATGTATTTAATTCTCTCTACCAATACTAGTGCTACGTACTACATCGATGTATGTGTGTCTAGAGAGAGCACATATTATATTATATGACAAGATCAAAAAGTCTTTACGCCTTATATCATGGGATTGGAGAGTAGCAATGAAACCATTAAATATATCCTATTTTATTGCCACCATGCTAAAAATATTTGGAGGGTCTTGTACTGTTCAGTACTGGACTAAAACCACCTACCTCGATTGAACATATGTTTCTCAGTTGGTTGGCTTGGACCTATTTAAAAGAAGGCATGTTATTTTAGTAGGTGCAACATATTTATGTTGGTCAATTTGGCGATGTCCAAACACTATTATTTGCTTTAACAATACAAAATATAACTCTTCTTAACAGGTTGTCTTCAGAGGAACATACTGGCTTAGGTTTTGGATGTTATTGCACCCTGAGGATTTTAAAGATAATTTTTGTTTGGTGAGCTTCAATTTGGAGGTAGTAGCCATGGAGCTTTTCGTGAATAATGGATGGAGATATAATTATAGATCCTATCCTTCTTGACTAATGTACTATGCTCTTTAAGTTTTTTTTTCAATAACATCTGGTTTTAAATTTGTAATAATGTACTTTGTGTGCAAAACTGTAGATGTGAGAAGGTATTCTATTATCTAAAAAACATTAGCAATTGTAAATAAACTTTGATGTGATGCGAGTTTGAGCATAAGGGAATCCATGTGACATCTATCTTATACTAGGTGAGTGCCCGTGCGTTACAATGAGAACATATAATACCATGATAACTTATATATAAATGTGTTATATTGTTATGAGAAAGGGTTTTGTAATCCATTGGCGATCCTAGTCATACATATAAATTTTATTATTTTAATCTACTTGTTTCAGCACTACATTGCAACCATCAATATCATGTACACTTCTATATATGATAGTCATGTCATCCTGCAAATAAGAAACAATTTATTTATAGCTCGGTCAAACGTCCATACCCCTTCCTCCCAGGCACGTACCAATTCATCGATCAAAGGCTCCATGTACACGCCCATTTTGTTCCCCGGGTGTCCGGGAATTATCAACGACACGAATATATTCTGCCTTTGAAAGCACACACCAGGGGGGAGATTGATTGGGATAACAAACACGGGCCAACATGTGTACGGGGCAGCGCTCATTCCATAGGGATTGAACCCATCTGTGGCCAACGCAACACGTACATTACGAGCCTCTTCGGCTTTCTCACGGTGAATGTCATCAAAGTGTTTCCATGCTTCACCATCTGATGCGTGCACCATCTTGTCAGGATTGTATCGTTTTCCATTTTTGTGCCAAGTCATCTGTTTCGCGGATTCCTCTGTCATGTACAGACGCTGGATCCTCGGTACGAACGGAAGGTGTCGTAGGATTGTCAAGGGGATGTCGAGCTGCCTCTTTTGTCCATCACCAGAGTCTACCTCCATAAACCTAGACGAATTACACTTGGGACAGTACTTTGCCTCCGCGTATTCTTTCCTAAATAGCACGCAGCCCTTCGGACAAGCATGAATCTGCTCATACGTCATCTTGAGTGCACGAAGTAGTTTCTGTGCCTCGTACATGCTCTTTGGCAGAACGTGATCATCCGGAAGCAGACTCCCAATAACCGTCAACAAGCCATCGAATGCGTCTCTACTCATGCTGTACTGCGACTTGAACGCCATTACACGCCCAATGGCATCCAGTTGAGAAACCTTTGTCTGGCCGTGAAGGGGCTTCTGTACCGCGTCGAACATGTCGTAGAACGCCTTTGCAGTCGGCTCTGGCTCGTCATCCATACATCCTCCCGTGTACTGTGCCTCCTGATAGTCGTTCAACATATCTGCTACCCCCGCATCCGCGTCATAATCCTCGACACGTTGTCTCAGCACCTCCTCTCTCGTACGATGCGCTTCACCATGAAATATCCACCGAGTATAGCCCGACGTAAATCCATTCTTCCAAATATGTTCTACCATGGTCTTCTTTGGTTTTCTTTTCCGGTTGTCACATTTGTTGGACGGGCATGGGACTAGACTCGCTCCTTTAGCAGCTTCGCCATATGCCCGTTCCACGAAATCATCGGTCTTTCTAATCCATTCAGTGGTGACATCGTTCCTTCCTCTACGGCCCGTGTACATCCACTCACGGTCCTCCATCCCCTAACAGAAGCCTAGCAACAGAAAATTTCGGCAGCACCTCCCCAGCACGGGGAGGTTTCGAAATCCTGCAAATAAAACTATCAGCACGATGGCTGTCTTCCACGCATAATTCAACGGCACGATGGCCAGCAATCACACATATATATATATTCAATCTATGCATGTTTTAGAGTTTGGCATTCTTTTTTTAATCTACTAGAAACAAGGTTATCCACACAATGGAAATTCTAAGTACAGAATGGTTAGATATAATATAGCTCTAACTATCCATCACATTATCAATCATATGCTCAACAAAAATAAAAAATGATTTACCGGCGGCGTGGTGCCGGGCGCGACGGCGGTTGAGGGCGAGGCGTGGGGACGACGGTTGAGGCCGGGTCGCGGCGGTGGCGGTGACGGGGCGCAGCGGCGGTGTCGGAGAGTGGGCGGGCGAGGGAGAGGGAGAGGGGCGCGGCGGCGTCGGCGGGCGGGCGGCTTTGGCGAGGGGCGCGGCGAGGGGCGGCGCACGGCGGGCGAGGGGCGGGCGAGGGGCGGCGCACGGCGGGAGAGGGAGAGGGGCGCGGCGGCGTCGGCGGGCGACGTCGGCAGCGCACGGCGAGGCGAGGCGAGCGGCGGCGCACGGCGAGCAGCGGTGACAGAGAAGAGTGAGAGGAGAGGAAGGAGAAAGGAGAAGGCGCGCGGGGCGTTTATTTCGCCTCTTTGCCGAGTGCCCGCGATCTGGCACTCGGCAAAGATTTTTTTTAATTTTAAAATACGTTTTGCCGAGTGCCAGATCGCTGGCACTCGGCAAAGGCGGCTTTGCCGAGTGTCAACTGACAGGCACTCGGCAAAGAGTTTTTCTATGTTCTTTGCCGAGTGTCAACCGACTGACACTCGGCAAACCTATCTTTACCGAGTGTCATAATTTAACACTCGGCAAAATACATTTAAATTTTTTAAATTTTGTCTCCCAAACTTTTTGTGGTATGTTCCTACACTATGTAGACCTACATGTACCATTTTGAGACAATTATAACATAGTTTCCATAGTTAGTAGATTTAGTTCGTTTATTTGAATTTCTTCGGAAAATTCAAATTTGAACTGCAGGTCACTCGAAACTTGGAAAACCGTGCATGAAAAAATGATATTCATGTTACTTAGCATAAGTTACGACCGATTGCAGAAGCGTACCGGAAACTTCGAGCAACATGCTCACTAAACATGGCCGTGAACTTGGCATCCACATGTTTAAAAATTGTATAAAACACAAACAAAGTCAGAAAATCATGACACTTGTCCACGTGTCATGATATCATATGTATAGGCTGTGATAAAAATTTTAGAATGTTTGGAGAAAGTTGTGAGACACTATGTGTAGAAACCTAAGAGATCCACATGAAATCTAAGAGTTATTTCATGTGGATCTCTTAGGTTTCTACACATAGTGTCTCACAATTTTCTCCAAACATTCTAAAATTTTTATCACAGCCTATACATATGATATCATGGCACGTGGACAAGTTTCATGATGTTCTGACTTTGTTTGTGTTTTATACAATTTTTAAACATGTGGATGCCAAGTTCACGGCCATGTTTAGTGAGCATGTTGCTCGAAGTTTCCGGTACGCTTCTGCAATCGGTCGTAACTTATGCTAAGTAACATGAATATCATTTTTTCATGCACGGTTTTCCAAGTTTCGAGTGACCTGCAGTTCAAATTTGAATTTTCCGAAGAAATTCAAATAAACGAACTAAATCTACTAACTATGGAAACTATGTTATAATTGTCCACAAATGATACATGTAGGTCTACATAGTGTAGGAACATACCACAAAAAGTTTGGGAGACAAAATAAAAAAAATGAAAATACACTTTGCCGAGTGTCTAGGTATGGCACTCGGCAAAGAGGGCTTTGCCGAGTGTCTATTACGTAGCACTCGGCAAAGAAGCCTCTTTGCCGAGTGCCAGCCGTTGGCTCTCGGCAAAGACTGACGGCCGTCAGCTCTGGGACGGCCGCTGACGGCCCTTTGCCGAGAGCCCCGTTTGCCGAGTGCGTTACACTCGGCAAACTTGTTTTTGCCGAGTGCCTACCTGTGCCGAGTGTTTAGCACTCGGTAAAGGGGCTCTTTGCCGAGAGCCTAACTTTACCGAGTGCGACACTCGGCAAAACCGTCTTTGCCGAGTGCCCGACAAAAGGCACTCGGCAAAGAATACAACACTCGGCAAAGCCTCGGATTCCGGTAGTGTTGACTGTAGATGTACATATGTCATAGTAGTAATAATATACTTGGGTAAAACTGTCTGACAGTTTATCTTCTGTCCAGTATTCAATATAGTTCAATAGAAAGGTCTAGAAAGGTTTCTTCAATCATTCCACTTATAAGACACCCCATAGCTCGAGCAGCTCCTGCCCTGACTTCAAGTATAGGTTCCACAAGAACCTGCAAGATACGATAGTGGTAGCACAGTAGAAAACAAATGACAAGTTTGATCGGATCCTACAACACATCGATCGCCTGTACATCCACTTGGGATCAACTAACACCACATATCAACAGATGATTGCATAGCTCAAGTCAGTAAAGAAGGTTCATGCCCTAACATGCAATGGGTGGAAGTGCAGCCGCTCGATTTATCATCCAAGGAGACAGACAAGATTTGTCATGGCTTCTATGTTCCTTCGGTGAGGCCTTAAGCAATGTGAGTCGTCATCATCAATAAGAGAATCCAATCGAAACACTTAAGAAATTCAGCCAAAACAACGACGACAACCGCGCACGCCCAATAGAAGCGAGGAGGGGGAGGCTTGGCTCACATGGTGGGAACGCTCTCGGGCTAGATGAGGTGGACGACAGAGTTGAGACTTTGGAGCACGTGCAACTTCAGATCTGGCACTGACTCTTGCAGCATAGCAAGGACCAAGGAGCACACTAGCAGAGCACACCATGGCCACCAGCCCGCCGTCACCATGGCCACCTCTGCTATCCCGTACGCCATCGCCATCGCCACCGCCAGGAAAGAGAACCGCTAGCGGGCGACGGCGGAGGCAGGTGAACGCACGAGCCGGTGGCTGCGGCAATGATGGTGAAGCCCTGGCGCTGCCTGTGCTTGGCGTTGACAGTGCATTGGATGAAAAAAGATGCCCTGGCGGCAGTTGAGGAGAGGAGGGAGGCGACCGATGCGGCGAGGTGCTCAGCCACGCGGACGAACAGGGTGGCAGCAGTTTATCCGAGGCAGGCGCTCTCCCGGATGAGCATGGTAGCCGCCCTGTGGGGCCAGGGGCGGAAGCGGTGGAAGGTTGTTGAAGGTTCGCACGGACGGGAGGGGATGTGTGAGATAGATGATGTAGATTCGATGGAAATATACGAACGGTGTAGATTTTTGGAAGCCATAACAAGGTAGGCAGGCTACCCCTTTGCAGCCTTAATATAGTAGTATAGATAAACAGTCGAGCAAATAGTTGAAATAAGAATGAAGCAACAATTATGCTAGCGTTAGTACCGATGTTTGGGTAAATTCTCACACCAAAATATATAAATAAGTAATTTATTAATAGTTTAGATATATGTCATATAGGATAAAATCAATTAAAACGTCGATACTCTAAACATAGAAGCGAAGCTTGGTGAATCTTCAATCCACGGGCATCCTTGGAAGTAGATCGCAAACCAACTACTATAGCCAACAATAATGTAAGTCAAGAAATCTACACACCACTAAGGCCTTGTCTAGTCGTGTTTGGATCAAAGCGGATTGAGGGGAATTAAATCTCCTTCTATTCAATTTTGACTAGGGAGGGATTTAATCTTCTTCGATACAAATCCAACCAAATAAGCCTTAAATGTGTGCTGGCCATGGTCAACACGAATGAGCTCGCGTGATCCTAATAGTGGTTGTAGTTTGAATCCTTAGCATATACGGAATAGCATCAAATATACATTGTCTTCTCAAAACCCAATCCATACTCTCATTCTCACCATCCACTCTTCATCACATCTCACCACTCACCACCCATCATCGCATCTCACCACTCATCATGATATCTTACCACTCACCATCCCTCACAATATCCTCATTCTCTTAGTCTAAGCGATGAGGCATCCTCCGCACACCCCTCATCTCAATGTACTTGAGCCGAACCTATACTCTGGAGAGAGAAGAAAGCACAAGAGAAGCTAAACGGACAAAACAAATCATTAGAATCAAACCTAACCAAAACAACCATGGCTATACATATTTTTAACTATGCAGAGTGTGCACATCTTTACCCAAAAGATCATCAGGTGCTAGTCAACAACAAGTATACACCGCTCAAGAAGTAGAACATATCCCAAAAGACTGTCCCAAGTGGAGTAGCATATGACACGATGTATATGCTTGGGATTGTCATTGGGGTAGCAGGAAATCCCACCTCATCCTTCTCATTGTGCTCCTATGGCCTCAAAACTCCATGCGCCTTTACTTCCATATAGTCTGGTCTTCACTAAATCAACATAATAGGCCACATTCCATCTAAGGCTCAGTGTGTGCATATTTGACAAATATCCAATCAATAGGCATCAACCCTACCATTATTGGCTAGAGCAAGCACCTTACACCAACATATGGCCTACCTATCACGGGTAGCCATCCTCAGAACTCATGTCTCATACCAGTCATATCCATCATACCCATAACTCATATTGAATGGGCCTGACATCATCAGTGTTGTGATAGAGGGAGGATGAGGAGCCAGGATTTGGTAGTGTCGAGCTCATCACAAAAGAGAGAACAAAACCTCATGGGAAAAATAGGATCTGAGGTGATTGTAGGCAGGCTTGACTTTGGTTTACGTGGGATGGGTCATGGCTAGGCTAAGCTGGACATGTGTCGAGTGCAGAGCTGAAAGCTCCATATATGGTTTTAGTAAATGAAATAACTAGTTGAATAACCTCTACTGTAAGTGTTATGCATAATACAGATTAAGTCCATACCCAAGTTTTAACAAGGATGATGACCATAAAAAGGATGATGTTGTCCACAATGGTTGATAAAGTGCTCAACATGATAAGAGGAAGGATTAAAGCAAAACTCAAGGGAACAAAGTAGAGGTATAAGCTAAGGCATTTTGTTTTACCGGTCAAGACACTATAGAGTGTGTGACAAGATTTAGGATAGATGGTCGTACTATTAAGAGGAAAGTTTAATCGAAAAATACAGTCATCTAATGCTTTTAGGTGTTTAGATTCATATACGCTGCATATAAGCATAAGTGACATACTTAAGAGCAAGCGAGTATGGTTTATTGAAAATATTTGACATTGGTAAATCTACACTAAAATGTTTGGAAAACATTTAAGGGTTAGCGCACTTGAAAAGAGATTGGAAAATGCTCTCGGTGCAGTTTTTAAGGCACTAAATGTGTTCATTGGGTCACCGGAGACCATGCAGTTGGTGCATCTTGGTTCATTGTAGCCTTCTTATAGTTAGGTTGCAAAGGGTGAAAAGGTCTAGGGTTAGCCCTAGTGGAGGCTATGAACCAGTTGATGTCTTTTTGACACCGTTATGTAGTCATCTTTTCGATGTTAGGTGTCGGTGGGTTTTGGAGAAGAGACCTCACGAAGTCAAGAGGACCGATGATGTCATGAGCCCACTAGAATGACCATTGCTAGGAGGAACCTGTGGGGGATAGATATCCCCCGGGTCCACTAGAAGGCTAGAAGACCTCGCGAAAGGCCTTGGGCCCATTGTTTCGCAAGGCCATCCCTTCATGGGCCTAGGGAGGAATGTCTAGCAGAATGGATCGACACAAGATTGGATCAACTCGAGCCTAGGCGGTCCAGTGAATTCAAGCATTATCCACATCAGTGATCTGATTCTCCCGCGTTGCGCCCTCAGACGTCGGAACTGAGTGATGATAAGTCGGCAGAATTATAGGAAGATAAGCTTAGTCGGTTCACTATTACTTAGGCAAATGTTGTTATCGTATCCGCATGTAACGCCCCACGATCGAGTATATAAGGCCTAGGGGGCACCCCCTCGAACACATCTCACTCATTAGCCATCAACTCAGCTCTCTGGCATCCCTCGTACTAGAGAACTCCCCTGTAACCTACCACATAAAAGATCCACACCAGGATGTAGGGCGTTACGCATCTCAAAGCAGCCCGAACCTGTACAAGATTGTCTGCTGTCTCTCGTGCATCTAGCACGAACCATTGAGCTACAGTCGGTAACATCGTCCTACTCAAAAAAGCACCTCGAGGGGCAACCTTGGGTGCGCGGTCGGACCCAAAACACCGACAGCTGGCGTGCCAGGTAGGGGGGTGTCACTGATCCAAGCTAGCTCAATGGCCATCACTTTCCAGCACAAGATCATCCTCCGCCCTGGATCCGTGTTGTGCTTCGGAACCCTCTCATCTGTGGCAGACGAAGAAGGAACTCTACATCGCATCGCGGATCCGCCGGAGAAAAAACCTTCCTCAACAATCTCGAGGAAAGCCGAAGCAAAGCAGGAAAAAGCACAACCTCCAGCGCTCCTAGCGAAGACTACCTCCTGCAAGTTAGGAGCAGAAGATCCGTCTACCCGGAGAACCCCGTTGTCCACCTCCTCTATGGAAAAATGGACACGGATCACAAGGAAAAAGGAAACAAGCGAGGTGAAAGCTCATCAAGCTGCTCTTCTGGTACCTCCGCCCTCAAAGGAGAACAGAAAGAAGCTTATCGCTACGACAGTTCCATTCTACCCCGACGTCATCTTCATCGGGGGAAGAGTGGAATCATCCCCTGTCTCCAACGATGAACCAACCGTGCCGGGGGAGGAACCTCTTCAGCGGGAATCTCGCCGACGATGGAACCGATGTCGAAATATCCGGCGACATCATGAAGCCAGAGAGCGGGACCTGGCGCAGCCTGTGTCACAAGATGAGATCTCGGAGGTGGGAGAAACTCCAGAAGAACGGGTCTTCAGAGAAAGAAGGAATTCCCGACGACATGATCGTCGGCAAGCTCAAGAACAGGCCGAACAGGAGGCGAGACAACATTGAGAGAACCCTCTTCTCGGATGGAACCTGAACCCCAACTTCGCCCGAGCCATGAACACACCGAGCGAGGTCGGTGGAGTGTTGGCTCGGATAGCCGATGGCCTCCCCCAGACTCCGGACGCCGAGGGCTATCGGTGGCTGCTTACTCGGGCAGCTAATCATCTTCTACCTCTCGCTCATCCTCCGAGCGATCTACGACACGCCATCAACAGTCGGCGGGACGTACGGAGCTCCATCAATGCTTCACGCGAACGATGACATGAGAACGAGATTCGACGCCGAGAAGAGTATGATTGGGATCACGGCATCCCTGCCGGAAGTCAGGCCACCAGAGTTGAGTCGGCAACAGCTTCAACCGGCGGCACGACCCGGGGACGGTCGAGGCACCACGACGACAACTCCCCTCCCTAGGACCGACATCATCATCGTCGACAGGAGGACACATGTGGAGTATCGGCGCTCACTCCACGTCTCAGGGCCATTCAGTGCCCCCCTAACTTCAAAGTCTCCAACGTCGACAAGTACGAGCCTAAGCATGACCCAGGAGGCTGGTTGGCCGTCTATACCACCGCTGCCCGAGCCGCTGTGGCAACTGAAGATGTGATGACCGCGTACTTGTCCATCGTCCTCGGGCAAGATGCGCTGCAATGGCTATGACACCTGCCCCGACACTGCATCGACGACTGGAGCGACTTCAGTCGGTGCTTCATCGCGAACTTCCAATCTCTCTCCGACAAGCCGGAGCAGCCATGGGACCTCAAATCCATCAGGCGCCGAGGGGATGAGACTCTTCGGTCGTACCTCAAAAGGTTTCAGACCATGAGAAATCGTATCCCTGAGGTTGCGGAAGCAGCAGTGATCGAGGACTTCTATCGGGGATCCAATGACTCGCCCTTCGTCCGAGCCATACTTCAAAAGGCGCCGACTACCTCCGAGCAGCTGTTCAGGGAGGCGGACCTCTACATCACCACCGACAAACGGGCTCAGGACCTCATCGAAGGAACGAAGCCTGCACCACCGGCACCACGATGCGACGCGAACTAACAACCTGACAAGCATTGGGAGAAGAGGCCTCGCAACGAGGTTCACGCCGCCGGACCACCCGTCTCACGTGTCCGAGGGGCACCCTGTGGAGGAGAATGAACATTGGACGACATCCTCGACACCCAATGTTTGTACCACAAGGACATGCGCCACACCCTTCGGAACTGCAGAGACTTCAAGCACTCCATCGGGAACGACCGACCCTTCCAACCTCTGCCACCTCCCCCACCATGAGGAGGACCCGGAGAACCTCGACAACCTCAGCAGCAGGAAGGGGGAGGAGGCGGAGCATTCCCCCACGTCGACGGAGAGGTCAACGTCATCTTCGGCGGACACGGGTCTCAAGAGAGCAAGAGGCAACAAAAGCTCAACGACCGTCAGATACTGGTTGCGGCCACCGGTCCTCCCGCCCCGTACCGATGGTCCGAACACCCGATCACTTTTACTCGGGCGGATCAGTGGCTAAACTTCGATCATCCGGACAAGTACCCGCTCCTCGTCGATCCGGTGATTCGAGAGAGCAGGGTAAAGAAGGTGCTAGTGGACGGGGGGAGCAGCATCAACGTCACCTTCCCCCGGACACTCCTAGGCTTGGGAGTCGCACTCAAAGAGCTCCACGAGTCAGACACTCCTTTCTTCGGTATCGTGCCGACAGAAGGAGAATATCCACTTGGACACATCTACATGCCAGTCACCTTTGGAACCCCGGATAACTACAGAACTGAGTTCCTGAGGTTCGAGGTAGCAAGTTTCGACTGCGGATACAACGCCATCATCGGCAAGCCTGGATTGGCAAAGTTCATGGCCATCCCGCATTATACGTACATGATATTGAAGATGCCTGGACCACAAGGAATCATCACTGTGCGCGCTGACTTCCAAGGCGCCGCAGAGTGCTTCCGAGTGGCCATTCAGGCGGCCCTCACCACCAAACCATCGATGACTTCTTCTGCACAAGCGAACTCAAAGCCTGAAAAGGATCTCAAAGTACCTGCAAGCGAAGCTCAAGCCGTGACCTCTATGCGGCCGACTGAGGAAACAAAGAGAATCAACCTCGGGTTCGCTGATGAACGCAAGACTGCCATCATTAGCTCCAGCCTGGATGACAGATAGGAAAGCGCCCTCGTCCAGTTTCTGCAAGATAACAGAGACGTATTCGCATGGCAACCCGCGGATATGCCGGGAGTCCCGAGAGAGCTGGCCGAGCACAAACTGAAGGTCTATCCCCATGCGAGACCGATACGACAAAAGTTGCGTCGTTTCACACCCGACAAGAGAGAAGCTATTCGTGTCGAGCTAGCCCGCTTAGTCGCAGCAGGGTTCATTAGAGAAGTACTGCATCCCAAGTGGTTAGCAAATCCTGTTCTTGTACTAAAAAAGAATAAAGTGGATTGGCGCATGTGCGTCGACTATACAGATCTCAACAAACACTGTCCGAAGGATCCCTTCAGACTTCCTAGAATAGACCAGGTGGTAGACTCGACCGCCGGGTGTTCTGTGTTGTCCTTCTTGGATTTCTACTCTGGGTACCATCAGATCAGCCTGGCAAAAGAAGACGAGGAAAAAACTGCATTCATCACCCCGTTTGGAGCTTTCTGCTATACCTCCATGTCGTTTGGCCTCAAAAACGCTGGGGCGACATACCAGAGAGCCATTCAGACATGCTTATCCGATCACTGGGGCAAGCGTGTAGAAGCTTATGTGGATGACGTGGTGATCAAGACAGAAAACTCAGAAAACTTCATTGAAGATTTGCAGCTGGTCTTCAACAGTCTGCGGCGATATCGGTGGAAGCTCAATCCAGAAAAAGGTGTCTTTGGAGTACCAGCAGGAAAATTGCTCGGATTCATTGTCAGCCACCGAGTAATTGAAGCCAACCCGGAGAAAATCGAAGCTATCATGAGAATGGAAGCACCACAATCGCAGAAGAAAGTACAAAGACTTACTGGATGCATGGCAACTTTGAGCAGGTTCATATCAAGGCTAGGAGAAAAAAGGCCTACCGTTCTACAAATTGCTCAAGAAGGTAGACAAGTTCCAGTGGACCTCAGAAGCTCAGGAAGCCCTTGATGCACTGAAAAAGTTCCTGACAACACCGCCAGCGTTAAAGCCGCCACGCCGAGCCACGCCAAGTCAGTCGGCCGAAGATCTGTTGTTGTACATCTCTTGCACGACTCACGTGGTGAGCACCGCGTTGGTAGTCGAGCGAGCAGAGGAAGTACATGCATATCCAGTACAACATCCCGTCTATTTCATCAGTGAAGTTCTGGGACCCTCAAAGAAGAAATATCCTCAAGTTCAAAAGCTATTGTATGCAGTACTTGTAATTGCACGCAAACTCCGTCACTACTTCGACGACCACAAAGTCATAGTAGTCACCGGGTTTCCAATAGGGGATATTCTCCATAACAAAGAAGCCATTGGAAGAATAGCCAAGTGGGCCTGCGAGCTGGGAGCTCACGACACTGAGTTTTGGCCTCGCACTGCAATAAAGACTCAAGCACTAGTTGACTTCGTATCAGAGTGGACCGAGCAACAAGTACCAGATAACCCGGAGACTGCAGAAGTGTGGCGGATGTATTTTGATGGCTCGCTGAAGCTGTAGGGGGCAGGCGCAGGGATCCTCTTCATTGCACCTGGAGGTGAACAACTCAAATATGCTCTTCAGTTGTTATTCTCAGCATCTAACAATGCAGCAGAATATGAAGCTTTGATCCACGGATTGAACATTGCCATATCACTGGGTATTAAGAGGTTGATGGTATACGAAGATTCACTGGTGGTCATAAGTCAGATAAATAAAGAATGGGATTGCTCGAATGACTCTATGGGCAAGTACTGCACAGCCGTCCGAAAGCTAGAAGACAAATTTGAAGGGCTAGAATTTCATCATGTGGAAAGAGATCGCAATGCGGCAGCAGACGCGTTGTCGAAACTAGGATCCAGTCGGACCTAGGTCCCACCTGGAGTTTTCGTCCAAGAAGTACCACACCCGAGTATTTCCTTAGATCGGGCAGAAGAGTGCAATGTTTTGAGCCATCCAGAGTCAGACTCTAATGACTGGAGGGAGCCTATTATTAAGTATATAAAAAACGAAGAGGAGCCGGATGATAAAGCTGCAGCAGAACGCATCGCAAGACAGTCAGCCCACTACACCCTCATTGGGAATACACTGTACAGAAGAGGCGTAGCAGGAGTCCTCATGAAGTGCATTCCTTCGGTTACCGGGAAACAACTGTTAGATGAGATCCATGCCGGACAGTGCGGAATACACGCAGCATCCAGGACTCTGATTGGGAAGGTCTTCAGGTCTGGTTTCTACTGGCCGACAGCAAAGAGTGATGCAGCCGAGTTAGTCCAGAGGTGTGAAGCTTGCCAATTCTTATCAAAGCAATAGCATTTACCAGCACAGCAACTGCAGACCATACCTGTAACATGGCCATTTGCGTGCTGGGGACTAGACATGATTGGACCCTTCAAGAAAGCTCAGGGAGGATACACTCACGTGCTGGTTGCCATTAACAAAATCACTAAATGGATAGAGTACAAACCCATTGCTTCTCTGACTTCAGCTAAGGTAGTGGAATTCATACAAGATATAATATTCAGGTTTGGAATACCGAATAGCATGACAACTGACTTAGGATCCAATTTCACTAGCTCTGAATTCTTTGATTTCTGCGAACAAAGAAGCATCCAGATCAAATATGCGTCAGTAGCACACCCAAGAGCCAACGGTCAGGTAGAAAGGGCTAATGGAATGATATTGGAAGCACTCAAGAAGAAAGTCTTCGACAAGAATGAAAAGTTTACGGGAAAGTGGATCAGAGAGTTGCCGTATGTGGTTTGGAGCCTAAGAACTCAACCTAGTCGAGCTTTGCATGGAAACACTCCCTTCTTCATGGTCTATGGTTCGGAGGCAGTGCTACCTGTCGACCTCAGGTTTGGGGCACCAAGGCTGGTCTTCGAAAACATAGCTGAGGCAGAAGCTACCAGACTAGGGGATATTGATATATTGGAAGAAGAATGATTGAATACAGTAATTCAGTCAGCTAGATACCAGCAAACCCTGAGGCACTATCATGATAAGGCCATACGACATCGATCCTTCGTAGTGGGAGACTTGGTCCTTCGCCGAATTCTAACGGGGGAAGGACGGCACAAATTGTCGCCACTATGGGAAGGGCCATTCATGGTAGCAGAAGTCACTCGGCTAGGATCATATCGGCTTACTCAAATGGATGGCACGGAAATAGGGAATTCATGGAGTATAGAGCATCTCAGGAAGTTTTACCCCTAGCCAGATTTCAAAGGCTATCGGGGCAGCATTGTATTCTGTAATCGGAAAATACATCATCAATAAAAAGACTTCATTCTCAAGGGTACTCGAACTATTTTTTATCAATCTGCATGCTTACTCGACTTAGGGTGACCACTATACCCTACTAACGGAGCAATCGGCTTAAGTCGGCAGTGACTTAAGACGGTGCAACATGCTCACGCTTACTCAACTTAGGGTGACCACTATACCCTACTAACGGAGCAATCGACTTAAGTCGGTAGTGGCTTAAGACGGTGCAACATGCTCACGCTTACTTAACTTAGGGTGACCACTATACCCTACTAACAGAGCAATCGGCTTAAGTCGGCAGTGACTTAAGACGGTGCAACATGCTCACGCTTACTCAACTTAGGGTGACCACTATACCCTACTAACGGAGCAATCGGCTTAAGTCGGCAGTGGCTTAAAACGGTGCAACATGCTCATGCTTACTTAACTTAGGGTGACCACTATACCCTACTAACGGAGCAATCGGCTTAAGTCGACAGTGACTTAAGACGGTGCAACATGCTCACGCTTACTCAACTTAGGGTGACCACTATACCCTACCAACGGAGCAATCAGCTTAAGTCGGCAATGACTTAAGATGGCGCAACATGCTCACGCCTACCCGACCTAGTATAACATGCTTACAATAACTCATCTTAGGGCGATTTCTATGCCTCACTAGCTAATCAACTAGCATAAAATAGGAAAAAGCTTCAAAACCAGCACACTGCATTTACTTCTGCAATCATAACACCTATTGAATTCCAACAACAGAAAACAAAATAGCATTCAGTACCAAGAACACATTCTAACCGAGTATTCGGGCACATTGATCACATACACATATAGTTCATGAATGTATTCAGTATTTCAACTTGGCAATGTCTTTCTCAGGAGCAACCAATGAAGAAGGGCGACTCGAGGAGTCAGGTGCAGCTTTGACATCGGCAACTATATCATCAGGAACAACTACGCCCGGCCTTCTCATCAAGATCCGCCCCGCGCGAATGGCTTTATCCATAGCCTTGTCGCGCTGAGCCTTCAGAATGGTGGAGTTGTCTTCGGCAACCTTGGTAGCCAGTCGAGCGGTTTCTAGCTCCTGGACGACTGATCTCTTGGAGGCGCGCATATCCTTGATGACGGAGTCTTTGCTTGACACCAACTACCTAAGACGCAAGACCTCATCCTGGGATACTTGCAGCTCGTGACGGTGATGATCCAAATCTGCCATGGTAAAACGGTGGCTCCTCTCCAAGATGGTCAGAGAATTGCTGGCGTCACGATACAACCTATCAAGGTTATCGCGAGAAGCCACAAGTACCCATCTCTCCTCCTACAGACAAGAGTCAACTCTCAAGTATTCAATAAGCAGTAAAAACACAGCAGAAAAAGACAAGTAAGCTTACCTCGTTAGCCGCCCTTTCAGAGTCAAGCTTAGCATTAAGAGAAGAATTCAAAGAATTGGCATCGTATAAAGAAGCATAACCCGAGCCAGGTCAATCTGGCCTTGGGAATACTTCCCCTCGAGTTCAGAGTACCGCCGGGCCATATCTAACAAAAAACAGTCGAAGAAGGACACACAGTTAAAAACAGACTAATCAATCAGCCAAGGAAGAAACAAAGACACTAACCAGCATTTGACATTTTCAAATCAGATATATGCTTCTGAAGCAGCAACGGATTCCATTGCGTCAGAGACAGAGCACCTTCTGGGATAGAGGCACCTTGTGATCTTAATTGACCAGCCATCACGTCGACCAAAGCATGATATTAAAACAAATGAGTTCAAAGACAGTAATTTGCCAAGAGTATTGCCAGAACAGAAAAAGCCAAATTACCTGAAGATTATAAAAGAATGAAGGAAATCCCAAGTCACGAGAAGCTAGGTGGTGGCTCGACGAAGGAATATCAACCGGGGCAATCTGAAGAACATCGCCAGGGATTAATTCAACACCACTAGCAGGCATCAGAACTCTAGCATCTGATGCGCCGACATCTAAGGCGACTCCCTCATTTGAAGCATGCGCTGCTATTACGCCACCAGAATGTGGTGGAGAAGATCTGACGTGGACATCCATGGAGGTATGAGAAGGGGAGCTCGCTCGGACACCCTCGGGGGCTAGGTTGCAGCTCGCACTACCCATCAGAGCCGGATCATCACCGACGACACCCTCGGGGGCTGGGTTGCAGCTTGCGCTACCCACCCGAGCCGGATCATTACCGGCAGCACCCCCGAGGGCTGGGCAATGGCCAGCACCACCCTTGAGGACTGGGTTCTCTGCAATAGCCATCTCTAAGGCTGAAGTATTCTCAGTCACCTCCATGGGAATTGAGCGACCGTGACCGACCTCTTGGTTCCGAAGACCGCTTTCCAAGGTCGACGACGCACGAGATACTGCCTGGGAGACCTCTAATCCCAAATATGGAGTGTCAGAGAAGACGTCCATCATATCACCATCAGTCGGCTCTGACAGCATATCTTTAGGAATAACATCCTTGAGAGTTTGATCAAAATTTGTTATGGATAATTCTTGCAGACCAACAAGAGCAGACATAGCTGGAGAAGGAATGTCGCTATCCCTCCCACTGACTCTGTAACGCCGACTGTTCTTCCGAATCAATGGGACTTCCTCTTCTTCTTCTTTGTCCTCGTTAACAATACGGACCATAAATGGCGCAGGGTCACACCCATTGGGATCAGCTCTGGCAGGGTCACACCCATTGGGTTCAGCTCTAGTAGGGTCACACCCATTGGGCTCAGCATCAACATGGTCACACCCATTAGTTTCAGCTCCAGTAAAGATTTCCACCGGTACTTCTTCAGCAGTAGGAGCAGAAGGACCAGCATCCTGGTCCAGACACGACACTCGCCGAAGCAATCTCTTTTTCTTCTTCTTCCCCTCGGCAAGTGCAGTTGGATGACCGACCTTGTGGAGACGTTTCGGGCGAGTACCCTCAGGCTTTCGGGTGTCCACAGTTCTTTCAAGCTCTGGGATAGTTGCAACAGCCATTGTTTCAGCAGGGACCGAGTCAGAAGAATCCCCAGCCAACATGTCCAGCATAGCACGTATCTCTGCATCACCTGGACTCGTAGGCATCTCAAAGTGAACCTACCTCTCATCATTGGGAAGATCACCAAGTGAAGCAACCAGGACCTCAATATCTTCGGGAGAGGGTCGCTGAAAGGGAAATAGGCTTACACCTTTTCCTAAATTGATTTTGGTGGTTGAATTGCCCAACACAAATAATTGGACTAACTAGTGTGCTCTAGTCTATAAGTTTTACAGGTGCCAAAGGTTCACAATAAGCCAATAAAAAGACCAAGAAAGGGTTCAAACAAAGAGAGCAAAAGACATCCCAAAGGCACCCTGGTCTGGCGCACCAGACTGTCCGGTGTGCCACCGGACAGTGTCCGGTGCACCAGGGGACTCGAAGCTGAACTCGCTACCTTCGGGAAAATGGGAGGCCACTCCGCTATAATTCACCGGACTGTCTGGTGTGCCAGCGGAGCAACGGCTACTTCGCGCGCAACGGTCGACTGCAACCGCATTAAATGGGCTACAGTGTGCGCCAGAGTCAGAGCACGCGCAGGAGGCGCACCGGACAGTCTACAGGACCTGTCCGGTGCACCAGCGGACAGCCCAGAGGCCCCACCTGTCAGAGCTCCAACGGTCAGAACCCAACGGCCGGCTGACGTGGCTGGCGCACCGGACGGTGTCCGGTTGCGCACCAGACTGTCCGGTGCGCCATGCGACAGCAGCCTTCCAACGGCCACTTTTGGTGGTTGGGGCTATAAATACCCCAACCACCCCACATTCAATAGCATCCAAGTTTTCCACCTTCAACACATTACAAGAGCTATAGCGTTCAATTCTAGACACAACCAAAGAGATCAAATCCTCTCCCAAGTCCGGAATCACTCCAAATCAAATAGTGACTAGAGAGAGCGACATTTGTGTTCATTTGAGCTCTTGCGCTTGGATTGCTTCTTTTCTTTCTTCATTCTTCTGATCATACTCAATTGTAACCAAGGCAAGAGACACCAATTGTGTGGTGGTCCTTGTGGGGACTTTGTGTCCCGTTTGATTGAGAAGAGAAGCTCACTCGGTCTAAGTGACCGTTTGAGAGAGGGAAAGGGTTGAAAGAAACCCGGTCTTTGTGACCACCTCAACGGGGAGTAGGTTTGCAAGAACCGAACCTCGGTAAAACAAATCATCGTGTCTCACTCTTTATTTGCCTGCGATTTGTTTTTCCCCCTCTCTCTCGGACTCGTTCATATTTCTAACGCTAACCCAGCTTGTAGTTGTGCTTAAGTTTATAAATTTTAGATTCGCCCTATTCACCCCCCCTCTAGGCAACTTTCAATTGGTATCAGAGCCCGGTGCTTCATTAGAGCCTAATCGCTCGAAGTGATGTCGGGAGCATCCGCCAAGAGGGAGATCGGGACCGGCGAGAAGCCCGCCACAAGCCATTGGAAGGCTCCATCCGGAGAGTCCACCAACAAGGTGAAGTGATCCCCTTCACACAACAAGTCGGGTCAGAGCGGTGACAAGAAGAAGAAGATGAGGAAGGTGGTCTACTACGAGACCGACTCTTCATCGCCATCCACCTCCGGCTCCGACACGCCGTCCGTAACTTCTAAGCGCCATGAGCGCAAGAAGTTTAGTAAGATTCCCCTATGTTACCCTCGCATTTCCAAACGTACTCCTTTACTTTCCGTCCCATTAGGCAAACCACCTATGTTTGATGGTGAAGATTATAATATGTGGAGTGATAAAATGAGGCATCACCTAACCTCACTCCGCACTAGCATTTGGGATGTTGTTGAAATTGGAGTATAGGTACCATCACCAGGGGATGAAGACTATGATTCGGACGAGGTCACCCAAATCCGACACTTCAACTCCCAAGCCACCACTATACTCCTCGCCTCTCTAAGTCGAGAGGAGTATAACAAGGTGCAAGGGTTAAAGAGCGCCAAGGAGATTTGGGATGTACTCAAGACCGCGCACGAAGGAGATGAGGTGACCAAAATCACCAAGCGGGAGACGATCGAGGGGAGCTCAGTCGATTCCGACTCAACCAAGGCGAGGACCCTCAATCCATGTACAACCGCTTGAAGACCTTGGTAAACCAAGTGCGCAACCTCGAGAGCACAAAATGGGATGACCATGAAATGGTCAAGGTTATTCTTAGATCTCTTGTTTTTCTTAACCCTACGCAAGTTCATTTAATTCGTGGTAATCCTAGATACACACTAATGTCTCCCGAGGAAGTGATAGGAAATTTTGTGAGCTTTGAGTTGATGATCAAAGGCTCAAAGAAAATCATCAAGCTAGATGGCCCCTCCACGCCCGAAGCACAACTGGTCGCATTCAAGGCAACGGAGGAGAGGAAGGAGGAGTCTACATCAAGTAGACAACCCATCGACGCCTCTAAGCTCGACAATGAGGAGATGGCGCTCATCATCAAGAGCTTCCGCCAAATCCTCAAGCAAAGGAGGGGGAAAGATTACAAGCCCCGCTCCAAGAAAGTTTGCTACAAGTGTGGTAAGCCCAGTCATTTCATTGCTAAATGTCCATTATATAGTGATAGTGACAGGGGCGACGACAAGAAGGGAAAGAGGAGAGAAAAGAAGAGGTACCACAAGAAGAGGGGCGACGATGCCCATGTGTGCCGCGAGTGGGACTCCGACGAGAGCTCCACCGACTCCTCCTCCGACGAGGACGCCGCCAACATCGCCGTCACCAAGGGCCTCCTCTTCCCCAACGTCGTCCACAAGTGCCTCATGGCAAAGGACGGCAAAAGGAAGAAGGTAAAATCGAGATCCTCCACTAAATATGCAACCTCTAGTGATGAGGATAATTCTAATGATGAGGAAGATAATTTGCATACCCTTTTTGCCAACCTAAACATGCAACAAAAAGAAAAGTTAAATGAATTAATTAGTGCTATTCATGAGAAGGATGAACTCTTGGATTCCCAAGAGGACTTCCTAATTAAGGAAAACAAGAAGCATGTTAAGGTTAAAAATGCTTACGCTCTAGAAGTAGAAAAATGTGAAAAACTATCTAGTGAGCTAAGCACTTGCCATGACATTATTGCCAACCTTAGAAATGAGAATGCTAGATTAATTCCTAAGGTTGATTCAAATGTTTGTGATAATTCCAATCTTAGAGATGATAATGTTAGTTTACTTGCTAAGATTGAAGAATTGAATGTTTCTCTTGCTAGCCTTAAAAATGAAAATGAAAATTTAATTGCTAAGGCTAAAGATTTAGATGTTTGCAATGCTTCCATTTCCGATCTTAGAGATAAGAATGGTATTTTACGTGCTAAGATTGTTGAACTTAATTCTTGCAAACCCTCTACATCAACCGTTGAGCATGTTTCCATTTGTACTAGATGTAGAGATATTAATGTTGATGCTATTCATGATCACCTAGCTTTAATTAAGAAACAAAATGATCACATAACTCAACTTAATGCTAAAATTAATGAGCATGACTTAGAAAATGAAAAATTTAAATTTGCTAGAAGCATGCTCTATAGTGGAAGACGCCCTGGCATCAAGGATGGCATTGGCTTCTAAAAGGGGGACAATGTCAAACTTAATGCCCCTCCTAAAAGATTATCTAACTTTGTTAAGGGCAAGGCTCCCATGCCTCAGGATAACGAGGGTTACATTTTGTACCCTGCCGGTTATCCCGAGAGCAAAATTAGGAGAATTCACTCTAGTAAGTCTCACTCTGGCCCTAATCATGCTTTTATGTATAAGGGTGAGACATCTAGTTCTAGGCAATCAACCCATGCTAGATTGCCTAAAAAGAAAACTCCTGCTGCAACAAATGATCATAACATTTCATTTAAAACTTTTGATGCATCTTATGTGCTAACCAACAAATCAGGCAAGGTAGTTGCCAAATATGTTGGGGACAAACACAAGGGCACCAAGACTTGTGTTTGGGTACCCAAAGTTCTTATATCTAATGTCAAAGGACCCAAAACCGTTTGGGTACCTAAAATCAAGAACTAAATTTCTTTTTTAGGTTTATGCATCCGGGGGCTCAAGTTGGATCATTGATAGCGGGTGCACAAACCATATGACAGGGGAGAAGAAAATGTTCTCCTCCTATGAGAAAAACCAAGATCCCCAACGAGCTATCACATTCGGGGATGGAAATCAAGGTTTGGTCAAAGGATTGGGTAAAATTGCTATATCTTCTGACCATTCCATTTCAAATGTTTTTCTTGTAGATTCTTTAGATTATAACTTGCTTTCAGTTTCACAATTGTGTAAAATGGGCTACAACTGTCTTTTTACGGATATAGGTGTCACTGTCTTTAGAAGAAGTGATGATTCAATAGCATTTAAGGGAGTGTTAGAGGGTCAGCTATACTTAGTAGATTTTAACAGAGCTAAACTCGACGCTTGCTTAATTGCTAAGACTAACATGGGCTGGCTCTGGCATCGCCGACTAGCACACGTTGGAATGAAGAATCTTCACAAGCTTCTAAAGGGAGAACACATTTTGGGACTAACAAATGTTCATTTTGAGAAAGACAGGATTTGTAGCGCATGTCAGGCAGGGAAGCAAGTTGGTGTTCATCATCCACACAAGAACATCATGACGTCTGACAGGTCTCTCGAGCTCCTACACATGGACCTATTCGGCCCGATAGCTTACATAAGCATCGGTGGGAGTAAGTACTGTCTAGTTATTGTGGATGACTATTCTTGCTTCACTTGGGTGTTCTTTTTGCAGGAAAAATCTCATACCCAAGAAACCTTAAAGGGATTCTTGAGACGGGCTCAAAACGAGTTCGGCTTAAGGATCAAGAAAATAAGAAGCGACAACAGGACGGAGTTCAAGAACTCTCAAATTGAAGGCTTCCTTGAGGAGGAGGGCATCAAGCATGAGTTCTCCTCTCCCTACACGCCACAACAAAATGGTGTGGTGGAGAGGAAGAATCGAACTCTACTAGACATGGCAAGAACCATGCTTGATGAGTACAAAACATTGGATCGATTTTGGGCCGAGGCGGTCAACACCGCTTGCTACGCCATCAACCGGTTATATCTACACCGAATCCTCAAGAAGACATCATATGAACTCCTAACCGGTAAAAATCCCAATGTTTCATATTTTAGAGTCTTTGGTAGCAAATGCTTTATACTTGTTAAAAGAGGTAGAAAATCTAAATTTGCTCCTAAGGCTGTAGAAGGCTTTTTACTAGGATATGATTCAAACACAAGGGCATATAGAGTCTTTAACAAGTCCTCTGGGCTAGTTGAAGTTTCTTGTGACATTGTGTTTGATGAGACTAACGGCTCTCAAATAGAGCAAGTTGATCTTGATGAGCTAGGTGATGAAGAGGCTCCGTGCGTCGCGCTAAGGAACATGTCTCTTGGGGATGTGTATCCTAAGGAATCCAAAGAGCCTCCAAATGCACAAGATCAACCATCTTCCTCCATGCAAGTATCTCCACCAACTCAAGATGAGGATGAGACTCAAAATGATGAAGGAGAAGATCAAGAAGTTGAGCCACCTCAAGAGGAGAGCAATGATCAAGGGGGAGATGCCCATGATCAAGATGAGGAAGATGAACAAGTTCCAAGACCGCCACACCCAAGAGTCCACCAAGCAATCCAACGAGATCACCCCGTAAACACCATCCTCGGTGATATTCAAAAGGGGGGTAACTATTCGATCTCGTGTTGCTCATTTTTGTGAACATTACTCTTTTGTTTCCTCTATTGAGCCACACAGGGTAGAGGAACACTTCAAGATTCGGATTGGGTGGTGGCGATGCAAGAGGAGCTCAACAACTTCACTAGGAATGAGGTATGGCATTTAGTTCCACGTCCTAATCAAAATGTTGTAGGAACCAAGTGGGTCTTCCGCAACAAGCAAGATGAGCATGGTGTGGTGACAAGGAACAAAGCCCGACTTGTGGCCAAGGGATATTCACAAGTCGAAGGTTTGGATTTCGGTGAAACCTATGCACCCGTAGCTAGGCTTGAGTCAATTCGCATATTACTTGCCTATGCTACTTACCATGGCTTTAAGCTTTATCAAATGGACGTTAAAAGTGCCTTCCTCAATGGACCAATCAAGGAAGAGGTCTATGTTGAGCAACCTCCCGGCTTTGAAGATAGTGAGTATCCTAATCACGTATATAAACTCTCTAAGGCGCTTTATGGGCTAAAGCAAGCCCCAAGAGCATGGTATGAATGCCTAAGAGATTTTCTTATCACTAATGGCTTCAAAGTCGGAAAGGCCGATCCTACTTTATTTACTAAAACTCTTGACAATGATTTGTTTGTATGCCAAATTTATGTTGATGATATTATATTTGGGTCTACTAACAAATCTACTTGTGAGGAATTTAGTAGGATCATGACACAAAAATTCGAGATGTCTATGATGGGGGAGTTGAAGTACTTCTTGGGATTTCAAGTGAAGCAACTCCAAGAGGGCACCTTCATTAGCCAAACGAAGTATATTCAAGACATTCTCAACAGTGGCGAAGCCACCAGGGGTGCCGGAGTGGGCCTGGCACCCCCGAACGGCCCAACTAAATCAGATTAATAATGTATTCTATAGCCCGTCTTGCTGCCAGTTTATTATTTGATAGTCTGAAACCCTTAATTTTTTCATCAACACACAACGGCCCGACGCCGCATCGCCGCATCGTCTTCCACTTCTCTGGCAGCGAGCACCTGGGCACCTGGGACCTGGCTGTCGCACGCACCTGCTGGGCTGTGCCGTGTGCGGCTGGCCGGCTGGGCACCTGGCACTCTAGCCGGCAAGGCGGCAACAGCGAGCACGTAGGGCCGCAGGGGACAACCGGCACTCAGGTTTGTCTAGTCTTGATTTTAATTTTTGAGAAGCTAGCTAGGTGCCTAGGTAAAAGAATGAATTAGATAATTACTAGTCGTCAATTGTGTTTATTTGAGGCATTGTTATTATGTAATTTTGCATCTACTTAATTTCAGCCAAGATGAAGAGAAAACTCAAGACAATTGATTGCTTTTTTCAACGTGATAATCCTAGAGCTACTCCTGTAGAAAATTCTAACCTAACCAATGTGCAAGATTCTGATCCAATTAATTTGCATACTGAGGCAGCTGAGCTAAATCAACAAGAGACTTTAGCCACGGCATTTGAGAGAGACCCAGGTAAACGTGTTCAAATTTTGAGGCTACCTTTTGATCAACAAGATGAAGCTCAGAGATTTTATATATCTGAGGGCCCATATCAAGTTATATTAGATGAGTACCCATTGAATGATGCATCTCATGCTCGTCGGTTCCAGAGCAATTGGTTTAAACAATTTACTTGGCTAGAGTATTCACCTCATACAGATCGTGCTTATTGTCTCCCATGCTTTCTTTTTTCAAAGAAACCAATTGGAAAGTATGGATCAGATACATTCACAGTCAAGGGGTTTAACAATTGGAAAAAGGTTAATGAAGGAAAGGAATGTGCTTTTCTAAAACACATGGGAAATTCTAGTTCTGCCCATAACTTTTCTGTTGGTTGTTTCAATAATCTAAAAAACAGTATGGCTCATATTGACAAGGTGATGGTTAAAGAAAATGAGAAATTAGTTGCAGAAGCAAGACTAAGGCTTACGACTACCATCAATTCCATTAGGTAAAAAATCAGTTTGTTTTTGTATGATGTTTATACCTATGTATACATTATTATCTTACAACCTTGCATGCTGTGTAGGTGGCTAACATTTCAAGGTTGTCCATTTAGAGGCCATGATGAATCTCAGAATTCATTAAATCAAGGTAATTTTCTTGAAATGGTCAAGCTTTTGGCTTCATATAACAAGGAGGTGAAAGGAGTTGTGTTAGAAAATGCTCCAAGAAATGCCAAATACACTTCATCTGATGTCCAGAAGGAAATTCTAAGCATTATTGCACGGAAAGTGCAAAAATTAATAAGAGAACAAATTGGCACTAGCAAGTTTTGCATCATGGTTGATGAAGCTCGAGATGAATCTAAAAAGGAGCAAATGGCAATAGTCATCCGTTTTGTCAACAAAGAAGGACTTATCAAGGAACGTTTTCTTGACCTCGTTCATGTGAAGGATACTACTGCATTGACTCTTAAGAACTCAATTTGTGTTGTCTTAACTGCTAATAGCTTGAGTATAGAAGACATCAGAGGCCAAGGTTATGATGGTGCAAGTAATATGAGAGGGGAATGGAATGGATTGAAGGTTCTAATTCTAAACGAGTGTCCATATGCATATTACATTCATTGCATGGCTCATCAACTGCAATTGGCTCTAGTGGCAGCATCAAGGGAAGTGCAAGAGGTACACAACTTCTTTCAACATGCAACTTTCATCATAAATGTTGTTAGTTCATCTACTAAGCGCAATGATGAGTTACTAGCTGCACAAGCTGAAGAAATAGCTCGTGAAATTGAATTGGGAGAGCTTGACACTGGACAAGGTGCAAATCAGATGAGCTCTCTACAGAGGCCAGGGGACACTAGATGGAGTTCCCATTACAAGTCAATTCAAAGCTTAAAGAAGATGTTTAGCGCCACAATTTCAGTCCTACGTAGTATTGCAAATGATCGTTCAGTTTCAAAGTATTCTCGTGGTGATGCTGCAGGTGCACTACAAATTATTGTCAAATTTGATTTTGTGTTTATTTTGCTCATGATGGAAAAGATTATGAAGATTACTGATGTGCTATGTCAAACACTCCAAAAGAAGTCAATTGATATTTTAAATGCAATAGATTCAGTTTCCAATACTAAAGTCTTACTTGGTAACTTGCGAAACGATGGTTGGGATCCTCTTCTTCAGGAGGTCAATTACTTTTGTGAAAAGAATGACATCGATATTTTGGATCTGAATCACAAGTATGTTTCCTTTGGCTAAATTATTGCACAATTATTATTCATATCATATGAATTGATCTTATTTGCATTTTATCACATTTGTAGGTTTGTTGATGTGACCAAATCTCGAAATAAGAATGATAACACCACAGTTTTTCATCATTATAAATTTGATGTGTTTAATGTCGCAATTGATCAACAACTGAATGAGATAGAAGATCGATTTGGTGGCCAAGCGACAGACCTTTTATCACTTTGTGCTTCCTTGAATCCAATACTTGGCTCTTTTGACATAGAAAAGGTATGCTCTCTAGTGGAAAAGTATTATCCTGCAGATTTCTCAAATAAAGAAAGAATGCAATTAGAGTGCCAATTGCCACATTTTCAACTTGATGTTTGCAACCATCCAGAACTGAAGGGTTTATCATCTTTAACTGATTTAACAAGTGGATTAGTTAAGCTGGGTAAAGATTCTTCTTATCCGATGGTAGATAAATTATTGAGATTACTCTTAACTCTCCCTGTGTCAACTGCGACCACAGAGAGAGCCTTTTCAGCTATGAAATTTGTGAAGACACGTCTTCGAAGCAAAATGGGAGATGCCTATTTACGAGATTATCTGGTCGTTTATATTGAAAGGGAATTAGCGCAATGATTTGTTCTGATGATATTATCAAGGCCTATGATCTAGCTAATACACGTAGAGCTAAATTCAAAATAACTGAGATGTAATTTTATTTTGTTTGACAAAATAGATGCTGTTTTATTATACTGTTTTTAATGAAGATTATTTATCAATATATACATTGTGGTTGGTTCTCTTGCCATTTTTATATTGTGTTCTTGCTGGTTTGGTCGCTTGGAGGCTAAGCCTGCCCCCTCTATCTTCGGATCCTGGCTTCGCCCCTGATTCTCAACAAGTTTGGGATGAAGGATGCCAAGCCCATCAAGACACCCATGGGAACTAATGGGAATCTCGACCTCGACACGGGAGGTAAATCCGTAGATCAAAAGGTATACCAGTCGATGATAGGTTCTTTACTCTATTTATGTGCTTCACGACCGGATATTATGCTTTCCGTATGCATGTGTGCAAGATTCCAAGCCAACCCTAAGGAAGCTCACCTTACGGCCATAAAACGAATCTTGAGATATTTAGTTTATACTCCTAAGTTTGGGCTTTGGTACCCTAGGGGATCCACATTTGATTTAATTGGTTATTCGGATGCCGATTGGGCAGGGTGTAAAATTAATAGAAAGAGCACATCGGGGACTTGCCAGTTCTTGGGAAGGTCTCTAGTGTCTTAGGCTTCAAAGAAGCAAAATTCCGTCGCTCTTTCTACCACCGAAGCCGAGTATATTGCTGCAGGCCATTGTTGCGCCTAATTACTTTGGATGAGGCAAACCCTTAGGGACTATGGTTACAAATTAACCAAAGTTCCTCTTCTATGTGATAATGAGAGTGCAATCCGCATGGCGGATAATCCCGTTGAACATAGCCGCACTAAGCACATAGCCATTTGGTATCATTTTCTAAGGGATCACCAACAAAAGGGAGATATCGAGATTGCATATATTAACACTAAGGAACAATTAGCCGATATCTTTACCAAGCCACTAGATGAACAAACATTTAACAAACTTAGGCATGAGCTAAATATTCTTGATTCTCGGAATTTCTTTTGATGTTTTGCACACAGCTCATTAATATACCTTTGATCATATCTCTTTTATATGCTATGACTAATGTGTTTTCAAGTGTATTTCAAACCAAGTCATAGATTGAAAGGGAATTGGAGTCTTCGGCGAAGACAAAGACTTTCACTCCACTCCATCGAAATTACTCATCCTTCACCGTCACTCCGAGCCGCTCTCCAACTTTGGTATAATCTTCACTCATATTTTGTTCGCCAAAGGGGGAGAAAGTAGTTAAAAGGGCTTATATTTCACTCAAGTATCTGTTTTTGGCGATTCATGCCAAAGGGGGAGAAAGTATTAGCCCAAAGCAAAAGGACCGCACCACCATCAAATTTGAAAATTTGAGTTAAGAAAAGGTTTTAAAATGATGATTTTTTCAATACTATCTTACTTTTGATAGAATTTCAAATTGAGTCATCCTCTTCAAAAACTAATATCTAAAACCCTCTTGAACACTAAGAGGAGGATTTTATTGAGGGGGAGTTTTGATTAGTCAAAGGAAAAGCATTTGAAACAGGGGGAGAAAATTCAAATCTTGAAAATGCTTCTCAAAATCTTATTCATTTACCTTTGACTATTTGCAAAAGGACTTTAAAAAGAATTTACAAAAGAATTTGCAAAAACAAAACATGTGGTGCAAGCGTGGTCCAAAATGTTGAAAAATATAAAGAAACAATCCATGCATATCTTATGAGAATATATTGGTTTCATTCCAAGCAACCTTTGCACTTACAATTATGCAAACTAGTTCAATTATGCACTTCTATATTTGCTTTGGTTTGTGTTGGCATCAATCACCAAAAAGGGGGAGATTGAAAGGGAAATAGGCTTACACCTTTTCCTAAATTGATTTTGGTGGTTGAATTGCCCAACACAAATAATTGGACTAACTAGTGTGCTCTAGTCTATAAGTTTTACAGGTGCCAAAGGTTCACAATAAGCCAATAAAAAGACCAAGAAAGGGTTCAAACAAAGAGAGCAAAAGATATCCCAAAGGCACCCTGGTCTGGCACACCGGACTGTCCGGTGTGCCACCGGACAGTGTCCGGTGCACCAGGGGACTCGAAGCTGAACTCGCTACCTTCGGGAAAATGGGAGGCCACTCCGCTATAATTCATCGGACTGTCCGGTGTGCCAGCGGAGCAACGGCTACTTCGCGCACAACGGTCGACTGCAACCGCATTAAATGCGCTACAGTGCGCGCCAGAGTCAGAGCACGCGCAGGAGGCGCACCGGACAGTCTATAGGACCTGTCCGGTGCACCAGCGGACAGCCCAGAGGCCCCACCTGTCAGAGCTCCAACGGTCAGAACCCAACGGCCGGCTGACGTGGCTGGCGCACCGGACGGTGTCCGGTTGCGCACCAGACTGTCCGGTGCGCCATGCGACAGCAGCCTTCCAACGGCCACTTTTGGTGGTTGGGGCTATAAATACCCCAACCACCCCACATTCAATAGCATCCAAGTTTTCCACCTTCAACACATTACAAGAGCTATAGCATTCAATTCTAGACACAACCAAAGAGATCAAATCCTCTCCCAAGTCTGGAATCACTCCAAATCAAATAGTGACTAGAGAGAGCGACATTTGTGTTCATTTGAGCTCTTGCGCTTGGATTACTTCTTTTCTTTCTTCATTCTTGTGATCATACTCAATTGTAACCAAGGCAAGAGACACCAATTGTGTGGTGGTCCTTCTGGGGACTTTGTGTCCCGTTTGATTGAGAAGAAAAGCTCACTCGGTCTAAGTGACCGTTTGAGAGAGGGAAAGGGTTGAAAGAAACCCGGTCTTTGTGACCACCTCAACGGGGAGTAGATTTGCAAGAACCGAACCTCGGTAAAACAAATCATCGTGTCTCACTCTTTATTTGCCTGCGATTTGTTTTTCCCCCTCTCTCTCGGACTCGTTCATATTTCTAACGCTAACCCGACTTGTAGTTGTGCTAAAGTTTATAAATTTCAGATTCGCCCTATTCACCCCCCTCTAGGCGACTTTCAGTTGCACTATAAGACCCAAACCACAATCACCAGCAGGAGGATTGGACACAAAATTGAAAAAGGACTTAGAAGCTGGCAGATTCCAAGCAGAATATGCAACAGGAGCACCGATATTTGATACTTTGCCCCTCAAGATCATCTCCATTCAGCTCACCAAATCCACAGCTGGAATCCTCTTGTTGGTAACCTGGGTTGAGTCGGTGACAGCACTGTACAAAGAAGTCGGGTATGCTCTGTCTTTCAGTGGCTGAATATTCTTAAAAACAAAGTCTACAACCACAGCTTCAGCGGTCAGACCTCTCTCCTTCAACAAACAAATTTCAGCAAGCAGAACCTTGGCTTCTGTTATCTACAAATCTGTAGGGGACTCAATCCAACTCGGAGTGCGAACATCCGGTTGTCTCCCTAACCAAGGGGGGAGGGACTTGCCATAGTTTTCCACAATGAACCACTCTAAACGCCATCCTTTAATGCTATCCTTGAGTGGGATATCAAGGTAATCTGTTTTCCTCCCACGGCGCATCTCCAGACTCGCACCGCCCACGAGCTGGTGTTGCCCCCCAGCCATCCCAGGACGACAGTGATACAAATACTTCCACAAACCGAAGTGAGGAAGAATTCCAAGGTAGGCCTCACACAGATGAATAAAGACAGAAATTTGTAGAATAGAGTTGGGATTCAGGTGAGTCAGATTCAGATTGTAAAAGTCAAGGAGACCGCGAAATAAGGGAGAAATGGGAAGAGCAAGGCCGCGGATAAGAAAAGGGATGTAAACAACGGACTCGTGAGTATCCTCTGTCGGGACAGTAACCCCACGACGAATCCGCCAAGAGCAAAGCTCCTTCGGAGGAAGAACTCCGACATCGACAAGGTGGAGAAGATCCGACTCGGAAACAACATACATATGATTACCTGCGAAAGGCAACTGACTGTTGAGATCGATAGGAGGAATGACCGCAGCAGTAGAATTCTGGTTCTTCCGCTTAGGCGCCATCGCAATCTCGTCGGTGGACTGAGCGGAAGCAAAATCAAAGGGAAACAGAGGATGTCCGGAGGCAAAAAAGTGAGGCTAGGGCTCAGAGCGCAGAGGCGTGCGACGACGTGATATAAATGGGGTTTTCCCGGGTCAGACACCGTTTATAAAAAGTGCTCAGTCACCACTCGGTTGTTATTTCTAAAATGTCAACGTGGCTCGATATGACTGTTGGAACTTGCTCTCCTGAGCAAGATGATCCAACGGGGGAGTGAAGGTAATGCGGACAAGGTTTTAGCTCAAGAAGGCAATTGCTCTGTTAATCTCGCCTCTCAAGGGCACTGTGCTGGGGTATTTATAGGTGCCTGAGTGCCCAGCGTCGTGGATTAAGGACGCATGTGCCCTCAGGCGCCTAGGTCATCCCGGAATATTCCCATAAAGCAGGGTTACAAACTGTCATTACAGAAAAGCCTTCACAAACCGGGCCCGTAATGTGCTCAGCCGCGCGGGGCCTGTTACAATGGGCCGAATTCTATGTGGGCCTTCGCGTTGGATGAGGCCGCGAGACGGAGCGACCTCGTCGTAGGCCTTTGTCTTGCAGCGTATTGGATGAAGGGTGGAAACTGCCGGTCGTTTAGCCTCCGTTGGTTTGGTGAGATCGGCGAAGGCATCGAGCGAAGGGTGGTGTCTTCGCCTTTGCCCCAACATTTGCCCTCCAAGGGACCAGTTCTACTAAGTCATCTGGTGCCGAAGGCGTCGCTAGATGGTGGAGATGCTGCCCTTGCTCGAAGTGGTTCCGCGGGGGTTTTTGATGTGACCGTTGACGGACGCGGCACTGTTGGACTGCGGGTTTCCCGAAGCGTCGCGTCCTGTGTATAAAAGGGGGTGGGGCGGCGTGGGTTAGGTACTCTTTCTGTGCGCCGCAAAACCCTAGCCTCCTTTTGAAACCAACCGCTCGCCTGCCCTCCTTGCTCCTGCTCGTCGGAGATCTGGCCCGTGTGAAGCAGACCGCTCGCCGTCGCCGACGGTACGTAGCCATGCCGTCCTCTTCCTCTTCTGCTGTCGATACACCGCCGGTCGGCGCATCGTCCGAGGGCACGCTGAGCAGTGTGGCGGCGGAGGAGTTGCATCCTGGTGACACAGTGGAATTCGGCATGTCGCGGATGTCCTCGGTCCGCGTGCACGACATGCAACAACTTGGATATTTCGGCGGCGGAGTGGCGCGTGTCCCGGGGGCGGAGGAGGTCCCCGAGCCAGAAGGCGAGTTGGTCGTCTTCGAGGCCTTTTTCGCCGCTGGCCTTCGTCTGCCTACGCATCGATTCATGGCGGAGGTCCTGCGTAGATTCGAGGTCCAGGTCCACCAGCTGACACCGAATGCTGTGGTGGCCCTGGCAAAGTATGTTTGGGCGACGACTTCGTACGGCGGACAGCCCTCTGTGGAAGTCATTGTGAAGCATTATTGTCTGCATTGGCAGAAAAGGAAAATTGGACATAAGATTGCACAATTTGGATCTTGCACATTTACGCCGAAGATCGGCAAGACTTCGATGGAAGTCGTGGAGTTGGTGCCCTGTGCCCGCAATAAATGGGGCAACTGGTGGAAATTTGGTTTTACATTTCCGAAGGCACAGTCGAAGACCATCCAGGGCTCCCCGTGGCCGTCATGTGCTCACATTATTACGTAGCGTACCCGCAGTTCGAGGTAGCGGAGGATGATGAAAACGAAGGGGCCCTTCGGTGCGCTGTTCGCATGAGTAGCGGGCGTGACCTTGTTGAGGAGTTTGTCGGGTATGGGGTATGGCCTTTGGCGCATGGCTGGGCACTGGGCGAAGTATGCCCTCGCCAGATGCCCTCCCATGGCGGGATGCTGGTGCAAAGTCCTGCCTTCGCGCTGGATTTGCATGACCGAGATCCTGCCGCATTCGTGCGTGAAGCGGAAGACGGTGCGGCGAGGATCGTGGGTCGCTACGTGCCGAAGACAGAGGGTCTGCGGAGCTGGGATATCCGTGGGTCCAATGACAGGCTGAATCGGGTCTTCAAATTGAACCGTTTACCGTACGGTTGTTATCCCGGGGAAGACGTCGCCGACCGCCGCGGGAAGAAACCGATGGGCGGTACCAAGGAAGGGCCTTCGCAGGAGACTGCCCTGGCCACTAAGAAGAGAAAACTAGGTACTATAGTGGGGAAAGGGGGTGTCTGATAATTTTGCTATGGAGTTGATGGGGACATGTGCGGCCCCCAGGGGAAGGATGTCTTCGCCCGAGCTTCGGGAGTCTTCGGCGCGAATGCTGGAGGTTACCGAGGGTCGGTGGCCAAAGAATCTTCTGATCCCCTAGGCAGAGGGCGAAGACATGTCTATGTCTCGTATAGCTCGTGGCTTGAGGATTTTCCCTTACGGACGGAACATTGATGTTGTTGTGTCGGCAGTGATGAACAAGGATCGCCAGGATGCTGCGCAGAAGCGCCGGGCGGTCGTCAGGCTCCCTGATCCTAGGCGTGAAGCGAAGAGAGCGCGGGGGAGTGCGAAGGCCGCCGCCCCCGGCGGTAGCCAGCCGACGCTGACTGCGAAACCGGCTGCGCCCGGATCCAGCAAGGTGTCGGAGAGCACGAAGGCAGTCGTCGCCGGCGGAACCAAGTCTACCTCGGGCGGAGCTGCGAAGGTCCAGGAGCTGCCTTCGTCGGGGAGGCGCGTTGCCGACTTCGGCACGAATATTAGTGTGGATGACTATTTCGTTGGTAAGTAGTTTTTTTTCACCGGTGGTGCGTTGCAGGGACGGGCGAGGGGCAAATGGTTGTTGTCCCACCTGCGGTGGCAACCACGGCGTCAACCGCGATGGTTGGGGTGAAGGGTGACGCTTCCTGCGCGAGTGGTGAGATTTCGTCGGCCGCCGCCGTCAAGGACGAGGCGGGCACCATGTCCCATCGGCTGAGGGAGGCGTCGCAGCAGCTGTCACAGCAGCTAAGTCAAGTAAGTTGAGCTGGACTTCGGTGTTTGGTGTTTCCATGGGGATTGTGGTCTTATGTGTTTCTGTTAGGTGGCCGACTTCGCCGACCGCGTGGCGTCGGGTGCCCTTACTGCAGATGTGTCTGCCAAAGTCGAGAGACTTCAGGTGCAGCACGCGGACGCCGTCCGGGAGAAGTCGGCTACGGAGAGCAAAAACCGTAGGCTGGCGGAGAAGGTGGCCACCCTGAAGGCCAAGAAGACAGACCTCCGGCGCCAGCTAGCGGAGGAAAGGAGGGAGGCCAACCAGGCCATCGCCGAGGCGCAGGCTGCGCAGGCGGAGGCCAAATTGGCGCGGGCGGAGGGAAGCCTTGCCAGCCAATGCGCCGAGGAATGGGAGGTGCGGTTCAACGCTCTGCACTGCTACATGGACAAGGCGGAGGCCTCTACACGCTCGGAGGTTGAGTGGACTCGCGCTCAGCTCGTGGAGTCGTACCGCGAGCTGGGTGCGCGGACTGCTGACTTCGAGGTGCCCGACCGAGAGGCGGGCCTTCGCTTCCTCGAGTGGTTGCAAGAGGAACTGCTGGTACTCCCTACCATCGTGGAGGGTTTTATGTCCTTTGCCTCCCTCGTCACCTGCGAAGGGGCCATGAATGCGCTATCCCGCGAGGGGTGCAAACACTATGAGGTCTTCGACCGGTCCGATGAAAACTTTGAGCGCGAAATTTTTAAGGTTGAAGACCTTGTGATAAAGGATTCCGCGGGGGCACTCTTTGATCGGATGTGGGGTCCTCATGGCCGGGAGGCGGTTAGGGAGCGGTCTGATCGGGCGAGGGAGCAGGTAAGGCTTGTTTTTGTTTTTTTTGTTTCGTGTGGTTGAATGTGGGTACGTGTGGGTTTGCTGAATGAGTGTGATGTTGCTGCAGATGGCGCGAGCCAAGGATGTCGAAGACCTTGGGGATCTGAACGGCGTGCGGCCCGAGGCCGAGGTCAACCCGGTGTTGCCCGAGGCTGAGGTCAACCCGGCCCGACGCTCGGAAACCGTTGAGGGCTCCTCCGCCAGGCCTGTGTCCACTGTGTCCGGTGAAGGCTCCTTGCTAACCCCTGCGCCGACGGCGGAGCACCCCCCGAAGGTGGTGGCGGAGCCGGCAGCGGAGGATCCCATGGCGGCGGCCGGGCCTTCGCAGGTGGCTTCATAGGTTTGGGGGAGTTAGTGAATTTTGTCTGTGTTACTGAACCTTGGTTGCTGTGCAGGTTCAAGATTTTGGGCCTGCGCACGCAACCGCTACTGATACTGCTAATTTTATGGCGGCTTCGACCGTGGTTGCTAAAAATGAGTTGGATGATTCTGTGTCTAAGTTTTTTGAGTCTGATGATTCTGGGAGTTCGGTTGTGTGGACTGAAGAGTCTTCGGATGAGGACTTGGATTATTTTGCGGCCTTGGATGTGGCTGCGGCGGAGGCTTCTCCGCGTGTGATGGATGCTGAAGTTTTTCCTAGTCCGAGTGCTAGGCGCAGGCGGCGGAGGGCGGTGGCGAAGCGTAGAGTGAGTGAGGTGGACGGTGGGCGTCTTCGCGTGGATAGGGCTGGCAAGCGGGAATTGTTGTCCTCGCCAGCTGGGCCGAGTGTAGGTGAGGGGGAGTTGTGAAGTCTCTTTGAGGGTGAGGAGCTGAGGATAATGTTGTTTAACTACAGGGAGATGGGTATCATCCCGAAGGTTAAACCATTGTAAGGTGTGATGCCCTCGCTGTATGTGTGTAACTTTAATTGGCATGATGATTTGTATGATGAGGTTGTGTGCGTTCGCTGATTCGGACGTGCCCGTGGGGGACTTGTGCACTTGATCTAGCGCGTTTGTTATGTCGGTCCGGCTGCACCTGTAATCGGTTTTTGTATGGATAGTCTTTTGGGGGAGACTTCGATTTTGCGCACTTGTTGTGCTAGTCCGGCTGCACCCTTAGGCGACTTTTGCACGGATAGTCTTTGGGGAAGACGTCAATTTTGTGCACTTGTTGTGCTAGTCCGGCTGCACCCTTGGGCGACTTTTGCACGGATAGTCTTTTGGGGGAGACTTCGATTTTGCGCACTTGTTGTGCTAGTCCGGCTGCACCCTTAGGCGACTTTTGCACGGATAGTCTTTGGGGAAGACGTCGATTTTGCGCACTTGTTGTGCTAGTCCGGCTGCACCCTTAGGCGACTTTTGCATGGATAGTCTTTTGGGGAAGACTTCGATTTTGCGCACTTGTTGTGCTAGTCCGGCTGCACCCTTAGGCGACTTTTGCGAGGAGTGTCGCACGCGAGGGTAGCCAGCGCTGTCCCTCGCGGTGACTTCGTTGTGGTCGAATGCCGAAGACCGTCGATGCGGTCTTTTTCGACGTTGTAATTTTTGAGGGGGATTTTTTGTGTGTATATTACATGGCTCCGCCTCATTAAAAACCTCACCCCCAAGAGGAAAAAAGTGCGGGCCAGAATAAAGCTGTTTTGCGAATTACAACGGCGAGCTGGCCCTGAGGAGTCAAACAAAAAATTTGCGGAGATTGTCAATGTTCCAAGAATGCTCTAAGTCCTCGCCGGATGGCGTTGTTAGCCTGTACGCGCTGGGGGACGCTTTCGTATTGACGTTGAAAGGGCCCTCCCACTTTGGCTCTAGCTTGCCCCGGGACTCTGTCCGAGCTGTCCGGACGAGGACGAGGTCTCCTTCGCTGAATTCCCTCAGGATGACTGTGTGGTCGCGCCATGCTTTCGTTTGAGCTTGATATTTGTTTAGGGCATGTAGGGCGAAGACACGGTCTCCATCGATGAGGTTCTTCGAAGTAGGCTCGTCTACGTCGGGGACGACGGGCGTGACTGTCAGTGGTGACCCATGTTTTATTTCTTGCGGGGTCATGGCCTCCGATCCATATAGAAGGCGGAAAGGGGTGAACCCAGTCGCCCTGCACTCAGTCGTGTTCAGCGCCCAGACCGCTTCAGGTAACAGGTCGGCCCACTTGCCTTTCTTGTCGTCGAGGAGCATTTTCTTAACGGCTGTGAAAATTTTACCATTGGCGCGTTCCACGACTCCGTTGGATTGCGGGTGGTACACTGAGGCGAAGGCAAGCTTGGTGCCAATGGAGAAGCAGAAATCCTTGAAATCTTGGCTGTCAAATTGCTTGCCATTGTCAACTGTGAGCTCGGACGGGACTACGAAGCGGCAAACAATGTTTTGCCAGAAGAACTTCTGGGCAGTCTTCGATGTTATCGTGGATACAGCCCTCGCCTCGATCCATTTGGTAAAATACTCGACGGCGACGAAAGTGAACTTGAGGTTCCCCTGGGCCGTTGGTAGGGGCCCGACAATGTCCAGGCCCCAGCGCTGAAGAGGCCACGTGTGGGAGATTAGCTTTGTGAATTGCGAAGGGCTTCCCGAGCGCAGAGAAAATTCTGGCAGGCTTCACAGGACCTTGTGACCTGATTTGCAGCGCAGATCATGGCGGGCCAGTAGAAACCTTGACGGATCACCTTTGCGGCTAGGGCCCTAGGCCCTGCGTGAGAGCCGCAAGTCCCGATGTGGACTTCGCGCAGGATTTGGACGCCTTCGGTCTCGGTGACACATTTAAGCATGGGTTGACTGACCCCCTTCTTGTAAAGCTGACCTTCGATTAGTGCGAAGTCTCGGCTTCGATGTTTGAGGCGCTTGGCCTCATTGATATCGGTTGGATGATAGTACCCCTGCAGGAACAGGGTTATTGGTGCCCGCCAGTCTTCAGTCATGATGAGGTTGACTATGCGGTGGCCCTCGCTGTCATTGGTTATTTGGAGCCCCTCTGGGCTACGGACGGCTGGCGTGCCGATGACATGGTAGAAGACATCGGAGGGCAGGGCCTCGCCTCTGGCGGCTGCCTTAGCCAATGCGTCGGCCTCCTCATTCTTGGCGCGGTCCACATGCTGTAAGGTAAAACCTTTGAATTGTCTTTCGAGGCTGCGGATAGCCGCGAGGTACTGCATAAGTGCGGGGTCCTTCGCTGCGTAGTCTTTCTTGACTTGGCCGGCGACTACCTTGGAGTATGTTCTGATGATGCAGGTGGTGACACCAAGTGCCCTTAGCTTGCGAAGGCCAAGGATGACAGCTTCGTATTCTGCTATATTGTTGGTGCATCTGTCAGACTCCAAAGCAAAGCTGAGGCGTGCTGCGTATCTGTGCTTGACCCCTGTGGGTGAAGTAATGACTGCAGCGGCGCCTGCCCCCGCATGGCACCATGCACCGTCGCAATGGATTGTCCACACCTTCTCTGCGGACGGGTCCGGCTGTGTTATTGGCCCAGTCCAGTCGACGACGAAGTCTGCCAGGACTTGTGACTTGATGGTTGTCCTGGGTTCGAATGTGATGTGGTAGCCGGAGTTCGGCTGCCCATTTGGCAATCCGGACTGATGCCTCCGGGTTTCTAAACAATTCACCGAGTCCCCTATCTGAGGTGACCCGGACCTTGAACGCTTCGAAATAATGGCACAATTTGCGCGAAGCCATAACAACTGCGTAGGCGATTTTTTCCAGTTTCGTCATATTGCATTTTGATGTCGTGAGTACTTCAGAGACGTAATAGACTAGACACTACCTGATCGTGCCCTCCCTGTTCTGCTCTTGAACCAGAGCTGCGCTGACCGCATGCGGCGAAGCTGCGATGTAGAGCAACAGGGGTAGCGAGGGGTCGGGGCTTGTGAGAATCGCCAACTCTGACAGGTACTGCTTTAATGAAGCGAAGGCTGCCGCCTGCTCTGGTCCCCATGCGAAGTCTTTTGTGCCGCGGAGTGTTTTGAGGAAAGGGAGGCTTCGTTCTGCGGATTTGGAGATGAATCTGTTGAGGGCGGCCAATTTGCCTGTCAGTCGTTGGACGTCTCCGGCTGACTGCGGGGGCGTCATGTTGATGATGGCCTGGATTTTTGTTGGATTGGCTTCAATCCCGCGGTGCGACACCAGGTAGCCCAATATTTTTCCCTGGCGAACGCCGAAGATGCACTTTTCGGTGTTTAGGCGAAGTCGTGCATCCCGCATGTTCGCAAATGTTTCGGCGAGGTCAGCCAGATGGTCCTCCTTGCTTCTGCTGGCGACGACGATGTCGTCCACATACGTAAATATGTTTCTGCCGACTTGGCTCTCAAGCACCGTTTTGGTGAGTCGAGAGAATGTGGACCCGGCGTTCTTAAGTCCCTCTGGCATTCTGATGAAGCAATACGTGCCGAAGGGTGTTATGAAACTGGTGCTTGCCTTGTCTTCCTCCTTCATATATATTTGATGGTAGCCGGAGAAGCAATCAAGGAGTGACATGACTTCGCATCCCGCCGCACTATCGACGATTTTGTCGATCCGAGGCAGCGGGAAGTTGTCCTTGGGGCAGGCCTTGTTGAGACTGGTGAAATCAATGCACATCCGCCATTTGTCGCTCTTCTTCTGCACCATCACTACGTTGGCGAGCCATGTAGGGTAGGCGATTGGCTCGATAAATTTGGCCTCAAGCAGGCGATGTACCTCGGCCTTGGCGGCTTCTGTCTTCTCATCAGACATCTTGCGCAGCCGCTGTTTCTTCGGCCTCACCGAAGGGTCGATTCCCAAGTTGTGCTCGATGATGGAGCGACTGACTCCGACCAGGTCGAGGGCGGACCAGGCAAAGACGTCTTTATTTTTGGACAGGCAGCAGAGGAGTCTCTCCTCGTCATGCGAAGTGAGGTCTTTGCTGATGGTGACCGTTTGCTTGGGCGTTGCCTGGTTGAGGGGAACAATCTTGGTCCCGTCGTTGCTTGTGCTTTGTCATGTTCTTTGGCGGTTGGGCTGGCAAACTCGGGGACCTCACGCTGGGCTGTGAGACAGTGTACGTTCCTTTGTCCGGGAACGAAGTCTCTTTCTATGTTGCGTGTGGCCTACTGGTTGCCGTAGACTGTGATGGCGCCTTGCGGACCTAGGATCTTCATGCACAGGTAGAGTCCGTGAATGGCTGCCTCAAACTTGTTGATGGAGCCCCAACCCATTATGGCGTTGTACGGGTACACCATGTCGACGATGTCGAACGTGACTTGCTCACTTCGTGCATTGGGTGCTACACCGAAGGAGAGGGGTAGCTCTATCTTGCCGACAGGAAAGGTGCCCTTGCCGCCGAAGCCATACAGTGGGTTGTCCTAAGGCTTAAGCAGGCTGTGGCTTATGCCCATGCGGTCGAAGGCATGGAGGAAAATGATATCTGCCTGGCTGCCATTGTCGACTAAGACTTTGTGCAGGTCCCAGCCTGCCACGCTGCAGTTGATAACCATGGCGTCGATGTGGGGTGCGCTGCGCAGATCGACGTCTCGGGCGTCGAAGGTCAATGGCACATGGGACCATTTTGTCTGCACGACTGGACCGGTGACGGCGACGTGGTTGATGCTGCGGTAATGGTCCCTCTTCTGTCGCTTCATGTCGAAGTCGACGCTGGACCCCCCAGTGATCATGTGAATGACTCCGCGATACGGCTGATCGGCGAAGTCTTCTTGCTTTGGGGCTTGCTGGTGGTTGGGGTGGTGGATGTTTTGCTGTTGCGGGTGTGGAGGTGGGGGTGGTGGAGGTACGATTTGTACCTCCTGGTGGTGTTGGTATGCGTGGTGCGGTGGATGCGGAGTGGGGCCGTGGTTGTATGGCTGAGGGGGTTGTTGATATGTGTGCGCGACAACTCTAGGGTTGTCGGCTGGTTGTGCCCGTGCCATCCTATCTCTGGTGGCCTTCGTCTCTGGGCAGTCTCTTGTAGGGTGCACGTAGTCTTCGCCGTGGAAAAAGCAGTAAAATCTGCGCGGCTGCTGCGCATGTCCCCGGCCCCGACCACGAGTTCCGTTTTCGTGGCCCTGGGGGGATACTCCTGGCGGCGAGGGGCCTCGCCAGCGGGGTGCTGGTTGGCGATGTTGTGTACCTGCTGCTGATTGCGGTCGTCCCGACCGGAGTCTGCCTGCGAAGGCCTCGTCCACGTACGACTGGACTGCGGAGGGTCTTTAGGTTTCCTCTAAGACTCGACTTTGCGCTGGTGGAGCTCTTCGGATCTGGCATATTTTTCGAATAGCTGATACAGCTCCTGGAGGTTCCTGGGCGGATCCCTGATGCAGTGGCTATAAAGGACGCCAGCCCGAAGACCACTGATGGCGTAATGAATGGCGATTTGGTCATCAACCGAGGGCAGTTGTGACTTGAGGGTCAGAAACTTGCAGTAGTACTCCCGCAGAGTTTCTCTTTCCAGCTGCTTGCAGAGTGAAAGTTCAGCCAAGGCGTCGGTGTCTGGGTGGTACCCTTGGAAGTTGAGCAGGAATTTGTCCCGGAGACTTCTCCAGGAGTCGATGGACAACGGGGGCAACCTAGTGTACCAGGTGAGGGTCGGGCCTTCGAGGGCGATGATGAATGACTTGGCCATCGTGGCGTCATCCCCTCCGGATGATGCAATAGCGACCTGATAGCTCATGATGTACTATGTTGGGTCGGTGCTACCGTTGTACTTGGGATAGGTCCCTGCCCTGAAGTTGGCGGGCCATGGTGACACTTGCAGGTGTGGCGCCAAGGGACTCCGCTCGTCAAGGTAGTTGACACCTTGGAATGATGCGGTGTGCGGGATGGCTTATCCGCGCTGAGGGATGAACAGGTCTTCGATTTGCGCGCGCTGTTGGAGGGGTGGGCCGTGTTGCAGACCGAGTTGGCCTTCGTGCTGCATGAGCGCGATCTCTTGCTCAAGCTCCTGAGCCTTTTGCTCTTCGTCGCGTATCATCTGGCGCACCTTGGCTTGCGCAGACACACGCTGGCGCTTGGCCTCGAGGATCTCTTTTTGCTTCTGGAGGTTGCGGTTCTTGATGCGCAAGGCACGCAGCTGTAGTTGTTCCTCTTCTGAAACGCCGATGACTTCGCCGTCCTCGGTGGCGTCCGCGCCCTCCGGTGGAGCGAAGCCTGGGGGAGGTTGCGGTTGTCCTCCGGAGCTGCAGGTGCGGAGGCTGCCTTTGGGTGTGAGTTGTTCATTGCGCTGCCTCTTGCTGAGTGCGTCGTCTTCACAGGCTTCTTGGTGGGTGGTGTCTACAAGGGCCTTACCCTTTTTCTCAGCCAGCAATGCTGCCTTCGCAGCTTCGTCAACGGATGGGGCTGCCTTCGAGCTAGCTCTCTTGGGTGCCATCGCGGGTGGTTTTTCGTAGCACGAACAGTGGGCGCCAAATGTTGGAACTTGCTGTCCCGAGCAAGATGATCCAACGGGGGAGTGAAGGTAATGCGGACAAGGTTTTAGCTCAAGAAGGCAATTGCTCTGTTGATCTCGCCTCTCAAGGGCACTGTGCTAGGGTATTTATAGGTGCCTGAGTGCCCAGCGTCGTGTATTAAGGACGCATGTGCCCTCAAGCGCCTAGGTCATCCCCGGAATATTCCCATAAAGCAGGGTTACAAACTGTCATTACAGAAAAGCCTTCACAAACCGGGCCTGTAATGCGCTCAGCCGCGCGGGGCCTGTTACAATGGGCCGAATTCTATGTGGGCCTTCACGTTGGACGAGGCCGCGAGACGGAGCGACCTCGTCGTAGGCCTTCGTCTTGCAGCGTATTGGACGAAGGGTGGAAACTGCCGACGTTTAGCCTCCGTTGGTTTGGTGAGATCGGCGAAGGCATCGAGCGAAGGGTGGCGTCTTCGCCTTCGCCCCAACAATGACTCGGCTGTTACTTCTAAAACGCTGACGTCACCAAGCACCACTCGGTCGTTATTTCAAAAACGCTGACGTGGCTCAGCATGACTCGGCTGTTACTTCTAAAACGCTGATGTCGCCAAGCACCACTCGACTGTTATTTCTAAAACGCTGATGTGGCTCAGCATGACCGGCTGTTACTTCTAAAACGCCGACGTCGCCAAGCACCACTCGGTTGTTATTTCTAAAACACCAACGTGGCTCAGCATGACTCAGCTGTTACCACTTAAACGCTGACGTCGCCAAGCAACACTCGGTTGTTGCCTCTAAAACACCAATGCAATCTAGCATAATTCGGCTGTCACCTCTGAAGACACCAGCAGTAACTCAGTCGTTCTTTCTCTACGTAAATGCAAACAGAATTAAATACGAAGCAGCAATTACAAATCGTTACTCGAGCGTTATCTCTGAGAACAACGGCTGCGTTGGGCACAAATACAAGTTGTCGATCAACTATAAAGGAACGATGGAAAGGCAAAAGATATGCACAGAACAAGCCGAAGTTTTCTTCATTATATAAAAGGGGAAGTCCTTCCACAAACTTAAAGGCCGACTCATTATGAGCCGGTCTTCTTCCCATTTTTCGATACATTACATTACTACCTACACTACACTATACTACTAACTACTACTACATTATTCCACTAATACTACTTCTACTACTATTTATCTATACTAATTGTCGGAGAGGAAATTCTCCGGTCGGGTGGCGGACTGCACCCGCCCTAAATCCTAAGATGAGGAGGGGCCTAAGCATTTTGCTTGTTACGAGATGAAGGGATGAACTCAAGAACACCCGAGAGTTTAGAGTGGTTCGGGCCGCTGGAGCGTAATACCCTACTCCACTGTGAGTTGTATTGAATGACCTAGGTCTAAGCCTAAAAGATTGAGCTTGTGCCATAACGCCGCATGCCTCCCCTTTTATAGCTAAAGGGGGCATGTACAAAGGGTCTTAAGCCCCGACATGTGGGCCCAGGGACATAACGAATGGAATACCCGGAGCAACTAATGTTGGTCACCTTGTGCTACCTCCTTGTGCCCCGACATCCGCCGCTTGAGTAGGATTGGCTTACAGCAGAAGGTTCCTCAGTATCGTACAAGTCATGATGACCACTGCGCGCGTGCTACGGTGTGTGGCGTACTGCCTGCTGTCTGATTGGACAGGCACGCCGCCTGTAAGGTGCCCTGGCCGCCGCCTGCCACCAGAGTGGACGGGCCACATTAAATGCCGAGTCGGCACATCGCCTGTCTGCAGGGCGGACAGGCGGCGTGCGATCTCCGCAATAAATGCAGAGATCGCGTGGCCCTGAGGCCTTACGTCAGACTCTGCCTGCCGGCTTACATCACGGGCGGCATGCCGCATGGCAGCACCGGGTCCCTGCCTGAGTGGGGAGCGGAGGCACGCCTGGCAAAGTCCTGACAAGTGTTTGTGCCGGACCCCTGTACGCCCTAGACTTGGGCCAGGTGTCACACCCGGGTTTTAGGGGTCCAAAGCCCGGGCGCGAACATAATCACCAGGTGTGCTGGGACCAAGTCTCACACATATGATGAATCATGGCACAGGATCGAATGTCACATCTTTACTACATAACAGGAATTCTATACAAAATAAATAATTACATTATAAGGAGACAACGGTCCAGCCACCCAAAGTTGACTGGGAGACGACGGCCTAGACCACTCACGAACTCATCACAGCATCCTCCATGCGCCTCATCCTGTGGTACCTGTTCTTTACCTGTGGGGGGGTGTGAGACAGCAAGAGTGAGCTCACATACGTTCATCGCTCAACAAGTTGTGGGGAATAATGTGCATGAACTCGCCAAAGGTGGGAGCTCACGTGCAGTGTAAGGCTTACCAAAGAGGATGGTTAGAGCTGAGCATTGCTTTTAAAGTTGGTCAAAATTTTATTAGCAATTACTAAGTATAAGTAAATACCAACCCAATTAAGTAGTAGAACAAAAGTAACAACCTCACCTGCGATGCAATGCATATGACAAATTGAGTTTAAGTTCCATAATTTAATCATGTGAGGGTCCGAGCTGCTCATGACCGTGAGCACGGCTAGTATACCAGTTTTACACTCTGCAGAGGTTGCGCATCTTTACCCACAAGTCATGTTACCCATCTGCCAAGGGATCGCGACTTCCCATACACCTCTACCGAGGAGGCGAGGCAGGGTAACACTACGAGGCCTTTACAAAGTTCCACTAGCTTCAGAAAACCCGCTACAGTTTATAGGAAGCTCCAATGCAGGAATCCCTTGCAGGACCGCCATCGCAGCAAAATCCTCCCGAGGGCCTCCCTACACTGACCACTCCCCTACTGCCCTTGCCCCTTTCGGGTAAGGTAGTCCTCCACTAGCTTTCCTAATTAATCAGCCAAGGGCGTCCCATTAAACCCTTGTGGTAGCACTGTTTTCCCGGGTGGTCGCTCCATGTTCCAATTAACATAATGATCTTATCATGAACAGTAAAAATAAACAGATAATAAAAGTGTGATCATGAATAATGTATCTTCATACCCAAAACCACATAAAGCACTAGCAAGTACTACCCAAAAAGTTCAGTGGTAAACAAGGTATAAAGATAATCAAACTAGGGTAACCTATTGGGTCCCATCAAAATTAACCTATGCAGATCATTATGATTAATCAGAACATGACTGGGTAAAAAGAAGTGATCAAGGGCACAACTTGCCTGGGACTTGAGAAGGTACCAACTTGCTCTTCAGATGACACGTGACCTCACTGCTAGTCGTAGCAATACAAACAAACATGTATAGGCAAAATTAACATCACACCAAACATGTAAATAAAATATACAGTAAAAATCTACACATTAAAATGAGATCATAGGAACTGGAATCACTAAATTTGGAGTTATAGAATTCAAGTTATGAATTTCTAAATCTTTTATGTGTTTCGTACAAGATTAAATATGATATAAATTTTTAACGTGACTTTCATGTCAAAACAGTGACACAATTTGATAAACAATAATATAAAATTATAGGAACTTGAATGGATTCATTTGGACTAAGTATGCATTTTCTATAAATAAAACAAGTTCTAGCCTTTATCTTTACACTAAAAAGTATTTTCCTAATGAATTTACTTGATTTTCTAATTATCTGGACTGAGCGCACCATTACCAGAAAGTCCAGGGGCCTTGGTGCAATAAATCCCTAGACTCAGTAAACACCCCGAGGGGATGGCGGGTTAATTCCGTAAAACTATAGGGGCTCTTTAGTAAAACATACCCGCGAAGGGGTATGATCAAATCTGGGCCGCACAATCGCAAATGGACGGTGCAAATTAGACCTGATTCACTCCGAACCGGCACCCAACGTGGGGCATCAGATTAAGATCCTACGGCTAGGGTGTTATGAAGATGCGCTCTAATCCTGGTCATCGAACTACCATCCTACGGCTCGGATCCGTTTGATGAAGGGGTATGCTGATTCCAATCCTGACCGCACAAGCTACATCTGGCGACTGAAACGCTATCAACCACGGATCTAATCGGATGCGTTCCTACCGGATCTAACGGTTGGCCGACCCCATCCTCATCTCCACCAGACGCGCGGCGGCGCACAGGCCCGACGGCGGAGACCTCACCGGAGTTCGCCAAACCGGCCTCACGGACCCAGTTTCCAATCGATACACGCCATGCGCGAAGAGTAGGAAGTGACGAACAAGATGGTTGTTGGCTCACCAGTGATTATGACGTGTAGCCCTCTGCCCACGGGAGGATGCGGCTCATGGTGGTGGAGAGACTCTGGCGACCGATTCACGGCGGTTGGCTAATCGCACGGCTCAATGAGGGGCGAGAGGAGAGCGGCACGATTTATACCCAGTGCTGAGTCCGGGTCCGAGCGTGCGCAGTGGGGCTCCAACGGATTCTGCGAAGTGCGCCCGGGTCGAGCTCATCCGAGCAGCGCGGCGAAGAAAGGGGAAAGGGGCTAGCGGACTTGGGGCGAAGGTGGAATAGGCCACCCCGGTCGCCCGCCAAGATAGGGGCCCGCACATGGCTGTTGCAAGAACCAGGGCAGTCGGCGCCGGGTCTTCAGCTCCAGCCATCCGCGCGCCACGGGGAAGATCTACAGCGCGGTGGAGGTTGAGGCTGGCAAGTGGGGCCGCTTGTCTGGTGACACCGAGCGCGCGCTAGGGAAGCTGACGGGATGGGCCCGCATGTCAGCGCGTGGATGCGAGAGGAAATGGCCACGCTGGGGTAAAGGAGAAATGGGCCGAAATCAGGCGTGCGGCCCATGAAGCCCTTTTATTCTTTTCCATTTTTGCTATAATTTCTTTTCTCCATTTCCAAGTTAAATTTGAATTCAAACTTCTATGGCTCATCACTTCAACTTATATTTGTGAAATTAGGGATATTAATTCTGAATATATTTATATATATATTATTTATATATTTTTTTATATCCCTTCTCTTTTTCTTATTTCCAAACTCTAATTTCCATTTAGGGTTTGATCCAACCTTTAGAATTATTATCTCATTGTTATTATCCTTATTATTTTATTTAATGTGCAAACATATAAAACTCCAACATGATGCATATTCTTTTTATCATTTGTTTTAATTCATCTCCAACTTTTATGTATGCTCTTTTTATGATGCAAATATGGCACATAAGATAAGGAATTCACTATATAATCCTTTTATACAATTTTGAGTATTACACCAGGGTATTCTTTGTCCCGATATCTTGCTGTGGATGATCCGGACCTCTCTCATAGGGGTCCGGGTCCCATTCTGGGGAACATGGAGGTCCCGGGTCGCATTCGGAGGTCTAGGCCATGCATGCTGGGGTCCGGATCCACTGATGATATCACGGCATATGCTACCTCCTCCGTTCACCTGGTGGCCTCGGAGTCACCCACGTGGTGGGGTCGGGCGCTGTTTACCGCGCCACCTTACTATAGTATGGGGTACCCCTGTTCTAGGGTACTGACAGTGGCCCCCGGGCCCACCTCAGGGGAGGTTACAAGCCTGTAGGTGGGGCTAAAGCCTGGTTGACGTGCCATTTTCGGGTACTTGCTGACGTAGCTTCCGCTAACCCGCCTCCAGCCACGCCGCCTGCCACGTTTGTCCTCGTAGCTGGCAGGTACGTGGCCCCCGCACCTGGCGGTTTCGTCGGGCCGCGCGCGGGGCGTCTCATGGCTGTGGCCTAAAAAATATCCTTCGGCGGCCCTAGGCGACGTGTGGTCGTGTGTGACGCTTTGTTTCCAGAGGGACGGTTCGTCTTCTACACACTCAGAGGTCGGTTCTCCAGGTGCATGACATGTGGGCCTGGGCCCCCATGTCAGGGACCGGGTCTCTGCGAGCACTAGGTGTGCGTCGAATGGAGTTGGGACGCGTAAGGGAGAGCCCTCTTTGAGAAAAGGGTACTCATTCCGCGGCCAGCAGTTACACATTCGCACTGCTGCGTCCTTTCTCCTCTGAGTCCACTGCGCCTCTGTTGTACTCGCATTTCTCTGCTTTCCGTCGCTGTAGCAGCCATGGCTTCACTGGTTCATCCCGAGCTTTACCAGACCGAGAGGAGGCTCAACACGGTGCGCCGACTGCTCGGATGGAGTGCGCCGTCGCACGCCTGGAGGATCTGGGCCGGTGCTTCCCCCCTTGGCGATCTCGCCGCCGGGGAGTTCATGCTCTTTGTCTCCTACCTCTCATGCGGGTAGGCATTGCCGATTTCCCCCTTCTTCATGATATTGTTGGAGGACCTTGGTCTCCAGCTCCAACACCTCACACCCCACTCCATCCTTCAAGCGGTCATCTTCGCTCACTTGTGCGAGATGTTCATGGCGGTGGCACCGTGCACTTCCCTCTTCCGCCAGTTTTTCGTGCTGGTGAAGTCCGGGAAGGCCAAGGACCATCTCGGTGCGTATTACTTCCAGATAAGGGCAGATTGGGCCGGCGCCTATATCTCCTCCCTCAGCGGCGCGAGGTGGGAAAACTGGCGGGCCGAATGGGTGATCGCCAGTACCGAGGCCAACGATCGCCTCGCACTTCCGAGTGACGGGCCAAGGCTTGACAGGAAGCAATGGAGAGCTAAGCCATCGTTGACACCAGAGTTCGAGCCTGTGTTGAACAGGATCGAGTCCCTGGCGACCGGTGGTCTAACGTCGATGCACGTGATTGGCGACTTCTTGCAGCGCCGGATTGCGCCGCTGCAGGTGAGGGCACGCCTGAGCTGCTGGTTCACTGGCTCGAACAACCTCGGCCGGATCCTTCGCGGGCCAGGCACCGACCTGTCCTGGGAGGAGCTAGAGCTCCTGGTGAAGGGGATCACTGGTGAGTCCTTCGTCACTGAGTCCTTGATTCCTCCCATGGGCATTCCTCCACTTTGCGACGATCAAAGGTTGAGGACAGCAATCTTGGACTCGCTGCCAACCCTTGACGAGAGCAGTGTTGCGGTTCGCCAGACCGGCGGCTGGGACCCCCACCACGGGATTAAGATCCCCGGCATACGGGCTGGAGGTTCCCGGCCCACCGATGTCGGCTCCAGAGCTCCCCCAGCGACTCTCAGCCCTTCGGGCAAGGGCAAGGGAGCTGCGAGCAGTTCTTTCGCCCCGGGTGGTTCTGGAAGGTCGGAGGGAGAGAGGCGGCACCGACTGCATCGTGCCGATGGGTCGTTCGTCGCGGATCCGCCTCTTAATTCAGGCCTCCCTCAGAAGCGCCAGAGGATAGCTGACGGGGTTGGGGAAGCCGGCTCCCCAGCCCAGGCCTCGCAGAGGCGCGTCAGTCCTCCACCACCATCTGTCCCACCGCCACCGCCGCCATCGTCATCCGTGACGCAACCGCCACAGGGGCAGCAACATCAACAACAACAACAGCAGCAGGAGAAGTGGACGTCTCGCTTCCAAGGTCGTTGGAAGGTCCAAGGCCCCAAGTAAGTGTATCTCCTTTTCCTTTTCCCCATTGGTCTAATTACCATGTTGGCGGGTATTAACCCATCCTTTGCTTATCATGGCCTCTTCTCCCTCTGTCTCCAAATTCGCTTCTACCGGTGACCCCGGCTCCCAGCAGTAGGTATCTGCTGGCCTTGGTGCCGGCGACCAGCCTCCGCCTGCCACTACTGAGGCAGCTCCATCGGGCTCCCAGGTTCTGTCTGCTACTGTCGATGTGGCGTCGTCATGCCCCCATGTTCCATCTGCTGCCGCGGCAGCACCGTCAGGCCCCCAGGTCCCGGCTGGCACTGCCGAGGCAGTGCCGTTGGGCCCCTAGGTTCTGGCTGACACTGCCGAGGCAGTGCCGTCGAATCCCTAGGCTCATCCAGTAGCGGCCGCACCACCAATGGCTACTACAGACCCAACGGCGGCGGCGATGCCGTCGAATATACCTTCGGCAACGGCGAAAGCCGCGGAGGGTGTGCCCGAGTCCATCCTGCCGCCCATTCCGGAGGAGCTAGAGATCATCCTTGGGCGGCGGCTCCAGACCGGCGCCGGGCCAGAAACGGCGCCGCCTCCCCTTCCTCGGGTCTTGTCCCGCGCTCATCAGGCTCTCCGGGAGACTGAAGCGGCGATTCTTCGGGAGTGGGAGGCGCTTGAGACTGAGCACCAGCGCCTTGGCGATTGGTGCACCCAGCTGGAGGAACGTACCAAGACCGCGTCCCGCCAATTTGCTTTGGAGCGGTCCGAGCTTGAGCAGGGGCGTAAGGACCTTAAGGAGGACCTGGGGAAGGTGCTCGATTGGGAGCGGAAGGTGACACGAGAGGAGGATAGGCTGGTCAAGAAGAAAGAGCACATGGACAAGCGGGATGCGGTCATCATAGAATTTCATGAGAAGTTGAAAGCCTATAATGCAATGCTGGAGAAGCAGCGGGATGAGCAGACCGCGACTGAGGCGGCACTGCAGAAGCTGCAGCAGGAGCTTGATGACAGAGCTAGCAACATCTCTCTCGCCGAGGAAAACCTCAAGGCGAAGGATGCCTCCCTGGAGGAGCGGGCTACGGATCTCGTCCGACAGGAGAAGGACCTCGCCTGGAGGGAGGAGATGTGGGAAAGGCAGAACAAGTTGCTGGCCGAGCACGAGTTCGAGGCGAAGGAGAAGGAGAAGAAACTGGAGGAGAAAGAGCGGGCATTGGAGGAGGGGTCCGCTGGTTCTAGGCGGCGCAGGCAGCGCAGGTAGCCTAGACGGCGCAGGCAGCTCTAGGTTCCTAGGCGGCAGAGACGATGAAGAAGACACTAGAAGATCTCCAGGCGGAGCATCGCATCGGAGTCCAGCGTATCACCGCATGGGCTGACGAGGCGAGCTCGGCTCTAGTGCCGCTGGGGTGAGCCCCATCCCAGTGCCAAAGCAGTCGGTGTCCATTTCCGATGCGCTCCCGGTGCTGGATTCCGCTGCTGACCGCCTCCGACGCCTGGATCAGATCCTTGGCGCCCGCTTGGAGGTTGAGGGCAGCAGACTCTGCCGAGCGGTGATAGAGTACATCCTGACGTGTTTCCGGAGCCATGACCCGGCCATCTCCTTGGGGCTGATGATCGTCGGTCCGGTGGCCGATACCGAAGACGCCGCCTGGGGGAGCGTGTAGGACGTTGTTGACGTCGTGGCCAAGCGCTTCCAGCGAGATCCCACTGATGATGAGTAGTCGGATCTACGGGGAGAGAGCAAGAGTTCCGCTGGAAGCGGCTTATCATATTCTGGTTTTGTAAGATACGTTTAAGTATTACCTGTCAAGCAACATTAAAACTTATTTGCATGCTACTTTCCCTTTGCTATGTGTGTTGTTGTTAACTTCTTCCCTGGTACTTCCAACTTCTTCCCTGGTACTTGGCCCCTCTGGGATGTGATCTCGACTTGTCGAGGCTGGATGCCAGTATACTTAAGAAGGAGTTGGTGACCTGGCCCCCAGGAGGGTATGTCGACGGGGACCCGGACCTGTACACAACCTTAGCTAGGGAGTTTCAGTAGCGCACCCATCGGACCCATTAACTGGTATCCTTCATCCTTTGACTTACGCAACATGACCTGTAGGGTCAGTACTGGGTGGCCGACTCGTGTCTCTGGACCCCCTGGTTTACGGCTTCTAATTACTAGGGTACTCGTCGCATGGTGGTGGAGTGTGTAGGCTTACGGTACAGGACCGGGCTAAGCATTCACGCGGCTCCGGACCTCCACCTGAGACGTGTGCCCTTTCTTTAGAGCCGGACCTCGGGTTTCTGGATCTACAGGACTATAGTTTCGGATACTAGGACACTCGTTATGAGGTGGTGGAGCGTGTGGGCTTAGGGTACTGGACCAAACTAAGCGGTCGCACATCTCCGGACCTCCCCATGGGCGATTATCCGTTCTCTTGGGCTGGCCCCCAGGCCTGGCTATTCAATCCGGATGCAATATACTAGTAATGGAGGGAATCTGTGTGGGTGGGTTAGATAAAAATAATGGTTGCAAGATTAAGCAGGAAAAAGCCATCACAAAGCAAATCTAGGGTGTAGTGAATTTTCTCTTCATAACTTCATGAGCATAAACCAACAGACCGGGTTTATAAGGGCGGACCTTACCAGGTTGGCGTACATATGTGTGCTACCTAGTTATAAAAGAAGAAAATTGCATTCCCCAGTTTTGCTTTTATGGGAAGAACTTACGGAGGTGCTCTATGTTCCAGGGATTGGGCAGCGATTCTCCCTCGGTTGTGATGAGGCGGACACACCCGGGTCGGCATACTTCTGTCACCTTTAAGGGTCCTTCCTAGCTGGGGGAGAGTTTATGGAGCCCTTCTTTGTTCAGTACTCGCCTTAGGACTAGGTCCCCGACCCTAAGCTCCATACTATGCACAAACCGCTGGTGGTAGCGCCTGAGCGCTTGGTTATACCGTGCATTTCGGATGGCTGCTTGCCACCTACACTCGTCGATGAAGTCAATATCTTCACGCCGCAGTTGTTCCTGCATAGATTCCTCAAAGGCCTGGACCCAAGGGGAGCCCATGATGATTTCCGGGGGAAGACAGGTTTCGGCCCCGTAGACCAGGAAGAACGGGGTCTCCCCTGTTACTCGGCTGGGTGTCGTCCGATTCCCCCATAGCACGGAAGGGAGTTCACTGACCCAATTCGCACCATGCTTCTTCAAGTAGTCGTAGGTGCGCGTCTTGAGTCCACTGAGGATCTCTGCATTTGCCCTTTCCACTTGGCCATTGCTTCTGGGGTGGGCCACGGATGCAAAGCAGAGCTGGGTGCCAATGCCCTCGCAATATTCCTAGAAGATCTGACTTGTAAACTGGGTTCCGTTGTCCGTAATGATACGGTTTGGGACCCCAAATCTACAGACGATGGACTTGAGGAAGGCGACAGCGGCACCTTGGGTGATGTTGATCACAGGGGTGGCCTCTGGCCACTTGGTGAACTTGTCGATGGCGACGAAGAGATACCGGTACCCGCCGACGGCCCTGGGAAATGGTCCCAGGATATCCACCCCCCATACGGCGAATGGCCAAGAGGGTGGAATCATTTGCAGGGCCTGAGCTGGTGTGTGTATTTGTTTTGCATGGAACTGACACGCCTCGCAAGACTTCACCATCTTAGCTGCATCCTGGAGAGCGGTTGGCCAGTAGAAGCCATGCCGGAAGGCCTTGCCGACCAATGTGCGGGATGATGAATGACTTCCGCACTCTCCTCCATGGATCTCCGTGAGCAACCCACGACCCTCCTCCTGGGTAATGCACCGCATGTGAATGTCGTTGGCGCCGCGGCGGTAGAGATCCCCTTCCACCACCGCGTAACGCTTAGCCAACCGCACTATGCGCTCTGCGGACACATGGTCTTCAGGAAGGATATTTTCCTTCAGGTAATCCCGGATCTCGGAGATCCATGCATCGGGACCACTCTGAGACATTAGCTGTGGTGCTAAGGGGCTGGCAGGCCCCCCTGTAGCGCACACAGTCTTTGGTGGGTACTGGGGCGCCACCAGGACCGCTAGCTTCGAGGTGCTAGTCTCGCCCCCTTCGCCCAGTTTGGCAGGTTGGGCGGTAGGTCTCAGCAACCATCATTCGAAGACACCCTCGGGCACGGGTGCCCAAGTTGATGCCTTCATGGAGAGGTCATCTGCCGCTGAGTTGTCAGCCCGAGGAACGTGTTGTAGTTCCAGGGCCGTGAAGTCTTTCTCTAGTCTCCTCATGTGAAGAAGGTGGTTGCGAGCCTAGGCTCATTGCAACTACACTCTCCGCGGACTTGCTTGATGATCAACTGGGAGTCTCCCTTCACTAGGAGCTGGCGGATCCCCAGGGATAGGGCTGCCAACAAGCCGAAGATCAGCGCTTCGTACTCTGCCATGTTGTTGGTGGCCTTGAACTCAAGGTGCACCATGTACTTCACTTGATATCCGCTTCGATCGGTGAGGATCACCCCGGCCCCGCCAACTTGATGGCGGGCAGATCCGTTGAAATAGAGCGTCCAGTGGGGCTCGGTGAAGACCGGACCCCTGGGCTCCTCAGATGTGGGGCTCGAATCAGGACCCGGACCCTCGGGGACACTTGAGGGAGGCGTCCACTCTACGATGAAGTCAGCCAGGACCTGACTCTTGATGGCGTGCGAGGTCTGAAGTCCAGCTTGAACTCAGCAAGTTCCGCAGCCCACTTGGTAATGTTGCTCGTGGCGTTAGCGTTGTGGAGGATGGCCCTCAATGGGAAGGAGGTCACCACCACAATCTTGTGTGCTTGGAAATAATGGCGTAGCTTCCTGGACGCAACAAGCACAGCATAGAGGAGTTTGTGCGTCTCAAGTTACCTGATTTTCACCTCATGAAGGACCTCACTGACGTAGTAGACCGGTCTTTGAATGGTTCGGGCCCTTGTCGCTGGTCCCGAGCCCTCAGGATCCTGGCTTTCTGGTGCCGGTCTCTCCATGACCAGCACCATGCTCACCGCTTCTGCGGCCGCCGTGATGTATAAATACAGCGGCTCCTCTGGTTCCGGAGCTACCAATATTGGTAGGGACACCAAGTGCTGCTTCAACTCCTGGAAGGCTCGTTCCGCCTCTTCGGTCCAAGAGAAAGGCCTGGACTTCCGCAGCAGCTTGAAGAAGGGCAGTGCTCTCTCAGCTAACTTTGAAATGAAGTGGCTGAGGGTGGCTAATGATCCCGTAAGCTTCTGGACATCCTTGACCCGGGCCGGGGGCCTCATCGCCTTGATTGCTCTGATCTTCTCTGGGTTTGCTTCAATGCCTCAGTACGAAACCAGGAATCCCAGCAACTTCCCGGCGGAAATGCCAAAAACGCATTTGTCCGGGTTCAGCTTCATGCGGGTCGCCCGCAATTTGTTGAAGACTAGGGTCAAGTATTCCACTAGGGTCGACCCTCTCTTAGTCTTGACCATGATGTCATCGACATAGACTTCTACTTTGTCCCTAATCAGGTCCTCGAAAGTCTTAATCATCGCCCGCACAAATGTAGGCAAGGCGTTTTTTAGACCATACGGCATAACAACGTAGCAGTAAAACCCATCCACTGTTACAAAAGCCGTATGCTTCCTATCTTCCCCAGACATCTGGATTTGATGGAAACCGGAGTAAGCGTCTAAGAATGATAACAAATCGCACCTGTAACACCCCAGGTGTTGCTATGGCTGGAGCACACCTTGGCACTCAAGACTATGATCACATGTGGAAGAACTTAAGGAGCAAAAGTATAAGGGGCTTTGGAAACTAAGTTTTTACCAAGAGTTGGGAATGACCAAGGGCATTACTCTAATTGTGTGCAACTATCACCTTGGGAGAGGGGGAAAGAACCCTAGGCCTCTCTTAAACCCTACCTCCCAAAACCATGGATGAGAGGGGAAAGAGAGTGAGCAATTGTGCAAAACATGGGTAATCCTTACCCAAACCCTAAGCAACATTATAACCATCATTTAGGGGTGGGAAATATTACAAAAAGGCCCCTAGGGAAACCCCATTTCAAATCTCCAAGTGGAGAGAGAGCTAGAGCTCTCTAATTCCCTCTAAGTCCCATTTTTAGCCCTAAATCAAAGATCAACCGTGTTCACTTCAAAAATGGCGCCAAAACCACTTGGGTTCTATACCAAAAATGTGCAATACCACTTAGGGCACCCACTGGAAAAAGTTGAGCTCGAGACTCGGACGTTTGACATGCCATGGCATGGCTTTTGTCGTGTTATGCTCAGTATGACACACCTGTTTTGGCACCCGAAGATCTTCCTCCCTAGGCCGTATCTGCCCCGGCGTCTCACAGTTGAGTGACAGCCCTAGGTGCCAGGAAGAGGTCCGTGGCGGACTTTTGCAAAGATTCGCACGTATGCGACCTCTGGCGACATTTGAACACTGGAAGAAACAAACCGCCACGTGTTCGACGTCGTCTGCCACGCCAGAGCACGCCCGCGCGCGCGCCCGCGCCGCGCCCAAGCCAAGCCAGTGCCCTAGTCCGCGTCCGCGGCTATAAAACGCCCAGGAGCCTTAGCCGTACCCCTCCGCACGCACTCAAGCCTCACCGGAGCTCAGTTCGCCGCCGTTTGCCCATACGTGACGTACCCGCGGCCACCCGAGCCCCTGCCACCGTCGACCGGCCAGCCCAGCCTTTCCCAACCCCGTCCAGCCCTCGGAGAAGACTGTGCACGTCTCCGTGAAGCTCCCCGAGCGAGGAATCGGGCTCTGCTTCACCGGAGAGGCCGGCCCAAGGTCACCGGACTTCAACCGACCGCCGACAACCGTGGACCGAGGTACACCGTGCACCTCTCTTCGATTCCTTGCACGGTTAGACTCCTTGGACCTCCACGAAGCTCCCTATGCCCTTGGATTGAACTATGCCGCCGTGGCTAGGCCGGAGCACACGCCGCCGACGAGCTCGCCCGCCTGCTCACGTGGACCGGGCGATTCCGGCCATCCCCGACGACGAGCCGTACCTCGACGTGATCGCCAGACCCTCCCCGAGCCAACCCTACACTTCGCCGGAACTCCCTCGCCGCCGGTAAGCCGCGCCGCCCTTTCTTTTTCCGCGGCTACTGTTTCAATTGAGGGAGGGACTGCGGGTGAGAGGGAGAGAAACCCAGGGGGTTAAGTGAAAGGTCAGAGACTCAAGTGAATAGTGCCTTAAGGGTAGATCTGCGAGGTTTGAATTGTTTTAAACCCAGGGGCCTCGGCGCAAACTATTTTTCCAGGAAAACTTAACTAAAACCTAATTTAAATTCAAACAGAAACTTTAAAAACCCATAACTTCTGTTTGGTTTATCTAATTTTGGTCAAACTAATTTTGCCAGACTCTAAATCATGTAACCTATTTAGGAAAAATATAAAACCCCTTGGTGCTGTGGAAAACTTAAGAGTTCTGTTTTAATGTTAACTTTGGCCAAAAGCTAAATAATAGTAAGAAAAATAGTTAGGCTATTTGACTAAGGTTGGAAAAATTTAGAAAAGTTATTATCTACCTACTGACCTAGTTAAAAATGTTAAACACCTCTGTCCATTACATTTAAGTTAATTTTACCCTTTATCCTAAAATATGCTTAAAGATGAGGAAAATAGAAAATACAACTTAATTAATGAACCAGAGAGCACTCCTATTTTTGTTGAGGTACTTATTTAATGTAGTTCAATAGAAAAATATATCATACCCTGTTTTAGTGTAAAATAATTAAGATCTCTTTTATTTTAATAAAACAAGTGAAACTTAGAAAAATTCTACAAAAATAACCCCAAGGTGAAAACACCCCCACCCTTGGGATAACTATTGTTTTATTAGAAAGAACTTAGGAAAAATATGAAATCTGCTGTTTGACATTTTTCAAATAGTAATGTAGTAGAAAGAGCCTTTTTGACATGAAACTTAAGAAAAGCATAACTAAATGACCACCCCTTAGTTTCCTGTGATTTTTAGCACAAAGACCTATTATCACCAGAGGATGCCAGCAAAAATAACCTTTAGGACAGAACCTACACCTAACTAGGAGGTGTAGTGTAAAGTGCCCCTTTTTGCCTAAACTTTTGTTATTTTTGTTTAAGGCCTAACTTTTATACCTTAAGCCTCAAATTCTTAAAACAAGCTAAAATAGCCAGTGACAACCCACTGTAATTTTTACAGAATTTTTGGAAATTATTAAAACCCTGTTGTAGTTCAAACCTACCCTAGAAAACCTAAATGGAAATTAAGGGAAGAGAAATAAAAGATATGAATAAAGGTTGTCCCTAAAAACTTTATTGCTGTCCACAAAAATATATCAAAGCAATACCAAACCAATCTGTTGTCCTAAAGGAAAACCTAAGTCCAAAGAGTAATAAGTCTATCTATGTACCACTAGAAGCCCCGCATAACTAAGAAAACCCTAAGTTACTTCTTGGCTTAGTCTCTTTTTGCATAATGTTATTAAATCATGCATAATCATGACATACATGTTCATTGCATTCGCTAGACTGTAATCTTGCTGACGGAGAGTACATCCTCGTGCCGGAGCAAGGAGCTGCTCAGGAGGTAGCCCCAGATCCAGCACCAGAGCCAGCACCAGAGGACCTGCCTGCCACTGCTTTGGAAGGCAAGCCCCGGTTTTATGCATAACCTGTTATTTATGCTATTTTACTCCACTTAATGATTGTAGGATTGATTGTGCACTTAAGTGTAGGAATTTCTTGAAACCCTAGTTGCATGATCTCAGGAATCCTATTGAGATGAATACTAGTATGCTAAGTCGAGTAGCTGCTTTATAAAGTAGGCTCTCGGAAGAAGTCGAGTGATTTTTCTAGCGCTCGCGCGAGGTCAGGACATTGATTGTACCCACTTTCATATCATACTGATGCTGGTGTGTGACAACAATCCATGGGGATTGGTTGTCCACGGGATAAAATGTGAATAAGGATTAAGGTGTGGTACCGTGAGTCAAGCGTTTGAACGTACTAAGCACATGCCGAGAAATATGGTAAATCGGTAAGCCTAGTACCTGAGTGAACCTGCCCGCAGACATATCCCCTCACGCGACCTGAGACGAGGTCTCCCATTCCGGTTATGGTGGGTACAAGTGCGGTCACTGCACGACGGCCAGTCGGGGTCAGTGAGGCATTGTACGCCAAGGCGGTGAGCCCTGATCTGTTGCCAGGGAATCAATGGGGACGGTTGATGTGTGTGGGGACGGAGTGCCCCTACATGTCGTGTGTTTAGGTTTACCTTGCAAGGATAAAAACTCGATTCGAATCGTCTGCTTCTCGCAGTTAATGAGACTGCTTGATCCATGCTGCTACATTGAGTAATAAGTGGGAGTATGATGAGTTGAGATAAGATGTTGATTGTTAATAATGCTTGCTACCATGTATGAGTAGATAGTTCACTTTTAGCCTTAAGAGAGTCACACTTAACTTTGACTAAGTTAAAAATCTTGATTTAGAAACTCAGCTAGTGCTTTTGGCAACCCAACCCCACAGCCAAACAGCTGCATGTCTAGAGGTAGAGGAGTATAGACTCCTCACACCGGGTAAGTCTAGCTGAGTATTAGTATACTCAGCCTTGCTTGTGGCATAATTTTTTACAGGTTCTCTGGAGGAGATGGTTGCTGGGATAACTTGGCCGACCACCCTGCCACCGGGTTGGACTGTCGAGTGGGACCCTGCCTCGGCTGAGGAGGAGCATGAGGAGTGATGGGACAAGCTTCCCCATCTCTCTGTTTAATTATCGTTAGCTTTCTTCCGCTGCACTTCGAACAATGATGATTACTTTTGCAAAAACTCCGATGATGATGATGGTGGTGTAATAATTTAACATTATGACATGTATGGTTTTATGCTTTATTGTATTTGCTCTGTGACTCACCTTCGAGTGAGATCGTGGTACTTGATCCTGTCAGTGGCCGTGTCGGACTAGATCCGAGGGATTGACGGGTTATTCCCATTTAAGTGTGGTCTAGCCTCTAAGGCGGGACTTGGACACTTATGTTGGAATAATTCGGGCAGTTCCGCCACAGCTGGTATCGGAGCTTGTACCACCACAGAGGAATCAATAAAATGTAAATACCATCAATTTTCTAAATAAAACTTGATAGAAACCAGTTGGATAGATAGTAGGACGAGCAGGATAGACCTAGGACGTGAAGCCTTAGGTTAATAGAAGGGTAGCTAGGTGGCTAAGTAACTAGGCCCTACAGGCCACTTTTACAGGATGGGAGTTTCTCCCTATTCCTTCTATCTTGTTGTAAGGCCGTTCAGGACGAGCATGCATGCATTCATAATTAAGCAAATGGATAACTGAGTAAAAGACTTAAAAACAAGATAACAACCAACTAGGTCCCTGGTGCCTTTTTACTTAACTAGAGGAGGGCTGAGTTTTATTTTCCTTGTTCTTTCTACATTTTTTTTTCTTTTACTTACGCTTAACCGTACACAGATGACTTCCCACGGATCCTCCGATGACGGAAATGCACTGACCCACACGGACGGACTTGCACGAGAGGGTTTTCCCCGCATTTTGTGGGAGGTACTTCAGGGGGCGGGATACATGACACCCCCTCAGTACGCGGTGCAGCAATTCGAGAAGCACCGAGTGCCCCGCTGTAGGGTGAGGATGACCTTGGAGCCTCATCCCCTGCAGCCAGGCTGGCGCTCCTTGGACTCAGAGTCTTTCGGGTACCGGGCAGAGGACACGATCGAGGCGATCGCTCTGCATGGATTGACTACCTTCTGCGGGTTCCATCCCTTGGAGCTGGCTACCCATCCCATTGGCTTGTTCCCCGCTGAAAAGGAGGACGACCCAATGTGGAAGGATCGGGTGGAACATGCCAAGGACATCTGGGCCATCTACCCAGGTCAGACTGCGCACTTGACAGTACGGTGCATGAATGCTCTGTACCGTCTGCAGGTGATGCGCGGTGAGGCCATGTCCCATCTGATGGCACTGCTGGAGGCCACCAAGATCACGTTGGATAACCGAGAGGAGCTTGTGGTCGACTTGTCTCAAGAAATGGTAGAGAAAGATTTGCAAGTGGAGCAGCTGTCTGGTGAGATTCATGAGTTGAAGGAGCTAGTGGGCACCCGGGAGAACACCATTGAGGTCCTAGAGGATCAGCTCCTCAACACTCAGCAGCAGCTGGCAGAAGCAAATGAGCACCTGGACATGCACCACCAGGAGATCCAGGACCAGGAGGACGACGAGGACGTCGACATTGAGGGAGGAGATGAGCCTGCCTCCAGTGTGGACACTGCTGGCTCGGGAAGACCACCTTCCCCCGAGTCAAGTGTAGCTTCGTTCGCTCACTAGGTGTCCAGGGTAGGTTTAGAAGTTGGGCAGTCGGACTCCTCGCCACTAGCTTAGCTTTTGCACCCTTAGGGTACTAGGCTAGGTAGAGTTGAGTCATTTTGAAACAATTTGATGTAACCGTGTTAAACTATCTTGGGAGCTTGTTGATGGATGCTATTGTCAGTTTAATTGGAAGGAAGAATTTATGCCTCTTAAAGAATCCCTTTTGTTGAAGTTAGATCTTTCATGCTGTTTTTAACTTTTCCCCATGATGAAATCTTGAAATTGGAACTGTGGTGTTAAGTAAGTATGTGGATTTTTCAGATGGCCGGGAGGCAGCGTCGTGGCCAGAACGAGCACGTTCCACCACCACCCCCACCTCCCACTCTGCAGGAGCTCATGGCTCAGCAGAATGAGATTCTGAGGCAGCTGGCTCAACGTCAGCCACCACCCTAGCATTATGGTGGTGGAGACCACCAGCGTCACCCCGCGGCGGCCACCTATCAGGAATTCCTCAGCACCCAGCCTCCACTGTTCACAAGGGCGGAGGACCCACTTGACGCAGATGTATGGCTGCGAGTGGTGGAATCCAAATTTCCACTGCTCCATGGAGTTTGCTCAGAGGCCACCAAAGTCAGGTTCGCCACCCAGCAGCTTCGCGGGCCTGCAAGGACTTGGTGGGATCACTTTCTTGCTATGCAGCCAGAGGACCGAGAGGTGGAGTGGAGGGAGTTCAAGGCAGCTTTCAGAGGACACCATATACCAGCCGGGATCATGGACAGGAAACTCAATGAGTTCTTGGCACTCACTCAGGGCAACAGGACAGTGTTGCAGTATGCCCAGGCCTTTAATGACTTGTGCCAGTATGCGGGATATCATGCGGATTCAGATGAGAAGAAGAGGGACAGATTCAGAAGGGGGCTCAGCACTAAGCTCCGGGATCGTCTCAACACCGTCAGGGCCAACAGCTACAATGAGTTGGTAAACATGGCTATCTCCCAAGAGGACTGCATTACAGCTAGGCAGGCAGAGAAGAAAAGGAAGACCCCTGTGGCAGGACCCTCAGCTCAGCCACAGTGTTTCCGGATTGTGTCCGACACTCAGGGCAGGGGACCCCAGCAGCAGCAAGGGCGATGGGTAATTCGACCTCAGCAGCAGCAACAGGCACCCAACCGCAACCAGTTTCCAGCACAGCGGAATAATCAGCAGCAGCAGTACCGCCAGGCCAATGACAACAGGTGTTTCACTTGTGGCAACACTGGGCATTATGCCAAGAATTGCCCCAGGAACCAGCAGAGGCAGGGGCAGAATGTCAATCAGAACCAAGGCAAGCGGCAGAAGGTGCAAGTGAGGCAAGGCCGGCTGAACTTCACCACCATGGCAGATATTCCAGAGGGAGCACCCGTCATGACTGGTATCTTTACAGTATTAAATTTTCCTGCTATTGTTCTTTTTGATTCCGGTGCTTCGCATAGTTTTATCAGTGCAAGGTTTAGTGCCAAATGCCAGTTGCCCTTTCACCACACCAATGGGGGCATTACAATTTCAACCCCAGGAGGCAGGGTTGCCACCTATCAAGTTAACAAGAATGTGCCTATAAGGTTTGGTAGTCTGATAATTAAGACCAACCTTCTCATTTTGGGTTTGGAGAGTGTGGATATTATATTGGGAACTGACTGGTTAACCAGAAACCAGGCTGTGATGGACATTGCAGCTAGAGCCATTGAGGTGCACTCACCAACTTGTGGTGGAACCACACTATATTTGCCTGATCAGGGTTGTACCCGATCTTGTGCTTTTGTTATGTTAGAATCCCCGGTGGAAAAGATCCCAGTGGTCTGTGACTATCCAGATGTTTTTCCGGATGAATTGCCAGGAATGCCACCTGACCGAGATATTGAGTTCGCCATCGAATTGCAACCCGGGACTGCTCCTATCTCCAAGAGACCTTATAGGATGCCTCCCGCGGAATTGGCAGAATTGAAGAAGCAACTGCAAGAGTTGTTGGACAAGGGGTTTATTCGTCCAAGCACTTCACCATGGGGATGTCCAGCATTATTCGTGAAGAAAAAGGATGAAAGTTTGAGGATGTGTGTTGACTACCGTCCTCTCAATGCGGTAACCATTAAGAACAAATACCCACTGCCCCGCATTGATGTTCTGTTTGATCAGTTGGTAGGAGCCAAGGTATTCTCCAAGATAGACCTTCGCTCGGGATACCATCAGATCAAGATCCGTGCCAGCGATATTCCCAAGACGGCTTTCTCTACCAGATATGGACTGTATGAGTTTCTGGTGATGTCTTTTGGGCTGACCAATGCCCCGGCTTATTTTATGTATTTGATGAACTCAGTATTCATGCCAGAGTTAGACAAGTTTGTGGTCGTTTTCATTGATGATATACTGATTTATTCCAAGAACGAAGCCGAGCACACCAAACACTTGCATACTGTACTTCAGAGACTGCGTGATCATCAGTTGTATGCTAAGCTGAGTAAGTGTGAGTTCTGGCTGAAGGAAATCAAATTCTTGGGTCATACAATTTCTCAAGATGGGGTATCAGTTGATCCTGAGAAGGTGCAGGAGGTGATGGATTGGAAACCCCCGACTACAGTGAAGCAGATTCGGAGTTTTCTGGGATTGGCAGGGTATTATCGACGGTTTATTCCGGATTTCTCCAGAATTGCCAAACCAATGACTGAACTGTTGAAGAAGGGAGTCAAATTTGAGTGGAGTCAAAAGTGTGAGGATGCCTTCCATACCTTAAGGCAACATTTGACAACAGCCCCAGTGCTAGCTCAACCTGACAACACCAAGCCATTTGAAGTTTACTGTGATGCTTCTGGCACTGGTTTGGGATGTGTCTTGATGCAAGAGAGCAGAGTGATTGCTTATGCTTCCCGAGCACTCAGGCCCCATGAGCAGAACTACCCTACACATGATCTAGAATTGGCAGCTGTAGTTCATGCTCTTAAGATATGGAGACACTACCTGATGGGAGCTCACTGTAACATCTACACTGATCACAAGAGTCTCAAATACATCTTCACTCAGGCAGATCTGAACATGAGGCAAAGGAGGTGGTTAGAGTTGATCAAGGATTATGATTTGGAGGTGCATTACCATCCAGGGAAGGCCAATGTGGTGGCAGATGCCTTGAGCAGAAAGGCCCAGTGTAATTGTATGAGCATGGATGTGGGAATGACCACCCTATGTGATGAGTTGTGTAAGCTGAATCTGGAAGTTGTTTCTTCGGGTAACCTAAGCTATATCTCGGTGGAGCCCGCATTGCAAGAACAAATAGTCAGGGCACAGGTTGAGGATAAGGGAGTTCAGGTTATCAAGGATATGATCAAGCAAAAGGCAGAAAAATACAAATGTTTCCGACAGGACAGTAAGGGAATTCTATGGTTTGGAGATCGATTGGTTGTTCCCAAGGACCCTGAGCTCAGAAAGAAGATACTAGACGAAGCTCACCTTTCCAAATTCTCCATGCACCCTGGTAGCAACAAGATGTATCATGATCTCAGATCTCTATATTGGTGGACTAGAATGAAAAGGGAAATTGCCAAGTACATATCCGAGTGTGACACTTGTCAGAGGATAAAGGCTAGTCACTTGAAGGCAGCAGGCCCTCTGCAACCCCTTCCCATACCATCTTGGAAATGGGAGGACATTTGCATGGACTTTATAGTGGGATTACCCAATACCTCCAGGCACCATGATTCTATTTGGGTTATCGTGGACAGGTTGACTAAGACTGCTCATTTCTTGCCAGTGCATACCACCCACAGGGCAGAGAAGTACGCTGAAATTTATATTGATCAGATAGTAAGGTTGCATGGTATTCCCAAGACCATTATATCTGACAGAGGAGCACCTTTTGTGGCACGATTTTGGGAGCAATTGCAAGAGTCACTTGGGACCCATGTCATCCGAAGCTCAGCATACCACCCACAAACCGATGGACAGACAGAAAGGGTGAATCAGATTTTGGAAGACATGTTGCGAGCATGTGCACTACATTATGGAAAAGATTGGGACAAGTGTCTGTCTTTGGCAGAGTTCTCTTACAACAATAGCTATCAATCTAGTCTGAAGATGGCACCTTTTGAGGCATTATATGGGAGAAGGTGTAGGACCCCACTAAATTGGTCTCAAGCAGGAGAAAGGGAAATTTTTGGGCCAGACTTGGTACTCGAGGCCGAGGCAAAGGTCAGGGTCATTACCAAGAACTTGGAAGCTACTCAGGCCAGGCAAAGGAGCTATCATGATAAGAGGCGGAAGCCTCTACAATTTGAGGTGGGAGATCATGTCTATCTTAAGGTATCACCCACCAAGGGTGTCCAGAGATTCGGAATCAAGGGCAAGTTAGCTCCTCGCTATATTGGACCTTACGGGATCAAGGAGGCTTGTGGACCCGTAGCCTATCAAGTGGAATTGCCACCTCACATGTCAGCTGTTCATAATGTGTTCCATGTATCTCAACTGCGGAAATGCGTTCGTCTACCCACTGAAATACTTCCGGAACCAGACATTGAGATAGAACCAGACTTGTCCTATCAAGAGTACCCCGTCAAGGTGTTAGATCAAAAGGAGAGATCAACTCGGGCAAGGTCGGTCAGAATGTATAAGGTTCAGTGGAGTCACCATTCAGCAGAAGAAGCTACATGGGAGACTGAGGATTTTCTACGCTCTCGCTTCCCTGACTTTCTACCCAAAGGAGTCGGTATGTAACCCCAGAACCCCACCCCCACCTGCCCTTTGAATCCAATTATAAGAAAAACTTAGATAGCTAGGATAGTCTAAGTTGTGGATTTAACTTAAGAAGGGCTTCCTTCTGAAGTTGCAAAGAGAATGACATTCGAAGAGCAGTTAACAAGAGAAACTTGAGTATAAAGAAAGAGTAGCACCAACACGCCTTCCAGCACCCTCCAAGGGACTCTACCTAAAATCTCGGGACGAGATTCCTTTAAGGGGGGAAGGCTGTAACACCCCAGGTGTTGCTATGGCTGGAGCACACCTTGGCACTCAAGACTATGATCACATGTGGAAGAACTTAAGGAGCAAAAGTATAAGGGGCTTTGGAAACTAAGTTTTTACCAAGAGTTGGGAATGACCAAGGGCATTACTCTAATTGTGTGCAACTATCACCTTGGGAGAGGGGGAAAGAACCCTAGGCCTCTCTTAAACCCTACCTCCCAAAACCATGGATAAGAGGGGAAAGAGAGTGAGCAATTGTGCAAAACATGGGTAATCCTTACCCAAACCCTAAGCAACATTATAACCATCATTTAGGGGTGGGAAATATTACAAAAAGGCCCCTAGGGAAACCCCATTTCAAATCTCCAAGTGGAGAGAGAGCTAGAGCTCTCTAATTCCCTCTAAGTCCCATTTTTAGCCCTAAATCAAAGATCAACCGTGTTCACTTCAAAAATGGCGCCAAAACCACTTGGGTTCTATACCAAAAATGTGCAATACCACTTAGGGCACCCACTGGAAAAAGTTGAGCTCGAGACTCGAACGTTTGACATGCCATGGCATGGCTTTTGTCGTGTTATGCTCAGTATGACACACCTGTTTTGGCACCCGAAGATCTTCCTCCCTAGGCCGTATCTGCCCCGGCGTCTCACAGTTGAGTGACAGCCCTAGGTGCCAGGAAGAGGTCCGCGGCGGACTTTTGCAAAGATTCGCACGTATGCGACCTCTGGCGACATTTGAACACTGGAAGAAACAAACCGCCACGTGTTCGACGCCGTCTGCCGCGCCAGAGCACGCCCGCGCGCGCGCCCGCGCCGCGCCCAAGCCAAGCCAGTGCCCTGGTCCGCGTCCGCGGCTATAAAACGCCTAGGAGCCTTAGCCGTACCCCTCCGCACGCACTCAAGCCTCACCGGAGCTCAGTTCGCCGCCGTTTGCCCATACGTGACGTACCCGCGGCCACCCGAGCCCCTACCACCGTCGACCGGCCAGCCCAGCCTTTCCCAACCCCGTCCAGCCCTCGGAGAAGACTGTGCACGTCTCCGTGAAGCTCCCCGAGCGAGGAATCGGGCTCTGCTTCACCGGAGAGGCCGGCCCAAGGTCACCGGACTTCAACCGACCGCCGGCAACCGTGGACCGAGGTACACCGTGCACCTCTCTTCGATTCCTTGCACGGTTAGACTCCTTGGACCTCCACGAAGCTCCCTATGCCCTTGGATTGAACTATGCCGCCGTGGCTAGGCCGGAGCACACGCCGCCGACGAGCTCGCCCGCCTGCTCACGTGGACCGGGCGATTCCGGCCATCCCCGACGACGAGCCGTACCTCGACGTGATCGCCAGACCCTCCCCGAGCCAACCCTACACTTCGCCGGAACTCCCTCGCCGCCGGTAAGCCGCGTCGCCCTTTCTTTTTCCGCGGCTACTGTTTCAATTGAGGGAGGGACTGCGGGTGAGAGGGAGAGAAACCCAGGGGGTTAAGTGAAAGGTCAGAGACTCAAGTGAATAGTGCCTTAAGGGTAGATCTGCGAGGTTTGAATTGTTTTAAACCCAGGGGCCTCGGCGCAAACTGTTTTTCCAGGAAAACTTAACTAAAACCTAATTTAAATTCAAACAGAAACTTTAAAAACCCATAACTTCTGTTTGGTTTATCTAATTTTGGTCAAACTAATTTTGCCAGACTCTAAATCATGTAACCTATTTAGGAAAAATATAAAACCCCTTGGTGCTGTGGAAAACTTAAGAGTTCTGTTTTAATGTTAACTTTGGCCAAAAGCTAAATAATAGTAAGAAAAATAGTTAGGCTATTTGACTAAGGTTGGAAAAATTTAGAAAAGTTATTATCTACCTACTGACCTAGTTAAAAATGTTAAACACCTCTGTCCATTACATTTAAGTTAATTTTACCCTTTATCCTAAAATATGCTTAAAGATGAGGAAAATAGAAAATACAACTTAATTAATGAACCAGAGAGCACTCCTATTTTTGTTGAGGTACTTATTTAATGTAGTTCAATAGAAAAATATATCATACCCTGTTTTAGTGTAAAATAATTAAGATCTCTTTTATTTTAATAAAACAAGTGAAACTTAGAAAAATTCTACAAAAATAACCCCAAGGTGAAAACACCCCCACCCTTGGGATAACTATTGTTTTATTAGAAAGAACTTAGGAAAAATATGAAATCTGCTGTTTGACATTTTTCAAATAGTAATGTAGTAGAAAGAGCCTTTTTGACATGAAACTTAAGAAAAGCATAACTAAATGACCACCCCTTAGTTTCCTGTGATTTTTAGCACAAAGACCTATTATCACCAGAGGATGCCAGCAAAAATAACCTTTAGGACAGAACCTACACCTAACTAGGAGGTGTAGTGTAAAGTGCCCCTTTTTGCCTAAACTTTTGTTATTTTTGTTTAAGGCCTAACTTTTATACCTTAAGCCTCAAATTCTTAAAACAAGCTAAAATAGCCAGTGACAACCCACTGTAATTTTTACAGAATTTTTGGAAATTATTAAAACCCTGTTGTAGTTCAAACCTACCCTAGAAAACCTAAATGGAAATTAAGGGAAGAGAAATAAAAGATATGAATAAAGGTTGTCCCTAAAAACTTTATTGCTGTCCACAAAAATATATCAAAGCAATACCAAACCAATCTGTTGTCCTAAAGGAAAACCTAAGTCCAAAGAGTAATAAGTCTATCTATGTACCACTAGAAGCCCCGCATAACTAAGAAAACCCTAAGTTACTTCTTGGCTTAGTCTCTTTTTGCATAATGTTATTAAATCATGCATAATCATGACATACATGTTCATTGCATTCGCTAGACTGTAATCTTGCTGACGGAGAGTACATCCTCGTGCCGGAGCAAGGAGCTGCTCAGGAGGTAGCCCCAGATCCAGCACCAGAGCCAGCACCAGAGGACCTGCCTGCCACTGCTTTGGAAGGCAAGCCCCGGTTTTATGCATAACCTGTTATTTATGCTATTTTACTCCACTTAATGATTGTAGGATTGATTGTGCACTTAAGTGTAGGAATTTCTTGAAACCCTAGTTGCATGATCTCAGGAATCCTATTGAGATGAATACTAGTATGCTAAGTCGAGTAGCTGCTTTATAAAGTAGGCTCTCGGTAGAAGTCGAGTGATTTTTCTAGCGCTCGCGCGAGGTCAGGACATTGATTGTACCCACTTTCATATCATACTGATGCTGGTGTGTGACAACAATCCATGGGGATTGGTTGTCCACGGGATAAAATGTGAATAAGGATTAAGGTGTGGTACCGTGAGTCAAGCGTTTGAACGTACTAAGCACATGCCGAGAAATATGGTAAATCGGTAAGCCTAGTACCTGAGTGAACCTGCCCGCAGACATATCCCCTCACGTGACCTGAGACGAGGTCTCCCATTCCGGTTATGGTGGGTACAAGTGCGGTCACTGCACGACGGCCAGTCGGGGTCAGTGAGGCATTGTACGCCAAGGCGGTGAGCCCTGATCTGTTGCCAGGGAATCAATGGGGACAGTTGATGTGTGTGGGGACGGAGTGCCCCTACATGTCGTGTGTTTAGGTTTACCTTGCAAGGATAAAAACTCGATTCGAATCGTCTGCTTCTCGCAGTTAATGAGACTGCTTGATCCATGCTGCTACATTGAGTAATAAGTGGGAGTATGATGAGTTGAGATAAGATGTTGATTGTTAATAATGCTTGCTACCATGTATGAGTAGATAGTTCACTTTTAGCCTTAAGAGAGTCACACTTAACTTTGACTAAGTTAAAAATCTTGATTTAGAAACTCAGCTAGTGCTTTTGGCAACCCAACCCCACAGCCAAACAGCTGCATGTCTAGAGGTAGAGGAGTATAGACTCCTCACACCGGGTAAGTCTAGCTGAGTATTAGTATACTCAGCCTTGCTTGTGGCATAATTTTTTACAGGTTCTCTGGAGGAGATGGTTGCTGGGATAACTTGGCCGACCACCCTGCCACCGGGTTGGACTGTCGAGTGGGACCCTGCCTCGGCTGAGGAGGAGCATGAGGAGTGATGGGACAAGCTTCCCCATCTCTCTGTTTAATTATCGTTAGCTTTCTTCCGCTGCACTTCGAACAATGATGATTACTTTTGCAAAAACTCCGATGATGATGATGGTGGTGTAATAATTTAACATTATGACATGTATGGTTTTATGCTTTATTGTATTTGCTCTGTGACTCACCTTCGAGTGAGATCGTGGTACTTGATCCTGTCAGTGGCCGTGTCGGACTAGATCCGAGGGATTGACGGGTTATTCCCATTTAAGTGTGGTCTAGCCTCTAAGGCGGGACTTGGACACTTATGTTGGAATAATTCGGGCAGTTCCGCCACAGCACCCAGAGGTAGAATCCACGATCTGGTCTATACGTGGCAGTGGGTACGGGTCCTTGGGACAGGCCTTATTCAGGCTGGTGTAGTCGATGCACATCCGAAGCTTCCCATTTCCTTTGGGGATGATGACTGGGTTGGCCAGCCATATTGGGTGATGAACCTCTTCGATGAAGCCAGCATCTAGCAGCTTCCGGACCTCCTTTCTGATGAAGTCCTGTTGCTCAACAGACTGTCTGCGAGGCTTCTGGCTCACCGGCCTGGCGTCGGGGTTAATCTTCAGGCAGTGCTCGATCACCTCCCTAGGGATCCCAGGCATCAGCGACGGCTTCCATGCGAACACGTCGGCATTTGCCTGGAGGAAAGCGACGAGCGCGAGTTCCTATTTCTCGTCCAAACCACCCGCAATGCGAGTGGTCTGGGTGGAATCCGCAGTGAGCCGGATGGCTTTGACGGGGATACCTTCCGCTCCGGATGGTTGTACCTTCGGCGCCTTGGGGGCACCTTGGTACCGGAGGCTGAGGGATTCCTCCCTCCGTCGTCTGGGCGAGCAGTCTCTGCCGCCAGGGCGTGCAGCTTCTCTACGGCTGCAAGTGCGGCGGCACGGTCACCCTGCACGGTGAGGACCCCAGTCGGGGATGGCATCTTGAGGACCAAATACCCGTAATGGGCAATGGCCATGAATCGGTATAGGGTCGGCCTGCCAATGATGGCGTTGAAGGGGAGGTTGACTTCCGCAACGTCGAAAATGACATTCTCCGTGCGGAAGTTCTCCTCCGTTCTGAAGGTAACTGGGAGTGTGATGCTCCCAAGGGGGTACACCGGTTGTGGGCCTACTCCGGAGAATGGGCGTGAGGGTCCTAGATGGGACCCTGGGATCTGCAGCTGCTTGAATGCAGCATTGCTGATGACGTTGAGGCCTGCCCCTCCGTCAATCAAAACATGGTGCAGTCGCATGTTGGCGACGACAGGGGCGGTGATGAGTGGCAGTACGCCGGCCCCTGCCATGTTGTCGGGGCAGTCGAGTGCCCCAAAGGAGATGGTGGTGCTCCTCCATCGTTGATGTGGGGCAGCCTTCGGGACCCCTGGAATTGCTGACAGGACCTGTCGACGTAGGGACTTGACGTTCCTGCAGGAGGTGAGTTCCCAGCTTCCGCCATACATGACGTATAACTTCTTGCGGTGGTCGTTGTCATCCCTAGAGTCAGAATCCCCAGTGAAGACATCCTTGAGGTCCCCCTCGGGTGATTGATACCTGAGCTCTCGTTCTCCCGTGGCCACCTCCCCATCATCTACCCTCTCCTTTCTAGGCCGACGATGGGGCGGGGAGCCGTCTTTGGGCGACTGCTCGCGTCGCTCACTGACGCGTTTCGCGAGCTTGATAATCTCGCGGCACTCCGAGGCGCCATGGTGAGCGTTGGGATGCACTGGGCACGAGCCGTTGTTGCCTCCCTATGGCCGGGGGCACTTATTGTGCTCGCCTCGCCCTCTAGTCGTGGCTGCGACAGTCGGAGCGGGAAACTATGGCCTCTCATAGCCACGGTTCTTCTTCTACTTCTTGCCGTCCCGAGGGACGGCACCCGAGCCACCTGACTGGGCAGCCTCGGTTTGTGGGGCTGAGTGCCATGCACGGCCCTCGGCGGCCCTGGCGCATTTGTCGGCCAGAGCGAAGAGTGTGGGGATAGTCTCCACGTCATGCGTGGCCAACTTTTCCAACATTTTCTCATCACGTACTCCCTGTCGGAAAGTCGTGATGATAGAAGCATCGAAGATATGAGGTATAGTACCTTGCACCTTGGTGAAGCGGGAGATAAATGTCCGGAGAGTTTCTCCGGGCTCTTGCCTCACCGCATGGAGGTGGGCCTCCACACCATGCTGCTAGTAAGCGCTGGCGAAGTTCGCAACGAACCACGCGAAGAGCTCTTCCCAGGAGTAGATTGACCCTGGGGCGAGGTTCATGAGCCAAGTCCGGGCTGGTCCAGACAAGGCGACATGAAAATACGTCGCCATCACAGCGGTGTTTCCACCTACTGCCGTGATGGCAGTGACGTACACCTGCAGGAACTCTGACGGGTTCGACGTTCCATCGTACTTTTCCGGTAGGTGCGGCCGGAACTTGGATGGTCATGAAGCTGCGCAGAGATGATCCGCGAGAGCGGCACAGCCCACGCCGGCCAAGGGGACACCCGCTTGAGACCGGGTGCCCATTGGTGTCTGCGGTGCGGCCGCAGCGAAGTCTTGATCGAGGTTGCTGCCCTCGATGTTTTGGCGGCGCTCGCGCGCCCTCTCCAAAGAGACCCGGGCGTCCTCTCCCGCACGCCTGCGATCGAATTCTGCCCGAAGGTTGTTGGTCTGTGTGCCCCTCACTGAGGGTGAGCGCACAGACGCTGATGCCTCATGCTGGCGCCGGGATGACCGCGGCCTTGACCTGGTCGAGGTAGAATGTGCCATGTCGAGCAGTCGGTCGACGTCGTCCCGCCATTGCTTCATGGCCCCTGGTGAGGCCATGGAGCTTGGTGGGTGTCGCAGCAATTCCCAGGCTGCTGACAACGCCCCCGGGGTCGCCCTCGATGCAGTCCGAGATGTCTGCGCAGCTATATGCTATCGTGCAGCGTGCACAGCAGCAGTGCCCGACACAGGACGGTTGTAGAGCTGTGGCGTGGAAGAAACAGCTTCTTCCTCCACCAGGAAGTCCGTGGAAGTCTCAGCGTGGTGCTCAACAATTTGCACCATCATGATGAGCAAGAAAGCAAGCAAAAACCTAAAGCCTAGCCCCCTACCTGGCGCGCCAAATGTCGGAGAGGAAATTCTCCGGCCGGGTGGCGGAGTGCACCCGCCCTAAATCCTAAGATGAGGAGGGGCCTAAGCGTTTTGCTTGTTTCGAGATGAAGGGATGAACACAAGAACACCCGAGAGTTTAGAGTGGTTCGGGCCGCCGGAGCGTAATACCCTACTCCACTGTGAGTTGTATTGAATGACCTGGGTCTAAGCCTAAAAGATTGAGCTTGTGTCGTAACGCCGCATGCCTCCCCTTTTATAGCTAAAGGGGGCATGTACAAAGGGTCCTAAGCCCCGATATGTGGGCCCAGGGACATAACGGATGGAATACCCGGAGCAACTAATGTCGGTCACCTTGTGCTACCTCCTTGTGCCCCGACATCCGCCGCTTGAGTAGGATTGGCTTACAGCAGAAGGTTCCTCGGTATCGTACAAGTCATGATGACCACTGTGCGTGTGCTGCGGTGTGTGGCGTACTGCCTGCTGTCTGATTGGACAGGCACACTGCCTGTAAGGTGCCCTGGCCGCCGCCTGCCACTAGAGTGGACGGGCCACATTAAATGCCGAGTCGGCACATCGCCTGTCTGCGGGGCGGACAGGCGGCGTGCGATCTCCGCAATAAATGCAGAGATCGCGTGGCCCTAAGGCCTTACGTCAGACTGTGCCTGTCGGCTTACATCACGGGCGGGAGGCCGCGTGGCAGCACCGGGTCCCTGCCTGAGCGGGGAGTGGAGGCGCGCCTGGCAAAGTCTTGACAAGTGTCTGTGCCGGACCCCTGTATGCCCTAGACTTGGGCCATGGTATTCTTCTTCCCGAGATCTTGTTGTGGATGATCCGGACCTCTCTCATAGGGGTACGGGTCCCATTCTGGGGAACGTGGAGGTCCCGGGTCACATTCGGAGGTCCGGGCCATGCATGCTAGGGTTCGGATCCACTGATGATATCACGGCATATGCTACCTCCTCTGGTCACCTGGTGGCCTAGAAGTCACCCACGTGGTGGGGTCGGGCGTTGTTTACCGCGCCACCTTACTATAGTAAGGGGTACCCCTATTCCAGGGTACTGACACTAATATTTAAGTCAGTGGCGCTTTGCCACTGGCCTTGCTGCTGCCACTGCCGCTCCTGCCGTCACCACCGTCGTTGTTACCGTCGCCCTTGCCGCCGTCGTCGTCGCCCTCGTCGTCGCTGTCACCACCGCTCTCCTCCTCAGACGAGTTAGAGGAGTTCTCCTCGCCCGAGGATACCTCCGACTCATCCGAGCCCTCGAGCCCAGAGCGCTCGACGACCCGGATGTATGTCCACACCTCGGCGGCGATCCCCTAGGAATCGTCCGAGTCATCGGACGATGCCGGGGGAGAGGTGTAGACCGGCGACCCCTCGGACTCGGAGGAAAACTCCTCCTCCGAGTACTCGGAATCGCCGAAGTCCTCCGAGGGAGGGCTTGGCTCGCGCTTCCGCTTGTCGTCGGAATGGTGCGACGAACTTCCGCCTTTCTTGCTCTTACCCATGGCGGAGTAGAAGAGAAGAGAAAAGAGAAGAATAAGCAACAAACGGCAGAGAGATGTGTGAAGACGCCAGTGAAGCAAGCGCTCTATTTATAGAGGAAGAAGGCAACCGCTCATCTCCTACCACGGTCACTGAACAGTCGCAAATATTCAATAAGCAATTCAAATCGTCTGGAAACAAGTCAGGCGGCTGACGCTGTTTCACGTAACATGACACCCATTGGGACTCAAGTCAACTGCTTGGACGATATGATTACACCATGCGGTCACATCAAGTTACTACTCAGGGGCAGTTTGCTAAACGCTCAGCGCACCAAGTCGTCCCTTGGCTACACCCATTGGGGGGGACGTCCAGGAATTTTCAATAGATTTTCCCAAGCAGTCACATCCATACAGTATACGCAATGAATGTATCAAGACAGAAGGAAGATATTGATAGAGATCGGATGAAAGCCAAAAATAGCTGCTAAAGTACAAGTCTAATCAACATAAGCATTGAAGCACAAAGCGAAATGAAGACCAGCCAAGAGCCATCTACCGGACGTCCAATCTGTTGCAGATCAAATAAATTTCAAACCTAACAGGACATGGGTAGACCGTGTTATTGATCTCAAAGGCAAAACCGTATGATGATCTCTAAAGCATAAAGCTGATGATATAATGCTGAATTCTAAGGCATTCGACAAAGATAAAAGGATGATTTCTAAAAGCATGAGATGAAGACCTTTGAGTAGATTTTTTTAGTAATCCACTAAAAGCTCGGGGGCTACACCCATTGGGTGCACCTCCGGTGCACCCAATGAATCATTAACCCCAAAAGACAGAATGTTGATTTCTAAAGCATGAGATGAAGATAAAAATTATTTCTAAAAAAGCATGAGGTGAAGACCTTTGAGCGGATTATTTTCAGTAATCTACTCAAAGCTCGGGGGCTACACCCATTGGGTGCACCTCCGGTGCACCCAATGAATCATGAACCCTAGAGAGCATAATGCTGATCTCCAAAGCATAAGCCCGAGACAGAGCACCGATTTCTGAAGAATAAAGCGAAGACCGATGAATAATGACATGAGAGGATAACAGAAGATCGTTTTTACCGAGTTACTCCGAGTTCAGAAGCAACAACTCGATAGGCCTATTTTCAAAGCATTCCTTACCAAAATAAAAAACTACAAGCTGGACCTAGAATCTTTGGGCCGATTATTTCAAAATCAACTCAAAGATTGGGGGCTTGTGGGGGACAGATATCCCCCGAGTCCACTAGAAGGCTAGAAGACCTCGCGAAAGGCCTTGGGCCCATTGTTTCGCAAGGCCATCCCTTCGTGGGCCTGGGGAGGAATGTCTGGCAGAATGGATCGACACAAGATTGGATCAACTCAAGCCCAGGCGGTCCAGTGAATTCAAGCATTATCCACAGCAGTGATCTGATTCTCCCGCGTTGCGCCCTCAGACGTCGGAACTGAGTGATGATAAGTCGGTAGAATTATAGGAAGATAGGCTCAGTCAGTTCACTATTACTTAGGCAAACGTTGTTATCATATCCGCATGTAACGCCCCACGGTCGAGTATATAAGGCCTAGGGGGCACCCCCCTCGAACACATCTCACTCATTAGCCATCTACTCAACTCTTTGGCATCCCTCGTACTAGAGAACTCCCATGTAACCTACCACATAAAAGATCCACACCAGGACGTAGGGTGTTACGCATCTCAAAGCGGCCTGAACCTGTACAAGATTGTCTATGTCTCTCGTGCATCTAGCACGAACCATCGAGCTACAGTCGGTAACACCGTCCTACTCAAAAAAGCACCTCGAGGGGCAACCCTGGTGCGCGGTCGGACCCAAAACATCGACAGAACCTTAATGCTTGCAGGTCTCCTTGCCATGATCCTGACGCATGCCTAGAGGAGTGTCATGTTGTGTATGGTTGCACTCATCCGAGGGCCATGGAGGCCTACGGTGTAATGCACCTAGGGTGTTGTGCCTCCAACTAGGCATAAGCCAAAGCAAGACCTTCGGGATCATACCATACCCTCTCCAAAGCATGTCCCCCACCGAAGATAGCGGTGGGGAAGACTGTGTGAGATTCTGATGCTGCCAGTGGAGTGGCTCATGGTTCGGGTTCCTAGAGCTATTGTCCAAAGCGACTGCTCTAGCATGCGAGCATGTTGGTGTCCCCATAGTCACGCTACACAGTAAACTTCAAAAATAAAAAAGTGTCCTTCCCCTACCTATCACAATAAATGCCATCATGGTATGACACTAGGGTACATGAAGTATCGAAAAGATGAGATCTAAAGAGAATAGGGACGTAAACGAGCGGTGTGTTGGACCTAGGCGTGACCAAGAACTAGCACCATGTAGTTTATTGTTTAATATCCTACATCCTATTGCTACTAATGGAGTGATAAACATAAAGGTGATGAAGATTACAAGGTCAAGAATCAACTGAGCATCATGACCTCATAGCTCCCTCTTTTCCACTTGGTTGTGGTGAGAGTTCTCGCTTATCGATCCCTAGTTCATCTTTATGCATGTCCATGGATGTTGCTATGTTTTATCTTATATGAAGTGAGCTAGCTTCTATTGGATCTCCTCCCTTTTGGACCTTCCAAATCTCGTATATCTCTTGGATCGATACTCTGCTCCTCCTTTTATGGGCTAAGGGAGGAGAGAGGTTACAAGTTGGTTACACCATGGGTCCTATCAGTTAAGACCCAACAACCCTAATCTTCTGTTGGTCATGAAGTCGTATGCAAAGTTATGCCCTCAATTGTGGTATAGTGTCAGCCTTCTCCAGTGGCAGTCATACATACTGCAGGGGTAGGTATGTTATGTCGTAACAATTGAAAATAGTGTTCCTACTATTAGGTACGACGTTGTTGGTAACCGAAGTAGCAATCTATACTTGATAATACTTCCTAGTATGATGACACACCCATGCGTAGCTATAAGGCCGATGCACATATTGAATAGTAGTCTTGAGTACCTAGTTGTCTAAGTTGAAGGGATAGTGTGCCTATCAGACTATAATTTTGCACATCATATTATATGTGATATATGGAAGCCTTATCCAACACGGGAACTTATGAGACCATCAGGAGCATACTGTAGAAGTGGCATCCTTTCTCTAGGGGCCATCATAGCCTTGGTGGCGGTTAGCTATTTACTTCTATCTTGCGGGTGGCTTTATACTTAGCTGTTGTAAGAGTTCCTTTGTTCCTATGAGAGGCCCAAGCTTGAGTGGACTCAGGGCTCGACTTTTCATATTACCTGAGACCAAAGATCTTAGGGATTTGGGGCTACTAAAGAGCCTAAAAACTAAGTATTTCTACCATTGTTGCCCCAAGGCACGGAGGGCCCCAGGTACTCAGGTTATTTGTTGGGGATGCCCTAGACTAGGACTAGACATTCGGTCTATATGGGTTAATCGGTTCGGACTATTCTGGTTCTAGATTATAAGAACAATTTTTTTAGAAAAAATACAGAAACCGAACCTGATTAGACCAAAAGTTCGGTTCATTCTATTCGGTTCTTCAAAAACCCGAACAACAATTGGGGATCACTGGTCGTCATTGAACAGAGATGGAGCGGGTGACATTTCGACGGGAGGCCGGGAGCCGAGAGCAGCAGATTATCGACGCTTGTGGTGCATCCTGCAGAGCAATAGGATTGTGACTTGCGAGTGGGAGAGCTTGCTAGGCCTTGGGTTGTTGCCATCTTAAGAGGATTTGGGCTGAGCGAGAGCCAACAGCCGGAGAGGGAGTTTTCAGTTTTTTGGCATTTTTGTGTTTATTCGGGTTGGACGAATTAGAAACCGAACCTGAACCCAATACCCGAATAAATCCTATCTATGGACCGAACCCAAAACCCGAAACCCTAAAAACCAAAATCTGACCAATTCGATTTATTCAGATTCAGGTTCGATAAACGGATTCAAAATGTCCATTCCTACCCTATGACCATGGGGGTTAGGTATTATACCATTCTTGTGAGCTATGGCTCCTAAAAGTGGGAGTTTCAATGAGGCGTGTAGATGTTTTATGCCTTTAAAGTGTCCCTGGATCAAGTTCCGAGAGGTTTCAATCATACTTTGGGCGAAGACAAGGTGGGTTTCCGAAGCACAAGGTCTGAGGTGGATTGACGAGGATTGAAGCGGCTAGAGATTTAGTGGGTGTTTGGTTTGAGAAATTACTTTATCCAAATTGAGATGATATATCATGGACTCATTACTCATATTTAGTAGGATGACCTTATTTCTCATATTAGTACTAACTAACTACGAGGAATAAGGTGGTGATGGATCAACTCATTCTATTCCACAAATCAAACAAAAATATTGAAGAGTGAGAAGATAATGAATTGGCTCATTCCTCAAACCAAACGCCTCGTTAATCCGCTCAATCCTCTTCAATCCCGATGCAATCGAACAAAACCTCCTTTTGTTTATCGGCATCCTTAAATATGTCTTAACAGCATCCGGGAATATTATCTTCTCTAGGTGCTACAAACAATACATTCAAGGAAAAAGAGAAAATATGAGTTTTATCCCTGATGAGGACAGGAGACTTGTGGATACCACTTCCACTGAAAAGAAAAATGGCAGAAACAAAACAAAATTCGCTGCTCCATGTAAACTGAGCTGTACCATAGAACAAATTCTGGCTGTGATGCTCTACTAAGCCAAACGGAGTACTCTACCAGTTTGGCACCTTTATATGTACATTTTATTGCTCACGATCTGTAGAACTGCAACCGTGCTCCATCAGACAGCCGGCAAGAACTTCTCGCCTTCAGCAGCGGGCTTCGATTGCTCACCCACTTTCCGGAAAACTAGCTTCTGTTGCGGAAGCTGGCCGTTAGAGGGCACCGTGACCTGGGTGTCCACAAAGATGCTGTCCTCGTCCTTGAAATCACCTCTGAGGATGCCCTTCGCGAGTTCGTTCTCCACGTGCTGTTGAATCACTCTCTTCACCGGCCTCGCGCCATAGTTCGGGTCATACCCCAGGCTTCCCAAGAATTCAATAGCACCGGGTGAGACTTCCAGCTTGATTTTGCGGTCTGCGATCCTCTTCTGTACTCTTGCGAGCTGCATCACCAGGAAATACAAGAACAAATATGTCAGTCTATGATAGGTGGCATGCCGAGTAAAGATCATAAATGACATCTCAAGCCATATACTGATAGTTGTGAATGCAAAATGCTGCGGAGTACAAAGTGTTACCTGTAATTTGACAATGCTGTTGATCTGTTCTCTCTCGAGAGGCTTGAAGACAATATACTCATCTACACGATTCATGAACTCTGGACGGAACACAGATCTTGCAGCATCCATCACCCTCCTCTTTATGTTCTCATAGGCTGAATCAGATGATCCAACTTCTTCGTCCATGTTTAGTATATACTGCGACCCAACGTTGGACGTCATGATAATTATGGTGTTGGTGAAGCTCACTTTCCGTCCTTGAGAGTCGGTAACCCTACCGTCGTCCAGTATTTGAAGGAAGACATTGAACACATCCGAATGAGCTTTCTCGATCTCATCAAACAAGACGACGGAATATGGCCTACGACGAACAGCTTCTGTTAGTTGACCACCCTCTTCATACCCAACATAACCTGGTGGAGCACCAATCAATCTTGAGACTGAATGCTTCTCCATGTACTCGCTCATGTCAATCCTGACAACAGCTTCCTCAGTGTTGAACATAAAAGCTGCAAGGGCTTTCGCTAACTCTGTTTTGCCAACTCCTGTAGGTCCCATGAACATGAAACTAGCAATGGGACGGTTTGGGTCGGATAATCCAGCCCTGGATCTCTGAATGGCCTCTGCAACTGCTTTTACAGCAGGATCCTGACCGACAACTCGCTTGTGCAGCTCATCCTCCAGATACAACAATTTCTCCCTATCAGATTGCTTTAGTTTAGAAACTGGAATTCCTGTCCACCTGCTCACTATTTCTGCAATATCATCTTGGGTCACCTCTTCCCTTAGCATGGATTTCCCAGAACTCTGATATTCATCAAGCTCCTTCTCTGTCGCTTGAAGCTGGCGCTGCAAGGCATTCAGACTGCCATATTTCAGTTCAGCAGCACGATTAAGGTCGTACTCACGTTCTGCCTGCTGTATCTCCACATTTACCCTGTCAATCTGTTGCAGGTAAATTTAAGTCAATTGTCTGAACCAACTCTGTCGATATATTCAGTCATTGTGGAAAGGCAAACCTTACCTCTTCTTTGATAGATTGAATTTTAGTCATTACTGCTTTCTCATGCTCCCACTGCTCAGTCAATTGACGTTGTTTATCCTTCAAGAGTGATAGTTCTGCTTCAAGACGGGACAGTCTGTCCCTTGATGCTTTGTCTGTATCATTTGTAAGTGAGAGACGCTCCATCTCAAGCTTCAAGACAGCACGATCAATCTCATCCAGAGCAGTAGGTTTTGATGTTATCTCCATTTTTAACTTGGCAGCTGATTCATCAACCAGATCAATTGCTGCAACAAAGCATATCCTCCCATTAGAAAAATCACATGAGATCTTACATTAGTGGCTGTAATAATATCTCCTCATCATCTAGCAGGTTAGTAGCTTCAATTAAGAAGTCAAATAAATCACCTTTGTCAGGCAAGAATCGTCCACTGATATAGCGATCTGAAAGAACAGCTGCAGCTACAAGGGCACTGTCAGATATTCGTACACCATGGTGCAACTCATATCTCTCTCTTAGCCCTCGGAGTATTGAAATTGTATCTTCAACTGAAGGTTGATCAACAAAAACTTGTTGGAAGCGCCGCTCCAGTGCTGGATCTTTCTCAATATATTTGCGGTATTCATCAAGGGTTGTTGCACCAATACACCGTAGTTCTCCTCTCCCAAGCATTGGTTTGAGAAGATTACCAGCATCCATTGCACCATTTGTGGCACCTGGAATAAGATGAACATTCATAAATTACCTACTAGCAGAGACAGGTGTTCTATCGTTCATGTCTATAGTAGTAAAATTCACAGCAAGCTTCGACAGGCAGTTTCGTATTAAGATCTGCCACGAATTTGGATTTCTACATGGTTTGGCCTCCAGCATCATTTTCACTTTCATCATAAAACAGCAGACAAAACAGGAGGAAACATTGAGTGATATGACTGCATTGAATATGCTTCTTCTATCCACCCAGTGCACCTATAAGTAAAATATAGATAACTTGTTTGAATCTAATCCTGAATAACAAAACTAAAAAACAAAAAATATGTAGTCTCACATCTTAGTGTTATAAGAGGCTGAAATGCCAGCCCAAGTGGAATCAACACGAGTTCAATAGTTAGTGTGAGATATTCATGGGCTCATGCAAACTATATGGCTACACTCCAGGTTTAACGAAGAGCAGTGATGGTTCCCAAATCCCAATACTGGGGCCATACAAGATCATCGAAGGAACTTTCACATGCAAACATTTTTTCAAGAAATGAACAAATTGAACTAAAATAAATTAATGGCAATGCTGAAAACATCTAATAGTCAAGGAAACAGCAGTGCATCCTGCATAGTTACCTGCTCCGACAACTGTGTGAATCTCATCAATGAAAAGAACGGTCTGCCCATCAGAATCTGTAACTTCTTTGAGAACAGCCTTGAGTCTATCCTCGAACTCTCCACGATATTTTGCACCAGCAATCAATGCACCCATATCAAGTGCAATTAGCTGTTTAAAAGAAACAATAGAATAGAGAGTTAAAATTGACCTGTAAAAATGTTAACAAAAGTATCCAAAGCCAAGAAGGCACAGTGGTTACAATTTAAATGCACTAAAGCAAAAAAAAGAAAATCTAAACCCGCAAATAACTGGTTAGTAATAATTCAATACTTTGGAAACTGATTAAAATCATCTGTAGACATAAAAAACGATATACAATATCAAAGAGTTGGCTATGTGCAGATATTCCAAACTATATCAAAACGTCAACTACGGAGTATACTAATGGACATCAAACATTACCAAAATACTTGTACAACTTAAAGGACAAAGAAATAGAACAGGTGGAAGAATTGATTTCAAAATCCATGTTTAGATGAACTGAAGGGCAGGCCTCATGCAATGGTAAGGGCTGTCTTACTTTATCACTAGGACATGGTTTCAAATTATCCCTTCTCTAAACCCCACTCATGTGGGAGCCTCTGACATTGATATATCCTACTCATGTTCAGATGAACTACCTCAAAATTAATATTAGTTACAACAACAAAGCCATTTAGTCCAAAGCAAGTTAGGGTAGGCTAGAGTTGAGACTCAACAAAAGCCACAAATCAAGGTTCAGGCACGTGGGTAACTATTTTCCATTCGGCCCTATTCAGGGCTAAATCTTTGGGTATATTATATTCTTTCAATTCTCCTTTTATCGCCTCTTCCCATGTCAACTTCGGCCATCCCCTGCCTACGAAAGGGCCTCCAACGTAATGGTTAAGGCTTCCAAGTAGCACCTCCAGGTCCCAGGTTCGATTCCCCTCGGAGACTAATTTCTGGCTTGGTTAAAAAAATCACCTTGTTGTGCCCGCCCGCTCCTGGATTACATCCTGCGCGCCACCCTCCGACTGGGCCATTGCAGAGTAGGCGGTGACGGCCCGTTAATGATGGGGGGGGCAGGGTTCGGGGATTTTCTCGAGTGGGGACATGTTTCGGTCTCTTCTTAATATTATATCGGGAGGGCGGTCTTTCCATTACTATCTTGACTTAGAATTCCACTACGCAGTGGTGCCTCTGGAGGTCTCCGTTGGACATGTTCAAACCACCTCAATCGGACATGTACAAAACCACCTCAATCGGTATTGAACAAGCTTTTCTTCAATTAGTGCTACCCTAGCTTATCACATATATCATCTTGATTCTTGTATGGCCACGAATACGACGAATATACATATTTTCGTAACACTTATTTGTTGAACATGGCATATTTTTATAGACTAACATTCTGCACTATACAACATAGCAGGTCTAATCATTGGCCTATAAAACTTGACTCTTAGCTTCTATAGTACCATCTTGTCACATAGAACTCCAAATGCTTGGCACTACTTCCTCCACCTTACTTTGATTCTATGGCTAACACCTTCATCGATATCTCCATCTCTCATCTCTCTATAGAACTGATCCTAAATACCGAAAGACATCCTTACTGGCACTACTTGACCTTCCAAACTAACATCCCATTTCCCATATGTAGTAGTGCTGAAGTCGTATCTCATGTATTTGGTTTTAGTTCTACCAAGTGTGGGGAACAGATATCCCCTGGGTCCACTAGAAGGCAAGAAGGCCTCGCGCGGGGCCTTGGGCCAGTTACCTCGCAAGGCCATCCCTTCGTGGCCGGGTCAGAACTACTGGCGGAGTGGGCCGACCCAAGAAAGAAGCAGACTCAGGCCCAGGCAACCCGTCAGACTCGAGCGCTAAACGCAGCAACCGCCCGACTTTCCCGCGTACGGCGCCCTTGAATATCAGGGCGGATTAGGGATAAGTCGGCAAGATCGTAGGAAGATCAGTTCAGTCGGTTCACTATTATTTAGGAGACGCATGATCCTCGTGTACGAGTGGAGTACCCCACGGTCGAGTATATAAGGCCCAGGGGCTACCCCATCGTTTCCATCGACCATCTACGTATCTCATTAGCTTTTCTCCATTCAAGAGACTTCACTTGTAACCCACAACATAAAGATCTACACCAGGAAGTAGGGTATTACACCTCTCCAAGCGGCCCGAACCTGTAGAAAATTGTCTATCCATCTCGCATGCATCTAGCACGAACCATTGAGCTACAGTCGACAGCACCGTCCTACCCAAAAGCACTGCAAGGGGTAACCCTGGGTGTGCGGTCGGGCTCTAAACACCGACAGCTGGCGCGTCATGTATGGGGAGTGTCGTTGATCCAAGCTAGCTCAATGGTCATCACATCCCAATGCAAGATCGCTCTTCGCCCTAAATCCGTGTTCTGCTTCGGAACCATCTCGTCCATAGTGGATGAGAAAGGAACTCTGCACCGCATAGCAGACCCGTCGGAGAAGAAGCTTTCCTCGGAGATCCCCGGGAAAACCGGAGCAGAACAACGGGTGGCGCAGCCTCCCGCGCCCCAAGCGAAGATCGCCCTTTACAAACCAAAAATCGGGAGCTTACCTACCCGAAGAACTCCGCTGTCCACCTCATCCACAAAGGAGTGGACGCGGATCACTAGAAAGAAGGAGGCAAACATCCCGAGTAAGGGACGGGACCTCGCCGAGTCTTCTTTACGGCACCTTCACCCTCAAAGGAGGACGGAAAGAAACGCGCCATCACAGCAGCTCCTTTCTACCCCGACATCCTCTTCATCGGGGGGAGATTGGAGTCGACTCCCATCTCCGACGACGAGCCGACCATGCAAGGGGAAGAACCTCCCCAGCGTGAAGCGCAGCGACGAAGGAACAGACGCCGGAATGTTCGGCGACATCACGAGGCTAGGGAGCGGGACCCGGCACAGCCCGTATCCCGGGACGAAGTTTCGGAAGTGGGAGAAACTCCCGACGAGCGAGTACACCGAGAAAGACGGAATTCTCGCCGCCGTGATCACCGGCAGGCTCAGGACCGAGAGCGGGAGCAAGCCGAGCAAAGCGCAAGGTTGCGCCGAGAGAACCCTCTCTTCTCTCGAAACCTAAACCCCGACTTCGCTCGCGCAATGAACACGCCGAGTGAAGTTGGAAGGGTGCTGGCCCAAATAGCTGATGGCCTCCCGCGAACTCCAAACGTAGAAGGCTACCGGCGGCTGCTTACTCGAGCAGCTAATCACCTTCTGACCATCGCTCATCCCCCGAGCGACCTACGCCACGCCATCAACAGCCGACGATACGCGCGGAGCTCCATCAACGCTTCACGCTACCGACGGCACGAAAGTGAGATAAGGCATTGGGAGGAGTATGACCGGGACCACGACGTCCCAGCTCGAAGTCGCGCTACCCGAGTTGAGTCGGTTGCGGCCTCGACCAGTGGCCCGACCCGGGGATGGTCGAGACGACACACCACCGGGTCCCCTCCTCGGGACCGACCTCACGAACGCTAACAGGAAGACACATGCGGGGTCTATGCGCTTACTCCGCGTCTCCGAGCCATCCAGTGGCGCCCCCCAACTTCAAAGTCTCCAACATCGACAAGTACGAGCCCAAGCAGGACCCGGGGGGTTGGTTGGCCGTCTACACGACCGCCGCTCGGGCCGCCGGGGCGACGGAAGACGTAATGACAGTGTATTTGCCCAACGTCCTAGGGCAAGACGCGCTGCAGTGGCTACGACATCTGCCACGACACTGCATCGACGATTGGAGCGACTTCAGTCGGCGGTTCATCGCCAACTTCCAGTCTCTCTCTGACAAGCTGGCGCAGCCATGGGACCTCAAATCCATCAGGCGCCAGGGTGATGAAACACTCCGGTCATACCTCAAGAGGTTTCAGACCATGAGGAACCGCATTCCCGAAGTCGCCGAGACAGCGGTGATTGAAGATTTCTACCGGGGATCCAATGACTCGGCCTTCGTCTGAGCCATACTGCAGAAAGCGCCCGCCACCTCCGAACAATTGTTTCAAGAGGCAAACATCTACGTCACCGCTGACAAGCGGGCCCAGGACCTCATCGGAGGTACGAGACCTACACCACCCACGCCACGGCGCGACACGAACCAGCAACCTGACAGGCGCTGGGAGAAGAGGCCTCATGAGGAGGTACACGTCGTCGGACCACCCGTTGCTCGAGCCCGTGGTGCGCCCCGCGGAGGTGTACGGACACTGGATGAAATCCTCGACGCTCAGTGCCCGTACCACAAGGACATGCGCCACACCCTACGGAACTGCAGGGATTTCAAGCACTCCGTCGGACATGGCCGACCATTCCAGCCTCTACCACCTCCCCCACCGCGAGAAGGACCTGGCGAGCCCAGGCAGCCTCAGCAACAAGAAGGGGGAGGGGGCGGAGCATTCCCGCGCGTTGATAGGGAGGTCAACGTCATCTTTGGAGGACACGGAGCACAGGAGAACAGGAGGCAGCAAAAGCTCAACGACCGACAGATCCTGTCGGCAACCACCAGTGCCCCGGCTCCTTATCGGTGGTCGGAGCACGCAATAACCTTCAGCCGAGCGGATCAATGGCTCAACTTCGACCACCCCGACAAGTACCCGCTCCTCGTTGATCCAGTGATCCGAGAAAGCCGGGTGAAGAAAGTACTAGTGGATGGGGGAAGTAGCATTAACGTTACCTTCCCCCGGACGCTCCTAGCCTTGGGGGTCGCACTCAAAGACCTCACCGAGTCAGATACTCCCTTCTTCGGTATCGTGCGACTGAAAGGGAGTACCCACTCGGGCACATCTACATGCCCGTCACCTTCGTGACTCCGGAGAACTACAGAACCAAGTTCCTGAGGTTCGAGGTGGCACGCTTCGACTGCGGATACAACGCCATCATCGGCAGGCCGGGACTAGCAAAGTTCATGGCCATTCCGCATTACTCGTACATGATATTGAATATGTCGGGACCTCAAGGAATTATCACGGTGCGCGCTGACTTTCAAGGCGACGCGAAGTGCTTTTGGGGGGCCATCCAAGCAGCCCTCACTGCTGGGCCCCCGACAGCTCCCCTCGCACAGGCAAACATCAGGTCGGAGGAGGAGGGTCTCACAATACCCACCAATGAAGCTCAGGTCGTGACCTCTATACGGCCGGCTGAAGAGACTAAGAGGATCAATCTGGAATTCGTTGATGAGCGCAAGACCGCCATCATCAATTCTAGCCTTGATGACAAATAGGAAAGCGCGCTCGTCCGGTTCCTGCAAGATAACCGAGACGTATTCGCATGGCAACCTGCGGATATGCCGGGAGTCCTGAGAGAACTGGCCGAGCACAAATTGAAGGTCTATCCTCAAGCAAGGCCGATTCGACAGAAGCTGCGTCGTTTCACGCCTGACAAAAGGGAAGCTATTCGCGCCGAGTTAGCTCGCTTAGTGTCTGCAGGGTTCATTAGGGAAGTATTGCACCCTGAGTGGCTAGCGAATCCTATTCTTGTACTCAAAAAGAATAAAGTGAATTGGCGCATGTGCGTCGACTATACTGATCTCAACAAGCACTGTCCGAAGGATCCCTTCGGGCTCCCTAGAATAGATCAGGTAGTTGACTCGACTGCTGGTTGTTCTATGCTCTCCTTCCTAGACTGTTATTCCGGATATCATCATATCAGCTTGGCAAAAGAAGATGAGGAGAAGACTGCTTTCATTACCCCGTTTGGAGCTTTCTGCTATACCTCTATGTCGTTCGGCCTCAAGAACGCTGGAGCGACTTATCAGAGAGCTATCCAGACATGCTTAGCCGATCACTGGGGCAAGCGGGTGGAAGCCTACATCGATGATGTGGTTATCAAGACAGAAAACTCAGAAAACTTCATCGAAGATTTGCAGTTGGTCTTCAACAACCTGAGGCGCTACCGGTGGAAGCTGAATCCAGAAAAGTGTGTCTTCGGAGTACCGGCAGGAAAGCTACTCGGATTCATTGTCAGCCACCGAGGAATTGAAGCTAATCCAGAAAACATCGAGGCCATCATGAGAATGGAAGCGCCACGGTCGCAGAAAAAGGTGCAAAGGCTTACTAGATGCATGGCAGCCCTGAGCAGGTTCATATCAAGGCTAGGAGAGAAAGGGATGCCATTTTACAAATTGCTCAAGAAGGTAGACAAGTTTCAATGGACCACAGAGGCACAGGAAGCTCTAGAGGCACCGAAGAAGTTCTTGACCACACCACCAGTACTCAAGCCGCCGCGCCGAGCTACGCCCGGTCAGCCGGCAGAAGATCTGCTCCTGTACATCTCCTGCACGACTCACGTGGTAAGCACCGCGTTAGTAGTCGAGCGGGCGGAGGAAGGATACGCATACCCGGTGCAGCATCTAGAGCCTCCTGCCACAACTCTAGATTCCTATTTATTCCTGCTTGACTTTCATCAACTAGCACTACATCCAAAAAAGCACACACCAGGAATATCCATGTGTATGTCCCTTATGACCTCATCCATCACCAAGGTAAAAAGGTGAGAGCTCAAAGCTGACCCTTGATGTAGTCTAATTCTAATCAGGAAGTCATATGTGTCCCCTTCGCTTGTTTTAACACTAGTCGCTACATTGATATATATGTCCTTAATGAGTCCAACATACTTCATTGCAACTTTACGTTCGTCCAAAGCCCATTACATAGCATTCCTTAGTATTTTGTTACAAGCCTTCTCCAAGTCGATGAAAACCATGTGTAGGTCCTTATGCTCCCTATATTGCTCCATCACGTCTTATTAAGAAAATGGCTTCATGGTTGACCACCCAAGCATAAAACCAAATCGATTCATAGATATCCTCATTATTCCTCTCAAACAATGCTCGATAACTCTCTCCTATAACTTCAGAGTGTGGCTCGTCAACTTAATTTACTGATAATCGGTACAACTTTGAACATCTCCATTATTCTTGTCGATCGATACCAATATACTTCTCCACTTGTCATGCATCTTGTCCGTTCAGAAGATATGGTTGAACAACTTGACTAGCCATACTATAAATATGACCCTAAGGCATGCCTCAATTGGGATACCATCAAGGCCCATCACCTTAGCCCCTTTCATCCTTTTCAATGCCCTCTAACATCATATTCTTAGATCTTACGCGAAGTAATTATTGGTGTCCCCATTCTCCCCATTGAACAAGTTGCTAAAATACCCTTGCCATCGATATATGATCTCATCCTCCATCACCAAGAGGTGCTCCGTTTCATCCTAAATGCACTTGACTTGATTAAAGTCCTTGTCTTTCTCTCACAAATCCTAGTCATCCTATATATGTCCTTCTCTCCCTCCTTTGTACTAAGTGTCGGTAAAGATCATTGTACATCCTACCATTTGCCATACTTACAACTCGTTTTACGATTTTCTTTGCTACCTTGGATTTCTCTATGTTAACCACACTCCTGTCATGGTACATACATCTACAACATTCTTCTCCTCCTTAATAGCCCTTTGTACTTACTCATTACACCACCAAGTATGCATCACCAATAGGTGCTCTGTTTCATCCTTAATGCACATAACTTGATTGAAGTCCTTTTTCTTTCTCTCACAGACCCTAACCAAGTAACCATCCTATATATGTCCTTCTCTCCCTCCTTTGTACTCAAGCGTTGGTAAAGATCCTTGTACGCACTACCCTTTGCCGCACTTATAGCTCATTTTACGGTCTTGTTTGCTACCTTGGATTTCTCTATGTTGTCCACACCCTGTCATGGTACATACATTTACAACATTTTTCTTCTCCTTAATAGCCCTTTGTACTTACTCGTTCCACCACCAAATATCTTTAGCTCACATTTACTCCCTTTGGTTGCTCCACACACCTCTGAGGCTACCTTCCAAATGCAGATTGCCATCTTCTTTCCCAGTACCCTCTTTGATGACCCTTTCCTTGAAAACTTCTAACGTATTTCAGTTTCCATCATTTTGTTCTCGCAATCTTAGCTTGTTTATCCCTATGGGCGCACACCTGAGAACGGAAATCCACCACCAGAAGCTTATGTTGAGACAACACTCTCCAAGTATCACTTTGCAATCCAAGCATGCTCATTTATCATCTCTTCTCAAAATTAATATCAGTTGCAACATAAAAAAATGTTCAAGGATAGCTGAAGATTTTAACTTATATAAACGTCTAATTGGGGGATAACACTACATGTACTCTAGAACTATTACAAAATATCATAATACATGTGGAACAAATTCTTCAATAATTTAGCAGAGAATCCAAAATATGCTTGACCTTGAAGAACATAAATACGTAATACAGAATAACTTACTCGACGGTTTGTCAGAGCTTGTGGGACATCTCCTTGAACGATCCTCTGAGCTAACCTAAACAAGAAACAAAAAATCAAGTTAAGGGAATTATTTCGATAATCAATGATATGTTGTGTAAAAAGCATTGTTTACCAACCCTTCAGCTATAGCTGTTTTCCCTACACCAGGTTCACCAATCAGAACTGGATTGTTCTTTGTTCTTCGTGATAAAATCTGTATACATCTTCGAATCTCATCATCTCTTCCAATAACTGGATCAAGCTTCCCTTGACGTGCCATAGCTGTCAGATCCTTTCCATATTTCTCCAAAGCTTCGTACTTTCCCTCAGGATCTATTGAAAACACATATTTTTAATTTTTTATGTGAAAATATCTTCTGTTGTATCAGAGGGACACAGGAGTTCAAGGTAAAAAATTTCATATCAATTATGCATGGAAAGGTGATGTCTACTTCAGCAGACGCTTCATTACTTGCCATTTTCTTTGTGCAATTTACAGGAATATAGGTCACATCATGCAATTTTATGGAGCACAGACAGAGGAAGAGGATAGAAGTTGCAAGCATGTTAATGCCAGCATTGCAAGTAGGGGGAACTCATACCTTGATCGATTACATTTTGCTTCCCTCTAATCGATTCAATGGCTGATTTCAACGTCTTCACAGTAATCTGAAAATCCTTGAACAGCTGTTTCCCAAACCGCTTATCTTCAGCAAAGCCAAGGACTAGATGCTCAACTGAGACATATGAATCGCCGTACTCTTTCTTGAAGTCCCGGGCTCTTTGTATCAGAGCTTCTAAGTCACGCCCCAACATAGATCCAGGTTCTTCACCTAATACCTGAATCATTAAACAGAACGTAAGACAACTATGAATGGAAATTCCTTGTTTTTTGTTTCAACGAAAAGCAATATATAGAAAGATATTGAAGAATGTTGAGTTTATTGAAGTGGGAAAAATGTTTTTCCAGTTCTCTGATCATTATTCCGAGTTCATAGTAAGATGCATTAATCTTGCTAAGACAAACTGCATGTGAATATCAACAGAATCGGAGTGTGTTGAGGACGAAGCACCTTAGGCTGTCTCTGGATGAACTTCTCCGTGGCATCAAGAAGCCTTGTATTATCAACTCCTGCCTTAGAAAAAATGCGGCGGGCAAGGCCATTCCGTTGCTCCAGCAGGGATTTCATCATATGCTCAGTCTCCACAATCTGGTGCTTGCTCTCCTTCGCCACCTCAGGGGATGAGACAATTGCTTGCCACGCCATCTCAGTGAACTCTTGTTGTGTAATCTGTCAGCGGGATAGGTGCTGACGAGTGAGAAATATGTGTGTGTGTGAAAAAAATATACAATTTCCTGGCTCTTCATCAAAAGAGTATCAGTAGTATAAATGCTATGAAAACTACTTTTCGTTAATGAGAAATGGAACATAAATAAATGCATCGATGGCTGTATTACATGTACAACGACCGTGACATTAGGAATTGAAAACGGAACAAGCCAGTATATTTCTGTAAAATGAAATCAAAGAAAAAGAAGTGCGCAAAATCGGACTGAAAATGAAGGCAAGGAAAACGGGTCCCTACCCTGCCGTCCCGGCTGGTGGCGTTGCAGCGAACGGAGAGCGGCGTCCGGCAGAGCCTCTTCCCGACCACCGGAGCCAGTACCCCGCCCCTTCCTCCTCCCGTCGTCCTTAGTCCCGCCTTACCCCTCACATGACCCGCCCTCGCCGCGCCCCACGCCGCGGCTACGACCGGCGTCGGCACGGCCGCGGCCGCGGCGGGGGCGGAGGTTAGGAAGGAAAGTGCGTCGGCGGACAGAGGCGGCGCGGCGGCCATGGTGGGGCGCTGTAGTGTTGATGGCACAATCGTGATTGCTTATCAGAAGGTAGGAGGAGCAATTCAGACTGGAATGGAACTCTGGATTGGATGGTTTATCAGGAGAAATGGTATGGCATGGTATGGAACAGAAGGTCGCGGCGGGGCGGGACGAAGCGTGTATAAATCGGTGGCGGCGTGGAGGGTGGAGACAAGCGGAGGAGGAGGTTCTGGGAGGTTCAGGTGCCAACGAGCACTTCCGTGGAGTGGAGAAGGGGAGGAAGACGATAGGGAAAGGAAGGACCGGAATAGAAGGGGTGGGGCGCGTGCTCTGCGAGCGCGGCGCCGTCGGATCTCGCGCTGGACGGCCGGGATCTGTGTCTATGCGCTCGGGTGGGTGATTTGGAGTCGCACCGCCTCTTGCTGCATTCCCTTTTTCATATATATCTAATCTAATCTACTAAATCCTAAAATCCATATCTAATATTAAAAAAACTAAAATTGTATCTTAGTTTATTTTCGCTCATGTTCTCTAAATGTATATATAATAATAAAGAGTCTTTGTTAGATTTTAATAAGATCGTACTTAATTTTCTCCGGCAAGATACTTTAAAGGTATCGTTTGGTTCACGTATTGGTAATATAATGGGTAACCAATAACGTTAAATTATATTTGTTTAAGTCTATCTGTAATTGATACCACACTAGAAATGAATACCGACTTATTCAAACTTATTACCACCGGTATTCGAGTGTGAATTATTACCATTATTATTTATGTTACATTTCGTGAACCAAACAACACATAAATTCTCTTCCCTATTTCTTTTGCTCTTTATAGTATCATTTAAAAAATTATGTGCTCTATACTGCACTCTCACTAGTAACGTCCTATATTAATCTATTTTTTGAACCATGGTTTTAAAGTCGTCTGACTAATCGCGATTAGTCGGCCTTATCGCCTGGTAGAGCACGATTAGCATGGACGACTCGATTAGGGCGACTAGGTGACGACTAATCGTCCTAGTTGGCAACTAATCGCAATTAGTCGGCCGACTAGGTGCCATGTCCGACTAGCTTGTGCCAAGTTTGGACCTGTAAAAAAAGTGTCCTCTGTTATATCATTATATGGGTTGGCGGCCCACTGTCTCCACTCTCCAGTCCACAGTAGAAACAAGCTCTATTGTCTGCCACTGTGCCGCCGCATAGTAGAAACCCTAAGCCGCCACACAATAGAAACCCTAAGTCGTCGCCTCTGCCCCCTCTCACACTCTGCTCCATTGCTGCCCTGCGGCCCTGCCCTCTGCTCCGGTGGTCCTCAGCTCCGGTGGCCCTGCCCTCTGTTGCGCTCGCCTCTGCTGTCTGCTCAGCTCCGGTGGCCCTGCCCTCTGATGCGCTCGCCTCTGCTCAACTCCGGTGGCCCTACCCTCTGCCCTCTGTTGCGCTCGCCTCTACTCAGCTTCGGCGCTCGCCTCTGCTCACTGCTCTGCTCCGACAACTGTCTGCACCAATCTGTTCTGAACTCTGTTCAGAGTTCAGTGCTCACTTCACTAGTCTGTTCAGAGTTCAGTGCTCACTTCAGTGCACACTTCACTAGTCTGTTCTGAACTTAACCGAAATGAGCACCTCTACAGATGGTAATCTATGTGTTCTTTTGGTTCTTCAATTGTTCATTTGGTGCTACACCTCTTGAGTTGTTATTCACAATTTCACACTACAGATGAGACTAGGAGGCGGCGTAATAATGTTCAAGTTATCTTCCCAGAATCTGTGTTGCCCGAAGCCCAGAACGATGGCAGTGGCACCGGCACGGTTCAAGCCACGCGTGAATCAGTTGCATCGGCTTCATCTGATGTTGCAGTCGGTTCTTCCATAAAGGATAAAGCAATTGCTGCGCTGCCCACAGAATTGGCTGAGATGGCTAAGGATACTAAGAGAAAGGCTTGATCTTCGGACCCAGGGTGAAAATATGGATTTTGGCCAGACATTGCAAAGAACGAGATGGTTCAGTGTATTTTTTGCCAAAAAGTTGTACCAGCAGGAATCAAAAGGTTCAAGCAACATATTGCTGGCGGGTTTGGTGATGTAGGGAAGTGCCCAAGAGTGCCTGAAGTGGTTAGGAAGGAGATGGCAGTCTACTCGAAGAAGAATGCAAGAAATAAGATGGTTTTTTTAGATAATGAAGAGGAGGATGTAGAAGGGGGTGAGGAACATCAGGAAGATGGTGATGCAAGAGAAGTACCAAGTTCTGGCACAACAGGAAAACAAGTGAAGAGGAAATTAGCTCAATCTACTATTAAGTCATTCATGGTTTCTGGTCCAGTTAAACCACAAACCCAAAAGCAATGCAAGTCGGTTAGTTCCATGTTGTGTAAGACACCGGAGGAAGTTGTTGCAGAAAGGAACAACTCCAAGTGTTCTCAAACTACTCTTGATCATCTCACAAAGAAGGACAAAGAGTCAAAACAGATTGTTGATGATCATGTGGCTAACTTCTTAATTGAGAATGGGATACCATTCAATGTCATTAATTCAAGAAGTTGGGAAATCATGCTTGAGTCTATTGGTCAGTACGGTCCTGGTTATAGGTCACCAACATACCATGATTGCAGGGGCAAATTGCTTGATAGGGCTGTTGGAAGGACAGATGAACTCAGGAAGAAACATGAAGATACTTGGAAGGAGTATGGTTGCTCAATCATGTCTGATGGGTGGACCTCTACAAACCATCGTCATATCATCAATTTCCTTGCTAATAGTCTAACGGGGACCTTTTTCCTTGGTTCAGTGGACGCTTCAAGTGAGGTAGCAAATGCAAACATGCTGGCAGATCTATTGGAGCAGCACATAAATCAGGTTGGCAAGGAAAATGTCGTGCAAGTTGTTACAGACAATGGGGCAAATTTCAAAGCAGCTGGAAGAATCCTTATGGAAAGGATTCCAACTTTATTTTGGACACCGTGTGCAGCCCACTGCTTGGATTTGATGCTAGAGGATATTGGGAAGATAAACGATTTCAGCACCTGCATTAATCATGCAAAGAAGGTGACTAGATTTATATACAAACATGGCATAATTCTTGATATGATGAGAGGTATAAGAGGTGGAGATCTAGTGAGACCTGTTGTGACCCGTTTTGCTACTGCATTCCTCACATTGGCGAGTATGCAAAAGAATAAGTTGGGTCTTAAAAGTCTTTTTGTTGGTGATGAATGGCAGAATCACAAATTGGCGAAAACTAGAGAAGGAGAACTAGTTGAAAGCATTATCCTTTCTATTCCATTTTGGACAAAGTTGGAAAACTGTCTTCGAGCTTCACAGCCACTTCTTATTGCGTTAAGAATAGCAAATGGAGATGAAACGCCAGCAATGCCTGAGATTATGGCAGCCATGGAAAAGGCAAAGAGCACCATCAATAATTCTTTGAGTAAGAAGCCACAATTAGGGCTGGACGAAATGCTCATGGCTCGCTGGCTCGCTCAATTCATGGTCAGCTCGGCTCGGATCGACTCGTTTGAATTTTTTCACGAGCTGAGCTGACATCCTAGCTCGGTTCGTTAACGAGCCAGCTCGCGAGCTAAACAAGCTACCATATTCCAGCAAAATAAAACTATATGCATATCATTTACATAATAATTGATGAACATGTTATATATATGTGAGGTGTCTATGGCATATGAATTAAACTAATGATTAATAAACTATGTTTATGTGTTAATTTGGTCTATGCAAATATAATTATGGGTTAAACTGATGAACATGTATGTAAATTGTGAATTAATGAGTGATGAATTGTGCTAATTTGGTGTTATATTGACGTGGTTTGTGAAACTATGAGTATAATTACTATTTTCTATTGTTAAATTAGTTTGAAATTAACTAAAAAATAATTATTATGTACATTTTATTTTTTTCTGCTCTGGCTCGCGAGCTAAACGAGCCAAGCTGACTCTGTGGCTCGTTACCTTAACGAGCCAGCTCGAACTCGGACGAGCCGAGCCGAGCTGGCTCGTTATCCACCCCTAGCCACAATTGCTTAGAGAGGTTATGGATTGCTACGACAAGAGATGGGATGGTCAAATGGAGCAAAAGATATATGGGACAGCTTTGTTCTTGAACCTAAGCAAGTTTTTTCCATTGAGGGAAAAAGATAGGAGGAGTGCTGCAAGGTTAAGGTCAATGTTTAATGACGTTTTATGGAAGATGGTGGTTGATGAAGAAGAGCAAAGTAAGATAAGTAAACAAGCTGATGACTATGAGAGGTCGGAAGGTGATACCTTCTCAAAGCCCGATGCAATAAGAGATAGAGATAAAAAAATCCTAGTAAGTTTTATCCTCTCTTCTAGTAAGTATTGTTCCTCTCTCACTAGTAACAGATTGATTTTAATTACCTACAGTTAACTGGTGGGGATCATATGGTGGTAATGCATTTGAGCTCCAATGTCTAGCAAAGAGAATTGTGAGCCTTTATTGTTCTGCTTCAGGCTGTGAGCGCAGTTGGAGTGCATTTTATAATGTATGTGTACCTTACCCACCTTTTGTTTGCATATCTTTCTTCTCAAAATTGTTGTACTTAGGTAGCTAGGTTACCTTTTAGTCGTTAACCAGTTAGAACATAAAAGGCTAGACAAATTGGTGTATGTTAGCTACAACCGAAAGATGGCAAATAGATTTCAAAAAAATAGAGAGCTGGGCTCAAAGGGAAAGAAAAGCAACCCCTTGCTCCTACAAGAGTTCCAATGGGAAAATGAGTGGATTCATGCAAATGTAGAGGACAATAACGATGAAAGTTCTCTTTTGAGGGCTGTTGATGAAGCTGTTGGTGCAACTAAGCATCTAAGGGGTAGAAATCTCCCTAGAGCTGCTGCTGGGGCTGTTAACAAAACATACATTAGAACAAGGAAGCGTGTTGCTCGTCCTCCACAGTTTGGTGAATCTGATTCTGATAAAGAAATGCAAGAACAAGGAGAAGAACTTGCTGTTGCATCCACTAAAGATCCAACTGAAGATGGAACAGGCTTTGAACTAGCTGATGAAATGCTTGATTAGCAGTTTAGCATTTATTTAATCTAGTTCTAGTGTCTTGCTGTCCTGCAAAACAATATTGCAATTTATCTTATTTTAATCTTATCAGTTATCATCTTATGACCTGCATTTTAGTCCTCACCCCCTAAACTCTTGTTATAGTCACTGACAGCAGCCTACAAGTTTGGCATTCTAATAATTCCTGGAGTTCAAAACTTGAAATCAATGTGCCGCACTGCTGCTTTGCTGTATAATCCAAGGTAAGTGATCTTTACCTTTTACTTTTAGTGGAAACATCCTTGATTTTGATTGCTTGTACTGCTGTCCTGCTAGACAGCTATAGTGTACTGCTGTTGTGCTACAGCTATATTATATATATATATATAGGGTTCTGTTATAGGTGGACGACTATAGGACGACTAGGAGTCGACTAGGCTCGACTAATCGAGTAAATCGACGACTAATCGTGATTAGTCACCTTATCGGTGGTCAGGCGACTAGAGTCGACTAGCCGACTTTAAAACCTTGTTTTGAATCGTGTTATTTGTTTTAAAATATGTATTCATGTACCGATTAGAAACTTTGTATTATGTACAAATAATTATTTTTTTCAAAGGTTGTGTTATCAAACAAAACATATTTAAAGCCACATGTGAACTTCCTCTGTAAGCTTGGCAGTTGTGAACTTGTGGTCCACCTTGCACACGAAAGACTTCTCATGGCTTCTTTTGTTCGGCGCACTAGTATCTTCATCTATACGCTTGGTATCGATCTTATTTAGGCCGTGTCTACCCAATATTTATCCAAAAGCACTGTTTTACACTGTAGACTGCACTATTCGCAGAATGAAGTTTGAATACGGGTACGTGAATGGATAAGCTGTTGGAGATAGCCTTATATGTGTGAGGCTGACATTCATTATGAAATAAGACACATTCCATTCACTTTACCAAAACAACTAAGTTTCATAGGAGGTGACTTATTACACATCCAATCCATGAATCGACAAAGTTTGTATTGTCTACAATATTACTTATTATCTACATGCCTATTGCAGGTTTAGAATACAACCGCGTCTCATGGGCCCAGATTTTGTTGAGAAGCTCATAAACTTCCTTCTTGTTAAGGTCCCCCCTCAAGGAGAATGGACAAAACAAGGTCCTGTTTAAGCTTGTGGAGAGTCATGAGGATCTTGTGAGTGATTTCTCTAACATTAAGCTATGTGAGACCAAATATTTTATATTCATACAAAAACATTCAACTGAGTATAAATTTCATTACAAAGTTCTTTTGGGAGCATTTTAAAAGTATCGAGCTTGGTCTTGAGCATATCATATCACTCATTATGAATAGCAACGGCGCCCTCGTTAAGGTTGATGAGCTCTTGCCAAATATCATAGGCCATGACCTAACTATATACCCTATTGAAGGTTTGATCATTTGTTTCCTCAAAGAGTGCATTCTTATCACAAGAATTTTACTTAACATGATTTGAGGTCAAGGGTGTGTCATGACCAATGTTTACATCTACCAAACATCTGGAAGAGGGCTTCAAGGTACATTTTCATGCAGGCTTCCCAATAATGAAAGTTCCTCCCCTTGAACCTAAGTGTAGCACTCCCTCGTAGAGCCATTACTCAAGCCAATGATTGCTAGACAAGCAACAAAGCTTGGATATCAAGTATAAAGATCAAATGGCCTAAGAAAGGGCAGATTTAGACTAAAAAATAAAGTACAAACACTAACCTATGCAAAATCTAAACCCTAAGGGTTGATTCGCTGACCATGGATCCCCTCGTGACCCCTGATCATCAAACCTTCCCTAAAGGTTTTTAACTCCTAAGTTCTTCTAAAATCTAGGCTAATGAATCTTGTGGCCAATGAACTAACCATGTCCTTAGTAAAGTCATGATGAGATCAATGTCCTTAGAGTGCATAAATAAAACCTATGCTAAGCATGCTCTACCATATATCCTAGTTGTCACATAAGAGACCTGGAAACAACGAAAGTAAAGTCAATAAAAAGAGCAAGTTAAAGTGAAAATGGCTTGGAGGACCTAAGCCACGATAGTTTGGTTACCCTCCACTCCCCTAGGGGAATACCCGTTTGCCACCATAACATGGCGAGTTTCAATACCATCTACAAGTTTTTTGAAGCATTCTCCCAATAGCTCAATTGAGAAATGTCACTAAGTCTTTCACACAGCCATCACCAAGAGTAATAAGTTTTCAAGCTTCTCCTCAAGACAACCCAAGCAAGAACATCGACATTACTCTAAGTTAACAATCAAATCCCCACATGCTTCACAAACATCTCTACCAGTGCTAAGCAGAATAGGGTCAAAGAGTAGTTGCAAATAAGCCAAGGTTAGCGCTTACATAAACAGCGAAGAGATTGTTAGATTATAAAGTGGCGCTATGCTTCGGATTACTTTAAATGTTAGTCGTAAATATTCCTCATTGTAATAAACTGGTAGTTTACAAAAAACCTAAAATGTATATGCACTTTGTCGACTCATCATTAAATTTGTTGGCTCGCCAGATGATCCACCAATGTCACACAACCATCCATTGGATTGCACAATGCATTCCAATATCCATGCCAATAAGTCACTAAGTCAAGTTAGATTTTCACCAAATAATCCATCAAGGTCTGGTGAGTCTACCAACTTAGTCACTAATTCTAGATTGGCTTCACTGGATGATGATCCATGAAAGTCATGAAGTCCTCCACCGGGTCATACAACAACCATTGTGTTACTAGGCTAACTCATTGAGTATCACCTGCCAGGTGTCAACCCCATTGTCTTGTACATGCTCCGACAATTTGTTTAGGTCATTTCAAATCCAATCTTGACCAATTCAACTTCTTCAACATCCATTGGCTTAAAACCAACTCAATGATACAACTTTACACCTTCAAACCCAATCGAGAGTTAGCTAGTCATGTGATAGAGCGATCTCGCTTCAACTCTCAAATTAAACAGCGTTGGAACACCCCTTCAACACACACACACACCACCACCTATATTCACTCTAAAGTGTCTTAGGGCATGTTTATGAACACAATATTTTTCTAGTCCTAAGATAATACTATAGTATTTAAACATACCATAGTGTTTTAGGCCAAAAGGTGTTTGTGAGTCCATCTAGAAACTCTAACTTAAACCATGGTTTCACCGATACCACAATATTTTTAAAGTCTAAAAAAATCTGGTATGGACCAAAGTTCTTTTTGTTGGCGCACGACAAATTACAGTCATATTCTCATCATTTCTCCTCCCCTCATTCTACAACTAAAAATTTGTCTTCAAACAGGTGTTGGATTGGACCGATATAAAATATACTATAGTTATATTATGACACCTAGTAAACTTTGGTATTATAAATGCGTTTGGTTGCAGGACAACCAGGACAGAGACGTCCCCTGGCGTACTCTCTTGTCCCTCCAATTTTGAGGGATAACTGGGGACAACACTGAGATAGTCTTGTTCCAACTCTTGACCATAAACCAAACCTTATTTAAGGGATCGTCTCATCCCGTCCCGTCCTGTCATTGTAACCAAACGCATTAGTCATCTCGTTCATCCTTTGGCCATACTCATCAATCACAAAATCTCGAGACCAAGTTACTTGAGGGCATTCTCGTTGTGACTAACTCAGTTACGCTGTAAAACACTTGTTAATCAGTTCGCGGTTGTGGATATGCAAAATAAGTACTAGCGTTGCATGTATTTTTCAGCAACTCGAATATCAAGGTCATGGGTTCAACAGCAAAAGAAGTGCATGGCTGCTGAACAGGATTATGCGTGATAAATACATGACAACATGTTTGAACACGTGAATAGTATGATTTTATTGCGTATTCGCGACCATAGGCACATTGTGTGTCCATCAATCACCGAGGCCTAGTTAACAAAACACACAAAGAAACGCTGCCACATCACTCCAAAACCACAAAAAATGAGCCCAAGTTCAAAATCGAAACAGCATTGATAGTCGAGAGGTCAGACTTAGCCAGCACTGGAGTTGACTGTCAAAATCAGAGGCAGACAAGCATGATACTTGTTCCATTCTTTTATTGGTCATCTGATACACAGGGCCGCCATAACGATCAAAGTCGAATCGTGAGCCTATTAATGAAGCAAATTCAATGAAACAACAACTGGTACCATATAGAAGGGGCCATAAACTTGAGAGTCTTCACCAATTTGAAAGATCGTTTGGTGTAGTTGAAATAACGGAATTGGAACTTGTTTGGTCGAGTAACGGAAACTCAATCAAACTCATAATTGTCTCAATGGAATCTTTTCCTTCTTTTTTTTCTGAATATTCAGTTAAGACCATTCCAAGGCTCCTTTTCGCCATGCATAAACTAAACCAACAACTAGGATAAGCACAAAAATGAAAGCTTCGATAAAAACGGATACACGTTCCTGACTTTTCAGGGGCCCAGTGCGAAATCCGATATGGAGGGCCCATCTACACACAAATATATATAATTATACATACAATATCGAATATTTGGCGTATAAAAATTATTATGCACTTTTTGATGTTTATAAAATAACAAATGTAAAATATAGCCAAAACACTTACTTCTCATCTGATACCATTAAAAATATCTTCTAACATTTTGTGATACGAAGTCATCACTTATATCGTTGAGATCAATTTCATACAACAACTTTTTTCGATATATAGAATCGCTAAGCCATTTAACCTCTCTTAAGTTATTGTTGACCATAAATAGTCCACAAAAACATTTCAATTTTAAAAAGTTTCTCTCTGACGATGCAACCATCGTGTGTATAGTAAATAATACTCTCTCTATATCAAATTAAATTCGTTTTGCTTCTTTAGTGGATTCATCATCATCTAGTTGAATATAAACATAAAAATTAAGAGTTAAAACAAATACTATTTTGAAACGAATGGAGTATTCGATAAGCCATTTTGACATTAATTTAACAATCCAAACGAGACTGATTGATACTGCATCGCTCATTGCGTATTTGTGTTTAAAATAGATAGGTTTAACAGAAAAAAATGCTAGCGTCTAGTGGCTAGGGGGGCCTCTAATTTTGGGGGCCCGGTGCGGCCGCACCTTCGGCACCCCTACAGGAACGGCCCTGCTGATACATTGTGATCCAACTTGGGTCTATACAAACCTTACGGTAGCTGATGCAAACTGAGATGAACCAGCAATAAACTACTACTAATTTAGAGTATGAGCAACAGTTGCAAAACATATCAATGTGACTCCCATATAGCAAGCATACTGATCTATGGCAGATTACAACTGGTTTTAGTTTTACAGAATAGAAATTGATGAGTTAGAATGGCGTTCCAAAAAGTTCATCTAGCATGGAAGGCATACATTAAACATTTGTCACCCAGGGTAGCATAAATATAGAAGAGAAGCGTGAAACCATGGAAGATTGGATAGGGTGGACATCGTAGTTTCGACGCTAATGACTGCCTTCAAATTGTGTGCTTGACAAACTCAAGATTAAGGGTAATTAGCAGCCAACCGCCTTCTAATTCTGTGCTTGATGCACACTCACGATTAAAGGGCACTTGACAGCTGTTGAAGCTTGCACGCGGTACTTCAAAACAAAATGAAAGGAGAAAGCGCCTCGAACATAATACAACACTCCAGCGAGAGCAGGAAAAAAAAAGGGAGAAAACTGAAATGGCCACGTTCTCTCTGCTACTATTCACAATGCTGTCACATAATGGCACAACCGCACCTGAAATTTTTCGCTTTCTTTTCTGCTCTTTTATCTGTTGTCAGCAGATTGAATACAAATTATATTAAAGAATATAACAGGAAGATGCTATAATACCTTGCAAAGGTAAGACAATTACCAGACTGTTTGCTTGAAGTCGGTGCGCGGATGACGACATGCATTGTTGTCATCGCAGAGAAGTCGCAAATCGGGCTTTTGCATTCTGATAGGGTTTTGTTGTTCTCCAGTATCTTCCCAGCATTAATAAGCTTAAGATCATTCACAGTCCTAGGACCTTTTTCCTTATCTGTCAAGACTCAAGACAAGAAGGAACAGTAAGAACACTAAAACAAAAAGAAATGTTGAAGGAAACTCATCTGCAGTTTGGTGGTGTACAGAAACACAGCACTATATTTAGTATATTCAACTTCAAACAGTTAAAGGAAATGAAGAAATCCAGAAAGACAAAAGGATAAAAAATGATGCAATGTAAGAAGGATAGGATGACACTAGGAAATTTCCCCCGATATTCGTGCTGACTCGAGAGCTTTACACCTTTACCAGATTGATAGCATAGTCTCTTTGTTCTAAGCCGTTATTCGACTATGGGATAAAGATAAGCTGTGAGATAATTCATTTAAATGGAGACAACAGGTTATGACATACATTTCAAAAGCAGAAACATGTGCTGTATCGAATACTCGAATATTTGTCGCTCGCTAGTTCATTTTTGAACTAAACCGCGACAAATAAAAAAGAACGGAGGAGGTATCTAGTTAGCAGGCAAGATGTGGAGGCCTCCAAGAATATGTATGTCAATAATGATGAACTAACAACCGAGTTTATTGAACAAATGGATATGTTTATGCTGAACCCAAACTGATAATAACCAAGTTTTACAATTGTGAATTGCTATAGGAACTAGGAAGCCGGCACAATATTCAACACTAATACTAAAAAGAACCAATATTCGAATTTTCAATAAACAATTTCTTCTCAACTTCCTGAAAATCTTCCTTGGAGTATTGGCGTCAAAGCATTCTAGTCAAATTTCACTAAAGAAGCTAGTTTAGCACCAGTTCTAGCAGCATCAATCAGATATCACCAGTTAAAAGTTAGCCTATAACAGGTTTACATAGAACACATAATGTGACATTAATCAAACCCGTTACATCTTAAATTATGATGTATACTCAGCTGTTGAGCATTATACTATTAATAAAAGCACAATTTGCTCAATTTAAGCATATTTGCATTATGCACTTACAAATTTTATCTTGTTGACTTGATATATTACGGTCTTGTATTAAACCATATCATATATTTAAATAGAAAGAGTTATGAAGAAAATATTTGTTAATTCTAGAAATTAAATAGCAGAACCTGTTCTTATTGCTGCATTGGATACTGCAAGTGGAAGTACATATGTTGGACCACACATAATAAGTAGTCTAAAGCGATTAAGCTTTTGTCACTTTGATAGGGAACACAAAACTAACTTTGTTAGTTTGTTGCCAATGCATCCTGGCCTTCCAGTGTAAATAGAAGCCAAGCATTTGCAAGCAGTGATTTACGTACATGCAGTTCTTAAGTTGGTGTGGGATCTATACAAGTGGAGCATTACTGTAATACTCAGCAGTATGAGCATGAGATCACTGGCACTTGTGACTACTGTTATGGTCGCTAGATCGATGAGGGATTGGAGAAGGGTATCGATGAACAGGAACGTCGGCCGGGGGCCTCTGCCCACGGCTGAGCAAGAGGAGGGTTTCTCCCTTCTAATTCTTGCCTGCTTTATTTCTCATCCATTGATTACATAAATAGGTCGGCTCGCCGCCCCTATCTAGCTAGAGATCCTTATCTCCTTAAAACTCTCCTAAAAACTCTTAACAAACTATTAACTGATAACCTTCCTAGATAATCTCAACTAATCTCCTAAATAATCTCAACTAATTTTCTAATCTTATCTCTAACTATCCTTATCTAATCCCCTTGGAGGGCCCATAGTTGCTGCTGCCGCAGCCCCTTCGTGGGCATCCTTAGGCCCTGACACTACACCCCTCCTAGACAAGCAGCTCGTCCTCGAGCTACAACAATGGCGGGTGCTTAAAGACCGAGTCTACTTGACCCAAAACCAGACACCTAGAAGACAAGTCTTTTACATCTCGGCTTATCTTATTATTCCAAATCTGAAAAAAAAATTATCATGATTACTCTTCAAACACTGGTCACTGGTGTAGCAGCCAGTTCTTACTCCTTAATCAGCTTTATCTCAAATCATCAGAAAATTTGTCCCCGGTAGGCAGGAGCACCTCACTATTGATCCACTAAAGTTATAATTGCCTAATCAGGCAACCAATAACCTAGCTTTAGCCCTGAAGATTCACTGTCTGTTTATTTCTTCAAAAGAAAACAAGAGCACTTGGGCAGAAGTTGTCGTCAAACAAATTGGCCCAACCCTATCCTTCTAATATGGTCTAGTTCTGTGTTCAATGCTCTCCATAAGGAAGGATGGTGCATACTCGCTACAAAGGTAGTGAAGCCCATGAGATTCATATGCTTTATGCCCTTTTCCTTCATTGCAAGCAGTTTACCATACATGAAGTTCAATCTGTATAAGGTTAAGTTCAATCTGAATAAGGCTACTACAGCTAATTTTGTTTTAAGCATATTCAGTACCACAGATCTCATGTACAAACTGTAGGCACTAGAGTGGCACAAAAAATATTAAAGGACGTGTAACCAATAAATAATAACTAGCTAAGCTATAACATGGCGCTCACTTAAAGAATGAGTGCTTCCTCAGCTGCTCCATTGCTCCAAGGAAAGATAGAAGTGCCCTTTACCTAACATGTAAGGCTTCCTCTACTTTCCTAACTGCTCTGCAGCACTAACGTTCTCAATTTGTTACCACACAGACATTTCAAAAAAAATACAGAATGTTTGTTTGGATATATGAATTCAACCTAAGCACCATAAGTTCCAGCAGTAATAGCACCAACCAAATATGATTGGCAGGAAGCTCAACAGGTTACTTTTTGGTTCGTGGAGACACAAGTCACAATTATTTGTCCTGGAAACTGACCGATTGGCCATGACGGCGACGCCACAGTGCAGTACACCTCAAGATTCCAAACTAGATAGTGGGCGTTCCAGGGGCAGAATTCGAGCCAAGAAAGCGACGGCCGCGCCAATACCAATCGCACAGCTCCAGCGCCACTCGCCGGTGCTAAGAACCAACCCTTCTCTCTCTTTCTCTCACCTTTACCGCTGCGCTGCTACCGTTACAGCGGGAAAGGAAAGCGCGTGCGTGCTTGCGGGACTCACCTTTGGGCCACTGGGCGATGATGGTCTCCTTGAGCGTGGCGACGGTGGACGCCGGCGGGAACCGCCTGGGTCCGATGTCGGTGCCGTCCGGCAGCCGGAACTTGATCTCGAACTGCTCCTGTACGCCGGACATCTCCAGGGACGGACCAGATGCTATGCTGCAGAGGTCCTAAACACCTGCCTGCCAAGAATAGGGCTTCATACCGTCAAGGCGTCAACGCTGTATAAATACTTAACATTAATAGAAGGAAAGACACGGCACGCCACGAGGAATGAGGAGCCGGCTGTGTCTTACCGCTGACGGGGAGGACCGAATCGAGGGAGCGGCGGACGGGCGAATCTGTCAGGAGTGTTCGCCGGGGTCCGCTTCCTTGGGCCGGGGATGGATCAAGAAACCCGCGGCGGAGGGCGGATCATAGGAGCCCACGAGCATTAATAAGGGAGAAGAAGCAGCAAAGTGGAGAGAGTGGAAGACGAGGAGCGGCGACAGTGGGGGAAGAAGGGAAGAGGGGGGCGGTGGTGGGTCAAAGGGAAGAGGAAGAGGGGTCCTTGGCCTGTGATGGCCAACCGCACCTGCGCCGCGGCCGCGCAACAGGATGGAAAGCGAAGCGAGTGAGCAAAGGTGGGCAAAGGCTCCTCTCGCCTCGGCTGCCGAGCCAAGACTGCGTTTTGTCCTGGAACGCGAGAGGTAGGCTGTTGGGAAGTCGGATGGATGCACATGCACTACGAGCGAGCATCACCATCACCAGTTCACCACCCGCTCGCGCAAATCCCCACATCACCCAGCGTCTCACCATATAAATCACAATCTCAAACATGTTTGATTGTTGTTGACGCCTTTTTTAGCGCCAAACACCCAACAAGAACTGTGACGGTGCTCTCTAGTCAGGCGCGGACGGTCCGCGGCCTAAAGCCGGACGGTCCGCAGCCTAAAGCCGGACGGTCCGCGACCTGGTGCAGGGCTAGGGTCCTCTGCCTGGCGCCCGGACGGTCCGCGCTCTAGGGGCCGGACGGTCCGCGCGTACGCAGAGGCGGCGGAAGTCGCCGGCGGTGGCCTGGATCTCGCTACTGGGAGGGACCCCGTCGGGGAGGAGAGATCCTAGGTGATATCTAGGCTCGGCAGGCCGACCTAGACTCTTCTAATCGGAGTAGAGTCGAAGAGAAGCGAGAATTTGGAGATTGAGAGGCTAAACCTAAACTAGACTAGAACTACTCCTAGGATAAAATGCGAAATAGAAGTGTTGTTGATTCGATTCGTTGTACTTAATCGGCCGTAATCCTCTGCTTTTATAGAGGAGGGGGGCTGGACCCGTTACCAACAAAACTCCGAGCAAATCCCGCGATTTTCGCCAACAAACGCAGCGAGAAACTCGGAACCCTAATTTGTTCTGCGCGTGCGCGGACCGTCCGGCCCTGAGGCCGGACGGTCCGCGGTCCGGACGGTCCGCGCCTCAATTTGGTGCCCAACATATGCCCCTGCCTTTTGGTGGAGCTGAGCAAACCAAAAGTAAATAACTCGATGTGATTACATCGGTTCTCTTAGGCATCTTGCCACATACTAGGATGGTACTGCTTAAGGAAATGCCCATTCAAGGCTTTGGGTAAATCTTTGCCTTGTAATGTTTGCAATAAATAGGCGTTACCAGACATTACATGTTTTACTTTATATGGTCCCTCCCAGCTTGGCGACCATTTTCCAAACTTTCGGTCTTTACTTCTTAGAGGCAGGACGGTCTTCCACACCAGGTCCCCCACTTGAAATGACTTTGCTTTGACCTTCTTGTTGTAGGCCCTAGCTACTTTGATCTTGTCCTTTTCTATTGCTCCCAAAGCTATCACCCTCCTGTCGGTCACCTCATCAATATTATCCATCATTGAATTATAATAATCCATGACGATTAGATCATTTTGCCTGGCGAACCTGATAGCATTCAAACTTATTTCCACAGGCAACACTGCTTCCTGCCCGTATACAAGCTCAAAAGGAGACACTTTAGTAGCACTATTGTCGGCGTTTCAACCCTGGGGGTCCTTGGACCGACGAGTAAATTGTCGCTGCGTGTCCTAGCCCAGATGGGTCGGTGCGAGACGGAACACAAGGGGGAACAATAAGGGGAACCGCGGCTTCATGTTGTCCTGCGCCCAGGGCGGATGCGCTTGCAGTAGGGGGTTACAAGCGTTCGTGAGGGAGAGAGAGAAAGCATGTCCGTCAGCCCGTCCTCCCGCGCGGCCACCTTCTCGTACGAGGGCCCTGGACCTTCCTTTTATAGACGTAAGGAGAGGGCCCAGGTGTACAATGGGGGGTGTAGCAGTGTGCTAACGTGTCTAGCAGAGAGGAGCCAGAGTCCTATGTACATGCCGACGTGGTTGTCGGAGAGGTGTTGGTGTCCTGTTCATGTGATGTCGTGGCCGTCGGAGGAGCGCTTAAACCCTGTAGAAGCACAGTTGTCGGGGCTGTCGGGTCCTTGCTGACGTCTCCTTGCTTCCGTAGGGGGCTGAGAACTGCCGTCGTCGTGGAGCACGCGGGGTGCCATCATTACTTGTTTACCGGGGCGAGCCAGATGGGACGCCGGTCTTGTTCCCCGTAGCCTGAGCTAGCTAGGGGTAGGGTAATGATGTACCACCCTGCGGCGTGGTCGGTCCGAGCCCGAGGTCAGGCGAGGCGGTGACTCCTCCGAGGTCGAGGTGGAGTCCGAGCCCTGGGGTCGGGCGAGGCGGAGACCGTCTTCCGAGGTCGAGGTGGAGTCCGAGCCCTGGGGTCGGGCGAGGCAGAGACCGTCTTCCGAGGTCGAGGTTGAGTCCGAGCCCTGGGGTCGGGCGAGGCGGAGACCGTCTTCTGAGGTCGAGGTGGAGTCCGAGCCCTGGGGTCGGGCGAGGCGAAGCTTCCTATGGCGCCTGAGGCTGGACTCGGCGGCTGTCAGCCTCACCCTGGCGGGTGGCACAGCAGTCGGAGTAGTGCGGGCGACGCTGTTTTCCTGTCAGGTCAGTCAGTGGAGGGGCGAAGTGACTGCGGTCACTTCGGCCCTGTCGACTGTGGAACGCGCGTCAGGATAAGGTGTCAGGCGATCCTTGCATTGAATGCTCCTGCGATCCGGTCAGTTGGCGAGGCGATCTGGCCAAGGTCGCTTCTCCGTGAAGCCTGCCCGAACTGGGCCTCGGGCGAGTCGAGGGTGCGCCTGTTGCTTGAGGGGGCCCTCGGGCGAGGCGTGAATCCACCTGGGTCTGCTGTTCCTGCCTGAGGCTGGGCTCGGGTGGGGCGAGATCGCGTTCCTTGAGTGGACGGAGCTTTGACCTGTAATGCGCCCATCAGGCCTTTGCAGCTTTGTGCTGATGGTGGTTACCAGCCGAGTTTAGGAGTCTTGGGGGTACCCCTAATTATGGTCCCCAACAGTAGCCCCCGAGCCTCAAAGGGAGTGTTGGTACTCGCTTGGAGGCTTTGTCGCACTTTTTTGCAAGGGGACCGACCTTTCTCGGTTACATTTTGTTCCGGTGGGTGCGCGCGAGCGCACCCGCCGGGTGTAGCCCCCGATGCCTCGGAGGAGTGGTTTGACTCCTTCGAGGTCTTAATGCCTTTCGTGATGCCTCGGCCGGTCTGGTTGTTCCCTCATGCGAACTGGTCATAGCCCGGGTGCATAGTCAGGTTCCGAGTTCTCCGGCTGGTATGTTGACGCTGTCAACGGTTTGGCCGGAGCCGGGTTTGCGAGAGCAGCCCTAAGCCTCTGCACAGAGCGAGAGGATGGTCAAGGACTGACTCGGCTTTTTTCATATGCCCCTTCGTCGCCTTTCCGCAAGGAGGAGGGGGGAAAGCGCCATGTTGCCCTCGGAGGGCGCCGAACATGGTGTCTCCAGTGAGTTGCTAACGGGTGATCCGAGTGGACGCCCATGCCCCGTTCGATAAGGGTCGGCTAGTGGCCCAGAGGCGCGCTCCAAAAGTACCTGTAGGTGATTTGCCGGACCCGGTCCCATTTTATAGGGTTCGAGGGCTCGATGCCTCCCTCTGATGGGATTCCGTTATAGAATCGCTCCTGCTGGTCTCGGAAATGTCCTAGGGTACCTCGGGAGCGTAGCCCGAGCCTCGACCATGTATCGGACGTACCCAGAGTTATCCCTCGCTCTGCATGTTCTGAGGCGGCTGTCGAACCCTTCGGGGGCCAGCCTTCGAACCCCTGATCGGTAGTGGGCACGGAGCCCGAGTGGCCTGAGGCGGCTGTCGAACCCTTTCGAGGGGCCAGCCTTTGAACCTCTGACCAGTAGTGGGCGCGGAGCCCGAGTGCTCTGAGGCGGCTGTCGAACCCTTCCGAGGGGCCAGCCTTCGAACCTCTGATCAGTAGGAGGGCTCGGGGCCCGCTTCCTTCGCATAGAAGGATCCCTTTCGGAGTATCCCCTTTCCCGGTCCCTGTAGCAAGAGAGAGAAAGGGGAAGAGGAAAAGGACAAGGATATGAAATTGAACGATGTGGCACACCTTTTTTGATGCGGTCATTATGGCGGAGGTGAAGCGTCGCCCGCTTTGCCTACCAAAGGTGTCGCCTGCCCTGCCACGGAGTTAATGCGACGGGACGAGTGGTTCGCGGGGCAGCCGTTGTGCGAGCCGTTCGAGGAACGGAACACGGGCGCGTCGTCTTCACGTCGTGGGAGAGGGCTCCCCTGCTGCTTCAGGAGGGGACGTGAGCCTGCAGACGATTTGACTGATGCTTCCGCCCGCCTGCCGCCGCCATTACTGCCGGCCCACTTTTGGCCATATCGACCGTCGCGCCTTCTCCCGCGGCTGACTGACCCGTGGTCGATGCACCTGGTTGGCACTGCTGGGCCGTGCGCAGGGTTGCCTCGAGTCGCGGCACCGATTCCGCAGTCGAGGAGGCGTGGCATTGGCGTAAGTGGCGGTGCAGTTTTTCGCACGTGGTAACCGACGCGCCGGTTACATGACATGTGGGCCTGGGCCTCCATGTTGGATGCGTCGAAGTTGAAGGGGTGTGTCCCTGTGGTTTAGTTGCATGCCGCCAGCATGGCGGACCGCCCTTTCACCCGCTGGTTCGGGCGAAGGTGGAGGAGTGCTTGTAACCGCTGGGCGGTTACACGCTCCGCGTGCGGCGGTTTGGCTTCTTTTGTCCCAGGCCAGCTTGCATGTCGTGTGGGACCCAGCGCCCGTGTCGTAGGGGGAGGGCCTTTGAGCGCGTTGGTGAAGACTTAGCCCGCGACGCCTGAGGACGCGAGTGGGGCGAGTCGCCTTTAAAAAGGGATCGACCTCCTGGGTGGCAGCCACGCCTTCACACTCTCCTCATGCATCACGCCCTTCCGCCTTCCGAGCCCCCGGATGGGGAGCGCCCGCGTTGCTTTCGTCTTGCTGTTGTTAGAGGAGCGCAACTTCGCGGAAGTTGGCACCTTTCAGCCATCGCTCGGCTTCAAGGATTTTCATCAGGCAGCCCGGCTGCATCCCCTCACCAATGGTCACCCAAGACGGTGACCACCAGTTCGATGGTGGGGAGAAGCAAGCCGGGCTGCGGCCTCTGCCCCGCCCTCAGCTTCAAGGATCTTCATCATCCTTGCTGGGGCGGAGGGCAAGCTGAGCCGGAGCTCTACCTCCCGCACGGGTCGGTGGGCCACCTTCTCCTTCAGCATTCAGGGGAGAGGGCGCTCACCAGCCTAGCGGGGGGGGGGGGGGGGGGGGACTTTGACAACGCGGGGCCGATTGGCCGCAAGCGTCGTCAGCTCCAGCATGCCTGGTTCGCTGGCTCAGCTGGCTCTGGCACAGCTTCCGATGCCACCTCTCACCGCTGGGCGGAGTGCGGCTATCTGCCCGCCGTACGGGCGACTGTTGCGCCGCGCGCACCGGGGGACCGCCCAAGGCGTCGCGCGCTGCTAGGGCGGCGTTCATGTTCTTGGGCTGTCCTGCCCTTGCTCCGGCACGACGCCTCCGTGCGGAGGTCGGTGCTCGCCCATCCGGGAGGACTTGAGTGGGGATCTGCCGGTGGGCAGGTGGCTGCTGTCGTCGGTGCTGAGGTGGCAGCAGCTAGAAGAAGGCCTCATCGCCGACGAGATCGTCGGCGCCATCTGCGCTCCGGGCCTCCGGCTCTTTGGCTTTGATAGCTTGTCCTCGCCCCTCGAGTGGGGACGTGGGCGAGGGCCTTGTCGCAGCAGCGTCTGTCCTGAGGTCATCGCTGCTGCTGTTTGGCCGCCCGGAGTGGAGGACGTTGTCGCTGCTGCAGGAGTGGGCGGTGGCGAGCCATTTGAAAATTGTCGTCCCGCAAGCCCTCTGATGTGGGGGGTTGTTCGTACCTGCGGGAGTGGAACCGGAGTTCCGTTTGTAATGGCACCTTGAGTGCCGGTGTATGTTCATTGCGGCTGTCGGGGCCTGAACATCTGTGTATTTGGGCGTAAAGTCGTGTTTCTTCCTCATTTCGAGCACCAGGTCTCGCCTGTCGGCTAGCTGAACCGCTTAACCAAGTGTGAGTTGCCCTGCGCGGAAGGTGACGAGTGAGGTATCCGTATCCCGGAGGCGTAGGAGTCCCTCGGCTCGGTCGGCCTTGCCACTCAAGGCTTCTCTTGCTTAGTTAAAGAAAAAACCCTTGGCCGCTCTGCGATGAGCCGGAGCTGGAGGTAGTGGTGTGAGCGTGGACAGAGGCGGGGTCTGCTCGAGAAGAAGCTCCGTCGGCCTAGGAGTAGGGGGCTTCCCAGGCCGAGGAGGCTTAGCAGCAACGGCCGGAGCCTGGCCGGGTCGTCCACTGGCGGGACCAACCCTGGAGTCGGGCTGCCGAGGCCATGAGCCGGGCTGGTGTCCTTGGGGGACAGCTGGCTGAGGCTACGGAGCGGTTGGTCCAGCCGTCTAGTCGGGCCGGGTTCCTGGAGGAGAGACCCTGGCGGCGATGGTTCAGGTGCAGTGCTGACATCTTCCTTCGAGGTGGAGATCCTTCGCCCGTGTCGCCGTCCGAGGTCGGGTCAGATTCCGCCGAAGGTGGAGACGATGCCGAGGGTGCTGCTGCTCCCCCTATTGATGTCTGAACCTACAGGAACAGTTTGTCTGTAGTGTGCGTATGTTTTTTACGGTCGCCGAGGCCCAAACATATCATTGTCGTGTTGTAAAGTTGCGTTTCTTTTCCTCTTGTTTCGAGTATCAGGACTTGTTCGTCGGTAGCAGAATCGTTTATCCGAGCGAGAGTTACTTATCGCGGAAGGTGATGAGTGAGGTATCCGTATCCCGGAGGCGTAGGAGTCCCTCGGCTCGGTCGGCCTTGCCGCTTACGTGTACTCTTACTCGTCCGTAGGATTCTGTTATCGATATAGTCGAGATGGCACGAAAAATCGTTTCGGCAGAAAAGTTTTTGAGCGTTAAGACTTGTTCAGTCAGCAGAATCGCTTATCCGAGCGTGAGTTACTTGTCGCAGAAGGTGATGAGTGAGGTATTCGTATCCCGGAGGCGTAGGAGTCCCTCGGCTCGGTCGGCCTTGCCGCTTACGTGTACTCCATCATTTTCAGGATCCTACTATCGAAGTAGTCGAAAAGCGCGAAAGATGTTCTGGCCGAAAGACTTTTTCCGAGGAAAATTTTGACGCAGAGGGGGTTCCCCCCTTCTAGCCCCCGAGGGAGGGTCAGGCTTTACCGAGGCAAGGCTGACCCTTCCTTGATGGTTAGACTTTATTTGTGTATGTAAAGAGAACGAGGTATATGAACGACTTGAAAACATCTTAAGGGTAGAAGCGACGTAGCTGTCGTATGTTCCAAGCGTTGCTGTAGACCTCGCCTTGACTGTTGGCCAACTTGTATGTTTCGGGCTTCAAGATCTTGGCGATGATGAACGGCCCTTCCCAGGGAGGAGTGAGCTTGTGACGCCCTCGGGCGTCTTGTCGTAGCCGAAGCACCAAGTCGCCCACCTGGAGGTCTCAGGACCGAACCCCTCGGGCGTGGTAGCATCGCAGGGACTGCTGATACCGCGCCGAGTGTAGTAAGGCCATGTCTCGAGCCTCTTCCAGTTGGTCCAGTGAGTCTTCTCGGCTGGTCTGGTTGCTTTGGTCGTCGTACGCCCTTGTCCTCGGGGAACCGTATTCTAAGTCTGTGGGCAAGATAGCCTTGGCCCCATAGACTAGAAAGAACGGCGTGAAGCCCATGGCCCGGCTTGGCGTCATCCTCAGACTCTAGACCACCGAGTGAAGTTCCTTCATCCATCGCCTGCTGAACTTGTTGAGATCGTTGTAGATCCTCGGCTTGAGTCCCTGCAGGATCATGCCGTTGGCACGCTGTACCTGCCCATTCGTCATGGGGTGAGCTACGGCGGCCCAGTCCACCCGGATGTGGTGGTCATCGCAGAAGCCCAGGAACTTTCTGCCAGTGAACTGGGTGCCGTTGTCGGTGATGATGGAGTTTGGAACTCCAAAGCGATGGATGATGTTGGTGAAGAATGCCACCGCCTGTTCGGACCTGATGCTGTTTAGGGGTCGGACCTCAATCCACTTGGAGAATTTGTCGATGGCGACCAGCAGGTGCGTGTAGCCCCCGGGTGCCTTCTGCAAGGGACCGACAAGGTCCAAACCCGACACAACAAACGACCAGGTGATGGGTATTGTTTGCAGGGCCTGAGCGGGCAGGTGCGTCTGCCTTGCGTAGAATTGACACCCTTGGCAGGTGCGTACAATCCTAGTGGCGTCGGCCATCGCGGTTGGCCAGTAGAAACCCTGTCAGAAGGCGTTTCCAACAAGGGCTCGAGGTGCTGCGTGGTGACCGCAGGCCCTCGAGTGTATTTCTTGTAATAGTTCCTGACCTTCGGCGAAGGATATGCATCGCTGGAGGATGCCTGAGGGGCTGCGGTGGTAGAGCTCCTTCTCGTCACCCAGCAAGACGAATGACTTGGCGCGCCGCGCCAGTCGCCGAGCTTCGGCTCTATCGGGGGGTAGCTCTCCTCGGTGGAGGTATTGCAGGTACGGGGTCTGCCAGTTTCGATTAGGCAGGACCCCATTCCGCTCTTCCTCGACGCGCAGCGCCTCACCCTCGGCGGCCGAGGGTGCCTCGGGCTGAGCCGAGGGCACCTCGGGCAGAGCCGAGGCCTTCTCGGGCTCGGGCGTGTCGTCGGTCTTGACGGAGGGTTGATGTAGGTCTCGGGAGAAGACGTCTGGGGGACCGTTGTCCGCCCCGAGGCTATTTTAGCCAGCTCGTCCGCAGTCTCGTTGTACCATCGGGCGACGTGGTTGAGCTCGAGCCCGTAGAACTTGTCGTCCAGGTGCCGAACCTCGTCGCAGTAGGCTTCCATCTTCGGGTCGCGGCAATGGGAGTTCTTCATGACTTGGTCGATGACAAGCTACGAGTCGCCATGAGCGTCGAGGCGCCGAACCCCTAGCTTGATGGCGATGCGCAACCCGTTAACCAGGGCCTCGTACTCGGCCACGTTGTTGGACGTCGGGAAATGGAGGCGCAACATGTAGCGGAGGTGCTTCCCGAGGGGTGAGATGAAGAGCAGGCCCGCGCCCGCTCCTGTTTTCATCAGCGACCCGTCGAAAAATATGGTCCAGAGTTCCGGTTGGATTGGAGCTGCTGGAAGCTGGGTGTCGACCCATTCAGCCACAAAGTCCGCCAAGACTTGGGACTTTATGGCCTTCCGAGGGGCGAACGAGATTGTCTCGCCCATGATCTCCATCGCCCACTTTGCAATCCTACTCGAGGCCTCTCGGCACTGGATGATCTCCCCTAAGGGGAAGGATGACACCACAGTCACCGAATGAGACTCGAAGTAGTGTCGCAACTTTCGCCGCGTCAGAATTACTGCGTACAGTAGCTTCTGAATTTGCGGGTAGCGGATTTTGGTCTCGGATAGTACCTCATTGATGAAGTAGACTGGCCTCTGGACGAGCAATGCATGCCCTTCTTCTCGTCTCTCGACTACGATCGCAGCGCTGACCACCTGAGTGGTTGCGGCTACGTAGATCAAGAGGGCTTCTCCCACAGCGGGGGGCACCAGGATGGGCGCGCTTGTAAGGAGCGCCTTTATGTTCTCGAGGGCTTCCTCGGCCTCGGGGGTCCAAGTGAAGCGCTCGGTCTTCCTCAAGAGGCGGTACAGGGGTAGGCCTCTTTCGCCGAGGCGCGAGATGAAGCGGCTCAGAGCTGCAAGGCATCCCATGACCCTCTGTACTCCTTTCAAGTCCTTGATAGGCCCCATGTTGGTGATGGCCGCGATTTTCTCCGGGTTGGCCTCGATGCCCCGCTCGGAGACGATGAACCCCAAGAGCATGCCTCGGGGGACTCCGAAGACACACTTCTCGGGATTGAGTTTTACGCCTTTCGCCTTGAGGCACTTGAATGTCGTTTCAAGGTCAGAGAGGAGGTCAGAGGCTTTCCTCGTCTTGACTACGATGTCATCGACGTAAGCCTCTACCGTTCGACCAATGTGCTGTCCGAACATGTGGTTCATGCACCTTTGGTATGTCGCGCCCGCATCCCTTAAACCAAATGTCATGGTAATATAGCAGTACATGCCAAAGGGTGTGATGAAAGAGGTCGTGAGCTGGTCAGACCCTTTCATCCTGATTTGGTGATACCCTGAGTAGGCATCGAGGAATGACAGGGTTTCGCACCTAGCAGTGGAATCCACGATTTGATCGATGCGAGGCAGAGGGTAGGGAACCTTCAGACATGCTTTGTTTAGACCAGTGTAGTCTACACACATCCGCCATTTCCCACCTTTCTTTTTCACAAGCACAGGGTTGGCTAGCCATTCAGGATGGAATACCTCTTTGATGAACCCTGCAGCCATCAGCTTGTGGATCTCCTCGCCTATGGCTCTGCGCTTTTCTTTGTCGAATCGGCGCAGAGGCTGCTTCACGGGTCGGGCTCCAGCTCGGATATCCAGCGAGTGCTCGGCGACAACCCTTGGTATGCCAGGCATGTTCGAGGGACTCCACGCAAAAACCTCGGCGTTTGCACGGAGAAAGCTGACGAGCACTGCTTCCTATTTGGGGTCGAGCTCGGAGCCGATCCGGACTTGCTTGGAGGCGTCGTTGCTGGGGTCGAGAGGGATGGATTTAACCGCCTCTGCTGGCTCGAAGTTGCCGGCGTGGCGCTTCGCATCTGGCACCTCCTTGGAGAGGCTCTCCAGGTCGGCGATGAGGGCCTCGGATTTGGCGAGGGCCTCAGCGTACTCCACGCACTCCATGTCGCATTCGTACGCGTGTCGATACGTGGATCCGACAGTGATGACCCCGTTGGGGCCCGACATCTTGAGCTTGAGGTAGGTGTAGTTGGGGACGACCATGAACTTGGCGTAGCATGGTCTCCCCAGCACTGCGTGGTAGGTTCCTCGGAACCCGACCACCTCGAATGTGAGGGTTTCCTTTCGGAAGTTGGAGGGAGTCCCGAAGCAGACGGGCAGATCGAGTTGCCCAAGGGGTTGGACGCGCTTCCTGGGAATGATCCCGTGAAAGGGCGCCGCACCGGCCCGGATCGTGGGCAGATCGATCTACAAGAGCCCGAGGGTCTCGGCGTAGATGATGTTGAGGCTGCTGCCTCCGTCCATGAGGACCTTGGTAAGCCTGATGTTGCCGATGATGGGGTCGACGACGAGCAGGTACTTCCCCGGGCTCGACACGTGGTCGGGGTGGTCGCCTTGGTCGAAGGTGATGGGCTTGTCAGACCAGTCTAGGTAGACTGGCGCCGCCACCTTCACCGAGCAGACCTCCCGGCGCTCCTGCTTGCGGTGCCGAGCCGAGGCGTTCGCCACTTGCCCACCATAGATCATGAAGCAGTCATGGACCTCGGGGAACTCTTCTGCCTTGTGGCCCTCCTTGTCGTTGTCGTGGGCTCTACCACCTTCCGCCGGGGGCCCAACCTTGTGGAAGTAGCACCGAAGCATGACGCACTCCTCAAGGGTGTGCTTGATGGGACCCTGATGATAGGGGCACGACTCCTTGAGCATCTTGTGGAACAGGTTGGCCCCTCCGGGAGGCTTCCGGGGGTTCCTGTGTTCGGCGGCGGCGACAAGATCCGCGTCGGCGGTGTCGCGTTTTGCTTGTGACTTCTTCTTGCCCTTCTTCTTCGTGCCGCGCTGGGTGGACACCTCGGGGACGTCTTCCTGTGGGCGCCCCTGAGGCTGCTTGTCCTTCCGGAAGATGGCCTCGACCGCCTCCTGACCAGAGGCGAACTTGGTGGCGATGTCCATCAGCTCGCTCGCCCTAGTGGGGGTCTTGCGACCCAGCTTGCTCTCCAGGTCGCGGCAAGTGGTGCCGGCGAGGAACGCGCCGATGACATTTGAGTCGGTGATGTTGGGCAGCTCGGTGCGCTGCTTTGAAAATTGCCGGATGTAATCCCGCAGGGATTCCCCTGGCAGCTGGCGGTAGCTTCGGAGATCCCAGGAGTTCTCAGGGCGCACGTATGTGCCCTGGAAGTTGCCGGCAAAGGCTTTGACCAGGTCGTCCCAGTTGGAGGTCTGCACAGGAGGCAGATGCTCCAGCCAGGCTCGGGCGGCATCGGAGAGGAACAGGGGGAGGTTGCGGATGATGAGGTTGTCATCGTCCGTTCCACCCAGCTGGCAGGCCAGCCGGTAGTCCGCGAGCCACAGTTCTGGCCTTGTTTCCCCTGAGTACTTGGTGATGGTAGTCAGGGTTTGAAACCGGGTTGGGAACGACGCTCGTCGTATGGCCCGGCTGAAAGCTTGCGGACCGGGCGGTTCGGGCGAGGGACTCTGATCCTCCCCGCTGTCGTAGCGTCCCCCATGCCTAGGGTGGTAGCCTCGGCGCACCTTCTCGTCGAGGTGGGCTCGACGATCGCGGCGGTGGTGCTCGTTGCCGAGGCGACCTGGGGCTGCAGGCGTTGCGTACCGCGTGCGCCCGGTGTGGACCGAGGCTTCCCACATGAAACGGGAAGTCGCGGCGCGATGCTCCGGGGGGTACCCTTGCCTTCAGGAGGTAGAGCTTTCGGCCTGTCGTACTGCGACATCCTCCAGGAGATTCCTGAGCTCTCCCTGGATACGTCGCCCCTCGGTGGTGGATGGCTCCGACATCGCTCGAAGTAGTATCGCTGCTGCAGCCAGGTTCTGGCCGACCCCACTGGAAGCCGAGGGCAGCCTTGCCCTGGCATCGTCAGCGATGCGGTGCTGGACGTCCTGGGGCAGATGACGCGCTTCTCCGGCCGATGCTCGGCCTGCCCGCTCCCGCCCGATGTTCTGCCGGAGCTGCACAAGTTGCCCTGCTTCCTCGTCGAGCCTGGCCTGCATCTCGCGGATTTGCTCGAGCTGTGCGTCCTGACCCCCCACAGGGACTGGGACCACAACTAGCTCCCGAAGGATGTCAACTCGGGGCGCAGGCCTAGGGGGATCGCCGTCCTCCGGCATACCAAGGTGGTTGCCTTTGTCGAGACCCCCTAGATCGACGTGGAAACATTCGCGACTTGGGCCACAGTCCTTGTCGCCGAGGCTGTGGCCACCATCGTAGTAATCGGAGAGGAAGTAGTCACATGCGGTCATGAAGTCCCGCATGGCACTGGGGTTACCGAGCCAGGAGAAATCCCAACCAGAGTCGGGCTCGTCATCTTCCTCGGAACCCGAGGGCCCGTAGGTCGAGACGACCGTCAGTCGGTCCCAGGTTGACCACATATGGTACCCCGGAAGGTTTGGATATGCCTTTATGAAAGCGTCCACCGAAGCAGGGTCGCTTGGTGGGTCGAAGCTGAATCTAAAAGGCACAGGATGGAAAACGGACGGTACCTCTTGATCGACGGACGGTGACGAAGTCGTGTCGGGGACAGACTGCACTGTTATCTCAGGTACGAGGCTAACGCCTAGCAAGTCCTTCGCGAGCGTGCTGGCGTCATCCGTCCACTTGGGGTTGGCGTGTTGCGGGGAAACGACGCTCGTCTTCGTCTCAGACGGGAGCTCGACACCCGACGTGTCCCCCGCTGGGGCGCCGACGTCGTCGACTCGCTCGACAGCCGACGAGGTGTCGCCTCCTGCTTGGCCATGGTTGCCCCGCCTCCTCCTCCTGCGGTGGGGAAGGTGACGGGACAGACCCGGATGCTGCTCTTCCGCCACGCGGGGAAGACGTCGTCGATTCCACCACCGGCGGGCGGGCTGACGGCCGCCATTGTCGTTGTCGTGCGGCGGTGGAAGGAGTACCATGTCGTAGCTGTCGTCGAGGGACGTGAACTCGAGACTCCCAAAACGGAGCATCGTCCCAGGCTGGAGAGGTTGCTGGAGACTACCCATCTGAAGCTTGACGGGAAGCTATTCGTCAACACGCAGCAGGCCCCTACCTGGCGCGCCAACTGTTGGCGTTTCGACCCCGGGGGGGGGGTCCCTGGACCGACGAGTAAATTGTCGCTGCGTGTCCCAGCCCAGATGGGTCGGCGCGAGATGGAACACAAGGGGGAACAATAAGGGGAACCGCAGCTTCGTGTTGTCCTGCGCCCAAGGCGGATGCACTTGCAGTAGGGGGTTACAAGCGTTCGCGAGGGAGAGAGAGAGAGAGCCTGTCCATCAGCCCGTCCTCCCGCGTGGCCACCTTCTCGTACGAGGGCCCTGGACCTTTCTTTTATAGACGTAAGGAGAGGGCCTAGGTGTACAATGGGGGGTGTAGCAGTGTGCTAACATGTCTAGCAGAGAGGAGCCAGAGTCCTATGTACATGCCGACGTGGCTGTCAGAGAGGTGTTGGTGTCCTATTCATGTGATGTCGTGGCCGTCGGAGGAGCGCTTAAACCCTGTAGAAGCACAGCTGTCGGGGCTGTCGGGTCCTTGCTGACGTCTCCTTGCTTCCGTAGGGGGCTGAGAACCGCCGTCGTCATGGAGCACGCGGGGTGCCATCATTACTTGTTTATCGGGGCGAGCCAGATGGGACGTCGGTCTTGTTCCCCGTAGCCTGAGCTAGCTAGGGGTAGGGTAATGATGTACCCCCCTGCGGCGTGGTCGGTCCGAGCCCGAGGTCAGGCGAGGCGGTGACTCCTCCGAGGTCGAGGTGGAGTCCGAGCCCTGGGGTCGGGCGAGGCGGAGACTGTCTTCCGAGGTCGAGGTGGAGTCCGAGCCCTAGGTTCGAGCGAGGCGGAGACCGTCTTCCGAGGTCGAGGTGGAGTCCGAGCCCTGGGGTCGGGCGAGGCGTATACCGTCTTCCGAGGTCGAGGTTGAGTCCGAGCCCTGGGGTTGGGCGAGGCGGAGACCGTCTTCTGAGGTCGAGGTGGAGTCTGAGCCCTGGGGTCGGGCGAGGCGGAGCTTCCTATGGAGCCTGAGGCTGGACTCGGCGGCTGTCAGCCTCACCCTGGCGGGTGGCACAGCAGTCGGAGCGGTGCAGGCGGCGCTGTTTTCCTGTCAGGTCAGTCAGTGGTGGGGCGAAGTGACCGCGGTCACTTCGGCCCTGTCGACTGTGGAACACGCGTCAGGATAAGGTGTCAGGCGATCCTTGCATTGAATGCTCCTGCGATCTGGTCGGTTGGCAAGGCGATCTGGCCAAGGTCGCTTCTCCGTGAAGCCTGCCCGAACTGGGCCTTGGGCGAGTCGAGGGTGCGCCTGTTGCTCGAGGGGGCCCTCGGGCGAGGCGTGAATCCACCTGGGTCTGCTGTTCCTGCCTGAGGCTGGGCTCGGGCGAGGCGAGATTGCGTCCCTTGAGTGGACGGAGCTTTGACCTGTAATGCGCCCATCAGGCCTTTGCAGCTTTGTGTTGATGGTGGTAACCAACCGAGTTTAGGAGTCTTGGGGGTACCCCTAATTATGGTCCCCAACAACTATGTTTAGATATTCTGTGAGCCCATAAAGCTTCGGACAAAATCTTATGCCAATACTTAGGATTATCAGATATCTTCTTTTTTATCAAGTTAATCAATGTCCTATTACTAGACTCGGTCTGTCTATTGGTCTGAGCATAATATGGAGATGAATTAAGCAACTTAATTCTATATAATTTAGCAAATTCACGTACCTCCTTTGACATAAAAGAAGTCCCTTGATCTGTAGTCAAGGTCTGGGGAATGCCGAATCTATGAATAATATGCTCAGTTATGAACTCAATTACCTCCTTGTGTGTCATGTTCTTCAGAGCGACGACTTCAGTCCATTTGGTGAAATAGTCAGTGGCAACTAACACGAACCGATGCCCCTTTGATGATGAAGGATGAATTTCTCCAATAAAGTCTAATCCCCATCCTCTGAACGGCCAAGGTTTGATGATAGGATGTAATTCGGCTGCAGGGACCAACTGTAGGTCGCCGAATTTTTGACACACTTGCAACCCTTGTAGTACTTGAAACAATCAGCTATCATGTTAGGCCAATAAAAACCAGACCTTCGCAAGAGCCATTTCATCTTTGGAGCCGATTGGTGGGTACCACAAATTCCTTCATGTACTTCGGCCATGGCCAATATAGCATCATTTGGGCCCAAGCACTTAAGCAAGACATCGTTGATTGTTCGGCGGTAGAGTTCATCACTCATCAAGACATACTTGAAAGATGTACGCCGAATGTTCTTATCTGTCCTGATATTGGGATTTCGTAAATAATTAAGTATAGGCGTCCTCCAATCACTTGCATCGGCTTCATTATCAGCCGATTCAATTAAGAGAACATTTATGGTAACCCCCGACGGTCCGGCGTCTCGACGCGGACGGTCCGCGACCTGGGGAATTGGCCCTACACCAGTTATCAGATTTTCAGTGTCGTGGAATCTCCCTCGCTTTATCCGATAACCTGATGCATCTTGTGCCAGATTGTTAGCTCTATGATTCTCAACTCTCGAAATATGCCGAATACTGAATTCGTCAAAAGAATGGATTATGCTCCAACATTTTTCAAGGTAACTATTCAGAGTACCATCAAAGCATTTATATTCTTCTAACACTTGTTGGACGACCAGCTGAGAATCACCAAATGCCTTCACATGTTTTACTCCCATACAATTTAAAAGTTCCAAGCCGAATAAGAGGGCCTCATATTCGGCTTGATTATTAGTGCAATAAGTTTTCAATCGGCTAGAGAAGTCGAAGGAGACATTACTCGGTGAAACAAGTACGATGCCAATTCCTTGCCCTTCATTGCAAACCGATCCATCAAAATATAAAGTCCAAGGAGTAATAGTGAGGTATGACATGTCTAGTTTATGAATATCATTAATCCGATGTTCTACGATGAAATCCGCTACGACTTGGCCTTTCATAGATTTCAATGGTTCATAGGCCAAGTCATATTCTATGAGTGCATAAGCCCACTTACCAATTCTACCACTCATAATTGGGTTATGCAACATGTATTTGATCACATCGGCTTGACCAGAAACAGTGCAATGACTAGACAGTAAATAACATCTACATTTGGTGCATGCATAAAACAAGCATAAGCATAACTTCTCAATAAAAGTGTACCTTGTTTCAGCATCCATCAACCTTCGGCTTAGATATGTCACCACATGCTCCTTCCTCTCAGTTTCTTGTGTCAGAACAGCCCCAATGACCTTATCTTCCGCTGCAATGTATAATTGGAACGGTACTCCTGCTCGTGGTGCTTTCAATACGGGAGCCAAAGATAAGTATTTTTTGATGAGATCAAACGCTTCTTGCTGTTCTGCCCCCAAGCGAATTCGGCATTATTCTTAAGCCGAAGAATAGGGGTGAACGCATCAATCTTTCCGGCTAGGTTAGAAATAAACCTTCGTAAATAATTCACCTTGCCGAGAAACCTCTGTACCTCGACCTTACAGGTCGGAGGTCCCACATTCCGAATAGACTTGATTCGGTCAGGGTCTATCTCTATACCATGTTCATGGATGACAAATCCTAAAAACTTACCAGCCGACACTCCAAAAGCACATTTACGTGGGTTCATTTTCAAACCATACCGACGCATTTTATCAAAGGCTTTGCGCAAATCAGCTATATGAGAACTAAACTCAGCCGATTTGACTACAATATCATCAATGTAAACTTCCACAGTGTTTCCTAACAATTCATGGAAGATCAAATTCATAGCCCTCTGATAAGTAGCACCAGCATTTTTCAGACCAAATGTCATGACAACCCACTCAAATAAACCAATGAAGCCTGGACATATAAAGGCCGTTTTAGACGCATCTTCTTCGGCCATGAAAATCTGATTATATCCGGCATTACCATAAAGGAAGCTAATAATTCTATTTCCTGATGCATTATTGATTAACGTGTCGGCTATGGGCATGGGATATTCATCTTTAGGAGTTGCTCTATTCAAATTGCGAAAATCAATGCATACTCTAAGCTTACCTGACTCCTTCTTCTCCACCGGCACAATATTGGAGACCCACTCTACGTATCTGCAAGGTCTGATAAAATCAGCTTCTAGCAGCCGGTGAATTTCGTCCTTGATGCGTGGGAGAAGATCTGGACGAAATGTTCTAGCTCTCTGCTTGAAAGGTCTAAAACCAGATTTAATAGGCAGTCGATGCTCTACGATCTCTCGGCTTAATCCAGGCATCTCAGTGTAATTCCAAGCAAAGCAATCTGAATATTCCTTCAATAGACCGATCATCTCATCTCTAGGATCGGCCTCCAGGGTCTTGTTTACAAAAGTCGGCCTTGGAGTTTTACCATCTCCTATGTCAATCTCCTCCAAAGGATCGGCCAATGTAAACCCCTGTCCTAGTTTATCAAGATCTCTGAATTCCTCTATCATGTTCCCCACAGAGGAATTAGATGATCTTTGTGTGACGGCGGACTTTCCGGTCTCGGGGACCGGGTTATCCGTACTACTGTCTTTTCGCTACGATAGATGTTCGGTCTTAAAGTCTGAACCTTTTTGTGAAAGACCAGACCATCCGGCCTTGGAAGCCGAACTGTCCGTGACCAAAGACTCATGAACTTTGTGTGTATTCATCATTTAAACTTTATTTAGGATTTAGCCGATTCTCCATCGGCTCTAACATTACAGGAATGAAACCTTTCTTATCTATACTTATGAATTGATAATCAAAAAAATCTACTCCTGTGAGACATGTAGCAGTCTCATAAGTCCAGAGTACAGGGGCATCAGCCACAGCGATGCAGGCCGATACATCAGCATGTACTTGTTCTATGTCATCGCCTACCCATTGTATTAACATTTGATGTAATGTAGAAGGTATGCATTGATTGGTGTGAATCCAATCTCTGCCTAGGATTAAACTGTAATTTCCTTCTACATCAGCGACGAAGAATGCAGCAGCAAGGGTCTTAGTCCCGATGGTTAATTCAACGGACGTGACTCCCCTGGCTTTGATTGAACTATCAGTTCCAACACCGCTGAGGGTCATGTTGGTCTTGACAAGTTCGTCATCTTGTTTACCTAATTTTCTGTACAATGAATAAGACATTAGATTTACAGCCGCCCCTCCATCTACCAACATCTTAGCAATCGGTATCCCATCAATGTGACCGTGCACGAAGAGCGGCTTTAAATGATTTACCGATTCCTTTGGTTTAGTAAAGGCGGCTTCTTTAGGACCAAAATCAAATTGGGCAACAACAGGTTCATCATCGCCGATAATAGTACAATTGGCGGAAAATGTAATAACATTTACATCCATACCTAGGCGTTCTGGAGAAGCCTCGTAGTCGACCAGGTCTTCTCCCAGCAGGTCGTCCTCCTCCATTGATGTCGGCATGTCGTTGGAGGCTTCCTGTGTGGTGCGGACGGTCCGTACTCCGGGGGCGGACGGTCCGCGCCTGGTGCAGATTGTGCGGCCTTGCTGGCCAAGTTATCTGCCGTACCTGCAGGGTGCTGCACAAGTGTTGTTTTATTTTCTATTTTTGTGGCTGTTTGTTTTTCCTCAACGGCCTTTGGTCTCCATTTCTTTTGCGGTGGCGGGTATAGTGGATGTGTGTCATTGAATATCTTTTCCGCCTCCTTCTCCTGGCTCTCCTTTGCTCTTAGGCGTTGTAATTTTCTCTTTTGGGACCGTGTCAATCCCGCTAGGCACCATCGAGGCATGGAGTATTTTGGATCGGCTGTTTTGATGGTAGGCGTATCTTCTTTTTTGGTTGTATTGGCCGATTCACCAAAAATCATCGGCCCTTCACTTTCTTTTTGTATAACGACATCTGATGTACCTATTTTGATAATGTCCTTTTTTGTCGTTCTTTCAGTTGCCGCAGGCCAATGCCCCTCTGCCGAATTGGTCGGCCTTGGAGGCCGAGTAGTCCGGCAATCCTGTTGGGACTGTGCCTAGTGGCTGGATTGAGCGGTGCTCAATCGGTCTTGTACTGGTGGCGCCAACCTGTCAAAAACAGATGTTTGGGGTGCCCCCTAGGCGGGGTACTGTGGCATCCCAAATGGATATGGTGGCATGCCCCACATTTGATTTGGGACATATGGTGGAGGTAAGTATGTGTATGAATATGGCATAGACGGATAAGGGGGTGGAGGTGTCCATGTCGGTATGTTAGGTCTCAATTGTACAATATGACCTTTCATTTCTTCCGATTGGTGGGGTGGTCCAATCGGCCTGACCTGACGTTGCTCATGAATGGGTGAGCGGGGTCGCTTTGCTGGCCGATCACTGGGGCCGACCTTCTTTTTCACGTATTTAGCCAACAACTAATTGAAAGTCGGGCCGGACTTGACCAGCCGACCAGCTGCTTTAAATGTATTTATTTTCCACGTACCTATCTCTGGTCGTCGTGGTTTGAAGGTACATGGCCGCTGCGAGTCCTGAGCATGGCCGGACCGTCCGCTGGAGTTCTCCGGACCGTCCGGAGAAGCGTCAGACCGTCCGCGTCTAGATGGCGGACTGTCCGCGATGCGCAGCATGGGTTCCCGCAACTGTCTCCCTGTCTACGCTTGCCCCCAGTGCTAGAGGTTGTGATGGTCACCTTCAGGGTCTCCCCTCCATCGGGAGTCTTCTCGGCCACCACTTTCCTACAAGAAACTTTACAATCCCCATCGGCTTTTTTAGCATTGCCGATGATTGTTTCTTTGCCTTTGCCTTTATCGGCTGTGTCTGGCCGAACCAGGACTTTCTTGCCCTCGAAGTCGATCATGTTCATCGAAAAGGGCTTTGTATCCACCTGCATTTCCTGAAATTTCAATCATCACTCGTTAATGGCCGATTGAATCTGTCACCGAAACACATTACAATCATTAGTGACATGAGAAAATGAGTTATGTCACTTACAGTACGCACGACGTTTTAGCTCGTCGGCGGATGGAACAGTGTGATTTATTTTAATGTTGCCATTTTTTAGTAATTCGTCAAATATTTTATCACAGTTACCAACATTAAACGTAAACTTAACCTCCTCTTGCCGTTTCTTTTAAACCGGTTGTAAGGATGAACAAGCCGAAGATTTGGCCTGCTTAGGCCAAACCATTTCAGCAGCATACACTTCTGCTGATTCGTCATCTGAGCTACTTTGGTCGCATTCTACTATATGTACGTTGTGACGAATTGTTTTAGCAGTTTCTTTGCTTCAGCTTTCATAAGACAAAGCTCTCTGGTGTAACTGTGCTAGTGTAAAAAATTGGATGCCTTCTAATCTTTCTTTTAAATAATATCGTAGACCATTAAAGGCTAATCCTGCTAGCTGTTTTTCTGCTAAATGAATTTGGAAGCATCGGTTTCTTGTATCTCAGAATCTCCGGATGTAATCATTAACCGATTCATCTTTTGTCTGTCGCAATGACACTAAATCTACCAAATCCAACTCATAGTCACCGAAAAAATGATCATGAAATTTTTGTTCTAGATCCCCCCATGATGAAATGGAATTAGGAGGTAAAGTGGCATACCATGCAAACGCGGTTCTTGTTAGAGATAATAAAAATAAACGTACACGAAATGCCTCTGTGTCGGCATATTCTCCCAATTTTGCTAAGAACTGGCCTATATGTTCGCGCGTGTTTTTCCCTTGATCACCCAAAAATTTTGCGAATTCGTGTATCCTAGTTCCCTGTGGGTATGGGTGGTGATCAAATCGGCTGTCATAAGGTTTCCAATATGATTGCCCCCCAGGGACCATGCTTACTCCGAGCTTATCTTGGAATGCCCCGGCTATTTCTTCCCTCACTATATCAATGGCAGCCGGTGCAAGACTACCGGCTCTCTGGTCAAACATAGGTGGGGTTGGTTGGATGTTAGTATGTTGTCTTTCCCCCCATTGGTTTGAGCTACGTGGTGCATTTCCATTTGCCCTATATGGCTCATAGGTTTGATCGTTTCTTTCCGGCCTTCTAGGCGGGGCCGGAAAGCTTTCCTGGGCTCTGGATCTTGAATTAATGGGCTGGTGCATTGCATAGTGTGATGGGAAGTGTTGCTAGGACGGGTGAGGATTCAGGTAATAATCCTCCTCAAAAGACTCATGCGCGGATTGTTCGGATATGTACCCGGACCGTCCGTGGTTATACGCGGACCGTCCGTCGTTGTATGCGGACCGTCCGACTGGGTAGTTTGGGTTCTGTGATGTATGTGGTGGCTCGGGTGCATGTCTAGGTAACTCATTAAAAATGGGCCTGACCGTGGCTGTCCCGGACGGTCCGCGCTCACGGTCGGACGGCCCGGACATGTGCAGATTGGCTGATTTACTGCCGATTTGCGGTTGCTCAGGGTACGTGTCCATCGGCATCCCGTAAAGGGGTTGTGACTGGTCATGACAACCTATAGCCAATGTATTACGCGTGTTACCCCCTAATTCTACCTCGTGTGATGGAAAATTTGCAATGCTAGATTTGTCAAATGCACGCGCTAACCTCCTATAGTCGTTTTGCATACCCCCTATAATGTTTTGCATTTGTTCACGCTATTCTTCTACATAATTCTTAAGAGATTGCAGCTCGTTTGTATTACTTACATTGGGGATATCTGACGTGGGTCGCAGTGAAGCTGGATCCGTCGCCCCATGTCGAACGACTTTGTTGTTCCTGTCCACTTTGAAGTTGGCCAAGAACCTTGCTTTTGCCTCCTGGATCATCTGCTCCTTATGCTCCTCAAACTGGAGCTGTTCGTCAGCCGACAAGGTTTCCCAAGTCGGCTCTATGATGTTGCTTGGAGAGACTTCACAACTATCCCTTGAACTGGCCATTAAGGGCCGATTTGATAGGTCTAAATATGTCTTCCCCAGAGGAGTCGCCAAAAAGTATGTTGACGCCTTTTTGGAGCGCCAAATACCCAACAAGAACCGTGGCAGTGCTCTCTGGTCAGGCGCTGACGGTCCGTGACCTGGCGCAGGGCTAGGGTCCTCTGCCTGACGGCCGGACGGTCCGCGCCCTGGGGGCCGGACGGTCCGCGCGTACGCAGAGGCGGCGGAAGTCGCCGGCGGCGGCCTGGATCTCGCTCCCGGGAGGGACCCCGTCGGGGAGGAGAGATCCTAGGTGATATCTAGGCTCGGCAGGCTGACCTAGACTCTTCTAATCGGCGTAGAGTCGAAGAGAAGCGAGAATTTGGAGATTGAGAGGCTAAACCTAAACTAGACTAGAACTACTCCTAGGATAAAGTGCGAAATAGAAGTGTTGTTGATTCGATTCGTTGTACTTAATCGGCCGTAGTCCTCTGCTTTTATAGAGGAGGGGGGCTGGACCCGTTACCAACAAAACTCCGAGCAAATCCCGCGATTTTCGCCAACAAACGCAGCGAGAAACTCGGAACCCTAATCTGTTCAGCGCGTGCGCGGACCGTCCGGCCCACAGGCGCGGACCGTCCGGCCTCAGGGCCGGACTGTCTGCACCTCAATTTGGTGCCCAACAATTGTCAATATTAGACTCGGTTTGAACTCCAGCTCCTTTGTGTACTATACAGTCTAGAGCAAATAAAGTGTTGTTTTATATGCTCTGAAAAAAACAAAATATACGAATGTGCTGGCATATTTTTACGTCAAATATCAACGAATCCTAAGACCTTAGAATCGACTTTGTAATGTAATCTAGAACCACACCTCTATGTTGGCACCCTTTTGGCCCGTAGTAGGGTATCGGACCGTCCGCGACAGCGCAAAGAGCTCTCGAGTAAATCTAGATCTTGCCTCCCGTGAGTGACTCAGTCAGGGAGAGATTGTATGGTTGCTTAGGGATCGGCAGGTCATGCAAAGTGTCTCTAGACGACGTAAAGCTGAAGAGAGGTGAAGAATGAGATTGAAAAAACTACGACTAGAGCTACGCTACATCTACTCCTATTGCATGATAATGTAAATAAATTGGTTTGATTGAATTGTGTGTTCTCAATTGGTCATACCCTTTCATATTAGTGGAGGTCTGGACCCGTTTCTAGGCGAGATCCAACAGTTTCACATAAGTTTGTTAGGAAAACCACACACAGGATAAGGACTCTCGCCTGAACTCATCTAATTGCGGTCGTCCGGGCTACTCCTGCAGACCGTTCGGGGCACGAACCATCCAGACCATAAGACCGGACCGTATGACCGTTGATGTGCCAAATTTGATGTTCAACGCATGCCCTGCCTTTTGGTGGATGTCACAAACCAAGATCTCCTATACTATCAGTGTCTTTCAAGAAGTGATAGATTTCATAAATAATCTTGTTCCCAAAATAAGAACTATATCCCGATACAAGTTACCGACTTTTTTTAACCTAACAGACCATTTAGAACTCTAATTCATAAAGGTTGTTTAGGGTTGCATCTTCTTTGGCCAAGGTAGTAAATTTATTGTGCGCGTCCTAGGCTCTGGAGGGCGTCGATGGTGGGTGCAAGATTTATATTAGTTCGGGTAGAAAGTCCACTACACGACGGTTGATCTTTAGCGACCCTTATTTGGGACCGACGGTTGGTCGCTAAAAGTTATGGACCAACGGTTGGTCGCTAAATGCGTTTATAGCGACGGTCTGTGGGTCACTAAAAGTCTAGAAATTTAACGACTTATGGTCGGTCGCTATAGAGGTAAGTGTGTGACTGATGGTGGGTCGCTATAGAGGTACGTGATTTTTGTGTTTCTTATTTACTCACAAAAGCCCATCTAAAAGCCTGCTAAACAAACAAACGAAACCCTATCGCGCGTAGCCGCCGTCACTTCTCCCATGGCCACCCCCTCCCTCAGCCATGGCGGGTGCCGCCGCCACTGCCCACTGCACACTCAGCCGTCCGCCCAGCCCTATCTCTTGCACGCACCGCATCTTCTTCATACCCTCCCCATCTTCCTCTAGCGCCAGCCACCAGGGAGGTTCGAGCTCGCCCTCTCCGCGCCCTCCCTGCTCACTGCCCTCCAGCTCGCCATATCTCTTGCACGCACCTCATCTTCTCCATCCCCTCCCCATCTTCCTCTAGCGCCAGCCACCAGGGAGGTTCGAGCTCGCCCCCTACGCGCCCTCCCTGCTCGCTGCCCTCTAGCTCACCAGTCGTGCTCAGCTCTGCTCCATCTTCCTGCGCCGCCCAAGTCCAGTCAGGAACTTCCTAGCGCCTCCCTCTCTGCTCCTGCGCTCGGTGCCCATCCCTGTGGTGCTCAGCATTTCTCCCTCTCTGGTAGCCGCAGCCCTAGCTCGTCCATGGCGTTTGGGCCAAAGTTCCTTATCCCCTTCACGCCGGCCGTCCTTGTTCAGCCATGGTCACATGGTGGTGGAACACCTAGGTCCGTCCACGGTCGCTCCCTTCGTCGTTGGTGCTCGACGACCTCTGCTGCTTCTCCTCTGGTGTGCTTCCGGTGTGAGTGCCCTCACCCTAGCGGGCAGCAGCAGTAACCATGGAACATTGGAAACCCCTCTGGGTCGCGCCCTCAACATGCTCGATGATATGCTACAACGTTGTTCAACCATATGTTTGTGTCATCCTGTATAATTGTTCGAAGCATCTACAAGTTGACGTCTTCTAGGGCTTTATGTAGTGTGCTACTAATTACTACTTGGGGGAATTGATGATTTCCTCCTTCTCTCTTTTTTTACTGAAACCGTGACAGTTCTACTTCTATCTCATTTCTTTGCTGTTCAGTTTTGTGTGAACTGAGCATACCATTTCTTTGCAGTTGTCTCGCAGTTTCCGAGAGCCCACTGTTTCGCGGTCTGCTTACTAGCTCACGCAGCAAAATACTTGACCCAGCGATGGATCCTTGGAACGCCATGAGAGCCTGAACTCGTCCAGATCAATCATCCCGGTGCTTCCAGCGACGTCTATAGGTATACTGTGGCCTGATGATGAGCTCTGGTTTCTATCAAGTTCTTTGACTGTGTTGCCTTGTCTCCCCCCTCTCCCTATGACTGTGAGTACTATCTTCAATGTACTTGCGGCGAAGACGGATATGGCATCTTTACTCATAGGCAGTAGCTGTTGAGTGTTGTGTGGTTGGTATTTGGTCCCTTGACCCTACCACCGGCCTACTACTACGTAGCATCTGCGGCGTCTCCTGTTCATGAAAGAATGCAGCAAAGGAAAGACCTATTAGGCTATTACCATCGTGTTCTGCTTTGGCGGTTCTGTCAACATTACCTGTGAACTCTCGTTTCCTGGCCGCAGCTGCAGATGTGCTCCAGTGGAGCTTACCGCTACCACTTTGTGTTGGACACTTGAACTGCAATGCACAGTCACGGGCACAGATAGTCTCATCTCATAGTCAGATCCAGCCTCTCCGAATCTGGCCAGGTGTGTTCTGGTTTGCTCTATTTTTTTATATACTTATATAATATAGCCTTGACCAGCCTGAACGACTGGCACACAGCACAGGGAACAACACGCCGTGCACGCACGCCCCGCATGAGGGGAAAGAACCGATTCAGGTAACTTACTGATTTTATTTAATTAGAATTGTTAAACTAGATATAGACCCTTTTGTCTTCTCTAATTTATGACACCACAACAGTAAGCAAGACTACAGGACATCTATGCGAAATGCAGCTAGCCAGCTACACTGATGTAGAGATCATTCAGGCAGTTTAACCTCTATACTGTATCATTTTAATTTAACCAGCTATTTCACTACTGCCTTTTATAGTGTTTAGGTTATAACCAATGACCTCTGTTAGAGTTTATAATTTAAACTCATTGATTAAAAAACATTTAGTTGTGATGTCACTAAAAGGTGAAATAATTTTGTTATAGTGTGCATTATTATCCCTTTTTTCATTTCTAAGTAAAATTCTTAACAACTTCTGTATAATAATGATTGTATTTATGACTGTTGTTTGCACTAACATCTGGTCTAATTTCATTATTCTTGAACTTCTTTTGTGCCCATGCTTCATTACACATGTAGGTCGCTCGAATGCAACTGTCTGGCCTAGCATCCAATCGACCTCAACCACTCTTCATCCCACGAGTGTGTGGAGCTGATGAACTTGTCGATGTGTACTGATTTTTCTCATATGTTTCTAGCCATGCTTTAATTGATTCTTTGTCAAATTGTGCAACTTGTGCAAACCATATGATTACTTGGTATTATTGCTTTGATATGGACATCCAGAAAAATATTCAACTTCGAATATCTTTGGCTTTAGTGACTAGTCTTCTCCATTGTTTCTCTAGACTTTGAGGTATTTGCCATCGTGTTATTCATCATGTAAGCTTAAAATATGACACAAAGAAACTCCTAATATTATGTTTTATTTTTAGACTACACAGACAAATATGGTAGCTATGCTAGATGAGATCCTGGATTATGTGAAGTTTCTAAGGCTTTAGCCTTTAGGTCAAGGTTCAGCTCATTGTGCTGACATATTTGGGTTATTAACCACCAATTGGGTTACTTGTTTGATCACTGATGGGTCCCTGATTTTGAAAATGTTAGGTTCTAAGCATGAGCAAGCTGGGTTATGATGGTGTTGTGGCACTGCTGGTTGCCGATATATCACTTTCAGTTAAGTTACACATGTGATTTGTGACTACTAACTATTTCCCTCTGGTAACTTCACTCTCACTGCCATGAGATATGAAAACATTCTGAGAAAATAGTGGGTTTAAAGAAGACTTCACAAGAAACACACGTCCTCCTTCACAAGAAACGCACTGTAGGGAAAGGACAATGCATATTAAATAAGATCAAAATTCAGATGGAACGTTGAAGCTGTGCATTTTTATTGCTATAGCTTGTTTTGTGATAATTGCTAATGAATTGATCAATCCTTGTTTACCAATGCAGATCGGTCCTGACCAGATTGAAGCTCTGTATCAGTATGCCAAATTTCAGTTTGAGTGTGGTAACTACTCAGGGGCTGCTGATTACCTTTACCAGTATGGTGCTTTGTGCACAAACAGTGAGCGAAATGTGAGTGCCCTCTGGGGAAAGCTGGCAGCAGAAATCCTAATGCAAAACTGGGACCTAGCTTTGGAGGAACTCAACCGCTTGAAGGAAATAATTGATTCAAAGGTTCTAACTTCAATGTTTTGTTTTGTGTTCTTTGTTCTTTGTGTACACTATATCACCAACCATGTTCCTTCCTGATATTTGGGCAGAACTTCTCATCACCTCTGAATCAGCTCCAGAATAGGATATGGCTGATGCATTGGGCTCTGTTCATCTTCTTTAACCATATCAGGTGATATACGTGCATGTTTAGAACTACACTGTTTTCCACTAGTAGGTTTCACATAATTATTTTTTTTGGAGAAATTTGAGCTTGATCCAAACTCGTTCTTTTGCAACTGTGTAATCCAGTTTGAGTCGCTACTATTTTTTGTCTTTAAGATTATGTATGCTCAGAATATACTAGTAAATTTACATTCACTTGTTTCCCTTGCAGGTACTTGAATGCTATACAGACAAATGCACACCATCTTATTAGGTATCTAGCTACTGCAGTTGTTGTCAACAAAAGGAGAAGGAATATGCTTAAAGAGTTGATTAAGGTCATTCAACAGGAGCACCATACCTACAAGGATCCCATAACTGAATTTCTGGAATGCTTATATGTTAACTATGTAGTTGTGGGCTTTTGAACAATAGCTAGAGTGATATGAAACATTAGTGATGTAGTTGTGGGCTTTTGAACTGCTTCAAGCTGGAGTGATGTCGTTGTGGTGTTTTTGTGACTGATCATCTCTGGAGCTTTTGTGAATGATCTAGCTAGCTATCTGTAAATGATCTAGTTGTGAATGATATTATAATTGTGATGCTTTTGTGAATATATAATTGTGGTGCTTTTGTGTTTATGTGATGGATCTATGACTGTGGTATACTGATTAACTGTGTATGTCTTTATGATTTGTGTATAAAAATCTATGATTTGTGGTGCTTAATTAAATGCATATTATTATTAATAACAACTGTAAAAGGGCGACTTTCTGTTGGTTGCTAAATGTATAGTATGACGACTTACGGTTGGTTGCTAAATCTATAGTACAGCAACCCACAGTTGGTCGCTAAATGTACAATATTAGCAACGGACGGTCGGTCGCTAAAAAGATGTCGGTCGCTAAAGCCTTTAGCGACGGCACTTACAGCGACCATCCTTATGGGTCGCTAAAAGTTTTTAGCGACCAACCGTAGGTCGCTGAAGGTCGTTTTAGCAACCAACCGTAGGTCGCTGTAAGTGAACCGTCGTGTAGTGGTCCCTACTTCCAGTCATCGGTGACTTGCGCTACCAGCAACAATGATGATCAAAACTTGTAGTAGGGGTTACAACCAGTCGAGAGAGGGAGGAGAGGCTCCCAAGTCTTTTTATTATGTGGAAGTGGAGCTTAGAAACTACAGAGTGGAGTCATGGCTAAGTCTTGGCTTGGTGGCGGGGCTTCGACTTCCTGGTCATTGTCAGTGCTCCTCCTCCTGTTCGTCCTTGTGGGTGCGTGTCCGAGTGAGCTCAGCTTCGTCTAAGATGTCTAGAAAATGTCCCCTTGCCTTGAGGCCAACTCCTCCCTTTTATAGGCCGAAAGAGGGGTTGGCTGTCGATGGCTTCCTTAGGAAAGAGTCATAAGGTGAGGGTAAAACCAGCGTTCTACCTGGGGTCAATCCACGCATACTCGTGGGGCCTGGGGTTGATTGGATCTCTTGTATTTACCATGGCGAATGGCGTATGGCTGTGAGGGTTCTAGGTGCCATCATTTTGTCTATACCGACCCCTGGCCTCCATAGCATAGGGCTCAACACTATCCGTCGTGTAGCGCCCTACCAAAGGTCTGCGCACTCAGGCCTAGTCTGATAGGTCATGAGTGTGTTGTAGGCCGAGGGGTGCGTGGGCCATAAATGTGTCGCAGTCCAGGTGTCTCATAGGTCATGAGTGCTATTCATCCCGAGGGGTTTTTGAAAGGGAAATAGAGTTAACCTTTTCCCAGTATTAATTTTGGTGGTTGAATGCCCAACACAAATATTGAACTAACTAGTTTGCTCTATATTATATATTCTACAGGTGCATAAAGGTTCAACACAAACCAATAAAAGATTAAAGTTAGGGATCAAATTCAAAGGAGCAAAGAAACCGAGTGTGCTCTGGCCTGGCGCACCGGACTGTCTGGTGTGCCACCGGACAGTGTTCGGTGCACCAGGACCATACAGAGTCCAACGAGCCACTCTCGGGCTTCAGCAGGTGCACTCTGCTAAAAATCACCGGACTGTCCGGTGTGCCAGCGGAGCAATGACTACTTCGCACAATGGTCGACTGCAAAAGTTCCTGAAGCAAGGAACAGTGCGCGACAGAGTTAGAGCGCAGAGTCAAAGGCGCACCGGACAGTGAACAGTACCTGTCCGGTGCGGCACCGGACTGTCCGGTGCGGCACCGGACTGTCCGGTGCCACATGAGGACAAAGCCTCCAACGGTCGACCTGCTTCTAACCCTAATGGTTGGGTGATGCGGTGGCACACCGAACACATCGCCAGCAGCCTTTCCCAACGGCTACAAGATGGTTGGTGGCTATAAATACCATCCCAACCGGCCATTTCAAGGTGAGGGAGCCCAAGCAACATTCCAAGTCATATAGTTGACATATCCAAGCCCTCCCAACCACCTCCATTCATTGATCTATCTCATACACAAGATTTAGTCCACCACAAGCAATACTGTCACACCCGGTTTTAGAAGGCAAACCGAATGCGAACCATGTACGTGCCAGGATCAGCAATTCACGTACACAACAGTTACATAACTGGACATCATCACACAGTGCTAAAATAATGACATAAAAGAGGGTATAATAGTCGATTACATCATGATGTCCAAGACATCCACATAGTCTTTAACAATAATCAAAGTGCGGAAAAGAAACGTAGATACACACGACCTACACAGGCAGCCGACTGGGGGTTTGCCGCTAACCCACGCCTAGAACTCATTGTACTCTTGGAACTCCTGGAAGTCCTCCTCCACGACTTCATCTTCACCTGAGCAGTGGTTGCAACGCGGACAACCTGGGGGGGGGGGGTTGGTGTGTAAAGCAAGGGTGAGTACACATCAACATACTCAGCAATATGTCCCGTTTGGCTGTAGTGGACTAGCTTTATGTGGAGTTAAGTCAAGCAGTTGCTTTTAGTTGGTCAGGTTATTACTTACTAGTAGAAAGCCAGGTTTTAGCATTAACCCAAGTTATTATCCTAGATGTACCCTTTCCAAACGGAAAGAATACCACTTACCATTACCATAGTCATAACCAAAATCATCATCCTCGTCACCACCTGTAAACCATACATCTCTGATCAAGTATCTCTAATCACTGGAGCTCCCTTGGCCGCTCATAACCGCGAGCACGACTGATATATCAGTTTCATAACACTCTGCAGAGGTTGCGCACTTTACCCACAAGCCGTGATTCCCTCTTGCCTTGGGCCGATCAAACCCTTAAACACTACCAAGGTGAATAGGCAGGGTCTCACTACGTAGCCTTTACAAAGATTTCCTGGGACTGTAGCCGCCCATTAGGTTTCCTAAATGCACCGCACTCCTCCCCAAGGGGCAAACCAACCTTGGCAGAGCGAGCCGCATACACTGAGCCCCATTAACGGCATGACGGCGAAGCAAACTACACCTCAGTTCCTCTAATTACTCAGCTAAGGGTGTCCCACTCCACCCTCATGGTTGCACTGTTTTCCCGGGCGGTCATCCAACAAACCAGTCCTTACGGAGAGGCACTCGAGAAACAGCTCGAGCTCCCTTAAATGCCACAAGTACCATCATCATAATCAAAAGGGAAAACAGCGTATCATAGATAATATCATCATGTTCATTGATTAATGTGAAGCGCTAGCATAAATCTAAATTGAAATAACCCAACCAAAATAGGTAAACAAGGACAAGATAGACAAAAAGCTAGTCAATGCTTAGGTATAAATGTGTAAATGCGGGAAGTGAATTATAAGAATGAGTAGGACATAGATGGGTCAAGGGACACTTGCCTTCACCACCCGACTGCTGCTCAGGGTCTTCACCTGCAACTCCTTCGGACTCCGCCAACTGACCATTATATATACGAGTTTCAAACATACATTTCACAAGTTTTAATACAAAGGAACAATACACCATACAATAGAATGCAATAAATAGACAGACGTTCGACGCATGGCTCACACCTATAACTAAACAAGAAAGAGAAAGTAACGGTCGAGGCTACGGTCGAGAAGCGATCATGTTACACGATTATGGATTAAAATACTCGTCTAAACAGAATGGTATTAGTTTAGCCATCACGTTAAGCATAAGGTAAAGTCATGTTCCATATTTAATTATTATGAACAGATTAAGGTAAGTTAAAAGGATTGTCGCGCGGTGAAACGCGCGACACAACACTTAAATTGAATTAAGAAATAAACGACTCATCGCGCGACGAGGCGCACAACGAGACCTCTTGCATTAATTATATATAAACGTTAAGCGTCACGCGACGAAACGCACGACGGCATACGTCATCCAAAATGAATTTAAAATGGAACGTCGCGCGACTGGACGCGCGACGTCATACATTAAACAACCTAAAATTAAAATGGATCGTCGCGCGACGAAGCGCGCGACACAGCACATTAATAGAATCTAGAATTAAACAAATTCGTCGCGCGACGCAACACGTTCATTAAACTAAATTTAAAAAACTAATTAAACTGAGGTTGCTGGGGCTGCGCGCACGGGAACGCGCAGGGGCCGCCGGGCCGCGCACGAGGGGCTGCCAGGGGCCGCCGCCGGGGGGCTGCGCAGGGAGCGCGCCGGGGGGGCGCGGGGAAGCGCGTAGGGGGCCGTGTGGGGCGCGCGCAGGGGCGCCAGGGGCCGCCGCTAGGGGGCCGCACGGGGAAGCCGCCGGGGGGCGCGAGGGAGGCCGTGAGGGCCACGCGGGGCGCAGGGGAGCGCGTGCAGGGGGCCATGGGGGAGCGCCGCCAGGGGGCGCCAGGGGGCCACGCGGGGAAGCCACCGGGGCACGGGGGAGGCCGCGACGGCCGCGTGGGGGCGCGCGCGCAGGGAGGCTGCACGGGGGAAGAAGAAGGGGAGGGGGAGGGGAAGAGAGAGAGGGGGAGGGGAGCTCACCTCAGGGTCCAAATCTGGCGATCACCGTCTCCAAAACCTAGGGCACCACGGGGGGAGAGAGAGAGGTGGGAGAGGAGGTTGCTGCGCGGGAGAATTGAATGAGGGAAAGAGAGACAAGGGGAGGGGGGCGCGCATGGGGGAGGGGCAGGGGCGCCAGGGGCGCGCGGGCCGAGCTGGGCTGGGTTGCACCGCAGGTCAAAATCCTGTGGCACGCACACCCACAGATCGGAATCCAATTCGCGAAACAAAATCTGAAACGAGACTAAGCAACACATGCGATTGAACACGATATCAGACAAAGAAATATGCCTCGGCATGATGCAACACTCATGTCAACTTAGGTTTTTGTTCACACATGACACAGACACAAGTTGCTATATTGCTTTGAAATTGGGAAGAAGGAGCGAAACGGGAAAATAAAAGAGAGTAACGCCTGAATTTGGTGAGTAAAAAGAAGAAAAAAAATTCTACCCCCAAATTCAGGGCGTTACAAACCTATCCCCCTTAAAAGAATCTCGCCCTCGAGATTCAAGGTTGGCCAGCAAAGAGTTCAGGATATTTGGCCATTAGATCATCTTCACGCTCCTAGGTTGTATAGAATAAGCTGACTCATGAGCTTCCTTGAGGATCAACTCCTAAATGGACTGGACATTGGGAACACACAAGCGGTCCTTGAACCACATCATACCTTCTGCATCTTCTCGAAAATCTTTACCTCTTCCTTCCAGAATCAGCTGCCGGATTTCACTGATCTTCTCATCATTCTTCTGTGCTTCTTTGATTTCCCGCTCTAGGGTTGGCTCTAACTCAACTGTCACTCCTCGCATATTGTCCAGAAATCCGAGGCTCAACCTATCAAACTCTTTGGCCAACTCATAAGGCATCGGATGAGCGACCATCATATTGACCTGACTTTTCCTGCTCAAAGCATCTGCCACTATGTTTGCTTTGTCTGGATGGTAATGAATCTCCAATTCATAGTCTTTGATCAACTCTAACCATCTTCGTTGCCTCATATTCAGCTCCGACTGAGTGAATATGTACTTCAGACTCTTGTGGTCTGTGTAAACATCACATTTCTGCCCATACAGATAGTGTCTCCATGTCTTCAGTGCATGAACCAGTGCTGCCAACTCTAGATCATGGATTGGGTAATTCTTCTCATGAACCTTCAGCTGTTGGGACGAGTAAGCCACAACTCTTCCCTCCTGCATCAACACACATCCCAAACCAGTGTAACAAGCATCACAATACACTAAGAAGGGCTTGTGCACATCAGGCAAGACTAAGACAGGTGTTGTAGTCAACTTCTCTTTCAGCGCTTCAAAGGCTTCTTGGCATTTTTGGGTCCACTTGAACTCAACCTTGTTGCCTAGCAAAGCTGTCATTGGTTTCGCAATCTTCGAGAACCCTTCGATGAATCGCCGATAATATCCGGCCATTCCAATAAAGCTCTTGATTCTTCGGGCATCTGTTGGCGCTTTCGAGTTCAGAATGTCTGCCACTTTCTTCGGATCCATAGTTAATCCTTCTTTGTTAATTATGTGACCCAAGAACAGGACTTCATCAATCTAGAACTCACACTTGCTCAACTTTGCATACAGCTGGTGCTCTCGCAATCTCTGCAATACCATCCTCAAATGATTCACATGCTCTTCTTCACTTTGAGAATATATAAGAATATCATCAATAAATACCACCACAAACTTGTCAAGATAATCCATGAATACACTATTCATCAGATTCATGAAGAAGGCTGGTGCATTCGTTAGGCCAAAAGACATAACAGTGAACTCATACAACCCATACTTGGTAATGAATGCCGTCTTCAGAATGTCTGAGGGTCGAATCCTGAGCTGATGATAAAATGACCTTAGATCTATCTTTGAGAACACGCTGGCCCCTCTCAACTGGTCGAACAGATCTTCTATTCTGGGCAAGGGGTACTTGTTCTTGATCGTGACTTCATTCAGAGCTCGATAATCGATGCACATCCTCCTAGTGCCATCTTTCTTCTCCATGAACAGGACAGGGGTAGCCCAAGGCGAGGTGCTTGGCCTTATATAACCTTTTTCTGACAGCTCATCGATCTGCTTCTTGAGTTCAACCAACTCTGGTCCAGATACCCTGTAGGCTCTTTTAGAGATAGGGGCGGTGCTAGGAAGAAGCTCTATAGCAAACTCAACTTTCCGCTCAGGTGGCATACCTGGTAAGTCTTCCGGGAACACATCTGGGAACTCGGACACAACCTTGATAATCTCGAGTGAATCTAGCTCCTTGCTATCAATAGCCATCTGATGACAACTTCCTTTCCTTGGCTCAGGCGGGACTAACTCGGTCACCACTTCCTCTCCTAGTGGGGACATCAACTTGATTGTCCTCTTATCACATCTGATAATTGCTTGGTACTTATCTAGCCAATTCATCCCTAGGATGACATCTATTCCCTGAGTACCCATTACTAGAGATTAGCGGGAAACGCTATCCCCCTTATTTCCACACTTACATGTGGCAGAACCACCCGAATTATTCCAGCTTAAGTGCCTAAGTCACGCCTCAGGGGCCGTAACACACTTAAATCGGAATAACCCGTCAGTCCCTCAGATCTAGTCTGATATAGCCACTTAACCAGGATCAAATTCCACAATCTCACTCGAAGGTGAGTCACAGAAGAAATTCAATAAAACAGGAAACCTCAAATTAAGTACGGAGTTATTACATAAATCGGAGTTTTTGGAGTAGCAAATAAAGTTCACAAATTAAAGTGCAGCGGATAATCGATGTCGTCGGTAACGAGGAAATGGGCAAGGCCTAGCCCACTACTCCTCATGCTCCTCTCCTGCCGGAGCAACATCCCACTCGACCGTCCAACCCGGTGGCAGGGTGGTAGGCCAAGTCACACCATCAACTACATCCTGCATGGTACCTGCAAAAATGGTGCCACAAGCAAGGCTGAGTATACTAATACTCAGCTAGACTTAACCGGTGTGAGGAGTCTACTCCTCTACCTCTAGACTATGCAGCTGTTTGGCTGAGGGGTTTGGTTTGCCAAAAGCACTAGCTGTTTCTAAAATCAACTTTTAGCTTTTCAATTTCTACCATCATTAACTTAGCTAGATTGGCTCCTTCTAAGCATACATGGTAACAAGCAATTAGTTCAATCAACAAGTTATCTCATGTAATCCACATTTCACTTCTTACTCGATGCAGTACAAGGAATCAAGCAGTCTCATTAGCTGCGAGAAGCAGACGATTCAAATCGAGTTTTAACCTTGCAAGGTAAACCTAAACACACGGCATGTCAGGGTACTCCGACCCCACACATGACAACCGTCCCCATCGATTCCCCGTTCGCGTCCAGGCCTCACCGCCTTGGCATACAATGCTCCACTGACCCCGGCTGCCGCCGTGCAGTGACCGCACTTGTACCCACCATAGCTAGCATGGGAGACCCTGTCTCAGGTCGCATGAGGGATAAAGTCCGCGCCCGGCTTCACTCAGGTACTAGGTTTACCGGTTACCATTTTTCCCGGCATGTGCTTAGTACGTTCAAAAGCTTGACTCAGGTATCCACACATTAATCCTTAATTCATTTTTCCCGTCTCATGGACAAGGCATCCTCCCTGGATCCAAGTCCATAGACCAACATATATCCCATTATCAAGATGAATACAATCAATTCCTGACCTCGCGCGAGTGCTAGAAAAATCACTCGACTTCTACCGAGATCCTGATTAGCAAGCAGCTACTCGACCTAGCATACTAGTATTCATCTCAAAAAGGAGTCCTAAGTTCATGCAACTAGAGGTTTCAAGCAACTCCTACACTTAAGTGCACATTACAGTCCTACAAGCATTAAGTGTAGTAAAGTAGCATATATTAACATGGTTATGCATAAAACCGAGGCTTGCCTTCAATTGCTGGGGCTGCGGGGAGATCCTCAATAGCAGCCTCTGAAGCCTGCTCCTGGTCCTCCTCTTGGACAGGTCCTTGCTCGGGGATGAGCACGTACTCTCCGTCGGCAAGATTACAATCTAATGAATGCAATGCGTAAGATATATGCATGATACAATATGTGCTTTAGAATTTACAACTTTTAAAAATGTAGGGTCTTTAGAATTTAAGCAAGTTAACCTTACTTATGTAAAACCTTTTAGTGGTATGCTTGGTAAATTGGGTTAGTTTTAATGGGATGAGGTTTATTCCTCCTTTTCTTTTCTTTTATTCCTTTTTAATGTTTTGGAGTAGGTTTGAACTACAAGTTGCTTTTATAGAATTCCAAAAATTCTGCAAAAATTACAGTGGCTTGTTACTGGTGTATGATTCTCTGTCTCAAAATTTGGGGTTCAGAAAGTGAATGGTTTTCTCTGGACAAAATTGCCAAATCTTAAGGCAGAAGGGGTACTTTGAACTACAACTATTATTTAACAGTGGGTAATTCTTTAAAACTTATTTTTGCTGGCTTTTAGGTGTCATAACATGACTTGATACAAATTTCTAGTCATTAATACCTTTTAATTCTTTTCCTATGGTTTTCTTAAGGTTTCTAGCCAAAGGGGTGCTTTCTACTACCACTATGTTTGAAAAACATCAAACAACAGAGTTCTTATTTTTCTTAGCTAGTATTTTGTGCAAGAGCAATCATTCTGGAGTTTGGTTTCTTTTTGCTTAAGGGAAGGGGTGGTTTGCATTATTTAAGTCAAATGGCCTTTCTCACAAATTGCTAGCAAAAGGCATGGGTTCACTTCTTTTTCATGGGTTTGTATTTTTCTCTGGTGGTTTATCTCATCATGGACTTAGCTAATTTTTGGTTGCCCATTATCTCATTATTTGAGGTTGTTTATGATTTATTGGGAAAATGCCTTATTACCACTTTGTATTTATTTTCCTTACTTAAAAAGTTAGGCTGGGGTGCTCTGTATTTTTGTAGTGGGGCTCTGGTGGTTATAAGTTCACTGGATTTTTGTTAACCACTTTGGCTATGGTTTTGCAATTTTAATAATTGATTTTCAGTCCACATAAGGCTGATTAAAGCATCTTAATTAGAAACTGGTCCTAATTAATGGTCTCTGCATTTTTCCTAGGTTCTTGGTTGCATAAGTAAACTAGGAAAAATATTACTAATCATTGTTCAACATTTTCTAATGCTTTTCTGATTTTCTCTAAGTTGTGGACAAAATGGCTTTAAATGAATAACTACATCATAATCTCTAATGCTGGGGATTCTACTATTTTTAAACAATGTCTAATTAGGGTATAAGCATCTACAAATTTTCTTAAGCTCAGTACAGAAGAAAAACTAATTTTCCTTAATTAAACAAGGTTTAGGGGGTTTCTGTTTTTAATTTTAAGCTCTAAAATTTAGAACAGAAAGCATATGGTTCAATAATTTTAAATGATAGATCATAATATTCCAGAGCTAGCAAAATTGGTTTGACAGCTTTTCATTAAGATTTCATCAAGTTATGAATTTTCTAAGTTCTTTGGTTATTTAAAAAGAATAACAGAATTGATAAAAGGGAAAAACCACTTTGCACTGGGGTCCCTGGCGGTTTTTCTAAGTTTTCCTCGCGAATCAGTCCTTAGGTTACTATTCATATGAGTCGCTGACATTACAGAAAACCCCTCGGGTTCTACAGAACCTAACCCGAGGTCCTTCTTCTACCTCAAACAGTAGCCGCGGCGAAGAAAAGGGCGGAGGGGCTTACCGGCGGCGAGACTGTTCCGGTGAAGTGGTCGAGGACGAAGGGGAGGTCGCGGGGATCACAACAGTGTGCGGAACGTCAACGGAGATGGCCGGAGTTGGTCGGTCCACGCGCGCAGGCGGGGATGCTCGTCGGCGGCGAGGAGACCGGCCTGGTCACGGCGAGATAGTTCAATCAAATGGGTCAGGGAGATCCACGGGATGCCAGAGAAGACATGAGCGAAAGGAATTGGGCGGAGACTCACTGGATAGCTCGGTCCACGCGCGGCGGCGGAAGACCGAAGTCCGGTGAGGTTGATCTCGGGCCTCCGGTGAAGTCCGGTCGGGTCCGAGGGCTTGGCGAGCTTCACGGGCTACTGGCGGAGCTAGCCGAAGCACAGGTTGGGCTGGAGGGCGGCTGGAGTGGGCTGGCCACGGCGGCCGTAGCTCTGGCGGCAATGGCGGGCGGAAATACGCTCGCCGGAGCTAAGGAACGGTGGCTGGCCGATGAGGGTGAGTGCGGGGCGAAGAGAGGTGCGCCCGGGGAAGCTTTATAGGCGCGGGCGGGCATGGCCGAGGGCGTGGGCGCGCGGCGGACTTGACCGGACGCCGGGGCGAGCGCGCGCGGGTTGGGCGAGCTCTGGCGTGCCGACCAGGGTCGAACACGTGTGCCCGTGCGTTCTGCCCAAGCTCTGGCGCGTGTGGTCGCTCATCCGAGCCTGCTCTCGCCTGGGTCAGTGCACAAAACCTCTTCTCCTCCCTACAAGCTACCATTCTTGTGTGGAGGTCATAGGATTTTGCCTACTGGTTGCAGAGATATGGAGCCAGGAAATCTGGTCTGTCTCCCTGCCCAAACCCGAGGCAAATCCCAAGTTTTGTCGTGTCTAGGGCTCGCGTCCCAATGCCATCTTCTGGCACACGACAGAGGGGTTAGTTAGACACAAATTTGTCAATGGGGCCATTAGGATTCGAGTTAGGGATCAAGGTGAACATCCCTGATCTTTGGCTCAAGGTCTGAATTTCAGAATTCTGAAATTCAGAATTCCCAATGAGTCCCAACAAAAGAAGCTTGATTTGGGGGTTTTCTTGAATTATTTTGGCTAAGCTTTCTCAATCTATCTTGTTGCTTATCAAATATACTTTAACTTATATTATTGGCTCAACTCAAAATTTTAAACTTTTCATTCCCTTTTGCTTATTTTCTTGAATTTTGTTCATGGGGTTCACTTAGAGTTCTTAATTAGGGTTGCACATTCTTATCTTTTCAAGGACTCAATTGTTTTGATCATGACACTTTTAAACATATACTTGGTGAATTCTTTGTCACTTAAGTTATTTTGATGCTCATGCTTACTTTGGTTCACAGGAAGTAATGGCTCTTGGTGTGGCTTTTTAAGAGAAACCCTAGGTGACACTGGGGTGTCACAGCCTTCCCCCCTTAAAGGAATCTCGTCCCGAGATTCAGGCCAGAGTCCTCCCGGGGTGAAGCGAAGGGTGAGACTGATAGGAAAAAGGGTGATGATTGTTATTATTAGGGCAAAACTGCTCTTCGAATGTCATTCTTTTTGCAACTTCAGAAGGAAGTCCTTTTAAGTTTTATCTTTTAGTTACTTCATTCTGAATTAAGATCATATTTTTGGAAATTAGATTCGAAAGGCAGGAGGAGGGGTTGGGGGTGATTACATACCAGCTTCCTTAGGTAGGCAATCGGGGAAGTTGGATCTTAAGAATTCCTCGGTTTCCCAAGTAGCTTCCTCCTCTGAGTGATTACTCCACTGGACCTTGAACATCTTGATCGATTTAGCCCGAGTTGATCTTTCCTTGCAATCCAGAATCTTGGAGGGGTACTCTTGGTACGAGAGATCTGGCTCTATCTCCAATTCTGGCTCTGCTAGAATCTCAGTCGGCAATCGAACACACTTCTTTAGCTGAGATACATGGAATACGCTGTGAATGGCAGACATCTTTGAAGGTAACTTCAGCTTGTATGCCACGGGTCCACATGCTTCAATGATCTCATAAGGTCCAATGTAACGAGGGGCTAGCTTGCCTTTGATTCCAAACCTCTGCACTCCCTTGGTGGGTGATACCTTGAGGTATACAAAACTTCCCACCTCGAACTGGAGAGGTTTCCTTCTTCTGTCATGATAGCTCTTCTGCCTGGCCTGAGCAGCTTCTAGATTCTTCCTGATCAGCTTGACCTTCCTTTCGGCTTCAGTCACCAAATCAGGTCCAAAAACTTCTCTTTCACCAGGCTGAGACCAATTGAGTGGTGTCCTGCACCTTCTCCCATAGAGAGCTTCAAAAGGTGCCATCTTTAGGCTGGACTGATAACTATTGTTATAAGCAAACTCTGCCAAGGAGAGGTGCTTATCCCAGTTCTTGCCACAATCGATCGCACAAGCTCTCAGCATATCTTCCAGAATCTGGTTTACCCTTTCCGTCTGACCATCAGTCTGTGGGTGGTAAGCTGAACTCCTGATTAGCTTGGTTCCCAAAGACTCTTGCAATTGTTCCCAAAATCTGGCAACAAATTGGGCTCCTCGGTCAGAAACAATGGTCCGAGGTAATCCATGCAAACACACGATCCGGTCGATATACAATTCTGCATACTTCTGAGCCTTATCAGTGGTGTGCACAGGAAGAAAATGTGCCACTTTCGTTAATCGGTCCACAATAACCCAAATTGAATCATGATGACGAGAGGTGTTGGGCAGACCCACAATGAAATCCATGCTGATATCGTCCCACTTCCACGAAGGTACGGACAGTGGTCGCAAAGCTCCAGCGGACTTCAAGTGGCTTGCCTTAACCCTCTGACAGGTGTCACACTCTGATACATACTGGGCTATCTCCCTCTTCATTCTGGTCCACCAGTACAAAAGCTTCAGATCATGGTACATCTTGGTGCTTCCCGGATGCATAGAGAATTTGGAGAGATGAGCCTCATCCAAAATTTTCTTCTTGAGATCCCGGTCCTTAGGAATTACCAATCTGCTTTTGAACCATAACACACCTTTCTCATCCTGGCGGAAACAATCATACTTTTCAACCTTCTGATGGAGATTCTTCTTGATAATCTGCACTCCCTTGTCACTGAGCTGGGCCATGATAATCTGGTCTTGCAAAGCTGGCTCAACAGAAATGTGAGACAAAGAACCAGAAGGAATCACTTCAATTTGCATCTTGCTCAACTCATCACACAAGGTGTTAACACGAGAATCCATCAGAATACAGTTGCATTGCAACTTCCGACTCAAGGCATCAGCTACCACATTAGCTTTCCCTGGGTGATAATGTACCTCCAGGTCATAATCCTTGATCAGCTCTAGCCATCTTCTCTGCCTCATGTTGAGATCAGCCTGAGTAAAAATGTACTTAAGGCTCTTATGATCAGTGAAGATGTTGCAGTGGGTTCCCATCAGGTAGTGCCTCCACATCTTCAATGCATGAACCACTGCTGCTAACTCAAGGTCATGAGTGGGATAATTTTGCTCATGAGGCCTGAGTGCTCTTGAGGCATAAGCAATGACTCGGTTGTCTTGCATCAAGACACAACCTAGCCCGGTGCCAGAGGCATCGCAATACACATCAAAAGGCTTGCTGCTGTCGGGTTGCGCCAAAACTGGTGCGGTGGTCAGATGCTGCCTCAATGCATGGAAGGCATCTTCGCACTTCTGACTCCACACAAACTTGACTTCTTTCTTCAGCAACTCAGTAATAGGCTTCGCAATCCGAGAGAAGTCCGGAATAAATCTTCGGTAATAACCGGCCAATCCCAGAAAACTCCGAATCTGGCGAACAGTCGTTGGTGGCCTCCATTTCATCACCTCTTGCACTTTATCAGGATCAACAGCTATTCCATCCTGAGAGATAGTGTGACCCAAGAATTTGATTTCCTTTAGCCAAAAATCACACTTGGATAGCTTGGCATAAAGGTGGTGCTCTCGCAGACGTTGAAGCACTACATGCAAATGCCCGGCATGTTCTTCTTCGTTCTTCGAGTACACCAGAATATCATCGATGAAAACCACTACGAACTTGTCCAATTCTAGCATGAAAACAGAATTCATCAGATACATGAAGTATGCTGGTGCATTTGTCAGCCCGAATGACATCACCAAAAATTCATACAGCCCATATCTGGTTGAGAATGCCGTCTTCGGAATATCACTTGCTCGTATTTTGATCTGATGGTAGCCAGAGCGAAGGTCTATCTTGGAAAACACCTTGGCCCCGACCAACTGGTCAAAGAGAACGTCAATACGAGGCAAAGGATACTTGTTCTTGATAGTTACCGCATTAAGAGGGCGGTAATCTATACACAGCCTCAAGCTTTCATCCTTCTTCTTCACAAATAGCGCTGGACATCCCCAAGGCGAAGTGCTTGGGCGAATAAATCCCTTATCCAGCAACTCTTGCAACTGCTTTTTCAACTCTGCCAACTCAGCGGGTGGCATTCGGTAGGGCCTCTTAGAAATTGGGGCCGTTCCCGGTTGCAACTCGATGGCGAATTCAATATCCCGGTCCGGTGGCATTCCTGGCAATTCATCAGGAAAGACATCTGCATACTCACAGACCACTGGGATCTTCTTCAGGGGTAACTCCGTCATAGAGAAAGCACATGACTGAGAAGAACCCTGACTAGGCAGAATCAAAGTGAAATTCCCGCAGAAAGGAGAATTAACTTCCACGGTACGACTGGCTACATCAAGCACAACTTGGTGCAAGGTCATCCAATTTGCTCCTAGAATAATGTCCACATTTTCCAATCCCAACACAAGAAGAGTGGTTTTGACAATGTGGCTTCCCAGTTGAATAGGCACACTTTGGTTTAATTGGTTAGTTGCAATTTTACCCCCAGGTGTGACTATCATGAATGACCCTTTTGAGTGAGAGAATGGCAGTTTGCAATTAGCACTGAACTTTTGGCTAATGAAACTATGAGATGCACCAGAATCAAACAGAATTAAAGCAGGTTGATTATAAACTGAAAAGGTACCGGTCATGATAGGAGCTCCTTCTGGCACTTCCTCTAGAGCAGTGAAGTTGAGCTTCCCTTGCCTGACTTGCACCTTCTGCTTTCTTCCCTTGTCTTGATTTGGTGCTGGCATCTGCCTCTGCTGGTTCCTGGGACAATTCTTGGCATAGTGGCCCACATTGCCACAAGTGAAACACTTGTTCCCATTGCCCTGGCGGAACTGCTGCTGCTGCAGAGGCTGATTGTTCCTTGGGGCGGGAGCTGGATAGCGGTTGGGTGCCGGCTGCTGCTGCTGCTGAGGTGGCCTGATCACCCATCTGCCTGCCTGCTGCTGAAAACCCCTGCTCTGATTGTGAGAAACAATCCGGAACCTCTGAGCCTGAGCGGATGGTGCTGCCATTGGTGCCTTCCTCTTCTTCTCTACCCGGTGAGCAACAATGCAATCCTCCTGAGAGATGGCCATGTTGACCAACTCATTGAAGCTATTGGCCCGGACAGTGTTGAGTCGTTCCCGCAGCTTGGTATTGAGACCCCTGCGGAAGCGATCCCTCTTCTTTTCATCAGAATCAGCATGATACCCTGCATACTGGCATAAGTCGTTGAAGGCTTGCGCATACTGCAGTACCGTGCGGGTTCCTTGATTGAGGGCCAGGAATTCATTCAACTTCCGATCAAGAATGCCAGCTGGAATGTGGTGTCCTCTGAAGGCGGTCTTGAATTCCTCCCAAGATACTTCATGATCAGCGGGGAGCATAGCACGGAAGTGGTCCCACCAAGTCCGAGCTGGGCCGCGAAGCTGCTGTGCGGCGAAGCGAGCCTTGGCCTCATCAGGGCAGTCTCCCGTGAGGAGGGGAAACTTGGACTCGACGACGCGAAGCCACACGTCGGCGTCCAACGGATCCTCTGCCTTGGTGAACAAGGGCGGCTGCGTGCTCAGAAACTCCTGGTATGTTGCCATAGCCGGAGGTCGCTGATGCTGGCCTCCACCATGATGCTGTTGGTGGGGCTGGCGCTGCAAGAGCTGTCGCAGAATCTCATTCTGCTGGGCCATCAGCTCCTGCACTGTGGGAGCTGGAGGAGGTGGCGGGGGAGCTTGCTCATTCTGCCCGCGACGCTGCCTCGCTGCCATCTGAAAACAGAGATTGTCGCCAATGTTATCCCGACTCATATTTCCGAACGACAAGATATCATCTCATATGGAAGGAAAAGGCCATAATCATAATATTAGGTTCGAAAATGAAGATAACATGGTGACAAGGATCCCACAGATATCAAAAGTTTACAGGGTTACATTAATCAGGGGAAAGTACCCATAAGCCTAGTCCAAAAGGTGATACTACTAAGCTCGCATAGGTTTCTATCCGCCTAAAGAAATGTCAAAGCGACTGCTTAACCCTGAGCGGTGGAAGCGACACTGGATACGGGTGAAGGAGGCATCGCGGAGGTAGTCCCATTGGCACCAGGGGCTGGTCCTAGCTCCTCGGGAGCCTCTTCTCCCTCGCTTCCTGCTTCATTGGCCTCCATCTCCAGGTGGTGCATGTCCAAGTGGTCATTGGCTTCCTCGAGTTCCCTCTGCACGTCGTGGAGCTGGTTCTCCAAGACATCAATAGTGTTATCTCGGATCTCCACTTGCTGCTCCAGGGTGGTAATACGCTGGCTCAGCCTTTCCACCTGCAGATCCTTCTCCACCAACTCTGTGGATAGGTCGACCACAAAATCTTCCCGACTATCGAGAGTGAGCTTGGCAGCCTGAGCAGTGTTAGCAAGAAGTGTCATAGCATCGCTCTGAAGGGCCTGAAGGCGGTACAGCGCACTCATGCACTGAACAGTGACCCTCCCAACCAAGTCAGGATACATTGCCCATACATCCTTCACATGGCTCACGCGGTTACACCACATGGGATCATCCTTCTTTTCAGTAGGGAAGAGTCCCAAGGGGTGCATCACCATCTCCAGGGGATGGTAGCCACAGAAAGTCGTCAGAGTCTTCATGGCTGCTGCCTCAACGGTGTCGTCCGTCCTGAGTCCAATCGTCTCAGAGTCAAGAGAACGCCAACCCGGCTGAAGGGGATGAGCCTCCAAAGTTAGCCAGACCCGACAACGAGGTACCCGATGCTCCTCATACAACTGCACCGTGTACATAGGGGGCGTAGGGTAACCGGCGGAGTTAAGCACTTCCCACAAGATGGAAGGAAAGCCATCGCGAGAAAGGAAGTCAGAACTGAAACGAGAGTCTCCTCCACTGGCGGGGGTAGGTGAATTCATCTGCGGAAGGGAATCAAGATAAAGATCATGGTGGAAGGAAAAAGAAAAAGAGAGCCCGGATGATTTTAAAGAAAAGGGGTTAGCTCAAATTTTAATTCCTCTTTGTGTTTTATAATGCATGCATGCGGAAAGAAACGTTGCCTCTCAAAAGGGAAATAGGGTGCCCTTTTAGGGCATCCTAAAATATAAGTATTGGCCCACAGGGCCTAATTAATTAGCCACCTATTTCTCCCTCTATGCCTAAGGCCTTTCGTCCTAGGTCTAGCGGTCTAGTCCTGACGATCCGTAGTAGTTTCTAGGCAAGTTTTAGATTTTGAAAATCGGTATTCATGGTTTATTGTCCTTCTCTGTGGTGGAATTTGCTCCGATACCAGCTGTGGCAGAACCACCCGAATTATTCCAGCTTAAGTGCCTAAGTCACGCCTCAGGGGCCGTAACACACTTAAATCGGAATAACACGTCAGTCCCTCAGATCTAGTCTGATAGAGCCACTTAACCAGGATCAAATTCCACAATCTCACTCGAAGGTGAGTCACAGAAGAAATTCAATAAAACAGGAAACCTCAAATTAAGTACGGAGTTATTACATAAATCGGAGTTTTTGGAGTAGCAAATAAAGTTCACAAATTAAAGTGCAGCGGATAATCGATGTCGTCGGTAACGAGGAAATGGGCAAGGCCTAGCCCACTACTCCTCATGCTCCTCTCCTGCCGGAGCAACATCCCACTCGACCGTCCAACCCGGTGGCAGGGTGGTAGGCCAAGTCACACCATCAACTACATCCTGCATGGTACCTGCAAAAATGGTGCCACAAGCAAGGCTGAGTATACTAATACTCAGCTAGACTTAACCGGTGTGAGGAGTCTACTCCTCTACCTCTAGACTATGCAGCTGTTTGGCTGAGGGGTTTGGTTTGCCAAAAGCACTAGCTGTTTCTAAAATCAACTTTTAGCTTTTCAATTTCTACCATCATTAACTTAGCTAGATTGGCTCCTTCTAAGCATACATGGTAACAAGCAATTAGTTCAATCAACAAGTTATCTCATGTAATCCACATTTCACTTCTTACTCGATGCAGTACAAGGAATCAAGCAGTCTCATTAGCTGCGAGAAGCAGACGATTCGAATCGAGTTTTAACCTTGCAAGGTAAACCTAAACACACGGCATGTCAGGGTACTCCGACCCCACACATGACAACCGTCCCCATCGATTCCCCGTTCGCGTCCAGGCCTCACCGCCTTGGCATACAATGCTCCACTGACCCCGGCTGCCGCCGTGCAGTGACCGCACTTGTACCCACCATAGCTAGCATGGGAGACCCTGTCTCAGGTCGCATGAGGGATAAAGTCCGCGCCCGGCTTCACTCAGGTACTAGGTTTACCGGTTACCATTTTTCCCGGCATGTGCTTAGTACGTTCAAAAGCTTGACTCAGGTATCCACACATTAATCCTTAATTCATTTTTCCCGTCTCATGGACAAGGCATCCTCCCTGGATCCAAGTCCATAGACCAACATATATCCCATTATCAAGATGAATACAATCAATTCCTGACCTCGCGCGAGTGCTAGAAAAATCACTCGACTTCTACCGAGATCCTGATTAGCAAGCAGCTACTCGACCTAGCATACTAGTATTCATCTCAAAAAGGAGTCCTAAGTTCATGCAACTAGAGGTTTCAAGCAACTCCTACACTTAAGTGCACATTACAGTCCTACAAGCATTAAGTGTAGTAAAGTAGCATATATTAACATGGTTATGCATAAAACCGGGGCTTGCCTTCAATTGCTGGGGCTGCGGGGAGATCCTCAATAGCAGCCTCTGAAGCCTGCTCCTGGTCCTCCTCTTGGACAGGTCCTTGCTCGGGGATGAGCACGTACTCTCCGTCGGCAAGATTACAATCTAATGAATGCAATGCGTAAGATATATGCATGATACAATATGTGCTTTAGAATTTACAACTTTTAAAAATGTAGGGTCTTTAGAATTTAAGCAAGTTAACCTTACTTATGTAAAACCTTTTAGTGGTATGCTTGGTAAATTGGGTTAGTTTTAATGGGATGAGGTTTATTCCTCCTTTTCTTTTCTTTTATTCCTTTTTAATGTTTTGGAGTAGGTTTGAACTACAAGTTGCTTTTATAGAATTCCAAAAATTCTGCAAAAATTACAGTGGCTTGTTACTGGTGTATGATTCTCTGTCTCAAAATTTGGGGTTCAGAAAGTGAATGGTTTTCTCTGGACAAAATTGCCAAATCTTAAGGCAGAAGGGGTACTTTGAACTACAACTATTATTTAACAGTGGGTAATTCTTTAAAACTTATTTTTGCTGGCTTTTAGGTGTCATAACATGACTTGATACAAATTTCTAGTCATTAATACCTTTTAATTCTTTTCCTATGGTTTTCTTAAGGTTTCTAGCCAAAGGGGTGCTTTCTACTACCACTATGTTTGAAAAACATCAAACAACAGAGTTCTTATTTTTCTTAGCTAGTATTTTGTGCAAGAGCAATCATTCTGGAGTTTGGTTTCTTTTTGCTTAAGGGAAGGGGTGGTTTGCATTATTTAAGTCAAATGGCCTTTCTCACAAATTGCTAGCAAAAGGCATGGGTTCACTTCTTTTTCATGGGTTTGTATTTTTCTCTGGTGGTTTATCTCATCATGGACTTAGCTAATTTTTGGTTGCCCATTATCTAATTATTTGAGGTTGTTTATGATTTATTGGGAAAATGCCTTATTACCACTTTGTATTTATTTTCCTTACTTAAAAAGTTAGGCTGGGGTGCTCTGTATTTTTGTAGTGGGGCTCTGGTGGTTATAAGTTCACTGGATTTTTGTTAACCACTTTGGCTATGGTTTTGCAATTTTAATAATTGATTTTCAGTCCACATAAGGCTGATTAAAGCATCTTAATTAGAAACTGGTCCTAATTAATGGTTTCTGCATTTTTCCTAGGTTCTTGGTTGCATAAGTAAACTAGAAAAAATATTACTAATCATTGTTCAACATTTTCTAATGCTTTTCTGATTTTCTCTAAGTTGTGGACAAAATGGCTTTAAATGAATAACTACATCATAATCTCTAATGCTGGGGATTCTACTATTTTTAAACAATGTCTAATTAGGGTATAAGCATCTACAAATTTTCTTAAGCTCAGTACAGAAGAAAAACTAATTTTCCTTAATTAAACAAGGTTTAGGGGGTTTCTGTTTTTAATTTTAAGCTCTAAAATTTAGAACAGAAAGCATATGGTTCAATAATTTTAAATGATAGATCATAATATTCCAGAGCTAGCAAAATTGGTTTGACAGCTTTTCATTAAGATTTCATCAAGTTATGAATTTTCTAAGTTCTTTGGTTATTTAAAAAGAATAACAGAATTGATAAAAGGGAAAAAACCACTTTGCACTGGGGTCCCTGGCGGTTTTTCTAAGTTTTCCTCGCGAATCAGTCCTTAGGTTACTATTCATATGAGTCGCTGACATTACAGAAAACCCCTCGGGTTCTACAGAACCTAACCCGAGGTCCTTCTTCTACCTCAAACAGTAGCCACGGCGAAGAAAAGGGCGGAGGGGCTTACCGGCGGCGAGACTGTTCCGGTGAAGTGGTCGAGGGCGAAGGGGAGGTCGCGGGGATCACAACGGTGTGCGGAACGTCAACGGAGATGGCCGGAGTTGGTCGGTCCACGCGCGCAGGCGGGGATGCTCGTCGGCGGCGAGGAGACCGGCCTGGTCACGGCGAGATAGTTCAATCAAATGGGTCAGGGAGATCCACGGGATGCCAGAGAAGACATGAGCGAAAGGAATTGGGCGGAGACTCACTGGATAGCTCGGTCCACGCGCGGCGGCGGAAGACCGAAGTCCGGTGAGGTTGATCTCGGGCCTCCGGTGAAGTCCGGTCGGGTCCGAGGGCTTGGCGAGCTTCACGGGCTACTGGCGGAGCTAGCCGAAGCACAGGTTGGGCTGGAGGGCGGCTGGAGTGGGCTGGCCACGGCGGCCGTAGCTCTGGCGGCAATGGCGGGCGGAAATACGCTCGCCGGAGCTAAGGAACGGTGGCTGGCCGATGAGGGTGAGTGCGGGGCGAAGAGAGGTGCGCCCGGGGAAGCTTTATAGGCGCGGGCGGGCATGGCCGAGGGCGTGGGCGCGCGGCGGACTTGACCGGACGCCGGGGCGAGCGCGCGCGCGGGTTGGGCGAGCTCTGGCGTGCCGACCAGGGTCGAACACGTGTGCCCGTGCGTTCTGCCCAAGCTCTGGCGCGTGTGGTCGCTCATCCGAGCCTGCTCTCGCCTGGGTCAGTGCACAAAACCTCTTCTCCTCCCTATAAGCTACCATTCTTGTGTGGAGGTCATAGGATTTTGCCTACTGGTTGCAGAGATATGGAGCCAGGAAATCTGGTCTGTCTCCCTGCCCAAACCCGAGGCAAATCCCAAGTTTTGTCGTGTCTAGGGCTCGCGTCCCAATGCCATCTTCTGGCACACGACAGAGGGGTTAGTTAGACACAAATTTGTCAATGGGGCCATTAGGATTCGAGTTAGGGATCAAGGTGAACATCCCTGATCTTTGGCTCAAGGTCTGAATTTCAGAATTCTGAAATTCAGAATTCCCAATGAGTCCCAACAAAAGAAGCTTGATTTGGGGGTTTTCTTGAATTATTTTGGCTAAGCTTTCTCAATCTATCTTGTTGCTTATCAAATATACTTTAACTTATATTATTGGCTCAACTCAAAATTTTAAACTTTTCATTCCCTTTTGCTTATTTTCTTGAATTTTGTTCATGGGGTTCACTTAGAGTTCTTAATTAGGGTTGCACATTCTTATCTTTTCAAGGACTCAATTGTTTTGATCATGACACTTTTAAACATATACTTGGTGAATTCTTTGTCACTTAAGTTATTTTGATGCTCATGCTTACTTTGGTTCACAGGAAGTAATGGCTCTTGGTGTGGCTTTTTAAGAGAAACCCTAGGTGACACTGGGGTGTCACATTACATTCAAGCAAATGCTATCGGCTTGAATTCTACCACTGGCTGAGTCAATTTGGATGGGGGTTGACATGGTAGTGATTAGAAGATTATGTGCTTCTACCCATGATGTAGTAATAAATGAATGCGTTGCTCCAGTATCAAATAACACTTCTGCAATTTGGGAGTCAACTGGAAACATACCTACTATCATGCTGGGGGTTTCCTGAAATGCTTCAGCCTCCATGTGATTCAGTCTCCCATGGTTGTAGCGTGGCTGAGAGCGGTTGCCTGCTCCAGGCTGAGACACATTCTGCTTTGCCGGGGCACTGGGGCCTGACTGCTGCTGGGCTGCCTTCTTCGGACATTGCATCACCTAGTGGCCTTGTTCTCCACAATGGAAACATGCTCTGCTTCCACCCTGAACTGGTGCTGCTTGACTGCTCTGGTTGCTTGCTGGGGCGGGAAGACGAGGTGCCTGCTGATTCTGCCTCTGGAACTGACATATTCCTGACTGATTGATCTAGCGATTCTGCTGCTGGTGCTGAGGGTACTGCCTTTGGAACTGCTGCTGCTGAGGTGGGCGTTGGTTCTGCCTGAACTGCTGAGGTGAGTTGCCTGAGAAACGAGGACGATTGCTGCTTCCAGGCTGGGGTCCACTGATCTTGCGCTTGCGATCCTCCATCTCTTTGCGCTTCCTCTCTATCATGATTGCTCTGTCAATCAGGTGCTGGAATGTGGGGAAGGTATGATTCATCAATTGATACTGCAGAGGGTCGACCAAGCCTCTCAAGAAACGATACTGCCGCTTGGCGTCTGTGTTGACATCCTTAGGAGCATAGCGGGACAGCTGCAGAAACTTGTCTCGGTACTCACTAACGGACATAGGCCCTTGCTTGAGTGTCAGGAACTCCTTCTTCACTGTCATTAGACCTGCAGGAACATGGTACTGACAGAAGCTATCTCTGAATTCTTCCCAGGTGATGGCGTCGGGGTTGGCATGAGTGGCGAGGTAAGACTCCCACCAAGACTGGGTTGCTCCTCTCAACAGACGGGGACCATACAAAACCTTCTCCCTGTCGTCGCACTGAGCGGTGTGCAACTCCCGCTCCACAGTGTGCAGCCAATCTTCAGCATCCATGGGGTCAGAAGAATGAGCGAACACTTGGGGATGACCTCTCATGAATTCAGCACTCTTGTCCCTGGGCATCTGAGGCATCTGAGGCTAAGGTGGTGGCTGCTGCTGCTGCTGCTGAATGGCGGCCAGAGTCTGACCGATGGCTTGAACTGCCTAAGTCTGCATTAGGAACATCTGCTCAATGGTCATCGAGGGTGGGGGTGGCAGCTGCTGTTGCTGGGGTGCCTCATCCTACGGGGCTGCCTGCTCCTGCTGAGCACGCCTTCCTCCTCTGCGCCTGTTTTATGACATCTGCAGAATGCAATCACACATCAGAACTGATCTTGCAAGCTTGCAGCATAAGAAAAGAGTAGAGAATCCTTCCACAGTACTGAACAGATGAACATCTTCACTGACTTCGAACACAGGCAAACACAACTTCTCAGATAAAGAGGAAAGTAGAACAAAAGGGCTTCCCAACTAGATAACTAATTTTATTAACATTCAACAGGTAAACCAAAGTGTAGGGGATGCCTATACCCTTGCGACAGTCATTACAAAGATCCAAATCCAACATAGTTCATCATGACAAACATAAAGGCACATGATAAGCAAACTACCCTGTCTAACTAAGACTAACTAAGAGTAAGACTGATACTAAGACTATAGCTTCTATGCATATATTTTCGTATTAATTACAAGATATGACGCTGACGATCTATGGTTCTAAATTTATCTTGGTCTTGCAGTTGGGGTTACCATAAGCATGGTGTCCACGCTGAGGTGAGCGGTACGGGTGCTGAGTCCCGACTGGAGCGGGGAGCCATCCTCTAGGTGACGATGCTCCACGCGCTCAGCCCGCAGCTGGGCGATCTCAGCACGAGCCCTACTCAGCTCGTCTAATGCATGGTCTAGCTACGTGTTTAGCACGGCGGCTAGGTTGACTGTGCTGCTCAACCTAGGATTGTCCTCACCAACAGGTGAGACAACCACGCCTCCTGTGCTGCCAGATGGGCGGCGGGGGTAATACTTCAGGTTGAGACCGTCGGCTACCCCGCTGAGCACTGAGCAGTAGCTCGAAAGCGGACGCCGTGCAACATCTTGCATGGTCGCCTTAGCTGAGTCCCGCTCAGAGATGGAATAGTGCTCTGAGCAGATCTCCGCACCCCGGAGACTGTTCTCCGGATGGCGCACCAAGCAGGTCGCCTCCCAGCGGTCCGGGTAAACCCCGCGATTGTGCTGAAAGACAACACAGCGATACTCGATAGACCAAGTGCGCCGGTCAAGTGCCTGGCGCAGCAGGGTGTCGAGCGCGTCGTGGAAGTGAGACCCGCGAGCAGCGTCGCGAGTGATGGGTCGAGCAACCCATCCTTCCAGCTCCTGCTCCTCTGAAAGGTCGGTGCTGTGGCTCGAGCTACTGTCACCACCTCTGTCGTCTGGGTCTCCTCCAGCACCTACTCCAGCGGCGGGTGCGCTCAGTGGTGGTGCAGGGGGCGCCTCCAGTGGGAGCACAGGGGAGCAGCTCCTCACAGACTCTATCTCCTGCTGAAGCGAGAAAGAAGAGCCCTACTGCTCCAGCTCCTGTCGTCGACGCTCTTGCTCCTCGTGCAGGCGGTGGTGTAGCCTCTCCAAGTGGCTAGACTGACCAACCACCGGACGCTGAAGCGGACGCTTCGCGAGACGAGAAGGCAAGAAAGGAATGACTGACTTCCGTCAATGTGTCTAAGACGAGCCATCTACAAAAGACACCATAAGAATAGGAGTGAGAACAGAACTAATATGACCAGCAAGTAGACCATAAATAAATGAGGAATTAGAATAAAACAAAATTTTCAGCAAGGTATAATAATATATAGGAGAACATAGGTTTGGTCGGTAGGACCAACTTTTGAAGGGATACCAAAGTCAAGGTGATAATAGGGGTCTATAATCCTTAGAACAATCATTCTACTCTTGGTTAGCGGTCCTTAAAGTCAGCACGGCTTTGATACCACCTATGTCACACCCGGTTTTAGAAGGCAAACCGAATGCGAACCATGTACGTGCCAGGATCAGCAATTCACATACACAGCAGTTACATAACTAGACATCATCACACAACGCTAAAATAATGACATAAAAGAGAGTATAATAGTCGATTACATCATGATGTCCGAGACATCCACATAGTCTTTAACAATAATCAAAGTGCGGAAAAGAAACGTAGATACACACGGCCTACACAGGCAGCCGACTGGGGGTTTGCCGCTAACCCACGCCTAGAACTCATCGTACTCTTGGAACTCCTGGAAGTCCTCCTCCATGACTTCATCTTCACCTGTGGTTGCAACGCGGACAACTTGGGGAGGTTTGGTGTGTAAAGCAAGGGTGAGTACACATCAACATACTCAGCAATATGTCCCGTTTGGCTGTAGTGAACTAGCTTTATGTGGAGTTAAGTCAAGCAGTTGCTTTTAGTTGGTTAGGTTATTACTTACTAGTAGAAAGCCAGGTTTTAGCATTAACCCAAGTTATTATCCCAGATGTACCCTTTCCAAATGGAAAGAATACCACTTACCATTACCATAGTCATAATCAAAATCATCATCCTCGTCACCACCTGTAAACCATACATCTCTGATCAAGTATCTCTAATCATTGGAGCTCCCTTGGCCGCTCATAACCGCGAGCACGGCTGATATATCAGTTTCATAACACTCTATAGAGGTTGCGCACTTTACCCATAAGCCATGATTCCCTCTTGCCTCGGGCCGATCAAACCCTTAAACACTATCAAGGTGAATAGGCAGGGTCTCACTATGTAGCCTTTACAAAGATTTCCTAGGGCTGTAGCCGCCTGTTAGGTTTCCTAAATGCACCACACTCCTCCCCAAGGGGTGAACCAACCTTGGCAGAGCGAGCCGTATACACCGAGCCCCATTAACGGCACGACGGCGAAGCGAACTACACCCCAGTTCCTCTAATTACTTAGCTAAGGGCGTCCCACTCCACCCTAATGGTTGCACTGTTTTCCTGGGCGGTCATCCAACGAACCAGTCCTTACGGAAAGGCACTCGAGAAACAGCTCGAGCCCCCTTAAATGCCACAAGTACCATCATCATAATCAAAAGGGAAAACAACGTATCATAGATAATCCCATCATGTTCATTGATTAATGTGAAGCGCTAGCATAAAGCTAAACTGAAATAACCCAACCAAAATAGGTAAACAAGGACAAGATAGACAAAATCTAGTCAATCCTTAGGTATAAATGTGTAAATGCGAGAAGTGAATTATAAGAATGAGTAGGACATAGATGGGTCAAGGGACACTTGCCTTCACCAACCAACTGCTGCTCAGGGTCTTCACCTGCAACTTCTTCGGACTCCGCCAACTGACCGTTATCTATACGAGTTTCAAACATACATTCCACAAGTTTTAATACAAAGGAACAGTACACCATACAATAGAATGCAATAAATAGATAAACGTTCGACGTAGGGCTCGCACCTATAACTAAACGAGAAAGAGAAAGTAACGGTCGAGAAGCGATCACGTTACACGATTATGGATTAAAATACTCGTCTAAACAGAACGGTATTAGTTTAGCCATCACTTTAAGCATAAGGTAAAGTCATGTTCCATATTTAATTATTATGAACATATTAAGGTAAGTTAAAAGGATTGTCGCGCGGCGAAACACGCGACACAACACTTAAATTGAATTAAGAAATAAACGACTCGTCGCGCGACGGGGCGCGTAACGAGACTCTTGCATTAATTATAAATAAACGTTAAGCGTCGCGTGACGAAACGCACGACGGCATACGTCATCCAAACTGAATTTAAAATGGAACGACGCGCGACTGGACGCACGACGTCATACATTAAACAACCTGAAATTAAAATGGATCGCCGCGCGACGAAGCGCGCGACACAGCACATTAATAGAATCTGAATTAAACAAATTTGTCGCGCGACAAAGCGCGCGACGTAACACGTTCATTAAACTAAATTGAAAAAAACTAACTAAACCGAGGTTCGATCGCCGCGCGCTCTGGGGCTGCGCGCACGGGAACGCGCTGCGCGCGCCGGGGCACGCGTAGGGACTGCCGGGGCGTGGGGGCGCGAGGCCGGGCGAGCCGCCGGGCCATGCGGGGGCACGCGCGACGGGCTGCCAGGGGCCGCCACCGGGGGGCCGCGCTGGGAGCGCGCCGGGGGGGGGGGGGGGGAAGCGCGTAGGGGCACCAGGGGCCGTCGCCGGGGGGCCGCCACGGGGCCACGCGGGGAAGCCGCCGGGGGGCGCGGGGGAGGCCGCGAGGGCCACGGGGAAGGGGAGGCCGCGAGGGCCGCGCGAGGGGCGCACGCGGAGGCCGCCAGGGGCACGCGCAATGAGGCCGCGCGGGGGAAGAAGAAGGGGAGGGGGAGGGGAAGAGAGAGAGGGGGAGGGAAGGGGAGCTCACCTCAGGGTCCAAATCCGGCGATCACCGTCTCCAAAACCTAGGGCACCACGGGGAGAGAGAGAGGTGGGAGAGGAGGTTGCTGCGCGGGAGAATTGAATGAGGGAAAGAGAGACAAGGGGAGGGGGCACGCGCATGGGGGAGGGGCAGGGGCGCCAGGGGCGCGCGGGCCGAGGCCGGGCCAGGCTAGGCCGGGCCACACTGTGGGTCAAAATCCCGTGGCACGCACAGCCATAGATCGGAATCCAATTCACAAAACAAAATCCAAAACGAGACTAAGCAACACACGCGATTGAACGCGACATCAGACAAAGAAATATGCCTCAACATGATGCAACACTCATGTCAACTTAGGTTTTTGTTCACACATGACACAGACACAAGTCGCTATATTGCTTTGAAATTGGGAAGAAGGAGAGAAACGGGAAAAGAAAAGAGAGTAAGGCCTGAATTTGGTGAGTAAAAAGAAGAAAAAATTCTACCCCCAAATTCAGGGCGTTACAAATACAAGTGCCACAAAAGAGAGATCAAGCAAAAGAGAGCTACCCGTGTGAGTTTAGCAATAGTGCTTTGTGAGATTCATTGAGAAAGTGTGTGCTACATATTGTGATCATTTGAGCGTGGAGTTTTGACTCCCATTCATTGTAAAGCTAGCAAGAGCCCCTTATCTTTGTGGTTGACCTTGCGAGACTTCGGTCTTTTGTTGACAAAGAAGAAGAAGCACTCGCCGGTCTTGGTGATCGGTGGAGAGAGGGAAAGGGTTGAAAAAGACTCGTCCTTAGTGGACTCCTCAACAGGGATTAGGTTCTTGAGAACCGAACCTCGGTAAAACAAATTACCCATGTCCCTTGTGTTTATTGCTTGTGATTTGTTTGTTTTCTCTCTCTCTAAGTTCTCTTGCACTATTCCTTGCTAATATTATTTTGTGCTGCTTCTAGTTAAATTCTTATTTAGAGGAGCAACGCCTTGCAAGAAAGAACTTGTGTTATTCCTCTTCTTATCTAAGCCCTCTTGCTTTATTCTCCATAAACATTTTAGTTGTGATTTGTTAATTCCGAAATTCTTTGAAAGCAACACTCTTTGCAAGCAAAGGACTTAGTTTTATACTCCGATAATTGTGCATCTTGTTCTAACCACTAATCAAGGGATCAAGTCTGGGTTTAAAGTTATAATTTTCAGGTTTCGCCTATTCACCCCCCTAGGGCGACTTTCAATTGGTATCAGAGCTAGGCACTTCATATTGCGTCTAACAACTCGAAGTGATGGCTCGAAGAAGATCCCAAAAGAACAAGAAGACACCTCCGAAGAAAAACAATGAGGTAACTCTTGAGGTATTACTTTCCGATTGTTCTAATTATGCTTCATGGTCCACTAGGGTGATAAATGCTTTTAGAACCATAGACTCACAATTAGAACAAGTTTTAGACAAGAGTATTATACCCTCTAATTATGATAAGGAAAATGCTTCCGAGGAAGATCAAAGATGTATACGCTTAAACTATCTTGCTTATGACATCTTAAGTAATTCTCTTAGCAAAGAAGATTATCGTGCCTTCATAATGAATTATAATGAATATATTCCTGATGCGCATGGTATTTGGACAAGAATTAAAAGTAAATTTAATGAGTCCAAACATATTAGTTCATATGATGCTTATACTTCCTTTAGTCCTTGTGAAACTAACCCTTTGAAGGAAGAAGAAGAAAATGAACGTTGGAGACTAAACGATGAATCCACCTCTCCAAAAGGTTTGTCTTCCCATTTCGATTCCCACATATGTTGTGTGGCTAATGAAAATGAAAGTGGAAGCACAAATGAGAATGAGGAGGATGAAAGAAGCTTTATACAACTCTACACTCATATAAGCCAAGAAGATAAGGCGGTCATGCTCAAACTTCTAAAAAGAGCGAGAGAGCAAAGCGAAGCTCTTCACATGCTAGAAGATATTCTCACCATAAAAATGCAATGCTTTGAAGAGTTGACTAAAGAACATGAGGAGCTAAAGTGCTCTCGTGTTGATTTGGTCCAAAGATATAAATCTATTTCAATTGAGCAAGATAACTCCTTATATTGTGTCACTCAATTAGTAAATATGAATGCCTAGCCTTTCAAGAAAAACATGATATGCTCCTATGCTCTCATAAAAATCTTATGGATGATCATATCATGTTAAACATTGCTCATGAGGTTGTGATAGAAAACTTAAAATCCCAACAACCTCACTCATGCACATGTATTCAAATTGAAACTATATTACCATGTGCTAATGCTTGTTGCTCGTCAACAAGCAAATCCTCCTTTGAGCTAGAATTTTCAGGAACAAAAGATGATACATGTCAAGAGCTCAAGGAAGAAAATGAGAAGCTAAGGACGAGCTTGACACAACTAAAAGGGAAGTGCACTGCCCAACCTTCTCAAGATAACCGTGATTACATGGTGAAAAAGCTTGAGACGGGAACAACTGTGGCATGCACAAAATCCCTCGAAGAAAAAGTCAAGGACTTGAGGATTGTCAAGAGTAAAGAACAAAAGAAGAAAATCAATACCTCTGCCAAAAGCCTCAACCATGCCTCCATGCAAGGTAACATCCAAGGTAATGATCAAGCCACACTTCACACTAAGAAAAGTAAGAAGTGTAGTGAATGCTTTGAAAATGGGCACTTGATTAGGTCATGTCCCTATATTAAAGAAAATGGCTTGATTATTAACAAGGATGATAAACATTGTTTTAGATGCTCTAAGAAGGGACATTTAGTTAAGTCATGTCCCTATGAAGAACAAAAATGCATAGTTTTAGAAAAGAAAATATTTACTAACCATGTAGCAAGCAAGAAACAAGGAAAGAAGAAATCTTCAAGATATGATGATCGCCTTTGGTACATATGCCGAAAGAAAGGACATCAATGTAAGGATTGTCCTATTGGTAACTATCCCGCCCCCAACTTGTCAATTGATTCATATGTAACTAGGCAATCCAAAATTGCAACTTGTGCTAGAAAGGTAATGAGTTTACCAAGTGCTAGCACAAAGGACATCTGGGTTCCTAGATCTCTGATGACTAACCTTGATGGACCCATCAAGAGATGGGGACCAAAATATGCATGACAAGCTTTGCAGGGAAAGGAGATGATATGAAGCTTTGGATGTTCTTGAGAGGATCAATTCAATTCATATTAACTCAAGCTATCAATCTTACAATGATCTATATCTCTAAGATTGACCCAAAGTTATTTTGAGTTATTATATCTACTCATATCATTTCGAGCAGGATATTGAAGTTGTAGGAATTAAAGGATTATTTTTGTGTGGGAAACCAAAGCCTACAACATGGAGGAAAGCCAAAGGATGGTAACACTTATGTCTTTAAGTGCAAGTATCTTCAATTACCGTTTCTCTTGTGTCTTGTGTAGTCACTAGGAAAAGGAAGCACTTAAGAATATTATCAAATTATGCCACCGTTCTTTGGAGAAAGTTCCTCTCATATGGTAGATTGAATTTTCATCATTTAAATATTATGGCAATCTACATGCTTTAAATTATTGTAAGTACTATATGGCATGTTTTACACTAATCATCCCATTATTGCCATGGTCTAGACATAGAGACATATTCCATGTTCTCAAAAGAATAAGGTGTCATATAGGGAATTCAAATCCTTAGGACACTTATAAAGGGAATATCACTTTATGACTAGAATCGTGAGACTAATGCTTTTGTCTATTTGACCTAAGTAGTCTCACATATAGAGAATAAGTTTCTATGGAAATGCGTAATCTAACATAAAAAAGAAAAAATCAATCCAATGATTTATGATGTATTTCCTCTTGCTTAAATTGGATATGATTCTTCTACATTCATCGCTCTCCATGTTATGAATTAGATTTGTTCCCATAATCTTAAGAAATTGGCTATGCTTGTTTTACGAGTTAAAACTGAGCATAACATGATAATCTAGTTCATGATATGAAGTTTCCATGCTTTAGTAATCTACTTTTCATTCTGTCGGTACCCTGAAACTAGGGTACCCCTTACTGCTGTATAAAGACGCAGCACCCACACGACTATTTATAGTCGCGTGGTAAAAGAGCTGTATGTGGGACCAGGCCATGACTCGCCCCAGCCTCGGGCGACTACTCTGGGCCAGCAACAGCACCTGACCCCACCACATGGGCGGGTCCGCTGCCACCACGTGTCCAGAGAAAGTGACATACTCTGAGGTATCACCAGTGAGTCCGGACCCCATGGGAAGGTGCCGGACCCCTGTATATACGGTCTGGGCCTCCAAGTTTGGTCCAGGACTCCCACGTGTGTGAACCGGACCCCCCATATGGGGTCCGAGCCGCCCACAGTGGGGTCCCAGGGTTCCAGAACAGAACATACTCGGACTTAATCAGGACCCAGGCGGGGGTCCAGAGCCGACACGTGTCTAGACCTGATCTGGTGGGATCCGCACCTTATCACATACACTCTTGCTCCCCGCCCAGGCGGAGACCCGATGCTACCACGTGGCCTACTGCGCGCGGTGTAAGCCAACGGGTGGAGCCTGGCATAAAGCCTCTGAGCTACGCGCGTCTTTGCATTCATTACGGATAAGACGTGCGTCTGTCCATTCCAGTGACAGGCGGCACGCCCAGTCCATGTTGCGTGGGTCGTGTAGTTACTCACACGTTACCATAGCGAGGGCAATGACTCACCATTACTCATGTGTTTCCAAGAAAAGGGTTACTGCCTATCAATGCTCCATGGACTGCAGTCATCGTGACTCCTGCTGATTACTCATGTGTTACTAAGACAGAGAGAGCAACACAGCGTCCAGTAAAGATCTTGGTGTGCTGTCAGCATTAATTATTCACATAATGTATTTCTTCCATTATGCTCATGGGCCCGCATGTCGGGGCTCAGCATCCTTGTATGTGCCTCCCTTAAACTATAAAAGGGAAGGCACATAGCGTTACAAGGGACACACTCAATACAACTTACACATAGTGGAGGTAGGGTATTACGCTCCAGCGGCCTGAACCACTATAATCCCTTGAGTCCTCTTGTGTTCATCCGAAATTCACCAAACAGGCAAACGCTTAGGCCCCCTCCTCATCTTAGGATTAGGGCGGGTGCATTTCGCCACCCGGCCAGAGGATTTTCCCACCGACATTTGGCGCGCCAGGTAGGGGGTCTGGCTTTAGGTTTTTCGCCTGTTTTCTTGCTCGACACGATGGTTCAGATCATCGAGCACCGCGACTTGTCTCCTGAGGACTTCCTGATGGAGGAAGGGGCAGCATCTTTCATGCCACAAGGCTCCAACCGCCCTACGCCTGGTGCTGCTGCTATGCACGCTGCGCGGTAGCACACGCCCGCGCAGACATCTAGGACTCCGTCAAGGGCTACTCCTAGTGGGGCGTTGTCTGCGGCCAGGGAGGTTCTACGTAACCCTCCAACTTCCACGGCCTCGCTGGGGGCCATGAGGCAATGGCGCGAAGATGTCAACCGACTCCTCGGCATGGCCCATCCTAGCTCGGCCAGGTCTAGGCCTCGATCATTCCAGCGTCAATGCGAGGCGTTGACATATGTGCGCTCACCCTCAGTGAGGGGTGCACAGACTGACGACCTGCGGGCAGAACTCAACCGCAGGCGTGCGGGCAAGGATGCTCCAGTCTCTCTAGAAAGGGCGCATGAGCGCTGGCAAAACTTCGAGGGATGCAACATCGACCAAGACTTCAATGCAAGGGATGCCCGAATCCAGGCGGGTGTCCCATTGGTCGGTGTGGGCTGCGCCGCACTAGCGGATCATCTCCGTGCGGTGACTTGGCCACCCAAGTTACTGTCACACCTACCGAAGAAGTACGACTGTACATCCAACCCGTCGAAATTCTTGCAAGTCTACGTCACTACCATTACGACAGCTGGTGGAAACACTGCTGTAATGGCAAGCTACTTCCATGTAGCCTTGACCGGGCCGGGCCGGACCTGGCTCATGAACCTCACCCCAGGGTCGGTCTACCCTTGGGAAGAGCTCTATGCACGATTTACAGCAAACTTCGGTAGTGCTTATCAGCAGCATGGCGTGGAGGCTCATCTCTATGCAGTGAGGCAGGAACCCGGGGAGACTCTCCAGGCTTTCATCTCTCGTTTCACCAAGGTACGGGGGAGTATACCTTGCATCTCTGATGCCTCCATTATCACTGCTTTCCGACAGGGGGTGCGTGATAAGAAGATGTTGGAGAAATTGGTGATGCATGACGTGGAAACCATCACTACGCTCTTAACTCTGGCCGACAAATGTGCCAGAGCTGCTGAGGGCCGTGCATGGCACTCGGCGCCGCAAACCGGAGTTACCCAGACGGGCGGCTCAGGTGCCACCACCCAGGGTGGTGGCAAGAAAAAGAAGAAGAATCACGGTCACGATAAGCCGCAGTCTGGTGCTCCGGTCATCGCAGCTGCGGCTGGGGGCCGGGACGAGCGCAACAAGCGCCCACGGCAATAGGGAAGTGACAGTGGGTCATGCCCTATCCACCCCAACAGTCACCATAGCGCCTCGGAATGCTGAGAGATCCTGAAGCTCACGAAGCGCATCAGCGAGCGGTGCGAGCAGGCCTCCAAGGATGGCTCGCCGCCTCGGTGCCGGTCTGGCAAGGAGAAGGTCGACGAAGGTGACGTAGCCGCGGGAGAATGGGACCTTGGGTATCAGGCCCCCGAGCAAGTCCTCAAGGACATTCTCACTGGAGACTCCGACTCCGGTGATGACAACGACCGCTGCAAGAAGCTATACATTATGTATGGCGGAAGCTGGGAGCTCACCTCCCATAGGAACGTGAAGTCCCTGCGCTGCGAGGTTCTTTCGGCGACCCCAGGGGTCCCGAAGGCAGCCCCACATCAACGGTGGCGGAGCACCACTATCTCCTTTGGGGCATCCGACTGCCCCGAAAACATGGCAGGGGCCGGCATACTACCACTCATCACCGTCCCTGTCATCGCCAACATGAAGCTGCATCATGTCCTGATTGATGGTGGGCTGGGCTCAACGTCATCAGCCATGCTGCGTTCAAGCAGCTGCAGATCCCAAGATCCCGACTGGGACCCTCTCGCCCATTCTCTGGAGTGGGCCCTCAACTGGTGTATCCCCTTGGGAGCATCGCACTCCCAGTTACATTTAGGACTGAGGAGAACTTCCGCACTAACAACGTCCAGTCGACGTTGGATAGGTTAACCTCCCTTTCAATGCCATCATTGGCAGGCCGACCCTGTACCGGTTCATGGCCATTGCCCATTACGGGTACTTGGTCCTCAAGATGCCATCCCCTGCTAGGGTCCTCACCGTGCGGGGCGACCGCCCCGCAGCGCTTGCAGCTGTCAAGAAGTTGCACGCCCTGGTGGCAGAAACCGCTCGCCCGGATGATGGGGGAGGGACCCCTCGACTTCCTGTACCAAGGCACCTACCAAGGTGCCTAAGGTGCAACCATCTGGAGCAGACGACGGTCCCGTCAAGACTATCCAGCTCGACGGGGATTCCTCCCAGACCACTCGCATCGCGGGCAATCTGGAGGAGAAATAGGAACTCATCGCCTTCCTCCAGGCAAATGCCGACGTATTCGCATGGGAACCGTCACAGATGCCTGGGATCCCCAGGGAGGTGATCGAGCACCATCTGAAGATCCACCCTGACGCCAAACCGGTGAGTTAGAAGCCTCGGAGACAGTCCATTGAGCGGCAGGATTTCATCCGTGAGGAGGTCCGTAAGCTGCTGCAAGCTGGCTTCATCGAAGAGGTCCATCACCTAGTATGGCTGGCCAATCCAGTCATTGTTCCCAAGGCTAACGGGAAGCTTCGGATGTGCATCGACTACACCAACCTCAATAAGGCCTGTCCCAAGGACCCATATCCACTTCCACGAATAGATCAAATCGTGGATTCAACCTCTGGGTGCGACCTCCTGTCCTTCCTAGATGCTTACTCTGGTTTTCATCAGATCTAGATGTCTAGGCAAGATAGGAAGCATACCGCTTTTGTAACTGTGGATGGGCTTTACTGTTATGTTGTAATGCCTTACGGTCTAAAAAACGCCTTGCCAACATTTGTACGGGAGATGAGTAAGACTTTTGGTGACCTGATTAGGGACAGGGTAGAGGTATACGTTGATGACATCATGGTCAAGACTAAGAGAGGGTCGACCCTAGTGGTTAACCCTGGTCTTTGACAAGCTACGGGCAATGATAGTCGCCTAGAGGGGGGGGGGTGAATAGGGCGAAACTGAAATTTACAAAATATAAACACAACTACAAGCCGGGTTAGCGTTAGAAATATAAACGAGTCCGTGAGAGAGGGCGGAAAACAAATCGCAAGCGAATAATGAAGTGTGTGACACGAGGATTTGTTTTACCGAGGTTCGGTTCTCTCAAACCTACTCCCCGTTGAGGAGGCCACAAAGGCCGGGTCTCTTTCAACCCTTCCCTCTCTCAAACGGTCCCTCAGACCGAGTGAGCTTCTCTTCTCAAATCACTTGGGAATCAAACTTCCCGCAAGGACCACCACACAATTGGTGCCTCTTGCCTCAATTACAAGTGAGTGTTTGATCACAAGAAAGAATGCGAAAGAAAAGAAGCGATCCAAGCGCAAGAGCTCAAATGAACACTACAAATCACTCTCTCTAGTCACTAGGGTTTTGAATGAGATTGGGAGAGGATTTGATCTCTTGTTGGTGTGCTTTGCAATGAATGCTAGCTCTTGTATAGTGGTTGGAAGCTGGAAAACTTGGATACCATGAATGGTGGGGTGGTTGGGGTATTTATAGCCCCAACCACCAAACTTGACCGTTGGCTGGGCTGTCTGTTCGATGGTGCACCGGACAGTCCAGTGCACACCGGACAGTCCGGTGCCCCCTGCCACGTCATCACTGCCGTTGGATTCTGACCGTTGGAGCTTCTGACTTGTGGGCCCGCCTGGGTGTCCGGTGCACACCGGACAGGTACTGTTTGCTGTCCGGTGTGCCAGTATGGGCGCGCCTGACCTCTGCGCGCGCAGAGCGCGCATTAAATGCGCGGCAGAGAGCCGTTGGCGCGGAGATAGCCGTTGCTCCGGAGTCGCACCGGACAGTCCGGTGCACACCGGACAGTCCGGTGAATTATAGTGGACTAGCCGTTGGAGTTTCCCGAAGCTGGCGAGTTCCTGAGGCCGACCTCCCTTGGCGCACCGGACACTGTCCGGTGTACACCGGACAGTCCGGTGAATTATAGCGCGAGTGACTCTGGAAATTCCCGAAGGTAGCAAGTTCGTGGTGGAGTCCTCTGGTGCACCGGACATGTCCGGTGGCACACCGGACACTGTCCGGTGGCACACCGGACAGTCCGGTGCGCCAGACCAGAGGTGCCTTCGGTTGGCCCTTTGCTCCTTTGTTGAATCCAAAACTTGGTTTTATTGGCTGAGTGTGAACCTTTTACACCTGTATAATCTATACACTTGGGCAAACTAGTTAGTCCAATTATTTGTGTTGTGCAATTCAACCACCAAAATTATTTAGGAACTAGGTGAAAGCCTAATTCCCTTTCAATCTCCCCCTTTTTGGTGATTGATGCCAACACAAACCAAAGCAAATATAGAAGTGCATATTTGAACTAGTTTGCATAATGTAAGTGTAAAGGTTGCTTGGAATTGAGCCAATATCACTACTTACAAGATATGCATGGAATGTTTCTTTCTTACTTAACATTTTGGACCACGCTTGCACCACATATTTTGTTTTTGCAAATTCTTTTGTAAATCTTTTTCAAAGTTCTTTTGCAAATAGTCAAAGGTAAATGAATAAGAGTTAGCAAAGCATTTTCAAGATTTGAAATTTTCTCCCCCTGTTTCAAATGCTTTTCCTTTGTCTAAACAAAACTCCCCCTAAAGGAGATCCACCTCTTAGTGTTCAAGAGGGTTTTGATATATCATTTTTGAAATACTACTTTCTCCCTTTTGAACACAACAGGATACCAATTGATAAATACTTTTGGAAAACTGAAAATACTAAGTTTTTGAAATTGGTGGTGGTGCGTGCGGTCCTTTTGCTTTGGGCTCATACTTTCTCCCCCTTTGGCATGAATCGCCAAAAACGGAATCATTAGAGCCCATATTAGGACTATCTTCTCCTTTGGTCATAAGTAAATGAGTTAAAATTATACCAAAGACGAAGGCCGGTCCTTTTGCTTTGGGCTTTTACTCTCTCACCCAAAGACAAGGTCCTTTTCTTGGAGTGATGGCGAAGGATGAGTTACGGAGTGGAAGCCTTTTGTCTTCGCCGAAGACTCCAATTCCCTTTCTATACACCTATGACTTGGTTTAAAATAGACTTGAAAACACATTAGTCATAGCATATAAAAGAGATATGATCAAAAGTATATAAATGAGCTATGTGTGCAACCTTAGCAAAAGAAGTTGCGAGAATCAAGAATATTGAGCTCATGCCTAAGTTTGGTAAAAGTTTGTTCGTCAAGAGGCTTGGTAAATATATCGGCTAATTGATCTTTAGTGTTAATGTATGAAATCTCGATATCCCCCTTTTGTTGGTGATCCCTAAGAAAATGATACCGAATGGCTATGTGTTTAGTGCGGCTATGCTCGACAGGATTGTCGGCCATTTTGATTGCACTCTCATTATCACATAGCAAAGGGACTTTGGTTAGTTTGTAACCGTAGTCCTGCAGGGTTTGCCTCATCCAAAGTAATTGCGCGCAACAATGGCCTGCGGCAATGTACTCGGCTTCGGCGGTGGAGAGAGCGACCGAATTTTGCTTCTTTGAAGCCCAAGACACCAAGGATCTTCCCAAGAACTGGCAAGTCCCCGATGTGCTCTTCCTATTGATTTTGCACCCTGCCCAATCGGCATCCGAATAACCAATCAAATCAAATGTGGATCCCCGAGGGTACCAAAGCCCAAACTTAGGAGTATAAGCCAAATATCTCAAGATTCGTTTTACGGCCGTAAGGTGGGATTCCTTAGGGTCGGATTGGAATCTTGCACACATGCAAACGGAAAAGCATAATGTCCGGTCGAGATGCACATAAATAAAGCAATGAACCAATCATCGACCGGTATACCTTTTGATCCACGGACTTACCTCCCGTGTCGAGGTCGAGATGCCCATTGGTTCCCATGGGTGTCTTGATGGGTTTGGCATCCTTCATCCCAAACTTGCTTAGAATGTCTTGAGTGTATTTTGTTTGGCTAAGGAAGGTGCCCTCTTGGAGTTGCTTGACTTGGAATCCTAGAAAATATTTCAACTCCCCCATCATAGACATCTCAAATTTCTGTGTCATGATCCTACTAAATTCCTCACAAGTAGATTCGTTAGTAGACCCAAATATGATATCATCAACATAAATTTGGCATACAAACAAATCATTGTCAAGAGTTTTAGTGAATAAAGTAGGATCGGCCTTTCCGACTTTGAAGCCATTTGCAATAAGGAAATCTCTAAGGCATTCATACCATGCTCTTGGGGCTTGCTTGAGCCCATAAAGCGCCTTAGAGAGCCTATAAACATGGTTAGGATACTCACTGTCTTCAAAGCCGGGAGGTTGCTCAACATAGACCTCTTCCTTGATTGGTCCGTTGAGGAAGGCACTTTTCACGTCCATTTGATAAAGCTTAAAGCCATGGTAAGTAGCATAGGCTAATAATATTCGAATTGACTCAAGCCTAGCTACGGGTGCATAGGTTTCACCGAAATCCAAACCTTCGACTTGTGAATACCCTTTGGCCACGAGTCGAGCTTTGTTCCTTGTCACCACACCATGCTCATCTTGCTTGTTGCGGAAGACCCATTTGGTTCCTACAACATTTTGGTTAGGACGTGGAACAAAATGCCATACCTCGTTCCTCGTGAAATTGTTGAGCTCCTCTTGCATCGCCACCACCCAATCCGAATCTTGGAGAGCTTCCTCTACCCTGTGTGGCTCAATAGAGGAAACAAAAGAGTAATGTTCACAAAAATGAGCAACCCGAGATCGAGTGGTTACCCCCTTATGAATGTCGCCGAGGATGGTGTCGACGGGGTGATCTCGTTGGATTGCTTGGTGGACTCTTGGGTGTGGCGGTCTTGGATGTTCATCCTCCTTGTCTTCATCATTTGCATCTCCCCCTTGATCGTTGCCATCATTTTGAGGTGGCTCATCTTCTTGTTCAACACCTTGAGCCTCATCCTCAATTTGAGTTGGTGGAGATGCTTGCGTGGAGGAGGACGGTTGATCTTGTGCATGTGGAGGCTCTTCGGATTCCTTAGGACACACATCCCCAATGGACATGTTCCTTAGCGCTGTGCATGGAGCCTGTTCTTCACCTATCTCATCAAGATCAGCTTGCTCTACTTGAGAGCCGTTAGTCTCATCAAACACAACGTCACAAGAAACTTCAACAAGTCCTGAGGACTTGTTAAAGACTCTATATGCCCTTGTGTTTGAGTCATATCCTAGTAAAAAGCCTTCTACAGTTTTAGGAGCAAATTTAGATTTTCTTCCTCTTTTAACAAGAATAAAGCATTTGCTACCAAAAACTTTAAAGTATGAAATGTTGGGCTTTTTACCGGTTAGGAGTTCATAGGATGTTTTCTTGAGGATTCGGTGTAGATACAACCGGTTGATGGCGTAGCAAGCGGTGTTGACCGCCTCGGCCCAAAACCGATCCGAAGTCTTGTACTCATCAAGCATGGTTCTTGCCATGTCCAATAGAGTTCGATTCTTCCTCTCCACTACACCATTTTGTTGTGGAGTGTAGGGAGAAGAAAACTCATGCTTGATGCCCTCCTCCTCAAGGAAGCCTTCAATTTGAGAGTTCTTGAACTCCGTCCCGTTGTCGCTTCTAATTTTCTTGATCCTTAAGCCGAACTCATTTTGAGCCCGTTTCAAGAATCCCTTTAAGGTCTCTTGGGTTTGAGATTTTTCCTGCAAAAAGAACACCCAAGTGAAGCGAGAATAATCATCCACTATTACAAGACAATACTTACTCCCGCCGATGCTTATGTAAGCAATCGGGCCGAATAGATCCATGTGGAGTAGCTCAAGCGGCCTGTCGGTCGTCATGATGTTCTTGTGTGGATGATGGACTCCAACTTGCTTCCCCGCCTGGCATGCGCTACAGATCCTGTCTTTCTCAAAATGAACATTTGTTAATCCTAAAATGTGCTCTCCCTTTAGAAGCTTATGAAGATTCTTCATACCAACATGGGCTAGTCGGCGGTGCCAGAGCCAACCCATGTTAGTCTTAGCAATTAAGCATGTGTCGAGTTCAGCTCTATCAAAATCTACTAAGTATAGCTGACCCTCTAACACACCCTTAAATGCTATTGAATCATCACTTCTTCTAAAGACAGTGACACTGTTGGGGGCCTTCGTCCTCCGAAGGTCCTCAAAAACATGATTTGACAATGTTTTCCAAGTGAATTATATGAACAGGTATTTTCGGATTCAGAATTATGGATATGGAGCACGACCAGGACGAAGGCTGAGCCAGACGAAGGTCGGGGGCAGCCGAAGCTGTACGCAGGGAAGCTTCGGCGCGATGGCACAAGGGGGAACCGACCTTAAGATGAAAAGACTTCGGGGTCCTCAATAGATTTCCATAAACCGTTAACAAATGTAATGGACATGGATGTAATTTTACGTGGGCTGCGTCCCGCGTCTATAAATAGATGAACAGTACTCCCGTACTGTTCACGCTGACTTGTCATTTTGCTTTTGGCGTCACGCTCGTACTTTCCACCTTCTCTCAGGATCGAAGGTACATTTGTAATTTGGGATCATTTCTGTTTTTCCATGTTAATAAAATAGAAATGATTCTTTGGTGATGCTTATATCATATTTCATGCTTTATGTGAGTCCTTCGTCATTACTTGTTATGTTTACGAAGGTATGTCTCTCATGACCTTCGTCCGAGACTCATTATTTCCCGAAGGGATATAATGCTTCGAAGGACGAAGGACCCTAACACTTAACACTTTTTATGTTGCCTTGTTCTTAACTCTTAGAATTTGAGAACAAGTCTCCAACATTGGCGCCCACCTCCGGTGAACTCACTTCCACTTCGAGTCTTCGTGAACACCTTCGGAAGCTATAGACCTTCGCCATGGCGCCGAAGAAAGCTTCAGCGGCTGGGGCTACAGCACTACAACCGCTGGACCACAACCAGGAGACCGTCTCTCTTCGGGAGGCCAGAAGCCAGAAGAGAAAAGCTGTTAGCCCGACGCTTGAGGAAGAAGAGCTAGACCAAGAAATCAGAGAGATGGAGATGCTACATCAACAAGTGCAGAGGAAGAAGGAGAAGATGGCCCGCCTAGCTGAGTTGCAAAGGCAAATTGACGAAGCTTCTGAGGAAGTTCGTCATCTCACTCACGATGAGCAGAACAGAAGGCCTCATCAGAAAGACCTTCATCAGGAGGGCTTCGTCAACGAAGACGACTGGTATGATAATTTCCATCAGGGAAATTTCGTTTTTGATGATGCTTCTCCTCTGTCTGCTGAGCTGCAGGCTACTCCTTGGCCTCCGTCCTATAAGCCACCCCAGCTCCCCATGTTTGACGGCCACTCCGACCCGAAGCAATTCTTGATGAGCTACGAAGCGACAGTGTCTTCGTACGGGGGCAACGCTGCAATCATGGCGAAGTCTTTCGTCATGGCCGTCAGGAATGTTGCTCAGACCTGGTATTCCTCCCTTCGGCCAGGAACAATCACTTCATGGCAGAAGCTGAAGGATATGTTACTGACCAGCTTTCAAGGATTTCAAACGAAGCCGGTTACAGCTCAAGCCCTCTTCCAGTGTATTCAGGATCACGAAGAATACCTTCAGGCGTATGTCCGAAGGTTCTTACGATTGAGGGCGCAGGCACCAACGGTGCCCAATGAAATCGTTATCGAAGCCATGATTAAGGGGCTTCGTCCTGGACCTGCAGCTCAATACTTTGCTCGGAAGCCTCCTCAGACTTTGGAGAAATTGCTCCAAAAGATGGATGAGTACATTCGTGCCGACAATGACTTTCGCCAAAGAAGGGAGGAGGCCTTCAGATTTTCTGAGATGACCAGGGGCTTTGGAGGAAGATACTACCCGAGGCATGTCCGTTCCATTCACAGCACTCAGAATGATGATAAGGGGAGTCAGCAAAACAGGCCACAGTGCTCCTCACAGGCTTCGGGGCAACAACAAACTTCCTTTCGGCCACCAGCTCCAAGAGGCAGAGGCGCCAGGGGCTTCGGCGGAAGATTCGGAGATCAGCCAAGGAGACTGTTTTGCCTATTTTGTGGAGAGGGCAAGGGCCACACCACTAGGTCGTGCCATGTTACAATCCAGAAGCAAAAAGAACTAGCCGAAGCTGCATCTCAACAAGCTCAGTCGAAGCAGGTTATGCATACTGCTTCGTTTCATCCGCCTTATGTCCCACAATACATAGATAACCACCCTGCGGCTTCTGTAGCTTCGGCAAGTCAACCTCAAGCTTCCTGGCAGCAGCTTCCACCTCCACCTCCATTGCAGCAAGGTCAACAGCCAGAAGGGAGTCAATACGCTCCACAGCAGAGGGACTTCAGAGAACAGTCCGAAGCTCGCACAGTCAACAGCACTGTGCCAGAGTCGAAGCACATTTATTGAAATATCCTACCTCTGATAGCAGTCTTTTCTATTCAGTTTTATTTTCTGTGAAGCAAAAAACATTGATAGTTTCCATGTAATAATTTCGTTGTCTCCACGAGAAAAATTTATTTGATTCACAGGCCTAAGTTGCCGAAGCCTAAAATTTCTTCCGTTACCAAGAAGGACCTTCGGACTAAAAATCCTTCGGAGTAACAAAAAGTCGTTCTAAGGAACGCAGAGTAAGTTTATAAAGTCACAAAAAGTCGTTCCAAAGGGAGCGCAGCGTAAGTTTTCTGCTCAGAAGTCGTTCCTAAAGGAATGCAGAGCCTACAGCGAAAAATCAACGCTGATACCGTCTAAGTAAAAGACGAAGAAGCTCCTAAGGGAGGCTTACAGCGAAAAGTCAACGCTGATACCGTCTAAGTAAAAGACGAAGAAGCTCCTAAGGGAGGCTTACAGCGAAAAGTCAACGCTGATGCCGTCTAAGTAAAAGACGAAGAAGCTCCAAAGACGTTCCTAAGGGAATGCAGAGCTTACGAATATATTTTATGTGTATCTTCGGAACAAATGTCACATGCATAACATAACATCATCACATCATTTTGCATAGCATAAGCATCATACATCATATCGCATTTGGCAAGAGAAGGGGACACTCTAAACCTTCGAAGGGATGCTTTGAAAAAGTAACATTGAAATTGTATAGCTTCGGAATACAGTTTCGGGGAATATTTTCACGAAACATGGGCGAACTTTATCAGATCAATATCAAAGTTGCATAGCTTCGGAAAATAGCTTCGGAAAATGTTTTCACGAGGCATCGATGTCATTCATCAGAATAATTTTGACGAAGGCTATCTTCTTCACGACGCATGAAAAGAAGGGAAGGTGTTTTTTCGCCGAAGGCTCAAAAGTGGTATGTATTTAAAGTTTCATGCATCGTAAAGAATTCAATAATGAAAAGAGACTTGTATATTACATTCAAATCTACAAAGTGTTGCATAGATTACACTTTAAATGTTTTTTCCAAATAGCACCTAATCTTCCCTCAATACTGCTTCGGCGGCTTTATTCAGAAGTTGGTCAACGACCTTGTCCATGATAGTTTCGGCCATCTGATTAATTTCTTCATCCCCTTTTGTGTGGGGAGATCGTCCAACAGCTTCTGAGCGTAGAGAACACTTCTTCAGTACTTTTACAAATCGCGAGCAAAGTTTAAAATGAAAATTACAGCGCAACAAGAACGACTAGTTGGTACCTAACTGTCTTTCGGGCTCCCTACTCCTTTCGGCAGCGTCTGCTACTCTTCTAGCATCGTGAATGCCTTTTTCGCTTCTTTCAATGATCTCTCGTGCCATTCCTCGGCCGCCGTCGTTCCAGATATCAGTAAAAAATTTGCCTCCAACTGCGCTCGCTTCGGCCGAGGGGTCCTTGATGTCTTCGGTAGATAAGGTAGCTTCGGATTGAGCCAAAAATTTTACATGTTCGCAACCTTTCTTCTCCAAGACGGAAGCAATTCCTCTGGCGCCCGAAAAAGCACATATGTCGCCGCGACTGTTCAGAATCTCTTCGAAGGCCTCTGCTTCGTGGCTAATCCATTCCAGCGGACCTTCGGGATTGCCTCGAGAGAAATTCTCTTCGCTGGAAAAAGCGCCTACGCTGGCGAAGCTGGATTTAATTTTATTAACACATTCTACAGATTTCACATAATATTTCCCCTGAGATGTGCGAAGCTCCTTAACTCTTGATTCCAATTTGCTGACCATGAAATCACTAAGTTCTCGTTTCGTTTCCTCAAGAGCGCGATCCTCTTCGGCTCTGGCCAGCTGTTTCTGAAGATCTTTTATTTCGAGTTTTTGAGCTTCGGCCTGGGCCTTTGAAGCAGCTTCGTTTTTTCTCACTTTATCTACCAGTGTAAGCAGAATCTTATCTTTTTCCAAAGCTTCGTTTCTCAGTTTGATAACTTCGGAGCGTAAATTATTAAACGCAATTTCATAACTTTCATCTTCGGCGCTCTTTTGCGCTCTTAACGCGTTGCTTAGGATCAGGCCCTATATGAAAAAAGAATTCATATAAGAAAAAAGGAATGAGTTGCGTAAAAAAAAAGGGGGGGTTTTTTCTCAAGTGTTTAATTCCCGTACCTTCAGGCTGTTGTACGCAAGGCTGTCTGCGAGATCCTCTTTCGTCATGGCACTTAACCCAGCTTCAAGCTTCGGAAAGCCTAGGCTTCTAGCCATCTCTCGGCAGACGGATAGCTCTTTGTTATCAGGCAGGCAGTATAAGAAGTCATCTTCATTTGTTCCATTGAATATTACTGCCCCCTTTGGATATTTCAGCTCCTTTGCATAATGATTAGCTTCATGAATTTCTCCATCAGATAGCTTTTTTCCCGAAGCATGTCGTATGATGTAATCACACATGCTGGCAGGCGCTTCGGGGATGGCAGTGTCAGTCTCTTCAACTAAAATTGGTTCTGGTATTTTTATCGCTTCGGCTTCCAAAGTTTCTTCCTTGAAGGGCTCTGAAGGCCCAGCTTCAGCTTCAGTTTGTTGTGTCGGAGCTTCAGAGGAAGCTTCAGCAATTTCAACACTCTTTTTTGGAGTTGTGCTTGAAGACTTAATTGTCTCCAAGACATCTAGTACATTTACCATTCTTTTCCTTTTTGGGGTCACCATTGGAGCCTTTTGGATTTTTGCTGCTTCAATATTTATTGCAGGACTTAAAATTTCTGAGGTTTTTTCCTTAGTCACATTTTTCGCTTCTTCCATTTTTTCTGTCGATGGTGCTTCGGCCATCTCTGCAATTTCTGGCAATAAGAGTGGCCGTTCAGCTTCAGCGGCCGAAGGAGTTCCTCCAGTATACTCAGGCACCGAAGCTGGTTCAATATGGCGTGGTCGGTGTGTGAAGACCTTCAACCTTTTTCCTTTTGGTTCTGGCTCGCTAGGAGCGGTTCCAGCTTCTTCTTTTTCAGAGGTTATGTTTTTCCTTTTTTGCCTTCGGATGGGATAACAATAATCAGGGTAGAAGAACCCGATTGCATCAAACACTCGGTTCAGTCTCTTCTTTTTTCGGCCTCCGAAGGCTGCTGATAGTGCAGTATTTTCAGCCTTCGAGAATGCCCCAAGTAATTCATCACTTAATGTTTCAATGCTTTTCAGCCAGTCATCATCAGGTTCAATAAATTTATCTGCATATTTGAATGTGTATTTTAATCTGACTAGTCCGCCTTCGTCGGACTCTTTGATGGTTTCTTTCGGCATTTCCCACTTTTCTGCAAGTGGCCATACCCTGAAGGCAATGTGCTCCTGGACCAAGTCCCTTGACCCAATGAAGGAGCAGACTGCGCCGAAGGCTCTTTGGCATTCTTCGGCTGCCTCATCCATTTCAACCTTCGGCCTTCGAAGCCCGAAGCGTTGCCAAATTGGGTACATAATGATACTTTTGACATTATTTTGCGCTGTTAGATCATTTTTCACATAAAACCATTCAGACATCCAGGCTCCGGGCCACCTCTTCCGAAAGGTTGGCACAGGGTAGCTTGACCCGGAGCGGGCGCCGAAGCTGTAGCACCCAAAGTTGTTGTGGTATTGCTCCTTTCCCCAGGGCTTCGTCTCGTACAATAACTCGTGTATGTTGCAGAAGCTTTTAGCGTTTGGTTCCAAACCTTGGCTTCTCACAGCCCAGACAAAAATCCCCATTCTTATAATAGCTTCGGGAGTGAGTTGATGAAGGTAGATTTGGAATGTTTTCAGTACCTCAACAACAAAATTGCTCAGGGGGAATCGAAGCCCAGCCTTGAGGAGGCTTCGGAAAATCACAACTTCATCTTCTTCAGGGGTGGGAGAAGTCTTTTCCCCGGCATCAGCTCTCACAATAGATATGTCTCGGAAGTATCGCCCCCTCATATTATCAATGTGACTCTGCTTGATGGTTGTTTTCCCAAAAACTGAGTGACTTGGTCGCCACGGTCGATCTTCGGCCTCTTCCCCATCACTTTCCACATCATAGCTGTCGCTGTCATCAGTATCTTCGGACAAACCTTCGAGAATCTCCTTCGTGATTTTCTCTGTATTAGTCTCTGCCATCGCTATCAGGAACCCCAGATTCTTCTCCTCCTCGAGACTCAGCTTCGTCTCAGCAGGGATCTTCTTGTCTTCAGACATCTTCGGAAACACTAAAAATTTGTTCCCGAGGCCGAAGCTTCGAAATCAAAAAGACCAGCAAATCTCAATGAGCAAGAGCTAAAAATTTTTAGTGGGCCGAAGCAAAAGGCAGGCGTGTGTACCAAATGAATTCACGATGTGTTCTTATTTATACGCCTAGGGCGTTAAAAGTTAAAAGGCCCCGCTTGTCAGTGAATGTTGCTATTCTAGCAAAGGGAAGGTGTTTTTTCGGACCTTCGGCTCAAGGCCTTCGTCCATATCGCAATCTGAATTTATTATTTACAAATTAATATTGCGAGGGGCTACTGTTGGGGGCCTTCGTCCTCCGAAGGTCCTCAAAAACATGATTTGACAATGTTTTCCAAGTGAATTATATGAACAGGTATTTTCGGATTCAGAATTATGGATATGGAGCACGACCAGGACGAAGGCTGAGCCAGACGAAGGTCGGGGGCAGCCGAAGCTGTACGCAGGGAAGCTTCGGCGCGATGGCACAAGGGGGAACCGACCTTAAGATGAAAAGACTTCGGGGTCCTCAATAGATTTCCATAAACCGTTAACAAATGTAATGGACATGGATGTAATTTTACGTGGGCTGCGTCCCGCGTCTATAAATAGATGAACAGTACTCCCGTACTGTTCACGCTGACTTGTCATTTTGCTTTTGGCGTCACGCTCGTACTTTCCACCTTCTCTCAGGATCGAAGGTACATTTGTAATTTGGGATCATTTCTGTTTTTCCATGTTAATAAAATAGAAATGATTCTTTGGTGATGCTTATATCATATTTCATGCTTTATGTGAGTCCTTCGTCATTACTTGTTATGTTTACGAAGGTATGTCTCTCATGACCTTCGTCCGAGACTCATTATTTCCCGAAGGGATATAATGCTTCGAAGGACGAAGGACCCTAACACTTAACACTTTTTATGTTGCCTTGTTCTTAACTCTTAGAATTTGAGAACAAGTCTCCAACAGACACCTACATCAGTAAAAAGACAGTTGTAGCCCATTTGGCATAATTGAGAAACAGAAAGCAAGTTGTAATCTAATGAATCAACAAGAAAAACGTTGGAAATAGAATGGTCAGGAGATATAGCAATTTTACCCAATCCTTTGACCAAACCTTGATTTCCATCCCCGAATGTGATAGCTCGTTGGGGATCTTGGTTTTTCTCATATGAGGAGAACATCTTCTTCTCCCCTGTCATGTGGTTTGTGCACCCGCTGTCGAGTATCCAACTTGAGCCCCCGGATGCATAAACCTACAAAACAAATTTAGTTCTTGACTTTAGGTACCCAAACTGTTTTGGGTCCTTTGGCATTAGAAACAAGAACTTTGGGTACCCAAACACAAGTTTTTGACCCCTTGTGTTTGCCTCCAACAAACTTGGCAACGACCTTGCCGGATTTGTTAGTCAAAACATAGGATGCATCAAAAGTCTTAAATGAAATGCTACGTTCATTTGATGCATTAGGAATTTTCTTCTTAGGCAACTTAGCACGGGTTGGCTGCCTAGAACTAGATGTCTCACCCTTATACATAAAAGCATAGTTAGGCCCAGAGTGAGACTTCCTAGAATGAATTTTCCTAATTTTGCTCTCAGGATAGCCGGCAGGGTATAAAATGTAACCCTCGTTATCCTGAGGCATGGGAGCCTTGCCCTTAACAAAGTTAGATAAGTTCTTTGGAGGGGCATTAAGTTTGACATTGTCTCCCCTTTGGAAGCCAATGCCATCCTTGATGCCAGGGCGTCTCCCATTATAAAGCATGCTACGAGCAAATTTAAATTTTTCATTTTCTAAGTTGTGCTCGGCAATTTTAGCATCTAATTTTGCTATATGATCATTTTGTTGTTTAATTAAAGCCATATGATCATGAATAGCATTAACATCAACATCTCTACATCTAGTACAAATAGATACATGCTCAACAATAGATGTAGAGGGTTTGCAAGAATTAAGTTCAACAATCTTAGCATGAAGAATATCATTTTTATCTCTAAGATTGGAAATGGTAGCATTGCAAACATCTAGTTCTTTAGCCTTAGCAATTAAATTTTCATTTTCTACTCTAAGGCTAGCAAGAGAAATGTTTAATTCTTCAATCCTAGCAACCAAATCATTATTATCTCTAGGATTGGGAATTGAAACATTACAAACATGTGAATCAACCTTAGCATTTAATCTAGCATTTTCATGTCTAAGGTTGTCAATCATCTCATGGCAAGTGCTTAGCTCACTAGATAATTTTTCACATTTCTCAATTTCTAGAGCATAAGCCTTTTTAACCTTAACATGTTTCTTGTTTTCTTTAATTAGACAATCCTCTTGGGAATCCAAAAGATCATCCTTTTCATGAATAGCACTGACTAATTCATTTAGTTTTTCCTTTTGAGCTATGTTAAGGTTGGCAAAAAGGGAACGCAAACTATCCTCCTCATCACTAGCATTATCATCACTAGAAGATTCATATTTAGTGGAGGAGTTAGATTTAACCTTTTTCTTTTTGCCGTCCTTTGCCATAAGGCACTTGTGGCCGACGTTGGGGAAGAGAAGTCCCTTGGTGACGGCGATGTTGGCGGCGTCCTCGTCGTCGGAGGAGTCGCTTGAGCTTTCGTCGGAGTCCCACTCCCGACAAACATGGGCATCACCGCCCCTCTTCTTGTAGTACTTCTTCTTCTCCTTTCTCCTCCCCTTCTTGTCGTCACCTCGGTCACTGTCACTAGATATAGGACATTTAGCAATAAAATGACCGGGCTTACCACACTTGTAGCAAACCTTCTTGGAGCGGGACTTGTAGTCCTTCCCCCTCCTTTGCTTGAGGATTTGGCGGAAGCTTTTGATGACGAGCGCCATTTCCTCATTGTCGAGCTTGGAGGCGTCTATAGGTTGTCGACTTGGTGTAGACTCCTCCTTCTTCTCCTCCGTTGCCTTGAATGCAACAGGTTGAGCTTCGGATGTGGTGGCATCATCAAGCTCGTTGATCTTCCTCGAGCCTTCGATCATGCACTCAAAACTCACAAAATTCCCGATAACTTCCTCGGGGGTCATTTTAGTATATCTAGGATTACCACGGATTAATTGAACTTGAGTAGGGTTAAGGAAAATAAGAGATCTTAGAATAACCTTAACCATTTCGTGGTCATCCCATTTTACGCTCCCGAGGTTTCGCACTTGATTCACCAAGGTCTTGAGCCGGTTGTACATGTGTTGTGGCTCCTCCCCTTTGCGAAGCCGGAACCGACCGAGCTCCCCCTCGATCGTTTCCCTCTTGGTGATCTTGGTGAGCTCGTCTCCCTCGTGCGCGGTTTTGAGCACATCCCAAATCTCCTTGGCGCTCTTCAACCCTTGAACTTTGTTATATTCCTCTCTACTTAGAGAGGCGAGGAGTATTGTTGTTGCTTGAGAGTTGAAGTGCTCGATTTGGGCCACCTCATCCTCATCATAGTTCTCATCCCCTACTGATGGTGCCTGTACACCAAACTCAACAACATCCCATATACTTTTGTGGAGCGAGGTTAGATGAAATCGCATTAAATCGCTCCACCTAGCATAATCTTCACCATCAAAAGTTGGTGGTTTGCCTAATGGGACGGAAAGTAAAGGTGTATGTTTGGAAATGCGAGGGTAGTGTAGGGGGATCTTACTATACTTCTTGCGCTCTTGGCGCTTATAAGTGACGGAGGGCGCATCGGAGTCGGAGGTCGATGTTGATGAAGTGTCGGTCTCGTAGTAGACCACTTTCCTCATCCTCTTGTGCTTGTCGCTTTTCCGATGCGGCTTGTGGGAAGAAGATTTTTCCTTCTTCTCTTTGTGGTGAGAAGAGGAAGACTTTTTCTCCTTCCGTTTGGAGGAGTCCTTCTTCTTCTCCTTCCTCTTGGTGCGGGACTCTTCCGATGAAGTGCTCCCGTGGCTTGTAGTGGGCTTTTCGCCGGTCTTCATCTCCTTCTTGGCGTGATCTCCCGACATCACTTCGAGCGGTTAGGCTCTAATGAAGCACCGGGCTCTGATACCAATTGATAGTCGCCTAGAGGGGGGGGGGGTGAATAGGGCGAAACTGAAATTTACAAAATATAAACACAACTACAAGCCGGGTTAGCGTTAGAAATATAAACGAGTCCGTGAGAGAGGGCGGAAAACAAATCGCAAGCGAATAATGAAGTGTGTGACACGAGGATTTGTTTTACCGAGGTTCGGTTCTCTCAAACCTACTCCCCGTTGAGGAGGCCACAAAGGCCGGGTCTCTTTCAACCCTTCCCTCTCTCAAACGGTCCCTCGGACCGAGTGAGCTTGTCTTCTCAAATCACTTGGGAATCAAACTTCCCGCAAGGACCACCACACAATTGGTGCCTCTTGCCTCAATTACAAGTGAGTGTTTGATCACAAGAAAGAATGCGAAAGAAAAGAAGCGATCCAAGCGCAAGAGCTCAAATGAACACTACAAATCACTCTCTCTAGTCACTAGGGTTTTGAATGAATTGGGAGAGGATTTGATCTCTTGTTGGTGTGCTTTGCAATGAATGCTAGCTCTTGTATAGTGGTTGGAAGCTGGAAAACTTGGATACCATGAATGGTGGGGTGGTTGGGGTATTTATAGCCCCAACCACCAAACTTGACCGTTGGCTGGGCTGTCTGTTCGATGGTGCACCGGACAGTCCGGTGCCCCCTGCCACGTCATCACTGCCGTTGGATTCTGACCGTTGGAGCTTCTGACTTGTGGGCCCGCCTGGGTGTCCGGTGCACACCGGACAGGTACTGTTTGCTGTCCGGTGTGCCAGTATGGGCGCGCCTGACCTCTGCGCGCGCAGAGCGCGCATTAAATGCGCGGCAGAGAGCCGTTGGCGCGAAGATAGCCGTTGCTCCGGAGTCGCACCGGACAGTCCGGTGCACACCGGACAGTCCGGTGAATTATAGTGGACTAGCCGTTGGAGTTTCCCGAAGCTGGCGAGTTCCTGAGGCCGACCTCCCTTGGCGCACCGGACACTGTTCGGTGTACACCGGACAGTCCGGTGAATTATAGCGCGAGTGCCTCTGGAAATTCCCGAAGGTAGCAAGTTCGTGGTGGAGTCCTCTGGTGCACCGGACACTGTCCGGTGGCACACCGGACAGTCCGGTGCGCCAGACCAGAGGTGCCTTCGGTTGGCCCTTTGCTCCTTTGTTGAATCCAAAACTTGGTTTTATTGGCTGAGTGTGAACCTTTTACACCTGTATAATCTATACACTTGGGCAAACTAGTTAGTCCAATTATTTGTGTTGGGCAATTCAACCACCAAAATTATTTAGGAACTAGGTGAAAGCCTAATTCCCTTTCAGGCAACACACACGAAGTTGAACCCGGAAAAGTACGTGTTTGGTGTCTCCGCAGGGAAGTTGCTGGGATTCCTGGTTTCGCACCGGGGTATTGAAGCAAACCCAGAGAAGATCAAAGCAATTGAGACAATGAGGCCTCCGGCCCGCATCAAGGACGTCCATAAGCTTACGGGGTCACTAGCCGCCCTTAGCCGCTTCATCTCAAGACTGGCTGAGAGGGCGCTACCTTTCTTCAAGCTATTACGGAAGTCCGGCCCATTCTCTTGGACCGATGAGGCAGAACGAGCCTTTCAAGAGTTGAAACAGCACCTTGTGTCCCTACCAATACTGGTAGCTCTAGAGCTAGGGGAGCCATTGTACTTATACATTGCAGCGGCTACAGAGGTGGTGAGCATGGTGCTGGCCACCGAAAGGATGGCACAACATCCCCAGGGGGGTAAAAAAGTTCCCCTAGGAGAAGGTGGTGGTCCGACCACCACGATGTTGATGGAAGGCTAGGAGTTTGAGGACTCGGGACCAACTGCAGGGGTCCGAACCATCCAGAAGCCAGTCTACTACGTCAGTGAAGTCCTCCATGAGGCAAAGGCCAGGTACCTTGAGATGCACAAGCTTATCTATGCTATACTTGTTGCATCCAGGAAGTTGTGCCACTGTTTTCAGGCACACAGAGTTGTGGTGGTGACCTGCTTCCCGTTAAGGGCCATTCTCCACAACTCTAACGCCACAGGCAATATCGCCAAGTGGGCCACAGAGCTTGCTGAGTTCCAACTGGACTTCCAGCCTCGCCACGCTGTCAAGAGCCAGGTCCTGGCTGACTTCATCATGGAATGGACCCCTTCCCCGAGCGCTCTTGGGGGTCCAGATACCGATTCAGACCCCACACCTGCGAAGCCTAGGGCTCTAGTCTTCACCGAGCCCCACTGGACGCTCTTCTTCGACGGATCTGCCCGCCAGTAGGGTGGCGGTGCTGGAGTGGTCCTCATCGACCCAAGCGGAGATCAAGTGAAGTACATGGTGCACCTTGAGTTCAAGGCCACCAACAACATGGTAGAGTATGAAGCACTGATTTTTGGCTTGTCTGCGGCCCTATCCCTAGGGATTCACCTGCTCCTCGTAAAGGGGGACTACCAGCTGATTATCAAGCAAGTCCGTGGAGAATGTAGCCGCAACGAGCCCAGGCTCGCACCTTACCTCCTCCACGTAAGGAAGCTAGAAAAAGATTTCATTGCCCTAGAACTGCAACATGTTCCTCGGGCTAACAACTCAATAGCAGATGAACTCTCCACGAGGGCATCAACTTGGGCACCCGTGCCCGAGGGCATCTTCGAAAGATGGCTGCTGAGACCTACCGCCCAGTTTGCCGAACCGGGCAAAGGGGGCGAGACTAGCACCTCGAAGCTAGCGGTCCCGGTGGCGTTCCATTTGCAGAACCCACCAAGGATTGTGTGTGCTACAGAGGGTCCTGCCAACCTCTTAGCGCCACAGCCAGTAGCTCAGAGTGGTCCCGGTGCATGGATCTCTGAGGTCCGGGACTACCTGAAAGAAAATATCTTTCCTGAAGATCATGTGTCCGCAGAGTGCATAGTGCGATTGGCTAAACTGATACACGGTGGTAGAAGGGGATCTATACTGCCGTGGCGCCAACGGCATTCTCATGCGGTGCATCATCCAGGAGGAGGGTCGTGAGTTGCTCACGGAGATCCATGGAGGTGAGTGCGGAAGTCATTCATCATCCCGCACACTGGTTGGTAAGGCCTTCCGGCATGGTTTCTATTGGCCAACCGCTCTCCAGGATGTAGCTGAGTTGGTAAAATCCTACAAAGCATGTCAGTTCCATGCAAAGCAGATATACACACTGGCTCAGGCTCTGCAAATGATTCCACCCTCCTGGCCATTCGCCGTATGGGGGGTGGATATCCTGGGACCCTTTCCCAGGGCTGTCGGCGGGTACCGTTTCCTCTTCGTCGCCATCGACAAATTCACAAAGTGGCCAGAGGCCACCCCTATGGTCAGTATCACCCAGGGTGCTGCTATTGCCTTCCTCAAGTCGATTATCTATAGATTTGGGGTCCCAAGCAGTATCATTACGGACAACGGGACCCAGTTTAAAAGTAAGCTCTTCCAAGAGTATTGCAAGGGCATTGGCACCCAGCTCTGCTTTGCGTCTGTAGCTCATCTCAAGAGCAACGACCAAGATGAGAGGGCAAACGCAGAAATCCTCAGGGGACTCAAGACACGCACCTATGACTGCTTAAAAAAGCATGGTGCAAATTGGGTTAACGAGCTTCCGTGTGTACTATGGGGGAACCGGACCACACCCAGCCGAGCTACCGGGGAGACCCCGTTCTTCCTGGTCTATGGGGCTGAAGCCTGTCTTCCCCCGGAAATCATTATGGGCTCGCCACGGGTCCAGTCTTTCGATGAATCTATGCAGGAACAACTATAGCGTGAGGACGTAGACTTCATCGACGACCATAGATGGCGAGCGACGATCCGAAATGCACGGTACAACCAAGCGCTCAGGCGCTACCACTAGCGGTTTGTGCATAGTAGGGAGCTCAGGGTCGAGGACCTAGTCCTAAGGTGAGTACTGAACCAAGAAGGGCTCCACAAACTCTCCCCTAGTTGGGAAGGACCCTTCAAGCTAATGGAAATATGCCAACCCGGGTGTGTCCGCCTTGCCACAACAGAAGGAGTACCTCTTCCCAATCCCTGGAATATAGAGCATCTCCGTAAGTTCTATCCATAGAAGCAAAACTGGGGGGGTTGAGTTTTCTTCCTTTGTAACTAGGTTGCGCATATGTGTATGTCAATCCGGTGAGGCCCGCCCTCATAAGTCCGGTCTGTTGGTCTACACCCATGTATATCAAGTTATAAGGAAAAGATTTACCCCCCAGGATGTGCTTTTGTGATGGTTCTATTATACTTCAGTTTACGAGCATTATTTTTTATCTAACCCACCCATACAGTTTCCCACCCTTGCTGGTATGATGACATCCGAATTGAGTAGCCAGGCTTGCAGTTCAGGACCCCTCTACTGCTGCAGGGGGTCCGGCAACCTGCGGTCCAGTTCTAGAGAATGGGTGCTTGTCTCCTGGAGTGGTCCGGAGATGTGTAGTTTCTTAGCATGGTTCTGTACCCTAAGCCTGCACGCTCCACCACTCTGCAACGGGTGTCCTAGTATTTGGAACTGTGATCCTGTGGGTCCGGGCATATGGCTTGGCTTCCCAGGCTAAATCCTGCAGGTCATGTTGCATGAATCAAAGGATGAAAGATACCAGATGGTGGGTCCTATGGGTGTGCTCCTAAAACTTCAAAACCAAAGCTGTGTGCAGGTCTAGGTCCCAGTCTAGAGGTAGGTAGTCTCAAATTGTAGAGACTACCTCCTAGGGACCGAGCAACCAATTTTCTCTTTGGTATACTAGTATCCAGCCTCGACACGTCGAGCCAACCTCCCAGAGGGCCAAGTACCAGGGGGAAGTTGATGACGCTACACACATCAAGGACAAATAACATACAAGATAAGTTCCAGTTTTTCTTGATTAACGGTTCCTAAAATATGTTACAAGACTAAAAGTTACTACAGCCGCCTCCCAGCGGAACCCTCGCCTTGTCTCTGCAGATTCAGCTACTTGGCGTCGGTAGGATCACGCTGGAAGCGTGCGGCCACCATCTCCACAGCATCTTGTACGCTCTCCCGGGCGGCGTCTTCCGTGGCGGCTACCGGACCATCGATCATCGGCGCCAAGGATATGGCGAGGTCGTGACTCCGGAAGCACGTCAAGACGTATTGAACCACTGCCCAGCAGAGCTTGCTGCCCTCTGCCTCTAGGCGGACCCCGAGGATCTGATCTAGGCGCCAGACACGATCAGCGGCGGAGTCCAGCACCGGGAGGGCATCGAAGATCGACATCGGCAGCTCCGACACTGGGATGGGGCACATCCCTAGTGGCACCAGTGCCGTGCTTGCCTCGTCGGCCCACTCGGCAATGCGCTGGACCCCGGCACGGTGCTCTGCCTGGAGATCTTCAAGGGCCTTCCTGGTGGCCTCCATCTCTTGGGGACCCAGCGCCGCCTGCGCCGCATTGAACTAGTGGATCTGCTCCTCCAGCTTCCTCTCTTTTTCCTCTGCTTCGAGCTCGTGCTCGGCCAGCAACTCGCCTCGCCGGGTGAGCATTTCTTCCCTGAAGGCGAGATCCGTCTCTCGCCTGGCGAGGTCCGTCTCCCGCCTGTCCAAGGACTGCTCCTTCGCCTTAAGGTTTTCCTCGGCAAGGGCGGCGTCACTGGCCTTGCCCTCGAGCTCTTATTTCCATTTCTGCAGCCTTTCCACAGCCTTGACCTGCTGGGCTTCCATAGTCTGGTCTAGAGCACTCAGCTTGGCCTGGTACTCTGTCGTGAGGGCCTCCCTCTAGGTCACGACCTCCTCCCTCCTGGCCACTTTCTTCTCCCTCTGGGATGCCTCCAGCTCCCTAGCGCACACCCTCTAGAGGTCTCTCTTGTACTCCTTGCGGTCCCGCTCGAGTTGGGACCGCTCGGAGGTGAACTGTCGGGACGCCGTCTTGGTGCGCTCCTCCAGTTGGGTGCACCAGTCACTGAGGCGCTGGTGCTCAGCCTCAAGCGCCTCCCACTCCCGCAAGATTGCTGCCTCAGTGTCACTGAGGACCTGGTGGGCACGGGACAACATGCGTGGGAGGGGGACTGGCACAGCTTCTTGCTCGGCACCCGACCGGAGTCGTCGCACAAATACCACCTCCATCTCCTCTAGAGCAGGCGGGGGGTTGGAGATGGATGCGCCTCCTGTGTCACCTCCAGTGTCGAGAGTGGGCACAGATCCCCCAGCTGGGACCTCCTCCGCTGTAACACCCTGAATTTGGGGGTATAAAATTTCTTTGCTCATATTCACAAATTCAGGTGTTACTTCTCTTTTCACACCCTTCCCAATCCCCTCTTTCTCTTTTCTATAGAAGAAAAGTGGCTATTTACTTTGTGTAATTGTAGTCTATTAGACTAAAACTCCAAGGAGTATGTATTGTGACATCATGTCAAACCCTAAATTCCACTTTTGTTTGGTGCATAATACTTGGAAGTGCTAATTTGAATTTGTGGCCTATTTAGGGTTGAATCAAAAAGAGTAAATAAAAAGAAAAGGGAAAACAAATGCTAGAATAAAAGAAAAAAGGAAAGAAGCCCGCACCCCCGCCCCCCTCGGCCTTTCGGCCCATCTGGCCCATCCCCCGCGCGCGCCTTCCTCCCCACTCTTCTCTCTCTGCCCTGGCGGGCCCACCCGTCAGCGCAGCCGCTTTCCCCGCGTCCGCGCCCACTTCCCCCGCTCTCTCTGCCCGCGGGCCCCGGCTGTCAGCTCCTCCGTCTCCGCGTAACCGCCGCCCCGAGCTGCGCGTGCCGCGGACTCCGCGCCCACGTCGCGCGTGGAGCTCGCAACCACCTCGCCCTCAGCCACTTGAGCCCGGAGCCTCGCCCACCCTCTCCCCCTCCCTCATTTGCGCACCTGCAGGCCTCCTTTCCACCTCCCCCACGCTGCTCACACGCCAAAGCGCCGCCGCCATTAACCGCCGCCGCCCGAGCCCGTTTCTCCGTCGCCGTTGGAGCCCCGCCGTGCCCTCTGCCACGGTGAGCTTCGCCCCGACGTCCGCAACCCGGGACACGCCCCAATTTCCCCTCTCCCTCCCTAATTTTCTCTGCCCGCGCTCACCCGCCGTTCTCTGCGTAGTCGCCGAGGTCCGCCACCGTCGACTCGGGCTACCGCCGCGCCTTCGCCGCCACCGAGGAGTCCCCGGAGTTTGCCTTGAGGTAAGGGACCTCCCCCGCCCTCTCCCTTCCTTTTTTATTGTCCCCGCTGCGCTTAATTCCTCGCCGGAGTCCTTTAGCGCCACCGTCGAGCCGCTTCACCGTGGGCCGCCCCCCTCCGGTGCCCCTGCCCCGACCTAGTCCCCACCGGAAGGTTCCCCGCGCCCTCCCCAACCTCCCCGGCCATCCAGGTCACCCCAAGGACCCGCAGAGCCCCCGCGCCCCTCGTCTCCAGCGAGTACTCCGTCGCGGGAACGGGCGCCGCCGCCTCTGCTAGCCGGAGGGGAAGACAGAAGCCGGCCGCCAGATCTCCACCGTCCAGCTTAGATCGGACGGCCCTGTTTCAAATAGGTCGAGCCCAATCCTAGTCGTCCGCCTGAGATCCGATGGCCCAGGGCCGTTCCCCCCGCCCCCCCCCCCCCCCCCCCCCCCCCCCCGCACCCCGCCTTCCTGCCATTTGGGCCCCGCCTGTCAGCCGTCCGCCCCCGCGCTGCCCGCCCGACCCCACCTGTCAGCCGCTCATGCCACCGCGCGCTCGCGCGCCCGCCCGCGGATTTAATCTCGGGCGTTGATCTGAGATCCAACGGCCGTAGAAGCCCGATACCCCTTCGCCCGCGCAATTTCTTAAAGAGACCCCCGGCTTTCTGCAAATTAACCCGCCGTCCCTGGATCTTCGCAGTTAGGTCCTCGGACCTTTTATTTAATCCAAAATAAGTATTTAAGGCATATTTTTAATCCCTAAACTTGTAAAATTCATAACTTTGTCATATGAACTCCAAATTAGGTGCTTCAAATTGCAAAATGTTCATAATATTTTTATCTATCTATTTAAACAATGTTTCCCTGCTGTTTTTATGCCCCAATTAATAGTTGATCATTAGGGTAAAATTAATGTTATTGGAACCCTATTTGAGATAAATAGAAGATAGTAGACTTTAATAAAAGTTGGAGCACCTAAGTTTATGGACTTAAAACCATGTAATGATTTAACCCCACCACTGACTTAGACCTGATTAGTGGATAATGAATCACTTTGTATAGTCATCTACCCTAGACCTAGGGAACACCAGATTGCCAACCCTTTTCTACTGTGAACTTGTGATCTCTCTGCTGCATATGTTTGGTTTATTGCTTTTGTTTGTTATTTCCCAAGTGCATAGAATGAATGATTACTTTACGTAGACAACGGGCAGTCTGTGTTTCCCGAGGAAGTTGCAGAAGAAGTCCCTGATCAGCAGTTTGGTGAAGGCAAGTGTCCTCTGACCCATTATGTCCTATTCACTTATAATTCACTTTCCCGCATTACTTAATTGAAACCTAAGGATTGACTAGCTTTATACTTTACCTTATCCTTGATGACCTGTTGGGTTATTATGGTTAGCATTTTGCTATTGCCTCAACCTAATCAATGAACATGATGTGACTATTTATGATACGATACTGTTATCCCGATGATATTGATGATCTTGTGATACTCTAGGGGGCTCAGGCTGTTTCCTGAGTACCTCTCTGTAAGGACCTGTTCGTTGAGAGACCATCCGGGATAACAGTGCAACCATGAGGGTGAAATGGGAAGCCCTTAGCTAATTAATTAGAGGAACTAGAGGTGTAGTTGCTCCGCCGTCGTGCCGTCAATGGGGTCCAGGCACAGTGCTTGCTCTGCCGAGGCTGAGTGCCGAGGTTCTTTCGTTTTGCTTTTTGTTAGTCACTCTCCTGCGGGGAGGGGTACTGTGTTTATCAAACTGGAGAAACCTAACGGGCAACTATGATCTCTAGGGAATCTTTGTAACAACTACGTAGTGATACCCTGCCGGACCACCTAGGAAGTGATCAATGGGGATTAGCTCTCCCCGGGCAAAACGGGAATCACGGCTCATGGGTAAAGTGTGCAACCTCTGCAGAGGGTAGTAAAACTGATATATCAGCCGTGCTCACGGTTAAGAGCAGCCTTGGGATCCTCTTTGATTAGAGATACTCCGGATACACTTTGGATGATGACTTTAATGTTGATGGTTAATGATGGTGACTTTAATTATGTATTCTGGTATTTCCTCTCTGAGGAGGTACTTTTGGGATTATAACTTGGGATTCATGATAAAATCTGGCTTCTACTAACAATAAATACTTGACCAACTAAAAGCAACTGCTTGAGCCTAACCCCACATAAAGCTAGTCCACTTCAGCCAAACGGGGCATTTGCTGAGTACGTTGATGTGTACTCATCCTTGCTTTACCACAAAACACTAGGTTGTCCCCGTTGCAACCACTGCTCAGGAGAAGATGAAGCTGTGGAAGGAGACTTCCAGGAATTCCAAGACTACGACGAGTTTTAGGTGTGGGTTGGCGGCAACCCCCAGTCAGCTGCCTGTGAAGGCCTTATCTTTACTGTGTTTCGCTTAGCACTTTGATTTACCAGTTAAGTTGATGACTATGTGGATATCTCTGACTCTGTGATGTAATAAGTTAATACTCTTTTATGTTGTTATTCGAGCACTGTGCGATGATGTTCATTTATGTAATCGCTGTGTACGTGAGTTCTGATCCTGGTATGTACATAGTTCGCATTAGGTTTGCCTTCAAAACCGGGTGTGACATAAGTGGTATCAAAGCCGTGCTGACTGTAGGACCGCTGACCTAGAGTAGCACTAGTCGTACTAAGGACTATTGACCTTCCCTCTCACCTTGACCTCTGATGTTACTTCAAAAGTCGGTCACCTCGACCAACCCTATGTTTTGCTACATATATATATACACTATATTATACCTTGTTAAAATTTTATTTTGTTCTGTCTATGGTTTATTCACTTGTCATATTAGTTCTGTTCTTACTCTTGTGCTTACGGTATCTTTTGTAGATGGCTCGTCTTAGACACACTGCACGTAAGTCGGTGATTCCTTTCCTGCCGTCTCGACTTGCGGAGCGTCCTCTGCGCCGCACCGTGTCCGGTCAGTCGAGTCACCTAGAGAGACTGCACCACCGCCTGCGTGAGGAGCAGGAACGCCGACGTCAGCACAGAGAGCAGCAGGGTTCTTCCTCCCCACCTGAGCAGGAGGTGGAGTCCGTGAGGCGCCGTTCCTCTGTCCCTCAGCTGGAGGCGCTCCCTGCACCACCGCGGGACGCCCCGGCTGTTGGAGGAGCTACCGGAGGAGGTCCTGGAGGAGACCCCGACGACGACGACTCGGACCACAGCACGGAGTCCTCTGAGCCGCAGGAGGTGGAAGGATGGGTCGCCCGACCCATCACCCGTGACGCCGCTCGCGGTTCTCACTTCCACGATGCAGTCGACACCTTGCTGCGCCAGGCTTTCGACCGGCACACCTGGTCGATCGAGTATCGTTGTGTAGTCTACCAGCACAGTCGCGGGAGGTACCCGGACCGCTAGGAGGCTACATGCCTAGTTCGCCGTCCGGAGGATGACCTCCGGGGTGCAGAGGCCGTTTCAGAGCATTACTCCATCTCCGAGAGGGACACTGCAGGGGCAGCTATGCAGGATGCAGCACGACGTGCACTCTCCCAGTACTGTTCTTTATTCGGTGGGGTGGCCGACGGTCTTAACCTTAGGTACTACCCCCGCCGTCCTACTGGTAACACAGAGAGTGTGGTTGTATCACCTGTTGGTGAGGATAACCCTAGGTTGAGCAGCACAGTCAACCAAGTCGCGGTGCTTAACACTGAGCTGGATCACTCTCTGGACGAGCTAAGCAGGGCTCGAACGGAGATTGCTGAGTTGCGTGCTGAGCTGGCGGAGCGTCGCCACCAGGAGGGTGGTTCCCCCGCTCCTGTTGGGACTCAGCACCCATACCGCTCGCCGCCACGTGGTCACCACACTTATGGTTCCCCTGCCTGTAGGACCAGGATAGATCTGGATCCTTAGATCGTTAGCGTTGGAGTTTGTAATAATTCTTAAGTCAGATGTCTCAGTCTTAGATAGTCAGTTTAGTTTGCTTACCAGTTGCTTCCATTCAGTTTAGTTTGCTTATCAGTTGTTTACATGCTTGTTATGATGAACTTGTGCTGGATTTGAATCTTTGTAATGACTGTTGCCAACCTGTGGGTTTCCCCTGCAGTTTGGCTTAGCTAGTGATGTTAATGAAGTCAGTTATTTAGTTGGGAAACCATTTACTTCTACTTTCCTTTTTATCTGAGAAGCTGTATTGGATCATAATGAGGATCAGTGAGGTTCTTTGTTCACTCAGCGTCATGAAGAATTCTGTTTTCCCTCTTCTTATGCTGAAGGATTGTAAGATCAATGCTGATGTGTGAATGTCTTCCACAGATGTCTGACAACAGGCGCCGATGCAATAGGCGTGCTCAGCAAGAGCAGCGTGCCCAGCAGGAGGAACTGAGAGCACCTAGAGGGGGGGGGTGAATAGGTGATCCTGTGAAACTTAAACTTATAGCCACAAAAACTTGTTAAGTGTTAGCACAATAATCACCAAGTGGCTAGAGATGAGTCTCAACAAAACACAATACCACAAGAGATCAAACACAGAGATGACACAGTGGTTTATCCCGTGGTTCGGCCAAGACCAACGCTTGCCTACTCCACGTTGTGGCGTCCCAACGGACGAGGGTTGCAATCAACCCCTCTCAAGCGGTCCAAAGACCAACTTGAATACCACGGTGTTTTGCTTTGCCTTTCAATATCCCGTTTGCAAGGAATCTCCACAACTTGGAGCCTCTCGCCCTTACACTTGAAATTCACAAAGAAATACGGAGTAAGGGAGGGATTAGCAACACACACAAATCCACAGCAGAATGTGCACACACACGGCCAAGAATCGAGCTCAAAAGACTATCTCAAAGTTCTCACTAGAACTGAGCTCGAATCACTGAGAATGACAAACGAATGCGCAAAGACTGAGTGTGGATGATCAAGAATGCTCTAAGGTTGCTTCGTGTTCTCCTCCATGCGCCTAGGGGTCCCTTTTATAGCCCCAAGGCAGCTAGGAGCCGTTGAGAGCAATTCTGGAAGGCTGATCTTGCCTTCTGCCATCGGGCGCACCGGACAGTCCGGTGCACACCGGACACTGTCCGGTGCCCGATCTCCTTCCTAAAATGGCACAGCTGACCGTTGCAGATCTGGGAGCCGTTGGCGCACCGGACATGTCCGGTGCACACCGGACAGTCCGGTGCCCCCTTCCGACCGTTGGCCCGGCCACGTGTCGCGCGCAGATTCTGCGGCCGACCGTTGGCCCGGCCGACCGTTGGCTCACCGGACAGTCCGGTGCACACCGGACAGTCCGGTGAATTTTAGCCGTACGCCGTCGGCGAATTCCCGAGAGCGGCCACTTCGCTCGAGGCAGCCTGGCGCACCGGACACTGTCCGGTGCACCACCGGACAGTCCGGTGCCCCAGACCGAAACAGCCTTTTGGCTGTACACAGCCAACTCTTCTCTTTTCTTCTTCTTTCTGTTTCTGATACTTAGACAAGTATATTAGTACACAAAACCAATGTACTAAGACTTAGAAACATACCTTTGCTCTTGATTTGCACTTTGTTCATCCATGGGCATAGATTCACATTTAAGCACTTGTGTTGGCACTCAATCACCAAAATACTTAGAAATGGCCCAAGGGCACATTTCCCTTTCAATCTCCCCCTTTTTGGTGATTTATGCCAACACAACATAAAGCAACTAGAACAAGTGCAATATCACTTCAAATAAAAACTCAAATTTATTTTGATTCAATTTGGCATATATGGATCATCCTTTGCCACCACTTGGTTTGTTTTTGCAAATCAAACACAAAATCCTATCTCTAAGTCAAATCCACTTGTAGAGACATAAAGAGAGGTTTTCCAAAGAAAATTGATTCAAGATTCCAAAAACTCCCCCTTTTTCCCATAATCAACACTTCTCCCCACAAGAGGCCAACTTTTGACAAAAGAGACAATGCAAGAGTTTTGTCAAAACAAAAAGCTCTATTCTACTATTTTCAAAATCTCTCAAGTGGTAGCTGATCCATTTATCGCTTTGGCCTTTATTTTCTCCCCCTTTGGCATCAAACACCAAAACAGGATCAATCTTGGCCCTTTAACCCCATTGCCTCACCAAAATCTTCAATTAAGAGCAAATAGGCAATAAGAGTTAATGAGATGAACTTGGAATAAGTTACCCTCTCATCGGAGTGCAGTGGAAGTCTTTCATGGTCCAAGTCCACCTTTTCCCTTTCAATCCTCCTTCGAGACTAAATTATCAAACTCGAACACATGGTTAGTCTCAAAGGGTCAAGTTGTAACACATCTCCCCCTAAACATGTGCATCACTTTGCAACGGACTTGTGAGGTCCAGGGAGTGTTTGTACAACTTGAGCACCACAATTAGCAACAAAATGCAGAAAGGAACATGATCATAAGGCATAAACACATGTATGCTACAATTCAATCCAAGTTCCGCGAATCTAAGACATTCAGCTCACTACGCAACCTGCAAAAGGTCTTCTCATCTAGAGGCTTGGTAAAGATATCGGCTAGCTGGTTCTCGGTGCTAACATGAAACACTTCGATATCTCCCTTTTGCTGGTGGTCTCTCAGAAAGTGATGCCGGATGTCAATGTGCTTTGTGCGGCTGTGCTCAACAGGATTTTCCGCCATGCGGATAGCACTCTCATTATCACATAGGAGTGGGACTTTGCTCAGATTGTAGCCAAAGTCCCGGAGGGTTTGCCTCATCCAAAGTAGTTGCGCGCAACACTGTCCTGCGGCAACATACTCGGCCTCAGCGGTGGATAGGGCAACGGAGGTTTGTTTCTTAGAGTTCCATGACACCAGGGACCTTCCTAAGAATTGGCACGTCCCCGATGTACTTTTCCTATTGACCTTACATCCAGCATAGTCGGAATCTAAATATCCAACCAAGTCAAAGGTAGACCCCTTTGGATACCAGAGCCCGAAGCAAGGCGTAGCAACCAAATATCTAAGAATTCGCTTCACTGCCACTAAGTGACATTCCTTAGGATCGGATTGAAATCTAGCACACATGCATACGCTAAGCATAATGTCCGGTCTACTAGCACATAAATAAAGTAAAGACCCTATCATTGACCGGTATGCTTTTTGATCAACGGACTTACCTCCTTTGTTGAGGTCGGTGTGTCCGTCGGTCCCCATCGGAGTCTTTGCGGGCTTGGCGTCCTTCATCCCAAACCGCTTTAGCAGATCTTGCGTGTACTTCGTTTGGGAGATGAAGGTGCCATCTTTGAGTTGCTTCACTTGGAACCCAAGGAAGTAGTTCAACTCGCCCATCATTGACATCTCGAATTTCTGCGTCATCACCCTGCTAAACTCTTCACAAGACTTTTGGTTAGTAGAACCAAATATTATGTCATCGACATAAATTTGGCACACAAACAAATCACCATCACATGTCTTAGTAAACAGAGTTGGATCGGCTTTCCCAACCTTGAAAGCATTAATAATTAGAAAGTCTCTAAGGCATTCATACCATGCTCTTGGGGCTTGCTTAAGTCCATAGAGCGCCTTAGAGAGCTTACACACGTGGTCGGGGTACCGTTCATCCTCGAAGCCAGGGGGTTGCTCCACGTACACCTCCTCCTTGATTGGCCCGTTGAGGAAAGCGCTCTTCACATCCATTTGGTACAATCCTGAAAGAATGGTGAGCAGCATATGCTAGCAAGATATGAATTGATTCTAGCCTAGCCACAGGAGCAAACGTCTCCTCAAAGTCCAAACCTGCGACTTGGGCATAACCTTTTGCCACAAGTCGAGCCTTGTTCCTCGTCACCACCCCGTGCTCATCCTGTTTGTTGCGGAACACCCACTTGGTTCCCACAACATTTTGCTTGGGACGAGGCACCAGTGTCCACACTTCATTGCGCTTGAAGTTGTTGAGTTCCTCCTGCATGGCCAATACCCAATCCGGATCTAGCAAGGCCTCCTCTACCCTGAAAGGCTCAATAGAAGAGACAAAGGAGTAATGCTCACAAAAATTAACTAATCGAGATCGAGTAGTTACTCCCTTGCTAATGTCACCCAGAATTTGGTCGACGGGATGATCCCTTTGAATCATCGCTCGAACTTGGGTTGGAGGTGCCGGTTGCGCTTCTTCCTCCATCACGTGAACATCTTGTGCTCCCCCTTGATCACACGCCTCCTTTTGATGAACCTGTTCATCATCTTGAGGTGGGGGATGCACCGTTGTTGAGGAAGAAGGTTGATCTCGTTCATCTTGTTCCTGTGGTCGCACTTCTCCAGTCGCCATGGTTCGTATAGCGGCCGTCGGAACATCTTCTTCATCTACATCATCACAATCAACAACTTGCTCTCTTGGAGAGCCATTAGTCTCATCAAATACAACGTCGCTAGAGACTTCAACCAAACCCGATGATTTGTTGAAGACTCTATACGCCTTTGTATTTGAGTCATAACCTAACAAAAACCCTTCTACAGCTTTGGGAGCAAATTTAGAATTTCTACCCTTCTTCACTAGAATGTAGCACTTGCTCCCAAATACACGAAAGTAAGATACATTGGGTTTGTTACCGGTTAGTAGCTCATACGAAGTTTTCCTGAGGAGGCGATGAAGGTAGACCCTGTTGATGGCGTGGCAAGCCGTGTTCACAGCTTCTGACCAGAAACACTCGGGGGTCTTGAATTCTCCAAGCATCGTCCTTGCCATATCGATTAGCGTCCTGTTCTTCCTCTCTACCACACCATTTTGCTGTGGTGTGTAGGGAGCGGAGAACTCGTGCTTGATCCCTTCCTCCTCAAGGAACTCCTCCACTTGAAGGTTCTTGAACTCGGACCCATTGTCGCTCCTTATCTTCTTCACCTTGAGCTCAAACTCATTTTGAGCTCTCCTGAGGAAGCGCTTGAGGGTCCCTTGGGTTTCAGACTTATCCTGCAAAAAGAACACCCAAGTGAAGCGGGAAAAGTCATCAACGATAACTAGACCATACTTACTTCCTCCTATGCTTAGATAGGCGACGAGTCCGAAGAGGTCCATATGCAGCAGCTCCAGAGGTCTTGAAGTGGTCATCACATTCTTGTTGTGATGCGCTCCTCCCACCTGTTTACCTGCTTGACAAGCTGCACAAGGTCTATCTTTTTCGAATTGTACGTTAGTCAAACCTACCACGTGTTCTCCCTTTAGAAGCTTGTGAAGGTTCTTCATCCCCACATGTGCTAAGCGGCGATGCCACAGCCAGCCCATGCTAGTCTTAGCAATTAAGCATGCATCTAGACCGGCCTCTTCTTTTGCAAAATCAACTAAGTAAAGCTTGCCGTCTAATACACCCTTAAAAGCTAGTGAACGATCACTTCTTCTAAAGACAGACACATCTACATTTGTAAATAGACAGTTATATCCCATATTGCATAATTGACTAACAGATAACAGATTATATCCAAGAGACTCTACTAAAAACACATTAGAGATAGAGTGCTCATTAGAAATTGCAATTTTACCTAACCCTTTTACCTTGCCTTGATTCCCATCACCGAATATAATTGAATCTTGGGAATCCTTATTCTTGACGTAGGAGGTGAACATCTTCTTCTCCCTCGTCATATGGTTTGTGCATCCGCTGTCAATAATCCAGCTTGAACCCCCGGATGCATAAACTTTCTTTTCCCTTGCCATGAGGCAAGTGTGATGCTCGTTGGGGAAGAGAGATGACTTGTTGAAGGCGGTGGCGGCGAGTCCTTCATTGTCGGAGTCGGAGGAGGAGCAATCCGAATCCCACTCCTTTCCGATATGTGCCTCGCCCTTGGCCTTCTTGTAATGCTTCTTCTTCTCCCTTTTGTTCCCCTTTTCCTGGTCACTTTCATTATCGGGACAGTTAGCAATGAAATGACCAATCTTACCACATTTGAAGCACGAGCGTTTCTCCTTTGTCTTGGTCTTGCTTGGCTGTCCCTTGCGACCTTTAAGCGCCATCTTGAAGCGCTTAATGATGAGGGCCATCTCCTCATTATTTAGCCTGGCCGCCTCAACTTGCGCCACCTTGCTTGGTAGCGCCTCCTTGCTCCTCGTTGCCTTGAGAGCAATGGGTTGAGGCTCATGAATAGGACCGTTCAACGCGTCGTCCACGTATCTCGCCTCCTTGATCATCATTCGCCCGCTTACGAACTTCCCAAGAACTTCTTCGGGCGACATCTTGGTGTACCTAGGATTTTCACGAATGTTGTTCACCAAATGAGGATCAAGAACGGTAAAGGACCTTAGCATTAGGCGGACGACGTCGTGGTCCATCCATCGCGTGCTTCCGTAGCTCCTTATTTTGTTGATAAGGGTCTTGAGCCGGTTGTATGTTTGTGTTGGCTCCTCGCCCCTTATCATTGCGAATCGTCCAAGCTCGCCCTCCACCAACTCCATCTTGGTGAGCAGGGTGACATCATTCCCCTCATGAGAGATCTTGAGGGTGTCCCAGATCTGCTTGGCATTGTCCAAGCCGCTCACCTTATGGTACTCGTCCCTGCACAAAGAGGCTAGCAACACAGTAGTAGCTTGTGCATTTTTATGAATCTGTTCATTAATAAACATGGGACTATCCGTACTATCAAAGTGCATTCCACTCTCTACAATCTCCCATATGCTAGGATGGAGAGAGAACAAGTGACTACGCATTTTGTGACTCCAAAATCCGTAGTCCTCTCCATCAAAATGAGGAGGTTTACCAAGTGGAATAGATAGTAAATGAGCATTAGTACTTTGAGGAATACGAGAGTAATCAAAAGAAAAGTTTGAATTGACCGGTTTCTTTCTCTCGTAGTCGTTGTGGTCGTCGTCCTTTTGGGAGGAAGTAGACTCATCGCTGTCGTAGTAGACGATCTCCTTGATGCGTCTTGTCTTCTTCTTCTTTCCATCTTTGCGTCTGTGGCCCGAGCCCGAGTCGTTGGACTTGTCATCCCTTGGCTCGTTGACGAAGGACTCCTTCTCCTTGTCGTTGATCACGATTCCCTTCCCCTTAGGATCCATCTCTTCGGGCGGTTAGTCCCTTTCTTGAAGAGAGCGGCTCCGATACCAATTGAGAGCACCTAGAGGGGGGGGTGAATAGGTGATCCTGTGAAAATTAAACTTATAGCCACAAAAACTTGTTAAGTGTTAGCACAATAATCACCAAGTGGCTAGAGATGAGTCTCAACAAAACACAATACCACAAGAGATCAAACACAGAGATGACACAGTGGTTTATCCCGTGGTTCGGCCAAGACCAACGCTTGCCTACTCCACGTTGTGGCGTCCCAACGGACGAGGGTTGCAATCAACCCCTCTCAAGCGGTCCAAAGACCAACTTGAATACCACGGTGTTTTGCTTTGCCTTTCAATATCCCGTTTGCAAGGAATCTCCACAACTTGGAGCCTCTCGCCCTTACACTTGAAATTCACAAAGAAATACGGAGTAAGGGAGGGATTAGCAACACACACAAATCCACAGCAGAATGTGCACACACACGGCCAAGAATCGAGCTCAAAAGACTATCTCAAAGTTCTCACTAGAACTGAGCTCGAATCACTTAGAATGACAAACGAATGCGCAAAGACTGAGTGTGGATGATCAAGAATGCTCTAAGGTTGCTTCGTGTTCTCCTCCATGCGCCTAGGTGTAACACCCCTGGTGTTACTGTAACTAAAACTTGAGCATGACATCATAGCATTGGCATTGCATATGTTTGATACACCTAGAGTGCATTCACTAGGCAAAAATTTCAAACAAGTTGTATTGTTTTAAGTGTTTTTGCAAATAGGACCCTGGATAGGAAGCTTTACCCTAAATAGGGATTAAGGGGGTAAGACTTAACCCAACTTGAGAAAATCCAAATATTTTAGGGTAATAGTCATAAAATATCCCCAAAAACAAAGTGGAGTCACATTTATACCCCTGGATACTAGAAACCCTAAATGGAACCCTGGAAAACCCTAAAACCAAACCTTAGGGGCCTATGTGCAAAAACTGTGCACATTTGGACCAAAGTGTAAAAACTACTAGGTTTAAACATATTAAGTCATTTGGGTTACAAATATGTGGATTTGCAAGTTAAACCCTAAAGTTTTGAGCTTAAGTGCAAAAGAGCCACATTTGAATCTTTTTAGCCTAAGTCTGAAAACAGGATTATAGGCCCAACTTTGGGGCTGTGTAGCTTTCAAAATATTGAGAATTCATGTTAGGTGATCACATCAAAGTTGAAGACCAATCATAGGAAAACAACTTTGTTTAAGGGAGTGAGCAAAGTTGTTAAGAGAATATTGGAGATAATTAAGCCTGAAGATTGGCTGTCAGGCTGATTCAGTCAGAAATACAGAAGTTCAGTGCAACAGAGCTAACTTTGGACTTGAATTAAACCTTGATCCAGTGATCAAACAGGTTTAATCCTTATAGTCGAATTGTAGCTGGTATGTAGCACTACAATTTTGATGCAGAGCCTTGGATGAGTTGCTAAGGAAAATAGAGAGAAAATGTGACTTGAACTTGCTCTATCAGTTGCTTTTTGAAGCGCTCACCATGGTACAGTGTCACGACTGAAACGGATCAGACCGCCAGCGCCCAAAAGATCTCGCCGCCGGTGGCCGTCACCGTTGATTGCCGTTCGCCGTGATTCGTGCGCCGTGGACACCAGATAAGCATCACCCAGTAAGAATCTTCACCGCCGTGAGCTGGACTCCACTCCGGTGACCTTTCCCGTGCCTCCCCCTCTGCTTTGCGGTGGAGCGATAGGCTCGCCGGTGAACCGCCGCTTCCCGGCATCGCGCCGCGTGGCTCAACTCTTTTACCGTGTCGCCGTGACCTCCTCTGAAGTCTCCGTGGCTCACCGGAGTTACTGCCACGCCGTTGGCCACGAACTCACGCGGCCAGTGCTTCTTCTTCACCTCCGACCGCCGCGTGTCTCGTCCAAATTCGCGACCACCGCCCATCCTTCCTATAAATTGAGCCCGTGTCCAGCTCCGTGGGGTAGTTCGCTAGCTAACCACCGCTAATCAGCCACAATCATCCACTCATCTGCTCGAATTCGGAATTTCCCCCAACCTCGCTCTCCGCCACCGTGAAACAAGTCTCACCGTGGCCAGCCCAAATTAGGTCAGTTCATGTTGCTCTGCTGCTTGTTCTAACATTCTCGTGTGTCCTTGATGCTCTCCAAACCATCCAATTGAACTTAACTGCCATGAATTGATTGGAACACGAACACCTATCCGCGCCGTGCACTGTCCTCGCGGGCAGAGCTTGGCAGATCACCAAGTATGAAATTAATTGGGGGGAAAGAGTCCTTAGGACTTGAATTCGGTGTCCGCTGCTCAGAAACCCTAGCCGTTGCCCCTTCTGGCCGGTCTGCTAGCTCGTCGGAGCACGGCGGTGCGCGAGCGCCGTCGAGGACTTCCAATCGGGAATAGAAAGAAACGCAGGGGCCTTTTTGTGATCAGTCAGCGACACACTAGAACAGTGAAGAAACTCGTTTTCATTTAATCAAAGACTCGGGGTCTCTTTTGCAAAGCCGCCAGGGCGCGGGGCGCGCGGGCGCGCTTTCCTCCCTGGACCTGGGCCGCTGGGCTGAATCCGGCCCAGTTCTGTTTAACCCTTTTCCTTTTCTTTTTTAGGAAAACTTTAGAAATGTGTAGAAAAATGTAGAAAAATGCTAAAATTGTGAAACTAATTTTCCTAGGCTTGTTATTTTCCTTAGAATTTAGTAAAAATAAGTTTGTGATTTTTAGTGTAAGTAAGAAATTTTAGGGTATTTAAAGTGGTTAAAAATGTTGGTTATAGATTTTTAGAAAACAAATGGTAATTCCTAAAATGTCCAAAATTTTTATATGAGTGTTATATAATATTTAGAAGCCTTGGGTAAAGTTTGAATTGATTTGGACCTTGTTTGATCACCAAACCCCAAAACACCCCCCTGCCCTATGAACTCCTTTACCGACTCCGGAAACCCTAAGTTCCCGGAACTCCGTGAAGGAAAGTTGTATTCAAGACATAAATAATAAGTTTATGCTATCTTTGCATCCTCATGAGCATCCCATAGCATCCATTCTTATACATATGTATGGTTATGATTAGAACGTGAGGAAGAAATCGAAGTTACCGAAGAAGAGACACCACCACCTTCGGAGTCTCAGGCCGGGAATCGTTTCTACTTTGACATCTGTGGATCTGAGCCTGATTCACCTGTGAACGAAGGCAAGCCCCGGTGCATGCAACCCCTTTCCTTGTGTTTTTAAATACTTTTCGCACACTTAAGTCTAGTGAAATGTGCATTAAGTTTATAGGAGTTACATGAAACCCTTTGATGCATTGCTTTCCTTGGTATCCATACCTTTATAGATACTTCTGTGAAGTATCAAAATATGATTTACAAAAATGCTTAGTCTTGCTTAGATCTTGTGGATAGAGGTTGTCCTTAATTTAACTCGAGAAAGGATGGCTTCTACCTGCAAGAATATTTTCTTTTGGAGCAATAGTGGGATCTTACTGCAAAGTTCCCCGTGATGCTCTTTCATCCTAAGGAACAGACACATTCCTAAGGATGGAACTACTTAAATTGAAACTTGGGGTAGGAACAGGTGATGTTCTACCCAGGTTGGTTAAGGATTAACGCGTATGTAGGCGTGCTGACCGAGGACCCTTTAACTGGTCACATGCCTCGTCATGGGTAAGCCTTGCCTCGGGCAGACTAAGGCCGGAATAAGATAACACGAAATGGGCGTGGAGCGGTGGCGAGAGTAGCGTGTACCCTCCGTGGCAAGAGGCTGGACGGTGGTGTATCTATGCTCTCGGTTTGCGTGAACCTGATCCGGTCTTAAGAACCCCGGTGGCGGGTTGACATATGCAAGGGTTAAGTGCTACATATGTCATGTGATTGGAGATCCTCAGCTGAGTATAATCGATTCGGATCGCCGTACCTTCGCGGTTATGAAGACTTGGTCACTTCCCTGCAACCTAGAGTCAGGATGTGAACACTATGGATAAAATTAATGTTGTCTTGATTTGATGTGAAATTAGACTAGATGCAAATAGAGTCTATTAATACTTAAGATGGCATTAAAAGATGGAAAGTAAGGACTCACTTTAGTAAGCTTCTTCTGCAAAACTATAAGTTGACTTTTGCTAAAGCCTCTCCTTGACTCCTATTTATCCAGCATACCCTTGAGAGTCTTTTCCTTAGTCGGGTAAGACTTGCTGAGTATTCCATACTCAGGGTTTATCCCTTTGTTGTTTTTAGGTGAGGAAGCGACAAACTTTTGTTGCTTCTGCTCCAAGGTGGTACCAAACGAGGAAAAAGAAGACTGAAGTGCGGGAGGATTCGGTCCTCCACTTAGGATCTTTGTTTATTAAACTTATCAGGAGGAGTTTGTGCCTCCCCTGGTTTGTATAATATTACTTCTATGCACTCACTTTTAGTCTGGTCTGTAATAACATAACTCAAACTTGCTTTTGGAAATAAATGTAAAGTTTATGTAATTCGCTTCCGCATTTCTTTATCTCCGATGTTCTGTAATGTCTGCAAGACGGGTGAAACGTTCCTGGTGAGGTAAGGAAAGATACCGAGCTTGTCAAGTAACTTAGGAACATCTACAGGGTGTCTGATGTCCGTTGGACAAGGACAACTGTAGGTGGGCCTAATTACTTGGGAGGTTCCGTCACAGCTGGTATGGGAGCGTAGCCCTTCTTTGCAGATATTATGAGGCATCTTCAAAAGAATTTTCAAAAGTCTTACCTAAAAATTCTTTTCTCTTCTTACCTAAGTATTCTGAAGAGTCTATCTTAAAGACCAGATAGGAAGAGTGCAACGTATAGAAGGTTGAATCGACTAAGGTTGATTCTGTAATTATACATGCATCATGCTAAGCACTATACTAATAACATTTTCCCCCTTAGAAAAGATGTCGCCACGCACCAGGCTAACGGCACGCAAGTCTACGGGACCAATTGGGGTACCTCGGCATCAATTGGCTCCCCGACATGAAAGCAGCAGCAGTGGAAGTAATGACCCCATCGGAGATCTTGAAGCTCGTGTGAGTCGACTTCAAGCAGCTCTTCAACAGAGGACCGATGCTTGGGTCGCTGACGGAGATAGAATCAATGAACTGAGAAGGGACATCCGACACTTGCAGGATCAGCTCGCTGATCGAGACTTAGCACTTGACTGGGCTGTACAGTCTCGTTTGCTAATGTGTGCTAAGGAAGCAAGGGCTCAGGCCCGAATTAAAGAACTTAGCTCGACTGTCGATGACCTGCAAGTTTACTGCAATACGTTGCATGAGGAAGTCCATATACTATACTCACAATTACACCCAGGTGAGCCTGCACAACCTGCTGAGGCGGAAGCTGGACCATCTCACGTTGCGGGACGTGCGCTGGGTGGGGAGTTAGACCTTTTTGAGCCCCCTCCTTCTTTGAGGTTGGTGGATGTCTGGACTCCCACACCTGACGATGAGGCCGCCAGGAGTAATGGCAAGCAGGAATAATGGTGTAATAGAAGTAGAGTAGTGTATTGTAGGGTGTACTGTTGTGTAATAGGTTGAACTTTTGTTTAATAGGTAATGAATCCTGTTATGTATTATCGAGTCTGTATCATTACTTTTTACAGTAATGTAAAATGGAAGGTTTTCTCTGGCACATTATGTTTACTTCAAATGTTCTTTGCCACAGATGCCGACCAGGACTCGAGGACAGGACGCAGCCGGAACTTCTGGGGGCAGGGATGTTACCCCAAACCCACCTCCGGTTCCTCCCACGTTAGCCGAGGCGATTGCCGCCTTGGTGAATGCCACCGCAGACAATACCCGCTTCCTTAGGGAAATGGCGGGTCAGCAACAATTCCAGCAGCAGGCGGGAAGAGGTTATCCGCAAGGTCCCCGTGAGACCACCTATCTGGATTTTTCGGAAACCCGTCCACCCCTATTCGTCAAAGCTGAAGATCCCCTAGAAGCTGACGAGTGGATTCGGGTTATTGAGCAAAAGTTTGGTCTTCTCCGTTGCTCAGAGACGCAGAAGCCGTTATTTGCTGCACAACAACTCCGTGGTCCTGCCAGTACCTGGTGGGGAAATTTCGTGGCTATCCAGCCTGTCAACCATCAAGTCACCTAGGATGAGTTTAAAGCAGCCTTCCGTGAACACTACATCCCCGAAGGAGTGCTGCATATGAAACAAGAGGAATTTATGAAGTTACAACAAGGTGGAGATACCGTCAACCAATATCTCAACAAATTTAATCACTTGTCGCAGTATGCCATCGACCAGGTGAATACGGATTTAAAGAAGAAGAACTGTTTTATGCGAGGACTGAATGATCGGCTACAAAGGAAAATGGCCACATGCATAGACCTTACGTATGGAAAGGCTGTCAGCACAGCCTTATCTGTTGAAGCCAAATACACAAATTCTGGGAAGAATAAGGGATTCAGTGGTGAGAGGCCTAATCAGGGCCAGGCGAAGAAGCAACGGTTTGTGATTCGACCTTCAAACCAAAATCGCCCTTTTTCTCGTCCACCCTCATTTCCCTTGAAACAGCCAATCATTATCCGCCCCAACAATACCCCCACTGCCCCAAAACAGCCGGGTGCCCCAGGCACTCGATTCCCTGCCTTGCCTAGTTCTTCAACTGGTTGCTTTAATTGCGGCAAGTCGGGACACTTCATCAAGGACTGCCCATATCCTAGGCACAATCAATCAAATGCTTCGCAAGGATCTGGGAAATCAACTCAGCCCAAAGGAAATGCTATGGGGAAAAATACGAAGAAGACAGGGCGTGTATATTACACTCAAGTGGCTACTACACCGGAAGGAGAGCCGATGATGATGGGTACGTTTCCCGTGGCCAGTCACCCAGCAATTATTCTTTTTGATTCTGGTGCTTCACATACATTCATTAGCAAGACATTTGTGGAGCAACATCATATTGCATACCATGAATCAAAGGAGGGATTTAAAATTCATTCACCTGGGGGACACATTTATACTAAAGAAGTGGCCTATGGAGTGCCAGTAACAATGGCCGGACGGAACTTTCCAGCTAACATGATTGTTCTGAAGGGCCAGGATATAGATGTAATTTTGGGTATGAATTGGTTAACCCAACACAAGGCAATTCTCAACACTGAACTCAGAACCGTTAGGTTGAGCTATAACCAAGAAGAGATTCTTTTGACTCTCCCCGCAACCAATCCAGCCAAAGCTTCTGGTAGAGTCTATGAAGCCATTGTACCGGAGATCAAGAACATTCCGGTAGTATGTGAGTTTCCAGATGTATTTCCGAAAGATTTGCCTGGACTGCCCCCTGAAAGAGATGTAGAATTCGTAATTGAGCTAAAGCCCGGTACGGCTCCCATCTCCCGAAGATCGTACCGCATGCCCCCTAATGAGTTGGCGGAACTGAAGATTCAATTACAAGATCTACTGAATAAGGGATTCATCCGGCCAAGCTCGTCCCCATGGGGTTGCCCCGCCATTTTTGTTAAGAAGAAGGATCAAACCTTGCGAATGTGCGTGGATTATCGACCCTTAAATGAGGTCACCATCAAGAATAAGTACCCTCTTCCAAGGATCGACATCTTATTTGATCAACTGACTGGGGCGAGGGTATTTTCCAAAATTGATCTCAGGTCGGGCTATCATCAAATCCGTATTCGGCCCGAGGATATACCGAAGACCGCGTTTACTACGCGGTATGGATTGTTTGAATACCTGGTAATGTCTTTCGGGCTCACAAATGCTCCTGCCCATTTCACTTATTTGATGAACTCGGTATTCATGCCCGAGTTGGATAAGTTCGTGGTAGTCTTCATCGACGATATCTTGATATATTCTAAGAATGAAGAGGACCATGCTCAGCATTTACGGATTGTATTGACGCGCCTCAGGGAACATCAGCTATATGCCAAGTTCAGTAAGTGCGCATTCTGGCTGGAAGAGATTCAATTTTTGGGGCACGTGCTATCGGCTAAAGGAATTGTGGTAGATCCTAGCAAGGTCAAAGATATTATGGAGTGGAAACCCCCAACAACCGTTCACCAAGTCCGGAGTTTCCTTGGACTAGCTGGGTATTATCGCAGATTCATACCAGATTTTTCTAAGCTTGTGAAGCCAATCACAAGTTTATTGAAGAATGACATTAAGTTCAATTGGTCTTCTAAGTGTAATGAAGCCTTTGAGCAACTGAAGACACTATTGACCACTGCTCCGGTATTGGCTCAACCGGACATCACTAAACCTTTTGACGTATATTGTGATGCATCTGGCAGTGGGCTCGGCTGTGTACTGATGCAAGAGGGCCGAGTGATTGCGTATGCTTCAAGGCAGTTGCGCCGACATGAGGAGCATTATCCAACTCATGATCTGGAGCTAGCTGCTGTGGTTCATGCCCTAAAGATTTGGCGTCACTATCTGCTGGGAAATATCTGTCACATATATACAGATCATAAAAGTTTGAAGTATATCTTCACCCAGTCAGAGTTAAATATGAGGCAAAGACGATGGCTTGAGCTCATTAAAGATTATGAACTGGAGATCCATTATCACCCAAGCAAAGCCAATGTGGTGGCAGATGCATTGAGTCGTAAGACTCCCTGCCACTGTCTTATGGTGAAAACCTCCGAGAACACTTTGTGTCAGGAAATGGAGAAGTTAAACCTGGGAATCATCCAACAAGGGACTCTAAATCAACTAAAGCTTGAGTCAATCATTTTGCAAAGGATAATTGATGCTCAAAAAGATAATCTGGGTATGAAGCACATTCAAGAGAAGATAAAGGCTGGAGTGACCAAGTGTTTCAAGGAAGACGATCAAGGTGTGATATGGTTTAAAAACCGCATAGTAGTGCCAAAGAACGAAGAGCTCCGCCAGCAAATTCTTGATGAAGCACATCTTAGTCATTATTCTATTCATCCCGGAAGCACTAAGATGTATCAAGACTTAAAGCAACATTACTGGTGGACAAAGATGAAGATTGAAATTGCACGCTATGTGGCTAAATGTGACACTTGCAGACGTGTCAAGGCCATACACATGAAAACTGCTGGTCCATTACAATCTTTGCCAATCCCAACATGGAAATGGGAAGACATCAGTATGGACTTTATTGTGGGACTGCCCAGGACGGCCAAAGGGTATGATTCTATTTGGGTTATCATTGATCGACTCACAAAGATTGCCCACTTCTTACCCGTCAGGGCCAAATATACAGTAGCCACTTATGCAGCATTGTATATCAGCCATATTCTCAGTTTGCATGGTATTCCAAAGACCATAGTGTCGGATCGTGGACCTCAGTTCGTATCCAAATTTTGGGAAGAACTTCATAAATCCTTGGGTACCAAATTGCTCCACAGTTCGGCCTATCATCCTCAAACCAGTGGACAAACTGAGAGAGTTAATCAGATACTTGAGATATGCTGCGGGCATGTGTCCTAGACTTCTCGCAAAAATGGGATGAATGTTTGCCCCTAGCAGAGTTTTCATACAATAACAGTTATCAAGAAAGTATCAAGATGGCACCTTTTGAAGCTTTGTATGGACGACGGTGTCGAACTCCGCTAAATTGGTCTGAACCTGGAGAAAGATACTTCTTTAGACCTGATATGGTGAAAGAGGTCGAAGAAAAGGTTCAGAGAATTATTCATAATATGAAGAAAGCTCAGACTCGACAAAAGAGTTATGCAGACCGACGACGACAACCCTTATGCTTTCTGGTAGACGATTATGTCTACTTAAAAGTTTCACCAATGAAGGGTGTATCGCGTTTCGGGGTTAAAGGGAAGCTTGCACCCAGGTACATTGGTCCATTCCTGGTGATTGAGCAATGTGGACCAGTGGCATACCGACTTCAGCTCCCCGAAACATTGTCTGCTGTGCACAATGTGTTCCACGTGTCACAATTGAAGAAGTGTCTTCGGGTTCCTGATCGAACCATTGAAGTGACTGATGTTGTCCTGGAACCAGATTTAACATACTCGGAACATCCTATTCGAATTCTGGATCAAAAGGACAGAATCACCCGAAGAAAGACTCTCAAGTTTTATAAGATACAGTGGAACCAGCATTCGGAAGATGAGGCTACATGGGAAACACAAGACTTTTTAGATAAGAATTTCCCAGGCTTTCTAGCCTCATGTAAATTGTAAAGCCTGTATAGCTGTTGTAATAAAGAAGTAACCCCCACATTACCCCTGCCTTGTACCAAAATTAAGGAAATAAAAATGTGATGTGTTTCCTTTACCATTACCTACCCTAGGATTTTAATCTCGGGACGAGATTCTTTTATGGGGGGAAGGATGTAACACCCCTGGTGTTACTGTAACTAAAACTTGAGCATGACATCATAGCATTGGCATTGCATATGTTTGATACACCTAGAGTGCATTCACTAGGCAAAATTTTCAAACAAGTTGTATTGTTTTAAGTGTTTTTGCAAATAGGACCCTGGATAGGAAGCTTTACCCTAAATAGGGATTAAGGGGGTAAGACTTAACCCAACTTGAGAAAATCCAAATATTTTAGGGTAATAGTCATAAAATATCCCCAAAAACAAAGTGGAGTCACATTTATACCCCTGGATACTAGAAACCCTAAATGGAACCCTGGAAAACCCTAAAACCAAACCTTAGGGGCCTATGTGCAAAAACTTTGCACATTTGGACCAAAGTGTAAAAACTACTAGGTTTAAACATATTAAGTCATTTGGGTTACAAATATGTGGATTTGCAAGTTAAACCCTAAAGTTTTGAGCTTAAGTGCAAAAGAGCCACATTTGAATCTTTTTAGCCTAAGTCTGAAAACAGGGTTATAGGCCCAACTTTGGGGCTGTGTAGCTTTCAAAATATTGAGAATTCATGTTAGGTGATCACATCAAAGTTGAAGACCAATCATAGGAGAACAACTTTGTTTAAGGGAGTGAGCAAAGTTGTTAAGAGAATATTGGAGATAATTAAGCCTGAAGATTGGCTGTCAGGCTGATTCAGTCAGAAATACAGAAGTTCAGTGCAACAGAGCTAACTTTGGACTTGAATTAAACCTTGATCCAGTGATCAAACAGGTTTAATCCTTATAGTCGAATTGTAGCTGGTATGTAGCACTACAATTTTGATGCAGAGCCTTGGATGAGTTGCTAAGGAAAATAGAGAGAAAATGTGACTTGAACTTGCTCTGTCAGTTGCTTTTTGAAGCGCTCACCATGGTACAGTGTCACGACTGAAACGGATCAGACCGCCAGCGCCCAAAAGATCTCGCCGCCGGTGGCCGTCGCCGTTGATTGCCGTTCGCCGTGATTCGTGCGCCGTGGACACCAGATAAGCATCACCCAGTAAGAATCTTCACCGCCGTGAGCTGGACTCCACTCCGGTGACCTTTCCCGTGCCTCCCCCTCTGCTTTGCGGTGGAGCGATAGGCTCGCCGGTGAACCGCCGCTTCCCAGCATCGCGCCGCGTGGCTCAACTCTTTTACCGTGTCGCCGTGACCTCCTCTGAAGTCTCCGTGGCTCACCGGAGTTACTGCCACGCCGTTGGCCACGAACTCACGCGGCCAGTGCTTCTTCTTCACCTCCGACCGCCGCGTGTCTCGTCCAAATTCGCGACCACCGCCCATCCTTCCTATAAATTGAGCCTGTGTCCAGCTCCGTGGGGTAGTTCGCTAGCTAACCACCGCTAATCAGCCACAATCATCCACTCATCTGCTCGAATTCGGAATTTCCCCCAACCTCGCTCTCCGCCACCGTGAAACAAGTCTCACCGTGGCCAGCCCAAATTAGGTCAGTTCATGTTGCTCTGCTGCTTGTTCTAACATTCTCGTGTGTCCTTGATGCTCTCCAAACCATCCAATTGAACTTAACTGCCATGAATTGATTGGAACACGAACACCTATCCGCGCCGTGCACTGTCCTCGCGGGCAGAGCTTGGCAGATCACCAAGTATGAAATTAATTGGGGGGAAAGAGTCCTTAGGACTTGAATTCGGTGTCCGCTGCTCAGAAACCCTAGCCGTTGCCCCTTCTGGCCGGTCTGCTAGCTCGTCGGAGCACGGCGGTGCGCGAGCGCCGTCGAGGACTTCCAATCGGGAATAGAAAGAAACGCAGGGGCCTTTTTGTGATCAGTCAGCGACACACTAGAACAGTGAAGAAACTCGTTTTCATTTAATCAAAGACTCGGGGTCTCTTTTGCAAAACCGCCAGGGCGCGGGGCGCGCGGGCGCGCTTTCCTCCCTGGACCTGGGCCGCTGGGCTGAATCCGGCCCAGTTCTGTTTAACCCTTTTCCTTTTCTTTTTTAGGAAAACTTTAGAAATGTGTAGAAAAATGTAGAAAAATGCTAAAATTGTGAAACTAATTTTCCTAGGCTTGTTATTTTCCTTAGAATTTAGTAAAAATAAGTTTGTGATTTTTAGTGTAAGTAAGAAATTTTAGGGTATTTAAAGTGGTTAAAAATGTTGGTTATAGATTTTTAGAAAACAAATGGTAATTCCTAAAATGTCCAAAATTTTTATATGAGTGTTATATAATATTTAGAAGCCTTGGGTAAAGTTTGAATTGATTTGGACCTTGTTTGATCACCAAACCCCAAAACACCCCCCTGCCCTATGAACTCCTTTACCGACTCCGGAAACCCTAAGTTCCCGGAACTCCGTGAAGGAAAGTTGTATTCAAGACATAAATAATAAGTTTATGCTATCTTTGCATCCTCATGAGCATCCCATAGCATCCATTCTTATACATATGTATGGTTATGATTAGAACGTGAGGAAGAAATCGAAGTTACCGAAGAAGAGACACCACCACCTTCGGAGTCTCAGGCCGGGAATCGTTTCTACTTTGACATCTGTGGATCTGAGCCTGATTCACCTGTGAACGAAGGCAAGCCCTGGTGCATGCAACCCCTTTCCTTGTGTTTTTAAATACTTTTCGCACACTTAAGTCTAGTGAAATGTGCATTAAGTTTATAGGAGTTACATGAAACCCTTTGATGCATTGCTTTCCTTGGTATCCATACCTTTATAGATACTTCTGTGAAGTATCAAAATATGATTTACAAAAATGCTTAGTCTTGCTTAGATCTTTTGGATAGAGGTTGTCCTTAATTTAACTCGAGAAAGGATGGCTTCTACCTGCAAGAATATTTTCTTTTGGAGCAATAGTGGGATCTTACTGCAAAGTTCCCCGTGATGCTCTTTCATCCTAAGGAACAGACACATTCCTAAGGATGGAACTACTTAAATTGAAACTTGGGGTAGGAACAGGTGATGTTCTACCCAGGTTGGTTAAGGATTAACGCGTATGTAGGCGTGCTGACCGAGGACCCTTTAACTGGTCACATGCCTCGTCATGGGTAAGCCTTGCCTCGGGCAGACTAAGGCCGGAATAAGATAACACGAAATGGGCGTGGAGCGGTGGCGAGAGTAGCTTGTACCCTCCGTGGCAAGAGGCTGGACGGTGGTGTATCTATGCTCTCGGTTTGCGTGAACCTGATCCGGTCTTAAGAACCCCGGTGGCGGGTTGACATATGCAAGGGTTAAGTGCTACATATGTCGTGTGATTGGAGATCCTCAGCTGAGTATAATCGATTCGGATCGCCGTACCTTCGCGGTTATGAAGACTTGGTCACTTCCCTGCAACCTAGAGTCAGGATGTGAACACTAGGGATAAAATTAATGTTGTCTTGATTTGATGTGAAATTAGACTAGATGCAAATAGAGTCTATTAATACTTAAGATGGCATTAAAAGATGGAAAGTAAGGACTCACTTTAGTAAGCTTCTTCTGCAAAACTATAAGTTGACTTTTGCTAAAGCCTCTCCTTGACTCCTATTTATCCAGCATACCCTTGAGAGTCTTTTCCTTAGTCGGGTAAGACTTGCTGAGTATTCCATACTCAGGGTTTATCCCTTTGTTGTTTTTAGGTGAGGAAGCGACAAACTTTTGTTGCTTCTGCTCCAAGGTGGTACCAAACGAGGAAAAAGAAGACTGAAGTGCGGGAGGATTCGGTCCTCCACTTAGGATCTTTGTTTATTAAACTTATCAGGAGGAGTTTGTGCCTCCCCTGGTTTGTATAATATTACTTCTATGCACTCACTTTTAGTCTGGTCTGTAATAACATAACTCAAACTTGCTTTTGGAAATAAATGTAAAGTTTATGTAATTCGCTTCCGCATTTCTTTATCTCCGATGTTCTGTAATGTCTGCAAGACGGGTGAAACGTTCCTGGTGAGGTAAGGAAAGATACCGAGCTTGTCAAGTAACTTAGGAACATCTACAGGGTGTCTGATGTCCGTTGGACAAGGACAACTGTAGGTGGGCCTAATTACTTGGGAGGTTCCGTCACACTAGGGGTCCCTTTTATAGCCCCAAGGCAGCTAGGAGCCGTTGAGAGCAATTCTGGAAGGCTGATCTTGCCTTCTGTCATCGGGCGCACCGGACAGTCCGGTGCACACCGGACACTGTCCGGTGCCCGATCTCCTTCCTAAAATGGCACAGCTAACCGTTGCAGATCTGGGAGCCGTTGGCGCACCGGACATGTCCGGTGCACACCGGACAGTCCGGTGCCCCCTTCCGACCGTTGGCCCGGCCACGTGTCGCGCGCAAATTCCGCGGCCGACCGTTGGCCTGGCCGACCGTTGGCTCACCGGACAGTCCGGTGCACACCGGACAGTCCGGTGAATTTTAGCCGTACGCCGTCGGCGAATTCCCGAGAGCGGCCACTTCGCTCGAGGCAGCCTGGCGCACCGGACACTGTCCGGTGCACCACCGGACAGTCCGGTGCCCCAGACCGAAACAGCCTTTTGGCTGTACACAGCCAACTCTTCTCTTTTCTTCTTCTTTCTGTTTCTGATACTTAGACAAGTATATTAGTACACAAAACCAATGTACTAAGACTTAGAAACATACTTTTGCTCTTGATTTGCACTTTGTTCATCCATGGGCATAGATTCACATTTAAGCACTTGTGTTGGCACTCAATCACCAAAATACTTAGAAATGGCCCAAGGGCACATTTCCCTTTCAGGAACATCAGAGGCAGCCTCCCCCACCACCCCCGATGACCGTGGAGCAGATGTTCTTGATGCAGACTCAGGCAGTGCAGGCTATTGGGCAGACTCTGGCGGCAATGCAGCAGGCTCAACAGCAACCTCAACCCCAGATGCAAGTGTAGATGCCCCAGATGCCACGGGATAAGCGTGGTGAGTTCATGAGAGGGCACCATCCTACCTTCACCCATTCTGCTGACCCCATGGATGTAGAAGACTAGCTGCACGCAGTGGAAAGGGAACTGTGCACCACCCAATGTGACGACAGGGAGAAGGTTCTGTACGGTCCCCGTCAGCTAAGGGGAGCAGCCCAGTCCTGGTGGGAGTCCTACCTCGCCACACATGCTGACCCCGAAGCCATCACCTGGGAAGAATTCAGCGAGAGCTTCCGCAGGTACCATGTGCCAGAGGGACTGATGATCGTGAAGAAGGAGGAGTTTCTGGCTCTGAAGCAGGGACCCCTGTCTGTTAGTGAATACAGAGACAAGTTTCTGCAGCTATCTCGTTATGCACCTGAAGATGTCAACACTGATGCTAAAAGGCAGTACAGGTTCATGAGGGGTTTGGTGGATCCCCTGCATTATCAGCTGATGAATCACACCTTCCCCACCTTCCAGCACCTGATCGATAGGGCAGTTATGACTGAGAAGAAGCGTAAGGATATGGAAGATCGGAAGCGCAAGATGAGTGGACCACAGTCCGGAAGCATCAGTCGTCCCCGCTTCTCAGGCAGTTCATCTCAGCAAGGCAGGCCCGGTCACCCACAGGGATATCAGCATCAGAGTCAGCGCCCGCATCAGCAGCAGTTTCAGAGGCAGTACCCGCAACAGCAGCAGTATCGTCAGAACAGTCAGCAGGGAGGTAATCAGTATCAGAAGCAGAACAACCAGGCACCTCGCCTTCCTGCCCTCGTAACAAATCAGAGCAACCAAGCAGCCCCAGCACAAGGAGGAGGCAGAGGATGTTTCCACTGTGGAGAACAAGGCCACTGGGCGATGCAGTGCCCAAAGAAGATGGCGCAGCAGCAGACCAACCCCAATGCTCCAGCAAGGCAAGGTGTACTGCAGCAGGCAGCAGGCAATCGCGGCCAAGCGTACAACAGTGGAAAGGTGAACCACCTGGAGGCCGAAGCGATCCAGGATGCACCAGATGTGGCAGTAGGTATGTTCTCAGTCGAATCTCATCCCGCAAAAGTGATGTTTGATACTGGTGCAATTCATTCATTTGTCACTGCAATATGGGTAGAAATGCATAACATCTCAGTAGAGGCAATGATGTCGCCCATGAGGATTAATTCGGTCGGTGGCAAAGTGCAAGCAGATAAAATATGCTCAAATATAAGGGTGGAAATAAGGGGGATAGGGTTCCCCAGTGACCTAATAGTAATAGACACCCCTGGGGTAGATGTCATCCTAGGGATGAATTGGTTAATGAAATATGAAGCTAATGTCAGCTGTGACAAGAGGACTGTAACATTGAAGTCCCCGTCCGGAGAGGAGGTAGTGGCTGAGCTAAAGATGCCTAAATCAGCGGAGGTAATTTGTCACCAGATTTCGGTTGATAGTAAGGAGGCCAGCCCGCTCGAGGCTATCAAGGTTGTGTCGAACTTTCCGGATGTATTTCCCGAGGAGCTAACGGGCATGCCACCCGAGAGAAAAGTCGAATTTGCCATAGAGCTTATCCCTGGTACCGCCCCCATTTCCAAAAGAGCCTATCGAGTGTCTGGACCAGAATTGGTGGAACTCAAGAAGCAAATAGATGAGATGTTAGAGAAGGGTTACATCAGACCAAGTACCTCGCCTTGGGTCGCTCCAGTATTGTTCGTAGAGAAGAAAGATGGTACCAAAAGGATGTGCATAGATTACAGAGCCCTGAATGAAGTCACTGTTAAGAACAAGTACCCCCTGCCAAGAATAGAAGATCTGTTTGACCAGCTCAGAGGTGCCAGCGTATTCTCGAAGATAGATCTGAGATCAGGTTACCATCAACTCAGAATCCGACCCTTGGACATACCGAAGACAGCATTCATCACCAAGTATGGGTTATATGAGTTCACAGTTATGTCCTTTGGTTTGACAAATGCGCCAGCCTTCTTTATGTATCTGATGAACAATGTGTTCATGGACTATCTAGACAAGTTTGTGGTAGTGTTCATCGATGATATTCTCATATACTCTCAAAGTGAGGAAGATCATGTGGAGCATTTGAAGATGGTATTGCAAAGGCTTCGAGAACATCAGTTGTATGCCAAGCTGAGCAAATGCGAGTTCTGGATTCATGAAGTCTTGTTTCTAGGTCACATCATAAACCAAGATGGGTTAGCAGTGGACCCAAAGAAAGTAGCAGATATCCTGAACTGGAAAGCACCGAAGGATGTTCGTGGGATCAAGAGCTTCATTGGAATGGCCGGATACTACAGGCGTTTCATTGAAGGCTTTTCAAAGATTGCTAGACCAATGACAGCGTTACTAGCGAATAAAGTTGAGTTTAAGTGGACCCAAAAGTGTCAAGAAGCATTTGAAGAACTGAAGAATAGATTGACTACAGCACCTGTGTTAGTTCTGCCTGATGTTCACAAGTCATTCTCGGTGTATTGCGATGCTTCCTACACCGGACTGGGATGTGTGCTGATGCAAGAAGGAAGAGTTGTAGCATACTCATCTCGACAGCTGAAGATCCATGAGAAAAATTACCCCACGCACGACCTGGAGTTGGCAGCAGTGGTTCATGAGTTAAAGACATGGAGACATTACCTGTATGGGCAGAAGTGCGACATCTACACAGATCATAAAAGTCTGAAGTATATATTCACCCAGTCAGAGTTAAACATGAGACAACGAAGATGGTTGGAATTGATCAAAGACTACGAGTTGGAGATACATTACCATCCAGGCAAAGCCAATGTTGTTGCAGATGCTCTGAGCAGGAAGAGTCAAGTCAATATGATGGCCACGTACCCGATGTCATATGAGTTGGCCAAGGAGTTCGATAGACTGAGTCTTGGTTTTCTGAACAGTACCCAAGGAGTAACAGTGGAATTAGAGCCCACCCTAGAGCGGGAGATCAAAGAAGGGCAGAAGGATGATGAAGACATCAACAAGATCCGGCAGCTGATCTTAGAAGGAAGAGGCAAAGACTTTCGAGAGGATGAAAAGGGAGTGATATGGTTCAAGGACCGATTGTGTGTTCCCGACCTCAAACCTATTCGGGAGCTGATCCTCAAGGAAGCTCATGAGACAGCCTACTCCATACACCCTGGAAGTGAGAAGATGTATCAGGATTTAAAAAGGAGGTTTTGGTGGTATGGCATGAAAAGAGAGATCGCAGAGTATGTCGCCATTTGTGATAGCTGCCAAAGAACCAAAGCCGAGCATCAGAGGCCCGCCGGATTGTTGCAGCCATTGCGGATTCCTCAGTGGAAGTGGGATGAGATCGGGATGGATTTTATAGTTGGCCTACCTCATACCCGGGCCGGCTATGATTCCATCTGGGTGGTTGTGGACCGCTTAACAAAGGTGGCCCATTTCATACCCGTGAAGACAACATACACCGGAGCAACGTTAGCTGAGTTATACATGTCACAGATAGTCTGCCTTCATGGTGTGCCGAGGAAGATAGTGTCAGATCGAGGAACACAGTTCACCTCTCATTTTTGGCAGCAGCTACAAGAAGCTTTGGGCACACATTTGAACTTCAGCTTGGCTTATCACCCGCAGACAGACGGTCAGACTGAAAGAACTAATCAGATTCTAGAAGATATGCTGAGAGCTTGCGCGTTGCAAGACAAGTCAGGATGGGACAAAAGATTACCTTATGCAGAATTCTCCTACAACAATAGTTACCAAGCCAGCTTGAAGATGTCACCGTTTCAGGCACTCTATGGACGGAGTTGTAGGACTCCGCTGCATTGGGACCAGCCTGGAGAGAGACAAGTGTTTGGCCCCGACATCTTGCTTGAAGCCGAAGAGAATATCAAAATGGTTCGGGAGAATCTGAAGATAGCACAATCAAGACAGCGAAGCTATGCTGACAGAAGGAGAAGGGAATTGAGTTTCGAAGTGGGAGATTACGTCTATCTGAAGGTGTCACCTATCAGAGGAGTCAGAAGGTTCGGAGTTAAAGGCAAGTTAGCACCCCGGTATGTTGGACCATATCAGATTCAAGCAAAGCGTGGAGAAGTGGCCTATCAACTCAACCTACCAGAAAGTTTGTCAGCAGTGCACAATGTGTTCCACGTGTCGCAATTGAAGAAGTGTCTGCGAGTACCAGAAGAACAGTTGCCCGTGGAGGACTTGGAAGTCCAAGAGGATCTGACCTACGTAGAGAAGCCAACGCAGATTCTGGAGTTTGCAGACAGAGTCACCCAAAGAAACACCATCAGAATGTGCAAAGTCAGATGGGGCCACCACTCTGAGGAAGAAGCAACCTGGGAACGAGAAGATAATCTGAAGGCCAAATACCCTGAACTCTTTGCTGACCAACCTTGAATCTCGGGGCGAGATTCTCTTAAGGGGGATAGGTTTGTAACACCCTGAATTTGGGGGTATAAAATTTCTTTGCTCATATTCACAAATTCAGGTGTTACTTCTCTTTTCACACCCTTCCCAATCCCCTCTTTCTCTTTTCTATAGAAGAAAAGTGGCTATTTACTTTGTGTAATTATAGTCTATTAGACTAAAACTCCAAGGAGTATGTATTGTGACATCATGTCAAACCCTAAATTCCACTTTTGTTTGGTGCATAATACTTGGAAGTGCTAATTTGAATTTGTGGCCTATTTAGGGTTGAATCAAAAAGAGTAAATAAAAAGAAAAGGGAAAACAAATGCTAGAATAAAAGAAAAAAGGAAAGAAGCCCGCACCCCCGCCCCCCTCGGCCTTTCGGCCCATCTGGCCCATCCCACGTGTGCGCCTTCCTCCCCCCTCTTCTCTCTCTGCCCTGGCGAGCCCACCCGTCAGCGCAGCCGCTTTCCCCGCGTCCGCGCCCGCTTCCCCCGCTCTCTCTGCCCGCGGGCCCCGGCTGTCAGCTCCTCCGTCTCCGTGTAACCGCCGCCCCGAGCTGCGCGTGCCGCGGACTCCGCGCCCACGTCGCGCGTGGAGCTCGCAACCACCTCGCCCTCGGCCACTTGAGCCCGGAGCCTCGCCCACCCTCTCCCCCTCCCTCATTTGCGCACCTGCAGGCCTCCTTTCCACCTCCCCCACGCTGCTCACACGCCAAAGCGCCGCCGCCATTAACCGCCGCCGCCCGAGCCCGTTTCTCCGTCGCCGTTGGAGCCCCGCCGTGCCCTCTGCCACGGTGAGCTTCGCCCCGACGTCTGCAACCCGGGACACGCCCCAATTTCCCCTCTCCCTCCCCAATTTTCTCTGCCCGCGCTCACCCGCCGTTCTCTGCGTAGTCGCCGAGGTCCGCCACCGTCGACTCGGGCTACCGCCGCGCCTTCACCGCCACCGAGGAGTCCCCGGAGTTTGCCTTGAGGTAAGGGACCTCCCTCGCCCTCTCCCTTCCTTTTTTATTGTCCCTGCTGCGCTTAATTCCTCGCCGGAGTCCTTTAGCGCCACCGCCGAGCCGCTTCGCCATGGGCCGCCCCCCTCCGGTGTTCCTGCCCCGACCTAGTCCCCACCGGAAGGTTCCCCGCGCCCTCCCCAACCTCCTCGGCCATCCAGGTCGCCCCAAGGACCCGCAGAGCCCCCGCGCCCCTCGTCTCCGGCGAGTACTCCGTTGCGGGAACGGGCGTCGCCGCCTCTGCTAGCCGGAGGGGAAGACAGAAGCCGGCCGCCAGATCTCCGTCGTCCAGCTTAGATCGGACGGCCCTGTTTCAAATAGGTCGAGCCCAATCCTAGTCGTCCGCCTGAGATCCGATGGCCCAAGGCCGTTCCCCCCCCCCCCCCCCCCCCCCGCACCCCGCCTTCCTGCCATTTGGGCCCCGCCTGTCAGCCGTCCGCCCCCGCGCTGCCCGCCCGGCCCCACCTGTCAGCCGCTCATGCCGCCGCGCGCTCGCGCGCCCGCCCGCGGATCTAATCTCGGGCGTTGATCTGAGATCCAACGGCCGTAGAAGCCCGATACCCCTTCGCCCGCGCAATTTCTTAAAGAGATCCCCGGCTTTCTGCAAATTAACCCGCCGTCCCTGGATCTTCGCAGTTAGGTCCTCGGACCTTTTATTTAATCCAAAATAAGTATTTAAGGCATATTTTTAATCCCTAAACTTGTAAAATTCATAACTTTGTCATATGAACTCCAAATTAGGTGCTTCAAATTGCAAAATGTTCATAATATTTTTATCTATCTATTTAAACAATGTTTCCCTGCTGTTTTTATGCCCCAATTAATAGTTGATCATTAGGGTAAAATTAATGTTATTGGAACCCTATTTGAGATAAATGGAAGATAGTAGACTTTAATAAAAGTTGGAGCACCTAAGTTTATGGACTTAAAACCATGTAATGATTTAACCCCACCACTGACTTAGACCTGATTAGTGGATAATGAATCACTTTGTATAGTCATCTACCCTAGACCTAGGGAACACCAGATTACCAACCCTTTTCTACTGTGAACTTGTGATCTCTCTGCTGCATATGTTTGGTTTATTGCTTTTGTTTGTTATTTCCCAAGTGCATAGAATGAATGATTACTTTACGTAGACAACGGGCAGTCTGTGTTTCCCAAGGAAGTTGCAGAAGAAGTCCCTGATCAGCAGTTTGGTGAAGGCAAGTGTCCTCTGACCCATTATGTCCTATTCACTTATAATTCACTTTCCCGCATTACTTAATTGAAACCTAAGAATTGACTAGCTTTATACTTTACCTTATCCTTGATGACCTGTTGGGTTATTATGGTTAGCATTTTGCTATTGCCTCAACCTAATCAATGAACATGATGTGACTATTTATGATACGATACTGTTATCCCGATGATATTGATGATCTTGTGATACTCTAGGGGGCTCAGGCTGTTTCCTGAGTACCTCTCCGTAAGGACCTGTTCGTTGAGAGACCACCCGGGATAACAGTGCAACCATGAGGGTGAAATGGGAAGCCCTTAGCTAATTAATTAGAGGAACTAGAGGTGTAGTTGCTTCGCCGTCGTGCCGTCAATGGGGTCCAGGCACAGTGCTTGCTCTGCCAAGGCTGAGTGCCGAGGTTCTTTCGTTTTGCTTTTTGTTAGTCACTCTCCTGCGGGGAGGGGTACTGTGTTTATCAAACTGGAGAAACCTAACGGGCAGCTATGATCTCTAGGGAATCTTTGTAACAGCTACGTAGTGATACCCTGCCGGACCACCTAGGAAGTGATCAATGGGGATTAGCTCTCCCCGGGCAAAACGGGAATCACGGCTCATGGGTAAAGTGTGCGACCTCTGCAGAGGGTAGTGAAACTGATATATCAGCCGTGCTCACGGTTAAGAGTAGCCTTGGGATCCTCTTTGATTAGAGATACTCCGGATACACTTTGGATGATGACTTTAATGTTATGGTTAATGATGGTGACTTTAATTATGTATTCTGGTATTTCCTCTCTGAGGAGGTACTTTTGGGATTATAACTTGGGATTCATGATAAAATCTGGCTTCTACTAATAATAAATACTTGACCAACTAAAAGCAACTGCTTGAGCCTAACCCCACATAAAGCTAGTCCACTTCAGCCAAACGGGGCATTTGCTGAGTACGTTGATGTGTACTCATCCTTGCTTTACCACAAAACACCAGGTTGTCCCTGTTGCAACCACTGCTCAGGAGAAGATGAAGCTGTGGAAGGAGACTTCCAGGAATTCCAAGACTACGACGAGTTTTAGGTGTGGGTTGGCGGCAACCCCCAGTCAGCTGCCTATGAAGGCCTTATCTTTACTACGTTTCGCTTAGCACTTTGATTTACCAGTTAAGTTGATGACTATGTGGATGTCTCTGACTCTGTGATGTAATAAGTTAATACTCTTTTATGTTGTTATTCGAGCACTGTGCGATGATGTTCATTTATGTAATCGTTGTGTACGTGAGTTCTGATCCTGGCACGTACATAGTTCGCATTCGGTTTGCCTTCAAACCGGGTGTGACATCCGCCACTACGACGCCGCTTGACGCTGGCGCCGCTGCCGCCGGATCCCCGGCTGGGGCATGGGAAGCCACTGGCGCTGTTTTGGCAGCAACTAGGGGTGGATCACTGGCACCACCCTCAGCAGATTCCTGCTGCTGAGAGCCAGACCCGTCGGTGGGCCTGGTATCTGGCGGAGGAGGCGTGGCCTTGGGAGCAGCGGAGGAAGAAGCCCTGCAAACAGATGATGGGTTAAGACTTGTCAGCATGATGATTAGGATTAAAGAAAAAGGGACTACACTTACTTGGGGCCCTGGACTTTCCAGTGACCCAGGAAGCGAGGCGATCGCCGCTCCTGCTACTGTTGCTGTTGCTGCTGCTGGTGCTCCTGGGGGTGATCACCCCCAGATGGTGGTGGTGGCGGCGGGACCGAAGGACTGACGCGCCTCTGTGCGCCGTGGGCCTGAGAGCTGGCCTCCTCGGCCCCACCCACAGTCCTCTGGCGCTTCTGGGGGGCTCCAAAACGAACGACCATCAGTGTGACGCAGCCTGCGTCGCCTCTCCTCCTCCGACCCCCCGAAGCTACCTGGGGCGGAGGCACTACTTGTAGCCCCTTTGCCCTTGTCCAAGGGGCTGGGGGCCATGGCGGGATTGGCGCTGGGAGCCACACCGGCGGGCTGGGGACCTCCAGCCGGTGCATCGGAGATCCGGATCCCGCGGAGGGGGTCCCGACCATCGGTCTGGCGAACCGCCACGCCGCTGTCATCGAGGGTCGGCAGCGTGGCCAAGATCACCGTCCTCAGGCCTAGGTCATCGCAGAGCGCAGGGATGTCTTGGGGAGTATCAGGGATTCAGGGACAAAAGTATCCCAGTAATCCCCCCACCAGGAGTTCCAGCTCGTCCCAGGACAGATTGGTACTCGGCCCGCGCTGGATCCTACCGATGTCGTTCAGGTCGGTGAACCAGCAGGACAGGCGCGACCTCCTCTGCAGCGGCACGATCCGGCGCTTCAGAAGATCGCCGACCACGTGCATTGATGTCAGGCCGCCCGTAGCCAAGACCTTGATCTTGTCCAATACGGGCAGGAACTCTAGCGAGAGGGATGGCTTGGTCCTCCATTTCTTGCGGTCGAGCGCTGGCCCATCGCTCGGCAGGATGAGGCGGTCGTTGGCCTCGGTGCTGGCAATCACCCAGCCGCTATGCCAGTTTTCCCACCCGCACCATCAAAGGTGGGGATGTAGACTATGGCCAGATCTGGCCTCGTTTGGAAGTAGTAGGCACCGATGTGGACCCTAGTCTTCCCGGACTTGACCAACACGAAGAAGTAGCGAAAGAGAGAAGTGTAGGGGGCCACACCTACGAACATCTCGCAGAGGTGGACAAAGATTGCTGCTTAGAGGATGGAGTGGGGCGTGAGGTGTTGAAGCTGAAGCCCGAACTCCTCCAGCAGTAGAAGGAAGAAGGGCGAAATCGGCAGCGCCAACCCGCAAGAGATGTAGGAGGTGAACAGCACAAACTCCCCGGTGGTGAGATCGCCAAGGGGGGCAGCGCCGACACGGATTCTTCCGGCGAGCCCTGGCGTGCTCCACCCAAGCAGGCCACGCACCAGATTAAGCGCTTCCTCATACTAAAAGCGGCCAGGATGACCAAGCGAAGCCAAGGCGTGTGCGGCGGTGCGGGCGTGGAACAGAGGAGCACAAAGGCAAAGGGGCATAGCCGGTTGGGAGAGAATGCGAAAAGGTAACTGCTGCACGCGGGGTGAATCCTTTTTCAAGGAAACCTGAATCCTTGTTCAGGGAAACCCTTCCGCGCACCCCTGAATCACCGCAGGAAATCCCGTTCGACGGGCACCTAGGACCGAGGCAGCCCAGTCTGTGACACGGGGGCCTGGGTCCACAAGTCATATAGTTTGTTTGCCGGATTTCGGGTGTGAAAAGACCGAACCGCCGCACGCGATAGCGCGCCTCCTTGGGGCCGTTGCATAAGACAAAAGGTAATCTTTAAAACCAATGCAGCGGCAACGAGGCACCCCACACGTGGCCCGACGAAACCACCAGTCGTGGGGCCGTGGGTCAGTCAGCCGCGGAGACAGATATGGCAGTTGACGTGACCGAAGGTGGATTGACAGTGGGCGCGTCAGCAGACGTGCTAAAACAGCACGCCAATCACCAATCAGGCCATGTTGAGGCAAGGTAGCCTCGGGCGACTACTCTGGGCTAGCAACAGCACCTGACCTCACCACATGGGTGGGTCCGCTGCCACCACGTGTCCATAGAAAGTGACATACTCTGAGGTGTCACCAGTGCGTCTGGACCGCCATGGGAAGGTGCTGGACCCCTGTATATACGGTCCGGGCCTCCAAGTTTGGTCTAGGACCCCCACGTGTGCGAACCGAACCCCTAGAATGGGATCCGAACCCCCCGTATGGGTCCGGGCCGCCCACAGTGGGGTCCTAGGGTTCCAGGACAGAACAAACCCAGGCCTTAATCAGGACCTAGGCGGGGGTCGAGAGCCGACACGTGTCTAGACCTAATCTGGTGGGATCTGCACCTTATCACATACACTCCTGCTCCCCGCCCAAGCGGAGACCCGATGCTGCCATGTGGCCTACTGCGCGTGGCGTAAGCCAACGGGCGGAGCCTGGCATAAAGCCTCTGGGCTACATGCATCTTTGCATTCATTACGGATAAGACGTGCGTCTGTCCATTCCAGTGATAGGCGGCACACCCAGTCCACGTTGCGTGGGCCGTGCAGTTACTCACACATTACCATAGCGAGGGCAATGACTCACCATTACTCGTGCGTTTCCAAGAAAAGGGTTACTGCCTATCAATGCTGCATGGACTGCAGTCATCATGACTCCTGCTGATTACTCATGCGTTACTAAGACAGAGGGAGCAACATAGCGTCCAGTAAAGATCTTGGTGTGCTGTCAGCATTAATTATTCACATAATGTATTTCTTCCATTATGCTCCTGGGCCCGCATGTCGGGGCTCAACATCCTTGTATGTGCCTCCCTTAAACTATAAAAGGGAAGGCACACAGCGTTACAAGGGACACACTCAATACAACTTACACACAGTGGAGGTAGGGTATTACGCTCCAGCGGCTGAACCACTATAATCCCTCGAGTCCTCTTGTGTTCATCTGAAATTCACCAAACAGGCAAACGCTTAGGCCCCCTCCTCATCTTAGGATTAGGGCGGGTGCATTCCACCACCCGTCCAGAGGATTTTCCCACTGACACATTTCTTCTCAAAAAGATTACAAAAAGGGAAACTAGTGCTTGTGTTACTAATGACATATCTCTTGAGCATATTTATGAAAATCTACAAAAGAGTAAGCGCATGTTCAATTTATTAAAAGACACAAGCCTCAAGGGTTGCTCTTCACCTAAAAGAAGAAAGGTAAAAGCAAAGGTATGGGAACTCATCTTCTTAATCAACAATAGTTCCCATCAATTGGTATTTGTTCTAAATTATCATATTCCACCTATGAGAATAATAGATTCCTTATTGGACTAAAATCAGCTAGAAGTGCATTCAATCTTGTTTTCATAAATGCACTAGTCGACTAGAATCTAATTCATGCCTTTGATATATCTGTTCTCATATTAATATGCTTCTAAGCTATGTTAATAAATCCAATATGAAGAAGTAAACTTCTTATGATTGATTAGGAATGTTAAAAGGTGCATATTCCTCTGTTCAATGATGTGCACTAATATTAAGGATGTTACTTCATGTCTGTGTGACTTGTGGATGACGAATTGTTTATATCTCTTATCTAAAGAATTCATCATTCATCATATACTCCCTTGTACTGCTAATATCCTTTTTGAGTATTTTTAAGTTTGAAAAGAAAAAGAGACAGCTACAAAGGGAGGACACTCAAATGAAAAGGAAGACATCAAGAACAACAACACCTACTTAGACAGTAAGATCTTCAAATTAATAAATGGTGTGGTTGTAAGTATTCTAAACCTTTTTTGATTACCAGGCATAAAGTGATTATTTCAAATATTACATGCCTTGATCAAGATGTTCAATGTATTCCCTATTCTCTTTAAAAGAAAAGTGCATCTAACCAAGTCATTCAAATTCTTGATGCATATCCTTAGGGGGAGCCCCATTTCTATATCTTGATCATTTTGAGACTAACATTTTCTCTTAGTGATCCCATAGAGTCTCAAGTATGAGAATAAGTTTCTCATGAAATATGCTACCTCAAATCAATCCAATTTGGTAAAGTAATATCACTTTTATCAAAGATTGTAGCTTTCATTATTAAAGTAGCATATTTACTGGATTCTCCTATTTTAAGCTTATTTGATAATGCATATGTTGTTCTTTTGATCGCATCTGTTATTCGTTTGATCATTGAATAACTTCAATTGACACTTATGTTGCTTAGTGCCTCATATACTATCATTTAATGTCTCTCTTGATTTGCACTAAGTTAAAAGGAGAATTCAGGATAAATTTATGCAATTTGTGATCTACTTGATATATGACAACAATGACTTAGAAAAGGATCACTAGTTGTAGAACTCTCTCTTGTGCAATATATTTCCATACATTGTCTTGAAAATACGTCTTAAGTAACCAAGACTAAGGACAAACCACAATGAAGAGATCGTCTCTATGTAAAGGTACAAAAGGGTAAACCACTTCCTCTCATTTATACATGTACCTAAATCTTCCTCTTATATACATTCTTTGCATATCTTTTATAAAAGGAAGAGAAAGCATGTCTATGCATATCCCTACTTTATACCTAGTTTTACCTCTCAAAAATTTCATTCCTGCATTGATGCATTTTTGTAAAACTAGGTGAACTAATTTTCTTGTCAAAGAGCTTAAAGCTTAACCTTGTAACGAGTATAAGCTACCTTTATCTCAAAGGTGGAAGTTCATTAAGTCTCTTTGAAACCTTAAGGGCAAATGCATCAAATATCTATAACATGCTTTCATAAGTGCATAGTTTGTCGTGAGCATCACATTTATATTATGACACAATGCACTTCACATTGTCTATAATATAGATATGTTCTTATTGACCTCATTATGTGCATTTGGCATTTAAGGCCAAAATATGTATTCCTCTCAAGGCACATATTTAGGGGGAGCAATCTATATTATATAGAACTATGATAAAGCTTAATTGACATATCTATTGATCATATCTCCTTCATTTGGTACACATCCATATTTCTTATTCTTCTTGTGCCAAGGCTAAGACTAATGTGCTTCCACGAGTATTTCTTGTATTAGTCTTAGATTGAAAGGGAAATGGAGTATTCGGCAAAGACAACGCTTCCACTCAACTCCATCGGTATTATTTACCCTTTGCCGGTTTTCCGCCATCTCTCCAATTGGTATAATATTTCACTTATATTTATTTTATCAATGTGAAAAAAGGGCTCACAAAGTCTCCGTTTTTGGCGATTAATGCCAAAGGGGGAGAAAGTATTAGCCCAAAGCAAAAGGACAACACCACCACCTTTCGAAAAGTTTTAATTAATATATTTCAAATTGGTATGTTTACTCTTAATTGGTATATTTTCAGAATTAGCATCTAAGCTACATACTTCCAATTGGTATATATTAAAATCCTCTTGAAAGCTAAGAGGAGAATTTCATTCAGGAGGAGTTTTGTTTAAGTCAAAGGAAAAGCATTTTGAAATAGGGGGAGGAAATTTCAAATCTTGAAAATGCTTCTCGCAATCTTATTCATATACCTTTGCCTATTTGCAAAAAGAATTTGAAAAGACTTTCCAAAAGAATTTGCAAAAAAACATATGGTGCAAGAGTTGGTCCAAAATGTTAAACAAAAGAAAGCAATCCATGCATATCTAATGAAACAATAAATTGGTTTAATTCCAAGTAACCTATGCACTTACCTTATGCAAACTAGTTCAATTCTGCACTTATATATTTGCTTTGGTTTGTGTTGGCAACAATCACCAAAAAGGGGGAGATTGAAAGGGAAATAGGGTTAAGCTTTTCCCAGTATTAATTTTGGTGGTTGAATGCCCAACACAAATATTGAATTAACTAGTTTGCTCTAGATTATATATTCTATAGGTGCATAAAGGTTCAACACAAACCAAAAGTTTGAAGTTAGGGATCAAATTCAAAGGAGCAAAGAAACCGAGTGTGCTCTGGTCTAGCGCACCGGACTGTCCGGTGTGCCACCGGATAGTGTCCGGTGCACCAAGACCGTACAGAGTCCAACGAGCCACTCTCGGGCTTCAGCAGGCGCACTCGCTAAAAATCACCGGACTGTCCGATGTGCCAGTGGAGCAATGGCTACTTCGCGCAATGGCCAACTGCAAAAGTTCCTGACGCAAGGAACAGTGCGCGGCAGAGTCAGAGCGCAGAGTCAGAGGCACACCAAACAGTGAACAGTACATGTTCGGTGCGGCACCGGACTGTCTGGTGCCACATGAGGACAAAGCCTCCAACGGTCGACCTACTCCTAACCCTAACGGTTGGGTGACGTGGTGGCGCACCGGACTATCCGGTGCGCCCATCTCCAGCAGCCTTTCCCAACGGCTACAAGATGGTTGGTGGCTATAAATACCACCCCAACCGGCCATTTCAAGGTGAGGGAGCCCAAGCAACATTCCAAGTCATATAGTTGACATATCCAAGCCCTCCCAACCACCTCTATTCATTGATCTATCTCATACACAAGATTTAGTCCACCACAAGCAATACAAGTGCCACAAAAGAGAGATCAAGCAAAAGAGAGCTACTCGTGTGAGTTTAGCAATAGTGTCTTGTGAGATTCATTGAGAGAAAGTGTATGCTACATCTTGTGATCATTTGAGCATGGAGTTTTGACTCCCATTCATTGTAAAGCTAGCAAGATCCCCTTATCTTTGTGGTTGGCCTTGCGGAGACTTCGGTCTTTTGTTGACAAAGAAGAAGAAGCACTCGCTAGTCTTGGTGATCGATGGAGAGAGGTAAAGGGTTGAAAAAGACCCTTCCTTAGTGGACTCCTCAACAGGGATTAGGTTCTTGAGAACCAAACCTCAGTAAAACAAATCACCCATGTCCCTTGTGTTTATTGCTTGTGATTTGTTTGTTTTCTCTTTCTCTAAGTTCTCTTGCACTATTCCTTGCTAATATTATTTTGTGTTGCTTCTAGTTAAATTCTTATTTAGAGGAGCAATGCCTTGCAAGAAAGAACTTGTGTTATTCCTCTTCTTATCTAAGCCCTCTTGCTTTATTCTCCATAAACATTTTAGTTGTGATTTGTTAATTCCGAAATTCTTTGAAAGCAACACTCTTTGTAGGTCATGAGTGGCAAGTGGACTTGCGCCCACGCTGTGGCTCGGTGCCAGGCGTGGTTGATGCGGCCGACTATTTATGGCGGGTCAGTCTGGGGCTCGACATGGGATCCACTCGATGGTTCCCTTCCGACACGCTCGGCCCCTGTCAGGTTTCGCCACACTCGACCCCATGCTCGGTGCCACGGGGTTCGACCAGGGGCGAGTTCTTTCAGGGTTGACGTATCCACTTATTCCAATTGACTCCAACTGACTGACGGGACCCAGCGACCAGGGGCTCTTTCCTCAGCGTGTTCTCTGACCAGCGGGTCCCCGAGACCGGGGATCATTTCCACGACAAGTTTATAATAGTTGGAATTATAGACATTAAGGTATCATCAGACATGTCTGGTGCATGCACCAATAGTGCATCATACATATTTGGTGCCTCCAATTTTAGCCCACGAAAAGATAATGATTAGATTTCTATGTGGGTGTATAAATAGACCTCTTGGTCGGACTTGGTTGTCATTATTGCACTCTAAACACTTGTGCACACCTCTAGAGGCTAGAGGAACACACTCAACTCACTCATCTTGTAGATCATCATTAGGGTGAGATCGATATGCATCTAGCACCCTACCTTACATATCTTATATGTGTCATCTGTCAGACTTTCTTGGAGGTCCTGATCCTTGCTCGCGCATGTGAGAATCGACTCATTGTTATAGATGTTCATAGGTTCATCTATACGATACATATTATAGATCAAATTTTGGATGTTCCTATGGACGGTTTACTATTTATCTGACCCTAAGTTTGGTATATGGTGTGGGTAGTCTAGACGACTTTCTAGCCTATTTCTTCTACTTTGATCGCGTGCATGGCACACGTCAATTTGGGACCGATGATCATCAAAATCATGCTTTAGACAAGTATATATATATCATTTTTAATACACACTTCTTTATCTTTTTAGTTGACCAAAAAGAGGACAGTCGGTTCAAGGGAGCTGATCAGTGTGACCAGCATGGGCTGATCCACAAGATCAAGCTAGAATTTGATGTTTTACATGTTATTGTGCATATGCAGAGTGATTCACCGATCCCAACATGTCCTTTTTGTCTTGTAGGTCAAGCTAGGTTACACGCCTAGTTGATTGTTCTTAGCACATAAAAGGCAATCAAAGCCGCATTTAAGGAGAGGAGATCGTAGCAATATCGGATCTCCAGGCTCTGCGTATGTTGGCTGCTCGGACAACCGGCCACCAGTTTCCAGTGATAACAGATGGCTAAGGGACCGATGCCACGGTAGCTGAGCTCCAACATGCAGGGGGCATGACACCGTGATCGATAGAGGAGAGATGCGCGAGGTCAGGGTCCGAGCATAGGAGAAAGAGAAACGACAGAGAAGAGGACGACGACAAACAATATAGTAACCTCGATGTTAAGATCTATGCCATCGAGCTATGGTGTCGAGTTCGGCGTTATAGATCTACGTCGAGGTTCCATCATGTCATGGTCACCGTAACCTCCACATCAATAATAGTTTGATGCCTCAATGCTATTACATATGATGTTGGGATGTGTAATCTCGGCTCCATAGGCCATGACAATTATCCTACTATTAGTTTCTTTAGAGATCTAAACGTGATTTTTCAAAAAAAAATGTGTGTGTATATGTATGTATGTAATCGACCAAGATGACATGAGGCCATGGTGGCCAGGTGGCAGTGCATCAAAAGGCCACAATCGTATCTTCGGGGGGAAAGGAAGTGGAGAGAAGAATGGCCAAAGATGTTTGTGGCCACAGCTTTGTGAGCCACATACTACCTCCAACAGTCTTAGGATGTCTCTAACAAAGGCTTATAAAGCATCATGTACACTAAACTTAGCATATGCAGCAGTGGGCAAGGCCGCCAGCAAGGAACGGTAAAGGGGCTATAAAATGTAGTGGTCGTTGAGAATCCTCTAAATCTAGTGAACGAGCAACGTTCGATATACAGGGCAGTTGTGTCCTCGTGCCTAGAGCACCGTCCGTGTTTTTGTCCTTGCCGTATTAAAAAAATGATTAGTAATGTATGTGATGTAATGTATGGTACCTGTGTTTGCGTCCTTGTTGTACTTAAGAAAACAATTACGTTGCTACAGATTGTTTTTTGATAGGCAAAAAATAATGGAAAATACAAATTCAGGTAACACTATAGATATAGATGACCAAATTTAGAGTACGTTGTTGGATATAAACAAGATATAAAGACGAAATCTTTTAGGAAGTGTTGTAAAGTATAGAGTATATTTTTTAGAGCATGCAATTTAGCGAACGCTGCTGGAGACAGCCTTAGTTATCTCACTTTATATTTCAAATTATACCGTCTAAATATTGTTTTACACATATACATGGTCTGCTGGGTATAGTCATGGTTGCGATCCAACCGTAGGATGATGAAACTACAACTGAACGGATGTGGTCCAGTGAAATCCTACGGCTGGATTCGAAAATAATGGCTAGTTTGGAAACCCTATTTTTCTAAGAGATTTTCATTTTCTCAAAAAAAATTAGTTTATTTTTCTTAGGAAAATAGAAATCTATTGGAAAAATTGTGTTTCCAAACTAGACTTAAGAGATGACGGCAACCATGACGATGACAGAGTGGGCTCATTGGAAAATCGGCCCGCCGGTGGCAAAGAAGCCCAGTTGGCGGCCCGGCCAGACACGGCAGTAACGGCACTCACTCGTTCCATCCGTGGCTTGCGTTGCGTTGCATTTTGCCGGCTCCACAGCAGCACATCACAGGGTGATTCGTTTTCTCTCTCCTGTCCGTTTGCTAATTTTGCTTGCTTGGTTGCATGCTGTGCTGAGATTTCTCCTGCCCAACGAACCGCGCGTATGCAGCATGACCTCCTCCTCCCTCGTCCCATCTGCTACTTTAGCTGCTCGTCACACACAGCAGCTTCCTCTCGCAAGCACGCTCGATCAGCCGCATGGATCCCGGCCGCCTCCATCTCCTTTCTTCTTCACTTGACCTCTTCTCCCCTTCCACCCACTTCCATTCTTGCCTACTTGCAGCTAGCTTTCTTGGCTGATCGATCTTGATCCGCCGCTGATGCGATCAAATAATAATCTGCTCTAGTTCCTTACCTTGATCGAAACATCATCAACGACGCATACCATGGGGGATGTGGGATGTGGCTGTGCTTGCTAGCAGCGCCACTCGGCACAGCTGCAAGGTGTGCCGGAAGGGCTTCCCCTGCGGCCGCTCGCTCGGCGGCCACATGCGTTCGCATTCCCTGGCCGACGAGCTGGACGACGAGGAGGAGCACCAACAGCGGCAAGGCCTTGATTGCGCGACGGCTCCGGGAGCAGGAGGTCACGGGCTGAGGGACAAGCCGAAGAAGACACGGCGCCTCTCGAGCCTCAGCGACTGCGGTGGCCGCGGTGACGTGTTTTCACCGTGTGAGTCGAACGTCGATTACCGCCGCGCGCGAGGCGGTGGCAAAGCGATGGAACTGGAGCGTGATTGGAAGCAGGAGGGCTTGATGCCGCCGCCGAGGCGTAGGCGCTCTATGCGTGTGCCGGCTCGCACGCCGCCGCCGACTGCCTTCGACAAGGAGCCGGAGGATGTCGCACTCTCCCTCATCATGCTGTCGTGCGACATCGTGGACCGTCGCGGTTGCTCCACGGCCGTGGGCGCCAAGTACTCGCCGGGAGAGGACAGCACGAGGCGAGATTATCAGTACGAGTACCACCACCATGACGCCGACTCCAACGACGGCACCAAAATCAACAAGAGGAAGCTCCATCACAGCGACGTTGGTGACGAGAAGCGGGGCCGGTACGAGTGCCCTGTATGCGGGAGGACGTTCCGGTCGTACCAAGCACTCGGCGGTCACCGCGCTAGCTACAAGCGGATCAATAGTAACTGTAGCATCGCCAAACCTATCCTTGACTACCAACCGGAGCCCAAGCCCAGCGTCGAGACCAACACTACCTCCATGGTTAGTAATAATAGGACGATTAAATTCGAGTGTCGCATCTGCTTTAGGGTGTTTAGCTCGGGACAGTCGCTCGGTGGACACAAGCGGTCACACTCGATCGCCGGTGAGCTCTATGAGCACGTACATTCTGTCGATGACGATGACGTTGGTGACGATGAGCAACCACTGATCTCTGATGAGTTTCTTGATCTCAATCTGCCAGCTCCAGGAGTTGAGGATTGAAATTTGGCTACTTAAGTCTTGATTTTCAGACGAAGTATGGATGTGGTACCTACATACTAGTGTGAACTATAGATTCAGGTTCAATCGATTCTTCGGAGCTTCAAGTTACGAGTGATCTAGATTCGGTGAGATGAACAATGATTGCTAATCTTCTTGGGTTCAAATTTCACTTATATTATGCATTTTACTAGTTTTTTTGTTTTGTTTTTCAGTATCTTTATATAGAGTGATAAGCATCTCATAATAAAGTGCTAAACCTGAGATAATTCAATGAAAGATTTTTAATTTTTAATTCAGTCAGCATTGTATTTCTCAAGTTTATAGAATTCAGTGAATGCTTTTAAGTTTGATATTAATCTCCCTTTTTTGTTGACTCTCTAACTGATCTAAGTAGCTCCTTAGCGTCGTCCATAGCCTTTTACTGCTGCTTTTTACTGACCTAGAATTCGGGTAGGCAGTGGCAGCATACTCACAGCATTCTCATGATACTGGTGGTTGGTTTTATTTAGGGTTTTTCAAAGATTGGAGCAACAAGTAGGCCAATTCACCTCTCCCTTTCCATCTCTTCGTTTCTTCTTTTTACGTGACACAAGGAATGAACTGTGTCTGTGACCCACCCAGCTGAAACAAAGTGTGAGGGGAATGGAAAAGGAGGCTGCAGCAATCAAGCAAAAAAGCTTTGCTGAGCAGACTGTGTAAAAGTTCAATTAGGGCTGGTTTGGTAGATATGGTATTTCCATGTCCACCAAACCAGCCCTTAAGAGCTAGCTGCAAGTGCCACGGTACTATGACAAGGCTAGAGAAGAGTTTAAGATCTTTAGCAGAGATGGATTCCAGATGATGGGTGCAGTGAACATATCGCTTCTGTGACACTATCCCTCTTGATCTCTCTTGATATTTCTGTGATCTCTCTTGATCTGTAACCCGATACAAAAATCAACGGCTCTCTCAAATTAGCTATAGGTTGTGTTGTACTCCCTCCGTCCTTTTTTTTATTTGTCGTGTTTTAGTTCAAAAATAAACTAGCGAGCGATAAATATTCAAGAACGGAGGTAGTTTCAAAGATACCTATGGCGGTTACGTATCTAGGACCTTTGACGCAAGTCGATGAGTCTCTAACTCTATAGAGATTACTTCTCAATACAATTTCTTTTAGCAAAAAAATCAGCTTGAGAAACTCTATGGTAGTTCATTGCCAAATACTCCAGAATTGTGCTGGATGAGATGCCCCAGTCCTGAAGTAGCATCATAGCATAAGATGACTTGGGATGGCAGACACCCCAGAAACAACAATACCGGAAGAAGCGAGCAGCCTTTCACAGAACGGTAGGTATCTCTATTCTGGAATAAGATATCAGAAAAAAAAAGAGAAGTACTAGCTATACATGGGATTTGAGAGGTGATGGTTAGTGGGGTGTCAAAATCTGAAGATCGGGAGGCATTGACCAAAATTAGTTGGCGAGGGCAAGGCTTCCTACCGAGGAACCGTGATCAGCAAACTCCTCTTTGTTCAGTGTATCATTACCTCCCTGAAAAGGGATTAAAGGGTAATAATTGGGACGGTTGATTAGTTAGCGAGCGAGCTTTCTAAAATAAATTAAAATAAAAGGTTAGTGATCAAGATGACATTCACAACAACAGGTATCCTTCCTTGGGATGCACTCTTCACAAAAAGGACCCAGTTTTTTTTCTCGCATCTGTCTCGTGCACACACCAGCACCTTCGTATCCTCACATCACCGACAAATCTGATTCTTTACCTCAAGTATATACAATACCTCAAATTAGGGAATGAAAGAACAGAGATTGAGACGCATCTGTGCTAGTATTGCAAACAAAGCAACGCATGGATCTCACACAAACACAACTAAGGTGTTTGGTTTGATGAATCACTCTATCTAAAATAAAGTAGTGCATCATAGGTTCATTCCTCAAATTTAGTGGGATGACTCCATTCTACATATTAGTACTAAACAACTAACTATGAGGAATGAGGTGGTGATAGATTAACTCACTCCATTCCACAAACCAAACAAAAAAAGTAAGGAGTGAAAAGATGATGGACTACATCATTCCTCAAACCAAACACTCCAAACATTCCTTACACTGGCTGTCTTTAAAACAAAAGAATGCAGTCGTGACAAACGTATCACATCAAATGGATTCAACTGGAGTCTGTCGGTAGCACATTATTTGCATGAATCGATTCCGAAAGCACTCGGTCTGCAAACGAAAACCACCGCGGGTAATCCAGACAGTGGCAACTCTTACAATCTACATGTTCAGTTTCTCGAATGGACATACAGCGATGAAAATACAACAGATGGTACATACAACAAGGTTGATTTCTCGAATGGGGATGGGGGGTAGGGGGTGGGGGCAGCAAAACCCCGTGGAAGCTCAGTTGAGTTCCAAGTGTGCTAACAAAATGCCGCGAAAAGTACATAGTAGTTGAAGAATGTACAACTTCATGAACTATCAACTCCAGATGAAGCTGAATTTACAACTCCAAGCCATGGCAAAACAGCACCCATCTGAAGTAGATGTCAGATCCAAACTGAATGTGTTATCCATTTCATTGTTGTTCATGGTCTTGGTTGGACATCTCGACGGCCAAAGAGCCTTGTCCACACAACATCTCCTATACAGATGCACTTTGATCCCCAAGACTGTTTGAAGTATCGCTCGGCAGTGACATGTGAAACTCTGAACACTGAGCTCCATTATCTTGGTCACAAACATCTAGTGCAGTGTTCACCGTATTTGAATCTGCAGGCATCTGATTTGGTAGATGTCTGCACTCGACTGCATTGTATACTGACTTCTCACACAAAGATCCATCAAACTGTGCTCCTTCAAACTCTTTATGGTCATCATCCATGGGCAGAGAATTGCTGACAGAATGTTCATGTGTAGAGGACTCAACTGCAGGATCCCCTTCCACCCGCTCAGCTAGAGGTTCACCATGCAGTTCATCATCATCACTGTCCACAGCCAACACGTCAGACCTGTTCTGCTGAGCCCTTTTCCTGAGCATGAAAACGTTAAAATAGTAGCTAACAAACTCCTGGCTAGTTTTATTAGGAAATGCATCCGGAAGGTGGTCCCAAAAGTTCTTGCCCAAGGAGACAGGATTTAAGAAAACAACTCTTTGGAATAGCTTCTCCTCCTCATCAGTCCATCTCAGAGCAACATCCTCTCCCATTTCACAAAGACCTAACTCACGAAACCTGTCCTGTCCCAAGATCATTTTAAGGTTATCCCTTGCTTCAATAATATGCTGTCTGGAACACCTCATAGAACCCTCGTCACTGCAGTTGCAATCTATTTTGCTGTCTCCAGCCCAGTCAACAGGAGATGAGCAGCATGTCACCGGAACAACACAGTACCTGATCCACTTGTCACTTACATAGTCATCACCTCTGGGAACAGACTCTGAAGTGGAAGCAGAACTACAATCCAGATTAGCACAAAACTCTGAAGCACCAGGTACAATCATAGAGTTTAGGGGCCTCCATTCTGGAATGTCAGCCTGGTGCTCAGGTCCAATTGGCACACCCTTTCTAGGCGAACCAATGTCATCAACATGGCTATATGTAACAACTGGCCCACAGTCTTCAAAATAACCAGGGAAGGAAGTCGCCCAATCAGGTATGTCTAAGTTTTCCACTAAAATTGATTGATCATGATTACGGCAAGGGATCACTGAACTACCACTGCAGGTTGTGGCACCATTAATTGCAGGAATGTCATTTGGTTGTTTGATCTCAACCAATCCATCATATAAAGCTGAAAGAAAAAAATGCAGCTAGGTATCTTCTGGATTAATTATTATTATTAGAGCGCTGAACACAGAAGGAAAGGAGAGTACAAAACCTGGAGAAGATATTCCCACTTCACTGGTCAAAGGGTGTTCCTCAAAGGAATATAACCAGGTACAGTGATCTGTTTGCTTTGGACGTTTGCAAGCAATTTGGCATGTCTTGACATCAGAAAGAGGTCGTTTTTCATGATCTACTGTGGCAGATTGATAGCTCTCGCCAGGCAGACAAGAGGAGCCGAAGTTCTCAGAAGAAACTGAAGAACCATCCTTTAAGTCATTTCCAAAATTAGATTCCTCAGAACTTCTACTAGCCTCTAGTCCCCTTAGATTACCATAAGAAAGAAGATCAAACTGATCAGCATTTGCCTCATGCGTGGACAACATATTATCCTGCGAAAAGTCAAAACGTAGAATTAAATGAACAACCAAATTACCAAAAACTATTCAACTATGGAACTGCCTATGACATGCAAATTATTTTAGCTACATAGAGAAGGAACACCAATAGAAAGTCCTTTGATGCCCCTCAAGTGAATGTTACAATCAATGTTTAAAATAGCCAGATATAGCTTCAGCTATAGCGGGCTATAGCATCTGGAAAGGACGAACACTAGGATAATTAGCTTTTAGCGCTAAGCGATCAGTTCCACTAATAGGACCAATTAGCATTCTAAATCAGCTAAATGAACGGTGACTTAGCGCCATAGGCCATAGCCCTTATCCCATAATCAGGTATGGGCCGTGGGCCTTCTCAAAATATCCCCTTGTGGTGGCCCAAAACTACTATGAGACATGAGCCACCCTACCCCAATCCCCCACTCGACCTCTCCACAGTAAAGCGGCAGGACAGCGGCTGTGGATTCATCGGGATGGCGTCGGCGGAGGACAAGGACATGGCAGAGCTGGTGAGTGCCCTCCACCCTGCATGCACTCCTCTCGACCACTCCCAGAAAAAACAGCAGAGCAGTGGTATCTGCAGACCCACCGGGCCGGTAGCAACTGCATATTCGTCAAAGGTGTCAACAGATGATAAGGACATGGCAGAGGTGGTGAGTGCTCTCCCCCCCCCCCCCCTCTGCACACAGCCTACCACAGTGCTTTGTTTCACTAGTGGTTGCGAAATCTGTATGTTTGGTTGGGCACAAGTGATTGGTGGAGCAGCACGAATCCATTTTGTTGTTAGCTTGTTGTGTGCTACAGTGACACAGAAGATGCTAATCGATTCCTCACCCTCCTTCGCAATAGCACGCAACAAGAAACCTAGTGCCCAACCAATAAGAGCCCTGGTGCCCAAAACAGTAATCAGAATAGGTAGTACATCACCAGGTTTGCCTGTGCCCATCAATGTAACCACAGTCAACAACTCTTGCACAAACTTCACCAGTGAGATGAGCAACATATCGTGATCACTTACAAACGTTCCTCTGCCACTGCATCTCTACTGTAGCATCAACTTTATCAGTGAGGTCAACATCCCATCTCACCAAAATGGTATGTCTAGTTTCAGCCTTTCAGGGTACAATAAACACAAGAGTTGCCAGTGCCAATGTCATGAAACGGCAGTTCAGCACTCCACTAAGGTGTATATTCGATCAAAAACACCAAAACAGAACATTCACACATAAAGGAATGTCTACTTTTAATCATTAAGCCTAAGAATTTGAATTATACAAGCTATATGTGTATTAAAAAAAGAAAAAGAATTAACATGCCCACAGATGTTTCATGTATATGTGACATACCACCATACTGTACACCCATGAAGGTTGAAAAAATAAAATAAAAGCTTTGCTATTCACATAGAAAAATAACTTGGAAAGAAAAATAACCGGATTGAAATGGCCTAGGATGAAATACACCGCGACCTGGTGACTCAGTGAGACAGCTCTCGCCAGTGTGTGCAGGTCATGTCATTTTCCATAATTCACAATTATAGTACTAGTACAAAGCGAAAGGGCCTTTAGCGTAATGGTTAAGGCTTTTGAGTAGCACCTCCAGGTCCCGGGTTCGATCCCCCTCGGGGACGAATTTCTGGCTTAGTTAAGAAAATTCCCTCGTTGTGCCCCGCCCGCTCCACCCGCTCCAGGTTACGTCTGTTTCTATATTTGGCAATTTAGGCCAAAGGACACCCAATCCCTTCAGATACAGCCTGGGTAGACGTGAGCAGTCAGCAGTCCTTTAAATGCTGTCTGGGAGGCCAAAAGCCATTTTAGACGTGAGCAGTCAGCAGCAGCAGCCTTCTCCGCCATTTTAGTCGCGAAAAACAGCAGTTGAGCAGTCCAACCGAAGATGAGCAGCTCTTCTGAAGGTATGGATGTTGTGCTGCTTTTGCCTGTTCTTCACTCTTTGTTCTCTGCTCTCTCTCCCCCTCTGTTCTTCATTCCTCTTTGTTCAGCAAGGTCTGGACTCTGGAGGCAGAGCTGCTATTAAGATGTTTGACGTCGCAGATATGCATGGACGTCATGCTGCTGCTGTTCAAGTCATCTTCCCGCAGTCCTTTTTGTTCATAGTCTTATATAAATAATAAACTTCTTGTTGTGCTGTTATGGACTATTTAAGTATTTATACTGCTGCAAGCCTCTATACTATATAATTATATATCTATATATAGTGTTATATATGACTATATATATATATATTGTATATTAGGAGCCCTGGGCTTCCAATAACTAGAGGAAGCCCAGGCCAGACAGTGCAATCTGGTCGAACCGGACCAGGTCCAGACGTCTATAAAAGAAAATCCGTAGTGCTAGGGATCAGTTTTTCACCCCATCTCGATTCATTAGCGACGGTGGTTGCCCGATAGCGCGCGCGCCGGTGGATCCCCGGCCAGTGGCTGCGGTGGCCGCGGCTCTCCGACCTCGACATGCGGTGGCGGCGGTTCCTCGATCCGAAGTAGAGGCGGCGGTTCCCAGGCCGGTGGCGGCGGCTCCCGATCCAGAGGGCGAGCGACGGCAGTGCCCTTGTGCGGTGGCGGCGGTTCCGAGGCCGGTGGCCGCAACTCCATTACCTCGACGCGCGGTGGCGGAGGTTCCTCGATCCGAAGTAGTGCGGCGGTTCCTAGGTCGGTGGCGGCGGCTCCCCTATCCAGAGGGCGAGCGACAGCGGGGCCCTTGTGTGGGCAAGCGGCGGCGTCCCCGAAGCCCCGAGGAGGCGACACTTCCAAGGCCGGCGAGCAAGCGACGCTCGTCGACGTGCGAGTAGCGACAGTGACGCATGAGGCGCGATGTTCGAGCGAGCGGCGTCACGGAAGGCGCGAGATGCGCGCAGCGATGATCGCGCGTGACATCCTCCGATCCGGTGCAGCTTTCTTTTCGATTATTGTGTTTTATGCCTACCACATATATTATTTACGCTAAAAACTGTACGATTTTATGCTTGAACACGGAGTTCGTATATCAGTTTACTGCATGCACATTGGAAAGGCAATTCCTTAATTTATGTTGTTCGTAATTTGCGCGCATGCAATGGAAACTCCCATGATTTTGCCATAATTTTTGAATCTGTATTAAAATAGAAACCGCATGCATGCGGCTGCCATGTTTTCGGATCTGTCATAAAAATAGGATCGTAATAACTGCCTACTAGAGCTATCAACCTCTCGTTGACTCTGTATTTACGCTTATACTTGAGGGATTTTATGCTCAAAACTTAAGGTTTTTACGCTCCACCCGGAGATGCGTCCACCAGTGAACAACATGCCAGATTTTTTACGCGGTGTAAAGAATTGCATAATTACCTACACCGTGTAGTATAATTTGTTTCAGTATACATCATAAACTAGTTCTAATGCGTTTAGCTGCATGTCTGTTGGAGGGATCCTATATTTATGAAGGAAATAAAATATTAAATGCGATTTTTTGTTTTTATGCATGCAATTCATTTCCTTTCATTGCGTATTCTTTCCATCATAAATTCGTGTGCATGCAGCTGGTAACAGATTTTTACGCAGTATACCAAATTGCATAATTATCTACACAGTGTAGCATATTTAGTATCAGTATATATCATAAAATGATCATTACGAGTCTAGCTGCATGGCTGTTGCAGCGATCGTAAATTTATGGAGGAAATAAAGCATTTAAAATAAAAAATGTCACACATATCTTTCCTAAATTTACGCACATGCAAGGGAACGTGTTTGACTCATGCATGCATTTTGCCATAATTTTTGGATCTGTATAACCGCATGCATGCGGCTGCCATGTTTTTCGGATCTACCATAAAAATAGGATCGTAATAACAACCTACTAAAGGTATCAACCTCTCACATTGGCTCGGTATATACGCTTATAATTGAGAGATTTTATGCTCAAAACTTAAGGTTAGTACGCTCCAACTCGGAGATGCGTCCACAAGTGAACAACATGTTAGATTTTTTACGCAGTGTAACGAATTGCATAAATACTTACACCATATAGTATAATTTGTATCAATATATATCATAAAGTAGATCTAATGTGTTTAGCTGCATGACTGTTGGAGGGATCTTATATTTATGAAGGAAATAAAACATTAAATACGATTTTTTGTTTCTATGCGTGCAATTCATTTCCTTTCATTGCACATTATTTTCATCATAAATTCGTGTGCATACAGCTGGTAACAGATTTTTACGCAGTATACCGAATTGCATAATTATCTACACAGTGTAGCATATTTAGTAGCAGCATATATCATAAAATGGTCCTTACGAGTTTAGCTGCATGGCTGTTGCAGCGATCCTAAATTTATGGAGAAAATAAAGCATTTAAAAATAGAAATCGACACACATATCTTTCCTAAATTTACGCGCATGCAAGGGAACGTGTTTGACTCATGCATGCATTTCCTTTTTTGCGCGCACAGACGTGGGCGCGGGTGGTGCAACCAATGATTTCAAGTCGGGCGACTTGCTAGTCGATACACCTGGGCGACCAGGCGATTAATCGTGATTAGGACGACGACTAGGTCGACTAATCGGGTCCTAGTCGACCTGGTCGTCCCTACAGCGCTCCTGCATATTTGCAGGACCTATGTATATAATATTGATATATATAACAATATAGCATATAGAAGGCAACACCAAACATAAGTACATAACAAATATGAATACTAGAACTGGACAATTCAGATTTCAGAACATGAACATCAGTCACTAACTCAATTATATATAGCAATATAGCATATAGGAAGCAATACCAATTACCAAACATAGCAAATATGAATACTCGAAAACAAAATTCAGATTGCAGGTTTCAGAACATGAACAATTGAACATCAGTTACTACTCAGTAGTCACTAACTCACTAATTCATATGATGCAGAGTTGCAGACTTACTAGTTACTACATAAATGTCAAGAACAGACTTACTATTGACCTAAACTAGGAGTCCAGGGCAACTAATCGCCCCCACCCAAATTGGACGACTAATCGCGTTTAGTCGACGACTAATCGGACGACCGGACGATTAGTCGAGCAGATCGGGTCGGCCTCCCTAGTCGTGCTAACAGAACCGACTAATCGCGATTAGTCGGACGACTTGAAATCACTGGGTGCAACCGACAGTCTGGTCCAGTTGGTGCGCTGGGTTGAACCAGGTTGCAGCGGTGATCGGCCTGGGCTTCCTTTAACTATTGGAAGCCCAGGGCTCCTGTTATACCTGCCCTATATATATATATATATATATATATATATATATATATATATATATATATATATATATATATATATATATATATATACGTGTGTGTGTGTGTCCTGGAATACACAGGACGACCAGGGGGACGATTAGGGTCGATCCGAGGCGACTAATCAGCCCGATCGACGCCTAATCGCGACTAATCGCCTGATCGCCCAGTGGCTTCGATCAGGTGATAAGGCGATCTGAAAACTATGCCGTGCGTGGCAAGCGTCCAACCAGGCTACGTCCTGATCGCGTGTGTATCTATCTTTCTTTAGCACTCTAGTCAAGCAGGCTAGCGGCCATGCAAGCTGCCAGGCTAGCCACTTTTCCCCTTGTTTTCCATATAATAGCCATGATGTTGCTCATATATTTGCATTCTAGAATTTTTAAAAAGTATCTATTGCTAAGTCGACTTTAATTAGGAATACCTTCTTTATTGTGTGTTTTTATCATAATTGTATCATAATCTGGCCCGGGGCTTGGAAAAATCCTAGTTCCGCCAGGGGGAGGGGGGCAGGGATTTTCCGGCCAGGACCATGTTTCGGTCTCTTCTTAATATAATACCGGGAGGACGGTCTTTCCCTCCCCGACCGAGTTTATAGTACTAGTACAAAGAACCAGTATCCTCCACATGTATATGATGCATCTATCATACAAAAACAAATATGACTTCTTGTCTTCTTTACAGTTAAAGCATGCACTTTGATTTTTTTTCTTAAAATCTACCCCTGCTTCACAACTCCAAAATGTATATAGAATAACTAAGTGATGGATCTCATTCATTAATTACACCCCTCTGATGTTCACACATTGAACACATTTGATATGTAGTATATGGACATCAGTCCCAACCAATGCTTCAGGTCCTGAATCTTACACTGAAGTATGACAGTATTTGGATACAAATAAGGATGAGCATACACGTGACCAAGCATGATCATAAACTGCAGTCTATCAGTATTTGAATAGTTTTCTTAGGGAACACGGAATTCAGTAAGACTATCTCCAGCATTCTCCATATCCCACTCCCTATCTCACCCCCTATTTCAAACTCCACTCCGGAAACAATACAATCTACAGTACAAAACAGTACTTTGCACGTCGTTTACACGGCCTGCTGGAGATGGCCTAAGGGTCACTCCTTACTTCCTCCACTTGGCATTTCACTTCATTTCATGGCATAAAAAGACCATGAAAACCGTTTGCTTGCAACAACCACATGTAACGAGGGCATTCCCACCCCGGCGGCACTACGGATAGCTAGAATCGCACGCAAAGGTATGACCACTAACATAATCCTAGTCTCTTAAGTCTTGACCAGTGGCGGACCAAGTGAAGGGTATGGATGTGCACGTACACCCAATAATATTTTGCAAAAAAAAAAATAACAACCGAAATTTGTAGGCATAAGACATGTATACTGCACTCGTAATTGGATCAGATCAGTTCCGAATACAAGCAAGCTAGGGTTTGGGTGCTCGGTTTCGCGAAGCAGGAACGGAAGAGGAGGGGTGGGCGTACCTGGCGGGTGCTCGTGTCCGGCGAAGGGACCGAAAATGGAGAGCTGGGCACCTTGCGTAGGGCGGCGGCGGCGGTCGCCCAGTCGTCGCCACTAGAGACGCAGACGGCGCACTCGAGCGGCACGGGACTCGGGAGAACCACGAGAACGAGAGAGCGAGCGAGAGCATGCGGGGGGAAAGGCAGGGCAGGACAGGAGGCCAGGAGGGTAAAGCCGCAAAGGTTCCGGGCCACTAATCTTTATGCTTTTATGAATGGTGCTCAACGATACAGTGCTCAGTGCTCAGTGCTCAGTGCACATTTTATAAACAACCCTTCTCACCAAGGATGGAGGATGGAGTTTTTATAAAATTAGTGCTATCGTTAGATGCGAAACAAAAAATTCAAATTTAATATATACATGTGAGTACAGTACCTCTTTAAGCATGATGTGTTCTTTTATAAATTAATTGACGGTGTGTTTTTCTTAAAGTGTTTTCTTTACAATATCAAAGTTCATTATTTGTCAGTATGTCTAATTATCTAAATTCTATAAACTACCTATTTGTGTTTGACATAGCTTTCCTTACTTTCAAAACTCTGGCTGGAGCACTAATCTAGAGTTTAGATTATTTTCTCATAATTAGTGTAAGTGACGAGTAAGACCTTGTTTGGAACTGTTCCAGCCCTAAAAATTTTAGTAGAGTTGGTAGAGCAGATAATTAGGTGTTTCAGAAAATCATGAAGCTAGAACTGTAAACCTTTAGAAAACATTTAAATAACTTATTTTGTTTACTATTTAGATTAAAATTATTTTTAAACTATTTAAATTTATATTACAAACTATAGCTCTACGCTGCAAGTAGAACCTGAAACAATGCAAAACACCCCCTAAATATCTTTAAACTTTATATCTAGATGATTTTTAAGGATTTTTAGAATAACAAAAAGAGGTACCAAAAAATTATACTGCAACTCTTAAAACTCTATAGAATTTGCAACTCTTGAGTTATGGTATTTAGCTCTCTAGCTAGTTTTCTCTAGAATTTTTCTTTGTAGCCATACCAAACACGGAAACACCCCATGAAAAATAAATCTACTAATACAAACTATACAAACCAACAAAAAATAGAGGTGAAAAAAGTCTTTTTCAAAAAAGGAACATATACTCCCTCCGTTTCATTTTATAATGCCTATAACTTTTTTACATCAAGTTCGACTAGCTCATTTTATTAAAAATCATAATATTATTAACTTTTACTATGATATCATTTAACATATCATATACTTTAAGAGCATCTCCAAGAGGACTCTTTATTTTTTGGCTCTCTATTTACCTTTCTATAGAGATTACACTCTATATATATCATAACCCTCCAATTAGGGCTTGAAAGGGAAATGTGCCCTTGGGCCATTTCTAGTATATTTTGGTGATTACGTGTCCAACACATATTAAGTGGGTTTTTATATACCAAATGATGAATGAAGTGCAAATCAACAAGAAGGTATGTTTCTAAAGACTTAGTACATTGTTTTGGGTACTAATGTATTGTATCTAAGTGATAGAAACAGAAGAAAAAGGATTGAAAAAGAGTTGGCTGTGCACAGCCAACTGCTGCTCAGTCTGGGTGCACCGGACTGTCCGGTGGTGCACCGGACTGTGTCCGGTGTGCCAGACTGGCTTTCGGCGAACTGGACGCTCTCGGGAAAAGTTTAACGGCGTACGACTAAAATTCACCGGACTCTCCGGTGAGCCAACGGCCGCCAGCGCAACGGTCGGCCGCCAAATCCGCGATCGACGCGTGGCTCGCTCCAACGGTCGGCAGGGGACACCGGACTGTCCGGTGTGCACCGGACTGTGTCCGGTGCACCAACTGCCACCAATCTGCAACGGTCGGCTGCGCCCGATTTGGAAGGGAATCAGGCACCGGACATGAACAGTGGCTGTCCGGTGGCACACCAGACTGTCCGGTGCGCCACCCGACAGAAGGCAACTTTGGCCTTCCAAGATTGCCTCCAACGGCTCCTAGCTGCCTTGGGACTATAAAAGGGACCCCTAGGCGCATGGAGGAGACACCCAAGCATTCCTTGATCATTCCTAAGCACCAAGACTCCATTCTCGCGCATTCGATTCTTTGAGATAGTGACTTGAGCCCCATTTGAGTAGAGTACTCCTCGAGTTGTGTTGTGAGCTCAAGTTGTGGCTTGTGTGCGTGATTGTGCTCTTGTGTTGAGTCTTGTGTGTGTTGCTCTTCCCTCCCTTACTTCTGTGCTTCCTTGTGATCATTAATTGTAAGGGCGAGAGGCTCCAAGTTGTGAAAATTCCTCGCAGCGGGAGAAAGTATAAGAAAGAAAAACACCGTGGTATTCAAGTTGATCATTGGATCACTTGAAAGGGGTTGACTGCAACCCTCGTCCATTAGAACACCACAACGTGGAGTAGGCAAGTGTTATACTTGACCGAACCACAGGATAAATCACCGTGTCTTTTGTGTTGTCTTTTTTGTGACCATTGTGGTTCACAAAAGCTCGGTCCTTAGCCACTTGTTCCTATTGCACTAACTCTTAACCAAGTTTTTGTGGCTACAAGTATTTGATTTTTACAGGATCACCTATTCACCCCTCCCCCCTCTATCACACCCGGGTTTTAGGGGTCTAAAGCCCGGACGTGAACATAATCACCAGGTGTGCTGGGACCAAGTCTCACACATATGATGAATCATGGCACAGGATCGAATGTCACATCTTTACTAGGAGTTCCGTACAAAATAAATAAATAATTACATTATAAGGAGACAATGGTCCAGCAACCCAAAGTTGACTGGAAGACGACGGCCTAGACCTCTCACAAACTCGTCACAGCATCCTCCATGCGCCTCATCCTGTGGTACCTGTTCTTGACCTGTGGGGGTGTGAGACAGCAAGAGTGAGCTCACATACGTTCATCGCTCAACAAGTTGTGGGGAATAATATGAATGAACTTGCCAAAGGTGGGAGTTCATGTGAAGTGTAAGGCTTAACAAAGAGGATGGTTAGAGCTGAGCATTACTTTTAAAGTTGGTCAAAATTTTATTAGCAATTACTAAGTATAAGTAAATACCAAACCCAATTAAGTAGTAGAACAAAAGTAACAACATCACCTGCGATGCAATGCATATGACAAATTGAATTTAGTTCCATAAATTAATCATGTGAGGGTCCGAGCTGCTCATGACCGTGAGCACGGCTGATATACCAGTTTTACACTCTACAGAAGTTGCGCATCTTTACCCACAAGTCATGTTACCCATCTGCCAAGGGATCGCGACTTCCCATACACCTCTACCGAGGAGGCGAGGCAAGGTAACACTACGAGGCCTTTACAAAGTTCCACTAGCTTCAGAAAACCCGCTACAGTTTATAGGAAGCTCCAATGCAGGGATCCCTCGCCTGACCGCCATCGCAGCAAAATCAACCCAAGGACCTCCCTACACTGACCACTCCCCTACTGCCCTTGCCCCTTTCGGGTAAGGTAGTCTTCCACTAGCTTTCCTAATTAATCAACCAAGGGCGTCCCATTAAACCCTTGTGGTAGCACTGTTTTCCCGGGTGGTCGCTCCATGTTCCAATTAACATAATGATCTTATCATGAACAGTAAATAACAACTGATAACAAAAGTGTAATCATGAATAATGTATCTCCATACCCAAAACCACATATAGCACTAGCAAGTACTACCCAAAAAGTTCAGTGGTAAACAAGGTATAAAGATAATCCAACTAGGGTAACCTATTGGGTCCCATCAAAATTAACCTATGCAGATCATTATGATTAATCAGAACATGACTGGGTAAAAAGAAGTGATCAAGGGCACAACTTGCCTGGGACTTGAGATTCCAGGTACTAGGATGATCTTCATATTCTCGTGACCTTACTGCTAGTCGTAGTAATACAAACAAAGATGGTATAGGCAAAATTAATATCACACTAAACATAACAATAAACTACATAATAATGAGCTACGCGTCGTAACGAGATCGTAGGAACAAGAATCACTAAATTCAGAGTTACGGTTAAAAAGATATGATTTATGAAAGATCTATGTGATTTAAAACTATAGTATAAATTGGCTATTGTACTTCATATGAGAAAGTATACTACAAATAATTAACTCACTTTAATCTAGATTAATACTTGATTAGAAATCATATTTTAGTCCAATTACAACTAGGAAGTGAAAATACTACTTTAATTTTTTTAATTAATAAGTTAATCCAATGAGCATATGGTAAACAAATTAATTATTTACAAACATGTTTTATGATAAAATAAGGTTACCAAGGTATAGGTAACTCTATTACGAAGCTAATGCAACTTGAATGGGTCAAATCGGAGTTAAAACGTAGAAGTTATGAATTTTGTAAGCATTTAGTATTTCCTTTACACAAGAAATCATTTTCTAGGTCTACTTTATTAATTCCAGGGAATAAGTGTACTACAGGCACAAATTAATAGGAGTTTAGGGTTCATTTTGTAAATCCGAGGTCTTCTCTGTAATGATCTTAACACTGACTCGGGTGGCGTGTTGAATTGAGAAAAGCCGAGGGGGTCTTTAAAATAAATGCTGAGGCGAAGGGTGTCGGCGTTTCGACACCAGGGGGTCCCTAGGCCGACGAGTGAATGTCGCCGCGTGCCCCAGCCCAGATGGGTCGAGCGCGAGGCCGAGCGCGAAGGGGGGAAGCGAGGTGGCCGGAGACCGGCGTGAGAGAGGTGGGAATCCCACGGCCTTCGTGTTCGTCCCGCGCCCAGGTCGGGTGCGCTTGCAGTAGGGGGTTACAAGCGTCCACGCGGGAGAGGGAGCGAGCGGCTACAAGCGAGCGCCTGTCTCGTCCTCGTCCCCGCATGGCCAACCCTCTCTAAGAGGGCCCTGGTCCTTCCTTTTATAGGCGTAAGGAGAGGATCCAGGTGTACAATGGGGGGTGCAGCAGAGTGCTACGTGTCTAGCGGAGGAGAGCTAGCGCCCTAAGTACATGCCGTCGTGGCAGCCGGAGAGATTTTGGCACCCAGCTGGTGTGATGTCGTGGCCGTCGGAGGAGCGATGGAGCCTGGCGGAGGGACAGCTGTCGGAGCTGTTGAGTCCTTGCTGACGTCCTCTTGCTTCCGTAAGGGGGCTGAGAGCCGCCGTCGTCACAGAGTATGCGGGGCGCCATCATTGCCTATCTGGCGGAGCGAGCCAGATGGGACGCCGGTCTTGTTCCCGTGGCCCGAGTCAGCTCGGGGTAGGGTGATGATGGCGCCTCCTGTTGACGTGGCTGGTCTGTGCCCTAGGTTGGGCGATGTGGAAGCTCCTCCGAAGCCGAGGTCGAGTCTGTCTTCCGTGGCCGAGGTCGAGTCCGAGCCCCTGGTTCGGGCGAGGCGGAGACCGCCGGCTGAGGCCGGGGCGGAGTCCGAGCCCTAGGGTCGGGCGAAGCGGAGTTCGTCGTCTTCTGGGGCTGAGCCCGAGTCCAAGCCCTAAGTCGGGCGGAGCGGAGTTCGCCGTCTTCCAGGGCTTAGCCCGAGTCCGAGCCCTGGGTCGGGCGGAGCGGAGTTCGCCGTCTTCCGGGGCTTAGCCCGAGTCCGAGCCCTGGGTCGGGCGGAGCGGAGTTCGCTGTCTTCCGGGGCTTAGCCCGAGTCTGAGCCCTGGGTCGGGCGGAGCGGAGTTCGCCATCTTCCGGGGCTTAGCCCGAGTCCGAGCCCTGGGTCGGGCGGAGCGGAGTTCGCTGTCTTCCGGGGCTTAGCCCGAGTCCGAGCCCTGGGTCGGGTGGAGCGGAGTTCGCCGTCTTCCGGGGCTTAGCCCGAGTCCGAGCCCTGGGTCGGGCGGAGCGGAGTTTCCTATGGTGCCTGCGGCCGGGCCTGACTGTCTGTCAGGCTCACTCTGTCAAGTGGCACCGCAGTCGGAGCGGCGCGGGCGGTGCTGTCTTTCTGCCAGGCCGGTCAGTGGAGCGGCGAAGTGACGGCGGTCACTTCGGCTCTGTCAGCTAGGGGGCGCGCGTCAGGATAAAGGTGTCAGGCCACCTTTGCATTAAACGCTCCTGCGACTTGGTCGGTCGGTGCAGTGATTTGGTCAGGGTTGCTTCTTGGCGAAGACAGGGCCTCGGGCGAGCCGGGAACACGTTTGCCGCTGGAGGGGGGCCTCGGGCGAGACGGAAATCCTCTGGGGTCGGCTGCCCTTGTTTGAGGCCAGGCTCGGGCGAGGCGTGATCGAGTCCCTCGTATGGACTGATCCCTGACTTAATCGCACCCGTCAGGCCTTTGCAGCTTTATGCTGATGGGGTTACCAGCTGAGAATTAGGAGCCTTGAGGGTACCCCTAATTATGGTCCCCGATAGTAGCCCCCGAGCCTCGAAGGGAGTGTTAGCACTCGCTTGGAGGATTTCGTCGCACTTTTTTGCAAGGGGACCAGCCTTTCTCGGTTGCGTTTTGTTCCGGTGGGTGCGCGCGAGCGCACCCGCCGGGTGTAGCCCCCGAGGCCTCGGAGGAGTGGTTTCACTCCTCCGAGGTCTTAATGCCTCGCGTAATGCTTCGGCTGGTCTGGTCGTCCCTCATGCGAGCTGGTCGTAGCCCGGGTGTACGGTCGGGTCCCAAGTTCTCGGGCTGGTATGTTGACGCTGTCAACGGTTCGGCCGGAGCCGGGTTTGCGAGAGCAGCCCCCGAGCCTCTGCACAGGGCGAGAGGACAATCGGGGACAGACTCGACTTTTTTACATACGCCCCTGCGTCGCCTTTCCGCAAGGAGGAGGGGGGAAAGCGCCATGTTGCCCTCGATGGGCGCCGAACATGGTGTCTCCGGTGAGCTGCAGGCGGGTAATCCGAGTGGATGTCCGTGCCCCGTTCGTTGGGGGTCGGCTAGGGGCCCAGAGGCATGCCCAAAAGTACCTGCGGGTGATCTGCCGGACCCGGTCCCCTGGCGACGGGGTCCGAGGGCTCGATGCCTTCCTCTAATGGGATTCCGTTACAAGATCGTTCCCGCTGGTCTCAGAAATGTCCTAGGGTACCTCGGGAGCGCAGCCCGAGCCTCGGTTATGTATCGAACGTACCAATGGTCATCCCTCGCTCGGCGTCTGAGGCGGCTGTGAACCCTTCGGGGGCCAGCCTTCGAACCCCTGATCAGTAGTGGGCGCGGATCCCGAGTAGCCTGAGGCGGCCGTGGAACCCTTCCGAGGGGCCATCCTTCGAACCTCTGACCAGTAGTGGGTGTAGAGCCCACGCGATCTGAGGCGGCTGTCGAACCCTTCCGAGGGGCCAGCCTTCGAACCTCTGATCAGTAGGGAGGCTCGGAGCCTAGTTCCTTCACGGGGAAGGATCCTTTTCGGGGTATCCCCCTTTCCCGGTCCCTGTTGCAAGAGAGAGAAAGAGGAAAAAAGGAAAAGGATACAAAATCGAACGACGCGGCGTACCTTTTCTGACGCGGTCATTATGGCGAAGGCGAAGCGTCGTCCACTTCTCCTGCCAGAGGCGCCGCCTGTCCCGCCGCGGAGTTAATGTGACGGGGCGAGTGGTTGGCGGGGCGGCCGTTGCGCGTGCGCGAGCCGTTCGAGGAACGGAACACGGGCGCGTTGTCTGTACGCCTTTCAAGTCCTTGATGGGCCCCATGCTGGTGATGGCTGCGATCTTCTCCGGGTTGGCTTCGATGCCCCGCTCGGAGACGATGAACCCCAAGAGCATGCCTCGGGGCACCCCGAAGACACACTTTTCGGGATTGAGCTTGACGCCCTTCGCCTTGAGACATCGGAATGTCACTTCAAGGTCGGAAAGGAGGTCGGAGGCTTTCCTTGTCTTGACTACGATGTCATCGACGTAGGCCTCGACCGTGCGGCCAATGTGTTCGCCGAACACATGGTTCATGCACCGCTGGTACGTCACGCCCGCATTCCTCAAGCCGAACGGCATGGTGACATAGCAGTACATGCCGAAGGGTGTGATGAAGGAAGTCGCGAGCTGGTCGGACTCTTTCATCCTGATTTGGTGATACCCTGAGTAGGCATCAAGGAAAGACAGGGTTTCGCACCCAACAGTGGAATCCACGATTTGATCGATGCGAGGCAGAGGGTAGGGAACCTTCGGACATGCTTTGTTGAGACCAGTGTAGTCTACACACATCCGCCATTTCCCCCCTTTCTTTCTCACAAGCACAGGGTTGGCAAGCCATTCGGGATGGAATACCTCCTTGATGAACCCTGCCGCCATTAGCTTGTGGATCTCCTCGCCTATGGCTCTGCGCTTCTCCTCGTCGAATCGGCGCAGAGGATGCTTGACGGGTCGGGCTCTAGCTCGGATGTCCAGCGAGTGCTCGGCGACATCCCTCGGTATGCCGGGCATGTCCGAGGGACTCCACGCGAAGACGTCGGCGTTCGCGCGGAGAAAGTCGACGAACACTGCTTCCTATTTGGGACCGAGCTCGGAGCCGATCCGGACTTGCTTGGAGGCGTCACTGCTGGGGTCGAGGGGGACGGACTTAACCGCCTCCGCTGGCTCGAAGTTGCCGGCATGACGCTTCACGTTTGGCACCTCCTTAGAGAGGCTTTCCAGGTCGGCGATGAGGGCCTCGGACTCGGCGAGGGCCTCGGCATACTCCACGCACTCCACGTCGCATTCGAACGCGTGTTTGTACGTGGGGCCGACGGTGATGACCCCGTTGGGGCCCGACATCTTGAGCTTCAGGTAGGTGTAGTTGGGGACGGCCATGAACTTCGCGTAGCATAGCCTCCCCAGTACCGCGTGGTAGGTTCCTCGGAACCCAACCACCTCGAACGTCAGGGTCTCCCTTCGGAAGTTGGAGGGTGTTCCGAAGCAGACGGGAAGGTCGAGCTGTCCGAGGGGCTGGACGCGCTTCCCGGGAATGATCCCATGGAGGGGTGCAGCGCCTGCCCGGACGGAGGACAGATCGACACGCAGGAGCCCGAGGGTCTCGGCGTAGATGATGTTGAGGCTATTGCCTCCGTCCATGAGGACCTTGGTGAGTCTGACGTCGCCGATGACGGGGTCGACGACGAGCGGGTATTTCCCCGGGCTCGGCACATGGTCGGGATGGTCGGCTTGGTCGAAGGTGATGGGCTTGTCGGACTAGTCTAGGTAGACTGGCGCCGCCACCTTCACCGAACAGACCTCCCGACGCTCTTGCTTGCGGTGCCGAGCCGAGGCATTCGCCGCTTGCCCACCGTAGATCATGAAGCAGTCGCGGACCTCGAGAAACTCTCCTGCCTGGTGATCTTCCTTCTTATCGGCGTTGTGGGCCCTGCCACCCTCCACAGGTGGCCTGGCCCTGTGGAAGTGGCGCCGAAGCATGACACACTCCTCAAGGGTGTGCTTGACGGGCCCCTGGTGATAGGGGCACGGCTCCTTGAGCATCTTGTCGAAAAGGTTGGCACCTCCGGGGGCCTTCCGAGGGTTCTTGTACTCGGCGGCGGCGATAAGGTTCGCGTCGGCGGCGTCGCGTTTCACTTGCGACTTCTTCTTGCCCTTCTTCTTGGAGCCGCGCTGAGTTGACGCCTCGGGGGCATCTTCCGATGGGCGGCCCTGGGGCTGCTTGTCCTTTCGGAAGATAGCCTCGACCGCCTCCTGGCCGGAGGCGAACTTGGTGGCGATGTCCATCAGCTCGCTCGCCCTGGTGGGGGTCTTGCGACCCAGCTTGCTCACCAGGTCGCGGCAGGTGGTGCCAGCGAGGAACGCGCCGATGACATCCGAGTCGGTGATGTTGGGCAGCTCGGTGCGCTGCTTCGAGAATCGCCGGATGTAGTCCCGGAGAGACTCTCCCGGCTGCTGTCGGCAGCTTTGAAGGTCCCAGGAATTCCCAGGGCGCACATATGTGCCCTGGAAATTCCCGACAAAAGCTTGGACTAGGTCGTCCCAGTTGGAGATCTGCCCCGGAGGCAGGTGCTCTAACCAGGCGCGAGCGGTGTCGGAGAGGAACAGGGGGAGGTTGCGGATGATGAGGTTGTCATCGTTCGTTCCACCTAGTTGACAGGCCAGACGGTAGTCCGCGAGCCACAGTTCCAGTCTCGTCTCTCCCGAGTACTTCGTGATAGTAGTCGGGGGTCGGAACCGGGTCGGGAACGGCACTCGTCGTATGGCCCGGCTGAAGGCCTGCGGACCGAGTGGTTCGGGCGAGGGACTCCGATCCTCCCCGCTGTCGTAGCGTCCCCCACGCCTGGGGTGGTAGCCCCGGCGCACCCTCTCGTCGAGGTGGGCCCGACGGTCGCAGTGATGGTGCTCGTTGCCGAGGCGACCCAGGGCCGCAGGCGCTGTGTTGCGCGTGCGCCCGGGGTAGACCGAGGCTTCCCGCATGAATCGGGAAGTCGCGACATGAGGTTCCGAGGGGTACCCCTGCCTTCGGGAGGCGGAGCTCTCGGCCCGTTGGACCGCGGCGCCTTCTAGGAGATTCTTGAGCTCTCCCTGGATTCGCCGCCCCTCGGTGGTTGATGGCTCCGGCATTGCGCGAAGAAGCATTGCCGCTGCCGCCAGGTTCTGGCCGACCCCACTAGATGCGGGTGGCGGCCTGACCCTGACGTCGTCGGCGATGCGGTGCTGGAAGCCCTAGGGCAGATGACGTATTTCTCCGGCCGGAGGTTGGCCCGCCCCTGCCTGCCCGACGTCCCGGCGGATCGGCTCAAGCGCTCCTGCTCCCTCGCCGAGCCTGGCCTGCACCCCGCGGATTTGCTCGAGCTGTGGGTCATGGCCCCCCGCCTGAACGGGGACCACAGCTAGCTCCCGTGGGATGTCAACGCGGGGCACCGGCCTAGGGAGATCACCATCCTCCGGCATGCCGAGATGGTTGCCTTCGGAGGGACCCCCCAGATCGACGTGGAAGCATTCGCGACTTGGGCCGCAGTCCTCGTCGCCGAGGCTACGGCTACCGTCGGAACAGTCGGAAAGGCAGTAGTCGCATGCGGTCATGAAGTCCCGCATGGCACTAGGGTTGCCAAGTCCAGAGAAATCCCAACAGAAGCTGGGCTCGTCGTCTTCCTCGGACCCAGAGGGCCCGTAGGTCGAGACGTCCGTCAGCCGGTCCCAAGGTGACCGCATACGAAACCCCAGGGGGTTTGGACTCGCCTCTACGAGAGCACCCGCCAAAGAGAAGCCGCTAGGCGGGTCGAGGCCGAACCCGAAAGACGTGGGATGGGAATCGGTCGGTACCTCTTGGTCGACGGGCGGCGATGGGGTCACGTCGGGGACTGACTGCACCGTCGTCTCAGGTACAAGGGTGACGTCCAGCAAGCCTTTCGCGAGCGCGCTGGCATCGTCCGTTTGCCCGGAATCGGCGCGTTGCGGGGAGACGGCGCTCGTCTTCGTCTCAAGCGCGGGGTCGATGCCCGGTGCGCCCCCCGTTGGGGTGCTGGTGCCGTCGACTCGCTCGACAGCCGACGAGGCGCTGCCTCCTGCTTGGCCTTGGTTGCCCCGCCTCCTCCTCCGTCGGCGGGGGAGAGGACGGGGTGAGCTAGAATGTTGTTCTTCCACCACGCGGGGAAGACGTCGTCAATTCCGCCGCCGGCGGGCGGGCTGTCGGCCGCCATTGTCGTTGTCGCACGGCGGTGGAAGGAGTATCATGTCATAGCTGCCGTCGAGGGACACGAACTCAAGACTCCCGAAATGGAGCACCGTCCCGGGGTGGAGAGGTTGCTGGAGATTGCCCATCTGGAGCTTGACGGGAAGCTGTTCGTCAACACGCAGCAGGCCCCTACCTGGCGCGCCAACTGTCGGCGTTTCGAGACCGGGGGGTCCCTAGGCCGACGAGTGAATGTCGCCGCGTGCCCCAGCCTAGATGGGTCGAGCGCGAAGGGGGGAAGCGAGGTGGCCGGAGACCGGCGTGAGAGAGGTGGGAATCCCGTGGCCTTCGTGTTCGTCCCGCGCCCAGGTCGGGTGCGCTTGCAGTAGGGGGTTACAAGCGTCCACGCAGGAGAGGGAGCGAGCGGCTACAAGCGAGCGCCTGTCTCGTCCTCGTCCCCGCGCGGCCAACCCTCTCTAAGAGGGCCCTGGTCCTTCCTTTTATAGGCGTAAGGAGAGGATCAAGGTGTACAATGGGGGGGTGCAGCAGAGTGCTACGTGTCTAGCGGAGGAGAGCTAGCGCCCTAAGTACATGCCGTCGTGGCAGCCGGAGAGATTTTGGCACCCAGCTGGTGTGATGTCATGGCCGTCGGAGGAGCGATGGAGCCTGGCGGAGGGACAGCTGTCGGAGCTGTTGAGTCCTTGCTGACGTCCTCTTGCTTCCGTAAGGGGGCTGAGAGCCGCCGTCGTCATAGAGTATGCGGGGCGCCATCATTGCCTATCTTGCGGAGCGAGCCAGATGGGACGCCGGTCTTGTTCCCGTGGCCCGAGTCAGCTCGGGGTAGGGTGATGATGGCGCCTCCTGTTGACGTGGCTGGTCTGCGCCCTAGGTTGGGCGACGTGGAAGCTCCTCCGAAGCCGAGGTCGAGTCTGTCTTCCGTGGCCGAGGTCGAGTCCGAGCCCCTGGTTCGGGCGAGGCGGAGACCGCCGGCTGAGGCCGGGGCGGAGTCCGAGCCCTGGGGTCGGGCGAAGTGGAGTTCGTCGTCTTCTGGGGCCGAGCCTGAGTCCGAGCCCTGGGTCGGGCGGAGCGGAGTTCGCCGTTTTCCGGGGCTTAGCCCGAGTCCGAGCCCTGGGTCGGGCGGAGTTCGCCGTCTTCCAGGGCTTAGCCCGAGTCCGAGCCCTGGGTCGGGCGGAGCGGAGTTCGCCGTCTTCCGGGGCTTAGCCCGAGTCCGAGCCTTGGGTCGGGCGGAGCGGAGTTCGCCGTCTTCCGGGGCTTAGCCCGAGTCCGAGCCCTGGGTCGGGCGGAGCGGAGTTTCCTATGGTGCCTGCGGCCGGGCCTGACTGCCTGTCAGCCTCACTTTGTCAAGTGGCACCGCAGTCGGAGCGGCGCGGGCGGCGCTGTCTTTCTGCCAGGCCGGTCAGTGGAGTGGCGAAGTGACGGCGGTCACTTCGGCTCTGTCGGCTGGGGGGGGGCGCGTCAGGATAAAGGTGTCAGGCCACCTTTGCATTAAACGCTCCTGCGACTTGGTCGGTCGGTGCAGCGATTTGGTCAGGGTTGCTTCTTGGCGAAGACAGGGCCTCGGGTGAGCCGGGAACACGTTTGCCGCTGGAGGGGGGCCTCGGGCGAGACGGAAATCCTCCGGGGTCGGCTGCCCTTGTCCGAGGCCAGGCTCGGGCGAGGCGTGATCGAGTCCCTCATATGGACTGATCCCTGATTTAATCGCACCCATCAGGCCTTTGCAGCTTTATGCTGATGGGGGTTACCAGCTGAGAATTAGGAGCCTTGAGGGTACCCCTAATTATGGTCCCCGACAAAGGGGTACGCGCCATTCTGGACCGTTGGATCAGAGTTGGACTCATGAGATTAAATCAAGTCCCCCCCAGAACCGGTACACCATCCGGACTGTCCGATCCCGATCGGACGGTCACGATTAGAATCGGACGGTCGGTACACAATCAGGCGAAGGGATATCCTCCCGCCTAATCCTGATCGTCCGCGATTGAATTGACGGTCCGCGTTCGTCACCAACCCAGACAGTAGAAAACCCGGCGCCGTCACGGCAACAGAGCCATTGCGGCGGCGCAACGCTGGTGAGGTGCCCAACCGAGGCGCCCAGGGCACATACTCCCAATCTTCGAGACCTAGAGAGAGAAAACCCAAAAGCGAATGCGTTGGTCTGCTACTTACAAGTGGTGCGTACGGCGTTGAGGCTGTCCTCGGAGCGAAGCGATGGTGCGGCGGTGCGGCAAGAAATTCACACAGCGCCAGCGCCCAATGCGCGAAATTTGCGGTGGCCGAAGCTCACCGAAGCTCCCACATGGCGACAGGAGAGTTGCAATGGTGGGGTGGGTCCCGGCGTCGTTTGGTGGAGGAGCACACCAGAATGGCTGTCATGGCACCGGTCCCCGGCACGGATGAGGTGAGCGAGGGCAGGAACACACCAATTTATACCCTGTAGTAGTGCGTGGAATTCGGTAGCCGTTGCACAAGAGAAGGGCTCGGGCTCCGCGCGAAATCCGCGGTGATTCGTTGTGCCCACCGGAGTTCACCGCGGAGCAGCGAGAGCAGGCCGAGCTTGGGTCCACCACACAGCGAGTGCAGTCGGTGCGTGGCCGAAAACTTGACTGGCGAGTGGGGTCCGTGGCCAGCGCCCCAGAGGCGCAGACACAGATCCGGCCAGGATTCGCGGACAACCATGAGAGGACCATGACGCGACTCCGATATACCCGCGCGACTTCACAATCTGTTGAAAGGAAACGGAGGGGGAAGAGGATAGATCCGACAGAGAGGGCCCACATGTAAGTGTGTCGCGTGTGAGACACCATGCGGCTGAGTGCAGGCGCGGCAGCGGATAGCTAGGCTGCGCAGGGGAGCAAGGTTGAGTGGGCCGGGGGATTTTGGGTACTATAGTGGTGGATGTCCTTTCTTTTTCTTTTTCTAATTTCTATTTATGTTTTCCATTTTCAAGTTTTTTTCCAAATTAGATTTTAAATTCTCATTTGTTTTCAAAGTGTAACTCAAAATCAAATATATAACTCAAGAACTTTAGCATGAATGCAAAAATATTTCTTTCATTCTTTATTTGCTTATTATTTATTCCCTTCAAATAAATGCTTCTAGATGTAATTTTGGTGAAAGAAACATTTGTTAAATTAAATAGGAAAACTCCATATTATTTATTTTTCTGAGATTTGAAATTATAATCTATATTTTATAAGTTAAATTTAAATCTGAGTCATTAAACCCTAATATATATATATATATATTTATTTGTTTAATCATTTGGAAGGATAAATCATACACTAGATTCAATCCCATTATTACTCCTCAAAGAGAACAAAGTTACTTCCTATTTTCTCAAAATGTATTTTAGGGTTTATAAATCCTACCCCCCTTAACAGAAATCTCGTCCCCGAGATTTGTAAGAAAAGGGATACAATAGGTTTGGTTTAGATTTTTAGTTTCTCATTGGGTTTTGGAAATCAATGTTTTGTTCAAGTTTTTACATAACAGTTAGTAGACGATTTGGAACATATGGATATTGTATGTCTAGCCATCTATTAGGTCAGATGAGGTACGGTTATGGCAAGTAGGGGTTGTGGCAAGGGTATAATAAGGAAAGACTTCATCCTAAACTCTGGACCTTGATTCTTCTGGCGATCCAACTTGATCTTTGAATACTTGAGTTGATGCTTATCCTCCTTTGACTTGGTTGGTCTTCTTTGGCCTTTATTCTTGGAGTTGTCATCCGAGTTAAGGACATATGGCTAAGGATATATGGTTAGGATAGCCGGGGTACATGAGGTAGTTCGGTTTAAACAGAGTTTTACTTTGCTTTTGGGATATCTGGATTAGGCAGCCTATGATGTAGGTTAGGTTGTTGTTTACGGACGAGTTAGTCCAAGGTATTAATTTAGGGTAAGATATGTTTATAGAATTAGGGCATAGTTTATGTCGCCAACATTATCTAACTTATTTAAGTAACTCAATTTGGATTAGATCATGTTAGATTAGATGGGATCTAGATCAGATTGGAATAGGATACAATCTTTCCAAGATAAGATGAATCTATTAAAATAAGAGATAATCTTTTAAGATAAGATGGATCTATCAAGATAAGAGAGAATCTTTTAAGATAAGATGGATCTATTAAAATATATTCTAGTGGGGGATATTCTTAGTTGATTTAGTTTATCTTATAAATATATCTAGTTTAATAGATCCATTTTTTAATAGGGAATATTCTATGTTGTCTATTTTATAAATATTTTCCCTTATGTCTAGGTGTATATGTAGATTCAATTGTGGACACTACAATCCATCACACTCATTCAAAGATCCAAATCAGACATGTATCACAAGAACAAACAATCAAGCGTACAGATACCTATAAAAATAGTTTTGTTTTGTTCATAAGAGTAGGTCTCCTATTCCTAAAAGTCACTTTAGGTACAGGATTTCAAAGTGTGAAATCCACATTTGTCTTTTAAAAGTGAAAAGGTAAGAATAATGGTTGTAAAGGTAAGTAGACAATGGTTGTCCAGTTCTATCTAGATTTCGTCCTACAGTCAACATTGCTCTGATACCACTTCTGTCACACCCGGGTTTTAGGGGTCTAAAGCCCGGACGTGAACATAATCACCAGGTGTGCTGGGACCAAGTCTCACACATATGATGAATCATGGCGCAGGATCGAATGTCACATCTTTACTAGGAGTTCCATATAAAATAAATAAATAATTACATTATAAGGAGACAACGGTCCAACAACCCAAAGTTGACTGGGAGACGACGGCCTAGACCTCTCACGAACTCGTCACAGCATCCTCCATGCGCCTCAATCCTGTGGTACCTGTTCTTGACCTGTGGGGGGGTGTGAGACAGCAAGAGTGAGCTCACATACTTTCATCGCTCAACAAGTTGTGGGGAATAATGTGAATGAACTCGCCAAAGGTGGGAGTTCATGTGAAGTGTAAGGCTTACCAAAGAGGATGGTTAGAGCTGAGCATTGCTTTTAAAGTTGGTCAAAATTTTATTAGCAATTACTAAGTATAAGTAAATACCAAACCCAATTAAGTAGTAGAACAAAAGTAATAACATCACCTACGATGCAATGCATATGACAAATTGAATTTAGTTCCATAAATTAATCATGTGAGGGTCCGAGCTGCTCATGATCGTGAGCACGGCTGATATACCAGTTTTACGCTCTGCAGAGATTACACATCTTTACCCACAAGTCATGTTACCCATCTGCCAAGGGATCACGACTTCCCATACTGAAAGGGAATTAGGCTTACACCTATATTCCTAAATTGATTTTGGTGTATGAATTGCCCAACACAAATAATTGGACTAACTAGTTTGCCCAAGTTTATAAGTTCTACAGGTACCAAAAGTTCACCATAAGCCAATAAAAAGACCAAGAAAAAGGGTTCAAACAAAGGAGCAAAGGGACAACCAAAGGAACCCTGGTCGGGGGCACCGGACTGTCTGGTGTGCCACCGGACAGTGTCCGGTGCACCAGGGAAGATCGACTTCAAACTCTTCACCTTCGGGAATTCTCAGAGCCGGCGCGCTATAATTCACCGGACTGTCCGGTGTACACCGGACAGTGTCCGGTGCTCCAAGAGGACGCGGCTCTAAACTCGCCAGTCTCGGGAATTCGCATCGGCTGCTCCGCTATAATTCACCGAACATGACCGGTGTACACCGGACTGTCCGGTGTAACAACAAGGCAACGGCTACTTCGGCGCCAACGGCTACCTGCGGACGCATTAAATGCGCGTCAGCGCGCGCAGAAGTCAGGCACGCCCATGCTGGCACACCGGACACTCTACAGTGCATGTCCGGTGCGCCACCGGACATCCAGGCGGGCCCAGCGTCAGAGCTCCAACGATCGGAACCCTAACGGCTGGGTGACGTGGCTGGCGCACCGGACATGTCCGGTGTACACCGGACTGTCCGGTGCACCATGCGACAGACAGCCTCCACCCAAACGGCTAGTTTGGTGGTTGGGGCTATAAATACCCCCAACCACCCCACATTCAAGTCATCCAAGTTTTCACACTTCCAACCACTTACAAGAGCTAGGCATTCAATTCTAGACACACTCTAGAGATCAAATCCTCTCCCAACTCCACAAAAGCATTAGTGACTAGTGAGAGAGATTTGCCGTGTTCTTTTGAGCTCTTGTGCTTGGATCGCTTGCTTTCTTTCTTTGATTCTTCATTGTGATCAACTCACTTGTAATTGAGGCAAGAGACACCAATCTTGTGGTGGTCCTTGTAGGAACTTTGTGTTCCAAGTGATTGAGAAGAGAAAGCTCACTCGGTCCGAGGGACCGTTTGAGAGAGGGAAAGGGTTGAAAGAGACCCGGTCTTTGTGACCACCTCAACGGGGAGTAGGTTTGCAAGAACCGAACCTCGGTAAAACAAATCCTTGTGTCTCACCGCTTCACTCGCTTGCGATTTGTTTTTACGCCCTCTCGCGGACTCGATTATATTTCTAACGCTAACCCGGCTTGTAGTTGTGATTATTTTTGAGAATTTCAGTTTCGCCATATTCACCCCCCTCTAGGCGACTATCAATTGGTATCAGAGCCCGGTGCTTCATTAGAGCCTAACCGCTCGAAGTGATGTCGGGAGATCACGCCAAGAAGGAGATGGAGACCGGCGAAAAGCTTACTACAAGCAACGAGAAAGCTCTATCGGGAGAGTCCCGCAACAAGGAAAAACGGAAGGAGAAGAAGAAGGAAAAGAAGACTTCTTCCCACAAGTCGCATCGGAGTGGCGACAAAATTAAGAAGATGAGGAAGGTGGTCTACTACGAGACCGACACTTCATCACCTTCTACCTCCGGCTCCAACGCGCCCTTCATAACTTCGAAGCGCTATGAGCGTAAGAAGTTTAGTAAGATCCCCTTACATTATCCTCATACCTCTAGACATACTCCATTACTTTCCGTTCCATTAGGCAAACCGCCAACCTTTGACGGTGAAGATTATGCTAGGTGGAGTGATTTAATGAAATTTCATCTAACCTCACTCCACAAAAGTATATGGAATGTTGTTGAGTTTGGTGTACAGGTACCATCCGTAGGGGATGAAGACTATGACTCGGACGAGGTGGCCCAAATCCACCACTTTAACTCCCAAGCCACTACTATACTCCTCGCCTCTCTAAGTCGAGAGGAGTATAATAAGGTGCAAGGGTTAAAAAGTGCGAAGGAAATTTGGGACGTACTCAAGACCGCGCACGAGGGAGACGAGGTGACAAAGATCACCAAGCGGGAAACGATCGAGGGGGAGCTCGGTCGCTTCATGCTTCACCAAGGGGAGGATCCACAAGCTATGTACAACCGCTTGAAGACCTTGGTAAACCAAGTGCGCAACCTCGGGAGCGAAAAATGGGATGACCATGAGATGGTCAAGGTTATTCTTAGATCCCTCGTATTTCTTAACCCTACACAAGTTCAATTAATTCGAGGTGATCCTAGATATAAGCTAATGTCTCCCGAGGAAGTCATAGGAAAATTTGTGAGCTTTGAGCTAATGATTAAAGGCTCAAAGAAAATCATCGAGCAAGGCACCTCCTCCACACCCGAAGCACAACCGGTCACATTCAAGGCGACGGAGGAGAAGAAGGAGGAGTCTACATCAAGTAGACAACCAATCGACACCTCCAAGCTCGACAATGAGGAAATGGCGCTCGTCATCAAGAGCTTCCGCCAAATCCTCAAACAAAGGAGGGGGAAGGACTACAAACCCCGCTCCAAGAAAGTGTGCTACAAATGTGGTAAGCCCGGTCATTTTATTGCAAAATGTCCTATATCTAATGACAGTGACAGGGGCGACGACAAGAAGGGAAGAAGAAAGGAGAAGAAGAAATACTACAACAAGAGGGGCGGCGATGCCCATGTTTGTCCGGAGTGGGACTCCGACGAAAGCTCTAGCGACTCCTCCGACGACGAGGACGCCGCCAACATCGCCGTCACCAAGGGCCTTCTCTTCCCCAACGTCGGCCACAAGTGCCTCATGGCAAAGGACGACAAAAAGAAGAAGGTTAAATCTAAATCCTCCACTAGATATGAGTCCTCTAGTGATGAAAATGCTAGTGATGAGGAAGATAACCTACGCACTCTTTTTGCCAACTTAAACATGCAACAAAAAGAGAAATTAAATGAATTGATTAGTGCCATCCATGAGAAGGATGATCTCTTGGACTCCCAAGAGGACTTCCTAATCAAGGAAAACAAAAAGCATGTTAAAGTTAAAAATGCTTATGCTCTAGAAGTTGAGAAATGTGAAAAATTATCTAGTGAGCTAAGCACTTGCCATGAGACTATAGACAACCTTAGAAATGAAAATGCCAAATTAATTGCTAAGGTTGATTCTCATGTTTGTAATATTTCAACTTCCAATCCTAGAGATGATAATGTTGATTTGCTTGCTAGGATTGATGAATTGAACATTTCTCTTACTAGCCTTAAAGTTGAAAATGAGAAATTGCTTGCTAAGGCTAAAGATTTTGATGTTTGCAATGTTACTATTTCTAACCTTAGAAGTGAAAACGATATATTGCATGCTAAGGTTGTAGAATTAAAATCTTGCAAACCCTCTACATCTACCGTTGAGCACACTACCATTTGTACTAGATGTAGAGATGTTAACATTGATGCTATACATGATCACATGGCTTTAATTAAACAACAAAATGATCATATAGCAAAATTAGATGCTAAAATTGCCGAGCATAACTTAGAGAATGAAAAATTTAAATTTGCTCGTAGTATGCTTTATAATGGGAGACGCCCTGGCATCAAGGATGGCATTGGCTTCCAAAGGGGAGATAATGTCAAACTTAATGCCCCTCCTAAAAGATTGCCCAATTTTGTTAAGGGCAAGACTCCCATGCCTCAGGATAACGAGGGTTACATTTTGTACCCTGCCGGTTATCTCGAGAGCAAAATTAGGAGAATTCACTCTAGGAAGTCTCACTCTGGCCCAAATCATGCTTTTATGTATAAGGGTGAGACATCTAGTTCTAGGCAACCAACCCATGCTAAGTTGCCTAAAAGGAAAACTCCTAGTGCATCAAATGATCGTAACATTTCATTCAAAACTTTTGATGCATCATATGTTTTAACTAACAAATCCGGCAAGGTAGTTGCCAAGTTTGTTGGGGGCAAACACAAGGGCTCCAAGACTTGTGTTTGGGTACCCAAAGTTCTTGTTTCTAATGCCAAAGGATCCAAAACCGTTTGGGTACCTAAAGTCAAGAACTAAACTTGTTTTGTAGGTTTATGCATCCGGGGGCTCAAGTTGGATCATCGATAGCGGGTGCACAAACCACATGACTGGGGAGAAGAAAATGTTCTCCTCCTACGAGAAAAACCAAGATCCCCAACGAGCTATCACATTCGGGGATGGAAATCAAGGTTTGGTCAAAGGATTGGGTAAAATTGCTATATCACCTGACCATTCTATTTCCAATGTTTTTCTTGTAGATTCATTAGATTACAATTTGCTTTCCGTATCTCAATTATGCAAAATGGGCTACAACTGTCTCTTTACTGATGTAGGTGTCACTGTCTTTAGAAGAAGTGATGATTCAATAGCATTTAAAGGTGTGCTAGAGGGTCAGCTATACTTGGTAGATTTTGATAGAGCTGAACTCGACACATGCTTAATTGCTAAGACTAACATGGGCTCGCTCTGGCATCGCCGACTAGCACATGTTGGGATGAAGAATCTTCATAAGCTTCTAAAGGGAGAGCACATTTTAGGATTAACCAATGTTCATTTTGAGAAAGATAGGGTTTGTAGCGCATGCCAGGCAGGAAAGCAAGTTGGAGTCCATCATCCACACAAGAACATCATGACGACCGACAGGCCGCTTGAGCTACTCCACATGGATCTATTCGGCCCGATTGCTTACATAAGCATCGGCGGGAGTAAGTATTGTCTTGTAATAGTGGATGATTATTCTCGCTTCACTTGGGTGTTCTTTTTGCAGGAAAAATCTCAAACCCAAGAAACCTTAAAGGGATTCTTGAGACGAGCTCAAAACGAGTTCGGCTTAAGGATCAAGAAAATCAGAAGCGACAACGGGACGGAGTTCAAGAACTCTCAAATCGAAGGCTTCCTTGAGGAGGAGGGCATCAAGCATGAGTTCTCTTCTCCCTACACGCCACAACAAAATGGTGTAGTGGAGAGGAAGAATCGAACCCTATTGGACATGGCAAGGACCATGCTTGATGAGTACAAGACTTCGGATCAGTTTTGGGCCGAGGCGGTCAACACCGCCTGCTACGCCGTCAACCGGTTATATCTACACCGAATCCTCAAGAAGACATCTTATGAACTCCTAACCGGTAAAAAGCCCAATATTTCATATTTTAGAGTCTTTGGTAGCAAATGTTTTATTCTTGTTAAAAGAGGTAGAAAATCTAAATTTGCTCCTAAGACTGTAGAAGGCTTTTTACTAGGATATGATTCAAACACAAGGGCATATAGAGTCTTTAACAAGTCCTCAGGACTAGTTGAAGTTTCTTGTGACGTTGTATTTGATGAGACTAACGGCTCTCAAGTAGAGCAAGTTGATCTTGATGAGATAGGTGAAGAACAGGCTCCGTGCATCGCGCTAAGGAACATGTCCATTGGGGATGTGTGTCCTAAGGAATCCGAAGAGCCTCCAAATGCACAAGATCAACCATCCTCCTCCACGCAAGCATCTCCACCAACTCAAAATGAGGACGAGGCTCAAGTTGATGAAGAAGAAGATCAAAGAGATGAGCCACCTCAAGATGACGACAATGATCAAGGGGGAGATGCAAATGATCAAGACAAGGAGGATGAAGAACCAAGGCCGCCACACCCAAGAGTCCACCAAGCAATCCAACGAGATCACCTCGTCGACACCATCCTCGGCGACATTCATAAGGGAGTAACCACTCGATCTCGTGTTGCACATTTTTGTGAGCATTACTCTTTTGTTTCCTCTATTGAGCCACACAGGGTAGAGGAAGCACTACAAGATTCGGATTGGGTGATGGCGATGCAAGAGGAGCTCAACAACTTCACTAGGAATGAGGTATGGCATTTAGTTCCACGTCCAAACCAAAATGTTGTAGGAACCAAATGGGTCTTCCGCAACAAGCAAGATGAGCATGGTGTGGTGACAAGGAACAAAGCCCGACTTGTGGCCAAGGGATACTCCCAAGTCGAAGGTTTGGATTTCGGTGAAACCTATGCACCCGTAGCTAGGCTTGAGTCAATTCGCATATTATTAGCCTATGCTACTTACCATGGCTTCAAGCTTTATCAAATGGACGTGAAGAGTGCCTTCCTCAATGGACCAATCAAGGAAGAGGTCTATGTTGAGCAACCTCCCGACTTTGAAGATAGTGAGTACCCTAACCATGTCTATAGGCTCTCTAAGGCGCTTTATGGGCTCAAGCAAGCCCCAAGAGCATGGTATGAATGCCTAAGAGATTTCCTTATATCTAATGGCTTCAAAGTCGGCAAGGCCGATCCCACTTTATTCACTAAAACTCTTGACAATGATTTGTTTGTATGCCAAATTTATGTTGATGATATTATATTTGGGTCTACTAACGAATCTACATGTGAAGAATTTAGTAGGATCATGACACAAAAATTCGAGATGTCGATGATGGGGGAGTTGCAGTATTTTCTAGGATTCCAAGTCAAGCAACTCCAAGAAGGCACCTTCATTAGCCAAACGAAGTATACTCAAGACATTCTAACCAAGTTTGGAATGAAGGATGCTAAGCCCATCAAGACACCCATGGGAACCAATGGGCATCTCGACCTCAACACGGGAGGTAAATCCGTTGATCAAAAGGTATACCGGTCGATGATAGGTTCATTACTCTATTTATGTGCATCTCGACCGGACATTATGCTTTCCGTTTGCATGTGTGCAAGATTCCAATCCGACCCTAAGGAATCTCACCTTACGGCCGTAAAACGAATCTTGAGATATTTGGCTTATACTCCTAAGTTTGGGCTTTGGTACCCTCGGGGATCCACATTTGATTTGATTGGTTATTCGGATGCCGATTGGGCGGGGTGTAAGATTAATAGAAAGAGCACATCGGGGACTTGCCAGTTCTTGGGAAGGTCCTTGGTGTCTTGGGCTTCAAAGAAGCAAAATTCGGTCGCTCTTTCTACCGCCGAAGCCGAGTACATTGCCGCAGGCCATTGTTGCACGCAATTGCTTTGGATGAGGCAAACCCTGCGGGACTATGGTTACAAATTAACCCAAGTTCCTCTTCTATGTGATAATGAGAGTGCAATCCGCATGGCGGATAATCCCGTTGAGCATAGCCGCACTAAACATATAGCCATTCGGTACCATTTTCTTCGGGATCACCAACAAAAGGGGGATATCGAGATTGCATATATTAATACTAAAGATCAATTAGCCGATATTTTTACCAAGCCACTAGATGAACAAACCTTTACCAAACTTAGGCATGAGCTCAATATTCTTGATTCTAGGAATTTCTTTTGCTAAATTGCACACATAGCTCATAAGTATACCTTTGATCATGTCTCTTTTATATATGCTATGACTAATGTGTTTTCAAGTGTATTCCAAACCAAGTCATAGGTATATTGAAAGGGAATTGGAGTCTTCGGCGAAGACAAAGGCTTCCACTCCACTCTATTACTCCTCCTTCGCCATCGCTCCGCATCACTCTCCGTCTTTGGTATAATCTTCACTCATATGTTTTATTTTGCCAAAGGGGAGAAAGTAGTTAGAAAAGGGCTTATATCTCACTCAAAGTATCCGTTTTTGGCGATTCATGCCAAAGGGGGAGAAAGTATGAGCCCAAAGCAAAAGGACCGCACCACCACCCTAATTTTAAAATGAATGATTTTTAATTGGTAAATTTCAAATTAGTATCTCTTTGTGTTCTAAAGGGGGAGAAAGTAGCACCTTTCAAAATTGAGATCTTAAAACCCTCTTGAACTCTAAGAGGAGAATTTATTTGAGGGGGAGTTTTGTTTAGTCAAAGGAAAAGCATTTGAAACAAGGGGAGAAAATTTCAAACTTGAAAATGCTTCGCAAAAATCTTACTCATTTACCTTTGACTATTTTGCAAAAGGACTTTGAAAAGGATTTACAAAAAGAATTTGCAAAAACAAAACATGTGGTGCAAAGCGTGGTCCAAAATGTTAAAAATAAAGAAACAATCCATGCATATCTAGTAAGTAACATTTATTGGCTCAATTCTAAGTAACCTTTGCACTTGCATATGCAAACTAGTTCAAACTCTGCACTTCTATATTTGCTTTTGTTTGTGTTGGCATCAATCACCAAAAAGGGGAGATTGAAAGGGAATTAGGCTTACACCTATATTCCTAAATTGATTTTGGTGTATGAATTGCCCAACACAAATAATTGGACTAACTAGTTTGCCCAAGTCTATAAGTTCTACAGGTACCAAAAGTTCACCATAAGCCAATAAAAAGACCAAGAAAAAGGGTTCAAACAAAGGAGCAAAGGGACAACCGAAGGAACCTTGGTTGGGGGCACCGGACTGTCCGGTGTGCCACCGGACAGTGTCCGGTGCACCAGGGAAGATCGACTTCAAACTCTTCACCTTCGGGAATTCTCAGAGCCGGCGCGCTATAATTCACCGGACTGTCCGGTGTACACCGGACAGTGTCCGGTGCTCCAAGAGGACACGGCTCTGAACTCGCCAGTCTCGGGAATTCGCATCGGCTGCTCCGCTATAATTCACCAGACATGTCCGGTGTAACAACGGGGCAACGACTACTTCGGCGCCAACGGCTACCTGCGGACGCATTAAATGCGCGCCAGCGAGCGCAGAAGTCAGGCACGCCCATGCTGGCACACCGGACACTCTACAGTGCATGTCCGGTGCGCCACCGGACATCCAGGCGGGCCCAGCGTCAGAGCTCCAACGGTCGGAACCCTAACGGCCGGGTGACGTGGCTGGCGCACCGGACATGTCCGGTGTACACCGGACTGTCCGGTGCACCATGCGACAGACAGCCTCCACCCAAACGGCTAGTTTGGTGGTTGGGGCTATAAATACCCCCAACCACCCCACATTCAAGTCATCCAAGTTTTCACACTTCCAACCACTTACAAGAGCTAGGCATTCAATTCTAGACACACTCAAGAGATCAAATCCTCTCCCAACTCCACAAAAGCATTAGTGACTAGTGAGAGAGATTTACCGTGTTCTTTTGAGCTCTTGTGCTTGGATCGCTTGCTTTCTTTCTTTGATTCTTCATTGTGATCAACTCACTTGTAATTGAGGCAAGAGACACCAATCTTGTGGTGGTCCTTGTAGGAACTTTGTGTTCCAAGCGATTGAGAAGAGAAAGCTCACTCGGTCCGAGGGATCGTTTGAGAGAGGGAAAGGGTTGAAAGAGACCCGGTCTTTGTGACCACCTCAACGGGGAGTAGGTTTGCAAGAACCGAACCTCGGTAAAACAAATCCTTGTGTCTCACCGCTTCACTCGCTTGCGATCGCCCTCTCGCAGACTCGATTATATTTCTAACGCTAACCCGGCTTGTAGTTGTGATTATTTTTGAGAATTTCAGTTTCGCCCTATTCACCCCCCTCTAGGCGACTATCACATACACCTCTAACGAGGAGGCGAGGTAGGGTAACAGTACGAGGCCTTTACAAAGTTCCACTAGCTTCAGAAAACCCTCTACAGTTTATAGGAAGCTCCAATGCAGGGATCCCTCGCCTGACCGCCATCACAGCAAAATCAACCCAAGAACCTCCCTACACTGACCACTCCCCTACTGCCCTTGCCCCTTTCGGGTAAGGTAGTCTTCCACTAGCTTTCCTAATTAATCAGCCAAGAGCGTCCCATTAAACCCTTGTGGTAGCACTGTTTTCCCGGGTGGTCGCTCCATGTTCCAATTAACATAATGATCTTATCATGAACAGTAAATAACAACTGATAACAAAAGTGTAATCATGAATAATATATCTCCATACCCAAAACCACATATAGCACTAGCAAGTACTACCCAAAAAGTTCAGTGGTAAACAAGGTATAAAGATAATCCAACTAGGGTAACCTATTGGGTCCCATCAAAATTAACCTATGCAGATCATTATAATTAATCAGAACATGACTGGGTAAAAAGAAGTGATCAAGGGCACAACTTGCCTGGGACTTGAGATTCCAGGCACCAGGATGATCTTCATATTCTCGTGACCTTACTGCTAGTCGTAGTAATACAAACAAACATGGTATAGGTAAAATTAACATCACACCAAACATAACAATAAACTACATAATAATGAGCTACGCGTCGTAACGAGATCGTAGGAACAAAAATCACTAAATTCGGAGTTACGGTTAAAAAGATATGATTTATGAAAGATCTATGTGATTTAAAACTATAGTATAAATTGGCTATTGTACTTCATATGAGAAAGTATACTACAAATAATTAACTCACTTTAATCTAGATTAATACTTGATTAGAAATCATATTTTAGTCCAATTACAACTAGGAAGTGAAAATACTACTTTAATTTTTTTAATTAAGTAAGTTAATCCAATGAGCATAGGGTAAACAAATTAATTATTTACAAACATGTTTTATGATAAAATAAGGTTACCAAGGTATAGGTAACTCTATTACGAAGCTAATGCAACTTGAATGGGTCAAATCGGAGTTAAAACGTAGAAGTTATGAATTTTGTAAGCATTTAGTATTTCCTTTACACAAGAAATCATTTTCTAGGTCTACTTTATTAATTCCAGCGAATAAGTGTACTACAGGCACAAATTAATAGGAGTTTAGAGTTCATTTTGTAAATCCGAGGTCTTCTCTGTAATGATCTTAACACTGACTCGGGTGGCGGGTTGATTTCAGAAAAGCCGAGGGGGTCTTTAGAATAAATGCCGAGGTGAAGGGGTATGCGCCATTCTAGACCATTGGATCAGAGTTGGACGCATGAGATTAAATCAAGTCCCCCCCGAACCGGTACGCCATCCGGACTGTCCGATCCCGATCGAATAGTCACGATTTTAAAACGGCACCCAAGCTTCACCCGCGCAGGATTAGAATCGAACGGTCGGTACCCAATCGGGCGAAGGGATATCCTCCCGCCTAATCCTGATCGTCCGCGATTGAATTGACGGCCCGCGATCGTCACCAACCCAGACAGTAGAAAACCCGGCGCCGTCACGGCAACAGAGCCATTGCGGTGGCGCAACGCCGGTGAGGTGTCCAACCGAGGCGCCCAGGGCACATACTCCCAATCTACGAGACCTAGAGAGAGAAAACCCAAAAGCGAATGCGTTGATCTGCTACTTACAAGTGGTGCGTACGGCGTTGAGGCTGTCCTCGGAGCGAAGCGATGGTGCGGCGGTTGAGAGCACCTAGAGGGGGGGTGAATAGGCGATCCTGTAAAAACTTGAAACTTAATCCGCAAAACTTGATTAGGAGTTAGCACGAATAAGCCATGTGGCTAGAGAGGAAAACTTGCACAACACGATAACCACAAAGAGATCAACACAGAGATGGCACAATGGTTTATCCCGTGGTTCGGCCAAGTCCAACACTTTCCTACTCCACGTTGTGGCGTCCCAACGGACGAGGGTTGCAATCAACCCCTTTCAAGCGGTCCAAAGACCCACTTGAATACCACGGTGTTTTGCTTTCACTTTACTATATCCCGCTTGCGAGGAATCTCCACAACTTGGAGTCTCTTGCCCTTACACTTTGATGTTCACAAAGAAGCACGGAGTAAGGAAGGAATGAGCAACACACACAAGACACGAAATCAGAGTACCAACACGCACACAAGTCATAACAAGAGCTCACAAGACAACCCAGCGAGTTCACAACTCAAACGGAGCTCTAGTTGCTATCACAAAGAATCAAATGCGCGGAATCGAAGTCTTGGTGCTTAGGAATGCTTAGAGAATGCTTGGTGTACACCTCCATGCGCCTAGGGGTCCCTTTTATATCCCCAAGGCAGCTAGGAGCCGTTGAGTGCATTCCAGGAAGGCAATTCTTGCCTTCTGTCGCCTGGCGCACCGGACAGTCCGGTGCCCCACCGGACACTGTCCGGTGCGGATCTCTTTCCTTATTTGGCGAAGCCGACCGTTGCAGTCTTGGAGCCATTGGCGCATCGGACATTGTCCGGTGCACACGGACAGTTCGATGCCCCATCCGACCGTTGGCACTTGCCACGCGTCGCGCGCGGATTCCACGGCCGACCGTTGGCCCGGCCAACTGTTGGCTCACCGGACAGTCCGGTGCACCACCGGACAGTCCGGTGAATTTTAGCCGTACGCCGCCGACGAAGTCCTGAGAGCAGCTAGTTGACGGATGCCAGCCTGGCGCACCGGACACTGTCCGGTGCACCACCGGACACTGTCCGGTGCACCCAGACTGAGCAGACTCTTGGCTGCTTCGAGCCACCCTTTTTCAATTGCATTTTCTCTGATTCTAACACTTAGACAAACATGTTAGTACACAAAAACCAATGTACTAAGTCTAGAATCATACATTTGTATTGATTTGCACCTTATCCATCATTTGATATAGTTTATCACTTAAGCACTTGTGTTGGACACTAAATCACCAAAATACTTAGAAATGGCCCAAGGGCACATTTCCCTTTCAATCTCCCCCTTTTTGGTGATTTATGCCAACACAACCTAAAGCAACTAAAAGAAGTGTAACATCAATTCAAATGAGAACACAAATTTGTTTTGAATCAAATTTGGCATATATGGATCAATCTTTGCCACCACTTGGTTTGTTTTTGCAAATCAACCTCAATTTCCTATCTCTAAATCAAACACACTTGTTGAGACATAAGAGAGTTGTTCCAATAGAAATTGATCAAAGATTCAAAAACTCCCCCTTTTTCCCATAACCAAGCCTTCTCCCCTCAAGAGACCAATTTTTGACAAAAAGATCCAATAAGAGTATTTTGACAAAACAAAAAGCTCTATTCTACTATTTTCAAAATTCTCAAGTGGTAGCTGATCCATTTATTGCTTTGGCCTTATTTTCTCCCCCTTTGGCATCAAGCACCAAAACGGGATCAATCTTGGCCCTTTAACCCCATTGCCTCACCAAAATCTTCAACTAAGAGTAAAAAGGCAATAAGAGTATAGAGATGAACTTGGAATAAGTTACTCTTTCATCGGAGTGCAGTGGAAGTCTTGCATGGTCCAAGTCCACCTTTTCCCTTTCAAACCTTCTTTGAGACTAAATTAAGCAAACTCAAGCACACAGTTAGTTTCAAAGAGTCAAGTTGTAGCACATCTCCCCCTAAATATGTGCATCACTTGCAAATGGACTTGTGAGGTCCCGGGAGAGCTTGTACAACTTGAGCACCATAAATAAACAACAAAATGCATTAAGGAACATGATCAAGGCATAAAACACATGTATGCTATAAATCAATCCAAGTTCCGCGAATCTAAGACATTTAGCTCACTACACAACTTGCAAAAGGTCTGCTCATCTAAGGGCTTGGTAAAGATATCGGCTAGCTGGTTCTCGGAGCTAACATGAAACACTTCGATATCTCCCTTTTGCTGGTGGTCTCTCAAAAAGTGATGCCGGATGTCTATGTGCTTTGTGCGGCTGTGTTCAACAGGATTATCCGCCATGCGGATAGCACTCTCATTATCACATAGGAGTGGGACTTTGCTCAAATTGTAGCCAAAGTCCCTGAGGGTTTGCCTCATCCAAAGTAGTTGCGCGCAACACTGTCCTGCGACAACGTACTCGGCCTCAGCGGTGGATAGGGCAACGAAAGTTTGTTTCTTAGAACTACATGACACCAGGGACCTTCCTAAGAATTGGCACGTCCCCGATGTACTCTTCCTATCGACCTTACATCCAGCATAGTCGGAGTCTGAATATCTAATCAAGTCAAAGGTAGACCCCTTTGGATACCAGATCCCGAAGCAAGGTGTAGCGACTAAATATCTAAGAATTCGCTTCACAACCACTAAGTGACACTCCCTTGGATCAGATTGAAATCTAGCACACATGCATACGCTAAGCATAATATCTGGTCTACTAGCACATAAATAAAGTAGAGACCCTATCATAGACCGGTATGCCTTTTGATCAACGGACTTACCTCCTTTGTTGAGGTCGGTGTGTCCGTCGGTTCCCATTGGAGTCTTTGCGGGCTTGGCGTCCTTCATCCCAAACCGCTTGATCAAGTCTTGTGTGTACTTCGTTTGGGAGATGAAGGTCCCATCCTTGAGTTGCCTCACTTGGAACCCAAGGAAATAGCTTAACTCGCCCATCATCGACATCTCAAACTTTTGAGTCATCACCCTGCTAAACTCTTCACAAGACTTTTGGTTAGTTGAACCAAATATTATGTCATCGACATAAATTTGGGCACACAAAAAGATCACCATCACATGTCTTAGTAAAAAGAGTTGGATCGGCTTTCCCAACCTTGAAAGCATTAGCAATTAAAAAGTCTCTAAGGCAAGATGGCAACGGGTATAAACCCGTCGGGTTTTGCTATCCCAAACCTGTACCCGTGAAAAATATGTACGCCCATTAAAAAACCCGTACCCATAACGGGTTTGAAATTTTGCCCAAACCCGTACCCATCGGGTTAGCGGGTACCCACGGGTTACCCGCGAGTTTTATCTCCAATATGCTTATTCTTTTTATAATCAATAAGTATCGTAATGATTAATGAGATCATGGTCCAAAATTTATGTAATGAACAACAAGTTCATGATTTGGTATAAAAATATTAATAGAGAGAATTAAATACAAATAATAAGTTGTATAATCAAGTTACATTGCACTATGTTATACATCCACCACATATATAACACTAGTAATAACTATAATAGCAAGCAAGCAACACTCTCACCAACTACTTATACATTCACTATTTGATAAAAATTAGGAAGTAATTAGGTAGATAACAAGTTTGTTGTTCGTTTATAAAATAAAATGGCAATATGCACTAGGTTTGGTCGGGTTTAAAAAACCCACGGGTTCACGGGTTTGGGTACTATAGGAACAAACCCGTACCCATGAACCCGTCGGGTATACATTTATGCCCATTAACAAACCCATGGGTATGAAAATTGACCCAAACCCGTACCCTAATGGGGTAAAAACCCATCGGGTTTTGGGTTCCGGGTACCCATTGCCATCTCTAATTCATACCATGCTCTTGGGGCTTGCTTAAGTCCATAGAGCGCCTTAGAGAGCCTACAGACGTGGTCAAGGTACCGTTCATCCTCGAAGCCAGGGGGTTGCTCCACGTACACCTCCTTGATTGGCCCGTTGAGGAAAGCGCTCTTCACATCCATTTGGAACAACCTGAAAGAATGGTGAGCGACATATGCTAGCAAAATACGAATGGACTCTAGCCTAGCCACAGGAGCGAAAGTCTCCTCAAAGTCCAAATCTGCGACTTGGGCATAACCTTTTGCCACAAGTCGTGCCTTGTTCCTTGTCACCACCCCGTGCTCGTCTTGTTTGTTGCGGAACACCCACTTGGTTCCCACAACATTTTGCTTGGGACGAGGCACCAGTGTCCAAACTTCATTTCTCTTGAAGTTGTTGAGCTCCTCCTGCATGGCCAATACCCAGTCCGGATCTAGCAAGGCCTCCTCTACCCCGAAAGGCCCAATAGAAGAGACGAAAGAGTAATGCTCACAAAAATTAACTAATCGAGACCGAGTAGTTATTCCCTTGCTAATGTCACCCAAAATCTGGTCGACGGGATGATCCCTTTGAATCATCGCTCGGACTTGAGTTGGAGGTGCCGGTTGTGCTTCTTCCTCCATTACATGATCATCTTGTGCTCCCCCTTGATCATATGCCTCCTCTTGATGAACCTGTTCATCGTCTTGAGTTGGGGGGATGCACCATTGTTGAGGAAGAAGGTTGATCTCGCTCATTTTGTTCCTGTGGCCGCACATCTCCAATCGCCATGGTGCGTATTGCGGCCGTTGGAACGTCTTCTTCATCTACATCATCAAGATCAACAACTTGCTCTCTTGGAGAGCCATTAGTCTCATCAAATACAACGTCGCTAGAGACTTCAACCAAACCCGATGATTTGTTGAAGACCCTATACGCCTTTGTATTTGAGTCATAACCTAACAAAAACCCTTCTACGGCTTTGGGAGCAAATTTGGAATTCCTACCCTTCTTCACTAGAATGTAGCATTTACTCCCAAAAACTTGGAAATACGAAACATTGGGTTTGTTCCCGGTTAGTAGCTCATACGAAGTCTTCTTGAGGAGGCGATGAAGGTAGACCCGGTTGATGGCGTGGCAAGCCGTGTTCACGGCTTCCGACCAGAAACGCTCGGGGGTCTTGAACTCTCCAAGCATCGTCCTCGCCATGTCTATAAGCGTCCTGTTCTTCCTCTCTACCACACCATTTTGCTGTGGTGTGTAGGGAGCGGAGAACTCGTGCTTGATTCCTTCCTCCTCAAGATACTCCTCCACTTGAAGGTTCTTGAATTCAGACCCATTGTCGCTCCTTATCTTCTTCACCTTGAGCTCAAACTCGTTTTGAGCTCTCCTTAGGAAGCGCTTGAGGGTCCCTTGGGTTTCAGATTTATCCTGCAAAAAGGATACCCAAGTGAAGCGGGAAAAATCATCAACTATAACGAGACCATACTTACTTCCTCCTATGCTTAGATAGGCGACGGGTCCGAAGAGGTCCATATGAAGTAACTCCAGGGGTCTAGATGTTGTCATCACATTTTTGGCATGATGAGAGCTTCCTACCTGTTTCCCTGCTTGACAAGCTGCACAAGGTCTATCTTTTTCGAAAGTAACATTAGTTAGACCTATTACGTGTTCTCCCTTTAGAAGCTTGTGAAGATTCTTCATCCCCACATGTGCTAAGCGGCGATGCCACAGCCAGCCCATGCTAGTCTTAGCAATTAAGCATGCATCTAGACCGGCCTCCTCTTTTGCAAAATCAACTAAATAGAGTTTGCCGTCTAATACACCCTTAAAAGCTAATGAACCATCACTTCTCCTAAAGACAGACACATCTACATTTGTGAATAGACAATTATATCCCATATTACATAATTGACTTACGGATAACAAATTATATCCAAGCAACTCAACTAAGAATACATTAGAAATAGAGTGCTCATTTGAGATTGCAATCTTGCCTAAACCTTTAACCTTGCCTTAATTCCCGTCACTGAATATGATTGAATCTTGGGAATCTTTATTCTTGACGTAGGAGGTGAACATCTTCTTCTCCCCCGTCATGTGGTTTGTGCATCTGCTGTCGATAATCCAGCTTGATCCCCCGAATGCATAAACCTGCAAGGCAAATTTAGGCTTGGGTCTTAGGTACCCAACTCTTGTTGGGTCCTACAAGGTTAGTGACAATATCCTTAGGGACCCAAATGCAAGTTTTATCTCCCTTGCATTTTGCCCCTAGTTTCCTAGCAATCACTTTCCTATCCTTTCTACAGATCACAAATGAAGCATTGCAAGCATGATAAATTGTAGAAGGTTCATTTATTATTTTCCTAGAAACATGAACAACATTTCTTATAGGCATGTGATTTATAACATTTCTCCTAGCTAAATTTCTATCATGCATAATAGAAGAACTAGAAGCAACCATGGCATGAGAATCAAAAGCATCATAACTTCTATAACCATTTCTAGAATGTCTCCTATCATGATACATGAAGGCATGGTTCTTTTGAGCACTACTAGCCATAGGGGCCTTCCCTTTCTCCTTGGCGGAGATGGAAGCCTTATGGCTTGTCAAGTTCTTGACTTCCCTCTTGAAGCCACGACCATCCTTAATTGAGGGATGTCTACCAATCGTGTAGGCATCCCTTGCAAATTTTAGCTTGTCAAATTCACTCTTACTAGTCTTAAGTTGGGCATTAAGACTAGCCACTTCATCATTTAATTTAGAAATGCAAACTAGGTGTTCACTACAAGCATCAACATTAAAATCTTTGCACCTATTGCAAATCATAACATGTTCTACACAAGAGTTAGATTTACTTGCTACTTCTAGTTTAGCATTTAAATCATCATTAACACTTTTTAAAGTAGAAATGGTTTCATGACAAGTAGATAGTTCACAAGAAAGCATTTCATTTCTTTTAACTTCTAGAGCAAGAGAATTTTATGCACTAACAAATTTATCATGCTCTTCATATAAAAGGTCCTCTTGTTTTTCTAGTAATCTATTCTTATCATTCAAAGCATCAATCAATTCATTAATCTTATCAATCTTAGTTCTATCTAATCCCTTGAATAAGCATGAATAGTCTATTTCATCATCATCACTAGACTCATCCTCGCTTGAAGAAGCATAAGTAGTATTGTTTCGAGTACATACCTTCTTCTCCTTTGCCATGAGGCATGTGTGATGCTCGTTGGGGAAGAGGGATGACTTGTTGAAGGCGGTGGCGGCGAGTCCTTCGTTGTCGGAGTCGGACGAGGAGCAATCCGAATCCCACTCCTTTCCAAGATGTGCCTCGCCCTTCGCCTTCTTGTAGTTCTTCTTCTTTTCCCACTTTCCATTCTTCTTTTCCTGATCACTATCATTATCGGGACAATTAGCGATAAAATGACCAATCTTACCACATTTGAAGCAGGAGCGCTTCCCCTTCGTCTTGTTCTTGTTGGGGTGCTCCTTGCGACCCTTTAGCGCCGTCTTGAACCGCTTGATGATAAGGGCCATTTCTTCCTCATTAAGCCCGGCCGCCTCAACTTGCGCCACCTTGCTAGGTAGTGCCTCCTTGCTCCTTGTTGCTTTGAGAGCAACGGTTTGAGGCTCGTGGATTGGGCCATTCAATGCATCATCCACGTATCTCGCCTCCTTGATCATCATCCGCCCGCTTACAAATTTCCCAAGAATTTCTTCGGGCGACATCTTGGTGTACCTAGGATTTTCACGAATATTGTTTACCAGATGTGGATCAAGTACAGTAAAGGACCTTAGCATTAGGCGGACGACGTCATGGTCCGTCCATCGCGTGCTTCCATAGCTCCTTATCTTGTTGACGAGGGTCTTGAGCCTGTTGTACGTTTGGGTTGGCTCCTCCCCCCTTATCGTTGCGAATCTCCCGAGTTCGCCCTCCACCAACTCCATCTTGGTGAGCATGGTGACGTCGTTCCCCTCATGTGAGATCTTGAGGGTGTCCCAGATCTGCTTGGCATTGTCCAAACCGCTCACCTTATGGTACTCGTCCCTGCATAATGAGGCTAACAACACAGTAGTAGCTTGTGCATTTTTATGAATCTGTTCATTGATAAACAAAGTACTATCCGAGCTATCAAATTTCTTTCCACTCTCTACTACTCTCTACTATCTCCCATATACTAGGATGGAGAGAGAACAAGTGACTACGCATTTTGTGACTCCAAAATCCGTAGTCCTCTCCATCAAAATGAGGAGGTTTACCAAGTGGAATGGAGAGTAAATGAGCACTGGTACTTTGAGGAATACGAGAATAATCAAAAGAGAAGTTTGAATTAACCGTCTTCTTCTTCTTCTCATAGTCGTTGTCGTCGTCCTTTTGGGAAGAAGAGGATTCGTCGCTGTCGTAGTAGACTATCTCTTTGATGCGCCTTGTTTTCTTCTTCCTCCCATCTTTTCTTTTGTGGCTCGAGCCCGAGTCAGTAGGCTTGTCCTCCTTTGGATCATTAACAAAGGACTCCTTCTCCTTATCGTTGACCACCATCCCCTTGCCCTTAGGATCCATCTCTTCGGGCGATTAGTCCCTTTCCTGAAGAGAACGACTCTGATACCAATTGAGAGCACCTAGAGGGGGGGGGGTGAATAGGTGATCCTATAAAAACTTGAAACTTAATCCGCAAAACTTGATTAGGAGTTAGCACGAATAAGCCAAGTGGCTAGAGAGGATAACTTGCACAACACGATAACCACAAAGAGATCAACACAGAGATGGCACAATGGTTTATCCCGTGGTTCGGCCAAGTCCAACACTTGCCTACTCCATGTTGTGGCGTCCCAACGGACGAGGGTTGCAATCAACCCCTTTTAAGCGATCCAAAGACCCACTTGAATACCACGGTGTTTTGCTTTCACTTTACTATATCCCGCTTGCGAAGAATCTCCACAACTTGGAGTCTCTCGCCCTTACACTTTGATGTTCACAAAGAAGCACGGAGTAAGGAAGGAATGAGCAACGCACACAAGACACGAAATCAGAGTACCAACACGCACACAAGTCACAACAAGAGCTCACAACACAACCCAGCGAGTTCACAACTCAAATGGAGCTCTAGTTGCTATCACAACGAATCAAATGCGCGGAATCGAAGTCTTGGTGCTTAGGAATGCTTAGAGAATGCTTGGTGTACACCTCCATGCGCCTAGGGGTCCCTTTTATATCCCCAAGGCAGCTAGGAGCCGTTGAGTGCATTCCAGGAAGGCAATTCTTGCCTTCTGTCGCCTGGCGCACCGGACAGTCCGGTGCCCCACCGGACACAGTCCGGTGCGGATCTCTTTCCTTATTTGGCAAAGCCGACCGTTGTAGTCTTGGAGCCATTGGCGCACCGGACAGTCCGGTGCCCCATCCGACCGTTGGCACTTGCCACGCGTTGCGCGCGGATTCCGCGATCGACCGTTGGCCCGACCGACTGTTGGCTCACCGGAGAGTCCGGTGCACCACCGGACAGTCCGGCGAATTTTAGCCGTACGCCGCCGACGAAGTCTCGAGAGCAGCTAGTTGACGGATGCCAGCCTGGCGCACCGGACACAGTCCGGTGCACCACCGAACAGTCCGGTGCACCCAGACTGAGCAGACTCTTGGTTGCTTCGAGCCACTCTTTTTCAATTGCATTTTCTCTGATTCTAACACTTAGACAAACATGTTAGTACACAAAAACCAATGTACTAAGTCTAGAATCATACCTTTGTATTGATTTGCACCTTATCCACTATTTGATATAGTTTATCACTTAAGCACTTGTGTTGGACACTAAATCACCAAAATACTTAGAAATGGCCCAAGGGCACATTTCCCTTTCAGCGGTGCGGCAAGAAATTCACATAGTGCCAGCGCCCAATGCGCGAAATTTGTGGTGGCCGAAGATCACCGAAGCTCCCACATGGCGACGGGAGAGTTGCAATGGCGGGGTGGGTCCCGGCGTCGTTTGGTGGAGGAGCACACCAGAATGGCTGTCACGGCACCGGTCCCCGGCACAGATGAGGTGAGCGAGGGCAGGAACGCGCCAATTTATACCCCGTAGTAGCGCGCAGAATTCGGTAGCCGTTGCGCAAGAGAAGGGCTCGGTCTCCGCGCGAAATCCACGGTGAATCGTTGTGCCCACCGGAGTTCGCCGCGAAGCAGCGAGAGCGGGCCGAGCTTGGGTCCACCACACAGCGAGTGCAGTCGGTGCGTGGCCGAAAACTCGACTGGCGAGTGGGGTCCACGGCCAGCGCCCTAGAGGCGCAGACGCAGATTCGGCCAGGATTCGCGGACGACCATGAGAGGACCGCGACGCGACTCCGATATACCCGCGCGACTTCACAATCTGTTGAAAGGAAACAGAGGGGGAAGAGGATAGATCCGACAGAGAGGGCCCACATGTAAGTGTGTCGCGTGTGAGACACCATGAGGCCGAGTGCAGGCGCGGCAACGGATAGCTAGGCTGCGCAGGGGAGCAAGGTTGAGTGGGCCGGGGGATTTTGGGCCCAATAGTGGTAGAGGTTCTTTCTTTTTCTTTTTCTAATTTCTATTTATGTTTTCCATTTTCAAGTTTTTTTCCAAATTAGATTTTAAATTCTCATTTGTTTTCAAAGTGTAACTCAAAATCAAATATATAACTCAAGAACTTTAGCATGAATGCAAAAATATTTCTTTCATTCTTTATTTGCTTATTATTTATTCCCTTCAAATAAATGCTTCTAGATGTAATTTTGGTGAAAGAAACATTTGTTAAATTAAATAGGAAAACTCCATATTATTTATTTTTCTGAGATTTGAAATTATAATCTATATTTTATAAGTTAAATTTAAATCTGAGTCATTAAACCCTAATATATATATATATATATATATTTATTTGTTTAATCATTTGGAAGGATAAATCATACACTAGATTCAATCCCATTATTACTCCTCAAAGAGAACAAAGTTACTTCCTATTTTCTCAAAATGTATTTTAGGTTTACACCCTCTAGGTGCTCTCAATTGGTATCGGAGCCGTTCTCTTCACGAAAGGGACTAATCGCCCGAAGGGATGGATCCTAAGGGAAAGGGGATGGTGGTCAATGATAAGGAGAAGGAGTCCTTCCTCAACGAGCCAAGGGACGACAAGCCACTAGTAAGACTGTGATCATCAGTGACGATTTTCTAGTGACGCTGGTGACTTCAGTCACAGATTGATACATTTCTATGACCAAATTGATAGCTTCGTCAACAATTACAAGGGACGAAGATTAGACTTGAATATTAAAGACGAAAATGAAAGGAACGTCATAGACGAAAATGAAAGGAACGTCACAGATTAATTTGGCTTGATCGGCTGACGTAATGCTGAAATAAATTGGTCACAGATGAGTTTTAGTAAAAAACGGCCCACGTGTACACACGGCGTGGGATCCTTGGCCTACATGGGCCGCAGTTTTTTGGGACACAGCCCCACCTGGCGACGCGGACCCGGCCCAGTACGAAGCGGCAGTTAGTTATTTGGCAAAAAAAAGGTGCGCCCGCGGAGCTTCGAACCAGGGACCTGCGGCTTGCGTTAAATCGTTGCTACCACCAGACTACGGACTTGTTCGTGTATATAAAGAAACTTCCCGTTTATTAATGTGTTCCCATCTGTCGTTATGTTAACAGGTTTTCCCAGCCGCCATTCTGCGATCACGCCTGTTCTGTTTTTTCCTGCTGCGATCTGCGCTTGTGCGATCGGCCGTCAGGTTACGGCACACAACGACGCCGGCGTCTGTCGTCGTCCGCTTGATCGGCAACTGGGTAGCGTCGCAGCGAACGAGCGATCTTGTCGCCTGATCCATTGATCCAACTGTGTTGGAAGAACGGCGTCGTCTGCAAACAGCGAGGCAGAGAAGCTTCGGGCGCGGCAAAGCATCGGCGTCTTGCGCATAGCTACGGCGGGCGTGGACAGAACAGCGGCAGGGCGGGGAGAAAAGACAAGGTTTGATGTGTTGTGTTTTTGACAATAAGGTTCTATGTGCGTTTGAATTTTATTTCATATATGCATGTGTTTGATGTGGTTTTCAATTTTGTTCAATGTAATCATAGTTATGGAGTTAATGCAAGTTTTAATTTATTGTCAAAATAGATGGATAGAAGATGGGTTTATGGGAAACAATTCACACCTGCATATGTGAAAGGAGTTGAAGAGTTCATGAATTTTGTTACTGAAAGATACCCAGAAGACACAGACATTCGTTGTCCGTGCGTGAATTGTCTTAATCAAAGGTTGCGACCTCAGAGTGAAGTAGAAACTCATATACACATTTATGGAATGTCAGCTACATACACGAGGTGGATTCATCATGGGGAGTCGGCAGATACAGAAGTTGAGGGTATAGAGGAGGATGTCGAAGGATATGATAATGACTTTGGGATAAATATGGATGTGGACGATGATGTTTACGATGATGATCATGGAGTACCTGAGATGATCGGTGAACTGTTTGCAGCGGCAGAGGCTGATGGAGAAGAGCCAAGATTTGCAGGAGTTCTTGGAGATGCAAAGAAGGCACTTAGTCCGGGTTCTAGCCATTCAAAATTTTCTTTTATGGTGAGGATGTTGTATATGAAGTCTCGTTATCGAATCAGCAATACAGCATTTTCAGCAATGATGAAGCTGATGTCCGATGGATACCCTAATAGTGAGTTGCCAAAATCATATAATGAGGCCATGCAATATCTTAAAGAATTGGGCCTTGGATACGAAAACATCCATGTGTGCAAGAACAATTGTGTGTTGTTTCGGAATGTTAATGCTAAATTGAATGAGTGCCCAGTATGCACAGAGTCTAGATGGAAAGATGAAACTGGTTCGAAGCGGGTTCCACATAAGGTTTTGAGGCATTTTCCACTGTTGCCAAGGTTGAAAAGAATTTTTTCTTCAAAACAAACTTCAGAGGAAACACAATGGCACAAGAAAGTGAGGAAGCCAGTCGCCAATGTGATGAGCCATCCAGCTGATGGGGAAGCGTGGAAGGACTTTGACCGAAAGTACCCAGGTTTTGCAAATGATCCGAGGAACCTGAGGCTAGCCTTAGCTACCGATGGATTCAATCCATTTGGCAACATGAGTACCCAGTACAGTATGTGGCCAGTGCTTGTGACACCGCTTAATCTCCCACCATGGGAATGCGTGAATCCAACAAACTGCTTTATGTCTTTACTCATCCCAGGTCCAAGATGTCCAGGAAAGGATTTTGATTTGTTCCTTGAGCCCCTAATTGAAGAACTGCTGAAGCTATGGAAGGGTGTCAAGACATATGATGCATGTACTGGTAGGAAGTTCGACCTTCGTGCTGCTGTACTATGGTGTATACATGATTATCCAGCGCTGGCCACGTTATCTGGGCGAACAACAAAAGGGTATTATGCATGTATTTATTGCGATAAGAATCCGTTGTCTATGGCAATAAGGAACAAGTTATGCTACATTGGACATCGTCGTTACCTTAAAAGGACACATTCATGGCGGAATAGCTTGGATTTCAATGGTAAGCGTGAAAACAAAGTTGTGCCTGGCAGGTTCACTGTGGATGAGGTCCTACAAGAGCTAGAGAAGGTGAAAGATGTCAGACCAGGGAAGCAGGCTGACATTACTGGAAATAAAAGGAAGCGTAGTAGTGACGGTCCAAAGATTTATAGCCGGAAATCTGGGTTGTGGCAATTGCCATATTGGAAAGATTTGATGCTTCCACATAATCTCGATGTGATGCACATAGAGAAAAATGTATGTGAAAATATTCTTTGCACACTACTTAGTATACCAGGCAAGTCCAAGGACACACATAATGCAAGGCTAGATTTGTATGATATGGGCATAAGACCTGAACTGCACTTGCAACAAGATGGCAACTCGGCCTGCAGGGCTCCACCTGCTCCATATGTGTTGGGGAAGGATCAGAAAGTCGAGTTTTGCAAGTTCCTCAAAGGTATCAAGTTTCCTGATGGATTTGCGGATAACCTAGCAAGATACATAAGTGAAGATGGTTCAAAGGTGGTTGGAAAACTGAAAACACATTCTTGCCACATACTCCTACAGAGAATCATAGCCGCTGGCCTTAGAGGACTGGTGAGGAAGGATGTATATGAAGCAATTGCAGAGCTGGGGACCTTCTTCAGGGAACTATGTAGTAGAAATCTACGGATAGATGTTGTGCAACGGCTAAAAGGAGATATTCCATTGATCCTATGCAAGCTTGAGAAAATATTTCCACCTGCCTTCTTTGATGTCATGGTGCACTTGAGTGTCCATCTTCCCGATGAGGCAATGCTTAGAGGACCTGTTCAGTATGGATGGATGTACCCAATAGAAAGGCGACTAGGCACTTTGAAAAATTTTGTAAGGAACAGGGCTAGGCCGGAAGGATCAATTGCTGAGGCATATATGGCAAGTGATACCTTAACATTTTGTTCTAGGTACATGAAGGATGTTGACACTAGATTTAACCAGGATGATGATAGTGGTACAGAGATGCCATTGCCTAATGACATGTCTGTTTTTAAGCATGGTGCTACTCTTGTTGGAGGTACTAAGACTGAGTACATTGATGATGCTACCATGAATAAGTTAGTTTGGTATGTGCTACATAATGCTGATGAAGTACAGGAATATTTGACGTAAGTTAGTTTGGTATGTGCTACATAATTTATGTTATGTTTATTAAATTTGAAAATATGCTTATGAATAAAGTATGCCATGCAGTCTGTACAGGGAGGAGCTATCGCAGCAAGGTGCACGTCCAAATGATGTTGATCGAATGGTTCAACAAGGATTTGCAAAGTGGTTTATGTCCCATGTAAGTCACTAAACTTTTATGTTATAGGTTTACTAAATTTTTGGGTATGCATATGTAATTGCTCAGCTGAGTAATTTTGTTGCAACAGGTTGAGAAGAAGCGTAATGAGAATCCAGAATTGGTTAGCGAAGGACTGTGGGCACTGTCATGTGGCCCGGCTCGGCGAGTTAAGACTAGTACAGCTTGCAAGATTAATTGAGTGCGGTTTAGCACAGTGGATCGTGAGAAGTTCATGCAGACACAAAATAGTGGTGTAATGACTGAAGGTGAACATAATGGGGAGAACATAGATTTTTATGGTGTCCTTAAAGAGGTAATTGAGTTACAATATAACTCGAATTATCAAGTTCGTCGGTCGGTGGTTGTATTTCGATGCGATTGGTACAACCAAGTAGGAAAGACTGTGGGCATTCGAGATGACAGCCATTTCAAATCCATCAATGTGCAGTCATTTTGGTACAAGTCCGATCCTTTTATCTTGGCAGACCAAGCGAAAAAGATATTTTACCTGCAAGACACAACTCCACAATGTAAAGATTTCCGAGTTGTGCAGAAATTTGAGCATAGGAATATTTATGATGTGGCTGAAAAATATGAGGGCAATAATGATGTGCATCAGGATGATTATTGTTCTGATACAGACCATATAGTGCAAGAAGGTGATGATAATCAGGTTCTGCACAATGTTGAAGGTGGAGAAGCCAGTCTAATTGAAGGCAATTTAGAGGAACTAATAAGAAAAAAGAAGGAAGCTGCTATTATTCTTGAAGATAGTGAGGATGAGGAGGAAGATGATACAATGTTTCAATATTTTAATGATGGTGGCGATGACAACAATGATGACATGTCCATAGAAGATGAAGATGAGGATTTCTAGTATTGATAGTTGATTTATGAAGTGTTCAGTTCAGATTAGTACGGATAGATGATATAATGTATTTTCTGTATTTTCAGAACTGAATGTGTGTCTGAAATACTGAATTTGGGGTGAACTGAACTTGTGGTGAACTGAATGTGTATTCTGTATTTTCTGTATTTTTAGAACTGAACATCTGAAAATTTTCAGTTCATGTGATCTAAGCTGGGTTTATGGGAATCAATTTTCAGTTCATGTGATCTAAGCAAGTTTTAATTTATTGTCAAAATTTAAGCTGGGTTTTAATCTGAAAATGCAGAAGTCTGAACTGATCTCTGAAAATGAAATGACCATCTGGGCAGTTTAGAATCTGAACTTTGAACTGGGCAGTTTAGAATCTGATTGCTTTGAACTTTGAACTGGGCAGAGTTCTCAGATTGCTTGAACTGGGCAGTTTAGAACTCATTAGTTTAGAACTCATTAGTTTAGAATCTGAACTGGGCAGTTTAGAACTCATTAGTTTAGAATCTGAACTTTGAACTGGGCAGAGTTCTCAGATTGCTTGAGAATTTATGAACTTTGGCTGGTTTTGTGGATTTGAATCTGAACTTTGAACTTTGGACTGAGCTATATATCTCAGAGAACTGAACTTTGAACAAATAGATAACCAACAATTCTGAGCTGGTTTTTTGGATTTGAATCTGAACTTTGAACAAATAGATAACCAAAAAATCTGAGCTAGTTTTGTGGAATTGAATCTGAACTTTGAACAAATAAATAACCAACAAATCTGAGCTGGGCAGCAATCTGAACTGGGCACCAATCTGAACTGGGCAGCAGAGTTAACTCTGAACTGAACAATCTGAAAATGCAGACTCTGAACTGGGCGCTCGGTTACATCCTGGACAGAGAACAGTTTATGCTTAAATATAACTGCGCTCTGTTACTAACGAACAAACGTGACTAGTCCAATGGTAACTCCTTGCTGCTGTGAACCCTGGCGTCTTGTGTTCGAGCTTTGGGATAGGTAGGTTTTTTTTTGTTTTGTTTACATTTTTCAATCATTTTCGAATTTTTCTTTTATTTATTTACATGTATAGCACCCGTTTCTCCAAATCATTTCAACCTTTTTTTGGGGTGTTAATGGAGGTGTACCATGATGTTTTGTGCCGGTGCAATTTTTAGAACTAGTTTAACTATTAATGTAAGTATTTGTTATTTTACTAAAGAATAAGTGCTAAAAAAACCTTAGGTAGCTAGAAACATCTATAAACTTGCATGTACACTTCATTTTGGTGTACAATGTTGACAAAAACATGCAATTCGTTCTGACAAAGTGGTGACATACATCCTACAAAAATGCATACAGCCCTCATATAAGGCTAATTACTAAGTGAGACATGTTCATGCTTGTGATGGATCTATACTACCACTTTCTCCAAATCATTTTAAACTTTAATGGCATGTTTATTGAACCAACCTATGATGTTGTGTGCAGTTATGCATTTTTCAGACCTAGTTTACTAATTACTGTAATTATTTGTTGTATTTCGTAAAGATATTTGTTACAATACCATAGCCTAGCTAGAAAACTCTAAAAACTTGCATGGACCATTCATTTTGGTGTACAATGTTCACAAAATAGTTTCAACTCATTCGGACAAAGTGGTGACACACATCCTAAGAAAGGCATACATCTCTCATACAAGGCTAATTACTAAGTGAGAGATGTTCATGCTTGTGATGGATCAATACTACCACTTTCTCCAAACCATTTTAAACTTTAATGGCATGATTATTGAACCAACATATGATGTTGTGTGCAGTTATGCATTGTTCAGACCTAGTTTACTAATTACTGTAATTATTTGTTGTATTTCGTAAAGATATTTGTTACAATACCATAGCCTAGCTAGAAAACTCTAAAAACTTGCATGGACCATTCATTTTGGTGTACAATGTTCACAAAATAGTTTCAACTCATTCGGACAAAGTGGTGACACACATCCTAAGAAATGCATACATCTCTCATATAAGGCTAATTACTAAGTGAGAGATGCTATTGCAAGTGAGAGATGTATAGTACCACTATTGCAAAAATATTTCAAAATATTATAACATGATCATAAACCCAACTAATGTGTCCATGAATAGATAATTGCAAAAAAAACATAGAGATAAATAAAAAACAAAGAATTAATATAAAATGGTATGCAAAACACAAAAAAAGTCTCCTTGCAGGCGCTTGAACCTTGGAGCTCGGCCTTATAGTTAGCAAGTCAAACCATTGGGCTATGCACGTGTTTTCGACATATACCCAGCGCTAGTATACTTAAACGCATTAGACTCCGCATTGCCAAACACATTGGGCGCCAAAAACATTTTCGCCGTCGTCACTAAAACATACTCCGCTCTCATCCTCTATCTCCCGCACTCCTCTTATTTCTCCCCCACTCTTCTTTCTCCCCCACTTCTCCAAACCTAATCGCCGCCGCCGGGACACGACGGCTGTCGACGACCTGCCCCCTCGACCAGGAACCTCACCGCCGCCGCTGGGACACATCCGCCGTCGACGACCTGCCCCCTCGACCAGGTACCTCACAGCCGCCCCCTTACCTCTAATCGCGTCGATGAGCTGCGTCGGCGCCGACTTCACTCGCCGCATCCCGCTCTATCTCATTGCCATCCCCATTTCTCTCGCCCCTTCCACCTAACACGCCCCATCCACATTGCTCTCGCTAACCCCTAAACCCTAACATCGCTGGATTTGGGTCATCGCAGACGACCTTGATGGTGAACAAAAGGAGGCACAGAAGTCAGAAAGGTCCAACCCCTAAACCCTAAGCATCGCTAGATTTAGTTTAATTATTCATTCGTTGTTATCAGAGATATTGTATATTGATTTATGTAATCATTGTGCACTCATACAGTTGTGTTTGGTTCCTTACATTGTGTTATATGCAGTCACATCCATGTTTTAGTAGAGAACTTATGTTTCTAGTACTGGTAGACAAGGTTCAAGAAAGCGCGATTAGGCGTGCGATTAGGCGCGGTTAAGCGCTGCGCAGAGGGTCAACGCATCGCTTACCTACTAAGCGGGCAATTAAGCGCTGGCCCTGCTTAATCGTGCCCATTCGGCATGTTTAAGGGAGTAGAGGAGGGAGAGGAAGAGGAGGAACACCTCCGGGGTCAATCCAGCAGGCAGCAAATCGACGGATCAACGAGAGAGAGAGAGAGAGCGGACGGACCTACGATGGCTGCAGGCAGCAGATTGGTGAGAGAGAGGCGGAGCGGCTTCACGGTAGAGGTGAAGATCGCACGAGGGAGGAGAGGCTTCGGGAGAGGGAGCCGGAGAGCGTACAGCACGGAGGAGAGGTCATCACGGGAGAGGGGTTTTGCGTTGAGCCTCCTGGCAGGTGGGCCTAGTGGGCTGCAGACTCATGAAGAGAGGAGGTGGGGGTTAAGGGCTGCTGCAGGGTGGCCCAATATCATGTATTTTTTTCTTTTTTTAACAAAAATGATTAAGCACGATTAATCACGCTTAAGCATTTTCACCACCATACCGCTCGCTCAGCGCTTAGTGCTTTCTTGAACCTTGCTGGTAGAAAGAGATGAGAATATCTTCACTTTTTTTGTTCATCAGCTTGTGTAAATCTACATCGCCTAATCAATGTACTAGCTAGTACTTTGAACATTGTTTAAGCCTGCATAAAGATTTCCACAACCAAACAGGGGAAACACTACAGTTACAGTGCAACCACAATTATGAACTTGCACAATCATAACCAAGCTTCATAATGACTGAATCTACACATCTTATCTATTTGCTTTTAGTCAAATCCTTCCCTGCAAATAGTAGTACCTCTTAGCTTTTAGTAAAATCCTTTACATTATCTAATACACACAGTATGCTTGTTCTTATCTATCTTGCAAGTAGTTCAACATGAGCGAACTGCTTATGAGAGAAGACGGGATAAACAAGTGGAGGAGAATATAAAGAAGATGCAAGATTTGGGTCTGAACAAATATACTTCTGTTCTAAATAATTCTGTCTCACCATCTGCATCAACAAAGGGGAAACATGCAGCAAACAAGATAAATACTAGTTCAGATTCGGATTCATATGTCTCTTTCTATCTCCTTGACGATGATGATCAAGGAGATACTGATGATGACAGTGAATATTATGAGCAGCCAAAACCCCTGGCAATGAAGGTGCTCCTTCTATCTTCAAAGTAGTGGATGCCAAATAGTTGCATTGCATTTCAATGTTTTTTATCTGGTGTTTAATATATGCTCATGCCTTTAGATTCATATTCTTTATTTCATACCTCTTAATTAATATATGGTCTTGCTTTTTAATGCACATGACTTTTTTTTGTGGACAGTATCCTAGAAGAGGTAGAAACACAACCCTTGCTTCAAAGAAGAAGATAGACCCCAACATGGCTCCAGGCATTAGGTTCAGCAAGAGAGTGAGGGCAGGTGCACAACCAGAGGAGCAATCTTCAAAAAGGTTTCACTCTACAGAGACAGATGGCCACAATGTACAGGAACCAACAGATGGAAATGATCACATACCAAACAACCCTACTACACCTGGACTTGCTGATCATTTCAGCAGAGCTGCAGAGGAAGCCATGGCATCTGCTGCTCATGACAGTACAGGTGATGCTGAAGGCAACAGCCGTACTACACCTGGACTTGCTGATCATTTCAGCAGAGCTGAAGAGGAAGCCATGGCATCTGCTGCTCATGACAGTACAGGTGATGCTCAAGCCAATGTAGCTAGAGATGAAGAAACTGAAGGCAAGTTCTATTTTTTCAGTCAAATAAGGCATCTCTTTTGCTGATTTGCATGAAACAAAACAATTTCATTATTCAATAAAAGCGAATTATATTTTGTAGCTCCTACACAGCGAGCACCAAGGAGACCCAGGGCAGCAACCAAGGGAAAACAACTGGACAGGATGACTAAAGTTATGCAAAGGAGACTGCCCATAGCTGTTGAGGAAGGCAAAAAAAGGCCACATGAACCTGTTCAAGCTGCCAAGTTTGCATCAGAGGCTGGCATCATTATTCGGGAAACCATGCCTATCCTAACTCGTTGGAAAGATTACAAGGACGACCAGAAATACTACAACAGCTTTGTGTCACAGCTAAATGTAAGTGCATTACTGATTCTATGGTTCACTTGTATACTGCTTAACCTGAATTGACTAACTATGGAATTGTCATATGCATAGGGGCGCTTGTCCGTTAACACTGAGGACAAGGCAACAAAGGAAGCTTGCACCGATATGCTACGCTCTGCGGTAAAAAACCAGCGTTATCGGCTCAAGCAGAAATACTTCAATGGTGTACCTGCAAATGAGATTAGCACAACTTCTCCTGTATCTTACATGACTGATGAACAGTGGAGGGCATTAGTTGCAAAGTGGTCTGATCCAAAGAACATGGTATGTGTATCTTGTCATATATTGTTCTTTCACTATACGTTTGCAAAGGATCTTCGCATATTGAACCTATGATCTAATCTGACATGTTCATTCTCTTGTAGGAAATAAGTGCAAAGAACAAGCAGAACCGCAGTCAAGTCAAGTTTCATCAGGCTACGGGTTCTCGCTGCTATGTGGCACACTTACATGCATATGTAAGTAACTATTACCTTGTAGTACTACCTGCACTTGTGCACTCAACTTCTATTGCATTTGATCTGAGCAAACTTCGCTGTGATTGTTTATCCATGAAACAGAAGCAGAAGAGAAACCGAGAAGAACCCAGCTTAGACCAGACTGAAGAACTAGATGCGGTGGACGCCTTCAAGACCTGTCATACCAGCTCCAAACGTGGCCTGAGTGAACCGGCAAGAGAAGCACTTGTAAGTTCATTTGTTTTCTTTATTTAGTGTAATTTTTATGAGATCATATGAGGGAGGCTGGCTGTGGGTCGATGGAACGAAGGGGAGTGAGATCGATGAGTGAGATCGCTTGTCCCATCCCAGGGGAGTTCAGATCATAGTCTATTTTGTCTGCCATCAAATTTCTGAAATGAAAGTAAATATCATAGTCTATTTTTTGTAGGACCCGTGCACTAGAAATGTATAGGTTTTAGAGTCTTTGTTAAGCAAATCTGATATAATTTGTAACTGTTTTCACATTATTTTTCATAGTCTATTTATAGAGTATTTCAAATGAATAGCTTTTAATTTGCCATCAAATGTATAGCTTTTAAGCAAATCTGCTATAATTTGTAACTGCTATAATCTGCTATAATTTGCCATCAAATGTATAGCTTTTAGAGTCTGTCAGTCTATTTTTCATAGTCTTTGTTAATGCCTTGTAGGACCCGTGCACTAGAAATGAAAGTCACTGTTTTCACATTATTGTCAGCATCTTGCTGTTGCTCATTAGCAATAACATGTAACTGTTTCTGTCCATGATATTTCAGTCTCATATGGAGGCTTTGAGGGCTGAACCTGTTGCTGAAGGTGAGATGCCAGCATCCAGTGTGCACCTTGTGTCGAAGGTGCTGTCCCAGAGCAGCTCACACCAATTCCTGAAAAGCGTCGGCATCAAAACATCGGCAACCTCCAAGGCTTCATCATCAAATCATAGTGAGCTTCGGGAACAACTTGCAGCTGAAGCGACGGCTGCTGTTCAAGGTGAACTCGACCAGCTCAGGAAGAAATGTGAAGAAGCTGAGGAACAGCAGGCGAGGACACAAAGGGAGTTGGAGGAGTACAAGAAGATAACAGAGAAGAACAGCAAGGAGATGGAGGAGACCAATGTGCTCATCAAGAAGCTCTTGTCCTTGCATGGTAACTCTTCTTCGACATGAGGGCTGCTAGTCAGAGCTGCTGTTTTTGGCCTGTTCTTTGACATGAGGGTACCCAAAAACTCTAGTTGCTCGTGGGTGTCAACTTTTGATTATATGCTGTTATGTTTGTGCAAACTCAACTGAAATGTGAACTCAAGTGGTGATGCTATGAACTAAGTTTAGTGTTGTCCACTTAGTTTGTATGCGCACTGGAATACTAGTTGTATTCATCTATGGAATATGGAATTGTGTGCTCATTCCTCTGTTCTAGTATATTTTGCAATTTCCAATAAAATTATTCTCTGCACATCTGTGACCAAACTGGTGGCATATAATAAAACATATGCCACGTCAGCTGCCACTGTACTAGCCACGTCAGCGTTACGTCAGCGCTGACGTCAGCTGCCACGTCACTAGCCACGTCAGCGCTGACGTCATACGCATCAGCACCTTCCAAACGGCTGGTAATGACCAAACCACGGCTCTATCTGTGACGATACCGTACCGTCACAGCAACCAAACGGCGTTAACAACGCCGTCAGTTTGCTCGGGCAGACGACGAATTATGACGGAAAAGTGTCTTCCTCTATGACCACAACTGATCGTCATAGCATGCATTCACTTCCATGACAACGCGCCTTTCGTCACAGAATGTATGCACATCGATGACGAAACTGAGTAGTCCGTCACAACACAACAAATGTGACGCGACCCCTATGACCAAATCGAACTCGTCACAAATTCGTCACAAACCTTACTCTGTGACGATATATACACATGCAGTGACGCAATACGAACGTCATCGATGATAAGATCTCTACTAGTGAGCCCACTGACTCTGGCTCAAGTCATAAGAAGAAGGATGGGAAGAAAAAGAGGCGCATCAAGAAGATAGTCTACTACGACAGCGACGAATCCTCTTCTTCCCCAAGAGATGATGACTACGACAAGAAAAAGAAACCGGTTAACTCAAACTTTTCATTTGATTATTCTCGTATTCCGTATAATTCCAATGCCCATTCGCTTTCTGTTCCTCTTGGTAAACCTCCACACTTTGATGGAGAGGACTACGCTTTTTGGAGTCACAAAATGTGTAGTCACCTTTTCTCTCTTCATCCTAGTATTTGGGAGGTAGTTGAGAATGGAATGCATTTTGATAGTACTGACAACCCCGGTTTCATTAATGAACAAATCCATAAAAATGCACAAGCTACCACTATTTTGCTAGCATCCTTGTGCAGGGACGAGTACAATAAGGTGAGCGGCTTGGACAACGCCAAGCAAATCCGGGACACCCTCAAGATTTCTCATGAGGGGAACGACACCACCATGATCACCAAGATGGAGTTGGTGGAAGGCGAGCTGGGAAGGTTCGCAATGATCAGGGGAGAAGAGCCAACACAAACGTACAACAGGCTCAAGACCCTGGTCAACAAGATCAGGAGCTATGGAAGCACGAGATGGACGGACCACGACGTCGTCCGACTTATGCTCAGGTCCTTCACTGTTATTGATCCTCATCTTGTGAACCTCATCCGTGAAAATCCCAGGTACACAAAAATGACTCCCGAGGAGATTCTTGGGAAATTTGTGAGCAGGCGGATGATGGTGAAGGAAGCGCGATACGTTGATGATGCTCTCAATGGCCCTCTACCCGTCTATGAGCCTCAACCGGTTGCTCTCAAAGCAACATGCAGCAGGGAGGTGCTACCTAGCAAGGTGGCACAAGTTGAGGCGACCGGGCTAAATGAGCATGAGATGGCCCTAATCATAAAGCGCTTCAAGACCGCATTGAAAGGACGCAAGGAGTACCCAAACAAGAACAAGACAAAGGGAAAACGATTTTGCTTCAAGTGCAGTAAGACTGGTCACTTTATTGCTAACTGTCCCGATAATGATAGTGACCAGGGACAAGAAAAGAGCGGGAAGAGGGAGAAAAAGAAGTCCTACAAGAAGGCGAAGGGCGAGGCGCACCTTGGAAAAGAATGGGATTCGGATTGCTCTTCTTCCGACTCCGACGACGAAGGACTCGCCGCCTCAGCCTTCAACAAGTCATCTCTCTTCCCCAACGAGCGTCATACTTGCCTCATGGCAAAGGAGAAAAAGGTAAGCGCTCGAGATACCCCTAAGTATACTACTTCAAGTGATGATGACTCTAGTGATGATGAAGTAGATTACACAATTTTATTCAAAGGTTTAGATAGAACTAAAGTAGATAAAATCAATGAATTGATTGATGCTTTAAATGAAAAGAATAGACTTTTAGAAAAGCAAGAGGATATTTTATATGAAGAGCATGATAAGGTTGTAAGTGTGCAAAAGTCTCTTGCTTTAGAGGTTAAAAGAAATGAAATGCTATCTTCGGAATTATCTGCTTGTCATGAAACTATTTCTAGTTTAAAGAGTGTTAATAATGATTTAAATGCTGAGCTAGAAGTAGCTAATAAATCTAGTTCATGTGTGGAACATGTCGTTATTTGCAATAGATGCAAGGATTTTGAAAGGGAAATGTGCCCTTGGGCCATTTCTAAGTATTTCGGTGATTGAGTGCCAACTCAAGTGGACTTGTGTTAATCTAGGCAAAGTGATGGACAAAGTGCAAATCAAGTGAAAAGGTATGTTTCTAAGACTTAGTACATTGTTTTGGAGACTAATGTATTGTGTCTAAGTGCTGGAAACAGGAGAAATCAAGTTGTAAAAGAGATGGCTTTATTCAACCAAAGACAGCTCGGTCTGGGTGCACCGGATAGTGTCCGGTGCGCCAGGCCAGCGTCTATCAACTAGCTGCTCTCGGGAAGCAATTAACGGCGTACGGCTATAAATCACCGGACTGTCCGGTGGTGCACCGGACTGTCCGGTGAGCCAACAGTCGACCGCATAATCCGCATGCGACGCGTGGCAAGAGCCAACGGTCAGAAGCAGCACAGGACTGTCCGGTGTGCACCGGACAGTGTCCGGTGCGCCAACGGCTCCAAAGCGCCAACGGTCGGCTTCGCCAAAGAAGGAAAGAAATCCGCGCCGGACAGTGTCCGGTGGTGCACCGGACTGTCCGGTGCGCCAGGCGACAGAAGGCAAGAATTGCCTTCTTGAAATGCTCTCAACGGCTCCTAGCTGCCTTGGGGCTATAAAAGGGACCCCTAGGCGCATGAAGGAAAACACCAAGCATTCTTTGAGCATTGTTGATCATTCACACTTCATTCTTGCGCACTTGTTCGACATTCTTAGTGATTTGAGCTCCGTTCTAGTGAGAACCTCGAGATATTGTCTTGAGCTCAAGTCTTGATCTTGTGTGTGCGTATTTGCTGTGGATTTGAGTGTGTTGCTTCCCTCCCTTACTCTTGTGCTTCATTGTGATTCTTATTGTAAGGGCGAGAGACTCCAAGTTGTGGAGATTCCTCGCAAACGAAAAAGAGTAAAGTAAAGAAAAACACCGTGGTATTCAAGTTGATCATTGGATCACTTGAGAGGAGTTGAGTGCAACTCTCGTCCGTTGGGATGCCACAACGTGGAGTAGGCAAGTTTTGTACTTGGCCGAACCACGGGATAAATCTTCGTGTCTCTTGTGTTTGTCCTTATTGTGTCTATTGTGCTTCACAAGAGCTCTCCTCTCTACTCACTTGATTTCATTGTTCTAACTCTTAATCAAGTTTGTGGTGTTAAGTTTTAAGTTTTACAGGATCACCTATTCACCCCCTCTAGGTGCTCTCAATTGGTATCGGAGCCGGTCTCTTCTAGAAAGGGACTAATCGCCCGAAGAGACGGATCCTAGGGGCAAGGGGATGGTGGTCAATGATAAGGAGAAGAAGTCCTTCGTCAATGATCCAAAAGATGACAAGCCTACTGACTCGGGCTCAAGCCACAAAAGAAAAGACGGGAAGAAGAAGAAAACAAGGCGCATCAAGGAGATCGTCTACTACGACGACAGCGACGAGTCCTCTTCTTCTCAAAAGGACGACGACAACTACGAGAAAAAGAAAACGGTCAATTCAAACTTTTCTTTTGATTATTCTCGTATTCCGCAAAATGCAAATGCTCATTTACTCTCCATTCCACTTGGTAAACGTCCTCACTTTGATGGAGAGGACTACGGATTTTGGAGTCACAAAATGCGTAGTTGAAAGGGAATTAGGCTTACACCTAGTTCCTATATAATTTTGGTGGTTGAATTGCCCAACACAAATCGTTGGACTAACTAGTTTGCTCTAGTGCATGAGTTATACAGGTGCCAAAGGTTCACACTTAGCCAATAAAAAGACCGAGTATTGGGTTCAACCAAAGGCAAAGGGACAACCGAAGGTACCTCTGGTCTGGCGCACCGGACTGTCCGGTGTGCCACCGGACATGTCCGGTGCACCAGAGGTCTCCAACTCCGAACTGCTCACCTTCGGGAAATTCTAGAGGCAACTCCGCTATAATTCACCGGACTATCCGGTGTACACCGGACATGTCCGGTGCTCCACGGAAGAGCAGCCTCTGGAACTCGCCAGCCTCGGGAATTCATTTCGGCCACTCCGCTATAATTCACCGGACTGTCCGGTGTACACCGGACTGTCCGGTGTAACAGCGGGGCAACGGCTACTACGGCGCCAACGGCTACCTGCAGGCGCAATTAATGCGCGCCAGCGCGCGCAGAGGTCAGACACGCCCATGCTGGCGCACCGGACAGTCTACAGTACTTGTCCGGTGCGCCACCGGACATCCAGGCGGGCCCAGAAGTCAGAACTCCAACGGTCGAACCCAACGACTTTTGGTGACGTGGCTGTCGCACCGGACATGTCCGGTGTGCACCGGACTGTCCGGTGCGCCATCGAACAGACAGCCTCCACCAACGGTCAAGTTTGGTGGTTGGGGCTATAAATACCCCAATCACCCCACCATTCATTACATCCAAGTTTTCCACTTCCCAACTACTTACAAGAGCTCTAGCATTCAATTCTAGACACACCAAAAGAGATCAAATCCTCTCCAAATTCCACACAACGCCCTAGTGATTAGAGAGAGTGATTTGCTTGTGTTTCTTTCGAGCTCTTGCGCTTGGATTGCTTTCTTCCTTCTTGATTCTTTCATTGCAATCAAACTCACTTGTAATTGAGGCAAGAGACACCAAACTTGTGGTGGTCTTTGTGGGAACTTTGTGTTCCAAGTGATTGAGAAGAGAAAGCTCATTCGGTCCGAGGGACCGTTTGAGAGAGGGAAGGGTTGAAAGAGACCCGACCTTTGTGGCCTCCTCAACGGGGAGTAGGTTTGAGAGAACCGAACCTCGGTAAAACAAATCCGCGTGTCTCACTTCATTATTCCCTTGCGATTTGTTTTGCGCCCTCTCTCGCGGACTCGATTATATTTCTAACGCTAACCCGGCTTGTAGTTGTGATTATTTTTGAGAATTTCAGTTTCGCCCTATTCACCCCCCCCTCTAGGCGACTTTCAATTGGTATCAGAGGCAGGTTCTTCATTAGAGCCTAACCGCTCGAAGTGATGTCGGGAGATCACGCCAAGAAGGAGATGGAGACCGGCGAAAAGCCCATTACAAGCCACGGGAGCACTTCATCGGAAGAGTCCCGCACCAAGAGGAAGGAGAAGAAGAAGACCTCCTCCAACAAAGGGAAGGAGAAGAAATCTTCTTCTCACCACAAAGAGAAGAAGGAGAGATCTTCCTCTCACAAGCCACATCGGAGTGGGGACAAGCACAAGAGGATGAGGAAAGTGGTCTACTACGAGACCGACACCTCATCAACATCGACCTCCAGCTCCGATGCGCCCTCCGTAACTTCTAAATGCCAAGAGCGTAAGAAGTTTAGTAAGATCCCCTTACACTATCCTCGTACATCTAGACATACTCCATTACTTTCCGTTCCATTAGGCAAACCGCCAACCTTTGACGGTGAAGATTATGCTAGGTGGAGTGATTTAATGAAATTTCATCTAACCTCACTCCACAAAAGTATATGGAATGTTGTTGAGTTTGGAGCACAGGTACCATCCGTAGGGGATGAGGATTATGATGAGGACGAGGTGGCCCAAATCGAGCACTTCAACTCCCAAGCCACAACCATACTCTTGGCCTCTCTAAATAGAGAGGAATACAACAAGGTGCAAGGGTTGAAGAATGCAAAGGAAATTTGGGACCTCCTCAAGACCGCGCACGAGGGTGATGAACTAACAAAGATCACCAAGCGGGAAACGATCGAGGGGGAGCTCAGTCGCTTTCGACTTCGCCAAGGGGAAGAGCCACAAGACATGTACAACCGGCTCAAGACTTTGGTGAACCAAGTGCGCAACCTCGGGAGCAAGAAGTGGGATGACCACGAGGTGGTTAAGGTTATTCATAGATCACTCATTTTCCTTAACCCCATTCAAGTTCAATTAATTCGTGGTAATCCTAGATATACTCAAATGACCCCCGAGGAAGTTATCGGGAATTTTGTGAGCTTTGAATGTATGATCAAGGGCTCCAAGAAGATCAACGAGCTTGATGAACCCTCCACGTCCGAAGCACAACCGGTGGCATTTAAGGCGACGGAGGAGAAGAAGGAGGAGTCTACACCGAGTAGACACCCAATTGACGCCTCCAAGCTCGACAATGAGGAGATGGCTTTAATCATCAAAAGCTTTCGCCAAATCCTCAAGCAACGGAAGGGGAAGGATTACAAATCCCGTTCCAAGAAGGTTTGCTACAAGTGTGGTAAGCCCGGTCACTTTATTGCTAAATGTCCATTATCAAGTGACAGTGATAGGGATAACAACAAGAAGGGAAAGAGGAAAGAAAAGAAGAGGTACTACAAGAAGAGGGGCGGCGATGCCCACGTGTGCCGCGAGTGGGACTCCGATGAGAGCTCCACCGACTCCTCATCCGACGAGGACGCCGCCAACATCGCCGTCACCAAGGGACTCCTCTTCCCAAATGTCGGCCACAAGTGCCTCATGGCAAAGGACGGCAAAAGGAAGAAGGTAAAATCAAGATCCTCCACTAAATATGAAACCTCTAGTGATGAGGATGATGCTAGCAATGAGGAGGATAACTTGCGCGTTCTTTTTGCCAACCTTAACATGGAACAAAAGGAAAAACTAAATGAGCTAATTAGTGCCATCCATGAAAAGGATGACCTCTTGGACTCCCAAGAGGACTTCCTAATCAAGGAAAATAAAAAGCATGTTAAGGTTCAAAATGCTTATGCTTTAGAGGTAGAAAAATGTGAGAAATTATCTAGTGAGCTAAGTACTTGCCATGATACTATTACCAACCTTAGAAATGAAAATGCTAGTTTAAATGCTAAGGTTGACTCACATGTTTGTAATGTTTCAATTCCCAATCTTAGAAATGATAATGATGATTTGCTTGCTAAGATTGAAGAATTAAACATTTCTCTTGCTAGCCTTAGAGTAGAAAATGAAAATTTAATTGCTAAGGCTAAAGAACTAGATGTTTGCAATGTTACAATTTCCAATCTTAGAGATAATAATGATATCTTGCGTGCTAAGATCGTTGAACTTAATTCATGCAAACCCTCTACATCTAGTGTTGAGCATGTTTCCATTTATACTAGATGTAGAGATGTTGATATTAATGCTATTCATGATCACATGACTTTGATTAAACAACAAAATGATCATATAGCAATATTAGATGCAAAAATTGCCGAGCATAACTTAGAAAATGAAAAGTTTAAATTTGCTAGAAGTATGCTCTATAATGGGAGACACCCTGGCATTAAGGATGGCATTGGCTACCAAAGGGGAGACAATGTCAAACTTAGTGCCCCTCCTAAAAGATTGTCAAATTTTGTTAAGGGCAAGGCTCCCATGCCTCAGGATAACAAGGGTTACATTTTATACCCTGCCGGTTATCCTGAGAGCAAAATTAGGAAAATTCACTCTAGGAAGTCTCACTCTGGCCCTAACCATGCTTTTATGTATAAGGGTGAGACATCTAGCTCTAGGCAACCAACCCGTGCTAAGTTGCCTAAGAAGAAAACTCCTAGTGCATCAAATGAGCATGACATTTCTTTTAAAACTTTTGATGCATCATATGTTTTAACTAACAAATCCGGCAAGGTAGTTGCCAAGTTTGTTGGGGGCAAACACAAGGGCTCCAAGACTTGTGTTTGGGTACCCCAAAGTTCTTGTTTCTAATGCCAAAGGACCCAAAACCGTTTGGGTACCTAAAGTCAAGAACTAAAATTGTTTTGTAGGTTTATGCATCCGGGGGCTCAAGTTGGATACTCGACAGCGGGTGCACAAACCATATGACAGGGGAGAAAAAGATGTTCTCCTCATATGAGAAAAACCAAGATCCCCAACGAGCTATCACATTCGGGGATGGATATCAAGGTTTGATCAAAGGTTTGGGTAAAATTGCTATATCACCTGACCATACTATTTCCAATGTTTTTCTTGTAGACTCTTTAGATTACAATTTGCTTTCCGTTTCACAACTTTGTCAAATGGGCTACAACTGTCTATTTACTGATGTAGGTGTTACTGTCTTTAGAAGAAGTGATGATTCAATAGCATTTAAGGGAGTGTTAGAGGGTCAGCTATACTTGGTAGATTTTGATATAGCTGAACTCGACACTTGCTTAATTGCTAAGACTAACTTGGGTTGGCTCTGGCACCGCCGACTAGCTCATGTTGGGATGAAGAATCTTCATAAGCTTCTAAAGGGAGAGCACATTTTGGGACTAACAAATGTTCATTTTGAGAAAGACAGGATTTGTAGCGCATGCCAGGCAGGGAAGCAAGTTGGAGCCCATCATCCACACAAAAACATCATGACAACCGACAGGCCACTGGAGCTCCTACACATGGATCTATTCGGCCCGATTGCTTACATAAGCATTGGCGGGAGTAAGTACTGTCTAGTTATTGTGGATGATTATTCTCGCTTCACTTGGGTATTCTTTTTACAGGAAAAATCTCAAACCCAAGAGACCTTAAAGGGATTCTTGAGACGGGCTCAAAATGAGTTCGGCTTAAGGATCAAGAAAATAAGAAGCGACAACGGGACGGAGTTCAAGAACTCTCAAATCGAAGGTTTCCTTGAGGAGGAGGGCATCAAGCATGAGTTCTCTTCTCCCTACACACCTCAACAAAATGGTATAGTAGAGAGGAAGAATCGAACTCTATTGGACATGGCAAGGACCATGCTTGATGAGTACAAGACTTCGGATCGGTTTTGGGCCGAGGCGGTCAACACCGCCTGCTACGCCATCAACCGGTTATATCTACACCGAATCCTCAAGAAGACATCCTATGAACTCCTAACCGGTAAAAAGCCCAACATTTCATATTTTAGAGTCTTTGGTAGCAAATGCTTTATTCTTGTTAAAAGAGGTAGAAAATCTAAATTTGCTCCTAAGACTGTAGAAGGCTTTTTACTTGGTTATGACTCAAACACAAGGGCATATAGGGTCTTTAACAAGTCCACTGGACTAGTTGAAGTCTCATGTGACGTTGTGTTTGATGAAACTAACGGCTCTCAAGAAGAGCAAGTTGATCTTAATGAGATAGGTGATGAAGAGGCTCCGTGCATAGCGCTAAGGAACATGTCCATTGGAGATGTGTGTCCTAAGGAATCTGAAGAGCCTCCAAAAGCACAAGATCAACCATCCTCCTCCACGCAAGCATCTCCACCGACTCAAAATGAGGTTAGAGCTCAAATTGATGAAGTAGAAGATCAAGCAAATGAGCCACCTCAAGATGATGGCAATGATCAAGGGGGAGATGCAAATGATCAAGAAAAGGAGGATGAGCAAGAACCAAGGCCGCCACACCCAAGAGTCCACCAAGCAATACAACGAGATCACCCCGTCGACACCATCCTCGGCGACATTCATAAGGGGGTAACTACTAGATCTCGTGTTGCACATTTTTGTGAACATTACTCGTTTGTTTCCTCTATTGAGCCACACAGGGTAGAGGAAGCACTACAAGATTCGGATTGGGTGGTGGCGATGCAAGAGGAGCTCAACAACTTCACTAGAAATGAGGTATGGCATTTAGTTCCACGTCCTAATCAAAATGTTGTAGGAACCAAATGGGTTTTCCGCAACAAGCAAGATGAGCATGGTGTGGTGACAAGGAACAAAGCACGACTTGTGGCCAAGGGATACTCCCAAGTCGAAGGTTTGGATTTCGGTGAAACCTATGCACCCGTAGCTAGGCTTGAGTCAATTCGTATATTATTGGCCTATGCTACTTACCATGGCTTTAAGCTTTATCAAATGGACGTGAAAAGTGCCTTCCTCAATGGACCAATCAAGGAAGAGGTCTATGTTGAGCAACCTCCCGGCTTTGAAGACAGTGAGTACCCTAACCATGTTTATAAGCTCTCTAAGGCGCTTTATGGGCTCAAGCAAGCCCCAAGAGCATGGTATGAATGCCTTAGAGATTTCCTTATTGCTAATGGCTTCAAAGTCGGAAAGGCCGATCCTACGCTCTTTACCAAAACACTTGAAAATGATTTGTTCGTGTGCCAAATTTATGTTGATGATATTATATTTGGGTCTACTAATGAATCTACATGTGAAGAGTTTAGTAGGATCATGACACAAAAGTTCGAGATGTCTATGATGGGGGAGTTAAAGTATTTTCTAGGATTTCAAGTGAAGCAACTCCAAGAGGGCACCTTCATTAGCCAAACGAAGTATACTCAAGACATTCTAAACAAGTTTGGGACGAAGGATGCCAAGCCCATCAAGACACCCATGGGAACTAATGGGCATCTCGACCTCGACACGGGAGGTAAGTCCGTGGATCAAAAGGTATACCGGTCGATGATAGGTTCTTTACTCTATTTATGTGCATCTCGACCGGATATTATGCTTTCCGTATGCATGTGTGCAAGATTCCAAGCCGACCCTAAGGAATCCCACCTTACGGCCGTAAAACGAATCTTGAGATATTTGGCTTACACACCTAAGTTTGGGCTTTGGTACCCTCGGGGATCCACATTTGATTTGATTGGTTATTCGGATGTCGATTGGGCGGGGTGTAAGATTAATAGAAAGAGCACATCGGGGACTTGCCAGTTCTTGGGAAGATCCTTGGTGTCTTGGGCTTCAAAGAAGCAAAATTCGGTCGCTCTTTCTACCGCCGAAGCCGAGTATATTGCCGCAGGCCATTGTTGCGCGCAATTGCTTTGGATGAGGCAAACCCTGCGGGACTACGGTTACAAACTAACCAAAGTTCCTCTTCTATGTGATAATGAGAGTGCAATCCGCATGGCGGATAATCCCGTTGAGCATAGCCGCACTAAGCACATAGCCATTCGGTATCATTTTCTTAGGGATCACCAACAAAAGGGAGATATCGAGATTGCATACATTAATACTAAAGATCAATTAGCCGATATCTTTACCAAACCACTTGATGAACAAACTTTTACCAAACTTAGGCATGAGCTCAATATTCTTGATTCTAGAAATTTCCTTTGCTAATTTGCACACATAGCTCATAAGTATACCTTTGATCATGTCTCTTTTATATATATGCTATGACTAATGTGTTTTCAAGTGTATTTCAAACCAAGTCATAGGTATATTGAAAGGGAATTGGAGTCTTCGGCGGAGACAAAGGCTTCCACTCCACTCTACTACTCATCCTTCGCCGACGCTCCGCATCATCTCTCCATCTTTGGTGAGAGTAGTTCTAGAGGGCTCTAATGATTCCGTTTTTGGCGATTCATGCCAAAGGGGGAGAAAAGTAAGAGACCAAAGCAAAAGGACCGCACCACCACCAATTTCAAAAACTTCGTGTTTCCAAGAATACTATCAATTGGTATCCTATTGTGTTCAAAAGGGGGAGAAAGTAGTATTTCAAAAAGGATATATCAAAACCCTCTTGAACACTAAGAGGAGGATCTCATTTAAGGGGAGTTTTGTTTAGTCAAAGGAAATGCATTTGAAACAGGGGGAGAAAATTTCAAAACTTGAGAATGCTTTGCAAACTCTTATTCATTTACCTTTGACTATTTGCAAAAGAACTTTGAAAAGATTTACAAAAGATTTTGCAAAAACAAAACATGTGGTGCAAGCGTGGTCCAAAATGTTAAAAATAAAGAAACAATCTATGCATTTCTAGTAAGTATTTATATTGGCTCTATTCTAAGCAACGTTTGCACTTACATTTACGCAAACTAGTTCAATTATGCACTTCTACACTTGCTTTGGTTTGTGTTGGCATCAATCACCAAAAAGGGGGAGATTGAAAGGGAATTAGGCTTACACCTAGTTCCTATATAATTTTGGTGGTTGAATTGCCCAACACAAATCGTTGGACTAACTAGTTTGCTCTAGTGCATGAGTTATACAGGTGCCAAAGGTTCACACTTAGCCAATAAAAAGACCGAGTATTGGGTTCAACCAAAGGCAAAGGGACAACCGAAGGTACCTCTGGTCTGGCGCACCGGACTGTCCGGTGTGCCACCGGACATGTCCGGTGCACCAGAGGTCTCCAACTCCGAACTGCTCACCTTCGGGAAATTCCAGAGGCAACTCCGCTATAATTCACCGGACTGTCCGGTGTACACTGGACATGTCCGGTGCTCCACGGAAGAGCAGCCTCTGGAACTCGCCAGCCTCGGGAATTCATTTCGGCCACTCCGCTATAATTCACCGGACTGTCCGGTGTACACCGGACTGTCCGGTGTAACAGCGGGGCAACGGCTACTACGGCGCCAACGGCTACCTGCAGGTGCAATTAATGCGCGCCAGCGCGCGCAGAGGTCAGACACGCCCATGCTGGCGCACCGGACAGTCTACAGTACTTGTCCGGTGCGCCACCGGACATCCAGGCGGGCCCAGAAGTCAGAACTCCAACGGTCGAACCCAACGGCTTTTGGTGACGTGGCTGTCGCACCGGACATGTCCGGTGTGCACCGGACTGTCCGGTGCGCCATCGAACAGACAGCCTCCACCAACGGTCAAGTTTGGTGGTTGGGGCTATAAATACCCCAACCACCCCACCATTCATTACATCCAAGTTTTCCACTTCCCAACTACTTACAAGAGCTCTAGCATTCAATTCTAGACACACCAAAAGAGATCAAATCCTCTCCAAATTCCACACAACGCCCTAGTGATTAGAGAGAGTGATTTGCTTGTGTTTCTTTCGAGCTCTTGCGCTTGGATTGCTTTCTTCCTTCTTGATTCTTTCATTGCGATCAAACTCACTTGTAATTGAGGCAAGAGACACCAAACTTGTGGTGGTCCTTGTGGGAACTTTGTGTTCCAAGTGATTGAGAAGAGAAAGCTCATTCGGTCCGAGGGACCGTTTGAGAGAGGGAAGGGTTGAAAGAGACCCGGCCTTTGTGGCCTCCTCAACGGGGAGTAGGTTTGAGAGAACCGAACCTCGGTAAAACAAATCCGCGTGTCTCACTTCATTATTCGCTTGCGATTTGTTTTGCGCCCTCTCTCGCGGACTCGATTATATTTCTAACGCTAACCCGGCTTGTAGTTGTGATTATTTTTGAGAATTTCAGTTTCGCCCTATTCACCCCCCCTCTAGGCGACTTTCAGTAGTCACTTGTTCTCTCTCCATCCAAGCATATGGGAGATAGTAGAGAGTGGAATGCAATTTGATAGTAGTGATAGTCCCATGTTTATCAATGAGCAAATTCACAAAAATGCACAAGCTACTACTGTTCTTCTAGCATCATTGTGCAGGGATGAATACCATAAGGTGAGCGGCTTGGATAACGCCAAGCAGATTTGGGACACCCTCAAGATCTCACATGAGGGGAATGACGTCACCATGCTCACCAAGATGGAGTTGGTGGAGGGCAAACTTGGGAGATTCGCAATGATCAGGGGCGAGGAGCCAACCCAAACGTACAACTGGCTCAAGACCCTCGTCAACATAATAAGGAGCTATGGAAGCACGCGATGGACGGACCACGATGTCGTCCGCCTAATGCTAAGGTTGTTTACTGTCCTTGATCCACATCTTGTGAACAATATTCGTGAGAATCCTAGGTACACCAAGATGACGCCCGAGGAGATCCTTGGAAAGTTCGTAAGCGGGCGGATGATGATCAAGGAGGCAAGATACGTTGACGATGCGTTGAATGGCCCAATCCAAGAGCCTCAAACCATTGCTCTCAAAGCAACGAGAAGCAAGGAGGCGCTACCTAGCAAGGTGGCACAAATTGAGGTGGCCGGGCTTAATGATGAAGAAATGGCCCTCATCATCAAGCGATTCAAGACGGCACTAAGGGGTCGCAAGGAGCATCCAAACAAGACCAAGACAAAGGGGAAGTGCTCATGCTTCAAATGTGGTAAGATTGGTCATTTTATCGCTAACTGTCCCGATAATGATAGTGACCAGGAACAAGGGAACAAGAGGGAAAATAAGAAGGCGTACAAGAAGGCTAAGGGCGAGGCACACCTGGGAAAGGAGTGGGACTCGGATTGTTCATCATCCGAATCCAACAACGAAGGACTCGCCGCCACCGCCTTCAACAAATCGGCCTTCTTCCCCAACGAGTATCACACCTGCCTCATGGCAAGGGAAAAGAAGGTAAGCACTCGTGATACTAGTACCTACGCTTCCTCAAGTGATGAAGAATCTAGCGATGATGAAATAGACTATTCATGTTTATTCAAGGGCCTAGATAGAACTAAGGTTGATAAGATTAACGAATTAATTGATGCCTTGAATGATAAAAATAGTTTATTAGAAAAGCAAGAGGATCTTTTGTATGAAGAACATGATAAGTTTGTAGAGGCACAAAAATCCCTTGCTTTAGAAATAAAAAGGAATGAAATGCTTTCTTGTGAATTGTCTACTTGCCATGACTCTATTTCTAGTTTAAAGAGCATAAATGATGATTTGAATGCTAAGTTAGAAATAGCTAGTAAAACAAACTCTCGTGAAGAACAAGTTGTAGTTTGCAATAGGTGTAAATTTTTTAATGTTGATGCTTGTAGCGAACACCTAGTTTCAATTTCTAAATTGAATGATGAAGTGGCTAGTCTTAATGCCCAACTTAAGACTAGCAAGAGTGATTTTGATAAACTAAAATTTGCAAGGGATGCCTACACGGTTGGTAGACACCCCTCAATTAAGGATGGGCTTGGCTTCAAGAGGGAAGCCAAGAACTTGACAAGTCATAAGGCTCCCATCTCCATCAAGGAGAAAGGGAAGGCCCCTATGGCAAATAGTGTGCAAAAGAACCATGCTTTCTTATACCATGATAGGAGATATTCTAGGAATGTTCATCATGATAAAAGTTGCAATAATATTGTTTCACATGCTTATGATTCAAATGCAATGTTTGCTTCAAGTTCTTCTATGATGTATGATAGAAGTTTGGCTAGGAAAAATGTCATTCATCATGTGCCTAGGAGAAATACTCATGTGCCTAGGAAAACAAGTAATGAACCTTCTACAATTTATCATGCTTTAAATGTTTCCTTTGCTATTTGTAGAAAGGATAAAAACGTAGTTGCTAGAAAATTAGGGGCAAAATGCAAGGGAGATAAAACTTGCATTTGGGTCCCTAAGGCTATTTGTACTAACCTTGTAGGACCCAACAAAAGTTGGGTACCTAAGACCCAAGCCTAAATTGCCTTGCAGGTTTATGCATCCGGGGGCTCAAGCTGGATTATCGACAGCGGATGCACAAACCACATGACGGGGGAGAAGAGGATGTTCTCTTCCTACGTCAAGAACAAGGATCCCCAAGATTCAATCATATTCGGTGATGGGAACCAAGGCAAGGTGAAAGGGTTAGGAAAAATTGCTATTTCATCCGAGCACTCTATTTCTAATGTGTTCTTAGTTGAGTCGCTTGGATATAACTTGTTGTCTGTGAGTCAACTTTGTAATATGGGATATAACTGTTTATTCACCAATGTAGATGTGTCTATCTTTAGAAGAAGTGATGGTTCATTAGCTTTTAAGGGTGTACTAGATGGCAAACTTTATTTAGTTGATTTTGCAAAAGAGGAGGCCGGTCTAGATGCATGCTTAATTGCTAAGACTAGCATGGGCTGGCTGTGGCATCGCCGTTTAGCACATGTGGGGATGAAGAACCTTCACAAGCTTCTAAAGGGAGAACACGTGATAGGTCTAACTAATGTAACTTTCGAAAAAGATAGAGCTTGTGCAGCTTGTCAAGCAGGTAAACAGGTGGGAAGCTCTCATCATGCCAAAAATGTGATGACAACATCAAGACCCCTGGAGTTACTTCATATGGACCTCTTCGGACCCGTCGCCTATCTAAGTATAGGAGGAAGTAAGTATGGTCTTGTTATAGTTGATGACTTTTCCCGCTTTACTTGGGTATTCTTTTTGCAGGATAAATCTGAAACCCAAGGGACCCTCAAGCGCTTCCTAAGGAGAGCCCAAAACGAGTTTGAGCTCAAAGTGAAGAAGATAAGGAGTGACAATGGGTCCGAGTTCAAGAACCTTCAAGTGGAGGAGAATCTTGAGGAGGAAGGAATCAAGCACGAGTTCTCTGCTCCCTACACACCACAGCAAAATGGTGTGGTAGAGAGGAAGAACAGGACACTACTAGACATGGCGAGGACGATGCTTGGTGAATTCAAGACGCCCGAACGGTTTTGGACGGAAGCCGTGAGCACGGCTTGCCACGCCATAAATCGGGTCTACCTTCATCGCCTCCTCAAGAAGACTTCGTATGAGCTTCTAACCGGTAACAAACCCAATGTGTCTTACTTTCGTGTATTTGGGAGCAAATGTTATATTCTAGTGAAGAAGGGTAGAAATTCTAAGTTTGCTCCCAAAGTTGTAGAAGGGTTTTTGTTAGGTTATGACTCAAATACAAAGACATATAGGGTCTTCAACAAATCATCAGGTTTGGTTGAAGTCTCTAGCGACGTTGTATTTGATGAGACTAATGGCTCTCCAAGAGAGCAAGTTGTTGATCTTGATGATGTAGATGAAGAAGACGTTCCAACGGTCGCAATGCGCACCATGGCGATTGGAGATGTAAGGCCACTAGAACAAAAGGAGCAAGATCACCCTTCTTCCTCAACAATGGTGCAACCCCCAACTCAAGACGATGAACAGGCTCATCAAGAGGAGGCGTGTGATCAAGGGGGAGCACAAGATGACCATTTAATGGAGGAAGAAGCACAACCGGCACCTCCAACCCAAGTTCGAGCGACGATTCAAAGGAATCATCCCGTCGACCAAATATTGGGTGACATAAGCAAGGGAGTAACTACTCGTTCTAGATTAGTTAATTTTTGTGAGCATTACTCTTTTGTCTCTTCTATTGAGCCTTTCAGGGTAGAAGAGGCCTTGCTAGATCCGGACTAGGTGTTGGCCATGCAAGAAGAGCTCAACAACTTCAAGAGAAATGAAGTTTGGACATTGGTGCCTCGTCCCAAGCAAAATGTTGTGGGAACCAAGAGGGTGTTCCGCAACAAACAAGACGAGCACGGGGTGGTGACAAGGAACAAGGCACGACTTGTGGCAAAAGGTTATGCCCAAGTCGCAGGTTTGGACTTTGAGGAGACCTTTGCTCCTGTGGCTAGGCTAGAGTCAATTCGCATATTGTTAGCCTATGCTACTCACCATTCTTTCAGGTTGTTCCAAATGGATGTGAAGAGCGCTTTCCTCAACGGGCCAATCAAGGAGGAGGTGTACATGGAGCAACCCCCTGGCTTCGAGGATGAACGGTACCCCGACCACGTGTGTAAGCTCTCTAAGGCGCTCTATGGACTTAAGCAAGCCCCAAGAGCATGGTATGAATGCCTTAGAGACTTTTTAATTGCTAATGCTTTCAAGGTTGGGAAAGCCGATCCAACTCTTTTCACTAAAACATGTGATGGTGATCTTTTTGTGTGCCAAATTTATGTCGATGACATAATATTTGGTTCTACTAACCAAAAGTCTCGTGAAGAGTTTAGCAGGGTGATGACTCAAAAGTTTGAGATGTCGATGATGGGCGAGTTAAGCTATTTCCTTGGGTTCCAAGTGAAGCAACTCAAGGATGGAACCTTCATCTCCCAAACGAAGTATACGCAAGACTTGATCAAGCGGTTTGGGATGAAGGACGCCAAGCCCGCAAAGACTCCAATGGGAACCGACGGACACACCGACCTCAACAAAGGAGGTAAGTCCGTTGATCAAAAGGCATACCGGTCTATGATGTTACTTTATTTATGTGCTAGTAGACCGGATATTATGCTTAGTGTATGCATGTGTGCTAGATTTCAATCCGATCCAAGGGAGTGTCACTTAGTGGTCGTGAAGCGAATTCTTAGATATTTAGTTGCTACGCCTTGCTTCGGGATCTGGTATCCAAAGGGGTCTACCTTTGACTTGATTGGATATTCAGACTCCGACTATGCTGGATGTAAGGTCGATAGGAAGAGTACATCGGGGACGTGCCAATTCTTAGGAAGGTCCCTGGTGTCGTGGAGCTCTAAGAAACAAACCTCCGTTGCCCTATCCACCGCTGAGGCCGGGTATGTTGCCGCAGGACAGTGTTGCGTGCAACTACTTTGGATGAGGCAAACCCTCAGGGACTTTGGCTACAATCTGAGAGTGCTATCCGCATGGCGGATAATCCTATTGAACACAGCCGCACAAAGCACATAGACATCCGACATCACTTTTTGAGAGACCACCAGCAAAAGGGGGATATTGAAGTGTTTCTTGTTAGCACCGAGAACCAGCTAGCCGATATCTTTACCAAACCTCTAGATGAGTCGACCTTTTGCAAGCTGCGTAGTGAGCTAAATGTCTTAGATTCGCGGAACCTGGATTGATTTATAGCATACATATGTTTTATGCCTTAATCATGTTTCTTAATGCATTTTGTTGTTTATTTATGGTGCTCAAGTTGTACAAGCACTCCCCGGACCTCACAAGTCCATTTGCAAGTGATGCACAGATTTAGGGGGAGATGTGCTACAACTTGACCCTTTGAGACTAACTGTGTGCTTGAGTTTGCTTAATTTAGTCTCAAAGGAGGTTTGAAAGGGAAAAGGTGGACTTGGACCATGCAAGACTTCCACTGCACTCCGATGAAAGAGTAACTAATTCCAAGTTCATCTCTGTACTCTTATTGCCTTTTTACTCTTAGTTGAAGATTTTTGTGAGGCAATGAGGTTAAAGGGCCAAGATTGATCCTGTTTTGGTGCTTGATGCCAAAGGGGGAGAAAATAAGGCCAAAGCAAGAAATGGATCAGCTACCATTTGAGAATTTTGAAAATAGTAGAATAGAGATTTTGATTTGTCAAAAATCTCTTGTTTGTCTCTTATTGTCAAAAGTTGGTCTCTTGTGGGGAGAATGGTCGATTATGGGAAATAGGGGGAGTTTTTGAAATCTTTGATCAATTCTTTTTTGAACAACTCTCTTTATGCCTCAACAAGTGTGTTTGACTTAGAGATAGGGAATTGAGTTTGATTTGCAAAAACAAAACCAAGTGGTGGCAAAGAATGATCCATATATGCCAAATTTGAATCAAAACAGTTTTGAGTTCTCATTTGTATTGATGTTGCACTTCCTTTAGTTGCTTTTTATTGTGTTGGCATAAATCACCAAAAAGGGGGAGATTGAAAGGGAAATGTGCCCTTGGGCCATTTCTAAGTATTTCGGTGATTGAGTGCCAACTCAAGTGGACTTGTGTTAATCTAGGCAAAGTGATGGACAAAATGCAAATCAAGTGAAAAAGGTATGTTTCTAAGACTTAGTACATTGTTTTGGAGACTAATGTATTGTGTCTAAGTGCTGGAAACAGGAGAAATCAAGTTGTAAAAGAGATGGCTTTATTCAGCCAAAGACAGCTCGGTCTGGGTGCACCGGACTGTCCGGTGGTGCACCGGACAGTGTCCGGTGCGCCAGGCTAGCGTCTGTCAACTGGCTGCTCTCGGGAAGCAATTAACGGTGTACGACTATAAATCACCGGACTGTCCGGTGGTGCACCGGACTGTCCGGTGAGCCAACAGTCGGCCGGGCCAACGGTCGGCCGCATAATCCGCATGCGACGCGTGGCAAGAGCCAACGGTCAGAAGGGGCACCAGACTGTCCGGTGTGCACCGGACAGTGACCGGTGCGTCAACGGCTCCAAAGCGCCAACGGTCGGCTTCGCCAAAGAAGGAAAGAAATCCGCACCGGACAGTGTCCGGTGGTGCACCGGACTGTCCGGTGCGCTAGGCGACAGAAGGCAAGAATTGCCTTCTTGAAATTCTCTCAACGGCTCCTAGCTGCCTTGGGGCTATAAAAGGGACCCCTAGGCGCATGAAGGAAAACAGCAAGCATTCTTTGAGCATTGTTGATCATTCACACTTCATTCTTGCGCACTTGTTCGACATTCTTAGTGATTTGAGCTCCGTTCTAGTGAGAACCTCGATATATTATCTTGAGCTCAAGTCTTGATCTTGTGTGTGTGTATTTGCTGTGTATTTGAGTGTGTTGCTTCCCTCCCTTACTCTTGTGCTTCATTGTGATTCTTATTGTAAGGGCGAGAGACTCCAAGTTGTGGAGATTCCTCGCAAACGGGAAAGAGTAAAGTAAAGAAAAACACCGTGGTATTCAAGTTGATCATTGGATCACTTGAGAGGAGTTGAGTGCAACTCTCGTCCGTTGGGACGCCACAACGTGGAGTAGGCAAGTTCTGTACTTGGCCGAACCACGGGATAAATCCTCGTGTCTCTTGTGCTTGTCCTTATTGTGTCTATTGTGCTTCACAAGAGCTCTCCTCTCTACTCACTTGATTTCATTGTTCTAAATCTTAATCAAGTTTGTGGTGTTAAGTTTTAAGTTTTACAGGATCACCTATTCACCCCCCCTCTAGGTGCTCTCAGATTTTAATGTTGATGCTTGTAATGAACATTTAATTTCCATTTCTAAATTAAATGATGAAGTGACAAGTCTTAATGCTCAACTTAAGACTTGCAAAAGTGACTTTGATAAATTAAAATTTGCTAAGGATGCCTACACGGTTGGTAGACACCCCTCAATTAAGGATGGGCTTGGCTTTCGAAAGGAAGCCAAGAACTTAACAAGCCAAAGGGATCCCATTCCCGCCAAGGAGAAAGGGAATGCCCCTATGGCTAATAGTGCTCAAAGGAATCATGCTTTCATCTATAGTGATAGAAAATTTTCTAGAAATGCTCATAGGAGTTATGCTTATGATTCACATGCTATGATTGCTTCAAGTTCTACTTTTGTGCATAGTAGAAATAGGCCTAGGAAGGGAAATGTCATTCATCATGTGCCTAGGAAAATGCATAATGAATATGCTACTGTTTTTCATGCCTGCAACACTGATTTTGTGCTTTCATATAAAAATAAGAAAGTTGTTGCTAGGAAGTTGGAGGCCAAATGCAAGGGAGATAAGACTTGCATTTGGGTCCCAAAGGACATTGTAACTAACCTTGTAGGACCCAACAAGAGTTAGGTACCTAAAACCTAAGCCTAAATTGTCTTGCAGGTTTATGCATCCGGGGGCTCAAGCTGGATTATCGACAGCGGATGCACAAACCACATGGGGGGGAGAAGAAGATGTTCACCTCCTACGTCAAGAACAAGGATTCCCAGGATACGATTATCTTTGGAGATGGGAACCAAGGCAAGGTCAAAGGCTTGGGCAAGATAGCCATCACAAATGAGCACTCCATCTCTAATGTATTTTTAGTAGAGTCGCTAGGCTATAATCTCCTATCTGTTAGTCAATTGTGCCATATGGGCTACAATTGTTTGGTTACAAATGTTGATGTATCTGTCTTTAGAAGGAGTGATGGTTCATTAGCATTTAAGGGTGCACTAGATGGCAAACTCTACTTAGTTGATTTTTCGAAAGAGGAGGCCGATCTAGATGCATGCTTATTTGCTAAGACTGGTATGGGCTGGCTATGGCATCACCGTCTAGCACATGTTGGGATGAAGAACCTTCACAAACTTCTAAAGGGAGAGCATGTGTTAGGACTAACCAATGTTTGAGCTCAAGGTGAAAAAGATAAGAAGCAACAACGGGTCCGAGTTTAAGAACTTACAAGTGGAGGAGTACCTTGAGGAGGAAGGAATCAAGCACGAGTTCTCCGCTCCCTACACACCACAGCAAAACGGTGTGGTAGAGAGGAAGAACAGGACGCTCATAGACATGGCGAGGACTGAAAGGGAATTAGGCTTACACCTAGTCCCTAATTAATTTTGGTGGTTGAATTGCCCAACACAAATAATTGGACTAACTAGTTTGCTCAAGTGTATAGATTATACAGGTGTAAAAGGTTCACACTCAGCCAATAAAAAGATCAAGTTTTGGATTCAACAAAGGAGCAAAGAGGCAACCGAAGGCACCTCTGGTCTGGGGACACCGGACACTGTCCGGTGCACCAGAGGACTCCAACTCGAACTCGCTACCTTCGGGAATTTCTCAGGCCGGCGCGCTATAATTCACCGGACTGTCCGGTGTACACCGGACAGTGTCCGGTGCTCCAAGGAAGCGCGGCCTCCGGAACTCGCCAGCCTCGGGAACGCGCAGCAGCCGCTCCGCTATAATTCACCGGACATGTCCGGTGTGCACCGGACTGTCCGGTGCATCCTCGGAGCAACGGCTATTTCGGCGCCAATGGCTACCTGCGATGCATTTAATGCGCGCGCAGCGCGCGCAGAAGGCAGGCGCGCCCATACTGGCGCACCGGACATGGAACAGTACATGTCTGGTGTGCACCGGACATCCAGGCGGGCCCACAAGTCAGGAGCTCCAACGGTCAGAATCCAACGGCATTGGTGACGTGGCTGGGGCACCGGACATGTCCGGTGTGCACCGGACTGTCCGGTGCGCCATCGAACAGACAGCCTCCACCAATGGTCAAGTTTGGTGGTTGGGGCTATAAATACCCCAACCACCCCCACATTCATTGCATCCAAGTTTTCCACTTCTCAACCACTTACAAGAGCTAGGCATTCAATTCTAGACACACCAAAGAGATCAAATCCTCTCCAATTCCACAAAAGGCTTTAGTGATTAGCGAGAGAGATTTGCCGTGTTCTTTTGAGCTCTTGCGCTTGGATTGCTTCTTTTCTTTCTCACTTGCTCTTGTGATCAACACTCAATTGTAATCAAGGCAAGAGGCACCAATTGTGTGGTGGCCCTTGCGGGGAAGTTTTATTCCCGGCTTTGATTTGAGAAGAGAAGCTCACTCGGTCCGAGGGACCGTTTGAGAGAGGGAAGGGTTGAAAGAGACCCGGCCTTTGTGGCCTCCTCAACGGGGAGTAGGTTTGCGAGAACCGAACCTCGGTAAAACAAATCCGCGTGTCACACTCTTCATTTGCTTGCGATTTGTTTTGCGCCCTCTCTCGCGGACTCGTTTACATTTCTAACGCTAACCCGGCTTGTAGTTGTGTTTATATTTGTAAATTTCAGTTTCGCCCTATTCACCCCCCTCTAGGCGACTATCAATTGGTATCAAAGCCCGGTGCTTCATTAGAGCCTAACCGCTCGAAGTGATGTCGGGAGATCACGCCAAGAAGGAGATGGAGACCGGCGAAAAGCCCACTACAAGCCATGGGAGCACTTCATCGGAAGAGTCCCGCACCAAGAGGAAGGAGAAGAAGAAGAGCTCCTCCTACAAAGGGAAGGAGAAGAAATCTTCTTCTCACCACAAAGAGAAGAAGGAGAGATCTTCCTCTCACAAGCCGCATCGGAGTGGGGACAAGCACAAGAGGATGAGGAAAGTGGTCTACTACGAGACCGACACCTCATCAACATCGACCTCCGGCTCTGATGCGCCCTCCGTAACTTCTAAACGCCAAGAGCGTAAGAAGTTTAGTAAGATCCCCTTACACTATCCTCGTACATCTAGACATACTCCATTACTTTCCGTTCCATTAGGCAAACCGCCAACCTTTGACGGTGAAGATTATGCTAGGTGGAGTGATTTAATGAAATTTCATCTAACCTCACTCCACAAAAGTATATGGAATGTTGTTGAGTTTGGAGCACAGGTACCATCCGTAGGGGATGAGGATTATGATGAGGACGAGGTGGCCCAAATCGAGCACTTCAACTCCCAAGCCACAACCATACTCTTGGCCTCTCTAAATAGAGAGGAATACAACAAGGTGCAAGGATTGAAGAATGCAAAGGAAATTTGGGACCTACTCAAGACCGCGCACGAGGGTGATGAACTCACCAAGATCACCAAGCGGGAAACGATCGAGGGGGAGCTCGGTCGCTTCCGTCTTCGCCAAGGGGAGGAGCCACAAGACATGTATAACCGGCTCAAAACCTTGGTGAACCAAGTGCGCAACCTCGGGAGCAAGAAATGGGATGACCACGAGGTGGTTAAGGTTATTCTTAGATCACTCATCTTCCTTAACCCCACTCAAGTTCAATTAATTCGTGGTAATCCTAGATATACTAAAATGACCCCCGAGGAAGTTATCGGGAATTTTGTGAGCTTTGAATGCATGATCAAAGGCTCCAAGAAGATCAACGAGCTTGATGAACCCTCCACGTCCGAAGCACAACAGGTGGCATTTAAGGCGATGGAGGAGAAGAAGGAGGAGTCTACACCGAGTAGACAACCAATTGACTCCTCCAAGCTCGACAATGAGGAGATGGCTTTAATCATCAAAAGCTTTCGCCAAATCCTCAAGCAACGGAAGGGGAAGGATTACAAACCCTGCTCCAAGAAAGTGTGCTACAAGTGTGGTAAGCCCGGTCATTTTATTGCAAAATGTCCTATATCTAGTGACAGTGACAGGGGCGAAGACAAGAAGGGAAAGAGGAGAGAAAAGAAGAAGTACTACAAGAAGAAGGGCGGCGATGCCCATGTTTGCCGGGAGTGGGACTCCGACGAGAGCTCCACCGAGTCCTCCTCCGACGAGGACGCCGCCAACATCGCCGTCACCAAGGGACTCCTCTTCCCCAACATCGGCCACAAGTGCCTCATGGCAAAGGACGGCAAGAAAAAGAAGGTTAAAACTAAATCCTCCACTAGATATGAGTCTTCTAGTGATGATAATGCTAGTGATGAGGAGGATAATTTGCGTACTCTTTTTGCTGACCTAAACATGCAACAAAAGGAAAAATTAAATGAATTGGTTAGTGCTATTCATGAAAAGGATGATCTCTTGGACTCTCAAGAGGACTTCCTTATTAAGGAAAACAAAAAGCATGTTAAGGTTAAAAATGCTTATGCTCTAGTAGAAAATTGTCAAAAACTATCTAATGAGCTAAGCACTTGCCGTGAGATGATTGACAACCTTAGAAATAAAAATGCTAGATTAAATGCTAAGGTTGATTCTCATGTTTGTGATGTTTCAATTCCCAATCCTAGAGATAATAATGATGATTTGCTTGCTAGGATTGAAGAATTAAACATTTCTCTTGCTAGCCTTAGAGTAGAAAATGAAAATTTGATTGCTAAGGCTAAAGAACTAGATGTTTGCAATGTTATAATTTCCGATCTTAGAGATAATAATGATATATTGCGTGCTAAGATCGTTGAACTTAATTCATGCAAATCCTCTACATCTAATGTTGAGCATGTTTCTATTTGTACTAGATGTAGAGATGTTAACATTGATGTTATTCATGATCACATGGCCTTAATTAAACAACAAAATGATCATATAGCAAAATTAGATGCTAAAATTGCCGAGCATAACTTAGAGAATGAAAAATTTAAATTTGCTAGAAGTATGCTCTATAGTGGGAGACGCCCTGGCATCAAGGATGGCATTGGCTTCCAAAGGGGGACAATGTCAAACTTAATGCCCCTCCTAAAAGATTGTCCAACTTTGTTAAGGGCAAGGCTCCTATGCCTCAGGATAACGAGGGTTACATTTTATACCCTGCCGGTTATCCCGAGGACAAAATTAGGAAAATTCATTCTAGGAAGTCTCACTCTGGTTCTAACCATGCTTTTATGTATAAGAGTGAGACATCTAGCTCTAGGCAACCAACCCGTGCTAAGTTGCCTAAGAAGAAAATTCCTAATGCATCAAATGAACATAGTCTTTCATTTAAAACTTTTGATGCATCATATGTGCTTACTAACAAATCCGGCAAGGTAGTTGCCAAGTTTGTTGGGGGCAAACACAAGGGCTCCAAGACTTGTGTTTGGGTACCCAAAGTTCTTGTTTCTAATGCCAAAGGACCCAAGACCGTTTGGGTACCTAAAATCAAGAACTAAAATTGTTTTGTAGGTTTATGCATTCGGGGGCTCAAGTTGGATTCTCGACAGCGGGTGCACAAACCACATGACAGGGGAGAAGAAGATGTTCTCCTCATATGAGAAAAACCAAGATCCCCAACGAGCTATCACATTCGGGGATGGAAATCAAGGTTTGGTCAAAGGTTTGGGTAAAATTGCTATATCACCTGACCATACTATTTCCAATGTTTTTCTTGTAGACTCTTTAGATTACAATTTGCTTTCTGTATCCCAATTATGTCAAATGGGCTACAACTGTCTATTCACTGATGTAGGTGTCACTGTCTTTAGAAGAAGTGATGATTCAATAGCATTTAAGGGTGTGTTAGAGGGTCAGCTATACTTGGTAGATTTTGATAGAGCTGAACTCGACACATGCTTAATTGCTAAGACTAACATGGGTTGGCTCTGGCATCGCCGACTAGCCCACGTTGGGATGAAGAATCTTCATAAGCTTCTAAAGGGAGAGCACATTTTGGGACTAACAAATGTTCATTTTGAGAAAGACAGGATTTGTAGCGCATGCCAAGCAGGAGAGCAAGTTGGGTCTCATCATCCACACAAGAACATTATGACAAGCGATAGGCCACTGGAGCTCCTACACATGGACCTATTCGGCCCGATCGCTTACATAAGCATCGGCAGGAGTAAGTACTGTCTAGTTATTGTGGATGATTATTCTCGCTTCACTTGGGTGTTCTTTTTGCAGGAAAAATCTCATACCCAAGAGACCTTAAAGGGATTCTTGAGACGAGCTCAAAATGAGTTCGGCTTAAGGATCAAGAAAATTAGAAGCGACAACGGGACGGAGTTCAAGAACTCTCAAATTGAAGGCTTCCTTGAGGAGGAAGGCATCAAGCATGAGTTCTCTTCTCCCTACACTCCACAACAAAATGGTGTAGTGGAGAGGAAAAATCGAACTCTATTGGATATGGCAAGAACCATGCTTGATGAATACAAGACACCGGATCGGTTTTGGGCCGAGGCGGTCAACACCGCCTGCTACGCCATCAACCGGTTATATCTACACCGAATCCTCAAGAAGACATCCTATGAACTCCTAACCGGTAAAAAGCCCAATATTTCATATTTTAGAGTTTTTGGTAGCAAATGCTTTATTCTTGTTAAAAGAGGTAGAAAATCTAAATTTGCTCCTAAAACTGTAGAAGGCTTTTTACTAGGATATGACTCAAACACAAGGGCATATAGAGTCTTTAACAAGTCCTCAGGACTAGTTGAAGTTTCTTGTGACGTTGTGTTGGATGAGACTAACGGCTCTCAAGTAGAGCAAGTTGATCTTGATGAGATAGGTGAAGAACAGGCTCCATGCATAGCGCTAAGAAACATGTCCATTGGGGATGTGTGTCCTAAGGAATCCGAAGAGCCTCCACATGCACAAGATCAACCATCCTCCTCCACGCAAGCATCTCCGCCAACCCAAAATGAGGACGAGGCTCAAGTTGATGAAGGAGAAGATCAAAGAGATGAGCCCCCTCAAGATGACGGCAATGATCAAAGGGGAGATGCAAATGATCAAGACAAGGAGGATGAAGAACAAAGACCGCCACACCCAAGAGTCCACCAAGCAATCCAACGAGATCACCTCGTCGACACCATTCTCGGCGACATTCATAAGGGGGTAACCACTCGATCTCGGGTTGCACATTTTTGTGAGCATTACTCTTTTGTTTCCTCTATTGAGCCACACAGGATAGAGGAAGCACTTCAAGATTCGGATTGGGTGGTGGCGATGCAAGAGGAGCTCAATAACTTCACTAGGAATGAGGTATGGCATTTAGTTCCACGTCCTAATCAAAATGTTGTAGGAACCAAATGGGTCTTCCGCAACAAGCAAGATGAGCATGGTGTGGTGACAAGGAACAAAGCTCGACTTGTGGCCAAAGGATACTCCCAAGTCGAAGGTTTGGATTTCGGTGAAACCTATGCACCCGTAGCTAGGCTTGAGTCAATTCGTATATTATTAGCCTATGCTACTTACCATGGCTTTAAGCTTTATCAAATGGACGTGAAAAGTGCCTTCCTCAATGGACCAATCAAGGAAGAGGTCTATGTTGAGCAACCTCCCGGCTTTGAAGACAGTGAGTACCCTAACCATGTCTATAAGCTCTCTAAGGCGCTTTATGGGCTCAAGCAAGCCCCAAGAGCATGGTATGAATGCCTTAGAGATTTCCTTATTGCTAATGGTTTCAAAGTCGGAAAGGCCGATCCTACACTCTTTACTGAAACTCTTGAAAATGACTTGTTTGTATGCCAAATTTATGTTGATGATATTATATTTGGGTCTACTAACGAGTCTACATGTGAAGAGTTTAGTAGGATTATGACACAGAAATTCGAGATGTCTATGATGGGGGAGTTGAAGTATTTCTTAGGATTCCAAGTGAAACAACTCCAAGAGGGCACCTTCATTAGCCAAACGAAGTACACTCAAGACATTCTAAACAAGTTTGGGATGAAAGATGCCAAGCCCATCAAGACACCCATGGGAACCAATGGGCATCTCGACCTCGACACAGGAGGTAAGTCCGTGGATCAAAAGGTATACCGGTCGATGATAGGTTCTTTACTCTATTTATGTGCATCTCGACCGGATATTATGCTTTCTGTATGCATGTGTGCAAGATTCCAAGCCGACCCTAAGGAAGCTCACCTTACGGACGTAAAACGAATCTTGAGATATTTGGCTTATACTCCTAAGTTTGGGCTTTGGTATCCTAGGGGATCCACATTTGATTTGATTGGTTTTTCAGATGTCGATTGGGCGGGGTGCAAAATCAATAGGAAGAGCACATCGGGGACTTGCCAGTTCTTGGGAAGATCCTTGGTGTCTTGGGCTTCAAAGAAGCAAAATTCGGTCGCTCTTTCCACCGCTGAAGCCGAGTATATTGCCGCAGGCCATTGTTGCGCGCAATTGCTTTGGATGAGGCAAACCCTGCGGGACTACGGTTACAAATTAACCAAAGTCCCTTTGCTATGTGATAATGAGAGTGCAATCAAGATGGCGGATAATCCCGTCGAGCATAGTCGCACTAAACACATAGCCATTTGGTATCATTTTCTTAGGGATCACCAACAAAAGGGAGATATCGAGATTTCATACATTAATACTAAAGATCAATTAGCCGATATCTTTACCAAGCCTCTTGATGAACAATCTTTTAACAAACTTAGGCATGAGCTCAATATTCTTGATTCTAGGAACTTCTTTTGTTAAATTGCACACATTGCTCTTCTATATACCTTTGATCATGTCTCTTTCATATGCTATGACTAATGTGTTTTTCAAGTCTATTTCAAACCAAGTCATAGGTGTATTGAAAGGGAATTGGAGTCTTCGGCGAAGACAAAGGCTTCCACTCCGTAACTCATCCTTCGCCGTCGCTCCAAGAGACTCTCCATCTTTGGGGGAGAGAGCAAAAGGACTTCGTCTTTGGTATAATCTTAACTCATTTATTTATGACCAAAGGGGAAGATAGCACTTCGTGGGCTCTAATGATTCCGCTTTTGGCGATTCATGCCAAAGGGGGAGAAAGTAAGGGCCCAAAGCAAAAGGACCGCACCACCACCAATTTCAAAAACTTCGTGTTTTCCAAAAATATTATCAATTGGTTTCCTATTGTGTTCAAAAGGAGGAGAAAGTAGTATTTCAAAAATGATATATCAAAACCCTCTTGAACACTAAGAGGAGGATCTCATTTAGGGGGAGTTTTGTTTAGTCAAAGGAAAAGCATTTGAAACAGGGGGAGAAAATTTCAAATCTTGAAAATGCTTCTCAAAATCTTATTCATTTGCCTTTGACTATTTGCAAAAGAACTTTGAAAAGGATTTACAAAAGAGTTTGCAAAAACAAAACATGTGGTGCAAGCGTGGTCCAAAATGTTAAATAAGAAAGAAACGATCCATGCATATCTTGTAAGTATTTAGATTGGCTCAATTCCAAGCAACATTTACACTTACATTATGCAAACTAGTTCAGTTATGCACTTCTATATTTGCTTTGGTTTGTGTTGGCATCAATCACCAAAAAGGGGGAGATTGAAAGGGAATTAGGCTTACACCTAGTCCCTAATTAATTTTGGTGGTTGAATTGCCCAACACAAATAATTGGACTAACTAGTTTGCTCAAGTGTATAGATTATACAGGTGTAAAAGGTTCACACTCAGCCAATAAAAAGATCAAGTTTTGGATTCAACAAAGGAGCAAAGAGGCAACCGAAGGCACCTCTGGTCTGGGGGCACCGGACTGTCCGGTGTACACCGGACAGTGTCCGGTGCACCACCGGACAGTGTCCGGTGCACCAGAGGACTCCAACTCGAACTCGCTACCTTCGGGAATTTCTCAGGCCGACGCGCTATAATTCACCGGACTGTCCGGTGTACACCGGACAGTGTCCGGTGCTCCAAGGAAGCGCGGCCTCCGGAACTCGCCAGCCTCGGGAACGCGCAACAGCCGCTCCGCTATAATTCACCGGACATGTCCGGTGTGCACCGGACTGTCCGGTGCATCCTCGGAGCAACGGCTATTTCGGCGCCAACGGCTACCTGCGATGCATTTAATGCGCGCGCAGCGCGCGCAGAAGGCAGGCGCGCCCATACTGGCGCACCGGACATGGAACAGTACATGTCCGGTGTGCACCGGACATCCAGGCGGGCCCACAAGTCAGGAGCTCCAACGGTCAGAATCCAACGGCATTGGTGACGTGGCTGGGGCACCGGACATGTCCGGTGTGCACCGGACTGTCCGGTGCGCCATCGAACAGACAGCCTCCACCAACGGTCAAGTTTGGTGGTTGGGGCTATAAATACCCCCAACCACCCCCACATTCATTGCATCCAAGTTTTCCACTTCTCAACCACTTACAAGAGCTAGGCATTCAATTCTAGACACACCAAAGAGATCAAATCCTCTCCAATTCCACAAAAGGCTTTAGTGATTAGCGAGAGAGATTTGTCGTGTCCTTTTGAGCTCTTGCGCTTGGATTGCTTCTTTTCTTTCTCACTTGCTCTTGTGATCAACACTCAATTGTAATCAAGGCAAGAGGCACCAATTGTGTGGTGGCCCTTGCGGGGAAGTTTTATTCCCGGCTTTGATTTGAGAAGAGAAGCTCACTCGGTCCGAGGGACCGTTTGAGAGAGGGAAGGGTTGAAAGAGACCCGACCTTTGTGGCCTCCTCAACGGGGAGTAGGTTTGCGAGAACCGAACCTCGGTAAAACAAATCCGTGTGTCACACTCTTCATTTGCTTGCGATTTGTTTTGCGCCCTCTCTCGCGGACTCGTTTACATTTCTAACGCTAACCCGGCTTGTAGTTGTGTTTATATTTGTAAATTTCAGTTTCGCCCTATTCACCCCCCCCCTCTAGGCGACTATCAAGGACGATGCTTGGAGAATTCAAGACGCTCGAGCGGTTTTGGTCGGAGGCTGTGAACACAGCTTGCCACGCCATAAACCGGCTCTACCTTCATCGCCTCCTCAAGAAGACCTCGTATGAACTTCTGACTGGTAACAAACCCAATGTCTCATACTTTCGTGTATTTGGGAGCAAATGTTACATTTTGGTGAAGAAAGGTAGAAATTCGAAATTTGCTCCCAAAGCTGTAGAAGGGTTTTTACTAGGTTATGACTCAAATACAAAGGCGTATAGAGTCTTCAACAAATCATCGGGTTTGGTTGAAGTCTCTAGCGACGTTGTATTTGATGAGACTAATGGCTCTCCAAGAGAGCAAATTGATCTTGATGATGTAAATGAAGATGATGTTCCAACGGCCACAACACGCACCATGGCGATTGGAGATGTGCGACCACAGGAGCAACAAGAACAAGATCAACCTTCTTCCTCAACCATGGTGCATCCCCCAACTCAAGATGATGAACAAGTTCCTCAAGAAGAGGCGTGTGATCAAGGGGGAGCACAAGAAGAACAAGTTATGGAGGAAGAAGCACCACTGCCCCTCCAACTCAAGTCCGAGCGACGATTCAAAGGAATCATCTCGTCGACCAAATTTTGGGTGATATAAGCAAGGGAGTAACCACTCGCTCTAGATTAGCTAATTTTTGTGAGCATTACTCGTTTGTCTCTTCTATTGAGCCTTTCAGGGTAGAAGAGGCCTTGTTAGATCCAGACTGGGTGTTGGCCATGCAGGAAGAGCTCAACAATTTCAAGCGAAATGAAGTTTGGACCCTGGTGCCATGTCCAAAGCAAAACGTTGTGGGAACCAAGTGGGTGTTCCGCAACAAGCAAGACGAGCACGGGGTGGTGACAAGAAACAAGGCTCGACTTGTGGCAAAAGGTTATGCCCAAGTTGCAGGTTTGGATTTTGAGGAAACTTTTGCTCCTGTGGCTAGGCTAGAATCCATTAGAATATTATTAGCCTATGCCGCTCACCACTCTTTCAGGTTGTTTCAAATGGATGTGAAGAGCGCTTTCCTCAATGGGCCAATTAAGGAGGAGGTATATGTGGAACAACCCCCCGGCTTTGAGGATGACAGGTACCTAGACCATGTGTGTAAGCTCTCTAAGGAGCTCTATGGACTTAAGCAATCCCCAAGAGCATGGTATGAATGCCTTAGAGATTTCTTAATTGCTAATTCTTTCAAGGTTGGGAAAGCCGATCCCACTCTCTTCACTAAGACTTGTAACGGTGATCTTTTTGTGTGCCAAATTTATGTCGATGACATAATATTTGGTTCTACTAATCAAAATTCTTGTGAGGAGTTTAGTAGGGTGATGACTCAGAAATTTGAGATGTCAATGATGGGCGAGTTGAACTACTTCCTCGGGTTCCAAGTGAAGCAACTCAAGGATGACACCTTCATCTCACAAACGAAGTATACGCAAGATCTTCTCAAGCGGTTTGGGATGAAGGACGCCAAGCCCGCAAAGACACGTATGGAAACCGACGAACACGTTGATCTCAACAAAGGAGGTAAGTCTGTTGATCAAAAGGCATATCAGTCCATGATAGGGTCTTTACTTTATTTATGTGCTAGTAGACCGGATATTATGCTAAGTGTATGCATGTGTGCTAGATTTCAATCCGACTCAAGGGAGTGTCACCTTGTGACCGTTAAGCGAATTCTTAGATATTTAGTTGCTACGCCTTGCTTCGGGATCTGGTATCCAAAGGGGTCTACCTTTGACTTGATTGGATACTCAGACTCTGATTATGCTGGATGCAAGGTTGATAGGAAGAGTACATTAGGGACGTGCCAATTCCTAGGAAGGTCCCTAGTGTCTTGGAGTTCTAAGAAACAAACCTCCGTTGCCCTATCCACCGCTGAGGCCGAGTATGTTGCCGCAGGACAATGTTGCGTGCAACTACTTTGGATGAGGCAAACCCTCCGGGACTTTGGCTACAATCTGAGCAAAGTCCCACTCCTATGTGATAATGAGAGTGCAATTCTCATGGTGGACAATCCTGTTGAACATAGCCGCACTAAGCACATAGACATCCGACATCACTTTTTGAGAGACCACCAGCAAAAGTGAGATATCGAAGTGTTTTATGTTAACACCGAGAACCAGCTAGTCGATATCTTTACTAAGCCTTTAGATGAGAAGACCTTTTGCAGGCTGTGTAGTGAGCTAAATGTCTTAGATTCACGTAACTTGGATTGATCTATAGCATAAATGTGTTTTATGCCTTTGATCATGTTACCTTATGCATTTATATGATCTATTGCTTATTTATGGTGCTCAAGTTGTGCAAGAAATCCCCGGATCTCACAAGTCCATGTGTGAGTGATGCACATATTTAGGGGGAGATGGGCTACAACTTGACCCCTTGAGACTAACCATGTGTTTGAGTTTACTTGATTTAGTTTCAAGAGTGAATTGAAAGGGAAAGGTGAACTTGGACCATGCAAGACTTCCACTGCACTCCAATGTGAGGGTAACTAACCCCAAGTTCATATCTATGCTCTTATTGCCTTTTTGCTCTTAATTGACAATTTTAGTGAGGCAATGAGGTTAAAGGGCAAAAAATCATCCCATTTTGGTGCTTCATGCTAAAGGGGGAGAAATTAAGGCCAAAGCAAATGGATCAGCTACCACTTGAGAATTTTGAAAATAGTAGAGTTAGAACTTTTGATTTGTCAAAATACTCTTATTTGTCAAAATTTTGGTCTCTTGTGGGGAGAATGTGTGATTATGGAAAAAGGGGAGTTTTTGGCTCTTAATCATTTTTACTCTTGGATTACCTCTCTTTGTGCCCAAAGTGTGTTTGACTTAGAGATGGGGAAATGAATTTGATTTGCAAAAACAAACCAAGTGGTGGCAAAGAACGATCCAAATATGTCAAATCTTGTCAAAGACTATTTTTGTTCTCAATTGCATTGATGTTGCACCTCTACTTGTTGCTTTTTGATGTGTTGGCATAAATCACCAAAAAGGGGGAGATTGAAAGGGAAATGTGCCTTTGGGCCATTTCTAGTATATTTTGGTGATTAAGTGTCCAACACATATTAAGTGGGTTTTTATATACCAAATGATGAATGAAGTGCAAATCAACAAGAAGGTATGTTTCTAAAGACTTAGTACATTGTTTTGGGTACTAATGTATTGTATCTAAGTGATAGAAACAGAAGAAAAAGGATTGGAAAAGAGTTGGTTGTGCACAGCCAACTGCTGCTCAGCCTGGGTGCACCGGACTGTCCGGTGGTGCACCGGACAGTGTCCGGTGTGCCAGACTGGCTTCCGGCGAACTGGCCGCTCTCGGGAAAAGTTCAACGGCGTACGGCTAAAATTCACCGGACTGTCCGGTGAGCCAACGGCCGCCAGCGCAACGGACGACCGCCAAATCCGCGAGCGACGCGTGGCTCGCTCCAACCGTCGGCAGGGGCACCGGACTGTCCGGTGCGCCAACTGCCAACAATCTGCAACGGTCGGCTGCGCCCGATTTGGAAGGGAATCAGGCACCGGACATGAACAATGGCTGTCCGGTGGCACATCGGACTGTCCAGTGCGCCACCTGACAGAAGGCAACTTTGGCCTTCCAAGATTGCCTCCAACGGCTCCTAGCTGCCTTGGAGCTATAAAAGGGACCCCTAGGCGCATGGATATAGTGACTTGAGCCCCATTTGAGTAGAGTACTCCTCAAGTTGTGTTGTGAGCTCAAGTTGTGGCTTGTGTGCGTGATTGTGCTCTTGTGTTGAGTCTTGTGTGTGTTGCTCTTCCCTCCCTTACTTTCGTGCTTCTTTGTGATCATTAATTGTAAGGGCGAGAGGCTCCAAGTTGTGGAAATTCCTCGCAACGGGAGAAAGTATAAGAAAGAAAAACACCGTGGTATTCAAGTTGATCATTGGATCAATTGAAAGGGGTTGAGTGCAACCCTCGTCCATTGGGACGCCACAACGTGGAGTAGACAAGTGTTATACTTGGCCGAACCACAGGATAAATCACTGTGTCTTTTGTGTTGTCTTTCTTTGTGACCATTGTGGTTCACAAAAGCTCGGTCCTTAGCCACTTGTTCCTATTGCACTAACTCTTAACCAAGTTTTTGTGGCTACAAGTATTTGATTTTTACAGGATCACCTATTCACCCCCCTCTAGGTGCTCTTAGGGCTAGATATCGAGCCGACTCAACTCGTTAAGATAACGAGGCACAGAATCAGCTCGGCTCGTTTAACTCGTGAGCCAAAGCAGAAAAATTTCAAAGTAATTTAACAATAGAAAATATTAATTATACTCATAGTTTTACAGACCACATCAGTGTAACATCAAATTAACACAACTTATCACTCATCAATTCACTATTCACACATATGTTCAGCAGTTTAACCCACTTATATTCACATAGACCAATTTAACACGTAGACACAATTCATCGATCATTAGTTTAACTCATAGGTCATAGACATCACACATATGTATAACATGTTCATCAATTATTACGTACATGATATGCATGTAGTTTTGTTTTGCTGAAACGTGATAGCTCGTTTAGCTCACGAGCTGGCTCGTTAACGAACAGAGCTATGATGTCAGCTTAGCTTGTAAAAAAATTCAAACGAGCCGACCATGAACCGAGCGAGCCGACGAGTCAAGAGCATTTCATCCAGCACTAACTCCAACAGACTATCTATGTAGTTTGGCTAGTCAAAGTGGCTAGCCAAATTTGATAGTGAGGGAGCTAATTTGGAGAGTCGAATAGATTGACGAGTTAGATAGCTAGTCTATTAATTGGAGAGTTATTTTTTAGCAGCGAAAATTAGTTTAATGAGCTATTTAGCTAGTCTCTTGAAGATGCTCTAAGTATGACTTTGATTTTTTTTTGAAAAAATAAATAGGACGGTCAAACTTGGTGATAAAAGTTAAACGAATTATAAATTAAAGAGTATAAACCAACCTATAGTTTTCTTGAGGTAAGAACTTCTTAAAATATTCATGGGAGATAGGAGTGATTTAAAATATGATATTTAAAAAAAGTTTATCTCACCTCCATTCTTGTATTAATATTAATTTGTGCTGTTTGTAAATTAGTTCGCATCTAATATGTTCTCTTCTTGTACATATGTTTTCTTTCGTCTTAATTAAAGGACAGAGCTCCTATCATTAAAAAAAAAGGTTACAACCAAGCATTCAAGCCCATCTCGTTTACATATGGGGCACCAACCGAAGTGGCAGCGACGCAGCCCTAAAAATCCATCCAGTCAACCTAACACGGAATGGCAGGCCGCAGGCGTAACTAGTTTTGCACAGAAGGAAGGAACTGGCTTACCCGAGGTCTACACACCATACATAGCTGCACACAACATTGCCTCGCTATTTCCAAAACGTGAACATGACCCCAAAAAAAAAAACTCTATGTGCACGTGGACACGTCCCTCCGGGCCTGTATCTTCTGCTAACAACATGATCGAGCTCATGTTGAGATCACAGATCCTCGTACTAACCACCGATGTGCAGGCAGAGGCAGGAAACCGTTCTTCTGCGACGTCCGAATGAGCGGCGCTTGCTTCATGACAGCCGTAGAGCCATTTCTCGGAGGAGGGCTTTCTTCTGCGAAGCAGTGATTACATGGCTGGACTCTGCATGCTCAAGGACGTCGGTGATCATAGCAGCGGCATGACCCAGTGGCTCTTCAACTGCTCTCCTCAACATAAAAGCCTGAATACAACGAAAACAAAACAAAGTAAGAAAACCCAACCACAAACACTCTGACAATGAACCAGCAATTCAACTTAGGGGGGGGGGGGGTGTTTAGTTTCTAGTCCCTAAATTACCGATAGAGTTTTAATTTCCTTATTTGGCAATTTAGGGAATAAAATAGAGGGACTAAAAATAGTCCGTAGAAACAAAACACCCCCTTATATATTATGTGATTTGCATGGTGAAGAGCAAGGTCAGAGTAAACCTGCCCGTGATGAGATATCTTGAGCGTGCAGGGCTGCTGGACCCAAGGCTCACCGTCGACTTGAACGGGGAAAGGGGCAAACATCTGTATCTTGATCGACTGGCCTTGCGCGATCCTCCGCGCCCGAGAAAGTCCAACCTAGATGCAGTTTAGCAGTTCTTTTTCATTTTAAGTCCCCACCATTCACTCCATCCTTCAAAGGATTCTGAAATATCGTCACTTCACTTACCTGGAGTGTTCCCAGATGCCATGCTCCTGTAATGCTGACCACTTCGAGCATCTTGTCATGGATCGACTGCGGGTCAAAATCTTCGGGATCCTCACCCTCGTTTTGCCACAGGTCAACCCCTCCCATGTAGCTCGGGATGTTCGCGACAAGCACGCCTTCCGAGTCCTGAAGGATCCATAGCCAACTAGTAGTTTAGTGCAACTAACCATGTAGTAATGGCGGTGGTCTACATGTAATTAGTCACAATTCACTCCCGCACAACCTCTGGTATCTCGATCTCGGTGCCATCGACTTCCAACCGAACTTGCCATGGTAAGTCCACAAAAGCCCTGTCAATGATGCTCTTGGCCCCTTCCCTCGCATATAGCACCTTATTTAAGAACTGATGAAGCCCAACAAAGAAACATAAGAGTCATCTTAATATTTAATAACTAAAGATTCTCTTTAAAGCCTCCGCGTTAGTCCTTAATGTCTTACTGAGACGCGCTAGAGGGGGGAAAAAAGACATATCAGGACTGGTTTGGCAGCCCAAAATCCAGCGGGTTTCCTGGCCTTTTCTCCTGGGAGAAAGCCCACCAGAAAATTGTCCTCGGATTATTCATGTGTGTCATTTGGCAGCCCAATCTCGTGCAGATATTCGTTCCATTTTCCCGTCGGAAACAACCCTGGCCTTAGGAGGCCAGGCGATTCTCCGCCGCCTCGTCTCGTCTTCGCTATGCACCAGCACCTCCGTCGCTCCAACGCCCTGAGCGCCTCCGTCGTTTGATTCCGGTTTGCTTCTGGTTTCTGCCGCACAAGGTACGTTTCATTCTGGTTTCTGCCGCACAAGATCCGCTACCTCTTGGACCCGGACATCTACACCGACGGCAGGATCTCCGTGCAGGGCATCGACGTCGTGCTCTTCGCGCCGGACGACGCCAAGGCCACGCAGACCGCCGACCCGAACAGGAAGAAGATCAAGCTCCATGCAGGGCATCACCCAAGGCCACGCAGACCGCCGGACGACTCCAAGGCCGGATCTCCGTGCAGCCGTGCAGGGCATCACCCACAAGAAGAAGATCAAGCTCCGGCGAGGTCAGTACCTACCTACCTTCAGATCTGGACCTGCTCCTTTGTGTCCTAGTCGTACCATTACAGATTGCTCTGTACATCGTAGATTGGCAGTGTTCTGAATATCTATAGCAGGCCTGATACTTCCTATATTTGTTTCATTGCTACATACATATTAATTACACGAACATTCGATCTATAAAAAAAGTACAAGTGATACTGTAATATACGTGAGGAAGTATCGGAGGATACTGCAATCTGAAAAAAATTGAAATATGATACTAAAATATGAGATTTGCAATTCATGTAGATTGATTTGCAATCTGAAAAAAGATTGGGGAGGTGTGTAGATTAATTTCACAACTGATCGCTAGCACCAATCAATGCCAGTTCATCTAGTGGTCAGAATGTATTGGATTTGGAGGAAGGCATATGGGCTTGTCGGTGTCCGTCTGGACATTTCCTATTGACATGGACATTTTCTTCTTCCTGTGAACGCATATCTCCATATTTTTCTTCTATGTTTTTCATTATTCCTAGAGCTAGTTGCCAGTGGCTATATTTTGGAGATAAGGTAGTCAAAGTATGTTAAGTTAGGTGTCATAAGCTTAACATCCACTTGTAGGTTCCAATGATTGGAATTTTTTGCATACCGACTTCTGATTGATTTGTTGCATGTTTGTTTTAACACTATGCTTCCTTGCAGTACCTCTTTCCATCTCCTGTCGCTGCCTCTACCATATCTATCTAAAGGAACAAATTTGAGCGCATCTTCTGTTGACAGTGACTTTAGTTTGCTATTGGTGCTCCAGTAAGAAAAATAGATGTATTTTGTTGATGGTGGCTTCACAATCTGGCACATGACTCATGAAAAGCTTTGTTTGACAAACTATTGTGAAGGAACAAGTATACTGTCTTTTACTACTTCAGTTTGCTTGACAAACTATTGTGATGATGGATAAAGTGTGATGTGATGATGGATAAACCAATTTACTATGCTTCAGTTTACTTTGTTTGATTTTTCCTGATTTTTTGAAGTATTATTTATAGCATCACATAGCTATGGATGAACCATTTTCTGATGATGGATAAAGTTCTCATCCAATATAGTAGTATAGAGTTGCTGCTGGCTATGTTTTGGGACTAAAACAGCTTTGGACTAAATCCTTGGTTGCCAAAGGGTGGCAGGAAATTATATCCTAGTGGGGAAAATCCTCCATGGAAATCGAGGTGCCATTTAAATCTCATTGGTGGATTTTTTTTCCATGGGTTTTTTCCCTATTGCTGCCAAACCAGTCCTCATAGAAATTTTTCTCATATGGAACGAAAATAGCCAACCATTAATTGTAGTAGACTCGGACCATCATTGACAATAATACATATTTTGTATTTCAAAGATACTTGTCCACTTTTGACATTCTGAAAGGAACCTCCTAAATTTATATCGAAATTACCAAATCTGCCATTTTGAAAATACCCTAAAGTGAACCCCCTAAATCTTCCATCTAAATTACTCACCTATATCATTGTGAAAGATGATTTGAACTATTCGCTAAATTTTCATCTAAGTTGCCCCAATTTTAATGTTATTAAAATAACCAAAAGTAAGCTAATAATTCTACATCTCAATATATATCCCAAAGTCCTCCTACATATGCTTCTAGGTTACCCACTTCTACATTGTTGATATAGAACTAACTCAAGGTAAACATGCATGATACATACGACCATTGCATCATGCGGACCACATCATATCAATTTCCATGTCAAACACAGCTCAAACTAAGGTACGGAGGTGCTACGCAAAGGGGAAAGCACGTATGGGGATGGAAAAGCATATAGAATAGATGGTACAAGTCCAGAATTGAATAAAGATAAAAGTATCTATGAATATTTCGTCATAATATGAACGATAGAGAGCAGAGATACGCTATTCTGAATAGCACTAGGAACAAATTTTATCCACAAACTTCTAACAATTATGTCCTTTTAAAATTATTAGCCCGTGTAGAAGCAACACATTGCTTGATGGGCTAGTTATGATAATCACCCACTCAACCAAAAGCTGAAGGTATCACACTGAAGCGATCAGATTGCCTCAGTCAACACTGTCAATTCAAGTCCAGTTCAATTGGTTCACCATTAAGCACTACTATACTCAACAATGACATGTAGTTTAGGCATGAACCAATGGCACCCAATACTCCAATATGCCTACAAGCACCTCAAAACTTAAAAGGTTCTACAAGCTAATTCACATATTTACAGGAGATATAAAAGTTAAATCTTCAGAAGAAATTTCGAGCAGCAAGCATCCACAAGCCCTAACTTACATCTGATAACATCAAATTAACACCACATTTCAAGTAACAGGCAGCTGTACTACTTTTGTTTCTTAAACAATAAATGTGAAAAGTGACCACTTCACAAGTATAGATTTGTGAAGAAGCTAAACATTAAAATTAATGGCCAACTACTGTATGTTGCTTATGATGGGTACAGTACAAACATTACCTGACTGTAGAATTTCTCAGGATTTCCCTCACGGAGATTATGAATGTCAAGGGCAACTTTTGCATCACAACCGATACCTGTCACCATAGTAAGCTAAGGTTATTCGACAAGGAGCGCCGATAAACGAAGTTTCTGTGTACCTACCGAGATAGTTGTTCATGTACTTTACTAGAAGCACATTCTTTGATTTCTTATCTTCTACTGTCACCTTCCATCTATCAAGGATAGTGACTGCTGCATGCTCTATGTCATGTAAAATTGTGCAAAGGCCACCTTGCTTCTCAACAGCACCTAGGCCACCTCCCCATGATAAAACTCTCGAAAGATCATTGCCAGTGCCAGCTGGAAGAATTGCAATGGGTGGAGGTGATTCATAATTTTGCTTATCTATCGCGTCAAGAACCCAACCAACAGTACCATCACCACCACACACAAGTATTCTGAAATGTGGTACCTTTCTGAACAAAAATAATCCTGTTTCTGGCCCTTGTGAAGAACTTAATTCAAAAACCTAGATGAATGATATGAAACATTAGAAACACAGAAATCATAAATATCTGAAGCATTTACTAAGGTGGGTGCTAAAATACATATGAAAACAGAACATTTTTTCCCGAAAGGCCAGCAAGAGTTTTACTGAATTATATTAGAAGGATATAAGACAAAAGGATTGCAGGCAAACCCCCTTTGACAGTATCTACATGACTGTACCCCATGGCCTTACAAGCCAGGTTGGACCAAAAACACATCACTAGGGAAAGAGCCCTACCCGCAGAAAGACCACAGCCCCATACTCCACGGCCTTACAAGGCAGGTTGGACCAAAAACACATCACTAGTGAAAGACCCCTACCCGCAGAAAGACCACAACCCCATACTCCACGCCCTTACAAGGCAGGTTGGACCAAAAACACGTCAACTAGTGAACCACTACCCGCAGAAAGATGATGGCCTGGAGGCCCAACCCAGAACCAAAAACAGAACACTAGCCTTCAAATTCCAAGCACGTTGACAGCTTCTGTTCAGCTGTGTGCCTACGTTTTAGTAGGATGGAAAACAAGTCTCCTACACATGATCCAACAGCAGAAGATGTAGGCAAACGGTGTTGCTTCTTCAAAGGGTTCAAGTTTTTACACACTGTAGATGCAGTAAATTATACTAACTGAATTACCTAACATCCAAAAAAAAATCTAGGCTTACCACTCCCTCTTTACCATGCGGTTACTACTTACTACTGATTAGCACAGAGAAGATGGATTTTATTTTTAAGTGAAGCCATCACTAGAAACATGACAGAAGGTTGATTATGATGATTTCCTCACATAATATGAACTGATCCAGCACCAAGTGGATGATTTTAAGTAATTGCATGCACCCAACTAGTGATGCAATGAGCATATTCTACAAAATTGAATATATTGGTAGCATACCATGTTGCCTAGCTGAGAAGTGACTCGACTTAAAGTAAAGTTTTGTGTGAGAAGTATCATGACCTGCACCGGATTCAAAAGAAAATGTAGCTTGTGCTTGAGAAGATCTCCGCGCTGAGCCCCACTTTTCTTGTTGATAAAAATTAGAAGGGGTCTGGAATCAGCAGGCAATTCAGACAATGCGTACTTAAGTTTAACTTCACCGGTCTCATCATTACCGAGCCTTCTGGACTCCGATATGAGTTCTCTACCATCACTCTCACTGCTATCATGCTCATTCTCAGGACTCCTTTGAGCACTGTCGCCAATTGTTTTTAATTCTCCAGCCCTCTGGTTTGAGTTCAACGTGGTATCACTTGATGAATCATCGTTGCTGTCAGATGAAAATCTGTTCTGATGCTTCTCCTTTTTAGTTCGGTTTAAACGCCCCCGCACAGTGGTTGCAAACTCATTTGCTCCATGAGTTATAGAACTCAAGATGCTACCAGGTTTGCTAATGGCCCGGACAAAAAGTGGCGACAGAATAAGGCGCTTGAAGGGACCAAGGTCGCAAATTTCACCGGTTTCAGTAGCCATGGCAGACTGGCAATCAGCATGCACCAATCGTTGGCACCACATGCAGCAGTATATGGGAGGACCTCCCAGAAAAGACTCACTGCATAACTCCTCACAGTAACTACAGTACTGGCCTTCTTCGGATTGGTCAGCTATGTCTGTCCAGAGTACAGTCCATTGATGGACCACATGTTTGAACCCAAACATTGAGATGCATTTGCAGTCTTTCTGAGAATTTGAAGAGCATATTATGTGCGCAGCTGCACCGCAAACATTGCAGCGGTGAACCATATTTTCTGATGTCATCATCTGCCCAAGGGGCTGAGCAGGTGAGATAGATTCCAAGCATACACAGCACATCATTCCTTTTGCACGAATCAATGATTCTGTGTTCCAAACATGTTCAGCAGTAGGAACCTCATGGTTTCTTTCAAAATTCTTCCTCTTCGATCTGGCAATTATTTTCATCCAGCTTAAACTGATCTTTCGCCGCCACACTGAAAAGAAATGAAAAAATGTCCAAAGACCGACTAGGCCAACAGTGAACCAAGCAGCAAGTGGTATCCAGAACTCTGATGGAGTAGGGGCTCTACTGTACCAGTGGAACTTGTGCATTTCCAGCTGGTCTTGCAACCAGACCATTATCACAATGGATGGGCCAAACAATATTTTATTCTTGAATCGTGGACATGGACCATAAGAAACTATAGCCTTTCAACCATGGCAATCTTGATCAGAACATTAGGGACAAGGTCAATCACATGGAAGCATGTGAATGTCTCCTGCAATTGAACCACATGAACAAAAAATCACAGATATATTTTTTGAACGCAATGGCTTGAATTCTGGCTGTCAACTAAAAAGGAAAGAGTTCAAATATGAGCAAAAAACCACAGATATGAGTACGACAAAGTGTAAAAAACATGATCAACAGGGCAAACAGTCATGCTAGGCAAAAAGCCTTTATGCCATAAGTGGTTAAAGCTTAAAAGTTGTAACAAACACATTAGCTTGACCATGGAATTGCTTAAAACCATATACAGTAGTCAGTAGGTGTGAGCCAATTTCGATCAAGGATAGACTAAGCTCGCATTCACCTTAATAGGCAGCCTAGTGAATTAGGCATTACCTGTGGTTCATAGTTCATAAGTTGAGCAGTTATAGTCTTTTTTTCGCGAGCAGGCCGAAGCTAGTATGTTAAAAAAAATATAACAGAAGCCAGTATTCCATTAAGAGGACAGTAGGGTTTTAACATTACAAGCCTGACGTCCCACTAACACCAGCCCTTCCCTCTGTCAGAGAGGCGAGTGACACAGGGCCGGACAAGGCGCACAACCAAACTACTGGGATTACATTTTTTTTAAATGTTGGACAGCAGACAGACTTCAAAAAAGAGGGCTTGACTTTCCCAAGAATTGTGTCCTTTGTGATAAGAAGAAACTGTGCAGCATATCTTAACTAACTATGTCTTTGCAAGGCGGTTATGGCATGCTACCTTATCCCAAATTGGCCTTACTGCTGTGGTACCTAAGAGAAGAGATGTCTACTTTGTTGACTGGTGGAGGAAAGCTTCTTTAAAAATTCCCAAAGGCAAAATAAAAGGATTCCATAGTGCTGTCATCCTTGGAGCGTGGAGCTTTGGAAGCTTAGAAATAGGTGTGCTTTTTATGAGACTCGACCTTGCCTTCAATCCCTAGAGGAGGGGTTCAGAGAAGAGTGGCAGCTATGGGTTTTGAGGGTTCAATAGTGCTATCATCCTTGGAGCGTGGAGCCTTTGGAAGCATAAAAATAGGTGTGGAGAAAAATACTTGGATTACATTGAGCAGGAATAGTCATACATACATATACTTAGGGTGGTAATGGGCTCTAAATTTTAGAGTATATAAAACTTATGGATCAAATCAGATTAGAAGAGTCGGGCTCTATTCCTATTTATTTTTAAACTAATAAAATTTATTAAAAGTCATAAGAAACATTTGGATCGTGCCACCCCTACGCATACTTGACGCACTATCATAAGCATAGATTGGTGAATGGTGCGTGATAATTACTAAGCAAGCAAAGCAATCTTACGTATATATGAAGCTGCAATAGATACCAACACAGTCATAGTACTTGAAAAGTCATATGAAGCCGAGATACACGGGTTATATACGAGAAATTATATATATATATATATATATAAGTTTATAATATGCTATATACTATTGAAAGCACATAGCGATGAAGCAACAAAAATCTAAAGCTACATGTGAGAACGCAAGAAGTAGTGCTCCTCTTATACACGTCAGTTGACCTCGCAGAGCATGAAGAATCATGGGGAAAGAGAGGAGGGAAGTAACAAACTCCGAAGTCCTATCTTTCCAAGGAAAATAAACTAATTTTCTTTGGAAAAATGAAAATTCCGGAAAATGAGTTTCCCAAACTAGAGAAGAACGAATCTGCGCGGTATCATTTGATCTCCGCAAGAAGCGACCGAAATGGAACCCAGAAATTGACGGGACGGAAAGGAGCAGAGCACCCTCAACTCACAGAATGAAATCATGGATAGGAGAACTGGAAGGAGCGTCGCCTAGCCCTGCTGGCTCCCTGGTCCCTGCCGCGCCCGTCTGTCTCCCTCCGTCGTCCCCGCGCTCCGCGGCCGCTACGTAGTCTCCTTTATGGCTCGCTCCCTGCAGGCTGCAGCTACAGCCTACAGGACGGAGCAGAAGATTGCAGTTGCGATGGACCGAGGCGGAGGTGTATCCGTGTATTCCTCCGGATGCTTCCACGTGGGACCCCGGAATATATTTCGCCGTCGGCGCGGTGACTGGGCAGCGCCGACGGTGGCGATGTGCACACGCGCCATGGTTTGATCCCTTGACGCATGGGGTTGGGGCCGGGCCACCGGTAGAGATGGCGATGGATCCCGGCGGGGACTAAATATTTTACCGATATTTTTCTTATTAAACAAAAACTTTATCCAATAAGTAAACAAGTATTAAACGTGTATCTGTTAACTCGTGGATATAAAATACCTAATATAAACCTTCACCCATATTCGTTGTTTCTTGTGCAACTGTGAAATTAGATATTATTACTATAAATCTAATTACAATCTTAATCATGTAGTTTAATTTTTGCATCCTCCTATGTCTATATTGTTCGAAATTAAATGGCGTGATACTTGACTATGGCACATGATTTTATTTAAATCTAATGTTTAGCATCTAGTATTTTTTAAAGTTCATTAAATTTGTTGAATGATGCAGGATATATGATATATGTCTAATCTACGTGGATGAGGATGACTCGACGTGTGATCTATACCTACATGGGTATGAAGGTAAATTCATATCCACCAGTAAATATGTGTATGTATTTACGAATCGCCCTTTCTAGCCACCGATGTTCACCATTACGTTTTTAATATAGAAAATTTCATTTTCTATCAAAAATTGACTTTTGTATTTTTAAATTCGAAACCGAGATCTCCAAGATTCGCTTCTCAGTCAGCAGTGAAATAGGAAATTTCACCGAATTTCAGTGATCTCCCTACGAGAAGCGGAAGCAGAGAAGATACCTGTTGTTTTCGTATTACGGCCGCTTGGGTACGCCAGCCTAACAATCCACAACGGCTCCTACGTTCCTCTATTTCACCTTCTAAAATTTACATTTTTACCGCCCTCTAAAATATTATATCCTTTAAATCCTAGTTCACGCAACAATTTTCTCTAAATTGATCCCCTATATACAATACATCATATTCTTAATACATTTTAAATTATTATTTTTTACGCATGAATTAATCATAGTCTAAGATATATCTCTATCTCTTCTATATTATAACATCAGTTTCAACAGTCGTCCCACATTATAATTTTACAAATAATCTCTCATATCTATTTCAAATTAACCCGCTGCATATTTGTCGCTTCCGCGCACACGCCAGGCGTCATCCTGCTTTTTTTCTCTCTCCCCCTTATGCCTCCGCCTCTGCGCCACCCCATTATTGACAGAGAGCGTGGGAGCAGACGTCACCTCCCCGTATTCGTCCGACACTAGCCCCGATAGCGACCGCGCAGTGGATATTGCACGTCCACGAGAACGTTTCCACAACATGCGCGCACCATCGTTTTTGCTGTCGTCGGACGTCCCGTTCGTCTTCCCGGCCTTCGCCTTGTTCTTCCTCCCCAAATTGTTGCCCCCGCCCACGGTCGTAGCCGCGAGCCGATCGACGCTCGTCGACGCAGGTACGAGCGAGTCGGTCTTGCTCCTGGCCTTCTTCGTGCGTACCGCCGAGGAGGATACGGTGGCGCTTGTCGCGCTTAGGTTATCTTGGCGATGAGAAGTTCAGGTCTGAGATATTGGACAACCAAGGCATGTAGCGCGGTAGCAGTCGGCATATGCTATAAAGTTGGTGGTGGTGTTGTGTCTCCTCGGCGGGTCCAGGGCTAGGAAGGCACTCGTATTCTCTCGCCCTTCTCAGACTGACGCCTGGTGCGGGTGTCTCTCGGTTTGGAGCTGCTCCGGCTGGGCTTTTTCTCCGTTCGTGTGCTCTCTCCCTATATTTATCTAGCGGTATACTACCTATGTTGCCTCCAGATGCCTAGGTCTTCGTCATGTCCTTCTCCAACAACGAACAAGTATGTCCTTCTTTTCCCTTCCCTTCCTGCTCTACGAAACCTTGGAAGTGGGGGAGGCAAGGGATGTGGGTCGCTTATTTGCTGCCTATGATACCCGTTTGATGGCTCAGCATCGTTTGTCTACATGGTCTTTCCCTTACCATGATGTCGACTCGGTATGCTTCTATCACTTCTACGTACCTGTCACCCTTCCTTCTGTCATTGCAAAAAATATTATGTTGTTCTTCTGTTGTTTTGGGTGTTAGTTTTTTATTATGCTAAGGACTGAACATAATTTGGGTATGTTAATACTTTATTTATTGTCTGCACATGGTTTGTGTTCTTCCGATGATGGCTTGTGGATCCTGCAAAATATGTGTTAGGACTTGGAGATCCATGCGGACACTACCATAGAGTGCTCGTCCCTTGTGTTCTTGATTCTTGCATGCATTAGGTCGTTTCTGAGACCATATTGGCGCAATGGACTTCATGGTGTTTGAGGTTGCTGAATTGGATGGAGCAACAATGATTTGTCACGCTAATAATAAAAGAAAAGGTTATTTATTGGTTTCAAACGTTAGTAATTGTTATGAAGTATCATAATCTGTGTGGAGCGCATCCAGTTTTTATTGATGGCTGACTTTGACAACCACTTTATATTTTGATCTATCTTTTTTATAAGTTTGAGTTTATGTGACTTATTTTAGAAACTTGAGCTAACAAATTTCCTCTTATTTGGTCTCTGTATGGTAGAATTATGCCATTCTATAACCTCTATTCGTTCAATCAGTCAGTCGTTGTCAGTCGTTGTGAACTCTCTTCTAATCGTTACTTTTATTGGTCGTATTGTACCAAGACATATTGGATAGAGTAAACAACGACATCAGTTAGTCAAATCAAAAAATATAATGCGGAGAGCGGAGACAATCAATAAAAAAATCTTAAAATCTTTTTGGTGGATAGTTCACGTGGGTGTGGGTCTTGTTGTAAGCCGTCGTAATACACGGTCAACCGACTAGTATATATATATATATATATATATATATATATATATATATATATATATATATATATTAATTATGTGTTTAGTTTATAGTTTAGAGTCTAAAAAGTTTAAGGAGAAAAGAGAAAACACCATATATTTAGGAGTAAGAGAACCTGTCTTTAGGATGCTATTTAGGGAGATTATCCTAAAGTTTTAGGCCTTATTTGGAACTTTGGATGGTCTTAGATTTAAGTGGTTTGAAGAGAATAGAAAGTGTTTAAATTCCTAATAAATTAAATCTCCATTTAATATATTTTAATCCACTTGATCCCACTCATTACTAAAATATCTAAATTAGACATTAGGGACACCGGTGTGAGTAGATGGGCAGTCTTGCGACACACCGTGTACTCCTTGTAACCGATCAATAAAAATGATAAATACGAAAAACATGAAACAAAGAAAAACAATTTGAAAAATAAATAAAATAAACTATAAGAAAGAAAAACGCTGAATGAACACAAAATCATGAAAATATCTAGCCATATGAGAACACCGAATGTATCACAAAAAACATGCAACAAAGGAAAATATAATTAAAATTTGTAACAAAATAAAAAAACTAGAAGGAAGGAAAACAAAGAAGTAATCGTACGAATCATATCGTAAAAATCTAGAAATATATCATACAAAATAGAGAGCCAAGAAAAGGAGGAAAAAAGAAGAGAAATATAATTGAGAAACCCACATACGTACTCCTACTTCTACTTGTTCCATCGTGGAAAACTGGACACGTTCATGTAATCATGTCGCTTGCAGCAGCGTCCGCACACGTGGGCGACGCTCAGTGCAGCACGCGGGATCCCTCCTGGTCGGCGGGCGGGACCGGTCGGACGGGAAAAGTCGCGACCACTGCAGCGCACAAGGGCGAAGGAACGGGACTAGATTTTATATTATAAAATTTAAAAATTAATCGAATTATGACCGGACTATGTTACTATTTATATTTAATTAAAATTAAATAAAGGTTAACGAAGATAAATATTTAAATCATCATTCATTACTAACCCTATCTGCACAACGGAGACAAAGGTAACGGCAACGGGAATTTCCCGTCGAGAAACATTTTTCCATCTTCGTTCCCGTGACGGAAAATTTTCTCACGAAGACCCTAGTCCCTACGAACCCTATCACACGTGTTATTATTTCATTTTTCCATCTTCGTTTCTTTCTCATCCCTGTTTCGGATAAATTCTGACAAAGATTGTGTCCCGTTTAAATTAGTATAATTAGGATGTATGTCTTTTTTAATGCAAAATATTGTGATTTATGCATATTATCTCTACTACTTATTAAATTAGTAAGGGTTAGGCTGCGTCTAGCTAAAATTAAAAACACAAATGATTCTAAGGGGATTCAAACCCGCGACCCCTCAAGCAAATGTGATTGTAGCTACCACTACACCACATGTGTGTTTATGTCTACATCTATGACAGTAAAAACATCTATTACATCTCTCCCGAAGCTCACATACTACCACATGTGTCTCTCATTATAAAGCATGCTACGAGTAAATTTAAATTTTTTATTTTCTAACTCATGCTCGACAATTTTAGTTGTTAATTTAACTATGTGATCATTTTGTTCTTTAATTATGACAAGATGATCATTCATAACATCAATGTTAACATCTCTACATCTAGTGTAAATTGTGACATGCTCAACATTAGATGTAGAAACATTGCAAACATTCAATTTTTCTATCTTAGCATTTAAACTAGCATTTCAGTTCTAAGACAGGAAATTGAATCATTGCAAATATTAAACTCTTTAGATAAATTTTCACATTTTTCTACTTCAAGAGCATTAGCATTTTTAGTAACAAACTTCTTATTTTCCTTAATGAGCAAGTCCTCTTGGCATTCCAGGAGATCATCCTTCTCGTTAATGGTTTCTATCAATTCATTAATCTTTGGTAAGGTTTGCAAAAAGAGAAGTTAAATCATCATTATCATCACTAGAACTACCCTTATCATCGGATGTAGTGTATTTGGGGGTATCTATAGAATGTACCTTCTTCTTCTTGTCATCCTTAGTCATGAGGAATTTATGGCCGACGTTGGGGAAGAAAAGGCCTTTGTTGATGGCGATGTTGGCGGCGTCATCGTCGGAGGAGGAGTCGGTGGAGCTCTCCTCGGAGTCCCATTCCCGCCCCACATGCGCCTCACCACCCTTCTTCTTGTAGTATCTCTTCTTCTCCATTTTCTTCTTCCCTTTCTTGTCGTCGTCCCTGTCACTGCCACTTGTATATGGACATTTAGCAATAAAGCGACCGGATTTACCACACCTATAGCAAACCCTTTTGGAGCGGGGTTTGTAGTCCTTCCCTTTCCTTTACTTGAGGATTTGCCGGAAGCTCTTGATGATAAGAGTCATTTCCTCATTGTCGAGCTTGGAGGCGTCTATTGGGAGTCTACTTGGTGTAGACTCTTCTTTCTTCTCTTTCCTTGGTTTGAATGCAACGGGTTGCACATCGGGTGTGGAGGTGGCGCCTTGCTCCAAGTTGACAATGTGTTTGGAGTATTTGATCATTAGTTCAAAGCTCACAAACTTGCCAATCACTTCCTCGGGGACATCTGTTTGTATCTAGGACCTACACGAATTAATTGAACTTGAGTGCAATTATGAAAAACAAGAGATCTTAGAATAACCTTGACAATTTCATGGTCATCCCATTTAGTGCTCCCGAGGTTGTGCACTTGGTTGACCATTGTTTTGAGCCGGTTGTACATTGCTTGTGGCTCCTCTCCTTTGTTAAGGACGAATGGACCGAGCTCTCCCTCGATCGTCTCGCGCTAGGCTATTTTGGTCACCTCGTCCCCTTCATGCGCCGTCTTGAGGACATCCCAAATTTCTTTGGCATTTTTCAACCCTTGCACCTTATTATACTCTTCTCGGCACAAGGAGGCGAGGAGTATAGAAGTTGCTTGGGAAGTAAAATGCCTTATTTAGGCGGTCACATCGCAGTCGTAGTCCTCGTCGCCCACATGTGGTGCATGCGCTCCAAACTCAACAATATCCCATATGCTTTCATGGAGTGAGGTTAGATGGTGCCTCATTTTATCACTCCACATACAATAATCTTCACCATCAAAATACAGTGGCTTGCCTAGGGGTACCGAAAGTAAAGGAGCGTGTTTTGGAATACGAGGATAGCATAGAGGCATCTTACTATACTTCTTGCGCTCTTGGCGCTTCGAAGTTGTAGGCTCGGCACCGGATGTAGAAGGTGATGAAGAGTTGGTCTCATAGTAGACCACCTTATTCATTTTATTTTTCTTCTCGTCACCCTTTTAAAGTCGCCTAGAGGGGGGTGAATAGGCGTAATCTGAAATTTATAACTTTAAACACACACTACAAGCCGGGGTTAGCGTTAGAACTTAAATCAAGTCTAGGAGAGAGGGGGAAAACAAATCAAATGGAAAACAAGCGAATGAACACAGTGATTTGTTTTACCGAGGTTCGGTTCTAAATAACTTAGTCCCCGTTGAGGTGGTCACAAAGATCGGGTCTCTTTCAACCCTTTCCCTCTCTCGAACGGTCACTTAGACCGAGTGGGCTTTCTCCTTAATCAAACGGGTCACTTAGACCCCGCAAGGACCACCACACACTTAGGTGTATCTTGCTTTGATTACAATTCACTTGGGAACAAGAATGAGGAAGGATGAAAGTCGCCTAGAGGGGGGTGGATAGGCGGAAACTGAAATTTACAAATTTTAAGCACAACTACAAGCCGGGGTTAGCGTTAGAAATAAAACCGAGTCCGAAAGAGAGGGTGAAAAACAAATCAAGGCAAATGAAGCGGATGACACGGTGATTTGTTTTACCGAGGTTCGGTTCTTGCAAACCTAGTCCCCGTTGAGGTGGTCATAAAGACCGGGTCTCTTTCAACCCTTTCCCTCTCTCAAACGGTCACTTAGACCGAGTGAGCTTTCTCCTTAATCAAACGGGTCACTTAGACCCCTCACAAGGACCACCACAACTTGGTGTCTCTTGCTTTGATTATAAGTGTCTTGAGAACAAGAATGGAGGAAGAAGAAAGCAATCCAAGCGACAAGAACTCAAATGAACACGAAAATCTCTCTCTCACAAGTCACTAAGTGTTTGGAGTGGTTTTGATCTCTTGTTTGTGTCTTGGAGCAAAGTCTAGAGCTCTTGTATTGAATGCAATATGTTGGAAACTTGGATGCCTTGAATAGAGGTGGTTGGGGGTATTTATAGCCCCAACCACCAAAACAGTCGTTGCGGAGTGCTGCTGTCGATGGGCGCACCTGACAGTCCGGTGCACCACCGGACACTGTCCGGTGCGCCAGCCACGTCACCCAACCGTTAGGGTTTTGACGGTTTCGACCGTTGGAGCTCTGACAGCTTGGGCCACCGGACAGTCCGATGCCGCACCGGGCAGGTACTGTTCACTGTCCGGTGCGCCTTCTGGCGCTGCTCTGACTCTGCGCGAACTGTCCGCGCACTGTTGACGTTGCAGGCGACCGTTGGAGTCGACCGTTGCGCTTGGGAGCCCTTGCTCTGCTGTCACACTGGACAGTCCGGTGAATTATAGCAGAGCGCGGCCTCAGAAACCCGAAGGTGAAGAGTTTGAAGTCGATCCACCCCGGTGCACCGGACACTGTCCGGTGCGCCAGACCAGGGTTCACTTCGGTTTCTTTTGCTCCTTTCTTTTAAACCCTAACTTTAATCTTTTTTATTGGTTTGTGCTGAACCTTTGGCACCTGTAGAACATATAATCTAGAGCAAACTAGTTAGTCCAATATTTGTGTTGGGCAATTAAACCACCAAAATATTTATAGGAAAAGGTTTGACCCTATTTCCCTTTCAACCTCCCCCTTTTTGGTGATTGATGCCAACACACACCAAAGCAAATATATAAGTGCAGAATTGAACTAGTTTGCATAAGGCAAGTGCAAAGATTACTTAGAATTAAACCAACTTATACTTTCATTAGATATGCATGGATTGCTTTCTTTTATTTAATATTTTGGACCACATTTGCACCACTTGTTTTGTTTTTGCAAATTCTTTTGGAAAATCTTTTCAAAGTCTTTTTGCAAATAGTCAAAGGTATAAGAATAAGATTGCAAGAAGCATTTTCATGATTTGAAATTTTATCCCCCTGTTTCAAATGCTTTTCCTTTGACTAAAACAAAACTCCCCCTGGATGAAATTCTCCTCTTAGTGTTCAAGAGGGTTTTACCATTTGAAAGAAGATCAAATATTTTAGATATCAATTTGAAATCAATTTGAAATTTACTAACCAATTGAAAAATCCTCCTTTAAATATTTCATCATAAGATACCAATTGAAAACTTCATTTTAAACTTTGAAATTGGTGGTGGTGCGGTCCTTTTGCTTTGGTCTAATACTCTCTCCCCCTTTGGCATTAATCGCCAAAAACGGAGTCTTTAGAGCCCTTCTTACTTTCTCCCTAATGGTAAAAATAAATATGAGTGAAGATTATACCAAAGTGGAGAGCGGTGCGGAGTGACGGCGACAGGTAAATAATACCGATAGAGTGGAGTGGAAGCCTTGTCTTCGCCGAAAACTCCATTTCCCTTTCAATCTACGACTTAGCATAGAAATACACTTGAAAGCACATTAGTCGTAGACATAAAAGAGATATGATCAAAGGTACATAAATGAGCTATGTGTGCAAAGTATCAATCAAAGTTCCGAGAATCAAGAATGTTTAGCTCATTCCTCAGTTTGGTAAAGGTTTTCTCATCTAGTGGTTTTGTAAAGATATCGACTAATTGTTCTTTGGTGCTAACATAAGCAATCTTGATATCCCCCCTTTCTTGGTGATCCCTTAAAAAGTGATAGCGAATGGCTCTGTGCTTAGTGCGGCTGTGTTCAACTGGATTATCCGCCATGCAGATAGCACTCTCATTATCACATAGGAGAGGGACTTTGCTCAATTTGTAGCCATAGTCCCTAAGGGTTTGCCTCATCCAAAGTAATTGCGAGCAACAATGGCCTGCGACAATATACTCGGCTTCAGCGGTAGAAAGAACAACTGAGTTTTTTTTCTTTGAAGCCCAAGACACCAGGGATCTTCCCAGAAACTGACAAGTCCCTGATGTGCTCTTTCTATCAATTTTACACCCTGCCCAATCAGCATCGGAATATCCTATTAAATCAAAGGTGGATCCCTTGGGGTACCAAAGACCAAACTTAGGTGTATGAACTAAGTATCTCAAGATTCTTTTCACAGCCCTAAGGTAAACTTCCTTAGGATCGGCTTGGAATCTTGCACACATGCATACGGAAAGCATAATATCCGGTCGATATGCACATAAATAGAGTAGAGATCCTATCATCGACCGATATACCTTTTGATCTACAGATTTACCTCCCGTGTCGAGGTCGAGATGCCCATTGGTTCCCATGGATGTCTTGATGGGCTTGGCATCCTTCATTCCAAACTTGGTAAGTATATCTTGAATATACTTGGTGTGGCTGATGAAGGTGCTCTCTTCGAGTTGCTTCACTTGAAATCCTAAGAAATACTTCAACTCCCCCATCATAGACATCTCGAATTTTTGAATCATAATCCTACTAAACTCTTCACAAGTAGATTTGTTAGTAGACCCAAATATGATATCATCAACATAAATTTGGCATACAAAAAAATCATTTGCAATGGTTTTAGTAAAGAGTGTAGGATCGGCTTTACCAACTTTGAAGCCATTAGTGATAAGGAAATCTCTTAGGCATTCATACCATGCTCTTGGGGCTTGCTTGAGCCCATAAAGTGCCTTTGAGAGTCTATACACATGGTTAGGGTACTCACTATCTTCAAAGCCGGGAGGTTGCTCAACATAGACCTCTTCCTTGATTGGTCCATTGAGGAAGACACTTTTCACATCCATTTGATAAAGCTTAAAGTCATGGTAAGTAGCATAGGCAAGTAATATGCGAATTGATTCAAGCCTAGGTACGGGTGCATAGGTTTCACCGAAATCCAAACCTTTGACTTGTGAATATCCTTTGGCTACAAGTCGGGCTTTGTTCCTTATCACCACACCATGCTCATCTTGCTTGTTGCGAAATACCCACTTGGTTCCTACAACATTTTGGTTAGGACGTGGAACAAGATGCCATACCTCATTCCTTGTTAAGTTGTTGAGCTCCTCTTGCATTGCCAACACCCAATCCGAATCTCTTAATGTGTCTTCCACCCTGTATGGCTCAATAGAAGACACAAAAGAGTAATGTTCACAAAAATGAGCGACCCGAGATCGAGTGGTTACCCCCTTATGAATATCGCCGAGGATGGAGTTCACGGGGTGATCTCTTTGTATCGCTTGGTGGACTCTTGGGTGTGGCGGTCTTTGACCATGTTCTTCTTGATCATCTTCCTTGTCTTGATCATGGTATCCCCCTTGATCATTGTCCTCCTCTTGAGGTGGCTCATCCTCTTGATCTTTATTTTCATCATCTTGAGCTTGATCCTCATCTTGGGTTGGTGGAGATGCTTGCATGGAAGATGACGGTTGATCTTGAGCTTGAGTGGGCTCTTCGGATTCCTTAGGACACACATCCCTAATGGACATGTTCCTTAGCGCGACGCATGGAGCCTCTTCATCATCTAGCTCATCAAGATCAACTTGCTCTACTTGAGAGCCATTAGTCTCATCAAACACAATGTCACAAGACACCTCAACTAATCCAGTGGATTTTTTGAAGACTCTATATGCCTTTGTGTTTGAGTCATAACCAAGTAAAAAGCCTTCCACAACCTTAGGAGTAAATTTAGATTTTCTACCTCTTTTAACAAGAATAAAACATTTGCTACCAAAGACTCTAAAATATGAAACATTGGGCTTTTTACCGGTGAGGAGTTCATATGATGTCTTCTTGAGGATTCGGTGAAGGTAGAGCCGGTTGATGGAGTAGCAAGCAGTGTTGATTGCTTCCGCCCAAAACCGGTCCGGAGTCTTGTACTCATCAAGCATGGTCCTCGCCATGTCGAATAGAGTTCTATTCTTCCTCTCCACTACACTATTTTGTTGATGTGTGTAGGGAGAAGAGAACTCATGCTTGATGCCCTCCTCCTCAAGAAAGCCTTCAATTGGGAGTTCTTGAACTTCGTCCCGTTGTCGCTTCTTATTTTCTTGATGCTTAGTCCGAACTCGTTTTGAGCCCGTCTCAAGAATCCCTTTAAGGTCTCTTGGGTTTGTGATTTTTCCTGCAAAAAGAATACCCAAGTGAAGCGAGAATAATCATCCACAACTACAAGACAAGACTTACTCCCGCCGATGCTTATGTAAGCGATTGATCCGAATAAATCCATGTGGAGTAGCACAAGCGGCCTGTCGGTCGTCATGATGTTCTTATATGGATGATGGGTACCAACTTGCTTCCCTGCTTGACATGCGCTACAAACCCTGTCTTTCTCAAAATGAACATTGGTTAGTCCCAAAATGTGTTCTCCCTTTATAAGCTTGTGAAGATTCTTCATCCCAACATGGGCTAGTCGGCGATGCCAGAGTCAACCCATATTAGTCTCAGCAATTAAGCAAGTATCGAGTTAGCTGTATTAAAATCAACTAAGTATAGTTGACCCTCTAATACTCCCTTAAATGCTACTGAATCATCACTTCTTCTAAAGACAGTAACACCCATATCATAAAAAGACAGTTGTAACCCATTTTGCATAATTGAGAAACTGAAAGCAAGTTGTAATCTACGGAATCTACAAGAAAAACATTGGAAATAGAATGGTCAGGAGATATAGCAATTTTACCAAGTCCTTTGACCAGACCTTGATTTCCATCCCCGAATGTGATAGCTCTTTGGGGATCATCATTTTTCTCGTAGGAGGAGAACATCCTTTTCTCCCCTGTCATGTGGTTTTTGAATCCGCTATCAATGATCCAACTTGAGCCCCCGGATGCATAAACCTACAAAACAAGTTTAGGCCTTGTTCTTAGGTACCCAAACGGTCTTGGGTCCTTTCACATTAGAAACAAGCACCTTGGGTACCCAAACACAAGTCTTGGAGCCCTTGTGTTTGCCCCCAACATATTTGGCAACTACTTTGCCTAATTTGTTAGTTAAAACATAAGAAACATCAAAAGTCTTAAATGAAACATTAGGCTCATTTGATGCAACAAGAGATTTCTTTTTAGGCATTTTAACATGGGTAGAATGCCTAGAGCTAGAAGCCTCATTCTTATACATAAAAGCATGATGGGAAACAGAATGAGTCTTTTAGCATGAATTCTCCTAATCTTATGCTCGGGATAACCAGCAGGATATAAAATATTGCCTTCGTTATCCTGAGCCATGGGAGCCTTACCCTTAACAAAATTAGACAATTTCTTGGGGGCATTAAGCTTGACATTGCCTCCCTGTTGGAAGCCAATGTCATCCTTAATGCCAGGGCGTCTCCCATTATAGAGCATGCTTCTAGCAAATTTAAATTTTTCATTCTCTATCTCATGCTCATTGATTTTACTAGTTAGTTGTGCTATGTGATAATTTTGTTGTTTAATTAAAGCTAGGTGATCATGGATAGCATCAACATTAACATCTCTACATCTAGTGCAAATAGAATTATGTTCAACAGTAGAAGTAGAGGGTTTGCAAGCATATAATTCATCAATCTTAGCATGTAACATGGCATTCTCATTTCTAAGATTGGAAATAGAAACATTGCAAACATCTAAATCTTTAGCCTTAGAAATTAGCTTATCATTCTCAATCTTAAGGCTAGAAATTGATTCATTCAATTTGTCAATCTTAGCAATTAAACTAGCATTATCATTTTTAAGATTGGCAAATGAATCATCACAAACATTTCTCTTTTCAACCTTAGCAAGTAATTTGGCATTCTCAGTTCTAAGGTTAGAGATAGTGTCATGGCAAATGCTAAGCTCCTTAGATAAATTTTCATTTTTCTCTACTTCCTGAGCATAAGCATTTTTAACTTTAACATGCTTTTTGTTTTCCTTAATAAGGAATTCCTCTTGGCTATCCTAGAGTTCATCCTTCTCATGAATAGCTCCTATCAATTCATTTAATTTTTCTTTTTGTTGCATGTTAAGGTTGGCAAAAAGGGAAAGCAAATTATCTTCATCATCACTAGAACTACCCTCATCACTAGATGTAGTATACTTGGGGGTGGTTCTAGCTTGTACCTTCTTTTTCTTGTTGTCCTTTGCCATGAGGCACTTGCGACCGACGTTGGGGAAGATGAGGCCTTTGGTGACGGCGATGTTGGTGGCGTCCTCGTCGGAGGAGGAGTCGGTGGAGCTCATGTTGGAGTCCCATTCCCGACACACGTGGGCATCGTCGCCCTTCTTCTTGTAGTGCTTCTTCTTTTCCTTCCTCCTTCCCTTCTTGTCATCGCCCCTGTCACTGTCACTAGAAATAGGACATTTTGCTATAAAGTGACCCGACTTACCACACTTGTAGCACACTTTCTTGGAGCGGGGTTTATAATCCTTCCCCCTCCTTTGCTTGAGGATTTGGTGGAAGCTCTTGATGATGAGCGCCATTTCCTCGTTGTCGAGCTTGGAGGCGTCGATGGGGAGCCTACTTGATGTAGATTCTTCTTTCTTCTCCTCAGTCGCCTTAAATGCGACGGGTTGCACCTCGGGCGTGGAGGTGCCGCCTTGCTCGACAATTTGTTTGGAGCCTTTGATCATCAACTCAAAGCTCACAAACTTTCCTATCACTTCCTCGGGAGACATTAGCTTATATCTAGGATCACCACGTATTAATTGAACTTGACTAGGATTACGAAATACAAGTGATCTAAGAATAACCTTGACCATTTCATGGTCATCCCATTTGGTGCTCCCGAGGTTGCACACTTGGTTAGCCAAGGTCTTGAGCCGGTTGTACATTGCTTGTGGCTCCTCTCCTTGGTTGAGGATGAATCGACCGAGCTCCCCCTCGATCGTCTCCCGCTTGGTGATCTTGGTCACCTCATTCCCTTCGTGCGCGGTCTTTAGTACGTCCCAAATCTCTTTGGCACTCTTAAGCCCTTGCACCTTATTGTACTCCTCTCGACATAGAGAGGCGAGGAGTATAGTGGTGGCTTGGGAGTTAAAATGCCGGATTTGGGCGACCTCGTCTGAATCATATGCTTCATCCCCTATGGATGGTACCTGCGCTCCAAACTCAACAATGTCCCAAATGCTAGCGTGGAGTGAGGTTAGGTGATGCCTCATTTTATCACTCCACATACAATAATCTTCACCGTCAAAAACCGGTGCTTTGCCTAATGGGACGAAAAGTAAAGGAGTGTGTTTTGAAATGCGAGGGTAGCGTAGGGGGATCTTACTAAACTTCTTGCGCTCATGGCACTTAGAAGTGACAGACGGAGTGTTGGAGCCGGAGGTGGATGGCGATGAGGAATCGATCTCGTACTAGACCACCTTTTTCATCTTCTTTTTCTTGTCGCCACTCCGATGCGACTTGGTATGTGAAGGGGCTCCCTTCATTTTGTTGTCGAACTCCCCCGATGGAGCCTTCCCATGGCTTGTAGACTTGTCACCGCCGGTCACGATCTCCTTCTTGGCGTGTTCTCCCGACATCACTTCGAGTGGTTAAACTCTAATGAAGTACCAGGCTCTGATACCAATTGAAAGTCGCCTAGAGGGGGTGGATAGGCGGAAACTGAAATTTACAAACTTTATGCACAACTATAAGTCGGGGTTAGCGTTAGAAATAAAATCGAGTCCGAAAGAGAGGGTGAAAAACAAATCAAAGCAAATGAAGTGGATGACAAGGTGATTTGTTTTACCGAGGTTCGGTTCTTGCAAACCTAGTCCCCGTTGAGGTGGTCACAAAGATCGGGTCTCTTTCAACCCTTTCCCTCTCTCAAACGGTCACTTAGACCGAGTGAGCTTTCTCCTTAATCAAATGGGTCACTTAGACCCCTCACAAGGACCACCACAACTTGGTGTCTCTTGCTTTGATTACAAGTGCCTTGAGAACAAGAATGGATGAAGAAGAAAGCGATCCAAGCGACAAGAACTCAAATGAACACGAAAATCTCTCTCTCACAAGTCACTAAGTTTTTGGAGTGGTTTTGGACTTTGGAGAGGATTTGATCTCTTGTTTGTGTGTTGGAGTAAAGTCTAGAGCTCTTGTATTGAATGCAATATGCTGGAAACTTGGATGCCTTGAATAGAGGTGGTTGGGGGTATTTATAGCCCCAACCACCAAAACAGTCGTTGGGGAGGGCTGCTGTCGATGGGCGCACCGGACAGTCCGGTGTGCCACCGGACACTGTCCGGTGCACCAGCCACGTCACCCAACCGTTAGGGTTCTGATGGTTTTGATCGTTGGAGCTCTGACAGCTTGGGCCACCGGACAGTCCGGTGCCGCACCGGACAGGTACTGTTCACTGTCCGGTGCGCCTTCTAGCGCTGCTCTGACCATGCCCGAACTGTCCGCGCACTGTTCACGTTGTAGGCGTCCGTTGGAGTCGACCGTTGCGCTTGGGAGCCGTTGCTCCGCTGGCACACCGGACAGTCCGGTGAGCCAGCGGACAGTCCGGTGAATTATAGCGGAGCGCGGCCTGAGAAACCCAAAGGTGAAGAGTTTGAAGTCGATCCACCCTGGGGCACCGGACACTGTCTGGTGGTGCACCGTACACTGTCCGGTGCTCTAGACCAGGGTTTACTTCGGTTTCTTTTGCTCCTTTCTTTTAAACCCTAACTTTAATCTTTTTATTGGTTTGTGCTGAACCTTTGGTACTGTTGGGCCTATGCTTCGTCGCCGAAGGTCTTACAGGAAGAAGCGGTCTTCGGCTGAAGCTGTTTGTATAAGATGGCCGAAGGTTCCTCTTCGTGAAGCTTCGGTATTACAAACCGACTTAAAGATAGAATGACCTTTTAGTCCATAAAGGTCTGAGTCAATGTTGTAAGCTTTCATAAGGGGCATACTTGTAATTTCTCACAGGCTGCGTCCTGTGCCTATAAATAGTGAACAGTATTCCTTTACTGTTCACGCATTCTGGTGATTGCAATCGCATCTTTTGGAATCCAATCTTTGCCAGGGCAGAGGTATTATTGTATTCAATGATTCGATATATCAAGTAAATATAATATAATATAATCTATGAGTTATCTCTCCTTTTTATACCCTTTATTTTACGTTGTCTTACAATATTTATTGAAATTTTATTACGAAGCCTTAAGCTTCGTAATCATACTCTCGTTTACCTTCGTCCAAGGCCCATTATCCTCAAGGGAATAATGTTTCATGGACGAAGGATGTTAACATTTAACACTTTATGTTGCCTTGTTCTTAATTCATAGCATTTAAGAGCAAGTCCCCAACATTGGCGCCCACCTCCGGTGAACTCACTTCCACTTTTTGAGCTGATGGCTTCGTTCAACGACCAAGCTGGAGCTGCTTCAGACCCGAAGCTGGTGCTCCCGATCACAGGTGGCTCGTCCTCAGAGCCAGCTAACAAGAAACTAAAGAAGGAAGCACAGAGAAGGGTACAACATGTCGGGGTGCAAGGACCCTTCATCAAGTCAAGATGGTCTCACATTCCTATTACCTTCTCTCAAGAAGACCTTCAGCTCAAGGATTACCCACACAACGATGCCATGGTTATCTCTTGTGTTATCAAAGGATTTCTGGTCCACAATGTCTTGGTTGACACAGGCAGTGCAGCTGACATCATATTTGCTAAGGCCTTCAGACAAATGCAAGAGCCAGAAGATAAGATTCATGATGCTACATATCCTCTCTGTGGCTTCGGAGGAAGACAGATTGTAGCACTGGGCAAGATTACCATGTCAGTGACCTTCGGGTTCATCAACAACACTAGAACTGAGCAAGTTGTGTTTGACATTGTTGACATGGAATACCCTTACAATGCAATTATTGGTCGTGGCACCCTCAATGCTTTTGAAGCAATTCTTCACCCTGCCTATCTTTGCATGAAGATACCTTCGGATCAAGGACCCATCGCTATTCATGGAAGCCAGGAAGCTGCCAGAAGGGCCGAAGGAAACTGGACTGATTCAAAAGCAATCCATAACATAGATGGAGCTGAAGCTTGTGAACAATACAAATTCAGAAGGGAGAAGGCAGCTTCAGCAGATCAGCCGAAGCCCATGCTCTTATGTCAGGATATAGCAGAGCAGAAGGTGCTGTTGGGCTCTCAGTTATCCGAAGAACAAGAGAAAACCTTGATAAGGTTTTTGTTCAACAACAAAGATGTTTTTGCATGGTCAGCCAATGATCTCTGCGGAGTTAATAGGGATGTTATTGAGCACTCGCTCAATGTCGATCCATCCTTCAGACCCAGAAAGCAAAGGCTTCGAAAAATGTCAGATGATAAGGCCGAAGGTGCTCGCAACGAAGTTAAAAGACTCCTCAGTGCAGGAGTTATCAGAGAAGTAAAGTACCCAGACTGGCTAGCTAACACTGTTATGGTAAGAAAGGCCAATGGCAAGTGGCGAATGTGTATCGATTTTACAGATCTTAACAAGGCTTGTCCGAAGGATGAATTCCCGTTGCCAAGGATAGACCCTTTAATTGATGCAGCAGCTTCTTCAGAGCTCATGAGTCTGTTAGACTGTTATTCAGGCTATCATCAAATCTGGATGAAGAAGGAAGATGAGCCGAAGACTAGCTTCATAACTCCAAGTGGCACATATTGTTATCTTCGGATGCCTGAGGGGCTCAAAAACGCTGGAGGAAGTTTCAGCAGAATGACTGCAAAGGTTCTCCAGTCTCAGATAGGCAGAAATGTGCTAACTTATGTTGATGACATCATTGTAAAAAGCACGAAGCAGGAGAATCATATTGCTGACCTGCAGGAGACCTTCGCCAGTTTCAGACAAGCTGGCTTAAAGTTGAATCCAGAAAAATGCGTCTTCGGAGTAAAGAAGGGGAAATTTCTAGGATGCTTGGTTTCAACAAAGGGAATTGAAGCTAATCCAAGTAAGATTGAAGCTATACTTCGGATGGAGCCACCAACTACAAAAAAGGGGGCTCAAAGATTGACAGGAAGGTTGGCATCTCTTAATAGATTCATATCCAGATCAGCAGAGAGAAATTTACCATTCTTCGAAGTGTTGAAGTCAGCCGAAGTCTTTCAATGGGGACCAATCCAGCAGAAGGCCTTCGAAGAGCTGAAGCAGTATTTGATAGATCTAACAGCACTAACTCCACCTACGCCAGGGGCTCCTTTATTATTATATGTGGCAGCTTCGCACTCAGCGGTAAGTGCAGCACTTGTCCAGGAGAAGCTTGATGGCCAAGTCAGGAGGCAGGTCCCAGTATATTTTGTATCTGAAGTTCTTAGTATATCAAAGAAAAACTACACAGAATTAGAGAAGGTGTTATATGCTGTTTTGATGGCATCCAGGAAGCTTCGGCACTATTTTCAAGCTTACAACATAATTGTTCCTTCTTCACAACCTCTGAAGGATATTATGAGGAACCGAGAAGCTACTGGAAGGATTGGAAAATGGGCTGCAGAGCTCAATGAATTTTGTATTGAATATGTTCATAGATCTTCGATTCAGTCCCAGGCGTTAGCAGACTTCATTGCTGACTGGACGCCAGGGGCTCAGGAGGAAGAAACAAATAAAGACGCCGAAGCATGGACAGTGTTTTGCGATGGGTCCTGGGGAACCTTCGGAGCGGGAGCGACTGCTGTGTTGGTTTCACCTTCCAAAGTTAAAACTTGTTATGCGGCAAAGCTTGATTTTAGTTGCACAAACAACATTGCCGAGTACGAAGCCCTGCTTCTGGGTCTTCGGAAGCTAAAAGCAATGGGAATCAGAAGGGCCATACTTAAAACTGATTCCCAAGTTGTTTCGGGTCATATCGACAAGAGTTGCAAGGCTAAAGATCCGAAGCTTGAAAAGTATCTGGATATGGTTCGAAGAGTTGAAGCTTCCTTCGAGGGATTTTCTGTCAAAAATATCCCTCGAGGACAAAATGAGCATGCTGATTTGCTAGCTAAGTCAGCAGCACAGGGGCTGCCCTTACCTTCGGATGTGTTCTTCGAAACAATAAAAGCACCTTCGGTGGAACTTCTTGAAAGAGCAGTCCTCAATATATCTCCTGTTTATAGCGAAGATTGGAGAACTGAGATCATCTCTTATCTTCAGGGTAAATTCCTTTCAGATGACGAAGCTTATAACAGGAGGATAGAGGCAAGAGCTCGTCCATATGTCATGATAGAAGGGGAGTTGTACAAGCATGGAGTTTGTGCTCCGCTACTCAAGTGTTTATCTAGAACCGAAGGTATAGAGTTAATGAAAGAAATACATGCAGGCCTGTGTGGATCTCACATTGGATCTAGGCCGTTACTTGGAAAAATTTTCTGCCAAGGGTTTTATTGGCCGAAGGCAGCTTCGGATGCAGCGGAATTAGTTCAAAAATGCGAAGGTTGTCAAAAATGTGCAAGAGATCAAAAACAACCTTCGTCCTTAACACAGCTCATACAACCCACTTGGCCATTGCAAAGGTGGGGCCTTGACTTGTTAGGTCCGTTACCACCGGCCCAAAGGAACCTGAGATATGTTGTAGTAGCTGTGGAATATTTTTCTAAATGGATTGAGGCAAAGCCTTTAGCCACAATAACTTCGGCCACCGTCCAAAAGTTTTTCTGGCAGAATATTGTTTGTCGTTTCGGGGTGCCAAAGGCTATCACTGTGGATAATGGAACACAGTTTGACTCCGAAGCTTTCAGGGATTTCTGTGACCAAATTGGTACGAAGATCCATTTTGCATCAGTCAGGCATCAGGAGTCAAACGGACTCGTGGAAAGAGCCAACAGCATTATAATGACAGGAATAATGAAGTTAATCTTCAATCAACCCAGGGAAAGTGGCCAGATCAGTTAACCAAAGTGGTGTGGAGCCACAACACAACAACATCAAGGTCTACAGGCTTTACTCCATTCAAGTTGTTATTCGGTGACGAAGCAATAACTCCGGAGGAAGCTAAAACCGGATCAATAAGGGTAGTAGCTTCGGCAGAATCAGATTCCGAAGCTGTTTATTCTGTAGAAAAGGATGCTTTAGAAGGGATCAGGCTGCAAGCCGTGAAGAACATCAATAAATATCAAGCCGAAACAATCAAATGGCGAGATAGAAAGGTTCGGCTAAAAAATATTGAGCCAGGACACTTGGTGCTTCGGAGAGTGGCCAACCCAGAAACAGTGGGCAAGTTGCAGTTGAAATGGGACGGACCTTTCTTAGTAGCATCTTCGTCAAGACCCGGTTCATACAGATTGAAGGATATGGACGGCAACGACATTCCTAGATCTTGGAATGCGGATGAGCTTCGGCGATATTATGTGTAACTTGATGTAATTTTTTATGTTTTTTCTTTCTTATGGCACCCTTTTCCTTTCTAAAGGGGGAGAAATGTTTTTAATGGGGCCATCACATGTAATTTCCTTTTTTAGTTCTATAAGAGCAAAATCCCCCAAGGAATGTAAATGTAAAAGCTGAGAGCGCACCATCGAGTGCCAAAAAGTAAAAGCGAAGAAGCTCCAAAGTCGTTCCTAAGGGAATGCAGAGCTTACAGCGAAAAGTCAACGCTGATACCGCCAAAAGTAAAGGCGAAGAAGCTCCAAAGTCGTTCCTAAGGGAATGCAGAGCTTACAGCGAAAAGTCAACGCTGATTCCGCCAAAAGTAAAGGCGAAGAAGCTCCAAAGTCGTTCCTAAGGGAATGCAGAGCTGAGGTGTGATTGTTTTTAAGGAAATAATGGCTATGAGTGTGGCTTCGGATACGTGTTTGGCCATTCATTTGCACATCACATTACATCATATCATTTGCATTCATAAACATTCATCCAGGCATATGTAGGATAATCATCTTCATGGCATAAGTGGTTGCTTCGGCAAAAAGAAAAAAAAAGGGGGAAGAAAGAGCTTCGTGTACAAAAAGGAGAGCTTCGGAAAGAAGGAAAATGTTGTTTTCTATGCTTCGCTGCGTACGAAAAGAAGGGAAGGTGTTTTTTCGCCTTCGGCTCAAAAAAGAAAATTTCGTCCACATCAAAGCACTTCTCATACATCAATGGAAGGATAAGGATATATCACAAGGTATGAACAGAATTCATTAAAGACAAGTTTTAGTTACATTTACAAAAGTTATCTCAAAAGTTTCTCAAGTACTGTCTACAGTCTACTATCTAATCTCCAAGGAGCTTCAGCTTCGGCGTCATTTTTAATCATCGGCTTCGGCTTCGTCATCCTACATGAATAAGGTCGTTGTAAGTCAAAATCGAGCTTGCAGGAAAAGGTAAGCACAAGGTATGGTTTCTTACTGGTTCAAGGTGGCTACGAGCTTCGTCTCCAGCCTTTTCTCGCCCACATTTTGTCCATATCATTTTTACAAATCTATTAGAGATACTTCGGGCGAGATCAGGAATGTCATCTAGGATTGATGGTGATAAAGTGAAATTTGGCCTATTGACAATCTTTCCATGATCGCAGCCAGCTTTCAGGAAAGCTGCAGCAGTGCCCCGAGAAGCCACCCAGGCACAGAAGTCACCGTGCCCAGCTATGACTTCGTCGAGCTCGTCAATCTCACCCTCAATATGTTCGAAGGTTTTCGGTAGATCTTCAGCTGAGGGGGTGAATTTTTCACTGCTGGCTCCAACTGAGTGAAAAATCTTTCTTAATCGTTGAATGCATTTGTTGCTAAATTCCAAACATTTTTCTTGAAGGCTCGTCAATAGTTTTCTCAAATCTGAATTTTGTTGAGCTTCGGCTTCAAGTTTTGCATTAAGATCTTGTTTTTCTCGTTCGAACTGCTCAGACTGGCGGAGAAGCTTCGTGTTCAGTTCTGTTATTTTTGCTTCAGCTTCCGCCAATAAACCTTCGGTTGCCTGGAGCTCAAAGTTCTTTTTCTCGAAAGCATCTGATTGCTCCTTTATTCTGCTTTCCAAATTTTCAATTATAACTTCGTGCTCCTTATCTTCAAAATCTTGCTGCATTTGCAAGGCTTTGCTCAACAACATACTCTGCACGAAAACAACCTTCGTCAGACATGTTTTCATTATTAGAAATAATAAAAGTTAAGGGAAAAGTAGTTCACCTTGAAGTTGGAATAAAATAAACTACCAACGATATGTTGTCGTCGGTAGCGGCTAATGTCTGTTTCTAGCTTCGGAAAGCCGATACTCTTGGACAGAGTACCGATAACTTTGGCTCCGGTTTGATCTCGAATACAATCTAATTTTTCATCATCAACGCCTCCGAAGAGGAGTGCTCCAGGTTTGTATCCGCAGGATTTGGCATACTCTCTAAGCTCTTCTATCTCAGTTTTTGATAGTTTTTCCCCAACTAAATTCTGGAACATGAAGGCTTCGTTTTCTGAAGCTTCATCAACAATTTCTTTCCCTTTCTCCGACGCTGCGGTCGCGGCCTCTTCGGCGGCGGTGGTAGCTTCTTCTGCAGCCATGTCTAGCAGTATTTTGTCAATGTGTTCGATTGTGCTCTCCAGGTTCAAATCTTCAGCTGAGGCAGCTTCGGCAGCTGCGACCTCCGAAGGTGTAATTTCAATATCTATCCCTTCCGGAGCCGCTGGTGTTTTCTGAGCTGAAGCTCTTGGCGGTGTCTTGTCAATTACTTCTGTCACAGTGATAATTCTTTGTCTCTTTGCTTTGATTATTTTCTTCGATTTTTCGGGCTCCTTGTCCTTCTGAAAAAACTTTGTCAGTTGGGGCCCCAGTGGACTTAGCTTCGCAGGTAAGGATTCAGTCATTACCTTCAGAATTTCCTCAACGTCAACGGCAGAGGGTGATGCGGGGGTTTCTTCTTCGTCGGATATTTTACGCTTCGGAGAAGACGCTTTCTTCCTCTTCGGAATTTTCTTCTTTGGTAGTTCTTTTTCATCTTCATTTAAGGCTTCAGTTATCCTTTTCCTTTTTTGGCCTCCGGCACCTTTGTTCAGATTTTCGTAATCAGGGTATTCGAAACCCAGGGCGTCCAGCACTCGGTTTAGTCTTCGCTTCGGACGGGTGCCGAAGGCTGCGGTCATCAACTGATCTTCTTTTTTAGAATAATTGCCAAGTATTTCATTGCACATCACTTCAATTGTATTCAGCCACTCTTGGCAAGGTGTTTTAAAGCATTTCTTAAACTTGAAGTAGTAAGGTAAACGCACGAGTTCACCTTCTTTCTTCTCCCCCTTCAGCTTCGGCATTTCCCACTCTTTTACACTAGGAAAAACCTTGAAAGCCAAAAACTCCTGGACCAGGTCCCTTGTACTGATATGCTCTGGAATTATTTTGAATTCATACATTGCTTTTTGAGTTGGACCCTCTGGTGTCATGTTGCAGTGGGGGCGGGTTTCTCCGAAGATTAGTTCAAGTGGACTTTGCACAAGCTTTTCCTTATCGTCATCAACCTTGACATAGAACCACTCCGATTTCCACCCTGCTGCCCATTTGCTTCGGTAGCTGATCACAGGAAACTTCGTTGTTCTCCGATAAGCAAAATTATAGCAACCAAAATTGTCATGTAATCCATCCTTTCTAGCCTTCGTCTGATAGTGCAGCTCGTGAACTCGGCAAAAGCTGTCCGCAAACGGTTCCACCGCTTGGCTTCGGAGTGCCCAGATATAAACACTAAGCCTAACGATAGCGTTAGGGGTCAGCTGGTGAAAATAGATTCCGAACCTCTTCAGTACCTCTGCAATAATCCCATGTAGGGGGAATCTTAATCCAGCCTTTAGGAAGCTCTTAAAAATAACAATTTCATCCTTCTCCGGTTTTGGGGTAGTCTCCTCTCCCCCGAAGCGTAATAGCTTCTTCTGATTTTCAGTAAAAAAGCCTGACTTTACCATCTTGGACAGATCAGCCTTCGAAACAGTAGATTTCCCGAAGTCCAAATGGCTGGGCTTGCTTGGCATGGCAATGCGATAATCATCTTCGGGATCAGTTTCCTCAATATCTTCTTCTTCTGCTTCAGCGATTGCTTGTTCTGCTTGTTCTGCATCATCACTAGGGATCTTTTCCGAAGTCACCAGCCCGGATCGTTGCATGGCTTCGGAGATGGGAACAGTCTCCGAAGCTTCAGTTTCGCCCCCCTCACGCTCAACCCTGGCGGTAGAACGCACTCTGGCCATTTAATTATGAATATGTGGAAATTTAACACTTTCTTCTTCCGAAGATTTTTCTGACGAAGCAGGCTTCAAACTGGAGCTTCGTTTGATTCCGACAGACAAGCTTCGGCGATGGTTAAAAATTTTGGCAGCAGAACAGTGCAAATAGCAATGAATGCTGTGGTAACTTCACACCTACTCATCTGTTTATATAGTACTGCAGGAAAGAAGGCGAAGCGCCAGGATTTTTACACCAGGCGGAAACCCGCTTGCACTCGCTGTGCGGTGGACCGCAGAGACCAAACAGTAACTCTGCAACGTGGGACCGCTACGCGCTGGGAAATTGAATCGTTTCTCGACAACGAGCTCAGGGAAGGTGTTTTTTGGACCTTCGGCTCCCCGAAGCCTAAGAGACTTTTTTCACGGATCAAGCTCGTTACGAAAAACGATCTAGCACCGCGAAAGGGGCTACTGTTGGGCCTATGCTTCGTCGCCGAAGGTCTTACAGGAAGAAGCGGTCTTCGGCTGAAGCTGTTTGTATAAGATGGCCGAAGGTTCCTCTTCGTGAAGCTTCGGTATTACAAACCGACTTAAAGATAGAATGACCTTTTAGTCCATAAAGGTCTGAGTCAATGTTGTAAGCTTTCATAAGGGGCATACTTGTAATTTCTCACAGGCTGCGTCCTGTGTCTATAAATAGTGAACATTATTCCTTTACTGTTCACGCATTCTGGTGATTGCAATCGCATCTTTTGGAATCCAACCTTTGCCAGGGCAGAGGTATTATTGTATTCAATGATTTGATATATCAAGTAAATATAATATAATATAATCTATGAGTTATCTCTCCTTTTTATACCCTTTATTTTACGTTGTCTTACAATATTTATTGAAATTTTATTACGAAGCCTTAAGCTTCGTAATCATACTCTCGTTTACCTTCGTCCAAGGCCCATTATCCTCAAGGGAATAATGTTTCATGGACGAAGGATGTTAACATTTAACACTTTATGTTGCCTTGTTCTTAATTCATAGCATTTAAGAGCAAGTCCCCAACAGGCACCTGTAGAACATATAATCTAGAGCAAACTAGTTAGTCCAATATTTGTGTTGGGCAATTCAACCACCAAAATATTTATAGGGAAAGGTTTGACCCTATTCCCCTTTCAAACGAAGAAAGCGATCCAAGCAACAAGAGCGCAAATGAACACGAACACACACTCTCTCAAGTCACTAGGTGGTCGAAATGAATTTTGGACTTGGAGAGGCTTTGATCTTTTGATTTGTGTCTAGGAGTGAATGCACTAGCTCTTGTATTGAATGAGAACTTCAGAAAACTTGGATGCTTGGAGTTGTGGTGATTGGGGGTATTTATAGCCCTCAACCACCAAGAAGCTGTTGGGGAAGGCTGCTGGCGATGGGCGCACCGGACAGTCCGGTGCGCCACCAGACAGGTCCTGTTCACTGTCCGGTGCGCCGCCGCGTCACCCAACCGTTAGGGTTCTGGAGCTGTCGACCGTTGGAGGCTTTGTCCTCTTGCGGCACCGGACAGTCTGGTGCCACACCGGACAAGTCCTGTTCACTGTCCGGTGCGCCTCTGACCCTGCGGCTCTGACTCTGCACGCACTGTTCCTCTGTCAGCCCCTTTTGCAGTCGACCGTTGCGCGAGTTAGTCGTTGCTCCGCTGGCACACCGGACAGTCCGGTGAATTATAGCGGAGTGCGCCTACTGAAACCCGAGAGTGACTGGTTCAGCCCTGTACGGACCTGGGGCACCGGACATTGTCCGGTGGCGCTCCGGACAGTCCGGTGCGCCAGACCACAGCACACTTCGTTTCTTTTGCTCCTTTGAATTGGATCCCTAACTTGAATATTTATTGGTTTGTGTTGAACCTTTATGCACCTGTAGAACATGTATTCTAGAGCAAACTAGTTAGTCCATTTATTTGTGTTGGGCATTCAACCACCAAAATTAATTGTGGGAAACGGATAACCCTATTTCCCTTTCACCCTTCCTATATGACTTGATGGAGGAAGCAGATACTTCCTTGTGCTTGTCGCCGACCTCCTTTGACGGAGTCCGTTCATCGTTCTACCTTCCCGAGCCTTCGGGCTTTTCGCCGGTGACCATCTCCTTCTTGGCGTGTTCTACCGACATCACTTCGAGTTATTAGACTCTAATGAAGCACCAGGCTCTTTGAAGCCCATGACACCAGGGATCTTCCTAGAAACTGACAAGCCTGTGATGTGCTCTTCCTATCAATTTTACTCCCTGCCCAATCGGCATCGGAATATCCTATTAAATCAAAGATGGATCCCTTGGGGTACCAAAGCCCAAACTTAGGAGTGTAAAATAAATATCTCATGATTCTCTTCACAGCCCTAAGGTGAACTTCCTTAGGATCGGCTTGGAACCTTGCACACATGCATACGGAAAGCATAATATCCAGTCGAGATGCACATAAATAGAGTAAAGATCCTATCATCGACCGGTATACCTTTTGATGTACGGATTTACCTCCCGTGTCGAGGTAGAGATGCCCATTGGTTCCCATGGGTGTCTTGATGGGTTTGCCATCCTTCATCCCAAACTTCTTAAGTACGTCTTGAATGTACTTTGTTTGACAGATGAAGGTGCCCTCTCGGAGTTGCTTGATTTGAAATCCAAGAAAATAATTCAATTCCCCCATCATAGACATCCCAAATTTTTGTATCATGATTCTACTAAACTCTTCACAAGTTGATTTGTTAGTAGACCCAAATATGATATCATCAACATAAATTTGGCATACAAACAAATCTTTTGCAACCGTTTTAGTAAAGAGTGTAGGATCGACTTTTCCGACTTTGAAGCCATTATTGATAAGAAAATCTCGCAGGCACTCATACCATGCTCTTGGGGCTTTCTTGAGCCCATAAAGCGACTTTGAGAGTTTATGTACATGGTTAAGATACTCACTATCTTCAAAGCCGGGAGGTTGCTCAACATAGACCTCTTCCTTGATAGGTTCATTGAGGAATGCACTTTTCACGTCCATTTGGTAAAGCTTAAAGCCATGGTAAGTAGCATAGGCAAGTAATATACAAATTGACTCAAGCCTAGATACGGATGCATAAGTTTCATCAAAGTCCAAACCTTCGACACTGTGCATAGCTAGTCATCAGCATCGAGCGGGTTGCTAGATCCAGCGAACGTGGGAGGCTTGAGCCTTAGGAACTCTCCCATTCTGTCCTGAGGTCTTCCTCCAATCTGGCGCTGATTCTCGAGGCTTCTAATGAGGACCTCAATGAGTCTGGTTTGGTTGGCCAGAACTTGGGCTAGGTCTAGTGGCAGCTCTGGAGGCGCAGGGAGGTGGGTCTCACTCCCTTCTCCACCGACTTCCCCTTCGATACCTAGGGGAGTCATTGCTCCAATTCTCGAGGCGGTAGGTGTGGTTTTATCCGAGGCCATTTGCTAGAGGGGAGAAAGGATTACTACTATGCATATGCCATCATTTTTTTCTCAAACATGTTATTTTATTCAGCACTCCCGTTCATTACTAAGAGCACCTAGAGGGGGGTGAATAGGTGATCCTATAAAATTCAACACTAAATAGCCACAAAACTTAGTTATAGGAGTGTTAGTGCGACTAAGTAGTTGAGAAGCGAGTTCTTGTGGACGAAACAATCACAGAGAGATCAACACAAGACACACGATTTTTATCCCGTGGTTCGGCCAAGTAACACTTGCCTACTTCCACGTTGTGGCGTCCCAATGGACGAGGGTTGCACTCGACCCCTTTCAAGTGATCCGATGATCAACTTGAATACCACGGTTTTTCCTTTAGATGCTTATTCCCATTTGCGAGGAATCTCCACAAGATTGGAGTCTCTCGCCCTTACAACAAAGATTACAATGAAAACATGGAGTAAGGTTGGGATGAGCAACACACACAAGACACAAATCGCAGCACACCCACGCACACAAGAGAAGGCTTGAGCTCAAATGACAACACAGGGAGTCCTTGACTAGAATGGAGCTCAAATCTCTAAGACAACGAAACGAATGCGCGGGAACAAAGTCTGGATGCCTTAGGATGCTTAGTGAATGCTTGTGTCACTCCTCCATGCGCCTAGGGGTCCCTTTTATAGCCCCAAGGCGGCTAGGAGCCGTTGAAGATCAACAAGGAAGGCTATCCTTGCCTTCTGTCGGGTGGTGCACTGGACAGTCCGGTGCACCACCGGACAACTACTGTAGCCTGTCCGGTGCCGATCTCCTTCCTTTTCTGGCACAGACGACCGTTGCAGCTCCAGGCCAGTTGGCACACTGGACAGTCCGGTGCCCCCTGTCGACCGTTGGTGCGGGCCACGCGTCGCCCGCGGATTGCGCGACCGACCGTTGCGCTGGCGACCGTTGGCTCACCGGACAGTCCGGTGAATTATAGCCGTACGCCGCCAAACTTTTCCCGAGAGCGGCCTGTTCACCGGAGACCAGCCTGGCGCACCGGACACTAACAGTCCAGTGTGCCAGGTTGAGTTGGACTTCGGCTGCCCCAGCCAAGTCTTTTGCAATTCTTTTCTTTTCTTCTTTTCTCTGTTTCTAACACTTAGACAAATATATTAGTATACAAAACCAACTACTAAGTCTAGAAACATACCTTGTTATATGATTTGCACTTCTTGCTTGTTTGGCACATAATAACTCACTCACTATGTGTTGGACACTTAATCACCAAAACATTATAGAAATGGCCCAAGGGCACATTTCCCTTTCAATCTCCCCCTTTTTGGTGATTTATGCCAACACATCAAAAAGCAACCAAAACAAGTGCAATATCAATGCAAATGAGGACCAAATTGTTTTTACTATAATTTGGCATATTTGGATCATTCTTTGCCACCACTTGGTTTGTTTTTTCAAATCAAATTCATTTTCCTATCTCTAAGTCAAACTCACTTGTTTAGGCATAAAGAGAGATAATCCAAGAGAAAAATTGATCAAGTGCCAAAAACTCCCCCTTTTCCCATAATCATAAATTCTCCCCCATAAGAGACCAAATTTGGCAATAAGAGTATTTTGGACAAATCAAAAGTTCTAACTCTATTGTTTTCAAAATTCACAAGTGGTAGCTGATCCATTTGCTTTGGCCTTAATTTCTCCCCCTTTGGCATTAAGCACCAAAACGGGATCCTTCTTGGCCCTTTAACCCCATTGCCTCACAAAAAATGTCAATTAAGAGCAAAAAGGCAATGAGAGCATAAGTATGAACTTGGAGGTGAGTACACTAATACCGGAGTGTAGTGGAAGTCTTTGCATGGTCCAAGTTCACCTTTCTCTTTCAATGCACCTTTGAGACTACATCAAGTATACTTAAACACAAAGGTTAGTCTCAAAGGGTCAAGTTGTAGCACTTCTCCCCCTAAATATGTGCATCATTCACACATGGACTTGTGAGGTCCGGGGATCCCTTGCACAACTTGAGCCCCATAAATAATCAACAAATCACAAAAATACATGAAGTAACATGATCAAAGGCATAGAACACATGTATGCTATAGATCAATCCAAGTTACGTGAATCTAAGACATTTAGCTCACTACGCAACCTGCAAAAGGTTTTCTCATCCAACGGCTTGGTAAAGATACCGGCTAGCTGATTCTCGGTGCTAATATGGAAAACCTCGATATCTCCCTTTTGCTGGTGGTCTCTCAGAAAGTGATGCCGGATGTCTATGTGCTTAGTGCGGTTGTGTTCAACAGGATTATCCGCCATGCGGATTGCACTCTCATTGTCACATAGGAGTGGGACTTTGCTCAAATTGTAGCCAAAGTCCCGGAGGGTTTGCCTCATCCAGAGTAGTTGCGCGCAACACTGTCCTGCGGCAACATACTCGGCCTCAGCGGTGGATAGGGCAACAGATGTTTGTTTCTTTGAACTCCAAGACACCAGGGACCTTCCTAGGAATTGGCACGTCCCTGGTGTACTCTTCCTATCAACCTTGCATCCAGCATAATCGGAGTCTGAATATCCAATCAAGTCAAAAGTAGACCCCATTGGATACCAGATCCCGAAGCAAGGCGTAGAAACTAAATATCTAAGAATCCGTTTAACGACCACAAGGTGACATTCCCTTGGGTCGGATTGATATCTAGCACACATGCATACACTAAGCATAATGTCCGGTCTACTAGCACATAAATAAAGTAATGACCCTATCATAGACCGATATGCCTTTCGATCAACGGACTTACCTCCTTTGTTGAGGTCGACATGCCCGTCGGTTCCCATAGGTGTCTTCACGGGCTTGGCGTCCTTCATCCCAAACCGCTTGAGAAGATCTTGAGTGTACTTCGTTTGGGAGATGAAGGTGCCGTCCTTGAGTTGCTTCACTTGGAACCCAAGGAAGTAGTTCAACTCGCCCATCATCGAGATCTCAAATTTTTGAGTCATCACCCTGCTAAACTCCTCACAAGACTTTTGGTTAGTAGAACCAAATATTATGAGATCGACATAATTTTGGCACACAAAAAGATCACCATCACAAGTCTTAGTGAAAAGAGTGGGATCGGCTTTCCCAACCTTGAAAGCATTAGCAATTAAGAAATCTCTAAGGCATTCATACCATGCTCTTGGGGCTTGCTTAAGTCCATAGAGCGCCTTGGAGAGCTTAAACACATGGTCGGGTTACCTGTCATCCTCAAAGCCAGGGGGTTGTTCCACGTATACCTCCTCCTTGATTGGCCCGTTGAGGAAAGCGCTCTTCACATCCATTTGAAACAACCTAAAAGAGTGGTGAGCGGCATAGGCTAATAATATTCGAATAGACTCTAGCCTAGCCACAGGAGCAAAAGTCTCCTCGAAATCCAAACCTGCGACTTGGGCATAACCTTTTGCCACAAGTCGAGCCTTGTTTTTTGTCACCACCCCATGCTTGTCTTGCTTGTTGCGGAACACCCACTTGGTTCCCACAACGTTTTGCTTTGGACGTGGCACCAGGCTCCAAACTTCATTTCTCTTGAAGTTGTTGAGCTCTTCCTGCATGGCCAACACCCAGTCCGGATCTTGCAAGGCCTCTTCTACCCTGAAAGGCTCAATAGAAGAGACAAACGAGTAATTCTCACAAAAGTTAGCTAATCTTGAGTGAGTAGTTACTACCTTGCTTATGTCACCCAGAATCTGGTCAACGGGGTGATTTCTTTGAATCGTCGCTCAGACTTGAGTTGGAGGGTCCCGTGGTGCTTCTTCCTCCATTACTTGTTCTTCTTGTGCTCCCCCTTGATCACGCGCCTCTTCTTGATGAACCTGTCCATCATCTTGAGTTGGGGGATGCACCATTGTAGAGGAAGATGGCTGATCTTGCTCCTGTTGTTTCTGTGGTCGCACCTCACCTATCGCCATCGTGCGCATTGCAGCCGTCGGAACATCATCTTCATCTATGTCATCAAGATCAACTTGCTCTCTTGGAGAGCCATTAGTCTCATCAAGTACAACGTCGCTAGAGACTTCAACTAAACCTGATGATTTGTTGAAGACCCTATACGCCTTTGTATTTGAGTCATATCCTAGTAAAAACCCTTCTACAACTTTGGGAGCAAATTTGGAATGTCTACCTTTCTTCACCAAAATGTAGCATTTGCTCCCAAATATACGAAAGTAAGAGACATCGGGTTTGTTACCGGTAAGGAGTTCGTAGGAGGTCTTCTTGAGGAGACAATGCAGATATAGCCAGTTTATGGTGTGGCAGGTTGTGTTCACAGCTTCCGACCAAAACCGCTCGGGCGTCTTGAATTCTCCAAGCATCATCCTCGCCATGTCGATGAGTGTCCTATTCTTCCTCTCTACCACACCGTTTTGCTGTGGTGTGTAGGGAGCGGAGAACTCATGCTTGACGCCTTCTTCATCAATATACTCCTCCACTTGCATATTCTTGAACTCGGACCCGTTGTCGCTTCTTATCTTTTTCACCTTGAGCTCAAATTCGTTTTGAGCCCTCTTTAGAAAGTGCTTTAGGGTCCCTTGGGTTTCTGATTTATCCTGCAAAAAGAACACCCAAGTGAAGCGGGAAAAATCATCAACAATTAGAAGACCATACTTACTTCCCCCGATGCTAAGGTAGGCAACGGGTCCGAAGAGGTCCATGTGAAGAAGCTCCAGTGGTCTTAATGTTGTCATCATATTCTTGCTGTGATGAGTCCTTCCCACCTGTTTCCCTGCCTGACAAGCTGCACAAGGTCTATCTTTCTCGAAGCAGACATTGGTTAGTCCTAACACATGTTCTCCCTTTAGAAGTTTATGAAGGTTCTTCATCCCAACATGTGCTAGACGGCGATGCCACAGCCAACCCATGCTAGTCTTAGCTATTAAGCATGCATTTAGATCGGCCTCCTCTTTCGAAAAATCAACTAAGTAGAGTACCGTCTAATACACCCTTAAATGCTAATGAACCATCACTCCTTCTAAAGACAGAAACATCAACATTTGTAAACAAACAATTGTAGCCCATGTGGCACAATTGACTTACAGACAGGAGGTTGTAACCAAGCGACTCTACTAGAAATACGTTTGATATGGAGTGCTCGTTGGTGATGGCTATCTTGCCCAAGCCTTTGACTTTGCCTTGGTTCCCATCTTCAAATATGATCGTATCCTAGGAATCCTTGTTCCTGACGTAGGAGGTGAACATCTTCTTCTCCTCTGTCATGTGGTTTGTGCATCCGCTGTCGATAATCCAGCTTGAGCCCCCGGATGCATAAACCTGCAAGACAATTTACGCTTGGGTTTTAGGTACCCAACTCTTGTTGGGTCCTACATGGTTAGTTACAATAGCCTTTGGAACCCAAATACAAGTCTTGTCTCCCTTGCATTTGGATCCCAACTTTCTAGCAACTACTTTTTCATTCTTACATACAAGCGCAAATGAAGTATTGCAAGCATGGTAAATAGTGGAAGGTTCATTGCACATTCTCCTAGGCACATGAGACACAACATTACTTTTTCTAGGCTTACTTCTACCATGCACAAAAGTAGAGCTAGAAGTAAACATAGCATGTGAATTAAAAGCATCATAACTCCTATTATAATGAGCATTCTTAGAAAATTTTCTATCATAAATGTAAGCATGACATTTTTTAGAACTACTAGCCATAGGAGCCTTCCCTTTCTCCTTGTTGAGAACGGGAGTCTTTTGGCTTGTTAAGTTCTTGGTTTCCTTTCGAAAACCAAGTCCATCCTTAATAGAGGGGTGTCTACCAATTGTGTAGGCATCCCTAGCAAATTTTAACTTATAAAAATCATTTTTGCAAGTCTTAAGTTGAGCATTATGACTTGCCACTTCATCACTCAATTTTGTAATAGCAATAAGATGTTCATTACATGCATCAACATCAAAGTCCTTACATCTATTACAAATACTAACATGCTCTACACATGAACTAGATTTATTAGCTTCCTCTAGCTTAGCATTTAAATCATCATTCAAAATCTTTAAACTAGAGATAGATTCATGGCAAGCAGATAATTCAGAGGATAACATTTCATTTCTCTTAGTTTCTAGAGCAAGAGATTTTTGAACACTAACAAATTTATCATGCTCTTCATACAAAATATCCTCTTGCTTTTCTAAAAGTCTATCCTTTTCATTTAGAGCATCAATTAATTCATTAATCTTTTCTACTTTAGCTCTATCTAATCTTTTAAATAGACTAGAGTAATCTACTTCATCATCAGAGGAATCATCATCACTAGAAGTAGAGTACTTAGGGGAATCTCAAACACTTACCTTCTTCTCCTTGGCCATGAGGCAAGTGTGGCGTTCGTTGGGGAAGAGCGAAGACTTGTTGAAGGTCGTGGCTGCCAGTCCTTCATCGTTGGAGTCGGATGAAGAGCAGTCAGAATCCCATTCTTTGCCAAGGTGCACCTCGCCCTTCGCCTTCTTGTAAACCTTCTTCTTCTCCCTCTTCCCATGCTTTTCTTGTTCCTGGTCATTATCATTATCGGGGCATTGTGCTATGAAATGACCAGTCTTACCGCATTTGAAATAGGAGCGCTTTCCCCTTGCTTTGTTCTTGTTGGGGGTACTCCTTGCGTCCTTTCAGTGTGGTCTTGAAGCGCTTGATGATTAGGGCCATCTCATCTTCGTTTAGCCCAGCAGCCTCAACTTGTGCCACGTTGCTTGGTAGCGCCTCCCTGCTGCTTGTTGCTTTGAGAGCAACGGGTTGAGGCTCATAGACGGGTAGAGGGCCATTAAGAGCATCATCCACGTATCGCGCTTCCTTTACCATCATACACCCGCTCACGAATTTTCCCAGTATCTCCTCGGGCATCATTTTGGTGTACCTGGGATTTTCACGAATAAGGTTTACAAGATGGGGGTCAATTACCATGAATGACCTTAGCATAAGTCGTACGACGTCGTGGTCCGTCCATCTTGTGCTTCCATAACTTCTAATCTTGTTGATGAGGGTCTTGAGCCTGTTGTTGGTCTGCGTTGGCTCCTCTCCCCTGATCATTGCAAATCTCCCCAGCTCGCCTTCCACCAACTCCATTTTGGTGATCATGGTGGCGTCGTTTCCCTCATGAGATATCTTGAGGGTGTCCCAGATTTGCTTGGCGATGTCCAAGCCGCTCACCTTGTTGTATTCATCCCTGCACAAAGATGCTAGCAAAACAGTGATAGCTTGTACATTCTTATGAATTTGCTCATTAATAAACACAGGGTTATCCGTACTATCGAAATGCATTCTATTTTCAACTATCTCCCAAATACTAGGATGGAGAGAAAATAAGTGACTACGCATTTTCTGACTCCAAAAAGAGTAGTCTTCTCCATCAAAGTGTGGAGGTTTACCAAGTGGAATTGATAGCAAATGAGCATTAGAATTGAATGGAATACGAGAATAATCAAATGAATAGTTTTGATTAACCGGTTTCTTTTTAGACGAGTCATCGTCGTCGTCGTCTCTTGGTGAAGAAGAGGAGGCGTTGCTGTCGTAGTAAATGATCTTCTTGATGCGCCTCTTCTTATTCCCATCCCTCTTCTTGTGACTCGATCCTGAGTCAGTGGGCTTGTCGTCCCTTGGCTCGTTGAAGAGAGACTCCTTCTCCTTGTCATTAACCACCATCCCCTTTCCCTTAGGATCCATCTCTTCGGGCGATTAGTCCCTTAGATGAAGAGAACGACTCTGATACCAATTGATAGCACATAGAGGGGGGTGAATAGGTGATCCTGTAAAATTCAACACTAAATAGCCACAAAACTTAGTTATAGGAGTGTTAGTGTGACTAAGTAGTTGAGAAGCGAGTTCTTGTGGACAAAACATTCACAGAGAGATCAACACAAGACACACGATTTTTATCCCGTGGTTCGGCCAAGTAACACTTGCCTACTTCCACGTTGTGGCGTCCCGATGGACGAGGGTTGCACTCAACCCCTTTCAAGTGATCCGATGATCAACTTGAATACCACGGTTTTTCCTTTAGATGCTTATTCCCGTTTGCGAGGAATCTCCACAAGATTGGAGTCTCTCGCCCTTACAACAAAGATTACAATGAAAGCATGGAGTAAGGTTGGGATGAGCAACACACACAAGACACAAATCGCAGCACACCCACGCACACAAGAGAAGACTTGAGCTCAAATGACAACACTGGGAGTCCTTGACTCGAATGGAGCTCAAATCTCTAATACAACGAAACGAATGTGCGGGAACAAAGTCTGGATGACTTAGGATGCTTAGTGAATGCTTGTGTCACTCCTCCATGCGCTTAGGGCTCCCTTTTATAGCCCCAAGGCAGCTAGGAGCCGTTGAATATCAACAAGGAAGGCTATCCTTGCCTTCTGTCGGGTGGTGCACCGGACAGTCCGGTGCACCACCGGACAGCTACTGTAGCCTGTCCGGTGTCGATCTCCTTCCTTTTCTGGCACAGACGACCGTTGCAGCTCCGGCCAGTTGGCGCACCGGACACTGTCCGGTGCACACTGGACACTGTCTGGTGCACACTGGACAGTCCGGTGCCCCCTGCCGACTGTTGGTGCGGGCCACGCGTCGCCCGCGGATTGCGCGGCCGACCGTTGCGCTGGCGACCGTTGGCTCACCGGACAGTTCGGTGCACCACCGGACAGTTCGGTGTATTATTGCCGTACGCCACCAAACTTTTCCCGAGAGCGGCCTGTTCACCGGAGACCAGCTTGGCGCACCGGACACTGTCAGGTGCACCACCAGACAGTCCGGTGTGCCAGGCCGAGCTGGACTTCAGCTGCACCCAGCCAAGTCTTTTGCAATTCTTTTCTTTTCTTCTTTTCTCTGTTTCTAACACTTAGACAAATATATTAGTATACAAAACCAACTACTAAGTCTAGAAACATACCTTGTTATATGATTTGCACTTCTTGCTTGTTTGGCACATAATAACTCACTCACTATGTGTTGGACACTTAATCACCAAAACATTATAGAAATGGCCCAAGGGCACATTTCACTTTCAGTTACAAGCATAACAACCACCACAGATTACACTACGCATGAGCGTTATCCACTAAAGTATCCCTGAACTCTCTAAGAAGATCATCAAGGCTAGCCAGGGACACTTCCTCGACGTCGGAAAAGTTCTCTATCCCTAGGGAAGGTAGTGTTGGTGGGGCTTCTTCCTTCGGGTCAGTCTGGCATCCTTGGCTCTTGAAACGCTTTTGGGTCTTCTTGAGAGGGGCGAGCTTCTTCAACCTCCTAACATAATCCATCTTTAGGGTCCGGTAAGCTTCAAGAGTATTGGCCTCCTCGCCTTCTGCCATCTTGAGACTGTCTTGAGGAGCCGCCTTTTCCTCCTTCAATTCCTTGACTTGAAGCTCTAGGCTTTCCACCCGGGAGTTTAGGTGGGTGCAGTGGGAGAAAAGGTCGTCAAAGTGGTTGTTAAGGGTGTGGAGATATCCGTCCATGTAGATTATGGTTGGGTCATCTTCATTATGATCTCTTCCTGACAAAGCCTGGAGTCTTTTCCTCCAAGTAGGGATATTTTTGTTGCTGGGTGGAAAATAGCGGAGGGGTGTCTCAAATACTTCCCTGCTGTAGTTTTGACATAGCTGGCGGATGGCTTTTTGGGCAGCATTCTAGCAAGTATCTGGGAAGCGGTGGCCAATGGCGGTGATCTAAAAGGGAGGGTGATTGGGGTAGCTTCGACTTTCTCCCAGGTAGATCGCCATAGAGCATTTCTCAATCCCGTTCTCACGGTATTTCTTCCAGACATACTCCGGTTTCTTATGGATCCCATGCGAAGCGCACAACTCCGAAGAAGGTGAGGGAATTCTTCCACCTCCGAGCAATAGGATGTATTAAGGACAAAGGTGTCTTCCATCTGGTAGCAAGAGAAGAAGGGTTGTTAATACCGAGGAAAGGAGAGACGGTTCTTTAAGAGGTTTGAAAGTCGCCTAGAGGGGGTGAATAGGCGGAATCTGAAATTTATAAACTTAAGCACACACTACAAGTCGGGGTTAGCGTTAGAAATGAATCCGAGTCTGAAATAGAGGGGAAAACAAATCAACCAAGAAATAAAGCGGATGAACACAATGATTTGTTTTACCGAGGTTCGGTTCTAAAGAACCTAGTCCCCATTGAGGTGGTCACAAAGACCAGGTCTCTTTCAACCCTTTCCCTCTCTCAAACAGTCACCTAGACCGAGTGAGCCTTTTCCTTAATCTCCCGGGTCACTTAGACCCCGCAAGGACCACCACACACTTAGGTGTCTCTTGCTTCGATTACAAATCACTTGAGAAAAGAAATGAGAAAGGAAGAAGGCAATCCAAGAGGCAAGAGCTCAAAAGAACACAAAATCTCTCTCTCACAAGTCACTAAGTTTTTGAGATGAATTGAGGACTTGGAGAGGCTTTGATCTTTTGAATTGTGTCTAGGAGTGGATGCTAGAGCTCTTGTAATGAATGTGAAACTCTGAAATCTTGGATGCTTACAGTGGTGGTGGTTGGGGGGTATTTATAGCCCTCAACCACCAACAAAGCCGTTGGGGGTGGCTGCTGTCGATGGGTGCACCGGACAGTCCGGTGCGCCAGCCACGTCACCCAACTGTTAGGGTTCGGGAGCTGTCGACCGTTGGAGGCTTTGTCTTCTAGTGGCACCGGACAGTCCGGTGCTGCACCGGATAGGCAATGTTCACTGTCCGGTGTGCCTCTGACTTCTGCGCGCACTGTTCTTCACTGTAGCGATGTCAGGCGCCGTTGCAGTCGACCGTTGCGCTGGATAGTCGTTACTCCGCTGGTGCACCGGACAGTCCAGTGGCACACCAGACAGTCCGGTGAATTATAGCGGAGAGCGCCTGAAGAAACCCGAGAGTGGCCAGTTCAGCCTTTCCGGTGGCCCACCGGACAGTCCGGTGCGCCAGACCAGGGGACACTCGGTTTCTTTGCTCCTTTGTATTTGAACTCTATCTTCAATCTTTTTTTTGTTTGTGTTGAACCTTTATGCACCTGTAGATCATATACTCTAGAGCAAACTAGTTAGTCCATTATTTGTGTTGGGCATTCAACCACCAAAATTACTTATAGGAAAAGGTTAACCCTATTTCTCTTTCAATCTCCCCCTTTTTGGTGATTGATGCCAACACAAACCAAAGAAAATATATAAAGTGCATAAATGAACTAGTTTGCATAAGGTAAGTGCATAGGTTACTTGGATTTAAACCAATTCGTAATTTCATTAGATATGCATGGATTACTTTCTTTTATTTAACATTTTGGACCACATTTGCACCACTTGTTTTGTTTTTGCAAGTCTTTTTGGGAAATCTTTTCAAAGTCTTTTGCAAATAGTCAAAGGTATATGAATAAGATTGCACGAAGCATTTTCAAGATTTGAAATTTCTCCCCCTTTTTCAAATGCTTTTCCTTTGACTTAAACAAAACTCCCCCTGAATGAAATTCTCCTCTTAGTTTTCAAGAGGGTTTTAATAGATACCAATTGGAAGTATGTAATTTAGATGCCAATTTTGAAAATATACCGATTGAAGAAATTGCTTATTACAAGATACCAATTGAAAAACAAACTTTTGTGAAATCCAAATAAATCATTATTTCGAAAAAATTTGAAGTTGGTGGTGCGGTCCTTTTGCTTTGGGCTTAATATTTCTCCCCCTTTGGCATTAATCGCCAAAAACGGAGACATTGAGAGCCCTTGTTTTTTTACTTTCTCCCCTTTGGTATAAGTAAATGTGAGTGAAAGATTATACCAATTTGGAGCGAGCGGAGTAGCGACGAAGGATAAACAATACCGTTAGAGTGGAGTGGAAGCCTTGTCTTCATCACGTACTCCATTTCCCTTTCAATCTATGACTTAGTATAAAAATACACTTGAAAACACATTAGTCATAGTTTTGGTACATAAATGATAAGAAATATGCATTTGTACCAAAATGAAAGAGATATGATCAAAGGTATAAATGAGCTACGTGTGCAATGTTTCAATCAAAATTCTGAGAATCAAGAATATTTAGCTCATTCCTAAGTTTGCTATAGGTTTTCTCATCTAAAGGCTTGGTAAAGATATCGGCTAATTGTTCTTTGGTGCTAACATAAGCAATCTCGATATCCCCCCTTTGTTGGTGATCCCTCAGAAAGTGATATCGAATGTCTATGTACTTAGTGCGGCTGTGTTCAACGGGATTATCCGCCATGCAGATTGCACTCTCATTATCACATAGGAGAGGGACTTTGCTCAATTTGTAGCCATAGTCCCTGAGGGTTTGCCTCATCCAAAGTAATTGCGCACAGCAATGGCCTGCGACAATGTACTCGGCTTTGGCGGTAGAAAGAGCTACTGAGTTTTGTTTCTTTGAAGCCCAAGACACCAGGGATGTCCCCAGAAACTGACAAGTCCCTGATGTGCTCTTCCTATCAATTTTACACCCTGCCCAATCAGCATCTGAATAGCCTATTAAATCAAAGGTGGATCCCTTGGGGTACCAAAGTCCAAACTTAGGAGTGTAAACTAAGTATCTCATGATTCTCTTTACGACCCTAAGGTGAACTTCCTTAGGATCGGCTTGGAACCTTGCACACATGCATACGAAAAGCATAATATTTGGTCGAGATGCACATAAATATAGTAAAGATCCTATCATCGACCGGTATACCTTTTGATCTACGGATTTACCTCCCGTGTCGAGGTCGAGATGCCCATTTGTTACCATGGGTGTCTTGATGGGCTTGGCATCCTTCATTCCAAACTTGTTAAGTATGCCTTGAATGTACTTTGTTTGGCTGATGAAGGTGCCGTCTTAGAGTTGCTTGACTTGAAATCCTAGGAAATATTTTAACTCCCCCATCATAGACATCTCAAAATTTTGAATCATGATCCTACTAAACTCTTCACAAGTAGATTTGTTAGTAGACCCAAATATGATATCATCAACATAAATTTTGCATACAAACAAATCTTTTGCAATAGTTTTAGTAAAGAGTGTAGGATTGACTTTTCCGACTTTGAAGCCATTAGTGATAAGAAAATCTCGCAGGCATTCATACCATGCTGTTGGGGCTTGCTTGAGCCCATAAAGCGCCTTTGAGAGTTTATACACATGGTTAGGGTACTCACTATCCTCAAAGTCAGGAGGTTGCTCAACATAGACCTCTTCCTTGATTGGTCCATTGAGGAAGGCACTGTTCACATCCATTTGATAAAGCTTAAAGCCATGGTAAGTAGCATAGACAAGTAATATACGAATTGACTCAAGCCTAGCTATGGGTGCTTAAGTTTCACCAAAGTCCAAACCTTCGACTTGTGAATATCCTTTGGCCACAAGTCGGGCTTTGTTCCTTATCACCACACCATGCTCATCTTGCTTGTTGCGGAATACCCATTTGGTACCTACAACATTTTGATTAGGACGTGGAACTAAATGCCATACCTCATTCCTCGTGAAGTTGTTGAGTTCCTCTTGCATTGCCAACACCAAATCCAAATCTCTTATTGCATCCTCCACACTGTATGGCTCAATAGAGGACACAAAAGAGTAATGTTCACAAAAATGAGCAACTCGAGATCTAGTGGTTATCCCTTTATGAATATCACCGAGAATGGAGTTCACGTGGTGATCTCGTTGAATTGCTTGGTGAACTCTTGGGTGTGGCGGTCTTTGAACCTGTACTTCTTGCTCATCTTCCTTGTCTTTGTCATGGTCATCTCCCCTTGATCATTGTCCTCCTCTTGAGGTGGCTCATTCTCTTGATTTTCATTTTCATCATCTTGAGCCTGTTCCTCATCTTGAATTGGTGGAGATGCTTGTATGGAAGATGATGGTTGATCTTGTGCTTGTGAAGGCTCTTCGGATTCCTTAGGATACACTGAAAGTCGCCTAGAGGGGGGTGGATAGGCGGAATCTGATATTTACAAACTTAAGCACACACTACAAGCCGGGGTTAGCATTAGAATTAAATCCGAGTCTGAGAGAGAGGGGAAAGCAAATCAACCAAGAAAATATGCGGATGACACGGTGATTTGTTTTACCGAGGTTCGGTTCCAATGAACCTAGTCCCCGTTGAGGTGGTCACAAAGACCGGGTCTCTTTCAGCCATTTCCCTCTCTCAAACGGTCACTTAGACCGAGTGAGCTTTCTCCTTAATCAAACGGGTCACTTAGACCACACACTTGGTGTCTCTTGCTTTGATTACAAGTCACTTAGAGAACAAGAATGAGGAAGAAGAAAGCCAACCAAGCAACAAGAGCAACAAATAAACACAAGGACGACCCTCTCACAAGTCCTAAAGACTAGAATTGATTTAGGGACTTTGATCGGATCGAAGGCTTTGATTTGTGTCTTAGAGTGTTGTGTTTTGCTCTTGTATTGAATGGAGTGTGGTGAATGCTTGGATGGTTGGAGTGGAGGTGGTTGAGGGGTATTTATAGCCCTCAACCACCAATTCAACCGTTGGGGCAGGCTGTTGTCGATGGGCGTACCAGACAGTCCGGTGCGCCAGCCACGTCACCCAACCGTTAGGGTTCTGACGGTTTCGACCGTTGGGGCTTTGTCTTCTGGTGGCACCGGACAGGCACTGTTCATTGTCCGGTGTGCCTTCTGGCGACTGCTCTGACTTCTGCGTGAACTGTCCGCGCACTGTAGCTGGCAGGCGACCGTTGCACTGGCTAGTCGTTGCTCCGCTGGTGCACTGGACAGTCCGGTGGCACATCAGACAGTCCGATGAATTATAGTGGAGCGCTGCCTCAAAAACCCGAAGGTGAAGAGTTTGAAGTCGTTCGGCCCTGGTGCACCGGACACTGTCCGGTGGCACACCGGACGGTCCGGTGCGCCAGACCAGGGTGCTCTTCGGTTTCTTTTGCTTCTTTCTTTTTGAACCCTAACTTGATCTTTTTATTGGGTTGTGTTGAACCTTTAGCACCTGTAGAATATATAATCTAGAACAAACTAGTTAGTTTGATTATTTGTTTTGGGCATTCAACCACCAAAATTATTTATAGGAAACGGTTAAACCCTATTTCCCTTTCAATCTCCCCCTTTTTGGTGATTGATGCCAACACAAACCAAAGCAAATGTATAAGTGCAAAATTGAACTAGTTTGCATAAGGTAAGTGCAAAGGTTGCTTGGAATTAAACCAATTTATTCTTTTACTAGATATGCATGGTTGCTTTCTTTTATTTAACATTTTGGACCACGCTTGTACCACTGGTTTTGTTTTTGCAAATTCTTTTGGAAAATCTTTTCAAAGTATTTTTGCAAATAGTCAAATGTATATGAATAAGATTGCGAGAAGCATTTCCGAGATTTGAAATTTTCTCCCCCTGTTTCAAATGTTTTTCCTTTGACTAAACAAAACTCCCCCTGAATGAAATTCTCCTCTTAGCTTTCAATAGGGTTTTTAATAAATATCAATATATTTAGATACCAATTTGAAAATACTGACCAGTTGAAAACATACCAATTTGAAAATATGTCAATTAATTTTTTTTGAAAGGTGGTGGTGCGGTCCTTTTGCTTTGGGCTTAATATTTCTCCCCCTTTGGCATTAATCACCAAAAACGGAGTCGTTTGAGAGCCCTTCATTCTTTTCTCTCCCATTGGTATAAGTAAATATGAGTGAAGATTATACCAATCGAAGAGTGGTGTGGAGTGACGGCGAAGGGTAAATGATACTGATAGAGTGGAGTGGAACCCTTGTCTTCGCCGAAGATTCCTTTTTACTTTCAATCTACGACTTAGCATAGAAATACACTTGAAAACACATTAGTCGTAGACATAGAAGAGATATTATCAAAGGTATATGAATGAGCTATGTGTGCAATGTTTCAATCGAAATTTCGAGAATTAAGAATGTTTAGCTCATTCCTAAGTTTGCTAAAGGTTATCTCATCTAATGGTTTGGTAAAGATATTGGCTAATTGTTCTTTGGTGCTAACATAAGCAAATTCGATATCCCCCTTTGTTGGTGATCCCTCAAAAAGTGATACCGAATGTCTATGTGCTTAGTGTGACTGTGTTCAACGGGATTATCCGCCATGCGGATTGCACTCTCATTATCACATAGGAGAGGGACTTTGCTCAATTTGTAGTCATAGTCTATGAGGGTTTGCCTCATCCAAAGTAATTGCATACAGCAATGGCCTGCGGCAATGTACTCGGCTTCGGCGATAGAAAGAGCTACTGAGTTTTGTTTCTTTGAAGCCCAAGACACCAGGGATCTCCCTAGAAACTGACAAGTCCCCGATGTGCTCTTCCTATCAATTTATACCCTGCCCAATCAACATCTGAAAATCCTATTAAATCAAAGGTGGATCCCTTGGGGTACCAAAGTCCAAACTTAGGTGTATAAACTAAATATCTCATGATTTGTTTCACGACCCTAAGGTGAACTTCCTTAGGATCGGCTTGGAACCTTGCACACATGCATACGGAAAGCATAATATCCGGTCGAGATGCACATAAATAGAGTAAAGATCCTATCATCGACCGGTATACCTTTTCATCTATGGATTTACCTCCCGTGTCGAGGTCGAGATGCCCATTAGTTCCCATGGGTGTCTTAATGGGCTTGGCATCCTTCATTCCAAACTTGGTAAGTATGTCTTGAATGTACTATGTTTGGCTGATGAATGTGCCCTTTTGGAGTTGCTTGACTTGAAATCCTAGGAAATACTTCAACTCCCCCATCATAGACATCTCGAATTTTTGAATCATTATCCTACTAAACTCTTCACAAGTAGATTTGTTAGTAGACCCAAATATGATATCATCAACATAAATTTGGCATACAAACAAATCTTTTGCAACGGTTTTAGTTAAGAGTGTAGGATCGGCTTTTCCGACTTTGAAGCCGTTAGTGATAAGGAAATCTCGCAGGCATTCATACCATGATGTTGGGGCTTGTTTGAGCCCATAAAGCGCCTTTGAGAGTTTATACACATGGTTAGGGTACTCACTATCTTCAAAGCCGGGAGGTTGCTCAACATAGACCTCTTCCTTGATTGGTCCATTGAGGAAGGCACTTTTTACGTCCATTTGATAAAGCTTAAAGCCATGGTAAGTAGCATAGGCAAGTAATATACGAATTGACTCAAGCCTAGCTATGGGTGCATAGGTTTCACCAAAATCCAAACCTTCGACTTGTGAATATCCCTTGGCCACAAGTCAGGCTTTGTTCCTTGTCACCACACCATGCTCATCTTGCTTGTTGCGGAATACCCATTTGGTACCTACAACATTTTGGTTAGGACATGGAACTAAATGTCATACTTCATTCCTCGTGAAGTTGTTGAGCTCCTCTTGCATTGCCAGCACCCAATCTGAATCTCTTAGTGCATCCTCCACACTGTATGGCTCAATAGAAGACACAAAAGAGTAATGTTCACAAAAATGAGTGGCTCGAGATCGAGTTGTTACTCCCTTATGAATGTCACCGAGAATGGAGTTCACAGGGTGATCTCTTTGAATCGCTTGGTGGACTCTTAGGTGTGGCGGTCTTTGACCCTGGTCATCAACTTCATCTCCCCCTTGATCCTTGTCTTCCTCTTGAGGTGGCTCATCCTCTTGATCTTCATCTTCATTGTCTTGAGCCTGATCCTCATCTTGAGTTGGTGGAGATGCTTGCATGGAAGATGATGGTTGATCTTGTGCTTGGATTGGCTCTTCGGGTTCCTTAGGACACACATCCCCAATGGACATGTTCCTTAGCGCGATGCACGGAGCCTCTTCATCATCTAGCTCATCAAGATCAACTTGCTCCGCTTCGGAGCCATTAGTCTCATCAAACACAATGTCACAAGAAACCTCAACTAATCCAGTGGATTTGTTGAAGACTCTATATGCCCTTGTGTTTGAGTCATATCCTAGTAAAAAGCCTTCTACAACCTTAGGAGTAAATTTGGATTTTCTACCTCTTTTAACAAGAATAAAGCATTTGCTACCAAAGACTCTAAAATATGAAACATTGGGCTTTTTACCGGTGAGGAGTTCATAAGATGTCTTCTTGAGGATTCAGTGAAGGTAGAGCCGATTGATGGAGTAGCATGCGGTGTTAATCGCCTCAGCCCAAAATCGGTTTGGAGTCTTGTACTCATCAAGCATGGTCCTTGCCATGTCCAGTAGAGTTCTATTATTCCTCTCCACTACACCATTTTGTTGAGGTGTGTAGGGAGAAGAGAACTAATGCTTGATGCCCTCGTCCTCAAGGAAGCCTTCTGTTTGTGAGTTCTTGAACTCCGTCCCATTATCGCTTCTTATCTTCTTGATTCTCAATCCGAACTCATTTTGAGCCTGTCTCAAGAATCCCTTTAATGTCTCTTGGGTTTGTGGTTTTTCCTGCAAAAAGAATACCCAAGTGAAGCGAGAATAATCATCCATAATTACAAGACAATACTTACTCCCGTCGATGCTTATGTTAGCTATCGGGCCGAATAAATCCACGTGGAGTAACTCCAGTGGCCTGTCCATTGTCATGATGTTTTTGTGTGGATGATGAACACCAACTTGCTTTCCTGCTTGACATGCGCTACAAACCCTGTCTTTCTCAAAATGAACATTTGTTAGTCCCAAAATGTGTTCTCCCTTAGAAGCTTGTGAAGATTCTTCATCCCAACATGGGCTAGTCGGCGATGCCAGAGCCAACCCATATTAGTCTTAGCAATTAAGCAAGTATCGAGTTCAGTCCTATTAAAATCAACTAAGTATAGCTGACCCTCTAATACTCCCTTAAATGCTACTGAATCATCACTTCTTCTAAAGACAGTAACACCTATATCTGTAAAAAGACAGTTGTAGCCCATTTTGCATAATTGAGATACAGAAAGCAAATTGTAATCTAAAGAATCTACAATAAAAACATTTGAAATAGAATGGTTAGGTGATATAGCAATTTTACCAAGTCCTTTGACCAAACCTTGATTTCTATCCCCGAATGTGATAGATCGTTGGGGGTCATCGTTTTTCTCGTAGCAGGAGAACATTCTCTTCTCCCCTGTCATGTGGTTTGTGCATCCGCTATCAATTATCCAACTTGAGCCCCCGGATGCATAAAACTGCAAAACAATTTAGGCCTTGTTCTTAGGTACCCAAACAATCTTGGGTCCTTTGATGTTAGAAACAAGCACCTTGGTTACCCAAACACAAGTCTTGGAGCCCTTGTGTTTGCCCCCAACATATTTGGCAACTAATTTGCCTGATTTGTTAGTAAGCACATAAGAAGCATCAAAAGTCTTAAATGAAACATTAGGTTCATTTGATGCAGTAGGAGTTTTATTTTTAGGCAATTTAACATGGGTTGATTGCCTAGAGCTAGATGCCTCATTCTTATACATAAAAGCATGATGTGAAACATTATGAGGTTTCCTAGCATGAGTTCTCCTAATCTTGTGCTCAGGATAACCAGCAGGATATAAAATGTAACCCTCGTTATCCTGAGCCATGGGAGCCTTGCCCTTAACAAAATTAGACAACCTTTTGGGGGCATTAAGTTTGACATTGCTTCCCTGTTGGAAATCAATGTCATCCTTGATGCCAGGGCGTCTCCCATTATAGAGCATGCTTCTAGCAAATTTAATTTTTTTCATTCTCAATTTCATGCTCATTAATTTTAGCAGTTAGTTGAGCTATGTGATCATTTTGTTGTTTAATTAAAGCAAGGTGATCATGAATAGCATCAACATTAATGTCTCTACATCTAGTACAAATAGCGATATGATCAACAGTAGATGTAGAGGGTTTGTAAGCATTTAATTCATCAATCTTAGCATGTAAAATAGCATTCTCATTTCTAACATTGGAAATAGAAACATTGCAAACATTTAAATCTTTAGCCTTAGAAATTAACTTTTCATTCTCAGTTTTAAGGCTAGCAATTGATTCATTCAATTTATCAATCTTAGCAATTAAACTAGTATTATCATTTTTAAGATTGACAATTGAATCATGACAAACATTTAATTTTTCAACCTTAGCAATTAAACTAGCATTCTCAGTTCTAAGGTTGGAAATAGTGTCATGGCAAATGCTAAGCCCCTTAGTCAAGTTTTCACATTTTTCTATCTCCTGAGCATAAGCATTTTTAACTTTAACATGCCTTTTGTTTTCCTTAATAAGGAATTCCTTTTGGCTATCCAAGAGTTCATCCTTCTCATGAATAGCACCTATCAATTCATTTAATTTTTCTTTTTGTTGCATGTTAAGGTTGGCAAAAAGGGTAAGCAAATTATCTTCATCTTCACTAGAGCTACCCTCATCACTAGATGTTGTATATTTAGTGGAGGCTCTAGATTTTACCTTCTTTTTTTGCCATCCTTTGCCATGAAGCACTTGTGGCCGACGTTGGGGAAGAGAAGACCTTTGTTGATGGCGATGTTTGCAGCATCCTCGTCGGAGGAGGAGTTGGTGGAGCTCATGTCGGAGTCCCATTCCCGACACACATGGGCATCGCCGCCCTTCTTCTTATAGTATCTCTTCTTCTCCTTCTTCCCCCTCTTGTCATTGCCCCTGTCACTAGATATAGGACATTTTGCAATAAAATGGTCGGGCTTACCACACTTGTAGCACACCCTTTTGGAACGGGGCTTGTAGTCTTTCCCCTTCCTTTGCTTGAGGATTTGACGAAAGCTCTTGATGATGAGCGCCATCTCCTCGTTGTCGAGCTTGGAGGTGTCGATGGGGAGCCTACTTGATGTAGACTCTTCTTTCTTCTCTTCCATCGCTTTGCATACGACGGGTTGCACCTCGGGTGTGGAGGTGCTGCCTTGCTCGAAGTTGACTATTTGTTTGGAGCCTTTGATTATCAATTCAAAGCTCACAAACTTCCCTATAACCTCCTCGGGAGACATTAGCTTATATCTAAGATCACCACGTATTAACTGAACTTGAGTAGGATTACAAAATACGAGTGATCTAAGAATAACCTTGACCATTTCATGGTCATCCCATTTTGTGCTCTCGAGGTTGCGCACTTGATTCACCAAGGTCTTGTGCCGGTTATACATGGCTTGTGGCTCCTCTCCTTGGTTGAGGACGAATCGACCGATCTCTCCCTTGATCGTCTCATGTTTGGTGATCTTGGTCACCTCGCCCCCTTCGTGTGCCGTTTTGAGGACGTCCCAAATTTCTTTGGCCGTCTTTAACCCTTGCACCTTAGTATACTCCTCTCGACACAAGGAGGCGAGGAGTATAGTTGTGGCTTGGGAGTTAAAGTGCTGAATTTGGTCGGCCTCGTCCGAATCGTAGTCCTTGTCCCCTACCTTCGGTACCTACGCTCCATACTCAACAATATTGTCGGCGTTTCGAGACCGGGGGGTCCCCGAGCCGACGAGTGGGTGTGCCGCGTGCCCCAGCCCAGATGGGTCGAGCGCGTGGGCGAGCGCGAAGGGGGGAGAAGCGAGGTGGCCGGAGACGGGCATGAGAGAGGTGGAAATCCCGCGGCCTTCGTGTTCGTCCCGCGCCCAGGTCGGGTGCGCTTGCAGTAGGGGGTTACAAGCGTCCACGCGGGTGAGGGAAGCGAGCGGCCCCAAGAGAGCGCTTGTCCCGTCCTCGGTCCCGCGCGGCCAACCTTCTCTAAGAAGGCCCTGGTCCTTCCTTTTATAGGCGTAAGGAGAGGATCCAGGTGTACAATGGGGGTGTAGCAGAGTGCTACGTGTCTAGCGGAGGGAGAGCTAGCGCCCTAAGTACATGCCAATGTGGCAGCCGGAGAGATCTTGGCACCCTGCTGGCGTGATGTTGTGGCTGTCGGAGGAGCAACGGAGCCTGGTGGAGGGACAGCTGTCGGAGCGGTCGAGTCCTTGCTGACGTCCCCCTGCTTCCGTAAGAGAGCTGAGAGCCGCCGTCGTCACAGAGCTGGTGGGGCGCCATCATTGCCCATCTGGCGGAGCTAGCCAGATGGGACACCGGTCTTGTTCTCTGTGGCCCGAGTCGGCTCGGGGTAGGATGATGATGGTGCTCCCTGTTGACGTGGCGGGCCCGCGTCCGAGGCCGGGCGACGTGGGGGCTCCTCCGAAGCTGAGGTCGAGTCTGTCTTCTATTGCCGAGGCCGAGCCCGAGCCCCCGGGTCGGGCGAGGCGGAGATCGTTCGGCGGAGGCCAGGGCGGAGTCCGAGCCCTGGGGTCGGGCGAAGCGGAGTTCGTCGTCTTCTGGGGCTGAGCCCGAGTCCGAGCCCTGGGTCGGGCGGAGCGGAGTTCGCCGTCTTCCGGGTCTTAGCCCGATTCCGAGCCCTGGGGTCGGGCGGAGCGGAGTTCGCCGTCTTCCGGGTCTTAGCCCGATTCCGAGCCCTGGGGTCGGGCGGAGCGGAGTTCGCCGTCTTCCAGGTCTTAGCCCGAGTCCGAGCCCTGGGGTCGGGCGGAGCGGAGTTCGCTGTCTTCCGGGTCTTAGCCCGAGTCCGAGCCCTGGGGTCGGGCGGAGCGGAGTTCGCCGTCTTCCGGGTCTTAGCCCGATTCCGAGCCCTGGGGTCGGGCGGAGCGGAGTTCGCCGTCTTCCGGGTCTTAGCCCGATTCCGAGCCCTGGGGTCGGGCGGAGCGGAGTTCGCCGTCTTCCGGGTCTTAGCCCGAGTCCGAGCCCTGGGGTCGGGCGGAGCGGAGTTCGCCGTCTTCCGGGTCTTAGCCCGAGTCCGAGCCCTGGGGTCGGGCGGAGCGGAGTTCGCCGTCTTCCGGGTCTTAGCCCGATTCCGAGCCCTGGGGTCGGGCGGAGCGGAGTTCGCCGTCTTCTGGGGCTGAGCCCGAGTCCGAGCCCTGGGTCGGGCGGAGCGGAGTTCGCCGTCTTCTGGGGCTGAGCCCGAGTCCGAGCCCTGGGTCGGGCGGAGCGGAGTTTCCTATGGCGCCTTTGGCAAGGCCTGACTGCCTGTCAGACTCACTCTGTCGAGTGGCACTGCAGTCGGAGTGGCGCAGGCGGCGCTGTCCTTCTGTCAGACCGGTCAGTGGAGCGGCGGAGTGACGGCGGTCGCTTCGGCTCTACCGGGGGGCGCGCGTCAGGATAAAGGTGTCAGGCCACCTTTGCGTTAAATGCTCCTGCAACTCGGTCAGTCGGTGCGGCGATTTAGTCAGGGTTGCTTCTAAGCGAAGCCAAGGCCTCGGGCGAGCCGGAGGTGTGTCCGCCGTTAAAAGAGGGGCCTCGGGCGAGACGGAAGTCCCTCGAGGTCGGCTGCCCTTGGCCGAGGCTAGGCTCGGGCGAAGCGTGATCGAGTCACTCGTGTGGACTGATCCCTGACTTAATCGCACCCATCAGGCCTTTGCAGCTTTATGTTGATGGGGGTTACCAGCTGAGAATTAGGCGTCTTGAGGGTGCCCCTAATTATGGTCCCCGACAGTAGCCCCCGAGCCTCGAAGGGAGTGTTAGCACTCGCTTGGAGGCTTTCGTCGCACTTTTTTGCAAGGGGACCAGCCTTTCTCGGTTGCATTTTGTTCCGGTGGGTGCGCGCGAGCGCACCCACCGGGTGTAGCCCCCGAGGCCTCGGAGGAGTGGTTTCACTCCTTCGAGGTCTTAATGCCTTGCGTAATGCTTCGGCTGGTCTGGTTGTTCCCTCATGCGAACTGGTCGTAGCCCGGGTGCACGGTCGGGGCCCAAGCTCTCGGGCTGGTATGTTGACGCTGTCAACGGTTTGGCCGGAGCCGAGTTTGCGAGAGCAGCCCCCGAGCCTCCGCACAGGGCGAGAGGACGGTCAGGGACAAACTCGGTTTTTTACATACGCCCCTGCGTCGCCTTTCCGCAAGGAGGAGGGGGGGAGAGCGCCATGTTACCCTCGATGGGCACCGAACATGGTGTCTCCGGTGAGCTGCAAGCGGGTGATCCGAGTGGACGTCCGTGCCCCGTTCGTTGGGGGTCGGCTAGGGGCCCAGAGGCACGCCCAAAAGTACCTGCGGGTGATCTGCCGGACCCGGTCCCCTGGCGACGGGGTCCGAGGGCTCGATGCCTCCCTCCGATGGGATTCCATTACAAGATCGCTCCCGCTGGTCTCGGAAATGTCCTAGGGTACCTCGGGAGCGCAGCCCGAGCCTCGGTTATGTATCGAACGTACCCCTGGTCATCCCTCGCTCGGCGTCTGAGGCGACTGTGAACCCTTCGGGGGCCAGCCTTCGAACCCCTGATCAGTAATGGGCACGGAGCCCGAGTAGCCTGAGGCGGCCATGGAGCCCTTCGGGGGGGCGGCCTTCGAACCCCTGACCAGTAGTGGGTGTCGGGCCCACGCGATCTGAGGCGACTGTTGAACCCTTCGGAGGGCCAGCCTTCGAACCTCTGATCAGTAGGGGAGGGCTCGGAGCCCGGTTCCTTCACAGGGAAGGATCCTTTTCGGGGTATCCCCCTTTCCCGGTCCCTGTTGCAAGAGATAGAGAAAGAGGAAAAAAAGAAAAAGGATACGAAATCGAACGACGTGGCGTACCTTTTTTGGCGCGGTTATTACGGCGAAGGCGAAGCGTCGCCCGCTTCTCCTGCCAGAGGCGCCGCCTGTCCCGCCGCGGAGTTAATGTGACGGGGCGAGAGGTTGGCGGGGCGGCCGTTGCACGTGCGCGAGCCGCTCGAGGAACGGGTCACGGGCGCACCGTCTTCACGCCGTGGGAGGAGGCTCTCTTGCTGTCCCTGGATGGGACGTGAGCCTGGCTGACGACGTGACTGCTGCTCCCGCCCGCCTGCCACCGCCATTACTGCCGGCCCACTTTCGGCCGCATTGACCGTCGCGCCAGGCTGGCGCTGCTGGGTCGCGCGCTGGGTCGCCTCGAGTCGCGGCATAGGTTCCGCAACTGAAGAGGTGCGACGGTGGCGCAAGTGGCGGTGCGGTTGCTTGCATGCAGCAGCTGTCGCGCTGGTCGCGTGACGCGTGGGCCTGGGCCTCCAAGCTGGCGTGTTAGAAGTCGGAGAAGCGCGTCCACCTGGCGCGGTTGCATGCCGCCTGCATGGCTGCCCGCCCTTTCCGCCCGTTGGTCTGGGCAAAAGTGGGGGGTCGCTTGTAACCGCTGGGCGGTTGTGTGCACCACGCGCGGCGGTTTGGCTTCTTCTGCTCTGAGCCGGTTTGCATGACATGCGGGACCTAGCCCCCGAGCCGCAGGGGAGGGTCTTGGAGCGTGTTGGAGAAGACTCAGCCCGTGGCGTTTGGGGGCGCACGTAGGGAGAGTTGCCTTTAAAAGGAGAGCGACCCCTTTCGGAAGGCAACCATGTCTTCTTCCTCCCTTATGCGTCGTGTCTTCCCATCTTCCAAGCCCCCGGATGGGGGGGATCCGCCGTCTTTCCGCCTCCTCGTTGGAGGAACGCAACTCCGTGGGAGTTGGTACCTTTCAGCGATCGTTCGGCTTCAAGGATTTTCATCACACAGCCTGGTTGCTCCCCTCCGCCGGTGGTCACCCAAGACGGTGACCTCCAGCTCCTGGATGGGGAGAGGCAAACCAGGCTGTGACCCCGCCCTCAGCATCGGGGGTGTTCGTCATCCTCGCTGGGGCGGGGAGCGAGGCGAGCCGGGGCTCTACCTCCTGCGCGGGTCGGCGAACCACCTCCTCTTCCAGCTTCTGGTGGTGGCAATCGTCCTCCCGCGCTGCGACGGAGACGTCCTCCAGTCATGCCGAGGAAGGCGAACTGGTGCTGTCCAGCTAGGACACAACATTCCGTCCTTTCCCTCGCATTCGCGGCGAGGACGGCAGCGAGGATCTACCGGGGCGCTTGGGAGCGGCCCGCTCTTTGGCTTTGATGGCTGGTTCGCATCCCTTGAGCGGGACCGCGAACAAGAGCCCTCCGGTGGCCGCGTCCACCCGGGACCATGGCTGCTGCTGCAGAGGTCGCTGGCAAGCCTCCCGATGTTCGTCACCCCGTAGGCCCGAGGTCGCTCGTACCCGCGGGGACGGAACCGGAGTTCCGTTTGTGATGGCACCTTGAATGCCAGTGTTTTTGTTCATTGTGGCTGTCGAGGCCTGAACATGTATGTAATTTCGGCACGGAGCCGTGTTTTTTCTTCATTTTCGAGCACTAAGTCTCGCCTTGATTATCTGAACCGCTTCACCAAGCATGAGTCGCCCCGTGTCAAGGTGATGAGTGAGGTATCCGTATCCCGGAGGCGTAGGAGTCCCTCGGCTCGATCGGCCTTGTTGTCTGAGGCTCCTCTAGCTTAGTTAAAGGGACCCCTTGGCCGCTCTTCGATGAGCCGAGGCCAGGGGTAGCGATATCAGTACGAACAGAGGCGGAGTTGGCTTGAAAATGGGAACCTGGTTGGCCGGAGCCTAGCCGGGTTGCCTGTCAGCGGGGCCGGCGCCGGAGTCGATCAGCCGAGGCCTCGGGTCGGGCTGGCGCCCTTGGAAGATGGTTGGCCGAGGCCCCAGGGGTAACCGGCCGAGCCGCCTGCTCGGGCCGGATTCCCGGAGAAGTCCCTGGACCGCGTCGTCGTCCGGTGCTGGGTCGGACCTCGCTGAAGGCGCCGTCGATGCCGAGGGTGCTACAGCCCCCTTCAGTGTGAAGACCCGAGCCTGTAGGATCAGATTGTCTTGTAGCGTGTGCCTTCTGCGGCCGTCGAGGCCAGAAAACACACCCTCGCTCCGTTGTAAAGCCGCGTCTCCTTTCCTCTTATTTCGAGCATCTGGACTTTCTGTCGGTAACAGGGATGTTTGCGTGGGCGAGAGTTGCTTCTCGCGGAAGGTGATGAGTGAGGTATCCGTATCCCAGAGGCGTGGGAGTCCCTCGGCTCGGTCGGCCTTGCCGCTTACGCGTACTTTCGCCCGTCCATGAGGCCCTGTCACCGATTCAGTCGAGAAGGCTTGAAGGACCGCCTCGGCAGAAGAGCTTCCGAACGTGAAGACTTGTTCGGTCCGCGGAATCACTTTATCCGAACGCGAGTTACTTATCGCAGAAGGTGATGAGTGAGGTATCCGTATCCCGGAGGCGTAGGAGTCCCTCGGCTCGGTCAGCCTTGGCTGCTTACGTGTACTCCGTCGTTTCCAGGATCCGCTTTTCGAAGTAGTCAAAAAGCACGAAAGAAATTCTGCCAAAAAGAGATCCTTTTTCGAGGAAAATTTCGACGCAGAGGGGGTCTCCCCCCTTTTAGCCCCCGAGGGAGGGTCGGGCTTTGCCGAGGCGAGGCCGACCCTTCCTTGATGACTAAACTTTGCGTGGGTGCGAGGTATATGAACAACTTGAAAACATCTTAAGGGTAGAAGCGACGTAGCTGTTTGATGTTCCAAGCGTTGACGTAGACCTCGCCTTGTTTGTTGGCCAGCTTGTATGTTCCGGGCTTCAGAACTTTGGCGATGACGAATGGCCCCTCCCAGGGGGGCGTGAGTTTGTGCCTCCCTCGGGCGTCTTGTCGCAGCCGAAGCACCAGGTCGCCCACCTGGAGGTCTCGGGGCCGGACCCCTCGGGCGTGGTAGCGTCGCAGGGACTGCTGGTACCGCGCCGAGTGTAGTAAGGCCTTGTCCCGAGCCTCTTCCAGCTGGTCCAGCGATTCTTCTCGGCTAGCTTGGTTGCTTTGATCGTTGTAGGCCCTCGTCCTCGGGGAGCCGTATTCCAGGTCAGTGGGCAAGATGGCCTCGGCCCCGTAGACCAGGAAGAACGGCGTGAAACCCGTGGCTCGGCTCGGCGTCGTCCTCAGGCTCCAGACCACCGAGGGGAGTTCCTTCATCCATCGCTTGCCGAACTTGTTGAGGCCGTTGTAAATCCGAGGCTTGAGCCCTTGTAGAATCATGCCGTTGGCACGCTCTACTTGCCCATTCGACATGGGATGAGCCACGGCGGCCCAGTCCACCCGGATGTGGTGATCCTCGCAAAAATCCAGGAATTTTTTGCCGGTGAACTGGGTACCGTTGTCGGTGATGATGGAGTTTGGGACCCCGAAGCGATGGATGATGTTGGTGAAGAATGCCACCGCCTACTCGGACCTGATGCTGTTCAGGGGTCGGACCTCGATCCACTTGGAGAATTTGTCGATGGCGACCAGCAGGTGCCTGTAACCCCTGGGTGCCTTCTGCAAGGGTCCGACGAGGTCCAGACCCCATACAGCAAAGGGCCAGGTGATGGGTATCGTCTGCATAGCCTGAGCGGGCAGGTGGGTCTGCTTCGCATAGAATTGGCACCCTTCGCAGGTGCGGACAATTCTAGTGGCGTCAGCCACCGCCGTTGGCCAGTAGAAGCCTTGCCGGAAAGCATTCCCGACAAGGGCTCGAGGCGCTGCATGATGGCCGCAAGCCCCCGAGTGTATTTCTTGCAGGAGTTCCTGACCTTCGGCGATGGAGATGCATCGCTGGAGGATGCCCGAGGGGCTCCGGTGGTAGAGCTCCTCCTCATCGCCCAGCAAGACGAACGACTTGGCGCGTCGAGCTACCCGCCGAGCCTCGGCTTGGTCGAGGGGTAGCTCTCCCTGGCGGAGATATCGCAGGTACGGGGCCTGCCAATTTTGATCAGGCGTGGCCCCGCTCTGCTCCTCCTCGACGTGCAGTGCCTCGGCTTCGGGGGCCGAGGGTACCTCGGGCTGAACCGAGGACGCCTCGGGCCGAGCCGAGGGCGCCTCGGGATGTGCCGAGGGTGCCTCGGGCTCGGGCGCGTCGTCGATCTTGACGGAGGGTTGATGCAGATCCCGAGAGAAGACGTCCGGGGGGACCGTCGTTCGCCCCGAGGCTATTTTAGCCAGCTCGTCCGCAGTCTCGTTGTAGCGCCGAGCGATGTGGTTAAGCTCGAGCCCGAAGAACTTGTCTTCCAGGTGCCGAACCTCATCGCAGTAGGCCTCCATCTTCGGGTCGCGGCAGTGGGAGTTCTTCATGACTTGGTCGATGACGAGCTGCGAATCACCGCGGGCGTCGAGGCGTCTGACCCCTAGCTCGATGGCGATCCGCAACCCGTTGACCAGAGCTTCGTACTCGGCCACATTGTTGGACGCTGGGAAATGGAGGCGTAGCACGTAGCGCAGGTGCTTTCCGAGGGGCGAAATGAAGAGCAGGTCCACGCCGGCTCCTGTCTTCATCAGCGACCCGTCGAAAAACATGGTCCAGAGCTCCGGTTGGATCGGTGCCGTCGGCAGCTGGGTGTCGACCCATTCGGCCACGAAGTCCGCCAGCACCTGGGACTTGATGGCCTTCCGTGGGGCGAACGAGATTGTTTCGCCCATGATTTCCACCGCCCACTTTGCGATCCTGCCCGAGGCCTCTCGGCACTGGATGATCTCCCCCAGGGGGAAGGATGACACCACAGTTACCGGATGAGACTCGAAGTAGTGTCGTAACTTCCGCCTCGTCAGGATCACAGCATACAGCAGCTTCTGAACTTGTGGGTAGCGGATCTTGGTCTCGGACAGTACCTCGCTGACGAAGTAGACTGGCCTCTGAACGGGCAGTGCATGCCCTTCCTCTTGCCTCTCGACCACAATCGCGGCGCTAACCACCTGAGTGGTAGCGGCGACGTAGACCAAGAGGGCTTCTCCATCAGCTGGGGGCACCAAGACAGGCGCCTTTGTAAGGAGCGCCTTCAGGTTCCCGAGGGCTTCCTCGGCCTCAGGGGTCCAAGCGAAACACTCGGTCTTCCTTAAGAGGCGGTACAGAGGCAGACCTCTTTCGCCGAGGCGTGAGATGAAGCGGCTCAGGGCCGCGAGGCATCCCATGACCCTCTGTACGCCTTTTAAGTCCTTGATGGGTCCCATGCTGGTGATAGCTGCGATCTTCTCCGGGTTGGCTTCGATGCCTCGCTCGGAGACGATGAACCCCAGGAGCATGCCCCGGGGCACCCCGAAGACACACTTCTCAGGATTGAGCTTGACTCCTTTCGCCTTCAGACATCGGAATGTCACTTCAAGGTCGGAGAGGAGGTCGGAAGCCTTCCTTGTCTTGACTACGATGTCATCGACGTAGGCCTCGACTGTGCGACCGATGTGTTCGCCGAACACATGGTTCATGCACCGCTGGTACGTCGCGCCCGCATTCCTCAAACCGAACGGCATGGTGACATAGCAGTACATGCCGAACGGTGTGATGAAAGAAGTCGCGAGCTGGTCGGACTCTTTCATCCGTATCTGGTGATACCCTGAGTAGGCATCGAGGAAGGACAGGGTTTCGCACCCAGCGGTGGAATCCACGATTTGATCGATGCGAGGCAGAGGGTAGGGAACCTTCAGACATGCTTTGTTGAGACCAGTGTAGTCTACACACATCCGCCATTTCCCCCCTTTCTTCCTCACAAGCACAGGGTTGGCAAGCCATTCGGGATGGAATACCTCTTTGATGAACCCTGCTGCCATTAGCTTGTGGATCTCCTCGCCTATCACTCTGCGCTTCTCCTCGTCGAATCGGCGCAGAGGCTGCCTGACGGGTCGGGCTCCGGCCCGAATATCCAGCGAGTGCTCGGCGACATCCCTCAGTATGCCGGGCATGTCCGAGGGACTCCATGCAAAGACGTCGGCGTTTGCGCGGAGAAAGTCGACGAGCACTGCTTCCTATTTGGGGTCGAGCCCGGAACCAATCCGGATCTGCTTGGAAGTGTCGCCACCGGGGTCGAGAGGGACGGCCTTAACCGTCTCCGCTGGCTCGAAGTTGCCGGCATGACGCTTCACGTCTGGCACCTCTTTGGAGAGGTTCTCCAGGTCGGCGATGAGGGCCTCGGATTCGGCGAGGGCCTCGGCGTACTCCACGCACTCCACGTTGCATTCGAACGCGTGTTTGTACGTGGGGCCGACGGTGATGACCCCGTTGGGGCCCGACATCTTGAGCTTCAGGTAGGTGTAGTTAGGGACGGCCATGAACTTCGCGTAGCATGGCCTCCCTAGTACCGCGTGGTAGGTTCCTCGGAACCCGACCACCTCGAACGTCAAGGTCTCCCTTCGGAAGTTAGAGGGCGTTCCGAAGCAGACGGGAAGGTCGAGTCGTCCGAGGGGCTGGACGCGCTTCCCAGGGATGATCCCGTGGAACGGCGCAGCGCCTGCCCGGACGGAGGACAGATCAACGCGCAGGAGCCTGAGGGTCTCGGCGTAGATGATGTTGAGGCAGCTGCCCCCGTCCATCAGGACCTTGGTGAGCCTGACGTCGCCGATGATGGGGTCGACGACGAGCGGGTATTTCCCCGGGCTCGGCACGCGGTCGGGGTGGTCGGCCTGGTCGAAGGTGATGGGCTTGTCGGACCAGTCTAGGTAGACTGGCGCCGCCACCTTCACCGAGCAGACCTCCCGGCGCTCTTGCTTGCGATGCCGAGCCGAGGCATTCGCCGCATGCCCACCGTAGATCATGAAGCAGTCGCGGACCTCGGGAACTCTCCTGCTTGGCGATCTTCGTTCTTGTCGTCGTCGCGGGCCCTGCCACCCTCTGCGGGTGGCCCGGCCCTGTGGAAGTGGCGCCGAAGCATGACGCACTCCTCGAGGGTGTGCTTGACGGGCCCCTGATGGTAGGGGCACGGCTCCTTGAGCATCTTGTCGAAGGGGTTAGCACCTCCGGGGGGCTTCCGAGGGTTCTTGTACTCGGCGGCGGCGACAAGGTCCGCATCAGCGGCGTCGCGTTTCGATTGCGACTTCTTCTTGCCTTTCTTCTTGGCGCCGTGCGGAGTAGACGCCTCGGGAGCCTCTTCCGATGGGCGGCCCTGGGGCTGCTTGTCCCTTCGGAAGATAGCCTCAACCGCCTCCTGGCCAGAGGCGAACTTGGTGGCGATGTCCATCAGCTCGCTCGCCCTGGTGGGGGTCTTGCGACCCAACTTACTCACCAGGTCGCGGCAGGTGGTGCCGGCGAGGAACGCGCCGATGACATCCGAGTCGGTGATGTTGGGCAGCTCGGTGCGCTGCTTCGAGAATCGCCGGATGTAGTCCCGGAGAGACTCTCCCGGCTGTTGTCGGCAGCTCCGGAGGTCCCAGGAATTCCCGGGGCGCACGTACGTGCCCTGGAAATTGCCGGTGAAGGCTTGGACCAAGTCGTCCCAGTTGGAGATCTGTCCCGGGGGCAGGTGCTCCAACCAGGCGCGAGCAGTGTCGGAGAGGAACAGGGGAAGGTTACGGATGATGAGGTTGTCGTCGTCCGTTCCTCCCAGTTGGCAGGCCAGGCGGTAGTCCGGGAGCCACAGTTCCGGCCTCGTTTCCCCCGAGTACTTTGTGATAGTAGTCGGGGGTCGGAACCGGGTCGGGAACGGCGCCCGTCGGATGGCCCGACTGAAGGCCTGCGGACCGGGTGGTTCGGGCGAGGGACTCCGATCCTCCCCGCTGTCGTAGCGCCCCCCACGCCTGGGGTGGTAGCCTCGGCGCACCCTTTCGTCGAGGTGGGCCCGACGGTCGCGACGGTGGTGCTCGTTGCCGAGGTGGCCCGGGGCCGCAGGCGCGGTGTTGCGCGTGCGCCCGATGTAGACCGAGGCTTCCCGCATGAATCGAGAAGTCGCGGCGTGAGGTTCCGAGGGGTATCCCTGCCTTCGGGAGGCAGTGCTCTCGGCCCGTCGGGCCGCAGCGCCTTCCAGGAGATTCTTGAGCTCTCCCTGGATTCGCCGACCCTCGGTGGTTGATGGCTCCGGCATCGCGCGGAGGAGCATCGCTGCGGCTGCCAGGTTCTGACCAACCCCGTTGGATGCGGGAGGCGGCCTGACCCTGACATCGTTGGCGACGCGGTGCTGGAGACCCTGGGGCAGGTGACGTATTTCTCTGGCCGGGGGTTGGCCCGCCCATACCTGCCCGACGTCCCGGCGGATCGTCTCAAGCGCTCCTGTTCCCTCGTCGAGCCTGGCCTGCGCCCCGCGGACTTGCTCGAGCTGTGGGTCGTGACCCCCCGCCGGAACGGGGACCACAGCTAGCTCCCGCGGGATGTCGGCGCGAGGCACCGGCCTAGGAAAATCACCATCCTCCGGCATGCCAAGATGATTGCCTTCGGAGGGATCCCCCAGCTCGACGTGGAAACATTCGCGGCTTGGGCCGCAGTCCTCGTCGTCAAGGCTGCGGCTTCCGTCGGAACAGTCGGAGAGGCAGTAGTCACATGCGGTCATGAAGTCCCGCATGGCACTGGGATTGCCAAGTCCAGAGAAATCCCAACAGATGCTGGGATCGTCATCTTCCTCGGACCCAGAGGGCCCGTAGGTCGAGACGTCCGTCAACCGGTCCCAAGGCGACCGCATACGAAACCCCAGTGGGGTTGCACTCGCCTCAATGAGAGCGCCCGCCAAAGCGAGGTCGCTTGGCGGGTTGAGGCCGAGTCGAAAAGACGTAGGATGGGAGTTAGTCAGTACCTTTTGGTCGACGCGGAGCGACGTAGTCACGTCGGGGACTGGTTGCACCGTCATCGCAGGTACGAGGGCGACGTCCTGCAAGCTCTCCGCGAGTGCGCCGGCGTCGTCCACTTGTTCGGGATTGGCGTGTCGCGGGGGGACGGCGCTCGCCTTCGTCTTGAACGCGAGGTCGACGCCCGGCGTGCCTTCCGTCGGGGCGCTGGGGATGTCGACTCGCTCGACAGCCGACGAAGCGCGGCCTCCCGCTTGGCCTTGGTTGCCCCGCCTCCTCCTCCGTTGGCGGGGGAGAGGACGGGGCGAGCTCGAATGTTGTTCTTCCACCGCGCGGGGAAGATGTCGTCGGTTCCGCCGCCGGCGGGCGGGATGTCGGCCGCCATTGTCGTTGTCGCGCGGCGGTGGAAGGAGTATCATGTCGTAGCTGCCGTCGAAGGACATGAACTCAAGATTCCCGAAGCGGAGCACCGTCCCGGGCCGGAGAGGTTGCTGGAGACTGCCCATCTGGAGCTTTGACGGGAAGCTGTTCATCAGCACGCAGCGTGCCCCTACCTGGCGCGCCAACTGTCGGCGTTTCGAGACCGGTGGGTCCCCGAGCCGACGAGTGAGTGTGCCGCGTGCCCCAGCCCAGATGGGTCGAGCGCGTGGGCGAGCGCGAAGGGGGGAGAAGCGAGGTGGCCGGAGACGGGCGTGAGAGAGGTGGAGATCCCGCGGCCTTCGTGTTCGTCCCGCGCCCAGGTCGGGTGCGCTTGCAGTAGGGGGTTACAAGCGTCCACGCGGGTGAGGGAAGCGAGCGGCCCCAAGAGAGCGCATGTCTCGTCCTCGTCCCCGCGCGGCCAACCTTCTCTAAGAAGGCCCTGGTCCTTCCTTTTATAGGCGTAAGGAGAGGATCCAGGTGTACAATGGGGTGTAGCAGAGTGCTACGTGTCTAGCGGAGGGAGAGCTAGCGCCCTAAGTACATGCCAATGTGGCGGCCGGAGAGATCTTGGCACCCTGCTGGCGTGATGTCGTGGCTGTCGGAGGAGCAACGGAGCCTGGTGGAGGGACAGCTGTCGGAGTGGTCGAGTCCTTGCTGACGTCCCCCTGCTTCCGTAAGAGAGCTGAGAGCCGCCGTCGTCACAGAGCTGGTGGGGCGCCATCATTGCCCATCTGGCGGAGCTAGCCAGATGGGACACCGGTCTTGTTCTCTGTGGCCCGAGTCGGCTCGGGGTAGGGTGATGATGGTGCTCCCTGTTGACGTGGCGGGCCCGCGTCCGAGGTCGGGCGACGTGGGGGCTCCTCCGAAGCTGAGGTCGAGTCTGTCTTCTGTTGCCGAGGCCGAGCCCGAGCCCCCGGGTCGGGCGAGGCGGAGATCGTTCGGCAGAGGCCAGGGCGGAGTCCGAGCCCTGGGGTCGGGCGAAGCGGAGTTCGTCGTCTTCTGGGGCTGGGCCCGAGTCTGAGCCCTGGGTCGGGCGGAGCGGAGTTCGCCGTCTTCCAGGTCTTAGCCCGAGTCCGAGCCCTGGGGTCGGGCAGAGCGGAGTTCGCCGTCTTCCGGGTCTTAGCCCGATTTCGAGCCCTGGGGTCGGGCGGAGCGGAGTTCGCCGTCTTCTGGGGCTGAGCCCGAGTCCGAGCCCTGGGTCGGGCGGAGCGGAGTTCGCCGTCTTCTGGGGCTGAGCCCGAGTCCGAGCCCTGGGTCGGGCGGAGCGGAGTTTCCTATGGCGCCTTTGGCAAAGCCTGACTGCCTGTCAGACTCACTCTGTCGAGTGGCACTGCAGTCGGAGTGGCGCAGGCGGCGCTGTCCTTCTGTCAGACCGGTCAGTAGAGCGGCGGAGTGACGGCGGTCACTTCGGCTCTGCCGGGGGGCGCGCGTCAGGATAAAGGTGTCAGGCCACCTTTGCGTTAAATGCTCCTGCAACTCGGTCAGTCGGTGCGGCGATTTAGTCAGGGTTGCTTCTAAGCGAAGCCAAGGCCTCGGGCGAGCCGGAGGTGTGTCCGCCGTTAAAAAGGGGGGCCTCGGGCGAGACGGAAGTCCCTCGAGGTCGGCTGCCCTTGGCCGAGGCTAGGCTCGGGCGAAGCGTGATCGAGTAACTCGTGTGGACTGATCCCTGACTTAATCGCACCCATCAGGCCTTTGCAGCTTTATGCTGATGGGGGTTACCAGCTGAGAATTAGGCGTCTTGAGGGTACCCCTAATTATGGTCCCCGACAGGTGCGCCAGCCATGTCACCAGGCCGTTGGGTTTCGACCGTTGGAGCTCTGTCTTGTGGGCCCGCCTGGCTGTCCGGTGGCTCACCGGACAAGTCCTGTAGACTGTCCGATGTGCCACCCGCGCGTGCACTGCTCCTCTGCGCGCGCAGGCGCGCATTTAATGTGTTGCAGTCGACCGTTGGCGCGAAGTAGTCGTTGCTCCGCTGGCTCACCGGACAGTCCGATGTGCACCGGACATGTCCGGTGAATTATAGCGGAGCAGAAATCCGAAGCTGGCGAGTTCAGAGTCGCTCTCCTCTGGTGCACCGGACACTGTCCGGTGGTGCACCGGACAGTCCGGTGAATTATAGCGAAGCGCCTCTGAGAATTCCCGAAGGTGAAGAGTTCAGCATGAAGTCCCCTGGTGCACCGGACACTGTCCGGTGGCACACCGGACAGTCCGGTGCGCCAGACCAGGGCACACTTCGGTTATCCCTTGCTCTCTTTGTTGAACCCATTTCTTGGTCTTTTTATTGGCTTAGTGTGAAACTTTGGCACATGTATAACTTATGGACTAGAGCAAACTAGTTAGTCCAATTATTTGTGTTGGGCAATTCAACCACCAAAATCATTTAGGAAATAGGTGTAAGCCTAATTCCCTTTCAATCTCCCCCTTTTTGGTGATTGATGCCAACAAAAACCAAAGCAAATATAGAAGTGCATAATTGTAAGTGCAAAGGTTACTTAGAATTGAGCCAATATAAATACTTATAAGATACGCATGGATTGTTTCTTTATTTTTAACATTTTGGACCATGCTTGCACCACTTGTTTTGTTTTTGCAAATTCTTTTGTAAATTCTTTTCAAAGTCCTTTTGCAATATAGTCAAAGGTAAATGAGCAAGATTTTGAGAAGCATTTTCAAGATTTGAAATTTTCTCCCCCTGTTTCAAATGCTTTTCCTTTGACTAAACAAAACTGCCCCTTAATGAAATTCTCCTCTTAGTGTTCAAGAGGGTTTAAGATATTGATTTTGAAAATACTGCTCTCTCCCCTTTTTGAACACAAGGAGATACCAAATTGAAAATCATACCAATTGAAAAACTCTTTTTAAAATTAGTGGTGGTGCGGTCCTTTTGCTTTGGGCTAATACTTTCTCCCCCTTTGGCATGAATCGCCAAAAACGGATACTTGAGTGAGATATAAGCCCTTGCCTAACTATTTTCTCCCCTTTGGCAAAATAAAACATGAGTGAAGATTATACCAAAGACGGAGAGTTGCTCGGAGCGATGGCGAAGGATGAGTTACGGAGTGGAAGCCTTTGTCTTCGCCGAAGACTCCAATTCTCTTTCAATACACCTATGACTTGGTTTGAAATTGATTTGAAAACACATTAGTCATAGCATATATAAGAGACATGATCAAAGGTATATTCATGAGCTATGCATGCAAGACATCAAAAGAAATTCCTAGAATCAAGAATATTTAGCTCATGCCTAAGTTTGTTAAAAGTTTGTTCATCAAGTGGCTTAGTAAAGATATCGGCTAATTGATCTTTAGTATTAATGTATGCAATATCGATATCTCCCTTTTGTTGGTGATCCCTTAAAAAATGATACAGAATGGCTATGTGTTTAGTGCGGCTATGCTCAACGGGATTATCCGCCATGCGGATTGCACTCTCATTATCACATAGAAGAGGAACTTTGGTTAATTTGTAACCATAGTCCCTAAGGGTTTGCCTCATCCAAAGTAGTTGCGCGCAACAATGGCCTGCGGCAATATACTCGGCTTCGGCGGTAGAAAGAGCTACGGAATTTTGCTTCTTTGAAGCCCAAGACACCAAGGATCTTCCCAAGAACTGGCAAGTCCCCGATGTGCTCTTTCTATTGATTTTACACCCCGCCCAATCGGCATCCGAGTAACCAATTAAATCAAAAGTGGATCCCCTAGGATACCAAAGCCCAAACTTAGGAGTATAAGCCAAATATCTCAAGATTCGTTTTACGGCCGTAAGGTGAGCTTCCTTAGGGTCGGCTTGGAATCTTGCACACATGCATACGGAAAGCATAATATCCGGTCGAGATGCACATAAATAGAGTAAAGAGCCTATCATCGACCGGTATACCTTTTGATCTACGGATTTACCTTCCGTGTCGAGGTCGAGATGCCCATTGGTTCCCATGGGTGTCTTGATGGGTTTGGCATCCTTCATCCCAAACTTGCTTAGAATATCTTGAGTATACTTCGTTTGGCTTAGGAAGGTGCCCTCTTGGAGTTGCTTTACTTGAAATCCCAAGAAGTATTTCAACTCCCCCATCATTGACATCTCGAATTTCTGTGTCATGATCCTACTAAACTCTTCACATGTAGATTCGTTAGTAGACCCAAATATAATATCATCAACATAAATTTGGCATACAAACAAATCATTTTCAAGTGTTTTGGTAAAGAGTGTAGGATCGGCCTTTCCGACTTTGAATCCATTAGTGATAAGAAAATCTCTAAGGCATTCATACCATGCTCTTGGGGCTTGCTTGAGCCCATAAAGTGCCTTAGAGAGTTTATAAACATGGTTAGGGTACTCACTATCTTCAAAGCCGGGAGGTTGCTCAACATAGACCTCTTCCTTGATTGGTCCATTGAGGAAGGCACTCTTCACGTCCATTTGATGAAGCTTGAAGCCATGGTAAGTAGCATAGGCTAATAATATACGAATTGACTCAAGCCTAGCTACGGGTGCATAGGTTTCACCAAAATCCAAACCTTCGACTTGTGAATATCCCTTGGCCACAAGTCGGGCTTTGTTCCTTGTCACCACACCATGCTCATCTTGCTTGTTGCGGAAAACCCACTTGGTTCCTACAACATTTTGATTAGGACGTGGAACCAAATGCCATACCTCGTTCCTAGTGAAGTTGTTGAGCTCCTATTGCATCGCCACCACCCAATCTGAATCGTGTAGTGCTTCCTCTACCCTGTGTGGCTCAATAGAGGAGACAAAAGAGTAATGCTCACAAAAATGTGCAACACGAGATCTAGTAGTTACCCCCTTATGAATGTCACCGAGGATGGTGTCGACGGGGTGGTCTCGTTGGATTGCTTGGTGGACTCTTGGGTGTGGCGGCCTTGGTTCCTCATCCTCCTTGTCTTGATCATTTGCATCTCCCCCTTGATCATTGCCGTCATCTTGAGGTGGCTCATCTCTTTGATCTTCTTCTTCATCAACTTGAGCCTCATCCTTATTTTGAGTTGGTGGAGATGCTTGCATGGAGGAGGATGGTTGATCTTGTGCATTTGGAGGCTCTTCGGATTCCTTAGGACACACATCCCTAATGGACATGTTCCTTAGCGCGATGCACGGGGCCTCTTCATCACCTATCTCATCAAGATCAACTTGCTCTACTTGAGAGTCGTTAGTCTCATCAAACACAACGTCACAAGAAACTTCAACTTGTCCAGAGGACTTGTTAAAGACTCTATATGCCCTTGTGTTTGAATCATATCCTAGTAAAAAGCCTTCTACAGTCTTAGGAGCAAATTTAGATTTTCTACCTCTTTTAACAAGAATAAAGCATTTGCTACCAAAGACTCTAAAATATGAAATATTGGGCTTTTTACCGGTAAGGAGTTCATATGAAGTCTTCTTGAGGATTCGGTGAAGATATAACCGGTTGATGGCGTAGCAGGCGGCGTTAACCGCCTCGGCCAAAACCGATCTGAAGTCTTGTACTCATCAAGCATGGTTCTTGCCATGTCCAATAAAGTTCTATTCTTCCTCTCCACTACACCATTTTGTTGTGGGGTGTAGGGGGAAGAGAACTCATGCTTGATGCCCTCCTCCTCAAGGAAACCTTCGATTTGTGAGTTCTTGAACTCCGTCCCGTTGTCGCTTCTAATTTTCTTGATCCTTAAGCCGAACTCATTTTGAGCCCGTCTCAAGAATCCTTTTAGAGTCTCTTGGGTATGAGCTTTTTCCTGCAAAAAGAATACCCAAGTGAAGCGAGAATAGTCATCCATAATAACTAGACAGTACTTACTCCCGTCGATGCTTATGTAAGCTATCGGGCCGAATAGGTCCATGTGTAGGAGTTCCAGTGGCCTCTTAGTCGTCATGATGTTCTTGTGTGGATGATGAGCACCAACTTGCTTCCCTGCTTGGCATGCGCTACAAATCCTGTCTTTCTCAAAATGAACATTTGTTAATCCTAAAATGTGCTCTCCCTTTAGAAGCTTATGAAGATTCTTCATCCCAACATGTGCTAGTCGGCGATGCCAGAGCCAGCCCATGTTAGTCTTAGCAATTAAGCAAGTGTCGAGTTCAGCTCTATCAAAATCTACTAAGTATAGCTGACCCTCTAACACTCCCTTAAATGCTATTGAATCATCACTTCTTCTAAAAACAGTGACACCTACATCAGTAAATAGACAATTGTAGCCCATTTGACATAATTGAGATACGGAAAGCAAATTGTAATCTAATGAATCAACAAGAAAAACATCGGAAATGGAATGGTCAGGAGATATAGCTATTTTACCCAAACCTTTGACCAAACCTTGGTTTCCATCCCCGAATGTGATAGCTCGTTGGGGATCTTGGTTTTTCTCGTAGGAGGAGAACATCTTCTTCTCCCCTGTCATGTGGTTTGTGCACCTGCTATCGATGATCCAACTTGAGCCCCCGGATGCATAAACCTACAAAACAAGTTTAGTTCTTGACTTTAGGTACCCAAATGGTTTTGGGTCCTTTGGCATTAGACACAAGAACTTTGGGTACCCAAACACAAGTCTTTGACCCCTTGTGCTTGTTCCCAACATACTTGGCAACTACCTTGCCGGATTTGTTAGTTAACACATAAGATGCATCAAAAGTTTTAAATGAAATACTATGTTCATTTGATGCACTAGGAGTTTTCTTCTTAGGCAACTTGGCACGGGTTGGTTGTCTAGAACTAGATGTCTCACCCTTATACATAAAAGCATGGTTAGGGCCAGAGTGAGACTTCTTAGAATGAATTCTCCTAATTTTGCTCTCGGGATAACCGGCAGGGTATAAAATGTAACCCTCGTTATCCTGAGGCATGGGAGCCTTGCCCTTAACAAAGTTGGATAATTTCTTAGGAGGGGCATTAAGTTTGACATTGCCTCCCTGTTGGAAGCCAATGCCATCCTTAATGCCAGGGTGTCTCCCATTATAAAGCATACTATGAGCAAATTTAAATTTTTTATTTTCAAGTTCATGCTCGGCAATTTTAGCACCTAGTTTAGCTATATGATCATTTTGTTGTTTAATTAAAGTCATGTGATCATGTATAGCATTAATATCAACATATCTACATCTAGTGCAAATAGAAGTATGTTCAATGGTAGATGTAGAGGGTTTGCAAGTTTTTAATTCTACAACCTTAGCATGCGATATATCATTTTCACTTCTAAGGTTGGAAATTGTAACATTGCAAACATATAGTTCTTTAGCAATTAATTTCTCATTCTCAATCCTAAGGCTAGCAAGAGTAACATTTAATTCTTCAATCTTAGCAAGTAACTCAACATTATCATCTTTAAGATTGGGAATTGAAACATTACAAGCATTTGAATCAACCTTAGCAACTAAACTAGCATTTTCATTTCTAAGGTTGTTGATAACATCATGGCATGTGCTTAGCTCACTAGTTAATTTCTCACATTTTTCAACTTCTAGAGCATAAGCACTTTTAACCTTAACATGCCTTTTGTTTTCCTTGATTAGGAAGTCCTCTTTGGTGTCCAAGAGGTCATCCTTCTCATGGATAGCACTAATCAATTCATTTAATTTCTCTTTTTGTTGCATGTTTAAGTTGGCAAAAAGAACGTGCAAGTTATCCTCCTCATTGCTAGCATCATCCTCATCACTAGAGGTTTCATTTTTAGTGGATGATCTTGATTTTACCTTCTTCCTTTTGCCGTCCTTTGCCATGAGGCACTTGTGGCCGACGTTGGGGAAGAGAAGGCCCTTGTTGATGGGGATGTTTGCGGCGTCCTCGTCGGAGGAGGAGTCGGAGGAGCTCTCGTCCGAGTCCCACTCGCGGCATACATGGGCGTCGCCACCCTTCTTCTTGTAGTATTTCTTCTTCTCCTTTCTTCTCCCCTTCTTGTCGTCGCCCTGTCATTGTCACTAGAAATAGGACATTTTGCTATAAAGTGACCGAGCTTACCACATTTGTAGCAAACTTTCTTGGAGCGGGGCTTGTAGTCTTTCCCCCTCCTTTGCTTGAGGATTTGGCGGAAGCTCTTGATGACGAGCGCCATTTCCTCATTGTCGAGCTTTGAGGCGTCGATTGGTTGTCTACTTGATGTAGACTCCTTCTTCTCCTTCGTCGCTTTGAATGCGACCGGTTGTGCGTCGGACGTGGAGGGGCCGTCAAGCTCGTTGATCTTCTTTGAGCCTTTGATCATCAATTCAAAGCTTACAAAATTCCCGATTACTTCCTCGGGAGTCATTAGTGTATATCTAGGATTGCCACGAATTAATTGAACTTGAGTAGGGTTAAGGAAAACAAGTGATCTTAGAATAACCTTAACCATTTCGTGGTCATCCCATTTTTTGCTCCCGAGGTTGCGCACTTGGTTCACCAAGGTTTTAAGCCGGTTGTACATGTCTTGTGGCTCCTCCCCTTGGTGAAGTCGGAAGCGACCAAGCTCCCCCTCAATCGTTTCCCGCTTGGTGATTTTGGTCACCTCGTCTCCTTCGTGCGCGGTCTTTAACGTGTCCCAAATTTCCTTAGCATTTTTCAACCCTTGCACCTTATTATACTCCTCTCGACTTAGAGAGGCGAGGAGTATAGTTGAGGCTTGGGAGTTGAAGTGTTGGATTTGGGCCACTTCGTCCTCATCCCCTACGGATGGTACCTGTACACCAAACTCAACAACATCCCATATACTTTTGTGGGGTGAGGTTAGATGAAATCGCATTAAATCACTCCACCTAGCATAATATTCACCATCAAACGTTGGTGGTTTGCCTAATGGGACGGAAAGTAAAGGCGTATGTTTAGGAATGCGAGGATACCGTAAGGGGATCTTACTAAACTTCTTGCGCTCATGGCGCTTAGAAGTAATGGATGGCACGTCGGAGCCGGAGGTGGAAGGTGATGAAGTATCGGTCTCGTAGTAGACCACCTTTCTCATCTTCTTTTTCTTGTCGCCACTCCGATGCGACTTGTGGGAAGAGGCTTTCTTCTCCTTCCCCTTCCCTTTGTTGCGGGACTCTTCCGATGAAGCTTTCCCGTGGCTTGTAGTGGGCTTGTCGCCGGTCTCCATCTCCTTCTTGGCGTGATCTCCCGACATCACTTCGAGCGGTTAAGCTCTAATGAAGCACCGTGGCTCTGATACCAATTGAAAGTCGCCTAGAGGGGGGTGAATAGGGCGAATCTGAAATTTATAAACTTAATCACAACTACAAGCCGGGTTAACGTTAGAAATATAATCGAGTCCGCGAGAGATGGTGCAAAACAAATCGCAAGCGAAAAAGAGTGTGACACGCGGATTTGTTTTACCGAGGTTCGGTTCTCGCAAACCTACTCCCCGTTGAGGTGGTCACAAAGACCGGGTCTCTTTCAACCCTTTCCCTCTCTCGAACGGTCCCTCGGACCGAGTGAGCTTCTCTTCTCAAATCAATTGGGAACCAAACTTCCCGCAAGTACCACCACACAATTGGTGTCTCTTGCCTTGTTTACAATTGAGATGATCGCAAGAACGAATGAGAAAAAGAAGCAATCCAAGCGCAAGAGCTCAAAAGAACACAACAAATCTCTCTTACTTAACACTAAAGCTTTTGTGGAATTGGGAGAGGATTTGATCACTTGGGTGTGTCTAGAATTGAATGCTAGAGCTCTTGTAAGTAGTTGGAAGGTGGAAAATTTGGATCACTTGAATGTGGGGGTGGTTGGGGTATTTATAGCCCCAACCACCAAACTAGCCGTTTGGTGGAGGTTGCTGTCGCATGGCGCACCGGACAGTCCGATGCGCCACCGGACAGTGTCCGGTGCGCCAGCCACGTCACCAGGTCGTTGGGTTCCGACCGTTGGAGCTCTGTCTTGTGGGCCCGCCTGGCTGTCCGGTGGCTCACCGGACAAGTCCTGTAGACTGTCCGGTGTGCCACCCGCGCGTGCACTGCTCCTCTACGCGCGCAGGCGCACATTTAATGCGTTGAAGTCGACCGTTGGCGCGAAGTAGCCGTTGCTCTGCTGGCTCACCGGACAGTCCGGTGTGCACCGGACATGTCCGGTGAATTATAGCGGAGCGGAAATCCGAAGCTGGCGAGTTTAGAGTCGCTCTCCTCTGGTGCACCGGACACTGTCCGGTGGTGCACCGGACAGTCCGGTGAATTATAGCGAAGCGCCTCTGAGAATTCCCGAAGGTGAAGAGTTCAGCATGAAGTCCCCTGGTGCACCGGACACTGTCCGGTGGCACACCGGACAGTCCGGTGCGCCAGACCAGGGCACACTTCGGTTATCCCTTGTTCTCTTTGTTGAACCCATTTCTTGGTCTTTTTATTGGCTTAGTGTGAACCTTTGGCATCTGTATAACTTATGGACTAGAGCAAACTAGTTAGTCCAATTATTTGTGTTGGGCAATTCAACCACTAAAATCATTTAGGAAATAGGTGTAAGCCTAATTCCCTTTCACCTGGTGCACCGGACAGTCCGGTGCGCCAGACCAGGGTGCTCTTTGGTTTCTTTTGCTCCTTTCTTTTTGAACCCTAACTTTATCTTTTTATTGGTTTGTGTTGAACCTTTAGCACCTGTAGAATATATAATCTAGAACAAACTAGTTAGTCCGATTATTTGTGTTGGGCATTCAACCACCAAAATTATTTATAGAAAAAGGTTAAACCCCATTTCCCTTTCACACACATCCCCAATGGACATGTTACTTAGCGCGACGCACGGGGCCTCTTCATCATCTAATTCATCAAGATCAACTTGCTCCGCTTGCGAGCCATTAGTCTCATCAAACACAATGTCACAAGAAACCTCAAATAATCCAGTGGATTTGTTGAAGACTTTATATGCCCTTGTGTTTGAGTCATATCCTAGTAAAAAGCTTTCTACAGCCTTGGGAGCAAATTTAGATTTTCTACCTCTTTTAATAAGAATAAAGCATTTGCTACCAAAGACTCTAAAATATGAAACATTGGGCTTTTTACCGGTGAAGAGTTCGTATGATGTCTTCTTGAGGATTTGGTGAAGGTAAAGCCGGTTGATGGAGTAGCAAGCAGTGTTGATTGCTTCCGCCCAAAACTGGTCCGGAGTCTTGTACTCATCAAGCATTGTCCTTGCCATGTCTAGTAGAGTTCTATTCTTCCTCTCTACTACACCATTTTGTTGAGGTGTGTAGGGAGAAGAGAACTCATGCTTGATGCCCTCATCCTCAAGAAAGCCTTCGATTTGTGAGTTCTTGAACTCTGTCCCATTATCGCTTCTTATTATCTTGATCCTTAATCCGAACTCATTTTGAGCCCGTCTCAAGAATCCCTTTAAGGTCTCTTGGGTTTGAGATTTTTCCTGCAATAAGAACACCCAAGTGAAGCGAGAATAGTCATCCACAATAACTAGACAATACTTACTCCCACCGATGCTTATGTAAGCTATCGGACCGAATAAATCCATGTGGAGTAGCTCGAGCGGCATGTCAGTTGTCATGATGTTTTTGTGTGAATGGTGAGCGCCAACTTGCTTTCTTGCTTGACATGCGCTACAAACCCTGTCTTTCTCAAAATGAACATTTGTTAGTCCTAAAATGTGCTCTCCCTTTAGAAGCTTGTGAAGATTCTTCATCCCAACATGGGCTAGTCGGCTATGCCAGAGCCACCCCATATTAGTCTTAGCAATCAAGCAAGTATCAAGTCCAGCTTTGTTAAAATCAACTAAGTATAGCTGACCCTCTAATACTCCCTTAAATGCTATTGAATCATCACTTCTTCTAAAGACAGTAACACCTATATCTGTAAATAGACAGTTGTAGACCATTTTGCATAATTGAGATATAGAAAGCAAATTATAGTCTAAGGAATCTACAAGAAAAACATTGGAAATAGAATGGTCAGGTGATATAGCAATTTTACCAAGTCCTTTGACCAAACCTTGATTTCCATCCCCGAATGTGATAGCTCTTTGGTGATCTTCGTTTTTCTCGTAGGAGGAGAACATTCTTTTCTCCCCTGTCATATGGTTTGTGCATCCGCTATCAATTATCCAACTTGAGCCCCCAGATGCATAAACCTGCAAAACAATTTAGGTCTTGTTCTTAGGTACCCAAACAGTCTTGGGTCCTTTGATGTTAGAAACAAGCACCTTGGGTACCCAAACACAAGTCTTGGAGCCCTTGTGTTTGCCCCCAACATATTTGACAACTATTTTGCCTGATTTGTTAGTAAGCACATAAGAAGCATCAAAAGTTTTGAATGAAATATTATGATCATTTGATGCAGTATGAGTTTTCTGTTTAGGCAATTTAACATGGGTTGATTGCCTAGAGCTAGAAGCCTCATTCTTATACATAAAAGCATGATGTGAAACAATATGAGGTTTCCTATCATGAATTCTCCTAATTTTGTGCTCAGGATAATCAGCAGGATATAAAATATATCCCTCATTATCTTGAACCATGGGAGTTTGCCCTTATAAAAGTTAGACAATTTGTTAGGGGCATTAAGCTTGACATTGCTTCCCTGTTGGAAACTAATGTCATCCTTAATGCCAGGGCATCTCCCATTATAGAGCATGGTTCTAGCAAATTTAAATTTTTCATTTTCAATTTCATGCTCATTGATTTTAGCAGTTAATTGAGCTATATGATCATTTTGTTGTTTAATTAAAGCAAGATGATCATCTATAGCATCAACATTAATATCTTTACATCTAGTACAGATAGTAACATGATCAACAGTAGATGTAGACGGTTTGCAAACATTTAATTCTTCTATCTTAGCATGTAATGTGGCATTCTCATTTCTAAGACAGGAGATAGAGTCATTGCAAACATTTAAATTTTTAACCTTAGAAAGTAAACTAGCATTTTCAGTTCTAAGGCTAGAAATTGATTCATTCAATTTATCAATCTTAGCAATTAAACTAGCATTTTCATTTCTAAGACTGGTAATTGAATCATGGCAAATGTTAAGCTCCTTAGTCAAGTTTTCATTTTTCTCTACTTCCTGAGCATAAGCATTTTTTACTTTAACATGCTTTTTGTTTTCTTTAGTAAGGAATTCTTCTTGGCTGTCCAAGAGTTCATCCTTCTCATGAATGGCACCTATCAATTCATTTAACTTTTCTTTTTGTTGCATGTTAAGGTTGGCAAAAAGAGTAAAAAAATCATCTTCATCTTCACTAGAACTACCCTCATCACTAGATGTAGTATACTTTGGGGTGGTTCTAGTTTGTACCTTCTTCTTTTTGATGTCCTTTGCCATGAAGTACTTGTGGCCGACGTTGGGGTAAGAGGAGGCCTTTGTTGACGGCAATGTTGGGGGCATCCTCGTTGGAGGAGTCGGTGGAGCTCTCATCGGAGTCCTATTCCCGACACATGTGGGCATCGCCGCCCTTCTTCTTGTAGTATTTCTTCTTTTCCTTCTTCCTCCCCTTCTTGTCGTTGTCCCTGTCACTATCACTAGACATAGGACATTTAGCGATAAAATGACTGGGCTTACCATATTTGTAGCACACCCTCTTAGAGCGGGGTTTGTAGTCTTTCCCCCTCCTTTGCTTGAGGATTTAGCGAAAGCCCTTGATGATGAGCATCATCTCCTCATTGTCGAGCTTGGAGGCGTCGATGGGGAGCCTTCTTGATGTAGACTCTTCTTTCTTCTCTTCCGTCGCTTTGAATGCGACGGGTTGCACCTCGGGTGTGGAGGTGCCACCTTGCTCCAAGTCGACGATGTGTTTGGAGCCTTTGATCATTAGTTCAAAGCTCACAAACTTTCCTATCACTTCCTCGGGAGACATTAATTTGTATCTAGGATCCCCACGAATTAATTGTACTTGAGTAGGATTGCGAAAAACAAGGGATCTTAGAATAACCTTGACAATCTCATGGTCATCCCATTTGGTGCTCCCGAGGTTGCGCACTTGATTGACCAAGGTCTTGAGCCGGTTGTACATTGCTTGTGGCTCCTCTCCTTGGTTGAGGACGAATCGACCGAGCTCCCCCTCGATCGTCTCCCGCTTGGTGATCTTGGTCACCTCATCTCCTTCGTGCGTGGTCTTTAGGACATCCCAAATCTCCTTGGCACTCTTTAACTCTTGCACCTTATTATACTCCTGTCGACATAAAGAGGCAAGGAGTATAGTAGTTGCTTGGGAGTTAAAGTGCCAGATTTGGGCGACCTCGTCCGAGTCGTAGCCCTCGTCCCCCACCGTAGGTACCTACGCTCCAAATTCAACAATGTCCCATATGCTTGCGTGGAGTGAGGTTAGGTGATGCCTCATTTTGTCACTCCACATACAATAATCCTCACCATCAAAATATGGTGGTTTGCCTAATGGAACGAAAAGTAAAGGAGCGCGCTTAGAGATACGGGGATAACAAAGTGGCATCTTACTATACTTCTTGCGCTTATGGCGCTTAGAAGTGACGGACGTCGCGTCGGAGCCGGATGTGGAGGGAGACGAAGAGTCAGTCTCGTAGTAGACCACTTTCTTCATCTTCTTCTTCTTGTCGCCACTCCGATGCGACTTGACACGAGGAGGGGATCCCTCCTTGGCTTTGGTGCCGGACTCCGTTGATGGAGCCTTCCCGTGGCTTGTGGCCTTCTCGCCGGTTTCCATCTCCCTCTTGGCAGATCCTTCCGACATCACTTTGAGTTGTTAGACTCTAATGAAGCACCGGGCTCTGATACCAATTGAAAGTCACCTAGAAGGGGGTGAATAGGTGGAATCTGAAATTTATAAACTTAAGCACACACTACAAGCCGGGGTTAGTATTAGAAATGAATCCGAGTCCGAAAGAGAGGGGAAAACAAATCAACCAAGAAATAAAATAGATGAACACGGTGATTTGTTTACCGAGGTTCAGTTCTAAAGAACCTAGTCCCCGTTGAGGTGGTCACAAAGACCGGGTTTGTTTCAACCCTTTCCCTCTCTCAAACGGTCACCTAGACCGAGTGAGCCTTTTCCTTAATTTCCCGGGTCACTTAGACCCCGCAAGGGCCACCACACACTTAGGTGTCTCTTGTTTCGATTACAAATCACTTGAGAAAATAAATGAGAAAGGAAGAAGGCAATCCAAGAGGCAAGAGCTTAAAAGAACACAAAATCTCTCTCTCACAAGTCACTAAGTGTTTGAGATGAATTGGGGACTTGGAGAGGCTTTGATCTTTTGAATTGTGTCTAGGAGTGAATGCTAGAGCTCTTGTAATGAATGTGAAACTCAGAAATCTTGGATGCTTAGAGTGGTTGTGGTTGGGGGGTATTTATAGCCCTCAACCACCAACAAGCCGTTGGGGGTGGCTGTTGTCGATGGGCGCACCGGACACTGTCCGGTGCGCCAGCCACGTCACCCAACCGTTAGGGTTCGGGAGCTGTCGACCGTTGGAGGCTTTGTCTTCTAGTGGCACCAAACAGTCCGGTGCCACACCAGATAGGTACTGTTCACTGTCCAGTGCGCCTCTGACTTCTGCGCTTTGACTCCGCGCGCACTGTTCTTCACTGTAGCGATGTCAGGCGCCGTTGCAGTCGACCGTTGCGCTGGATAGCCGTTACTCCGCTGGTGCACCAGACAGTCTGGTGGCACACCGGATAGTCCGGTGAATTATAGCGGAGAGCGCCTGAAGAAACCCGAGAGGGGCCAGTTCAGCCCTGTACGGTCCTGGTGCACCGGACAATCCGGTTCACCAGACCAGGGGACACTCAGTTTCTTTGCTCCTTTGTATTTGAACCCTATCTTCAATCTTTATTGGTTTGTGTTGAACCTTTATGCACCTGTAGATCATATACTCTAGAGCAAACTAGTTAGTTCATTATTTGTGTTGGGCATTCAACCACCAAAATTACTTATAAGAAAAGGTTAACCCTATTTCCCTTTCAAGGTTAAGAGGTCTTTTCTTTTGAGGAAAGCTTTTTAGGTCAGGGCTGCGATTACGGTCAGTCCTATGGCTCTGATACCACCTAAAGCATCCTGATCCTTTGGGACTCAAATGTGATACAGTTACTAGTCCCAGAAGGCTAGTAAACACATTCATTTCTTCAAATAGTATAGAGTCTCGAATAATAGTTATTACAATACCAAAATGCAAGCTCTAGAGAGCCTGGAAATATAGCACAATGGAAGATCATCTAGCCCAAGCCACAAATAGACTAGGTGCAGACACAGCCTCCCCCCCTTCTAGTCGAACATAGTAGAAAAGAAGTCTTCGGTAGCTGAAAAACATAAATAAATCTAGGTGAATACACTAGGTATTCCGCAAGCCCATCCCGCCCGTAAAAAGAGAGAGACCTATATGGTACATGCTTGGTATGGTGGAGTTAAAGTCACTCATTTCTTTTTCAGAGAAGGGCGATACTTGATGTTTTGCCCAAAAGATAGGAGTAGCACATTTTCACACTCAACCACCACTGAGCTTCTCGCTCCCATGGCATTGCTTTTATTTCCAAAACACTCGCACACTTCCCCTTTTTACGAAGATAAAAAACACTAATTGCCATATCACACCAGACTCGTCCATACCAGTGGACACAGACTATTCAAATATGTTTTAAACTCTGCGGAGAGGTGTACACTTTATCCACTAGTCCGACTCTACGGTCTCATGGCCAATGAGACCCAAATCCGAAACTCTTTCCTTCCTTGCACGTCCTTACCTTAACGATTATACTGGAAGGAGTCAGGCCACCACCATACCCAAACCGGACAAAACATTCCCCTTACTTATCCTCCCGGTGCTCCCCAGCCATCATAACCCTGGGGTTTGGCCGTACAAGTTCAGATTGAGTGACTGCCCATAAAGTCTCGAGTGGTTGTACTTGTCATGAGTACATGTAGTGAAGGATGATAAACTGGTCCTTATATGAGGGGATGAACCTTCATGCTCACACCTAACCCGGCTGAGCCAACATCTTAGGCCCTCCCCTAAACCAGGGAGTCCCTAATCATCCCACTCTGTTGGTGACAAGGGTGAATACCCTTCATCGCATACTTCTTTGAAAACATTTCTATTTTTAGAAAATCACCATTTTCTCAACCCACATTTTCATACCTCAAAAGAGATTGTTTAATGCAGGTTATCACTCGACTCACAATGCATAGATCCCAACCCATACTCCGGCTTAGGCGGTTGTAGAAAGAGTAGGTAATTTATGCATCAAGGGAAGAATGGACTTGCCTTTGTCGAAGCTCTCTAGGCACGAGAGCTCTAGTTCCGGGAGGTTGGGCTCCTGCCCTTCTTCCAGAGCTACGATTTCCGGAGGGTCGGACCCTTCTTCGCCTTGCAAAAACAGGCAATAACAATACATCAAACATTTTTGGCTAATATAGTGTGTCAAATTCTAAGTATTATTATTTTGTGACTTAGAGAATTGTTGGACTATTTTTGGTGCATAAAATATCAACATATAAATATATATATATATATATGTGAAAATGGGAAAAGGAAAAAAAGGAAAAAGAAAAAGAGAAGGGATTCTCGGCTAGTCGGGTCGAGGGGGGATTTTGGCCCAGCGCGGGTGCGAGGCGCCGTGGTCGATCCAACCTAGATGGCCCACAAGCGAGGAAACGGCGCGGGCGGGCGCGGGGACGGCGCCGTGAGCGCGGGCCCACGCACCAGAGAAAGGGGGAAGGGCCAACAACGTCGGGCGGCTGACGGGGGAGGGGCGAACCGGCCGGGGTCGGGGAAAACCGACCGCCGATGAGGTTTCGCGGTGGTTCTCCACCGTGGTTCCGGTTCTCAGGGGTCGGGGAGGTGGGCTAGCGTGGCCAGACCCAGGCGAACACGGTGATGGGACCAATTTGGCTGGTGGCGCTCTGGGAGGGACTAACCACGAGGAGGTGGTGGCTCCGTGTTGGCGTGATCATCAGTGAGGCCACTGGGCGTGACGGGGGAGGCGAAAGTGGTGCCTCGTGTTCGTGGTGAGGTGGTGAAGTTCGTGAGCTAACTCAATTGGACCTTAGGCTACTAGAGAGGGGAGGGGGAACTCACCGGAGCGGAGGGAGAAAGCGGCGTGAGGGATGGTCGAGGCCGGTGTGAGGAGAGGTGGAGCTCAGGCGGTCCCTTTTATAGGCGCTCGAGGGAGGGGAGGGGTGGAGGCTGGCGGGCACCGGCGAGGCGCACTGCGGCGGCGATAATGGCGGCACAGTGGTGGCGATGGGATGGCTTGGTGAAGACGGTGGCGTACGGTCACCCGCTCACAGTGTACAGGGACGAATCGGTGCCAAACTTCACTGGTGAGCGAGTAATGGCGAGGAGACAAGGCGAACGGTGACCGGCGGTGATTGCGTCGATGCCGATCACGAGTGAGGGAGAAGGGACTGACGACTGGGGCCCACGTGAGAGAGCGAGACGGGTGCGGCTGATGGGTGGGGCCAGTCGGTCAGCGGGAGGGAGGGGGCGGTGCGAGCGAGGGCGCACGCGGCGGTTGGGCCGAGCTGGGCTGTGAGCGGAGGGGGAGACATGGGCGCGAGAGGGAGGGGAGGGGGTGGGTCGGAATTGGTCGAGCCGAGGAGGGGGAGAGGGTTTTCCTTTTTTTTCTTTTTTTTCTCTTTTCCTTTTTCCTTAATTCCTTTTCTCTTTTATACAAATATTCATTTATGCTTTCTAGGTGCCAAAATGAAATATTATATGTGAAGTGCTACTAGAAGTCGTGATGTATGTATGGTGAATGAAATGCTCATGACATGAGGTCTTAAGAGAATTAAAGAGGGGGTAGGAGTTTAGGGTTTCTAACCTTGGGATCAAAAATTGGGATGTTACAGAGCACCTAGAGGGGGGTGAATAGGTGATCCTGTGAAAATCAACTTTAAATGCCACAAACTTGGTTTATGGGATGTTAGTGAAATCAAACCAAGGTGTTATGACAAGAGAGAGAAGTGACTTCTTCACTTAATTGCTCTTCACAAAGTGAGTGTTAAACTTAGAGCAATTATCAAGTGAGTAGAAGATCACACAAGAATATCAACAAGTGACACATCGATTTTTATCCCGTGGTTCGACCAAGTAGAACACTTGCCGACTTCCACGTTGTGGTGTCCCAATGGACGAGGGTTGCACTCAACCCCTTTCAAACGATCCAATTATCCACTTGAATACCACGTTTTTCTTCCTTATAGTATATGTTCCCTTTGTGAGGAATCTCCACAGGTTGGAGTCTCTCACCCTTACAAGATTGATCTCAATGAAAACCACAAGAGTAAGTGAGGGAAAGAAACAAACACAAAAGCTAGAGTCGTAGCAAAGTCACGCACACAAGTCAAGACACAAGCACACAAAACACAACGCAACGAGTTCACAACTCGACAAGTGCTCAAATCTTAATCGCAATGATCCGGATGCGTGTTTGCGGAGTCTAGGCGTCTTAGGATGTTCAATGGAGGCTTGGTGTCCTGCTCCATGCGCCTAGGGGTCCCTTTTATAGCCCCAAGGCAGCTAGGAGTCGTTGGATTTCCATTTGGTAGGCAATTCTTGCATTCTGTCGATTGGCGCACCGGACATGAACAGTGCCCGATTTCTTTCCTTCTCTGGCGAAGCCGACCGTCGAGCCCTCAGTACCCTTGGCACACCGGACAGTCCGGTGCGGCCTAGTGACTGTTGGCGCGGGCCACGCGTCGCCCGCTAATCGTGCCGCCGACCGTTGGTGCGGGCGCTATCGGCTCACCAGATAGTCCGGTGAATTTTAGCTGTAGCGCCCTCGGCGATTTTCCGAGAGCAGCAAGTTCGCTGCTGGACCAGCCTGTGCACCAGACACTGTCTGGTGCACACCGGACAGTCCGGTGCACCGCAGGCTGGTGCCAAACTTCTCCAATCCAATCTCATTTGACTTGACAAGGTTCCTAGCACTTAGAGGAATATATTAGTACCAAAAACAATTCACTAAGGCTAGAGGCATACCTTGATTCTTGATTTGCATCTCTTTAGCACTTAGCATATATTAACCAAAATAATGTGTTGGGCATCTAATCACCAAAACATTTATAGAAATGGCCCAAGGGCACATTTCCCTTTCAATTAGTCACTTAAGAGCTAAAGATTCAAACACGGAGAGCTAAAAGTGACTAAAATGATAAAAAGTACCAATTTAGTCACTTTTAGCTCTTTGTGTTTGGATCTTTAGCTTCTAAGTAACTAAAGTTTAGTCATTTTTGCTTTAGCTTCTAGGATCCAAATAGGTTCTTGATACGAATAGAGTTTTTTTTGAAAAAAAATACCCTCTAACAACTTATTTCAATGGATATCCAAATATAACCATATTCTATTATGGGTTTCTCGCTAACTAAAGATAGAAAAATATAAATGACTATATATTGCATTTAATATATAGAAAATTTACTGGAGATTGGAAATATATACAAAATGGTTTTTATGTAAATGACTTTCTAAATGATAATTTAGAGTGTAAAATTTAGAAAGACTCATGGAGATGTTCTAACTATTAGCTCTGGTATATTCAAACAACCCATTGACCCCAAATTAGGGCGACCTATCAAGCAGATTGGGTGGAGTGTTTATTTTCCTATTGATTGGCCCTTGTCGTAGTGGGTTGGTCAAAGGCTACCACTGGCGCGGGTCTTAACTTGAACAAGAACGTCTAAGGACCAAGGGGAACTTATGCTTAATGTTGGTTAGGTTATTGTCTACTAAGCGGGGTCATTTGACTGGAGGCTGTCACAACGATAGGCTTTTGGTCGATCCATCTCAGTCAGATCAAATGAGAAGCATGCATAAGTTCTTGGGAATCGAAAACTTATTTAAAGGTAAAACTTTCTTAGCTTCACAGTGTTCTAGGTGTTTGCGAGGATGTTGTCGTTGGAGTCTCTTAGCTTATATGACCATGGCCATAACACTTGAGCGACGACCTAGGGAACAACTTGTGCCACCTTGGGACGACAATACATTATAGTCGTTGTCTCTCTTGCTTCCCCGAGCAGGTCGACGGTTTGTTGTTCGTTGACTACATGTCGCTCATTGAAGTTGACGATCCTCGGAGCGTCATACTTAATGTCGACTGAGAGAACTACCTCAAACCTATAGACCAAGAAAAAGAGCATGAAGTTGGTGGATCGAGTTGGAGTTGTTTGTAAACTCAATAAGGTCAAAGGGAGTTTGGTTGTGCGTCGACATGCGCACCTCTGGAGTTTGTCAAAGATGTTAGGCTTTAACCCCTAAATGATCTAGCCATGCCTGCTCAACCTAGCCATTGGTCATGGAATGCGCAACAACTTCCCAATCTATTCAAATGTTGAAGTCGTCGCAGAATTCGAGGAAGGATCACTTGGTAAAGTTGGTCTTCTTGTCGGTTATTGTGTGAGGAAGCGTCGTAGGGCTTCATTGTCGCAGTATTTGTGCCTCATGCAGTCATGATGTGAGCACAACGTGTTCATGAGCTCTTCTAACTGGTTGTGCTCAGTGCACGACCACACCCTTCGACCACATCGATCGTGCTGGCTGGGGGACACATGGGGGTATGACAGTCGTGGAATTTGAGTTAGTAGGTTAGTGATGGAAACCACTTCGTTGTCCTACGATCGATGAAGGTCACTAGGTCATTGTCACTTCTCCCCTGATCGCGAGGAACACATGCTTGGCTCCATGGTTGGGGGGCACCCTTCGCCTGGTCGCTGAAGATCACATCAATCGCCTCCTCGCTAGATGCGTGGTTGAAAGGTCCCTTATAAGTTTTGGCATTTAAAAAGGTCTCTTATAAGTTTAACTAAGATATTAAGTATTGAGCAATTTTTTAGTTTAAAGTTTACAAAGTTCAACACACAGAGTCAATATAAATAAACAGGGTCTCAGGCCATTTCCAATTGTTCAACAACCAAGACGCAAGAGGCAACAACCGAGCTTTTTGGAACTGAGGTATGCCCAAGAGTGGGCTTATGAAAAAGTTATTTTGAACCATGCAATTGGATATATAGTATTATAATACGTTGTGACTTGGTATTGTGTTATCCAACAGTGATTTAGCCCCATCTGAAGGCTTGTTAAGCATATGTGCGGTATTCTGTTTGGCCATAGCGGATCTGGCCGAGGAGCGCTCCTGGCCGAGCTCCCTGCCGCCGCCGGCGCTCCCATCTTCCCCGCCGTCAGCTGAAAGAAAAGAGAACCAATTCTTCCCTGCGCCTCCTCCGGTACGTCTTCCTTTCTCTTCTTCTCCATTCCCATCCTCCCCCCGTCGGTGAGCGCAAAGCGCCATGGATAAAGCCACTGAGAAAGCTTTGAACTTAACACATAGTTGCTTCCTGTGACCATGGGAAAGCTCCAAGCTCCAATCCCATGGCACCAGAAACTGCAAATGGGGCTAGGGCGGTGGAGGGGAATAGAGGCACAACCACCGTCGACATGAGCAACATTAATTATGGCACCAGCAGATTACATTCGCGCCATCGATTATGCAGGACACATGATCCGATATGTTTTAGTGTCAATAACATTAAATAGTAACAGTCAATACTATAATGTGTTAGTGAATCTCATTATTCGTTTGATTGAAGGCGCAGAGATTAAATCGAGTTTGGGATGGTCTTTTAGATGCCATTAGACAGATGCAATTATCTGCCGATGAGTTGAGGAGGTTGAGCGGCCACAATCATGTGCCTGAGTATGTAGAGTATCTGCACAAGAATAGCCTGGTTAATGCCATGAGTGTTGTTACTGAAATTGCACAAGGTCTAGATACTGTGAGGAGGGATTTGGAGCAAGTTCTTATTGGTCCACAACCTCTACTTGAGGATTACGAAGACCTTGGACTGTACGATGATTTCAAATCTGATGGTGATGTTCATTGTGATTGTAATGAGCAGTGTGGTTCGGATGAAGACAACTCTCTGGACTCGGATGAGATCAATGATAGCCGTCTATCACATATGAACGAGCGTATCTGAGCTATTTATCTGTGAGAGAGTCGCCTCCTCGACAATAGCCATGTATTAATTTGATGTAGTATTATATGGCCAATGTATGTTGTGATGTCCTGAATGGTACTTGTAGTTCATGATGTATTTTGTGAGACTTGTAGTTCATGATGTATTTTTAGCTCAACTTTGTTTCGGCCATGATTATTTCAGCCATAATCTTCAACTATGTGTGCCTAGTTCAATGAACTATGTTATCTTTTCGGCCCTAAACATATGAAACATATGAAACAACAATAACACTCTCATTGGATTACTTCGAAGGCCACAACAAATTAAATAAATAAATGTTAAGTTCTCGACATAGAAAAACATACAATTATGCATTTATGCTCCAAGGACAGTCGCCTCCACGACAATAGCCTCTATATTTCTTCGGGGTACTAGCCTCAATACCTAACTCGAATTCTTTGTCTATGGCATATTGTCTCATTGCCAGCCTAAATTCAGTCATAGATGCATACAAGCTGCCAACCTCCATCGCTGGATGATTAGAGTCATAGACAACTCTGGTCTTGTGCGGCAAAAAATCAACACAAGGCAAAGGTGCTGAACCATCGCCACCAAGTTCATCTAGATTATTTCCATGACCTCTACGATTGCAAGCATCCTCTCTCTCTTTATTTTCTCGTTCATCCTCGACAACTAATCCAAGTTTGAGGTACATAACACTCTCGTTGGGTACATGTTGAGGTCCTTCTTCTTCCCATCGTAAATCCGGTAAAATTCCCTCAAAATCATTTCCTTGAGTTGACGAATCCGGTACCGAATGACCTTGCTCTACAACATTAATGGGAGGGGGAGCACTAATATCCTAAGGCGCGGCTGGTACCTCAATCAACAAGTGCTCAACATCTTCAATGGCGAGGGACCAATTCACATATGTCGCATTGTGTCGCTGAACATCAATTTCATTGAAAAATCTATGGGGCACGAGGAGGTCAAGGAAGCTTGAATTGGAAACGAACCGTGGTTCTCGTCGCCGGTTGCTGTGGATTCTCCATTGCTGCCGGGAGTATCCATTGCAGTATCTGCCTGGGAGAGTGGAGGAGAGCAATGGCCTCAGCTCGGCACGACGGCCACTGGAGCTCGCCAACCGGGGCCATGCGCGCTTAACTGGAGCTCACTGGAGACACGACAAACAGGTTAGCGCGGGGGAGGATGGGAATGAAGAAGAAGAGAAGGGAAGACGTACCGGACGAGGCGCGGGGAAGAGAAGGATGGGAGCGCCGCCAGTAATGGACGGGACCGGCTCGCTGCCGGGAGGGAGCTCGGTCAGGAGCGCTCCTCGGCCAGATTCGTTATGGCCAAACGGAATGCCGCGCATATGCTAAACAAGCCTTTAGATGGGGCTAAGGGGGTGTTTGGTTTCTAGGGACTAATGTTTAGTCCCTTTATTTTATTCCTTTTTAGTGTATAAATCGCTAAATATAGAAACTAAAATAAAGTTTTAATTTCTATATTTGGTAATTTTGGAACTAAAAATGGAATAAAATCTAGGGACTAAACATTAGTCCCTAGAAACCAAACACCCTCTAAGGGGGTGTTTGGTTTGTAGGGACTAATTTTTAGTCCCTACATTTTATTCCACTTTAGTTACAAAATTATCAAATATAGAAACTAAAACTCTATTGTAGTTTCTATATTTGTCAATTTATATACTAAAATGGAACAAAATGAAGGGACTAAACATTAGTCCCTAGAAACCAAACACCCCCTAAATCACTGTTGTATAACATAATACCAAACCACAACATATTATAATACTATAAATCCAATTGCAGGGTTAGAAATAATTTTTTTCAGGAGCCCACTCTTGGGCATACCTCAGTTCCAAAAAGCTCGCAACAGCCAGCCCTAGGTCTGAACTCTCTCGGACGGGTGACAGGCTGACAGCCGCCGCCCGCCAGCTTTGGAGAGCCACGGTGACAGGCCGCCAGCAGCCATCGACGGCCCTCCCTCCACCTCGCCGTCGTCCCTCTTCCCCCATCTCGCCGAGCCATCGTCCCTCCACAGCAGGACCACCTCACCGAGCCGTCGTCCCTCCACAGCAGGAGTGCAGGACCGCATCGCCGAGTCGTCGTCTCTCCACACCAGGTCCGACCGACTCGCCGTCTCGCCGACGTCCAATCCTTGCCCTCCCCTGAACTCACCGTGCGGGCTTCCAGGTTCGCCGTCGCGGCGCGGCTACCTCGCTCCGGCTCCCAGCTCGTCCGGTCCAGCTCACTCGCGGTCGCGACCATCTCCGTCCACCTCATCCCTCCGGCAAGCAGTTGCTAAACTCATCCAGGGTCAGGTGTGAACTGCATATCAGCATATGTGAATTCTGTGTGTGTTTTAGTGATATGATTGCGTGTGTGTCAGTGTGGGTGTTTTATTTCAGTTTCAGCAGTAAGCTACGTGGCACTGAAGCTGCTGCTACTGATTCAGAGATGAGCCCAGGTTCAGCGCTTGAACCTGTCTGTTCCTCGATCGCACCTTGTCTCGATTTCATGTGTAAACAGTTCACCGGCCTTAAAAAATAAGTCCATGCTTTATAGCTCTAGAGTCTTGGTTTAAACACATGGATCTAAATCTCAACGGTTTGGGATATCTAAGTCTCTGAACTTTGGTAACTCCTTATGTTATGGTGGGTAAAACATATGAAAGGCGGCCCAAGCAGCCCATAGGCCAGGCCATGCCAGGAGATCAGGATTAGAGGGATAAGGATAAGTTTGTTAGATTAGATATCAAAAGGAGAGATAGTAGGAGTTTGTTAGAGGATAAGTAGGGGCGGCAACAGTTTATGTGCGCCTGTACTAGGCTATATAAAGTCCTTAGTTTGTACCCAGGAGGATTAGCAAAGATCAATCTAAGAAGAGTATTGCTCCTTGCCACATTCTGTCTCGGCCGTGCGCCAGCACGGCTCCTTCTCGCCCTCAATCCTCAAGGCCTCGCCCTACTACCCACTCATACAACCTCAGAAGTCGAGATCACTACACCTTACTATATTTCCAGGAGCCATTGGCAATTTTGCCATTATCATTTATGGGTTTCGTTAATATGCCATGAGTAATTTCTCATATTTCCAGAGTCTCAGGTTCAGGGTTCAGAGCTCAACATCTCAGTCCCAACCTCGATCGTTTATTACAAATTTTCTTCAAATCTTATAGTGTAAATTATATAAACAACCTTAAGCAAAGTCTTAGTTGGTACAACCCTCTTCCATTTTGTTAATTCACTATATTTAAACATGTACTGTTTTGAGAGATATAAACTTCTGAATTTTGCTAAATCTTGCTGTTATTTGGAACTTCATTGTCAAATTTGAAGTTTTATCGTGGCATTTTATACTTAAATTTCAAATTGAGGGGGTACATTTAACCACTATTCACCGAATTTCTAAATAGATTTTATTGAATCACATATACGCCATACACTATGGGGTAAAATTATGGTACTGATTACGCTTCCCTAAATCATTTATTACGATATCGTTTACTCATTATTGTGATCTTTGTGAAGTTGTCAATTTGTGAACTTGTGAATTTGTGATCTTTGTGAATTTGTCGTATTGTTAACTTGTGATAATTGTGAACTTGTCATATTGGGATATTTTCATATTGGTATGTTTGGCGATCTTATTTTAAATTCTGACCGTTACCGGTGTATTTTCCGTGCCAAACTTTCGTTTTCGATGTTTCCGAAATACTGATACCGTTTTTGTTTCTGGAGTTACCGTCTTCGATTTTGTTTCCAATAAAAAAAATGAAAACGGAAACTGTTTTAGCGTTTACCGACCGTTTTCATCCCTACCTCTACCCCTCGCTCTCTGCCTCTAAAACACACACGATGGCCAGTAGCAGAGTGCGATTCCCCATTTGTCTCTTTGAAGATGAACCCTAACCCTAGGGTTTGAGGAGAGGGATCCCCTTGCCGTTGCCACTTTCTCTCTTCGCGACATGGCTTCTCCACCATCCAGTGCAGATGTAACCTGAGGCAGCTGTCGTAAATGTGCAGCTCTCTGTCATCAGTCCTCAGTTTTACAAAAGTTCCTTCAATATCAATGAGCCTCGCGAAAGGGCTTCTAACCGAGTTGGTTAGGTGGTCTGAGTAGCAATCCTTAGGTCCTGAGTTCGAACCGTAGTGGGAGCGAATTTCAAGTTGAGGTTAAAAAAGGTCACTCGCTGGTTCCCCTGGTCGTGTGCACATGATATGGACTGGCTTATGGGGGGCGGATTCTCGTGTAGGGACTAGGAGGGTTCAAAGCACGCGTAAAGATCTGGCCTATAGGGGGCGAACCCTCATGTTGCATGGGGGACCAGCTTTCGTGACTTTTCTTAGTCGGGACTCCGATTGAGCTTCTTAATATAATACCGTGGGGGCGGTCTTTCCCCTACCGGCCGAGTTTTTTTTAATATCAGAGAGCCTCAGTTTTATAAAAGTTCCTGCAATATCAGAGAGCTTTTCCCCTTAAATCTGTCAACATGTTGGGCACAACCATTTCCTGTATGTTGGGCAAAATCATTTCCCCTTGAATGCTGACCAAAACAAATTCCCGTTGAATCTGTCAACATGTGTTAATACAGGTGCTGAGTGTGTAGATGTATGATAAGCAGCACCTAACAAAAAATTCAGCACCACAAGCAATTAAACAGAACAGAAGCAGCAGAACAGTGCCACTCAGCACCACAAAAAATCAGGAACATAAGAAGCAGCTAAACAGAACAGAAGCTAAACAGAACCTGTAGGACTGAATGTGAAGCCACTTTCAGCAAAAAAAATCAGCACCAGAAGCAGCAGCTTGTAGATTCACTTTCCAAAAGCAGCAGAAGCTAGTTTCCAAAAGCAGTTTGTAGATTGAGCACCAGAAGCAGCAATCTGTAAGCAAAAACTTCAGCACCAGATTCAGTTTCTGAGCCAGTTTCCAAAAGATTTAGTTTCGAAATTCAGCACCTGATTCAGTTTCTAAGCTAGTTTCCAAAAGGTTCAGTTTGTAGATTCAGTTTCCAAGCCAGTTTCTAAGCACCAGTTTGTAGATTCAGTTTCTAACCAAAAAATTCAGCACCAGATTCAGTTTCTAAGCTAGTTTCCAAGCCAGATTCATAGTTCACATACATAGTTCTGGAGCATAGTATTTCAACAGAAGTTTCAGGAGCACAGTAGTTCAGATACATAGTTCAACAACAAATGCTTCATGAGGACAATAGTTAATTGTTTTCTTCCTCGGAGTAGTTCAACAAGTGCTTCTGAACTACTGTGCTTCTGAACTATTGTTCAACCCGGCTGCGAGATGGAGAAGGAATGAGATAAACTGTAACCCACCCCTGCTCTGACCGCCAGAAAGCGAGAAGCGGCATGAGTGCTGCGGGAGGGGCAGTTTGCTCCCAAGGTTGGCAATGCCATTTTGGCGATGCAATTGTTCGGAGTGCCAAAACATCAAAGTGTTATGTTAGGAGTGTTATAATAGCAAATTTCTCTAGCCTATAGAGAATTCCCCGCAGAAAATCGAGGATCGGGTCTCCATTGCCATCTCTACCACAGACTCTTGGGTTTTTGTCGTTGTTGTCGCCGCGTAGTCGCGTACTTAATGGGCTGCACGGTCTGGCACATGTAGGCCCAGTCCAACTAAGAGAATAAACTATACTACTATATAATCCGCCAATTTAAACTTTGCAAAACCCACCCAACCAAATCATCCCCACACCCACAACTTTCACTAAATCCACCAAACAAATTGCACCCAGACTTAACACATCATCAAAACCAACGATTCAGATCACTGGATGCCCCTCTCCCTTACTCAAACCCAATGGCCAATATTATTTGGAGCATTCCTCATCCCTCCCCCTCTCCCTCCCCCGTGACCCCACCGCCCCCTCCCTCTCCCCTCACTCGCACCGCCGTCGCCGTTGACCTCTTCCCTCCCTGGGATCGTAGCATAAGTTATATGCTAGTACTCTTATATGCTAATACTCTGTAAAAAAGGGGGAAAATAGGACTACACTTTCTTTCTTCCACTTGATGCCTCACACAATTCTGCGTCGCCCAACTTTGTGACTCCTTTCCTGCGCCGGCGTACCCATCCTCCACCACCACTGGCCGCCCAGCCGCCCCCCACGGCCTATGCGGCTGTGTCCGTGCGACGGGGTCTTTGAGGCCGCAGTCCGCTGCCGCGCCATCGGCTTAGGGGCCCGTGCCCGTGAGTCCCTCCCTCCCTGGCAAAGTGTTGAGCACAGCTGGTGAGAGCACTGAGCATCTTGTTCCCCTCCATTCTCTTCCTCCTTGCAAGTTCTCCAAATCTTTAACCCTAACTTTCCTGTTTCCTCCGATCTAATGTAGTTAGCTGGTTGTTGAATTTTCCCTCGAATTTGTTCAATTGATGCAGCTTTATAGCTGTCTGCAGTAGAAATTTGTGTCTGTATGTAAATTGTGTGACAAATTTTATGGTACTTTACCAAGTTAATAAATGGTTCTTACCGAATTGCTAAATGCATTATGCCTTTGCCGCCACCGCCACAGCAGATCAGCAGCTCTTGCCTTATCCCGCTGGCTGGCCGCAGCACCGGTGGTGGTAAGGGTGGTCTCTCATCCCTATATCTTCTTGGAGGCTCATGCTTGCTTGCGCTCCTAATTTACTTCTGCTCTCATTCACTTCTTACCACAGTGGTGGAGGATGGCATCGAAATACGTGGCCAGGGTACCGTCTCCATGGTGGGCGCCACAACGTCGTTTGGTTGGTTCATGGGTTTCCGTCTGCTCGGTAAAATGCGGTGCATTGGGTAGGTAACTATGTATATGTATTTTTTCTAGCCTGGTGCAGTGCTGAGAACTGTCTCATTGAGTCATCACTAAGCCTCCAGCATTGGGTCTGCCATTTCGTTTTGCTGTCGTCTGTGCCTTGAGATAAATTGGCCTTGTGTGCCTTGAGATAAATTGGCCTTGTGTTCTGGCAGGAGGACGGGATGTTGTGTGCGCTGCTGTTAGCTTCAGACCATGCATCGACATTCACAAGGTGTATAGGATTGGTTCCTTTGCTTTATTCTGATATTATACTTATGTGTGTGAAAAAAATAAAAATACTGTGGTCAGCTCTACACTTCTACATGATTGTAAATTGATGCTCTGGTTGTGACATGATATGACCAATTTTTAAGTATATTATTTTCTTTTCTGTAGTGTGGTTAGACTGTGGACTAATGGTGTTAAAATTACCGAATTTCGGCAATCAGTAGTCATCTAAGTTCAGAGTTCAGACACCTCACACCTCTGGCTGTAAAAGTACAGTTTATCTTATGAGATATGTTTTTAAATTTTCAGGGGAAAGTTAAGCAGATTGTTGGTTCTACTCTTCGGGATTCATCCAATGATGGCATGGAACTTGTGACAAACTTTGAATCAGACAAATCTCCTGCAGAATTTGCAAAATCATATAAAGAAGATGAACTTCTTGGAGGACATGTTATAATGCTTGGCTCAGATCCTGCAAGCCAGGCTGCTGCACTCGAGGCACTACATGCATATCCTGGTGAGAATTTGTTATCTAGTTGCTGCAAGAACTGTGGTTGCTCATTGGGTTAGCCTCTTGCGTTTGGCTGTTGCTCTTGTTAGTCTTATTTGTAGTAGCACTTATTGTTTGCCACTTGTCTCTTATTGGGTGCTCTGGATGTTCCATATTCTAAAATACATAAAAAATCAAAGTATTTATTTTAAAAACTAGCACATCAAAATATCAGATAGATTTTTGAGGCATAGAAACGATTTATTATCCTGTTCAAACTTGGAAAATAATTTTGATTTTAATAAAGCACCATAAGCTCCTTTTAATGCAATGATACATAGCTCTCCTACGTAATTCGAAAAAAGCACCATAAGCTGCATTGCTATCCCTTTTAATCGTAAGTCATTGATCAAATGCTGCTGCCGATGGATGAAAATTATATTTATTTCATTTTCATCATCTGTATTCAACGCAGTGATTTAAGCATATAGTCTTTCAATTGTGGAAAACATGTAAATCGTAAGTAATATGGCAACTCTGGTTTTCATTTTGTTAGAGTTAGATACAAGATTCTGCATATGCATATTGGTTTATGGTATCCAAAAAAACTCGGTCGGGGAGGGATTGACCGCACTCCCGGTATTAATGTCTAGGGTCGGCACTTAAAGATGCACACAACCCACTGATAGCTAAGAAGAGACTGAAACATTGGCCCCGGCCGAGAAAATCTCCGAACCCTGGCCTAACGGGCCGGCATCAACCGTCCACTCTGCAACGGCTCAACCGAAGGGTGGCGCACATGACATCGTAACCCAACAGCGGATGATGCACAACGAGGAATTTTTTTAATCAAGCCGGAAAATTTGTCCCCGAGGGGAATCAAACCCGGAACTTTGAAGGTGCTACTCGGAAGCCCTTAACCACTAGGCTAGAGGCCCTTTCACGTTTATGGTATCCAAGAAACTGTATTATGTACCAGTTGAGTTTATTTTGTCAAACATATGATCTTTGTGCATGATCATGAAATTTACTGAATAGAAATGTGGTATTTGTTGTACGACAATTAAGTTCATCGTGTTAATTTCCTTTCTGATAGGTTTTTGTTACAAAAAGTAGATATAAAGTTAGGCTGGTGATGATTAACACATCAACATATTAGCCCCCCACCCTGTAGATGGCTTTATTCAAAGGCTGTTTGAAGGCTGTCTCTAGTAGTATTAGGTGATAATGTACTTCAGCTACACTTTGTTGAAACCCTAATTTGTGTGAGATTACAGGGTAAAGTATTATTGCAATCCGGTGCTCGTTTTGTTCTCTACGGTCACAGCCAACAGCCTTCTTGTGATGGAGATTTTTACATCTTCCAGTGTTTCTTCTGTTAGTATGGTTTGTTTCTGCTTTAAGCCATGAGATGCCATCAATGACAAACTGCAATGAACATGGGCTATCATACTAGGTGGCTTGCAAGTTGGAGGTGGAATAAATTTGCAGAATGCAATGTCTTACCTTAATGAAGGGGCCAGTCATGTGATAGTGACCTCTGTAAGTGCTCATGCTCTAAATCTGTGCAAACTTTGCTATTTTTTTTTCTTCTTCATTATGTGATGTATTGTGAAGGGAGGGCAGCAGTAGAGCCTACCGTCTGTAACTGGAAGGTCCCGGTTCGAGCCCCAGCCTCTGCATATTATGCGGGTAAGGCTTGGCGCTTAAAGATACCCTTCTGCAGACCCCACACAGTGCGGGAAGCCTACGACACTGTGGACTCCCTTCATTATGTGATGTATTGTGTAAATGTTTTTTTGGTTAGTCTGTACTTCTATATGAAGATATAATTAGGGCCTATCTCCATTATATTCGTATTTCTATTTGCTTTTGTTGGTCTAAAACTGTTACTAACCCTTACAATGAAAACTAGACTCAGCATGTGTAGGACCTAAACATCCTGACTTTATTAGGGTGGACAAACGAGATCCGCATAAGTGACCAAGACGATGATGCCACTGAGCAAACGTCGTCGTGGAACCCGAAGCCGCAAGCACATGAGGTGTAGAGGTATGGTAGGAAGGAAGATGCAAGGTATCCAAGATGTAGAGGAGAGGCGAAGATTTACGGCGACGACCAGTCCCAATCACATCCCCTGTGTGACGATCCTGTACAAAACAAGATGAGTCATCAAATCCAACAAAACAATTGTGATCAGTAATTTGACCAACTGATAGTAGATCCATGGATAACTCAGGAACAAAAAATATATTTGGAATAGTAAAATTAGAATCAGAAAGAGAACCCTTGTGGGTGACATGACATAATGTACCATCAGCTGTCTGAACAGAGGTACCCTCGGTGACAGGTGTAGTAGATGCCAGACGTGACTGATCAGATGTCACATGAAAAGAAGCACCAGAATCAAGAACCCAAGATGATGATATAGCACCAGCAGAAGAAGTAGCAGCAACCACAACTGAGCCTTTAGGAGATGGTCCCATACCACGACCACGAGTAGCACGACGGACACGAAAATCAGCCAACTTCTCTGGAAACTTAGCAAAACAGTTCTCAGACCGATGAGTGGTCTTTTTGCAGTGTTCACAAGGCTGAAAGGTGTTCCTAGACCTCTAAGCAGCAGCCAACACACTGTGAGAACTTACACCAGTAATAGAAGACATAGATTTCAGACGAGTCTCTTCAGCAAGCAATTCGGACAATGCCCGAGCCATGGTGAGAGTATCCGAACTGTGAAGCAGCCTTGCACGAAGGGAATCGAATTCAGGTCGAACTCCCATAACAAATCTGTAGGTAAAGAACTTGTCAATGAACTTATGGGCTGGACAAGGCACAACAGTACAAGCTGGCACCATGGAGGTCAATGCACTCATAAGACGATCAAAGGCGGAATAATATTCATCAATGGACATATCATGTTGCTCAATCACATGAGTCTGCTGCATAAGAGTATGTAAAAGAGCACCGCTATCCTGAACAAACCGATCCTTCAGATGTGACCAGATAGCCTTAGTAGTGGTAAATTTGGACAGACTCATAATCATAGTTGGTTTAGTGCTGTTGACCATTGCAGCCATTACTTTGCCATCATTGATCTGCCAAGTCTTAATTGCAGCAGCATTGCTTCGATCAACGGCTAAAACTGGAGAATCTTCAGTCAAATGAAAAAGTAAACCATGACCCCTTAATGCAGTCTGAACACAAAAAAACCCATTCTGGGTAATTCTGGCCATCAAGCACAATGTTGACAACAATAGCGTTGGCCGACATATTGCAGATTAATAAATCACTGAAGAATAAGAGATCTGAAACAACTGGCTGGAAGGTACCAAAATCCCGATCTTGAGCAGCGGATGAACAGTGATGATAGACACCAAGCGCAGCAGCACCGCAGGCCGCGACTGCGCGCAGAGGGCGAACGAGGAGGCCGCGACTGCGCCGGGTGGACGAAGACAGCAGCAGCAGAGGGTCGCGATTGCGACTGCAGCAGCCGCGCGGGCGCGCAGAAGGCGCGACAGCAGCAGTGCCGGGCGGCCGCAACTGCAGCAGAGGGCGTGCAGCAGCCACGCGGGCGCGCAGAAGGCGCGACAGCAGCAGTGCCGGGCGGCCGCAACTGCAGCAGAGGGCATGCAGCAGCCGCGCGGGCGCGCAGAAGGCGCGACAGCAGCAGTGCCGGGTGGCCGCAACTGCAGCAGAGGGCGTGCAGATGAAGCGACGGCAGCAGGGGCAGGATCCTCGACGGCGGGCAGCAGAGGGCGCGCGGATGAAGCGACGGCAGCAGGGGCAGGATCCTCGACGGCGGCTGGGGCAGGGGACAGCCGCGTGGGAGAAGCCCGATCCGCGGCGGCAGGGGTAGGAGCCTCGACGGCGGGCGGCGGATCCGCGACGGCGGGCGGCTGATCCGCGACGGCGGACGGCCGCGACGGCGTCTAAGGCAGGATCCTCGACGGCGGCGGCTAGATGAGGAAGAGAACAGCCGCGACGGCGGCTGGGTGGGTAGTGGAAGGACAGCCGCGACAGCGGCTGGGCGAGAAACAGCCGCGAAGGCGGCAAAAAAAGATTAGGGTTTCGTAACCTGCTCTATACCATGTTACTAACGTTGAGATTGATAATCTGTCCCTAAGGACTATTGGTAATATATAGGCAGTAGGCCTGGGCCTAATGGGCCTTAACAGTGTCTACCACCACATTTTGTTTATTCCTTCATGCCAATGTTATTTGCATCTTGGCTGCCTCGATTTCGTCTTGATGGACACAAGTTTGTAGTCACATTGCTGCCGTTGAAGAATGCTTTATCACCATTCTTGTACAGCCCCTATTCCACATTGGGCTTGTCAATATCCTTACCGCTTGGTCAATACGCTTAGTTGCCCATCCTCGTCTCATCTCTGGATGCCACTTGAACTTTGGTGCAAGTGCAAGTAGATGATGTTATCACTTTTCAGCTGCTAGTATTGATTATTTCTCTTCTAATAACATCTATATCTTCTGCTTAAGCAACCTTCGATAATAGTCCTGAGCTAGCTTGTTCTAATATGGAGGTGAAAGTTTTTCCCCCTTGTTGTACTTGTTGCGTTGTTTGATAGTTGTCATTGTTGGATATTATTTTTTGCACAAACATACCTTGCTTTTACTGCAGGTCGCCTTGTATATTATTTGAGTATCTGTAACTCATGTATTCAAGTCTTTTATGTAGTATGTGCTTAGCGATGGCAAGATGAACATTGAAAGGCTGACAAAACTTGTCGAGCTGGTTGGGAAACAGAGGCTTGTGCTGGACCTTAGCTGTCGAAAAAAGGTACCGAGTACATAGGGGAATTATGTTATTTTTCATTTTATGATGCTAGATTCATGTTTTGGTTCTTTTCCATCTGTGAAAACAAGTGAACAGTGTGGGGTTGTGATTCGCTGAATATGCTAATAATATATGCGAAGTGCAATGAAATAGATAGAGTGAAGTAAGCATTTCAACTATTTTATGTGAACTGTGGTAGATGCATTCTTATGTGTGCACTCTTTTTGTGGTCACAAATGCTACTCTTCATTTCATTTTCTTTATGTAATCAGAGGAAGGAAGCAAGCATATTTCTTGTACATACACTTTTTTCATCCTATTCTCTACTCTTTCAATCTTTGAGTATCTTCTAACCACATTGTTCCTGGTTAGGATGGCAGATATACTATTGTAACTGACAGGTGGCAGAAGTTCAGTGATGTGTTTGTGGATGAACCGGCATTAGAATATCTCGCTGCCTTCGCAGATGAGTTTTTGGTTCATGGTGTTGATGTGGAGGGCAAAAGGTGCAACTGTGGAATTATTATCAAGTCTTCCTTTTATTGATTAAAAAAATCATATTGCAACATTGACATGACCATATGGGACAAAGTTGCTTTGCAAGTTGTCATATCCTATTATTCCGAAATATATATGATGGACCAGTTTTTACATACCGATTTTAAGTTCTGAAATTGTTTCTTCTTTGAGATTTTTTATATGGGTATATATTGTGTCCTACCATTGAAATTAATCTGCTGCTCCCAAATGAAAATCATACTAAATAGGCTCTCGTTTTTGTGAGTATCAACAATGACAAAAAAAACTTTTTTATCTCAACAAGTTGGGCACATAAACTACCAACAAAAGGAAGTATAAAATGTAAAGGCATTAATACTGTAATAGTACAAGGGGATCTAAACCCTAGCTCCTTTGTTTGGAGTTTAATGTAGATTTTGATCTAATTTTCTGTTTGGATTGATTATCACTTTGTATTATCTAATTAATTTCCATATTCATCCATGTTAAGTACTCTAATTCACTGACTCTTGATTTCTTATCTTCTGAAACCTCGTTGGTTATCCTGCTCTTGCAATTTAAAATTTGCTACTGTCCTGTTACCCTGATTCTATTTTAAGCTAGGATGTGAATTACAGGTTAGGGATTGATGAGGAACTTGTGGAACTATTGGGGCATCATTCACCAGTGCGTACAGACTTCAAATTTGGACTTCCAGTTTTCTTTTCTGGATCTTCGTTTCATTCTTTATATATTTTTTCTCCTGTTTAGTGCATACTGTAGTCTTCTAATTTTACAGCTTACGCTATGCTGTCGACAAACTATACTAAAATAGGAAGCAAAACAGGGTATTCTTTGTTATAACAAATATTTGTGTTGGTGATTATTATTTCAAAAGCAATAAACTAACTTGACTGCGGTCATAATTTAAAATTCTCTTCAGTCTTTCTACAGGTCTTGGTCCAGTCAAATCAAAGACTAGTTGATTAGCCATCTTTCCATGCTTATTTCTATTGAGCTCATAACTATCATGTGCAATATATCTGTGTGCATATATCAACAAATGAAATTTTAATATATCTGTGTGCATATATCTTTATGTTTTAGTGTTTCTGTTCCTGTTTCTAAGCTCACCGCTGTTTCTTTGACTTTGTAGATCCCAGTAACTTATGCTGGGGGTGTGTCAACAATGGATGACCTAGAGAGGATAAAGAAGGCAGGCAAAAGTCGAGTAGATGTAACTGTTGGGAGTGCTCTAGATATATTTGGAGGAGATTTACCCTACAAAGATGTTGTCCTTTGGCACAAGAAGCAAAGTATGGTTGGCCAAGTGTCAAGGAACATGTGGTAGCGATCAGTATTGCCAGAATTTATTGTGTATCGCTCGCTAAAAGCATATTTATTTTCATTACAAAACTTCATTGTGCGTTTGAATTACTGAGCTTTCTTTTGCTTTTGCTTTTGGTTGTTTAGACAGTCTCCAGCAACGTTCCCTAACTTTAACCCTCTAAAGAAATATTCCTCATCCTTTATAACATTCTCTAAAAGATTTCATACTCTATATCTTTTTAACTCCAATAACTTCATCTAAATTTCTCTCTATATGTATAGTGCCACCGAATACATGCATATATATTGTTCGTTGTTGGAGAGCCTATACCTTTGGCGGATGAAGAGGTGTCTCTATTTACTGGACTTTTACCGTTCGTTGTTGGAGAGCCTAGAGAATGAATGAAACACTAAATTTACCGAACAGACGGTATTGCTGGATGCAGTTTTAGATTGACTGAGGGACCCTAGCTTAGGCTAACCTGACTTAAAATATATAACATCTCATGTTTGATTATCTTCATGTGTCTTAGCCTTGTCCATTGGAGATGTTGTTTGATTGTCTTCATGTGTCTTAGCCTCGTCCATTGAAGATGTTGTTTAGTTGCTTTTATAAATACTTGCTGCAAGAGTTTAAAAGCTATTAAAGTTTATTATAGTTTCATGTGGCCCGGCAATCCGCCAGTCTATAATTTACCATATCATGTCTCAAGCCTTAATACACTTTTAAATAAATTTAAATCATTTAATAGAAACTAATTACATGTTAATACATCACTATAAAAAAAATTAATGGTTGCACCGTAAAGCTTTAACTTGTGCATCTATACTCTAATAGTTTGTGGTCCAACGCCTCGGTCCGACATCTATAGAAGTCTTTTTTTCTTTATTATTTGGTTTCTTTGTGAGCTTCACGTTCAGTTTGGCCCTATTTGTACTCTTGCATATACTTATAGATATGTAACATGTTTTCTAACATCTTGCTTGAGATGTTATTCATTCGAAGCATCCCTTTGTCTAAGTCCACTTGTGCACCCTTTGAAAAAATGTTAGCATAAATGATTGTGTTAACCATCAAAACACCAAAACTTTATTTTAAACGGACCTAAGTCTATTTTACTTGCAATGAGCTAGCATGAGGAACATGGAGCAACATTAAACTCGAAACAGGAGGCAGTATCAAATACTCCCTCTGTTTCTTTTTATTAGTCGCTGGATAGTGAAATTTTGCACTATCCAGCGACTAATAAAAAGAAACGGAGGGAGTATGAGAGTCGATCTTAAGAACATGACGTATGATCCATACCCTCAAATCTGTTTGAGAAAAATCACTATCGAAGGAGGCTACTTGTTTTCTTCTTTGCGTAGAAGATAATACTCCTCCTGTCCTAAATTAATATTTGTTTAAACTTTTTACTAAATTCATGTAATAATTAATGTATGCGTTATATATATATGTCTAGGTTTATAATTATTCATATGAATATGAACATAAAAATCTAGGGCTAAAACGACTACTATTTTGAAAACGGAAGGAGTAGTAAGTTATTTAAGCGGAGGGGAACCATGATGGGCTAGTGATTTAATTTACATATATATATTGGTGTTCTGGGCTCTTACATGAGAAGATCTAGTTAACTGTTGTTACTGAACAGCGAAGACAAATATATAATTTAAGCTCCCCAACTGCTAGTGATTCTGTTAAGAGGTAATGTTTAAAGTAAATTTACAAGAGCCCGTCTAGCTCAGTCGGTAGAGCGCAAGGCTCTTAACCTTGTGGTCGTGGGTTCGAGCCCCACGGTGGGCGCACAATTTTTTGTTTTTTGACATTTTTTGTTTGCTTAGTTGCAGACGGTTTTTCCCCTGCTAGGAGATTTCCGAGAGAAAAAAAAGGCACTACAGGTTAACCAAAACCACCAACCTTTGGAGCGTCGAGGCGACGGGCATTTGCGTAGTTGAAGCTTACAAAGTTGCATATGAGATGAGTGCCGGACATGAAGCGGATAACGTTTTAAACTGGCAACAATATCTAGCTGTTTCAAATTCAGGCGTGGGAAGCTACGCCTACGCGCCCTGGACGGCGTGTAAAGAGCCAGCATCGGCATCATTGTCAAACGATCGACAAGGCCAAGAAATTCCAAATATATTATTAATAAAAAAGAAGGCACAAATTAGTTTGGTTTTTTAGTATGTGTGGCGGAGGAAATTTTGAGAACGAACGTATCAAAGAAGGCACAAGACGATATAGATTGACGCGGCTAGAAGTTGCAGCAAGACAGTGGGTACGGTCTTATATATCCTAATAAATAAAAAATAAAACTATAGTGTGTCAAATGTCAACAAGAGGAGGAGGCAGCCAAATTAGCAGAGGGAGACAAGTAGAGCACGCCTTATTAGCTTGCTTATTTATCGTGGTGGTGTACTTGTTAATTACTGGCACGCATTATCAACAACGCAGTTCTGGATGTGAATCTAGACAAACATTTGTCTAGGTTCCGCACGTATAGTTTTTTTTCTTTTTTTTTTGGGGGGGGGGTGGGGGGGGGGGGGGAACGGAAGCTGTAATAAACGGTACTAGGAACGAAAGCAACCGCCGCGCGCATGTTTTTGCAATAGATTACGGTGACCTTGATGCACCACCGCGTGCTATAAAAACCAGTGTCCCCGAGTCTACTCATCAACCAATCCATAACTCGAAACCTTTTCTTGTGCTCTGTTCTGTCTGTGTGTTTCCAAAGCAAACGAAAGAGGTCGAGGATGTCTTGCAGCTGCGGATCAAGCTGCAACTGCGGATCAAGCTGCAAGTGCGGGTAATGTAATTAAGGCTCTTATTTTCCTTTCTGTAACTGTGTGATCGTGTCCTTTTGTGAATTGTACGTGGTGTCTTTTTTTTTAATTTTTTTTTTTTTGCTTAATTCTGCGCAGCAAGATGTACCCTGACCTGGAGGAGAAGAGCGGCGGGGGCGCTCAGGCCAGCGCCGCCGCCGTCGTCCTCGGCGTTGCCCCTGAGACGAAGAAGGCGGCGCAGTTCGAGGCGGCGGGCGAGTCCGGCGAGGCCGCTCACGGCTGCAGCTGCGGTGACAGCTGCAAGTGCAGCCCCTGCAACTGCTGATCCTGCTGCGTTGTTTCGTTTGCGGCATGCATGGATGTCACCTTTTTTTTACTGTCTGCTTTGTGCTTGTGGCGTGTCAAGAATAAAGGATGGAGCCATCGTCTGGTCTGACTCTGGCTCTCCGCCATGCATGCTTGGTGTCGGTTCTGTTGTGCTTGTGTTGGTGCATGTAATCGTATGGCATCGTTACACACCATGCATCTCTGATCTCTTTGCGCCAGTGTGTGTGACTATGTCCCTGTAACGATTGGCTCAGTGATTGAATATATATACAATACTGTTTTACTAAGTAAGTATGATTACCTCTTATTTTAAATTTCTCTATGTAAATCATGTCTTCTACACAGTATGTTGTACGACCACTATCTGCTGAATGTATAGATGTCTAGAAAGCACGTGGCCCGTTAGCATGACACGAAGCACGGTTTTTTAGCACGACACAAATTAACATGGGCCCAGGCTCAGCCCGGCCCAGCGAGCGTGTCGGGCTCGACAGCCATCCCGACGCGTTGGGCTGGCCCGAGCACGGCCCGGTGGATGTTGGGCTTAGAAACCGGCCCGCTACATTTTAGCGCAGCCTAACCCACTGCCCACCAATACTCCGCAATTCCGCATAAATCCCCCAGTGCCCCATCCCCAGCCCATTGACCAGCGCGACAGCTAGGGCTGGAAAAAAAGCTCGAGGCTCGCGAGCCAGCTCGGGCTCGATCAGGCTCGGCTCGGCTCGGTGAGGCTCGCGAGCCTAAACGAGCCCGAGCCGAGCCTAATTCCGCAGCTCGCTACACTAACGAGCCGAGCCGGCTTGGTGAGGCTCGCGAGCGGGCTCAAGGCTTGGTCCAAACTACTACTTACTCGTATCTCCGTTCACCAGTGTGTAAGTGTGCTGTTTTGGTCACAACTCACAAGGAACTAGAGTGCAGGGACATAATTTTTTATTATATGGAACATATTGTGCTTCAAATTTGAGCTAATGACTATAATTATTGTTGTTGAGTACTTGAGTGTACAGGCTCGCGAGCCTATATCGAGCCGAGCCTCATTACCGAGCTCGCTAAGTGACCGAGCCGAGCCTGGCTCGGCTCGCTATTCCACCGAGCCTCGCCGAGCCGAGCCGAGCCTGGCTCGGCTCGGCTCGTTTCCAGCCCTAGCGACAGCACCTCGTCCTCCAGCCGCATAAACCCCCATTGCAGCCTTGCCCTCCTCGCTCCTCCCGTCCCCGTAACCCTAACGCGTTGAGCGCCCGCTGCTCTCCGCTCTCGGCCTCTCCATCCCCGCTCCGGCGCCCCCGTGGACCTGTCCTCCTCCCCCTATCAATCTCGATACACCACACGGTAACGTTGGATCTCGGTGCTCGTGCTCCGGCTCCTCCTGTCCTCCACTCCTCCCCTCTCTACCGTGAGTCCCTGACCTCAACGACACCGGGGCTCAAAGGCACCGGCGCCGGCGACTGTGAACTGGTGCTCCGGATCTGCTCCTAACTATGAGATGTGTGGATCTTGAGGAACCAGTGCGCGCCTGCTCCATCCATCTCCATGACGAGTCGGCAATGGAACCGGTGCTCCGGGTCTACTACTCACTGGTGCCATCTCCCTGTCCAGCACAGAGGTGACCAGATCTGCTCTGGATCTACTGCTCACTGGTGTTCATCTGCTCTCCTCTGTTAAGCTCCTGTTCTGGTCGCTGTGTGATGAATTGATGTTTCTTGGAATCCTAATCTGCTTGCTGTGCTCTGGATGTACTGGTAACGCCATCGACGAGCCGTGTTTGGCACAGAGCCACAGAGGTAACCTGATCTTGATCTGTTGTTCAGGTTTGGATCCTATGAACTATTGTTTAGGGTTTGGGATTTTTATTCCTATGAACAGAGGTGACTTTGTTGATATGTTGTTTAGGTGATTTTGATCTGTTGTTTAGGCCTTTAGGGTTTAGGTGTTGACTGTCGATCTGTTGACTGTTGATCTGTTGTTTAGGTGATTTTGATCTATTCTATTGACTGTTGTTTAGGTCGTTACACATATATATTGTCGAGCCTCATTCTTTAGGTGTTGATCTGTTGTTTAGGTCTCATCTATGTGAGGCATATAGTTTTGATCTTATATACTTGTGAATTGTGATCTGTGTAAGTGTGAAGGTTGAAAGTCGCCTAGAGGGGGGGTGAATAGGGCGAATCTGAAATTTATAAACTTAAGCACAACTACAAGCCGGGTTAGCGTTAGAAATATAAACGAGTCCGAGAGAGAGGGTGCAAAACAAATCGTGAGCAAATAAAGAGCGAGACACGATGATTTGTTTTACCGAGGTTCGGTTCTTGCAAACCTACTCCCCGTTGAGGTGGTCACGAAGACCGGGTCTCTTTCAACCCTTTCCCTCTCTCAAACGGTCACCTAGACCGAGTGAGCTTCTCTTCTCAATCAAACGGGACACAAAGTCCCCGCAAGGACCACCACACGATTGGTGTCTCTTGCCTTGGTTACAATTGAGTTTGATCACAAAAGAATGAGAAAGTAAAGAAGCAATCCAAGCGCAAGAGCTCAAATGAACACAACAAATCTCTCTCTCTAATCACTAAAGCTTTATGTGGAGTTGGGAGAGGATTTGATCTCTTTGGTGTGTCTTGTATTGAATGTTATAGCTCTTGTAAGGTGTAGAAGTGTAGAAACGTGGATGCCATTGAATGTGGGGTGGGTGGGGGTATTTATAGCCCCAACCACCAAAAATGGCCGTTGGAAGACTGCTGTCGCATGGCGTACCGGACAGTCCGGTGCGCCACCGGACACTGTCCGGTGCACCAGCCACGTCAGCCAGCCGTTGGGGTTCGACCGTTGGAGCTCTGACTTGTGGGGCCTCTGGGCTGTTTGGTGGTGCACCGGACAGGTCCTGTAGACTGTCCGGTGCGCCAACTGCGCGTGCTCTGACTCTGGCGCGCACTGTAGCGCATTGAATGCAGTTGCAGACGACCGTTGCGCGCGAAGTAGCCGTTGCTCCGCTGGTACACCAGACAGTCCGGTGTGCACCGGACAGTCCGGTGAATTATAGCGGAGCGCCCTCTGAATTTCCCGAAAGTAGCGAGTTCAGCTTCAAGTGCCCTGGTGCACCGGACATTGTCCGGTGGCATGCGCCAGACCAGGGTGCCTTTGGGTTGTCTTTTGCTCTCTTTGTTTGAACCCTTTCTTGGTCTTTTTATTGGCTTATTGTGAACCTTTGGCACCTGTAAAACTTATAGACTAGAGCAAACTAGTTAGTCCAATTATTTGTGTTGGGCAATTCAACCACCAAAATCAATTAGGAAAAAGCTGTAAGCCTAATTCCCTTTCAATCTCCCCCTTTTTGGTTATTAATGCCAACACAAACCAAAGCAAGTATAGAAGTGCATATTTGAACTAGTTTGCATAATTGTAAGTGCAAAGGTTACTTAGAATTGAGCCAATATAAATTCTCATAAGATATGCATGGATTGTTTCTTTATTTTTAACATTTTGGACCACGCTTGCACCACAAGTTTTGTTTTTGCAAATTCTTTTGTAAATTCTTTTCAAAGTCCTTTTGCAAATAGTCAAACGTAAATGAATAAGATTTTGAAAAGCATGTTCAAGATTTGAAATTTTCTCCCCCTATTTCAAATGCTTTTCCTTTGACTAAACAAAACTCCCCCTTAATAAAATCCTCCTCTTAGTGTTCAAGAGGGTTTTAAGATACCAATTTTGAAAATACTACTTTCTTCCCCTTTTGAAAACAATAAGATATCAATTGAAAAATTTCATCACTTGAATATATTTTTGAAATCGGTGGTGGTGCGGTCCTTTTGCTTTGGGCTAATACTTTCTCCCCCTTTGGCATGAATCGCCAAAAACGGATTATTTGAGTGAAATATAAGCCCTTACAAACTACTTTCTCCCCTTTGGCAAACGGAATATGAGTGAAGATTATACCAAAGACGGAGAGATGCTCGGAGCGACGGCGAAGGATGAGTAATTTCGATGGAGTGGAGTGGAAGCCTTTGTCTTCGCCGAAGACTCCAAATCCCTTTCAATCTATGACTTGGTTTGAAATTCACTTGAAAGCACATTAGTCATAGCATATAAAAGAGACATGATCAAAGGTATATTAATGTCCTATGTATGCAAGACATCAAAAGAAATTCCTAGAATCAAGAATATTTAGCTCATGCCTAAGTTTGTTAAAAGTTTGTTCATCTAGTGGCTTGGTAAAGATATCGGCTAATTGTTCCTTGGTGTTAATATATGCAATCTCGATATCTCCCTTTTGTTGGTGATCCCTAAGAAAATGATACCGAATGGCTATGTGTTTAGTGCGGCTATGCTCAACGGGATTATCCGCCATGCGGATTGCACTCTCATTATCACATAGAAGAGGAACTTTGGTTAATTTGTAACCATAATCCCTAAGGGTTTGCCTCATCCAAAGCAATTGCGCGCAACAATGGCCTGCGGCAATATACTCGGCTTCGGCAGTAGAAAGAGCCACGAAATTTTGCTTCTTTGAAGCCCAAGACACCAGAGACCTTCCTAAGAACTGACAAGTCCCCGATGTGCTCTTTCTATTAATTTTACACCCCGCCCAATCGACATCCGAATAACCAATCAAATCAAATGTGGATCCCCGAGGGTACCAAAGCCCAAACTTAGGAGTATGAACTAAATATCTCAAGATTCGTTTTACGGCCGTAAGGTGAGCTTCCTTAGGGTCGGCTTGGAATCTTGCACACATACATACGGAAAGCATAATGTCCGGTCGAGATGCACATAAATAGAGTAAAGAGCCTATCATCGACCGGTATACCTTTTGATCGACGGATTTACCTCCCGTGTCGAGGTCGAGGTGCCCATTAGTTCCCATGGGTGTCTTGATGGGCTTGGCATCCTTCATCCCAAACTTGTTTAGAATGTCTTGAATATACTTCGTTTGGCTAATGAAGGTGCCCTCTTGGAGTTGCTTCACTTGAAATCCCAAGAAGTACTTCAACTCCCCCATCATTGACATCTCGAATTTCTGTGTCATGATCCTACTAAATTCCTCACATGTAGATTCGTTAGTAGACCCAAATATAATATCATCAACATAAATTTGGCATACAAACAAATCATTGTCAAGTGTTTTAGTAAATAAAGTAGGATCGGCTTTTCCGACTTTGAAGCCATTAGTGATAAGGAAATCTCTTAGGCATTCATACCATGCTCTTGGGGCTTGCTTGAGCCCATAAAGCGCCTTAAAGAGTTTATACACGTGGTTAGGATACTCACTATCTTCAAAGTCGGGAGGTTGCTCAACATAGACCTCTTCCTTGATTGGTCCGTTGAGGAAGGCACTTTTCACGTCCATTTGGTAAAGCTTAAAGCCATGGTAAGTAGCATATGCAAGTAATATGCGAATTGACTCAAGCCTAGCTACGGGTGCATAGGTTTCACCGAAATCCAAACCTTCGACTTGCGAATATCCCTTGGCCACAAGTCGAGCTTTGTTCCTTGTCACCACACCATGCTCATCTTGCTTGTTGCGGAAGACCCACTTGGTTCCTACAACATTTTGATTAGGACATGGAACTAAATGCCATACCTCGTTCCTAGTGAAATTGTTGAGCTCCTCTTGCATCGCCACCACCCAATCCGAATCTTGAAGTGCTTCCTCTACCCTGTGTGGTTCAATAGAGGAAACAAAATAGTAATGCTCACAAAAATGTGCAACACGAGATCTAGTGGTTACCCCCTTATGAATGTCACCGAGGATGGTGTCGACGGGGTGATCTCGTTGGATTGCTTGGTGGACTCTTGGGTGTAGTGGTCTTGGAACTTGTTCATCTTTCTTATCTTGATCATGGGCATCTCCCCCTTGATCATTGCTCTCCTCTTGAGGTGGCTCAACTTCTTGATTTTCTCCTTCATTATTTTGAGCTTCATCCTCATCTTGAGTTGGTGGAGATGCTTGTGTGGAGGAAGATGGTTGATCTTGTGCTTGTGGTGGCTCTTCGAATTACTTAGGACACACATCCCCAATGGACATGTTCCTTAGCGCGACGCACGGAGCCTCTTCATCACCTATCTCATCAAGATCAACTTGCTCTACTTGAGAGCCGTTAGTTTCATCAAACACAATGTCACAAGAAACTTCAACTAGTCCAGAGGACTTGTTAAAGACTCTATATGCCCTTGTGTGCGAATCATATCCTAGTAAAAAGCCTTCTACAGCCTTAGGAGCAAATTTAGATTTTCTACCTCTTTTAACAAGAATAAAGCATTTGCTCCCAAAGACTCTAAAATATGAAACATTGGGCTTTTTACCGGTTAGGAGTTCATATGATGTCTTCTTGTGGATTCGGTGTAGATATAATCGGTTGATGGCGTAGCAAGCGGTGTTGACCGCCTCGGTCCAAAACTGATCCGAAGTCTTGTACTCATCAAGCATGGTCCTTGCCATATCCAGTAGAGTTCTATTCTTCCTCTCCACTACACCATTTTGTTGTGGAGTGTAGGGAGAAGAGAACTCATGCTTGATGCCCTCCTCCTCAAGGAAGCCTTCAATTTGAGAGTTCTTGAACTCCGTCCCGTTGTCGCTTCTTATTTTCTTGATCCTTAAGCCGAACTCGTTTTGAGCTCGTCTCAAGAATCCCTTTAGGGTCTCTTGGGTATGAGATTTTTCCTGCAAAAAGAACACCCAAGTGAAGCGAGAATAATCATCCACAATAACTAGACAGTACTGTGGGGGATAGATATCCCCCGGGTCCACTAAAAGAGTAAAAGACCTCACGAAAGGCCCAAGGGCCCAATAAATCGTAAGGTCATTCTTTCGTGGGCCTGGGGAGAGACAACCAGCAAAGCAGATCGACATGAGGCCGGATTGGTGCAAACCCGGACGACCCACAACGTCGAGCGAGTGACCACAACAGAGATCCGATTTTTCCGCGCTGGAGCCCCCATGCAACGGAGCCATGCGAGGATAAGTCGGCAGAACTACAAGGAGATAAACTCAAGCCGTTCACTATCTTTTAGCTACACGTTGTTATCATATCCACATGTATTGCCCCACGGTCGAGTATATAAGGCCTAGGGGGCACCCCTTCAGAACGATCGACCCTATTACTTAGCCACCCACATCAACTCTCTGCGTTCTCAATTCAGAGAGCTCTCTTGTAACCTTGTTCACCAAGCATACTCACCAGGACGTAGGGTGTTACGCGTCTCTAAGCGACCCGAACCTGTAAACATTGTCCACTGTCCCTCGTGCATCTGGCACGAACTATTTTGCTACAGTCGTCGACACCGTCCTACTCCTAAAAACACCTTGAGGGGCATCCCCGGGTGTGCGGTCGGACCTAAAACACCGACAGCTGGCGCGCCAGGTAGGGGGTGTGTCGACGATCCAAGCTAGCTCAATGGCCGTCACCTTCCACAGCAAGATCACCCTTCATCCCGGATCCGTATTCTGCTTCGGAACAATCTCATCCGTAGCCGATGGAGAGGGAACTCTACACCGCATTGCGGATCCACCGGAAAAGAAGTCTCCTCCAACAAACTCCGAAAATGTCGGAGAAGCGCAACCTCCAGCTCTCCGGAAAAAGATCGTCTTCGGAAAGTCAGGGGCCGAGGGCCCGCTGACCCGGAGAACTCCGCTGTCTACTTCCCCGACAAAAGAATGGACACAGATCGCGAGGAAAAAGGAGACCAAGGGGAAGCAAGTTGTTCTTTCCGTTCCTCCGCCCTCAAAGGAGAACGGAGAGAAGGTCGCCACAACGGCAGCACCATTCTACCCCGACGTCCACTTCATTGGGAGAGTGGAGTCACCCACCGTCTCCGACGACGAGCCGACCGCACCCGGAGAAGAACCGCCTCAACGAGAATCCCGCCGACGGAGGAACCGGCGCAGGAACGTTCGACGACATCACGCGGCCGGAGAACGGGATCCGGAGCAACCTGTCTCGCGAGACGAGGTCTAGGAGATAGGAGAAACTCCGGAAGAACGCGTCTTCAGAGAACGAAGGAACTCCCGACGACGTGATCGCCGACGGGCTCAGGAACAAGCCGAGCAAGATGCAAGGCAACGTCGGGAGAATCCATTCTTTGGGCGCAACCTGAACCCTGACTTCGCCCGAGCCATGAACACGCCGAGCGAAGTCGGAGGAGTACTAGCTCGGATAGCTGATGGACTCCCTCGGACTCCTGACGCCGAGGGCTACCGACGGCTGTTCACCCAGGCGGCCAACCATCTTCTACCGCTTGCTCACCCGCCAAACGATCTACGACACACCATCAACAGTCGCTGAGACGCGCGAAGCTCCATCAATGCTTCGCATGAACGGCGACATGAGAACGAGATCCGCCGCCGGGAGGAGTACGACAGAGATCATGGCATCCCAGCTCGGAGCCAGGCCACCAGAACTGAGTCGGCAACGGCCTCAACTGGCGGTACCACCCGGGGACGGTCGAGGAACCACAACCACTACTCCCCTCCCCGGGACAGACATCATCCCCGACGACAGGAGGACACATGCGGAGTGTCTGCTCTTACTCCACGCCTCCGGGCCATCCAATGGCCTCCCAACTTCAAGGTATCCAATGTCGACAAATATGAACCTAAGCAGGATCCAGGGGGTTGGCTAGCCGTCTACACCACCGCTGCTCGAGCTGCCGGGGCGTCCGAAGACGTGATGACCGCGTACTTACCCATTGTCCTTGGGCAAGACGCGTTGCAATGGCTGCGACATCTACCCCGACACTGCATCGACGACTGGGGCGACTTCAGTCGACGCTTCACCGCCAATTTCCAGTCCCTCTCTGACAAACCGGCGCAACCGTGGGATCTCAAATCCATCAAGCGTCGGGGGGACGAAACTCTCCGGTCGTACCTCAAAAGGTTCCAGACCATGAGAAATCGTATCCCTGAGGTCACGGAGGCGACCGTGATCGAGGACTTCTACCGAGGATCCAATGACTCGGCTTTCGTCCGAGCCATATTACAGAAGGCGCCGACTACCTCCGAGGAGCTGTTCCGGGAAGCCGACCTCTACATCACCGCCGACGAGCGGGCCCAGGACCTCATCGGAGGAGCAAAGCCCGCACCAGCAGCACCACGACGCGACGCGAACCAGCAACCCGACAAACGCTGGGAAAAGAGGCCTCGCGAAGAAGTACACGCCGCCGGACCACCTGCCTCTCGCGCCCGAGGAGGACCTCGTGGAGGCGAGCGCACGCTGGACGACATCCTCGACGCCCAGTGCCCGTACCACAAGGACATGCGCCACACTCTTCGTAACTGCCGGGACTTCAAGCACTCCGTCGGGCACGGTCGACCCTTCCAACCTCTACCTCCTCCTCCGCCGAGGGGGGGACCAGATGAACCACGACAACCCCATCAGCAGGAGGAGGGAGGAGGAGGAGCTTTCCCGCGCGTTGACAGGGAGGTCAACGTCATCTTCGGCGGACATGGGTCGTAGGAAAACAAAAGACAACAAAAGCTCAACGACCGCCAGATACTGGTGGCGACCACCGGTCTTCCCACCCCATATCGGTGGTCGGAGCACCCGATCACTTTTACTCGGGAGGATCAATGGCTCAACTTCGACCATCCAGGCAAATACCCGCTCCTCGTCGATCCGGTGATCCGAGAGAGCCGGGTGAAGAAGGTGCTAGTGGACAGGGGGAGCAGCATCAACGTCACCTTCCCCTGGACACTCCAAGGCTTGGGAGTTCACCTCAAAGAGCTCCACGAGTCGGACACTCCTTTCTTCGGCATCGTGCCGACGGAAGGAGAATACCCGCTGGGCCACATCTACATGCCTGTCACCTTCGGAACTCCGGAGAACTACAGAACTGAGTTCCTGAGGTTCGAAGTGGCGAACTTCGACTGCGGGTACAACGCCATCATCGGGAGGCCGGGATTGGCCAAGTTCATGGCCATCCCACATTACACGTACATGATACTGAAGATGCCAGGACCGCAAGGAATCATAACTGTGCACGCCGACTTCCAAGGCGCCGCAGAGTGTTTCCGAGTGGCCATCCAGGCAGCCCTCACCACCAAGCCGTCGACGGTTTCTTCAACACAGGCGAACTCTAAGCCTGAGGGGGACCTTGCAGTACCGGCAAACGAAGCTCAGGCCGCGACCTCTATGCGGCCGGCTGAAGAAACCAAGAGGATCAACCTGGGGTTCGCTGATGAATGCAAGACTCATCGTCAGCTCCAGCCTGGACGACAAATAGGAAAGCGTGCTCGTCCAGTTTCTGCAAGATAACCGAGATGTATTCGCATGGCAACCTGCGGATATGCCGGGAGTCCCAAGAGAACTGGCCGAGCACAAACTGAAGGTCTATCCCCAGGCAAGGCCGGCTCGGCAAAAGCTACGTCGTTTCACGCCCGACAAGAGAGAAGCCATTCGCGCCGAGTTAGCTCGCTTGGTCGCGGCTGGATTTATTAGAGAGGTGTTACACCCCGAGTGGTTAGCCAACCCTGTTCTTGTACTCAAAAAGAATAAAGTGGATTGGCGCATGTGTGTCGACTATACTGATCTCAACAAACACTGTCCGAAGGATCCCTTCGGGCTCCCAAGGATAGATCAGGTGGTGGACTCCACCGCTGGATGTTCTGTGCTGTCTTTCTTGGATTGCTATTCCGGATACCATCAGATTAGTTTGGCGAAAGAAGACGAGGAAAAAACAGCATTCATCACTCCGTTTGGTGCTTTCTGTTACACCTCCATGTCGTTCGGCCTCAAAAACGCTGGAGCGACTTATCAGAGAGCCATTCAAACGTGCTTAGCCGATCACTGGGGCAAGCGTGTGGAGGCTTACGTAGATGATGTGGTAATCAAAACTGAGAATTCGGAAAACTTCATCGAAGACTTACAGCTGGTTTTCAACAGCCTGAGACGGTACAGGTGGAAGCTTAATCCCGAAAAATGTGTTTTCGAGGTACCAGCAGGAAAGTTACTCGGGTTTATTGTCAGCCACCGGGGAATTGAGGCTATTCCGGATAAAATTGAAGCTATCATGAAGATGGAAGCACCTCGATCACAAAAAAAGGTTCAGCGACTCACTGGATGTATGGCAGCTCTGACCAGATTTTGTATCCAGGCTGGGGGAGAAAGGTTTACCATTTTACAAGCTACTCAAGAAGGTGGATAAGTTTCAGTGGACTTCAGAAGCACAGGAGGCTCTAGATGCACTGAAGAAATTCTTGACAACACCACCAGTACTGAAGCCACCCCGACGAGCTACGTCAACTCAACCAGCTGAAGATCTGGTACTGTATATCTCTTGCACGACTCACGTGGTAAGCACCGCGTTGGTAGTCGAGCGAGTAGAAGAAGGACATGCCTACCCAGTGCAACATCCTGTTTACTTCATCAGTGAAGTTCTGGGCCCCTCAAAGAAAAAGTATCCCCAAGTTCAGAAGCTATTATATGCAGTACTTCTAACTGCCCGCAAGCTACGTCACTACTTTGATGACCACAAAGTCATAGTAGTCACTGGTTTTCCGATAGGGGATATTCTTCACAACAAGGAGGCCATTGGCCGAATAGCCAAGTGGGCTTGTGAGCTGGGATCTCATGACATCGAGTTCCGACCTCGCACTGCCATCAAAACTCAAGCACTAGTTGATTTCGTATCAGAATGGACTGAACAACAAGTACCAGATAACCCAGAGACTGCAGAAGTGTGGCGAATGTATTTTGATGGCTCGCTGAAGCTGCAGGGAGCAGGAGCAGGAATTCTCTTCACCGCACCTGGAGGCGAGCACCTCAAATATGCCCTCCAGTTGCTGTTTCCGGCCTCCAACAATGCAGCCGAGTATGAAGCTCTAATCCATGGATTGAACATCGCCGTATCATTGGGCATCAAGAGATTGATGGTGTACGGAGACTCTCTGGTAGTCATTAGCCAGATAAACAAAGAATGGGATTGTTCAAGTGATTCAATGGGAAGATATTGCACCGCCGTCCGAAGGCTGGAAGATAAATTTGAGGGCCTGGAATTTCATCATATAGAAAGAGAACGGAACACAGCAGCCGATGTATTGTCCAAGCTGGGATCCAGTCGAGCTCAGGTTCCACCGGGAGTCTTTGTGCAAGAAGTATTACAGCCGAGCATCTCAACGGATCAAACAGAAGAATGTAATATTATAGATCAACTCGAGTCAGACTCTGATGACTGGAGAAGGTCAATCATCAAGTATATAAAGAATGAAGAGGAACCAGACGACAAGAATTCAGCCGAGCGCATTGCCAGACAGTCGGCCCACTACACACTCATTGGGGAGACATTGTAGAGAAGGGGTGCATCAGGCGTCCTCATGAAGTGCATTCTCCCATCTACGGGAAGCAACTTCTGGAGGAGATCCATGCTGGGCAATGTGGGATACATGCAGCATCCAGAACGCTAGTCGGGAAGGTCTTCAGGTCAGGATTCTATTGGCCAACAGCAAAGAATGATGCAGCTGAGTTAGTTCAGAGGTGCGAAGCTTGCCAATACTTATCAAAACAACAACATCTGCCAGCACAGCAACTGCAGACCATACCAGTAACTTGGCCTTTCGCATGCTGGGGACTGGATATGATTGGACCTTTCAAGAAAGCTCAAGGAGGATACACTCATGTATTGGTAGCAATCGACAAATTCACTAAATGGATAGAGTTCAAGCCCATTGCTTCTTTAACCTCTGCTAAGGCCGTGGAATTCATACAAGACATAATATTCAGATTCGGGATACCAAACAGCATCATAACTGACCTAGGATCCAACTTCACAAGTTCAGAGTTCTTCGACTTGTGCGAGCAAAAAAGCATTCAGATCAAGTATGCATCTGTAGCACATCCAAGAGCCAACGGGCAGGTTGAGCGAGCCAACGAGATGATACTAGAGGCACTCAGGAAAAAGGTCTTCGATAAGAATGAAAAATTCGCAGGAAAGTGGATAAGGGAGTTACCCTATGTCGTTTGGAGCCTAAGAACCCAACCTAGCCGAGCTCTGCATGGAAACACTCCTTTCTTCATGGTCTATGGGTCGGAGGCAGTGCTACCCGCTGATCTCAAGTTCGGGGCGCCAAGGTTGATCTTCGAAAACATAGCAGAAGTCGAGGCCACCAGGCTGGAGGAAATTGATATACTTGAAGAAGAACGGCTGAATGCGGTAATCCAATCAGCACGGTACCAGCAGACTCTAAGGCGCTACCACGACAAGGCTGTGCGACAGCGATCCTTCTCAGTAGGAGATTTCGTCCTCCGCCGAATTCTAACGGGGGAGGGACGACACAAGTTATCGCCCTTATGGGAAGGACCCTTCATAGTAGCAGAAGTCACTCGGCCAGGATCATATCGTCTCACTCAGATGGATGGCACAGAAGTCGGGAACTCCTGGAACATAGAACACCTCAGGAAGTTTTATCCCTAGCTGTATTTCAAAAAGCTATCGGGACGACGATGTACTCTGTAAAGTGGAAATATGTCATCAATAAAAAAGGGGGTTTCAAAGATACTCAGTTTGTTCACGATTGACTTGCATTCTTACTTAACTCGGGGTGACCACTATGCCATGCTAACGGAGCAATCGACTTAAGTCGACAACGACTTAAGGCGGTGCAACATGCTCACGCTTACTTAACTCGGGGTGACCACTATACCCTGCTAACGGAGCAATCGACTTAAGTCGGCAACGACTTAAGGCGGTGCAACATGCTCACGCTTACTTAACTCGGGGTGACCACTATACCCTGCTAACGGAGCAATCGACTTAAGTCGGCAACGACTTAAGGCGGTGCAACATGCTCACGCTTACTTAACTCGGGGTGACCACTATACCCTGCTAACGGAGCAATCGACTTAAGTCGGCAACGACTTAAGGCGGTGCAACATGCTCACGCTTACTTAACTCGGGGTGACCACTATGCCCTGCTAACGGAGCAATCGACTTAAGTCGGCAACAACTTAAGGCGGTGCAACATGCTCACGCTTACTTAACTCGGGGTGACCACTATGCCCTGCTAACGGAGTAATCGACTTAAGTCGGCAACGACTTGAGGCGGTGCAACATGCTCACGCTTACTTAACTCGGGGTGACCACTATACCCTGCTAACGGAGCAATCGACTTAAGTCGGCAACGACTTAAGGCGGTGCAACATGCTCACGCTTACTTAACTCGGGGTGACCAGTATGCCCTGCTAACGGAGTAATCGACTTAAGTCGGCAACGACTTAAGGCGGTGCAACATGCTCACGCTTACTTAACTCGGGGTGACCACTATGCCCTGCTAACAGAGTAATCGGCTAAAGTCAGTGGCGACTTAAGGCGATCTGACGTGATTACAAATTGCTCATATAAGAATGACTTCTATATCCCGCAAACAAATTTCATAACCATCGCGCACCGTTTTACTACTGCAAATTTACAGACTGATGAATTCCGAAACAATACGAGAATAACAATGTCGTTTAAGTACTGAAATGGCGTCCTCTAACAAATGTCTGATCATGCAAACCGCGCGCTCAGAGCACGCAGAATGTTTCTCTACTTGGTGATATTTTTCTCAGGAGCGATCGATGAGGAAGGACGACTCGAGGAATCAGGGGCAGCATTCACATCAGCCCTTATATCTTCGGGAACAACCACGCCGGGTCTCCTCATCAAGATTCGCCCCGCCCGAATAGCCTTGTCCATGGCTCTGTCGCGCTGGGCTCTGAGAGTAACAGAAGTTTCTTCGGCAACCTTGGCAGCCAGTCGAGCAGTTTCTAACTCCTGGGCGATGGATTTCTTGGAAGCTCGGAGCTCTTTGATGGTAGCATCCTTCGCTGATATCAGCTGTTTGAGCCGAGTCACCTCTTCCGAAGATTCCTGCAGCTTACAGCGTTGGTTGTCCAACTCTTCCATGGTGAAGCGGTGACTCCTCTCCAGGATAGTCAGCGAGTTGCTAGAATCACGATACAATCTGTCAAGACTGTCGTGAGAAGCAGCAAGGATACGTCTTTCTTCCTGCAAACAAAAGTCAACTCCCTCAAAAACCAAGCAAGTAATAGGAGTACAACAAGGCAAAGCACAGCTTCATAAATTACCTTTTCAGAGTCGAGCTGAGCATGAAGAGAAGAACTCAGTGCATTGGCGTCATCTAAGGCAGCGGAGACCTGACCCAGTTCAGTCTGGCTCTGAGAGTACTTTTCCTCAAAGTCAGTGCACCGCTGGACCAATTCAGCCTGATCTCGGGAATGTTTCTCCTCAAGAGCGGAGACCTGCCGAGTCATTCCTAGCAGGAGACAATCAAACAAAAAGGGGTCAGAATATAAAAGCAGTCCACAGTGAAAGCAAAGAGAAGCAAAAAAAGCACTAACCAGCGTTGGTTGCCTCCAATTCAGAGACGCGACGTCGAAGTGACACTGGATTCCAACATGCAAGAGACGAAGCTACTTCTGGGACAGAAGCACCTTGTAACCTCAGCTGGCTAGCCATCCCATCCACCAAAGCCTGATGAGGAGAATAGATGAGTGCAATGACAGCAGTTCGTGCAATATAAAAACTAAGCTAAAACACATCACAGTACCTGGAGGTTGGAAAAGAACGAAGGGATCCCCAAATCAGGAGAGATCAGTTGATAACTAGGCGTAAGGCCACCACCCGAAGCAGCTTGCAATGAACCAGTAGGAATCAGCTCGGTGCCTTCAACAGAGCCAAACACTCGGTCAGCGGGGACGCTGCCCTCTAAAGCGACTCCCTGGTCCAAGGCTTGGGCTACCACCATACAGCCAGAGTGTGGAGGTGATCCCGCATGAACGTCCATGGAAGTACAGGAGGGAGACCCCGCTCGGGCACCCTCGGGGGCTGGGTCATAGTTTGCACTGCCCACTTGAGCCGGATCATCCCCGGCAGCACCCTCGGGGGCTGGGCAGTGGCTTACACTCCCCACCCGAGCCAAGTCATCCCCGGCGACATCCTCGGGGGCTGGGCATGTGTCAGCACCATCCTTGGGGTCCAAGTTCTCTGCAGTAGCCACCTCTAAGGTTGACGGGCCCTCAGCTACTTCCATAGGACCAGGACGATCCAACTCAGTCTCCCGACCCTCGAGATCACGCTCTAAGGTCGACGAGGCACGGGATGACCTCAACCCAGCATCAAGCACGTCAGCGCAAACCTCCATTACACCATCATCCACTGGCTCCGATAACAAGTCCTCTGGAACCATATCCTCAAGAGTCTAATCAAAGTTGGCCAGGGACAGTTCTTGCAGACCAATGAGGGCAGACAAAGCAGGAGAGGGAACTCCACTACTTTCACCGCTGGCGATGAACTGCCGACTGTTTTTCCGAGTCAAAGGAATTTCATCTTCTTCCTCCTCGTCGTCCACATTGGCAACACAAGGAGCACCCACATTGGGATCAGCAGCGGATTGGGTACACCCATTGGGGTCAGCATCAGTAAATCCAGTCGCAGGCACTTCTTCAGCAGCAGGAACCGAGGTACCAGCGTCCCGATCCAAACTGGATACCCGCCGGAGGCGTCTTCTTTTCTTCTTCTGCTCATCAGCAGAAGGATCAGGCTGATTGGCTCGGCAAGGGCGCCTCGGGCGAGTACTGGCAGGTTTCTGAGTATCCAAAGTTGTATCAGCCTCTGGGGGGGGGGCGCCACTACCAGTGCCCCAGCAGGAGCAGCATCAGAAGAATCCTCAGCTAGCAAATCAAGCATAGCGCTTATCTCTGCATCACTAGGGTTCAGGGGCACCTCAAAATGGACCTGCCGTTCATCATCAGGAATCTCCCCAAGCGAGGCAACCAAGGCACTAACTTCTTCAGCAGAGGGTCGCACTCTAAGGCCCAAACTGCCATCAGTGACAGGTGGATTTGACACAAAAAGGGTGAAGGCTTTGGGAGGAGGCAAGTTCCAGGCCGAGTATGCCACTGGAGCACCAACATTTGACACTTTGCCTCTAAGGATCATCTCAAGTCGGCTCACCAAGTCTGCAGAGGGAATTTTTCTGTTGGTAACCCGAGTTGAGTCGGCTAGGCCTCGATACATATAAGCTGGGTATGCCCTGTCCTTCAACGGCTGAATATTCTTGAAAACAAAATCAGTAACCACGGCTTCAGCAGTCAGACCCCTCTCTTTCAGCAGTCCAACTTCAGCTAGCAACGCACCTGCCTCAGCTACCTCCTGATCTATGGGAGACTCGGTCCAGCTTGGGGTGCGAACGTCCGGCTGTCTTCCCGACCGAGGGGGGAGAGAGTTCCCATAATTCTCAACTATGAACCACTCCAAGCGCCATCCCTTGATACTGTCCTTGAGAGGGATCTCGAGATATTCAGTCTTCCTCCCGCGGCGCATCTCCAAGCTGGCACCCCCAACCAACTGATGTTGTCCCCCGGCCATCCCAGGGCGACAATGATACAAGTATTTCCACAACCCGAAATGTGGCAGCACGCCGAGAAAGGCTTCGCATAAATGAACGAAAATGGAGATTTGCAGGATAGAATTGGGGTTCAAATGGGTCAAGTTAAGATGGTAGAAATCAAGGAGGCCGCGGAAAAAGGGAGAAATGGGAAGGCCAAGGCCGCGGAGAAGGAAAGGGGCATAAACAACGGACTCATGGGTATCCTCAGTTGGAACAGTAAACCCATGGCAAATCCGCCAAGAACAGAGTTCCCGCGGAGGAAGAACCCCGATGGATACAAGGTGGAGAAGTTCAGGCTCAGAAATGACGGACATGTGGTTACCTGCGAAAGGCAACTGGCTGTTGGGGTCGATTGGAGGAATCACCACAGCAGACGAACTCGAGGTCTTCCTCTTGGGCGCCATCTCGATTCTACCAGCGAGCAGAGTGGGAGGCGAATAGCAGAGAGGATTCGGAAGCGAGAAAGCAAGAACTAGGGCACGGAAAGCAGAGGCGGCTAAAAGCGCAGCACTTATGGGATATTCTCGAGCCAGATACCGTTTCAAAAAGTGCCCAGTCAGCACCCAGCGGTTATTTCCAAAACACCAGCGTGCCACGTGATCACCCGACAGTTATTTCCAGAGCACCGGTGCGCCACCTCATCACTCGGCTATCATCCTCAAAGTGGCCCACGCAGCCTGCTATCACTCGGCATTACCTCTAAAACGCTGATATCGTGTTCAGTCGCTCGGCGTTACCTCTAAAACGCTGACGTCGCCCTCCAGTCACTCGGCGTTGCCTCTAAAACGCTGATATCGTGTTCAGTCGCTCGACATTACCTCTAAAATGCTGACGTCGCCCTCAAGTCGCTCGGCAGTTGACTCTAAAACTCCGACATCGTGTCAAGTCGTTCGGCATTACCTCTAAAATGCTGACGTCGCCCTCGAGTCGCTCGGCAGTTGACTCTAAAACTCCGACATCATGTTCAGTCGCTCGGCAGCTACCTCTAAAAGCGTCAAAACGATGCCAGAGTTATTTACGTGCAAACTCCAAGGAAATCAGCTTCACAAATAAGCAGGATAATCACCACAGAGAAACCAACACCATTACTTCATTAAGGGGAATATATCATGCTTACAAATCAACTCTTTATGAGTTGATACTTCCCTATTACTACTACTACATTACATTACTGCTACTACTACACTACGCTATACTACTCTACACTACTAAATACTACTACATTATTCTAACTATACTATACTAATATATAAAAGACCAGCGGCATCTAGCCACTGGCCCTGTTGCTGCCGCCGCCGCTGCCGCCCCTGGTGCTGCCTCTGCTGCTGCCGCCACCGCCGCTGCCGCCCCTGGTGCTGCCTCTGCTGCTGCCGCCACCGTCATCATCCTTGCTGCCGCTGCTGCTGCCCCTGTCGCTGCCGTCACCGTCACCGCCGCCACCGTCTTCGTCGTCGTCGTCGTCGTCGTCCTCGTCCTCGCCGCCGCCGTCCGAGTCCTCCTCATCCGAGGAGTACTCCGACTCATCCGAGCCCTCGAGCCCGGAGCGCTCGACGGCCCGGATGTACGTCCAGACCTCCGCCGCGAGCCCCTGGGAGTCGTCTGAGTCGTCAGACGACTCACGCAGGGGGACGGGAGCCGGAGACCCCTCAGACTCAGAGGAGAACTCCTCCTCTGAGTACTCCGAGTCACCAAACTCCTCCGATGGAGGAGTTGGCTCACGCTTGCGCTTGTTGTTCTTGCCCATGGTAGAAGCAAAAGGGAGAGAAGAAAGGGAAGCAACAGAGAACAGCGAGAGATGTGAAAAAGCCAGAGACAATGACGTTATTTATAGAAGGGGAAGGAAACCGCTCACCTCCAACCGTGGTCACTGAACAGTCGCAAAGCATTCAATAAGCACTCCAACCCGTCTGAAGACACGTCAGGCGGCCGACGCCGTTTCACGCAACACAACACCCATTGGGACTCCAGTCAACAACGCGGAGGATATGATTACACCCACCGTCACATCACATTACTACTCAGAAGCAGCCGGCTAAAACACTCAGCGTACCAAGCCGTCCCTTGCCCACACCCATTGGGGGGGGACGCCCAGGAATTATCAGTATATTTTTCAAAACGGTCACATCTGTGCAGGGCACACAGTGAATACCTCAAGACAAAAATGAGATATCAGTAAGGATCAGAGGAAAGCCAAATATAGCCAGTGAAGTACAAAGTATGGCCGACAGAAGCGACGTGAAGACTAGACAGAGAACGTCCATCAAATGTTCAATCAGTCACAGAGCAAATAAATTACACTACCTAGCAAGATATGGATGGATTACGAACTCGGCTGCAAAAGACAAAATACATGCTGACCTCTGAAGCATAATATTGATGACATAATGCTGACCTCCAAAGCATAATGCGGATAGCTTCATGCTAATTTTTACAAACAGAAAGGATAATTTTCAGCAAAGAGACACAAAAGGAAGACCTTCGAATGGATTATCCTCAAAAATCCATTTGAAGGTCGGGGGCTACACCCATTGGGTGCACCTCCGGTGCACCCCATGGATTATCATTCCAAGCCAAGATGGTGCCGACTTCTAAGGCATGGGACAAGATTAAAAACAAGGCCGGCCCTCAACCAAAACGCAGGAGCACAAATGGAAATAATTTCCGGGGAAGACCTTCGAGTAGATTATTTTCTAAAATCTACTCGAAGCTCGGGGGCTACACCCATTGGGTGCACCTCCGGCGCACCCAATGAAGTTCAGAGTCCTACAAATTGAAATGCCGACCTCTAAGGCACAAGCACGAAACAAAGCTTCGGTTTACGAGTGATCAAAGCAGGAGGAGACAATAAGAAGTCGTTTTCTTCAAATCACCTGCAAGCTGGACCTGGGATCTTTGGGCTGATTACCTCTAAATTAACCCAAAGATCGGGGGCTTGTGGGGGATAGATATCCCCCGGGTCCACTAAAAGAGTAAAAGACCTCACGAAAGGCCCAAGGCCCCAATAAATCGTAAGGTCATTCTTTCGTGGGCCTGGGGAGAGACAACCAGCAAAGCAGATCGACATGAGGCCGGATTGGTGCAAACCCGGACGACCCACAACGTCGAGCGAGTGACCACAACAGAGATCCGATTTTCCCGCGCTGGAGCCCCCATGCAACGGAGCCATGCGAGGATAAGTCGGCAGAACTACAAGGAGATAAACTCAAGCCGTTCACTATCTTTTAGCTACACGTTGTTATCATATCCACATGTATTGCCCCACGGTCGAGTATATAAGGCCTAGGGGGCACCCCTTCAGAACGATCGACCCTATTACTTAGCCACCCACATCAACTCTCTGCGTTCTCAATTCAGAGAGCTCTCTTGTAACCTTGTTCACCAAGCATACTCACCAGGACGTAGGGTGTTACGCGTCTCTAAGTGGCCCGAACCTGTAAACATTGTCCACTGTCCCTCGTGCATCTGGCACGAACCATTTTGCTACAGTCGTCGACACCGTCCTACTCCTAAAAACACCTTGAGGGGCATCCCCGGGTGTGCGGTCGGACCTAAAACACCGACAAGTACTTACTCCCGCCGATGCTTATGTAAGCTATCGGGTCAAATAGGTCCATGTGTAGGAGCTCGAGTGGCCTGTCAGTCGTCATGATGTTCTTGTGTGGATGATGAACACCAACTTGCTTCCCTGCCTGACATGCACTACAAATCCTGTCTTTCTCAAAATGAACATTTATTAGTCCCAAAACGTGTTCTCCCTTTAGAAGCTTGTGAAGATTATTCATTCCAACATGTGCTAGTCGGCGATGCTAGAGCCAGCCCATGTTAGTCTTAGCAATTAAGCAAGTGTCGAGTTCAGCTCTATCAAAATCTACTAAGTATAGCTGACCCTCCAATACTCCCTTAAATGCTATTGAATCATCACTTTTTCTAAAGACAGTAACACCTATATCTGTAAAAAGACAGTTGTAACCCATTTTACATAGTTGCGAAACTGAAAGCAAGTTGTAATCTAAAGAATCTACAAGAAAAACATTGGAAATGGAATGGTCAGGAGATATAGCAATTTTACCCAATCCTTTGACCAAACCTTGATTTCCATCCCCGAATGTGATAGCTCGTTGGAGATCTTGGTTTTTCTCATAGGAGGAGAACATCTTCTTCTCCCCTGTCATATGGTTTGTGCACCCACTATCGATGATCCAACTTGAGCCCCTGGATGCATAAACCTACAAAAACAAGTTTAGTTCTTGATTTTAGGTACCCAAATGGTTTTGGGTCCTTTGACATTTGATACAAGAACTTTGGGTACCCAAACACAAGTCTTTGACCCCTTGTGCTTGCCCCCAACATACTTGGCAACTACCTTGCCGGATTTGTTAGTTAAAACATAAGATGCATCAAAAGTTTTAAATGACATGTTAGAATCATTTGATGCACTAGGAGTTTTCTTTTTAGGCAATTTTGCATGGGTTGATTGCCTAGAGCTAGATGTCTCACCCTTATACATAAAAGCATGATTAGGGCCAGAGTGAGACTTCCTAGAATGAATTCTCCTAATTTTGCTCTCAGGGTAACCGGCAGGGTACAAAATGTAACCCTCGTTATCCTGAGACATGGGAGCCTTGCCCTTTACAAAATTAGACAATCTCTTAGGAGGGGCACTAAGTTTGACATTGTCCCCCTTTTAGAAGCCAATGTCATCCTTGATGCCAGGGCGTCTTCCACTATAGAGCATGCTTCTAGCAAATTTAAAATTTTCATTTTCTAAGTCATGCTCGGCAATTTTAGCATCTAATTTTGCTATATGATCATTTTGTTGTTTAATTAAAGTCATGTGATCATGAATAGCATCAATGTTAACATCTCTACATCTAGTACAAATAGTGACATGCTCAATGGTAGATGTAGAGGGTTTGCAAGCATTAAGTTCAACAACCTTAGCACGTAAAATATCATTGTTATCTCTAAGGTTGGAAATTGTAACATTGCAAACATCTAATTCTTTAGCCTTAGCAATTAATTTTTCATTATCCTTCCTAAGGCTAGCAAGAGAGACATTTAATTCTTCAATCTTAGCAAGCAAGTTAACATGATCATCTCTAAGATTGGGAATTGAAACATCACAAATATTAGAATCAACCTTAGCAATTAATTTAGCATTTTCATTTCTAAGGTTGGCAATAGTGTCATGGCAAGTGCTTAGCTCACTAGATAGTTTTTCACATTTTTCTACTTCTAGAGCGTAAGCATTTTTAACCTTAACATGCTTCTTATTTTCCTTAATTAGGAAGTCCTCTTGAGAGTCCAAGAGATCATCCTTCTCATGAATAGCACTAATTAATTCATTTAGTTTTTCTTTTTGTTGCATGTTTAGGTTGGCAAAAAGGGTACGTAAATTATCCTCCTCATCACTAACATTATCCTCATCACTAGAGGTTTCATATTTAGTGGAGGATTTTGATTTTACCTTCTTCCTTTTGTCGTATTTTGCCATGAGGCACTTGTGGCCGACGTTTGGGAAGAGGAGTCCCTTGGTGATGGCGATGTTGGCGGCGTCCTCGTCGGAGGAGGAGTCGAAGGAGCTCTCCTCGGAGTCCCACTCGCGGCACACATGGGCATCGCCGCCCCTCCTCTTGTGGTACCTCTTCTTTTCTCTCCTCTTGCCCTTCTTGTCGTTGCCCCTGTCACTATCACTAGACAATGGATATTTAGCAATGAAATGACCGGGCTTACCACACTTGTAGCACACCTTCTTGGAACGGGGCTTGTAATCTTTTCCTTTCCTTTGTTTGAGGATTTGGCTAAAACTCTTGATGATGAGCGCCATTTCCTCATTGTCGAGCTTAGAGGCGTCGATGGGTTGTCTACTTGATGTAGACTCCTCTTTCTTCTCCTCCGTCGCCTTGAATGCGACCGGTTGTGCTTCGGACGTGCAGGGGCCATCTAGGTCGATAATTTTCTTTGAGCCTTTGATCATCAACTCAAAGCTCACAAAATTACCTATCACTTCCTCGGGAGACATTAGTGTATATCTAGGATTACCTCGAATTAATTGAACTTGCGTAGGATTAAGAAAGACGAGGGATCTTAGAATAACCTTGACCATCTCATGGTCATCCCATTTTGTGCTCCCGAGGTTGCGCACTTGGTTCACCAAGGTCTTCAAGCAGTTGTACATGTCTTGTGGCTCCTCCCCTTGGCGAAGCCAGAAGCGACCGAGCTCCCCCTCGATCGTCTCCCGCTTGGTGATTTTGGTCACCTTATCTCCTTCGTGCGCGGTCTTGAGTACGTCCCAAATCTCTTTGGCACTTTTCAATCCTTGCACCTTGTTATACTCCTCTCGACTTAGAGAGGTGAGGAGTATAGTGGTGGCTTGGGAGTTGAAGTGCACGATTTGGGCCACTTCGTCCTCATCATAATCTTCATCCCCTACGGATGGTACTTGTACACCAAACTCAACAACATCCCATATACTTTTGTGGAGTGAGGTTAGGTGATATCGCATCATATCACTCCACCTAGCATAATCTTCACCATCAAACGTTGGTGGTTTGCCTAATGGGACGGAAAGTAATGGCGTATGTTTAGGAATGCGAGGATAGCGTAGGGGGATCTTACTAAACTTCTTGCGCTCATGGCACTTAGAAGTTACAGACGACGTGTCGGAGCCGGAGGTGGATGGCGATGAGGAGTCGGTCTCGTAGTAGACCACCTTCCTCATCTTCTTCTTCTTGTCACCGCTCCGACGCGACTTGTGTGAAGGGGATTCCTTTTCCTTCCCCTTGTTGTGGGACTCTCCCGATGGAGCTTTCCCGTGGCTTGTAGCGGGCTTCTCGCCGGTCACCATCTCCTTCTTGGCGTGATCTCCCGACATCACTTCGAGCGGTTAGGCTCTAATGAAGCACCGACTCTGATACCAATTGAAAGTTGCCTAGAGGGGGGGTGAATATGGCGAATCTGAAATTTATAAACTTAAGCACAACTACAAGCCGGGTTAGCGTTAGAAATATAAACGAGTCCGAGAGAGAGGGTGCAAAACAAATCATGAGCAAATAAAGAGCGAGACACGATGATTTGTTTTACCGAGTTTCGGTTCTTGCAAACCTACTCCCCGTTGAGGTGGTCACGAAGACCGGGTCTCTTTCAACCCTTTCCCTCTCTCAAACGGTCACCTAGACCGAGTGAGCTTCTCTTCTCAATCAAACGGGACACAAAGTCCCCGCAAGAACCACCACACGATTGGTGTCTCTTGCCTTGGTTACAATTGAGTTTGATCACAAAAGAATGAGAAAGTAAAGAAGCAATCCAAGCGCAAGAGCTCAAATGAACACAACAAATCTCTCTCTCTAATCACTAAAGCTCTGTGTGGAGTTGGGAGAGGATTTGATCTCTTTGGTGTGTCTTGTATTGAATGCTATAGCTCTTGTAAGGTGTAGAAGTGTAGAAACTTGGATGCCATTAAATGTGGGGTGGGTGGGGGTATTTATAGCCGCAACCACCAAAAATGGCCGTTGGAAGACTGCTGTCGCATGGCGCACCGGACAGTCCGGTGCGCCACCGGACACTGTCCGGTGCACCAGCCACGTCAGCCAGCCGTTGGGGTTTGACCATTGGAGCTCTGACTTGTGGGGCCTCTGGGCTATCCGGTGGTGCACCGGACAGGTCCTGTAGACTGTCCGGTGCGCCAACTGCGCGTGCTCTGACTCTGGCGCGCATTGTAGCGCATTGAATGCAGTTGCAGACGACCGTTGTGCGCGAAGTAGCCATTGCTCCGTTGGTACACCGGACACTGTCCGGTGACTCACCGGACAGTCTGGTGAATTATAGCGGAGCGCCCTCTGAATTTCCCGAAGGTAGCGAGTTCAGCTTCAAGTGCCCTGGTGCACCGGACACTGTCCGGTGCGCCAGACCAGGGTGCATTTGGGTTGTCTTTTGCTCTCTTTGTTTGAACCCTTTCTTGGTCTTTTTATTGGCTTATTGTGAACCTTTGGCACCTGTAAAACTTATAGACTAGAGCAAACTAGTTAGTCCAATGATTTGTGTTGGGCAATTCAACCACCAAAATCAATTAGGAAAAAGGTGTAAGCCTAATTCCCTTTCAAAGGTGAAGCTGACAAGTTGTTGTGATCTATGTAAACCATAGAGTTGTGAACTTGTGATCTCATTTAGTTGTGAGTATCTGTTACAAATCTGTGTTGAGTATTGTTTAGTTTTTACTAAAAACTGTTTATATCAACTGAATATCTGTGGTTTTCACATGTGTGGTAGGCCGTGTGGAACCGGTGTGCGCCACCTTGACGGTGACGGAACTGGTGCTTCGGCCTCTGAGCTGTGATGGAGCAAGATGTTGGTGGTGAGGACAGTCCATCTAAGTTCATCAACAATGATCTAAGGATTGTGTCCTCTGATGAGAATGGTCCATCTCAGTCCATTAACAATGGTAGCAGTGCCACCCCTATTAACTTAGAGGAGGGTGCTGCTACCAACAATGGTTCCAGAGATGCAAATACTTCAGAAAATGCTGATGGTAAGAAGCATAAAAGAATTTGCACATCTAAAGTGTGGTAGGATTTTAAACCACTATACAAGTCTGTAGACGGCAAGAGGATCAGGTATGGTGGAAAGTGTCACTGGTACAAATGTACATTGAGTGTTGTGTCTACTAGTGGTACTGGTCATTTTCTTAGGCATCAACGTGATTGAAAAGTTAAGCTTGCTAAGAAGGGCAATCAGTCAATCCAGCATTTGAATCATTATGAGAATGATGCATTGCTTAGACATGTTGTTGCTTCTATGAAGTCTAAGTTTCTTAAGTACTAGAGGGATATTCCTATGCCCTATGCATTTGCTTTTATATTAGATCCTAGAGCCAAGCTAAGGGGTTTCAGCAATATCTTGATATTATTATCTGGGTTATCTGGTACTGACTACTCACTTTACTTTAGTTGTGTGAAAAGTGAATTGTCTACAATATTTTTGGTGAAGCTAGAGGGCAACACTGTACACAGGACCAAGAACTTGAAGATGCATTTGAAGGGCTTTATCTTGATGACCCTTAGGCCTGGACATTTGTTCATACTCTAATCCTCCTCCAATTCTACCTAGTTCCTACTCTATTCTGTTGATGTGGACATCTAGTGATGTAAGTTGTAACTGAACAACCTTATAAGACATGAACTTATTTATTTAGAGATGTGTTGTACTCTTTTTTTCCTTTTTAGGGTTTTCTCACAAGGAGTGAGTTTTTACCTAAAAAAGTTTTTAATAAGGCAGCCATTGCACGAACAGCTCTAAATCTACTCTTTATATGTGATATGTCAAATATAATCTCATGTGTGGTTGTGTGATCTTTCTGTTACACATATGTGTGGCTGTCTGGTAGAGTGGTAGTTGAGATTTGTGTAAACCATAGGGCTGTGAACTTGTGATCTCATGTAGTTGTGTGAATGTCCTAGTGTGCAGCTCTGGTCTGTGTAAGTGTAACATTTTAAGTGATTTTGTGATTTGTGGTAGACTGGTAGTTTAAGTGTGATTTTGTAACAGTTTTAGTGTGATTTGTTTAAGTGTGTAACAGTTTATTATGATTTTGTGATTTGCCGTACTCGGGCGGGCATGGGCCACTACATGGGCCGTGATTTCCGGGCTAGCCCGGCACGGTCATGTTGTTAACGTGTCGTGCTCGTGAATGGGTGGTAGCCCATCGGACGGCACGACACGACACGGTTAAGAGTTCGGGCTTCGCCGCGCTGGGCCGAAACGTGCTCGGATTAGACCGAGCTGTGCCGCCCGTTTGGACATCTATAGCTGGACACAGTTTTACCGTCAGGTCTAACGGTGTCTTTAATCGAGACTATGGTGGCTTTATATTTAAATCTATGTTCCCTATCTCATTACCTGTTCAGTTTTACCCCATCTAGAAATAGTGGATAGAGTGTTTTTAGCTAGTACTAAAGAGAGGTATGCTGAACTAATAATGGTACGTACGGAATATGAAGCCTCTGCAGGAGAAGTGGACGGCGACGCACCTCAACTACATACGTCACTAGTACAATTTGGCTCTATACAAGCGGTAGGCTTTTTACATCACAGGCGGTTCGGTTAGAAAACCGCTTGTGATGTCCCAGGCGGTTCGGTACGCCTGTGATGTAATAGTATCACAAGCGGTTTTTGTTTAGGACCGCCTATGTTGCTCTATCCTTTTCACAAACGGACCCTAAGGAAAAACCGCCTGTGATTGTGAAAATATGAAAATACAATTTAAATATAAAAATAATTTTAATTTTTAACAGAAATATGCAAATACAATTTAAATGAATTAATATTTAATTTTTAACAATAATATGCAAATACAATTTAAATGAATTATAATAGCACACATAGATAACTAGAGAGATTTTAAATTAATTGGCAACCACAATTCATAGTCGATCATACATGATAACAAATACAATTTGATTCATACAATTTTTCATGAACTACCATTTTTCCGCATGTATGGCTTTAAGTTCTTATCAATTTTCTTTTCCACACGCTTGATTCTCTCTGGACCGTTAAAGACGAACATCTCTTCATACTTATTGTATTCCTCATCTTGGTCTCCCACATTCTCAACTCCAACAATTTTTTGCTTTCCAGAAATAACTACATGCATCTTCTCATCTGCTGGATCGAGTACATAGAACACTTGTGCAACACATTCGGCGAGAACCCACGGGTCATCTTTATATCCTACTTTCTTTAAGTCTACCAGTGTGAGTCCGTAGTTATCCACTATCACCCCCACGGGATGTTGTACCCATTGGCACTTAAATAAGGGTATTTTCATGCTTGGGCCATAATCAAGTTCCCATATTTCCTCTATGAATCCAAAATATGTGGTCTTCTGTCCATGTAGGTCAAAAGCATCGATACGAACACCGCTATTTTGTGCAACACTTTTCATGTCTTTTGATTTAGTGTAGAATGTGTACCCATTGATGTCATATGCTTGCCATGATGTCACAAAACACGATGGCCCAGAAGCCATATTCTTCATTGTTTTCTCTTCCAAAGAGTCTCCGAATGGGATGTTTTTGTCCATTAACCATTCGCTGAAACGATGTTTGTGCTCCCTCATGATCCAGTCCTCTGTGCGGTTCTGATTTTCTTTACGAAGCTCATCCAGGTGTTCCTCTATGTAAGGCTCGGCTATCGTGAGATGTTGTAGTACACTACCATGAGCACAATGTACTAGCTTGTAATCCTCAACGCGAAAAGTTTTCTTGCCCATTCTCCCTCTCCCACATAGTTTACCCTCATGTTTAGGTACAGGCACACCTATTATTGTTCCGTCACTGATGTAATCTATACAGCTCTCAATCACTTCTTCTGTAGTGTATCCCTCCATGATTGAACCCTCTGGGTGAGCGCGATTTCGCACATAACCTTTTAATACTCCCAGGTATCGCTCCAACTGAAACATATGATGTAAATATAGTGGCCCTAATATTTTTATCTGATCCACGAGATGTATGATTAGGTGTACTTGCATATCAAAAAATGATGGAGGAAAACACATTTCAAGCTTGCACATAGTCTCGATCAAAAAATAGGGACTTTGTTAAGAAGAATAAGGTTCCTCCGTCCAAGAAAATGGGGAAAATCACTCAAGCTCAGTGGGAGGAATTTGTTCGTCAGAAGACCGAACTGAAGGCCAAAGAACTGGGCGAAACTAATTCTCAGAGAGCGAAGATGAACAAACACCCCCATCGCCTGGGGTCAAGCGGATATCACCATAAAGTTGTGCAGTGGAACAGGATTATCGAGGAAGCTATAACTAACGGCACTTTGGACCCAATATTAAAAGATATCGATGAGAGAGCTATTCGTTGGATCTTAGGTCGGGCAGGTTTGAGTGAGGACGGCAAACTTTTGCATCCAGAATTGGTAGGCGAAGTTTCGACAAAAATTCAAGAATATGCAGATAAGAGAAAAAAAGGAGAATTTAAGCCTCGGAGGGAGAATGACATACTAACTGCAGCACTAGGCAATCCTGAACACACAGGACGGGCTCGGGGAATCTCTTCTAAGATTTCCTGGAGAGAGGCGTTTCCAGAGTATGCGTCGTCATATAGGAAACACGAGAAGTCGAAAAGGACCCTTGAAGAGACTATTGATGAAAGGGTACAAAAGGCTATTAATGATGTGATGAACAAAATGAAGAAAACAGAATGCATATCATTTGAACTCAAGCCAAGCCACATGAGTCCACCTATAGTCCCTAGCAGCGTTGGATCTGTGCAAGACTTGACCAAGTACCCTGTAGACGATATTGTTGAGGACAAGCCTTGCTTTCTTCATATTCCAATCAATCGATCTGGGACAAAAACAAAGCAAGCTGCTACTGGTTTGGTAAAACCAGGACTTGTTAACTACAAGGATAATCCTGTCCCGCCACACTATGCTGTGGTCCAAGTTCTAGAAATCACAGACAGTGGTTGTGAAGATTGGGAGATAGATTTTCCAGTTGAGGGGATCATAACTTTGCAGGAGGCAATGAACGAGTTGGTCCTTTGGCATCGACGCGACATCAAGTTTGGTGATGAGCCGAATTCAACACCAATGCAACAAAAAGCTAGTTCGATCATTCCACACCCCATGGTGCAGGAAAATATGACACCGACCTCCAAAAAAATCGTTGAAACAATCATATCGCCTCTTGCGAAGGAACTCGACGAGGGGGACGTAGACAAAATTGTTCCTCAGAATGTCGACGTCAACATCAAAAAGGAACCAAAGGTTGGCACCAATGTTGAAGGGCCAACTATTTCAAAGAAAATTCATAAGCGAATCGCCACTGACGATGTCAAGAAACCGTCAGAATCAGTGGCACGCTACCTGCATAAATTGCAGAGAGTTATGACTAATCAATCAAAAGCGGAATCAGCATCTCATGGAGTAGGCACACGGTCGACCCAAATAGACAATTTCGAAGTATGGGAAGAAGATGGAATGATTCATACTCGAGAATCATTACGTCTTAAAACCAATATCTCGGTATACAAGAAGGAGGATGTTCCTCCTAAATTTGTGAATGGGACGCCGTTCTTAACGACGGTGCAACTTTCTAAGTTGTCGACTCCGGAGATTAGAATGCATGAGTGGTACATTGTGGCTAGCAACAAATACAAGCTCGAGGAATTCACATTTGTTGTGCCAGAAGATGCATTTTGGAGCAATGATCATATAGATCCTGTGCGGCATTTATTCTTTGACGATCTCTGGTCTTTGTACCACCGACAAAGGATGGAAACCAACTACTTAACCCTCTTTTGCTTGTAAGTACCTCTAAACTTTCATATTTGTTAGTTTTGTACACGCACACATAAACGAGAGTCTAACGATTAACACTATTACACGTAGGATGCAATACATGGATGATAAGAAGAAACAACTTAAGACAGGGTTTCTTGACCCGTTGATGATATCCCAAGCTCGCTACAAAGTAGTTGCTCGGAGGCATGGAGAAGAATATAAAGACTTGAACGATGCTGAATTTGAGAAAGCCGTCAAACAGAATCAGAGAAAGAAAATGAAGGTAATGGCGGCATACATTGGACGAGCCATGTATAATCATGTACAACATGGCAAGGACTTAATAATAGCTCCGCACCACTTTAAGTAAGTTATCGACATGGTTTAATTTTGAACTATAAATTATGACAATCGTGATATTAACATGTGTTTTCGTCTATGTCTATATAGTGACCACTACATTTGTATCATGATCTGGCCAAAGGATGGTAAAGTCGTGGTCTTCGACTCACTGAGAATGGAAAAGACTACGTATAATGACTTCTTGAAGATTTTAGAGAAGTATGATTATTATTGCACACTTGTACTTATTACAACTTAACAAATGTATTATTAATCTCACAATGCTATTCTTATATGCAGTGCATACCGTTTTTATTGGAAAGATCTTGGCGGCGAACATCCAGAGGACAAGCCTAATTTGTCAATATCATTATTTCCATATGGTGACAAACAACCTCCGGGTACTGTCCTGTGCGGTTATTATGTATGCGAATGGTGTCGTGTCACCTTCCATTACATGGTCAATCGTGAGGATGTAAGTTCACTATCATTGTCTATGTTGCATTTTTTATGTTATATTGTTGCTCATCACATTACTCTTAGCACCGATTGCTTTTTGATTTCATTGCAGGTTCCTAAATCTAAGATCAATGCTGAATGGTTAGAAAGAGACATGGTTTCCGTCGGCGTTTCTAAGGTTGTAAGAGACTTGCTTTACTTTATGCGCCGTGAAGTTCTTCATCAACAAGGGCTATTCTACAATGTAAATAGAAATTTGCAAAAATTCCCAGAACTAAGTTTGTACACAATATCACACAGTGTTTAGGTCTTTAGTTAGGAACTTTAGATGTTTAGTTGTCTATGGAACTTTGAGATGTTTAGTTGTATAATTCTGTGTATGACGATGGAACTTGATATGTGGATGAATCTGTGTATTATCCCTGTTATGGAACTTGTAATCTGTGTATTATACCTGTTATGGAACTTGTAATATGTGTAAATCTGTGTATGTGGATGAATATGTGTACAATCTGTGTATTATGCAATCTGTGTGAATCTGTGTATAATCTGTATATATGAATATGTTTATACCTGTTTGAAAATTCTGTGTATTATACCTGTTTGAAAATTCTGTATATATGAATCTGTATAATGAAAATCGTCTGTGATTTATAGTGAATGCAGTCGGTTCCTTTGAACTGGACCGCCTGTGATGTGTGTCTATCACAGGCGGTTCCGTTGAACTGGACCGCCTGTAATCTGTGTTTTTCACAGGCGGTTTTTGATTGACCGCTACATCACAGGCGGTGCACCACAAGCGGTTCCTGGAACCGCCTGTGTAGTGGCGAACCAGACCGCCTGTACAGAGGTGTGCTGTAGTAGTGCGTACAGTGCCAACTGCCAACAAAATGATCACTTATACAGACATACATACATATCACGGTCGGCCTCGGCCGACTGCTGCTTCTCGCAAGCTGACGCTGTAGTGCAGGTCCAGCTCATCATGGCCATGGGGGTGCTCCTGCTCTTTGCCCTCCTCCGATGACGACGACACGTGCTGTTCTTGGTCCTTGTCCTTGCCCCACAGCAGCATGTAGAGCCCCAGAATCACAAGCAGCCCTCCAATCACGCTGCCATAATATGCATTAGCAGCAACACAGCCAACTAATAATTATGCTTGTCTGGACGACTCAGTCTGGAATACTATATAATAATAAGAGGATCGATCGAGAGCAACCTCCCAACGTATAGGTTTTCGCCGAAGACGAAGTAGGCGAGGAGTGCCACCATGACGGTGAGGAGGGGGTTGAACATGGCGACGAACACGGGGCCTTTCTCCCTGTTGCACCACAGCTGGATGACGACGGTCAAGCCATTGCAGGCGATCGCCTATAGAACGTACGACAAGAGCAAGTCGATCTTCTGCTGTATATACATCAGTCGTCTCGTCTGCAGTTCATTCATCAGCTAGCTAGCTACCGTACTACGTACCGCGTACACGATGGCCCAGAAGTTGAGGCCGAAGCCGACGAGCCAGTCCCGCGCGTCCCGCTGCACGAACGCCGCGAAGGCCGCCGACTGCAGGCCGCCGACCAGGGACGTCCACGCCGTCAGAGACAGCTTGGCCGGGTACCTCTTTATGGACGAAGCCTGCGTACGCGCCGCCGCCGTCGTCAGAGACAGCTAGTTAATTACTAGTAGTGGGCAGTGGCTAGCGCCTGCCGGAAGAGAGAGAGAGAGAGAGACCTGCCTGCAAGATGAAGCAGATCGACCAGCAGATGCAGCTCGCCAGCGCGAGCAGCGACCCTTTGACCCAGCTCTCGTGTGGCTCCACGTGACCGGCGCCGCCGATGCCGTGTACGTGGACGGCGGGCGCCCTCCACGGCCTCTTCACGGCCGCTCCTCTGTACAGGCTGATGGTGGTCACCCCGGCCAGCGACACCGCGGTCCCCGCGATCTTGGCGAGCCCCCGCAGGGTCCTCACGTCTACGATCTCCAACCTGAGGACGACGGCGACGACGAACGTGATCGAGGCCACGGTGTTGAGCATGGAGGTGACGAAGGTCGGGGACGTGTACTTCAAGCTCGAGAAGTACATGTTCAGAGTTAAGCTCCCCCTGCATGCATGCATGTACATGGTTTGGTTTGGTTTCTCTGCCTACATAGCTTAATTAGCTTACTTCCATGAAACATGCATGCATCATGCTCTTATAATTATTCGTACGTTCTGCATATATATGCTCGCTAGCTCTGCTCACCCCACAAGTGACAGCACGAATATCTCCAGGAACAGCATTGGTGTCATTTTCGGCCTCAGCGTCCTGCAGCACAGCAGGATCGTCGTACATATATACAAACAAAGAAAAGCATCAAACACACACACACACGCAGAATCATCATCATCAAGATTTACTTCTCCTTGAAGTAGGCGAATGGGCAGAGGATGCAGGCGGCGAGGAGGTGGCGGTAGGTGACGTAGACGAAGGAGTTGAGCCCCCTGTTGAAGGCGGCCTCGGCGATGAAGTAGAGGAGCGTGAAGAAGAGCTGCGCCAGGACCATCAGAGCGTGAGGCATGTACCTCCTCATCATCATCGCAGTCATAATTAGCAAGCAGTGTGTCTCTCCCGGCCGGCCGGCCGGCGAAGAAACTGAACAACTCAAACACACCTCCTGCTGCTTGCGCCTAGCTATAATGGACGGAGCATCATTCCACTTGTTAACCCCTTTATGTTATGTTATGCTGTTCTTACTGCATATGATGCCTCTTGTGCCCCGCTGATTGGCGCGCGCGTCTTTCTTGTTCCCCCCTCCTCCCCCTGTCTTCCACTACAGCAGGGTGCGCCGGCCACTGTCAGGCCGTGCTGAATGCAGATGCATAATCGCCCAGCTGGTGCCTGCACTGCACACGTACCCTTTTTTTGCTCCGATCCCTGGATTTTAAATGGGCTCGGAACGATAGGTTACCACAGGCGCATGTTTAGTTTTAGGATATATATCGTTTTCTTTCTAATACATATCAAAAGCGTTGAGTCTGCGACTGCAGAAGGCATGTATTTCCTTTTCTACTCTAATGTATATTACTGTTCGCTGCAGTGGAGCGTCCACTTATTAATAACTCCCTTTTTGTTGTGCTGTCTTACTGCATGATGCTCTTTATTTTAATTATCCTTTGCCGCTGATTGCTTTACTCTTTCTTTGGATTAATCCAGGGCCGGTGCCACCGATGATTTGCGCATCTTTGTTTCATAAACAAGCTTTGTTCCGTGTACCCACTCTGGCCAATAATGCTTCCGCTACAACAGGTGCCTCGATCACTGACCACTCAAGTTCAAGTAGAGATGGCAATGAGTCCGATTCTCAATTCTTCACGGGAAATTCTTTCATTAAGGACTAGTTTATGAACCTCATTTTTCTAAAAATTCCTATTTTTCTTTAGAAAAATGGAAATCCCTTAGGGCCCGTTTGTTTCGTTGGAATTGAATTCCATTTTAATAATTATAATTTAGACAAAACTAATTAAGTTTATATATTTATATATGTAATATATTTGTATATTATCCTAAATCATATGAGAGAGATAGTTATATACTACATTTATGTTATAGAGTCGCAAGTAGAAGAATGTGCTATAAGTTGTACATCGGAAAAATAGCATGTAAATCTATAGAATCAATTTTCATCTCTCACCCCATGAATTTGAGGTAGGCTTATATGATAACATTGGAAAGTGGTGGAATGTCATATTCTAAAAAAATAGTCTATTCCATTAGTAAGATTCCAATTCCTCGAAATGAAAGGAAACAAACGGGGCCTTAGGGAAATGGGGTTCCCAAACTAACTCTAAGAGATGTGGATGAGGTGGATGTAAATAGAAAAAATTCTCTATCAATGGGTAAATAGGGACGGAGAAACATCTTGTATGTGAGTTACTTTCTTTTCAATTGAGGCCAATGTGAGGTTCCATTTTAATAATAGTGATTTAGTCAAAATCAATTAAACTAATATGGTTTTATACGAAATATATTTGTATATTATTATTAGCTATATGTGATAGATTTTTATAAGTTGTAGAATAGAAACATATTTCATTGATAAAAAAAATTTCCATACTTCACTCTATAAATTTAAGATAGACTTATATCTGAGTTTTGAAAAGTGGTGGAATGTCAAAATATAAACTAAATAGACTATTTTATTAAGTAAATTATAATTACTCTAAAATAACTACATTCAAAGTTCAAACGACGTCTTATCTTATTCTTTATTTTAAACTACACTATAAACAATACAATACACAATAGAACATCTGCTGAAGACAGACTACTACCAAGCCCAATTGGTCAAGTTCGTAGCAAATGGGCTCAACTGTGTGCGTTCTCGACAATACGAAAATATAGTGACATCGATTCAGAGTGGCTGCATGTGAAACACTGAAAATTCTTGAGCCCTTAGAGCAAATATGTTGAGTAAGAGAGATGAATCTCTCTAGTACTAACTCTTAGCATATAATTTCTCCGTCCTAATATATAAGGTTTAACCATCTAAAGTTTAAAGATTAAGAAATATATTTAATTGTCTCTATAACATGGCATCGATGTATGTATACATAAAGAGAGCACGTCTTACATTGTAGAACAAGAATAAAAAGTGGTTACGGCTTATATCCTGCATTAGAGAGAGTAACATACTCCCTCCATACTCAGAAAGAAGGTTGTTTTTGTGATACCAAAGAGTAATTAATTTATTGGTAAGTTTCCCGTGTATGCCCCTATTAAATACGGCATCGGGTCCATCCAGGACTAGAGATGGCAATGGGTACCCGCTACCCAAAACCCGGTGAGTTTTTGCTCTATTAGGGTATGAGTTTGGATCAATTTCTCTACCCATGGGTTTGTTAATGGGTTCAAATGAAAACCCATCAGGTACGTGGGCATGAGTTTATTCTTCCACTACCCATACCCGCAAACCCATGGGTTTTTAAAACCCGTCTTAAAATCAACATTCCTTATAAATATGTCTCATAATATTATTAATTGAATATGTTCTAAATGAAATAAACTTCATGTAACAAATTTTAGGCTAAAATTAGCTATCACTTGTTCCTTTTATGCTAACTTATTAATGTATTGATTGTCATTTACATGATAAATTATTTTATGTTGATGTTAGTGGGTATGGAAAACCCGTTGGGTACCCGAAACCCGCATGAGTATAGGTTTGGACAAAATTTTATACCCGTCATAAGTATGTGTTTTTAGTGGACGTATTTTTTCTTCGCGGGTATGAGTTTGGTCAAGTAATACCCAGTGCATTTTTATTCATTGCCATCTCTATCCAGGACACAATCACTTACATGCCTCGATGGTTGACTGTTATGCTGAGAGCTCTAATCGCAGGTTCAAAGGCCCATTTCATCATTTTTTTTGAACTAGTATTACCCGAATTTGCTTGGGAAATCTGTTGTCGCGTGAGAATTTTGGTGCGTATCTGCTTTTCAGTTGAGCGGTTGCATTTTTTTGGCAAAAGACACATGTATCTGCTTTCCGTATCTAACTCTGAATTTAAATCTATACTAGGAAAGTGCCCGTGCGTTGCAACGGAAACGTATAAAACCACGATAAACTATGTACAAATGTGTGTTATACTTTTATAGGTCAGTGATCGTGCGTTGCAACGAAGACATATAATATCTCGATAACTTATATATGCACATGTGTTATATACAAAATGTGTCTTATATTGTTATAGTAAGATGTCCGTCCTAATGATACTACGAACCTATAAGCCTGCCTATGATGGAGCCTCATTGCATTCATAATTCAATCCATCTGAAGCAAGGGCAAGTGATTCTCGATGATCCAACTCAGTGTATTTCAGAAAAGAAGCAGCACACCAACACTGAAACAAGTAATAAAGAAATTTATCATATTTGGTAAATTCAATGTAAAAGCAAACAAAGTAACACCGGTTGGTGCCTAGCTTACCAAGGCTATGTTGAACGCATACAATATGCTCCGTGGCTCCCGCACAACTAAATGATTATTTAAAAGATATTAAAGAAACTGGTTGGCCAGAAAGAGTACATTATCCTGCAGTTGTGAATAATGAAAAAATAGTTCAGAACCAGAGGATCAGATACTTCCACAAATAATTATATCAGAAGGACACTAAATGCAACAATAGGAGCAGAGAGGGAGGGAAAAAGTTAGCAGGAAGATTATACATACTGGTAGCTTTAACACCGTATTTAGTTTTGACAGCTCACGCTTAAGTTCAGCGTGAAGACTTTTAGGTGTCCTCATGTTTTCCACTCCTTCAGAATGAATTTATTAGAAAAAATATAATATCTACTCCTACAGAAGAAAAATACTACTTTCAAATTGTAATTTCAGATTGTTTTACCTGTCTCAGGAAGTAGATGAAGGTCAGCACTTGGAGTACTCATTTTAGGAAGCAGGTCATGATTATTTATAGAACACAGATGATCATTATCAAAATCAGGATGGCACCCATCTGGCAATCTCTGAAGTTTCTGAAATTGAATTTCCTTAAACTGTAAAGAACAGAAAATATGGGTTTCAGTAGCCAAAAAATAACAAGTGGGGAGTAATGTAAATCAGGTAAAGAGTATGCAATTAGAGAAGAAGAATCATTTATCTGCTTTCAGGCATACCTTCTTTGTTTTTTGTGGAGACAGTTGATTGCTTGGATTTAGCAACTTCATCTACAAAATAAGACACAAATTAGATATGCTAACATATTTGCATGAAACGTGTCGTAAATAGCCAATAGTGGTTATCACATTTCTCTTCCATATGGAATCTAGTGTAGATGTTTAGCAAAAAAATTGTTGCATATATGTCCAACACACTGTTTTTGGTAAAAATTCCAGATGCTTATTTCTTGTATGCATTTAATTGTGTAAATTTTCTAATCCCGTGTGTACTATCAGTTTATTCCCATATGAAACTTCAACTGATTGTAAGAAATAGACAACCCCTTGATTTTGATGGTAAACAACAAAAACAATTTGTGGTCTAGTGGATAAGGAGAGGATATCAAGTACCTGTGTGTTTCCCTTTTAGGAGTGTAAATAGTCCCAAGTAGTGACTTGTCCGCGTATCCGAGGCGCAGCAGCGCTGCAAGCTCGCCGCAGGCCGTGGGATAGTCCCAGGGTCGCGACTGATATGAATTGGGCCCACAAGCTCAAACAAAATTCCTCCCATCGAAGTTGCTGGAAAATTCTAAGAAACAGTACAACACCTGCACATGCACGAATAGAAAATAAGCACTGGTTTTATGTTATTCCTGGGACACATCATTGTCTTTGTCAACGGCTCATTAAAATAACCTCACCAGCACAGACGAATAAAAACATATATAAGCATATAAGCATTCACCAAGCAACAGCAGAGTAACCTATACCTCGAAGGCCCAATCGATGACGGTCGCGATGAGGCGACACAACTCACACCAATGTAGGTGCCATGGAGGTCCTCGACCAAGACCATCTCGACGGTTTGCATTCAGCTTAACTGAAGAAATGGGCAAACAGTGAACATATAGGCCACTCATAAATTCAATGGCAAAATATTGATCTAGCTCAACACCTCCAAGATATAACAAAAATAAAATGACAAAACAGAACGACATTGCATCAGTACACTCATGTTAAAAAAATATAAAAAGAAGCCTTGTGGCTGCATGTACAATGAAATCTCTATCTCATTATAAATAATTGTATCATGGACCAGGCCCCTAATGCATGACTGCTTGTCTCACTAATACAATTTACAGTCTTTGAAAAATTCTAATGTAGAAAAAATACACTGGAAGCCTTTGTGCATATACAATGGGACCTCAGACATCATTATGAATATAGAACATGCCTCTAATGAGCAACAACTTGACTGAACAATACAATCTACAGACTTAGGGAGAAACATTTTCATTTACTAACAGGGGACAAGTCCTTGTTATAGATGGGCTAGCTACTTGTGCTATAATAGAAAGTATCAGCCCAGGGTAATTCATTATCACAAAGCATATCAACAATATAATAGTTATCCCTCAAAGAAAACATTGAATAGTTATGGTTGTACGAAGGAAGCAATTTAACCAGAGATATAAAATATCAACAATGGTAACCATACCATTTTACACCCATGATCAATGACCCACTTGAAGGTTGTCTGCTCTCCTAGAGCAGGTGTGGCATTAAACTTCAAGTCCATACCTGGATACATAATCGGTCTGAAAACAATGACACGGGCAATATTAAGAAAGACCAAAACAAGAGAAAAACAAGTAGTGAAAGCTCAAACAAAAAGACAACAAAAAGCGTGGGACGAATAGAACAAAAACTTGGACTGAGAAAGTACGTAAAACAAAAAATAAGCAGTCATCCGAAGGATAAGATTCACCCTCCTCTATCTGCTGGAATATGCTTGACAAGCTTTGCAAGATCATATGACTTGAGCCGACATACCTGAACAGCAGTTGCGCTAAGGAAGGAATTCGACAGCGCTCCAGGCCTACCATCCACAAGTTATACAAGCAAGATTGCTGATATGTTCAAGCAGGTAGAAAACAGAGGAGGGGGTAGGAGCGTCGTTTATCTTGTGAATGAGGCAGATGCACTCGGCCCTATCTGGAAAGCAAACATAACCAAACATAAGCGGAACGCGAAGAAAAGACATGACAGACGGGAACAAACTGAGGCTAGCTAGCTGTGGCTTACCGACGAATCGGGATGTGCCTCCAGCAGCAAACACCATTATAACATATGATCTGGCGTGTAGCAGGGTAGAAGGGAAGAAAATAATTGGACTGTAGCAATTTGTGAAAATCCCATCCTCAATATCCTAATACGCAATCCCTAGACCACTACACAATCCTAGATAAAAGGTTGAGATAATTCAGTTCAAAAACAGAACAGAACATACTAAGCGGTGATCATACCATCCATTAGACTATGAGCACCAGAGAATGAATACCCAAGCAATCAGAATGTACAACAGGTCATCATCATTGTATACATGTATGGGAGTGTAATTGTGTTAACTTGAACTTAACTGATGTGCTTATTAGAGGACGATTAGATACACAACACTTTAAGAAATATTGATAGCAAGTGGTTTAGACAACAAAACAGTAGCAATCTTTGCAAAGGTCGATAGAGTAGGCAACAAGTAATTATGATACAGTAGTAGGCATATTCGTAATTTGTCCAGATAATCCAGCGATCAAATAATAAAATACAGTGATCAAATAACCATAATACGATCATCAAATAATGTAGTGTACCTGGTGAAAATAAAACCTCCTCAAAGGAGACATAATACAAGTCTCAAAATACCAATCGATTCATCAACATCAGCATAACCACTTGCATATTAGGAGTACTTACCAGTGTTAGGTGTTCTACGAGACCTGGACGTATTATTGTGCCTAGAAAATAAAACAATCAGTTTGCTGGCATACATACACAAAAGAATAGGCAAGCAAAATAGGGGTGCCCAAAATTCACCAGCAAGGGCGCCACTTCGCTGATGTGTTGGATCTAAATCTCCCCTGTTTTACATGTGTTGATGCTAGGAAAAGAAATCCACCGCGCAAACTCAACGGTTGGAGCAACGATTAGCAAGCAGTGACAAATCTAGGTAAAATGATTCATCAGAAGGAGAAGGCCAAGGGGGGAGGAAGAGGCCAAGGAGATGGTAAGGGAAGCTGGAGGTATACCTAGGATAGATCATTCATGGCTCCACCTCCTGGCCGTCGACGCCGAACATGGTGAGGGGTGGCGGGCCCTGCGGCTTCTCCTAGGGCGTGGAGGAGGTAGCAACGTGCCTGTCTACGGGGGTAGCGGGCAGGGGAGGAGGGACAGGCGAAGGCTAGGAAGGAGAGACGTCCAGCGGCCAAGAGGAGGTAGCGACCGTGTCACCAGTCTGGTTGGCACCTTTATTCTCAGCTGCAAGAAAACATGGCATCAGAGAATTGAGTGCATACAAAATAGATTAGGCAGTTTTAACGGCAACATGTATGACTCTCACCATCCTGTGCAGCGATGCTCAAATCCCAGAAAGTCCGAGCTCAGCCAATACTACATCAAGTTCTGCTAGTTCCTTATTTTTCATCTCCTTTTTAGACAACTGTCTTTCTGTATCTTTAGGTGGCGCAGCCAGGGCCACAACTGTCTTGATAGCAGGTTCGGCTGGGGCATCTTCCGCATCATGCTTTAGGTTCATCCTCAGCTCCATCATCAACCTCAAAATCAAGGTCCTCGTCATCACTCTCAATGTCCTGCAGCATATAGTACATCTAAGAACACTATAAGAGAGGCGAACTATAACGACAATCAGCCAAACATGCTCCATCTCCCTCGAGATGAGTAAATTATACTTCCACTTATTAGTTCAGTTTCGAAGCAAAATTTCTGACAGAAAACAAGTAGTACAATAACCAGAGTTTGCTATGACAGACATGCAGTACCTGTCAAGTATAACCATTTCCAAATAAGAACAAAGATCACTGCTTCTCAATGCAGCAAGGCTACGACGTGATGCTTCTCAATGTCATAGCATGTGCTGGTACTGAGAACATAAAAGCTCATGTCACCTAGATTTTAGCACCCTTATACATGATTAAAGTTGTAAACTCGTAGGCAGCAACCTTTGAAACAGAGAAGGAACAAAAACAGTGGATTAGTAATTTAATATACATAAATCAAATTAATAGTAACAACATACGAAAATATTTATCTGTAAGAAGGTCCAAAGAGCAATCAATCCAAAAATACTTCTTTTCTAATGATTCCTATTCAAGAAGCACAAGCATAAACCACTGAACTCGCATCACTGAAAGCAAAATCTAATTAGTCTGCTACTCAAGCTAATATGTACGTGTAGTCCTTCGTAGCGTACCAATAGAATCAGACAGCATGTAACTTAAAAACATTGTGCAAGATACGAACACGAGGATTTCCCTAATACAATACAGGTGATGAGCAGCTAAATGTAATGTTATAAACAAAGAGCATTGATGTGGCAAACCTCTGAAAATGTCCCTGTCAGCTTGTTCAACAATGTTGATTTCCCAATCGAAGGAAAGCCAACTAAACCAACACGTGCATCTCCACTCTTCGTCACATCAAATCCTTCACCTGCACCACCACCACCTTTGGATGTTGGAGTGAGCAACTCCCGCCACAATTTTGCAAGTTTAGCCTAGGCAAACGAACAATTAAGAAGACATAACCTCAGTTGATATCAAAGAGTATCAGCTCAAAAAAGTACAGTCTCATAATAAATATCAACATGAAGCATAATATGGAAACTAATTAATAGCAAAACATTGCAGCGTTGATAATTTAATAGTAGAAAATAGCTGAACTGTCCACGTTTTCTTCGGATTACTACCTCCAACCACAAATATAAGTCCATTTAGGTTTTCCCTCAAACATCTTTTAACTTTGACCATCAATATCTTAAAAATCATATAGAACTGTTAACATATGGCATTAATAAATTCATAATGAAACATCAAATCAAAGCGTTACATTGAAATGATATGCATATGTCCTAATGGCCTCATATGGAGTGGGAATCTTAAACTCATTAAAGTGAATGACAGAAATTACCATAGGTAAGAGTTGTAAGATAAAGATTAGAGTATATTTCAAGTTACCTTCAGAAGACCAAGATGGTGAGCAGTGGCTTTGTTCTTCTGTGTCCTTGCCATCTGCATAGTCAAAAAAATAGACAACATATTTAAGTCACAACAATAGAAAATTAGAAGATATATGAGATTAAATTTCCAGCTCCATGGTCTACATATTACTCAAAAAATGCAATACCATCAATTCATCACCATGGAACCAGGGTCCACAATTTTGTTTGGAATGATCCAAATTTCATTTTGTTGACCAAAATTTGACTTTTGAATTTTTATATTTTGAATCCAAATCCATTTAAAATCGGGCCAAAATTCGTTTTTCAGTTAGTAGAGAAAACTATGAACCTATCGAGTCTATCCCATGTCTGACTCTTTCACAAAGATGAGTCCGTCGTACAGTTCGGAACTAACCGTGCCCGTGCTACAATGTATAATACCAAGCGGCCCGTTTGGACATTTCTAGCCACATCTACAAATTCAAGTAAATACTCTATAAAAATATGTATACACTATGAAAATATATTTTGCAGAGTTTAATGAGATCAAAGGCATGTTTGTTTCAGATTATAATCTGTCCAGATTATATAATCCAGCGTAAATAATTTAGCAGATAAACAAACACCTAGATTATAGGTCCAGATTATATAATCTAAAGTACAGACTATGGTAATCTCATAATCTCTTCAAGAATAGCTTATTTGAGATTATTTTTAGTAAAAGATCCACTATCCATGGCTACGTTTATAAAATTACAATGTATGTCATTTTTTCTTTTCCCAAATCATATGCATGTAGGGTATTGTTGTCTTTGCCTTTATGTCTGAAAAATCAATAATCTTCATTCATATAATCTGTTCATCCAAACAGCTATATACAAATTATAATCTCGACATATTATAATCTAGATTATATAATTAAGCCCTAAGGATATGTTTGGATCCATTGGCACTAATAGTTAACAGCTGAATTAGCTGAGTGGTGATCCAAACAATCTACTAACTATTAGCAAGTGAAGATGTTAATTACTTGGTGATGAGTGCTAGTAGTAAATATAAACATGTAACCAACTATTCAAGTACCTATATTAGTAGATGGATCGAAGCAAACCTTACTAATAATTAGCTAGCTAATAGTTAGTAGTTGTTAGCTATTAGCTACTTAGCTAGCTAACTATTATCGCTAGTGAATCCAAACATCGCCTAATTTAATATTGTAAATAGTTAGCTATTAGCTAATTATTTATCTGTAAATTTGATCAAAATTAGGAAAGTGTAACTTAGGGCAAAACTAAAGTAAACCATAATTTGTAGCGTATGGAGTATATAAGCTAATTGGCTAAGCATATAACGCAGCTTCATTTCTCTACCATGCATGATCTTTGTGTGACCAATGTTGCACCCCACGAAAATGTAAGCCATACTCTATTGCAGAATGAGCAACTAATCAGGAACTCTCTTCGAACAGCTCCACTTCAAAAGCAGGCATGCTTAACTGCCTAGGAGTACAACGTACAGACAGTATTAACAACAAAATAGCAAGTTAGCAACTCATCGCATTGCCCGTGGTCAGTGCATGCCATACAAAATGACCTTTACCTGTAGTCCTATAGAAGCCTGGAACTGGTAGGCCCAGCTCCTTCATACTGGCACCTCCCAAAGATCCTTCACTTCCTACCATACAATGCGATCATCCTGTGCAGCCACTCTAGCTTCTCAACAGACTCCCTGTCCGTGTGGCGATGTTCCAATGGAATGACTTGCCTCTTCATTTCATACTCCCTCTGCAGACTCATTTGGTGTTCCCGGGCAAAGAAGTAGTCATCGACTCCTAGGTGATCAAGAATAGTTCTCTGCTGATACCAAGGCTGCTCCCGAGGTGCAAGGAGATCAGGAGATGGGATTCTGCTCATTGGTAGAGGTGGAGGAATGCCACCTTGAGCGGGCAAATCATTCAGACATGGGCCTGGCATGCTCACCACCGGGTGGCAACTCTCCTATTTATGCAAATAAGGTCCAGCCGCAATGCCATCAGAGCTCACCACCGGCTTGGGATATGAACCGCATCTCCCGGATCGTTGACATTGATTAACTGTGTAAGGCTGCGGAGACATCAGCATGCTTCCTGTGTGAGCTAGCGGAGAAAAATGGTGCCAAGACCTTGCTTCAACAGGTGCAACCGGATGAAATACCCCCCTGTCAGTTACCGAATGGCCTGGATGAAAGTTGTTGCCTCCAAGGTTTGGGATTAAACGAGACCTCCTATTCATTTGCTTCAGCTTCTTCAAGTTTCTGATTTGGAACTTGAATGTGCAACATGCACCAAGATCAAAAGGTTTGTTGCATCTCTTACCATCTCCTCTCTTTTGATTATAACCTGGATAGTCTTCCCTTTGAAAAGGAACTTTGTCAACCATAGCAAAAGAAGACTCAGAGGCCAGGTGCTCAAGATCCCAGCTGCCGTATGGTTCCCCAGACTTGTGGGTAACATGGACTTCACCAAGTTGCCGAACAATGTGGCGTGCATTGCGGAAAAAACCCCACACCAACTCCTTGTGCAAGCTGAAAGTCGCAGCATTTGGTTAATAATAATTTAACTACGAAAACACAGGCCGTAAATAAACAGTGTTGTAGATTCGGATTGGGTCCGTATTGTTTAGCTACACTAAGAAACATCAACTACTATTTTACGATCACTGACATGCAAAGTTGAACCATCTTTATTTCATATATGTCCAGAAAAAAGCTTAGACCGAAATACAAGTGCTTGAAATAAAGTTATATCCACAAAGGCAACAAAATAGTGATCTTAGTCCTTCCATCAAGGTTGTAGTATTGAATTTTTTGACCGAACCGTCATAGGACCTAAAAAAACATACTCTAGCCAATGGAACATTGAAACATGTAAAAGCTCTTAACTAATTAATGAGGTAACATAGATGCTACTTATTCTTAATGTACTTACAAATAGATATAGTTCATTTTGAGAAACAAGTTTAGCAGTGATGTATACTGTTTAGAATGAAAAAAGGAGAAATTTTCAAATTTTCACTGAGATTCTACCAACGCCATTTCTGCATAGGTTATCAGTACAGAAGAGATAACCCTTTGTATGCAAATGTTCAATCACAAGAGCTCAATAAGACAAATGTGAACTGATCCATATGAAGACCATGAACAACAATTTAAATACAGAATTTAATTAGCATTAACTGCCAAAATAGCATGGTGAGATAGTGAACATACTCGATCATACGCAAGTCATTCTCTTTTCCTCTGAATCCACCACGAGGAAAATTAAAGACAATATGATCAAACCGTCTGTTCTTCAAGTCAGTGTGAAACCTCATTCGTTTCGCATCAACACCATGCAAAACCATGGCGCCCAATCTTTTCAGAATCACTATATTTGTCTCCGCTTTGCTGTACTTACACTTCAGGACCTCTGCAAATGAGGATTTCCCACAAGAAATGCAGGAAAATGTAGATAAGCAGAGCAATGAACAAGACAACAAAAACCACTGTATGCTTTTGAGCTTGCAAAGGTAAATACAGCATCAACAACGCATATGGACCCAAAGACAAAGTTAGGATGAAAGAAATACAAACAACAACTATTGAATACTGAGAATTTGTTGTAAAGGGAAACTGTGGTGATTGTGTACAGTTAAACCAGGAAAAAATTATTTGTGATTGTGCTCTGGGGCTGACCTGAACAAACCGTCTGGCGCCTGGTGGAGCCTCTCTCCAAGTCGACGGACTTCGAGTCCATTCGCAACACCGCTCCAGGACCTCGACTGACGACGTTCTTCGCCACCATTGCCTAGATGCCGGCGACGACCAGATCTAGGAAGCGCTCTGATTCCGTGACGCGAACCCTAGACTACTGGGACAACCTAGCCCCTTTTGCTCGTCGACGCACCTCACACACTTGGAATCGTCGTCGTCGCCTCCCAACTTTGGGGAGACACTGTGGGACGATGTCGTCACCCCGATTTCGACGTCGGTCCGGAGGAGAGCATGTGGGTGGTCGAGGTCGTCTGCAGTGGTGGTCTTGCTGCTCCCAGATCCCATCACGGGAGGGGAAGCGGGGTTGTGGATGACGACGAGGGGAGGGGGCGCGCGACGGGGGTTGACAACGGGCGCGGGGACGACGACGCGGCGGAGGTAGCGGCAGGCATATTGGCGAGGGATGTGAAGGAGAAGAGGAAGGGAAGGAGTCCGGTACCGACGATGGAGGCGAGGAGAGGGAGGGTGGAGCAGAGGAAGGTGGGAGGAGGTTCCTTCCATGGATCGGGCGTCGGTGGCGATGGACTCGCGAGTCGTGGGGGCGGATATCTCGGCACATCGCGTGTGGGGCGTCGGTGGAGGACTGGAGGGAGCGTGCATCGGACGGGAGAGGAGCTCCACGGCAATATCGGACGATCGAGATAGCTAGATGGCAGAACGGCAGAACAGAGAGAGGCAGACTACCTTTACATACTTAATAAGTAGTAGAGATTACAATCCATACCTCAAAATAATCCAAGACTATTCAAATTTTGTTATTCGGTTAAACTCATCATAGATTATAATCTAAGGGTTTAGAAATTTTTTAAACTATAAAAGTCAAGGATTTTATTCATAGCTCATTAGGTATGAAAAAGTCTATAAAAATATTGCACAAGTTTATATTTGAATCCATGGATCAAAAAATAACTATCTTGATATATATATATGGATATGATGGATTTAATCCCACTATATAAAATTAGGCATGAACCTATGAACTATAGATTCACTCAATTGATAGCTGCACGTGACCCTCACGCAGTCACGCAATCTTAAAATGTCTGCAATGAATAGCCAGCCCCACATAACACATAATCTTGAAATGTGTATATCTCACATAATCTTAAAATGTGTATACGGAAATAAAATCTTGTTTTCCACCCGCTTCTATTAAAACAAAAAGAAAAAAATCACTATGTTAATAAATTAAAATATGTAGAAAAAAATGACCTAAGGTAGCTGATAAGTCAGATTGTTGGAGCTGTCCTAACTCACATAAAAATACGCTTAAAGCTAGCTAAGTGAGCCCATATATTAATAAAGAAAAACGAAAGGACTACAGTTGGACTACAAAAATCTACCGAGTCAATAGCTGAGTTATTAGCCTTGCTATCGGTAACCAAGGGTGGCCAATAACTGCACGTTATTATCACGTATATCTGTACCAAAAGAAAGACACATTATTGATACCTGGTCAGACACTTTGCAAACATATATCTTAGATTCGAGAATTGAGTCTTGATATCACATTAGGTACTCGGGGAACATAGTGTGGCGCCATAGCTAGATGCAATAAACCTTAAAGTCCTCTGAACTCGAAAATCCTAACCCAAAAGAGCAAATAGAGCGCAGCCTTCTCAACCATCAAACATGACACCATTGAAACCAAAGATGACACTGCTCACGCTTCAACAGCGACCCTTCCAGCCACTTGGTCCAGATCACGCCTTCCCTGGTTGGTGATGAGGCGTCCACTGCAGCACAATGGAAATGTCCAATAAGCAGCAAACTTCAACAACCAGGATAAGTTATTGCAAGAGAAAGGGGTGTGGCAGCTGATTTACCCCTTGGGATCGACATCGATGATGCCCATAATCTGCAGCTGCTGCAGGATGTTGCGTGCAACAGCACCACTGCTCTTGCAGAAGTGTGGTGGGCGGGAGCCATTCCTCTGGCGGCCACCGTAGATCTTCTGAAAGCCACCCACACCGATGCCTTGCCTTAGGTAGATCTTCCTTGCAATGGATGCTGCAGGAGAAGAAATTTAAGAATCTGATAGAAGTGCAGAATTTGGAGATTGAGGATTGTAGTATGATTTTGGCAAACAGACAAGATCCCTTACCAGCCCTGATGTAGTACCAGTCAGGATCATAAGGAGGAAGCTCCTTGAACCTCGCAGTCTTCACAATGTCAACCCACTCAGGGAGCTCCATCTAACAGAAGAGTACACTTATAATTAATCACACATACCAACATAACCAATGCAATGAAGAAAACAGTATCCCAACCTCACCTCTAAACTAATCGCATGCCCATACAACACAAACTTAGCTTCTTTAAGCAATAAAAGTTTTAACTACGATTTTCAATTAACAGCCTAGTAGTATAATCAGCCCACTATTCATCATGAGATAAATGGAATTCTTAGTGTACTTCATTATCCCAAGGATTTGGAACCAGAAACAGCCAATTCTAAACAGAGCCATGGTTCACTCCAGACCACAGGCTAACCACAGACTATGTTTGATAGATATCAATAGAAACAAAATAACTCACACCTCATATAGGCCCTGCATAGATGAAATGCTGGGGGATCTTCAAAATACTGTTAGATTTTGCCTAAAACCGACGTATATAGACAATATAAAACACTTTACATACAGATTTTTCTGCACAGACGATCTAGAATTGATTCTACGGCGTAGGCATAAGACAAGAAGAACAGCATTGCCTATGTCTAATAAATTCGAAGTTAGTTACGTGAACAAATCTCTTTAACCTACCAATCAAATGCCTAGAAGCCACAGAACATAATTCCTGCACCACAGCATGTTTAGCAAAAAATGGTGTATCCCCGTGTCACTAATCACGAGCGCAACGAGAGTAAGCAAGACGCGGGAAAAGTTCGCTGGTATAACCAGAGCAATAACAGGGCGATGGATCCGTGTAATCACAAAACAGCTCATAACTGCTCGGGCAACGGCAATCTGATGAAATCGCACCGGCTCGTCTCCGCGGACTGCCGCGGTGCGCGACCATCCGTTGTAGGCTTACAGCGTCGAATCAGATGGGAAAGGGGGGCGAGTCGAGCACCGTTACCTTGCCGGAGCGCTTGAGGTGGGCGGAGTAGGCCTTGACGAACTCGTGCGGGTTGACATCCTTCACCGTCCTCGCCGTAGATTCCGCCATCCTGCCGCGGACGCCGCCAGGGGACGAGAGAGGCAGGTTGTGGATGCGGCTGCTCTGAGACTAGGGTTTGGAGGAGCGGCGTGGCAGGCGGAGCGTAAATTTATATATGACGGGGTTCGGCGTTTGGTCGTCGGATGGAGATCCGACGGTTGTTATGGGGGTGAGCGGCTAGTTTTAGGGTTGGGGTCTTCGAGATGGTATAGGCAGGCCCAGCACGGTATAAACGGGCCAAGTTGAAGTTGGGCTGATAGGTAACAAAGGGTAGGTAGGCTCCTCTATTGCAAGTCGAAGGTGGAGTTTGGAGCTAGCGTCCTTTAGGTAGTGTTTGGTTGAGAAGCCAAGTAGAATAGAGTCGTTTCATCCCTGGTTCTAGGAACGGAGTCACTCTGTTCTGTGTTTAATAATCTGGAACAGAGCGACTCTGTTTTTTGTTTGGTTGCAGAGTGAACGGAACGGAGCGTGACTGTGAGAGCGGGATGGGAACGGAGCGGCTCCGTCCGGTTGATTTTTTGGAGCGGAATGGTTCCGGATCTGAGGAGAATATTTCCTAATTGGAGTCATTCCGTTCTATTTACTTTGTAACCAAACAGCAACAAAACTGGGACAGAAGAACTCCGTTCTACTTGGCTCTTCAACCAAACACTACCTTAGAGTGTGTCGGGTTGAAAAGTGTAGGAGAATGAAGTGGCTATATTTTTATTTTATGGATATTTAGTTTCCAATAAAAAAGGACTGGATTGGTTTCTAGAGTTTTCATATAAAAATTTATCATAAATAGTTGAAATACTCCCGCTTCACCAAAACGACCAGATGTGAGCGCTCTCATCCCTTTCTTCCACTCTACACTCATATGGCTCTCCAACCAAACAAAGAACGGAGCTGCTCCGCTCTATTCTATTATTCAACTAAACAAAAAATAGAGCGGCTCTATTTTGCTTGTCAAACGTAGAATAGAACGGCTCCATTATCAAAAATCGGAATGGAGCCGCTCCATTCTAGTTGACTCTTCAACCAATCAATGGTGTAGCTAGGGTTTTTTTCATAAGGTATGCCAATATTAATTTTTCATAAATAATTTAGCATAATCTATAATGGTTTGGTATACAATTTAAAATATAAAGACAAGAATAACAAATAAAACTATAGATTTAATATTTAAGTCTATAAGTACATATATTAGAATATAAATATAATAAAATAATCCAAACATCAAATACAAATACATAAAAAATAAACGTGAAGTTGGCCTGGTGCGGTGCTTGCGGTGGCGCACCACGTGTGTTGCACTACTACCGTGCTGCGCTCTTCAGTCTCCCTGTGGCCCTGTGGTCCTATCAGTCATCAGGCCATCAGGGCATCAACCACCAAGGAGATCAGGCGGCGGGAGCCTAGAGCCCAAACAACGTGATCCTTTTGTTTTGTGTTGTTCTAACTTCCAAGCAAGTCGATCTGTAACACCGCACCTTCTTTTTTCTAGCTACTATGGATTGGTGGTCTGGTGGGCCAGCCCATAGGGTATGGCATGGTCCACCCGGACCACCCTTCAGCTACGCCACTGCAACCAGTCGCACCTTTACTGCTTCATTCATATTATTTAAAAAATCACCATTGTTGAGGGTTTAGGATATGAGAGAAGGTTAACAAAAATGCAAGGCTTAGAATGAGATAATGAAATTGAGACACCACACAAATTTACAACTAAGGAGATTAGGCAGTTTATCATGGTGCATGTTGGGGCTTTGAGCATACCAAATTGCATGTATATTAGACTGACTAGTAAGTTGTATATGAATCAGATTTTTTAGTGATCAAATAGGTGGTTTATGATAGAAAGTATGCCATAATTATCATGAGAATGATATGAAGTATACCGTGATTTGCTAGAAAGGTTATGGAAATGATGGTCTCGCCTAAAGTCAAACATCATGAAATGGAGCATCTTGAATGTGTGGCAACCTCACACTTATGGCTCTAATGAGGTCACAACCTTGAGCATTCTTGATGAACAACAAAATACATTGCCCATTACACACTACTACAGATCATGCTATATGAGACGGTTAATTTTCAGTTATTAAGACGTTTATGAAGTGTCGAATTTTGATGGAGTCGCAAAAGATGTCCCACATTTAAGATGGTTATAAACCGTATTAAAAGATATTATATAAAACAGTTTTTAATTTATAACCGTCTAAAAAAGGTATTTGTTTAAGTCATTTTGTCCGATAAACCGTCTGAAAAAGGTATTTGTTTAAGTCATTTCGTCAGATAAACCGTCATGAATTAGGTTTTTTTAAGACACTGCTTCTAAAGAATCGTAGAGAATACAAACATTAAAAGTCATAAAGTATTTATCAAACCGTCTCGAATATCCTACAATAATAGACGATTACAATAGGAAAACCATCTTATTTAGGTGACTAATAATGGACGTTTTAGAAACCGTCTTATTTAGGAGACTGATATTAGACATTTTGGTAACCGTCTTATTAAGATTTAAATGAAATGACTTACACGGCAGTACATTCTTCAATTTATAATCATTTTTTCAGATATCATGTTATAATAATTTGAAAGAGAAATATACATACACATATATTGAACACCATTATAATTAATATAATATAAATAAGTACCATTCAATATATCATAAATAAGCATTGTCAAACAACGCATACATAAGTGTACTCTAAATCTAAACTAAAATACAACTGTTTGCACTAATGTTAAGCCTAACTTTATATGAATTAAAGTCTCCACACTTTTGCGACCACCAAATTTGAATTCTATTCTATGTTTTCCTGTACAACAAATAGGAGAAAACTAGACATAGCAAAAAGCTCCAAGCAGCATGTGGATGGTCTCAAAGCTGCCCTGTGCTTCTCCCTGTTCTTGATGACTCCTACACGCCCGGTGTTCCTCCTGCCAGTCACCATGACCACGTTGCCGACGTCAAACTTGATGAAGTCCATGATCTTGTTGGTCTCCAAATCGATCTTGATGGTGTCGTTGGCCTTGATGAGCGGGTCGGGGTGGCGGGAGATAAGTCATTGGTAGAAAACTTGATGAAGACCATAGCAAAAAGCTCCAAGATGTTCCATATGCCACAAAGTCTTTACAAATATGTAACAATGTAGGGATAAAGGGAGATAAGTCATGCCCAAAATATTATTTTTTGTAATAAATTACAGAAATGAAATGCTGCCAGAACAAATTTTTTTCAGAGGGGAAAACAACAAATAATAAAGAATTAGTTGTAATCCCTACCTCCAGGCATGATGCCCGTCCCTCCAACAATACCTGCAACCGTGTTAGCCACCAAACTTTGAAGTGAAAACTGAGTAAGACCAAACTTACCAGTAGCATCATAATCTTCACAACCCGTAAGCCTACCCATTTTGGAGTAAGAATCGGCTTGCAAGCTGGCAACTCCTGTTGTGTGAACTTGGAATCTGTACACAAGAATTTCTGAGTAAGAATAGGTTTGCAATCTGCAAATGCAAGTCACATCACAGTCTTAGCATTTGTCAAGCAGGTGATCACAATTTCTGACCTCATAATGTCATTGGAACCTAGTGTCCAAAGTCCAAACACATGTACTGTAAACAATACCACCATTCCACAACTAGTTTGACGCTTTTCATCTTTACTGAACTAGCTACACCACTAAGAAACTTATGGAAATTAGCTTCTTAAATAGTAATATAGCTAAAAGATTGAATGGAGGATGGAAACTTATATGCCCACCTTCTCCAGCATGCGGTGAATCCTCTCAGTCTCCTTCTTTGTGTAGTCAGAGCCCTTGTCCATGATCTTCTTTGCAGCTGTCACATATATCTTTCCATGCCTGGTTTAGAAGCAAAATAGTTAGTACTTGTAATTTGACAATGGCACTGCCTACATAATAAGAATGTTAAATCAATTGAGTAGCTTGCAAACATAGTGTAGGGGAAGGTGGAAGAAAGTACTTGGCTGCAGAACCACTGAGCTTAGCAACATCCTCTTCTATTTTAGAGAGGACTTCCTTCCGCTTGTCATCAGCAGCATTGAGAAACTCCTTCACAAGAGGGTTCAAGCTTGGCACAAGCCCAGCCTACACAGCAACAAATGAACAGAATGCATCAGATCCAGAATTCATCAACTTGATTCCAAAGCGATTTCGCTTGGCTTTATAACCAACCTCTGAAGTCAGGTGGCCCTTTGGATCCCGGCTGGTGCCACACTTCTCATTAATGAACTTGACAAAGTCATCCAAGTCCCGGCCACCATCATAATCTTCACCGGCTTTGTTTCCCTTAGGGAAGAACTTCAATGTAGGGAAACCAGAAACACCATATCTGCAGAGGTATATTATTATTAAAGATGCTGTGAACATGGAAGAATGCATACTTTTCAGCCAAGTCAGTGTGCTTGTCAGCATCAAGATTGGCAATCACAACACCGTCGTCCTGCTTGAAAACTGAAGCTAGCTTCTCATAAATCTAAATTCAAGTACATGTTCAGTCCACAAAAAAAATGAAGATCGCTGCAATAATTTGGAAATTTTCAAGCTAATACTCTACTAACACTAAACCTGCTAGATAGATCAGACAGGCCACACCACACATTCAGACTTCATATTGAAGAAAAGGTAAAAACTTTCATAAGCACCTGGGATAATGCAATCATGCTTGTGGACAAATTATTTATCCTGCATCGCTTGTCAATTGAGAGGTTCATCTGTGTTGCAAAAATTCAGAAACTGACAATATAGAGGTCATCATATTCAAATCAATATATTAGATACAAGTGCATAACTACCTTGGCAGTTGGCCCCAGCATTCCCCTTCTTTTCCTCCCTAACTGAGTAGGACATATAATGGCAAGTCTTCTTTTAAGAGCGAGTCCTGGTGAAATGAGACGACCAATTTCAAACGGAATACTAAGCTGCAGTCTTAACAGGAGGGGAGGAGGAGCAGAGAACACAGACAAACTTGATGCCAAACTAGGAACAACTTAAGGAAACCTCGCAAGGTATTTCCAAGCTGTTCACAACAATGTGTGACAAAATAGAATCAACATTATCAACACTAATAACAGGTTTAAAGACTGAAGTGATTGCCATCAATTCAATCTCTAAATACTTCCCCTTAGTACAAAATAAGGTGAAATGGTGGAACCAAATGTTCCTCTTTTTAGTTCTGACTTTACAATATACTTGCTCAATGGAGTTCACATATTGATGAATGATGATTAATCATATATGTCTGAATAAAACAGTTACCTGCACTTTGGATGAACTGGATGTATATTTTTTTTGTGATATCCACTGTCCATCCCAAATTCAACAAAGAAGTTCGATGACTTTGGGGGTGCAACATGTCCACTCATGAGATTGCCTTCTGAGCTGCTCCCAGTCTTAGGAGCAGGTGCATTTTCTACATATTCAAATCGGGAAGTATGGGGTTTGCTCCTAGCTGTAGTACTTGCAATCACCGATGATGGTAGGACAGGAGCTGTTTCTTCGGGCTTCTGCTCATACAGGCTTTCATTTGGCTACAATGCAGAAGTTTGACAGGAAATTTCACTTTACTTGAACAGACAATTAAACAATTTTTTTAGATTAGCGGGAAGAAATAAAATTAGAGAGTTATAAAGTGAACTTCCTTTTCTCACAGTACAAAATAGGAGAACAGATATTGTTACTTCATAAATGACAACTATAAGTAGAGAAACAGGACCAAATGGCAGTGTGTTCTCAAGTCAATGAAGTTTAGACTAAATAACGCGTACCTTTGATGTAAGCTTCCGTGCACCAAGTCCGACAGTCTTATTTCCAGGATTTTTAGCACCAATCGGCTTCTTGATAGAACGTGTTGGAACTCTAGGCGAACGAACAATCTCAGAGTCTTCCTTTTCACTTACATTTTCTTTTGATACCGGCCTCTGTCAGCTTAAGATCTGGAAAGCACAATCAAAGACAGTACATACCTGTTGTATATCGTACCGTCAGTACAACGATGAGGATTCCCTGCCACTCTCCACGCCCCCACCTCGTCGAGCGCCACAATCTGGATCGACACCTAGCCCTATGTACTACATGCTGAAACTTGGAGAAAAATCTAGATGCATATGTGATGTCCATCAAATATATGAAAGTAGGATGATATCATTCATAATTACCATTATATATCTCATAAATAAACATTGTCAAATAGCTCATGCATAAGCGTACTCTATATCCAAACTAAAATACTAATTGACAAACTTGGTAATCAATTGTTTGCGCTATCGTTGTGCCTAACTAAATATATATGAAATCAAGTCTCCACACTGGTGCGGCCATTCCATATTTTCCTGTACAACAAATAGGAGAACACAATAATTATTAGTTAGACACATATGAACACCTCACAATGTGGCATATGATGTAAAAGGTTATATGAATGTAACATCTTACCTAGGAAGCCATGCTAGATTTAGTTATATGAAGCACCCTCAACCCTGCATGATCCACCAATGTCTATCACCTCATTCATGAAGAAGTCGAGCAACCGTTCTCGGACATTTGCTATCTCATCAGGCAATAATGGACAGGTTGCAAAACCAGCATGACCCTTGAAAAACATAAACCATGTAAATATTTATAACGTCATATTGCATAGGTTTGAGTAAAATAGAATACATACTGTAAAAACAACCTGAGGATATCAATCACGGTCCAAACTAAGATTATCCGCAAAGGATAACATGTGGTACATCACATATTGTCCGCAAAGCATACTGCCAGGTGGTTGTATGTGTGCCTAAAAGATGTGATTCATAAGGAAAATATCCAGCGGGAATGTCTAATTATATGTCTTGCTAATAATTTCAGGTTAAGGACATGATTACCTGAAAATGTTTCCATATAACCGTGCGACCAAAATTCTTGTTATGGCGACCTTTTTTATCGACATAAGCACCAAAAGCCCTACAATAATGGTGACTAACGGTGTAAGTAACAATTGAAATATAGAGGAAAATAGAATTATGATAAAGGTAATACCCACTCATCGAATAACTTCTTAATACTATAGCAGCTAGGGGATTGGTAACCTTTGGAGTCAATATTGTACACTGTATTCCATTTTGGGAAAATAACTAACAAGGCCCAATGGTAACTGAAATGAGGAAGATAGAACATTAAGATATAGATTAAAAAACTATAGAGTGTTATTAGTGCTAGGCCTTACCCTTCCTGGCAAACAACAAATATGCACTCCTTGTCCTGCTGAGCAAGCAATGCTTTCACAATGTATGCTTCGACTTCATTAGCCTCTTCATTGATTCTCTTTAAAATGATCATCTCTGGATCTAAAAAGCCAACTATGCCTCTGTATTTGTCTATCTTCCTCATGCATCTATTAAAAGAATAGTTAGATAAAGAACAAAAAGTAGACACTTATAGGAAATGGTGGATCTCACTCATAGCATCCAACTCCGATGTAAGGATATGTCAAGGGCAAGATCATTGTAGATGTGAAATACATCACTGAATTCTACTGCATAGACCCCAGATTTTTCAAGAAAATCATGTTCTTCGTATCGTACCATGAAGTGTGTGGCACTTTGCCTTCGAGATATTGGTGTGGTCATAGCGAAATACCATTTGTGGAAACATTGGCTCTGTTTACCCATCCTCTTAAGCAATGCACTAGATACTAAAGGCTGCCCTAGCACAAATTGTTTATTATTTGGAACTGGTGGTGGAGATCGTTGATGAAAGGGGGGAGTCCAAAGGGGATCAAGACCATCATCTTCTATGTTTTTCTGTTGTGAATTTTTTTGCTCCTTCTCTTTGCTTTTGTTATGTTTTTTATGCTTATGTTTCCTCTTCTTGCTGACATTGGAGGCACTATGTGTGACATCTATATTCTCGGTACCCATTGTTGGTGTTGGCATTTTATCCTTTTCAGGTGTGTGATGGAGTACCTAAGGCGATGTGTCTGGGAATTGTTGAGGCTTTGCATGAACTGTTGTTTCCTATGTAAAAGTCAGAAACAAGTACATGACATTAACCAAGTTGTGAATAACAATAATAACTTCATCAGGTTGAAGTTAGTAAAGTGTACCTCTGCTAGTTGTATGCCTGACTTAGGCCATAACACAAATGAATTTTTGGCTTCACCAAGAGTGAACATATCACCACCAGCGATAGGAATAGGGAGTGGAAATTCCAAGAAGTTGTCAAACACAAAATCAACCTGCACTTTTGTGTGGTCATCTCGCCGCTCAATCCCATGGACGGTTACAACATCCTTTGGAGGGTAAGCCTGCCCTCTAGCGACCACAACAGATTGCGGACCTATCTGCACCACCAACTTGCATTTCATCACCTCCTGAAATGTTAAACATTGGAAGAATTAAGGGAAAATGCAGAATATTAGTGGCACATTGATTTTGTTATCTGATAAGTCATATGTGCTGCAAGTAGATGAAGTTACTTGTAATGAGTCAACTGAATGATGTGTTGCATGGTCTGGTGTATCAACAAATTTTGAAGATGAGCAACTCTCAGAATTGTTTAATCGACGCTCCATACTCTGACACAGGGCTGTCAGTTTCTCAAACTTGGCCTCGTACTCATCCACAATCCTCTTGACATATTCTTTCGTTGTTCTACGTTTCTTCTTACGAGGGCCATCACCTTGAGCAAGACCCATCCCTAAACCCACATAAGCACTCACCCCTGTTGTCCTCCCTGGATGATTACTCCCTATTGATGTTGCAAGTATGTCCATATTATCCAATGGTGTAAAGGTACCAGCTACTGACTTTTCATTTAGATCTACCTGTAAAAATAGTTTTATGTGTGAATCAAATAGGGTAAGAAAATTAAATGGACAAGTTATGTGTGGAGAGGAACATTACAATTTTCTTTATGATTGGATGCGACTCTGTTATGTTCACATCGCCAGAAGGATTCCTCGCCCTTGCCCAATCCTTATGACGACCATCTGGCATGTCTTGAAATGGAATAGATTTACCCTCGGTTAATGCTTGTGCATCTTCCTTTGCCCATTTTCTCTTTTGTACAGTATAGCTTCGTCGACCTAGTTTTTGATGGAACTTATTCATGCTTTGGCTTTTCTTGCCCTTTTCTCCTAGAGCAATATACTCATCAGAGGTAACCCACTCCACAAAGTCTGGCCACCACTCTTTCTTGAGTTCTGGATAGTCCTCAAATGGAGTTTTGTCCTTCTTGACATAATTTATATTTAGTTTCCACTTGAAATCCTTCCATGCATGGCCTGCACGAATAAAAGGAAAATAAATCATAAATCCCAAGAAATGATGCAAACAGGATCAAACAATCTCGAGAAGTCAATCCTTACTCATAGATTTCAAAGCGACCTTCTTCACATTGAGGGTATGGGATTCATCCCTTGGCATGACAGATTTCTTTGAAACATCCTCCCATAGGTTTGATTTTACCACTGTAGGCAATTTTTGCCAATCCTTTATCCTAATATCAACACACATGCGTGCTATATAACCACAATAACTTGAGAATTCATTGACATGTTTTACCGGTGACTGGACAATCCCATTTTTATCAAATGTAAGATGACGGGGACCTCCTTTTTCTAGCTTCTTGCATTTGGCGTGACCTCGTTTCGTTCTATGCCTGGCAGAAGTACAAGAACCTTTTTCAACAATGTCCTCTGAATGCAAGCTAGTGGAAGATGAGCTACTTGTGGACCCAGAGGTTTCTGAAGTTGATGACCCAGATGTATCAGAAGATGACTCAGAACTCATTTGTTCCTATTGAATTAGCACCATCAGTACCCATTGTACATAATTATATTCGAAAACAATATAGGCATTAGCAGCATCAAAGAATACTATGTAAACCGAAGCAAAACTCTATGCACGCTCAAAGAAAACACCATGGGGGAAGCCATCTAAAGTGTATCCATTTATACTTGTTCACTTCGACTTTTAATCTCATCACATTTGTGTCAGATGTAAATAAAGGTGTATCCATTGTACAAAAAATATGTTAAGTATATGAATATGAATACAGATCATTAAACTATATTGATACACTATTAGTACTTCTACCTTAGCAAATGTGCAAGAGACATGTTACATTTGAACCCAATTCTAAAAATTGGAAATACATTAGCAGATAGCAGATAACTAATCCTACCCATAGCACACATAACAAACATGATCGAAAAACTTCTACAACAACCAAACCTCTAAGCAACATTTATCCATCTTAATAAACACTACAGGGATCTTGCCTGGGAGTTCTGGGCGCCGGACAACGGATCTTGCCTCTCAGCCTCGGCGATGGGCGTCAGACGCAGGAGATGGCAGGGACGCAAGGGCGCCTAGAGCTCACAGTGGCGGTACGCGGGCACAGGACGAGGGGAGGACGTGGGCCGCCTGGAGCTTGCACCGGCGGTACGCGCGCGGACGCGGGGAGGGACGCCGGGGCGCAGGACGAGGGGACGGACGCCGGGGCGCGAGACGAGGGGAGGGACGCAACGGTGGTACGCGGGCGCGGGACGAGGGGAGGACGCCGACGCGGGACGAGGGGAGGACGCCGGGATCCTGGAGCCTAGACGCGGATTGCCAAACGCGGGATGAGGGGAGGAACGCGAGGAGGGACGCAGATAGCCTAATACGAGCTGGAACCCTAATGCAATGTGGAATTGGGAATTGAGGATAGGTGGAGTCACATTTTTCTGTTTATTAGAATATATGTATATAGATAGAAATTATAATAAGCAGCGATGTAGAATATTAAGCAGCCGTTAATATATAGAAATTAGAACAATAATAATTTACATTAAGTCCAAACTCATTCCATATCTATGACCATATTATCTAAACTACTCATATTACTAAAGAGGTCATAATCTTCTTCGTCATTACATTTTCAACACCAACAATTCTTCTTTTCCCCCTGAGCACCACTCGATGATGCCTGTTTGCAAGATCATCGATATAGAAAACTTGATTTGCATGCTTTGCAAGAATAAATGGATCATCCTTGTAAGCTTCTCATCTAAAATCTATAGTGGTAACCCCATATTTTGGGTCAACGACAACACCTTTAGGGTTGAACCACTTACAAAGAAAAACAACTTGCTTGAAAAGTGTGTAGTCCAACTCCCATATGTGTTCTAATTGTCCATAATACGTGTCCTTCCTTAGATATGACAATTTTTTATTGCGATCAAACACCTCAGTTATTGCGTCGTTGCAAACTCCACTATTTTGTCGGGTGCTTTTACCATCTTGTTGTACTGTGTAGAAAGTGTATCCATTAATGTCGTAACTCTGTCATGTCGCTACGATGGACGAGGGTCCCTGTGCCAACCGTCTCACAGTGTCATTCTTTGGTACCTTGTTTTCACACCGCTTTTGAAACCAATCACAAAACTCTTTGTTATGGAGCCTCACAATGTCTTCGTCCACCATTTCTGGGTTTTTCTTTCTCAACCGTTTCTTGTGTTTGTCAATGTACTTTGAAACATCTTCAGTAGATTGAAGGATCAAGAAATGAGCTTTATGGAGCAATTCTTGATCTGGTATCTCTGTGCTCAATCCAAGTCCCCCTTGCCCTTTAAGTCTTCCCTCATGGCATGACAGTGGAAGGCCAATCGGTGCCACCTCATCCATGTAGTCCACACAAAAATCGATGACACTCTCAATTACATAACTTTCTGCAATAGAACCCTCCGGGCGTGCCTTATTCCGAACAAAGCGTTTCAAGATTCCCATGAACCTTTCGATCGGATACATGTAATGTAAGAAATGCGGCCCACAAATCTTAGCCTCTTCAACTAGATGCACAGTCAAATGTACCATGATGTCGAAGAATGAAGGTGGGAAGTACATCTCAAGTTGGCATAAAGTTTGAACCAATTCCCTTTGTAAGTTGTCAAGGGCTTCAATATCTAGCACCTTTGAATTTATTTCATTAAAGAAATAGCATAATCTAATGACAGTATCTCGTATTTTGATATTCTTAAAAGACCCACGGAGGACCACGGGGAGGATCTGTGTCATTAAAACATGGCAGTCATGAGTTTTCATACCTGATAGTTTTAGGTCTTTCTTTGACACGAGCCTTCTAATATTTGCTGAATAAGCAGATGGAACTTTCACATCATGTAACAGATGAAAAACTTTAATTTTTTCCTCCTTGGTCAGAGTATACCATTCCTGGGGTTTTTCAATGTTCAGCTCATCAAGGTCACATTGGCCGTTGGTGTTGTCCTTAGTTTTCCCTTTTATGTTAAAAATTGTACCAATCAAAGCTTCACACACATTCTACTCAATATGCATAAGATCAAGACAATGACACACACTTAGATCACGCCAATAAGGTAACCTCCAAAATATGGATTTTTTCTTCCAAATTCCAGACAATGCTAAATTGTGTTTCCCGAACTTATTTTCAATGTCCTTCACACTCTCATAAACCACATGTCCAGACATGTGTTATGGAGCCTTTTCATTTTCAATACTCCCATCAAATGCATCAACATTCTTTCGGTATGGATGATTTCTGCGTGTCCACCTACGATGTCCCAGGTATACAATTTTTCTACTATTTTTTAGATAACGACTATTTGTATTCTCTTGACAAATATAACACGCTTTGTATCCTTGAGTGGATAATCCTGCAATGTTTCCAAGGCCTTTATAGTCATGGATGGTACAAAACAGCAAGGCCCTCAAGTTAAAATATTCTTTCTTACAAGCATCCCAAACTTCAACACCAATTTCCCATAGCTTCAACAGGTATTGTACCAACGGCTCAAGATACACATCAATATCATTGCCCGACTGTTTTTGTCGGTGTTTCGAGACCGGGGGTCCCTGGGCCGACGAGTGAAGTGTCGCCGCGTGCCCCAGCCCAGATGGGTTGGCGTGAGGCCGAGCGCGAAGGGGGGAAGTGAGGTGGCCGGAGACAGGCGTGGGAGAGGTGGAAATCCCGTGGCCTTCGTGTTCGTCCCGCGCCCAGGTTGGGTGCGCTTGCAGTAGGTGATTACAAGCGTCCACGCGGGAGAGGGAGCGAGCGGCCTCACGCGAGCGCCTGTCCCGTCCTCGTCCCCGCGCGGCCAACCCTCTGTAAGAGGGCCCTGGTCCTTCCTTTTATAGGCGTAAGGAGAGGATCCAGGTGTACAATGGGGGGTGTAGCAGAGTGCTACGTGTCTAGCGGAGGAGAGCTAGCGCCCTAAGTACATGCTGTCGTGGCAGCCGGAGAGGTTTTGGCACCCGGTTCGTGTGGTGTCGTGACCGTCGGAGGAGTGCTGGAGCCTGACGGAAGGACAACTATCGGGGCTGTCGAGTCCTTGCTGACGTCCTCTTGCTTCCGTAAGGGGGCGGAGAGCTACCGTCGTCAGGGAGCGTGCGGGGCGCCATCATTGCCTATCTGGCGGAGCGAGCCAGATAGGACACCGGTCTTGTTCCCCGTAGCCTGAGTCAGCTTGGAGTAGGGTAATGATGGCGCTTCCTGTCGACGTGGTCGGTCCGCGCCCTAGGTTGGGCGATGTGGAGGCTCCTCCGAGGTCGAGGTCGAGTCTGTCTTCCGTGGCCATGGTCGAGTCCGAGCCCCTGGGTTGGGCGAGGCGGAGACCGTCGGCTGAGGCCAGGGCTGAGTCCGAGCCCTGGGGTCGGGCGAAGCGGAGTTCGTCGTCTTCTGGGGCTGAGCCCAAGTCCGAGCCCTGGGTCGGGTGGAGCGGAGTTCGTCGTCTTCTGGGGCTGAGCCCAAGTCCGAGCCCTGGGTCGGGCGGTGCGGAGTTCGCCGTCTTCCGGGGCTTAGCCCAAGTCCGAGCCCTGGGTCGGGCGGAGCGGAGTTCGCCGTCTTCCGGGGCTTAGCCCGAGTCCGAGCCCTGGGTCGGGCGGAGCGGAGCTTCCTATGGTGCCTGAGGTCGGGCCTGACTGCCTGTCAGCCTCACTCTGTCAAGTGGCACTGCAGTCGGTGCGGCGCAGGCGGCGCTGTCCTTCTGTCAGGTCGGTCAGTGGAGCGGCGAAGTGACTGCGGTCACTTCGGCTCTGTCGACTGAAGGGCGCGCGTCAGGATAAAGGTGTCAGGCCACCTTTGCATTAAATGCTCCTGCGATTTGGTCGGTCGGCGCGGCGATTTGGTCAGGGTTGCTTCTTGGCGAAGACAGGGCCTCAGGCAAGCCGGAAGTATGTTCGTCGCTGGAGGGGGGCCTCGGGCGAGACGGAGATCCTCCAGGGTCGGCTGCCCTTGCCCGAGGCTAGGCTCGGGCGAGGCGTGATCGAGTCCCTCGAATGGACCGATCCCTGACTTAATCGCACCCATCAGGCCTTTGCAGCTTTGTGCTGATGGGGGTTACCAGCTGAGAATTAGGAGCCTTGAGGGTACCCCTAATTATGGTCCCCGACAGTAGCCCCCGAGCCTCGAAGGGAGTGTTAACACTCGCTTGGAGGCTTTTGTCGCACTTTTTTTGCAAGGGGACCAGCCTTTCTCGGTTGCGTTTTGTTCTGGTGGGTGCGCGCGAGCGCACCCGCCGGGTGTAGCCCCCGAGGCCTCGGAGGAGTGGTTTGACTCCTCTGAGGTCTTAATGCCTCGCACAATGCTTTGGCTGGTCTGGTCGTTCCCTCATGCGAGCTGGCCGTAGCTCGGGTGCACGGTCGGGTCCCAAGTTCTCGGGCTGGTGTGTTGACGCTGTCAACGGTTTGGCCGGAGCCGGGTTTGCGAGAGCAGCCCCCGAGCCTCTGCACAGGGCGAGAGGACGATCAGGGACAGACTCGACTTTTTTACATACGCCCCTGCGTTGCCTTTCCGCAAGGAGGGGGGGGGGGGGGGGGGAAAGCGCCATGTTGCCCTCGGTGGGCGCCGAACATGGTGTCTCCGGTGAGCTGCTGGCGGGTAATCCGAGCGGACGTCCGTGCCCCATTTGCTAGGGGCCGGCTAGAGGCCCAGAGGCGCGCCCAAAAGTACCTGCGGGTGATCTGCCGGACCCGGTCCCCTGTCGACGGGGTCCGAGGGCTCGATGCCTCCCTCTGATGGGATTCCGTTACAAGATCGTTCCCGCTGGTCTCGGAAATGTCCTAGGGTACCTCGGGAGTGCAGCCCGAGCCTTGGTTATGTATCAAACGTACCCATGGTCATCCCTCGCTCTGCGTCTGAGGCGGCTGTGAACCCTTCGAGGGCCAGCCTTCGAACCCCTGATCAGTAGTGGGCGCGGAGCCCGAGTGGCCTGAGGCAGCCGTTGAACCCTTCCGAGGGGCCGGCCTTCGAACCTCTGACCAGTAGTGGGTGTGGAGCCCACGTGCTCTGAGGCGGCTGTTGAACCCCTCCGAGGGGCCAGCCTTTGAACCTCTGATCAGTAGGGAGGCTCGGAGCCTGGTTCCTTCATGGAGAAGGGTCCTTTTCGGGGTATCTCCCTTTCCCGGTCCCTGTTGTAAGAGAGAGAAAGAGGAAAAGGAAAAGGATACGAAATCGAATGACATGGCGTACCTTTTTTGACGCGGTCATTATGGCGAAGGTGAAGCGTCGCTCGCTTCTCCTGCCAGAGGCGCCGCCTATCCTGCCGCGGAGTTAATGCGACGGGGCGAGCGGTTTGCGGGGCGGCCGTTGCGCGTGCGCGAGCCGTTCGAGGAACGGCCGTTTCGCCTTTGGGTTTTTGAATCCCGCGGCGGGTCCGGACGAAGCGTTGAACGGGTCTCGCCTTAGTCTTTATATACTCGGGGGAGGGCCTGGCGACGGTCCTTTGCTCCACTTCTTGCCTCCTTCTTAGGTTTTCGCAACCTGAGAGGTTTAGCCGGAGAAAAGGAGAACCATCCACCTAGTCTTTTTCGCCGCCACCCCTTTCGCTCGGCGATGGCTGACCGGGTGACCATCATCTTGCCGCGCGATCCATGGCCCTTCTCCACAGTCACAGCGGAGGACCTGGAAGATCTTGTTGCCGAGGGTTTACTTCGCCCTCTCTCTGATGAGAGGCAGCCGGAGTGGATTCCTCCCGCGAGCGGAACCGCCCCGTCCCCGCCGCCGTGGTACGTCGTGAGCTTCGTCTCCTTCCACGAGCGGGGGTTCGGCGTGCCAGCAAGCCGCTTTATGCGGGCGATCCTGTACAACTATGAGGTGGAGTTGCACAACCTCAGTCCCAACTCCATTTCGCAGGCCGCCATCTTCGTAGCGTTGTGCGAAGGATACTTGGGGATCGCCCCCCACTGGGACTTGTGGACCCATCTCTTCTCCGCGGAGCTTTTTGCTTCACCGACGGGAGAGAGAAGGGTTCGCGCGGTGGTGCGGGCCGGCGGTTGCATTCTCTAGCTGAGGCAGTCGCGGGCGTCGCTGTACATCCCCGCCATCCTCGCGTCCTCGAACAAAGGGTGGCAGCGCCGGTGGTTCTACCTCCAGAATGACGGCGAGATGCTTCCGCCGTTTTCCCAACGAGTGGTCACCGCCGCTGCCGATACCTGGCGCTACGGGACCCCGCACGACAGGCAGAAAAACCTCGAGCCCCTTCTCAAGGCCCTGGAGGTGTTGCGGAAAGGAGGACTTACTGCCGCGGGAGTGATTGCCGCCATTCACCGCCGTAGGGTGCTTCCCTTGACGGAGCAGCGGTTGCCGCTTTGGGAGATGACGCCGGAGGCTGACTTGGAGGGCTCGCGGATGTCCTCGGATCCTCTTCCCGTCGACGTTCTCCACGGGCGGGTGGCCGTCGCGTTGGGGAAACCGGACGCTAGCGCCCTTTCCCAGCCCTTGATGCGCCCCGACCAAGGGTGTGTGACTCTGATGAGTGTCCGCTCCTTCCTTCTTCTTGCGTCGGGTTGCCCCTGGTTCTTACGGTCGGGATCTCCATCCGTCTCCAGGAGGTAGGGTGGCACAAGCCTTCCCTGCTGCGAGTCCCGGAGGATGCGGTGGACCGAGCAGCGCGGCGGGTTGCCACGGAGGAGAAGAAGAAAAAGAAGGACGCGGAGAAGGCCCGGGCCCGCGAGCGGATGCGGGCTCGAGACGCCTTGGAAAAGCTCCGTCGTCGGCAGGAGAGGGAGGGGCTCCCGAGGGAGCCGTCGCCGGAAACGCCTGACGACGACGACGATGATGAAGATGATGACGAGGATGACGGCATGGCTGCCCGCCTCGGCTTCAGCCCGAGCTTGAAGTTAGGCCAGGAGTCGTCAAGCCAGCCCCCGAGTGGGCTGGCGCCGTCAGTCCCCGGAGTCGGGACACCGAGGTCCTGGCCCAAAGAGCGGGGGCAGACCGAGAGGGTACTTGACCCCTCGGCCGGGGGAGTTGAGGTGACCCCGGGGAGTCAGGCCGAGGCGTTTGTTCCCCGAGAGCCGTCGCCCACGCCGGCAGCGCAGGAGAGCGACCCTTAGGTCGCCGTGGCAGTGCCTGGGCAGTCCGTCTCCCGGGCGTCCAAGGCGCCCAAAGCAAGGGTGGTGCCGAAGCTGCCGGCGAGGCGGACCTCGGCGGCGCCTTCGGGGGTCGAGATTCGAGAGACCTCCCCTCAGGCACGGTTGATCATGGCCCGGAGCGGGTAAGTATCTTGGAACGTCTTCATCCTGGCTTTTCATTCGTATATCCCGACCGCGACCTTTCTTTCCTCCTCAGCAAGCGAAGCCATGGCCTGACCGATCTGGCTCCCCGAAAGGCCCTTAAGACGGTGTCGGCCTCCGCAGCCGGTGCCGCTCCGGGCCTTGCTGTTCAGCTGACCTTCTCGCAAGGCGCTCCACAGCAGGGGGCTCAGGCAGCACCAGTCGCCGTGGAGCGAGTTCCCGAGGCTGGCTCTTCTGCCGAGGCGGCCATCGTGCTAGAGGAGGCGGCTGACGCGGACGTGGCCCCGGCCCCACCGGACGTGCCGGCGGTGCTAGCACCTGTTGCTACTGAAGCCGCTGCCGTCCCAGTCGGGGAGCGACCTGTTGCTGCCGATGCTAAGATGGCCGAGGCGTCGGCGCTTGGTGCCTCGGAGGAGGGGGGAGCGGAAACACGATCCGTCCCGCCCAGCGGCAGCCTTGTCGCTGTGCGGCGGGGCTCCGAGGGTCGGCGCCAGTTGCTCCAGTTCCGGACCCATGGGGCCTCGGATCCCTTCTTCGTTCTTGACGATGAATGGGAGGAGCAGTCTTGGGACGAGCTCCGCGAGTGTGCCGAAGCAACGGTGGGGTCGCTCCGGTCGTCGCTGGAGGTTTTCTGCAGGGACGTCCCCAAATTTCTCCAGGTAATGGTTTCAGGCATACCTTTTTTTGTGACCAAGGCGTCTTTTGTGACACCCCGCTTCCTTCCCTCAGGATCTGACGGATCTGAGTGCCGCCAAGTCGTCGTTCATCTGCCACGAGGTCGACGTCTAGGGCTTGCTGCGATCCCTGAGGACCTCGCTCGCCGGGGCTACTGCGCGCCTCTCTCAGCAGGGCGCCGAGGCGGCGGACCTTCGGTTGCTCTGCACCGATCTGAGAGCCGAGGCGACAGCGGCACGCGTAGAGGCGGCAGCGGCACGCGCAGAGGTGCGACGACAACAGTCGGAGTTCGACCAGGTCGTCAATGAGCGAGACCAATCTCGGGGCCGGGCTGCCGAGGCCGAAAGCCGGGCTGGAGCCCTTGCAGCCGACCTAGCCGTAGCCCAGGTCGCAGCCTCGGAGCAGCGTGCCCTAGCCGGAGGTACGCCCTGGCCATTTTCGGTTTTCGTTTTAGCTTGTTTCCTCCGCTTGTGTTTGAGATCTTTCGTTCTGGCTGCTCACAGAGCTCGAGTCCGCCCTTGATGAGTCCGCCAAGGCGCTTGCCGAGGCGCTTGCCGGGGTAGCCGAGCAGAGGGAGGCCGACCACGCGGCCATGTCCGAGGCTGTCTCGGGCTTCTGCCGGGTCCTTGGCTTCGGCGACGTCCCCTCAAGAAGCTCTCCTCAAAGTCGCCTGCAGGCCTTGGGCGATCATGTGCGCGGCAGACTCCGCGAGGCGCTACACCACGGCGTCAGGCGGGCCTTTGCCGTGCTCGCTTCCCACTACGTCGTGGACCTGGAGCGGGTCAGCGAGGGGTATTGCCTTCCTGACGAAGATGAAGCCGCCCTGGCAGAAGTCCAGAGGCTCGACGCGGCCGCCGTGGGTCCGAGCGCAGTGCTGGCGACCACCTTCGAGGCAGAGATCCTCCCGCCTGCGCCGTCGTCCGAAGCCGGGATGGACTTTGCCGAGGGCGGGGACAAAGCCGAAGGCACGGCTCCTTCCCCGGGCGACGCCTAACTCTGTCGGAGCAGTTTCTGTTGGATGCACGTGTGTCTTTCTGCGGTCGCTGAGGCCTGAACACTTTATTACCGTTGCATAAAGTCGTGCTCCTTTCCCTTTCATTTTGCTTGTTCGGCTCCGCCCGTCAGTAGCAGGGTGGCTTCCCCAAGTAGGAGTCACTTTTCGTGGTGGGTGACGAGTGAGGTGTCCGTAACCCAGAGGCGTAGGAGTCCCTCGGCTCAGTCAGCCTTGCCACTTACATGCACCCACGTTCGCTCCTTGGGGTCCTGCTTCCGACATAGCCGGGGGAACACAAAAGCCTTTTCGATTGAAAATTTTGACGTAGAGGGGTTCCCCCCCTTTTAGCCCCCGAGGGAGGGTCGGGCTCTGCCGAGGCAAGGCTGACCCTTCCTTGATGACTAAAACTTGCGTGGGGGCGAGGTATGCGAACAACTTGAAAGCATCTTAAGGGTAGAGGCGACGTAGCTGTTAGACGTTCCAAGTGTTGGTGCAGACCTCGCCTTGACCGTCGGCCAGTTTGTTTGTTCCGGGCTTCAGAACTTTGGCGATGACGAGCGGCCCTTCCCAGGGGTGCGTGTAGCCCCCGGGTGTCTCCAACAAGGGCTCGGGGTGCTGCGCGATGGTCGCAAGCCCCCGAGTGTACCTCTCGTAGGGGCTCCTGGCCTTTGGCGATAGAAATGCATCACTGGAGGAAGCCTGAGGGGCTGCGGTGGTGGAGCTCCTTCCCATCTCCCAGCAAGACGAACGACTTGGCGCGCCGCGCCAACCGTCGAGCTTTGGCTCGGTCGAGGGGTAGCTCTCCTCGGTGGAGATATTGCAGGTACGGGGTCTGCCAGTTTCGATTAGGCGTGACCCCGCTTCGCTCCTCCTCGACGCGCAGTGCCTCACCCTCGGGGGCCGAGGGTACCTCAGGCCGAACCGTGGGTACCTCGGACCGAGCCAAGGGTACCTCGGGCTAGGCCGAGGGTGCCTCGGGCTCAGGCGTGTCGTCGATCTTGACTGAGGGTTGATGCAGGTCTCGGGAGAAGGCTTCCGGGGGAACCGTTATTCGCCCCGAGGTGGTACAGAGGTAGGCCTCTTTCGCCGAGGTGCGAGATGAAACGGCTCAGGGCCGCAAGACATCCCATGACTCTCTGTATGCCTTTCATGTCCTTGATGGGCCCCATGCTGGTGATGGCTGCGATCTTCTCCGGGTTGGCTTCGATGCCCCGCTCGGAGACGATGAACCCCAAGAGCATGCCTCGGGGTACCCCGAAGACACACTTTTCGGGATTGAGCTTCACGCCTTTCGCCTTGAGACATCGGAATGTCACTTCAAGGTCGGAAAGGAGGTCGAAGGCTTTCCTCGTCTTGACTACGATGTCATCGACGTAGGCCTCGACCGTCCGACCAATGTGTTCGCCGAACACATGGTTCATGCACCGCTGCTACGTCGCGCCCGCATTCCTCAAGTCGAACGGCATGGTGACATAGCAGTACATGCCGAAGGGTGTGATGAAAGAAGTCGCGAGCTGGTCGGACTCTTTCATCCTGATTTGGTGATACCCGGAGTAGGCATCGAGGAAAGACAGGGTTTCGCACCCAGCAGTGGAACCCACGATTTGATTGATGCGAGGCAGAGGGTAGGGAACCTTCGGACATGCTTTGTTTAGACCAGTGTAGTCTACACACATCCGCCATTTCCCTCCTTTCTTTCTCACAAGCGCAGGGTTGGCAAGCCATTCGGGATGGAATACCTCTTTGATGAACCCTGCCGCCATTAGCTTGTGGATCTCCTCGCCTATGGCTCTGCGCTTCTCTTCATCGAATCGGCGCAGAGGCTGCTTGACGGGTCGGGCTCCGGCTCGGATGTCCAGCGAGTGCTCGGCGACATCCCTCGGTATGCCGGGCATGTTCGAGGGACTCCACGCGAAGACGTCGGCGTTCGCACGGAGAAAGTCGACGAGCACTGCTTCCTATTTGGGATCGAGTTCGGAGCCGATCCGGACTTGCTTGAAGGCGTCGCTGCTGGGGTCGAGGGGGACGGACTTAACCGTCTCCGCTGGCTCGAAGTTGCCGGCGTGACGCTTCACGTCTAGCACCTCCTTAGAGAGGCTCTCCAGGTCGGCGATGAGGGCCTCGGACTCGGCGAGGGCTTCGGCGTACTCCACGCACTCCACGTCGCATTCGAACGCGTGTTTGTACGTGGGGCCGACGGTGATGACCCCGTTGGGGCCCGACATCTTGAGCTTCAGGTAGGTGTAGTTGGGGACGGCCATGAACTTTGCGTAGCATGGCCTCCCCAGTACCGCGTGGTAGGTTCCTCGGAACCCGACCACCTCGAACGTGAGGGTCTCCCTTCGGAAATTGGAGGGCGTTCCGAAGCAGACGGGAAGGTCGAGTTGTTCGAGGGGCTGGACGCGCTTCCCGGGGATGATCCCATGGAAAGGCGCAGCGCCTGCCCGGACCGAGGACAGATCGACACGCAGGAGCCCGAGGGTCTCGGCGTAGATGATGTTGAGGCTGCTGCCTCCGTCCATGAGGACCTTGGTGAGCCTGACGTCACCGATGACGGGGTCGACAACGAGCGGGTATTTTCCCGGGCTCGGCACATGGTCGGGGTGGTCGGCTTGGTCGAAGGTGATGGGCTTGTCGGACCAGTCTAGGTAGACTGGCGCCGCCACCTTCACCGAACAGACATCCCGACGCTCTTGCTTGCGGTGTCGAGCCGAGGCGTTCGCCGCTTGCCCACCGTAGATCATGAAGCAGTCACGGACCTCGGGGAACTCTCCTGCCTGGTGATCTTCCTTCTTGTCGTCGTCGCGAGCCCTGCCACCCTCCACGGGTGGCCCGACCCTGTGGAAGTGACGCCGAAGCATGGCACACTCCTCAAGGGTGTGCTTGACGGGCCCCTGGTGATAGGGGCATGGCTCCTTGAGCATCTTGTCGAAGAGGTTGGCACCTCCGGGGGGTTTCCGAGGGTTCTTGTACTCGGCGGCGGCGACAAGGTCCGCGTCGGCGGCGTCGCGTTTCGCTTGCGACTTCTTCTTGCCCTTCTTCTTGGCGTCGCGCTGAGTTGATGCCTCGGGGACATCTTCCGGTGGGCGGCCCTGGGGCTGCTTGTCCTTCCGGAAGATAGCCTCAACCGCCTCCTGGCCAGAGGCAAACTTGGTGGCGATGTCCATCAGCTCGCTCGCCCTGGTGGGGGTCTTGCGACCCAGCTTGCTCACTAGGTCGCGGCAGGTGGTGCCGGCGAGGAACGCACCGATGACATCCGAGTCGGTGATGTTGGGCAGCTTGGTGCGCTGCTTCGAGAATCGCCGGATGTAGTCCCGGAGAGACTCTCCCGGCTGCTGTCGGCAGCTTCGGAGGTCCTAGGAATTCCCAGGGCGCACGTACGTGCCCTGGAAATTGCCGGCGAAGGCTTGGACCAGGTCGTCCCAGTTGGAGATCTGCCCCGGAGGCAGGTGCTCCAACCAGGCGCGAGCGGTGTCAGAGAAGAACAGGGGGAGGTTGCGGATGATGAGGTTGTCGTCGTCCATTCCACCCAGTTGGCAAGCCAGCCGGTAGTCCACGAGCCACAGTTCCGGTCTCGTCTCCCCCGAGTACTTTGTGATAGTAGTCGGGGGTCGGAACCGGGTCGGGAACAGCGCTCGTCGTATGGCCCGGCTGAAGGCCTGTGGACCGGGTGGTTCGGGCGAGGGACTCCGATCCTCCCCGCTGTCGTAGCGTCCTCCGCGACTGGGGCGGTAGCCTCGGCGCACCCTCTCGTCGAGGTGGGCCCGACGGTCGCGGTGATGGTGCTTGTTGCCGAGGCGTCCCGGGGCCGCAGGCGCTGTGTTGCGCGTGCGCCCAGTGTAGACCGAGGCTTCCTGCATGAATCGGGAAGTCGCGGCGCGATGTTCCGAGGGGTGCCCCTGCCTTCGGGAGGCGGAGCTTTCGGCCCGCCGGACCGCGGCGCCCTCCAGGAGATTCTTGAGTTCTCCCTGGATTCGCTGCCCCTCGGTGGTCGATGGCTTCGGCATCGCGCGGAGAAGCATTGCCGCCGCAGCCAGGTTCTGGCCGACCCCACTGGAAGCGGGTGGCGGCCTTACCCTGACATTGTCGGTGATGCGGTGCTGGATACCCTGGGGTAGATGACGCATTTCTCCGGCCGGAGGCTGGCTCGCCCATTCCTGCCCGACGTCCCGGCGGATCGACTCAAGTGCTTCTGCTCCCTCGTCAAGCCTGGCCTGCACCCCGCGGATTTGCTCGAGCTGTGGGTCATGACCCCCCGCCTGAACAGGGACCACAGCTAGCTCCCGTAGGATGTCAACGCGAGGCGCAGGCCTAGGGAGATCACCGTTCTCCGGCATACCGAGATGGTTGCCTTCGGAGGGACCCCCTAGATCGACGTGGAAACATTCACGACTTGGGCCGCAGTCCTCGTCGCCGAGGCTGCGGCTACCGTCGGAACAGTCGGAAAGGCAGTAGTCGCATGTAGTCATGAAGTCCCGCATGGCACTGGGGTCGCCAAGTCTAGAGAAATCCCAACAGAAGTCGGGCTCGTCATCTTCCTCAGACCCCGAGGGCCCGTTGGTCGAGACGTCCGTCAGCCGGTCCCAGGGTGACCGCACACGAAACCCCAGAGGGTTTGGACTCGCCTCTATGAGAGCGTCCGCCGAAGCGAAGCCGCTTGGCGGGTCGAGGCTGAATCCAAAGGGCGTGAGATGGGAATCAGTCGGTACCTCTTGGTCGACGGGCGGTGATGAAGTCACGTCGGGGACTGACTGCACCGTCGTCTTAGGCACGAGGGTGACGTCCAGCAAGCCTTTCGTAAGCGTGCTGGCGTCGTCCGTTTGCTCGGAATTGGCGTGTCGCGGGGAGACGGCGCTCGTCTTCGTCTCAAACGCGAGGTCGATGCCCGACGCGCCCCCCGTTGGGGCGCTGGCGCCGTCGACTCGCTCGACAGCCGACGAGACGCTGCCTCCTGCTTGGCCTTGGTTGTCCCGCCTCCTCCTCCGTCGGCGGGGGAGAGGACGGGGTGAACTCGAATGTTGTTCTTCCACCACGCGGGGAAGACGTCGTCGATTCCGCCGCCGGCGGGGGGGCTGTCGGCCGCCATTGTCGCCGTCGCACGGCGGTGGAAGGAGTATCATGTCGTAGCTGCCGTCGAGGGACATGAACTCAAAACTCCCGAAACGGAGCACCGTCCTGGGCTGGAGAGGTTGCTGGAGACTGCCCATCTGGAGCTTGACGGGAAGCTGTTCGTCAACACGCAGTAGGCCCCTACCTGGCGCGCCAACTGTCGGCGTTTCGAGAACGGGGGGTCCTTGGGCCGACGAGTGAAGTGTCGCCGCGTGCCCCAGCCCAGATGGGTCGGCGCGAGGCCGAGCGCGAAGGGGGGAAGTGAGGTGACCGGAGACAGGCGTGAGAGAGGTGGAAATCCCACGGCCTTCGTGTTCGTCCCGCGCCCAGGTCGGGTGCGCTTGCAGTAGGGGATTACAAGCGTCCACGCGGGAGAGGGAGCGAGCGGCCTCACGCGAGCGCTTGTCCCATCCTCGTCCCCGCGCGGCCAACCCTCTGTAAGAGGGCCCTGGTCCTTCCTTTTATAGGCGTAAGGAGAGGATCCAAGTGTACAATGGGGGGTGTAGCAGAGTGCTACATGTCTAGCGGAGGAGAGCTAGTGCCCTAAGTACATGCCGTCGTGGCAGCCGGAGAGGTTTTGGCACCCAGTTCGTGTGGTGTCGTGGCCATCGGAGGAGCGCTGGAGCCTGACGGAAGGATAGCTGTCGGGTCTGTCGAGTCCTTGCTGACGTCCTCTTGCTTCCGTAAGGGGGCGGAGAGCTGCCGTCGTCAGGGAGCGTGCAGGGCGCCATCATTGCCTATCTAGCGGAGCGAGCCAGATGGGACACCGGTCTTGTTCCCCGTAGCCTGAGTCAGCTTGGGGTAGGGTAATGATGGCGCTTCCTGTCGACGTGGTCGGTCCGCGCCCTAGGTTGGGCGATGTGGAGGCTCCTCCGAGGTCGAGGTCGAGTCTGTCTTCCGTGGCCGTGGTCGAGTCCGAGCCCCTGGGTCGGGCGAGGCGGAGACCGTCGGCTGAGGCCAGGGCTGAGTCCGAGCCCTGGGGTCGGGCGAAGCGGAGTTCGTCGTCTTCTGGGGCTGAGCCCAAGTCCGACCCTGGGTCGGGCGGAGCGGAGTTCGTCGTCTTCTGGGGCTGAGCCCAAGTCCGAGCCCTGGGTCGGGCGGTGCGGAGTTCGCCGTCTTCCGGGGCTTAGCCCAAGTCTGAGCCCTGGGTCGGGTGGAGCAGAGTTCGCTGTCTTCCGGGGCTTAGCCCGAGTCCGAGCCCTGGGTCGGGCGGAGCGGAGCTTCCTATGGTGCCTGAGGTCGGGCCTGACTGCCTGTCAGCCTCACTCTGTCAAGTGGCACTGCAGTCGGTGCGGCACAGGCGGCGCTGTCCTTCTGTCAGGTCGGTCAGTGGAGCGACGAAGTGACTGCGGTCACTTCGGCTCTGTCGACTGAAGGGCGCGCGTCAGGATAAAGGTGTCAGGCCACCTTTGCATTAAATGCTCCTGCGATTTGGTCGGTCGGCGCGGTGATTTGGTCAGGGTTGCTTCTTGGCGAAGACAGGGCCTCAGGCAAGCCGGAAGTATGTTCGTCGCTGGAGGGGGGCCTCGGGCGAGACGGAGATCCTCCGGGGTCGGCTGCCCTTGCCCGAGGCTAGGCTCGGGCGAGGCGTGATCGAGTCCCTCGAATGGACCGATCCCTGACTTAATCGCACCCATCAGGCCTTTGCAGCTTTGTGCTGATGGGGGTTACCAGCTGAGAATTAGGAGCCTTGAGGGTACCCCTAATTATGGTCCCCGACAGTTTTGGTCCAGAGATCAATACTGACAACATGATGTACTTCCGTTTAATACATAACCAAGGTGGCAGGTTATATATGCTTAATAATACTGGCCATGTGCTATGGGTAGTGGTCATATTGCCAAATGGATTCATACCATCGGTGCTAAGAGCGAATCGGATATTCAGTGATTCTTTTGCAAATATTTCATACTTACTATCAATTCCTCTCCATTGTGAAGCATCTGCAGGGTGCCTCAACTTTCCATCTTTCTTACGTTCTTCAGCATACCAACACAAAAGTTTTGCACTTGCTGGATTAGCAAAAAGTCTTTCTAATCGAGGTATCACAGGGAAGTACCAGAAAACCTTTGCAGGAATCTTTTTCTTCTCATTGGAGCCCAATTCCTCTAGGCTATCAATCTTCTTGTAGCGTGATGTGTCACATGTTGGACATGATATGTTGTTCTTATGCTTTCCCCAATATATAATACAATCATTGGGGCAAACATGTATTTTTTCATACTTCAACTCAATAGGACATAAAATCTTCTTTGCTTTAGTTGTGCTTCGTGGCACCATATTCCCTTTCAGAAGCTTGTCTGCTAAAAAATTTAACAAATATGTAAAGCTCTTATCACTCCATCCACTAGCCACCTTGAATCGTAGAAGTTCCATAGTAAAACTCAGTCGATTATCACTGCTTCCCAGATATAATGGTGTCTCACGCTCTCGAACTAGTATCTCACGTACTTGTGATGCTTGAGCCTCACTCAAATTACGAGTTACAGTAACATCATGTATCATGTATTCCAGATGATCGACGGGCACATCAACAATCGTCGCGTCCGCAAAATGACTTTTTGTATCTTGGATATGCACATAATGGTCATTCACCTCATTAGTATCCATAGGATCGCCATTAGTATCTAAAGGACCCTCAGTGTTTCCATTGTTATCACCAATAGAACACTCACCATGATTTGTCCAGCATGTGTACCCAGATGTAAAACCACGCATTATCAAGTGTCCGAGGATTACACGTGAGTCGATAATTGGATCAAAGTTTCTACAGTCCACACAAGGACATAAGATAGCTGTTGCCTTATTATCTAATCGATGTTTTTCAACCACCTTTAGGAACCCTTGCACATGACGGAAATAATTGATATCAGGCCGGTCAATTCCGTACATCCATTGCTCTTTGTCCATATCTGAAAAATAATTAAAATTTCATATTACATTGCCTCATAAACTAGACACAAACAACACGAGATGATATAGGGAAAAAAACTAGGTAATTTGTTAGGTTTTCATCTATTAGAAAGTTATTTTAATAACTAACAAATAAACAATTAATTAAATAATTAAAACATTTGTCATAATTAAAAATAGTAATGTTACTATGCAGGCAAAATTCATACGATCCTAACATAATTTGAAGGAATTAAAACAAATATTTAATGTAAAAATATCACATATTTAATAAACTAGTAGGGCTACATGAAATATTTTAATCGTACCTAAGTTACCCTGAAAGATGAATGAATGAGAAGAAATTACTCGACAGAGCTGGGGAAAAACTCAAACTTCGACGACGAGTTAAAGAGTTGTACAATGAATTTATCAAAGGAAAGTTATACATATATTTATAAGAATGTTCTGGCCCACCAGAGTCCGACCAATAAGCCTAGTTCCGTCCTGGCCGCTCGGACTCCGTCCTGGCCGCCGAGCAGACCGTCCTCACGTGGGTTGGACGCTCGGACTCCTCACGTGGGCCAACGGCGCTCTCGGACTCCTCACGTGGGCCAATGGTAGAGTTGTACAATGAATTTATCAAAGGAAAGTTATACATATATTTTTAGGAATGTTCTGGCCCACCAGAGTCTGACCAATAAGCCTAGTTTCGTCCTGGCCGCTCGGACTCCGTCCTGGCCACCGAGGAGACCGTCCTCACATGGGCCAACTGCGCTCTCGGACTCCTCACGTGGGCCAATGGCGCTCCACAACTCTGCCCTGGCCCAACTCTCCGCCGAGCCCGAGCGGACGTCCTGGCCGCGCGGCAACCTGCAAAAAAACACTCAGTAAATTGAAGGCGATTCGAGAATTCAAACTCAAGATGTTACCAACAGCAGTCTCAGTCTTTAACCACTACGATACAAGGCCGATCTTGATATATCATTAAGAAATATTATATATATGTGCAAAACGCATAGAAAGAGAAATATCCATGACATTAACCACTTCTTATTAGGTTGCTTATACCGTACAAATAGACGATATTATAAATATGAATATATTGTTAATGAGAAAATAAAAAATATCCATATTTCAAACGTATAGTTTTATTTGGAGTCACTTTAAGCAAAATTTACTATTTACTACGTTTTTTCACAATATGTCTTATCAGAAATATCATACGAAAACGGTATTATGTTTACAAGTTTCTAGTATACTCACTAACATCTAAGGCAATTTGTATAGTCTAGATGACTCTAATAATATCTTTATTTGAAATGGTTTCATACATAGGAGTGTCTAATATACTAACCAAAATATAAGACAATTCTTGTAAACTTAATGCCTCAAAAGCTATATTTATTTGAGACAGTTTTCAAAATCAAACTGTATTAAATCAATATAAGAAATTTCCTCCCATATATCTGTCTCAAAAACCTTCTTCAGTTAAGACGGACATCCAACAAACCGTCTTACCTTACTCAGCACCATATGATAAAAGACACTTCTATAAAATGCACTGATATTTGTCTTAAGATGTATGTCTTAAATAAGCATATTTCTAGTAGTGACATCATTAACATCGTTGATGCAGACAACATGTGAGAGCACCTAGAGGAGGGTGAATAGGTGATCCTGTAAAATTCAACACTTAATAGCACAACTTGATTATGAAATGTTAGTAAGGTTAAAGCCAAGTTTCTATAGCAAGAACTCTTGAGAAGAAACCAATCATAAAGAAGGGCGACACAAGTGACACGGTGATTTTATCCTGTGGTTCGGCCAAGTAAAACACTTGCCTACTTCCACGTTGTGCCGTCCCAATGGACGAGGGTTGCACTCAACCCCTTTCAAGTGATCCAATGATCCACTTGAATACCACAATTTTCTTCCTTATACTCGTTTTCCCGTTTGTGAGGAATCTCCACAAGTTGGAGCCTCTCACCCTTACAAAGTTGATCATAACAAGAGCACAAGAGTAAGGGAGGGAAAGAAACACACACAAGACTAGAATCGCAGCAACAATACACACACAAATCAAGAAGAGAGCACACAAGAACAATGCCACAAGTTCACAACATACTTAGTGCTCAAATCTCAGTCACGATGATCCAAATGCGTATTTGCGGAGTCTAGGCGTCTTAGGATGTTTAGAGAATGCTTGGTGTAGTGCTCCATGCGCCTAGGGGTCCCTTTTATAGCCCCAAGGCAGCTAGGAGCTGTTGGAATTCCATTTGGAAGGCAATTCTTGCCTTCTGTCGGGTGGCGCACCGGACAGTCCGGTGCACCACCGGACATGAACAGTCCTTGTCTGGTGCCCGGTCTCCTTCCTTTTCTGGCGAAGCCGACCGTTGAGCTCTCGGTCCTCTTGGCGCACCGGACACTGTCCGGTGCACACCGGACAGTCCGGTGTGACCAAGTTACCGTTGGCCCAGGCCACGCGTCGCCCACTGATTACGCTGCTGATCGTTGACGCGAGCGCCGTTGGTTCACCGGACAGTCCGGTGCACACCAGATGGTCCGGTGAATTATAGCCGCAGTGCCATCGGCAAATTCTCGAGAGCGACGAGTTCGTCGCCGAGCCAGCCAGGGCACCAAACACAGTCCGGTGCACCTCAGGCTGGTTCAAGTTTGGCTGCACTTTAGCCAAACTTCTCCAATCCAATCTTAGTTGATTAACCAAGGTTCCTAGCACTTAGAGAAATATGTTAGTACCCAAAAACAATTTACTAAGGCCAGAGTCATACCTTGATTCTTTGATTTGCATCTCTTCCACACTTAGTACATTTGAACCAAAGTAATTTGTGTTGGGTATCTAATCACCAAACATTTATAGAAATGGCCCAAGGGCACATTTCCCTTTCAACATGTTTGTGTCCTCACCATTTGAGTCTATATATGGATTCAATGGATATCAAGTGAGGTACAAAAAGACAAGGAACATGTGTTTGTATGTGTTGGGATGATTGGAAGGAAGCATGCCACCTCATGCCAAGTATATTGTGTGCCATGGCTTCCTACAACCCTAGGAAAGAAATGGTTTCTATGCTCTAGTGAGAAGTATTTTACATATGACAAGAAGGATGACACCAAACATGCGGTCTCAATAGCTCAAATGTCGATGAGGCGAAACTTGATCCCCTTTGGTCAGGTGAGTACTCGTCTCTCCTTGTTTGTCATTTCTTTTCGCCCGTCATTTTAGCAATTGATCGGTCGCTTTCTGCAGCATCTTTATACACGGTCGCTGGCTCGCGGGGAGGTGCTGAGGGCCTCTTGTCGAGAAGCGGAGCAGTTACGTGTGGTGTCTGCTCAGTTGGAGGAGAGGAAGCACAAGCTCGCCGCCCTGCGTACCGAGGTCGAAGGGCTTCATGCTCTCTTTGATCTGGCGCTCTAGCTTGCTAAAGGTTTTTAACTACACAGAGCTTCAGAAGAACTTCTACAAGGCCTGAGATGCTATGGAAGTGGCAAAGGAGGTGAAGAAGGTGACGGATGATGAGGTGTGAAAGCTTTCGCTTGCCTACAACGGCATCGTTGCCACGCATGTTCAAACAGAGACCTCCCTTTCGATGCAGGGTGTGGAGCTGCAGGAGCTTCGTCTGGCCATGGGCACGATGTGCGTCCACCTCTCTCCTTTGCCTCTAATCGAGGCTCATCTGATCGATTGGCTTTAGGCACTGCCCGGTGAAAGGGAAATAGGGTCTATCAGAGAGGAAATCTTCGGCCAGGTGGCAGAATGCACCCGCCCTAAATCCTAAGATGAGGAGGGGCCTAAGCGTTTTGCCTGCTAGGTGGAAACATGAAGAATACAAGAACACACAAGGATTTAGAGTGGTTCGGGCCGCCAGAGCGTAATAGCCTACTCCACTGTGTGATGTATTGAGCTTGAGAGCTTGTATGAACTTGTGAGCCTGAGTTGGGTCTAAGTGTGTCTGCCTTGTAACGTTGTGTGCCTCCCCTTTTATAGATCAAGGGGGCACGTACAAGGGTGCTGAGCCCTGACATGCGGGCCCAGGAACATCACATATGTAATACTTGGAGCAACTAATGCTGGTCGCCAGTGCAATCTCCTTGCGCCCTGATATCCGCGGTCTGCGTAGCATTGGCGTGCAGCGGAAGCTTCCCTAGCAACGTACGAGTGATGATGAGCACAGCGTATGCCGCAGCACGGGCGTACTGCCTGCCACCAGAATGGACAGGCACGCCGCCTGCAGGATGGCCTGGTCGCCGCCCGTCAGAAGAGTGGACAGGGCTCATTTAATGCTGAGGCGGCACATCGCCTGCCAGTGGAGTGGACATGGCTCATTAAATGCCGAGGCGGCACATCGTCTGCCAGTGGAGTGGACAGGCGGCGCGGCTTATCCGCAATTAATGCAGAGGCCGCGCGGCCCAGAGGCCTTACGTCAGGCTCCGCTTGCAGGCTTACGTCACGGACAGTGGGCCATGTGGCAGCATCGGGTCTCCGCCTGAGCGGGGAGCAGAAGCGTACACGGCATGGTCCGGACACGTGTCGGCTCCGGACCCCCACCTGGTCTTGATTAAGGTCTGGGTACTCTTTGTCCCAGAATCCCGGGACCCTACCGTGAGTGGCCCGGACCCCACACAGAGGGGTCCAGGACCGATACCGGGGGTCCGGTTCGTGCCTGTGGGGGTCCTGGACTTTACCCGGAGGTCCCGTCCGTATATACAGGGGTCCGGCACTTCCCATGGGGGTCTGGACCTACTGACGATACCTTGGAGGATATCGTCTTTTCTGGCCACATGGCGGCCTTGAAGCTGCCCGTGTGGTGGGGTCGGGCGCTATTTGCCACGCGACTAGAGATAGCCGCGTGGACTCCGCACCTTCATACTGTAGTAAGGGGTACCCCTATTCTAGGGTATTGACAGTGGCCCCCGGGCCCGCCTCAGGGGAGGATACGCGCCTGCAGGTGGGGCCAAAGCTTGACTGGCGATTGGCGCGCCGCTTCCGTGCATTTGCTGACGTAATCACTGCCAGTCCGCCTTCGGTCACGCCAACTGTCACGCCTGTCCCTGCGGCTAACTGACTCGTGGCCTCCGTACTTGATGGTTTTGCTGGGCCACGCGCGGGGTGCCTCGATACCGCTACATTGGTTTTGAAAATTTACCTTCTCTGTCTTCTACTGCGGCCCCGAGGAGACGCGGTACTGGCGCGAGCGGCGGTTCGACTTCTCTGCACCCAGAAACCGGCGCCCAAGGAGGATGACTCGGGGGCCCGGACCCCCGTGTCAGAGACTGGGCTGTTGGTTTCAGCAGAGGTGAAGAGGCGTACTACCGCGGGCGGTAGCTTGCTCCTCTCGCGGCGGTTCACCTTCTTCGCACACTGTTGGAACTTGCTCTCCCGAGCAAGATGATCCAACGGGGGAGTGAAAGTAATGCAAACAAGGTTTTTGGCTCAGGAAGGCAATTGCTCTATTAATCTGGCCTCTCAAGGGCACTGTGCGGGGGTATTTATAGGTGCCTGAGTGCCCAGCGTCTTGGATTAAGGACGCATGTGCCCTCAAGCGCCCAGGTTATCCCCGGAATATTCCTATAAAGCAGGGTTACTGTAACACCTCAAGTGTTACCATGGCTAGGGCACCTTGGCACTAAGGACTGTGATCACATGTGGAAGAGACTTAAGGAAACACATAAGAACTTTGGAGATCATGTGTTAATCAAGGTTTGTTAATGACCTAAGAAGTATTACTCAAACCTTTGTACACTTACTACCTTGGGCAAGAGGGGGGAAAACCCTAGACCTCTCTTAAACCCTATCTCCCAAAGCCATGAATAAGAGGGGGGAAAGGGTGAGCAAATGTGCAAAACATGGGTAATCTTTAACCAAACCTTAAGTAACCTTATAACCAGCAATTAGGGGAAGGATATATTGCAAAAAAGACCCCTGGAGAAACCCCAAATCAAATCTCCAAGTGGAGAGAGAGCTAGAGCTCTCTATTTCTCTCTAAGTTAAAAACTACACCTACACTAAAGATCAGTCGTGTTCACCTCGAAGCTGGCACCAAATCCACCTATGTTCTATACCAAAAATGTGGCATACCACCTAAGGCACCCACTGGAAAAAGCTGAGCCTGAGACTTGGACGTTTGACATGCCTTGGCATGGTTTTTGTCGCGAGGTGGGCAGTGTGACACACCCGATTTGGCGACCGAAGATCTCCCTACCTAGGCCATATCTGCCATGGCAGCTCACGGATGAGAGACAACCCTAGGTGCCAGGAAAAGACTCGCACTGGATTTTTGCCAAGATTCACACGTTTGCGACTTGGGTGAGCTGTGGAACACGGGCAGAAGAAAAGCTCCACGTGTTCGACGCGCTCTGTGTGCGCCAGAGCACGCCCGCGCGCGCCCCGCGTCGCGCCAACGGCCAGCCGGCGCCCTGGCCCGCGCCTATAAAGCCCGCTCAGGCGTCGACTGCACTCTTCCGCGCACCGTCAAGCCTCGCCAGAGCTCAGTTCACCGCCGTTTGCCCGTGCGCGGCGTGTCCGCGGCCACCCGAGCCACTGCCGCCGTAGACCGGCCAGCCCAGCCTTTCCCAACCCCGTCCAACCCTCGGAGACAAGTGTGCACAACTCAGTGAAGCTCCCCGAGCAAGGAATCGAAGCCTGCTTCGCCGGAGAGGCCAGTCCACGGTCGCCGGAGTTCACAACCCCGCCGGAGTACGTGGACCGGGTAATCCACTCAACCATTTTCCGATTCCTTGTGCACACGGTCTCTACAATACCCCGTGAAGCTCATCGTGCCCTTGGATTGAACCAGATCGCCGTGGTTTGGCCGGTACACTCGCCGCCGACGAGAACACCCGCCTGCGCACGTGGATCGAGCGATTCCGGCCATCCCCGCCATCGAGCCGCACCTCGCTGTGACCGCCAGAGCCTCCCCGAGCCAACCCTGCCCTTCGCCGGACCTCTCTCACCGCCGGTAAGCCGCGCCGCCCTTTTCTTTCCCGCGGGTACTGTTTACATTGGGGGAAGGACCGCGGGTGAGAGGAAGAGAAAGTCAGGGGGCTTTTTGAACTATCAGCGACTCAAGGGAATAGTGGCTCAGGGGTAGTTTTGCATGGGTTGATTTAGTTTAAACCCGGGGACCTCGGTGTAAACTGCTTTTTCAGAAAACCTTATTAAACCTGATTTTAAATTTGAACAGAAACTTGGAAAATCCATAACTTCTGTTTAGTTCATCCAAATTTGGTCAAACCAATTTTGTCAGACTCTAAATAATGTAACCTACTTGAGAAAAATATAAAACCCCCTATGTACTATAGAAAACTTTGAAGCTCTGATTTAATTATAGTTTTGGCCAAAAGCTCAATAATAGAAAGAAAAATAGTTGTACTATTTGACTAGGGTTAGAAAAATTTGGAGAAGTTTATATCTACCTACTGACCTGTTTAAAAATATTAAACCTCTCTATCCACTCCATTAATTTAGTTTTTACCCCTTATTTTATAATATGCTTAAGGTTAAGAAAAATAGAAAATGTGATTTAAATAATGAACCAGAGGGCACCCCTTTTTTTGTTAGGATACTTATTCAATGTAGATCACTGGAAAAATCTATCATACCCTGTTTTAGTATAAAATAAGTAGGATACCTTTTATTTTAATGAAACAAGGAAAACCTAGAAAAACCCTACAAAAATAACCCCAAGGTGAAAACACCCCAACCCTTGGGATAACAAATGTTTGGTTAATAAGAACTTAGGAAAAATATGAAATTTGCTGTTTGACATTTTTCAAATAACAATGTAGTAGAAAGTGCCTTTTTGACATTTAACTTTAGAAAATCATAACTAAATGACCATCCCTTAGATTTCTGTGATTTTTAGCACAGAAGCTTATTATTGCTATTAGATGCCAGCAAAAATAACCTTTAGGACAGAACCCACCACTAATTAGGAGGTGTAGTGTAAAGTGACCCATTTTACACCACTCTTGTTATTTTTGTCCAAAGCATAGCCTCTATATTTTAAGCCTCAAATTCTTAAAGCAGGCTAGAATAGCAAATGGCGACCCACTGTAATTTTTACAAAATTTTTGGAAATTATTAAACCACTGTCGTAGTTCAAACCTACACTAGAAACCATAAGTAGAGAATAAAGAAAGGGGAAAATGAATAATAGGAAATTAGTGTCCTCCTAAAAGCTCTTTATAACTTATCCACTGAAATATGTAAAGGCAATACCATTTCCCTATGTTTATCCTCAATAAAAACCTAAGCCTAAAAAGTAATAAGCATAACCCACTGGAAGCCCCGCATGACTAAGAAACCCTAAGTTACTTCTTGACTTAGTTTCTTTTTAGCATAATGTTATTAAATCCTGCATAATCATGACATACATGTTCATCGCATTTCGATAGACTGTAACCTTGCTGACGGAGAGTACGTCCTCGTGCCGGAGCAAGGAGCTGCTCAGGAGGTAGCCCTAGATCCAGCCCTAGAGTCTGCCTCAGAGGATCTGCCTGCCACTGCTTTGGAAGGCAAGCCCCGGTTTATGCATAACCTGTTATTTATGCTATTTTACTTCACTTAATGATTGTAGGTTTGATTGTGCACTTAGGTGTAGGAATTGTTTGAAACCCTAGTTGCATGATCTCAGGAATCCTGTTGAGATGAATACTAATATGCTAGGTTGAGTAGCTGCTTTATTAATTAGGATCTCGGTAGAAAACGAGTGATTTTTCTAGCACTCGCGCGAGGTCAGGAAATTGGTTGTATCCACTTTCTTATCATAATGAGGTTGGCTGGTGAACAACAATCCATGGGGATTGGTTGTTCACGGGATAAAAATTAGAATAAGGATTAAGGTGTGGTACCGTGTGTCAAGCGTTTGAACGTACTAAACACATACCGAGAAATATGGTAAATCGGTAAGCCTAGTACCTGAGTGAACCTGCCCGCAGACTTTACCCCTCACGCGACCTGAGACGTGGTCTCCCATTCCGGTTATGGTGGGTACAAGTGCGGTCACTGCACGACGGCAGTTGGGGTCAGTGAGGCATTGTACGCCAAGGCGGTGAGCCCTGATCTGTTGCTAGGGAATCGATGGGGACGGTTGATGTGTGTGGGGACGGAGTGCCCCTGCCTGTCGTGTGTTTAGGTTTACCTTGCAAGGATAAAAACTCGATTCGAATCGTCTGCTTCTCGCAACTAATGAGACTGCTTGATCCATGCTGCTACATTGAGTAACAAGTGGAAATATGATGAGTTGATATAAGATGTTGATTGCTAATGATGTTTGCTACTATGTATGAGTAGATAGTACACTTTTAGCCTTAAGAGAGTCACACTTAACATGACAACGTAAAACTTGATTTAGATACTCAGCTAGTGCTTTTGGCAACCAAACCCCATAGCCAAACAGCTGCATGTCTAGAGGTAGAGGAGTAGACTCCTCACACCGGGTAAGTCTAGCTGAGTATTAGTATACTCAGCCTTGCTTGTGGCATAATTTTACAGGTTCTCTAGAGGACATGGTTGCTGGAGTGACTTGGCCGTCCATCTTGCCACCGGGTTGGACTGTCGAGTGGGACCCCGCCTCGGCTGAGGAGGAGCATGAGGAGTGATGGGACATGCTTCCCCATCTCTCTGTTTATTTACCGTTAGTTTTATTCCGCTGCACTTCGAACAATGATGACTACTTTTGCAAAACTCCGATGATGATGTAATAATTTAATACTCTTTAATGCATGGTTTTATGCTTTATTGTATTTGCTCTGTGACTCACCTTCGAGTGAGACTGTGGTACTTGATCCTGTCAGTGGCCGTGTCGGACTAGATCCGAGGGATTGACGGGTTATTCCCATTTAAGTGTGGTCTAGCCTCGAAGGCGGGACTTAGGCACTTAAGTTGGAATAATTCGGGCAGTTCCGCCACAGCTGGTATCGGAGCTTGTACCACCACAGAGGAATCAATAAAATGTGAATACCACCATTTTTCAAATTAAAACTTGCTAGAAACCATGTTGGATAGATAGTAGGACGAGCAGGATAGACCTAGGACGTGAAGCCTTAGGGTGATAGAAGGGTAGCTAGGTGGCTACGTGATTAGGCCCTCTTAAGGGATGGGAGTCCTTCCCTATTCCCTTTACATCGATGTGAGGTCATTTAGGACGAGCATGCATGCATTCTTAAAATTAAACTAATGGATAATTAACCAACTAAGTCCCCAGTACCATTTTATTTAACTAGAGAAAGGCTGAGTTTTATTTTTCTTGTTTTTTTTATAATTCTTTTTCTTTTACTTACGCTTAACCGTACACAGATGACTTCCCACAGATCCTCAGAGGACGGAAATGCACTGTCCCACACTGACGGGCTGGCACGAGAGGGTTTTCCCCGCATTCTGTGGGAGGTACTTCAGGGGGCCGGATACACGACACCCCCTCAGTACGCGGTGCAGCAGTTCGAGAAGCACCGAGTGCCCTGCTGTAGGGTGAGGATGACCTTGGAGCCTCATCCCCTGCAGCCAGGCTGGCGCTCTTTGGACTCTGAGTCTTTTGGATACCGGGCTGGGGACACGATCGAGGCGATCGCTCTGCACGGGTTGACCACTTTCCGCGGATTCCATCCTTTGGAGCTGGCTACCCACCCCATTGGCTTGTTCCCCGCTGAAAGGGAGGACGACCCAATGTGGAAGGATCGGGTGGAGCATGCCAAGGATATCTGGGCCATCTACCCAGGACAGACTGCGCACTTGACCGTACGGTGCATGAATGCTCTGTACCGTCTGCAAGTGATGCGCGGTGAGGCGATGTCCCATCTGATGGCACTATTGGAGGCGACAAAGATTACTTTGGACAACAGAGAGGAGCTCGTGGTTGATTTGTCCACTGAAATGGTGGAAAAGGACTTGCAGGTGGAGCAGCTATCCACTGATATCCAAGAGTTGGAGGAATTGGTGGGCACCCGGGAGAACACCATCGAGGTTCTCGAGGATCAGCTCATTAACACCCAGCAGCAGCTTGCCGAGGCTAATGAGCACTTGGATATGCATCACCAGGAGATCCAGGATATAGAGGCCAATGAGGACGTCGACATCGAGGGAGGAGATGAGCCTGCCTCTAGTGTGGACACTGCTGGCTCTGGGAGACCACCTTCCCCTGAGTCGAGTGTTGCCTCGTTCGCTCACTAGGTGTTCAGGACAGAGTTAGAAGTCGGATGGTAGGACTCCTCGCAGCTAGCTTAGCTTTTGCACCCTTGGGGTACTAGGCTAGATAGAGTTGAGTCTTTTTGGGACAAATGATGTAACCATGATAAACTCTTTTGGAAGCATGTTTGATGGATGCTGTTATCAGTTTTAAATTTGGAAGGAAAAATTTATGCCTTTTTAAATCCTTTTGTTGAAGTTGGAGTCTATCATTTTGCTTTTGACTCTTTTCGCCGCGATTAAATCTTGAACTTGGAGATATGGTGTTAAGTATGTATGTGGTTTTTCAGATGGCCGGGAGGCAGCGTCGTGGCCAGAATGAGCGCATTCCTCCACCGCCGCCACCGCCTCCCACTCTGCAGGAGCTGATGGCTCAGCAGAATGAGATCTTGAGGCAGTTAGCTCAGCGTCAGCCACCACCTTAGCACTATGGTGGTGGAGACCATCAGCGTCACCCCGCGGCAGCTACCTACCAGGAGTTCCTCAGTACCCAGCCCCCATTGTTCATAAGGGCAGAGGATCCACTTGATGCAGATGTGTGGTTGCGAGTAGTGGAGTCCAAATTCCCGCTACTCCATGGAGCTTGCTCAGAGGTCACTAAAGTCAGGTTCGCCACCCAGCAGCTTCGCGGACCCGCAAGGACTTGGTGGGATCATTTTCTTGCTATGCAGCCAGAGGACCGAGAGGTGGAGTGGAGAGAGTTCAAGGCAGCTTTCAGGGGACACCACATACCAGCCGGGATTATGGACCGAAAGCTCAACGAGTTTCTGGCACTCACTCAGGGCAACAGGACAGTGTTGCAGTATGCCCAGGCTTTTAATGACTTGTGCCAATATGCTGGATATCACGCAGACACGGATGAGAAGAAGAGAGACAGGTTCAGGAGGGGGCTCAGCACTAAGCTCCGTGACCGTCTCAACACCGTCAGGGCCAACAGTTACAATGAGTTGGTCAATATGGCTATCTCCCAGGAGGATTGCATTACAGCTCGACAGGCAGAAAAGAAGAGGAAGACCCCTGTGGCAGGACCCTCAGCTCAGCCACAACGCTTCAGGATTGTGTCCGACACTCAGAACAGGGGACCCCAGCAGCAACAAGGAAGATGGGTGATCCGATCACAGCAGCAGCAGCAGCAGGCACCCAACCGCACCCAGTTTCCAGTTCAGAGGAACAATCAGCAGCAGCAGTACCGCCAGGCGAATGACAACAGGTGTTTCACGTGTGGCAACACCGGACACTATGCCAAGAATTGCCCTAGGAACCAGCAGAGGCAGGGGCAGAATGTTAATCAGAATCAAGGCAAGAGACAGAAGGTGCAAGTGAGGCAGGGCAGGCTAAACTTCACCACCATGGCTGATATTCCAGAGGGAGCACCCGTCATGACTGGTATCTTTACAGTTTTAAATTATCCCGCTATTGTTCTTTTTGATTCTGGTGCATCACATAGTTTTATCAGTGCCAAGTTTAGTGCCAAGTGCCAGTTGCCCTTTCACCACACCGATGGGGGCATTACAATTTCAACACCAGGAGGCAGGGTTGCCACCTATCAAATCAATAGACATGTGCCCATAAAGTTTGGTAGTCTAATAATTAAAACCACCCTCCTCATTTTGGGTTTGGATAGCGTGGATATTATATTGGGAACTGACTGGTTAACCAGGCATCAAGCAGTTATTGATATTGCAGCCAGGGCCATTGAGGTGCACTCACCAACCTGTGGTGAAACTACATTATATTTGCCCGACCAGGGATGTACCCGTTCCTGTGCCTTCGTTATGATAGAGTCCCCAGTGGGAAAGATCCCAGTGGTCCGTGACTACCCGGATGTGTTTCCGGATGAATTGCCAGGGATGCCACCTGACCGAGATATTGAGTTCGCCATCGAATTGCAACCCAGGACTGCTCCTATCTCTAAGAGACCCTATAGGATGCCTCCCTCGGAATTGGCAGAACAGAAAAAGCAACTGCAAGAGTTGTTGGACAAGGGGTTTATTCGCCCAAGTACTTCACTATGGGGATGTCCAGCATTATTTGTGAAGAAAAAGGATGAGAGTTTGAGGATGTGTGTTGACTACCGCCCTCTCAATGCGGTGACTATCAAGAACAAATACCCACTGCCCCGTATTGATGTTCTGTTTGATCAGTTAGTAGGAGCCAAAGTGTTCTCCAAAATAGATCTTCGTTCGGGTTACCATCAAATCAAGATCCGTACCAGTGATATCCCCAAAACGGCTTTCTCAACCAGATATGGGCTTTATGAGTTTTTAGTGATGTCTTTTGGGCTGACCAATGCCCCGGCTTACTTTATGTACCTGATGAACTCAGTGTTTATGCCAGAATTAGGCAAGTTCGTGGTCGTTTTCATTGATGATATTCTGGTCTATTCCAAGAATGAAGCCGAGCACGCCAAGCATTTGCATACTGTACTTCAGAGACTGCGTGACCATCAGTTGTATGCTAAATTGTCTAAATGTGAATTCTGGCTGAAGGAGATTAAATTCTTGGGTCACACAATTTCCCAGGATGGGATATCGGTTGATCCTGAGAAGGTACAAGAGGTGATGGATTGGAAACCCCCGACTACAGTGAGGCAGATTCGGAGTTTTCTGGGATTGGCAGGGTATTATCGACGATTTATTCCGGATTTCTCCAGAATTGCCAAACCAATGACTGAACTGTTGAAGAAGGGAGTCAAGTATGATTGGAGCCAAAAGTGCGAGGATGCCTTTCACACTTTGAGGCAGCATTTGACAACAGCCCCAGTGCTGGCTCAACCTGACAACACCAAGCCATTTGAAGTTTATTGTGATGCTTCTGGTACAGGTTTGGGTTGTGTCTTGATGCAAGATAACAGAGTCATTGCTTATGCTTCCCGAGCACTCAGACCCCATGAGCAGAACTATCCTACACATGATCTGGAATTGGCAGCTGTGGTTCATGCTCTTAAGATATGGAGACACTACCTGATGGGAGCTCACTGTAACATCTACAGTGATCACAAGAGTCTCAAATACATCTTCACTCAGGCAGATCTGAACATGAGGCAGAGGAGGTGGTTGGAGTTAATCAAGGACTATGATTTGGAGGTGCACTACCATCCGGGCAAAGCAAATGTTGTGGCCGATGCTTTGAGCAGAAAGGCCCAGTGCAATTGTATGAGTATGGATGCAAGAGTTACCACCCTGTGTGATGAGCTGTGCAAGCTGAACCTGAAAGTTGTTTCTTCAGGTGACTTAAGTTATATCTCGGTGGAACCCACATTGCAAGAGCAAATAGTGAGGGCACAGATTGAGGATAAGGGTGTTCAGGTTATCAAAGACATGATCAAGCAAAAGGCAGAAAAATACAAGTGTTTCCGACAGGACAACAAGGGAATTTTATGGTTTGGAGATCGATTGGTTGTTCCCAAGGACCCTGAGCTTAGAAAGAAGATACTGGATGAAGCTCACCTTTCCAAATTCTCCATGCACCCTGGTAGCAACAAGATGTACCATGATCTTAGATCTTTATATTGGTGGACCAGAATGAAGAGGGAAATTGCCAAGTACATATCCGAGTGCGATACCTGCCAGAGAATCAAAGCCTTTGATTTGAAGGCAGCAGGCCCCTTACAACCCCTTCCCATACCATCTTGGAAATGGGAGGACATTTGCATGGATTTTATAGTAGGATTGCCCAATACCTCCAGGCACCATGATTCCATTTGGGTTATTGTGGACAGGTTGACCAAGACTGCTCACTTCTTGCCAGTGCACACCACACACATGACAGAGAAGTATGCAGAAATCTACATTGACTAGATAATTCGTCTGCATGGCATACCAAGGACTATAGTCTCGGATAGAGGAGCACCATTCGTGGCATGATTTTGGGAACAATTGCAAGAATCACTTGGGACCCATGTCATCCGAAGCTCAGCATACCACCCCCAAACAGATGGCCAGACCGAAAGGGTGAATCAGATTCTGGAAGACATGTTGCGAGCATGTGCACTACACTACGGAAAGGATTGGGATAAGTGTCTATCCTTGGCTGAGTTTTCCTATAATAACAGCTATCAGTCCAGGCTGAAGATGGCACCTTTTGAAGCCTTATATGGGAGAAGGTGTAGGACCCCACTGAATTGGTCTCAAGCAGGAGAGAGGGAAATTTTTGGGCCAGATTTGGTACTTGAAGCAGAAGCAAAGGTTAGAATTATCAAGAAGAACCTAGAAGCTGCTCAGGCCAGGCAAAAGAGCTATCATGACAAGAGGCGGAAGCCTCTACAGTTTGAGGTGGGAGATCATGTTTATCTTAAGGTATCACCCACCAAGGGTATCCAGAGATTTGGGATCAAGGGCAAGTTAGCTCCTCGTTACATTGGACCCTACGAGATCAAGGAAGCTTGTGGACCCGTTGCCTATCAACTGAAGTTGCCACCCAGCATGTCAGCTATTCACGATGTGTTCCATGTATCTCAGCTGCGGAAATGTGTTCGTCTACCCACTGAAGTGCTACCAGAACCGGACATTGAGATAGAACCAGACTTGTCCTACCAAGAGTACCCCGTCAAGGTATTGGATCAGAAGGAGAGATCAACTCGGGCAAGATCAGTCAGAATGTATAAGGTTCAGTGGAGTCACCATTCAGCGGAGGAAGCTACATGGGAGACGGAGGATTTTCTACGCTCCCGCTTCCCCGACTTTCTGCCCAAAGGAGTCGGTACGTAACCCCAAAACCCCACCCCCACCTGCCCTTTGAACTCAATTATAAGAAAAACTTAGATAACAAGGGTAGTCTAAGTTGTGGATTTAACTTAAAAAGGGCTTCCTTCTGAAGTTGCAAAGAGAATGACATTCGAAGAGCAGTTAACAAGAGAAACTTGAGTATAAAGAAAGAGTAGCACCAACACACCTTCAAGCACCCCTCCAAGGGACTCTACCTAAAATCTCGGGACGAGATTCCTTTAAGGGGGGAGGGCTATAACACCTCAAGTGTTACCATGGCTAGGGCACCTTGGCACTAAGGACTGTGATCACATGTGGAAGAGACTTAAGGAAACACATAAGAACTTTGGAGATCATGTGTTAATCAAGGTTTGTTAATGACCTAAGAAGTATTACTCAAACCTTTGTACACTTACTACCTTGGGCAAGAGGGGGGAAAACCCTAGACCTCTCTTAAACCCTATCTCCCAAAGCCATGAATAAGAGGGGGGGAAAGGGTGAGCAAATGTGCAAAACATGGGTAATCTTTAACCAAACCTTAAGTAACCTTATAACCAGCAATTAGGGGAAGGATATATTGCAAAAAGACCCCTGGAGAAACCCCAAATCAAATCTCCAAGTGGAGAGAGAGCTAGAGCTCTCTATTTCTCTCTAAGTTAAAAACTACACCTACACTAAAGATCAGTCGTGTTCACCTCGAAGCTGGCACCAAATCCACCTATGTTCTATACCAAAAATGTGGCATACCACCTAAGGCACCCACTGGAAAAAGCTGAGCCTGAGACTTGGACGTTTGACATGCCTTGGCATGGTTTTTGTCGCGAGGTGGGCAGTGTGACACACCCGATTTGGCGACCGAAGATCTCCCTACCTAGGCCATATCTGCCATGGCAGCTCACGGATGAGAGACAACCCTAGGTGCCAGGAAAAGACTCGCGCCGGATTTTTGCCAAGATTCGCACGTTTGCGACTTGGGTGAGCTGTGGAACACGGGCAGAAGAAAAGCTCCACGTGTTCGACGCGCTCTGTGTGCGCCAGAGCACGCCCGTGCGGGCCCCGCGTCGCGCCAACGGCCAGCCGGCGCCCTGGCCCGTGCCCGCGCCTATAAAGCCCGCTCAGGCGTCGACTGCACTCTTTCGCGCACCCTCAAGCCTCGCCGGAGCTCAGTTCACCGCCGTTGGCCCGTGCGCGGCGTGTCCGCGGCCACCCGAGCCACTGCCGCCGTAGACCGGCCACCCCAGCCTTTCCCAACCCCGTCCAACCCTCGAAGACGAGTGTGCACAACTCAGTGAAGCTCCCCGAGCAAGGAATCGAAGCCTGCTTCGCCGGAGAGGCCAGTCCACGGTCGCCGGAGTTCACAACCCCGCCGGAGTACGTGGACCGGGTAATCCACTCAACCATTTTCCGATTCCTTGTGCACACGGTCTCTATAATACCTCGTGAAGCTCACCGTGCCCTTGGATTGAACCAGATCGCTGTGGTTTGGCCGGTACACTCGCCGCCGACGAGAACACCCGCCTGCGCACGTGGACCGAGCGATTCCGGCCATCCCCGCCATCGAGCCGCAACTCGCTGTGACCGCCAGAGCCTCCCTGAGCCAACCCTGCCCTTCGCCGGACCTCTCTCACCGCCGGTAAGCCGCGCTGCCCTTTTCTTTCCCGCGGGTACTGTTTACATTGGGGGAAGGACCGCGGGTGAGAGGAAGAGAAAGTCAGGGGGCTTTTTGAACTGTCAGCGACTCAGGGGAATAGTGGCTCAGGGGTAGTTTTGCGTGGGTTGATTTAGTTTAAACCCAGGGACCTCGGTGTAAACTGCTTTTTCAGAAAACCTTATTAAACCTGATTTTAAATTTGAACAGAAACTTGGAAAATCCATAACTTATGTTTAGTTCATCCAAATTTGATCAAACCAATTTTGTCAGACTCTAAATAATGTAACCTACTTGAGAAAAATATAAAACCCCCTATGCACTATAGAAAACTTTGAAGCTCCGATTTAATTATAGTTTTGGCCAAAAGCTCAATAATAGAAAGAAAAATAGTTGTACTATTTGACTAGGGTTAGAAAAATTTGGAGAAGTTTATATCTACCTACTGACCTGTTTAAAAATGTTAAACCTCTCTGTCCACTCCATTAAGTTAGTTTTTACCCCTTATTTTATAATATGCTTAAGGTTAAGAAAAATAGAAAATGTGATTTAAATAATGAACCAGAGGGCACCCCTATTTTTGTTAGGATACTTATTCAATGTAGATCACTGAAAAAATCTATCATACCCTGTTTTAGTATAAAATAAGTAGGATACCTTTTATTTTAATGAAACAAGGAAAACCTAGAAAAACCCTACAAAAATAACCCCAAGGTGAAAACACCCCAACCCTTGGGATAACAAATGTTTGGTTAATAAAAACTTAGGAAAAATATGAAATTTGCTGTTTGACATTTTTCAAATAACAATGTAGTAGAAAGTGCCTTTTTGACATTTAACTTTAGAAAATCATAACTAAATGACCATCCCTTAGATTTCTGTGATTTTTAGCACAGAAGCCTATTATTGCTATTAGATGCCAGCAAAAATAACCTTTAGGACAAAACCCACCACTAATTAGGAGGTGTAGTGTAAAGTGACCCATTTTACACCACTCTTGTTATTTTTGTCCAAAGCATAGCCTCTATATTTTAAGCCTCAAATTCTTAAAGCAGGCTAGAATAGCAAATGGCGACCCACTGTAATTTTTACAAATTTTTTGGAAATTATTAAACCACTGTCGTAGTTCAAACCTACACTAGAAACCATAAGTAGAGAATAAAGAAAGGGGAAAAATGAATAATAGGAAATTAGTGTCATCCTAAAAGCTCTTTATAACTTATCCACTAAAATATGTAAAGGCAATACCATTTCCCTATGTTTATCCTCAATAAAAACCTAAGCCTAAAAAGTAATAAGCATAACCCACTGGAAGCCCCGCATGACTAAGAAACCCTAAGTTACTTCTTGACTTAGTTTCTTTTTAGCATAATGTTATTAAATCCTGCATAATCATGACATACATGTTCATCGCATTTCGATAGACTGTAACCTTGCTGACGGAGAGTACGTCCTCGTGCCAGAGCAAGGAGCTGCTCAGGAGGTAGCCCCAGATCCAGCCCTAGAGTCTGCCTCAGAGGATCTGCCTGCCACTGCTTTGGAAGGCAAGCCCCGGTTTATGCATAACCTATTATTTATGCTATTTTACTTCACTTAATGATTGTAGGTTTGATTGTGCACTTAGGTGTAGGAATTGTTTGAAACCCTAGTTGCATGATCTCAGGAATCCTGTTGAGATGAATACTAGTATGCTAGGTCGAGTAGTTGCTTTATTAATTAGGATCTCGGTAGAAGACGAGTGATTTTTCTAGCACTCGCGCGAGGTCAGAAAATTGGTTGTATCCACTTTCTTATCATAATGAGGTTGGCTGGTGAACAACAATCCATGGGGATTGGTTGTTCACGGGATAAAAATTGGAATAAGGATTAAGGTGTGGTACCGTGTGTCAAGCGTTTGAACGTACTAAACACATACCGAGAAATATGGTAAATCGGTAAGCCTAGTACCTGAGCGAACCTGCCCGCAGACTTTACCCCTCACGCGACCTGAGACGTGGTCTCCCATTCCGGTTATGGTGGGTACAAGTGCGGTCACTGCACGACGGCAGTCGGGGTCAGTGAGGCATTGTACGCCAAGGCGGTGAGCCCTGATCTGTTGCCAGGGAATCGATTGGGACGGTTGATGTGTGTGGGGACAGAGTGCCCCTGCCTGTCATGTGTTTAGGTTTACCTTGCAAGGATAAAAACTCGATTCGAATCGTCTGCTTCTCGCAGCTAATGAGACTGCTTGATCCATGCTGCTACATTGAGTAACAAGTGGAAATATGATGAGTTGATATAAGATGTTGATTGCTAATAATGTTTGCTACTATGTATGAGTAGATAGTACACTTTTAGCCTTAAGAGAGTCACACTTAACATGACAAAGTAAAACTTGATTTAGATACTCAGCTAGTGCTTTTGGCAACCAAACCCCACAGCCAAACAACTGCATGTCTAGAGGTAGAGGAGTAGACTCCTCACACCGGGTAAGTCTAGCTGAGTATTAGTATACTCAGCCTTGCTTGTGGCATAATTTTATAGGTTCTCTCGAGGACATGGTTGCTGGAGTGACTTAGCCGTCCATCTTGCCACCGGGTTGGACTGTCGAGTGGGACCCCGCCTCGGCTGAGGAGGAGCATGAGGAGTGATGGGACAGGCTTCCCCATCTCTCTGTTTATTTACCGTTAGTTTTATTCCGCTGCACTTCGAACAATGATGACTACTTTTGCAAAACTCCGATGATGATGTAATAATTTAATACTCTTTAATGCATGGTTTTATGCTTTATTGTATTTGCTCTGTGACTCACCTTCGAGTGAGACTGTGGTACTTGATCATGTCAGTGGCCGTGTCGGACTAGATCCGAGGGATTGACGGGTTATTCCCATTTAAGTGTGGTCTAGCCTCGAAGGCGGGACTTAGGCACTTAAGTTGGAATAATTCGGGTAGTTCCGCCACAGTTACATACTGTAATTACAGAGAAACCTTTACAAATTAGGCCCGTAATGCGCAGCGGCCACGCGGGGCCTGTTATAATGGGCCGAATTCCACGTGGGCCTTCGTGCTGGACGAGGGCGCGGGATGGGGCAACCTCGTCGTAGGCCTTCGTCCTGCGGCATGTTGGACGAAGGGTGGAGACTGCTAGTTGTTTTGCCTCCGTTGGTGCAGTGAGGTTGGCGAAGGCATCGAGCGAAGGGTAGCGTCTTCGCCTTCGCCCCAACATTTGCCCTCCGAGGGACCAGTTCGACTAAGTCATCTGGTGCCGAAGGCGTCGCTAGATGGTGGAGACGCTGCCCTCGCTCGAAGTGGTTCCGCAGGGGTTTTTGATATGACCGTTGATTGACGCCGCACTGTTGGATTGCGGGTTTCCCGAAGCGTCGCGTCCTGTGTATAAAAAGGGGTGGGGGGGGGGGGCGGTGCAGGTTAAAGTTTACCTTTCCGCGCGCCTCGAAAACCCTAACCTCCTTTTCAAACTGCTCGCTTGCTCGCCTGCCTTCCTTGCTCCTGTTCGTTGGAGATCTGGCCCGCGTGAAGTAGACTGCACGCCGCCGCCGACGGTACGTAGCCATGCCATCTTCTTCCTCGTCTGCTACGTCCACGCCGACGGTCGAGGCGTCGTCCGAAGATACCTCGAGCACTGTGGCGGCGACAGAGTTACGACCGGGTGATACGGTGGAATTCGGTGTTTCGCGGATGTCGTCGGTCCGCGTGCAAGATATGCAACAGTTGGGATATTTTGGCGGCGGGGTTGGGCGTGTCCCGGGGGCGGAGGAGGTTCCCGAGCCCGAGGGCGAATTGGTTGTTTTTGAGGCATTTTTCATCGCTGGCCTTCGTCTGCCTGCACATCATTTTGTGTCGGAGGTTCTGCAGAAGTTCGAAGTCCAGGTTCATCAGCTGACACCTAATGCCGTGGTGGCACTGGTGAAGTACGTCTGGGCAACACTTCGTATGGCGGCCAGCCTTCGGTGGAAGTCTTCGCCAAGCAATACTGTCTGCACTAGCAGAAGAGAAAAATTGGACATAAGATTGCACAATTCGGATCATGCACTTTCACGCCGAAGTCCGGGAAGACTTCGATGGAAGTCGTGGAGCTTGTCCCTTGTGCCCGTAATAAGTGGGGCAACTGGTGGGATTACTGGTTCTATGTTTCAGAGGCCGAAGTCGAAGACCACCCAGGGCTCCCCGCGGCCATTATGTGCTCTCATTATTATGTGGCGTACCCGCCATTTGAAGTAGCGGAGGATGATGAGAATGAAAGGACCCTTCGGATCGCTGCCCGTACGAGTAGTGGGCGCGATCTAGTTGAGGAATTCATAGGGTATGGGGTGTGGCCCTTGGCGCATGGATGGGCGTTGGGCGAAGTATGCCCTCGCGAGATGCCCTCCCTGGGTGAGCGGAAAGTGCGAAGTCCACGTTTTGCTTTGGATGTGCGAGGCCGGGATCCTGCCACGGTCGTGCGCGAAGCGGAGGATGGGGCAGTGCGAATTGTGGGGCGTTACGTGCCGAAGACAGAGGCCCTGCGGAGCTGGGATATACGCGGATCCAACGACTGCCTGAATAGGGTCTTCGAGTTGAATCGCTTACCGTATGGCGGTTATCCCGGGGAAGACGTTGTCGACCGTCGCGGGAAAAGGCCAGCGGCTGTGACTGAAGAAGACCCTGCGCAGGAGGCCGCCCCAGTCACTAAGAAAAGGAAACTAGGTACTACGGTGGGGGAACTGGGGGTCTCCGATAGTTTTGCTATGGAGTTGATGGGGACATGCGTGGCCCTCGGGGGAAGGATGTCTTCGCCCGAGCTCCGAGAGTCTTCGGCGCGGATGCTGGAGGTTACCGGGGGTCGATGGCCCAAGAACGTTCCGATCCCCCGCGCGGCTGGCAAAGACTTCTTTACGTCTCACATGGCTCGTGACTTGAGGGTGTTTCCTTACGGACAGAATATTGCTGCTGTTGTGTCGGCAGTGATGAACAAGGACCGCCAAGATGCTGCGCAGAAGCGCCGGGCGGTCGTCAGGATGGTCAATCCCGTGCGCGAGGCGAAAAGGGTGCGCGGGAGCACGAAGGCTGCAGCCTCCGGCAGTAGCAAGCCGGTGCCGGCTGCGAAACATGCTGCGCCCGGAGCCGACAAGGCGTCGACGAGCGAGAAGGCTGCATCCGCTGGGGGAACCAAGCCTCCCCCGGGCGGACCTTCATCCGCGAAGCTGCCTTCACCGGGGAAGCGTGTTGCTGACTTCGGCACGAATATCAGTGTCGAGGATTATCTGGTTGGTAAGTATTTATATATATATATATTTTTCCTGACAAGAGGCATGTTGCAGGGTCGGGCGAGGGACAATTGGTTGTTGTCCCGCCTTCGGTGGCAACCACCTCGCCATCGGCGGTGGTAAAGGCGAAGGGGGCCACGCAGGACCCGTGGGCCGCCTTTTGCGCGAGCGGCGAGATTCTAACAGCCGCTGCCGCTAAGGACGTGGCGGGCACCATGGCCCAGCGGCTGAGGGAAGTGTCTCAGCAGCTGACGCAGCAGCTGAAGCAAGTAAGTTGTGCTGGACTTCGATGTTTGTTGTTTCCATGAAGGTTTGGCTCATGTGTTTTGTCAGGCGGCCGACTTCGCCGACCGTGTTGCGTCGGGCGTCCTGACTGCGGACGTCGCTGCCGAAGTCGAGAATCTTCGGGCGCAGCATGCGGATGCTGTCCGGGATAAGTCGGCTGCGGAAAGCAAAAACCGCAGGCTGGCGGAGAAGGTGGCCACCCTGGAGGCCGAAAAGACGGACCTCCGGCGCCGGCTGGCGGAGGAGAGGAGGGAGGCTAACCAGGCCGTCGCTGAAGCGCAGGCTAAGGTGGCGCTGGCGAAGGGTAGCCTCGCCAGCCAACTTGCCGAGGAGTGGGAGGCGAGGTTCAACGCCCTGCACAGTCACGTGGACAAGGCCGAGACCTCAGTACGCTCAGAAGTCGTGCGGACGCACGCGCAGCTCGCGGAAGCATACCGCGATCTGGGTGCGCTGACTGCAGATTTCGATGTGTCCGACCGAGAGGCCAGCCTCCGCTTCCTCGAATGGTTGCAGGAGGAGCTGCTGGTGCTCTCGACTATTGTGCAGGGCTTCATGTCCTATGCCTCCCTCGTCACATGCAAGGGGGCCATGAATGCGTTGTCCCGCGAGGGGTGCAAACACTATGAGGTCTTTGACCAATCAGATGAAAACTTTGAGCGTGAAATTTTTAAAGTCGAAGACCCTATGGTAAAGCAGTCCGCGGGGGCACTCTTCGATCGGATGTGGGGTCCTCATGGCCAGGAGGCGGTTAGGGAGACCGAGCGAGAGAGCAGGTAAGGCTTATCTTTTGGTTCGTACCCACGTGTGGTTTTGCTGAATGAGTGTGCTGTTGTTGCAGATGGCGCGTGCCGAGGATGTTGAAGACCTTGGAGATCTGAACGGCGCGCGGCCCGAGGCTGAGGTCAACCCAGCACTGCCCTCGGAAGCCGGTGAAGGCTCTTCCGCTGCACCTGTGTCTACTGTGTCTGGTGAAGGCTCTTTGCCAGCCCCTGCACCGACGGCGGAGGACCCCCCGAAGGCGGCGGTGGAGCCGGCAGCTGAGGATCCCATGGAGGCGACCGGGCCTTCGCAGGTGGCTTAGTAGGTGTTGGGGAGTTAGTAAATTTTGTCTGTGTTACTGAACCTTGGTTGCTGCACAGGTTCAGGATTATGGGCCTACGCACGCAACCGCTACTGACACTGCTAATTTTGTGGCGGCTTCGACCGTGGTTGCTGGAAATGAATCGGATGATTCCGTGTCTAAGTTTTTTGAGTCTAATGATTCTTGGAGTTCGGTTGTGTGGACGGAAGAGTCTTCGGATGAGGACTTGGATTATTTTACGGCCTTGGATGTGGCTGCGGCGGAGTCTTCTCCGCGTGTGATGGATGCTGAAGTTCTGCCTGGTTCGAGTACTGGGCGTAGGCGGCGAAGGGCGGTGGCGAAGCGGAGGGTTAGTGAGGTGTCGCGGAGTGATGGGCATCATTGTGGTGAGGTGGAGGGTGGTCGTCTTCGTGTGGACGGGGCTGGCAAACGGGAATTGTTGTCCTCGCCGGCTGGGGCGAGTGTAGGAGAGGGGGAGCTGCGGAATCTTTTTGAGGGTGAGGAGCTGAGGATAATGCTGTTTAACTATAGGGAGATGGGTATCATCCCGAAGGTTGAACCAATGTAAGGTGTGATGCCCTCGCTGCATGTATGTAACTATAATTTGTATGATGAGGCTGTGTGCCTTCGCTGATCCGGCCGTGCCCGTAGGGGACTTGTGCACTTGATCTAGCGCGTTTATTGTGAGGGTCCGGCTGTACCCGTAGTCGGTTTTTGCACGGAGGGTCCGGCTGCACCCTTAGGTGACTTTTGCACGGATAGTCTTTGGAGGAAGACTTCGATTTTGCGCACTTGTTGTGCTAGTCCGGCTGCACCCTTGGGTGACTTTTGCACGGATAGTCTTTGGAGGAAGACTTCGATTTTGCGCACTTGTTGTGCTAGTCCGGCTGCACCCTTGGGCGACTTTTGCACGGAGTCTTTTGAGGAAGACCTCGATTTTGCGCACTTGTTGTGCTAGTCCGGCTACACCCTTAGGCGACTTTTGCACGAATAGTCTTTTGAGGAAGACTTCGGTTTTGCGCACTTGTTGTGCTACTCCGGCTGCACCCTTAGGCGACTTTTGCACAGATAGTCTTTTGAGGAAGACTTCGGTTTTGCGCACTTGTTGTGCTAGTCCGGCTGCACCCTTAAGCGACTTTTGCACGGATAGTCTTTTGAGGAAGACTTCGGTTTTGCGCACTTGTTGTGCTAGTCCGGCTGCACCCTTAGGCGACTTTTGCGTGGAGTGTCGCACGCGAGGGTAGCTAGCGCTGCCCCTCGCGGTGACTTCGTTGTGGTCGAATGCTGAAGACCGTCGATGCGGTGTTTTTCGACGTTGTTTTAATTTTTTGCGGGGGATTTTTTGCGTGTATAATACATGGCTCCGCCTCATTAAAAACCTCACCCCCCGGGAGGAAAAGAGTGCGGGCCGGGATAAAACTGTTTGGTGAATTACAAGGTCGGGTTGGCCCTGAGGAGTCAAACAAAAAATTTGCGAAGATTGTCTATGTTCCAGGAATGTTCCAGGTCTTCGCCAGATTGTGTTGTTAATCTGTATGCGCTGGGAGATGACTTCGTCTTGACGATAAATGGTCCTTCCCACTTCGGTTCCAGCTTACCCCGTGACTCTGTCCGGGTTGTGCGGACAAGTACGAGGTCCCCTTCGTTGAATTCTCTTGGGACGACTGCGTGGTCGCGCCAGGCCTTCATTTGGGCTTGATATTTGTCGAGGGCCTGCAGGGCGAAGACACGGTCTCCGCCAATGAGGTCTTTTGAAGTTGGCTCGTCGACGTCGGGTACTGCTGAAGCGTTTGTCCGTGGGGACCCATGTTTGATTTCCTGCGAGGTCATGGCCTCCGATCCGTATAGCAGGCGAAATGGAGTGAATCCAGTCGCCCGACACTCGGTCGTGTTCAGTGCCCAGACTGCTTCAGGTAGTAGGTCGGCCCATTTGCCCTTCTTGTCGTCGAGGAGCATTTTCTTGATCGCCGTGAAAATCTTGCCGTTGGCGCGCTCCACGACGCCGTTGGATTGTGGGTGGTACACTGAGGCGAAGGCAAGCTTGGTGCCAATGGAGAAGCAGAAATCCCGGAAGTCTTGGCTATCAAATTGCTTGCCATTGTCAACTGTGAGCTCGGACGGGACTCCGAACCGGCAAACAATGTTTTGCCAGAAGAATTTCTAGGCAGTCTTCGATATTATCGTGGATACTGCCCTCGCCTCGATCCATTTGGTAAAATACTCGACGGTGACGAAGGTGAACTTGAGGTTCCCTTGGGCCATGGGTAGGGGCCCGACAATGTTCAGGCCCCAGCGCTGAAGGGGCCACGTGTGGGCGATTAGCTTTGTGAACTGCGAAGGGCTTCCCGAATGTGGAGAAAACTTCTGGCAGGCTTCGCAGGACCTTGTGACCCGATTTGTGGCGCAGATCATGGTGGACCAGTAGAAGCCTTGACGGATCACCTTTGCGGCTAGGGCCCTAGGCCCTTCGTGAGAGCCGCAAGTCCCGCTGTGGACTTCGCGCAGGATTTGGACGCCTTCGGTCTCGGTGACACATTTAAGCATGGGTTGGCTGACCCCCTCTTGTAAAGCTGGCCTTCGATGAGTGCGAAGTCCCGGCTTCGATGTTTGAGGCGCTTGGCCTCATTGATATCAGTTGGATGATAGTACCCTTGCAGAAACAGGGTTATTGGTGCCCGCCAGTCTTCGGTCATGATGAGGTTGACTATGCGGTGGCCCTCATTGTCGTTGGTTATTTGGAGCCCCTCTGGGCTGCGGATGGCTGGCGTGCCGATGACATGGTAGAATACGTCGGAGGGCAGGGCCTCGCCTCTGGCGGCTGCCTTGGCCAATGCATCGACCTCCTCGTTCTTGGCTCGGTCCACGTGCTGCAAGGTGAATCCTTTGAATTGCCTCTCGAGACTGCGGATGGCGGCGAGATACTGCATAAGTGCGGGGTCCTTCGCTGCGTAATCTTTCTTGACTTGGCCGGCGACTACCTTGGAGTCTGTTCTGATGATGCAGGTAGTGACACCAAGTGCCCTTAGTTTGCGAAGGCCGAGGATGACAGCTTCATATTCTGCTATATTGTTGGTGCATCTGTCAGACTCCAGAGCAAAGCTGAGGCGTGCTACATATCTGTGCTTGACCCCTGCGGGTGAAGTAATGACTGCAGCTGCGCCTGCCCCCACATGGCACCATGCGCCGTCGCAATGGATGGTCCACACCTTCTCTACGGACGTGTCCGACTGCGTTATTGGCCCGGTCCAGTCGACGATGAAGTCTGCCAGGACTTGTGACTTGATGGCTGTCCTTGGTTCGAAGGTGATATGGTAGCCGGACAGCTCGGCTGCCCATTTGGCGATCCGGACAGATGCCTCCAGATTTCTAAACAATTCGCCGAGTCCCCTGTCTGAGCTGACCCGTACCTTGAACGCTTCAAAATAATGGCGCAATTTGCGCGAAGCCATAACAACTGCGTAAGTGACTTTCTCCAGTTCCGTCATGTTGCATTTTGATGTCGTGAGTACTTCGGAGACGTAATAAACTGGACATTGCCTGATCGTGCTCTCTCTGTCCTGCTCTTGGACTAGTGCTGCGCTGACCGCGTGCGGCGAAGCTACGATGTAAAGCAACAGGGGTAGCGAGGGGTTGGGGCTTGTAAGAATCGCCAACTCTAACAGGTGCTGCTTTAGTGAAGCGAAGGCTGCTGCTTGCTCTGGTCCCCATGCGAAGTCTTTTGCGCCGCGGAATGTTTTGAGGAAAGGTAGGATTCGCTCTGCGGACTTGGAGATGAATCTGTTGAGGGCGGCCAATCTGCCTGTCAGTCGTTGCACGCCTCTAGCTGACTGCGGGGGCGTCATGTTGATGATGGCCTGGATTTTGGTCGGGTTGGCTTCGATCCCGCGGTGCGACACCAGGTAACCCAGTATTTTCCCCTGGTGAACGCTGAAGACACACTTTTCAGGGTTTAGGCGAAGTCGTGCGTCCCGCATGTTCGTGAACGTTTCTGCGAGGTCAGCCAGATGGTCTTCCTTGCTTCGGCTGGCGACGACGATGTCGTCCACATACGTGAATATGTTTCTGCCGACTTGGCTCTCGAGCACCGTTTTGGTGAGTCGAGAGAATGTGGACCCAACGTTCTTAAGTCCCTCTGGCATTCTGATGAAGCAGTACGTGCCGAAGGGTGTTATGAAACTGGTGCTGGCCTTGTCTTCCTCCTTCATATATATTTGGTGGTAGCCGGAAAAGCAATCAAGGAGTAACATGACTTCGCACCCGGCCGCACTATCGACGATCTTGTCGATCCGAGGCAGCGGGAAATTATCCTTGGGGCAGGCCTTATTGAGGCTGGTGAAATCAATGCACATCCGCCACTTGCCGCTCTTCTTCTACACCATCACTACGTTGGTGAGCCACGTAGGGTAGGCGACTGGCTCGATAAAGTTGGCCTCAAGCAGGCGGTGCACCTCGGCCTTAGCGGCTTCTGTCTTCTCATCAGACATCTTGTGCAGCCGCTGTTTCTTCGGCCTCACCGAAGGGTCGATTCCCAAGCTGTGCTCGATGATAGAGCGACTGACGCCGACCAGGTCGAGGGCGGACCAGGCGAAGACGTCCTTATTCTTGGACAGACAGCAGAGGAGTCTCTCCTCGTCATGCGAAGTGAGGTCTTCGCTGATGATGACCGTTTGCTTGGGCGTTGCCTGGTCGAGGGGAATAGTCTTGGTCCCATCGTTGCTCTGCAACTGTGCCTTTTCATGCTCTTTGGCGGTTGGGCTGGCAGACTTGGGGACCTCGCGCTGCGCCATGAGACAGTGTACGTTCCTTTGCCCTGGAACGAAGTCCCTTTCTATATTGCGTGCAGCCTGCTGGTTGCCGTAGACTGTGATCGTGCCTTGCGGACCCGGGATCTTCATGCACAGGTATAATCCGTGAATGGCTGCCTCAAACTTATTGATGGAGCCCCGACCCATTATGGCGTTGTACACCATGTCGACGATGTCGAACGTGACTTGCTCACTTCGTGCATTGGGTGCTACACCAAAGGAGAGGGGTAGCTCTATTTTTCCGACAGGAAAGGTGCCCTTGCCGCCGAAGCCATACAGTGGGTTGTCCGAAGGATTAAGCAAGCTGTGGCTGATGCCCATGCGGTCGAAGGCATGGAGGAAAATGATATCCGACTGGCTGCCATTGTCGACTAAGACTTTGTGTAGGTCCCAGCCTGCCACGCTGCAGTTGATAACCATGGCGTCGATGTGGGGTGCACTGCGCAGGTCGACGTCTCGGGCGTCGAAGGTCAATGGCACATGGGACCACTTTGTCTGGATGACTGGACCAGTGACAGCGACGTGATTGATGCTGCGGTAGTGGTCCCTCTTCTGTCGCTTTGTGTCGAAGTCGGCGCTGGACCCCCCCAGTGATCATATGAATGACTCCGCGATACGGCTGATCGGTGAAGTCTTCTTGTTTTGGGGCTTGGGGGTGGTGGATGTTTTGTTGTTGCGGGTGTGGAGGTGGCAGTGGGGGAGGTACGATTTGTACCTCCTGGTGGTGTTGGTATGCGTGGTTAGGTGGATGCTGAGCGGTGTCGTGGTTGTATGGTTGAGGGAGTTGTTGATATGTGTGCGCGACAACTCTGGGGTTGTTGACTGGTTGTGCCCGAGACATCCTGTCTCTGGTGGCCTTCGTCTCTGGGCAGTCCCTTGTAGGGTGCGCGAAGTCTTCATCGTGGAACAAGCAGTAAAATATGCGCGACTGCTGCGCACGTCCCCGGCCCCGACCGCGAGTTCCGTTTCCGTGGCCCTAGGGGGGATACTCTTGTCGGCGAGGGGCCTCACCAGCGGGGTGCTGGTTGGCGATGTTGTGTACCTGCTACTGACTGCGGCCGTCCCGACCGGAGTCTGTCTGCGAAGGCCTCGTCCACGTATGGCTGGACTGCGGAGGGTCTTTGGGTTTCCTCTGAGACTCGACTTTGCGTTGGTGGAGCTCTTCGGATCTGGCGTATTTTTCGAACAGCTGATATAGCTCCTAGAGGTTCTTGGGTGGATCTCTGATGCAGTGGCTGTAAAGAACGCCAGCCCGAAGGCCACTGATGGCGTAGTGAATGGCGATTTGATCATCAACCGAAGGCAGTTGTGACTTGAGAGTCAGAAACTTGCGGTAGTACTCCCGCAAAGTTTCTCTTTCCAGCTGCTTGCAGAGTGAAAGTTCAGCCAAGGTGTCGGTGTCTGGTCGGTACCCTTGGAAGTTGAGCAGGAATTTGTCCCGGAGACTTCTCCAGGAGTCGATGGACAGCGGGGGCAACCTGGTGTACCAGGTGAGGGCCGGGCCTTCGAGGGCGATGATGAATGACTTGGCCATCGTGGCGTCGTCCCCTCCGGATGATGCAACGATGACTTGATAGCTCATGATATACTGTGCTGGGTCAGTGCTGCCGTTGTACTTGGGGTAGGTCCCTGCCCTGAAGTTGGCGGGCCATGGTGACACTTGCAGGTGTGGCGCCAAGGGACTTCGCTCGTCAAGGTAGTTGACACCTTGGAATGCTGTGGCGTGCGGGATGGCGTGTCCGCGCTGAGGAATGAACAGGTCTTGGATTTGTGCGCGCTGTTGGAGGGGTGGGCCGTGTTGCAGACCAAGTTGGCCTTCGCGCTGCATAAGCGCGATCTCTTGCTCAAGCTCCTGAGCCCTCTGCTCTTCGTCGCGTATCATCTGGCGCACCTTGGCTTGCGCAGACACACGTTGGCGCTTGGCCTCGAGGATCTCTTTTTTGCTTCTAGAGGTTGCGATTCTTGATGCGCAAGGCCCACAGCTGTAGCTGTTCCTCTGCTGAAACGCCGATGACTTCGCCATCCTCGGTGGCGTCCGAGCCCTCCAGTGGAGCGAAGCCTGGGGGAGGTTGCGGTTGTCCTCCGGAGCTGCTGGTGCAAAGACTGCCTTTGGGTGTGGGCTGTTCGTTGCGCTGCCTCTTGCTGAGTGCGTCGTCTTCGCATGCTTCTTGGTGGGTGATGTCGACAAGGGCCTTGCCCTTTTTCTCGGCCAGTAGCGCTGCCTTCGCAGCTTCATCAACAGATGGGGCTGCCTTCGAGCTGGCTCTCTTGGGTGCCATCGCGGGTGGTTTTTTCGTAGCACGAACGGTGGGCGCCAAATGTTGGAACTTGCTCTCCCGAGCAAGATGATCCAACGGGGGAGTGAAAGTAATGCAAACAAGGTTTTTGGCTCAGGAAGGCAATTGCTCTGTTAATCTGGCCTCTCAAGGGCACTGTGCGGGGGTATTTATAGGTGCCTGAGTGCCCAGCGCCTTGGATTAAGGACGCATGTGCCCTCAAGCGCCCAGGTTATCCCCGGAATATTCCTATAAAGCAGGGTTACATACTGTAATTACAGAGAAACCTTTACAAATTAGGCCCATAATGCGCAGCGGCCACGCGGGGCCTGTTACAATGGGTCGAATTCCACGTGGGCCTTCGTGTTGGACGAGGGTGCGGGATGGGGCGACCTCGTCGTAGGCCTTCATCCTGCGGCGTGTTGGACAAAGGGTGGAGACTGCCAGTTGTTTTGCCTCCGTTGGTGCAGCGAGGTTGGCGAAGGCATCGAGCGAAGGGTAGCGTCTTCGCCTTCGCCCCAACACACACGGAGACCGACGCCGAAGGAGGATGACTCGTGGGCCCGGGCCCCTGTGTTAGAGTCTGATCCGTTACTTTCGGCGGAGATGAAGAGGCGCGGCGGTTTGCTCCTTGCGTGGCGGTTTTCCTTCTTCGCACACGGAGACCGACGCCCAAGGAGGATGACTCGTGGGCCCGGGCCCCCGTGTCAGAGGCTGGGTCGCCTTGGTGCGCGTCAGGCAAGATTTTCTGCGGCGTCTCGGGGCGTGAGGGGGGAGTCTTTCTTAAAAAGGGATTCCCTCGAGTGCGGTAGTCATTCTCATCACTCGCTGCGCCCTTTCTCCCTCGAGTTCTCCACACTCTTCTGCCACCATGGCCTTGCTAGACCCTCCAGAGTGCTTCCAGTCCGAGGTGGCACTCAACTTGGTGTGCAACCTGCTCGGATGGGGTGCACCGGCGTTCACCGGAAGGATCTGTGTCGGCGCCTCTCCCCTCGGTGATCTCGCCGCCAGGGAGTTCGTGCTCTTCGTTTCCAACCTCGCCCGTGGGTTGGCGCTGCCGATCTCGTCTTTCTTCGTGCTGCTGCTGGAGGAGCTCGACCTCCAACCTCAACACTTCACGCCCCGTTTCATCCTTCAGGCGGTCATCTTCGCCTACCTCTACGAGATGTCCGTGGGGGCGACACTTCTTTCTCCAGCATACGGACGGAAGGGTGTTGCGCAGCGACCTTCCGGAGGCGGAAAGCGAGCTGAGCTGCGGCTCCATCTTTAGCGTGAGCTTCACCAGCATCCCATGGTGCACCTCCATGAACTGGTCTAGCTTCAACTCCATGGGGTGGGGAGCGAGCTGAGTTGCGGCTCCATCTCTTTGGCTTTGATGGCTTCGGTGCCGCCTCCAACGGTGACCGCTGGCCCGACTGCTGATACTGAAGATGCCACCCAGGAGGTTGTACAAGATGTCGTGGAGATGGCGGCCGCGCGTTTCCAGCGCGACCCTACTGATGTCGAGTAGGTCATACCTGTAGACATAAGGCTAGGGCCCGCTTGAAGGCAGATGTAATAACTTTGTTTTTGTAAGATACTTTTGGGAACTATCAATTAAATAACTCTTATCTGTATGACGCTTGTTCTTGCTGTGTGTGGTTTTATCAACTCCTTTCCTGATACCTGGCCCCCCTGGGATGTAGGCTTGACGTGTCGAGGCTAGATACCAATATACCTAAGAAAGAGTTAGTGTCCCGGCCCCCAGTAGGTAGCCTCGACTGGGACCTGGACCTGCACACAACTTCGGCTAGGAAGTGTTAGTAGCACACCCATCAGGACCCATCGTCTGGTATCAGCCATCCTTTGATTCATGCAACAGGACCTGCAAGATTTGGCCTAGGAAGCCAAGCCGTGTGTCCGGACCCCCTGAATCACAGTTCTAGATACTAGGACACCCATCACAGAGTGGTGGAGCGTGTAGGCTTACGGTACGGGACTAGGCTAAGCGGCTACACGGCTCCGGACCACCCTAGGGGACGTGCGTCCATTAGAACTGGACCCCAGGTTCCTGGACCCACAGGGCTATAGTTCCAAATACTAGGATACCCATCGCAGAGTGGTGGAGCGTGCAGGCTTAGGGTGCGGAACCAAGCTAAGCGGCTACACAGCTCCGGACCACCCCAGGAGACGAGTACCCATTCTCTAGAACTGCCCCCCCCCCCAGGCTGCCGGACCCCCTGCTTTCGTGGAGGGGTCCTAAACTGCAAGCCTGACTACTCAATTCGGATGTCATCATACCAGCAAGGGTGGGAGACCGTATGGGTGGGTTAGATAAAAAATGATAATATCTGGAATCTGTAGCAGAATAAAACCATCATAGGGGCACATCTGAGGGGGTAAATTTTTTTCCTTATAACTTGTCATGCATGAGTGCAGACCAACAGGCCGGGCTTATGAGGGCGGACCTCACCGGGCTGGCGTACACGTATGCACAACCTAGTTACAAGAAGGAATCATAACCCCTCGGACTTGCTTCTGTGGGTAGGACTTACAAGAATGCTCTGTGTTCTAGGGATTTGGGAAGAGGCACCCCTTCAGTTGTGGCGAGGCGGGCGTTCCCGGGTCGGCATGCTTCTGTCACCTTGAAGGGTCCTTCCCAACTGGGGGAGAGTTTGTGGAGCCCTTCTTGGTTCAGTACTCACCGTAGGACTAGGTCTCGGACCTCGAGGTCCCTTACTATGCACGATCTGCTGGAGGTGGTGCCCGAGTGCATGGTTGTATCGTGCATTTCAGGTCACCGCTTACCATTTGCGTTCGTTGACGAAGTCCACATCCTTACACCGCAGCTATTCCTGCATAGATTCGATAAAATACTGGACCCGTGAGGAGCCCATAAGGGTTTTCGGGGGAAGGCAGGCTTCAGCCCCATAGACCAGGAAGGACGGGGCCTCCCCTGTGGCCCGACTAGTTGTCATCGCTGGAGTCGGAGTCTCCGGTGAAAACATCCTTCAGGACCCCCTCGGGTGACTGATACCCGAGGTCTAGATCTCCCACAGCCACCTCGCCGCTGTTGACCCTTTCCTTGCCAGGCCGGCGACGAGGAGGGGAGCCGTCCTTGGAGGTCTGCTCGCACCGTTCGCTGACGCGCTTCGCGAGTTCGATGATCTCGCGCCACTCCGTGGCGCTATGGCGACTGTTGGGGTGTATAGGGCATGAGCCGCTGTTACCCCTCTGTGGCCGTGGGCGCTTGTTGCACTCGCTTCGGCACCCAATCACAGCTGCGACAACCGGAGCAGCAGACGATGGCCTCTCAGAGCCACAGTTCTTCTTCTTCTTCTTCTTGCCGTCCTGAGCGACGGCACCCGAGCCACCCGTCTGGGCAACCCCGGTTTGTGGTGCCGAGTGCCATGCACGGCCCTCGGCAGCCCTGGCGCACTTGTCGGCCAGAGCGAAGAGTGTGGTGACAGTTTCCACATCATGCGTGGCCAACTTCTCCAGCATCTTTTCATCACGCACCCCCTGGCGGAAAGCGGTGATGATGGAAGCATCGGAGATACGGGGTATAGTTCCTCGTACCCTGGTGAAGTGGGAGATGAAGGTCCGGAGAGTTTCCCCGGGCTCCTGCCTCACTGCATGGAGATGAGCCTCCACGCCATGCCGCTGATAAGCACTGGCGAAGTTCGTTGCGAACCGCGCGCAGAGCTCTTCCTAGGAGTAGATTGATCCTGGGGTAAGGTTCATGAGCCAAGTCTGGGCAGGCCCAGACAAGGCAACATGAAAATATGTTGCCATTACGGTGGTGTCTCCACCCGCTGCCGTAATGGCGGTGACGTACACCTACAAGAATTCCGACGGGTTGGACGTACCGTCGTACTTTTTCGGCAGGTGCGGCCAGAACTTGGATGGCCAGGTCGCCGCGTGGAGATGATCCGCGAGTGCGGTGCAGCCCACACCGGCCAAAGGGACACCCGCCTAGAACCAGGCGCCCACTGGGGTTTGCGGTGCTACCGCAGCAAATTCTTGATCGACGTTGCGACCCTCGATGTTTAGTCGGCGCTCATGCGCCCTGTCTAGAGAGACTTGAGCGTCTTCACGACCCTCGAAGTTTTGTCGGTGCTCCCGCGCCCTCTCCAGAGAGACCCGGGCATCATCTCCCGCACGCCTACGGTTGAGCTCTGCCCGGAGGTCGTCGGTCTGAGCACCCCTCATAGAGGGTGAGCGCACAGACGTCGTCGCCTCATGTTGGCGCCGGGATGACCGTGGCCTAGACCTGGTCGAGCTAGAGTGCGCCATGCCGAGCAGTCGGTCGGCGTCGTCACGCCACTGCTTCATGGCCCCAGTGAGGCCGTGGAGCTTGGAGGGTGGCGCAGCAACTCCCTGGCCATAGACAACGCCCCTGGAGCAGCTCTCGATGAAGTCCGGGATGTCTGCGCAGTTGTATGCTGCTGTGCAGCGTGCCCAACAGCAGTGCCCAACAGCAGTGCCCAGCACCGAGCGGTTGGGAACCCATGGCATGGAAGAAGCAGCTTCTTCCTCCACCAGGAAATTCTCCAAAGTCTCGGCGCGATTTCCAACGATTTGCACCATCATGCGGAGCAAGAAAACAAGCAAAAACCTAAAGCCTAGCCCCTACCTGGCGCGCCAAATGTCGGAGAGGAAATCTCTGGCCGGGTGGCGGAATTGATAGCACCTAGAAGGGGGGGGGGTGAATAGGTGATCCTGTAAAATTCAACACTAATAGCCACAAAACTTGATTATGAAAGTTAGAACGGCTAAGTGGCTTGAAGCTAGTTCTTGTGAAAACAGATAATCAAAGAGAAAGCACACAAGAGGCACGCGATTTTTATCCCGTGGTTCGGCCAAGTAATACTAGCCTACTTCCACGTTGTGGCGTCCCAATGGACGAGGGTTGCACTCAACCCCTTTCAAGTGATCCAATGATCAACTTGAATACCACAGTTTTTCCTTTCTTTGTCTTTCTCCCGTTTGCGAGGAATCTCCACAACTTAGAGTCTCTCGCCCTTACAATGATGATCACAAAAGATGTACAGGAGTAAGGGAGGGGATAGGAACACACACAAGACTCAAATCACAGCACAATCACGCACACAAGTCACAACTTGAGCTCAAAACACAACCCACGGAGTTCACAACTCAAATGGAGCTCAAGTCACTATCTCAAAGAATCAAATGCGCGAAGTTGGAGTCTTGGAGTCTTAGAATGTTTCTTGTAAGCTTGGGTATCTCCTCCATGCGCCTAGGGGTCCCTTTTATAGCCCTAAGGTAGCTAGGAGCCGTTGGAGGCCAACAAGGAAGGCTATCCTTGCCTTCTGTCGGGTGGCGCACCGGACAGTCCGGTGCGCCACCAGACAGTCACTGTAGATGGTCCGGTGCCGATCTCCTTCCTATTCTGGCGCAGACGACCGTTGCATCTCCGGGCCAGATGGTGCACCGGACAATCCGGTGCCCCTTGCCGACCGTTGGCGCGGGCCACGCGTCGCCCGCGGATTGCATGGCCGACCGTTGGCACACCGGACAGTCCGGTGAATTATAGCCGTACGCCGCCGATTTTTCCCGAGAGTGGCCTGTTCACCGGAAGCCAGCCTGGCGCACCGGACACTGTCCGGTGCACCACCGGACAGTCTGGTGTGCCAGACTGAGCTAAGTTTTGGCTGCACCGAGCCAAGTCTTTTTGGTTCTTTTCTTCTTTTCTTCTCACTATTTCTAGCACTTATATAAAACATATTAGTACTTAAAAACTATGTACTAAGTCTAGAAACATACCTTCTCTTCGATTTGCACTTCTCTCTTCATTTAGCACATAAGAACTTATTTAAATGTGTTGGGCACTTAATCACCAAAACATAATAGAAATTGCCCAAGGGCACATTTCCCTTTCAATCTCCCCCTTTTTGGTGATTTATGCCAACACATTCAAAAGCAACTAAAAGAAGTGCAACATCACTGCAATTGAGAACAAAATTGTATTTGCACAAATTTTGACATATTTGAATCATTCTTTGCCACCACTTGGTTTGTTTTTGCAAATCAAATTCATTTTCCTATCTCTAAGTCAAACACACTTGTTTAGGCACAAAAAGAGATATTCTAATGAAAAATTTGATCAAGTGCCAAAAACTCCCCCCTTTTCCCATAATCATAAATTCACCCCCACAAGAAACCAAATTTTGCAATAAGAGTATTTTGGACAAATCAAAAATTCTAACTCTACTATTTTCAAAATTCTCAAGTGGTAGCTGATCCATTTGCTTTGGCCTTAATTTCTCCCCCTTTGGCATCAAGCACCAAAACGAGATCATTTTTGGCCCTTTAACCCCATTGCCTCACCAAAAATGTCAATTAAGAGCAAAAAGGCAATAAGAGCATAAGAATGAACTTGGAGGTGAGTACACTAATACCGGAGTGCAGTGGAAGTCTTTGCATGGTCCAAGTTCACCTTTTCCCTTTCAATGCACTTTTGAGACTACATCAAGTAACTCAAACACAAGGGTTAGTCTCAAAGGGTCAAGTTGTAGCACATCTCCCCCTAAATATGTACATCATACACACATGGACTTGTGAGGTCCGGGGATCCCTGGCACAACTTGAGCACCATAAATAAGCAACAAATTACATAAATGCATAAAGTAACATGATCAAAGGCATAAAACACATGTATGCTATAGATCAATCCAAGTTACGTGAATCTAAGACATTTAGCTCACTTCGCAACCTGCAAAAGGTTTTCTCATCTAACGGCTTGGTAAAGATATCAGTTAGCTGGTTCTCGGTGTTAATATAGAAAAACTCGATATCTCCCTTTTGCTGGTGGTCTCAAAGAAAGTGATGCCGGATATCTATGTGCTTAATGCGGCTGTGTTCAACAGGATTCTCCGCCATGCGGATTGCACTCTCATTGTCACATAGGAGTGGGACTTTGCTCAGATTGTAGCCAAAGTCCCGGAGGGTTTGCCTCATCCAAAGTAGTTGCGTGCAACATTGTCCTGCGACAACATACTTGGCCTTAGCGGTGGATAGGGCAACAGAGGTTTGTTTCTTTGAACTCCAAGACACCAGGGACCTTCCTAAGAATTGGCACGTCCCTGATGTACTCTTCCTATCAACCTTGCATCCAGCATAATCGGAGTCTGAATATCCAATCAAGTCAAAGGTAGACCCCTTTGGATACTAGATCCCGAAGCAAGGCGTAGAAACTAAATATCTAAGAATCCTCTTAACGGCCACAATGTGACATTCCTTTGGGTCGGATTGATATCTAGCACACATGCATACGCTAAGCATAATATTCGGCCTACTAGCACATAAATAAAGTAATGACCCTATCATAGACCGGTATGCCTTTTGATCAACGGACTTACCTCCTTTGTTGAGGTCGACATGTCCGTCGGTTCCCATAGGTGTCTTCGCGGGCTTGGCGTCCTTCATCCCAAACCGCTTGAGAAGATCTTGAGTGTACTTCGTTTGGGAGATGAATGTGCCGTCCTTGAGTTGCTTTACTTGGAACCCAAGGAAGTAGTTCAACTCGCCCATCATTGACATATCAAACTTTTGAGTCATCACCCTGCTAAACTCCTCACAAGACTTTTGGTTAGTAGAACCAAATATTATGTCATCGACATAAATTTGGCACACAAAAAGATCACCATCACAAGTCTTAGTGAAAAGAGTGGGATCGGCTTTAGCAACCTTGAAAGCATTAACAATTAAGAAATCTCTAAGGCATTCATACCATGCTCTTGGGGCTTGCTTAAGTCCATAGAGCGCCTTAGAGAGCTTAAACACATGGTCGGGGTACCTGTCATCCTTAAAGCTAGGGGGTTGTTCCACATACACCTCCTCCTTGATTGGCCCGTTGAGGAAAGCGCTCTTCACATCCATTTGAAACAACCTGAAAGAGCGGTGAGCGACATAGACTAATAATATTCGAATAGACTCTAGCCTAGCCATAGGAGCAAAAGTCTCCTCGAAATCCAAACCTGCGACTTGGGCATAACCTTTTGCCACAAGTCAAGCCTTGTTTCTTGTCACCACCCCATGCTCGTCTTGCTTGTTGCGGAACACCCAATTGGTTCCCACAACATTTTGCTTAGGACGTGGCACCAGGCTCCAAACTTCGTTCCTCTTGAAGTTGTTGAGCTCTTCCTGCATGGCCTGTGGCGGAATCGCCCGAATTATTTCAACTTAAGTGCCTAAGTCCCACCTTAAAGGCTAGACCACACTTAAATAGGAATAAAACGTCAGTCCCTCGGATCTAGTCCGACGAGGCCACTAACAGGATCAAGTACCACGTACTCACTCGAAGGTGAGGCACAGAGCAAATACAATAAAGCATAAAACCATACATTAAGGAGTATTTAATTTATTACAACATCATCAGAGTTTATCAAAAGTAGTGATCATTGTTCGGAATGCAGCGGAATATAACTAACAGTAAATAATCGGAGGGATGGGGAAGCCTGGCCCATCACTCCTCATGCTCCTCCTCTGCCGAGGTAGGGTCCCACTCAACTGTCCAACCTGGTGGCAAGATGGACGGCCAAGTCACTCCAGCAACCATGTCCTCCAGAGAACCTATAAAAAATTATGCCACCAGCAAGGCTGAGTATACTAATACTCAGCTAGACTTACCCGGTGTGAGGAGTCTACTCCTCTACCTCTAGACATGCAGCTATTTAGCTGAGGGGTTTGGTTTGCGAAAAGCACTAGCTGAGTCTAAATTCAAGTTTAGCTTTTCAAGTTTTAGTGTGACTCTCTTAAGACTAAATGTGTATCTATCTAATCATACATGGTATCAAGCATTTAGCAATCAACATCTTTTGCCAAGTCAACACATTTCCACTTGTTACTCAATGTAGCAGCATGGATCAAGCAGTCTCATTAGCTGCGAGAAGTAGACGATTTGAATCGAGTTTTTAAACCTTGCAAGGTAAACCTAAACACGCGACGTGGCGAGGCACTCCGTCCCCACACACATCCACCGTCCCCATCGATTCCCCGTCAACAGATCAGGGCTCACCGCCTTGGCGTACAATGCCTCACTAACCACGACTGCCGTTGTGCAGTGACCGCACTTGTACCCACCATAACCGGAATGGGAGACCATGTCTCAGGTCGCGTGAGGGGTAAAGTCTGTGGGCAGGTTCACTCAGGTACTAGGCTTACCGATTTACCATATTTCTCGGTATATGTTTAGTACGTTCAAACGCTTGACACACGGTACCACACCTTAATCCTTATTCCGATTTCCGTCTCGTAGACAACCAATCCCCATAGATCGTTCTCCACAGACCATCATCATTACGATATGAAAATGGATACAACCAATTCCTGACCTCGCACGAGTGCTAGAAAAATCACTCGACTTCTACCGAGATCCCTAATTAGTAAAGCAGCTACTCGACCTAGCATACTAGTATCCATCACAAGGGAAAACCTGAGTTCATGCAACTAAGGTTTCAGTCAACTCCTACACTTAAGTGCACAGTACAAGCCTACAAACATTAAGTGCAGTATAATAGCATGTAGAATAGGTTATGCATAAAACCGGGGCTTGCCTTCCAAAGCTGGGGCAGGCAGATCCTCGATGGCAGGCTCTGGTGTTGGCTCCTAGGCTACCTCCTGAGCAACTCCTTGCTCCGGAACGAGGATGTACTCCCGGTCAGCGAGATTACAGTCTATCGAATGCAATGAATAAGATATATGCATATTAATGATAGGGCAATTTGTAAATGCTATGCATAGTAAAACAATACTAATTTAGTGGTATACTAGGGTTCTCTTTGGTTATCCTTAAGGGTTTTATACCTTCATTTTTGGGGTTTTGAATGAACTTACCATCTTTAATTACATCTTTAGGTTTTATGGGATTCTTAGAAGGTTTTAGTTGTACATTATCTAGTTCTCCCAAAATTCCCATTTTTCTTCTTATTAAGTATTTTTGAACTATCATGGCAAGTTAACTTTTTCTAAAAATGTTATAAAAATTACAGTGGGTAAACATTGACCTCTGTGGGTTATCCTAAAAATTTGAGGTTGAAATTAATGCAGATACTCTTTGTGCAAAATTAACAAAAGTAAGGGTAAAAGGGCACTTTACACTATAGCTCTGATTCAAGTGAGGTTTCTGGGTAAAAATTTATTTTTGCCAAAATTCCTAGGGGATAATAGGTCTTTGTGTTAAAAATCACAGAAAAATACCTACTGGATACTTAGTTGTGATTTTCTAAAGTTTAATGCCAAAAAGGTACTTATAACTAACTTGTTATTTGAAAAATATCAAACAACAGAACTTACATTTTTTCTAGATTCATAATAACATATTATTAGTTATCCCAAGGTTTAGGGTGATTTCTTTTGAGGATTATTTTTCTAAGGTTTTTCTAAGTTTTCATTGTTTTCATGAAATAAAAGGTAGTGCATTTCTTTTGAACTAACAGAGGGTCTAACAAAATTTTCCAGTGAACTATGTTAAATAAGTGAGCTAGCAAAAATGTGGTTGCCCCCTGGTTCTTATTTTAAACTCCCTTTTCTATTTTCTTTAACTTTGAGTCAAAATAAGTTTAAATGATAAACCCTGCCCTAATCTGGTGTACTGAGGGGTTTATTATTTTTAAACAGACTATAAAGTGGTTTAATACCTCTCTGATTTTTCTTAACCCCAATCTAAAAGTGTAGCTATTTTTCCCTTCTTTATTTATCTTTTGGCCAGTTTACTATTTAAATCAAAACTTTAAAATTTTCTGCAATACTTAGGATGTTTTGTATTTTTCCTAAGTAGTTCATATTATTTAGAACCTAGCAAAATGGGTTTGACCAAATTTGGTTGAATAAAACTGAAGTTATGAATTTTACAAGCTCTGTTTACATTTAAATGAATAATGTTTAAAAGGTTTTATGAAAAACCAGTTTACACCGAGACCCCTGTGCTTTTCCTAAACCAAGTCTTCAACTTATGCCCTTGCAGAACTATTCATATGAGTCTCTAACTGTTCAACCCCCCCGACTTTTTCTTCTTTCTCCCCGAGATCCCTCCCCCCATTGAAACAGTAACCGCGGAAGTAAACAGGGCGGCGCGGCTTACCGGCGGCGAGGGAGGTCCGATGAAGGGCAAGGTTAGCTTTGGGAGGTCCTGGCGCTCACGTCGAGGTACGACTCGTCGACGGTGATGGCCGGAATCGGTCGGGCCACGTACGCAAGCGGGCGGGCTCGTCGGCGGCGTGTGCTCTGGCCTGCTCACGGCGGTAGAGTTCAATCCAAGGGCACATGGAGCTTCATGGGGTGCTAAGGAAACTATCCGTGCAAGGAATTGAAGAAAGACTCACCGTGGAGCGCGGTCTACGTGCACCGACGGTCGGTTGAAGTCTGGCGACGTCGATCCGGTGTCTCCGGCGAGGTAGAGTTCGATTCCTAGCTCTGGAAGCTTCACCGACGTACGTAGAGGCTATCCCGAGGGTCGGAGGGGCAGGGAATGGCTAGGGTGGTCGGTCTATGGTGCTCGGGTCTCGGGCGGCCACTGGCACACCGTGCGCAGAGCGATCGCCGGTGATCTTGCGCTCCGGTGAGGTAGAGAGCGAGCGGGGGCGTACGGTCGAGGCCTCGGTCGGCTTTATAGGCGCGGGCGTGGGCACGGGTTTGGCTTGGCTTGGCGCGGCACGCGCGGGGCCAAGCGCCGGGGCGTGCTCTGGCGTTGCCAGGGCGCGTCGAACACGTGGCTGTGTTATTCTGCCCAAGTTCTTGCACCTGCTGAGCACCCTGTTGGGGACTTGTTCTCAAATACTATGAATTAAGAACAAGGCAACACAAAAGAAGGTTAAATGGTTAATGCCCTTCGTCCTTCGAAACATTATTTCCCTTGGGATATAACGATCTTCGGACGAAGGCCATGAAGGACATACCTTCATCATTATGATATATGATAGTGTGTTATTGGAAAACATATGAAATACAAAAGATAGCACAAACATTTATATATCATTATTAAATCATTTCTATTTTATTAACATGGAAAAATAGAAATGACATTAAATTACAAGTGTACCTTCGGCTTGAATGAAAACAAGAGTACAAGCGTGATGTATCTGTGATTACTGGATCGCGTGAACAGTACCGGGATACTGTTCACCTATTTATAGGCACAGGATGCAACCTGCGCAAAATTACATTTATGTCCTTTACAATCAACTACAATAATGACACAAAACATCATGGGTCTTTAAGTCAATTCATCTTTAAGTCGGTTCGACCCTTCATCATGAGATTTGTCTTTGTGCCGAAGCTTTACAGATAATAGCTTCGACGCTTACTTCTGAGAAGACCTTTCGAAGGTGTTCTTTTTGGGATCTTCGGCTACGAAGCATACCCCCAACAGTAGCCCCTTCGTGGTGCTAGATCGTTTTTCATAACGAGCTTGATCCGTGAAAAAGTCTTTTAAGCATCGGGGCGCCGAAGATCCAAAAAACACCTTCCCTGAGGTCGTTGGCGAGAAACGATTAAAATAATCGTCGCGCGCGTGCCCCATCTTGTACCAATTACGCGCGCGCCAGCGATTCACCTTCTCGGACTCTGTGGCCCACCGCTCAGTGAGTGCGGGTGACTGCTTGTTCGGTGCTGGGGATCTTGCCGATTCACCTGTGGCACTATATAAACAGACGAGTAGGTGTGAAGTTACCACGACATTCATTGCTATCGCACTGTTTTGCTCCCAAATTTTTAGTCATGGCCAAAGCTTAATCATCGTGCTCAAACGAAACTTTGCTTGTGTTCCTGCTTCGGAACAAGAGTAAGAGCTTTGGGGAAAACACAAAAGTCAACACCAAAAACTTCAAGTAAGTCATAATCAAAATGGCTAGAGTTCGCTCTACTGCTCGGGTCGATCGTGAGGGAGACGAGACCGAAGCTGCTGACACTGTTCCTATTTCGGAAGCAATGAAGCGCTCTGGGTTGGTAACACCGGAGGACGTGCCTGCTGCCGAAGACATCCCTGCTGCCGAAACAGAACAAACTGATGTTGAAGAAACTGATTCCGAAGATGACTACAGCAGCGCAGTGCCGAGGAAGCCTAGCCACCTGGACTTCGGAAAGTCCACCATATCCGAAGCTGATTTTCCTAAGATGGTGAAGTTGGGCTATCTTAGTGAAGCAAATAAGGAATTGATTCGTTTCAGTGGAGAGGAAACTATCCCGAAGCCAGGAAAAAAATGAAGTGGTGGTTTTCAAAAGTATTTTTAAAGCTGGTTTAAGATTTCCTCTGAACAAGATGATTGCTGGTGTATTGAAGAAATATGGGATCTACCTTCATCAGCTGATGCCTAACGCTATCGTTAGGCTGAGTGTTTATATCTGGGCCCTCCGAAGCCAGGGGGTGGAACCATTCTCCGAAGGTTTCTGCCGAGTACACGAACTACACTACCAAACCAAGGCTAGGGCAGATGGTTTGCATGAGAATTTTGGCTGCTACAACTTTGCTTACCGCAAAACTACAAAGTTCCCAGTGATTAGCTACCGAAGCAAATGGCCAGCAGGGTGGAAATCTGAATGGTCTTATGTCAGAGTTGACGAAGATGAAGATAAATTGGTCCAGAGTTCATTAGAACTGACCTTCGGAGAAACAAGACCCCCGTGCAACATGATACGGGGGAGCCCGAGCCAGATTGCTTTGGCTGAATTTCAAGTAATTGCTGATCATATTGGTACTAGAGACTTGGTGCAGGAATTTTTGGCCTTCAGAGTATTTCCTACTTTGAAGGAATGGGAAATGCCGAAACTGGAGGGGGAGAAGAAGAAAGGGGAGCTTATTCGGTTGCCTTACCACTACAAGTTCAAAAAACATTTCAAAGTATCCTGCCAAGAATGGCTGGATACAATTGAAGTAATGTGCAACAAAATTCTTGGAAATTACTCTAAAAAAGAAGATCAATTGATGACAGCGGCCTTTGGCACCCGTCCAAAACGAAGGCTAAATAGGGTAATGGATGCCATAGGATTTGAATATCCTGATTATGAGCGACTGGACAAGGGTGCCGAAGGGCAAAAAAGAAAAAGAGTGGCCAGCGCTTTGAATAAAGACGACGAAGATCAATCAAAAAAGAAGAAACAAAAATATGAGGCGAAAGCATTTGCTTCGAAGAAAAGAAAAGACTCGTCCCCAAAGCAAAAATCAATTGATGAGGAAGAAAAGACTTCTGCGACATCTTCTGCTGCTGAAATAGAGGAAACCCTAAAGGTAATGACTGAAACTTTGCCTGTCAAACTAAGTCCATTGGGGCTTCATCTGACGAAGCTTTTTCATAAGGAAAAGGAGCCCACAGAAACAAAGGCACCTAGGCCAAAGAGGCAAAGGATTGTTACTGTGACAAAAGTGATTGAAGCAACACCACCAAAGGCTTCAGCTCCGAAGGCGCGTGTTATCGAAAGCGTAACAGCCGCCGAAGCTGCACCTTCGGAGGCCGCAGAAGAAGCTGCTAGAGCCACCGAAGATATCAATTTGGAAAGTGTGGCTCTTGATATAGATAAAATTCTGCTAGACATGGCCGTAGAAGAAGCTGCTGGAGCCACCGTAGAGGCTTCGGTCTCAGAGGCCGAGAAAAAGAAGGAAATTGCCGAAGAAACACTAGAGAATGAAATTTTCAATTTTCAAAACTTGGTTGGTCAAGAGTTAACAAAAGCCGAAAAAGAAGAATTGAAAGAATATGCCATTTCTTGCGGCTATCGACCAGGGGCACTTCTCTTCGGAGGTGTTGATGATGAGAAGCTAGGCTGCATCCGAGATCAGACCGGAGCAAAAGTTATCGGTACTCTATCAAAGAGTATCGGTTTCCCGAAGCTCGAAGCCAATATTAGCCGCTACCGGCGACAACACATCGTCGGTAGTCTGTTTTATTCCAATTTCAAGGTAAACAATCTCCCTCTAACTTTTTATTTTCATAAAACATGCTTTGTAACGAAGGTTATTCGTGTACAGAGCATGCTATTGAGCAAAGCTTTGAGGATGCAACAAGATTTAGAAGACAAAAAGCACGAGGTTATAATTGAAAACCTGGAAAACAAAATAAAAGATCAAACAACTGCTTTTGAGAAAAAAGAGTTCGAACTCCAAACAACTGAAGGTTTACTATTGGAAGCCGAAGCTAAAATAACAGAACTGAATACAAAGCTTCTCGGTTCCGAACAAGAAAAGCTGAAGCTTACTGAAAAACTTGAGGCTGAAATCCAGAATGGTTTAACTTTGAAAAAATCATTGATAGACCTTCAGAACAAATGCTTGAAATTCAGCAATCAATGTGTTCAACGACTGAAGAAGGTGTTTTATTCAGTTGGGGCCAGTAGTGAAGAATTTATTCCTTCGGTTGAAGATCTGCCAGGAGCCCTTGAACACATCGAAGGTGAGATTGATGACCTTGATGATGTTATTGCTGGACACGGCGATTTTTGTGCCCTGGTAGCTTCTCGGGGCACCGCTGCTGCGTTCCTAAAATCTGGCTGTGAGCATGGAAAAATTATCAACAGACCCAATTTCAGCCTATCACCAGCAATTTTAGATGATATTCCTAACCTCGCCCAAAGCATTGCGAATAAATTTATAAAGGTGATATGGACGAAGGGTGGGCGAGAGAAAGCTGGTGACGAAGCCCGAGATCACCTTAAGCTGGTAACAACACTATACCTTATGATTACCTTTCCTTTTAATTTTGAATTCAGCTAATAATACTTACATACAGGTTGACCAAGCCGAAGCTGAAGATGCAAAATAGAAGGAAGAAGCTCCAGAGATGCTGTCGAAGCTCGAGTAGTCTGTAGAAATAGCTCAAAAAACTTCTGTGATAACTTGTATATAAAGTATGATGTAATTGAATTTCACTTTGTAATATAATCTTCATTTTCCGTCCATGTATGAAATGCTTTGGTGTGGACGAAATTAATACTTTTGAGCCATAGGCGAAAAACACCTTCCCTTCTTTACGTACACAGCGAAGCATAAAATTGCCTCTTTTTCTCTTTTTCCGAAGCCTTCTCTTTCGAAGCCGAAGCAAGTTTGTATGCTATGCTGATGATGATCCTATGTATGTCTAAGTGAATGTTTATGAATGCAAATGTATGATGTAATGTATCGTGCAAATGAATGTTCGAAGACACATATGAATCCATAAGAACAAATCTTTGCCGTTTATTTTTTGGCTTCACCACTTATTTTTCGGTGTATCAGCGCTGACTTTTCGCTGTAAGCCTCTCTTAGGAGCTTCTTCGCCTTTTATTTCGGCGGAATCAGCGTTGACTTTTCGCTGTAAGCCTCCCTTAGGAGCTTCTTCGCCTTTTATTTCGGCGGAATCAGCGTTGACTTTTCGCTGTAAGCTCTGCATTCCCTTAGGAACGGCTTTTTTGTGGCTTCGTCGTGCTCTGCATCCCCTTAGGGACGTCTTTCGAGCTTCTCCGTTTTTTTTTCATTGCACTCGATGGTGCATACCCAGCTTTTACATTTACATCTTTGGGGGATACTGCTCTTGTAGAGCTGATATAAGAAAAAAGAGAAATTACATGTTATGGCCCCATTAAAAACCTTTCTCCCCCTTTGGAAAGGAAAAGGGTGCCATAGGAAAGAATAAAAAAGATTACATCAGGTTACACATAATACCGCCGAAGCTCATCCGCGTTCCAAGATCTAGGGATGTCGCTGCCGTCCATATCCTTTAGCCAGTAAGAGCCGGGCCTTGACGAAGATACTACCAGGAAAGGCCCTTCCCATTTCAACTGTAGCTTGCCCACTGTGTCTGGGTTGGCGACTCTCCGAAGTACCAAGTGTCCTGGCTTAATATTTTTTAGCCGAACCTTTCTGTCACGCCATTTTATTGTTTCGGCTTGATATTTGTTGATATTCTCTACAACTTGAAGCCTGATCCCTTCTATAACATCTTTTGCCACCGAATAATCAGCTTCGTCTTCTGCCGAAGCCATTGTTCTTATTGATCCCGCTTTAGCTTCTTCTGGGGTTATTTCTTCGTCACCAAACAGCAATTTGAATGGTGTAAAACCTGTTGACCTTGATATTGTTGTGTTGTGGCTCCACACCACTTTAATTAATTCGTCCGGCCACTTCCCCCTGGGCTGATTGAAGATTAACTTTATTATTCCTGTCATTATGATGCCATTAGCCCTTTCCACAAGTCCATTTGACTCCGGATGCCGAACTGATGCAAAATGGATCTTCGTGCCAATTTGTTCACAAAATTCTCTGAAAGCTTCGGAATCAAACTGCGTTCCATTGTCCACAGTAATGGCCTTCGGCACTCCGAAGCGACAGACAATACTTTGCCAGAAAAACTTTTGAACAGTAACCGAAGTTATTGTGGCTAAAGGCTTTGCCTCAATCCATTTAGAAAAATATTCCACTGCCACTACAACATATCTTAAGTTCCCTTGTGCTGGTGGAAGTGGGCCTAGCAAATCAAGGCCTCATCTTTGCAATGGCCAAGTGGGCTGTATTAATTGAGTTAGAGACGAAGGTTGTTTTTGATCTCTTGCACATTTTTGGCAACCTTCGCATTTTTGGACTAATTCTATTGCATCCGAAGCTGCCTTCGGCCAATAGAATCCTTGACGAAAAACCTTACCCAATAAAGTCCTGGATCCGATGTGAGATCCACACAGGCCTGCATGTATTTCTTTCATCAGCTCTATACCTTCGGCTCTGGATAGACATTTGAGCAATGGAGAACAGACTCCATGCTTGTATAACTCCCCTTCTATTATTACATATGGACGAGCTCTTGCCATTATTCTCTTTTGATAAGCTTCGTCATCTGAAAGGAAATTGCCCTGAAGAAAAGACATGATCTCCGTTCTCCAATCTTCGCTATAAACAGGAGATATATTGAGCACTGCTCTTTCAAGAAGATCAACCGAATGTGCTTTTATTGTTTCAAAGAAAACTTCCGAAGGTAATGGCAGCCCCTGTGCCGCTGACTTGGCTAGCAGATTAGCATGTTCATTTTCTCCTCATGGAATATTCTTAACAGAGAACCCTTCGAAGGAGGCTTCAAGTCTTCGAACTGTATCCAGGTATTTTTCAAGCTTCGGATCTCTTGCTTTGCAACTTTTGTCAACATGGCCAGAAATAACTTGGGAATCGGTTTTGAGGACCGCCCTTCTTATCCCCATTGCTTTCAACTTCCGAAGACCCAAAAGCAAAACCTCGTATTCAGCAATATTATTTGTACAACTAAAATCAAGTTTCACTGTGTAGCATATTCTTGCTTTTGAAGGTGCAATTAAAACGACAGCTGCACCTGCCCCGAAGGTTCCCCAAGAACCATCGCAGAATACTGTCCAAGCTTCGGCATCTTTACTCGCTTCTTCTTCCTGAGCCCCTGCCGTCCAGTCAGCAATGAAGTCTGCTAACGCCTGGGACTGAATCGAAGATCTATGCACATAATCAATGCAAAACTCATTGAGTTCTGCAGCCCATTTTCCAACTCTTCCAGTAGCTTCTCTATTTCTCATAATATCCTTCAATGGTTGTGAGGAAGGGACAATTATATTGTATGCTTGAAAATAATGCCGAAGCTTCCTGGAAGCCATCAAAACAACATACAACACCTTCTCCAACTCTGTATAATTTTTCTTTGATAAACTAAGAACTTGGGAGACGAAGTATATTGGGGCTTGCTTTTTGACTTGCCCTTCAAGCTTCTCTTGGACAAGTGCCGCACTTACCGCTGAGTGCGAAGCTGCCACATATAACAATAGAGGAGCCCCTGGCGTTGGTGGAGTTAATGTCGTTAGGTCTATCAAATACTGCTTCAGCTCGTCGAAGGCTTTCTGCTGAACTGGTCCCCATTGAAAAACTTCGGCTGACTTCAGCACTTCAAAAAATGGTAGATTTCTCTCTGCTGATCTAGATATGAATCGGTTCAGAGATGCAAGTCTTCCCGTCAGTCGCTGAGCCCCCTTCTTTGTGCTTGGTGGTTCCATTCGAAGAATAGCTTCGATTTTATTTGGATTAGCCTCAATCCCTTTTGTTGAAACTAGGCAACCAAGGAATTTCCCCTTCTTTACTCCGAAAACACACTTTTCTGGATTCAGCTTTAGACCAGCCTGTCTAAAATTAGCGAAAGTCTCCTGCAGATCAGCAATGTGATTTTCTTGCTTCGTGCTTTTTACAATGATATCATCAACATAAGTTAGCACATTTCTGCCTATCTGAGAATGAAGAACCTTCGCTGTCATTCTACTGAAGCTTCCTCCAGCATTCTTGAGCCCCTCAGGCATCCGAAGGTAACAATATGTTCCGCTAGGGGTTATGAAGCTGGTTTTGGCTCATCCTCCTTCTTCATCCAAATTTGATGATAGCCTGAATAACAATCCAGCAGACTCATAAGCTCTGATGAAGCTGCTGCATCAACTAGGGAATCTATCCTTGGTAATGGAAAATCATCTTTCGGACAAGCCTTGTTGAGATCAGTAAAATCAATACACATCCTCCATTTGCCATTGGCCTTTTTTACCATAACAGTGTTGGCTAACCATTCTGGGTATTTTACTTCTCTGATGACTCCGGCGCTGAGGAGTCTTTTCACTTCATTCCGAGCACCTTCAGCCTTGTCATCAGACATCTTCCGAAGCCTCTGCTTTCTGGGTCTGAAGGATGGATTAACATTGAGCGAGTGTTCAATAACGTCCCTGTTGACTCCGCAAAGATCATTAGCTGACCATGCAAAAACATCTTTGTTGTTGAACAGAAACCTTATCAAGGTTTTCTCCTGTTCCTTGGACAGTTGAGATCCCAATAGCACCTTCTGCTCTGCTATGTCATCACATAAGAGCATGGGCTTCGGCTGATCCGCCGAAGCAGCTTTCTCCCTTCTGTACTTGTATTGCTCACAAGCTTCAGCTCCATCTATGTTATGGATTGCTTTTGAGTCTGTCCAGTTTCCTTCGGCCCTTCTGGCAGCTTCCTGACTTCCATGAATAGCAATGGGCCCTCGGTCCGAAGGTATCTTCATGCAAAGATATGCTGGATGAAGAATTGCTTCAAAAGCATTGAGAGTACCACGACCAATGATTGCATTGTAAGGGTATTCCATGTCAACAATATCAAACACAACTTGTTCAGTCCTTGTGTTGTTGATAAATCCGAAGGTTACTGGCATTGTGATCTTGCCAAGTGCTACAATCTGCCTTCCTTCGAAGCCACAAAGGGGATGTGTGGCATCATGGATCTTGTCTTCAGGCTCTTGCATCTGTCTGAAGGCCTTAGCAAATATAATATCCGCTGCACTACCTGTATCAACCAAAACATTATGGACCAGAAATCCTTTGATCACACAAGAGATAACCATAGCATCATTGTGTGGGTAATCCTTGAGCTGAAGATCCTCTTGAGAGAAGGTAATCGGGATGTGAGACCATCTTGACTTGATGAAGGGTCCTTGTACCCCTACATGTTGTACTCTTCTCTGTGCCTCCTTCTTCTGTTTCTTGTTAGCCGGCTCTGAGCATGAACCGCCTGTTATCGGGAGCACAAGCTTCGGAGCCGAAGCAACTCCAGCTTTGAACGAAGCCATCGGCTCAGCAAGTGTATGTGAGTTCACCGGAGGTGGGCGCCAATGTTGGGGACTTGTTCTCAAATACTATGAATTAAGAACAAGGCAACACAAAAGAAGGTTAAATGGTTAATGCCCTTCGTCCTTCGAAACATTATTTCCCTTGGGATATAATGATCTTCGGACGAAGGCCATGAAGGACATACCTTCATCATTATGATATATGATAGTGTTATTGGAAAACATATGAAATACAAAAGATAGCACAAACATTTATATATCATTATTAAATCATTTCTATTTTATTAACATGGAAAAATAGAAATGACATTAAATTACAAGTGTACCTTCGGCTTGAATGAAAACAAGAGTACAAGCGTGATGTATCCGTGATTACCGGATCGCGTGAATAGTACCGGGATACTGTTCACTTATTTATAGGCACAGGATGCAACCTGCGCAAAATTACATTTATGTCCTTTACAATCAACTACAATAATGACACAAAACATCATGGGTCTTTAAGTCAATTCATCTTTAAGTCGGTTCGACCCTTCATCTTGAGATTTGTCTCTGTGCCGAAGCTTTACAGATAATAGCTTCGGCGCTTACTTCTGAGAAGACCATTCGAAGGTGTTATTTTTGGGATCTTCGGCTACGAAGCATACCCCCAACACACCCAAACGTGCGAATCTTGCCATATGACTTGTGTAAGATTTCTTCCCTGCACCTAGAGCTACCTAGTCCATGTGAGTTCCAAGGGGAGATATACCCTGGCTTGGGAGATATGGAGGCGCCAAGTCAGTGCTGTTGGCACTGTTCAACCCGAGACAAAACAGGTGTCAACTCATGTCAAACGGTCTTGGCTTTGGTTCAAACTTTTCCAGTGTGTTCCTTAGGTAATTTGGCTCCCTTTTGTCAATTGGACCCCATGGATTTGGCGCCAGCAACTAGGTGAACATCTATGATCTTTGGAAGAAGGCTGGTTTTTTACTTAGAGAAAAAATTGGTTGCCCTAGGGTGTTCTTCTCTTGGGGGCTGAATTTGAGCATTTTGTGGGACCTTTTTGGAATACCTTCTTTACTATTTCTTGTAGGTATATTAATGCACTTCAACTTTGGTAAAGGGTTTAAGTCATGGAATGTTCATTTGCTTATCCTTTCCATTAATCTAGTGTTGGGGGTCTAATGGCTCAAGAGGGGGTCTAGGGTTTGAGCCTCTTTTGTCCAAGGTGAGAATTGCATAAAATTCTTGGGAATTGCTTTTGTCATGAACATTCCTTAGTTAACCCATGGTTTACAAAGTTTTGGTGCTCCTTCTCCTCCACTTAACACATGCGATAACAGGTCATGAGTGCATGTATTGAGCCAGGGCCTTGGGTAACACCTGGGGTGTTACATGGCCAACACCCAGTCCGTATCTTGCAAGGCCTCTTCTACCCTGAAAGGCTCAATAGAAGAGACAAACGAGTAATGCTCACAAAAATTAGCTAAACATGAGCGAGTTGTTACTCCCTTGCTTATGTCACCCAGAATCTGATCGATGGGGTGATTTCTTTGGATCGTCGCTCGGACTTGAGTTGGAGGGGCCAGTGGTGCTTCTTCCTCCAAAACTTGTTCTCCTTGTGCTCCCCCTTGATCACACGCCTCTTCTTGAGGAACCTGTCCATCATCTTGAGTAGGGGGATGCACCATTGTTGAGGAAGAAGGTTGATCTTGCTCTTGTTGTTCCTATGGTCGCACATCTCCAATCGCCATGGTGCATATTGCGGCAGTTGTGAAGCGTCCCAATCCTTTGGGACTCAAATGTGATACCATTACTAGTCCCAGGAGGCTAGTAACCACATTCATTACTTCAAATAGTTACAAAGTCTGAACAATGTTATTACAATACCGGGGGATACAAGCTCGAGAGTGAGCCGAAAATCATAAAGTGCAGTGGAAGGTAAAATAGCCCAGGCCACAGGCAGAACTGGGTGAAGACACAGCCCCATCAATCAAGCATAGCAGAAAAGAAGTCTTCAGCTGCTGAAAAACATAAATAAATCTGGGTGAATACACTAGGTATTCTGCAAGCCCACCCGGCTCCCGTAAAGAGAAAGTGACCTATATTATACATGCTTCATATGGTGGAGTTGAAGTCACTCATACTTTTTCAGAGAAAGGCAGTACTCATTGTTTAAGGTTTTCCCAAGACAATAGAAATAACACTTGCTTGACCACCACTGAGCTTCCCGCTCCCGTGGCACCACTTTCTTTCCAGAACATACACACACAGTTCCCTGTTCCCGGTTGTAGTAGAAACACTAATTGTCATACCATACCAGACTCGTCCATACCAGTGGACACGAACTATTCGAATAGGTTTAGACTCTGCGCAGAGGGGTACACTTTACCCACTAGTCCGGCTCTGCGATCTCATGGCCAATGAGATCCGAATCCGAAACTCTTTCCTTCCTTGCACGTCCTAACCTTAACGGTTATACCGGAAGGAGTTAGGCCACCGCCATGTCCAAACCAGACAAATCATTCCCCCTCCTTATCCTCCCGGTGCTCCCCAGCCTTCATAACCCTGGGGTTGGATCGTACGAGTTCAGATCGAGTGGCTGCCCACACAGCCTCGAGTGGTTGTACTTTTTATGAGTACAGGTAATGAAAGATGACAAACTGGTCCTTATACGAGAGGACAATGCTTCTGCTCATGCTTAAACCAGCTGAGCCAACACCTTAGGCCCTCCCCTAAACCAGGGAGTCCCTGATCATCCTACTCACCAGGTGATGAGGGTGAATACCCTTCATCGCACACTTTTGGAAAACATGCTACTTGTACCCTTTTTATTTATCCCATATCTTGTAATCAAGGGTAATAGTTAATGCGGGCTCTCTCATGCTCACCATGCAATTCGATTCCCATCCCATATTCCAGGCTTAGGCAGTGGTAGAGAGAAATAGGTAAATAATGCATCAAGGGAAGGATGAACTTGCCTTCGTCGAAGCTTTCCTGGCACAAGAGGTTTATCTCGGAGGGGTCAGGTTCTTGCCCTTCTTCCGGAGCTATAAGTTCTGGAGGATCGGATCCCTCTTCCGCTAATCAAACACAGATAATAACAATACATCAAACATGGTGACTTTAGGGGGGTGTGCCATTTCTTATATCTCATTATTTTGGTGCCCTATAATTTATTTGGACTATTTTTGGTACATAAAATATTAGCATATAGATATATATATGAAAATGGGAAAAAGAAAAGGAGAAGGAATTTCCAGCTAGCTGGGCCGGGGGGGGATTTCGGCCCACCCGGGCGCTAGCGCGCTTGCGGCCCAGCTGGCCCAGCTGCGCGGGAGCGACGGCGGGGAACGGCGCCGTGGCGCGGGCCCGCATGCCAGAGAGAGGGAGGGGGCTGACGGCGTTGACGGCAACAGAGGGAGGGGGGTTCGACCGGAATCTGGCCGGCAGCGAATCCCGCGGCGGTTCTCCGCCGTTGGTTCGGTTCTTCGGCGGGGAAGTGGTGGCGAAGCACGGGCGGGTGCAGGGGATCACGGGGGTGGGGTTAATTGGACCGGCGGGGGCCTATGGCGGCCGGTCCGCGGCGCAGTGGCGAGTGTCTGCGGCGGCGTGGTCGCCGGTGCGGCAATTGGGTGCAATAGGGGGCGGGGAGGTGTGCCTCGTGACCGTGATCGTGTGGCGGAGTTCAAGCGATAGTTTAATTGCATAGAGGATCACCAGAAGGGGAGAGAGGAGCTCACCGGAGCAACGAGGGAGGCACGACGGCGCTAGCTCGATTGGCTCGGGGGAGAAGGCAGTGGAGATGGCCGGAGCTGGTGTGGTGAAGACGGGGCTCGGGCGGGTCCTTTTATAGGCGCCCGGGGGAGGGAGAGGGATGGAGGAGACGGTGAGCACCGGCGAGCTCGCCATGATGGCGGGAATGGCGCTAACGCCGATTGAGATGGCTCGGGCAGGCGGGGGTGAGGGGACGGCTCGGCACAGTGGCGGGGGGGGGGGGGGGGGGGGTTGCTGGGGCCGGTGCACGCCTTAATGGCGAGGCGACGGGGCGAGAGGGGCTCGGCGACGGATGCGCCGGTGATGGCATGGGCGAGACGAAGGAGCTGACAGGCGGGGCCAAGCTACCAGAGAGAGGGAGCGGCGCGAGAGGGAGGGAACGAGACGCTGACGGGTGGGGCCCGAATGTCAGCGAGGCGCGTGGCGTGCGGAGCTGGGCCGCCTGGGCCGGGGAGAGAGGAGGGGAAAGCGCGGGCGCGCAGGGGCTGGTTGGGCCGGATTCGGCCTAGCCGAGGAGGGGGGGAAGTTTCTCCTTTTCTTTTCTTTTTCTAATTCTAATTCCTTTCTTTTCCTTTTTCCTATTTTTGTTTCTTTTTGTTTCTTTTTCCTTTGAATAAAAATTTTCTCTAAATGATCTTGAGTGATAAATATAGTCTATGTGAGGTGCTCTAATTATTTCAAGTGTATGCACATGAGGAGGGGTTCTAAGGGTAGAGTTAAGGGAGAAAATAAAATAAGGGGGGGGGGTTAGGAGGTTAGGGTTTCAAACCTTGGTTGGGATTTTGGGATGTTACAAACCTACCCCACTTAAAGGAATCTCGCCCTCGAGATTTAGACTGGATTTGAGAAAAGATAAGGGTATTCCCTCCTCAAGGAGTCCTCACTCTCCCAGGTAGCTTCCTCTTCTCCTTCTCTGCTCCACTAAACTTTACAGAGCTTCACCTCTGAGGTGCGGGTCTTTCTGACTACTGAATCAAGAATCTTCACTGGCTTCTCACGGTACTGAAGGTCTTTCTGAATTTGCACTGCCTCTTCTTCGATGTGACTTTCTGGTGTTTGCAGGCATTTGCAGAGCTGGGATACGTGAAACACATTGTGGATGTCGGACATGGATTCCGGTAATTCCAGACGGTAGGCTGCGGGTCCTACCCTGCCAATGATGGGGTAGGGACAGATGAAACGCAGTGCTAGCTTTCCTTTTACTTGTAACCTCCTGACACCACACATTGGAGAAACCTTGAGGTAGACGAAGTCTCCTTCCTCAAATCTGAGTTCCCTCCGCCTGTTGTCTGCATAACTCTTCTGTCGACTCTGAGCTTCAAGTAACCTTCTGCGGATCAGTGCAACTTTCTCTTCCGCCTCTTTGACAAAGGCAGGTCCTTCTAGTGCTTTTCCCCCTACGTTGGACCACATGAGAGGGGTCTGGCATTTCCGTCCATATAGTGCTTCGAATGGCGACATCTTGATGCTGGCCTGATAGCTATTGTTGTATGAGAACTCTGCATAGGGTAGACTAGTTCCCAACTTCTATCAAATGCTAGCACACATGCTCTTAATAGATCCTCGAGGACTTTGTTGACTCTTTCTGTCTGCCCATCTGTCTGAGGGTGATAAGCGGTACTGAAATCTAGCTTGGTGCCCATAGTTTTCTGAAGGCTTGTCCAGAATTTGGATGTGAACTGGGTTCCCCTGTCTGACACTATCTTCCTTGGGATGCCATGGAGTCTGACTATCTCCTTGAGATAAATCCGAGCAAGGGTGGCTCCTCCAAAGGTAGTTTTCACTGGGATGAAATGGGCTACCTTGGTGAGGCGATCTATTATTACCCAGATGGAATCATTCCCTTTTTGCGTCCGGGGCAGTCCGGTTACGAAGTCCATGCCTATTTCTTCACATTCCATTCAGGTATCGGGAGGGGTTGCAATAGGCCTACAGGTTTTTGGTGCTCGACCTTCGTTCGTTGGCAGATGTCACATCGGGCCACATACTGAGCTATTTCTTTCTTCATCCCTCTCCACCAGTATCTGGTTTTGAGGTCTAGGTACATCTTGGTAGTCCCTAGGTGGATGGAGTAGGCTGAGTTGTGAGCTTCTTTGAGCAGGACTTCTCGGGCCTCCCCTTTTGGTACACACAGACGATTTTTGAACCAAAGGACTCCTTGTTCATCTGTCCTGAAGTCCGGGAGTTGTTCCTTGCGGGCTTTCTCCACAAGTCTTGCTGTCTCTGAGTCTAGACGTTGAGCTTTGCATATGAGGTCTTCTAGCATTGGTTTGACTTCTAGACTGTCGCTGTTTCCCGGACATGTATTCAGTTGAGCTGATTCTTTCTTCCAATCTTCTAAAAAGTTGGTCCCCTTTATTCCGAATGGTTTTCGACTGAGGGCGTCTGCTACCACGTTGGACTTCCCGGGGTGATAATGAATTTCTAGGTCATAATCCTTTATTAGCTCCAACCATCTTCGTTGACGGAGATTGAGATCTGGTTGAGTAAAGATATACCTCAGACTCTTGTGATCGGTGAAAATGTGACATTTGTTCCCTATTAGGTAATGCCTCCATATCTTCAAGGCATGCACTATGGCTGCCAATTCCAAATCATGGGTGGGGTAATTCTGTTCGTGCGGCTTGAGTAGGCGTGATGCATAAGCAATGACTTTCTCGTTTTGCATTAGCACACACCCTAAGCCTTGCCTCGAGGCATCACAGAAGACGACAAAATCTTGATGAATATCTGGTAGTGATAAAACGGGTGCTGTTGTGAGTTTCTCCTTTATGATCTGGAAACTTCCTTCACATTTTGGGGTCCACACAAATTTATGGTCTTTCTTGAGAAGTTCTGTCATAGGTCTTGCTATGCTGGAGAATCCTTTGATGAAGCGGCGGTAATACCCTGCCATTCCCAGGAAGCTCCGAACTTCACTGACGTTGGTCGGCTGCCTCCATTTTGATACTGCTTCCACCTTGGAAGGGTCCACTTCTATTCCTTCTGCAGTTAAGATATGCCCAAGGAAGGCTATCTTTTCCAACCAGAATTCACACTTACTGAGTTTGGCATCAAGTTGGTGTGCTCTGAGTTTTCCGAGGACGATCCGAAGGTGATGCTTATGGTCTTCGCGGTTCTTGGAGTAGATAAGGATGTCGTCAATGAAGACTACGACAAACTTATCTAGCTCTTCCATAAACACTTTGTTCATGAGATTCATGAAAAAGGCGGGTGCGTTTGTCAGTCCGAACGGTATCACTGTGAATTCATATTGCCCGTACCGGGTGACAAATGCAGTCTTCTGGATGTCCGCTTCCTTGATCCTCAATTGGTGGTAACCAGACCTTAGGTCTATCTTGGAGAAGTGCTTGGCCCCTTGAAGCTGATCGAAGAGGTCGTCAATCCGAGGAAGTGGATACTTGTTCTTGATGGTGACTTCATTTAACGATCGGTAATCAATACACATTCTCATGCTTCCATCCTTCTTAGAGACGAACAGGACTAGTGCTCCCCAAGGGGATGAGCTGGGACGAATGTATCCCTTTTGCTAGAGATCTGCGATTTGAAGCTTCAGTTCTGCTAACTCGGTGGGAGCAATCCGGTATGGTCTCTTTGCGATGGGTGCCGTCCCAGGGATCAGATCTATGTAGAACTCCACTTCTCTTTCTGGTGGCATTCCTGGTAACTCTTCTGGAAACACATCCATAAATTCCTCTACCACTGTTATACTTCCTGTTGCTAGACTGAACATCATTGGGTCATTGGCAGGTGACTGGGCCTGACAAGAGACTGACTTTCCCTGATGGTCGATGAGGAGGACTGTCTTGTCTGCGCAACTGATGATGCCTTTGTGTTTAGTTAGCCAATCCATCCCTAGGATCACATCAATTCCTTTGGATGGCAAGACGGTTAAGTCTGCCAAGAATACTACCCCACTTAAAAGGATTCTGACTTGGGAGCATTTGAGCTGGCATAGAAGGTCTGACCCTGGGGTTCGGGTGACCAAGGGAATCTCTAACGGAGTAGAGGGAATGCCATGCTTTTCCACAAAACTAGTGGCTATGAAAGAGTGGGATGCTCCAGAATCGAAAAGTACGGTAGCGGGAGTAAATTCAACAAGGAACTCACCGAGCACTACTCCCGGAGCTTGCTGAGCCTCCTGGGCATCGACGTGATTCACTCGTGCCCTTCCTTGGTATGGGGTCTTGTTCTGCTGGCTGACGGAGGAGGGCGCCTTGGGGGCGGATGCCGAGGTATTCTTGGGGCCATTCACCGAGTTGGAGTAGGCGGGTCCTGGTGGCTTCAGCTGCGGACAATTGTTTTTGAAGTGACTGGGATCATCGCAGTGCCAACATGCATTCGCCTGGGGTTGGTTGCTTGCCACTGAGGGGGTATGGAAAGAGCTCTGACTCTGCTGGCTGAACCGTGACGGGGTGGGTCCAGCTGGTCTACTGAAGTTTGGCCCCTTGGGTGGGAATCCAAATGATCGAGTCCATTGGTGCCAGTCCTGCTGCTGTGCCCGGAGAACCTGGAACTTTCTTTTGAGATGCCCTTTTTCTTCCTCCTTTGCCCTTTCAACTTGCATGGCCTTGTTGGAAAGGTGAGAGAAACTGAGGAAGTCTTGGCTAGCCAGAATTGTCTTAAGTTCTGGCCTGAGTCCCTTCAGGAAACGGGCCATCTTCTTGCCCTCGGTACTGACGTCATCTGGAGCGTAGCGGGCTAACTCGGTGAACTTGTGCACATATTCGCTGACAGATCTTCCGTCTTGAGTCAGTTCTCGGAACTCGTCCTCCTTAAGCTGAACGAGCCCTTGGGGCACATGGTGCTCCCGGTAAGCTGCTTCAAATTCTGCCTAGGTAGCATCTCTGATGGTGACGTTGAAGGTGTCCCACCAGGCTAAGGCCATCCCGGAAAGTTGGTGGGCAGCCAGTTGAACACGCTGATTTTCTAGGCAACCAATGGCTTCCAGCTTTCTTTTAATCATGCACATCCAATCGTCTGCATCGAGGGGGTTGCTTGATCCGGTGAACGTGGGAGGCTTGAGTCTCAGGAAATCCCCCATTCTGTCTTGCGGTCTTCCACCATTTGGTCGTTGATTTTCCAGACTTCGAGTGAGGACCTCGATGAGTCGGGTTTGATTGGCTAGAACTTGGGCTAGGTCTAAGGGTAGTTGCGGAGGTGCAGGGAGGTGGGTTTCACTTTCCTCTCTAATGGCTTCCCCTTCAGCTCTCAGGGGAAACCCTGCTCCAATCCCGGAGGCGGTAGGCGTGGTTTTATCCGAAGCCATCTACCAGGGAAGAGAGTCACTATTATGCACATGCAAATTGTTTTCAACCAAGTTATTTTATTCATTACACCAGCACATTACGGGCATATGACTATTACAGGTGGAACTACACGAGAGCGTTCCCTGAGGTACTACCGAACTCTTTCTCTAAGGTATCCCGAAATTCCTTGAGAAGATCATCAAGGCTTGCTAGGGATATATCCTCGGCGTCGGACCAATCATCTATTCTGGGGGGAGGTGGGGCTGGAGGGGTCTTCTTCTTCTCCGTTTGGCAACCTCGGTTGGTGGTCTTCTTCTGGATTTTCTTCTTGGGAGCGAGCTTCCTTAGCTTCTTGTCATAGTCCATCTTTAAGGTTCGATAGGCCTCACGGGTGTTGGCTTCCTCGCCTTCTGCTATGTCGAGACACTCCTGGAGAGATGCCTTCTCTTGCTTAAGCTCTTTGACTTGCTGCTCTAGGCTTTCCACTCGGGAGTTTAGGTGCGTGCAGTGGGAGGAGAGATCATCGTAGTGGTTGTCGAGGGTGTGGAGGTATCCGACCATGTAGACGATGGTGGGGTCATCTTCTGTGGGGTCTCCTCCTGACATATCCTGGAGTCTTTTCCTCCAGGTGGGGGTATTTTTGTTGCTGGGTGGAAAATATCGAAGGGGGGTCTCAGAGATCTCTCGGCTGTAGTTTTGGCACAGCTGTTTAAGGGCTTTTCGGGCAACACTCTGGCAATTGTCTGGGAAGCGGTGCCCGATGAAGGTGACTTGGAAGGGAGGGTGGTTTGGGTAGTTTCGGCTTTCTCCCAAGTAGACTGCCATAGAGCACTTTTCTATTCCATTTTCGCGGTATTCCTTCCAGACATATTCGGGCTTCTTGCGGATCCCCATGCGTAGCGCGCAACTTCGTAGAAGGTGAGGAAAGCCTTCCTCCTCTGAGCAATAGGATGTCCTAATAACCCAGGGGCCTTCCATCTGGTAGAAGAAAAGAAGGGTCTGTTAATATCGGGGAAAGGGGGGAGAGTGTTTCTTGGGGGTAAGAGGTGTTTTCTTGTTAAGGCAACTTTTAAGGTCAGGGTTGTGGTCTACGGCCAGTCCTATAGGCTCTGATACCACCTGAAGCGTCCCGATCCTTTGGAACTCAAATGTGATACCATTACTAGTCCCAGGAGGCTAGTAACCACATTCATTACTTCAAATAGTTACAGAGTCTGAACAATGTTATTACAATACCGGGGGATACAAGCTCGAGAGTGAGCCGAAAATCATAAAGTGCAGTGGAAGGTAAAATAGCCCAGGCCACAGGCAGAACTGGGTGAAGACACAGCCCCATCAATCAAGCATATCAGAAAAGAAGTCTTCAGCTGCTGAAAAACATAAATAAATCTGGGTGAATACACTAGGTATTCCGCAAGCCCACCCGGCTCCCGTAAAGAGAAAGTGACCTATATTATACATGCTTCATATGGTGGAGTTGAAGTCACTCATACTTTTTCAGAGAAAGGCAGTACTCGTTGTTTAAGGTTTTCCCAAGACAATAGAAATAACACTTGCTTGACCACCACTGAGCTTCCCGCTCCTGTGGCACCACTTTCTTTCCAGAACATACACACACAGTTCCCTGTTCCCGGTTGTAGTAGAAACACTAATTGTCATACCATACCAGACTCATCCATACCAGTGGACACAGACTATTCGAAGAGGTTTAGACTCTGCACAGAGGGGTACACTTTACCCACTAGTCCGGCTCTGCGATCTCATGGCCAATGAGATCCGAATCCGAAACTCTTTCCTTCCTTGCACGTCCTAACCTTAACGGTTATACCGGAAGGAGTCAGGCCACTGCCATGTCCAAACCGGACAAATCATTCCCCCTCCTTATCCTCCCGGTGCTCCCCAACCTTCATAACCCTGGGGTTGGATCGTACGAGTTCAGATCGAGTGGCTGCCCACACAGCCTCGAGTGGTTGTACTTTTTATGAGTACAGGTAATGAAAGATGACAAACCGGTCCTTATACGAGAGGACAATCCTTGTGCTCACGCTTAAACCAGCTGAGCCAACACCTTAGGCCCTCCCCTAAACCAGGGAGTCCCTGATCATCCTACTCACCAGGTGATGAGGGTGAATACCCTTCATCGCACACTTTTGGAAAACATGTTACTTGTACCCTTTTTATTTATCCCATATCTTGTAATCAAGGGTAATAGTTAATGCGGGCTCTCTCATGCTCACCATGCAATTCGATTCCCATCCCACATTCCAGGCTTAGGCAGTGGTAGAGAGAAATAGGTAAATAATGCATCAAGGGAAGGATGAACTTGCCTTCGTCGAAGCTTTCCTGGCACAAGAGGTTTATCTCGGAGGGGTCGGGTTCTTGCCCTTCTTCCGGAGCTATAAGTTCCGGAGGATCGGATCCCTCTTCCGCTAATCAAACACAGATAATAACAATACATCAAACATGGTGACTTTAGGGGGGTGTGCCATTTCTTATATCTCATTATTTTGGTGCCCTATAATTTATTTGGACTATTTTTGGTACATAAAATATTGGCATATAGATATATATATATGAAAATGGGAAAAGAAATGGAAAAAGAAAAGGAGAAGGAATTTCCAGCTAGCTGGGCCGGGGGGCGGGATTTCGGTCCACCCGGGCGCGAGCGCGCGCGCGCTTGCGACCCAGCTGGCCCAGCTGCGCGGGAGCGACGGCGGGGAACGACGCCGTGGCGCGGGCCCACATGCCAGAGAGAGGGAGGGGGCTGACGGCGTTGACGGCAACAAAGGGAGGGGGGGTTCGACCGGAGTCCGGCCGGCGGCGAATCCCGTGGCGGTTCTCCGCCGTTGGTCCGGTTCTTCGGCGGGGAAGTGGTGGCGAAGCACGGGCGGGTGCAGGGGATCATGGGGGTGGGTTAATTGGACCGGCGGGGGCCTATGGCGGCCGGTCCGCGGCGGCGTGGTCACCGGTGCAGCAATTGGGTGCAATAGGGGGCAGGGAGGTGTGCCTCGTGATCGTGATCGTGTGGCGGAGTTCAAGCGCTAGTTTAATTGCATAGAGGATCACCAGAAGGGGGAGAGGAGCTCACCGGAGCGACGAGGGAGGCATGGCGGCGCTAGCTCGATTGGCTCTGGGGAGAAGGCAGTGGAGATGGCCGGAGCTGGTGTGGTGAAGACGGGGCTCGGGCGGGTCCTTTTATAGGTGCCCGGGGGAGGGAGAGAGATGGAGGAGACGGTGAGCACCGGCGAGCTCGCCATGATGGCGGGAATGGCGCTAACGCCGATTGAGATGGCTCGGGCAGGCGGGGGTGAGGGGACGGCTCGGCACAGTGGCGGGGGCGAGGGGGTTGCTGGGGCCGGTGCACGCCTTAATGGCGAGGCGACGGGGCGATAGGGGCTCGGCGGCGGATGCGCCGGTGATGGCATGGGCGAGACGAAGGAGCTGACAGGCGGGGCCAAGCTGCCAGAGAGAGGGAGCGGCGCGAGAGGGAGGGAACGAGACGCTGACGGGCGGGGCCCGGATGTCAGCGAGGCGCGCAGCGCGCGGAGCTAGGCCGCCTGGGCCGGGGAGAGAGGAGGGGAAAGCGCGGGCACGCGGGGGCTGGTTGGGCCGGATTCGGCCCAGCCGAGGAGGGGGGAAGTTTCTCTTTTCTTTTCTTTTTCTAATTCTAATTCCTTTCTTGTCCTTTTTCCTACTTTTGTTTCTTTTTGTTTCTTTTTCCTTTGAATAAAAAATTTCTCTAAATGATCTTGAGTGATAAATATAGTCTATGTGAGGTGCTCTAATTATTTCAAGTGTATGCACATGAGGAGGGGTTCTAAGGGTAGAGTTAAGGGAGAAAATAAAATAAGGGGGGGTTAGGAGGTTAGGGTTTCAAACCTTGGTTGGGATTTTGGGATGTTACACGTTGGAACATCATCTTCATCTATGTCATCAAGATCAACTTGCTCGCTTGGAGAGCCATTAGTCTCATCAAATACAACATCGCTAGAGACTTCAACCAAACCCGATGATTTGTTGAAGACCCTATACACCTTTGTATTTGAGTCATACCCTAGTAAAAACCCTTCTACAGCATTGGGAGCAAATTTGGAATGTCTACCTTTCTTCACCAAAATGTAGCATTTGCTCCCAAATACACGAAAGTAAGAGACATTGGGTTTGTTACCGGTAAGGAGTTCGTAGGAGGTCTTCTTGAGGAGACGATGCAGATAGAGCCGGTTTATTGTGTGGCAAGCTGTGTTCACAGCTTCCGACCAAAACTGCTCGGGCGTCTTGAACTCTCCAAGCATCGTCCTCGCCATGTCGATAAGCGTCCTATTCTTCCTCTCTACTACACTGTTTTGCTGTGGTGTGTAGGGAGCGGAGAACTCATGCTTGACACCTTCCTCCTCAAGATACTCCTCAACTTGTAAGTTCTTGAACTCGGACCCGTTGTCGCTCCTTATCTTTTTCACCTTGAGCTCAAATTCGTTTTGAGCCCTCCTTAGAAAGCGCTTTAGGGTCCCTTGGGTTTCTGATTTATCCTGCAAAAAGAACACTCAAGTGAAGCAGGAAAAGTCATATACAATTACAAGTCCATACTTACTTCCCCCGATGCCAAGGTAGGCGACGGGTCCGAAGAGGTCCATGTGAAGAAGCTCCAGTGGTCTTGATGTTGTCATCACATTCTTGCTGTGATGAGTGCTTCCCACCTGTTTCCCTGCCTGGCAAGCTGCACAAGGTCTGTCTTTCTCAAAGCAGACATTGGTTAGTCCTAACACATGTTCTCCCTTTAGAAGTTTATGAAGGTTCTTCATCCCAACATGTGCTAGACGGCGATGCCACAGCCAGCCCATGCTAGTCTTAGCTATTAAGCATGCATCTAGATCGGCCTCCTCTTTCGAAGAATCAACTAAGTAGAGTTTTTCGTCTAATACACCCTTAAATGCTAATGAACCATCACTCCTTCTAAAGACAGAAACATCTATATTTGTAAATAGACAATTATAACCCATGTTACATAATTGACTCACAGACAATAAGTTGTACCCGAGCGATTCAACTAAGAACACATTGGAGATAGAATGCTCGGATGTAATGGCTATCTTTCCCAATCCTTTAACCTTGCCTTAGTTCCCATCTCCAAAGATGATCGAATCCTGGGAATCCTTGTTCTTGATGTAGGAGGTGAACATCTTTTTCTCCCCTGTCATGTGGTTTGTGCATCCGCTGTCGATAATCCAGCTTGAGCCCCCAGATGCATAAACCTGCAAGGTAATTTATACTTGGGTTCTAGGTACCCAACTCTTGTGGGGTCCTACAAGGTTAGTCACAATAGCCTTTGGAACCCAAATACAAGTCTTATCTCCCTTGCATTTGGATCCCAACTTCCTAGCAACTACTTTTTCATTCTTACAAAAAATTGTAAAAGAAGTATTGCAAGCATGGTAGATAGTAGAAGGTTCATTACATACTCTCCTAGGCACATGATGCACACCATAATTTCTCCTAGGCTTACCTTGCACAAAAGTAGAGCTAGAGGCAATCATAGCATGTGAACTAAAGGCATCATGATCATAACTCCTATTATAATGAGCATTCCTAGAAAATTTTCTATCATTATAAATGAAAGCATGATTCCTTTGAGTACTACTAGCCATAGGGGCCTTCCCTTTCTCCTTGTTGAGAATGGGAGCCCTTTGGCTTGTTAAGTTCTTGGCTTCCTTTCGAAAGCCAAGTACATCCTTAATTGAGGGGTATCTACCAACGGTGTAGGCATCCCTAGCAAATTTTAATTGGTCAAAATTAATTTTGCAAGTCTTAAGTTGAGCATTAAGACTTGCCACCTCATCATTTAATTTGGTAATAGACATAAGGTGTTCATCACAAACATCAACATCAAAATCCTTACATCTATTACAAATACTAACATGCTCTACACATGAACTAGATTTATTTGCTTTCTCTAGCTTAGCATTTAAATCATCATTTACACTCTTTAAACTAGACACAGTTTCATGGTAAGTAGATAACTCAGAAGATAGCATTTCATTCCTTTAAATCTCTAGAGGAAGAGATTTTTGAACACTAATAAACTTATCATGCTCTTCATACAAAATATCCTCTTGCTTTTCTAAAAGTCTATCCTTTTCATTTAAAGCATCAATTAGTTCATTAATCTTTTCTACTTTAGTTCTATCTAATCCTTTAAATAGATTAGAGTAATCTACTTCATCATCAGAGGAATCCTCATCACTAGAAGTAGAGTACTTAGGGGAATCTCGAATACTCACCTTCTTTTCCTTGGCCATGAGGCAGGTGTGGCATTCGTTGGGGAAGAGCGAAGACTTGTTGAAGGCTGAGGCTGCCAGTCCTTCATCGTCGGAGTCGGATGAATAGCAGTCTGAATCCCATTCTTTACCAAGGTGCGCCTCGCCCTTCGCCTTCTTGTAGACCTTCTTCTTCTCCCTATTCCCATGCTTTTCTTGTTCCTGGTCATCATCATTATCGAGGCATTGTGCTATGAAATGACCAGTCTTATCGCATTTGAAGCAGGAGTGCTTTCCCCTTGCTTTGTTCTTGTTGGGGTACTCCTTGCGTCCTTTCAATGCGGTCTTGAAGCGCTTGATGATAAGCGCCATCTCATCTTCGTTGAGGCCCGCGGCCTCCACTTGTGCCACCTTGCTTGGTAGTGTCTCCCTGTTGCTGGCTGCTTTGAGGGCAATGGTTTGAGGCTCATGGACAGGTAGTGGACCGTTTAGAGCATCATCCACATACCGAGCCTCTTTCACCATCATGCGCCCGCTCACAAACTTCCCAAGGATCTCCTCGGGCGTCATCTTGGTGTACCTGGGATTCTCACAAATAAGGTTGACAAGATGGGGTCAATTACCGTAAATGACCTTAGCATTAGTAGGACGACGTCGTGGTCCGTCCATCTTGTGCTTCCATAGCTCCTAATCTTGTTGACCAGGGTCTTGAGCCTATTGTATGTTTGTGTTGGCTCCTCTCCCATGATCATCGCGATCCTTCCTAGCTCGCCTTCCACCAACTCCATTTTGGTGATCATGGTGGCATCGTTTCCCTCATGTGATATCTTGAGGGTATCCCAAATTTGCTTGGCATTGTCCAAGCCGCTCACCTTGTTGTATTCATCCCTGCATAAAGATGCTAGCAAAACAGTGGTAGCTTGTGCATTTTTATGAATTTGCTCATTAATAAACACAGGGTTATCCGTACTGTCGAAATGCATTCCATTCTCAACTATCTCCCAAATACTAGGATGGAGAGAAAATAAGTGACTACGCATTTTGTGACTCCAAAAAGAGTAGTCTTCTCCATCAAAGTGTGGAGGTTTACCAAGAGGAATTGAAAGCAATTGAGCATTGGAATTGAATGGAATATGAGAATAATCAAATGAATAGTTTTGATTAACCGGTTTCTTTTTAGACGAGTCATCGTCGTCGTCGTCTCTTGGTGAAGAAGAGGAGGCATCACTGTCGTAGTAAATGATCTTCTTGATCCGCCTCTTCTTCTTCCTGTCCCTCTTATTGTGACTCAATCCTGAGTCAGTGGGCTTATCATCCCTTGGCTCGTTGAAGAGGGACTCCTTCTCCTTGTCGTTGACCACCATCCCCTTTCCCTTAGGATCCATCTCTTCGAGCGATTAGTCCCTTAGATGAAGAGAACAGCTCTGATACCAATTGAGAGCACCTAGAGGGGGGGTGAATAGGTGATCCTGTAAAATTCAACACTAATAGCCACAAAACTTGATTATGAAAGTTAGAACGGCTAAGTGGCTTAAAGCTAGTTCTTGTGAAAACAGATAATCAAAGAGAAAGCACACAAGAGACACGCGATTTTTATCCTGTGGTTCGGCCAAGTAATACTTGCCTACTTCCACGTTCTGGCATATCCCAATGGACGAGGGTTGCACTCAACCCCTTTCAAGTGATCCAATGATCAACTTGAATACCACGATTTTTCCTTTGTTTGTCTTTCTCCCGTTTGCGAGGAATATCCACAACTTGAAGCCTCTCGCCCTTACAATGATGTACAGGAGTAAGGGAGGGGAGAGCAACACACACAAGACTCAAATCACAGCACAATCACGCACACAAGTCACAACTTGAGCTCAAAACACAACCCACAGAGTTCACAACTGTGGCAGAACCACCCGAATTATTCCAGCTTAAGTGCCCATGTTACGCCTCAGGGGCCGTAACACACTTAAATCGGAATAACCCGTCAGTCCTTCAGATCTAGTCTGATAGAGCCACTTAACCAGGATCAAATTCCACAATCTCACTCGAAGGTGAGTCACAGAAGAAATACAATAAAACAGGAAACCTCAAATTAAGTACTGAGTTATTACATAAATCGGAGTTTTTGAGTAGCAAATAAAGTTCACAAAATAAAGTGCAGCGGATAATCGATGTCGTCGGTAATGAGGAAATGGGCAAGGCCTAGCCCACTATTCCTCATGCTCCTCTCCTGCCGGAGCAACATCCCACTCGACCGTCCAACCCGGTGGCAGGGTGGTAGGCCAAGTCACACCATCAACCATTTCCTGAACGGTACCTGCAAAAATTGTGCCACAAGCAAGGCTGAGTATACTAATACTCAGCTAGACTTAACCGGTGTGAGGAGTCTACTCCTCTACCTCTAGACTATGCAGCTGTTTGGCTGAGGGGTTTGGTTTGCCAAAAGCACTAGCTGTTTCCAAAAGCAAATTATAGCCTTTCAAATTCTATCATCATTAACTTAGCTAGATTTGCTCCTTCTAAGCATACGTGGTAACAATCAATTAGTTCAATCAACAATTTATCTCATGTAACCACATTTCACTTCTTACTCGATGCAGTACAAGGAATCAAGCAGTCTCATTAGCTGCGAGAAGCAGACGATTCAAATCGAGTTTTAATCTTGCAAGGTAAACCTAAACACACGGCATGTCAGGGTACTCCGACCCCACATATGACAACCGTCCCCATCGATTCCCCGTTCGTGTCCAGGCCTCACCGCCTTGGCATACAATGCTCCACTGACCCCGGCTGCCGCCGTGCAGTGACCACACTTGTACCCACCATAGCTAGCATGGGAGACCCAGTCTCAGGTCGCATGAGGGATAAAGTCCGCGCCCGGCTTCACTCAGGTACTAGGTTTACCGGTTACCATTTTTCCCGGCATGTGCTTAGTACGTTCAAAAGCTTGACTCAGGTATCCACACATGAATCCTTAATTCATTTTTCCCGTCTCATGGACAAGGCATCCTCCCTAGATCCAAGTCCATAGACCAACATATCCCATTATCAAGATGAATACAATCAATTCCTGACCTCGCGCGAGTGCTAGAAAAATCACTCGACTTCTACCGAGATCCTGATTAGCAAGCAGCTACTCGACCTAGCATACTAGTATTCATCTCAAAAAGGAATCCTAAGTTCATGCAACTAGAGGTTTCAAGCAACTCCTACACTTAAGTGCACATTGCAATCCTACAAGCATTAAGTGTAGTAAAATAGCATAATTAACAGGTTATGCATAAAATCGGGGCTTGCCTTCAATTGCTGGGGCTGCGGGGAGATCCTCGATAGCAGCCTCTGAAGCCTGCTCCTGGTCCTCCTCTTGGACAGGTCCTTGCTCGGGGATGAGCACGTACTCTCCGTCGGCAAGATTACAATCTAATGAATGCAATGCGTAAGATATATGCATGATATGATATGTGCTTTTAGAAATCACAACTTCAAAGGTGCATGATCTTCTTGAGTTAAACAAGGTTAACTTTGCTTATGTAAGACCCTTGGGTGGGGTATACTTGGTAAATTGGTTTAAACTTAGCTAAGGTAAGTAGTAGATTAAATTTTTGGGGTTCCATTGAGTTACTTTTAAGTCTTAGGGAGAATTGATAAGTACTCAAGTTAGATTTATTGAGGTGGGGTTTATTTCTTCTTTCCTTTTCTTTTATTTTCTTTAATGTTTTGGAGTAGGTTTGAACTACAAGTTGCCTTTATAAAATTCCAAAAATTCTGCAAAAATGACAGTGGCTTGCTACTGGTGTGTGTTTTTCTGTCTCAAAATTTGGGGATCAGAAAGTGAATAGTTTTCTCTGGACAAAATTATTAAATTCTAGGGCAGAAGGGGTGCTTTGAACTACAACTACTATTTAACAGTGGGCAATTCTCCAAAACTTATTTTTGCTGGCTTTTAGGTGTTATAACATGACTTGATACAGATTTCTAATCATTAATACCTTTTAATTATTTTTCTATGGTTTTCTCAAGTTTCTAGCCAAATGGGTGCTTTCTACTACCACTATATTTGAAAAACATCAAACAACAGAGTTCTTATTTTTCTTGGTTATTATTTTGTGCAAGAGCAATCATTCTGAAGTTTGGCCTCTTTTTGCTTAAGGGAAGGGGTGGTATGCATTATTTGAATTAAGTGGCCTTTCTCATAAAACACTAGCAATAGGTGTGAGTTTGCTTCTTTTTCATGGGTTTGCATTTTTATCTGGTAGTTTATTTCATTATGGATTTAGCAAATTTTTGGTTGCCCATTATCACATTAATAGGGGTTGTTCATGATTTATTTGGAAAATGCCTTATTATCACTTTATATTTATTTTCCTTACTTAAAAAGTTGGGCTGAGGTGCTCTTTATTTTTGTAGTGGGGCTCTGGTGGTTGTAAGTCCACTGGATTTTTATTAATCATTTTGGTTATAGTTTTGCTACTCTAATAATTGATTTTCAGTCCAAATAAGGCTAATTAAAATATTTTAATTTAAAACTGGTCCAATTTAATGGTCTCTGTATTTTTCCTAGGTTCTCTGTTACATAAGTAAACTAGGAAAAATAATCTTAATCACTGTTCATTTATTTCCAATGCCTTTCTGATTTTCTCTAAGTTTTGGGCAAAATAGCTTTAAAGGAATAAGCACATCATAATTTCCAATGCTGGGGTTCCTACTATTTTTAAACAGTGTCTAAATGAGGTTTGAACATCTACAAATTTTCTTAAGTTCAGCACAGAAGAAAAACTAATTTTCCTTAATTGAGCAAGGTTTGGTAGGTTTCTGTTTTTAATTTAAAACTCTAAAAACTAGAACAGAAAGCATAGGGTTTATTATTTTTAAATGATGGTTCATAATATTCAGGAGCTAGCAAAATTGGTTTGACAACTTTTTATGAAGAATTCATCAAGTTATGGGTTTTTCTAAGTTCTCTGGTCATTTAAAAAAAGAATAACAGAATTGGTTTAATGGAAATCCACTTTGCACTGGGGTCCCTGGCGGGTTTTTAAGTTTTCTTCGCAGATCAGTCCTTAGGCTACTATTCACATGAGTCACTAACGTTACAAAAAACCCCTCGGGTTCTACAGATCCTAACCCGAGGTCCTTCTTCTACCTCAAACAGTAACCGCGGCGGAAGAAAGGGCGGAGGGGCTTACCGGCGGCGAGATTGCTCCGGTGAAGTGGTCGAGGACGAAGGGGAGGTCTCAGGGATCACAACGGTGTGCGGGTCGCCGTCGGAGACGGCCGGAGTCGGTCGGTCCATGCGCGCAGGCGGGGATGCTCGTCGGCGGCGAGGAGATCGGCCTGGTCACGGCGATATAGTTCAATTAGATGGGTCAGGGAGGTTCACGGGATGCCAGAGAAGATATGAGCGCAAGGGATTGGACGGAGACTCACTGGATAGCTCGGTCCACGTGCGGCGGCAGAAGACCGAAGTCCGGTGAGGTCGATCTCGGGCCTCCGGTGAAGTCTGGCCGGGTCCGAGGGCTTGGCAAGCTTCACGGGCTACTGGCGGAGCTAGCCGAAGCACTGGCTTGCCCAGAGGATGGCTGGAGTGGGCTGGCCACGATGGCCGAAGCTCTGGCGGCAATGGCGGGCGGAATTGAGCTCGCCGGAGCTAAGAAAAGGGGGCTGGCCGTTGAGGGTGAGTGCGGGGCGAAGTGAGGTGCGCCCGGGGAGGCTTTATAGGCGCGGGCGGGCACGGCCGAGGGCGTGGGCGCACGGCGGACTTGACCGGGCGCCGGGGTGAGCGCGCGCGCGGGTTGGGCGAGCTCTGGCGTGCCGACCAGGGTCGAACACGTGTGCCCGTGCGTTCTGCCCAAGTTCTGGCGCGTGTGGTCGCTCATCCGAGCCTGCTCTCGCCTTGGTCAGTGCACAAAACCTCTTCTCCTCCCTACAAGCTACCAATCTTGTGTGGGGGTCATAGGATTTTGCCTACTGGTTGCAGAGATATGGAGCCAGGAAATCCGGTCTGTCTCCCTGCCCAAACCCGAGGCAAATCCAAGGTTTTGTCGTGTCTAGGGCTCGCGTCCCAATGCCATCTTCTAGCACATGACAGAGGGGTTAGTTAGACACAATTTTGTCAATGGGGCCATTAGGATTCGAGTTAGGGATCAAGGTGAACATCCCTGATCTTTGGCTCAAGGTCTGAATTTCAGAATTCTGAAATTCAGAATTCCCATTAAGTCCCCACATGAGAAGCTTGATTTGGGGCTTTATTTGAGTTATTTTGGCTAAGCTTTCTCAACCTTTCTTGTTGCTTATTAAATATACTTCAATTTTTATAATTGGCTCAAGTCATAATTTTAAACTTTTCATCCCCTTTTTCTTATTTTCTTGAATTTTGCTCAACGGGCTCACTTAGGGTTTTTAATTAGGGTTGCACATTCTACCCTTTTCAAGGACTCAATTGTTTTGATCATGATACTTTTAAGTATATACTTGGTGAATTCTTTATTACTTAAGTTATTTTGATGCTCATGCTTACTTTGGTTCACATAAAATAATGGTTCTTGGTTTGGCATTTGAGAGAAACCCTAGGTGACACTGGGGTGTCACAGCCTTCCCCCCTTAAAGGAATCTCGTCCCGAGATTCGGGCCAGAGTCCTCCCAGGGTGAAGCGAAGGGTGAGACTTATAGGAAATGGGTGATTATTGTTATTATTAGGGTAAAACTGCTCTTCGAATGTCATTCTCTTTGCAACTTTAGAAGGAAGTCCTTTTAAGTTTTACTTCATAGTTACTTCATTCTGAATTAAGATCATATTTTTGAAAATTAGATTCGAAGGGCAGGAGGAGGGGTTGGGGGTGATTACGTACCAGCTTCCTCAGGTAGGCAATCGGGGAAGTTGGATCTCAAGAATTCCTCGGTTTCCCAAGTAGCTTCCTCCTCTGAGTGATTACTCCACTGGACCTTGTACATCTTGATCGATTTAGCCCGAGTTGATCTTTCTTTGCAATCCAGAATCTTGGAGGGGTACTCTTGGTACGATAGATCTGGCTCTATCTCCAATTCTGGCTCTGCTATGATCTCGGTCGGCAATCGAACACACTTCTTCAGCTGAGATACATGGAATACACTGTGAATGGCAGACATCTTTGAAGGTAACTTCAGCTTGTATGCCACGAGTCCACATGCTTCTATGATCTCATAAGGTCCAATGTAACGAGGGGCTAGCTTGCCTTTGATCCCAAACCTCTGCACTCCCTTGGTGGGTGATACCTTGAGGTATACAAAACTTCCCACCTCGAACTGGAGAGGTTTCCTTCTTTTATCATGATAACTCTTCTGCCTGGCCTGAGCAGCTTCTAGATTCTTCCTGATTAGCTTGACCTTCCTTTCGGCTTCAGTCACTAAATCAGGTCCAAAAACTTCTCTTTCACCAGGTTGAGACCAATTGAGTGGTGTCCTGCACCTTCTTCCATAGAGAGCTTCAAAAGGTGCCATCTTTAGGCTGGATTGATAACTATTGTTATAAGCAAACTCTGCCAAGGAGAGGTGCTTATCCCAGTTCTTGCCACTATCGATCGCACAAGCTCTCAGCATATCCTCCAGAATTTGGTTTACCCTTTCCGTCTGACCATCAGTCTGTGGGTGGTAAGCTGAACTCCTGATTAGCTTGGTTCCCAAAGACTCTTGCAATTGTTCCCAAAATCTGGCAACAAATTGGGCTCCTCGGTCAGAAACAATGGTCCGAGGTAATCCGTGCAAACACACAATTCGGTCAATATACAATTCTGCATATTTCTGAGCCTTATCAGTGGTGTGCACAGGAAGAAAATGTGCCACTTTCGTCAATCGGTCCACAATAACCCAAATTGAATCATGATGACGAGAGGTGTTGGGCAGACCCACAATGAAATCCATGCTGATGTCGTCCCACTTCCACGAAGGTACGGACAGTGGTTGCAAGGCTCCAGCTGACTTCAAGTGGCTTGCCTTTATCCTCTGACAGGTGTCACATTCTGATACATACTGGGCTATCTCCCTCTTCATTCTGGTCCACCAGTACAAAGGCTTCAGATCATGGTACATCTTGGTGCTTCCTGGATGCATAGAGAATTTGGAGAGATGAGCTTCATCCAAAATTTTCCTCTTGAGGTCCTGGTCTTTAGGAACTACCAATCTGCTTTTGAACCATAACACACCCTTTTTATCCTGGCGGAAACAATTACACTTCTCAACCTTCTGATGGAGATTCTTTTTGATAATTTGCACTCCCTTGTCACTGAGCTGGGCCATGATAATCTGGTCTTGCAAAGCTGGCTCAACAGAAATGTGAGACAAAGAACCAGAAGGAATCACTTCAATTTGCATCTTGCTCAACTCATCACACAAGGTGTTAATGCGAGAATCCATCAGAATACAATTGCATTGCAACTTCCGACTCAAGGCATCTGCTACCACATTAGCTTTTCCTGGGTGATAATGTACCTCCAGGTCATAACCCTTGATCAGCTCTAGCCATCTTCTCTGCCTCATGTTGAGATCAGCCTGAGTAAAAATGTACTTAAGGCTCTTATGATCAGTGAAGATGTTGCAGTGGGTTCCCATTAGATTGTGCCTCCACATCTTCAATGCATGAACCACTGCTGCTAACTCGAGGTCATGAGTGGGATAATTTTGCTCATGAGGCCTGAGTGCTCTTGAGGCATAAGCAATGACTCGGTTGTCTTGCATCAAGACACAACCTAGCCCGGTGCCAGAGGCATCGCAATATACATCAAAAGGCTTGCTGCTGTCGGGTTGTGCCAATACTGGTGCTGTGGTCAGATGCTGCCTTAATGCATGGAAGGCATCTTCGCACTTCTGACTCCACACAAACTTGACTTCCTTCTTCAGCAACTCAGTAATAGGCTTCGCAATTCGAGAGAAGTCCGGAATAAATCTTCGGTTATAACCAGCTAATCCCAGAAAACTCCGAATCTGGCGAACAGTTGTTGGTGGCCTCCAGTTCATCACTTCTTGCACTTTATCAGGATCAACAGCTATTCCAGCCTGAGAGATAGTGTGACCCAAGAATTTGATTTCCTTTAGCCAAAAATCACACTTGGATAACTTGGCATAAAGGTGGTGCTCTCGCAGACATTGAAGTACTACATGCAAATGCCCGGCATGTTCTTCTTCGTTCTTTGAGTACACCAAAATGTCATCGATGAAAACCACCACGAACTTGTCCAATTCCGGCATGAAAACAGAATTCATCAGATACATGAAATATGCTGGTGCATTTGTCAGCCCGAATGACATCACCAAGAATTCATATAGCCCATATCTGGTTGAGAATGCCGTCTCTTTGGAATATCACTTGCTCGTATTTTGATCTGATGGTAGCCAGAGCGAAGGTCTATCTTGGAAAACACCTTGGCCCCGACCAACTGGTCAAAGAGAACATCAATACGAGGCAAAGGATACTTGTTCTTGATAGTTACCGCATTAAGAGGGCGGTAATCTATACACAGCCTCAAACTTTCATCCTTCTTCTTCACAAACAGTGCTGGACATCCCCAAGGCGAAGTGCTTCGGCGAATAAAACCCTTATCCAGCAATTCTTGCAATTGCTTCTTCAATTCTGCCAACTCAGCGGGTGGCATTCGGTAGGGCCTCTTGGAAATTGGGGCCGTTCCCGGTTGCAACTCGATGGCGAATTCAATATCCCGGTCCGGTGGCATTCCTGGCAATTCATCAGGGAAGACATCTGCATATTCACAGACCACTGGGATCTTCTTCAGTGGTAACTCCGTCATAGAGAAGGCACATGACTGAGAAGAACCCTGACTAGGCAGAATCAAAGTGAAATTCCCGCAGAAAGGAGAATTAACTTCCACGGTACGACTGGCTACATCAAGCACAACTTGGTGCAAGGTCATCCAATTTGCTCCTAGAATAATGTCCACATTTTCCAGTCCCAACACAAGAAGAGTGGTTTTGACAATGTGGCTTCCCAGTTGGATAGGCACACTTTGGTTTAATTGATTAGTTGCAATTTTACCCCCAGGTGTGACTATCATGAATGACCCTTTTGAGTGAGAGAATGGCAGTTTACATTTAGCACTGAACTTTTGGCTAATGAAACTATGAGATGCACCAGAATCAAATAGAATTAAAGCAGGTTGATTATAAACAGAAAAGATACCGGTCATGATAGGAGCTCCTTCTGGTACTTCCTCCAGAGTAGTGAAGTTGAGCTTCCCTTGCCTGACTTGCACCTTCTGCTTTCTTCCCTTGTCTTGATTTGGTGCTGGCATCTGCCTCTGCTGGTTCCTGGGACAATTCTTGGCATAGTGGCCCACATTGCCACAAGTGAAACACTTGTTCCCATTGCCCTGGCGGAACTGCTGCTGCTGCGGAGGCTGATTGTTCCTTGGGGTGGGAGCTGGGTAGCGGTTGGGTGCCGGTTGCTGCTGCTGCTGAGGTGGCCTGATCACCCATCTGCCTGCCTGCCGCTGAAAACCCCTGCTCTGATTGTGAGAAACAATCCGGAACCTCTGAGCCTGAGCGGATGGTGCTGCCATTGGTGCCTTTCTCTTCTTCTCTGCCCGGTGAGCAACAATACAATCCTCCTGGGAGATGGCCATGTTGACCAACTCATTGAAGCTATCAGCCCGGACAGTGTTGAGTCGTTCCCGCAGCTTGGTATTGAGACCCCTGCGGAAGCGATCCCTCTTCTTTTCATCAGAATCAGCATGATACCCTGCATACTGGCATAAGTCGTTGAAGGCTTGCGCATACTGCAGTACCGTGCGGGTTCCTTGATTAAGGGCCAGAAATTCGTTCAACTTCCGATCAAGAATGCCAGCTGGGATGTGGTGTCCTCTGAAGGCAGTCTTGAACTCCTCCCAAGATACCTCACGATCAGCGGGGAGCATAGCACGGAAGTGGTCCCACCAAGTCCGAGCAGGGCCGCGAAGCTGCTGTGCGGCGAAGCGAGCCTTAGCCTCATCAGGGCAGTCTCCCGTGAGGAGGGGAAACTTGGACTCGACGACGAGAAGCCATACATCGGCGTCCAACAGATCCTCTGCCTTGGTGAACAAGGGCGGCTGCGTGCTCAGAAACTCCTGGTAAGTTGCCATAGCCGGAGGTCGCTGATGCTGGCCTCCACCATGCTGCTGAGGGTGGGGCTGACGCTGCAAGAGCTGTCGCAGAATCTCATTCTGCTGGGCCATCAGCTCCTGCACTGTGGGAGCTGGAGGAGGTGGCGGGGGAACCTGCTCGTTCTGCCCGCGACGCTGCCTAGCTGCCATCTGAAAACAGAGATTGTCGCCATTGTTATCCCAACTCACAGTTCCGAACGACAAGATATCATCTCATATGGAAGGAAAAATGCCATAATCATAATATTAGGTTCGAAATGAAGATAACATAGTGACAAATATCCCACAGATTTCAAAAGTTCACAGGGTTACATCAATCAGGGGAAAGTACCCATAAGCCTAGTCCAAAATGTGATATTACTAAGCTCGCATAGGTTTCTATCCGCCTAAAAGTGTCGAAGTGACTGCTTAACCCTGGGCGGTGGAAGCGACACTGGATACGGGTAAAGGAGGCATCACAGAGGTAGTCCCATTGGCACCAGGGGCTGGTCCTAGCTCCTCGGGAGCCTCTTCTCCCTCGCTTCCTGCTTCATTGGCCTCCATCTCCAGGTGGTGCATGTCCAAGTGGTCATTTGCTTCTTCGAGTTCCCTCTGCACATCGTGAAGCTGGTTCTCCAAGACATCGATAGTGTTGTCTCGGATCTCCACCTGCTGCTCCAAGGTGGCAATGCGCTGGCTCAACCTCTCCACCTGCAGATCCTTCTCCACCAACTCCGTGGATAGGTCGACCACAAAATCTTCCCGACTGTCAAGAGTGAGCTTGGCAGTCTGAGCGGTGTTAGCAAGGAGTGCCATAGCATTGCTCTGAAGGGCCTGAAGGCGGTACAGCGCACTCATGCACTGAACAGTGACCCTCCCAACCAAGTCAGGATACATCGCCCACACATCCTTTACATGGCTCACGCGGTTACACCACATGGGATCATCCTTCTTCTCAGCAGGGAAGAGTCCCAAGGGGTGCATCACCATCTCCAGGGGATGGTAGCCACAGAAAGTCGTCAGGAGTCTTCATGGCTGCCGCCTCAACGGTGTCGTCCGTCTTGAGTCCAATCGTCTCAGAATCAAGAGAACGCCAACCCGGCTGAAGGGGGTGAGCCTCCAAAGTCAGCCAGACCCGACAACGAGGTACTCGATGCTCCTCATACAACTGCACCGTGTACAAAGGGGGCGTAGGTTAACCGGCGGAGTTAAGCACTTCCCACAAGATGGAAGGAAAGCCATCGCGGGAAAGGAAGTCAGAGCTGAAACGAGAGTCTCCTCCACTGGCGGGGGTGGGTGAATTCATCTGCGGAAGGGAATCAATGGTAAAGATTATGGTGGAAGGAAAAAAAGAAAAAGAGAGCCCGGATGGTCTTTAAAGAAAGGGGGTTAGCTCAAATTTTAATTTTTCTTGGTGTTTTATAATGCATGCATGCTGGAAGAAACGTTGCCTCTCAAAAGAAAATAGGGTGCCTTTTTAGGGCATCCTTAAAAATATAAGTACTGGCCCACGGGGCCTACTTAGTTAGCCACCTATTCTTCCCTCTATGCCTAAGGCCTTTCGTCCTAGGTCTAGCGGTCTAGTCCTGACGATCTGTAGTAGTTTCTAGGCAAGTTTTAGATTTTGAAAATTGGTATTCATGGTTTATTGTCCTTCTCTGTGGTGGAATTTGCTCCGATACCAGCTGTGGCAGAACCACCCGAATTATTCCAGCTTAAGTGCCCATGTTACGCCTCAGGGGCCGTAACACACTTAAATCGGAATAACCCGTCAGTCCTTCAGATCTAGTCTGATAGAGCCACTTAACCAGGATCAAATTCCACAATCTCACTCGAAGGTGAGTCACAGAAGAAATACAATAAAACAGGAAACCTCAAATTAAGTACTGAGTTATTACATAAATCGGAGTTGTTGAGTAGCAAATAAAGTTCACAAAATAAAGTGCAGCAGATAATCGATGTCGTCGGTAATGAGGAAATGGGCAAGGCCTAGCCCACTATTCCTCATGCTCCTCTCCTGCCGGAGCAACATCCCACTCGACCGTCCAACCCGGTGGCAGGGTGGTAGGCCAAGTCACACCATCAACCATTTCCTGAATGGTACCTGCAAAAATTGTGCCACAAGCAAGGCTGAGTATACTAATACTCAGCTAGACTTAACCGGTGTGAGGAGTCTACTCCTCTACCTCTAGACTATGCAGCTGTTTGGCTGAGGGGTTTGGTTTGCCAAAAGCACTAGCTGTTTCTAAAAGCAAATTATCGCCTTTCAAATTCTATCATCATTAACTTAGCTAGATTTGCTCCTTCTAAGCATACGTGGTAACAATCCATTAGTTCAATCAACAATTTATCTCATGTAACCACATTTCACTTCTTACTCGATGCAGTACAAGGAATCAAGCAGTCTCATTAGCTGCGAGAAGCAGACGATTCGAATCGAGTTTTAATCTTGCAAGGTAAACCTAAACACACGGCATGTCAGGGTACTCCGACCCCACATATGACAACCGTCCCCATCGATTCCCCGTTCGCGTCCAGGCCTCACCGCCTTGGCATACAATGCTCCACTGACCCCGGCTGCCGCCGTGCAGTGACCGCACTTGTACCCACCATAGCTAGCATGGGAGACCCAGTCTCAGGTCGCATGAGGGATAAAGTCCGCGCCCGGCTTCACTCAGGTACTAGGTTTACCGGTTACCATTTTTCCCGGCATGTGCTTAGTACGTTCAAAAGCTTGACTCAGGTATCCACACATGAATCCTTAATTCATTTTTCCCGTCTCATGGACAAGGCATCCTCCCTAGATCCAAGTCCATAAACCAACATATCCCATTATCAAGATGAATACAATCAATTCCTGACCTCGCGCGAGTGCTAGAAAAATCACTCGACTTCTACCGAGATCCTGATTAGCAAGCAGCTACTCGACCTAGCATACTAGTATTCATCTCAAAAAGGAATCCTAAGTTCATGCAACTAGAGGTTTCAAGCAACTCCTACACTTAAGTGCACATTGCAATCCTACAAGCATTAAGTGTAGTAAAATAGCATAATTAACAGGTTATGCATAAAACCGGGGCTTGCCTTCAATTACTGGGGCTGCGGGGAGATCCTCGATAGCAGCCTCTGAAGCCTGCTCCTGGTCCTCCTCTTGGACAGGTCCTTGCTCGGGGATGAGCACGTACTCTCCGTCGGCAAGATTACAATCTAATGAATGCAATGCGTAAGATATATGCATGATATGATATGTGCTTTTAGAAATCACAACTTCAAAGGTGCATGATCTTCTTGAGTTAAACAAGGTTAACTTTGCTTATGTAAGACCCTTGGGTGGGGTATACTTGGTAAATTGGTTTAAACTTAGCTAAGGTAAGTAGTAGATTAAATTTTTGGGGTTCCATTGAGTTCCTTTTAAGTCTTAGGGAGAATTGATAAGTACTCAAGTTAGATTTATTGAGGTGGGGTTTATTTCTTCTTTCCTTTTCTTTTATTTTCTTTAATGTTTTGGAGTAGGTTTGAACTACAAGTTGCCTTTATAAAATTCCATAAATTCTGCAAAAATGACAGTGGCTTGCTACTGGTGTGTGTTTTTCTGTCTCAAAATTTGGGGATCAGAAAGTGAATAGTTTTCTCTGGACAAAATTATTAAATTCTAGGGCCGAAGGGGTGCTTTGAACTACAACTACTATTTAACAGTGGGCAATTCTCCAAAACTTATTTTTGCTGGCTTTTAGGTGTTATAACATGACTTGATACAGATTTCCAATCATTAATACCTTTTAATTATTTTTCTATGGTTTTCTCAAGTTTCTAGCCAAATGGGTGCTTTCTACTACCACTATATTTGAAAAACATCAAACAACAGAGTTCTTATTTTTCTTGGTTATTATTTTGTGCAAGAGCAATCATTCTGAAGTTTGACCTCTTTTTGCTTAAGGGAAGGGGTGGTATGCATTATTTGAATTAAGTGGCCTTTCTCATAAAACACTAGCAATAGGTGTGAGTTTGCTTCTTTTTCATGGGTTTGCATTTTTATCTGGTAGTTCATTTCATTATGGATTTAGCAAATTTTTGGTTGCCCATTATCACATTAATAGGGGTTGTTCCTGATTTATTTGGAAAATGCCTTATTATCACTTTATATTTATTTTCCTTACTTAAAAAGTTGGGCTGAGGTGCTCTTTATTTTTGTAGTGGGGCTCTGGTGGTTGTAAGTCCACTGGATTTTTATTAATCATTTTGGTTATAGTTTTGCTACTCTAATAATTGAGTTTCAGTCCAAATAAGGCTAATTAAAATATTTTAATTTAAAACTGGTTCAATTTAATGGTCTCTGTATTTTTCCTAGGTTTTCTGTTACATAAGTAAACTAGGAAAAATAATCTTAATCACTGTTCATTTATTTCCAATGCCTTTCTGATTTTCTCTTTGTTTTGGGCAAAATAGCTTTAAAGGAATAAGCACATCATAATTTCCAATGCTGGGGTTCCTACTATTTTTAAACAGTGTCTAAATGAGGTTTGAACATCTACAAATTTTCTTAAGTTCAGCACAGAAGAAAAACTAATTTTCCTTAATTAAGCAAGGTTTGGTAGGTTTCTGTTTTTAATTTAAAACTCTAAAAACTAGAACAGAAAGCATAGGGTTTATTATTTTTAAATGATGGTTCATAATATTCAGGAGCTAGCAAAATTGGTTTGACAACTTTTTATGAAGAATTCATCAAGTTATGGGTTTTCTAAGTTCTCTGGTCATTTAAAAAAAGAATAACAGAATTGGTTTAATGGAAATCCACTTTGCACTGGGGTCCCTGGCGGGTTTTTAAGTTTTCTTCGCCGGATCAGTCCTTAGGCTACTATTCACATGAGTCACTAACGTTACAAAAAACCCCTCGGGTTCTACAGATCCTAACTCGAGGTCCTTCTTCTACCTCAAACAGTAACCGCGGCGGAAGAAAGGGCGGAGGGGCTTACCGGCGGCGAGATTGCTCCGGTGAAGTGGTCGAGGACGAAGGGGAGGTCTCGGGGATCACAACGGTGTGCAGGTCGCCGTCGGAGATGGCCGGAGTCGGTCAGTCCACGCGCGCAGGCGGGGATGCTCGTCGGCAGCGAGGAGACCGGCCTGGTCACGGCGATATAATTCAATTAGATGGGTCAGGGAGGTTCACGGGATGCTAGAGAAGATATGAGCGCAAGGGATTGGACGGAGACTCACTGGATAGCTCGGTCCACGCGCGGCGGCGGAAGACCGAAGTCCGGTGAGGTCGATCTCGGGCCTCCGGTGAAGTCTGGCTGGGTCCGAGGGCTTGGCAAGCTTCACGGGCTACTGGCGGAGCTAGCCGAAGCACTGGCTTGCCCAGAGGATGGCTGGAGTGGGCTGGCCACGATGGCCGAAGCTCTGGCGGCAATGGCGGGCGAAATTGAGCTCGCCGGAGCTAAGGAAAGGGGGCTAGCCGGTGAGGGTGAGTGCGGGGCGAAGTGAGGTGCGCCCGGGGAGGCTTTATAGGCGCGGGCGGGCACGGCCGAGGGCGTGGGCGCGTGGCGGACTTGACCGGACGCCGGGGTGAGCGCGCGCGCAGGTTGGGCGAGCTCTGGCGTGCCGACCAGGGTCGAACACGTGTGCCCGTGCGTTCTGCCCAAGTTCTGGCGCGTGTGGTCGCTCATCCGAGCCAGCTCTCGCCTTGGTCAGTGCATAAAACCTCTTCTCCTCCCTACAAGCTACCAATCTTGTGTGGGGGTCATAGGATTTTGCCTACTGGTTGCAGAGATATGGAGCCAGGAAATCCGGTCTGTCTCCCTGCCCAAACCCGAGGCAAATCCAAGGTTTTGTCGTGTCTAGGGCTCGCATCCCAATGCCATCTTCTGGCACACGACAGAGGGGTTAGTTAGACACAATTTTGTCAATGGGGCCATTAGGATTCGAGTTAGGGATCAAGGTGAACATCCCTGATCTTTGGCTCAAGGTCTGAATTTCAGAATTCTGAAATTCAGAATTCCCATTAAGTCCCCACATGAGAAGCTTGATTTGGGGCTTTATTTGAGTTATTTTGGCTAAGCTTTCTCAACCTTTCTTGTTGCTTATTAAATATACTTCAATTTTTATAATTGGCTCAAGTCATAATTTTAAACTTTTCATCCCCTTTTTCTTATTTTCTTGAATTTTGCTCATGGGGCTCACTTAGGGTTTTTAATTAGGGTTGCACATTCTACCCTTTTCAAGGACTCAATTGTTTTGATCATGATACTTTTAAGTATATACTTGGTGAATTCTTTATTACTTAAGTTATTTTGGTGCTCATGCTTACTTTGGTTCACATAAAATAATGGTTCTTGGTTTGGCATTTGAGAGAAACCCTAGGTGACACTGGGGTGTCACAACAACTCAAATGGAGCTCAAGTCACTATCTCAAAGAATAAAATGCGCGAAGTTGGAGTCTTGGAGTCTTAGAATGTTTCTTGTAAGCTTGGGTATCTCCTCCATGCGCCTAGGGGTCCTTTTTATAGCCCCAAGGCAGCTAGGAGCCGTTAGATGCCAACAAGGAAGGCTATCCTTGCCTTCTGTCGGGTGGCGCACCGGACAGTCACTGTAGACGGTCTGGTGCCGATCTCCTTCCTATTCTGGCGCAGACGACCGTTGCATCTCCAGGCCAGATGGCGCATCGGACACTGTCCGGTGCACACCGGACAGTCCGGTGCCCCCTGCCGACCGTTGGCGTGGGCCACGCGTCGCCCGCGGATTGCACGGCCGACCGTTGCGCTGGCGACCGTTGGCTCACCAGACAGTCCGGTGCACCACCGGACAGTCCGGTGAATTATAGTCGTACGCCGCCGATTTTTCCCGAGAGTGGCCTGTTCACCGGAAGGCAGCCTGGCGCACCGGACACTGTCCGGTGCACCACCGGACAGTCCAGTGTGCTAGACTGAGCTAAGTTTTGGCTGCACCGAGCCAAGTCTTTTTGGTTCTTTTCTTCTTTTCTTCTCACTGTTTCTAGCACTTAGATAAAACATATTATTACTTAAAAACTATGTACTAAGTCTAGAAACATACCTTCTCTTCGATTTGCACTTCTCTCTTCATTTAGCACATAAGAACTTATTTAAATGTGTTGGGAACTTAATCACCAAAACATAATAGAAATTGCCCAAGGGCACATTTCCCTTTCAATGCACCCGCCCTAAATCCTAAGATGAGGAGGGGCCTAAGCGTTTTGCCTGCTAGGTGGAAACGGGAAGAATACAAGAACACACAAGGATTTAGAGTGGTTTGGGCCGCTGGAGCGTAATACCCTACTCCATTGTGTGATGTATTGAGCTTGAGAGCTTGTATGAACTTGTGAGCCTGAGTTGGGTCTAAGTGTGTCTGCCTTGTAACGTTGCGTGCCTCCCCTTTTATAGCTCAAGGGGGCACGTACAAGGGTGCTGAGCCCCGACATGCGGGCCCAGGAACATCACAGATGTAATACTTGGAGCAACTAATGCTGGTCTCCAGTGCAATCTCCTTGCGCCCTGATATCCATGGTCTGCGTAGCATTGGCGTGCAGCGGAAGCTTCCCTGGCAACGTACGAGTGATGATGAGCACAGCGTATGCCACAGCACGGGCGTACTGCCTGCCACCGGAATGGACAGGCACGCCGCCTGCAGGATGGCCTGGTCGCCGCCCGTCAGCAGAGTGGACAGGGCTCATTTAATGCTGAGGCGGCATATCGCCTGCCAGTGGAGTGGACAGGGCTCATTAAATACCGAGGCGGCACATTGCCTGCCAATGGAGTGGACAGGCGGCGCAGCTTATCCTCAATTAATGCAGAGGCCGTGCGGCCCATAGGCCTTACGTCACGGGCAGTGGGCCACATGGCAGCATCGGGTCCCCGCCTGAGTGAGGAGCAGAAGCGTACATGACATGGTCTGGACACGTGTCAGCTCTGGACCCCCGCCTGGTCTTGATTAAGGTCCGGGTACTCTTTGTCCCAGAATCTCGGGACCCTGCCGTGAGTGGCCCGAACCCCACACAGAGGGGTCCGGGACCCATACCGGGGGTCCGGTTCGTGCCCGTGGGGGTCCTGGACTTTACCCGGAGGTCCAGTCCGTATATACAGGGGTCCAGGACTTCCCATGGGGTCCGGACCTACTGACGATACCTTGGAGGATATCGTCTTTTCTGGCCACATGGCGGCCCTGGAGCTGCTCGCGTGGTGGGGTCGGGCGCTGTTTGCCACGCGACTAGAGATAGCCGCGTGGACTCCGCGCCTTCATACTATAGTAAGGGGTACCCCTGTTCTAGGGTACTGACAGGGTCAAACCTTTTCCTAAATGATTTTGGTGGTTGAAATGCCCAACACAAATAATTGGACTAACTAGTTTGCTCTAGATTATATGTTCTACATGTGCTAAAGGTTCAACACAAACCAATAAAAAGATCAAAGTTAGGGTTCAAAAAAAAGGAGCAAAAGAAATCGAAGAGAACCCTGGTCAAGCGCACCAGACTGTCCGGTGTGCCACCGGACAGTGTCCGGTGCCCCAGGGACCGTACAGGTTGAACTCCTCACCTTCGGGTTTCTGGACAGCCGCTCCGCTATAATTCTTTGAACTGTCCGGTGGGTCACCGGACTGTCCGGTGTACTAGCGGAGCAACGGCTCCAGCAACGGTCGACTCCAACGAACACCTGCAAAAGGGCTACAGTGCGCGGACAGTTCGTGCAGAGTCAGAGCAGCGCCATAAGGCGCACCAGATAGTGAACAAGGACTGTCCGGTGCGGCACCGAACCGTCCGGTGGCCCAGGCTGTCAGAGCTCCAACGGTCGAAACCGTCAGAACCCTAACGGTTGGGTGACGTGGCTGGTGCACCGGACTGTCCGGTGCACCCATCGACAGCAGCCCTCCCTAACGGTTGTTTTGGTGGTTGGGGCTATAAATACCCCCCAACCACCATTATTCAAGGCATCTAAGTTTTTCAGACATCTCATTCAATACAAGAGCTAGTGCAATCAATACAAGACACAATTCAAAAGAATCAAAGCCTCTCCAAGTCCCAAATACACTACAAACGCCTAGTGACTAGAGAGAGAGTTTTCTCGTGTTCTTTGAGCTCTTGTTCTTGGATCGCTTTCTTCTTCCCATTCTTGTTCTTCAAAGCACTTGTAATCAAAGCAAGAGACACCAATTGTGTGGTGGTCCTTGTGGGGTCTAAGTGACCCGTTTGATTAAGGAGAAAGCTCACTCGGTCTAGATGACCGTTTGAGAGAGGGAAAGGGTTGAAAGAGACCCGGTCTTTGTGACCACCTCAACGGGGATTAGGTTCTCAAGAACCGAACCTCGGTAAAACAAATCATCGTGTCATCTGCTTCATTTTCTTTTGATTTGTTTTCCCCTCTCTTTCAGACTCAGATTTATTTCTAACGCTAACCCTAGCTTGTAGTTGTGCTTTAAGTTTATAAATTTCAGTTTCCGCCTATCCACCCCCTCTAGGCGACTTTCAATTGGTATCAAAGCCCGGTACTTCATTAGAGTCTAACAACTCGAAGTGATGACGGGAGGATCCGCCAAGAGGGAGATGAAAATAGCCACAAGCCATAGGAAGGCTCCATCAAGGGAGTCTGGCGCCAAAGGAAGGGAGGAATCACCTCCCCGTGTCAAGTCGCACCGGAGTGGCGACAAGAAGAAGAAAATGAAGAAAGTGGTCTACTACGAGACCGATTCTTCGTCGCCCTCCACATCCGGCTCCGACGCGCTGTCCATCACTTCTAAGCGCCAAGAGCGCAAGAAGTTTAGTAAGATCCCCCTATGTTATCCTCGAATTTCTAAACGCACTCCTTTACTTTCCGTCCCATTAGGCAAACCACCGGTTTTTGACGGTGAAGATTATTGTATGTGGAGTGACAAAATGAGGCATCATCTAACCTCACTCCACTCTAGCATTTGGGACATTGTTGAGTTTGGAGCGCAGGTACCATCCGTGGGAGATGAAGCATATGATTCGGATGAGGTCGCCCAAATCCGACATTTTGACTCCCAAGCCACCACTATACTCCTTGCCTCTCTATGTCGAGAGGAGTATAATAAGGTGCAAGGGTTGAAGAGTGCCAAGGAGATTTGGGACGTGCTAAAGACTGCACATGAAGGGGATGAGGTGACCAAGATCACCAAGCAGGAGACGATCGAGGGGGAGCTCGGTCGATTCATCCTCGACTAAGGAGAGGAGCCACAAGCCATGTACAACCGGCTCAAGACCTTGGTCAACCAAGTGCGCAACCTCGGGAGCACCAAATGGGATGACCATGAAATGGTCAAGGTTATTCTAAGATCACTTGTTTTTCGCAATCCTACTCAAGTTCAATTAATACGTGGTGATCCTAGATATAAGCTAATGTTTCCCGAGAAAGTGATAGGAAAGTTTGTGAGCTTTGAGTTCATGATCAAAGGCTCCAAACAAATTGTCGAGCAAGGCGACACCTCCACACCCGAGGTGCAACCCATCGCATTTAAGGCGACAGAGGAGAAGAAAGAAGAGTCTACATCAAGTAGGCTCCCCATCGACGCCTCCAAGCTCGACAACGAGGAAATGGCGCTCATCATCAAGAGCTTCCGCCAAATCCTCAAGCAAAGGAGGGGGAAGGATTACAAACCCTGCTCCAAGAAAGTATGCTACAAGTGTGGTAAGCCCAGTCACTTTATAGCAAAATGTCCTATTTCTAGTGATAGGGGCGACGACAAGAAGGAAGGAGGAAGGAAAAGAAGAAGTACTACAAGAAGAAGGGCGGTGATGCCCACGTGTGTCGGGAATGGGACTCTGACATGAACTCCACCGACTCCTCCTCTGACGAGGACGCCGCCAACATCACCGTCACCAAAGGCCTCCTCTTCCCCAATGTCGGCCACAAGTGCCCCATGGCAAAGGACGACAAAAAGAAGAAGGTAAAATCTAGAGCCTCCACTAAATATATGACATCTAGTGATGAGGGTAGCTCTAGTGATGATGAAGATGATTTGCTTGCTCTTTTTGCCAACTTAAACATGCAACAAAAATAAAAATTGAATGAATTGATAGGTGCCATTCATGAGAAGGATGAACTCTTGGATAGCCAAGAGGAATTCCTTATTAAGGAAAACAAAAGGCATGTTAAAGTTAAAAATGCTTATGCTCAGGAAGTAGAGAAAAAAATGAAAACTTGTCTAAAGAGCTTAGCATTTGCCATGACACTGTCTTTAACCTTAGAACTGAGAATGCCAAATTACTTGCTAAGGTTGAAAAGAGAAATGTTTGTAATGATTCAATTGTCAATCTTAAAAATGATAATGCTAGTTTAATTGCTAAGATTGACAAATTGAATTAATCAATTTCTAGCCTTAAGATTGAGAATGATAAATTAATTTCTAAGGCTAAGGATTTAAATGTTTGCAATGTTTCTATTTCCTGTCTTAGAGATGAAAATGCCATGCTAAAATCTAAGATAGATGAATTAAAATCTTGCAAACCCTCTACATCCACTGTTGATCATGTTTCTATTTGCATGAGATGTAGAGATATTAATGTTGATGCTATCCATGATCACCTAGCTTTAATTAAAGAACAAAATGATCACATAGCTCAACTAACTGCTAAAATTAATGAGCATGAGATAAAGAATGAAAATTTTAAATTTGCTAGAAGCATGCTCTATAATGGGAGACGCCCTGGCATTAAGGATGGCATTGGCTTCCAACAGGGAGACAATGTCAAGCTTAATGCCCCTAAGAGATTGTCCAATTTTGTTAAGGGCAAGGCTCCCATGGCACAGGATAACGAGGGTTACATTTTATATCCTGCTGGTTATCCTGAGCATAAAATTTGGAGAATTCATTCTAGGAAGTCTCATTCTGGTTTTCATCATGCTTTTATGTATAAGAATGAGACATCTAGTTCTAGGCATTCTACCCATGTTAAAATGCCTAAAAAGAAATCTCCTGTTGCATCAAATGAGCCTAATGTTTCATTTAATACTTTTGATGCTTCTTATGTTTTAACTAACAAATCAGGCAAAGTAGTTGCCAAATATGTTGGGGGCAAACACAAGGGCTTCAAGACTTGTGTTTGGGTACCCAAGGTGCTTGTTTCTAATGTGAAAGGACACAAGACCGTTTGGGTACCTAAGAACAAGGCCTAAATTGTTTTGTAGGTTTATGCATCCGGGGGCTCAAGTTGGATCATTGATAGCGGATGCACAAACCACATGACAGGGGAGAAAAGGATGTTCTCCTCCTACGAGAAAAACGAATATCCCCAAAGAGCTATCACATTCGGGGATGGAAATCAAGGTTTGGTCAAAGGACTTGGTAAAATAGCTATATCACCTGACCATTCCATTTCTAATGTTTTTCTTGTAGATTCTTTAGATTACAATTTGCTTTCTGTTTCTCAATTATGCAAAATGGGTTACAACTGTCTTTTTCTGGATATAAGTGTTACTATCTTTAGAAGAAGTGATGATTCAGTAGCATTTAAGGAAGTATTAGAGGGTCAACTATACTTAGTTGATTTTAATAGAGCTAAACTCGATACTTGCTTAATTGCTAAGACTAATATGGGTTGGCTCTGGCATCACCGACTAGCCCATGTTGGGATGAAGAATCTTCACAAGCTTCTAAAGGGAGAACACATTTTGGGACTAACAAATGTTCATTTTGAGAAAGACAGGGTTTGTAGCGCATGTCAAGCAGGAAAGCAAGTTGGTACCCACCATCCACACAAGAACATCATGACGACCGACAGGCCGCTTGTGCTACTCCACATGGATTAATTTGGTCCGATCGCTTACATAAGCATCGGCGGGAGTAAGTATTGTCTTGTAATTGTGGATGACTATTCTTGCTTCACTTGGGTATTCTTTTTATAGGAAAAATCTCAAACCCAAGAGACCTTAAAGGGATTCTTGAGACAAGCTCAAAATGAGTTCGGATTAAGTATCAAGAAAATAAGAAGCGACAACGGGACGGAGTTAAAGAACTCTCAAATTGAAGGCTTTCTTGAGGAGGAGGGCATCAAGCATGAGTTCTCTTCTCCCTACACACCTCAACAAAATGGTGTAGTGGAGGGGAAGAATAGAACTCTATTGGACATGGCAAGTACCATGCTTGATGAGTACAAGACTCCGGACCGGTTTTGGGCCGAGGCGATTAACATCGCCTGCTACGCCATCAACCGGCTCTACCTTCACCGAATCCTCAAGAAGACATCTTATGAACTCCTAACCGGTAAAAAGCCCAATGTTTCATATTTTAGAGTCTTTGGTAGCAAATTCTTTATTCTTGTTAAAAGAGGTAGAAGATCTAAATTTGCTCCTAAGGTTGTAGAAGGCTTTTTACTTGGTTATGATTCAAACACAAGGGCATATAGAGTCTTCAACAAATCCACTAGATTAGTTGAGGTTTCTTGTGACATTGTGTTTGATGAGACTAACGGCTCTCAAGTAGAGCAAGTTGATCTTGATGAGCTAGATGATGAAGAGGCTTCGTGCGTCGCGCTAAGGAACATGTCCATTGGGGTGTGTGTCCTAAGGAAACCAAAGAGCCTCCACAAGCACAAGATCAACCATCATCTTCAAATCAAGCATCTCCACCAACTCAAGATGAGGATCAGGCTCAAGACAATGAAGGAGAAGATCAAGAAGATGAGCCACCTTAAGAGGAGGGCAATGATCAAGGGGGAGATGACCATGATCAAGACAAGGAAGATGATCAAGAAGAACAGGGTCAAAGACCGCCACACCCAAGACTCCACCAAGCAATACAACGAGATCACCCCGTGAACTCCATCCTCGGCGATATTCATAAGGGGGTAACCACTTGATCTCGTGTCGCTCATTTTTGTGAGCATTACTCCTTTGTTTCCTCTATTGAGCCATACAGGGTAGAGGATGCATTAAGAGATTCGGATTGGGTGTTGGCAATGCAAGAGGAGCTCAACAACTTCACGAGGAATGAGGTATGGCATTTAGTTCCATGTCCTAATCAAAATGTTGTAGGAACCAAGTGGGTATTCCGCAACAAGCAAGATGAGCATGGTGTCATGACAAGGAACAAAGCCCGACTTGTGGCCAAGGGATATTCACAAGTCGAAGGTTTGGATTTCGGTGAAACCTATGCACTCGTAGCTAGGCTTGAGTCATTTCATATATTACTTGCCTATGCTACTTACCATGGCTTTAAACTTTATCAAATGGACGTGATCCCCATTAGCCATTCAGTATCACTTTTTGAGGGATCACCAACAAAGGGGGATATCGAGATTGCTTATGTTATCACCAAAGAACAATTAGTCGATATCTTTACCAACCCATTAGATGAGAAAACCTTTACCAAACTTAGGAATGAGCTAACATTCTTGATTCTCGGAACTTTGGTTGATACTTTGCACACATAGCTCATTTATATACCTTTGATCATATCTCTTTTATGCCTACGACTAATGAGTTTTTGAGTGTATTCCTATGCTAAGTCGTAGATTGAAAGGGAAATGGAGTCTTCGGTGAAGACAAGGCTTCCACTCCACTCTATCGGTATTATTTACCCTTCGCTGTCACTCCGCACCGTTCTTCACTTTGGTATAATCTTCACTCTTATTACTGGTACCAATGGGGAGAAAGTAATAAGGGCTCTCAAAAGACTCTGTTTTTGGCGATTAATGCCAAAGGGGGAGAAATATAGCCAAAAGCAAAAGGACCGCACCACCACCAATTTCAAAAGTTTTTAAAAGAAGTTTTCAATTGGCATCTTATGATAAAATTTTTTAATAGACATATTTCAAATTGATATATTTAAAGGAGGATTTTTCAATTGGTATCTAAAATATTTGATCTTCTTTCAATTGGTAAAACCCTCTTGAACACTAAGAGGAGAATTTCAATTCAGGGGGAGTTTTGTTTAAGTCAAAGGAAAAGCATTTGAAACAAGGGGAGAAAATTTCAAATCTTGAAAATGCTTCTTGCAATCTTATTAATATACCTTTGACTATTTGCAAATGGACTTTGAAAAGATTTTCCAAAAGAATTTGCAAAATCAAAACTAGTGGTCCAAAGTGTTAAAAGAAAGAAAGCAATCCATGCATATCTAATGAAAGTATAAATTAGTTTAATTCCAAGCAATCTTTGCACTTACCTTATGCAAACTAGTTCAATTCTGCATTTATATACTTGCTTTGGTTTGTGTTGGCATCAATCACCAAAAAGGGGGAGATTGAAAGGGAAATAGGGTCAAACCTTTTCCTAAATGATTTTGGTGGTTGAAATGCCCAACACAAATAATTGGACTAACTAGTTTGCTCTAGATTATATGTTCTACATGTGCTAAAGGTTCAACACAAACCAATAAAAAGATCAAAGTTAGGGTTCAAAAGAAAGGAGCAAAAGAAACCGAAGAGAACCCTGGTCTGGCGCACCGGACAGTGTCCGGTGCCCCAGGGACCGTACAGGCTGAACTCCTCACCTTCGGGTTTCTAGACAGCCGCTCCGCTATAATTCATCGGACTGTCCGGTGGGTCACCGGACTGTCCGGTGTCCCAGCGGAGCAACGACTCCAGTGCAACGGTCGACTCCAACAGACACCTGCAAAAGGGCTACAGTGCGCAGACAGTTCACGCAGAGTCAGAGCAGCGCCAGAAGGCGCACCGAACAGTGAACAAGGACTGTCCGGTGCGGCACCGGACTGTCCGGTGGCCCAGGCTGTCAGAGCTCCAATGGTCGAAACCGTCAGAACCCTAAAGGTTGGGTGACGTGGCTGGTGCACCGGAAAGTGTCCGGTGGCGCACCGGACTGTCCGGTGCGCCCATCGACAGCAGCCCTCCCTAACGGTTATTTTGGTGGTTGGGGCTATAAATACCCCCCCAACCACCACTATTCAAGGCATCCAAGTTTTTCAGACATCTCATTCAATACAAGAGCTAGTGCAATCAATACAAGACACAATTCAAAAGAATCAAAGCCTCTCCATGTCCCAAATACACTCCAAACGCCTAGTGACTACACAAAGAGTTTTGCTCGTGTTCTTTGAGCTCTTGTTCTTGGATCGCTTTCTTCTTCCCATTCTTGTTCTTCAAAGCACTTGTAATCAAAGCAAGAGACACCAATTGTGTGGTGGTCCTTGTGGGGTCTAAGTGACCCGTTTGATTAAGGAGAAAGCTCACTCGGTCTAGGTGACCGTTTGAGAGAGGGAAAGGGTTGAAAGAGACCCGGTCTTTGTGACCACCTCAACGAGGATTAGGTTCTCAAGAACTGAACCTCGGTAAAACAAATCATCGTGTCATCCGCTTCATTTGCTTTTGATTTGTTTTTCCCCTCTCTTTTAGACTCGGATTTATTTCTAACGCTAACCCCTGCTTGTAGTTGTGCTTTAAGTTCATAAATTTCAGTTTCCGCCTATCCACCCCCTCTAGGGCTTGTTCGTTTTGAAGTGAATTGAGGGGGATTGGAGGGGATTAAATCCCCTCCTATATAAATTTGTATATGAGGGGATTTAATCCCCTCCAATCCCCCTCAATCCACTCCAAAACGAACAAGCCCCTAGGCGGCTTTCACCTGGCCATGTGGAGCGTGTGGTCCTCGAAGGCATGTTTCACGGTAGCAGCATCGTTTTGGGCCAAATGGTCTCCCACTTTGTTAAGATCGGCACTATCGTGATCACAGATGACTTCACTGCCGAACGAAGTGACGAGGAGATAGATCGTATTAAAGAACAAGTTCGCCCTCACGCCCGGTTGATCGCGAGTCGGGTCGACGCGAAGGTCCTCCTGACAGACCATTGGAGTTTGGAGCCACCCGTCGGTGTCTAAACAATATTATTTCATTGTTTTGTAAAAATTGAATGATGAGGCCGAACAATAAGTCGTGCATTTTGGGTGTAATATAACTTCTGGATTGAGCATCGTCTTGCTACCTTTTACTTATGGCCTAGCCCTCGTGTGATCGGTCATCCCAAGTCTATCGTAGCCACGGTCGTTGAGGCCTTATAGGGCAAAGATATGTCAGGGGATGAGTCAGGGTGCTTAGGAAATCTTAAGAGGCGCACGGTAATGAGACATGAGTTCAGGTGCACTTTTGCGGAGTGGTGCCTATTCCTCAGCACCCCGAGCAGAACGTGGCAACTTGGTCGCCATGTTGTTTTTAGCGCAAAAAGTGAAAAAGAGATAGAAATTGTTACTCAAGGGTGGAACTTCCTTAGGTTTTCGATGTTCCATGTGTTGGTCAGGAGATTGTCGTTGCGGTCCTTGAGCTATTAAGCCCCCAGGCATAGGACCTGGGGCGACGATGAAATGCCCCTCCCATGGCGAGGAGAGCTTGTGCTTGTCCTTGGTGGTCATCACCCTTCTCAACACCAGGTCACCGATGTTGGACGATCTGCTACGCAATTGTTGATTGTGGTAGTGTCGCAAGTCTTGTTGGTACTTGGTGGAGCGTATGGCAACCACATCACGCGTGAAGGAAACATGTGACGCCTAAGAGGGGAGGGTGAATTAGGACTTCTAAAACTTTCACTAAAGTAGGCCACAAATAAATCCCTAGAGAAAAACCTATGCAAATAATCAAACTAGAGTGTACAAACTAGGTTTTGTCTAAGTGTTGCTATCTCTACCGAAATGGCTAAGTTTCAATCTACACTATATAAGTATGAATACAAGATTGAAACTTAAATGCTTAATATGAATGCGGAAACTTAAAGAACAAGGTAGAGATGCAAACTCTCGTGGATGACACTGGTGTTTTTACCGAGGTATCCGGAACCACGCAAGGTCCTGACTAATCCTCGTTGGTGCCCCTACGCAAAGGGAAGCCCACGCGAGGGCCAAGCACCTCAGTCGAGTAACTCCGTAGAGATCCATGGGCCTTCTCCACGTGCAAGTGGTGCTCCGCTTCTGGCTCCTCTCGGACGCTCCCTGCCGTCTCCACTATCGAGCTTTCGGCTGAAAACGCCGCGGGCCTCGTTCCCTCCAGTACACGGTGGCGGCCATGACACAAATGCGGTTGTCACGGTCTCGCGAGACTATCGCCCCACTCGGTACAATGATAATGGCTCGCGCAAGAGCCAAGGTTGGTGGTTTATCTAAACTCACTCAACTAACTAGGATTCACCTAGAGCAAGCACTAGAGCGGTCTAACTAACCTTTTTGCACCGGACAGTCCGGACTTCACACCGGACAGTCCGGTGGTCTTCCCTCCATGGTGCCACCTGGAACTAGCCGTTAGGGCTACTATTCCTGGTGCACCACACAGTCCGGCGTGTGGCACCGGACAGTCCGGTGCTCCTGTCCGGACAGTCCGACTGTGGCAGCACTTCTTCTTTTCTTGGACTTTACTTGATATTTATAATATCTTCTTTTGAGGTGTTGCTTTCCTCAATGCCTTGGTCCAAGTAACTTAAGCATCCTGTGAACTACAAACACAAACACTAGCAAACACATTAGTCCATAGGTTATGTTGATCATCAAACACTAAAACATATTAAGCCAAATGGCCCGGGGTCCATTTTCCTGACAATCTCCCCCTTTTTGGCGATTGATGACAACACAACCAAAACAAGCAAATATTATAGAAATTTGATTGAAAAATATGCAATCTACTTGCTAGGATGCATAATTGTCCCCACAATGTGATATTATGGACTTAAACCTCTCCCTAACTCCATAATTCTCTTACTTCCTCTTTTAGACCAAAGGACCTAAACCACTTGAAGAATTAAAATTTTAAATTGGTGGTGTTTGGTGTTTGATACAAATTTCATTGCTTTGGTCCCTAAACTTCTCCCCCTTTGGCATCAACCACCGAAAAGGAAGACATTAAAAAACATGTAGGAAGCAAATAAGACTTACCCTCATAAAGAATTTGTCAATTAATACCAGTTGAAGCACTAAATTGTTACTCCCCCTAAATGAGTGTTCTCCTTTAGAAAAGAATTCTCTCCCCCTTTAGAGACGAAGAAAAAAACTCCCCCTGGCAGAGATCTTCTACTTAGGAAAAAGCATGTGAGAAATGGAGGTGCAAGACATGATTTGAATAGACTAACTTCCCTTATGCATAGGCAACAAAATATGAGTCAACCACAATATATGCATTTATAGCAACATGGGTAGTATAAGATATGAAATATAGTCTAATCAAATATTGGTGAAGACATGTAAATGATACTTGAATGTAGTCTCAAAGGTACCAATTGAAAGTCAATGGCGAACCAATTGAAAACTAATGGCAGGCTTGTGAGACATGAGAATTCTTGTAGATTTTGCAGTGGAAGCTTGTTGTCTTTCCCCGGGGACTTCATTTTCCTTACAATGAGACTACTACATGAAATAGACTTGAAAACAGAATTAGTCTAAAAGTCTTAGATCATAGAGTGACCTCCCCCTGAAAGTGTGCATACAAGTTTTGAATACTTGTAGGGGACATGCACTTTGATTTGATATCAAGAGGGGCAGATTATCCATAATCCAAGCTTTGGCACATATAAGTTAAATGATACCAATTGTAGGATATAAGCTTTTGAAGCATTAGTGTCATTTACTTAGGGATGTTAAATAAGCTATGTGCCATGCTTAATTAAACAATTTTAAACCATGTAGGGTTGCTCAAGAATATGAAATGAGAACGAGCAATCCTACCATGTGATTTACCTAATTTACATGCATTGTTAATCTAAAATAAGTACAAAATGAAATACTAGGTATGGAAGGTAAAACTAGATACAAGAAAAAAGATACACATATCTAAAAATAAGGAATACAATAAATCTAGTTACCTTAGTCATGGGTGGGTAAATTTGGGTCCAAAATATTCACTAACCCACTTGGCAATAAACTGGATCCAATATGATGTATCCCATGATATACATCCTAACTTTGCCAAGTCTCCAAATTCCCCGTTGACCTTCGGACTACTCACTTCTCTTTCGGGATCCAAACCTTCTTGGTGCTTTTCATGGTTGAAATTATTTCCTTTGGCACCAGATGCACTTGGCCCCCTTTCCTTTGTTGGCTTGCTTGTTGGCCTTGATTGCTATCACCTTTCCATTCTTTTTCTTCTTGATCAAATATGGTGTAACAACCTTTTTGTCCACCTTGTTGATGTAGGTGTTGGAGATTTTGCTTGATGGCTTTTGCTTGAGCTTTTGCTTATCTCCGGTCATCACCTTGCATTGGAAAGACTTATGGCCTTCCTTGTGGCATAACCTACAAATCACAGTTTCGCCCTCCACAGGCTTGTTCACTCCCGCAGTGGTGTTATCCTGTGGAGGTTGGATTTGTTTGGCTTTGCCTTTCTTGTTATACAAAGCCTAGCCAAGGCAAGCCACTTCTTTCCTTAATTGCTCATTTTCCTTTGCAACCTCATTCGAACATGTTTCTACAACAATACTCTTAACAAGAACTTGGTTGCAGGGGTTAGAATTATCAATTAAATCAAAGCAAGAAGTAGAAGCATCCTTTTTAATAATTTTAGGAATTTCAACTAAAGATGCTTCTAGGGTGCTACTGATGTTTTCTAGCTTAGTAGTTAGCTCATTGTTGTGTATGCTAAGAATTTCCATTTTCTCTAACAACTTTTCAATAGCTTCTTGAGAGCTAGCTAACTTAGCCTTAAGTTTTTCATTCTTTTTAATAAGGCCATCATTGGTAGCTGTGGATGTAGCACTAGACTCTAATTGCTCAATTTTAGTTGATAGCTCACAATTCAAATTTGCAAAAGCTTCAATTTTTTCTAGCAAACCTTTATAGTCAATTTGAGAGCTAATCAATTTATTTTTCATAGTTTTAAGTTGAGCCTTTTGTTTAGTGCATACATCTTAAAAAAATTAACGGCTTCTGCAAGCTCATCTACGAGGGCTTTCCCTCGCCTTCATCATCACTACTGCTTTCATCACTATAGGATGGGATACTTATTTTACCTCTTGCCATAAGGCACTTGCATGATGACTGTGATGAGCGTGATGAGGATCGGTGGCTGCGCATCCTTGGAGGTTCATCTTCGCTTGAAGAATCGGCCCAAGTTTTGACACTTGTCAGTGCCTTGGCTTTGCTCCTTTCCTTTTTGGGTTCGACCATAGTTGCACAGTTGTCCCTGAAGTGGCCCTTCTCCCTGCATGTGAAGCATCCTCTCTTTCTTTGCTTTTCCCTGTCAATGTTAAAGTGAAGATCCTCTACCTGCAGGGACACACCCATTATATTAATCTTGCGGATCATCCCCATTACCTTTCCGACGTGTTGGATTGTTTCTTCGTCTTCGGAGGATGATGTTGATGGTTGATTATCTCCTTCATCATCACTTTCTTCCTCTTCCTCTTTTTCACTTGAGGAACTTGGTGTGGGAGCCTTTTTTTACCCTTCCTTTCATCACATGCAAAAGCATATGGCCTTGAGAAAGTTGGCTCCTCTCCGTGACACATTTTTTGTGACATCTCAAAGGCCGCGATTTTCCCAATCACAATGGTCGGGGTCATTGTACTCAAGTCCTCCATGTTGTGAAGAATAGTGATGATGCTCCCGTATCTTTGTTGTGGTAGCAGGGAGATAATCTTCCTTACAATGTCCGCATCACCTAGCATATTAATGCCAATAGAATTGAGCTCATTGATGATTAGATTTGAACGAGAATACATATCTCTAACAAGCTCATTTTCTTTCATATCAAAAAATTATACTCATTTAAGACTAGGCAATGTTTTTGCTCACGGACATTTGATGTGCCGTCATGGAGCTCATGCAATTTTAGTCAAATCTCATTAGCAGTTTTCATTGTAAATACTTGATTTAAAATGTGCATTCTAAGAGATTCATACAAGCAATTTTTGGCTCTAGCATTTAAATGAATTTCTTTTTCCTCACTCGTGGTGGGTTTCTCGGAATTTTTGGGTGGTTTCATCCCGTCACGAGTGACTCTCCAAACACCTAGATCAACGGCCTCTAGGTAACAAGCAATTCTAGCACTGTAATAGGGGAAGTTAGTGCCGTCGAAGTGTGGTGGCCTATGGATATCCACCCTTCCTCTAGAAAGCGTCGACTCTTTTAGCGATAAAGCTAAAGAGTTTCAAATGAGCCAAACCACCCTTTGATACCAATTGAAGGAAACATGTGACGCCTAAGAGGGGAGGGGTGAATTAGTACTTCTAAAACTTTCACTAAAGTAGGTCACAAATAAATCCCTAGAGCAAAACCTATGCATATAATCAAACTAGAGTGTACAAACTAGGTTTTGTCTAAGTGTGGCTATCTCTACCGCAATGGCTAAGTTTCAATCTACACTATATAAGTATGAATACAAGATTGAAACTTAAATGCTTAATATGAATGCGGAAACTTAAAGAGCAAAGTAGAGATGCAAACTCTCGTGGATGACGCCGGTGTTTTTACCAAGGTATCCGGAACCACGCAAGGTCCCGACTAATCCCCGTTGGTGCTCCTACACAAAGGGAAGCCCACGCGAGGGCCAAGCACCTCGGTCAAGTAACTCCGTACAGAGCCGCGGGCCTTCTCCACGCGCAAGTGGTGCTCCGCTTCTGGCTTCTCTCGGATGCTCCTCGCTGTCTCCACTATCGAGCTTCCAGCTGAAAATGCCGCGAGCCTCATTCCCTCCGATACACAGTGGTGGCCTTGACACAAACGCGATTGTCACGGTCTCGCAAGGCTCTCGCCCCACTCGGTACAATTACAATGGCTCACGCAAGAGCCGAGGTTGGTAGTTTATCTAAACTCACTCAACTAACTAGGATTCACCTAGAGCAAGCGCTAGAGCGGTCTAACTAACCTAAGCACTTTGCAAAGCACCTACGCTAATCACCGAGTGATTCTATTAAGCACTTAGGTGTAAGAGCACATGGGAATGTCTACTATATGCCTTGGTATGTCCCTTGGGCTCCCACACTTAAAAATGGCCGGTTGGGGGTGTATTTATAGCCCCCAATACAAAACTAGTTGTTGGAGGAAAGCTTCTGCTTTCTCTTGTGCACCGGACAGTCCGGTGGGGTCACCGGACAGTCCGGTGCGCCTACCCGTTGGGTCTGTCAGCGCAGGTGACCGTTGGCGCGCAGGCTTTTTGCACCGGATAGTCCAGCCTTCACACTGGACAGTCCGGTGGTCTTCTCTCCATGGTGCCACCTGGAACTAGCCGTTAGGGCTACTATTCCTGGTGCGCCGGATAGTCCAGCGTGTGGCACCAAACAGTCCGGTGTGCCATCGGACAGTCCGGTGTGCCACCGGACAGTCCGGTGCTCCTGTCCGGACAGTCCGACTATGGCAACACTTCTTATTTTCTTGAATTTTACTTGATCTTTATAATATCTTCTTTTGAGGTGTTGCTTTCCTCAATGCCTTGGTCCAAGTAACTTTAGCATCATGTGAACTACAAACACAAACACTAGCAAACACATTAGTCCACAGGTTATGTTGATCATCAAACACCAAAACTTATTAAGCCAAATGGCCTGAGGCCCATTTTCCTTACAACGTGCCTTATCAAGTAGGTCCATGGCGAGTTGCATGTCTGTTGTTGCTTTGCTCATCGCTATAGCCTTGATCCTCGGGTAACCGTACTCTAGCTCCATCGGGAGTACAACCTCTACGTCGAACGCTAAGAAGAACGATATGCAACCCGTCACCCAGGATAGTGTTTTCCGGAGGCTCTAGAGTACCTTGAGAAACTCGATCGCCAACTGAAAGTCGCCTAGAGGGGGGTGAATAGATGAAACCTTAAATTTATAAACTTAAACACACACTAGGGTCGGGGTTAGCGTTAGAATTAAATTCAAGTCCGAAAGAATGTTTCTCTTGGTAATAGTTGCTCAAAGGATGCAGATGACGTATGAGAGCAAACTCAAATTAAAACTAGCAAGGAAACGTTAGAGAGAGAAAAGAGGGCAAACAAATCAAGCGAGAACCAAAGCGAGTAGACACGTTGATTTGTTTTACAGAGGTTCGGTTCCAAAAAACCTAGTCCCCGTTGAGTAGGCCACAAAGGTCGGGTCTATTTAAACCCTTCCCCTCTCTCTCAAACGGTCACTTAGACCGAGTGAACCTTCCCTTAATCACATGGGTCACTAAGACCCCGCAAGGACCACCACACACTTGGTGTCTCTTGCTAAACTTTACAAAGCACTTGAGAGAAAGAATGAGAAAGGAAGAAGGCAATCCAAGTGACAAGAGCGCAAATGAACACAAAAAACTTTCTCTCACAAGTCAATAAGTGGTTGAGATGAATTTGAGACTTAGAGAGGATTTGATCTTTGGGATTGTGACTTTGAGTGAATGCTAGAGCTCTTGTATTGAATGTGAACTTATAAAAACTTGGACGACTTTGAATGAGGTGGTTGAAGGTATTTATAGCCCCCAACCATTTCCTAGTCGTTGGCAAAGGCTGCTGGCGATGGGCGCACCGGACAGTCCGGTGCGCCACCGGACAGTCACTGTTCACTGTCCGGTGCGCGCCACGTCAGTGCGTCCGTTAGCAGTTGACCGTTGGAGATGTTTGTCTTTTTGCTGCACCGGAGAGTCCGGTGCTACACCGGACAGTCCAGTGCCCGGTGCCCTCTGACTTCTGTGCTCTGACTTCTGTCGCGACACTATTCATCTCTGACATCTCCACAGTCGACCGTTGGCACGCAGGGAGCCATTGCTCCGCTGGCTCACCGGACTGTCTGGTGGCACACCATACAGTACGGTGAATTATAGCGGGGCGCGCCTCTGAATTCCCGAGAGTGGCTGGCTTGGGACTGTACGTGCCTGATGCACCAAACACTGTCTGATGCGCCAAATTTCAGCACACTCAAGTCCTTTGCTCCATTTTAGATTGTGTCCCTAACTGGATTTCTTTCTTGGTTTGTGTTGAACCTTATGCACCTGATATAAATCATATCTAGCCAAACTAGTTAGTCCATATGGTTTGTGTTGGACGTCAACAAACAAAATCTATTTATAGGAAATGGTTGACCCTATTTCCCTTTCACCAATTGTCTGGCAACTACTTTGCCTGATTTGTTGGTAAGCACATAAGAAGTATCAAAAGTTTTAAACGAAATATTATGTTCATTTGATGCATTAGGAATTTTCTTCTTAGGCATTTTAACATTAGTGGTATGCCTAGAACTAGAAGCCACATTTTTATACATAAATGCATGATGAGAGACAGAATGAGGTTTCCTAACATGAATTTTCCTAATTTTGTGCTTAGGATAGTTTGCAGGATATAAAATGTACCCTTCACTATCCTGAACCATGGGAACCTTGCCATTCAAAAAATTAGACAATTTCTTAGGGGCATTAAGCTTGACATTGCCTTGGCTTCCTTGTTGGAACCCGATGCCACCCTTAATGCCAGTGCATCTCCCATTATAGGGCATGCTTCTAGCAAATTTAAACTTTTCATTTTCAAGTTCATGCTCAACAATTTTGGCATTTAATGTGGCTATATGATCATTTTGTTGTTTAATCATAGCAAGGTGATCATTTATAGCTTCAACATTAATGTCTCTACATCTAGTACAAATGGTAACATTGTCAACGGTAGATGTAGATGGTTTGCAAGTACTCAATTCCTCAATCTTAGCAATTAATTTATCATTCTCAGTTCTCAGACTAGAGATTGAATCATTGCAAACATTCGATTTTTCAATCTTAGAAACTAAACTAGCATTTTCATCTCTAAGACATGAGATTGAATTATTGCAAATGCTAAGCTCCTTAGACAAGTTTTCACATTTCTGTACTTCTAGAGCATAAGCATTTTTCAACTTAACATTTTTATTTTCTTTAACGAGCAAGTCCTCTTGGCATTCCAAGAGATCATCCTTCTCGTTAATGGTCTCAAAAAATTCATTTAATATTTTCTTTTGTTCCATGTTAAGGTTAGCAAAGAGAGAAATTAAATCATCTTCATTTTCACTAGAGCTACCCTCGTCACTAGATGTAGTATATTTGGGTGTGGCTCTAGAGTGTACCTTCTTCTTTTTGCCATCCTTTGCCATGATACACTTGTGGCCGACATTGGGGAAGAGGAGGCCCTTGTTGACAGTGATGTTGGCGGCGTCCTCGTTGGAGGAGGAGTCGGTGGAGCTTTCGTCGGAGTCCCATTCCCGCCCATGTGCGCCTCACCGCCCTTCTTCTTGTAGTATCTCTTCATCTCCTTCTTCTTCCCCATCGTCTTCATCCCTATCACTTTCACTATAATATGGACATTTAGCGATGAAGTGACCAGACTTACCCCAGCGGTAGCACACCCTTTTGGAGCGGGGCTTGTAGTCTTTCCCCCTCCTTTGCTTGAGAATTTGGCAAAAGCTCTTTATGATGAGCGCCATCTCCTCATTGTCGAGCTTGGAGGCGTCGATTGAAAGCCTACTTGATGTAGACTCCTCTTTCTTTTCTTTCATTGCTTTGAATGCAACGGGTTGCACCTCGGGTGTGGAGGTGATGCCTTGCTCCAAGTTGACAATATGTTTGGAATCTTTGATCATAAGTTCAAAGCTCACAAACTTGCCAATCACTTCCTCGTGAGAGATCTGCTTATATCTAGGATCCCCAAGAATTAATTGAACTTGAGTAGGATTTTGAAATACGAGGGATCTAAGAATAACCTTGACCATTTCATGGTCATCCCATTTTGTGCTTGCGAGGTTGCGCACTTGATTGACCATCTTCTTGAGCCGATTGTACATGGCTTGCGGCTCTTCCCTTTGTTGAGGATGAATCGACCGAGCTCTCCCTCGATCATATCGTGCTTGGTGATCTTGGTCACCTTGTCCCCTTCGTGCACGATTTTGAGGACATCCCAAATTTCTTTGGCATTCTTCAACCCTTTCACCTTATTATACTCCTCTCGACACAACGAGGCGAGGAGTATAGAAGTTGCTTGGGAGTTGAAGTGCCTAACTTGGGCGGCCTCATCCGAGTCATAGTCCTCGTCCCCCACTTGTGGTGCATGCGCTCCAAACTCAACAATATCCCAAATACTTTCGTGGAGTGAGGTTAGATGGTGCCTCATTTTGTCACTCCACATGCATTAGTCTTCACCATCAAAATATGGTGGTTTGCCTAGGGGTACGGAAAGTAATGGAGCGCGCTTTGAAATACAAGGATAGTGTAGGGGCATCTTAATATACTTCTTGCGCTTAAGGCGCTTAGAAGTAGTGGACGACTCGGTGCCGGAAGTGGAGGGTGACGAAGAGTCGGTCTCGTAGTAGACCACATTCTTCATTTTCTTCTTCTTCTTGTCACCCCTCCGATGTGACTTGATGGAGGAAGAGGATTCCTCCTTATACTTGTTGCCGGACTCTCTTGAGAGAGTCTTCCCCGAGCCCACGGGCTTGTCGTCGGTCATGATCTTCTTCTTGGCGTGATCTCCAGACATCACTTCGAGTTGGTTAGGCTCTTAATGAAGCACTGGCTCTAATACCAATTGAAAGTCGCCTAGAGGGGGGGTGAATAGGCGAAACCTGAAATTTATAAACTTAAACACACACTAGGGCCGGGGTTAGCGTTAGAATTAAATTCAAGTCCGAAAGAATGGTTCTCTTGCTAAGAGTTGCTCAAAGGATGCAGATGACATATGGGAGCAAACTCAAATTAATACTAGCAAGGAAACGTTAGAGAGAGAAAAGAGGGCAAACAAATCAAGCGAGAATCAAAGCGAGTAGACACAGTGATTTGTTTTACCGAGGTTCGGTTCCAAAGAACCTAGTCCCCGTTAAGTAGGCCACAAAGGCCGGGTCTATTTCAACCCTTCCCCTCTCTCTCAAACGATCACTTAGATCGAGTGAGCCTTCCCTTAATCACACGGGTCACTAAGACCCCGCAAGGACCACCACACACTTGGTGTCTCTTGCTAAACTTTACAAAGCACTTGAGAGTTAGAATGAGAAAGGAAGAAGGCAATCCAAGCGATAAGAGCGCAAATGAACACAAAAAACTTTCTCTCACAAGTCACTAAGTGGTTGAGATGAATTTGGGACTTGGAGAGGATTTGATCTTTGGAATTGTGTCTTGGAGTGAATGCTAGAGCTCTTATATTGAATGTGAACTTCTGAAAACTTGGACAGCTTTGAATGAGGTAGTTGGGGGTATTTATAGCACCCAACCATTTCCTAGCCGTTGGCAAAGGCTGCTGGCGATGGGCACACCAGACAGTCACTGTTCACTGTCCGGTGCGCGCTACGTCAGCGTGTCCGTTAGGGTTCGGAGCAGTTGACCATTGGAGGCGTTTGTCTTTTTGCTGCACCGGACAGTCCAGTGACCTCTGACTTATTGAAAGGGAAATAGAGTTTAACCTTTTCCTATAAATAATTTTGATGGTTGAATGCCCAACACAAATATTGGACTAACTAGTTTGCTCTAGATTATATATTCTACAGGTGCAATAAAGTTCAACACAAACCAATAAAAGAACAAAGTTAGGGTTCAAAATCAAAGGAGCAAAGGAACCAAGGGTGCCCTGGTCTGGCGCATCGGACTGTCCGGTGTGCCACCGGACAGTGTCCAGTGCACCAGGACCATACAACTCCAAACTCACCACCCTCGGGTTTCTCTGGGCGTGCTCCGCTATAATTCACTGGACTGTCCGGTGTGTCAGCGGAGCAACGGCTACTTCGCGCAACGGTCGCCTGCAAAAGTTGAATTCCAGAGAAACAGTGCGCAACCGTGTGCGGCAGAGCAGAGCCACCCGTCAGAGGCACACCGGACAGTGAACAGTGCGTGTCTGGTGCGGCACCGGACTGTTCGGTGCCACTAGAAGACAAATCTCCAACAGTCGTCTGCGCCTGAACCCTAATGGTTGGGTGACGTGGCTGGTGCACCGGACAGTGTCCGGTGGCGCACCGGACTGCCGGTGCGCCCATCGACAGCAGCCCAACCCCAACAGTTGTTTGGTGGTTGAGGGCTATAAATACCCCTCAACCATCTCCACTTTAACCATCCAAGCATTCATCACACTTCATTCAATACAAGAGCAAAGTGCAACACTCCAAGACACAAATCAAAGCCACCGATCCAATCAAAGTCTCCGATTCAATTCTAGTGCTTTAGGACTTGTGAAAGGATCGTTCTTGTGTTTCTTTGTTGCTCTTGTTGCTTGGTTTGCTTTCTTCTTTCTCTCATTCTTATTCTCAAAGCCTTGTAAGCAAAGCAAGAGACACCAATCGTGTGGTGATCCTTGAGGGGTCTAAGTGACCCAAGAAATCAAGGAAGAAAGCTCACTCGGTCTAAGTGACCGTTTGAGAGAGGGAAAGGGTTGAAAGAGACCCGACCTTTGTAACCACCTCAACGGGGACTAGGTTCTTTAGAACCGAACCTCAGTAAAACAAATCACCATGTTCATTCGCTTTACTTCTTGGTTGATTTGTTTTTCCTCTCTCCCGGACTTAATATTCGTTCTAACGCTAACCCCGCTTGTAGTGTGTGTTTAAGTTTATAATTTTTAGATTTCGCCTATCCACCCCGTCTAGGCGACTTTCACTTATGTGCTCTGTCTTCTGTCACAACACTGTTCATCTCTGACATCTCCATAGTCGACCGTTGCCGCGCAGGGAGCCGTTGCTCCGCTGGCTCACCAGACAGTCCGATGAATTATAGCGGAGTGCGCCTCTGAATTCCCGAGAGTGGCTGGTTTGGGACTGTACGGGTCTGGTGCACCGGACACTGTCTGGTGCGCCAAATTTCAGCACACTCAAGTCCTTTGCTCCATTTTTTATTGTGTCCCTAACTGGATTTCTTTCTTGGTTTGTGTTGAACCTTATGCACCTGATATAAATCACATCTAGCCAAACTAGTTAGTCCATATGGTTTGTGTTGGACGTCAACCACCAAAATCTATTTATAGGAAATGGTTGACCCTATTTCCCTTTCACAAATTGTCTGGCAAACTTCTTCAACCTGTCAAATATCTACGGTTTGAGGCCTTGTAGGATTAGGCCGTTAACACACTCAACCTGGCCATTAGTCTGTGGGTGTGCTACTGTGGCCCAGTCGATGCAGTTGTGAAGTTGTCGTAGAACCGAAGAAACAATTCTCCTGTAAACTGGGTTCTGTTTTCAGTGATGATGGAGTTGGGTACCTCGAACCGGTAGACAATGTAGTGGAAAAACATGGCAGTCTCTGACGATTTGAGCTTGACAATGGGCTTGGCCTCAATCCACTTGGTGAACTTGTCCATGGGCACGAGCAAGTGTGTCACACCCGGGTTTTAAGGACCCGGGTGCGAACGCAATCACCAGGTGTGCTAGGACAAAGTCTCACACATATGATGAATCATGGTACAGAAACGAATGTCACATCTTTTATATAATAGGAGTTATGTACAAAATAAATAAATAATTACATCATAAGGAGACAACGATCCAACAACCCAAAGTTGACTGGGAGACAACGACCTAGATCTCTCACGAACACATCGCAGCATCCTCCATGCACCTCATCCTATGGTACCTGTTCTTGACCCGTAGGGGGTGTGAGACAGCAAGGGTGAGCTCACAAAAGATCATAGCTCAACAAGTTGTGGGGAATAATGTGCATGAACTCGCCAAAGGTGGGAGCTCATGTGAAGTGTAAGGCTTACCAAAGAGGATGGTTGAAGCTGAGCATTGCTTTTAAAGTTGGTCAAAATTTTATTAGCAATTACTAAGTATAAGTAGATACCAAACCAGAGTAATAATAGATCAAAATTGTTAACAACAACCGCGATGCAATGCATATGTGAAAGTCGCCTAGAGGGGGGTGAATAGGCGTAATCTGAAATTTACAACTTTAAACACACACTACAAGCCGGGGTTAGCGTTAGAGCAAATAACAAGTCCGGGAGAGAGGGGGAAAACAAATCAAATGAGAATCAAGCGAATGAACACGGTGATTTGTTTTACCGAGGTTCGGTTCCAAAGAACCTATTCCCCGTTGAGGAGGTCACAAAGACCGGGTCTATTCCAACCCTTTCCCTCTCTCAAACGGTCACTTAGACCGAGTGAGCCTTTCCCTTAATCAAACGGGTCACTAAGACCCCGCAAGGACCACCACACTCTTAGGTGTCTCTTGCTTTGATTACAAGTCACTTGAGAACAAGAATGAAAAAGAAGAAAGACAATCCAAGCGACAAGAACTCAAATGAACACAAAAATCTCTCTCTCACAAGCCACTAAGTGTTTGGAGTGAATTTGGGACTCGGAGAGGATTTTATCTTTCTTATTGTGTCTTGGAGTGAATGCTAGAGCTCTTGTATTGAATGTGAACTTTAGAAAACTTGGATACTTGGAGTTGTGGTGGTTGGGGGGTATTTATAGCCCTTAACCACCGAAGTAGCCGTTGGGGAGGCTACTGGCGATGGGTGCACCGGACAGTCCGGTGCGCCACCAAACAGGTCCTGTTCACTGTACGGTGAGCCGCCACGACACCCAACCATTAGTGTTCGAAGCGAAGTCGATCGTTGGAGCTTTGTCTCCTTGCGGCACCGGACAGTCCGGTGCCCTCTGACTTAACGGTTCTGACTTCTGCCGCTGCACTATTCACGTCGTCAGGTACTTTTGCAGTCGACCGTTGCGTGCAGATAGTCGTTGCCCGTTGGCTCACCGGACAGTCCGGTGAGTTATAGCGGAGCGTGCCTACGAGAACCCGAGAGTGGCTGGTTTGAACCCTGTACGGGCCTGGTGCACCGGACACTGTCCGGTGGCACACCGGACAGTCCGGTGCGCCAGACCTCAGCACACTTGGTTGCTTTTGCTCCTTTTGAATTGAATCCCTAACTTGAATATTTATTGGTTGTGTTGATGTAATACTCCAAGTTGTATACCAAGAATAATAGAGAGTTATCCTCAATTCTATGTGCCTCATTTTCATCATAAGAAAAGAGCACACACACAATTTAGAGATTAAGTCAAACAAATGATAAAAAAATGCATCATGCTGGAGTTTATATGTTTGTGCACTAAATAAAATAATAATAATAATGATAATGATAATAAGATAATAATTACTAGAAGTTGAATTAAAACCTAAATTAAAATTAGGGTTTTGAAAATAAGAAGAAGAAAAATGGTGTAAGAATATAAATAATATAGTTGTATTTCCAAAGTTGTATTTTTAATTTCACAATATGATTTTAGAATAAATTTGGCACAAATTTGAAGTTAAAATTCGAATTCAAATTAAACTTAGAAAGATAGAAGAAAAGGAATAGAAAAGAAAAGAAGAAAACAAAACTAACCTAGCTGGGCTCACTAGGTGCTATTCGGCCCATCTTCCCCGATCCCCCTCGCACGGCCCACTTTATTCCCTTCCCTTTTTCTTTTTCCACCGCAAAACTGACGTGTGGGCCCCCTGGCCAAGTGACCCTGAGCGCTTGGGCGAGACTTCAAGCACTGGCGACCGGGCCCCACCCTTCCGTCTCTGGTCCACGCGCTCGCTCCCGCATTCTCGCGTGACACTGCGACCTAGGCCCCACCTGTCATCCCTTCGCTCTGCCCGTCAACCAACGACGCGAGATCCGCGGCGAGCTCCTCTCCCCGATTTCCGAAGCCAGTTGGCCACGTCTCCGATTCCACTGGTGCGGGGGGATAAAGGCGCATCTCGCGGCGAGTCCTTCACCCGAGTTCAAACCGTCTGCACCCTATCGCCTGTAATCCATCGCACGCAGCGGAGGAGCGAAGTTCGACCACCGTCAAAGACCCCTTGGCGCCGTGGTTGGGGCCTCGGCGTGAGGTTGGGGCGTTGTGCGGGATCTCTGGGAGCGTGTTCGTGGCCTCGGCGGGTGTTGCTTTGCATTGCGACTGGGCGGAATTGCTCGTCGGACTTGGCGTTCGACCACCGTGCCGCCCCACTCGTCGACAGCGAGTATTTGCGCTCCAATCTCCGGTAATAACCCCTCTACAACGTTCGCCATCCCCTCGGCTGCGTGGCGCGCCATTTAATTTTTAGAATAACACGCTTAGGCGTCGGACTGACTAACCCCGGCGTAGCGCCGCCGCATACTCCTGGTGCGCCGCCCTCGCTCATGACCGGGGGGGAAGACGCCCTCTGGGCCGTCCATCTCGGATGTGTGGCTACGATTAGAGCTAAATACCCCTTCGCGTAGGAGTAGATCCTGGCCGTTGGCGCCAGATCGTAAGCATCACATTAGATCGCGAGTAATTGAACCTGAACCGTAGATCTTTGATCCGACGATCGGGAGAGCATACCGGTTCATTTAATGGCCAGTCTAATCTGCGCCCTCGACTTTGGATCGGACGGTCAGATTCAACCCGTACCCCTTCGCGATGGTCATTTTTCTAAAGAGCCCTCGGAAAACAGAAAACAACCCGCAGTCCTTCCCTGGCTAGTCTGTGTCTTAGGATCTCTTGCGCCAACACCCCTGCGCTTTTCTATAATTGACGCCCAGTCCAGAGATGTTTAAAAACAGAGAAATAATATTAGAAATTCATTTTTATTACAAAAACAAATCTAGAAACTTGTAAAATTCATAGAAATTCCATTTTTGATCCAAATTGAGCCATTCCAATTTCTAAAATTTTGTAATAATATTCTCTATCATTTAGTGCCTCTGTTTTGGCATAAAAGACTCATTAAAATTTATCTAGCACTTAATCTTGTATTAAATGCATAAAACCTTAGAAAATTCATAACTTAAAATCTATAAGTCCAAAACTAGTGATTCCAGTTCCTATGATTCTATTTTAATGTCTAGATTTTTACTGTGTATTTTATTCACATGTTTGGTGTAATGTTAATTTATGCTATACTATGTATGTATTGTGTTGATGCGAGTAGACGAGCAAGCCACTGTGGATTCTGAGGTTCAACAAGTAGAAGTAGCTGAGCAGGAGCTCATTGAAGGCAAGTTGTGCCCTTGATCACTTCTTTTACCCATTCATGTTCTTATTAATCATAATGATCTGCATAGGTTAATTTTGCTGGGACCCAATAGGTTACCCTAGATTTGACTATCTTTATACCTTGTTTCACCACTGGTTTTACTACTAAATTTTTGGGTAGTACATGCTATTGCTTTATGTGGATTTGGGTATAAAGATATTTATGACTCATGATTACACTTTCTATTATCTGTTCATTATTTTATGTTCATGATAAGATCATTATGTTAATGGGAACATGGAGAACCACCCGGGAAAACAGTGCTACCACAAGGGTTTAATGGGACGCCCTTTGCTGATTAACTAGGAAAGCTAGTGGAGGGCTACCTTACCCGAAAGGGGCAAGGGCAGTAGGGGAGTGGTCAGTGTAGGGAGGTCCTTGGTTGATTTTGCTGCGATGGTGGTCAGGCAAGAACCCTGCACTGGAGCTTCCTATAAACTATAGCGGGTAGTCTGAAGCTAGTGGAACTTTGTAAAGGCCTCGTAGTGGTACCCTGCCTCGCTTCCTCGGTAGAGGTGTATGGAGTCTGATCAACTCCGTGGCAAATGGGTAACACGACTTGTGGGTAAAGATGCGCAACCTCTGCAGAGTGTAAAACTGGTATACTAGCCGTGCTCACGGTCATGAGCGGCTCGGACACTCACATGATTAATTTATGGAACTTAAACTTAATCTGTCATTTCATTGCATTTGGGATTATTTTACTATTACCTTTATTTATTATTACTATGGATTGGTATTCACTTACACTTAGTAACTGCTAATAAAATTTTGACCAACTTCTAAAAGCAATGCTCAGCTTCAGCCTTTATTTCATTGATCAGCCTTACACTTCATGAACTCCCACCTTTGGTGAGTTCATGTCACATTATTCCCCACAACTTGTTGAGCAATGAACGTATGTGAGCTCACTCTTGCTGTCTCACACCCTCCCACAGGAGAAGAACAGGTGGTTCAGGAGGAGCCACAAGGCGAGGAGTTTGATCTGATCTATGTGGCGTTTCTCAGTTGACATTGGCGCCAACGATCCTTAGTTTGTTTTATAATTATTATTTTATTTTGTAATAAGTCTTCCTCTATGTAATAAATACTCTGATGTTTTACGACATTTATCTCTATACACTCTGTTATTGTATATGTTGTCTTCTTGGCGCATGTATGAGATGCACCCGGCTTTGTTCCTTAAAACCGGGTGTGACAGAAGTGGTATCAGAGGAAATGTTGACTGTAGGACGAAACCTAGATAGAAATGGACAAAACCCTTATCTACTTATCTTACTCTGATTCATTCTATACTTACCTTACTCTGATTTTCTCTATTCTTATCTTGATCTTATCTCACCTTCTACTGTTCCGCTCTGATTATTCTTACCTTTTCTACTCTGAGATAAGATGGATTTCACACCTTGAAATCTTACATTTATGACCTTTTTAAGAGATAGGAAACCTAAGACGAAAATTAGAACTATTTTCTCTATTTAAAAATGTTGGTTGATTGTTCTGATGATCAATGCCTGATTTGCTTCTTTGATTGAGTGAAATATTATATATGGACATCTTAGCATGTACCACCATAAGGTAATGTATTAGCTTTAGTGGATAACACACTAATCTACTTAGCTAATAAATCCTCCGCAGTAACATTCCTCGTAATTACTCGCCTTGTCTACAATTCTTCCTTTCTTACCCTGTGTTTCTAACTCAGATGGGCTACCCCTATAGTGTTAGAAGAGAGCACTATAGACGTGATACTTGGTATGTCATGGTTAAGAAAGGCAAAGGCAGTATATACACAGTGCTAAGGGAACCATAGAATTCACTAGTTCCAAAGGACAAAGATTTGAAGTTGAAGTTCCAGTAACTACCACCATCAGACTAGCGTCATTCTTAGAATATGAGAAGTTTGTGAGTGACAACATTCGTGCAGTTAGAGATTTTCTAGATGTCTTTCTAAGAGGAGTCATTAGGGATGCCACTAGATAAGGAAGTTGAGTTTGTCATTAATCTCTTACCTAGGACTGCCCCTATTTCTAAACGGCCATACATGATGTCCGTAGAAGAGCTAAAGGAACTTAAGAAGCAGTTAACGGAATTATAGGATGTTTGGTACATTCGTCCAAGTTCTTCACCTTGTGGAGCGCCAGTTCTATTTGTACAGAAGAAGGATAGATAACAGCGGATGTGTGTGGATTATAGGTCCCTTAATGATGTTACCGTGAATAACAAGTACACGTTACCCCGCATTGAGGATTTGTTTGATCAGATGAGAGGTGCCAGGGTGTTTTCTAAGATTGACCTCCGATCGGGTTACCATCAAATGAAGATTAGGCCATCGGATATTCCTAACACGGAATTCTCGACTCGATATGGTTTATATGAGTTCACTGTTATGTCATTTGGACTAACTAATACACCAGCTACTTTATGGATCTGAAGAATAAGGTGTTTATGGAGTATTTGGATAGATTCGTCGTGGTTTTCATCGACGATATTTTTAATTATTCCAAGAGAGATAGTGATCATGAGGAACATCTGATATTGGTGCCACCGAAGCTATGAGATAATCAACTCTACGCTAAGTACAGTAAATGCGAGTTCTGGATTGACGAGGTGTCATTCCTTGGACATATAATTTCTAATGGAGGGATATCAGTGGATCCTGCTAATGTCAAGGAAATAGTGGTGTGGAGCATACCCACTACAGTTACGGAGATTCAGAGTTTGTTGGGACTTGCAGGATACTATTGAAGATTTATTAAAGGATTTTCTAAGATTGCTAAGCCCATGACCTCACTTATGGAGAAGGGAAGAGAGTTTAAGTGGGACGAGAAGTGCCAAGAAAGCTTTGATCAATTAAAGAAGAGATTGATGTCGCCCCAGTGTTGGTTATGCCAGATCAACAGAAGGGATTTGACATTTATTGTGATGCATGTGGACAAGGATTGGGAGGTGTACTCATGCAAGAAGGACACGTGATCGCCTATGCGTCTCGTCAGTTGCGGAAACATGAATTGAACTACCCCACTCATGACTTGGAACTAGCAGCCGTTGTGCATGCACTTAAGATTTGGAGACACTACATCATGGGAACTAAGTGCCAAGTATACACGGATCATAAGAGTTTGAAGTACATATTCACTCAGAAGGATCTCAACCTTAGGCAACGCCGTTGGTTGGAGCTCATTAAGGATTATGATTTGGAGATTCACTATCACCCAGGCAAGGCAAATTTGGTTGCAGATGCCTTGAGTCGGAAGGAGCATGTTCACACCGCTTTTGTCGTCCAGCTACCCGATGAATTAGCAAAAGACTTCGAGAGACTCAATTTGGGAATTGTTACTCACACTGAAGGAGTTACCATTGAGTTGGAACCTACCTTGGAGCAAGAGATTCGTAAAGGTCAGGTTGGTGATGCTAAGATTCAAGAGATTAAGGATCTGATCACGGAAGGTCGAGTTCCGGAATTCACGGAGGATGAGCAAGGTACTATATGGTTCAAAGATCGGATATGTGTTCCAGAGATCGATAGCCTCCGTGAGGCTATATTGAAAGAAGCTCATGATTCTGATTATTCTATCCACCCTGGTAGCACTAAGATGTATCAAGATTTGAAGCAAAACTATTGGTGGTATGGACTGAAAAGAGATGTCGCTGCCCATGTGGCTAAGTGTGATGTGTGTCAAAGAGTTAAGGCTGAACATCAAAGACCAGCTGGACTACTGCACCCATTGAAGATACCTGAGTGGAAATGGGAAGAAATTGGTATGGATTTCATTGTTGGACTACCCCGCACCCCTGCTGGGTATGACTCTATTTGGGTAATTGTGGACAGATTAACAAAAGTGGCTCATTTCATACCTGTGAGGACTAATTACACGGGAGCCAAGCTAGCAAAATTGTATATGACTCGGATAGTTTGTCTACATGGAGTGCCTAAGAAGATCGTGTCAGATCGAGGATCGCAGTTTACTTCTCGATTTTGGAAGAAGTTGCATGAGAGCTTGGATACAAAGTTGAATTTTAGTTCAGCCTACCATCCCCAGACTGATGGACAGACAGAGAGGACTAATCAAGTGCTGGAAGATATGTTAAGAGCTTGTGCTCTCAAGCATGGTGGCAGTTGGGAGAAGAGTCTACCCTATGCTGAGCTTTCATATAATAATAGCTACCAGGCCAGTTTGGAGATGTCACCATTTGAGGCTTTGTATGGCAGGAAATGCAGGACTCCCCTGTATTGGGATCAGACTGGAGAAAGACAATTCTTTGGGCCTGAGCTTATTCAAGAGGCAGAAGAACAAGTTCGAATGATAAGAGAAAATTTGAGAATTGCACAATCCAGGCAAAAGAGTTATGCTGATAATAGGAGAAGATTACTAGAGTTTAAGGAGGGTGATCATGTATATTTGAAGGTGTCACCACTTCGGGGTATGAGGAGATTTAAAGTTAAAGGAAAGTTGTCCCCTCGCTTCATTGGACCTTTCTTGATCTTAAAGCGAGTGGGGGAAGTTGCATATCGACTGGAGTTACCCGATCATCTGTCAGATGTGCATGATGTGTTCCATGTATCTCAGCTAAAGAAGTGCCTTAGGGTACCTGAGGAGCAGCTACCAATGGAGGACCTCAGTGTTCAAGATGATCTAACTTATGCTGAGTACCCAATCAAGATTTTGGACACGTTGGCTCGAGTTACAAGAAATAAGGTGATAAAGATGTGCAAAGTACAATGGAGTCACCATGGAGAGGATGAAGCAACCTGGGAAAGAGAAGAAGAGCTTCGCATAGATTTCCCAATCTTTTCCCTAGATCTTCTTAAATCTCGAGGACGAGATTATTTTTAAGGGGGGTAGGATTTGTAATACTCCAAGTTGTATACCAAGAATAATAGAGAGTTATCCTCAATTCTATGTGCCTCATTTGCATCATAAGAAAAGAGCACACACACAATTTAGAGATTACGTCAAACAAATGATAAAAAAATGCATCATGCTGGAGTTTATATGTTTGTGCACTAAATAAAATAATAATAATAATGATAATGATAATAATATAATAATTACTAGAAGTTGAATTAAAACCTAAATTAAAATTAGGGTTTTGAAAATAAGAAGAAGAAAAATGGTGTAAGAATATAAATAATATAGTTGTATTTCCAAAGTTGGTATTTTTAATTTCACAATATGATTTTAGAATAAATTTGGCACAAATTTGAAGTTAAAATTTGAATTCAAATTAAACTTAGAAAGATAGAAGAAAAGGAATAGAAAAGAAAAGAAGAAAACAAAACTAACCTAGTTGGGCTCACTAGGTGCTATTCGACCCATCTTCCCCGATCCCCCTCGCGCGGCCCACTCTATTCCCTCCCCTTTTTCTTTTTCCACCGCAAAACTGACGTGTGGGCCCCTTGGCCAAGTGACCCTGAGCGCTTGGGCGAGACTTCAAGCACTGGCGACCGGGCCCCACCCTTCCGTCTCTGGTTCACGCGCTCTCTCCCGCATTCTCGCGTGACACTGCGACCTAGGCCCCACCTGTCATCCCTTCGCTCTGCCCGTCAACCAACGACGCGAGATCCGCGGCGAGCTCCTCTCCCCGATTTCCGAAGCCAGTTGGCCACGTCTCCGATTCCACTGGTGCGGGGGGATAAAGGCGCATCTCGCGGCGAGTCCTTCACCCGAGTTCAAACCGTCTGCACCCTATCGCCTGTAATCCATCGCACGCAGCGGAGGAGCGAAGTTCGACCACCGTCAAAGACCCCTTGGCGCCGTGGTTGGGGCCTCGGCGTGAGGTTGGGGCGTTGTGCGGGATCTCTGGGAGCGTGTTCGTGGCCTCGGCGGGTGTTGCTGTGCATCGCGACTGGGCGGAATTGCTCGTCGGACTTGGCGTTCGACCACCGTGCCGCCCCACTCGTCGACCGCGAGTATTTGCGCTCCAATCTCCGGTAATAACCCCTCTACAACGTTCGCCATCCCCTCGGCTGCGTGGCGTGCCATTTAATTTTTAGAATAACACGCTTAGGCGTCGGACTGACTAACCCCGGCGTAGCGCCGCCGCATACTCCTGGTGTGCCGCCCTCGCTCATGACCGGGGGGGGAAGACGCCCTCTGGGCCGTCCATCTCGGATGTGTGGCTACGATTAGAGCTAAATACCCCTTCGCATAGGAGTAGATCCTGGCCGTTGGCGCCAGATCGTAAGCATCACATTAGATCGCGAGTAATTGAACCTGAACCGTAGATCTTTGATCCGACGATCGGGAGAGCATACCGGTTCATTTAATGGCCAGTATAATCTGCGCCCTCGACTTTGGATCGGACGGTCAGATTCAACCCGTACCCCTTCGCGATGGTCATTTTTCTAAAGAGCCCTCGGAAAACAGAAAACAACCCGCAGTCCTTCCCTGGCTAGTCTGTGTCTTAGGATCTCTTGCGCCAACACCCCTGCGCTTTTCTATAATTGACGCCCAGTCCAGAGATGTTTAAAAACAGAGAAATAATATTAGAAATTCATTTTTATTACAAAAACAAATCTAGAAACTTGTAAAATTCATAGAAATTCCATTTTTGATCCAAATTGAGCCATTCCAATTTCTAAAATTTTGTAATAATATTCTCTATCATTTAGTGCCTCTGTTTTGGCATAAAAGACTCATTAAAATTTATCTATCACTTAATCTTGTATTAAATGCATAAAACCTTAGAAAATCCATAACTTAAAATCTATAACTCCAAAACTAGTGATTCCAGTTCCTATGATTCTATTTTAATGTCTAGATTTTTACTGTGTATTTTATTCACATGTTTGGTGTAATGTTAATTTATGCTATACTATGTATGTATTGTGTTGATGCGAGTAGACGAGCAAGCCACTGTGGATTCTGAGGTTCAACAAGTAGAAGTAGCTGAGCAGGAGCTCATTGAAGGCAAGTTGTGCCCTTGATCACTTCTTTTACCTATTCATGTTCTTATTAATCATAATGATCTGCATAGGTTAATTTTGCTGGGACCCAATAGGTTACCCTAGATTTGACTATCTTTATACCTTGTTTCACCACTGGTTTTACTACTAAATTTTTAGGTAGTACATGTTATTGCTTTATGTGGATTTGGGTATAAAGATATTTATGACTCATGATTACACTTTCTATTATCTATTCATTATTTTATGTTCATGATAAGATCATTATGTTAATGGGAACATGGAGAACCACCCGGAAAAACAGTGCTACCACAAGGGTTTAATGGGACGCCCTTGGCTGATTAACTAGGAAAGCTAGTGGAGGGCTACCTTACCCGAAAGGGGCAAGGGCAGTAGGGGAGTGGTCAGTGTAGGGAGGTCCTTGGTTGATTTTGCTGCGATGGCGGTCAGGCAAGAACCCTGCACTGGAGCTTCCTATAAACTGTAGCGGGTAGTCTGAAGCTAGTGGAACTTTGTAAAGGCCTCGTAGTGGTACCCTGCCTCGCTTCCTTGGTAGAGGTGTATGGAGTCTGATCAACTCCGTGGCAAATGGGTAACACGACTTGTGGGTAAATATGTGCAACCTCTGCAGAGTGTAAAACTGGTATACTAGCCGTGCTCACGGTCATGAGCGGCTCGGACACTCACATGATTAATTTATGGAACTTAAACTTAATCTGTCATTTCATTGCATTTGGGATTATTTTACTATTACCTTTATTTATTATTACTATGGATTGGTATTCACTTACACTTAGTAACTGCTAATAAAATTTTGACCAACTTCTAAAAGCAATGCTCAGCTTCAGCCTTTATTTCATTGATCAGCCTTACACTTCATGAACTCCCACCTTTGGTGAGGTCATGTCACATTATTCCCCACAACTTGTTGAGCGATGAACGTATGTGAGCTCACTCTTGCTGTCTCACACCCCCCCACAGGAGAAGAACAGGTGTTTCAGGAGGAGCCACAAGGCGAGTAGTTTGATCTGATCTAGGTGGCGTTTCTCAGTTGACATTGGCGCCAACGATCCTTAGTTCGTTTTATAATTATTATTTTATTTTGTAATAAGTCTTCCGCTATGTAATAAATACTCTGATGTTTTACGACATTTATCTCTATCCACTCTGTTATTGTATATGTTGTCTTCTTGGCGCATGTATGAGATGCACCCGGCTTTGTTCCTTAAAACCGACTCATTAAAATTTATCTAGCACTTAATCTTGTATTAAATGCATAAAACCTTAGAAAATCCATAACTTAAAATCTATAACTCCAAAATTAGTGATTCCAGTTCCTATGATTCTATTTTAATGTCTAGATTTTTACTGTGTATTTTATTCACATGTTTGGTGTAATGTTAATTTATGCTATACTATGTATGTATTGTGTTGATGCGAGTAGACGAGCAAGCCACTGTGGATTCTGAGGTTCAACAAGTAGAAGTAGCTGAGCAGGAGCTCATTGAAGGCAAGTTGTGCCCTTGATCACTTCGTTTACCCATTCATGTTCTTATTAATCATAATGATCTGCATAGGTTAATTTTGCTGGGACCCAATAGGTTACCCTAGATTTGACTATCTTTATACCTTGTTTCACCACTGGTTTTACTACTAAATTTTTGGGTAGTACATGCTATTGCTTTATGTGGATTTGGGTATAAAGATATTTATGACTCATGATTACACTTTCTATTATCTGTTCATTATTTTATGTTCATGATAAGATCATTATGTTAATGGGAACATGGAGAACCACCCGGGAAAACAGTGCTACCACAAGGGTTTAATGGGACGCCCTTGGCTGATTAACTAGGAAAGCTAGTGGAGGGCTACCTTACCCGAAAGGGGCAAGGGCAGTAGGGGAGTGGTCAGTGTAGGGAGGTCCTTGGTTGATTTTGCTGCGATGGCGGTCAGGCAAGAACCCTGCACTGGAGCTTCCTATAAACTGTAGCGGGTAGTCTGAAGCTAGTGGAACTTTGTAAAGGCCTCGTAGTGGTACCCTGCCTCGCTTCCTTGGTAGAGGTGTATGGAGTCTGATCAACTCCGTGGCAAATGGGTAACACGACTTGTGGGTAAAGATGTGCAACCTCTGCAGAGTGTAAAACTGGTATACTAGCCGTGCTCAAGGTCATGAGCAGCTCGGACACTCACATGATTAAATTATGGAACTTAAACTCAATCTGTCATTTCATTGCATGTGGGATTATTTTATTATTACTTTTATTTATATTTACTATGGTTTGGTATTTACTTACATCTAGTAATTGCTAATAAAAGTTTGACCAACATTAAAAGCAATGCTCGGCTTTAACCATTCTCTTTGATAAGCCTTACACTCCATGAGCTCCCACCTTTGGTGAGTTCATGCCACATTATTCCCTACAACTTGTTGAGCGATGAACGTATGTGAGCTCACTCTTGCTGTCTCACACCCCCCACAGGAGAAGAACAGGTGGTTCAGGAGGAGACACAAGGCGAGGAGTTTGATCTGATCTAGGTGGTGTTTCTCAGTTGACATTGGCGCCAACGATCCTTAGTTCGTTTTATAATTATTATTTTATTTTGTAATAAGTCTTCCGCTATGTAATAAATACTCTGATGTTTTATGACATTTATCTCTATACACTCTGTTATTATATATGTTGTCTTCTTGGCGCATGTATGAGATGCACCCGGCTTTGTTCCTTAAAGCCCGGGTGTGACAGTTGAACCTTTATGCACCTGTAATACATGAATACTTGGCAAACTAATTAGTCCATGTGTTTGTGTTGACGATCAACCACCAAAATTAATTATAGGAAAAGGTTAACCCTATTTCCCTTTCAATCTCCCCCTTTTTGGTGATTGATGCCAACGCAAACCAAAGCAAGTATAAAGTGCGGAATTGAACTAGTTTGCATATGGTAGGTGCATAGGTTACTTGGAATTAAACCAACTGATAATCTTACTAGATGTGAATGGATTGCTTTTCTTTTACTTAACATTTTGGACCACCTTTGCACCACTTGCTTTGTTTTTGAAAATTCTTTTGGAAAATCTTTTCAAAGTGTTTTTGCAAATAGTCAAAGGTATATGAATAAGATTGCAAGAAGCATTTTCAAGATTTGAAATTTCTCCCCCTGTTTCAAATGCTTTTCCTTTGACTAAACAAAACTCCCCCTGAATGAAATTCTCCTTTTAGCTTTCAAGAGGGTTTTGAGATATATATTGATTTGAAATATAGATACCAATTGAGACATTATTTATTGAGGAATACTGATTTGAAAAATACCAATTAAAACTTTATTTCAATTTTTTTTGAAATGGTGGTGGTGCGGTCCTTTTGCTTTGGGCTTAATATTTTCTCCCCCTTTGGCATTAATCGCCAAAAACGGAGTACGTTGGAGCCCTCTAGAATTTTCACCCCATTGGTATAAGTAAATAAGAGTGAAGGATTATACCAATTGAAAGTGGAGTAACAACGACAAGGTAGATGATAGAGCTATGGAGTGGAAGCCTTGTCTTTGCCGAAATTACTCCATTCCCCTTTCAATATAAGACTAAGGATAGAAATTGTTGAGGGTCCGCATCGTAGCCGAAGGTCCTGTAAGAAGAAACACCTTCGGAAGATCAGCACAGAAATAACGTCGAAGCTACCTTCCATTGAACTTCGGCATGACGACATGCCTTGAGATGAAAGGTTGCACTGACTTAAAGATGAAAAGACAGATTGACCCATGATAGTTTGTGTCATGATTGTAATCGATTGTAAAGGGTATAAACGTAATTTCACATAGTCTACACCATGTGCCTATAAATAGATGAACAGTACCCCCATACTGTTCACGTTGACTGGTATTCATTTTGTGTGTCATGCTTGGACTTTCACCTTCTGCCAAGCCGAAGGTACAAATGTAATTCAATATTGTTTCTGTCTATTCATGTTAATATAAAGAAGGTATATTAGTAATGTCATATGATTATTCATATTGTCTCTTATATGTTTCATATGCTTCTTCTTTCATTAACACATGTTGTGATGATGAAGGTAAGTCCTTCATAACCTTCGTCCGAAGATCATTATATCCTAAGGGAAATAATGCTTTGAAGGACGAAGAACCTTTAACCATTAACATTTGTGTTGCCTTGTTCTTAAGCCGAAGCATTGAGAACAAGTCCCCAACATTGGCGCCCACCTCCGGTGAACTCACTTCCACTTTTGAGATGATGGCTTCGTTCAGCAACCAAGTCGAGGCATCTTCGGCTACGAAGCTAGTGTTTCCGATAACAGGCGGCTCAGGTTCTGAGCCGGCTAACAAAAAGCAGAAGAAGGAAGCATAGAGAAGGGTGCATCATGTTGGGGTGCAGGGACCCTTCATCAAGTCAAAATGGTCCCACATCCCAATCACCTTCTCTGAGGAAGACCTTCAGCTCAAAGATTACCCTCGTAATGATGCTATGGTCATATCTTGTGTCATTAAGGGATTTCTGGTCCATAATGTTCTGGTTGATACAGGCAGTGCAGCAGATATCATATTTGCTAAGGCCTTCAGACAGATGCAAGAACCAGAGGATAAGATTCATGATGCTACACATCCTCTATGTGGCTTTGGAGGAAGGCAGATTGTAGCACTCAGCAAAATCACAATGCCAGTGACCTTCGGCTTTGTTCATAACACAAGGACTGAACAGGTTGTCTTTGACATTGTTGACATGGAGTATCCCTATAATGCAATCATTGGTCATGGGACACTTAATGCTTTCGAAGTAATACTTCATTCAGCATATCTATGCATGAAGATACCTTCGGAACAAGGGCCCATTGTTGTTCATGGGAGTTAAGAAGCTACCAGGAAGACCGAAGGAAACTGGACAGACTCAAAGGCAATCCATAACATAGATGGAGCCGAAGCCTGCGAGCAGTATAGATACAAAAGAGAGAAGACTGCTTCGGTGGATCAGCCGAAGCCTATGCTTCTATGTGAAGATATAGCAGAACAAAAGGTACTGCTGGGGTCTCAGTTATCTGAAGAGCAGGAAAAGAATTTACTAAGATTTCTATTCAACAACAAAGATGTTTTCGCTTGGTCAGCCAATGATCTTTGCGGTGTCAACAGAGATGTCATTAAGCATTCACTCAATGTGGATCCATCTTTTCGGCCAAGAAAACAAAGGCTTCGTAAAATGTCTGACGACAAAGCTGAAGGTGCTCGGAACAAAGTGAAGATGCTTCTTAGTGCTGACATTATCAGAGAGGTGAAATACCCAGAGTGGCTAGCCAACACTGTTATGGTGAAGAAGGCCAACGGTAAATGGAGAATGTGCATTGATTTTACAGATCTTAACATGGCTTGTCCAAAGTATGAGTTTCCATTGTTAAGAATAGATTCTCTAGTAGATGTAGCAGCTTCGTCAGAGCTCATGAGTCTACTAGATTGTTACTCAGGCTATCACCAAATATGGATGAAGAAGGAAGATGAGCCGAAGACTAGCTTCATAACCCCCAGTGGCACATATTGCTATCTTCGGATGCCTGAGGAGCTTAAAAATGCTGGAGGAAACTTCAGCAGAATGACAGCCAGAGTCCTTCATTCTCAAATAGGCAGGAATGTGCTGACCTATGTTGATGATATTATAGTTAAAAGCACGAAGCAAGAGAATCACATTACTGATTTGCAAGAGACATTTGCCAATTTCAGGCAAGTTGGTTTGAAGTTAAATCCAGAAAAATGTGTTTTGGGGGTAAAGAAGGGCAAGTTCCTTTGCTGTCTAGTATCAACAAAGGGAATTGAAGCTAACCCAAGCAAGATTGAAGCTATCCTTCGGATGGAACCGCCAAGTACAAAGAAAGGGGCTCAACAGCTGGCAGGTAGACTAGCATCATTAAACAGATTCATATCCAGATCAGCAGAAAGAAATCTCCCATTCTTTGAAATACTGAAGTCAGCCGAAGTCTTTCAATGGGGCCCAGCTCAGCAAAAAGCCTTTGAAGAGTTGAAGCAATATTTGATTGGTTTAACAACATTAACTCCACCTTTGCCAGGGGCTCTATTGCTCTTATATGTTGCAGCTTCGCATTTTGCAGTGAGTGCGGCACTTGTACAGGAGAAGCTAGATGGCCAAGTCAAAAAGCAAGCTCCAGTGTACTTCGTCTCAGAAGTCTTTCAAAGAAAAATTATACAGAATTGGAGAAGGTGTTATATGATGTGTTAATGGCCTCTAGAAAACTTCGGCATTACTTTCAAGCATATCGCATAATTGTTCCTTCGTCACAGCCTCTGAAGGACATTGTGAGGAACAGAGAAGCTACTGGAAGGATTGGGAAATGGGCTGCAGAACTTAATGAATTCACCATTGACTATGTGCATAGATCCTCAATTCAGTCCCAGGCGTTAGCAGACTTCATCGCTGATTGGACGCCAGGGGCTCATGAAGAAGAAATAAACAAAGAAGCCGAAGCTTGGACAGTGTTCTGTGATGGTTCTTGGGGAACCTTCATTGCAGGAGCGGCTGCGGTCCTAGTGGCACCTTCAAAAGTCAAAACATGTTATGTAGCCAAGCTTGATTTCAGTTGCACAAATAATATTGTTGAGTACGAAGCACTTCTGTTGGGGCTTCGGAAGTTAAGGGCAATGGGAATAAGAAGGGCCATCCTAAAAACTGATTCTCAAGTTATTTCTGGCCATGTGGACAAAAGTAGCAAGGCAAGAGATCCGAAGCTTGAAAGATATCTGGATACAGTTCGAAGGTTGGAGGCTTCTTTCAAAGGTTTTTCTGTCAAGAATATTCCAAGAGGTGAAAATGAGCATGCAGATTTGCTAGCCAAATCGGCGGCTCAGGGGCTCCCTTTACCATCAGAACTATTTTTTGAAACAATAAAGGCACCTTCGGTTGAACTCATGGAGAGAGCAGTGCTTACTATTTCTCCAGTACATAGTGAAGATTGGAGGACTGAAATTATATCTTTCCTCCAAGGTAATTGTCTTTCAGATGACGAAGCTTATAATAAGAGAGTGGAGGCAAGGACAAGACCATATGTGATAATAGAAGGGGAATTATATAAACATGGAGTCTGTTCTCCACTTCTCAAGTATTTATCAAGAGCTGAAGGTATTGAATTAATGAAGGAGATACACGCAGGTCTGTGTGGATCTCACATTGGGGCTAGGCCCTTGCTGGGAAAAGTGTTTCGACAAGGATTTTACTGGCCGAAGGAAGCTTCAGATGCAGCCGAGCTAGTCCAAAAATGTGAAAATTGTCAAAAATGTGCAATAGACCAGAAACAACCTTCATCTCTCACTCAGCTAATACAGCCCACCTGGCCGTTGCAAAAATGGGGCCTCGATTTGCTAGGCCCACTTCCAACAGCACAAGGCAATTTAAGATATGTTGTGGTGGCTGTAGAATATTTTTCTAAGTGGATTGAAGCGAAGCCTTTGGCCACAATAACTTCGGTCACAGTCCAGAAATTCTTCTGGCAAAACATTGTTTGTCGCTTCGGTGTGCCCAAGGCTATAACTGTGGACAAAGGAACACAGTTTGATGCCGAAACGTTCAAGGAATTCTGTGATCAAATTGGCATGAAGATTCATTTTGCATCAGTCAGACATCCGGAGTCAAACGGACTTGTCGAAAGAGCAAATGGCATTATAATGACGGGAATAATGAAGCTAATCTTCAATCAGCCCAGAGGAAAGTGGCCAGATGAGTTGATTAAAGTGGTGTGGAGCCACAATACAACCATATCAAGATCAACAGGTTTTACACCATTCGAGTTATTATTTGGTGACGAAGCTATAACCCCAGAAGAAGCTAAAGCGGGGTCAATAAGAACAGCAGCTTCGGCAGAACACCCAAGTGAAGCGAGAATAATCATCCACAATAACTAGACAGTACTTACTCCCGCCGATGCTTATGTAAGCTATCGGGCCAAATAGATCCATGTGTAGGAGCTCAAGTGTCCTGTCAGTCGTCATGATGTTCTTGTGTTGATGATGAACACCAACTTGCTTCCCTGCCTGACATGCGCTACAAATCCTGTCTTTCTCAAAATGAACATTTGTTAGTCCCAAAATGTGTTCTCCCTTTAGAAGCTTGTGAAGATTCTTTATTCCAACATGTGCTAGTCGGCGATGCCAGAGCCAGCCCATGTTAGTCTTAGCAATTAAGCAAGTGTCGAGTTCAGCTCTATCAAAATCTACCAAGTATAGCTGACCCTCTAACACTCCCTTAAATGCTATTGAATCATCACTTCTTCTAAAGACAGTAACACCTATATCCGTAAAAAGACAGTTGTAACCCATTTTACATAATTGCGAAACTGAAAGCAAGTTATAATCTAAAGAATCTACAAGAAAAACATTGGAAATGGAATGGTCAGGAGATATAGCAATTTTATCCAATCCTTTGACCAAACCTTGATTTCCATCCCCGAATGTGATAGCTCGTTGGGGATCTTGGTTTTTATCGTAGGAGGAGAACTGAAAGGGAAATGTGCCCTTGGGCCATTTCTAAGTATTTTGGTGATTTAGTGTCCAATACAAGTGCTTAAGTGTAAAATGGTGGACAAAGTACAAATCAAGAATAAAGGTATGTTTCTCAGACTTAGTATATTGTTTATGGACTAATATATTGTGTCTAAGTGCTGGAAACAGAAAAAATCGAATTGGAATTGTCTTGACTCGAGCAGCCAAGACTCTGCTGAGTCTGGGAGCACCGGACTGTCCAGTGGTGCACCGGACAGTGTCCGGTGCGCCAGGCTGGCTCGAGCGAAGTGGCCGCTCTCGGGAATTCGCCGACGACGTACGGCTATAATTCACCGGACTGTCCGGTGTGCACCGGACTGTCCGGTGAGCCAACGGTCGGCCGGGCCAACTGTAGGCCGCGCGATCTACGCGGGACACGTGGCCGAGCCAACGGCTAGAATGGGGCACCGGACTGTCCGGTGTGCACCGGACATGTCCGGTGCGCCAACGGCTCTCTGGCGGCCAACGGTCGGCTGCGCCGTTCAAGGAAAGAAATCGGGCACCGGACAGTGTCCGGTGTGCACCGGACTGTCCGGTGCACCAGTCGACAGAAGGCAAGATCAGCCTTCCAGATTTGCTCTCAACGGCTCCTAGCTGCCTTGGGGCTATAAAAGGGACCCCTAGGCGCATGGAGGAGAATATCAAGCATTCCTACAACATTCCTAAGCACCAAGACATCGATTCCACGCATTTGGTTCATTGTGATAGCATCTAGAGCTCTTGTTGAGTTGTGAACTCATAGAGTGGTGTTACGAGCTCTTGTTGCGACTTGTGTGCGTGCTGTTGCTCTGATTTTGAGTCTTGTGTGCGTTGCTAGTTTCTCCCTTACTCCGTATTTCTTTGTGAATCTTAAGTGTAAGGGCGAGAGGCTCCAAGTTGTGGAGATTCCTCACAAACGGGATATTGAAAGGCAAAGCAAAACACCGTGGTATTCAAGTTGGTCTTTGGACCGCTTGAGAGGGGTTGATTGCAACCCTCGTCCGTTGGGACGCCACAACGTGGAGTAGGCAAGTGTTGGTCTTGGCCGAACCACGGGATAAACCAGTGTGTCATCTCTGTGTTTGATCTCTTGTGGTATTGTGTTTTGTTGAGACTCCTCTCTAGCCACTTGGCGATTATTGTGCTAACACTTAACAAGTTTTTGTGGCTATAAGTTTAAGTTTTACAGGATCACCTATTCACCCCCCTCTAGGTGCTCTCAATTGGTATCAGAGCCGTTCTCTTCACAAAGGGACTAACCGCCCGAAGAGATGGATCCTAAAGGGAAGGGAATCGTGATCAACGACAAGGAGAAGGAGTCCTTCGTCAACGAGCCAAGGGATGACAAGTCCAACGACTCGGGCTCGGGCCACAGACGCAAAGATGGGAAGAATAAGAAGACAAGATGCATCAAGGAGATCGTCTACTACGACAGCGATGAGTCTACTTCCTCCCAAAAGGACGACGACCACAACGAATACGAGAGAAAGAAACCGGTCAATTCGAACTTTTCTTTTGATTACTCTCGTATTCCTCAAAGTACTAATGCTCATTTATTATCTATTCCACTTGGTAAACCTCCTCATTTTGATGGAGAGGACTACGGATTTTGGAGTCACAAAATGCGTAGTCACTTGTTCTCTCTCCATCCTAGCATATGGGAGATTGTAGAAAGTGGAATGCACTTTGATAGTACGGATAGTCCCATGTTTATTAATGAACAGATTCATAAAAATGCATAAGCTACTACTGTGTTGCTAGCCTCTTTGTGCAGGGACGAGTACCATAAGGTGAGCGGCTTGGACAATGCCAAGCAGATCTGGGACACCCTCAAGATCTCTCATGAGGGGAATGATGTCACCTTGCTCACCAAGATGGAGTTGGTGGAGGGTGAGCTTGGACGGTTCGCAATGATAAGGGGCGAGGAGCCAACTCAAACATACAACCGGCTCAAGACTCTTATCAACAAAATAAGGAGCTACGGAAGCACGCGATGGATGGATCACGACGTCGTCCGCCTAATGCTAAGGTCCTTTACCGTTCTTGATCCTCATTTGGTGAACAATATTCGTGAAAATCCTAGGTACACCAAGATGTCGCCCGAAGAAGTTCTGGGGAAGTTCGTAAGCGGGCGAATGATGATCAAGGAGGCAAGATATGTGGACGACGCGTTGAACGGTCCTATTCATGAGCCTCAACCCATTGCTCTCAAGGCAACGAGGAGCAAGGAGGCGCTACCGAGCAAGGTGGCGCAAGTTGAGGCGGCCGGGCTAAATAATGAGGAGATGGCTCTCATCATTAAGCACTTCAAGACGGCGCTTAAAGGTCGCAAGGGACAGCCAAGCAATACCAAGACAAAGGAGAAGCGCTCGTGCTTCAAATGTGGTAAGATTGGTCATTTCATTGCTAACTGTCCCGATAATGAAAGTGACCAGGAAAAGGGGAACAAAAGGGAGAAGAAGAAGCATTACAAGAAGGCCAAGGGCGAGGCACATATCGGAAAGGAGTGGGATTCGGATTGCTCCTCCTCCGACTCCGACAATGAAGGACTCGCCGCCACCGCCTTCAACAAGTCATCCCTCTTCCCCAACGAGCGTCACACTTGTCTCATGGCAAGGGAGAAGAAAGTAAGCACTCATGATGCTAGTACTTATGCTTCTTCAAGTGAGGATGAGTCTAGTGATGATGATGAGATAGATTACTCATGCTTATTCAAGGGATTAGATAGATCTAAAATTAATAAGATTAATGAGTTGATTGATGCTTTGAATGACAAGAATAGATTACTAGAAAAACAAGAGGATCTTTTATATTAGGAGCATGATAAATTTGTTAATGCACAAAATTAAAAGGAATGAAATGCTCTCTAGTGAATTATCTACTTGTCATGAATCCATCTCCAAGTTAAAAAGTGTTAATGATGATTTGAATGCCAAGTTAGAAATAGCTAGTAAATCAACATCGTGTGTAGAAATTGTTGAAACTTGCAATAGGTGTAAAGATTTTGACATTGATGCTTGTAGTGAACACCTAGTTTCAATTTCCAAACTTAATGATGAATTGGCTAGTCTTAATGCTCAACTTAAGACTAGCAAGAGTAATTTTGATAAGCTAAAATTTGCAAGGGATGCCTACACAATTGGTAGACACCCCTCAATTAAGGATGGACTTGGCTACAAGAAGGAAGCCAAGAACTTGACAAGCCATAAGGCTCCCATCTCCGCCAAGGAGAAAGGGAAGGCCCCTATGGCTAGTAGTGTGCAAAAGAACCATGCCTTTATGTACCATGATAGGAGACAATCTAGAAATGCTTATAGGAGAGGTAACGCATATGATGCTTTTGATTCTCATGACATGTTTGCTTCTAGTTCTTCTTATGTGCATAATAGAAATGTTGGTAGGAGAAATGTTGTTCATAATATGCCTAGGAGAAATGTTGTTAATGTTCCTAGGAAAGTAATGAATGAACCCTCTACAATTTATCATGCTTTAAATGCTTCCTTTGCTATTTGTAGAAAGGATAGGAAGTTAGGGGCAAAATGCAAGGGAGACAAAACTTGCATTTGGGTCCCTAAGGATATTTGCACTAACCTTGTAGGACCCAACATGAGTTGGGTACCTAAGACCCAAGCCTAAATTTGCCTTGCAGGTTTATGCATCCGGGGGTTCAAGCTGGATTATTGACAGTGGATGCACAAACCATATGACGGGGGAGAAGAAGATGTTCACCTCCTACGTCAAGAATAGGGATTCCCAAGATTCAATTATATTCGGTGATGGGAATCAAGGCAAGGTAAAAGGGTTAGGTAAAATTGCAATTTCTAATGAGCACTCTATCTCCAATGTGTTTTTAGTTGAGTCTCTTGGTTACAATTTGCTATCTGTTAGTCAACTATGCAATATGGGATATAATTGTCTTTTTACAAATGTAGATGTGTCTGTCTTTAGAAGAAGTGATGGTTCACTAGCCTTTAAGGGTGTATTAGACGGCAAACTTTACTTAGTTGATTTTGCAAAAGAAGAGGCCGGTCTAGATGCATGCTTAATTGCTAAGACTAGCATGGGCTGGTTGTGGCATCGCCGCTTAGCACATGTGGGGATGAAGAATCTTCACAAGCTTCTAAAGGGAGAACACGTGATAGGTTTGACTAACGTACAATTCGAAAAAGACAAACCTTGTGCAGCTTGTCAGGCAGGTAAACAGGTGGGAGGAGCGCATCACAGCAAGAATGTGATGACCACATCAAGACCCCTGGAGCTGCTACATATGGACCTCTTCGGACCTGTCGCCTATCTAAGCATAGGAGGAAGTAAGTATGGTTTAGTTATTGTTGATGACTTTTCCCGCTTCACTTGGGTGTTCTTTTTGCAGGATAAGTCTGAAACCCAAGGGACCCTCAAGCGCTTCCTCAGGAGAGCTCAAAATGAGTTTGAGCTCAAGGTGAAGAAGATAAGGAGCGACAACGGGTCCGAGTTCAAGAACCTTCAAGTGGAGGAGTTCCTTGAGGAGGAAGGGATCAAGCACGAGTTCTCCGTTCCCTACACACCACAGCAAAATGGTGTGGTAGAGAGGAAGAACAGGACGCTAATCGATATGGCGAGGACGATGCTTGGAGAATTCAAGACCCCCGAGCGTTTTTGGTCGGAAGCCGTCAACACGGCTTGCCACGCCATCAACAGGGTCTACCTTCACCACCTCCTCAAGAAGACGTCGTATGAGCTTCTAACCAGTAACAAACCCAATGTATCTTACTTTCGTGTATTTGGGAGCAAATGCTACATTCTAGTGAAGAAGGGTAGAAATTCTAAGTTTGCTCCCAAAGCCGTAGAAGGGTTTTTGTTAGGTTATGACTCAAATACAAAGGCGTATAGAGTCTTCAACAAATCATCGGGATTGGTTGAAGTCTCTAGCGACATTGTATTTGATGAGACTAATGGCTCTCCAAGAGAGCAAGCTGTTGATCTTGATGATGTAGATGAAGAAGATGTTCCGACGGCCGCTATACGAACCATGGCGATTGGTGATATACGACCACAGGAACAAAAGGAGCAAGATCAACCTTCTTCCTCAACTTTGGTGCATCCCCCAACTCAAGACGATGAACAGGTTCATCAATGAGAGGCGTGTGATCAAGGGGGAGCACAAGACGATCATGTGATGGAGGAAGAAGCGCAACCGGCACCACCAACCCAAGTTCGAGCGATGATTCAAAGGGATCATCCCGTCGACCAAATTCTGGGTGATATTAGCAAGGGAGTAACTACTCGATCTCGATTAGTTATTTTTTGTGAGCATTACTCCTTTGTCTCTTCTATTGAGCCTTTCAGGGTAGAAGAGGCCTTGCTAGATCCGGACTGGGTGTTAGCCATGCAGGAGGAACTCAACAACTTCAAGCGCAATGAAGTTTAGACACTGGTGCCTCGTCCCAAGCAAAACGTTGTGGGAACCAAGTGGGTATTCCGCAACAAACAGGACGAGCACGGGGTGGTGACGAGGAACAAGGCTCGACTTGTGGCAAAAGGTTATGCCCAAGTCGCAGGTTTGGACTTTGAGGAGACGTTTGCTCCTGTGGCTAGGCTAGAATCAATTCGTATCTTGCTAGCATATGCCGCTCACCATTCTTTCAGGTTGTTCCAAATGGATGTGAAGAGCGCTTTCCTCAACGGGCCAATCAAGGAGGAGGTGTACGTGGAGCAACCCCCTGGCTTCGAGGATGAACGGTACCCCGACCACGTGTGTAAGCTCTCTAAGGCGCTCTATGGACTTAAGCAAGCCCCAAGAGCATGGTATGAATGCCTTAGAGACTTTCTAATTGTTAATGCTTTCAAGGTTGGGAAAGCCGATCCAACTCTTTTTACTAAGACATGTGATGGTGATTTGTTTGTGTGCCAAATTTATGTCGATGACATAATATTTGGTTCTACTAACCAAAAGTCTTGTGAAGAGTTTAGCAGGGTGATGACGCAGAAATTCGAGATGTCGATGATGGGCGAGTTGAACTACTTCCTTGGGTTCCAAGTGAAGCAACTCAAAGACGGCACCTTCATCTCCCAAACGAAGTACACGCAAGATCTGCTAAAGCGGTTTGGGATGAAGGACGCCAAGCCCGCAAAGACTCCGATGGGGACCGACGGACACACCGACCTCAACAAAGGAGGTAAGTCCGTTGATCAAAAAGCATACCGGTCAATGATAGGGTCTTTACTTTATTTATGTGCTAGTAGACCGGATATTATGCTTAGCGTATGCATGTGTGCTAGATTTCAATCCGATCCTAAGGAGTGTCACTTAGTGGCGGTGAAGCGAATTCTTAGATATTTGGTTGCTACGCCCTGCTTCGGGCTCTGGTATCCAAAGGGGTCTACCTTTGACTTGGTTGGATACTCAGATTCCGACTATGCTGGATGTAAGGTCGATAGGAAGAGTACATCAGGGACATGCCAATTCTTAGGAAGGTCCCTGGTGTCGTGGAACTCTAAGAAACAAACCTCCGTTGCCCTATCCACCGCTAAGGCCGAGTATGTTGCCGCAGGACAGTGTTGCGCGCAGCTACTTTGGATGAGGCAAACCCTTCGGGACTTTGGCTACAATCTGAGCAAAGTCCCACTCCTATGTGACAATGGGAGTGCTATCCGCATGGCGGAAAATCCTGTTGAACACAGCCGCACAAAGCACATTGACATCCGGCATCACTTTTTGAGAGACCACCAGCAAAAGGGAGATATCGAAGTGTTTCATGTTAGCACCGAGAACCAGCTAGCCGATATCTTTACCAAGCCTCTAGATGAGAAGACCTTTTGCAGGCTGAGTAGTGAGCTAAATGTCTTAGATTCGCGGAACTTGGTTTGAATTGTAGCATACATGTATTTATGCTCTTGATCATGTTACTTTTTGCATTTTGTTGTTTAGTATGGTGCTCAAGTTGTACAAACACTCCCTGGACCTCACAAGTCCGTTGCAAAGTGATGCACAGTTTTAGGGGGAGATGTGTTACAACTTGACCCTTTGAGACTAACCATATGCTTGAGTTTGCGTGTTTTAGTCTCGAAGGAGAATTAAAAGGGAAAAGGTGGACTTGGACCATGCAAGACTTCCACTGCACTCCGATGAAAAGAGTAACTTTTCCAAGTTCATCTTTTAACTCTTATTGCCTTTGTACTCTTATTTGAAGATGTTGGTGAGGCAATGGGGTTAAAGGGCCAAGATTGATCCTGTTTTGGTGTTTGATGCCAAAGGGGGAGAAAATAAAGGCCAAAGCGATAAATGGATCAGCTACCACTTGAGATATTTTGAAAATAGTAGAATAGAGCTTTTTGTTTGTCAAAACTCTTTTATTGTCTATCGTGTCAAAAGTTGGCTTCTTGTGGGGAGAAATGCTGATTATGGGAAAAAGGGGGAGTTTTTGGAATCTTGAATCAAATACTCTTGAAATGACTCTCTTTATGCCTTAACATGTGTGTTTGACTTAGAGATCGAAATTTGAGTTTTGATTTGCAAAAACAAACCAAGTGGTGGCAAAGGATGATCCATATATGCCAAAATTGAACCAAAACAAATTTGAGTTCTTGTTTGAAATGTTTTTGTATTTGTTCTACTTGCTTTATGTTGTGTTGGCATAAATCACCAAAAAGGGGGAGATTGAAAGGGAAATGTGCCCTTGGGCCATTTCTAAGTATTTTGGTGATTTAGTGTCCAATACAAGTGCTTAAGTGTAAAATGGTGGACAAAGTACAAATCAAGAATAAAGGTATGTTTCTCAGACTTAGTATATTATTTATGGACTAATATATTGTGTCTAAGTGCTGGAAACAGAAAAAATCGAATTGGAATTGTCTTGGCTCGAGCAGCCAAGACTCTGCTGAGTCTGGGAGCACCGGACTGTCCGGTGGTGCACCGGACAGTGTCCGGTGCGCCAGGCTGGCTCGAGCGAAGTGGCCGCTCTCGGGAATTCACCGACGACGTACGGCTATAATTCACCGGACTGTCCGGTGTGCACCGGACTGTCCGGTGAGCCAACGGTCGGCCGGGCCAACTGTAGGCCGCGCGATCTACGCGGGACACGTGGCCGAGCCAACGGCTAGAATGGGGCACCGGACTGTCCGGTGTGCACCGGACATGTCCGGTGCGCCAACGGCTCTCTGGCGGCCAACGGTCGGCTGCGCCGTTCAAGGAAAGAAATCGGGCACCGGACAATGTCCGATGTGCACCGGACTGTCCGGTGCACCAGTCGACAGAAGGCAAGATCAGCCTTCCAGATTTGCTCTCAACGGCTCCTAGCTGCCTTGGGGCTATAAAAGGGACCCCTAGGCACATGGAGGAGAATATCAAGCATTCCTACAACATTCCTAAGCACCAAGACATCGATTCCACGCATTTGGTTCATTGTGATAGCATCTAGAGCTCTTGTTGAGTTGTGAACTCATAGAGTGGTGTTACGAGCTCTTGTTGCAACTTGTGTGCGTGCTGTTGCTCTGACTTTGAGTCTTGTGTGCGTTGCTAGTTTCTCCCTTACTCCGTATTTCTTTGTGAATCTTAAGTGTAAGGGCGAGAGGCTCCAAGTTGTGGAGATTCCTCGCAAACGGGATATTGAAAGGCAAAGCAAAACACCGTGGTATTCAAGTTGGTCTTTGGACCGCTTGAGAGGGGTTGATTGCAACCCTCGTCCGTTGGGACGCCACAACGTGGAGTAGGCAAGTGTTGGTCTTGGCCGAACCACGGGATAAACCACTGTGTCATCTCTGTGTTTGATCTCTTGTGGTATTGTGTTTTGTTGAGACTCCTCTCTAGCCACTTGGCGATTATTGTGCTAACACTTAACAAGTTTTTGTGGCTATAAGTTTAAGTTTCACAGGATCACCTATTCACCCCCCCTCTAGGTGCTCTCAAGAACATCTTCTTCTCCTCTGTCATGTGGTTTGTGCACCCGCTATCGATGATCCAACTTGAGCCCCCGGATGCATAAACCTACAAAACAAATTTAGTTCTTGATTTTAGGTACCCAAACAGTTTTGGGTCCTTTGACATTAGATACAAGAACTTTGGGTACCCAAACACAAGTTTTTGACCCCTTGTGCTTGCCCCCAACATACTTGGCAACTACCTTGCCGGATTTGTTAGTTAAAACATAAGATGCATCAAAAGTTTTAAATGAAATGTTAGAATCATTTGATGCAATAGGAGTTTTCTTTTTAGGCAATTTAGCAAGGGTTGATTGCCTAGAGCTAGATGTCTCACCCTTATACATAAAAGCATGATTAGGGCCCGAGTGAGACTTCCTAGAGTGAATTCTCCTAATCTTGTGCTCGGGATAACCGGCAGGGTACAAAATGTAACCCTCGTTATCCTGAGGCATGGGAGCCTTGCCCTTAACAAAGTTAGACAATCTTTTAGGAGGGGCATTAAGTTTGACATTGTCTCCCTTTTGGAAGCCAATGCCATCCTTGATGCCAGGGCATCTCCCACTATAGAGCATGCTTCTAGCAAATTTAAAATTTTCATTTTCTAAGTCATGCTCATTAATCTTAGCATTAAGTTGAGCTATGTGATCATTTTGTTTCTTAATTAATGCTAGGTGATCATGAATAGCATCAACATTAATATATCTACATCTAGTGCAAATAGTGACAGGCTCAATAGTAGATGTAGAGGGTTTGCAAAATTTTAGTTCAACAATCTTAGCATATAAAATGTCATTTTCACTTCTAAGATTGGAAATTGTAACATTGCAAACGTCTAAATCTTTAGCCTTAGTAATTAATTTTTCATTGTCATTTCTAAGGCTAGCAAGAGAGATATTCAATTCTTCAATCTTAGCAAGTAAACCAACATTATCATCTCTAAGATTGGGAATTGAAACATCACTAACATTAGAATCAACCTTAGCAATTAATTTAGCATTTTCATTTCTAAGGTTGGCAATAATATCATGACAAGTGCTTAGCTCACTAGATAGTTTTTCACATTTTTCTACTTCTAGAGCGTAAGCATTTTTAACCTTAACATGCTTCTTGTTTTCTTTAATTAGGAAGTCCTCTTGAGAATCCAAGAGTTCATCATTCTCATGAATAGCACTAATTAATTCATTTAATTTTTCTTTTTGTTGCATGTTTAGGTTGGCAAAAAGGATGCGCAAATTTTCCTCCTCATCACAAGAGTTATCCTCATCACTAGAGGTTTCATATTTAGTGGAGGATCTTGATTTTACCTTCTTCCTCTTGCCGTCCTTTGCCATGAGGCACTTGTGGCCGACGTTGGGGAAGAGGAGCCCTTTGATGACGGCGATGTTGGCGGCGTCCTCGTCGGAGGAGGAGTCAGAGGAGCTCTCGTCAGAGTTCCACTCGCGGCACACATGGGCATCGCCGCCCTTCTTCTTGTAGTATATCTTCTTTTCTCTCCTTTTTCCCTTCTTGTCGTCGCCCCTATCACTATCACTAGATAATGGACATTTAGCAATGAAATGACCAGGCTTACCACACTTGTAGCACACCTTCTTGGAACGGGGCTTGTAATCTTTCCCCTTCCTTTGTTTGAGGATTTGACGGAAGCTCTTGATGATGAGCGCCATCTCCTCATTGTCGAGCTTGGAGGCGTCGATGGGGATTCTACTTGGAGTAGAATCCTCTTTCTTCTCCTCCGTTGCTTTGAATGCAACGGGTTGTGCTTCGGGCATGGAGGAGTCGCCTTGCTCGATGATCTTTTTGGAGCCTTTGATCATTAGCTCAAAGATCACAAATTTACCTATGACCTCCTCGGGAGACATTTGCGTGTATCTAGGATCACCTCGAATTAGTTGAACTTGCGTAGGGTTAAGAAAAACGAGGGATCTTAGAATAACTTTGACCATATCGTAGTCATCCCATTTGGTGCTCCCGAGGTTGCGCACTTGGTTCACCAAGGTCTTCAAGCGGTTGTACATGGCTTGCGGGTCCTCGCCTTGGTTGAGTCGGAACCGACCGAGCTCCCCCTCGATCGTCTCCTGCTTGGTGATTTTAGTCACCTCATCTCCTTCGTGTGCGGTCTTGAGTACGTCCCAAATCTTCTTGGCGCTCTTTAATCCTTGCACCTTGTTATACTCCTCTCGACTTAGAGAGGCGAGGAGTATAGTGGTGGCTTGAGAGTTGAAGTGTCAGATTTGGGCGACCTTGTCCGAATCATAGTCTTCATCCCCCGGTGATGGTACCTATACTCCAATCTCAACAACATCCCAAATGCTAGTGTGGAGTGAGGTTAGATGATGCCTCATTTTATCACTCCACATACTTCACCATCAAACATAGGTGGTTTGCCTAATGGGACGCAAAGTAATGGAGTACGTTTGGAAATGCGAGGGTAGCGTAGGGGGATCTTACTAAACTTCTTGTGCTCATGGAGCTTAGAAGTTATGGACGGCGTGTCGGAGCCGGAGGTGTTTGGCGACGAAGAGTCGGTCTCGTAGTAGACCACCTTCTTCATCTTCTTTTTCTTGTCACCGCTCCGACGCGACTTGCCGTGTGAAGGGGATCCCTTCACCTTGTTGGCGGACTCCCCGGATGGAGCCTTCCCATGGCTTGTGGCGGGCTTCTCGCCGGTCCCGATCTCCCTCTTGGCGGATGCTCCTGACATCACTTCGAGCGGTTAGGCTCTAATGAAGCACCGGGCTCCGATACCAATTGAAAGTCGCCTAGAGGGGGGTGAATAGGGCGAATCTGAAATTTATAAACTTAAGCACAACTACAAGCCGGGTTAGCGTTAGAAATATGAACGAGTCCGATAGAGAGGGCGAAAACAAATCGCAAGCACATAAAGAGTGAGACACAAGGATTTGTTTTACCAAGGTTCGGTTCTTGCAAACCTACTCACCGTTGAAGTGGTCACAAAGACCGGGCCTCTTTCAACCCTTTCCCTCTCTCAAACGATCACTTAGACCGAGTGAGCTTCTCTTCTCAATCAAACGGGACACAAAGTCCCCGCAAGGACCACCACACAATTGGTGTCTCTTGCCTCGGTTACAATTGAGTTTATCACAAGAAAGTATGAGAAAGAAAAGAAGCAATCCAAGCGCAAGAGCTCAAATGGACACAAATGTCGCTCTCTTTAGTCACTATTTGATTTGGAGTGATTCCGGACTTGGGAGAGGATTTGATCTCTTTGGTTGTGTCTAGAATTGAATGCTATAGCTCTTGTAATGTGTTGAAGGTGGAAAACTTGGATGCAATGAATGGTGGGGTGGTTGGGGTATTTATAGCCCCAACCACCAAAAGTGGCCGTTGGGAGGCTGTCTGTCACATGGCGCACCGGACAGTCCGGTGCGCCAGCCACGTCAGCCGGCCATTGGGTTCTGACAGTTGGAGCTCTGACAGGTGGGGCCTCTGGGCTATCCGGTGGTGCACCGGAAAGGTCCTGTAGACTGTCCGGTGCGCCTTCTACGCGTGCTCTGTCCTCTGCGCGCGAAGTAGCCGTTGCGTGCGAAGTAGCCGTTGCTCCGTTGGCACACCGGACAGTCCGGTGTGACACCGGACACTGTCCGGTGCTTCACCGGACAGTCCAGTGAATTATAGCGGAGCGGCCTCCTATTTTCCCAAAGGTGAGGAGTTCAGCGTCGAGTTCCCTGATGCACCGGACACTGTCCGGTGGTGCACCAGACACTGTCCGGTGGCACACCAGACAGTCCGGTGCGCCAGACCAGGGTGCCTTTGGGATGTCTTTAGCTCTCTTTATTTGAACCCATCTTTGGTCTTTTTATTGGCTTGTTGTGAACCTTTGGCACCTGTAAAACTTATAGACTAGAGCAAACTAGTTAGTCCAATTATTTGTGTTGGGCAATTCAACCACCAAAATCAATTTAGGAAAAGGTGTAAGCCTACTTCCCTTTCAATACCGCCGAAGAGCAACGCTCCTGGCTGGTAGCCACAAGATATAGCATAATCTCTCAGCTCCTCTTTCTCAGTCTTAGATAACTTTTGACCAATTATATTTTGAAAATTGAAGTCCTTTTCATCTGAAATATTTTCGGCGATCTCCTTCCCTTTTCCAGGCACTGTGGCCAGGGTTTCTTCGGTAGCTGCAGTAACTTCTTCCGTGGTTATATTCAACAACATTTTATCAATATCAGAAAATGTGCTCTCCAGATTTGTATCTTTGGCCATTGCAGCTTCAGCAGTTGCAGCTTTGGTGGGAGCAGCTTCGGTAGCTGTAGCAACTTCGGCAGCAAGTGTTATCTTTGACGCTGAGGCCGGCGGTGGTGTTTCTTCAATAGCTTCAATTACAGTAATAATCCTCCGCCTTTTGGCCCAGCAAACTTCTTCGCTGCCGAAGGCTCCTTCTTCTTCTGTAAAAGCTTCGTCAGATGCGGCCCCAGTGGACTTAGCTTGATAGGTAAGGATTCAGTCATTACCTTTAGAATTTCTTCTATGTAAGCAGCAGAAGGTGTTGAAGGAGTCTCTTCCTCTATCTCAATTGTCTTTGGCTTCAGAGCCGCAACCTTCCTCTTCTTCGGAGCAGCCACTTTCAGCTCAGGGCTGGCTTTTCTCTTTTTCAGAATTTCTTCATCTTCTTTCACCATTCTAGCAGCTTGTCTGCTTAGAACACTATCAATCCTCTTTCTCTTTTGGCCTTCGGCACGCTTGTTCAATCGCTCATAGTCAGGATATTCAAAATTCAATGCATCCATCACCCGATTCAACCTTCGCTTCGGTCGGGTGCCGAAGGCCATGGTCATTAGTTGATCTTCTTTTTTAGTGTAATTACCTGAAATTTCGTTGCACATGGTTTCTATCATTTCTAACCATTCTTGGCATGGCCCTTTAAACTGTTTCTCAAATTTGAACCGATAAGGCAGTCGCACAAGTTCATTCTTCTCCTTTGTCCCCTTTAGCTTCGGCATGTTCCATTCACTCAGTGTTGGGAACAACTTTTAGGCCAGATATTCTTGGACTAGATCTCTGGTGCTGATCTGCTTGGCTACCACCCGGAATTCTGCCACAGGTTCTTGGCACGGTGACCCCATCGACATGCGGCACAGGGGCCTAGTCAACCCGAAGCTTAAGCTCAGCGGGCTCAATACTAGCGTCTTGAGCTTCTCCCTCTTCTTCTCATCGGCCTTAACATAAAACCACTCATATTTCCAACCGATTGGCCACTTGGTGCGATAGCTAACCACCGAAGTCTTCATATCTTTACGGTAAGCGAAGTTGTAACAACCAAAATTCTCATGAAGACCATCTTCTCTGCCCTTCATCTGATAGTGAAGCTCGTGCATTCGGCAAAAAGCTTCGGCATTCGGGTCTATTCCTTGGCTTCGGAGTGCCCATATGAAGACGCTGAGCCTAACGATAGCGTTAGGAGTCAGCTGATGAAGATAGATTTCGTAATTTTCCAAAACTTCCCCAATCATTTCATTCAAAGGAAACCTCAATCCCGCTCTGAAGAAACTCCTGAAAACTACCACCTAATCATTTTCCGGTGTCGGAGTGGTTTCTTCCCCGCCAAAACGAATCAGCTTCTTCTCAGCTTCTCCGAAGTAGCCTAGCTTTATCATCATAGGCATATCAGCCTTAGAAACAGTAGATTTTCCAAAGTCTAGGTGGCTCGGTTTGGCTGGCATGAGAGTGTTATAATCTTCCTCTTCTTCATCAACAACATCTTCTTCGATGTTAGCATATTCAGCTTCGACAGCAGATGCACCTTCGTCAGCAGCTCCCTCTGTCACAACCTGACCCGATTGTTTCGTCACTTTAGAGATCGGGGCAGTCTCTATGGCTTCAGCCTCCTCTCCGTCATGGGTCACCCTAGCAGTTGAACATACTCTGGCCATCAGGTGTTGAATTCCTTGGAGTTCTTACGAATGTTGATGATTTTTATAGTTTTGACGAAGCTCCCTCTTATGACGAAGCTAGATCAAAATGATGCTTGGCTTGAGAATGCGATGAGAAAGCTTCGGCTATGGTTAAATTTTTCAGCAGCACAACAATGCAATGGCAATGAATGTTGTGGTAACTTCACACCTACCCGTCTGTTTATATAGTGCTGCAGGTGTGAAGGTGAATCGTCAAGTCGCCCGCACTCGCTCAATAGTTACCCGCACCCACTGAACGGTGGACCACGGTGCGTGGGAGATGAATCGCCAGATCGCGCGTACCCGTCGCATGGTGGGGCCACCTCGCGCTTGGATTATTTTAATCGTTTCTCGGCAACGAGCTCAGGGAAGGTGTCTTTCGGACCTTCGGCATTTCAAAGCCTAGGACAATTTTTCACGGATCAAGCTCGTTACGAAAAACGATCTAGCACCGCGAAGGGGCTACTGTTGGGGGTCTGCTTTGTAGCCGAAGGTCCTGTAAGAAGAAACACCTTCGGAAGATCAGCACAGAAATAATGCCGAAGCTACCTTCCATGGAACTTCGGCATGGCAACATGCCTTGAGATGAAAGGTTGCACTGACTTAAAGATGAAAAGACAGATTGACCCATGATAGTTTGTGTCATGATTGTAATCGATTGTAAAGGGTATAAATGTAATTTCACACAGGCTGTGCCCTGTGCCTATAAATATATGAACAGTACCCCCATACTGTTCACGCTGACTGGTATTCATTTTGTGCGTCACGGTTGGACTTTCACCTTCTGCCAAGCCGAAGGTACAAATGTAATTCAATATTGTTTCTGTCTATTCATGTTAATATAAAGAAGGTATATTAATAATGTCATATGATTATTCATATTGTCTCTTATATGTTTCATATGCTTCTTCTTTCATTAACACATGCTGTGATGATAAAGGTAAGTCCTTCATAACGTTCGTCCAAAGATCATTATATCCTAAGGGAAATAATGCTTCGAAGGACGAAGAACCTTTAACCATTAACATTTGTGTTGCCTTGTTCTTAAGCCGAAGCATTTGAGAACAAGTCCCCAACAGAAATATACTCGAAAACACATTAGTCCCATGTGAAAGAGATGATCAAAGGTATATAAAATAAGCTATGTGTGCAACGTTTCACTCAAAATTCCGAGAATCAAGTATATTTAGCTCATTCCTAAGTTTGCTAAAGGTTTTCTCATCTAATGACTTGGTAAAGATATCGGCTAATTGATTCTTAGTGTTTACATAAGCTATTTCGATATCCCCCCTTTGTTGGTGATCTCTCGGAAAGTGATACCGAATGTCTATGTGCTTAGTGTGGTTGTGTTCAACGGGATTATACGCCATATGGATTGCACTCTCATTATCACATAGGAGAGGGACTTTGCTAAATATGTAGCCATAGTCCCTGAGGGTTTACCTCATCCAAAGAAAATGCGCACAAAAATGGCCTGTGGCAATGTACTCGGCTTTGACGGTGGAAAGAGCTACTGAGTCTCTGATGTGCTCTTTCTATAAATTTTACACCCTGCCCAATCATGAAGGTGCCCTCTTGGAGTTGCTTGATTTGAAATCCTAGGAAGTACTTCAACTCCCCCATCATAGAAATCTCGAATTTTTGAATCATGATCCTACTAAACTCTTCACAAGTCCATTTGTTAGCAGACCCAAATATAATATCATCAACATAAATTTGGCATACAAACAAATCTTTTGCAACAATTTTAGTAAAGAGTGTAGGATCGGCTTTACCGACTTTGAAGCCATTAGTGACAAGAAAATCTCGCAGGCATTCATACCATGCTCTTGGGGCTTGCTTGAGCCCATAAAGCGCCTTTGAGAGTTTATACACATGGTTAGGATACTCACTATCTTCAAAGTCGGGAGGTTGCTCAACATAGACCTCTTCCTTGATAGGTCCATTGAGGAAGGCACTTTTCACATCCATTTGATAGAGCTTAAAGCCATGGTAAGTAGCATAGGCAAGTAATATACGAATTGACTCAAGCCTAGCTACGGGTGCATAAGTTTCATCAAAGTCCAAACCTTCAACTTGTGAATAACCTTTGGCCACAAGTTGGGCTTTGTTTCTTGTCACCACACCATGCTCATCTTGCTTGTTGCAAAATACCCATTTTGTACCTACAACATTTTGGTTAGGACGTGGAACTAAATGTCATACCTCATTCCTCGTGAAGTTGTTGAGCTCCTCTTGCATTGCCAACACCCAATCCGGATCACTTAGTGCATCCTCCACCCTGTATGGCTCAATAGGGGACACAAAAGAGTAATGTTCACAGAAATGAGCAACTCGAGATCTAGTGGTTACCCCCTTATGAATGTCACCGAGGATGGAGTTGACGGGGTGATCTCGTTGAATTTCTTGGTGGACTCTTGGGTGTGGCGGTCTTTGACCCTCAATTTCTTGATCATCTTCCTTGTCTTCATTATCTTCATCTCCCCCTTGATCATTGTCCTCCTCTTGAGGTGGCTCAACCTCTTGATCTTCAACTTCATCATCTTAAGCCTGATCCTCATCTTGAGTTGGTGGAGATGCTGGGTTGGAAGATGACGATTGATTTTGTGCTTGTAGAGGCTCTTCGAATTCCTTAGGACACACATCCCCAATGGACATGTTCCTTAGCGCGACGCACGGAGCCTCTTCATCATCTAATTCATCAAGGTCAACTTGCTCCACTTGGGAGCCATTAGTCTCATCAAACACAACGTCACAAGAAACCTCAACTAATCTAGTGGATTTGTTGAAGACTCTATATGCCCTTGTGTTTGAGTCATACCCGAGTAAAATGCCTTCTATAGCCTTAGGAGCAAATTTAGATTTTCTACCTCTTTTAATAAGAATAAAACATTTGCTTCCAAAGACTCTAAAATATGAAACATTGGGCTTTTTACCAGTGAGGAGTTCATATGATGTCTTCTTGAGGATTCGGTGAAGGTAGAGCTGGTTGATGGAGTAGCAAGCGGTGTTAATCGCCTCGGCCCAAAACCGGTCCGGAATCTTGTACTCATCAAGCATGGTTCTTGCCATGTCTAGTAGAGTTCTATTCTTCCTCTCCACTGCACCATTTTGTTGAGGTGTGTAGGGAGAAGAGAACTCATGCTTGATGCCCTCATCCGCAAGAAAGCCTTCAATTTGTGAATTCTTGAACTCCATCCCATTATCGCTTCTTATCTTTTTGATCCTTAATCCAAACTCGTTTTGAGCTCGTCTTAAGAATCCTTTTAGGGTCTCTTGGGTTTGTGATTTTTCCTACAAAAAGAACACCCAAGTAAAGCGAGAATAATCATTCACAATAACTAAATAGTACTTACTCCCGTTGATGCTTATGTAAGCTATCAGGCCGAATAGATCCATGTGGAGTAGCTCGAGCGACCTGTCAGACGTCATTATGTTCTTGTGTGGATGATGGGCGCCAACTTGCTTTCCTGCTTGACATGCGCTACAAACCCTGTCTTTCTCAAATGAACATTTGTTAGTCCTAAAATGTGTTCTCCCTTTAGAAGTTTGTGGAGATTCTTCATTCCAACATGGGCTAGTCGGCGATGCCAGAGCCAACCCATGTTAGTCTTAGCAATTAAGCAAGTGTCTAGTTCAGCTTGATTAAAGTCAACTATGTATAGCTGACCCTCTAGAACTCCCTTAAAAGCTATTGAATCATCACTCCTCCTAAAGACAGTAACACCTATATTAGTAAAAAGACAAATGTAGCCCATTTTTCATAATTGAGAAACTAAAAGCAAGTTGTAATCTAAAGAATCTACGAGAAAAACATTGGAAATAGAATGGTCAGAAAATATAGCAATTTTTCCCAAACCTGTGACCAAACCTTGATTTCCATCCCCGGATGTGATAGCTCGTTGGGGATCTTCGTTTTTCTCATAGGAGGAGAACATTCTCTTCTCCCCTGTCATGTGGTTTGTGCACCCGCTATCGATTATCCAACTTGAACCACCGGATGCATAAACCTACAAAATAATTTTAGGCCTTGTTCTTAGGTACCCAAACAGTCTTGGGTCCTTTGATGTTAGAAACAAGCACCTTGGGTACACAGACACAAGTCTTTGGACTCTTGTGTTTGCCCCCAACATATTTGGCAATTATTTTGCCTTATTTGTTAGTAAGCACATAAGATGTATCAAAAGTCTTAAATGAAATGTTATGCTCATTTGATGCAGCAGGAGTTTTCTTTTTAGGCATTTTAACATTTGTAGAATGCCTAGAGCTAGAAGCCTCATTTTTATACATGAATGCATGATGAGAAATAGTGTGAGGTTTTCTAGCATGAATTCTCCAAATCTTATGTTCGGGATAGTTTGCAGGATATAAAATGTAACCCTCACTATCCTGAACCATGGGAGCTTTGCACTTAACAAAATTGGACAATCTCTTGGGGGCATTAAGCTTGACATTGCTTCCCTGTTGGAAACCAATGTCATCCTTAATGCCAGGGTGTCTCCCATTATAGAGCATGCTTCTAGCAAATTTAAACTTTTCATTTTCAAGTCCATGCTCATTAATCTTAGCAGTCAATTTAGCTATGTGATCATTTTGTTGTTTAATCATGGCAATGTGATCATCAATAGCTTTAACATTAACATCTCTACATCTAGTACAAATAGAAACATGTTCGACAGTAGATGTAGAAGGTTTGCAAACATTTAATTCTTCTATCTTAGATTTTAACATGACATTTTGATTTCTAAGACAGGAAATAGAATCATTGCAAACATTCAATTCTTTAATCTTAGAAACTAAACTAGCATTTCCATTTCTAAGACTAGAAATTGAATCATTACAAATGCTAAGCTCCTTAGTTAAGTTTTCACATTTTTCTACTTCCTGAGCATAAGCATTTTTCACTTTAACATGTTTTTTTATTTTCTTTAATAAGGAAGTCCTCTTGGCTATCCAATAGTTCATCCTTCTCATGAATGGTTTCTATTAATTCATTTAATTTCTTCTTTTGTTCCATGCTAAGGTTGGCAAAAAGAACAAGTAATTCATCTTCATCTTCACTAGAGCTACCCTCAACACTAGATGCTGTATATTTGGGGGTGGCTCTAGAGTGTACCTTCTTTTTCTTGCCGTCCTTAGCCATGAAACATTTGTGGCCGACGTTGGGGAAGAGGAGGCCCTTGTTGACGGCGATGTTGGTGGCGTCCTCGTCGGAGGAGTAGGTGGATCTTTCCTCGGTGTCCCATTCCCGACACACATGGGCATCGCCGCCCTTCTTCTTGTAGTACCTCTTCTTCTCCTTCTTCCCCTTCTTGTTGTCGTCCCTGTCACTTTTACTTGACATTGGACATTTTGCAATAAAATGATCGGACTTACCACATTTGTAGCACACCCTTTTGGAGCGGGGTTTGTAGTCTTTCCCCCTTCTATGCTTGAGGATTTGGCGGAAGCTATGATGAGCGCCATCTCCTCATTGTCGAGCTTGGAGGCGTCGATTGGAAGCCTACTTGGTGTAGACTCCCTCTTCTCTTCTTCCGTCGCTTTGAATGCGACGAGTTGTACCTCGGGTGTGGAGGTGGCGCCTTGATCCAAGTTGACGATGTGTTTGGAGTCTTTGATCATTAGCTCAAAGCTCACAAACTTGCCAATCACTTCCTCGGGAGACATTAGTTTGTATCTAGGACCCCCACATATTAATTGAACTTGAGTAGGATTACGAAAAACAAGGGATCTTAGAATAACCTTGACCATTTCATGGTCATCCCATTTGGTGCTCCCGAGGTTGCGCACTTGATTGACCATGGTCTTTAGCCGACTGTACATTGCTTGCGGCTCTTCTCCTTTGTTGAGGACGAATCGACCGAGTTCGCCCTTGATTGTCTCGCGCTTGGTGATCTTGGTCACCTCATCTCCTTCATGCGCGGTCTTGAGAACGTCCCAAATCTCTTTGGCGCTTTTTAACCCTTGCACCTTATTATATTCCTCTCGACACAAGGAGGCGAGGAGTATAGAAGTTGCTTGGGAGTTAAAGTGCCGGATTTTGGCGACTTTGTCCGAATCATAGTCTTTGTCCCCCACCTGTGGTACCTGCGCTCCAAATTCAAATATGTCCCATATGCTTTCGTGGAGTGAGGTTAGGTGATGCCTCATTTTATCACTCCACATACAATAATCTTCACCATCAAAATATGGTGGTTTGCCTAATGGAACAGAAAGTAATGGAGCACGTTTTGAAATGTGAGGATAGCGTAGGGGCATCTTACTATACTTCTTGCGCTCATGGTGCTTAGAAGAGACGGACGAGTCAGAGCTTGATGACGTGGAGGGCGACGAAGAATCAGTCTCGTAGTAGACCACCTTCTTCATTTTCTTATTCTTGTCACCCTTCCGATACGTCTTGTTGGAGGAAGAGGATTCCTCCTTATGCTTGTGGTCGGACTCCCTTGAAAGGGTTCTCCTCGAGCTTGTGGGCTTGTCGCCGGTCACGAGCTCCCTCTTGGCGTGTTCTCCCGACATCACTTCGAGTTGTTAGACTCTAATGAAGCACCGGGCTCTGATACCAATTGAAAGTCGCTTAGAGGGGGGTTGAATAGGCGTAATCTGAAATTTACAGCTTTAAACACACACTACAAGCTGGGGTTAGCGTTACAGCAAATAACAAGTCCGGGAGAGAGGGGGAAAACAAATCAAATGAGAATCAAGCGAATGAACATGGTGATTTATTTTACTGAGGTTTGGTTCCAAAGAACCTAGTCCCCGTTGAGGAGGTCACAAAGACCGGGTCTATTCCAACCCTTTCCCTCTCTCAAACGGTCACTTAGACCGAGTGAGCCTTTCCCTTAATCGAACGGGTCACTAAGACCCCGCAAGGAACACCACACTCTTAGGTGTCTCTTGCTTTGATTACAAGTCACTTGAGAACAAGAATGAAAAAGAAGAAAGGCAATCCAAGCGATAAGAACTCAAATGGACACAAAAATCTCTATCTCACAAGCCACTAAGTGTTTGGAGTGAATTTGGGACTCGGAGAGGATTTGATCTTTTGTATTGTGTCTTGGAGTGAATGCTAGAGCTCTTGTATTGAATGTGAACTTCAGAAAACTTGGATACTTGGAGTTGTGGTGGTTGGAGGGTATTTATAGCCCTCAACTACCAAAGTAGTCGTTGGGGAGGCTCCTGGCGATGGTCCGGTGCACCACCGGACAGGTCCTGTTCACTGTCTGGTGAGCCGCCATGTCACCCAACCGTTAGGGTTCGGAGCGAAGTCGATCGTTGGAGCTTTGTCTCCTTGCGGCACTGGACAGCCCGGTGCCACACCAGACAGTCTGGTGCCCTCTGACTTCACGGTTCTGACTTCTGCCGCTGCACTGTTCACGTCGTCAGGTACTTTTGCAGTCGACCATTGCGCACAGATAGTCGTTGCCCGCTGGCTCACCGGACACTCCAGTGAATTAGAGCGGAGCGCGCCTGCGAGAACCCGAGAGTGGCTAGTTCAACCCTGTACGGGCCTGGTGCACCGGACACTGTCCGGTGGCACACCAGACAATTGGTTGTTTTTCTCCTTTTGAATTGAATACCTACTTGAATATTTATTGGTTTGTGTTGAATCTTTATGCACATGTAATACATGAATACTTGGCAAACTAATTAGTCCATGTTTTTGTGTTGACGATCAACCACCAAAATTAATTATAGGAAAAGGTTAACCCTATTTCCCTTTCAATATGACAAATTCAATTCAGTTCCATAAATTAATCATGCGAGAGTCCTGAGCTGCTCATGACCGCGAGCACGACTAGTATACCAGTTTTACACTCTACAGAGGTTGTAACCTGTACCCACAAGTCGTGTATCTCATGTCGCCAGGGTTTGCAAGGCCCTTAGACACTTCCGAGGTGAATGGCTAGGGATCGACTATGAGGCCTTTACAAAGTTCCACTAGCTTCCGAAAACCCACTACAGTTCTAGGAAGAGCAATGTAGGAATCCCTTGCCTGACCGCCATCGCAGCAAAATCAACCCGAGAACCTCCCTACACGCCTACTCCCCTACTGTCCTTGCCCCTTTCGGGTAAGGTAGTCTTCCACTAGCTTTCCTAGTTAGTCAGCCAAGGGCGTCCCATTCCACCCTTATGGTGGCACGTGTTTCTCAAGTTAAGCTCCATGTTCCAATTAATATAATGATCTTGTCAGGAACAATATGTAAAACAATAGTATAATTGGAACATAATCATAATGTAATATTAATGCCAAAACCATATAGAGTAATAGCAAAGACTACCCAAAAGTTCAGGGGTAAACAAAGTGTAAAGATAACCAAACTAGGGTGACATATTGGGTCCCATCAACATTAAGCCTATGCATGCCAAAATGATTATAGAGAACATTATTGGGTAAATAAAAGTGATCAATGTCACAACTTGCCTCAGACTTGAGATTCCAGGTACAACTTGCTCTTCAGATGACTTGTAACCTTGCGCTAGTCGTAGCAATACAAACAAAACATGGTACAGGCAAAATTAACATCACACCAAGCATAAGAACAAACTGCATAAGAATATTCTACGCGTCGCTATGGAATCGTGGGTTCGTGAACCACTAAAATCGGAGTTATGATTAAGGAGTTGTGATTTATGGAAGATCTATGTGATTCAATTATTAAACTATATTATAAATTGATTAATATACACCATAAGTGAGAATATTCTATAATGACTAACCCAACTTTAAGGGGTATCTTGAGTTCTCTCCTTGTCACGTACTATTATGTCTGGTTGCTCATGGGATTAGCATATAGAAGAAAATGTCTGAGAATAGAAAGAAGGTTAAGAAATATCGAGTCAAGGTTAAGATACTTCAAGACAAAGTATTCTGCTTTGGAGCAGATGTTGAACAAGAGTGGGTTCACGTGGGATCCGACCAAGAAGATGATTTAGTGCGAGAAACAACAATATGAGACACATTGCAAGGTACTTTTCTGTTGCTGACTTAGTGGTATAACTTATACTGAGTGATTTTTTCACTCAGTACAGATTGAAGTTTTCTAGTATCTGCTGGTTACATTTTACTGCGTGAGTTTAAATTTTCCAGATCTGCAGCTCCTCCAAATTTCTTGTGATGGACATCAAGCTTGCACCATTGGCTGTGACTTTCAGAAAAGCTATTTTTGGGGACCCTGCATTTGATCTGGGCATGTAGCTAGACATAGTTATATCGCATTGCACAGACTGAAATATCAAGTATCCTAATATTCATCAACAGTGTTTCTGAATTATATATCTACTAGTGTAGCTAACACATGTAGGCTGGGCATTTTCATGAGGGCCAGAATGTTTCAATAAGAGAAAACGAGCACCTTGCAAACAGACGTGTTGTTTGTGTTGGCATTCTCTACAGTTATGTCAGTCTTGTATCTGTTGGTGATGATGTGTCTTTGTTTTTTACATAATAATCCAGATGCAAAGGGTTGTATGGAGTCTCCTTTCCTTACTATGATGAACTTTCAATGGTATATTCCAAGGACATGGCCACAGGTGAAGGTGCGGAAGACATGACAGATGTTGTTCAAAATTTGGAAGAAGAGTTAGTTCGTGTAAATGCTAATGATGAAGAGGATGGAGAGGATATGACATCTGTAGAGACACCAAGGAGTTTTGTTGACTCAACATCATCTAGCTCCAAGAAGCGGAAGAAAGAGTGGTGTTGGAACTTGCTACCAGGTGCAAGGGGATCCAATGGGGGTGAGAGTTGACGTAAACAGGGTTCTCGCACGGGATGGCAAAAGCTCTGTTAATCTAGCCTCTCAAGGGCACTGTGCGGGGGTATTTATAGGTATCTGAGTGCCCTGCGTCCTGTGTTAAGGACGCATGTGCCCTCAGACACCTAGGTTATCCCCGGAATATTCCCATAAAGCGGGGTTACAGACCGTAATTACAGGGATGCCTTTACAAATTAGGCCCGTAATGCGCAGCGGCCACGCAGGGCCTGTTACAATGGGCCGGATTACACGTGGGCCTCCATGCTGGACGAGGTCGCAAGATGGGACGACTTCGTCACAGGTCTTCGTCCGGTGACGTATGGGGCGAAGGGTGAATCTGCCCGTTGTCTTGTCTCCGTTGGTCCGACGATTACGGCGAAGGCATCGAGCGAAGGGTGGCGTGTTCGCCTTCGCCCCAACATTTGCCTCCGAGGGACCAGTTCGACTAAGTCATCTGGTGCCGAAGACGTCGCTAGATGGCGGAGACGCTGCCCTCACTTGAAGTGGTTCCGCGGGGGTTTTTGACATGACCGTTGATTAACACCATACTATTGGACTGCGGGTTTCCCGAAGCGCCGCGCCCTGTGTATAAAAGGGGGCGGGGGGGGCGGCGCGTTTTGAACTTTATCTTTCCACGCTCCATGAAAACCCTAGCCGCCTTTTCCGCCTTCTTGCTGCTCGTCTGCCCTCCTTGTTCTTGTTCGCCGGAGATCTGGCCCGAGTGAAGCAGACCGCCCACCGCCGCCGACGGTACGTAGCGATGTCGACCTCTTCTTCTTCTGCTGCCGCTACGCCGCCGGCCGACGCGTCGTCTGAGGAGACGCTGAGCACTGTGGTGGCGGAGGAGTTGCGCGTCGGCGATACGGTGGATTTCGGTGTGTCGCGGATGTCCTCGGTCCGCGTGCAAGATATGCAGCAGCTTGGTTACTTTGGCGGCGGAGTCGCTCGTGTGCCGGGGACGGAGGAGGTCCCCGAGCCGGAAGACGAATTGGTTGTGTTCGAGGCGTCCTTTGCCGCTGGTCTTCGCCTGCCTGCGCACCGATTTGTGGGAGAAGTCTTGCGTAGATTTAACGTCCAGATCCATCAGCTGACTCCGAATGTCGTGGTGGCTCTATCGAAGTATGTCTGGGCGACGACTTCGTACGACGGACAGCCATCAGTCAAAGTCGCGAAGTACTATTGCCTGCACTGGCAGAAAAGGATGATCGGAAATGAGGTTGCCCAGTTTGGGTCCTGTACGTTTACGCCGAAGACCGGCAAGACCTCGATGGAGGTAGTTGAGTTGGTTCCTTGCGCCCGCAATAAGTGGGGCAACTGGCATGAGTTTTGGTTCTACGTTGCGGAGGGCACAGTCGAAGACCATCTGGGGCTCCCCATGGCCGAGATGTGCTCGCATTATTACTCAGCATACCCTCCGTTTGAGGTGGCGGAGGAGGATGCAGACGAAGGGGCCCTTCGGTGCGCCGCCGGCCTGAGCAGCGGGCGCGATTTGGTTGAGGAGTTTGTGGCGTACGGGGTGTGGCCTTTGGCGCATGGCTGGGCGTTGGGCGAAGTATGCCCTCGCCAGATGCCTTCCCATGGTGGGAAGCTGGTGCGAAGTCCTGCCTTCGCGTTGGATCTGCATAGCCGCGATCCGGCCGCCTTTATGCGTGAGGCGGAGGATGGGGCGGTGCGGATCGTCGGTCGGTACGTGCCGAAGACAGAGGGCCAGCGTAGCTGGGATATTCGCGGGTCTAATGACCGCTTGAACAGGGTTTTTGAGTTGAACCGTCTGCCTTATGGCGGTTATCCCGATGTGGATCGTCGCGGGAAGAAGCCGGTGGTAGAGACTGGAGACCACCCCGCGCCGGCGGCCGCCCCATCCTCTAAGAAGAGGAAACTAGGTATTGCTATGGGAGGACTGGGGGTTTCTGATGGTTTTGCTAGGGAATTGATGAGGACATGCGCGGCCCCGGGGGAAAGATGTCTTCGCCCGAGCTCCGGGAGTCTTCGGCGCGGATGCTGAGGGTTACCGGGGGTAGGTGGCCTAAGAATGTTCCAATCCCCCGCGCGGCCGGCGAAGACTTTTTTACATCTCGCATGGTTCATGATTGGAGAGTGTTTCCTTACGGGCAGAATATTGCTGCTGTTGTGTCGGCAGTGATGGACAAGGATCGTCAGGGAGCTGCGCAGAAGCGCCAGGCGCTCGTCAGGCTTCATGAGGCCAGGCCGAAGAGGCCACGGGGGGCTGCGAAGGCTGCTGCCCCCGGCGGAAGCCAGCTGCCGCTGGCGGCGAAGTCTGCCGCCCTTGGGTCCAGCAGGGCGTCGGAGGCTGCAAAGGCGGCTGGCGCCGGTGGTTCCAAGTCTGTGAAGGCCACCCCTATGTCCAGCAGGGTGCCGGAGGCTGCGAAGGCGGCCCGAGAGTTGCCGCCGGCGGGCAAGCGCGTCGCCGACTTCGCCACCGACATTAGTGTGGAAGATTATTTTGTCGGTAAGTCGCTGGCTCGAGTTTTTTTTGATCTGTTGATACGTCGCAGGATCGAACGAAGGCCAACTTGTTGTTGTTCCGCCTGCCGTGGCGACTGCGGCGGCTGCCATGGTGCCCCGGGCGAAGGGCAGTGCTCTTAGTGCCGGCGGCGAGATACCGGCACTCACTGCCGTCAGGGACGAGGCGGGTGCTGTGTCCCGCCGGCTGAAGGAGATGAAGGAAGCACTAAGTCAGGTACGTTGAGCTAGACTTCGGTTTTTTACCGGCTTCGTTGGGGCTGTGGTCTTATGTGTGTCTTGTAGGCGGCTGACTTCGCAGACCGCGCGGCGTCGGGGGCCCTGATGGCAGTTGTGTCTGCCGAAGTCGAGAGACTTCGGACGCAACATGCTGACGCCGTCCGGGAAAAATCGGCCGCCGATAGCAAGTGCCGCAAGCTGGCGGATAAGGTGGCCGCGCTGGAGGGTGAGAGGACTGACCTCCGGCGCCAACTGGCGGAGGAAAGGAAGGAGGCTAATGAGGCCCTCGCCAAGGCGCAGTCTGCGCAGGCGGAGGCCAATTTGGCGCGGGCGGAGGGCAGTCTTGCCAGGCAGTGCGCCGAGGAGTTGGAGGGGCGGCTCAACGCTCTGCAGACCCGTGTGGAGAGGGCCGAGGCCTCGACGCGCTCGGAGGCTGAGCGGACACGCAAGCAGCTTATGGATTCATACCATGAGCTGGGCGCGCGGACCGCTGACTTCGAAGTGCCAGACCGGGAGCCCGGACTTCGCTGCCTCGAGTGGATACAGGAGGAGTTGCTGGCGCTCCCCACCATCGTGGAGGGGTTCATGTCCTATGCCTCCCTGGTCACTTGCGAGGGGGCAATGAACGCGCTCTCTCGCGAAGGGTGCCGGCACTATGAGGCCTTCGACCAAGCTGATGAGGATTTCGAGCGCAATATTTACAAGGTTGAGGACCCTGTGGTGAAGGAATCTGCGGGAGCCCTCTACGACCGGATGTGGGGCCCCCACGGTCGGGAGGTGGTCAGGGAGCGGACCGAGACGGCGAGAGGTCAGGTAATGTTTGGCTTTTGTTTGGTGTTTGTTGAATGTGGGTTATATGTGGGTTTGCTGAATCTGTGTGTTGTGTCTCAGGCGGCGCGTGGCGAGAGGGTGGATGACTTCAGGGCTTTGAACAGCGCGCTGCCTGACCCAGAGCCAAACCCGGTGGCGGCTGTGTCCGAGGCCGCCCTGGAGCCGCCCCCGGAAACCGCCGAAGGCATTCCTGATGCCCCCGCAGCCACTGCAGCCGTCAGAGGCCCGTCGCCAACTGCCGCGCCGAGGGCTGAGGATCCTGTGAAGGTGGCGGCGGAGCCGACAACGGAGGATCCCGCGACGGCTGGGTCTTCGCAGGTGGCTTAGTGGGTGTGGGTAGTTAGGGAATTTTGGATATGTTGCTGAATCTTGGTTGCTGCGCAGGTTTAAGATTTTGGGCCTGCGCACGCAACCGCTACTACTAATTTTTTTGGCGGCTTCGACCGTGGATGATGGTAATAAATTGGATGGGTCTGCATCTAAGTTTTCTGATTTTGGTGACTCTGGGAGCTCGGTTGAGTGGACTGAGGAGTCGTCGGATGAGGACTTGGACTACTTTGCGGCTTTGGATGTGGCAGCGGCGGAGGCTTCGCCGCATGCTGCGGATGCTGGAGTTGTGCCTAGCCCGAGCACTGGGCGTAGGCGGCGAAGGGCGGTTGCGAAGCGTAGAGTGAGTGGGGCGGACGGCGGTCGGCTTCGTGTGAGTAGGGCTGGCAGGCAGGAACTGTTGTCCTTGCCGGCCGCTGTGAGTGCAGGTGAGGGGGAGCTGCGAAGCCTTTTTGCGGGTGAGGAGCTTAGGATAATGTTATTTAACTATAGGGAGATGGGAATTATTCCGAAGGTTGAGCCGATGTAATGTGATGCCCTCGCTTGTACATGTGTAATGGCTTGTATGATGAGGTTGTGTGCCTTCGCACATTCGGCTATGCTTGCGAAGGTGTTACGTACTTGGTCTGGTGTATTTGTTATGTTGGTCTGGTGCGCATGTAGTCGGTGTTTGCGCGGACAGTTTGGTGTAGTCGTTTTCGCACTTGTTTAGCTTCGTCCTGCTGCGCCCTTAGGCAACTGTTTGACGGATAGTCTTCGCGGAAGACTTCGATTTTTCGCACTTGTTGTGCTAGCCCGGCTACACCCTTAGGCGACTTCTGCACGGATAGTCTTCGCGGAATACTACGATTTTTCGCACTTGTTGTGCTAGTCCGGCTGCACCCTTAGGCGACTTCTGCACGGATAGTCTTCGCGGAAGACTACGATTTTTCGCACTTGTTGTGCTAGTCCGGCTGCACCCCTAGGCGACTTCTGCACGGATAGTCTTCGCGGAAGACTTCGATTTTTCGCACTTGTTGTGCTAGTCCGGCTGCACCCTTAGGCGACTTCTGCACGGATAGTCTTCGCGGAAGACTACGATTTTTCGTACTTGTTGTGCTAGTCCGGCTGCACCCTTAGGCGACTTTTGCGTGGAGTCGTCGCACGCGAGGGTAGCTAGCGCTGGGCCTCGCGGTGACTTTGTATTGGTCGAATGTCAAAGACCGTCGGCGCGGTCTTTTTTCAACGTAGATTTTTGCGGGGGGGGGGGGGGGGGTTCACTTGTATATTACATGACTCCGCCTCATTAAAAACCTCACCCCCCGGGAGGAAAAGAGTGCGGGCCAGAATAAAATTGTTTTTGCGAATTACAAGGGCGAACTGGCCCTGAGTGGTCAAACAAAAAATTTGCGGAGATTATCGATGTTCCAGGAGTGCTCCAAGTCTTCGCCGTTTGGCGTTGCGAGCCTGTATGCGCTGGGGGAGGCCTTCGTCTTGACAATGAAAGGGCCCTCCCACCTGGGCTCCAGCTTGCCCTTGGCCTCTGTCCGAGCTGTTCGGACAAGTATGAGGTCTCCTTCGCTGAATTCCCTCGGGATGACTGCGTGGTCGCGCCATGTTTTTGTCAGGGCTTGGTATTTATTTAGAGCCTGTAGAGCGAAGACTCGGTCCCCATCGATGAGATCCTTCGACGTGGGTTCGTCCACGTCGGGGACGGCTGACGAAACTGTTCGCGGGGACCCATGTTTTATTTCTTGTGGGGTCATGGCCTCCTATCCGTATAGAAGGCGGAAAGGGGTGAACCCAGTCGCCCTGCACTCTGTCGTGTTTAGCGCCCAGACCGCCTCAGGTAGCAAATCGGCCCACTTGCCCTTTTTCGTCGAGGAGCATCTTTTTGACAGCTGTGAAAATTTTTCCATTGGCTCTTTCCACAACTCCGTTGGACTGCGGGTGATAAACTGAGGCCAAGGCAAGCTTGGTGCCAATGGAGAAGCAAAAATCCTTGAAGTCTTGGCTATCGAACTGCTTGCCGTTGTCGACTGTTAGTTCGGACGGTACTCCGAAGCGGCAAACAATGTTTTGCCAAAAGAATTTCTGTGCAGTCTTTGATGTTATTGTGGAAACAGCCCTCGCCTCGATCCATTTGGTAAAGTATTCGACAGCGACGAAGGCGAACTTAAGGTTCCCCAGAGCCGTGGGCAGGGGCCCGACGATGTCTAGGCCCCAGCGCTGGAGAGGCCATGTGTTGGCGATCAGTTTTATGAATTGCGAGGGGTTGTCTAATCGAGGAGAAAACTTCTGGCAGGCTTCGCAGGACCTTGCAACCCGATTTGCGGCGCAGATCATTGCGGGCCAGTAGAAACCTTGGCGGATCACCTTTGCGGCTAGGGCCCTTGGCCCTGCGTGAGAGCCGCAAGTACCACTGTGGACTTCGCGCAGGATTTGGACGCCTTCGGTCTCGGTGACACATTTAAGCATTGGCTGACTGACCCCTTTCTTGTAGAGTTGGCCCTCAATCAGTGCGAAGTCTCGGCTTCGATGTCTGAGGCGCTTGGCCTCGTTGATGTCGGTTGGGTGGTAGTACCCCTGTAGGAACAGAGTTATTGGTGCCCGCCAGTCTTTGGTCATGATAAGGTTGACTATGCGGTGGCCCTCACTGTCATTGGTTATTTGGAGCCCTTCGGGGCTCCGGACGGCTGGCGTGCCGATGACATGGTAGAACACGTCGGAGGGCAGGGACTCGCCTTTGGTGGCAGCCTTGGCCAGCGCGTCGGCCTCTTCATTCTTGGCCTGGTCCACATGCTGCAAGGTGAATCCCTTGAATTGTCTCTCGAGACTTCGGATGGCTGCGAGATATTGCATAAGTGCGGGGTCCTTTGCTGCATAGTCTTTCTCGACTTGGCCGACAACTACCTTGGAGTCTGTTTGATAATGCAGGTGGTGACCCCAAGGGCCCTCAGCTTGCGGAGGTCGAGGATGACTGCTTCGTATTCTGCTATGTTATTTGTGCATCTGTCAGATTCCAGAGCGAAGATGAGGCGTGCCGCGTATCTGTGCTTGACCCCGGCGGGTGAGGTGATGACTGCAGCGGCGCCTGCCCCCACATGGCACCATGCGCTGTCGCAGTGGATCGTCCAAACCTTCTCTGCGGACGGGTCCGGCTGTGTTATTGGCCCAGTCCAGTCGACGACGAAGTCTGCCAGGACTTGTGACTTGATGGCTGTCCTGGGCTCGAAATTGATGTGGTAGCCGGAGAGTTCGGTCGCCCACTTGGCAATCCTCACCGATGCCTCCGGGTTTCTGAACAATTCACCGAGTCCCCTGTCTGAGGTGACTCGGACCTTGAATGCTTCAAAAATAATGGCGCAATTTGCACGAAGACATAACAACTGCGTAGGCAATCTTCTCCAGTTCTGTCATGTTACATTTGGACGGTGTTAGCACTTCGGAGACGTAATAAACTGGGCACTGCCTGATCACGCCCTCAACTGTCTGGTCCTGCACCAGTGCCGCGCTGACCGCATGCGGCGAAGCCGCAACATAGAGCAACAGGGGTAGCGAAGAGTCGGGGCTTGTAAGGACTGCCAGCTTCGACAGGTACTGTTTTAATGAGGCGAAGGCCGCTGCCTGCTCTGGTCCCCGAGCGAAGTCTTTTGCGCCACGGAGAGTTTTGAGGAAAGGGAGACTTTGCTCAGCGGATTTGGAGATGAATCTGTTGAGGGCGGCCAACCTGCCCGTCAGGCGCTGGACGTCTCTGGCGGACTGCGGAGGCGTCATGTTGATGATGGCCTGAATTTTGGTTGGGTTGGCCTCGATGCCGCGGTGTGATACCAGGTAGCCCAATATTTTCCCTTGGCGAACGCCGAAGACGCACTTTTCCGGGTTCAGGCGAAGTCGTGCGTCTCGCTTGTTCGCGAATGTCTCGGCGAGGTCAGCGAGATGGTCCTCCTTGCTCTTGCTGGCAACGACGATGTCGTCCACATATGTGAATATATTTCTGCCAACTTGCCCTTCGAGCACTGTTTTGGTAAGCCGGGAGAAGGTGGACCCGGCGTTCTTGAGTCCCTCCGGCATTCTGATGAAGCAATATGTGCCGAAGGGTGTTATAAAGCTGGTGCTAGCCTTGTCTTCCTCCTTCATGTATATCTGGTGGTAACCGGAGAAGCAGCCGAGGAGTGACATGACTTCGCATCCGGCCGCGCTATCGACTATTTTGTCGATCCGCGACAACGGGAAGTTGTCCTTTGGGCAGGCCTTGTTGAGACTGGTGAAGTCGATGCACATTCGCCACTTGCCGCTCTTTTTCTGCACCATCACAACGTTGGAGAGCCACGTGGGGTAAGCCACCGGCTCGATGAATTTGGCTTCCAGGAGGCGGTGTACCTCTGCCTTGGCGGCCTCTGTCTTCTCGTCGGACATTTTGTGAAGCCGCTGTTTTTTCGGTCTCACCGAAGGGTCAATTCCCAAGCTGTGCTCAATTATGGATCGGCTGATCCCGACCAGGTCGAGGGCTGACCAGGCGAAGACATCTTTGTTCTTGGACAAGCAGCAGAGGAGTTTCTCCTCTTCATGCGAAGTGAGGTCTTCGCTGATAGTGACTGTCTGCTTGGGCGTGGCCTGGTCGAGGGGAACGGTCTTGGTCCCGTCGTTGCTCTACAGCTGTGCCTTGTCGTGCTCTTTGTCGGTTGGGCTGACGGACGCAGGGACCTCGCGCTGGGCTGTGAGGCAGTGCACATTTCTTTGTCCGGAGACGAAGTCCCGCTCTATGTTGCGCGCAGTCTGTTGATTGCCGTAGACCGCAATGGCGCCTAACGGACCTGGTATCTTCATGCACAGGTACAGTCCGTGAATGGCTGCCTCAAACTTGTTGATAGAGCCCCGGCCCATGATGGCATTGTACGGATACACCATATCGACGATATCAAAGGTTATTTGCTCACTTCGGGCATTGGGTGCTACACCGAAGGAGAGAGGCAGTTCTATTTTGCCGACAGGAAAGGTGCCCTTGCCGCCGAAACCATACAATGGGTTATCCGAAGGCTTGAGCAGGCTGTTGCTTATGCCCATGCGGTCGAAGGCATGGAGGAAAATGATGTTTGCTTGACTGCCATTGTCGACTAGGACTTTGTGCAGGTCCCAGCCTGCCACGCTGCAGTTGATAACCATGGCATCGATGTGGGGGGCGCTGCGCAGGTCGACGTCTCGTGCGTCGAAGGTTAGCGGTACGTGGGACCACTTTGTCTGCACGACTGGGCCGGTGATGGAGACGTGGTTGATGCTGCGGTAGTGGTCCCGCTTCTGCCGCTTTGTGTCGAAGTCGGTGCTGGACCCCCCAGTGATCATATGAATGACTCCACGATACGGCTGATCGGCGAAGTCTTCTTGTTTTGGGGCGTGGAGGTGGGGGATGTTCTGATGTTGCTGGTGTGGAGGTGGGGGTGGGGGAGGTATGATTTGTACTTCCTGGTGGTGTTGGTATGCGTGGTGCGGTGGATGCGGGGCGGGGGCGTGGATGTATGGTGGAGGGGGTTGCTGATAAGTATGTGCGACAACTCTGGGGTTGTCGGTTGGCTGCGCCCGTGCCATCCTGTCTTTGGTGGCCTTCGTTTCTGGGCAGTCTCTGGTTTGGTCGGCGCAGTCTTCGCCATGAAAAAGACAGTAAAATCGGCGCGGCGGCTGCGCACGCCCCCGACCCCTACCGCGAGTTCCGTTTTCGCGGCCCTGGGGGGATACTCCTGGCGGCGAGGGGCGTCAGGAGCGGGGTGCTGGTTGGCGATGTTGTGCACTTGCTGCTGATTGCGGCCGTCTCGACCGGAGTCTGGCTGCGGAGTCCTCGTCCACGTGCGGCTGGACTGTGGAGCATCTTTGGGTTTCCTCTGGGACTCAACCTTGCGCTGGTGGAGTTCTTCGGATTTGGCATATTTTTCGAAAAGCTAATATAATTCCTGGAGGTTCTTGGGTGGGTCCCTGATGCAGTGGCTGTAAAGGACGCCGGCGCGAAGGCCATTGATGGCGTAGTGGATGGCGATCTGGTCATCAACTGAGGGCAGCTGTGACTTGAGTGTTAGAAACTTGCGGTAATACTCCCGCAGAGTCTCTTTTTCCAGCTGCTTGCAGAGTGAGAGTTCGGCCAAGGCGTCGGTGTCTGGGCGGTACCCTTGGAAGTTGAGCAGGAATTTGTCTCGGAGGCTTCTCTAGGAGTCAATGGACAGCGGGGGCAACCTGGTGAACCAGGTGAGAGCTGGGCCTTCGAGGGCGATGATGAAAGACTTGGCCATCGTGGTGTCGTCCCCTCCAGAAGATGCAACGGCGACCTGATAGCTCATGATGTACTGTACTGGGTCCGTGCTGCCGTTGTACTTGGGATAAGTCCCTGCCCGGAAGTTGGTAGGCCAGGGTGTCACTTGCAGGTGTGGTGCCAGGGGACTTCGCTCGTTGAGGTAGTTGACCCCTTGGAATGGCGCGGCGTGTGGGAAGGCGTGGTCGCGCTGGGGGAAGTGTGGGTCTTCCATTTGCGCGCGCTGTTGCAGGGGTGGCCCGTGCTGCAGGCCGAGGTGGCCTTCGCGTATGTCTTCCAGTTGTGCGCGCTGTTGCAGGGGTGGCCCGTGCTGCAGGCCGAGGTGGCCTTCGCGCTGCATCAGCACAATCTCCCGCTCGAGGTCCTGGGCCTTCTGCTCTTCGTCGCGTATCATTTGCCACACCTTGGCTAGTGCGGACACGCGCTGGCGCTTGGCCTCCAGTATCTCTTTTTGCCTCTGGAGATTGCGGTTCTTGAGGCGCAGGGCGCGCAGCTGTAGCTGTTCTTCCGCTGAGACGCCGAGGACTTCACCGTCCTCGGTGAGGTCCGCGCCCTCCGGTGGGGCGAAGCCTAGGGGAGGCTGCGATTGTCCTTCAGGGCCGCAGGTGCGGAGAGCGTCGTCTTCGCAGGTGCGGAGAACGTCGTCTTCAGTAGCCTCTTGGTGGGTGGAGTGGGTGAGGGCGAGGGCCTTGCCCTTTTTTGCGGCCAGCAGTGCTGCCTTCGCAGCCTCGTCAGCCTTCGAGCTAGCTTTCTTGGGTGCCATCGCGGGTGGTTTTTTCGTAGCACGAACGGTGGGCGCCAAATGTTGGAACTTGCTACCAGGTGCAAGGGGATCCAACGGGGGTGAGAGTTGACGTAAACAGGGTTCTCGCACGGGATGGCAAAAGCTCTGTTAATCTAGCCTCTCAAGGGCACTGTGCGGGGGTATTTATAGGTATCTGAGTGCCCTGCGTCCTGTGTTAAGGACGCATGTGCCCTCAGACACTTAGGTTATCCCCGGAATATTCCCATAAAGCGGGGTTACAGACCGTAATTACAGGGATGCCTTTACAAATTAGGCCCGTAATGCGCAGCGGCCACGCAGGGCCTGTTACAATGGGCCGGATTACACGTGGGCCTCCATGCTGGACGAGGTCGCAAGATGGGACGACTTCGTCACAGGTCTTCGTCCGGTGACGTATGGGGCGAAGGGTGAATCTGCCCGTTGTCTTGTCTCCGTTGGTCCGACGATTACGGCCAAGGCATCGAGCGAAGGGTGGCGTCTTCGCCTTCGCCCCAACAAGTGGAAAGGAATGAATACTTCATCAAGTGACCCACTTCTTGATGTGTTCAATGAAGTGAGTGGTGATCTCAAGGTTGCCACCATGTCAATTGGAAAAATGGCGCAAGCTATGGATCTTGAGGCATCCAACCAAGAGAAGGCAAGAGATGAGGATCCACAACAAAAGCTAAGAGAGAAGGCGATCAATGAGGTCCGGAGACTTGAATTTACTGGCTCAGAAGTTATCAAAGCAGCTGGTGTGTTTGTCAGGATGCCAGATCAAATGGGAATGTTGTTTGCATTCCAAAACCACTGAGGAGGGAATACATTATCGACATGCTACGTGGTAACTAGAATTTTGTTTGTAGAAATGTACATGGCTAGATTTGATCTTGGTTTAATTCGCTAATTATTTCATTATTCCAGATGAAGCAGCAAGGAGAGAGAGAGAGAGAGAGAGAGAGAGAGAGAGAGAGAGAGAGAGAGAGAGAGGTCAAAGTGAAGGTGCTGGTCTAGATGTTGAATGATGGAGCTTTGGAAGTTGTCGTTGGTTTAGTTGGTCTCAATCTATTTATCTTTAGTGTTCTTCATATGTTGTTGTTGAATGACGGTGAATGATGATAAAACTGATTTTTTATGATGTTGAATGTTGTTGAATGTTCACGAATGGTGTTGAATATGGTATTGTGTTTGTGGGTAGCTTTCAATGTGGTTTGTTGAATGTCGGTACCTTTCAATATGGTAAAAACTGTTTTTTATGAGTTTTGAATGTTGTTTAATGTTCACGAAGGGAATGATGTTGAATGATGGTAAATACTGAATTTTTATGTTCACAAACGATGTTAAATGGTTTCTTATATTAAAACATGTATTGGAATGAAAAAGTGTTACAAAACTCACATTCTTAATTTCATTACGTTATATTGGTTTCCAAAACAAACAGTGTATTGGAATCAAAAAGTGTTATAAAATTCAACCAAGCAAATCATGCAATGACATTTATTGATTTGGAATCCACCGTTTTTTAATCTCTATTGCGATACCATTACCCATGGTGAACCTTGGTTTTATATCTTAAGGCCACGGTGGATACGCGCCACGGTGGATACGCGTACAGGCGCACAGAAATCCGTTTACGGCGAGCGCAAGTCACGACGGTGATGGAGCTGACATTCGGGCCCTCTGACATCACATTGACGTGTACGCGATGGTTAGCCAAAGTCTGCGGAAGGAGATCCCCACCAGCCAATGGTCCAACGCTCCGGCTCGGCTCGTTTGTCCCAACCGGATGACGGTAGGGTCCCACCTAACAGCGACTCACCGTGAACGACCGAAAGGCATGACTGACGTCCCAGCTAACGTCATGCTGACACAAAGGCCGGCTAGATGCATAAATAATCACTAAAAAATACATGGCAATGGCCTAGCTGATGCAACGTCCCGGTGTGAAGAAGATAAGTTGTGGCAACACAGTCTCACAGGTTAGGAGCTTGCACTGGTGAATGCAGTCAGAGCAACTCCAAAAGAACGTGTAAATTAACTCCAAAATAGATATTAGTTAAAAATAGTGGTTTTTCTTACTCCAACAGTTCTCTCATTCTTCCCAAAAAATTAGTGTCCCGCATCCACAACCTCATCTCCCTCATATTTTGGTGTATCTCATCTATCTCCAATCCATTCATCAACGTATCGAATCATCCACAACCTCCCGACAACTGTACAGATTACACCACATGTCATATTTAGAGTAATCGTTGGAGTACCCATTATGATTCACTCTTAAAACTTTTTAGCCTACTCTTAATAATCAGTTTTGGAGGTAAAAATTTTAACATTCTTTTGGAGTTACTCTCATGCGCGAGATGGCCGTGATGAAATTGGTGCTGATGGTAACATAGCGACACCATCCACGTAGAGAATAAAAAAACAAAAAAAAGAACGTGTAGTCTACTTTGGCCGATCATGTGAACGTGGCCCGAGAGCATATTTCCTATTTTCTCTACCTTTTCTATTCCTCCAATTCAAACTCAAATTCAAGACTAGTTTTGAATTTCAACTTCATATAAATGCAGAAGCAAAAAAATCCAGCATGATGCAAAGTATAGTATTGTGTTATTATTACAAAAAATACTTAAACAAATAATATGCACAAATAGAGAATTAAATGATCAGGAATTCCACCATATATTTTATTTAAGAAAATAGTTTAAGTGCATGTTAAAAATGAATATTTACTATTTATTAAGTTTAGTAAATAAGTTTCATTTCATAACTTTAATTAAAGACACTTTAAGGTTTAAATTTCTAAAGAATTCTACTAGCTCTCAAAATTAGGATTTTTTTTGGGGTGTTACAAGGTGAGTGAAGCCCCCAGGCGCCTTCTTCAAGGGCCCGACCAAGTCAAGAACCAAGATTGCAAAGGGCCAAGTGACGGGTATAGTTTGCAAGTCTTGAGCGAGCATGTGTGTTTACCGCGCATAGTATTGGCAGCCTTCATAGGGTCGGACGAATTGTTCAGCGTCAGCCATGGCCGTTGGCCAAAAGAAGCCTTGCATGAACGCACGACGGACCATGGGGACATGTGGTGCCCGCATGTTCCACTCTGCACGTCGGTGAGCACATGTTGTCCTTCCTCGAGTGTGATACATTTCTGCTTGATGCTGGAGGCGATCTTCTTGTAAATGTCCCGTTGACGAGCACGAAGGACTTTGCTTTGCAAGAGAGTCGCGTAGCCTCGGTTGCATCTTCGAGCAGGGCACTTGATAGTCGATCGATGAGGGGCTGGTGCCAGTCCTGCCAATTGGTCATTGTGATTAGCTCTTGAGCCTAGGCCTCGAGGGCGACTTGGTCGTCAGGCGCCTTGCCCAATTCCTCCTCTGATTGCTTAATCTTCACGATGGGCTCATAGAGGTTGGAGGCGAAGACCCCATCCAGAACGGGCTTTCGTTCCGATGTGATGGTCGAGGGTTTGTCGGCTTCGATGTTAAAACGTCTATAGCTATGGTGTAGCTCGAAACATTTGAATTTCTCTTCCAATTTGCGCAACTCATTGTTGTACGCGCACATATGTGGGGTGCGCGATTCCATCGCCTTCGTGACCTAGTCGACGACCAACTTGGAGTCGCCCCTGACTAAGAGCCGCCACGCCCCCACCTTGGCCATGAGCTAGAGTCCATTGATGAGGGCCTCAAATTTGGCGACATTGTTAGTGGCATCGAAGTGGAGGCAGATGGTGTACCGGAGCTTATGTCCCTGAGGTGACGTGAGGACGACACCTGTGTCGCTTCCTGTCTTGAGATAGGACCCATCAATGTACATGGTCCAGTACTACTGATCCCAGACCGAGGAAGGCTCTTGCGCCTCAGTCCATTCTGCGACAAAGTTGGCCAGGCCTAGGACTTGATCGCAGTCCAGGGGACATAGCTAATGTCGATCTCGTTGAGCTCAAGGGACCACTTCGCGATGCATCCAAACGCATCCCGATTATGGGCGATCTCGCTGAGGGGTGCCATGGACTCCACCAACACAGGGTGTCGGTCGAAGTAGTGGATCTACTGTCGCTTGGCGATGAGAACTTCATAGAGCAGTTTCTAGATCTGAGAGTACCGAGCCTTGGACTTCGTCGAGGTAGCTGAACATAACATGGCTTCCGAGAGCGAAAGTCTCACCGCCGGTGAACAATGGTGACTGGGCCATCAGAGTGGAGAATGTCTTTCGGCACACTAACGATCCCCTACCTGGCGCGCCAACTATCGTGTTTCGGAAACCGGAGGACAATAGTGTTTGTGTTCGGTGGATATGCTAGCATGGACTCACTCCGAATGGTGAATCACAGGAATTCCAGATGAAGGGGTGTAAGACATAGAGTTGTACTAGTTTAGGCTGGCGCCCTAGTCCAGTGTGGTGTTGATCATAGTATTGTTCGAGAGCCGTGTTATAACTGATGTGTGTAGAAGGAAGAGGAAGGCCTTCCCTTTTATATCTCAAGGGAAGAACCTTATAGAGGAGATATGTTTTCTGCTAAAGAGTGAGGGAGAGAGATCTGCTGCCCTAGTTTGACATCATATCCCTGTGGTGGTCTGTAGGGCCGGTGTAGCTATACCCCCAGTGTGGCGTACCGCTTTGCTAGTTTGTCGTACAGGTCCCTGTGGCGAGTCCATTGATGATGTCTCCATAGTAGTGCATGGCAGGTCCCATGGGTCAGCCTCACGGTGCGACCGTGCGTGGAGTGGCTTCGCCTGTCGTCATTAGCCTCGCGTCACCTGTCAGCGCGCGTAAGCATAGACTCGGTATGGCATGTTGTCCTATCTTTCTCGTTATACGGGTCACTGTAGAGACTTCGGCATTCAGGTCCTCCTATGAATGAGATTGACTAACCCCATAGGGCAATGGGGATACGCCTGAGACCTTTCTTGGGGAGTACTGTCGTGTTGATGGCGACCTCTAGGTGGTCTTTGAAAGTCGCCTAGAGGGGGATGAATAGGCGGAATCTAAAATTTACAAACTTAAGCACACACTACAAGCCGGGGTTAGCGTTAGAATTAAGTCTGAGTCCGAAAGAGAGGGGAAAAACAAATCAACCAGGGAATAAAGCGGATGAACACGGTGATTTGTTTTACCGAGGTTCGATTCTAAAGAACCTAGTCCCTGTTGAGGTGGTCACAAAGACTGGGTCTCTTTCAACCCTTTCCCTATCTCAAACGGTCACTTAGACCGAGTGAGCCTTTTCCTTAACCTCCTGGGTCACTTAGACCCCGCAAGGACCACCACACACTTAAGTATCTCTTGCTTCGATTACAAATTACTTGAGAAAACAAATGAGAAAGTGAAAGGGAAATAGGCTTACACCTTTTTTCCTAATTGATTTTGGTGGTTGAATTGCCCAACACAAATATTTGGACTAACTAGTTTGCTCTAGTCTATAAGTTTTATAGGTGCCAAAGGTTCACAACAAGCCAATAAAAAGACCAAAGATGGGTTCAAATAAAGAGAGCTAAAGACATCCCAAAGGCACCCTGGTCTGGCGCACCGGACTGTCCGGTGTGCCACCGGACAGTGTCCGGTGCACCAGGGAACTTGACGCTGAACTTGCTACCTTCGGGAAAATGGGAGGCTGCTCCGCTATAATTCACCGGACTATCCGGTGAAGCACCGGACAGTGTCCGGTGTCACACCGGACTGTCCGGTGTGCCAGCGGAGCAACAGCTACTTCGCGCCAACGGTCGACTGCAACCGCATTAAATGCGCTACAGTGCGCGCCAGAGTCAGAGCACGCGCAGAAGGGGCACCGGACAGTCTACAGGACCTGTCCGGTGCACCACCGGATAGCCCAGAGGCCCCACCAGTCAGAGCTCCAACGGTCAGAACCCAATGGCCGGCTGACGTGGCTGGCGCACCGGACAGTGTCCGATGGCGCACCGGACTGTCCGGTGCGCCATGCGACAGATAGCCTCCCAACGGCCACTTTTGGTGGTTGGGGCTATAAATACCCCAACCACCCCACCATTCATTGCATCCAAGTTTGCCAACTTCCTACACCTTACAAGAGCTATAGCATTCAATACAAGACACACCAAAGAGATCAAATCCTCTCCCAAGTCCTTAGTTCATTCCAAATCAAATAGTGACTAGAGAGAGAGTGACTTGTGTTCATTTGAGCTCTTGCACTTGGATTGCTTCTTTTTCTCATTCTTTCTTGTGATCAACTCAATTGTAACTGAGGCAAGAGACACCAATTGTGTGGTGGTCCTTGCGGGGACTTTGTGTCCCGTTTGATTGAGAAGAGAAGCTCACTCGGTCTAAGTGACCGTTTGAGAGAGGGAAAGGGTTGAAAGAGACCCGGTCTTTGTGACCACCTCAACGGGGAGTAGGTTTGCAAGAACCGAACCTCGGTAAAACAAATCCTTGTGTCTCACTCTTTATTTCGCTTGCGATTTGTTTTTCGCCCTCTCTCTCGGACTCGTTTATATCTCTAACGCTAACCCGGCTTGTACTTGTGCTTAAGTTTATAAATTTCAGATTCGGTCTATTCACCCCCCCTATAGGCGACTTTCAATTGGCATCAGAGCCCGGTGCTTCATTAGAGCTTAACCGCCCGAAGTGATGTCGGGAGATCACGCCAAGAAGATGGTGATCGGTGGTGAGAAGACCGCTACAAGCCATGGGAAGGCTCCATCAAGGGAGTCCGCCAACAAGAAGAAGGATGGATCCCCTTCACGCATTCGATCACACAAGAGTGGCGAGAAGAAGAAGAAAATGAAGAAAGTGGTCTACTACGAGACTGATTCTTCCTCGCCCTCTACATCCGGATCCGACGCCGCGTGTGTCACTTCTAAGCACCAAGAGCGCAAGAAGTATAGTAAGATCCCCCTACGCTACCCTCACATTCCAAAACATACTCCATTACTTTCCGTCCCATTAGGCAAACCACCGACGTTTGACGGTGAAGATTATTCTAGGTGGAGTGATATGATGAGATATCACCTAACCTCACTCCACAAAAGCATATGGGATGTTGTTGAGTTTGGTGTACAGGTACCATCCGTAGGGGATGAAGATTATGATGAGGACGAGGTGGCCCAAATCGTGCACTTCAACTCCCAAGCCACCACTATACTCCTCACCTCTCTAAGTCGAGAGGAGTATAACAAGGTGCAAGGATTGAAGAGTGCCAAGGAGATTTGGGACGTACTCAAGACCGCGCACGAAGGAGACGAGGTCACCAAGATCACCAAGCGGGAGACGATCGAGGGGGAGCTCGGTCGCTTCCGGCTTCGCCAAGGGGAGGAGCCACAAGAGATGTACAACCGGCTCAAGACCTTGGTAAACCAAGTGCGCAACCTTGGGAGCAAAAAATGGGATGACCATGAAATGGTCAAGGTTATTCTTAGATCACTCATTTTTCTTAACCCTACGCAAGTACAATTAATACGTGGTGATCCTAGATACACACTAATGTCTCCCGAGGAAGTAATAGGAAAATTTGTGAGCTTTCAATTGATGATCAAAGGCTCAAAGAAAATCATCGAGCAAGATGACCCCTCCACACCCGAAGCACAACCGGTCGCATTCATGACGACGGAGGAGAAGAGGAAGAGTCTACATCAAGTAGACTCCCCATCGATGCCTCCAAGCTCGACAATGAGGAAATGGCGCTCATCATCAAGAGCTTCCGCCAAATCCTCAAGCAAAGGAGAGGGAAGGACTACAAGTCCCGCTCCAAGAAAGTGTGCTACAAGTGTGGTAAGCCCGGTCACTTTATTGCAAAATGTCCAATATCAAGTGACAGTGACAGGGGCGACGACAAGAAGGGAAAGAGGAGAGAAAAGAAGAGATACTACAAGAAGAAGGGCGGTGATGCCCATGTGTGCCATGAGTGGAACTCCGACGAGAGCTCCTCCGACTCCTCCTCCGATGAGGACGCCGCCAACATCGCCGTCACCAAGGGACTCCTCTTCCCCAACGTCAGCCACAAGTGCCTCATGGCCAAGGACGGCAAAAGGAAGAAGGTAAAATCAAAATCCTCCACTAAATATGCAACCTCTAGTGATGAGGATAATTCTAGTGATGAGGAGGATAATTTGTGCACCCTTTTTGCCAACCTAAACATGCAACAAAAGGAAAAATTAAATGAATTAATTAGTGCTATTCATGAGAAGGATGAACTCTTGGACTCTCAAGAGGACTTCCTAATTAAAGAAAACAAGAAGCATGTTAAGGTTAAAAATGCTTACACTCTAGAAGTAGAGAAATGTGAAAAACTATCTAGTGAGCTAAGCATTTGCCATGATATTATTGCCAACCTTAGAAATGAAAATGCTAAAATAATTACTAAGGTTGATTCAAATGTTTGTGATGTTTCAATTCCCAATCTTAGAGATGATAATGTTGGTTTACTTGCTAAGATTGAAGAATTGAATGTCTCTCTTGCTAGCCTTAAAAATGAAAATGAAAAATTGATTGCTAAGGCTAAAGAATTAGACGTTTGCAATGTTTCCATTTCCGATCTTAGAGATAAGAATGATATTTTACGTGCTAAGATTGTTGAACTTAATTCTTGCAAATCCTCTACATCTACCATTGAGCATGTTTCCATTTGCACTAGATGTAGAGACATTAATGTTGATGCTATTCATGATCACCTAGCTTTAATTAAGAAACAAAATGATCACATAGCTCAAATTAATGCCAAAATTAATGAGCATGACTTAGAAAATGAAAATTTTAAATTTGCTAGAAGCATGCTCTATAATGGGAGACGCCCTGGCATCAAGGATGGCATTGGCTTCCAAAAGGGGGACAATGTCAAACTTAATGCCCCTTCTAAAAGATTGTCAAACTTTGTTAAGGGCAAGGCTCCCATGCCTCAGGATAACAAGGGTTACATTTTGTACCCTGTCGGTTATTCCGAGCACAAGATTAGGAGAATTCACTCTAGGAAGTCTCACTCTGGCCCTAATCATGCTTTAATGTATAAGGGTGAGACATCTAGCTCTAGGCAATCAACCCGTGCTAAATTGCCTAAGAAGAAAACTCCTATTGCATCAAATGATTCTAACATTTCATTTAAGACTTTTGATGCATCTTATGTTTTAACTAACAAATCCGGCAAAGTAGTTGCCAAGTATGTTGGGGGCAAGCACAAGGGGTCAAAGACTTGTGTTTGGGTACCCAAAGTTCTTGTATCTAATGTCAAAGGACCCAAAACCGTTTGGGTACCTAAAATCAAGAACTAAATTTGTTTTGTAGGTTTATGCATCCGGGGGCTCAAGTTGGATCATCGACAGCGGGTGCACAAACCACATGACAGGGGAGAAGAAGATGTTCTCCTCCTACGAGAAAAACCAAGATCCCAACGAGCTATCACATTCGGGGATAGAACAAGGTTTGGTCAAAGGATTGGGTAAAATAGTTATATCACCTGACCATTCCATTTCCAATGTTTTTCTTGTAGGCTCTTTAGATTACAACTTGCTTTCAGTTTCGCAATTATGTAAAATGGGTTACAGCTGTCTTTTTACGGATATAGGTGTTACTGTCTTTAGAAGAAGTGATGATTCAATAGCATTTAAGGGAGTGTTGGAGGGTCAGCTATACTTAGTAGATTTTAATAGAGCTGAACTCGACACCTGCTTAATTGCTAATACTAACATGGGCTGGCTCTGGCATCGCCGACTAGCACATGTTGGAATGAAGAATCTTCACAAGCTTCTAAAGGGAGAACACATTTTGGGACTAACAAATGTTCATTTTTAGAAAGACAGGGTTTGTAGCGCATGTCAGGCAAGAAAGCAAGTTGGTGTTCATCATCCACACAAGAACATCATGACGACTGACAGGCCACTCGAGCTCCTACACATGGATTTATTCGGCCCGATTGCTTACATAAGCATCGGCGGGAGTAAGTACTGTCTAGTTATTGTGGATGATTATTCTCGCTTCACTTGGGTGTTCTTTTTGCAGGAAAAATCTCATACCCAAGAAACCTTAAAGGGATTCTTGAGACGAGCTCAAAATGAGTTCGGCTTAAGGATCAAGAAAATTAGAAGCGATAACGGGACGGAGTTCAAGAACTCACAAATCGAAGGCTTCCTTGAGGAGGAGGGCATCAAGCATGAGTTCTCTTCTCCCTACATGCCACAACAAAATGGTGTAGTGGAGAGGAAGAATAGAACTCTATTGGACATGTCAAGGACCATGCTTGGTGAGTACAAGACTTCAGATCAGTTTTGGGCGGAGGCGGTCAACACCGCGTGCTACGCCATCAACCGGTTGTATCTACACCGAATCCTCAAGAAGACATCATACGAACTCCTAACCGGCAAAAAGCCCAATGTTTCATATTTTAGAGTCTTTGGTAGCAAATGCTTTATTCTTGTTAAAAGAGGTAGAAAATCTAAATTTGCTCCTAAGGCTGTAGAAGGCTTTTTACTAGGATATGACTCAAACACATGGGCATATAGAGTCTTTAACAAGTCCTCTGGACTAGTTGAAGTTTCTTGTGACATTGTGTTTGATGAGACTAACGGCTCTCAAGTAGAGAAAGTTGATCTTGATGAGCTAGATGATGAAGAGGCTCCGTGCATCGTGCTAAGGAACATGTCCATTGGGGATGTGTGTCCTAAGGAATCCGAAGAGTCCCCAAATACACAAGATCAACCATCTTCCTCCATGCAAGCATCTCCACCAACTCAAAATGAGGATGGGGCTTAAAATGATGAAGAAGAAGATCAAGGAGATGAGCCACCTCAAGAGGAGAGCAATGATCAATTGGGAGATGCCCATGATCAAGATGAGGAAGATGAACAAGTTCCAAAACCGCCACACCCAAGAGTCCACCAAGCAATTCAACGAGATCACCCCGTGAACACCATCCTCGGCGATATTCAAAAGGGGTAACTACTAGATCTCGTGTTGCTCATTTTTGTGAACATTACTCTTTTGTTTCCTCTATTGAGCCACACAAGGTAGAGGAAGCACTTCAAGATTCGGATTGGGTGGTGGCGATGCAAGAGGAGCTCAACAATTTCACAAGGAATGAGGTATGGCATTTAGTTCCACGTCCTAACCAAAATGTTGTAGGAACCAAGTGGGTCTTCCGCAACAAACAAGATGAGCATGGTGTGATGACGAGGAACAAAGCCCGACTTGTGGCCAAGGGATATTCACAAGTTGAAGGTTTGGATTTCGGTGAAACCTATGCACCCGTAGCTAGGCTAGAATCAATTCGCATTTTACTTGCCTATGCTACTTACCATGGCTTCAAGCTTTATCAAATGGACGTGAAAAGTGCCTTCCTCAATGGACCAATCAAGGAAGAGGTCTATGTTGAGCAACCTCCCGGCTTTGAAGATAGTGAGTACCCTAACCATGTTTACAAACTCTCTAAGGCGCTTTATGGGCTTAAGCAAGCCCCAAGAGCATGGTATGAATGCCTAAGAGATTTCCTTATCACTAATGGCTTCAAAGTCGGAAAGGCCGATCCTACTTTATTTACTAAAATACTTGCAAATGATTTGTTTGTATGCCAAATTTATGTTGATGATATTATATTTGGGTCTACTAACGAATCTACATGTGAGGAATTTAGTAGGATCATGACACAAAAATTCGAGATGTCTATGATGGGGGAGTTGAAGTACTTCTTGGGATTTCAAGTGAAGCAACTCCAAGAGGGCACCTTCATTAGCCAAACGAAGTATATTCAAGACATTCTAAACAAGTTTGGGATGAAGGATGCCAAGCCCATCAAGACACCCATGGGAACCAATGGGCATCTCGACCTCGACACGGGAGGTAAATTCGTAGATCAAAAGGTATACCGGTCGATGATAGGTTCTTTGCTTTATTTATGTGCATCTTGACCGGATATTATGCTTTCGGTATGTATGTGTGCAAGATTCCAAGCCGATCCTAAGGAAGCTCACCTTAGGGCCGTAAAACGAATCTTGAGATATTTAGTTTATACTCCTAAGTTTGGGCTTTGGTACCCTAGGGGATCCACATTCGATTTAATTGGTTATTCAGATGTCGATTGGGCAGGGTGTAAAATTAATAGAAAGAGCACATCAGGGACTTGCCAGTTCTTGGGAAGGTCTCTGGTGTCATGGGCTTCAAAGAAGCAAAATTCTGTAGCTCTTTCTACTACCGAAGCCAAGTATATTGCCGCAGGTCATTGTTGTGCACAATTGCTTTGGATGAGGCAAACCCTTAGGGACTATGGTTACAAATTAACCAAAGTTCCTCTTCTATGTGATAATGAGAGTGCAATCCGCATGGCGGATAATCCCGTTGAGCATAGCCGCACTAAACACATAGCCATTCGGTATCATTTTCTAAGGGATCACCAACAAAAGGGGGATATCAAGATTGCATATATTAACACCAAAGAACAATTAGTCGATATCTTTACCAAGCCACTAGATGAACAAACATTTAACAAACTTAGGCATGAGCTAAATATTCTTGATTCTCAGAATTTCTTTTGATGTTTTGCACACATAGCTCATTAATATACCTTTGATCATATTGAAAGGGAAATGTGCCCTTGGGCCATTTCTAAGTATTTTGGTGATTTAGTGTCCAATACAAGTGCTTAAGTGTAAAATGGTGGACAAAGTACAAATCAAGAATAAAGGTATGTTTCTCAGACTTAGTATATTGTTTATGGACTAATATATTGTGTCTAAGTGCTGGAGACAGAAAAAATCGAATTGGAATTGTCTTGGCTCGAGCAGCCAAGACTCTGCTGAGTCTGGGAGCACCGGACTGTCCGGTGGTGCACCGGACAGTGTCCGGTGGTGCACCGGACAGTGTCCGGTGCGCCAGGCTGGCTCGAGCGAAGTGGCCGCTCTCGGGAATTCGCCGACAACGTACGGCTATAATTCATCGGACTGTCCGGTGTGCACCGGACTGTCCGGTGAGCCAACGGTCGGCCGGGCCAACGGTAGGCCGCGCAATCTACGCGGGACACGTGGCCGAGCCAACGGCTAGAATGGGGCACCGGACTGTCCGGTGTGCACCGGACATGTCCGATGCGCCAACGGCTCTCTGGTGGCCAACGGTCGGCTGCGCCGTTCAAGGAAAGAAATCGGGCACCGGACAGTGTCCGGTGTGCACCGGACTGTCCGGTGCACCAGTCGACAGAAGGCAAGATCAGCCTTCCAGATTTGCTCTCAACGGCTCCTAGCTGCCTTGGGGCTATAAAAGGGACCCCTAGGCGCATGGAGGAGGAGATCAAGCATTCCTACAACATTCCTAAGCACCAAGACATCGATTCCACGCATTTGGTTCATTGTGACAGCATCTAGAGCTCTTGTTGAGTTGTGAACTCATAGAGTGGTGTTACGAGCTCTTGTTGTGACTTGTGTGCGTGCTGTTGCTCTGATTTTGAGTCTTGTGTGCGTTGCTAGTTTCTCCCTTACTCCGTATTTCTTTGTGAATCTTAAGTGTAAGGGCGAGAGGCTCCAAGTTGTGGAGATTCCTCGCAAACGGGATATAGAAAGGCAAAGCAAAACACCGTGGTATTCAAGTTGGTCTTTGGACCGCTTGAGAGGGGTTGATTGCAACCCTCGTCCGTTGGGACGCCACAACGTGGAGTAGGCAAGTGTTGGTCTTGGCTGAACCACGGGATAAACCACTGTGTCATCTCTGTGTTTGATCTCTTGTGGTATTGTGTTTTGTTGAGACTCCTCTCTAGCCACTTGGCGATTATTGTGCTAACACTTAACAAGTTTTTGTGGCTATAAGTTTAAGTTTCACAGGATCACCTATTCACCCCCCCTCTAGGTGCTCTCAATTGGTATCAGAGCCGTTCTCTTCACAAAGGGACTAACCGCCCGAAGAGATGGATCCTAAAGGGAAGGGAATCGTGATCAACGACAAGGAGAAGGAGTTCTTCGTCAACGAGCCAAGGGATGACAAGTCCAACGACTCGGGCTCGGGCCACAGACGCAAAGATGGGAAGAAGAAGAAGACAAGACGCATCAAGGAGATCGTCTACTACGACAGCGATGAATCTACTTCCTCCCAAAAGGACGACGACCACAACGAATACGAGAGAAAGAAACCGGTCAATTCGAACTTTTCTTTTGATTACTCTCGTATTCCTCAAAGTACTAATGCTCATTTATTATCTATTCCACTTGGTAAACCTCCTCATTTTGATGGAGAGGACTACGGATTTTGGAGTCACAAAATGCGTAGTCACTTGTTCTCTCTCCATCCTAGCATATGGGAGATTGTAGAAAGTGGAATGCACTTTGATAGTACGGATAGTCCCATGTTTATTAATGAACAGATTCATAAAAATGCACAAGCTACTACTGTGTTGCTAGCCTCTTTGTGCAGGGACGAGTACCATAAGGTGAGCGGCTTGGACAATGCCAAGCAGATCTGGGACACCATCAAGATCTCTCATGAGGGGAATGATGTCACCTTGCTCACCAAGATGGAGTTGGTGGAGGGCGAGCTTGGACGGTTAGCAATGATAAGGGGCGAGGAGCCAACTCAAACATACAACCGGCTCAAGACTCTTATCAACAAAATAAGGAGCTACGGAAGCACGCGATGGACGGATCACGACATCGTCCGCCTAATGCTAAGGTCCTTTACTGTTCTTGATCCTCATTTGGTGAACAATATTCGTGAAAATCCTAGGTACACCAAGATGTCGCCCGAAGAAGTTCTGAGGAAGTTCGTAAGCGGGCGAATGATGATCAAGGAGGCAAGATATGTGGACGATGCGTTGAACGGTCCTATTCATGAGCCTCAACCCATTGCTCTCAAGGCAACGAGGAGCAAGGAGGCGCTACCGAGCAAGGTGGCGCAAGTTGAGGCGGTCGGGCTAAATAATGAGGAGATGGCCCTCATCATTAAGCGCTTCAAGACGGTGCTTAAGGGTCGCAAGGGACAGCCAAGCAAGACCAAGACAAAGGAGAAGCGCTCGTGCTTCAAATGTGGTAAGATTGGTCATTTCATTGCTAACTGTCCCGATAATGAAAGTGACCAGGAAAAGGGGAACAAAAGGGAGAAGAAGAAGCATTACAAGAAGGCCAAGGGCGAGGCACATATCGGAAAGGAGTGGGATTCGGATTGCTCCTCCTCTGACTCCGACAATGAAGGACTCGCCGCCACCGCCTTCAACAAGTCATCCCTCTTCCCCAACGAGCGGCACACTTGCCTCATGGCAAGGGAGAAGAAAGTAAGCACTCATGATGCTAGTACTTATGCTTCTTCAAGTGAGGATGAGTCTAGTGATGATGATGAGATGGATTACTCATGCTTATTCAAGGGATTAGATAGATCTAAAATTAATAAGATTAATGAGTTGATTGATGCTTTGAATGACAAGAATAGATTACTAGAAAAACAAGAGGATCTTTTATATGAGGAGCATGATAAATTTGTTAATGCACAAAATTCTCTTGCTCTAGAAATTAAAAGGAATGAAATGCTCTCTAGTGAATTATCTACTTGTCATGAATCCATCTCCAAGTTAAAAAGTGTTAATGATGATTTGAATGCCAAGTTAGAAATAGCTAGTAAATCAACATCGTGTGTAGAAATTGTTGAAACTTGCAATAGGTGTAAAGATTTTGACATTGATGCTTGTAGTGAACACCTAGTTTCAATTTCCAAACTTAATGATGAATTGGCTAGTCTTAATGCTCAACTTAAGACTAGCAAGAGTAATTTTGATAAGCTAAAATTTGCAAGGGATGCCTACACAATTGGTAGACACCCCTCAATTAAGGATGGACTTGGCTACAAGAAGGAAGCCAAGAACTTGACAAGCCATAAGGCTCCCATCTCCGCCAAGGAGAAAGGGAAGGCCCCTATGGCTAGTAGTGTGCAAAAGAACCATGCCTTTATGTACCATGATAGGAGACAATCTAGAAATGCTTATAGGAGATGTAACGCATATGATGCTTTTGATTCTCATGACATGTTTGCTTCTAGTTCTTCTTATGTGCATAATAGAAATGTTGGTAGGAGAAATGTTGTTCATAATATGCCTAGGAGAAATGTTGTTAATGTTCCTAGGAAAGTAATGAATGAACCCTCTACAATTTATCATGCTTTAAATGCTTCCTTTGCTATTTGTAGAAAGGATAGGAAAATAGTTGCTAGGAAGTTAGGGGCAAAATGCAAGGGAGACAAAACTTGCATTTGGGTCCCTAAGGATATTTGCACTAACCTTGTAGGACCCAACATGAGTTGGGTACCTAAGACCCAAGCCTAAATTTGCCTTGCAGGTTTATGCATCCGGGGGTTCAAGCTGGATTATTGACAGTGGATGCACAAACCATATGATGGGGAAGAAGAAGATGTTCACCTCCTACGTCAAGAATAGGGATTCCCAAGATTCAATTATATTCGGTGATGGGAATCAAGGAAAGGTAAAAGGGTTAGGTAAAATTGCAATTTCTAATGAGCACTCTATCTCCAATGTGTTTTTAGTTGAGTCTCTTGGTTACAATTTGCTATCTGTTAGTCAACTATGCAATATGGGATATAATTGTCTTTTTACAAATGTAGATGTGTCTGTCTTTAGAAGAAGTGATGGTTCACTAGCCTTTAAGGGTGTATTAGACGGCAAGCTTTACTTAGTTGATTTTGCAAAAGAAGAGGCCGGTCTAGATGCATGCTTAATTGCTAAGACTAGCATGGGCTGGCTGTGGCATCGCCGCTTAGCACATGTGGGGATGAAGAATCTTCACAAGCTTCTAAAGGGAGAACACGTGATAGGTTTGACTAACGTACAATTCGAAAAAGACAGACCTTGTGCAGCTTGTCAGGCAGGTAAACAGGTGGGAGGAGCGCATCACAGCAAGAATGCGATGACCACATCAAGACCCCTGGAGCTGCTACATATGGACCTCTTCGGACCTATCGCCTATCTAAGCATAGGAGGAAGTAAGTATGGTTTAGCTATTGTTGATGACTTTTCCCGCTTCACTTGGGTGTTCTTTTTGCAGGATAAGTCTGAAACCCAAGGGACCCTCAAGCGCTTCCTCAGGAGAGCTCAAAATGAGTTTGAGCTCAAGGTGAAGAAGATAAGGAGCGACAACGGGTCCGAGTTCAAGAACCTTCAAGTGGAGGAGTTCCTTGAGGAGGAAGGGATCAAGCACGAGTTCTCCGCTCCCTACACACCACAGCAAAATGGTGTGGTAGAGAGGAAGAACAGGACGCTAATCGATATGGCGAGGACGATGCTTGGAGAATTCAAGACCCCCGAGCGTTTTTGGTCGGAAGCCGTCAACACGGCTTGCCACGCCATCAACAGGGTCTACCTTCACCACCTCCTCAAGAAGACGTCGTATGAGCTTCTAACCGGTAACAAACCCAATGTATCTTACTTTCGTGTATTTGGGAGCAAATGCTACATTCTAGTGAAGAAGGGTAGAAATTCTAAGTTTGCTCCCAAAGTCGTAGAAGGGTTTTTGTTAGGTTATGACTCAAATACAAAGGCGTATAGAGTCTTCAACAAATCATCGGGATTGGTTGAAGTCTCTAGCGATGTTGTATTTGATGAGACTAATGGCTCTCCAAGAGAGCAAGCTGTTGATCTTGATGATGTAGATGAAGAAGATGTTCCGACGGCCGCTATACGAACCATGGCGATTGGTGATATACGACCACAGGAACAAAAGGAGCAAGATCAACCTTATTCCTCAACTTTGGTGCATCCCCCAACTCAAGACGATGAACAGGTTCATCAACGAGAGGCGTGTGATCAAGGGGGAGCACAAGACGATCATGTGATGGAGGAAGAAGCGCAACCGGCACCACCAACCCAAGTTCGAGCGATGATTCAAAGGGATCATCCCGTCGACCAAATTCTGGGTGATATTAGCAAGGGAGTAACTACTCGATCTCGATTAGTTAATTTTTGTGAGCATTACTCCTTTGTCTCTTCTATTGAGCCTTTCAGGGTAGAAGAGGCCTTGCTAGATCCGGACTGGGTGTTAGCCATGCAGGAGGAACTCAACAACTTCAAGCGCAATGAAGTTTGGACACTAGTGCCTCGTCCCAAGCAAAACATTGTGGGAACCAAGTGGGTATTCCGCAACAAACAGGACGAGCACGGGGTGGTGACGAGGAACAAGGCTCGACTTGTGGCAAAAGGTTATGCCCAAGTCGCAGTTTTGGACTTTGAGGAGACGTTTGCTCCTGTGGCTAGGCTAGAATCAATTCATATCTTGCTAGCATATGCCGCTCACCATTCTTTCAGGTTGTTCCAAATGGATGTGAAGAGCGCTTTCCTCAACGGGCCAATCAAGGAGGAGGTGTACGTGGAGCAACCCCCTGCCTTCGAGGATGAACGGTACCCCGACCACGTGTGTAAGCTCTCTAAGGCGCTCTATGGACTTAAGCAAGCCCCAAGAGCATGGTATGAATGCCTTAGAGACTTTCTAATTGTTAATGCTTTCAAGGTTGGGAAAGCCGATCCAACTCTTTTTACTAAGACATGTGATGGTGATTTGTTTGTGTGCCAAATTTATGTCGATGACATAATATTTGGTTCTACTAACCAAAAGTCTTGTGAAGAGTTTAGCAGGGTGATGACGCAGAAATTCGAGATGTCGATGATGGGCAAGTTGAACTACTTCCTTGGGTTCCAAGTGAAGCAACTCAAAGACGGCACCTTCATCTCCCAAACGAAGTACACGCAAGATCTGCTAAAGCGGTTTGGGATGAAGGACGCCAAGCCCGCAAAGACCCCGATGGGGACCGACGGACACACCGACCACAACAAAGGAGGTAAGTCCGTTGATCAAAAAGCATACCGGTCAATGATAGGGTCTTTACTTTATTTATGTGCTAGTAGACCGGATATTATGCTTAGCGTATGCATGTGTGCTAGATTTCAATCCGATCCTAAGGAGTGTCACTTAGTGGCGGTGAAGCGAATTCTTAGATATTTGGTTGCTACGCCCTGCTTCGGGCTCTGGTATCCAAAGGGGTCTACCTTTGACTTGGTTGGATACTCAGATTCCGACTATGCTGGATGTAAGGTCGATAGGAAGAGTACATCAGGGACGTGCCAATTCTTAGGAAGGTCCCTGGTGTCGTGGAACTCTAAGAAACAAACCTCCGTTGCCCTATCCACCGCTGAGGCCGAGTATGTTGCCGCAGGACAGTGTTGCGCGCAGCTACTTTGGATGAGGCAAACCCTTCGGGACTTTGGCTACAATCTGAGCAAAGTCCCACTCCTATGTGACAATGGGAGTGCTATCCGCATGGCGGAAAATCCTGTTGAACACAGCCGCACAAAGCACATTGACATCCGGCATCACTTTTTGAGAGACCACCAGCAAAAGGGAGATATCGAAGTGTTTCATGTTAGCACTGAGAACCAGCTAGCCGATATCTTTACCAAGCCTCTAGATGAGAATACCTTTTGCAGGCTGCGTAGTGAGCTAAATGTCTTAGATTCGCGGAACTTGGATTGAATTGTAGCATACATGTATTTATGCTCTTGATCATGTTACTTTTTGCATTTTGTTGTTTAGTATGGTGCTCAAGTTGTACAAACACTCCCTGGACCTCACAAGTCCGTTGCAAAGTGATGCACAGTTTTAAGGGGAGATGTGTTACAACTTGACCCTTTGAGACTAACCATATGCTTGAGTTTGTGTGTTTTAGTCTCGAAGGAGAATTAAAAGGGAAAAGGTGGACTTGGACCATGCAAGACTTCCACTGCACTCCGATGAAAAGAGTAACTTTTCCAAGTTCATCTTTTAACTCTTATTGCCTTTGTACTCTTATTTGAAGATGTTGGTGAGGCAATGGGGTTAAAGGGCCAAGATTGATCCCGTTTTGGTGTTTGATGCCAAAGGGGGAGAAAATAAAGGCCAAAGCGATAAATGGATCAGCTACCACTTGAGATATTTTGAAAATAGTAGAATAGAGCGATCAGCTACCACTTGAGATATTTTGAAAATAGTAGAATAGAGCTTTTTGTTTGTCAAAACTCTTTTATTGTCTATCGTGTCAAAAGTTGGCTTCTTGTGGGGAGAAATGCTGATTATGGGAAAAAGGGGGAGTTTTTGGAATCTTGAATCAAATACTCTTGAAATGACTCTCTTTATGCCTTAACATGTGTGTTTGACTTAGAGATAGAAATTTGAGTTTTGATTTGCAAAAACAATCCAAGTGGTGGCAAAGGATGATCCATATATGCCAAAATTGAACCAAAACAATTTTGAGTTCTTGTTTGAAATGTTTTTGTATTTGTTCTACTTGCTTTATGTTGTGTTGGCATAAATCACCAAAAAGGGGGAGATTGAAAGGGAAATGTGCCCTTGGGCCATTTCTAAGTATTTTGGTGATTTAGTGTCCAATACAAGTGCTTAAGTGTAAAATGGTGGACAAAGTACAAATCAAGAATAAAGGTATGTTTCTCAGACTTAGTATATTGTTTATGGACTAATATATTGTGTCTAAGTGCTGGAAACAGAAAAAATCGAATTAGAATTGTCTTGGCTCGAGCAGCCAAGACTCTGCTGAGTCTGGGAGCACCGAACTGTCCGGTGGTGCACCGGACAGTGTCCGGTGCGCCAGGCTGGCTCGAGCGAAGTGGCCGCTCTCGGGAATTCGCCGACGACGTACGGCTATAATTCACCGGACTGTCCGGTGTGCACCGGACTGTCCGGTGAGCCAACGGTCGGCCGGGCCAACGGTAGGCCGCGCGATCTACGCGGGACACGTGGCCGAGCCAACGGCTAGAATGGGGCACCGGACTGTCCGGTGTGCACCGGACATGTCCGGTGCGCCAACGGCTCTCTGGCGGCCAACGGTCGGCTGCGCCGTTCAAGGAAAGAAATTGGGCACCGGACAGTGTCCGGTGTGCACCGGACTGTCCGGTGCACCAGTCGACAGAAGGCAAGATCAGCCTTCCAGATTTGCTCTCAACGGCTCCTAGCTGCCTTGGGGCTATAAAAGGGACCCCTAGGCGCATGGAGGAGGAGATCAAGCATTCCTACAACATTCCTAAGCACCAAGACATCGATTCCACGCATTTGGTTCATTGTGATAGCATCTAGAGCTCTTGTTGAGTTGTGAACTCATAGAGTGGTGTTACGAGCTCTTGTTGCGACTTGTGTGCGTGCTGTTGCTCTGATTTTGAGTCTTGTGTGCGTTGCTAGTTTCTCCCTTACTCCGTATTTCTTTGTGAATCTTAAGTGTAAGGGCGAGAGGCTCCAAGTTGTGGAGATTCCTCGCAAACGGGATATTGAAAGGCAAAGCAAAACACCGTGGTATTCAAGTTGGTCTTTGGACCGCTTGAGAGGGGTTGATTGCAACCCTCGTTCGTTGGGACGCCACAACGTGGAGTAGGCAAGTGTTGGTCTTGGCCGAACCACGGGATAAACCACTGTGTCATCTCTGTGTTTGATCTCTTGTGGTATTGTGTTTTGTTGAGACTCCTCTCTAGCCACTTGGCGATTATTGTGCTAACACTTAACAAGTTTTTGTGGCTATAAGTTTAAGTTTCACAGGATCACCTATTCACCCCCCCCCCTCTAGGTGCTCTCACATATCTCTTTTATATGCTATGACTAAAGTGTTTTCAAGTGTATCTCAAACCAAGTCATAGATTGAAAGGAAATTGGAGTCTTCGGTGAAGACAAAGGCTTCCACTCCACTCCATCAAATTACTCATCCTTCGCCGTCGCTCCATGCAACTCTCCAACTTTGGTATAATCTTCACTCTTATGTTATTTACCATAGGGAGAGAAAGTAAAAAGGGCTTATATTTCACTCAAGTATCCGTTTTTGGCAATTCATGCCAAAGGGGGAGAAAGTATTTGAAAGTCGCCTAGAGGGGGGGTGAATAGGGCAAGACTGAAATTTACAAAGTTAATCACAACTACAAGCCGGGTTAGCGTTAGAAATATAATCGAGTCCGAGAGAGAGGGTGCAAAACAAATCGCAAGTGAATAAAGAGTGTGACACGCGGATTTGTTTTACCGAGGTTCGGTTCTTGCAAACCTACTCCCCGTTGAGGTGGTCACAAAGACCGGGTCTCTTTCAACCCTTTCCCTCTCTCAAACGGTCCCTCGGACCGAGTGAGCTTCTTCTTCTCAAACACTTGGAACACAAAGTTCCCACAAGGACCACCACACAATTGGTGTCTCTTGCCTCAATTACAAGTGAGTTTGATCTCAAGAAAGATTGAGAAAGAAAAGAAGCAATCCAAGCGCAAGAGCTCAAAAGAACACAACAAATCTCTCTCACTAGTCACTAGGGCTTTGTGCGGAATTGGGAGAGGATTTGATCACTTGAGTGTGTCTAGAATTGAATGCTAGAGCTCTTGTAAGTAGTTGGAAGGTGGAAAACTTGGATGACTTGAATGTGGGGTGGTTGGGGGTATTTATAACCCCAACCACCAAACTAGCCGTTTGGTGGAGGCAGCTGTCGCATGGCGCACCAGACAGTCCGGTGCGCCACCGGACAGTGTCCGGTGCGCCAGCCACGTCACCTGGCCGTTGGGTTCGACCGTTGGAGCTCTGTCTTATGGGCCCGCCTGGCTGTCCGGTGGTGCACCGGACATAGGGGTGGGCGTTCGGGTTACCCGAAAATTTCGGGTCGGGTATTTCGGGTTTTTAAAATTTCGGGTTTTGAGAATCGATACCCGAAATTACAACGGGTTTTGCAATACCCGAAAATTCGGGTACCCAGAATTTCGGGTTCGGGTTCGGGTATTCCCGAACTACCCGAACTATTATGTTGGCTTCATAAAAACACATGCACCCTATTAAATTAGTATAAAAATATAGTTTGAATAATGTATACATGGACATATAAAACACAAGCAATCTACAATCACAAGTTATGCACACTTACACATAATTATAGATGCACAAATTAATAATTAAGCATGACATGAGTACATGGCACATGAAAGTTCGGGTAATTCGGGTATTTCGGGTACCCGATTGTGATACCCGAATTACCCGAAATAAATTCGGGTTTTGCAAGTTGCTACCCGAAATTCCCGAACAAAATTCGGGTTTTGGGTATTTCGGGTTCGGGTTCGGGTATTCCGGGTTCGGGTTTCGGGTTACGGGTTTTTTGCCCAGACCTAACCGGACAAGTCCTGTAGACTGTCCGGTGTGCCACCCGCGCGTGCTCTGCTCCTCTGCGCGCGCTGGCGCACATTTAATGCGTTGCAGTCGACCGTTGGCGCGAAGTAGCCGTTGCTCCGCTGGCTCACCGGACAGTCCGGTGTGCACCGGACATGTCCGATGAATTATAGCGAAGCGGGAATCCGAAGCTGGCGAGTTCAGAGTCGCTCTCCTCTGGAGCACCGGACACTGTCCGGTGTGCACCGGACATGTCCGGTGAATTATAGCGAAGCGCCTCTGAAAATTCCCGAAGGTGCGAAGTTTGGCTTGGAGTCCCCTGGTGCACCGGACACTGTCCGGTGGCACACCGGACAGTCCGGTGCGCCAGACCAGGGCACACTTCGGTTATCCCTTGCTCTTTTTGTTGAACTCATTTCTTGGTATTTTTATTGGCTAAGTGTGAACCTTTGGCACCTATAGAACTCATAGACTAGAGCAAACTAGTTAGTCCAATTATTTGTGTTGGGCAATTCAACCACCAAAATCATTTGGGAAATAGGTGTAAGCCTAATTCCCTTTCAATCTCCCCCTTTTTGGTGATTGATGCCAACACAAACCAAAGCAAATGTGGAAGAGCATAATTGAACTAATTTGCATAATGTAAGTGCAAAGGTTACTTAGAATTGAGCCAATATAAATGCTTATAACATATGCATGGATTATTTCTTTAATTTTAACATTTTGGACCACGCTTGCACCATTTGTTTTGTTTCTGCAAATTCTTTTGTAAATCCTTTTCAAAGTTCTTTTGCAAATAGCCAAAGGTAAATGAATAAGATTTTGCGAAGCATTTTTAAGATTTGAAATTTTCTCCCCATGTTTCAAATGCTTTTCCTTTGATTAAACAAAACTCCCTCTCAATAAATTTCTCCTCTTAGTGTTCAAGAGGGTTTTAAGATACTGATTTTGAAAATACTACTCTCTCCCCCTTTTGAACACAATGAGATACCAATTTGAAAAATCATACCAATTGAAAAACTCTTTTTAAAATTAGGTGGTGGTGCGGTCCTTTTGCTTTGGGCTCATGCTATCTCCCCCTTTGGCATAAATCGCCAAAAACGGAATCATTAGAGCCCTTTTAATTACTTTCTCCCCCTTTGGTCATAAAATACGAGTGAAGATTATACCAACGTTGGAGAAATGGCTCGGAGTGATGGCGAAGGATGAGTTTTGGAGCGGAGTGGAAGCCTTTATCTTCGCCGAAGACTCCAATTCCCTTTCAATACACCTATGACTTGTTTTGAAATTCATTTGAAAACACATTAGTCATAGCACATGAAAGAGATATGATCAAGGTATATTTATGAGCTATGTATGCAAGACATCAAAAGAAATTCCTAGAATCAAGAATATTTAGCTCATGCCTAAGTTTGTTAAAAGTTTGTTCATCTAGTGGCTTGGTAAAGATATCGGCTAATTGATCTTTAGTGTTAATATAAGCAATCTCGATATCTCCCTTTTGTTGGTGATCCCTTAGAAAATGATACCGAATGGCTATGTGTTTAGTGCGGCTATGCTCAACGGGATTATCCGCCATGCGGATTGCACTCTCATTATCACATAGAAGAGGAACTTTGGTTAATTTGTAACCATAGTCATTAAGGGTTTGCCTCATCCAAAGTAGTTGCGTGCAACAATGGCCTGCGGCAATGTACTCGGCTTCGGCGGTAGAAAGAGCTACGGAATTTTGCTTCTTTGAAGCCCAAGACACCAAGGATCTTCCCAAGAACTGGCAAGTCTCCGATGTGCTCTTTCTATTAATTTTACACCCTGCCCAATCGGCATCGGAATAACCAATTAAATCAAATGTGGATCCCCTAGGATACCAAAGCCCAAACTTAGGAGAATAAGCCAAATATCTCAAGATTCATTTTACGGTCGTAAGGTGAGCTTCCTTAGGGTCGGCTTGGAATCCTGCACACATGCATACGGAAAGCATAATGTCCGGTCGAGATGCACATAAATAGAGTAGTGAACCTATCATCGACCGGTATACCTTTTGATCTACGGATTTACCTTCCTTGTCGAGGTCGAGATGCCCGTTGGTTCCCATGGGTGTTTTGATGGGCTTGGCATCCTTCATTCCAAACTTGCTTAGAATGTCTTGAGTATACTTTGTTTAGCTAATGAAGGTGCCCTCTTGGAGTTGCTTCACTTGAAATCCCAAGAAGTACTTCAACTCCCCCATCATAGACATCTCGAATTTTTGTGTCATGATCCTACTAAACTCTTCACATGTAGATTCGTTAGTAGACCCAAATATAATATCATCAACTTAAATTTGGCATACAAACAAATCATTTTCAAGTGTTTTGGTAAAGAGTGTAGGATCGGCCTTTCCGACTTTGAATCCATTAGTGATAAGGAAATCTCTAAGGCATTCATACCATGCTCTTGGGGCTTGCTTGAGCCCATAAAGCACCTTAGAGAGTTTATAGACATGGTTAGGGTACTCTCTATCTTCAAAGCCGAGAGGTTGCTCAACATAGACCTCTTCTTTGATTGGTCCATTGAGGAAGGCACTCTTCACGTCCATTTGGTAAAGCTTGAAGCCATGGTAAGTAGCATAGGCCAATAATATACGAATTGACTCAAGCCTAGCTACGGGTGCATAGGTTTCACCGAAATCCAAACCTTCGACTTGTGAATATCCTTTGGCCACAAGTCGGGCTTTGTTCCTTGTCACCACACCATGCTCGTCTTGCTTGTTGCGGAAAACCCACTTGGTTCCTACAACATTTTGATTAGGACGTGGAACCAAATGCCATACCTCATTCCTAGTGAAGTTGTTGAGCTCCTCTTGCATCGCCACCACCCAATCCAAATCTTGTAGTGCTTCCTCTACCCTGTGTGGCTCAATAGAGGAAACAAAAGAGTAATGCTCACAAAAATGTGCAACACGAGATCTAGTGGTTACCCCCTTATGAATGTCGCCGAGGATGGTGTCGACGGGGTGATCTCGTTGGATTGCTTGGTGGACTCTTGGGTGTGGCGGTCTTGGTTCTTCATCCTCCTTGTCTTGATCATTTGCATCTCCCCCTTGATTATTGCCGTCATCTTGAGGTGGCTCATCTCTTTGATCTTCTACTTCATCAACTTGAGCCTCATCCTCATTTTGAGTTGGTGGAGATGCTTGCGTGGAGGAGGATGGTTGACCTTGTGCATTGGGAGGCTCTTCGGATTCCTTAGGACACACATCTCCAATGGACATGTTCCTTAGTGCGATGCACGGAGCCTCTTCATCACCTATCTCATCAAGATCAACTTGCTCTACTTGAGAGCGTTAGTCTCATCAAACACAACGTCACAAGAAACTTCAACTAGTCCCGAGGACTTGTTAAAGACTCTATATGCCCTTGTGTTTGAATCATATCCTAGTAAAAAGCCTTTTACAGTCTTAGGAGCAAATTTAGATTTTCTACCTCTTTTAACAAGAATAAAACATTTGCTACCAAAGGCTCTAAAATATGAAATATTTGGCTTTTTACCGGTTAGGAGTTCGTATGATGTCTTCTTGAGGATTCGGTGTAGATATAATCGGTTGATGGCATAGCAAGCGGTGTTGACCACCTCGGCCCAAAACCGATCCGAAGTCTTGTACTCATCAAGCATGGTTCTTGCCATGTCCAATAGGGTTCGATTCTTCCTCTCCACTACACCATTTTGTTGTGGCGTGTAGGGAGACGAGAACTCATGCTTGATGCCCTCCTCCTCAAGGAAGCCTTCAATTTGAGAGTTTTTGAACTCTGTTCCGTTGTCGCTTCTAATTTTCTTGATCCTTAAGCCGAACTCGTTTTGAGCCCGTCTCAAGAATCCTTTTAAGGTTTCTTGGGTATGAGATTTTTCCTGCAAAAAGAATACCCGAGTGAAGCGAGAATAATCATCCACAATAACTAGACAGTACTTACTCCCGCTGATGCTTATGTAAGCAATCGGGCCGAATAGGTCCATGTGTAGGAGCTCCAGCGGCCTGTCAGTTGTCATGATATTCTTGTGTGGATGATGGACACCAACTTGCTTCCCTGCTTGGCATGTGCTACAAATCCTGTCTTTCTCAAAATGAACATTTGTTAATCCTAAAATGTGCTCTCCCTTTAGAAGCTTATGAAGATTCTTCATCCCAACATGGGCTAGTCGGCGGTGCCAGAGCCAACCCATGTTAGTCTTAGCAATTAAGCATGTGTCGAGTTCAGCTCTATCAAAATCTACTAAGTATAGCTGACCCTCTAACATACCCTTAAATGCTATTGAGTCATCACTTCTTCTAAAGACAGTGACACCTACATCAGTAAAAAGACAGTTGTAGCCCATTTTGCATAATTGAGAAACGGAAAGCAAATTGTAATCTAATGAATCTACAAGAAAAACATTGGAAATAGAATGGTCAGGAGATATAGCAATTTTACCCAATCCTTTGACCAAACCTTGGTTACCATCCCCGAATGTGATAGCTCGTTGGGGATCTTGGTTTTTCTCGTAGGAGGAGAACATCTTCTTCTCCCCTGTCATGTGGTTTGTGCACCCGCTGTCGATGATCTAACTTGAGCCCCCGGATGCATAAACCTACAAAACAAGTTTAGTTCTTGACTTTAGGTACCCAAATGGTTTTGGGTCCTTTGGCATTAGACACAAGAACTTTGGGTACCCAAACACAAGTCTTTGATCCCTTGTGCTTGCCCCCGACATACTTGGCAACTACCTTGCCGGATTTGTTAGTTAAAACATATGATGCATCAAAAGTTTTAAATGAAATGCTATGGTCATTTGATGCACTAGGAGTTCTCTTCTTAGGCAACTTAGCACGGGTTGGTTGCCTAGAACTAGATGTCTCACCCTTATACATAAAAGCATGGTTAGGGCCAGAGTGAGACTTCCTAGAATGAATTCTCCTAATTTTGCTCTCAGGATAACCTGCATGGTACAAAATGTATCCCTCGTTATCCTGAGGCATGGGAGCCTTGCCCTTAACAAAATTAGACAATTTCTTAGGAGGGGCATTAAGTTTGACATTGTCCCCCTTTTGGAAGCCAATGCCATCCTTAATGCCAGGGCGTCTCCCACTATAAAGCATACTACGAGCAAATTTAAATTTTTCATTTTCAAGTTCATGCTCGGCAATTTTAGCATCTAATTTTGCTATATGATCATTTTGTTGTTTAATTAGAGCCATGTGATCATGAATAGCATTAATATCAACATCTCTACATCTAGTGCAAATAGAAGTATGTTCAACGGTAGATGTATAGGATTTGCAAGATTTTAATTCTACAACCTTAGCATGCAATATATTGCAAATATCTAATTCTTTAGCCTTAGCAAGCAATTTTTCATTTTCATTCCTAAGGCTAGCAAGAGTAATGTTTAATTCTTCAATATTAGCAAGCAAATTATCATTATCATTTCTAAGATTGGGAATTAAAACATCACAAACATTTGAATCAACCTTAGCTAACAAAGTAGCATTCTCATTTCTAAGGTTGTCTATAGTCTCATGGCAAGTGCTTAGCTCACTAGATAGTTTTTCACATTTTTCTACTTCTAGAGCGTAAGCATTTTTAACTTTAACATGCTTCTTGTTTTCTTTAATAAGAAAGTCCTCTTGGGAGTTCAAGAGATCATCCTTCTCATGGATAGCACTAATCAATTCATTTAATTTTTCTTTTTGTTGCATGTTTAAGTTGGCAAAAAGAGTACGCAAATTATCTTCCTCATCACTAGCATTATCATCGCTAGAGGACTCATATCTAGTGGAGGATTTGGATTTAACCTTCTTCTTTTTGCCGTCCTTTGCCATGAGGCACTTGTGGCCGACGTTGGGGAAGAGAAGGCCTTTGTTGATGGCGATGTTGGCGGCGTCCTCGTCGGAGGAGGAGTCGGAGGAGCTCTCGTCCGAGTCCCACTCGCGGCATACGTGGGCGTCGCCACCTTTCTTCTTGTAGTATTTCTTCTTCTCCTTTCTTCTCCCCTTCTTGTCGTCGCCCCTGTCACTGTCACTAGAAATAGGACATTTTGCTATAAAGTGACCGGGCTTACCACACTTGTAGCAAACCTTCTTGGAGCGGGGCTTGTAATCTTTCCCTCTCCTTTGCTTGAGGATTTGGCGGAAGCTCTTGATGACGAGCGTCATTTCCTCGTTGTCGAGCTTTGAGGCGTCGATTGATTGTCTACTCGGTGTAGACTCCTCCTTCTTCTCCTCTGTCGCCTTAAATGCGACCGGTTGTGCTTCGGATGTGGAGGGATCATCTAGCTCATTGATTTTCTTTGAGCCCTTGATCATGTACTCAAAGCTCACAAAATTCCCGATTACTTCCTCGGGAGTCATTAGTGTATATCTAGGATTACCACGAATTAATTGAACTTGAGTAGGGTTAAGGAAAATAAGCGATCTAAGAATAACCTTAACCATCTCGTGGTCATCCCACTTTTTGCTCCCGAGGTTGCGCACTTGGTTCACCAAGGTTTTGAGCCGGTTGTACATGTCTTGTGGCTCTTCCCCTTTGCGAAGCCGAAAGCGACCGAGCTCCCCCTCGATCGTCTCCCGCTTTGTGATCTTGGTTAGCTCATCTCCCTCATGCGCGGTCTTGAGCACGTCCCAAACTTTCTTGGCGCTCTTCAACCCTTGCACCTTGTTATACTCCTCTCGACTTAGAGAGGCGAGGAGTATAGTTGTGGCTTGGGAGTTGAAGTGCTCGATTTGGGCCACCTCGTCCTCATCGAAATCCTCATCCCCTACGGATGGTACCTATACACCAAACTCAACAACATCCCATATACTTTTGTGGAGTGAGGTTAGGTAAAACCGCATTAAATCACTCCACCTAGCATAATCTTCACCATCAAAGGTTGGTGGTTTGCCTAATGGGACGGAAAGTAAAGGCGTATGTTTAGGAATGCGAGGATAGCGTAAGGGGATCTTACTAAACTTCTTGCGCTCATGGCGCTTAGAAGTGATGGATGGCGCGTCGAAGCCGGATGTGGAAGGTGACGAAGTATTGGTCTCGTAGTAGACCACCTTCCTCATCTTCTTTTTCTTGTCGCCACTACGATGCGACTTGTGGGAAGAGGATTTCTTTTCCTTCCCTTTCTTTTTGTTGCGGGACTCTTCCGATGAAGCCTTCCCGTGACTCATAGTGGGCTTGTCGCCGATGGGCTTGTCGTCGGTCTCCATCTCCCTCTTGGCGTGTTCTCCCGACATCACTTCGAGCGATTAAGCTCTAATGAAGCACCGGGCTCTGATACCAATTGAAAGTCGCCTAGAGGGGGTGAATAGGGCGAGACTGAAATTTACAAAGTTAATCACAACTACAAGCCGGGTTAGCGTTAGAAATATAATCGAGTCCGAGAGAGAGGGTGCAAAACAAATCGCAAGCGAATAAAGAGTGTGACACGCGGATTTGTTTTACCGAGGTTCGGTTCTTGCAAACCTACTCCCCGTTGAGGTGGTCACAAAGACCGGGTCTCTTTCAACCCTTTTCCCTCTCTCAAACGGTCCCTCGGACCGAGTGAGCTTCTTCTTCTCAAACACTTGGAACACAAAGTTCCCGCAAGGACCACCACACAATTGGTGTCTCTTGCCTCAATTACAAGTGAGTTTGATCTCAAGAAAGATTGAGAAAGAAAAGAAGCAATCCAAGCGCAAGAGCTCAAAAGAACACAACAAATCTCTCTCACTAGTCACTAGGGCTTTGTGCGGAATTGGGAGAGGATTTGATCACTTGAGTGTGTCTAGAATTGAATGCTAGAGCTCTTGTAAGTAGTTGGAAGGTGGAAAACTTGGGTGACTTGAATGTGGGGTGGTTGGGGGTATTTATAACCCCAACCACCAAACTAGCCGTTTGGTGGAGGCAACTGTCGCATGGCGCACCGGACAGTCCGGTGCGCCAGCCACGTCACCTGGTCGTTGGGTTCGACCGTTGGAGCTCTGTCTTGTGGGCCCGCCTGGCTGTCCGGTGGCGCACCGGACAAGTCCTGTAGACTGTCCGGTGTGCCACCCGCGCGTGCTCTGCTCCTCTGCGCGCGCTGGCGCGCATTTAATGTGTTGCAGTCGACCGTTGGCGCGAAGTAGTCGTTGCTCCGCTGGCTCACCGGACAGTCCGGTGTGCACCGGACATGTCCGGTGAATTATAGCAAAGCGGGAATCTGAAGCTGGCGAGTTCAGAGTCGCTCTCCTCTGGAGCACCGGACATGTCCGGTGAATTATAGCGAAGCGCCTCTGAAAATTCCCGAAGGTGCGAAGTTTGGCTTGGAGTCCCCAGGTGCACCGGACACTCCGGTGCGCCAGACCAGGGCACACTTCGGTTATCCCTTGCTCTTTTTGTTGAACCCATTTCTTGGTCTTTTTATTGGCTAAGTATGAACCTTTGGCACCTATAGAACTCATAGACTAGAGCAAACTAGTTAGTCCAATTATTTGTGTTGGGCAATTCAACCACCAAAATCATTTGGGAAATAGGTGTAAGCCCAATTCCCTTTCAGTATTAGCCCAAAACAAAAGGACCGCACCACCACCAATTTCAAAATTTTGAGTTAAGCCCAAAGCAAAAGGACTGCACCACCACCAATTTCAAAATTTTGAGTTAAGAAACGATTTTTTAAATTGGTATATTATTTTTGATAGAATTTCAAATTGGTACAACCCTTTCAAAACTAATATCTAAAACCCTCTTGAACACTAATAGGAGGATTTTGTTGAGGGGGAGTTTTGTTTAGTCAAAGGAAAAGCATTTGAAACAAGGGGAGAAAATTTCAAATCTCGAAAATGCTTCTCAAAATCTTACTCATTTACCTTTGACTATTTGCAAAAAGACTTTGAAAAGAATTTACAAAAGAACTTGCAAAAACAAAACATGTGGTGCAAGCGTGGTCCAAAATGTTGAAAATGAAGAAATCAATCCATGCATATCTTATGAGAATTTATTGGTTCAATTCTAAGTAACTGTTGCACTTACATTATGCAAACTAGTTCAATTATGCACTTCTATATTTGCTCTGGTTTGTGTTGGCATCAATCACCAAAAAGGGGGAGATTGAAAGGGAAATAGGCTTACACCTTTTTTCCTAATTGATTTTGGTGGTTGAATTGCCCAACACAAATATTTGGACTAACTAGTTTGCTCTAGTCTATAAGTTTTATAGGTGCCAAAGGTTCACAACAAGCCAATAAAAAGACCAAAGATGGGTTCAAATAAAGAGAGCTAAAGACATCCCAAAGGCACCCTGGTCTGCCGCACCGGACTGTCCGGTGCACCAGGGAACTTGACGCTGAACTCGCTACCTTCGGGAAATGGGAGACCGCTCCGCTATAATTCATCGGACTGTCCGGTGAAGCACCGGACAGTGTCCGGTGTCACACCGGACTGTCCGGTGTGCCAGCGGAGCAACGGCTACTTCGTGCCAACGGTCGACTGCAACCGCATTAAATGCGCTACAGTGCGCGCCAGAGTCAGAGCATGCGCAGAAGGGGCACCGGACAGTCTACAGGACCTGTCCGGTGCACCACCGGACAGCCTAGAGGCCCCACCAGTCAGAGCTCCAACGGTCAGAACCCAACGACCGCTGACATGGCTGGCGCACCGGACTGTCCGGTGCGTCATGCGACAGACAGCCTCCCAACGGCCACTTTTGGTGGTTGAGGCTATAAATACCCCAACCACCCCACCATTCATTGCATCCAAGTTTTCCAACTTCCTACACCTTACAAGAGCTATAGCATTCAATACAAGACACACCAAAGAGATCAAATCCTCTTCCAAGTCCTTAGTTCATTCCAAATCAAATAGTGACTAGAGAGAGAGTGACTTGTGTTCATTTGAGCTCTTGCACTTGGATTGCTTCTTTTTCTCATTCTTTCTTGTGATCAACTCAATTGTAACCGAGGCAAGAGACACCAATTGTGTGGTGGTCCTTGCGGGGACTTTGTGTCCCGTTTGATTGAGAAGAGAAGCTCACTCGGTCTAAGTGACCGTTTGAGAGAGGGAAAGGGTTGAAAGAGACCCGGTCTTTGTGACCACCTCAACGGGGAGTAGATTTGCAAGAACCGAACCTCGGTAAAACAAATCCTTGTGTCTCACTCTTTATTTCGCTTGCGATTTGTTTTTCTCCCTCTCTCTCGGACTCGTTTATATCTCTAACGCTAACCCGGCTTGTAGTTGTGCTTAAGTTTATAAATTTCAGATTCGGCCTATTCACCCCCCCCCTCTAGGCGACTTTCAGAAAGGAAGAAGGCAATCCAATAGGCAAGAGCTCAAAAGAACACAAAATCTCTCTCTCATAAGTCATTAAGTGTTTGAGATGAATTGGGGACTTGGAGAGGCTTTGATCTTTTGAATTGTGTCTATGAGTGAATGCTAGAGCTCTTATAATGAATGTGATACTTAGAAATCTTGGATGCTTGAAGTGGTGGTGGTTGGGGGATATTTATAGCCCTCAACCACCAAACAACTGTTGGGGCAGGCTGCTGTTGATGGGCGCACCGGACAGTCCGGTGCGCCAGCTACGTAACCCAACCGTTAGGGTTCTGGAGCTTTTATCCGTTGGAGGCTTTGTCCTCTAGTGGCACTGGACAGTCCGGTGCCGCACTGGACAGTCCGGTGCCGCACTGGACAGTCCGGTGCCGCACCGGACAGCTCCTATTCATGGTCCGGTGCGCTCTGGCTCTGCGCACTGACTCTACTGCGCACTATAGTGTTGGCAGTGAGCCGTTGCAATCGACCGTTGCGCTGGATAGCCGTTACTTCGCTGGTGCACCGGACAGTCCGGTAGCACAACGGACAGTCGGATGAATTATAGCTGAAAGGGAAATAAGCTTACACCTTTTCCTAATTGATTTTGGTGGTTGAATTACCCAACACAAATAATTGGACTAACTAGTTTGCTCTAGACTATAAGTTTTACAGGTGCCAAAGGTTCACAATAAACCAATAAAAAGACCAAGAAAGGGTTCAAACAAAGAGAGCAAAAGACAACCAAAGTGTGCCCTGGTCTGGCGCACCGGACTGTCCGGTGCACCACCGGACAGTGTCCGGTACACCAGGGAACTCCACTCCAAACTTGCCACCTTTGGGAATTCTGGGAGCCGCTCCGCTATAATTCACCGGACTATCCGGTGTAGCATCGGACTGTCCGGTGCGCCAGCGGAGCAACGACTACTTCGCACCAACGGTCGTCTGCAGAAGACATTAAATGCGCTACAGTGCACGCAGAAGTCAGAGCACGCGCCAGACGGCGCACCGGACAGTCTACAGGACCTATCCGGTGCACCACCGGATTGTCCGGTGACCCAGAAGACAGAAGCTCCAACGATCAAACCCTAACGGTCGGGTGACGTGGCTGGCGCACCGGACTGTCCGGTGTGCCATGCTACAGCAGCCTCCACCAAACGGCTAGTTTGGTGGTTGGGGCTATAAATACCTCCAACCACCCACCATTCATTGCATCCAAGTTTTCAGCCTTCAAACACCTTACAAGAGCTATAGCATTCGATACAAGACACAACCAAAGAGATCAAATCCTCACCCAAGTCCAAAGATCATTCCAATCAATTAGTGACTTGTGAGAGAGTGACTTGTGTTCATTTGAGCTCTTGCGCTTGGATTGCTTTTCTTCTTCCTTCTTTCTTGATTTCAACTCAATTGTAACCAAGGCAAGAGACACCAATTGTGTGGTGGTCCTTGTGGGGACTTAGTGTCCCGTTTGATTGAGAAGAGAAGCTCACTCGGTCTAAGTGACCGTTTGAGAGAGGGAAAGGGTTGAAAGAGACCCGGTCTTTGTGACCACCTCAACGGGGAGTAGGTTTGCAAGAACCGAACCTTGGTAAAACAAATCACTATGTCATTCGTCTTATTTGCTTGTGATTTGTTTTCACCCTCTCTTTTGGACTCGAATTTAATTTAACATTAACCCCAGCTTGTAGTTGTGCTTAAAGTTTGTAAATTTCAGATTCGGTCTATTCACCCCCCCCTCTAGGCGACTTTCGATAGCGGAGAGCGCCTGAAGAAACCCGAGAGTGGCTGTTTGGACTCTGTACGGTCCTGGTGCACCGGACACTTTCCGGTGGCACACCGGACAGTCTGGTGCGCCAGACCAGAGCACACTCAGTTTCTTTGCTCCTTTGAATTTGATCCCTAACTTCAATCTTTTATTGGTTTGTGTGGAACCTTTATGCACCTGTAGAACATATAATCTAGAGCAAACTAGTTAGTCCATATATTTGTGTTGGGCATTCAACCACCAAAATTAATACTGGGAAAAGATTAACCCTATTTCCCTTTCAGTCTTGAAGTTCCTTGTTATTGAACTTTGTAAACTTGTAGATCATTTGCATATTTTAATCTATGATCAACGAGAGGATGTAGGAAATTACACACAATACGACTAAAATGTCTATAAAAATGTATGTGTTCTATACTTCTATGTTGTGAATATACTCTACGGTGTCCGAACTTGCTCCCTCCAACCCTAGCATGCTCGTAATTGTAAGATCATTTTTTCTAACATAAAAAGACTACACATGGTAAACACAATGAGAAAGAAATAAAAAAACAGACGAAGACGAAATACAGTGAAGCAGGAGGTTTAATTTAAGAAAGGACGTGAACTGTTTGCATATGGACGTTTGAAGTTCATTGACTCAGAAAATATGAATAAATCATCTGTTTGAGTGTTTGACGCTGGATTCCCACGTCCTAAAAAAAACTGAAGTGCGTTTTTTCACTAAAGAGTGGGTGTTTACAAGAGTCGGACATAAGGACACTGGATCTGGATGCAGTAAAGGTCACCATTCTTTTTACAGTTAATACACAAAACTTATGACGAACAACAGCATAGTCTGCAACAAAAAATGACATCGTAAAGAAACTCATCACCGAATGCTACGTAAAGATGAGCAACACTTTCAAGGGAAAAAGAAGTACAAAATAACCTCGCCTTGTTAGCACATGGAGTAGCAGGTGACATTTATTACATTTTCTCAGGAGATTATGTAGTTCAGTACTCCCTCCGTTTCATTTTAGTTGTCGCTGAATAGTGCAAAATTGAACTATCCAGCGACAACTAAAAAGAAACGGAGGGAGTAGTAGCGTACATGGTCCAACAGGAAAGGAACGACTAACCATGAACAGGCTTTACATGTGTCAAACCCCAAAGGGGATAAGGAGCTTCTATTTCCAATCAAGCATGTCTAGGAGCCACAAGATTTCTTTCTCTGACTTCGCGGCGTCACAGAAATCTAGCTCGATACCAAACACCTCAATGGTGTTCGCCCCTTTGCACAGGAAAAGTAACGACATCCATGCCCGGATGTCGGATGTGAAAGGGTGTCTGGGCGAAAACCTAAGATACTCATAAGCCAGAGCCCGCGCTGCATTACTATCGATGTAATCAAACGTTGACTTGTTTATGATGCAAGCCATCTTGTTTGAATCCTTGCGGTTGGCAAGGACAGATACAGTGATGGCTGGCCCCATGGGAACTGCCAACTTGGGCTCTACTTCCAGCATCAAGATGCAGTCTTGGGAACTCAAATGTGCTGCAAGTATATCTGGAATGCCAGGAGGGGGAGCGCCCTGTAGGCCTGCTCGGAGAGTGCGGCCTGAAACTGCTTGAGAAAAGATGAGCGATCCTTCGAGCCACATATCAATGTAGAAAACAATATCCTCGAATGTAAGCCTTGGCACAGGGAGGTTCTGCATCTCCCGTGGCTTAGAGAAGGTTAAGTAAAGCTTTTTGTAGTTTGCGCCAGAAGGGGGCTGTTTGCAAATGGACGGCCACTTCCGTGAGCAAATGCATTTCCAGAAGTAATCATCCCTTGCGATTTCATGCCATTGACGGCATACAAGCATGCAGAATACTAGATCTTTACCATCCAGCAATGGGAAAACAGACTTAAGAACTTCATCAGGAAACTCATTTGCCATTGCTATCCAGGAACTGGAGAACTGGAGAAAACTGAATGTCCTCTACACCTGGAAGAGGCAAGATTCCAGGGAAAGAAACAGAAGAAGTAATCAGACATGAGACAAGCCTCATTAAATTGCCAAAATAAACTAATTCATGAGCACAGAAAGAAGTGGTACCAATACTCCTAATTTTAGTACTTCACTTTCACTGTAATACACTAATTGATTGCAGAAAAATGATAAACATGGGAAAACATAGAAGGGCACTTCAGTAGAGCATGGAACAGTGGTCACTGGCTCACTGCTTTATATATATGTCCCAGTACGAATAGCATACACATTCCATGAAATACGATAATTAGAGATGTAAGGTCAACCAAAAGTTATGGATAATCACAACGGAGTCTTCCAACCAGGGTGGGTGGGTGAGCGAGGGGGTTCGACTAGGGAATGCCTGAACCCCATCACCACAACTAGATGATAGGGACAGAGCACCAAATGGATATCCACTGTGGCACAATGGAGGCATGGAGGTAGCAGTTCAACATCAAGGAAAAACTTGAAGTTTTATCAGTATTGTTGAGGAATGATTCCCAGTTATCACAAAATTATGCCCTTTTACAAAGTAAATCAAATCTTCAAAAGACCACCTTCATTTTCCCTTTTGGGTGTGGTCAATCAGCAGATCTCAAGCTCTTAACAGTTTCACACATCTTGACCCCATCAGTCATTAATTTCTAATAAATCATTATTTAGTAATCATGGTACCTTTGGAAATTAAACAAAAAGGGGACCGGTCCTTTAGAAAATGAGCATCACCATTCCCGTGAGTTCATCAAACGGAACTATTGCATGGTGGGGAAAGAAAGGTTAATTCAAACATGACTCAAAAGTAAAGCAAGGATATTCACCAGTATGGTACAAATGTTGGATCCAGATTTCAGAAGATTTAACTTACAGATGATCCTCTGTGTATGCAAAATATCCCAGTCTTCTTCAGGAGCGGACCTATGGGTGTACACCCAATAATTTGTGCAGACTAATTGTAATTAGATCAGATCCAATAGCCACATAGCCTAAGTTAGGATTCGGGGTTTCGCAAAGCAGAACGGAAAGAAAAGGGTGCGCATACCTGGTGAGTGCTCGTCGCCGGCGAAGGACGCGACGAAAGCTGCCGAAGGAACCGACAAAAATCCCAGCACCTGGCGTAGGTCGTCGGCGTTGGCGTCGGCGGTCGCCCAGTTGGCGCAGAAGAGCAGGAGAGCGAGCGCGCAGGCCGGATGGACGGCAGAAGAGAAGACTATCAGAAACAACCTGAGCTGCAGTAGGCGATAGTTACACCTTACACGCATCCTTCTCCGGGCAGCGCCGTGCTCTTCAGGCGTTGCATAGACTGTACGGCAGTAGAGTTTAGAATAAAAAGTGAGATTATCTCTATATCATTATTTATAGTCTAGTTATTAAGATTTCTTATTCTATATTATAATCATCTACGCTTATAATCCACTATATATTTCCTCAATATCAGCTGTTACATGTTTTATTCATTTTAATCTATAAAAATGTGATTTTGCTGAAGTAATTACCTATGCTATATATAGCGGCCTACGGTAGCTCCAGAAGTATACATAATTGTGTAGCATAGAGGCCTAGAGGGCTGCAACATAAAGTTTCGTAGGCTATTCATAATGGAGATTTCGTAGCACTCTTTCCAACACTGCTATATCATCAAGTGTCATGAAATTCAGAATGAAACAATGCCTTTTAATAAAAAAATCAATTCACTATTTTATAGACTAACATACTAATTAATTGATGTAATTCAATGGTCAATAGAAGTTAGTAAAATATGTAAAGATAAAACAAATCTCTCTATGGAGGTTTCATACAGTTTCCAATACCTTAAAAACGAGTTGACATGGTTTCATCTTATAAAACTCAATTCTCTTAAATACCGACATGTCATCAAAAAATATGATGTGGGACACTATTTGTTGGTGACTTGTCCTTAAATGCTATGAATTAAGAACAAGGCAACACAGAAATTGTTAAACATTAAAGTCCTTCGTCCTTCGAAGCATTATTTCCCCTTGGGATATAACGAGTTTCGGACGAAGGTTTATGAAGGATATACCTTCATAAGCACAACAAATAATGAAGAAGGATTCATATAAGGTATGGGAAATAACATAAGCACTTGAATATTATTATTACCTTATATCTATCTTATCTTAATTGAAAAATAGAAATGATAACAAATTACAAATGTACCTTCGGCTTGAAAGAAGGCAAAAGTACAAGCGTGACGCAAAAGCAAATGCCGAGTCAGCCTGAACAGTACGGGAGCACTGTTCATCTATTTATAGGTATGGGACGCAGCCCATGTAAAATTACACTCATGCCCTTTATATTTGCTAATAACTCTATAGTAATCCATCGGGGTTTAAATAGTCTTTTTCTCTTTAAGTCGGTTTTCTTTTCTGCTATCATGCCGAAGCTCCCCTACGCATAGCTTCGGCTATGCACCATCCTTTGTATTCTTTATGCTTCTTCACCCTATGGTTTTGACCTAAGTCCGAAGGTACCTGTTCATGTATCATACTCCAGAAACATTGTTAAATCATGTTTTTGAGGACCTTCGGAAGCCGAAGGCCCCCAACTGTAGCCCCTCGCAATATTAATTTGTTAGAATAATAAATTCAGATTGCGATATGGACGAAGGCCTTAAGCCGAAGGTCCGAAAAAACACCTTCCCTTTGCTAGAATAGCAACAGACAATGACAAGCGAGGCCCTCCCACTTGCAACGCACTAGACGTATAAATAAGAGCACACTGCGAACACATTTGGCACGCTTTCTTGCTATCTGCTCTTGCTTTCCCAATTTTTAGCTCTTGCATACCAACGCTTGCCTGGCTTTTTAAATTTTTTAGCTTCGGCCTTAAGAGCACATTTTCAACATTTCCGAAGATGACTCAAGATAAAAAAGTTGTTGCCGAAACGAGGCTGAGCCTTTCTGAGGAGAAGAATCTTGGGTTTCTTGAATCGATAGCAAAGACGAATACAGAGAAGATCACCAGGGAAATTTTAGAAGGTTTATCTGAAGACACCAGTGAAAGTGACGGTTATGATGTGGAAAGTGGAGGCGAAGACTCCGAAGATCGACCGTGGCGACCAAGTCACACAGTCTTCGGAAAATCAACTATTAAGCACAGTCACCTTGACAATATGAGGGGAAGATATTTTCGAGATATGTCTACTGTGAGGGCAGATGACGGAGAGAAGACTGTGCCTACTCCCGAAGAGAATGAAGTCATGATCTTTCGAAGCTTTTTCAAAGCTGGGCTTCGGTTCCCCTTAAACAGATTTGTGGTTGAGGTTTTAAAGATCTATCAGGTCTACCTTCATCAAATTACTCCCGAAGCAATCATAAGAATGGGAATCTTCGTCTGGGCCGTGAGGAGCCAGGGCTTGGAGCCAAATGCAAAAAGTTTCTGCAGTATGCACGAACTGCTAAATGAGACGAAGCCCTGGGGTAAATGAAAGGGAATTAGGCTTGCACCTATTTCCTAATTAATTTTGGTGGTTGAATTGTCCAACACAAATAATTGGACTAACTAGTTTGCTCTAGTGTATAAGTTATACAGGTACCAAAGGTTCACACTTAGCCAATAAAAAGACCAAGAAATGAGTTCAACAAAGAGAGCAAGGGATAACCGAAGGCTGCCTTGGTCTGGCGCACCGGACAGTGTCCGGTGCACCAGGGAATTCCAAGCCAAACTCTTCACCTTCGGGAATTCTCAGAGGCGCTTCGCTATAATTCACCGGACGGTGTCCGGTGCCCCAGAGGAGAGCGACTCTGAACTCGCCAGCTTCGGGAATCCGCTCCGCTATAAATCACCGGACATGTCCGGTGCACACCGGACTGTCCGGTGAGCCAGCGGAGCAACGGCTACTTCGCGCCAACGATCGACTGCAGGCGCATTGAATGCGCGCCAGCGCGCGCAGAAGTCAGAGCATGCGCAGGTGGCACACCGGACAGCCTATAGGGCTTGTCCGGTGCACCACCGGACAGCCAGGCGGGCCCACACGTCAGAGCTCCAACGGTCGGAACCCAACGGCCTGGTGACGTGGCTGGCGCACCGGACAGTGTCCGGTGGCGCACCGGACTGTCCGGTGCGCCATGCGACAGCAGCCTCCACCAAACGGCTAGTTTGGTGGTTGGGGCTATAAATACCCCCAACCACCCCACATTCAAGTCTTCCAAGTTTTCCAACTTCCAACCACTTACAAGAGCTAGGCATTCAATACAAGACACACCCAAGTGATCAAATTCTCTCCCAATTCCACAAAAGCTTTAGTGTTAAGTGAGAGTGATTTGTTGTGTTCTTTTGAGCTCTTGCGCTTGGATTGCTTTCTTTCTCATTCTTTCTTGAGATCAAACTCACTTGTAATTGAGGCAAGAGACACCAATCGTGTGGTGGTCCTTGTGGGAACTTTGTGTTCCAAGTGATTGAGAAGAAAAGCTCACTCGGCCCGAGGGACCGTTTGAGAGAGGGAAAGGGTTGAAAGAGACCCGGTCTTTGTGACCACCTCAACGGGGAGTAGGTTTGCGAGAACCGAACCTCGGTAAAACAAATCCACGTGTCACACTTTTCATTCGCTTACGATTTGTTTTGCACCCTCTCTCTCGGACTCAATTATATTTCTAACGCTAACCGGGCTTGTAGTTGTGATTAATTTTGTAAAATTCAGTTTCGGCCTATTCACCCCCCCTCTAGGCGACTTTCAGTAAAGAACAGTATCATAACAATTTTGGCTGCTATAGCTTCGTTGCCCGCTCCGGCTCAAGCTCCCCAGTGCCGACTTTTCAGAAGAGATGGCCTAGAGACTGTATGAAATAATGGTTCTATGTGAAAAATGATTTAAAGACACGAGAAGACATTAAAGAGATAATCATGCGCCCTATCTGGCAACGCTTCGGTCTTCGAAAGCCGAAGGTAGAGATTGATGAGGCAGCCGGAAGATGCCAAAGAGCCTTCGGCACAGTTTGTTCTTTCATCGGGACAAGGGATCTAGTCTAGGAACATATAGCTTTTAGAGTATGGCCACTTGTGGAAAAGTGGGAAATGCCGAAGGAGACTGTTACTAAGACTGGCGAAGGAGAGCTAGTTCGATTAAAGTACACCTTCAGATATGAAGGTAAGTTTGTCAAGCCGGATGATGACTGGTTAAAATGTATCGAAGCTACAAGTGATGAATTGCTTGGGCCGTACTCCAGAGCGGAAGATAACGCATTATCTGCGACCTTCGGGAACCGGAAAAAGAAGAGACTAAACAGAGTTTTTGATGCTATTGGGTTCATGTACCCTGACTACCGCTACCCGTTACGGGGGCAAAAGAGAAAAGGTAGAACTTCCGGGAAGGATGATGCTTCAGCTGCTCCAATTGAGCCCGTGCCGAAGAGGAAAAAGGTGAAGGTCCTTACTCACCGACCGCGCTACATTGAACCGGCCACAGTGCCTGAATATGGCGGTGAGACCTCTTCGGCTGCTGAAGCCAAAGAACCTGTCCTTACACAGAAGAATGAAGAGCCGGCTATGATGCCGAAGGCCGAAAATATTGAAGAAATAGAGGCCGAGAAAACAAAGATATTAGAAGTTACAAGCCCTTCGATGGGAATGACAGTGCCGAAGGCACAAAAAGATCTTACAGTGACTCCCAAGAGAAAAAGGATGGTCAATGTACTAGATGTGCTAGAGACAATAAAGTCTTCAAGCACCACTCCGAAGAAAACTGCCGAAGCGTCGAAAACGCAAATTGAGACAAAATCATCCGAAGACGAAGCTGCAAAGGGCCAGACCGAGGCCGAAGCTGGGCCTTCAGAGCCCGCCAAGGAGAAATTCTTGGAAACCGGAGAAGAAACGAAAAAAGAGGCTACGAAGGAAATTCTGCCTGAAAAACTCTCTCTTCAACTCCCGAAGCATCTTCCAGAGTACCTGATTATATTGCACGACATGCTTCGGGCAAAAGGCTATCTGAAGAGGAAAAGCGAGAAGCTCAATATTATGCCCAGAAATTAAAATACCCAAAGGGGGCATTAATATTCAACGGCAGCGGAGAAGAAGATTTCTTGTATTGTCTCCCAGACAGCAAGGAAATTTCTGTCTGTCGGGAGATGAGCAAAAGCTTCGGATTCCCGACGCTAGAAGATGGGCTTTCTGTGCTGTTGAAAAATGAACTGGCTGACAGCTTAGCATATAATAGTTTAAAGGTATGAAAATGAATTTTTTGTATTAAAAAACCAAGTTTTGTTTTATTTGCTTATACTTAATACCACACTTCTTTTCGCAGGGTCTGATTCTTAGCAACGCCCTCAGAGCGCAAAAAAGTGCTGAAGACGAAGGATGCACTATAGCGTTGAACAACCTTCGTTCCGAAGTAATTGAACTAAGGAACGAAGGTCTTGAGAAAGATAAAATATTAAACTCATTGCTAAATAAAATAAAAGAAGACGAAGCTACTTCCAAAGCCCAAGCTGAAGCCCAGAAGTGTGAAATTGAAGATCTTCAGAAACAGCTGGCTGAAGCGAAGTTAAAATGTGCTATCGCCGAAGCTGACCGAGACGCCAGTGACTACTGGAAAAAATACTGGGAAAAACAGTTGTGGAACTTCGTGCTTCAAAAGAAAGATGCTATGAAAAATCTATAGCATGTGTACAAAGGATAAAAACTAGCTTCGCCAATATTGGCGCATATTCGAATGAAGACAACTTCGTACTGGGCGATCCCGAAGGTCCAATCGACTAGATCAACGGCGAAGCTGAAGCTTTTGAGGAAGTTTTGAGTGGTCGTGGAGATTTCTACGCCTTCTCAGGTGCCAGGGTAATTGCGGCTATTTTGGAGAAGGCGGGATGCGAGCACGTGAAGATTCTAGCCCAAACCGAAGCTGCGTTCTCTATTGAAGATACAAAAGACCCCTCGGCTGAGGCAAGCTTAGTTGGCGGAAAGTTTTTCACCGACATCTGGGAAAATGGTGGCCGAGGGATGGCTCACGAAATTATAAAGAAAAGTGAAAAAGATACTCACGATGCTAGAGAAGCAACAAAGGCAGCTGAAAAAACTGTAGAACTTGAAAGGCGGATAGGTATTGCCTAATTTCTTTTGACTTTATGTTTTATTTCTGTGACTTCGAACTTATTTATGTTTTGTATCGCAGCTGAACTGTCTCCTCCCCTGGAGCCTTTCGAGTCACTGGCCGACCCCGAAGCAAAAAAGGAAGATGAAATTATAAAGATGACCGAAGCTATTATGGACGAAGCTGTGACTCAACTACTAAACGAAGCTGCAGAAGCAGTTTTAAAAGAAGAATAACTACTGTTGTAGAAACATTCGGAATATTGATGTAATATTTGCTGAACAAAGTGTGTAATATTTTACAGTTTTGAATGTAAAATATAAGCTGTTTGTAATTCAGTTCTTTACGATGCATGAAACTTTATGTACATACCATTTTTGAGCCTTCGGCGAAAAAACACCTTCCCTTCTTTTCATGCTTCATGAAGAATATCCATGTTCCGTGAAAATATTATGCTTCGTAAGCAATAGATCTCCTTTGATCTTAAATTTGATAAAGTTGTACTTCTTCAAAACTTATTTTGTGCTTTGGCACAACTTTTTCGAAACAATTTCCGAAGATCAACATTGTATCCCCTTCTTGTGCCATTGATGCAATATGATGTATGATGTCATGTTATGCGAATGATGTGATGATGTTATGGTATGCGAATGAAGTTTTTGCCAAAGATACACACACATTCCCTCAGTAGAACACACAATCTCTTTGTCGTTTATTTTTCGGCTTCACCACTTATTTTTCGGTGTATCAGCGCTGACTTTTCGCTGTAAGCCTCCCTTAGGAGCTTCTTCGCCTTCTACTTCGGCGGTATTCGCGTTGACTTTTCACGCTTCGCCTTATACTTCGGTGGAATCAGCGTTTATTTTTCGCTGTAAGCTCTGCATTCCCTTTGGAACGACTTTTGAGCAGAAAACTTATGTTGCGCTCCTTTAGGAACGACTTTTTGTTTTGGCAAACTTACACTGCGTTCCTGAAAGTCGCCTAGAGGGGGGGTGAATAGGGCGAAACTGAAATTTACAAATATAAACACAACTACAAGCCGGGTTAGCGTTAGAAATGTAAACGAGTCCGCGAGAGAGGGCGTAAAACAAATCGCAAGCAAATGAGGAGTGTGACACACGGATTTGTTTTACCGAGGTTCGGTTCTCGCAAACCTACTCCCCGTTGAGGAGGCCACAAAGGCCGGGTCTCTTTCAACCCTTCCCTCTCTCAAACGGTCCCTCGGACCGAGTGAGCTTCTCTTCTCAAATCACTTGGAACACAAAGTTCCCGCAAGGACCACCACACGATTGGTGTCTCTTGCCTCAATTACAAGTGAGTGTTTGATCACAAGAAAGAATGCGAAAGAAAAGAAGCGATCCAAGCGCAAGAGCTCAAAAGAACACTACAAATCACTCTCTCTAGTCACTAGGGCTTTGAATGGGATTGGGAGAGGATTTGATCTCTTGTTGGTGTGCTTTGCAATGAATGCTAGCTCTTGTATAGTGGTTGGAAGCTGGAAAACTTGGATGCAATGAATGGTGGGGTGGTTGGGGTATTTATAGCCCCAACCACCAACTTGACCGTTGGTGGAGGCCGTCTGTTCGATGGCGCACCGGACAGTCCGGTGCACACCGGACAGTCCGGTGCCCCAGCCACGTCACCAGTTCCGTTGGATTCCGACCGTTGAAGCTTCTGACTTCTGGGCCCGCCTTGATGTCCGGTGGCGCACCGGACATGCACTGTAGGGTGTCCGGTGCGCCAGCATGGGCGTGCCTGACCTCTACGCGCGCTGGCGCGCAATAAATGCGCTGCAGGTAGCCGTTGGCGCCTGAAGTAGCCGTTGCTCCGCAGATGCACCGGACAGTCCGGTGTACACCGGATAGTCCGGTGAATTATAGCGGAGCGGCTGAAGTGAAAACCCGAGGCCGCCCTTCCTTGGAGCACCGGACATGTCCGGTGCACACAGGACAGTCCGGTGAATTATAGCGGAGTGGTCTCTGGAAAATCCCGAAGCCGAGCAGTTCGAAGTTGGAGTCCCCTGGTGCACCGGACATGTCCGGTGGCACACCGGACAGTCCGGTGCGCCAGACCAGAGGAGCCTTCTGTTGCTCCTTTTCTCTTGTGTTGAACCCAACTCTTGGTCTTTTTATTGGCTAAGTGTGAACATTTTGCACCTGTATAACTTATACACTAGAGCAAACTAGTTAGTCCAATATTTGTGTTGGGCAATTCAACCACCAAAAATATTTAGGAACTAGGTGAAAGCCCAATTCCCTTTCAATCTCCCCATTTTTGGTGATTGATGCCAACACAAACCAAAGCAAATATAAAAGTGCATAATTGAACTAGTTTGCATAATGTAAGTGCAAAGGTTGCTTGGAATTGAGCCAATATAAATACTTACAAGATATGCATGGATTGTTTCTTTCTTATTTAACATTTTGGACCACGTTTGCACCACATGTTTTGTTTTTGCAAACTCTTTTGTAAATCATTTTCAAAGTTCTTTTGCAAATAGTCAAAGGTAAATGAATAAGATTTTGCAAAGCATTTTCAAGATTTAAAATTTTCTCCCCCTGTTTCAAATGCTTTTCCTTTGACTAAACAAAACACCCCCTCAAATAAATTCTCCTCTTAGTGTTCAAGAGGGTTTTAAGATATCAAGTTTTGAAATACTACTTCCTCCCCCTTTAGAACATAATAAGATACCAATTTGAAATTGACCAATTGAAAATCTCCAATTTTAAAAACTAGGTGGTGGTGCGGTCCTTTTGCTTTGGGCTCATATTTTCTCCCCCTTTGGCATGAATCGCCAAAAACGGAACCATTAGAGCCCTCGAAGTAATTTCTTCCCCTTTGGTCATAAACAAAAGAGTTAAGATTATACCAAAGATGAAGTCCTTTTTGCTTTCTCCCCAAGGATGGAGAGTGGCTTGGAGCGACGGCGAAGGATGAGTTACGGAGTGGAAGCCTTTTTCTTCGCCGAAGACTCCAATTCCCTTTCAATACACCTATGACTTGGTTTGAAATAGACTTGAAAACACATTAGTCATAGCATATGAAAGAGATATGATCAAAAGTATATAAATGAGTTATGTGTGCAAGCTAGCAAAAGAAGTTGCGAGAATCAAGAATATTGAACTCATGCCTAAGTTTGGAAAAAGTTTGTTCATCAAGAGGCTTGGTAAAGATATCGGCTAATTGATCTTTAGTATTAATGTATGAAATCTCGATATCTCCCTTTTGTTGGTGATCCCTAAGAAAATGATACCGGATGGCTATGTGTTTAGTGCGGCTATGCTCGACAGGATTGTCGGCCATTTTGATTGCACTCTCATTATCACATAGCAAAGGGACTTTGGTTAATTTGTAACCGTAGTCCCGCAGGGTTTGCCTCATCCAAAGTAGTTGCGCGCAACAATGACCTGCGGCAATGTACTCGGCTTCGGCGGTGGAAAGAGCAACCGAATTTTGCTTCTTTGAAGCCCAAGACACCAAGGATCTTCCCAAGAACTGGCAAGTCCCCGATGTGCTCTTCCTATTAATTTTACACCCTGCCCAATCGGCATCTGAATAACCAATCAAATCAAATGTGGATCCTCGAGGGTACCAAAGCCCAAACTTAGGAGTATAAGCCAAGTATCTCAAGATTCGTTTTACGGCCGTAAGGTGTGATTCCTTAGGGTCGGATTGGAATCTTGCACACATGCAAACGGAAAGCATAATATCCGGTCGAGATGCACATAAATAAAGCAATGAACCAATCATCAACCGATATACCTTTTGATCCATGGACTTACCTCCCGTGTCGAGGTCGAGATGCCCATTTGTTCCCATGGGAGTCTTGATGGGCTTGGCATCCTTCATCCCAAACTTGTTTAGAATGTCTTGAGTGTACTTCGTTTGGCTAATGAAGGTGCCCTCTTGGAGTTGTTTCACTTGGAATCCTAAGAAATACTTCAACTCCCCCATCATAGACATCTCGAATTTCTGTGTCATAATCCTACTAAACTCTTCACATGTAGACTCATTAGTAGACCCAAATATAATATCATCAACATAAATTTGGCATACAAACAAGTCATTTTCAAGAGTTTTAGTAAAGAGTGTAGGATCGGCTTTGCCGACTTTGAAGCCATTAGCAATAAGGAAATCTCTAAGGCATTCATACCATGCTCTTGGGGCTTGCTTGAGCCCATAAAGCGCCTTAGAGAGTCTATAGACATGGTTAGGATACTCACTGTCTTCAAAGCCGGGAGGTTGCTCAACATAGACCTCTTCCTTGATTGGTCCATTGAGGAAGGCACTTTTCACGTCCATTTGATAAAGCTTAAAGCCATGGTAAGTAGCATAGGCTAATAATATACGAATTGACTCAAGCCTAGCTACGGGTGCATAGGTTTCACCAAAATCCAAACCTTCGACTTGTGAATACCCCTTGGCCACGAGTCGAGCTTTGTTCCTAGTCACCACACCATGCTCATCTTGCTTGTTGCGGAAGACCCATTTTGTTCCTACAACATTTTGATTAGGACGTGGAACCAAATGCCATACCTCATTCCTAGTGAAGTTGTTGAGCTCCTCTTGCATTGCCATCACCCAATCTGCATCTTGGAGTGCTTCCTCTACCCTGTGTGGCTCAATAGAGGAAACAAAAGAGTAATGTTCACAAAAATGTGCAACACGAGATCGAGTAGTTACCCCCTTATGAATGTCTCCGAGGATGGTGTCGACAGGGTGATCTCGTTGTATTGCTTGGTGGACTCTTGGGTGTGGCGGCCTTTGCTCTTCATCCTCCTTGTCTTGATCATTTGCATCTCCCCCTTGATCATTGCCATCATCTTGAGGTGGCTCATTTGCTTGATCTTCTACTTCATCAACTTGAGCTTCATCCTCATTTTGAGTCGGTGGAGATGCTAGCGTGGAGGAGGATGGTTGATCTTGTGCATGTGGAGGCTCTTCGGATTCCTTAGGACACACATCCCCAATGGACATGTTCCTTAGCGCTATGCATGGAGCCTGTTCTTCACCTATCTCATCAAGATCAACTTGCTCTACTTGAGAGCCGTTAGTTTCGTCAAACACAACGTCACAAGAAACTTCAACAAGTCCTGAGGACTTGTTAAAGACTCTATATGCCCTTGTGTTTGAGTCATATCCTAGTAAAAAGCCTTCTACAGTTTTAGGAGCAAATTTAGATTTTCTACCTCTCTTAACAAGAATAAAGCATTTGCTACCAAAAACTCTAAAATATGAAATATTAGGCTTTTTACCGGTTAGGAGTTCATATGATGTCTTCTTGAGGATTCGGTGTAGATACAACCGGTTGATGGCGTAGCAAGCGGTGTTGACCGCCTCGGCCCAAAACCGATCCGAAGTCTTGTATTCATCAAGCATGGTTCTTGCCATGTCCAATAGAGTTCGATTCTTCCTCTCCACTACACCATTTTGTTGTGGGGTGTAGGGAGAAGAGAACTCATGCTTGATTCCCTCCTCCTCAAGGAAGCCTTCAATTTGAGAGTTCTTGAACTCCGTCCCGTTGTCGCTTCTAATTTTCTTGATCCTTAAGCCGAACTCATTTTGAGCTCGTCTCAAGAATCCCTTTAAGGTTTCTTGGGTATGAGATTTTTCCTGCAAAAAGAACACCCAAGTGAAGCGAGAATAATCATCCACTATTACAAGACAATACTTACTCCCGCCGATGCTTATGTAAGCAATCGGGCCGAATAGATCCATGTGGAGTAGCTCAAGCGGCCTGTCGGTCGTCATGATGTTCTTGTGTGGATGTTGGGTTCCAACTTGCTTCCCGGCTTGACATGCGCTACAAATCCTGTCTTTCTCAAAATGAACATTTGTTAATCCTAAAATGTGTTCCCCTTTAGAAGCTTATGAAGATTCTTCATTCCAACATGGGCCAGTCGGCGGTGCCAGAGCCAGCCCATGTTAGTCTTAGCAATTAAGCAGGTGTCGAGTTCAGCTCTATCAAAATCTACCAAGTATAGCTGACCCTCTAACACTCCCTTAAATGCTATTGAATCATCACTTCTTCTAAAGACAGTGACACCTATATCAGTGAATAGACAGTTGTAGCCCATTTGACATAATTGTGAAACGGAAAGCAAATTGTAATCTAAAGAATCTACGAGAAAAACATTTGAAATAGTATGGTCAGGTGATATAGCAATTTTACCCAATCCTTTGACCAAACCTTGATTTCCATCCCCGAATGTGATAGCTCGTTGGGGATCTTGGTTTTTCTCATATGAGGAGAACATCCTTTTCTCCCCTGTCATGTGGTTTGTGCACCCGCTGTCGAGTATCCAACTTGAGCCCCCGGATGCATAAACCTACAAAACAAGTTTAGTTCTTGACTTTAGGTACCCAAATGGTTTTGGGTCCTTTGGCATTAGACACAAGAACTTTGGGTACCCAAACACAAGTCCTTGACCCCTTGTGCTTGCCCCCAACATATTTGGCAACTACCTTGCCGGATTTGTTAGTCAAAACATAAGATGCATCAAAAGTTTTAAAGGAGATATTATGGTCATTTGATGCAATAGGAATTTTCTTCTTAGGCAACTTAGCACGGGTTGGTTGCCTAGAACTAGATGTCTCACTCTTATACATAAAAGCATGGTTAGATCCAGAGTGAGACTTCCTAGAATGAATTTTCCTAATTTTGTCCTCGGGATAACCGGAAGGGTATAAAATGTAACCCTCGTTATCCTGAGGCATGGGAGCCTTGCCCTTAACAAAGTTTGACAATCTTTTAGGAGGGGCACTAATTTTGACATTGTCTCCCCTTTGGAAGCCAATGCCATCCTTAATGCCAGGGCGTCTCCCATTATAAAGCATGCTACGAGCAAATTTAAATTTCTCATTTTCTAAGTTGTGCTCGGCAATTTTAGCATCTAGTTTAGCTATATGATCATTTTGTTGTTTAATTAAAGTCATGTGATCATGAATAGCATTGATATCAACATCTCTACATCTAGTACAAATAGAAACATGCTCAACATTAGATGTAGAGGGTTTGCAAGATTTTAATTCAACAACCTTAGCATGTAATATATCATTCTCACTTCTAAGGTTGGAAATAGTAACATTGCAAACATCAAAATCTTTAGCCTTAGCAATCAATTTTTCATTTTCTACTCTAAGGCTAGCAAGAGAATCATTCAATTCCTTAATCTTAGCAAGCAAGTCATCATTACTATTTCTAAGATTGGGAATTGAAGCATCACAAACATGAGACTCAACCTTAGCAATTAAACTAGCATTTTCATTTCTAAGGTTGACAATGGTGTCATGGCAAGTGCTTAGCTTACTAGATAATTTTTCACATTTTTCAACTTCTAGAGCATAAGCATTTTTTATCTTAACATGTTTCTTGTTTTCTTTAATTAGAAAATCCTCTTGGGAATCCAAAAGGTCATCTTTTTCATGAATAGCACTAATCAATTCATTTAATTTTTCTTTTTGTTCCATGTTAAGATTGGCAAAAAGAGAATGCAAGTTATCTTCCTCATCACTAACATTATCATCACTAGAGGATTCATATTTAGTGGAGGATCTTGATTTTACCTTCTTTTTGCCATCCTTTGCCATGAGACATTTGTGGCCGACGTTGGGGGAAGAGGAGTCCCTTGGTGACGGCGATGTTGGCGGCGTCCTCGTCGTCGGAGGAGTCGCTAGAGCTTTCGTCGGAATCCCATTCCCGACAAACATGGGCATCACCGCCCCTTTTCTTGTAGTACTTCTTGTTTTCTCTCCTCTTGCCCTTCTTGTCGTTATCCCTGTCACTGTCACTTGATAATGGACATTTAGCTATAAAGTGACCGGGCTTACCACACTTGTAGCAAACCTTCTTGGAGCGGGACTTGTAGTCTTTCCCTCTCCTTTGTTTGAGGATTTGGCGGAAGCTCTTAATGACGAGCGTCATTTCCTCATTGTCGAGCTTGGAGGTGTCTATTGGTTGTCGACTTGGTGTAGATTCCTCCTTCTTTTCCTCTGTCGCCTTGAATGCGACGGGTTGAGCTTCGGATGTGGTGAAATCATCAAGCTCGTTGATCTTCCTCGAGCCTTCGATCATGCACTCAAAACTTACAAAGTTCCCGATAACTTCCTCGGGGGTCATTTTAGTATATCTAGGATTACCACGAATTAATTGAACTTGAGTGGGATTAAGGAAAATTAGAGATCTTAGAATAACCTTAACCATTTCGTGGTCGTCCCACTTCGTGCTCCCGAGGTTCCGCACTTGGTTTACCAAAGTCTTGAGCCGGTTGTACATGTGTTGTGGCTCTTCCCCTTTGCGAAGCCGGAACCGATCGAGCTCCCCCTCGATCGTTTCCCGCTTGGTGATCTTTGTGAGCTCATCCCCTTCGTGCGCGGTTTTGAGCACATCCCAAACCTCCTTGGCACTCTTCAACCCTTGAACTTTGTTATACTCCTCTCTACTTAAAGATGCGAGGAGTATTGTTGTCGCTTGAGAGTTGAAGTGCTCGATTTGGGCCACCTCATCCTCATCATAGTCTTTATCCCCTATGGATGGTACCTGTGCACCAAACTCAACAACATCCCATATACTTTTGTGGAGCGAGGTTAGATGAAATTTCATTAAATCACTCCACCTAGCATAATCTTCACCATCAAAAGTTGGTGGTTTGCCTAATGGGACCGAAAGTAAAGGTGTATGTTTGGAAATGCGAGGGTAGTGTAGGGGAATCTTACTATACTTCTTGCGCTCTTGGCGCTTAGAAGTTACGGATGGCGCATCGGAGTCGGAGGTAGATGTTGATGAAGTGTCGGTCTCGTAGTAGACCACCTTCCTCATCCTTTTGTGCTTGTCTCCTTTCCGATGCGACTTGTGGGAAGAAGATCTCTCCTTCTTCTCCTTGTGGTGTGAGGAAGAAGATTTCTTCTCCTTCCCTTTGTTGGAGGAGCTCTTCTTCTTCTTCTTCTTCCTTTTGGTGTGGGACTCTTCCGATGAAGTGCTCTCGTGGCTTGTAGTGGGCTTTTCGCCGGTCTCCATCTCCTTTTTGGCGTGATCTCCCGACATCACTTCGAGCGGTTAGGCTCTAATGAAGCACCGGGCTCTGATACCAATTGAAAGTCGCCTAGAGGGGGGGTGAATAGGGCGAAACTGAAATTTACAAATATAAACACAACTACAAGCCGGGTTAGCGTTAGAAATGTAAACGAGTCCGCGAGAGAGGGCGTAAAACAAATCGCAAGCAAATGAGGAGTGTGACACACGGATTTGTTTTACCGAGGTTCGGTTCTCGCAAACCTACTCCCCGTTGAGGAGGCCACAAAGGCCGGGTCTCTTTCAACCCTTCCCTCTCTCAAACGGTCCCTCGGACCGAGTGAGCTTCTCTTCTCAAATCACTTGGAACACAAAGTTCCCGCAAGGACCACCACACGATTGGTGTCTCTTGCCTCAATTACAAGTGAGTGTTTGATCACAAGAAAGAATGCGAAAGAAAAGAAGCGATCCAAGCGCAAGAGCTCAAAAGAACACTACAAATCACTCTCTCTAGTCACTAGGGCTTTGAATGGGATTGGGAGAGGATTTGATCTCTTGTTGGTGTGCTTTGCAATGAATGCTAGCTCTTGTATAGTGGTTGGAAGCTGGAAAACTTGGATGCAATGAATGGTGGGGTGGTTGGGGTATTTATAGCCCCAACCACCAACTTGACCGTTGGTGGAGGCCGTCTGTTCGATGGTGCACCGGACAGTTCGGTGCACACCGGACAGTCCGGTGCCCCAGCCACGTCACCAGTTCCGTTGGATTCCGACCGTTGAAGCTTCTGACTTCTGGGCCCGCCTTGATGTCCGGTGGCGCACCGGACATGCACTGTAGGGTGTCCGGTGCGCCAGCATGGGCGTGCCTGACCTCTGCGCGCGCTGGCGCGCAATAAATGCGCTGCAGGTAGCCGTTGGCGCCTGAAGTAGCCATTGCTCCGCAGATGCACCGGACAGTCCGGTGAATTATAGCGGAGCGGCTGAAGTGAAAACCCAAGGCTGGCGAGTTCCGGAGGCCGCCCTTCCTTGGAGCACCGGACATGTCCGGTGCACACCGGACAGTCCGGTGAATTATAGCGGAGTGGTCTCTGGAAAATCCCGAAGCCGAGCAGTTCGAAGTTGGAGTCCCCTGGTGCACCGGACATGTCCGGTGGCACACCGGACAGTCCGGTGCGCCAGACCAGAGGAGCCTTCTGTTGCTCCTTTTCTCTTGTGTTGAACCCAACTCTTGGTCTTTTTATTGGCTAAGTGTGAACATTTTGCACCTGTATAACTTATACACTAGAGCAAACTAGTTAGTCCAATTTTTGTGTTGGGCAATTCAACCACCAAAAATATTTAGGAACTAGGTGAAAGCCCAATTCCCTTTCAGTTCCTTAGAACGAATTTTTGTTGCTTCGGCAAATCTTGTAATATAATTGTGAACCTCGCGTTCTCTTGAGAACAACTTTCGTGTTTTACTGACTTTTGGAACTTCGTGAGTCTGTGAAGAAGGTATATCATATCATGTCAATGACGAAGCTATTACAAGAAATTGAAAACAACAAAAGAACTAGGCTTTCAATGATTACTTCTTTATTGAAAAGAAAAATGATGACGAATATAAAAGTTGTTTCAGAGGTAGGATATCTCTTAGTAGATGTGCTTCGATTCTGGCACAGTACTGTTGACTGTGTGAGCTTCGGACTGCTCCCTGAAGTCTCGCTGCTGGTGAGTGTGCTGACTCCCTTCTGGCTGCTGGCCTTGGGGATATGCGGGTTGCATTGGTGGTGGAGGTGGAGGCTGTTGCCAAGATGCCTGAGGTTGGCTTGCCGAAGCAACAGAAACTGCAGGATGGTTACCCACATACTCTGGTATGTACGGTGAATGATACGAAGCAGTATGCATAACTTGCTTTGGCTGGTTCTGTTGGGCTACAGCTTCTTCTATCTCCTTCTGTTTCTGGATGGTGACATGGCACATCCTTGTAGTATGGCCCTTGTCCTCACCGCAGAATAGGCAATAAATTTTCCTGGGCTGATCCCCAAACCTTCCACCGAAGCCCCTGGCACCTCTGCCCCTTGGAGCTGGAGGCCGAGGATAACTTTGTTGCTGCCCCGAAGCCTGGGAGGAATATTGCGACCTCTGATGCTGACCTCCTCTGTCGTCATTCTGAGTAGAATGGATTGATCTGACGTGCCTTGGGTGAATCCTCCCTCCGAAGCCCCTGGTCATCTCGAAGAATCTGTAAGCTTCCTCCCTTCTTTGACAAAAGTCATTATCAGCGCGGATGTATTCATCCATCTTCTGAAGCAATTTCTCCAAGGTCTAAGGGGGTTTCCTGGCGAAATATTGGGCCGAAGGTCCTGGCCGAAGCCCCTTGATCATGGCCTCAATGACAATTTCATTGGGCACTGTTGGTGCTTGTGCCCTCAGACGCAAGAACCTTCGGACATATGCCTGAAGGTATTCCTCGTGATCCTGCGTGCACTGGAACAAAGCTTGAGCAGTATCCGACTTCGTCTGAAACCCTTGGAAACTGGTAATCAGCATGTCCTTTAGCTTCTGTCATGATGTGATTGTTCCTGGCCAAAGAGAGGAGTACCAGGTTTATGCAACATTCTTGACTGCCATGACAAAAGATTTTGCCATGACTGCAGTATTGCCTCCATATGAAGATATGGTAGCTTCGTAGCTCATCAGAAACTGCTTCGGATCTGAATGTCGTCGTACATGGGAAGCTGAGGTGGTTTTTAAGATGGAGGCCAAGGTGTAGCCTGCAGTTCTGTTGACAGAGGAGAAGCATCATCAAAAGCAAAATTTCCATGATGAGAATCATCATACCATCCATCATCATCAAACAATCCTTCTTGATGAAGCTCCCTATGCTGGGGCCTTCGTTCTTGCTCATCTTGAGCAAGATGGCGTACTTCTTCAGTGGCTTCGTCAATCTGCCTTTGCAGGTCAGCTAGCCGAGCCATTTTTTCCTTCTTCTTTTGCACTTGCTGATGAAGCATCTCCATATTCCTGATCTCTTGGTCCAACTCATCCTCCTGGGGCGTTGGACTGGTGGCCTTCCTCTTCTGGCTTCGGGCCTCTCGAAGAGAAAGGGTCTCCTGGTTCGGATCCAGCGGCTGCAGAGCGGCAGCCCCTGTCGCCGAAGCTTTCTTCGGTGGCATGACGAAGGTCAATGCTTTCCGAAGGTGGTCGATAAGAGTTCATCGGAGGTGGGCGCCAATGTTGGGGACTTGTCCTTAAATGCTATGAATTAAGAACAAGGCAACACAGAAATTGTTAAACGTTAAAGTCCTTCGTCCTTCGAAGCATTATTTCCCCTTGGGATATAACGAGTTTCGGACGAAGGTTATGAAGGCCAACTTTTTTGGATTTTAACCCTTTTTTGGTTTTTTTTGCACAACTATGCCCTTTGCAGTTTCATTTCAAAAAATGGACCCTAACCTCGGCGCCATCATCATTGGCGCCGAGGTAAGGCACAGCGACGCCAGTACCATTGGCGCCAACTTTTCCTACGTGGCAGCCGATGTGGCAAGTCCCAGAGGGTCGGCGCCATAGATCTTGGCGCCGACCCCCCTTGACGGTGGGGTCCGGTGCTATCTAGGGGGGTCGGCGCCAAGATCTATGGCGCCGACCCCCTAAGACTTGCCACATCGGCTGCCACGTAGGAAAAGTCGGCGCCAATTATGTCGGTGCCACTATGTGTTACCTCGACGCCAATGATGACGATGCCGAGGTTAGGGTCCATTTTTTGAAATGAAATTGTAAAGGGCATAGTTGTGCAAAAAAACCCAAAAAGGGCTAAAATCCAAAAAAGTTGGTTATGAAGGATATACCTTCATAAGCACAACAAATAATGAAGAAGGATTCATATAAGGTATGGGAAATAACATAAGCACTTGAATATTATTATTACCTTATATCTATCTTATCTTAATTGAAAAATAGGATTGATAACAAATTGCAAATGTACCTTCGGCTTGAAAGAAGGCAAAAGTACAAGCGTGACGCAAAAGCAAATGTCGAGTCAGCCTGAACAGTACGGGAGCACTGTTCATCTATTTATAGGCATGGGACGCAGCCCATATAAAATTACACTCATGCCCTTTACATTTGCTAATAACTCTATAGTAATCCATCGGGGTTTAAATAGTCTTTTCCTCTTTAAGTCGGTTTCCTTTTCTGCTATCATGCCGAAGCTCCCCTGCGCATAGCTTCGGCTATGCACCATCCTTCGTATTCTTTATGCTTCTTCACCCTGTGGTTTTGACCTAAGTCCGAAGGTACCTGTTCATGTATCATACTCCAGAAACATTGTTAAATCATGTTTTTGAGGACCTTCGGAAGCCGAAGGCCCCCAACACTATTAAATGTGCATGAGACAACCATGAAACTTCTGTTGAGAATAGCCTTATATGTTTTACCGTAAGGTTTTCCAGACAACAGTGCATATGATCCGAGATAGGGATAAAATAGGAAGGCTGATGAACATAGTATAAGGATCATTTGATAGCTTAACCACTTCCTGCTATTGTTTGCCAACTGTTTATCGAGCTTTTTCTCTCTCCTTTCTCGCATACAACAGCCAAGGCCTATTTAAACAGTTGTCTAAGAGCATCTCTAAGAGTCTTTACAAATTTCACTCTCTAAATTATTGTTTGGAGAGTCATTTTCATATAAACCATTTTCTATATTTTTTTGGTCTCCAACAATCTTTTTATATTTTGTTTGCACTCTAGAGAGCCATTCACGTTTTCTATATTTGGCTAGCGAGAAATTTGGAATAAAAGATATCTATATTTAGATAGCCATTTAGATAAGATGTTGTAGGGGTTTATTTTACAAAAATCTATGTTTGTATAGATTATAAAGAATATAGAGAGACTCTTGAAGTTGCTATAACATACTCATATGATGTCTTATTATTTGTCGTTTTAAACAATGATTGAGTCAAACTTGTAAATTTTTTACTACAAATAAATGTTTGTTATTTAGTTTTGATACCTAATATTTATATGGTCTAATTTGTCTTAAAAAGTACTTTTTATAAAAGTATAAATGTTTTAAGGGTTTATTTGTACTTTAACAAAAAAATATTGGTCAAAGTTTTTTTTTTGAAATCGTGTCATTGTTCTAAACGACAAATAATAGGATATCGGAAGAAGTATCTAAAATATTGATAATATCCTAGTTTAGAACGGGCTATGTTCCATTTTATATTATCTCCAACAACTTACATATCTCATTGATATTCCAAACTTTACTATATAAACAAAAGTGTTAGACCATCTCAAGTAGGTCGTGTAAACAACCGTGTAAAGTACTATTTTGCAGTGTATATTAAACTATTTGCAAAATGAAGTTTGAAATAGAGAGTGATATAGAGAGTCTGCCGGAGATAGTCTTATATACATATAAAACGGTATTCTACATGGTAATATACACTATCTGTTAAACAGCCTTGGAAAAGGGCTTGGACTTGAGTTCTTGCTGCTCACCTGAAGCAACTCCTCTAATTAAGCTAGTTTTAGAAAATATTTAGTAAAAACAACACTAATTATAATTATTATAATAGTTTATACACCCTCCATTCCTAAATATATTTTCCTTTATATTAACCATGCATTCATTAAAGTAACATATAAATGTAGCTTACATATATGTCTATACTTATTATTATTTGAATGAATGTGGAGAAAAAATATACTAAAAGAACTATATTTTAGGATGAAGTATTAATTTTTAAAAAAAGCTGGAGAAACTTTTTCTAGTTGTTTAATAAAAAATAGCTCTGCCTCGTCGAGACACATTATAAAACAAGCCAAATGAAGTCATATACCATATGAGACTTTAATATCAATCCTTTAATTAAATCTAGAAATATGATCATTTTATTATTTTAGAGAAGTAGGATGGACCCATCTTTATTTCAGTACCGCAACCAAATATTTCCTTAGTTTTAAAAAAATCAAATTTATGACAATATCACGTAAAAGTATATGTATGTAAAATATACTTTATTTAGTACTACAAATATTAATATTTTTTATCTATATTATTAATCAAATTTTAGGTACTTCAATCCATAATGCATCTAGAATTGTATTTTTTTGGACGCAGGTAGTACAACCTAAGAATACGCTTGGAAATGTGACACATGAATTAGAGATGTCCAAATGGGTCGCCCGACCCGCTTAAGCACGATACAGTTAGGCCCGATTAATTATTTGGGCTGAGCTGTCCGACGGTCTCAACTCGTTGAACGAGCCCGACAAAGGATGTGCCCAATCGGGCCAGGCCGTTAATACTGGCCTAAAAATGTTCACCGTGTATGCCCAAGCCTGCCAACGTATAAATCAAGTTTAAAATTAGACCACCATAAAAAAATGAATATATTTTTAAATCATAATTGAAGGATATAACTAAATTCAATAACATATATTACAAATAATACACATTTCACAAATAAATGATAGATTTTAAATAAAAAATAGAGATTTTTTATAATATTTGTCTTATTAAATAGATCGAGTCTTAACCCGTTTAGAAATGGATCCGCTCGTGCTAGTCTGAAAGGCCAAAAGCTCAGAACGAGCCCGATACGACACCCTTACTGGACAAGGCCTATGCTCGTAAAGGACTCGAATAGGGCTTAAATAGCGAAGTCGCGGGCCTCGTACGGCCATATGCACTTTTGAGCAAAACAGGAACGACGAAGCCGCCGCTGTCCGGCCCGTCGTCGCCGTCTGGACGACAACTCACAACCGACTAACCGAGCACTCGCTTGAGTGGCCTGGGACAGGAGCAGCTGCAGCGCGCCTGTCGGCGCTCGGCGGTGAGCAGCAACGACGGCTTGCTGCTGCGGTGCGCTTCAAGGTCCGCAGCAGCAAACTACGGTTATCTCCATAACTCTCCTAAGCCTCTGCTCTGCCTGCTACTCTCTTGCTCCCAGAAATCCTCCCTCGCCCCATACAGAATCCACGCGGGTGCGCGTGTACATGGTTTTTTCTGTTTTCCCACAAGAGTCTTTCGATGGAATTCGGTTGCATCTTCGTTTCCAGTCCCACCACGTTGAACAGCAGAAATCTAGGGATTGAAATTCACATTTGGTTTCCTTTCGAGATGTCTGGTGATAGTGACCTATGGATGCTCAAAGCCCCAATTCGCCCAGAATGTAGTATGTACACAACACAACCTGGAGGCAGCACCTAACCAGACTGGATTTGGAATATTCGATTGTCATGTAGGAGACACAATTGGGCATCGCATCTAGACCTGTGTGGACGTGTTACCTGATCCAAGCCAATTAGTCCTGCCCAAGACCATGAAATCTACAAGTCATAAGCAGTGTTGTCGACATATGTCCACATCATGATGATTCAGAGGAACTGGCCGTGACTGGTTTGTTTTGTTATGATGAACAACAGTGTGGTCAAGAAAGGGAAGAAAACTAAAAAAACTCAGTCAAGAAGTTCATTCATGAGAAATTATTACCTGGTGAGGACTGACAGGAGCCCCACAAGTGTTCCTGCAAAACCCCACACCATATAACCATTCTATGCTACAAATCCTGGTCTCGTTGCAGGTGGAATGTTACGAGTGGTTCAGCTGTTTCTCCACGAGATGTTTGTTTCCACCCGAATCAAAAACACGAGTGGCCTTGTTTGAAGTTTCTCCTTTCTTCACGGCGGGGAGTTAGGTCGTGCGGCGCGCCTAGACGGAGGCGCAAAGCCTCTTGAACTAGTGTCAGGAACACGGCTTTTCGATTTGGTCAAACGTGAAGATGAGAGGGTTGCATGTGACGCTGAAGACGCTCATCAAGATGATTTCTTACAGATTGGACGGGGATCAACTTTTCTGGATAGCAGAGTTTGTAGATTTTTAGATTGGGTGGTGAATTCGACTGCTCACAAGTGAAGGGACTGATCAAGTTGGCTGTTGCTTGGATGAAGAGAGAAAAAAGTGCAGAGCCTCCTTTCAGTTAATTTAGCTTTAAGTCAATAAAACAGCAATATGGTGAAAAAAAGAAGTATGCAGTTTTTTTCTTGATTCAAAGCACCTGCGGTACCTTAATTGTAAGCACCACACTTCTTGTAGTCTTAAATTGCCAGGATGATCTACAAACAAATGCATTTTTACTTATACCTTATTGCTCTTAGTGGTGTAGTGTAACGATGGAATGGAACCACAGTAATGTAGTTCTAGTGGCTTTTGTGTATATATAATTATATATTAAACTGTACTGATATGTTAGTGCTAGAATAGAGTGTTCGTGCCACTTACTTTACAAAGGTTTACTGTATACTCCTATGTTAGTGCTAGAAAATGGCTGAATTTTGATGGGGTTTAGTTTTCATTCTGAACTTCAGCTCGTCTACAGGCCCCTCAGGCCCTCACTCAAACATGTGTGTGGATTTGTGACTAAAAAAAACACACACACACACATTCCAGGAAAGAAGCATGTATCTGAACTGTACACTTTAAAACATTGTCTGAAATCATTAGGTAGCATTGAACTGAAATCATTTTGTTATTAGATTACCTTTTCAGTCCCTCTCAATTCTTGGGAACCAAACAGGGCTTCGGTGTTTTGTTGTCTGGATTCAAGACACCTTAGGCCTTGTTTGTTTGTGTCGGATTGGTGGGTCGGAACGATTTCTAACCGGATTGCTTCTCTAATTTATATAAACTTTGAGTAGCTGTAACGATTCCGGGTACAATCCGACACAAATGTTCGTTTGTCCAGGAATGGACCAGGAATCATTCTAGCTGATCAAAACTTATATAAATTAGAGAAACAAACCGGCTAGGAATTGTTCCATGCCTCCATTCCCGAAGAAACGAACGGCCCCTTACAGTGGTTGCTCGTTTGTGCTAGATTTCACTGGGAATTGTTTCAGCTGATCAAACCTTATATAAATTAGACAAAAAATCTGGCTAAGAATCGTTCTCCCCCAAAACTGAAAATGCCCTTAGAATAGATTGGACACATGTATTGTGAGTGTACGCGTCTGCTTGGTTCAGCTTTTTTCTGACCAGCTTTTCTGAGCTGGCTGTGGGGAGAATTTGGCGGTGGAGCGGATCTGAGTATCCATATGATCTAGAAAGTGACGAATTCCTACTATTGCAATGACTCGACGAATTATGTGTTTATATTGATCTTAGATGGGTTTTAACAAATTGATTTTATAGAAGTTGTCGGAAAAGTTGAACGTTTGGCGGTCCGCAACCGCTTTTGTTGGAGAGAAGGTGTAAAAAGATAAAACAAACCGGGCATATATCTACTGGTCCTGCGCTATACGGTGTGACTATCAACTTTGAGCACGTGTATATTGTGCTTCTCAAAAAGAAACTTTTCAAAAAAAAAAATGCAACCGAAATGTAAAAGGCAGTCCGTTTTTTTTTCAAAAAGGAAAATGCTACTACTTTGTTTGTGTTTTTTCAAACACACGGCAGACTCGGGCCCTCACGTACACACGGCACACTCGCGTCCGTGTTCCACACGTGTGCCGGCTTAAAAGGGCAGCAACCTTGCCACAAGGTGGACGGCAAGTCGGCAATTCGCAACGAGACCCGGAAGCACCTGGGTTTACAACTTTCTTTTATTTTTGTTGTCTTTGGTGCAAAGCAGATTCTAGGTCATTTTCCCCTTGTTCTTTTAAGAAAAAAGAGAGAGAGGAGAAGCCAATGCTGTATTACCAGCAATGGAAGGAGGCGCGAAAGGACGGGGACGTCGCTTTGTGAGTCAGGCCGGGCAGCGGCAGCGGCGGCGGCGAAAAGAGAACAGAGTTGCGAAGAAAGCTCTCCGGCCGGGGTGGGATCTCTGGTGGCAGCAGCGTTCGTCCACGAGGATCCGATTCGGCCGTCGGAGTAGAGGGAGCAGTAAAGAAAAGGAAGGGTCCCGACTCCCGAGGGATCAAAGTCACCGACGCCGCGCCGGCGGGCGCAGTCACCAAACAGGGACAGAGTACTACAGACTGGTCCCTGTCCTGTACGTAGCCGCTACTGCTCAGCTCGGCTCACCAGCAGCAGCAGACGCCAGCGCCAGCCTTGAGCTGCTGTGCCGAAGCGGCCGGATCCTGGGTCCGTCCCCTCCATTCCCCCACTATAAACTAGGCGTGCTGGTACAGAGGTGCACGCGCACTCTCTGACTCAGCTACGATCTGAAAGAAACCCGCCACCAGCTCTCGTCCTTCCTTCTCTCCAATCCAACCGCAATCCTTTCAGCTTCAGCTTCTTCTGCTCCTTCTCTGGTGAGGAGGCGTGGTGAGAGACTGCGACTGCGCGATGGAGGCGTCGTCGTCGGCGTTGGCGCTCGTGGCCGCCGTGCTCCTCCTCTCCTCCCCGCTCGCTGCGTCAGGTAACAACAGCATAGCACGCTGCTGCTGACGCCTGTCTCTGGACGCCCGTCTCCATTTCGAAGCTAAACTGACTCGCGCGCGCGCGGGGGCAGATTTCTGCGTGTGCCGTTCGGACCAGCCGACGGCGGTGCTGCAGAAGGCGATCGACTTCGCGTGCGGCCCGCAGGGCGGCGCCGACTGCACGCCCATCCTGCAGGGCGGCGGGTGCTACAGCCCGGACACCGCCGCCGCGCACTGCTCCTGGGCCGCCAACACCTACTACCAGAACAACAAGGCCAGGGGCGCCACCTGCGACTTCGGCGGCGCAGCCACCGTCTCCACCACCGACCCGAGTACAAACGATTCCTCCACCACCGACACGAGTATAATTTCTTAATGGTAACGGCAGCCATCTCGTTGTTCTGAAACATTGCCTGTCCTGTCCACACTTGATGCAGGTTTCTCCGGGTGCACTTTCGCTTCCAGTGCCACCAGGTACACACTACTACTACTACTGCGTTATTAGTCTTGGAGAATACGGACGGGTGAATGACGTGGAGATGGTTGCAAATTGCAATGCATGCAGCGCCGGTGCTGGGACTGGAACCGGGACGGCGGGCAGCAGCACCTTCAGCCCCAGCGCGGGCACCGGCTTCAACGGCACCGGGAACGGGATGGGCGGCAGCACTACTACCGGCCTGGGACCCACGGGCAACGCCTTTGACGCCGCCGCCGCCGCCGCGCCGGGCCTGCTCCCCAGCGCCGCGTCCCTCGGCCTCGCACTCGCCGTCCTCTCCTTCCTAACCTAGCCCTGCCGCGCCATTAACGGCAGCCTCCCCTCGTCTTATGTCTGGTCGTGTTCAGTACCATACCTCTCTGAACATGAGCCAGCTGCTGCTGCTACTTGGCTTGCTCCATGGCGGAAGGGGACGGGCCGGGGAGCTGTACGTACTGCGACGAAGAAGAGTGCGGTGGAACTGGCTGGTTGGTTGGTTTTGGTTCCAGCTTCATTTTCACCTCACACCCCACACTGCTAGTGGCGACGGTGGTTGGGGTTGCGGGGTGCGGTGCGTGCCTTTTTTGATGAATCCTAGCTACACGACGGGATGGCGTGTGGTTTATTCGCTGGTAGGATGGCTGTCTCTTTTCCTCCGAGGACCATTCATGTCTTCCTTGTTTGTACGTACCTCTCTTCTTTTCTTGTTTTATGTACAAGACTTGTCGCTAGCCCTTTGTTTGTTTGTTTCTAATCAAACTCTTTGTTCTGCTGCCATTATTTACTTGTGATTAGTTTAAGCCTAGAGCAACCCGGCCGGTGGTTTCGGTTCAGCTTCAGCATTAGCTGGAGTGAGCACGCGTATCTAGACGGATCTTAGGTGTCTCAGTGTCTGTCGGTCCCTACTCTTCTATCTGGAAGGCTGGAAGCTCTTTTATCCTCTGCGGCTGCTGCTGCCTGCTGGTGGCTTCTTGTCTCGCACAGAACAGAATCTTGCGGCGCTCCCACTTTGGTGTCGGAGGACGGCATGTGGCCAGCCATGTGGATTCGCGGCCCACTTGACACGTTAAATTCCATGATAACTGCTTGTTTTCTATTTCTTCCCGATTCATCAGTCTTTTACGTAACGTGGTGTCTGATCTATCTGAAAATCAGCACGAAGCTTCGAGGCTGGATGCAAACAGAATTTCAAGTTTGTTGTAGCTAATTAAGCTCAGCTTCTTTTTACCTTCGGTTTTACTCCCTCCATCCTAAAACATAATTTATTTTAAACTAATCACATATTCATTAAGTAACATAGGAATATAGTTTCTACGTTGTTGGGCACCATATTGAGCCACCGGACGGTCCGCGCGCGCAGAACAGATTAGGGTTCCGAGTTTCTTGCTGTGTTTGTTGACGTAATTCATGGAATTAGCTCGGGAGTTTGTCTGTAACGGGTCCAGCCCCCTCCTCTATAAAAACAGAGGAATACAGCCGATTTGGAATCATTAATCGAATCAATAACCAGTTTATCTCGCATTTATTTCTTATACAATTAGGAGTAGGTCTAGTCTAGTTCTAGTTTAGCCTTCTAATCCCCAAATTCCCCGCTTCTCTTCGACTCTACGTCGATTAGAGAAATCTAGGTCGGCCTGCCGAGCCTAGACAACACCTAGGATCTATCCTACCCGACGGGTTCCCTCCCGGGAGCGAGATCCAGGCGCCGCCGGCGACCTTCGCCGCCCCTGCACACGCGTGGACCGTCCGGCCGTCAGGCAGGAAAACCTAAGCCCTGCGCCAGGTCACGGACCGTCCGCTCCTGTACAGAGAGCACCGTCGCGGTTCTTGTTTAGTGATTGGCGCCCGAAAAAGGCACCAACACACTTTTGGCGACTCCGTTGGGGACATCACATATGTACCATCAAATCGGCCCTCAATGGCCGGATCAAGGGATAGCTCTGAAGTCTCCCCCAACAACATCATAGAGCCGACTTGGGAAACCTTGTCGGCTGTCGAACAACTCCAGTTCGAGGAGCACAAGGAGCAGCTGATCCAAGAGGCAAAGGCAAAGTTCCTGGCCAACTTCAAGGTGGACAGGAACAACAAAGTCGTTCGGCAACGGGCGACGGATCCGGCTTCGCTCCGACCCACACCAGATATCCCCAATGTAAGTAACACATGCGAGCTACAATCTCTTAAGAATTATGTAGATGGACAGCGAGAACAAATGCAAAATATCATAGGGGGTATGCAAAAATGATTATAGGAGGCTAGTACGTGTGTTTGATAAATCTACTGTTGCAAGTTTTCCTTCGCACGAGGTCGAATTGGAGGAAAATACACGTAATGCATCGACTATAGGTTGTCACGACCAGTCACAACCCCTTTATGGGATGCCGATGGACACATACCCTGAGCAACCACAAATCGGCAGTATATCAGCCGATCTGCACATGTCCGGACCGTCCGCACGTGAGCGCGAAACGTCCGGGCCAACGGCGGCCGGCCCGATTTTTAATGAATTACCAAGACATGCGCCCGAGCCACAATGTACTGCGCAGAATCTAAATTACCCAGTTAGACCGTCCGCATACAGCGACAGGCGGTCTGCGTACAATCACGGACGGTCCAGGCACATACCCGGACAATCCGCGCATACCACCGGACGGTCTGCATATTCGACCGGACGTTCCGGGGTAGAGTTTTTTGAGGAAGATTGCTACTTGAATCCTCATCCGCCCCAGCAACACCTCCCCTCACACTATACTATGCATCAGCCCATTAATACGGAATCTCAGGCGCATGGGGGCGAGTACTTTCCGGCCCCGCCTAGAAGGCCATAAAGGAATGGTCAATCCTATGAACCATATAAGGCAAATAGTAATGCACCATATAACTCAAACCAATGGGGGGGAAGACAACATGCTAATATCCAGTCAACCCCACCTATGGTTGACCAGAGAGCCGGTGGTCTCGCACCGGCTGCCATTGATATAGTGAGGGAAGAAATAGCTGAGGCGTTCCGAGATAAGCTCGGAGTAAGCATGGTCCCTAGGGGGCAATCATATTGGAAACCTTATGGCAGCCGATTTGATCACCACCCATACCCACAGGGAACCAGGATACTCGAATTCGCAAAATTTTCGGGTGACCATGGAAAAAGCATGCGTGAACAAATAGGCCAATTTTTAGCACAATTAGGAGAATTGGCTGACACAGAAGCGTTCCGCGTGCGTCTATTTTCATTGTCTTTAACGGGAACCGCGTTCGCATGGTACGCCACATTACCGCCTAATTCTATTTTGTCATGGGGGGAGTTAGAACAAAAATTCCACGATCGTTACTTTTCCGGTGATTATGAATTAGATTTGGTAGACCTAGTGGCCCTGCAACAGGGGAAAGTGAGAGCACCTAGAGGGGGGTGAATAGGTGATCTTGTGAAATCAAACACTAAATAGCCACAAACTTGATTATAAAAGTGTTAGTGCGAGTTAATCAAGTTGCTATGAAGCGAGCTCTTGCGAACAAAGCAATCACAGAGAAAAGCAGCACAAGAGACACAATGTTTTATCCTGTGGTTTGGCCAAGTATAACAATTGCCTACTTCCACGTTGTGGCGTCCCAATGGACGAGAGTTGCATTCAACCCCTTTCAAGTGATCCAATGATCAACTTGAATACCACGGTCTTTTTGTTTAGTGTTCTTCTCCCGTTTGTGAGGAATCTCCACAAGTTGGAGCCTCTCGCCCTTACAATATAGATCACAAAGAGACACAAGAGTAAGAGAGGGAAGACAACACATGCAAGACTCGAATCCGCAGCACACACACGCACACAAGCCAAGACTTGAGTTCAAAGCACATCACAGGGAGTTCACAGCTCAAACGGAGCTCAAATCACTAACATAACTAATCAAATGCGTGGAGGCGGAGTCTGGGAGTCTTAGGATGCTTAGTGAATGCTTGGTATTCTGCTCCATGCCCCTAGGGGTCCCTTTTATAGCCCCAAGGCAGCTATGAGCCGTTGGAGATCAACTTGGAAGGCAAATCTTGCCTTCTATCGAGTGGTGCACCAGACAGTCTGGTGCACCACCGGACAGCTACTGTAGCAGTCCGGTGCGTGATCCCTTTCCTTTTCTGGTGAAGCCGACCGTTAGATCTTCGAATCGGTTGGCACACCGGACACTGTCCGGTGCACACCGGACAGTCCGGTGCGACCATCCGACCGTTGGCTAAGCCACGTGTCACCCGTTGATTGCGCAGGCGACCGTTGGCCGCTGGCGTCGTTGACTCACCGGACAGTCCGGTGCACCATCGGACAGTCTAGTGAATTTTAGTCGAGACGTCTTTTTCTTTTCCCGAGAGCGACGAGTTCGTCGCCAAAGACTTGGGCGCGAGCGCTGATGACTCATCGGACAGTCCGGTGCACCACCGGACAGTCCGGTGATTTTTAGCCACGTCGCCCCGCCGATTCCCGAGAGCGTCCAGTTCACCGTCGGGCCAGCCTGGGCACTGGACACTGTCCGGTGCACCACCGGACAGTCCGGTGCGCCACAGGCTGGTGCTGTTTTGGCTGAACCGAGCCAGTCCTTCTCCATTTCTTTTCCTTGTTTCTTGGATATGTCTCTAGCACTTAGATAGACATGTTAGTACCCAAAAACAATTTACTAAGTCTAGAAACATATCTTGTTCTTTGATGTGCACTTTTCACCTACTTAGCTCATATGAGTTTAAAACAAAGTGTTGGGCATTCAGTCACCAAAACAATTATAGAAATGGCCCAAGGGCACATTTCCCTTTCAGTCTCCCTTTTTTTGGTGATTCATGCGAACACATTAAAAAGCAACTAAAGTGTGCAAATTGAAGACCAAATTTACTCACATAGGATTTTGGCATATTTGGATCACTTTTGCCACCACTTGGTTTGTTTTTGCAAATCAAATTCTTCTTCCTATCTCTAAGTCAAACACACTTGATTGCAATTAGAGAGATATTCTAAGAGTAAAATTGATCAAGTGCCAAAATAAAACTCCCCCTTTCCCATAATCAAAATTCTCCCCCACAAGAGACCAAATTTTGCAATAAGAGTCATTTGTGCAAAATACAAATTCTAACTCTACTTATTTTTGAAATTCACAAGTGGTTGGCTGATCCAATTGCTTTGACCTTAATTTCTCCCCGTTTGGCATTAAGCACCAAAACGGGATAACTTTTGGCCCTTTTAACCTCGTTGCCTCACCAAAATGTTGAATAAGAGCAAAAAGGCAATGAGAGAATTTGGATGAACTTGGAATTCAATACACATATACCGGAGTGCAGTGGAAGTCGTTTCGTCGTCCAAGTTCATTTTCCCTTTCAATGGTCCTTCGAGACTACTTCAAGTGTACTCAAACAAACACGTTAGTCTCAAGGGAGTCAAGTTGTAGCTCATCTCCCCTTAAACGTGTGCATCATTTGCATACGGACTTGTGAAGTCCGGGCATGACTTGTACAACTTGAGCACCACAAATAAACGATAAATGATGTAAATGCTCAAAAAATTAGCTAATAGTGAGCGAGTGGTTACTCCCTTGCTGATGTCACCCAGAATCTGATCGACGAGGTGATGTCTTTGGATCATCACTCGGACTTGAGTTGGAGGGGCCTGTGGTGCTTCTTCCTCCATAACCTGTTCTTCTTGTGCTTCCCCTTGATCCTACCCCTCTTCTTGAGGTACATGTACATCGTCTTGAGTTGGGGGATGCACCATTGTCGAGGAAGAAGGTTGATCTTGTTCCTGTAGTTCCTGTGGTCACACATCTCCTATCGCCATAGTTCACATTGCGGCCGTCAGAACCTCATCTTCATCTATATCATCAAGATCAACTTGCTCTCTTGGAGAGCCATTAGTCTCATCAAATACAACGTCGCTAGAGACTTCAAATAATCTTGATGATTTGTTGAAGACCCTATACGCCTTTGTATTTGAGTCATATCCTAGTAAAAACCCTTCTACTGCCTTGGGAGCAAATTTCGAATGTCTACCTTTCTTCACCAGAATGTAGCATTTGCTCCCAAATACACGAAAATAAGAAACTTTGGGTTTGTTACCAGTTAGGAGTTCGTAGGAGGTCTTCTTGAGGAGACGGTGCAGGTAGAGCCGGTTTATGGCATGGCAAGCTGTGTTCACAGCTTCCGACCAAAAACGCTCAGGTGTCTTGAACTCACCAAGCATCGTTCTCGCCATGTCGATTAGTGTCCTGTTCTTCCTCTCTACCACACCATTTTGTTGTGGTGTGTAGGGAGCGGAGAACTCATGCTTGATGCCTTCCTCCTCAAGAAACTCTTCAACTTGTAGATTCTTGAATTCGGACCCATTGTTGCTTCTTATATTCTTCACCTTAAGCTCAAACTCATTTTGAGCTCTCCTTAAGAAGTGCTTTAGGGTCCCTTGGGTTTCGGATTTGTCCTGCAAAAAGAACACCCAAGTGAAGCAGGAAAAATCATTAACTATAACAAGACCATACTTACTTCCCCCGATGCTGAGATAGGCAACGAGACCGAAGAGATTCATATGAAGAAGTTCCAGTGGTCTTGACGTTGTCATCACATTTTTGCTATGATGAGTGCTTGCCACCTGTTTCCCTGCTTGGCACGCTGCACAAGGTCTGTCTTTCTCAAAACAGACATCGGTTAGACTTAACACATGATCTCCCTTAGAAGCTTATGAAGGTTCTTCATCCCAACATGTGCTAGACGGTGATGCCAAAGCCAGCCCATATTAGTCTTAGCTATTAAGCATGCATCTAGAACGACATTCTCTTTCGAAAAATCAACTAAATAGAGCTTGTCATCTAGTACACCCTTAAAAGCTAGTGAACCATCACTTCTTCTAAAGACAGATACATCAATATTTGTGAATAAACAATTATAAACCATGTTACATAATTGACTCATAGGCAATAAATTATACCCGAGCGATTCAACTAAAAACACATTAGAGATAAAATGCTCGGATGTGATGGCTATTTTCCCCAACCCTTTGACCTTACCTTGGTTCACATCTCCAAAGATGATCGTATCCTGGGAATCCTTGTTCTTGACATAGGAGGTGAACATCTTCTGCTCCCCCGTCATGTGGTTTGTGCATCCGCTGTCGATAATCCAGCTTGAGCCCCCGGATGCATAAACCTGCAAGGAATTTAAGCTTAGGTCTTAGGTACCTAACTCTTGTTGGGTTCTACAAGGTTAGTCACAACAGTTTTTGGAACCCATATGCAAGTCTTGTCTCCCTTGCATTTGGATCCCAACTTCCTAGCTACCACTTTTGCATTTTTACATAAAAGTACAAAGGAAGCATTGCAAGCATGATAGACAGTAGTAGGTCCATTGCAAGATTTTCTAGGCGCGTGAGACACAACATGATTACGCCTAGGCCTATTTCTATCATGTGCATAAGTAGAGCTTGATGCAAACATAACATGTGAATCATTATAAATAGGTAAAGCAGCATGATTATAACTCCTATTATAATGATAAACTTTCTTAACATGAGCATAAAGATAGGCATGTTTCTTTTGATCATGTGAGGAATGTGAGCTAGTGGCCATAGGAGCCTTCCCTTTCCCCTTAAGATCGGAAGTCCTTTGGCTTGTTAAGTTCTTGGTTTCCTTTCGAAAACCAAGTCCATCCTTAATTGAGGGGTGTCTACCAACGGTGTAGGCATCCCTAGCAAATTTTAATTTCTCATAATCATTTTTGCAAGTCTTAAGTTGATCGTTAAGACTTGCAACATCATTATTTAACTTAGCATAGTAGCAACATGTTTATCAAAATTAACATCTTTACATCTATTGCAAATAACTACGTGTTCTACACATGAACTAGTTGTATTTGCTTTTTCTAACTTAGTATTCAAATCATTATTTAAATCTTTTAAGCTAGCAATAGATTCATGACAGGAAGATAACTCAGATGACAGTATTTCATTTTTCTTAATTTCTAAAGCAAGATATTTTTGAACAATAACAAACTTGTCATGTTCCTCATATAAAATATCCTCTTGCTTTTCTAGCAGTTTATCTTTTTCATTAAGAGCATCAATTAATTCATTAGTTTTGTCTACATTAGCTCTATCTAATCCCTTAAACAGATCAGTGTAATCTACCTCATCTTTGGAAGATTCCTCATCGCTAGAAGAGGAGTACTTTGGAGTGTCTCGAATACGTACCTTCTTCTCCTTAGCCATAAGGCATGTATGGCGTTCGTTGGGGAAGAGCGAAGATTTGTTGAAGGCCGAGGCAACTAGTCCTTCATCCTTAGAGTCGGAGGAGCAGCAGTCGGAGTCCCATTCCTTCCCGATGTGCGCCTCGCCCTTGGCCTTCCTGTAGTTCTTCTTCTTCTCCCTCTTCCCATGCTTTTCTTGTCCATGGTCATTATCATTATCGGGCATTGAGCTATGAAATGACCAGTCTCACCGCATTTGAAGCAGGAGCGTTTTCCCCTTGTTTTGTTCTTGTTGGGGTACTCCTTGCATCCTTTTAGCGTGGTCTTAAAGCGCTTGATGATAAGCGCCATCTCATCCTCATTGAGCCCGGCAGCCTCTACTTGTGCTACCTTGCTCGGTAGCTCCTCCCTGCTGCTTGTTGCTTTGAGAGCAACAGGCTGTGGCTCATAGATGGGTAGTGGACCGTTTAGTTCATCGTCCACGTATCGTGCCTCCTTCACCATCATGCGCCCGCTCACGAAGTTTTCAAGGATTTCCTCGGGTGTCATCTTGGTGTACCTGGGGTTTTCACGAATAAGGTTGACAAGATGGGGGTCAATAACTGCAAATGACCTGAGCATGAGTCAGACGACATCATGATCCGTCCATCTTGTGCTTCCGTAGCTTCGGATTTTGTTGACCAGGGTCTTGTGCCTGTTGTAGGTCTGTGTTGGCTCCTCTCCCCTAATCATTGCTAACCTCCCCAGCTCGCCTTCCACCAGTTCCATCTTGGTGATCATGGTGGCATCATTACCCTCGTGAGATATTTTGAGGGTGTCCCAAATCTGTTTGGCGTTGTCCAAGCCATTGACCTTGTTATATTCATCCCTGCATAGAGATGCTAGCAACACAGTAGTGGCTTGGGCATTTTTATGAATTTGCTCATTTATGAAAACGGGGTACTATCAAAATGCATTCCGTTTTCAACAATCTCCCAGATACTAGGATGCAGGGAAAATAAATGACTACGCATTTTATGGCTCCAGAAAGAATAGTCTTCTCCATCAAAGTGTGGGGGTTTCCCAAGTGGAATTGATAGCAAATGAGCATTTGAATTATAAGGGATGCGAGAGTAATCAAAGGAGTAGTTTTGATTAACCGTCTTTATTTTGTATGAGTTGTCGTCGTCATCCCTTAGTGAAGAAGAGGAGGCGTCGCTGTCATAGTATATAATCTTCTTGATGCGCCTCTTTTTCTTCCCGTCTCTCTTCTTATGACTCGAGCCTGAGTCAGTGGGCTTGTCGTCTCTTGGCTCGTTGAAGAGGGACTCCTTCTCCTTGTCGTTGACCACCATCCCCTTACCCTTAGGATCCATCTCTTCGGGTTGTTAGTCCCTTAGATGAAGAGTACGACTCTTATATCAGTTGAGAGCACCTAGAGGGGGGGTGAATAGGTGATCCTATAAAATCAAACACTAAATAGCCACAAACTTGATTATAAAAGTGTTAGTGCGAGTTAATCAAGTTGCTATGAAGCGAGCTCTTGTGAACAAAACAATCATAGAGAAAAGCAGCACAAGAGACACGATGGTTTATCCCGTGGTTCGGCCAAGTATAACACTTGCCTACTTCCACGTTGTGGCGTCCCAATGGACGAGAGTTGCAATCAACCCCTTTCAAGTGATCCAATGATCAACTTGAATACCACGATCTTTTTGTTTAGTGTTCTTCTCCTGTTTGCGAGGAATCTATACAAGTTGGAGCCTCTCGCCCTTATAGTATAGATGACAAAGAGGCACAAGAGTAAGAGAGGGAAGACAACGCACGCAAGACTCGAATCCGCAGCACACACACGCACACAAGCCAAGACTTGAGCTCGAAACACAGCACAAGGAGTTCACAGCTCAAACAGAGCTCAAATCACTAACACAACGAATCAAATGCGTGGAGGCGGAGTTTGGGAGTCTTAGGATGCTTAGTGAATGCTTGGTATTCTGCTCCATGCGCCTAGGGTCCCTTTTATAGCCCCAAGGTAGCTAGGAGCCATTGGAGATCAACTTGGAAGGCAAATCTTGCCTTCTGTCGAGTGGTGCACCGAACAGTCCGGTGCACCACCAGACAACTACTGTAGCAGTCCGGTGCGTGATCCCTTTCCTTTTCTAGTGAAGCCGACCGTTGGATCTTCGGATCTATTGGCACACCGGACACTGTCTGGTGCACACCGGATAGTCCGGTGCGACCATCCGATTTTTGGCTAAGCCATGTGTGGCCCATTGATCGCGCAGGCGACCGTTGGCCGCTGGCGCCGTTGACTCACCGGACAGTCCGGTGCACCACCGGACAGTCCGATGAATTTTAGCCGAGACATCTTTTTCTTTTCCCGAGAGCGACGAGTTTATCGCCGAAGACTTGGGCGCGAGCGTTGATGACTCACCGGACAGTCCGGTGCACCACCGGAAAGTCCGGTGATTTTTAGCCACGTCGCCCCGCCGATTCCCGAGAGCGGCCAGTTCGCCGTCGGGCCAGCCTGGGCACTGGACAGTCCGGTGCGCCACAGGCTGGTGCTGTTTTGGCTGAACCGAGCCATTCCTTCTCCATTTCTTTTCCTTGTTTCTTGGATATGTCTCTAGCACTTAGGTAGACATGTTACTATCCAAAAACAATTTACTAAGTCTAGAAACATATCTTGTGTCGGTAATTTTATTAACTTTGCAAATACGCAGAGTGGGTCTCCAATATTGTGTCGGTAGAGAAGAAGGAGTCAGGTAAGCTCAGAGTATGCATTGATTTTCGCAATTTGAATAGAGCAACTCCTAAAGACGAATATCCCATGCCCATAGCCGACACCTTGATAAATAATGTGTCAGGAAATAGAATTATTAGCTTCCTTGATGGTAATGCCAGATATAATCAGATTTCATGGCCAAAGAAGATGCGTCTAAAACAGTCTTTATATGTCCAGGCTTCATTGGTTTATTTGAGTGGGTTGTTATGACATATGGTCTAAAGAATGCTGGTGCTACTTATCAACGGGCTATGAATTTGATCTTTCATGAGCTGTTGGGAAACACTGTGGAAGTTTGCATTGATGATATTGTAGTTAAATCGGCTGAGTTTAACTCTCATATAACTGATTTACGCAAAGCCTTTGATAAAATGCGTCGGTATGGTCTGAAAATGAACCCACGTAAATGTGCTTTTGGAGTGTCGGCTGGTAAGTTTTTAGGATTCAACATTCATGAACATAGTATAGATATAGACCCTGACCGAATCAAATCCATTCGGAATGTGGGACCTCCAACCTGTAAGGTCGAAGTGCAGAAGTTTCTCGGCAAGATAAATTATTTGCGGAGGTTTATTTCTAACCTAGCCGGGAAGATTGATGCCTTCAGCCCTATCCTTCGGCTTAAGAATGATGCCAAATTCACTTGGGGGCAGAACAGCAGGAAGCGTTTGATCTCATCAGAAAGTATTTGTCTTCGGTTCCCGTATTAAAAGCACCACAAGTGGGAGTACCATTCAGATTGTATATTGCCGTTGAAGATAAGGTTATTGGGGCTGTTCTGACGCAAGTGACTGGAGGAAAGGAGCATGTGGTAACCTACCTAAGTCAGAGGCTGGTGGATGCTGAAACAAGGTACACTTTTATCAAAAAATTATGCTTATGTCTATTTTATGCATGCACCAAGTGTAGATGTTATTTACTGTCTAGTCATTGCAGTGTTGCCAGTCAAACCGATGTGATTAAATACATGTTGCAAAACCCAATTATGAGTGGTAGATTGGTAAATGGGCTTATGCACTTATAGAGTATGACTTGGCCTATGAACCATTGAAATCTATGAAAGGCCAGGTCATAGCAGATTTTATTGTAGAACATCGGATTAATGATACTCATAAACTAGATATATCATACCTCACTGTTATTCCCTGGACTTTTTATTTTGATGGATCGGTTTGCAATGAAGGGCAAGGAATTGGCATCGTGCTTGTTTCACCAAGTAATGTCTCCTTCGACTTCTCTAGCCGATTGAAAACTTATTGCACTAACAATCAAGCCGAATATGAGGCCCTTTTGTTCAGCTTGGAGCTTTAAATTGTATGGGAGTAAAACATGTGAAGGCATTTGGTGATTCTCAGCTGGTTGTCCAACACGTATTAGAAGAATATCAATGTTTTGATGGTACTCTAAATAGTTACCTTGAAAAGTGTTGGGGCATAATTCATTCTTTTGACGAATTCAGTATTCGACACATCTCTAGAGTTGAGAATCACAAGGCTAACAATTTGGCACAAGATGCATCAGGTTATCGGATAAAGCGAGGGAGATTTCACAACACTGAAAATCTGATAACCGGTACAGGGCCAATTCCCCAGGTCGTGGGCCGTCCGAGTGAAGACTCCGGACTGTCCGGGGTTGCTAGGAAAGTTCTCCTAATTGATTCGGCTGATGATGAAGCCGATGCAAGTGATTGGAGGACACCCATAATTAATTATTTACGAAATCTCAATATTAGGACGGATAAGAACATTCGGCGTACAACTTTCAAGTATGTTTTAATGAGTGATGAACTCTATCGCCGAACAGTCAACGACGTCCTGCTTAAGTGCTTGGGTGCAGATGATGCTATATTAGCCATGACCGAAGTACATGAAGGGATTTGTGGTACCCATCAATCGGCTCCAAAGATGAAGTGGTTGTTGCGAAGGTCTGGCTTCTATTGGCCTAACATGATAGCTGACTGTTTCAAGTACTACAAAGGATGCCAAGTATGTCAAAAATTCGGCGACTTACAGTTGGTCCCTGCAGCCGAATTACATCCTATCATAAAGCCTTGGCCTTTCAGAGGATGGGGATTGGACTTTATAGGAGAGATTCATCCTTCATCATCAAAATGGCATCAGTTCGTGTTAGTTACCACTGACTACTTTACCAAGTGGACTGAAGCCGTTGCTCTGAAGAACATGACACACAAGGAAGTAATTAAGTTCATAACTGAACATATTATTCATAGATTCGGCATTCCCCAGACCTTGACCACAGATCAAGGGACTTCTTTTATGTCAAAGGTCGTACGTGAATTTGCTGAATCATATAGAATTAAGTTGCTCAATTCATCTCCATATTATGCTCAGGCCAATGGACAGGCCGAGTCTAGTAATAGAACATTGATTAACTTGATAAAAAAGAAGATAGCTGATAACCCTAAGCATTGGCATAGGAATTTGTCCGAAGCTTTGTGGGCTCACAGAATATCTAAACACAGTGCTACTAAAGTATCTCCTTTTGAGCTTGTCTATGGGTAGGAAGCAGTGTTGCCTGTGGAAATAAGTTTAAATGTTGTCAGGTCCGTCAGGCAAAATGATCTAATTGTCGGTGATTATTATAATTCAATAATGGACAATATTGATGACATAACCGGGTGACAGTCTTAGGAGAAATAGAAAAGGACAAAATCATGGTAGCCAAGGCCTACAATAAGAAGGTCAAAGCTAAGTCATTTCAGTTAGGGGACCTGGTGTGGAAGACCATCCTGCCTCTAAGAAACAAAGACCGAAAGTTTGGGAAATGGTCGCCAAGCTGGGAGGGTCCATACAAAGTAAAGGAGGTAATATCTGGTAACACCTATTTATTGCAAACATTACAAGGCAAAGATTTGCCCAAAGCTTTGAATGGGCGTTTCCTCAAGCAGTACCTTCCTAGTATGTGGCAAGATGCTTAAGAAAACCGATGTAATCACATCGAGTTAGTTGCTTTTGGTTTGCTCAGCTCCACCAAAAGGCAGGGGGCATATGTTGGGCACCAAATTGAGCCGCCAGAAGGTCCTACTCTGTGGCCGGACTGTCCGCGCGCGTGTAGAACAGATTAGGGTTCCGAGTTTCTTGTTGTGTTTGTTGACGAAATTCACGGAATTAGCTCGGGGAGTTTGTTTGTAACGGGTCCAGCCCCCCACCTCTATAAAAACAGAGGAATACAACCGATTTGGAATCATCAATCGAATCAATAACCAATTTATCTCGCATTTATTTCTTGTACAATTAGGAGTAGTTCTAGTATAGTTCTAGTTTAGCCTTCCAATCCCCAAATTCCCCGCTTCTCTTCGACTCTACGTCGATTAGAGGAGTCTAGGTCGGCCTGCCGAGCCTAGACAACACCTAGGATCTCTCCTCCCCGACGGGGTCCCTCCCGGGAGCGAGATCCAGGCGCCGCCGGTGACCTTCGCCACCCCTGCACACGCGCAGACCGTCCGACCCCAATGCGCGGACCGTCCGCTCAGGAAAACCTAAGCCCTGCGCCAGGTCACGGACCGTCCGCTCCTGTGCAGAGAGCACCGCCACGGTTCTTGTTTAGTGATTGGCGCCGGAAAAAGGCACCAACACATGCATATCTAAATTTATTATCATTTGAATGAATATGGAACTGACAAAATTTATGTTTGAAAGAACTATATTTTGAGACGGGATAGTAACTACCAAATCAAGAAGATAGAGTTTCTCCATAGTATGTGAAATGAACGTAGTACTAGATCAGGCGGCGCCCCTTCGGGCGCCCTATCTAACACGAGGGAAAACCAGAGTGAACAATTATCTATGTCATATTCAAATTCAGCCAAGGGTTTCATAAATTATTTAGCATAATTGGTGCTTCAAAGGTTGAATCTCCCACAAAACTGTTAGTGCTAGACATACAGAGCTACAAAACAATTGGTGTTTCAGAGATGCACTCAAGCAGTAAGATCTGTTTTGGACCATTACAAGCCACTATAGTAATTTGTGTTGGTACCTATATTATTGCCATTTGGTCATCATAGGGACTTCTGTAAAAACACAGAAATCCCACTGAAGAAACCTAAAACATTTCTTGAAACTTACAATAGCACTCTGTTTGAATTTTGTGCAGAAGCAAATCAAGGAACTGGAATTAGAGAGAAATTCCATGGTCATTAAGGAAGCAGAGAACTCGAAGGATTATTATGATCTCTTATAGCAACACAGGAGTTTGAAGAAGGATGTCCATGATATGGCCCTCTCTCCAAAACATTTTCTACCTTTCTTGCAACCTGGAACATTTACCGCCTTTCTTGCAGCCAACTTTTCCATTGATGAAAATGTTACATGTGGAATTATAATAAACTTCGAAAAAGTGAAATCACATGGTAAAAGTACATAAGTTAAAAAATTGTTCCATTCCAATCTATTCTTCTAATGTGATTTTCTACTTTGTTTATATCTACAGAATACATAATAATTTACCTACGTGTTTGGTAATGTATTCCATGACATTTCATGTAGCCATACGTTTTGTGGTGAATTGGGAAGGGATTTCAGTCTTAAGCAACAATTATTCCTGCTCGCTGTTGACTGTTGGGGGCCTTCGGCTTACGAAGGTCCTCAAAAACAAGATTTAACAGTATTTCTGGAGCATAATGTGTGAACAGGTACCTTCGGACTCGAGTCGGAATCACAGTAGGAGAAGCCTAAAACAAAACGAAGGTTGATACAGCGCCGAAGATGTGAGCGGGAAAGCTTCGGCGTGCTAGCAGAAAATGAAACCGACTTAAAGATGAAAAGGCTATTCAGACCTCGATGGATTACTATAGAATTATTACCAAATGTAAAGGGCATGAATGTAATTTTGTATGGGCTGTGTCCCGTGTCTATAAATAGGTGAACAGTACCCCCGTACTGTTCACGCTGATTTGGCATTTGCTTTTGCGTCACACCTGTACTTTCATCTCCTTCCAAGCTGAAGGTACATTTGTAATTCGATGTCATTTCTGTTTCTTCGCAATAATAATAAGTTGATAATAATATATAATTATATATGTTATCCTTCATATTCCTTATGATTCATTCTTCGTCATCGTATGCTGTGTTTATGAAGGTACGTCCTTCATAACCTTCGTCCGAAAATCATTATATCCTAAGGGAAATAATGCTTCGAAGGACGAAGGACTTTATCGATTAACATTTTCTGTGTTGCCTTGTTCTTAACTCATAGCATTTGAGAACAAGTCCCCAACATTGGCGCCCACCTCCGGTGAACTCACTTCCACTCTTTGAGTTTTTGAACATCTTCGGCGATCATAAACCTTCGCTATGGCGCCGAAGAAAGCTTCAACAACTGGGGCTGCAGCTCTCCAACCGCTGGACCACAATCAGGAGACTGTCTCCCTTCGGGAGGCCCGAAGCCAGAAAAGGAAGGCTGTTAGCCCGACACCGCCAGAGGATGAGATAGACCAAGAAATCAGAGACATGGAGATGCTTCATCAACAGGTGCAGAGGAAGAAGGAAAAGATGGCCAGGCTAGCTGAACTGCAAAGGCAGATAGACGAAGCCTCTGAAGAAGTTCGTCATCTTACTCAGGATGAGCAGCACCGAAGGCCTCAGCACCAAGACCTTTATCAGGAGGGTTTCCTCAATGAAGATGACTGGTATGACAATTTCCATCATGGGAATTTTGTTTTTGATGATGCTTCTCCTCTGTCCGCTGAGCTGCAGGCTACACCTTGGCCTCCGTCCTACAAGCCGCCTCAGCTTCCCATATTCGATGGCCACTCAGACCCGAAGCAGTTTTTGATGAGCTACAAAGCAACAGTATCTTCGTATGGTGGCAATGCTGCAGTCATGGCCAAATCTTTTGTTATGGCTGTCAGGAGTGTTGCTCAAACCTGGTACTCCTCCCTTCGACCAGGAACGATCACTTCATGGCAAAAGCTGAAGGACTTGTTGTTAACCAGCTTCCAAGGGTTTCAGACGAAGCCGGTCACTGCTCAAGCTCTATTCCAGTGCACCCAGGATCACGAAGAGTACCTTCAGGCGTACGTCCGGAGGTTCTTGCGTTTGAGGGCACAGGCACCAACAGTGCCCAACGAAATTGTCATTGAGGCCATGATCAAGGGGCTTCGGCCAGGACCTTCAGCTCAGTACTTCGCTAGGAAGCCTCCTCAAACTTTGGAGAAGCTGCTCCAGAAGATGGACGAGTACATTCGAGCCGATAATGATTTTCGCCAAAGAAGGGAGGAGGCTTTCAGGTTTTCTGAAATGACCAGGGGCTTCGGAGGAAGATTCTATCCGAGGCACGTTAGGTCAATCCATAACTCTACTCAAAATGATGATAGGGGAAGCCAGCAGCAAAGGCCACAGTGCTCCTCACAGGCTTCGGGGCAACAGCAAGGCTCCTTCCGCCAGGGGCTTCGGCGGAAGATTTGGAGATCAACCAAGAGGAATTTTTTGCTTATTCTGTGGTGAGAACAAGGGCCATACCACCAGGATGTGCCATGTTACCATCCAGAAGCAAAAGGAAATAGCCGAAGCTGCAACACAACAGGCTCAGCCGAAGCAGGTCATGCACACTGCTTCGTATCATTCGCCTTACATCCCAGAATATGTAGGCAACCACCCTGCAGTTTCTGTTGCTTCGGCGAGTCAACCTCAAGCTTCTTGGTAACAGCCTCCGCCTCCACTACCGCTGCAACAAGGCCAACAGCTAGAAGGGAGCCAATATGGCCCACACCAAAGGGACTTCAGAGAACAGTCCGAAGCCCGCACAGTCAACAGCACTGTGCCAGAGTCGAAGCACATCTATTGACAAATATCCTACCTTGATAGCAGTCTTTTTCATTCAGTTTTATTTTCCGTGTAATAAAGGACATTTTTCAAATTTCATGTAATAGTTTCGTTCTTTGTCACAAGGAAAATATATTTTCTTCACAGGCTTAAGTCGTTGAAGCTTAAAGATTTGCGATAACAAGGAGGACCTTCGAATTATCAAAAAATTCTTCGAAGCAGCAAAAAGTCGTTCTAAGGAACGCAGAGTAAGTTTGCCGAAGTCACAAAAAGCCGTTCCAAAGGGAGCGCAGTGTAAGTTTTTTGCTCCAAAGTCGTTCCAAAGGGAATGCAGAGCTTACAGCGAAAAGTCAACGCTGATACCGCCTAAGTAAAAGGCGAAGCGCGAAAAGTCAACGCGAATACCGCTGAAAGTAAAAGGCGAAGAAGCTCCTAAGGGAGGCTTACAGCGAAAAATAAACGCTGATTCCGCTGAAGTAAAAGGCGAAGAAGCTCCTAACGGAGGCTTATAGCAAAAAGTCAACGCTGATTCAAAAAGATTATGTGTTTTATCGCAGGGATGTGTGTGTATCTTCGGAATAAACACCACCTTACATAACATAACATCATCGCATCATTTCGCATAGCATAAGCATCATACATCATGCTGCATATGGCACAAGAGGCGGACACAATATCGATCTTCAGAAGAATGTTTTGAAAAAGGGGAAAATTATGCTAAGTCACAAGGAGATACACTATTGATCTTCGGAAGTGTAGCTTCGGAAAATATCTTCACGAAGCTTGGATATTATTCATCATAACACTACGGATATTGTTGTGACAAATAAAAATTCTTCTTCACGAAGCATGAAAAGAAGGGAAGGTGTTTTTTCGTCAAAGACTCAAAAACGTTACGTGTGTAAAATTTCATGCATCGTAAAGAATTGAACAATAAAAACAGGTATATTACATTCAGGGTTACAAAATGTTACACATATTACATTTCAGAAGTTTTTACAATGGTACTTAATCTTCTCTCAAAACAACTTCTGCAGCCTCGTTCAGGAGCCGATTAACAACTTCATCCATGATAGCTTCAGCCATCTTTTTAATTTCGTCGTCTCCTTTCGGGTGAGGGCCCGGAGACGCTTTAGTAGGATCTGAAGGAGGACAGGATACGACTACATTGCTATTACAAATTGCGAACGAAGTTTAAAATCGAAAATTGCAACACAATAAAAACCATTAGTTAATACCTATTTGCCCTTCGGGCTCTGCGCTTTTTTCAGCAGCCTCAGCTACTTCTCTAGCATCGTGAATGCCCTTTTCGCTTTTTCAAATAATTTCTCAGGCCATTTCTCGGCCACCATTATCCCAGACATCAGTGAAAAATTTTCCACCAACCATGCTAGCTTCGGCCGAAGGATCTCTTGCATCTTCGAAGGACGAGGCAGCTTTGGATTGCGCTAAAATCTTTACATGCTCACAGCCCTTTTTCTCCAAAATGGTGGCAATTCCCCTGGCACCCGAGAAAGCACATATGTCTCCGCGGCTATTTAAAATTTCCTCGAAGGCCTCAGCTTCGTGATCGATCCATTCGATGGGACCTTCGGGGTTGCCTCTTGTAAAGTTTTCTTCGCTCGAGAATGCGCCGACGCTGGCGAAGCTAGCTTTCAACTTCTTGACACACTCCATAGATTTGTTGTAGCATCTTTTCTTGGACGAACGAAGCTCTTCAACAGTTCCCTCTAAATGATTTGCCCATTGGTCGCTAAGTTCTCGCCTCGTTTCTTCAAGAATGCGTTCCTCTTTGGCTCTAGCCAGTTGTTTTCGAAGATCTTCAATTTCACGCTTCTGAGCCTCAGCTTGACCTTTAAAAGTAGCCTCATCTTCTTTTATTCTATTTATCAATGAATGTAATATTTTATCTTTTTCGAGACCTTCGTTCCTTAGTTCAATTACTTCGGAACGAAGGTTGCTCAGGGCAATAGCGCACCCTTCGTCTTCGACATCTTTTTGGGCCCTGAGGGCATTGCTAAGTATAAGGCCCTGCAAGGAAGAATGTGTGTGCGTCAATAGATTTAAGCAAACGAAAAATTTTGGTCTCAAGAAAAAGTACAAAGATCTCATTTTTTGTACCTTTAAGCTATTGTATGCCAGGCTGTCGGCCAGATCGTTTTTCGACAGCACCGAGAGCCCGTCTTCTAGTGTTGGGAATCCGAAGCTCTTGCTCATCTCCCGACAGACAGAAATCTCCTTGCTGTCAGGGAGACAATACAAAAAGTCCTCTTCTCCACTGCCGTTGAATATTAACGTCCCCTTTGGATACTTCAGTTTTTGGGCGTAAAGCTGGGCCTCTTGCTTTTCTTTTTCCGATAATTTTTTCCCCGAAGCATGACGAACAATATAATCAAGGACTTTGGGGGATGCTTCGGGGGCAACAACACTGATTTCTTCAGCAAGAATTGGCTCTGTTATTCTTTCTTCCTCGGTTTCCAAGGATTTTACTTTCGTGGGCTCTGAGGGCCCAGCTTCAGCTTCAGTTTCTTGTTCTAGAGCCTTAGTATCAGAAATTTCAGATTTCGCTTCGGAAGTTGCAACAGTCTTCTTCGGAGTTGTGTTTGAAGACTTAATTGTTTCCAGAACATCTAACACATTGACCATTCTCTTCCTTTTTGGAGTCATCGCGGGCCCGTTTTGGATTTTTGTTGTCTCAACATTTGCTGAAGGACTTAAAACTTCTGATATTTTTGATCCTTCAGCTGATCCTTTTGCTTCTTCCATTTTTTCTGACGATGGCGCTTCGGCCATCTCTTTGGTTTCTGATAACAAAATCTTTGGTTTTCCCAATTCTGTTTTTGTTGGCGCTTCGGCCATTTCTGCGACTTCTGGTAGCAAGGTTGGCTTGATTGGCTTTTCAGCTTCGGTGGCCGAAGAGGTCTCTCCGGCGAACTCAGGCACCGAGGCTGGTTCAATATAGCGTGGCCGATGTGTGAGGACCTTTATCCTTTTCCTTTTCGGTGCTGGCTCACTAGAAGCAGTTGCAGCTTCTTCTTTCGCAGAGGTTGTGCTTTTTCTTTTCTGCCCTCGAATGGGATAACGATAATCAGGGTAGACAAACCCGATTGCGTCAAACACCTGATTCAGTCTTTTCTTTTTTCGGCCTCCGAAGGCTGCTGACAATGCAGTATCTTCGGCCTTCGAGTAAGCCCCAAGCAGTTCATCACTTAAATTTTCAATGCTTTTTAGCCAGTCATCATCTGGCTCAACGAATTTATCTCCGAACTTGAAAGTATATTTCAGCCTGATAAGTCCACCTTCGTCAGCCTCCTTTATGGTTTCTTGCGGCATTTCCCATTTCTCCGCGAGTGGCCATACTCTGAAGGCAATATGCTCTTGTACTAAATCTCTCGTTCCAATAAAAGAACAAATAACACCGAAGGCTCTCTGGCATTCTTCGGCAGCTTCATTCATTTCAACCTTCGGCCTCCGCAGGCCGAAGCTTTGCCAAATAGGGCGCATAATTATACCTTTGATATCTTCCTGTACTGTCAGGTCATTCTTCACATAAAACCATTCTGTCATCCAGTCACCGGGCCATCTCTTCCGAAAGGTTGGCACGGGACAGCTTGACCCAGACCGAGAAACGAAACTGTAGCAGCCAAAATTATTGTGATACTGTTCCTTACCCCAAGGTTTTGTCTCGTATGATAATTCGTGTATATTGCAGAAACTTTTCGCATCAGGCTCCAGACCTTGGCTTCTCACGACCCACATGAAGATATTCAGCCTTATGATTGCTTCGGGGGTAAGTTGGTGAAGATAGACTTCGAATATTTTCAGCACCTCTACGACAAAGTTGCTCAGGGGAAATCTAAGTCCAGCTTTCAAAAAGCTTCGGTACACTACGACTTCATTTTTCTTCAGGGTTCGGACAAGTCTTTTCTCCTTCGTCGGCCCTAACAACGGACAAGTCCCGGAAATACCTTCCTCTCATATTGACAAGATGATTTTCCTTGATACTTGATTTGCCGAAAACCGCATGGCTTGGTCGCCAAGGGCGATCTTCGGAATCTTCACCACCACTATCCACATCATAACTGTCGCTATCATCAGTATCTTCAGACAAACCTTCTAAAATCTCTTTGGTGATTTTTTCTGTATTGGTCTTCGACATTGCTATAAGAAACCCCAGATTCTTCTCTTCATCAAGACTCAGCTTCATCTCAGCAGCAGCCTTCTTATCTTCAGACATCTTCGGAAGCACTAAAAAACTGTTTTCAATGCCGAAGCTTCAAAACTTAAAAGCTAAGAAAATCTTGGTGCGCAAGAGCTAAAAATTGAGTGAGCGGGAGCAGATGGCAAGAGAGCGTGCCAAATGAGCTTGCGGTATGATCTTATTTATACGCCCAGTGCGTTGAAAATTGAAAGACCCCGCCTGTCAGTGAATGTTGCTATTCTAGCAAGGGGAAGGTGTTTTTTCGGACCTTCGGCTTAAAGCCTTCGTCCATGTCGCAATCTAAATTTATTATTTTAAAACAAATTAATATTGCGAGGGGCTACTGTTGGGGGCCTTCGGCTTACGAAGGTCCTCAAAAACAGGATTTAACAGTATTTCTGGAGCATAATGTGTGAACAGGTACCTTTGGACTCGAGTCGGAATCACAGTAGGAGAAGCCTAAAACAATACGAAGGTTGATACAGCGCCGAAGATGTGAGCGGGAAAGCTTCGGCGTGCTAGCAGAAAATGAAACCGACTTAAAGATGAAAAGGCTATTCAGACCTCGGTGGATTACTATAGAATTATTACCAAATGTAAAGGGCATGAATGTAATTTTGTATGGGCTGTGTCCCGTGTCTATAAATAGGTGAACAGTACCCCCGTACTGTTCACGCTGATTTGGCATTTGCTTTTGCGTCACACCTGTACTTTCATCTCCTTCCAAGCTGAAGGTACATTTGTAATTCGATGTCATTTCTGTTTCTTCGCAATAATAATAAGTTGATAATAATATATAATTATCTATGTTATCCTTCATATTCCTTATGATTCATTCTTCGTCATCGTAAGCTGTGTTTATGAAGGTACGTCCTTCATAACCTTCGTCCGAAAATCATTATATCCTAAGGGAAATAATGCTTCGAAGGACGAAGGACTTTATCGATTAACATTTTCTGTGTTGCCTTGTTCTTAACTCATAGCATTTGAGAACAAGTCCCCAACAACTGTTATACTTGATGCTTTGATATTCAAGGTGCATTGATGCATGGTAAAAACAAAGTATGTGATACTAATCGAATGGAAAACCAAGCGTGCTGATGAGAGCTTTGTTGCAAATGACAATTGAAGATGCAACAAAGAGTGCAAGCGACCTGATCACACTGAGCTAAAATGTGATGCTAGCAAAAAATATAAGAACATTGTGAAATATGAACAGAAGCATTTTCTCGCAGTATCCTAGGACCATAAGACATCTAATTCATGTACCTGTAAGTAGGAATGCATCATGAGGAACGAGTGCAACACCTAGCAACCCGAGGAACTAATAAAGAACTAACCTAACACATGTTATCATTGCAGGAACCAATTAGCAGGGCAAGTTATTTAGAAATTAAATATGAGGGACTAAAAATGTATGCACACTTTGCACCTAAAATTGTTTGTAGCTGCACGTTTTGTAAGTAAAGGCACAGACAAAGCATAGTTTAGACAGAGGTGTGGGTGAATTAAGGTTTCATAGCCGTGAAAAAATTTGTCCCACAAACTATAGCTATATTATATGTAATCAATCATGACAGAACTAACTTAACGAAATGGAGACAGAGAATGATGCTAAACTACAGGGATGTTTTACTAATCGATACGCCATAGGACTGGTGAGTCTGCAAACAAAACTATGTTAAACCAAAAGAACAATTCAGTCTCTGGAAAAGGAGCATAACAAGATCGTTGGAACATCAAGCATTTCAAAAACTAGTAATGATGGCCTTCTGAGAGTGCCATCTAGTTGCCATAAGCCCTAGTTTATGACTGCAGTAGGCCTAAACCTTTCTTTAATCATCAACACACGAGATCTGACTAGTTTAGCATGAGCAAAAAATAGGTTAACTATTAGGACCAACCAATATAGAACCAAGCGTTCATCCCTTCATGGATTTAGACAACAACATCGTAGGTCCGTGCATAGCAATCTAGGATTTGGGACATTACCGACGTGGTCGCCGAAGTTTGCCGCCAAGGTGCCTGGTCGTTGAAGGGGATCTATGCCGATGTCGTGCCTGCCCACTCCTGCTGGTCAGCCAACAAGCCGCGGCAGCTGAGTGACCTCGCTTACGCTAACAAGCTCGTTGTTCTCCAAGGCCCTGCGGCCAATGCCGTTAGGTAGTGGACTCTTCCAGATCTAGTGGAGACGCGTCGTCGGAGCCTCGATCTGCTATCGCAACGCCAAGCATCGGAGTCAGGTGGTCACTGGACGCAGACTTCAACTGTGATGGAGGTCGGCTGCCACCAGAGGCTTCTAATGAGGGAGACGACCTCGTGGAGCGTGGCGAGCGAGCCGGAGGTGACAGCGGCAGCGATGTCCTCAGAGCAGACGGTGTTGAGGAAAGGCTGCAACACGACGGCGGGGAGCGCGATGGCAGCCCAGGTGGTGGGGGAGAAGACGAGGCAACATTGCGTGCGGAGGGAGGTGGATGAGAGAGACAGAAGATAGGAGCGAGAGGACTGGAAAATTCACGTTCGTGAGAGGCAAAAAAATTTGTCCGCGGAGATGTGCACGCGTCGGCACACCCAGGCTCGCCGCACGCGAAAACGCGGAGAGCGCTTCAAATCCCAGCGTCTTTTAAGACTTTAGATGTTGACATGTTGCAACGCTGGCGTGCGTGACTCTGATTCTTTCACGCTGCGTGCCGAATTTTCCCAGTCTCGAGTTGCCTGCCATATAGTACTCCGTATGTCTGTGGTGGGCAGAAGATCCGGCCGGTGGGAAATCGTCAATCAACACCTAGAAAACATGCACATTTTCTACTTTCTAAAAGCTGAGGAGACTGAAAACAAATAAGGGCGTTTCTACCACGTCACCTGTTCCAAACTTAAATACTAGAGTCTTCAATAAAAATTTGCATAGCTATATATAAGTGGTCTGCTGAAGCTGAACACACTCTAATACGACTTTACATGCACAAGGGTTGGCAGTGTGCAGTGCAGAGCGCATGGGCACAACGGAAACCAAGGGTGCGAGCTCCCGGATCTGCGCCGAATGGGAATCGGATACACGGATCCATTTGATATAGCTTCATCGGTTCTAGATTTATTAAAAACAACTCAGGGTCTGTTTGGAATGTTAGTATTTTTATAGTTTTGAAAGAATATTATGGTATTGGATGATACTATGGTATAGCAAGCCAAAATCTGTTTGCTTTGTACCGGGTAAAATGCAGTTTCCATTTTCGAATACTATGGTCTATCTAAAACCGTAGTATTTTTTACAGTTTTGAAAACTCCACTTGAACTTCAGTTTCAAAGGCTTAGCAGCCATAGCGCTGCCTGTGATGTGTATGATTGTACGTGAGAGAGCACATGGCCAAACAGTTCTTAGTATTTTTGAAAACTATGGTTTTAATGTGGTTTTGAAAACTACAGTATTTTTGTCATGAACAAATGTAAACCATAGTATTTCAAAACTGTAGTATCTAAAAACTTTGTTGCCAAACAAGCCCTAAGGGCATGTTAGGCAGTAAAGTATTTTCTGCGGTTTCTATGAAATACCATGGTTTTTAGTATTACCATAGTATTTTATGTCATGGGATGTTTGGTTATATTCCTAAAAACTATATTTTCAAACCATGGTATTGTAATTACTATGGTATTTTTGGAATATTAGAAACTCCACGTCAACCCAAAGTTTTCATGGCATAGCTAGATGTTGCCTAATACCATGATTTACAATGTTGTATCCAAACAATGTTTTTTAAAACCATAGTATTTTTTTGAGATGTCAAAACTACGGTATTGCCATGACAATTACAAAGTATAATATTATAAAACCATGGTTTTGATACATATTGTTGCCAAACATGTCCTTAACTCCAAAAAAAATACTCAAACACTTTGGTAGAGCTCTTCAAAAGTTACTTTGGTAGAACTATATAGCTAAATGGAATTCAGATTCACATAAAGAGTAGATCTAAGGATTAGATTTACCACTTTGGTAGAACTCTTCAAAAGTTACTTCACGAAAATTAAATTAATGGAGTTAAAAAAATTACTCATCGCTACCGCTCGTTATGTAGCGTATTATTATTTTGTTTTATTTATCATCTTCATATGTTTGCGGTATTTCCCCTTTCTCGTGACTACTATTCACCGCTCGCGCGTGGCCGCTATCTAGACCGCGTTCGATCTGAACGAAAATGTGCTATATACCATTCCTAGTTTGATTTTGGTGATTAATGACTAATACAACCTTGAGATCTAACTATTTGTTAAGTATGTGGTTGCATGTTCATAAATATCAAATTGAGAGATTCAACTCAACAATTAGCTCAAACAAAGGCCAGAAAGGCCAAATCTTGTATAGATTGAACTATAACTAGTTTACAAGCTTGGATATGTTCTAAATGCCCTTAAAATATTTTTTGAGCATCTTAGAGGATTTGGAAAGTCAGATTTTGGAATAGTTGCTTTTTGGAGCCTACTTTGAACCAAAACCAGATTCTAAGTTGGATAAGATAAATAAGTTAAGATCCATGACTTAGACTAGTTGAACAATTACTTTAAATGGTTGTCTAAGTCTTGAGAATACTCTCAAAGAAAGCCAAATCAATTTGAAGACGATTGCTCGATTTGAACTTCCAACTCAGTGGGTCTGAGGCGCACCAGACCAGTCCGGTGGCGCGCCGCACCTCGTTCGCAGAGAGATATCCAGGAGGTCTTCGGTGGTCGGTCGCATCAGACCAGTTCAGTGCCGTGTTGGACAACTTACGCATAGAGGCCTACATAAGGTCTTCGGTGGCCTAGCATGTTAGACCAGTCCGGTGCTGTCGGTGTTTTGGGTCCGACCGCACACCCGGGGTTGCCCCTCAAGGTGTTTTTAGGAGTAGGACGGTGTCAACAACTGTAGAAAAATGGTTCGTGCCGATTGCACGAGGGACAGTGGACAAGGTTTACAGGTTCGGGCCACTTAGAGATGCGTAACACCCTACGTCCTAGTGAGTATGCTTGGTGAACAAGGTTACAAGAGAGCTCTCTGAATTGAGAATGCAGAGAGTTGATGTGGGTGGCTAAGTAATAGGGTCGACCGTTCTGAAGGGGTGCCCCCTAGGCCTTATATACTCGACCGTGGGGCAATACATGTGGATATGATAACGACGAGTAGCTAAAAGATAGTGAACTTCTTGAGTTTATCTCCGTGTAACCCTGCCGACTTATCCTCGTATGCCTCCGTTGCATGGGGGCTCCAGCGCGGGAAAGTCGGATCTCTGTTGTGGTCGCTCGCTCGACGTTGTGGGTCGTCCGGGTTTACACCAATCCTGCCTCATGTCGATCTGCTCTGCTGGTTGTCTCTCCCCAGGCCCACGAAAGAATGACCTTATGATTTATTGGGCCCTTGGGCCTTTCGTGAGGTCTTTTACTCTTTAGTGGACCCGGGGGATATCTATCCCCCACAAGCCCCCGATCTTTGGGTTAATTTAGAGGTAATCAGCCCAAAGATCCTAGGTCCAGCTTGCAGGTGATTTGAAGAAAATGACTTCCTGTTGTCTTCTCCTGCTTCGATCACTCGTTGACCGGAGCTTAGTTTCGTGCTTGTGCCTTGGAGGTCGGCATTTCAATTCGTAGGATTCTAAACTTCATTGGGTGCACCGGAGGTGCACCCAATGGGTGTAGCCCCCGAGCTTCGAGTAGATTTTTAGAAAATAATCTGCTCGAAGGTCTTCCCCAGAAATTATTTCCATTTGCGCTCCTGCGTTTTGGTTGAGGGTTGGCCTTTCAATCTTGTCCCACGCCTTAGAAGTCGGCACTATCTTGGTTTGGAATGATAATCCATGGGGTGCACCGGAGGTGCATCCAATGGGTGCAGCCCCCGACCTTCAAATGGATTTTTGAGGATAATCCATTCGAAGGTCTTCCTTTCGTGTCTCTTTGCTGAAAATTACCCTTTCTGTTTGTAGAAATTGGCATGAAGTTATTCGCATTATGCTTTGGAGGTCAGCATTATGTCATCAATATTTTGCTTCAGAGGTCAGCATATGTTTTGTCTTTAGTAGCCGAGTTTGCAATCCATCCATATCTTGCTAGGTAGTGCAATTTATTTGCTCTGCGACTGATTGGACGTTTGATGGACGTTCTCTGTCTAGTCTTCACGTCGCTTCTGTCGGCCATATTTTGTACTTCACTGGCTATATTTGGCTTTCCTCTGATCCTTACTGATATCTCATTTTTGTCTTGAGGTATTCACTGCGTGCCCTGCACAGATGTGACCGTTTTGAAAAATATACTAATAATTCCTGGGCGTCCCCCCCCAATGGGTGTGGGCAAGGGACGGCTTGGTACGCTGAGTGTTTTAGCCGGCTGCTTCTGAGTAGTAATGTGATGTGACGACGAGTGTAATCATACCCTCCGCGCTGTTGACTGGAGTCCCAATGGGTGTTGTGTTGCGTGAAACAGCGTCAGCCGCCTGACGTGTCTTCAGACGGGTTGAAGTGCTTATTGAATGCTTTGCGACTGTTCAGTGACCGCGGTTGTAGGTGAGCGGTTGCCTTCTCCTTCTATAAATAACGCCGTTGTCTCTCTGGCTTTTTCACATCTCTCGTTGTTCTTTGTTGCTTCCCTTTCTTCACTCCCGTCTGCTTCCACCATGGGCAAGAACAACAAGCGCAAGCGTGAGCCAACTCCTCCATCGGAGGAGTTTGGTGACTCGGAGTACTCAGAGGAGGAGTTCTCCTCTGAGTCTGAGGGGTCTCCGGCTCCCATCCCCCTGTGTGAGTCGTCTGACGACTCAGATGACTCCCAGGGGCTTGCGGCGGAGGTTTGGACGTATATCCGGGCCGTCGAGCGCTCCGGGCTCGAGGGCTCGAATGAGTCGGAGTACTCCTCGGATGAGGAGGACTCGGACGGCGGAGGCGAGGGCGAGGACGATGACGACGACGACGACGACGACGGTGGCGACGGTGGCGGCGACGGCAGCGGCAGGGGCGGCGGCGACGGCAGCAAGGACGATGACGGCGGCGGCAGCAGGGGCAGCAGGGGCAGCAACCAGGGCGGCAGCAGCAGGGGCAGCACCAGAGGCGGCAGCGGCGGCGGCAGCAACAGGGCCAGTGGCTAGATGCCACTGGTCTTTTAGATATTAGTATAGTATAGTTAGAATAATGTAGTAGTAATTTAGAGTAGTATAGCGTAGTGTAGTAGTAGTAGCAGTAATGTAATGTAGTGGTAGTAATGTAATGTAGTAGTAGTAGTAGGGAAGTATCGACTCGTAAAGAGTTGATTTGTAAGTTTGTTATCTTCCCTTTTAATGAAAAAATGACGTTGGCTTCTCCTTGATAACTTGTCTTGCTTATTTGTGAAACTGATTCCTTTGAGACAGTAGATGAATAACTTGGGGATCAAACTGATGTTTTCAGAAATAGCTGCCGAGTAACTTGCAGACGGTGTCGGCGCTTTAGAGGTAACAGCGAGCAACTGAAGACTGTATCAGTGTTTTAGAAGCAACGCCGAGTGATTGGGAAGCGACGTCAGCATTTTAGAGGTAATGCCGAGCGACTTGAGACGATGTCAGAGGGCGACGTCAGCGTTTTAGAGGTAACACCGAGCGACTGAAAGGCGACGTCGGCGTTTTAGAGGCAACGCCGAGCGACTGAACGCTATATCAGCGTTTTAGAGGCAACGCCGAGTAATTGGAAAGCGAGGTCAACATTTTTTAGAGGTAATGCCGAGCGACTTGAGACGATGCCAGAGGGCGACTTCAGCGTTTTAGAGGTAACACCGAGCGACTGAAAGGCGACGTCGGCGTTTTAGAGGCAACACCGAGCGACTGAACGCTATATCAGCGTTTTAGAGGCAACGCCGAGTAATTGGAAAGCGAGGTCAGCATTTTTTAGAGGTAATGCCGAGCGACTTGAGACGATGCCAGAGGGCGACTTCAGCGTTTTAGAGGTAACACAGAGCGACTGAAAGGCGACGTCAGCGTTTTAGAGGCAACGCCGAGCGACTGAACACTGTTTCAGCGTTTTAGAGGCAACGCCGAGTGATTGGAAAGCGACGTCAGCATTTTAGAGGTAATGCCGAGCGACTGAACGCGATATCTGCGTTGTAGAGGCAACGCCGAGTGATAGCAGGCCGCGCGAGCCACTTTGAGGATGATAGCCGAGCGATGAGGTGGTGCATCGGTTTTTTTGGAAATAACTGCCGGATGACCACGTGGTACGCTGGGTGCTGACTGGGCACTTTTGAAACGGTATCTGGCTCGAGAATATCCCATAAGAGCTGCGCTTTTAGCCGCCTTTGCTTTCCGTGCCCTAGTTCTTGCTTTCCCGCTTCCGAATCCTCTCTGCCATTCGCCTCCTACTCTGCTTGCTGGTAGAATCGAGATGGCGCCCAAGAGGAAGACCTCGAGCTCGTCTGCTGTGGTGATTCCTCCAATCGACCCCAACAGCCAGTTGCCTTTCGCAGGTAACCACATGTCCATCATTTCTGAAGCTGAACTTCTCCACCTCGTATCTATCGGGGTCCTTCCTCCGCGAGAACTCTGTTCTTGGCAGATTTGCCATGGGTTTACTGTTCCGACAGAGGATACCCATGAGTCCGTTGTTTACGCCCCTTTCCTTCTCCGCGGCCTTGGCCTTCCCATCTCTCCCTTTTTCCGTGGCCTCCTTGATTTCTACCATATTAACTTGACCCATTTGAACCCCAATTCAATTCTGCAAATCTCCATTTTTGTTCATTTATGCGAGGCCTTTCTCGGCGTGCTGCCACATTTCGGTTTGTGGAAATACTTGTATCATTGTCGCCCTGGGATTGCCGGGGGACAACATCAGTTGGTCGGGGGTGCCAGCTTGGAGATGCGCCACGGGAGGAAAACTGAATATCTCGAGATCCCCCTCAAGGACAGTATTAAGGGATGGCGCCTAGAGTGGTTCATAGTTGAGAATTATGGGAATTCTCTCCCCTCCCGGTCGGGAAGACAGCCGGACGTCCGCACCCCAAGCTGGACCGAGTCTCCCACAGATCAGGAGGTAGTTGAGGCAGGTGTGTTGCTAGCTGAAGTTGGACTGCTGAAAGAGAGGGGGCTGACTGCTGAAGCTGTGGTTACTGATTTTGTTTTCAAGAATATTCAGCCACTGAAAGACAGGGCCTATCCAGCTTATCTGTATCGAGGGCTAGCCGACTCAACTCGGGTTACCAACAGGAGAATTCCTTCTGCAGACTTGGTGAGCCGACTTGAAATGATCCTCAGGGGCAAAGTGTCAAATGCTGGTGCTCCAGTGGCGTACTCGGCCTAGAACTTGCCTCCTCCCAAATCCTTCACCCTTTTCGTGTCGAATCCACCCATTACTGATGGTAGTTTGGGCCTTAGAGTGTGACCCTCTGCTGAAGAAGTTAGTGCTTTGGTTGCCTTGCTTGGGGAGATTCTTGATGACGAACGGCAGGTTCATTTTGAGGTGCCCCTGAACCCTAGTGATGCAGAGATAAGCGCTATGCTTGATTTGCTAGCTGAGGATTCATCCGACGCTGCTCCTGCTGGGACGTTGGTAGTGGCGCCCCTCCCAGAGGCTAATACGACTTTGGATGTTCAGAAGCATGTCAGTACTCGCCCGAGGCGCCCTTGCCGAACCAATCAGCCTGATCCTTCTGCTGATGAGCAGAAGAAGAAAAGAAGACGCCTCCGGCGAGTATCCAGTTTTGATCAGGACGCTGGTACCTCAGTTCCTACTACTGAAGAAGTACCTGCGACTGGATTTACCGACGCTGACCCCAATGGGTGTACTCAATCCGCTGTTGATCCCAATGTGGGTGCCCCATCTGTTGCCGATCCCAATGGGGGTGCTGCTTGTGCTGCCAATGTGGATGATGAGGAGGAAGAAAATGAGATTCCTTTGACTCGGAAAAACAGTCGGCAGTTCATCGCCAGTGGTGAAAGTAGCGGAGTTCCCTCTCCTGCTTTGTCTGCCCTCATTGGTCTGCAAGAACTATCCCTGGCCAACTTTGATCAGACTCTAGAGGATATGGTCCCAGAGGACTTGTTATCGAAGCCAGTGGATGATGGTGCAATGGAGGCTTGCGCTGACGTGCCCGATGCTGGGTTGAGGTCATCACGTGCCTCGTCGACCTTAGAGCGCGATCTCGAGGGTCGGGAGACTGACTTGGATCGTCCTGGTCCTATGGAAGTAGCTGAGGGCCCATCAACCTTAGAGGTGGTTACTGCAGAGAGCTTGGTCCTCAAGAATGGTGCTGACACATGCCCAGCCCCCGAGGGTGTCGCCGGGGATGACTTAGCTCGGGTGAAGAGTGTAAGCCACTGCCCAGCCCCCGAGGGTGCTGCCGGGGATGATCCGACTCAAGTGGGCAGTGCAAACTATGACCCAGCTCCCGAGGGTGCCCAAGCAGGGTCTCCTTCCTGTACTTCCATGGACGTTCATGCGGGATCTCCTCCACACTCTGGCTGTATGGTGGTAGCTCAAACCTTGGACCAGGGAGTCGCTTTAGAGGGCAGCGTCCCCGCTGATCGAGTATTTGGCTCTGTTGAAGGCACCGAGCTGATTCCTACTGGTTCGTTGCAAGCTGCTTCAGGTGGTGACCTTACGCCTGGTTATCAACTGATCTCTCCTGATTTGGGGATCCCTTCGTTCTTTTCCAACCTCCAGGTACTGTTATTTTAGCTTGATTTTCACATTGTATGAATTGCTGTCATTACACTCGTCTGTTTTCCTCATCAGGCTTTGGTGGATGGGATGGCTAGCCAGCTGAGGCTACATGGTGCTTCCGTCCCAGAAGTAGCTTCGTCTCTTGCATGTTGGAATCCAGTGTCACTTCAACATCGCGTCTCTGAATTGGAGGCAACCAACGCTGGTTAGTGCCCTTTTTGCTTCTCTTTGCCTTCGCTGTGAACTGCTTGACCTTCTGACCCCGTTTTGTTTGATTATCTCTTGCTAGGAATGACTCAGCAGATTTCAATTCTTGAGGAAAAACATTCCCGAGATCAGGCTGAATTGGTCCAGCGGTGTGCTGACTTCGAGGAGAAGTACTCTCAGAGCCAAACTGAACTGGGTCAAGTCTCTGCTGCCTTGGATGACGCCAATGCACTGAGTTCTTCTCTTCATGCTCAGCTCGATTCTGAAAAGGTAATTTACAAAATTGTGCTTTGCCTTGCTGTGCTCCTATTACTTGCTTGGTTTTTGAAGGAGTTGATTTTTGCTCGCAGGAAGAAAAGTGTATCCTCGCTGCCTCTCGTGACAGTCTTGACAGATTGTATCGCGATTCTAGCAACTCGCTGACCATCTTGGAGAGGAGTCACCGCTTTACAATGGAGGAATTGGACAATCAACGCTGTAAGCTGCAAGAATCCGCGGACGAAGTGACCCGCCTCAAGCAATTGATATTAGCAAAGGATGCTACCATCAAAGAACTCTGAGCTTCCAAAAAATCCATTGTCCAGGAGTTAGAAACTGCTCGACTGGCTGCTAAGGCTGCCGAAGAAACTTCTGTTACTCTCAGAGCCCAGCGCGACAGAGCCATGGACAAGGCTATTCGGGCGGGGCGAATCTTGATGAGGAGACCCGGTGTGGTTGTTCCTGAAGACATAAGGGCTGATGTGAATGCTGCCCCTGATTCCTCGAGTCGCCCTTCTTCGTCAGTCGCTCCTGAGAAAGACATTGCGAAATAAAGAAACATTTTGCGTGCTTTGAGCGCGCGGTTAGCATGATCGAGTATTTGTTAGAGGACATCAGTTCAGCATTCGAATGATACAATTACTCTCTTATTGTTTCAGAATTCATCAGTTCGCAAATTTGCAGTAGTGTAATGACGCGCGATGATTATGGAATTTTTGTTTGTGGGATTTAGAAGTCATCTCTGTATGAGTAATCATAATTACGTCAGATCGCCTTAAGTCGCTTGCTGACTTAAGTCGATTATTTTTGTTAATAGGGCGTAGTGGTCACCCTAAATTGCATAGGCATGAGCATGTTGTACCGGCTTAAGTCGCCACTGACTTTAGCCGATTGCTCCGTTAGTAGGGCATAGTGGCCACCCCGAGTTAAGTAAGCGTGAGCATGTTGTACCGCCTTAAGTCGTTGCCGACTTAAGTCGATTGCTCCGTTAGTAGGGCATAGTGGTCACCCCGAGTTAAGTAAGCGTGAGCATGTTGCACCGCCTTAAGTCGTTGCCGACTTAAGTCGATTGCTCCGTTAGGAGGGCATAGTGGTCACCCCGAGTTAAGTAAGCGTGAGCATGTTGCACCGCCTTAAGTCGTTGCCGACTTAAGCCGATTGCTCCGTTAGTAGGGCATAGTGGTCACCCCGAGTTAAGTAAGCGTGAGCATGTTGCACCGCCTTAAGTCGTTGCCGACTTAAGTCAATTGCTCCGTTAGTAGGGCATAGTGGTCACCCCGAGTTAAGTAAGCGTGAGCATGTTGCACCGCCTTAAGTCGTTGCCGACTTAAGTCGATTGCTCCGTTAGTAGGGCATAGTGGCCACCCCGAGTTAAGTAAGCGTGAGCATGTCAATCGTAAACAAACTGAGTATCTTTGAAGCCTCTTTTTTATTGATGACATATTTCCACTTTACAGAGTATATTGTCGTCCCAGCAGTTTTTGAAACACAGTTAGGGATAAAACTTTCTGAGGTGTTCTATGTTCCAGGAGTTCCCAACTTCTGTACCATCCATCTAAGTGAGACGATACGATCCGGGCCGAGTGACTTCTGCTACCATGAAGGGTCCTTCCCATAAGGGCGATAATTTGTGCCGTCCCTCCCCCGTTAGAATTCGGCGGAGGACAAGATCTCCTGCTGAGAAGGATCGTTGTCGCACAGCCTTGTCGTGATAGCGCCTTAGAGTCTGCTGGTACCGTGCTGATTGGATTACTGCGTTTAGCCGTTCTTCTTCAAGTACATCAATGTCCTCCAGCCTGGTGGCCTCAGCTTCTGCTATGCTTTCGAAGATCAACCTTGGCGCCCCAAACTTGAGAACAGCGGGTAGCACTGCCTCCGACCCATAGACCATGAAGAAAGGAGTGTTTCCATGCGGGGCTCGGCTAGGCTGGGTTCTTAGGCTCCAAACGACATAAGGCAATTCCCTTATCCACTTTCCTGTGAACTTTTCATTCTTATCGAAGACCTTTTTCCTGAGTGCCTCCAATATCATCCCGTTGGCTCGCTCAACCTGCCCGTTGGCTCTTGGATGTGCTACAGACGCATACTTGATCTGAATGCTCTTTTGCTCGCAGAAGTCGAAGAACTCTGAACTTGTGAAGTTGGATCCTAAGTCAGTTATGATGCTGTTTGGTATCCCGAATCTGAATATTATGTCTTGTATGAATTCCACGGCCTTAGCAGAGGTTAAAGAAGCAATGGGCTTGAATTCTATCCATTTAGTGAATTTGTCGATTGCTACCAACACATGAGTGTATCCCCCTTGAGCTTTCTTGAAAGGTCCAATCATATCCAGTCCCCAGCATGCGAAAGGCCAAGTTACTGGTATGGTCTGCAGTTGTTGTGCTGGCAGATGTTGTTGTTTTGACAAGTATTGGCAAGCTTCGCACCTCTGAACTAACTCGGCTGCATCATTCTTTGTTGTTGGCCAATAGAATCTTGACCTGAAGACCTTCCCGACTAGTGTTCTGGAGGCTGCATGTATTCCACATTGCCCAGCATGGACCTCCTCCAGAAGTTGCTTCCCAGTGGACGGGAGAATGCACTTCATGAGGACGCCTGATGCACCCCTTCTGTATAATGTCTCCCCAATGAGTGTGTAGTGAGCCGACTGTCTGGCAATGCGCTCTGCCGAGTTCTTGTCGTCTGGTTCTTCTTCATTCTTTATATACTTAATGATCGGCCTACTCCAGTCATCAGAGTCTGACTCGGGTTGATCTATGATGTTGCACTCTTCTGTTTGATCCATTGAGATATTCGGCTGTAGAATTTCTTGCACAAAGACTCCGGGTGGGACCTGAGTTCGACTAGATCCTAGCTTGGACAGTACATCGGCTGCTGTGTTCCGATCTCTTTCTACATGATGAAATTCTAGACCCTCGAATTTATCTTCCAGCTTTCGGACGGCAGTACAGTATTTTCCCATTGAATCGCTTGAACAATCCCACTCTTTGTTTATCTGGCTAATGACTACCAGAGAGTCTCCGTATACCATCAATCTCTTGATGCCCAATGATATGGAGATGTTCAATCCATGGATCAGAGCTTCATACTCGGCTACATTGTTGGAGGCCGGAAATAGCAACTGGAGGGCGTACTTGAGGTGTTCGCCTCCAGGTGCGGTGAAGAGAATCCCTGCTCCTGCTCCCTGCAGCTTCAGCGAGCCATCAAAATACATTTGCCATACTTCTGCAGTCTCTGGGTTATCTGGTACTTGCTGTTCAGTCCACTCTGATACAAAATCAACCAGTGCTTGAGTTTTGATGGCAGTGCGAGGTCGGAACTCGATGTCATGAGATCCCAGCTCGCAAGCCCACTTAGCTATTCGGCCAATGGCTTCCTTGTTGTGAAGAATATCCCCTATTGGAAAACCAGTGACTACTATGACTTTGTGGTCATCAAAGTAGTGACGCAGCTTGCGGGCAGTTAGAAGTACTGCGTATAATAGCTTCTGAACTTGAGGATACTTTTTCTTTGAGGGGCCCAGAACTTCACTGATGAAGTAAACAGGATGTTGTACTGGGTAGGCATGTCCTTCTTCTGATCGCTCGACTACCAACGCGGTGCTTACCATGTGAGTCGTGCAAGAGATATACAGTAGCAGATCTTTAGCTGGTTGAGTTGACGTAGCTCGTCGGGGTGGCTTCAGTACTGGTGGTGTCGTTAAGAATCTCTTCAGTGCATCTAGAGCTTCCTGTGCTTCTGAAGTCCACTGAAACTTATCCACCTTCTTGAGTAGCTTGTAAAACGGCAAACCTTTCTCCCCCAGCCTGGATATAAACTTGCTCAGAGCTGCCATACATCCAGTAAGTCGCTGAACCTTCTTTTGTGATCGAGGTGCTTCCATCTTCATGATAGCTTCAATCTTATCCGGATTAGCCTCAATTCCTCGGTGGCTGACGATAAACCCGAGTAACTTTCCTGCTGGTACCCCGAAAACACATTTTTCGGGATTAAGCTTCCATCTATACCGTCTCAGACTGTTGAAAACTAGCTGCAAGTCTTCGATGAAGTTTTCCGAATCCTCCATTTTGATTACCACATCATCTACCTAGGCCTCCACACGCTTGCCCCAGTGATCGGCTAAGCACGTTTGAATGGCCCTTTGATAAGTCGCTCCAGCGTTTTTGAGGCCGAACGACATGGAGGTATAACAGAAAGCACCAAACGGAGTGATGAACGCCGTTTTTTCCTCATCTTCCTTCGCCAAACTAATCTGATGATACCCGGAATAGCAATCCAAGAAAGACAACACAGAACACCCAGCGGTGGAGTCCACCACCTGATCTATCCTCGGGAGCCCGAAGGGATCCTTCGGACAGTGTTTGTTGAGATCGGTATAGTCGACGCACATGCGCCAATCCACTTTATTCTTTTTGAGTACAAGAACAGGGTTGGCTAACCACTCGGGGTGTAACACTTCTCTAATAAATTCAGTCGCGACCAAGCGAGCTAACTCGGCGCGAATGGCCTCTCTCTTGTCGGGCGTGAAACGACGTAGCTTTTGCCGAATCGGCCTTGCCTAGGGGTAGACCTTCAGTTTGTGCTCGGCCAGTTCTCTTGGGACTCCCGGCATATCCGTAGGTTGCCATGCGAATACGTCTCGGTTATCTTGCAGAAACTGGACGAGCACGCTTTCCTATTTGTCGTCCAAGCTGGAGCTGATGATGGCAGTCTTGCGCTCATCAGCGAACCCCAGGTTGATTCTTTTGGTTTCTTCAGTCGGCCGCATAGAGGTCGCGGTCTGAGCTTCGTTCGCCGGTGCTACAAGGTCCTCCTCAGGCTTAGAGTTCGCCAGTGTCGAAGAAGCCGCCGACGGCTTGGTGGTGAGGGCTGCTTGGATGGCCACTCGGAAACACTCTGCGGTGCCTTGGAAGTCGGCGCGCACAGTTATGATTCCTTGCGGCCCTGGCATCTTCAGTATCATATATGTGTAATGAGGGATGGCCATGAATTTGGCCAGTCCCGGCCTCCCGATGATGGCGTTGTACCCACAGTCGAAGTTCGCCACTTCGAACCTCAGGAACTCGGTTCTGTAGTTCTCCGGAGTTCCGAAGGTGACTGGCATGTAGATGTGGCCCAGCGGGTATTCCCCTTCCGTCGGCACGATGCCGAAGAAAGGAGTGTCCGACTCGTGGAGCTCTTTGAGGTGAACTCCCAAGCCTTGGAGTGTCCGGGGGAAGGTGATGTTGATGCTGCTTCCCCCGTCCACTAGCACCTTCTTTACCCGGCTCTCTCGGATCACCGGGTCAACGAGGAGCGGGTATTTGCCTGGATGGTCGAAGTTGAGCCATTGATCCTCCCGAGTGAAAGTGATCGAGTGTTCCGACCACCGGTATGGGGCGGGAGGACCGGTGGTCGCCACCAGTATCTGGCGGTCGTTGAGCTTTTGTTGTCTTTTGTTCTCCTGCGACCCATGTCCGCCGAAGATGATGTTGACCTCCCTATCGACACGTGGGAAAGCTCCTCCTCCTCCCTCCTCCTGCTGATGGGGTTGTCGTGGTTCATCTGGTCCTCTTCTCGGGGGAGGAGGAGGTAGAGGTTGGAAGGGTCGGCCGTGTCCGACGGAATGCTTGAAGTCCCGGCAGTTACGAAGAGTGTGGCGCATGTCCTTGTGGTACGGGCACTGGGCGTCGAGGATGTCGTCCAGCGTGCGTTCGCCTCCACGAGGTCCTCCTCGGGCGCGAGAGGCAGGTGGTCCGGCGGCGTGTACTTCTTCGCGAGGCCTCTTCTCCCATCGTTTGTCGGGTTGCTGGTTTGCGTCGCGTCGTGGTGCTGCCGGTGCGGGCTTTGTTCCTCCGATGAGGTCCTTGGCCCGCTCGTCGGCGGTGATGTAGAGGTCGGTTTCCCAGAACAGCTCCTCGGAGGTAGTCGGTGCCTTCTGTAGTATGGCTCGGACGAAAGCCGAGTCATTGGATCCTCTGTAGAAGTCCTCGATCACGGCTGCCTCCGTGACCTCGGGGATACGATTTCTCATGGTCTGAAACCTTTTGAGGTACGACCGAAGAGTCTCGTCCCCCCGGCGCTTGATGGATTTGAGGTCCCACGGTTGCGCCGGCTTGTCGGAGAGGGACTGGAAGTTGGCGGTGAAACGTCGACTGAAGTCGCCCCAGTCGTCGATGCAGTGTCGGGGTAGATGTCGCAGCCATTGCAGCGCGTCTTGCCCAAGGACAATGGGTAAGTACGCGGTCATCACGTCTTCGGACGCCCCGGCAGCTCGAGCAGCGGTGGTGTAGACGGCTAGCCAACCCCCTGGATCCTGCTTAGGTTCATATTTGTCGACATTGGATACCTTGAAGTTGGGAGGCCACTGGGTGGCCCTAAGGCGCGGAGTAAGTGCAGATACTCCGCACGTGTCCTCCTGTCGTCGGGGATGATGTCTGTCCCGGGGAGGGGAGTTGTGGTTGTGGTTCCTCGACCGTCCCCGGGTGGTACCGCCAGTTGAGGCCATTGCCGACTCAGTTCTGGTGGCCTGGCTCTGAGCCGGGATGCCATGATCCCTGTCGTACTCCTCCCGGTGGCGAATCTCGTTCTCATGCCACCGTTCGCGCGAAGCATTGATGGAGCTTCGCGCGTCTCGGCGACTGTTGATGGCGTGTCGTAGATCGTTCGGTGGGTGAGCAAGCGGTAGAAGATGGTTGGTCGCCTGGGTGAATAGTCGTCGGTAGCCCTCAGCGTCGGGAGTCCGAGGAAGTCCATCAGCTATCCGAGCTAGTACCCCTCCGACTTCGCTCGGCGTGTTCATAGCTCGGGCGAAGTCAGGATTCAGGTTGCGCCCGAAGAATGGATTCTCCCGGCGTTGCCTTGCATCTTGCTCGGCTTGTTCCTGAGCCCGTCGGCGATCACGTCGTCGGGAGTTCCTTCGTTCTCTGAAGACGCGTTCTTCCGGAGTTTCTCCTATCTCCGAGACCTCGTCTCGCGAGACAGGCTGCTCCGGATCCCGTTCTCTGGCCGCGTGATGTCGTCGAACGTTCCTGCGCCGATTCCTCCGTCGGCGGGATTCTCGTTGAGGCGGTTCTTCTCCGGGTGCGGTCGGCTCGTCGTCGGAGACGGTAGGCGACTCCACTCTCCCGATGAAGAGGACGTCGGGGTAGAATGGTGCTGCTGTCATGGCGGCCTTCTTTCCGTTCTCCTTTGAGGCCGGAGGAACGGAAAGAACAACTTGCTTCTCCCTGGTCTCCTTCTTCCTCGCGATCTGTGTCCATTCTTTTGTCGGAGAAGTAGAAAGTGGAGTTCTCCGGGTCAGCGAGCCCTCGGCCCCCGACTTTCCGGAGACGATCTTTTTCCGGAGAGCTGGAGGTTGCGCTTCTCCGACATTTTCGGAGTTCGTTGGAAGAGACTTCTTTTCCGGCGGATCCGCGATACGGTGTAGAATTCCCTCTTCATCCGCTACAGATGAGATTGTTCCGAAGCAGAATACGGATCCAGGACGCAGGGTGATCTTGCTGTAGAAGGTGACGGCCATTGAGCTAGCTTGGATCGTCGACACACCCCCTACCTGGCGCGCCAGCTGTCGGTGTTTTGGGTCCGACCGCACACCCGGGGTTGCCCCTCAAGGTGTTTTTAGGAGTAGGACGGTGTCAACAACTATAGCAAAATGGTTCGTGCCGATTGCACGAGGGACAGTGGACAAGGTTTACAGGTTCGGGCCGCTTAGAGATGCGTAACACCCTACGTCCTGGTGAGTATGCTTGGTGAACAAGGTTACAAGAGAGCTCTCTGAATTGAGAATGCAGAGAGTTGATGTGGGTGGCTAAGTAATAGGGTCGACCGTTCTGAAGGGGTGCCCCTAGGCCTTATATACTCGACCGTGGGGCAATACATGTGGATATGATAACGACGAGTAGCTAAAAGATAGTGAACTTCTTGAGTTTATCTCCGTGTAACCCTGCCGGCTTATCCTCGTATGCCTCCGTTGCATGGGGGCTCCAGCGCGGGAAAGTCGGATCTCTGTTGTGGTCGCTCGCTCGACGTTGTGGGTCGTCCGGGTTTACACCAATCCTGCCTCATGTCGATCTGCTCTGCTGGTTGTCTCTCCCCAGGCCCACGAAAGAATGACCTTATGATTTATTGGGCCCTTGGGCCTTTCGTGAGGTCTTTTACTCTTTAGTGGACCCGGGGGATATCTATCCCCCACAGGTGCTGCACCAGACCACTTATGTAGAGAGCTCTCAGAAGTGATTTCCGCGGCCTAGTACACCAGACCAGTCTGGTGTGCACAGGATAACTCGGGTTCAACGACTCTTCAAGATTCAACGGTCGACTCCAATAGCTAGGTAACGTGACTGCTAGCGTGGTAGTGTCATATGGTGCACCGGACTGGTCTGGTGCCATCGCAGAAGGTAGGCACCCAGTCAGGATCCCAGTGATTCTGCTACTGTTGGAGGTTCGATGGTGCACTAGATGGGTGGTGCACTCGAGGAAAGGAGCAATCAATCAAACGACTCTTTGAGGGGTTTGGGGCTATAAATACCCCTCCAAACAGTCCATTCAACACGCCAATCACCACTAGAGTTGTGCACCATTCCCAAACACTTGTGCAACACCTTTGAACCACTCCCCATATGAATAGAGACATACATTCTAGAGTGTGTGCTCTTGTTATCTCCATTTGTGGTGATGTGTTTCTGTGTTCTTACACTTGTGTTGGTGACACTCTGTTGTAAAGCATAACTGAGAGCACCTAGAGGGGGGGGGGTTAATAGGTGATCCTGTAAAAACTTAAAACTTAAAGCCACAAAACTTGATTAAGTGTTAGCACAATGAAATCAAGTGGCTAAGGACTGAGCTCTTGTGAAACACAATAGTCACAGTGAGAACAAGCACAAGAGACACGATGGTTTATCCCGTGGTTCAGCCAAGTACAACACTTGCCTAATCCACGTTGTGGCGTCCAAATGGACGAGGGTTGCACTCAACCCCTTTCAAGTGATCCAAGGATCCACTTGAATACCACGGTGTTTTCCTTTCTTTCACTATATCCCGTTTGCGAGGAATCTCCACAACTTGGAGCCTCTCGCCCTTACAAATGATGATCTCAAAGAAGCACGGATGTAAGGGAGGGAAAAGCAACACACACAAGTCTCAAAAGCAACAGCACAAACACGCACACTAGTCGCAACTTGAGCTCTAAGTTCACACACGGAGTTCTCAACTCAAGAGGAGCTCAAATTGCTATCACAAAGAATCAAATGCGCTAGAATGAAGTCTTGGTGCTTAGAGATGATCAGAGAATGCTTGTATCTCTCCTCCATGCGTCTAGGGGTCCCTTTTATAGCCCCAAGGCAGCTAGGAGCCGTTGAGAGCAATCCAGGAAGGCAATTCTTGCCTTCTGTCGGGTGGCGCACCGGACAGTCCGGTGTGCCACCAGACAGGCACTGTTCAGTGTCCGGTGCAGATTGCTTTCCTAAATTGGCGTAGCCGACCGTTGAAGATTTTGAGCCGTTGGCGCACCGGACACTGTCATATGCACATCGGACAGTCCGGTGCCCCCCATCAGACCGTTGGCTCGGCCACGCGTCACGCGCGGATTGCGCGACCGACCGTTGGCTCGGCCGACCGTTGGCTCACCAGACAGTCCGGTGAATTTTAGCCGTACGCCGCCAACGAATTCCCGAGAGCGGCCAGTTGACCAAACTCCAGCCTGGCGCACCGGACACTGTCCGGTGCACCTAGACTGCGCAGAGTCTTGGCTGCTCCAGCCAAGTCTTTTTCCTTTTGTGTTTTCTCTGATTCTAGCACTTAGACAAATATGTTAGTACACAAAAAACAATGTACTAAGTCTAGAATCATACCTTATTGATGTTTTGCACTTCATCCACCATTTTGCACAATTTACACTTTAAACCATTTGTGTTGGGCACTTAATCACCAAAATACTTAGAAATGGCCCAAGGGCACATTTCCCTTTCAATCTCCCCCTTTTTGGTGATTTATGCCAACACAACAAAAAGCAACTAAAAGAAGTACAACATTAATCCAATTTTGAACAAGAATTGTTTTTGATTCAAATTTGGCATATTTGGATCATCCTTTGCCACCACTTGGTTTGTTTTTGCAAATCAACTTCAATTTCCTATCTCTAAGTCAAACACACTTGTTGAGGCATAAAGAGAGGTGTTCCAAGAGAAATTGATCAAAGATTCAAAAACTCCCCCTTTTTCCCATAATCAAACATTCTCCCCATAAGAGGCCAACTTTTGACAAAAAGAGACACTTAGAGTATTTTGACAAAACAAAAGCTCTAACTCTATTATTTTCAAAATTCTCAAGTGGTAGTTGATCCATTTGCTTTAGGCCTTAATTTCTCCCCCTTTGGCATCAAGCACCAAAACGGGATTATTTTTGGCCCTTTAACCCCATTGCCTCACCAAAATCTTCAAGTAAGAGTAAAAAGGCAATAAGATCATGGAGATGAACTTGGAATTAGTTACCCTCTCATCGGAGTGCAGTGGAAGTCTTTCACGGTCCAAGTCCACCTTTTCCTTTCGATCCACTTTTGAGACTAAAACAAGTCAACTTAAACACAAGGTTAGTCTCAAAGTGTCAAGTTGTAGCATGCCTCCCCCTCAATAAGTGCATCACTTGCAATTGGACTTGTGAGGTCCGGGGATCATGGGTACAACTTGAGCACCATAAATAAGGAACAAAATGCATAAAGGAACATGATCAAAGGCATAAAACACATGTATGCTATAGATCAATCCAAGTTACGCGAATCTAAGACATTTAGCTCATTACGCAGCCTGCAAAAGGTCTTCTCATCTAAAGGCTTGGTAAAGATATCGGCTAGCTGGTTCTCGGTGCTAACATAAAACACTTCGATATCTCCCTTTTACTGGTGGTCTCTCAAAAAGTGATGCCGGATGTCTATGTGTTTTGTGCGGCTGTGTTCAACAGGATTATCCGCCATGCGGATTGCACTCTCATTGTCACATAGGAGTGGGACTTTGCTCAGATTGTAGCCAAAGTCCCTAAGGGTTTGCCTCATCCAAAGTAGTTGCGCGCAACACTGTCCTGCGGCAACATACTCGGCCTCAGCGGTGGATAGGGCAAAAGAAGTTTGTTTCTTAGAACTCCAAGACACCAGGGACCTTCCTAAGAATTGGCACGTCCCTGATGTACTCTTCCTATCAACCTTGCATCCAGCATAATCGGAGTCTGAGTATCCAATCAAGTCAAAGGTAGACCCCTTTGGATACCAGATCCCGAAATAAGGCGTAGCAACTAAATATCTAAGTATTCGCTTAACGGCCACAAGGTGACACTCCCTTGGATCAGATTGAAATCTAGCACACATGCATACGCTTAGCATAATATCCGGTCTACTAGCACATAAGTATAGCAAGGAACCTATCATAGACCGGTATGCCTTTAGATCAGCGGACTTACCTCCTTTGTTGAGGTCGACATGTCCGTCGGTTCCCATTGGAGTCTTTGCGGGCTTGGCGTTTGTCATCCCAAACCGCTTGATCAAGTCCTGCGTGTACTTCGTTTGGGAGATGAAGGTGCCGTCCTTGAGTTGCTTCACTTGGAACCCAAGGAAGTAGTTCAACTCGCCCATCATTGACATCTCAAATTTTTGAGTCATCACCCTGCTAAACTCTTCACAAGACTTTTGGTTAGTAGAACCAAATATTATGTCATCGACATAAATTTGGCATACAAATAAGTCACCACCACAAGTCTTAGTGAATAAAGTTGGATCGGCTTTCCCAACCTTGAAAGCATTAGCAATTAGAAAATCTCTAAGGCATTCATACCATGCTCTTGGGGCTTGCTTAAGTCCATAGAGCGCCTTAGAGAGCTTACACACGTGGTCGGGGTACCGTTCATCCTCAAAGCCAGGGGGTTGCTCTACATACACCTCCTCCTTGATTGGCCCGTTGAGGAAAGCGCTCTTCACATCCATTTGGAACAACCTGAAAGAATGGTGAGCGGCATAGGCTAACAAAATGCGAATAGACTCTAGCCTAGCCACAGGAGCAAAAGTCTCCTCAAAGTCCAAACCTGTGACTTGGGCATAACCTTTTGCCACAAGTCTAGCTTTGTTCCTTGTCACCACTCCGTGCTCGTCTTGTTTGTTGCGGAACACCCACTTGGTTCCCACAACGTTTTGCTTGGGACGTGGCACCAGTGTCCAAACTTCATTTCACTTGAAGTTATTAAGCTCTTCCTGCATGGCCAACACCTAGTCCGGATCTAGCAAGGCCTCTTCTACCCTGAAAGGCTCAATAGAAGAGAGAAAAGAGTAATGCTCACAAAAATTAGCTAATCTAGAGCGAGTAGTTACTCCCTTGCTTATATCACCCAATATCTGGTCGACAGGATGATTCCTTTGAATCGTCGCTCGGACTTGAGTTGGAGGGGCTTGAGGTGCTTCTTCCTCCATAACATCATTATCTTGTGCTCCCCCTTGACCACACGCCTCCTCTTGATGAACCTGTTCATCAGTTTGAGTTGGGGGATGCACCATTGTTGAGGAAGAAGGTTGATCTTGCTCCTTTTGTTCCTATGGTCGCACATCTTCAATCGCCATGGTGCGTATTGCGGCCGTTGGAACATCTTCTTCATCTACATCATCAATATCAACTTGCTCTCTTGGAGAGCCATTAGTCTCATCAAATACAACGTCGCTAGAGACTTCAACCAGACCCGATGATTTGTTGAAGACTCTATACGCCTTTGCATTTGAGTCATAACCTAACAAAAACCCTTCTACAGCTTTGGGAGCAAATTTGGAATTCCTACCTTTCTTCACTAGAATGTAGCATTTACTCCCAAATACACGAAAATATGAAACATTGGGTTTGTTATCGGTTAGAAGTTCGTACGACGTCTTCTTAAGGAGGCGATGAAGGTAGACCCGGTTTATGGCGTGGCAAGTCGTGTTCACGGCTTCTGACCAAAACCGCTCGGGCGTCTTGAACTCTCCAAGCATCGTCCTCGCCATGTCTATGAGCGTCCTGTTCTTCCTCTCTACCACACCGTTTTGCTGTGGTGTGTAGGGAGCGGAGAACTCGTGCTTGATTCCTTCCTCCTCAAGGTACTCCTCTACTTGAAGGTTCTTGAACTCGGATCCGTTGTCGCTCCTTATCTTCTTCACCTTGAGCTCAAATTCATTTTGAGCTCTCCTTAGGAAGCGCTTGAGGGTCCCTTGGGTCTCAGATTTATCCTGCAAAAAGAATACCCAAGTGAAGCGGGAAAAATCATCAACAATAACAAGACCATACTTACTTCCCCCTATGCTGAGATAGGCGACGGGTCCGAAGAGGTCCATATGAAGTAGCTCCAAAGGTCTTGACGTGGTCATCACATTTTTGCTATGATGAGTACTTCCCACCTGTTTACCTGCTTGACAAGCTGCACAAGGTCTATCTTTTTCGAAAGATACATTTGTTAGACCTAACACATGTTCCCCCTTTAGAAGCTTATGAAGGTTCTTCATCCCAACATGTGCTAGACGGCGATGCCACAGCCAGCCCATGCTAGTCTTAGCAATTAAGCATGCATCTAGACCGGCCTCTTCCTTCGAAAAATCAACTAAATAAAGTTTGCCGTCTAGTACACCCTTAAAAGCTAATGAACCATCACACCTTCTAAAGACGGACACATCTACATTGGTAAATAAACAATTGTAACCCATATTACAAAGTTGACTAACGAACAACAAGTTATACCCGAGCGATTCAACTAAAAACACATTAGAGATGGAATGCTCGGATGAAATAGCTATTTTTTCTAGTCCTTTAACCTTGCCTTGGTTCCCGTCACCGAATATGATTGAATCTTGGGAATCTTTGTTCTTGACGTAGGAGGTGAACATCTTCTTCTCCCCCGTCATGTGGTTTGTGCATCCGCTGTCGATAATCCAGCTTGAGCCCCCGGATGCATAAACCTGTAAGGCAAATTAGGCTTGGGTTTTAGGTAACCAACTCTTGTTGGGTCCTACAAGGTTAGTAACAATAGCCTTAGGGACCCAAATGCAAGTTTTGTCTCCCTTGCATTTTGCCCCTAGTTTCCTAGCAACCACTTTCTTATTTTTACATGTGAGTACAAAATTAGTGTTGCAGGCATGTATAACAGTAGCATTTTCATTATGCATTTTCCTAGGCACATGAACAACATTTCTCCTAGGCATATGATGAATAATAGTTTTCCTTGGCAAATCTCTACCATGCACAAAGGAAGAACTTGAAGCAATCATGGCATGTGAATCATAAACATCACAACTCCTATTATGATAAGCATTTCTAGAAAATTTTCTATCATAAATAAATGCATGATTCTTTTGACTACTATTAGCCATAGGAGCCTTCCCCTTTTCCTTGTTGAAAATGGGAGCTCTTTGGCTTGTTAAGTTCTTGTCTTCCCTCTTGAAGCCAAGCCCATCCTTAATTGAGGGGTGTCTACCAATGGTGTAAGCATCCCTTGCAAAGTTTAGTTTATCAAAATTACTCTTGCTAGTCTTAAGTTGAGCATTAAGACTATCCACTTCATCATTTAATTTAGAAATGGAAATTAAGTGTTCACTACAGGCATCAACATTAAAATCCTTACACCTATTGCAAATCGCAACATGTTCTACACAGGAGATTGATTTATTGGCTATTTCTAACTTAGTATTTAAGTCATCATTGATACTCTTTAGACTAGAAATAGACTCATGACAAGTAGATAATTCACATGAAAGCATTTCATTTCTTTTAACTTCTAAAGCAAGAGACTTTTGCACACTTACAAATTTATCATGCTCTTCATATAAAAGATCCTCTTGCTTTTCTAGCAATCTATTCTTCTCATTCAACGCATCAATTAATTCATTGATCTTATCAATTTTAGTTCTATCTAAGCCTTTGAATAAACTTGCGTAGTCTACTTCATCATCACTAGATTCATCATCACTTGAAGAAGCATATGAACTAGTATTTCGAGTGCTTACCTTCTTCTCCTTTGCCATGAGGCAGGTGTGATGCTCGTTGGGGAAGAGAGACGATTTGTTGAAGGCCGTGGTGGCGAGTCCTTCGTCGTCGGAGTCGGACGAGGAACAATCCGAGTCCCATTCTTTTCCAAGGTGTGCCTCGCCCTTAGCCTTCTTATAAACCTTCTTGTTCTCTCTCTTCCCATTCTTTCCTTGTTCCTGGTCACTATCATTATCGGGACAGTTAGCAATAAAGTGACCAATCTTACTACACTTGAAGCAGGAGCGCTTTCCCTTTGTCTTGCTCTTGTTGGGATGCTCCTTGCGACCTTTGAGCGCCGTCTTGAAGCGTTTGATGATGAGGGCCATTTCATGCTCATTCAGCCCGGCCGCCTCAACTTGCGCCACCTTGCTAGGTAGCGTCTCCCTGCTACTTGTTGCTTTGAGAGCAACCTTTTGAGGCTCGTAGATAGGCATTGGGCCATTCAACGCCTCATCAACATATCTTGCCTCCTTGATCATCATTCGCCCGCTTACAAACTTTCCGAGTATTTCCTCGGGCGTCATCTTGGTGTACCCAGGATTTTCATGAATAGAGTTTACAAGATGAGGATCAAGGACAGTGAAGGACCTTAGCATAAGTCGGACGACGTCGTGGTCTGTCCATCTCGTGCTTCCATAGCTCCTGATTTTGTTGACCAGGGTCTTGAGCCTGTTGTACGTTTAGGTTGGCTCCTCCCCCTTGATCATTGCAAACCTTCCTAGTTCGCCTTCCACCAATTCCATCTTGGTGATCATGGTGGCATCATTCCCCTCATGCGAGATCTTGAGGGTGTCCCAAATCTGCTTGGCGTTATCCAAGCCGCTCACCTTATTGTACTCTTCCCTGCATAAGGATGCTAATAGAATAGTGGTAGCTTGTGCATTTTTGTGAATTTGTTCATTGATAAACATGGAATTATCCGTACTATCAAAATGCATTCCATTTTCTACTATCTCCCATATACTTGGATGAAGAGAAAACAAGTGGCTACGCATTTTGTGACTCCAAAATCCGTAGTCCTCTCCATCAAAGTGAGGAGGTTTACCAAGAGGAATGGAAAGCAAATGAGTAATCGAATTATGCGGAATACGAGAATAATCAAAAGAAAAGTTTGAGTTGACTGTTTTCTTTTTCTCGTCGTCGTCATCTCTTTGGGAAGAAGAGGACTCGTCACTGTCGTAGTAGACTATCTTCTTGATGCGCCTCTTCTTCTTTCCATCCTTCTTCTTATGGCTTGAGGCCGAGTCAGTGGGCTTGTCGTCTTTTGGCTCATTGAGGAAGGACTCCTTCTCCTTGTCGTCGATCACCATCCCCTTTCCCTTAGGATCCATCTCTTCGGGCGATTAGTCCCTTTCTTGAAGAGAACGGCTCTGATACCAATTGAGAGCACCTAGAGGGGGGGGGGGTGAATAGGTGATCCTGTAAAAACATAAAACTTAAAGCCACAAAACTTGATTAAGTGTTAGCACAATGAAATCAAGTGGCTAAGGACCGAGCCCTTGTGAAACACAATAGTCACAGTGAGAACAAGCACAAGAGGCACGATGGTTTATCCCGTGGTTCAGCAAAGTACAACACTTGCCTACTCCACGTTGTGGCGTCCCAATGGATGAGGGTTGCACTCAACCCCTTTCAAGTGATCCAAGGATCCACTTGAATACCATAGTGTTTTCCTTTCTTTCACTATATCTCGTTTGCGAGGAATCTCCACAACTTGGAGCCTCTCGCCCTTACAAATGATGATCTCAAAGAAGCACGGATGTAAGGGAGGGAAAAGCAACACACACAAACACAAGTCTCAAAAGCAACAGCACAAACACGCACACTAGTCGCAACTTGAGCTCTAAGTTCACACACAAAGTTCTCAACTCAAGAGGAGCTCAAATTGCTATCACAAAGAATCAAATGCGCTAGAATGTAGTCTTGGTGCTTAGAGATGATCAGAGAATGCTTGTATCTCTCCTCCATGCGCCTAGGGGTCCCTTTTATAGCCCCAAGGCAGCTAGGAGCCGTTGAGAGCAATCCAGGAAGGCATTTCTTGCCTTCTGTCGGGTGGTGCACCGGACAGTCCGGTGTGCCACCGGACAGGCACTGTTCAATGTCCGGTGCAGATTGCTTTCCTAAATTGGTGCAGCCGACCGTTGAAGATTTGGAGCCGTTGGCGCACCGGACACTGTCTGGTGCACACCGGACAGTCCGGTGCCCCATCAGACCGTTGGCTCAGCCACGCGTCACACGCGGATTGCGCGGCCGACCGTTGGCTCACCGGATAGTCCGGTGCACCACCGAACAGTCCGGTGAATTTTAGCCGTACGTCGCCGACGAATTCCCGAGAGCGGCCCGTTGACGAGACTCCAGCCTAGCGCACCGGACACTGTCCGGTGCACCCAGACTACGTAGAGTCTTGGCTGCTCCAGCCAAGTCTTTTTCCTTTTGTGTTTTCTCTGATTCTAGCACTTAGACAAATATGTTAGTACACAAAAAACAATGTACTAAGTCTAGAATCATACCTTATTTATGTTTTGCACTTCATCCACCATTTTGCACAATTTACACTTTAAACCATTTGTGTTGGGCACTTAATCACCAAAATACTTAGAAATGGCCCAAGGGCACATTTCCCTTTCAATAACGAGAGACTCTAGCTTATGGAGTACCTTATGGAGACTCTGTCTCTTTTCATTGAAGATATAAGGGCTCAAGCTTGATCATTGGGATCGCTTGAGAGGGTTCAAAGAGATCTCGTCCTTTAGGACACCTCAATGGAGACATAGGTTCTTTGGAATAGAACCATGGCCAAACTAATCGATTGTCTCTCTTTGTGTGTGTTTTGCATTTGCTTGATTTTGTTCTTCTCTTTCTTACTCTTTAAGTTCTCTTGTTTGGACTTTGATTTAAATCATTTGAGTTTCTCTCTTAGTAAATCTCATATTCATAAGAGCAACAAGTCAAAGAGAACTTTCATCTCCCTTCCACTATTCCAATTTGATTATCCCTTGTTCTAACCTCTAACTTGGGATCTAGTTTGTTTTAAGTGTTGAATTTTTTCAGGTGTTGCCTATTCAACCCCCCTTTAGGCAACTGTCACAATCACCGTTGTGCCGCCTCCGGATGCTCTCGACCATGCCCTAGCCGACGCCCAACCACACTTGGCCACCTATACTAGGTATGCAAATGGTATGGATATTATCCATTTGTATTCAAATTCGATCCATCTAAGAGGGATGAGATCCAATCCGTATCTAAATCTAGGTATTCAGTATCTAATTCATATTCATATACTTAAAGTTGGATAATTAAGATGTCGATATCCATTCAAATCGTATCTGACACAACTTGATAATATTCGTATCCGATCTAAAACCGAAGAGCAAATATGAAAACAATTATGGAACGAGTAATATCTATCCATATCTGGTCTGATTACATCCCTAACTTTTGATACATGCTTGCCCCCAACTGCTCCCAATCGAGAATTTGTGCACCTAACCACCTTTGGTCCACACATGACCTCTGACCGCTCCTCAACATCGCCTTTGGTCGTGCTGGCCCTTGCCATGACCCACACCTGATTATCGACCTCATCACGCTACCTCCGATTGTGCCCGACTACCATGGCTCTAGCACGCCCTTTCGTGTGTTTTTTCTTCATGCAAATTTGTCGAAAGAGATAGAAAGGATCAGATACAGTGATAAGTGGGCCTTACTCTAAGAGCAAATTAGGTAATTCTAACTAACACGACATTCGACAGCCAGAAACAGTAAAAAATAAGGAATTCTCATCGAAAATGACTTATTTTTAGTGACTTTAGTGTTATTTTTGGTGGCCACATATCGTCAAAAGTTTGGTGTCAAAAATAGGGTTTATTTTTGGTGGTTGTAGGACAACCGATGAAAATAACCCTGACATGATTACTTTCGGCGACTGCTACTGGCCGCCAAAAATAAGCTAACTTTTTTTCGACGACGGCAACAAGCCATCGAAAATATATCATTTGAGGAATGCAGAATTTTTCTACACATCCATATACAAATCACATACTAACTCCATGTCCATATACAATTCATATTTCATCAATTCGTCATTCAACATCATATACACATACTCGTATAATTCATTATTCACCATTACATTGAAATAACCAAATATACACATATTACCCATTCAACAATACTATACCATCATAATCAACAACATTCAAATATCATTAAGAAAGTCATTGATAAAGCAAGCGAATATATTAATTCTCATATAGCAAAAAACTGAGTTTTTAAACTAAGCATCATTGAAGTTGTGTCCGCTAATGCCAAAAGTGAATATGTTATTGACAAAGTCAGTAGCCCGTTCATCATGTAATAAAGAGTAAAGTTCACCATTAGAGAATAAATTTGGAGTTAAATATTATAAGTGACAAAATGAGTATAGTCATTGAGGTATAATCAATTAACCTTGTCTCTAGATGCCGATACCACCGATGGAGGGGTATGATATAGGTTTGTCATTTTTACTTCTGATCTCTAGTATATATATAAGTTCAAGTAGATTAAATAGGTAGAATTGGGTATGTTCAGTTAGAACATAACAAGTGTAATTTCATTCGTTGAATTTATACAAATGAAGCTAGAATTTACTAAGTTTGCCTACATTGACTAAATATGTCTAGAATATGCTTACTTGAAATGTATTAGTTAAGTTGAACTGAATTTAAGAAAGTTTATCGAACCTCAACTCCAAGATGTCCTAGAGGATACTACGACAACATCAACAGTGGTGGCGGTGACGATGGTGGTGGTTGATGCCACTGCGGCAAGACATTTGTATGATGTTGCTACAAAATTAACTGTAAATGCAACTAGTTAGTAGTGTTAAATGGTAGGAATGCTAATTGTTCCAAAATTATACTTTATTATTTCAATTTTATTATTGAGTGATGTAGTTAGCAAACTACTCTTGTTGTTGCCTATGGTACTCTTGTTGCCTTGTGTTGTACTTGTTTTGCGTCCTTGTTGCCTCCTCTAGATTCTCGATGATAACATCTTGCTCTGTATGGCGACATCGGCTACTACTACCACGAGGAAGATCTGATATGTGATCAGGCATCTCTTAAGTTGATTACCCCGGCAAACATGGCATAGCTTCAAAATTTAAAATATGCAAATTAGTTAGAGATAATAACAAAATTTAAGATATTATAATCTCATTATTCATGCACTTTTCCACCACCACTAGCATGCACCGTCATCCGTCATTGAGTAAATCGATCCATCCCACCAATCAAATTTTTTTACCATGGCGTCAAACCATCTCATCTTGTTGCTCATGTAATTAAAAAACAAATTTAGAACTTAGAGCTTAAATGTTTCACAAAAAATTCTAAATTCTAAAGAACTGATCAATCGTTCCGACGCTTGCTAGATGCATAGAACCTCGGATTATGCTAGGTCTAGTTCCCTATGCCCATGAAGATACACATCAATGGTGATATATCAACAACAATTTGAGCTTCATATGTATATCAATTAGTATCATATAACTATTGTCATGGTTTCGGAAACCAGAGCCAGTAATATTTATGTACGGAGATGCTAGCGCGGACTTACTCCGAATGGTGAGTCATTGGAACTCGAGCAATGATTTGAGATGGTGGGTTATATTAGTTCAGGCTTGCGCTGAAGTCTAGTCTAGTGCTGATCGTAGTATTACCGAGGACGTGTTACAACTGATGTACTTGTGTGTTAAGAAAAAGAAGGATTCTTTCCCTTTTATACTTTACTAGGTGAGTGCCCGTGCGTTGCAACGGAACCGTATAATAACACGATAACTTATGTATATATGTGTGTTATATTGTTATAGATATGTGCCCGTGCGTTGCGACGGAAGTAAAATATTTGTATGAAACATTGATACGGAACGACAAACATCACTATAATATGCAAAATTCGTGTGAAAAACATTATCAATATCACACAAATTATTTCTAAAAAGTTAATTTATAATTTTTAATTACAGACAAATGTGTCGACAACTGTACACTAATCAGCTAATCCTTTTTAGCGATATCGTTAAGTCTCTATTGTATGTTTGCAGGGATGGCATATCGGCACGAATTGTCCTCATAACTTAACAGATCAATCACAGTTTCTTCGAAAAATCTTTGCATCCTACAAACAAAGACATAAGAGAACAAAACATATTTTCTTGTAGAACGAGATAGCTGGAATGTATGTTTTGAACATAAAACTAACGTACTACACTAACCCCAACAAATTCCATTCGTCTGTTATTCCCCCACATGGCCATAGCTTATAGAACGAGGTAGCTGGTATTAAACCTATAGAATAAACCTATACAATGATTATCATAGAAAAAATTTAAACTGCTGAGAAGGTGGTACGAAGAAAATACCCTCTTAAGTCAATTGGAACACCAGTCTGAATTGTATGTTCCCACTTAAAGATATCCTCTACCCATCCAGAATGTTTCTTGCTGTAAACAATCTTATATTTTTTCGAGGCCATGATAATCGCTTCCGCGAACCTCTTGTATGGCATGTGTTTACACCAATCTTGAGTCGGTGTAAAGTCGATAAAAGTCACATGCTTTTTAACATGATCTATTACGAAAAGGGCGTGACATCCGTTGAATTTCCATGGCATAAGAACCTGCAAAATATCAGTCATTAGGATCCTACAACAGAAGTGTCCTTTATAAATACATTCGAAATGAACACATACTTACATATCTATGGATTTTTTAGTTCTGATTTGGGATTGGATTTCCAAAACTTTAGTTTGGACACAGAGACTTTGAGAAGCATTAAAACTCGAAACACTACTGTCATGATCAGTTTTGGTTCATAAGATTGGAAAAATAAAGTTCCCTAAAATACCATGACCTAAATGAGAATATATTGCTAATAGCTACACACCGGTTCTTCTTTTCTGTTTCACAGAAGCAGCCGGAGATCCATCTGTGTAGTGCTCGCTTTAAGGAGTCTGTAACTTCCTAATCATATATAACTTGATATGCGCCCCATTTGTTGGTGTTGACCACCATTGGCAGAATGTTGTTTTTGGATGCGCGTTCTTGTTAGACAAGTCTGTAACTTCCTATGCCTAGGTATTTAAATCATTCTTGGAGTCAATGGGAGGGTGATCGCCAAAATCAATATTCACTAAACAGGATGAAGCTATTATGCAGGCAGTCAAACATGTTTTCCCTAATACGCAACATTGTTTTTCCTACTGGCATATTCTGAAGAATGCACAATCTCATTTAGGCTCACTAAATACGTCTCAAGCATTTCAAAGTATGTTTACCGAGTGTATGCAAGGATCTGACTCAGAAGAGGATTTTAAGGAATCATGGACTGCAATGATCCAGGGTGGAACAAGGTACCAAGTAGAATTTCTAGATGGGTGTGGAGCAACTTCATGCCATGAAACTTCAAGTGGTGGAAATTTATTGAGGTTTGGAATTACAATGCAGGGAGGGGTACAAAAGTATGGGATGTTGTTCTTGACACTTCCACCATGGAGATCAGTTGTGGTTGTAGAAAGTTTGAAAGGATGGGTCTTCTTTGTTCGCATGCCCTCAAAGTCTTCACCCTGCAGAATGTTGACACAATTCCAGAAAAGTATGTTTTGAAACGCTCGACAAAAGATGCCAGGAGAAGCATGTATACACTTGCTCAGGATGATTCAACCCAACAGGAATGCACAGAGGCTGAATTTGCATATCGCAATCGGGCAATGCATTATGCATATAACCTAATTATAAAGAGCCAGGAACTGGAAGAATCACGAAAAATATTCTGGGACTCCCTTGAAACTGGAGAGAAGGCACTGGAAGTGTTCTTTGAAATGAGAAACATGCGCACTCAAGCAGCAAAGGATGCTGATAAGAATGTAAAGAAGAAGAAAAAAACATCAAAAGGAACAAACCCAAGTAAGTGACAATTTTAAACTCCCTCATAGGGTATCAATTTATTCAAACTATACCCTATATATTATGCAGAAAAAGCTAAACAAGCCCCAGGAGTTTCCTCAACTGGTCCAGAGCTGATAGTCCATACTAATGAGCATCAATTTCAATCTTCACAAGATGCTCAGGGTAATGCAACCATTGGAAGACCATATTACTATCAGGTACAGAGAAAACAACCCTGCATCTTTGCATGTAATCAAAACAACCCTGCATCTTGGTATGGTTTATTTGTTTCGAGAAAACAGCGTTCTATTTGGTTGCACTATAAGTGTTTGCATGAACATCGTAGTTCCTAGCAAGCTCTTGCACTAGGTTTTTTTTGGGGCATCAAAGTTACTTAGATCACATGTATTCTTGCAAGATTCACTACCGAATTGCACAATACCACGATGTGTTCTGCTGACCAAACATGTAAAGACAAAGTTCACCTAATTAATGTGCCTGAACTGTTTTGGTCAGTGCTCTCAGCCTTAAGCATTAACCTGAATTGACAAAAGGATTTGACTAATTCAAGGAATTCAGAACTACCATATATTGTAGTTTACATTATATTATTACAGTTTCATCGACTAAAAGAGCAAGCACAGATTCTGAAGCATGAAACTGAGAGCGTCGCTGAAATTTCTAATGATAATGTCAGATCTCTAATGGCCTTGTTTTTCCCCGTGTAACGTAGTCTGGTGGGAGAATGCTGTTGCCACTAATTGCGCCAGCCGATGCACCCGTTTATGTGAACCCAAAACAGTACGAAGGCATCCTCTGTCGTCGCCGTGCTCGCGCTAAGGCGGAGAGCGAGAACAGGCTCACCAAAGGCAGAAAGGTGTGAGAAGACTCTTCTTGTAGCTGGGTGACCCCCTTGACCCTTCCTACTTTCATGGCAGTTGGCAGCGAGCTACCATTGCAAGCAGCATTTGCGATGCTCCCATTGGAAGACCATATTACTATCAGGTATAGAGAAAACAACCCTGCATCTTTGCATGTAAATTTTTTTCTTGTCAGTTGTGGCAATATCCTGATAACATAGAATTGAGAAATTGACTGATGAATTAAGCAGAAAAGATCAAGGTGAGCTGTTGGAAGATTGAAGTGAGTACCAGGCATGAATCTGCTTGATACTATAACACATGGAGGATTTGGGCACCCTGAGAAACTAATTAATTTGAAGCATACTAATAGCCATTTTCTGCAAGGGTCTAGTGCATAACACACATTTAATTCGAGACAAAAGGAGTACCTGTTAAGGAATTTGTTTATCATAAGATCTGAATGCTTACCTGTTGTCCATTGTCTCCAACACGATGAATTAGAATTTTCCCAATTTTTATTCCTTTACAACAAACACGCAATGCGTTCTCCATACTCTCACCACTGCAATGAGATGAGGTATAAATAAAGCTAAAATCACTCCATACATCTATTAATATATTAAAATTGTGCACAAGATTGACTGCAAAAATGCATACATTCAGGGAAGGGAATTTGGGACATGATGCATATGAAGGATCCTAACATGATTTTTTTAAAACAATAACATGAAATTTTAGAACAAGTTGCTTGCACAGAAGTTAAACATGAAAATAATGAGTACCGAGTGGTCATAATGATTCATGATGGTAAAGTATGACTGCTAAAAGGAATGAAGTACTCATAAAAGAAGAGTATACAGATAAAGCAGGAGGAAATGTTCCACATAATTAGTCTATTTAATTTCCAAAACTTTGTTGCAATAGCATGGAAAATACAAAAAGCAGAAGCTTCTACATGCCAAGACATAATGCGAAATTCTATACATAACAAATCTTCCTGTACATTATTGTTTAACATCTATCATGAGCCATACTTAATTCAGAGTGTGTCCAACTGTCCATCATTAAGATCCTTGCTTCCTCAAATGTTTGTGCTTGTGTGTTTGTGTAGACAACAACTTTATTTTGCATACCTTCGCACAATAGAGACTCCACAAAGCTTCTTACAGAAGTCAACTCCCATATAAACACAATAGAGACTCCACAGAGCTTCTTACAGAAGTCAACTCCCATATAAACAGATGAGGGTGGGTTTTAGTATGTTTAATAGGTTCCCTGACATACAAAGAAAAGTTTACAATAAGTGAGCACATGCCTAGCAGAACCTCAGAACGCATTGGTGCATGAACAAAGCTTGACTGATACTAATCCGATTCAGAGGAACATGAGGTTTCCTGAACAGAACTTGTCGGGGACCATAATTAGGTGTACCCCCAAGACTCCTAAACTCGGTTGGTAAACGCCATCAGCACAAAGCTGCAAAGGCCTGATGGGCGCAATACAGGACAAAAACTCTGTCCGCACAAGGGACACGATCTCACCTCACCCGAGCCCAGCCTCGTGCAGAAACAGCAGACCCAGGCAGATTCACGCCTCGCCCGAGGGCCTCCTCAAGCAACGGGCGCACCTCCGACTCGCCCGAGGCCCAGCTCGGGCAGGCTTCGCGGAGAAGCAACCTTGGCCAAGATCGCCTCGCCAGCTGACCGGATCGCAGGAGCATTCAATGCAAGGATCGCCTGACACCTTATCCTGACGCGCGCTCTTCAGTCGACAGAACCGAAGTGACCGCAGTCACTTCGCCCCTCCATTAGCTGACCTGACAGGAAAACAGCGTCGCCTGCGCTGCTCTGACTGCTGTGCCACCCGTCAGGGTGAGGCTGACAGCCGCCAAGTCTGGCCTCAGGCGCCATAGAAAGCTCCGCCTCGCCCGACCCCAGGGCTCGGACTCAACCTCGACCTCGGACGACGGACTCCGCCTCGCCCGACCCCAGGGCTCAGACTCAACCTCGACCTCGGACGACAGTCTCCGCCTCGCCCGACCCCAGGGCTCAGACTCAACCTCGACCTCGGACGACGGACTCCGCCTCGCCCGACCCTAAAGGCTCGGACTCAACCTCGACCTTGGACGACAGTCTCCGCCTCGCCCGACCCCAGGGCTCGAACTCAACCTCAACCTCGGACGACGGACTCCGCCTCGCCAGACCCCAGGGCTCGGACTCAACCTCGACCTCGGACGACGGTCTCCGCCTCGCCCGACCCCAGGGCTCGGACTCAACCTCGACCTCGGAGGAGCCTCCGCCTCTCCCGACCTTGGGCTCGAACCGACCACGCCGCAGGGGGGTACATCATTACCCTACCCCTAGCTAACTCAGGCTACGGGGAACAAGACCGGTGTCCCATCTGGCTCGCCCCGGTAAACAAGTAATGATGGCACCCCGCGTGCTCCATGACGACGGCGGTTCTCAGCCCCCTACGGAAGCAAGGAGACGTCAGCAAGGACCCGACAGCTCCGACAGTTGTGCTCCTACAAGGCTCAAGCGCTCCTCCGACGGCCACGACATCACATAAACAGGGCGCCAAAACCTCTCCGACAGCCACGTCGGCATGTACATAGGACTCTAGCTTCCCTCTGCTAGACACGTTAGCACATTGCTACACCCCCCATTGTACACCTGGGCCTTCTCCTTACATCTATAAAAAGAAGGTCCAGGGCCCTCGTACAAAAGGTGGCCGCGCGGGAGGACGGGCTGGCGCACATGCTCTCTCTCCCTCGCGAACGCTTGTAACACCCTACTGCAAGCGCATCCGCCCTGGGCGCAGGACAACATGAGGCCACGGTTCCCCTTATTGTTCCCCCTTGTGCTCTGTCTCGCGTCGACCCATCTGGGCTGGGACATGCAGCGACAATTTACTCATCGGTCCAGGGACCCCCCGAGGTCGAAACGCCGACAGTTGGCGCGCCAGGTAGGGGACTGCTACGTGTTGACGAACAGCTTCCCGTCAAGCTCCAGATGGGTAGTCTCCATCAACCTCTCCAACCCGGGACGATGCTCCGTTTCGGGAGTCTTGAGTTCATGTCCCTCGACGGCAGCTACGACATGATACTCCTTCCTCCGCCGCGCGACAACGACAATGGCGGTCGTCAGCCCGCCCGCCGGCGGCGGAATCGACGATGTCTTCCCCGCGTGACGGAAGAACAGCATCCGGGTCTGTCCCGTCACCTTCCCCGCCGACGGAGGAGGAGGCGGGGCAACCATGGCCAAGCAGGAGGCGGCACCTCGTCGACTGTCGAGCGAGTCGACGGCGCCGGCGCCCCAGCGGGGGACACGTCAGGCGTTGACCTCGCGTCTGAGACGAAGACGAGTGTCGTTTCCCCGCAACACGCCAACCCCAAGCAGACGGACGACGCCAGCACGCTAGTGAAGGACTTGCTGGGTGTTAGCCTCGTACATGAGATAACGGTGCAGTCCGTCCCCGACGCGACTTTGTCACCATCCGTCGATCAAGAGGTACCGTCCGTTTTTCATCCTGTGCCTTTTAGATTCAGCTTCGACCCACCAAGCGACCCCGCTTCGGTGGATGCTTTCATAAAGGCATATCCGAACCTTCCGGGGTATCATATGTGGTCAACCTAGGACCAACTGATGGCCGTCTCGACCTACGGGCCCCCGGGTTCCGAGGAAGATGACGAACCCGACTATGGTTGGGATTTCTCCGGGTTCGGTAACCCCAGTGCCATGCGGGACTTCATGACCGCATGTGACTACTGCCTCTCCAATTGCTCCGATGGTAGCCACAGCCTCGGCGACGAGGACTGTGGCCCAAGTCGCGAATGTTTCCACGTCGATCTAGGGGGTCTCGACGAAGGCAACCACCTTGGTATGCCGGAGGACGGCGATCCCCCTAGGCCTGCGCCTCGCGTTGACATCCTTTGGGAGCTAGCTGTGGTCCCAGTCCCTGCGGGGGGTTAGGACGCACAGCTCGAGCAAATCCGCGAGATGTAGGCCAGGCTCGACGAGGAAGCAGGACAACTTGTGCCGCTCCGGCAGAACATCGGGCAGGAGTGGGCAGGCCGAGCTCCGGCCGGAGAAGCGCGACATCTGGCCCAGGACATCCAGCACCGTATCGCCGACGATGCTAGGGCAAAGCTGCCCCCAGCTTCCAGTGGGGTCGGCCAGAACCTGGCTGCAGCAGCAATACTACTCCGAGCGATGCCGGAACCATCCACCACCGAGGGGCGGCATATCCAGGGAGAGCTCAAGAATCTCCTAGAGGATGCCGCGGTCTGACGGGCCGAAAGCTCTGCCTCCCGAAGGCAAGGGTACCCCCCGTAGCATCGCGCCGCGACTTCCCGATTCATGCGGGAAGCCTCGATCCACACCGGGCGCACGCGGGACACGGCGCCTGCGGCCCCGGGACGCCTCGGCAACGAGCACCACCGCCACGACCGTCGAGCCCACCTCAACGATAAGGTGCGCCGAGGCTACCACCCCAGGCGTGGGGGACGCTACGACAGCAGGAGGATCGAAGCCCCAAGCCCGAACCGCCCGGTCCGCAAGCTTTCAGCCGGACCATACGACGGGCGCTGTTCCCGACCCGGTTCCGAACCCCGACTACCATCACCAAGTACTCGGGGGATACAAGGCTGGAACTGTAGCTCGCGGACTACCAGCTGGCCTGCCAGCTGGGTGGAATGGACGATGACAACCTCATCATCCGCAACCTCCTCCTGTTCCTCTCCGACGCCGCCCGAGCCTGGCTGGAGCATCTGCCTCCTGCGCAGATCTCCAACTGAAACGACCTGGTCAAAGCCTTCGCCGGCAACTTCCAGGGCACATACGTGCGCCCTGGGAACTCCTGGGATCTCCAAAGCTACCGCCAGCAGCTGGGAGAATCCCTGCGGGACTACATCCGGCGATTTTCGAAGCAGCGCACCGAGCTGCCCAACATCACCGACTTAGATGTCATTGGCGCGTTCCTCGCCGGTACCACTTGCCGCGACCTGGTGAGCAAGCTGGGCCGCAAGACTCCCACCAGGGCGAGCGAGCTGATGGACATCGCCACCAAGTTCGCCTCTGGTCAGGAGGCGGTCGAGGCCATCTTTCGGAAGGACAAGCAGCCTCAGGGGCGCCAGCCGGAAGATGTCCCCGAGGCGTCCGCTCAACACGGCACCAAGAAGGGCAAGAAGAAGTCGCAAGCAAAACGCGACGCCGCCGACGCAGACCTTGTCACCGCCGCCGAGCACAGGAACCCTCGGAAGCCTCCTGGAGGCGCCAACCTGTTCGACAAGATGCTCAAGGAGTCGTGCCCCTATCATCAGGGTCCCGTCAAGCACACCCTTGAGGAGTGCGTCATGCTTCGGCGCTACTTCCACAAGGCCGGGCCACCGGCGGAAGGTGGCAGAGCCCACGACAACGACAAGAAGGAGGGCCACAAGGCAGAAGAGTTCCCCGAGGTCCATGAATGCTTCATGATCTACGGTGGGCAGGTGGCGAACGCCTCGGCTCGGCACCGCAAGCAAGAGCGCTGGGAGGTCTGCTCGGTGAAGGTGGCGGCGCCAGTCTACCTAGACTGGTCCGACAAGCCCATCACCTTCGACCAAGGCGACCACCCCGACCGTGTGCCGAGCCCAGGAAAGTACCCGCTCGTTGTCTATCCCGTCATCGGCAACGTCAGACTTACCAAGGTCCTCATGGACGGAGGCAGCAGCCTCAACATCATCTACGCCGAGACCCTCGGGCTCCTGCAGATCGATCTGTCCACGATCCGGGCCGGCGCGACGCCCTTTCATGGGATCATCCCCGGGAAACGCGTCCAACCCCTTGGGCAACTCGATCTGCCCGTCTGCTTCGGGACTCCCTCCAACTTCCGAAAGGAAACCCTCATGTTCGAGGTGGTCGGGTTCCGAGGAACCTACCATGCAGTGCTGGGGAGTCCATGCTACGCCAAGTTCATGGTCGTCCCCAACTACACCTACCTCAAGATCAAGATGTCGGGCCCCAACGGGGTCATCACCATCGGCTCCACATACAGACATGCGTACGAATGCGACGTGGAGTGTGTGGAGTACGCCGAGGCCCTCGCCGAATCTGAGGCCCTCATCGCCGACCTGGAGAGCCTCTCTAAGGAGGTGCCAGATGCGAAGCGCCACGCCGGCAACTTCGAGCCAGCTGAGACGGTTAAGTCCGTCCCTCTCGACCCCAGCAACGATGCCTCCAAGAAAGTTCGGATCGGCTCCGAGCTTGACCCCAAATAGGAAGCAGTGCTCGTCGACTTTCTCCTCGCGAACGCTGAGGTTTTTGCGTGGAGTCCCTCGGACATGCCTGGCATACCGAGGAATGTCGCCGAGCACTCGCTGGATATCTGAGCTGGAGCCCGACCCGTGAAGCAGCCTCTGCGCCGATTCGATGAAGAAAAGCGCAGAGCCATAGGCGAGGAGATCTACAAGCTGATGGGTGCAGGGTTCATCAAGGAGGTATTCCATCCCAAATGGTTAGCCAACCCTGTGCTTGTGAAAAAGAAAGGTGGGAAATGGCGGATGTGTGTAGACTATACTGGTCTAAACAAAGCATGTCCGAAGGTTCCCTACCCTTTGCCTCGCATCGATCAAATCGTGGATTCCACTGCTGGGTGTGAAACCCTGTCATTCCTTGATGCCTACTCAGGGTATCACCAAATCAGGATGAAAGAGTCCGACCAGCTCACGACTTCTTTCATCACACCTTTTGGCATGTACTGCTACATCACTATGCCATTCGGTTTGAGGAACGCGGGTGCGACATACCAAAGGTGCATGAACCACGTGTTCGGAGAGCACATTGGTCGAACGGTCGAGGCTTACGTCGATGACATTGTAGTCAAGACAAGGAAAGCCTCCGACCTCCTCTCTGACCTTGAAATGACATTCAAGTGTCTCAAGGCGAAAGGCGTAAAACTCAATCCCGAGAAGTGTGTCTTCGGAGTCCCCCGAGGCATGCTCCTGAGGTTCATCGTCTCCGAGCGGGGCATCGAGGCCAACCCAGAGAAAATCACGGCCATCACCAACATGGGCCCCATCAAGGACTTGAAAGGAGTACAGAGGGTCATGGGATGCCTTGCGGCTTTGAGCCGTTTCATCTCGCGCCTCGGCGAAAGAGGCCTACCTCTGTACCGCCTCTTAAGGAAGGCCGAGCGCTTCACTTGGACCCCCGAGGCCGAGGAAGCCCTTGGGAACTTAAAGGCGCTCCTTTCAAGCGCGCCCATCTTGGTGCCCCCCGCTGCGGGAGAAGCCCTCTTGATCTACGTAGCCGCAACCACTCAGGTGGTCAGCGCCGCGATCGTAGTCGAGAGACAAGAAGAAGGGCATGCATTGCTCGTCCAGAGGTCGGTCTACTTCATCAGTGAGGTACTGTCCGAGACCAAAATCCGCTACCCGCAAATTCAGAAGCTACTGTACGCGGTAATTCTGATGCGGCGAAAGTTGTGACACTACTTCGAGTCTCATCCGGTGACTGTGGTGTCATCCTTCCCCCTGGGGGAGATCATCCAGTGCCGAGAGGCCTCGGGTAGGATTGCAAAGTGGGCGGTGGAGATCATGGGCGAGACATTCTCGTTCGCCCCTCGGAAGGCCATCAAGTCCCAAGTCCTGGCGGACTTTGTGGCTGAATGGGTCGACACCCAGCTTCCAGCAGCTTCGATCCAACCGGAACTCTGGACCATGTTTTTATGGGTCGTTGATGAAAACAGGAGCGGGCGCAGGCCTGCTCTTCATCTCACCCCTCGGGAAGCACCTCCGCTATGTGTTGCGCCTCCATTTCCCAGTGTCCAATAACGTGGCCGAGTACGAGGCTCTGGTTAACGGGTTGCACATCGCCATCGAGCTAGGGGTCCGGCGCCTCGACGCTCGGGGCGACTCGCAGCTTGTCATCGACCAAGTCATGAAAAACTCCCATTGCCGCAACCCGAAGATGGAAGCCTACTGCAACGAGGTTCGGCGCCTGGAGGACAAGTTCTACGGGCTCGAGCTCAACCACATCGCTCGACGATACAACGAGACTGCAGACGAGCTGGCTAAGATAGCCTCGAGGCGGACAACGGTTCCTCCGAACGTCTTCTCCCGAGACCTACATCAACCCTCCGTCAAGACCGACGACACGCCCGAGCCCGAGGAGGCCTCGGCCCAGCCCGAGGCACCCTCGGCCCAGCCCGAGGCACCCTCGGCCGCCGAGGGTGAGGCACTGTGCGTCGAGGAAGAGCGGAATGGGGTCCCGCCTAATCGAAACTGGCAAACCCCGTACCTGTATTATCTCCACCAAGGAGAGCTACCCCTCGACAGAACCGAGGCTCGGCGATTGGCGTGGCGTGCCAAGTCGTTCGTCTTGCTGGGTGACGGAAATGAGCTCTACCACCGTAGCCCCTCAGGCATCCTCCAGCGATGCATATCCATCACTGAAGGTCAGGAGTTATTACAAGAAATACACTCGGGGGCTTGCGGTCACCACGCAGCGCCTCGAGCCCTTGTTGGAAATGCCTTCCGACAAGGTTTCTACTGGCCAACCGCGGTGGCCGACGCCACTAGGATTGTACGCGCCTACCAAGGGTGTCAATTCTACGCAAAGCAGACCCACCTGCCCGCTCAGGCTCTGCAAACAATACCCATCACCTGGTCGTTTGCTGTGTGGGGTCTGGACCTCGTTGGTCCCTTGCAGAAGGCACCCGGGGGCTTCACGCACCTGCTGGTCGCTATCGACAAATTCTCCAAGTGGATTGAGGTCCGGCCCCTAAATAGCATCAGGTCCGAACAGGCGGTGGCGTTCTTCACCAACATCATCCATCGCTTTGGAGTCCCAAACTCCATCATCACCGACAACGGCACCCAGTTCACCGGCAGGAAGTTCCTGAACTTCTACGAGGACCACCACATCCGGGTGGACTGGGCCGCCGTAGCTCACCCCATGACGAATGGGCGGGTAGAGCGTGCCAACGACATGATTCTACAGGGACTCAAGCCGAGGATCTACAACGACCTCAACAAGTTTGACAGGCGATGGATGAAGGAACTCCCCTCGGTGGTCTGGAGTCTGAGGATGACGCCAAGCCGAGCCACGGGCTTCACGCTGTTTTTTCTAGTCTATGGGGCCGAGGCTATCTTACCCACAAACTTAGAATACGGTTCCCCGAGGACAAGGACGTACGACGACCGAAGCAACCAGTCCAGCCGAGAAGACTCACTAGACCAGCTGGAAGAGGCTCGGGACATAGCCTTACTACACTCGACACGGTATCAGCAGTCCCTGCGACGCTACCACGCCCGAGGGGTTCGGTCCCGAGACCTCCAGGTGGGGGACTTGGTGCTTCGACTACGACAAGACGCTCGAGGGCGCCACAAGCTCACGCCTCCCTGGGAAGGGCCATTCATCATCGCCAAGATTTTGAAGCCCGGAATATACAAGCTGGCCAACAGTCAAGGTGAGGTCTACAGCAACGCTTGGAACATCCGACAGCTACGTCGCTTCTACCCTTAAGGGGGTGTTTGGGAGTGAAGTTTTTTCACAGTTTTGGAAGAATACTGCAGTATTCTCAAATACTGCAGTATTATATACAGAATGGTGTTTGGCAAGCTGGATAAAATCTCTGTTTTCAAAACTGAAGTATTGCAAATACTATAGTTGTTTTAAGGTATTCTAAACTTAGGTCTAGACCTCAGTTTCCAAAATTGTGGTATTATAAACTGCGGTATTGTTATGACTAAAGTATACTGTAGTATTTCAAAAACTGTGGTTTTCAAAAACTTTGTTCCCAAATAGGGCCTAAGATGTTTTTAAGTCGTTCATATACCTCGTTTACATACACAAACAAAGCCTAACCATCAAGGAAGGGTCAGGCTTGCCTCGGCAAAGCCCGACCCTCCCTCGGGGGCTAGAAGGGGGGAACCCCCTCTGCATCAAAATTTTCCTCGGAAAAAGTCTTTCTGCCAGAACATATTTCGTGCTTTTCGACTACTTCGATAGTGGGATCCTGAAAACGACGGAGTACACGTAAGCGGCAAGGCCGACCGAGCCGAGGGACTCCTACGCCTCCGGGTTACGGATACCTCACTCATCACCTTCTGCGATAAGTAACTCACGCTCGGATAAGCGATTCCGCTGGCCGAACAAGTCTTAACGCTTGAAAGCTTTTCTGCCGAAACGATTTTTCGTGCCTTCTCGACTATATCGATAACAGAATCCTACGGACGAGTAAGAGTACACGTAAGCGACAAGGCCGACCGAGCCGAGGGACTCCTACGCCTCCGGGATACGGATACCTCACTCGTCACCTTCCGTGAAAAGTAACTCTCGCTCGGATAAACGATTCTGCTACCGACGAACAAGTCCTGATACTCAAAACAAGGGGAAAAGAAACGCAGCTTTACAACACGACGACAGTATGTTTGGGCCTCGGCGGCCGCAAAAAAAACATACGCATACTATAGACAAACTGATCCTGCAGGTTCATACATCAATAGGGGGGGCAGCAGCACCCTCGGCGTCGACTCCACCTTCGGCGGAATCCGACCCGGCCTCGGACGGCGACACGGTCGGAGGATCTCCCCCTCGAAGGAAGACGTCAACACCGCGCCTGGGCCATCGTCGCCAGGGTCTCCTCCAGAAACCCGGCCCAAGCAGACGGCTTGATCAGCTGCCCCGTAGCCTCAGCCAGCTGTCCCCCGAGGACATCAGCCCGGCTGATGGCCTCGGCAACCCGACTCCGGCGTTGGTCCCGCCAGTGGATGACCCGGCCAGGTTCCAGCCGCCGCTGCTACACCTCCTTGGCCTGGGAAGTCACCTGCTCCTAGGCCGACGAAGTTTTCTTTTCAAGCCGACTCCGCCTCTGTCCATGCTGACACCGCTGCCTCCGGCTCCGGCTCATCGCAGAGCAGCCGAGGTTTTCCCTAACCTAAACAAGAGAGGCCTTGGGTGGCAAGGCCGACCGAGCCGAGGGACTCCTACGCCTCCGAGATACGGATACCTCACTCGTCACCTTCCGCATGGGGCAACTCGCACTTGGTTAAGCGGTTCAGCTAGCCGATAGGCGAGTCCTAGTGCTCGAAATGAGGAAAAAAACACTGTATTGCGCTCAAATACCTCGATGTTCAGGCCCCGACAGCCACAATGAACAGACACCGGCACTCAAGGTGCCATTACAAATAGAACTCCGATTCCACCCCCGCAGGTACGAACAACCCCCCCACATTGGAGGGCCTGCGGGGCGACAAAATCCCAGGTGGCTCGCCGCCGCCCGCTCCGGTAGCAGCGACAACGACCTCCGCTCCGGCCGGCCAAACAACATCAGCGATGACCTCAGGGCAGACACTGCTGCAACAGGGCCCTCGCCCACGTCCCCACTCGAGGGGCGAGGACAAGCTATCAAAGCCAAAGAGCCGGAGGCCCGGAGCGTAGATGGCGGCGGCGATCTCGTCGGCGACGAGGACTTCTTCAGCCGCCACCACCTCAGCACCGACAACGGCAGCCATCTGCCCACTGGCAGATCCCCACTCGGGTCCTCCCGGACAGGCGAGCACCGACCTTTGCGCGGAGGCGTCGTACCGGAGCAAGGGCAGGACAGCCCAAGAACACGAACGCCGCCCTAGCAGCGCGCGACGTCTTGGGCAGTCCCCCAGTGCACGCGGCGCAACAGCCGCCCGTACGGCGGGCAGATAGCCGCACTCCGCCCAGCGGTGGAAGGTGGCACCGGAAGTTGCGCCAGAGCCAGCTGAGCCAGTGAACCGGGCATGCTGGAGCTGACGACGCTTGCGGCCGATCGACCCCAAGTTGTCGAAGTCCGCCCCTTCCGCTAAGCCGGCGAGCGCCCTCTCCCCTGAATGCTGAAGGAGGAGGTGGCCCGCCGGCCCGTACGGGAGGTAGAGCTCCGGCTCAGCTTGCCCTCTGCCCCAGCATGGATGATGAAGATTCTTGAAGCTGAGGGCAGGGCAGGGGTCGCAGCCCGGCTTGCTTCTCCCCACCATCAAACTGGTGGTCACCGTCTTGGGTGACCATCGGCGAGGGGATGCAGCCGGGCTACCTGATGAAAATCCTTGAAGCCGAGCGATGGCTGAAAGGTACCAACTTCCGCGAAGTTGCGCTCCTCCAACGACAGCAAGACGAAAGCAACGTGGGTGCTCCCCATCTGGGGGCTCGGAAGGTGGAAGGACGCGACGCATGAGGGGAGTGCGAAGGCATGGCTGCCACCCAAGGGGGTCGCCCCCTTTTTAAAGGCGACTCTCCCCACTAGCGTCCTCAGGCGTCACAGACTAAGTCTTCACCAACACGCTCCAAGGTCCTCCCCCTACGACACGGGGGCTGGGTCCCACACGTCATGCGAGCTGGCCCAGGATAGAAGAAGCCAAACTGCCACGCGCGGAGCGCATAACTGCCCAGCGGTTACAAGCGCTCCTCCATCTTCGCCTAAACCAGCGGGCGAAAGGGCGGACCGCCATGCAGGCGGCATGCAACTGCACCAAGGGGATGCACCTTTTCGACTTCGACGTGTCCAGCATGGAGGCCCAGGCCCACACGTCATGTAACCGGCGCGCCGGTTACTACGTGCGAGAAACTGCACCGCCACTTGCGCCAGTACCGCGCCTTCTCGACTACGGTACCGGTGCCGCGACTCGAGGCGACCCTTCGCATGGCCCAACAGTGCCAACCGAGCACATCGGTCACGGGTCAGTCGGCCACGGGAGAAGGCGCGACGGTCGATAGGCCAAAGGTGGGCCGGCAGTAATGGTGGCGACAGGCGGGCGGAAGCAGCAGTCAAATCGTCTGCAGGCTCACGTCCCCTCCTGGGACAGCGAGAGAGCCCTCTCCCACGGCGTGAAGACGACGCGCCCGTGTTCCGCTCCTCGAACGGCTCGCGCATGCACAACGGCTGCCCCGCGAACCACTCGTCCCGTCGCATTAACTCCGCGGCAGGGCAGGCGACACCTTTGGCAGGCGAAGCGGGCGACGCTTCACCTCCGCCATAATGACCGCATCAAAAAAGGTGCGCCACATCGTTCAATTTCATATCCTTTTCCTCTTCCCCTTTCTCTCTCTTGCTACAGGGACCGGGAAAGGGGATACTCCGAAAGGGATCCTTCTCTACGAAGGAAGCGGGCCCCGAGCCCTCCTACTGATTAGAGGTTCGAAGGCTGGCCCCTCAGAAGGGTTCGACAGCCGCCTTAGGCCACCCGGGCTTCGCGCCCACTACTGATCAGGGGTTCGAAGGCTGGCCCCCCGAAGGGTTCGACAGCCGCCTCAGAACACGCAGAGCGAGGGATGACTCTGGGTACGTCCGATACATGGCCGAGGCTCAGGCTGCGCTCCCGAGGTACCCTAGGACATTTCTGAGACCAGCAGGAGCGATTCTGTAATGGAATCCCATCAGAGGGAGGCATCGAACCCTCGGACCCTATCAAACGGGACCGGGTCCGGCAAATCACCTGCAGGTACTCTTGGAGCACGCCTCTGGGCCACTAGCCGACCCTTATCGAATGGGGCACGGGCGTCCACTCGGATCACCCGTTAGCAACTCACTGGAGACACCATGTTCGGCGCCCTCCGAGGGCAACATGGCGCTTTCCCCCCTCCTCCTTGCGGAAAGGCGACGAAGGGGCGTATGAAAAAAAGCCGAGTCAGTCCTTGACCATCCTCTCGCTCTGTGCGGAGGCTCGGGGGCTGCTCTCGCAAACCCGGCTCCGGCCAAACCATTGACAGCGTCAACATACTAGCCCGAGAACTCGGAACCTGACTATGCACCCGGGCTACGACCAGTTCGCATGAGGGAACAATCAGACCGGCCGAGGCATCACGAAAGGCATTAAGACCTCAAAGGAGTCAAACCACTCCTTCGAGGCCTCGGGGGCTACACCCGGCGGGTGCGCTCGCGCGCACCCACCGGAACAAAATGCAACCGAGAAAGGCCGGTCCCCTTGCAAAAAAGTGCGACAAAGCCTCCAAGCGAGTACCACACTCCCTTTGAGGCTCGGGGGCTACTGTCGGGGACCATAATTAGGGGTACCCCCAAGACTCCTAAACTCGGTTGGTAAACACCATCAGCACAAAGCTGCAAAGGCCTGATGGGCGCAATACAGGACAAAAACTCTGTCCGCACAAGGGACACGATCTCACCTTGCCCGAGCCCAGCCTCGGGCAGAAACAGCAGACCCAGGCAGATTCACGCCTCGCCCGAGGGCCTCCTCAAGCAACGGGCGCACCTCCGACTCGCCCGAGGCCCAGCTCGGGCAGGCTTCATGGAGAAGCAACCTTGGCCAAGATCGCCTCGCCAGCCGACCGGATCGCAGGAGCATTCAATGCAAGGATCGCCTGACACCTTATCCTGACGCGCGCTCTTCAGTCGATAGAGCCGAAGTGACCGCAGTCACTTCGCCCCTCCACTGGCTGACCTGACAGGAAAACAGCGTCGCCTGTGCTGCTCCGACTGCTGTGCCACCCATCAGGGTGAGGCTGACAGCCGCCAAGTCTGGCCTCAGGCGCCATAGGAAGCTCCGCCTCGCCCGACCCTAGGGCTCGGACTCAACCTCGACCTCGGACGATGGTCTCCGCCTCGCCCGACCCTAGGGCTCGGACTCAACCTCGACCTCGGATGATGGACTCCGCCTCGCCCGACCCTAGGGCTCAGACTCAACATCGACCTCGGACGACGGTCTCCGCCTCGCCCCGACCCTAGGGCTTGGACTCAACCTCGACCTCGGAGGAGCCTCCGCCTCTCCCGACCTTGGGCTCGAACCGACCACGCCACAGGGGGGTACATCATTGCCCTACCCCTAGCTAACTCAGGCTATGGGGAACAAGACCGGCGTCCCATCTGGCTCGCCCCGGTAAACAAGTAATGATGGCACCCCGCGTGCTCCATGACGACGGCGGTTCTCAGCCCCCTACGGAAGCAAGGAGATGTCAGCAAGGACCCGACAGCTCCGACAGCTGTGCTCCTACAGGGCTCAAGCGCTCCTCCGACGGCCACGACATCACATAAACAGGGCGCCAAAACCTCTCCGACAGCCACGTCGGCATGTACATAGGACTCTGGCTTCCCTCTGCTAGACACGTTAGCACATTGCTACACCCCCCATTGTACACCTGGGCCTTCTCCTTACATCTATAAAAGGAAGGTCCAGGGCCCTCGTACGAAAGGTGGCCGCGCGGGAGGACGGGCTGGCGCACAGGCTCTCTCTCTCTCCCTCGCGAACGCTTGTAACCCCCTACTGCAAGCGCATCCGCCCTGGGCGCAGGACAACACGAGGCCACGGTTCCCCTTATTGTTCCCCCTTGTGCTCCGTCTCGCGCCGACCCATCTGGGCTGGGACACGCAACGACAATTTACTCGTCGGTCCAGGGACCCCCCCGGGGTCGAAACGCCGACAGAACTGAACATGTGATTATGTTGGATGTGCAGAGAGATCTCACCAGCGGAGTGAAGCCTGGCAACGTCTGCTGGTGGGACAGCATGAAGTCTCCGGTTGCTAGGCATGAACTCTCTCCGCAGATGTCGCGGGGTTCCAAGTGCACATAGAAGAAGAAATACTTGACGTCGATGACCAACTTCCTCTTCTCGATGGTTTTACCTAAAAAATCCATGGAAGCCATGATCTCTTTACAAAGAATATCAGAGCAACAATAAGAAATCCATGGAATCCATGAAACCAAAAACTTTGAAACTAATTGTATCGTTATCAAATGTTTCAGTGCCCGCACCTGCAGAGTCCGCTGGGGAACGAAGCTGCTGCAGCAGCGTTGGAATCGGATCGCCATTCGCCAGCCACGCATCTGGCGGCCGACACCAACCGGTGCACTGTACCTGGCCAGGATGGACCGACGGATGGATGCGTTCAAGGGCTACAGACAACGGCGTAGTACGTCTGGTCCGTAGAGCTTCACACTGCCTGTGGCTCCACAGCCTCCAGAGTCTAGGGCTCTGCACGCAGTCCCAGCGGCGGGCGCGGTCCCGGTGGCGAGCGCGACGGCCGGTCTGGAGAGCGCGACGACCCATCTGGAGAGCGCGACCATGTGCGTGTACTCCTCGGCGGTGGACGCTGGGTTGGCAGGCGAGACGGTCTGCACGAGATCTGGGAGGGAGAGGACGATGTTGATGACGGCGCAGGTCACGGAGCGGAGCTTCAAAGCGGTTGACGGGATCTGCGAGGGGCCGGTGGGGCAGCGCGCCGCCACCGGGGCTGAGGCCGAAGGCCGCGTCCGCGCAGGGGTCGCCCTCGCCGGGGCCATGCAAGGCCGACGCGCCTGTGCAGGGATCGCGCCCGCCGGTGGGGCCGGGGCTTAATGCCACGCCGTCGCTAGGGATGGGGCTCGGGGCCGGTCCCGCCATGACCAGATCTCCCGCACCCACGCCGTGGCCGGGGACGCCGCACCAGCCGTGGGCGGCCGCGCCCGCACGCCAGGGCCGCTGATGGTGGGGCGAGGATCGTGAGCCGGGGCGGGGTTGCTGATTGTGGGGCGAGGCTGGCCAGGGGCGAGCAAGGAACACGGATGCGCCTTCCATTGACAGCACATGCAAGCATCACGGTGGAGGGGTGACTTTCCATAGGCGAGGAGAGACGGGCGGGGGCACGCGAATCACGGCGGTGTCGCGGGTGCGGAGGCAGAACAGTGGTGCACGGGTGTAGACGTCTACACTACAGACTTATAGAGTAGTAGAGAAATGTTGGACTCTATAATGAGGATTTGTATTATGCTGAGAGGAGCTCCACTAGCAGACTCTTCGACAGCGTGGTTCCTCTGGTGTGAGGGTGGTGCCTAGCCGTACTGTCCCGTACGACTTTTGCTGGTTCCTATAGGAATTGGTACTCTAGTGATAGTGCCCTTTGGTTGGCAGGTTTGAGGCGTGGAAAAATTGAAGGGAAAAATCCTTTGGAAGAATTCCACGGAAGGAACATGGGAAAGAAAACATCCACTTTGATCTCATTCTTATATCACGCGCATAGGATCGACGTAAATGATAAGTCAAAGACTACGAGAGGGTGGAAGTACAACACTAACACTGTCCCACATCTCTTCTACTCTATAAGACAATAGTGTAGACGTCCACAATACCAACGGTGCAAGGTTCTGCCCTCCCCCCCCCCCCGCACGATCCTCCCGAGTCCCCGCGCAGATCCCGTATCCGCGCCACGATTGTCCCTCCTCCCCGACGCCGCGATGGCCGCGCCCCTCTCCCTCCCCTCGGCGTGATGCCCGCAGCCCCCCTCCCCCTGATGCCATGGTGCCCTCGCGTTCCCTTCTTCCCCTGTCGCCTTTTCCTCCCTACTCTGCATTCCTTCCCCAACCACGACATGACGTTCCCACCGGATCAGGCAGCCGTGCCATTCCCTCCAACCAGAGACCACGCCCTTCCCCACCGTGGCATGGCGTCCCCACCGGATCCGGCAGCCGCCCCCATCACGCGCGATGACTGTGCCCCCATCCCACATCTCCCTCCTCCCCATCACGCGCGATGACCGGATCCGGAAGATGGGAAGGAAGGGGTGGTGCCCGACGCACTTGCCCTCCTGTGCCTATCATTTCCTCCCAGCCTGAAAGGGAAATGTGCCCTTGGGCCATTTCTAAGTATTTTGGTGATTGAGTGCAAACACAAGTGCTTAATTGTGAATCTATGCCCATGGATGAACAAGGTGCAAATCACAGGTAAAGGTATGTTTCTAAGCCTTAGTATATTGGTGTTATGTACTAATATACTTGTCTAAGTGATAGAAACAGAAAGAAGAAGAAAGAAGAAGAGTTGGCTGTGTACAGCCAAAAGACTGCTTCGGTCTGGGGCACCGGACTGTCCGGTGGTGCACCGGACAGTGTCCGGTGGTGCACCGGACAGTGTCCGGTGCGCCAGGCTGCCTCGGGCGAAGAAGCCGCTCTCGGGAATTTGCCGACGGCGTACGGCTATAATTCACCGGACTGTCCGGTGTGCACCGGACTGTCCGGTGAGCCAACGGTCGGCTGAGCCAACGGTCGGCCGCGCGATCTGCGCGGGACACGTGGCCTGGCCAACGGTCGGAAGGAGGCACCAGACTGTCCGGTGTGCACCGAACTGTCCGGTGCGCCAGATCTGCAATGGTCGGCAACGGTCGGTTTCGCCATTTGAGGAAGGGAATCGGGCACCGGACAGTGTCCGGTGTGCACCGGACTGTCCGGTGCGCCCGACGACAGAAGGCAAGGATGGCTTTCCAGATTTGTTCTCAACGACTCCTAGCTGCCTTGGGGCTATAAAAGGGACCCCTAGGCGCATGGAGGAGGACACCAAGCAACCTTAGAGCAATCTTGATCATCCACACTCTGTCTTTGCGCATTTGTTTGTCATTCTAAGTGATTCGAGCTCCGTTCTAGTGAGAACTTTGAGATAGTCTTTTGAGCTCGATTCTTGGCCGTGTGTGTGCGCATTTTGCTGTGGATTTGTGTGTGTTGCTTCCCTCCCTTACTCCGTACTTCTTTGTGAAACTCTATTGTAAGGGCGAGAGACTCCAAGTTGTGGAGATTCCTCGCAAACGGGAAAAGAGCAAAGAAAAGAAGAACACCGTGGTATTCAAGTTGATCATTGGATCACTTGAGAGGAGTTGAGTGCAACTCTCGTCCGTTGGGACGCCACAACGTGGAGTAGGCAAGTTTTGTACTTGGCCGAACCACGGGATAACCACCGTGTCATCTTTGTGATTGCTTTCTTGTGGTTATTGTGTTTTGACTCCTCTCTAGCCACTTGGCAAGAACTGTGCTAACACTTAACAAGTTTTTGTGGCTATAAGTTAAGTTTTTACAGGATCACCTATTCACCCCCCCCCCCCTCTAGGTGCTCTCAATTGGTATCAGAGCCGTTCCCTTCAAGAAAGGGACTAGCCGCCCGAAGAGATGGATCCTAAGGGGAAGGGAATCGTGATCAACGATAAGGAGAAGGAGTCCTTCGTCAATGAGCTCAAAGATGAAAAGCTTACCGACTCCGGCTCGGGTCATAGACGAAAGGAAGGGAAGAAGAAGAAGACGAGGCGCATCAAGGAGATCGTCTACTACGACGACAGTGATGAGTCTACTTCTTCCCAAAAGGACGACGACCACAACGACTACGAGCAAAGGAAACCGGTTAATTCTAACTTTTCCTTTGACTACTCTCGTATTCCGCAAAGCTCAAATTCACATTTGCTTTCCATTCCACTCGGCAAGCCCCCACACTTTGATGGGGAGGACTACGGATTTTGGAGCCACAAAATGCGTAGTCACCTATTTTCTCTCCATCCTAGTATATGGGAGATTGTAGATAGTGGAATGCACTTTAATAGTTCGGATAGTCCTATATTCATTAATGAGCAAATCCATAAGAATGCACAAGCTACTACTGTTCTTCTAGCTTCATTGTGCAGGGATGAATATAACAAAGTGAGTGGCTTGGATAACGCCAAGCAAATCTGGGATACCCTCAAGATCTCTCATGAGGGAAATGACGCTACCTTGCTCACCAAAATGGAGTTGGTGGAGGGCGAGCTTGGACGGTTCGCGATGATAAGGGGCGAGGAGCCAACTCAAACATACAACCGGCTCAAGACCCTCATCAACAAAATAAGGAGCTACGGAAGCACGCGATGGACGGACCACGACGTCGTCCGACTAATGCTAAGGTCCTTTACCGTTCTTGATCCTCATTTGGTGAATAATATTCGTGAGAATCCCAGGTACACCAAAATGTCGCCCGAAGAAGTCTTAGGAAAATTCGTCAGTGGGCGAATGATGATCAAGGAGGCAAGATATGTGGACGACGCCTTGAATGGACCGATCAACGAACCACAACCTTTTGCTCTCAAAGCATCAAGAAGTAAGGAGACGCTACCTAGCAAGGTGGCACAAATTGAGGCGGTCGGACTTAATGATGAAGAGATGGCTCTCATCATCAAACGCTTCAAGACGGTGCTAAAGGGTCACAAGGGGCAGCCAAGCAAGACCAAGACGAAGGGGAAGCGCTCATGCTTCAAGTGCGGTAAGATTGGTCATTTTATCGCTAACTGCCCCGATAATGATAGTGACCAGGAAAAGGGAAACAAGAGGGAAAAGAAGAAGCATTACAAGAAGGCAAAGGGCGAGGCGCATCTAGGCAAGGAGTGGGACTCGGATTGCTCCTCTTCCGACTCCGACAATGAAGGACTCGCCGCCACCGCCTTCAACAAATCAACCCTCTTCCCCAACGAGCGTCACACATGCCTTATGGCAAGGGAGAAGAAGGTATGTACTCGCAACTCTACCTATGCTTCTTCAAGTGAGGACGAATCTAGTGATGAGGATGAAGTAGATTATTCATGTTTGTTCAAGGGCTTAGATAGATCTAAGATAGACAAAATTAATGAATTAATTGATGCCTTGAATGAAAAGAATATACTTTTAGAAAAGCAAGAGGATTTGTTATATGAAGAACATGATAAGTTTGTAGAGGCTCAAAAATCCCTTGCATTAGAAATTAAGAGGAATGAAATGCTTGCTTGTGAAGTGTCAACATGCCATGATTCTATTTCTAACTTAAAGAGCATAAACGATGATTTAAATGCTAAACTAGTAGAAGCAAATAAATCCAACTCTTGTGTTGAATATGTTGAAATTTGCACTAGGTGTAAGGATATTGATATTAATGCTTGTAGCGAACACTTAGTTTCTATTTCAAAATTGAATGATGAATTAGCTAGTCTTAATGCTCAACTTAAGACTAGCAAGAGTAATTTTGATAAACTAAAATTTGCTAGGGATGCCTACACGGTTGGTAGACACCCCTCAATTAAGGATGGGCTTGGCTTCAAGAGGGAAGCCAAGAACTTAACAAGCCATAAGGCTCCCATTCCCACTAAGGAGAAAGGGAAGGCCCCTATGGCTACTAGTGCTAAAAAGAACCATGCCTTTTTGTATTATGATAGGAAAAATTCTAGAAATGCTTTTAGAAGTTATGGTGCTTTTGATTCACATGCTTATGATTCTTATGCCATGACTGCTTCTAGTTCTTCCTATATGCATGGTAGAAGTAGGAGAAATGCTATTCATCACGTGCCTAGAAAGAATACTATTCATGCTCCTAGGAAAGTAGTAAATGAACCTTCTACAATTTATTGTGCTTTAAATGCTTCCTTTGCTATTTTTAGAAAGGATAGGAAGATAGTTGCTAGGAAGATAGGGGCAAGATGCAAGGGAGACAAAACTTGCATTTGGGTCCCTAAGAATATTTGTGCTAACCTTGTAGGACCCAACATGAGTTGGGTACCTAAAACCCAAGCCTAAATTTGCCTTGCAGGTTTATGCATCCGGGGGTTCAAGCTGGATTATTGACAGCGGATGCACAAACCATATGACGGGGGAGAAGAAGATGTTCACCTCCTATGTCAAGAATAAGGATTCCCAAGATTCAATCATATTCGGTGATGGGAATCAAGGCAAGGTAAAAGGGTTAGGTAAAATTGCAATTTCTAATGAGCATTCTATCTCTAATGTGTTTTTAGTAGAGTCTCTAGGATATAATTTACTATCTGTTAGTCAATTATGCAATATGGGATATAACTGTCTATTTACAAATGTAGATGTGTCTGTCTTTAGAAGAAGCGATGGTTCACTAGCTTTTAAGGGTGTATTAGACGGCAAACTTTATTTAGTTGATTTTGCAAAAGAAGAAGTCGGTCTAGATGCATGCTTAATAGCTAAGACTAGCATGGGCTGGCTGTGGCATCGCCGCTTAGCACATGTGGGGATGAAGAACCTTCACAAGCTTCTAAAGGGAGAACACGTGATAGGTTTAACTAACGTACAATTCGAAAAAGATAGACCTTGTGCAGCTTGTCAGGCAGGTAAACAGGTGGGAGGAACGCATCACAGCAAGAATGTGATGACCACATCAAGACCCCTGGAGCTGCTACATATGGATCTCTTCGGACCCGTCACCTATCTAACCATAGGGGGAAGTAAGTATGGTTTAGTTATTGTTGATGACTTTTCCCGCTTCACTTGGGTGTTCTTCTTGCAGGATAAGTCTGAAACCCAAGGGACCCTCAAGCGCTTCCTCAGGAGAGCTCAAAATGAGTTTGAGCTCAAGGTGAAGAAGATAAGGAGCGACAACGGGTCCGAGTTCAAGAACCTTCAAGTGGAGGAGTTCCTTGAAGAGGAAGGGATCAAGCACGAGTTCTCCGCTCCCTACACACCACAGCAAAATGGTGTGGTAGAGAGGAAGAACAGGACGCTCATCGACATGGCGAGGACGATGCTAGGAGAGTTCAAGACCCCCGAGTACTTTTGGACGGAAGCCGTGAATACGGCTTGCCACACCATCAACAGGGTCTACCTTCATCGCCTCCTCAAGAAGACGTCGTATGAGCTACTAACCGGTAACAAACCCAATGTATCTTACTTTCGTGTATTTGGGAGCAAGTGCTACATTCTAGTGAAGAAAGGTAGAAATTCTAAGTTTGCTCCCAAAGCTGTAGAAGGGTTTTTATTAGGTTATGACTCAAATACAAAGGCGTATAGAGTCTTCAACAAATCATCGGGTTTGGTTGAAGTCTCTAGCGACGTTGTATTTGATGAGACTAATGGCTCTCCAAGAGAGCAAGTTGTTGATCTTGATGATGTAGATGAAGAAGATGTTCCGACGACCGCTATACGAACTATGGCGATTGGAGAAGTGCGGCCACAGGAACAAGATGAACGAGATCAACCATCTTCCTCAACTATGGTGCTACCCCCAACTCAAGACGATGAACAGGTTCATCAACAAGAGGCGTGTGATCAAGGGGGAGCACAAGATGATCATGTGATGGAGGAAGATGCGCAACTGGCACCTCCAACCCAAGTTCGAGCGATGATTCAAAGGGATCATCCCGTCGACCAAATTCTGGGTGACATTAGCAAGGGAGTAACTACTCGATCTAGATTAGTTAATTTTTGTGAGCATTACTCCTTTGTCTCTTCTATTGAGCCTTTCAGGGTAGAGGAGGCCTTGCTAGATCCGGACTGGGTGTTGGCCATGCAGGAGGAGCTCAACAACTTCAAGCGCAATGAAGTTTGGACACTGGTACCTCGTCCCAAGCAAAATGTTGTGGGAACCAAGTGGGTGTTCCGCAACAAACAGGACGAGCACGGGGTGGTGACGAGAAACAAGGCTCGACTTGTGGCAAAAGGTTATGCCCAAGTCGCAGGTTTGGATTTCGAGGAAACTTTTGCTCCTGTGGCTAGGCTAGAATCAATTCGTATCTTGCTAGCATATGCCGCTCACCATTCTTTCAGGTTGTACCAAATGGATGTGAAGAGCGCTTTCCTCAACGGGCCAATCAAGGAGGAGGTGTACGTGGAGCAACCCCCTGACTTCGAGGATGAACGGTACCCCGACCACGTGTGTAAGCTCTCTAAGGCGCTCTATGGACTTAAGCAAGCCCCAAGAGCATGGTATGAATGCCTTAGAGACTTTCTAATTGCTAATGCTTTCAAGGTTGGGAAAGCCGATCCAACTCTTTTTACAAAGACATGTGATGGTGATTTGTTTGTGTGCCAAATTTATGTCGATGACATAATATTTGGTTCTACTAACCAAAAGTCTTGTGAAGAGTTTAGCAGGGTGATGACGCAGAAATTCGAGATGTCTATGATGGGCGAGTTGAACTACTTCCTTGGGTTCCAAGTGAAGCAACTCAAGGACGGCACCTTCATCTCCCAAACGAAGTACACGCAAGATCTGCTAAAGCGGTTTGGGATGAAGGACGCCAAGCCCGCAAAGACTCCGATGGGGACCGACGGACACACCGACCTCAACAAAGGAGGTAAGTCCGTTGATCAAAAAGCATACCGGTCAATAATAGGTTCTTTGCTTTACTTATGTGCTAGTAGACCGGATATTGTTCTTAGCGTATGCATGTGTGCTAGATTTCAATCCGATCCTAAGGAGTGTCACTTAGTGGCGGTGAAGCGAATTCTTAGATATTTAGTTGCTACGCCTTGCTTCGGGCTCTGGTATCCAAAGAGGTCTACCTTTGACTTGGTTGGATACTCAGACTCCGACTATGCTGGATGTAAGGTCGATAGGAAGAGCACATCGGGGACGTGCCAATTCTTAGGAAGGTCCCTGGTGTCATGGAATTCTAAGAAACAAACTTCCGTTGCCCTATCCACCGCTGAGGCCGAGTATGTTGCCGCAGGACAGTGTTGCGCGCAACTACTTTGGATGAGGCAAACCCTCCGGGACTTTGGCTACAATCTGAGCAAAGTCCCACTCCTATGTGATAATGAGAGTGCGATCCGCATGGCGGAAAATCCTGTTGAACACAGCCGCACAAAGCACATTGACATCCGGCATCACTTTTTGAGAGACCACCAGCAAAAGGGGGATATCGAAGTGTTTCATGTTAGCACCGAGAACCAGCTAGCCGATATCTTTACCAAACCTCTAGATGAGAAGACTTTTTGCAGGCTGCGTAGTGAGCTAAATGTCTTAGATTCGCGGAACTTGGATTGAATTGTAGCATACATGTGTTTATGCCTTTGATCATGTTCATTCTACATTTTGTTGCTTATAGTGGTGCTCAAGTTGTACAAACACTCCCTGGACCTCTCAAGTCCATTGCAAAGTGATGCACAGTTTTAGGGGGAGATGTGTTACAACTTGACCCTTTGAGACTAACCATATGCTTGAGTTTGCTTGATTTAATCTCGAAGGAGAATTGAAAGAAAAAGGTGGACTTGGACCATGAAAGACTTCCACTGCACTCCAATGAGAGGGTAACTTATTCCAAGTTCATCTTTAGACTCTTATTGCCTTTGTATTCTTATTGAAGATTTTGGTGAGGCAATGGGGTTAAAGGGCCAAGATTGATCCCGTTTTGGTGCTTGATGCCAAAGGGGGAGAAAATAAAGGCCAAAGCAATAAATGGATCAGCTACCACTTGAGAGATTTGAAAATAGTAGAGTAGAGCTTTTGTTTTGTCAAAACTCTTATTGTCTCTTTTGTGAAAAGTTGGCTTCTTGTGGGGAGAAGTAGTAATTATGGGAAAAAGGGGGAGTTTTTGAAATCCTTGATCAATCTCTTTTGGAATGACTCTCTTTATGCTTCAACATGTGTGTTTGACTTAGAGATAGAGATTTGAGTTCGATTTACAAAAACAAACCAAGTGGTGGCAAAGGATGATCCATATATGCCAAAATTGAATCAAAATAGATTTGAGTTCTATTTGAAGTAATTTTGCACTTGTTCTAGTTGCTTTATATTGTGTTGGCATAAATCACCAAAAAGGGGGAGATTGAAAGGGAAATGTGCCCTTGGGCCATTTCTAAGTATTTTGGTGATTGAGTGCAAACACAAGTGCTTAATTGTGAATCTATGCCCATGGATGAACAAGGTGCAAATCACAGGTAAAGGTATGTTTCTAAGCCTTAGTATATTGGTGTTATGTACTAATATACTTGTCTAAGTGATAGAAACAGAAAGAAGAAGAAAGAAGAAGAGTTGGCTGTGTACAGCCAAAAGACTGCTTCGGTCTGGGGCACCGGACTGTCCGGTGGTGCACCGGACAGTGTCCGGTGCGCCAGGCTGCCTCGGGCGAAGAAGCCGCTCTCGGGAATTTGCCGACGGCGTACGGCTATAATTCACCGGACTGTCCGGTGTGCACCGGACTGTCCGGTGAGCCAACGGTCGGCTGAGCCAACGGTCGGCCGCGCGATCTGCGCGGGACACGTGGCCTGGCCAACGGTCGGAAGGAGGCACCGGACTGTCCGGTGTGCACCGGACTGTCCGGTGCGCCAGATCTGCAATGGTCGGCAACGGTCGGTTTCGCCATTTAAGGAAGGGAATCGGGCACCGGACAGTGTCCGGTGTGCACCGGACTGTCCGGTGCGCCCGACGACAGAAGGCAAGGATGGCTTTCCAGATTTGTTCTCAACGGCTCCTAGCTGCCTTGGGGCTATAAAAGGGACCCCTAGGCGCATGGAGGAGGACACCAAGCAACCTTAGAGCAATCTTGATCATCCACACTCTGTCTTTGCGCATTTGTTTGTCATTCTAAGTGATTCGAGCTCCGTTCTAGTGAGAACTTTGAGATAGTCTTTTGAGCTCGATTCTTGGCCGTGTGTGTGCGCATTTTGCTGTGGATTTGTGTGTGTTGCTTCCCTCCCTTACTCCGTACTTCTTTGTGAAACTCTATTGTAAGGGCGAGAGACTCCAAGTTGTGGAGATTCCTCGCAAACGGGAAAAGAGCAAAGAAAAGAAGAACACCGTGGTATTCAAGTTGATCATTGGATCACTTGAGAGGAGTTGAGTGCAACTCTCGTCCGTTGGGACGCCACAACGTGGAGTAGGCAAGTTTTGTACTTGGCCGAACCACGGGATAACCACCGTGTCATCTTTGTGATTGCTTTCTTGTGGTTATTGTGTTTTGACTCCTCTCTAGCCACTTGGCAAGAACTGTGCTAACACTTAACAAGTTTTTGTGGCTATAAGTTAAGTTTTTACAGGATCACCTATTCACCCCCCCCCCTCTAGGTGCTCTCACAGCCGCCTTCTTCCCTCGCTCCTCCATCCACCATTTCGATCGTCTGTGGCCCAAATGCTCTGCCCTCGCCCTCCAACCCCTCGCCATTCTCACGTCTGTGCACCGCTCGCATTCCCAGACCCGGATTTTGTAGATCTCGCTTCTCCCTCTCCTGTAATGGTGCGCCGTCGCAAGGCCCGCCTACGATGGGGCGACGACCGCGCGTATTCGATGTGGCGAGGACCGCGCGTCCGCCCTCTTCCCCAATATGCGCATGGTAAACATTTTATTGCCTGAAATCCACTTATTCGATGTGGCGAGGATCTGATGAGCAGGTTTGACTTACCACCTTGAAGAGGATGTCGCGCGAGGGGGGTGGTCCGGTGCAAGGACACCACCGCAGCAGCAGATGAGCTACCCGGGCTGCTGCGCTACAGGTCGGCGCCGAGCACGCTGCTCGGCGAGGTGATGTGCGGGGATCAGGACTTCCCCGCGGCGGCTAGCGGCGGAGGGCACGGACCACCGGACCACGCCGCCACAGACAACATCCTCGCGCTCTTTCTCACCGGGCACCACTCAGAGGCCCAGGACTGCAAGCCTCCCTTCCCTGCCGCGGCCGCTCACTTCATGGACGAAGCTGCCGCCTCGCAACAACAGCAACAACAGCTCATGTACCAGTTGCAACAGCAGCAGATAGCCACCATGGAGGGTTGTACCACAATGTCAGCTCCGGTGGCACGGAGCACGGTGCGGCCGTTGGCGCTGGTAACAGCCTGATCTGCTAGAGCAGCTCCCCCGCTGGCTTCCTCACCAACGGTAATTGGTGGCCTATGCCTTGTCTTGTAGTACTGCTACCTTTCCGCGGACCGCTTACCTTCCATAGATGGAGATCGCCGTGCGTGGTGGGGAAGCGCCCCCAAGATCCGACCAGCTTTCATCATTGGATCGGGGCAGGCGCGACGCGGAGGGCGAGGACGTCGGGGGCGGCCATGGCGCAGTGGATCCATTGATGGAGTGAGGCGTGCGCGGAGGACCCGTTTTGATAGCGCCATGCCAGGCGCGACCGCGCCACTCACCTTCCATCGACGATTTGCAGCGGTCATTGTGGGGACGCGCGACATATTTCTACTGGCACTTTAGAAGCAGTCCGTGTTTTCATCAAATTTGTTAGCTTGATTTAGCTCTTCTGCAAACTGGACTATTTTGTGCTAATTTGTTAGCTTGATTTAGCTTTTCTGCATTTAGGTACTTTGCACATCTTCATGTTGAGCTACTGCTTCAACTGCATTTGATAATAGTACGACGAGCGGTTCGGGCAGTACGGCTGCGACTTCACCTTCTACGACTACAACCGACCGGAGGAGCTGCCGGTGGCGATGAAGCACGCCTACCGAGTCATCGTTGCCGACCCTCCCTATCTGGTACTGTTTCTACCCTACCAGAGATTGCCTATTAAAAAGTGTTTGATCAGTTCTTAACATTTGAGATGAGAGGAAATATCGAGGAGAAATGGCTATTATTCGTTGGTTGATGATGCAGAGTAAGGAGTGCTTGGAAAAGGTTGCCAAAACAGTATCTTTCCTCGCACGACCTGAAGGTTCATTCCTGCTGCTGCTCACAGGTAATTGTAGCTCATGGCAATGCTCTGTGGAGTGAAAGCGATTAATTTGATTTTAATTTGGTATTTTGATTTTGTTCTGCAATCAATAAGCTATAGTTTGGAATTCCTATATGATAGCTTCACGTTTATAATCTAGCCAAGAGTGTTGATAATGACTTCAACTTTTTCGAGCATGGTTAGTTTAATATTGTTTTGGCAATTTAGCAATAGCGCAAATATCCTAGATGATAGTTTCGCCTTATAATCTAGCTAAGGGTGCTGGTGATGACTTCAAGTTTAATGCTGTGTCAAGTGAACGTGATTAGTTTGATATTGCTTTGGTATTTTAATGTTGTTTATGCAATCAATAAACATTCTTGTTGAACTCCTATATTGTAGTTTCACCTTATAATCTAGCCAAGGGTGTTTATGATGCCTTAGACTTCATTGTGCCTTCTTACTTTTGACAGAATGATCCATTAATTAATGTCTTAATAGCGCAGGAGTTACACATTTATGATGGCATCATCTGCTTCTACATGTATGCCACTGTATATAATGTAGCTAAAACCATTTATGATGTGCTGACAGTTCCAAATTGTACTGTTGTTCCTTATCAAAGTCTGTTTGTTTTCCTTTCAAGAAAAAAGGTCTCTCCATCTCATACTGAAAGCATAGTTAAACCCTGTATTTGTCAAGCGAAAACTTAGTTGGAGTCACTCTATGTTGCCAGGGGAAGTTCAGATGGACCGGGCATTGGAGCTGCTGAATGTTCGTCCCTGCGGTTTCAGGCCTCGCCACTCGAACAAACTGGGCAACGAGTTCCGGCTGTTCGCGAATTAAGATCCTGCTGACAGACTTGGTGGTTGGGAGCAAAGTGATGGTGCCCCCATTTAACTATAAACTAATACAATTTTTGTTCTAGAGCTGTTCCATCTTTATGAACATGCTGCATCTTTGATCCACAACTCACTGATCCCTCCAATTTAAATTGTAGTGACAATTATTTGAGGAATCTGTATGCTATGATGTATGGTCAATCAAACATTTACACTGTTAGTGTACCTCATTTTAATTTCATTTTAAAATACAATGTTAGTGTATGTTTCATTTTAATTTCATCAGTATTCTTTAGAATGTCTCGTTGGCTTATTCAGATTTATAGCCAAAATGACATTATCTTGGGGATAGAGGTAGTATATTTTTTATATAAAGCTACTTAATTTTAATCGTTATTCTCAGGTCACCGAGGTTGACATTGAAGCATTTGAAGCTAAATACAGAGGATTAAAGTGTAGGACATCTGTGATGATGAACTTTCTTGGTTCCGCAAAGCTCAGTTGCTTGTTGTGGTATATTCCTTTAGTTTTGCAATAATTTAGGTGTTCCTCTAAACATGGCTTGTGGTGTTAGATTAATATATTCATTGGATATGGTGTGAATTTCTAAGGATTACCGGATGATGTGTACATCTGTTATTTCCCCTTATAGGATCAAGCAACCTACAAGATGGCCAGAGAAAGCAACATGGCAGGAGTGAAGAGCTTTGATAGGTATTACTTTGCTTCATTTCTGTATGTACTCTAACAACATAGGCTTTCAGCTTACAACTTTGATTTGTTTGGAGACATTTTTAATGACATTCAATTAAAGCATTTGTGTATTGTATGTTCTGTTAAGTTTTGTATGGGCTAGCCATTTTGTAGCATGAGTGAAGATGCTTATATGCTGTGAACTGCAGCTAGCTGTCCATCCATAGCTTGTGAACTTACACTCCATACAATGTTTTCTTGAAGAAAGAAAAAGAAAATGATTGGCTAGCATTTTTACGTCGCACACCACCGCACTTCTCGGGTCTATTTCGCAGGTCCGTCACACCACCTCCATAGTGTTCACAGTCCTCGCTTGTCCTAACAATAATGTTTATACCTCCTAACGATAATATGTATCGATCATCACATCCATCATAGCATGATTGTTAATCGCATCAGGTTTTCCAAAGAGGGGCTGACCAAGATACGATAATTCTGATGGCTACCAAAGCTTCTCGTACAGAAAATCAGGATGACATAGATGCCATAATAGTTGGTATGATGGCTGATCCAAAGGAGGTACTGGTATTCCTCAGGAGTTTGTGATGTGCAGTCTGATGCTAATTTTACTTTTATTCTAACTATTTCTCTTCCTTCTGCATGTTTAACAAAAGGCTTGTGCTAGTGTCCAAGAGATTCATTTTCTGCCAGTTAATCCAAGTAACAAAAGAACTGCTTTAACCTACCTTGATGGAGAGGGAAGAATGCATCGTGTTAGCAAGGGAGCACCAGAGCAGGTATTGTTTTCCTTCCTTAACACATATTGGGAACCCTACATTGTGACATGGATTTCAATTATTAATTAATAATGATAGTTGAACAAATCCTTCATCTTGCCCACAACAAGATGGATATTGAAAGGGTTAGAGCTGTCATTGACAATTTTGCTAAACGTGGTCTGCGAGCACTTGGTGTAGCTTACCAGGTGTGTGTGTGTGATCCCTTGACATGCACTATCGCTACACTATGTGACTACATGTTTATTGTACTTGACTGGACAACTTTATGTGCAGGAAGTGCTCATGAGCTACAAATACAGGTTCGATGGCGCGTTTGCCCCTGAGCGCGACCAGTACTATGATGTGTCCAACGTCGTGGTGGATCTGTATTGGTGTTGTGAGTTATATATTGTTGTGTGGTAGCAGGCCATTTTGGGCACAAAAACCAGTATTTTCTGCTCAGTGCTAAGAGCTATCCTTAATTTTGAGGACTCAACATGGCAATCAGTATCTCCTGAAGTTAAATATTTTGTCAAAAGACTTCTTAAGAATGAATGTTGCACAATCACTCTATAAGTATGCTTATAGTCTCACCAACAATTCCTTTTTCGCCTGTAATGTTTTTATAGCAACTGTATTCAACACTTATTTTTGAAATTTTATTAGTGTTACAGTAATATTTTGCCACACGGATTTTGCATATTATAGTGATGTTTGTCGTTCCGTATCTATATTTCATACAAATTTTTTACTCCCGTGGCAACATCTAAGTAAAGTAGCAAATCAAATGAAAGCAGTGTCTTCTCTTTGAAAGATTTTTTTATACTTATTAGTGATGTCTTGGATATAACTTCAATGTATAACTATGTTTTTTTGTTAGCAGTGCCTGACAATTGCACAGAAATTACTTGATACAAGTGATGAAGTTATTTTAAATTCTTATGACACACACTGGTTATCTCTATATGAACTTTATTGTCATTTACTACAGGTTTTGTTGTCATTTACTTTCCCCCTTCTTTATCTTGATTATGAGTTTTGATATGCAGATCCTGGTTTCTACAGTGGATCCATCTGGAAGAATATCTCGTGAGTCATCCGCCCGACTTGCTTTGATGTTATCTCGTGAGACACAATATCTGGTTCTACGTACATGATACCTGGTGCTTGTGAGGCATGCAAAGTTATTTGGTACCTAGCTCGACAGATACATTCAATGCAAGAACAAAGTTCGAAGACAGATTCAAACTCTACCAATCCGATTAACCGCAAGATGGTTGAGATTATGGTCAATAAGGCTTCTACATGTGACTTGAAAGAACTTGTTTCAAAGTTCATTCCATAAACTTATCTAGAATATGTATAATTAGAAGGTTGCATAATACTGATTGGTTGTAATGTAGTGGTGAAACAGTTAGATTAAAAAAAATAAAATTTATGTATGCCTAGAACCATAAATGAATTATGAAATCTTTTTTCATAATAATATAACACACATCTGTACATAAGTTATTGTGGTATTATATGTTCCCGTTGCAACGCACGAGCACTCACCTAGTGTGTAATTAAATAGCTTACCTTGATAAAGAATCTCATATGGATCTTGACACACAATGTTATTTGACCCGTTTTGTAAGTGTTTCCTAGTTTCCTACAATCATCCTAACACAATTTCAACAAATTTTCTTATATTTTTATTTTTCTGCTTTACACATGTATTCATGTATTTTTACTATTCCTGTGTTCTTCCTAATCCAAAACCGTATTCCAAAAGAGGCCTACACTTTACTCGCTCGAACCAAAATTACCCAACACGGGCAACACTCCACGCCAGGAGTGGGCGAGTGGCACACCGCACACCAGCCTTCGTCTTCCTCGCGGTTTCGTCCACTCCCGTCGCCCGTTCCACCTGTGACCTGCCAAGGCACCAAGCCTGACCGACTTCGCTTACGGTTCCCGGTGACCCCCGCCCACCCTCCTCGCGATGTCTGACGTCACCTCCGACTCGGCGCAGAGACGCCGCTCGCCGCCGCCGCCGTCGCCGTCGCCGTCGATGCCGCGTTTCCAGCAGCAGCCGAGCGGGCGCCAGCCGCCCCCGCCCGGCGCCGACCCCTTCGCCTTCGGCATCGTGGCCTTCATCGGCATCTGCTTCGTCCTGGTGAGTCGTGACCTTTTGACCTCTCCTACCTCGCTAATATCACCGATTTCCATTTGCGATCATTTCCCCCGATCGCGAGTAGGTAGATGCTCAGTCGCGTGTGCGTGCCTCATTGGCAGATCCTGGGCTCGATTGGTGGGGAACTACTGGGTACTGTGACGTGGATTCGCGTTGGCTTGCTGTGGGGTCCCGGGTCCGGGGTTAATGCTAGGATGTTGCTTGTTTTGGAGTTTAGGTTTGGTTCATTGGGGATGCCAGTGCTGATCTGGTGAGTGCCTACATCTTGCATAAGTGATGTGCATGGTTGAATTGATTGGGGGCGTTGGGCTGGTGATATGAGCATATTATTTCAGTTATTCATTATATTTGCTGAAAATGAGTAGACATTTCTGCCTTTTGCCACATTTGTTAGGGGCACTGTGCCTTCTGATACTTGCTGCCCCTAATACCTAGGGAGTACATGTTGACCACCAACCAACACACTTTAGCTCCAAACACGACCTATTTGATCATGTTGGGGGAATTTTGTATAGTAGTTTGGAACTATTGATTGAATGGCCCAATTCATCATTTTCATCTTGTATTTCTACTCTCAAAGTCTTGTATTCTTGTTTTCTGTGTTCATCTTACTCCTCTGTGTGATGTTACTTGTACATTTTTATGTTCAATGACATCTGAAGTATCACCTTAGGAATAAAATGTCCCAAGCAAAGAAAAAAATATCTTGTACTACATGATGGTAGTTTGTTGCATTTTTCCTTGGGGCTGGAATTGTTGGTTCTGTCAGTGCCCTTCAATGATAATATTGTGTATGCTTGAATTGATTATATTGTTCAATCATTGAGCTGGTCTCAATAATGCATTACATTTGCCAATAATGAGTCAATTTATGTGCAATTAAATTTCCATATTTGTTTAGTGGGCTGTGTTTGTAGATATTGCTGGTTGCTTTCTATCCAAATAAAAAATGTCAGCAGGTATTTGTCTTGAGTTAATGCCAGCAATGTAATAACTTTTAAGTCTAAGTATGTCTCTATCACTCCTTTGAGGCCTTCCTTGTAAGTTTTATACAATGGTCGGAACTATTGACTGTGCTGGTCTTTATCAAGTTTTTGTTTCATGTCACTTTTTTCCCTTGTAAGTCTTCCTCTCTTTATTGCAACAACCTTTACTTTTCAATGTTATATGACAACTATACAGGAGGAAACATCTTTGTACTTTATAAATTAGAATGCTTCCTAGTTGGTCTGTATCCCCAGTTTTTACAAGTAACTAAGTAACAAAATTACCTTTTGAATCATCTTAATTTTTATTTTAAGTACTTCTCTGAATTACATATATACACCTACCTGTTTCCATCGCGAAATACTCCCTCCATCCCACAAAATAAGGCGTGCATGCTTCTTTTTTTCAAAAGCCAATGTTTAAAACTTTTGACTAATAATTCAGCCAAAAACACATATTTTTAGTGTATGCATGTTATATACTTAGATTTATATTAAAAGGTACTTTAATATGATGCTCATTTTGTATTTATTGGTGGCATATTTTTTTTAATAAATGGTCAAAGTTTTGCTTTAATGACTGTGCTAAAAAGTTGCACGCCTTATTTTATGGGACGGAGGGAGTATATTTTAGTGTCACTAGGTGATAGCTTATGCAAAATTCTCTTCTGAGGCTGTGTGGTAAACTTGGCAAGGAACATTTAAATAATACTGTTGCAAATTCACGTTTAGTTTATCAAAGATGTAGACATGCTTTGAATTTGATGCGTCGACTTGGTTAAACAACAGTCTACTGAATTTTGACTCGTAGAATGCAAAAGGTCAACATACATCATTTTGCCATCTAGTTAAATACTGTTGGCCAAACTTCATAGTAAAATAGTAGGAATTTTGCAAGAATAAGTTACACTATCCTGGTAGTCTGGACAAAGAATACGTCATATACTCTGCAAGGTCCTTCATATCTTTTAAGATTTATTATACAAGATGGCTGCATGTACTTGTATGCAGGATCACACTACTTAAAAATTGCTAAAAGCAAGGTAGTTTCTGCCAAGTAAGAAAAATCATCAGATTAAAAAAAACGGTTCGACAATGTACACAATGAAGCATGGCCTAGTTATCAGCTTCGTTTATTTTTCTTTTTGAACAGAGGCATGTGAAGTTAGTGAAGTAACAAAGTTGGGATTGTGTACCAATGTTGCAGAGGATTCTAGTATTTTTTAGGACAATTCTTCATATCAATCTGAAACAGTGTTGCTCAAGACCACTATCCTGCCAAGGCACTAGGCACTGAAGGGGAAAAGATAGTTCCAATTGGCACTCCCTTTTCATAGGCTATGCTGTAGTTTGTAAACAGTCATCACACCCGCTAACACTTGCAAGGTCTGTAATCAAGCTCCTGAGACTCTAGTTCACCTCATCTTCCATTGTGATATCACACACAATTTTGGGGGTTCCCATTGGCATGGACAGCATGCACTGCCAACGAGCGAGCTATGGAAATTGTCAAGACCACTGCAAGTCCCCGAGTCCACTTCAACAAGTTCTTGTTTTCTACTGGAAACGCAGACAGACACTCGTCTTTGAGGAAGAAGCAACTGTTGCTGGCAGGAGTCAAGTCAGCATGAAAGGAGGATGCTTAGCTCTGGAAACACTGCTGCCGGCCTGCCGCACAAAAGAGATGTATTTCTTTGATGTTTGGTGCAACACATTGGGCTTGTTTGTTTACCCCTCAGCTTATATGATCCGGCTTATATAAGCTCAAGTGGTGACCAAACACCCCAGCTTATATAATCCATGTCCCCCCTATTTATATAATCTTATAAGCTGCCTTAGACCAGTTTATTTAGCCCTTTTTCTTCTGCACCTATAAGGTAGGGGATAAACAAACTGGACCATTGTCTTCCATGTAATACTCTAACCTAAACACAGGCATAGTCTACTACTGTTTCGAATCTTTTTTTGTCTATGCTATTTTTTGTGTTTTTCTGGGTGGTTGTTTTAATCCAGTGACTGGCATAATTAGGATAACATCCGCTTCTGCGTTAGTAACTTAGTATGGATCAGTTGGAGTAGCAATCTGAATTAAAAACAGAAGTGTTACAGTCGATATGTTTTCCTCCCTTTTCTCTGAATTTTTTTTAAAAAAACAGAAATGTCCAATCGATAAGCCCTCCCCCCCCCCCCCCCACCCACACACACACGCACACGCACACACACACGCACACACATTTTTCTGTAATTGAGGCAAATCAGTACGACTGTACAAGCATACTGTTGACCTCTTTGGTATTGAATACCTTGTGCTGGTAATATGTAGGTTTCACTCTCAGTCCCATCAAGTGTTCTACATCAAGTTCCTGAAGGACATGTTGGGGTGTACTGGAGAGGAGGTGCTCTTCTGAAGACAATCACTCCTCCAGGTACTCTTCTTTTTCTTTCTTTTTTGGTAATGCCCTTCTCTCCTTTTTTTAATTTTAGTGCATCTTAATTAACCTTTTTTTCATCTGCTTCTAGGGTTTCATCTGAAGCTCCCTTTGATCACCCAGTACGAGCCAATACAGGTTACACTTCAAACAGACCAGGCGAGTGAGACTGAATAACACTCTTTTCCCTTTGGCTTCTGATCCTATGTTTCCACTGAAACCATAGTTTAGTTCACCTGCAAACGGTGGCTGTTTTTTCTCTCATGGCCATACCAAAAACTGCATCTTCTAGTTCTCATCACACCTTATTTGATTTTCGTAGCTGCAAACTGAAAGGTTACTGTATTTCTATTTAAGATGAGTTTATGATAGATATTAGATTAGTCCACTCGGCATGTTAAACATGAGTTTTATGGTGGACATTTATGCTGTTCATTATGTTCAACCAGGTCAGAGATATTCCTTGTGGAACAAAAGGTGGTGTTATGATCAGCTTTGACAAGATAGAGGTATAGTGCTACTCTTCTTTTTATTAAAATTGTATACTCCATCTCAGAAAATAAGGCGCGTGTTTTTAGAAAAGTCAACGTTTTAAAACTTTGACCAACAATTTAGCAAAAAACATATGTTTTTAGTGTATGCATGTTATATATTTGAATTCATATTAAAAAATACTTTAATATGATGCTTAATTTGCATTTGTTGATATCATATTTTAAAAGAAATTAACGGTCAAAGTTTCACTTTAAAGACTTTTCCAAAAAAATATATATGCCTTATTTTTTGGGACAGAGGGAGTATTTTCTTTACAAAGATGACTATCTGCCTGTTTCTGAACTGTTGTGCATGCAGGTCGTGAACCGCCTTCGCAAAGAGTTTGTGCATGAAACCCTACTCAACTATGGTGTGCACTATGACAAGACATGGATATATGATAAAATCCATCATGAGATTAATCAGTTCTGCAGTGCTCACAGTTTGCAGCAAGTTTACATTGACATGTTCGATCAGGTTAGTTGGTCCTTTTGTTAGACAAATTTGGCCGTCTATGGACTAGTGCGTGCAATATAGTTAACCTTAAACCCACATTCGTAACACACCTTATCTGTTCTGCAAAAATTACAGATTGATGAAACAATGAAAGAAGCTATTCAAAGAGACTGTACACGCTATGCTCCTGGAATTGAAATCATCAGTGTTCGTGTTACGAAGCCAAATATACCTGGTAGTATCAGAAGAAACTTTGAACTTATGGAGGAGGAGCGTACAAAGGTATGCACTTCATATGTTTAAACTGTACACTTTAAACACAGTAACTTCTAGTGAGTCACAGCATATGCATATATCTAGTGCAATAGTGTGATGGTTATTAACTAAGTTTAAGTGCTGAATAAATTCTTTTAGTTGATAATTGGTGTTCCATTTTTCATGATTAACTGAATATAGGAGTTGCATGGTTGAAGTTTGCAAGCTTTAGAAGGTGGTTCCTGAACTTCTTCTTAAGGAACTGACTGCATATATGCCCTAGTAGTACTTCAGTAAACTTCCATTCCTTATCTTTTGCTATGGTTTTATTGTAAACTTCCGATCCTTATCCTCTGCCATCATGTTAAAGCTGTGATGTTTAGATCATCCTACATTATACAACTATGATATCCATATGTACAATACCATGGACATATCTGTGAGGCTGCTTCATACTTGAAGATAAAATACGTAGTTCATATTCATATGCATGAACTCATGTCGATTTAGTACTTAAAACAAACCAAATTTTCATTGTATCTGGTCATGCATTCTACTTGAACTTATGTATTTGTACAACATAGGCACTGATCGCCATGGAGAAGCAAAAGGTAGCAGAGAAGGAGGCAGAAACACAGAAGAAGATTGCGCTATCTGAAGCAGAGAAGAACGCACAGGTGAGCAAGATCCTGATGGAGCAGAAGCTGATGGAAAAGGACAGTTCCAAGCGACAGGAGCAGATTGATAATGACATGTACCTCGCACGAGAGAAAGCAGTAGCAGATGCAAACTACTACAGGCACGGATGGCAATACCATATTCTTTTCAGATCCATTCTGCTCATGCATGCCTCTTGTTTTCTCCCCCCTACTAACCGCATTTGGTTTGGTCTGTCCAGGATATTGAAGGAAGCAGAGGCCAATAGGCTCAAACTGACACCTGAGTATCTTGAGCTGAGGTTCATTGAATCAATCGCCAATAACTCAAAGATTTTCTTCGGTGAAAAGGTACTAGCTGGCTCGGAACTGCTATGTGCTGTTTTTTTCCTTGTGTGTCCTCAAGTCATGGGCTGAGCTGTGAACTACCATTCCGCAGATTCCTAACATGATCATGGATCAAAGGTTGCTCAAGAACTACCTTGATGCTGCTCCTAGGAAGGACCATTATGAGATGTAGAAGCGTGTTCCGTGAGTTGGAAGCAAAAGACCTTTGTGTGTGTGATCCCACCGTCCACGCAGTAGATAGGATTCCCACGAGCCGTTCAGTACCTCAGTAAGCCAGAAAAGACTCATCAGGACCCTCTTGAAGATTTAGATGCAAAAATTTTCTTCGCCAAAAATGTACAGTTTTGCTCACTGACTTAGGACATGTTTGGAGCATCTATTTTTTTAGAAACTGGTTTATGAAAACTGAAATGGTTTCAAACATATCTGATTATATCCCAGTTTATAGAAACTAGATTCCTAGTTTCTTAAAAACTAAAAAGCTAGCCTTATCTAGCTAAAACCAGTTTATAAAAACTGAGGTGGTTTCAAACACCATAAACCAGTTTTTTTCTACAAATTAGTAATAAAAAGTTGATTCTTGAAAACTTTTGTTTCTAAACAGGGCCTTAGTTATGTATCTTTTTCTACTTCTTTGCACACCCATGATTGACTGCAAAACACTCGGTGTTTAGTGCTCCTACTCACAAAGAATTGTATGTCCATCCACACGAGCTTGTAACCGCTCAATCTTTAAGTAAGGGTATGTTTGAGAGGACTTCACTTTAAGAATTTCAGGTCTATTCTAGTGTCTTTCATCCAAACAGTTTTCACGAGTTCTAGCTTTAAAAAAAGATAAAACTAGAAGCTAGTTTCATAAAAATTTTGAAGCTTTTTATAGGGTGCTTCAAAAACACAGTTTTCATACTTACTACCTTCATTTTGAATATTTGTCGTTGGCTAGCTCGTTTTTGAACTAAACCGCGACAAATAAAAAAGATCGAAAGGAGTATAAAGTTACATAAAAATTATTCACCGTACCGTTGGTTATATAACATACGGCTTCATTTCTGTCGTGAAATCAAAGTTCGTCACCATTCCATTTCGATTCTCTTCTTCCCTGCGGCGCCGACAGAGACAATGTACTAAGAAGGTGTCGTCTCGCACGGCGAGGGCAACAATATCGGAGCAGGAGTCCAGGAGACAACGTATGTTGGGGTAGATGTTAAAGTTACTTGGACTAAGACATTGAGGAAAACAACACCTCAAAAGAAGACATTATGAAGATCACAAGTGAAGATCAACAAGTATCAAGCAAAGTCCAAGAAACGAAGAATAGTGTTGCCATGGCGGATTGTCCGGCTGAGAGCACCGGACTATCCGGTGCACCCGGGAACAGTAACCCAACGACTAGTTCCAGGTGGCACTGGTGGAGAGAAGCCATCGGACTATGTGGTGTGATGTTCAGACTGTTCGGTGTAAAAGCATGCAGCGCCAACGGTCACCTGCGGTGTCAGATCCAACGGCTAGGCGCACCGGACTGTCGGGTGACCCCACCAGACTGCCCGGCGTGCCGCAGAAAGCAGCAGCTTTTCTCCAATGGCTAGAATTGTGTTGGGGCCTATAAATACCACCCCAACCGACCATTTCAAGGTGTGAGAGCCCAAGCAACATACCAAGGCATAATATAGACATTTCTAAGTGCTCATACACCCAAGTGCTTAATAGAATCACTCGGTGATTAGCGTAGGTGCTTTGCGAAGTGCTTAGGTTAGTTACACCACTTTAGCGCTTGCTCTAGGTGAATCCTAGTTAGTTTTGTGAGTTTAGAAAAACCACACAACCCCTCGGCTCTTGCGCGAGCCATTGTAATTGTACCAAGTGGGGCGACAGTCTTGCGAGACCGTGACAACTGCGTTTGTGTCACGGCCACCACCGTGTACCGGAGGGAACGAGACCCGCGGCGTTTTCGACTGGAAGTTCGATAGTGGAGACGTCGGGCAGCGTCCGAGAGGAGCCGGAAGCGGAGCACCACTTGCACGTGGAGAAGGCTCGTGGCTCTCTATGGAGTTACTCGACCGTGGTGCTTGGCCCTCGCGTGGGCTTTCCTTTGCATAGGGGTACCAACGAGGATTAGTCGGGACCTTGCGTGGTTCCGGATACCTCAGTAAAAATACCGGCATCATCCATGAGAGTTTGCATCTCTACCTTGCTCTTTAGCTTCCGCATTTATATTAAGCATTTAAGTTTCAATCTTGTCTTTATACTTACATTGTTTAGGATTGAAACTTAGACATTGCGGTAGAGATAGCAACACTTCGACAAAACTTAGTTTGCACATTCTACTTTGATTATTTGCATATGTTTTGCTCTAGGGATTTATTTGTGGCCTAGTTTAGATAAAGTTTTAGAAGTCCTAATTCACCCCCCTCTTAGACGTCACCTGTTTCCTTCGGTGACCAGATACTCGCTTGACTCCTACCCCTCCATTGTATCGGTAACTAGCTTTCCTCGTAGGGTGGTGGGATCGAGCATAGGAGAAGTCATATCTCTTTTGTCTTCTAGCTCGCTGGATGGGGAGTCAAAGGCTGACCCTTGTGGCGGCGAACATGCATCGTTGGTTCTGCCAACCGGCGCTGTCGGCGCACTGGTCATTGCTGGTCGTCTCATGACGTCCGTGAGGTTGGTTAGCACTGGCCCCCAACCTGATCGTGTTATCTATGCTGAAGGGTCATTGCATCCTCCTCTCCCATCCCTCATGTGTCATCTTGTGAGGTCGGGTCCTTGGCCCTTTTGTTGTTGGCGATGAGCGAGCTACGGGGTTGGTTGTAGGCCTCTTGATCGGCCATACGAACGTCTGATGCTCGTGTTGTAGGTCTCTAGACACTATTGGCCATCGTGGAGGCCCGTGCGGTGAGTACACCACTTGCTCCACTTCTCAATTCCTTTCTGCCTCTCGAGGGTGCTAAGGCTTATGTTTCTCTTTATCTTGTGAGCAGGGCATGAGGCCGAGTTGGCGGAGCTGCACCGAGAGGTTGATTTGGTGACCGGAGCATCCATGCACGTGGAGCAACTCGCCTACAGTGTCTGCTCGACATTCCGAGTCACATTCGAAACGTAGTGGACCTCAACATTCACTGTGGGTCCGCCATTGCCCTCGTCGTTGCCTAGTTTCGCACTGGGATTGACATTCGTGCCCTGGCGAAGTGGAGATGCCCTCTCAGGGTGCCCCGTCCGTGGACTTTGAGAACCTTATCCAAGGGTACGACGAGACCGCCTGCGAGGTGGGCGGCACCAGCGGAGAACCTGATCCGGTGGGCTCCCTAGGGCCCTTCTCTGGCATACATCTTTTGGTTCCCGGCACGGGCAGCTGCCCTCGTTGTTGTGCCGGGCGTCGAGACAGAAGACGAGGGGACAATCGAGCTTCCCACCTTTCTTAGTCGTCGGTCTCCACTTCTTTCTTTTGGATGCTGGGTTCCGCGCCTAGCTCCCAAGTCCAGAATTGTAGTTTACAAGAGACTCGGGGCCCCTCTATGTAAAGAATGATGTAGTCCAGGGGAGACCTTTGTCTAATGTATAGTTTTTACCTGATGTTCCTCCTTTCATGAATAAATACTTACTTTGAGTATTTCTTCGGGAGATGGTGGCATGACGTGTTGCTTGGCATGCTGGTGGGCCAAGCCTGCTTCCTCGTCCAATGGGTCTTTTCTGTCAGCCCCAAGCGGTCAGGGTTTGGCACGGCAACTTTTATTTAGTCCTGCCTCCCTCCTTGTCTTGTCCATCTTGCTTTTGGTTCTCTAGATCCTCGTATTCCTCGCTCGACCCATCCTTCTCTTGTTCGGGTCTTCCGACGCTCTCCCTATGGTGGACTGGTGGCGATCCTTGACGAGTCAAGAGAACCTTCAGGGCCCTCGTCGGGCGTGGTTTACTGGATGAAGGCGGGTGGCTGATTTCGGGCGTTGAGGAGGTCCTGACCTTGCCTCCTGGTTATGTGGTTTTGTTTGTTCTTCCATGAACGAGGTCTAACTCTTCCCCTTCACCCTTTTGCTATGACCCTCTTCAAGCACCTGCGGGTGCAGCTCCATTTTCTGAACCCAAACGAATCTAGCACATGGCTACTTTTGTTGCTCTGTGTGAGGGGTATCTAGGTGTTGAGCCCAACCTCACCTTCTAGAGGTACTTCTTTTGCGTCGCGATGTTGCGGAAGAGAGATGAACAAGGGGTAACAGACGTGTGACTATTGAAAGGGAAATAGGGTTAACCTTTCCCACAATTAATTTTGGTGGTTGAATGCCCAACACAAATATATGGGCTAACTAGTTTGCTCTAGAATACATGTTCTACAGGTGCGCAAAGGTTCAACACAAACCAATAAATATTCAAGTTAGGGATCAAATCCAAAGGAGCAAAAGAAGCCAGAGTGTGCTGAGGAACGGCGCACCGGACAGTGTCCGGTGCACTAGGACCGTACAACTCAAACCAGCCACTCTCGGGTTTCTCCAGGCGCACTACGCTATAATTCACCGGACTGTCCGGTGTGTCATCGGACTGTCCGGTGCACCAGCGGAGCAATGGCTAACTCGCGCAACGGTTGACTCTGACGCGTGAACAGTGCGTGAATAGTGCACGCCAGAAATCAGAGCAGAAGTCAGAGGCGCACCGGACAATGTCCGGTGGGGCACCGGACTGTCCGGTGCCACAAGAAGACAAAGCCTCCAACGGTCAACTGCTCCAGAACTCTAACAGTTGGGTGATGTGGTGGCGCACTGGACAGCCTACAGTGCCTGTCCGATGGCGCACCGGACAGTCCAGTGCACCCATCGACAACAGCCTTCCCCAACGGCTTGTTGGTGGTTGAGGGCTATAAATACCCCAACCACCACAACTCCAAGCATCCAAGTCTTCTGAAGTTTTCATTCAATACAAGAGCTAGTGCATTCACTCCTAGACACAAATCAAAAGATCAAAGCCTCTCCAGTCCCAAATTCACTCCAACCACCTAGTGACTTGAGAGAGTGTTTGTTTGTGTTCTTTTGCGCTCTTGTGCTTGGATTGCTTTCTTGCTTCCCCATTCTTGTTCCAAACTGACTTGTAATCAAAGCAAGAGACACCTAAGTGTGTGGTGGTCCTTGCGGGGTCTAAGTCACCCGTTTGATTAAGGAGAAAGCTCACTCGGTCTAAGTGACCGTTTGAGAGAGGGAAAGGGTTGAAAGAGACCCGGTCTTTGTGACCACCTCAACAGGGACTAGGTTCTTTAGAAACGAACCTTGGTAAAACAAATCACCGTGTTCATCCGCTTTAATTCTTGGTTGATTTGTTTCCCCCTCTCTACCGGACTCGATTTAAGTTCTAACGCTAACCCCGACTTATAGTTTGTGTTTTAAGTTGTAAATTTCAGATTACGCCTATTCACCCCCCTCTAGGTGACTTTTAATTGGTATCAGAGCCCGGTGCTTCATTAGAGTCTAACAACTCGAAGTGATGTCGGTAGAACACGCCAAGAGGGAGATCGTGACCGGCGACAAGCCCGCAAGCTCGGGGAGAACCCTCTCAAGGGAGTCCGGCCACAAGCATAAGGAGGAATCCTCTTCCTCCAACAAGACGCATCGGAAGGGTGACAAGAAGAAGATGAAGAAGGTGGTCTACTACGAGACCGACTCTTCGTCGCCCTCCACGTCATCAAGCTCTGACTCGTCCGTCGCTTCTAAGCGCCATGAGCGCAAGAAGTATAGTAAGATGCCCCTACGCTATCCCCGTGTTTCTAAGCGCTCTCCATTACTTTCTGTTCCCTTAGGCAAGCCACCATATTTTGATGGTGAATATTATTGTATGTGGAGTGATAAAATGAGGCATCACTTAACCTCACTCCACGCAAGCATTTGGGATATTGTTAAGTTTGGAGCACAGGTACCTAAGGTGGGGACGAAGGCTACGATTCGGACGAGGTAGCCCAAATTAGGCATTTTAACTCCCAAGCCACAACTATACTCCTCGCCTCCTTGTGTCGAGAGGGGTATAATAAGGTGCAAGGGTTAAAAAGTGCCAAAGAAATTTGGGACGTCCTCAAGACGACGCACGAAGGGGATGAGGTGACCAAGATCAACAAGCATGAAACGATCAAGGGAGAACTCGGTCGATTCATCCTCAACAAGGGAGAGGAGCCACAAGCAATGTACAACCGGCTCAAGACCTTGGTGAATTAAGTGCGCAACCTCGGGAGCACAAAATGGGATGACCATGAAATGGTCAAGGTTATTCTTAGATCCCTTGTTTTTCGCAATCCTACTCAAGTACAATTAATTCGTGGGGATCCTAGAGACAAATTAATGTCTCTCGAGGAAGTGATAGGAAAGTTTGTGAGCTTTGAGCTAATGAACAAAGACTCCAAACACATCGTGAACTTGGAGCAAGGCGCCACCTCCACACCCAAGGTACAACCCGTCGCATTCAAGGCGATGGAAGAAGAGAATAGGGAGTCTACACCAAGTAGGCTTCCAATCGACGCCTCCAAGCTCGACAACGAGGAAATGACGCTCATCATCAAGAACTTCCGCCAAATCCTCAAGCATAGGAGGGGGAAGGACTACAAACCCCGCTCCAAAAGGGTGTGCTACAAATGTGGTAAGCCCAGTCATTTCATTGCTAAATGTCCAATGTCTAGTGAAAGAAAAGAAGAGGTACTACAAGAAGAAGGGTGGCGATGCCCACGTGTGTCGGGAATGGGACTCCGACGAGAGCTCCACCGACTCCTCCTCCGACGAGGACGCCGCCAACATCGCCGTCAACAAGGGCCTCCTCTTCCCAAACGTCGGCCACAAGTGCTTCATGGCGAAGGACGATAAGAAAAAGAAGGTACAATCTAGAGCCACCCCCAAATATACAACATCTAGTGATGAGGGTAGTTCTAGTGAAGACGAAGATGATTTACTTACTCTTTTTGCCGACCTCAACATGAAACAAAAAGAAAAATTAAATGAATTAATAGAAGCTATTCATGAGAAGGATGATCTCTTGGAAAGCCAAGAGGACTTCCTGATTAAAGAAAACAAAAAACATGTTAAAGTAAAAAATGCTTATGCTCAGGAAGTAGAAAAATATGAAAACTCGACTAAGGAGCTTAGCATTTGCCATGATTCAATTACCAATCTTAGAAGTGAAAATGCTAGTTTAAATGCTAAGATTGATAAATTGAATGAATCAGTTTCTAGCCTTAGGACTGAAAATGCTAGTTTAAAATCTAAGATAGAAGAATTAAATGTTTGCAAACCCTCTACATCTAGTGTTGACCATGTTTCTATTTGCACTAGATGTAGAGATATTAATGTTGAGGCTATAGATGATCATCTTGCCATGATTAAGAAACAAAATGATCATATAGCCAAATTAAATGCTAAAATTACCTAGCATGAGCTCTAAAATAAAAATTTAAATTTGCTCGTAGCATGCTCTATAATGGGAGACGCCCTGATATTAAGGATGGCACTGGTTTCCAACACGGGAGCAATGTCAAGCTTAATGCCCCCAAGAGATTGTCCAATTTTGTTAAGGGCAAGGCTCCCATGGTTCAGGATAATGAGGGCTATATTTTATATCCTGCTAATTATCCTGAGCACAAAATTAGGAAAATTCGTGCTAGAAAATCTCATTCTGTTTCTCACCATGCTTTTATGTATAAGAATAAGGCATCTAGCTCTAGGCACACCACACATGTTAAAATGCCTAGAAAGAAAATTCCTACTGCATCAAATGAACATAATGTTTCTTTTAAGACTTTTGATGCATCATATGTTTTAACTAACAAATCAGGCAAAGTAGTTGCCAAATATGTTGGGGGCAAACACAAGAGCTCCAAAACTTGTGTTTGGGTACCCAAGGTGCTTGTTTCTAACGTCAAAGGACCCAAGACTGTTTGGGTACCTAAGAACAAGGCCTAAAATTGTTTTGTAGGTTTACACATCTGGTGGTTCAAGTTGGATAATCGATAGCGGGTGCACAAACCACATGACAGGGGAGAAGAGAATGTTCTCCTCCTATGAGAAAAACGAAGATCCCCAACGAGCTATCACTTTCGGGGATGGAAATCAAGGTTTGGTCAAAGGTTTGGGTAAAATTGCTATATCTCCTGACCACTCGATTTCCAATGTTTTTCTTGTAGATTCTTTAGATTACAATTTGCTTTCTGTTTCTCAATTATGCAAAATGGGCTACAACTGTCTTTTTACAGATGTAGGTGTTACTGTCTTTAAAAGAAGTGATGATTCAATAGCATTTAAGGGAGTGTTAGAGGGTCAGCTATATTTAGTTGATTTTAATGAGAACACAGCTAAACTCAACACTTGTTTAATTGCTAAGACTAATATGGGTTGGCTCTGGCATCGCCGACTAGCTCATGTTGGAACGAAGAATCTTCACAAACTTCTAAAGGGAGAACACATTTTAGGACTAACAAATGTTCATTTTGAGAAAGACAGGGTTTGTAGCAATGTCAAGCAGGAAAGCAAGTTGGCTCTCATCATCCACACAAGAACATCATGACGACTGACAGGCCGCTTGAGCTACTCCACATGGATTTATTCGGCCTGATAGCTTACATAAGCATCGGCGGGAGTAAGAACTGTCTAGTTATTGTGGATGATTATTCTCGCTTCACATGGGTATTCTTTTTGCAGGAAAAATCACAGACCTAAGAGACCTTAAAGGGATTCTTGAGACGGGCTCAAAATGAGTTCGGATTAAGGATCAAGAAAATAAGAAGTGATAATGGAACAGAGTTCAAGAATTCTCAAATAGAAGGATTTCTTGAGGACGAGGGCTTCAAGCATGAGTTCTCTTCTCCCTACACACCTCAACAAAATGGTGTAGTTGAGAGGAAGAATAGAACTCTACTGGACATGGCAAGAACCATGCTTGATGAGTACAAGACACCAGACCGGTTTTGGGCGGAAGCAATCAACACTGCTTGCTACTCCATCAACCGGCTCTATCTTCACCGAATCCTCAAGAAGACATCATATGAACTCCTCACCGGTAAAAAGCCCAATGTTTCATATTTTAGAGTCTTTGGAAGCAAAAGTTTTATTCTTGTTAAAAGAGGTAGAAAATCTAAATTTGCTCCTAAGGCTGTAGAAGGCCTTTTACTTGGTTATGACTCAAACACAAGGGCATATAAAGTCTTCAACTAATCCTTTGGATTAGTTGAGGTCTCTTGTGACATTGTGTTTGATGAGACTAATGGCTCTCAAGTGGAGCAAGTTGATCTTGATGAATTAGATGATGAAGAGGCTTCGTGCGTCGCGTTAAGGAACATGTCCATTGGGCATGTGTGTCCCAAGGAATCCGAAGAGCCTCCACAAGCACAAGATCAACCGTCATCTTCCAATCAAGCATCTCCACCAACTCAAGATGGGGATCAGGCACAAGACAATGAAGATGAAGATCAAGAGGATGAGCCACCTCAAGAGGAGGACAAGGATCAATGGGGAGATGAAGTTGATCAAGACAAGGAAGATGATCAAGAAATTTAGGGACAAAGACCGCCACACCCAAGAGTCCACCAAGCAATTCAACGAGATCACCCCGTCAACTCCATCCTTGGTGATATTCATAAGGGGGTAACCACTAGATCTCGAGTTGCACATTTCTGTGAGCATTACTCTTTTGTTTCCTCTATTGAGCCATACAAGATAGAGGATGCACTAAGAGATTCAGATTGGGTGCTAGCTATGCAAGAGGAACTCAACGACTCCACGAGGAATGAGGTATGGCATTTAGTTCCACGTCCTAACCAAAATGTTGTAGGTACCAAGTGGCTATTCCGCAACAAGCAAGATGAGCATGGTGTGGTGACAAGGAACAAAGCCCGACTTGTGGACAAAGGATATTCACAAGTCGAAGGTTTGGACTTTGGTGAAACTTATGCACCTGTAGCTAGGCTTGAGTCAATTCGTATATTACTTACCATGGCTTTAAGCTTTATCAAATGGACGTGAAAAGTGCCTTCCTCAATGGACCAATCAAGGAAGAGGTCTATGTTGAGCAACCTCCCGGATTTGAAGATAGTGAGTACCCTAACCATGTGTATAAACTCTCAAAGGCGCTTTATGGGCTCAAGCAAGCCCCAAGAGCATGGTATGAATTCCTGCGAGATTTCCTTATCACTAATGGCTTCAAAGTCGGAAAATTCGATCCTACACTCTTTACTAAAACTATTGCAAAAGATTTGTTTGTATGCCAAATTTATGTTGATGATATCATATTTGGGTCTACTAACAAATCCACTTGTGAAGAGTTTAGTAGGATCATGATACAAAAATTCGAGATGTCTATGATGGGGGAGTTGAAGTATTTCCTAAGATTTCAAGTCAAGCAACTTCAAGACGGCACCTTCATCAGCCAAACAAAGTACATTCAAGACATACTTAACAAGTTTGGAACGAAGGATGCCAAGCCCATCAAGACACCCATGGGAACAAATGGGCATCTCGACCTCGACATGGGAGGTAAATCCGTAGATCAAAAGGTATACCGGTCGATGATAGGATCTTTACTCTATTTATGTGTGTTGGGGGCCTTCGGCTTACGAAGGTCCTCAAAAACAGGATTTAACAGTATTTCTGGAGTATAATGTGTGAACAGGCATCTTCGGACTCGAGTCGGTATCACAGTAGGAGAAGCCCAAAATGATACGAAGCTTGATACAGCGCCGAAGATGTGAGCGGGAAAGCTTCGGCGTGGTAGCAGAAAATGAAACCGACTTAAAGATGAAAAGGCTATTCAGACCTCGGTGGATTACTGTAGAATTATTACCAAATGTAAAAGGCATGAATGTAATTTTGTATGGGTTGTGTCCCGTGCCTATAAATAGGTGAACAGTACCCCCGTACTGGGCACGCTGATTTGGCATTTGCTTTTGCGTCACACTTGTATTTTCATCTCCTTCCAAGCTGAAGGTACATTTGTAATTCGATGTAATTTCTGTTTATCCATAACAATAATGCGAAAATAAGTTGATAATAATATATAATTACCTATGCTATTCTTCATATTCTTTATGATTCATTCTTCGTTATCGTATGCTGTGTTTATGAAGGTACGTCCTTCATAACCTTCGTCCGAAAATCATTATATCCTAAGGGAAATAATGCTTTGAAAGACGAAGGACTTTACCGATTAACATTTTCTATGTTGCCTTGTTCTTAACTCATAGCATTTGAGAACAAGTCCCCAACATTGGCGCCCACCTCCGGTGAACTCACTTCCACTCTTTGAGTTTTTGAACACCTTCGGCGATCATAAACCTTTGCTATGGCGCCGAAGAAAGCTTCAGCAACCGGGGCTGCAGCTCTGCAACCGCTGGACCACAATCAGGAGACTGTCTCCCTTCGGGAGGCTCGAAGCCAGAAAAGGAAGGCTGTTAGCCCGACACCGCCAGAGGATGAGATAGACCAAGAAATCAGAGACATGGAGATGCTTCATCAACAGGTGCAGAGAAAGAAGGAAAAGATGGCCAGGCTAGCTGAACTGCAAAGGCAGATAGACGAAGCCTCTGAAGAAGTTCGTCATCTTACTCAGGATGAGCAACACCGAAGGCCTCAGCACCAAGACCTTCATCAGGAGGGTTTCCTCAACGAAGATGACTGGTATGACAATTTCCATCATGGGAATTTTGTTTTTGATGATGCTTCTCCTCTGTCCACTGAGCTGCAGGCTACACCTTGGCCTCCGTCCTACAAGCCACCTCAGCTTCCCATATTCGATGGCCACTCAGACCCGAAGCAGTTTTTGATGAGCTACGAAGCAACAGTATCTTCGTATGGTGGCAATGCTGCAGTCATGGCCAAATCTTTTGTTATGGCTGTCAGGAGTGTTGCTCAAACCTGGTATTCCTCCCTTCGACCAGGAACGATCACTTCATGGCAAAAGCTGAAGGACTTGTTGTTAACCAGCTTCCAAGGGTTTCAGACGAAGCCGGTCACTGCTCAAGCTCTATTCTAGTGCACCCAGGATCACGAAGAATATCTTCAGGCGTACGTCCGGAGGTTCTTGCGTTTGAGGGCACAGACACCAACAGTGCCCAACAAAATTGTCATTGAGGCCATGATCAAGGGGCTTCGGCCAGGACCTTCAGCTCAGTACTTCGCTAGGAAGCCTCCTCAAACTTTGGAGAAGCTGCTCCAGAAGATGGACGAATATATTCGGGCCGATAATGATTTTCGTCAAAGAAGGGAGGAGGCTTTCAGGTTTTCTGAAATGACCAGGGGCTTCGGAGGAAGATTCTATCCGAGACACGTTAGGTCAATCCATAACTCTACTCAAAATGATGATAAGGGGAGCCAGCAGCAAAGGCCGCAGTGCTCCTCACAGGCTTCGGGGCAACAACAAGGCTCCTTCCGACCACCAGCTCCAAGAGGCAGAGGCGCCAGGGGCTTCGGCGGAAGATTTGGAGATCAACCAAGAAGAATTTTTTGTTTGTTCTGTGGTGAGAACAAGGGCCATACCACCAGGATGTGTCATGTTACCATCCAGAAGCAAAAGGAAATAGCCGAAGCTGCGGCACAACAGGCTCAGCCGAAGCAGGTCATGCACACTGCTTCGTATCATTCGCCTTACATCCCAGAATATGTAGGCAACCACCCTGCAGTTTCTGTTGCTTCGGCGAGTCAACCTCAAGCTTCCTAGCAACAGCCTCCGCCTCCACCACCGCTGCAACAAGGCCAACAGCCAGAAGGGAGCCAATATGCTCCACACCAAAGGGACTTCAGAGAACAGTCCGAAGCTCGCACAGTCAACAGCACTGTGCCAGAGTCGAAGCACATCTATTGACAAATATCCTACCTTGATAGCAGCCTTTTATATTCAGTTTTATTTTTTGTGTAATAAAGGACATTTTTCAAATTTCATGTAATAGTTTCGTTGTTTACCACAAGGAAAATATATTTTCTTCACAGTCTTAAGTCATTGAAGCTTAAAGATTTGCGATAACAAGGAGGACCTTTGAATTATCAAAAAATTCTTTGAAGCAACAAAAAGTCGTTCTAAGGAATGCAGAGTAAGTTTGCTGAAGTCACAAAAAGTCGTTCCAAAGGGAACGCAGTGTAAGTTTTCTGCTCCAAAGTCGTTCCAAAGGGAATGCAGAGCTTCCAGCGAAAAGTCAACGCTGATACCGCCTAAGTAAAAGGCGAAGCGCGAAAAGTCAACGCGAATACCGCTGAAAGTAAAAGGCGAAGAAGCTCCTAAGGGAGGCTTACAGCGAAAAATAAACGCTGATTCCGCTGAAGTAAAAGGCGAAGAAGCTCCTAAGGGAGGCTTATAGCAAAAAATCAACGCTGATTCAAAAAGATTATGTGTTTTATCGCAAGGATGTGTGCGTATCTTCGGAATAAACACCATCTTACATAACATAACATCATCACATCATTTCGCATAGCATAAGCATCATACATCATGCTGCATATGGCACAAGAGGGGGACACAATGTCGATCTTCAGAAGAATGTTTTGGAAAAGGGGGAAAATCATGCTAATCGCAAGGAGATACACTATTGATCTTCGGAAGTATAGCTTCAGAAAATATCTTCACGAAGCTTGAATATTATTTATCAGAACACTACGGATATTGTTGTGACAAATAAAAATTCTTCTTCACGAAGCATGAAAAGAAGGGAAGGTGTTTTTTCGTCAAAGACTCAAAAACGGTACGTATGTAAAATTTCATGCATCGTAAAGAATTGAACAATAAAAACAGGTATATTACATTCAAGGTTATAAGATGTTACACATGTTACATTTCAGAAGTTTTTACAATAGTACTTAATCTTCTCTCAGAACAACTTCCGCAACCTCGTTCAGGAGCCGATTAACAACTTCATCCATGATAGCTTCAGCCATCTTTTTAATTTCGTCGTCTCCTTTCGGGTGAGGGCCCAGAGACGCTTTAGTAGGATCTGAAGGAGGACAGGATACGGCTACTTTGCTATTACAAATTGCGAACGAAGTTTAAAACCAAAAATTACAACACAATAAAAACCATTAGTTAATACCTATTTGCCCTTCGGGCTCTGCGCTCTTCTCAGCAGCCTCAGCCACTTCTCTAGCATCGTGAATGCCCTTCTCGCTTTTTTGGATAATTTCTCGAGCCATTTCTCGACCACCATTGTCCCAGACATCGGTGAAAAATTTTCCACCAACCATGCTAGCTTCGGCTGAAGGATCTCTCGCATCTTCGAAGGACAAGGTAGCTTCAGATTGCGCTAAAATCTTTACATGCTCGCAGCCCTTTTTCTCTAAAATGGTGGCAATCCCCCTGGCACCCGAGAAAGCACATATGTCTCCGCGGCTATTTAAAATTTCCTCGAAGGCCTCTGCTTCGTGATTAATCCATTCGATGGGACCTTCGGGGTTGCCTCTTGTAAAGTTTTCTTCGCTCGAGAATGCGCCGACGCTGGCGAAGCTAGCTTTCAGCTTCCTAACACACTCCATAGATTTGTTATAGCATCTTTTCTTGGACGAACGAAGCTCTTCAACAGTTCCCTCTAAATGATTTGCCCATTGGTCGCTAAGTTCTCGCTTCGTTTCTTCAAGTATGCGTTCCTCTTTGGCTCTGGCCAGTTGTTTTCGAAGATCTTCAATTTCACGCTTCTGAGCATCAGCTTGACCTTTAAAAGTAGCTTCGTCTTCTTTTATTCTATTTATCAATGAATGTAATATTTTATCTTTTTCGAGACCTTCGTTCCTCAGTTCAATTACTTCGGAACGAAGGTTGCTCAGGGCTATAGCGCACCCTTCGTCTTCGGCATCTTTTTGGGCCCTGAGGGCATTGCTAAGTATAAAGCCCTGCAAAGAAAAATGTGTGTGCGTCAATAGATTTAAGCAAACGAATTTTTTTTTGATCTCAACAAAAAATACAAAGATCTCATTTTTTGCACCTTTAAGCTATTGTATGCCAGGCTGTCGGCCAGTTCGTTTTTCGACAACACCGAGAGCCCGTCTTCTAGTGTTAGGAATCCGAAGCTCTTGCCCATCTCCCGACAGACAGAAATCTCCTTGCTGTCAGGGAGACAATACAAAAAGTCTTCTTCTCCACTACGGTTGAATATTAACGCCCCCTTTGGATACTTCAGTTTTTGGGCGTAAAGCTGGGCCTCTTGCTTCTCTTTTTCTGATAATTTTTTCCCCGAAGCATGACGAACAATATAATCAAGGACTTTGGGCGATGCTTCGGGGGCAACAGCACTGATTTCTTCAACAAGAATTGGCTCCGTCATTTTTTCTTCTTCGGTTTCCAAGGATTTTACCTTCATAGGCTCTGAGGGCCCAACTTCAGCTTCAGTTTCTTGCTCCGGAGCCTTAGTATCAGAAATTTCTGTTTTCGCTTCAGAAGTTGCAACAGTCTTCTTCGGAGTTGTGCTTGAGGACTTAATTGTTTCTAGAACATCTAGCACATTGACCATTCTCTTTCTTTTCGGAGTCACCGCTGGCCCCTTTTGATTTTTTATTGTCTCAACATTTGCTGAAGGACTTAAAACTTCTGATATTTTTAATCCCTCGGTTGATCCTTTTACTTCTTCCATTTTTTCTGTCGATGGCGCTTCGGCCATCTCTTTGGTTTCTGGTAACAAAACCTTTGGTTCTTCCAATTCTATTCTTGTTGGCGCTTTGGCCATTTCTGCGACTTCTGGCAGCAAGGTTGGCTTGGTTAGCTTTTCAGCTTCGGTGGCCGAAGAGGTCTCTCCGGTGAACTCAGGCACCGAGGCTGGTTCAATATAGCGTGGCCGATGTGTGAGGACCTTTATCCTTTTTCTTTTCGGTGCTGGCTCACTAGGAGCAGTTGCAGCTTCTTCTTTCGCAGAGGTTGTGCTTTTTCTTTTCTGCCCTCGAATGGGATAACGATAGTCAGGGTAGACGAACCCGATTGCGTCAAACACCCGGTTCAGTCTTTTCTTTTTTCGGCCTCCGAAGGCTGCTGACAATGCAGTATCTTCGGCCTTCGAATAAGCCCCAAGTAGTTCATCACTTAAATTTTCAATGCTTTTTAGCCAGTCATCATCTGGCTCAACGAATTTATCTCCGAACTTGAAAGTATACTTCAGCCTGATAAGTCCACCTTCGTCAGCCGCCTTTATGGTTTCTTGCGGCATTTCCCATTTTTCCGCGAGCGGCCATACTCTGAAGGCAATATGCTCTTGTACCAAATCTCTCGTTCCAATAAAAGAACAAATAACACCGAAGGCTCTCTGGCATTCTTCGGCAGCTTCATTCATTTCAACCTTCGGCCTCCGCAGGCCGAAGCTTTGCCAAATAGGGCGCATAATTATACCTTTGATATCTTCCCGTACTTTCAGGTCATTCTTCACATAAAACCATTCTGTCATCCAGTCGCCGGGCCATCTCTTCCGAAAGGTTGGCACGTGACAACTTGACCCAGACCGAGAAACGAAACTGTAGCAGCCAAAATTATTGTGATACTGTTCCTTACCCCAAGGTTTTGTATCGTATGATAATTCATGTATGTTGCAGAAACTTTTCGCATCAGGTTCCAGACCTTGGCTTCTCACGGCCCACACGAAGATATTCAGCCTTATGATTGCTTCGGGGGTAAGTTGATGAAGATAGACTTCAAACATTTTCAGCACCTCTACGACAAAGCTGCTCAGGGGAAATCGTAGTCTAGCTTTCAAAAAGCTTCGGAATACTACGACTTCATTTTCCTCAGGGGACGGGCAAGTTTTCTCTCCTTCATCGGCCCTCACAATGGATAAGTCCCGGAAATATCTTCCCCTCATGTTGACAAGATGATTTTCTTTGATACCTGATTTGCTAAAAACCGAATGGCTTGGTCGCCAGGGGCGATCTTCGGAGTCTTCACCACCACTATCCACATCATAACTGTCGCTGTCATCAGTATCTTCAGATAAACCTTCTAAAATCTCCTTGGTGATTTTTTCTGTATTGGTCTTCGACATTGCTATAAGAAACCCCAGATTCTTCTCTTCAGAGAGACTCAGCTTCATCTCGGCAGCAGCCTTCTTATCTTCAGACATCTTCGGAAACACTAAAAAACTGTTTTCAATGCCGAAGCTTCAAAACTTAAAAAGCTAAGCAAATCTTGGTGCGCAAGAGCTAAAAATTGAGTGAGCGAGAGCAGATGGCAAGAGAGCGTGCCAAATGAGCTTGCGATATGATCTTATTTATACGCCCAGTGCGTTGAAAATTGAAAGACCCCGCCTGTCAGTGAATGTTGCTATTCTAGCAAAGGGAAGATGTTTTTTCGGACCTTCGGCTTAAAGCCTTCGTCCATGTCGCAATCTAAATTTATTATTTTAACAAATTAATATTGCGAGGGGCTACTGTTGGGGGCCTTCGTCTTACGAAGGTCCTCAAAAACAGGATTTAACAGTATTTCTGGAGTATAATGTGTGAACAGGCATCTTCGGACTCGAGTCGGTATCACAGTAGGAGAAGCCCAAAATGATACGAAGCTTGATACAGCGCCGAAGATGTGAGCGGGAAAGCTTCGGCGTGGTAGCAGAAAATGAAACCGACTTAAAGATGAAAAGGCTATTCAGACCTCGGTGGATTACTGTAGAATTATTACCAAATATAAAGGGCATGAATGTAATTTTGTATGGGCTGTGTCCCGTGCCTATAAATAGGTGAACAGTACCCCCGTACTGGGCACGCTGATTTGGCATTTGCTTTTGCGTCACACTTGTATTTTCATCTCCTTCCAAGCTGAAGGTACATTTGTAATTCGATGTAATTTCTGTTTATCCATAACAATAATGCGAAAATAAGTTGATAATAATATATAATTACCTATGCTATTCTTCATATTCTTTATGATTCATTCTTCGTTATCGTATGCTGTGTTTATGAAGGTACGTCCTTCATAACCTTCGTCCGAAAATCATTATATCCTAAGGGAAATAATGCTTTGAAAGACGAAGGACTTTACCGATTAACATTTTCTGTGTTGCCTTGTTCTTAACTCATAGCATTTGAGAACAAGTCCCCAACAATGTGCATCTCGACCGGATATTATGCTTTCTGTATGCATGTGTGCAAGGTTCCAGGCCGATCCTAAGGAAGTTCACCTTAGGGCCGTGAAAAGAATCAAGAGATATTTAGTTTATACTCCTAAGTTGGACTTTGGTACCCCAAGCTATCTAATTTTGATTTAATAGGATATTCCGATGCCGATTGGGTAGGGTGTAAAATTGATAGGAAGAGCACATCAGGGACTTATCAGTTTCTGGGGAGATCCCTGGTGTCTTGGGCTTCAAAGAAACAAAACTCAGTAGCTCTTTCCACCGCCGAAGCCGAGTACATTGTCGCAAGCCATTGCTATGCGCAATTACTTTGGATGAGGCAAACCCTCATGGACTATGGCTACAAATTGAGCAAAGTCCCTCTCCTATGTGACAATGAGAGTGCAATCCGCATGGCGGATAATCCCGTTGAACACAGCCGCACTAAGCACATAGACATTTGGTATCACTTTTTGAGAGATCACCAACAAAGGAGATATCGAAATTGCTTATGTTAGCACCAAAGAACAACTAGCCGATATCTTTACCAAGCCTTTAGATGAGAAAACCTTTAGCAATCTTAGAAATGAGCTAAATATTCTTGATTCTCGGAATTTTGATTGAAACATTACACACATAGCTATTTTATATACCTTTGATCATGTCTCTTTCATTTGGCACATATACATATTTCTTATTATTCTTGTGCCTAAGCTAAGACTAATTTGGTTCAATGAGCATCTTTTGTATTAAGTCTTAGATTGAAAGGGAAATGGAGTATTCGGCAAAGATATCGCTTCCACTCAACTCCATCGGTATTATCTACCCTTTGACGGTATTCCGTCATCTCTCCGATTGGTATACTCTTTCACTCACATTTCTTTTATCAATGGGGGAGAAAATATAAGGGCTCTCAAAGTCTCCGTTTTTGGCGATTAATGCCAAAGGGGGAGAAACTATTAAGCCCAAAGCAAAAGGACCGCACCCCACCACCACCTAATTTTAATTGTGTTTCAATTTTTTTTAAATTGGTATATTTCAAATTGGTATCTAATTAATATATTTAAAGGAAGATTTTCAAAATTAGTATCTATTAAAACCCTCTTTAAAACTAAGAGGAGAATTTCATTCAGGGGGGTTTTGTTTAGTCAAAGGAAAAGCATTTGAAACAGGGGGAGAAATTTCAAATCTTGAAAATGCTTCTTGCAATCTTATTTATATACCTTTGACTATTTGCAAAACACTTTGAAAAGATTTTTCAAAAAGATTTGCAAAAACAAAACAAGTGGTGCGAATGTGGTCCAAATTGTTAAATAAAAGAAAGCAATCCATTCATATCTAGTGAAATTATAAATTGGTTTAAATTCCAAGTAACCTATGCACTTAACTTATGCAAACTAGTTCATTCCTACACTTTATATATTTGCTTTAGTTTGTGTTGGCATCAATCACCAAAAAGGGGGAGATTGAAAGGGAAATAGGGTTAACCTTTCCCACAATTAATTTTGGTGGTTGAATGCCCAACACAAATATATGGACTAACTAGTTTGCTCTAGAATACATGTTCTACAGGTGCACAAAGGATCAACACAAACCAATAAATATTCAAGTTAGGGATCAAATCCAAAGGAGCAAAAGAAGCCAGATTGTGTTGAGGAACGGCGCACCGGACTGTCTAGTGTGCCACCGTACAGTGTCCGGTGCACCAGGACCGTACAACTCAAACCAACCACTCTTGGGTTTCTCTAGGCGCACTCCGCTATAATTCACCAGACTATCCGGTGCACCAGCGGAGCAACGACTAACTCGCGCAACGGTCGACTCTGACGCATGAACAGTTCGTGAATAGTGCACGCCAGAAGTAAGAGCAGAAGTCAGAGGCGCACCGGATAGTGTCTGGTGTGGCACTGGACTGTCCGATGCCACAAGAAGACAAAGCCTCCAACGGTCAACTGCTCCAGAACCCTAACAGTTGGGTGACGTGGCGGCGCACCGGACAGCCTACAGTTCCTGTCCGCTGGTGCACCGTACTGTCTGGTGCGCCCATCGACAGCAGCCTTCCCCAACGGCTTGTTGGTGGTTGAGGGCTATAAATACCCCCAACCACCACAACTCCAAGCATCCAAGTCTTCTGAAGTTTTTATTCAATACAAGAGCTAGCGCATTCACTCCTAGACACAAATCAAAAGATCAAAGCCTCTCCAAGTCCCAAATTCACTCCAACCACCTAGTGACTTGAGAGAATGTTTGTTCGTGTTCTTTAGCGCTCTTGTGCTTGGATCGCTTTCTTCCTTCCTCATTTCCATTTGATTTGTTTTCCCCAGTAGCATCCCAAAAATTCAAATCTTGAAAATTTCTCAAACTCGCTCTAAATTCAAAATGAATTTCGTTTCAAAATGTTTGTTTGCGAGTTGATATCAGCAAATAAAATATAGTGGTCTATATTGAGAGCACCTAGAGGGGGGAGGGTGAATAGGTGATCCTGTAAAAACTTGAAACTTAATGCCACAAAACTTGATTAGGAGTTAGCACAATAAAGCCAAGTGACTAGAGAGGGGTTCTTGCAAGACACGATAACCACAAGAAGATCAACACAGATAGGCACAGTGGTTTATCCCGTGGTTCGGCCAAGTCCAACACTTGCCTACTCCACGTTGTGGCGTCCCAACGGACGAGGGTTGCAATCAACCCCTCTCAACCGGTCCAAAGACCCACTTGAATACCCGGTGTTTTGCTTTGTTTACTATATCCCGCTTGCGAGGAATCTCCACAACTTGGAGCCTCTCGCCCTTACAATTTGATGTTCACCAAGAAGCACAGAAGTAAGGCTGGGATGAGCAACGCACACAAGACACAAAATCAGAGCACAACACGCACACAAGTCACAACTCGAGCTCACAACACAACCCAAAGAGATCTCTACTCAAATGGAGCTCTAGTTGCTATCACAAAGAATCGAATGCGCGGAATTGGAGTCTTGGTGCTTAGGAATGCTTAGAGAATGCTTGATGTCTTCCTCCATGCGCCTAGGGGTCTCTTTTATAGCCCCAAGGCAGCTAGGAGCCATTGAGAGCATTCCAAGAAGGCAATTCTTGCCTTCTGTCGCCTGGCGCACCGGACAGTCCGGTGCACCAACGGACAATGTCCGGTGCGGATTTCTTTCCTTCTTTGGCGAAGCCGACCGTTGGAGATTCAGAGCCGTTGGTGCACCGGACACTGTCCGGTGCACACCGGACAGTCCGGTGTTGTGGCGGAACTGCCCGAATTATTCCAACTTAAGTGCCTAAGTCCCGCCTTAGAGGCTAGGCCACACTTAAATGGGAACAACCCGTCAATCCCTCGGATCTAGTCCGACAAGGCCACTAACAGGATCAAGTACCACAATCTCACTCGATGGTGAGTCACAGAGCAAATACAATAAAGCATAAAACCATGCATATAAGAGTATTAAATTATTACATCACCATCGAAGTTTTTGCAAAAGTAGTCATCATTGTTCGAGTGCAGCGGAATAAAAACTAACGATAAATAAATGGAGGGATGGGGAAGCCTGTCCCATCACTCCTCATGCTCCTCCTCAGCCGAGGTAGGGTCCCACTCGACAGTCCAACCCGGTGGCAAGATGGACGGCCAAGTCACTCCAGCAACCATGTCCTCCAGAGAACCTGTAAAATTATGCCACAAGCAAGGCTGAGTATGCTAATACTCAACTAGACTTACCCAGTGTGAGGAGTCTACTCCTCTACCTCTAGACATGCAGCTGTTTGGCTGTGGGGTTTGGTTGCCAAAAGCACTTGCTGAGTTTCTAAGTCAAGTTTTAACTTTGCCAATTTAAGTGTGACTCTCTTAAGGCTAAATGTGTACTATCTACTCATACATAGTAGCAAACATTTTTAGCAATCAACATTTTGTATCAACTCATCATATTTCCACTTGTTACTCAATGTAGTACAATGGATCAAGCAGTCTCATTAGCTACGAGAAGCAGACGATTCGAATCGAGTTTTTATCCTTGCAAGGTAAACCTAAACACACGACATGTAGGGGCACTCCGTCCCCACACACATCAACCGTCCCCATCGATTCCCTGGCAACAGAAAGGGGCTCACCGCCTTAGCGTACAATGCCTCACTGACCCCGACTGCCGTCGTGCAGTGACCGCACTTGTACCCACCATAACCGGAATGGGAGACCACGTCTCAGGTCACGTGAGGAGGGCAATCTGCGGGCAGGTTCACTCAGGTACTAGGCTTACCGATTTACCATATTTCTCGGCATGTGCTTAGTACGTTCAAACGCTTGACACGGGTATCCGCACGTTAATCCTTATTCCAATTTTCCCATCTCGTAGACAACCAATCCCCATGGATTGTTGTCCACAGACCAGCATCATGATGATATGAAGGTGGGTACAACCAATTCCTGATCTCGCGCGAGTGCTAGAAAATCACTCGTCTTCTACCGAGATCCTAATTAAATAAAGCAGCTACTCGACCTAGCATACTAGTATCCATCTCAAAAGGATTCCTGAGATCATGCAACTAGGGTTTCAAACAACTCCTACACCTAAGTGCACATTCAATCCTACAATCATTAAGTATAGTAAAATAGCATAAATAACAGGTTATGCATAAACCGGGGCTTGCCTTCCAAAGGAGTGGCAGGTAGATCCTCTGGTGCAGGCTCTGGTGCTGGATCCGGGGCTACCTCCTGAGCAGCTCCTTGCTCCGGCACGAGGACGTACTCTCCGTCAGCGAGGTTACAGTCTATCGAAATGCAATGAACATGTATGTCATGATTATGCAGGATTTAATAACATTATGCTAAAGGAAGAAAAACTAAGTTAATGAGTAACTTAGGGTTTCTTGGTCATACGTGGCTTTTAGTGGTTTATGATTATCACTCTAGGTTTAGGTTTTGTTAGAGATAGGCATAGTGGATTGGTATTTTCTTTATATATTTCAGTGGACAATTTACAAAGGGTTTTAGGGTGACACTAATTTCCATTATTTATTTTCCTTTCTTTATTTTCTATTTATGAATTCTAATGGAGGTTTGAACTACAATAGTGTTTTAACTTTTTCCAAAAATTTTGTAAAAATTACAGTGGGTTGCCATTAGTCACTATAGCTTGTTCTAGGAATTTGAGGTTCAACATAAAAAGGCTATGCTTTAGACAAAAATAACAAAAGTTGTGTAAATGGGCCACTTTGTACTACAACTCTCAACTAGGTGTGGGTTCTGTCCTAAGGGTTATTTTTGTTGGCATCTAACAGTAATAATAAACTTCTGTGCCAAAAATCACAGAAATCTAAGGGATGATTATTTAGTTGTGATTTTCCAAAGTTTAATGCCAAAAAGGCACTTTCTACTACATTGTTATTTGAAAAAAGTCAAACAGCAGATTTCATATTTTTCCTAAGTTCTTAATAACAAAATATTAACTATCCCAAGGGTTGGGGTGTTTTCACCTTGGGGTTATTTTTGTAGGGTTTTTCTAAGTTTTCCTTCTTTTCTTAAAATAAAAGGTATCCTATTTATTTTATACTAAACCAGGGTATCATAGATTTTTCTAGTAAACTACACTGAATAAGTACCCTAACAAAAATAGGAGTACCCCTGGTTCATTATTTAAAACACCTTTTCTATTTTTGTTAACCTTAAGCATATGGTAAAATAAATGGCAAAAACTAACTTAATGGGGTGGACAGAGAGGTTTAGCATTTTTAAACAGGTCAGTAGGTGGACATAAACTTCTCCAAATTTTCCTAACCTTAGTCAAATAGTGCAACTATTTTTATTCCTATTATTTAACTTTTGGTCAAAACAATAATTAAATCAGAACCCTAAAGTTTTCTGTAGTACATAAGGGTTTTATATTTTTCCTAAGCAGTTTACATTATTTAAAGTCTGAAAAAATGGTTTGACTAAATTTGGATGAATAAAACAGAAGTTATGAATTATTCAAGTTCTGTTCAAAATTTAAATCAGATTTAATAAAGGTTTCCTGGAAAACTACTTTGCGCCGAGGACCCTGGGTTTAATCCAAATCAACCCACTCAAATCTACCCCTGCGCCACTATTCCCCTGAGTCACTGACAGTTCAAAAATCCCCCTGACCTTTCCTTCTTCTTCCCCGAGGTCCTTCCCCTAATGTAAACAGTACCCGCGGGAAAGAAAAGGGCGGCGCGGCTTACCGGCGGCGAGAGAGGTCCGGCGAGGGGCGGGGTTGGCTCGGGGAGGCTCTGGCGGTCACAACGGTGTACGACTCGATGGCGGGGGTGGTCGGAATCGTCGGGTCCACGTGCGCAGGCGGGTGTTCTCGTCGGCGGCGGGTGTGCCGGCCAAACCATGGCGACCTAGTTCAATCCAATGGCACGGTGAGCTTCACGGGGTGATGTAGAGGCTATCTGTGCATTGAATCGAAAAATGGTACAGTGATTTACCCGGTCCACGTGCGCCGGCGGGGTTCTGAACTCCGGCGAGCACGATTTCGCTATTCTGGTGGCGCAGGTCCTCGGTTCACGCTCGTGCAAGCTTCACGGCCTCACAGGGAAGCTATCCAAAGGCTTGGATCGAGCAGAGGAGGGCGGGAAAGGGGTTGGCCATGGTGGTTGCCCTCGGGCGGCTCTGGCGGGTTGCCGGAGCAATGGGCGAGCTCAGGGGAGTTAGGCGTGGTACGGAGGAGGCAACGGGGAAGGCAGCCGGGCACTGGGACGGGCTTTATAGCCGTGGCACAAGCGTGGTCACGGGCGGCCGCGGGCGCGCGGGGGTTCGCGCACGGGCGTGCTCTGAGCGGGCCCCCGAGTGTCAGCCCACGTCGAACACGTGGGAGCTCGCTTCTGCCATGGTTCAACGGCGGATTTGAGCACCTTAGCGTGCGTATCTTGGCAAAACCACTGTGTATGGTCTCTTCCCTGCTCCATATCCTACCTTTTTGCTGTGAGTTCCAAGTCAAGATGCGGTCTGGGTAGGGAGATAGAGGGGTGATAAGTTGGCTATGTCAGATATGTCCAAACCGAGACAAAAATGGTGCCAAGTCGTGTCAAACGTCTTAGGGTAGGTGTCATCTTTTTCCAGGGCATTCTAGGGTTAATTTGGCACCACTTTATCAATTGGGTCGAAGTGTTTTGAATTTTGGATGAGGGTGAACATGTGGGATCTTTGTCCAAAGGTTAGTTTTTGGACTTAGGCAATTTCTGAATTTTCTCTTGTGCTCAACCTTTGGTGAACTTTTTGGGGCTTTTCTGAAATCTTTTTGGGGTTACTTCCTTACTATTATTTGTAAGTTATTAAGTGTACTACAACTTTTATATTTGGCCCAAGCCATGATCATAAGGTTTACATGACCTTTTGATCCTACTTACATCTAGGGTTCCCATTGTCCAAAGGGGTTTGCTTTAGGGTTTTGGGCAATTCTCTCCTTTAGATAAGCATGATGAGTTAGGGTATGATATCCATGATAGGTTGCACTTGTTTAGGACCTTGAATTCTAAGTTTGATGTACTTTGCTCAAAATAACCCACATGTGATAGTAGGTTTAACAGGTGTAGCCCTGGGTGGGCACCCTGAGTAACACCTGGGGTGTTACAGCCCTCCCCCCCTTAAAGGAATCTCGTCCCGAGATTTCAGGTAGAGTCCCTTGGAGGGGTGCTTGAAGGTGTGTTGGTGTGCTACTCTTTCTTTTATCCAGGTTTCTCTTGTTACTGCTCTTCGAATGTCATTCTCTCTGCAACTTCAGAAGGAAGCCCTTTTTAAGTTAAATACACAACTTAGACTATCCTTGTTATCTAAGTTTTTCTTATAATTGTATTCAAAGGGCAGGTGGGGTGGGGTTTTGGGTTACGTACCGACTCCTTTGGGCAGAAAGTCGGGGAAGCGAGAGCGTAGAAAATCCTCAGTTTCCCATGTAGCTTCTTCTACTGAATGGTGACTCCACTGAACTTTATACATTCTGATTGACTTTGCCCGCGTTGACCTTTCTTTCTGATCCAATACCTTGACGGGGTACTCTTGATAGGACAAGTCTGGTTCTATCTCAATGTCTGGTTCAGGTAGCACTTCAGTGGGTAGGCGGACACATTTCCGCAGCTGAGATACATGGAACACCTCATGAATAGCTGACATGTGAGGTGGCAATTCCAGTTGATAGGCCACGGGTCCACAACTTGCTTTGATCCTATAGGGTCCAATGTAGCGAGGAGCTAACTTGCCCTTGATCCCAAATCTCTGGACACCCTTGGTGGGTGACACCTTAAGATAAACATGATCTCCCACTTCAAACTGTAGAGGCTTCCGCCTCTTGTCATGATAGCTCTTTTGCCTGGCCTGAGCAGCTTCTAAGTTCTTTGTAATAACTCTGACCTTTTCCTCTGCTTCAAGTACCAAATCTGGCCCAAATATTTCCCTCTCTCCTGCTTGAGACCAATTCAGCGGGGTTCTACATCTTCTCCCATATAAAGCTTCAAAAGGTGCCATCTTTAGACTGGACTGATAGCTGTTATTATAAGAAAACTCTGCCAAAGAAAGACACTTGTCCCAATCTTTTCCATAGTGCAGCACACATGCCCTCAACATGTCTTCCAAAATCTGGTTTACCCTTTCTGTCTGGCCATCTGTTTGGGGATGGTATGCTGAGCTTCGTATGACATGGGTCCCAAGTGATTCTTGCAGCTGCTCCCAAAAGCGTGCCACAAACAGTGCTCCTCTGTCAGATACAATGGTCTTTGGAATACCATGCAAACGCACGATTTGATCAACATAAATTTTTGCATACTTCTCTGTCTTGTGGGTGGTATGCACTGGTAAGAAATGAGCAGTCTTGGTCAATCTGTCCACAATAACCCAAATGGAATCATGGTGCCTGGAAGTATTGGGCAATCCCACGATAAAGTCCATGCAAATGTCCTCCCATTTCCAAGATGGTATGGGAAGGGGTTGCAAAGGGCCTGCTGCCTTCAAATGACTGGCTTTGATTCTCTGGCAGGTGTCACACTCGGATATGTACTTGGCAATTTCCCTCTTCATCCTGGTCCACCAGTATAAGGATCTGAGATCATGATACATCTTGTTGCTACCAGGGTGCATGGAGAATTTTGAAAGATGAGCTTCATCCAGTATCTTCTTTCTGAGCTTAGGGTCCTTGGGAACAACCAATCGATCTCCAAACCATAAAATTCCCTTGCTATCCTGACGGAAGCACTTGTATTTTTCTGCCTTCTGCTTGATCATTTCCTTGATAACCTGAACACCCTTGTCTTCAATCTGGGCCCTGACTATTTGCTCTTGTAATGTGGGCTCTACCGAGATATAATTTAAATCACCCGAAGAAACAACTTCCAGGTTCAGCTTGCACAACTCATCACACAGGGTGGTAACTCTTGCATCCATGCTCATACAATTGCACTGGGCCTTTCTGCTCAAGGCATCTGCCACAACATTGGCCTTGCCCGGATGGTAATGCACTTCCAAATCATAGTCCTTGATTAACTCCAACCATCTCCTCTGCCTCATGTTCAAATCTGCCTGAGTGAAAATGTATTTGAGGCTCTTGTGATCCGTGTAAATGTTACAGTGAGCTCCCATTAGGTAGTGTCTCCATATCTTGAGAGCATGAACCACAGCTGCTAACTCCAGATCATGGGTAGGGTAGTTCTGCTCATGGGGTCTGAGTGCTCGGGAGGCATAAGCAATTACTCTGTTATCTTGCATTAAGACACATCCCAATCCTGTACCGGAAGCATCACAATAAACTTCAAAGGGCTTGGTGTTGTCAGGTTGAGCCAGCACTGGGGCTGTTGTCAAATGCTGCCTTAGTGTATGAAAAGCATCTTCGCACTTTTGGCTCCAATCATACTTGACTCCCTTCTTTAACAGTTCAGTCATTGGTTTGGCAATTCTAGAGAAATCCGGAATAAATCGTCGATAATACCCTACCAATCCCAGAAAACTCTAAATCTGCCTCACTGTAGTCGGGGGTTTCCAATCCATTACCTCTTGTACCTTCTCAGGATCAACTGATATCCCATCCTGAGAAATTGTATGACCCAAGAATTTAATCTCCTTCAGCCAGAATTCACATTTAGACAATTTAGCATACAACTGATGGTCACGCAGTCTCTGAAGTACAGTATGCAAATGTTTGGTGTGCTCGGCTTCATTCTTGGAATAGACCAGAATATCATCAATGAAAGCGACCACGAATTTATCCAACTCTGGCATGAATACTGAGTTCATTAGGTACATAAAATAAGCCGGGGCATTGGTCAGCCCAAAAGACATCACCAAAAACTCATAAAGCCCATATCTGGTTGAGAAGGCCGTCTTGGGAATATCACTGGTTCGGATCTTGATCTGGTGGTAACCTGAGCGAAGATCTATCTTGGAGAATACCTTGGCTCCCACCAACTGATCAAACAAAACATCAATGCGGGGCAGTGGGTATTTGTTCTTAATGGTCACCTTGAGAGGGCGGTAATCGACACACATTCTCAAACTCTCATCCTTTTTCTTCACAAATAAGGCAGGACATCCCCAAGGTGAAGTACTTGGGCGAATGAACCCCTTGTCCAACAACTCATGCAGTTGCTTTTTCAGTTATGCTAATTCTGCGGGAGGCATCCTATAGGGTCTCTTGGAGATAGGAGCAGTTACGGGTTGCAATTCGATTGCGAACTCGATGTCTCGGTCAGGTGGCATCCCTGGCAACTCATCTGGAAAAACATCTGGGTAGTCACAAACCACTGGGATCTTTTCCACTGGGGATTCTATCATAACGAAGGCACAAGAACGGGTACAACCCTGATCAGGCAAATATAAAACAGTCTCGCCATAAGCAGGGGAATGAATTTCAATGGCCCTTGCTGCAATATCCAATACTGCCTAATGCCTGGTCAACCAGTCAGCTCCCAATATAATATCCACACTATCCAATCCTAAGATGAGAAGGGTGGTTCTAATCACAAGACTATCAAATTTTATAGGCACTTGCCTGTTGATTTGATAGGTGGCAACCCTGCCTCCTGGGGTTGAAATTGTAATGCCCCCATTGGTGTGGTGAAAGGGCAACTAGCACTTGGCACTAAATTTGGCACTGATAAAACTATGCGATGCACCAGAATCAAAAAGAATAATAACAGGATAATTCAAATCTGTAAAGATACCAGTCATGACGGGTGCTCCCTTTGGAATATCAGCCATGGTGGTGAAGTTGAGCCTGCCCTGCCTCACTTGCACCTTCTATCTCTTGCCTTGATTCTGATTAACATTCTGCCCCTGTCTCTGCTGGTTCCTGGGGCAATTCTTGGCATAATGTCCGGCGTTGCCGCATGTGAAACACCTGTTGTCATTTGCCTGGCGATACTGCTGCTGCTGTTGATTGTTCCTTTGAGTTGGAAACTGGGTGCGGTTGGGTGCCTGCTGCTGCTGTTGTGGTCGGATCACCCATCGCCCTTGCTGCTGCTGAGGTCCCCTGCTTTGAGTGTCAAACACAATCCTGAAGCGCTATGGCTGAGCTGAGGGTCCTGCCACAGGGGTCTTCCTCTTCTTTTCTGCCTGACGAGCTGTGATACAGTCCTCCTGGGAGATGGCCATGTTGACCAACTCATTGTAGCTGTTGGCTCTGATGGTGTTGAGACGGTCACGGAGCTTAGTGCTGAGCCCCCTTCTGAACTTGTCTCTCTTCTTCTCATCCGTATCTGCATGATACCCAGCATACTGACACAAGTCATTAAAAGTCTGAGCATATTGCAACACTGTCCTGTTGCCCTGAGTGAGTGCCAGAAACTCGTTGAGCTTTCGGTCCATAATCCTGGCTGGTATGTGGTGTCCCCTAAAAGCTGCCTTGAACTCTCTCCATTCAACCTCTCGGTCATCTGGCTGCATGGCAAGAAAATGGTCCCACCAAGTCCTTGCGGGTCCGCGAAGCTGCTGGGTGGCGAACCTGACTTTAGTGACCTCTGAGCAAACTCCATGGAGTAGCGGGAATTTGGATTCCACTACTCTCAACCACACATCTGCATCAAGTGGGTCCTCTGCCCTGGTGAACAAAGGAGGCTGGGTACTGAGGAACTCCTGGTAGGTAGCTGCCGCGGGGTGACGCTGATGATCTCCACCACCATAGTGCTGAGGTGGTGGCTGACGCTGAGCTAGCTGCCTCAAGATCTCATTCTGCTGAGCCATTAGCTCCTGCAAAGTGGGAGGCGGTGGCGGCGGTGGAGGAACGTGCTCATTCTGACCACGACACGCTCTCCCGGCCATCTGAAAAATCACATATATTCTCAATGACACATCTTCAAGTTTAAGTTTTAATCGCGGTGAAAGAGTCAAAAGGCGAGTTGATAGCTTCCGACATAAACATGAAAGATTTCAAAGGCATAAACTTTTATTCCCAAATTAAAACCAACATCATCCATCAACCATGCTCTTAAAAGAGTTTATCATGATTACATCAATGGCCCAAAAGACTCAACTCTAACTAGCCTAGTACCCCAAGGGTGCAAAAGCTAAGCTAGCTGGGAGGAGTCCTACCATCACTGACTTCTAACCCTACTCCTGATACCTAGTGAGCGAACGAGGCAACACTCAACTCGGGGGAAGGTGGTGTCCCTGAGCCAGCAGTGTCCAAACTGGAGGCATGCTCCTCTCCTCCCTCAATGTCGACGTCCTCGTTGGCCTCCATATCCTGGATCTCCTGGTGATGCATATCCAGGTGCTCATTAGCCTCAGCAAGCTGCTGCTGAGTGTTAATAAGCTGATCCTTGAGAACCTCGATGGTGTTCTCCCTGGTCCCCACTAATTCCTCTAGCTCTTGGATCTCATTGGATAGCTACTCCACCTGCAGGTCCTTTTCCACCATCTCAGTGGACAAATCCACCACAAGCTGCTCTCTGTTGTCCAGGGTGATCTTAGTCACCTCCAATAGTGCCATCAGATGGGACATTGCCTCACCACGCATCACTTGCAGACGGTACAAGGCATTCATGCACCGTACTGTCAAGTGAGCAGTCTGACCTGGGTAGATAGCCCAGATGTCCTTGGCATGCTCCACCCGGTCCTTCCACATTGGGTCGTCCTCCCTCTCTGCGGGGAACAAGCCAATGGGGTGGGTAGACAGCTCCAAGGGGTGGAATCCGCAGAACGTGGTCAACCCGTGCAGAGCAATCGCCTCGATCGTGTCCTCAGCCCGGTATCCAAAGGACTCAGAGTCCAGCGAACGCCAGCCTGCCTGCAGGGTATGAGGCTCCAAGGTCATCCTCACCCTACAGCGGGGCACTCGGTGCTTCTCAAACTGCTGCACCGCGTACTGAGGAGGTGTCGTGTATCCGGCCCCCTGAAGTACCTCCCACAAAATGTGGGGAAAGCCCTCTCGCGCAAGCCCGTCAGTGTGGGACAGTGCATTTCCGTCGTCTGAGGATCCGTGAGAAGTCATATGTGTACGGTTAAGCGTAAGTAAAAGAAAAGGAATTATAAAAAGGAAAAGGAAATACGACTCAGCCTCTTTCTAATTATAAAAATGGTACTGGGGTACTTAGTTGGTCATCATTTTGTATTTAAGTCTTTACTCAATTATCTATTTGTTTATTTAAGAATGCATGCATGCTCGTCCTGAACAACCTCACATCAATATAAAGGGAATAGGGAAGAACTCCCATCCCTTATAGCAGCCTGTAGGGCTTAAACACTTAGCCACCTAGCTACCCTTCTATCATCCTAAGGCTTCACGTCCTAGGTCTATCCTGATCGTCCTACGATCTATCCAACATTGTTTCTATCAAGTTTTACTTCGGAAAAGGATGGTATTTATATTTTATTGATTCCTCTGTGGTGGTACAAGCTCTGATACCAGCTGTGGCGGAAGTGCCCGAATTATTCCAACTTAAGTGCCTAAGTCCCGCCTTAGAGGCTAGACCACACTTAAATGGGAACAACCCGTCAATCCCTCGGATCTAGTCCGACAAGGCCACTGACAGGATCAAGTACCACAATCTCACTCGATGGTGAGTCACAGAGCAAATATAATAAAGCATAAAACCATGCATATAAGAGTATTAAATTATTACATCACCATCGGAGTTTTTGCAAAAGTAGTCATCATTGTTCGAGTGCAGTGGAATAAAAACTAACGATAAATAAATGGAGGGATGGGGAAGCCTATCCCATCACTCCTCATGCTCCTGCTCAGCCGAGGTAGGGTCCCACTCGACAGTCCAACCCGGTGGCAAGATGGACGGCCAAGTCACTCTAGCAACCATGTCCTCTAGAGAACCTGTAAAATTATGCCACAAGCAAGGCTGAGTATGCTAATACTCAGCTAGACTTACCCGGTGTGAGGAGTCTACTCCTCTACCTCTAGACATGCAGCTGTTTGGCTGTGGGATTTGGTTGCCAAAAGCACTTGCTGAGTTTCTAAGTCAAGTTTTAACTTTGCCAATTTAAGTGTGACTCTCTTAAGGCTAAATGTGTACTATCTACTCATACATAGTAGCAAACATTTTTAGCAATCAACATCTTGTATCAACTCATCATATTTCCACTTGTTACTCAATGCAGTACAATGGATCAAGCAGTCTCATTAGCTGCGAGAAGCAGACGATTCGAATCGAGTTTTTATCCTTGCAAGGTAAACCTAAACACACGACATGTAGGGGCACTCCGTCCCCACACACATCAACCGTCCCCATCGATTCCCTGGCAACAGAAAGGGGCTCACCGCCTTGGCGTACAATGCCTCACTGACCCCGACTGCCGTTGTGCAGTGACCACACTTGTACCCACCATAACCGGAATGGGAGACCACGTCTCAGGTCGCGTGAGGAGGGCAATCTGCGGGCAGGTTCACTCAGGTACTAGGCTTACCGATTTACCATATTTCTTGGCATGTGCTTAGTACGTTCAAACGCTTGACACAGGTATCCGCACGTTAATCCTTATTCCAATTTTCCCATCTCGTAGACAACCAATCCCCATGGATTGTTGTCCACAGACCAGCATCATGATGATATGAAGGTGGGTACAACCAATTCCTGATCTCGCGCGAGTGCTAGAAAATCACTCGTCTTCTACCGAGATCCTAATTAAATAAAGCAGCTACTCGACCTAGCATACTAGTATCCATCTCAAAAGGATTCCTGAGATCATGCAACTAGGGTTTCAAACAACTCCTACACCTAAGTGCACATTCAATCCTACAATCATTAAGTATAGTAAAATAGCATAAATAATTGGTTATGCATAAACCGGGGCTTGCCTTCCAAAGCAGTGGCAGGCAGATCCTCTGGTGCAGGCTCTGGTGCTGGATCCGGGGCTACCTCCTGAGCAGCTCCTTGCTCCGGCACGATGATGTACTCTCCTTCAGCGAGGTTACAGTCTATCGAAATGCAATGAACATGTATGTCATGATTATGTAGGATTTAATAACATTATGCTAAAGGAAGAAAAATTAAGTTAATGAGTAACTTAGGGTTTCTTGGTCATACGTGGCTTTTAGTGGTTTATGATTATCACTCTAGGTTTAGGTTTTGTTAGAGATAGGCATAGTGGATTGGTATTTCCTTTATATATTTCAGTGGACAATTTACAAAGGGTTTTAGGGTGACACTAATTTCCATTATTTATTTTCCTTTCTTTATTTTCTATTTATGAATTCTAATGGAGGTTTGAACTACAATAGTGTTTTAACTTTTTCCAAAAATTTTGTAAAAATTACAGTGGGTTGCCATTGGTCACTATAGCTTGTTCTAGGAATTTGAGGTTCAAAATAAAAAGGCTATGCTTTAGACAAAAATAACAAAAGTAGTGTAAATGGGCCACTTTGTACTACAACTCTCAACTAGGTGTGGGTTCTGTCCTAAGGGTTATTTTTGTTGGCATCTAACAGTAATAATAAGCTTCTGTGCCAAAAATCACAGAAAGCTAAGGGATGATTATTTAGTTGTGATTTTCCAAAGTTTAATGCCAAAAAGGCACTTTCTACTACATTGTTATTTGAAAAAAGTCAAACACCAAATTTCATATTTTTCCTAAGTTCTTAATAACAAAACATTAACTATCCTAAGGGTTGGGGTGTTTTCACCTTGGGGTTATTTTGTAGGGTTTTTCTAAGTTTTCCTTATTTTCTTAAAATAAAAGGTATCCTATTTATTTTATACTAAACCAGGGTATCATAGATTTTTCTAGTGAATTACACTGAATAAGTACCCTAACAAAAATAGGAGTACCCCCTGGTTCATTATTTAAATCACCTTTTCTATTTTTCTTAACCTTAAGCATATGGTAAAATAAATGGCAAAAACTAACTTAATGGGGTGGACAGAGAGGTTTAGCATTTTTAAACAGGTCAGTAGGTAGACATAAACTTCTCCAAATTTTCCTAACCTTAGTCAAATAGTGCAACTATTTTTATTCCTATTATTTAGCTTTTGGTCAAAACAATAATTAAATCAGAACCCTAAAGTTTTCTGTAGTACATAAGGGTTTTATATTTTTCCTAAGCAGTTTACATTATTTAAAGTCTGACAAAATTAGTTTGACTAAATTTGGATGAATAAAACAGAAGTTATGAATTATTCAAGTTCTGTTCAAAATTTAAATCAGATTTAATAGAGGTTTCCTGGAAAACTACTTTGCGCCGAGGACCCTGGGTTTAATCCAAATCAACCCACTCAAATCTACCCCTGCGCCACTATTCCCCTAAGTCACTGACAGTTCAAAAACCCCCCTGACCTTTCCTTCTTCTTCCCCGAGGTCCTTCCCCTAATGTAAACAGTACCCGCGGGAAAGAAAAGGGCGGCGTGGCTTACCGGCGGCAAGAGAGGTCCGGCGAGGGGCGGGGTTGGCTCGGGGAGGCTCTGGCGGTCACAACGGTGTACGGCTCGATGGCGGGGGTGGTCGGAATCGTCGGGTCCACGTGCGCAGGCGGGTGTTCTCGTCGGCGGCGGGTGTGCCGGCCAAACCACGGCGACCTAGTTCAATCCAATGGCACGGTGAGCTTCACGGGGTGATGTAGAGGCTATCTGTGCATTGAATCGAAAAATGGTGCAGTGATTTACCTGGTCCACGTGCGCCGGCGGGGTTCTGAACTCCGGCGAGCACGATTTCGCTATTCCGGTGGCGCAGGTCCTCGGTTCACGCTCGTGCAAGCTTCACGGCCTCACAGGGAAGCTATCTGAAGGCTTGGATCGAGCGGAGGAGGGCGGAAAAGGGGTTGACCACGGTGGTTGCCCTCGGGCGGCTCTGGCGGGTCGCGGGGAGGTCGCCGAAGCAATGGGCGAGCTCGGGGGAGTTAGGCGTGGTACGGAGGAGGCAACGGGGAAGGCAGCCGGACACTGGGACGGGCTTTATAGCCGTGGCGCGGGCGTGGTCACGGGCGGCCGCGAGCGCGCGGGGGTTCGCGCACGGGCGTGCTCTGAGCGCGCCCCCGAGTGTCAGCCCGCGTCGAACACGTGGGAGCTCGCTTCTGCCATGGTTCAACAGCGGATTTGAGCACCTTAGCGTGCATATCTTGGCAAAACCACTGTGTACGGTCTCTTCCTTGCTCCATATCCTACCTTTTTGCTGTGAGTTCCAAGTCAAGATGCGGTCGGGGTAGGGAGATAGAGGGGTGAGAAGTTGGCTATGTCAGATATGTCCAAACCGAGACAAAAATGGTGCCAAGTCGTGTCAAACGTCTTAGGGTAGGTGTCATCTTTTTCCAGGGCATTCTAGGGTTAATTTGGCGCCACTTTGTCAATTGGGTCGAAGTGTTTTGAATTTTGGATGAGGGTGAACATGTGGGATCTTTGTCCAAAGGTTAGTTTTTGGACTTAGGCAATTTCTGAATTTTCTCTTGTGCTCAACCTTTGGTGAACTTTTTGGGGCTTTTCTGAAATCTTTTTGGGGTTACTTCCTTACTATTATTTGTAAGTTATTAAGTGTACTACAACTTTTATATTTGGCCCAAGCCATGATCATAAGGTTTACATGACCTTTTGATCCTACTTACATCTAGGGTTCCCATTGTCCAAAGGGGTTTGCTTTAGGGTTTTGGGCAATTCTCTCCTTTAGATAAGTATGATGAGTTAGGGTATGATATCCATGATAGGTTGCACTTGTTTAGGACCTTGAATTCTAAGTTTGATGTACTTTGCTCAAAATAACCCACATGTGATAGTAGGTTTAACAGGTGTAGCCCTGGGTGGGCACCCTGAGTAACACCTGGGGTGTTACAGGTGCCCCCTTCTGACCGTTGGCTCTGCCACGCGTCGCGCGTGAATTACGTGGCCAACCGTTGGCCCGACCGACTGTTGGCTCACCAGACAGTCCGGTGATTTATAGCCGTACGCCGCCGACGAAGTCCCGAGAGCAGCCAGTTCGCCAGAGCCAGCCTGGCGCACCGGACAGTCTTGGCTGCTCAGCCAAGTCTTTTCCCAATTGGTCTTTTCCTGTTTCTAGCACTTAGACACAATACATTAGTCTCTAAAACAATGCACTAAGTCTTAGAAACATACCTTTACTCTTGATTTGCACTTCTTAAGTCTTTAGCACAAATATTACTCAAAGCATTTGTGTGGAGCACTTAATCACCAAAATCTTATAGAAATGTCCCAAGGGTACATTTCCCTTTCAATCTCCCCCTTTTTGGTGATTAATGCCAACACAACAAAAAGCAACCAAAAGAAGTGCAACATCAATGCAAATGAGAACACAAATTTGTTTTGATTCAAATTTGGCATATTTGGATCATTCTTTGCCACCACTTGGTTTTGTTTTTGCAAATTAAACTCAATTTCCTATCTCTAAGTCAAACACACTTGTTGAGACATAAAGAGAGTTGTTCAAAGAGAAATTGATCAAAGATTTCAAAAGCTCCCCCTTTTTCCCATAATCAACCATTCTCCCCACACGAGGCCAACTTTTGACAAAAGAGACAATGAGAGATTTTTGACAAACCAAAAGCTCTATTCTATTATTTTCAAAATTCTCAAGTGGTAGCTGATCCATTTGTTGCTTTGGCCTTATTTTCTTCCCCTTTGGCATCAAGCACCAAAACAGGATCAATCTTGGCCCTCAAACCCCATTGCCTCACCAAAATCTTCAATTAAGAGTAAAAAGGCAATAAGAGCATGAAGATGAACTTGGAGTTAGTTACTCTTTCATCGGAGTGCAGTGGAAGTCTTTCATGGTCCAAGTCCATCATTCCCTTTCAATCCACCTTTGAGACTAAATTAAGAACACTCAAGCACATGGTTAGTCTCAAAGGATCAAGTTGTAGCACAACTCCCCCTAAATGTGTGCATCACTTGCAAATGGACTTATGAGGTCCGGGGAGTGCTTGTACAACTTGAGCACCATACATAAACAACAAAATGCATAAGGAACATGATCAAAGGCATAAAACACATGTATGCTATAAATCAATCCAGGTTCCGCGAATCTAAGACATTTAGCTCACTACGTAGCCTGCAAAAGGTCGACTCATCTAGAGGCTTGGTAAAGATATCGGCTAGCTGGTTCTCGGTGCTAACATAAAACACTTCGATATCTCCCTTTTGCTGGTGGTCTCTCAAAAAGTGATGCCGGATGTCTATGTGCTTAGTGCGGCTGTGTTCAACAGGAATATCCGCCATGCGGATAGCACTCTCATTATCACATAGGAGTGGGACTTTGCTCAGATTGTAGCCAAAGTCCCGGAGGGTTTGCCTCATCCAAAGTAGTTGCGTGCAACACTGTCCTGCGGCAACATACTCGGCCTCAGCGGTGGATAGGGCAACGGAAGTTTGTTTCTTAGAACTCCATGATACCAGGGACCTTCCTAAGAATTGGCACGTCCCCGATGTACTCTTCCTATCGACCTTACATCCAGCATAATCGGAGTCTGAGTATCCAATTAAGTCAAAGGTAGACCCCTTTGGATACCAGATCCCGAAGCAAGGCGTAGCGACTAAATATCTAAGAATTCGCTTCACGGCCACTAAGTGACACTCTCTTGGATCGGATTGAAATCTAGCACACATGCATACACTAAGCATAATATCCGGTCTACTAGCACATAAATAAAGTAAAGACCCTATCATAGACCGGTATGCCTTTTGATCAACGCACTTACCTCCTTTGTTGAGGTCGACATATCCGTCGGTTCCCATTGGAGTCTTTGCGGGCTTGGCGTCCTTCATCCCAAACCGCTTTAGCAAGTCTTGCGTATACTTCGTATGTGAGATGAAGGTGCCATCCTTGAGTTGCTTCACTTGGAACCCAAGGAAGTAGTTCAACTCGCCCATCATCGACATCTCGAATTTCTGAGTCATAACCCTGCTAAATTCTTCACAAGACTTTTGGTTAGTAGAACCAAATATTATGTCATCGACATAAATTTGGCACACAAATAAGTCACCGTCACAGGTCTTAGTGAATAAAGTTGGATCGGCTTTCCCAACCTTGAAAGCATTAGCAATTAAAAAGTCTCTAAGGCATTCATACCATGCTCTTGGGGCTTGCTTAAGTCCATAGAGCGCCTTAGAGAGCTTACACACGTGGTCGGGGTACCGTTCATCCTCAAAGCCAGGGGGTTGCTCCACGTACACTTCCTCCTTGATTGGCCCGTTGAGGAAAGCGCTCTTCACATCCATTTGGAATAACCTGAAAGAATGGTGAGCAGCATAGGCTAACAATATGCGAATTGACTCTAGCCTAGCCACAGGAGCAAAAGTCTCCTCAAAGTCCAAACTTGCGACTTGGGATAACCTTTTGCCACAAGTCTAGCCTTGTTCCTCGTCACCACTCCGTGCTCGTCTTGTTTGTTGCGGAACACCCACTTGGTTCCCACAATGTTTTGCTTGGGACGAGGCACCAGTGTCCAAACTTCATTTCTCTTGAAGTTGTTGAGCTCTTCCTGCATGGCCAACACCCGTCCGGATCTAGCAAGGCCTCTTCTACCCTGAAAGGCTCAATAGAAGAGACAAAAGAGTAATGCTCACAAAAATTAACTAATCTAGAGCGAGTAGTTACTCCCTTGCTAATATCACCCAAAATTTGGTCGACGAGATGATTCCTTTGAATCGTCGCTCGAACTTGAGTTGGAGGTGTCGGTTGTACTTCTTCCTCCATTACATGATCATCTTGTGCTCCCCCTTGATCACACGCCTCCTCTTGATGAACTTGTTCATCGTCTTGAGTTGGGGGATGCACCATTGTTGAGGAAGAGGGTTAATCTTGCTCCTTTTGTTCCTGTGGCCGCACATCTCCAATCGCCATGGTGCGTATTGCGGCCGTTGGAACGTCTTCTTCATCTACATCATCAAGATCAACAACTTGCTCTCTTGGAGAGCCATTAGTCTCATCAAATACAACGTCGCTAGAGACTTCAACCAAACCCGATGATTTGTTGAAGACCCTATACGCCTTTGTATTTGAGTCATAACCTAACAAAAACCCTTCTACAACTTTGGGAGCAAACTTAGAATTTCTACCTTTCTTTACTAGAATATAACATTTGCTCCCAAATACACGAAAGTATGAAACATTGGGTTTGTTACCGATTAGAAGCTCATACGAAGTCTTCTTGAGGAGGCGATGAAGGTACACCTGGTTTATGGCGTGGCAAGCCGTGTTCACGGCTTCCGACCAAAACCGGTCGGGCGTCTTGAATTCTCCAAGCATTGTCCTCGCCATATCTATGAGAGTCCTGTTCTTCCTCTCTACCACACCGTTTTGCTGTGGTGTGTAGGGAGCATAGAACTCGTGCTTGATTCCTTCCTCCTCAAGGTACTCCTCCACTTGAAGGTTCTTGAACTCGGACCCGTTGTCGCTCCTTATCTTCTTCACCTTAAGCTCAAACTCATTTTGAGCTCTCCTTAGGAAGCGCTTGAGGGTCCCTTGGGTTTCAGACTTATCCTGCAAAAAGAATACCCAAGTGAAGCGGGAAAAATCATCAACTATAACAAGACCATACTTACTTCCTCCTATGCTTAGATAGGCGACGGGTCCGAAGAGATCCATATGAAGCAACTCCAGAGGTCTTGATGTGGTCATCACATTTTTGGTATGATGAGAGCTTCCCACCTGTTTACCTGCTTGACAAGCTGCACAAGGTCTATCTTTTTCGAAAGTAACATTTGTTAGACCTATTACGTGTTCTCCCTTTAGAAGCTTGTGAAGGTTCTTCATCCCCACATGTGCTAAACGGCGATGCCACAACCAGCCCATGCTAGTCTTAGCAATTAAGCATGCATCTAGATCGGCCTCCTCTTTTGCAAAATCAACTAAATAAAGTTTGCCGTCTAGTACACCCTTAAAAGCTAATGAACCATCACATCTTCTAAAGACAGACACATCTACATTTGTGAATAAGCAATTATATCCCATGTTACAAAGTTGACTCACAGACAACAAGTTATATCCAAGCGACTCAACTAAGAATACATTAGAAATAGAGTGCTCGGATGAAATAGCAATTTTTCCTAGTCCTTTCACCTTGCCTTGGTTCCCATCACCGAATATGATTGAATCTTGAGAATCCTTGTTCTTGACGTAGGAAGAGAACATCTTCTTCTCCCCCGTCATGTGGTTTGTGCATCCGCTGTCGATAATCCAGCTTGAGCCCCCGGATGCATAAACCTGCAATGCAAATTAGGCTTGGGTCTTAGGTACCCAACTCTTGTTGGGTCCTACAAGGTTAGTAACAATAGCCTTAGGGACCCAAATGCAAGTCTTGTCTCCCTTGCATTTGGCCCCCACTTTCTTAGCAATCACCTTTTTATTTTTGCATGAAAGAACAAATCTAGTATTGCATGCAAGAAATACAGTGGTAGATTCATTACATACTTTCCTAGGAGCATGAACAACATTCTTCCTAGGCATATTTCTACCATACACATTAGAGGAACTTGAAGCAATCATGGCATGTGAAGCAAAAGCATTATAACTTCTATTATAATTAACATCCCTAGAATGTCTCCTATCATGGTAAATGAAGGCATGGTTCTTTTGAACACTATTTGCCATAGGGGCCTTCCCTTTCTCCTTGGCGGGAATGGGAGCCTTATGACTTGTTAAGTTCTTGGCTTCCCTCTTGAAACCAAGCCCATCCTTAATTGAGGGGTGTCTACCAACCGTGTAGGCATCCCTTGCAAATTTTAGTTTATCAAAATCATTTTTGCTAGTCTTAAGTTGAGCATTAAGACTAGCCACTTCATCATTTAGTTTAGAAATGCAAACTAGGTGTTCACTACAAGCATCAACATTAAAATCTTTGCACCTATTGCAAATCATAACATGTTCTTCACGAGAGGTTGATTTACTAGCTATTTCTAACTTAGCATTCAAATCATCATTAACACTTTTTAGGCTAGAGATAGATTCATGGCATGTAGACAATTCACATGAAAGCATTTCATTTCTTTTAACTTATAAAGCAAGAGAATTTTGTGCTTCTACAAACTTATCATGTTCTTCATACAAAAGATCCTCTTGCTTTTCTAATAATCTATTCTTATCATTCAAGGCATCAATCAACTCATTGATCTTATCAATCTTAGTTCTATCTAAGCCCTTGAATAAACTAGCGTAATCTATTTCATCATCGCTAGATTCATCATCATTAGAAGCATAAGTAGACTTTTGAGTGTTTACCTTCTTCTCCTTTGCCATTAGGCATGTGTGATGCTCGTTGGGGAAGAGGGATGACTTGTTGAAGGCCGAGGCGGCGAGTCCTTCGTTGTCGGAGTCGGACGACGAACAATCCGAGTCCCACTCCTTGCCAAGGTGTGCCTCGCCCTTAGCCTTCTTGTAAGCCTTCTTCTTTTCCCTCTTCTTTTCTTGTTCCTGGTCACTATCATTATCGGGACAATTAGCGATAAAATGACCAATCTTACCACATTTGAAGCATGAGCGCTTCCCCTTCGTCTTGTTCTTGTTGGGATGCTCCTTGCGACCCTTTAGTGTTGTCTTGAATTGCTTGATGATGAGGGCCATTTCTTCTTCGTTAAGCCCGGCCGCCTCAACTTGCGCCACCTTGCTAGGTAGCGCCTCCTTGCTCCTCGTTGCTTTGAGAGCCACGGTTTGAGGCTCGTGGATTGGGCCATTCAACGCATCATCGACGTATCTTGCCTCCTTGATCATCATCCGCCCGCTTACGAACTTTCCAAGTATTTCTTCGGGCAACATCTTGGTGTACCTAGGATTTTCACGAATATTGTTTACAAGATGTGGATCAAGGACAGTGAAGGACCTTAGCATTAGGCGGACGACGTCGTGATCCATCCATCGCGTGCTTCCATAGCTTCTTATTTTGTTGACGAGGGTCTTGAGCCGGTTGTACGTTTGGGTTGGCTCTTCTCCCCTGATCATTGCGAATCTCCCAAGTTCGCCCTCCACCAACTCCATCTTGGTGAGCATGGTGACATCGTTCTCCTCATGTGAGATCTTGAGGGTGTCCCAAATCTGCTTGGCGTTATCCAAGCCGCTCACTTTATGATATTCTTCCCTGCACAATGAGGCTAACAACACAGTAGTAGCTTGTGCATTTTTATGAATTTGTTCATTAATAAACAAAGGACTATCCGTACTATCAAATTGCATTCCACTCTCTACTATCTCCCATATGCTTGGATGGAGAGAGAACAACTGACTACGCATTTTGTGACTCCAAAATCCGTAGTCCTCTCCATCAAAGTGAGGAGGTTTACCAAGTGAAATGGAGAGTAAATGAGCATTTGTACTTTGCAGAATACGAGAATAATCAAAAGAAAAGTTTAAATTGATCGTTTTCTTTTTCTCGTAGTCGTCGTCGTCGTTTTGGGAAGAAGAGGACTCACCGCTGTCGTCGTAGTAGACAATCTTCTTGATCTGCCTCTTCTTCTTCCCTTCCTTCTTCTTTTGACTCGAGCCGGAGTCATTTGCTTTGTCGTCCCTCAGCTCGTTGAAGATGGTTTCCTTCTCCTTGTCGTTGACCACCATCCCCTTTCCCTTAGGATCCATCTCTTCGGGCGATTAGTCCCTTTCTTGAAGAGAACGGCTCTAATACCAATTGAGAGCACCTAGAGGGGGGGTGAATAGGTGATCCTGTAAAAACTTGAAACTTAATGCCACAAAACTTGATTAGGAGTTAGCACAATAAAGCCAAGTGGCTAGAGAGGAGTTCTTGCAAGACACGATAACCACAAGAAGATCAACACAGATAGGCACAATGGTTCATCCCGTGGTTCGGCCAAGTCCAACACTTGCCTACTCCATGTTGTGGCGTCCCAACGGACGAGGGTTGCAATCAACCCCTCTCAAGCGGTCCAAAGACCCACTTGAATACCACGGTGTTTTGCTTTGTTTACTATATCCCGCTTGCGAGGAATCTCCACAACTTGGAGCCTCTCGCCCTTACAATTTGATGTTCACCAAGAAGCACGGAAGTAAGGCTGGGATGAGCAACGCACACAAGACACAAAATCAGAGCACAACACGCACACAAGTCACAACTCGAGCTCACAACACAACCCAAAGAGATCTCTACTCAAATGGAGCTCTAGTTGCTATCATAAAGAATCGAATGCGCGGAATTGGAGTCTTGGTGCTTAGGAATGCTTAGAGAATGATTGGTGTCTTCCTCCATGCACCTAGGGGTCTCTTTTATAGCCCCAAGGCAGCTAGGAGCCGTTGAGAGCATTGCAAGAAGGCAATTCTTGCCTTCTGTCGCCTGGCGCACTGGACAGTCCGGTGCACCACCGGACACTGTTTGGTGCGGATTTCTTTCCTTCTTTGGCAAAGCCGATCGTTGGAGATTCAGAGCCGTTGGTGCACCGGACACTGTCCGGTGCCCCCTTCTGACCGTTGGCTCTGCCACGCGTCGCGCGCGGATTACGCGGCCGACCGTTGGCTCACCGGACAGTCCGGTGCACCACCGGACAGTCCGGTGATTTATAGCCGTACGCCGCCGACGAAGTCCCGAGAGCAGCCAGTTCGCCAGAGCCAGCCTGGCGCACCGGACACTGTCCGGTGCACCACCGGACAGTCCGGTGTACCCAGACTGCGCAGAGTCTTGGCTGCTCAGCCAAGTCTTTTCCCAATTGGTCTTTTCCTGTTTCTAGCACTTAGACACAATACATTAGTCTCCAAAACAATGTACTAAGTCTTAGAAACATACCTTTACTCTTGATTTGCACTTCTTAAGTCTTTGGCACAAATATTACTCAAAGCATTTGTGTGGAGCACTTAATCACCAAAATCTTATAGAAATGTCCCAAGGGTACATTTCCCTTTCATATATTCTCTCCAAAATCCTCCTCAAAATATCCTACAAATATTTCCCCAGTGATCCCCTCTGATTCTTTCCAGAAATACTGCCCAAATATTCCACATATATTTGTCCAAATATTTTCCTCCTGAGAAATACCTTCAGAATCAATTTTAAAGTCACTACAAATATTTTCTCCATAATTTTCCTCATGCTCATATGTATACGTACGCCTCTGGTGTCATACAGTGAGCTCTACAAGCTAATTACACTTATACAAGACAAATGCATGCTTATCTCCCACTAATCCTCGCATCCTCCCACTAATCCTTTCATCCTCGCCCCTAATCCCCCCACCGTGGCTATAAATAGAGGGGCAAGGGCCTCCTCTCAAGCCACCCCAAGCCATTTCATGGCAACTCTCTCCCTCCCCCCACGCCCACTCCACCTCCTACACAAGCACACACTAGCATAAGGATCGTTCGGTCGTTCTTCGATCGTTCGTCCACCTGCTCTTAGTTTGTTTGTTCGTTCGTCCGATCGTCATGGTTCGTTTGTCCGATCGTTCGTCCGTTCGTTTGTCCAAATAATCTTTGTTCAGCCGTTATGCTGCCGAAATTCTGATCGTTCGTTCGTTCGATCATTAGATCGTTCGTCCATTCGTTCATAGTTCATATTCATCGTTCATTGTTCGTTCATAGTCTCTATTCATCATTCGTCCATTCGATCGTCCAAATAATCTTTGTTCAGCCGTTATGCTGCCGAAATTCCGATCGTTCATTCGTCTGGTCATTCGATCGTTCGTCCGTTCGTTTATAGTTCCTATTCATCGTTCATCGTTCGTTCATAGTCACTATTCATCGTTCGTTCATACGACTATTTACCATTACTATTCACTGTTACTATTCATCATCGTTACTATTCATCAATGGTATCTATCGTTACTTTTCACCGTTACTATTCATCATTCATCTGATCATCCCAAATTTTAACTACTCATCCATCAGGCTGTCCAGTCCACCTAAGACCTGCCAGACCAATATTCCAGTCATACGAACTCCAGTGACTATGATTTTCCTTCAAGTAGGAACTTCCCATCTAGTCACCCATCCCAAGTTTCTCCAAGTTGAGCACGCTTAACTTCGAGATTCTTTCGAACCAGGCTTCCAAACTCAGATTCCAATAACTCTTGTTTCTGAATTCTTCTCAGATTATTCCCTATCCCACCATGTCATCCCTTAAGCATGGTCCATATTCCAGAAAACTCCAAAAATACTCTCGTCCCATATTCTACATGTTCAGACTAAGTCAGATGATTCATGTTGGGAACTTGTTCTCAAATGCTATGAATTAAGAACAAGGCAACATAAAATGTTAAATGATACTGTCCTTCGTCCGTGAAGCATTATTCCTTTGAGGATAATGGGTCTTGGACGAAGGTTGATGAGAGTATTATTACGAAGTTGAACCTTCGTAATAAACTTTCAATAAACATTGTGAAATAATGTAAAATAAAAGGTACAAAATAAATGGATGAATCACAGATGTATCATTTTATATTCACTTAATATATTGAATCATTAAATACAATGATACCTATGCCTTGACAAAGGTTGTATTCCGAAAGATGCGATTGCAAATACCAGAATGTGTGAACAGTAATGGAATACTGTTCACTATTTATAGGCACAGGACGCAGCCTGTGAGGGATTACAAGTATGCCCCTTATAAAAACTTACAACATTGACTCAGACCTTTATGGACTAAAAGGTCATTCTATCTTTAAGTCGGTTTCCAATGCCGAAGCTTTACGAAGAGGAACCTTCGGCTATCTTGCACAAATAGCTTCATCCGAGGATCACTTCTTTTTATAAGACCTTCGGCGACGAAGCATAGACCCAACAATTCACTTGTCATTATTCTCACAAACAGTGAACTCTACTGTACCACACCACATACACCTAGCTACCATCTCCCTCTCCACATACTCAACACCCTCTGCCAAGGCAAACACCCCACCCACTCGGTTACTCCGCTCTGCCGGCTACACGCATAGTGTCGCTTCGCCTTCAATCCACCCTCCTGGTAAGCACCTCCGCTCCACCACCAGTAATATCACAACACCACATGACACAGATTCTGCTCAAGACTCTACCCATTCGTATATCACCATTCTGACCACTATACTAAATATTTGTTGGTATACTTGCTGGTTTGTATGTTTGCTTGTTCATGTTGCATAGTTATCGGAGCGTTCGTGCTGTCTCGTGGAGGCCAGATCTAAAAGTCTACGCCAGACGGTGGAGCCAGAAGCCAGTTCCGCGAGCTCCCCCCCCCCTTCGCCGGATAAGCACGGCAAGCTCACTGGATCCCTTTGATGGATAAATTACCTATGCTTTTCAACCACAACCCTCAGCCTGTTATTTTATGCATGATATGATTTTGAGACAAGTTATTATGGCCACCCAGCCGCTTGCCGCAATCAATCTTTATACTCCTTGACATATTTGTTACAAATGATTTGAGAAAAGGTGTGAGTTTTCAAAAGAAAACCTTTTTCAAAATGGGTATGATGAAGGGTTGTCACCCTTATCACCTTTTGAATGGGATGATCAGGGACTCCCTAGTTTAGGGGAGGGCCTCAGGTGTTGGCTCAGCCGGGTTAGGTGTGAGTAGAAGGATTGTCCCCTCATATAAGGACCCATTTGTCATCCTTCACTACCTATACTCATGACAAGTACAACCACTCGAGACTGTATGGGCAGTCACTCAATCTGAACTCGTACGGTCCAAACCCCAGGGTTATGATGGCTCGGGAGCACCAGGAGGATAAGGAGGGGGAATGATTTGTTCGGTTTGGACATGGCGGTGGCCTGACTCCTTCCGGTATAATCGTTAAGGTAAGGACGTGCGAGGAAAGAGAGAGATTCGGCATTCGGATCTCACGACGGTGAGATTGCAGAAACCGGACTAGTGGGTAAAGTGTACACCTCTGCGCAGAGTTTGGAAACCTATTCGAATAGTCCGTGTCCACTGGTATGGACGAGTCTAGTGTGGTATGACAATTAGTGTTTTGTTTTAAAAAAATGATTTTGAAAAGTGGTTTTTAAAAGGTTCGAAGGTTTAGCCGTGAGCTATGGTGGACGGGAAGTCCAGTAGCTATTTTTGAAAATGAAAACCAGTGGGAAACTGCAAAGATACCTGGATGGTTTAGTCCAGGGGATTTTGCTCTATATTGAAAAACTTCCTGCTCCTTTGGGAGAGGATGTGCTTTGAAAAATACAAAATGTTTTACAAAACAACCCTGCATCAAATATTGTTGTTTCTGCAAAATATCCTGAACTCCACATATTCCATGCATTATATCTGATTTCCCCATTCCACGGGTGAAGGTGGGCTGCTGAGTACGTAAGTACTCACCCTTGCTTATTTGTTGTTTTTCAGAGAAGGAGATCGCTGATCGGGTAAGCGTTACGCCTGTTCCCAACCTTGCCTGTTGCTGTTGGACCGCTGATTTGCTTTGCTGTGTATATCGAGCTGCTTCAGCCCCACTCTGATGATATGTCCCGAGTTGTGGATCAACTCTTAAAGTTGATCGCCACCTTTATAGGTTTGTCTCGTTTAAGAAGATCTAGAATCATCTGATGTATAAATGTGTTTACTAGCCTCTTGGGACTAGTAATTGTATCACATTTGAGTCCCAGAGGATTGGGGCGCTTCAGGTGGTATCAGAGCTGTTAGGATGGCCGCAGGACGTAACCCTTAGGCTTGATCCAAAAGTTTTTGAGTCAAACCTATTTTCTTAAAAAAATCTTGCTCTCATCCCTCCATTTCAAAAATGGTTTCCCCCTTTCCTTCTCTCAGAAGTCAGATGGAGGTTCGCTGCCAAACCAGCTTTTGCCAGAATGAAGATGGTTTCCCCAAGTTTTTGAGAGCATGCACAGTTCGGCTCGGAATCAGGAGCCAGCGAGAGTATGATGGTCGTGAATTCGTCGAGCATGGCATAAAGAAGTGTGTCGTGTCTGTATATATTGGATTCAGTCCGCACCATGTGGAATGGAGTGTCACTGCTGCGGGGCATAGATTCAAAGACACCTGTCAAGTCGTTGCTCGCAAGGCATTGAGAGCCCTGTGTCAAATCTATGAAGAAGAAGTGGCTGACACCCCGCTCAGATTCTTTCCTCCCTTTCAGAGAGACCGTCCTGTTTGTATGGCCAGGATGCGTGCATTGGAAGGACAGCAGTTGCTTGAGGACGACCCCACAGTCGTGTACCTCACTGCATACCTGCTCACCCTGGATGCACAATATGATTTCTTGGCTCGGCACCACCGTCAGATGATTGCCCGAGCAGAAGACACATAGAAGCGCAACCGTAAGCTCCATGTGGATCTCACCACAGCTCAAGCCCATGTAGCTGCCTTGGAAAGTCGTGAAGTCATTGCTGTTGAAGCCCTGAAGCAAGCCAAGGATGAGCACGTCCAGAAGTTGATGGAGGCCAACTTGGTAACCCGCAACCAACGTAGAGCCCTGCGGATCCAAGAGCCCACTTCATCCAACCCAGTTCAACCCATGAGAGCTAAAAATCCCCAGATTCTTGAAAGTCGCCGAGTCTCTATCAGAGGAGAGAAGAAGACTTGGGAACTCCTGGAAGGATCCATAGTCTTAAAAGGAATTCTAGTCTCCCCTCAGGCTATGGATAAGCAAGAGCACCCCGAATCCTCCCAAGATCCCCTGCCAGAGTTGTTTGAGCCCCTCACCATGAAGAAGATTCCATCTCCCTCCCTTGAGGTCAAGGAAGAAGTCGTAAGCACCCTGCCAGCACCGTCGCCCTCTGAGGAGCTACAAGAGCCAGTCCCGCTTGAAGAAGAGTTCGACCCTATTCTCGCCGTCTCAGTCGCCGCCAGAAGAAGTCATCAACATCAGCTCCCTCTTAACCCATCCAGAAGATGTCTCAGATTCAAGTTGTGTGTCAGCCTCGCCAGAAGAGAAGCTGCCTGGTCTGAAGTTAGTTATGCCCAGTCCTCTGCATGCATTGGGTAGTGAAGTCTTTCTTCACTTTGGCTAGAGCCCTACATGTATGAGAGGTAATCGTGTAGACTTGTGTCTTGAAAAACTCTAATTGTGTGGCCCCCTAGGGCATTTCAAAATGAATTTCACTTGATGTTTTCTCCTCTTTTGAGTGCATATGTGATGCTTTAACGTTAATGGTCATAAGTTGCATAGTTCTCAGTTCAGGAGCCGAGCAATAGTAGTTATGCTTAGCCCCCGAATTTGAGTAGTTCGTGCTTTGAAAACTCTATTCTTTCCCTATTCAAAACATTTGATTTGTTTGTGCTTATCATTGCTGAGCATGTGTGTTTTCTTTATTTTTTAGAAAGGTTTTCTCTAAAAACATAGATCACAAATTAGGTCTAATCCTCACCTTATTCTTCCATTCTCCCCTTAACCCATCTCAAGAGAAAAGCACCTTACCCAAGAAGATACTGGGAAGCTTACCCTTGAAGCATGGAAGAAGCTACAGAAGAAACCTATCCAGCCGCTCAGTCAAAAGGACCGACCGTGAAAATCAAAGCACTGCCCCTGAGTCAAAGTAAACAGAAAAAGAGGACAGAAGAAGTTATTAACATACACAGAGGCAAAGATTCTTGGAACCAGATTCCATAAACACCAGAGTCATTGACCCCACCACTCACCCGTGCCCCCTGGCACGCGTGCCTCGCCTCCATGCGCACCACCACTGCCCCCACAACCCCTTTGCAGCGCACCCACCGTCGTCATCATCGCCGACAACACCAGACCCCCCTCCATCACACTTGCTGCCTCGTGTCACCTGCTCCATCACCCCCACTCCACACCCAAGCACCCCCACTCGCCTATAAACCCCCCACCAGCTCCCTCAACTCCCATCTCGATCAAAGAAAAGCACACACCTGATAAAATCCGCACTGCCAAATCGCAAGCAATTCCATTTTCCACTCCCTCGCCCCTAAGATCACGATGCTTGGTGATTCTTAGGTTGAAGACTGTTGTACATGGTTCATAGTATTTGGTTTCCTCCTTTGTATGATGGTAATACTCTTTGATAGAATCCTCCAGTAGGAAGAGCAAAGAGAAAGAAAGAGGCAGTAAAAAGTGAGAAGAGAAAAGAAGATAGCGAAGAGAAGCTGAGAAGAAGCTTGTCCCAAAATCAACTCTATGTCAGTTGTTGGGGGCCTTCGTCTTCCGAAGGTCCTCAAAAACATGATTAACAATGTTTCCCAAGTGTATATATGAACAGGAACCTTCGGACTTGGAATGAAGTTGTACACAATATGAAGAGCATTGTCGGGACGAAGGTTGAACCAGTTCCGAAGCTACACACAAGGAAGCTTCGGCTCAGCAGCAGAAAAAGGAATCGACTTAAAGAGGAAAAGGCTATCTAGTCCTCCATAGATTGTCCTTAAGTCAATAGTAAACATAAAGGGCATGAATGTAATTTTACATAGGCTGCGCCCTATGCCTATAAATAGATGAACAATACCCCCGTACTGTTCAGGCTAACCTGTATTTATTCACGTGTCATACTTGGACTTTTGCCTTATGTCAAGCCGAAGGTACAAATGTAATTCAATATTGTTCATGTTCATTCATGATGATGATATAAAAGAGATATTTTAATGATGTCATATGATCATCCATGTTATTTCTCATGTTTCATATGCTTCTTCTTTCATTAATATATACTGCGATGATGAAGGTACGTCCTTTATGACCTTCGTCTGAAGACCATTATATCCTAAGGGAGATAATGCTTCGAAGGACGAAGGACTTTAACCATTAACATTTTGTGTTGCCTTGTTCTTAAATCATAGCATTTGAGAACAAGTCCCCAACATCAGTCATCTCTCCGCAGCCTGCTCAAGCAGCAACAACAGAAGAAGGCCCCGTAACACCCTTGTTATGAGGTACTTCAAGGAGTTCAAATCTGCGAGATTCAAGAGTTCTACCCTCATTCTTTTTAAGTGGGGTAGTGTTCCAGTAAGGTTCCTGTTGTGGAGAAAAAGAAGAAGGCATGTCCATGCGGCAAGCTTGTGGAGGACCAGATCATCAAAGCTTATAAGTTTTGTATGAGAATTGGTCACCCAAGTATTGTTGATGAAGCACCAGAAGACCAATTAAGGAAGGAATCCATGTGGGAGTTCGGAAGAGAAAGGTTTCCGTGTTGGCATCGATGCTTCTTCAATAAGCTAGCTGCCAAGCGAAAGCTAGAAGCCTGAAGATGATCCTTGAGTAGCTAGAATCAGCGTTTGCAATCAGCAACCGGATGCTCCTCAAAGACCAGATTTTGTTGAAGCTCCATCTCCTCGAAGCGTCTGCAAAGTGAAGATATGTAGCTAAAGTAAAGCGATACCCATAACCCTTCTAAGCCAAATCTCGAGGACGAGATTCATTTTAAGTGGGGTAGATTTGTAGCATCCCAAAAATTCAAATCTTGAAAATTTCTCAAACTCGCTCTAAATTTAAAATGAATTTTGTTTCAAAATGTTTGTTTGTGAGTTGATATCAGCAAATAAAATATAGTGGTTTATATTCTCTCCAAAATCCTCAAAATATCCTACAAATATTTCCCAGTGATCCCCTCTGATTCTTTCCAGAAATACTGCCCAAATATTCCATAGATATTTCTCCAAATATTTTCCTCCTGAGAAATACCTTCAGAATCATTTTTAAAGTCACTACAAATATTTTCTCCATAATTTTCCTCATGCTCATACGTATACGTACGCCTCCGGTATCATACGGTGAGCTCTACAAGCTAATTACACTTATACAAGACAAATACATGCTTATCTCCCACTAATCCTCGCATCCTCCCACTTATCCTCTCATCCTCTCCCCTAATCCCCCCACCTTGGCTATAAATAGAGGAGAAAGGGCCTCCTCTCAAGCCACCCAAGCCATTTCATGGCAACTCTCTCCCTCCCCCCCACACGCCCACTCCACCTCCCACACAAGCACACACTAGCACAAGGATCATTTTGTCGTTCTTCGATCGTTCGTCCACCTGTTCTTAGTTTGTTCGTTTGTTCGTCCGATCGTTTATGGTTCGTTTGTCCGTTCGTCCGATCGTTCGATCGTTCGTCCGTTCGTTCGTCCAAATAATCTTTGTTCAGCCGTTATGCTGCCGAAATTCCGATCGTTCGTTCGTTCGATCATTCGATCGTTCATCCGTTCGTTCATAGTTCCTATTCATTGTTCATCGTTCGTTCATAGTCCCTATTCATCATTCGTCTGTTCGTTCGTCCAAAAAATCTTTGTTCAGCCGTTATGCTGCCGAAATTTTGATCGTTCGTTCGTCCGATCATTCGATCGTTCGTCCGTTCGTTTATAGTTCCTATTCATCGTTCAACGTTCGTTCATAGTCACTATTCATCATTCATCGTTCGTTCATACGACTATTCACCATTACTATTCATCATCGTTACTATTCATCAATGGTACATATCGTTACTTTTTGCCGTCACTATTCATCGTTACTATTCATTGTTACTATTCATCGTTCATCTGATCACCCCAAATTTCAACTACTCATCCATCATGCTGTCCAGTCCACCTAAGACCTACCAGACCAATATTCCAGTCATACGAACTCCAGTGACTGTGATTTTCCTTCCAGTAGGAACTTCCCATCTGGTCACCCATCCCAAGTTTCTCTAAGTTGAGCACGCTTAACTTCGAGATTCTTTCGAACCAGACTTCCAAACTCAGATTCCAATAACTCTAGTTTCTGAATTCTTATCAGATTATTCCCTATCCCACCATGTCATCCCTTAAGCATGGTTCATATTCCAGAAAACTCCCAAAATACTCTCGTCCCATATTCTGCCCGTTTAGACTAAATCAGACGATTCACTTGTCACTATTCTCACCAACAGTGAACTCTAATGTACCACACCACATACACCCAGCTATAAATACACCCAGCTACCATCTCCCTCTCCACACACTCAACACCCTCATCCAAGGAAAACACCCCACCCACTCAGTTACTCCGCTCTGCTGGCTACATGCATAGTGTCGCTTCGCCTTCAATCCACCCTCCTGGTAAGCACCTCCGCTCCACCACCAGTAATATCACAACACCACATGACACAGATTCTGCTCAAGACTCTACCCATCCGTATATCACCATTCTGACCACTATACTAAATATTTGTTGGTATACTTGTTGGTTTGTATGTTTGCTTGTTCATGTTGCATAGTTATCGGAGCGTTCGTGTCGTCTCATGGAGGCCAGATCTACAAGTCTACGCCAGGCGCTGGAGCCAGAAGTCAGTTCCGCGAGCTCCCCCCTTCGCCGGATAAGCACGGCAAGCTCACTGGATCCCTTTGATGCATAAATTACCTATGCTTTTTCAACCACAACCCTCAGCCTGTTATTTTATGCATGATATGATTTTGAGACAAGTTATGATGGCCACCCAGCCGCTTGCCGCAATCAATCTTTATACTCCTTGACATATTTGTTACAAATGATTTGAGAAAAGGTGTGAGTTTTCAAAAGAAAACCTTTTTCAAAATGGGTATGATGAAGGGTTGTCACCCTTATCACCTTTTGAACGGGATGATCAGGGACTCCATGGTTTAGGGGAGGGTCTCAGGTGTTGGCTCAGCCGGGTTAGGTGTGAGCAGAAGGATTGTCCCCTCATATAAGGACCGGTTTGTCATCCTTCACTACCTGTACTCATGACAAGTACAACCAATCGAGACTGTATGGGCAGTCACTCAATCTAAACTCGTACGGTCCAAACCCCAGGGTTATCATGGATGGGGAGCACCGGGAGGATAAGGAGGGGGAATGTTTTGTTCGGTTTGGACATGGCGGTGGCCTGACTCCTTCCGGTATAACCGTTAATGTAAGGGCATGCGAGGAAAGAGAGAGATTCAGCATTCGGATCTCACGACGGTGAGATTGCAGAAACCGGACTAGTGGGTAAATTGTACACCTCTGCGTAGAGTTTGAAAACCTATTCGAATAGTTCGTGTCCACTGGTATGGACGAGTCTGGTGTGGTATGACAATTAGTGTTTTGCTTTCCAAAAATGCTTTTGAAAAGTGTTTTTTAAAAGGTCTAGCGGTTGAGCCGTGAGCTATGGTGGACGGGAAGTCAAGTAGCTGTTTTTGAAAATGAAAATTAGTGGGAAACTGCTGAGATACCTGGATGGTTTAGTCCAGGGGATTTTGCTCTATATTGAAAAACTTCCTGTTCCTTTGGGAGAGGATGCGCTTTGAAAAATACAAAATGTTTTACAAAACAACCCTGCATCAAATATTGTTGTTTCTGCAAAATACCCTAAGCTCCACATATTCCATACATTATATCTGATTTCCCCATTCCGTGAGTGAAGGTGGGCTGCTGAGTACGTAAGTACTCACCCTTGCTTATTTGTTGTTTTTCAGAGAAGGACATCGCTGTTCGGGTAAGAGTTACGCCTGTTCCCAACATTGCATGTGGCTGTTGGACCGCTGATTTGCTTCGCTGCGTATATCGGGCTGCTTCAGCCCCACTCTGATGATATGTCCCGAGATGTGGACCAACTCTTAAAGTTGATCGCCACCTTTATAGGTTTGTCTCGTTTAAGCAGATCTGGAATCATATGATGTATAAATGTGTTTACTAGCCTCCAGGGACTAGTAATTGTATCACATTTGAGTCCTAGAGGATTGGGGTGCTTCACCCCCTCTCTCCCAGACTTGATTTAAGTTCTAACGCTAACCCCGGCTTGTAGTTTGTGTTTTAAGTTGTAAACTTTAGATTACGCCTATTCACCCCCCTCTAGGCGACTTTCAGAGCTCTAAAGACCTGAGGGCGTTGGTGGGACCCAGTGCGCGGCACTCGCCCTGTGGTCGTTCATTTTTTGTGTTTCCTAGAGATGGAAAAGCAGAGAAATAAGTTTTTCGTGGGGTATTGTAAGATCAAGGATGTTTTGTAATAAAAGTCGTTAGGGCCCTTGGCGTTGCGCTTCTCATTCGTCTTCGCTAGCAACCATTCCACCGGTACGTGTGTTCGCAAGTTTTTGGGTCCCTCGAGCTCCACTAGTGACCATTGGCGTACCCTTCGAGGCATTAGTATTCACAGCCTCGACCAGTTTCCTCGTCAGATCCTTCCGTTCATGTTGCCTGCCCATAGGTCTGTTTCTAGTGAAGACGGGGACGAAGTCATCCCGCTCGATACTTTCCCCAAGGTTCGACCATGGGGTCTCTGGTTATGTTGTCTTGAGGTCCCCTTCCCGTTGAGGGTGCCCTGTGGAAGCACGAGCAGTGCGATGTTAGTTTTGCCTAGGACTCTTTGACAGAAAGTTGTGAAGACTCAAAGCGCGTTGTTATAGCAAATTTAAAATGACATAGTTGGTTTCACGATTAGAGTTTCTGCTCGTTACTCCTCTGAGTCCGTTGTTCGTTCGTCCCACCTCGTTCGGTTCTTGGTACACTTCCTGTCGTGAAAGTAACCAACGGGAAACGAACATAAGGGAAAGGAAAAAAAGGAGAAATTGGGAGAGGGGATACCAGGGTCCGACCAAGGCTCTCTCCCCCGCTAACCATGTTTGTCGCAAAGAGCGGTCTTGACAACACACTTTATTTATAATCGTTCAGGGGTTTTACAAAGAAGGTGCAGATCCACTCCGGTCGGTCATCTACTATGGGCTATTCGTCGTAGGCATTAGATCCGATGTTTCCTCCGGTCCTACCATGTGCGGCGTCCCATCCTGCTAGGACTTCTGATGAAGCTATAGTGACTGGGTGATCGTCGCCCCCTTGTCGCTGTCACACCTGGTTTTGGAAGGTAAACCGAATGCGAACCATGTACGTGCCAGGATCAGAACTCACGTACACAGCGATTACATAATTGGACATCATCACACAATGCTTGGATTAAATGACAGAAAGGTACTTAGTTACATCAAGATGTCTGAGACATCCATAGAGTCTATTACATAAACATAGTGTTTGACAATAACATCAAAGTGCAGAGTAACGAAATGAAGAATGTAAGCCTACACAGGCAGCTAACTGGGGGTTTGCCACTAAGCTAAACTAGAACTCATCGTATTCCAGGAACTCCTCGAAGTCATCCATGCTGCCAGCTTCACCTCCTGAGCACTGAGAACAGTGGGGACAACCTGGGGTGGGGTGGTTTGTAAAGCAAGGGTGAGTACACTTCAACTTACTCAGCAAATGTCCCGTTTGGCTAAAGTGGACTAGCTGTATGTGGAGTTTAAAGTTAAACAGTTGCTTTTAGTTGGTCAAGTTTTATTACTATAAGTAGAGCCAAGTTTTAGTAATAACCCAGTTATTACCCAGAGGCACTCCCTCCAAGAGGAAATACCAGAGATCAGGATTATAATCACCATTGTTAATCATCATCATAAAAGTAACCATTGTTCTTCTAATCGAAGAGGATCCCAAGGCTGCTCTTAACCGTGAGCACGGCTGATATACCAGTTTCTAACACTCTGCAGAGGTCGCACACTTTACCCACAAGTCATGATTCTCATTCTGCCCGGGGTTCTAGCCTCCCCATTGATCACTACCAAGGTGACCTAGCAGGGTCTCACTACGTAGCCTTTACAAAGATTTCCCAGAGGTCATAGCCGCACGTTAGGTTTCTCCAGTTTGATAAACACAGTACATCTCCCCAAAGGAAGGGTGACTAACAAAACCAAATCAAAGAACCTCTGCAACCAGCCTCGGCAGAGCAAGTACTGTGCCCGGACCCCATTGACGGCCCTATGGCGAAGCCAACTACTCCTCTGGTTCCTCTAATTAATCAGCTAAGGGCATCCCATTCCACCCTCATGGTTGCACTGTTATCCTGGGTTGTCACTTCCCAAACAGGTCCTTATGGAGAGGCACTCAGGAAAGAGCCTGAGCCCTCTAAAGTAATCACAAGGACCCCATCGGGATAACATCATCGTATCATAAAAGATCACATCATGTTCATTGATTAAGTTTAAGCAATAGCATAAGCTAGCCATGATTAACCCAAAAAGGTAAACAAGGGTAAGGGAAATACAAACTAGTCAATCCTTAAGTTTCAGTAATGTAATGCGGGACAGTGAATTATAAAGTAAAGTAGGACATGATAGGTCTGAGGACACTTGCCTTCACCAGGTTGTTGCTCAGGGAGGTCTCCAACAACACACTCAGGAACCTCAGACTGCTCGTTGTCTAAGTAAACAAGCATACATTCAATACATTTGGAAAAGTATAAATGAACAGCACATCAAGCATTTACAATCATTGACACATAACTCAAAAAGGTATAGTATTAAGTGTAGGGGAATGATATCAAGTTTACAAAGAAAATGGAGTAATCCTAATTGGGGAATTGATTACTCTCTAAATGTTTGGGACATAGTTCAAAAAGGTTAAGTAATGATTAAAACAAAGGAAAACTAGAATTATGATATAAACTACTCTCATTTAGGAATTTGACTACCTTTTAGGTATTATCCATAATTACATTCCTAATTCTGTTTATGTTATTAAGGCCTATAGGTTAAGTCCAAAAATAAATCCAAGTGATGCATAACACTAATCTCACAAGATTGAATGTACTTTATTTCTAGGGTTCTTCTTTTATTTATTTCATTAAATAAATAAATATATACTTCAATTCTATATTCCAAGTGTAAAAACTAAAGTATGCAGATTACAGTTGACTATATTTTATTTGAACAGAGAATAATCTTGTGAACATTTTGCAATTTGAACCACTAAATTTGGAGTTCATATGAAAAAGATATGAAATAAACAAGTTTTGAAGTTTGAAATATGAAATTAAGGCTAAATCTGTAATTAAATAAAAGTCCAGGGGCTATTTTAAAGAAACCAAGGACCTATGCGCTAAAATAGAGGACGGCGGGTTGATTTCCTAAAACCAGGGGGTTCTTAAGCAAAACGACCACACAAAGGGGTACAGGGTAATCTCAGCCATCGGATCATAAACCCACAACCTAGATTAGATCGCGCGGGCGCGGGCGCGTGGACGCGACTGACAAACGGGGCCAGGGCGTCAGCGAGCCAGGGCGGGCTGACCAGCCGGGCCCATGGGCAAAGACGCGGGTGAGGGGGATAGAGGAGAGACGGTTGGATCTAGAACGGACGGCTATGATTAGATCCGCTCGGGTTAGCTCTACACTGTCCGATCTCGGGCGAACGACCGAGATCTAACGGCAGGGGGCGGACTTGGGCACAGTGGCGTCGCTCGGTCCCGTGGCGGGAACTCGCCGGAGACGAGCAGACCGGCCATGGCGGGGCACCAGAGGCTTGGGGGTTGGCCTAGGTGCGCACAGGGGGATCTGGTGGACTCAGCCGAGGGCACCACGCCGGCGCGGGAGCACCAAAGGGCGCTGCACACGACGGGGCGGGCTAACGGCGGCGCGGGGCAACTTCGGCGAGCAATTGCGCGTTAACCACTGTAGCACACAGGGAAATAGGGGCGCGGGGAGGTTGCTCACCTTGAGGGGAAGCGCTGGAGGAACGTGGCAACGGCAGAGGCATAGAGATGAAACGGGGCGACGGTGGTGGAGCTCCGACTGCGCAAGAACCACTCCGGTGAGCGCGAACCGGACAGACTAGAGAGGGGGAGGGCACACCGAAGGGTGTCTCGAGTAGCTGACGGCAAGGCGAAGCTTACTGTGGCATTGGATGGGGCACGGGCACAACGATGGTCATGGAACATGCGGTGGACGTCGGCGGGCGGTGGCGGAGGTTCTCGGTTCGCGTGGGCAGAGCGAGAGAGAGGGCGAGCGAGCCAGGCAGGGGGCGCAAATGAAAGAGAGGAGGTCGGCGAGCAGGGTGTGGGGGTCAAAAGGGGCGCGGGGGCTCGGACGTGGTCGGGGAACACGCGGTCGTGGGCGCGTCAACGGCGGGGAGATCATGGGCGAGAGGTTAGGGACAAGCTGATAGATGGATCGGTGGGGCAGAGAGAGGGAAAGCGGGCGTGGGCGAGAGCAACGGCGCCGACAGGTCGGTCCCACGGAGCAGCGAGAGAGCGAGGAAGAGAGGGCGCTTGGGTTTGCGCTGACAGGCGGGGTCCGCCTGTCAGGCACAGGGACACACGGGCGCAGGCACGGGCGCGCGCACGGGCTGGGCTTAATGGGCTGCCTTGGGCCGAATTGGCTTTTCCTATTTTCCTGGAATTTCTATTGCCTTTTCTATTAATTTTCTCTAGGGTTTTCAATTCAAATTCAAATCAAGTTTCAAATTCAAACCAAATCAAATATGTGCAACATTTCAAAGAATATTTAGGCTCAATATGATGCAACATTCCATGACTCATATGTTTTGGGCAAAATAAAATAAATAATCCCTCACTAATACAACTAACTCTAATTAAAAGAGAGAGAGAGAGAGAAAACTAGAGAGAGAGGGAAACTAAAGTGAGATAGAGAAGGGTAACACCTGAATTTGGATCATCATAAGAAAGAAATTTTATACCCCCAAATTCTGGGTGTTACAGACCTATCCCCCTTAAAAGAATCTCGCCATCGAGATTCAGGGCTGGCTGACAAAGAGTTCAGGGTACTTGGCTCTCAGATCATCTTCTCTTGCTCAGGTTGCTTCTTCTTCTGAGTGATGGCCCCATTTGACTTTGCACATTCTAATGGTGTTCCTCCGAGTGACTCGATCTGCTGTCTCCAGAATTTGCGTTGGCTTCTCAACGTATGTCAGATCCTCTTGAACTTCAAGGTCTTCCATTGGCAACTGCTCTTCTGGTACTCGCAATCATTTCTTTAACTGAGGCACGTGGAACACATCATGCACTGCAGACAGGTTCTCTGGTAAGCTGAGTTGATAAGCCACTTCTCCACATCTGGCTTGAATCTGATACGGACCGATATAGCGAGGTGCTAACTTGCCTTTGACTCCAAACCTCTTGGTTCCTCTGATGGGCGACACTTTCAAGTAGACGTAGTCTCCCACTTCAAAACTGAGTTCTCTTCTTCTGGTATCGGCATAGCTTCGCTGTCTGGACTGCGCTGCCTTCGGATTTTCCCGGATCATCCTGATATTCTCTTCGGCATCAAGCAAAATCTCTGGGCCGAATACCTGTCTTTCACCGGGTTTGTCCCAATGCAATGGAGTTCTGCAATTCCTCCCATAAAGTGCTTCAAATGGTGACATCTTTAGACTGGCTTGGTAGCTGTTGTTGTAGGAGTATTCTGCATATGGTAGCCTCTTGTACCAACCTAACTGGTCTTGCAAAGCATAAGCTCTCAACATATCCTCAAGAATCTGGTTGGTTCTCTAAGTCTGGCCATCTGTCTGCGGGTGATAAGCTGAACTGAATTTCAAGTGTGTACCCAAAGCTTCGTGTAGCTGCTGCCAAAAGTGAGAAGTAAACTGGGTGCCTCTATCCGATATTATCTTCTTTGGAATACCATGCAAGCACACAATCCAAGACATGTATAACTCTGCAAACACTGCAATGTTATAGGTGGTCTTGACTGGTATGAAATGGGCCGCCTTTGTCAAACGATCCACTACTACCCATATGGAGTCATAACCAGCTCGAGTGTGGGGCAGACCGACTATAAAGTCCATCCCAATCTCATCCCATTTCCACTCTGGAATCTGCAACGGCTGCAACAATCCTGCGGGTCTCTGATGTTCAGCCTTGATCCTCTAACAACTGTCGCATCTGGCCACATATTCTGCTATCTCTCTTTTCATACCATACCACCAGAATCTCTTCTTCAAGTCTTGGTACATTTTCTCACTACCAGGGTGTATAGAGTATGCTGTATCATGAGCTTCCTTGAGAATCAGTTCCCGAATCGAGGTGATGTTGGGAACGCACAACCTATCCTTGAACCATACCACTCCTTCTGCATCTTCACGGAAATCTGGACCTTTCCCATCGATGATCAGCTGCTGGATCTCGTTGATCTTCTCATCATCCTTCTGACCTTTTCTGGTGTCTTACTCCAGAGTGGGCTCTAGCTCAATTGTTACTCCTTGAGTGTTGTTCAGAAATCCGAGACTCAACCTGTCGAATTCCTTTGCTAGCTCGAACAGCATCGAGTGAGCGGCCAACATGTTGACTTGACTCTTCCTGCTAAGAGCATCTGCAACCACATTTGCTTTGCCTGGGTGATAATGAATCTCTAGCTCATAGTCTTTGATCAACTCCAGCCATCTCCGCTGCCTCATGTTTAACTCTGACTGAGTGAATATGTACTTGAGGCTCTTGTGGTCTGTGGAAATATCACACTTTTGCCCATAAAGATAATGTCTCCAGGTCTTCAATGCATGAACCACTGATGCTAGCTCCAAATCATGAGTGGGGTAGTTCTTCTCATGAACTTTCAATTATCGGGACGAGTATGCCACTACTTTCCCTTCCTGCATTAACACACATCCTAGTCTGGTGTACGAAGCATCACAATATACTGAGAATGGCTTGTGGACATCTGGTAAAACCAACACTGGTGTTGTTGTCAACTTCTGCTTCAACATCTCAAATGATTCTTGGCACGCTGAGGGCCACTTGAACTCAACCTTCTTTGCTAACAAGGTTGTCATTGGTCTGGCAATCTTGGAGAAACCTCCAATGAAACGCTGATAATAACCGGCCATCCCAATGAAACTCTTGATTCCTCAGACATCTTTTGGTGCTTTCCAGTCCAGAATCGCTGCTACTTTCTTTGGATCCACAACTAGTCTATCTTGATTTATAATATGACCCAAGAATAGAACTTCGCTGATCCAGAACTCACACTTGCTAAGCTTGGCATACAACTAGCAATCTCGTAGCCTTTGAAGTACCTTCCTCAAATGTTCCTCATGCTCTTGCTCATTTTGGGAATATATAAGAATATCATCAATGAACACCACTACGAACTTGTCGAGGTAGTCCATGAACATACTGTTCATCAGATACATGAAGTACGCTGGCGCATTCGTTAATCCAAATGACATAACCATGAACTCATATAGTCCATACTTGGTGATGAATGTTGTCTTTGGTATATGTGCAGGTCGGATTCTGAGCTGATGGTAACCTGACCTCATATCTATCTTTGAGAACACACTGGCTCCTCTCAACTGATCAAATAAATCTTCAATTCTGGGTAGGGGTACTTATTCTTGACAGTGACTTCATTCAAGGCTCTGTAATCGATGCACATCCTCTTCGTGCCATCCTTCTTCTCCACAAATAACACCGGGGCTACCCAAGGTGAGGTACTTGGCCTGATGTAACCTTTCTCTAACAACTCATCAATTTACTTCTTGAGTTCCACCAACTCTGGCCCAGACACTCGATAAGCTCTCTTGGAAATAGGGGTGGTGCCTGGGATAAGCTCTATGGCAAATTCAACTTTCCTTTTAGGTGGCACGCCTGGTAACTCCTCAGGGAATACATCGGGGAATTCTGACACAATCCTAATTACCTCAATCGGATTGGACTCCTTGTCATTGAAAGGGAAATGTGCCCTTGGGCAATTTCTATAATGTTTTGGTGATTAAGTGCCCAACATGTTTAATTAAGTTCTTATGTGCCAAACAAAGCGAGAAGTGCAAATCAAAAGAAAAGGTACGTTTATAGACTTAGTACATTGTTTTGAGTACTAATGTGTTTTGTCTAAGTGCTAGAAATAGTGAGAGAAGAATTGGAAAAAGAGTTGGCTATGTGCAGCAAACTCCAGCTCGGCTTGGCACACCGGACAGTGTCCGGTGCACCAGGCTGGTCCGCGTGAAAAGGCCGCTCTCGGGACTCGACGGCGGCGTACCACTATAATTAACCGGACCGTCCGGTGGTGCACCGAACTGTTCGGTGAGGCATCCGCGGCGAACTCGTCGCCCTCGGGAAAAGCAAAGGGGCGACGTGGCTATAATTCACCGGACTGTCCGGTGGTGCACTGGACTGTCCGGTGAGCCAACGGTCGCTAGCGCCAACGGTCGGCCGCGTAATCTTCGCGCAACACGTGGACTGCTCCAACGGTCGGCTGGTGCACCAGACAGTGTCCGGTGCGCCAATCAGCCCAGAGGAGCAACGGTCGGATGCACCTGATTTGGAAGGCGATCACGCATCGAACAGCTACAGTGACTGTCCGGTGGTGCACCGGATTGTTCGGTGCACCACCCGACAGAAGGCAGGTTTGGCCTTCCATGTTGATCTTCAACGGCTCCTAGCTGCCTTGGGGCTATAAAAGGGACCCCTAGGCGCATGGAGGAGTAACCCAAGCATTCACTAAGCATCCTAAGACTCCAAGACTCCAACTTCACGCATTCGATTCTTTGTGTTAGTGATTTGAGCTCCATTTGAGTTGTGAACTCCGTGTGTTGTGTTTCGAGCTCAAGTCGTGACTTGTGTGCGTGGTTGTGCTGCATATTTTGAGTCTTGTGTGTGTTGCTTTTCCCAACCTTACTCTTGTGCGTTCTTTGTGATCAATATTGTAAGGGCGAGAGACTCCAACTTGTGGAGATTCCTCACAAACGGGAAGAAAACTATAAGGAAGAAAGCTGTGGTATTCAAGTTGATCATTGGATCACTTGAAAGGGGTTGAGTGCAACCCTCGTCCATTGGGACGCCACAACGTGGAAGTAGGCAAGTGTTACTTGGCCGAACCACGGGATAAAAATCGCGTGTCTCTTGTGATTGATTTCTCTGTGATTGTTTTGTCCACAAGAACTCGCTTCAAGCTACTTAGTCGTATTAACACTCATAACTAAGTTGTGTGGCTATTAGTGTTTGATTTTTACAGGATCACCTATTCACCCCCCTCTAGGTGCTCTCAATTGGTATCAGAGTCGTACTCTTCACTTAAGGGACTAACCACCCGAAGAGATGGATCCCAAGGGTAAGGGGATGGTGATTAACGACAAGGAGAAGGAGTCCCTCCTCAATGAGCCAAGAGACGACAAGCCTACCAACTCAGGCTCAAGTCACAAGAAGAGGGATGGGAAGAAGAAGAGGCGCATCAAGAAAATCATCTACTACGACAGTGATGCCTCTTCATCTTCACCAAGAGACGACGATGACGACGACTCTTCATCGAAAAAGAAAACGATTAATCAGAACTACTCTTTTGACTATTCTCGTATGCCATACAATACAAATGCGCATTTACTATCAGTTCCTCTTGGAAAACCTCCTCACCTTGATGGAGAAGACTATTCATTTTGGAGTCATAAAATGCGTAGTCATCTATTTTCACTCCATCCTAGTATTTGGGAAATTGAAGAAAATGGGATGCATTTTGATAGCACTGTTAACCTTGTATTCATTAATGGACAAATTCATAAGAATGCCCAAGCTACTACTGTCTTGTTAGCTTCGCTTTGCAGGGATGAATACAATAAAGTAAGTGGCTTGGACAACGCCAAGCAAATTTGGGACACCCTCAAGATCTCACATGAGGGAAACAATGCTACAATGATCACCAAAATGGAGTTGGTGGAAGGCGAGCTGGGAAGATTTGCCATGATCAGGGGAGAAGAGCCAACACAAACCTACAACAGGCTCAAGACCCTGGTCAACAAGATTATAAGCTATGGAAGCACAAGATGGACGGACCACGACGTCGTCCGACTCATGCTTAGGTCCTTTACAGTTATTGACCCCCATCTTGTTAATCTTATCCGTGAAAATCCCAGGTACACAAAGATGACGCCTGAGGAGATACTCAGAAAATTTGTAAGCGGGCGCATGATGGTTAAGGAGGCAAGGTATGTAGATGACGCCTTAAATGGCCCTCTGCCCGTCTACGAGCCGCAGCCTGTTGCGCTCAAGGCAACTAGCAGCAAGGAGGCACTACCAAGCAAGGTAGCTCAAGTGGAGGCTGCCGGCCTCAACGAAGATGAGATGGCGCTTATCATCAAGCGCTTCAAGACCACACTTAAAGGACGCAAGGAGTACCCCCAACAAGAATAAAACAAGGGGAAAGCGCTCCTGCTTCAAATGCGGTAAGACTGGTCATTTTATTGCTCAATGTCCCGATAATGAAAATGACCAGGGACAAGAAAGACATGGGAAGAAGGAGAAGAAGAAAAGCTATAGGAAGGCAAAAGGCGAGGCTCATCTTGGAAAAGAATGGGATTCCGACTGCTCCTCATCCGACTCCGACGATGAAGGACTCGCTGCCTCGGTCTTCAATAAGTCTTCGCTCTTCCCCAACGAACGCCACACTTGCCTCATGGCCAAGGAGAAGAAGGTAAGTGTTCGAGATACCCCTAAGTACACTACTTCTAGCGATGATGATTCTTCCGATGATGAAGTAGATTACTCTAGTCTATTTAAAGGGTTAGATAGAGCCAAAGTAGAGAAAATTAATGAATTAATCGATGCTCTAAATGGAAAGGATAGATTGCTAGAGAGGCAAGAAGATATTTTGTATGAAGAACATGACAAATTTGTTAGTGTGCAAAAATCCCTTGCCTTAGAAATTAAGAGAAATGAAATGTTATCCTCTGAATTATCTGTTAGCCATGAATCGGTCTCTAGTTTAAAGAGTTTAAATGATGAACTAAATGCTAAGCTAGAGGACATTAATAAATCTAGTTCATGTATAGAACATGTTGTTATTTGCAATAGATGCAAGGACTTTGATGTTAATTCATGTAATGAACATATTGCTTCTATTACTAAATTAAATGATGAGGTGGCAAGTCTTAATGCTCAACTTAAGACTTGCAAAATTGATTTTGATAAATTAAAATTTGCTAGGGATGCCTACACTATTGGTAGACACTCCTCAATTAAGGATGGGCTTGGTTTTCGAAAGGAAGCCAAGAACTTAACAAGCCAAATGGCTCCCATTCCCAACAAGGAGAAAGGGAAGGCTCCTATGGTTAGTAATCCTCAAAGGAACCATGCTTTTATTTATGATAGGAAAATTGCTAATCGTGCTCATCATAATAGGAGTTATGATCATGATGCTTTTAATTCACATGCTATGTTTGCCTCTAGTTCTACTTTTGTTCATGGTAGAAGTAGGCCTAGGAGAAATCATGTTGTGCATCATGTGCCTAGGAAAATGAGCAACGAATCTACTACTGTTTTCCATGCTTGCAATACTTCTTTTGTTCTTTCATGTAAGAATGCAAAAGTAGTGGCTAGGAAATTGGGATCCAAATGCAAGGGAGACAAAACTTGCATTTGGGTTCCAAAAGTTATTGTGACTAACCTTGTAGGACCCAACAAGAGTTGGGTACCTAAAACCCAAGTGTAAATTGCCTTGCAGGTTTATGCATCCGGGGGCTCAAGCTGGATTATCGACAGCAGATGCACAAACCACATGACAGGGGAGAAGAAGATGTTCACCTCCTATGTCAAGAACAAGGATTCCCAGGATACGATTATCTTTGGAGATGGGAATCAAGGCAAGGTCAAGGGTTTGGGAAAGATAGCCATCACCAACGAGCACTCCATATCAAATGTATTTCTAGTGGAGTCGCTTGGTTACAACCTTCTGTCTATAAGTCAATTGTGTCACATGGGTTACAATTGTCTTTTTACAAATGTTGATGTATCTGTCTTTAGAAGGAGTGATGGTTCATTAGCTTTTAAGGGTGTATTAGACGGCAAACTCTACTTAGTTGATTTTTTCAAAGAGGAGGCCGATCTAGATGCATGCTTAATAGCTAAGACTAGTATGGGCTGGCTGTGGCATCACCGTCTAGCACATGTTGGGATGAAGAACCTTCATAAAATTCTAAAGGGAGAACATGTGTTAGGACTAACCAATGTTTGTTTCGAGAAAGATAGGCCTTGTGCATCATGTCAGGCAGGGAAACAGGTGGGAAGCACTCATCATAGCAAGAATGTGATGACAACATCAAGACCATTGGAGCTTCTTCACATGGACCTTTTTGGACCCGTTGCCTACCTTAGCATCGGGGGAAGATAAATCAGAAACCCAAGGGACCCTAAAGCGCTTTTTAAGGAGGGCTCAAAACGAATTTGAGCTCAAGGTGAAAAAGATAAGAAGCGACAACGGGTCCGAGTTCAAGAATCTGCAAGTGGAGGAGTATCTTGAGGAAGAAGGTGTCAAGCACGAGTTCTCCGCTCCCTACACACCACAGCAAAACGGTGTGGTAGAGAGGAAGAACAGGACGCTTATCGACATGGCGAGAACAATGCTTGGAGAATTCAAGACGCTAGAGCGGTTTTGGTCGGAAGCTGTGAACACAACTTGCCACGCCATAAACCGGCTCTACCTACATCGCCTTCTCAAGAAGACCTCATATGAACTCCTTACCGGTAACAAACCCAACATTTCTTACTTTCGTGTATTTGGGAGCAAATGTTACATTCTATTGAAGAAAGGTAGACATTATAAATTTGCTCCCAAGGCAGTAGAAGGGTTTTTACTAGGATATGACTCAAATACAAAGGCGTATAGAGTCTTCAACAAATCATCGGGTTTGGTTGAAGTCTCTAGCGACGTTGTATTTGATAAGACTAACGGCTCTCCAAGAGAGCAAGTTGATCTTGATGACATAGATGAAGATTATGTTCCGACGGCCGCAATGTGCACGATGGCGATAGGTGATGTGCGACCACAGGAACAACAAGAGCAAGATGAGCCATCTTCCTCCACAATGGTGCATCCTACAACTCAAGACGGTGAACAGGTACCTCAAGAAGAGGGACATGATCAAGGGGGAGCACAGGAAGAACAAGTGATGGAGGAAGAAGCACCACGGGTCCCTCCAACTCAAGTCCGAGCGACGATCCAAAGAAATCACCCCGTCGATCAGATTCTGGGTGACATAAGCAAGGGAATAACAACTCACTCACGTTTAGCTAATTTTTGTGAGCATTACTCCTTTGTCTCTTCTATTGAGCCTTTCAGGGTAGAAGAGGCCTTGCAGGATCCGGACTAGGTGTTGGCCATGCAGGAAGAGCTCAACAACTTCAAGAGGAATGAAGTTTGGAGCCTGGTGCCACTTCCAAAGCAAAATGTTGTGGGAACCAAGTGGGTGTTCCACAACAAGCAAGACGAGCACGGGGTGGTGACAAGAAACAAGGCTCGACTTGTGGCAAAAGGTTATGCCCAAGTCACAGGTTTGGATTTCGAGGAGACTTTTGCTCCTGTGGCTAGGCTAGAGTCTATTCGAATTTTATTAGCCTATGCCGCTCACCACTCTTTCAGGTTGTTTCAAATGGACGTAAAGAGCGCTTTCCTCAACGGGCCAATCAAGGAGGAGGTATACGTGGAACAACCCCCTAGCTTTGAGGATGATAGGTACCCCGACCATGTGTTTAAGCTCTCTAAGGCTCTCTATGGACTTAAGCAAGCCCCAAGAGCATGGCATGAATGCCTTAGAGATTTCCTAATTGCTAATGCTTTCAAGGTTGGAAAAGCCGATCCCACTCTTTTCACTAAGACTTGTGACGGTGATCTTTTTGTGTGCCAAATTTATGTCGATGACATAATATTTGGTTCTACTAATCAAAAGTCTTGTGAGGAGTTTAGCAGGGTGATGACACAAAAGTTCGAGATGTCTATGATGGACGAGTTGACCTACTTCCTTGGGTTCCAAGTGAAGCAACTCAAGGACGGCACCTTCCTCTCCCAAAGGAAGTACACACAAGATATTCTCGAGAGGTTTGGGATGAAGGACGTTGTTGGGAACTTGTTCTCAAATGCTTCGAATTAAGAAAAAGGCAACATAAAATGTTAAATGTTAATGCCCTTCGTCCATTGAAGCATTATCTCGCCAAGGATATAATGATCTCCGGACGAAGGTCATGAACAAAGGTCACGAAGGTCATACCTTCGTGATTAGAGTTATGAAATAATGAGAGATATAAAATATAAAACATAAAAGAATAATATATTAAAACACTTAAATTTATTCATATATTTCATTATACAAACTTAAATATTAAAACATAACATTTAATCACATTTATACCTTCGACTTGACAGAAGGCAATAATCCAAGTGTCGCGTGCAAGCGATTACAAGATTGCGTGAACAGTACGGGGGTACTGTTCATCTATTTATAGGCACAGGACGCAGCCTGTGAGAAATTACATTCATGCCCTTTACAAATGCTTACAATCATAATACAAGCTACCACGGGTTGATTGGTCATTTCATCTTTAAGTCGGTTCACTCCTTCGTCTTGAGACATGTCACTATGCCGAAGCTTTATGGGTTACAGCTTCGGCACTGCTTTTGAGAGGATCTGCCGAAGGTGTTTCTTCTTACAGGATCTTCGGCGACGAAGCATACCCCCAACAGTAGCCCCTTCGCGGTGCTAGATCATTTTTTATAACGAGCTTGATCCGTGAAAAAGTCTCCTAGGCTTCGGAGAGCCAAAGATTCGAAAAACACCTTCCCTGAGCTTGTTGCCGAGAAACGATCACAAAATTTCGAGCGCGAGATGGTCCCACCATGCAGCAGGTAAACGCGTCCTGGCGATTCACCTTCTCGGGTTCTGCGGCCCACCACTCAGTGAGTGCGGGCGACTGTTCGTCCGGTGCGGAAGACTTGATGATTCACCTCCCCACCTGCGGCACTATATAAACAGACGGGTAGGTGTGAAGTTACCACAGCATTCATTGCTATTGCCCTGTTTTGCTGCAAAAAATTTGACCATAGCCAAAGCTCATTCGTCGCACTCAACCGGAGCACCGCTGTTGATTTTGCTTCGTCACAAAAAGGAAGAGCTTCGGAAATTTTTTTTAAAAAAGTCAACAACTTCTTCACCAAATGGAAAGGGTACGTTCCACTGCTAGGGTTACACGTGACGGAGAAGAAGCCGAAACTGCTGAAACCGCTCCGATCTCCGAAGTGATGAAACGGTCGGGGCTGAAAGTGCTGGAGGATGTTTTTGACGAAGGTGCCGCTGAAGCTGAGCAAGTTGGTGTTGAGGAAGATGAATCTGAAGATGATTATAGTGTCGTGCCATCTAAACCCAGCCACCTAGAGTTTGGGAGGTCCACCGTTACTGAAGATGGTATGCCTAAGTTGGTGAAGTTAGGCTATTTCAGTGAGGCCAAAAAGGAGCTAATTCGCTTTGGCGGAGAAAAATTACTTTGAAGCTGGAAAAGGATGAGGTGGTAGTCTTCAAAAGCTTCTTCAAGGCAGGATTAAGATTTCCTTTGAATGAGATGATTGCTGATGTTTTGAAGAAGTTTGGGATTTATCTTCATCAGCTAACTCCTAACGCCATCGTTAGGCTTAGCGTCTACATATGGGCCCTCCGAAGCCAGGGGTAGAACCGTTTGCTGAAGGCTTCTGCCGAGTAAATGAGCTTCATTATCAAACAAAAGCTAGAGAAGATGGGCTACACGAAAACTTTGTCTGCTACAATTTTGCTTATCGCAAAGATGCAAAGTTTCCAGTTATCAGCTATCGTACCAAGTGGCCAGCTGGCTAGAAGACTGAATGGTTTTATGTCAAAGTTGATGAGAAAAAGGAGAAGCTAGTTCAAAGCCCACTAGAATTAACCTTCGGAGAAACTAGGCCCCAGTGCAACATGAAACCGGAGAGTCCAAGCCAAATTGCACTGGGCGAATTTCGAGTTATTGCAGAGCATATTGGTACTAGGGATCTGGTGCAAGAATTCTTGGCTTTTAGAGTGTTCCCAACTTTGAAAGAGTGGGACATGCCGAAGCTCAAAGGGGAAAAGAAAAAGAAAGAACTTGTTCGGTTGCCCTATTATTATAAATTCAAGAAACACTTCAAAGTACCTTGCCAAGAATGGTTAGACACGATTGAAGTTATGTGCAACGATATCCTTGGCAATTATTCTAAAAAAGAAGATCAACTAATGACTGCAGCCTTCGGCACTCATCCGAAGCGAAGGTTAAACCGGGTGATGGATGCTCTGAACTTTGAGTATCCTGACTATGAGCGACTGGACCGAGGTGCCGAAAGGCAGAAAAGAAAAAGAGTTGCTAGCGTCCTGGATAAAGAAGCTGCTAAATTGGTAAAAAAAGGATGAAGAAACTTTGAAGAAAAGGAAATTAAGCCCTAAGCCGAAGATAGCTGCTTCGAAGAAAAAGAAAACTTCGGCTCTGAAACGAAAAACAACTGAAACTGAGGATGAAGCTCCTTCAACACCTCCAGCTATCGATGTAGAAGAAATTTTAAAGGTAATGACTGAATCTTTGCCTGTCAAGATAAGTCCACTAGGGCCACATCTGACGAAGCTTTTTCAGAAGGAAAAGGACCCTTCGGCAGCGAAGAATCCAGATGAGCCAAAAAAATGAAGAATTATTCGTGTAGTTGAAGTTATCGAGCAGACGCCACCGCTAACATCAGCGTAAAAAACTCTAGCTATTGAGAGCTCTGCTGCTGTCGAAGCTGCACCCGCCGAAGCCGAAAGTGTCGAAACTGAAACCGCTGAAGATGTGAATCTAGATGCCACGCTCTCTGAAATTGATACAATGCTTCTAGATGCGGCCGCGGAAGAAGCTGCTGCAGCCGCTGAAGAGATTCTGAGCACAGTGGTTGAAAAAGGAAGAGAGAAAGTCGAGGACATTTCGGAAGAAAAGGACTTCAACTTCCAAGATATACTTGGGCAAGAATTGTCGAAGGCTGAAAAAGAAGAACTGAAAGAATATGCTATATCTTGCGGATACAGGCCAGGTGCGTTACTCTTCGGGGGAGTCAATGAAGAAAGCTTAGGATGCCTTCGGGACCACACTAGGGCGAAGGTTATCGGCATTATATCAAAGAGTGTTGGTCTCCCGAAGGTTGAGGCAGACCTCAGCAGGTACCGGCAGCAACATATCGTCGGTAGCCTATTTTATGCTAACTTTAAGGTAAAATTCTTAACTTTTCATTGTTTTGATATGAAGATTGTTTCCTGATGAAGCTTATGTTATCAGAGCTTACTGCTAAGCAAAGTCCTGAGGATGCAACAAGACCTCGAGGACAAAAAGAATGAAGTTATAATCGAGGGCCTGGAGAAGAAGATAAAAGACCATGAGGCTACTCTGGAAAAGAAAAACTTCGTACTTCAAACCATGGAAGGTTCACTGGCGGAAGCCCAGGCCGAAATTGCTAAATTGAATAATGAACTCTCCATGGAAAAGAAAAATTTCGAAGCCAAACTCAAAGCTGAAGCTGAGAAAAATTCAGATTTGTGGAAATCACTGAAAGATCTTCAAGAAAAATGCGTAGGCTTCACCAACCGGTGCCTGCAGCGGCTAAAGTAGGTTTTCAACTCGGTTGGAGCCGGCGCTGAGAAATTCAGTCCTTCGGTTGAGAACCTGCCAGAAACCTTCGAGCATATTGAGGGCGAAGTTGATGCACTCGACGAAGTTATAGGTGGACACGCCGATTTCTGTGCTCTGCTGACTTCTCGGGGCACAGCTGTTGCCTTCATGAAATCTGGCTGTGAACATGGAAAGATTGTCAACAGACCAAATTTTAGCTTATCTCCGATAGATTTAATTGATATCCCTAGCTTTAAGGAATTGTTTACATAACTATTGGAGATGCTCTTAGCTCGGAGTATAGGAAACATATTCATAACTCAAATTTGGGTAAAAGGCGGGCGAAAAATGGTTGGCGACGAAGCTCGAAGCCACCTTAAGCCGGTAAAAAATTTATGCCTATTTCTTTACCTTCTCCTTGAAATCTGCACTTCTCTCATACCGTTTTTAATATGTACAGGATGATGATGCTGAAGAAAAACAAGCTGAAGGTTGACAGGTGATCCGAAGCTTAGGTGATCCGAAGCTTAAATGATGTCAAAGCTGAAGACCTTGCTGAAAAAATTCTAGAGAAAATCTTGTACCATCGTTGTAAAAATACTTGTAATTTAAGAATCAGATACTAATTATGTAAATTTGTGCATACCTTGTAATTTATTTTTACCTTTTTTGTCCGTGTATGAACTGCTTTGATGTGGACGAAACTTAGTATTTTTGAGCCGAAGGCGAAAAACACCTTCCCTTCTTTTCATACACAACGAAGCATGAAACTGCTTCTTTTCCTTTTTGCCAAAGCCTTATCTTTATAGCCGAAGCATCCGCATGTGTCTGTATGTAATGATGATGATGATCCTATGTATGTCTAAATGAATGTTTATGAATGCGAATATATGATGTAATGTGTCGTGCAAATGAATGTCTAAACACACGCATATGAAGCCACAACCATTGCCTTAATTCCCTTGGGAATGACCGAAGTCTCTTTGTCGTTTATTTTTCGGCTTCACCGCTTATTTTTCGGTGTATCAGCGCTGACTTTTCGCTGTAAGTTCTGCATCCCCTTAGGAACGTCTTTTGAACTTCTTCGCCTTCTATTTCGGCAAGATCGCGTTGACTTTTCGCGCTTTGCCTTATATTTCGGCGGTATCAGCGTTGACTTTTTGCTGTAAGCTCTGCATTCCCTTGGGAATGACTTTTGAGCAGAAAACATACGCTGCGCTCCCTTAGGAACGGCTTTTTGTAGCTTCGTCGTGCTCTGCATCTCCTTAGGGATGACTTTCGAGCTTCTCCCTGTTTTTTCCTTTTTTCCCCTGCACTCGATGGTGCATGCTCAGTTTTTACATTTACATATTTGGGGGATTTTGCTCTCGTAGAGCTGAATAAGAAAAAGAGAAATTACATGTTATGGCCCCATTAAAAACCTTTCTCCCCCTTTGGAAAGGAAAAGGGTGCCATAGAAAAAACAAAAAGATTACATCAAGCTAGACATAATATCGTCGAAGCTCATCTGCATTCCAAAATCTAGGAATGTCGTTTCCATCCATATCCTTCAATCTGTAAGAACCGGGTCTTGACGAAGATACTACCAGAAAAGGTCCTTCCCACTTGAGCTGTAACTTGCCTACTGTATCTGGGTTGGCCACTCTCCGAAGTACCAAATGTCCTGGTTTGATGTTCTTTAGCCGAACTTTTCTGTCACGCCATTTTATTGTTTCGGCTTAGTATTTATTGATATTCTCTAGGGCCCGAAGCCTGATCCCTTCTATAGCATCTTTTGCCATAGAATAACCAGCTTCGTCTTCTGCCGAAGCCACTGTTCTTATTGATCCTGCCTTATCTTCTTCTGGGGTTATTGCTTCGTCACCAAACAATAGTTTAAATGGTGTAAAACCTGTTGACCTTGATATTGTTGTGTTGTGGCTCCACACCACTTTGATCAATTCATCTGGCCACTTTCCTCTGGGCTGATTGAAGATTAACTTCATTATTCCCGTCATTATAATGTCGTTGGCTCTTTCAACAAGTCCATTTGACTCCGGATGTCTGACCGATGCAAAATGAATCTTCGTGCCAATTTGTTCACAGAATTCCTTGAAAGCTTTAGCACCGAACTGTGTTCCATTGTCTACGGTAATATCCTTCGGTACTCTGAAGCGACAAACAATGTTTTGCCAAAAGAATTTCTGGACGGTGACCGAAGTTGTTGTGGCTAAAGGCTTCGCCTCAATCCACTTGGAAAAATACTCTACCGCCACCACAACATATTTTAGATTTCCTTGTGCTGGTGGAAGTGGGCCTAGCAAATCGAGGCCCCACCTTTGCAACGGCCAAGTGGGCTGTATTAACTAAGTGAGAGATGAAGGTTGCTTCTGGTCTCTTGCACATTTTTGACAGCCTTCACATTTTTGGACTAATTCTACTGCATCCGAAGCTGCCTTCGGCCAATAAAATCCTTATCGAAAAACTTTTCCCAACAAGGGTCTAGATTCAATGTGAGATCCACACAGACCTGCATGTATCTCTTTCATTAATTCCATACCTTCAGTTCTTGATAAACACTTAAGGAGTGGTGAACAAACTCCATGTTTATACAATTCTCCTTCTATTAACACATATGGTCTTGTTCTTGTCTTCATTCTCTTGTTATAAGCTTCGTCACTTGAAAGACAATTGCCTTGGAGGAAAGATATTATTTCAGTTCTCCAGTCTTCACTGTGTACTGGTGAAATAGTAAGCACTGCTCTCTCCATGAGCTCAACTGAAGGTGCTTTTATTGTTTCAAAAAATACTTCGGAGGGTAGGGGGAGCCCCTGAGCCGCTGATTTGGCTAGCAACTCTGCATGCTCATTTTCACCTCTTGGAATATTCTTGTCGGAAAAACCTTCGAAGGAAGCTTCCAACCTTCGAACTGCATCCAGATATTTTTCAAGCTTCGGATCTCGTGCCTTGCTGCTCTTATCCACATGGCCAGCAATAACTTGAGAATCAGTCTTTAGGATGGCCCTTCTTATTCCCATTGCCCTTAGTTTCCGAAGCGCCAATAGAAGTGCTTCGTACTCAGCAATATTATTTGTACAACTAAAATCCAGTTTGACTGCATAACATGTTTTGACTTTTGAAGGTGCCACTAGGACCGCAGCTGCTCCTGCATCGAAATCTCCCCAAGAACCATCGCAAAACACTGTCCAAGCTTCGGCATCTTTGATTGTCCCCTCTTCATGAGCCCCTGGTGTCCAATCAGCGATGAAATCTGCTAGCGCTTGAGATTGAATTGAAGATCTGTGCACGTAGTCAATAGTGAATTCATTAAGCTCTGCGGCCCATTTTCCAATCCTTCCAGTAGCTTCTCTATTCCTCATGATATCCTTCAAGGGTTGTGATGAAGGAACAATTATGTGATATGCTTGAAAATAATGCCAAAGCTTCCTGGACGCCATTAACACAGCATACAACACCTTCTCCAATTCTGTATAGTTTTTCTTTAATAAACTCAAAACTTCGAAGACAAAGTATACTGAGACTTGCTTTTTAGCTTGTCCTTCGAGCTTCTCTTGTACAAGTGCCGCACTCACTGCAGAGTGCGAAGCTGCCCCATACAATAATAATGAAGCCCCTAGCACAGGTGGAGTTAATGTTGTTAAATCGATCAGATATTGCTTCAGCTCTTCGAAAGCTTTCTGTTGAGTTGGGCCCCATTGAAAAACTTTAGCTGACTTTAGTACTTCAAAGAATGGTAAATTTCTTTCTGCTGATCTAGATATAAATCGATTCAAAGATGCCAGTCTTCCTGTCAGCCGTTGGGCTCCTTTCTTTGTGCTTGGCGGCTCCATTCGAAGGATAGCTTCGATCTTGCTTGGGTTGGCTTCGATCCCCTTCGTTGAAACTAGATAGCCAAGGAACTTGCCCTTCTTTACTCCGAAGACACATTTTTCTGGATTTAATTTCAGGCCAGCTTGCCTAAAATTAGCAAATGTTTCCTGCAGATCAGTAATGTGGTTTTCTTGCTTCATGCTCTTCACTATAATGTCATCAACATATGTTAGCACATTTCTGCCTATCTGAGAGTGAAGGACCTTGGCTATCATCCTGCTAAAGCTTCCTCCAGCATTCTTGAGTCCCTCAGGCATCCGAAGATAACAATATGTACCACTGGGGGTTATGAAGCTGGTCTTTGGCTCATCTTCCTTCTTCATCCAGATTTGGTGGTAGCCTGAATAACAATCTAGTAGACTCATGAGCTCTGACGAAGCTGCTGCATCTACTAGAGAATCTATTCTTGGTAATGGGAACTCATCCTTTGGACAAGCCTTGTTCAGATCAGTAAAATCAATGCACATTCTCCATTTACCATTGGCCTTCTTCACCATAACAGTGTTGGCTAGCCATTCTGGGTATTTCACTTCTCTGACGACACCAGCACTGAGAAGTCTTTTTACTTTGTTCCGAGCACCTTCGGCTTTATCGTCAGACATTTTCCAAAGCTTTTGTTTCCTGGGTCGGAAGGATGGATCGACATTGAGTGAATGTTCAATGACGTCCCTGTTGATACCACAGAGATTGTTGGCTGACCATGCAAAAACATCTTTGTTGTTGAATAAAAACCTTATCAAGGTTTTCTCCTGCTCTTCAGATAATTGGAATCCCAGCAATACCTTCTGCTCTGCTATGTCTTCACATAGAAGCATGGGCTTCGGCTGATCAGCCAAAGCAGCCTTCTCTCTTCTGTACTTATACTGTTCACAAGCTTCGGCTCCATCTATATTGTGGATTGCTTTTGAGTCTGTCCAATTTCCTTCAGCCTTTCTGGCAGCTTCCTGACTTCCATGAATAGCAATGGACCCTTGATCCGAAGGTATCTTCATGCATAAATATGCTGGATGAAGAATTGTTTCGAATGCATTGAGTGTTCCACGACCAATAATTGCATTGTAGGGGTATTCCATGTCAACAATATCAAACACAACATGTTCAGTTCTTGTATTGTGGACAAATCTGAAGGTCACTGGCATTGTGATCTTGCCAAGTGCTACAATCTGCCTTCCTCTGAAACCACAGAGAGGGTGTGTAGCATCATGGATCTTATCCTCTGGCTCTTGCATCTATCTGAAGGCCTTAGCAAATATGATATCCGCTGCACTGCCTGTATCAACCAGAACATTGTGGACTAGAAATCCCTTGATGACACAAGATATGACCATAGCATCATTGTGAGGGTAATCCTTGAGCTGAAGGTCCTCTTGGGAGAAGGTAATTGGGATGTGAGACCATTTTGACTTGATGAAGGGTCCCTGCACCCCAACATGTTGTACCCTTCTCTGAGCCTCCTCCTTCTGCTTCTTGTTGGCCGGCTCTGAGCATGAACCGCCTGTTATCAGGAGTACCAGCTTCGTAGTCGAAGCAGCTTCAGCTTGGTTGTTGAACGAAACCATCAGCTCAAAAGTGGAAGTGAGTTCACCAGAGGTGGGCGCCAATGTTGGGAACTTGTTCTCAAATGCTTCGAATTAAGAACAAGGCAACATAAAATCTTAAATGTTAATGCCCTTCGTCCATTGAAGCATTATCTCCCCAAGGGTATAATGATCTCTAGACGAAGGTCATGAACAAAGGTCACGAGGGTCATACCTTCGTGATTAGAGTTATGAAATAATGAGAGATATAAAATATAAAACATAAAAGAATAATATATTAAAACACTTAAATTTATTCATATATTTCATTATACAAACTTAAATATTAAAACATAACATTTAATCACATTTATACCTTCGACTTGACAGAAGGCAATAATCCAAGTGTCGTGCAAGCGATTACAAGATTGCGTGAACAGCACGGGGGTACTGTTCATCTATTTATAGGTACAGAATGCAACCTGTGAGAAATTACATTCATGCCCTTTACAAATGCTTACAATCATAATACAAGCTACCACAGGTTGATTGGTCATTTTATCTTTAAGTCGGTTCACTCCTTCGTCTTGAGACATGTCACTATGCCGAAGCTTTATGAGTTACAGCTTTGGCACTGCTTTTGAGAGGATCTGTCGAAGGTGTTTCTTCTTACAGGATCTTCGGCGACGAAGCATACCCCCAACAGACGCTAAGCCCGCGAAGACACCGATGGGAACGGACGGGCATGTCGACATCAACAAAGGAGGTAAGTCCGTTGATCAGAAGGCATACCGGTCTATGATAGGTTCCTTGCTTTATTTATGTGTTAGTAGACCGGACATTATGCTAGGTGTATGCATGTGTGCTAGATATCAATCCGGCCCCAAGGAATGTCACCTTGTGGCCGTTAAGCGAATTCTTAGATATTTAGTTTCTACGCCTTGCTTCGGGATCTGGTATCCAAAGGGGTCTACCTTTGACTTGATTAGATATTCAGACTCCGATTATGCCGGGTGCAAGGTTGATAGTAAGAGCACATCAGGGACGTGCCAATTTCTAGGAAGGTCCCTGGTGTCCTGGAGTTCAAAGAAACAAACATCTGTTGCCCTATCCACCGCTGAGGCCGAGTATGTTGCAGCAGGACAGTGTTGCGCGCAACTACTTTGGATGAGGCAAACCCTCCAGGACTTTGGCTACAATCTGAGCAAAGTCCCACTCCTATGTGACAATGATAGTGCAATCCGCATGGCGGATAATCCTATTGAACACAACCGCACTAAGCACATAGACATCTGGCATCACTTCCTGAGAGACCACCAACAAAAGGGAGATATCGAGGTGTACCATATTAGCACTGAGAACCAACTAGCCGATATCTTTACCAAGCTTCACAAAGAAGAAAATCCGTGCTTCGTGAAAATATCCATGCTTCATAAAAACCTCCCAGCTTCGTAAACAAAGGATCCCTTCTTTTGCAATAGAGCTGACGAAGTTGTATTTCTCAGCTTACTTTGTGCCTTAGCACCTTTTCATTTTTGTAAAGCATTCTCCGAAGATCGACTTTGTTTACAATTCATGTCGTTGGTGCGATAAGATGTATGATGTGATGCTATGCGAGATGATGCGATGATATGATGCAAAGAATGATGCTAGTGCCGAAGACACACACCCACGCTGAAACACATAATCTCTGTGTCCACTTAGGAATGATCAAAATCTCTTTGTCGTTTATTTTTCGGCTTCACCGCTTATTTTTCGGTGTAAGTTCTGCATCCCCTTAGGAACGTCTTTTGAACTTCTTCGCCTTCTATTTCGGCGGTATCAACGTTGACTTTTCGGTTTAAGTTCTGCATTCCCTTAGGAACGTCTTTTGAACTTCTTCGCCTTATATTTTGGCGGTATTTGGCTCTGCATTCCCTTTGGAACGACTTTTGAGCAGAAAACTTACACTGCGCTCCCTTAGGAACGACCTTTTGGAGCTTCGGCAAAACTTACGCTGCGCTCCTTTAGGAACGACTTTTTTGTGGCTTCTGCAATTTTTTAGCTCTGCATTCCCTTAGGAACGACTTTTGAGCTTCGTAAATCTGTGAAGAAGGTATATTTCATTCTGACAGGAGCGAAGCTACTACAAGAAATTAAAACTAGATTTACATTGATTGTTCCTTATTAAAAAACAAAATGACAATGAACGTAAAAATGTTTTAGAGGTAGGATATCTCTCAATAGATGTGCTTTGTTTCCGGTACAGTACTGTTGACTGTGCGAGCTTCGGATTCCTCCCTGAATTCCCGTTGCTGTTGAGAGTGCTAGCGCCCTTCTGGCTGTTGGCTTCAGGAATAGGTCGGTTGTAGTGGTGGTGGAGGCGAGAGTTGTGGCCAAGAAGCCTGTGAATGGCTAGCCGAAGCAACAGAAGCTGCAGGATGATTGTTCACATACTCTGGTATGTAAGGAGAGTGATACGAAGCAGTGTGCAAGACCTGCTTCGGTTGATTCTGCCGAGCTTTGGCTTCTGTTATCTCCTTTTGCTTCTAGATGGTGACGTGACACATTCTTGTAGTATGGCCCTTGTCCTCACACAGAATAAGCAGTAGATTTTCTAGGCTGATCCCCAAATCTTCCTCCGAAGCCCCTGGCGCCTCTGCCCCTTGGAGCTGGTAGCCTGAAAGAGCATTGTTGTTGCCCCAAAGATTGTGAGGTATACTGTAACCTCTGGGACTGACTTCCTTTGTCATCACTCTGAGTGGAGTTATGGATTGACCTGACGTGCCTCGGGTGGATTCTTCCTCTAAAGCCCCTGGTCATTTTGGAGAATCTGTAAGCATCCTCCCTTCTTTGGCGAAAATCATTGTCAACTCGGATGTACTCATCCATCTTATGAAGCAGTTTCTCCAGAGTTTGTGGAGGCTTCCTAGCAAAATATTGAGCAGTAGGTCCTGGCTGAAGACCCTTGATCATGGCCTCGATGACAATCTCATTGGGCACTGTAGGCGCTTGTGCCCTTAGTCGCAAGAACCTTCGTACATATGCCTGAAGGTATTCTTCGTGGTCTTGCGTGCATTGGAACAAATCCTGAGCTGTGAGTGGCTTTGTTTGAAAACCTTGGAAACTAGTAACCAGCATATCTTTAAGCTTCTGCCACGATGTGATAGTCCTTGGCCGAAGAGAAGAATACCATGTTTGGGCTACATTCTGGACTGCCATGACGAAGGACTTCGCCATGACTGCAGTATTGCCTCCATATGAAGATATAATTGCTTCGTAGCTCATCAGAAGCTGCTTTGGATCTGAGTGTCCATCATACATGGGAAGCTGAGGTGGCTTGTATGATGGGGGCCATGGAGTAGCCTGCAGTTTTGCTGCCAAGGGAGAAGCATCATCAAAAGTAAAGGCATCATGATTAAAGTCATCATACCATCCATCCTCGTTGAATAAGCCTTATTGATGAAGCTCCCTGTGTTGGGGCCTTCGATCTTGTTCATCTTGAGCAAGATGACACACTTCTTCAGTGGCTTCGTCGATCTTCCTTTGAAGATCAGCTAGTCACGCCATCTTCTCCTTCTTTCTTTGTACTTGCTGATGGATGATCTCCATATCCCTGATCTCTTGGTCCAACTCCTCCTCCTGGAGTGTTGGACTGGTGGCCTTCCTTTTCTAGCTCTAAGCTTCTCGGAGAGAAAGGGTTTCCTGGTTTGGGTCCAGTGGCTGCAGTGCAGTAGCCCCTGTCGCTGAAGCTTTCTTCGGCGGCAAGACGAAGGTCAGTGCTTGCCGAAGGTGGTCGAAAAGGGTTCGAGCCCCATGGTGGGCGCCAATGTTGGGGACTTGTTCTCAAATACTATGAATTAAGAACAAGGCAACACAAAATGTTAAATGTTAATGCCCTTCGTCCTTCGAAGCATTATTTCCCTTAGGATATAATGATCTTCAGACGAAGGTCATGAAGGACATACCTTCATCATCGCAGTATATGTTAATAAAAGAAGAAGCATATGGAATATGAGAGACAACATAAACAATCATATAACATTATTAACTCATTCTTATTATATTATCATGGAAAGATAGAAACAATATTGAATTACAAAAGTACCTTCGTCTTGATAGAAGGCAAAAAGTACAAGCGTGACGCAAAAGCAAGTCTGAAATTCAAACTTCAAGCAGTCTGACAGCCCATCTTTGATTGGGTTTTTCTCCCAATTTCACATAAGACCATGGCTTGAATCCTTAAACAAAGTTGTTCCCCTAAGATTGATCTTCAACTTTGATGTAGTCACCTATCATGAATTCTCACTATTTTGAAAGCTACACAGCCCCAAAGTTGGGCCTACAACCCTGTTTTCAGACTTAGCATAGGAATCAAAATCAAGGTCCTTTTTGCAAATGAGTCCAAAACCTAGGGTTTGGCTTTCAAGTCCACATATTTGTGAACCAATTGACTTCAAATACTTATTTGGCTTGGTTTTTGCACTTTAGCCCAAAAGTGGGCTAATTTTGCATATAAGTCCCTAGGGTTTGGTTTCAGGGTTTTAATTAGGGTTTCTGGTATCCCAGGGGTATAAAAGTGATTCAAGTTTATTCTTGGGGTCATTTTATGACTTTTACCCTAAAGCTTTTAGGTTTTCTTAACTTGGGTTAAGTTTTACCCCTTTAATCACTATTTAGGGTTAAGTCCATTAACTAGGGTTTCATTTGCAAAAACATTAAAACAATACAACTTGTTTGAAATTTTTGCCTAGTGAATGCACTCTAGGTGTGTCAAACATATGCAATGCCAATGCTTATGATGTCATGCTCAAGTTTTAGTTATAGTAACACCAGGGGTGTTACATCCTTCCCCCCATAAAAGAATCTCGTCCCGAGATTAAAAATCCTAGGGTAGGTAATGGTAAAGGAAACACATCACATTTTTATTTCCTTAATTTTGGTACAAGGCAGGGGTAATGTGGGGGTTACTTCTCTTATTACACAGCTATACAGACTTTACAATTTACAAGAGGTTAAAAAGCCTGGGAAATTCTTATTCAAGAAGTCTTGGGTTTCCCATGTAGCCTCATCTTCAGAATGCTGGTTCCACTGTATCTTATAAAACTTGAGAGTCTTTCTTCGGGTGATCCTATCCTTTTGATCCAGAACTCGAATAGGATGTTCCGAGTATGTTAAATCTGGTTCCAGGACAACATCAGTCACTTCAATGGTTCGATCAGGAACCCGAAGACACTTCTTCAGTTGTGACACGTGGAACACATTATGCACAGCAGACAATGTTTCGGGTAGTTGGAGTCGGTATGCCACTGGTCCACATTGCTCAAGTACCAGGAATGGGCCAATGTACCTGGGTGCAAGTTTCCCTTTAACCCCGAAACGCGATACACCTTTCATTGGTGAGACCTTCAGGTAAACATAGTCTCCTTCCAGGAAATATAAGGGCCTTCGCCGTTTGTCTGCATAACTCTTCTGACGAGCTTGTGCCTTTTTCATATTATAAATAATTTTCTGAACCTTTTCTTCGGCCTCCTTTACCATATCAGGCCTAAAGAAGTACCTTTCTCCAGGTTCAGACCAATTTAGCGGAGTTCGACACTGTCGCCCATATAAAGCTTCAAAAGGTGCCATCTTGATACTTTCTTGATAACTGTTATTGTATGAAAACTCCGCTAGGGGCAAACATTCATCCCATTTTGGTGAGAAGTCCAGGACACATGCCCGCAACATATCTTCAAGTATTTGGTTCACTCTCTCAGTCTGTCCACTGGTTTGAGGATGATAGGCCAAACTGTGGAGTAACTTAGTACCCAAGGATTTGTGAAGTGCTTCCCAAAACTTGGCTACAAATTGAGGTCCACGATCCGACACTATGGTCTTTGGAACACCATGCAGACTAAGAATACGAGCAATGTACAATTGGGCATAGATAGTAACCGGGGAATTTGTCTTGACTTGCAGAAAGTGAGCAATCTTTGTAAGCCGATCAATTATAACCCAAATAGAGTCATACCCTTTTATCGTCCTGGGCAGTCCCACAATAAAGTCCATACTGATGTCTTCCCATTTCCATGTTGGGATTGGCAAAGGTTGTAATGGACCAGCAGTTTTCATGTGTATGGCCTTGACACGTCTGCAAGTGTCACACTTAGCCACATAGCGTGCAATTTCGATTTTCATCTTCGTCCACCAATAATGTTGCTTTAAGTCTTGATACATCTTAGTGCTTCCGGGATGAATAGAATAGCGACTAAGATGTGCTTCATCAAGAATTTGCTGGCGGAGTTCTTCGTTCTTTGGCACTACTATGCGGTTTTTGAACCATATCACACCTTGATCGTCTTCCTTGAAACACTTGGCTACTCCAGCCTTTATCTTCTCTTGAATGTGCTTCATACCCAGATTATCCTTTTGAGCATCAATTATTCTTTGCAAAATGATTGACTCAAGCTTTAGCTGATTTAGAGTCCCTTGTTGGATTATTCCTAGGTTTAGCTTTTCCATTTCCTGACACAAAGTGTTCTCGGAGGTCTTCGCCATAAGACAGTGGCAGGAAGTCTTACGACTCAATGCATCTGCCACCACATTGGCTTTGCCTGGGTGATAATGGATCTCCAGTTCATAGTCTTTAATGAGCTCAAGCCATCGTCTTTGCCTCATATTTAACTCTGACTCGGTGAAGATGTACTTCAAACTTTTATGATCTGTATATATGTGACAGATATTTCCCAGTAGGTAGTGACGCCAAATCTTTAGGGCATGAACCACAGCAGCTAGCTCCAGATCATGAGTTGGATAGTGCTCCTCATGTCGGCGCAACTGCCTTGAAGCATACGCAATCACTCGGCCCTCTTGCATCAGTACACAGCCGAGCCCACTGCCAGATGCATCACAATATACGTCAAAAGGTTTAGTGATGTCCGGTTGAGCCAATACCGGAGCAGTGGTCAATAGTGTCTTCAGTTGCTCAAAGGCCTCATTACACTTAGAAGACCAATTGAACTTAATGTCATTCTTCAATAAACTTGTGATTGGCTTCACAAGCTTAGAAAAATCTGATATGAATCTGCGATAATACCCAGCTAGTCCAAGAAAACTCCGGACTTGATGAACAGTTGTTGGGGGTTTCCATTCCAGAATATCTTTGACCTTGCTAGGATCTACCGCAATTCCTTTAGCCGATAACACGTGCCCCAAAAATTGAATTTCTTCCAGCCAGAACGCGCACTTGCTGAACTTGGCATATAGCTGGTGTTCCCTGAGGCGCGTTAATACAATCCGTAGATGCTGAGCATGGTCCTCTTCATTCTTAGAATATATCAAGATATCGTCGATGAAGACTACCACGAATTTGTCCAACTCGGGCATGAACACCGAGTTCATCAAATAGGTGAAATGGGCAGGAGCATTTGTGAGCCCGAAAGACATTACCAAGTATTCAAACAATCCATACCGCGTAGTAAACGCGGTTTTCGGTATATCCTCGGGCCGAATACGGATTTGATGATAGCCCGACCTGAGATCAATTTTGGAAAATACCCTCGCCCCAGTCAGTTGATCAAATAAGATGTCGATCCTTGGAAGAGGGTACTTATTCTTGATGGTAACCTCATTTAGGGGTCGATAATCCACGCACATTCTCAAGGTTTGATCCTTCTTCTTAACAAAAATGGCGGGGCAACCCCACGGGGACGAGCTTGGCCGGATGAATCCCTTATTTAGTAAATCTTGCAATTGAATTTTCAGTTCCGCCAACTCATTAGGGGGCATGCGGTACGATCTTCGGGAGATGGGAGCCGTACCGGGCTTTAGCTCAATTACGAATTCTACATCTCTTTCAGGGGGCAGTCTAGGCAAATCTTCCGGAAATACATCTGAAAACTCACATACTACCGGAATGTTCTTGATCTCCGATACAATGGCTTCATATACTCTACCAGAAGTTTTGGCTGGATTGGTTGCGGGGAGAGTCAAAAGAATCTCTTCTTGGTTATAGCTCAACCTGACGGTTCTGAGTTCAGTGTTGAGAATTGCCTTGTGTTGGGTTAACCAATTCATACCCAAAATTACATCTATATCCTGGCCCTTCAGAACAATCATGTTAGCAGGAAAGTTCCGCTCGGCCATTGTTACTGGCACTCCATAGGCCACTTCTCTAGTATAAATGTGTCCCCCAGGTGAATGAATTTTAAATCCCTCCTTTGATTCATGGTATGCAATATGATGTTGTTCCACAAACTTCTTGCTAATGAATGTATGTGAAGCACCAGAATCAAAAAGAATAATTGCTGGGTGACTGGCCACGGGAAACGTACCCATCATCACCGGCTCTCCTTCCGGTGTAGTAGCCACTTGAGTGTAATATACTCGCCCTGTCTTCTTTGTATTCTTCCCCACAGCATTTCCTTTAGGCTGAACTGATTTCCCAGATCCTTGCGGAGCATTTGATTGATTTTGCCTAGGATATGGGCAGTCTTTGATAAAATGCCCCGACTTGCCGCAATTAAAACACCCAGTTGAAGAACTAGGCAAGGCAGGGAATCGAGTGCCTGGGGCACCCGGCTGTTTTGGGGTAGTGGGGGTATTGTTGGGGCGGATAATGATTGGCTGTTTGAAGGGAAATGAGGGTGGACGAGAAAAAGTGCGATTTTGGCTTGAAGGTCAGATCACAAACCGTTGCTTCTTCGCCTGGCCCTGATTAGGCCTCTCACCACCGAATCCCTTATTCTTCCCAGAATTTGTGTATTTGGCTTCAACAGATAAGGCCGTGCTGACAGCCTTTCCATACGTGAGATCTATGCATGTGGCCATTTTCCTTTGTAGCCGATCATTCAGTCCTCGCATAAAACAGTTCTTCTTCTTTAAATCCGTATTCACCTGGTCGATGGCATACTGCGACAGGTGATTAAATTTGTTGAGATATTGGTTGACGGTATCTCCACCTTGTTGTAACTTCATAAATTCCTCTTGTTTCATATGCAGCACTCCTTCGGGGATATAGTGTTCACGGAAGGCTGCTTTAAACTCATCCCAGGTGACTTGATGGTTGACAGGTTGGATAGCCACGAAGTTTCCCCACCAGGTACTGGCAGGACCACGGAGTTGTTGTGCGGCGAACAACGGCTTCTGCGTCTCTGAGCAACGGAGAAGACCAAACTTTTGTTCAATAACCCGAATCCACTCATCAGCTTCTAGGGGATCTTCAGCTTTGACGAATAGGGGTGGACGGGTTTCCGAGAAATCCAGATAGGTGGTCTCACGGGGGCCTTGCGGATAACCTCTTCCCGCCTGCTGCTGGAATTGTTGCTGACCCGCCATTTCCCTAAGGAAGCGGGTATTGTCTGCGGTGGCATTCACCAAGGCGGCGATCGCCTCGGCTAACGTGGGAGGAACCGGAGGTGGGTTTGGGGTAACATCCCGTCCCCCAGAAGTTCCTGCTGCATCCTGTCCTCGAGTCCTGGTCGGCATCTGTGGCAAAAACATTTGAAGTAAACATAATGTGCCAGAGAAAACCTTCCATTTTACATTACTATAAAAAGTAATGATACAGACTCGATATTACATAACAGGATACAACACCCATTATACAAAGGTTCAACCTATTATACAATAGTACATCCTACAATACCCTACAATACACTACTCTACTTTTATTACTATTACACCCTTACTCCTGCTTTCCATTAGTCTTGGCGGCCTCATCGTCAGGTGTGGGAGTCCAGACATCAACCAACCTCAAAGAAGGAGGGGGCTCAAAAAGGTCTAACTCCCCACCCAGCGCACGTCCCGCAACGTGAGATGGTCCGGCTTCCGCCTCAGTAGGTTGTGCAGGCTCACTTGGGTGTAGTTGTGAGTATAGTATATGGACTTCCTCGTGCAACGTATTGCAGTAAACCTGCAGGTTATCAACAGTCGAGCTAAGTTCTTTAACTCGGGCCTGAGCCCTTGCTTCCTTAGCACACATTAGCAAACGAGACTGTACGGCCCAGTCAAGTGCTAAGTCTCGATCAGCGAGTTGATCCTGCAGATGTCGGATGTCCCTTCTCAGTTCATTGATTCTATCTCCGTCAGCGACCCAAGCATCAGTCCTGTGTTGAAGCGCTGCTTGAAGTCGACTCACACGAGCTTCAAGGTCTCCGATGGGGTCGTTACTTCCACTGCTGCTGCTTTCATGTCGGGGAGCCAATTGATGCCGAGGCACCCCAATTGGTCCCGTAGACTTGCGTGCCGTTAGCCTGGTACGTGGCGGCATCTTTCTAAGGGGGAAAATGTTATTAGTATAGTGTTTAGCATGATGCATGTATAATTACAGAATCAACCTTAGTCGATTCAACCTTCTATACGTTGCACTCTTCCTATCTGGTCTTTAAGATAGACTCTTCAGAATACTTAGGTAAGAAGAGAAAAGAGTTCTTAGGTAAGACTTTTGAAAATCCTTTTGAAGATGCCTCAATATCTGCAAAGAAGGGCTACGCTCCGATACCAGCTGAGACAGAACCTCCCAAGTAATTAGGCCCACCTACAGTTGTCCTTGTCCAACGGACTTCAGACAACCCTATAGGTGCCCCTAAGTTACTTGACAAGCTCGGTATCTTTCCTTACCTCACCAGGAACGTTTCACCCGTCTTGCAGACATTACAGAACATCGGAGATAAAGAAATGCGGAAGCGAATTACATAAACTTACATTTATTTCAAAAGCAAGCTTGAGTTATTTGATTACAGACCAGACTAAAAGTGAGTGCAGAGTAGTAATATTATACAACCAGGGGAGGCACAAACTCCTCCCGATAAGCTATAAGTAGAAGATCCTAAGTGGAGGACCGAGTCCTCCCGCACTTCAGTCTTGTTTTTCTTCTTTTGGAATCACCTTGGCACAGAAGCAGCAAAAGTCTGCTACTTCCTCACCTAAAAACAACAAAGGGATAAACCCTGAGTATGGAATACTCAGCAAGTCTTACCCGACTAAAGAAAAGACTCTCAAGGGTATGCTGGTTATATGGGAGTCAAGGTAAGGCTTTTCAATATTCAAAGACTCTATTTTGCAGAAATGCTTACTAAAGTGGATCCTTAAAATCCAATTTTATTTGTCAAGTTAGGTAAAATTACCTGCGCTAGAGTTCTTTCTACCCTAGTTCAATCACTGGTCCTGTACTAGCCAATTTCTCAACAAAAACCCTTTATCTTTAGTGGAATGCTACGTGTAAGTCAGTGGCCAAGTCTCCATAACCGCGGAGGTACGGCGATCCGAATCGATTATACTCAGCTGAGGATCTCCAATCACATGACATATGTAGCACTTAACCCTTGCATATGTCAACCCGCCACCGGGGTTCTTAAGACCGGATCAGGTTCACGCAAACCGAGAGCACAGCTACACCACCGTCCAGCCTCTTGCCACGGAGGGTACACGCTACTCTCGCCACCGCTCCACGCCCATTTCGTGTTATCTTATTCCGGCCTTAGTCTGCCCGAGGCAAGGCTTACCCATGACGAGGCATGTGACCAGTTAAAGGGTCCTCGGTCAGCAGGCCTACATCGACAAGGTCCTTAATCGACTCAGACGGAGACACTACACCGAGACTCTCTTCTCGTGCAAGTCACCCGCCCGGTCTCATCTTAATCATTTAACCCAAAACTTGGTACCTGGCAGAGGTACATCTTTTCCGATGTTGAATCCATCACGGCCATGATGGATCCACCATCAAGTTTTATTTTTGAAAACATCCCACCCACTTTTGCCACAACATCTTTTGTAAAAACAAAACCTTTTGTTTTTCTAAAGCAAAGCTAAGCATCAAAAAGCTTTTGTAAAACAGGTGATTAAGGAAGGTAATCAAATTCAAGGAAGGTAATGCAGGAATGGTTTTAGCAATCAACTCCTATCACCTAATTGAGAGCACCTAGAGGGGGGGTGAATAGGTGATCCTGTAAAACTTAAACTTATAGCCACAAAAACTTGTTAAGTGTTAGCACAGTTCTTGCCAAGTGGCTAGAGAGGAGTCAAAACACAATAACCACAAGAAAGCAATCACAGAGATGACACGGTGGTTATCCCGTGGTTCGGCCAAGTACAAAACTTGCCTACTCCACGTTGTGGCGTCCCAACGGACGAGAGTTGCACTCAACTCCTCTCAAGTGATTCAATGATCAACTTGAATACCACGGTGTTCTTCTTTTCTTTGCTCTTTTCCCGTTTGCGAGGAATCTCCACAACTTGGAGTCTCTCGCCCTTACAATAGAGTTTCACAAAGAAGTACGGAGTAAGGGAGGGAAGCAACACACACAAATCCACAGCAAAATGCGCACACACACGGCCAAGAATCGAGCTCAAAAGACTATCTCAAAGTTCTCACTAGAACGGAGCTCGAATCACTTAGAATGACAAACAAATGCGCAAAGACTGAGTGTGGATGATCAAGATTGCTCTAAGGTTGCTTGGTGTTCTCCTCCATGCGCCTAGGGGTCCCTTTTATAGCCCCAAGGCAGCTAGGAGCCGTTGAGAACAAATCTGGCAGGCCATCCTTGCCTTCTGTCGTCGGGCGCACCGGACAGTCCGGTGCACACCGGACACTGTCCGGTGCCCGATTTCTTTCCTTAACAGGCGCAGCCGACCGTTGCCGATCGTTGCAGATCTGGTGCACCGGACAGTCCGGTGCACACCGGACAGTCCGGTGCCTCCTTCCGACCGTTGGCCAGGCCACGTGTCTCGCGCAGATCGCGCGGCCGACCGTTGGCTCAGCCGACCGTTGGCTCACCGGACAGTCCGGTGCACACCGGGCAGTCCGGTGAATTATAGCCGTACGCCGCCGGCAAATTCCCGAGAGCGGCTTCTTCGCCCGAGGCAGCCTGGCGCACCGGACACTGTCCGGTGCACCACCGGACACTGTCCGGTGCACCACCGGACAGTCCGGTGCCCCAGACCGAAGCAGTCTTTTGGCTGTACACAGCCAACTCTTCTTCTTTCTTCTTCTTTCTGTTTCTATCACTTAGACAAGTATATTAGTACATAACACCAATGTACTAAGGCTTAGAAACATACCTTTACTTGTGATTTGCACCTTGTTCATCCATGGGTATAGATTCACAATTAAGCACTTGTGTTTGCACTCAATCACCAAAATACTTAGAAATGGCCCAAGGGCACATTTCCCTTTCACTAATGCATCAAGCAAGTGAGAAAGATTTTAAAAGTATCAAGGGGGTGGCAAATGCACCGGGGCTTGCCTTCGTTTACAGGTGATTCGGGTTCGGATCCACAGATATCGAAGTAGAAACTATTCCCGGCCTGGGATTCCGAAGGTGGTGGTGTCCTGTCTTCGGGGACTTCTATCTCTTCTTCACGTTCTAATCATAACCATACATAAGTATAAGAATGGATGCCATGGGATGCTCATGAGGATGCAAAGATAGCATAAACTTATTATTTATGTCTTGAATACAACTTTCCTTCACGGAGTTCCGGGAACTTAGGGTTTCCGGAGTCGGTAAAGGGGTTCATAGGGCAGGGGGGTGGTTTGGGGTTTGGTGATCAAACAAGGTCCAAATCGATTCAAACTCTACCCAAGGCTTCTAAATATTATGAGGAACTCAAATAAAAATTTTGAGCATTTTTGGACTTACCATTTGTTTTCTAAAAAATCCATAACCAACATTTTTAACCACTTTAAATACCCTAAAATTTCTTACTTTCACTAAAAATCACAAACTTATTTTTACTAAATTCTAGGGAAAATAACAAGCCTAGGAAAATTAGTTTCACAATTTTAGCATTTTTCTACATTTTTCTACATATTTCTAAAGCTTTGCTGTAAAAGAAAAAGGAAAATGTTCCAATAGTGATGGGCTAGATTCAGCCCAGCGGCCCAGTTCCAGGGAGGAAAGGCGCCCGCGCGCCCGCGCGCCCTGGCGGTTTTGCGCAGAGACCCTCGCGTCTTTGTCTAACAGCGAACGAGCCCTTTCACTATTTTGAGGAGTCACTGACACTTCACAAAAAGACCCTCCGGTTTCTATCTATTCACGATTTGAAGTCCACGACGCCGTTCATGCGTGGCCGTGCTCCGGCGAGCATCTACGCCGGCCGATTAGGGCAACGGCAGGGTCCTCCGAGCAACGGACACGGAATTAACACTACCCCGACCATTTTCCCCAACCCAATTGCACAAATAGTGAGCTATCAAGCTCTGTCCGCGTGAACCGAATGGGTGGCGGACAGTTGATCATGTTCCCGGTGATTGGTGAGCTCGCAGTTCAAATTGGTGGTTCAGCGAGCATCGAAGGCATGTGAGAAAGCTTAAACGAGGAAGCAGGGGACAGGAGCTGACCGGAGTTGGGCTGGCGACGGTGAGCTTGGTTTCACAGTGGCGGAAGCTTGAATTGGGGGAAACACCGAATTCGAGCAGATGAGTGGATGATTGTGGCCGATTAGCGGTGGTTAGCTAGCGGACTACCTCACGGAGCTGGACACGGGCTCAATTTATAGGGAGGATGGGCGGTGGTGCTCAATTTGGATGAAGATGTGCGGCGGCCGGAGATAGGGAAGAACCCTGGGCGCGGTGAATACGTGTCCAGAGGCGTGGCAATCTCCCCGGCGACGATGGGACGGCCCAAGGGAGTCACGGCGACACGGTAGAAAGCTAGGCCACGCGGCGTAATGCCGGGAAGCGGCGGTTCTCCGGCGAGCTAATCTGCTCCAGCCGCAAAGAGGGAGAGAGGACCACGGGGGTCACCGGAGTGATCGCCAGCGCACGGGCGGTGAAGATCTTTTACCCCGCGAGGTTATCCATTAGTTATGAGCGCGAATCCGGACGGTGGCAGCACGAATCACGGCGGAGGAAGCCGTCGGCGGTGAGGACAGCCGCGCTGGCGGTCTGATCCTCAACAGAGCACTGTACCATGGAGAACACCAATGCAGAGCGACTGACAGAGCACAATGGAGCTTCATTTTCTCCAGTTTTTATGTGGAACCAATGTCAACTTTTTGCAGCAAAGTTATAGAGCTATAATCCATCTATCATTTTGCTACAATGTGTATTCGCAAAAGGTCACTGGATCCAAATCAAAATCGAGCTCAAAGTTCACCTCATAACACTGTAACTCTGAAATTCAAACTTCAAGCAGTCTGACAGCCCATCTTTGATTGGGTTTTTCTCCCAATTTCACATAAGACCATGGCTTGAATCCTTAAACAAAGTTGTTCCCCTAAGATTGATCTTCAACTTTGATGTAGTCACCTATCATGAATTCTCACTATTTTGAAAGCTACACAGCCCCAAAGTTGGGCCTACAACCCTGTTTTCAGACTTAGCATAGGAATCAAAATCAAGGTCCTTTTTGCAAATGAGTCCAAAACCTAGGGTTTGGCTTTCAAGTCCACATATTTGTGAACCAATTGACTTCAAATACTTATTTGGCTTGGTTTTTGCACTTTAGCCCAAAAGTGGGCTAATTTTGCATATAAGTCCCTAGGGTTTGGTTTCAGGGTTTTAATTAGGGTTTCTGGTATCCCAGGGGTATAAAAGTGATTCAAGTTTATTCTTGGGGTCATTTTATGACTTTTACCCTAAAGCTTTTAGGTTTTCTTAACTTGGGTTAAGTTTTACCCCTTTAATCACTATTTAGGGTTAAGTCCATTAACCAGGGTTTCATTTGCAAAAACATTAAAACAATACAACTTGTTTGAAATTTTTGCCTAGTGAATGCACTCTAGGTGTGTCAAACATATGCAATGCCAATGCTTATGATGTCATGCTCAAGTTTTAGTTATAGTAACACAAGGGGTGTTACACTATGGCTGTCAAATTTTAACACCAGCAAGATAATAAAGTTATCTACCACTTTTCTATAGCACATATCTACAGAAAACACAATTTAGTTCATCAAACATATAGCACAACTAAAACAGTACGTGCAGCCCAAAACAACAATTAATAAATTTCAGCTCATATACCATTCAAGAATTGTCGCGTTATAGATACTTGAATTATTCTAACACTTGGGCAATTGTTAGAGTTAAATTAACCAAGTGAGAACTAACAAGTAGACTTGCTAATTTTTATATAAGTTATTTCGCGATCTAGAACCACCATACCCAACTAATCAACGCATTCACCACAATAATCATCCAACAATTTGCATTTTAAATTAGACAACACATGAGCACTACTACTTCACATTTCAATTCATACAGAACCTCAAGGCGACAATAATAACACACAGGTAATCGACCTTTCTCTACGACCTTCAGTTGGGTCACCAACAGATGACATGATGACTACAAAGGCATGTCACCATTTCATCACACCCATTCATCGCCTATATGCGCACTAATTCATTTCTTGCGACACATGCACTCAAAATCAATCCACACTACACAAAATACACTTATCTCTTATTTATGCGCAGACTTAACACCTTTCGGGATAAAGTGTCACTATAAACACCTTACACATAATTGTATTAGGAACCTATTAGTTCACTCGAAGACATCCATTCAAGTCATAAACACAATCATACACTTATTTGTGAAGCACAAATTTAAGGAACGCATAATGCGCATCGACACGACTCGACTTATAAATGTAGAGAAATCGGTGACTACTTTGGCATGTCACCACCTCTCTAGTTAAGCCAAAACAATTTCCACTTATACCGACCGAACATTCATGTCGAGCACACCTTATATTACCTTGTCTCGCATACAACCATGTTGTGGCGTGCACTCGAGACATTTCGATCAACGTAGCGTAACCTACTAGTACATAAACTCCGACACTTATGTCTTAACAATACATCCTCTACGCAAACTAGCATTCTCTAAACTACTCGTCACATCAATAAATATATCCCCTCTAAAATTAAGAATCCCATCACATTGCTTAAAACAAATACACTTTTCACATAAACACATATCGATGCGTTTCCCAAAACAAAATCCACATTTTGTAACTTAGTTTTCGCATCAAACAACACATCGCATATTTTCTTATCAAAATAAAAATACCCGAGTTCTTTTCTATTTTATTTTTCTTCCCTACACGCGTCCATTCATAAAATTATACTTTCACACACATATAACCACATGCACATCATCGACCAAAACATAATTAGACAACTACAAATCGCGCACATCAATTAACCTCTTGTTCTTTAACCGCAAATGCGATCCTACTAACGTGTATTGCCGAAACATATTACACACATCCACATATATACATGCATTGTCCAACATCAACCAAGCATATGTATTATAAACTATAAATCAATCAACCTGAACGAGTCGTGACTAGACGCATGGCTGTCCACATGGCTCGGTATTTCGTCGAACGGGCAAGGCACGACGTCGACAACTAGCTGCGAAAACACACAAATTTGTTGGCGGCAGTTCATCGAACATCACACACATTGGAAAATAAACATCGAGAACAGCGGGGGTTTCTCACAACGGTTTTCGACGGCGTCGCGGATGGGCTGCGCAAAACAGCGAACACACGGCGGGCATCGACGACGTGCTGCTCACTGCTCAACACCCCACTTGGATAGTTTGCCGAACACGCGGCACGCGCGCAGCGCTAGCAGCGAGGAAGCCAGGGAAGGTACCGGGGCTGCAGGAACAGCGGCGTTTCGCCGAGGGGCTGCGCAGCGAGGGAAGGTGGGCGAGCTGCTGCTGTTTTGTGGGGAAGAGAGGAGGAGCAGGGGAGGGCGCCGGGGACCCGCTGCTGGAATTTTCTGGGCAACATGGACAATGAGCTGGGCGGCCAGGGAGGAATGGGGCTCGGCCATGGGCGACGGCAAGTCCACTGCTCGAGCTAGGGCTGGTCCAGCCATGGTAGGGCTCCCGTTGTCAACCCGCGCAGGAGCAGAGAAGGCCACGACCAAGGAGAACAGAGAGCTCGCAGGGAGGGGCGCCGAGCACAGGGGGTTCGAGGTTCCGGCCATGCTGCACTCCGGCAAGCAGCCCTGCGGGCAGAGAGGGGAAGTCGGCTTGCTGGCTTGAGGAAGAAGAAGGGAAGGAGGGGCTCGAGCAGGGGCGCTGTTGCTGGCGTCTTGGATAGGGCAGGGGAGGCCTGGATGGGGGGAGGCGCGATGGGGGAAGGAGGCCTGTGCTTCCTGATCCATTCCTGCATGGGGCGTCCACTTGGGGAAGGGGCTGCTGCTCCCTGGCATAGGAGCTCGGCTCCTATGGAAACTGGCTGGGGCAGAGGGAGGCGGCCATGGGGGGGACACCATGGCTGCTGGCCGATTCTCCCTGCTGGCCGTCGTGGGAACCAGGGAGGAAGGAGACGACGTGGGGAGGAAGAAGGTAGGGAAAAAGGAAGTGGCGGCTGTGATTTTTTCTAGGGGTGGGAGTGCAAAAATGCCTCCACTTGCAAGGAGAGGGCTCCTATTTATAGAGAGGCACTAGGGCTAGGGTTTTCTTAGTGGGCTGGGCCGGGCTGGAATGGGCTTGGCCCAACACGAAATCGGGTCGCGCTAAATTATTTTTCCGGAACAAAAATGCTCTTGCGGATTTCGTCTCAACAGAGAACAGAGCGAAATACAGTTCGGACGAATGGACGATTGAGCGATTAACTCGGTTGAGAGTCTGATTTGAATTCGCTCGGAAAATAATTCCCTACACGTGATTCGAAAATAAATCACCTTGAGATACGGCCGGCTTTCGGATTTTTGATTGAAGGAGACAAACCGCGACATTTAAAAATCGCTGTCGGAGTGGGTTTTGAATTCGGTTTAGACACAAAGATACTAGGCTGAGTCGGGTAAGAATTTATTAGAGGACGATATACTGAGTATTCCGTCTGAGAGTACGGAGTAGGATTAATTTTTGGACATAGATCGAACATCGAGAAATCGGACACAGCTCGACTAGCAGTTGTCGATCTTTTGATTAAATGAGCTTCAGATGAGATTTATAATTCGAGATAGATTATCGAGTTCGTATTCGTGCCGAGAATTACAAGTTTTAACAGGCTCCAAATTCGGCCTTATGTGAGACTGAAAAATTCCGAATTCGGTGAAATGTGTACGAATAGTCTGGATAATCAGAGACATACGCGAGCGAGAAATAGAAATTTTCACTGAGCATCCGAGATTAGGATAAATCTCCCGACATAACGCGAAATAGACACCTAGGGTGTCACAGCCTTCCCCCCTTAAACAGAATCTCGTCCCGAGATTCGAATGAGGATCTTCAAGGGTGGAGAAGCAATGTAACGTCCAGGCTGAAGATAGATGCAAATTCATGAGAGGGTATCTGACAAGATACTGAAGATAGATTTGGATAGAATATCGCGGCATGTTGAGACAAAATGCGGCGATCACTTTGAGAGAATATCCACAAAAGATAGCACATCAGTATAGTCTCGTAATGGATCACGACTATTAACCACGATACCAGCGCGTGCCGAGCAGCTCAACCATGTGTGCACCATGGTAGGCTCTCGGTTTCGTCGCGGCACCATCAGTCGTTAGTCATAACACCATTACCAAACGTAACCAATGAGAATTTCACATAGCATAAATAGATGGAGCCCATGAGAGTATGGCTCAGAAAATGTGACTGAAGTTGAAGCAAAGATGGTTGGCAAAAGAGCATCACATAAGAACTTTCTTCAACTCAGAGAATTATTTTATGATTAATACAGAGATTATCAGGTCAGAGATTTATACAAGAGTGGATATGATGGGAACCAACCATGAGATCAAGATTGGCAACTTGCTGAGACATGAGAGAACTAAAGTCAACAGCATAATCCATTGAACCAAATGGATACACTGCTTAGAGATAGAATCGATAAAATGACGTCATGATTCTTGGAGGAAGAGCATGAGATCGACCAGAATTGAGAGATTTAGGCAAGATCAACATCCGATACTTGAGAACGGGTTATAGCAGGTAACCAGATAACGGGGCAGAATCATTAAAGGATCCGGAGATTTGGATGATAAGGTCACAACACGATTCACAAAAAGATTGTCAGATCCAGGTGAAAGGGGAGGTAGTCAGATGATGGGCACCAGAAAGGTTAGGAAAGTTCAGGATAGGATCTATGGAAAGAAACATGGCCTTGATAGGGTTTGCGCAACTAGACACCAACAATAATTTTTTTTGACAATACAAGTGCACAAGGAGACTTGGGTTGGTCTAGCGGTCAAGCTATGGGGTTCTATAAGCTGTGTATGTGTAGATTCAAGGGTAAACACACAAGGGTTAGAAAAACACTGACACAAGAATGGATTTTTTTAAAGAGGGTTCACTTGCTAAACTCAAGGTTGTTTGGGGGGGTGGTCTTCTCATGAGTGAAACAAACATCATTTTATCTATATATATATATTGTTGGTTGAGGGCAAAAAGGGTTGAACAACTAAAACATTTTCTTAATAGCAAGACAAGAGAAGCACACCACACAACCTAGTCAAGACTATCATGACACAACAGATAAGACTTTTTTTTTGCAATTCATAGCAATACATCACATTATTCACAATTTCTTATTATTGGAATAAAGGTGAGAGAAGCAGGTTGGTGCACAAGAGACAATGATGCGACAATCATGATGCATGCTCATTCTAGTCGTCTTCTCAGTCCTAACTAATTTTTTTTCGGGTGCTTCTACAGCATCCTTCTTAATAGTAGTAGTAGCATCTATGGCCTATATACATAGCCACCTAGCTACCCATCTATTTCCTAAGGCTTCACGTCCTAGGTCTATCCTTATCGTCCTAACAACTATCCAACTTGGTTTCTAAGCAAGTTTTACTTTTAAAAAGTTGGTATTTATGACTTATTGACTTCTCTGTAATGGTATTCGCTCCGATACCAGCTGTGGCGGAACCGCCCGAATTATTCCAACTTAAGTGCCTAAGTCCCGCCTTAAAGGCTAGACCACACTTAAATAGGAATAAATCGTCAGTCCCTCGGATCTAGTCCGACGAGGCCACTTATCCAGGATCGAATACCACTAGCTCACACGAAGGTGAGGCACAGAGAAATACAATAAAACACAATACCATAAATTTAATAAGTATCATTAGTGATTACATTATCGGAGTTTTAGAAATAATAACCAAAATTTTTAATGCAGCGGAAATAACTAACGGAGAAGAACCGAGCAACATGGCAAAGCCTGGCCACGCCACTCCTCCTGGTCCTCTCCTGTGGAAGCAATAACCCACTCGACCGTCTATCCCGGTGGTAGGGATGGAGGCCAAGTCACACCAGCAACCAATCATCCTAAGGAGTACCTGCAAAAATTATGCCACAAGCAAGGCTGAGTATACTAATACTCAGCTAGACTTACCCGGTGTGAGGAGTCTACTCCTCTACCTCTAGACATGCAACTGTTTGGCTGAGGGGTTTGATTTGCCAAAAGCACTAGCTGAGTCTAAAAATCAGTTTTAGCTTTTCAAGTTTTAGTAGAATCCTTTAGACTAGATGTGTACCTAGCTAATCATACATGGTATCAAACATTTTTACCAATCAACATCTTTTGTCAGTCACCTCATTTCCACTTATTACTCAATGTAGCAGCATGTATCAAGCAGTCTCATTAGCTGCGAGAAGCAGACGATTCGAATCGAGTTTTTATCCTTGCAAGGTAAACCTAAACACACGACGTGGCGAGGCACTCCGTCCCCACACACATCAACCGTCCCCATCGATTCCCCGTCAGCAGATCAGGGCTCACCGCCTTGGCGTACAATGCCTCACTGACCCCGACTGCCGTCGTGCAGTGACCGCACTTGTACCCACCATAACCGGAATGGGAGACCACGTCTCAGGTCGCGTGAGGGGATATGTCCACTGCCAGGTTCACTCAGGTACTAGGCTTACCGATTTACCATATTTCTCGGTATATGTTTAGTACGTTCAAACGCTTGACTCACGGTACCACACCTTAATCCTTATTCCAATTTCCGTCTCGTAGATAACGTATCCCCATGGACCGTTGTCCACAGACCATCATCAATACGATATGTAAATGGATACAAGCAATTCCTGACCTTGCGCGAGTGCTAGAAAAATCACTCGACTTCTATCGAGATCCCTAATTAGTAAAGCAACTACTCGACCTAGCATACTAGTATCCATCTCAATAGGATTCCTGAGATCATGCAACTAGGGTTTCAAACAACTCCTACACTTAAGTGCACAGTACAAGCCTACAAACATTAAGTGCAGTAAAATAGCATATATAACGGTTATGCATAAAACCGGGGCTTGCCTTTAATTTAACACTTAGGTAGTGTTTGCCGGGTGGCACTCGCTTGGCAAGCATCTACTGGTTATGTCCACCATCCTTCAGTACGTCCACCAACTGCATCTTGTGGTTGGCACCACATCACTTGCACGGTCGTCACCTCTCGGTCCTAAATGAGATGCAGAATGCATATGTATGAATACAATGAAAAATATCACAAGCTATATAAATACATGGTAGCAAACTAACATTTAATTGCAAGACACTGCAACGACTACACGCAAGCGCTAGCTATTCGTATGTTATCGGCGTTCATCACTAACACCATTAACAAGACGACCACATTTTATTTATTTACGCAATATAAATACGATATGACAAGTACACGCATTTTCTACGCTCACCTTAATCATTTATTTGTTCTCCTATTGACCACACAAGAGCAACCAAGACAACGTAAGTTTAAATCGGACCTAGGCATCAATGTCTATGAAACTCATATATTACAATCAAATAGAGAAGAAACATATAAAACATGACACACATGTATTATTAAGCTTAGTCATGGCAAGTCTATATTTATTTAAGTGCTAACCAAACATTTTTAGCCAAAAGGGTGAACTAACAATCCAAAGCGCACTTGCAGATTTTTGGGACAGCTACACAGCAGTTACTTGTTTTAATCATAATTCTTCAAATATTAATCCAAAAATAGCAAACTAAGACTTTTTAGAAATCTTAAAAAGTTTTCTACAACTTTGGTATTTTCACCTCAACATGATTCAACACTTAGCAAGGTCAAAAGGGGTTAACACAACAGCGCTGTCCAGATTTGGACAGATTCAGACTTGTGACTTTAAAAATTCATAACTAAAGATTCAGACATCCAAACAAAGAGATCCTAGACTTTCTGGAAAGATAATTAATTTGTCTACATATCATTTATAAACATCTCAAGGTGATTCAATATTTAACTAAGGATAAACATCACTAAAAGACTTTGCTGTCCAGAACTGGACAGATTCAGTCTTCATATTTGAAACATTCATAACTTAAGCTTCAGACCACCAAAAGGAGTGATCTAAGACTTTTTGGAAAGCTCAGCAAAAGCACTACATAACTTTTATAATCACCAAGAATTGATTCTATGTTGAACTGAATCAAATAATTCAGTTTTCGAAATCTGTTCTGTCAGTGGACAGAACACAGCAACCAAGTTGTAAAATTCATAACTCTTAAACCGTCAGGCCTTTAGTTATGAAATTTTAACACAAGCAAGATAAGAAAAGCATCTACAACTTTCTTATAATCTACAAGGACTGATTCAAACATTAACTTAAGCAAACAGTACAGTCTCCGAAATCTGTACAGAAATTGGACAGATTCAGTTACTGAATTTGTAAAAAGCATAACTCCTAAACTGTCACACCTATGGCTGTCAAATTTTAACACCAGCAAGATAATAAAGTTATCTACCACTTTTCTATAGCACATATCTACAGAAAACACAATTTAGTTCATCAAACATATAGCACAACTAAAACAGTACGTGCAGCCCAAAACAACAATTAATAAATTTCAGCTCATATACCATTCAAGAATTGTCGCGTTATAGATACTTGAATTATTCTAACACTTGGGCAATTGTTAGAGTTAAATTAACCAAGTGAGAACTAACAAGTAGACTTGCTAATTTTTATATAAGTTATTTCGCGATCTAGAACCACCATACCCAACTAATCAACGCATTCACCACAATAATCATCCAACAATTTGCATTTTAAATTAGACAACACATGAGCACTACTACTTCACATTTCAATTCATACAGAACCTCAAGGTGACAATAATAACACACTGGTAATCGACCTTTCTCTACGACCTTCAGTTGGGTCACCAACAGATGACATGATGACTACAAAGGCATGTCACCATTTCATCACACCCATTCATTGCCTATATGCGCACTAATTCATTTCTTGCGACACATGCACTCAAAATCAATCCACACTACACAAAATACACTTATCTCTTATTTATGCGCAGACTTAACACCTTTCGGGATAAAGTGTCACTATAAACACCTTACACATAATTGTATTAGGAACCTATTAGTTCACTCGAAGACATCCATTCAAGTCATAAACACAATCATACACTTATTTGTGAAGCACAAATTTAAGCAACGCATAATGCGCATCGACACGACTCGACTTATAAATGTAGAGAAAGCGGTGACTACTTTGGCATGTCACCACCTCTCTAGTTAAGCCAAAACAATTTCCACTTATACCGACCGAACATTCGTGTCGAGCACACCTTATATTACCTTGTCTCGCATACAACCATGTTGTGGCGTGCACTCGAGACATTTCGATCAACGTAGCGTAACCTACTAGTACATAAACTCCGACACTTATGTCTTAACAATACATCCTCTACGTAAACTAGCATTCTCTAAACTACTCGTCACATCAATAAATATATCCCCTCTAAAATTAAGAATCCCATCACATTGCTTAAAACAAATACACTTTTCACATAAACACATATCGATGTGTTTCCCAAAACAAAATCCACATTTTGTAACTTAGTTTTCGCATCAAACAACACATCGCATATTTTCTTATCAAAATAAAAATACCCGAGTTCTTTTCTATTTTATTTTTCTTCCCTACACGCGTCCATTCATAAAATTATACTTTCACACACATATAACCACATGCACATCATCGACCAAAACATAATTAGACAACTACAAATCGCGCACATCAATTAACCTCTTGTTCTTTAACCGCAAATGCGATCCTACTAACGTGTATTGCCGAAACATATTACACACATCCACATATATACATGCATTGTCCGACATCAACCAAGCATATGTATTATAAACTATAAATCAATCAACCTGAACGGGTCGTGACTAGACGCATGGCTGTCCACATGGCTCGGTATTTCGTCGAACGGGCAAGGCACGACGTCGACCACTAGCTGCGAAAACACACAAATTTGTTGGCGGCAGTTCATCGAACATCACACACATTGGAAAATAAACATCGAGAACAGCGGGGGTTTCTCACCACGGTTTTCGACGGCGTCGCGGATGGGCTGCGCAAAACAGCGAACACACGGCGGGCATCGACGACGTGCTGCTCACTGCTCAACACCCCACTTGGATAGTTTGCCGAACACGCGGCACGCGCGCAGCGCTAGAAGCGAGGAAGCCAGGGAAGGTGCCGGGGCTGCAGGAACAGCGGCGTTTCGCCGAGGGGCTGCGCAGCGAGGGAAGGTGGGCGAGCTGCTGCTGTTTTGTGGGGAAGAGAGGAGGATGTCACACCCGGGTTTTAGGGGTCCAAAGCCCGGGCGCGAACATAATCACCAGGTGTGCTGGGACCAAGTCTCACACATATGATGAATCATGGCACAGGATCGAATGTCACAACTTTACTATATAATAGGAGTTCTATACAAAATAAATAATTACATATAAGGAGACAACGGTCCAGCAACCCAAAGTTGACTGGGAGACGACGGCCTAGACCACTCACGAACTCATCACAGCATCCTCCAAGCGCCTCATCCTGTGGTACCTGTTCTTGACCTGTGGGGGGTGTGAGACAGCAAGAGTGAGCTCACATACGTTCATCGCTCAACAAGTTGTGGGGAATAATGTGCATGAACTCACCAAAGATGGGAGTTCATGTGAAGTGTAAGGCTTACCAAAGAGGATGGTTAGAGCTGAGCATTGCTTTTAAAGTTGGTCAAAATTTTATTAGCAATTACTAAGTATAAGTAAATACCAACCCAATTAAGTAGTAGAACAAAAGTAACAACATCACCTGCGATGCAATGCATATGACAAATTAAATTTAAGTTCCATAAATTAATCATCAGAGGGTCCTGAGCTGCTCATGACCGTGAGCTCGGCTAGTATACCAGTTTTACACTCTGCAGAGGTGGTACCCTTTACCCACAAGTCATGTTACCCATCTACCAAGGGATCGCGACTTCCCATACACCTCTACCGAGGAGGCGAGGCAGGGTAACACTACGAGGCCTTTACAAAGTTCCACTAGCTTCAGAAAACCCGCTATAGTTTATGGGAAGCTCCAATGCAGGAATCCCTTGCAGGACCGCCATCGCAGCAAAATCCTCCCGAGGGCCTCCCTACACTGACCACTCCCCTACTGCCCTTGCCCCTTTCGGGTAAGGTAGTCCTCCACTAGCTTTCCTAATTAGTCAGCCAAGGGCGTCCATAAACCCTTGTGGTGGCACGTGTTTCTCAAGTTAAGCTCTATGTTCCAATTAACATTAATGATCTTGACATGAACAGTAAATAACAGCGGATAACAAAAGTATAATCATGAATAATGTGTATCTCAATGCCCAAAACCACATTTAGCACTAGCAAGTACTACCCAAAAAGTTCAGGGGTAAACAAGGCATAAAGATAGACAAACTAGGGTAACCTATTAGGTCCCATCAAAATTAACCTATGCAGATCATTATGATTAATTAGAACATGAGTGGGTAAAAGAAGTGATCAAGGGCACAACTTGCCTGGGACTTGAGATTCCAGGTACCAGGATGATCTTCAGGTGACTCGTGACCTCACTGCTAAACGTAGCAATACAGACAAGCATGGTATATGCAAAATTAACATCACACCAAACATAAGAATAAACTGCATAATAATAATCTACGCGTTGCTACGAGATCGTGGGTTCGAGAACTATCGGAGTTACGGTTAAGGAGTTATGATTTTATAGAGGATTTATGTGATTAAAATATTAAACTATATTAAATTTGCTAGTAGAAATCACAAGAGAGAATATCTTATAAATAATTAACTCACTTTGATCTAAGTTATAAATGGACCATAGATCATATTTTAATAGATTATAATGATAAGCACATTAACAAGGCTATCTAATCATAAGTTAAATAAAGATCTAATTATAAAAGAATGAGACTTGGTATAATAAATGTTGTTATTGCATAGTAAATATTTATACAAGACTAACGCAACTTGAACGGCTCAAATCGGAGTTAAAATGGATAAATTATGAATTTCCGAAGTTCGTATGTGCTTGCTACAAAATTAATGGAGTAATCAATTCTAGTATGGGTTTCATGCTAAAACAGTGTTACCAATTAATAGACCATGTTAATACAAAATTATAGGAACTGTAATAGATTAAAAAGGATTAAAAATGAATTTTCTATGATTTAAATGAGTTCTAGAACTATTCATACACTAGAAATTCATTTTTCTAATTCATTTATCAATTTCCTATGGGTCCTGGATTGCGCGCACAAATAGCAGATAGTACAGGGGCCACGGTGTAAATATTCCCAAGACACAGATCTACCCCGCGGTGGATGGCGGGTTAATTTATAAAGATTACGGGGTCTCTTTAGCAAATAGGCCAGGGCGAAGGGGTATCCTGTGTTTTTAGCCTCACGATCCTGCGCGGATGGCTCAGATTGGATACGCAACCCAGCGAACCGGTACACTCTCGTGGCCTTCGGATCCAAGACCAACGATCACGATCTGACGAGGTATGCATTAAATCAAGACCGTCTGATCCAAAAACAAGCGCCAGGATCTAACCTATCCAAGCGTTATTCCTTATCTAATCTACGCCCTCCATCCACAGATCGACGGCGCGCGTCCATCCCAACCTCTGGACACCGGACCCCCGCAGTGCCACGAGTCCCCACGGTGGCGCTCCGCCGGAGTCGGCCAACCGGCGTACCAGTGCCCCAACTCGCAAGTTCTAACGCGATACACGGTACTGAGATCAATGCGAAATGGTCTAGGGTTTCCTTACCTAGAATCGAAGTGCAGAGAGCACCGCCCACGGTAAGCGGTGGATGCCGAGCTCCGGCGAGCAATTGGCGCCGATTTGGTCACGTCCGCGGCGAAGGATCCCCACACGCACTAGCGCTAGTTCCCAGCGCTGCCAACGATCACGCACAGAGGCCCAAATCCGCGTTTGGACGAGGTCTTTACCCACAGCGGAGAACTCTTCTTTGCCTCCCTCTCTCTCGGTTCTCTCCCTTGACGCCGGTGGTAGTGGCCAAGAAGTCCCCGGAATTAGGGGGGCCTAAGAGTCAGGGAGCTGCGCAGGGATTTATACCCCGGGCAGAACCCGGTTATCTAGCCACGAGCGGGTCAGGCGGCCGCGGATTCCGTGCGCGCGTAGAAGAAATCGCGTTTTCAGTTGAGGAAGAAGGGCGAGCTGCACAAGCGGGCCCACCTGACAGCGTCCGCCTATTCCAGGGCGCTCGCGCGGGGAAAGACTGACGAGCCGGGCCCACGAAGTCAGTGAGGAGGTGATATTACACGCGCATCCGCAGTTGGGCCGCGCGGGTGAAAACGTGAATTGGGCTGGAAAGGAGGTAGTCGGCCCATGTGGCTTTCTTTTTTTTTCTTTTTCTGATTCCCTCTTTCGCTATTTTCAAATCCAATTTGAATTCAAGTTTAAATTCAAACTTTATGGCTCATCATTTACACTATATTTGTGCAGTTAAAAGTAATAAGTTTAAGGATATTTATATTATTTATATTTTTGTATCATTCCTCTTCTTCTTATTTTCAAAACCCTATTTTTGATTTAGGGTTTAATTCAACTTCTAGTAATTATTATCTTATTATCATTAACATTATTATTTTGTTTAATGCACACACAAAAAATCCAATATGATGCATTTTCTCTTTATTTTAATACCATTGGTTTTAAATAAATAAATCTCAATCATATGTGTTCTCTTTTTATGATGCAGATAAGGCACATATAATAGGGAATTCGCTATTTGTTCCTTGTAAACAATTTTGAGTGTTACAAATCCTACCCCCCTTAAAAATAATCTCGTCATCGAGATTAGTAAGCAGAAGGGTTATACCGAGGTTGGTTTATAATTGAGATTGTAGTTTCTAATTGATTCAAAAATTAAGAGTATCTCTCTTTCTCTTTTTAAAATACTATTTAGCAAGTACTTAGAGATGCATGGGTATCTTCTATGTTTAGACACACACGTAAGAAGAGAGATGGTTAGAGTGGGGTTAGCTGATGGTAAGAAGAACTTGGTAAGGGAAGACTCTGTCCAAGGTGGTAAATTTGAATCATCTCGAGATCTGATTTGACTCCTATTCTTCCATGTCGAGGTTGATCTCCTCCTTCTTGCTCTTTGGTGTCTCCATCCGGGTTTGGGACAAGAGGCTAAGATAGATCTGTTATGTAGGTCAAGTTGTTGGGTATGGCCAAGTTGATCTAGGTCACCAATTTAGGCTTAAGTGAATTTTGGAGTATGGCCTTATCCTTTGTATCAGCATTAAGTAACTCAATCTAGCTTAGATCATAATAGATTAGATAGAATCCAGATTAGGTTGGTATGACTAGATTAAACTAGTTAAGATTAGCTAGATCTACCAGGGTAGGATAAATATTATTAGGATATGTTAGAATCTTTTAAGATAAGAGAGAATCTTTTAAGATAAGATAGATCTATGAGATAGATCTTTAATGAAGGATAATCTAGATTATTTAGTTATCTTATGAATTATATTTATGCATATATGTATATGCAGATGTAATTATGGACATTACCCCACAACCGATCACACTCAATCAAAGATCCAAATCAGACAAGTATCATAAGAACAAACACTCAAGTATACAAATATTTACAAAAATAGTTTTGATTTTTTCCTAAGAGTAGGTCTCCTATTTCTAAAGGTCACTTTAGATATGGGATTTCAAAGTGTGAAATCCGCATTTGTTATTTAGAAAGAAAAGGTAAGAATAATCAGAGTAAAGCGGAAATAGATGAGAAAAGATTAAGAAAAGTTTAGAAAAGAATCAGAGTAGCAAGGTAAGTAAGTAAGGGTTATCCATTTCTATCTAGGTTTCGTCCTACAGTCAACATTCCTCTGATACCACTTCTGTCACACCCGGGTTTTAGGGGTCCAAAGCCCGGGCGCGAACATAATCACCAGGTGTGCTGGGACCAAGTCTCACACATATGATGAATCATGGCACAGGATCGAATGTCACAACTTTACTATATAATAGGAGTTCTATACAAAATAAATAATTACATATAAGGAGACAACGGTCCAGCAACCCAAAGTTGACTGGGAGACGACGGCCTAGACCACTCACGAACTCATCACAGCATCCTCCAAGCGCCTCATCCTGTGGTACCTGTTCTTGACCTGTGGGGGTGTGAGACAGCAAGAGTGAGCTCACATACGTTCATCGCTCAACAAGTTGTGGGGAATAATGTGCATGAACTCGCCAAAGATGGGAGTTCATGTGAAGTGTAAGGCTTACCAAAGAGGATGGTTAGAGCTGAGCATTGCTTTTAAAGTTGGTCAAAATTTTATTAGCAATTACTAAGTATAAGTAAATACCAACCCAATTAAGTAGTATAACAAAAGTAACAACATCACCTGCGATGCAATGCATATGACAAATTGAATTTAAGTTCCATAAATTAATCATCAGAGAGTCCTGAGCTGCTCATGACCGTGAGCTCGGCTAGTATACCAGTTTTACACTCTGCAGAGGTGGTACCCTTTACCCACAAGTCATGTTACCCATCTGCCAAGGGATCGCGACTTCCCATACACCTCTACCGAGGAGGCGAGGCAGGGTAACACTACGAGGCCTTTACAAAGTTCCACTAGCTTCAGAAAACCCGCTACAGTTTATGGGAAGCTCCAATGCAGGAATCCCTTGCAGGACCGCCATCGCAGCAAAATCCTCCCGAGGGCCTCCCTACACTGACCACTCCCCTACTGCCCTTGCCCCTTTCGGGTAAGGTAGTCCTCCACTAGCTTTCCTAATTAGTCAGCCAAGGGCGTCCATAAACCCTTGTGGTGGCACGTGTTTCTCAAGTTAAGCTCTATGTTCCAATTAACATTAATGATCTTGACATGAACAGTAAATAACAGCGGATAACAAAAGTATAATCATGAATAATGTGTATCTCAATGCCCAAAACCACATTTAGCACTAGCAAGTACTACCCAAAAAGTTCAGGGGTAAACAAGGCATAAAGATAGACAAACTAGGGTAACCTATTAGGTCCCATCAAAATTAACCTATGCAGATCATTATGATTAATTAGAACATGAGTGGGTAAAAGAAGTGATCAAGGGCACAACTTGCCTGGGACTTGAGATTCCAGGTACCAGGATGATCTTCAGGTGACTCGTGACCTCACTGCTAAACGTAGCAATACAGACAAGCATAGTATATGCAAAATTAACATCACACCAAACATAAGAATAAACTGCATAATAATAATCTACGCGTTGCTACGAGATCGTGGGTTCGAGAACTATCGGAGTTACGGTTAAGGAGTTATGATTTTATAGAGGATTTATGTGATTAAAATATTAAACTATATTATAAATTTGCTAGTAGAAATCACAAAAGAGAATATCTTATAAATAATTAACTCACTTTGATCTAAGTTATAAATGGACCATAGATCATATTTTAATAGATTATAATGATAAGCACATTAACAAGGCTATCTAATCATAAGTTAAATAAAGATCTAATTATAAAAGAATGAGACTTGGTATAATAAATGTTGTTATTGCATAGTAAATATTTATACAAGACTAACGCAACTTGAACGGCTCAAATCGGAGTTAAAATGGATAAATTATGAATTTCCGAAGTTCGTATGTGCTTGCTACAAAATTAATGGAGTAATCAATTCTAGTATGGGTTTCATGCTAAAACAGTGTTACCAATTAATAGACCATGTTAATACAAAATTATAGGAACTGTAATGGATTAAAAAGGATTAAAAATGAATTTTCTATGATTTAAATGAGTTCTAGAACTATTCATACACTAGAAATTCATTTTTCTAATTCATTTATCAATTTCCTATGGGTCCTGGATTGCGCGCACAAATAGCAGATAGTACAGGGGCCACGGTGTAAATATTCCCAAGACACAGATCTACCCCGCGGTGGATGGCAGGTTAATTTATAAAGATTACGGGGTCTCTTTAGCAAATAGGCCAGGGCGAAGGGGTATCCTGTGTTTTTAGCCTCACGATCCTGCGCGGATGGCTCAGATTGGATACGCAACCCAGCGAACCGGTACACTCTCGTGGCCTTCGGATCCAAGACCAACGATCACGATCTGAAGAGGTATGCATTAAATCAAGACCGTCTGATCCAAAAACAAGCGCCAGGATCTAACCTATCCAAGCGTTATTCCTTATCTAATCTACGCCCTCCATCCACAGATCGACGGCGCGCGTCCATCCCAACCTCTGGACACCGGACCCCCGCAGTGCCACGAGTCCCCACGGTGGCGCTCCACCGGAGTCGGCCAACCGGCGTACCAGTGCCCCAACTCGCAAGTTCTAACGCGATACACGGTACTGAGATCAATGCGAAATGGTCTAGGGTTTCCTTACCTAGAATCGAAGTGCAGAGAGCACCGCCCACGGTAAGCGGCGGATGCCGAGCTCCGGCGAGCAATTGGCGCCGATTTGGTCACGTCCGCGGCGAAGGATCCCCACACGCACTAGCGCTAGTTCCCAGCGCTGCCAACGATCACGCACAGAGGCCCAAATCCGCGTTTGGACGAGGTCTTTACCCACAGCGGAGAACTCTTCTTTGCCTCCCTCTCTCTCGGTTCTCTCCCTTGACGCCGGTGGTAGTGGCCAAGAAGTCCCCGGAATTAGGGGGGGCTAAGAGTCAGGGAGCTGCGCAGGGATTTATACCCCGGGCAGAACCCGGTTATCTAGCCACGAGCGGGTCAGGCGGCCGCGGATTCCGTGCGCGCGTAGAAGAAATCGCGTTTTCGGTTGAGGAAGAAGGGCGAGCTGCACAAGCGGGCCCACCTGACAGCGTCCGCCTATTCCAGGGCGCTCGCGCGGGGAAAGACTGACGAGTCGGGCCCACGAAGTCAGTGAGGAGGTGATATTACACGCGCATCCGCAGTTGGGCCGCGCGGGTGAAAACGTGAATTGGACTGGAAAGGAGGTAGTCGGCCCAAGTGGCTTTCTTTTTTTTCTTTTTCTGATTCCCTCTTTCTCTATTTTCAAATCCAATTTGAATTCAAGTTTAAATTCAAACTTTATGGCTCATCATTTACACTATATTTGTGCAGTTAAAAGTAATAAGTTTAAGGATATTTATATTATTTATATTTTTGTATCATTCCTCTTCTTCTTATTTTCAAAACCCTATTTTCGATTTAGGGTTTAATTCAACTTCTAGTAATTATTATCTTATTATCATTAACATTATTATTTTGTTTAATGCACACACAAAAAATCCAATATGATGCATTTTCTCTTTATTTTAATACCATTGGTTTTAAATAAATAAATCTCAATCATATGTGTTCTCTTTTTATGATGCAGATAAGGCACATATAATAGGGAATTCGCTATTTATTCCACTACAACAAACTTGTTAATCTATGACGCTCAATCCATGACAGATACCTGCAAATCGTCATAGATAACCATTGAAATCGTCACAGATGAGCATCTGTGACGGTTATCTATGACGATTTGCAGGTATCGTCACGGATTGAGCGTCATAGATTAACAAGTTTGTTGTAGTGTTCCTTGTAAACAATTTTGAGTGTTACAGAGGAGCAGGGGAGGGCGCCGGGGACCCGCTGCTGGAATTTTCTGGGCAACATGGACAATGAGCTGGGCGGCCAGGGAGGAATGGGGCTCGGCCATGGGCGACGGCAAGTCCACTGCTCGAGCTAGGGCTGGTCCAGCCATGGTAGGGCTCCCGTTGTCAACCCGCGCAGGAGCAGAGAAGGCCACGACCAAGGAGAACAGAGAGCTCGCAGGGAGGGGCGCCGAGCACAGGGGGTTCGAGGTTCCGGCCATGCTGCACTCCGGCAAGCAGCCCTGCGGGCAGAGAGGGGAAGTCGGCTTGCTGGCTTGAGGAAGAAGAAGGGAAGGAGGGGCTCAAGCAGGGGCGCTGTTGCTGGCGTCTTGGATAGGGCAGGGGAGGCCTGGATGGGGGGAGGCGCCATGGGGGAAGGAGGCCTGTGCTTCCTGATCCATTCCTGCATGGGGCGTCCACTTGGGGAAGGGCTGCTGCTCCCTGGCATAGGAGCTCGGCTCCTATGGAAACTGGCTGGGGCAGAGGGAGGTGGCCATGGGGGGGACGCCATGGCTGCTGGCCGATTCTCCCTGTTGGCCGTCGTGGGAACCAGGGAGGAAGGAGACGACATGGGGAGGAAGAAGGTAGGGAAAAAGGAAGTGGCGGCTGTGGTTTTTTCTAGGGGTGGGAGTGCAAAAATGCCTCCACTTGCAAGGAGAGGGCTCCTATTTATAGAGAGGCACTAGGGCTAGGGTTTTCTTAGTGGGCTGGGCCGGGCTGGAATGGGCTTGGCCCAACACGAAATCGGGTCGCGCTAAATTATTTTTCCGGAACAAAAATGCTCTTGCGGATTTCGTCTCAACAGAGAACAGAGCGAAATACAGTTCGGACGAATGGACGATTGAGCGATTAACTCGGCTGAGAGTCTGATTTGAATTTGCTCGGAAAATAATTCCCTACACGTGATTCGAAAATAAATCACCTTGAGATACGGCCGGCTTTCGGATTTTTGATTGAAGGAGACAAACCGCGACATTTAAAAATTGCTGTCGGAGTGGGTTTTGAATTCGGTTTAGACACAAAGATACTAGGCTGAGTCGGGTAAGAATTTATTAGAGGACGATATACTGAGTATTCCGTCTGAGAGTACGGAGTAGGATTAATTTTTGGACATAGATCGAACATCGAGAAATCGGACACAGCTCGACTAGCAGTTGTCTATCTTTTGATTAAATGAGCTTCAGATGAGATTTATAATTCGAGATAGATTATCGAGTTCGTATTCGTGCCGAGAATTACAAGTTTTAACAGGCTCCAAATTCGGTCTTATGTGAGACTGAAAAATTCCGAATTCGGTGAAATGTGTACGAATAGTCTGGATAATCAGAGACATACGCGAGCGAGAAATAGAAATTTTCACTGAGCATCCGAGATTAGGATAAATCTCCCGACATAACGCGAAATAGACACCTAGGGTGTCACACTCGATGGCAGTCTCGGGAGCTTGCGCCTGGTCTTTATCGCGGACAACTCCTTGCTCGGGGATGAGCACGTACTCTCCGTCAGCGAGATTACAATCTAATGAATGCCATGAGTAAGATACATGCATGATATGATATGTGCTTTTAGCAATTAAACTTGATGGTGCATGATTCACTTAAATTAGATAGAGTTTACTCTTGCTACTAAAGATTCTTGTGGTATACTTAGCAATTTAGGGTCAAGCTTAGTTAAACTAAGTGGTAAGTCTATTTTGGTGTTCCACTGATTTTCTTTTAATGTCTTTGTGAGAATTTAATAAGATTTCTAGTTGAACTTATTGGAGCGAGGTTTATTATTTTCCTTTCTTCGTCTTATTTCCTTTATGCTTTTAAGGTGGGTTTGAACTACGAGTTATATTAATAAATTTCCAAAAATTCTGAAAATTTTACAGTGGCTTGTTACTGGTGTATAATTTTCTGTATCAAAATTTGGGGTTTAAAAAGTAAGTAGTTCGTTCTGGATAAAATTATCAAATATTAGGGCAGGAGGGATGTTTTGAACTATGGCTCCTTTGTAACAGAGGGTTATTCTCTAATACATATTTTTGCTGGCATTTCGATGTTATAACATGACTTTGTACAAATTTCTAGCCATTTATACTTATTAGTTATTTTGCTATGTTTTTCTAAAGTTTCTAGCCAAAGGGGTGCTTTCTACTACCACTACATTTGAAAAATATCAAACAACGGATTTCTGATTTTTCCTAGCTTCTACTTTGTGCAAGAGAAATCATTCTGAAGTTTGGCATCTTTTTGCTTAAGGGAAAGGTTATAGGAATTATTTGGATTAAATGGTCTTTTTCATGAAGTATTGGCAATAGGTATTATTTTGCATCTTTCAAATGGGTTTGCATTTTTCTCTGGTGGCCTATCTCATTATTGATCTAGCAAAGTTTGGTTTGCCCATTATTGCATTATTTTAGGGTTGCTCATGATTTATTTGGAATAGGACCCAATATCAAGGTTTACTTGTTTACCCTACTTAAAATGATGGGCTGGGGTGGTTATCATTTTTGTAGTGGGGTTCTAGTGGTTATGAGCCCACTGGATTTTTATTAACAATTTTGGATTTGCTTTCATAATTCCAATAATTGTTTTTCTAGTTGGAATAATGCTAAATAAAATATTTCACCTTGATTCTGTTCTGGGCTAGGGGTCTTTTTATTTTTCCTAGGTTCTCTGTTACTTAAGTAGGCTAGGAAAAATAATTGCACTCACTGTTCATTATTTTCTAATGCCTTTCTGATTTTCCTAAGTTTTGGACAAAAATGGCTTTTAATAGATATCCCTACTTAAATTTTCAATACTGGGGTTCCCACTATTTTTAAACAGTGTCTAATTGGGGTTTGAACATCTACAAATTTTCTCAAGCCTACACAGAAGCATAACCAATTTTCTTTAATTAAATAGGTTTTGGTTAGTTTCTGTATTTAATTCCAAACTCTAAAAATTAGAACAGAAAGCATGGTGTTCAGTATTTTTAATTGGTAGCCCATAATATTTAGAATCCAGCAAAATTAGTTTGACAAAATTTAGTTAAGTATTTCTCAATTATGAATTTCCTAAGTCTTCTGCTGAATAATAAAAGATTAATTACAAATGGTTTAAAGAAAAGCAGTTTTGCGCTAAGGTCCCTAGCGAAAGTTCTTAAAGGAATTACAGACAGGTCCTTAGGGCACTATTCATTTGAGTCTACGGCTCGGCAGAAAACCCCCTAGGGTTTCTGGAAATCGAACCCGCGGTCCTATCCCCAATTAAACAGTACCCACGGCGGAGAAAAGGGCGGAGGGGCTTACCGTCGGCGAGGCTACTCCGGTGAGGTGGTCGAGGACGTAGGGGAGGTCTCAAGGATCACGGCGATGTGCGGGTCGCTGTCGGGGATGGTCGGAGTCGGCCGGTCCACGTGCGCAGGCGGAGATACTCGTCGGCGGCGAGGAATCCGGCCTACTCACGGCGCAATAGGTCAATTGAACGGGTCAGAGAGCTTCACGGGATGCTAGGGAAGACGTGGGTGCAAGGAATTTGAAAATGGCTTACCGGAATGCTCGGTCCACGCGTGGCGGCGGGCGACCGAAGACCGGCGAGGGCGATCTCGGGCCTCCGGTGAAGTTCTGCCGGGTTCGAGGACATGGAAAGCTTCACTGGCTAATGGTGAAGCTAACCGAGCGGTTAGCGCAGCTTGGACGCGACTGGAGGGAGCTGGCCACGGTGGCCGAGGCTCGGAAAGCTTGGCGGGCGGTGGCGCGGCGTGCTCAGGGCAATTTCCGGTGATCTTTGGCTCGGCAGGACTTGTGAGCACGCGGGGAGGTATAGCCGAGGCTCGGGGCTGCTTTATAGGCACGACGCGGTGCACGGGCGGCCGTGGACTGGCGAGCGCGCGCGGGCGTGCACTTGGGAGCGTGGGCGCGCGAATAGGCGTGAACCGGGGGTGTCAGCCACGGTCGAACACGCGGAACCGTTGTTTCTACCCGAGTTCTAACGCCGATTTGGCGAAAATCTTCGCGAATTTGGGCAAGATCGTTGTGAAGGATTTGTTCCCCTGACATTGCTTTGTCTTTTGTGTATGGACGTCGCGCGGTTTTAGGCTAGGGACAGAGAGTTGTAGCGTCCCCAAGGTGCCAGTGTCAGAATGCCTGGTCCCGAGGTCAAACTGTGCCAACACCGTGCCAAATGAATTTGGTTTGAGTTCAAATTTTTCCAGAGCGTGTTCAAGGGAATTTGGCACAACTTTGATATTGGGACTTCCTGGCTTTGAGTTTTTAAAAACAGAGAACACATTTGATCTTTGGAAAAGGGTTCTGAAATTCAGAATTCTGAATTCTGAATTTCCCCATAGGACCATGGTTCAAGGGCTGATTTGGGGATTTTGGAAAAACCAAATGGCCAAACTTTCTTACTATCATTTGTTGGTTATTTGGTGAACTAAAACTTTGTAATTTGGTCTTCACCAAAATTTGTATTTTCCCCCTAAGATTTCTCCCAATTACCCTTTATGCTTAATTGTTTTACTTAGGATTAATTAGGGTTTGAGATTTGTACTTCCTTAAGGTTCATGACAAGATTCAGGAGAGTTTGAGAAGACTCATTATAAATCTTTGTTCTTAATCTTTGGTGTTCATCCCTTCATTAGGTTTACATGTGATAGTAGTTTGGGTTAGCTCAAGGAAGAAACCCTAGGTGACACTGGGGTGTCACAGGTTTGGACAAATCCTATCGAACTGAACTTTCCTCCAACTGAATTAACTCTCAAAGGTGGGATCATTGGTTCTATGGGGCTGTTATGTGATTCTACCCAAGATGTAGAAACAAAAGAATGTGTGGCACTAGTATCAAATAATACTTTTGTTGGGTAGGATTCGATTGGAAACATACCTACTGCCATGTCCTGAGCATCCTGGATTGCTTCGGCCTCCAGGTGGTTCACCTTTCCACGGTTGTAGGTCTGACCACGGACTCCTGGGGCTTGCTGTGGCGCTCCTTGTCTTGCTGGGGCATTGACTGCTGGCGGTTGTTGTGCTGTTTTCTTTGGATAATTCTTCGCCTAGTGCTTCTGTTCTCCACAGTAGAAGCATGCACGACCTCCTACTTGTGCTGGGGCTGCTTGGCCATTCTGGTTGGTTGTGGGGGCAGGAAGACGAGCTGCCTGGTTGTTCTGACGCTGGTACTGATTTCCTCCTGGCTGAGTGTTCTGACGGTGCTGCTGCTGAGGAAACTGCCTCTGGTGCTGGTGCTGGTGGCCTTGCTTGAATTGTTGTGGTTAGTTGCCTGAGTAGCGGGGACGACTGCTACTCCTGGCCTGAGGTCCACCAATCTTGCGCTTCCTATCCTCCATCTCCCGACGCTTCCTTTCAGTCATGATTGCTATGTCTATCAAGTGCGGGAAGGTGGGGAAAGTGTGGTTCATGAGCTGGTAATGGAGGGGATCAACCAATCCTCTCAGAAAGCGGTACTGCCTCTTTGCATCCGTGTTGACGTCTTCTGGGGCGTAACGTGACAGCTGCAGAAACTTATCCCTGTACTCACTAACGGACAGGGGACCTTGCTTCAGGGTGAGAAACTCCTCCTTCGTAACTATCATCAGTCCCTTGGGCACATGGTAGCGACGAAAGTTGTCCCTGAACTCCTCCCAAGTGATGGCTTCAGGGTTGGCATGGGTGGCGAGGTAAGACTCCCACCAAGACTGTGCTGCTCCCCTCAGCTGTCGGGGACCATACAACACCTTCTCACGGTCGTTGCACTGAGCAGTGTGCAACTCATGCTCCACAGTATGCAGCCAATCTTCCGCGTCCATGGGGTCAGCGGAGTGGGCAAAGACAGGGGGATGGCCCCTCATGAATTCTATCCGCTTGTCTCTGGGCACTTGTGGCATCTGGACTTGGACTGGAGGTTGAGGTGGTGGTGGCTACTGCTGAACCTGCTGCATCGCTGCTAATGTCTAATCAATTGCCTGAACTGCCTGGGTTTGCATCAAGAACATCCGCTCAATGGTCATCGGGGGTGGCGGTGGCAAATGCTGCTGCGGAGCTGCCTCCTCTTGGGGTGCCTACTGCTCTGGCTGAGCACGCCTCGCACTTCTACGCCTGTTCTCAGACATCTGTAGAAATTGCACACATATCAGATCTGACTCTGCAGTTTTCAGCATAAGAAAAGATATACGGAAATCTTCACAGCACTGAACAATTGATCATCTTCACTGACAACTTCTCAGATAAAGAGGAAAGTGGAAATAAATGGATTACCCAACTAAATAACTAACTTTATTAATAACTACACCAAGTTGAAGGAGATACCCACCCCTTGGTGACAATCATTACAAAGATCCAACTTCATTACATGTTCATCATGACAAGCATCCAACAAAAGATAGCCAAACTAACTCTAACTAAGACTGACTAGACTAAGACACTGAAGTAAGCATTATTACATACTCCGACTCCATTGATCTATGGATCTAAATATATGCGAGTCCTACAGTCTGGGGTAGCATAGTCGAAGAAACCACGGGGCGGTGAACGGTAAGGGTGCTGAATCCCAACAGGGGCAGGAGAACCACCATCAAGATAGTGGCGTGCTGCACATTCAGCACACAATTCCGCAACCTCCGCCCGAACCTTGCCCAACTCGTCAAGGGCGTGGTCCAACTCTGTGTTGAGCATGGTGACCAAGTTGACCATGCTGCTCAGCCTAGGATTGCCCTCACCAACTGGCGAGACAATCACACCTCTAGCACTGTCGGTTGAACGACGAGGGTAGTACTTCAGGTCAAGGCCATCAGCTACCCCACTGAACAACGAGCAATACTGAGAAAGTGCCTGTCGTGCTGCATCTTGCATGGCTGCCTCGGCAGTGTCCCTCTCAGTGACAGAATAATGCTCTGAGAAGGCCTCTGCACCCTAGAAATCATCGTCTGGACGGCGCACCAAGCAAATAGCCTCCCACTGGTCCGGGTATAGCCTGCGGCGATGCTGGTAGACTACACAACGGTACTCGATAGACCAAGTGTGTCGGTCAAAAGCCCGACGCAACAGGGTATAGAGAGCGTCGTGGAAGCGACACCCGCGAGCAGCGTCACGAGTGATGGGTCTCGCGATCCATCCCTCTGGCTTCGGCTCCTCCGAACGCTACGAGCCGTGGCTCGAACTGCCACCGGCGTCGTCGTCTCCATCTCCGTCGGGGTCTCCTCCAGCAGCCGGGATGCCCTGTGGTGGTGTAGGGGGCATCTCTGGCTGAGGTGCAGAGGAAGGCGGCCTCTCAGACTCCACCTCCCGTTGAGGCGAGGGGCAAGAGTCCTGCTGCTCCTACTCCTGGCGTCGGCGCTCCTGCTCCTCGTGCAGGCGATGATGCAGTCTCTCCAGGTGACTGGACTGACCTGACACCGTGCGACGCAGTGGATGGTCCACCAGGCAAGAAGGCAAAAAGAGGATCATAGACTTACGTACAGTGCACCTGAGACAAGCCATCTACAAAAGACATCGTAAGCACAAGAGTAAGAATAGAACTATGAGACCAGAAAGTAAACATAAAGGAAAGTGAGACGAAACCTTTTGAGATAAGTAAATAACATAGAGTTGGTCAAGATGACCAACTTTTGAAAAGACACTAAGGTCAAGGTAAGAGTAGAGGTCTATAGTCCTTTGGTCGACCATACTAGTCTAGGTTAGCAGTCCTACAGTCAGCAAGGCTTTGATACCACTTATGTCACACCCGGTTTTGGAAGGTAAACCGAATGCGAACCATGTACGTGCCAAGATCAAAACTCACGTACACAGCGATTACATAATTGGACATCATCACACAATGCTTGGATTAAATAGCGGAAAGGTACTTAGTTACATCAAGATGTCTGAGACGTCCACAGAGTCTATTACATAAACATAGTGTTTGACAATAACATCAAAGTGCAGAGTAATGAAACGTAGAATGTAAGCCTACACAGGCAGCTAATTGGGGGTTTGCCACTAAGCTAAACTAGAACTCATCGTATTCCTGGAACTCCTCAAAGTCATCCATGTTGCCAGCTTAACCTCCTGAGCACTGAGAACAGTGGGGACAACCTGGGGTGGGGTGGTTTGTAAAGCAAGGGTGAGTACACTTCAACGTACTCAGCAAATGTCCCGTTTGGCTAAAGTGGACTAGTTGTATGTGGAGTTTAAAGTTAAACAGTTGCTTTTAGTTGGTCAAGTTTTATTATTATAAGTAGAGACATGTTTTAGTAATAACCCAGTTATTACCCAGAGGCACTCCCTCCAAGAGGAAATACCAGAGATCAGGATTATAATCACCATTGTTAATCATCATCATAAAAGTAACCATTGTTCTTCTAATCGAAGAGGATCCTAAGGCTGCTCTTAACCGTGAGCATGGCTGATATACTAGTTTCTAACACTCTGCAGAGGTCGCACACTTTACCCACAAGCCGTGATTCCCATTCTGCCCGGGGTTCTAGCCTCCCCATTGATCACTACCAAGGTGACCTAGCAGGGTCTCACTACGTAGCCTTTACAAAGATTTCCCAGAGGTCATAGCCGCCCGTTAGGTTTCTCCAGTTTGATAAACACAGTACATCTCCCCAAAGGAAGGGTGACTAACAAAACCAAATCAAAGAACCTCTGCAACCAGCCTCGGCAGAGCAAGTACTGTGCCCGGACCCCATTGACGGCCCTACGGCGAAGCCAACTACTCCTCTGGTTCCTGTAATTAATCAGCTAAGGGCGTCCCATTCTACCCTCATGGTTGCACTGTTATCCTGGGTTGTCACTCCCCAAATAGGTCCTTATAGAGAGGCACTCAGGAAAGAGCCTAAGCCCCCTAAAGTAATCACAAGGACCCCATCGAGATAATATCATCGTATCATAAAAGATCACATCATGTTCATTGATTAAGTTTAAGCAATAGCATAAGCTAGCCATGATTAACCCAAAAAGGTAAACAAGGGTAAGGGAAATACAAACTAGTCAATCCTTAAGTTTCAGTAATGTAATGCGGGACAATGAATTATAAAGTAAAGTAGGACATGATAGGTCTGAGGACACTTGCCTTCACCAGGTTGTTGCTCAGGGAGGTCTCCAACAACACACTCAGGAACCTCGGACTGCTCGTTGTCTAAGTAAAAGCGAGCATACATTCAATACATTTGGAAAAGTATAAATGAACAGCACATCAAGCATTTACAATCATTGACACATAACTCAAAAAGGTATAGTATTAAGTGTAGGGGAATGATATCAAGTTTACAAAGAAAATGGAGTAATCCTAATTGGGGAATTGATTACTCTCTAAATGTTTGGGACATAGTTCAAAAAGGTTAAGTAATGATTAAAACAAAAGAAAAGCTAGAATTATGATATAAACTACTCTCATTTAGGAATTTGACTACCTTTTAGGTATTATCCATAATTACATTCCTAATTCTGTTTATGTTATTAAGGCCTAAAGGTTAAGTCCAAAAATAAATCCAAGTGATGCATAACACTAATCTCACAAGATTGAATGTACTTTATTTCTAGGGTTCTTCTTTTATTTATTTCACTAAATAAATAAATATATACTTTAATTCTATATTCCAAGTGTAAAAATTAAAGTATGCATATTACAGTTGACTATATTTTATTTGAACAAAGAATAATCTTGTGAACATTTTGCAATTTGAACCACTAAATTTGGAGTTCATATGAAAAATATATGAAATAAACAAGTTTTGAAGTGTGAAATATGAAATTAAGGCTAAATCTGTAATTAAATAAAAGTCATGGGCTATTTTAAAGAAACCAGGGACCTATGCGCTAAAACAGAGGACGGCGGGTTGATTTCCTAAAACCAGGGGGTTCTTAAGCAAAACGACCACACAAAGGGGTACGGGGTAATCTCAGCCATCGGAACATAAACCAACGACCCAGATTAGATCGCGCGGGCGCGCGCGCGACTGACAAGCAGGGCCAGGGCGTCAGCGAGCCAGGGCGGGCTGACCAGCCGGGCCCATGAGCAGAGACGCGGGTGAGGGGGAGATAGGAGAGATGGTTGGATCTAGATCGGGCGGCTACGATTAGATCCGCTCGGGTTAGCTCTACACTGTCCGATCTCGGGCGAACGACCGAGATCTAACGGCAGGGGGCGGACTTGGGCGTGGTGGCGCCGCTCGGTCCCGCGGCTGGAACTCGCCGGAGACGAGCAGACCGGCCATGGCGGGGCACCAGAAGCTTGGGGGTTGGCCTAGGCGCGCACAGGGGGATCTGGCGGACTCAGCCAAGAGCACCATGCCAGCGCGGGAGCACCAGAGGGCGCTGCACACGGCGAGGCGGGCTAACGGCGGCGCGGGGCAACTCCGGCGAGCAATTGTGCGTTAACCAGTGCAGCACACAGGGAAATAGGGGCGCGAAAAGGTTGCTCACCTTGAGGGGAAGCGCTGGAGGCACGGGGCAACGATGGAGGCACAGAGACGCGACGGGGCGACGGTGGCGGAGCTCCGGCTGTGCAAGAACCACTCCGGTGAGCGCGGACCAGACAGACCAGAGAGGGCGAGGGCACACCAAAGGGTGTCCCGAGTAGCTGACGGCAAGGCGAAGCTTACCGTGGCACAGGACGGGGCACGGGCGCAACGGCGGCCACGGAACACGCGGTGGACGTCGGCGGGCGGTGGCGGAGGTTCTCGGTTCGCGTGGGCAGAGCAAGAGAGAGGGCGAGAGAGCAGGGCAGGGGGCGCAAATGAAAGAGAGGAGGTCGGCGAGCAGGGCGTGGGGGTCAAAAGAGGCGCGGGGGCTCTGTCGGCGTTTCGACCCCGGGCGATCCCTGGACCGACGAGTAAATTGTCGCCGCGTGCCCCAGCCCAGATGGGTCGGCGCGAGACAGAGCACGAAGGGGGGAAACCAGAGGGAGACAGGCGTAAAGGGGAAACCCGCGGCCTTCGTGTTGTCCTGCGCCCAGGTCGGGTGCGCTTGCAGTAGAGGGTTACAAGCGTCCGCGTGGGAGGGGGCGAGAGGCCTGTACGCGCCGTCCCGTTCTCCCGCGCGGCCAACCTTCTTGTAAGAGAGCCCTGAACCTTCCTTTTATAGGCGTAAGGAGATGGCCCAGGTGTACAATAGGAGATGTAGCAGTGTGCTAATGTGTCTAGCAGAGAGGAGCTAGCGCCCTAAGTACATGTCGTCGTGGCAACCGGAGAGGTCTTGGCACCCTGTTCATGTGATGCTGTGGCCGTCGGAGGAGCGCTGGAGCCTTGCGGAAGGACAGCTGTCGGGGGTGTCGAGTCCTTGCTGACGTCTCCTTGCTTCCGTAAGGGGCTGAGAGCCGCCGTCGTCACGGAGCACGCGGGGTGCCATCATTATTTGTTTGTCGGGGCGAGCCTGATGGGACGCCGGTCTTGTTCCCCGTAGTCTGAGCTAGCTAGGGGAGGGTAATGATGCCCCCCCTGTGACGTGGTCGGTCCGAGCCCTAGGTCGGGCGAGGCGGAGGCTCCTCCGAGGTTGAGGTCGAGTCCGAGCCCCGGGTCAGGCGAGGCGGAGACCATCGTCTGAGGCCAAGGCTGAGTCCGAGCCCTGGGGTCGGGCGAGGCGGAGTCTGTCGTCTTCCGGGGCCGAGGCCGAGTCCGAGCCCTGGGGTCGAGCGAGGCGGAGTTCGTCGTCTTCCGAGGCCGAGGCCGAGTCCGAGCCCTGGGGTCGGGCGAGGCGGAGTTCGTCGTCTTCCGGGGCCGAGGCCGAGTCCGAGCCCTGGGGTCGGGCGAGGCAGAGTTCGTCGTCTTCCGAGCCGAGGCCGAGTCCGAGCCCTGGGGTCAGGCGAGGCGGAGTTCGTCGTCTTCCGGGGCCGAGGCCGAGTCCGAGCCCTGGGGTCGGGCGAGGCGGAGTTCATCGTGTTCCGGGGCTGAGGCCGAGTCCGAGCCCTGGGGTCGGGTGAGGCGGAGCTTCCTATGGCGCCCGAAGCCGGACTTGGCTGCTGTCAGCCTCTCTCTATCGAGTGGCACAACAGTCGGAGCGGCGTAGGCGGCGCTGTCTTCTTGTCAGGTCGGTCAGTGGAGCGGCGAAGTAAATGCGGTCACTTCAGCTCTGTCGACTGAAGGGCGCGCGTCAGGATAAGGTGTCAGGCCATCCTTTCATTAAATGCTCCTGCGATACGGTCGGTCGGTGTGGCGATCCGACCAAGGTTGCTTCTCGGTGAAGACTGGGCCTCGAGCGAGCCGAAGGTGTGTCCGTTGCTTGAGGGGGCCCTCGGGCGAGACGTGAATCCTCCGGGGTCGGCTGCCCTTGCCCGAGGCTGGGCTCGGGCGAGGCGAGGTCGTGTCCCTTCATTTGACCAAGCCTTGACTTAATCGCACCCATCAGGCCTTCGCAGCTTTGTGCTGATGGGGGTTACCAGCTGAGATTAGGAGTCTTGGGGGTACCCCTAATTATGGTCCCCGACAGTAGCCCCTGAGCCTCGAAGGGAGTGTTAATACTCGCTTGGAGGCTTTTGTCGCACTTTTTTGCAAGGGGACTGGCCTTTCTCGGTTGCATTTCGTTCCGGTGGGTGCGCGCGAGCGCACCCGCCGGGTGTAGCCCCCGAGGCCTCGGAGGAGTGGTTTGACTCCTTCGAGGTCTTAATGCGTTTCGTGATACTTCGGCCGGTCTGGTTGTTCCCTCATGCGAACTGGCTGTAGCCCGGGTGCACTGTCGAGACCCAAGTTCTCGGGCTGGTATGTTGACGTTGTCAACGGTTTGGCCGGAGCCGGGTTTGCGAGAGCAGCCCCCGAGCCACCGCACAGAGCGAGAGGACGGTCAAGGATAGACTCGACTTTTTACATACGCCCCTACGTCGCCTTTCCGCAAGGAGGACGGGGGGAAAGCGCCATGTTGCCCTCGGAGGGCGCCGAACATGGTGTCTCCAGTGAGTTGCTAACGGGTAATCCGAGTGGACGCCCGTGCCCCATTCGTTAGGGGTCGGCTAGTGGCCCGGAGGCGTGCTCCAAAAGTACCTGCGGGTGATTTGCCGGACCCAGTCCCCTTTTGACGGGGTTCGAGGCTCGATGCCTCCCTCTGGTGGGATTCTGTTACAAAATCGTTCTCGTTGGTCTCGGAAATGTCCTAGGGTACCTTGGGAGCGTAGCCCAAGCCTTGGTTATGTATCGAACGTACACAGGGTCATCCCTCGCTCTGCGTCTGAGGCGGCTGTCGAACCCTTCGGGGGCCAGCCTACGAACCTCTGATCAGTAGTGGGCGCGGAGCCCGAGTGGCCTGAGGCGGCCGTTGAACCCTTCCGAGGGGCTGGCCTTCGAACCTCTGACCAGTAGTGGGCGCGGAGCCCGAGTGCTCTGAGGCGGTTGTTGAACCCTTCCGAGGGGCCAGCCTTCGAACCTCTGATCAGTAGGGGGGCTCGAGGCCCGCTTCCTTCACGGAGAAGGATCCCTTTCGGAATATCCCCTTTCCCGGTCCCTGTTGTAAGAGAGAGAAAGAGGAAAAGGATACGAAATCGAACGACGTGGCGCACCTTTTTTGACGCGGTCATTATGGCAGAGGTGAAGCGTCGCCTGCTTCGTCTGCCAAAGGTGTCGCCTGTCCTGCTGCGGAGTTAATGCGACGGGACGAGTGGCTTGCGGGGCAGCCGTTGTGCGTGCGCAAGCCGTTCGAGGAAAGGGCGTCTCGCTTTGAGTTTTGAATCTCGTGGCGGGTTCGGGCGAAGTGTTGAACGGGTCTCGCCTGGGCCTTTATATATTCGAGAGAGGGACCGGTGGCGGTTCTCTACTCTGCTGCTCGCCTCCCACTTAGGTTTTCGCAACCCGAGGGAATAGCCAGAGAAAGGAAACCGCACACCTCGTCCTCTCCGTCGCCACCTCTTCTGCTTGGTGATGGCCGACCGGGTGACCGTTATTTCACCGCGCGACCCATGGCCTTTCTCCACCGTCACGGCGAACGACCTGGAGGCCCTTGCTGCTGATGGCTTGCTTCGCCCTCTCTCTGGTGACTCGCAGCCGGAGTGGATGCCCCCTCCGAGCGAAGCCGCCCCGTCCCCGCCGCCGGGGTATGTGGTGAGCTTCGTCTCCTTTCACGAACGGGGGTTCGGAGTGCCGGCAAGCCGTTTTATGTGGGCCATACTGCACGTCTATGGGGTGGAGCTGCACAATCTCAGCCCCAACTCCATCTCGCAAGCAGCCATCTTCGCGGCAGTTTGTGAAGGATATTTGGGGATTGCCCCCCACTGGGACCTGTGGACCCATCTCTTCTCCGCGGAGCTTTTTGCCTCGCCGATGGGGGAAAGAAGGGTCCGCATGGCGGTGCAGGCTGGTGGCTGCATCCTCTAGTTGAGGCAGGCGTAGGCGCCGCAGTACATCCCCGCCATCCTCGCGTCTTCGAACAAAGGGTGGCAGCGCCGGTGGTTCTATCTCCGAAATGACGACGGAAGGCTCCCGTCGTTTTCTCAACGAGTGGTGACCGCCGCCAGCGAGAACTGGCGCTACGGGGCCCCGCGCGATAGACAGAAGAACCTCCATCCCCTTTTGAAGGCCCTGGAGGAGCTACGAGAAAAAGGGCTCACCGCTGCGGGGGTGGTTGCCGCCATTCATCGCCGGAGGGTGCTCCCCTGACGGAGCGGCGGCTGCCGCTTTGGGAGATGATGCCGGGGTCGACTTGAAGGGTTTGCAGATGTCCTCGGACCCCCTTCCCACCGACGACCTCCACAGGCGGGTGGCCGGCACGGTAGCGAAGTTAGAGGTCAGCACCTTTTCCCAGCCCTTGATGCGTCCCAATCGCGGGTGCGTGTCTCTGGTGAGTATCCGCTCCTTCTCCCTTCTTGCGTCAGATTGCCCTCGGTTCTCACAGCCGAGACTTTTCGTCTGTCTCCAGGAGGTAGGGCATCACAAGCCTTCCCTGCCACCGGTCCTGGAGGACGCGGTGGACCGAGCTGCGTGGAGGGTCGCCGCGGAGAAGAGGAAGGAGAAGAAGGACGCGAAGAAGGCTCGGGCCCGCGAGCGGACGCGGGCTCGGGACGCCTTGGAAAAGCTTCATCGTCGGCAGGAGAGGGAGGGGCTCCCAAGGGAGCCGTCGCCGGAGACGCCTGATGACGACGACGATGATGAAGACGATGATGAAGACGACGACATGGCCGCCCGCCTCGGCCTCAGCCCAGATCTGAGGATGGGCCAGGGGTCGCCAAGCCAGCCCCCGAGCGGGCTAGTGCCGTCGGTATCTGGGGCTGGGATGTCGGGGTCCCGGTCCGAAGAGCGGGGGCAGACCGAGGGGGTACTTGACCCCTCGGCCGAGGTAGTTGAGGTGACCCCGAGGAGTCAGGCCAAGCTGCCTGTTCCCCGAGAACTGTTGCCCGTGCCGACTGCGCAGGAGGGCGATCCTTGGGTCATCGTGGCTGCGGCTGGGCAGTCCATCCCCCGGGTGCCTCAGGCGCCCAAGGCGAGGACGGTACCGAAGCCGGCGGCGGGGCAGACCTCGGTGGTACTTTCAGGGGTCGAGGTGCGAGAGACCTCCCCACAGGCACGATTGATCATGGCCCGGAGCGGGTAAGTATCTTAGGACATCTTCGTCCTGGCTTCTCCTTCGTATGTCCTGGTCTTGATTTTCCCTTTCTCCTTAGCAAGCGGAGGCACGGTTCGACCGGTCTGGCTCCCCGGAAGGTCCTCAAGACGGTGGCGGCTTCTGCAACTAGCGCCGCACCGGGCCTCGGAGGCCAACTGACCCCCTCGCAAGACGCCCCAAAGCAAGGGGCTCAGGCAGTACCAGTTGCAGTGGGTCTAGCTCCCGAGGCCGACTCCTCTGTCGGGGCGGCCGTCGCGCCGGGGGAGGCTACTGGCGCGGCTGTGGCCTTGGGCCCACCAGACGTATAGCCGGCGCTGGCACCGGCTTCCGCTGAGGTCGTTGTCGTTCTGGCCGTGGAGCCACCCGTCGCCGCCGATGCTGAGATGGCCGAGGCGTCGCTGCCTGTTGCCTCGGAGGAGGGGGGCATGGAACCGCGACCCATTCTAGGGAGCGGCAGCCTCGTCTCCGCGCGCCGTAGTCCCGGCGGGCGGCGTCAGTCGCTCCGGTTCTGGACCAGTGGGGCTTCGGATCCTCTCTTCGTCCTCGACGATGAGCGAGAGGAGCAATCTTGGGACGAGCTCCATGAGTGCATCGAGGCGACGGTGGGGTCGCTTCGGTCGACCTTGGAGGTCCTTCGCAGGGGCGTTCCCAAGATCCTCCAGGTAATGAGTTCAAGCATACCTTTCGCGTGATCAAGGCATTCTTTGTGACGCCCCGCTTCCTTTTCTCAGGATCTGACGGATCTGAGCGCCGCCAAGTCGTCGTTCATCTGCCGCGAGGCCGATGTCTGGGGCTCGCTGCGGTCCCTGAGGACCACGCTTGCCGGGGCTACCGAGCGCCTCTCCCAACGGAGCGCCACGGTGGCGGACCTTCGGTTGCTCTGTGTCGATCTGGGAGCAGAGGCAGCGGCGGCACGCGTGGAGGCGCAGCGGCAGCGGTCGGAGCTTGGCCAGGTCATCGGCGAGCGAGACCAATCTCGGAGCTGGGCCACCGAGGCTGAAAGCCGGGCTGAGGCTCTTGGAGTCCAGTTAGCTGAGGCGTCTGCTCGGGCCGGAGCCCTTGCGGCAGACCTAGCCGCGGCTCAAGCCGCATCCTCGGAGCAGCGTGCCTGAGCCGAAGGTATGTCTTGGCTGTTTTAAGATTTTGATTCCGCTTCGTTCCTCAACTCATGTTTGAGGTCTTCTGCCTTGGTTGTTTGCAGAGCTCGAGTCTGCCCTTGATGAGTCCACCAAGGCACTCGCCCAGGCGGCCGAGCAGAGGGAGGCCGACCGCGCGGCTATGTCCGAGGCCATCTCGGCCTTCTGTCGGGTCTTTGGTTCCGACGACGTCCCCTCGGGAAGCTCTCCTTAGAGTCGCCTGCAGGCCTTGGGTGACCACGCGCGCGGCAGACTCCGCGAGGCGCTGCATCACGGTGTCAGGTGGGCCTTCGCCGTGCTCGCTTCCCACTACGACGTGGATCTGGAGCGGGTCAGCGAGGGGTATTGCCTTCCCGACGAAGATGAAGCTGCCCTGGCCGAAGTCCAGAGGCTCGACACGGCCGCCGTGGGGCCAAGCGCGGCGCTGGCAACCACCTTCGAGGCAGAGATCCTTCCGCTTGCGCCGTCGTCCGAGGTCGGGGTGGATCTTGCCGAGGGTGGGGACGAAGCCAAGGGCGCGGCTCCTTCTCTGAGCGACGCCTGATTCTGCCGGAGCAGTTTATTTTGAATGCACATGTGTCTTTTACGGCCGCCGAGGCCCGAACACTTTATTATCGTAATATAAGGTTGTGTCCCTTTTCCTCCTGTTTTGCCTATCCGGACTCGTTCGTCAGTAGCAGGATTGCTTACCCAAGTAAGAGTTATTTTTCGTGGTGGGCGACGAGTGAGGTATCCGTATCCCAGAGGCGTAGGAATCACTCGGCTCGGTCGGCCTTGCCACTTACATGCACCCTTATTCGTTTCTTGGGGTCCTGTTACTGATATAGCCGGGAGACGCGAAAGTCTTTTTCACGGAAGACTTTTTTCGAGGAAAATTTTGACGCAGAGGGGGTTCCCCCCTTCTAGCCCCCGAGGGAGGGTCGGGCTTTGCCGAGGCAAGGCTGACCCTTCCTTGATGGTTAGACTTTGTATGTGAATGAGGTGTACGAACGACTTGAAAGCATCTTAAGGGTAGAAGTGATGTAGCTGTCGGATGTTCCAAGCGTTGCTGTAGACCTCGCCTTGACTGTTGGCTAGCTTGTATGTCCCAGGTTTCAGAACCTTGGCGATAACGAACGACCCTTCCCACGGTGGGCGCCAAGCTTGTGCCGCCCTCGGGCGTCTTGTCGCAGCCGAAGCACCAAGTCGCCCACTTGGAGGTCTCGGGACCGAACCCCTCGGGCGTGGTAGCGTCGCAGGGACTGCTGATACCGCGCCGAGTGTAGTAAGGCCATGTTCCGAGCCTCTTCCAGCCGGTTCAGTGAGTCTTCTCGGTTTGTTCGATTGCTTTGGTCATCGTAGGCCCTCGCCCTCGGGGAACCGTATTCTAAGTCTGTGGGCAAGATGGCCTCGGCCCCATAGACTAGAAAGAACGGTGTGAAGCCCGTGGCTCGGCTCGGCGTTGTCCTCAGGCTCCAGACCACCTAGGGGATCTCCTTCATCCATCGCTTGCCGAACTTGTTGAGGTCGTTGTAGATCCGTGGCTTGAGTCCTTGCAGAATCATGCCGTTGGCACGCTCTACTTGCCCATTCGTCATGGGGTGAGCCACGGCAGCCCAGTCCACCCGGGTGTGGTGATCCTCGCAGAAGTCCAGGACTTTCTGCCGGTGAACTGGGTGCCGTTGTCGGTGATGATGGAGTTTGGGACCCCAAAGCGATGGATGATGTTGGTGAAGAACGCCACCGCCTGTTCGGACCTGATGCTGTTTAGGGCTCAGACCTCGATCCACTTGGAGAATTTGTCGATGGCGACCAGCAGGTGTGTGTAGCCCCCAGGTGCCTTCTGCAAGGGACCGACGAGGTCCAGACCCCACACAGCAAACGGCCAGGTGATGGGTATTGTCTGCAGAGCCTGAGCGGGCAGGTGGGTCTGTCTTGCGTAGAATTGACACCCTTGGCAGGTGCGGACAATTCTAGTGGCGTCGGCCACCGCGGTCGGCCAGTAGAAACCTTGTCGGAAGGCGTTTCCAACAAGGGCTCGGGGTGCTGCGTGGTGACCGCAAGCCCCCGAGTGTATTTCTTGTAAGAGCTGCTGCCCTTCGGCGATGGATATGCATCGCTGGAGGATGCCTGAGGGGCTGCAGTGGTAGAGCTCCTTCCCGTCCCCCAGCACGACGAACGACTTGGCGCGCCGCGTCAGTCGCCGAGCCTCGGCTTGGTCGAGGGGCAGCTCTCCTCGGTGGAGATATTGCAGGTACGGGGTCTGCCAGTTTCGATTAGGCGTGACCCGCTCCGCTCTTCCTCGACGCGCAGTGCCTCACCCTCGGGGGCCGAGGGTGCCTCGGGCTGAGCCGAGGGTGCCTCAGGCTGGGCCGAGGCCTTCTCGGGCTCGGGCGTGTCGTCGGTCTTGACTGAGGGTTGATGTAGGTCTCGGGAGAAGACGTCCGGGGGAACCGTTGTTCGCCCCGAGGCTATCTTAGCCAGCTCGTCCGCAGTCTTGTTGTATCATCGGGCGACGTGGTTGAGCTCGAGCCCGTAGAACTTGTCTTCCAGGCGCCGAACCTCGTCGCAGTAGGCTTCCATTTTTGGGTCGCGGCAGTGGGAGTTCTTCATGACTTGGTCGATGACAAGCTGCGAGTCGCCGCGAGCATCGAGGCTCGGACCCCTAGCTCGATGGCGATGCGCAACCCGTTAACCAGAGCCTCGTACTCAGCCACATTGTTGGACGCCGGGAAATGGAGGCGCAACACGTAGCGGAGGTGCTTCCCGAGGGGCGAGATGAAGAGCAGGCCTGCGCCTACCCCTGTTTTCATCAGCGACCCGTCGAAAAACATGGTCCAGAGTTCCGGTTGGATCGGAGCTGCTGGAAGCTGGGTGTTGACCCATTCAGCCACAAAGTCTGCCAAGACTTGGGACTTGATGGCCTTCCGAGGGGCGAACGAGATTGTATCACCCATGATTTCCACCGCCCACTTTGCAATTCTACCCGAGGCCTCTCGTTACTGGATGATCTCCCCCAGGGGGAAGGATGACACCACAGTCACCGGATGAGACTCGAAGTAGTGTCGCAACTTCCGCCGCGTCAGGATCACCGCGTACAGCAGCTTCTGAATTTGTGGGTAGCAGATCTTGGTCTCGGACAGTACCTCACTGATGAAGTAGACCGGCCTCTGGACGGGCAATGCATGCCCCTCTTCTCATCTCTCAACCACGATCGCGGCGCTGACCACCTGAGTGGTAGCGGCGACGTAGATCAAGACGACTTCTCTGGCAGCGGGGGGCACCAAGATGGGCGCGTTCGTGAGGAGCGCCTTCAGGTTCCCGAGGGCTTCTTTGGCCTCGGAGGTCCAAGTGAAGCACTCGGTCTTTCTTAAGAGGCGGTACAGAGGTAGGCCTCTTTCGCCGAGGCGCGAGATGAAACGGCTCAGAGCCGCAAGGCATCCCATGACCCTCTGTACGCCTTTCAAGTCCTTGGTGGGCCCCATGTTGGCGATGGCCGCGATTTTCTCCGGGTTGGCCTCGATGCCCCGTTCGGAGACGATGAACCCTAAGAGCATGCCTCGGGGGACCCCGAAGACACACTTCTCGGGGTTGAGTTTTACGCCTTTCGCCTTGAGACACCAAAATGTCGTTTCAAGGTCAGAAAGGAGGTCGGAGGCTTTCCTCGTCTTGACTACGATGTCATCGACGTAAGCCTCGACCATTCGACCAATGTGTTCGTCGAACACATGGTTCATGCACCTTTGGTATGTCGCACCCGCATTCCTCAAACCAAATGGCATAGTAACGTAGCAGTACATGCCAAAAGGTGTGATGAAAGAAGTCGCGAGCTGGTCGGACTCTTTCATCCTGATTTGGTGATACCCTGAGTAGGCATCGAGGAAAGACAGGGTTTCGCACCCAGCAGTGGAATCCACGATTTGATCGATGCGAGGCAGAGGGTAGGAAACCTTCGGACATGCTTTGTTTAGACCAGTGTAGTCTACACACATCCGCCATTTCCCTCCTTTCTTTCTCACAAGCACGGGGTTGGCAAGCCATTCGGGATGGAATACCTCTTTGATGAACCCTGCAGCCATCAGCTTGTGGATCTCCTCGCCTATGGCTCTGCGCTTTTCTTCGTCGAATCGGTGCAGAGGCTGCTTCACGGGTCGGGCCCCAGCTCGGATGTCCAGCGAGTGCTCGGCGACTTCCCTCGGTATGTCAGGCATGTCCGAGGGACTCCACGCAAAGACTTCAGCGTTTGCACGGAGAAAGTCGACGAGCACTGCTTCCTATTTGGGGTCGAGCTCGGAGCCAATCCGGATCTGCTTGGAGGCGTCGTTGCTGGGGTCGAGAGGGACGGACTTAACCGTCTCCGCTGGCTCGAAGTTGCCGGCATGGCGCTTCACGTCTGGCGCCTCCTTGGAGAGGCTCTCTAGGTCGGCGACGAGGGCCTCGGATTCGGCGAGGGCCTCGGCGTACTCCACGCACTCCACGTCGCATTCGTACGCGTGTCGGTATGTGGGGCCGACGGTGATGACCCCATTGGGGCCCAGCATCTTGAGCTTGAGGTAGGTGTAGTTGGGGACGGCCATGAACTTGGCGTAGCATGGCCTCCCCAGCACTGCGTGGTAGGTTCCTCGGAACCCGACCACCTCGAACGTGAGGGTTTCCCTTCGGAAGTTGGAGGGAGTCCCGAAGCAGACGGGCAGATCGAGTTGTCCAAGGGGCTAGACGCGTTTCCCGGGGATAATTCCGTGAAAAGGCGCCGCGCCTGCCCGGACCGAGGACAGATCGATCCGCAGGAGCCCGAGGGTCTCGGCGTAGATGATGTTGAGGCTGCTGCCTCCGGCCATAAGGACCTTGGTGAGCCTGACGTTGCCGATGACGGGGTCGACAACGAGCGGATATTTCCCCGGGCTCGGCACGCGGTCGGGGTGGTTGCCCTGGTCGAAGGTGATGGGCTTGTCGGACCATTCTAGGTAGACTGGCGCCGCCACCTTTACTGAGCAGACCTCCCGACGCTCTTGCTTGCGGTGCCGAGCCGAGGCGTTCACCACTAGCCCACCGTAGATCATGAAGCAGTCACGGACCTCGAGAAACTCCTCTGCCTTGTGACCCTCCTTTTTGTCGTCGTTGCGGGCCCTGCCACCCTCCGCAGGCGGCCCGGCCTTGTGAAAGTGGCGCCGAAGCATGACGCACTCCTCGAGGGTGTGCTTGACGGGCCCCTGATGATAGGGGCACGGCTCCTTGAGCATCTTGTCGAAGAGATTGGCACCTCCGGGAGGTTTCCGAGGGTTCTTGTACTCAGCGGCGGCGACAAGGTCCGCGTCGGCAGCGTTGCATTTCGCTTGCGACTTCTTCTTGCCTTTCTTCTTGGTGCTGCGCTGAGTGGACGCCACGGGGACATCTTCCGGCTGGCGGCCCTGGGGCTGCTTGTCCTTCCGGAAGATGGCCTCAACCGCCTCCTAGCCAGAGGCGAACTTGGTGGCGATGTCCATCAGCTTGCTCGCCCTGGTGGGGGTCTTGTGACCCAGCTTGCTCACCAGGTCGCGGCAGGTGGTGCCGGCGAGGAACGCACCGATGACATCCGAGTCGGTGACGTTGGGCAGCTCGGTGCGCTGCTTCGATAATCGTCGGATGTAGTCCCGGAGAGACTCTCCCGGCTGCTGGCGGCAGCTGCGGAGATCCCAGGAGTTCCCAGGGCGCATGTACGTGCCCTGGAAGTTGCCGACGAAGGCTTGAACCAGGTCGTCCCAGTTGGAGATCTGCCCTGGAGGCAGGTGCTCCAACCAGGCTCGAGCGGTGTCGGAGAGGAACAGGGGGAGGTTGCGGATAATGAGGTTGTCATCGTCCGTTCCACCCAGTTGGCAGGCCAGCCGATAGTCCGCGAGCCACAGTTCCGGCCTCGTCTCCCCCGAGTACTTTGTGATAGTAGTCAGGGTTTAGAACCGGGTCGGGAATGGCGCCCGTCGTATGGCTCGGCTGAAAGCCTGCGGACCGGGTGGTTCGGGCGAGGGACTCCGATCCTCCCCGCTGTCGTAGCGTCCCCCACACCTGGGGTGGTAGCCTCAGCGCACCCTCTTGTCGAGATGGGTTCGATGGTTGCAGTGGTGGTGCTCGTTGCCGAGGCGACCCGGGGCCGCAGGCGCTGTGTTGCGCGTGCGCCCGGTGTGGACCGAGGCTTCCCGCATGAATCGGGAAGTCGCGGCGCGATGCTCCGAGGGGTACCCCTGCCTTCGGGAGGCAGAGCTTTTGACCCGTCGGACCGCGGCATCCTCCAGGAGATTCTTGAGCTCTCCCTGGATACGCCGCCCTTCGGTGGTTGATGGCTCCGGCATCGCGCGGAGAAGTATTGCTGCTGCAGCCAGGTTCTAGTCGACCCCACTTGAAGCCGGTGGTGGCCTTGCCCTGACGTCGTCGGCAATGCGGAGCTGGATGCCCTGGGGTAGATGAAGTGTTTCTCCGGCTGGAGCTTGGTCTGCCCATTCCTGCCCGATGTTCCGGCGAAGCGGCTCAAGTGTTCCTGCTCCCTCGTCGAGCCTGGCCTGCATCCCGCAGATTTGCTCGAGCTGTGCGTCCTGACCCCCCGCAGGGACTGGGACCACAGCTAGCTCCCGAAGGATGTCAACGCGAGGCGCAGGCCTAGGGGGATCACCGTTTTCTGGTATACCAAGATGGTTGCCTTCGTCGGGACCCCCTAGATCGACGTGGAAACATTCACGACTTGGGCCGCAATCTTCGTCGTCGAAGCTGCGGCCGCCGTCGGAACAATCGGAGAGGCAGTAGTCGCATGCGGTCATGAAGTCCCACATGGCACTGGGGTTTCCGAGCCTGGAGAAATCCCAACCAAAGTCGGGCTCGTCTTCTTCCTTGGAACCCAAGGGTCCGTAGGTCGAGACGGCCGTCAGCCGGTCCCAGGGTGACCGCATACCATACCCCGGAGGGTTTGGACATGCCTCTATGAAGGCTTCCACCGAAGCAAAGTCGCTTGGTGGGTCGAGGCTGAATCCAAAAGGCATGAGATGGGAATCGGTCGGTACCTCCTGGTCGACGGGCGGTGACGAAGTCGCGTCAGGGGCAGACTGCACCGTCGTCTCAGGTAAGAGGGTGACGCCCATCAAGTCCTTCGCGAGCGTGCTGGCGTCGTCTACCCGCTTGGAGTTGGCGTGTTGCAGGGAAACGGCGCTCGTCTTCGTCTCAGACGCGAGGTCAACGCCCGACGTGTCCCCCGTCGGGGCGCCGGCGCCGTCGACTCGCTCGACAGCCGACGAGGTGCCGCCTCCTGCTTGGCCACGGTTGCCCCGCCTCCTCCTCCGTCGGCGGGGGAGGTGACGGGACAAACTCGGATGTTGTTCTTCCGCCACGTGGGGAAGACGTCGTTGATTCCGCCGCCGGTGGGCGGGTTGTCGGCCGCCATTGTCGCTGTCGCGCGGCGGAGGAAGGAGTATCATGTCGTAGCTGCCGTCGAGGGACATGAACTCAAGACTCCCGAAACGGAGCACCGTACCGGGCCGGAAAGGTTGTTGGAAACTACCCATCTGGAGCTTGACGGGAAGCTGTTCGTCAACACGCAGCAGGCCCCTACCTGGCGCGCCAACAGTCGGCGTTTCGACCCCGGGGGGTCCCTGGACCGACGAGTAAATTGTCGCCGCGTGCCCCAGCCTAGATGGGTCGGCGCGAGACGGAGCACGAAGGGGGGAAACAAGAGGGAGACAGGCGTAAAGGGGAAACCCGCGGCCTTCGTGTTGTCCTGCGCCTAGGTCGGGTGCGCTTGAAGTAGGGGGTTACAAGCGTCCGCGTGGGAGGGGGCGAGAGGCCTGTACGCGCCGTCCCGTTCTCCCGTGCGGCCAACCTTCTCGTAAGAGAGCCCTGGACCTTCCTTTTATAGGCGTAAGGAGAGGGCCCAGGTGTACAATAGGAGATGTAGCAGTGTGCTAACGTGTCTAGCAGAGAGGAGCTAGCGCCCTAAGTACATGCCGTCGTGGCAGCCGGAGAGGTCTTGGCACCCTGTTCATGTGATATCGTGGCCGTCGGAGGAGCGCTGGAACCTTGCGGAAGGACAGCTGTCGGGGCTGTCGAGTCCTTGCTGACATCTCCTTGCTTCCGTAAGGGGCTGAGAGCCGCCGTCGTCACGGAGCACGCGGGGCGCCATCATTATTTGTTTGCCGGGGCGAGCCAGATGGGATGCCGGTCTTGTTCCCCGTAGCCTGAGCTAGCTAGGGGTAGGGTAATGATGGCCCCCCCTGTGACGTGGTCGGTCCGAGCCCTGGGTCGGGCGAGGCGGAGGCTCCTCCGAGGTCGAGGTCGAGTCCGAGCCCCGGGTCAGGCGAGGCGGAGACCATCGTCTGAGGCCAAGGCTGAGTCCGAGCCCTGGGGTCGGGCGAGGTGGAGTTCGTCGTCTTCCGGGGCCGAGGCCGAGTCCGAGCCCTGGGGTCGGGCGAGGCGGAGTTCGTCGTCTTCCGGGGCCGAGGCCGAGTCCGAGCTCTGGGGTCGGGCGAGGCGGAGTTCGTCGTCTTCCGAGGCTGAGGCCGAATCCGAGCCCTGGGGTCGGGCGAGGCGGAGTTCGTCGTCTTCCGGGGCCGAGGCCGAGTCCGAGCCCTAGGGTCGGGCGAGGCGGAGTTCGTCGTCTTCCGGGGCTGAGGCCGAGTCCGAGCCCTGGGGTCGGGCGAGGCAGAGCTTCCTATGGCACCCGAAGCCGGACTTGGCTGCTGTCAGCCTCTCTCCGTCGAGTGGCACAGCAGTCGGAGCGGCGCAGGCGGCGTTGTCTTCTTTTCAGGCCGGTCAGTGGAGCGGCGAAGTGACTGCGGTCACTTCGGCTCTGTCGACTGAAGGGCGCGCGTCAGGATAAGGTGTGAGGCCATCCTTGCATTAAATGCTCCTACGATACGGTCGGTCGGTGTGGCGATCCGGCCAAGGTTGCTTCTCGGCGAAGACTGGGCCTCGGGCGAGCCGAAGGTGTGTCCGTTGCTTGAGGGGGCCCTCGGGCGAGACGTGAATCCTCCGGGGTCGGCTGCCCTTGCCGGAGGCTGGGCTCGGGAGAGGCGAGGTCGTGTCCCTTGAGTGGACCGAGCCTTGACTTAATCGCACCCATCAGGCCTTCGCAGCTTTGTGCTGATGGAGGTTACCAGCTGAGATTAGGAGTCTTGGGGTACCCCTAATTATGGTCCCCGACAGGCTCGGACGTGGCCGGGGAACGCGCGGTCATGGGCGCGTCCATGGCGGGGAGATCGTGGGCGAGAGGTTAGGGACGAGCTGACAGGTAGGGTCGGTGGGGTAGAGAGAGAGAAAGCGGGCGTGGGCGAGAGCAACAGCACCGACAGGTTGGTCCCACGGAGCAGCGAGAGAGCGAGGGAGAGAGGGCGCTCGGGTTTGCGCCGACAGGCGGGGTCCGCCTGTCAGGCACAGGGACGCGCGGGCTGGGCTTAATGGGCTGCCTTGGGCCGAATTGGCTTTTTTTCCTATTTTCCTGGAATTTCTATTGCCTTTTCTATTTATTTTCTCTAGGGTTTTCAATTCAAATTCAAATCAAGTTTCAAATTCAAACCAAATCAAATATGTGCAACATTTCAAAGAATATTTAGGCTCAATATGATGCAACATTCCATGACTCATATGTTTTGGGCAAAATAAAATAAATAATCCCTCACTAATACAACTAACTCTAATTAAAAGAGAGAGAAAACTAGAGAGAGGGAAACTAAAGTGAGATAGAGAAGGGTAACATCTGAATTTGGATGATCATAAGAAAGAAATTTTATACCCCTAAATTCAGGGTGTTACACGCCAGGGGAGCTACTCACTGTCACTCCTAGAGGGACCCAGATCCGAGTCTGAATCCGTGTAGACTGCATCGTAGATGAGGTCCACACCACCACTGGCCATCTCCACAAACTCTAGATCATATGTCTTGGGTAGGTGGTCGTGGGCCACGAGGGCAGCGATTACTGCGGGGCATGGTTCAATCGAGGTGGAAAGGCGTTGAAGCCGTCGCGAGAGTCACCACGGTAGGGTGTCGTCTCTATGTCATACAACACAGAGAGCTCAGCGTAGGATGCAAAGAAGACTGACATATCATCATATGAGGGGTTTGGCCCCATATGAATCGCAATATGTCGCCTTATTTCGTCGGCCTCAAAAGGCGGGGCCAGTCTGGGCCTCCTGCGCCGCCCACGCGGGGCGAGGCTAAGGGCACAGAGTGCCACCGAGACGGCGTCCGGGCTCTCGGACGGGATAGGTCGGGTGGGCACAACGCTGACCATGTCGCCCGCCCGACTAATGGTGAAGTCGAGGCTCCCGGAGCGGATGGATGCTCTAGGAATGCATTCGACACGGGAGCCTCAGTCGACCCTCGCGGTCGTTCTAAGATTCCTCGGCGGAGGTGGGCACAACGCTGATCATTAGTGATTCATGTCATGGAAAGTCTAGAGAGAGTGTGATCTTGTGATTTTCTTGTTGTTTGGCTTTCTTAATCGTGCTTTCTTCATCTCCTTCTAAACACTCAAGTGACTAGTAAAGCTAGCAAGAGACACCTAATTGTGTGGTGATCCTTGCGGGGTCTAAGTGACCCTCAAGATTAAGAAGAAGCACTCAACCGGTCTAAATGACTGTTTGAGAGAGGGAAATGGTTGAGAGAGACCCGGCCTACGTGGCCTCCTCAACGGCGCGTAGGTTATTTGGAACCGAACCTCGGGAAACAAATTGTTGTGTTAATCATTGTCTTACGATTTGATTCTTCCTCTCCCCTCTCTCTAAGTTCTCTTGCTTACAATCTTTTTGAGTTAGCCTCCAAAGTTATCTATATTGATTGAGCAACTCATAGCAAAAAGAACTCTCTTCCGCACTCCGATTTTGTAATTACTCATTTCTAATCCTAACCCCAGTTGAAGCTCGTGTTCAAAGTTTATAGGGACTACACATCACACATAGTTTGTTTGAAGTGAGATGTGTTCTTCCCTAAAAATAGAAGGTTGTGGTTTGCATCAGTGAAAAATCACAGCACAGATTTGGTAATGTGTATTGTATGAAACTACACAACACAAAAAAAATGTTTCAAGTTGGATCATTTCACTTCACACAGTAATCGACCAAAACGAATGAAATCAGCGAATAGCTCGACGTCAACAAATGTGCAGACCATTCTACTTGTGTACTGCAATCGGATCCTGAAAGTGGCTGAGAAGGAAGCTTTGTACCTACGCCGAGGTGGCCACTGCCTGAGTGTTCGTACTGGGGGCCAAGGAACCCATCGACGAAGCGTCCATCGCTCCCTCGGATGAACCGAAGTGGAAGTCGTTGAGTGTGTGGACAGGGACCAAGGAAGGCTTCGACGAACCTACCGTCGCTAGCTCGGACGAAGCGAAGTGGTAGCCACCACCGGTTCTTGAAACCCGATCTTCGATGCGGTTGTCGTAGAGAAGCCAGAGCGTCGCTGCCTGCCGACGACCGCGCTCCGCAAGTCGACCTTTTGACGAAGCCGCTCGGGATGGGGACAGCTGCAGACGCCACCGCCGGGTGAAGTTTCCACCCCGTCACACGAACAGACCGTCGTGTAGGAGAAGGCTATGCACCACGTAGTTTACACGCTGCTGCTGGAACGTGGCGTCACGAAAGCGCGACGCAGTGTGGAGCTTACAGTGGTGCGTCTGGTTGTGATGATAGAACGGGATAAGTTAGGATGATCCTTTAAATAAGGTTGTTTGGTTCAGAGTCAGGGATTGGAACATAACTATCTAGTGTTGTCCCTCAAAATTGGAGGGACAGGGAAGAACGCGAGGGAACGTCCATGTCATGCCTGTCTTAGTCGCCCCGCAACCAAACGCATTCTAAGATCTTGTTTGAGATAACTCGAGCTCCAAAAAATTTAGTGAAGTTGGTGGAGCAGGTCATTAAGTGTTTCAGAAAATCATGAAGTTAGAGTTATAAGTTTTTAGAATACATTTAAATAAGTTATTTTGTTTATGATTTAGATTAAAAATATTTTAAAGTATTCAAATTAATATTATAATATATAGCTCCATACTGATGAAATTGGAGTCATCCCAAACACCTCCATAGACTCTCTCCAGCAAGGATCTGTATAAGGCCCGATACTCTATATTAGAGGTTCGTCAGCTCCTGTAACCATCCAACAAAATTCTGTTAATGGTCCAGTGAAATATAGAGGACGAAGTTCGTGCGCTATCCATAGAGGTTTACGAGAGTTCGCTATCTACTGTACGGCTCCTTCCCGCATCTGCTCGGAGATTTCCTTCGTCGTCGTAGGGGAAGCTGTCGACGTCCATGACCACAAGTAGGTTGCCCTCCTTGTCACATAAGGTGACTCCAAGCTGCAGAACGGAGATCTCTTTCACGACTGCGTTGTAGCAGACAGCCATGGACGAACGAGAGGCGGCTCACCGGGCACCATCACCGGGGGCAGGAGCACAAGAGGCCATCGTCGAGGTCGAAAGGACGGTAGGGGGGGGGACATGCCGCCGACGACAAATGCGAGGTATGTGTACGTCGACTGGAGAGCTGATGTGTAACACCCAGAATTTGGGGGTATAAAATTTCTTCGTAAATATCTACCAAATTCAGGTGTTACTTTTGTCTCTCTATAGTCTCTCTCTCTCTTTCTTTTGGCTAGAATTAAGTTAATTAGGAGATGGATTAATTAATTATTTTTTAAAACTTATGTGAGTCATGAATTGTTGCATCATGTTGAGCCCAAAATACTCTTTGATTTGATGCACATGTTTGATTTGGTTTGAATTTGAAACTTGGTTTGAATTTGAATTGAAAACCCTAGAGAAAATAATATACCTCAATTCATAACAAGGCATGGATTTGAGTTACCCCCGACCCGCCCGGAGCTCTCCCTCTACCGTTCTCCCATCTCTGGCCCCGGTTTCGTGGCCAGAACCCCACCAGTGTGTTCGCTGGGTTCTCCTCACCGATCCTAGCCAACCCCGGCGACCTCGGAACCGCTGTAGCCCACACCCGCCCCAGCTCCGGCAACCCTCCAGTGCTTGATTTCGGCCATCCAATCTCCATCGCGTGGTTCGGGTCACCGGATACCGCTTCACGCACGTGCGCCCTACGCCTGGACCCACCTGTCGGCCGCTTGTGCCCCTGGTAGTGGGCCCAAGCGGTCAGTCCGCTTCCCCGCCCGGTCGCTGACTGCCCTGGCCCGCTGATCAGTGCGCGCCTGCGCTCGCGTCCGCGTCCGCGCTCTCGCCTGTGGATCTGTTCTCGGCCGTTGATCGTGGATCTGACGGCTGAGGATACCTCGTACCCCTTCACACGGCGGTTTTGCTAAAGAGACCCTCAGTTTTCCGAGAATCAACCCGCCGTCCTTAGGTTTTGGCGCAGGCCCCTGGACTCTTATAAACATACCCCTGGCCTTTTAAATAATCATAGATTTGGACTTAATTTTGTATTTCAAACTTCAAAGCTTGTTTATTTCATATCTTTTTCATATGAACTCCAAATTGAGTGATTCAAATTGCAAAATGTTCATAAGAATATTCTCTGTTCAAATAAATTATGTTCATCCACAGTTTGTGCACCTTAATTTTATGCCTATACTATAGGTTAGTTTATGTAGTAATTTATTTGTTTAATAAGATAAATAAAAAGGGAAACTCTAATGGTACTTAGATGTTTAATTTTGTGAGATTAATAATATGCCATGTGTGAATTGATCCATGGTATAATTTTGTGTCTCACTAAAATTAGTAGAACTAAGTTATGTAATCCATAATGTTCAGAGAATCACTAGTCCCTAAATGTACTAGCATTTAGGTTTATCTTTTGTGTTTATAATGTCCTGTAAAGCTTGTATTCATTTGATTGCATATTTAGTGTGTTGTTCATTTGTCTTTTTCCAATTGTATTGAATGTATGATCGCTTTATTTAGACAACGAGCACCTCGTGGTTCCTGAGTGTGTTGCTGAAGATCTTCCTGAGCAACAACCTGGTGAAGGCAAGTGTCCTCTGACCCAATATGTCCTATTTACTTTATAATTCATAGTCCCGCACTACATTATTGAAACCTAAGGATTGACTAGTCTGTATTTACATTATCCTTGTTTACCTTTTGGGTTATCATGGTTAGTTTTATGCTATTGCTTTACTTTAATCAATGAACATGATGTGAATACTTATGATACGATGATGTTATCCTGATGATGATCTTGTGATACTTTAGGGGACTCAGGCTATTTCCTGAGTACCTCTCCATAAGGACCCGTTCGGGGAGTGACAACCCGGGATAACAGTGCAACCATGAGGGTGGAATGTAACACCCTTAGCTGATTAATTAGAGGAACCTGAGGTGTAGTTGGCTTCGCCGTGGGGCCATTAATGAGGTCTGAGCATAGTGCTTGCTCTGCCGAGGCTGGGTGCAGAGGTTCCTTGATTTGGTTTTGTTAGTCACCCTTCCTTTGGGGAGAGGTATTGTGTTTATCAAACCAGAGAAACCTAACGGGCGACTATGACCTCTGGGAATCTTTGTAAAGGCTACGTAGTGAGACCCTACTAGGTCACCTTGTTAGTGATCAATGGAGAGTCATGATCTCCGGGCAGAAAGGGAATCACGACTTGTGGGTAAAGTGTGTGACCTCTGCAGAGTGTTAAAAACTGGTATATCAGTCGTGCTCACGGTTAAGAGCGGCCTTGGGGATCCTCTTTGATTAGAAGAACTTTGGATACCCTTATAATGATGTTTAATGATGATGGTTTATGATCTCTGGTATTCCCTCTTGGAGGGAGTACATTTGGGTAATAACTGGGTTTATTACAAAAATTTGGATCTACTATTAGGAATAAATATTTGACCAACTAAAAGCAACTGCTTAACCTTAACTCCACATACAGCTAGTCCACTTTAGTCAAACGGGACATTTGCTGAGTACGTTGATGTGTACTCACCCTTGCTTTAAAAATCACCCCACCCCAGGTTGTCCCCACTGTATTCAGTGCTCAAGAGGAGATGTTGGCAACATGGAGGACTTTGAGGAGTTTCAGGACTACGACTAGTTCTAGTTATCTTAGTGGCAAACCCCCAGTCAGATGCATGTTGAAAGTGCATTCATCCCTTTTGTGAGTTTTGGTGATTTGGATAACAACATATTTAAAGGTCTAACAAGTTTGCTAAGTGTTGAACAGGAAATTCAGTATGATGAACATACTTGAATAGTGTATAATGATCAGTGAACAAAGGTTCAACACAAGGTTAAATAACCAGTGAGACAATGCAAATGGATATAATATGGTCTCTATATTGGTTTGAATATATGGACAAGACCTGAGAAATCAATATGCATAAATATGATCATAATAGAGGTTGAAGTGATTAAGAGGATTCGTCAAGCCAAAGAGAATAAGATATGAGGAATCATGAATTGGCTTGACCATATTACTATCAGTCCATATATGCTTCTATGAGAATCAAACTAGAGCTTGATTGATCTTAGCATTTATATCTAGATGACATTCAAGCAAGGTTCACAATATCGAAGAAATGATTCTCTCAATGGATGCTCAATGTGATGTGACTCAAGAATGGCTTGATAGGGTGAAGATAGCAAGGAAAGGGCTTCGAGGAACTAAGCGAAGGTGAAGGCCAAGCGACGGCTTGTGGACCGAGGTACCATGGCTAAGGTGAAGAAGAGAGTACTTGCACTAAGTCGATGAACTAATCAGCTATGAAGAGTTATAATATGTTGATGCATCAGTAAGGTGACTTGAAGCCATGATTTGAACTCATATATGGTGAAATGGTACAAGTCACAGGGTTTGATTTGTGTTTGCTTCAAAAGGTGAGACAAAGATGTTTGTGATCCTTATGAAGCAATGCCATGGAGAAATCACACATGAGACACCAATGACTCAAGGAGTTTACTTAATTATATTTTACTTAACTTGAGTATAGGAATCGTCGTACTATCAGGGGGATCCATAAAGAAGGTTGGTCTTGGTACTAAAGCTCAAAATCCTTGATCCAAAACTTCTATTTTACCCTTGTTAATCCTTAGTGAAAGTATGTAGTACAACCTTTTTAAGTCTATCTTGGCCAAAATTGCTCTCTGGAAAATACTGGTTCAGCTGGTTTTCAAGCTGGTTCAGCTGGTATTCAAATACTGGTTCAGCCGGACACTCAACCGGTTTTCAGTCTGGTGGAAACTGGTTCAACCGGTTTTTGTACTGTTCACTTTTTTCTGCCAGTCTGCTGTGTTAGCCAAAAAGTTGTCTTTTTGAAAACCGGTTCAACCGGTTTTGTGCAGAAAAGTCAAAAACGGCTAGTTTTGGAGCCCCACATATATATACTCACTCCTACCTCTCTCCCCCACAGAAGAGTGAAAGGGAAATAGGCTTACACCTTTTTTCCCAAATTGATTCTAGTGGTTGAAATACCCAACACAAATAATTGGACTAACTAGTTTGCTATAGATTATGAGTTCTACAGGTGCCAAAGGTTCACAACTAACCAATAAAATGACCGAGAAAGGATTCAAATATTGAGAGCTAAAGTCAGCCGAAGTGTGCCCTGGTCTGGCGCACCGGACTGTCCGGTGTGCCATCGGACAGTGTTCGGTGCACCAGGGACTTCAACTCCGAACTGCTCACCTTCGGGAATTCTGGAGGCCGCTCCGCTATAATTCACCGGACTGTCCGGTGGAGCACCGGACAATGTCCGGTGGCGCACTGGACTGTCCGGTGTGCCAGTAGAGCAACGGCTACTTCATGCCAACGGTCGTCTGCATAAGGCATTAAATGCGCTACAGCGCGCGCCAGAGTCAGAGCAGAGCCAGATGGCGCACCGGACACTGAACAGTGCCTGTCCGGTGCACCACCGAACTGTCCGGTGGCCCAGAAGACAGAAGCTCCAACGGTCGCAATCCAACGATTTGGTGACATGGCAGGCGCACCGGACAGTGTCCGGTGGCGCACCGGACTGTCCGGTGCGCCATGTGACAGCAGCCTTCACCAAACGGCTAGTTTGGTGGTTGGGGCTATAAATACCCCCAACCACCCACCATTCATTACATCCAAGTTTTATGACTTCCCACACCTTACAAGAGCTATAGCATTCAATACAAGACACACCAAAGAGATCAAACCCTCTCCAAGTCCAAAGATCACTCACAATCAAATAGTGACTAGTGAGAGAGTGACTTGTGTTCATGTGAGCTCTTGCGCTTGGATTGCTTCTTTTTCTCATTCTTTCTTGTGATCAACTCAATTGTAACCAAGGCAAGAGACACCAATTTTGTGGTGGTCCTTGCGGGAACTTTGTGTCCCGTTTGATTGAGAAGAGAAGCTCACTCGGTCTAAGTGATCGTTTGAGAGAGGGAAAGGGTTGAAAGAGACCCGGTCTTTGTGACCACCTCAACGGGGAGTAGGTTTGCAAGAACCGAACCTCGGTAAAACAAATCATCGTGTCTCACTCTTTGTTTGCCCACGATTTGTTTTTCACCCTCTCTCTCAGACTCGTTCATATTTCTAACGCTAACTCGGCTTGTAGTTGTGCTTAAGTTTATAAATTTCAGATTCGCCCTATTCACCCCCCCCCCCCCCCCCCCCCCCCCTCTAGGCGACTTTCAATTGGTATCAGAACTGGTGCTTCATTAGAGCTTAACCGCTTGAAGTGATGTCGGGAGATCACGCCAAGAAGATGGTGATCGGTGGTGAGAAGTCCGCTACAAGCCACGGGATGGCTCCATCAAGGGAGTCCGCCAACAAGAAGAAGGATGGATCCCCTTCACGCATTCGATCGCACAAGAGTGGCGAGAAGAAGAAGAAAATGAAGAAAGTGGTCTACTACGAGACCGACTCTTCCTCCCCCTCTACATCCGGATCCGACGCTGCGTCGATCACTTCTAAGCGCCAAGAGCGCAAGAAGTATAGTAAGATCCCCTTATGCTATCCTCGCATTCCTAAGCATACTCCATTACTTTCCGTCCCATTAGGCAAACCACCGACGTTTGACGGTGAAGATTATTCTAGGTGGAGTGATATGATGAGATATCACCTAACCTCACTCCATAAAAGTATATGGGATGTTGTTGAGTTTGGTGTACAGGTACCATCCGTAGGGGATGAAGATTACGATGAGGACGAGGTGGCCCAAATCGAGCACTTCAACTCACAAGCCACCACTATACTCCTCACCTCTCTAAGTCGAGAGGAGTATAATAAGGTTCAAGGGTTGAAGAGCGCCAAGGAGATTTGGGACGTGCTCAAAACCGCGCACGAAGGAGATGAGGTGACCAAAATCACCAAGCGGGAGACGATCGAGGGGGAGCTCGGTCGGTTTAGGCTCAACCAAGGCGAGGACCCTCAAGCCATGTACAACCGGCTAAAGACCTTGGTCAACCAAGTGCGCAACCTCGGGAGCTCCAAATGGGATGACCATGAAATGGTCAAGGTTATTCTAAGATCACTAGTATTTCTTAATCCTACTCAAGTACAATTAATTCGTGGTGATCCTAGATATAAGCTTATGTCTCCCGAGGAAGTTATAGGTAAATTCGTGTGCTTTGAGTTGATGATCAAAGGCTCAAAGAAAATCATCGAGCAAGGCGACTCCTCCACACCCGAGGCACAACCGGTCGCATTCAAAGCGACGGAGGAGAAGAAGCAAGAGTCTACATCAAGTAGACTTCCAATCGATGCCTCCAAACTCGACAATGAGGAGATGGCGCTCATCATCAAGAGCTTCAGCCAAATCCTCAAGCAAAGGAGGGGGAAGGATTACAAATCCCGCTCCAAGAAAGTATGCTACAAGTGTGGTAAGTCCGGTCACTTTACTGCAAAATGTCCAGTATCAAGTGACAGTGACAGGGATAACGACAAGAAGGGCAAGAGGAGAGAAAAGAAGAGGTACCACAAGAAGAAGGGCGGTGATGCCCATGTGTGCCGCGAGTGGGACTCCGACGAGAGCTCCACCGACTCCTCCTCCGACGAGGACGCCGCCAACATCGCTGTCACCAAAGGACTTCTCTTCCCGAACGTCGGCCACAAGTGCCTCATGGCAAAGGACGGCAAAAGGAAGAAGGTAAAATCTAGATCCTCCACTAAATATGCATCCTCTAGCGATGAAGATAATTCTAGTGATGAAGAGGATAATTTGCGCACCCTTTTTGCCAACCTAAACATGCAACAAAAGGAAAAATTAAATGAATTAATTAGTGCTATTCATGAGAAGGATGAACTCTTGGACTCCCAAGAGGACTTCCTAATTAAGGAAAATAAGAAGCATGTTAAAGTTAAAAATGCTTATGCTCTAGAAGTAGAAAAATGTGAAAAAATATCTGGTGAGCTAAGCACTTGTCATGATGTTATTACCAACCTTAGAGATGAAAATACTAGATTAATTGCTAAGGTTGATTCAAATGAATGTGATGATTCAATTTCCAATCTTAGAGATAATAATGCTAGTTTGCTTGCTAAGATTGAAAAATTGAATGCTTCTCTTGCTAGCCTTAAGATTGAAAATGAAAAATTAATTGCTAAGGCTAAAGACTTAGATGTTTGCAATGCTTCCATTTCCAATCTTAGAAGTGAAAATGATATTTTACATGCTAAGATTGTTGAACTAAAATATTGCAAACCATCTACATCTACCGTTGAGCATGTTTTCATTTGTACTAGATGTAGAGACATTAATGTTGATGCTATTCATGATCACCTAGCTTTAATTAAGAAACAAAATGATCACATAGCTCAACTTAATGCCAAAATTAATGAGCATGACTTAGAAAATGAAAAATTTAAATTTGCTAGAAGCATGCTCTATAGTGGGAGACGCCCTGGCATCAAGGATGGCATTGGCTTCCCTTCCAAAAGGGAGACAATGTCAAACTTAATTCCCCTCCTAAAAGATTGTCTAACTTTGTTAAGGGCAAGGCTCCCATGCCTCAGGATAACGAGGGTTACATTTTGTACCCTGCCGGTTATCCCGAGCATAAAATTAGGAGAATTCACTCTAGGAAGTCTCACTCTGGCCCTAATCATGCTTTCATGTATAAGGGTGAGACATCTAGTTCTAGGCAATCAACCCGTGCTAAATTGCCTAAGAAGAAAACTCCTATTGCATCAAATGATCACAACATTTCATTTAAAACTTTTGATGCATCTTATGTTTTGACTAACAAATCCGGCAAAATAGTTGCCAAGTATGTTGGGGGCAAACACAAGGGGTCAAAGACTTGTGTTTGGGTACCCAAAGTTCTTGTATCTAATGTCAAAGGACCCAAAACCGTTTGGGTACCTAAAATCAAGAACTAAATTTGTTTTGTAGGTTTATGCATCCGGGGGCTCAAGTTGGATCATCGATAGCGGGTGCATAAACCATATGACAGGGGAGAAGAAGATGTTCTCCTCCTACGAGAAAAACCAAGATCCCCAACGAGCGATCACATTCGGGGATGGAAATCAAGGTTTGGTCAAAGGATTGGGTAAAATTGCTATATCACCTGACCATTCCATTTCAAATGTTTTTCTTGTAGATTCTTTAGATTATAACTTGCTTTCAGTTTCGCAATTGTGTAAAATGGGCTACAACTTTCTTTTTACGGATATAGCTGTTACTGTCTTTAGAAGAAGTGATGATTCAATAGCATTTAAGGGAGTGTTAGAGGGTCAGCTATACTTAGTAGATTTTGATAGAGCTGAACTCGACACTTGCTTAATTGCTAAGACTAACATGGGCTGGCTCTGGCATCGCCGACTAGCACATATTGGAATGAAGAATCTTCACAAGCTTCTAAAGGGAGAACACATTTTGGGACTAACAAATGTTCATTTTGAGAAAGACAGAGTTTGTAGCGCATGTCAGGCTGGGAAGCAAGTTGGTGTTCATCATCCACACAAGAACATCATGACGACTGACAGGCCACTCGAACTCCTACACATGGACCTATTCGGCCCGATTGCTTACATAAGCATCGGCGGGAGTAAGTACTGTCTAGTTATTGTGGATGATTATTCTCGCTTCACTTGGGTATTCTTTTTGCAGGAAAAATCTCACACCCAAGAAACTTTGAAAGGATTCTTGAGACGGGCTCAAAATGAGTTCGACTTGAGGATCAAGAAGATAAGAAACGACAACGGGACGGAGTTCAAGAACTCACAAATCGAAGGCTTTCTTGAGGAGGAGGGCATCAAGCATGAGTTCTCTTCTCCCTACATGCCACAACAAAATGGTGTAGTGGAAAGGAAGAATAGAACTCTATTGGACATGGCAAGGACCATGCTTGATGAGTACAAGACTTCGGATCGGTTTTGGGCGGAGGCGGTCAACACCGCCTGTTATGCCATCAACCGGTTATATCTACACCGAATCCTCAAGAAGACATCATACGAACTCCTAACCGGTAAAAAGCCCAATGTTTCATATTTTAGAGTCTTTGGTAGCAAATGTTTTATTCTTGTTAAAAGGGGTAGAAAATCTAAATTTGCTCCTAAGGCTGTAGAAGGCTTTTTACTAGGATATGATTCAAACACAAGGGCATATAGAGTCTTTAACAAGTCCTCTGGACTAGTTGAAGTTTCTTGTGACATTGTGTTTGATGAGACTAACGACTCTCAAGTAGAGCAAGTTGATCTTGATGAGCTAGATGATGAAGAGGCTCCGTGCGTTGCACTAAGGAACATGTCCATTGGGGATGTGTGTCCTAAGGAATTCGAAGAGCCTCCACAAACACAAGATCAACCATCTTCCTCCATGCAAGCATCTCCACCAACTCAAGATGAGGATAAGGCTCAAAATGATGAAGGAGAAGATCAAGAAGTTGAGCCTCTTCAAGAGGAGGACAATGATCAAGGGGGAGATGCCCATGATCAAGACAATGAAGATGAACAAGTTCCAAGACCGCCACACCCAAGAGTCCACCAAGCAATCCAACGAGATCACCCCGTGAACACCATCCTCGGTGATATCCAAAAGGGGGTAACTACTCGATCTCGTGTTGCTCATTTTTGTGAACATTACTCTTTTGTTTCCTCTATTGAGCCACACAAGGTAGAGGAAGCACTTCAAGATTCGGATTGGGTGGTGGCGATGCAAGAGGAGCTCAACAATTTCACCAGAAATGAGGTATGGCATTTAATTCCACGTCCTAATCAAAATGTTGTAGGAACCAAGTGGGTCTTCCGCAACAAACAAGATGAGCATGGTGTGGTGACAAGGAACAAAGCCCGACTTGTGGCCAAGGGATATTCACAAGTCGAAGGTTTGGATTTCGGTGAAACCTATGCACCCGTAGCTAGGCTAGAATCAATTCGCATTTTACTTTCCTATGCTACTTACCATGGCTTTAAGCTTTACCAAATGGACGTGAAAAGTGCCTTCCTCAATGGACCAATCAAGGAAGAGGTCTATGTTGAGCAACCTCCCGGCTTTGAAGATAGTGAGTACCCTAACTATGTATATAAACTCTCTAAGGCGCTTTATGGGCTCAAGCAAGCCCCAAGAGCATGGTATGAATGCCTAAGAGATTTTCTTATCACTAATGGCTTCAAAGTCGGAAAGGTCGATCCTACACTCTTTACTAAAACACTTGAGAATGATTTGTTTGTATGCCAAATTTATGTTGATGATATCATATTTGGGTCTACTAACGAGTCTACATGTGAAGAGTTTAGTAGGATCATGACACAAAAATTCGAGATGTCTATGATGGGGGAGTTGAAGTACTTCTTGGGATTTCAAGTGAAGCAACTCCAAGAGGGCACCTTCATTAGCCAAACGAAGTATATTCAAGACATTCTAAACAAGTTTGGGATGAAGGATGCCAAGCCCATCAAAACACCCATGGGAACCAATGGGCATCTCGACCTCGACACGGGAGGTAAATCCCTAGATCAAAAGGTATACCGGTCGATGATAGGTTCTTTACTCTACTTATGTGCATCTCGACCGGATATTATGCTTTCCGTATGCATGTGTGCAAGATTCCAAGCCGATCCTAAGGAAGCTCACCTTAGGACTGTAAAATGAATCTTGAGATATTTAGTTTATACTCCTAAGTTTGGCCTTTGGTACCCTAGGGGATCCACATTTGATTTAATTGGTTATTCGGATGCCGATTGGGCGGGGTGTAAAATTAATAGAAAGAGCACATCGGGGACTTGCCAGTTCTTGGGAAGGTCTCTGGTGTCTTGGGCTTCAAAGAAGCAAAATTCCGTAGCTCTTTCTACCGCCGAAGCCGAGTATATTGCCGCAGGCCATTGTTGCGCGCAATTGCTTTGAATGAGGCAACCCCTTAGGGACTATGGTTACAAATTAACCAAAGTTCCTCTTCTATGTGATAATGAGAGTGCAATCCGTATGGCGGATAATCCCGTTGAGCATAGTCACACTAAACACATAGCCATTCGGTATCATTTTCTAAGGGATCACCAACAAAAGGGGGATATTGAGATTGCATACATTAACACCAAAGAACAATTAGCCGATATCTTTACCAAGCCACTAGATGAACAAACATTTAACAAACATAGGCATGAGCTGAATATTCTTGATTCTCGGAATTTTTTTGATGTTTTGCACACATAGCTCATTAGTATACCTTTGATCATGTCTCTTTTTCATACTATGACTAATGTGTTTTCAAGTATATTTCAAACCAAGTCATAGATTGAAAGGGAATTGGAGTCTTCGGTGAAGACAAAGGCTTCCACTCCACTCCATCGAATTACTCATCTTTCGCCGTCGCTCCATGCAACTCTCCAACTTTGGTATAATCTTCACTCTTATGTTATTTACCATAGGGAGAGAAAGCATAGGGCTTATATTTCACTCAAGTATCCGTTTTTGGCGATTCATGCCAAAAGGGGGAGAAAGTATTAGCCCAAAGCAAAAGGACGGCACCACCACCCATTTTCAAAAATTTGAGTTAAGAAAAGATTTCTCAATTGGTAATTTTTCAATCAGTATCTTGATAGAATTTCAAATTAGAACAACCTCTTCAAAACTAATATCTAAAACCCTCTTGAACACTAAGAGGGGGATTTAGTTAAGGGGGAGTTTTGTTTAGTCAAAGGAAAAGCATTTGAAACAGGGGGAGAAAATTTCAAATCTTGAAAATGCTTCTCAAAACCTTATTTATTTACCTTTGACTACTTGCAAAAGGACTTTGAAAAGAATTTGCAAAAACAAAACATGTGGTGCAAGTGTGGTCTAAAATGTTAAAAATAAAGAAATCAATCCATGCGCATCTTATGAAAATTTATTGGTTCAATTCTTAGTATCCTTTGCACTTACATTATGCAAACCAGTTCAATTATGCACTTCTATATTTGCTTTGGTTTGTGTTGGCATCAATCACCAAAAAGGGGGAGATTGAAAGGGATATAGGCTTACACCTTTTTTCCCAAATTGATTTTGGTGGTTGAAATGTCCAACACAAATAATTGGACTAACTAGTTTGCTCTAGATTATGAGTTCTACAGGTGCCAAAGGTTCACAACTAACCAATAAAATGACCGAGAAATGATTCAAATATTGAGAGCTAAAGTCAGCCGAAGTGTGTCCTGGTCTGGCGCACCGGACTGTCCGGTGTGCCACCGGACAGTGTCCGGTGCACCAGGGACTTCAACTACGAACTGCTCACCTTCGGGAATTCTGGAGGCCGCTCCGCTATAATTCACCGGACTGTCCGGTGGCGCACCGGACTGTCCGGTGTGCTAGCAGAGCAACGGCTACTTCGCGCCAACGGTCGTCTGTAGAAGGCATTAAATGCGCTACAGTGCGCGCCAGAGTCAGAGCAGAGCCAGATGGCGCACCGGACACTAAACAGTGCCTGTCCGGTGCACCACCGGACTGTCCGGTGGCCCAGAAGACAGAAGCTCCAACGGTCAGAATCCAACGGTTTGATGACGTGGCAGGCGCACCGAACAGTGTCTGGTGGCGCACCAGACTGTCCAGTGCGCCATGCGACAGCAGCCTTCACCAAACGGCTAGTTTGGTGGTTGGGGCTATAAATACCCCCAACCACCCACCATTCATTGCATCCAAGTTTTCTGACTTCCCACACCTTACAAGAGCTATAGCATTCAATACAAGACACACCAAAGAGATCAAACCCTCTCCAAGTCCAAAGATCACTCCCAATCAAATAGTGACTAGTGAGAGAGTGACTTGTGTTCATTTGAGCTCTTGCGCTTGGATTGCTTCTTTTTCTCATTCTTTCTTGTGATCAACTCAATTGTAACCAAGGCAAGAGACACCAATTGTGTGGTGGTCCTTACGGGGACTTTGTGTCCCGTTTGATTGAGAAGAGAAGCTCACTCGGTCTAAGTGACCGTTTGAGAGAGGGAAGGGTTGAAAGAGGCCCGGTCTTTGTGACCACCTCAACGGGGAGTAGGTTTGCAAGAACCGAACCTCGGTAAAACAAATCATCGTGTCTCACTCTTTATTTTCCCACGATTTGTTTTTCACCCTCTCTCTCAGACTCATTCATATTTCTAACGCTAACCCGGCTTGTAGTTGTGCTTAAGTTTATAAATTTTAGATTCGCCCTATTCACCCCCCCCCTCTAGGCGACTTTCAAAGAGCACGCACAAAACTTCATTCCTAACCTGAGAAACACCTCCCACTCTCTCTCACACACCTCTTGCCTCTCCCATTTCAAATCTTTGGAGAGAAATCTTTGAGTGAGATTGAAGAGCTGTGGTTTTTGTGCTTCATCTCCAAATCCTTCTTGTTCTTCTTGATTCGAGCTTCGGTACTACATTGAGTTCTTTGTGGATTCATTACTCTTGGAGCTTCTAGCTCCTAGACGACTAGGTGTCTCTTGTGAGTCTCCAAATCTTGTGGAAGACCACAAGAAAGTTTGTATTACCCGCTCGTTTGAGCAAATCTTAGTATGTGTGCTTGACCTTTGTGGTCGGCAAAGGGAGGATTAGGGTTGAAAGAGACCCGACTCTTTGTGGGCGCCTCAACGAGGAAGTAGGGCACCTTGGTGGTGTGACCGAACCTCGGGATAAATCTTGTGTCCCTTGTGTTCTTGCTCATTGTGTTTGTTTGTGTTCTTCGTTCTCTCACCATTCCGTGGAAGATTTGTTTATATATTTTGGTGTGTGGATTTTAAGAAGTGCCCTTCTCAGATATACTACTTTAAACCCTATGGATCAACTAGAACATCTCATTTCCAAAGTTAACTAGGTGGATTTTGAGATCAATTCAATTTTATATCTCATTCTTTAGTTGAGCTCGTGCAAACCGATTGTACCGGTTTTGACACCGGTTGAACCGGTTTTACCCAGTTCGTTTCTAGTTTTTGTTGAAAAAGTTTCCACTTGCCTATTCACCCCCCTCTAGGCAACTTTCAATTGGTATCGGAGCCTAATCTTCATTCTAACGCTTAACCGCGTGAGGAAAAGATCATGTCGAGGGGACTAAGAAATGAAAGTGCTTCTAAGCTTGAAAAAGTTGAGGTTGTCTCGACTTCATCTTTTGGTGCAGATGTTGATCATAGGGCAATAGATCTTGCCATGAGAATCGCCGAAAGGATGTTCCTCAAAATGAAGGAAGATGAGGCGAAGAACATGATTGAAAAAGAAGAAAATGATTGATGGAGACCAAACGACGAATCCACCTCTTCACAAGGTTTGTCTTTCAAATCCACTTCTCATATGTGCTTTGTCGCTAATGGGAGTGACAGTGAAAGCGAAAGTGAGGATGAGGAGGAGCATGAAAGTGATAGTGAAGATGAGGATGATCTTCAACAATTCTTCGCTCAACTAAGCAAGAAAAATCGGATGAGTTTGCTCAAACTCATGAAAAGAGCAGAAGAACAAAAAGAAATGCTTCATAAGCAAGAAGATTTCCTCATCAGAAAAATTGAAGATTTAGAGAACTTGACCAAAGAGCATGAGAAGCTAAAGTGCTCTCATGATGATTTGGTCCAAAGGTATGAAGACATTTCAATTGAGCAAATTAAAGATGTTAATCATTCATCATATATTGCTCAATTAGAAAATAAAAATGTTATGCTCAAGAACACAATAGAAAAGCTAAATATTGAAAATCTAGCTTTGCAAGAAAAACATGATATGCTTGTGTGCTCTCATAATAAATTGATGGATTCACATATCATGTTAGAAATGACTCATGAGGTTGTGTTAACTAATTTGAAATCATATCAACCTCACATATGCACATGTACTCAAATAGAAACTTTATTATCATGTGCTAACAATTGTTGTTATCAAGCAAGCCAATCTTCCATTGAGCTAGAAATTTCAGGAATTAGTGATATTTCTATCACACAAGAAAATAAAGAGCTAAAGGAAGAAGTTGGAAGGCTAAGAAGGAGCTTAACTTTTTTTAAGGGAAAGTGTCATACTCAACCTTCTCACGATAACCGTGATAACATGGTGAAGAAGCTTGAGAAGGGGATAACCGTAGCATGCACAAACCCCCTTCAAAAGAATGCTAAGTTCCCTAAGAAAGGCATGAGCAAACATCAAGAGAAGAAAGCAAAAGCTCATGACAAGTGCCTCAACCATGCCTCCACATGCTCCACACAAGGTAACAAACAAGCCACTCTACCAAATAAGAGAAGATGCACTAGAAAGTGTTATCAATGTCATGAGAAGGGACATGATATTAAGTCATGTCCCTACATAAAAGATAGTGGCTTAACTTTAGAAAGAAAGAGGCTCACTAACCATGTAGCAAACAAGAAGCAAGGCAAGAAGGAGTCTTGCGAAATTAAAAAATAGATTTGCTACACTTGCCGAAGAAAGGGACACCTATGCAAGGATTGTCCCATGAGTAAGTATCCTAAGCCTACCATGTCAATTCATTCATATTCGCTTAGGAGACCCAAAAAAGACATTTGTGCTAGAAAGGTAATTAGTTCACCTAAAACTAGCAAAAGGCCATTTCGGTGCCTAAGTACTTATTAGCTAACCTTGGTGGACCCATCCAAAAATGGGTACCAAAATGTACTTAATAAGTTTGCAGGTACCCAGAGATGATATGAAGCTTTGGGGTGCTTGAGCAGTTTAACTCGATTCTTATCTCAAGCTATCAATCTTACATTGTCTATCCTTTAAGATTGACCCAAAGATGAATTGAGTTGTTATATCACTAACTTCATATTCATCTCTAGCAAGAAATTGTGTTGTAGGAAATAAGGATTAACCTTTGTGGGAATCAAGCAAAAGGCCTACAACTAAGGGACATCCAAAAGATGGTAAAAATTAAATCTTAGGTGCACATTGCTTTTAATTATTATATTCCTTTGTGTCTTTTGTAGCCACATAGGAAAAATGAAGCACATGAGAATGAACTTAAAATATTTTACTGTGCCTTGGAAAAGTTCCAATCATATGGTAGATTGCAAGTTTATATTTTTATATTATGACAATCTACATGCTTTAAATTGGTTGTATGTATCTTGTGGCATATTTCAAATTTATTATCGTATTATTGCCATGACCTAGACATAAAGAGGATTAACCCATGTTCTTAAATGAATAGAGTGCTAAGTAAGAAATTCAAATTCTTAAAGCACTTACCAAAGGGGGAATTCTCTATATGACTAGAGTTGTGAGACTAATGTTTCTATCGAAGTGTTTATGTAGTCTCACAACATGAGAATGTGTTTGTCAAATGGAATGTGTCATTCAACATTCAAATAAGATCAATACAAGATTATGTGATGTATTCCTTCTTGTTTAAATTGGTTTTTGAGTCTTCTACATTAATCACTCACCATGTTATGAATTAAACTTGCCCTATAAACTTAATTAAATAATCATGCTACTTTTATCTTGTTTCAATTAATGTTATGCATGATGCTTGTAAGGGTAATTTAGTTCATATCATGAGGTTTCCTTATTTTAGTAACCTTTTTATCATTCATATACTAGAGGTTGCTAAAAAGAAAGATATTGCTTGTGTTTCTAATGTAATCTCTTTTAAGATATTTCATGGAAATTCATAAGTAGAGATAGTGCTCTTTCAATTGGTAAAATCACAAGCATTAAAGGTTAATCTTCACCTAAAAGAAAGAATAGGAATGCTCAAGGCAAAGGTATGGAACAAATTGCTTCAATTGGTAGTTGATCAATAGTGGTTCCTTTCAAGTGGCATTCTTTCAATTGGTAATAATATATTCTATGGAAAGGAATGCCAATATGAAGGTTAAATTCCTTTTGGCTTAAATTTGTAAATTAGTGCATATTGTTAATTCACTCCTCCATGTGTATTAACTTAAAAGGAATTTAATTTATGCCTTTACGCCTCATAAATGATGATTTGTTTGCCATTCATATATAAATACCATCATTTATTAAATACTTCCTTGTACCACTAATATCTCTTTTTCAAAGTGCTTTTTAGACTAGTTTTAAAAGGAAAAGAGATAACAAGCTAAAGAAGGAAGTCTCCACAAATGAAGAAAAGAAGAATACTTAGATGACACCATCTCATATAGTAAGATCTTTCAATTGATATAACAAATGGTGCATTCTGTATGGTGGTAAGTATTCTTAGGCATAATTTAATTCATTGCAAATTTGTCATGCCTTGACCAATATATGTAATGTACTCCTCATGAGACTCTTAACTGAATTGAAAGTGCATTTGGCAAGTCATTCAAATACTTGATGCACATATCTAGTGGGAGCACATTATATATATCTTGTGTCATAGAGAATAAGTTTCCCTTGAGTAAGCTATACTAAGACAAACCATAATGGTAAATTTGTATCTCATTCATATGGATTGTAATCTTCGTTTTCCAAATAGCTACTCTTGATGTAGTTTAAAATTTCCTTTATCTTGTATCAAGTACATAATAATCCTTTTTGTTGATATTCATCATATGCATATGCACTAACATGGATATGATTTTTGAACTATAAAAGGTGTAATTAGTGATCCATACTCTCTAAAATTTGGAAACTTACAAATTGATATCTTAGAAATCTACTTCAATCGATATCCATATGCTTCACACTGGATTGGATCACTAAGTTGTAAATTCCATGCATAACTTGTCCTCATTGGTTATATGATATGAATGCTTGTGTGACTAACCTTGTAAGCTAGGTGCACTTAAGGTCAAGCTAGGTACATTATCAAGAAGACGTTCACCAATGATGATGTATCAATAAAAGTTGAAGCCAAGAATAGGTCCCTAAGAAACAACCATGGACGAAGGGCACTTGGCTACAACCCATCTAAGCATATAACATGATCAACATGGGTTGTTTGAAGAGCAAGTTAAGTGAAATGTAACAAAAGGAGAAAAGGCTCCTATTCTTAACTCTAGCTCTTATCTATGTGATTACATATTGACTTGAAACCACGTAAGATGGTTGTCAAGTATATGTGGGTACTCAAGGCTCTTACTACTAATCTCAAAGGACCCAATTCAAATTGGGTACCAAGATATGAAGCTTAAACTTGTTTGTAGGATCACTCCTTCAATGGATCAAGTTGGGTGCTCGATAATGAATGTATAAATCAGATTTGGAGATAGTAGCAAGGGTGGTAACAACTGAATCTCAAGTGCATATTATTTTCAAATCTTATCTTTTTTGTGACTTGTGTAGCCACTAAGGAAAAAGAAGCACTTGAGGATATACATCAGTTGTTGATTATGAAACAACGGTCCAATTGGAAGATGAATGAATATTATCATATGGTCAATAATCCAAAATTATGTGACGTATTCTCTATCTAGTTAATTTGGATTTGATTCTTCTATATTAGACACTCACCATAATATGGATTAAGTCAGCCCTTTAGACTTCATTGAACAACCATGCATATTATCCATGTCATTCAAAATATATTGTGCATAAGGGCTCAAGGGAAATTTAGTCCATATTATGAGGTTTCTCTATTTTTAGCAACTCGCTTGCCTTCCACATATAAAGGGCTGCTAAATAAGAAACTAGTGCTTGTGCTACTAATGCCATCTCTTGTGTTGAGTTTATCCAAAGAAAATCTATGTTAAGAGATGGTGCTTGTTTTAAATTGGATAAATCACAAGCTTAAAGGATACTATTCAACTAAAGTAAGATGAAGTTGATAAGAGGCCAAGGTATGAAAACTTACTCTCATTCAGTTGTTTTAGTATTCTATCCTTAGTGGGATGTACCATAGTATAGGTTAATTTCCTTGCAATATAAAATGTTCAATAGTGCATATAACTTTGACATCAACTATATGTGTGCACTAATTTAAAGGAATTTAATCTATCCTTTTGGGTTTCAAGAATGATTATTCATTTTCCATCCACATATAAGGATAATCATTTGTGAAACCCTCCCTTGTGTTTTTAATGCTCTCTTTTCTAAGTGTTTCAACAAGGTCCTTCCAAGTGCTTTCAAGATGGATTGAAAATCTACGGATATAAGAGTCTTGGTTCTTTCAATCATTGAGTTTCAATGGGTCTCATATCAAGTATGATCGAACCAAGCAAAGATTAATAAAGTTCAAGATCACTTGGTTGGATGAAATCATAAAAGAAAAGAAAGCACAGTGATTCAAGAAGGGAGTTACACTTTTTTGTCAACCAAATAATGAAGATGTAGTGACATATTTATATGATATCCTTCATTATGAGGTTTGAGGTTCATATTAGCATGCTTTACCCTTCAGGATTTCAATTGATATACTTTCAGTTCTTAAACTTCAATTGGTTTAATTTTCATCATCTATGTAAAGCATGTTATGTTAAACCAAGATATATTGCAAACATCTCCTTGAACCTCGTATTGTTGATGTGCATAAGTGTACTTTGTGTACTCGTGCATGAACAAATTGAGGGAGAGTTTAGCCTATATCTTGTGAGGCTAATGATTTCTTTCAAGTTCATGTTTTGTAGTATCACACCTTGGAGAACATCAAATGAGGATGAATGGTTCCATAAAAATGGTAAAGCATTTACCACATGTCACCTTATGGATTAGTTCTATTGAGGAACGATATGTGTTCTCTAGCATGATTTCAATTGTTGCAAATTTATTATGCCTTGACCAAGATATATGATGAACCCCTTTAAGGGCCTGTTTGGCATGGCTCCAGAGCAAAACTCCAAGGAGGAGCTGGCCAGAGCATGCCAAACACCCTAACTCCAGAGTTGTAAACTCTATGGAGTTTTTGGAGCTGCAGTACAATTTTTTGGAGTACCTCTTTTGCTGCTCTGAAAACTCCAAAAAAGCAACCTAGTCATGGAGTTTTGAGTTATTTACCCGCCATTGCCACTGGTTATGATAAACAATCTAAACTCTGGAGCAGAGCTGCTCCACCCAGAGTTTTAGAGTAGAGCTGCTCTGGGGTGGAGCAGAGCCATGCCAAACACACCCTAAGAATCTTAATTGAATCAAGTGCATGTTACAAGTAATTCGAGTACCTTATGCATACATTTAGGGGAGCTCATTCTATATCCTGTGTCCTTAAATACTAACATTTTCTTTTTGTGAACTTGTGTAGTCCTTTGAAAAGAATGGGTTTCTCTTGATTTTTTTAAGAGGATAAGTTTCTCTTTGGCATGCTAAATTTACTCAATCCATGTCGTAATGAAGACTGATGGGCATGAATGAAAATCATCTTGCTTTGTGCAAAAATAATGTCAATCCTGTCAAAACACTAAGTTGAAAATTGATGATCATGATGGAGAACATGTGGCATAAAACAAAGGTGTGTCATTCCATGAACTATTGTATTACCTTTGTACATCTAGTTACATGCTAGTGTGTGAATATATATGCAATATCTTAAGTCCCACCATAAGGTTGCACTTGTGGTGATGATTAAAGAATCTCTAGATATTTGATTAATACCTCTTGTGGTGATGTCATAAGTTAGTATTAAGTCATCTTAGTGAGGTATGAGTCAAATATGCTAACTTCTCAAGAATCTTAGCTTAAAATATTGCATATCATGTCTATTAGTATACCTTTTGATTATGAGTAATTCCTTCAATTGGTACAATTTCACATTTTCATACTTTATTTGTACCAAGGTTCAAATTGTAGAACTTAATCCCCGGGCCTCACAAGTCCAAGTGGATAAGCTAAACAAGTATTCATCACTTGTATGCATATATTTAGGGGGAGAATGGTCTATAATTTGAATCTTTGAGACTAACTTCATTTTCAAGTCTAATATGTGTGTAGTCTCAAATTAGAAAGAAATTTTCGGGCAAAGACAATCGCTTCCACTGTAAATTTTGATGGGATCAAAGATTATTTGCTCCTAGAAATGTATCTTTTATACATTTCATAAAAGAATGAGTTTCTCTTGTATATGCTACTCCAACATCATCTAAAATTGGTAAATATGTATCACATCCTTTTGGATTGCAAATATCTGAAGTAGCATAGCTTATAAATTCTCCTGTCTAGAACTTAATTGATTAAATAGCGCACATATTTCTTATGTTGCATGATTATGTTCAATTGATACTCATTTTATGCCAATGGTACTTAAATTACAAATAAGTACTCTCAACTGGTATCAACTGAATTCATATATATGTGTGCAATAAATCTTGAGGAGAAGTTAGTGTAATATGCAATTAGTGATCTGCTTATCTAACAAATTGTATCAACTGGTGGTTTTCAATTGATATTGTCCGTACATGATCACTAGCTGTAGAATCCATACTTGTGCAATTTTCATGTTGCATCTTGTTGTGATAAGAAAATACTAGGTGACGTCTAGACTCCAAGTATTGAGTTCCACCTTCGATTTAGTATGACAATCTTCATTTAATATCTTGGACTTATGTCACAACTATACCAACAAGAGCGTGCAAATGAATTCTAAATCCAACAAAAGTCTGGCAACCCCTTGAAAAGGTAAAACGCAAAGGTACAACACTTCATGTCACTTCTACATTACTTTTGTGTCATCTAAGGACCCTTTTCATGATAGCGTGTTTAAATCTTGCTTAATCAAAATTTCTTCCAATTATATCATTTGTATCCTTTTTGGAGATTTATGACAAAGGGGGAGAAATTGTGCATTAAAGCTTACCTTTATTCCTATGTAACTAAGTGTTAGAAGACTTTTGGAAAGGGGGGAAATAATTAACAAAAAGGGGGAATCATAAGAAAAACATAAGATGTATAAAGTTGATGAGTGCATACTATGTCATGAGCATCACATTTATTTTACGACACATTGCACCCTATGAATAGTATGATATAAGTTGTCTCCATACTTTGACCCAAATATGTGCTTTTGGCATTTGAGTACAAAATTGGTATTTTTTGAAATGCACATATTTAGGGGGAGGAAACTATATCATAGGATTCAAAATATTATTTATAAAATCTTATGTAAGCTTTAAATGTGTTGTCATCAATCACCAAAAAGGGGGAGATTGAAAGTGCATTAATCCCTTTTGTGAGTTTTGGTGATTTGGATAACAACACATTTAAAGGTCTAACAAGTTTGCTAAGTGTTGAACAGGAAATCCAGTATGATGAACATACTTGAATAGTGTATAATGATCAGTGAACAAAAGTTCAACACAAGGTTAAATAACCAGTGAGACAATGCAAATGGATATAATATGTGTTGGGGACTTGTTCTCAAATGCTATGAATTAAGAACAAGGCAACACAAAATGTTAAAGGTTAATGCCCTTCGTCCTTTGAAGCATTATTTCCCTTAGGATATAATGATCTTCAGTCGAAGGTCATGAAGGACGTACCTTCATCATCGCAGTATATGTTAATGAAAGAAGAAGCATGTGAAATATAAGAGACAACATGAATAATCATATAACATTATTAATTCAACTTTATTACATTATCATGGATAAACAGAAATAATATAAAATTACAGTTGTACCTTCGGCTTGACAGAAGGAGATAGTACAAGCGTGACGCACGAGCGAGTACAAGTCAGCGTGAATAGTATGGGGGTACTGTTCATCTATTTATAGGCACGGGGCGCAGCCTGTGTGAAATTACATTTATACCCTTTTCAATCGGTTACAATCATGACACAAACTATCATGGGTCAATCTGTCTTTTCATCTTTAAGTCGGTGCAACCCTTCGTCTCAAAGCATGTTGTCATGCCGAAGTTCCCTGGAAGGTAGCTTCGGCGTTATTTCTGTGCTGATCTTCCGAAGGTGTTTCTTCTTACAGGACCTTCGGCTACAAAGCAGACCCCCAACAGTAGCCCCTTCATGATGATAGATCGTTTTTCGTAACGAGCTTGATCCGTGAAAAATTGTCCTAGGCTTCGGGATGTCGAAGGTCCGAAAAACACCTTACCTGAGCTCGTTGCCGAGAAACGATTAAAATAATCCGAGCGCGAGGTGGCCCCACCATGCGGCAGGTACACGTGATCTGGCGATTCATCTCCCACGCACCGTGGTCCACCGTTCAGTGGGTGCGGGTAACTATTGAGCGGGTGCGGGCGACTTGACGATTCACCTTCACACCTGCAGCACTATATAAATAGACGGGTAGGTGTGAAGTTACCACAGCATTCATTGTCATTGCACTGTTGTGCTGCTGAAAAATTTAACAATAGCCGAAGCTTTCTCATCGCATTCTCAAGCCAAACATCATTTTGATCTAGCTTCGTCATCAGAGGGAGCTTCGTCAAAACTATAAAAATCATCAACATTAGTAAGAATTGTAAGGAATTCAACACCTGATGGCCCGTTCCTCTGCTAGGGTGACCCATGACGGAGAGGAGGCCGAAGCCACAGAGACTGCCCCAATCTCTGAAGTGATGAAACAATCGGGTCTGGTTGTGATAGAGGGAGCTACTGACGAAGGTGCATCTGCTGCCGAAGCTGAATATGCTGACATTGAAGAAGACATTGTTGATGAAGAAGAGGAAGATTATAACGCTCTCATGCCAGCCAAACCGAGCCACTTGGACTTTGGAAAATCTACTGTTTCTGAGGCTGATATGCCTATGATGATAAAGCTAGGCTACTTCGGAGAAGTTGAGAAAAAGCTGGTTCGTTTTGGCGGGGGAAGAAACCACTCCGACACCGGAAAATGATGAGGTGGTAGTTTTGAGGAGTTTCTTCAGAGCGGGATTGAGGTTTCCTTTGAATGAAATGATTGGGGAAGTTTTGGAAAATTACGAAATCTATCTTCATCATGTGACTCCTAACGCTATCGTTAGGCTTAGCGTCTTCATCTGGGCACTCCGAAGCCAAGGAATAGACCCAAATGCTGAAGCTTTTTGCCGAGTGCCCGAGCTTCACTATCAGACGAAGGCCAGAGAAGATGGTCTTTATGAGAATTTTGGTTGTTACAACTTCGCTTATTGTAAAGATATGAAGACTCCGGTGGTTAGCTATCGCACCAAGTGGCCAACTGGTTGGAAAAATGAGTGGTTTTATGTTAAGGCCGATGAGAAGAAGAGGGAGAAGCTCAAGATGCTAGTATTGAGCCCGCTAAGCTTAAGCTTCGGGTTGACTAGGCCCCTGTGCCGCATGTCAACGGGGTCACCGTGCCAAGAAGCTATGGCAGAATTCCGGATGGTAGCCGAGAAGATCAGCACTAGAGATCTAGTCCAAGAATATCTGACCTATAAGGTGTTCCCGACATTGAGTGAATGGAACATGCCGAAGCTAAAGGGGACAAAGGAGAAGAATGAACTTGTGCGACTGCCATATCGGTTCAAATTTGAGAAATAGTTTAAAGTGTCATGCCAAGAATGGTTAGAAATGATAGAAACCATGTGCAACAAAATTTTGTGTAATTACACTAAGAAAGAAGATCAGCTGATGACCGTGGCCTTCGGCACCCGACCGAAGCGAAGGTTGAATCGGGTGATGGATGCATTGAATTTTGAATATCCTGACTATGAGCGATTGAACAAAGGTGTCGAAGGCCAAAAGAGAAAGAGGATTATTAGTGTTCTAAGCAGACATGCTGCTAGAATGGTGAAAGAAGATGAAGAAATTCTGAAAAAGAGAAAATCCAACCCTGAGCCGAAGGTGGCTGCTCCGAAGAAGAGGAAGGCTGCGGCTCTGAAGCCAAAGACAATTGAGATAGAGGAAGAGACTCCTTCAACACCTTCTGCTGCTGACGTAGAAGAAATTCTAAAGGTAATGACTGAATCCTTACCTATCAAGCTAAGTACATTGGGGCCGCATCTGACGAAGCTTTTATAGAAGAAGAAGGAGCCTTCGGCAGCGAAGAAGTCTGCTGGGCCAAAAAGGCGGAGGATTATTACTGTAATTGAAACTATTGAAGAAACACCACCGCCGGCCTTAGCATCAAAGATAACACCTGCTGCCAAAGTTGCTACAGCTACTGAAGCTGCAACTGCCGAAGCTGCAATGGCCGAAGATACAAATCTGGAGAGCACATTTTCTGATATTGATAAAATGCTTTTGAATATGGTCGCGGAAGAAGGCCGCTGCAGCCGCCGAATAGACCCTGGCCACAGTGCCTGGAAAAGGGAAGGAGATCACCGAAGATACTTCAGAGGAAAAGGACTTCAATTTTCAAAACCTAATTGGTCAAGAATTATCTAAGGCTGAAAAAGAGGAGCTCAGAGATTATGCTATATCCTGTGGTTACAAACCAGGAGCGTTGCTCTTCGGCGGTATTGACGATGGAAGCTTAGGATGCCTCCGAGACTGAACTGGAGCGAAGGTTATCAGTACTCTGTCGAAGAGTATTGGTTTCCTGAAGCTTGAGGCCGACATAAGCCGCTACCGACGACAGCATATCGTCGGTAGTTTGTTCTATTCTAATTTCAAGGTAAAATTTTTTCCTTCGGCTTTTCATTATTTTACGATGAAGGTGATTGCTGATGAAGGTTATTTTGCATAGAGTATGCTATTAAGTAAAGCCTTTAGGATGCAACGAGACCTCGAGGATAAGAAAACTAAGGTTATAATTGAAGGCTTGGAAAAGAAAATTAAAGATCATGAAGCCGCTCTTGAGAAGAAAGATTTTGTTCTTCAGACGATGGAGGGTTCACTGACAGAAGCCCAAGCCGAGATCGCTAGATTAAACAGTGAATTCCTCCTGAAATCAGAAAATTTTGAGCAAGAAAAGAAGAATCTCGATACGAAGCTTAAAGCCGAAGTCGAAAAGAGTTTAAATTTGCAGAAATCATTGAAGGAGCTTCAGAATAAATGCCTAGACTTCAGCAACCGATGCGTGCAACGGCTGAAGCAGGTCTTCAACTCAGTTGGAGCCAGTTCTGAGAAATTTGAACCTTCAGTTGAAGACCTGTCAGGCACCTTCGAACATATTGAGGGCGAAGTTGATGCACTTGACGAAGTTATAGCTGGGCATGGTGACTTCTGTGCTCTTCTAGCTTCTTGGGGCACAGTTGTTGCTTTCATGAAAACCAGTTGCACGCATGGGAAGATCGTCAATAGACCTAACTTCAGCTTATCACCAGCAGACTTAACTGATATCCCCAGCCTGGCCCGAAGCATAGGAAATAGATTCATAACACAAATCTCGACGAAGGGTGGGCGAAGCTTAGTTGGTGACGAAGCTCGAAGTCACCTCAAGCCGGTAATAAACTCATACCTGGTGCTTACCTTCTCCTTGAAACTTGATTTTACCTTATAACGCTTTGTTATGTACAGGATGACGAAGTCGAAGAGCAATGATCCGAAGCTTGGCGGATAATGATGAAGCGATGAAGCTGAAGACACTGCTATGAAAAAGCTCTAGAGAAATTCTTGAATTAACCTTGTAAAAAATATTGTAATTTAAGAATCAGATATTACTCTGTAAATTTGTCCATACCTTGTAATATATTTTTACCTTTCCATCCATGTATGAACTGCTTTGATGTGAATGAAACTTGTATTTTTTGAGCCGAAGGCGAAAAACACCTTCCCTTCTTTTTCGTACACAACGAAGCATAAATCTGCTTCTTTTTGCTCTCGCCGAAGCCTTGTCATTAGAGGCGAAGCAACTGTCTGTACTTCTATGATATGATGATGATGATCCTACAAATGTCTAAATGAATGAATATGAATGCAATGAATGATGTGATGTATTGTGCAAATGAATGTCCATACACACGCTTACGAATCCACATCCAGACTCTGCATTCCCTTAGGAACAACTGAAATCTCTTTGTCGTTTATTTTTTGGCTTCACCGCTTATTTTTCGGTGTAAGTTCTGCATCCCCTTAGGAACGTCTTTTGAACTTCTTCGCCTTCTATTTCGGCGGTATAAGTTCTGCATCCCCTTAGGAACGTCTTTTGAACTTCTTCGCCTTATATTTCGGTGGTATTTGGCTCTGCATTCCCTTAGGAACGACTTTTGAGTAGAAAACTTACGCTGCGCTCCTTTAGGAACGACTTTTTATAGCTTCGTCGTGCTCTGCATCCCCTTAGGGACGACTTTTGAGCTTCTCCCTGGTTTTTTCCTTTTTTCTGCACTCGATGGTGCATGCTCAGATGTTACATTTTACATTCTTTTGGGGGATTTTGCTCTCGTGGAGCTGAATAAGAAAAGAAAAATTACAAGCTATGGCCCCATTAAAAACCTTTATCCCCCTTTAGAAAGGAAAAGGGTGCCATAGGAAAAAATGGTAAAAGATTACATCGAATTATACATAATATCGTCGAAGCTCATCCGCATTCCAAGATCTAGGAATGTCGTTGTCGTCCATATCCTTCAATCTCTAAGAATCGGGCCTTGACGAAGATACCACCAGAAAAGGTCCTTCCCACTTCAGTTGTAGTTTGCCTACTGTGTCCGGATTAGCCACTCTCCGAAGCACCAAATGCCCTGGTTTAATATTTTTCAACCAAACTTTTCTATCGCGCCATTTTATTGTTTCAGCTTGATATTTATTGATATTCTCCACAGCCTGAAGTCTGGTCCCTTCTATAGTATCTTTTGCCACGTGATAATCAGCTTCGTCTTCTGTCGAAGCTACTGTTCTTATTGACCCCGCTTTAGCTTCTTCTGGGGTTATAGCTTCGTCACCAAATAATAACTTGAACGGCGTAAAACCTGTTGATCTTGATATGGTTGTATTGTGGCTCCACGCCACTTTAATCAACTCATCTGGCCACTTTCCTCTAGGCTGATTGAAGATTAGCTTCATTATTCCTGTCATTATAATGTCATTTGCTCTTTCGACAAGTACGTTTGACTCTGGATGCCTGACTGATGCAAAATGAATCTTCGTGCCAATTTGATCACAAAATTCCTTAAAAGTTTCGGCATCAAACTGTGTTCCATTGTCCACAGTTATAGCCTTCGGCGCGCCAAAGCGACAAACAATATTTTGCCAGAAGAATTTCTGGACTGTGACTGAAGTTATTGTGGCCAAAGGCTTCGCTTCAATTCACTTAGAAAAAAATTCTACGGCCACCACAACGTATCTTAAATTGCCTTGTGCTAGTGGAAGTGGGCCTAGCAAATCGAGGCCCCATCTTTGCAACGGCCAGGTAGGCTGTATTAGCTGAGTGAGAGATGAAGGTTGTTTCTGGTCTCTTGCACATTTTTGACAATTTTCACATTTTTGGACTAGCTCTGCTGCATCCGAAGCTGCCTTCGGCCAGTAAAATCCTTGTCGAAACACTTTTCCCAGCAAGGGCCTAGACCCAATGTGAGATCCACATAGACCTGCGTGTATCTCTTTCATTAATTCAATACTTTCAGCTCTTGATAAACACTTGAGAAGTGGAGAACAGACTCCATGTTTATACAATTCCCCTTCTATTACCACATATGGTCTTGTCCTTGCCTCCATTCTCTTATTATAAGCTTCGTCATCTGAAAGACAATTGCCTTGGAGGAAAGATATAATTTCAGTTCTCCAATCTTCACTATGTACTGGAGAAATAGTAAGCACTGCTCTCTCTATGAGTTCAACCGAAGGTGCCTTTATTGTTTCAAAAAATACTTCCGAAGGTAGAGGGAGCCCCTGAGCCGCCGATTTGGCTAGCAAATCTGCATGCTCATTTTCACCTCTTGGAATATATTCTTGACAGAAAAACCTTCGAAAGAAGCCTCCAACCTTCGAACTGTATCCAGATATTTTTCAAGTTTTGGATCTCTTGCCTTGCTACTTTTGTCTACATGGCCAAAAATGACTTGAGAATCAGTTTTCAGGATGGCCCTTCTTATTCCCATTGCCCTTAACTTCCGAAGCCCCAACAGAAGTGCTTCGTACTCAGCAATATTATTTGTGCAACTGAAGTCAAGCTTGGTTGCATAACATGTTCTAACTTTTGAAGGTGCCACTAGGACAGCAGCCGCTCCTGCACCGAAGGTTCCCCAGGATCTATCACAGAACATCGTCCAAGCTTCGGCGTCTTTGTTTATTTCTTCTTCCTGAGCCCCTGGCGTCCAATCAGCGATGAAGTCTGCCAACGCATGGGACTGAATTGAGGATCTATGCACATAGTCAATGGTGAATTCATTAAGTTCTGTAGCCCATTTCCCAATCCTTCCTATAGCTTCTCTGTTCCTCATAATGTCCTTCAGAGGCTGTGATGAAGGAACAATTATGCGATATGCTTGAAAGTAATGCCCAAGCTTTCTGGAAGCCATTAACACAGCATATAGCACCTTCTCCAATTCTGTATATTTTTTCTTTGACAGGCTTAAAACTTCGGAAATAAAGTACACTGGAGCTTGCTTTTTGACTTGGCCATCTAGCTTCTCCTATACAAGTGCCACACTCACTGCAGAATGCGAAGCTGCAACATATAAGAGCAATGGAGCCCCTGGCGAAGGTGGAGTTAATGTTGTTAAATCAATCAAATACTGCTTCAACTCTTCGAAGGCTTTTTGCTGAGCTGGGCCCCATTGAAAGACTTTGGATGACTTCAGTATTTCAAAGAATGGGAGATTTCTTTCTGCTGATCTGGATATGAATCTGTTTAATGATGCTAATCTACCTGCCAGCCGTTGAGCTCCTTTCTTTGTGCTTGGCGGTTCCATCTGAAGGATAGCTTCAATCTTGCTTTGGGTTGACTTCAATTCCCTTCGTTGATACTAGACAGCCAAGGAACTTACCCTTCTTTATCCCAAAAACACATTTTTTTGGATTTAACTTCAAACCAGCTTGCCTGAAGTTCGCAAATGTCTCTTGCAAATCAGTAATGTGATTTTCTTGCTTTGTGCTTTTAACTATAATATCATCAACATAGGTCAGCACATTCCTGCCTATTTGGGAATGAAGGACTCTGGCTGTCATTCTGCTGAAGCTTCCTCCAGCATTTTTAAGCCCCTCAGGTATCCAAAGATAGCAATATGTGCCACTGGGGGTTATGAAGCTAGTCTTCGGCTCATCTTCCTTCTTCATCCAGATTTGGTGGTAGCCTGAGTAACAATCTAGTAGACTCATGAGCTCTGACGAAGCTGCTGCATCTACTAGAGAATCTATTCTTGGCAATGGAAACTCATCCTTTGGACAAGCCTTGTTAAGATCTGTAAAATCAATGCACATTCTCCATTTACCATTGGCCTTCTTCACCATAACAGTGTTAGCTAGCCACTCTGGGTATTTGACCTCTCTGATAACGCCAGCGCTAAGAAGCCTCTTCACTTCGTTCCGAGCACCTTTAGCTTTGTCATCGGACATTTTCTGAAGACTGTTTTCTTGGCCTGAAAGATGGATCCACATTGAGTGAATGTTCAATGACATCTCTGTTGACACCGCAAAGATCATTGGCTGACCAAGCAAAGACATCTTTGTTGTTGAATAGAAATCTAAGCAAATTCTTTTCCTGCTCTTCAGATAATTGAGACCCCAACAGTACCTTTTGTTCTGCTATATATTCACATAGAAGCATAGGCTTTGGTTGATCCACCGAAGCAGCCTTCTCTCTTTTATATCGATACTGCTCACAGGCTTCGGCTCCATCTATGTTATGGATTGCCTTTGAATCTGTCCAGTTTCCTTCGGCCTTCCTGGCAGCTTCTTGACTCCCATGAATAGCAATTGGCCCTTGTTCCGAAGGTATCTTCATGCATAGATATGTTGGATGAAGTATCGCTTCGAACGCATTAAGTGTCCCACGACTAATGATTGCATTATAGGGATACTCCATGTCAACAATGTCAAAGACAACCTGTTTAGTCCTTGTGTTATGGACAAAGCCGAAGGTCACTAACATTGTGATTTTGCCGAGTGCTACAATCTGCCTTCCTCTGAAGCCACATAGAGGATGTGTAGCATCATGATTCTTATCCTCTGGTTCTTGCATCTGTCTGAAGGCCTTAGCAAATATGATATCCGTTGCACTGCCTGTATCAACCAGAACATTATGGACCAAAAATCCTTTAATGACACAAGATATGACCATAGCATCATTATGAGGGTAATCTTTGAGCTGAATGTCCTCCTGGGAGAAGGTGATTGGGATGTGGGACCATTTTGACTTGATGAAGGGTCCCTGCACCCCAACATGCTGCACCCTTCTCTGTGCTTCCTTCTTCTGCTTTTTGTTAGTCGGTTCTGAACCTGAGCCGCCTGTTATTGGAAACACCAGCTTTGTAGCCGAAGATGCTTCGGCTTGGTTGCTGAACGAAGCCATCAGCTCAAAAGTAGAAGTGAGTTCACCGGAGGTGGGCGCCAATGTTGGGGACTTGTTCTCAAATGCTATGAATTAAGAACAAGGCAACACAAAATGTTAAAGGTTAATGCCCTTCGTCCTTCGAAGCATTATTTCCCTTAGGATATAATGATCTTCAGACGAAGGTCATGAAGGACGTACCTTCATCATCGCAATATATGTTAATGAAAGAAGAAGCATGTGAAATATAAGAGATAACATGAATAATCATATAACATTATTAATTCAACTTTATTATATTATCGCGGATATACAGAAATAATATAGAATTACATTTGTACCTTCGGCTTGAAAGAAGGAGATAGTACAAGCGTGACGCACGAGCGAGTACAAGTCAGCGTGAACAGTATGGGGGTACTGTTCATCTATTTATAGGCACAGGGCGCAGCCTGTATGAAATTACATTTATACCCTTTTCAATCGGTTACAATCATGACACAAACTATCATGGGTCAATCTGTCTTTTCATCTTTAAGTCGGTGCAACCCTTCGTCTCAAGGCATGTTGTCATGCCGAAGTTCCCTGGAAGGTAGCTTCGGCGTTATTTCTGTGCTGATCTTCCGAAGGTGTTTCTTCTTATAGGACCTTCGGCTACGAAGCAGACCCCCAACATATGTCTCTATATTGGTTTGAATATATGGACAGGACCTGAGAAATCACTATGCATAAATATGATCATAATAGAGGTTGAAGTGATTAAGAGGATTCGTCAAGCCAAAGAGAATAAGATACGAGGAACCGTGAATTGGCTTGACCATATTACTATCAGTCCATATATGCTTCTATGAGAATCAAACTAGAGCTTGATTGATCTTAGCATTTATATCTAGGTGACATTCAAGCAAGGTTCACAATATCGAAGAAATGATTCTCTCAATGGATGCTCAATGTGATGTGACTCAAGAATGGCTTGATAGGGTGAAGATAGCAAGGAAAGGGCTTCGAGGAACTAAGCGAAGGTGAAGGCCAAGCGACGGCTTGTGGACCGAGGTACCATGGCTAAGATGAAGAAGAGAGTACTTGCACTAAGTCGATGAACTAATCAGCTATGAAGAGTTATAATATGTTGATGCATCAGTAAGGTGACTTGAAGCCATGATTTGAACTCATATATGGTGAAATGGTACAAGCCACAGGGTTTGATTTGTGTTTGCTTCAAAAGGTGAGACAAAGATGTTTGTGATCCTTATGAAGCAATGCCATGGAGAAATCACACATGAGACACCAATGACTCAAGGAGTTTACTTAATTATATTTTATTTAACTTGAGTATAGGAATCGTCGTACTATCAGGGGGATCCATAAAGAAGGTTGGTGTTGGTACTAAAGCTCAAAATCCTAGATCCAAAACTTCTATTTTACCCTTGTTAATCCTTAGTGAAAGTATGTGGTACAACCTTTTTAAGTCTATCTTGGCCAAAATTGCTCTTTGGAAAATACTGGTTCAGCTGGTTTTCAGGCTGGTATTCAAATACTGGTTCAGCCGGACACTCAACCGGTTTTCAGTCTGGTGGAAACCGGTTCAGCCGGCTTTTGTACTATTCACCTTTTTCTGACGGTCTGCTATGTCAACCACAGCTTTTTGAAAACCGGTTCAACCGGTTTTGGGACCCGTTCAACCGTTTTTTGGCAGAAAAGTCAAAAACGGCTAGTTTTGGAGCCCCACCTATATATGCTCACTCCTACCTCTCTCCCCCACAGAAGAGCACGCATAAAACTTCATTCCTAACCTGAGAAACACCTCCCACTCTCTCTCACACACCTCTTTCCTCTCCCATTTCAAATCTTTGGAGAGAAATCTTTGAGTGAGATTGAAGAGCTGTGGTTTTTGTGCTTCATCTCCAAATCCTTCTTGTTCTTCTTGATTCGAGCTTTGGTACTACATCGAGTTCTTTGTGGATTCATTACTCTTGGAGCTTCTAGCTCCTAGACGACTAGGTGTCTCTTGTGAGTCCCCAAATCTTGTGAAAGACCACAAGAAAGTTTGTATTACCCGCTCGTTTGAGCAAACCTTAGTGTGTGTGCTTGACCTTTGTGGTCGGCAAATGGAGGATTAGGGTTGAAAGAGACCCAGCTCTTTGTGGGCGCCTCAACGAGGAAGTAGGGCACCTTGGTGGTGTGACCGAACCTCGAGATAAATCTTGTGTCCCTTGTGTTCTTGCTCATTGTGTTTGTTTGTGTTCTTCGTTCTCTCACCATTCCGTGGAAGATTTGTGTTAGGAGCCTTTATCTTCCGAAGGTCCTCAAAAACATGATTAACAATGTTTCCCAAGTATAATATATGTACAGAAACCTTCGGACTCGGGATGAAGTTGTTCACAATATGAAAAGCATGGTCGGGACGAAGGTCGAACCAGCTTCGAAGCTACGCGCAAGGAAGCTTCGGCTCAGTGGCAGACAAGAAACCGACTTAAAGAGGAAAAGCCTATCTAGTCCTCGATAGATTGTCCTAATGTCAATAGTAAACATGAAGGGCATAAATGTAATTTTACACATGCTGTGCCCTGTGCCTATAAATAGATGAACAGTACCCCCGTACTGTTCACGCTGATTTGTACTCGCTCGTGCATCACGCTTGTACCTTTTCCTTCTGTCAAGCCGAAGGTACAAATATAATCCTATATTATTCCTGTTTATCCATAATAATATAATAAATTTAAATTAATAATGGTATATGATTATTCATGTTGTCTCTTATACTTCACATGCTTCTTCTTTCATTAACGTATACTGCGATGGTGAAGATTCGTCCTTCATGACCTTCGTCTGAAGATCGTTATATCCTAAGGGAAATAATGCTTCGAAGGACGAAGGGCATTAACCTTTAACATTTTGTGTTGTCTTGTTCTTAATTCATAGCATTTGAGAACAAGTCCCCAATATTGGTGCCCACCTCCGGTGAACTCATTCGACCACCTTCGGCAAGCCCTGACCTTCGTCATGCCACCGAAGAAAGCTTCAGCGCTAGGGGCTGCTGCACTGCAGCCACTGGACACAAACCAGGAAACTCTCTCTCTCTCCCACCACCACCACCACCACCACCACCACTGCAACCGACCTATTCCCGAAGCCAGCAGCCAGAAGGGCGCCAGCACACCCAACAGCAACGGGAGTTCTGGGAGGAATCCGAAGCTCACACAGTCAACAGTACTGTGCCAGAATCAAAGCACATTTATTGAGCGATATCCTACCCCTGAAATATTTTATGTTCTATGTCATTTTGTTTTCCAATAAGGAACAAGCAATGTAAATCTAGTTTTAATTCCTTGTAATAGTTTCACTTTTATCAGAATGAAATATATCTTCTTCACGGACTTACGAAGCTCAAAAGTCGTTCCTAAGGGAATGCAGAGCTAAAAATTGTCGAAGTTACAAAAAGTCGTTCCTAAGGGAGCGCAGCGTATGTTCTGCCGAAGCTACAAAAAGTCGTTCCTAAGGGAGCGCAGTGTAAGTTTTCTGCTCAAAAGTCGTTCCAAAAGGAATGCAGAGCCAAATACCGCCGAAATATAAGGTGAAGAAGTTCAAAAGACGTTCCTAAGGGGATACATAACTTATACCGCCGAAATAGAAGGCGAAGAAGTTCAAAAGACGTTCCTAAGGGGATGCAGAACTTACACCGAAAAATAAGTGGTGAAGCCGAAAAATAAACGGCAAAGAGATACCAATCGTTCCTAAGGGAACGCAGAGATTGTGTGTTTTAGTGTGGGCGTGTGTGTGTGTGTCTTCGGCATTAGCATCATTTTTTGCATCATATCATCACATCATCCCGCATGGCATCACATCATACATCATATCGCACCAATGACACGAATTGAATACCAACTCGATTCTCGGAGAATGCTTTGCAAAAAATGAAAATGTGCTAAGGCACAAAGTAAGCTGAGAAATACAGTTTCATCAGCTCTGCTGCAAAAGAAGGGATCCCCTGTTTAAGAAGCATGGATGTTTTTACGAAGTATGGATATTTTTACGAAGCATGGATGTCTTTACTAAGTATGGACATTTTCACGAAGCACGGATCTTTTTCTTCACGAAGCATGAAAAGAAGGGAAGGTGTTTTTTCGCCGAAGGCTCAAAAACGGTATGTATATAAAGTTTCATGCATCGCAAAGAAGTAAATTACAAATAATTTACATATTAGATTCAAAGATATGTACATCGAATATTACAGTCTTGTTACAACAAAGCCACATCAACCATTTAAAATGTTTATACAAAAGTGCTAGTCTCCTTTCAGGATCTTCTCCGCACCTTCATTCAGCAATTTATTGACGACTTCGTCAACAATAGATTCAACCATGCTAATGATCTCCAGTGCTTCATTCATTTCTGGATCGGCCAGGGGATCGAACGGTTCCGGTGGCGGAGATAATTCAACTGAAGAAGGAAAAAGTTAATTAGTCTGAAGCCATAAAAACAAATGTCGAAGCTAAAGGCCACGAAACAATACCTATACGTTTTCACGCTTTGCAGCTTCCTTAGCTTGTTTTGCTTCCACTCGAGCGTCATGCATGTCTTTTTCACTTTTCTTCATAATTTCGTGAGCCATCTCTCGGCCACCATTTACCCAGATGTCATTATAAAATTTCCTGCCCATTAAACATGCTTCAACTGAGGGATCCTTTGTATCATCCACGGAGAAGGCAGCTTCGGCCTGGGCCAGGGTCTTGACATGGTCGCATCCCGCCTTCTCCAGGATGGCTGAAATTCCCCTTGCACCGAAGAACGCGCAGACATCCCCGCGATCACTTAAAATTTCTTCGAAAGCTTCGGCCTCTCCACTTATCCATTCGATAACACCTTCAGGGTCGCCTCGTATGAAATTATCTTCGTTAGAATAGGCACCCATGTTGGCGAAGCTAGCCTTTATTTTCTCCACGTAGCCTAAGGATTTTTCAAAGCATCTTTCCTTGGATACGTGAAGTTCTTCAACTGTTTTCTCTAAATGGTTTTTCCAATATTCACTGATCTCCCGGTTAGCTTCTGCGAGAGCGCATTTTTCTTTGGCTTCTGCCAACTGTTTCCGAAGGTCTTCGATTTCATTCTTTTGGATCTCGGCTTGAGCCTTGAAACTAGCTTCATCTTCTTTCACTTTGTTTACCAATGAAATCAAGATTTTGTCTTTTCCAAGACCTTCGTTCCTTAATTCGATTACCTCTGAACGAAGATTGTTCAGAGCCATCGTATATCCTTCATCTTCAATATTTTTCTGTGCCCTGAGGGCATTGCTAAGAATCAGGCCCTGCAAGTGGAGGAAAGAATAAGTATGACAAATAAAATACCCCATTTTTTAAATTCAAATGTAACTCTTATACCTTTATGCTATTATACGCCAAGCTGTCAGCAAGCTCATCCTTCGATAAGATTGAAATGCCATATTCCAGCTTCGGGAATCCGATGCTTCTACCTATCTCCCGGCAGACGGATATCTCTTTATTATCCGGGAGACAGTACAAAAAATCTTCTTCCCCACTACCATTAAACACTAATGCCCCATTCGGGTATTTTAATTTTTGGGCATAGTGTAGTGCTTCTAGATTTTCTTCTTGAGATAGTTTCTTCCCCGAAGCATGACGAATGATGTAATCAGTGCTTTCTTTTGAAGCTTCGGTAGCAAGAGCTTCAATCTTTTCAGACGCAATTTGCTCTGACGCCTTTTCTTCAACTACGACAGGCTCTGTCTCAGTGGGCTCTAAAGGCCCAGCTTCGGTTTCAACTTGAATTGTTGCAGCTTCGACTTCTGTCGATTTTGTTTCAGCTTCGGGTTGCGCTTTCGAAGCTTCGGCAATTTTTCTTGAAGGAGTAGAACTCAAGGTTTTTGTTGTTCCTAACACAACATCTAGCACATTTGCCATCCTTCTCCTCTTAGGAGTTGTGGCAGAACTCTTTTATGCCTTCGGCACTGTTGCCTCTATTGAAGGGCTCAAAGTATGTGGCATTTTTGTTATTTCTCCAATTTTTGATCCCTCAGCCTGATCAGCTGTTGCCTCAACTAGCTTAAATGAAAGTAACTTCGGCATTATGGACGGCTATCCAGTGTTCTGCACAGGCGGAACAGTTTCTTTTCTTTCGGCAGTCGAAGAGGCCCCGTCGCCAAATTCAGGAATCACGACCGGTTCGATGTAACGCGGCCGGTGAGTCAGAACCTTCAACTTTTTTCCCTTCGGCACAACCCCAACTGGGGTGTCCGAAGTAGCAGCTTTTCTCTTTTTCCCCTGTCCCCGCAGCGGATAGCGGTAGTCGGGGTAAACGAAGCCAATGGCGTCAAAAACTCTGTTCAGTCTCTTTTTTCCCTGACCTCCGAAGGCTGCGGACAGTGCATTATCTTCTGCCTTGGAATATGCTCCAAGCAGTTCATCACTTGTAGCTTCGATACACTTTAGCCAGTCGTCGTTTGGTTCATCGAACTTATCCCCAAACCTGAATGTATACTTCAACCGGACCAAATCACCTTCGCTAGAGTTAGTGATGGTCTCCTTCGGCATTTCCCAGCTCTTTACAAGCGGCCATACTCTGAAGGCTATATGTTCTTGAATTAAATCTCTTGTGCCAATGAAGGAGCAAACAGTACTGAAGGCCTTCTGACACGCTTCAGCGGCATCATCAATTTCGACCTTCGGCCTTCGAAGGCCGAAGCGGGACCAAATGGGGCGCATGATGACTTCCTTAATGTCTTCCCTCGCTTTCAAATCATTCTTCACATAAAACCATTCTTCCATCCAAGCTCCGGGCCATCTTTTCCGAAATGTTGGCACTGGGTGGCTTGCGTTGGGGCGGGCGATAAATCCATAACAACCGAAGTTGTTGTGGTACTGTTCTTTACCCATGGCCTTCGTTTCATATAGAAGTTCGTGCATATTGCAGAAGCACTTCACGCTTGGCTCTAACCCTTGGCTCCTTACTGCCCAGACAAAAATCCCCATCCTTATTATGACTTCGGGGGTGATTTGATGAAGGAAGATTTGGTAGGTCTTCAGCACTTCAACTACAAACTTGCTCAAAGGGAACCAAAGTCCAGCCTTGAAGAAGCTTCGGAAAATCACAACTTCATTCTCCTTAGGGGCAGGGACGTTGTTGTCTCCTCTAGCCCTCACAATAGACATGTACCGAAAATACCTTCCTCTCATATTCTCAAGATGACTCTGTTTGATGGTTGATTTTCCGAAGATTGAATGACTTGGCCTCCAGGGCCGATCCTCAGAATCTTCGTCCCCGCTTTCCACATCATAGCTATCGCTGTCACTAGTATCTTCAGATAAGCCTTCCAGTATCTCTTTAGTAATCTTCTTTGTGTTTGTTTTTGCCATCGACTCGACAAATCCAGCAATATAAGGATCCATAGCCTTCTTCTCCTCGAATAGATTCTCCTCTTCAGTCAGCTTCGTCTCCGCGACAACCTTCTTTTCCTGAGACATTTTTCTCCAGAAATGGTGAAACGCGTTTTCTAAACCGAAGCTTAGAGAGCTTGAAAATCTAGCAAGCGCTAGTGAACAAGAGCTATAAAATTGAGAAAATAATGCAAATGGCACAAGCAGTGTATCAAGTACAGTTGGTGTGAGTTCCTATATATATGCCCAGTGCGCTGCAAATTGAAGGGCCCCGTCTGTCATTGACTGTTGCTATTCTAGCAAAGGGAAGGTGTTTTTTCGGACCTTCGGCTTAAGGCCTTCGTCCATGTCGCAGTCTGAATTCGTTATCTTAACAAACTAATACTGCGAGGGGCTACTGTTGGGGGCCTTTATCTTCTGAAGGTCCTCAAAAACATGATTAACAATGTTTCCCAAGTATAATATATGTACAGGAACCTTCAGACTCGGGATGAAGCTGTTCACAATATGAAAAGCATGGTCGGGACGAAGGTCAAACTAGCTCCGAAGCTACGCACAAGGAAGCTTCGGCTCAGTGGCAGAAAAGAAACCGACTTAAAGAGGAAAAGCCTATCTAGTCCTCGATAGATTGTCCTAATGTCAATAGTAAACATGAAGGGCATAAATGTAATTTTACATAGGTTGTGCCCTGTGCCTATAAATAGATGAACAATACCCCCGTACTGTTCACGTTGATTTGTACTCGCTCGTGCATCACGCTTGTACCTTTTCCTTCTGTCAAGTCGAAGGTACAAATGTAATCCTATATTATTCATGTTTATCCATGATAATATAATAAATTTAAATTAATAATGGTATATGATTATTCATATTGTCTCTTATACTTCACATGCTTCTTCTTTCATTGACATATACTGCGATGGTGAAGGTTCGTCCTTCATGACCTTCGTCTAAAGATCGTTATATCCTAAGGAAAATAATGCTTCGAAGGACGAAGGACATTAACCTTTAACATTTTGTGTTGCCTTGTTCTTAATTCATAGCATTTGAGAACAAGTCCCCAACAATTTGTTTATATCTTTTTGGTGTGTGGATTTTGAGAAGTGCCCTTCTCAGATCTACTACTTTGAACCCTGTGGATCAACTAGAACATCTCATTTCCAAAGTTAACTGGGTGGATTTCGAGATCAATTCAGTTTTATATCTCATTCTTTAGTTGAGCTCGTGCAAACCGGTTGAACCGGTTTTGACACCAGTTGAACCGGTTTTACCCAGTTCGTTTCTAGTTTTTGTTGAAAAAGTTTCCACTTGCCTATTCACCCCCCCCCTCTCTAGGCAACTTTCACATGTGAAGGCCTTATCTTCTACGTTTCGTATTCCGCACTTTGATAATGTTAATTACTATGTTATAGACTCTGTGGATGTCTTAGACATTTTGATGTAATAAAGTACTTTTCCGTTATTTACTTTGAGCAATGTGTGATGATGTCCAATTATGTAATCGCTGTGTACGTGAGTTTCTGATCCTGGCACATGCATGGTTCCTATCTGGTTTACCTTCCAAAACCGGGTGTGACATAAGGTTTGATCCCGCAGTCTGCGACTAGGGAGAACGATGGTGGCTCAGCATGTGGAACCATGTGCATAATCCATGTGATTGGTAGCCCGGTTGGCTATGTGCAGGCTCAGTGGGTGCATTGACTATAGCCGTGTCCGTGATTGGTCTCCTGTGTAGGACGAGATGAGCCTGCTCACGCGCATGCAGCACAGTTAATTTTTTCAGCTCTCGCTTGCATGTGTGGGGATGCTGGGAGGAGGCGTCTCTGCTGATCCAGGCCGGCGCGAGCCTAGCGCTCGCGGTCACAGGAACCAATCACGCGGAATCTGTGTTCGACGAGATGTGTAGGAGGCCTGAAAAAAATGATAGAAACTTTGTTTTGTTTAGTGTCGTAATACACGAGACCAAATTAAGTGAATAGGAACTTTAACACCATGTTTAACATTTTTACGTAATCCAAATTATATGTAAAAGGTAGAATAAAGATTATAGTTTATAGATTCGGTTAACATTGTAGATATAGAATATCAAATTTAGAGAACATTGTTGGAGATGAAAAAATATGAAGGATATAATTTTTTAGAGGGTGTTGTAAAGAAAAAGAAATATTACTTTAGGGCTAGTTTGAAAACCCTATTTTTTTAAGTATTTTTTTATTTTTTTAAAAGTAAATTAGTTTATCTATATTTTTATACTTAAAGCACCAGTTTCAACGGTCGTCATGCGTCATTATTTTTACAAATAACCTCTCACATCTATTTCAAATTAATCTGCTGCACGTCTATAGATGTCAAACAACACCCGACACGGACTACATGCACACGAGCCACAACTATGACACAGACACGTCATGTCGGCCTGCTAACTGTGTCGGACCAGCTCGTTAGCCCATTGATCCATTTAATTAAATCAGTGTAACGACGCCCGACACGGGCTAGATGCACGCGGGCCACAACTATGGCACATGCACGTCATGCCGGCCTGCTTACTGTGTCGGGCCAGCCCGTTAACCCGTCGATCCATTTAATTAAATCAGCGTAAAAAGTCAAAAAATGGTGCAGGAGGTGGGGTTGAACCCATGCCCTGATGGAAGAAGGGCGGGAGACACTGGGTGAAACTATCTAACCAATAGAACATCACGTTAAGATGTTTTTAATATTAAATATAAATTGTATATAAGTATATACATTTTTTTGTAAAATAAAAAAATAATTGTGTCGGGCCGGGCCAGCACTACGGGCCGAGGCTACAGCCCAAGCACGACACGACGTTCTTGGCTCTTGCAAGCATTAGGTCGTTTCTGAGACCACATTGGCGCAATAGACTACATGATGTTTGAGGTTGCTGAATTGGATGAAGCAGCAAAGATTTGTCACACTAACAACAAAATGAAACGTTAGTAATTACTACGAAGTAGCATAATTTATATGGAGTGCATCCAGTTTTTATTGATGTCTGACTTTAGCAATCACTCCATATTTTGATCTATCTTTTTTATAAGTTTGACTTCATGAGACTTATTTTAGAAACTTGATCTCACAAACTTTCTCTTGTTTGGTCTATGTATGATGGAATTATGTCATTTTATAATCTCTGTTCATTCAGTCAATCGTTGTGAACTCTCTTCTAATCGCTCACTTCATTGGCCGTGTTGTACTAAGACATATTTGCATGGAGTAAACAATAACATCAGTTAGCCAAATCAAAAAATATATTATACAGAGAGCAAAGACAATTAATAAAAAATCTTGAAATTTTTTTGATGGATAGTTTACGTGGGTATTGTTGTAAGCCGTCGCAACGCACGGGCAACTGACTAGTTTTTTTTTGAAAATAGTTTCGAAACTAGACTTTAGAGTGCGAAATTTAGGGGACGTCTGAAGACCTAAAACTACGCATTCGTCGCGAACAGTCAGTCACTGCCCTAATCCTACGCAGACGATACAAAATTACAAACCCAACAGGCTTACAGGCAACAGGCCAATTGACTTCGTTCGCAACAGCGGGACAAAGGGAAGCAACAGCGAGGGAAAACCCCATTCCTCGTCTCTGCTCCTCTCAATCACCATCGCCCCCCTCTCTCTCCGATCACTGCATCTCTTCTCCGCCTGGTCGGCGGTCGGACGGCGCAATGGTGAGGAACTACAGTAGAGGCGCTTTTCTTCCCCACTGTGCCTGAACTGCATTTCTTGCCCGCACGCTTGTTTCTTGGTCCGACTTCGTCCCTCTCTAATCTCTATATACTTTCTCCATACTTTGATTTTTCTTTTTCCAGAAAAGCTCTTCGGTTCTTTCCAGCGCTGGGTGTCAGTAGGTTGCATCTAATTGAGATCCTGGTGGGGAAAAACTGCAGGGATTTCGCTTTCTTTTGGTGGGTTGAAGCATTTCAGTTGGGTTGGTTACGCTTTGTTGTTTCTTGGCCCTTCCGCGATCGCAATGCGGTTTTTGTTGAGGTTTGGAAGCCCGCGCCTCTTGCGTTCTTGCTCTCTCAATCCGTGACCATGCGAAATGCAACTTGCCTTCTTGGATTCGGCCTAAGCATTTTGGTATGGGATGGCTCAAAAACCACATTTCTGCGGCCGTCGCTCTTTCTTAGTCACGACTTGGTTTGCCTCGTTGTTCGTGTCTTTTCCGACGTCTTTTCCTGTAACAACTGGATCTAGTTGAAACAAAGCAATCATATTCTCTGAGATCTTTCTTAGGTCTTTCACCCATGTTTTCGAGAATTCCAAGTTTCTAAAGCACGTTCAAACTTTGTATGATATGAAATAAACCCCTAGAGCGTCGTACGAACGTGATAAAAAGTTTTGGATGGTTTGAAATAAGTCTCTAGAGCCATTTGAAATCGATTTTGCTTACAATGAGTTTTTCCTCGAAGCATTATATCAAGAGCTGGTTGAATTTTTTTTATTTGGCTCCTATTCACCCACCCTCTGATGGCCTGCACGATTCTGGTTTTGATCTAGTTTGTGTTCTGTATTGATGATTGCTTGATCCTGTTAATGATAGGAAATTGGAAGCACCTTCGAATCAATCTCACTGCCCTAAAACTGCAGTTGTTTAGCAATTCAGTGCTTAGGTTTGTTTTCTTGAATGTTCCATCATGTTAATGGCCAGTAATGGCAAGTGAATGTTAATTTTATTGTACTCTGTTAGTTGTTACTAGAGCAAGCTCACATTCTTTATTAGGAAACTTCTTAGTAATAGTTTTAGGGCAGGGATAGCAGAGGCTCAAAGGGTTATTTCTTAAAGATATCTGTGAAAGAATTAGATGAATACGAAGATCTTTGTATTTGACTATGAAATATTTCCTTTTCATGCAGGACATTAAGGTGTGTGGGGTATGTGGCAGTGGTAGCAACTCTGCTCTTATTGTGAAGTGTGTTCGGTGCAATGATTATGAACACCGGTACTTCTTTATAGTTTTTCCCTGTATAGTTTGTTTTTTTTTACTTTATACATCCTAAGCAATAGATGTACATATACATGTGATCATCTGCCCTTAATTTGCGTACGTTTTTTTTTCCTTTTCAATTGTTTGAAATATTTGTATGTAAGGATTTCTTGAGACCAGCGACCAGTAAGTGATGCAAATGGATCCATTATTTTTTAAAATGAAGCTATTCTTCGACGTGTTATTTCCGTTTAATTACTTTTTTTTGCAATGGATCCATTATTTTTTAAATAAAGGTGTAAATTAATTGAACTATGTTCTTGAATGTTTCTGGTTTTATTTAGCTCTCTGAAAGTGTTTCCATTTTCTATTTGAAGTTATTGTATGAAGGTGGTGGCACGGGTATCTCCACAGGAATGGTATTGTGCCAAATGCCAAGAGCATACCAACAGAGGCCCGAAACCTAGTCAAGGTAATATATTTTTCACTGTTCTTGATCACCTGTCTCACTTTCATGATCATCGATAAATTCTACTCTGCTACTGTAACTTCTACAATGATGGTGAAGGTGGGCAAACGGAGCTCCAAAAGCCATGTCATGGTCGTGATATGACGAGCGAGAGGGAAACTTCGAAGTTGCACCTCAGTCAAAGCAGCGTAGTGCATCAAATAATAAGTCCCAAATCTCTGAACAGATTTGAAAATGCTAAAGTGAAGTTCATCTCTTCTGAAGAAGTGGCATTATTGAGTAGAGAGAGGCCACCATCTGTTACATCAAGATTTACTTTGTCGCAGCCAAGCAAGGCATCATCTCCTCCAACTACAAAACACTTGTCCAATATGAATTGTGTATCCCCAAGCAGGAGTGATAAAAATGTGCAAGCCCTGAAACGATGTGCTGATGCAAGTCATAGTCAAGCAGAACTTGAGGATAGGTCATATTCTGCTATGCAGCAAAGGCGGGTTCATCCTGCATCTCCTTCAAGCATGAAGCAGCCATCCAATATGAAATCAACATCCCCTGGTAGGAGAGACATGCAAGTGCAAAACCAGAAACGATATGCTCCTATGCGGGAAAGTCAACCTCATGTGAAACAGTTGTCAAATAGGACTGCCACGCAAGTGCATGCCACCAAACGATCTGCTACTTCAAGTCATGATCAGGCAAATATTGATGACATAAACATGGATTGTGAAGCAAGATCTGGTGGTTCCGTGCCTATGATGCATGAATGTAGAACAAGTGAATCAGTAAAAGTAAAAATGGACTCTCTGATTGAACACAAAGCTAGAGAAAAGAAGATAGTGAATGCAGACAAAGGAGAAATTAAATCTCAGACTGAGCTTGAACCTAGGGAAAAGGGGACCTTATGCACTTCAGGTATGTGATTATAGAAACCTATTCTTATTTTGGTTGTTTAATGTTGCGTGTCTCAAAAAGAAAAGCACCATGACATGTAAAAAGGATTCAGTTTCGATGTATATACATTTAGTTATGGCCTTGTGGGCCACATTTAGATTTTATTTAGTTTCGATATGACCTGAGGTTTAAGTACACTAAAAGTGGCCGCTACTGTTCATTTCCAATGTACCAATAGATGAAGATATTGGATGCAAATCAGAAATTGGGAGTCTGAACCAGAACAAAGATGTGATTGTCACCATGGTTTCAACTGTGCAGTATTCAAGACGCCCAGCACCTACAAATTGTTGGAGGTGAGTCATGTTTTACCTTCATTATGGAATTTTTCTAGCTTCAGGAATCAGTTAACTAGACATTGTTTCTTAATGATATGGATGTAGCTGGCACCGGCCCAACTGTTTCACATGAATATGTATGGGTAAATTCCCGCGGCTTATGTTTTCATGGGCAATGCTTCCATAAATTACCAAATTATACTTTTGTGTTTGTCAGGAAATAATTCTAGATATTTCACAGTCAGATTTTAACTGCTGGATATATGTGGAAGTTTCTCTGCAAGTAACATTTCCATAAATCCAGGATACAACTCTAAATGTTTTCTGGTCAATTCCTGACAGTTTCCTGATTTGTCCATGGAGTTCTTTGACACAATAATGTATTCAAGCTTGTGCTGTTCTGAGTTGATTATTATATCTCGCTGCTACCTATGCTTTTTCATAAAAGACAAATGGTTCTCTTCTATTGTTGTGGCAGTTGACCCTAATTTCATATATATATATATATATATATATATATATATATATATATATATATATATATATATATATATATATATTGCTGTATATTCAATGTTTAGCTTTCATTTGCTTTTTAGGGGATGCTTTCATGTCTTCAATGCTGGAGAAAAGCTAAATCTTGGTGAATTTAAAGCCTACTTTCCATCAAAAGTGTCATCCAGAGTTATTGATATTGTCAAGATGATGCCAACTGTTTTACAGCTGGAGTTATTACATCGAATGGATGACTGGCCAAAATCTTTTGAGACTATGCATCCAGTTCATGAAGACATTGGCTTGTTCTTTTTTCCTAATAAACCTGATGGGTAGGGTTTCTGTTGGTTCCGATACACTGATACGGTGATACCAACATATTTTCACAGATATGCTCTGAAACATATTTCAGTGAGTCAGTAACTGCTTTCATATATTCAATGTTATTGTTCCTCACTTGCTTTGTAGGTGTGAAAAGAAACACTCTAATGTATTAGAAGCTTACAACAACTTTGTTCTAAGGGCATATATCCATGACATAAAGTTGTTGATATATTCCTCGGAAGTGCTTCCCCCTGATTCTCAGTGTTAGTAGATCTATTCTCTGTTCCCTTTCGCACAAGAAAATAAAGCATATCAAATGCATATTATGATATTCTGATTTCTACCTTGATACAGGGATAGATGGTGAGAATTACTTATGGGGGCTTTTTGTGAGTTCAGACGGAAAGAGTGGTCCTTCGTGATCTAATTCAACTACTACATGATCTATTTTCCATGGACATGATAGTAAAGGTATATTTTTTTTCTCGAACGCGCAGGAGAGCTGCGCATCATTATATTAAGAGAGGAAAGGTCCAAAGTGGACCGAAATACAACACCAAGACCAAACCCTCAAGCCTCCACTCCAGCACCCCTACAAAGGGGGGGGGGGGGGAGAGCCTGACGGACCCTACTAGACCCTATTTAGGGCTTGTTCGGTTATTCCTAATACACATGGATTGGATGGGATTGGAAAAAATTGAGAAGAAGTTTGACTTGTTTGGGATTCAAACCCATCCAATCTCACTCAATCCACATGGATTGAGAGCTAACCGAACAAGCCCTTAAAGTGACAATAATTCCCAAACTGTCTAAATGCTTCGCTCCCGTCTTATTCCAACTGATCAATTCATTTAGAAACAACCTCTTAGTCAAACTAATGGAAGGGCTCACTCCATCAAAAACAGCCCTATTACGAGAGAGCCATAAGCACCAAGCTCCAAGGATAATGACACTATTGAAACCCCTCCTCTTGCACCTATGCACTCTTTTAGAGACCTTTTCCCACCACACAGCAAATGACTGTTCAGCAGCAATAGGAGTGAGGTTACCAAGCCCGATAGACGACAAAATGAGATGACAAAAATCCCTAGAAAAACTGCAGGTGCAGAGGATATGCTGGATTGTTTCCTGCTCCTGATCACATAGGGGGCAACTCGCCGGGTAATGTAACCCTCTCCTCTGAAGTCTGTCCGCAGTCCAATATTTATTCCTTATAGCCAGCCAAAGAAAAAACTTGCATTTAGGGGGGGGGCCCAAGTCTTCCACAATCGTTTCCAATGCTCAAAGGAAATGGACCCCAGGAAGAAGGCATTATAGCAAGACTTTGAGAAAAACTGCCCAGAAGCCGTGTGTCTCCAAACAAGCCTGACCAAGCTGTAAATTATGTTGCCCAAGAAAGATATTCTTTCTTCATTATTAATGCACTCATCTTTCATCATTCTTTGTTTGTCTGATTGGCTTTGACATCCTTAAGGGCTAGTTTGGCAACTCCATTTTTTCAAGGGATTCTCATTTTCCCAAGGGAAAATGAACTAATTTCCCTTGGGAAAATGGAAATCCCTTGGAAAAATAGGGTTGTCAAACTAGCCCTAAGAGTTCATGTAGTCTACTGAGTACTGAGTGATCCTTTTCCCGCCTGCATTGGAAAACGATGCTTTAATAAAATGGAAAGTATAACTACAAGTATGCTCTTTCAGGTACTTTTCAAATCCATTTGATCTCTGTAAAAAGGACTGCCATGATAAAACCTAGTGAGGGTTTTGCATCTGATGCATCATCCCCTTACTCAGATTGCGTGTGAAAAGAATCATGTTAAGATTTTTAAATACTGTTGCCCTTCACTATTTATTTAGTAATTTTGCTATTTTAAAATTGTCGGCGTCATGAGCCTGTGAATTGGCGGTTTAGGGTTACTGATGGCATGTAGGGAAGTTAAATCTCTGCAACCCACTGGACTTGCACTGCCTTATGAGGAAGAATATGTTTTTTTTTCTATTGCTCAACTTCACTTGTAGTAATTCTATATCTTGATAAGGTTGTGAAGCTGCTGTCTTCATCTCATTTGGTCAAAATGGTTCTGCAGGTAATCAAATACAGTACAGAGATGGTCAAGTGGATGCTCCGTTACATTTTCTGTACCCATCTGATACTGACGGAAGCGAGGAAACCTGAGTTCTATGGTTTAGAGCAGTTTGGGAACCCCATTTTTACAAGGGAAATTAGTTCATTTTTCTTTGAGAAAATAGAAATCCCTTGGAAAAATGGAGTTCCCAAACTAGCCAAGAATTCCACCTTGCTGGTCTATAACAGTTCAGATTCCACCTTGCTGGTCTATAACAGTTCATGCTTTAGTTCGGATGCTGAAACTAGCTCCTGTAAAATCAGTCTAACGAACTCTTGCAGCCTGCAGCTTGCCCATGAGAAGTTGAGATATATCCACCGTATGCCACATTGTGTATATTGATTGTCAGATGCTGAAACTGAAGATTGTAGGGTGCTGCGGTGTAAGATGTGTAAAAGCGGTCATGTATGTATGGTTCTAAAGCTGTCTGTATAAATCCAAATCGCAACATGCCAAGATGTGTCTTTGCTGCAGCTCCATTGATAAATCGATGTGAGCTGCAGTCAATTGTGGCTGTTTCTTTCATTTTTTTCCCTTGTTTCTATTTGTTGGTAGAGATGAACGAAATGTTCTTGACTCATCGGCTCATGTGTTCGTGTTTGGCGCGGCGTGGATCAGCTTTTTTGAATTGATTTTTTCACGAGCCGAGTTGAAATTCTAGTTCGGTTCGTCAACTCGCGAGTTAAATGAGCTATCACATTTCAGCAAAAACAAAACTATATGTATATCATTTACATATTAATTGATGAACATATTATATATATGTAGTGTCTATGCCTGTGAGTTAAATTAATGATTGATGGATTGTGTCTATATGTTAAATTAGTCTATGCAACTATAACTATGGGCTAAATTGATGAATATTTATGTGAATTTTGAATTGATGAGTGATGAATTGTGTTATTTTGATGTTACATCGATGTGACATGGGAAACTATTAGTATAGTTAATAGTTTTATTGTTAGATTGGTTTAAAATTATTTAGAAAATGATTATTATATATATATTGTTTTTTCCGCTCTCTCTCGAGCTAAACGAGCCGAACCGAGCTAACACTATAATTCGTTAGCTTAACGGAAAAAACCATGTACATCCTAGATGAAAACACCCTCTCACATCCACCACTTAGAGACTAAAAAAACAGATCAAAATTTGCAACCTAACTCTTTACTAATTTTTTTCTATTTATATAGACCATCAAGTGGTGGATGTGAGGGTTGTAAAAGATATTCTTTGCATCTTGAATACAAAGAATTTTTTTTTTTTTGCTTAACGAGGCAACTTGAACTTGGACAAGTCGAGTCGGCTTGATATCCATCCCTATTTATTGGCATATCTTGCATGATTTTTTGCCGTGTATGATTTTCTTGGATGGTGATGGGTGCCTTCTAACTATATGTTTAATCTGTCCGTTGAGAATGAGTTTAAGACAAGCTCTTCCGCTTTGTTTGGGTTCCAGATAATATAAATCATATTTTTGTGACAAAAAGTTGCACTATGAAGACATCTCATGGAAAATTTAATGGAACCGATTTGATATTGTTAATGTTGATGTAATTTTTTATATAAATCTGGTCAAGGTTAACATTTTAACTTAGAACAAACCTAAATAATGTGAATTGCAATTTGTAGAGAGGGGATATATTTTTACTCTAATTATGTTGTCTCAGCATATATTGGTGCAACATAGCCTGGTTCCAAGTCCAGGTATAAGGAGGAGGGTTGTGTTAGGCGTGGCGAGCCAGCTATAAAAACTTAGCCACTCAAAATGGAGATGAAACCCAATAGAAAACCGTTGGGGTGTAACCCTCTTAGCGACGCGCCATATCGGAACACGGGTATTGTTGGGGACTTGTTCTCAAATGCTATGAATTAAGAACAAGGCAACATAAAATGTTAAATGTTAATGCCCTTCGTCCGCTGAAGCATTATTTCCTTAAGGATTTAATGAACTTCGGACGAAGGTCAAAGACGGTACAATTACGAGGGTTGAATCTTCGTAATTGAACTCTCAGAGATTATAAAATAATTCGAGATATGAAGCATTAACGACAAGTAAATTATAAATAAACAACATCATTTTCATATTATACAAACTTGATGTATTCAAATGTTAGATACATTTATACCTTTGTCTTGGCAAAGAATAATTTCCGAGTGATGCGATTGCAATTGCAGGAATGCGTGAACAGTAAAGGAATAATGTTCACTATTTATAGGCACAAGACACAACATGTGAGGAATTACAATCATACCCCTCATAAAAGTTTACAACATTGACTCAGACCTTTATGGACTAAAAGGTCATTCTATCTTTAAGTCGGTTCGTCCCTTCACCTTCGGATATGTTGTATTATCAAAGCTTCATGAATGATACCTTCGGCGTCACGTACGGGCAGCTTCAGCCGAAGCTGTCTCTTTCTGCAGGACCTTCGGCGACGAAGCATGGTCCCAACAGTAGCTCCTTCGCTGTGCTAGATCGTTTTTCGTAACGAGCTTGATCCGTGAAAAAAGTCTTTTAGGCTTCAGGAAGCCGAAGGTCCGAAAAACACCTTCCCTGAGCTCGTTGTCGAGAAACGATAGCGGTCCCACCCTGCAGGGTTACTATTTGGTCTTTGCGGTCCACCGCGCAGTGGGTGTGAGCAGCTGTTTGCCTGGTGCAAAAATCCCGACGATTCACCTTCTTACCTGCAGTACTATATAAACAGACGGGTAGGTGTGAAGTTACCACAGCATTCATTGCTATTGCACTGTTTTGCTACCAAAATTTTTAACCATAGCCGAAGCTTGACTCTCGCAATGAGACAAAACTCCAGTTTAAAGCCTACTTCGTCAGAAGAAAAAGCTTCGGGAGAGAAAGTTTTTTAGTTCCCAAGAAATTCAGAATTAAATGGCCAGAGTGCGCTCTACCGCTAGAGTTGAGTGTGAGGGAGGCGAAGCCGAAGGAGCGGAGACTGTTCCTATCTCTGAAGCGATGCAACGATCCGGACTGGTGACCTCGGAAGGAATCCGCACTGCCGAGACAGAGCAGACTGTTGCCGATACAGAACAAGTTGCTGCCGAAGCGGAAGGAGATATTGAGGAAGTTGATTCCGATGATGATTACCATATTGCCGTACCAAGCAAGCCCAGCCATTTGGACTTCGGAAAGTCGACTGTCTCCAAGGCTGATTTCTCCAAAATGGTGAAGTCGGGCTATTTCAGTGAGAATGAGAAGAAGCTGCTTCGCTTCAGGGGGGAAGAAACTACCCCGAAGCCAGAAAAGGATGAAATAGTTATTTTCAAGAGCTTTCTAAAAGCTGGGTTGAGATTCCCCTTAAATAGGATGATCTCTGATGTGCTGCAAAGATTTGGTATCTATTTTCACCAACTGACTCCCAACGCGATTGTCAGGCTCAGCGTCTATATCTGGGCTCTCCGAAGCCAGGCGGTGGAGCCGTTTGCCGACAGCTTCTGTCGAGTTCATGAGCTGCATTACCAAACTAAGGCCAGAAAAGATGGATTGCATGAAAATTTTGGTTGTTATAATTTTGCTTATCGGAAAACCACGAAGTTTCCCGTGATCAACTACCGAAGCAAATGGCCGGCAGGCTGGAAATCAGAATGGTTTTATGTCAAAGTTGACGAAGACAAAGAGAAGCTGGTTCAGAGCCCTCTTGAACTAATCTTCGGAGAAACAAGACCCCGATGCAAAATGGCAGTAGAAGGTCCAACTTGGGCTGCACTGGGCGAATTCAAAATTATTGCAGAACATATTGGCACTAGAGATTTAGTGCAGGAATTCCTGGCCTTCAGGGTTTTTCCAACTATGAAAGAGTGGACAATGCCGAAGCTTAAAGGGAAAAAGAAAGAGGGGGAACTCGTCCGACTGCTCTACTATTATAAGTTCAAGAAATATTTTAAAGTACCCTGCCAAGAATGACTTGATACAATTGAAATAATGAGTAATGAAATTCTTGGGAATTACTCTAAAAAAGATGACCAACTGATGACAGCGGCCTTCGGCACTCGGCCGAAACGAAGGCTGAACAGGGTGCTTGATTCCATAGGACTTGAATATGCTGACTACGGCCGACTGGGCGGAGATGCTGGAGGCCCGAAGCGAAAAAGGATTGCCAGCGCTACTGACGAAGAAGTCGTCAAGGTAGCCAAAAAGAAAAAGAAAGATTCTGAAAATCTTAGCGCTGAAGAGTTAAATCCTGAGCCGAAGGTGGCCACTACAAGAAAGAGAAAAAGTGCATCCCTAGAGCCGGAAACGCCGGTCCGAGAAGAAGATACTCCTGCTTCTCCTTCTGCTGTTGAAGTAGAAGAGATTATGAAGGTAATGACTGAACCCTTGCCTATCAGGCTAAGTCCGCTGACATTGGAACTGACGAAGTTTTTTCAGAGGGACAAGGCAGCTTCGGCAGCAAAAAGTCCTGTGAAGCCAAAAAAACAGAGAATTATTCAAGTGACAGATGTGATCCATCAGACACCGCCACCGGCGACGGTGTCAAAAATTGTCTTTGCCGAGACTGCCGAAGCCGAAGGCGCCGCAGCCGAAGCTACTGGAGTGGAAACTACTGAAGCTGAGACCGGCGAAGCCAAAACTACCGGGGCCGAAGCCGGGACCACCGAAGAGTCGAACCTGGAAACCACACTTGAGGTTATTGACAATATACTCCTGAAAATGGCTGAAGAAGAAACTACTGCAGCTGCGGTGAGCACGACAACTGAAAAGGGGAAAGAGCAAATTGATGAAATTTCGGAAGAAGAAGATTTTAACTTTCAAGATTTGCTTGGACAAGAGTTAACAGACGCTGAGAAAGAGGAGTTGAAAAAATATGCCATATCTTGCGGATATAAATCAGGGGCTATGCTATTTGGTGGGGTGAACGAAGGGAAACTAAGATGCCTTCGGAACCGTACCGAGGCCAAAATTGTTAGAACCCTCTCCAAAAGCATTGGCTTGCCGAAGCTGGAAACTGACTTGTGCCGTTATCAACGACACCACATCGACGGAAGCTTGCTTTATGCTAACTTTAAGGTAACGGATATTTTTGTTATTTTATTACTATTATTACTATCTTTTAGGTCGCGTTCTAACAAAGATCGTTTCGACAGAGCATATTATTAAGCAAGGTTCTAAAAATGCAACAAGATCTGAAAGAAGAGAAAAACAAAGCCGTCATTCAAGATTTGGCTGAAAAAGTTGAAAATCACGAAGCCAATCTGAAGAAGAAAGACTTCATAATCCAAGACCTTGGAATCATGGTCAAAGAGCACGAAGGTGCATTAGAAAAGAAGGATTTTGTTATTCAGACCATGGAGGGCTCTTTGGCTGAAGTCCAAACTGAGAATGACAAATTAAAGAATGAATTGCTCCGACAATCAGAAAAATTCGAGCAAAAAAAGAAATATCTTGAAGCAAGCCTGAAAACTGAAGTGGATAAATACTCAAATTTGCAGAAATCCTTTAAAGAACTTCAGGAGAAATGCTTAAGCTTCGGCAGCCGATGTGTGCAGCGGCTGAAGGACGTGTTTCACTCTGTCGGAGCTAGCTCTTCGAAATTTACACCTTCAGCTGAAAATCTGCCAAGAACATTAGAATATATTGAAGGCGAAGTTGATGCCCTTGACGAAGTTATTGGTGGGCACGCGGACTTCTGCGCCCTGGTAGCTTCTCGGGGCACAGCTACTGCTTTTTTGAAGGCTGGCTGCACGCATGGAAACATTGTGAACAGACCAAACTTCAGCTTGTCAGCTTCAGATTTGATAGATATCCCAAGCTTAGCCAGAAGCATCGGAAATAGATTCATGACCCAGATCTGGGTAAGTGGCGGGCGAAAAATGGCAGGCGACGAAGCTCGAAGCCATCTTAAGCCGGTAAGAAACTTATGTTTGTTACTTTTACCTTCTCCTTTGAAATTTGCACCTTTCTTATTCTGATGTTTGGTATACACAGGATGACGAAGCTGAAGAATGATGAAGCTGAAGTCTAACGAAGCTGAAGACGAAGCCTAAGCTGAAGCTTAAAGTTGTTTACAATATGCTTTCCTGCAAAAATTCTGGAAAAACTCTTGTAATATGGCTATGAAACAACTTATGTAAATTTGTACATACCTTGTAATATATTATGTCTCCCTTATCCACATACAGTCTGCTTTGCTGTGGACGAAACTTCTCTTTTGAGCCGAAGGCGAAAAACACCTTCCCTTCTTTTCGTACACAACGAAGCATAAAATATTTTTCCTTCGAAGCTTTTCCTCATTTCTAAAGCACCTGTCTTCTTTTGTGTAGTATGATGAAGATTCTATATATGTCTAAATGAATGTTTATGAATGCAAATGACATGATGAAATGTACTGTGCAAATGAATATTGGGACACATGTTCAAAAACCATAAGCACGGCCCTTCATCCCCTCAAGAATGATACAAATCTTTTTGCCGTTTACTTTTCGGCTTCACCGTTTACTTTTCGGTGTATCAGCGTTGACTTTTCGCTGTAAGCCTCCCTTAGGAGCTTCTTCGCCTTTTACTTTCGGCGGAATCAGCGTTTATTTTTCGCTGTAAGCCTCCCTTAGGAGCTTCTTCGCCTTTTACTTTCGGCGGAATCAGCGTTTATTTTTCGCTGTAAGCCTCCCTTAGGAGCTTCTTCGCCTTTTACTTTCGGCGGAATCAGCGTTTATTTTTCGTTGTAAGCTCTGCATTCCCTTAGGAACGACTTTTGAGCTTCTCCCTGTTTTCTTTTCTTTTTCCTTTGCACTCGAAGGTGCGTTTTTAGCTTTTACATTTACATTTTTGGGGGATATCACTCTTATAGAATTGAAATAAGAAAAAGAAAAATTACATGTTGTGGCCCCATTAAAAACCTTTCTCCCCCTTTGGAAAGGAAAAGGGTGCCACAAAAAAGAATATAAAAAATTACATCGAACTAAACATAATATCGCCGAAGCTCATCCGCATTCCACGATCTAGGAATGTCATTGCCGTCCATATCCTTCAATCTGTAAGAACCGGGTCTTGACGAAGATACTACCAAAAAGGGGCCCTCCCACTTCAGCTGTAATTTGCCTACTGTTTCAGGGTTAGCTACTCTTCGAAGTACCAAGTGTCCTAGTTCAATGTTCTTCAGCTTGACCTTTCTATCACGCCATTTTATTGTTTCAGCTTGATATTTATTGATGTTTTCCACAGCTTGAAGTCTGATCCCTTCAATAGCATCTTTTTCTATAGAGCAATCAGCTTCGTTTTCGCCCTCTGCCGAATCTACTGTCCTTATTGATCCTGTTTTGGCCTCTTCTGGGGTTATTGCTTCGTCACCAAACAATAGTTTAAAGGGTGTAAAGCCTGTTGATCTTGACATGGTTGTGTTATGACTCCACACCACTTTGATTAACTCATCTGGCCACTTTCCCCTGGGCTGATTGAAGATTGACTTTATTATTCCTGTCATTATGATCCCATTGGCTCTTTCGACAAGTCCATTTGACTCTGGGTGTCGGACTGATGCAAAATGGATCTTCGTACCAATTTGATTACAAAATTCTCTGAAGGCTTCAGAATCAAACTGTGTCCCATTATCCACAGTGATAGCCTTCGGCACTCCGAAGCGACAAACAATGTTTTGCCAGAAAAACTTTTGAATAGTAAATGAAGTTATTGTGGCTAAGGGCTTCGCCTCAATCCATTTGGAAAAATATTCCACTGCCACCACCACATATCTTAAGTTCCCCTGTGCTGGTGGTAATGGACCTAGCAAATCCAGACCCCACCTTTGCAACGGCCAAGTGGGTTGTATTAATTGAGTTAAAGACGAAGGTTGTTTTTGATCTCTTGCACATTTCTGACAACCTTCGCACTTTTGAACTAAATCCGCTGCATCCGAAGCTGCCTTTAGCCAATAAAATCCTTGGCAAAAAACTTTCCCAAGCAAGGGCCTAGATCCAATGTGAGATCCACACATACCTGCATGTATGTCCTTCATTAATTCTATACCTTCGGATCTGGATAAGCACTTGAGCAATGGGGAACAGACCCCACGCTTGTATAACTCCCCTTCTATTATGACATATGGTCGAGCTCTTGCTTCTATTCTCCTGTTATAAGCTTCGTCGTCTGAAAGAAAATTACCCTGAAGGAAAGAGATGATCTCAGTTCTCCAATCTTCACTATAAACAGGGGATATGTTAAGGATTGCTCTTTCAAGAAGCTCGACCGAAGGTGCTTTTATTGTTTCAAAAAATATTTCTGAAGGTATAGGCAGCCCCTGGGCTGCTGACTTAGCCAATAGATCAGCGTATTCATTTTCTCCACGAGGAATATTTTTGACAGAGAAACCTTCGAAGGAAGCCTCAATCCTTCGGACTGTATCTAGATACTTTTCAAGCTTCGGGTCTCTTGCTTTGTAACTTTTGTCAATATGACCAGAAATAACTTGAGAATCAGTTTTAAGAATGGCCCTTCTGATTCCCATTGCCTTTAATTTCTGAAGACCCAAAAACAGAGCTTCATACTCGGCGATGTTATTTGTGCAGCTAAAATCAAGTCTTGCCGCATAACAAGTTTTAACTTTGGAAGGTGAAACCAACACAGCAGCCGCTCCCGCTCCGAAGGTTCCCCAAGACCCATCGCAAAACACTGTCCATGCTTCGGCGTCTTTATTTGTTTCTTCCTCCTAAGCCCCTGGCGTCCAGTCAGCAATGAAGTCTGCTAACGCCTGGGACTGAATTGAAGATCTATGAACATAATCAATACAAAATTCATTGAGCTCTGCAGCCCATTTTCCAATCCTTCCAGTAGCTTCTCGGTTCCTCATAATATCCTTCAGAGGTTGTGAAGAAGGAACAATTATGTTGTAAGCTTGAAAATAGTGCCGAAGCTTCCTGGAGGCCATCAAGACAGCATACAGTACCTTCTCCAACTCTGTATAATTTTTCTTTGATAAACTAAGAACCTCGGATACAAAATATATTGGGGCATGCCTCTTAACTTGGCCTTCAAACTTCTCCTGAACAAGTGCTGCACTTACCGCTGAGTGCAAAGCTGCCACATATAATAACAAAGGAGCCCCTGGCGTAGGTGGAGTTAATGTTGTGAGATCTATCAAATACTGCTTCAGCTCTTCGAAGGCCTTCTGCTGGATTGGTCCCCATTGAAAGACTTCGGCTGTCTTCAGCACTTCGAAGAATGGTAAGTTTCTCTCTGCTGATCTAGATATGAATCTGTTGAGAGACGCCAGCCTTCCTGTCAATCTTTGAGCCCCTTTTTTGTACTTGGTGGTTCCATTCGAAGTATTGCTTCGATTTTGCTTGGATTAGCCTCGATTCCCTTTGTTGAGACTAGGCAACCGAGAAATTTCCCCTTCTTTACTCCGAAGACACATTTTTCTGGATTCAATTTTAGACCAGCCTGTCTAAAATTAGCGAAGGTCTCCTGCAAATTAGCAATGTGGTTATCTTGCTTCGTGCTTTTTACAATGATACAATCAACATAAGTTAGCACATTCCTTCCTATCTGAGAGTGAAGGACCTTCGCTGTCATTCTGCTGAAACTTCCTCCAGCATTTTTAAGCCCCTCAGGCATCCGAAGGTAGCAATATGTCCCACTAGGGGTTATGAAGCTGGTTTTTGGTTCATCTTCCTTCTTCATCCATATTTGATGATAGCCTGAATAGCAATCCAGCAAACTCATAAGCTCTGATGAAGCTGCTGCATCAACTAAGGAATCTATCCTTGGCAATGGAAACTCGTCCTTCGGACAGGCTTTATTGAGGTTAGTAAAATCGATACACATTCTCCATTTATCATTGGCCTTCTTCACCATAACAGTGTTAGCCAACCATTCTGGGTATTTTACCTCTCTAATAACTCCGGCACTGAGGAGTCTTTTTACTTCATTTCGAGCACCTTCGGCCTTGTCTTCAGACATTTTCCGAAGCCTCTGCTTTCTGGGCCTGAAGGATGGATCAACATTGAGCGAATGCTCGATAACATCCCTGTTAACTCCACAAAGATCATTAGCTGACCAAGCAAAAACATCTTTATTGTTGAACAGAAACCTTATCAAGGTTTTCTCCTGCTCTTTGGACAATTGAGATCCCAATAGCACCTTCTGCTCTGCTATATCCTCACATAGGAGCATGGGTTTCGGCTGGTCCGCTGAAGCAGCTTTTTCCCTTCTGAACTTGTATTGCTCACAAGCTTCAGTTCCATCTATATTATGGATTGCTTTTGAGTCTGTCCAATTTCCTTCGGCCCTTCTGGCAGCTTCTTGACTTTCATGAATAGCAATGGGCCCTTGGTCCGAAGGTATCTTCATGCAAAGATAAGCTGGATGCAGAATTGCTTCGAAGGCATTAAGAATGCCACGACCAATGATTGCATTGTAAGGGTACTCCATGTCAACAATATCAAACATAACTTGTTCAGTCCTTGTGTTGTTGATGAATCCGAAGGCCACTGACATTGAGATTTTGCCGAGTGCTACAATCTGCCTTCCTCCGAAGCCGCAGAGGGGATGTGCGGCATCAAGAATTTTATCTTCGGGCTCTTGCATCTGTCTGAAGGCCTTAGCAAATATGATATCAGCTGCACTGCCTGTATCAACCAAAACATTGTGGACCAGAAATCCTTTGATAACACAAGAGATAACCATAGCATCATTGTGTGGGTAATCCTTGAGTTGAAGGTCCTCTTGGGAGAAGGTAATAGGAATGTGAGACCATTTTGACTTGATGAAGGGTCCTTGCACTCCGACATGCTGTACCCTTCTCTGTGCTTCTTTCTTCTGCTTCTTGTTGGCTGGTTCTGAACATGAACCGCCTGTTATCGGGAGTACTAGCTTCGGAACCGAAGCAGCTCCAGCTTGAATATTGAACGAAGCCATCAGCTCAGAAAAGTGGAAGTGAGTTCACCGGAGGTGGGCGCCAATGTTGGGGACTCGTTCTCAAATGCTATGAATTAAGAACAAGGCAACATAAAATGTTAAATGTTAATGCCCTTCGTCCGCTGAAGCATTATTTCCTTAAGGATTTAATGAACTTCGGACGAAGGTCAAAGACGGTACAATTACGAGGGTTGAATCTTCGTAATTGAACTCTCAAAGATTATAAAATAATTCGAGATATGAAGCATTAATGACAAGTAAATTATAAATAAACAACATCATTTTCATATTATACAAACTTGATGTATTCAAATGTTAGATACATTTATACCTCTGTCTTGGCAAAGAATAATTTCCGAGTGATGCGATTGCAATTGCAGGAATGCGTGAACAGTAAAGGAATACTGTTCACTATTTATAGGCACAAGACACAGCCTGTGAGGAATTACAATCATGCCCCTCATAAAAGTTAACAACATTTACTCAGACCTTTATGGACTAAAAGGTCATTCTATCTTTAAGTCGGTTCGTCCCTTCACCTTCGGATATGTTGTATTATCAAAGCTTCATGAATGATACCTTCGGCGTCACGTACGGGCAGCTTCAGCCGAAGCTGTCTCTTTCTGCAGGACCTTCGGCGACGAAGCATGGTCCCAACAGGTATGGTGTTAAATGGGTAAGGGCCGGGACGCCACTCCCTTTGTGGCACGTCGTGTCGTGATCTGTAGGCAGTATCAAGTGAGCAAGGATCGGGTCATCGCTTCCTTAGTGGTGCGCTACATCGGCACCCGGGTGTAGTGACAAATGTGCAAGGGTCTTCGCATCTGTCTCAACGGGTGCGAGGGGTAAAAAAGCTAGTTGAGTCGACTAGGATACGTTTAGGTAGTTGGAACGTAGGGTCCCTTACAAATAAGCTAAAAGAGTTAGTCGATGCAACGATAAGGAAGCGTGTTAGTATCCTATGTGTCCAGGAGACAAAATGGAAAGGGTAAAAAGCGAAGGAGGTGGAGAACACTTGTTTCAAACTATGCTACTCAGGAACAGTGGCAAACAAAAATGGAGTAGGTATCCTGATTGATAAGACCCACAAGGATGGAGTGGAGGACGTCAAAAGGCAGGGAGATAGGATTATCCTAGTCAAACTAGTTTTGGGGATGTAATCTTGAACATTATAAGTGCTTATGCCCCTCAGGTTGGTCTCAGTGAGAGCGAGAAGAGGAAATTCTGGGAAGACTTAGATGGCATGGTCAGAGCGGTACCCACCAATGGGAAGCTTTTCATAGGAGATCTCAATGGTCATGTAAGTTCAATAAATGTAGGTTATGAGCTGGCTCATGGAGGTTTCGAGTATGGTAGTAAAAATCAACAAGGAGTGGATATTTTGGAATTTGTTGTAGCCTACAACCTAGTGATAGCCAACACTTTCTTTAGAAAGAGAGATTATCATTTGGTGACTTTTAGCAGTGGCCATCGTTCGAGCCGGATTAACTCCGTGCTCACAAGGAGAGAAGATAAACAAGCTTGTTTGGATTGTAAGGTGATACTTGGAGAGAGTGTTATGCCCCAACATAATCTTGTGGTGGTTGACTTCCATTTTCGGATCAGTACCCATAGGATTAAACAATCCAAAAATGCAAGGACGAAGTGGTGGAAACTCAAAGAGGAGACATCCAAAGTTTTTAGCGAACGATTTTTTGTGGAGGGCGCTTGGTCCAAAGAAGAAAATTCAAACATCATGTGGGTGAAGATGACAACTTGTATTAGGAAGGTGGCGTCAAAGGTGTTTGGTGTGACCAAAGGGAGCAGCGGTGAATCTAAGGATACTTGGAGGTGGGCCGAGGATGTTCAAAAGGCAATAAAGGAGAAGAAAGAAAGAATGTTGAAAGGGAAATATGCCCTTGGGCCATTTCTATAAATGTTTTGGTGATTAGATGTCCAACACATATTGTTTTAGTTCATATGTGCTAAGTGGTTGAGAAGTGCAAAATCAAAAATCAAGGTACGTTTCTAGACTTAGTAAATTGCTTTTGGATACTAACATATCTCTCTAAGTGCTAGGAACATTGTCAAGAAAACTGGAATCAGATTGGAGGAGTTTTGGCTGAGTTCAGCAAAAACAGCACCAACCTGTGGCGCACCGGACTGTCCCGTGCCTAGGCTGGCCCGACGACAAACTCGTCGCTCTCGGGAAAAAGCGAAGGCGCCGCGACTAAAAATCACCGGACTGTCCGGTGTGCACTGGACTGTCCGGTGAGCCAACGGCGCCCGCGGCCAACGGTCGGCAGCACGATCAACGGGTGACACGTGGCCGAGCCAACGGTCACTTGGTCGCACCGAACTGTCCGATGTGCACGAGACAGTGTCCGGTGCGCCAAGGGTACCGAGGGCGCAACTGTCGGCTTCACCAGAAAAGGAAGGAGATCAGGCACCAGACAAGTACTGTTTATGTCCGGTCGTGCAACGGACTGTCCGGTGCGCCACCCGACAGAAGGCAAGAATTGCCTTCCAATTGGATCTCAAACGGCTTCTAGCTGCCTTGGGGCTATAAAAGGGACCCCTAGGCGCATGGAGCACCACACCAAGCATTCTCTGATCATTCTAAGACACATAGACTCCGCCACCACACATTCAGATTGTTGTGTTAGAGATTTGAGCACCATTTGAGTTGTGAACTCCCTGCGCCGTGTTTTGTGCTCACATCTTGGCTTGTGTGCGTGTGTTTGCTGCAAATTGAGTCATGTGTGTGTTGTTTTCCCTCCCTTACTCTTGGGCTTCTCTTGTGATCAACATTGTAAGGGCGAGAGGCTCCAACTTGTGGAGATTCCTCGCAAACGGGAAAAGAACTCTAAAGAAAAAGACCATGATATTCAAGTTGATCATTGGATCACTTGAAAGGGGTTGAGTGCAACCCTCGTCCATTGGGACACCACAACGTGGAAGTAGACAAGTGTTATACTTGGCCGAACCACGGGATAAAACACCGTGTCTCTTGTGTTCCTTTTCTCTGTGATTGATTTCTTCTTAAGAGCTCACAACTTGGTTTGATCTAACTAAAATTTTATAAACCAAGTTTGTTCTACTAGCATTGAATTTTTCAGGATCACCTATTCATCCCCCCTCTAGGTGCTCTCAAATGTTACATCAGCTTGTTCCATGACAGGAGTGCAATTAACATAGAGAGGTATAAGGTGGCAAAGAAGATTGCAAAGCGAGCTGTGAGCGAGGCAAAGGGTCGAGCCTATGATGATTTTTACCGAAGACTAAGTACAAAGGAAGGGGAGAAAGATATCTATAAGATAGCTAGGATTCAGGAAAGGAAGACGATGGACCTCAACCAAGTTAAATGCATTAAGGATGAGATGTATCAACTCTTGGTGAAAGGACAAGACATCAAACAGAGACGACAGAGGTATTTTGACAATATTTTCAATGACATGTATGGCAATTTTCTTAATAAGGCAGGTCATGGAGCGATATAAGGAGCAGAAGAAGGACTTGCACATGATTTTTATCGACTTGGAAAAAGGTCTATGATAAAATACCTAGGAATCTCATGTGGTGGGCATTGGATAAGTATAAAGTCCCAACAAAGTATGTTACGCTCATCAAGGACATGTATGACAAGGTTGTGACTAGCCTCCGAACAACTGATGGTGATACAAATGTTTTCCCGATTAACATATGACTACATCAAGGTTCAACTTTGAGCCCTTGTCTATTTGCCTTAGTGATAGATGAGGTCACGAGGGATATACAAGGAGATATTGAGAGCACCTAGAGGGGGGTGAATAGGTGATCCTGTAAAAACTTAAAACTTATTGCCACAAAAACTTGGTTAAGTGTTAGTGCAATAGGATCAAGTAGCTGAAGAGAAGTACTTGTGAAACACAGAAACCACAGAGAGAAACAACACAGTAGACACAATGGTTTATCCCGTGGTTCGGCCAAGTACAAAACTTGCCTACTCCACGTTGTGGCGTCCCAATGGACGAGGGTTGCACTCAACCCCTCTCAAGTGATCCAATGGTCAACTTGAATACCACGGTGTTCCTTTTTCTTATCACTTTTCCCGTTTGCGAGGAATCTCCACAAGTTGGAGTCTCTCGCCCTTACAACAAATATCAAAGTGAAAGCACTAGAGTAAGGGAGGGAAGAAACACACACAAATCCCAGCAATACGCACACACACAAGCCAAGACTTGAGCTCAAATGTAACACAACAAGTTTACCACTAGAATGGAGCTCAAATCACTAAGAATGTCAATCGAGTGCGCAAAGACAGAGTGTGAATGATCAAGAATGCTCAAAGTATGCTTGGTGTTCTCCTCCATGCGCCTAGGGGTCCCTTTTATAGCCCCAAGGCAGCTAGGAGTCGTTGAGAGCAATCCACGAAGGCAATTCTTGCCTTCTGTCGGGTGGCGCACCGGACAGGCACTGTTCACTGTCCGGTGCGGATTGCTTTCCTAATTTGGCGCAACCTGAAAGGGAAATAGGCTTACACCTTTTCCTAAATTGATTTTGGTGGTTGAATTGCCCAACACAAATAATTGGACTAACTAGTTTGCTCTAGTCTATAAGTTTTACAGGTGCCAAAGGTTCACAACAAGCCAATAAAAAGACCAAAGATGGGTTCAAATAAAGAGAGCTAAAGACATCCCAAAAGGCACCCTGGTCTGGCGCACCGGACTGTCCGGTGTGCCACCGGACAGTGTCCGGTGCACCTGGGAACTCGAAGCTGAACTTGCCACCTTCGGGAAAATGGGAGGGCGCTCCGCTATAATTCATCGGACTGTCCGGTGACGCACCGGACAGTGTCCGGTGTCACACCGGACTGTCCGGTGTGCCAGCGGAGCAACGGCTACTTCGCGCCAACGGTCGACTGCAACCGCATTCAATGCGCCACCGGACAGCCCAGAGGCCCCACCAGTCAGAGCTCCAACGGTCAGAACCCAACGGCCGGCTGACGTGGCTGGCGCACCGGACAGTGTCCGGTGGCGCACCGAACTATTCGGTGCGCCATGCGACAGTAGCCTTCCAACGACCACATTTTGGTGGTTGGGGCTATAAATACCCCCAACCACCCCACATTCAATGGCATCCAAGTTTTCCACCTTCAACACATTACAAGAGCTATAGCATTCAATTCTATACACAACCAAAGAGATCAAATCCTCTCCCAAGTCCGGAATCACTCCAAATCAAATAGTGATTAGAGAGAGCGACATTTGTGTTCATTTGAGCTCTTGCGCTTGGATTGCTTCTTTTCTTTCTCATTCTTCTTGTGATCAAGCTCAATTGTAACCAAGGCAAGAGACACCAATTGTGTGGTGGTCCTTGCGGGAACTTTGTGTTCCGTTTGATTGAGAAGAGAAGCTCACTCGGTCTAAGTGACCGTTTGAGAGAGGGAAAGGGTTGAAAGAGACCCGGTCTTTGTGACCACCTCAACGGGGAGTAGGTTTGCAAGAACCAAACCTCGGTAAAACAAATCCTCGTGTCTCACTCTTTATTTGCTTGCGATTTGTTTTCACCCTCTCTCGTGGACTCGTTTATATTTCTAACACTAACCCGGCTTGTAGTTGTGCTTAAGTTTATAAATTTCAGATTCGCCCTATTCACCCCCCTCTAGGCGACTTTCAATTGGTATCAGAGCCCGGTGCTTCATTAGAGCTTAACCACTCGAAGTGATGTCGGGAACATCCGCCAAGAGGGATCTCGGGACCGGCGAGAAGACCGCCACAAGCCATGGGAAAGCTCCATCCGGAGAGTCCGCCAGCAAGGTGAAGGGATCCCCTTCACACAACAAGTCGCGTCGGAGCGGTGATAAGAAGAAGAAGATGAGGAAGGTGGTTTACTACGAGACCGACTCCTCGTCGCCATCCACCTCCGGCTCCGACACGCCGTCCGTAACTTCTAAGTGTCATGAGCGCAAGAAGTTTAGTAAGATTCCCCTACGCTACCCTCGCATTCCAAAACATACTCCATTACTTTCCGTCCCATTAGGCAAACCACCCATGTTTGATGGTGAAGATTATAATATGTGGAGTGATAAAATGAGGCATCATCTAACCTCACTCCACACTGGCATTTGGGATGTTGTTGAAATTGGAGTACAGGTACCATCACCGGGGGATGAAGACTATGATTCGGACGAGGTCGCCCAAGTCCGACACTTCAACTCTCAAGCCACCACTATACTCCTCGCCTCTCTAAGTCGAGAGGAGTATAACAAGGTGCAAGGATTAAAAAGCGCCAAGGAGATTTGGGACGTACTCAAGACCGCGCACGAAGGAGACGAGGTGATCAAAATCACCAAGCGGGAAACAATCGAGGGGGAGCTCGGTCGCTTCTGGCTTCGCCAAGGGGAGGAGCCACAAGACATGTACAACCTCTTGAAGACCTTGGTGAACCAAGTGCGCAACCTCGGGAGCACTAAATGGGATGACCATGAGATGGTCAAGGTTATTCTAAGATCCCTTATCTTTCTTAATCCTACGCAAGTTCAATTAATTCGAGGAAATCCTAGATATACACTAATGTCTCTCGAGGAAGTAATAGGAAATTTTGTGAGATTTGAGTTGATGATCAAAGGATCAAAGAAAATCATCGAGCTAGATGGCCCCTCCACGCCCGAAGCGCAACCGGTTGCATTCAAGGCAACGGAAGAGAAAAAGGAGGAGTCTACATCAAGTAGACAACCCATCGATGCCTCTAAGCTCGACAATGAGGAGATGGCGCTCATCATCAAGAGTTTCCGCCAAATCCTCAAGCAAAGGAGGGGGAAGGATTACAAGCCCCGCTCCAAGAAAGTGTGCTACAAATGTGGTAAGCCCGATCATTTTATTGCAAAATGTCCACTATCTAGTGATAGTGACAGGGGCGACGACAAGAAGGGCAAGAGGAGAGAAAAGAAAAGATACTACAAGAAGAAGGGCGGCGATGCCCATGTGTGTCGCGAGTGGGACTCCGACGAGAGCTCCTCCGACTCCTCCTCCGACGAGGACACCGCCAACATCGCCGTCACCAAGGGACTCCTCTTCCCCAACGTCGGCCACAAGTGTCTCATGGCAAAGGACGACAAAAGAAAGAAGGTAAAATCAAGATCCTCCACTAAATATGCTTCCTCTAGTGATGAAGATAATTCTAGTGAAAATGAGGAGGATAACTTGCGCACCCTTTTTGCCAACCTAAACATGCAACAAAAAGAAAAATTAAATGAATTAATTAGTGCTATTCATGAGAAGGATGAACTCTTGGACTCTCAAAAGGACTTCCTAATTAAGGAAAATAAGAAGCATGTTAAGGTTAAAAATGTTTATGCTCTAGAAGTAGAAAAATGTGAAAACTATCTAGTGAGCTAAGCACTTGCCATGATGTTATTACCAACCTTAGAAATGGGAATGCTAGTTTAATTGCTAAGGTTGATTCAAATGTTTATGATGATTCAATTTCCAATCTTAGAGATGATAATGCTAATTTGCTTGCTAGGATTGAAAAATTGAATGATTCTCTTGCTAGCCTTAGAGATGAGAATGAAAAATTGATTGCTAAGGCTAAAGATTTAGATGTTTGCAATGTTACAATTTCCAATCTTAGAAATGAAAATGATATTTTACATACTAAGATTATTGAACTAAAATCTTGCAAACCCTCTACATCTACTGTTGAGCATGTTTCCATTTGTACTAGATGTAGAGACATTAATGTTGATGCTATCCATGATCACCTAGCTTTAATTAAGAAACAAAATGATCACATAGCTCAACTTAATGCTAAGATTAATGAGCATGACTTAGAAAATGAAAATTTTAAATTTGCTAGAAGCATGCTCTATAGTGGGAGACGCCCTGGCATCAAGGATGGCATTGGCTTCCAAAAGGGGGACAATGTCAAACTTAATGCCCCTCCTAAAAGATTGTCTAACTTTGTTAAGGCAAGGCTCCCATGCCTCAGGATAACGAGGGTTACATTTTGTACCCTGCCGGTTATCCCGAGAGCAAAATTAGGAGAATTCATTCTAGGAAGTCTCACTATGGCCCTAATCATGCTTTTATATATAAGGGTGAGACATCTAGTTCTAGGCAATCAACCCATGCTAGATTGCCTAAAAAGAAAACTCCTACTGCATCAAATGATCATAACATTTCATTTAAAACTTTTGATGCCTCTTATGTACTAGCCAACAAATCAGGCAAGGTAGTTGCCAAGTATGTTGGGGACAAACACAAGGGCACCAAGACTTGTGTTTGGGTACCCAAAGTTCTTGTATCTAATGCCAAAGGACCCAAAACCGTTTGGGTACCTAAAATCAAGAACTAAACTTGTTTTGTAGGTTTATGCATCCGGGGGCTCAAGTTGGATCATCGATAGCGGGTGCACAAACCATATGACAGGGGAGAAGATGTTCTCCTCCTACGAGAAAAACCAAGATCCCCAACGAGCTATCACATTCGGGGATGGAAATCAAGGTTTGGTCAAAGGATTGGGTAAAATTGCTATATCACCTGACCATTCCATTTCCAATGTTTTTCTTGTAGATTCTTTAGATTACAACTTGCTTTCAGTTTCTCAATTATGCAAAATGGGCTACAACTGTCTTTTTACAGATATAGGTGTTACTGTCTTTAGAAGAAGTGATGATTCAATAGCATTTAAGGGAGTGTTAGAGGGTCAGTTATACTTGGTAGATTTTGATAGAGCTGAACTCGACACTTGCTTAATTGCTAAGACTAACATGGGCTGGCTCTGGCATCGCCGACTAGCACATGTTGGAATGAAGAATCTTCACAAGCTTCTAAAGGGAGAACACATTTTGGGACTAACAAATGTTCATTTTGAGAAAGACAGGGTTTGTAGAGCATGTCAGGCAGGAAAGCAAGTTGGTATTCATCATCCACACAAGAACATCATGACGACTAACAGGCCACTCGAGCTCCTACACATGGACCTATTCGGCCCGATAGCTTACATAAGCATCGGCGGGAGTAAGTACTGTCTAGTTATTGTGGATGATTATTCTCGCTTCACTTGGGTGTTCTTTTTGCAGGAAAAATCTCATACCCAAGAGACCTTCAAGGGATTCTTGAGACGGGCTCAAAACGAGTTCGGCTTAGGAATCAAGAAAATTAGAAGCGACAACGGGACGGAGTTCAAGAACTCTCAAATCGAAGGCTTCCTTGAGGAGGAGGGCATCAAGCATGAGTTCTCTTCTCCCTACACGCCACAACAAAATGGTGCAGTGGAGAGGAAGAATCGAACGCTATTGGACATGGCAAGAACCATGCTTGATGAGTACAAGACTTCAAATCGGTTTTGGGCCGAGGCGGTCAACACCGCTTGCTACGCCATCAACCGGTTGTATCTACGCTGAATCCTCAAGAAGACGTCATATGAAGTCCTAACCGGTAAAAAGCCCAATGTATCATATTTTAGAGTCTTTGGTAGCAAATGTTTCATTCTTGTTAAAAGAGGTAGAAAATCCAAATTTGCTCCTAAGGCTGTAGAAGGCTTTTTACTAGGATATGATTCAAACACAAGGGCATATAGAGTCTTTAACAAGTCCTCCAGACTAGTTGAAGTTTCTTGTGACATTGTGTTTGATGAAACTAACGGCTCTCAAGTAGAGCAAGTTGATCTTGATGAGATAGGTGATGAAGAGGCTCCATGCGTCGCACTAAGGAACATGTCCATTGGGGATGTGTGTCCTAAGGAATCCAAAGAGCCACCACATGCACAAGATCAACAATCTTCCTCCACACAAGCATCTCCACCAACTCAAGATGAGGATGGGGCTCAAAATGATGAAGGAGAAGATCAAGAGGATGAGCCACCTCAAGAGGAGAGCAATGATCAAGGGGGAGACGCTCATGATCAAGATGAGGAAGATGAACAAGTGCCAAGACCGCCACACCCAAGAGTCCACCAAGCAATCCAACAAGATCACCCCGTGAACACCATCCTCAGCGATATTCAAAAGGGGGTAACTACTCGATCTCGTGTTGCTCATTTTTGTGAACATTATTCTTTTGTTTCCTCTATTGAGCCACATAGGGTAGAGGAAGCACTACAAGATTCAGATTGGGTGGTGGCGATGCAAGAGGAGCTCAACAACTTCACTAGGAATGAGGTATGGCATTTAGTTCCACGTCCTAACCAAAATGTTGTAGGAACCAAGTGGGTCTTCCGCAACAAGCAAGATGAGCATGGTGTGGTGACAAGGAACAAAGCCCGACTTGTGGCCAAGGGATATTCACAAGTCAAAGGTTTGGATTTCGGTGAAACCTATGCACCCGTAGCTAGGCTAGAATCAATTCGCATTTTACTTGCCTATGCTACTTACCATGGCTTCAAGCTTTATCAAATGGACGTGAAAAGTGCCTTCCTCAATGGACCAATCAAGGAAGAGGTCTATGTTGAGCAACCTCCCGGCTTTGAAGATAGTGAGTACCCTAATCACGTATATAAACTCTCTAAGGCACTTTGTGGGCTCAAGCAAGCCCCAAGAGCATGGTATGAATGCCTGAGAGATTTTCTTATCACTAATGGCTTCAAAGTCGAAAAGGCCGATCCTACTTTATTTACTAAAACTCTTGACAATGATTTGTTTGTATGCCAAATTTATGTTGATGATATTATATTTGGGTCTACTAACGAATCTACATGTGAGGAATTTAGTAGGATCATGACACAGAAATTCGAGATGTAAATGATGGGGAGTTGAAGTACTTCTTTGGATTTCAAGTGAAGCAACTCCAAGAGGGCACCTTCATTAGCCAAACAAAGTATATTCAAGACATTCTAAACAAGTTTGGGATGAAGGATGCCAAGCCCATCAAGACACCCATGGGAACCAATGGGCACCTCGACCTCGACACGGGAGGTAAATCCGTAGATCAAAAGGTATACCGGTCGATGATAGGTTCTTTACTCTATTTATGTGCATCTCGACCGGACATTATGCTTTCCGTATGCATGTGTGCAAGATTCCAAGCCGACCCTAAGGAAGCTCACCTTACAGTCGTAAAACGAATCTTGAGATATTTAGTTTATACTCCTAAGTTTGGGCTTTGGTACCCTTGGGGATCCTCATTTGATTTAATTGGTTATTCGGATGCCAATTGGGCGGGGTGTAAAATTAACAGAAAGAGCACATCAGGGACTTGCCAGTTCTTGGGAAGATCCCTGGTGTCTTGGGCTTCAAAGAAGCAAAATTCTGTAGCTCTTTCTACCGCCGAAGCCGAGTATATTGCCGCAGGCCATTGTTGCGTGCAATTGCTTTGGATGAGGCAAACCCTTAGGGACTATGGTTACAAATTAACCAAAGTTCCTCTTCTATGTGATAATGAGAGTGCAACCCGCATGGCGGATAATCCCGCTGAGCATAGCCGCACTAAACACATAGCCATTCGGTATCATTTTCTAAGGGATCACCAACAAAAGGGGGATATCGAGATTGCATATATTAACACCAAGGAACAATTAGTCGATATCTTTACCAAGCCACTAGATGAACAAACTTTTAACAAACTTAGGCATGAGCTAAATATTCTTGATTCTAGGAATTTCTTTTGATGATTTGCACACATAGCTCTTTAATATGCCTTCGATCATATCTCTTTCATGTGCTATGACTAATGTGTTTTCAAGTGTATTTCAAACCAAGTCATAGATTGAAAGGGAATAAGAGTTTTCGGCGAAGACAAAGGATTCCACTCCACTCCATCAACTCATCCTTCGCCGTCGCTCCAAGCAACTCTCCAACTTTGGTATAATCTTCACTCATATTTTGTTCACCAAAGGGGGAGAAAGTAGTTAAAAGGGCTCATATTTCACTCAAGTATCTGTTTTTGGCGATTCATGCCAAAGGGGGAGAAAGTATTAGCCCAAAGCAAAAGGACCGCACCACCACCAATTTTCAAAATTTGAGTTAAGAAAAGATTTTTGAAATGATGAATTTTTCAATTAGTATCTTATTTTTTATAGAGAACATCCCTCTTCAAAAACTAATATCTAAAACCCTCTTGAACACTAAGAGGAGGATTTAATTAAGGGGGAGTTTTGTTTAGTCAAAGGAAAAACATTTGAAACAGGGGGAGAAAATTTCAAATCTTGAAAATGCTTCTCAAAATCTTATTCATTTACCTTTGACTATTTGCAAAAGGACTCTAAAGAAGAATTTGCAAAAACAAAACATGTGGTGCAAGCGTGGTCCAAAATGTTAAAAATAAAGAAACAATCCATGCATATCTTATGAAAATATTTATTGGTTCACTCTAAGTAACCTTTGCACTTACATTTTGCAAACTAGTTCAATTATGCACTTCTATATTTGCTTTGATTTGTGTTGGCATCAATCACCAAAAAGGGGGAGATTGAAAGGGAAATAGGCTTACACCTTTTCCTAAATTGATTTTGGTGGTTGAATTGCCCAACACAAATAATTGGACTAACTAGTTTGCTCTAGTCTATAAGTTTTACAGGTGCCAAAGGTTCACAACAAGCCAATAAAAAGACCAAAGATGGGTTCAAATAAAGAGAGCTAAAGACATCCCAAAAGGCACCCTGGTCTGGCACACCGGACTGTCCGGTGCACCAGGGAACTCGAAGCTGAACTTGCCACCTTCGGGAAAATGGGAGGGTGCTCCGCTATAATTTACCGGACTGTCCGATGACGCACCGGACAGTGTCCGGTGTCACACCGGACTGTCCGGTGTGCCAGCGGAGCAACGGCTACTTCGCGCCAACGGTCGACTGCAACCGCATTCAATGCGCCACCGGACAGCCCAGAGGCCCCACCAGTCAGAGCTCCAACGGTCAAAACCCAACAGCCGGCTGACGTGGCTGGCGCACCGGACAATGTCCGGTAGCGCACCGGACTGTCCGGTGCGCCATGCGACATCAACCTTCCAACGACCACATTTTGGTGGTTGGGGCTATAAATACCCCAACCACCCCACATTCAATGCCATCCAAGTTTTCCTCCTTCAACACATTACAAGAGCTATAGCATTCAATTTTAGACACAACCAAAGAGATCAAATCATCTCCCAAGTCCAGAATCACTCCAAATCAAATAGTGACTAGAGAGAGCGACATTTGTGTTCATTTGAGCTCTTGCGCTTGGATTGCTTCTTTTCTTTCTCATTTTTCTTGTGATCAAACTCAATTGTAACCAAGGCAAGAGACACCAATTGTGTGGTGGTCCTTGCGGGAACTTTGTGTTCCGTTTGATTGAGAAGAGAAGCTCACTCGGTCTAAGTGACCGTTTGAGAGAGGGAAAGGGTTGAAAGAGACCCGGTCTTTGTGACCACCTCAACGGGGAGTAGGTTTGCAAGAACCGAACCTCGGTAAAACAAATCCTCGTGTCTCACTCTTTATTTGCTTGCGATTTGTTTTCACCCTCTCTCGCGGACTCGTTTATATTTCTAACGCTAACCCGGCTTGTAGTTGTGCTTAAGTTTATAAATTTCAGATTCGTCCTATTCACCCCCTCCTCTAGGCGACTTTCACAGCCGACCGTTGAAGATTTGGAGCCGTTGGCACACCAGACACTGTCCGGTGTGCACCGGACAGTCCGGTGCCCCCATCTGACCGTTGGCTCAACCACGCGTCACGTGCGGATTGCGCGGCCGATCGTTGACGCGGCCGACTGTTGGCTCACCGGACAGTCCGGTGCACCACCGGACAGTCTGGTGATTTTTAGCCGTACAGCGCCGACGAATTCCCGAGAGCGGCCAGTTGACCAGAAGCCAGCCTGGCGCACCGGACACTGTTCGGTGCACCATCGGACAGTCCGGTGCACCCAGACTGCGCTAAGTCTTCGCTGCTCCATCCAAGTCTTTTTCCTTTTGTATTTTCTCTGATTCTAGCACTTATACAAATATGTTAGTATACAAAAACTAATGTACTAAGTCTAGAATCATACCTTATTGATGATTTGTACTTCATCCACCATTTTGCACAATTTATACTTAAGCCATTTGTGTTGGGCACTTAATCACCAAAATACTTAGAAATGGCCCAAGGGCACATTTCCCTTTCAATCTCCCCCTTTTTGGTGATTTATGCCAACACAACAAAAAGCAACACATAGAAGTGCAACATCAATGCAAATAAGATCAAGATTTGTTTTTGATTCAAATTTGGCATATTTGGATCATTCTTTGCCACCACTTGGTTTGTTTTTGTAAATCAGACTCAAATTCCTATTTCTAAGTCAAACACACTTGTTGAGACATAAAGAGAGGTATTCCAAAAGAAATTGATCAAAGATTTAAAAACTCCCCCTTTTTCCCATAATCAAACATTCTTCCCATAAGAGACCAACTTTTGACAAAAAAGAGACACTTAGAGTATTTTGACAAATCAAAACTTCTAACTCTACTATTTTCAAAATTCTCAGGTGGTAGCTGATCCATTTGCTTGCTTTGGCCTTAATTTCTCCCCCTTTGGTATCAAGCACCAAAACAGGATCATTTTTGGCCCTTAAACCCCATTGCCTCACCAAAATCTTCAATTAAGAGTAAAAAGGCAAAAAGAGCATGGAGATGAACTTGGAATTAGTTACTCACTCATCGGAGTGCAGTGGAAGTCTTTCATGGTCCAAGTCCACCTTTCCCTTTCAATCCACTTTTGAGACTAAAACAAGTAAACTCAAACACAAGGTTAGTCTCAAAGTGTCAAGTTGCAGCATGCCTCCCCCTAAATAAGTGCATCACGCGCAAATGGACTTGTGAGGTCCGGGGATCATGTGTACAACTTGAGCACCATAAGTAAGCAACAATATGCATAAAGAACATGATCAAAGGCATAAACACATGTATGTTATAGATCAATCCAAGTTACGTGAATCTAAGACATTTAGCTCACTACGCAGCTTGCAAAAGGTTGACTCATCTAGAGGTTTGGTAAAGATATTGGCTAGCTTGTTCTCGGTGCTAACATAAAACACTTCGATATCTTCCTTTTGCTGGTGGTCTCTCAAAAAGTGATGTCGGATGTCTATGTGCTTTGTGCGGCTGTGTTCAATAGGATTATCCGCCATGCGGATTGCACTCTCATTGTCACATAGGAGTGGGACTTTGCTCAGATTGTAGCCAAAGTCCCTGAGGGTTTGCCTCATCCAAAGTAGTTGCGCGCAACACTGTCCTGCGGCAACATACTCGGCCTCAGCGGTGGATAGGGCAACAGAGGTTTGTTTCTTAGAACTCCAAGACACCAGGGACCTTCCTAAGAATTGGCACGTCCCTGATGTACTCTTCCTATCAACCTTGCATCCAGCATAATCGGAGTCTGAATATCCAATTAAGTCGAAGGTAGACCCCTTTGGATACCAGATCCTGAAGCAAGGCGTAGCAACTAAATATCTAAGTATTCGCTTAACGGCCACAAGGTGACATTCCCTTGGATCGGATTGAAATCTAGCACACATGCATACGCTTAGCATAATATCCGGTCTACTAGCACATAAATAAAGCAAAGAACCTATCATAGACCAGTATGCCTTTTGATCAACGGACTTACCTCCTTTGTTGAGGTCAACATGTCCGTCGGTTCCCATTGGAGTCTTTGCGGGCTTGGCGTCCTTCATCCCAAACCGCTTGATCAAGTCTTGCGTGTACTTCGTTTGGGAGATGAAGGTGCCGTCCTTGAGTTGCTTCACTTGGAACCCAAGGAAGTAGTTCAACTTGCCCATCATTGACATCTCAAATTTTTGAGTCATCACCCTGCTAAACTCTTCACAAGACTTTTGGTTAGTAGAACCAAATATTATGTCATCGACATAAATTTGGCATACAAATAAGTCACCATCACAAGTCTTAGTGAATAAAGTTGGATCGGCTTTCCCAACCTTGAAAGCATTTACAATTAGAAAGTCTCTAAGACATTCATACCATGCTCTTGGCCTCTTGGGGCTTACTTAAGTCCATAGAGCGCCTTAAAGAGCTTACACACGTGGTCGGGGTACCGTTCATCCTCAAAGCCAGGGTGTTGCTCTACGTACACCTCCTCCTTGATTGGCCCGTTGAGGAAAGCGCTCTTCACATCCATTTGGAACAACCTGAAAGAATGGTGAGCGGCATAGGCTAACAATATGCGAATAGACTCTAGCCTAGCCACAGGAGCAAAAGTCTCCTCAAAGTCCAAACCTGCGACTTGGGCATAACCTTTTGCCACAAGTCTAGCCTTGTTCCTTGTCACCACCCCGTGCTCGTCCTGTTTGTTGCGGAACACCCACTTGGTTCCCACCATGTTTTGCTTGGGACGTGGCACCAGTGTCCAAACTTCATTTCTCTTGAAGTTATTGAGCTCTTCCTGCATGGCCAACACCCAGTCCGGATTTAGCAAGACCTCTTCTACCCTGAAAGGCTCAATAGAAGAGACAAAAGAGTAATGCTCACAAAAATTAGCTAATCTAGAGCGAGTAGTTACTCCCTTGCTTATATCACCCAATATCTGGTCGACGGGATGATTCCTTTGAATCGTCGCTCGGACTTGAGTTGGAGGGGCTGTGGTGCTTCTTCCTCCATAACATGATCATCTTGTGCTCCCCCTTGATCACACACCTCTTCTTGATGAACTGTTCATCAGTTTGAGTTGGGGGATGCACCATTGTTGAGGAAGAAGGTTGATCTTGCTCTTTTTGTTCCTATGGTCGCACATCTCCAATCGCCATGGTGAGTATTGCGGCTGTTGGAACATCTTCTTCATCTACATCATCAAGATCAACTTGCTCTCTTGGAGAGCCATTAGTCTCATCAAATACAACATCGCTAGAGACTTCAACTAAACCCGATGATTTGTTGAAGACTCTATACGCCTTTGTATTTGAGTCATAACCTAACAAAAACCCTTCTACAGCTTTGGGAGCAAATTTAGAATTTCTACCTTTCTTCACTAGAATATAACATTTACTCCCAAATACACGAAAGTATGACACGTTGGGTTTGTTACCGGTTAGGAGTTCGTACGACATCTTCTTGAGGAGGCGATGAAGATAGACCCGGTTTATGGCGTGGCAAGCCGTGTTCACAGCTTCCGTCCAAAACCGTTCAGGCGTCTTGAATTCACCAAGCATCGTCCTTGCCATGTCCAAAAGCGTCCTGTTCTTCCTCTCTACCACACCGTTTTGCTGTGGTGTGTAGGGAGCGGAGAACTCGTGCTTGATTCCTTCCTCCTCAAGGTACTCTTCCACTTGAAGGTTCTTGAACTCGGACCCGTTGTCGCTCCTTATCTTCTTCACCTTGAGTTCAAATTAGTTTTGAGCTCTCCTTAGGAAGCGCTTAAGGGTCCCTTGGGTTTCTGTTTTATCCTGCAAGAAGAATACTCAAGTGAAGCGGGAAAAATCATCAACAATAACAAGACCATACTTACTTCCCCCGATGCTGAGGTAGGCGACGGGTCCGAAGAGGTCCATATGAAGTAGCTCCAAAGGTCTTGATGTGGTCATCACATTTTTGCTATGATGAGCATTTCCCACTTGTTTACCTGCTTGACAAGCTGCACAAGGTCTATCTTTTTTGAAAGTTACATTTGTTAGACCTAACACATGTTCTCCCTTTAGAAGTTTGTGAAGGTTTTTCATCCCTACATGTGCTAGACGGCGATGCCACAGCCAGCCCATGCTAGTCTTAGCAATTAAGCATGCATCTAGACCGGCCTCCTCTTTTGCAAAATCAACTAAATAGAGTTTGCCGTCTAGTACACCCTTAAAAGCTAATGAACCATCACTTCTTCTAAAGACAGACACATCTACATTTGTAAATAAGCAATTATAACCCATATTACAAAGTTGACTAACGGACAACAAGTTATACCCGAGCGAGTCAACTAAAAACACATTAGAGATGGAATGCTCGGATGAAATAGCTATTTTTCCTAGTCCTTTAACCTTGCCTTGATTCCCGTCACCGAATATGATTGAATCTTGGGAATCTTTGTTCTTGATGTAGGAGGTGAACATCTTCTTCTCCCCCGTCATGTGGTTTGTGCATCCGCTGTCGATAATCTAGCTTGAGCCCCCGAATGCATAAACCTGCAAGGCAAATTAGGCTTGGGTTTTAGGTACCCAACTCTTGTTGGGTCCTACAAGGTTAGTAACAATAGCCTTAGGGACCCAAATGCAAGTTTTGTCTCCTTTGCATTTTGCCCCTAATTTCCTAGCAACCACTTTCCTATTTTTACATTGAAGTACAAAATCAGTGTTGCAGGCATGAATAACAGTAGCATTATGCATTTTCCTAGGCACATGGACAACATTTCTCCTAGGCATATGATGAATAACATTTGTCCTAGACATATCTCTACCATGCACATAGGAAGAACTTGAAGCAAGCATGGCATGTGAATCATAATCATTACAACTCCTATTATGATAAGCATTTCTAAAAAATTTTCTATCATAAATAAATGCATGATTCTTTTGACTACAATTAGCCATAAGAGTCTTCCCCTTTTCCTTGTTGAAAATGGGAGCTCTTTGGTTTGTTAAGTTCTTGGCTTCCCTCTTGAAGCCAAGCCCATCCTTAATTGAGGGGTGTCTACCAATAGTGTAGGCATCCCTTGCAAATTTTAGTTTGTCAAAGTCATTCTTGCTAGTCTTAAGTTGGACATTAAGACTAGCCACTTCATCGTTTAATTTGGAGATGAAAATTAAGTGTTCACTACAAGCATCAACATTAAAATCCTTACACCTATTGCAAATCACAACATGTTCTACACAAGAGCTTGATTTATTAGCTATTTCTAACTTAGTATTTAAATCATCATTAATACTTTTTAAGCTAGAAATAGATTCATGGCATGTAGATAATTCACATGAAAGCATTTCATTTCTTTTAACTTCTAAAGCAAGAGAATTTTGCGCACTAACAAATTTATCATGCTCTTCATATAAAAGATCCTCTTGCTTCTCTAACAATCTATTCTTCTCATTCAAAGCATCAATTAATTCATTGATTTTGTCAATTTTAGTTCTATCTAAACCTTTGAATAAGCTTGCATAGTCTACTTCATCATCACTAGACTCATCATCACTTGAAGAAGCATACGTAATAGTACTTCGAGTACTTACCTTCTTCTCCTTTGCCATGAGGCAGGTGTGATGGTCGTTGGGGAAGAGAGACGATTTGTTGAAGGCTGTGGCGGCGAGTCCTTCGTCGTCGAAGTCGGACGACGAACAATTCGAGTCCCATTATTTTCCAAGGTGTGCCTCGCCCTTAGTCTTCTTGTAAACCTTCTTGTTCTCTCTCTTCCCATTCTTTCCTTGTTCCTGGTCACTATCATTGTCGGGACAGTTAGCAATAAAGTGACCAATCTTACCACACTTGAAGCAGGAGCGCTTTCCCTTCGTCTTGCTCTTGTTGGGATGCTCCTTGCGACCTTTGAGCGTCGTCTTGAAGCGCTTGATGATGAGGGCCATTTCGTCCTCATTTAGCCCGGCCGCCTCAACTTGCGCCACCTTGCTAGGTAGCGCCTCCCTGCTACTTGTTGCTTTGAGAGCAACAGTTTGAGGCTCGTAGATTGGCATTGGGCCATTCAATGCATCATCAACATATCTTGCCTCTTTGATCATCATTCGCTCGCTTACGAACTTTCCGAGTATTTCCTCGGGCGTCATCTTGATGTACCTAGGATTCTCACGAATAGAGTTTACAAGATGAGGATCAAGGACAGTGAAGGACCTTAGCATAAGTCGGACGACGTCGTGGTCTGTCCATCTCGTGCTCCCATAGCTCCTTATCTTGTTGACCATGGTCTTGAGCCTATTGTACGTTTGAGTTGGCTCCTCTCCCCTGATCATCGCGAACCTTCCTAGTTCGCCTTCCACCAACTCCATCTTGGTGAGCATGGTGGCGTCGTTCCCCTCATGCGAGATCTTGAGGGTGTCCCAGATCTGCTTGGCGTTATCCAAGCCGCTCACCTTATTGTATTCTTCCCTGCACAAGGATGCTAAAAGAACAGTAGTAGCTTGTGCATTTTTATGGATTTGTTCATTGATAAACACAGAATTATCTGAACTATCAAATTGCATTCCATTTTCTACTATCTCCCATATACTTGGATGAAGAGAGAACAAATGGCTACGCATTTTGTGGCTCCAAAATCCGTAGTCCTCTCCATCAAAGTGTGGAGGTTTACCAAGTGGAATGGAAAGCAAATGAGCATTGGAATTATGCGGAATATGAGAATAATCGAAAGAAAAGTTTGAGTTAACCGTTTTCTTTTTCTCCTCGTATTTGTCGTCCTTTTGAGAAGAGGAAGATTCATCGCTGTCGTAGTAGACAATCTTCTTGATGCGCATCTTCTTCTTTCCATCCTTCTTCTTTTGACTCGAGCCGGAGTCATTGGCTTTGTCGTCCCTTGGCTCTTTGAAGATGGATAGGATCAAGTAGCTGAAGAGAAGTACTTGTGAAACACAGAAACCACAGAGAGAAACAACACAGTAGACACAGTGGTTTATCCCGTGGTTCAACCAAGTACAAAACTTGCCTACTCTACGTTGTGGCGTCCTAATGGATGAGGGTTGCACTCAACCCCTCTCAAGTGATCCAATGATCAACTTGAATACCACAATGTTCCTTTTTCTTATCACTTTTCCCATTTGCGAGGAATCTCCACAAGTTGGAGTCTCTCGCCCTTACAACAAATATCAAAGTGAAAGCACTAGAGTAAGGGAGGGAAGCAACACACACAAATCCCAGCAATACGCACACACACAAGCCAAGACTTGAGCTCAAATGAAACACAACAAGTTCACCACTAGAACGGAGCTCAAATCACTAAGAATGTCAATCGAGTGCGCAAAGACGAAGTGTGAATGATCAAGAATGCTCAAAGTATGCTTGGTGTTCTCCTCCATGCGCCTAGGGGTCCCTTTTATAGCCCCAAGGCAGCTAGGAGCCGTTGAGAGCAATCCAGGAAGGCAATTATTGCCTTCTGTCGGGTGGCGCACCGGACAGTCCGGTGTGCCACCGGACAGGCACTGTTCACTGTCCGGTGCAGATTGCTTTCCTAATTTGGCGCAGCCGACCGTTGAAGATTTGGAGCCGTTGGCACACCGGACACAGTCCGGTGTGCACCGGACAATCCGGTGCCCCCATCTGACCGTTGGCTCAGCCACGCGCGGATTGCACGGCCGACCGTTGACGCGGCCGACTGTTGGCTCACCGGACAGTCCGGTGCACCACCGGACAGTCCGGTGATTTTTAGCCGTACACCGCCGACGAATTCTCGAGAGCGGCCAGTTGACCAGAAGCCAGCCTGGCGCACCGGACACTGTCCGGTGCACCACCGGACAGTCCGGTGCACCCAGACTGCGCTAAGTCTTGGCTGCTCCATCCAAGTCTTTTTCCTTTTGTATTTTCTCTGATTCTAGCACTTAGACAAATATGTTACTACACAAAAAACCAATGTACTAAGTCTAGAATCATACCTTATTAGTGATTTGTACTTCATCCACCATTTTGCACAATTTATACTTAAACCATTTGTGTTGGGCACTTAATCACCAAAATACTTAGAAATGGCCCAAGGGCACATTTCCCTTTCAGATATCCCTTGGTGTATGCTTTTCATTGATGATGTAGTTCTAGTAGATGAAAGCTGGGAAGGAGTAAATAGAAAGCTAGAGTTATGGCGTCAGACCCTAGAGTCAAAAGGATTTAGAACTAGCAGGACCAAAACCAAGTATATGAGATGTGACTTTGGTACTACAATTAGTGAGGATGGAGATGTAAGTTTGGGAGGCCGGGTAGTACCAAAGGAGGACACCTTCCATTATTTGAGATCGATGCTACAGAGAGATGGTGATATTGATGAAGATGTTAGCCATAGAATCAAAGCAGGGTGGATGAAATGGTGTCAAGTATCGGGAGTCCTATGCGACAAAAAAGTGTCATAAAGAAAGTCAAGTTCTACAGGACAATGATTAGGCTTGCTATGTTATATGGGGCTGAGTGTTGGACTACTAAGAAACGACATATCCAACAATTAAGTGTCGCAGAGATGCGTATTTTGCATTGGATATATGGGCACACAAGATTGGACCGAGTGAGAAACGATGATATACGCGATTGGCTAGGAGTAGCGCCAATTGAAGAAAAGCTTATTCAACACCGGTTGATATGGTTTGAGTATGTCCACCGGAGACCCAGAGGCACCGGTGCATACAGGCATCATATGACGGGACAATAATGTGAAGAGAGGTAGATGTCGACCAAACTTGACATGGGAGGAGATAATCAAAAGGAACTTGAAGGAATGGAATATCCCAATGGAGTTGTCTTTGGATAGAAGTGCTTGGAAAGAAGCTATCCACGTGCCCGAACCGTGATTTAGGCTTTTTTACTTTTAGTGCTCTCAAAATCCTTTCCTCTTCCCTTTCTCTCTCTTTCTCGTTTTGGTGACATTTTTTGGGTTTCAACTGTAGCTGTCGGGGACCATAATTAGGGGTACCCTCAAGACTCCTAATTCTCAGCTGGTAACCCCCATCAGCACAAAGCTGCAAAGGCCTGATGGGTGCGACTAAGTCAAGGATCGGTCCATTCGAGGGACTCGATCACGCCTCGCCCGAGCCCAGCCTCGGACAAGGGCAGCCGACCCCGGAGGATCTACGTCTCGCCCGAGGCCCCCCTCCAGCAACGGACATACTTTCGGCTCGCCCGAGGCCCAGTCTTCGCCAAGAAGCAACCTTGGCCAAATCACCACGCCAACCGACCAAATCGCAGGGGCATTTAATGCAAAGGTCGACTGACACCTTTATCCTGACGCACGCCCTCCAGTCGACAGAGCCGAAGTGACCGCAGTCACTTTGCCGCTCCACTGACCGGTCTGACAAGAGGACAACACTGCCTGCACCGCCCCGACTGTTGTGCCACTCGATAGAGTGAGGCTGACAGCAGCCAAGTCCGGCCCTAGGCGCCATGGGAAACTCCGCTTCGCCCGACCCCAGGGCTCGGACTCGGGCTTAGCCCCGGAAGACGATGAACTCCGCTTCGCCCGACCCCAGGGCTCGGACTCGGGCTCAGCCCCGGAAGACGACGAACTCCGCTTCGCCCGACCCCAGGGCTCGGACTCGGGCTCAGCCCCGGAAGACGACGAACTCCGCTTCGCCCGACCCCAGGGCTCGGACTCGGGCTCAGCCCCGGAAGACGACGAACTCCGCTTCGCCCGACCCTAGGGCTCAGACTCAGCCCTGGCCTCAGCCGACGGTCTCCGCCTCGCCCGACCCAGGGGCTCGGACTCGACCTCAGCCTCAGAAGACAGACTCGACCTCGACCTCGGAGGAGCCTCCACATCGCCCAACCCAGGGCACGGACCGACCAAGTCAATAGGAGGCGCCATCATTGCCCTACCCCAAGCTGACTCAGGCTACGGGGAACAAGACCGGCGTCCCATCTGGCTCGCTCCGCCAGACAAGTAATGATGGCGCCCCGCACGCTCTATGACGACGGCGGCTCTCAGCCCCCTTACGGAAGCAAGAGGACGTCAGCAAGGACTCGACAGCCCCGACAGCTGTACTTCCGCCAGGCTCTAGCGCTCCTCCGACGGCCACGACACCACACGAACCAGGTGCCAAGACCTCTCCGGCTGCCACAATGGCATGTACTTAGGGTGCTAGCTCTCCTCCGCTAGACACGTTAGCATACTGCTACACCCCCCATTGTACACCTGGATCCTCTCCTTGCGCTTATAAAAGGAAGGACCAGGGCCCTCTTATAGAGGGTTGGCCGCGCGGGGGAAAGGACGGGACAGGCGCTCGCGTGAGGCCGCTCGCTCCCTCCCGCGTGGATGCTTGTAACCCCCTACTGCAAGCGCACCCGACCTGGGCGCGGGACAAACACGAAGGCCGCGGGATTTCCACCTCTCACGCCCGTCTCCCTCCGGCTGCTTTTCCCCCCTTCGCGCTCCGTCTCGCGCCGACCCATCTGGGCTGGGGCACGCGACGACAGTTTACTCGTCGGTCCAGGGACCCCCCGGTCTCGAAACGCCGACAGTTGGCACGCCAGGTAGGGGCCTGCTGCGTGTTGACGAACAGCTTCCCGTCAAACTCCAGATGGGCAGTCTCCAGCAACCTTTCTAGCCCGGGGCAGTGCTCCGTTTTGGGAGTCTTGAGTTCATGTCCCTCGACGGCAGCTACGACATGATACTCCTTCCCCCGCCGTGCGACAACGACAATGGCGGTCGACAGCCCGCCCGCCGGCGGCAGAATCGACGACGTCTTCCCCGCGTGGTGGAAGAACAACATTCGAGCTCACCCCGTCTCCTCCCCCACCGACGGAGGAGGAGGCGGGGCAACCAAGGCCAAGCAGGAGGCGGCACCTCGTCGGCTGTCGAGCAAGTCGACGGCGCCGGTGCCCCAACGGGGGGCACGTCGGGCATCGACCTCGCGTCTGAGACGAAGACGAGCGCCGTCTCCCCGCAACACGCCAATCCCAAGCAAACGGACGACGCCAGCACGCTCACGAAAGGCTTGCTGGGTGTCACCCTCGTACCTGAGACGACGGTGCAGTCAGTCCCTGACGTGACTTCGTCACCGCCCGTCGACCAAGAGGTACCCACTGATTCCCATCTCACGCCTTTTGGATTCAGCCTCGACCCGCCAAGCGACTTCGCTTTGGCGGGCGCTCTCGTAGAGGCGAGTCCAAACCCTCTGGGGTATCGTATGCGGTCACCCTGGGACCGGCTGACGGACGTCTCGACCTACGGGCCCTCGGGGTCCGAGGAAGATGAAGAGCCTGACTTCTGTTGGGATTTCTCCGGACTTGGTAACCCCAGTTCCATGCGGGACTTCATGACCGCATGCGACTACTGCCTTTCCGACTGTTCTAACGGTAGCTGCAGCCTCGGCGACGAGGACTGCGGCCCAAGTCGTGAATGTTTCCACGTCGATCTAGGGGGTCCCTCCGAAGGCAACCATCTTGGTATGCCGGAGAACGGTGATCTCCCTAGGCCTGTGCCTCGCGTTGACATCCTACGGGAGCTAGCTATTGTCCCCGTTCCGGCGGGGGGTCATGACCCACAGCTCGAGCAAATCCGCGGGGTGCAGGCCAGGCTCGACGAGGGAGCAGGAACACTTGAGCCGATCCGCTGGGATGTCGGGCAGGAATGGGCGGGCCAACCTCCGGCCGGAGAAGTGCGTCATCTACCCCAGGGTATCCAGCACCGCATCGCCGATGATGTCAGGGTAAGGCCGCCACCCACTTCCAGTGGAGTCGGCCAGAACCTGGCTGCAGCGACAATGTTTCTCCGCGCGATGTCGGAGCCATCAACCACCGAGGGGCGACGAATTCAGGGAGAGCTCAAGAATCTCCTGGAGGGCGCCGCGGTCCGACAGGCCGAAAGCTCTGGCTCCCGAAGGCAGGGGTACCCCTCGGAACATCGCGCCGCGACTTCCCGATTCATGCGGGAAGCCTCGGTCCACACCGGGCGCACGCGCAACACAGCGCCTGCGGCCCCGGGTCGCCTCGGCAACGAGCACCATCACCGCAACCGTAGGGCCCACCTCGATGAGAGGGTGCACCGAGGCTACCACCCCAGGCGTGGGGGACGCTACGACAGCGGGGAGGATCGGAGTCCCTCGCCCGAACCACCCGGTCCGCAGGCTTTCAGCCGCGCCATACGATGGGCGTCGTTCCCGACCCGGTTCCGAACCCCGACTACTATCATAAAGTATTCGGGGGAGACGAGACCGGAACTGTGGCTCACGGACTACCGGCTGGCCTGCCAACTGGGTGGGACGGACGATGACAACCTCATCATCCGCAACCTCCCCTGTTCCTCTCCGACACCGCTCGCGCCTGGTTGGAGCACCTGCCTCCGGGGCAGATCTCCAACTGGGACGACCTGGTCCAAGCCTTCGCCGGCAATTTCCAGGGCACGTACGTGCGCCCTGGGAACTCCTGGGATCTCCGAAGCTGCCGACAGCAGCCGGGAGAGTCTCTCCGGGACTACATCCGACGATTCTCGAAGCAGCGCACCGAGCTGCCCAACATCACCGATTCAGACGTCATCGGCGCGTTCCTCGCCGGCACCACCTGCCGCGACCTGGTGAGCAAGCTGGGTCGCAAGACCCCCACCAGGGCGAGCGAGCTGATGGACATCGCCACCAAGTTCGCCTCTGGCCAGGAGGCGGTTGAGGCTATCTTCCGGAAGGACAAGCAGCCCCAGGGCCGCCCACCGGAAGATGCCCCCGAGGCGTCAACTCAGCGCGGCGCCAAGAAGAAAGGCAAGAAGAAGTCGCAAGCGAAACGCGACGCCGCCGACGCGGACCTTGTCGCCGCCGCCAAGTACAAGAACCCTCGGAAACCCCCCGGAGGTGCCAACCTCTTCGACAAGATGCTCAAGGAGCCGTGCCCCTATCATCAGGGGCCCGTCAAGCACACCCTTGAGGAGTGCGCCATGCTTCGGCGCCACTTTCACAAGGCCGGGCCACCCGCGGAGGGTGGCAGGGCTCGCGACGACGACAAGAAGGAAGATCACCAGGCAGGAGAGTTCCCCGAGGTCCGCGACTGCTTCATGATCTACGGTGGGCAAGCGGCGAACGCCTCGGCTCGGCACCGCAAGCAAGAGCGTCGGGAGGTCTGTTCGGTAAAGGTGGCGGCGCCAGTCTACCTAGACTGGTCCGACAAGCCCATCACCTTCGACCAAGCCGACCACCCCGACCGCGTGCCGAGCCCGGGGAAATACCCGCTCGTTGTCGACCCCGTCATCGGCGACGTCATGCTCACCAAGGTCCTCATGGACGGAGGCAACAACCTCAACATCATCTACGCCGAGACCCTCGGGCTCCTGCATGTTGATCTGTCCTCGGTCCGAGCAGGCGCTGCGCCTTTCCACGGGATCATCCCCGGGAAACGCGTCTAGCCCCTCGGACAACTCGATCTTCCCGTCTGCTTTGGGACACCCTCCAACTTCCGAAGGGAGACCCTCATGTTCGAGGTGGTCGGGTTCCGAGGAACCTACCACGCAGTACTTGGGAGGCCATGCTACGCGAAGTTCATGGCCGTCCCCAACTACACCTACCTCAAGCTCAAGATGTCGGGCCCCAACGGGGTCATCACCGTCGGCCCCACGTACCGACACGCGTTCGAATGCGACGTGTAGTGCGTGGAGTACGCCAAGGCCCTTGCCGAATCCAAGGCCCTCATCGCCGACCTGGAGAGCCTCTCGAAGGAGGTGCCAGACGTGAAGCGCCACGCCGGCAACTTCGAGCCAGCGGAGACGATTAAATCCGTCCCCCTCGACCCCAGCAGCGACGCCTCCAAGCAGATCCGGATCGGCTCTGAGCTCGACCCCAAATAGGAAGCAGTGCTCGTCGACTTTCTCCGCGCAAACACCGACGTTTTCGCGTGGAGTCCCTCAGACATGCCCGGCATACCGAGGGATCTCGCCGAGCACTCGCTGGATATCCGAGCTGGAGCCCGACCCGTGAAGCAACCTCTGCGCCGATTCGACGAAGAAAAGCGCAGAGCCATAGGCGAGGAGATCCACAAGCTAATGGCGGCAGGGTTCATCAAAGAGGTATTCCATCCCGAATGGCTTGCCAACCCTGTGCTTGTGAGAAAGAAAGGAGGGAAATGGCGGATGTGTGTAGACTACACTGGTCTAAACAAAGCATGTCCGAAGGTTCCCTACCCTCTGCCTCGCATCGACCAAATCGTGGACTCCACTGCTGGGTGCGAAACCCTGTCTTTCCTCGATGCCTACTCAGGGTATCACCAAATCAGGATGAAAGAGTCCGACCAGCTCGCGACTTCTTTCATCACACCCTTCGGCATGTACTGCTATGTCACCATGCCGTTCGGCTTGAGGAATGCGGGTGCGACGTACCAACGGTGCATGAACCATGTGTTCGGCGAACACATTGGCCGAACGGTCGAGGCCTACGTCGATGACATCTTAGTCAAGACGAGGAAAGCCTCCGACCTCCTTTCCGACCTTGAAGTGACATTCCGATGTCTCAAGGCGAAAGGCGTGAAGCTTAATCCCGAGAAGTGTGTCTTCGGGGTTCCCCGAGGCATGCTCTTGGGGTTCATCGTCTCCGAGCGGGGCATCGAGGCCAACCCGGAGAAGATCGCGGCCATCACCGGCATGGGGCCCATCAAGGACTTGAAAGGCGTACAGAGAGTCATGGGATGCCTTGCGGCTCTGAGCCGCTTCATCTCGCGCCTCGGCGAAAGAGGCCTGCCTCTGTACCGCCTCTTAAGGAAGGCCGAGTGCTTCACTTGGACCCCTGAGGCCGAGGAAGCCCTCGGGAACCTGAAGGCGCTCCTTACAAACGCACCCATCTTGGTGCCTCCCGCTGCCGGAGAAGCCCTCTTGATCTACGTCGCCGCGACCACTCAGGTGGTTAGCGCCGCGATTGTGGTCGAGAGACGAGAAGAGGGGCATGCATTACCCGTCCAGAGGCCAGTCTACTTCATCAGCGAGGTACTGTCCGAGACCAAGATCCGCTACCCACAAATCCAGAAGCTGCTGTACGCGGTGATCCTGACGCGGCGGAAGTTGCGGCACTACTTCGAGTCTCATCCGGTAACTGTGGTGTCATCCTTCCCCCTGGGGGAGATCATCCAGTGCCGAGAGGCCTCGGGTAGAATTGCAAAGTGGGCGGTGGAAATCATGGGTGAAGCGATCTCGTTCGCCCCTCGGAAAGCCATCAAGTCCTAGGTCTTGGCGGACTTCGTGGCTGAATGGGTCGACACCCAGCTCCCAACAGTTCTGATCCAACCAGAACTCTGGACCATGTTCTTCGACAGGTCGCTGATGAAGACAGGAGCAGGCGCAGGCCTGCTCTTCATCTCGCCCCTCGGAAAGCACCTACGCTACGTGCTACGCCTCCACTTCCCCGCGTCCAACAATGTGGCTGAGTACGAGGCTCTGGTCAACGGGTTGCGCATCGCCATCGAGCTAGGGGTCCGACGCCTCGACGTTCGCGGTGACTCGCAACTCGTCATCGGCCAAGTCATGAAGAACTCCCACTGCCGCGACCCGAAGATGGAAGCCTACTGCGATGAGGTTCGGCGCCTGGAAGACAAGTTCTACGGGCTCGAGCTCAACCACATCGCCCGACGCTACAACGAGATTGCGGACGAGCTGGCTAAAATAGCCTCGGGGCGAACAACGGTTCCCCTGGACGTCTTCTCTCGAGACCTGCATCAACCCTCCGTCAAGACCGACGATACGCCCGAGCCCGAGAAGGCCTCGACACAGCCCGAGACACCCTCGGCTCAGTCCGAGGCACCCTCGGCCCAACCCGAGGCACCCTCGGCTCGGCCCAAGGTACCCTCGGCCCCCGAGGGTGAGGCACTGCGCATCGAGGAGGAGCGAAGCGGGGTCACACCTAATCGAAACTGGCAGACCCCGTACCTGCAATATCTCCACCGAGGAGAGCTACCCCTCGACCGAGCCGAAGCTCGGCGGTTGGCGCGGCGCGCCAAGTCGTTTGTCTTGCTGGGGGACGAGAAGGAACTCTACCACCTCAGCCCCTCAGGAATCCTCCAGCGATGCATTTCCATCGCCGAAGGCCAGGAGCTCCTACAAGAGATACACTCGGGGGCTTGCGGCCATCACGCAGCACCTCGAGCCCTTGTTGGAAACGCCTTCCGACAAGGTTTCTACTGGCCGACGGCGGTGGCCGACGCCACTAGAATTGTCCGCACCTGCGAAGGGTGTCAGTTCTACTCAAGGCAGACCCACCTGCCCGCTCAGGCTCTGCAGACGATACCCATCACCTGGCCTTTTGCTGTGTGGGGTCTGGACCTCGTCGGCCCCTTGCAGAAGGCACCTGGGGGCTACACGCACCTGTTGGTCGCCATCGACAAATTCTCCAAGTGGATCGAGGTCCGACCCCTAAACAGCATCAGATCCGAACAGGCGGTGGCGTTCTTCACCAACATCATCCATCTCTTTGGGGTCCCGAACTCCATCATCACCGACAACGGCACCCAGTTCACCGGCAGAAAGTTCCTGGACGTCTGCGACGATCACCACATCCGGGTGGACTGGGCCGCCGTGGCTCACCCCATGACGAATGGGCAAGTAGAGTGTGCCAACAACATGATTCTACAAGGACTCAAGCCTCGGATCTACAACGACCTCAACAAGTTCGGCAAGCGATGGATGAAGGAACTCCCCTCGGTGGTCTGGAGTCTGAGGACAACGCCGAGCCGAGCCACGGGCTTCACGTCGTTCTTTCTAGTCTATGGGGCCGAGGCCATCTTGCCCACAGACTTAGAACACGGTTCCCCGAGGACGGGGGCCTACGCCGACCAAAGCAACCAAGCTAATCGAGAAGACTCGCTGGACCAGCTGGAAGAGGCTCGGGACATGGCCTTACTACACTCGGCGCGGTACCAGCAGTCCCTGCGACGCTACCACGCCCGAGGGGTCCGGTCCCGAGACCTCCAGGTGGGCGACCTGGTGCTTCGGCTGCGACAAGACGCCCGAGGGCGGCACAAGCTCACACCTCCCTAGGAAGGGCCATTCGTCATCGCCAAAGTTCTGAAGCCCGGAACGCACAAGCTGGCCAACAGTCAAGGCGAGGTCTACAACAACGCTTGGAACATCCAACAGCTACGTCGCTTCTACCCTTAAGATGCTTTCAAGTTGTTCGTATACCTCGTTCCCACGCAAAGTTTAGTCGTCAAGGAAGGGTCAGCCTTGCCTCGGCAAAGCCCGACCCTCCCTCGGGGGCTAAAAGGGGGGAACCCCCTCTGCGTCGAAATTTTCCTCGAAAAAAGATCCTTTCTGCTAGAATGTCTTTCGTGCTTTTCGACTACTTTAAAAGTGGATCCTGAAAACGACGGAGTACACGTAAGCAGCCAAGGCTGACCGAGTCGAGGGACTCCTACGCCTCCGGAATACGGATACCTCACTCATCACCTTCTGCGATAAGTAACTCGCGTTCGGATAAGTGATTCCGCGGACCGAACAAGTCTTCACGCTCGAAAGCTCCTCTGCCGAAGCGATCCTTCGGGCCTTCTCGACTGCGTCGGTGACAGAACCCTATGGACGGGTAAGAGTGCGCATAAGCGGCAAGGCCGACCGAGCCGATGGATTCCTACGCCTCCGGGATACGGATACCTCACTCATTGCTTTCCGTGAAAAGCAACTCTCGCTCGCACAGACAATTCTGTTACCAACAAAGAAGTCCAGATACTCGAAACAAGAGGAAAAGAAGCGCAGCTTTACAACACGACGATGGTGTGTTTGGGCCTCGGCGGCCGCAGAAAACACACGCTACAAGATAATCCGATCCTGCAGGCTCGGATCTTGACAGTTGAAGGGAGCAGCAGCACCCTCGGCGTCAACTACACCTTCGGCGAGGTCCGACCCAGCCTCGGACGGCGACGCGGTCGGAGGATCTCCACTCTGAAGGGCGGGTAGCCATGCAGGCGGCATGCAACCGCGCCAAGTGGGTGCACCCCTCCGACTTCCAGCGCACCCAGCATGGGGGCCCAGGCCCACGCATCATGCAACCGGCGCGCCGGTTGCTACGTGCAAGCAACTGCACCGCCACTCGCACCACTACCACGCCTCCTCGACTGCGGAACCAGTACCGCGACTCAAGGCAACCTTGCGTACGACCCAGCAGTGCCAGCCAGGCGCGACGGTCAATATGGCCAAAAATGGGCCGACAGTAATGGCGGTGGCAGGCGGGCAGGAGCAGCGGTCACGTCGTCAGCCATGCTCACGTCCCATCCAGGGACAGCGAGAGAAACCTCTCTCACGGTGTGAAGAAGGCGCGCCCGTGTTCCGTTCCTCGAACGGCTCACGCACGCGCAACGGCCGCCTCGCGAACCACTCGCCCCGTCGCATTAACTCCGCGGCAGGACAGGCGGCGCCTCTGGCAGGGGAAGCGAGCGATGCTTCGCCTTCGCCATAATGACCGCGTCAAAAAAGGTACACCACGTCATTCGATTTCGTATCCTTTTCCTTTTCCTCTTTCTCTCTCTTACAATATGGACCGGGAAAGGGGGATACCCCGAAAAGGATCCTTCTCCGTGAAGGAAACAGGCCCCGAGCCTCACTACTGATCAGAGGTTCGAAGGCTGGCCCCTCGGAGGGGTTTAACAGCCGCCTCAGAGCGCGTGAGCTCCACACCCACTACTGGTTAGAGGTTCGAAGGCCGGCCCCTCGGAAGGGTTCAACGGCCGCTTCAGGCACTCGGGCTCCGCGCCCATTACTGATCAGGGGTTCGTAGGCTGGCCCTCGAAGGGTTCACAGCCGCCTCAGACATAGAGCGAGGGATGACCCTGGGTACGTTCGATACATAACCAAGGCTCGGGCTACGCTCCCGAGGTACCCTAGGATATTTCCGAGACCAGCGGGAACGATCTTGTAACGGAATCCCATCAGAGGGAGGCATCGAGCCCTCGGATCCCGTCGACAGGGGACCGGGTCCGACAGATCACCCGCAGGTACTTTTGAGCGCGCCTCCGGGCCTCTAGCCGACCCCTAACAAATGGGGCATGGGCGTCCACTCGGATTACCCGCCAGCAGCTCACCGGAGACACCATGTTCGGCGCCCTCCGAGGGCAACATGGCGCTTTCCCCCCTCCTCCTTGCGGAAAGGCGACGCAGGGGCGTATGTAAAAAAGTCGAGTCTATCCCTGACCGTCCTCTCGCCCTGTGCAGAGGCTCGGGGGCTGCTCTCGCAAACCCGGCTCCGGCCAAACCGTTGACAGCGTCAACATACCAGCCCGAGAACTTGGGACCCGACCGTGCACCCGGGCTACGACCAGCTCGCATGAGGGAACGACTAGACCAGCCGAAGCATTGCGCGAGGCATTAAGACCTCGGAGGAGTCAAACCACTCCTCCGAGGCCTCGGGGGCTACACCCGGCGGGTGCGCTCGTGCGCACCCGCCGGAACAAAATGCAACCGAGAAAGGCTGGTCCCCTTGCAAAAAAGTGCGACAAAAGCCTCCAAGCGAGTATTAACACTCCCTTCGAGGCTCGAGGGCTACTGTCGGGGACCATAATTAGGGGTACCCTCAAGACTCCTAATTCTCAGCTGGTAACCCCCATCAGCACAAAGCTGCAAAGGCCTGATGGGTGCGACTAAGTCAAGGATCGGTCCATTCGAGGGACTCGATCACGCCTCGCCCGAGCCCAGCCTTGGACAAGGGCAGCCGACCCCGGAGGATCTACGTCTCGCCCGAGGCCCCCCTCCAGCAACGGACATACTTTCGGCTCGCCCGAGGCCCAGTCTTCGCCAAGAAGCAACCTTGGCCAAATCGCCACGCCAACCGACCAAATCGCAGGGGCATATAATGCAAAGGTGGCCTGACACCTTTATCCTGACGCACGCCCTCCAGTCGACAGAGCCGAAGTGACCGCAGTCACTTCGCCGCTCCACTGACCGGTCTGACAAGAGGACAGCGCCGCCTGCGCTGCCCCGACTACTGTGCCACTCGACAAAGTGAGGCTGACAGCAGCCAAGTCCAGCCCTAGGCGCCATGGGAAACTCCGCTTCGCCCGACCCCAGGGCTCGGACTCGGGCTCAGCCCCGGAAGACGACGAACTCCGCTTCGCCCGACCCCAGGGCTCGGACTCGGGCTCAGCCCCGGAAGACGACGAACTCCGCTTCGCCCGACCCCAGGGCTCGGACTCGGGCTCAGCCCCGGAAGACGACGAACTCCGCTTCGCCTGACCCCAGGGCTCGGACTCGGGCTCAGCCCCGGAAGACGACGAACTCCGCTTCGCCCGACCCCAGGGCTCGGACTCGGGCTCAGCCCCGGAAGACGACGAACTCCGCTTCGCCTGACCCCAGGGCTCGGACTCAGCCCTAGCCTCAGCCGACGGTCTCCGCCTCGCCCGACCCAGGGGCTCGAACTCGACCTCAGCCTCAGAAGACAGACTCGACCTCGACCTCGGAGGAGCCTCCACATCGCCCAACCCAGGGCACGGACCGACCACGTCAACAGGAGGCGCCATCATTATCCTACCCCAAGCTGACTCAGGCTACGGGGAACAAGACCGACGTCCCATCTGGCTCGCTCCACCAGACAAGTAATGATGGTGCCCCACACGCTCTATGACGACGGCGGCTCTCAGCCCCCTTACGGAAGCAAGAGGACGTCAGCAAGGACTCGACAACCCCGACAGCTGTCCTTCCGCCAGGCTCCAGCGCTCCTCCGACGGCCACGACACCACACGAACCGGGTGCCAAGACCTCTCCGGCTGCCACAATGGCATGTACTTAGGGCGCTAGCTCTCCTCCGCTAGACACGTTAGCACACTGCTACACCCCCATTGTACACCTGGATCCTCTCTTTGCACTTATAAGAGGAAGGACCAGGGCCCTCTTACAGAGGGTTGGCCGCGTGGGGGAAAGGACGGGACAGACGCTCACGTGAGGCCGCTCGCTCCCTCCCGCGTGGACGCTTGTAACCCCCTACTGCAAGTGCACCCGACCTGGGCGCGGGATAAACACGAAGGCCGCGAGATTTCCACCTCTTACGCCCGTCTCCCTCCGGCTGCCTTTCCCCCCTTCGCGCTCCGTCTCGCGCCGACCCATCTGGGCTGGGGCACGCGGCGACAGTTTACTCGTCGGTCCAGGGACCCCCCGGTCTTGAAACGCCGACAGTAGCCTACCCCAACTTGCTTGAGACTAAAAGGCTATGTTGATGTTGATGATGATGTAGGGAGGGGATACATTTTATGAATTGGATGCATGCCCTAGTTGGTCATGCCAGAATTTGGCCATTCTCAAATCAGGTCATTTTTTTACTCCAAATCTTGGCCTACAACCAAATATGATATGTCAAACTTTGGTTTTGATATTTGTTGGCACATGATCAATTTTAGCCCTATATATTTTCGTTTTTTATATAACCGCCTATTCAGAAAAGAAAAAAAGAACCATTATTTCTGATTCTTTCAACCGCCGTTTCAAAATTCCCAAGGGCAAGTAGAGAAGAATCGAATGCTGTGATTATAATCCAATCGAATCCAAAGAAGAAGAAAAAAATAAGGCCTTTCCGGCCCGGTTATAGTATTCAGCAGGCCCGGTTCAGGACCAAACCAGCGGCCCACCAGACCAAGCACGCTTTCTTCTTCCTCTACTCGCGCCGCCGCGTCTCAAGTCTCAACGCTGCGCCAAAACGGCAAAACCCTACCCTGACCTGAACCCCAAACCCGCCGCGCCTCCTCCTTTCTCGTACTGCAATTCGGGACTAGCCGCCGCCAGTCTCGATGGGGAAGAGGAGCGGCAGCAGTAGGAAGGACAAGAACAAGGTCATTCTCCCACCGGAGCTGCCGCCGGAAATACACGACGATGAGGTGGATGTCAGCGAGGAAGACATCGAGTTCTATGCCACCGACAGCAGTAACGTTACACCCTTCCGCCACTTCGACAAGAAGTCCATCGACAGGTTGGTGTCGCTGGGCTCCGGGACGCTGCGCCTCCCAATTCCTCACTTCCCTCCCTTGTTGTTGCATTGCTGTTGATTGAGCGTAGAATTTCCATTTGGTTCGTGAAGGTATGTCGGGAGGGTTGCCGGGCGCGACGAGGGCGAGGTCGAGCGCCTCTACGAAGAGCGCCAGAAGCGGAAGGCCACAGAATCGTCGGGGAGACCCCGCGAGGATGATGATTATTTGGAGGTCGACCCCGTCGACGCACTCCCCACCAAGACGCTGCAAGGGGAGCTCGTCTACAATAGAGGTAAACCGTTCGTGGTTCCAGTAGATACACAATGCCAGTGGCTAATCATAACTATCAAGTCCGAGTTTCTAGTAACGTGATTATTGTAACGACTTTTTAACCTGTGCAAAACTGGAATGTCCTGTAAATTGTAATGCACTTGCAGTTAATAAAACATGTTATCACTTGCAAATGACATTTTTACACATTGGCGTCCGATTATTGAAGAATAATGACGGTGTGTTTTTTCAATTTTGTTCTGTTTATGGTGTAATAGTCACATAATTTTGTAACATGTATGTCATGACATGCAGCTAAGAAAGCAAGGTCTGAAGACAATTCCGGCAGTGTTAAGACTAAAGCTCAAGAGAATGGTGCAAATGCCAAGACAAATACTAAAAAAGATGAATCAAAGGGAAAATCTAAAAACAAAAAGGGAGATGATAATAAAGTGAAAAATATTCAATCCCAAACTGAAGTTCCAAAGGGACAACTACACTCAAATGTGCTGGTATTACTTCTGTTCCTTTTTATAAATATGCATCAGTCAAAATTCATTTTTGAAATCTCTTTTCTAGTTGCTCACTTACTCTAGTTCATTTTAGGGCTCAGGGTGTGTTGGTAGAATAAGTATACCAGTTTCTTGGTTCCTTTCTTTAGAGTAAGGATGTATATATCTGATCATACTATTGTCATGAAGCATGATTGTAATGGATTTTCTATGTTTGGTAGTAAATATGTAAGTATATTAGGCATATTCAACCTCAAGTAAGATATAGAAAGTGGTTTGTATGTACCCCAAACTGAAGGCTCGACAACTCGATGTTGACATAAGAATCATTCACAAAAAAACATAAAATACTATAGGCTGAATAAAACAGAAGATTTTGAGCCAAATTAACTATTTCGCCCATTTTTATCAAAGGTTGGGTCAATCTAACAAACTGCAGAAGTTTTAGTCTGGGAATGTTCTACTGATTTACCATAATCTCTACATTTTCTAATCAAAATTAATTCCCTCACATACCTTTTTACTATGCATGACACATGGCAGGAGGAAGTGAAGGAGGAACTTTCAGCTGAGGAATTATTCGAAAAAAAGAAGGCTCAACTTGCTGAACTGGGGATGTCTATGCTTGAAGATCCTGAGTCGAACATTAGATCTCTGAATGATATGCTAAGTATAAGCAATGACAGAGACCAAAAGGTTGTTAAACTTGGTGTGATGTCTTTGCTTGCTGTGTTTAAGGACGTTATTCCAAGGTATGTTGCAGTTAATTTTTGTTATATACCTTGGCTGGATTTGTTTCTTCCCAAGTCACTTATGCATGTTTTTTATGCACACTTCAGTTATCGGATTAGGCAGCTGACAGAAAAGGAGCTAGCAGTAGAAGTTTCGAAAGAAGTGAAGAAGACAAGATATTATGAGTACACACTTATTCGCTGCTACAAGGTCATGCTTTGGGTGTCCTTCATGCACAGTGATTTTTTTTCTGTCCATGAGCCCATGAACTATGCTAAAAGTAGATACTCCATCCATCCCAAAATATTAGTCATTTTAGCATTTTAATAGATCCATATAATACTCAATGTATGTGTTATATATATATATATATATAATATAATATGTCTAGATTCATTGTCATCCATTTGAATAGACAAAATTCAAGGGCTAAAACGACTAATATTTTGGGACGGAGGGAGTATTATTTACATACTGATTTGAACTGTTCTTCACCTTCGATTTTGGTGTTCTGGATATCTTCCAAAATTCTGATGGCCGAAGTTGGTTTTCTTTTGTGAATTTTCAGGCCTACCTGCAGAAATTGATATCGTTGGAGAAGCAGCCCTACTTTTATACTGTGGCTGTTCGTTGCATGTGTGCTTTATTAGACACTGCCCCACATTTTAACTTCCGTGAAAGCCTATTGGCTAGTGTGGTAAAAAATTTAAGCTCCTCAGATGATGTAGTAAGGTAAATACTCATTTTGCGTGTCAGTGTCAAGTCTTTGCCTGATCTGTTTTTTATTGATTAGATACAAATGTTTTCTCGATTAACATAGGACTACATCAAGTTTCAGCTTTGAGCCCTTATCTATTTGCCTTAGTGATAGATGAGGTCACGAGAGATATACACGGACTCAAGGAGATATCCCTTGGTGTATGCTTTTTGCTGACGATGTAGTTCTAGTAGATGAAAGCCGGGAAGGAGTAAACATGAAACTAGAGTTATGACGTCAGACCCTAGAGTCAAAAGGATTTAGAATTAGCAGGACCAAAATCGAGTATATGAGATGTGACTTTGGTACTACAATTAGTGAGGATGGAGATGTAAGCTTGGGAGGCCAGGTAGTACCAAAGGACACCTTCCATTATTTGGGATCGATGCTACAAAGAGATGATGATATTGATGAAGATGTTAGCCATAGAATCAAAGCGAGATGGATGAAATGGCGTCAAGCATTGGGAGTCCTATGTGACAAGAGAGTGCCACAGATGTTGGAAGACAAGTTCTACAGGATAGCGATTAGGTCTGCTATGTTATATGGGGTTGAGTGTTGGCCGACTAAGGAACGACATATCCAATAACTAAGTGTCACAGAGATGCGTATGTTGTGCTGGATATGTCGGCACACAAGATTGGACCGAGTGAGAAACGATGACATACGTGACCGACTAGGAGTAGCGCCAATTGAAGAAAAGCTTATTCAACACCGGTTGAGATGGTTTGGGCATGTCCACTGGAGACCGTCAGAGGCACCGGTGCATAGAGGCATCATAAGACGGGACAATAATGTGAAGAGAGGTAGAGGTCGACCAAACTTGACATGGGAGGAGGCAATCAAAAGGGACTTGAAGAAATAGAATATCCCAATGGAGCTGTGTTTGGATAGAAGTGCTTGGAAAAAAGCTATCTACGTGCCCGAACCGTGATTAGACCTTTTTCCTTTCAGTGCTCTCAAAAGCTTTTCCCCTCTCCTTTCTCTCTATTTTTGGTGACATCTTGTTGGGTTTCAAGTTTCAACTCTAGCCTACCCCAACTTGCTTGGGACTAAAAGGCTATGTTGATGTTGATGATTAGATACACCATGGTGCTAGGTAGCTAGGGGTGACATTGGGCTCTAAATTTCACACTATAAAATTTAAGGATAGGATCCGATTAGGATCGGGCTCTATTTCTATTCATTTTTAATTTAGAGCCCTAACGAATTGTGAAGAAACATTTGGATCATGATCCATTACCACCCCTATAGGTAGCAGAATGACTTTATTGGTTCATCTTACAATGTTTGAGCTTCTGGGCAGCTTCTTAGCATGAAAAGCCAGAAGTTGAAATAAACATCTAACTTTTTGGATTAGCTTCAGCTCAGAAAAGTTGAGTTTATATGGGAAGCTGAAAAGCCTGGTTTTGTGGACTTTTTGTAGCTTCCTGAGTTTATAAAGCTAATAACATCATCAAAAAGCTATCATGGTCTTCTTTGCATCAAAAGACCAACAACAACTTTTCAGAAAAAGCTGCAGCTCAAACAAACATGCCCTAAGTTGTATGCGAGTTTCCTTCTTTCCTTAACTGAAAAGGATAGGGGGTACAAATAATTTATTTGAGCAAATATACCATATCCAATAGCACTAATTGTGTTGTTTGATGTTATTCCTTGACAGCATTCTCTTAGTAATTAGTAAACCAAGGAGTATTTCATGTGATAGTAATGTACACAATTTTTACTCCGGCACAGTTTAGTAGTCCATTGGTTCATTGAAGTACTCCACATATACCTAATTCTCCTTGTAGGAAAATGTGTTGTGAAGCAATAAGATCATTATTTATAAATGAAGGAAAACATCGTGGTGAGGCAACAATAGAAGCAGTTAGGTTGATTGCAGATCATGTGAAGCTCAATGATTGCCAACTTCATCCTGATAGCATTGAGGTATGGTGATTATCGCCTGTCTTATTTATCGTATATATTTAATAATGTTCATTTTGTACCTTTTTCATGCAGCTTATTTCTAAAAGAAACCGCACATGGTTCAATATCCTATCATTGCTGACTATGTACTGGGATGTTTATCTTAGGTCTTCCTGTCTTTGAGATTTGATGAAGATATTGGAAAAGATGAGATTCAGGAGGAAAAGGTGAAACCAAAGAGGAATAAACGTTGGCAAAAAAATCAGGAGGTTCCGAAGCAATTGCCAGTTAATGATAAGAAGAAAACCAGACAGGAACTGATCTCAAAAGCTAGAAAGGAGGTAATATCAGATAAGACATCATTTACTGGAAGGCTGTATGAGTTCGTATAATCATTTCCATTGTATTTTTCCAGGTTGATGCAGACCTTAGAGCAGTTTCCTTCACTCTTGACCCGAAGGAGAGAAAAGGGATACAAAAAGAAACACTTTCTGCTCTGTTTGAGACTTACTTCCGCATTCTGAAGCATAGTATGGCCGCTTCAAATTCAAGGTCTGTCTTTGGTTTCTTTAGTTGTGTCATAACTAATGATTCCTTTGTGGAATTATGTGGTCTGCCTTTTGTTTTGGATTTGACATATGCTGATTTAATGGCATGAAATTTCACTTCATTTTGGAATGAAGTTACTGTCTGACAGTCATTCTATCGTTAAAAATTTCAGGACTAAGGTGAATAATGTTTCCCCTGGTGGCTCACACCCACTTCTCACTCCATGCCTGGAGGGTTTAGGGAAATTTTCACATTTAATTGATTTGGATTTCATGGGTGAACTTATATCTTGCCTCAAGAAGCTTTCTGGGTATAGTGACCGACAAGACGAAATTCCCAATGATAATGCACTGTCTGTCTCAGAACGTCTGCAGTGCTGCATAGTTGTGTTTAAAGTCTGGAGGAGCAACCTTGAGGCACTGAATGTGGATCTGCAGGATTTCTTTGTGCAGCTCTATAACCTCATACTGGAGTATCGGCCTGACAGGTTTTGTTTCCTTACTCTTGATGATAGTTATAAGGAAGAACTACCTATAGTTATCATTTGTTGAACAATCCAAGATAACCTGTTAATGTATTATTCTTTTCAAACAAAGGTACTATTGGCAGATAGCAAAGTGTTATCACTAACCATCGCATGCTGAAAATGCCTATCATGCGCTCCATACATTTTTATCTTGCCCCCCCCCCCCCCCCCCCCCAACCCAAAAAAAACATTGTACAATCTCGACGAATGATAGTATTATGTCCATGCCTATTTTTGAATTTTCAATAATGTAGAGACAATGGTATACACTAAATATTTCCATGGTGATAGTTATCCTCTTTATTTTTTCATCCGTGTCTTGGTATTTGTGCCATTTTTCAATATATTTTGGATAATTGTAGGGATCATTTTCCTTGAATTAGCTTATGTAGTTATTAAGTTGTCCTGTACCGTGAAAATACTTTTTCTGTTACATTCAGGGATCATGGCGAGGTATTGGCTGATGCGCTGAAGACACTTCTTTGGGAAGGCAGACAGCATGATATGCTAAGAGCCGCTGCTTTCATCAAACGATTAGCCACATTTGCTCTCTCATTTGGCTCTGCAGAAGCAATAGCAGGTTTGTTCTGGAGGTCTGGTTTTTGTTTGCCCCATCCTTATTTAGCTGATGCCTGCGAAGCTTCTATAACATTCAAGATGATTGATATTAATAAGGGTGGGTTGCACGGGACACTCGTCAGGACTCAGGAGTACTTGTCTCTATTTAGTTTGAGCGTTGGTACAATAAGTATAGTATTGTATCAAACATGCTTGAATACATTTCATTACTGACTAGTGTTATGGGATTAGTTATCAAGCATAATCTTTCCTCTTCTGTTTAATGTCATAATTGTTTACATGTTTGATGATTATTTCAGCATTGGTCACACTGAAGCATCTCCTCCAAAAAAACAGCAAGTGCCGCAATATGTTGGAAAATGATTCTGGTGGCGGTTCTCTGTCTTGCTTAGTTGCGGTATATGTGTTCCCATGTTCTTTTCTCCATAACTCTATATCGACTTTGTGTTCCTTTGATCATGTTACCCCTCGTCTTTTATCCAGAAATACAACCCCGAAGCTACGGATCCATATCTGAGTGGTGCACTCGCTTCAGTCCTCTGGGAGCTCAGCCTCCTAGAGAAGCATTATGACATCTCAGTTTCCTCGATGGCTTCGAATATCTTGAGTATGGCAAACCTGAATCCCACCCAGAACCCAGTTCCTATCTTGAACGTGAACCCTCTTGAAGCGTACAGAGACCTGTCATTGGAAAGGGAACTATCAAAACCGGCTAGCAAAGCATTGCCACTGAACCTCAAAAGGAAGCGGCGTGCCAAGGAGTTTGTTGCGCTAAGCCCAGATGTGCTTCAGAAGGCAGATTGCTCGGTGGACAAAGACGAGCTCGAAGAGAAGCTGCAGAGCCATTTCTCCGTGCTAAGAGGCATCTCTGAGAATGAGAGGTTGAGGGCAGAGCTGAACCACACACTGTCATCCATAAACATGTACAAGGAGTACAAGAAGCAGAAAAGGAAAAACATGAAAGTTAAGACCGGAAGGAAAAAAAACAGCAAGGCTTTAGCCGTTTAAGGCTTTAGCCGTCTTATCTGTTCCGGAGGTCTTTGCGCTCGACCGGTGGATGGGTGTAATTTTCAGTTTTTTTTGGGCATATTTCCCATTGACTACTATAGTGCAGTTTTCTGCCACCCTTTTGCCGTTTCTGCACACCACACTATGAAAGACTTGTTTGCATTTGTGATTTTGGGAAATGGTTTAGGGAAGTTGTAGTTTTTCCCCATTTTTCTCAGTTTCTCTATACGATTTTGAGGGGAAAGCGGATAGATTCTTCCCTAACGCATTATACATTGATATTCACTTTTATCATTCTCTTATTTTAAGTCTTGTCGGTTACATAAGATTGGAGTAGATTTAGAAGGTTGAATCCTTTCTATTCAAAATAGCAAAGGAAGAGATTTAACCCTCTCTAATTTTTTTAACTGAATAAACACTTAGGATTTATTTGGTTAGAACTGAATTAAGAAGGATTGTTTGGTTAGAAGTGAATTGAGAAATATTAAAGGTAATTAAATCTATTTATATTCAATTGAATAGAAGGGATTTAATTACCTTTAGTTAAAAGACGCAAGGGATTCGAGCCCTACTCGCGTTTCTGTGAGCATGAGCCTGTCCGCGTGTAACACCTGGCGGACCGGACCCAAAATTGTTCTTCAAACGAGCTCTGAGCGTTCCGTGTAGCCCTCCTGTCCGCTGTGTGGTGACCGGCTGCTCGCCTCCCTCTCCTCCTTCCGACCTCGCCGCCTCCCTCCATAAACCCTAAACCCTCCACTAGCCGAAGCTACTACCGCGGCCGCAGCAGAGGTCGCGACGACGAACGCTGAAGAAGCGCCGGCGAGGGAGAGCTCCGACGAGTCCTCTCTGTCGGCCAGGTCGTCGGTGCCGAGCGCGGGGGCGTCGTGCAGCTCGCGGGACCAGTCCACCGAGCGACTGCTAGAGGCGGACGCAACCCTCGCGCGAAAGAAGATGGTGATCAGCAAGAGACACCAATTGTGATCAAATCAATTGTAACCGAGGCAAGAGACACCAATTGTAACCGAGGCAAGAGACACCAATTGTGTGGTGGTCCTTGCGGGGACTTTGTGTCCCGTTTGATTGAGAAGAGAAGCTCACTCGGTCTAAGAGACCGTTTGAGAGAGGGAAAGGGTTGAAAGAGACCCGGTCTTTGTGACTACCTCAACGGGGATTAGGTTTGCAAGAACCAAACCTCGGTAAAACAAATCCTTGTGTCTCACTCCTTATTTTCTTACGATTTGTTTTTCGCCCTCTCTCTCGGACTCGTTAATATTTCTAACGCTAACCCGGCTTGTAGTTGTGCTTAAGTTTAATAAATTTCAGATTCGCCCTATTCACCCCCCTCTAGGCGACTTTCAATTGGTATCTGAGTCCGGTGCTTCATTAGAGCTTAACCGCTCGAAGTGATGTCGGGAGATCACGCCAAGAAGATGGTGATCAGCAGTGAGAAGACCGCTACAAGCCACGAGAAGGCTCCATCAAGGGAGTCCGGCAACAAGAAGAAGGATGGATCCCCTTCACGCATTCGATCGCACAAGAGTGGCGAGAAGAAGAAGAAAATGAAGAAGGTGGTCTGCTACGAGGCTGACTCTTCATCGCCCTCTACATCCGGATCCGACGCCGCGTCCGTCACTTCTAAGCGCCAAGAGCGCAAGAAGTATAGTAAGATCCGCCTACGCTATCCCCGCATTCCTAAGCATACTCCATTACTTTCTGTCCCATTAGGCAAACCACCGACGTTTGACGGTGAAGATTATTCTAGGTGGAGTGATATGATGAGATATCACCTAACCTCACTCCACAAAAGCATATGGGATGTTGTTGAGTTTGGTGTACAGGTACTGTCGGCGTTTCGAGACCGAGGGGTCCCTAAGCCGACGAGTGAGTGTGCCGCGTGCCCCAGCCCAGATGGGTCGAGCGTGTGGGCGAGCGCGAAGGGGGGAGAGCGAGGCGGCCGGAGACGGGCATGAGAGAGGTGGAAATCCCGCGGCCTTCGTGTTCGTCCCGCGCCCAGGTCGGGTGCGCTTGCAGTAGGGGGTTACAAGCGTCCACGCGGGTGAGGGAAGCGAGCGGCCCCAAGAGAGCGCCTGTCCCGCCCTCGTCCCCGCGCGGCCAACCTTCTCTAAGAAGGCCCTGGTCCTTCCTTTTATAGGCGTAAGGAGAGGATCCAGGTGTACAATGGGGATGTAGCAGGGTGCTACGTGTCTAGCGGAGGGAGAGCTAGCGCCCTAAGTACATGCCAATGTGGCAGCCGGAGAGATCTTGGCACCCTGCTGGTGTGATGTCGTGGCTGTCGGAGGAGCAACGGAGCCTGGCGGAGGGACAGCTGTCGGAGCGGTTGAGTCTTTGCTGACGTCCCCCTGCTTCTGTAAGGGAGCTGAGAGCCGTCGTCGTCACAGGGCTAGCGGGGCGCCATCATTGCCTATCTGGCGGAGCTAGCCAGATGGGACACCGGTCTTGTTCTCTGCGGCCCGAGTCGGCTCGGGGTAGGGTGATGATGGCGCTTCCTGTTGACGTGGCGGGCCTGTGCCCTAGGTCGGGCGACGTGGAGGCTCCTCCGATGCCGAGGTCGAGTCTGTCTTCCATGGCCGAGGCCGAGCCCGAGCCCCTGGGTCGGGCGAGGCGGAGGTTGTTCGGCAGAGGCCAGGGCGGAGTCCGAGCCCTGGGGTCGGGCGAAGCGGAGTTCGTCGTCTTCTGGGGCTGAGCCCGAGTCCGAGCCCTGGGTCGGGCGGAGCGGAGTTCGCCGTCTTCCGGGGCCTAGCCCAAGTCCGAGCCCTGGGTCGGGCGGAGCGGAGTTCGCTATGGCGCCTTTGGCAAGGCCTGACTGCCTGTCAGTCTCACTCTGTCAAGTGGCACTGCAGTCGGAGTGGCGCAGGCGACGCTGTCCTTCTGTCAGACCGGTCAGTGGAGCGGCGAAGTGACGGCGGTCACTTCGGCTCTGCCGGGGGGCGCGCGTCAGGATAAAGGTGTCATGCTACCTTTGCGTTAAATGCTCCTGCGACTCGGTCGGTCGGCGCGGCGATTTAGTCAGGGTTGCTTCTTAGCGAAGGCAAGGCCTCGGGCGAGCCGGAGATGTGTCCGCCGTTAAAGGGGGGCCTCGGGCGAGACGGAAACCCCTCGGGGTCGGCTGCCCTTGCCCGAGGCTAGGCTCGGGCGAGGCGTGATCGAGTCGCTCGTGTGGACTGATCCCTGACTTAATCGCACCCATCAGGCCTCTGCAGCTTTATGCTGATGGGGGTTACCAGCTGAGAATTAGGCGTCTTGAGGGTACCCCTAATTATGGTCCCCGACAGTAGCCCCCGAGCCTCGAAGGGAGTGTTAGCACTCGCTTGGAGGCTTTCGTCGCACTTTTTTGCAAGGGGACCAGCCTTTCTCGGTTGCATTTTGTTCCGGTGGGTGCGCGCGAGCGCACCCGCCGGGTGTAGCCCCCGAGGCCTCGGAGGAGTGGTTTCACTCCTTCGAGGTCTTAATGCCTTGCGTAATGCTTTGGCTGGTCTGGTGGTTCCCTCATGCGAACTGGTCGTAGCCCGGGTGTACGGTCGGGGCCCAAATTCTCGGGCTGGTATGTTGACGCTGTCAACGGTTTGGCCGGAGCCGGGTTTGCGAGAGCAGCCCCCGAGCCTCTGCACAGGGCGAGAGGGCGATCAGGGACAGACTCAGCTTTTTTTACATACGCCCCTACGTCGCCTTTCCGCAAGGAGGAGGGGGGGGGGGGGGAGAGCGCCATGTTACCCTCGATGGACACCGAACATGGTGTCTCCGGTGAGCTGCAAGCGGGTAATCCGAGTGGACGTCCGTGCCTCGTTCGTTAGGGGTCGGCTAGGGGCCCAGAGGCACGCCCAAAAGTACCTGCGGGTGATCTGCCGGACCTGGTCCCCTGGCGACGGGGTCCGAGGGCTCGATGCCTCCCTCCGATGGGATTCCGTTACAAGATCGCTCCCGCTGGTCTCGGAAATGTCCTAGGGTACCTCGGGAGCGCAGCCCGAGCCTTGGTTATGTATCGAACGTACCCCTGGTCATCCCTCGCTCGGCGTCTGAGGCGACTGTGAACCCTTCGGGGGCCAGCCTTCGAACCCCTGATCAGTAATGGGCGCGGAGCCCGAGTAGCCTGAGGCGGCCGTGGAGCCCTTCGGGGGGCCGGCCTTCGAACCTCTGACCAGTAGTGGGTGTAGGGCCCACGCGATCTGAGGCGGCTGTTGAACCCTTCGGGGGGCCAGCCTTCGAACCTCTGATTAGTAAGGAGGCTCGGAGCCTGGTTCCTTCACGGGGAAGGATCCCTTTCGGGGTATCCCCCTTTCCCGGTCCCTGTTGCAAGAGATAGAGAAAGAGGAAAAAAGGAAAAGGATTCGAAATCAAACGACGTGGCGTACCTTTTCTGGCGCGGCTGTTTCGGAGAAGGCGAAGCGTCGCCCGTTGCTCCTGCCAGAAGCGCCGCCTGTCCAGTCGCGGAGTTAATGCGACGGGGCGAGTAGTTGGCGGGGCAGCCGTTGCGCGTGCGCGAGCCGTTCGAGGAACGGATCACGGGCACGTCGTCTTCACGCCGTGAGAGGGGGTTCTCTCGCTGCCCCCGGATGGGACGTGAGCTTGGCTGACGACGTGACCGCTGCTCCCGCGCGCCTGCCACCGTCATTACTGCCCGCCCACCTTTGGCCGCGTTGGCCGCCGCGTCAGGCTGGCGCTGCTGGGTCACGCGCTGGGTCGCCTCGAGTCGCGGTATTGGTTCCGCAATCGAGGAGGTGCGGTGGTGGCGCAGGCGGTGCAGTTGCTTGCATGCAGCATCCGGCGCGCCGGTTGCGCGACGCGTGGGCCTGGGCCTCCATGCTGGCGTGTCGGGAGTCGGAGAAGTGCGTCCACTTGGCACGGTTGCATGTCGCCTGCATGGCTGCCCGCCTCTTTCGCCCGTTGGTCCGGGCAAAAGTGGAGGGTCACTTGTAACCGCTGGGCGGTTGCGTGCACCACGCGCGGCGGTTTGGCTTCTCCTGCTTGGAGCTGGTCTGCATGACATGCGGGACCCAGCCCCCGCGCCGCAGGGGAGGGCTTTGGAGCGTGTTGGAGAAGACTCAGCCTGTGACGGTTGGGGGTGCAAGCAGGGAGAGTTGCCTTTAAAAGGAGGGTGACCCCTTTCGAAAGGCGACCGTGTCTTCTTCCTCCCTTATGCGTCGCGTCTTTCCACCTTCCAAGCCCCCGGACGGGGGAACCCGCCGTCTTTTTGCCTCGTTGTTGGAGGGACGCAACTCCGTGGGAGTTGGTACCTTTCAGCCATCGTTCGGCTTCAAGGATTTTCATCACACAGCCCGGTTGCTCCCTTCCGCTGGTGGTCACCCAAGACGGTGACCTCCAGCTCCTGGATGGGGAGAGGCAAACCGGGCTGTGATCCCGATCCCGCCCTCAGTGTTGAGGGTGTTCGTCATCCTCGCCGGGGCGGGGAGCGAGGCGAGCCGGGGCTCCACCTTCTGCGCGGGTCGGCGGACCACCTCTTCTTCCAGCTTCTGGTGGTGGCAATCGCCCTCTGGCCCTACGGCGGAGACGTCCTCCAGCCATGCCGGGGAAGGCGAACTGTTGCTGCCCAGCTAGGATGCAACATTCCACCCTCTTCCTCGCATTCGCGGCGAGGACGACAGCGAGGATCTGCCGGTATGCTTGGGGGCAACCCGCGTTTTGCTGGTGATTCGCCCAGAGCTTGTCGCTCCACGGGCTTCCCCGGCGCGGAGGTCGTCCATACCCGTGGAGACGGAACCGGAGTTCCGTTTGTAATGGCACTTCGCATGCCAGGGTTTTTTGTTCATTGTGGCTTTCGGGGCCTGAACATGTATGTAGCGTCGGCACGGAGCCGTGTTTTTTCCTCATTTTTGAGCGCTAAGACTCGTCTGTTGATTATCTGAATCGCTTCACCAAGCATGAGTCGCCCCGTGTCAAGGTGACGAGTGAGGTATCCGTATCCCGGAGGCGTAGGAGTCCCTCGGCTCGGTCGGCCTTGTTGTCCGAGGCTCCTCTAGCTTAGTTAAAGAAACCCCTCGGCCGCTCTTCGACGAGCCGAGGCCAGGGGTAGCGATATCAGTATGAACAGAGGCGGAGTCGGCTCGAAAATGAAACCTGGTTGGCCGGAGCCTAGCCGGGTTGTCCGTCAGCGGGACCAATGCCGGAGTTGATCAGCCGAGGCCTCGGACCGGGCTGGCGCCCTTGGAAGATGGTTGGCCGAGGCCCTAGGGGTAACCGACCGAGCCGCCTGCTCGGGCCGGGTTCCCGGAGAAGTCCCTGGCAGCGATTGCCCGGGCGTGGTGATGACGTCGTCCTTCGGAGCGGAGATCCTCGGACCGCGTCGCCGTCCGAGGCTAGGTCGGGCCTCGCCGAAGGTGTCGTCGATGCCGAGGGTGTTGCTGCCCCCTTCCAGCGTCAAGACCCGAGCCTGCAGGGTCAAAGTGTCTTGTAGCATGTGCCTTCTGCAGCCGCCGAGGCCAGAACACACACCCTCGCTGCGTTGTAAAGCTGCGTCTCTTTTCCTCTTATTTCGAGTATCTGGACTTTTTGTCGGTAACAGGGATGTTTGTGCGAGCGAGAGTTGCTTCTCGCGGAAGGTGATGAGTGAGGTATCCGTATCCCGGAGGCGTGGGAGTCCCTCGGCTCGGTCGGCCTTGCCGCTTACGCGTACTTTCACCCGTCCATGAGGCCCTGTCACCGACTCGGTCGAGAAGGCTCGAAGGATCACTTCGGCAGAAGGGCTTCCGAACGTAAAGACTTGTTCGATCCGCGGAGCCACTTTATCCGAACGCGAGTTACTTATCGCAGAAGGTGATGAGTGAGGTATCCGTATCCCGGAGGCGTAGGAGTCCCTCGGCTCGGTCAGCCTTGGCTGCTTACGTGTACTCCGTCGTTTCCAGGACCCACTTTTCGAAGTAGTCAAAAAGCACGAAAGATATTCTGGTAAAAGAGATCTTTTTTCGAGGAAAATTTTGACGCAGAGGGGGTTTCCCCCCTTTTAGCCCCCGAGGGAGGGTCGGGCTTTGCCGAGGCGAGGCCGACCCTTCCTTGTTGACTAAACTTTGCGTGGGTGCGAGGTATATGAACAACTTGGAAACATCTTAAGGGTAGAAGCGACGTAGCTGTTGGATGTTCCAAGCGTTGCCGTAGACCTCGCCTTGACTGTTGGCCAGCTTGTACGTTCTGGGCTTCAGAACTTTGGCGATGACGAATGGCCCCTCCCAGGGGGGCGTGAGCTTGTGCCTCCCTCGGGCGTCTTGCCGCAGCCGAAGCACCAGGTCGCCCATCTGGAGGTCCCGGGGTCGGACCCCTCGGGCGTGGTAGCGTCGCAGGGATTGCTGATACCGCGCCGAGTGTAGTAAGGCCCTGTCCCGAGCCTCTTCCAGCTGGTCCAGCGAGTCTTCTCGACTAGCTTGGTTGCTTTGATCGTTGTAGGCCCTCGTCCTCGGGGAGCCGTATTCCAGGTCAGTGGGCAAGACGGCCTCGGCCCCGTAGACCAGGAAGAACGGCGTGAAACCCGTGGCTCGGCTCGGCGTTGTCCTCAGGCTCCAGATCACCGAGGGGAGTTCCTTCATCCATCGCTTGCCGAACTTGTTGAGGTCGTTGTAAATCCGAGGCTTGAGCCCTTGTAGAATCATACCGTTGGCACGCTCTACTTGCCCATTCGACATGGGATGAGCCACGGCGGCCCAGTCCACCCGGATGTGGTGATCCTCGCAAAAATCCAGGAATTTTCTGCTGGTGAACTGGGTGCCGTTGTCGGTGATGATGGAGTTTGGGACCCCGAAGCGATGGATGATGTTGGTGAAGAACGCCACCGCCTGCTCGGACCTGATGCTGTTCAGGGGTCGGACCTCGATCCACTTGGAGAATTTGTCGATGGCGACCAGCAGGTGCGTGTAGCTCCCGGGCGCCTTCTGCAAGGGACCAACGAGGTCCAGACCCCACACAGCGAAGGGCCAGGTGATGGGTATCGTCTGCAGAGCCTGAGCGGGCAGGTGGGTCTGCTTCGCATAGAATTGACACCCTTCGCAGGTGCGGACAATTCTAGTGGCGTCAGCCACCGCCGTTGGCCAGTAGAAGCCTTGCCGGAAGGCATTCCCGACGAGGGCTCGGGGCGCTGCGTGATGGCCGCAAGCCCCCGAGTGTATTTCTTGCAGGAGTTCCTGACCTTCGGCGATGGAGATGCATCGCTGGAGGATGCCCGAGGGGCTGCGGTGGTAGAGCTCCTTCTCATCGCCCAGCAAGACGAACGACTTGGCGCGTCGCGCTACCCGCCGAGCCTCGGCTTGGTCGAGGGGTAGCTCTCCTTGGCGGAGATATTGCAGGTACGGGGTCTGCCAATCTCGATCAGGCGTGGCCCCGCTCCGCTCCTCCTCGATGCGCAGTGCCTCGCCCTCGGGGGCCGAGGGTACCTCGGGCTGAACCGAGGGTGCCTCAGGCTCGGGCGTGTCGTTGATCTTGACGGAGGGCTGATGCAGATCCCGGGAGAAGATGTCCAGGGGAACCGTCGTTCGCCCCGAGGCTATTTTTGCCAGCTCGTCTGCAGTCTCGTTGTAGCGCCGAGCGATGTGGTTAAGCTCGAGCCCGTAGAACTTGTCTTCCAGGCGCCGAACCTCATCGCAGTAGGCCTCCATCTTCGGGTCACGGCAGTGGGAGTTCTTCATGACTTGGTCGATGACGAGCTGCGAGTCGCCGCGAGCGTCGAGGCGTCGGACCCCTAGCTCGATGGCGATTCGCAATCCGTTGATCAGAGCTTCGTACTCAGTCACATTGTTGGACGCCGGGAAATGGAGGCGTAGCACGTAGCGTAGGTGTTTCCCGAGGGGCGAGATGAAGAGCAGGCCCGCGCCGGCTCCCGTCTTCATCAGCGACCCGTCAAAAAACATGGTCCAGAGCTCCGGTTGGATCGGAGCCGTCGGCAGCTGGGTGTCGACCCATTCGGCTACGAAGTCCGCCAATACCTGGGACTTGATGGCCTTCCGAGGCGCGAACGAGATGGTCTCGCCCATGATTTCCACCGCCCACTTTGCGATCCTGCCCGAGGCCTCTCGGCACTGGATGATCTCCCCCAGGGGGAAGGATGACACCACAGTTACCGGGTGAGACTCGAAGTAGTGTCGCAACTTCCGCCTCGTCAGGATCACTGTGTACAGTAGCTTCTGTACTTGTGGGTAGCGGATCTTGGTTTCGGACAGTACCTCGCTGACGAAGTAAACTGGCCTCTGAACGGGCAATGCATGCCCCTCTTCTTGCCTCTCGACCACAATCGCGGCGCTAACCACCTGAGTGGTCGCAGCGACGTAGACCAAGAGGGCTTCTCCATCAGCTGGGGGTACCAAGATAGGCGCCTTGGTGAGGAGCGCCTTCAGATCCCCGAGAGCTTCCTCGGCCTCAGGGGTCCAAGTGAAGCACTCGGTCTTCCTTAACAGGCGGTACAGAGGCAGACCTCTTTCGCCGAGGCGTGAGATGAACCGGCTCAGGGCCGCGAGACATCCCATGACCCTCTGTACACCTTTTAAGTCCTTGATGGGCCCCATGTTGGTGATGGCTGCGATCTTCTCCGGGTTGGCTTCGATGCCCCGCTCGGAGACGATGAACCCCAAGAGCATGCCTCGGGGCACCCCAAAGACACACTTCTCGGGATTGAGCTTGACGCCTTTTGCTTTGAGACATCGGAATGTCACTTCAAGGTCGGAGAGGAGGTTGGAAGCCTTCCTTGTCTTGACTACGATGTCATCGACGTAGGCCTCGACTGTGCGACCGATGTGTTCGCCGAACACATGGTTCATGCACCGCTGGTACGTCGCGCCCGCATTCCTCAAACCGAACGGCATGGTGACATAGCAGTACATGCCGAAGGGCGTGATGAAAGAAGTCGCGAGCTGGTCGGACTCTTTCATCTGGATTTGGTGATACCCTGAGTAGGCATTGAGGAAGGACAGGGTTTCGCACCCAGCTGTGGAATCCACGATTTGATCGATGTGAGGTAGAGGGTAGGGAACCTTTGGACATGCTTTGTTGAGACCAGTGTAGTCTACACACATCCGCCATTTCCCCCCTTTCTTTCTCACAAGGACAGGCTTGGCAAGCCATTCGGGATGGAATACCTCTTTGATGAACCCTGCTGCCATTAGCTTGTGGATCTCCTCGCCTATCACTCTGCGCTTCTCCTCGTCGAATCGGCGCAGAGGCTGCCTGACGGGTCGGGCTCCGGCCCGAATATCCAGCGAGTGCTCGGCGACATCCCTCGGTATGCCGGGCATGTCCGAGGGACTCCACGCAAAGACGTCGGCGTTTGCGCGGAGAAAGTTGACGAGCACTGCTTCCTATTTGGGTCGAGCCCGGAACCGATCCGGATCTGCTTGGAGGTGTCGCCACTGGGGTCGAGAGGGACGGCCTTAACCGTCTCCGCTGGCTCGAAGTTGCCGGCATGTCGCTTCACGTCTGGCACCTCTTTGGAGAGGTTCTCCAGGTCGGCGATGAGGGCCTCAGACTCGGCGAGGGCCTCGGCGTACTCCACGCACTCCACGTCGCATTCGAACGCGTGTTTGTACGTGGGGCCGACGGTGATGACCCCGTTGGGGCCCGGCATCTTGAGCTTCAGGTAGGTGTAGTTGGGGACGGCCATGAACTTCGCGTAGCATGGCCTCCCCAATACCGCGTGGTAGGTTCCTCGGAACCCGACCACCTCGAACGTCAAAATCTCCCTTCGGAAGTTGGAGGGCGTTTCGAAGCAGACGGGAAGGTCGAGCCGTCCGAGGGGCTGGACGCGCTTCCCAGGAATGATCCCGTGGAAGGGCGCAGCGCCTGCTCGGACGGAGGACAGATCGACGCGCAGGAGCCTGAGGGTCTCGGCGTAGATGATGTTGAGGCAGCTGCCCCCATCCATCAGGACCTTGGAGAGCCTGACGTCGTCGACGATGGGGTCGACGACGAGCGGGTATTTCCCCGGGCTCGGCACGTGGTCGGGGTGGTCAGCTTGGTCGAAGGTGATGGGCTTGTCGGACCAGTCTAGGTAGACTGGCGCCGCCACCTTCACCGAGCAGACCTCCCGGCGCTCTTGCTTGCGATACCGAGCCGAGGCATTCGCCGCATGCCCTCCGTAGATCATGAAGCAGTCACGGACCTCAGGGAACTCTCCTGCTTGGTGATCTTCCCTTTTGTCGTTGTCGCGGGCCCTGCCACCCTCTGCGGGTGGCCCGGCCTTGTGGAAGTGGCGCCGAAGCATGACGCACTCCTCGAGGGTGTGCTTGACGGGCCCCTGATGGTAGGGGCACGGCTCCTTGAGCATCTTGTCGAAGAGGTTAGCACCTCCGGGGGGCTTCCGAGGGTTCTTGTACTCGGCGGCGGCGACAAGGTCTGCGTCGGCAGCGTCGCGTTTCGCTTGCGACTTCTTCTTGCCTTTCTTCTTGGCGCCGCGCGGAGTAGACGCCTCGGGAGCCTCTTCCGACGGGCGGCCCTGGGGCTGCTTGTCCTTTCGGAAGATGGCCTCGACCGCCTCCTGGCCAGAGGCGAACTTGGTGGCGATGTCCATCAGCTCGCTCGCCCTGGTGGGGGTCTTGCGACCCAACTTGCTCACCAGGTCGCGGCAGGTGGTGCCGGCAAGGAACGCGCCGATGACATCTGAGTCGGTGATGTTGGGCAGCTCGGTGCGCTGCTTCGAGAATCGCCGGATGTAGTCCCGAAGAGACTCTCCCGGCTGTTGCCGGCAGCTTCAGAGGTCCCAGGAATTCCCGGGGCGCACGTACGTGCCCTGGAAATTGCCGGCGAAAGCTTGGATCAAATCATCCCAGTTGGAGATCTGCCCCGGAGGCAGGTGCTCCAGCCAGGCGCGAGCAGTGTCGGAGAGGAACAGGGGGAGGTTGCGGATGATGAGGTTGTCGTCGTCCGTTCCACCCAGTTGGCAGGCCAGGCGGTAGTCTGCGAGCCACAGTTCCGGTCTCGTTTCCCCCGAGTACTTTGTGATAGTAGTCGGGGGTCGGAACCGGGCCGGGAACGGCGCCCGTCGGATGGCCCGACTGAAGGCCTGCGGACCGGGTGGTTCGGGCGAGGGACTCCGATCCTCCCCGCTGTCGTAGCGTCCCCCACGCCTGGGGTGGTAGCCTCGGCGCACCCTTTCGTCGAGGTGAGCTCGACGGTCGCGACGATGGTGCTCGTTGCCGAGGTGGCCCGGGGCCGCGGGCGCAGTGTTGCGCGTGCGCCCGGTGTAGACCGAGGCTTCCCGCATGAACCGGGAAGTCACGGCATGAGGTTCCGAGGGGTATCCCTGCCTTCGGGAGGCAGAGCTCTCGGCCCGTCAGGCCGCAACGCCTTCCAGAAGATTCTTGAGCTCTCCCTAGATTCGCCGACCCTCGGTGGTTGATGGCTCCGGCATCGCGCGGAGGAGCATCGCTGCGGCTGCCAGGTTCTGACCGACCCCGCTGGATGCGGGTGGCGGCCTGACCCTGACGTCGTTGGCGACGTGGTGCTGGAAACCCTGGGGCAGGTGACGTATTTCTCCGGCCGGGGGCTGGCCCGCCCATACCTGCCCGACGTCCCAGCGGATCGACTCGAGCGCTCCTGCTCCCTCGTCGAGCCTGGCCTGCGCCCCGCGGACTTGCTCGAGCTGTGGGTCGTGACCCCCCGCCGGAACGGGGACCACAGCTAGCTCCCGCGGGATGTCGGCGCGAGGCACCGGCCTAGGGAGATCACCGTCCTCCAGCATGCCGAGATGGTTGCTTTCGGAGGGATCCCCTAGCTCGATGTGGAAACATTCGCGGCTTGGGCCGCAGTCCTCGTCGCCAAGGCTGCGGCTACCATCGGAACAGTCGGAGAGGCAGTAGTCACATGCGGTCATAAAGTCCCGCATGGCACTGGGGTTGCCAAATCCAGAGAAATCCCAACAGAGCTGGGATCGTCATCTTCCTCGGACCCAGAGGGTCCATAGGTCGAGACGTCCGTCAATCGGTCCCAAGGCGACCGCATACGAAACCCCAGAGGGGTTGCACTCGCCTCAACGAGAGCGCCCGCCAAAGCGAGGTCGCTAGGCGGGTTGAGGCCGAGTCGAAATGACGTAGGATGGGAATCAGTCAGTACCTTTTGATCGACGAGGAGCGACATAGTCACGTCGGGGGCTGATCGCGCCGTCGTCTTAGGTACGAGGGCGACGTCCTGCAGGCCCTCCGCGAGCGCGCTGGCGTCGTCCACTTGCTCGGGATTGGCGTGTCGCGGGGGGACGGCGCTCGCCTTCGTCTCAAACGCGAGGTCGACGCCCGACGCGCTCCCCGTTGGGGCGCTGGGGACGTCGATTCGCTCGACAGCCGACGAAGCGCGGCCTCCCGCTCGGCCTTGGTTGCCCCGCCTTCTCCTCCGTTGGCGGGGGAGAGGACGGGGCGAGCTCGAATGTTGTTCTTCCACCATGCGGGGAAGATGTCGTCGATTCCGCCGCCGGCGAGCGGGTTGTCGGCCGCCATTGTCATCGCGCGGCGGTGGAAGGATTATCATGTCGTAGCTGCCATCGAAGGACATGAACTCAAGACTCCCGAAACGGAGAACCGTCCCGGGCCGGAGGGGTTGCTGGAGACTGCCCATCTGGAGCTTGACGGGAAGCTGTTCGTCAGCACGCAGCAGGCCCCTACCTGGCGCGCCAACTGTCGACGTTTCGAGACCGGGGGGTCCCTAAGCCGACGATTGAGTGTGCCGCGTGCCCCAGCCCAGATGGGTCGAGCGCGTGGGCGAGCGCGAAGGGGGGAGAGCGAGGCGGCCGGAGACGGGCGTGAGAGAGGTGGAAATCCCGCGGCCTTCATGTTCCTCCCGCGCCCAGGTCGGGTGCGCTTGCAGTAGGGGGTTACAAGCGTCCACGCGGGTGAGGGAAGCGAGCGGCCCCAAGAGAGCGCCTGTCCCGCCCTCGTCCCCGCGCGGCCAACCTTCTCTAAGAAGGCCCTGGTCCTTCCTTTTATAGGCGTAAGGAGAGGATCCAGGTGTACAATGGGGATGTAGCAGGGTGCTACGTGTCTAGCGGAGGGAGAGCTAGCGCCCTAAGTACATGCCAATGTGGCAGCCGGAGAGATCTTGGCACCCTGCTGGTGTGATGTCGTGGCTGTCGGAGGAGCAACGGAGCCTGGCGGAGGGACAGCTGTCGGAGCGGTTGAGTCTTTGCTGATGTCCCCCTGCTTCTGTAAGGGAGCTGAGAGCCGTCGTCGTCACAGGGCTAGCGGGGCGCCATCATTGCCTATCTGGCGGAGCTAGCCAGATGGGACACCGGTCTTGTTCTCTGCGGCCCGAGTCGGCTCGGGGTAGGGTGATGATGGCGCTTCCTGTTGACGTGGCGGGCCTGTGCCCTAGGTCGGGCGACGTGGAGGCTCCTCCGATGCCGAGGTCGAGTCTGTCTTCCATGGCCGAGGCCGAGCCCGAGCCCCTGGGTCGGGCGAGGCGGAGGTTGTTCGGCAGAGGCCAGGGCGGAGTCCGAGCCCTGGGGTCGGGCGAAGCGGAGTTCGTCGTCTTCTGGGGCTGAGCCCGAGTCCGAGCCCTGGGTCGGGCGGAGCGGAGTTCGCTGTCTTCCGGGGCCTAGCCCGAGTCCGAGCCCTGGGTCGGGCGGAGCGGAGTTCGCCGTCTTCCGGGGCCTAGCCCGAGTCCGAGCCCTGGGTCGGGCGGAGCGGAGTTCGCCGTCTTCCGGGGCCTAGCCTGAGTCCGAGCCCTGGGTCGGGCGGAGCGGAGTTCGCCGTCTTCCGGGGCCTAGCCCGAGTCCGAGCCCTGGGTCGGGCGGAGCGGAGTTCGTCGTCTTCCGGGGCCTAGCCCGAGTCCGAGCCCTGGGTCGGGCGGAGCGGAGTTTCCTATGGCGCCTTTGGCAAGGCCTGACTGCCTGTCAGTCTCACTCTGTCAAGTGGCACTGCAGTCGGAGTGGCGCAGGCGGCGCTGTCCTTCTGTCAGACCGGTCAGTGGAGCGACAAAGTGACGGCGGTCACTTCGGCTCTGCCGGGGGGCGCGCGTCAGGATAAAGGTGTCAGGCTACCTTTGCGTTAAATGCTCCTGCGACTCGGTCGGTCAGCGCGGCGATTTAGTCAGGGTTGCTTCTTAGCGAAGGCAAGGCCTCGGGCGAGCCGGAGATGTGTCCGCCGTTAAAGGGGGGCCTCGGGCGAGACGGAAACCCCTCGGGGTCGGCTGCCCTTGCCCGAGGCTAGGCTCGGGCGAGGCGTGATCGAGTCGCTCGTGTGGACTGATCCCTGACTTAATCGCACCCATCAGGCCTCTGCAGCTTTATGCTGATGGGGGTTACCAGCTGAGAATTAGGCGTCTTGAGGGTACCCCTAATTATGGTCCCCGACAGGTACCATCCGTAGGGGATGAAGATTATGATGAGGACGAGGTGGCCAAATCGTGCACTTCAACTCCCAAGCCACCACTATACTCCTCACCTCCCTAAGTCGAGAGGAGTATAACAAGGTGCAAGGATTAAAGAGTGCCAAGGAGATTTGGGACGTGCTCAAGACCGCGCACGAAGGAGACGAGGTGACCAAAATCACCAAGCGGGAGACGATCGAGGGGGTGCTCGGTCGCTTCAGGCTTCGCCAAGGGGAGGAGCCACAAGAGATGTACAACCGGCTCAAGACCTTGGTGAACCAAGTGCGCAACCTCGGGAGCACCAAATGGGATGACCATGAAATGGTCAAGGTTATTCTTAGATCACTCGTTTTTCTTAACCCTACGCAAGTTCAATTAATACGTGGTGATCCTAGATACACACTAATGTCTTCCGAGGAAGTAATAGGAAAATTTGTGAGCTTTGAGTTGATGATCAAAGGCTCAAAGAAAATCATCGAGCAAGATGCCTCCTCCATGCCCGAAGCACAATCGGTCGCATTCAAGGCGACGAAGGAGAAGAAGGAAGAGTCTACATCAAGTAGACTCCCCATTGACGCCTCCAAGCTCGACAATGAGGAGATGGCACTCATCATCAAGAGTTTCCGCCAAATCCTCAAGCAAAGGAGGGGAAGGACTACAAATCCCGCTCCAAGAAAGTGTGCTACAAGTGTGGTAAGCCCGGTCACTTTATTGCAAAATGTCCACTATCAAGTGACAATGACAGGGGCGACGACAAGAAGGGCAAGAGGAGAGAAAAGAAGAGATACTACAAGAAGAAGGGTGGCGATGTTCATGTATGCCGCGAGTGGAACTCCGACGAGAGCTCCACCGACTCCTCCTCCGACGAGGACGCCACCAACATCGCCGTCACCAAGGGCCTCCTCTTCCCCAACGTCGGCCACAAGTGCCTCATGGCAAAGGACGGCAAAAGGAAGAAGGTAAAATCAAGATCCTCCACTAAATATGCATCCTCTAGTGATGAAGATAATTCTAGTGATGAGGAGGATAATTTGCGCACCCTTTTTGCCAACCTAAACATGCAACAAAAAGAAAAGTTGAATGAATTAATTAGTGCTATTCATGAGAAGGATGAACTATTGGACACCCAAGAGGACTTCCTAATTAAGGAAAATAAGAAGCATGTTAAGGTTAAGAATGCTTATGCTCTAGAGGTAGAAAAATGTGAAAAATTATCTAGTGAGCTAAGCACGTGCCATGATATTATTACCAACCTCAGAAATGAGAATGCTAGATTAGTTGCTAAGGTTGATTCAAATGTTTGTGATGATTCAATTTCCAATCTTGAGATGATAATGTTAGTTTCTTGCTAAGATTGAAGAATTGAATGTCTCTCTTGCTAGCCTTAGAAATGAGAATGAAAAATTAATTGCTAAGGCTAAAGACTTAGATGTTTGCAATATTACCATTTCCAATCTTAGAAGTGAAAATGACATTTTGCATGCTAAGATTGTTGAACTAAAATCTTGCAAACCCTCTACATCTACCGTTGAGCATGTTTCTATTTGCACTAGATGTAGAGACATTAATGTTGATGCTATTCATGATCACCTAGCTTTAATTAAGAAACAAAATGATCACATAGCTCAACTTAATGCCAAAATTAATGAGCATGACTTAGAAAATGAAAAATTTAAACTTGCTAGAAGTATGCTCTATAATGAGAGACACCCTGGTATCAAGGATGGCATTGGCTTCCAAAAGGGAGACAATGTCAAACTTAATGCCCCTCCTAAAAGATTGTCTAACTTTGTTAAGGGCAAGTCTCCCATGCCTCAGGATAACGAGGGTTACATTTTGTACCCTGCCGGTTATCCCGAGCACAAAATTAGGAGAATTCACTCTAGGAAGTCTCACTCTGGCCCTAATCATGCTTTTATGTGTAAGGGTGAGACATCTAGCTCTAGGCAATCAACCCATGCTAAATTGCCTAAGAAGAAAACTTCTATTGCATCAAATGATTCTAACATTTCATTTAAAACTTTTGATGCATCTTATGTTTTTGACTAACAAATCCGGCAAAGTAGTTGCCAAGTATGTTGGGGGCAAGCACAAGGGGTCAAAGACTTGTGTTTGGGTACCCAAAGTTCTTGTATCTAATGTCAAAGGACCCAAAACCGTTTGGGTACCTAAAATCAAGAATTAAATTTGTTTTGTAGGTTTATGCATCCGGGGGCTCAAGTTGGATCATCGATAGCGGGTGCACAAACCACATGACAGGGGAGAAGAAGATGTTCTCCTCCTACGAGAAAAACCAAGATCCACAAAGAGCAATCACATTCGGGGATGGAAATCAAGGTTTGGTCAAAGGATTGGGTAAAATTGCTATATCACCTGACCATTCCATTTCCAATGTTTTTCTTGTAGATTCTTTAGATTACAATTTGCTTTCCGTTTCACAATTATGCAAAATGGGTTACAACTGTCTTTTTACGGATATAGGTGTTACTGTCTTTAGAAGAAGTGATGATTCAGTAGCATTTAAGTGAGTGTTAGAGGGTCAGCTATACTTAGTAGATTTTTATAGAGCTGAACTCGACACTTGCTTAATTGCTAAGACTAACATGGGCTGGCTCTGGCATCGCCGACTAGCACATGTTGGAATGAAGAATCTTCACAAGCTTCTAAAGGGGGAACACATTTTGGGACTAACAAATGTTCATTTTGAGAAAGACAGGGTTTGTAGCGTATGTCAGGCAGGGAAGCAAGTTGGTATTCATCATCCACACAAGAACATCATAACGTCTGACAGGCCACTCGAGCTCCTACACATGGACCTATTCGGCCCGATAGCTTACATAAGCATCGGCAGGAGTAAGCACTGTTCTTTTTGCAGGAAAAATCTCATACCCAAGAGACCTTAAAGGGATTCTTGAGACGGGCTCAAAACGAGTTCGGCTTAAGGATCAAGAAAATAAGAAGCGACAACGGGACGGAGTTCAAGAACTCACAAATCGAAAGCTTCCTTGAGGAGGAGGGCATCAAGCATGGGTTCTCTTCTCCCTACACCCCACAACAAAATGGTGTAGTGGAGAGGAAGAATAGAACTCTATTGGACATGGCAAGGACCATGTTTGATGAATACAAGACTTCAGATCGATTTTCAGCGGAAGCGGTCAACACCGCGTGCTACGCCATCAACCGATTGTATCTACACCAAATCCTTAAGAAGACATCGTATGAAATCCTAACCGGTAAAAAGCCAAATGTTTCATATTTTTAGAGTCTTTGGTAGCAAATGCTTTATTCTTGTTAAAAGAGGTAGAAAATCCAAATTTGCTCCTAAGGCTGTAGAAGGCTTTTTACTAGGATATGATTCAAACACAAGGGCATATAGAGTCTTTAACAAGTCCTCTGGACTAGTTGAAGTTTCTTGTGACATTGTGTTTGATGAGACTAACGGCTCTCAAGTAGAGCAAGTTGATCTTGATGAGCTAGATGATGAAGAGGCTCCATGCGTCGCGTTAAGGAACATGTCCATTGGGGATGTGTGTCCTAAGGAATCCAAAGAGCCTCCACAAGCACAAGATCAACCATCTTCCTCCATGCAAGCATCCCCACCAACTCAAGATGAGGATGAGGCTCAAGATGGTAAAGAAGAAGATCAAGAAGTTGAACCACCTCAAGAGGAGAGCAATGATCAAGGGGGAGATGCCCAAGATCAAGATAAGGAAGATGAACAAGATCCAAGACTGCCACACCCAAGAGTCCACCAAGCAATCCAACGAGATCACCCCGTGAACACCATCCTCGGCGACATTCATAAGGGGGTAACTACTCGATCTCGTGTTGCTCATTTTTGTGAACATTACTCTTTTGTTTCCTCTATTGAGCCACATAGGGTGGAGGAAGCACTTCAAGATTCGGATTGGGTGATGGCGATGCAAGAGGAGCTCAACAACTTCACTAGAAATGAGGTATGACATTTAGTTCCACGTCCTAACCAAAATGTTGTAGGAACCAAGTGGGTTTTCCGCAACAAGCAAGATGAGCATGGTGTGGTGACAAGGAACAAAGCCCGACTTGTGGCCAAAGGATATTCACAAGTTGAAGGTTTGGATTTTGGTGAAACCTATGCACCCGTAGCTAGGCTTGAGTCAATTCGCATTTTACTTGCCTATGCTACTTACCATGGCTTTAAGCTTTACCAAATGGACGTGAAAAGTGCCTTCCTCAATGGACCAATCATGGAAGAGGTCTATGTTGAGCAACTTCCCAGCTTTGAAGATAGTGAGTATCCTAACCACGTATATAAACTCTCTAAGGCGACTTGTGGGCTCAAGCAAGCCCCAAGAGCATGGTATGAATGCCTAAGAGATTTCCTTATCACTAATGGCTTCAAAGTCAGAAAGGCCGATCGTACTCTCTTTACTAAAACACTTGAAAATGATTTGTTCGTATGCCAAATTTATGTTGATGATATCATATTTGGGTCTACTAACGAATCTACCTGTGAAGAGTTTAGTGGGATCATGACCCAAAAATTCGAGATGTCTATGATGGGGGAGTTGAAGCACTTCTTAGGATTTCAAGTGAAGCAACTCCAAGAGGGCACCTTCATTAGCCAAACGAAGTATACTCAAGGCATTCTAAACAAGTTTGGGATGAAGGATGCCAAGCCCATCAAGACACCCATGGGAACTAATGGGCATCTCGACCTCGACACGGGAGGTAAATCCGTAGATCAAAAGGTATACCGGTCGATGATAGGTTCTTTACTCTATTTATGTGCATCTCGACCGAATTATGCTTTCCGTATGCATGTGTGCAAGATTCCAAGCCGATCCTAAGGAAGCTCACCTTAGGGCCGTAAAACGAATCTTGAGATATTTAGTTTATACTCCTAAGTTTGGGCTTTGGTACCCTAGGGGATCCACATTTGATTTAATTGGTTATTCGGATGCCGACTGGGCGGGGTGTAAAATTAATAGAAAGAGTACATCGGGGACTTGCCAGTTCTTGGGAAGGTCTCTGGTGTCTTGGGCTTCAAAGAAGCAAAATCCCGTAGCTCTTTCTACCGCCGAAGCCGAGTATATTGCCGCAGGCCATTGTTGCGCGCAATTGCTTTGGATGAGGCAAACCCTCAGGGACTATGGTTACAAGTTAACCGAAGTTTCTCTTCTATGTGATAATGAGAGTGCAATCCGCATGGCAGATAATCCCGTTGAACATAGCCGCACTAAACACATAGCCATTCGATATCATTTCTTAAGGGATCACCAACAAAAGGGGGATATCGAGATTGCATATATTAACACTAAAGAACAATTAGCCGATATCTTTACCAAGCCACTAGATGAACAAACATTTAACAAACTTAGGCTTGAGCTAAATATTCTTGATTCTCGGAATTTCTTTTGATATTTTGCACACATAGCTCATTAATATACCTTTGATCATATCTCTTTTATATGCTATGACTAATGTGTTTTCAAGTGTATTTCAAACCAAGTCATAGATTGAAAGGGAATTGGAGTCTTCGGCAAAGACAAAGGCTTCCACTCCACTCCATTACTCATCCTTCGCCGTCGCTCCATGCAACTCTCCAACTTTGGTATAATCTTCACTCATATGTTATTTACCATAGGGAGAGAAAGTAAAGGGCTTATATTTCACTCAAGTATCCGTTTTTGGCGATTCATGCCAAAGGGGGAGAAAGTATTAGCCCAAAGCAAAAGGACCGCACCACCACCAATTTTCAAAAATTTGAGTTAAGAAAAGATTTTTCAATTGGTGATTTTTCAATCGGTATCTTATTTTTGATAGAATTTCAAATGGATACAACCTCTTCAAAACTAATATCTAAAACCCTCTTGAACACTAAGAGGAGGATTTGATTGAGGGGGAATTTTGTTTAGTCAAAAGAAAAGCATTTGAAACAGGGGGTAGAAAATTTCAAATCTCGAAAATGCTTCTCAAAAATCTTATTCATTTATCTTTGACTATTTGCAAAAGGACTTTGAAAAAGATTTACAAAAAGCATTTGCAAAAACAAAACATGTGGTGCAAGCGTGGTCCAAAATGTTGAAAATGAAGAAATCAATCCATGCGCATCTTATGAAATTATTGGTTCAATTCTAAGCAACCTTTGCACTTACATTCTGCAAACTAGTACAGTTATGCACTTCTATATTTGCTTTGGTTTGTGTTGGCATCAATCACCAAAAATGGGGAGATTGAAAGGGAAATAGGCTTTCACTTTTTCCTAAATTGATTTTGGTGGTTGAAATGCCCAACACAAATAATTGGATTAACTAGTTTGCTCTAGATTATGAGTTCTACAGGTGCCAAAGGTTCACAACAAACCAATAAAAAGACCGAGAAAGGATTCAAATATAGAGAGCAAAAGTCAGCCGAAGTGTGCCCTGGTCTGGCGCACCGGACTGTCCGGTGCACCACCGGACAGTGTCCGGTGCACCAGGGACTCCAACTCCAAACTTCTCACCTTCGGGAATTCTGTGAGCCCCTCCGCTATAATTCACCGGACTGTCCGGTGTAGCACCGGACAGTGTCCGGTGGCGCACTGGACTGTCTGGTGTGCCAGCGGAGCAACGGCTACTTCGCGCCAACGGTCGTCTGCAGAAGGCATTAAATGCGCTACAGTGCGCGCCAGAGTCAGAGCAGAGCCAGATGGCGCACCGGACAGTGAACAGTGCCTGTCCGGTGCACCACCGGACTGTAACACCCCTGGTGTTACTGTAACTAAAACTTGAGCATGACATCATAAGCATTGGCATTGCATATGTTTGACACACCTAGAGTGCATTCACTAGGTAAAAATTTCAAACAAGTTGTATTGTTATAGTACTTTGCAAATAGGACCCTGGATAGGAAACTTAACCCTAAATAAGGATTAAAGGGGTAATACCTAACCCAAATTGAGAAAATCTAAAGGCTTTAGGGAAATAGTTATAAAATATCCCCAAAAATAAAGTTGAATCACAATTATACCCCTGGGATACTAGAAACCCTAATTGGAGCCCTGGAAAACCCTAAATCCAAACCCTAGGGGCTTATGTGCAAAATTAGTCCACTTTTGGACTAAAGTGCAAAAGCCAAGTTAAATAAGTATCTTAAGTCACATGATTCACAAGAAGGTGGATTTGCAATCCAAAACTTGAGATTTGGACTTAAGTGCAAAAGAGCCATACTTGACTCTTTTTGGTTAAGTCTGCATTTCAGTGATATGGGCTCAACTTTGGAGCCTTGTAACTTTCAAAATATAGGGTTTTTGCCCTAGGTCACCACATCAAGATTATAGCCCAATTATAGGAGAACAACTTTGCTTAAGAGTGCAAGCATTGTTGTTAAGAAAATATTGGAGATAATTATGCTCAAAGCTTGACTGTCAGGCTGGTTTCATTCTGAAATTCAGCTTTTCAGTGTAACAGGGTCAACTTTGAGTATGAATTCAACCTTGATCCAGTTCTCAAATGAGTTCAACCCCTATAGTCGAAGTGTTGCTGGTTTGTAGCTCTACAAATTTGCTGCAGAGCCTCAGATTAGTTACCATGTGAATTTGAGAGAAAATGAGGCCCAAACTTTGTCTGTCAGACGGACTGAATACCATTTCCCCATGGTACAGTAACCCAATGGATCAGAACGCCAGCGCATTTCACCGCCGACGACCTCCACCGCGATTCGTGCCGCCGCTGTTTCGATTCGTGCTCGGGTTGATCAGATAGCACTCAGTGACACGCCGCCGTGGATAAGCCCGGTCAGTAAACTATTCCGGCTAGCCGCCGTACCTCCCTCCCCTTGCTCATCGGTCACTCGGATAGATTTCCACCGCCGTTGAGCCATCACTGTCGCCCGCCGCGTGTCCAGACACTTTACCACGTCGCGGCTAACCGTGCTACGCATATCCGGTGATCGCCGGAGGTGCCGCCACGGTAAAAGCCACGTTGCGCGGCCACCAGTGACTCACCCTTCGTCTCGGCCGCCGGTCTCTCTGTGCAAAATTGAACACCACCGCTTAACTTCTCTATAAATTGAAGCCACCGCAAGCTCTTTAGGGTAGTCAAGTACCCCGACACCCAGTATTGCCCCCAGTTGATCGCCAGCGAGCTTGAATTTCACAGTTTCCCCAAATCCGGTTTGCGCCACCGCAAGAACACCCTCAGCGCGGCCAACCTAACTCAGGTTAGTCCAAGGCTCTCTGTTGCTTGTTCTAGCATCCCTAGGCCCTCCTAAAGCTCTTAGACCCGCCCAATTGAACCAGACCGCCACCCATCGCCGAGAACACGATGATCTAGCCGCCATGCTCTCGGTCACCGTGGCTAGAGCTCCTTAGTTGGTCATTAGTCCAATTAAGTTAGGGGAAAAGCTTAGGATAGGTCCGATTTGGTGTGTGTCGCTCGGAGAACCTTGTCGTTGCCCCAATCGGCCGGTGCAGGTGCTCACCGGAGCTCTGCCAAGCCGTGCGCCGTCGTGGACCTCCCACTGCGAAGAAATAGAACATGGAGGGTTTATTTGCAAAGCGTCAATGACTCTGTGAAATAGTATTGTGACCCGCTTCAGGTTATTCAAAACAGCGGGGTCCTCTGTGCAAAACGGCCAGCGCGGGCGTGCGCGCGGGCACGTTTTTGTCTGGGTGTGGGCTGGTTGGGCTAGAATCAGCCCAACACTATTCACTCTTTCTCCTTTTCTTTTTCAGAATAACTTTAGAAATCCATGGAAAATGTAGAAAAATGGTAAAATTGTGAAACCAATTTTCCTAGACTCCTTATTTTCCCTAGTATTTAATAAAAATAGTTTTATGATTTTTAGTTTAAACAGGGAATTTTAGGGCATTTAAAATAGCTTAAAGAAATAGTTCTGGATTTTTAAAAGATAAATGGTAATCACAAAAATGTTCAAAATTTTTATATGAACTCCCCACTTTATTTAAAAGCCTTGGGTAGAGTTTGAATTGATTTGGACCATGTTTGATAACTAGAACCCAAACCCCCCTGCTCTATGAACTCCTTTACCGACTCCGGAAACCCTAAGTTCTCGGAGTTCCGTGAAGCAAAGTTATATTCAAGACTTAGATAATAAATCTTTATTATCTTCGCACTCTCATGAGCATTACATGGCATTCATTCTTATATATGTATATATATGGTTATGTTAGAACGTGAAGAAGAAGTGGAAGTCACTGGAGAAAGGACACCACCACCCTCGGATTCTCAGGCAGGCAACTGCTTCTACTTTGATATTTGTGGATCCGAGCCAGACTCACCTGTGAACGAAGGCAAGCCCCGGTGCATTTGCCACCTCCCTTGATGTTTTTAAAATCTTTCTCACTTGCTTGCTGCATTAGGTGATAGGAGTTGCTTGATAAAACAATTCTTGCATTACCTTCCTTGAACTCGATTACCTTCCTTGAAACCCTGATTTTACAAAAGGTTTTCCTATGCTTAAGATTGCTTTAGAAAAACAAAAGGATTTGTTTTACAAAAGATGTTTGGCAAAGTGGGAGGGTTGTTTTCAAAAATAAAACTTGATGGTGAATCCATCACGGCCGTGATGGATTCAACATCGGAAAAGATGTACCTCTGCCAGGTACCAATTTTTTGGGTTGAAAAGATTAAGCTGAGACCGGGCGGTTGACTTGCACGAGAAAGAGAGTCTCGGTGTAGTGTCTCCGTCTGAGTCGATTAAGGACCTTGTCGATGTAGGCCTGCTGACCGAGGACCCTTTATTTGGTCACATGCCTCGTCATGGGTAAGCCTTGCCTCGGGCGGACTAAGACCAGAATAAGATAACACGAAATGGGCGTGGAGCGGTGGCGAGAGTAGCGTGTACCCTCCGTGGCAAGAGGCTGGACGGTGGTGTATCTGTGCTCTCGGTTTGCGTGAACCTGATCTGGTCTTAAGAACCCCGGTGGCGGGTTGACATATGCAAGGGTTAAGTGCTACATATGTCGTGTGATTGGAGATCCTCAGCTGAGTATAATCGATTCGGATCACCGTACCTCCGCGGTTATGGAGACTTGGCCACTGACTTACACGTAGCATTCCACTAAAGATGATGGGTTTTTGTTAAGAAATTGGCTAGTGCAGGACTAGTGATTGAACTAGGGTAGAAAGAACTCTAGTTGCAGGTAATCGTACTTAACTTGACAAATAAAATTGGATTTTTAAGGATCCACTTTAGTAAGCATTTCTGCAAAACAGAGTCTTTGATTATTGAAAAGCCTTACCTTGACTCCCTTAAGCCAACATACCCTTGAGAGTCTTTTTCTTAGTCGGGTAAGACTTGCTGAGTAATTCCATACTCAGGGTTTATCCCTTCGTTGTTTTTAGGTGAGAAAGTAGTAGATTTCTGTTGCTTCTGTACCAAGGTGGTCCCTAAGGAGGAGAAACAAGAGTGAAGATGCGGGAGGACTTGGTCCTCCATATAGAAAACTTTTGCTTAAAACTATCGGGAGGAGTTTGTGCCTCCCTTGCTATGTGTAATAATACTACTCCACACTCGCTTATATTTCTGGTCTGTAATAAACAACTTGCGCTTACTTTTTAATAAATGTAAGTTTATGTAATCGCTTCCGCATTTCTTTATCTCCGATGTTCTGTAATGTCTGCAAGACGGGTGAGACGTTCCTGGAAAGGTAAGGAAAGATATCAAACTTGTCAAGTGACTTAGGAACATCTACAGGGTGTCTGATGTCTGTTAGACAAGGACAACTGTAGGTGGGCCTAATTACTTGGGAGGTTCCGTCATAGCTGGTATCGGAGCGTAGCCCTTCTTCGCAGATATTATGAGGCATCTTCAAAAGGATTTTCTAAAAAGTCTTACCTAAAAACTCTTTTCTCTTCTTACCTAAGTATTCTGAAGAGTCTATCTTAAAGACCAGATAGGAAGAGTGCAATGTATAGAAGGTTGAATCAACTAAGGTTGATTCTGTACTTACACATGCATCATGCTAAGAATTATACTAATAAAATCTTCCCCCTTAGAAAGATGCCGTCGCGCACAAGGAAAACGGCGCGCAAGTCAACTGGACCAATCGGTGTGCCCCGACATCAACTGGCCCCTCGACATGAGGACAGTAGCAGCGGGAGTAATGATCCAATAGGAGATCTTGAAGCACGAGTAAATCGACTTCAAGCGGAGTTACAACACAGGACCAACGTTTGGGTTGCGGACGAAGATAGAATAAATGAACTAAGAAGAGACATCCGTCACCTGCGGGATCAGCTTGCTGATCGGGACTTAGCACTCGACTGGGCAGTACAGTCCCGTTTGCTGGCGTGTGCTAAGGAAGCAAGGGCTCAAGCCCGAATCAAGGAACTTAGCTCAGCTGTCGACAACCTGCAGGTCTATTGCAATACGTTACATGAGGAATTACCATGTACTGTATTCGCAATTACACCCTAGTGCACCTACGCACCCTGTTGAGGCGGAAGCCGGACCCTCCCATGTTGCGGGACACGCGCTTGGTGGGGAGTTAGACCTTTTTGAGCCCCCTCCTTCCATGAGGCTGGTCGACGTATGGACTCCCACACCCAACGACGAGGCCGTCAAAAGCAACGGGAAGCAGGACTAGCGGTATAGTAGAAGTAGTGTAGTGTATTGTAGGTTGTACTGGTGTATAATAGGTAATGCTATTGTATACTAGGTATTGTATCTTGTTGTAAGAGTCTTGAGTCTGTAACATTACTTTTGGTAATGTAAAATGGAATGGCTTTTTCTTTGGCATATCATATTGTTTTCAAATGTTGTTGCCACAGATGCCTTCCAAGACTCGAGCTCAGGACGGAGCTAGTACCTCCCGAGGGAGGGAATCTACACCCAATCCACCTCCTGTTCCTCCCACACTGGCTGAGGCGATTGCCGCCTTAGTGAACGCAACTGCTGACAATACCCGCTTTCTGAGAGAAATGGCGGGCCAACAGTTCCAGCAGCCGGGTGGGCGGGGCTATCAACAGGGCCCCCGCGAAACTTCTTATCTGGACTTCTCGGAAACCCGTCCACCACTATTTGTCAAGGCTGAGGACCCATTGGAAGCAGATGAATGGATACGGGTTATTGAGCAAAAATTTGGTCTTCTGCGCTGTTCAGAGACACAGAAGCCTTTATTCGCAGCGCAACAACTACGCAGACCTGCCAGCACTTGGTGGGGTAATTTCGTGGCCGTTCAGCCGGCCAATCATCAAGTAACCTGGGAAGAATTCAAAGTAGCCTTCCGCGAGCATTATATACCCGAAGGTGTTCTGCATATAAAGCAAGAAGAGTTCATGAAGCTAAAACAAGGAGGAGATACTGTCAATCAGTATCTCAACAAGTTCAATCATCTATCACAATATGCAATTGATCAGGTGAACACTGATCTGAAAAAGAAAAATTGCTTTATGAGAGGATTAAATGATCGATTGCAGAGAAAAATGGCCACCTGCATAGATCTCACGTATGGAAAGGCTGTCAGCACAGCCCTATCTGTTGAAGCAAAATATGCAGGTTCCGGAAAGAACAAGGGATTTGGTGGTGAGAAGTCTAATCAGGGCCAGGCAAAAAGGCAACGGTTTATTCTCCGGCCTTCTAACCAGACTCCTCCACGTGCACCATCCTTCCCTTTCAAGCAGCCGATAATTATTCGTCCCAATAAAGCCCCCACTGCCCAAGTCAGCCGGGTGCCCCAGGCACTCGATTCCCTGCTTTGCCTAGCTCTTCAACCGGATGTTTCAAGTGTGGCAAGTCTGGACATTTCATCAAGGATTGCCCATATCCCAAGCAGAATCAAACAAATGCTCAGCAAGGATCTGGGAAATCAACTCAGCCCAAGGGAAACAATGTGGGGAAGAATACAAAGAAGACGGGGCAGATATACTATACTCAAGTGGCCACTACACCAGAAGGAGAACCGGTGATGATGGGTACGTTTCTCATGGCCAGTCACCCTGCAATTATTCTTTTTGATTCTGGTGCTTCGCATACGTTCATTAGCAAGAAATTTGTGGGGCAACATCACATTGCATGCCATGAATCAAAAGAGGGATTTAAAATACACTCACCCGGGGGACAAATCTTTACTAGAGAAGTGGCCTATCAAGTGCCCATATCATTGGCCGGACGGGACTTTCCTACCAATATGATCGTCCTGAAAGGCCAAGACATAGATGTTATTTTGGGTATGAATTGGTTGGCCAAGCATAAAGCAACACTCAATACTGATCAAAGAACCATCAGGTTGAGTCATAATCAATAAGAAATTCTTTTGCCCATCCCTATCCCAAACAAAACTACTGGCAGAGTTTATGAAGTTATAGTACCGGAAATCAAGGATATCCTGGTAGTATGCGAGTTCCCTGATGTCTTTCCCGAGGATTTGCCGGGATTGCCACCTGAGCGGGAGGTAGAGTTTGTAATAGAGTTGAAGCCCGGTACGGCTCCCATTTCTCGAAGATCGTACCGTATGCCTCCTAATGAGTTGGCAGAATTGAAGATTCAATTACAAGATCTCTTGGAGAAAGGATTTATCCAGCCAAGCTCATCGCCGTGGGGTTGTCCAACCATATTCGTCAAAAAGAAGGATCAAACCTTACGAATGTGTGTGGATTATCGACCCTTGAATGAGGTCACCATTAAAAACAAGTACCCTCTTCCAAGGATTGACATTCTATTTGATCAATTGACTGGAGCAAGGGTATTTTCAAAGATTGATCTCCGATCGGGCTATCACCAGATCCGTATTCGGCCTGAAGATATACCAAAGACCGCCTTCACTACGCGGTATGGGTTGTTTGAATATCTGGTAATGTCTTTCGGGTTAACAAATGCTCTGGCCCACTTCACATATTTGATGAACTCGGTGTTCATGCCCGAGCTAGACAAGTTTGTGGTGGTCTTCATTGATGACATTTTGATATATTCCAAGAATGAAGAGGAGCACGCCCAACATTTACGGATCGTGTTAACGCGCCTGAGGGAACATCAATTGTATGCCAAATTCAGCAAATGCGCGTTTTGGCTGGAGGAAATTCAATTTCTGGGACATGTTCTATCTGCCAGAGGGATTGCGGTAGATCCCAGCAACGTCAAGGACATTTTGGAGTGGAAACCCCCGACCACTGTTCATCAAGTCCGAAGTTTCCTTGGACTGGCTGGATATTACCGCAGATTCATACCAGACTTTTCTAAGCTTGTGAAGCCAATCACAAGTTTATTGAAGAATGATGTTAAATTCAATTGGTCTTCGAAGTGTGATGAAGCCTTTGAACAATTGAAGACATTGTTAACCACTACTCCGGTATTGGCTCAACCGGACATCACCAAGCCTTTTGATGTATATTGTGATGCATCTGGCAGTGGACTCGGCTGTGTATTAATGCAAGAGGGCCGAGTAATTGCATATGCTTCAAGGCAGTTGCGTCGACATGAGGAGCATTACCCAACTCATGATCTGGAGCTAGCTGCTGTGGTTCATGCCCTGAAAATTTGGCGTCACTATCTGCTGGGAAATATCTGTCACATTTATACAGATCATAAAAGCTTGAAGTATATCTTCACCCAGTCAGAATTGAATATGAGGCAGAGACGATGGCTTGAGCTTATTAAGGACTATGAATTGGAAATTCATTATCACCCAGGCAAAGCCAATGTTGTGGCAGATGCACTAAGCCGTAAGGTTTCCTGTCATTGTCTTACGGTGAAGACCTCTGACAGCACTTTATGTCAAGAGATGGAGAAGCTAAACCTGGGAATGGTCCAACAAGGAACTTTGAATCAGCTAAAGCTTGAGTCAGTCCTCTTGCAAAGGATAATTGATGCCCAAAAGGATAATGAGGGCATGAGACACATTCGTGAGAAGTTAAGGGCAGGAAAAGCCAAGTGTTTCAAAGAAGATGATCAAGGCATTATATGGTTTAATAACCGCATAGTGGTGCCAAAGAATGAAGAGCTCCGCCAGCAAATTCTTGATGAAGCACATCTTAGCCGCTACTCTATTCATCCCGGAAGCACTAAGATGTACCAAGACTTGAAGCAACATTACTGGTGGACAAAGATGAAGATCGAAATTGCACGCTACGTGGCTAGATGTGACACCTGCAGACGTGTCAATGCCATACATTTGAAAGCTGCCGGTCCATTACAATCTCTGCCGATCCCAACATGGAAATGGGAAGACATCAGTATGGACTTTATCGTGGGATTACCCAGGACTGCAAAAGGGTATGATTCTATCTGGGTTATAATTGATCGGCTTACGAAGATTGCTCACTTTCTGCCGGTCAAGACAGATCACCCGGTTACTGTCTATGCCCAATTGTACATTGCTCGTATTCTTAGTCTACATGGTGTTCCGAAGACCATAGTGTCGGATCGTGGACCTCAATTTGTAGCCAAGTTTTGGGAAGCACTTCACAAATCCTTGGGTACTAAGTTGCTCCACAGTTCGGCCTATCATCCCCAAACGAGTGGACAGACTGAGAGGATTAATCAAGTACTCGAAGATATGTTGCGAGCATGTGTTATGGACTTCTCACAAAAATGGGATGAATGTTTGCCCTTGGCGGAGTTTTCATATAATAATAGCTATCAAGAAAGTATCAAGATGGCACCTTTTGAAGCTTTATATGGGCGACGATGTCGTACTCCGCTAAATTGGTCTGAACCTGGGGAAAGGTACTTCTTTAGGCCTCATATGGTGAAGGAGGCCGAAGAAAAGGTTCAGAAAATTATTCATAATATGAAGAAAGCACAAGCTCGTCAGAAGGGTTATGCAGACAAACGGCGAATGCCCTTGTATTTTCATGAAGGGGACTATGTCTACCAGAAAGTTTCACCAATGAAGGGAGTATCGCGTTTCGGGGTTAAAGGGAAGCTTGCACCTAGGTACATTGGTCCATTCCTGGTACTTGAGCAATGTGGACCAGTGGCGTATCGACTACAGCTCCCCGAAACTTTGTCTGCTATACATAATGTGTTCCATGTGTCACAATTGAAGAAGTGTCTTCGGGTTCCCGATCGAACCATTGAAGTAACAGATGATGTCCTTGAACCGGACTTGACATACTCTGAGCACCCTATTCGAGTCTGGGATCAAAAGGACAGGGTTACCCGAAGAAAAACTCTCAAATTCTATAAGATACAGTGGAACCAGCATTCTGAAGATGAGGCTACATGGGAAACTCAAGACTTTTTAGATAAGAATTTCCTAGGCTTTTTAGCCTCTTGTAAATTGTAAAGCCTGTATAACTGTTGTAATAAAGGAGTAAATTCCCAAGTCACCCCTGCCTTGTACCAGAAATAAGGAAATAAAAGTATGCCGCGTTTCCTTTTCCATTACTTACCCTAGGACTTTTAATCTCGGGACGAGATTCTTTTATGGGGGGAAGGATGTAACACCCCTGGTGTTACTGTAACTAAAACTTGAGCATGACATCATAAGCATTGGCATTGCATATGTTTGACACACCTAGAGTGCATTCACTAGGTAAAAATTTCAAACAAGTTGTATTGTTATAGTACTTTGCAAATAGGACCCTGGATAGGAAACTTAACCCTAAATAAGGATTAAAGGGGTAATACCTAACCCAAATTGAGAAAATCTAAAGGCTTTAGGGAAATAGTTATAAAATATCCCCAAAAATAAAGTTGAATCACAATTATACCCTTGGGATACTAGAAACCCTAATTGGAGCCCTGGAAAACCCTAAATCCAAACCCTAGGGGCTTATGTGCAAAATTAGTCCACTTTTGAACTAAAGTGCAAAAGCCAAGTTAAATAAGTATCTTAAGTCACATGGTTCACAAGAAGGTGGATTTGCAATCCAAAACTTGAGATTTGGACTTAAGTGCAAAAGAGCCATACTTGACTCTTTTTGGTTAAGTCTGCATTTCAGTGATATGGGCTCAACTTTGGAGCCTTGTAACTTTCAAAATATAGGGTTTTTGCCCTAGGTCACCACATCAAGATTATAGCCCAATTATAGGAGAACAACTTTGTTTAAGAGTGCAAGCATTGTTGTTAAGAAAATATTGGAGATAATTATGCTCAAAGCTTGACTGTCAGGCTGGTTTCATTCTGAAATTCAGCTTTTCAGTGTAACAGGGTCAACTTTGAGTATGAATTCAACCTTGATCCAGTTCTCAAATGAGTTCAACCCCTATAGTCGAAGTGTTGCTGGTTTGTAGCTCTACAAATTTGCTGCAGAGCCTCAGATTAGTTACCATGTGAATTTGAGAGAAAATGAGGCCCAAACTTTGTCTGTCAGACGGACTGAATACCATTTCCCCATGGTACAGTAACCCAACAGATCAGAACGCCAGCGCATTTCACCGCCGACGACCTCCGCCGCGATTCGTGCCGCCGCCGTTTCGATTCGTGCTCGGGTTGATCAGATAGCACTCAGTGACACGCCGCCGTGGATAAGCCCGGTCAGTAAACTATTCCGGCTAGCCGCCGTACCTCCCTCCCCTTGCTCATCGGTCACTCGGATAGATTTCCGCCGCCGTTGAGCCATCACTGTCGCCCGCCGCGTGTCCAGACACTTTACCACGTCGCGGCTAACCGTGCTACGCATATCCGGTGATCGCCGGAGGTGCCGCCACGGTAAAAGCCACGTTGCGCGGCCACCAGTGACTCACCCTTCGTCTCGGCCGCCGGTCTCTCTGCGCAAAATTGAACGCCACCGCTTAACTTCTCTATAAATTGAAGCCACCGCAAGCTCCGTAGGGTAGTCAAGTACCCCGACACCTAGTATTGCCCCCAGTTGATCGCCAGCGAGCTTGAATTTCACATTTTCCCCAAATCCGGTTTGCGCCACCGCAAGAACACCCTCACCGCGGCCAACCTAACTCAGGTTAGTCCAAGGCTCTCTGTTGCTTGTTCTAGCATCCCTAGGCCCTCCTAAAGCTCTTAGACCCGCCCAATTGAACTAGAGCGCCACCCATCACCGGGAACACGATGATCTAGCCGCCATGCTCTCGGTCACCGTGGCCAGAGCTCCTTAGTTGGTCATTAGTCCAATTAAGTTAGGGGAAAAGCTTAGGATAGGTCCGATTTGGTGTGTGTCGCTCGGAGAACCTTGTCGTTGCCCCAATCGGCCGGTGCAGGTGCTCACCGGAGCTCTGCCAAGCCGTGCGCCGTCGTGGACCTCCCACTGCGAAGAAATAGAACATGGAGGGTTTATTGTGACCCGCTTCAGGTTATTCAAAACAGAAGGGTCCTCTGTGCAAAACGGCCAGCGCGGGCGTGCGCGCGGGCACGTTTCTGTCTGGGTCTGGGCTGGTTGGGCTAGAATCAGCCCAACACGATTCACTCTTTCTCCTTTTCTTTTTCAGAATAACTTTAGAAATCCATGGAAAAATGTAGAAAAATGGTAAAATTGTGAAACCAATTTTCCTAGACTCCTTATTTTCCCTAGTATTTAATAAAAATAGTTTTATGATTTTTAGTTTAAACAGGGAATTTTAGGGCATTTAAAATAGCTTAAAGAAATAGTTCTGGATTTTTAAAAGATAAATGGTAATCCCAAAAATGTTCAAAATTTTTATATGAACTCCCCACTTTATTTAAAAGCCTTGGGTAGAGTTTGAATTGATTTGGACCATGTTTGATAACTAGAACCCAAACCCCCCTGCTCTATGAACTCCTTTACCGACTCCGGAAACCCTAAGTTCTCGGAGTTCCGTGAAGGAAAGTTATATTCAAGACTTAGATAATAAATCTTTATTATCTTCACACTCTCATGAGCATTATATGGCATTCATTCTTATATTTGTATATATATGTGTCGGGGACCATAATTAGGGGTACCCTCAAGGCTCCTAATTCTCAGCTGGTAACCCCCATCAGCATAAAGCTGCAAAGGCCTGATAGGTGCGATTAAGTCAGGGATCGGTCCATACGAGGGACTCGATCACGCCTCGCCCGAGCCTAGCCTCGGACAAGGGCATCCGACCCCGGAGGATCTCCGTCTCGCCCGAGGCCCCCCTCCAGCGGCGAATGTGTTCCCGGCTCGCCCGAGGCCCTGTCTTAGCTAAGAAGCAACCCTGATAAAATCGCCGCACCGACCGACCAAGTCGCAGGAGCATTTAATGCAAAGGTGGCCTGACACCTTTATCCTGACGCGCGCCCCCAGAGCCGAAGTGACCCCCGTCACTTCGCCGCTCCACTGACCGGCCTGACAGAAAGACAGCGCCGCCTGCGCCGCTCTGACTGCGGTGCCACTCGACAGAGTGAGGCTGACAGGCAGTCAGGCCCGGCCAAAGGCGCCATCGGAAGCTCCGCTCTGCCCGACCCAGGGCTCGGACTCGGGCTAAGTCCCGGAAGACGACGAACTCCGCCCGACCCAGGGCTCGGACTCGGGCTAAAGTCCCGGAAGACGGCGAACTCCGCTCCGCCCGACCCAGGGCTCGGACTCGGGCTCAGTTCCGGAAGACGGCGAACTCCGCTTCGCCCGACCCAGGGCTCGGACTCGGGCTAAGTCCCGGAAGACGACGAACTCCGCCCGACCCAGGGCTCGGACTCGGGCTAAAGTCCCGGAAGACGACGAACTCCGCCCGACCCAGGGCTCGAACTCGGGCTAAAGTCCCGAAAGACGGCGAACTCCGCTCCGCCCGACCCAGGGCTCAGACTCGGGCTCAGTCCCGGAAGACGGCGAACTCCGCTCCGCCCGACCCAGGGCTTGGACTTGGGCTCAGCCCCAGAAGACGACGAACTCCGCTCCGCCCGACCCTAGGGCTCGGACTACGCCCTGACCTCAGCCGACGGTCTCCGCCTCGCCCGACCCGGGGGCTCGGACTCGACCTCGGCCACGGGAGACAGACTCGACCTCGGCTTCGGAGGAGCTTCCACATCGCCCAACCTAGGGCGCAGACCAGCCACGTCAACAGGAGGCGCCATCATCACCCTACCCCGAGCTGACTTGGGCCGCAGGGAACAAGACCGGCATCCCATCTGGCTCGCTCCGCCAGATAGGCAATGATGGCGCCCCGCATACTCTTTGACGACGGCGGCTCTCAGCCCCCTTATGGAAGCAAGAGGACATCAGCAAGGACTCAACCGCTCCGACAGCTGTCCCTCCGTCAGGCTCCAGCACTCCTCCGACGGCCACGACATCACACCAGCAGGGTGCCAAAATCTCTCCGGCTGCCACGACGGTATGTACTTAGGGCGCTAGATCTCCTCCGCTAGACACGTAGCACTCTGCTATACCCCCCGTTGTACACCTGGATCCTCTCCTTACGCCTATAAAAGGAAGGACCAGGGCCCTCTTAGAGAGGGTTGGCCACGCGGGGACGAGGACGAGACACGCGCTCGCTTGAGGCCGCTCGCTCCCTCTCCCGCGTGGACGCTTGTAACCCCCTACTGCAAGCGCACCTGACCTGGGCGCGGGACGAACACGAAGGCCGCGGGATTCCCACCTCTCTCACGTCGGTCTCCGGCCGCCTCGCTCTCCCCCCTTCGCGCTCGCCCTCGCGCTCGACCCATCTGGGCTGGGCACGCGGCGACATTCACTCGTCGGCTCAGGGACCCCCCGGTCTCAGAACGCCGACAGTTGGCGCGCCAGGTAGGGGCCTGCTGCGTGTTGACGAACAGCTTCCCGTCAAGCTCCAGATGGGCAGTCTCCAGCAACCTCTCCAACCCGGGACGGTGCTCCATTTCGGGAGTCTTGAGTTCGTGTCCCTCGACGGCAGCTACGACATGATACTCATTCCACCGCCGTGCGACAACGACAATGGCGGCCGACAACCCGCCCGCCGGCGGCGGAATCGACGACGTCTTCCCCGCATGGTAGAACAACCTTCGAGCTCACCTCTCCCCCGCCGACGGAGGAGGAGGCAGGGCAACCAAGGCCAAGCAGGAGGCAGTGCCTCGTCGGCTGTCGAGCGAGTCAACGGCCCCAGCGCCCCAACGGGGGGCGCACCGGGCGTCGACCTCACGTTTGAGACGAAGGCGAGCGCCGTCTCCCCGTGACACGCCAATCCCGAGGAAGCGGACGACGCCAGCACGCTCGCGAAAAGCTTGCTGGACGTCACCCTTGTACCTGAGACGACGGCACAGTCAGTCCCCGACGTGACCTCATCGCCGCCCGTCGACCAAAAGGTACCGATCGATTCTCATCCCACGTCATTTGGATTCAGCCTCAACCCGCCTTGCGACCCCGCCTTGGCGGGCGCTCTCGTAGAGGCGAGTCCAAACCCACTGGGGTTTCATATGCGGTCACCTTGGGACCAGCTGACGGACGTCTCGACCTACGGGCCCTCCGGGTCTGAGGAAGACGACGAGCCCAGCTTCTGTTGGGATTTCTCTAGACTTGGCAACCCCAGTGCCATGCGGAACTTCATGACCGCATGTGACTACTGCCTCTCCGACTGTTCCGACGGTAGCCGTAGCCTCGGCGACGAGGACTGCGGCCCAAGTCGCGAATGCTTCCACGTCGATCTAGGGGGTCCCTCCGAAGGCAACCATCTCGGCATGCCGGAGGACGGTGATCTCCCTAGGCCGGTGCCTCGCGTTGACATCCCACGGGAGCTAGCTGTGGTCCCCGTTCAGGCGGGGGGCCATGACCCACAGCTCGAGCAAATCCGCGGGGTGCAGGCCAGGCTCGACGAGGGAGCAGGAGCGCTTGAGCCGATCCGCCGGGACGTCGGGCAGGCATGGGCGGGCCAACCCCCGGCCGGAGAAATACGTCATCTACCCCAGGGCTTCCAGCACCGCATCGCCGACGACGTCAGGGTCAGGCCACCACCCGCATCTAGTGGGATAGGCCAGAACCTGGCCGCAGCAGCGATGCTTCTCCGCGCGATGCCGGAGCCATCAACCACCGAGGGGCGGCAAATCCAGGGAGAGCTCAAGAATCTCTTGGAAGGCGCCACGGTCCGACGGGCCGAGAGCTCTGCCTCCCGAAGGCAGGGGTACCCCTCGGAACCTCATGCCGCGACTCCCCGATTCATGCGGGAAGCCTCGGTCTACACCGGGCGCACGCTCAACACCGCGCCTGCGGCCCCGGGTCGCCTCGGCAACGAGCACCATCACCGCGACCGTCGGGCCCACCTCGACGAGAGGGTGCGCCGAGGCTACCACACCAGGCGTGGGGGACGCTACGACAGCGGGGAGGATCGGAGTCCCTCGCCCGAACCACCCGGTCCGCAGGCCTTCAGCCGGGCCATCCGACGGGCGCCGTTCCCGACCCGGTTCCGACCCCCGACTACTATCACAAAGTACTCGGGGGAGACGAGACCGGAACTGTGGCTCGCGGACTACCGTCTGGCCTGCCAACTGGGTGGAACGGACGATGACAACCTCATCATCCGCAACCTCCCCCTGTTCCTCTCCGACACCGCTCGCGCCTGGTTGGAGCACTTGCCTCCGGGGCAGATCTCCAACTGGGACGACCTAGTCCAAGCTTTCGCCGGCAATTTCTAGGGCACGTACGTGCGCCCCGGGAATTCCTGGGACCTCCGAAGCTGCCGACAGCAGCCGGGAGAGTCTCTCCGGGACTACATCCAGCGATTCTCGAAGCAGCGCACCGAGCTGCCCAACATCACCGACTCGGATGTCATCGGCGCGTTCCTCGCTGGCACCACCTGCCGCGACCTGGTGAGCAAGCTGGGCCGCAAGACCCCCACCAGGGCGAGCGAGCTGATGGACATCGCCACCAAGTTCGCCTCCGGCCAGGAGGCGGTCGAGGCTATCTTCTGGAAGGACAAACAGCCCTAGGGCCGCCCTTCGGAAGATGCCCCCGAGGCGTCAACTCAGTGCAGCGCCAAGAAGAAGGGCAAGAAGAAGTCGCAAGCGAAACGAGACGCCGCCGACGCGGACCTTGTCGCCGCCGCCGAGTACAAGAACCCTCGGAAGCCCCCCGGAGGTGCCAACCTCTTCGACAAGATGCTCAAGGAGCCGTGCCCCTATCACCAGGGGCCCGTCAAGCACACCCTTGAGGTGTGCGTCATGCTTCGGCGCCACTTCCACAGGGCCAGGCCACCCGCGGAGGGTGACAGGGCCCGCGACGACGACAAGAAGGAAGATCACCAAGCAGGAGAGTTCCCCGAGGTCCGCGACTGCTTCATGATCTATGGTGGGCAAGCGGCGAACGCCTCGGCTCGGCACCGCAAGCACGAGCGCCGGGAGGTCTGCTCGGTGAAGGTGGCGGCGCCAGTCTATCTTGACTGGTCCGACAAGCCCATCACCTTCGACCGAGACGATCACCCCAACCATGTGCCGAGCCCAGGGAAATACCCGCTCGTCGTCGACCCCGTCATCGGTGACGTCAGGCTCACCAAGGTCCTCATGGACGGAGGCAGCAGCCTCAACATCATCTACGCCGAGACCCTCGGGCTCCTACGTGTCGATCTGTCCTCCGTCCGAGCAGGCACTGCGCCCTTCCATGGGATCATTCACGGGAAGCGCGTCTAGCCCCTCGGACAACTCGACCTTCCCGTCTGCTTCGGAACATCCTCCAACTTTCGAAGGGAGACCCTGACGTTCGAGGTGGTTGGGTTCCGAGGAACCTACCACGCGGTACTGGGGAGGCCATGCTACGCGAAGTTCATGGCCGTCCCCAACTACACCTACCTGAAGCTCAAGATGCCGGGCCCCAACGGGGTCATCACCGTCGGCCCCACGTACAAACACACGTTCGAATGCAACGTGGAGTGCGTGGAATACGCCGAGGCCCTCGCCGAGTCCGAGGCCCTCATCGCCGACCTGGAGAGCCTCTCGAAGGAGGTGCCAGACGTGAAGCGTCATGCCGGCAACTTTGAGCCAGCGGAGATGGTTAAGTCCGTCCCCCTCGACCTCAGTGGCGACGCCTCCAAGCAGATCCGGATCGGCTCCGGGCTCGATCCCAAATAGGAAGCAGTGCTCGTAGACTTCTTCGCGCGAACGCCGACGTCTTCGTGTGGAGTCCCTCGGACATGCCCGGCATACCGAGGGATGTCGCCGAGCACTCGCTGGACATCCGAGCCGGAGCCCGACCCGTCAAGCAGCCTCTGCGCCGATTCGACAAGGAGAAGCGCAGAGCCATAGGCGAGGAGATCCACAAGCTAATGGCGGCAGGGTTCATCAAAGAGGTATTCCATCCCGAATGGCTTGCCAACCCTGTGCTTGTGAGAAAGAAAGGGGGGAAATGGCGGATGTGTGTAGACTACACTGGTCTCAACAAAGCATGTCCGAAGGTTCCCTACCCTCTGCCTCGCATCGACCAAATCGTGGATTCCACTGCTGGGTGCGAAACCCTGTCTTTCCTCGATGCCTACTCGGGGTATCACCAAATCAGGATGAAAGAGTCCGACCAGCTCGCGACTTCTTTCATCACACCCTTCGGCATGTACTGCTATATCACCATGCCGTTCGGCTTGAGGAATGCGGGCGTGACGTACCAGCGGTGCATGAACCATGTGTTCGACGAACACATTGGCCGCACGGTCGAGGCCTACGTCGATGACATCGTAGTCAAGACGAGGAAAGCCTCCGACCTCCTTTCTGACCTTGAAGCGACATTCCGATGTCTCAAGGCGAAAGGCGTCAAGCTCAATCCCGAGAAGTGTGTCTTCGGGGTGCCCCGAGGCATGCTCTTGGGCTTCATCGTCTCCGAGCGGGGCATCGAAGCCAACCCAGAGAAGATCGCAGCCATCACCAGCATGGGGCCCATCAAGGACTTGAAAGGCGTACAGAGGGTCATGGGATGTCTCGCGGCTCTGAGCCGCTTCATCTCACGCCTCGGCGAAAGAGGTCTACCTCTGTACCGCCTCTTGAGGAAGGCCGAGTGCTTCACTTGGACCCCCGAGGCCGAGGAAGCCCTCGGGAACCTGAAGGCGCTCCTCACAAAGGCGCCTATCTTGGTGCCCCCAGCTGCCGGAGAAGCCCTCTTGGTCTACGTCGCCGCGACCACTCAGGTGGTCAGCGCCGCGATTGTGGTCGAGAGGCAAGAAGAGGGGCATGCATTGCCCGTTCAGAGGCCAGTCTACTTCGTCAGCGAGGTACTGTCCGAAACCAAGATCCGCTACCCACAAGTTCAGAAGCTGCTGTACGCGGTGATCCTAACGCGGTGGAAGCTACGACACTACTTCGAGTCTCATCCGGTAACTATGGTGTCATCCTTCCCCCTGGGGGAGATCATCCAGTGCCGAGAGGCCTCGGGTAGGATTGCAAAGTGGGCGGTGGAAATCATGGGCGAGACAATCTCTTTCGCTCCACGGAAGGCCATCAAGTCCTAGGTCTTGGTGGACTTCGTAGCTGAATGGGTCGACACCCAACTACCGACGGCTCCGATCCAACCGGAGCTCTGGACCATGTTCTTCAACGGGTCGCTGATGAAGACAGGAGCCGGCGCAGGCCTACTCTTCATCTCGCCCCTCGGGAAGCACATACGCTATGTGCTACGCCTCCATTTCCCGGCATCCAACAATGTGGCTGAGTACGAAGCTCTGGTCAACGGGTTGCGGATCGCCGTCGAGCTAGGGGTCCGACGCCTCGACGCTCGCGGTGACTCGTAGCTCGTCATCGACCAAGTCATGAAGAACTCCCACTGCCGCGACCCGAAGATGGAGGCCTACTGCGATGAGGTTCGGTGCCTGGAAGACAAGTTCTACGGGCTCGAGCTCAACCACATCGCTCGGCGCTACAACGAGACTGCGGACGAGCTGGCTAAAATAGCCTCGGGGCGAACGATGGTTCCCCCGGACGTCTTCTCCCGGGATCTGCATCAACCCTCCGTCAAGATCGACGACACGCCTGAGCCCGAGGCACCCTCGGCCCAGCCCGAGGCAACCTCGGCCCAGCCTGAGGTACCCTCAGATTAGTCCGAGGCACCCTCGGCTCAGCCCGAGGCATCCTCGGTTCAACCCGAGGTACCCTCGGCCCCCGAGGGCGAGACGCTGCACGTCGAGGGGGAGCAAAGCGGGGTCACGCCTGATCAAAACTGGCAGACCCCGTACCTGCAATATCTCCACCGAGGAGAGCTACCCCTCGACCGAGCCGAGGCTCGGCGGGTGGCGCGGCGCGCCAAGTCGTTCGTCTTGCTGGGTGATGAGAGGGAGCTCTACCACCGCAGCCCCTCCGGCATCCTCCAGTGATGCATCTCCATCGCCGAAGGTCAGGAACTCCTGCGAGAGATACACTCGGGGGCTTGCGGCCATCACGCAGCGCCTCGAGCCCTTGTCGGGAATGCTTTCCGACAAGGCTTCTACTGGCCGACGGCGGTGGCCGACGCCACTAGAATTGTCCGCACCTGCGAAGGGTGTCAGTTCTACGCAAGGCAGACCCACCTGCCCGCTCAGGCTCTGCAGACGATAGCCATCACCTGGCCTTTCGCTGTGTGGGGTCTGGATCTTGTTGGCCCCTTGCAGAAGGCACCCGGGGGCTACATGCACCTGCTGGTCGCCATCGACAAATTCTCCAAGTGGATCGAGGTCCGACCCCTGAACAGCATCAGGTCCGAGCAGGCGGTGGCGTTCTTCACCAACATCATCCATCGCTTCGGGGTCCCAAACTCCATCATCACCGATAACGGCACCCAGTTCACCGGTAGAAAGTTCCTGGACTTCTGCGAGGATCACCACATCCGGGTGGACTGGGCCGCCGTGGCTCATCCCATGACGAATGGGCAGGTAGAGCGTGCCAACGGCATGATTCTACAAGGGCTCAAGCCTCGGATCTACAATGACCTCAACAAGTTAGGCAAGCGATGGATGAAGGAACTCCCCTCGGTGGTCTGGAGTCTGAGGACAACGCCGAGCCGAGCCACGGGCTTCACGCCGTTCTTCCTAGTCTACGGGGCCGAGGCCGTCTTGCCCATAGACCTGGAATACGGCTCCCCGAGGACGAGGGCCTACACCGACCAAAGAAACCAAGCTAGCCGAGAAGACTCGCTGGACCAGCTGGAGGAGGCTCGGGACAAGGCCTTACTACACTCGGCGCGGTACCAGCAGTCCCTGCGAACGCTACCACGCCCGAGGGGTCCAGTCCCGAGACCTCCAGGTGGGCGACCTGGTGCTTCGGCTGCGACAAGACGCCCGAGGGCGGCACAAGCTAACGCCCCCCTGGGAGGGGCCGTTCGTCATCGCCAAAATTCTGAAGCCCGGAACGTACAAGCTGGCCAACAGTCAAGGCGAGGTCTACGGCAACGCTTGGAACATCCAACAGCTACGTCGCTTCTACCCTTAAGATGTTTTCAAGTTGTTCATATACCTCGCACCCACGCAAAGTTTAGTCGTCAAGGAAGGGCCGACCTCGCCTCGGCAAAGCCCGACCCTCCCTCGGGGGCTAAAAGGGGGGGGGAACCCCCTCTGCGTCGAAATTTTCCTCGAAAAAAGATCTTTTCTGCCAGAATGTCTTTCGTGCTTTTTGACTACTTCGAAAGTGGATCCTGAAAACGACGGAGTACACGTAAGCAGCCAAGGCTGACCGAGCCGAGGGACTCCTACGCCTCCGGGATACGGATACCTCACTCATCACCTTCTGCGATAAGTAACTCGCATTCGAATAAGTGATTCTGCGGACCGAACAAGTCTTCTCGTTCGGAAGCTCTTCTGCCGGAGCGATTCTTCGAGCCTTCACGACTGCGTTGGTAACAGAACCCCAAGGACGGGTAAGAGTGCGCGTAAGCAGCAAGGCTGACCGAGCCAAGGGACTCCTACGCCTCCGGGATACGGATACCTCACTCATCACCTTCCGCGAGAAGCAACTCTTGCTCGCACAAACATTTCTGTTACCAATAAAAAGTCCAGATACTCGAAGCAAGAGGAAAAGAGACGCAGCTTTACAACACGGCGAGGGTGTGTTTAGGCCTCGACGGCCGCAGAAAACACACGCTACAAGATAATCCGATCCTGTAGACTCGGATCTTGACGGCTGAAGGGGGCAGCGGCACCCTCGGCATCGACGACACCTTCGGCGAGTTCCGACCTAGCCTCGGACGGTGACGCGGTCCGAGGATCTCCACTCTGAAGGACGACGTCATCGCCACGCCCGGGCAATCGCTGCCAGGGTCTTCCCCGGGAATCCGGCCCGAGCAGGCGGCTCGGCCGGTCACCCCGGGGCCTCGGCCAGCCATCCTCCAAGGACGTCAGCCCGACCCGAGGCCTCGGCTGGTCAACTCCGGCGTCGGTCCCGCTAACGGACGACCCGGCTAGGCTCCGGCTAACCAGGTTTCCTTTTCGAGCCAACTCTGCCCCTGTTCATGCTGATACCGCTACCCCTGGCCTCGGCTCATCGAAGAGCGGCCGAGGGGTTCCTTTAACTAAGCTAGAGAAGCCTCGGACAACAAGGCCGACCGAGCCGAGGGACTCCTACGCCTCCGGGATACGGATACCTCACTCGTCACCTTTACACGGGGCGACTCACGCTTGGTGAAGCAGTTCAGACAACCAACAGGTGAGTCTTAGTGCTCAAAAATGAGGAAAAAACACGGCTCCGTGCCGAAAATACATACATGTTCAGGCCCCGACAGCCACAATGAATAAAAACACTGGCATTCAAAGTGCCATTACAAACGGAACTCCGGTTCCACCTCCGCAGGTACGAACAACCCCACTCAATGGGGGGGCCCTGCGGAGCAACAGAAGACCGACGGACGGCTCACCGTCGCCCGCTCCAGCAGCAGCGACAACGACCCCCTCTACGGGTGGCCAAACTGCAACGGCGATGGCCTCAGGGCGAACGCTGCTGCAACCTTGCCCTCGCCTACGCCGACGCTCGAGGGGCGAGGACAAGTACAAAGAGCCGGAGGCCCGAAGCGCGGATGGTGGCGGTGATCCCGTCGGCGACGGGGACTTCTTGAGCCGCCTCCGCCTCGGCACCGACGACAGGGGCCATCAGCCCGCCGGCAGATCCCCACTCGGATCCTCTCGGACGAGCAGGGCACCGACCTCCCCGCGGAGGCACCGTACCGGTGCAAAGGCAGGACCGCCCCAGAACACGAACGCCGCCCTAGCAACGCGCGACATCTTGGCCGGTCCTCCCGTGCACACGGCGCGGCAGCCGCCTTCCGGCAGGAGGGGGCACCGGGGGCCAAGCCGACGAGCTCGACGTGCTGGGGCAGACGACGCCTGCCGTCGACCGGCCCCGCGTTGTCGAAGTCCGACCCGCCCGCAGGGCCAGCGAGCGCCCTCTCCCTCGAACGCCGCAGGAGAGGGTGACCCACGAACCCGCGCGGGAGGTAGAGCTCCGGCTCAGCCCGGCCTCCACCCCAGCGAGGATGATGAACATCCTTGAAGCTGAGGGTGGGACCAAGATCGCAGCCCGGCTTGCTTCTCCCCACCCAGGGGCTGGTGGTCACCGTCTTGGGTGACCGCCGGCGGGGGGTACAGCCGGGCTGGCTGATGAAAATCCTTGAAGCCGAACGATGGCTGAAAGGTACCAACTCCCACGGAGTTGCGTTCCTCCAACGACGAGGCGGAAAGACGACGGATATCCCCCATCCGGGGGCTTGGAAGGTGGAAAGACACGATGCATAAGGGAGCGCAAAGACATGGTCGCCTTCCAAGGGAGTCACCCCCCTTTTTAAAGGCGGCTCTCCCTACTCGCGTCCCCAGCCGTCGTGGGCTGAGTCTCCTCCAACACACTCCAAGGTCCTCCCCTGCGGCGCCGGGGCTGGGTCCCACACGCCATGCAAACCGGCTCAGAGCAGAAGAAGCCAAACCGCCGTGCGCGGTGCGCACAACCGCCCAGCGGTTACAAGCGACCCTCCACTTTTGCCCAGACCAGCGGGCGAAAGGGCGGGCAGCCATGCAGGCGGCATGCAACCGCGCCAAGTGGGCGCACTTCTCCGACTCCCAACACGCCTGGCATGGGGGCCCAGGCCCAACCGTCATGCAACCGGCGCGCCAAATGCTTCGTGCATGCAACTGCACCGCCACTAGCGCCACTACCGCGTCTCCTCGACTGCGGAACCAATACCGCGACTCGAGGCGACCCAGCGCGCGACCCAGCAGCGCCAGCCTGGCGCGACGGTCAATGCGGCCAAAAATGGGCCGGCAGTAATGGCGGTGGCAGGCGGGCAGGAGCAGCGGCCCCGTCGTCCGCCAAGCTCACGTCCCATCCAAGGGCAGCAAGAGAACCCTCTCTCACGACGTGAAGACAATGCGCCCGTGATCCGTTCCTCGAACGGCTCGTGCACGCACAATGGCCACCCCGCCAACCACTCGCCCCGTCGCATTAACTCCGCGGCGGGACATGCGGCGCCTCTAGCAGGAGAAGCGGGCAACGCTTCGCCTTCGCCATAATGACCGCGTCAAAAAAGGTACACCGCGTCGTTCGATGTCGTATCCTTTTCCTTTTTTCCTCTTTCTCTCTCTTGCAACAGGGACCGGGAAAGGGGGATACCCCGAAAAGGATCCTTCCCCGTGAAGGAACCAGGCTCCGAGCCTCCCTACTGATCAGAGGTTCGAAGGCTGGCCCCCCGGAAGGGTTCGACAGCCGCCTCAGATCGCGTGGGCCCTACACCCACTACTGGTCAGAGGTTCGAAGGCCGGCCCCTCGGAAGGGTTCCACGGCCGCCTCAGGCTACTCGGGCTCCACGCTCATTACTGATCAGGGGTTCGAAGGCTGGCCCCCGAAGGGTTCACAGCCGCCTCAGACGCAAAGCGAGGGATGAACATGGGTACGTTTGATACATAACCAAGGCTCGGGCTGCGCTCCCGAGGTATCCTAGGACATTTCCGAGACCAGCGGGAACGATCTTGTAACGGAATCCCATCAGAGGGAGGCATCAAGCCCTCGGACCCCGTCGCCAGGGGACCGGGTCCGGCAGATCACCCGCAGGTACTTTTGGGTGTGCCTCTGGGCCCCTAGCCGACCCCTAACGAACGGGGCACGGACGTCCACTCGGATTACCCGCTTGCAGCTCACCGGAGACACCATGTTCGGCGCCCATCGAGGGCAACATGGCGCTTTCCCCCCTCCTCCTTGCGGAAAGGCGACGTAGGGGCGTATGTAAAAAGTCGAGTCTGTCCCTGATCGTCCTCTCGCCCTGTGCAGAGGCTCGGGGGCTGCTCTCGCAAACCCGGCTCCGGCCGAACCGTTGACAGCGTCAACATACCAGCCCGAGAACTTGGGACCTGACCGTACACCCGGGCTACGGCCAGCTCGCATGAGGGACGACCAGACCAGCCGAAGCATTACGCAAGGCATTAAGACCTCGAAGGAGTGAAACCACTCCTCCGAGGCCTCGGGGGCTACACCCGGCGGGTGCGCTCGCGCGCACCCACCGGAACAAAACGCAACCGAGAAAGGCTGGTCCCCTTGCAAAAAAGTGCGACGAAAGCCTCCAAGCGAGTGCTAACACTCCCTTTGAGGCTCGGGGGCTACTGTCGGGGACCATAATTAGGGGTACCCTCAAGGCTCCTAATTCTCAGCTGGTAACCCCCATCAGCATAAAGCTGCAAAGGCCTGATGGGTGCGATTAAGTCAGGGATCGGTCCATACGAGGGACTCGATCACGCCTCGCCCGAGCCTAGCTTCGGACAAGGGCAGCCGACTCCGGAGGATCTCCGTCTCGCCCGAGGCCCCCCTCCAGCGGCGAATGTGTTCCCGGCTCGCCCGAGGCCCTGTCTTCGCTAAGAAGCAACCCTGACTAAATCGCCGCACCGACCGACCAAGTCGCAGGAGCATTTAATGCAAAGGTGGCCTGACACCTTTATCCTGATGCGCGCCCCCCAGAGCCGAAGTGACCGCCGTCACTTCGCCGCTCCACTGACCGGCCTGACAGAAAGACAGCGCCGCCTGCGCCGCTCTGACTGCGGTGCCACTCGACAGAGTGAGGATGACAGGCAGTCAGGCCCGGCCAAAGGCGCCATTGGAAGCTCCGCTCCGCCCGACCCAGGGCTCGGACTCGGGCTAAGTCCCGGAAGACGACGAACTCCGCCCGACCCAGGGCTCGGACTCGGGCTAAAGTCCCGGAAGACGGCGAACTCCGCTCTGCCCGACCCAGGGCTCGGACTCGGGCTAAAGTCCCGGAAGACGGTGAACTCCGCTCCGCCCGACCCAGGGCTCGGACTCGGGCTCAGTTCCGGAAGACGGCGAACTCCACTCCGCCCGACCTAGGGCTCGGACTTGGGCTAAGTCCCGGAAGACGACGAACTCCGCCGGTCCCAGGGCTCGGACTCGGGCTAAAGTCCCAGAAGACGACGAACTCCGCCCGACCTAGGGCTCGGACTCGGGCTAAAGTCTCGAAAGACGGCGAACTCCGCTCCGCCCGACCCAGGGCTCAGACTCGGGCTCAGTCCCGAAAGACGGCGAACTCCGCTCCGCCCGACCCAGGGCTCGGACTTGGGCTCAGCCCCAGAAGACGACAAACTCCGCTCCGCCCGACCCCAGGGCTCGGACTACGCCCCAACCTCAGCCGACGGTCTCCGCCTCGCCCGACCCGGGGGCTCGGACTCGACCTCGGCCACGGGAGACAGACTCGACCTCGGCTTCGGAGGAGCTTCCACATCGCCCAACCTAGGGCGCAGACCAGCCACGTCAACAGGAGGCGCCATCATCACCCTACTCCGAGCTGACTCGGGCCGCAGGGAACAAGACCGGTATCCCATCTGGCTCGCTCCGCCAGATAGGCAATGATGGCGCCCCGCATACTCTGTGACGACGGCGGCTCTCAGCCCCTTACGGAAGCAAGAGGACGTCAGCAAGGACTCAACCGCTCCGACAGCTGTCCCTCCGTCAGGCTCCAGCACTCCTCCGACGGCCACGACATCACACCAGCAGGGTGCCAAAATCTCTCTGGCTGCCACGACGGCATGTACTTAGGGCTCTAGATCTCCTCCGCTAGACACGTAGCACTCTGCTATACCCCCCGTTGTACACCTGGATCCTCTCCTTACGCCTATAAAAGGAAGGACCAGGGCCCTCTTAGAGAGGGTTGGCCGCGCGGGGACGAGGACGAGACACGCGCTCGCTTGAGGCCGCTCGCTCCCTCTCCCGCATGGACGCTTGTAACCCCCTACTGCAAGCGCACCCGACCTGGGCGCGGGACGAACACGAAGGCCGCGGGATTCCCACCTCTCTCACGCCGGTCTCCGGCCGCCTTGCTCTCCCCCCTTCGCGCTCGCCCTCGCGCTCGACCCATCTGGGCTGGGGCACGCGGCGACATTCACTCGTCGCCTCAGGGACCCCTCGGTCTTGGAACGCCGACAATATGGTTATGTTAGAACGTGAAGAAGAAGTGGAAGTCACTGAAGAAAGGACACCACCAACCTCGGATTCTCAGGCAGGCAACTGCTTTTACTTTGATATTTGTGGATCCGAGCCAGACTCACCTGTGAATGAAGGCAAGCCCCGGTGCATTTGCCACCTCCCTTGATGTTTTTAAAATCTTTCTCACTTGCTTGCTGCATTAGGTGATAGGAGTTGCTTGATAAAACAATTCTTGCATTACCTTCCTTGAACTCGATTACCTTCCTTGAAACCCTGATTTTACAAAAAGGTTTTCCTATGCTTAGTATTGCTTTAGAAAAACAAAAGGATTTGTTTTACAAAAGATGTTTGGCAAAGTGGGAGGGTTGTTTTCAAAAATAAAACTTGATGGTGAATCCATCACGGCCGTGATGGATTCAACATCGAAAAAGATGTACCTCTGTCAGGTACCAAATTTTTGGGTTGAAAAGATTAAGCTGAGACCGGGTGGGTGACTTGCACGAGAAAGAGAGTCTCGGTGTAGTGTCTCCGTCTGAGTCGATTAAGGACCTTGTCGATGTAGGCCTGCTGACCGAGGACCCTTTAACTGGTCACATGCCTCGTCATGGGTAAGCCTTGCCTCGGGCGGACTAAGACCAGAATAAGATAACACGAAATGGGCGTGGAGCGGTGGCGAGAGTAGCGTGTACCCTCCGTGGCAAGAGGCTAGACGGTGGTGTATCTGTGCTCTCGGTTTGCGTGAACCTGATCTGGTCTTAAGAACCCCGGTGGCGGGTTGACATATGCAAGGGTTAAGTGCTACATATGTCGTGTGATTGGAGATCCTCAGTTGAGTATAATCGATTCGGATCGCCGTACCTCCGCGGTTATGGAGACTTGGCCACTGACTTACACGTAGCATTCCACTAAAGATGATGGGTTTTTGTTAAGAAATTGGCTAGTGCAGGACCAGTGATTGAACTAGGGTAGAAAGAACTCTAGTTGCAGGTAATCGTACTTAACTTGACAAATAAAATTGGATTTTTAAGGATCCACTTTAGTAAGCATTTCTGCAAAACAGAGTCTTTGATTATTGAAAAGCCTTACCTTGACTCCCTTAAGCCAGCATACCCTTGAGAGTCTTTTCCTTAGTCGGGTAAGACTTGCTGAGTAATTCCATACTCAGGGTTTATCCCTTCGTTGTTTTTAGGTGAGGAAGTAGCAAATTTCTGTTGCTTCTGTACCAAGGTGGTCCCTAAGGAGGAGAAACAAGAGTGAAGATGCGGGAGGACTTGGTCCTCCATATAGAAAACTTTTGCTTAAAACTATCGGGAGGAGTTTGTGACTCCCTTGCTATGTGTAATAATACTACTCCGCACTCGCTTATATTTCTGGTCTGTAATAAACAACTTGCGCTTACTTTTTAATAAATGTAAGTTTATGTAATCGCTTCCGCATTTCTTTATCTCCGATGTTCTGTAATGTCTGCAAGACGGGTGAGACGTTCCTGGAAAGGTAAGGAAAGATACCGAACTTGTCAAGTGACTTAGGAACATCTACAGGGTGTTTGATGTCTGTTAGACAAGGACAACTGTAGGTGGGCCTAATTACTTGGGAGGTTCCGTCACACGGACTGTCCGGTGGCCCAGATGACAGAAGCTCCAACGGTCGGAATCCAACGGCTAGGTGACGTGGCAGGCGCACCGGACTGTCCGGTGCGCCATGCGACAGCAGCCTTCACCAAACGGCTAGTTTGGTGGTTGGGGCTATAAATACCCTCAACCACCCACCATGCATTGCATCCAAGTTTTTTGACTTCCCACACCTTACAAGAGCTATAGCATTCAATACAAGACACACCAAAGAGATCAAATCCTCTCCCAAGTCCATCGATCATTTCCAATCAAATAGTGACTAGTGAGAGGGTGACTTGTGTTCATTTGAGCTCTTGCGCTTGGATTGCTTCTTTTTCTCGTTCTTTCTTGTGATCAACTCAATTGTAACCGAGGCAAGAGACACCAATTATGTGGTGGTCCTTGCGGGGACTTTGTGTCCCGTTTGATTGAGAAGAGAAGCTCACTCGGTCTAATTGACCGTTTGAGAGAGAGAAAGGGTTGAAAGAGACCCGGTCTTTGTGACTACCTCAACGGGAAGTAGGTTTGCAAGAACCGAACCTCGGTAAAACAAATCCTTGTGTCTCACTCCTTATTTGCTTACGATTTGTTTTTCGCCCTCTCTCTCGGACTCGTTAATATTTCTAACGCTAACCCGGCTTGTAGTTGTGCTTAAGATTAATAAATTTCAGATTCGCCCTATTCACCCCCTTTAGGCGACTTTCAATCTCGAGTTCATGTCCCGCGACGACAGCTATGACATGGTACTCCTCCCCCGCAGCACGACAACAACGACGGTCGTCGGCTCGCCCGGTGGAGGCGAACCCGATGACGACATCTCCCCGCGGCAGAAGAGGAACACCCGGGTTTGCCCCGCCACCCTCCTCGCCGGAGGAGGAGGAGACAGAGCAACCATGGCCAGGCAGGAGGCAGCACCTCGTCGGCTGTCGGACCAGAGCGAGTCGACGACGCCGACACCCCTGCGGGGGACATGTCAGGTGTCATCCTCGCACCTGGGACAACGACGGGTGTCGCTTCCCAGCAACGTGCCAACCCCAGGCGGACTGATGACGCCGCCACCCTTGCGAGGGACTTGTCGGGCATTAGTCTCACACCTGAGATAACGACACATTCCATCTCCGATACAACTTCACCACCATCCATCAACCAGGAGGTACCATCAGTTTTCCATCCTGTTCCCTTTAGATTCAGCTTCGATCCACCAAGCGACCCCACTTCGGCGAGCGCTTTCGCAAGGGCATATCCTGACCTTTCGGGGTACCATATGTGGTCAACTTGGGACCTACTGACGGCCGTCTCGACCTCCAGACCCGCGGGTTCCGAAGAAGAGAACAACCCCAACTTCAGTTGGGATTTCTCCGGACTCCGTGATCCTAGTGCCATGCGAGACTTCATATCTGCATGTGACCACTGCCTCTCCGGCTACTCTGACGATGGCCACAACCTTGACGACGAGGGTTACGACCCAACTCGCGAGTGTTTCCACATCGATCAGGGGGATCACGACGAAGACAACCACCTCGGCATGCCAGGAAACGACGATGCCCCTGTGCCTGCGTCTCGCGTTGAGATCCCGCGGGAGCTAGCTGTGGCTCGGGTCCCTACGGGGGGGGGGGGGGGGTCAGGGCACACAGCTCGAGCAACTCCGCGAGATGCAGGCCAAGCTCGACGAAGAAACGGGTTGACTTGTGCAGCTTCGAAAAAACCTCAAACAGGAGTGGGTAGGCCGAGCACTCGCCGGAGGAGCGCGTCAACAGGCCCGGGACGTCCAGCGTCGTATTATTGACGATGCCAGGGCAAGGCTACCCCCGGCCTTCAACGGGGCCGGCCAGAACCTAGCTGCAGCGGCGATGTTACTTCGAACAATGTCGGAGTCATCCACCACTGAGGGGCAACGTATCCAGGGCGAACTCAAGGACCTGCTGGAAAATGCCGCAGCCCGACGAGCCGAGAGCTCTGCCTCCCGAAGGCGAGGATGCCCCTTGGAGCATCACGCAGCGTCCTCCCGACACATGCGCGAGGCCTCGGTCCACACCGAGCACACAGGAGACGGACACCTGCAGCCCGGGATCGCCTCGGCGATGAGCAACACCGCCGCGACCGTCGAGCCCACCTCGAGGAAAGGGTGCGCCGAGGCTACCACCCCAGACACGGAGGACGCTACGACAGTGAGGAGGATCGGAGCCCCTCGCTCGAACCACCAGGTCCGCGGGTCTTCAGCCGGGCCATACGACGAGCGCCGTTCCTGGCCCGGTTCCGAGCCCCGAACACCATTACCAAGTACTCAGGGGAGATGAGGCCGTAGTTGTGGCTAGCTGTCACACCCGGTTTTGGAAGGTAAACCGAATGCGAACCATGTACGTGCCAGGATCAGAACTCACGTACATAGCGATTACATAAATGACTCATCATAGCACAATGCCTCGAATAACAATAAAGAGTAAGTAATAATATTAAAGACTAGAGTCATTTACATAATATAAATCAAAGTACACAGAATCGAAACGTAGCCAACGTAAACAAACCCACCACAGGCAGCTGACTGGGGGAGGTCGCTAGCCTAATCCTCGAACTCGTCGAAGTCCTGGAACTCCTAGAGATCCGCCTCGACGCCTTCTTCTTTACCTGAGCATAGATTGCACCAAAGGCAACCTGGTGTTTTGTGAAAGCAAGGGTGAGTACACATCAACGTACTCAGCAAATGTCCCGTTTAGCTGAGGTGGACTAGCTTTATGTGGGGTTTAGCTCAAGCAGTTGCTTTTAGTTGGTCAGGTATTTATTATTAGTGGAAGCCAAGTTTTATCATATAACCAACCTGTGAATCATTTCCTCATCGAGGAACATCATTATCATCATCGAACCAAAACCATAAATATAACCATTGTATCTTAGATCATATGTATCTCTAATCAAAGAGGATCCCAAGGCCGCTCTTAACCGTGAGCACGGCTGATATATCAGTTTCTAACCCTCTGCAGAGGTCGCACACTTTACCCATGAGCCGTGATTCCCTCTCTAGCCCGGGCTTGCAAGACCCTTATTCACTCCCAAGGTGAATGGCCAGGGATTCACTACGTAGCCTTTACAAAGATTCCCTAGAGGTCATAGCTGCCCGTTAGGTTTCTCCAGTTTGATAAACACAGTACCTCTCCCCGCAGGAGGGTGACTAAAAAAAACAAAACGAAAGAACCTCGGCACTCAGCCTCGGCAGAGCAAGCACTGTGCCTGGACCCCATTGACGGCACGACGGCGAAGCAACTACACTTCTAGTTCCTCTAATTAATTAGCTAAGGGCACCCCATTCCACCCTCATGGTTGCACTGTTATCCCGGGTGGTCTCTCAACGAACAGGTCCTTACGGAGAGGTACTCAGGAAACAGCCTGAGCCCCCTAGAGTATCACCAGATCAACAATATAATCAGGATAACAGTATCATAAATAGTCACATCATGTTCATTGATTAAGTTAAGGCAATAGCAGAATGCTAACCATAACAGCCCATAAGGTCAGCAAGGATAAAGTAAAGTGTAAAGCTACTAAATCCTTAGATTTCAAGTAAGTAATGCAGGATGGTAAGTTATAAGTGGATAGGACATAATGGGTCAGAGGACACTTGCCTTCACCAAACAGATGCTCAGAATCTTCAGCCTTGTAGAACTCAAAGAGCTGGGTCATTTGGTCGTCGAAGCTTGACCGTCGATTCCTCGAAGCTCGGAAATGGATCACAGTCTATTCGCAACGCGCAAAGAATACAAACAGGCACAAGCAAACATATACTTGCATAAGAACATTACACCATACAAGATAAAATATTATAAAACAAGCAATATAAAATAGAGAGTGGTTCTACGGTCACGCGGGGATAAGGAGCGCGACGATCGAAGCTACGATCGAGAAATTATAACGTTTACGCTACGCAAGTAATAGCCAGGACATTTAATTCTACATTATACAATATAAATTATAACTGCTATGTAGTTTTGATTAAATATGCTACACTAATAGCTGTCAAATAAATAAGTAATTTAATTAACACAAGAGATTCTAAGCGGGCGAAATTAACGACACGCGACAAGATGCGCGAGGTGCAAAAATAATGCGCGAACGATGCACAACCACACACGACTTAGTGCGCAGACGACGCGCGACGATGCGCATGATCCGCAGGCGCGGCACGCGCACACAATGTGTGACGACGCGTGCGAAACAGCACGCGCGACAGCGGAGTGGAACAAAACGAGCGTAGGCGAGACAAACTAAATAGGGGTCGCGTTTATACTAAAGAAATATTAAACAAATAAAAAGTAGTTAAGCTAATATTAGCCATGTTAAATACTAATTACAACTTTAAAAGCAATCAGATTATATTTATAAACATTGTATAGGATTTTCTACATTTAAGCAGTAAATCTTTAAAAGGCATGACACGCAAGGATCGCTAATGATATCACATTTATGCTAAGTGGGTATTAACTATAATACTTATTTTCAGCATGATCATATTAGAAGGCATTTATAAAATATGAATTAACGCAACTGTTTAGTTTCAATTATTTTGATATTCTAACAGTTAACTGCTACACAAGTGATTAATTAATATGAATGATCATAAGCGAAAACAATTTAATAACACGCGCGACAACGCGCGAAATGCGCGTGACGACACGCGACACTATGTGAAACAGCGCGGGGACGGCACGCGGAACAACGCACATGACAGCGCATGTCACGCGCGAGTCAACGCGACTACACGCGCGAACAACACGATGCCGCACAAGACTCACGAGTCGCTAACAGACGTCGTGTTTATACTAAACACTTATTAATTAAAACATTTGAATAGGCACTAATCACATTAACTTGTATTTATAAAAGCACAAATAAACTATAAATTAGTTTTATTTAAATTGTTATTCTAATAAATATCGGATGAACAAATAATTAACTAATTAATTAAAACTTGTGTCGTGACAAAATAATGTTACTAATATATATTGACGACATTATTATTAAGCTAATGATATGCAATGAATCGAAACTGAATCGTAACACAGAATATATTGAATAACTAATAGCTCATAGATTATTTACGAAGTGGCGCACGTGATTGGTCGGAGCTAAATCACATGAAGGGCTACGGAGTTTGCAGCCATAGAAGATCGTCATGAGGGAGTTTTGTTTTGGATGTCGACACATGCAGGGAATTGTGCGTGCAGAAGGGTGCATGCACATGCATGTGTGGGGCCCAAGTAGTTTTCCTCAAATGCACGTCAAGGGAGTGAAGGAAAAAACCATGCATGAGGGTCCCACAGGTGGCAGTTTCTTCTCTGCCTTCTTCAAGCTTTGACGCACGCAAACAACAGAGAGAAAGAAAGGGAGGGAGATCACGCGTGTGGGGGCTGGGAAGCCTGCTGGTCGGCTGGCCAGCCCGCTACCTGCGTGACAGTGCAGGCTCGCAGACTCGGCTGGCCATGGCCAGGGAGCAGAGCACGCACGCCGGCAAGGAGGCGAGCAGCGCGCGCCATGTGAGAGGTCGGCCGCCGCTGCAGGACGGCAAGGGTACAGGGGTGGGGCGACATCGGCGGGAGGAGGGCCAGCAGGCTGGCCGCGCTAGGCCTCTGACCGCGCCTGTTGGCCGCGCAGGGGGCACGAAGGGGCTAGGGACGAGCAGTGGCAGGGGGCCATGGCTACTCGGCCGGCGAGCAGCAGCGATCGCTAGGCGCGGGGTCAGGGACGACCAGACTTGGAGCGGCTGGGCGCAACGAGGACTCGACCACGGCCTTGCTGGGCGCTCGCGGGAGGGGCTGGACGCAGCTCGCACCGAAGCTTGGCGCGACGGCTCGTCAACGGTCGCGCAGCAGCGCGCGCGAGCTGGACGGCTGGCGAGCGCACGCCAGGGGCAGGCATGGCTAGCGTGTGGGCGTTGAGGAAAGCAGGGCAAGGAGCCCCGATACTCTGAGGACGAGATCGGATCGAAGAATTTTATGAGCACGGGCAACAAAGAGGAAAGGGATGCACCTGGTGATTCGACTACTGTGGCGTTGTTTTGGTGTAGGAGATGAACGCCGCCTCAGGTGATATCGTCGACCTCGAGCCTCGGCTGCTTGGATGGGCGCTCCTCCGGCGACGACGCAACACAGGGGAGGAAGGACGCAGGGGCGCGGGGTGCTGCTGCGTGGGAAGAAGAGAGAGCGGGTCGCGGCAGTTTCAGCGAGGGAAGAGGCGACGTGGGCGGCGGCTGGGCGTAGGACGTGTGGGAGCGGCAGTTGGGGGAAGATGAACAGGGCCGCGTGGGCCCCACTGGTCAGCTATAGCGCGCGACCATGCCCTAGGCCGGCTGCGACGACTGGGCCGCGGACACACAGGCGGGCCACGCGGGGAGCGACGCGGCGTGGGTTGGGAGCTGGGCCGTGCTGGAAGCTGGGCCGCAGGGAGGATTGGGAAGTGTTGGTTTTATTTTCTTTATTTCTTGCTCTTGTTTTCTATCTTCTATTTATGCTATTTTCTTTTGAATTCAACTTCAAAACACAAATTTGCGGATTACGTGAATGCACAACTAGAATAAATCAACATACAAAAAAAATGATCCAGCATGTCGTGCAACAATCATGACCCTTTTAAGTTTTATTTTACTCGGCTTACAATTATATAAAACAAAATAACTCTTCACTATTTAGGAAAAAGAAAAGAAAAGCAAGGAAAAGATAGGGTAACACCTGAATTTGGTGAGTATTAGAAAAAGAAATTTTATACCCCCCGAATTCAGGGTGTTACAAATCTAACCCCCTTAACAAAATCTCGCCCTCGAGATTCAAGGCGAGGCTAGCAAGAGAATGAGATTGGTTCATTGGGTTTTTTTCATAACTTCTTTGACTCTGGCAACTTTAACTTGTGGACTGGTTTATTTGACCTTCAGACGCTTGAGACCGATCAATGCAATTCTTGAGGATCTCTTGGACCTGTGGGTTAGGACCCACACATGCTTTCACTGCACCACTCTGATCTTGTTGGTTGATGTTGATCACATTGTCTTCATTGGGGTTAGCAGCTAACCCCCTTAACAGGAGCGTTGATATGCATTTGGCGAAGATGTTGTCGACTCTGATCTTAATTGGTTAAAAGGAGCTGGAGGTTGCAAACTGCATAGGTGCGAGAGGAAAGAATATAGGTAGAAAAGGTAAGCATAGATGGGTTAAAGAGAGAAAAGGGAGAGCACCCAACTACCTAACTCTATTGCATTCAGCTAGTAAACTTATGTCATTGCGGACCTAAGGCCACAACACATCAACACTCATCACAAAGAAGCAAATCGGTCATCACACAAAGACAAACAACACATGCATATAACAGCAAACAACTCGTTGCTATACGTTAGTGTTAACTAGATGGTGGTCTTTCCTTACAAAGGGGGAAACTACTCTAAGGCCAACAAAGGCAAGGGGAATAATAAGACATGGAGGGTAGGTGCATGAGCATAATAAAGGATGGAGCTAAAGCAATGATTGTAACCGACAAGGGAGAGAATGCAACCAAGGTCAGGATAGGTAAAACATCATTCTCAAATTGAGATGGAAAAGATGATATTTCAAAAGGTAGGCATAAGATAACATCATGGAAAGATCTAGAGATTACAAAGGTAAGGGAGGTGAAAGGAAAAAACACACCAAAAGATAGAGTTAGGACAAGGCTTGCAACGCGACCGAGGAAAAAGGGAACGAACAAGAGCGGGATAGGTAAGACATCACTCTTAAAATGAAATGGGAGAGGAGGCTTTAAAATGCAGGTGCAAGATAAGCATCGTGGTAAATATCGAGGGATGACAAGGGTTAAGGTGATAACGGGCAAACACACAACAGAGGATGTATTTGAGGCAAGACTTGCAAGATGTCAAAGAAGGGGTAGCAGTTAACGATGAAATGGGTGAGGTATTATCCCCGAACAGGGATGGAAAAGAGGAAGCTTCAAAGGGTAGGTTCAAGGTAAGCAGGAAGGCAAGGGAGTAGATATAACGAGAGATTTAAAGGTAATAATGGCCAAGGATGTAGAAGAGGAGGTAAATGAGCATAAGAACAAAGGATATAAGTACCATAAAGGATGGAGTTAAGATAGAACCTGCAAATGGAAAAGGAGAGGGTGCGTCCAAGGGCCAGATAGGTAAATTGCCACTCTCAAATTGAGGTGGAAGAGAGGAGATTTTAAAGAGCCAGAATAAAGATGAGTATCAAGGCAAGATCGATGGATGACAAGGAGGTGGTGATAGCAAATAAAACACATAGCAAAGGATGGAATTGAAACAAAACTTGTAAGGCGACAAGAAGTGAAAAGAAATCAAGGGAGAGGTAGGTAACTCGCAACTCTCAAACTGGGTTGAAAGAAAGGGGAGGATCTAAAGGATAAGTTTAAGGTAAGCATTTAGGTAGAAGACATAAATATCGCAAGGGCCAAAGGCGATAACGGACAAGGGTGTAAGAGAAAAGATAAAGGCATAGAAGAGCAAGTGGTACAAATACAATAATGAATGGAGTTAAGTCTAGGCCTGCACGCGGTAAAGAAGAGGATATAGTCAAGGGTGAGATAAGTAAGAGACCATGCTTGAACTAAGGTGGGAGATTGGAGGTTTTAGATAACGAACATAGCGTAATTGCCAAGGTAAGATTGAGAGATGAGAAGGGTAAAGGCAATAAGAAACAAAAGCACAACAAAGGATGAGGTTACAAACTCGCGAGCCAAAGAAGAGGATACAACCAAGAGAAGGAAGGTATGAGGCGGAAGAGGGGCGATTTTTAAAGGGCAGGTATGAGACAAACATCAATGTAGGATATAGAGGTGTCAAGGGTGCATCTGATAATAATTAAAAGCATGACAAAGGATATAGTTAAGGCAAGACTCGCAAAACGACAAGGTGGAGAAAACAATCAAGGGTAAGATAGGTAAGGTTCCAACAGAAGGGTTGAAGTAACATAAATTATTACCGAGGGAAGTTATGAGGAAACAGTGAGATTATCAAGGATGTGTGAAATAGAATGGTCGCTCATGGACCATCAAGAAGCAAGGGTGATCAAGGGCATATTAACAGAAAGGTTTTGAATAATCATTGGGATATGAAGGTAAGCATATATAGAAATATTAGTATGCAAGATTCCAATGGTACGAGTGTACCAAGACCAAGGGAATAGGAAAAGCTAAAAGATAACGGCTTCACAACGGAATAGAAAGGGGTCTCAGGAGACAAGAAGTTCACGGACATATAAACTGAAATGTCTAAGTAGGCAGTAGAAATTCATATGTAAGTATTTGAAACAAGAGTATTGAAGAATCTATGAGTACGAGCATGTTAATATCAAGAGAACAAAGATAGTCAAAGGGTAGCAATTTAATGACGGAAGAGGGAAGAATCCCAGTAGACAAAAAAGGTTACGGTCAGGGGCATCAAAAAAAATGTAGCAAGCACAAGAGTGAGATCAGGTCTAATAGATTGAGAGAAGTATATACCATACTAGAATAAAATACTTTTGGCAAGGGGGCATATAGGAGCACAACTTAGAATTAGTCGATATGACTGAAATTTTGAAGCAGAATCAAAGATGAGGTGAAGTAATAGTCAAGAAGTCCTTAAAACGGCCAATGCTACTCTAGGTCAGCGGTCCTACAGTCAGCACGGCTTTGATACCACTTATGTCACACCCGGTTTTGGAAGGTAAACCGAATGCGAACCATGTACGTGCCAGGATCAGAACTCACGTACATAGCGATTACATAAATGACTCATCATAGCACAATGCCTCGAATAACAATAAAGAGTAAGTAATAATATTAAAGACTAGAGTCATTTACATAATATAAATCAAAGTACACAGAATCGAAACGTAGCCAACATAAACAAACCCACCACAGGCAGCTGACTGGGGGAGGTCGCTAGCCTAATCCTCGAACTCGTCGAAGTCCTGGAACTCCTAGAGATCCGCCTCGACGCCTTCTTCTTTACCTGAGCATAGATTGCACCAAAGGCAACCTGGTGTTTTGTGAAAGCAAGGGTGAGTACACATCAACGTACTCAGCAAATGTCCCGTTTAGCTGAGGTGGACTAGCTTTATGTGGGGTTTAGCTCAAGCAGTTGCTTTTAGTTGGTCAGGTATTTATTATTAGTGGAAGCCAAGTTTTATCATATAACCAACCTGTGAATCATTTCCTCATCGAGGAACATCATTATCATCATCGAACCAAAACCATAAATATAACCATTGTATCTTAGTTCATATGTATCTCTAATCAAAGAGGATCCCAAGGCCGCTCTTAACCGTGAGCACGGCTGATATATCAGTTTCTAACCCTCTGCAGAGGTCGCACACTTTACCCATGAGCCGTGATTCCCTCTCTAGCCCGGGCTTGCAAGACCCTTATTCACTCCCAAGGTGAATGGCCAGGGATTCACTACGAAGCCTTTACAAAGATTCCCTAGAGGTCATAGCTGCCCGTTAGGTTTCTCCAGTTTGATAAACACAGTACCTCTCCCCGTAGGAGGGTGACTAAAAAAAACAAAACGAAAGAACCTCGGCACTCAGCCTCGGCAGAGCAAGCACTGTGCCTGGACCCCATTGACGGCACGACGGCGAAGCAACTACACTTCTAGTTCCTCTAATTAATTAGCTAAGGGCACCCCATTCCACCCTCATGGTTGCACTGTTATCCCGGGTGGTCTCTCAACGAACAGGTCCTTACGGAGAGGTACTCAGGAAACAGCCTGAGCCCCCTAGAGTATCACCAGATCAACAATATAATCAGGATAACAGTATCATAAATAGTCACATCATGTTCATTGATTAAGTTAAGGCAATAGCAGAATGCTAACCATAACAGCCCATAAGGTCAGCAAGGATAAAGTAAAGTGTAAAGCTAGTAAATCCTTAGGTTTCAAGTAAGTAATGCGGGATGGTAAGTTATAAGTGGATAGGACATAATGGGTCAGAGGACACTTGCCTTCACCAAACAGATGCTCAGAATCTTCAGCCTTGTAGAACTCAAAGAGCTGGGTCATTTGGTCGTCGAAGCTTGACCGTCGATTCCTCGAAGCTCGGAAATGGATCGCAGTCTATTCGCAACGCGCAAAGAATACAAACAGGCACAAGCAAACATATACTTGCATAAGAACATTACACTATACAAGATAAAATATTATAAAACGAGCAATATAAAATAGAGAGTGCTTCTACGGTCACGCGGGGATAAGGAGCACGACGATCGAAGCTACGATCGAGAAATTATAACATTTACGCTACGCAAGTAATAGCCAGGACATTTAATTCTACATTATACAATATAAATTATAACTGCTATGTAGTTTTGATTAAATATGCTACACTAATAGCTGTCAAATAAATAAGTAATTTAATTAACACAAGAGATTCTAAGCGGGCGAAATTAACAACACGCGACAAGATGCGCGAGGTGCAAAAATAATGCGCGAACGATGCACAGCCACACACGACTTAGTGCGCAGACGACGCGCGACGATGCGCATGATCCGCAGGCGTGGCACGCGCACACAATGTGTGACGACGCGTGCGAAACAGCACGCACGACAGCGGAGTGGAACAAAACGAGCGTAGGCGAGACAAACTAAATAGGGGACGCGTTTATACTAAAGAAATATTAAACAAATAAAAAGTAGTTAAGCTAATATTAGCCATGTTAAATACTAATTACAACTTTAAAAGCAATCAGATTATATTTATAAACATTGTATAGGATTTTCTACATTTAAGCAGTAAATCTTTAAAAGGCATGACACGCAAGGATCGCTAATGATATCACATTTATGCTAAGTGGGTATTAACTATAATACTTATTTTCAGCATGATCATATTAGAAGGCATTTATAAAATATGAATTAACGCAACTGTTTAGTTTCAATTATTTTGATATTCTAACAGTTAACTGCTACACAAGTGATTAATTAATATGAATGATCATAAGCGAAAACAATTTAATAACACGCGCGACAACGCGCGAAATGCGCGTGACGACACGCGACACTATGTGAAACAGCGCGGGGACGGCACGCGGAACAACGCACATGACAGCGCATGTCACGCGCGAGTCAACGCGACTACACGCGCGAACAACACGATGCCGCACAAGACTCACGAGTCGCTAACAGACGTCGTGTTTATACTAAACACTTATTAATTAAAACATTTGAATAGGCACTAATCACATTAACTTGTATTTATAAAAGCACAAATAAACTATAAATTAGTTTTATTTAAATTGTTATTCTAATAAATATCGGATGAACAAATAATTAACTAATTAATTAAAACTTGTGTCGTGACAAAATAATGTTACTAATATATATTGACGACATTATTATTAAGCTAACGATATTGTTGGGGTCGTGCTTCGGTGCGCCGAAGGTCTCACACGAAGAAGCAGCTTCGGCTGAAGTCGTCTCCAAGAGATGGCCGAAGGTCCCTTTTCATGGAACTTCGGCGTTTTAAACCGACATAGAGATAGAATGACCTTTTTATACATATAGGTCTGAGTCAATGCTGTAAACTTTCGCAAGGGGCATAATTGTAATTTGTCACAGGCTGCGACCTGTGCCTATAAATAGATGAACAGTACCTCTGTACTGTTCACGTGAACCTGTCATTTGCTTTCACATCACGTTTGTACTTTTGCCTTCCGCAGGACCGAAGGTACATTTGTAATTCAAAGTCATTTATATTCATTAATACAAGTAGAGATAATTCTATGACAATATTTAAATGTTTATTTCATATTCTATGATTTATGTGAATGCTTCATTCTTCGTTGTTATGCTTACGAAGGTATGTCCTTCGTAACCTTCGTCCGAGATGCTTTATATCCCGAAGGGATATATCGTCATGGAGGATGAAGGACCTTAACACTTAACATTTTTTGTGTTGCCTTGTTCTTAATTCTTAGCATTTGAGAACAAGTCCCCAACATTGGCGCCCACCTCCGGTCAACTCACTTCCACCTTTCTGAGCTGATGGCTTCGTTCAACACTCAAGCTGGAGCTGCTTCGGCTTCGAAGCTGGTGCTCCCGATAACAGGCGGTTCTTGCTCAGAGCCAGCTAACAAAAAGCAGAAGAAGGAGGCTCAGAGAAGGGTGCAGCATGTTGGAGTGCAGGGACCCTTTATTAAGTCAAAATGGTCTCACATTCCAATTACCTTCTCTCAGGAAGATCTTCAGCTCAAGGACTATCCTCACAATGATGCTATGGTCATTTCTTGTGTGATCAAAGGGTTTCTGGTTCACAATGTCCTAGTTGACACAGGCAGTGCAGCTGACATTATATTTGCCAAAGCCTTCAGACAGATGCAAGAACCTGAAGACAAGATTCATGATGCTACGCACCCTCTTTGTGGCTTCGGAGGGCGGCAGATTGTGGCACTCGGGAAGATTACCATGCCGGTAACCTTCGGATTTGTTAATAACACAAGGACTGAGCAAATTGTGTTTGATATTGTTGACATGGAATACCCCTACAACGCCATCATTGGTCGTGGTACCCTAAATGCTTTTGAAGCAATTCTTCACCCAGCTTATCTCTGCATGAAGATACCTTCGGACCAAGGGCCTATTGCTATTCATGGGAGTCAGGAAGCTGCCAGAAGGGCCGAAGGAAGCTGGACTGATTCCAAGGCAATCCATAATATAGATGGAGTTGAAGCTTGTGAACAGTACAAGTTCAGGAGGGAAAAAGCAGCTTCGGCTGATCAGCCGAAGCCCATGCTGCTGTGTGAGGATATAGCAGAGCAGAAGGTGCTATTGGGCTCGCAATTATCTGAAGATCAAGAGAAAACCTTGATAAGATTTTTATTCAACAATAAAGATGTTTTTGCATGGTCAGCCAATGATCTTTGTGGAGTGAATCGGGATGTTATTGAACATTCGCTCAATGTTGACCCATCCTTCAGACCCCGCAAGCAGAGGCTTCGGAAAATGTCTGATGACAAGGCCGAAGGGGCTCGCAACGAAGTAAAAAGACTCCTAAGTGCAGGAGTTATCAGAGAAGTGAAGTATCCAGAATGGCTAGCTAACACTGTTATGGTGAAGAAGGCCAATGGAAAGTGGAGAATGTGTATTGATTTCACAGATCTCAACAAGGCTTGTCCGAAGGATGAGTTCCCGCTGCCAAGGATAGACTCTTTAGTTGATGCAGCAGCTTCTTCGGAACTCATGAGTCTCTTGGATTGTTACTCAGGTTATCATCAAATCTGGATGAAAAAGGAGGATGAGCCGAAGACTAGTTTCATAACCCCAAGTGGTACATATTGCTATCTTCGGATGCCTGAGGGGCTCAAGAATGCTGGAGGGAGTTTCAGCAGGATGACTGCGAAGGTTCTCCAATCTCAGATAGGCAGAAATGTGTTGACCTATGTTGATGACATTATTGTAAAAAGCACGAAGCAAGAAGACCATATTGCTGATCTGCAGGAGACCTTCGCCAGCTTCAGACAAGCTGGTCTGAAGCTGAATCCAGAAAAATGTGTCTTCGGAGTAAAGAAGGGTAAGTTCCTTGGATGCTTGGTTTCAACAAAGGGAATTGAAGCTAACCCAAATAAAATCGAAGCTATACTTCGAATGGAGCCACCAACCACAAGAAAGGGGGCCCAAAGATTGACAGGAAGACTGGCTTCTCTTAACAGATTTATATCCAGATCAGCGGAAAGAAATCTACCCTTCTTCGAGGTGCTAAAATCAGCTGAAGTCTTTCAATGGGGCCCAGCTCAACAAAAAGCTTTCGAAGAACTCAAGCAATACCTGATAGATCTAACAACATTAACTCCACCAATGCCAGGGGCTCCTCTGTTGTTGTATGTGGCAGCTTCGCACTCAGCAGTAAGTGCGGCACTTGTGCAGGAGAAGTTTGATGGACAAATCAAGAAGCAGGTCCCAGTATATTTTGTATCTGAGGTCCTTAGTGTCTCAAAGAAAAATTATACAGAACTGGAGAAGGTGTTGTATGCCGTTCTAATGGCATCCAGGAAGCTTCGGCATTATTTTCAGGCATATAATATTATTGTTCCTTCTTCGCAGCCGTTGAAAGATATCATGAGAAATAAAGAAGCTACTGGCCGAATTGGAAAATGGGCTGCGGAGCTTAATGAATTTTACATTGATTATGTGCACAGATCCTCGATCCAGTCTCAAGCATTGGCAGATTTTATTGCCGACTGGACGCCAGGGGCTCAGGGCGAAGAAGCGAATAAAGATGCCGAAGCATGGACAGTGTTTTGTGATGGCTCCTGGGGAACCTTCGGAGCAGGAGCAGCTGCTGTTTTGGTTTCACCGTCCAAGGTTAAAACTTGCTATGCAGCAAGACTGGACTTCAGCTGCACAAATAATATTGCTGAGTACGAAGCCTTGCTCCTGGGTCTTCGGAAACTAAAGGCGATGGGGATCAGGAGGGCGATCCTCAAAACTGATTCTCAGATTGTTTCGGGTCATATTGACAAAAGTTGCAAGGCTAAAGACCCGAAGCTTGAAAAATACCTAGACACAGTCCGAAGGATCGAAGCTTCCTTCGAAGGATTTTCTGTTAAGAATATCCCTCGAGGGCAAAATGAACATGCTGATTTGTTAGCCAGGTCTGCAGCACAGGGGCTGCCGTTACCTTCGGATGTATTCTTCGAAACAATAAAGGCACCTTCAGTGGAGTTACTTGAAAGAGCAGTTCTTACTATTTCTCCTGTGTACAGTGAAGATTGGAGAACTGAAATAATTTCTTACCTTCAGGGCAACTTCCTATCAGATGACGAAGCTTATAATAAAAGAATAGAGGCAAGAGCTCGTCCATATATCATTATAGAAGGGGAGTTATACAAGCATGGAGTTTGTGCCCCGCTGCTCAAGTGCTTGTCTAGAGCCGAAGGTATAGAGTTGATGAAGGAGATACATGCAGGCCTTTGTGGATCCCATATCGGATCCAGGCCGTTACTTGGAAAAGTGTTCCGTCAAGGATTTTATTGGCCGAAGGCAGCTTCGGATGCAGCTGAGTTAGTTCAAAAGTGCGAAGGTTGTTAGAAATGTGCAAGAGATCAAAAACAACCTTCGTCTTTGACACAGCTAATACAACCCATCTGGCCATTGCAAAGGTGGGGCCTCGATTTGCTGGGCCCATTACCACCGGCTCAAGGCAATCTGAAATATGTTGTAGTTGCTGTGGAATATTTTTCCAAGTGGATTGAGGCGAAGCCATTAGCTACAATAACTTCGGCCACTGTCCAAAAATTTTTCTGGCAGAATATTGTCTGTCGCTTCGGAGTGCCGAAGGCTATAACTGTAGATAATGGAACACAATTTGACTCCGAAGAATTCAGAAATTTTTGTGATCAAATTGGCACGAAGATCCACTTTGCGTCAGTCAGGCACCCGGAGTCGAATGGGCTTGTTGAAAGGGCCAACGACATCATAATGACAGGAATAATGAAGTTAATCTTTAATCAACCAAGGGGAAAGTGGCCAGATCAGCTTACCAAAGTGGTATGGAGCCATAACACAACAACATCAAGATCTACAGGCTTTACCCCATTTAAGTTGTTATTTGGTGACGAAGCAATAACCCCGGAAGAAGCCAAAGCTGGATCAATAAGAGTGGTAGCTTCGGCAGAATCAGGTCCCGAAGATACTTGTCTCGTGGAAAAAGATGCCTTAGAAGGGATCAGGCTTCAGGCCGTGGAGAATATCAATAAGTACCAGGCTGAAACAGTTAAATGGCGAGATAGAAAGGTCCGGCTAAAAAATATTGAGCCAGGACACTTGGTGCTTCGGAGAGTGGCCAATCCGGATACAGTGGGCAAATTGCAACTGAAATGGGAAGGGCCTTTCTTAGTAGCATCTTCGTCAAGGCCTGGTTCGTACAGACTGAAGGACATGGATGGCAATGAAATTCCAAGATCTTGGAATGCGGATGAGCTTCGGCGGTTTTATGTATAATTCGATGTAATTTTGACTCTTCTTTTCTTTTTCATGGCACCCTTTTCCTTTCTAAAGGGGGAGAAAGGTTTTTAATGGGGCCATCTTATGTAATTTCCTTTTTTAGTTTTATAAGAGCAAAATCCCCCAAAGAATGTAAATGTAAAAGCTGAGAGTGCACCATCGAGTGCCGAAACTAAAAAAAGAGAAGAAGCTCCAAAGACGTCCCTAAGGGGATGCAGAGCTTACAGCGAAAAGTCAACGCTGATTCCGCCGAAAGTAAAAGGCGAAGAAGCTCCAAAGTCGTTCCTAAGGGAATGCAGAGCTTATACCGTCTAAGTAAAAGACGAAGAAGCTCCAAAGACGTCCCTAGGGGGATGCAGAGCTTACAGCGAAAAGTCAACGCTGATACTGCCTAAGTAAAAGGCAAAGATGCTCCAAAGTCGTTCCTAAGGGAATGCAGAGCTGACGTGTGTTTGCTCCTAAGAAAATGATGGATGAGTGTGGCTTCGGACATACGCTTCGGACATTCATTTGCACATTACATCATGGCATTTGCATGCATAAGCATTCATTCATAGCATTTGCGTTCCTAAATGGTTGCTTCGGCACAGAGAAAAGTTTCGGATAAATGGTTTGTTATGTAAAAGAAAGGTTTCGAAGAAGTGGTTTTTTATGAATCGTTGTGTATAAGGGTAGCAGTCTTTTATGTTTTGCTATGTAAAAGTTTTGGCAGAAAGAAGTAGTAGTCTTTTATGTCTTGCTATGTAAAAGCTTCGGCAGAAGGAAGAAGTAGTCTTTTATGTTTTGCTATGTAAAAGCTTCGGCAGAAAGAAGTAGTTTTTTATGTTTTGCTATGTGAAGAAAAGCTTTGGCAAAAAGAGGAAGCGACCGTTTAGGCTTCGTTGTGTACGAAAAGAAGGGAAGGTGTTTTTTCGCCTTCGGCTCAAAATACTGATTTCGTCCACATCAAAGCGACTCAATCGAAGGGTAAGGATATATTACAAGGTATGTACAAAGTTCCTTGAGAACAGTTCAATTGTATTTACAAAACTTGTTACAAAAGTATCCTGAGTTTTTTCCTATAGTACATTTCTACTGATCTTCATTAAGCTTCAGCTTCGGCGACAGTTTCGGCGACATAACTTAGGCATCATCTTCACCTTCGTCATCCTACATAAATCAAGGAATCGTGAGTAAAAATCAAGTGCAAAGAAAAAGGTAAGTACGAAGTATTATCTCTTACTGGTTCAAGATGACTTCGTGCTTCATCTCCAGCCTTCTCCCGCCCGCCTTTTGTCCATATCATTTTTATAAATCTATTGGAGATACTTCGGGCAAGGTCAGGCATATCATCCAGGATTGATGGAGATAAGGTGAAGTTGGGCCTGTTGACAACTTTTCCATGTTCGCAGCCGGCCTTCAGAAATGCAGCAGCTGTACCCCGAGAAGCTACCCAGGCACAGAAGTCGCCGTGCCCAGCTATAACTTCGTCAAGCTCTTCGATTTCAGCTTCAATATGATCGAAGGCCTGGGGTAAATTTTCCGCCGAAGGATTAAATTTCCCACTGCTGGCTCCAACAGAGTAAAATATCTTCTTTAGTCGTCCAATACAATTATTGCCAAAGTTCAAGCATTTGTCTTGAAGGCTTGTTAATGCTTTCTTCAATTCTGAGCTGGTCTGGACTTCGGCTTTAAGCTTCGAATTCAGTTCTAGCTTCTCCTGATCAAATTGTTTTGATTGATTGATAAGCTTCGAATTTAACTCTAATATTTTAGCCTCAGTTTCAGCCAGCAAGCCTTCGGTCGATTGGAGCTCGAAGTCTTTCTTTTCAATGATGGCAGTTTGCTCTTTTATTTTGCTTTCCAAGTTTTCAATTATAGCTTCGTGCTTTTTGTCCTCCAAGTCTTGTTGCATCTTCAGAGCTTTGCTCAGTAGCATGCTCTGAACAGAAACAACTTATGTTAAGTAATATTTTCATTGTTAACGGCAATAAAAACCAGAGAAAAAGGTTGTTTACCTTGAAGTTAGAATAAAACAAGCTGCCGACGATATGTTGTCGTCGGTAGCGGCTGATGTCTGTCTCTAGCTTCGGAAAACCGATACTCTTCGATAGAGTACCGATTACCTTAGCTCCAGTCTGGTCTCGAATACAGCCTAGTTTTTCATCATCTACACCCCCAAATAGGAGGGCACCTGACTTGTAGCCGCAAGACTTGGCGTAGTCTTTAAGTTCTTCTATTTCGTCCTTCGTCAGTTTTTGCCCAACTAAGTGCTGGAAAGAGTAGGCTTCGTCGTCCGAAGGGTCTTCGGCTATTTCTTTTCCTTTCTCAGGCACTGTGGCCATGATTTTTTCAGTAGAAGCACCAGCTTCTTCCGCAGCCATGTCTTCCAAAATCTTGTTGATATTCTCAATCGTGGATTTTAAGTTTGTATCTTCGGCTGTAGCGGCTTCGGTAGCCGCGACCCCCGAAGCTACGCCTTCGACGATTGCTGTACCTTCGGCAGCTGCCGTTTTTTGGATTGACGCCCTTGGCGGCGTCTTATCGATAACTTCAGTTACCGCAATGATTCTTTGCCGCTTGGGTTTGCTTGTCTTCGTCTGATCCGGCTCGTCCACCTTTCGAAAAAGCTTCGTCAGTTGGAGCCCTAGTGGACTTAGCTTCGTGGGCATGGGTTCAGTCATTACCTTTAAAATTTCATCCACGTCGCTGGTAGAAGGCGGTGTGGGGGACCCCTCTTCTTCGGGTGATTTGCGCTTCGGAGCAGATATTTTTCCTTTTTTGAGAATTTTCTTCTCCTTTGCTGGTCTTTCTTCATCCGTGATCGGAGTTTCGGCTATTCTTTTTCTTTTAAGGCCCTCGGCACCCTTGTTCAATTGTTCATAGTCTGGGTATTCGAAGCCTAGGGCGTCAAGCACTCGGTTCAACCTTCGTTTCGGTCGGGCACCGAAGGCTGCCGTCATTAGTTGATCCTCTTTTTTGGAGTAGTTCCCCAGGATTTCGTTGCACATCACTTCAACAGTCTCTAACCATTCTTTGCAGGGTTTTTTGAAGAATTTCTTGAACTTGAAATAATAGGGAAGCCGGACAAGCTCCCCCTCCTTCTTCTCTCCCTCCAGCTTCGGCATTTCCCACTCTTTTAGAGTAGGGAAAACTCTGAATGCCAAGAATTCCTGAACCAGATCCCTGGTGCCAATATGTTTTGAGATAATTTCAAATTCACCCAGAGCAGCCCAGGTGGGACCTTTTAGGTCGCCAATGTGGCATCGTGGCCTTGTCTCTCCGAAGATTAACTCTAAAGGGCTTTGTACCAGTTTTTCTTTGTCTTCGTCAACTTTTACATAAAACCACTCTGATTTCCAACCTGCTGGCCATTTGCTCCGGTAGCTGATGACAGGACATTTTGTTGTCTTCCGGTAGGCAAAATTATAACAGCCGAAATTATCATGTAGCCCATCTTGTCTGGCCTTCGTTTGGTAATGTAATTCGTGAACTCGGCAGAAGCTGTCGGCAAATGGTTCCATAGCCTGGCTTCGGAGAGCCCAGATATAAACATTGAGCCTAACGATGGCGTTAGGAGTCAATTGATGAAAATAGATGCCAAACTTCTTCAGTATCTCTGCAATAATACCGTGGAGAGGGAATCTAAGCCCAGCTTTTAAAAAACTCTTGAAAATAACAATCTCATCCTTCCTTGGCTTCGGGGTGGTTTCTTCTTCCCCGAAGCGGAGTAGCTTCTTCTGGTCCTTATTGAAATAACCTGCTTTCACCATCTTCGAAAGGTCAGCTTTGGAAACAGTTGATTTCCCAAAATCCAGGTGACTGGGCTTGCTGGGCATAGCAAAGTGATAGTCATCTTCGGAGTCAGTCCCTTCAATGTTTTCTTTTCCTTCGGCAGTTGTTGGGCCTGCTTCAGCAGCAGGCATTTCTTCTGTAGTCAGCAGACCGGAACGCTGCATTGCTTCGGAGATGGGCACAGTGTCTGAACCTTCGGCTTCGTCTCCCTCACGTACAACTTTGGCAGTAGATCGTATTCTCGCCATTTGATTCTAAGTTTGGGAAGTCAAAAACCTTTTCCTTTTCTCCGAAGCTCTTCTTTCTGACGAAGCAGACGTTGAGAAGCACCTTCGTTCGATTTTGGGACTTAAGCTTCGGCTATGATGGAAAATTTCGGCAGCAAAACAGTGCAAATAGCAATGAATGCTGTGGTAACTTCACAACTACTTGTCAGTTTATATAGTGCTGCAGGTAAGAAGGCGAAGCGGCGGAATTGTTACACCAGGCGCGCAGTAACTCGTACCCGCTGCGCAGTGGACCGCAAGGATCAAACAGTAACTCTGCAAGGTGGGACCGACACGCGCTCGGAAGTCGGATCGTTTCTCCGCAACGAGCTCAGGGAAGGTGTTTTTTTGGACCTTCGGCTTCCCGAAGCTGAAGAGGCTTTTTTCACGGGTCAAGCTCGTTACGAAGAACGATCTAGCACCGCGAAAGGGGCTACTGTTGGGGTCGTGCTTCGGTGCGCCGAAGGTCTCACACGAAGAAGCAGCTTCGGCTGAAGTCGTCTCCAAGAGATGGCCGAAGGTCCCTTTTCATGGAACTTCGGCGTTTTAAACCGACATAGAGATAGAATGACCTTTTTATACATATAGGTCTGAGTCAATGCTGTAAACTTTCGCAAGGGGCATAATTGTAATTTGTCACAGGCTGCGACCTGTGCCTATAAATAGATGAACAGTACCTCTGTACTGTTCACGTGAACCTGTCATTTGCTTTCACATCACGTTTGTACTTTTGCCTTCCGCAGGACCGAAGGTACATTTGTAATTCAAAGTCATTTATATTCATTAATACAAGTAGAGATAATTCTATGACAATATTTAAATGTTTATTTCATATTCTATGATTTATGTGAATGCTTCATTCTTCGTTGTTATGCTTACGAAGGTATGTCCTTCGTAACCTTCGTCCGAGATGCTTTATATCCCGAAGGGATATATCGTCATGGAGGATGAAGGACCTTAACACTTAACATTTTTTGTGTTGCCTTGTTCTTAATTCTTAGCATTTGAGAACAAGTCCCCAACAGATATGCAATGAATCGAAACTGAATCGTAACACAGAATATATTGAATAACTAATAGCTCATAGATTATTTACGAAGTGGCGCACGTGATTGGTCGGAGCTAAATCACATGAAGGGCTACGGAGTTTGCAGCCATAGAAGATCGTCATGAGGGAGTTTTGTTTTGGATGTCGACACATGCAGGGAATTGTGCGTGCAGAAGGGTGCATGCACATGCATGTGTGGGGCCCAAGTAGTTTTCCTCAAATGCACGTCAAGGGAGTGAAGGAAAAAAAACCATGCATGAGGGTCCCACAGGTGGCAGTTTCTTCTCTGCTTTCTTCAAGCTTTGACGCACGCAAACAACAGAGAGAAAGAAAGGGAGGGAGATCACGCGCGTGGGGGCTGGGAAGCCTGCTGGTCGGCTGGCCAGCCCGCTACCTGCGTGACAGTGCAGGCTCGCAGACTCGGCTGGCCATGGCCAGGGAGCAGAGCACGCACGCCGGCAAGGAGGCGAGCAGCGCGCGCCATGTGAGAGGTCGGCCGCCGCTGCAGGACGGCAAGGGTACAGGGGTGGGGCGACATCGGCGGGAGGAGGGCCAGCAGGCTGGCCGCGCTAGGCCTCTGACCGCGCCTGTTGGCCGCGCAGGGGCACGAAGGGGCTAGGGACGAGCAGTGGCAGGGGGCCATGGCTACTCGGCCGGCGAGCAGCAGCGATCGCTAGGCGCGGGGTCAGGGACGACCAGACTTGGAGCGGCTGGGCGCAACGAGGACTCGACCACGGCCTTGCTGGGCGCTCGCGGGAGGGGCTGGACGCAGCTCGCACCGAAGCTTGGCGCGACGGCTCGTCAACGGTCGCGCAGCAGCGCGCGCGAGCTGGACGGCTGGCGAGCGCACGCCAGGGGCAGGCATGGCTAGCGCGTGGGCGTTGAGGAAAGCAGGGCAAGGAGCCCCGATACTCTGAGGACGAGATCGGATCGAAGAATTTTATGAGCACGGGCAACAAAGAGGAAAGGGATGCACCTAGTGATTCGACTACTGTGGCGTTGTTTTGGTGTAGGAGATGAACGCCGCCTCAGGTGATATCGTCGACCTCGAGCCTCGGCTGCTTGGATGGGCGCTCCTCCGGCGACGACGCAACACAGGGGAGGAAGGACGCAGGGGCGCGGGGTGCTGCTGCGTGGGAAGAAGAGAGAGCGGGTCGCGGCAGTTTCAGCGAGGGAAGAGGCGACGTGGGCGGCGGCTGGGCGTAGGACGTGCGGGAGCGGCAGTTGGGGGAAGATGAACAGGGCCGCGTGGGCCCCACTGGTCAGCTATAGCGCGCGACCATGCCCTAGGCCGGCTGCGACGACTGGGCCGCGGACACACAGGCGGGCCACGCGGGGAGCGACGCGGCGTGGGTTGGGAGCTGGGCCGTGCTGGAAGCTGGGCCGCAGGGAGGATTGGGAAGTGCTGGTTTTATTTTCTTTATTTCTTGCTCTTGTTTTCTATCTTCTATTTATGCTATTTTCTTTTGAATTCAACTTCAAAACACAAATTTGCGGATTACGTGAATGCACAACTAGAATAAATCAACATACAAAAAAAATGATCCAGCATGTCGTGCAACAATCATGACCCTTTTAAGTTTTATTTTACTCGGCTTACAATTATATAAAACAAAATAACTCTTCACTATTTAGGAAAAAGAAAAGAAAAGCAAGGAAAAGATAGGGTAACACCTGAATTTGGTGAGTATTAGAAAAAGAAATTTTATACCCCCCGAATTCAGGGTGTTACACTCGCGGATTACCGGCTGGCGTGCCAGTTGGGAGGGACGGACGACGACAACCTCATCATCCGCAACCTCCCCCTTTTCCTCTCCGACGCTGCCCGGGCCTGGCTGGAGCATCTGCCTCCTGTGCAGATCTTCGACTGGGACGACCTAGTCAAGGCCTTCGCTGGAAATTTCCAAGGTATGTACGTGCGCCCTGGGAACTCGTGGGATCTCCAGAGCTGCAGCCAGCAGCCAGGGGAATCCCTGCGAGAGTACATCCGACGGTTTTCAAAGCAGTGCACCGAGTTGCCCAACGTCACTGACTCGGACGTCATCGGAGCCTTCCTCGCCGGCACCACTTGCCGGGACCTAGTGAGCAAACTAGTACGCAAGACTCCCACCAAGGCATGCGAATTGATGGACATAGCCACCAAGTTCGCCTCTAGTCAGGAGGCAGTCGAAGCCATCTTCCAGAAGGACAAGCAGCCTCAGGGAAGGCAGAAGGAAGACGCCCCCGAGGCGTCCGTCCAGCGTGGCACGAAGAAGAAGATCAGGAAGAAGGCGCAAGCAAAACGCAACGCCGTTGACGCAGATCTCGTTGCTGCTGCCGAGCACAGGAATCCTCGGAAACCTCCCGGAGGGGCCAACAAGTTCGACAAGATGCTCAAGGGGTCGTGCCCCTATCACAGGGGTCCCGTCAAGCACACCCTTGAAGAGTGCGACATGCTCCGACGTTACTTCAATAAGGCTGGACCCTCGGTGGAAGGTGGCAAGGACCAAGGCAACAACAAGAAAGGAGGCGACAAGGAAGAAGAGTTCCTAGAAGTCCACAACTGCTTCATGATCTACGGTGGGCAAGTGGTGAATGCCTCGGCTCGACACCGCAAGCAAGAACACCGGGAGGTCTGCTCGGTGAAGGTAGCAATGCTAGTCTACCTAGACTGGTCCGACAAACCCATTACCTTCGACCAAGGCGACCACCCCGGCTGCGTACCGAGCCCAGGAAGGTACCCGCTTGTCGTCGACCCTGTCATCGGCAACGCTAGGCTCTCCAAGGTCCTCATGGACAGAGGCAGCAGCCTCAACATCATCTACGCCGAGACCCTAGAGCTCTTGGGGGTTGATCGGTCCACGATCTGGGCCGGTGCAGCACCTTTTCACGGGATTGTCCCCAGCAAGCGTGTCCTACCCCTTGGGCAACTTGATTTGCCCGTCTGCTTCGGAACTCCCTCCAACTTCTGAAAGGAAACCCTCACTTTCGAGGTAGTCGGGTTCCAAGGGACCTATCACGCGGTGTTGGGAAGACCGTGCTACGCCAAGTTCATGGACGTCCCCAACTACACGTACCTCAAGCTCAAGATGCCAGGCCCCAAGGGAACCATCACCGTCGGATCCACATACTGCCACGCTTACGAGTGCGACGTGGAATGCGTGGAGTACGCCGAAGCCCTCGCCGAGTCTGAAGCCCTCATCGCCGACCTGGATTGGCTCTCCAAAGAGGCGCCCGACGTGAAGCTGCACGCCGGCAACTTCAAACCAGCAAGAGGTGGTTAAGTCCGTCTCTCTCGACCCCAGCAATGACGCCGACAAGAAAGTCAGGATTGGCTCCGAGCTCGACCCGTGAAACAGCACCTGCGTCGTTTTGATGAACAAAAGCGCAGAGCCATAGGCGAGGAGGTCCACAAGCTAATGGCCGCAGGGTTCATCAAAGAAGTATTCCATCCCGAATGGTTAGCTAACCCTGTACTTGTAAAGAAAAAAGGTGGGAAATGGAGGATGTGTGTAGACTACACTGGGTTAAATAAAGCATGTCCAAAGGTTCCCTACCCTCTGCCTCGCATCGATCAAATTGTGGACTCCACCGCTGGGTGCGAAACCCTGTCTTTCCTCGATGCCTATTTAGGCTATCACCAAATCAAGATGAAAGAATCCGACCAGCTCGCGACTTCTTTTATCACACCTTTTGGCATGTATTGTTATACTACTATGCCATTTGGCTTGAGGAATGCAGGTGCAACATACCAGAGGTGCATGAACCATGTGTTCGGAGAGCACATCGACAGAACGGTCGAGGCTTATGTCGATGACATCGTTGTCAAAACAAGGAAAGCCTCCGACCTCCTCTCTGACCTTGAGGTGACTTTCAGGTGCCTAAAAGCGAAGAGCGTAAAACTCAATCCCAAGAAGCGTGTCTTCGGAGTCCCCCGAGGCATGCTCCTAGGGTTCATCGTCTCCAAACGAGGCATCGAGGCCAACCCGGAGAAAATAGCGGCCATCACCAACATGGGACCCATCAAAGATTTAAAAGGAGTACAAAGGGTCATGGGATGCCTTGTGGCTCTGAGCCGCTTCATCTTGCGCCTTGGCGAGAAAGGATTGCCCTTATACCGCCTCTTAAGGAAGGCCGAGCGCTTCACTTGGACTCCCGAGGCCGAAGAAGCCCTCAGAAACTTAAAGGCACTCCTTACTAATGCGCCCATCTTGGTGCCCCCCGCTGCGGGAGAGAACCTCTTGATTTACGTAGTCGCAACCACTCAGGTGGTCAGCGCTGCAGTCATAGTCGAGAGACGAGAAGAGGGGCATGCACTGCTCATCCAGAGGCCAGTCTACTTCATCAGCGAGGTGCTATCCGAGACCAAAGTCCACTACCCACAAATCCAGAAGGTACTGTACGCAGTAATTCTAACACGGCGAAAGTTGCGACACTACTTCGAGTCTCACCCAGTGACTGTGGTGTCGTCCTTCCCCCTGGGAGAGATCATCCAGTGCCGAGAGGCCTCGGGTAGGATAGCAAAATGGGCAGTGGAACTCATGGGGGGAAACACTTTCATTTGCTCCTCGGAAGGCCATAAAATCCCAAGTCTTGGCAGACTTCCTGGCTAAATGGGTCGACACCCAATTGCCGACAGCTCCAATCTAGGCCAAACTTTGGACCATGTACTTCGATGGGTCGCTTATGAAAACCGGAGCAGGTGCTGGCTTGCTCTTCATCTCACCCCTCGGGAAACATGTGCGCTACGTGATACGCCTCCATTTTCCGGCATCAAACAACATGGCCGAATACGAGGCCTTGGTTAATGGGTTGCGCATCAGCGTCGAGCTAGGGGTTCGGCGCCTCGATGCTCGTGGCGACTCGTAGCTCGTTATTGACCAAGTCATGAAGAACTCTCACTGCCGCGATCGAAAAATGGAGGCCTACTACGACGAAGTTCGGCGCTTGGAAGATAAGTTCTATGGTCTGGAACTCAACCATGTTGCTCGACGGTACAACGAGACTGCGGATGAGCTGGGTAAAATAGCCTCGGGACGGACAACGGTTCCTCCGAATGTCTTCTCCAGGGACATATATCAACCATCCGTCAAACTCAGCGACGCACCCGAACCTGAGGGGACCTCGGCCCAGCCCGAGGTACCCTCGGCCACCGAGGGTGAGGCCCTGCGCGTCGAGATAGAGCAGAATGGGGTCACACCAAACCTAAACTGGCAGACCCCGTACCTGTAAATATCTCCTCCGAGGAGAGCTGCCCCTCGACAAGGCCGAAGCTCGGCGACTGGCTCGGCGTGCCAAGTCGTTCGTTTTACTGGGTGATGAAAAAGAGTTGTACCACCGCAGCCCCTCAGGCATTCTCCAGCGATGCATATCCGTCACCCAAGGACAAGAGCTGTTACAAGAAATACACTCGGGGGCTTGCGGTCACCATGCAGCACCTCGAGCCCTCGTAGGAAACGCTTTCTGACAAGGTTTCTACTGGCCGACCGCAGTGGCCGACGCCACTAGGATTGTACGCTCCTACCGAGGGTGTTAATTCTACGCGAGACGGACGCACCTGCCCGCTCAGACCCTACAGACAATACCTATCACTTGGCCGTTTGCTGTGTGGGGTCTGGACCTCGTTGGTCCCTTGCAGAAGGCACCCAGGGGGCTTCACGCAACTGTTGGTCGCCATCAACAAATTCTCCAAGTGGATCAAAGTCCGACCCTTAACCAGCATCGGGTCCGAATAGGCGGTGGCGTTCTTTACAAATATCATCCACCGCTTTGGGATCCCAAACTCCATCATCACCGACAATGGCACGCAATTCACTAGGAAAAGTTCCTAGACTTCTGTGAAGGCCACCACATCCGTGTGGACTGGGCCGCCGTAGCTCACCCAATGACCAATGGGCAGGTGGAGCGCGCCAATGGCATGATTTTGCAGGGGCTAAAACCAAGGATCTACAACGACCTCAACAAGTTTGGCAAGCGGTGGATAAAAGAGCTACCCTCGGTGGTTTGGAGTCTGAGGACGACGCCGAGCCGGGCCACGGGTTTCTCGTCGTTTTTTCTAGTCTATGGGGCCGTGGCCGTCCTACCCACGGACTTAGAATATGGCTCCCTGAGGACAAAGGCATACGATGACCAAAACAACAAGACCAGCCGAGAGGATTCATTGGACTAGCTGGAAGAGGCTCAGGACGTAGCCTTACTACACTCAGCGCGGTATCAGCAGTCTCTGCGACGCTACCACGCCCGAAGGATTCGGCCCTGAGGCTTCCAAGTGGGAGATTTGGTGCTTTGTCTACGACAAGACGCCCGAGGGCGCCACAAGCTTACTCCTCCCTGGGAAGGGCCGTTCATCATCGCCAAAATTTTGAAGCCCGGGACATACAAGCTGGCCAACAATCAAGGCGAGGTCTACAACAACGCTTGGAACATCGAACAACTACGTCGCTTTTACCCTTAAAGTGTTTCAAGTCGTTCATGTATCTCGGTCCCTTTACATGTATAAATAAAAAGTCTAACTGTCAAGGGAGGATCGGCCTTGCCTTAGCAAAAACCGACCCTCCCTCGGGGGCTAGAAGGGGGGAACCCCCTCTACGTCAAAATTTTCCTCGAAAAAGTTTTCTACCAAAATGACTTTCGTGCCTTTTGACTATATCAATAACGGAATCCTAAAAACGAGCGAGAGAGACATTGAACGGCAAGGCCGACCGAGCCGAGGGACTCCTACGCCTCCGGGATACGGATACCTCACTCATCACCTTCCGCGAAAAGTAACTCGCACTCGGATAAGTGATTCTGCTACCAAACAAGTCCTAACACTCGAAACAAGCGGAAAGAAACGCAGCTTTATACTCTAACACTAAAAATGTTTAGGCCTCAGCGGCCGCAAGAAACATACACATACTTAGAATAAAATGTTCCCCACAGGCTCAGGTGTCGGCAGGGGGAGGAGTAGCACCCTCGGCGTCGTTCCTACCCGCGGCGGAATCTGGCACGGCCTCAGACGGTGACACAGATGGAAGGATCTCCACCTCAAAAAAGGAAGCCAACGCCGCGCCTGGGTTCTCGGCAGCCGCATCAAGCCTTTGGACCTCGGCTAGGGCAGCCTCCTCTTTGTCGGGTAAGCAGTAGCCCTCGTTGACCCACTCCAAATCCACGTCATAGTGGGAAGCAAGGACAGCGAAGGCCCGCCTAACGCCGTGGTGCAGTGCCCCGCGGAGTCTGCTGAGCATGTGGCCGCCCAAGGCCCGCAGGCGACTCTGGGGGGAGCTACCCGAGGGGACGTCGTCGAGGCCAAAGGTCCGGCAGAAGGCCGAGATGGCCTCGGACATGGCCATGCGGTCAGCCTCCTTATGCTCAGCCGCCCGGGCAAGCGCCTTGCAGTTCTTGACGGACTCGTTAAGAGCCGTCTCGAACCGTGAAGACAACCGGACAATATTCTTCAGATATGAGGAGAAGAATGAAGCTAAAACAAAATCACAAAGTAGGCAAAACATACCTTTGGCCCGGGCACGCTGCTGCGAGGCCATGGCTTGGGCGGACCAGGCAGACCCGACGGCCACGGCCAGGCCCTCCGCAAGGGTCCCGACCCGAGCGGTCGCCTCGGCTAGCCGCTCCGTAACCTTAGCCAGCTGTCCCCTAAGGGCCTCAGCCCGGCTCACGGCCTCGACAGCTTGGCTCCGGAATTGGTCCCGCTTGCTGGTGACCTGGCCAAGCTCCAGCTGCCGCTGCTGCATCTCCTCGGCCTGGGAAGCCACCTGCTCCCGTGCCGACGAAGCCTCCGTTCGTGCCGACGCCGCCTCTGTCCGTGCCGCCGCTGCCTCCGACTTTAGCTCATCACAAAGCAGCCGAAGGTCCGCCACCTCGGCGCTCATTGGCCTCGGTAAGCGCACCCCACCGGGACCGCAACGACTCCCAAACGTCGCTCTCGCGACGGATGAACAACGACTTAGCGGTGCTCACGTCCGCGAGCTCCTGAGGGAGGAAAATAGAATATCACAAAGAATTCCCTGATCACGCGAGGTGTACGTCTAAATCCTTACCTGGAAGACCCTAGGAACGTCCCTAGAAAGGATTTCCATGGTCGTCCAAAGCGACCTCATCGCCGCCTCGGTATATTAACGAAAATTATCTCGGAACTGCTCCTCCAACTCATCGTTAAGGGCAAGGAGGGGCTCCGAGGTGTCGCGGCTCCAGAACACGAGCGACTGCCCACACCACTCATTGGGATTGAGCCGCGTGGGGATAAGGCCACTGCTCCCCAAGACGGGCCACGGTTCTGCGCGCCTCGTGACCAAGGCGTCAGGTCCCCCTGTAGTCGGTGCATCGGGTGTCATCGCAGTCGACGTATCAGGCCTCTCCTCGGCTAAGATGACAAGCCTCCGCTCACCGACCTCGGCAACAACGGCCGCCCCCTCCTCATGGTCGAAAATGGGGAGATTGGGGATGACCAAGGGCAGAGGCGCCTCAGCCATCTCAACATCGGTGGTGACGGGCGGCTCCGCGGGCGAATCAGCGACGGCCCCGGCAGGAATCGATGCCAGCGCCGGCAACAAGACAGGCCGACTCGGGGCCGTGGCCGCGTCAACGGCCTCCCCGGGCATGATGGCCGCTCTAACAGGGGTTCGACCTGGGAGGCTTGCCCCATGATAGCCCGTGCCGCCTGGGCCCCCCACCGGAGGGCGCCTTGCGCGGAGGCCAACCAACCAGCGTGGCGCGCCGCAACTCCGGCTGCAGAGGCCGGCCCCGTCTTAAGGGCCTTCGTGGGGGCCAGACCAGCCGAGCCCTGCCTCCGCTTGCTGAAAGGGAGAAGGGGCAAATTCAAGACACACAGCGAAATAACTGAAACAGGGGTACCCTCATATACTTACTCGTTCCAAGGCAAGGCCAATCGTGCCTGCGGGGAGACTCCTCGGGCCTCGGTCTCCGCAGGCGCTACCAAGGGTTGTCCCACAGCCGGCTTCGACGCCGCTTCCACCTCGGACGCTCGAGGCGCCGAGGGGGCGGCCTGCCTAGGCGACGTCACGACAGCCGAGGGCCAACTTCCCGTACGACCGGCACGGGCACCTGCCCTTGGGGGACATGTGGTTCGGCTTGACCCCTTGGAGTCACCCCAATTATCTCGGCCAAGGGGTCAAGTACCCCCTCGACCCGCCTCTGCTCCTCGGACCGGGACCCCGGCGTCCCGGCCCCAAGCGTTGGGGGCGCTAGCCCACCTGGAGGCTGGCTTGACGACCTCTGGCCAATCCTCGGATCCGAACTGAGGCCAAGCCGGGCCGCCATGTCATCATCTTCATCATCATCATCATCATCATCATCATCATCATCATCGTCATCGTCAGGCGTGTCCGGCGACGGCTCCAACGGGAGCCCATCCCTTGCTTGCCTCCGACGACGCTTCTCCAAAGCTTCCCGAGCTCGCATCCTCTCGCGAGCTCGGGCCTTTTCCACGTCCTTATTCTCCTTATCCTTCTCCGCGGAGAGCCTACGCACGGTCCGGTCCGCCGCGTCCTCCGGGACCGGTGGTCGGGAGAGTTTAAAATTCCTCAACCCCTGGGGACGAACGAAAATCCCAATAGTAAGAACTAAAGACATAAGAAACACGACACAAAACAGAAGGAGGGTCGGACACTTACTAGGGACACATATCCATGGTCGGGACGCATCGAGGGCTGGCTAAGGACGCCAGCGTCCAGCCTCCCTACCGTACCCGCTACCCGTCTGAGGAGGTCGTCGGCGGAGAGGGAGGTCGAGGACATCCGTGAACCCTCCAAATCAAGCCCCGGCTTCATCTCCGAAAGCCGCAACCACCGCTCTGCCAATGGGAGCACCCTCCGGCGGTGGATAGCGGCGACGATCCCCGCGGTGGTAAGGCCCTCGGCTTGTAACTTCTGCAGGGCACAAAGAATGGGCTGGAGCTTCTCCTGGTTCTCGCGTGTGGCCCCCAGCGCTAGTTATCACCGGCGGCGGTCACCACTCGTTGAGAAAATGGTGGAAGCATCCCATCGTTGTTCCGGAGATAAAACCACCGGTTCTGCCACCCCTTGTTCAAAGACACAAGGGAGGCAAGGATGTACTGCTGTGCGCGCCCCGACCTCAGCTGGAGGGTGCAGCCGCCAGCCCGCACCACCATACGGACCTTCTTCACGTCCGTCAACGCGACGAAGAATTCCGCAGAGAAGAGATGGGTCCACAGGTCCCAGTGAGGTTCAATCCCCAAAAATCCCTCACAAACCGCCACAAAAATGGTCGCTTGCGCGTTGGAATTGGGGTTGAAGTTATGCAGCTCCACCCCGTAGTAGTGCGGGAGCGCCCGCATAAAGCGGCTCACCGGCATCCCAAACCCCCGCTCATGAAACGGGGTGAAACTAACCACGTACCCCAGCGGTGGAGTCAGGTCAGCCTCGCTCTCGGGGGCCAACCACTCAGGCTGTAGCCCGCCGAAGAGAGGACGGAGCAAACCCTCGGTAACAAGGGCTTGCAAATCCTCCACAGTGACGGTTGAGAAAGGCCACGGGTCGTGCGGCGGATGGACGGTCGCCTTGTCAGCCATCACCGAGCGGAAGCGGTGGGAGAAGAGGGGACGAGGTGCGCGGTTTTCTCTTCTCTGTCTACTCCCTCAGGTTGCGAAAACAAAGGCAGAAGGCAAGCGCAAATGGCAGGGTAAAAAACCACTGTCGGCCCCTCTTCCGGGTATTGTCGGTGTTTCGAGACCGGGGGGTCCCTAAGCCGACGAGTGAATGTCGCCGCGTGCCCCAGCCCAGATGGGTCGACGCGAGGCCGAGCGCGAAGGGGGGAAGTGAGGTGGCCGGAGACAGGCGTGAGAGAGGTGGAAATCCCGCGGCCTCCGTGTTCGTCCCGCGCCCAGGTCGGGTGCGCTTGCAGTAGGGGGTTACAAGCGTCCACGCGGGAGAGGGAGCGAGCGGCTTCAAGCGAGCGCCTGTCTCGTCCCCGCGCGGCCAACCCTCTCTAAGAGGGCCCTGGTCCTTCCTTTTATAGGCGTAAGGAGAGGATCCAGGTGTACAATGGGGGGTGTAGCAGAGTGCTACGCGTCTAGCGGAGGAGAGCTAGCGCCCTAAGTACATGCCGTTGTGGCAGCCGGAGAGATTTTGGCACCCAGCTGGTGTGATGTCGTGGCCGTCGGAGGAGTGCTGGAGCCTGGCGGAGGGACAGCTGTCGGAGCTGTTGAGTCCTTGCTGACGTCCTCTTGCTTCCGTAAGGGGGCTGAGAGCCGCCGTCGTCACAGAGTATGCGGGGCGCCATCATTGCCTATCTGGCGGAGCGAGCCAGATGGGACGCTGGTCTTGTTCCCCATGGCCCGAGTCAGCTCGGGGTAGGGTGATGATGGTGCCTCCTGTTGATGTGGCTGGTCTGCACCCTAGGTTGGGCGATGTGGAAGCTCCTCCGAAGCCGAGGTCGAGTCTGTCTTCCGTGGCTTGGCTGAGGTCGAGTCCGAGCCCCTGGTTCGGGCGAGGCGGAGACCGTCGGCTGAGGCCAGGGTGGAGTCCGAGCCCTGGGGTCGGGCGGAGCGGAGTTCGTCGTCTTCTGGGGCTGAGCCCAAGTTCGAGCCCTGGGTCGGGCGAAGCAGAGTTCGTCGTCTTCCGGGACTTAGCCCGAGTCCGAGCCCTGGGTCGGGCGGAGCGGAGTTCGCCGTCTTCCGGGGCTTAGCCCGAGTCCGAGCCCTGGGTCGGGCGGAGCGGAGTTCGTCGTCTTCCGGGACTTAGCCCGAGTCCGAGCCCTAGGTTGGGCGGAGCAGAGTTCGTCGTCTTCCGGGGCTTAGCCCGAGTCCGAGCCCTGGGTGGGGCGGAGCGGAGTTCGCCGTCTTCCGGGGCTTAGCCCGAGTCCGAGCCCTGGGTCGGGCGGAGCGGAGCTTCCTATGGTGCCTGCGGCCGGGCCTGACTGCCTGTCAGCCTCACTCTGTCAAGTGGCACCGCAGTCGAAGCGGCGCAGGTGGCGCTGTCTTTTTGTTAGGCCGGTCAGTGGAGCGGCGAAGTGTCGGCGGTCACTTCGGCTCTGTCGGCTGAAGGGCGCGCGTCGGGATAAAGGTGTCAGGCCACCTTTGCATTAAATGCTCCTACGATTTGGTCGGTCGGTGCGGCGATTTGGTCAGGGTTGCTTCTTGGCGAAGACAGGGCCTCGGGCGAGCCGGGAATATGTTCGCCGCTGGAGGGGGGCCTCGGGCGAGACGAAGATCCTCCGGGGTCGGCTGCCCTTGTCCGAGGCTAGGCTCGGGCGAGGCGTGATCGAGTCCCTCGAATGGACTGATCCCTGACTTAATCGCACCCATCAGGCCTTTGCAGCTTTATGCTAATGGGGGTTACCAGCTGAGAATTAGGAGCCTTGAGGGTACCCCTAATTATGGTCCCCGACAGGTATATAAAGGCCCGGGCGAAGTCCACCCAAAACTTCACCCGAACCCTTCGTGAATTTCAAACTCGAAGGCAAAACGGTTTTTCCGTTCCTCGAACGACTCGCGCACGCGCAACAGATACCCCGCGAGTCGCTCGTCCCGTCACATTAACTCCCTGGCAAGACACACGTCTCCTCTGGCAGGCGGGCGGGCGCCGTTTCGCCTTCGTCATAATGACTGCCTCAAAAAAGGTGTGCCACAATGTTTCGAAATATCTCCTTTCTTACTTTCCTCTCTCTTTCTCTCTCTCCACAGGGATCGGGCCTCGAGCCCTCCTACTGATCAGGGGTTCGAAGGTTGTGCCCTGCGGGGTTCGGTGACCGCCCCAGAGCACTCGGGCTCCGAGCCCTTTACTGATCAGGGGTTCAAAGACTGGCCCCTCGAAGGGATTCGACAACCGCCCCAGAACATGCAGAGTCAGGGATGACCCTGGGTACATCCGTTACATGGCCAAGGCTCGGGCTATGCTCCCGAGGTACCCTAAGACATTTCCGAGACTAGCGGGAACAGTTTGTAATGGAATCCCACCAAAGGGAGGCACCGAGCCCTCGGACCCTATCGAATGGGTCCGGGTCCAGTAAATCACCTGCATGTACTTTTGGAGCGTGCCTCTGGGCCACTAGCCGACCCTTATCGAACAGGGCTCGGGCGTCCGCTCGGATTACCCAATAGCAAGTCACTGGAAACGCCATGTTCAGCACCCACCGAGGGTAACATGGCACGTTCCCCCCTCCTCCTTGCGGAAAGGTGAAAGTAACCTAGAGGGGGGGTGAATAGGCTAATCTGAAAATCTTCACAACAAACTTCAAAAGATTGTTAAATACACAGTTCGACTGGTGCAGGCCGGTTCAACAGCTACGTGCGCAAGTTGAACGACTCTGAACCAATCCAACTGTTTTATAAACTTTAGACTAAAATCTACTCGAAAAAGTATTTCGCGAGTTCTTGTGAGAAGATATAGCTAAGTTGGGATGAAAAGATGAATATGTAAAGGCTATTTCACTTCTAGATAAACTCTACGGAAAAATCTTTATGTCAATCTTGCAAGTAAAAATATCTCAAGTTAAAACAAGCAAGAACACAAGACACAAGATTTAATCCGAGGTTCGGCCACACCACAAAGGTGTCCTACTCCCCGTTGAGGAGCCCACAAAGGGCCGGGTCTTTTTCAACCCTAATCCTCCAAAAGCCGACCACAAAGGTCAAGGCAATTTCTTCTTATCTTAGCACAAAGAGTGGGTGATACAAACTTCTTAGGGTCGTCCACAACTTTGGAGACTCCCAAGCAACCTCAAAAGATCTTGAAACCTAGGGTTTCAAGAACACCAAGAAAGCACAAGAGGGGTTTGCACAAGCTCAAGTCTTTGTAAAAGAGATGGGAGAGGAAAACCAAATCGTGAGCACAAGCACAAACCTCACACCCAAGAGCTCCTCCAACAAGGTTGAATCTTGAGGAAGATTTAAGTGTGAGAGAGATGGAGAGATGAGTGCTTTGTCGGAAGTTAGGTGAGCAATAAATGAGTGAGTGTTCAGCCGTATTGAAGAAGAGAGAGAGAGGGTTCTATTTATAGTCATGGCTCAAAAACTAGCCGTTTGACCAGAAACCACGCCGAAAACCGGTTGAACCGCCTCCTAGGGCGGTTGAACCGCCCCTAACAGGTCAGCAGACTGTCTGCCAGTCTGACTGCCAGACTGACTGGCAGACTGACCTGCAGGCGGGACAGATAGGTCAGGACCGGTTGAACCGCCCCCTGACACCCCTAGTGACCTGACTGCCAGTCTGACTGGCAGACTGCAGATCAGAAGTCAGAGGGTCAGAGACCAGTTGAGCTGCCCCCCAGGACCAGTTCAGCTAGTCTAGACCAGAGAGTTTTGGAGAGAAAATCCCAGCTCAGCTGCCCGGGGGCAAGTTCAGCTGGGTATGGTCAAAGAGGTCCACAGCTGAAGTTGAAGTTCAGCTGGAGTTGAAAGTTCAACTCAGCTGAAGTCCAGCTCAGCTGAGAAGCTCAGCTGCAACTGAAGAAGCTCATCACAGCTGAAGTTAAGTTCAGCTGGAAAGCTCAGCTGCAGTTGAAGAAGTTCAGCTGCTTTTCAGCAAGAACACTCTAGGTTTCTCAACCCTAACCATGGTCAACCAAATAATGTTAAAGTGATTTTTGGTTTTCAAAAATAGCTTTTGAATTTGGGGACTTGAGCTATAGCAAACACCTATACCTGTGTGGAAAAGAACAAGGAAGAATTACATCATACAACACAAGATTTTACATAAATTTTTATACGTCTGTTGCATGAAGTCCTTGGTGTTTCCTTAAGTTCCTGTTTCCTTCTAATCATACACTGAGAACAAAAACTGTTAGTACCCTTATTTGTTTTGTCATTAAATCACCAAAACCCTCACTTGGGGTTGATTGCACTTACAATCTCCCCCTTTTGGTGATTGATGCCAAAACAATTAAGGTCAAAAAGGTATACATTTGCAATAGAAAATTTCTTTTGAATGATTGTATGTAGATGGCTGCCCCTAAATGTGTGCACGATTGTGAATCCAATGATTTGACATAATATGTCATGTGAGCAACACATTTAGAGATAGTGACAAAAACCATACTGAATACAACCATCCGAGGGGTGCAAGAGTGTCATAACAGGAGTTGTGATGCACATGACTATCTCTAAATACACATCATTTTTACTTCATAGCAAAGTAATCATTACAAACTGATAGGACAAAAGATGATGGCCAGAAGACCATCATATTACTTTGAATAACAACCCAACAGTTTTATTTCATACAATGGTAAGAGGATACAAGCCACAACAGTGGCCAAAACAAAAATAATCCAAAAGCAAACCGAAAGAACCACAAACTAGAGGTTGGATTTTCTCCCCCTTTTTGGCAACAAGTACCAAAAACGAAGAGAGAGACATGGATACATGAATCAATATCCTCCAGGAGGAGGATAGGACGGAGGATATGATGGAGGGTATGAAGTGTAGTCAGGGAAGAGGGTCCTCATCACGTCCTCCTCGAATGTGGAGTCCCGAGGTGGCTCATCAGCCACAGAAAAAACAGATGCCGAAGATGTACGATGATCAGAAGGAGGTGGAGGGTGGTGATGGTAACCAGAGCCGGATGGCCTAGGGTCACCAGGAATGGGTCCCGGACCCGGGTAGGGAGGCGGAGGGTGAGAGGATTGTTGACCCGGATCCCCATGGTAGGGAGGCGGGGCAAACTGCCCGCGATCATCAACATAGGCTTCTTCTTCTTCTTCGTCGTCTGCTGACATAAATGGCACCCCGTAGGCCTGCTGGTGCCACTCATTGATCTCCGGGGGAGGAGGATGGAGAGGCACGTCAGGCGAGCGAGGGGCAAAGGGCACACCCAAAGTGGAAGCTTGACGACGAAGATTGTCGTCAGTCTCCCGCTGATGCCTTGCCACCTCATGGACATCAGCATAAATGTTGCGGCACATGGAGAAAAACGCCACAAACCCATGGACCAAACGAGCACCCATCCCTCGGCCACGACCTCGACCACGACCACGAGCACGTGGCATAGGAGATCCGCGACCAGGAGAGGGACGTGAGGCAGCAACGGGGCGAGAGGAAGATGGATGATGGGGAGGCTGGGGAGGTGGCTCAGTGGAGGAGGCAGGGCCTCCAGACCCTGAGGGAGCCCGCTTCGTACAAGCAGCTGGGTTGGAGGAATCAACCCAGTAGGGTACGTAGCGGGAGTGTTTGACTGGTTTTTTGAAGTGGGTCTGGGTGACCACTTCGATCATCTTCATGATAAAGGGTGCATGAAGACACCCTCTGAGAGGAGACCAGGAAGCACGGACGATCTCTTCCCAGATCATGTCAAACACATTGATGCGGGCGAGACTATTGGGAGCAAGGAGGAGAAGGAAGACTCGACTCTCCCCAAGGACGTTCATTTGATTTCCGCCCTTCGGGAGAACGGTCATCCTGGACAAGGAAGTAAGGTACCTGTAGTACCTATGCATGTTAGCGGTCGTCCAGAACTCCCGCTCATTAGAGACATGAATAAATTTCGTCTCTTCCCGCATGGGCAGCCTAATGTTATGCACTCGCATGTTGCTGCCCTGAATATCTGCATCAGAGAAGCCCAGAATATGGGCAAAACGACGATAACTGACTTTGTGCCAGTTACCCTGGATGAAGAAATACATGACTGGGTAATCATACCCATCGGCTTCCTCATCTACTTTCTTTATCCAGAGGGTGGCATAAAACTGAGCTACCACCTCGTCGTTCCAGGGGTATTCCATGGTCATAATGTTTCTTAACCCCTTTCTCTCTAAGTTTTGGAGAGCTGACGTCATGTCAGCATCTCCCATATTCTCACATCCCTCCCAGTCTATAAACCTATGCCTGACGACTGGGTGTTTCTTGGATAGAATGACAGAATTATAGAAGTCAGCCTGGAAAAGGTTCCAGAACCGAGGGTCCTGGACACCAGGATGACGAGGAGTGAGAGTAGGATTGGTGAACCTCAGGCGCTGAAGGGTGTCTATTCCCTTCAGAGAGAAGTCGACAGGAGGTTCATGTGGACCGCGGGTGACGTTCGCCGGATGCATGTGCAGTCCGGTGACGTAGAGAGCATCTGGCGCCGGAAGGTCGATGAAGTCGTCGAAAGCCCCATCCTCCTCCTGGCAGGGAGCATACCCAGAGGAAGACGTGCTACGACGAGGTCGAGAGGTGCCAACCTTTTGGCGTCTCCCGCGAGTCGGCTACGAGGGCATGGAAGAACCCTCTCCATCCATCCTACCAGAGCCACATCCTCTCTTAGAGAGGGAGCGACGAGGCGGAGGAGAGGGGACGGGAGATTCCTCCTGAATCTCGTCCGAGTCGCTGCTAAACTCAATCACGGAAGGGTTGCGACGACGCACCATGATTGGAGAGGTTTTGGAGCTGTGAACCGGTTGAGGTGAGTGAGAGAGAAGGCTCTAAATGTTGCGAAGAGACTAAGGCGAGAGTGGTTGGAGTGAGAGAAGAGAAGGGGAGTGTCAAATATATATAGGCAGTTGAGCTAGTCCTTAGGACCGGTTCAACCGCCCCCCATGGGCCAGTTCAACTGCTTCTGACCAGTGCGGTCAGAGAGCCAGAAACAGCAGAGGGAAAACGCCAAAAAAATTCAAATTTCTGACGCAGGATTCTGAAAAGGTGTACTGCAGAGATTCCATGCGCCACAAAAAGTCAAAAAGTTCTGCGCAGATGAGACCGGACGACAAAAGAAAAAGCTGCGCTGCCCAAAAAAAATAATTTTGCGCGAGCAGACTGCTGCGCGGAAGCGACCGGACAGTAAAAAATAATTCTGCGTTAGCTGACTGCTGCCCGGAAGCGACCGGACAGGCCAAAAGGAAAAAAATTCCTGCGCGCCCTGCCGCCCTGACACTTCTGCGCGGAAGTGACCGGACAGAAAAAAAATTCCTTGCTGCGTGGGCTGACACAGTTGAGCGGACAACGACCGGACAGGCCAAAAGAAAATTTCTGCGCGCCTGACGCTGCTGCGCGGCAGCGACCGGACAGCCCCAAAAAAAATCTGCGCGCCCTGCAGCTGACCGGATGCGACCGGTCAGGCCAAAAATCTGCGCGCCCTGACACTTGAGCGTGGCTGTGACCGGACGAAAAAAAATTCTGCATGGCTTGCTGCGCGGCAAAAAAAATACTGCACGACTGGAAAAAGCTGCAGCTGACAGACCTGCGCGGACAGACCTGCGCTGACCGGTCAGAGACCGGTTCAACCGGTCTTCAATGCCGGTTCAACCGGTTTTGGCCAGGATGGTCCTGGTAAAATCTGGTTAAAAACAGCTGAGCTGAAGTTCAGCTCCGAAGTTCAGCTGACCTCCTATAGCTGAACTAGAAAGTTCAGCTGGCCAAGCTAGTTGAGCTTCAAGTGAAAAGTTTTTAAAAAATCTTAGCACTAAAATTCATTCGAATTTTAACATTTCCACGAAGTTTTGAAAGATTATCACAAAGCTTTAAAACTATCAATCAAAAATAGTGAATCAAACAATCTGTGTGTCCGTTTTCAAGTTAAGTTACGAGAATCCAAGATATTTAATTCACTCCTAAGAAAGCAAAACTTAGTCTCATCGAGGGGTTTTGTGAAGATATCGGCTAGTTGATTTTCGGTGCTCACATGAAACAATTCGATATCTCCTTTGGCTTCGTGGTCTCTCAAGAAATGGTGTCTGATGTCAATATGTTTAGTTCTAGAGTGTTGCACTGGATTGTTTGCAAGTTTTATGGCACTCTCATTGTCACACAAAAGTGGAATTTTGTTAAACTCACAACCAAAATCTCTAAGGGTTTGCTTCATCCATAACAACTGTGCACAACATGCCCCAGCTGCTATGTACTCAGCTTCTGCAGTGGAAAGTGCAACACAATTTTGTTTATTGGAATTCCATGATACTAAGGACCGCCCAAGGAATTGGCAAGTCCCAGTAGTGCTTTTTCGATCTACTTTGCAACCGGCATAATCTGAGTCAGAGTAGCCAAGTAAATCGAAAAGGGAGCCTTTGGGATACCATAATCCTAGGTTTTGGGTGTGAACTAAGTATCTTAGAATTCTCTTAACTGCTACAAGATGGCAATCTTTAGGGTTTGCTTGAAAGCGTGCACACATGCAAACACTCAACATGATATCAGGTCTAGATGCACATAAGTAAAGCAATGATCCTATCATTGATCTATATAATTTTTGATCTACAGGTTTACCTTCCTCATTTAGGTCGAGATGTCCATTTGATGACATTGGAGTCTTGGCGTGTTTTGCTTTTTCCATGCCAAACTTCTTGAGCATATCTTATGTATATTTGGTTTGGCATAGAAAAGTACCTTCCTTTAGCTGTTTGACTTGAAATCCCAGGAAGTATTTAAGCTCGCCCATCATAGACATCTCAAACCTGTTTGTCATTACTTTGCTAAACTCCTCACAAAATTTTTTATTAGTACTACCAAATATAATGTCATCAACATATATTTGGCACACAAATAATTCATTGTCAACTTTGCGAGTAAATAATGTAGAGTCAGCTTTTCCTATTGTAAACTCATTCTTAATTAAAAAATCTTTAAGGCAGTCATACCAGGCTCTAGGGGCTTGTTTAAGCCCGTAGAGTGCCTTGTGAAGTAAATAAACATGGTTTGGCTTCTTTGGATCTTCAAAGCCCGGTGGTTGCTCCACATAGACCCTCTCTTGTAGTGGTCCATTTAGAAATGCGCTCTTGACATCCATTTGATATAGCTTGAAATCATGGTTAGTAGCATAGGCAATTAATATTCTAATTGACTCTAACCTTGCTACCGGCGCATATGTTTCACCAAAATCAAGTCCTTCCACTTGAGTGTAGCCTTGGGCAACCAACCGTGCTTTGTTTCTTGCAACTACGCCATGTTCATCTTGTTTGTTCCTAAAGACCCATTTAGTCCCAATCACATTTTGTTTGGGTCTTTGGACTAAGGACTAGACTTCATTCCGGGTGAAGTTGTTCAACTCCTCTTGCATGGCGATTATCCAATCCGGATCACCCAATGCTTCTTCAACCTTAATTGGCTCAAGAGAGGAAACAAACGAGTAAAATTCACAAAAATTAGCTAAACGAGATCGAGTTGTTACCCCTCTCCTGATGCTACCCAGGATGTTGTCCACCGGATGGTCCCTTTGAATGGTATGATGGACTCTAGGATGAGGCACTGATGGTTGTCTTTGTATTTGCTCCTCTTCATCATTCACTTGATCAAGAGGTACTTCACCATTAACACTTTCGTGTTCATCTTCTACCACAGTTGGCATCCTTTGGAATTGATGATTTTCTTCAAGACTTAGATGACTTGAGGTTGATGGGTTTGCTTGGGTGGAGGATTTGTCACCCACCACCTTTGCACCCACATCAACAACCTCATTGGTCATCCACAAAGTTCCTTCCTCATCATCCTTTTCTTGAGGTCTCACTTCACCTATTGCAAGTTTCTTTATGGCCTCACAAGGTAGTTCTTCATTTCCTATAGTGCCATTAGAAACATGCCCTTGCGAGCCATTAGACTCATCAAATGTCACGTCTATCGCTATTTCAACAAGACCGGTGGTATTGTTGAAAACGCGATATCCATGCGCATTTGATGCATAACCAAGCAAGAAACCCTCGTCCACTCTAGGAGCAAACTTTGAGCTCTTGACTTTCTTGTTAAGAATAAAACACTTATAACCAAATACTCTAAAATAATCAACTTTAGGTTTGTTACCAGTGAGAAGCTCATAAGCAGTCTTTTTGTAGATCTTGTGAAGATAGAGACGGTTGATTGCATGACAGGCGATGTTGACCGCCTCCTCTACCCAAAAATTGTCAGGTGTCTTGTACTCATCCAACATGGTTCTAGCTGCTTCAATTAAAGTTCGGTTCTTTCTCTCCACAACACCATTTTGTTGTGGAGTGTAAGGAACTGAGAACTCATGTTTTATTCCTTCTTCGCCTAAAAATTCTTCGACACCTGTGTTCTTGAATTCCGTCCCATTATCACTTCTCACTTTCTTGATTTTGAGCTCAAACTCATTTTGAGCTCTCCTCATGAATTTCTTCAATATCTCTTGAGTTTCACCTTTATCACTTAAAAAGAAAACCCAGGTGAATCGAGAAAAATCATCAACAATGACTAAACCATACTTACTACCACCAATGCTAATGTAAGCCACAAGTCCGAAGAGGTCCATGTGAAGAAGCTCCAATGGCCTCTTTGTTGTGACCACATTCTTTGATTGATGTGGGACTCCATGTTGCTTTCCTGCTTAGCATGCGCCACAAACCCTATCTTTCTCAAATACAACATTTGTTAGTCCAATGATGTGATTATCCTTTTGAAGTTTGGCCAAATTCCTCATACCGACATGGGCTAGCCGGCGATGCCATAGCCAACCCTTGTCGGACTTTGCCACTAAACAAGTCTCAGGCGTCACTTTACTTGTTGTGAAATCAACAAGATAAAGCTTGCCCTTCAAGCGACCCGTAAAGGCAACTGAGGAGTCCTCCCTTCTAAGGATCTTCACATCCACATCAGAAAATAAACAATTATAACCCATTCCACAAAGTTGTGAAACGGACAACAAATTGTAGCTTAAAGAATCTACCAATAAAACATTTGAAAGTGATTGTTGGTCATAGATAGGAATTTTACCAATACCAATCACCTTACTCTTGCCACTATCTCCAAACACAATTTCTTGTGCTTCTTGAGTTAGTTGCAATGAATGAAACATGTCTTTCTCCCCGGTCATGTGATTTGTACATCCACTGTCAAGCACCCAACTTGACCCACCAGAGGAGTAGACCTGCAAAACAAGTTTAGGCTATGCTTTTAGGTACCCAAATTGAATTGGGTCCTACAGTGTTAGTTATAGCCTTGGGTACCCACACACTTCTTTTCATGACTTTTCTTTTAGTGTAGGCACCCACATATTTGACAACCAATTTCCCTAAATCCCAAGTCAACATATAATCACAAAGATAAGAGTGAGAAATGGGAGCATTAAATTGTTGTCCACTTGAGGATCCCACTTCCTTCATCTTACTCTTTGTGGAACTCAAGTTTACCTTTACTTGAGGTGACTTGTCATTTGAGGAGTGAATCCTCCCCAAGGCATCATATAGGGTGGTTCCCTCTATGAACTTGGGGGATCTCCACCCCTTATGCACTGTGCTAGGGTTTTCCTTGGATGAGTTGAACCCAAGCCCCCTTCTTCCATTGTTGGGCTTTAGGGACTTGTACTTGGGTTCAACTTTCTTTAACCCATCATTGCTAGAGCATCTTTTCAAAATTCCTTTGACCTTCACCTGTGGGCTATTCTTCCTTGCATGGTTAGTTAGACAACAAGAAGCATGATATTTGGCACAATGTTTGCAAAAATTATCATTTAAGGAGCTAGACTTAGATTCAATCACTAAAGATGAGGCATTGATGTTCTTGCAATTTTCAAGTTGCACTTGAAGTTCTTGATTTTGAACATTCAAGCTTAACATGCTTGTTTCAAGTGCATTCTTTTCATTTGCAAGATTAGCTATAAAGGTTTTCATATTAATTACTTCTTTATCTTTATTCTCTATAGTTATCTTGACTAAAGATACTTCCTTAGTCAAGACATCTAGCATTTCATCTTTATTGTGAAGCAATTCTTGAAGCTCTAGGTTCCTTTCCTTTTCAAGAATAAGCAAGTCTTCTTGAGAATCAAGAGTTGCTTTTCTTTTATCTAGCTTCTCCATTAATTTGGTGATAACATTGTATCCATTCAAGCCAAATTCTTTAATCATTTTATTTTTCATGGCAATTTGTTCATCATCATTTGGAAAATCATTACTAAATAAGGTTACCTTATCTCCTTTTGCCATGAGGCAAGTTGGAGTGTAGGAGTCGTCTTGTAGGTTGGTGAAGAGTTGCGAGCTTGATGTAGATTGGATGGCCACGTTTGCCACCACTTCCTCTTCCTCGGAGCTAGAACTCTCTTCATCGGAGTTCCATTCTTCACCAATATGGGCTTGACCATATTTCTTCTTCTTGAAGTATCCCTTGGTCTTGCCTCCCTTTTTGAACTTGTCCTTCTTGTATTCCTTCTTGGCTTCTTGTTCCTTCTTGTTAGGACAATCCGCTATGAAATGACCGGTTTGGCCACATTCATAGCATGCCCTCTTCTTTCCTTTCCTTTGGAACTTGTCATTTTTCCTTACAAATTTCTTGAATGTTTTGATGAACATAGCTGTGTCTTCATCACTTGAGCTATCTTCATCACTTGAGGTCTCGACCACTTTCTTTGCTTTATGGTCTTTGTTCTTCTTGGGGTTGTCTTGTTCATTAGTGATCAAGGCATGAGAGTCTCTTGTCTTGATAGGGGCTTCTTCGAACTCGTGTTGTTGAATCTTTGCAAATAATTGATGAGGCGTCATATCCTCATAGTCATCATGATCCCTAATCATCCTTGCAAGACTTTTATCCTTTTCTTTATATGCTCTCATGAATAATCTTGTGACCTTGGAGTCACTCCAATCTTCACTCCCAAGCACTCTTATTTTGTTTACTAACACCATCAACCAGTCAAAGAGTGATTGAAGCGACTCACCCTTTGTCCAATCATATCTTGCAAGCTCACTCTCCAAAGCTTCAACTCTATGTCTCTTAGCTTTGGGATCTCCCTCATGTGACATTTTAAGAATATTCCAAATGTCACGGGCATCTTCTCTTCCTTGAACTTTCCGGTATTCTTTCGGACAAAGACTTCCTTTAATTATGCTCACTGCTTGAGCATTACGATGAACCTCTTGCATCATTTCTGGAGTCATCTCTTCTCCTTGGGCGGGCTTAAACATACCTACATTGACAATCTCCCAAAGACTAGGATGCACACCGATTAAATGCGACTTCATCTTGTCGGCCCACTCGTCATAGTTCAACTCACTAAGAGTTGGTAACTTTCCAAGTGGGGCGGAAGAGAAGTTGAGGATAAAATTTCTAGAGTAATCGAATTGAACTTTACTAAATTCGTTACCTTTGCTTTTGGTAGATGATCCCTCGGTGTTGAGACTTACCTTGCTCAACACCTTCGACACCAAAAGATCCACTAGATCGTCATTGTAATCAAATTTTCCTTTACCTTTATCTTCTTCGGCCTTTCTTCTTGATTCTTCTTCTTCGGCCTTTTTCTTAGCATCTTCCTCTTTCATTTTGAGGAACATCTTCTCGGCAATCTTCATGGCAAGGTCGAGGACCTTGGGGTCCACTTCCTCACCGGAAGATGTGATGGGGATTTCTTCGAGGAGAGGATCCACATGGTCCCGTTGAGTAGACATGATCGTTTCCTCACGCGGTTAAGCGTAAAACGAGGTACGAAGCTTTGATACCAATTGAAAGTAGCCTAGAGGGGGGTTAATAGGCTAATCTGAAAATCTTCACAACAAACTTCGAAAGATTGTTAAATACACAGTTCGAATGGTGCAGGCCGGTTCAACAGCTGCGTGCGCAAGTTGAACCACTCTGAACCAATCCAACTGTTTTATAAACTTTAGACTAAAATCTACTCGAAAAAGTATTTCGCGAGTTCTTGTGAGAAGTAATATATAGCTAAGTTGGGATGAAAAGATGAATATGTAAAGGCTATTTCACTTCTAGATAAACTCTACGGAAAAAATCTTTATGTCAATCTTGCAAGTAAAAATATCTCAAGTTAAAACAAGCAAGAACACAAGACACAAGATTTAATCCGAGGTTCGGCCACACCACAAAGGTGTCCTACTCCCCGTTGAGGAGCCCACAAAGGGTCGGGTCTTTTTCAACCCTAATCCTCCAAAAGCCGGCCACAAAGGTCAAGGCAATTTCTTCTTATCTTAGCTCAAAGAGTGGGTGATACAAACTTCTTGGGGTCGTCCACAACTTTGGAGACTCCCAAGCAACCTCAAAAGATCTTGAAACCTAGGGTTTCAAGAACACCAAGAAAGCACAAGAGGGGTTTGCACAAGCTCAAGTCTTTGTAAAAGAGATGGGAGAGGAAAACCAAATCGTGAGCACAAGCACAAACCTCACACCCAAGAGCTCCTCCAACAAGGTTGAATCTTGAGGAAGATTTAAGTGTGAGAGAGATGGAGAGATGAGTGTTTTGTCTCAAGTTAGATGAGCAATAAATGAGTGAGTGTTTAGCCGTATTGAAGAAGAGAGAGAGGGTTCTATTTATAGTCACGGCTCAAAAACTAGCCATTTGACCAGAAACCACGCCGAAAACCGATTGAACCGCCTCCTAGGGCGGTTGAACCGCACCTAACAGGTTAGCAGACTGTCTGCCAGTCTGACTGCCAGACTGACTGGCAGACTGACCTGCAGGCGGGTCAGACAAGTCAGGACCGGTTGAACCGCCCCCTGACACCCCTGGCGACCTGACTGCCAGTCTGACTGGCAGACTGCAGATCAGAAGTCAGAGGGTCAGAGACCAGTTGAGCTACCCCCTAGGACCAGTTCAGCTGGTCTAGACCAGAGAGTTTTGGAGAGAAAACCCTAGCTCAGCTGCCCGGGGGCAAGTTCAGCTGGGTATGGTCAAAGAGGTCCACAGCTGAAGTTGAAGTTCAGCTGGAGTTGAAAGTTCAACTCAGCTGAAGTTCAGCTCAGCTGAAAAGCTCAGCTGCAGCTGAAGAAGCTCATCACAGCTGAAGTTAAGTTCAGCTGGAAAGCTTAGCTGCAGTTGAAGAAGTTCAGCTGCTTTTCAGCAAGAACACTCTAGGTTTCTCAACCCTAACCATGGTCAACCAAATAATGTTAAAGTGATTTTTGGTTTTCAAAAATAGCTTTTGAATTTAGGGACTTGAGCTATAGCAAACACCTATACCTGTGCGGAAAAGAACAAGGAAGAATTACATCATGCAACACAAGATTTTACATAATTTTTTATACGTCCGTTGCATGAAGTCCTTGGTGCTTCCTTAAGTTCCTGTTTCCTTCTAATCATACACTGAGAACAAAAACTGTTAGTACCCTTATTTGTTTTGTCATTAAATCACCAAAACCCTCACTTAGGGTTGATTGCACTTACAAAAGGCGACGAAGGGGCGTACAATAAAAAGTCGAGACGGTCCTCGATCGTCCTCTCGCTCCGTGCAGAGGCTCGGAGGTTGCTCTCGCACCAGGCTACGGCCAAATTGTTGACCATGTCGACAAACCAGCTTAAAAACTCAGAGCCTGACCATGCACCCGGGCTGCGGCCAGGCCGCATGAGAGAACAACAAGACCGACCGAGGAATCACAAGAAGAATTAAGACCTCAGAGGAGTCAAACCACTCCTCCGAGGCCTCGGGGGCTACACCCGACGGGTGCGCTCGCGCGCACCCATCGGAACAAAATATAACCCAGAAAGGCTAGTCACCTTGCAAAAAATCCGGCAGAACCTCCAAGTGAGTGCCTACACTCCCTTTGAGGCTCGGGGGCTACTGTCGGGTACCGTAATTAGGGGTACCCCCAATACTCCTAAGCATGGCTGGAAAAAAACCTTCAAAACAGACCGTAAAGACTGGTAAGCACAGCTCAAAGTTAAAGCCTCATCTACCAAGGGACACGATCTCGTCTCGCCCGAGCCCGGCCTCGGGCAAGAACAGTAGTCCCGGACGGATTCACGCCTCGCCCGAGGGCCTCCTCAGGCAGTGGGCGCACCCCCGGCTCGCCCGAGGCTAAGCTCGGGCAAACTTTGTCGTATAGCAACCTCGGCCAAATCGTCTTAACACCGACTGTATCGCATGCACATTTAATGCGGGGATCACCTGACACCTTATCCTGACACGCGCGCCTCAGTTGGCAAGGTCGAAATGACCGTAGTCACTTTGCCCCTTTACTGATCGTTCTGACAGGAAAACAACACTATTCACCCCGTTCGGACTACTGTGCCAACCACCAGGGTAAGACTAACAACAGTAAGTCACGGCCTCTCCCAAGTTCAGCCTCGCGCCCGACCCCAGGCCTCGGCCTCAGCCTCGGCCTCGGGAGAAGGTCTCCGCCTCGCCCGACCCCAGGCCTCGGCCTCGGGAGAAGGTCTCCACCTCGCCCGACCCTAGGCCTCGGCCTCAGCCTCGGCCTCGGGAGAAGGTCCCCGCCTCGCCCGACCTCAGCCTCGGCCTCGGAAGGAGTCACAACCTCGTCCGACCTCAGCCTCGGCCTCAGGAGAAGTCACTGCCTCGCCCGACCTCGGCCTCGGACCGACTACGCTACAGGGGATACATCATTACCCTACCCCTAGCTAGCCACCTCAGGCTACGAAGGAACAAGACCGGTGTCACATATAGATTACTCCGACAACAGGTAATGATGGTTCCCTGCATGCGTCCATGACGTCGATTGTTCTTAGCTCTCTACAAAGGCAAAGAAACGTCAGCAGGACCCAGGGCCGCACCGCCAGCTACGCTTCTACAAGGCTCAAGCACTTCTCCGCCAGCCACGTTAGCACATAGCTACACCCCCATATGTACAGCTGGACCATCCCCTTGTATCTATAAAAGGGGATGTCCAGGGCCTTCCCAAGGCACGCGGAGGAGGCTAACTTAGACGGCCCACTTCAAGGCCAAACCCTCTCTCGCGAAGCTTGTAACCCTGCTACAAGCACCCCGGTGCAAGATAATATAAGCCTCATCCCCCCTCTTGTGTTTCATCTTGCATCAATCCATCTGGGCAGAGACAAGCAGCGTCAAATTCACTAGTCGGTTGAGGGTCCTCGCGGGTCCAAAATGCCGACACTATCATTGTTCCAAAAATTCAGTTACTAAGAGACAGACTAAGAAAAGGTAAAGATATTTGTACTTTAGAGTGATAGAATGCAATTACTGATTGTAGTTTGACGGCTTCCATATATGCAAGATCGATACAAGGATACAAGCAACTGGTAAGTTTAGAGTAGATGTCTGCGTATCTACTATATATTATTGTCAACGGATAATCAACAACTGCCGATGCAACATTATATATTGCATATAAAAATGTTTTAGAGAAGTCTGATTTGTTACTGTTTGAACCTATCTTGATTTCTACGTCATGTGTTAGACTTTTTCTAAAAAAAGTAAATGCAGAGGCTTGAGTAAATTATGTTTGAAGTTATGTGTGCTAATTTTGTGACTGATTGATATGTTTTTACTATTTCGCAGCCTTTAAAAGGAAAACTTCTGGTTAGCTACAAAATATTTATAGTACTGAAAATAGACAAGGAATATGACTTGAGTAACTAGGAAACTATGATGAATTTATTTTGGATCATCTGATTTTGCTAACATAGACATAGAAATCTAGGCATTATTTAGGTAACCAAAGGCTTTTACAGAAGATCAAATTCAATGCTTTCAAACAAGTAAATTTAGGAAAGGAGCAATTTCATGGATGAAGCCCTTCAGTCACTGAATTTTAGTACAACAAAAAATGAACTATGAGTATGTATCTGATGGCAGCCCAATAAAAAGCATGTGACTTTAGAGAACTGTAGTTTTTTTATTTTTTCTCATTTGTTTGAATTCCTATGAAAAGCATATTACCTAGCCGATTTACATAGCGGCTGCTAAATTCGTTTGACATAATAAATCTCATAGGGCAAACTTTTGCGCAGTGGAAATAGGCATATGGAATGTTTGAAAACCAAAAAGGAAGACTCCAATGATACAATCCTATATCCATTGAGAAAAAAATAAACTGAAGCCAGTTACTAAACTAATGGCATCAGGTTCTTACAACAAGTTCATGCAACAAATTCATACAAGTTTTGGATGCATTTTATGTTACCAGAGGCTGCATGTCAAATGTTAAATTAAAATATTGCCGCAGACCAGTCTATATTAGGTTCAAAGGTCACACGTGCTAAGTTAAAAGATCGTTGCAGATAGCAGGAGGAAATCAGTTTGTAACCATGTCCATCAACATCTTGTCTGATTGTGTCGAGCTACTCGCGTGATACAATTTAATATTGATAGAAATACCCAAAAATCTATTGGTGCTCTTTGGCAAGGAAATAATAATAAGTATGATATCCTTTTTCTGGTTCAGATCATTTTTTATTAGGCTACTTATAAGATTGTAGCTCCTCAGATGTTCCCATTTAGAGAAGTTATTAACCTTTAGAGAATAAATTGTTAACCGGCTGGTAATTTGAGTATGCTTCCTCTACAGTGTGGTTGATCACTGTAATGGAAAATTATTTTGCAATGTTCTCAATTATATAAGACTTATCAAATTTATAGCCACTTTTGTCTGGTTACCTTTTGGACGCAGAGGAGGAGCAAGATCAAGGAGAAGATGAAGGCTTTGCAGAGCTTGATACCGAACTCAAACAAGGTCAGTGGAAATCGAGAAGAGCCTCCCCCGTCATGAATCGAATGTTGTTGGGAGTGTGTTCGTTATGGGTATGAGTTTAAAAATTATGTTTCTGTTGTTATATTTTCTTGATCTGCAGATTGACAAGGCATCCATGCTTCATGAGGCCATCGAGTATCCGAAGACATTGCAGTATATTTCTTTTTACGGAATTTCAAATAAGACTTTAGTTACTCCTTTCAGTTAAATTGTCATGATTTAAATCAAAGAAGTCCTAAAAATATTACTGCACAAAATTCTTAGCATTTGTATAAATTTTCTCCCCTTCTCCATTGAGAACAACTAAGTTATTTTGCTACATCTCTTATATTAAAACTTGTTGGGCGTTCCTTTTCTCTCCGCCTTCCACAGGCCACGTGTTTCACAGACTTTTGACATTTCCCCCACCTCATAGAAGCTTACATACTAACGACAAACACTTGAATTTGTATCCGTTCTGGCTAATCTTTTCTACAAAACAGAAGAGGGATTGTTGACCTCTTTTGTATGAAATTACTAATGAACTTGTATTACTTGATGCAACTGAAATAAATTATTTTCGTACAATTTAATACAAAAAAATTCTGACGACTTAAAAGAAAATAACAAGCAACCTGCTATGACTCCCCAAATGTTTGACTAGGAAATGATTTGGGTTGAAATCTTGCATATAGTTCTGATCTGCATTAAAATTTTGTCTGCTACAGTTGGTCGGCTGTCGTACCCTTCCTTGGGCTAAGGCCAATCTTAACTACCCCGCACAAGCACGCATCATATCTGCATGTATCATTCTACAGGAAAATAGGTATTGATCTAACGTAGTTGTATTGAGATTTAGCTCACTGCTCAGATTACTAACTAGAGAATACCTTCTGATCCAACAACATGCTTTGAGCCGAAGAATGATATGTAGGGCGCCCTATATATTTTGTGTGAAACAAATCAAGAAGCTTGTCTGCTTGCTTTCTTGGTGTAGTTTAAGGGAACTTTGTTTAAGTGAACTTTGTTTTCCAGCAAGGATTGATTTTTTTGGGTGACATACTAAAGATATTACTTACTACTCAGTGTCAATATTGGTACTAGAGTATATAGGAATTGTAGTTCAATAGCCTAATTTGTTATGCTAGACTTTTATACATGTTCAATAGCCTGATTTGTTATGCCGGATTTTATTGACTACGCCAAGATGCAATTTGTTATGACGGTAGCTGTTGGGGGCCTTCGGCTTCCTAAGGTCCTCAAAAACGTGATTTAACAATGTTTCTGGAGTATAATACATGAGCAGGTACCTTCGGACTTGGACCCTTCGGACTTGAGTCAAAATCACAATGTGAAGAAGCACAAGGGAAACGAAGGATGGAACAGAGCCGAAGCTGTGCGCAAGGGAGCTTCGACATGATGACAGGAAAAAGGAAACCGGCTTAAAGGGGAAAAGGCTATCTAGACCCCGATGAATTACTATAGAGTTATTAGCAAATGCAAAGGGTCTGAATGTAATTTTACATGGGTTGCGACCCGTGCCTATAAATAGATGAACAGTACTCCCGTACTATTCACGTTGACTGGACATCTTTGCCTTTGCGTCACGCTTGTATTTTCACTTTCTTTCAAGTCAAAGGTACTTTTGTAATTTGTTAACATTCCTATTTTTCCTTAATAATAAAATAAAAATGAGTTGATGATAATAAATGACTGTTGATATTATCTTTTACACCTCATATGTTTTCTTTTACTTGTTCATATGTTGCTTTGACGAAGGTACGTCCTTCTCAACCTTCGTCCGAAAAACATTATTTCTCAAAAGGGATATAATGCTTCGAAGGACGAAGGACTTTAACGTTTAACATTCTCTGTGTTGCCTTGTTCTTAACTCATAGCATTTGAGAACAAGTCCCCAACATTGGCGCCCACCTCCGGTGAACCCTTTTCGACCACCTTCGGCAAGCATCGACCTTCGTCATGCCGCCAAAGAAAGCTTCAACAACAGGGGCTGCCGCTCAACAGCCGCTGGACCCGAATCAGGAGACCCTTTCTCTTCGGGAGGCTCGAAGCCAGAAGAGGAAGGCCACCAGTCCAACACCTCAGGAGGACGACTTGGACCAAGAAATCAGGAATATGGAGATGCTTCATCAACAAGTGCAAATGAAGAAGGAAAAGATGGCTCGTCTAGCTGACCTACAAAGATAGATAGACGAAGCCTCTGAAGAAGTTCGTCATCTTACTCAAGATGAGCAGAATCGAAGGCCCCAGTACAGAGAGCTTCACCAAGAGGGCTTCGTCAACGAAGATGACTGGTATGAAGATTTCCATCATGGAAATTTTGCCTTTGATGATGCTTCTCCTTTGTCAGCAGAATTGCAGGCTACACCTTGGCCCCCGTCTTACAAACCACCTCAGCTCCCCATGTATGATGGACACTCAGATCCGAAGCAATTTCTGATGAGCTACGAAGCAACCATATCTTCATATGGTGGCAATACTGCAGTCATGGCGAAATCTTTCGTCATGGCAGTCAAAAATGTTGCACAAACCTTGTACTCTTCTCTTCAGCCAGGAACAATCACATCATGGCAAAAGCTGAAGGACATGCTCATCACCAGTTTCCAAGGGTTTCAGATGAAGCCGGTCACTGCTCAAGCTTTGTTCCAGTGCACCCAGGATTATGAAGAATACCTTCAAGCGTATGTCCGAAGGTTCTTACGACTGAGGGCACAGGCGCCAACGGTGCCCAACGAAATTGTTATTGAGGCCATGATTAAGGGGCTTCGGCCAGGACCTACAGCCCAATACTTCGCCAGGAAACCCCCTCAGACCCTGGAGAAAATGCTTCAAAAGATGGATGAATAGATCCGCGCAGATAATGACTTTCGACAAAGAAGGGAGGAAGCTTACAGGTTCTCTGAAATGACCAGGGCTTCAGAGGGAGAGTCCACCCTAGACACGTCAGATCAATCCACTCTACTCAGAATGACGACAGGGGAAGTCAGCAACAGAGGCCACAGTATTCCTCCCAGGCTTCGGGGCAGCTATCCATGGCCCCCAGCTCCAAGGGGCAGAGGCGCCAGGGGCTTCGGAGGAAGGTTTGGGGATCAACCCAGGAAAATTTATTGCCTATTCTGCGGTGAGGACAAGGGCCATACTAACAGGATGTGCCATGTCACCATCCAGAAACAGAAAGAGATAGCAGAAGTTGCAGTCCAACAGAGTCAGCCGAAGCAGGTTATGCATACTGGTTCGTACCACTCACCGTACATTCCAGAGTATGTGGGTAACCATCCTGCAGTTTCTGTTGCTTCGGCAAGCCAACCTCAGGCATCTTGGCAACAGCCTCCACCTCCACCACCAATGCAACCCGCTTATCCCTAAGGCCAGCAGCCAGAAGGGAGCCAACACACTCACCAGCAGCGAGACTTCAAGGAGCAGTCCGAAGCTCGCACAGTCAACAGTACTGTGCCAGAATCGAAGCACATCTACTAGGAGATATCCTATCTCTGAAATAGTTTTTTACATTCGTTATCATTTACCTTTTTTAAATAAAGAGCAATCATTGAAAACCTAGTTCTTTTATTGTTTTCAATTTCTTGTAATAGCTTCGTCATTATCATAATGTAATATACCTTCTCATAAACCGATGAAGTTCCAAAAGTTTTGACGAAGCAACAAAAAGTCATTTTAAGGAACGCAGTGTAAGTTTTTGTCGGAGCAACAAAAGTCGTTCTTAAGGGAACACAACGTAAGTTTTCTGCTCAAAAGTCGTTCCAAAGGGAATGCAGAGCTTACAGCAAAAAATAAACGCTGATATCGCCGAAATAAAAGGCGAAGAAGCTCCTAAGGGAGGCTTACAACGAAAAATAAACGCTGATACCATCGAAATAAAAGGCCAAGAAGCTCCTAAGGGAGGCTTACAACGAAAAGTCAACGCTGATACACCGAAAAATAAGCGGTGTAGCCGAAAAATAAACGGCAAAGAGACTGTGTTCTACTATGGGAACGTGTGTGTATCTTCGGCACAAATATCATTTTGCATATCATGGCATCATCACATCATTCGCATAACATAACATCACACATCATATTGCATCAATGGCACAAGAGGGGAATACAATGTTAATCTTCGGAAATTGTTTCGAAGACATTGTGCCAAGGCACAAAATAAAGTTTGAAGAAGTATAGTTTCGTCAACCTTAGTATAAGAGAAGATCTATTGCTTACAAAGCATAATATTTTCGCGAATATGGATATTCTTCACGAAGCATGAAAAGAAGGGAAGGTGTTTTTTTCGCCAAAAGCTCAAAAACGATATGTATGTATGTAAAGTTTCATGCATCGTAAAGAACTAAATTACATACAGCTTATATATATATTACTTTCAAAACTATAGAATATTACACACTTTGTTCAGCAAATATTACATCAGTATTCCGAATGTTTTTACAGCAATAGCTATTCTTCTTTTAAAACTACTTCTGCAGCTTCGTTCAGTAGTTGATTCACAACTTTATCCATAATAGCTTCGTCCATCTTTGTAATTTCATCCTCCCTTTTTGCTTCGGAGTCGGTTAATAACTCAAAAGGCTCCAGGGGAGGAGATGGTTCAGCTGCGATACAAAACATGAATAAGTTTGAAGTTACAGAAATAAAACATAAAGTCAAAAGCAATTAGATAATACCTATCCGCCTTTCAAGCTCTGCAGTTTTTTCGATTGTCTTTGATGCTTCTCTAGCATCATGAGTATCTTTTTCACTTTTCTTTATAATTTCGTGAGCCATCCCTCGGCCACCATTTTCCCAGATGTCGGTGAAAAACTTTCTGCTAACTAAGCTTGCTTCGGCCGAGGGGTCTTTTGTATCTTCAATAGAAAACACAGCTTCGGCTTGGGCCAAAATCTTCACATGCTCGCATCCTGCCTTCTCTAAGATGGCCGCAATTCCCCTGGCACCTGAGAAGGCGCAGACATCTCCGCGGCCACTCAAAACTTCCTCAAAGGCTTCGGCTTCGCCCTTGATCCATTCGATTGGACCTTCGGGATCGCCTACTACGAAGTTGTCCTCATTTGAGTATGCGCCAATATTGGCGAAGCTGGTTTTTATCTTTTGTACACATGCCATAGATTTTTCATAGCATCTTTCTTTTGAAGAACGAAGCTCCACAACTATTTTTTCCCAGTGATTTTTCCAGTATTCACTAGCGTCTCTGAAAGTCACCTAGAGGGGGTGAATAGGGCGAATCTGAAATTTAACAACTTAAGCACAACTACAAGCCGGGTTAGTGTTAGACATAAATGCGAGTCCGAGAGAGGGCGCAAAACAAATCATGAGCGAATAAAGAGTGAGACACGATGATTTGTTTTACCGAGGTTCGGTTCTTGCAAACCTACTCCCCGTTGAGGTGGTCACAAAGACTGGGTCTCTTTCAACCCTTTCCCTCTCTCAATCGGTCCCTCGGACCAAGTGAGCTTCTCTTCTCAATCAAACGGGAACAAACTTCCCCGCAAGGACCACCACACAATTAGTGTCTCTTGCCTTGGTTACAATTGAGTTGTTCGCAAGAAAGAATGAAAGAAGGAAGCAATCCAAGCGCAAGAGCTCAAATGAACACAACAAATCTCTCTCACTAATCACTAAAGCTTTGTGTGGAATTGGGAGAGGATTTGATCACTTTGGTGTGTCTAGAATTGAATGCTAGAGCTCTTGTAAGTAGTTGGAAGGTGGAAAACTTGGATGACTTGAATGTGGGGTGGTTGGGGTATTTATAGCCCCAACCACCACAAAGTGGCCGTTGGAAGGCTGCAGTTGTATGGCGCACCGGACAGTCCGGTGCGCCACCGGACACTGTCCGGTGCGCCAGCCACGTCAGTAGACCGTTGGGGTTCGACCGTTAGAGCTTTGTCTTGTGGGCCCGCCTGGCTGTCCGATGGTGCACCGGACAGGCCTTGTAGGCTGTCCGGTGTGCCACCCGCGCGTGCTCTGCTCCTCTGCGCGCGCAGGCGCGCATTTAATGCGTTGCAGTCGACCGTTGCGCGTGAAGTAGTCGTTGCTCCGCTGTCACACCGGACAGTCCGGTGTGCACTGGACACTGTCCGGTGACTCACCGGACAGTCCGGTGAATTATAGCGGAACGGATTCCCGAAGCTGGCGAGTTCAGAGTTGCTCTCCCTTGGGGCACCGGACACTATCCGGTGAATTATAGCGGAGCGCCTCTCAGAATTCCCGAAGGTGTTGTGTTTAGCTTGGAGTTCCCTGGTGCACCGGACACTGTCCGGTGGCACACCGGACAGTCCGGTGCGCCAGACCAGGGCACACTTCGGTTGTCCCTTGCTCTCTTTGTTTGAACCCTTTTCTTGGTCTTTTTATTGGCTTATTGTGAACCTTTAGCACCTGTAGAACTTATAGACTAGAGCAAAGTAGTTAGTCCAATTATTTGTGTTGGGCAATTCATCCACCAAAATCAATTAGGAAATAGGTGTAAGCCTAATTACCTTTCAATCTCCCCCTTTTTGGTGATTGATGCCAACACAAACCAAAGCAAATATAGAAGTGCATAATTGAACTAGTTTGCATAATTGTAAATGCAAAGGTTACTTAGAGTTGAGCCAATATAAATTCTCATAGGATATGCATGGATTGTTTCTTTACTTTAACATTTTGGACCACGCTTGCACCACATGTTTTGTTTTTGCAAATTCTTTTGTAAATTCATTTCAAAGTCTTTTGCAAAGAGTCAAAGGTAAATGAATAAGATTCTTGAGAAGCATTTACAAGGTTTGAAATTTTCTCCCCCTGTTTCAAATGCTTTTCCTTTGACTAAACAAAACTCCCCCTCAATAAATTCTCCTCTTAGTGTTCAAGAGGGTTTTAAGATACCAATTTTTGAAGGTGCTACTTTCTCTCCCTTTTGAACATAATAAAATACCAATTTGAAAATCATGAGTTTTAAAATGAGGTGGTGGTGCAGTCCTTTTGCTTTGGGCTAATACTTTCTCCCCCTTTGGCATGAATCGCCAAAAACGGATACTTTGAGTGAAATATAAGCCCTTTCCTAACTACTTTCTCCCCTTTGGCAAATAAAACATGAGTGAAGATTATATCAAAAACGGAGAGTTGCTCGGAGCGACGGCGAAGGATGAGTAATTGAGTGGAGTGGAAGCCTTTGTCTTCGCCGAAGACTCCAATTCCCTTTCAATACACCTATGACTTGGTTTGAAATCCTCTTGAAAACATATTAGTCATAGCATGTATAAAAGAGACATGATCAAAGGTATACTTATGAGCTATGCGTGCAAGACATCAAAAGAAATTCCTAGAATCAAGAATATTTAGCTCATGCCTAAGTTTGTTAAAAGTTTGTTCATCTAGTGGCTTGGTAAAGATATCGGCTAATTGTTCCTTAGTGTTAATATATGAAATCTCGATATCTCCCTTTTGTTGGTGATCCCTTAAGAAATGATACCGAATGGCTATGTGTTTAGTGCGGCTATGCTCAACGGGATTATCCGCCATGCGGATTGCACTCTCATTATCACATAGAAGAGGAACTTTGGTTAATTTGTAACCATAGTCCCTAAGGGTTTGCCTCATCCAAAGTAATTGCGCGCAACAATGTCCTGCGGCAATATACTCGGCTTCGGCGGTAGAAAGAGCTACGGAATTTTGCTTCTTTGAAGCCCAAGACACCAAGGATCTTCCCAAGAACTGGCAAGTCCCCGATGTGCTCTTTCTATTAATTTTACACCCCGTCCAATCGGCATCCGAATAACCAATTAAATCAAATGTGGATCCCCGAGGGTACCAAAGCCCAAACTTAGGAGTATAAACTAAATATCTCAAGATTCGTTTTACGGCCGTAAGGTGAGCTTCCCTAGGGTCGGCTTGGAATCTTGCACACATGCATACAGAAAGCATTATATCCGGTCGAGATGCACATAAATAGAGCAAAGATCCTATCATCGACCGATATACCTTTTGATCGATGGATTTACCTCCCGTGTCGAGGTCGAGATGCCCATTGGTTCCCATGGGTGCCTTGATGGGCTTGGCATCCTTCATCCCAAACTTGTTTAGAATGTCTTGAATATACTTTGTTTGGCTAATGAAGGTGCCCTCTTGGAGTTGCTTCACTTGAAATCCCAAGAAGTACTTCAACTCCCCCATCATCGACATCTCGAATTTTTGTGTCATGATCCTACTAAATTCCTCACATGTAGATTCGTTAGTAGACCCAAATATGATATCATCAACATAAATTTGGCATACAAACAAATCATTGTCAAGAGTTTTAGTGAATAGAGTAGGATCGGCCTTTCCGACTTTGAAGCCATTAGTGATAAGGAAATCTCTTAGGCATTCATACCATGCTCTTGGGGCTTGCTTGAGCCCATAAAGCGCCTTAGAGAGTTTATATACATAGTTAGGGTACTCACTATCTTCAAAGCCGGGAGGTTGCTCAACATAGACCTCTTCCTTGATTGGTCCATTGAGGAAGGCACTTTTCATGTCCATTTGATAAAGCTTAAAGCCATGGTAAGTAGCATAGGCAAGTAATATGCGAATTGATTCAAGCCTAGCTACGGGTGCATAGGTTTCACCGAAATCCAAACCTTCGACTTGTGAATATCCCTTGGCCACAAGTCGGGCTTTGTTCCTTGTCACCACACCATGCTCATCTTGCTTGTTGCGGAACACCCACTTGGTTCCTACAACATTTTGATTAGGACGTGGAACCAAATGCCATACCTCGTTCCTAGTGAAGTTGTTGAGCTCCTCTTGCATCGCCACCACCCAATCCGAATCTTGTAGTGCTTCCTCTACCCTGTGTGGCTCAATAGAGGAAACAAAAGAGTAATGCTCACAAAAATGTGCAACATGAGATCTAGTGGTTACCCCCTTATGAATGTCACCGAGGATGGTGTCGACGGGGTGATCTCGTTGGATTGCTTGGTGGACTCTTGGGTGTGGCGGCCTTGGTTCTTCATCCTCTTTGTCTTGATCATTTGCATCTCCCCCTTGATCATTGTCGTCATCTTGAGGTGGCTCATCTTGTTGATCTTCTCCTTCATCAACTTGAGCCTCATCCCCATTTTGAGTTGGTGGAGATGCTTGCGTGGAGGAGGATGGTTGATCTTGTGCATTTGGAGGCTCTTCGGATTCCTTAGGACACACATCCCCAATGGACATGTTCCTTAGCGCGATGCACGGAGCTTCTTCATCACCTATCTCATCAAGATCAACTTGCTCTACTTGAGAGCCGTTAGTCTCATCAAACACAACGTCACAAGAAACTTCAACTAGTCCAGAGGACTTGTTAAAGACTCTATATGCCCTTGTGTTTGAATCATATCCTAGTAAAAAGCCTTCTACAGTCTTAGGAGCAAATTTAGATTTTCTACCTCTTTTAACAAGAATAAAGCATTTGCTACCAAAGACTCTAAAATATGAAATATTGGGCTTTTTACCGGTTAGGAGTTCATATGATGTCTTCTTGAGGATTCGGTGTAGATACAACCGGTTGATGGCGTAGCAGGCGGTGTTGACCGCCTCGGCCCAAAACTGATCCGAAGTCTTGTACTCATCAAGCATGGTTCTTGCCATGTCCAATAGAGTTCTATTCTTCCTCTCCACTACACCATTTTGTTGTGGGGTGTAGGGAGAAGAGAACTCATGTTTGATGCCCTCCTCCTCAAGGAAGCCTTCGATTTGTGAGTTTTTGAACTCTGTCCCGTTGTCGCTTCTAATTTTCTTGATCCTTAAGCCGAACACATTTTGAGCCCGTCTCAAGAATCCCTTTAAGGTTTCTTGGGTATGAGATTTTTCCTGTAAAAAGAATACCCAAGTGAAGCGAGAATAATCATCCACAATAACTAAACAGTACTTACTCTCGCCGATGCTTATGTAAGCTATCGGGCCGAATAGGTCCCTGTGTAGGAGCTCGAGTGGCCTGTCAGTCATCATGATGTTCTTATGTGGATGATGAGCACCAACTTGCTTCCCTGCCTGACATGCGCTACAAATCCTGTCTTTCTCAAAATGAACATTTGTTAGTCCAAAAATGTGTTCTCCCTTTAGAAGCTTGTGAAGATTCTTCATTCCAACATGTGCTAGTTGGCGATGCCAGAGCTAGCCCATGTTGGTCTTAGCAATTAAGCAAGTGTCAAGTTCAGCTCTATCAAAATCTACTAAGTATAGCTGACCCTCTAACACTCCCTTAAATGCTATTGAATCATCACTCCTTCTAAAGACAGTAACACCTACATCTGTGAAAAGACAGTTGTAGCCCATTTTGCATAATTGAGATACGGAAAGCAAATTGTAATCTAAAGAATCTACAAGAAAAACATTGGAAATGGAATGGTCAGGTGATATAGCAATTTTACCCAATCCTTTGACCAAACCTTGGTTTCCATCCCCGAATGTGATAGCTCGTTGGGGATCTTGGTTTTTCTCGTAGGAGGAGAACATTTTCTTCTCCTCTGTCATGTGGTTTGTGCACCCGCTATCGATGATCCAACTTGAGCCCCCGGATGCATAAACCTACAAAACAAGTTTAGTTCTTGACTTCAGGTACCCAAATGGTTTTGGGTCCTTTGGCATTAGATACAAGAACTTTGGGTACCCAAAACACAAGTCTTTGATCCCTTGTGTTTGCCCCCAACATATTTAGCAACTACCTTGCCGGATTTGTTAGTCAAAACATAAGAAGCATCAAAAGTTTTAAATGAAATGCTATGATCATTTGATGCACTAGGAGTTTTCTTCTTAGGCAATTTTGCATGGGTTGATTGCCTAGAACTAGATGTCTCACCCTTATACATAAAAGCATGATTAGGGCCAGAGTGAGACTTCCTAGAATGAATTCTCCTAATTTTGCTCTCGGGATAACCGGCAGGGTACAAAATGTAACCCTCGTTATCCTGAGGCATGGGAGCCTTGCCCTTAACAAAATTAGACAATCTTTTAGGAGGGGCATTAAGTTTGACGTTGTCTCCCTTTTGGAAGCCAATGCCATCCTTGATGCCAGGGGGTCTCCCACTATAGAGCATGCTTCTAGCAAATTTAAATTTTTCATCTTCTAGGTCATGCTCATTGATTTTAGCATTAAGTTGAGCTATGTGATCATTTTATTTCTTAATTAAAGCTAGATGGTCATGAATAGCATCAACATTAATGTCTCTACATCTAGTACAAATGGAAGTATGTTCAACGGTGGATGTAGAGGGTTTGCAAGATTTTAATTCTACAACCTTAGCATGCAATATATCTTTTTTACTTCTAAGGTCGGAAATGGAAGCATTGCAAACATCTAATTCTTTAGCCTTAGCAAGCAATTTTTCATTTTCATCTCTAAGGCTAGCAAGAGAGATATTCAATTCTTCAATCTTAGCAAGCAAATCAACATTATCATCTCTAAGATTGGGAATTGAAACATCACAAGCATTTGAATCAACCTTAGCAATTAAACTAGCATTCTCATTTCTAAGGTTGTCAATAGTCTCATGGCAAGTGCTTAGCTCACTAGATAGTTTTTCACATTTTTCTACTTCTAGAGCGTAAGCATTTTTAACCTTAACATGCTTCTTATTTTCTTTAATAAGGAAGTCCTCTTGGGTGTCCAAGAGATCATCCTTCTCATGAATAGCACTAATCAATTCATTTAATTTTTCTTTTTGTTGCATGTTTAGGTTGGCAAAAAGAATGCGCAAGTTATCCTCCTCATTACTAGCATTATCCTCATCGCTAGAGGTTTCATATTTGGTGGAGGATCTTGATTTTACCTTCTTCCTTTTGCCGTCCTTTGCCATGAGGCACTTGTGGCCGACGTTGGGGAAGAGAAGACCTTTGGTGACGGTGATGTTGGTGGCGTCCTCGTCGGAGGAGGAGTCGGTGGAGCTCTCGTCGGAGTCCCACTCCCGGCAAACATGGGCATCGCCGCCCTTCTTCTTGTAATATCTCTTCTTCTCCTTTCTTCTCCCCTTCTTGTCGTCTCCCCTGTCACTATCACTAGATAATGGACATTTTGCAATAAATGACCGGGCTTACCACATTTGTAGCAAACTTTCTTGGAGCGGGGCTTGTAATCTTTCCCCCTCCTTTGCTTGAGGATTTGGCGGAAGCTCTTGATGATGAGCACCATCTCCTCATTGTCGAGCTTTGAGGTGTCGATTGGTTGTCTACTTGATGTAGACTCCTCCTTCTCCTCCGTCGCCTTGAATGCGACCGGTTGTGCTTCGGACGTGGAGGGGCCATCTAGCTCGTTGATTTTCTTTGAGCCTTTGATCATCAATTCAAAGCTCACAAAATTCCCGATTACTTCCTCGAGAGTCATTAGTGTATATCTAGGATTGCCACGAATTAATTGAACTTGAGTAGGGTTAAGGAAAACAAGTGATCTTAGAATAACCTTAACCATTTCGTGGTCATCCCATTTTTTGCTCCCGAGGTTGCGCACTTGGTTCACCAAGGTCTTGAGCCGGTTGTACATGTCTTGTGGCTCCTCCCCTTGGCGAAGTCGGAAGCGACCGAGCTCCCCCTCGATCGTTTCCCGCTTGGTGATTTTGGTCACCTCGTCTCCTTCGTGCGCGGTCTTGAGCACGTCCCAAATTTCCTTTGCACTCTTCAACCCTTGCACCTGATTATACTCCTCTCGACTTAGAGAGGCAAGGAGTATAGTTGTGGCTTGGGAGTTGAAGTGTTGGATTTGTTCGACCTCCTCCGAGTCGTAATCCTTGTCTCCCTCCTTTGGTACCTGCACTCCATACTCAACAATATCCCATATGGTTTTGTGGAGTGAGGTTAGGTGATGCCTCATTTTATCACTCCACATAGAATAATCTTCACCTTCAAACATAGGTGGTTTGCCTAATGGAACGGAAAGTAATGGAGTGTGTCTAGAAATGCGAGGGTAGCGAAAGGGCATCTTACTATACTTCTTGCGCTCATGGCGCTTTGAAGTAGTGGAAGCCGATTCCGAGCCGGAGGTGGAGGGTGATGAAGTGTCGGTCTCGTAGTGGATCCCTTTCCTCATCTTCTTCTTCTTGTCACCCTTCCGATGGGACTTGAAGGAGGAAGAGGATTCCTCCTTGTGCTTGTGGGCGGACTCCCTTGAGTGCGTTCTTTCCGAGCTTGTGGCCTTGTTGTCGGTCCCGAGATCCCTCTTGGCGTGATCTCCCGACATCACTTCGAGCGGTTAGGCTCTAATGAAGCACCGAGCTCTGATACCAATTGAAAGTCGCCTAGAGGGGGGTGAATAGGGAGAATCTGAAATTTAACAACTTAAGCACAACTACAAGTCGGGTTAGCGTTAGAAATAAATGCGAGTCCGAGAGAGGGCGCAAAACAAATCGTGAGCGAATAAAGAGTGAGACATGATGATTTGTTTTACCGAGGTTCGGTTCTTGCAAACCTACTCCCCGTTGAGGTGGTCACAAAGACCGGGTCTCTTTCAACCCTTTCCCTCACTCAACCGGTCCCTCGAACCGAGTGAGCTTCTCTTCTCAATCAAACGGGAACAAACTTCCCCGCAAGGACCACCACACAATTGGTGTCTCTTGCCTTGGTTACAATTGAGTTGTTCGCAAGAAAGAATGAAAGAAGGAAGCAATCCAAGCGCAAGAGCTCAAATGAACACAACAAATCTCTCTCACTAATCACTAAAGCTTTGTGTGGAATTGGGAGAGGATTTGATCACTTTGGTGTGTCTAGAATTGAATGCTAGAGCTCTTGTAAGTAGTTGGAAGGTGGAAAACTTGGATGACTTGAATGTGGGGGTGGTTGGGGTATTTATAGCCCCAACCACCACAAAGTGGTCGTTGGAAGGCTGCAGTCGTATGGCGCACCGGACAGTCCGGTGTGCCAGCCATGTCAGCAGACCGTTGGGGTTCGACCGTTGGAGCTTTGTCTTGTGGGCCCGCCTGGCTGTCCGGTGGTGCACCGGACAGGCCATGTAGGCTGTCCGGTGTGCCACCCGCGCGTGCTCTACTCCTCTGCGCGCGCAGGCGCGCATTTAATGCGTTGCAGTCGACCGTTGCGCGCGAAGTAGTCGTTGCTCCGCTGTCACACCGGACAGTCCGGTGACTCACCGGACAGTCCGGTGAATTATATCGAAACGGATTCCCGAAGATGGCGAGTTCAGAGTTGCTCTCCCTTGGGGCACCGGACACTGTCCGGTGGTGCACCGGACAGTCCGGTGAATTATAGCGGAGCGCCTCTGAGAATTCCCGAAGGTGTTGAGTTTAGCTTGGAGTTCCCTGGTGCACCGGACACTGACCGGTGGTGCACCGGACACTGTCCGGTGGCACACCGGACAGTCCGGTGCACCAGACCAGGGCACACTTCGGTTGTCCCTTGCTCTCTTTGTTTGAACCCTTTTCTTGGTCTTTTTATTGGCTTATTGTGAACCTTTGGCACCTGTAGAACTTATAGACTAGAGCAAACTAGTTAGTCCAATTATTTGTGTTGGGCAATTCATCCACCAAAATCAATTAGGAAATAGGTGTAAGCCTAATTCCCTTTCAGTCTCGGTCAGCTTCGGCAACTGCACATTTTAATTTTTCTTCTGTCAGCTGTTTCCGAAGATCTTCAATTTCGCATTTCTGGGTCTCAGCTTGGGTTTTTGAAGCAGCCTCGTCTTCTTTTATCTTGTTTATCAATGAGTTTAATATTTTGTATTTTTCAAGACCTTCGTTCCTTAGCTCAATTACTTTGGAACGAAGGTTATTCAAGGCCATGGTGCATCCCTCGTCTTCAGCGTTTTTTTGCGCCCTGAGGGCGTTGCTAAGAATAAGGCCATGCAAAAGGGGTGTGGTATTAAGTATAAGCAAACGAAAAAAATTTAAATACAAAAATCTTATTTTCTCACCTTTAAGCTGTTGTATGTTAAGCTGTCGGCCAATTCATCTTTTGATAACACTGAGAGCCCATTTTCTAGCGTCGGGAATCCGAAGCTTCTTCCCATCTCCCGGCAGACAGAGATCTCCTTGCTGTCTGGGAGACAATATAAGAAGTCTTCTTCTCCGCTGCCGTTGAAAATCAATGCCCCCTTCGGACTTCTTGCTTTTCTTTTTTAGTCAACTTTTTCCCCGAAGCATGTCGTAAAATATAATTGAGAGCTTCGGAAAATGCTTCGGGGGTGGTAGTGCCGGTTTCTTCAGCCAAAATTTGTTCTGTCGCTTCTGTTTCTTTTCCTCTGGTTTCCAAGGATTTCCCCTTGGTGGGCTCCGAAGGCCCAGCTTCAGTCTCAGCCTGGTGCTTTGTAGCTTCGGCTTCAGAGACTGTCGTCTCAATTTGTGCTTTTGGAACTTCGGCAATTTTCTTCGGAGTAGAGCTTGAAGACTTTATCGTCTAGCACATCTAGAACATTAACCATCCTTTTTATTTTAGGGGTCATTGCTGGACCTTTTTGGGTTTTTGGTACTTCACCTTCTGCCGAATGACTTAAAATTTCTGATGTTTTTGTCCCTTCAGCTCTCGGCTCTCCAACTTTTTCAGCCTTCGGCGTTGCAGCCGGCTCTTCATTCTTCTGGGTAAGAGCAGGTCCTTTGGCTTCAGTAGCCATAGAGGTCTCACCACCAAATTTGGGCACTGAGGCCGGTTCGATGAAACGTGGTCGGTGAGTAAGGACCTTCACCCTTTTCCTCTTTGGCGCGGCCTCACTTAGAGCAACTGAAGCATCACCTTTTCCAGAAGTTGCGCTTTTTCTCTTTTGCCCTTTCAGCGGGTAGTGGTAATCAGGGTACATAAACCCAATAGCATCGAAAACTCTATTCAGCCTCTTCTTTTTCCGGCCTCCGAAGGTCGCAGATAACGCGTTATCTTCAGCCTTTGAATATGGCCCAAGCAGTTCGTCGCTTGTAGCTTCGATGCACTTCAGCCAATCATCATCTAGCTCAATAAATTTACCCTCGTATCTGAAGGTGTATTTTAACCTAACTAGTCCACCTTCGTCAGGCTTGCTGATAGTTTCCTTTAGAATTTCCCATTGTTCTACAAGCGGCCACACTCTGAAGGCTATGTGCTCCTGGACTAAATCCCTCGTTCCGATGAAAGAGCAGACTATGCCGAAGGCCTTTTGGCACTCTTCGGCTGCATCATCAATTTCCACCTTCGGTTTCCGAAGGCCGAAGCGCTGTCAGATAGGACGCATGATAATATCTTTAACGTCTTCTCGTACCTTTAAATCGTTTTCACGTAAAACCATTCCTTCATCCAGTCTCCAGGCCATCTTTTCTGGAAGGTTGGCACGGGACAGCTCGAGCCAAAACGAGCGACGAAGCTATAGCAGCCAAAATTGTTATCATATTGCTCTTTGCCCTAGGGTTTCGTCTCATATAACAGTTAATGCATATTGCAGAAGCTTTTTGCATTTGGCTCCAAGCCCTGGCTCCTCACGGCCCAGACGAAGATTCTCATTCTTATGATTGCTTCGGATGTAATTTGATGAAGCTAGACTTGATAGATCTTTAAAACCTCAACCACAAATTTGCTTAAGGGAAACCGAAGCCCAGCTTTAAAAAAGCTTCGGAAAATCACAACTTCATTCTCTTCGGGAGTAGGCACAGTCCTCTCTCTGTCATCTGCCCTCACAGTAGACATGTCCCGAAAATATCTTCCCCTCATGTTATCGAGATGACTCTGTTTAATACTCGACTTTCCGAAGACTGTGTGACTGGGTTGCCACGGTCGATCTTCAGAGTCTTCACCTCCACTTTCTATATCATAGCTGTCACTTTCACCAGTATCTTCAGATAAACCTTCTAAAATCTCCCTAGTGATCTTCTCTATGTTCGTCTTTGCTATCGATTCAAGAAACCCAAGAGTCTTCTCTTCAGAAAGGCTCAGCTTTGTTTCGGCGACAGCTTTGTTATCTTGAGACATCTTCGGAAATGTTGAAAACGTGCTCCTAAGACCGAAGCTAAAAAATCTAAAAAGCCAGGCAAGCGTTGGTGTGCAAGAGCTAAAAATTGAGAAAGCAAGAGCAGATGGCAAGAAAGCGTGCCAAATGTGCTCGCGGTGCGCTCTTATTTATACGCCCAGTACGTTGCAAATGGGAGGGCCCCGCTTGTCATTGACTGTTGCTATTCTAGCAAAGAGAAGGTGTTTTTTCGGACCTTCGGCTTAAGGCCTTCGTCCATATCGCAATCTGAATTTATCATTCTAACAAATTAATATTGCGAGGGGCTACAGTTGGGGGCCTTCGGCTTCCTAAGGTCCACAAAAACGTGATTTAACAATGTTTCTGGAGTATAATACATGAGCATGTATCTTCGGACTTGGACCCTTCGGACTTGAGTCAAAATCACAATGTGAAGAAGCACAAGGGAAACGAAGGATGGAACAGAGCCGAAGTTGTGCGCAAGGGAGCTTCGGCATGATGACAGGAAAAAAGGAAACTGACTTAAAGGGGAAAAGGCTATCTAGACCCCGATGAATTACTATAGAGTTATTAGCAAATGCAAAGAGTTTGGATGTAATTTTACATGAGCTGCGACCCGTGCCTATAAATAGATGAACAGTACTCCCACGTTGACTGGACATCTTTGCCTTTGCGTCACGCTTGTATTTTCACTTTCTTTCAAGTCGAAGGTACTTTTGTAATTTGTTAACATTCCTATTTTTCCTTAATAATAAAATAAAAATGAGTTGATGATAATAAATGACTGTTGATATTATCTTTTATACCTCATATGTTTTCTTTTCCTCGTTCATATGTTGCTTTGACGAAGGTACGTCCTTCTCAACCTTCGTCCGAAAAACATTATTTCTCAAAAGGGATATAATGCTTCGAAGGACGAAGGACTTTAACGTTTAACATTCTCTGTGTTGCCTTGTTCTTAACTCATAGCATTTGAGAACAAGTCCCCAACAGTAACCTGATTTTTATTAGCTAGGCCAGGATGTAACTAGATAGGACCTCTACATTGGTAGTTAAATTTTATACCAGACTTGGCATGTATGATGTGCTTGTCTCTCCCATGCTTTATTCCTATCACGTATCCATGTTAATATTTCTGACAATGACAACTACTTATGAATTGCCTACAACTAGTTTTGTTAGGCATTTGCCCAGTCTATGCATATTGCCAATTGGTGTGGATTTTTTCAATTTATGTTCTTGTAGCAAGAAAGCCTTCAGATCAAAATCATGCAATAATTGAGTCGGACACTTGAATTTAATCTCCCCATTCGCCTCGCCTCCCTTAACCTTCTCCCTCACCGGTTGTCTCCACCGCCCTGCTCTCCGCCACCCCGGTCGCCCGCTCCCGATAGATCATTTCAGGATTTTGCACTGCTCTGGATTTGCTCCTGAATTTGACCAAGAGAGTGGCATTGTGCTTGCAAAAGTTTGGATATCAGATAAAAATAATGTTTATATAGGGTCAACAAAACAATGACCGGAAATCCCTAACCCTAGGTATATCAGACAAAGAAATTTAAATTACATTTTTATTTTAAGTTTAGTGTGGAAAAACAAAGCAGTTAGCCTGCTGGTACTACTTGAGCTTGGGATATATTTTGTTGATTGTCCATAAGTAGGAAAAACTGTGATTACTTTTGGGACATTGGCACCAGGAACCTCATCTGGGATTAATTCTACACCCAGCGGAGTGAATTTTGGAAAAATACAACCCTCCAGGAAATTTGAATTTGAAGAAATTTTAAATTTTGGCACACTTGCATACGTGTTCTGCCTACCCACGGGAGATCTTCTTCTGCCAATTGTGCTAGAGCTGTGAATCAAATTTTGTAAGGACTGAACAATATGCATGCAATGTCCTCCTCGCCCACTCATAATTCTGGTACTTTTACATATGTTCATGTTTGCTTATGTCGGATTGTTTTTTCTTCTGCTTCTTTCTCAGGTTTTAGCTTAGGTTACCTCTGGAGAAGTTTGAACCAAAGGATAATGATCTTAATAAAGTAAAGAATAACAGCCATATGATATTTCAATTGCAAAAATATCCCATCTCTGTTCACATGTGTTTTTTTAGTTGTAGAGTAAAAAAGTAGACTCATGAATTATGGAATTTATTCAGATTGCTATGTGATCACAGTAACCAACTATGTGCAGCACTTGATATTTAGAAGTATCCCATCTAATCAGTAACACCATAGTCCATAGTTTTAGTTTATTGAAAGATTTGCTACTTTTTACTAGGAGCACACTTCCACCAATAAACTATAGTGGTTCGGGGAGCTTGTAGGGCTGCTATTCTTCAAACAAATAGATCATACCATTTGTTGATGATACAATTAACTAGGCTTTCACTTCCTTCTCCTCGCTGCTTCACTGTAGGTGCGCCTCATATTCTAGTACTCTTCAATTCACTCCAATTTTCTTGCATAGCCTTAGGCTATTATTTGATCTTCCTATGGGCATTAAGGGGATTGGAAGAGAATGAGGGGATTTTGATTTGGGATTTGATCCCTCTTTGGAGAAACAAAAGCTGCCGGAAGCTCTGGCCAAGAAAATCTACGCCACATTTAAAAGGGTACATTATCTTTGTGAAAATTAAAGTGATTTGGAGTTTTTTTAATGTCAAAGAACAGGCAAATGCTGTAAGCCAGCAACCTGAATCCTTGTCAATTTGTAGACAAGTCTAACATTTGTAGATGATGTTTCTCTTGGATTTGCTGTCACACTCAATCCATGTCAAATATAGAGAGAGACCTTCCATTGAACTCCCGGAAACAAGGAGCCTACTACAACATGTTACAGCACGATCGATACCAGCAGCAACAGCGTAACCCTCCCTCTTCACGAGAACGGCGCAGGGTTGACGACGATATGTCGAAGCGGGTTCGATACGTCACCGCCGCCAGCGTGCTTAACGAACTCCGCGGGGGTGAGGAAGCTGCCATGGCAGACGCACACTATCCTCACGTCCTCGCCCTTCTTGTACCTGTACAGGAAGCCGTCGATCCTCCTGGCGTTAGGCCCCTCTACCTTGGACGAGACCATCGGCATGTCCTCCATCATGAGCTTCCTGATGTCGCCGGTACTGCTCGTCCGCGTCGTCAGGGACCCAAGCGTCCGCAGGCGAGGCTGCGGCTGCTCTGTCGCAGTGCCGTTTAGTGGCTTCTCGGCTGCTTTAGTCGTCGGAGGAAGCATGTTGTTTTGATTTGTATTATTATCAGAGGTTGATGATGGACTCCTCGCGTCTGTGGATTGGTTACTCGCGCTCCCACCAATACCTGGGAATACAGCAGCAAAGGTTTTGAGATTCTTTGGTGGGACAAAAAAACAAGCAGGAACTGGAGGAACGATTTTCCTTTTCTCGACAGCACAATCGTCACAACGATGATGCAAAACTTATTGGTCCTAGTTACTACTAACAGTAGGCTCGAATTTCAATTAGATACCATATGGTCTACTTCAACAAGAAAGTTCAGAAACGATTAAGAGGTCAACAGTTCAATTGAATGGAACTTTTGATAAGCAGTTTGCAAATGCAAGCATGTAAATTTTGGAATTGTATGTATGTATGTATTAGCTTCCCGTGATTCAGAAAACAATGCCTATTGACCTAAAGTTCAGTGTTACTTCTAACATGGTATGCAGTCTTACATGACAAACATCAAGATAGTCGTCCCCAGATTGTTGAGACAATTCACAGTGGCAAATTAATTTAAATCTAAATGCCCCTTTCTCAAAATATGCTCGGAGATAGCCAACTAGCAACTGAACGGCAAATGATGGTGTTCATTAAGGGTCTGTTCGGTTGTACCGGAATGAGCCAGGATTCATTCTAGCTCATCAAAATCTATATAAATTAGAGAAGTAATCCGGCTAGGAATTAATCCGGTGCTCCAATCCGGAACAACCGAACAGGGCCTAAAGAGGGAAAGAGACAGTCTCGAGCAGGGAATGGATGTCAGATCTGCTCATTCCAGAATTGCAACGGACGATCTATGGTCGCTGAAAGCCTACTAAAGTGGTGTTTGGTTTATAGGGAGTAATTTTTAGTCTCCCTATTTATTCTATAAATTAGGACAATTTACTAAATACGGAAACTAAACTAAAATAGAGTTTTAGTTTCCGTATTTGACAATTTAGGACAATTTAGAGACTAAAATGAAGGGGTGTTTAGTTCTCACCTCACTATTAGCCCTAAAATACCAAACATGGTGACTAAAATAGGTCTTTCAAATAGGATTTCTAGGGACTAAAGTTTAGTAGAGTGACTATGGTCATGTTTGGAAGCAATCCAATTTTTATTTTTTAGCTAGGAGAGGCTAGGTTTTTGGTTTTTAAGAAACTGTGAATCCAATTTCTATAAACTGAGGCATAAACCGGTATGTTTGGAACTAGCTCAGTTTTCATAAATCAGTTTCTTAAAAACTGGATGGTTTCAAACAGACCATAAAGGAACCAAACACCCCGAAATAAAATAGAGGGACTAAAATTAGTCCTTTGAAACCAAGCAACCCCTAAAGTTGCCGAGAGGGTGCTGAACGCTGAATAGAGCAGGTGCATCATGTTTGGAGTTTTCCTCCAAATGGGTCTGGCTCAATTTCAGATTAAACCTACATGCATGCTATTTAAAACACAATATGAACGCAGTTACTTTCCATATTTGTAAACCTAAGACGAGATCAAGAGCAGCTCATAAACATGTCTAGATCTCCTCTCCAATGCTTGGACTTGCGAAAGGAGTGCTCATAAACACGTCTAGATCTTTTCTCCAGCTCATAAACCTAAGACTAAGTTGCTGACAAATGCATAGCATGTCGTAGTGTTTTGAAAACAAGCACCCGACCCATCAAGCAGCAGCAGCGACTAGAAAACCATGGTAGCTGTGAGCATGATAGAGCTTGAGCAAACAGAAGCAGGTGTGGAGAAGGACATGATATGATCCGTTGGTGCATACCTTGCTCCGTGGTGCTGGCAGAGTTGCTCCCCTGCGAGGCGTTGGACCTCCTCCCGGTCCCGCCGACGACGGCGGGCGCCAGGGAGGCCATGGAGTTGCGGCGCTCGACGCGCTTCTGCCGGGCCTCGAGGCGGCGGCGGCTCTGCGTCTCGCGGCGGCGCCAGCGCTCCTCCTCGGTCTCGGTGGGCAGCGAGGTGGTGCGCAGCAGCGGCAGCGGCGCGGCGTCGGCGTCGGCGTGGAGGGAGGAGACGGAGCAGACGGAGGCGATGGAGGAGGAGCGCGCCAGGCGCGGGCGCTTGGCGTCGGTGGTGCCGAAGCGGCCGCCCAGGGAGAGACCGAGGCTGAGCTCGACGTCGTCTGTCCGGCCGGCGGCGGCGGCGGCGTCGTCCTGGTGGCCCGCCCCTGCCCCGAAGACGCGCAGGAAGTCCCTGGACGCCATCGCGGCCTCCCCCCGCACGCTAGAGCTATTATTTAACAGGATGCAGCTAGCTGCTCCCAGGCAAGGAAGAAGCTTGGGGAAGAATTGGTTAAGAATCCATGGACTGGCAACGACCGACGAATGGGGAACAGCAGCAGGATGCGGCCGGATCCGCCCGCGGCCAAGGAGACGCGAGCGAGGCAATGGCCACCGCGACCGCGAGCAGCAGGTTGGAATTGGGAGAACGGGAGGGGAGGGGAGGCGAGAAGATAAGAAAGAGAGCAATCAGCAGATCTCCGCCCCGCCCCGTCCTTCCCTGCCTGCAGAGGGCGATTGGTGAGGCTCGGCGGGGGACGTGGCCGTCTAATCCGAATTGCCCCCGCTCGATCCGAGGGGGCAGGTAGCAAAAGGGAAGGCCTGCGTTTCTTGGTGTGCCTGGATGGGTCGGGTGGTGGCGTGGTGCTATGCAATTGGCAATTGCTTTGCTTCAGGGTTATTATTATGGCGTCGGTAATTGCCGATTAGTGGCAGGCAGCGTGTTTGGTGGGTGGGCGAGGAGGACTGGAGGAGTGGGGGGCGGACCGCGCCGGCACGTGTTGCTGTTGGGTGGGTCACCGCCACGTCGACTCTCGTCAGGCGAGGCGATGAGCCGAGCCAAGAACAGGTAGCTTCCCTCTCCCCTCCAGCGGAACGGCTCACGGGCTCAGGCGCTCAGCTCGGGCTCGGCCAAGCTATAGCTACAGGTGCGGCCGTGAGGGGACGTGGCACGTGCTGGACCAGGCGCGGTGCTCCCCCACGACGCACAAGTGGCGCGGCAACTAGGCAGGGGGGAGGCGTGAGGGTGGGGCCCACGCAGAGGAAGAAAACGAAATAATAAAAAATTGTGTATATCGTGTCGACTCTGGGATCTGCCACGTACGTGCTGTACGCTGCTGCGCGACGTGGGCGAACCGGACGGCGACATGCGTCCACGGTGGCGGCTGTGGGGGGCATAGAAGTAGAGCTAGAACCGAGGCCAGAGAGCATGGACGTGCATTTAATAAATACTACTACTACTAGTAGTTTTTAATGCTGCTGGTGCTGGTAGCAAACCTTTGAGCGTCCCCGATCGGTCACGTCGCCGGGCAGCGGGACAGGCGAACAGCCGTCGAGGGCCTGTCCTGTCCGATCGAACCCAACCACTGTTCACTCCAGGTGACCTGCATCTGCGAGCCATTTAGCTATTTGCACCGTGAATTGCGTATGTGCGCATATACAATTATTATTTTTCACCTAAACAATATCATCTCAACAAACAATTCTGATTACTTGCTACCTCCCTCACATTCGCATTTATGCATTGGAGGAGAGTGGAGAGGTTGTACAGATTTATATAACGTCACGTTTTTATCATTGGAATTGAATTCTATTTTAATAATAATAATTTTGACATATATCAATTAAACTAATTTAGTTTTATGCAAAATATATTTATATACTATTATTAACAAGATGTCGGAGATATTTATGTGCTATATTTTTACTATAAAAGAGTGAGATGAAGAATGTCATATAAGTTACACAGTAGAAACAAATTCTACTAATGCATAAAATCATTTCTCATCCTGCACCCCATAAATTTGAGATAGGCTTATATCTGAACTTTGGAAAGCGGTGGAATGTCAAAATTCCAAACTAAATAAATTACTTTATTGAGTGAATTCCAATTCCTCTAAAATGAATGGATCTAAACGCCCTGTAAGGCTATTCCCGGTGTATGTATAGTGTCATACGTGCTCAATACATGTCATGTTAGTACCAGAGAAAATAAAAATAAAGTGACATCTCAAAAGAGGTACATTGATGCATGAGGTTACAGACATTATTGAAATCTGAACCATCTAATTGGTCCACAATTCATACACTTATACGCATCTAGCATTTAGTTGTCTTGTGGGAACTATAAAACAACGCATGGTACTATACATTTAGTGCCGGTCCTGATATTTTAGAGGCCCAGGACCAGACTTATAATGGAGGCCCTCGATAATATTAATTACTACACATAATTATAATGCACATATATATTGTTAATAAATATTTATGTATATTTGAAAATTGTGTTCATATTAAATACAAAGTAACTAAAATATAACATAACATCTCGTAGAAAAATATGTCATATATATGTGTCCAGATAACTTAAAAGTGCAGTTGTACCCAATGTCGTGTGTTGGCTACCGAGAGGAGAGGGCACGACCGTCTGTCTGTGACTGAGAGTCTAGGCAGATAGGACTGAGACTACGAAGTATTGCTACTAGAATATAAAAATTAAAATTGATGAGCTACACCTTGCTTGTTGTTTCCGTGTTTAGGTCTTTAAAAGTCCTGTAGAGCCAACAGACATGCATATACAATATACACTATATGTCTATATATATACTGATATTTAGTACCTAAAATGAGGCCTCATTAATCTGGGGCCGTGGTCGGGGGCACTGCTCGACCCCGCCAGGGCCGGCACTGTATACATTCAGACAACTATATCCTCTATAGTAATATATAACGTGGCAATTTTAGATACCGTGACAAGAAACAAATAGGCAGCCTAATCTCTCTTCTTATGTGCGTTTTGCTCCTTACCTGTGCATCGCTTTTTCTACGTGGCCTATTGGAGAAGTCTAAGGTCATGCTCCTTACCTGTTGGAGACACATGCATCGCTTTTCTACGTGACCTATTGGAGAAAGTCTAAGGTCGACAATTCGACATAGACCGCATTATATATATATATAAACACAAATTATTGAACATTCAATGGAAAAAAATTCTATGCCATACCTTAAAGTTTATAAGATGACAAATATAAATTAGAGGCATAACGCTTACTTGTCACATGCCACATGATATCATGCTAAAATTTTCTTCTAACATTTTGTGATACAAAGTCGTCGATTATACCATTAAGATCAATCTCATCCAACATCTTCTTCTCAATGCAGAGAATTGCCAAACCATTTAATCTATCTTGAGTCATTGTTGATCTCAAATAGTTCTTCAATAATTTCAATTTTGAAAAGCTTCTCTCAGCTGATACAACCGTCACAGACATAGTAAATAATATTCGATAAGCGATTGAGATATTAGGATAGCAATTTAAATCTCTGACATGCTCGAATATCTCCATAGCAGACAATATGTTATCTCATAGAGTAAATTTCAAAATCTTCAATTCAGAAATAAGATAATGTACCTCAACATCAGATGAACCATTATGAGAAAAAGTGTCTGCAAGTCTGGTTTTCAAAGAAGTGATTGTCATATCAACTACAACCAAAAAATATTTCACTTTAAAAACCCTCTCGGTCTCTAGAATTTCTTCTTGACCATTACTTTCATCAAATTGTTTCTTCCTCAAGGCACGACGGAAACGATGCCTCTAGACCCATTTCATCTGCAATGCCTTTGGAGATGATCAGACTAGAAGGAAACCCCTCATTTCTGTATGCCTCAAAGTATTGCACCATACCTTGTATTTGATTCAAAGCAGAGTCAATGCACATGTCTGGTGATTGCAATTTCTTACTCACTTTGTTTACAAAATATAAAATATCATGCCAGATAACCATACCAAGTGAAAGGATCACGATGCCCAAGAGGGGGGGTGAATTGGGCTTTTCTAAAAATCAACACTAATTAAAAACTAAGCAAGAGCTAAGCAAGAGCCCAACTTCACCCCAACAACTAGCACTAAGATAATAATACTAGAAATACAATAATGCTAAGACAATACTTCAAATACTTGCTAAGCAAATACACAATGTAAAGTGCTTGAATTGAGTGCAGAATGTAAAGCAAGGTTTAGAAGACTCCTCCAATGTTTCTCGAGGTATCGAAGAGTCGGCACTCTCCACTAGTCCTCGTTGGAGCACCCGCGCAAGGGTATCGCTCCCCCTTGGTCCTCGCAAGAACCAAGTGCTCACTACGAGATGATCCTTTGCCACTCCGGCGCGGTGGATCCCTCGAGACCGCTTACAAACTTGAGTTGGGTCACCAACAAGATCTTCACGGTGATCACCGAGCTCCCAACGCCACCAAGTCGTCTAGGTGATGCCGATCACCAAGAGTAACAAGCCGTAGACTTTCGCTTGACCAAGAGAAGCCTAATGAGGAACAAATGCGGGATTAAGATTCTCTAATCTCCTCACTAGGCTTTTGGTGCTTGCAATGCTCTAGCAATGTGCTGAAATAAATGTGGAGTGCAAGACATTGAATATGGTGGGAAGAGGGGGTATAAATAGCCCTCACCCACCAACTAGCCGTTACCAGCATTTTCCTGCGCGAGGGCGCACCGGACAGTCCGGTGCGCCACCGGTGCGCCAACGGTCGTTTCCAACGGCTAGTTCTGACAGTTAGCCGTTGGGCTGATGGCACACCGGACAGTGAACAGTCACTGTTCGGTGCACACCGGACAGTCCGGTGCACTGTCCGGTGCGCCACTATAATTCAACTCTGAAACCTGCGCTCTCGGGTTTCTGCGTGGGGAAGGCTCTTCCCCGGGCCAGCCTGGCCCCACCTGGCAGAGGGTGCACCGGACAGTCCGGTGCACACCGGACAGTCCGGTGCCCCAGGGCCAGAAACCCTACTTCTTGTTTTTTCAGCTGTTTTTCAAATCGGTTTTCGTTCTAACTTGTGAGTGAGTTCTAGAGTGACACCTAGCACTGAATGTGAGTGTGATTGTGCACCAACACTACACTAGAACTCTCTTGGTCAAACTACTTATCGACAACCCCTCTTTATAGTACGGCTAAACAGAGAATAAAAGACCTAACTAAATCACGAGTGTCCACATCTCCTTGACACTCGGACTCCGTAGTCCTTCACCTTTTGATTCGTCGTTTTGGCCGTCGCTTCGAGTTCTTATCTCCAGGATTGTTTTCACGGTTGTAGTACTTCTACCTGTCATGCGACCTAACTTACCATTTGTCTCTGCAAAACACACGTTAGTCACATATAAGATTACGTTGTCATTAATCACTAAAACCAACCAGGGGCCTAGATGCTTTCAATCTCCCCCTTTTTGGTGATTGATGACAACCCTACAAGATTTGTGAGAGTAGTTTGTTTTGAAATTTCTGTCAATAGAAAAGATGGTTAGTTATACTCAGTAATCTTTGACAGAAAGAATGTGTACCATAATAATAAGAATGAGCGCATGCACATCGTAAGTTTCTTGTTCATATAAAAGTGAAATTAAATCGATGAACAAGAACTAGAAAACTGGTGATAAAATATAGGGTGAAAACATAATACACACAGTCAATTATAAGCATCGAGAGTATATATAGAGTTTGTGAGAGCACCTAGAGGGGGGGGTGAATAGGTGATCCTGTAAAAACTTAGCTTATAGCCACAAAAACTTGTTAAGAGTTAGCACAATAATTGCCAAGTGGCTAAGGAGGAGATCTTGCACAATATGACAATCACAGAGAAGACACAGAGATTTATCCCGTGGTTCGGCCAAGTACAAAACTTGCCTACTTCCACGTTGTGGCGTCCCAATGGACGAGGGTTGCAATCAACCCCTCTCAAGTGGTCCAAAGACCCACTTGAATACCACGGTGTTTTTGCCTTGCTTATCTTTATCCCACTTGCGAGGAATCTCCACAAATTGGAGTCTCTCGCCCTTACACTTAAGATTCACAAAGAAGCACGGAGTAAGGGAGGGAAGCAACACACACAAATCCACAGCGAAACGCGCACACACACGGCCAAGATTCGAGCTCAAAGACTATCTCACAGTTTCTCACAAGAACGGAGCTCGAATCACTTAGAATCACAAACGAATGCGCAAGAACTTAGTGTGGATGATCAACAATGCTCAAGAGTTGCTTGGTGTACTCCTCCATGCGCCTAGGGGTCCCTTTTATAGCCCCAAGGCAGCTAGGAGCCGTTGAAAACAAATCTGGAAGGCCATCTTTGCCTTCTGTCGTCGGGCGCACCGGACAGTGTCCGGTGCCCGATTCCTTTCCTTATTTGGCGAAGCCGACCGTTGCAGATGCGGGAGCCGTTGGCGCACCGGACATGTCCGGTGCACACCGGACAGTCCGGTGCCCCCTTCCGACCGTTGGCTCGGCCACGTGTCCCGCGCTGATCGCGCGGCCGACCGTTGGCCCTGGCCGACCGTTGGCTCACCGGACAGTCCGGTGCACACCGGACAGTCCGGTGAATTTTAGCCGTACGCCGTCAGCAATTTCCCGAGAGCGGGCTCTTCGGCCGAGGGAGCCTGGCGCACCAGACACTGTCCGGTGCACCACCGGACAGTCCGGTGCCCCAGACCGAAACAGCCCCTTGGCTGTACACAGCCAAGTCTTCTCTTCTCTTCTTCTATCTGTTTCTAACACTTAGACAAATATATTAGTACACAAAACCAATGTACTAAGACTTAGAAACATACCTTTGCTCCAGATTTGCACTTTGTTCATCCATGGGCATTGATTTACATTTAAGCACTTGTGTTGACACTCAATCACCAAAATACTTAGAAATGGCCCAAAGGCACATTTCCCTTTCAATCTCCCCCTTTTTGGTGATTTATGCCAACACAACACAAAGTAGATAGAACAAGTGCAAAATCACTTCAAATAAAAACTCAAATTGGTTTTGATTCAATTTTGGCATATATGGATCATCCTTTGCCACCATTTGGTTTGTTTTTGCAAATCAAACTCAAATCTCTATCTCTATGTCAAACACACATGTTGAAGCATAAAGAGAGTCATTCCAAAAGAGATTGTCAAAGATTTCAAAAACTCCCCCTATTTCACACTTCTCCCCACAAGAAGCCAATTTTTGACAATAGGGACAATAAGAGACAATAAAAGACAATAAAAGCTTTTGACAAAATAAAAACTCTATTCTACTATTTTCAAAATCTCTCAAGTGGTAGCTGATCCATTTATCACTTTGGCCTTTATTTTCTCCCCCTTTGGCATCAAGCACCAAAACGGGATCAATCTTGGCCTTCTAACTCCATTGCCTCACCAAGATCTTCAATAAGAATACAAAGGCAATAAGATTGCAGGAGATGAACTTGGAATTAGTTACCCTCTCATCGGAGTGCAGTGGAAGTCTTTCATGGTCCAAGTCCACCTTTTCCCTTTCAATCCTCCTTCGAGACTAAATCATCAAACTCAAGCACATGGTTAGTCTCAAAGGGTCAAGTTCCATGACACCAGGGACCTTCCTAAGAATTGGCACGTCCCCGATGTACTCTTCCTATCGACCTTACATCCGGCATAGTCGGAGTCTGAGTATCCAACTAAGTCAAAGGTAGACCCTTTTGGATACCAGAGCCCGAAGCAAGGCGTAGCAACCAAATATCTAAGAATTCGCTTCACCGCCACTAAGTGACACTCCTTAGGATCGGATTGAAATCTAGCACACATGCATACGCTAAGCATAATATCCGGTCTACTAGCACATAAGTAAAGCAAAGAACCTATCATTGACCGGTATGCTTTTTGATCAACGGACTTACCTCCTTTGTTGAGATCGGTGTGTCCGTCTGTCCCCATCGGAGTCTTTGCGGGCTTGGCGTCCTTCATCCCAAACCGCTTTAGCAGATCTTGCGTGTACTTCGTTTGGGAGATGAAGGTGCCGTCCTTGAGTTGCTTCACTTGGAACCCAAGGAAGTAGTTCAACTCGCCCATCATCGACATCTCGAATTTCTGCGTCATCACCCTGCTAAACTCTTCACAAGACTTTTGATTAGTAGAACCAAATATTATGTCATCGACATAAATTTGGCACACAAATAAATCACCATCACATGTCTTAGTGAAAAGAGTTGGATCGGCTTTCCCAACCTTGAAAGCATTAGCAATTAAAAAGTCTCTAAGGCATTCATACCATGCTCTTGGGGCTTGCTTAAGTCCATAGAGCGCCTTAGAGAGCTTACACACGTGGTCGGGGTACCGTTCATCCTCGAAGCCAGGGGGTTGCTCCACGTACACCTCCTCCTTGATTGGCCCGTTGAGGAAAGCGCTCTTCACATCCATTTGGTACAACCTGAAAGAATGGTGAGCGGCATATGCTAGCAAGATACGAATTGACTCTAGCCTAGCCACAGGAGCAAAAGTCTCCTCAAAGTCCAAACCTGCGACTTGAGCATAACCTTTTGCCACAAGTCGAGCCTTGTTCCTCGTCACCACTCCGTGCTCGTCCTGTTTGTTGCGGAACACCCACTTGGTTCCCACAACATTTTGCTTCGGACGAGGCACCAGTGTCCAAACTTCATTGCGCTTGAAGTTGTTAAGCTCCTCCTGCATGGCCAACACCCAGTCCGGATCTAGCAAGGCCTCCTCTACCCTGAAAGGCTCAATAGAAGAGACAAAGGAGTAATGCTCACAAAAATTAGCTAATCGAGATCGAGTGGTTACTCCCTTGCTAATGTCACCCAGAATTTGGTCGACTGGATGATCCCTTTGAATCATCGCTCGAACTTGGGTTGGAGGTGCCGGTTGCGCTTCTTCCTCCATCACTTGATCATCTTGTGCTCCCCCTTGATCAAGCGCCTCCACTTGAGGTACCTGTTCGTCATCTTCGGTTGGGGGATGCACCATAGTCGAGGAAGAAGGTTGATCTCGTTCATCTTGTTCCTGTGGCCGTACCTCTCCAATCGCCATGGTTCGTATAGCGGCTGTCGGAACATCTTCTTCATCTACATCATCACAATCAACAACTTGCTCTCTTGGAGAGCCATTAGTCTCATCAAATACAACGTCGCTAGAGACTTCAACCAAACCCGATGATTTGTTGAAGACTCTATACGCCTTTGTATTTGAGTCATAACCTAACAAAAACCCTTCTACAGCTTTGGGAGCAAACTTAGAATTTCTACCTTTCTTCACTAGAATGTAGCACTTGCTCCCAAATACACGAAAGTAAGATACATTGGGTTTGTTACCGGTTAGTAGCTCATACGAAGTTTTCTTGAGGAGGCGATGAAGGTAGACCCTGTTGATGGCGTGGCAAGCCGTGTTCACGGCTTCCGACCAAAAACACTCGGGGGTCTTGAATTCTCCAAGCATTGTCCTCGCCATATCAATTAGCGTCCTGTTCTTCCTCTCTACCACACCATTTTGCTGTGGTGTGTAGGGAGCGGAGAACTCGTGCTTGATCCCTTCCTCCTCAAGAAATTCCTCCACTTGAAGGTTCTTGAATTCGGACCCGTTGTCGCTCCTTATCTTCTTCACCTTGAGTTCAAACTCATTTTGAGCTCTCCTGAGGAAGCGCTTGAGGGTCCCTTGGGTTTCAGACTTATCCTGCAAAAAGAATACCCAAGTGAAGCGGGAAAAGTCATCAACAATAACTAAACCATACTTACTCCCTCCTATGCTCAGATAGGCGACAGGTCCGAAGAGGTCCATATGCAGCAGCTCCAGGGGTCTTGAAGTGGTCATCACATTCTTGCTGTGATGCGTTCCTCCCACTTGTTTACCTGCTTGACAAGCTGCACAAGGTCTATCTTTTTCGAAATGCACGTTAGTCAAACCTATCACGTGTTCTCCCTTTAGAAGCTTGTGAAGGTTCTTCATCCCCACATGTGCTAAGCGGCGATGCCACAGCCAGCCCATGCTAGTCTTAGCTATTAAGCATGCATCTAGACCGGCCTCTTCTTTTGCAAAATCAACTAAATACAGTTTGCCGTCTAATACACCCTTAAAAGCTAGTGAACCATCACTTCTTCTAAAGACAGACACATCTACATTTGTAAATAGACAGTTATACCCCATATGACATAATTGACTAACAGATAGCAAATTATATCCAAGACTCTCTACTAAAAATACATTAGATATAGAATGCTCATTAGAAATTGCAATTTTACCTAACCCTTTTACCTTGCCTTGATTCCCATCACCGAATATAATTGAATCCTGGGAATCCTTATTCTTGACGTAGGAAGTGAACATCTTCTTCTCCCCCGTCATATGGTTTGTGCATCCGCTGTCGATAATCCAGCTTGATCCCCCGGATGCATAAACCTGCAAGGCAAATTTAGGCTTGGGACTTAGGTACCCAACTCTTGTTGGGTCCTACAAGGTTAGTACAAATTTCCTTAGGGACCCAAATGCAGGTTTTGTCACCCTTGCATTTTGCCCCTAATTTCCTAGCAATTACCTTCTTACCCTTTCTACAAATAGCAAAGGGAGCATTGCAAGCATAATAAATGGTAGAAGGTTTGTTTACAACTTTTCTAGGAACATGAGCAAAATTTCTCCTAGGCATATGCACAACATGAGAACTAGAAGCAGTCATAGCATAAGAATCATAAGCATGTGAATCAAAATCATTATAAGCATTTCTAGCATGTCTCCTATCATAGTACAAGAAAGCATGGTTCCTTTTAGCACTACTAGCCATAGGGGCCTTCCCTTTCTCCTTGACGAAGATGGGAGCCTTATGGCTTGTTAAGTTCTTGGCCTCTCTCTTGAAACCAAGACCATCCTTAATTGAGGGGTGTCTACCCACTGTGTAGGCATCCCTTGCAAATTTTATTTTATCAACTTCACTCTTTCTAGTCTTAAGTTGAGCATTAAGACTAGCCACTTCATCATTTAGTTTTGAAATTGAAACTAAGTGTTCACTACAAGCATTAATATCAAAATCCTTACACCTAGTGCAAATTGCAATATTTTCACTACAAGAGTTACTTGCTACTTCTAGTTTAGCATTTAAAACATTAATTTCACCTTTTAAAGAAGAAATGGTTTCATTACAAGTAGAAAGTTCACCAGAAAGTATTCCATTTCTTTTAACTTCTAGAGCAAGAGAATTTTGTGCACTAACAAATTTATCATGTTCTTCATATAAAAGGTCTTCTTGTTTCTCTAAGATTCTATCCTTTTCATTTAAGGCATCAATCAACTCATTAATCTTAGCTATCTTAGTTCTATCCAGTCCCTTGAATAAACTAGAGTAATCAATCTCATCCTCACTAGATTCATCATCACTAGAAGAATCATAAGCATTAGCATTATGAGTGATTACCTTCTTTTCCCTTGCCATGAGGCAAGTGTGATGCTCGTTGGGGAAGAGAGCCGATTTGTTGAAGGCAGTGGCGGCGAGTCCCTCGTCGTCGGAGTCGGACGAAGAGCAATCCGAATCCCACTCCTTTCCAAGGTGTGCTTCGCCTTTGGCCTTCTTGTAAACCTTCTTGTTCTCTCTCTTCCCATTTTTCCCTTGCTCCTGGTCACTATCATTTTCGGGACAGTTAGCAATAAAATGACCAAGCTTACGGCATTTGAAGCATGATCGCTTTCCCTTTGTCTTGGCCTTGCTTGGCTGTCCCTTTCGACCTTTTAGTGCCGTCTTGAATCTTTTAATGATGAGAGCCATCTCTTCATCATTAAGACCGGCAGCCTCAATTTGTGCCACCTTGCTGGGTAGCGACTTCTTGCTCCTTGTTGCCTTTAGAGCAATGGGTTGAGGCTCGTGGAGTGGACCGTTCAACGCGTCGTCGACGTATCTTGCCTCCTTGATCATCATCCGCCCGCTCACGAATTTTCCAAGTACCTCCTCGGGCGTCATCTTCGTGTACCTGGGATTCTCACGAATATTGTTCACGAGATGAGGATCAAGAACGGTAAATGACCTGAGCAGTAGGCGGACGACGTCGTGATCCGTCCAACGCGTGCTTCCGTAGCTCCTTATTTTGTTGATAAGGGTCTTGAGCCGGTTGTAAGTTTGAGTTGGCTCCTCTCCCCTTATCATGGCGAATCGTCCAAGCTCGCCCTCCACCAACTCCATCTTGGTGAGCATGGTGATGTCGTTCCCCTCGTGAGAGATCTTGAGGGTGTCCCATATCTGCTTGGCATTGTCCAAGCCGCTCACCTTATTGTACTCCTCCCTGCACAAAGATGCTAAGAGAACAGTAGTAGCTTGTGCATTTCTATGAATTTGTTCATTTATAAGCATAGGACTATCCGAGCTATCAAACTTCATTCCATTCTCCACAATCTCCCATATGCTTGGATGGAGAGAGAATAAGTGACTACGCATTTTGTGACTCCAAAATCCGTAGTCCTCCCCATCGAAGTGTGGAGGTTTGCCAAGAGGAATGGAAAGTAAATGCGAATTCGAACTATGTTGAATACGAGAATAATCAAATGAAAAGTTCGAATTGACCGTCTTTTTGTAGTCGTTGTCATCATCCTTTTGGGAAGAAGTAGACTCATCACTATCGTCGTAGTAGATGATCTCCTTGATGCGCCTTGTCTTCTTCTTCTTCCCTTCCTTCCGTTTATGCCCCGAGCCGGAGTCGTTGGATTTGTCATCTTTTGGGTCGTTGACGAAGAACTCCTTTTCCTTGTCATTGATCACTATTCCCTTCCCCTTAGGATCCATCTCTTCGGGCGGTAAGTCCCTTTGTGAAGAGAACGGCTCTGATACCAATTGAGAGCACCTAGAGGGGGGGGGTGAATAGGTGATCCTGTAAAAACTTAGCTTATAGCCACAAAAACTTGTTAAGAGTTAGCACAATAATTGCCAAGTGGCTAAGGAGGAGATCTTGCACAATATGACAATCACAGAGAAGACACAGAGATTTATCCCGTGGTTCGGCCAAGTACAAAACTTGCCTACTTCCACGTTGTGGCGTCCCAATGGATGAGGGTTGCAATCAACCCCTCTCAAGTGGTCCAAAGACCCACTTGAATACCACGATGTTTTTGCCTTGCTTATCTTTATCCCACTTGCGAGGAATCTCCACAAATTGGAGTCTCTCGCCCTTACACTTAAGATTCACAAAGAAGCACGGAGTAAGGGAGGGAAGCAACACACACAAATCCACAGTGAAACGCGCACACACACGGCCAAGATTCGAGCTCAAAGACTATCTCACAGTTTCTCACAAGAACGGAGCTCGAATCACTTAGAATCACAAACGAATGCGCAAGAACTTAGTGTGGATGATCAACAATGCTCAAGAGTTGCTTGGTGTACTCCTCCATGCGCCTAGGGGTCCCTTTTATAGCCCCAAGGCAGCTAGGAGCCGTTGAAAACAAATCTGGAAGGCCATCTTTGCCTTCTGTCGTCGGGCGCACCAGACAGTCCGGTGCACACCGGACAGTGTCCGGTGCCCGATTCCTTTCCTTATTTGGCGAAGCCGACCGTTGCAGATGCGGGAGCCGTTGGCGCACCGGACATGTCCGGTGCACACCGGACAGTCCGGTGCCCCCTTCCGACCGTTGGCTCGGCCACGTGTCCCGCGCTGATCGCGCGGCCGACCGTTGGCCCTGGCCGACCGTTGGCTCACCGGACAGTCCGGTGCACACCGGACAGTCCGGTGAATTTTAGCCGTACGCCGTCAGCAATTTCCCGAGAGCGGGCTCTTCGGCCGAGGGAGCCTGGCGCACCGGACACTGTCCGGTGCACTGTCCGGACACTGTCCGGTGCACCACCGGACAGTCCGGTGCCCCAGACCGAAACAGCCCCTTGGCTGTACACAGCCAAGTCTTCTCTTCTCTTCTTCTATCTGTTTCTAACACTTAGACAAATATATTAGTACACAAAACCAATGTACTAAGACTTAGAAACATACCTTTGCTCCAGATTTGCACTTTGTTCATCCATGGGCATTGATTTACATTTAAGCACTTGTGTTGACACTCAATCACCAAAATACTTAGAAATGGCCCAAAGGCACATTTCCCTTTCAGTTTGTGAGCCAAAAGCACCAAGCTAGTACAGAGAGTAACAAGCACATATATTACATCAAAATGACTCTCTACTAACTCTCTAACTCCCCCTAGCTCTCACAACTCATATCTCTCCCCCTTTGGCGTCAAACACCAAAAGGGTACCCGAACCTACACATCTAAAGCGGGAGGAGGTGGCGGGGGCGCATCCGATCGCGGTCGAGGCAGCAGAGCGAACGCTGGCGGGGGTCAGAGTTAGTCTCGGATCCAGGATCTGCTGTAGAAGCTGGAGCTGGTACTGACTCAGACTGAAGCTGCGCTGCAGAAACTGCCGGATCTGAAGTGGTCGCAGACACCGCCATAGCAGTAGTGGTAACAGCAGAAGCTGGTGGCACTGGCGGTTGAGGGCAGACAGAGCTGAGAACCGGTGACGTGAAGGCCAGGGTGACCGACCGGCGCGGAGAGGAAGAAGGACCAACAGAAGAAAGAGAGGGTCCTGATTGAATCGCTGGCACAACAGGAGTCTGAAGCGGAGGTGGTGGTGCAGACTGAACTGGGGGAATCGCGACACCAGAGTGCTGTAGCATAAGAGCCATGAATGCCCTGCTCTCAGCCCGATCCTGAAGAAGCTGCTGCTGAAGAGAATCCTGCCTGTCCTGTATGGTCTGAAACATCGAGAGCATCCTCTCGGATAACCGGGTCTGCTCGGCGGCCAAGTGAGCCTGCTGCTGAGTGAGAGACTGGAGAATCGAAGCAATAGCAGGGTCAATAGCCGGAGGGGCAGCAGGGGTAGCACTAGAACTCCCAGCCTCATGATCATGAGAGCGTGGAGGCATAGGAGGCAGAGGCGGAGGTGGAATCCCAAAATCATCATCATCAACTGCTGCATCCTGAGCTTCGAGCTGATGATGAGCAGCATCCTCGGCCTGAGTGTCAAAAACTGGAGCAGAAGCTGGCACAGGATCCTCAGGCGCTGGACGGTAGGACCCAAAGACGAGGCGTGAGGCCTCAAGTATGCCCTTAAACTGTGGAGGCCGAATCAGCTGCGCAAAAATGTGGCACAAGTAGTGAGCATACGGCAGCTAGCGTCGAGCACGCAGACCATCCAATACAGTGTCCTCGATCTCACAAATAAGGAAATCCACGACGTCAAACTCGGAGTGAGAGACCAGGGCACCAAGGAGCCAGAGCTGGATATGTGTGGTAGCCTCCCTGTATCCCATACGCGGCAGAAGAGTCCGTCTCATAAGCTCAAATAGGAACTTTGCTGCTGTAGTGAAATCTGCCGGTGAGCGTCGCGACCCATCTGAGAAGGGCGGGCGGAACAGAGCCACGACGTGAGCTGTACCCGGAGCCACACTGCCGTGAGGGCGACGAGGAGGATCAGAGGTGCCGTAGCATAAGCTGTGAAGTCGAGTCGACGACTCATTGAAAGGGAATTAGGCTTACACCTATTTCCTAATTGATTTTGGTGGTTGAATTGCCCAACACAAATAATTGGACTAACTAGTTTGCTCTAGTCTATAAGTTATACAGGTGCCAAAGGTTCACACTTAGCCAATAAAAAGACCAAGAATTGGGTTCAACAAAGAGAGCAAGGGATAACTGAAAGGGAAATGTGCCCTTGGGCCATTTCTAAGTATTTTGGTGATTTAGTGTCCAACACAAGTGCCTAAGTGTAAAAAGGTGGACAAAGTACAAATCAAGAATAAAGGTATGTTTCTCAGACTTAGTACATTGTTTTATGGACTAATGTATTGTGTCTAAGTGCTGGAAACAGGAAAAATCCAATTGAAAATGCCTTGGCTCGAGCAGCCAAGAATCTGCTCAGTCTGGGAGCACCGGACTGTCCGGTGGTGCACCGGACAGTGTCCGGTGCGCCAGGCTGGCTCGAGCAAAGTGGCTGCTCTCGGGACTTCGACGGCGGTGTACGACTATAATTCACCGGACTGTCCGGTGGTGCACCGGACTGTCCGGTGGGCCGTTCACAGGCGAACTCGTCGCTCTCGGGAATTCATCAACGGCGTACGGCTATAATTCACCGGACTGTCCGGTGTGCACCGGACTATCCGGTGAGCCAACGGTCGGCCGGGCCAACGGTCGGCCGCGCGATCTGCGTGGGACACGTGGCCGAGCCAACGGCTAGAAGGGGGCACCGGACTGTCCGGTGTGCACCGGACATGTCCGGTGCGCCAACGGCTCTCAGGCTGCCAACGGTCGACTGCGCCATATTTGGAAGGAAATCGGGCACCAGACACTGTCCGGTGTGCACCGGACTGTCCGGTGCTCCAGTCGATAGAAGGCAAGATCAGCCTTCCTAGATTGCTCTCAACGGCTCCTAGCTGCCTTGGGGCTATAAAAGGGACCCCTAGGCGCATGGAGGAGCACACCAAGCATTCCTACAACATTCCTAAGCACCAAGACATCGATTCCGCGCCTTTGATTCTTTGCGATAGCAATTAGAGCTCTGGTTGAGTGGTGAACTCATTGAGTTGTGTTGTGAGCTCTCGTTGCGACTTGTGTGCGTGGTGTTACTGTGATTTCTTGTCTTGAGTGTGTTGCTAATCCCTCCCTTGCTCTGTGCTTCTTTGTGAATTTCAAGTGTAAGGGCGAGAGGCTCCAAGTTGTGGAGATTCCTCGCAAACGGGATTGAGAAAAGCAAGCAAAACACCGTGGTATTCAAGTGGGTCTTTGGACCGCTTGAGAGGGGTTGATTGCAACCCTCGTCCGTTGGGACGCCACAACGTGGAGTAGGCAAGCGTTGGTCTTGGCCGAACCACGGGATAACCACCGTGCCATCTCTGTGATTGATCTTGTTGGTTATTGTGTTTTGTTGAAGATTCCTCTCTAGCCACTTGGCGGTTATTGTGCTAACACTTAACCAAGTTTTTGTGGCCTAAGTTTTAAGTGTTACAGGATCACCTATTCACCCCCCCTCTAGGTGCTCTCAATTGGTATCAGAGTCGTTCTCTTCACAAAGGGACTAACCGCCCGAAGAGATGGATCCTAAGGGGAAGGGTATCGTGATCAACGATAAAGAGAAGGAATCTTTCGTCAACAAGCCGAAGGATGACAAGCCTACCGACTCGGGCTCGGGCCATAGACGGAAAGATGGGAAGAAGAAGAAGACGAGGCGCATCAAGGAGATCGTCTACTACGACGACAGTGATGAGTCTACTTCTTCCCAAAAGGACGACGACCACAACGACTACGAGAGAAGAAAACCGGTTAATTCGAACTTTTCTTTTGACTACTCTCGTATTCCGCAAAGTTCAAATTCACATTTGCTCTCCATTCCTCTCGGCAAGCCTCCACACTTTGATGGGGAGGACTACGGATTTTGGAGCCACAAAATGCGTAGTCACCTATTCTCTCTCCATCCTAGTATATGGGAGATTGTAGAGAGTAGAATGCACTTTGATAGTACGGATAGTCCCATGTTCATTAATGAGCAAATTCATAAGAATGCACAAGCTACTACTGTTCTTCTAGCTTCATTGTGCAGGGATGAATACCACAAAGTGAGCGGCTTGGATAACGCCAAGCAAATATGGGACACCCTCAAAATCTCTCATGAGGGGAACGACGTCACCTTGCTCACCAAGATGGAGTTGGTGGAAGGCGAGCTTGGACGGTTCGCAATGATAAGGGGCGAGGAGCCAACCCAAACATACAACCGGCTCAAGACCCTTATCAACAAAATAAGAAGCTACGGAAGCACGTGATGGACGGACCACGACGTCGTCCGACTGATGCTAAGGTCCTTTACCGTTCTTGATCCTCATTTGGTGAATAATATTCGTGAGAATCCCAGGTACACCAAAATGTCACCCGAAGAAGTCCTTGGAAAATTCATAAGCGGGCGAATGATGATCAAGGAGGCGAGGTACGTGGACGACGCATTGAATGGTCCAATCAACGAGCCTCAACCCCTTGCTCTCAAGGCAACAAAAAGCAAGGAGGCGCTACCTAGCAAGGTGGCACAAATTGAGGCGGCCGGACTTAATGATGAAGAGATGGCCCTCATCATCAAGAGATTCAAGACGACGCTAAAGGGTCGCAAGGGGCAGCCAAGCAAGACCAAGACAAAGGGGAAGCGCTCATGCTTCAAATGTGGTAAGCTTGGTCATTTTATTGCTAACTGTCCCGACAATGATAGTGATCAGGATCAAGGGAACAAGAGGGAGAAGAAGAAGAACTATAAGAAGGCAAAGGGCGAGGCACATCTTGGCAAGGAGTGGGATTCGGATTGCTCCTCGTCCGACTCCGACAATGAAGGACTCGCCGCCACCGCCTTCAACAAGTCATCCCTCTTCCCCAACGAGCGTCACACATGCCTTATGGCAAGGGAGAAGGTATGTACTCGAAACTCTACTTATGCTTCTTCAAGTGAGGACGAATCTAGTGATGAGGATGAAATAGATTATTCATGTTTGTTTAAGGGCCTAGATAGAACCAAGGTAGATAAAATTAATGAATTGATTGATGCCTTGAATGATAAGAATAGGCTTTTAGAAAAAAAGGACTTGTTGTATGAAGAACATGACAAATTTGTAGAAGCACAAAAATCTCATGCCTTAGAAGTTAAGAGAAATGAAATGCTTTCTTGTGAATTATCTTCTTTACATGAGACGATTTCTAGCTTAAAGAGCATTAATGATGATTTGAATGCTAAGTTAGAAATAGCTAGTAAATCAACAACTTGTGTAGAAAATGTTGTTATTTGCAATAGATGTAAAGATTTTGATATTGATGCTTGTAGTGAACACATAGCTTCTATTGCAAAGTTAAATGATGAAATGGCTAGTCTTAATGCCCAACTTAAGGCTAGCAAAAGTGATTTTGATAAACTAAAATTTGCTAGGGATGCCTACACGATTGGTAGACACCCCTCAATTAAGGATGGGCTTGGCTTCAAGAGGGAAGCCAAGAACTTAACAAGCCATAAGGCTCCCATCTCCGCCAAGGAGAAAGGGAAGGCCCCTATGGCAAGTAGTACTAAAAAGAACCATGCTTTTATGTACAATGATAGAAGACAGTCTCATAGGAGTTGCAATGCTTTTGATTCACATGCATATGATTCTTATGCTATGTATGCTTTCAGTTCTTCCTATATGCATGGTAGAGATATGCCTAGGAAAAATATTCATCATGTGCCTAGAAAGAATATTGTTCATATTCCTAGAAAAGTTATGAATGGTCCCTCTACAATTTATCATGCTTTAAATGCTTCCTTTGCTATTTGTAGAAAGGATAGGAAGATAGTTGCTAGGAAATTAGGGGCAAAATGCAAGGGTGATAAAACTTGCATTTGGGTCCCTAAGGAAATTGTGACTAACCTTGTAGGACCCAACAAGAGTTGGGTACCTAAGACCCAAGCCTAAATTTGCCTTGTAGGTTTATGCATCCGGGGGTTCAAGCTGGATTATCGACAGCGGATGCACAAACCATATGACGGGGGAGAAGAAGATGTTCACCTTCTACGTCAAGAATAAGGATTCCCAAGATTCAATCATATTCGGTGATGGGAACCAAGGCAAGGTGAAAGGTTTAGGCAAGATTGCAATATCAAATGAGCACTCTATCTCTAATGTGTTTTTAGTTGAGTCTCTTGGATATAATTTACTATCTGTCAGTCAATTATGTAATATGGGATATAATTGTCTATTTACAAATGTAGATGTGTCTATCTTTAGAAGATGTGATGGTTCACTAGCTTTTAAGGGTGTACTAGACGACAAACTTTATTTAGTTGATTTTGCAAAAGAGGGGGTCGGTCTAGATGCATGCTTAATGGCTAAGACTTGCATGGGCTGGTTGTGGCATCGCCGCTTAGCACATGTGGGGATGAAGAACCTCCACAAGCTTCTAAAGGGAGAACACGTGATAGGTCTAACCAATGTACATTTCGAAAAAGATAGACCTTGTGCAGCTTGTCAAGCAGGTAAACAAGTGGGAGGAGCACATCACAGCAAGAATGTGATGACCACTTCAAGACCTCTAGAGCTGCTGCATATGGACCTCTTCAGACCCGTCGCCTATCTGAGCATAGGAGGAAGTAAGTATGGTCTAGTTATTGTTGATGACTTTTCCCGCTTCACTTGGGTGTTCTTTTTGCAGGATAAGTCTGAAACCCAAGGGACCCTCAAGCGCTTCCTCAGGAGAGCTCAAAATGAGTTTGAGCTCAAGGTGAAGAAGATAAGGAGCGACAACGGGTCCTAATTCAAGAATCTTCAAGTGGAGGAGTTCCTTGAGGAGGAAGGGATCAAGCACGAGTTCTCCGCTCCTTACACACCTCAGCAAAATGGTGTGGTAGAGAGGAAGAACAGGACGCTCATTGATATGGCGAGGACTATGCTTGGAGAGTTCAAGACCCCCGAGCACTTTTGGTCGGAAGCCGTGAATACGGCTTGCCACGCCATCAACAGGGTCTACCTTCACCGCCTCCTCAAGAAGACTTCATATGAGCTGCTAACTGGTAACAAACCCAACGTGTCTTATTTTCGTGTATTTGGGAGCAAGTGTTATATTCTTGTGAAGAAAGGTAGAACTTCTAAATTTGCTCCCAAAGCTGTAGAAGGTTTTTTATTAGGTTATGATTCAAATACAAAGGCGTATAGGGTCTTCAACAAATCATCGGGTTTGGTTGAAGTCTCTAGCGACGTTGTATTTGATGAGACTAATGGCTCTCCAAGAGAGCAAGTTGTTGATCTTGATGATGTAGATGAAGAAGACGTTCCAACGGCCGCGATACGCACCATGGCAATTGGAGATGTACGACCTCAGGAACAATTGGAGCAAGATCAACCGTCTTCCTCAACTATGGTGCATCCCCCAACCCAAGATGACGAACAGGTACCTCAAGTGGAGGCGCATGATCAAGGGGGAGCACAGGATGATCAAGTTGAAGAGGAAGAAGCACCTCAGGCACCTCCAACCCAAGTTCGAGCGACGATCCAAAGGGATCATCCCGTCGACCAAATATTGGGTGATATTAGCAAGGGAGTAACTACTCGTTCAAGATTAGTTAATTTCTGTGAGCATTACTCCTTTGTCTCTTCTATTGAGCCTTTCAGGGTAGAAGAGGCCTTGCTAGATCCGGACTGGGTGTTGGCCATGCAGGAGGAACTCAACAACTTCAAGCGCAATGAAGTTTGGACACTGGTGCCTCGTCCCAAGCAAAATGTTGTGGGAACCAAGTGGGTGTTCCGCAACAAACAGGACGAGCACGGGGTGGTGACGAGGAACAAGGCTCGACTTGTGGCAAAAGGTTATGCCCAAGTCGCAGGTTTGGAGTTTGAGGAGACTTTTGCTCCTGTGGCTAGGCTAGAATCAATTCGTATCTTGCTAGCATATGCCGCTCACCATTCTTTCAGGTTGTACCAAATGGATGTGAAGAGCGCTTTCCTCAATGGGCCGATCAAGGAGGAGGTGTACGTGGAGCAACCCCTTGGCTTCGAGGATGAACGGTATCCCGACCACGTGTGTAAGCTCTCTAAGGCGCTCTATGGACTTAAGCAAGCCCCAAGAGCATGGTATGAATGCCTTAGAGACTTTTTAATTGCTAATGCTTTCAAGGTTGGGAAAGCCGATCCAACTCTTTTTACCAAGACTTGCGATGGTGATCTTTTTGTGTGCCAAATTTATGTCGATGACATAATATTTGGTTCTACTAATTGAAAGGGAAATGTGCCCTTGGGCCATTTCTAAGTATTTTGGTGATTGAGTGCCAACACAAGTGCTTAAATGTGAATTCATGTTTATGGATGAATAAAGTGAAAATCAAGAGCAAAGGTATGTTTCTAAGTCTTAGTACATTGGTTTTGTGTACTAATATACTTGTCGAAGTATTGGAAGCAGGAAGAAAAAGAAAAAGAAAAGAAAAGAGTTGGCTGTGTACAGCCAAGAGGCTGTTTCGGTCTGGGGCACCGGACTGTCCGGTGGTGCACCGGACAGTGTCCGGTGCGCCAGGCTGCCTCGGCCGAAGTAGCCGCTCTCGGGAATTCGCTGACGGCGTACGGCTAAAATTCATCGGACTGTCCGGTGTGCACCGGACTGTCCGGTGAGCCAACGGTCGGCCGCGCGATCCGCGCGCGACACGTGGACGAGCCAACGGTCGGAAGGGGGCACCGGACTGTCCGGTGTGCACCGGACATGTCCGGTGCGCCAACGGCTCCCAGATCTGCAACGGTCGGTTTCGCCATTTAAGGAAAGGAATCGGGCACCGGACAATGTCCGGTGTGCACCGGACTGTCCGGTGCGCCCGATGACAGAAGGCAAGGATGGCCTTCCAGATTTGTTCTCAACGGCTCCTAGCTGCCTTGGGGCTATAAAAGGGACCCCTAAGCGCATGGAGGAGAATACCAAGCATTCCTACAACATTCCTAAGCACCAAGACATCGATCTCGCGCATTCGTTTTATTGTGATAGCATATAGAGCTCTTGTGGAGTTGTGAACTCTTTGAGTTGTGTTGCGAGCTCTTGTTGCGACTTGTGTGCGTGTTGTTGCTCTGATCTTTTGAAGTCTTGTGTGCGTTGCTCATTCCCCCTTGCTCTGTGTTTCTTTGTGAACTTCAATTGTAAGGGCGAGAGGCTCCAAGTTGTGGAGATTCCTCGCAAACGGGATTGAGAAAAAGCAAGCAAAACACCGTGGTATTCAAGTGGGTCTTTGGACCGCTTGAGAGGGGTTGATTGCAACCCTCGTCCGTTGGGACGCCACAACGTGGAGTAGGCAAGCGTTGGTCTTGGCCGAACCACGGGATAAACCACTGTGTCATCTCTGTGTTTGATTTCTTGTGGTATTGTGTTTTGTTGAGACTCCTCTCTAGCCACTTGGCGATTATTGTGCTAACACTTAACAAGTTTTTGTGGCGATAAGTTTAAGTTTCACAGGATCACCTATTCACCCCCCCTCTAGGTGCTCTCAATTGGTATCGGAGCCGTTCTCTTCAAGAAAGGGACTAACCGCCCGAAGAGATGGATCCTAAGGGGAAGGGAATCGTGATCAACGACAAGGAAAAGGAGTCCTTCGTCAACGAGCCAAAAGATGACAAATCCAACGACTCTGGCTCGGGCCACAGACGTAAAGATGGGAAGAAGAAGAAGACAAGACGTATCAAGGAGATCGTCTACTACGACAGCGACGAGTCTACTTCTTCCCACAAGGACGACGACTACGACAAACAAAAGACAGTTAACTCAAACTTTTCTTTTGATTATTCGCGCATTCCGCACAGCTCAAATGCTCATTTGCTCCCCATTCCACTTGGCAAGCCTCCTCACTTTGATGGAGAGGACTACGGATTTTGGAGTCACAAAATGCGTACACACCTATTTTCTCTCCATCCAAGCATTTGGGAGATTGTGGAAAGTGGAATGAAATTTGATAGCTCGGATAGTCCTTCGTTTATTAATGAACAGATCCATAAAAATGCACAAGCTACTACTGTGTTGCTAGCCTCTTTGTGCAGGGACGAGTATCACAAGGTGAGCGGCTTGGACAATGCCAAGCAAATTTGGGACACCCTCAAGATCTCTCATGAGGGGAATGATGTCACCTTACTCACCAAGATGGAGTTGGTGGAGGGCGAGCTCGGACGATTCGCAATGATAAGGGGAGAAGAGCCAACCCAAACTTACAACAGGCTCAAGACCCTTATCAACAAAATAAGGAGCTACGGAAGCACGCGATGGACGGACCACGACGTCGTCCGCCTAATGCTAAGGTCCTTTACCGTTCTTGATCCTCATTTGGTGAACAATATTCGTGAAAATCCTAGGTACACCAAGATGTCGCCCGAAGAAGTTCTTGGAAAATTTGTAAGCGGGCGAATGATGATCAAGGAGGCAAGGTACGTGGACGACGCATTGAATGGTCCAATCCATGAGCCGCAACCCATTGCTCTCAAGGCAACAAGGAGCAAGGAGGCGCTACCTAGCAGGGTGGCACAAATTGAGGCGGCCGGACTTAATGATGAAGAGATGGCCCTCATCATCAAAAGATTCAAGACGGCGCTTAAAGGTCGCAAGGGACAGCCAAGCAAGACCAAAGCCAAGGGGAAGCGTTCGTGCTTCAAATGCGGTAAGCTTGGTCATTTTATTGCTAACTGTCCCGACAATGATAGTGATCAGGACCAAGGGAGCAAGAGGGAGAAGAAGAAGGCATACAAGAAGGCAAAGGGCGAGGCACATCTAGGAAAGGAGTGGGATTCAGATTGCTCCTCCTCCGACTCCGACAATGAAGGACTCGCCGCCACTGCCTTCAACAAGTCATCCCTCTTTCCCAACGAGCATCACACATGCCTTATGGCAAGGGAGAAGAAGGTAAGTACTCAAGACTCCACTTATGCTTCTTCTAGTGATAATGAGTCTAGTGATGATGATGACATAGATTATTCATGCTTGTTCAAGGGTTTAGATAGATCTAAGATAGATAAAATTAATGAGTTGATTGATGCGTTGAATGATAAGAATAGATTACTAGAAAAACAAGAGGATCTTTTATATGAGGAGCATGATAAATTTGTTAGTGCACAAAATTCTCTTGCTCTAGAAATTAAAAGAAATGAAGTGCTTTCTAGTGAATTATCTTCTTGTCATGAAACCATTGCTACTTTAAAAGGTGTTAATAATGATTTAAATGCTAAACTAGAAGTGGCTAGTAAATCTAACTCTTGTGTAGAACATGTTAGGGTTTGCACTAGGTGTAAAGATTTTAATGTTGATGCTTGTAGTGAACACCTAGTTTCAATTTCTAAATTGAATGATGAAGTGGCTAGTCTTAATGACCAACTTAAGACTAGCAAAAGTGAATTTGATAAATTAAAATTTGCAAGGGATGCCTATACGATTGGTAGACATCCCTCAATTAAGGATGGACTTGGCTACAAAAGGGAAGCCAAGAACTTGACAAGCCATAAGGCTCCCATCTCCGCCAAGGAGAAAGGGAAGGCCCCTATGGCTAGTAGTGTGCAAAAGAACCATGCCTTTATGTACTATGATAGAAGACAACCTAGAAATGCTTATAGGAGTTGTAATGCATATAATGCCCTTGATTCTCATATCATGTTTGCTTCTAGCTCTTCTTATGTGCATGATAGAAATGTTGGTAGAAGAAATGCTGTTCATAATATGCCTAGGAGAAATGTTGTTAATGTTCCTAGGAAATTAAATGAACCTTCTACAATATATCATGCTTTGAATGCTTCCTTTGCAATTTGTAGAAAGGATAGAAAGGTGATTGCTAGGAAGTTAGGGGCAAAATGCAAGGGTGATAAAACTTGCATTTGGATTCCTAAGGAAATTGTGACTAACCTTGTAGGACCCAACAAGAGTTGGGTACCTAAGTCCCAAGCCTAAATTTGCCTTGCAGGTTTATGCATCCGGGGGTTCAAGCTGGATTATCGACAGCGGATGCACAAACCATATGACAGGGGAGAAGAAGATGTTCACCTCCTACGTCAAGAATAAGGATTCCCAAGATTCAATTATATTCGGTGATGGGAATCAAGGCAAGGTAAAAGGGATAGGTAAAATTGCAATCTCCAATGAGCATTCTATCTCTAATGTGTTTTTAGTGGAAAATCTTGGATATAATTTGCTATCTGTTAGTCAATTATGTCATATGGGATATAACTGTCTTTTTACAAATGTAGATGTGTCTGTCTTTAGAAGAAGTGATGGTTCACTAGCTTTTAAGGGTGTATTAGACGACAAACTTTATTTAGTTGATTTTGCAAAAGAAGAGGCCGGTCTAGATGCATGCTTAATGGCTAAGACTTGCATGGGCTGGCTGTGGCATCGCCGCTTAGCACATGTGGGGATGAAGAACCTCCACAAGCTTCTAAAGGGAGAACACGTGATAGGTCTAACCAATGTTCATTTCGAAAAAGATAGACCTTGTGCAGCTTGTCAAGCAGGGAAACAGGTGGGAGGCTCTCATCACACCAAAAATGTGATGACAACATCAAGACCCCTGGAGCTGCTACATATGGACCTCTTCGGACCCATCGCCTATCTGAGCATAGGAGGAAGTAAGTATGGTTTAGTTATTGTTGATTACTTTTCCCGCTTCACTTGGGTGTTCTTTTTGCAGGATAAGTCTGAAACCCAAGGAACCCTCAAGCGCTTCCTCAGGAGAGCTCAAAATGAGTTTGAGCTCAAGGTGAAGAAGATAAGGAGCGACAACGGGTCCGAGTTCAAGAACCTTCAAGTGGAGGAGTTCCTTGAGGAGGAAGGGATCAAGCACGAGTTCTCCGCTCCCTACACACCACAGCAAAATGGTGTGGTAGAGAGGAAGAACAGGACGCTAATCGATATGGCAAGGACGATGCTTGGAGAATTCAAGACCCCCGAGTGTTTCTGGTCGGAAGCCGTGAACACGGCTTGCCACGCCATCAACAGGGTCTACCTACATCGCCTCCTCAAGAAGACGTCCTATGAGCTTCTAACCGGTAACAAACCCAATGTATCTTACTTTCGTGTATTTGGGAGCAAATGCTACATTCTAGTGAAGAAGGGTAGAAATTCTAAGTTTGCTCCCAAAGCTGTAGAAGGGTTTTTGTTAGGTTATGACTCAAATACAAAGGCGTATAGAGTCTTCAACAAATCATCGGGTTTGGTTGAAGTCTCTAGCGACGTTGTATTTGATGAGACTAATGGCTCTCCAAGAGAGCAAGTTGTTGATTGTGATGATGTAGATGAAGAAGATGTTCCGACGGCAGCTATACGATCCATGGCGATTGGAGAAGTGCGGCCACAGGAACAAGATGAACGAAATCAACCTTCTTCCTCAACAACGGTGCACCCCCCAACTCAAGACGATGAACAGGTTCATCAAAAGGAGGCGTGTGATCAAGGGGGAGCACAAGATGATCACGTGATGGAGGAAGAAGCGCAACCGGCACCTCCAACCCAAGTTCGAGCGGTGATTCAAAGGGATCATCCCGTCGACCAAATTTTGGGTGATATTAGCAAGGGAGTAACTACTCGATCTCGATTAGTTAATTTTTGTGAGCATTACTCCTTTGTCTCTTCTATTGAGCCTTTCAGGGTAGAAGAGGCCTTGCTAGATCCGGACTGGGTGTTAGCCATGCAGGAGGAACTCAACAACTTCAAGCGCAATGAAGTTTGGACACTGGTGCCTCGTCCCAAGCAAAATGTTGTGGGAACCAAGTGGGTGTTCCGCAACAAACAGGACGAGCACGGGGTGGTGACGAGGAACAAGGCTCGACTTGTGGCAAAAGGTTATGCCCAAGTCGCAGGTTTGGACTTTGAGGAGACGTTTGCTCCTGTGGCTAGGCTAGAGTCAATTCACATCTTGCTAGCATATGCCGCTCACCACTCTTTCAGGTTGTACCAAATGGATGTGAAGAGCGCTTTCCTCAACGGGCCGATCAAGGAGGAGGTGTACGTGGAGCAACCCCCTGGCTTCGAGGATGAACGGTACCCCGACCACGTATGTAAGCTCTCTAAGGCGCTCTATGGACTTAAGCAAGCCCCAAGAGCATGGTATGAATGCCTTAGAGACTTTCTAATTGTTAATGCTTTCAAGGTTGGGAAAGTCGATCCAACTCTCTTTACTAAGACATGTGATGGTGATTTGTTTGTGTGCCAAATTTATGTCGATGACATAATATTTGGTTCTACTAACCAAAAGTCTTGTGAAGAGTTTAGCAGGGTAATGACGCAGAAATTCGAGATGTCGATGATGGGCGAGTTGAACTACTTCCTTGGGTTCCAAGTGAAGCAACTCAAGGATGGCACCTTCATCTCCCAAACGAAGTACACGCAAGATCTTCTAAAGCGGTTTGGGATGAAGGACGCCAAGCCCGCAAAGACTCCGATGGGGACCGACGGACACACCGACCTCAACAAAGGAGGTAAGTCCGTTGATCAAAAAGCATACCGGTCAATGATAGGTTCTTTGCTTTACTTATGTGCTAGTAGACCGGATATTATGCTTAGCGTATGCATGTGTGCTAGATTTCAATCCAATCCTAAGGAGTGTCACTTAGTAGCGGTGAAGCGAATTCTAAGATATTTGGTTGCTACGCCTTGCTTCGGGCTCTGGTATCCAAAAGGGTCTACCTTTGACTTGGTTGGATACTCAGATTCCGACTATGCTGGATGTAAGGTCGATAGGAAGAGTACATCGGGGACGTGCCAATTCTTAGGAAGGTCCCTGGTGTCATGGAACTCTAAGAAACAAACCTCCGTTGCCCTGTCCACCGCTGAGGCCGAGTACGTTGCCGCAGGACAGTGTTGCGCGCAACTACTTTGGATGAGGCAAACCCTCAGGGACTTTGGCTACAATCTGAGCAAAGTCCCACTCCTATGTGACAATGAGAGTGCTATCCGCATGGCGGAAAATCCTGTTGAACACAGCCGCACAAAGCACATAGACATCCGGCATCACTTTTTGAGAGACCACCAGCAAAAGGGAGATATCGAAGTGTTTCATGTTAGCACCGAGAACCAGCTAGCCGATATCTTTACCAAGCCTCTAGATGAGAAGACCTTTTGCAGGTTGCGTAGTGAGCTAAATGTCTTAGATTCGCGGAACTTGGATTGATTCGTAGCATACATGTGTTTATGCCTTTGATCATATTCCTTATGCATTTTGTTGCTTAATAATGGTGCTCAAGTTGTACAAACACTCCCTGGACCTCACAAGTCCGTTGCAAAGTGATGCACATGTTTAGGGGGAGATGTGTTACAACTTGACTCTTTGAGACTAACCCTGTGCTTGAGTTTGATGCTTTAGTCTTAAAGAAGAATTGAAAGCGAAAAGGTGGACTTGGACCATGCAAGACTTCCACTGCACTCCGATGAAAAGAGTAACTCTTCCAAGTTCATCTTTATACTCTTATTGCCTATTTGCTCTTAATTGAAGATTTTGGTGAGGCAATGGGGTTAAAGGGCCAAGATCGATTCCGTTTTGGTGCTTGATGCCAAAGGGGGAGAAAATAAAGGCCAAAGCGATAAATGGATCAGCTACCACTTGAGAGATTTTGAAAATAGAGATTTTAAAAATAGTAGAATAGAGCTTTTTCAAAACTCTTTTGTTGTATCTCTTGTCAAAAGTTGACTTCTTGTGGGGAGAAGTATTGATTATAGGAAATAGGGGGAGTTTTTGAAATCTTTGATCAATCTCTTTTGGAATGACTCTCTTTATGCTTCAACATGTGTGTTTGACTTAGAGATAGAGATTTGAGTTTGATTTGCAAAAACAAACCAAGTGGTGGCAAAGGATGATCCATATATGCCAAATTGAATCAAAATAAATTTGAGTTTTTATTTGAAGTGATATTGCACTTGTTCTAGTTGCTTTATGTAGTGTTGGCATAAATCACCAAAAAGGGGGAGATTGAAAGGGAAATGTGCCCTTGGGCCATTTCTAAGTATTTTGGTGATTGAGTGCCAACACAAGTGCTTAAATGTGAATTCATGTTTATGGATGAATAAAGTGAAAATCAAGAGCAAAGGTATGTTTCTAAGTCTTAGTACATTGGTTTTGTGTACTAATATACTTGTCGAAGTATTGGAAGCAGGAAGAAAAAGAAAAGAAAAGAGTTGGCTGTGTACAGCCAAGAGGCTGTTTCGGTCTGGGGCACCGGACTGTCCGGTGGTGCACCGGACAGTGTCCGGTGGTGCACCGGACAGTGTCCGGTGCGCCAGGCTGCCTCGGCCGAAGTAGCCGCTCTCGGGAATTCGCTGACGGCGTACGGCTAAAATTCACCGGACTGTCCGGTGTGCACCGGACTGTCCGGTGAGCCAACGGTCGGCCGGGCCAACAGTCGGCCGCGCGATCCGCGCGCGACACGTGGACGAGCCAACGGTCGGAAGGGGGCACCGGACTGTCCGGTGTGCACCGGACATGTCCGGTGCGCCAACGGCTCCCAGATCTGCAACGGTCGATTTCGCCATTTAAGGAAAGGAATCGGGCACCGGACAATGTCCGGTGTGCACCGGACTGTCCGGTGCGCCCGATGACAGAAGGCAAGGATGGCCTTCTAGATTTGTTCTCAACGGCTCCTAGCTGCCTTAGGGCTATAAAAGGGACCCCTAAGTGCATGGAGGAGAATACCAAGCATTCCTACAACATTCCTAAGCACCAAGACATCGATCTCGCGCATTCGTTTCATTGTGATAGCATATAGAGCTCTTGTGGAGTTGTGAACTCTTTGAGTTGTGTTGCGAGCTCTTGTTGCGACTTGTGTGCGTGTTGTTGCTCTGATCTTTTGAAGTCTTGTGTGCGTTGCTCATTCCCCCTTGCTCTGTGTTTCTTTGTGAACTTCAATTGTAAGGGCGAGAGGCTCCAAGTTGTGGAGATTCCTCGCAAACGGGATTGAGAAAAAGCAAGCAAAACACCGTGGTATTCAAGTGGGTCTTTGGACCGCTTGAGAGGGGTTGATTGCAACCCTCGTCCGTTGGGACGCCACAACGTGGAGTAGGCAAGCGTTGGTCTTGGCCGAACCACGGGATAAACCACTGTGTCATCTCTGTGTTTGATTTCTTGTGGTATTGTGTTTTGTTGAGACTCCTCTCTAGCCACTTGGCGATTATTGTGCTAACACTTAACAAGTTTTTGTGGCGATAAGTTTAAGTTTCACAGGATCACCTATTCACCCCCCCTCTAGGTGCTCTCACTAATCAAAAGTCTTGTGAAGAGTTTAGCAGGGTTATGACGTAGAAATTCGAGATGTCGATGATGGGCGAGTTGAACTACTTCCTTGGGTTCCAAGTGAAGCAACTCAAGGACGGCACTTTCATCTCCCAAACGAAGTACACGCAAGACTTGCTAAAGTGGTTTGGGATGAAGGACGCCAAGCCCGCAAAGACGCCGATGGGAACTGACGGACACACCGACCTCAACAAAAGAGGTAAGTCCGTTGATCAAAAAGCATACCGGTCCATGATAGGTTCTTTGCTTTATTTATGTGCTAGTAGACCGGATATTATGCTTAGCGTATGCATGTGTGCTAGATTTCAATCCGATCCTAAGGAGTGTCACTTAGTGGCTGTGAAGTGAATTCTTCGATATTTAGTCGCTACGCCTTGCTTCGGGATCTGGTATCCAAAGGGGTCTAACTTTGACTTGATTGGGTACTCAGATTCCGACTATGCTGGATGTAAGGTCGATAGGAAGAGTACATCGGGGACGTGCTAATTCTTAGGAAGGTCCCTGGTGTCATGGAGTTCTAAGAAACAAACTTCCGTTGCCCTATCCACCGCTGAGGCCGAGTATGTTGCCGCAGGACAGTGTTGCGCGCAACTACTTTGGATGAGGCGAACCCTCAGGGACTTTGGCTACAATCTGAGCAAAGTCCCACTCCTATGTGATAATGAGAGTGCTATCCGAATAGCGGAAAATCCTGTTGAGCACAGCCGCACAAAGCACATTGACATCCGGCATCACTTTTTGAGAGACCACCAGCAAAAGGGAGATATCGAAGTGTTTCATGTTAGCATCGAGAACCAGCTAGCCGATATCTTTACCAAGCCTCTAGATGAGAAGACCTTTTGCAGGCTGCGTAGTGAGCTAAATGTCTTAGATTCGCGGAACTTGGATTGAATTGTAGCATACATGTGTTTATGCCCTTGATCATGTTCATTCTGCATTTTGTTGCTTATTGTGGTGCTCAAGTTGTACAAACACTCCCTGGACCTCACAAGTCCTTTTTGCAAGTGATGCACATATTTAGGGGGAGCTGTGCTACAACTTGACCCTTTGAGACTAACCATATGCTTGAGTTTGCTTGTTTTAGTCTCAAAGGAGGTTTGAAAGGAAAAAGGTGGACTTGGACCATGAAAGACTTCCACTGCACTCCGATGAGAGGGTAACTTATTCCAAGTTCATCTCATGTACTCTTATTGCCTTTGTGTTCTTATTTGAAGATTTTGGTGAGGCAATGGGGTTAAAGGGCCAAGATTGATCCTGTTTTGGTGCTTGATGCCAAAGGGGGAGAAAATAAAGGCCAAAGCGATAAATGGATCAGCTACCACTTGAGAAATTTTGAAAAAGAAATTTTGAAAATAGTAGAATAGAGCTTTTGGTTTGTCAAAACTCTTTTAGTGTCTCTCTTGTCAAAAGTTGGCTTCTTGTGGGGAGAAGTATTGATTATGGGAAAAAGGGGAGTTTTTGAAATCTTGAATCAATTTCTCTTGGAATGACTCTCTTTATGTCTTAACATGTGTGTTTGACTTAGAGATAGAAATTTGAGTTTGATTTGCAAAAACAAACCAAGTGGTGGCATAGAGTGATCCATATATGTCAAATTTAATCAAAACAATTTTGAGTTCTAATTTGAATTGATTTTGTACTTGTTCTACTTGCTTTATGTTGTGTTGGCATAAATCACCAAAAAGGGAGAGATTGAAAGGGAAATGTGCCCTTGGGCCATTTCTAAGTATTTTGGTGATTTAGTGTCCAACACAAGTGCCTAAGTGTAAAAAGGTGGACAAAGTACAAATCAAGAATAAAGGTATGTTTCTCAGACTTAGTACATTGTTTTATGGACTAATGTATTGTGTCTAAGTGCTGGAAACAGGAAAAATCCAATTGAAAATGCCTTGGCTCGAGCAGCCAAGAATCTGCTCAGTCTGGGAGCACCGGACTGTCCGGTGGTGCACCGGACAGTGTCCGGTGCGCCAGGCTGGCTCAAGCAAAGTGGCTGCTCTCGGGACTTCGACGGCGGTGTACGGCTATAATTCACCGGACTGTCCGGTGGTGCACCGGACTGTCCGGTGGGCCGTTCACAGGCGAACTCGTCGCTCTCGGGAATTCATCAACGGCGTACGGCTATAATTCACCGGACTGTCCGGTGTGCACCGGACTGTCCGGTGAGCAAACGGTCGGCCGGGCCAACGGTCGGCCGCGCGATCTGCGCGGGACACGTGGCCGAGCCAACGGCTAGAAGGGGGCACCGGACTGTCCGGTGTGCACTGGACATGTCCGGTGCGCCAACGGCTCTCAGGCTGCCAACGGTCGACTGCGCCATATTTGGAAGGAAATCGGGCACCGGACACTGTCCGGTGTGCACCGGACTGTCCGGTGTGCACCGGACTGTCCGGTGCTCCAGTCGACAGAAGGCAAGATCAGCCTTCCTAGATTGCTCTCAACGGCTCCTAGCTGCCTTAGGGCTATAAAAGGGACCCCTAGGCGTATGGAGGAGCACACCAAGCATTCCTAAGCACCAAGACATCGATTCCACGCCTTTGATTCTTTACGATAGCAATTAGAGCTCTGGTTGAGTGGTGAACTCATTGAGTTGTGTTGTGAGCTCTCGTTGCGACTTGTGTGCGTGGTGTTACTGTGATTTCTTGTCTTGAGTGTGTTGCTAATCCCTCCCTTGCTCTGTGCTTCTTTGTGAATTTCAAGTGTAAGGGCGAGAGGCTCCAAGTTGTGGAGATTCCTCGCAAACGGGATTGAGAAAAGCAAGCAAAACACCGTGGTATTCAAGTGGGTCTTTGGACCGCTTGAGAGGGGTTGATTGCAACCCTCGTCCGTTGGGACGCCACAACGTGGAGTAGGCAAGCGTTGGTCTTGGCCGAACCACGGGATAACCACCGTGCCATCTCTGTGATTGATCTTGTTGGTTATTGTGTTTTGTTGAAGATTCCTCTCTAGCCACTTGGTGGTTATTGTGCTAACACTTAACCAAGTTTTTGTGGCCTAAGTTTTAAGTGTTACAGGATCACCTATTCACCCCCCTCTAGGTGCTCTCAATAACCGAAGTGTGCCCTGGTCTGGCGCACCGGACTGTCCGGTGTGCCACCGGACAGTGTCCGGTGCACCACCGGACAGTGTCCGGTGCACCAGGGGACTTCACGCTGAACTCCTCACCTTCGGGAAAATCCAGAGGCGCTTCGCTATAATTCACCGGACTGTCCGGTGTACACCGGATAGTGTCCGGTGCTCCAAGGAAGGGCGTCTTAGGAACTCGCCAGCTTCAGGAATTCGCTCCGCTATAATTCACCGGACATGTCCGATGTGCACCGGACTGTCCAGTGAGCCAGCGGGGCAACGGCTACTTCGCGCCAACGGTCACCTGCAGAGGCATTAAATGCGCGCCAGAGCGCGCAGAAGTCAGGCACGCGCGAAGTGGCGCACCGGACACTCAACAGTGCATGTACGGTGTGCCACCGGACATCCAGGCGGGCCCAGAAGTCAGAGCTCCAACGGTCGGAACCCAACGGCCTGGTGACGTGGCTGGCGCACCGGACACTGTCCGGTGTGCACCGAACTGTCCGGTGCACCATGCGACAGACAGCCCCACCAAACGGCTAGTTTGGTGGTTGGTGTTATAAATACCCCCAACCACCCCACATTCAAGTCATCCAAGTTTTCCACCTTCCAACCACTTACAAGAGCTAGGCATTCAATACAAGACACACTCAAGTGATCAAATCCTCTCTCAATTCCACAAAAGCATTAGTGACTAGTGAGGGAGATTTATCATGTTCTTTTGAGCTCTTGCGCTTGGATCGCTTTCTTCTTTCTCATTCTTTCTTGTGATCAATACTCAATTGTAACCAAGGCAAGAGACACCAATTGTGTGGTGGTCCTTGCGGGGAAGTTTTGTTCCCGGTTGATTTGAGAAGAGAAAGCTCACTCGGTTCGAGGGACCGTTTGAGAGAGGGAAAGGGTTGAAAGAGACCCGGTCTTTGTGACCACCTCAACGGGGAGTAGGTTTGCAAGAACCGAACCTCGGTAAAACAAATCCGCGTGTCACACTCCTTATTCGCTTGCGATTTGTTTTGCACCCTCTCTCGCGGACTCGATTACATTTCTAACACTAACCCGGCTTGTAGTTGTGATTAACTTTGTAAATTTCAGTTTCGCCCTATTCACCCCCTCTCTAGGTGACTTTCAATTGGTATCAGAGCCCGGTGCTTCATTAGAGCATAACCACTCGAAGTGATGTCGGGAGAACACGCCAAGAAAGAGATGGAGACCGGCGACAAGCCCGCTACAAGCCACGGGAAAGCTTCATCAGGAGAGTCCCGCAAAAAGGGAAAAGGGAAGGAGAAGAAAGTTTCTTCCCACAAGTCGCATCGGAGTGGGGACAAGAAAAAGAAGATGAGGAAGGTGGTCTACTATGAGACCGACACCTCATCGCCATCTACCTCCGGCTCCGACGCGCCCTCCGTAACTTCCAAGCGCCATGAGCGCAAGAAGTTTAGTAAGATCCCCTTACACTATTCTCGTACTTCTAGACATACTCCATTACTTTCCGTTCCATTAGGCAAACCGCCAACCTTTGACGGTGAAGATTATGCTAGGTGGAGTGATTTAATGAAATATCACCTAACCTCACTCCACAAAAGTATATGGAATGTTGTTGAGTTTGGAGCACAGGTACCATCCGTAGGGGATGAGGATTATGATGAAGACGAGGTGGCCCAAATCGAGCACTTCAACTCCCAAGCTACAACCATACTCCTCGCCTCTTTAAGTAGGGAGGAGTACAACAAGGTGCAAGGATTAAAAAGCGCCAAGGAAGTTTGGGACGTGCTCAAGACCGCGCACGAAGGTGATGAGCTCACCAAGATCACCAAGCGGGAAACAATCGAGGGGGAGCTTGGTCGCTTCCGTCTTCGCCAAGGGGAGGAGCCACAAGACATGTACAACCGGCTCAAAACCTTGGTGAATCAAGTGCGCAACCTCGGGAGCAAAAAGTGGGATGACCACGAGGTGGTTAAGGTTATTTTAAGATCACTTATTTTCCTTAACCCTACTCAAGTACAATTAATTCGTGGCAACCCAAGATATACACTAATGACCCCCGAGGAAGTAATCAGGAATTTTGTGAGCTTTGAATTTATGATCAAGGGCTCACGGAAGATCAACAAGCTTGACGGTCCTTCTACGTCCGAAGCTCAACCGGTCGCATTCAAAGCGACGGAAGAGAAGGAGGAGGAGTCTACACCGAGTAGAACACCCATCGATGCCTCCAAGCTCGACAACGAGGAAATGGCGCTTGTCATCAAAAGCTTCCGCCAAATCCTCAAGCAAAGGAGGGGGAAAGATTATAAGCCCCGCTCCAAGAAGGTTTGCTACAAGTGTGGTAAGCCCGGTCACTTTATAGCAAAATGTCCTATTTCTAGTGACAAGGGCGACGACAAGAAGGGGAGAAGAAAGGAGAAGAAGAGGTACTATAAGAAGAAGGGCGGCGATGCCCATGTTTGTCGCGAGTGGGACTCCGACGAAAGCTCTAGCGACTCCTCCGACGATGAGGACGCCACCAACATCGCTGTCACCAAGGGACTTCTCTTCCCCAACGTCGGCCACAAGTGCCTCATGGCAAAGGACGGCAAAAAGAAGAAGGTTAAATCTAAATCCTCCACTAGATATGAGTCCTCTAGTGATGATAATGCTAGTGATGAGGAAGACAATTTGTGTACTCTTTTTGCTAACTTAAACATGCAATAAAAGGAGAAATTAAATGAATTAATTAGTGCCATCCATGAGAAGGATGATCTCTTGGACTCCCAAGAGGACTTCCTAATCAAGGAAAACAAAAAACATGTTAAAATTAAAAATGCTTACGCTCTAGAAGTTGAAAAATGTGAAAAATTATCTAGTGAGCTAAGCACTTGACATGAGACTATAGACAACCTTAGAAATGAGAATTCTAATTTATTAGCTAAGGTTGATTCGATTGCTTGTAATATTTCAATTCCCAATCTTAGAAATGATAATGATGATTTGCTTGCTAAGATTGAAGAATTAAACATGTCTCTTGCTAGCCTTAGGATTGAAAATGAAAAATTGCTTGCTAAGGCTAAAGAATTAGATGTTTGCAATGCTACAATTTCCGACCTTAGAACTAAAAATGATATATTGCATGCTAAGGTTGTAGAATTGAAATCTTGCAAACCCTCTACATCTATTGTTGAACATGTTACTATTTGCACTAGATGTAGAGATGTTAACATTGATGCTATTCATGATCACATGGCTTTAATTAAACAACAAAATGATCATATAGCAAAATTAGATGCTAAAATTGCCGAGCATGACTTAGAGAATGAAAATTTTAAATTTGCTAGAAGCATGCTCTATAGAGGGAGACGCCCTGGCATTAAGGATGGCATTGGCTTCCAACAGGGAGACAATGTCAAAATTAATGCCCCTCCTACGAAATTGTCCAACTTTGTTAAGGGCAAGGCTCCCATGCCTCAAGATAACGAGGGTTACATTTTGTACCCTGCCGGTTATCCTGAGAGCAAAATTAGGAGAATTCACTCTAGGAAGTCTCACTCTGGCCCTAACCATGCTTTTATGTATAAGGGTGAGACATCTAGTTCTAGGCAACCAACCCGTGCTAAGTTGCCTAAAAGGAAAACTCCTAGTGCATCAAATGATCATGACATGTCATTTAAAACTTTTGATGCATCATATGTTTTAACTAACAATTCTGGCAAGGTAGTTGCCAAGTATGTTGGGGGCAAACACAAGGGATCAAAGACTTGTGTTTGGGTACCCAAAGTTCTTGTTTCTAATGCCAAAGGACCCAAAACCATTTGGGTACCTAAAGTCAAGAACTAAACATGTGTTGTAGGTTTATGCATCCGGGGGCTCAAGCTGGGTAATCGACAGCGGGTGCACAAACCACATGACAGGGGAGAAGAAGATGTTCTCCTCCTATGAGAAAAACCAAGATCCCCAACGAGCTATCACATTCGGGGATGGAAATCAAGGTTTGGTCAAAGGATTGGGTAAAATTGCTATATCTCTTGACCATTCTATTTCCAATGTTTTTCTTGTAGATTCATTAGATTACAATTTGCTTTCCGTTTCTCAATTATGCAAAATGGGCTACAACTGTTTATTCACTGATGTAGGTGTCACTGTCTTTAGAAGAAATGATGATTCAATAGCATTTAAGGGAGTGTTAGAGGGTCAGCTATACTTAGTGAATTTTGATAGAGATGAACTCGACACTTGCTTAATCGCTAAGACTAACATGGGTTGGCTCTTGCATCGCCGACTAGCACATGTTGGGATGAAGAATCTTCATAAGCTTCTAAAGGGAGAGCACATTTTAGGATTAACCAATGTTCATTTTGAGAAAGACATGATTTGTAGCGCATGCCAAGCAGGGAAGCAAGTTGGTGCTCACCATCCACATAAGAACATCATGACGACTGACAGGCCACTGGAGTTACTACACATGGATCTATTCGGCCCGATCGCTTACATAAGCATCGGCGGGAGTAAGTACTGTCTAGTTATTGTGGATGATTATTCTCGCTTCATTTGGGTATTCTTTTTACAGGAAAAATCTCATACCCAAGAGACTTTAAAAGGATTCTTGAGACGGGCTCAAAATGAGTTCGGCTTGAGGATCAAAAAGATTAGAAGCGACAACGGGACGGAGTTCAAGAACTCTCAAATTGAAGGCTTCCTTGAGGAGGAAGGCATCAAGCATGAGTTCTCCTCTCCCTACACGCCACAACAAAATGGTGTAGTGGAGAGGAAGAATAGAACTCTATTGGACATGGCAAGAACCATGCTTGATGAGTACAAGACTTCGGATCGGTTTTGGGCCAAGGCGGTCAACACCGCTTGCTACGCCATCAACCGGTTATATCTACACCGAATCCTCAAGAAGACATCATATGAACGCCTAACCGGTAAAAAGCCAAACATTTCATATTTTAGAGTCTTTGGTAGCAAATGCTTTATTCTTGTTAAAAGAGGTAGAAAATCTAAATTTGCTCCTAAGACTGTAGAAGGCTTTTTACTAGGATATGATTCAAACACAAGGGCATATAGAGTCTTTAACAAGTCCTCCGGACAAGTTGAAGTTTCTTGTGACGTTGTGTTTGATGAGACTAACGGCTCTCAAGTAGAGCAAGTTGATCTTGATGAGATATGTGATGAAGAGGCTCCATGCATCGCACTAAGGAACATGTCCATTGGGGATGTGTGTCCTAAGGAATCCGAAGAGCCTCCAAATGCACAAGATCAACCATCCTCCTCCACGCAAACATCTCCACCAACTCAAAATGAGGATGAGGCTCAAGATGATGAAGGAGAAGATCAAGCAAATGAGCCACCTCAAGATGACGACAATAATCAAGGGGGAGATACAAATGATCAAGACAAGGAGGATGAAGAACTAAGACCGCCACACCCAAGAGTCCACCAAGCAATCCAACGAGATCACCCCGTCGACACCATCCTCGACGATATTCATAAGGGAGTAACTACTAGATCTCGTGTTGCACATTTTTGTGAGCATTATTCTTTTGTTTCCTCTATTGAGCCACACAGGGTAGAGGAAGCACTACAAGATTCGGATTGGGTGGTGGCGATGCAAGAGGAGCTCAACAACTTCACTAGAAATGAGGTATGGCATTTAGTTCCACGTCCTAATCAAAATGTTGTAGGAACCAAATGGGTTTTCCGCAACAAGCAAGATGAGCATGGTGTGGTGACAAGGAACAAAGCCCGACTTGTGGCCAAAGGATACTCCCAAGTCGAAGGTTTGGATTTCGGTGAAACCTATGCACCCGTAGCTAGGCTTGAGTCAATTCGAATATTATTAGCCTATGCTACTTACCATGGCTTCAAGCTCTATCAAATGGACGTGAAGAGTGCCTTCCTCAATGGACCAATCAAGGAAGAAGTCTATGTTGAGCAACCTCCCGGCTTTGAAGATAGTGAGTATCCCAACCATGTCTATAAACTCTCTAAGGCACTTTATGGGCTCAAGCAAGCCCCAAGAGCATGGTATGAATGCCTTAGAGATTTCCTTATCACTAATGGCTTCAAAGTTGGAAAGGCCGATCCTAGACTCTTCACTAAAACTCTTGAAAATGACTTGTTTGTATGCCAAATTTATGTTGATGATATTATATTTGGGTCTACTAACGAGTCTACATGTGAAGAATTTAGTAGGATCATGACACAAAAATTCGAGATGTCTATGATGGGGGAGTTGAAGTATTTCTTAGGATTTCAAGTAAAGCAACTCCAAGAGGGCACCTTCCTAAGCCAAACGAAGTATACTCAAGATATTCTAAGCAAGTTTGGGATGAAGGATGCCAAACCCATCAAGACACCCATGGGAACCAATGGGCATCTCGACCTCGACGAAGGAGGTAAATCCGTCGATCAAAAGGTATACCGGTCGATGATTGGATCTTTACTCTATTTATGTGCATCTCGACCGGATATAATGCTTTCTGTATGCATGTGTGCAAGATTCCAAGCCGACCCTAAGGAAGCTCATCTTACGGCCGTAAAATGAATCTTGAGATATTTAGTTTATACTCCTAAGTTTGGGCTTTGGTATCCTAGGGGATCCACTTTTGATTTGATTGGTTATTCGGATGCCGATTGGGCGGGGTGTAAAATCAATAGAAAGAGCACATCGGGGACTTGCCAGTTCTTGGGAAGATCCTTGGTGTCTTGGGCTTCAAAGAAGCAAAATTCCGTAGCTCTTTCTACCGCCGAAGCCGAGTACATTGCCGCAGGCCATTGTTGCGCGCAACTACTTTGGATGAGGTAAACCCTTAGGGACTATGGTTACAAATTAACCAAAGTTCCTCTTCTATGTGATAATGAGAGTGCAATCCTCATGGCGGATAATCCCGTTGAGCATAGCCGCACTAAACACATAGCCATTCGGTATCACTTTTTAAGGGATCACCAACAAAAGGGAGATATCGAGATTTCATACATTAATACTAAAGATCAATTAGCCGATATCTTTACAAAGCCACTTGATGAACAAACTTTTAACAAACTTAGGCATGAGCTAAATATTCTTGATTCTAGGAACTTCTTTTGTTGATTTGCACACATAGCTGATTTATATACCTTTGATCATGTCTCTTTCATATGCTATGACTAATGTGTTTTCAAGTCTATTTCAAACCAAGTCATAGGTATATTGAAAGGGAATTGGAGTCTTCGGCGAAGACAAAGGCTTCCACTCCGTAACTCATCCTTCGCCGTCACTCCGAGCATCTCTCCATTTTGGTATAATATTCACTCATGTATTTATGACCAAAGGGGGAGAAAGTAATTCGAAGGGCTCTAATGACTCCGTTTTTGGTGATTCATGCCAAAGGGGGAGAAAGTATTAGCCCAAAGCAAAAGGAACGCACCACCACCTAATTTTAAAATGATTTTCAATTGGAAATTTCAAATTGGTATCCTATTATGTTCAAAAGGGGGAGAAGTAGTATTTTAAAATTGATATATCAAAACCCTCTTGAACACTAAGAGGAGATTTCATTTAGGGGGAGTTTTGTTTTAGTCAAAGGAAAAGCATTTGAAATAGGGGGAGAAAATTTCAAATCTTGAAAATGCTTCGCTAAATATTATTCATTTACCTTTGACTATTTGCAAAAGAACTTTGAAAAGGATTTACAAAAGAATTTGCAAAAACAAAACATGTGGTGCAAGCGTGGTCCAAAATGATAAAAATAAAGAAACAATCCATGCATATCTTATAAGTATTTATATTGGCTCAACTCTAAGCAACCTTTGCACTTACATTATGCAAACTAGTTCAATTATGCACTTCTATACTTGCTTTGGTTTGTGTTGGCATCAATCACCAAAAAGGGGGAGATTGAAAGGGAATTAGGCTTACACCTGTTTCCTAATTGATTTTGGTGGTTGAATTGCCCAACACAAATAATTGGACTAACTAGTTTGCTCTAGTCTATAAGTTATATAGGTGCCAAAGGTTCACACTTAGCCAATAAAAACACCAAGAATTGGGTTCAACAAAGAGAGCAAGGGATAACCGAAGTGTGCCCTGGTCTGGCACACCGGACTGTCCGGTGTGCCACCGGACAGTGTCCGGTGCACCACCGGACAGTATCCGGTGCACCAGGGGACTTCACGCTGAACTCCTCACCTTCGGGAAAATCCAGAGGCGCTTCGCTATAATTCACCGGACTGTTCGGTGTACACCGGACAGTGTCCGGTGCTCCAAGGAAGGGCATCTCAGGAACTCGCCAGCTTCGGGAATTCGCTCCGCTATAATTCACCGGACATGTCCGGTGTGCACCGGACTGTCCGGTGAGCCAGTGGGGCAACATCTACTTCGCGCCAACGGTCACCTGCAGAGGCATTAAATGCGCGCCAGAGCGCGCAGAAGTCAGGCACGCGCGAAGTGGCGCACCAGACACTCAACAGTGCATGTCCGGTGTGCCACCGGACATCCAGGCGGGCCCAGAAGTCAGAGCTCCAACGGTCGGAACCCAACGGCCTAGTGACGTGGCTGGCGCACCGGACACTGTCCAGTGTGCACCGGACTGTCCGGTGCACCATGCGACAGACAGCCCCACCAAACGGCTAGTTTGGTGGTTGGGGTTATAAATACCCCCAACCACCCCACATTCAAGTCATCCAAGTTTTCCACCTTCCAACCACTTACAAGAGCCAGGCATTCAATACAAGACACACTCAAGTGATCAAATCCTCTCCCAATTCCACAAAAGCATTAGTGACTAGTGAGGGAGATTTGTCGTGTTCTTTTGAGCTCTTGCGCTTGGATCGCTTTCTTCTTTCTCATTCTTTCTTGTGATCAATACTCAATTGTAACCAAGGCAAGAGACACCAATTGTGTGGTGGTCCTTGCGGGGAAGTTTTGTTCCCGGTTGATTTGAGAAGAGAAAGCTCACTCGGTTCGAGGGACCGTCTGAGAGAGGGAAAGGGTTGAAAGAGACCCAGTCTTTGTGACCACCTCAACAGGGAGTAGGTTTGCAAGAACCGAACCTCGGTAAAACAAATCCGCGTGTCACACTCCTTATTCGCTTGCGATTTGTTTTGCACCCTCTCTCGCGGACTCGATTACATTTCTAACACTAACCCGGCTTGTAGTTGTGATTAACTTTGTAAATTTCAGTTTCGCCCTATTCACCCCCCCCTCTAGGCGACTTTCACTCATGAATTCCAAAGAGCTGGTGAATCTAGCTGGCAGTAATAGTGACATCCTCTCGCTCAAAACGAAACCTCATCCAGTGATGATCTGGGTCTATCCATACAGTCGCGTAGAAAACTCGGACCCACTCCTCAACATACCTGCCGCTGGTAGTCAAAAGAGTTAGAAGGCCAGGCAGATATGTGAGATGCACCTCAGAGTCAGCACCGGCAGCAAGCAGAAAAGCTGGAAGATCCAAAAGCCGGTGCACTCGCAGAGCAATCTGTGCAGACAACTATGCCCTGAAGAAGGATTCCTGAATCCTGGTGCTGAAAAGGTCAACTGCAGCAGGGTCCCTCTGAGCCGGTAACCAAGACTCCACGGGTACGTATCTGAACCTACGTACCTGTGCCGCTGTAGCACGCTGAAGGTCAAAAAGTCTGGGATCTGCAGCAAGTGGTCGTACCTCAGTCTCATCGCGCTCCCAGAATCGAGGTGGAGGGATAGGAGGAGCTGAAGCGGGAGCGGGAGGAGGAGCAGTGGAAGCTGGTGTAGTGGAGGTAGCGGGTATGGCTGTGGTGGTGGATGGTGCAACAGGGGTGACAGGAGCAAGCAGAGTGGGTGGTGGAGTGGAAGCAGTGGTGTGAGTGGAGGAGTGAGGCCGGGAGGCGAGGCGACGAACACGGTACACAATCTGATCTGATGGAGTCTGTGGCTGATCCCCTAGCTCGGCCTGTGCAGCGGCTGCTCCTGCTGCCGCTGCACGAGCTGCTCTGTCCGAACGCCGCTTCTTGTGGCCTTCCTGCTGCTCCAAGTATACTGTCTTGCCCTTGACCTGCCTGAAGGGGCGACGAGGATCCTCATCATCGCCTCCCCCTGGCGCCGACACATTCTTCGTGTGCGGCATCCTGACCTGACGACTGCAAATGAGAGAGAGAGAGGCTAAGCACAGGTTGATAATATCCGATAGAATATCAAAGGATGAGATGACTACGTGGAAAGCTCACACGAGAGGTGACAATCCAGGCAGGACAGGAGACGGCACACGGGCAGGCAAGGTCACTGAAATGACAGAAGAGGTGAGCACGTATTAGTCACATAGTCATAAGTATATGAAATGTGAATAAATACATACACAGAGAAATATGGCACAGAAAATGAGAGATAAGGCGATCGAGAGTTCAAACGACGTGAAAACGACGTTTGAACGATAAAAAGTGTCATAGGAGGTTTGGAATTCGAATTGAGGCACAAAATGACGTGGAATTGAGCCGATACTTCACGAATAGGTTTATAAGGGTGAATATGAGTGAAGTGTGTGCTTGGTTTGAATTTAGGTGAAGAAAATGAGATTTGGGCACTCGGCTCGGAAACGATCGCACGAAACAGGGAATTTGGTGAAACTAAAGCCTGGAATATCGGATGGGCGTGAAATTTTGCGAATGTGTTACTGGAGGTGTTGTGAAGGTGTCTGAAACATTTGGGTTCAATTGGAGCATTTTTGGCTGGTTTGGGCATTTCACCGAGCACGTGGTGTGCAGAGTGTTAGGGTTTCGGTGAAATGGCTATTAGAGGCTGTGAAACCCTCTCTAAGGAGCTGAGAACCTACAAGAATGTTCAAGGCACACAGAGGAACACATATGACCACTTGGTTTCACTGGAATTCACGGGAATTTTAAATTGGCACAAAGGGGTGGAAGAGGGGGCTTCACTGGTGGCATGAGCTCAGAGAGAAGGGGGGAAAGAGAGAGAGAAGAGGATACACACCAGAGAGGGAAGCACGAGCACAGGATCGCCGGAGGATCGCCGGAGAGGAACAGCAGACGCCAGCGAGATTGGATCGCCAGTGAAATAGAGAGCAGAGAGCACAGAGGGAGAAGAAAGCCTCTGGCTCGGTCGCGGGCTGGAGGCGATTTTTTAAAACGCGATATGGGCGCACCGGACAGTCTACATTGTCTGTCCGGTGCACACCGGACAACGCACAGTAGCTGTCCGGTGAACCACCGGACTGCGCACAGGAAGAAGGATTTGAAGCGCGTGGCTGCCGGTGCACCGGACATTGCACAATGCAGTGTCCGGTGCACACCGGACTGTCCGGTGAGCCCAGACAGAGGGAAAATTTGGATTTTTTTGAATTTTTCTATCTAGTTCCCAACCAAACCAAATCCCAACTTATAAACACACAAAATAACACATGTTGGGACAGGTATTGGCACCCTCATATACTTTTCTCATAATTTTTCAAAAATATTTTGCCATAGGCTAGATAATTTTTAGAGAAAATAGGCAAATGGTGAAGTTTGCATTTTGGCCTTGCACTAGGGGTTTTCATGAGTGATTTGAGTTTTGAATACTCCCCCTAAGTGCAGTACCTCATGCATATTTCAAGAACCAACAATTACATAAAAAGTAAGAGTTCAAGTGCTAAAAGCTTAAAACTAAGACTTGTCAAGTTTGATCCGAGTTAAGCTTTTTCACTCGCTTTGTTGGCGGTTATCTCAACTAGGTTAGACAAGCCCTAGATGCAATACAAGAAATTTAAACATGCAATGCAAGCTTGACAACACCATTTTACATCTTACATAAAATTTCTGAGATCAAGAATATTTAGTTCATTTCTCAACATGCAAAAGCCGGACTTATCAAGTGGCTTAGTGAAAATATCCGCTAATTGATCTTCCGACCTCACTCCTTCTAAAATGGTATCTCCTTTAGCAACATGATCTCTAAGGAAGTGATGACGAATATCAATGTGCTTGGTGCGAGAGTGTTGTACAGGATTATTAGCAATTTTAACAGCACTCTCATTATCACACAACAAAGGTACCTTTTCTAGAACTACGCCATAGTCTAGAAGAGTTTGTTTCATATACAAAATTTGTGTGCAACAAGCACCTGCGACAATGTATTCTGCTTCGGTAGTTGACAAGGCAACACTATTTTGCTTTTTGGATGTCCATGAAACTAGTGATCTACCAAGCAGATGGCATCCCCCAAAAGTACTTTTCCTATCAATTTTGCAACCGGCATAATCCGAATCGGAATAGTCAATTAAATCAAAAGTAGCTCCTTTGGGATACCACCGACAACCGCTTGTGGTGTGCCTGAGATACCTAAGAATTCTCTTAACAGCGCGAAGATGAGCTTTCTTAGGATTAGATTGAAATCTAGCACACATGCAGACACTAAACATAATATCGGGCCTAGATGCGGTAAGGTACAATAAACTACCAATCATAGAACGGTAGAGAGTTTGATTAACCGGGTTACCTCCCTCATCTAAGTCGAGATGTCCATTTGTTGGCATGGGGGTCTTGATTGGTTTGCACTTCTCCATGTTGAACCTTTTCAACAAGTCTTTGGTATACTTCTCTTGTGAGAGAAAGTTACCATCTTTCATTTGCTTGACTTGAAAGCCGAGGAAGTACGTTAGCTCACCAATCATTGACATCTCGAACTCCTTCGACATCAACTCACCAAATTCCTTGCAATGATAGTCATTTGTCGAGCCAAAGATTATATCATCAACATATACTTGACAAATGAAAATATCACCGTTATGTTTCTTTGTGAATAGAGTTGTGTCGACGGTCCCGATCTTGAAGCCCTTTTCGATGAGGAAGTCGCGAAGGCGCTCATACCAAGCCCTTGGAGCTTGCTTTAGCCCATATAGTGCCTTGGACAACCTGTAAGCATGGTTAGGATATCTAGGGTCTTCAAATCCAGGCGGTTGCTCAACATATACAAGTTCATTTATGAAGCCATTTAAAAATGCACTTTTTACATCCATTTGATAAAGTTTTATATCATAGCATGATGCATATGCAAGTAGGATACGGATGGCTTCCAGTCGAGCAACCGGTGCAAAGGTCTCTCCAAAATCTAAGCCTTCAACTTGAGAGAATCCCTTTGCAACAAGTCTTGCCTTGTTTCTTACAATCACACCTTGATCATCTTGTTTGTTTCTGAACACCCACTTTGTTCCAATGATTCTTGCATCTTGTGGGGGCTTCTCCAGGGTCCAAACTTCGTTACGGGTGAAGTTGTTAAGTTCTTCATGCATGGCATTCACCCAGTCCGGATCCTGTAGCACCTCATCTATACAAGTAGGCTCAACACAAGAAACAAAGGAGTGATGTTCAATAAAAGAAGAATGTCTATGTGATCGAGTAATAACCCCTTGTGAAGGACTCCCGATGATTTGGTTTTGAGGATGAGCTTGAAGTAGTGATGAGTTTCTCCTATCAACCACTTGGGAAGAAGATCCTAGAGCATCAACATCTTCGGCTTGTACCCTTGCTTGTTCATGAGAGACAAATGTATCTTCATTTGCATGCCTCTCATCTTTTTCATCATCTTGTGGTACATTTGATGAAGAAGGCCTGTCAATGTTTTGCACCTCTTCTTCATCTTCTTTTGGTTTGATAGCTCCAATTGGCATGTTCTTCATTGCTTCCCTAAGTGGCTCATCACCTACATCATCAAGATTTTCAAGTGCTCCTTGGGAGCCATTAGTCTCATCAAATTCCACATCATATGTTTCTTCTACCACGCCAGTGGCATGGTTGAATACTCGATATGCTTTGGACTTCAATAAATAACCCAAAAGAAAACCAATATCACAACGTCTTTGAAACTTCCCTAGGTGATGGTGTTTCTTGTAGATGTAGCATTTGCACCCAAACACCCGGAAGAAGGAGACGTCTGGCTTTTTCCCATTTAGCAGTTCATAGGGAGTCTTCGCAAGTAGCCGGTGAGGAAATAGCCTGTTTGATGCATAACAAGTAGTGTTGACAGCTTCGGCCCAAAACCTCTCAGGTGTGTTATACTCATCAATCATTGTTCTTGCAAGTGTGATCAAGGTCATGTTTTTCCTTTCAATAACTCCATTTTGTTGAGGTGTGTATGTTGCAGATACTTCATGCTTGATCCCAATTTCATCACAGTACTCATGAATGTTGGTGTTGTCAAATTCTTTGCCATTATCACTTCTAATCTTCTTGATCTTGCAATCAAATTCATTTTGTGCTTTCTTGGCAAACTTCTTGAATATAGATGCAACTTCAGATTTGTCATGGAGAAAGAACACCCAAGTGTATCTTGAGAAGTCATCAACAATCACTAGACAGTAGAGGTTGCCACCGACACTTACATAATTTGTAGGTCCAAATAAATCCATATGAAGTAGTTCCAGTGGCCTTGATGTTGACATGAAAGCTTTAGTAGGATGTGTATTAGCAACTTGCTTTCCAGCTTGACATGCACTACATGGCTTGTCTTTTTCAAACACCACATCCTTTAATCCTCTAACCATGTCCTTTTTAATACCTTCTTAAGTGTGCTCATCCCAACATGTGCAAGCCTCCTATGCCAAAGCCATCCAAGTGAAGCTTTGGTGAAGAGGCAAGTTCTTAAGTCTGCATCTTCTGAAGTGAAATCCACTAAGTAGAGGTTGTTGTATCTAAATCCCTTGAACACCATTGATTCATCATCCATCTTTGATACAATAACCTCTGTTGGAGTGAATAAGCATTGAAGTCCAAGATCACAGAGTTGACCCACTGATAATAAATTGAAGCTCAAAGGTGCAACCAAGAGAACATTTGATATTGATAAATCATTTGAAATTGCCACCTTGCCAAGTCCTTGCACTTTTCCTTTTGAATTGTCTCCAAATGTGATTTTATCTTGTCCATCAACATTCTCATCAAGTGAGGTGAACATCTGTGGGTTGCATGTCATATGTTCTGTGCATCCACTGTCAATAACCCAATGGCTCCCACCGGTCTTGTAGTTCACCTACATCCATAGACAATTCAAGCTTGAGTTTTGAGGGCCCTATATTGCATAGGACCAGTGACTCTCTCAATCAAGGACTTTGCAACCCAGATTTGTCTAGGTCTACTCTTGTTTGGTGGACCTAGGAATGTAACTTTGACCTTTCCATTTGCAACCTTTCTTAGAACATAATGAGCATTGAAAGCAAATGGTCTTGAGTGCTTAGGCAAGGGAGTTGGTGGTTTGGCTTTGCAGTTGTGGGCAAAATGACCTTCATTTCCACACTCAAAGCATTTGATAGGCTTGTGAGTCTGCTTAGGCTTGTATTGAGTAGTAGCTTTCTTTTGCACAAAAGCATTGTATCCAATACCACTCTTGTTGTTTTTCATGACAGTGTTCATAAGCAGCTCATTTTGGAGGTATTGACCCTTCTTGAACTTTTGCACACTTGTTGCAAGATGTTCATTTTCACTCTTTAGTTTCTTGACCTCATTTTAAGCCTTTCATTATTCACTGCCAACTCATTGTTGAAATCATTGTTCTCAATAGCAACCTTTCCTCTAGTAGTTGCATCAGTCAAGTATTTCTTCAATTTTTGGTTGTCTAAAGTCAAGACTTCAACTTTTTCAGTCAATTCATCATGTAGACTAGTTTGCTCTCCTTGACTCAAATCATCACATGAGGTTGCTACATCAATCTTAACAACAGGGTTAATAGCCTCATGTGTTTTGCAAGATAAAAGTTCATTTTCAACAAGAAGATTGTCATGATCAAATTTAATCTGAGTATAGTCTTTCTTGATTTTTACTAGTCTATCTTGCAACTCCCTATTAGCTTCATTTAATTTGTCACATTTATCCTTAGCATCTTTTAGGGAGTTTGTGAGCTCATTTACAGTTGATGACATAGTTTTATTTTCTTCTTTTATTTCATCACTAGCTTTCATAACTATGTCATATTTGGCATTTAAAGATTCATTTTCATTTTTCAACCTATCACATTTAGCTTTTGACTTTCTAATCATCTGAGTATATTCTTTAAGCAAGTCAGCTAGTTCATCATATGAAGGTGAAGCAAATTCCTCGTCACTATCACTATCACTATCATCAGTAATATTAATATCATTTTGTACCTTCCGTTCACCTCTAGCCATGAGGCATAGGTGAGAAGTCGATGATGGCGATGGTGGTGGTGAATAGAAGTCCCCGGCGATGGCGGCAACTTTTTCATCATTCTCTTCTTCACTTGAAGAAGATCCACTTGATGACTCAATGTCGGTGAGCCAGTCACCAACAATATATGCCTTTCCATTCTTCTTCTTGTGGAACCTCTTTTGCTTCCCATCCTTCCTCTTGAAGAATTTCTTTTCCTTCTTTTCATCATCGATGTCATCTTCTTTCTTGCCCTTGAACTTGTTCTTCTTGGGCTTGTTACATTGATGAGCAAGATGACCGAGCTCACCACAGTTGTAGCAATCCATCTCAGAAATGGGCTTTCTTTTGTTGGAAAAGAATTTCTTCTTTCTTGAATCAAATTTGATGCCTTCTCTATTGAGCTTCTTCAACATCTTGGTGGTCTTCCTTATCATCAAGGCAATGTTAGCATCAAGGTCATCATCACTTGAGGATTCTTCCTCAACTTGTATTTTTGCTTTTCCTTTTCTTTCATGATTTGCTTTGAGAGCCAAATCCTTTCTTTTGGAAGATGATTCTTCTTTGTCGTTGATGTGCATGTACATCTCATGAGCATTGATCTTTCCCAAAATCTGTGTAGGTGTGGTAACTGAAAGATCCATTTGATGTGGCACAGTGACAATGTGTCCATATTTGTCTATTGGAAGGACACTGAGAATCTTCCTCACAACATCCGGTTGTGAGATTTGAGTAAGCCCCAATCCATTAACTTCCTCTACAAGAATATTGAGACGTGAGTACATAGCATTGGCATTTTCATTAGCAAGCATTTCAAAAGAATTTAACTTTGTCATGGCTATATGATATCTCTCCTCACGCTCACTTCTAGTTCCTTCATGTAGAGCACAAATGTCCATCCACAAATCATGAGCATTTTTATGATTTCTTACTCTATTGAACACATCTTTGCAAAGACCTCTAAAAAGGGTGTTTTTGGCCTTAGCATTCCATTTCTCATAATTAAACTCATCACCTACAAGATTTGTGTGATCTCTAGGTTCGGGGAATCCTTGTGTGGCGGCTTTATAGACACCAATGTCTATAGCCTCTAAATATGCTTCCATACGAATTTTCCAATAAGGAAAATCGTCACCATCAAAAATGGGAGGAGTTCCATCTCCACCGGACATCGTAACTCTTAGCAGTTAAGCTAATTTAAGAGCAACAAGGCTTTGATACCAATTGAAAGGATCACGATGCCCAAGAGGGGGGGTGAATTGGGCTTTTCTAAAACTCAACACTAATTAAAAACTAAGCAAGAGCTAAGCAAGAGCCCAACTTCACCCCAACAACTAGCACTAAGATAATAATACTAGAAATACAATAATGCTAAGACAATACTTCAAATACTTGCTAAGCAAATACACAATGTAAAGTGCTTGAATTGAGTGCGGAATGTAAAGCAAGGTTTAGAAGACTCCTCCAATTTTTCCCGAGGTATCGAAGAGTCGGCACTCTCCACTAGTCCTCGTTGGAGCACCCGCGCAAGGGTATCGCTCCCCCTTGGTCCTCGCAAGAACCAAGTGCTCACTACGAGATGATCCTTTGCCACTCCGGCGCGGTGGATCCCTCGAGACCGCTTACAAACTTGAGTCGAGTCACCAACAAGATCTTCACGGTGATCACCGACCTCCCAACGCCACCAAGCCGTCTAGGTGATGCCGATCACCAAGAGTAACAAGCCGTAGACTTTCGCTTGACCAAGAGAAGCCTAATGCAAGTGGTGTGTGCTCTAGGTGGCTCTCGCTAGCGCTAATGAGGAACAAATGCGGGATTAAGATTCTCTAATCTCCTCACTAGGCTTTTGGTGCTTGCAATGTTCTAGCAATGTGCTGAAATAAATATGGAGTGCAAGACATTGAATATGGTGGGTGGAGGGGGTATAAATAGCCTTCACCCACCAACTAGTTGTTACCATCATTTTCCTGCGCGAGGGCGCACCGGACAGTCCGGTGCGCCAACGGTGCGCCACCGGTGCGCCAACGGTCGTTTACAACAGCTAGTTCTGACAGTTAGCCGTTGGGCTGATGGCACACCGGACAGTGAACAGTCACTGTCCGGTGCACACCGGACAGTCCGGTGCACTGTCCGGTGCGCCACTATAATTCAACTCTGAAACCTGCGCTCTCGGGTTTCTGCGTGAGGAAGGCTCTTCCCCGGGCCAGCCTGGCCCCACCTGGCAGAGGGTGCACCGGACAGTCCGGTGCCCCAGGGCCAGAAACCCTACTTCTTGTTTTTTCAGCTGTTTTTCAAATCGGTTTTCGTTCTAACTTGTGAGTGAGTTCTAGAGTGACACCTAGCACTAAATGTGAGTGTGATTGTGCACCAACACTACACTAGAACTCTCTTGGTCAAACTACTTATCGACAACCCCTCTTTATAGTACGGCTAAACAGAGAATAAAATACCTAACTAAATCACGAGTGTCCACATCTCCTTGACACTCGGACTCCGTAGTCCTTCACCTTTTGATTCGTCGTTTTGGTCGTCCCTTCGAGTTCTTATCTCCGGGATTGTTTTCACGGTTGTAGTACTTCTACCTGTCATGCGACCTAACTTACCATTTGTCTCTGCAAAACACACATTAGTCACATATAACATTACGTTGTCATTAATCACTAAAACCAACCAGGGGCCTAGATGCTTTCACCAAGCAAAAACTCAAAGTTGCCAAGTGCATCAAATAAACTTTTTGCGTCACTTTTGTCCTTAGGTTCAATATCAGAAGCATGATTTAACTCAAACAAAGCTGACCTCAACTCCTTTGCTTGATATCTTATTGCTATAATACTTGAGATACGACTCTCCCAACGAGTATTTGACAATGATTTCAGAGTAAAAATGGGAACATGTTTACACAAAACATTCCATCTTTTGGTTGAACCAGCAAATAACACATATATGCGTTGAACAATCCCAAAAAAATAAAACAACTTTCCCACAAGATTTTGCCATATCACAAAGAGTAAGATTAAGAATATGGCAAGCACATGGCATATACAATGCTCTTGGATTAATATCAAGCAACCGCTTTTGTACCCCTTGATGTTTCCCTTTCATATTGGATCCATTATCATAGCCTTTGAAAGCATCTAGGCCCCTGGTTGGTTTTAGTGATTAATGACAACGTAATATTATATGTGACTAACGTATGTTTTGCAGAGACAAATGGTAAGTTAGGTCGCATGACAGGTAGGAGTACTACAACGTGAAAACAATCCCGGAGGTAAGAACTCGAAGCGACGGCTAAAACGATGAAACAAAAGGTGAAGGTCTATGGAGTCCGAGTGTCAAGGAGATGTGGACACTCGAGATTTAGTTAGGTCTTTTATTCTCTTTTAGCCGTACTATAAAGAGGGGTTGTCGATAAGTAGTTTGACCAAGAGAGTTCTAGTGTAGTGTTGGTGCACAATCACACTTACATACGGTGCTAGGTGTCACTCTAGAACTCACTCACAAGTTAGAACGAAAACCGATTTGAAAATCAGCTGAAAAACAAGAGTTAGGGTTTCTGGCCCTAGGGGCATCGGACTGTCCGGTGTGCACCGGAGTGTCCGGTGCACCCTCTGCCAGGTGGGGCCTGGCTGGCCCGGGGAAGATCCTTCTCCACCCAGAAACCCGAGAGCGCAGGTTTCAGAGATGAATTTTAGTGGCGCACCGGACAGCGCACCGGACATCACACCGGACTGTCCGGTGTGCACCGGACAGTGACTGTTCATTGTCCGGTGTGCACCGGACAGTGACTGTTCATTGTCCGGTGTGCCATGAGTCCAACGGCTAGCTGTCAGAACTAGCCGTTGGAAACGACCGTTGGCGCACCTGTGGCGCACCGTTGGCGCACCGGACTGTCCGGTGCGCCAGTGCGCAGAAAGTTGCCTGTAACGGCTAGTTGGTGGGTGAGGGCTATTTATACCCCTTCCACCCACCATATTCAATGTCTTGTACTCCACATTTATTCCAGCACATTGCTAGAGCATTGCAAGCACCAAAAGCCTAGTGAGGAGATTAGAGAATCTTAATCCGCGTTTGTTCCTCATTAGCGCTAGCGAGAGCCACCTAGAGCACACACCACTTGCATTAGGCTTCTCTTGGTCAAGCGAAAGTCTATGGCTTGTTACTCTTGGTGATCGGCATCACCTAGACGGCTTAGTGGCGTTGGGAGCTCGGTGATCACCGTGAAGATCTTGTTGGTGACCCGACTCAAGTTTGTAAGAGGTCTCGAGGGATCCACCACGCCGGAGTGGCAAAGGATCATCTCGTAGTGAGCACTTGGTTCTTGCGAGGACCAAGGGGGGGCGATACCCTTGCGCGGGTGCTCCAACGAGGACTAGTGGAGAGTGCCGACTCTTCGATACCTCGGGAAAAATTGGAGGAGTCTTCTAAACCTTGCTTTATATTCCGCACTTAATTCAAGCACTTTACATTGTGTATTTGTTTAGCAAGTATTTGAAATATTGTCTTAGCATTGTTGCATTTCTAGTATTATATTCTTAGTGCTAGTTGTTGGGGTGAAGTTGGGCTCTTGCTTAGCTCGTGCTTATGTTTTAATTAGTGTTGATTTTTAGAAAAGCCCAATTCACCTCCCCCTCTTGGGCATCGTGATCCTTTCAATTGGTATCAGAGCCTTGTTGCTCGTAGATTAGCTTAACCGCTAGAGTTACGATGTTCGGTGGGGATGGACCTCCTCCCATTTTTGATGGTGACGATTTTCCTTATTGGAAAATTCGTATGGAAGCATATTTAGAGGCTATAGACATTGGTGTCTATAAAGCCGCCACACAAGGATTCCCCGAACCTAGAGATCCCACAAATCTTGTAGGTGATGAGTTCAATTATGAGAAATGGAATGCTAAGGCCAAAAACACCCTTTTTAGAGGCCTTTGCAAAGATGTGTTCAATAGAGTAAGAAATCATAAAAATGCTCATGATTTGTGGATGGACATTTGTGCTCTACACGAAGGAACTAGAAGTGAGCGTGAGGAGAGATATCACATAGCCATGAGAAAGTTAAATTCTTTTGAAATGCTTGCTAATGAAAATGCAAATGCTATGTACTCACATCTCAATATTCTTGTAGAGGAAGTTAATGGATTGGGGCTTACTCAAATCTCACAACCGGATGTTGTGAGGAAGATTCTCAGTGTCCTCCCAATAGACAAATATGGACACATTGTCACTGTGCTACATCAAATGGATCTTTCTGTTACCACACCTACACAGATTTTGGGAAAGATCAATGCCCATGAAATGTACATGCACATCAACGACAAAGAAGAATCATCTTCCAAAAGAAAGGATTTGGCTCTCAAAGCAAATCATGAAAGAAAAGGAAAAGCAAAAATACAAGTTGAGGAAGAATCCTCAAGTGATGATGACCTTGATGCAAACATTGCCTTGATGGTAAGGAAGACCACCAAGATGTTGAAGAAGCTAAATAGAGAAGGCATCAAATTTGATTCAAGAAAGAAGAAATTCTTTTCCAACAAAAGAAAGCCCATTTCTGAGATGGACTGCTACAACTGTGGTGAGCTCGGTCATCTTGCTCATCAATGCAACAAGCCCAAGAAGAATAAGTTCAAGGGCAAGAAAGAAGATGATAGCGATGATGAAAAGAAGGAAAAGAAATTCTTCAAGAGGAAGGATGGGAAGCAAAAGAGGTTCCACAAGAAGAAGAATGGAAAGGCATACATTGTTGGTGACTGGCTCACCGACATTGAATCATCAAGTGGGTCTTCTTCAAGTGAAGAAGAGAATGATGGAAAAGTTGCCGCCATCGTCGGGGACTTCTCTTCACCACCACCATCGCCATCATCGACTTCTCACCTATGCCTCATGGCTAGGGGTGAACGGAAGGTACAAAATGATATTAATATTGCTGATGATAGTGATAGTGATGAAGAATTTGCTTCACCTTCATATGATGAGTTAGCTGACTTGCTTAAAGAATATACTCAAATGATTAGAAAGTCAAAAGCTAAATGTGATAGGTTGAAAAATGAAAATGAATCTTTAAATGCCAAATATGACATAGTTATAAAGGCTAGTGATGAAATAAAAGAAGAAAATAAAACTATGTCATCAACTGTAATGAGCTCACAAACTCCCTAAAAGATGCTAAGGAAAAATGTGACAAATTAAATGAAGCTAATAGGGAGTTGCAAAATAGACTAGTAAAGATCAAGGAAGAATATACTCAAATTAAATTTGATCATGACAATCTTCTTGTTGAAAATGAACTTTTATCTTGCAAAACACATGAGGCTATTAACCATGTTGTTAAGATTGATGTAGCAACCTCATGTGATGATTTGAGTCAAGAAGAGCAAACTAGTCTACATGCTGAATTGACTGAAAAAGTTGAAGTCCTGACTTTAGACAACCAAAAATTGAAGAATTACTTGACTGATGCAACTACTAGAGGAAAGGTTGCTATTGAGAACAATGATTTCAACAATGAGTTGGCAGTGGATAACCAAAGGCTTAAAAATGAGGTCAAGAAACTAAAAAGTGAAAATGAACATCTTGCAACAAGTGTGCAAAAGTTCAACAAGGGTCAATACCTCCAAAATGAGCTGCTTATGAATACTGTCATGAAAAACAACAAGAGTGGTATTGGATACAATGCTTTTGTGCAAAAGAAAGCTACCACTCAATACAAGCCAAAGCAGACTCACAGGCCTATCAAATGCTTTGAGTGTGGAAATGAAGGTCACTTTGCCCACAACTGCAAAGCCAAACCACCAACTCCCTTGCCTAAGCACTCAAGACCATTTGCTTTCAATGCTCATTATATTCTAAGAAAGGTTGCAAATGGAAAGGTCAAAGTAACATTCCTAGGTCCACCAAACAAGAGTAGACCTAGACAAATCTGGATTGCAAAGTCCTTGATTGAGAGAGTCACTGGTCCTATGCAATATAGGGCCCTCAAAACTCAAGCTTGAATTGTATGTGGATGTAGGTGAACTACAAGACCGGTGGGAGCCATTGGGTTATTGACAGTGGATGCACACAACATATGACAGGCAACCCACGGATGTTCACCTCAGTGGATGAAAATGTTGATGGTCAAGATAAAATCACATTTGGAGACAATTCAAAAGGAAAAGTGCAAGGACTTGGCAAGGTGGCAATCTCAAATGATTTATCAATATCAAATGTTCTCTTAGTTGCACCTTTAAGCTTCAATTTATTATCAGTGGGTCAACTCTGTGATCTTGGACTTCAATGCTTATTCACTCCAACAGAGGTTATTGTAACAAAGATGGATGATGAATCAATGGTGTTCAAAGGATTTAGGTACAACAACCTCTACTTAGTGGATTTCACTTCAGAAGATGCAGACTTAAGAACTTGCCTCTTCACCAAAGCTTCACTTGGATGGCTCTAGCATAGGAGGCTTGCACATGTTGGGATGAGCACACTCAAGAAGGTATTAAAGAAAGACATGGTTAGAGGATTAAAAGATGTGGTGTTTGAAAAAGATAAGCCATGCAGTGCTTGTCAAGCTGGAAAGCAAGTTGCTAATACACATCCTACTAAAGCTTTCATGTCAACATCAAGGCCACTAGAACTACTTCATATGGATTTATTTGGACCTACAAATTATGTAAGTGCCGGTGGCAACGTCTACTGTCTAGTGATTGTTGATGACTTCTCAAGATACACTTGGGTGTTCTTTCTCCATGACAAATCTGAAGTTGCATCTATATTCAAGAAGTTTGCCAAGAAAGCACAAAATGAATTTGATTGCAAGATCAAGAAGATTAGAAGTGACAATGGCAAAGAATTTGGCAACACCAACATTCATGAGTACTGTGATGAAATTGGGATCAAGCATGAAGTATCTGCAACATACACACCTCAACAAAATGGAGTTGTTGAAAGGAAGAACAGGACCTTGATCACACTTGCAAGAATAATGATTGATGAGTATAACACACCGGAGAGGTTTTGGGCCGAAGCTGTCAACACTGCTTGTTATGCATCAAACAGGCTATTTCCTCACCGGCTACTTGCAAAGACTCCCTATGAACTACTAAATGGGAAAAAGCCAGACGTCTCCTTCTTCCGGGTGTTTGGGTGCAAATGCTACATCTACAAGAATCGCCATCACCTAGGGAAGTTTCAAAGACGTTGTGATATTGGTTTTCTTTTGGGTTATTCATTAAAGTCCAAAGCATATCGAGTATTCAACCATGCCACTGGCGTGGTAGAAGAAACATATGATGTGGAATTTGATGAGACTAATGGCTCCCAAGGAGCACTTGAAAATCTTGATGATGTAGGTGATGAGCCACTTAGGGAAGCAATGAAGAACATGCCTATTGGAGCTATCAAACCAAAAGAAGATGAAGAAGAGGTGCAAATAATTGACAGGCCTTCTTCATCAAATGTACCACAAGATGATGAAAAAGATGAGAGGCATGCAAATGAAGATACATTTGTCTCTCATGAACAAGCAAGGGTACAAGCCGAAGATGTTGATGCTCCAGGATCTTCTTCCCAAGTGGTTGAAAGGAGAAACTCATCACTACTTCAAGCTCATCCTCAAAACCAAATCATCGGGAGTCCTTCACAAGGGGTTATTACTCGATCACATAGACATGCTTCTTTTATTGAACATCACTCTTTTGTTTCTTGTGTTGAGCCTACTTGTATAGATGAGGCGCTACAGGATCCGGACTGGGTGAATGCCATGCATGAAGAACTTAACAACTTCACCCGTAACGAAGTTTGGACCCTGGAGAAGCCCCCACAAGATGCAAGAATCATTGGAACAAAGTGGGTGTTCAGAAACAAACAAGATGATCAAGGTGTCATTGTAAGAAACAAGGCAAGACTTGTTGCAAAGGGATTCTCTCAAGTTGAAGGCTTAGATTTTGGAGAGACCTTTGCACCGGTTGCTCGACTGGAAGCCATCCGTATCCTACTTGCATATGCATCATGCTATGATATAAAACTTTATCAAATGGATGTAAAAAGTGCATTTTTAAATGGCTTCATAAATGAACTTGTATATGTTGAGCAACCGCCTGGATTTGAAGACCCTAGATATCCTAACCATGCTTACAGGTTGTCCAAGGCGCTATATGGGCTAAAGCAAGCTCCAAGGGCTTGGTATGAGCGCCTTCGCGACTTCCTCATCGAAAAGGGCTTCAAGATCGGGACCGTCGACACAACTCTATTCACAAAGAAACATAACGATGATATTTTCATTTGTCAAGTATATGTTGATGATATAATCTTTGGCTCGACAAATGACTATCATTGCAAGGAATTTGGTGAGTTGATGTCGAAGGAGTTCGAGATGTCAATGATTGGTGAGCTAACGTACTTCCTCGGCTTTCAAGTCAAGCAAATGAAAGATGGTAACTTTCTCTCACAAGAGAAGTATACCAAAGACTTGTTGAACAGGTTCAACATGGAGAAGTGCAAACCAATCAAGACCTCCATGCCTACAAATGGACATCTCGACTTAGATGAGGGAGGTAACCCTGTTAATCAAACTCTCTACCGTTCCATGATTGGTAGTTTATTGTACCTTACCGCATCTAGGCCCGATATTATGTTTAGTGTCTGCATGTGTGCTAGATTTCAATCTAATCCTAAGAAAGCTCATCTTCGCGTTGTTAAGAGAATTCTTAGGTATCTCAGGCACACCACAAGCGTTGGTCTGTGGTATCCCAAAGGAGCTACTTTTGATTTAATTGGCTATTCCGATTCGGATTATGCCGGTTGCAAAATTGATAGGAAAAGTACTTCTGGGGGATGCCATCTGCTTGGTAGATCACTAGTTTCATGGACATCCAAAAAGCAAAATAGTGTTGCCTTGTCAACTGTCGAAGCGGAATACATTGCCGCAGGTGCTTGTTGCACACAAATTTTATATATGAAACAAACTCTTCTAGACTATGGCGTAGTTCTAGAAAAGGTACCTTTGTTGTGTGATAATGAGAGTGTTGTTAAAATTGCTAATAATCCTGTACAACACTCTCGCACCAAGCACATTGATATCCGTCATCACTTCCTTAGAGATCATGTTGCTAAAGGAGATATCATTTTAGAAGGAGTGAGGTCGGAAGATCAATTAGCGGATATTTTCACTAAGCCACTTGATAAGACCCGCTTTTGCATGTTGAGGAATGAACTAAATATTCTTGATCTCAGAAATTTTATGTAAAATGTCAAATGGTGTTGTCAAGCTTGCATTGCATGTTTAAATTTCTTGTATTGCATCTAGGGCTTGTCTAACCTAGTTGAGATAACCGCCAACAAAGCGAGTGAAAAAGCTTAACTCGGGTCAAACTTGACAAGTCTTAGTTTTAAGCTTTTAGCACTTAAATTCTTACCTGTTATGCAATTGTTGGTTCTTGAAATATGCATGAGGTACTGCACTTAGGGGGGGTATTCAACACTCAAATCACTCATGAAAACCCCTAGTGCAAGCCAAAATGCAAATTTCACCATTTGCCTATTTTCTCTAAAAATTATCTAGCCTATGGCAAAATATTTTGAAAAGTATATGAGGGTGCCAATACCTGTCCCAACAAGTGTTATTTTGTGTGATTATAAGTTGGGATTTGGTTCGGTTGGAAATTAGATAAAAAAATTTAAAATTTTCCAATCTTCCCTCTGTCTGGGCTCACCGGACAGTCCGGTGGCACCGGACACTGCACTGTGCAATGTCCGGTGCACCGGCTGCCGCGCGCTGGAACTCCATTTTCCTGTGCGCTGTCCGGTGGTTCACCGGACAGCTACTGTGCGCTGTCCGGTGTGCATCGGACAGGCACTGTACACTGTCCGGTGCGCCCATATTCGGTTTTTAAAAACCTTTCCCCGCCCGAGCCCGGGGCAGAGACATTTCCTCAGCTTCTCTCTGTCTCTCTGGCGATTCCCACTCCCTCGCCGGCGACCTCCCCTCACCGGCGACCACCGTGCTCCGGCGATCTCCCGTGTTTGTGTCTGCTCTTCACCCCTCTCGGTGAGCAGCCCCTTTCTCCCTCGGTCTTCCTCCCTCTCTGTTCTGTTGTGCAGAGGCTCCCCTCTCCACCCTTTTGTGCCCAATTACAATTTCTATCAAATCCTATGAATCCAAGTGCATGATTGAGTCCCTTTATGTTCCTTGAGCATTCCTGCAGGTTCTTAGCTCCTTCGGGAGGGTTTTCACATCTCAAATAGCCATTTCTCCCAAACCCTAGAACCCTGCATGTCACGTGTTCGGTGAAATGCCCAAACCAGCCAAAAATGCTCCAATTGAACCCAAATTTTTCAGGCACCTTCACACCACCTCCAGTAACATATTCGCCAAACTTCACGCCAATCCGAGATTTCAGGCTTAAATTTCACCAAATTCCCCGTTTCGAGCGATCGTTTCCGAGCCGAGTGCCCAAATCTCTTTTTCTTCGCCTAAATTCAAACCAAGCACACACTTCACTCATTTTCACCTATATAAACCTATTCATGAAGTATCGGCTCAATTCCATGTCGTTTCGTGCCTCAATTCACATTCCAAACCTCCTATGTCACTGTTTATCGTTCAAACGTCGTTTTCACGCCGTTTGACCTCTCGATCGTCTCGTGTCGTGTTTTCTATGCCATATTTCTCTGTGTATGTATTTATTCACATTTCATATACTTATGACTATGTGACTAATACGTGCTCACCTCTTCTGTCATTTCAGTGACCTTGATTGCCCGTGTGCCGTCTCCTGCCCTGCCTGGATCGTCACCTCTCGTGTGAGCTTTCCAGGTAGTCATCTCATCCTTTGCTAAATCTATCGGATATTTTCGATCTGTGCTTAGTCACTCTCTCTCATTTGCAGACATCAGTTCAGGATGCCGCGCACGAAGAATGTGTCGGGGCCAGGGGAGGCGATGATGAGGATCCTCGTCGCCCCTTCAGGCAGGTCAAGGGCAAGACAGTTTACTTGGAGTAGCAGGAAGGCCGCAAGAAGCGACGTTTGGACAGAGCAGCCCGTGCAGCAGCAGCAGCAGCCGCTGCGCAGGCCGAGCTTGGAGATCAGCCGCAGACTCCGTCAGATCAGATTGCATACCGTGTTCGTCGTCTCGCCTCCCGGCCTCGCTCCTCCACTCACACCACTGCTTCCACTCCACCACCCACTCTGCCTGCTCCTGTCACCCCTGTTGCGCCATCCACCACCACAGCCATACCCGCTACCTCCACTACGCCAGCTTCCACTGCTCCTCTTCTCGCTCCCGCTTCAGCTCCTCCTGTCCCTCCACCTCGATTCCGGGAGCGCGATGAGACTGAGGTTCGACCCCTTGCTGCGGATCCTAGACTGTTTGACCTTCAGCGTGCTACAGCGGCACGGGTACGTAGGTTCAGATACGTACCCGTGGAGTCTTAGTTACCAGCTCAGAGGGACCCTGCAGCAGGTGACCTATTCAGCACACGTATTCAGGAGTCGTTTTTCAGAGCCCAGATGTCTGCTCAGATAGCTCTACGAGTGCACCGCTTCTTGGACCTTCCAGCTTTTCTGCTCGCCGCCGGTGCTGACTCTGAGGCGCACCTCACATATCTGCCTGGCCTTCTGACCCTTTTGACTACCAGCGACAGGTATGTTGAGGAGTGGGTACGAGTCTTCTACGCCTCTGTATGGATAGACCCGGATCATCACTGGATGAGGTTTCGTTTTGAGCGAGAGGATGTCACCATTACTGCTAGTCAGATCCGCCAGCTCTTTGGATTTCCCGAGTCGACGACTCGTCTTCACAGCCTCTGCTACGACACTTCTGACCCTCCTCGTCGCCCTCACGGCAGTGTGGCTCCGGGTACAGCTCACGTCGCGGCTCTGTTCCGCCCGCCCTTCTCAGATGGGTCGCGACGTTCACCGGCAGATTTTACTACAACAGCCAAGTATTTATTTGAGCTTATCAGACATACTCTTCTGCCGAGGATGGGATACAGGGAGGCTACCACACATATCCAGCTCTGGCTCCTTGGTGCCCTGGTCTCTCACTCTGAGTTTGACATCGTGGATTTCCTTATTTGTGAGATCGAGGACACCGTTTTGGATGGGATTCGTGCTCGTCGACAGTTGCCATATGCTCACTACTTGTGCCACATCTTTGCGTAGCTGATTCAGCCTCCTCGGTTTCAGGGCACACTTGAGGCCTCACGCCTCGTTTTTGGATCCTACCGTCCTGCGCCTGAGGCTCCTGTGCTAGCTTCTGCTCCTGTCTTTGACTCTCAGGCCGAGGACGCTGCTCTTCGTCAGTTCGACACTCAGGATACAGCAGCTGTTGATGATGATGATGATTTTGGGGTTCCTCCTCCGCTTCTGCCTCCTATGCCTCTGCGCTCTCATGATCATGAGGCTGGGAGTTCTAGTGCTGCCCCTCCGGCTATGGACCATGCTCTTGCTTCGATTCTCCAGTCTATCACTCAGCAGCAGGCTCACCTGGCAGCCGAGCAGGCCCGGTTATCCGAGAGGATGCTCTCGATGTTTCAGAACATGCAGGACAGGCAGGATGTGCTTCAGCAGCAGCTACTCCAGGATCGGGCTGAGAGCAGGGCATTCATGGCTCTTATGCTACAACATTCTGGTGTCTCAGTTCCCCTAGTTCAGTCTGCTCCACCTCCTCCGCTTCAGGCTCCAGTTGTGCCAGCGATTCAGACCGGACCCCCTATTCCTTCTGTTGGTCCCTCTCCGCTCTGGCCGGTCACTTTGGCTTTCACCTCTCCGGTTCTCAGCTCTATTTGCCCGCAGCCGCCAGTGCCACCAGCATATGCTGTTACCACTACTGCTGTGGCAGTATCTGTGACCACTTCTGTTCCAGCAGCTCCTGCAGCGCGGCCTCAGTCCGAGTCAGTACTAGCTCCAGCTTCTACCGCAGATCCTGGATCCGAGACTGACTCTGACCCTCCGCCGGCGTTCGCTCTGCTGCCTCGACCGCGACCGGATGCGCCCCCGCCGCCTCCTCCCGCTTCAGATGTTTAGGTTCGGGTGCCCTTTTGGTGTTTGACGCCAAAGGGGGAGAGATATGAGTTGTGAGAGCTAGGGGGAGTTAGAGAGTTAGTAGAGAGTCATTTTGATGTAATATATGTGCTTGCTACTCTCTGTACTAGCTTGATGTTTTTGGCTCACAAACTCGATATATACTCTCGTTGCTTATGATTGACTGTGTGTATTATGTTTTCACCTTATATTTTATCACCAGTCTTCTAGTTCTTGTTTCATTGATTTAACTTCACTTTTATATGAACAAGAATCTTATGATGTGTATGCGCTCACTCTTATTATTATGGTACACGCTCTTTCTGTCAAAGATTACTGAGTATAACTAACCATCCTTTCTATTGACAGAAACTTCAAAACAAACTACTCTCTCAAAACTTGTAGGGTTGTCATCAATCACCAAAAAGGGGGAGATTGAAAGCATCTAGGCCCCTGGTTGGTTTTAGTGATTAATGACAACGTAATATTATATGTGACTAACGTATGTTTTGCAGAGACAAATGGTAAGTTAGGTCGCATGACAGGTAGGAGTACTACAACGTGAAAACAATCCCGAAGATAAGAACTCGAAGCGACGGCTAAAACGATGAAACAAAAGGTGAAGGTCTACGGAGTCCGAGTGTCAAGGAGATGTGGACACTCAAGATTTAGTTAGGTCTTTTATTCTCTTTTAGCCGTACTATAAAGAGGGGTTGTCGATAAGTAGTTTGACCAAGAGAGTTCTAGTGTAGTGTTGGTGCACAATCACACTCACATACTGTGCTAGGTGTCACTCTAGAACTCACTCACAAGTTAGAACGAAAACCGATTTGAAAATTAGCTGAAAAACAAGAGTTAGGGTTTCTGGCCCTAGGGGCACCGGACTGTCCGGTGCACCCTCTGCCAGGTGTGGCCTGGCTGGCCCGGGGAAGATCCTTCTCCACCCAGAAACCCGAGAGCGCAGGTTTCAGAGATGAATTTTAGTGGCGCACCGGACAGCGCACCGGACATCGCACCGGACTGTCCGGTGTGCCATGAGTCCAACGGCTAGCTGTCAGAACTAGCCGTTGGAAACGACCGTTGGCGCACCGGTGGCGCACCGTTGGCGCACCTGTGGCGCACCGGACTGTCCGGTGCGCCAGTGCGCAGAAAGTTGCCTGTAACGGCTAGTTGGTGGGTGAGGGCTATTTATACCCCTTCCACCCACCATATTCAATGTCTTGTACTCCACATTTATTCCAGCACATTGCTAGAGCATTGCAAGCACCAAAAGCCTAGTGAGGAGATTAGAGAATCTTAATCCGCGTTTGTTCCTCATTAGCGCTAGCGAGAGCCACCTAGAGCACACACCACTTGCATTAGGCTTCTCTTGGTCAAGCGAAAGTCTACGGCTTGTTACTCTTGGTGATCGGCATCACCTAGACGGCTTGGTGGCGTTGGGAGCTCGGTGATCACCGTGAAGATCTTGTTGGTGACCCGACTCAAGTTTGTAAGCGGTCTCGAGGGATCCACCGCGCCGGAGTGGCAAAGGATCATCTCGTAGTGAGCACTTGGTTCTTGCGAGGACCAAGGGGGAGCGATACCCTTGCGCGGGTGCTCCAACGAGGACTAGTGGAGAGTGCCGACTCTTCGATACCTCGGGAAAAATTGGAGGAGTCTTCTAAACCTTGCTTTACATTCCGCACTTAATTCAAGCACTTTACATTGTGTATTTGTTTAGCAAGTATTTGAAATATTGTCTTAGCATTGTTGCATTTCTAGTATTATATTCTTAGTGCTAGTTGTTGGGGTGAAGTTGGGCTCTTGCTTAGCTCGTGCTTAGGTTTTAATTAGTGTTGATTTTTAGAAAAGCCCAATTCACCCCCCCCTCTTGGGCATCATGATCCTTTCAGCCTTGACCCCTTATATCATTAATATTTAGGCCAAATGACTTCATAGAATCAAGCAACACACTAAAAAGCCCCAAACCAGATGTGTCATCGACATTCAAGAACCCCAAAAAGTATTCCTCAATATTTATTTTTCCATTAGACAAATTAACACAACAAACTAACAAAGTCATTTGTTCTTGATGACTAATATCAGGGGTACAATCTAGGATAACAGAGAAATACTTGGCCTCTTTAACAATCTTTATGATAGATCTTGTAATATTAGACGACAAAAGAACTATAAACTCATTCTAAATCTTAGGACTGAGATAATGGTAATGAATTTCTTTGTTCTGAATATGCCTAAGATGGTCTTGCATTACCAAATCAAATTCTGCAATCATCTCAACACAGGCTAAGAAATTTCCATTACTATCACTATAAAGTTTCTCAATGCTTCCTCTAAAAGCTAAGTTGCATTTACCAAGAAATTTCACAATTGCTATTATTCTTAGCAAAACTTGTCTCAAACGTTCTTTCTCTTTATTGATTTGCTTTTGCAAGTCTTTATCAGTAGTTTCCTCTTTCCGCATTCTTGTCCTCAATTCATTCCACTTGTTCATGTTCTGAAAATGCTCAACACTATTTTCATGTTCTCTAAGCTTTGTACTAATATTCCTCCAATTTCTACATCCATTATGTGCTAGAGAACTCAGACTGTTGCTAGTGCTAGACTTTAAGATCTTACAACAAAAGCAAAAAAAACTTTATCAACATGCTTTGAATAAACCAACCATTTTGTATCACATAACTCTCCATTGCTTAACTTTCTATAATAATGAGCATATGAAAAATGTCTTGAGGCATCATCTAAAGGTAACTCGAGACCTTCCTCTCTTATAGATCCTTTCTCAATTAATATGTCACTTGCTTTATTATCAAGATTATCCCAATTTCTTGGATCATAAATGTCAGGTTGTTCATCAACACTACCAAACTGTGCATGTGCATCTGATGAATTAGATATATATTTTCATGGTCACTTACATTGTTATCATCGGCGTTGATATCAACATGTTCTTCTTCTCTAGAATTCTCATTAGTTGGTTCCTGTATCCCCACGGGAACTATTGCCAACGCAAACGTGTCATTTGGATTCGTCGAAGCACTAGCATTGCTCTTGAAAAACTTGTCAATAGCTCCTCTCTGTGAGTCTATGAGATCATCCACACGTTTTTTCCTTTTCCTTTTTTCACCTCCAGATGGATATCTTCTCGATGACATGATTACACAAAGCACTGAAAATAGAAAAGATATATATCACAAATTGAATGATAACATAAGAATGATTATACATATCTTAATAGTGCGGTTATTATTATTAATCAGTTACCTTAAATTTGTCGATTAGATTAAGCCAACAATATGCAATAGCTTTCACCAATCAATTATTCATCACTGTCTCATTGATCTGGTTAGAATTCAGAAATAAAAGAAAATTAAACTAGTGAAATAAATAAATAAAGGTACAAGAAATATCTATATGACTATATCTTTTAGGTAAGAAAAATATACCTTCTAACTTAGCAGGCGGGCGACGGCGGCAGGCGACCAGGCAACTGCCGGACTGGACTGGGAGGTAGGGTCGCAGGGAGGGATCGACGAACGACGATCGTGATCGCCAGGACGCTAGGCGAATAGGCTGGTGGCATTGAGTCCTCACGATCGCTATCCTGCAGGATCCGTGGAATAGAGATGTGGGGGTCACTGTTTTTTGAAGGGGTGAGGGCCCGGTGCGGTGGCACCGCCCGCACCCCTCGAGGGCCGGCCGTGGGTGATACACCCCCTATGTTGTTTGGTTTTGTTTCTCCGCTGGTACAGGCCTCGTCCAACTGTTGATTGGTTAACGGTTTTGGGGTTGAATTGCATGTTGTTAGGTTTTGTTTATCAGCTGGTACAAGCCTCGTCAGAGAAGTCCTCTACTAGATATCTACTAGTTAGTTGCTCATATATTACTACGTTTCTTATATATTATATATTTAGATCTTATTTAAATGAGATATTTATTCAAACGTGATTATATTTTTTAAAATTTTCAAATTATTAGTGTGTCTATATATTTATAATATATTTTAGTTATATAACGCAAGCAAACATGAGCTGTAGCGATAGAGACTAAGGGCATGTTTGTTTCAGCTTATAGATTATATAATCTGAATTATAATCTAAATTATATAATCTAGATTATAATCTAGACATAGTATAATCTACATGTAGTTGTTTGGTAGTCTAGATTATACAAATATAGATTATTTATAAAGACAATAATACCTCTGTTTGTTTATTTAAGGTGAGAAAAGAAGGATGACATATATTGTAATTTCTATTTACATAACCATGGGTAGCGGGTCTTTTGCCAAAATAATCTCAAATAAGCTACTCTTGAGAAGATTATGAGATTGTCATAATCTAAGCTTTAGATTATATAATCTGAACTCATAATCTATGTGTTTGTTTATCTATTGGATTATTTGCGTTGGATTATATAATCTAGAGAGATTATATCCGAAACAAACAAGGCCTAAACAATTTATACTAAGTGAGTAGGGTTTGAATCCACCGCATCTCGTTTTTTTGGATATTCCGCGCGGGAGGGGAAATTACCCAGCCCACGATGATGACCGCGAGCGCCGGCGCAAAAGCCACGACGATACATATAGCCAGGAAGAGCAGGTCGGCGATGAGGATCGACGACCGCCGCTCGAACCGGCCATTCATCAAACCACCCGCGCCAGCGCCAATAATTGCCCCCACCACCGCCATGCTCACAATCGTCTCCTGTTGCCATGGAGGAGCATCCCATGGTTAATTTTTTTTTATTGTTCACTCTGCCTGCTCGGGACTCGGGAGTCGCGAGCAAATAGCAAGAATAGAATCGTGTTCATCTCATCAAAAATATATTTTTAAAAAATAATAATCAAGTACCTGCAGTACGATGCTTGTTCGAAATCGTCTCTATAAAGGAAGCTCCTGATATGACGCCTGTCTAGAGATTGTAAGCATTAGAGGCAAATAACATTGTGACTTTCTTTCTGGAATAATTATTCTCTCCAGTCTCCACTATAAAAATCCAAATTACTCTACTAGGGAGGCAGCACGGGCATAGAGCAATTGAGGAGCTCGCTAACAAGAGGCGGTGGCAACACATAGAAGAGAGCTACGGTTGCTGCGGCTATTGGGCATGCGCATGACGCAGGTGGGGGTGTTCCGGTGTTGTGACATGCGCGCAGGCGAGGGAGGAGGCACGCATAGAGCGGATGCATCCTTATCCAAGCGAGCGGGAGAAGGTATGTTGAGGAGTGGGTGGGTCACGCGGAGAGTAGATTGTGGGTTAGATTTTGGAGAAATTAAGGTGTTTTTTTAAAAAATTACGTATAATATTCGTCGAAACTGGTGCTTTAATATAGTAAAAATAAGACTTTAAGAACCATTGTGCCTTATGGCACTCATGATATAAGTCCCTTGTGGCTCCTCACTCATTGTGTCACTCTTGATAGACTTAGGTGCCTAGGGCTTAGAGCTGGACAAAATGTTTGTGGCTCGTTGGCTCGTTTGGTATGTGGTTAGCTTGGCTCGACTCGGATCGGCTCGTTTTAATTTTTTTCACGAGCTGAGCTGACATCCTAGCTCGGTTCATTAACGAGCCCGCTCGGTTTGGTAATGAGCCACCTCGTGAGCTAAACGAGCTCTCACATTTCAACAAAATGAAACTATATGCATATCATTTACGTAACAATTGATGAACATGTTATATATATGTGTGGTCTCTAGACTATGAGTTAAACTAATGATTGATAATTGTGTCTTTGTGTTAAATTGGTCTATGTGAATATAATTATGGGTTAAACTGATGAACATGTGCGTGAATTGTGAATTGATGAGTGATGAGTTGCCTTAATTTGGTATTACTATTTTCTATTGTTAACTTAGTTTAAAATTAACTAGAAATTGATTACTACATACATATTGTTTTTTCTGCTCTAGCTCGCGAGATAAACGAGCCGAGCCGAGCTGACTCTGTGGCTCGTTAGATTAACGAGCCGAGCCAAGCTAGCTCGATATCCATCCCTACCAGGGCCCTCCATCTTGTGGAGCACTTACTAACACTTAGTCGCTAGGGTTCTTGTCCAGCTTTTTTGTAGGTGTTAGAGAGCTTGATTGTTTACCTTTTGTTCTCTACTCCATTCTTCACCTTGCACCTATAGGACCTGTGACCTTTTTGTGACATACATAACAAACCATAGTGTCACAGAAATGATCCACGGTCCCAGGGACTCGCCGGTAAGAGAGAGCGCTAAGAAAGAGCCCCTGGTCGATGGGCCCCGTTTGTTAGTTGGAAGAGGTGGATACGTCAACCCTTAAAGAACCCGCCCCCGGTCGAGCCCCGTGGCACCGAGCCCGATGTTGGGCGCGGCGGAACCTGACAGGAGAGACCGAGCATGTCGGAGAGGAACCAGTCGAGTGGATCCCGCGTCTGGCCCCAGACTGGCCTATCATAGATACCCGGCCGCATTAACCACGCCTCGCACCGAGTCACAGCGTGGGCACCAGTTCGCTTCCCACTCATGACTTATGAACCCCTCGACCCACATAGCACTCATGACCTATGAGCCCCCGGACTACGACACATTTATGGTCTGCGCACCCTCAGCCCTGATGCACTCATGTCCTATCGGACTAGGCCTAAGTACACAGACCACTGGCAAGGCGCAACACGACAGACCGCGTCGAGCCCCATGCTATGAAGGCTAGGGGTTAGCATAGCCCAATTGCCTAAATGATCGCGCCTGGGGCCCACACAGCCCCGTGCCATCCGCCACAGTAAATATGAGACAGTTAGGCGATCCTGTGCCCACACGTATGTGTGTCTTTACCCCGGGTAAGAACGCTTGGTTTTACCTTTGTCTTACGACTCTTTTCCGAGGAAGCTACTGCTGACTGACCCTTCTCTCGGCCTATAAAAGGGAGGGGTTGGCCCCAGACAAGGGGACATTTAGACAAAGATGCGTTCATTTGGACACGCACCCACAGGGACGAACCCTAGACGGACTGACAAACAAGAGGAGGAGTCGCGATGAGGATCAGAAAGCTAGAGCCTCACCGCCATGCCAAGAATTAGCTAGGACTCCACTTTATAGGTTCTAAGTTCCACTTCCACCCCGATAAAGAGACTTGGGAGTAGGGATGGAAACTAGCCGAGATCGGCTCGGCTCAGTGCAGCTCGTTGACATACCGAGCTCGGCTCGTTCACTCAACGAGTTGAAAGAGAAGGCTCGGCTTAGCTCGGCTCGAAGTGGGCTCGCGAGCCGACTCATCTCGCGTGCTGGAACTTGATAAATAATATTGCATTATATAGTAATTTAATAGTATATAAATGTGAAAAATATAATCATCATTCAACATTATAATTTAAAGTATCCATTATTATTGTATAGTTTGATTAATTTGGCACAGCTCGCGAGCCAGAACGAGCTGGCTCGGCTCGGCTCAATGGACTAGCAAGCTCAAAAACGAGGCTTGGCTCGGCACGCTCAAGGCTCGCGAGCCAAGCCGCCCCAAGCTCGAGCCGGCTCGTGAGCCTCGAGCTTTTTTTCAGCCCAACTTGGAAGTCTCTCCTCCCTCTCTCGTCCGCTTGTAACACATACTACAAGTTTTGATCATTAATGGTGCCAGTAGCGAAAGCCACCGATGATTGGAAGTAATTATGTTCTGTCCGAACCAATATAAATCTTGCGTCTACCCTTCGGAACCTAGAACACGCACAATAAATTTACTTGTCGGAGCGAGGTTTGAAACACCGACACTTAGCGCGCCAGGTAGAGAACTTGGTATTCGGCGACGGCGACGAAGTTCTCCAAGCTTCGGATCGCTAGCAACGACAACTACGCGGTCTGGACTCCGTGGACGCGTTCTGCATAAATCTATTTGAGGGTCTTAGCTTCTTATATGACTGCCAAGAGTTTGTGACATAATGACATATGTCAAATTTGTACGAAGTAAACTAGAAAAAGCCCATTGGCTTGGCTGCTTGCTATTATTACCTACTGGCAACGCATAAAAAACCATGTGTTGAATGCTAATGACATTAGACTGCAGTTTGTCTCTGTTCAAGGACCTTGCATGACGTTCGTGCAATGTCCAGTTTCTCGCACGCACTGATACACTAGCATTTCCTTAAAAAGATCTACCAACATTTCTTTATACAATGTACACGTATTTCTGCAGGAAGAGTTGCTTCTGGAGCAGTTCGGTGGTCTGATCAGATTCGTCAAACCTCGTTCAGGCGAGTTGAGATCTCTTGGCAACCGTATGTCCTTTTTCTTTCTTAATTTCGAATGGCATTTCGTCCTTGGAACTCTTATCAGTGTATGAAACGGCGACAGGTTCGAACCACAGGTAAGGTCTTGTTTGTTTGTGCCGGATTGGTAGATCAGAACGATTTCTAACCGGATTACTTTTCTAATTTATATAAACTTTGATTAGTTGGAATGATTCTGGTTACAATCCGACATAAACGAACAATGCCTAAAGGATTTTGCGAGCCTTATAAGGCCGCGATCGAGCTGATGCACTGTGATGTGATCACATCTTTCAGCAACTTCCTGTGTGGATGGAGACCTTGAGAGCGACGCTCGCGCAGCTCCTGCTGTACTACACCAGGCTCTCCGAGTGTGTCAAGAGGATCAGCTTGCCTTGATGTAATTTTACAACGATGGCGATTTTCCAGCACAGAACCATGATCTTTAATGCGCTTCAGTGGCGGATCCAGAAATAAATAAAAAGAGAGGCTGAATTATGTATTGGAGAGACTAAACATGGCTCCACAATGTGAATTAACGGAACCGCTGTAGAGAGGATACGCGAATTACATGGACATGTAGCTTGTTACCATACATCAGTAATTATGTAGCTTTCTTCCCATGACTATGCTAAAATTACTATAAAATAGTAGAGTAACAACTTTGTCAAAATATAAAACTAAAATTCTAATAGAAAAAGGGGCTAAAATAAAAAAAATCATCACTGCAACGTCGCCTACGTGGCGGCTGAAAACGACAAGCGGTGTCACCTCGAGTTCGACTGCGCAGATGTAAAACAAAGACCAAATAGACGTGCGTATGTAGCGCGCGCTAACGGCTACTCATATAGAGGGTATGTTCACTTTATAGATCATCTTTGTGATATGACAGATTAACTAGCCGAACAGAAATGACAGAAGCAGAAAAAATCAGAGTTCTAAGGAGACACGAGTTGCTGGACCGGGTCTGCAGCCCCAGCAGCCCCGGTCCTGAATCCGCCCCTATGCTCCTGTTATATACATATACCCACCAATATGCATGAAACGCTTGCCTTGATGTAATTTTACAACGATGACAATTTTTTGGTGTGTTTAGGCTATCTCCATCGCCTATCCCACTCGCTATTTCACTCCCTATCTTAAAATCCACTTTGTAAAATACAAAACAATTTTTTGCACGTCCGTTTATATGAATTGTTGGAGTTGAGCTCGAATAGATCTGATCTGTGTAATTTAGTTTATACACCATTTAGATGTAGATATTGATGCACAGAATTTGGAATTAGAATTAGCTTTTCTAAATTTTGTTGTTTGCTTGCACATAGAATTGAGATTTGGACCAGAGATCCAATTCTTTGATATTAGACTACAACTGGATGCTCCCTCTTCCAATACAGATGTCACATCTCTCTATTACGTGGATTTAAACCACACAATTCCAAAATCTAATACAGTGATGTCTAAACAATAGAATTAAAATTATATCTCATAATATCATGGCTAATTTAGTGTTGAACCCAATTCAATTTCATACACTCTAATATCGACATCCAAAGTTCCAAACTGAAAGTTTTAACGTTCTTGAAGCAATCGCACCTTACTATGTTAGGCTATCTCCAGCGGCCCGTGTATATATATGTCGGCGTTCCGAGACCGGGGGGTCCCTTGGGCCGACGAGTGAGTGTCGCCGCGTGCCCCAGCCCAGATGGGTCGAGCGCGAGGGCGAGCGCGAAGGGGGGAGGAGCGAGGCGGCCGGAGACCGGCGTGAGAGAGGTGGGAATCCCGCGGCCTTCGTGTTCGTCCCGCGCCCAGGTCGGGTGCGCTTGCAGTAGGGGGTTACAAGCGTCCACGCGGGAGAGGGAAGCGAGCGGCCCCAAGAGAGCGCCTGTCTCGTCCTCGTCCCCGCGCGGCCAACCCTCTCTAAGAGGGCCCTGGTCCTTTCTTTTATAGGCGTAAGGAGAGGGTCCAGGCGTACAATGGGAGTGTAGCAGAGTGCTACGTGTCTAGCGGGGGAGAGCTAGCGCCCTAAGTACATGCCGTCGTGGCAGCCGGAGAGATTTTGGCACCCAGCTGGTGTGATGTCGTGGCCGTCGGAGGAGCGATGGAGCCTGGCGGGGGGACAGCTGTCGGAGCGGTTGGGTCCTTGCTGACGTCCTCTTGCTTCCGTAAGGGGGCTGAGAGCCGCCGTCGTCACAGAGCATGCGGGACGCCATCATTGCCTATCCGGCGGAGCTAGCCAGATGGGACGCCGGTCTTGTTTCCTGCGGCCCGAGTCAGCTCGAGGTAGGGTGATGATGGCGCCTCCCGTTGATGTGGCTGGTCTGTGCCCTAGGTTGGGCGAGGTGGAAGCTCCTCCGAAGCTGAGGTCGAGTCTGTCTTCCGTGGCCTAGGCCGAGTCCGAGCCCCTGGTCGGGCGGAGCGGAGTTCGCCGTCTTCCGGGACTTAGCCCGAGTCCGAGCCCTGGGGTCGGGCGAAGCGGAGTTCGTCGTCTTCCGGGACTTAGCCCGAGTCCGAGCCCTGGGTCGGGCGGAGCGGAGTTCGCCGTCTTTCGGGACTTAGCCCGAGTCCGAGCCCTGGGGTCGGGCGGAGCGGAGTTCGCCGTCTTCCGGGACTTAGCCCGAGTCCGAGCCCTGGGTCGGGCGGAGCAGAGTTCGCCGTCTTCCGGGACTTAGCCCGAGTCCGAGCCATGGGTCGGGCGGAGCGGAGTTTCCTGTGGTGCCTTCTGCAGGACCTGACTGCCTGTCAGCCTCACTCTGTCAAGTGGCACTGCATTCGGCGCGGCGCAGGCGGCGCTGTCCTTCTGTCAGGCCGATCAGTGGAGCGGCAAAGTGACGGCGGTCACTTCGGCTCTGCCGGGGGGCGCATGCCAGGATAAGGGTGTCAGGCCACCTTTGCATTAAATGCTCCTGCGATTTGGTCGGTCGGTGCGGCGATTTAGTCAGGGTTGCTTCTTAAGAGGCGGTACAGAGGCAGACCTCTTTCGCCGAGGCGTGAGATGAAGCGGCTCAGGGCCGCGAGGCATCCCATGACCCTCTGCACACCTTTCAAGTCCTTGATGGGCCCCAAGCTGGTGATGGCTGCAATCTTCTCCGGGTTGGCTTCGATGCCCCGCTCGGAGACGATGAACCCCAAGAGCATGCCTCGGGGCACCCCGAAGACACACTTCTCGGGATTGAGCTTGACCCCTTTCGCCTTGAGACACCGGAATGTCACGTCGAGGTCGGAAAGGAGGTCGGAAGCTTTCCTCGTCTTGACTACGATGTCATCGACGTAGGCCTCGACCGTGCGGCCAATGTGTTCACCGAACACATGGTTCATGCACCGCTGGTACGTCGCACCCGCATTCCTCAAGCCGAACGGCATGGTGACATAGCAGTACATGCCGAAGGGCGTGATGAAAGAGGTCGCGAGCTGGTCGGACTCTTTCATCCTGATTTGCTGATACCCTGAGTAGGCATCGAGGGAAGACAGGGTCTCGCACCCAGCAGTGGAATCCACGATCTGATCGATGCGAGGCAGAGGGTAGGGAATCTTCGGACATGCTTTGTTGAGACCAGTGTAGTCTACGCACATCTGCCATTTCCCCCCTTTCTTTCTCACAAGCACAGGGTTGGCAAGCCAGTCGGGATGGAATACCTCTTTGATGAACCCTGCTGCCATTAGCTTGTGGATCTCCTCGCCTATCGCTCTGCGCTTCTCCTCGTCGAATCGGCACAGAGGCTGCTTGACGGGTCGGGCTCTGGCTCGAATGTCCAGCGAGTGCTCGGCAACATCCCTCGGTATGCAGGGCATGTCTGAGGGACTCCACGTGAAGACGTCGGCGTTTGCACGGAGAAAGTCGACGAGCACTGCTTCCTATTTGGGGTCGAGCCCGGAGCCGATCCGGATCTGCTTGGAGGTGTCGCCACTGGGGTCGAGGGGGACGGCCTTAACCGTCTCCACTGGCTCGAAGTTGTCGGCGTGACGCTTCACGTCTGGCACCTCTTTGGAGAGGCTTTCCAGGTCGGCGATGAGGGCCTCGGATTCGGCGAGGGCCTCGGCGTACTCCATGCACTCCACGTCGCATTCGAACGCGTGCTTGTACGTGGGGCCGACGGTGATGACCCCGTTGGGGCCCGACATCTTGAGCTTCAGGTAGGTGTAGTTGGGGACGACCATGAACTTCGCGTAGCATGGCCTTCCCAGTACCGCGTGGTAGGTTCCTTGAAACCCGACCACCTCGAACGTCAGAGTCTCCCTTCGGAAGTTGGAGGGCGTTCCGAAGCAGACGGGAAGGTCGAGTCGTCCGAGGGGCTGGACGCGCTTCCCGGGAATAATCCCATGGAAGGGCGCAGCGCCTGCCCGGACGGAGGACAGACCAACACGCAGGAGCCCGAGGGTCTCGGCGTAGATGATGTTGAGGCTGCTGCCTCCGTCCATAAGGACCTTGGTGAGCCTGACGTCGCCAATGACGGGGTCGACGACGAGCGGGTATTTCCGCGGGCTCGGCACGTGGTCGGGGTGGTCGGCTTGGTTGAAGGTGATGGGCTTGTCGGACCAGTCTAGGTAGACTGGCACCGCCACCTTCACCGAGCAGACCTCCCGGCGCTCTTGCTTGCGATGCCGAGATGAGGGATTCGCCGCATGCCCACCGTAGATCATGAAGCAGTCGCGGACCTCTGGGAACTCTCCCGCTTGGTGATCTTCCTTCTTATCGTCGTCGCGGGCCCTGCCACCCTCCGCGGGTGGCCCGGCCCTATGGAAGTGGCGCCGAAGCATGACGCACTCCTCAAGGGTGTGCTTGACGGGCCCCTGATGATAGGGGCACGGCTCCTTGAGCATCTTGTCGAAGAGGTTGGCACCTCCGAGGGGCTTCCGAGGGTTCTTGTACTCGGCGGTAGCGACAAGGTCCGCGTCGGCGGTGTCGTGTCTCGCTTGCGACTTCTTCCTGCCTTTCTTCTTGGTGCCGCGCTGAGTAGACGCCTCGGGAGCATCTTCCGATGGGCGGTCCTAGGGCTGCTTGTCCTTTCGGAAGATAGCCTCGACCGCCTCCTGGCCAGAGGCGAACTTGGTGGCGATGTCCATCAGCTCGCTCGCCCTGGTGGGGGTCTTGCGACCCAACTTGCTCACCAGGTCGCGGCAGGTGGTGCCGGCGAGGAACGCGCCGATGACATCCGAGTCGGTGATGTTGGGCAGCTCGGTGCGCTGCTTCGAGAATCGCCGAATGTAGTCCCGGAGGGACTCTCCCGGCTGCTGCCGGGAGCTTCAGAGGTCCCAGGAATTCCCGGGGCGCACGTACGTGCCCTGGAAATTGCCGGCGAAAGCTTGGACTAGGTCGTCCCAGTTGGAGATCTGCCCCAGAGGCAGGTGCTCCAACCAGGCGCGAGCGGTGTCGGAGAGGAACAGGGGGAGGTTGCGGATGATGAGGTTGTCGTCGTCCGTTCCACCCAGTTGGCAGGCCAGACGGTAGTCCGCGAGCCACAGTTTCGGTCTCGTCTCCCCCGAGTACTTTGTGATAGTAGTCGGGGGTCGGAACCAGGTCGGGAATGGTGCCCGTCGGATGGCCCGGCTGAAGGCCTGCGGACCGGGTGGCTCGGGCGAGGGACTCCGATCCTCCCCGCTGTCGTAGCGTCCCCCACGCCTGGGGTGGTAGCCTCGGCGCACCCTCTCGTCGAGGTGGGCCCGACGGTCGCGATGATGGTGCTCGTTGCCGAGGCGGCCCGGGGCCGCAGGCGCGGTGTTGCGTGTGCGCCCGGTGTTGACCGAGGCTTCCCGCATGAATCGGGAAGTCGCGGCATGGGGTTCCGAGGGGTATCCCTGCCTTCGGGAGGCAGAGCTCTCGGCCCGTCGGACCGCGGCGCCTTCCAGGAGATTCTTGAGCTCCCCCTGGATTCGCCGACCCTCGGTGGTGGATGGCTCTGGCATCGCGCGGAGGAGCATCGCTGCTGCAGCCAGGTTCTGGCCGACCCCACTAGACGCGGGTGGTGGCCTGACCCTGACGTCATCGGCGACGCGGTGCTGGAGACCCTGGGGCAGATGACGTATTTCTCCGGCCGGGGGTTGGTTCGCCCATGCCTGCCCGACGTCCCGGCGGATCGGCTCAAGCGCTCCTGCTCCCTCGTCGAGCCTGGCCTGCACCCCGTGGATTTGCTCGAGCTGTGGGCCGTGACCCCCCGCCGGAACGGGGACCACAGCTAGCTCCCGTGGGATGTCAACGCGGGGCACCAGCCTAGGGGGATCGCCGTCCTCCGGCATGCCGAGAAGATTGCCTTCGGAGGGACCCCCTAGATCGACGTGGAAACATTCGCGGCTTGGGCCGCAGTCCTCATCGTCGAGGCTGCGGCTACCGTCGGAACAGCCGGAGAGGCAGTAGTCACATGCGGTCATAAAGTCCCGCATGGCACTGGGGTTGCCAAGTCCAGAGAAATCCCAACAGATGTTGGGCTCGTCGTCTTCCTCGGACCCAGAGGGCCCGTAGGTCGAGACGTCCGTCAGCCGGCCCCAAGGAGACCGCATGCGAAACCCCAGAGGGTTTGGACTCGCCCCTACGAGAACGTCCGCCAAAGCGAGATCGCTAGGCGGGTTGAGGCTGAATCCAAATGACGTAGGATGGGAATCGGTCGGTACCTTTTGGTCGACGAGCGGCGATGAAGTCACGTCGGGGACTGACTGCGCCGTCGTCTCAGGTACGAGGGTGACGTCCAGCAAGCTCTCCACGAGCGCGCTGGCGTCGTCCGCTTGCTCGGGATTGGCGTGTCGCGGGGAGACGGTGCTCGTCTTCGTCTCAAACGCGAGGTCGATGTCCGGTGCGCCCCTCGTTGGGGTGCCGGCGCTGTCGACTCGCTCGACAGCCGACGAGGCGCTGCCTCCTGCTTGGCCTTGGTTGCCCCGCCTCCTCCTCCGTCGACGGGGGAGAGGACGGGGTGAGCTCGAATGTTGTTCTCCCACCACGCGGGGAAGACGTCGTCGATTCCGCCGCCGGCGGGCGGGCTGTCGGCCGCCATTGTCGTTGTCGCACGGCGGTGGAAGGAGTATCATGTCATAGCTGCCGTCGAAGGACATGAACTCAAGACTCCCGAAACGGAGCACCGTCCCGGGCTGGAGAGGTTGCTGGAGACTGCCCATCTGGAGCTTGACGGGAAGCTGTTCGTCAACACGCAGCAGGCCCCTACCTGGCGCGCCAACTGTCGGCATTCCGAGACCGGGGGGTCCCTTGGGCCGACGAGTGAGTGTCGCCGCGTGCCCCAGCCCAGATGGGTCGAGCGCGAAGGGGGGAGGAGCGAGGCGGCCGGAGACCGGCGTGAGAGAGGTGGGAATCCCGCGGCCTTCGTGTTCGTCCCGCGCCCAGGTCGGGTGCGCTTGCAGTAGGGGGTTACAAGCGTCCACGCGGGAGAGGGAAGCGAGCGGCCCCAAGAGAGCGCCTGTCTCGTCCTCGTCCCCGCGCGGCCAACCCTCTCTAAGAGGGCCCTGGTCCTTCCTTTTATAGGCGTAAGGAGAGGGTCCAGGCGTACAATGGGAGTGTAGCAGAGTGCTACGTGTCTAGCGGGGGAGAGCTAGCGCCCTAAGTACATGCCGTCGTGGCAGCCGGAGAGATTTTGGCACCCAGCTGGTGTGATGTCGTGGCCGTCGGAGGAGCGATGGAGCCTGGCGGGGGGACAGCTGTCGGAGCGGTTGGGTCCTTGCTGACGTCCTATTGCTTCCGTAAGGGGGCTGAGAGCCGCCGTCGTCACAGAGCATGCGGGACGCCATCATTGCCTATCCGGCGGAGCTAGCCAGATGGGACGTCGGTCTTGTTTCCTGCGACCCGAGTCAGCTCGGGGTAGGGTGATGATGGCGCCTCCCGTTGACGTGGCTGGTCTGCGCCCTAGGTTGGGCGAGGTGGAAGCTCCTCCGAAGCTGAGGTTGAGTCTGTCTTCCGTGGCCGAGGCCGAGTCCGAGCCCCTGGTCGGGCGGAGCGGAGTTCGCCGTCTTTCGGGACTTAGCCCGAGTCCGAGCCCTGGGATCGGGCGGAGCGGAGTTCGCCGTCTTCCGGGACTTAGCCCGAGTCCGAGCCCTGGGTCGGGCGGAGCGGAGTTCGCCGTCTTCTGGGACTTAGCCCGAGTCCGAGCCCTGGGTCGGGCGGAGCGGAGTTTCCTGTGGTGCCTTCTGCAGGACCTGACTGCTTGTCAGCATCACTCTGTCAAGTGGCACTGCAGTCGGCGCGGCGCAGGCGGCGCTGTCCTTCTGTCAGGCCGGTCAGTGGAGCGGCGAAGTGACGGCGGTCACTTCGGCTCTGTCGGGGGGCGCATGCAAGGATAAGGGTGTCAGGCCACCTTTGCATTAAATGTTCCTGCGATTTGGTTGGTCGGTGCGGCGATTTAGTCAGGGTTGCTTCTTAGCGAAGGCAGGGCCTCGGGCAAGCCGGAAATATGTTTGCCGTCGGAGGGGGGCCTCGGGCGAGACGGAAATCCTCCGGGGTCGGCTGCCCTTGTCCGAGGCTAGGCTCGTGCGAGGCGTGATCGAGTCGCTCGAACGGACTGATCCCTGACTTAATCGCACCCATCAGGCCTTAGCAGCTTTATGCTGATAGGGGTTACCAGCTGAGAATTAGGAGCCTTGATGGTACCCCTAATTATGGTCCCCGACAATATACATATAAAATATTATTTTATACTGTAGACAAGACTGTTGGCAGAGCGCACATTGAACTTCATTTCGCCGTCCACATGAGAAGCTAACAACGGCCACGTCACGTTGATGGCAGTGTCTGCGTATTGCGCCCGTGGAAAGTTGGAAACCTGGAATACGGCATATTTTCCCAACTTCCATAGCAATGTTAAGTTTCATATTGCTAGAAAATTCATGCCGATATGTGAAGAAATAAATGGTGATTATTCAATCGCAGGTATTTGTTGGAAATTATCTTAGGCCCTGTTTGGAAGTGAAGTTTTTTCATGGTTTTTGAAAAATACTATAGTATCGGTTAATAATACGGTATTCTAGACTAGAAGCTGTTTGAGAGAACATTAGAAAACAGAATTTTGAATACTATGGTTTAACTAAAACCACAGTATTTTTGGAGTATATGATACAGATGTCCGGACCCAAATTTTCTATTCGACACGCGTTTTTCCCCATCGCAACCCAGTCGACTCGCGCTATTTTTATGCCCGTCAATATTTTTCTCTCGCCGTCGCCCAGCTCTTCTAACGGTCTCCCGCCGTCCCTAGCTCTTTCTCCTGCCACCCCCATTACCTCGGACGCCAACTCTCCCACGCCTCTGCCTGCCCAGATTTATCTCCTCCAGGCCACCCCTCCCCAGGTTCTCTTCCCCTAGATCTCCCCGCCACCTTTCTCGCTTGTGCAGTGGCACCACCATGCGAGGAGCTAGGAAGGAGGACAGAACTTGGTATGTACCTGTTCATTCTCCTCTCCATTCATGTCTATTCATAGCGGAATCAAGCTGGCAAGGAGCTGGGAAGGAGGATAGAACTGAGAATGATTTTCATCTAACCATTGGCTGATTATCATGTATTTGCTGCAATGTTTTGTCGACTAATGGTTGCTGCATCATGTATTTGATGGACTAATTTTATTTTAAGCTTCTCTAGCCGATGGTAACTGTTGTTTAAATTTGAACTGTGCTACCAATCATGTCAAGCTATGGTTGAATTTAAACAAGCCAAAAACTATGCTACCAAACATGGCTATGTATTAAGAAATACTATGCTTTACTCCTATTTTACTAAAACTGTGATTTTCTGTCACGACATCCTGTATACTATGATTTTGATATACTGTAGTATTTGAAAGCTACAGTGTCAAACATGGCCTTATGAGTGGCGAACGCTGTTTGGCAGTGGGCTCCCACTCCATTGGAGACTCCTCCAAACGCTGAGTGTTTGGTAGATATTCTTCCAAGGAGCCGAAGATGAGGAGGAGCTTCCGCTTCTACGTTTTTCACTGAAAAATATGCTCTTTAGGCTTCTCTTATAAAATAATTAGTAGAGCTTATTTAGGTCATGTTCGATTATATATATATATATATATATATATATATATATATATATATATATATATATAGGGAAGAGGTAATGGAAGCTCTGTACTTCCGTTAGTGGGGGAAGCCCCAGGACACCAACCAGGTCGCGGTTGGCCCACTGTACGCGAGCATGCATGCGTCAGCCATGCATATGATAGCCACGAATCCTGGATAAGACGTGACAGACGATATACGCATGCATAAATATATGTATAAATGTGCATAAATCATGCATAGAAGGAATCTTTTGGGCCACGAATCACGGGAACGAATATTACCATGTGTACACCGTTTACGACTGCATAACGTTGTGTAACATGATAGCGTAAACCATGCAACATTTAAATATCCACCGGTTTGAGATAAGGAAAGGCGTGCCCCACGTTCGCGTAAATAAAGGCACAGTTACGGGAGGAAACAAATTCTCATTTACAGCTGCTCGTCCACGTTCGTATCTGTGATATTGGCGGCGGTTAACGACTGCATAACGATGCGTAAAATAAACCGTTTACGACTGCATAACGATTTTGTCGGCGTTTCGAGACAGGGGGGTCCCTAAGCCGACGAGTGAGTGTGCTGCATGCCCCAGCCCAGATGGGTCGAGCGCGTGGGCGAGCGCGGAGGGGGGAGAGGCGAGGCGGCCGGAGCCGAGCGTGAGAGAGGTGGAAGTCCCGCGGCCTTCGTGTTCGTCCCGCGCCCAGGTCAGGTGCGCTTGCAGTAGGGGGGTTACAAGCGTCCACGCGGGTGAGGGAAGCGAGCGGCCCCAAGAGAGCGTCTGTCCCGTCCTCGGTCCCGCGCGGCCAACCTTCTCTGAGAAGGCCCTGGTCCTTCCTTTTATAGTTGTAAGGAGAGGATCCAGGTGTACAATGGGGATGTAGCAGAGTGCTACGTGTCTAGCGGAGGGAGAGCTAGTGCCCTAGGTACATGCCGATGTGGCAGCCGGAGAGATCTGGGCATCCTGCTGGCGTGATGTCGTGGCTATCGGGGGTGCGACGGAGCCTGATGGAGGGACAGCTGTTGGAGCGGTCGAGTCCCTGCTGACGTTGTCCTGCTGCCGTAAGAGAGCTGGGGGCCGCCGTCGTCATAGAGCTCGTGGAGCGCCATCATTGCCCCTCTGGCGGAGCTGGCCGGACGAGACGCCGGTCTTGTTCTCCGTGACCCGAGTCGATTCGGGGTAGGATGATGATGACGTTTCCTGTTGACGTGGCGGTCTGTGCTCTAGGCAGGGCGACGTGGGGTTTCCTCCGAAGCCGAGGTTGAGTCTTGCCTTCAGTTGCCGTGGCCGAGCCCGAGCCAGGGGGTCGGGCGAGGCGGAAGTCGTCCGGCCGAGGCCAGGGCGGAGTCCGAGCCCTGGGGTCGGGCGAGGCGGAGTTTCGTCGTCTTCCGGGTCTTAGCCCGAGTCCGAGCCCTGGGGTCGGGCGGAGCGGAGTTCGCCGTCTTCCGGGTCTTTAGCCCGAGTCCGAGCCCTGGGGTCGGGCGGAGCGGAGTTCGCCGTCTTCCGGGTCCTAGCCCGAGTCCGAGCCCTGGGGTCGGGCGGAGCGGAGTTCGCCGTCTTCCGGGTCTTAGCCCGAGTCCGAGCCCTGGGGTCGGGCGGAGCGGAGTTCGCCGTCTTCCGGGTCTTAGCCCGAGTCCGAGCCCTGGGGTCGGGCGGAGCGGAGTTCGCCGTGGCGCCTTTGGCAAGGCCTAATTGCCTGTCAGACTCACTCTGTCGAGTGGCACTGCAGTCGGAGTGGCGCAGGCGGCGCTGTCCTTCTGTAAGACTGGCCAGTGGAGCGGTGGAGTGACGGCGGTCACCTCGGCTCTGCCGGGGGCGCGTGTCAGGATAGAGGTGTCAGGCCACCTTTGCGTTAAATGCCCCTGCAATTTGGTCAGTCGGTGTGGTGATTTAGTCAAGGTTGCTTCTGAGCGAAGCCAAGGCCTTGGGCGAGCCGGTGATGTGTCCGCCATAAAAAGGGGGCCTCGGGCGAGACGGAAGTCTCTCGAGGTCGGCTGCCTTCGGCCGAGGCTAGGCTCGGGTGAAGCGCGATCGAGTCACTCGTGTGGACTGATCCCTGACTTAATCGTGCCCATCAGGCCTTTGCAGCTTTATGCTGATGGGGGTTACCAGCTGAGAATTAGGCGTCTTGAGGGTACCCCTAATTATGGTCCCCGACAGTAGCCCCCGAGCCTCGAAGGGAGTGTTAGCACTCGCTTGGAGGCTTTTGTCGCACTTTTTTGCAAGGGGACCAGCCTTTCTCGGTTGCATTTCGTTCCGGTGGGTGCGCGCGAGCGCACCCGCCGGGTGTAGCCCCCGAGGCCTCGGAGGAGTGGTTACACTCCTTCGAGGTCTTAATACTTCGCTCAACGCTTCGGCTGGTCTGGTCGTTCCCTCATGCGAACTGGCCGTAGCCCGGGTGCACGGTCGGGGCCCAAGCTCTCGGGCTGGTAGGTTGACGCTGTCAACGATTTGGCCGGAGCCGGTTTTTGCGAGAGCAGCCCCCGAGCCTCTGCACAGGGCGAGAGGACGATCAGGGACAGACTCGGCTTTTTACATACGCCCCTACGTCGCCTTTCCGCAAGGAGGAGGGGGGGAGTGCGCCATGTTACCCTCGATGGGCACCGAACATGGTGTCTCCGGTGAGCTGCAAGCGGGTAATCCGAGTGGACGTCCGTGCCCCGTTCGTTGGGGGTCGGCTAGGGGCCCAGAGGCACGCCCAAAAGTACCTGCGGGTGACTTGCCGGACCCGGTCCCCTGGCGACGGGGTCCGAGGGCTCGATGCCTCCCTCCGATGGGATTCCGTTACAAGATCGTTCCCGCTGGTCTCGGATATGTCCTAGGGTACCTCGGGAGCGCAGCCCGAGCCTCGGTTATGTATCGAACGTACCCCTGGTCATCCCTCGCTCGGTGTCTGAGGCGACTGTGAACCCTTCGGGGGCCAGCCTTCGAACCCCTGATCAGTAATGGGCGCGGAGCCCGAGTAGCCTGAGGCGGCCGTGGAGCCCTTCGGAGGGCCGGCCTTCGAACCCCTGACCAGTAGTGGGTGTCGGGCCCACGCGATCTGAGGCGGCTGTTGAACCCTCGGGGGGCCAGCCTTCGAACCCCTGATCAGTAATGGGGGGCGCGGAGCCCGGTTCCTTCGCGGAGAAGGATCCCTCTCGGGGTATCCCCCTTCCCCGGTCCCTGTTGCAAGAGATAGAGAAAGAGGAAAACGGAAAAGGATACGAAATCAGACGACGTGGCGTACCTTTTCTGACGCGGTTATTAAGGCGAAGGTGAAGCGTCGCGCGCTCCTCCTGCCAGAAGCGCCGCGTGTCCCGCCGCGGAGTTAATGCGACGGGGCGAGTGGTTGGCGGGGCGGCCGTTGCGCGCGGGTGACCCGTTCGAGGAACGGGTCACGGGTGCACCGTCTTCACGCCGTGAGAGGAGGCTCTCTTGCTGTCTCAGGATGGGACGTGAGCCTGGCTGACGACGTGACCGCTGCGCCCGCCCGCCTGCCACCGCTATTACTGCCGGCCCACTTTCGGTCGCTTTGACCGACGCGCCAGTCTGGCGCTGTTGGGTCGCCTCGAGTCGTGGCATAGGCTTCGCAACCGAAGAGGCGCGATGGTGGCACAAGTGGTGGTGCGGTTGCTTGCATGCAGCAACTGGCGTGCCATTTGCTCGACGCGTGGGCCTGGGCCCCAGGCTGGCGTGTCAGAAGTTGGAGAAGCGCGTCCATCTGGTGCGGTTGCATGCCGCCTGCATGGCTGCTCGCCCCTTCTGCCCGTTGGTCTGGGCGAAAATGGGGGGTCGCCTGTAACCGCTGGACGGTCGTGCGCACCATGCGCGGCGATTTGGCTTCTTCTGCCCTGAGCTGGCTTGTATGACATGCGGGACCCAGCCCCCGAGTCGCAGGGGAGGGCCTTGGAGCGTGTTGGAGAAGACTCGGCCCGCGGCGCTTGGGGGCGCACGTAGGGGGAGTTGCCTTTAAAAGGAGGGAGGCTCCTTTCGTAAGGCAACCATGTCTTCTTCCTCCCTTAAGCGCTGGGTCTTCCCGTCTTCCAAGCCCCCGGATGGGGGATATCCGCCGCCCTTCCGCCTCCTCGTTGGAGGAACGCAACTCCATGGGAGTTGGTACCTTTCAGCCATCGTTCGGCTTCAAGGATTTTCATCAGCCGGCCCGGCCGTACCCCCATGCCGACGATCACCCAGGATGGTGACCGCCGGTTTCTAGGTGGGGAAGAGCAAGCCAGGCTGCAATCTTGGTCCCACCCTCAGCTTCAAGGATGTTCATCATCCCCGCTGGGGCGGGAGTCATGCCGAGCCGGCGCTCTACCTTCCGCGCGGGTCCGCGGGTCGCCCCTTCCCACGGCGTTTGGGGGTGGAGGCGCTCGCTGGCCCTGCGGACGGCGCGGACTTCGATAACGAGGGGCTGAACGACGGCGGGCGTCGTCACCTCCAGCGTGTCGGAGTTGTCGGCCGGGCTTCCGGCGGCCCCTCCTGCCGGAGGGTGGGCGCCGCATCGCGTGCATAGGAGGACCACCCAGGATTCCGCGTGCCTTTAGGGTGGCGTTCGTGTTCTGGGGTGGTCCTGCTTTTGCACTGGGACGGCGGCCTTGTGCAGTGGCCGGCGCCCCCACTCGTCCGGGAGGATTTGAGTGGGGATCTGCCGGGGGGCTGGTGCCCCCTGCCATCGGCGCCGGTGCGGAGGCGGCTCGAGAAGTCCTCGTCACCGACGGGATCACTGCCACCGCCCGCGCCCCGGGCCACCGCGCCGGCGTGCTTGTCCTCGCCCCTCGAGCGTCGGCGGGGGCAGGGACAAGACCGCAGCAGCGCCGACCCACTGTTGCCGCAGTCAGGACGGGCGGCGGCGAGCCAGCCATCGGTCTTCTGTGGCTCCGCAGGCCTTCCCCATGGAGTGGGGTCGTTCGTACCTGCGGAGGGGGGAACCGGAGTTCCGTTGGTAGTGGCATCTCGTATGCCAGTGAGTTCGTTCATTGTGGCTGTCGAGGCCTGAACGTGTATGTAATTTTGGCACGGAGCCGTGTTTTTCCTTCATTTCCGAGCACTAAGTCTCGCCTGTTTTATTATCTGAACCGCTTTACCAAGCATGAGTTGCCCCGTGTCAAGGTGACGGGTGAGGTATCCGTATCCCGGAGGCGTAGGAATCCCTCGGCCCGTTCGGCCTTGTTACGTGAGGCTCCTCTAGCTTAGTTGAAGGGACCCCTCGGCCGCCCTTTGGTGGATCGAGGCCGGGGGTAGCGATATCAGTATGAACAGAGGCGGAGTTGGCTCGAGAATGGGGAACCTGGTTGGCCGGAGCCTAGCCGTGTCGCCCGTCAGCGGTGCCGACGCCCAAGTCGGTCAGTCGAGGCCTCGGATCGGGCTAGCGCCCTTGGAAGCCGGTTGCCCGAGGCCCCAGGGGTAACCGGTTGAGCCGCCTGCTCGGGCCGGATTCCTGGAGGAGCCCCTGGACCTCGGCGCCGCCCGAGGCTGGGTCGGGCTTTGCTGTAGACGTCGTCGATGCCGAGGGTGCTACGACTCCCTTCGGCGTGAAGACCCGGGCCTGCAGGATCAGATCATCTTGTAGCGCGCGCTTTCTGCGGCCGCCGAGGCCAGAAGAACACGCCCTCGCCGCGCTTGCGAAGCTGCGTCCTTTTTTCCTCTTGTTTCGAGCATCTGGACTCTGTCGGTAATAGGGATGTTTGTGTGAGCGAGAGTTGCTTTTCGCGGAAGGGACGAGTGAGGTATCCGTATCCCAGAGGCGTGGGAATCCCTCGGCTCGGTCGGCCTTGCCGCTTACGCGTACTTTCACCCGTCCATGAGGCCCTGTCCCCGATTTAGTCGAGAAAGCTTGAAGGACTGCTTCGGCAGGAGAGCTTCCGAACATGATGACTTGTTCGGTCCACGGAGTCGCTTTATCCGAGCGCAAGTTACTTATCGCAGAAGGGGACGAGTGAGGTATCCGTATCCCGGAGGCGTAGGAGTCCCTCGGCTCGGTCAGCCTTGGCTGCTTACGTGTACCTCGTCGTTTCCAGGATCCGCTTTCCAAAGTAGTCAAGAAGCACGGAAGAAATCCTGCTAAAAAGAGGTCCTTTTTCGAGGAAAAATTTCGACGCAGAGGGGGTCTCCCCCCTTTTAGCCCCCGAGGGAGGGTCGGTCCTTGCCGAGGCTAGGCCGACCCTTCCTTGACAACTAAACTTTGCGTAGGTGCGAGGTATATGAACAACTTGAAAACATCTTAAGGGTAGAAGCGACGTAGCTGTTTGATGTTCCAAGCGTTGCCGTAGATCTCGCCTTGATTGTTGGCCAGCTTGTATGTTCCGGGCTTCAGAACTTTGGCGATGACGAACGGCCCTTCCCAGGGGGGCGTGAGCTTGTGCCTCCCTCGGGCGTCTTGTCGCAGCCGAAGCACCAGGTCGCCCACCTGGAGTTCTCGGGACCGGGCCCCTCGGGCGTGGTAACGTCGCAGGGACTGTTGGTACCGCGCCGAGTGTAGTAAGGCCCTGTCCCGAGCTTCCTCCAACTGGTCCAGCGATTCCTCTCGGCTGGCTTGGTTGCTTTGCTCGGTGTAGGCCCTCGCCCTTGGGGAGCTGTATTCCAGGTCAGTGGGCAGGATAGCTTCAGCCCCATAGACCAGGAAAAACGGCGTGAAGCCCGTGGCACGACCCGGCGTCGTCCTTAGGCTCCAGACCACCGAGGGGAGTTCCTTCATCCATCGCCTGCCGAACTGGTTGAGGTCGTTGTAGATCCGAGGCTTGAGCCCTTGTAGAATCATGCCGTTGGCACGCTCTACTTGCCCATTCGACATGGGATGAGCCACGGCGGCCCAGTCCACCCGGATATGATGATCCTCGCAAAAATCCAAGAATTTTTTGTCGGTGAACTGGGTGCCGTTGTCGGTGATGATGGAGTTCGGGACCCCGAAGCGATGGATGATGTTGGTGAAGAATGCCACCGCCTGCTCGGACCTGATGCTGTTCAGAGGTCGGACCTCGATCCACTTGGAGAATTTGTCGATGGCGACCAGCAGGTGCGTGTAGCCCCCGGGCGCCTTTTGCAAGGGACCGACGAGGTCCAGACCCCATACAGCGAAGGGCCAGGTGATGGGTATTGTCTGCAGAGCCTGAGCGGGCAGGTGTGTCCACTTCGCATAGAATTGGCACCCTTCGCAGGTGCGGACAATTCTAGTGGCGTCAGCCACCGCCGTTGGCCAGTAGAAGCCTTGCCGGAAAGCATTTCCAACAAGGGCTCGGGGTGCTGCGTGGTGGCCGCAAGCCCCCGAGTGTACTTCTTGCAGCAGTTCCCGACCTTCGGCGATGGAGATGCATCGCTGGAGGATGCCCGAGGGGCTGCGATGGTAGAGCTCCTCTTCGTCGCCCAGCAAGACGAATGACTTGGCGCGTCGCGCTACCCGCCGAGCCTCGACTTGGTCGAGGGGTAGCTCTCCTCGACGGAGATATTGCAGGTACGGGGCCTGCCAATCCTGGTCTGGCGTGGCCCCGCTCTGCCCTTCCTCGACGTTCAATGCCTCGCCCTCGGGGGCCGAGAGTACCTCGGGCTGGGCCGAGGGTGCCTCGGGCTGAACCGAGGGTACCTCGGGCTGAGCCGAGGGTACCTCGGGCTGAGCCGAGGGTACCTCGGGCTAAGCCGAGGATACCTCGGGCTCGGGCGCGTCTTCGAGCTTGACGGAGGGTTGATGCAGATCCCGGGAGAAGACGTCCGGGGGGACTGTCGTTCGCCCCGAGGCTATCTTCGCCAGCTCGTCTGCGGTTTCGTTGTAGCGCCGAGCGATGTGGTTGAGCTCGAGCCCGAAGAACTTGTCTTCCAGGCGCCGAACCTCGTCGCAGTAGGCCTCCATCTTCGGGTCGCGGCAGTGGGAGTTCTTCATGACTTGGTCAATGACGAGCTGCGAATCACCGCGTGCGTCGAGGCGTCTGACCCCTAGCTCGATGGTGATCCGCAATCCGTTGACCAGAGCTTCGTACTCGGCCACATTGTTGGACGCCGGGAAGTGGAGGCGCAGCACGTAGCGCAAGTGCTTTCCGAGGGGCGAGATGAAGAGCAGGCCCGCACCGGCCCCCGTCTTCATCAGCGACCCGTCGAAAAACATGGTCCAGAGCTCCGGTCGGATCGGAGTCGTTGGTAGTTGGGTATCGACCCATTCAGCCACGAAATCCGCCAACACTTGGGACTTGATGGCCTTCCGAGGGGCGAACGAGATCGTTTCGCCCATGACCTCCACTGCCCACTTTGCGATCCTGCCCGAGGCCTCTCGGCACTGGATGATCTCCCCCAGGGGGAAGGATGACACCACAGTCACCGGATGGGACTCGAAGTAGTGTCGTAGCTTCCGCCTCGTCAGGATCACAGCATACAGCAGCTTTTGAACTTGTGGGTAGCGGATCTTAGTCTCGGACAGCACTTCGCTGATGAAGTAAACCGGCCTCTGAACGGGCAATGTATGCCCTTCCTCCTGCCTTTCGACCACAATCGCGGCGCTGACCACCTGAGTGGTCGCGGCGATGTAGACCAAGAGGGTTTCTCCGTCCGCCGGCGGCACCAAGACTGGCGCCTTTGTAAGGAGCGCCTTTAGGTTGCCGAGGGCTTCCTCGGCCTCAGGGGTCCAAACGAAACACTCGGCTTTCCTTAAAAGGCGGTACAGGGGCAGACCTCTTTCGCCGAGGCGTGAGATGAAGCGGCTCAGGGCCGCGAGGCATCCCATGACCCTCTGTACCCCTTTTAAGTCCTTGATGGGCCCCATGCTGGTGATGGCCGCGATCTTCTTCGGGTTGGCCTCGATGCCTCGCTCAGAGACGATGAACCCTAGGAGCATGCCTCGGGGCACCCCGAAGACACACTTCTCAGGATTAAGCTTGACTCCTTTCGCCTTGAGACACCGGAATGTCACTTCAAGGTCGGAGAGGAGGTTGGGAGCCTTCCGTGTCTTGACTACGATGTCATCGACGTAGGCCTCGACTGTGCGACCGATGTGTTCGCCGAACACATGGTTCATGCACCGCTGGTACGTCGCGCCTGCATTCCTCAGGCCGAACGGCATGGTGACGTAGCAGTACATGCCGAACGGCGTGATGAAAGAAGGCGCGAGCTGGTCGGACTCTTTCATCCGGATCTGGTGATACCCCGAGTAGGCATCGAGGAAGGACAGGGTTTCGCACCCAGCAGTGGAATCCACGATTTGGTCGATGCGAGGCAGAGGGTAGGGAACCTTCGGACATGCTTTGTTGAGACCAGTGTAGTCTACACACATCCGCCATTTCCCCCCTTTCTTCCTCACAAGCACAGGGTTGGCAAGCCATTCGGGGTGGAATACCTCTTTGATGAACCCTGCCGCCATTAGCTTGTGGATCTCTTCGCCAATCGCTCTGCGCTTCTCCTCGTCGAATCGGCGCAGAGGCTGTCTGACGGGTCGGGCTCCGGCCCGAATATCCAGCGAGTGCTCGGCGACATCCCTCGGTATGCCGGGCATGTCCGAGGGACTCCATGCAAAGACGTCGGCGTTTGCGCGGAGAAAGTCGACGAGCACTGCTTCCTATTTGGGGTCGAGCCCGGAACCGATCCGGATCTGCTTGGTGGTGTCGCCGCTGGGGTCGAGGGGGACGGCCTTGACCGTCTCCGCTGGCTCGAAGTTGCCGGCATGGCGCTTCACGTCTGGGACCTCCTTGGAGAGGTTCTCCAGGTCGGCGATGAGGGCCTCGGACTCGGCGAGGGCCTCGGTGTACTCCACGCACTCCACGTCGCATTCGAACGCGTGTTTGTACGTGGGGCCGACGGTGATGACCCCGTTGGGGCCCGGCATCTTGAGCTTCAGGTAGGTGTAGTTGGGGACGGCCATGAACTTCGCGTAGCATGGCCTCCCTAACACGGCGTGGTAGGTTCCTCGGAACCCGACCACTTCGAACGTCAGGGTCTCCCTTCGGAAGTTGGAGGGTGTCCCGAAGCAGACTGGGAGGTCGAGTCGCCCGAGGGGCTGGACGCGCTTCCCAGGGATGATCCCGTGGAAGGGCGCAGCGCCTGCTCGGACGGTGGACGGATCGACGCGCAGGAGCTTGAGGGTCTCGGCGTAGATGATGTTGAGGCAGCTGCCCCCGTCCATCAGGACCTTGGTGAGCCTGACATCGCCGACAACGGGGTCGACGACGAGCGGGTATTTCCCCGGGCTCGGCACATGGTCGGGGTGGTCGGCTCGGTCGAAAGTGATGGGCTTGTCGGACCAGTCTAGGTAGACTGGCGCCGCCACCTTCAACGAGCAGACCTCCCGGCGCTCTTGCTTGCGGTGCCGAGCCGAGGCATTCGCCGCATGCCCTCCGTAGATCATGAAGCAGTCGCGGACCTCGGGGAATTCTCCTGCTTGGTGATCTTCGTTCTTGTCATCGTCGCGGGCCCTGCCACCCTCGGCGGGTGGCCCGGCCCTGTGGAAATGACGCCGAAGCATAACACACTCCTCGAGGGTGTGCTTGACGGGCCCCTGATGGTAGGGGCACGGCTCCTTGAGCATCTTGTCGAAGAGGTTTGCACCTCCGGGGGGCTTCCGAGGGTTCTTATACTCGGCGGCGGCGACAAGGTCCGTGTCTGCGGCGTCGCGTTTCGATTGCGACTTCTTCTTGCCTTTCTTCTTGGCGCCGCGCGGAGCAGACGTCTCGGGAGCTTCTTCCGACGGGCGGCCCTGGGGCTGCTTGTCCTTTCGGAAGATAGCCTCGACCGCCTCCTGGCCGGAGGCGAACTTGGTGGCGATGTCCATCAGCTCGCTCGCCCTGGTGGGGGTTTTGCGACCCAGCTTGCTCACCAGGTCGCGGCAAGTGGTGCCGGCGAGGAACGCGCCGATGACATCCGAGTCGGTGATGTTGGGCAGCTCGGTGCGCTGCTTCGAGAATCGCCGGATGTAGTCCCGGAGCGACTCCCCCGGCTGTTGCCGGCAGCTTCGAAGGTCCCAGGAATTCCCGGGGCGCACGTATGTGCCCTGGAAATTGCCAGCGAAGGCTTGGACCAAGTCGCCCCAGTTGGAAATCTGCCCCGGAGGCAGGTGCTCCAACCAGGCACGAGCAGTGTCGGAGAGGAACAGGGGGAGGTTGCGGACGATGAGGTTGTCGTCGTCCGTTCCACCCAGTTGGCAGGCAAGGCGGTAGTCCGCGAGCCACAGCTCCGGTCTCGTTTCCCCCGAGTACTTTACGATAGTATTCGGGGGTCGGAACCGGGTCGGGAATGGCGCCCGTCGGATGGCCCGACTGAAAGCCTGCGGACCGGGTGGTTCGGGCGAAGGACTCCGAACCTCCCCGCTGTCGTAACGTCCCCCACGCCTGGGGTGATAGCCTCGGCGCACCCTTTCGTCGAGGTGAGCCCGACGGTAGCGTCGATGGCGCTCGTTGCCGAGGTGGCCCGGGGCCGCAGGCGCGGTGTTGCGCGTGCGCCCGGTGTAGACCGAGGCTTCCCGCATGAATCGGGAAGTCGCGGCATGAGGTTCCGAGGGATATCCTTGCCTTCGGGATGCAGTGCTCTCGGCCCGCCGGGCCGCGGCGCCTTCCAGGAGATTCTTGAGTTCTCCCTGGATCCGCCGACCCTCGGTGGTTGACGGCTTCGGCATCGCGCGGATGGGCATTGCTGCGGTTGCCAGGTTCTGACCGACCCCGCTGGATGCGGGCGGCGGCCTGGTCCTGACGTCGTTGGCGACGCGGTGCTGGAGACCTTGGGGCAGATGACGTATTTCTCCGGCCAGGGGTTGGCCCACCCATGCCTGTCCGACGTCCCGACGGATCGACTCAAGCGCTCCCGTTCCCTCGTTGAGCCTGGCCTGCGCCTCGCGGACTTGCTCGAGTTGTGGGTCGTAACCCCCCGCCGGAGCGGGGACCACAGCTAGCTCCCGTGGGATGTCGGCGCGAGGCACCGGCCTAGGGAGATCACCATCCTCCGGCATGCCAAGATGGTTGCCTTCGGTGGGATTCCCTAGCTCGATGTGGAAACATTCGCGGCTTGAGCCGCAGCTCTCATCGCCAAGGCTGCGGCTTCCATCGGAACAGTCGGACAGACAGTAGTCACATGCGGTCATGAAGTCCCGCACGGCACTGGGGTTGCCAAGTCCGGAGAAATCCCAACCGATGCTGGGGTCGTCATCTTCCTCGGACCCAGAGGGCCCGTAGGTCGAGACGTCCGTCAGTCGGTCCCAAGGCGACCGCATACAGAACCTCAGTGGGGTTGCACTCGCCTCAATGAGAGCGCCCGCCAAATCGAGGTCGTTTGGCGGGTTGAGGCCGAGTCGAAATGACGCAAGATGGGAGTTAGTCGTTACCTTTTGGTCGACGAGGAGCGACGTAGTCACATCGGGGACTGGCTGCGCCGTCATCTCTGGTTCGAGGGCGACGTCCTGCAGGCTTTCCGCGAGCGCGCCGGCGTCGTCTTCTTGCTCGGGGTCGTCGTGCCGCGGGGGGACGGCGCTTGCCTCCGTCTTGAACGCGAGGTCGATGTCCGGCGTGCCTTCCGTCGGGGCGTCGGGGGCGTCGATTCGCTCGACGGCCGGCGAAGCGCGGCCTCCCGTCTGGCCTTGACGGCCCCGCCTCCTCCTCCGTTGGCGGGGGAGAGAACGGAGCGAGCCCGAATGTTGCTTTTCCACCACGCGGGGTAGACGTCGTCGATTCCGCCGCCGGCGGGCGGGTTGTCGGCCGCCATTGTCGTGGTCGCACGGCGGTGGAAGAAGTATCATGTCGTAGCTGCCGTCGAAGGACATGAACTCGAGAGCCCCGAAACGAAGCACCGTCCCGGGCCGGAGAGGTTGCTGGAGACTGCCCATCTGGAGCTTGACGTGGAGCTATTCGTCAGCACGCAGCAGGCCCCTACCTGGCGCGCCAACTGTCGGCGTTTCGAGACAGGGGGGTCCCTAAGCCGACGAGTGAGTGTGCTGCGTGCCCCAGCCCAGATGGGTCGAGCGCGTGGGCGAGCGCGGAGGGGGGAGAGGCGAGGCGGCCGGAGCCGAGCGTGAGAGAGGTGGAAGTCCCGCGGCCTTCGTGTTCGTCCCGCGCCCAGGTCAGGTGCGCTTGCAGTAGGGGGGTTACAAGCGTCCACGCGGGTGAGGGAAGCGAGCGGCCCCAAGAGAGCGCCTGTCCCGTCCTCGGTCCCGCGCGGCCAACCTTCTCTGAGAAGGCCCTGGTCCTTCCTTTTATAGTTGTAAGGAGAGGATCCAGGTGTACAATGGGGATGTAGCAGAGTGCTACGTGTCTAGCGGAGGGAGAGCTAGTGCCCTAGGTACATGCCGATGTGGCAGCCGGAGAGATCTGGGCATCCTGCTGGCGTGATGTTGTGGCTATCGGAGGTGCGACGGAGCCTGATGGAGGGACAGCTGTTGGAGCGGTCGAGTCCCTGCTGACGTTGTCCTGCTGCCGTAAGAGAGCTGGGGGCCGCCGTCGTCATAGAGCTCGTGGAGCGCCATCATTGCCCCTCTGGCGGAGCTGGCCGGACGAGACGCCGGTCTTGTTCTCCGTGACCCGAGTCGATTCGGGGTAGGATGATGATGACGTTTCCTGTTGACGTGGCGGTCTGTGCTCTAGGCAGGGCGACGTGGGGTTTCCTCCGAAGCCGAGGTTGAGTCTTGCCTTCAGTTGCCGTGGCCGAGCCCGAGCCAGGGGGTCGGGCGAGGCGGAAGTCGTCCGGCCGAGGCCAGGGCGGAGTCCGAGCCCTGGGGTCGGGCGAGGCGGAGTTTCGTCGTCTTCCGGGTCTTAGCCCGAGTCCGAGCCCTGGGGTCGGGCGGAGCGGAGTTCGCCGTCTTCCGGGTCTTTAGCCCGAGTCCGAGCCCTGGGGTCGGGCGGAGCGGAGTTCGCCGTCTTCCGGGTCCTAGCCCGAGTCCGAGCCTTGGGGTCGGGCGGAGCGGAGTTCGCCGTCTTCCGGGTCTTAGCCCGAGTCCGAGCCCTGGGGTCGGGCGGAGCGGAGTTCGCCGTCTTCCGGGTCTTTAGCCCGAGTCCGAGCCCTGGGGTCGGGCGGAGCGGAGTTCGCCGTCTTCCGGGTCTTAGCCCGAGTCCGAGCCCTGGGGTCGGGCGGAGCGGAGTTCGCCGTGGCGCCTTTGGCAAGGCCTAATTGCCTGTCAGACTCACTCTGTCGAGTGGCACTGCAGTCGGAGTGGCGCAGGCGGCGCTGTCCTTCTGTCAGACTGGCCAGTGGAGCGGTGGAGTGACGGCGGTCACCTCGGCTCTGCCGGGGGCGCGTGTCAGGATAGAGGTGTCAGGCCACCTTTGCGTTAAATGCCCCTGCAATTTGGTCAGTCGGTGTGGTGATTTAGTCAAGGTTGCTTCTGAGCGAAGCCAAGGCCTTGGGCGAGCCGGTGATGTGTCCGCCATAAAAAGGGGGCCTCGGGCGAGACGGAAGTCTCTCGAGGTCGGCTGCCTTCGGCCGAGGCTAGGCTCGGGTGAAGCGCGATCGAGTCACTCGTGTGGACTGATCCCTGACTTAATCGTGCCCATCAGGCCTTTGCAGCTTTATGCTGATGGGGGTTACCAGCTGAGAATTAGGCGTCTTGAGGGTACCCCTAATTATGGTCCCCGACAGATTTGTAACATGATAGCATAAACCATGCATTATATAAATCTTGACCGGTTTGATATAAGGAAAGACGTGCTGCATAATCGCGTAAATAAATGGACAGTTACGGTTTGAGAGCATTAGTAGAAGGAAATAAATTTTAATTTCTAGCCGCAGTTCGCGGGTTCTGCTCGAGCGGATTGCAGCGTAAAACGTGAGCTAAAACAGCGTAAATGAGTACAAAATTTAGCGTAAAACATATATCTGTTTTGTAACAGCAAATGGGGTCCGAAAATTACGACGTGAAAATTGATCACGTTCGATCGTGCACGGATTTTGGCTTGGTCAAATTTCAGCGTAAAACGTGAACCAAACAGCGTAAATGGGTACAAATTTTGTCGTACATCATCAATCTATTTTGTAACGACGAATGTGGCCTAAATTACGACGTGAAAATCGCGCTCCGTTCGTGCTCGGGTTCTAGGTCAGGTGGATTTAAGCGTAAAACGTGATCCGAAACAGCGTAAATGGATACAAATTTTAGCGTAAATCAATGATCTGTTTTAAAACGACGAATGTGGCACTTGCTTTTTAGTGGAAGCGTAAAATGCAATAAGAAAGAACCCAAGACAAAATCTTTTTTTGCCGACCTATACATGCGACATGGGGGTGAATTAATAACTGAACGAACCCAAGACAAGAAAGAAAATGATGAAGCCATTTGTTGTTCCTGAATCTTGATCCGTCACGCTCACGCCCGGCCATGGAACTGAGGTCAGAAGAGTAGCCACTAGACAATACAGAGGGCATGGCGGTTAGAAGAACAAGAACTTGGACTTGGAGCTGCATCTGAAGGGGAGCACGGTGCCGTTGGACCAGAAGAAGCGGAGCTGGCACGCCAGGCGCGTCCACTGGTCGACGCCGACGATCCCCGCGACCTTCCATCGCGTCCGGGCCTCCCCCTCCACCCGGAACGGCACCACGCCGTCGCGGAGCGCGGTCTCCATGGCAGCGCTGCCGGCGTCGCCCAGCGGGAGGACGCCCCTGGCGGGCACGCGGAACGGGTAGGCGCGGAGCACCGCCAGCGTCGCGCCGGCGAACGCGAGGCGGCACTCGAGGCGCGAGAAGTAGGCCGCCGAGTGCGTGTTGCCGTTGCGGGCCTCCACCCGGACCGTGGCCTGCACGTCGTCCAGCGCCTCCGTCTGCACGTACACCAGCGCGTACAGGCTCGCCGCCCGCACCGCCACGTACGACGCGCGGGGCTTGTCGGGGACCATAATTAGGGGTACCCTCAAGACGCCTAATTCTCAGCTGGTAACCCCCATCAGCATAAAGCTGCAAAGGCCTGATGGGCACGATTAAGTCAGGGATCAGTCCACACGAGTGACTCGATCGCGCTTCACCCGAGCCTAGCCTCGGCCGAAGGCAGCCGACCTCGAGAGACTTCCGTCTCGCCCGAGGCCCCCTTTTTATGGCGGACACATCACCGGCTCGCCCAAGGCCTTGGCTTCGCTCAGAAGCAACCTTGACTAAATCACCACACCGACTGACCAAATTGCAGGGTCATTTAACGCAAAGGTGGCCTGACACCTCTATCCTGACACGCGCCCCCGGCAGAGCCGAGGTGACCGCCGTCACTCCACCGCTCCACTGGCCAGTCTTACAGAAGGACAGCGCCGCCTGCGCCACTCCGACTGCAGTGCCACTCGACAGAGTGAGTCTGACAGGCAATTAGGCCTTGCCAAAGGCGCCACGGCGAACTCCGCTCCGCCCGACCCCAGGGCTCGGACTCGGGCTAAGACCCGGAAGACGGCGAACTCCGCTCCGCCCGACCCCAGGGCTCGGACTCGGGCTAAGACCCGGAAGACGGCGAACTCCGCTCCGCCCGACCCCAGGGCTCGGACTCGGGCTAGGACCCGGAAGACGGCGAACTCCGCTCCGCCCGACCCCAGGGCTCGGACTCGGGCTAAAGACCCGGAAGACGGCGAACTCCGCTCCGCCCGACCCCAGGGCTCGGACTCGGGCTAAGACCCGGAAGACGACGAAACTCCGCCTCGCCCGACCCCAGGGCTCGGACTCCGCCCTGGCCTCGGCCGGACGACTTCCGCCTCGCCCGACCCCCTGGCTCGGGCTCGGCCACGGCAACTGAAGGCAAGACTCAACCTCGGCTTCGGAGGAAACCCCACGTCGCCCTGCCTAGAGCACAGACCGCCACGTCAACAGGAAACGTCATCATCATCCTACCCCGAATCGACTCGGGTCACGGAGAACAAGACCGGCGTCTCGTCCGGCCAGCTCCGCCAGAGGGGCAATGATGGCGCTCCACGAGCTCTATGACGACGGCGGCCCCCAGCTCTCTTACGGCAGCAGGACAACGTCAGCAGGGACTCGACCGCTCCAACAGCTGTCCCTCCATCAGGCTCCGTCGCACCTCCGATAGCCACGACATCACGCCAGCAGGATGCCCAGATCTCTCCGGCTGCCACATCGGCATGTACCTAGGGCACTAGCTCTCCCTCCGCTAGACACGTAGCACTCTGCTACATCCCCATTGTACACCTGGATCCTCTCCTTACAACTATAAAAGGAAGGACCAGGGCCTTCTCAGAGAAGGTTGGCCGCGCGGGACCGAGGACGGGACAGGCGCTCTCTTGGGGCCGCTCGCTTCCCTCACCCGCGTGGACGCTTGTAACCCCCCTACTGCAAGCGCACCTGACCTGGGCGCGGGACGAACACGAAGGCCGCGGGACTTCCACCTCTCTCACGCTCGGCTCCGGCCGCCTCGCCTCTCCCCCCTCCGCGCTCGCCCACGCGCTCGACCCATCTGGGCTGGGGCACGCAGCACACTCACTCGTCGGCTTAGGGACCCCCCTGTCTCGAAACGCCGACAGTTGGCGCGCCAGGTAGGGGCCTGCTGCGTGCTGACGAATAGCTCCCCGTCAAGCTCCAGATGGGCAGTCTCCAACAACCTCTCCGGCCCGGGACGGTGCTTCGTTTCGGGGCTCTCGAGTTCATGTCCTTCGACGGCAGCTACGACATGATACTTCTTCCACCGCCGTGTGACCACGACAATGGCGGCCGACAACCCGCCCGCCGGCGGCGGAATCGACGACGTCTACCCCGCGTGGTGGAAAAGCAACATTCGGGCTCGCTCCGTTCTCTCCCCCGCCAACGGAGGAGGAGGCGGGGCCGTCAAGGCCAGACGGGAGGCCGCGCTTCGCCGGCCGTCGAGCGAATCGACGCCCCCGACGCCCCGACGGAAGGCACGCCGGACATCGACCTCGCGTTCAAGACGGAGGCAAGCGCCGTCCCCCCGCGGCACGACGACCCCGAGCAAGAAGACGACGCCGGCGCGCTCGCGGAAAGCCTGCAGGACGTCGCCCTCGAACCAGAGATGACGGCGCAGCCAGTCCCCGATGTGACTACGTCGCTCCTCGTCGACCAAAAGGTAACGACTAACTCCCATCTTGCGTCATTTCGACTCGGCCTCAACCCGCCAAACGACCTCGATTTGGCGGGCGCTCTCATTGAGGCGAGTGCAACCCCACTGAGGTTCTGTATGCGATCGCCTTGGGACCGACTGACGGACGTCTCGACCTACGGGCCCTCTGGGTCCGAGGAAGATGACGACCCCAGCATCGGTTGGGATTTCTCCGGACTTGGCAACCCCAGTGCCGTACGGGACTTCATGACCGCATGTGACTACTGTCTGTCCGACTGTTCCGATGGAAGCCGCAGCCTTGGCGACGAGAGCTGCGGCTCAAGCCGCGAATGTTTCCACATCGAGCTAGGGAATCCCACCGAAGGCAACCATCTTGGCATGCCGGAGGATGGTGATCTCCCTAGGCCGGTGCCTCGCGCCGACATCCCACGGGAGCTAGCTGTGGTCCCCGCTCCGGCGGGGGGTTACGACCCACAACTCGAACAAGTCCGCGAGGCGCAGGCCAGGCTCAACGAGGGAACGGGAGCGCTTGAGCCGATCCGTCGGGACGTCGGACAGGCATGGGTGGGCCAACCCCTGGCCGGAGAAATACGTCATCTGCCCCAAGGTCTCCAGCACCGCGTCGCCAACGACGTCAGGATCAGGCCGCCGCCCGCATCCAGCGGGGTCGGTCAGAACCTGGCAACCGCAGCAATGCTCATCCGCGCGATGCCGGAGCCGTCAACCACCGAGGGTCGGCGGATCCAGGGAGAACTCAAGAATCTCCTGGAAGGCGCCGCGGCCCGGCGGGCCGAGAGCACTGCATCCCGAAGGCAAGGATATCCCTCGGAACCTCATGCCGCGACTTCCCGATTCATGCGGGAAGCCTCGGTCTACACCGGGCGCACGCGCAACACCGCGCCTGCGGCCCCGGGCCACCTCGGCAACGAGCACCATCGACGCGACCGTCGGGCTCACCTCGACGAAAGGGTGCGCCGAGGCTATCACCCCAGGCGTGGGGGACGTTACGACAGCGGGGAGGATCGGAGTCCTTCGCCCGAACCACCCGGTCCGCAGGCTTTCAGTCGGGCCATCCGACGGGCGCCATTCCCGACCCGGTTCCGACCCCCGACTACTATCGTAAAGTACTCGGGGGAAACGAGACCGGAGCTGTGGCTCGCGGACTACCGCCTTGCCTGCCAACTGGGTGGAACGGACGACGACAACCTCATCATCCGCAACCTCCCCCTGTTCCTCTCCGACACTGCTCGTGCCTGGTTGGAGCACCTGCCTCCGGGGCAGATTTCCAACTGGGACGACTTGGTCCAAGCCTTCGCTGGCAATTTCCAGGGCACATACGTGCGCCCCGGGAATTCCTGGGACCTTCGAAGCTGCCGGCAACAGCCGGGGGAGTCGCTCCGGGACCACATCCGGCGATTCTCGAAGCAGCGCACCGAGCTGCCCAACATCACCGACTCGGATGTCATCGGCGCGTTCCTCGCCGGCACCACTTGCCGCGACCTGGTGAGCAAGCTGGGTCGCAAAACCCCCACCAGGGCGAGCGAGCTGATGGACATCGCCACCAAGTTCGCCTCCGGCCAGGAGGCGGTCGAGGCTATCTTCCGAAAGGACAAGCAGCCCCAGGGCCGCCCGTCGGAAGAAGCTCCCGAGACGTCTGCTCCGCGCGGCGCCAAGAAGAAAGGCAAGAAGAAGTCGCAATCGAAACGCGACGCCGCAGACGCGGACCTTGTCGCCGCCGCCGAGTATAAGAACCCTCGGAAGCCCCCCGGAGGTGCAAACCTCTTCGACAAGATGCTCAAGGAGCCGTGCCCCCACCATCAGGGGCCCGTCAAGCACACCCTCGAGGAGTGTGTTATGCTTCGGCGTCATTTCCACAGGGCCGGGCCACCCGCCGAGGGTGGCAGGGCCCGCGACGACGACAAGAACGAAGATCACCAAGCAGGAGAATTCCCCGAGGTCCGCGACTGCTTCATGATCTACGGAGGGCATGCGGCGAATGCCTCGGCTCGGCACCGCAAGCAAGAGCGCCGGGAGGTCTGCTCGTTGAAGGTGGCGGCGCCAGTCTACCTAGACTGGTCCGACAAGCCCATCACTTTCGACCGAGCCGACCACCCCGACCATGTGCCGAGCCCGGGGAAATACCCGCTCGTTGTCGACCCCGTTGTCGGCGATGTCAGGCTCACCAAGGTCCTGATGGACGGGGGCAGCTGCCTCAACATCATCTACGCCGAGACCCTCAAGCTCCTGCGCGTCGATCCGTCCACCGTCCGAGCAGGCGCTGCGCCCTTCCACGGGATCATCCCTGGGAAGCGCGTCCAGCCCCTCGGGCGACTCGACCTCCCAGTCTGCTTCGGGACACCCTCCAACTTCCGAAGGGAGACCCTGACGTTCGAAGTGGTCGGGTTCCGAGGAACCTACCACGCCGTGTTAGGGAGGCCATGCTACGCGAAGTTCATGGCCGTCCCCAACTACACCTACCTGAAGCTCAAGATGCCGGGCCCCAACGGGGTCATCACCGTCGGCCCCACGTACAAACACGCGTTCGAATGCGACGTGGAGTGCGTGGAGTACGCCGAGGCCCTCGCCGAGTCCGAGGCCCTCATCGCCGACCTGGAGAACCTCTCCAAGGAGGTCCCAGACGTGAAGCGCCATGCCGGCAACTTCGAGCCAGCGGAGACGGTCAAGGCCGTCCCCCTCGACCCCAGTGGCGACACCACCAAGCAGATCCGGATCGGTTCCGGGCTCGACCCCAAATAGGAAGCAGTGCTCGTCGACTTTCTCCGCGCAAACGCCGACGTCTTTGCGTGGAGTCCCTCGGACATGCCCGGCATACCGAGGGATGTCGCCGAGCACTCGCTGGATATTCGGGCCGGAGCCCGACCCGTCAGACAGCCTCTGCGCCGATTCGACGAGGAGAAGCGCAGAGCGATTGGCGAAGAGATCCACAAGCTAATGGCGGCAGGGTTCATCAAAGAGGTATTCCATCCCGAATGGCTTGCCAACCCTGTGCTTGTGAGGAACAAAGGGGGGAAATGGCGGATGTGTGTAGACTACACTGGTCTCAACAAAGCATGTCCGAAGGTTCCCTACCCTCTGCCTCGCATCGACCAAATCGTGGATTCCACTGCTGGGTGCGAAACCCTGTCCTTCCTCGATGCCTACTCGGGGTATCACCAGATCCGGATGAAAGAGTCCGACCAGCTCGCGACTTCTTTCATCACGCCGTTCGGCATGTGCTGCTACGTCACCATGCCGTTCGGCCTGAGGAATGCAGGCGCGGCGTACCAGCGGTGCATGAACCATGTGTTCGGCGAACACATCGGTCGCACAGTCGAGGCCTACGTCGATGACATCGTAGTCAAGACACGGAAGGCTCCCAACCTCCTCTCCGACCTTGAAGTGACATTCCGGTGTCTCAAGGCGAAAGGAGTCAAGCTTAATCCTGAGAAGTGTGTCTTCGGGGTGCCCCGAGGCATGCTCCTAGGGTTCATCGTCTCTGAGCGAGGCATCGAGGCCAACCCGGAGAAGATCGCGGCCATCACCAGCATGGGGCCCATCAAGGACTTAAAAGGGGTACAGAGGGTCATGGGATGCCTCGCGGCCCTGAGCCGCTTCATCTCACGCCTCGGCGAAAGAGGTCTGCCCCTGTACCGCCTTTTAAGGAAAGCCGAGTGTTTCGTTTGGACCCCTGAGGTCGAGGAAGCCCTCGGCAACCTAAAGGCACTCCTTACAAAGGCGCCAGTCTTGGTGCCGCCGGCGGACGGAGAAACCCTCTTGGTCTACATCGCCGCGACCACTCAGGTGGTCAGCGCCGCGATTGTGGTCGAAAGGCAGGAGGAAGGGCATACATTGCCCGTTCAGAGGCCGGTTTACTTCATCAGCGAAGTGCTGTCCGAGACTAAGATCCGCTACCCACAAGTTCAAAAGCTGCTGTATGCTGTGATCCTGACGAGGCGGAAGCTACGACACTACTTCGAGTCCCATCCGGTGACTGTGGTGTCATCCTTCCCCCTGGGGGAGATCATCCAGTGCCGAGAGGCCTCGGGCAGGATCGCAAAGTGGGCAGTGGAGGTCATGGGCGAAACGATCTCGTTCGCCCCTCGGAAGGCCATCAAGTCCCAAGTGTTGGCGGATTTCGTGGCTGAATGGGTCGATACCCAACTACCAACGACTCCGATCCAACCGGAGCTCTGGACCATGTTTTTCGACGGGTCGCTGATGAAGACGGGGGCCGGTGCGGGCCTGCTCTTCATCTCGCCCCTCGGAAAGCACTTGCGCTACGTGCTGCGCCTCCACTTCCCGGCGTCCAACAATGTGGCCGAGTACGAAGCTCTGGTCAACGGATTGCGGATCGCCATCGAGCTAGGGGTCAGACGCCTCGACGCACGCGGTGATTCGCAGCTCGTCATTGACCAAGTCATGAAGAACTCCCACTGCCGCGACCCGAAGATGGAGGCCTACTGCGACGAGGTTCGGCGCCTGGAAGACAAGTTCTTCGGGCTCGAGCTCAACCACATCGCTCGGCGCTACAACGAAACCGCAGACGAGCTGGCGAAGATAGCCTCGGGGCGAACGACAGTCCCCCCGGACGTCTTCTCCCGGGATCTGCATCAACCCTCCGTCAAGCTCGAAGACGCGCCCGAGCCCGAGGTATCCTCGGCTTAGCCCGAGGTACCCTCGGCTCAGCCCGAGGTACCCTCGGCTCAGCCCGAGGTACCCTCGGTTCAGCCCGAGGCACCCTCGGCCCAGCCCGAGGTACTCTCGGCCCCCGAGGGCGAGGCATTGAACGTCGAGGAAGGGCAGAGCGGGGCCACGCCAGACCAGGATTGGCAGGCCCCGTACCTGCAATATCTCCATCGAGGAGAGCTACCCCTCGACCAAGTCGAGGCTCGGCGGGTAGCGCGACGCGCCAAGTCATTCGTCTTGCTGGGCGACGAAGAGGAGCTCTACCATCGCAGCCCCTCGGGCATCCTCCAGCGATGCATCTCCATCGCCGAAGGTCGGGAACTGCTGCAAGAAGTACACTCGGGGGCTTGCGGCCACCACGCAGCACCCCGAGCCCTTGTTGGAAATGCTTTCCGGCAAGGCTTCTACTGGCCAACGGCGGTGGCTGACGCCACTAGAATTGTCCGCACCTGCGAAGGGTGCCAATTCTATGCGAAGCGGACACACCTGCCCGCTCAGGCTCTGCAGACAATACCCATCACCTGGCCCTTCGCTGTATGGGGTCTGGACCTCGTCGGTCCCTTGCAAAAGGCGCCCGGGGGCTACACGCACCTGCTGGTCGCCATCGACAAATTCTCCAAGTGGATCGAGGTCCGACCTCTGAACAGCATCAGGTCCGAGCAGGCGGTGGCATTCTTCACCAACATCATCCATCGCTTCGGGGTCCCGAACTCCATCATCACCGACAACGGCACCCAGTTCACCGGCAAAAAATTCTTGGATTTTTGCGAGGATCATCATATCCGGGTGGACTGGGCCGCCGTGGCTCATCCCATGTCGAATGGGCAAGTAGAGCGTGCCAACGGCATGATTCTACAAGGGCTCAAGCCTCGGATCTACAACGACCTCAACCAGTTTGGCAGGCGATGGATGAAGGAACTCCCCTCGGTGGTCTGGAGCCTAAGGACGACGCCGGGTCGTGCCACGGGCTTCACGCCGTTTTTCCTGGTCTATGGGGCTGAAGCTATCCTGCCCACTGACCTGGAATACGGCTCCCCAAGGGCGAGGGCCTACACCGAGCAAAGCAACCAAGCCAGCCGAGAGGAATCGCTGGACCAGTTGGAGGAAGCTCGGGACAGGGCCTTACTACACTCGGCGCGGTACCAACAGTCCCTGCGACGTTACCACGCCCGAGGGGCCCGGTCCCGAGAACTCCAGGTGGGCGACCTGGTGCTTCGGCTGCGACAAGACGCCCGAGGGAGGCACAAGCTCACGCCCCCCTGGGAAGGGCCGTTCGTCATCGCCAAAGTTCTGAAGCCCGGAACATACAAGCTGGCCAACAATCAAGGCGAGATCTACGGCAACGCTTGGAACATCAAACAGCTACGTCGCTTCTACCCTTAAGATGTTTTCAAGTTGTTCATATACCTCGCACCTACGCAAAGTTTAGTTGTCAAGGAAGGGTCGGCCTAGCCTCGGCAAGGCCCGACCCTCCCTCGGGGGCTAAAAGGGGGGAGACCCCCTCTGCGTCGAAATTTTTCCTCGAAAAAGGACCTCTTTTTAGCAGGATTTCTTCCGTGCTTCTTGACTACTTTGGAAAGCGGATCCTGGAAATGACGAGGTACACGTAAGCAGCCAAGGCTGACCGAGCCGAGGGACTCCTACGCCTCCGGGATACGGATACCTCACTCGTCCCCTTCTGCGATAAGTAACTTGCGCTCGGATAAAGCGACTCCGTGGACCGAACAAGTCATCACGTTCGGAAGCTCTCCTGCCGAAGCAGTCCTTCAAGCTTTCTCGACTAAATCGGGGACAGGGCCTCATGGACGGGTGAAAGTACGCGTAAGCGGCAAGGCCGACCGAGCCGAGGGATTCCCACGCCTCTGGGATACGGATACCTCACTCGTCCCTTCCGCGAAAAGCAACTCTCGCTCACACAAACATCCCTATTACCGACAGAGTCCAGATGCTCGAAACAAGAGGAAAAAAGGACGCAGCTTCGCAAGCGCGGTGAGGGCGTGTTCTTCTGGCCTCGGCGGCCGCAGAAAGCGCGCGCTACAAGATGATCTGATCCTGCAGGCCCGGGTCTTCACGCCGAAGGGAGTCGTAGCACCCTCGGCATCGACGACGTCTACAGCAAAGCCCGACCCAGCCTCGGGCGGCGCCGAGGTCCAGGGGCTCCTCCAGGAATCCGGCCCGAGCAGGCGGCTCAACCGGTTACCCCTGGGGCCTCGGGCAACCGGCTTCCAAGGGCGCTAGCCCGATCCGAGGCCTCGACTGACCGACTTGGGCGTCGGCACCGCTGACGGGCGACACGGCTAGGCTCCGGCCAACCAGGTTCCCCATTCTCGAGCCAACTCCGCCTCTGTTCATACTGATATCGCTACCCCCGGCCTCGATCCACCAAAGGGCGGCCGAGGGGTCCCTTCAACTAAGCTAGAGGAGCCTCACGTAACAAGGCCGAACGGGCCGAGGGATTCCTACGCCTCCGGGATACGGATACCTCACCCGTCACCTTGACACGGGGCAACTCATGCTTGGTAAAGCGGTTCAGATAATAAAACAGGCGAGACTTAGTGCTCGGAAATGAAGGAAAAACACGGCTCCGTGCCAAAATTACATACACGTTCAGGCCTCGACAGCCACAATGAACGAACTCACTGGCATACGAGATGCCACTACCAACGGAACTCCGGTTCCCCCCTCCGCAGGTACGAACGACCCCACTCCATGGGGAAGGCCTGCGGAGCCACAGAAGACCGATGGCTGGCTCGCCGCCGCCCGTCCTGACTGCGGCAACAGTGGGTCGGCGCTGCTGCGGTCTTGTCCCTGCCCCCGCCGACGCTCGAGGGGCGAGGACAAGCACGCCGGCGCGGTGGCCCGGGGCGCGGGCGGTGGCAGTGATCCCGTCGGTGACGAGGACTTCTCGAGCCGCCTCCGCACCGGCGCCGATGGCAGGGGGCACCAGCCCCCCGGCAGATCCCCACTCAAATCCTCCCGGACGAGTGGGGGCGCCGGCCACTGCACAAGGCCGCCGTCCCAGTGCAAAAGCAGGACCACCCCAGAACACGAACGCCACCCTAAAGGCACGCGGAATCCTGGGTGGTCCTCCTATGCACGCGATGCGGCGCCCACCCTCCGGCAGGAGGGGCCGCCGGAAGCCCGGCCGACAACTCCGACACGCTGGAGGTGACGACGCCCGCCGTCGTTCAGCCCCTCGTTATCGAAGTCCGCGCCGTCCGCAGGGCCAGCGAGCGCCTCCACCCCCAAACGCCGTGGGAAGGGGCGACCCGCGGACCCGCGCGGAAGGTAGAGCGCCGGCTCGGCATGACTCCCGCCCCAGCGGGGATGATGAACATCCTTGAAGCTGAGGGTGGGACCAAGATTGCAGCCTGGCTTGCTCTTCCCCACCTAGAAACCGGCGGTCACCATCCTGGGTGATCGTCGGCATGGGGGTACGGCCGGGCCGGCTGATGAAAATCCTTGAAGCCGAACGATGGCTGAAAGGTACCAACTCCCATGGAGTTGCGTTCCTCCAACGAGGAGGCGGAAGGGCGGCGGATATCCCCCATCCGGGGGCTTGGAAGACGGGAAGACCCAGCGCTTAAGGGAGGAAGAAGACATGGTTGCCTTACGAAAGGAGCCTCCCTCCTTTTAAAGGCAACTCCCCCTACGTGCGCCCCCAAGCGCCGCGGGCCGAGTCTTCTCCAACACGCTCCAAGGCCCTCCCCTGCGACTCGGGGGCTGGGTCCCGCATGTCATACAAGCCAGCTCAGGGCAGAAGAAGCCAAATCGCCGCGCATGGTGCGCACGACCGTCCAGCGGTTACAGGCGACCCCCCATTTTCGCCCAGACCAACGGGCAGAAGGGGCGAGCAGCCATGCAGGCGGCATGCAACCGCGCCAGATGGACGCGCTTCTCCAACTTCTGACACGCCAGCCTGGGGCCCAGGCCCACGCGTCGAGCAAATGGCACGCCAGTTGCTGCATGCAAGCAACCGCACCGCCACTTGTGCCACCATCGCGCCTCTTCGGTTGCGAAGCCTATGCCACGACTCGAGGCGACCCAACAGCGCCAGACTGGCGTGTCGGTCAAAGCGACCGAAAGTGGGCCGGCAGTAATAGCGGTGGCAGGCGGGCGGGCGCAGCGGTCACGTCGTCAGCCAGGCTCACGTCCCATCCTGAGACAGCAAGAGAGCCTCCTCTCACGGCGTGAAGACGGTGCACCCGTGACCCGTTCCTCGAACGGGTCACCCGCGCGCAACGGCCGCCCCGCCAACCACTCGCCCCGTCGCATTAACTCCGCGGCGGGACACGTGGCGCTTCTGGCAGGAGGAGCGCACGACGCTTCACCTTCGCCTTAATAACCGCGTCAGAAAAGGTACGCCACGTCGTCTGATTTCGTATCCTTTTCCGTTTTCCTCTTTCTCTATCTCTTGCAACAGGGACCGGGGAAGGGGGATACCCCGAGAGGGATCCTTCTCCGCGAAGGAACCGGGCTCCGCGCCCCCCATTACTGATCAGGGGTTCGAAGGCTGGCCCCCCGAGGGTTCAACAGCCGCCTCAGATCGCGTGGGCCCGACACCCACTACTGGTCAGGGGTTCGAAGGCCGGCCCTCCGAAGGGCTCCACGGCCGCCTCAGGCTACTCGGGCTCCGCGCCCATTACTGATCAGGGGTTCGAAGGCTGGCCCCCGAAGGGTTCACAGTCGCCTCAGACACCGAGCGAGGGATGACCAGGGGTACATTCGATACATAACCGAGGCTCGGGCTGCGCTCCCGAGGTACCCTAGGACATATCCGAGACCAGCGGGAACGATCTTGTAACGGAATCCCATCGGAGGGAGGCATCGAGCCCTCGGACCCCGTCGCCAGGGGACCGGGTCCGGCAAGTCACCCGCAGGTACTTTTGGGCGTGCCTCTGGGCCCCTAGCCGACCCCCAACGAACGGGGCACGGACGTCCACTCGGATTACCCGCTTGCAGCTCACCGGAGACACCATGTTCGGTGCCCATCGAGGGTAACATGGCGCACTCCCCCCTCCTCCTTGCGGAAAGGCGACGTAGGGGCGTATGTAAAAAGCCGAGTCTGTCCCTGATCGTCCTCTCGCCCTGTGCAGAGGCTCGGGGGCTGCTCTCGCAAAAACCGGCTCCGGCCAAATCGTTGACAGCGTCAACCTACCAGCCCGAGAGCTTGGGCCCCGACCGTGCACCCGGGCTACGGCCAGTTCGCATGAGGGAACGACCAGACCAGCCGAAGCGTTGAGCGAAGTATTAAGACCTCGAAGGAGTGTAACCACTCCTCCGAGGCCTCGGGGGCTACACCCGGCGGGTGCGCTCGCGCGCACCCACCGGAACGAAATGCAACCGAGAAAGGCTGGTCCCCTTGCAAAAAAGTGCGACAAAAGCCTCCAAGCGAGTGCTAACACTCCCTTCGAGGCTCGGGGGCTACTGTCGGGGACCATAATTAGGGGTACCCTCAAGACGCCTAATTCTCAGCTGGTAACCCCCATCAGCATAAAGCTGCAAAGGCCTGATGGGCACGATTAAGTCAGGGATCAGTCCACACGAGTGACTCGATCGCGCTTCACCCGAGCCTAGCCTCGGCCGAAGGCAGCCGACCTCGAGAGACTTCCGTCTCGCCCGAGGCCCCCTTTTTATGGCGGACACATCACCGGCTCGCCCAAGGCCTTGGCTTCGCTCAGAAGCAACCTTGACTAAATCACCACACCGACTGACCAAATTGCAGGGGCATTTAACGCAAAGGTGGCCTGACACCTCTATCCTGACACGCGCCCCCGGCAGAGCCGAGGTGACCGCCGTCACTCCACCGCTCCACTGGCCAGTCTTACAGAAGGACAGCGCCGCCTGCGCCACTCCGACTGCAGTGCCACTCGACAGAGTGAGTCTGACAGGCAATTAGGCCTTGCCAAAGGCGCCACGGCGAACTCCGCTCCGCCCGACCCCAGGGCTCGGACTCGGGCTAAGACCCGGAAGACGGCGAACTCCGCTCCGCCCGACCCCAGGGCTCGGACTCGGGCTAAGACCCGGAAGACGGCGAACTCCGCTCCGCCCGACCCCAGGGCTCGGACTCGGGCTAGGACCCGGAAGACGGCGAACTCCGCTCCGCCCGACCCCAGGGCTCGGACTCGGGCTAAAGACCCGGAAGACGGCGAACTCCGCTCCGCCCGACCCCAGGGCTCGGACTCGGGCTAAGACCCGGAAGACGACGAAACTCCGCCTCGCCCGACCCCAGGGCTCGGACTCCGCCCTGGCCTCGGCCGGATGACTTCCGCCTCGCCCGACCCCCTGGCTCGGGCTCGGCCACGGCAACTGAAGGCAAGACTCAACCTCGGCTTCGGAGGAAACCCCACGTCGCCCTGCCTAGAGCACAGACCGCCACGTCAACAGGAAACATCATCATCATCCTACCCCGAATCGACTCGGGTCACGGAGAACAAGACCGGCGTCTCGTCCGGCCAGCTCCGCCAGAGGGGCAATGATGGCGCTCCACGAGCTCTATGACGACGGCGGCCCCCAGCTCTCTTACGGCAGCAGGACAACGTCAGCAGGGACTCGACCGCTCCAACAGCTGTCCCTCCATCAGGCTCCGTCGCACCTCCGATAGCCACGACATCACGCCAGCAGGATGCCCAGATCTCTCCGGCTGCCACATCGGCATGTACCTAGGGCACTAGCTCTCCCTCCGCTAGACACGTAGCACTCTGCTACATCCCCATTGTACACCTGGATCCTCTCCTTACAACTATAAAAGGAAGGACCAGGGCCTTCTCAGAGAAGGTTGGCCGCGCGGGACCGAGGACGGGACAGGCGCTCTCTTGGGGCCGCTCGCTTCCCTCACCCGCGTGGACGCTTGTAACCCCCCTACTGCAAGCGCACCTGACCTGGGCGCGGGACGAACACGAAGGCCGCGGGACTTCCACCTCTCTCACGCTCGGCTCCGGCCGCCTCGCCTCTCCCCCCTCCGCACTCGCCCACGCGCTCGACCCATCTGGGCTGGGGCACGCAGCACACTCACTCGTCGGCTTAGGGACCCCCCTGTCTCGAAACACCGACAGGGCTGCAGCAGCAGCACCACCACAAGGACGGCCACGGCGCCCAGCAGCACCACGACCGCCAGCACCTTGAACAGCACCACCGCCGCCCACTCCGCCGCGCCCGACCGGTGCCTCCTGAAGCTGTACCGCCGCGGACGCTGAGGCTCCTCCTCCTCGTGCCCCCTCCACGTCCGCCAATCCGCCGGCTGGAGAGCGCCGCGGCGGCCGGGGCTCTCCTGCTCACGGGCGCCTGCTCGCACGCCCGAGGGAACCGCCGCCGCCGGTAAAACCTAATCCCTGGCGGCGTGGGGGTGTTTTTATAGTGATGGCGTGGGCCCGATTCACGTAATATGCGCAGACTATATTTGCATAAACTCATACACACATCAGCATAACTCGTACTATAATTTAGCGTAAGCACAGGTAGGTACAATAAGCCAAAAAGGGTCCGGTGCGGTCTGCACACCTGGTCGGGGCTTCCTGTAGTTAAATAGAGCCCAGTGCTCTAAATACTATATATATATATATGTCTATATTCAAATTTCACTTTACGAATAGTTCAATATACAGTGTAGAACAGTGTAAAACAATATTTATAGGTAAAATTCAGATAAAATACCGGAGTCGGTGTTAGAGAATATTAAATCTCTTCTTATCAATTTTGAACAGAAAGAGATTAAATTTCCTTCGTTCCACTCCAAAACGAGCATGCCTTTAGAGAAGCCGAAACCTGATAGTAGGGGTGGAAAATAAGCTCGAGGCTCGCGAGCCTCGAGCGAGCCGAGCCGAGCCATCCTTTTGGGCTCGTTGTTGTAGCGAGCCGAGCCGGCTCGTTCTGGCTCGCGAGCTGTACCAAATTATTTAATATGTAAAATAATTATGTATATGTCGGCGTTTCGAGACCGGGGGGTCCCTGGGCCGACGAGTGAGTGTCGCCGCGTGCCCCAGCCCAGATGGGTCGAGCGTGAGGGCGAGCGCGAAGGGGGGAGAGCAAGGCGGCCGGAGACCAGTGTGAGAGAGGTGGGAATCCCGCGGCCTTCGTGTTCGTCCCACGCCCAGGTCGAGTGCGCTTGCAGTAGGGGGTTACAAGCGTCCACGCGAGAGAGGGAGCGAGCGGCCCCAAGCGAGCGCCTATCTCGTCCTCGTCCCCGCGCGACCAACCTCCTCTAAGAGGGCCCTGGTCCTTCCTTTTATAGGCGTAAGGAGAGGATCCAGGTGTACAATGGGGGGTGTAGCAGAGTGCTACGTGTCTAGCGGGGGAGAGCTAGCACCCTAAGTACATGCCGTCGTGGCAGCCGGAGAGATTTTGGCACCCAGCTGGTGTGATGTCGTGGCCATCGGAGGAGCGATGGAGCCTGGCGGAGGGACAGCTGTCGGAGCGGTTGGGTCCTTGCTGACGTCTTCTTGCTTCCGTAAGGGGGCTGAGAGCCGCCGTCGTCACAGAGCATGCGGGGCGCCATCATTGCCTATCTGGCGGAGCTAGCCAGATGGGACGTCGGTCTGGTTCCTCGTGGCCTGAGTCAGCTCGGGGTAGGGTGATGATGGCGCCTCCTGTTGACGTGGCTGGCCTGCGCCCTAGGTTGGGCGATGCGGAGGCTCCTCCGAAGCCGAGGTCGAGTCTGTCTTCCGTGGCCGAGGCCGAGTCCGAGCCCCTAGGTCGGGCGAGGCGGAGGTCGTCGGCTGAGGCCAGGGCGGAGTCCGAGCCCTGGGGTCGGGCGAAGCGAAGTTCGTCGTCTTCCGGGACTTAGCCCGAGTCCGAGCCCTGGGTCGGGCGGAGCGGAGTTCGCCGTCTTCCGGGACTTAGCCCGAGTCCGAGCCCTAGGTCGGGCGGAGCGGAGTTCGCCGTCTTCCGGGACTTAGCCCGAGTCCGAGCCCTGGGTCGGGCGGAGCGGAGTTCGCCGTCTTCCGGGACTTAGCCCGAGTCTGAGCCCTGGGTCGGGCGGAGCGGAGTTCGCCGTCTTCCGGGACTTAGCCCGAGTCCGAGCCCTGGGTCGGGCGGAGCGGAGTTCGCCCTCTTCCGGGACTTAGCCCGAGTCCGAGCCCTAGGTCGGGCGGAGCGGAGTTCGCCGTCTTCCGGGACTTAGCCCGAGTCCGAGCCCTGGGTCGGGCGGAGCGGAGTTCGCCGTCTTCTGGGACTTAGCCTGAGTCCGAGCCCTGGGTCGAGCGGAGCGGAGTTCGCCGTCTTCCGGGACTTAGCCCGAGTCCGAGCCCTGGGTCGGGCGGAGCGGAGTTTCCTATGGTGCCTCCGGTGGGGCCTGACTGTCTGTCAGCCTCACTCTGTCAAATGGCACCGCAGTCGGAGTGGCGCAGGCGGCGCTGTCCTTCTGTCAGGCCGGTCAGTGGAGCGGCGAAGTGACGGCGGTCACTTCGGCTCTGCCGGGGGGCGCGCGTTAGGATAAAGGTGTCAGGCCACCTTTGCATTAAATGTTCCTGCGACTTGGTCGGTCGGTGCGGCGATTTAGTCAGGGTTGCTTCTTAGCGAAGGCAGGGCCTCGGGCGAGCCGGAAATATGTTCGCCGTTGGAGGGGGGCCTCGGGCGAGACGGAAATCCTCCGGGGTCGGCTGCCCCTTGTCCGAGGCTAGGCTCGGGCGAGGCGTGATCGAGTCGCTGAATGGACTGATCCCTGACTTAGTCGCACCCATCAGGCCTTTGCAGCTTTATGCTGATGGGGGTTACCAGCTAAGAATTAGGAGTCTTGAGGGTACCCCTAATTATGGTCCCCGACAGTAGCCCCCGAGCCTCGAAGGGAGTGTTAGCACTCGCTTGGAGGCTTTCGTCGCACTTTTTTGCAAGGGGACCAGCCTTTCTCGGTTGCGCTTTTGTTCCGGTGGGTGCGCGCGAGCGCACCCGCCGGGTGTAGCCCCCGAGGCCTCGGAGGAGTGGTTTCACTCCTCCGAGGTCTTAATGCCTCACGTAATGCTTCGGCTGGTCTGGTTGTTCCCTCATGCGAGCTGGCCGTAGCCCGGGTGTACGGTCGGGTCCCAAGTTCTCGGGCTGGTATGTTGACGCTGTCAACGGTTCGGCCGGAACCGGGTTTGCGAGAGCAGCCCCCGAGCCTCTGCACAGGGCGAGAGGGCAATCAGGGACAGACTCGGCTTTTTTACATACGCCCCTGCGTCGCCTTTCCGCAAGGAGGAGGGGGGAAAGCGCCATGTTGCCCTCGATGGGCGCCGAACATGGTGTCTCCGGTGAGCTGCAAGCGGGTAATCCGAGTGGACGTCTGTGCCCCGTTCGTTAGGGGTCGGCTAGGGGCCCAGAGGCACGCCCAAAAGTACCTGCGGGTGATCTGCCAGACCCGGTCCCCTGGCGATGGGGTCCGAGGGCTCAATGCCTCCCTCTGATGGGATTCCGTTACAAGATCGCTCCCGCTAGTCTCGGAAATGTCCTAGGGTACCTCGGGAGCGCAGCCCGAGCCTTGGTTATGTATCGAACGTACCCATGGTCATCCCTCGCTCGGCGTCTGAGGCGGCTGTGAACCCTTCGGGGGCCAGCCTTCGAACCCCTGATCAGTAATGGGCACAGAGCCCGAGTAGCCTGAGGCGGCCGTAGAACCCTTCGGGGGGCCGGCCTTCGAACCTCTGACCAGTAGTGGGTGTAGGGCCCACGCGATCTGAGGCGGCTGTCGAACCCTTCGGGGGGCCAGCCTTCGAACCTCTGATCAGTAGGGAGGCTCGGAGCCTGGTTCCTTCACGGGGAAGGACCCTTTTCGGGGTATCCCCCTTTCCCGGTCCCTGTTGCAAGAGAGAGAGAAAGAGGAAAAAAGGAAAAGCATACGAAATCGAACGACGCGGCGTACCTTTACTGGCGCGGTCATTATGGCGAAGGCGAAGCGTCGCCCGCTTCTCCCGCCAGAGGCGCCACCTGTCCCGCCGCGGAGTTAATGCGACGGGGCGAGTGGTTGGCGGGGCGGTCGTTGCGCGTGCGCGAGCCGCTCGAGGAACGGAACACGGGCGTGTTGTCTTCACGCCGTGGGAGAGGGTTCCCTCGCTGCCCCCGGATGGGACGTAAGCTTGGCTGACGACGTGACTGCTGCTCCTGCCCGCCTGCCACCGTCATTACTGCCGGCCCATTTTTGGCCGCACTGACCGCCGCGCCAGGCTGGCTCTACTGAGTCGTGCGCTGGGTCGCCTCGAGTCGCGGTTTTGGTTCCGCAGTCGAGGAGGCGCGGTGGTGGCGCAAGTGGCGGTGCAGTTGCATGCACGAAGCAGTCGGCGCGCCGGTTGCATGACGCGTGGGCCTGGGCCTCCAGGCTGGGCGTGTTGGGAGTCAGAGAAGCGCGCCCACTTGGCGCGGTTGCATGCCGCCTGCATGGCCGCCCACCCTTTCGCCCGCTGGTCTGGGCAAAAGTGGAGGGTCGCTTGTAACCGCTGGGCGGTTGTATGCACCGCGCGCGGCGGTTTGGCTTCTTCTGCCCTGAGTCGGCTTGCATGACGTGTGGGACCCAGCCCCCGCGCCGTAGGGGAGGACCTTGGAGTGTGTTGGAGAAGACTCAGCCCGTGACGGCTGGGGGCGCGAGTAGAGAGAACCGCCCTTAAAAGGAGGGTGACCCCCTTGGAAGGCGACCATGTCTTCGCGCTCCCTTATCCATCGTGTCTTTCCACCTCCCAAGCCCCCGGATGGGGGAGATCCGCCGTCTTTCCGCCTCGTCGTCGGGGGAACGCAACTCCGCGGGAGTTGGTACCTTTCAGCCATCGTTCGGCTTCAAGGATTTTCATCAGCTAGCCCGGCTGTACCCCCCCCCCCCACCGGCAGTCACCCAAGACGGCGACTACCAGCCCCTGGGTGGGGAGAAGTAAGCCGGGCTGCGATCTTGGTCCCACCCTCAGCTTCAAGGATGTTCATCATCCTCGCTGGGGTGGAGGCCGGGCTGAGCCGGAGCTCTACCTCCCGCGCGGGTTCGTGGGTCACCCTCTCCCGCGGTGTTCGAGGGAGAGGGCGCTCGCTGGCCCTGCGGGCGGGTCGGACTTCGACAACGCGGGGCTGGTCAACGGCGGGCGTCATCAGCCCCAGCGTGTCGAGCTCGTCGGCTTGGCTCCCGGCGGCCTCTCCTGCCGGAAGGCGGCTGCCGCGCCGTGTGCACGGGAGGACCGCCCAAGATGTCGCGCGCTGCTAGGGCGGCGTTCGTGTTCTGGGGCGGTCCTGCCTTTGCACCGGTATGGCGCCTCCGCGCGGAGGTCGGTGCCCCACTCGTCCGGGAGGATCTAAGTGGGGATCTGCCGGGAGCGGCTCCCGTCGTCGGTGCCAAGTTGGAGGCTGCTCGAGAAGTCCCCGTCGCCGACGGGACCACCGCCACCATCCGCGCTTCGGGCCTCCGACTCTTTGTACTTGTCCTCGCCCCTCGAGCGCCGACGTGGGCGAGGGCAAGATTGCAGCAGCACCCACCCTGAGGCCTGCACTGCTGCAGTTCGGCCACCCGGAGCGGGGGTCGTTGTGGTTGCCGTCGGAGCGGGCGGCGGCGAGCCGCCCGTCAGTCTTCTGTTGCTCCGCAGGCCCTCCCCCATCGAGTGGGGTTGTTCGTCCCTGCGGAGGGGGAACCGGAGTTCCGTTTGTAATGGCACTTTGAATGCCAGTGTTTTTTGTTCATTGTGGCTGTCGAGGCCTGAACATATATGTAATGGAGCCGTGTTTTTTCCTCATTTTCGAGCACTAGGACTCGCCTGTTGGTTGTCTGAACCGCTTCACCAAGCGTGAGTCGCCCCGTGCCAAGGTGACGAGTGAGGTATCCGTATCCCGGAGGCGTAGGAGTCCCTCGGCTCGGTCGGCCTTGTTGTCTGAGGCTTCTCTAGCTTAGTTAAAGGGACCCCTTGGCCGCTCTTCGATGAGCCGAGGCCAGGGGTAGCGATATCAGCATGAACAGGGGCGGAGTTGGCTCGAAAATGAAACCTGGTTGGCCGGAGCCCAGCCGGGTCGTCCGTTAGCGGGACCGACGCCGGAGTTGACCAGCCGAGGCCTCGGGTCGGGCTGGCGCCCTTGGAAGATGGTTGGCCGAGGCCCCAGAGTGACCGGCCGAGCCGCCTGCTTGGGCTAGATTTCCGGAGAAGACCCTGGCAGCGATTGCCTGGGTGTGGCGATGACGTCGTCCTTTAGAGCGGAGATCCTTGGACCGCGTCGCCGTCCGAGGCTAGGTCGGACCTCGCCGAAGGTGTCGTCGATGTCGAGGGTGCCGCTGCCCCCTTCCAGCGTCAAGACCCAAGCCTGCAGGATCAGATCGTCTTGTAGTGTGTGTCTCCTGCGGCCGCCGAGGCTAGAACACACACCCTCGCTGTGTTGTAAAGCTGCGTCTCCTTTCTTCTTGTTTCGAGTATCTGGACTTTTTTGTCGGCAACAGGGATGTTTGTGCGAGCGAGAGTTGCTTCTCGCGGAAGGTGATGAGTGAGGTATCCGTATCCTGGAGGCGTAGGAGTCCCTCGGCTCGGTCGGCCTTGCCGCTTATGCGCACTTTTACCCGTCCATGAGGCTCTGTCACCGACTGTGTCGAGAAGGCTCGAAGGATCACTTCGGCAGAAGAACTTCCGAACGTGAAGACTTGTTCGGTCCGCGGAACCACTTATCCGAACGTGAGTTACTTATCGCAGAAGGTGATGAGTGAGGTATCCGTATCCCGGAGGCGTAGGAGTCCCTCGGCTCGGTCAGCCTTGGCTGCTTACGTGTACTCCGTCGTTTTCAGGATCCACTTTTCGAAGTAGTCAAAAAGCACGAAAGACATTCTGGCAGAAGAGATCTTTTTTCGAGGAAAATTTCAATGCAGAGGGGGTTCCCCCCCCTTTTAGCCCCCGAGGGAGGGTCGGGCTTTGCCGAGGCGAGGCCGACCCTTCCTTGATGACTAAACTTTGCGTGGGTGCGAGGTATATGAACAACTTGAAAACATCTTAAGGGTAGAAGCGACGTAGCTGTTGGATGTTCCAAGCGTTGCCGTAGACTACTGTTGGCCAGCTTGTACGTTCCGGGCTTCAGAACTTTGGCGATGACGAATGGCCCCTCCCAGGGGGCGTGAGCTTGTGCCTCCCTCGGGCGTCTTGTCGCAGCCGAAGCACCAGGTCGCCCATCTGGAGGTCTCGGGACCGGACCCCTCGGGCGTGGTAGCGTCGCAGGGACTGCTGGTACCGTGTCGAGTGTAGTAAGGCCTTGTCCCGAGCCTCTTCCAGCTGGTCCAGCGAGTCTTCTCGGTTGGCTTGGTTGCTTTGGTTGGTGTAGGCCCTCGCCCTCGGGGAGCCGTATTCCAGGTCTGTGGGCAAGACAGCCTCGGCCCCGTAGACTAGGAAGAACGGCGTGAAACCCGTGGCTCGGCTCGGCGTCGTCCTCAGGCTCCAGACCACCGAGGGGAGTTCCTTCATCCATCGCTTGCCGAACTTGTTGAGGTCGTTGTAGATTCGGAGCTTGAGCCCTTGTAGGATCATGTCGTTGGCACGCTCTACTTGTCCATTTGACATGGGATGAGCCACGGAGGCCCAGTCCACCCGGATGTGGTGATCCTCGCAGAAGTCTAAGAACTTTCTGCCGGTGAACTGGGTGCCATTGTTGGTGATGATGGAGTTCGGGACCCCGAAGCGATGGATGATGTTGGTGAAGAACGCCACCGCCTGCTCGGACCTGATGCTGTTCAGAGGTCGGACCTCGATCCACTTGGAGAATTTGTCGATGGCGACCAGCAGGTGCGTGTAGCCCCCGGGTGCCTTCTGCAAGGGGCCGACGAGGTCCAGACCCCACACAGCAAAGGGCCAGGTGATGGGTATTGTCTGCAGAGCCTGAGCGGGCAGGTGGGTCTGCTTCGCATAAAATTGACGCCCTTCGCAGGTGCGGACAATTCTTGTGGCGTCGGCCACCGCCATCGGCCAGTAGAAGCCTTGTCGGAAGGCATTCCCGACAAGGGCTCGAGGCGCTGCGTGATGGCCGCAAGCCCCCGAGTGTATCTCTCGCAGGAGTTCCTGACCTTCGGCGATGGAGATGCATCGCTGGAGGATGCCTGAGGGGCTGCGGTGGTAGAGCTCCTTCTCATCTCCCAGCAAGACGAACGACTTGGCACGCCGCGCCACCCGCCGAGCCTCGGCTCGGTCGAGGGGTAGCTCTCCTTGGTCGAGATATTGCAGGTACGGGGTCTGCCAGTTCCGATCAGGCATGGCCCCGCTTTGCTCCTCCTTGATGCGCAGTGCCCCACCCTCGGGGGCCGAGGGTACCTCGGGCTGAACCGAGGTCGCCTCGGGTTGAGCTGAGGTTGCCTCGGGCCGTGCCGAGGGTACCTCGGGCTGGGCCGAGGGTACCTCGGACTGGGCCGAGGTCGCCTCAGGCTCGGGCGTGTCGTCGATCTTGACGGAGGGTTGATGCAGATCTCGGGAGAAGACGTCCGGGGGAACCGTCGTTTGCCCCGAGGCTATTTTAGCCAGCTCGTCCGCAGTCTCGTTGTAGCGCCGAGCGATGTGGTTAAGCTCGAGCCCGTAGAACTTGTCTTCCAGGCGCCGAACCTCATCGCAGTAGGCCTCCATCTTCGGGTCGCGGCAGTGGGATTTCTTCATGACTTGGTCGATGACGAGCTGCGAGTCACCACGAGCGTCGAGGCGTCGGACTCCTAGCTCGATGGCGATCCGCAACCCGTTGACCAGAGCCTCATATTCGGCCACATTGTTGGACGCCGGGAAGTGGAGACGTAGCACGTAGCGTAGATGCTTTCCGAGGGGTGAGACGAAGAGTAGGCCTGCGCCGGCCCCTGTCTTCATCAGCGACCCATCGAAGAACATGGTCCAGAGCTCCGGTTGGATCAGAGCCGTCGGTAGCTGGGTGTCGACCCATTCAGCCACGAAGTCCGCCAAGACCTGGGACTTAATGGATTTCCGGGGAGCGAACGAGATTGCCTCGCCCATGATCTCCACCGCCCACTTTGCAATCCTACCCGAGGCCTCTCGGCACTGGATGATCTCTCCCAGGGGGAAGGATGACACCACAGTTACCGGATGAGACTCGAAGTAGTGTCGCAGCTTCCGTCGCGTTAGGATCACCGCGTACAGCAGCTTCTGAACTTGTGGGTAGCGGATCTTGGTTTCGGACAGTACCTCGCTGACGAAGTAGACTGGCCTCTGAACGGGCAATGCATGCCCCTCTTCTTGCCTCTCGACCACAATCGCGGCGCTAACCACCTAGGTGGTCGCGGCGACGTAGACCAGGAGGGCTTCTCCGGCAGCTGGGGGGCACCAAGATAGGCGCCTTTGTGAGGAGCGCCTTCAGGTTCCCGAGGGCTTCCTTGGCCTCGGGGGTCCAAGTGAAGCACTCGGCCTTCCTTAAGAGGCGGTACAGAGGTAGACCTCTTTCGCCGAGACGTGAGATGAAACGGCTCAGAGCCGCGAGACATCCCATGACCCTCTGTACGCCCTTTAAGTCCTTGATGGGCCCCATGCTAGTGATGGCTACGATCTTCTCCGGGTTGGCTTCGATGCCCCGCTCGGAGACGATGAACCCCAAGAGCATGCCTCGGGGCACCCCGAAGACACACTTCTCGGGATTGAGCTTGACGCCTTTCGCCTTGAGGCATCGGAATGTCACTTCAAGGTCGGAAAGGAGGTCGGAAGCTTTCCTCGTCTTGACTACGATGTCATTGATGTAGGCCTCGACCGTGCGACCGATGTGTTCGCCGAACACATGGTTCATGCACTGCTGGTACGTCACGCCCGCATTCCTCAAGCCGAACGGCATGGTGACATAGCAATACATGCCGAAGGGTGTGATGAAAGAAGTCGCGAGCTGGTCGGACTCTTTCATCCTGATTTGATGATACCCTGAGTATGCATCGAGGAAAGACAGGGCTTCGCACCCAGCAGTGGAATCCACGATTTGATCGATGCGAGGCAGAGGGTAGGGAACCTTCGGACATGCTTTGTTGAGACCAGTGTAGTCTACACACATCCGCCATTTCCCCCCTTTCTTTCTCACAAGCACAGGGTTGGCAAGCCATTTGGGATGGAATACCTCTTTGATGAACCCTGCCGCCATTAGCTTGTGGATCTCCTCGCCTATCGCTCTGCGCTTCTCCTCGTCGAATCGGCGCAGAGGCTGTTTGACGGGTCGGGCTCCGGCCCGAATATCCAGCGAGTGCTCGGCGACATCCCTCGGTATGCCGGGCATGTCCGAGGGACTCCACGCGAAGACGTCGGCGTTCGCGCGGAGGAAGTCGACGAGCACTGCTTCCTATTTGGGATCGAGCCCGGAGCCGATCCGGATCTGCTTGGAGGCGTCGTTGCTGGGGTCGAGGGGGATGGCCTTAACCGTCTCCACTGGCTCAAAGTTGCCGGCATGACGTTTCACGTCTGGCGCCTCCTTAGAGAGGCTTTCCAAGTCGGAGATGAGGGCCTCGGACTCGGCGAGGGCCTCAGCGTACTCCACGCACTCCACGTCGCATTCGAACGCGTGCTTGTACGTGGGGCCGACGGTGATGACCCCGTTGGGGCCCGGCATCTTGAGCTTCAGGTAGGTGTAGTTGGGGACGGCCATGAACTTCGTGTAGCATGGCCTTCCCAGTACCGCGAGATAGGTTCCTCGGAACCCGACCACCTCGAACGTCAGAGTCTCCCTTCGGAAGTTGGAGGGCGTTCCGAAGCAGACGGGAAGGTCGAGTCGTCCGAGGGGCTGGACGCGCTTCCCGGGAATGATCCCGTGGAAGGGCGCAGCGCCTGCTCGGATGGAGGACAGATCGACGCGCAGGAGCCCGAGGGTCTCGGCGTAGATGATGTTGAGGCTGCTGCCTCCGTCCATAAGGACCTTGGTGAGCCTGACGTCGCCGATGACGGGGTCGACGACGAGCGGGTATTTCCCCGGGCTCGGCATGTGGTCGGGGTGGTCAGCTTGGTCGAAGGTGATGGGCTTGTCGGACCAGTCTAGGTAGACTAGCGCCGCCACCTTCACCGAGCAGACCTCCCGGCGCTCTTGCTTGTGGTGCCGAGCCGAGGCATTCGCCGCTTGTCCACCGTAGATCATAAAGCAGTCGCGGACCTCGGGGAACTCTCCTGCTTGGTGATCTTCCTTCTTGTCATCGTCGCGGGCCCTGCCACCCTCCGCGGGTGGCCCGACCCTGTGGAAGTGGCGCTGAAGCATGACGCACTCCTCAAGGGTGTGCTGGACGGGCCCCTGATGATAGGGGCACGGCTCCTTGAGCATCTTGTCGAAGAGGTTGGCACCTCCGGGGGGTTTCCGAGGGTTCTTATACTCGGCGGCGGCGACAAGGTCCACGTCGGCGGCGTCGCGTTTCGCTTGCGACTTCTTCTTGCCTTTCTTCTTGGCGCCGCGCTGAGTTGACGCCTCGGGAGCATCTTCCGACGGGCGGCCCTGGGGCTGCTTGTCCTTTCGGAAGATGGCCTCGACCGCCTCCTGGCCGGAGGCGAACTTGGTGGCGATGTCCATCAGCTCGCTCGCCCCTGGTGGGGGTCTTGCGACCCAACTTGCTCACCAGGTCGCGGCAGGTGGTGCCGGCGAGGAACGCGCCAATGACATCCGAGTCGGTGATGTTGGGCAGCTCGGTGCGCTGCTTCGAGAATCGCCGGTTGTAGTCCCGGAGGGACTCTCCCGGCAGCTGCCGGCAGCTTCGGAGGTCCCAGGAATTCCCGGGGCGCACATACGTGCCCTGGAAATTGCCGGCGAAAGCTTGGACTAGGTCGTCCCAGTTGGAGATCTGCCCCGGGGGCAGGTGCTCCAACCAGGCGCGAGCGGAGTCGGAGAGGAACAGGGGGAGGTTGCGGATGATGAGGTTGTCATCGTCCGTTCCACCCAGTTGGCAGGCCAGACGGTAGTCCGCGAGCCACAGTTCCGGTCTCGTCTCCCCCCAGTACTTTGTGATAGTAGTCGGGGGTCGGAACCGGGTCGGGAACGGCGCCCGTCGGATGGCCCGGCTGAAGGCCTGCGGACCGGGCAGTTCGGGCGAGGGACTCCGATCCTCCCCGTTGTCGTAGCGTCCCCCACGCCTGGGGTGGTAGCTTCGGCGCACCCTCTCGTTGAGGTGGACCCGACGGTCGCGGTGATGGTGCTCGTTGCCGAGGCGGCCCGGGGCCGCAGTCGCGGTGTTGCGCGTGCGCCCGGTGTAGACCGAGGCTTCCCGCATGAATCAGGAAGTTGCGGCATGAGGTTCCGAGGGGCATCCCTGCCTTCGGGAGGCAGAGCTCTCGGCCCGTCGGACCACGGCACCTTCCAGGAGATTCTTGAGCTCCCCCTGGATTCGCCGGCCCTCGGTGGTTGATGGCTCCGGCATCGCGCGGAGAAGCATCGCTGCGGCAGCCAGGTTTTGGCCGACGCCACTAGATGCGGGTGGCGACCTGACCCTGGCGTCGTCGGCGACGCAGTGCTGGAAACCCAGGGGCAGATGACGTATTTCTCCGGCCGGGGGTTGGCCCACCCATGCCTGCCCGACGTCCCGGCGGATCGGCTCAAGCGCCCCTGCTCCCTCGTCGAACCTGGCCTGCGCCCCGCGGATTTGCTCGAGCTGTGGGTCATGGCCCCCCGCCTGAACGGGGACCACAGCTAGCTCCCGTGGGATGTCGACGCGGGGCACTGGCCTAGGGAGATCACCGTCCTCCGGCATGCCGAGATGATTGCCTTCGGAGGGACCCCCTAGATCAACGTGGAAACATTCGTGGCTTGGGCCGCAGTCCTCGTCGCCGAGGCTGCGACTACCGTCGGAACAGTTGGAAAGACAGTAGTCACATGCGGTCATGAAGTCCCGCATGGCACTGGGGTTGCCAAGTCCAGAGAAATCCCAACAGATGCTGGGCCCGTCGTCTTCCTCGGACCCAGAGGGCCCGTAGGTCGAGACGTCCGTCAGCCGGTCCCAAGGCGACCGCATGCGAAACCCCAGAGGGTTTGGACTCGCCTTTACGAGAGAGTCCGCCAAAGCGAGGTCGCTAGGCGGGTTGAGGCTGAATCCAAATGACGTAGGATGGGAATCGGTCGATACCTTTTGGTCGACGAGCGGCGATGAAGTCACTCGGGGACTGACTGCACCGTCGTCTCAGGTGCGAGGGTGACGTCCAGCAAGCTCTCCGCGAGCGCGCTGGCGTCGTCCGCTTGCTCGGGATGGGCGTGTCGCGGGGAGACGGCGCTCGTCTTCGACTCAGGCGCGAAGTCGATACCCGGTGTGCCCCTTGTTGGGGTGCCGGCGCTGTCGGCTCGCTCAACAGCCAACGAGGCGCTGCCTCCTGCTTGGCCTTGGTCGCCCTGCCTTCCCCTCCGTCGACGGGGGAAAGGGCAGGATGAGCTCGAAGGTCGTTCTTCCACCACGAGGGGAAGACGTCGTCGATTCCGTCGCTGGCGGGCGGGTCGTCGGCCGCCATTGTCGTCATCGCGCGGCGGTGGAAGGAGTATCATGTCGTAGCCGCCGTGGAGGGACATGAACTCAAGACTCCCGAAACGGAGCACCGTCCCGGGTTGGAGAGGTTGTTGGAGACTGCCCATCTGGAGCTTGACGGGAAGCTGTTCGTCAACACGCAGCAGGCCCCTACCTGGCGCGCCAACTGTCGGCGTTTCGAGACCGGGGGGTCCCTGGGCCGACGAGTGAGTGTCGCCGCGTGCCCCAGCCCAGATGGGTCGAGCGCGAGGGCGAGCGAGAAGGGGGGAGAGCGAGGCGGCCGGAGACCGGCGTGAGAGAGGTGGGAATCCCGCGGCCTTCGTGTTCGTCCCGCGCCTAGGTCGGGTGCGCTTGCAGTAGGGGGTTACAAGCGTCCACGCGGGAGAGGGAGCGAGCGGCCCCAAGCGAGCGCCTGTCTCGTCCTCGTCCCCGCGCGGCCAACCTCCTCTAAGAGGGCCCTGGTCCTTCCTTTTATAGGCGTAAGGAGAGGATCCAGGTGTACAATGGGGGGTGTAGCAGAGTGCTACGTGTCTAGCGGGGGAGAGCTAGCGCCCTAAGTACATGACGTCGTGGCAGCCGGAGAGATTTTGGCACCCAGCTGGTGTGATGTCGTGGCCGTCGGAGGAGCGATGGAGCCTGGCGGAGGGACAGCTGTCGGAGCGGTTGGGTCCTTGTTGACGTCTTCTTGCTTCCGTAAGGGGGCTGAGAGCCGCCGTCGTCACAGAGAATGTGGGGCGCCATCATTGCCTATCTGGAGGAGCTAGCCAGATGGGACGCCGGTCTGGTTCCCCGTGGCCTGAGTCAGCTCGGGGTAGGGTGATGATGGCGCCTCCTGTTGACGTGGCTGGCCTGCGCCCTAGGTTGGGCGATGCGGAGGCTCCTCCGAAGCCGAGGTCGAGTCTGTCTTCCGTGGCCGAGGCCGAGTCCGAGCCCCTGGGTCGGGCGAGGCGGAGGTCGTCGGCTGAGGCTAGGGCGGAGTCCGAGCCCTGGGGTCGGGCGAAGCGGAGTTCGTCGTCTTCCGGGACTTAGCCCGAGTCCGAGCCCTGGGTCGGGCGGAGCGGAGTTCGCCGTCTTCCGGGACTTAGCCCGAGTCCGAGCCCTGGGTCGGGCGGAGCGGAGTTCGCCGTCTTCCGGGACTTAGCCCGAGTCCGAGCCCTGGGTCGGGCGGAGCGAAGTTCGCCGTCTTCCGGGACTTAGCCCGAGTCCGAGCCCTGGGTCGGGCGGAGCGGAGTTCGCCGTCTTCCGGGACTTAGCCCGAGTCCGAGCCCTGGGTCGGGCGGAGCGGAGTTTCCTATGGTGCCTCCGGCGGGGCCTGACTGCCTGTCAGCCTCACTCTGTCAAATGGCACCGCAGTCGGAGTGGCGCAGGCGGCGCTGTCCTTCTGTCAGGCCGGTCAGTGGAGCGGCAAAGTGACGGCGGTCACTTCGGCTCTGCCGGGGGGCGCGCGTCAGGATAAAGGTGTCAGGCCACCTTTGCATTAAATGTTCCTGCGACTTGGTCGGTCGGTGCGGCGATTTAGTTAGGGTTGCTTCTTAGCGAAGGCAGGGCCTCGAGCGAGCCGGAAATATGTTCGCCGTTGGAGGGGGGCCTCGGGCGAGACGGAAATCCTCCGGGGTCGGCTGCCCTTGTCCGAGGCTAGGCTCGAGCGAGGCGTGATCGAGTCGCTGAATGGACTGATCCCTGACTTAGTCGCACCCTCAGGCCTTTGCAGCTTTATGCTGATGGGGGTTACCAGCTGAGAATTAGGAGTCTTGAGGGTACCCCTAATTATGGTCCCCGACAGTATATTATATAATTTTATAGATAGTTCGTTTGTTCCTTAGCGTTTCATAATAGATATATTACAATTCATAATTTAGATTACTTATAATGATGAATACTATCTATATATTTCATATTTATATACTAATAATTCACTATGTAATGCAATTATATATATCAGGTGTGGCTCGTGAGACTCGTGTGGCTCGTGAGCCGAGTCTGTCTCCAAGCTTGTGAATGATCGAGCCAAGCTGAGCCGAGCTCGATCAGCCACCGAGCTGCACCGAGCCGAGCTCGTTTCCAGCCTTACCAAGCAGGAGAATTGCATTGTGCGTGTTTTTTTTTGAAAAAGAAAACGTTATGCGTTTCCGGCCGTAGTAGCCGGTAGGGAGTATCGATCGAGCGTCTCCTTCACGCGGGCGCCCGGTCCCATCTCCACCGTCAATGGTGAGATCGGACGGCCAGCTAGAGGTGCTGAGCCCATCCATCCCGGGGTCCAGGGCCCACCGTCTCCTTTTTCTATACAAAACCATCCGCAGGCTTCCGTTCGGCCTCCATTTCGACTTTCGAGCGCAGAAACGAGAGGGCCGGAGCAGCCGCAGTCCCGGCGATCCCGCCGCCGGTCGCCCTCATACTTCCTCGTCACTGCCTTCGGTAAGGCCCCCTCCTCTGCCCGCTCTACCCTCGGGTCGTCGTCTCGTTTCCCTGCCCCGATTTGCGCCCCAAGCTCCTGAATATACCCGCGGCGTTGGATCCGCGTCCATTCCTGCCTTCCGAGCGTCCGCTCCATGTCGGTAGACGCGGATCTGTTGACCTTTGTGAGCCACTGTCGTCGATCCGCAGGGTTTCACCTCCCTAGGGCCCAGGCTGCCGCGGTTGCGCTGCGTGCATTTGGTTCTTCGGAGGCATGCTGTCCGCTTAGGGCGAGTTTGGGAGCCACAAAACTGAAGGGGATTGGAGGAGCTAGAATCCCCTTCTTATTCAATTAAATAAGAAGGGGATTCTAGCCCCTCCAATCACCTTCGGTTTTGTGGCTTCCAAACTAGACCTTAGATTCTTCAGAGAAAGATGTAGATCCGTCGTGCATTGTGGCCTTTGGTGGTTGATCCGTCGGTTTGTTTCGTTTCATGTTGTTTCTTGGCTAGACCTAATTGTTTAGTGAACCTCGTATCACGGGATGCATGTCTTCCCAGATGGTACCCGTTTGCGTGTGAGCTTGCAAAATCCTGGGCTTGGTCATCTTTCTTCAGAGGTGAGATGCGCCACTTGCGTTTTTTTTCTTCTATAGTTCACCATAATTGTACGAGGACTTGTCATATATTACTGGGCAGAGTTAATTGAAGACGTTTTCTTTCCCTTGATTGTTCTATAAATCTGTTTAGTTTTACATTTGTTGGTCAATCAGTTATCTGCACAAACATCTAACTTAGGGGCAACGACTGTTTGTTGTGCAAACAAGTCTCAGGTGCAAGCAAGTGAGCGAGCCTCGTGGGCCTATATATCGTGATCCTGAGCATCAGTTTTCTGCACAAACATCTAACTTTAGAAGGGAATCAGTTTCTCTCTGAGTAAAAGTATATCTGGAAGATGGGTTCGTTACATACTTAATAAAGTTGTTACCAGGATTCCATGTCAGATCCAGATATGTTTTGCTATTTTCAATCTGTTTGCACTTACAGTACCTAATAAAGTTTAATAGAGTTTATTCTGTAAAAACTATATCTTCTCTGTTTTGCCCTTTGGAGAACTGTATCCTTACCAACTGTTGGTGGTAGATCCATACAGACATTGGTATTTTCAGAACTTTTCTATAGATACTTAAAATTAGTTTGATTTGCATTGTCTCTCTTGTTCCTTTGTACAATGTGTGTTGAAAACTTGAAATAATGCTTGATACCTGATTAAATCCTTGTATAGTTTCTCTTTCCAACAATCAAGATGAGCCGTGGCGGTAGCGCGGGTGGTGGTCAAAGTTCTCTGGGTTACCTCTTTGGAAGCGGTGAGCCCCCCAAACCAGCAGTGGCACCAGCTGTAAGTGCTCCACCTGCTGCTGCAGGTGCTCCACCTGCTGAGAAACCACCTGCTGCAAAGCCTGATGGCACCAGTCAGATTGCTGCTGGGGTTACCAGCCAAACCAATAACTACCACAGGGCCGACGGTCAGAACACCGGAAACTTCCTTACGGTATGCCAGTTCACGTTCTTTAACTTTCACATAAGACTTCTTTTACATATTTAGTGTTAACATTGTCCATATACTCCCTCCATATATGATTTAGAAGTCGTTCTGGGATTTGTACTAGTTTGCACAAAGGAAGACGCCGTGAGGTTGTATGCATGGTTTGAGATTCATTTGCCCCTATATTCGTTCACACGAGTGATGCTCATTTAAGCACCTCTGCTAGAGACGCGCATGCTACCGTGGCCGTTTTAATTGATCACGCCCGGTCTCCAACGTGCCATGCAACCAGCAAAAAAAAAATTAGCACAAAAAACACCGGTTACGAGGACGTTGAACCTGGGACCTCTAGCATCTGCCACCTCTAAAAGCCTGCAACAACAAATCGATGCACAATATTTTGGTGATCACAGTACACCGCAGCCCTATTTAACAAGGGTAAATAGGGAAAACTCCACCCTAATTAATCACTCATTGGTATGCACAATCATGTCATAAATGACCTCTAAATCATATATGGAGGGAGTATATGCTTAGAAATGATGTCATATTTTGTGGGATGTTTAGATTAGGTATAATCATGTTACGAGAAAACGTCATGGCAGTCTGTCTGCATTGTCACATAATGTATGCAATTGTTCTTACGACCCGTTTAAACCATGTTGTTGGAAAGACTTCCAATCATGTATGTTGCTTTTAAAATTGTACCGAGTCTTGATTGTTGTGGGGTTGGTGACCTGTTGTTGCTACATCCTGAAGTCTTGAATGCTTGGGCTACAATCATGAGCCATGTACCATTTTATCATCAACACCAAATGTTAACACATTGATCGTGCCAAGAGAAATTAAATGCCCTCAAGAAATTAGTCAGACCATGTCTTTCCATAAACTTGACCAGAACTCGCTGAACCAAATATTCCCATAGTTCTGCCATGATGCAGAATCTGGTAGGGCAATGCAATGACACAAATTGTGAATACCAAATTATGAATCCTATATTCCTATTGCTGTTTCAAAACTACAGATTCATATGAAACAATGATGCGAATTGAATATATATAACAGAGAAAAAGTGGTCACTCCTGGGAAACAAAAACTTGTTTATTCATTTACCACTTATATGCCATGGAACTGTGTCATACTAATTCTTGAACCTGGATGGTTTTGTTTGTTTGCGGATGATTGCAGGACCGTCCTTCGACCAAGGTCCACGCTGCTCCTGGCGGTGGCTCTTCCCTGGGATACCTGTTTGGTGGCAACTGATGCCGCTCACCAAGCTATCACCCCCCACTGTCGCCGCATGCTTTTTCTGAATCGTGAACAGCCGTTGTCATTTCATGTGTACCCAAACCTCCCGTCCCGCGTGGGCCCGTAAGCTGCGCCTAGATTTCAGGGCTAATCGTGTGCCTGAACCCTCATCATAAGTCGTCTCTGTACCCAGCTTCTCGTTTCGTTTGCACCCGTGATGGTATGGTTTGGTTGTTGCCCGCTGGACCTATCTATTCTTTGCATTTTTCCTTTGAAATGTATCCTTGCCCATTTCGATGCGTCCGGTGAAGTGTTCTTGCATACTTTATTACTCGCCTGACAGCACTTGAGTACAGCGTCGTGCCTGGCTGGCCTTCTGCAGTGGCTTCGGCTCATGCTGAAGCTCCGCCAAATGGTCATCGAAGAAGCCGTTCTGGCTTGAAGATTGGTCTGAATGACTGGATCTGCTTGACTGTTATGCTGCTGAGGAACAGGAGCCGCAAAAAAAAAAACGAATTAAGTACAACAAAACTGTCAACAGGGATAACGAATTAACTACGACAAAACTATCAACAGGGATATTTACTAAATGTTCTTCAAACTGGCTTTAGAGGCTAGAGGTGTAGCCAAGGGGATGTTTGTTTGTGATTATAATTTGTCTATATTATATAATCTAATAAATTTATTTTAAATTAGTTGTTAGTTTAATATTTATTGGATTATATAATCTGAATAGATTATAATTCTAGACAAACACCCCTAAAGGTCTGTTTGGTTATCCCCAATTCAACCTTCGGAACAATTCCATTTAGAATGATAGTTTAATTTATATAGTAATTGATTATCTAGAACAGTTCCTGGTCTCGTTTCGATGTAACCGAACATGCCCTAAATGTTTTCCAAAATAGCTTTAGAGACCATTTTGTTAAAACAACTTGTAGATGGTACGCTCCATATTCCACAAGGCCGGTGATAGCGGCTAGAAAAAAAATTGTTGCTCCTTCCCAAAACATGAGTTATATTAGTTTTTATAAAGTTAATATACCTCAAATTATAAGTTATTTTAACCTTTTTTAAATCAAAGCATCTTAAGTTTAATCAAATTCGAATAATAAAACAATAATATATATAATATTAAATAAATATCATTAATTTGTCATTAATTATATATAGTATATCTATTCAATGTTATAAATATTATAATATCATTCTATGATTTTAACCGACAAATTTGAGATGCTTTGATTCCTTAGAAAAAACAAAATGGTTTATAATCTAAAACGGAGTGAGCCTGTGGCTTGATTGCAAATGTGGTCGTGGAAAGCCGTCGGCCGATCGGTCCCCGTCCGTATTCTCTTGCATCGTTGCGTGCGATGGAAAGGCTACTAGTGAGAGCTGTTGGAGCGGCGGGCGGCGGAAGTCTAGCTACGGGGTCCCCGCCGTCGGCGCAAGTACCGCGCGTGTAGGTGGCGGCGGCGCAGACGCACTTTATACACGGGCGGGACGGGGACCGGGGACGAGGACTAGCCAGGGAGGCCGCGCCGCGCCGCCGCGGCCTGCAGTCGCCTGGCGCTCGTCTGTCCGTGTCCGGTACCCCCACCTGCAGCCTGCAGTATATATTAGCAGCAAGTTTAAATTTCAGCGGCCTCACGGTTAACGCTAATAATAACCGCCACGCCGTCGAACGAAATGTGATCGCAGGCGAGTAATTTGTCACTGATAGTGGCCTGCTGCGGCCAGGCAGCGATTCCTCGAACTCGAAGCACTTGCTGAATCCAACCATTCTCTCTCGAATCTTCCTACTCGTACTTTTCATATGTAAAATCAATACCTCTTTATTCTTCGTATTTCACTTCGTCTCTAACTAGTCTCCATATTCAGCTCTCCTATACACTTCAACTCAGTTATTTGACTTTTTACATAAGTTTTTAGAGTTTTTAAAAATACTACATTATTTGTGTAATGCAATACACATTGTTTTTAGTTAATTAAACTAAAAAAAAAATAATTTCCTAGTTAAAATCACTGATTAATGAAAAAGATGAGATTAGAGCTTTCCCTAACAGAGAAATATTTAGGGCTCATCAGCGACCAGACATACATTGGATTCACGCGGGAAAGGTCGAGTGAACCGTTGGACACTGTCTTAGGGCATGTACAATCTTTAACCATCGAATCGGTTTTCTAAGTATGGCATCAATTTATTATTCTTGTTTAAGTATATATATAGAAATAACGGTAGATTGTCTTTATGTCATTACAGACCAGATTTTGTTGAATTTGTGATTTCATCTAACATATTCTTTTATTCTTAGAACCAAAAAGTATATAATATTTCTTTATAAATTACAAAAACTAAAGTTTTAGTTTTAGTGTACAATATATGCGATAACCGTCGCCTAAAAAGCTAAAATTAGTACCAGCAGAATTTAAAAGAGTCCCATTCTTTTTACGAGAACTTCTCGTTAAAAGCTGAACGCCAGTTGCAAAAGCGGCTACATTCTCTCCTTTAATCAGGGAATCAGTACAATGCGTTTCCATTTCTCCTCCAGCCGTTACTAGTGTCATGCTCTCAGCACACTGGTCTGCTCGTCTGCCTCCTTTGCCTTCCTCTATTTAAACCCTCTCCGCCCCCCCGACCCAAAACCCACACCATCCAGCCTTCCCACCTCCCTCCCCCACCACGCCGTCGTCATGGACGCCACCCTCAGCACCACGACCACCCAGGACTCCCTACTCTTCCTCCTCCCTTCAGCCGCCACCTTGCTCTCCCCGCTCCTGACCGTGCTCCTCGTAGCCGTCTCGCTGCTCTGGCTCTTCCCGGGCGGGCCCGCGTGGGCGTTCGTTTCCAGGTCCCGCGCGACGCCGCCGGGCGCGCCGGGCCTGGTCACCGCGCTCGCGGGCCCCGCGGCGCACCGCGCCCTCGCGTCGCTGTCCCGGTCCCTGCCCGGCGGCGCCGCGCTGTCGGCCTTCTCCGTCGGCCTCACGCGCCTCGTCGTAGCGAGCCAGCCGGACACTGCGCGGGAGCTCCTGGCCAGCGCCGCCTTCGCCGACCGCCCCGTGAAGGACGCGGCGCGGGGGCTCCTCTTCCACCGCGCCATGGGCTTTGCCCCGTCGGGCGACTACTGGCGCGCGCTGCGGCGCATCAGCTCCGCGTACCTCTTCAGCCCGCGCAGCGTGGCCGCGGCGGGCCCGCGCCGCGCCGCCATCGGCGAGCGCATGCTGCGGGACCTCCTCTCGGGCGCGGCCGGACGAGAGGTCGTCATGCGGCGCGTGCTCCACGCGGCATCCCTGGACCACGTCATGGCCACCGTGTTCGGCGCGCGCTACGACGCCGCCAGCCCGGAGGGCGCGGAGCTGGAGGAGATGGTGAAGGAAGGGTACGACCTGCTCGGCATGTTCAACTGGGGTGACCACCTGCCGCTGCTCAGGTGGCTGGACCTGCAGGGCGTCAGGAGGCGGTGCAGGAGCCTGGTGGGCAGAGTCAACGTGTTCGTGGCCAGGATCATCGAAGAGCACAGGCACAAGAAGGACGACGCCATTGGAGAGCCGGCCGCCGCCGGAGACTTCGTCGACGTCTTGCTGGGACTGGATGGCGAGGAGAAGCTGTCGGACTCCGACATGATCGCTGTCCTCTGGGTAAGAAATAAGGAACACCGAACACTTTCATACGGTACCAAGAACAGCTGCTGACATTCATGGACATGTCATTTCGTAGCATGGATCGATCAGCTACGAAATGCGCACTGCGCGCATGTACGTGTCGATGCTCAGCTCGGCGCATGCTCGTGTACTCGTTTCGTTTGTTTCTTCAAACAGTAACACAATACACGCGCAGGAGATGATCTTTCGAGGGACCGACACGGTGGCGATCCTGCTGGAGTGGGTGATGGCGCGGATGGTGCTGCACCCGGGCATCCAGTCCAAGGCGCAGGCGGAGCTGGACGCCGTGGTGGGCCGCGGCCGCGCCGTTTGCGACGCCGACGTGGCCCGCCTGCCCTACCTGCAGCGCGTCGTGAAGGAGACGCTCCGCGTGCACCCGCCGGGTCCGCTGCTCTCGTGGGCGCGCCTGGCCGTGCGCGACGCGGTGGTCGGCGGCCACGTGGTCCCCGCGGGCACCACGGCCATGGTCAACATGTGGGCCATCGCGCACGACCCCGCGGTGTGGCCGGAGCCCTCCGCGTTCCGGCCCGAGCGGTTCGAGGAGGAGGACGTGAGCGTGCTGGGCGGCGACCTCCGCCTCGCGCCCTTCGGCGCCGGCCGGCGCGTGTGCCCCGGCAAGACGCTGGCGCTCGCCACCGTCCACCTCTGGCTCGCGCAGCTGCTGCACCGCTTCCGGTGGGCGCCGGCCGACGGCCGCGGCGTCGACCTGGCGGAGCGCCTCGGCATGTCCCTGGAGATGGAGAAGCCCCTCGTGTGCAAGCCCACGCCGAGGTGGTGAATGGCGATCGCTAGAGCGAAAGCGCAACTACGCTACGCATGGCGCGCCATCGAGTTCCATGCAAAACTATATTATTATACTACTATTACTAGCGTTTCATATTTTGCACTTGTGGTTTTGTCTACGTTAATTACCGTTCGCGATCGATGGAACTGAGTGAAGTGTGCACAGCATACTCCATTGCTAGAAAGAGGACGAGATATGTGAAAACGCCTGATGGCTGATGGCAAATTATATGGAGAGCATGTTTCAGTATTACAAAACTGTTCCTTTACTGCGTGCTTGATGATGATATGTACTCCCTCCGTTTCTTTTTATTTGTCGCTGGATAGTGTAAAATTGCACTATCCAGCGACAAATAAAAAGAAACGGAGGGAGTATATCCTTTTCCATTTGGTTGTTACCTATGAACGTGCATAGAAAGTCGTTCATTATCTGAAAAATCACCTGTGAAGAAGTCTTCCAAACTACTGCCGTGCATCCACCAGTAGACTCTCAAGAGTCGGTCTGATGTTGCTTTAGGGGATGTTGGTGTGAGCTTCAGAACTAGCCATTTATGACCAATTTTAATAGATCTAAAATATACTCATCTCCAGTAGAGTTGCCAAAAATTATGTTAACGCCTTTTTTTTGTCAAACACTAATGTTCTCTCTAGATACAGCTCACAGGGAGTCGAGACCTTGGGGACCTCTCTGTGATGTGCCAGACGGTTCGTGATAGGTTGCCAGACCGTCCGTGGTAGGGTAGCGAACCGTCCGTGATGACGTAGAGAGCTCTCGGGTGAACCTAGATCTCGCCTTCCGGAAGGGGACCCCATCTGAGATGAGAGATGTATGGTTGCTTTGTGATCGGTAGGCTAACCAAAGCGTCTCTAGACGACGTAGAGCCAAAGAGAGGTGAACTCAATTGATCGTATCCAAGGATGGAGGTTTGTACCCTTTCCTAGATATTTCCCAAAGGATTACCCTGTAATTAGTTGGATGGGCACGCGTGATAGGGGTGGAGCTCTGGACCCATTCTTAGACTCTTCCCAATAGATTACCCTCTGATTAGTTGGATTACCCCATGATTAGCTGGATGAGCACGCACGATAGGGGTGGAGGAATAGATTATCCTCTGATTAGTTGGATGGACATGGACACGCACGGGATAAGTATTGTTGCCTGAATTAATCTAATTGTGAACACAAGATTAACTAGTCTCTTGTGGTTCGGGTTGATGATGAGTGATTGTCGATGGGTAGTACTCTACGGTAGTCAGTGGGTTGACCAGAGTGTGAGATTCTGTATGTGCAACCGTGTTGGTCGGCTTGTGGTGTGCAGGTGTGGAGCACATGGACGATGACTGAGGTGAAGGTCATGTGGGCTCGTGCTGATGGACTAGGAATAGTGAAAGACGAGTGCTGGGCCTTGGCTGACGGACCGGAGTAGCCGGGTGACCAGCTGTGGTCTCTGACACTGGGACACGAACTCACGTGAGGATGTGGTGGAGCAAGCTACGTTGCCAGCGCGGTCAAGGACTAACGTGACACGTGCCTAGGACGTGGGGGGACGCTTACGCGGTGCGATACTCACGACGTTTGGTGGTTTGGGTCTCAAAACCACCCAGCGGTACGGATGGCGGGTTTTGCTGAGTTTGGGCCTCAAAACTCAGCGCGACGGTTTCGAAGGGAACCGGTGGCAGCACATGGCATCACAGCGAATGGTACGTCAACACGAATCAACTTCGTGTGGAGCGCGTGTTCTTCGGATCGAAAACCTAGGAGTTGATCCATTTCGCCCCGGTGAAGTGGATAGGCTCTTTGTAAATAGGGGTAATTTAGAAAATAGAAATAATCCTTTATAAATGGAGGGGAGGGCTGATGTTACAACCATCTCTTGTTGTCATTTGTTTTAGACTTCATATTTTAGAGCTCCTAGTTTTATCTCTAGATAGACACATGTTGAGCCGAGAGATCCACAATGATTGCGCGGTCGACCGTTACGCTGGCGGCCGTTGGCTCACCGGACAGTCCAGTGAATTATAGCCGTACGCCGCCAAATTTTCCCGAGAGCAGCCTGTTCACCGTAGTTCATCCTGGCGCACCAGACGGTGTGCCAGACTGAGCTGAGTCTTGGCTGTACCAAGCCAAGTTTTTTGCATCTCTTTTCTTTTCTTCTTTTCTCTGTTTCTAGCACTTAGACAAATATATTAGTACACAAAAACCAATGTACTAAGTCTAGAAACATACCTTACTTTGATTATCACTTCTCTCTTTATTTAGCACATGAGAGCTTATTTAAATGTGTTGGGCACTTAATCACCAAAACATAATAGAAATTGCCCAAGGGCACATTTCCCTTTCAATCTCCCCCTTTTTGGTGATCTATGCTAACACATCAAAAAGCAATGCAAACATGCAACATCGATTCAAATTGAAGACCAAATTGTTTTTGACTCTAATTTGGCATATTTGGATCATTCTTTGCAACCACTTGGTTTGTTTTTGCAAATCAAAATCATTTTCCTATCTCTAAGTCAAACACACATGTTTAGGCACAAAGAGAGATATTCCAATTGAAAAATTGATCGAGTGCCAAAAACTCCCCCTTTTTCCCATAATCATATATTCTCCCCACAAGAGACCAAATTTTGCAATAATAGTATTTTGGACAAATCAAAAATTCTAACTCTACTATTTTCAAAATTCTCAAGTGGTAGCTGATCCATTTGCTTTGGCCTTAATTTATCCCCCTTTGGCATTAATGAAAGGGAAATATGCCCTTGGGCCATTTCTAAGTATTTTGGTGATTGAGTGCCAACACAAGTGGACTTATGTTAATCTAGGCAAAATGATGGACAAAGTGCAAATCAAGTGAAAAGGTATGTTTCTAAGACTTAGTACATTGTTTTGGAGACTAATGTATTGTGTCTAAGTGCTGGAAACAGGAGAAATCAAGTTGGAAAAGAGATGGCTTTGTTCAGCCAAAGACAGCTCGGTCTGGGTGCACCGGACTGTCCGGTGGTGCACCGGACAGTGTCCAGTGGTGCACCAGACAGTGTCCGGTGCGCCAGGCCGGAGTCTGTCAGCTGGCTGCTCTCGGGAAGCAATTAACGGTGTACTACTATAAATCACCGGACTATCCGGTGAGCCAACAGTCAGCCGGGCCAACGGTCAGCCGCGGAATCCGCGCGCGACGCGTGGCAGAGCCAACGGTCAGAAGGGGGCACCGGACTGTCCGGTGCGCCAACGGCTAGGAATCTGCAACGGTCGGCTTCACCAAATAAGGAAAGAGATCCGCACCGGACAGTGTCCGGTGGTGCACCGGACTGTCCGGTGCACCAGGCGACAGAAGGCAAGAATTGCCTTCTTGAAATGCTCTCAACGGCTCCTAGCTGCCTTGGGGCTATAAAAGGGACCCCCTAGGCGCATGGAGGATAACACCAAGCAACCTTTGAGCATTTTTGATCACTCACACTTCATTCTTGCGCACTTGTTCGACATTCTTAGTGATTTGAGCTCTGTTCTAGTGAGAACCTCGAGATATTGTCTTGAGCTCAAATCTTGGTCTTGTGTGTGCGTATTTGCTGTGGATTTGAGTGTGTTGCTTCCCTCCCTTACTCTTGTGCTTCATATTGATCCTTATTGTAAGGGCGAGAGACTCCAAGTTGTGGAGATTCCTCGCAAACGGGAAAAGAGCAAAGTAAAGAAGAACACCGTGGTATTCAAGTTGATCTTTGGATCACTTGAGAGGAGTTGAGTGCAACTCTCGTCCGTTGGGACGCCACAACGTGGAGTAGGCAAGTTTTGTACTTGGCCGAACCACGGGATAAATCCTTGTGTCTCTTGTGCTTGTCCTTATTGTGTCTATTGTGCTTCACAAGAGTTCTCCTCTCTGCTCACTTGATTTCATTATACTAACTCTTAATCAAGTTTGTGGTGTTAAGTTTTAAGTTTTATAGGATCACCTATTCACCCCCCTCAAGGTGCTCTCAATTGGTATCAGAGGAGTTCTCTTCAAGAAAGGGACTAATCGCCCGAAGAGATGGATCCTAGGGGCAAGGGGATGGTGGTCAATGATAAGGAGAAGGAGTCCTTCGTCAATGATCCAAAAGATGACAAGCCTACTGACTCGGGCTCAAGCCACAAAAGAAAAGACGGGAAGAAGAAGAAAACACGGCGCATCAAGGAGATCGTCTACTACGACGACAGCGACGAGTCATCTTCTTCCCAAAAAGACGACGACAACTACGAGAAAAAGAAAACGGTCAATTCAAACTTTTCTTTTGATTATTCTCGTATTCCGCAAAATGCAAATGCTCATTTACTCTCCATTCCACTTGGTAAACCTCCTCACTTTGATGGAGAGGACTACGGATTTTGGAGTCACAAAATGCGTAGTCACTTGTTCTCTCTCCATCCAAGCATATGGGAGATAGTAGAGAGTGGAATGCAATTTGATAGTAGTGATAGTCCCATGTTTATTAATGAGCAAATTCACAAAAATGCACAAGCTACTACTGTTCTTCTAGCTTCATTGTGCAAGGATGAATACCATAAGGTGAGTGGCTTGGATAACGCCAAGAAGATTTGGGACACCCTCAAAATCTCACATGAGGGGAACGACGTCACCATGCTCACCAAAATGGAGTTGGTGGAGGGCGAACTTGGGAGATTCGTAATGATCAGGGGCGAGGAGCCAACCCAAACGTACAACCGGCTCAAGACCCTCGTCAACAAAATAAGAAGCTATGGAAGCACTCGATGGACGGACCACGACGTCGTCCGCCTAATGCTAAGGTCTTTTACTGTCCTTGATCCACATCTTGTGAACAATATTCGTGAGAATCCTAGGTACACCAAGATGACGCCCGAGGAGATATTTGGAAAGTTTGTAAGCGGGCGGATGATCATCAAGGAGGCAAGATACGTTGATGATGCATTGAATGGCCCAATCCAAGAGCCTCAAACCATTGCTCTCAAAGCAACAAGGAGCAAGGAGGCGCTACCTAGCAAGGTGGCACAAATTGAGGCGGCCTGGCTTAATGATGAAGAAATGGCCCTCATCATTAAGCGTTTCAAGACGGCACTAAGGGGTCGCAAGGAGCATCCAAACAAGACCAAGACGAAGGGGAAGCGCTCATGCTTCAAATGTGGTAAGATTGGTCATTTTATCGCTAACTGTCCCGATAATGATAGTGATCAGGAACAAGGGAACAAGAAGGAAAAGAAGAAGGCTTACAAGAAGGCTAAGGGCGAGGCACACCTTGGAAAGGAGTGGGACTCGGATTGTTCGTCGTCCGACTCCGACAACGAAGGACTCACAGCCACCGCCTTCAACAAGTCGGCCCTCTTCTCCAACGAGCATCACACCTGCCTCATGGCAAGGGAGAAGAAGGTAAGCACTCGTGATACTAGTACTTACGCTTCCTCAAGTGATGAAGAATCTAGCGATGATGAAATAGACTATTCATGTTTATTCAAGGGCCTAGATAGAACTAAGGTTGATAAAATTAATGAATTAATTGATGCCTTGAATGATAAAAATAGGTTATTAGAAAAGCAAGAGGATCTGTTGTATGAAGAACATGATAAGTATGTAGAGGCACAAAAATCCCTTGCTTTAGAAATTAAAAGGAATGAAATGCTTTCATGTGAATTGTCTACATGTCATGACTCTATTTCTAGCTTAAAGAGCATAAATGATGATTTGAGTGCTAAGTTAGAAATAGCCAATAAATCAACATCTTGTGTAGAACATGTTGCAATTTGCAATAGGTGTAAAGATTTTAATATTGATGCTTGTAGTGAACACCTAGTTTCAATTTCTAAATTGAATGATGAAGTGGCTAGTCTTAATACCCAACTTAAGACTAGCAAAAATGATTTTGATAAACTAAAATTTGCAAGGGATGCCTACACGGTTGGTAGACACCCCTCAATTAAGGATGATCTTGGCTTCAAGAGGGAAGTCAAGAACTTAACAAGCCATAAGGCTTCCATCTCCATCAAGGAGAAAGGGAAGGCCCCTATGGCAAATAGTATTCAAAAGAACCATGCTTTCTTATACCATGATAGGAGATATTCTAGGAATGTTCATCATGATAGGAGTTGCAATGATGTTGTTTCACATGCTTATGATTCAAATGCAATGTTTGCTTCTAGTTCTTCTATGCATCATAGAAATTTGGCTAGGAAAAATGCTATGCCTAGAAGAAATATTGTTCATGTTCCTAGGAAAGTAATGAATGAACCTTCTACAATTTATTATGCTTGCAATGCTTCGTTTGCTATTTGTAGAAAGGATAAGAAGGTAATTGCTAGGAAATTAGGGGCAAAATGCAAGGGAGATAAAACTTGCATTTGGGTCCCTAAGGCTATTTGTACTAACCTTGTAGGACCCAACAAGAGTTGGGTACCTAAGACCCAAGCCTAAATTGCCTTGCAGGTTTATGCATCCGGGGGCTCAAGCTGGATTATCGACAGCGGATGCACAAACCACATGACGGGGGAGAAGAGGATGTTCTCTTCCTATGTCAAGAACAAGGATCCCCAAGATTCAATCATATTCGGTGATGGGAACCAAGGCAAGGTGAAAGGGTTAGAAAAAATTGCTATTTCATCCGAGCACTCTATTTCTAATGTGTTCTTAGTTGAGTCGCTTGGATATAACTTGTTGTCTGTGAGTCAACTTTGTAATATGGGATATAACTGTTTATTCACAAATGTAGATGTGTCTGTCTTTAGAAGAAGTGACGGTTCATTAGCTTTTAAGGGTGTACTAGACGACAAACTTTATTTAGTTGATTTTGCAAAAGAGGATGCCGGTCTAGATGCATGTTTAATTGCTAAGACTAGCATGGGCTGGCTGTGGCATCGCCGTTTAGCACATGTGGGGATGAAGAACCTTCACAAGCTTCTAAAGGGAGAACACGTGATAGGTCTAACTAATGTAACTTTCGAAAAAGATAGACCTTGTGCAGCTTGTCAAGCAGGTAAACAGGTGGGAAGCTCTCATCATGCTAAAAATGTGACGACAACATCAAGACCCCTAAAGTTACTTCATATGGACCTCTTCGGACCCGTCGCCTATCTAAGCATAGGAGGAAGTAAGTATGGTCTTGTTATAGTTGATGATTTTTCCCGCTTCACTTGGGTATTCTTTTTGCAGGATAAATCTGAAACTCAAGGGACCCTCAAGCGCTTCCTAAGGAGAGCCCAAAACGAGTTTGAGCTCAAGGTGAAGAAGATAAGGAGCGACAATGGGTCCGAGTTCAAGAACCTTCAAGTGGAGGAGTATCTTGAGGAGGAAGGAATCAAGCACGAGTTCTCCGCTCCCTACACACCACAGCAAAATGGTGTGGTAGAGAGGAAGAACAGGACGCTACTAGACATGGCGAGGACGATGCTTGTGAATTCAAGACGCCCGAACGATTTTGGACGGAAGCCGTGAGCACGGCTTCCCACGCCATAAACCGGGTCTATCTTCATCGCCTCCTCAAGAAGACTTCATATGAGCTTCTAACCGGTAACAAACCCAATGTGTCTTACTTTCGTGTATTTGGGAGCAAATGTTACATTCTAGTGAAGAAAGGTAGAAATTCTAAGTTTGCTCCCAAAGCTGTAGAAGGGTTTTTGTTAGGTTATGACTCAAATACAAAGGCATATAGGGTCTTCAACAAATCATCGGGTTTGGTTGAAGTCTCTAGCGACGTTGTATTTGATGAGACTAATGGATCTCCAAGAGAGCAAGTTGTTGATCTTGATGATGTAGATGAAGAAGACGTTCCAACGGCCGCGATGCGCACCATGGCGATTGGAGATGTGAGGCCACTGGAACAAAAGGAGCAAGATCAACCTTCTTCCTCAACAACGGTGCAAACCCCGACTCAAGAAGATGAACAGGTTCATCAAGAGGAGGCGTGTGATCAAGGGGGAGCACAAGATGATCATTTAATGGAGGAAGAAGCACAACCGGCACCTCCAACCCAAGTTCGAGCGACGATTCAAAGGAATCATCCCGTCGACCAAATATTGGGTGACATAAGCAAGGGAGTAACTACTCGTTCTAGATTGGTTAATTTTTGTGAGCATTACTCCTTTGTCTCTTCTATTGAGCCTTTCAGGGTAGAAGAGGCCTTGCTAGACCCGGACTGGGTGTTGGCCATGCAAGAGGAGCTCAACAACTTCAAGAGAAATGAAGTTTGGACACTGGTGCCTCGTCCCAAGCAAAATGTTGTGGGAACCAAGTGGGTGTTCCGCAACAAACAAGACGAGCACGGGGTGGTGACAAGGAACAAGGCACGACTTGTGGCAAAAGGTTATGCCCAAGTTGCAGGTTTGGACTTTGAGGAGACTTTTGCTCCTGTGGCTAGACTTGAGTCAATTCGCATATTGTTAGCCTATGCTACTCACCATTCTTTCAGGTTGTTCCAAATGGATGTGAAGAGCGCTTTCCTCAACGGGCCAATCAAGGAGGAGGTGTACGTGGAGCAACCCCCTGGCTTCGAGGATGAACGGTACCCCGACCACGTGTGTAAGCTCTCTAAGGCGCTCTATGGACTTAAGCAAGCCCCAAGAGCATGGTATGAATGCCTTAGAGACTTTTTAATTGCAAATGATTTCAAGGTTGGGAAAGTCGATCCAACACTTTTTACTAAGACTTGTGATGGTGATCTTTTTGTGTGCCAAATTTATGTCGATGACATAATATTTGGCTCTACTAACCAAAAGTCTTGTGAAGAATTTAGCAGGGTAATGACTCAAAAAGTTTGAGATGTCGATGATGGGCGAGTTAAGCTATTTCCTTGGGTTCCAAGTGAAGCAACTCAAGGATGGAACCTTCATCTCCCAAACAAAGTACACGCAAGACTTGATCAAGCGGTTTGGGATGAAGGACGCCAAGCCCGCAAAGACTCCAATGGGAACCGATGGACACACCGACCTCAACAAAGGAGGTAAGTCCGTTGATCAAAAGGCATACCGGTCCATGATAGGATCTTTACTTTATTTATGTGCTAGTAGACCGGATATTATGCTTAGTGTATGCATGTGTGCTAGATTTCAATCCGATCCAAGGGAGTGTCACTTAGTGGCCGTGAAGCGAATTCTTAGATATTTAGTTGGTACGCCTTGCTTCGGGATCTGGTATCCAAAGGGGTCTACCTTTGACTTGATTGGATATTCAGACTCTGACTATGCTGGATGTAAGGTCGATAGGAAGAGTACATCGGGGACGTGCCAATTCTTAGGAAGGTCCCTGTTGTCGTGGAGCTCTAAGAAACAAACTTCCGTTGCCCTATCCACCGCTGAGGCTGAGTATGTTGCCGTAGGACAATGTTGCGCGCAACTACTTTGGATGAGGCAAACCCTCAGGGACTTTGGCTACAATCTGAGCAAAGTCCCACTCCTATGTGACAATGAGAGTGCTATCCGCATGGCGGATAATCCTGTTGAACACAGCCGCACAAAGCACATTGACATCCGGCATCACTTTTTGAGAGACCACCAGCAAAAGGGAGATATCGAAGTGTTTCATGTTAGCACCGAGAATCAGCTAGCCGATATCTTTACCAAGCCTCTAGATGAGTCGACCTTTTGCAAGCTGCGTAGTGAGCTAAATGTCTTAGATTCGTGGAACCTGGATTGATTTATAGCATACATGTGTCTTATGCCTTGATCATGTTCCTTAATACATTTTGTTGTTTATTTATGGTGCTCAAGTTGTACAAGCACTCACCGGACCTCACAAGTCCATTTGCAAATGATGCACATATTTAGGGGGAGATGTGCTACAACTTGACCCTTTGAGACTAACTGTGTGCTTGAGTTTGCTTAATTGAGTCTCAAAGGAAGTTTGAAAGGGAAAAGGTGGACTTGGACCATGCAAGACTTCCACTGCACTCCGATGAAAGAGTAACTGATTCCGAGTTCATCTTTGTACTCTTATTGCCTTTTTACTATTAGTTGGAGATTTTGGTGAGGCAATGGGGTTATAGGGCCAAAATTGATCCCGTTTTGGTGCTTGATGCCAAAGGGGGAGAAAATAAGGGCAAAGCAAGAAATGGATCAGCTACCACTTGAGAATTTTGAAAAAGTAGAGTTAGAGTTTTTTGTTTGTCAAAATACTCTTGTTTGTCTCTTATTGTCAAAAGTTAGCCTCTTGTGGGGAGAATGGTTGATTATGGAAAAAGGGGGAGTTTTTGAAATCTTTGATCAATTTCTCTTGGAACAACTCTCTTTATGTCTCAACAAGTGTGTTTGACTTAGAGATAGGAAATTGAATTTGATTTGCAAAAACAAACCAAGTGGTGGCAAAGAATGATCCATATATGCCAAATGTGAATCAAAACAATTTTGAGTTCTCATTTGTATTGATGTTGCACTTCCTTTAGTTGCTTTTTATTGTGTTGGCATAAATCACCAAAAAGGGGGAGATTGAAAGGGAAATGTGCCCTTGGGCCATTTCTAAGTATTTTGGTGATTGAGTGCCAACACAAGTGGACTTATGTTAATCTAGGCAAAATGATGGACAAAGTGCAAATCAAGTGAAAAGGTATGTTTCTAAGACTTAGTACATTTTTTGGAGACTAATGTATTGTGTCTAAGTGCTGGAAACAGGAGAAATCAAGTTGGAAAAGAGATGACTTTGTTCAGCCAAAGACAGCTCGGTCTGGGTGCACCGGACTGTCCGGTGGTGCACCGGACAGTGTCCGGTGCGCCAGGCCGGAGTCTGTCAGCTGGCTGCTCTCGGGAAGCAATTAACGGCGTACGGCTATAAATCACCGGACTGTCCAGTGGTGCACCGGACTGTCCGGTGAGCCAACAGTCAGCCGAGCCAACGGTCGGCCGTGGAATCCGCGCGCGACGCGTGGCAGAGCCAACGGTCAGAAGGGGGCACCGGACTGTCCGATGTGCACCGGACAGTGTCCGGTGCGCCAGGCGACAGAAGGCAAGAATTGCCTTCTTGAAATGCTCTCAACGGCTCCTAGCTGCCTTGGGGCTATAAAAGGGACCCCTAGGCGCATGGAGGATAACACCAAGCAACCTTTGAGCATTGTTGATCACTCACACTTCATTCTTGCGCACTTGTTCGACATTCTTAGTGATTTGAGCTCTGTTCTAGTGAGAACCTCGAGATATTGTCTTGAGCTCAAATCTTGGTCTTGTGTGTGCGTATTTGCTGTGGATTTGAGTGTGTTGCTTCCCTCCCTTACTCTTGTGCTTCATATTGATCCTTATTGTAAGGGCGAGAGACTCCAAGTTGTGGAGATTCCTCGCAAACGGGAAAAGAGCAAAGTAAAGAAGAACACCGTGGTATTCAAGTTGATCTTTGGATCACTTGAGAGGAGTTGAGTGCAACTCTCGTCCGTTGGGACGCCACAACGTGGAGTAGGCAAGTTTTGTACTTGGCCGAACCACGAGATAAATCCTCGTGTCTCTTGTGCTTGTCCTTATTGTGTCTATTGTGCTTCACAAGAGTTCTCCTCTCTACTCACTTGATTTCATTATACTAACTCTTAATCAAGTTTGTGGTGTTAAGTTTTAAGTTTTACAGGATCACCTATTCACCCCCCTCTAGGTGCTCTCAATTAAGCACCAAAACGGGATCATTCTTGGACCTATAACCCTATTGCCTTACCAAAAATGTCAATTAAGAGCAAGAAAGGCAATAATAGTATAAGAATGAACTTGGAGGTGAGTACACTAATACCGGAGTGTAGTGGAAGTCTTTGCATGGTCCAAGTTCACCTTTCCTATTCAATTTACCTTTGAAACTACATTAAGTAAACTCAACCACAAATGTTAGTCTCAAAGGGTCAAGTTGTAGCACTTCTCCCCCTAAATATGTGCACCACTCACACATGGACTTGTAAGGTCCGGGGATCCCTTGCACAACTTGATCACCATAAATAAACAACAAATCTCATAAATACATAAGGTAACATGATCAAAAGCATAAAACACATGTATGCTATAGATCAATCCAAGTTACGCGAATCTAAGACATTTAGCTCACTACGCAGCCTGCAAAAGGTTTTCTCATCTAAAGGCTTGGTAAAGATATCGGCTAGCTGGTTCTCGGTGCTAATACAGAACACTTTGATATCTCCCTTTTGCTGGTGGTCTCTCAAAAAGTGATGCCGGATGTCTATGTGCTTAGTGCGGCTGTGTTCAACAGGATTATCCGCCATGCGGATTACACTCTCATTGTCACATAGGAGTGGGACTTTGCTCAGATTGTAGCCAAAGTCCCAGAGGGTTTGCCTCATTCAAAGTAGTTGCGTGCAACACTGTCCTACAGCAACATACTCAGCCTCAGCGGTGGATAGGGCAACAGAGGTTTGTTTCTTAGAACTCCAAGACACCAGAGACCTTCCTAGGAATTGGCACGTCCCTGATGTACTCTTCCTATCAACCTTGCATCCAGCATAATCAGAGTCTGAATATCCAATCAAGTCAAAGGTAGACCCCTTTAGATACCAGATCCCGAAGCAAGGAGTAGCAACTAAATATCTAATAATTCGCTTAACGGCCACAAGGTGACACTCCCTTGGATCGGATTGAAATCTAGCACACATGCATACACTAAGCATAATGTCCGGTATACTAGCACATAAATATAGCAAGGATCCTATCATAGACCGGTATGCCTTTTGATCAATGGACTTACCTCCTTTGTTGAGGTCGACATGCCCGTCGGTTCCCATCGGCGTCTTTGCGGGCTTGGCGTCCTTCATCCCAAACCTCTTGAGAAGATCTTGAGTGTACTTCGTTTGGGAGAGGAAAGTGCCATCCTTGAGTTGCTTCACTAGGAACCCAAGGAAGTACGTCAACTCGCCCATCATTGACATCTCAAATTTCTGTGTCATCACCCTGCTAAACTCCTCACAAGACTTTTGATTAGTAGAACCAAATATTATGTCATCGACATAAATTTAGCACCCAAAAAGGTCACCGTCACAAGTCTTAGTGAAAAGTGTAAGTCGCCTAGAGGGGGGGTGAATAGGGCGAATCTGAAATTTAACAACTTAATCACAACTACAAGTTGGGTTAGCGTTAGAAATATAATCGAGTCCGCGAGAGAGTGTGCAAAACAAATCGCAAGTGGATAAAGAGTGTGACACGCGGATTTGTTTTACCGAGGTTCGGTTCTCGCAAACCTACTCCCCGTTGAGGTGGTCACAAAGACCGGGTCTCTTTCAACCCTTTCCCTCTCTCAAACGGTCCCTCGGACCGAGTGAGCTTTTCTTCCTAATCACTTGGAACACAAAGTTCCCACAAGGACCACCACAAGATTGGTGTCTCTTGCCTCAATTACAAGTGAGTTTGATCGCAATGAAGAATCAAAGAAAGAAGAAAGCAATCCAAGCGCAAGAGCTCAAAAGAACACAAACAAATCTCTCTCACTAATCACTAGGGCTTTGTGTGGAGTTTGGAGAGGATTTGATCACTTGGGTGTGTCTAGAATTGAATGCTAGAGCTCTTGTAAGTAGTTGAAGTGGGAAAACTTGGATGTGTTGAATGTGGGATGGTTGGGGGTATTTATAGCCCCAACCACCAAACTAGCCGTTTGGTGGGGCTGTCTGTCGCATGGTGCACCGGACAGTCCGGTGCACACTGGACATGTCCGATGCGCCAGCCACGTCACCAAGGCCGTTGGGTTCCGACCGTTGGAGCTCTGTCTTCTGGGCCCGCCTGGATGTCCGGTGGCACACCGGACATGTACTGTAGAGTGTCCGGTGTGCCAGCGCGCGCGTGCCTGACTTCTGCGCGCTTCTGGCGCGCATTAAATGCGCCTACAGGTGACCGTTGGCGCGAGGTAGCCGTTGCTCCGCTGGCTCACCGGACAGTCCGGTGAATTATAGCAGAGCGATTTCCCGAAGCTGGCGAGTTCCTGAGACGCCCTTCCTTGGAGCACCGGACAGTCCGGTGAATTATAGCGAAGCGCCTCTGGATTTTCCCGAAGGTGAGGAGTTCAGCGTGAAGTCCCCTGGTGCACCGGACACTGTCCGGTGGCACACCGGACAGTCCGGTGCGCCAGACCAGGGCTGCCTTTCGGTTATCCCTTGCTCTCTTTGTTGAACCCAATTCTTGGTCTTTTTATTGGCTAAGTGTGAACCTTTGGCACCTGTATAACTTATACACTAGAGCAAACTAGTTAGTCCAATTATTTGTGTTGGGCAATTCAACCACCAAAATCATTTAGGAAATAGTTATAAGCCTAATTCCCTTTCAATCTCCCCCTTTTTGGTGATTGATGCCAACACAAACCAAAGCAAGTATAGAAATGCATAATTGAACTAGTTTGCATAATGTAAGTGCAAAGGTTGCTTGGAATTGAGCCAATATTCATTCTTATAAGATACACATGGATTGTTTCTACATTTTTCACATTTTGGACTACGCTTGCACCACATGTTTTGTTTTTGCAAATTCTTTTGTAAATGCTTTTCAAAGTTCTTTTGCAAATAGTCAAAGGTAAATGAATGAGGTTTAGCGAAGCATTTCAAGATTTGAAATTTTTCTCCCCCTGTTTCAAATGCTTTTCCTTTGACTAAAATAAAACTCCCCCTAAATGAAATCCTCCTCTTAGTGTTCAAGAGGGTTTTAGGATATTGATTTTGAAAATACTATTCTCCCCTTTTTGAACACAATGAGATACCAATTTGAAATTTACCAATTGAAAATCTCTTTTTTTTAAAAAAAAATTAGGTGGTGGTGCGGTCCTTTTGCTTTGGGCTCTTGCTTTCTCCCCCTTTGGCATAAATTGCCAAAAACAGAATCATTAGAGCCCTTTTGAATTACTTTCTCCCCCTTTGGTCATAAATAAATGAGTGAAGATTGTACCAAAGACGGAGTCCTTCTCCCCCAAAGATGGAGAGTGGCTCGGAGCGACGGCGAATGAATGAGTTACGGAGTGGAAGCCTTTGTCTTCGCCGAAGACTCCAATTCCCTTTTAATATACCTATGACTTGGTTTGAAATAGACTTGAAAACACATTAGTCATAGTACATAAAAGAGACATGATCAAAGGTATATTAATGAGCTATGTGTGCAAATCAACAAAAGAAGTTCCTAGAATCAAGAATATTTAGCTCATGCCTAAGTTTGTTAAAAGTTTGTTCATCAAGAGGCTTGGTAAAGATATCAGCTAATTGATCTTTAGTATTAATGTATGAAATCTCGATATCTCCCTTTTGTTGGTGATCCCTTAAAAAGTGATACCGAATGGCTATGTGTTTAGTGCGGCTATGCTCAACGGGATTATCCGCCATGCGGATAGCACTCACATTATCACATAGAAGAGGAACTTTGGTTAATTTGTAACCGTAGTCCCTAAGGGTTTGCCTCATCCAAAGTAGTTGCGCGCAACAATGGCCTGCGGCAATGTACTCGGCCTCGGCAGTAGAAAGAGCTACGGAATTTTGCTTCTTTGAAGCCCAAGACACCAGGGATCTTCCCAAGAACTGGCAAGTCCCCGATGTGCTCTTTCTATTAATCTTGCACCCCGCCCAATCGGCATCCGAATAACCAATCAAATCAAATGTGGATCCCCTAGGATACCAAAGCCCAAACTTAGGAGTATAAACTAAATATCTCAAGATTCGTTTTACGGCCGTAAGGTGAGCTTCCTTAGGGTCGGCTTGGAATCTTGCACACATGCATACGGAAAGCATAATATCCGGTCGAGATGCACATAAATAGAGTAAAGAGCCAATCATCGACCGGTATACCTTTTGATCGACGAATTTACCTCCTTCATCGAGGTCGAGATGCCTGTTGGTTCCCATGGGTGTCTTGATAGGTTTGGCATCCTTCATCCCAAACTTGCTTAGAATATCTTGAGTATACTTCGTTTGGCTTAGGAAGGTGCCCTCTTGGAGTTGCTTCACTTGAAATCCTAAGAAGTACTTCAACTCCCCCATCATTGACATCTCGAATTTCTGTGTCATGATCCTACTAAATTCTTCACATGTAGACTCGTTAATAGACCCAAATATAATATCATCAACATAAATTTGGCATACAAACAAGTCATTTTCAAGAGTTTTAGTGAATAAAGTAGGATCGGCTTTTCCGACTTTGAAACCATTAGTGATGAGAAAATCTCTAAGGCATTCATACCATGCTCTTGGGGCTTGCTTGAGCCCATAAAGCGCCTTAGAGAGTTTATAGACATGATTAGGGTACTCACTATCTTCAAAGCCGGGAGGTTGCTCAACATATACCTCTTCCTTGATTGGTCCATTGAGGAAGGCACTTTTCACGTCCATTTGGTAAAGCTTGAAGCCATGGTAAGTAGCATAGGCTAACAATATACGAATTGACTCAAGCCTAGCTACGGGTGCATAGGTTTCACCGAAATCCAAACCTTCGACTTGGGAGTATCCTTTGGCCACAAGTCGAGCTTTGTTCCTTGTCACCACACCATGCTCATCTTGCTTGTTGCGGAACACCCATTTGGTTCCTACAACATTTTGGTTAGGACGTGGAACTAAATGCCATATCTCATTCCTTGTGAAGTTGTTGAGCTCCTCTTGCATTGCCACCACCCAATCCGAATCTTGGAGTGCTTCCTCTACCCTGTGTGGCTCAATAGAGGAAACAAAAGAGTAATGCTCACAAAAATGTGCAACACGAGATCTAGTAGTTACCCCCTTATGAATGTCGCCGAGGATGGTGTCGACGGGGTGATCTCGTTGGATTGCTTGGTGGACTCTTGGGTGTGGCGACCTTTGCTCTTCATCCTCCTTGTCTTGCTCATTTGCATCTCCCCCTTGATCATTGCCGTCATCTTGAGGTGGCTCATTTGCTTGATCTTCTCCTTCATCCATTTGAGCCTCATCCTCATTTTGAGTTGGTGGAGATGCTTGCGTGGAGGAGGATGGTTGATCTTGTGCATGTGGAGGTTCTTCGGATTCTTTAGGACACATATCCCCAATGGACATGTTCCTTAGCGCGATGCACGGAGCCTCTTCATTACCTATCTCATCAAGATCAACTTGCTCTACTTGAGAGCCGTTAGTCTCATCAAACACAACGTCACAAGAAACTTCAACTAGTCCCGAGGACTTGTTAAAGACTCTATATGCCCTTGTGTTTGAATCATATCCTAGTAAAAAGCCTTCTACAGTCTTAGGAGCAAATTTAGATTTTCTTCCTCTTTTAACAAGAATAAAGCATTTGCTACCAAAGACTCTAAAATATGAAATATTGGGCTTTTTACCGGTTAGGAGTTCATAAGATGTCTTCTTGAGGATTCGGTGTAGATATAACCGGTTGATGGCGTAGCAGGCGGTGTTGACTGCCTTGGCCCAAAACCGATCTGAAGTCTTGTACTCATCAAGCATGGTTCTTGCCATGTCCAATAGAGTTCGATTCTTCCTCTCCACTACACCATTTTGTTGTGGCATGTAGGGAGAAGAGAACTCATGCTTGATGCCCTCCTCCTCAAGGAAGCTTTCGATTTGTGAGTTCTTGAACTCCGTCCCGTTGTCGCTTCTAATCTTTTTGATCCTTAAGCCGAACTCATTTTGAGCCCGTCTCAAGAATCCTTTTAAGGTCTCTTGGGTATGAGATTTTTCCTGCAAAAAGAATACCCAAGTGAAGCGAGAATAATCATCCACAATAACTAGACAGTACTTACTCCCGCCGATGCTTATGTATGCAATCGGGCCGAATAGGTCCATGTGTAGGAGCTCCAGTGGCCTGTCGGTCGTCATGATGTTCTTGTGTGGATGGTGAGCACCAACTTGCTTTCCTGCTTGACATGCGCTACAAATCCTGTCTTTCTCAAAATAAACATTTGTTAATCCTAAAATGTGCTCTCCCTTTAGAAGCTTATGAAGATTCTTCATCCCAACATGGGCTAGTCGGCGGTGCCAGAGCCAACCCATGTTAGTCTTAGCAATTAAGCATGTGTCGAGTTCAGCTCTATCAAAATCTACCAAGTATAGCTGACCCTCTAACACACCCTTAAATGCTATTGAATCATCACTTCTTCTAAAGACAGTGACACCTACATCAGTAAAAAGACAGTTGTAGCCCATTTTGCATAACTGAGATACAGAAAGCAAATTGTAATCTAAGGAATCTACAAGAAAAACATTGGAAATAGAATGGTCAGGAGATATAGCAATTTTACCCAATCCTTTGACCAAACCTTGATTTCCATCCCCGAAAGTGATAGCTCGTTGGGGATCTTGGTTTTTCTCGTAGGAGGAGAACATCTTTTTCTCCCCTGTCATGTGGTTTGTGCACCCGCTATCGATGATCCAACTTGAGCCCCCAGATGCATAAACCTACAAAACAAGTTTAGTTCTTGACTTTAGGTACCCAAACGGTTTTGGGTCCTTTGGCATTAGAAACAAGAACTTTGGGTACCCAAACACAAGTCTTTGATCCCTTGTGTTTGCCCCCAACAAACTTGGCAACTACCTTGCCGGATTTGTTAGTCAAAACATAAGATGCATCAAAAGTTTTAAATGAAATGTCATGATCATTTGATGCACTAGGAGTTTTCTTCTTAGGCAACTTAGCACGGGTTGGTTGCCTAGAACTAGATGTCTCACCCTTATACATAAAAGCATGTTTAGGGCCAGAGTGAGACTTCCTAGAATGAGTTCTCCTAATTTTGTCCTCGGGATAACCGGCAGGGTATAAAATGTAACCCTCGTTATCCTGAGGCATGGGAGCCTTGCCCTTAACAAAGTTGGACAATTTCTTAGGAGAGGCATTAATTTTCACATTGTCTCCCCTTTGGAAGCCAATGCCATCCTTAATGCAGGGCGTCTCCCACTATAAAGCATACTACGAGCAAATTTAAAATTTTCATTTTCAAGTTCATGCTCGGCAATTTTAGCATCTAATTTTGCTATATGATCATTTTGTTGTTTAATTAAAGCCATGTGATCATGAATAGCATCAATATCAACATCTCTACATCTAGCACAAATAGACACATGCTCAATGGTAGACGTAGAGGGTTTGCAAGATTTTAATTCAACAACCTTAGCATGTAATATATCGTTTTCACTTCTAAGGTTGGAAATGGTAACATTGCAAACATCAAAATCTTTAGCCTTAGCAAGCAATTTTTCATTTTCATTTCTAAGGCTAGCAAGAGTAATGTTTAATTCTTCAATCTTAGCAAGCAAATTATCATTATCATTTCTAAGATTGGGAATTGAAACATCACAAATATTTGAATCAACCTTAGCTAACAAATTAGCATTTTCATTTCTAAGGTTGTCTATAGTCTCATGGCAAGTGCTTAGCTCACTAGATAGTTTTTCACGTTTTTCTACTTCTAGAGTGTAAGCATTTTTAATTTTAGCATGCTTCTTGTTTTCCTTAATTAGGAAGTCCTCTTGGGAATCCAAAAGGTCATCCTTCTCATGAATAGCACTAATTAATTCATTTAACTTTTCCTTTTGTTCCATGTTAAGGTTGGCAAAAAGGGTACGCAAGTTATCCTCCTCATCACTAGCATTATCATCACTAGAAGACTCATATTTAGTGGAGGATTTGGATTTAACCTTCTTCCTTTTGCCGTCCTTTGCCATGAGGCACTTGTGGCCGACGTTGGGGAAGAGAAGTCCCTTGGTGACGGCGATGTTGGCGGCGTCCTCGTCGTCGGAGGAGTCGCTAGAACTTTCGTCGGAGTCCCACTCACGACATACATGGGCATCGCCGCCCTTCTTGTAGTATCTCTTCTTCTCCTTTCTTCTCCCCTTCTTGTCGTCACCTCTGTCACTATCACTAGATAATGGACATTTTGCGATAAAATGACCGGGCTTACCACATTTGTAGCACACTTTCTTGGAGCAGGGTTTGTAGTCCTTCCCCCTCCTTTGTTTGAGGATTTAGCGAAAGCTCTTGATGACGAGCGCCATTTCCTCATTGTCGAGCTTTGAGGCGTCGATTGGTTGTCTACTTGATGTAGACTCCTCCTTCTTCTCCTCTGTTGCCTTGAATGCAACCGGTTGTGCTTCGGATGTGGAGGGATCATCTAGCTCATTGATTTTCTTTGAGCCCTTGATCATATACTCAAAGCTCACAAAATTCCCGATTACTTCCTCGGGAGTCATTAGTGTATATCTAGGATTACCACGAATTAATTGAACTTGAGTAGGGTTAAGAAAAATGAGTGATCTAAGAATAACCTTAACCATCTCGTGGTCATCCCACTTTTTGCTTCCGAGGTTGCGCACTTGGTTCACCAAGGTTTTGAGCCGGTTGTACATGTCTTGTGGCTCTTCCCCTTTGCGAAGCCGGAAGCGACCGAGCTCCCCCTCGATCGTCTCCCACTTGGTGATCTTGGTTAGCTCATCTCCCTCGTGCGCGGTCTTGAGTATGTCTCAAACTTCCTTGGCGCTTTTTAATCCTTGTACCTTGTTGTACTCCTCTCTACTTAGAGAAGCGAGGAGTATTGTTGTGGCTTGGGAGTTGAAGTGCTCGATTTGAGCCACTTCATCCTCATCATAATCTTCATCCCCTACGGATGGTGCCTGTGCACCAAACTCAACAACATCCCATATACTTTTGTGGAGTGAGGTTAGATGAAATCGCATTAAATCACTCCACCTAGCATAATCTTCACCATCAAATGTTGGTGGTTTGCCTAATGGAATGGAAAGTAAAGGTGTATGTTTAGGAATGCGAGGGTAGCGTAGGGGGATCTTACTATACTTCTTACGCTCTTGGCGCTTAGAAGTGATGGACGCCGCGTCGGAGCCGGAGGTGGATGTCGATGAAGAATCGGTCTCGTAGTAGACCACTTTCCTCATCCTCTTTTTCTTGTCCCCACTCCGATGCGGCTTGCGGGAAGAGGATTTCTCCTTCTTCTCTTTGTTGTGTGAAGAAGATTTCTTCTCCTTCCTTTTGGAGGAGTCTTTCTTCTCCTTCCTCTTGTTGCGGGACTCTTCCGATGAAGTCTTCCCGTGGCTTGTAGTGGGCTTTTCGTCGGTCTCCATCTCCTTCTTGGCGTGATCTCCCGACATCACTTCGAGCGGTTAGGCTCTAATGAAGCATCGGGCTCTGATACCAATTGTAAGTCACCTAGAGGGGGGGGGGGTGAATAGGGCGAATCTGAAATTTAACAACTTAATCACAACTACAAGTTGGGTTAGCGTTAGAAATATAATCGAGTCCGCGAGAGAGTGTGCAAAACAAATCGCAAGTGGATAAAGAGTGTGACACGCGGATTTGTTTTACCGAGGTTCGGTTCTCGCAAACCTACTCCCTGTTGAGGTGGTCACAAAGACCGGGTCTCTTTCAACCCTTTCCCTCTCTCAAACGGTCCCTCGGACCGAGTGAGCTTTTCTTCCTAATCACTTGGAACACAAAGTTCCCACAAGGACCACCACAAGATTGGTGTCTCTTGCCTCAATTACAAGTGAGTTTGATCGCAATGAAGAATCAAAGAAAGAAGAAAGCAATCCAAGCGCAAGAGCTCAAAAGAACACAAGCAAATCTCTCTCACTAATCACTAGGGCTTTGTGTGGAGTTTGGAGAGGATTTGATCACTTGGGTGTGTCTAGAATTGAATGCTAGAGCTCTTGTAAGTAGTTGAAGTGGGAAAACTTGGATGTGTTGAATGTGGGGTGGTTGGGGGTATTTATAGCCCCAACCACCAAACTAGCCGTTTGGTGGGGCTGTCTGTCGCATGGTGCACCGGACAGTCCGGTGCACACCGGACATGTCCGGTGCGCCAGCCACGTCACCAAGGCCGTTGGGTTCCGACCGTTGGAGCTCTGTCTTCTGGGCCCGCCTGGATGTCCGGTGGCACACCAGACATGTACTGTAGAGTGTCCGGTGTGCCAGCGCGCGCGTGCCTGACTTCTGCGCGCTTCTGGCGCGCATTAAATGCGCCTGCAGGTGACCGTTGGCGCGAGGTAGCCGTTGCTCCGCTGGCTCACCGGACAGTCCGGTGTACACCGGACAGTCCGGTGAATTATAGCGGAGCGATTTCCCGAAGCTGGCGAGTTCCTGAGACGCCCTTCCTTGGAGCACCGGACACTGTCCGGTGTACACCGGACAGTCCGGTGAATTATAGCGAAGCGCCTATGGATTTTCCCGAAGGTGAGGAGTTTAGCGTGAAGTCCCCTGGTGCACCGGACACTGTCCGGTGGCACACCAGACAGTCCGGTGCGCCAGACCAGGGCTGCCTTTCGGTTATCCCTTGCTCTCTTTGTTGAACCCAATTCTTGGTCTTTTTATTGGCTAAGTGTGAACCTTTGGCACCTGTATAACTTATACACTAGAGCAAACTAGTTAGTCCAATTATTTGTGTTGGGCAATTCAACCACCAAAATCATTTAGGAAATAGTTATAAGCCTAATTCCCTTTCAAAAAGAGTGGGATCGGCTTTCCCAACCTTGAAAGCATTAGCAATTAAGAAATCTCTAAGGCATTCATACCATGCTCTTGGGGCTTGCTTAAGTCCCTAGAGCGCCTTAGAGAGCTTAAAAACGTGGTCGGGATACCTGTCATCCTCAAAGCCAGGGGGTTGTTCCACGTACACCTCCTCCTTGATTGGCCCATTGAGGAAAGCGCTCTTCACGTCCATTTGAAACAACCCGAAGGAATGGTGAGCAGCATAGGTTAATAGAATGCGAATAGACTCTAGCCTAGCCACAGGACAAAAGTCTCCTCGAAATCCAAACCTGCGACTTGGGCATAACCTTTTGCCACAAGTCGAGCCTTGTTTCTTGTCACCACCTCGTGCTCGTCTTGCTTATTGCGGAACACCCACTTGGTTCCCACAACGTTTTGCTTTGGACGTGGCACTAGGCTCCAAACTTCATTTCTCTTGAAGTTGTTGAGCTCTTCCTGCATAGCCAACACCCATTCCGGATCCTGCAAGGCCTCTTCTACCCTGAAAGGCTCAATAGAAGAGACAAACAAGTAATGCTCACAAAAGTTAGCTAATCTTGAGCGAGTGGTTACTCCCTTGCTTATGTCACCCAGAATCTGGTCAATGAGGTGATTCCGTTGGATCGTCGCTCAGACTTGAGTTGAAGGGCCCATGGTGCTTCTTCCTCCATAGCTGGTTCTTCTTGTGCTCCCCCTTGATCACACACCTCTTCTTGATGAACTTGTTCATCATATTGAGTTGGGGGATGCACCATCGTTGAGGAAGAAGGTTGATCTTGCTCTTGTTGTTCCTGTGGTCGCACATCTCCAATCGCCATGGTGCGTATTGCGGCCGTCAGAACATCATCTTCACCTATATCATCAAGATAAACTTGCTCTCTTGGAGAGCCATTAGTCTCATCAAATACAACGTCGCTAGAAACTTCAACCAAACCCGATGATTTGTTGAAGACTCTATACGCCTTTGTATTTGAGTCATAACCTAGTAAAAACCCTTCTATAGTTTTGGGAGCAAATTTATAATTTCTACCTTTCTTCACTAGAATGTAACATTTGCTCCCAAATACACGAAAGTATGAGACGTTGGGTTTGTTACCGGTAAGAAGTTCAACACTAAATAGCCACAAGCTTGGTTATAAAGATGTTAGTGCAATCGAACCAAGTGGCTATAGAGCGAGCTCTTTAAAATCACAATAATCACAGAGAAAGACAACACAAGAGACACAATGGTTTATCCCGTGGTTCGGCCAAGTATAACACTTGCCTACCTCCACGTTGTGGCGTCCCAATGGACGAGGGTTGCACTCAACCCCTTTCAAGTGATCCAAAGATCAACTTGAATACCACGACTTTTCTTCCTTATATCTTTTCCCGTTTGTGAGGTATCTCCACAAGTTAAAGCCTCTCGCCCTTACAAGATTGATCACAAAGAAAGAACAAGAGTAAGGTTTGGGGAGCAACACACACAAATCCGCAGCACACGCACGCACACAAGCCAAGACTTGAGCTCAAAATGAAACACAGAGAGTTCACAACTAGAATGGAGCTCAAATCACTAACACGATCGAACAAGTGCATGGAGACGGAGTGTGGGAGTATTAGATTGCTTAGTGAATGCTTAGAGTGTGCTTGGGTTACTCCTCCATGCGCCTAGGGGTCTCTTTTATAGCCCCAAGGCAGCTAGGAGCCGTTGGAGGCCAACAAGGAAGGCAATTCTTGCCTTCTGTCGGGTGGCGCACCGGACAGTCCAATGCATCACCGGACAACCACTGTTCATGTCCGGTGCGCGATCCCCTTCCTTTTCTGGCGCAGCCGACCATTGCAACTCCGGGCTGGTTGCCTGGTTGGCGCACCGGACACTGTCCGGTGCACACCGGACAGTCCGGTGCCCCCTGCCGACCGTTGGCGCGGGCCACGCGTCGCCCGCGGATTGCGCGGCCGACCGTTGCGCTGGCGGCCGTTGGCTCACCGGACAGTCCGGTGCACCACCGGATAGTCCGGTGAATTATAGCCGTACGCCGCCAAATTTTTCCGAGAGCAGCATGTTCACCGGAGTTCAGCCTGGCGCACCGAACACTGTCCGGTGCACCACCGGACAGTCCGGTGTGCCAGACTGAGCTGAGTCTTGGCTGTACCAAGCCAAGTCTTTTGTATCTCTTTTCTTTTCTTCTTTTCTCTGTTTCTAGCACTTAGACAAATATATTAGTACACAAAAAACAATGTACTAAGTCTAGAAACATACCTTGCTTTGATTATCACTTATCTCTTTATTTAGCACATGAGAGCTTATTTAAATGTGTTGGGCACTTAATCACCAAAACATAATAAAAATTGCTCAAGGGCACATTTCCCTTTCAATTTTTAAATCTGCGGTTGTTTCACAAGTCCGATTGAGCTCAAAATTTGTGCATACCTTGGAAACAAATTTTCTAGGTGTTTGTAAAATTTCATCTCAATCGGAGTTTGTTTGATTCCGTTTCGCATCCAAGAGCAGAATTTCGTGTTGTTGAAATCAGCACTCGTTCGCGATACTGTTTTGAACCGATTCAGACTTTTCAGTGTCCGATTTGCAATCCGTTTGTTTTGCTGGTCTCGTGTGAGTATTAGAAACATTTTGAAATCACGAGGTCACTGTTTTGTCAATGTGATTTTGGTTTGAGCATTTACTTTATTTCAATTAAAGTGAAGTGCTCATTTTCAATGTTTGGCAGAAAAAAATGATTGGCTTCAATTGACTTCCTCTTGTCGTCTAACCAGTCCTCCACTAATCATGGATCGTTCGGGCTACACCCGCGGATTGTCCGGTGTGCGGACCGTCAGCCGTACCCAGGTGCTAAATCTGGTGCACAACATGTTTAGGTCCTATGTTACCGTGTTCAACCAGTTACTCAAATACATGTATCGATTACTTGTTGGAATGTCATTTAGGTATCTATATTGGCGCTAAGTTAGCCTGACATCATGCATGGAGCCACTTAAAAAAGCAATAATCATGTCTTCAGAGAGAGAAAGGTTAGGGTTCAAATGTAGCGGCGGATGCTTGTTTAAAACCCATTGGGAATCAAGTACTGGATTATTATTATAACCCGTTTTAGGAAATGGGTGTCATACGGAGCGGATATTGTAGTCCGTAGAAGGAAAGGGCACAAACTTTCTCAAGCCTACAATCATTCCGTCCGAGATTTGGAGAGTAATAAAGCAAGAGGCGGCAGTGGCCACCAGAATTATAGTACCATCTCTTTTTTTTTTTGGTTCTTATTATTCCCCAATCATTTGCTGGGTGATGATGAACAAGCTTTGTACAAAAAAACCCAACAACTATGCATACAGGCATCACCAAAAGCGATACGCATAGCTGCTGGTAGCTTGGACAACGAAAAAGGATAGGCAAAGACCTTAAATAGTATTGTTGGGTGAATGAAATTTGGCCTCAGATAACAACTAGCCTGTGGCCTTGCACTAAACTAAACCATAGCCTCGTCGTCTCTCGAGCAGCGGTGGTCTTCTCAGTCTCATGGGCTCATGGCCGGTGGGGCGAGCTCAAGGCGGCTAGAGGGGTGCCGTCGCGGGCCGCTGAGCTCAAGAACCACGGGGCGCAGGGCGTGGGCGGCGCCACTAATCTCACATAGATGGACGCTGCCAGGGTTCGTCCTGTCATTTTTGGGTCCTGAGCGAATACTAATATGAAGCCCCCTCTCATCTACTTATGTGTATATATAATATGTACTTCTATATAGAAAGGAACTTATGAACACATAATTACAGATCTCAAATAGTTTTTCAATAATTTAGTTTTAAAAAGCTTTTTTCGATAGATGGAACACAGAACACAATAAATAAAATCTGATATGAAATAAAGATATTAGGATAACAATCCACTCTTTGACATGCTAAAAAATTCCTATAGCAGACAATACTCTATCTGAAAATCTCTTATCTTAATCGTTTAATCACTTCATATCAAGGTAAGATAAAAGTTTGGGACAACAAATCTGACTTTTAAACTCTATATAGAATAATCAATGATCGATCATTAATCTGTGAGATTGAAAAAAAATGCATATATAATACAAGGACTATACACTATGGCTACAAGCATTTAACGAACACGCACTCAATGCATTGCCGCGTCGTATTAGCAGTCTGCGATGATTTGTTTCCTTTAAAACTATTACAGACTCATCAATTCGTTCTTTATATTTCCAATAAGTTGTAGCTAATGAACAGCTAATGAGCGAACTACTAAATGGTGACTAAACTAACACCAATTACTAAAAATTTATATCATACATGATATACTCAGTACATATTTAGGGCCCCCATATATAGTTTCGGGACCCAGGACGTTCGCACGCCCTGCCCCCCTCAGGGCCGACCTGGCTCCACTGCACAATCTCAGGCTCAGCGCAAGACAAAAAAAATTGACGCTTCTTCCAGATCGAGGTGCGGATCTGTTTCGACTGTCTGAAAACTGCTAAAACATTTAGCCGTGGATATATCCGGATAAATTCTTTTGTAGCTGCTAAAAAAGACTGAGGATAAATGACTTAGCCCACCGCTTTAAACCAAAGCTCATGTAGACTGAAACTTAAAACCACAAATTTATCTGTCTAACAGTCTATCTATAACATAATCTCCAAAGTTCACCAGAAATCCGAGGACTCCCGGCGGGGTGAAAGTTAGTGATACTACTATCACATCATCAGTCATCGTTACGTCAGTAATCACCTGTAGCGCGACGATAAAAAACACAACGAAGAAAATGAACCCAAGACCGAGAATCCAGAAATGTTTCTGAAGTGGACAAGGAAGAAAAAAATTATTTTCTAAAGTGTGGGAATAGAAAAGGCAACGGAATGTCTGATCTGAATGGAGGGAATAAAAAGAAAATGAACAATTCAACCGCCAGTGCAGGGATCAAATCCGCTGAGTGTCAGTGGATCCGTGCGACTAGCTAGCGAGCTCGATCATCCTGCTCTAGGCGCTAGCCACTCCTGCAAAGCTAGCGTCACACACACATGTACAGTCCCTCCCTCGATCTCCCAAGCTCAAACTAAAGGCCTGGTACAATGGTGAAAGGAAATCAAAGCAAAAGCTGCTGGAACGAGATGCATGCACACGCGGCTCGTGACTGAAAAAAAAGCACCATTTGGAGCTGTGAATGAATGAATGTTGTTGGGGGACAACGACCAATCCGAAGCATGATCCTGGGTGGGTTACCCTTTCTTTTTCCCCTGTCTTAATTCGCCCACGCTCTAAAAGAGGCATTATAGAAACATACTATACGAAAAGACACGGACCACAACGCAAGGTCTATACCAGCCATATGGCAAGCAGCGAAGCCGTTCAAACTTCAAAGAAGACACAAGCCTCTTTGATGTGATCCATAGCCGTTAGGGCTTTCTCTGTTACAAAATGGCACGCACAGAGACATTCAGACATGTACGTACGTTACTGCAGTCGATCTCAACAACCCTTATCACAAACTTCTCTTCTCAGGTGCTATTCTATCCAGGTCCCGCTATTCTATATATTCAGGATTATGCATCACATCATGCATGCAGAATCTTAGGTTTGATCTGGTTGGCCACCAGACCGTCAGATACGATACGATCGACCATATGCTTGCTTTGCTTTGCTTTCCTTAAAGCAGGTTTAATTTGCAGCATCCATGATCACCCAGAGAGATTTCGAGTCTACGAAGCTAGCTATAGCCTATAGCTAGCTAGAAAACCAGCAAATCGTCCACCATACCAGGTTGCTTTGAGCGAGCATGCATATGCATCGCAAACAAAAGCAGCGTATCAGGCAAACTGCTTACAGAATCTCTCTCCTCCTGATGGTAGCTATAGCTAGCATCATATCGTCCATGGCTGTGTGCAAATCCTGCAGGCGATGGCGATCTCTCGCATGCCTCGCTTTTAATTAGAGGCATTAGGTGGAAAGGCGCCATCTATCGGGCATAAACTAACGGTGAGCGGCAAGCTCACGGCTCATCACATGTCACTAGCTCGTGTCACCTATGATATGAGGCACTACGGGTGCATGCATTGGAGGCTCATCTCTCATGATTGGTTCGCCTCGTGTGACCTGATGCACGGCGCCGCGCGGCACGGTCATCAGCTGCGCCACGCAGTTGTTGCCGCGCGCCGCTACCTGGTCGACCTTTTGATCGCTTCAGCAGGCTTCATCAGCATGCAGTCGCCGTGTGTGAAGCGCATGATCGATCGAAAGGGGGTGAGGCAGCTGGTGATGTGGTGTGGGTGGAGGCCTGGAGTCTGTGCACGTCGTTATCTCATCGCCTTCTGAATGAATGATGCGGTCAATCATGCGGCAGAATATGTAGATTTAGCAGATATATATATGCTGGCCGATCGACGCAAAGGCAAGATCTTTTTTGTGGTACAAGCTGAAAGGACAGTGGAGTGTTCTAAGGCTTTGCTTGGCTAGCTTTCTGGGATAATCACTAGTACAAAATGGCTCGGCATAATCACTAGAACAAAATGGCTCTATATGTCTGCGGTGTCTACAAAATTTCTATAGACGGTTTCAGTTATCGCGCGCCAGTGAAAAAAATTGGTGGTCCCGATTCAAGAACTGCCAGTTAAAACATATTTGCACTAACGGTTCGCTTAATAAAACCTCCGGTGCAAACAATCCATTTCCACTAGCGATTGGCATAAGAAACCACCAGCGCGAACATATTTTCACCGATGGTTCACTTAAAAAATAGCTAGTGGAAAGACACTATTTGCATTGACGTTTTTTAGGTGAACCACCAGAGAAAATGTGTTCACACTGACGATTTCTTACACCAATCGTCTGTGATGGTTCTAGTATAAAAAATCCTTCTTTCTCCTCGATTAGTACTGTTTCTCGCATCCACCTTCCAATATTGGAAGCCAGTTTGGAGGTCCAGATTTCACAAAATATAAGCGTAGTGATTTTGATCTTTATTTTTTAAGAAAGTTGTTAAGAAAGGTTGGTTTATATTTCTCTTGTCAATTTTTGTTCATTCTTCCCTAATTTTAGCCATATTTTGAATCTAGGGTTTCACCATGTGTGGAGAGAAGAGTAGCTAGGTTATTGTCTCTATTTCCTCAAATGAGGTTACGTTGCTTAAGACTGTTAGATATTGTCTCTCCTCTTTCCCTTTTCATGTTTAGTTTAAAATTTAGTTTATCCAAGATATATTTAGTTATTTAATGGATGGTGTGTTTGTATGGAGAGAGAAAGATAGATTCGGTGATTAAATTTTAGTGTTTATTAGTTGCTAAGAAAGGTTGGTTTATATTTCTCTTGACATTTTTGGTTTTTTCTTACTCAATTTTAGCCACTTTTTGGGTTTAGAGTTTCACCATGTGTTAGCGAGAAGAGTATCTAGATTGTTGTCTTTATTTTCTGAAATGAGGTTGATTAAGATGGTTAGATATTGTCTTTCCTCTCTTCCTTTTCATGTTTAGTTCTCAACTTAGTTTATCCAAGATATATGTAATTGTTTAATGAATGGTGTGGTTTGCTTTTAAAAAGGCTTTGACATGAGAATTAGTTTTAGTTCCACCTCTCTAGATCGTATTTGTCGCTAAAATTGGGAGCTTATCTTGAATTCTACATGAATGCAAGATTTAAACTTGTTCGTATGAAATCCGACCCTTAAAGGACTATAGATATCGTCAAGATGCATGTGCATTTTTTTTCTATTTGAAGGGCTTCTTTACATTCTAACATTATATATTTATCCCTTTAGGTCTAGCAATACAGTTAGTTGGTCATTCATGGTATCAAACTAGGGTTCCGGTTTCACCTTCAATCATTGGATGATATGCATTTCACCATGCGGCCTCACATGGCCAGGTACACCACCTCGTGCACGCCTTCCCCTTAGTTTGTTAACGATGTACATTATTTTGTTAATGAGGTATAGAGAAGGTACATTATTTTGTTATAGATCTCATGCACGCCTTCCCCTTAGTTTGTTAACAAAATAATGAAACACACAAGAGTCTCCTCAACAACAAGGTACATTATTTTGTTATAGATCTTGTGCATGAGGTGGTATCAAGAAGCATGTATGCTTCCTCTTAGTTCTCGTTGGAGCCCCTCGTAAGGATGCCCATGAGAGCATCAAACTCCTGGCTAGGTGGCTCCTTGGATAATTCTAAACCTTCCCCCACACGCAAGTGGGCATTCAGAACAACCTCTCCCAGGTCAGCCCCTGCCATCTTCATTATTGAGTTTCTGATCGAAATATCATGAGCTTCGTTCCCTCTAGTACACGATGGCAACCACACCACACGCATAATTAGTGTGATATCGGAAAACTACGAGTCCCTCCAGTACAATTACAATGGTGTGTGCAAACACCAAGGAATAAGAGATATTCTAAACTAATTCAAACACTCGGCCTAAACCTTGAGCAAGTGATATAAGAGGTGGCCTAACTAACCTAGTACTTCATAGAGCAGCCGCTAATCATTAAGTGATTCTTTTCGCACTTGGATGCCTAGAGCTAATATGAATGAGTCTCAACTCACTAGATGTCGGTGTTAAGAGCCAGCTCCGACAAGTAAATTTGTGTGCGCACGTTCTGTGGTCTGGATGGTGTGCTTGGTGGGCGCAAGATTTATACTAGTTCTGGTAGAATGTCCCTACATCCAGTCTTCGACAGCTCACGCTATGAACACCTTGTTGCTTTAGGGGTTACAAGCGGGTGAGAGATGGAGGATCTTCCAAGTCTCTTATGTGTGGCTAGACCTAAAGACTACGAGACTAGAGTTCTATGCTAAGCCTTGGACATCGCGGTGGCTCGCACCTTGGTTCCTACGTCCGGGTCTTCTAGTCTCGTCGTCCGTGTGCAAGTATGTGTGTTCCTTTGTAGGTCCTGGCTGACCTCCTCCATGGATTGATGCTTTTATAACAATTAGCGTGTCATCTGCATAACGGATGACATGCCCGGTTTGTCTAGCGATCAAGGGTTGGAGGACTGCACCATTATGTCCGAGGATTGCTTGAAGGGTGTCAGCGACAAGGAGGAAGAGGTAGGAAGAGATAGGGTCTCCCTACCTCAATACCTTTTTGCATGAGAACCAGGGCTCGAGACATCCATGAATCAAGATGACAGGTTTTGATGTGGCGAGCAGACAGTGGATCCAGGCACACCAACGATTACAGGATGACCCCGGTACATGCCATGCGTCTCTCTCATGTCTGTTCCACCAGGTAAGAAAACTGATTTAGGGTGCGTTCGCATCTGCCGGATTGGCATGTTTCCAGCCTCCTTCTAGGTTGAACAAATTCATCTGATTTTGACCCGGATCTAGTTGTTCGTTTTGATCCAGATTAAGAACAAATCCATCTGATTTTGACTCCCCATTCTCACTTCTCCACCTAGAACAAATCCAAATGTCCTCTCAGGTAGATCGATTCCTGACCAAGAATGAGTGTTCCACTCGATCCTAGGCTTTCTGGCCTGGCTTTGATCTAGGTTTGCCGAACGGACGCTTAAAGAGTCGGACTGAACCTGCGAGTAGATCAGACGAAAGGATTTCAGCACCAATACGATTAGACGTCATGTAACTAGTGTTCATCAGGCTTTACTCGTGCATTGTGTTTTTTTTTCAGCAGATGATTGAGTAGCGCTACCGTTGGAGCTGTGCCAGAAATGTGAATTCAATCAGCAACACGCGGATCAAATCAGGAACCAGACTTGGGCCGGAATACAGGCTCATTAAGAAGACGGCCCAGTGCCACGGTACACAACCCACCGCAAGCCGGCGGTCCTGGATTTTCACGTGCTGGCGCGCCCCTGTGCCGGCCTGGCTGCCCGCGCCCGCCGCTCGCCCCGCGTGACGTGAGTGACCGGAGTTGGCCATGGCCGGGCACGCCGCGGAGGCCGACGTGGATGGACTGGGTGCGACCGAGGGGACGACATCGACGGATGAGATTGAGACGCAGCGACGTCGGCCACGAGGGCGCGCGTCCTGAGCAACCCCTGCTCGTGTGGTGGCCAGAGGAGTGCGACGTGCCGCCCACAGCGTGTTCGACAGATTGCTTTCATGAATTACGGTACCAGATTTATATAATAAAAACAATGTGAGTCAAAGCAAATCAAATTTAACAAAATTATATAATTGAATAATGATATCTAAGATACCAAATAAGTAGCATTAGATTCTTCGTTAATTATCGTTTATAATATGTCTATTTTGATGTTATAGGGTATTGAAATTCTCTCTATAGTTTTGTCCAAACTTAAGATGTTTTGACTCTCTTAGAAAGCTGCAATGACTTATAATTTAGAATGTGGGGAGTAAAAGTTTGTATCGAATTCCTGTTATTGGTAGAGCTCACTGTTCCCATATGAAGTTATGTTTCTTGCGCTAGGTGAACGCTCAGAAAACTGCGCCACAATGCTAAGGCAGGACCATTTTTCTGGTAACCTTGTGTTCTTTTCTTACTTTGAATTTTTGTAGCGTGGACTGAGTTGAAAACAACTGATGATAAGTATGTGACTCATTGACTCAACATTGTTCATCCTTGCTCACATTACTCGTTTTGAAGCTGAAAGCCAAAACTTCAGTTTGGGTTGGGGGACGGGGGTGCAAATATCAAAAATATTTTTTTTGGGGGGGGGGGGGGGGGGGGGCACTTTACTCTTATATTACACGGCAATTTGCTAGATCAGTAAGGGATATAATGGAAAAATAACAAATGTGATTTTCAGAAAACTCTACCTGAACAGATTATGAAAAACAAAATATTTTACTCTCCTATCACTTCTTATCTCGAGAAATGCATATGCAGAATGCAGTCTCCATCTAGGAGTAGTGGGTGCGTGATTAGCTCGCACATTTAGCCAGCCGTTTCGCGTGGACGTGGGGATGGATGCGTCATGAACACACACACGTCGAGCGAGCAGTACCTGTAATTGTTTTTCGTGTTCTCGTTCTTCAGAATAGTAGAGAGAAGAAAACGCTGCAGTTGAGCGCGCAGCACCAAAAAGATTAATCCGTGTTCTAGAGTGTTTTTGCGAGTCTACATGCGCAAAAATTCACGAGTTTAGAACCTCGCCGCCGGGCGCCGGCGTACATCGTCGGGCCGAGAGGCTAGCGGTCAGTATTTTCAAAACTCAAAAAATTCTCCATTTTTTTTACACTAGTATTTTTTGGTGAACTTCTGCAGTTAGCAGCATCAACAAACAACGAAATGGAGTCTCATGTTCGCAATTATCTTGATCCGCAGCCATAGCTTATATGCTAACAACTGCATAATGTGACGCTGCATGTAGGTTTGGAGCCTCGGAAGAATCTCTGTTGTTACAACTCTTTTTTCTCAACGACCGCTGCTAGTCCACTTCTTGTAGAGACTGGACCTGAACTAGCTACGAAGGTTTGTCTCAAATCAAAACCAAATAGGTTGGATTTATCCTTTACTCCAAAAGACATTCATTCCTAGTGACAAGGTTTTTTGTGTTAGTGTAGGCACTTAAATTTGCTGATCGTTCAAGTGCTCCTATCATCCTCCTTACTCTGATGAATAGTTAGTTACTAGCGACCAATATGTTAGCCGCTAGATCAGCCAATAACATTTTAGTTCTAACCTTTTCTATAATAAAAAAGGTAATACATTCCATGTGTTCTTTTTCCTTTCTGTAAAATGCTTGTATATACACTGATGTAGTTCATTTGTATGTTGTTCTGACAGAGTCCAGGCCATCATGCCATGTGTATAGGTGATTTGGTGGTAGTGGCACCATCGGCGATTGGTGGCAGCTGTTGGTTCTTGATGGAGACGACTGGTATAGCTAGCAGCTAGGTGTTTAGTTATTCAGTTCTTCGAAGGTGTATGTTCATGTTCAGGCCTCGAAGACAAAACTAGCAAGATGGTGCTTCTACCTTGTGGACTTTTACAGAACAATACTACGAGTCAAATTTCCTTTTTTTGGATGAAACTTGCAAGATCAACGGAGAGGTGTATGGACACTTGTTTGGCGAGTCATCCAGATATGTAATATCTTTATCATATTATTTGATTTTTCCCCCGGGGGGATAAGCGTGCAATTCATTTTCTCTTTTCACAGTGTGGTAGTGTTAAAAAAAAACATGCATGCCTTGGTTACAAAGAGAATCAAGCAGAGATTATACACTCCATTCTTTCCTGATACATGATTTTAATCACGCCATGCAACAGCATGCGTAACTATATAAAACAACGGACTATTCTTTATTAGATGCTCTTTTTTCCCATAATCTGATGAACTGAAACTGAGAGTCGGCTGCTTCAATTTGATTCGGAGCTGTCTCCAGCATCTTACTCACCTTCTATTTTAAACATCATCCTATGAACAGTACAGCCTACAGCATCCTATGAACAGTACAACCTACAGTGTAAAACAAAATTTTGCACGACTATGTGCACGATCTACTGGAGACAATTCCTCTGTTATACTAAGTAAAAAAAGTTTGAGAATGACAATTCTGCCCATTGATACCGGATGCTATTGAAGGTATTGCACTTGGTTAGGTAGTCGTGTGTTTATAATACGTCTTCCATAGAAAGGATCGCTAAGAGTATATTAATTTCAAAAAAAAAAATCTTTAAAGTGGTACAGGTAACTAGATAATTTGTCACGCTCTAGATTGAAGTATTGACGTTGACAACCAGAACTGACAGCTTGGTTTCAAACCACTTCTGTACATTATCTTATTTTGGCCCAAGACCAACTAAAAAAACACAATGAGGCAAATTTGCTGATTCAGTACTAGACTAGTTTGTTGTAACTGGTAAGAGCTGTCCCACCACGCAGACAGACACACAGTACACCTCTTGTCTTACATTTATGCATGCAAATCAAAACACATAAAATTAAAAGGATATGAATGATATTATAAAAAAACTTGATCTCGGAGAGTGTGAATAAGACACATACACGTTTTTTTCTAAGAAAAATATCTTATATAGGTTGAGAAAACAGTAAATCCGTGCCCCGCACTGACATTAGGGACGCGTTTGCGACCTTGGTCCAGCGATCTGGCTGTTCCCTGCACTGACATTAGGGACGTGTTTGCTAGGGAGCTCGATCGTGCGCGTGCAAAAGTGTCTCTTTAGTCTGGCTTCCGGGAAACAAAGGTGGGGTCTGTTTTTTTTTTGAGCTCGGCGTAAGTTAGATGTGCGTGGCTGCTCCAAGAAAATAAAAATAGGTCTTAGCCTGGCTGCCTGCGTGTCCGGCTTACTTGATCAGACTTATTTGATACAAGTGCACAAACAAGATAAGCTGCAGCATTTAAGATCGGCTAGCTTCATCCTAAGCCACATAAGTGGGCCGAGCTGAATAGATACATGTCGCAAACACGCTCTAGATACATCGGTATTTAGCTTATTTGACAACGACTACGACCTAAATGGGATCTTAGATCTGAGCGTTAGTGTGGAACAATCGAGTGAATTCTTTTAATAACAATCTGAAATTCGCTTCCTCATATCTAGGATATAATAGCAATGCTACTGGAGGCTCGTCACCAAGGGTGCACATGTTCGCTCTAAGGAGTGTTTGGTTTCTAGTGACTAATTTTTAGTCCCTCCATTTTATTTTATTTTAGTCTCGAAATTATCAAATTTAGAAACTAAAAACATATTTTAGTTTCCGTATTTGGTAATTTAGGGACTAAAATAAAATAAAATGAAGGGACAAAAATTAGTCCCTAGAAACCAAACACCTCCTAAATGATATTACCTCCGTTCTCGAATATTTATCGCCCATTAGTTTATTTTTGAACTAAACCGCAACAAATAAAAAAGAACAGAGGGAGTACTATAACTTGAGAATAGGGAATGCTGATGAATCATACTAGAATATTTTGTTCTGCATTCGTGAAAAAAAGGAGCTTAGAATAAAATTTTACATTGTTTTGTAAAGTTAACCTTTCTTAGTTTGCGCCTTGCTCTGTGTTGGGTTGGATTTTTCTCATGATACAGTGAAATATTCTGTAAGATCATGGCCTGTTGAATCTGGAATGATCAACTGGAGTTGGCTTTACCTGATTTTCTGAATTTTAATGTGACAAGGGATATATCATAAGGCGAAATTTTACAGTAAAAAATGGTTGATGTGCCGCTCACCTACAGGGTAACAGGGAAAGGCCGCCAATCATAAGGCTAGAGATAGCAATGGGTAAATACCGGTGGGTATTACTACTCCATACCCATACCTACGACATAAAAATAATCCCATCGGATCATCTATATACACTGGCGGGTATGGATTTACCCCCATACCCATGTGGGTATGGGTCACCCATCGGGTCACCTGTACCCACAAAAGCTAAACATCTATCAAAATATTATATGATACAAATGTCAAGTATACCCATCTAAATACCATTACAAAATTTCTAGCATCATTTAACCATCCATTCAACACACCAAAGATAATTGAATAAAGTAGTAACACTAGGATAATACTACATAGCACATTACATGGTCATTAAATTGTCGTTAAGTCTTCTATAACATTATGGCCTAAAAGGTTGTTAAATAGTAAAAAAGATGGATGACTAAAGTCAAAGTTCATGCTTATGCTAAGTTTATATTGGGTATTTTATACCCGCGGGTTAACGGGTATGAGTGAAGGCGGAACGTTCTAATATCCGTTTACCCATTTGGTGAAGATTTTTGTCCAATAACAGACCCACGGGTAAAATATTTAGCCCACATACATACCCTAATGGAGTAAATACCCATCGGGTATTGGTCACGGGTACCCATTGTCATCTCTACATAAGGCGAAAGATGGTATGGTCTACATCGGCAGTCCGGGTTTGAAATCTTCTGATGCTTCCTGTGGCGCTGATAATGACGCAGGCTTCGGCTGTTTCCTGCAGCTGTGCTGGCATGACATGACATGAGTAGGTAGGTACTGGGGCAAGGCAAATTTTTATTGTTCAGGCCAGAATCCAGATAGCTATGGTTAATTTATGAAGTCTTGTGTTGGTTTCACTTCCACAAATCTTTTCCATGGTTAGCCTAGACCACACAACCAGAAAAAAGAATCTCCACTGTAGTTTTAAGAAAAACACCGGCTGTTCATCGTCATGACTGAACAAATGTTACGTTATTATGGATCCCTTCCCTCCTATCATTAGATTAGGCGTGAGGACCTGTAGAAGACCTATCTCATTTTCCATAAGCACAACAAAGAAAACACGAGACACATAATATAGAGTTGTGCATTTGATCTCTTTCTCTTATCCATTCCATATGAGAGGTACAAGTTTTATATGTAGATATGTGATAGCCCTCAGGGGCATATTCAGTATTTGTCCAGATAATCCTTCATTATGATTTCTCAACAGTTAGAACCGGTTCTGGCACGTCAATTTTCATATGTCTGGTGATGTGTTAGTAATATGAGTTTGTGATATTTGTAGAGGATGACTACATGTTTGCTCTTCCCTAGCCGGCTGTGTCCAACCCTAAGTAATTGTATGTACCACCACTAAAGCTATCGTCCAGTCTATATCTATCATCTTCGGTCTTTATCTATCGTAGCGTTCCAGTGTACAGTCTTTACCCTTAGTCTACAGTCACATCGGTACCACCTCAGTTTTTTTACAATTATTATTTACAACGAACGTTTTATCGAAAAAGATTCATCTAGTATATAATTAAGCAAATAAAAATTATATAGTTTATAAAAACAAATACAAATTACATAGTTTGTAAACAATACATGAAATTGCACATAATTCATAAAAAATAAATAATTATATGATATGTCAGTATAAAATCTACATGATTCATATTTTTTAGAATTTTAGTTTTTTTTTAAAAAAACAGATTATTAAAATGTTTTAGACATTAAAATGTTGTGGACCAATTAAAACATGACATGTGGTAGCGGGGATTGGTACGGACCAGTTCACTAGTGGTCGGCAACACCATCAACTGTACGGTCCAACCAATTGCGATTGGAACCGGTGATGGTGGTACCGACCGCAGGCCCCTGGGCGATACCACCTTGTGTTGGCATCGGCCTTATCATCGAAGACGTGGCCTCATGCGTGGTCGACTATTGTGGCTCCATTGATAGGCAGTTCGATCGGTTGTTAGATAGGCATGATGATTGATTAACCTGGTCAATACCAACCGCATCATCATTGGGACTGAGCCAATAGGTATCGACTAGTCGATATCGACCGTCGTGTTGGAGTCTGGGTCGGTACCAACTAGGTCCATTCGGTACCGTTGCCTTATGGTGACATGGTAACTTCTGGTTGGTTAGCGCCATTTTAGCCATTTAGATTTAAAAAAATTAAAAACCCAAAAAATCCTGAGTCCACCTTAGAAATAGAGGGAGCGTATTTGGATTCATTCACTCCCCTTACTCTCCAATTTACAAGCCTTCTCTATTTGTAGCCTTTCACTCTCGGTTTCGTTATGGATTCAAGGTGGAGTCCAAACTTTGATTCGTTCATCAACTTCCTCAACGAGCAATCTCCGCAACATCTCGATACCCCTATCGATGTGCGGTAGGTCTTCTTTTATGGTATTTCTCATGTCCATCATCGGCGGAAGGATGTTCCTATTCGTTCTCTTTCCCTAAGTTTACAAGCTCTTTTTCCATATATGTATCCTCCTCCTTCATATCCGTATCAACCATTCGTCGATGCTCCTTGATCTCCTCCTACCACTAAACCTTCTATGACAGACTCTCCTCCTACCACTGAATCTCCTGCTCAATATTCCACTTATCCATACCCTTCATACCAGTAAGGTTATTCATATGGTGCTCCTCTTTGTAGATCGTATGGTGCTCCTTCATATGCTCCTCTACATAGTGCTCCTCCTCTATTCCCTCTTCCATATGGTGCTCCTCCCCTATATGGCGCTCGTACCCATTTTCCCCCCTATAGGCACGGTAGTGCCCCTAAGTAGCCACAATGATGTAGCTTCCAAGTAGTCCACATACTTTGGTGCGACTCTGTTCCAATGTGTCACACCTGGATTTAAGGAACAAAGCCGGGTGCATCTCATATATGCGCTAGAGAAGACAACACATATAATAACAGAGTGCATAGAGATAAATGTCATAAGATCATAAATATACTTATTACATAGCGAAAGTCTTACAAAATAAATAATAAAATAAAGTTAACTATATCTTATTCTCTGGCGCCACAAAGCTGATTCGGAGACGACACCTAGATCAAGTCGAAAGCCTCAGTGTTAGGCGGCTCCTCTTCGACCACCTGTTCTTCTCCTATGGGGGTGTGAGATAGCAAGGGTGAGCTCACACATGTTCATCGCTCAACAAGTTGTGGGGAATAATGTGCATGAACTCACCAAAGGTGGGAGTTCATGTGCAATGTAAGGCTAATCAAAGTAATAAAGGATGAAGTTGAGCATTGCTTTTATAAGTTGGTCAAAATTTTATTAGCAGTTACTAAGTGTAAGTAAATACCAAACCATAGTAATAATAAATAAAAATAATAATAAAATAGTCCCAGATGCAATGAAATGACAAATTAAGTTTAAGTTCCATAAATTAATCATGTGAGTGTCCGAGCCGCTCATGACCGTGATCATGGCTAGTATACCAGTTTTACACTCTGCAGATCATTATGATTAATAAGAATATGACTCGGTAAAAGAAGTGATTAAGGGCACAACTTGCCTTCAATGAGCTCCTGCTCAGCAGTCTCTACGAGCCGAACCTCAGGATCCTCTATAGCTTGCTCGTCTACTCGCATCAACACAATACATACATAGTATAGCAAAAATTAACATCACACCAAACATGTAAATAAAATACATAGTAATAATCTAGACATTAAAATAAGATCATAGGAACTAGAATCATTAAATTTGGAGTTATAGATTTTAAGTTATGAATTTTCCAAGGTTTTATGTGCTTAATACAAGATTAAGTAATAGATAAATTTTGTTTGACTTTCATGCCAAAACAGTGACACAATTTGATAGAGAATAATATTACAAAATTATAGGAAGTGGAATGGATTAATTTGGAGCAAGTATGAATTTTCTAGAAATTTAACAAATTCTAACATTTATTTATGAATTAAAAATCAAATTTTGTTTTATTTTCTATGGTTTTTTTGTCCTCTGGACTCGGTCTCATTTTCCAGAAAGGTCAGGGGGCCTAGCGCAAGATTCCACAGACTCAAGGAGGGACTCGGGTGGACTGCGGGTTGAATCGTTAATAACTTAAGGTCTCTTTAGATAAATGCCACGCGAAGGGGTATCCCCGCGTACTGGCCGTCAGATTTCGCGCGGGTGGTATGGATTAGATCTGCGCGGATCAAACTCATAGCGCCGCAGAACCATCCGATTGGGGACCAACGGTAGGGATTTTAAATGTTAGGATCACTACACGTCCGTCCGTTTATGATCTAACGGCTAGGATCCGTTCCAGCGAAGGGTTACACATTGATCTAATCTACACCGTCCGTAACGGATCAGACGACAAGAGAGCTGTCTTCCTCCAGCCGCCAGGCTTACCGGCAACACCGCCGTCCAGCGCGGTGGCGCCATGATCGGATCTCCCAATTTCTCGGTACCACACGCAAAACACTAACTCGTAGGACACTACACGATGCCCATCGTCTGGCGAATGCTACGAACGGGCACGTACCTTCCAATTCACCGCGGACGAACCCAACCACGACGAGTAGTGGATTGGTGAGATTGGTTGGGCTCCAGCGAGAAATTCCCAACACCCTGGACGCTGCCGATGCCCGCCACTACGCTACAAACGGGCGGTTGCACTTGCGCTCCCCACTGAGCCCCACTGACCGAGACCCACACCTTTGAGCGCGCGAATACACGAACACACACACCCTCGTTCCGCCCGACTCGACGGTGCACCCTCTTAATGGTTTCGGTTGTTGCGGTATGGTGAGTAAGGGAAGAAGTCAACCTCGACGCATCGTATTTATGGCCCGAGAAGCCATGACTCTATCCCAAGGCGCACGGACTCCATCACCCGATTCTCAGGCCGCACCAAACGGAGCCGCTCCAACAGAACGTCCGTGAGATGGGGAAGACCGATCTGACCAACGGGGTCCATGTGTCGGTGGCAGTCACGGAAGAGCTACACGCGCGGTGACTGGCTGACCAGTGGGTCCATCAACGCAGAGAGATGCCCATGGAGCGACCCGAGCAGCTAACCTACGCGACTGACAGGTGGGTCCCTGATGTCGACGCCTGTTTCCCAGTCGGGCTTTGGGCGCCAGATTCACTAATGGGCTGAACGCGGTTAAGCCAGCCCAGTTGGGTTAGACCCCCTTTTTTATTTTAGTTCCTTTTATTTCTCCCTTTTCTCTATTAATTTTTCTTATTTTTGAATCTCAATTGGGATTTCAAATTTGTGGTGGATTTGTACTCAAATTTCTGAATATATAATTTGAATAAATTATTGTGGAATAAATTTATCCATTTATAAATTTATTTTTGTATTGTATAGTATTTTCTTTTTCCTTCTCCCTTTCAACCCTAATTCTCAATTTAGGATTCAAACTTCATCTCAAGTCATTGTTTTATTTTTTTACTAGCATTATTATTGTTATTATTTTAATGCACAAGCAAACAAAACTCCAAAGGATACACAAGTTATTTGAGTGTCTTTTGTTGCCCATTTATTCTTGTTAAGTAGGGTGTCCACATAAAATGATGCACATAGATGACTCACAAATATATAAAGGAATGAAATTTCTCTTTTTAGATTTTTTTTACAAAGTGGGTATTACAAATCCTACCCCCTTAAAAAGAATCTCGTCCTCGAGATTTAGGAAGGACTAGGGAAAAGATGGGGAAAATCTATGCGAAGCTCTTCTTCTCTCTCCCAAGTAGCTTCATCTTCTCCGTGGTGACTCCATTGTACTTTGCACATCTTTATTACCTTATTTCTTGTAACTCGAGTCAAAGTGTCAAGAATCTTGATAGGGTACTCGGCATAAGTCAAATCATCTTGAACACTAAGGTCCTCCATTGGTAGCTGCTCCTTAGGTACCCTGAGACATTTCTTCAGCTGGGATACATGGAATACATCATGTACATCTGCCAGGTGATCGGGTAGTTCTAGCTGATATGCAACTTCTCCCACTCGCTTTAAGATCAAGAAAGGTCCGATGAAGCGAGGGGACAACTTTCCTTTAACTTTAAATCTCCTCATACCCCGGATTGGTGACACCTTCAGATACACGTGATCACCCTCCTTAAACTCCCTTAGTCTTCTCCGGGTATTAGCATAGCTCTTCTGTCTTGATTGTGCAATTCTCAAATTCTCTCTTATCATTCGAACTTGTTCCTCTGCCTCTTGTATAAGTTCAGGCCCAAAGAACTGTCTTTCTCTAGTCTGATCCCAATATAGAGGAGTCCTGCACTTCCTGCCATATAGAGCCTCAAATGGTGACATCTTCAAACTGGCTTGGTAACTATTATTATAAGAGAACTCCGCATATGGTAAGCTCTTATCCCAACTTCCACCATGTTTAAGAGCACAAGCTCTTAACATATCCTCTAGTACTTGGTTAGTCCTCTCTGTCTGCCCATCGGTCTGAGGATGGTAGGCCGAACTAAAATTCAACTGTGTATCCAAGCTCTCATGCAACTTCTTCCAAAACCGATAAGTAAACTGTGATCCTTGGTTAGACACGATCTTCTTAGGCACTCCATGTAGACAAACTATCCGAGTCATATACAATTCTGCTAGCTTAGCTCCCGTGTAATTTGTCGGGTACCGTAATTAGGGGTACCCCCAACACTCCTAAACACAGCTGATAAACACCTTCAGAACAAACCATAAAGACTGACAGTTCGGGTCAAAGTCAAAGCTTCGTCTACCAAGGGACGCGATCTCGCCTTGGTCGAGCCCGGCCTCAGGCAGGAACAGTAGTCCCAGACGAATTCACGACTCGACCGAGGGTCTCCTCAGGCAGTGAGCACACCCTCGGCTCAGCCAAAGGCAAGCCTTGTCGTGCAAGCGACCTTGGCCAAATTGCCTTACCAGCCGACCGAATTGCATGCGCATTTAATGCTGGGATCGCCTGACACCTTATCCTGACACGCGCGCCTCAGTCGGTAAGGTCGAAGTGACCGCAGTCACTTCGCCCTTTCACTGACCGATCTAACAGGAAAACAGCGCCGCCCGCCCCGCTCCGGTTGCTGTGCCAACCACCCGAGTGAAACCGACAACAGTCGAGTTCAGCCTTGGGCGCAACAGGAAGCTCCGCCTCACCCGACCTTAGGCCTCGGCCTCGGCCTCAGCCTCGGGAGGAGATCTCCGCCTCGCCCGACCCCAGGGCTCGGCCTCAGCCTCAGCCTCGGGAAGAGTCACGTCCTCGCCCGACCCTGGGCCTCGGCCTCAGCCTCGGCCTCGGAGGAGCCGTCGCCTCGCCCGACCTCAGGCTCAGATCGACCACGCCACAAGGGATACATCATTACCCTACTCCTAGCTAGCTCAGGCTACGAAGGAACAAGACCGGCGTCCCATCTAGCTTACCCCGGTAACAGGCAATGATGGTTCCCCGCATGCGTCCATGACGTCGGTGGTTCTCAAGCCCCTACAGAAGCAAGGAGACGTCAGCAGGATCCATGTAGCGCCAACAGCTGTGCTTCTACATGGCTCATGCACTTCTCCAACGGACACGTTAACACATGCATAGCGACCAGACACTTCCCCGCTGGCCACGTAGCACATAGCTACACCCCTATTGTACAGCTGGGCCATCTTCTTATGTCTATAAAAGGGGATGTCCAGGAGCACGGCAAAGGGAGAGGAGGGACGCATGGCAGGAGGACGAGTAGACGCACGACAAAGGGACGGGAGAAGACGAGCAGGGCTGGACCCTCTCTCTCTCTCTCGTGCTCGCTCTCTCGCTCTCGCTCTCTCGCAACGCTGGTAACCCCTACTACGAGCACCCAGGTGCAGGATAATACAAGTCCCATTCCCCCTTGTGTTCCATCTCGCACCAACCCATCTGGGCAGGGACACACAGCGACAAATTTACTAGTCGGTCCAGGGACCCCCCGGGTCCGAAACGCCGACAGTTGGCGCACCAGGTAGGGGCCTGCCACGTGTTAACGAACACTTTCCCGTTGAGTCCCACATGGGTAGACTTCAGCAACCTCTTCAGCCCAGGACGGTGCTCCGCTTCGGGAGTCTCGAGTTCATGTCCCTCGACGGCCGCTACAACATGGTACTTGTAACACCCCTGGTGTTACTGTAACTAAAACTTGAGCATAACATCATGAACATCAGCATTTCATGTGTTTGACACACTTAGAGTGCATTCACTAGGTAAAAATTTCAAGCAAGTTGTATTGTTATGACATTTTGCATATAAGACCCTAGTGTAGAGTACTTAACTCTAAATGGGGGTTAGAAGGGCAAAACAGGGACTAAATAGAGAAAACCCCAAATATTAAGTGAAATAATCATAAAAAGTTACCAAGGATAGACCTACATTGCATTTACACCCCTGAGATACCAGAAACCCTAATTGAAACCCTGGAAAACCCTAAATCCAAACCCTAGGGGGTTAAGTGCAAAATTAGTCCACTTTTGGACTAAAGTGCAAAAACCATGATAAATGAATATCCTAAGTCATTTGGTTCACAAATGTGTGGATTTGTAAGCTAAATCTTGGAATTTGGACTTATTTGCAAAATGGACCTCATTTGAGTTCTATGCTAAGTCTGAATTTCAGTGTTTGAGCTCAACTTTGAGCCCTTGTAACTTCCAAATTATTGAGGTTTTGCCCTAGGTCACCACATAAACTATGTAGATCTATCTTAGGTGAACAATTTTGCTTAAGAATGTAAGCAAAGTTTTTATGAAGAAATTGGAGATAATTAAGTCTAAAGTCTGGCTGTCAGACTGATAAAGTCTGAATTTCAGACTGACAGAGCAATCACAGAGACTTTGGGCATGAATTTTGGCATGATCCAATAAGAATTTGCTTAGGATTACTATGACAATATTGTAGCTGGTATGTAACTCTACAACTTTGATGCAGAGATTTGGGCAGGTTGCTATAGAAATCTGAGAGAAAATGGGCCCTAAACCCTGACTGTCAGGTGCACTGAAAGAGACTCGCCATAGTACAGTGACCTGATGTGGATCAGACCGCCAGCGCCAACAATCTCACCACCGACGATACCTCCGCCGTGATTCGTGTCGCCGGCAGTTGGATTCGTGCACAGGGTTAGTGGATAGCACTTGGGATCAAGTAAGGGTCCTCGTCGTGGATAAGTCCGGCTAATAAACAATTCCGGCCGTCGTACCATGTTCACCGCGGCGAAAACCGATAAGAACCCCGGTGACTGCCGTCGCACGGCCTTGCGCCACGTATCTGAACACTTCCGTCGCAACATCGCGACTCTCTATAACCGTCTAATCATCGACGGTGAGTTCGCCACGACGGAGGACACCAATACACTGCGCCAGTGCTCTTCTCCTTCTCCGGCCGCCAGCACTGCTCGGCCAAATTGAGTGCCACCGCTCTTCCCTCCTATAAATTGAAGCCACGACGAGCTCCGTAGGATAGTTAAGCATCCAGCCACCAAGAATCACCAGCAATCGTTCACTGCAGAGCACCAATTCCGGATTTCCCCCAATTTAGTTTTCCGCCACCGTGAAAACGACCTCGCCGTGGCCAGCTCAGCTCAGGTCAATTCAAGTCTCTCCATGGCTTGTTCTAGCATCCCTAGGTCCTCCTTAAGCTCTTCGACCCCTTCAATTGAACTGGACCATCACCTATCGCCGGGAACACGTTCCTTTGTCCGCATGGTCTTCGGTCACCGTGGCCAGGGCAAATTAGGTTACCAATCTTCAAATTAAGTTGGGGGAAACACTCGGGGAAGGTTCAATTCGGCGATAGCCGCTCGGGAGCACCGGTCGTTGCGTGAATCCACCGGCACAACCTCACCGGAGTTCATCCCCTGCGCTGCCCGTCGTCGTGGACCTCGGGCGGTAAAGGAATAGAACCTCAAGGGCTTTTCTACAAACTGTCAGCGACTTAGGAAAATAGTGAAAGAACCTGCTTCGAGTTAAACCAGAACGCCGAGGGCCTTTCCGCAAGGCTGCCAGCACGGGCACGGGCGCGCGCGCGTTTCTATGTGGCCTTGGGCCGTCTGGGCTAGAATCAGCCCAGTACTGTTGAAGCTTTTCCTTTTTCTTTTTTAGTAGAACTTTAAAAAGCTGTAGAAAATTATAGAAAAATCCTAAAAATGGCAAACTAATTTTCCTAGACTCCTTATTTTCCATAGTATTTAATAAAAATAGATGACTGATTTTTAGAACAAATAGGTAATTTTGGAGTATTTAAAATAGCTTAAAACATTGCTTCTGTTTTTTAGAAAATAGATAATAAATCCAAAAATGCCCAAACTTTTTATATGAACTTAAAACATTATTTAGAAGCTTTGGGTAGAATTTGGTTTGATTTGGACCTTGTTTGATAATTAGAACCCAAAACCCCCACCCCTTGCTCTTTGAACTTCACTGTTGACTCCGGAAACCCTAGGTTCTCGGAGTTCCGTGAAGGAAAATTGTATTCAAGAACTTTAGATAATAAATTCTTATTATCTTTGCACTCTCATGAGCATTACATGACATTCATTCTTATACATGTATATATATGGCTATATCTAGAAAACGAAGAAGAAGTTGAGGTAGAAGAGGAGAAGACTTCACCACCACCTGTGGAACCTCAGGCAGGGAATTGTTTTTACTTTGACATCTGTGGATCCGTGCCTAACTCACCTATAAACGAAGGAAAGCCCCGGTGCATTTGCCACCTCCTTGTGATTTAAAGATCTTTATCACTTGCTTGTTGCATTAGGTGATAGGAGTTGATTGATAAAACAATTCCTGCATTACCTTCCTTGAGTTTGATTACCTTCCTTGATCACCTGTTTTACAAAAGATTTTGATGCTTAGCCTTGCTTTAGAAAAACAAATGTTTTGTTTTTACCAAAGGTGATATGGCAAAGGTGGGTGGGATGTTTTTGAAAACAAAACTTGATGCTGGACTCATCATGGCCGTGATGGGTTCAACATCAGAAAAGATGTACCTCTGCCAGGTACCAAGCTTTGGATTTGAAATGATTAAGCTGAGACCGGGCGGGTCACTTGCACGAGAAAGGAGTCTCGGTGTAGTGTCTCCGTCTGAGTCGATTAAGGACCGTCTCGATGTAGGCTTGATGACTGAGGACCCTTTAACTGGTCACATGCCTCGTCATGGGTAAGCCTTGCCTCGGGCAGACTAAGGCCAGAATAAGATAACACGCAATGGGTGTGGAGCGGTGGCGAGAGTAGCGTGTACCCTCCATAGCAAGAGGCTGGACGGTGGTGTATCTGTGCTCTCGGTTGACGTGAACCTGATCTGGTCTTAAGAACCCCGGTGGCGGGTTGACATATGCAAGGGTTAAGTGCTACATATGTCGTGTGATTGGAGATCCTCAGCTGAGTATAATTGATTTGGATCGCCGTACCTTCGCGGTTATGAAGACTTGGTCACTACCCTATACGTAGAACTCCAGTAAAGATAAAGGCTTGTTAAGAAATTGGCTAGTGCAGGTCAAGTGTTTGAACTAGGGTAGAAAGAACTCTAGATGCAGGTAATTTTACCTAACCTGACAATAAAACTGGACTTTTAAGGATCCACTTTTAGTAAGCATTTCTGCAAAACAGAGTCTTTGATTATTGAGAAACCTTACTTTGACTCCCTTATCACCAGCATACCCTTGAGAGTCTTTTCTTTAGTCAGGTAAGTCTTGCTGAGTAATTCCATACTCAGGGTTTTATTCCCTATTGTTTTTAGGTGAGGAAGCAACAAACTTTTGTTGTTTCTGTTCCAAGGTGGTTCCTAAAGAAGAAAAGCAAGAGTAAAGCTGCGGGAGGAAGAGTTCCTCCATAAAAACTTTTGTTTAAAACTTATTTGGAGGGGTTTTTGCCTCCCTTGGTGTGTAATAATACTACTCTGCACTCATAGCTATATCCTAGTCTGTAATATATAACCTTGTCTTACTTTTTAAATAAAGGTAAGTTTATGTAATCGCTTCCGCATTTTAGTATCTTCGATGATCTGTAATGTCTGCGTGACGGGTGAAACGCTCTTGGGAAAGGTAAGAAAAGCAGATACCGAACTTGTCAAGTGATTCAGGGGCACCTACAGGGTTGTCTGAGGTCCGTTGGACAAGGACAACTGTATGTGGGCCTAATGACTTGGGAGGTTCCGTCACAGCTGGTATCGGAGCGAAGCCCTTCTCTGCAGATATTATGAGGCATTTTCAAAAGGAATTTTCTAAAGACTCATCTTCAAAAATTCCTTCCCTTCTTATCTATTATATCTGAAGAGTTTATCTTAAAGACCGGATAGTAAAGAGTGCAACATATAGAAGGTGTGAATCAACTAAGGTTGATTCTGTAATTACACATGCATCATGATAAGAACTATGTTAATAAAATTTTCCCCCTTAGAAAAATGCCACCGCGCATGAGGAAAACCGCGCGCAAGCATACTGGCCCAATTGGTGTGCCACGTCATCAACTTGCCCCAAGACACGAGGATAGCAGTAGTGGGAGTAATGATCCGATCGGAGATCTTGAAGCGCAAGTGAATCAACTTCAAACAGAACTCCGACGCAGGACTGACATCTGGGTTGCGGATGGCGATAGAATCAATGAATTAAGAAGCGACATCCGCTGCCTGCAAGATCAACTCGTAGATCGAGATTTAGCACTCGATTGGGCGGTTCAGTCTCGTTCGATTGCCTGGGCTAAGGAGGCAAAAGCTCGAGCCCGAGTCGAAGAACTTAGCTCAGCTATTGATAACCTGCAGGCTTATTGCAATACTCTACATGAAGAAGTTCATGTACTGTATTCACAATTGCACCCTAGTGTACCTGCGGATCCTGTCGGGGCAGAAGCCGGACCTTCTCATGTAGCGGGAGAAGCTTTTGGTGGCGAATTGGACCTTTTCAGGCCCCTCCCTCCATGAAGTTGGTCGATGAGTGGTCTCCTACGCCCGACAGTGAGGCTACCAAGAGTGATAGGAAGTAGGAATAGTATAGTTGTAGAAATAGTAGTGTTATTGTATAATGGGTACTGTACTCCTGTTGTAAAAATTCGAGTCTGTAACATTACTCTTTTTAGTAATGTAAAATGGATGGTTTTCTTTGGCATAACATATTGTTTTCAAATGTTTGTTGCCACAGATGCCTTCCCGGACTCATGCTCAAGATGGGGCTAGTACCTCTCGTGGGAGGGAGGCAACGCCAAACCCACCTCCAGTCCCTCCCACACTTGTCGAGGCTATCACCGCCTTGGTAAACGCTACGGCAGATAATACCCGTTTCCTACGGGAGATGGCGGGTCAGCAACTTCAACAACAAGGCGGGCGGGGCTATCCACAAGGGCTCCGTGAGACATCTTATTTGGACTTCTCCGAAACGCGTCCACCGTTGTTCGTCAAGGCAGAAGACCCTTTGGAGGCAGACGAGTGGATCCGCGTCATTGAGCAGAAATTTGGACTTCTTCGGTGTTCTGAAACCCAGAAGCCCCTGTTCACAGCCCAGCAACTGCGTGGCCCACCTGGTGGGGAAACTTTGTGGCCGTTCAGCCGGCCAATCATCAGATAACCTGGGATGAATTCAAGCTAGCCTTCAGAGAGCATTATATACTTGAAGGGGTACTTCACATGAAACAAGAGGAATTCATGAAGCTGAAGCAAGGAGGGGATACTGTTAATCAGTATCTCAATAAATTTAATCACTTGTCCGAGTATGCAATCGACCAAGTTAACACTGATTTGAAGAAGAAGAATTGTTTTATGAGAGGTTTAAATGATTGGATGCAAAGGAAAATGGCTACTTGCATCGACCTCACATATGGAAGGGCTGTCAGCATAGCGTTGGCAGTCGAATCTAAATATACAAGTTCTGGAAAAACCAAGGGGAGTGGAGGCAACAGGTCTAGTCAGGGCCCCGAGAAAAGGCAACGGTTAGTTATCCGGCCTTTTAATCAGGGTCGTTCTTCATCACGTCCACCCTCCTTCCCATTCAAACAGCTAGTGTTCATCCGTCCCAATGCTGCCCCCACTGCAACAAGTCAGCCGGGTGCCCCTGGCACTCGATTCCCTGCCCTTCCCAGTTCGTCAACGGGATGTTTCAATTGCAGAAAATTTGGGCATTTAATTAAGGATTGCCCTTACCCGAAGCAGAATCGCACAAACAATCAACAAGGTACTGGGATTCTTCTCAAGCCAAGGGAAATGCGGGCAAAAATACAAAGAAGACAGGACGAATTTACTACACTCAAGTGGCCACCACACCGGACGGTGAACCGGTAATGATGGGTACGTTCCTTGTGGCCAATCATCCCGCAATTATTCTCTTTGATTCTGGTGCTTCACATACATTCATCAGTAAGAAATTTGTGGAGCAACATTGCATTTCATACCATGAATCAAAAGAAGGGTTTAAAATTTAGTCACCTGGGGGACAAATCTTTACTAGGGAAGTGGCTTTCCAAGTGCCCGTAACATTGGCTGGACGGGACTTTCCTACTAATATGATTGTTCTGAAAGGCCAAGACATAGATGTGATTTTGGGCATGAATTGGTTGGCCCGACATAAAGCAACCCTCAACACTGATCAGAGAACCATCAGGTCGAGTCATAACCAAGAAGAAATTCTTTTGTCTATCCCCATTCCAACGAAAACTACTGGCAGAGTTTATGAAGCCATTATACCGGGGATCAAGGATATTCCGGTAGTATGCGAGTTCCCAGATGTCTTTCCAGAGGATTTGTCTGGATTGCCACCCGAAAGAAATGTAGAGTTTGTAATTGAGTTAAAGCCCGGTACGGCTCTCATTTCTAGAAGATCGTACCGAATGCCTCCAAATGAGCTGGCAGAACTGAAGATTCAATTACAAGATCTACTAGAGAAAGGGTTTATCCGGCCAAGCTCGTCACCATGGGGTTGTCCAGCTATATTCGTTAAGAAGAAGGATCAAACATTGCGGATGTGTGTGGATTATCGACCCCTTAATGAGGTCACTATCAAGAACAAGTACCCTCTTCCGCGGATTGACATTCTATTTGATCAACTAACTGGAGCGAGGGTATTCTCCAAGAGTGATCTTAGATCGAGCTACCATCAGATCCGTATTCGGCCCGAGGATATACCAAAAACCGCATTCACTACGCGGTACGAATTATTTGAATACCTGGTAATGTCTTTCGGACTGACCAATGCTCCGGCCCACTTCACTTATTTGATGAACTCGGTATTTATGCCCGAGTTGGACAAGTTTGTGGTGGTCTTCATAGATGATATTTTAATATATTCAAAGAATGAAGAGGAGCATGCTCAACATTTACGGATCGTGTTGACGCGCTTAAGAGAACACAAATTATATGCCAAGTTCAGTAAGTGCGCGTTTTGGCTAGAAGAAATTCAATTTCTGGGACATGTTCTATTTGCCAGGGGGATTGCGGTAGATCCCAGCAAGGTCAAGGATATCTTGGAGTGGAAACCCCCAACCACTGTTCATCAAGTTCGAAGTTTCCTTGGACTGGCTGGTTATTACCGCCGATTTATACCAGATTTTTCTAAGCTTGTGTAACCAATCACAAGTCTATTGAAGAATGAGACTAAATTCAATTGGTCTTCAAAGTGTAATGAAGCTTTTGAGAAATTGAAGACATTATTAACCACTGCTCCGGTATTGGCTCAACCGGACATTAATAAGCCCTTTGATGTGTATTGTGACGCATCAGGCAGTGGGCTCGGCTGCGTATTAATGCAAGAAGGCCGAGTAATTGCGTATGCTTCAAGGCAGTTGCGCCGGCATGAGGAGCATTATCCCACTCATGATCTGGAGCTAGCTGCAGTGGTTCATGCCCTAAAGATATGGCGTCATTATTTGCTGGGGAATGTCTATCATATTTATACAGACCATAAGAGTTTGAAGTACATCTTTACCCAGTCTGAGCTCAATATGAGACAAAGGAGATGGCTCGAGCTTATTAAAGATTATGAACTTGAGATCCATTATCACCCAGGCAAAGCAAATGTAGTGGCAGATGCACTCAGTCGCAAGGCTTCCTGCCATTGCCTAACAATGAGAACTTCTGACATTACATAATGCCAGGAGATGGAAAATTTGAACCTGGGAATGATTCAACATGGGACTTCAAATCACTTGAAGCTGGAGTCAGTCATCTTACAAAGGATAATTGACGCACAGAAAAATGATAAGGGTATGAAACATATACGTGAGAAGATAAGGGCTGGAAAGGCCAATTGTTTCAGAGAAGACAGCCAAGGTGTGGTATGGTTCAACAACCGCATAGTGGTGCCGAAAAGTGAAGAAGTCCGCCAGCAAATTTTAGACGAAGCACATCTTAGTCGTTATTCTATTCATCCCGGAAGCACTAAGATGTATCAAGATCTGAAACAGCGTTATTGGTGGACGAAGATGAAGATTGAAATTGCACGCTATGTGGCTTGGTGTGACACTTGTAAACGTGTCAAGGCCATACACCTGAAAGCTGCCGGTCCATTACAATCTTTACCAATACCAACATGGAAATGGGAAGATATTAGTATGGACTTCATTGTGGGATTACCCAGAACAACAAAAGGCTTTGACTCTATTTGGGTTATCATTGATCGACTTACAAAGATCGCCCACTTCCTTCCAGTCAAAGTAAAATATCCCGTCATCACCTATGCAGAGCTGTACATTGCTCGCATCCTCACTTTGCACGGAATTCCGAAGACTATAGTGTCGGATCGTGGACCTCAATTCGTATCCAAATTCTGGGAAGAACTTCATAAATCCCTGGGTACCAAATTGCTCCACAGTTCGGCCTATCATCCTCAAACAAGTGGGCAGACTGAGAGGGTCAATCAGATACTCGAAGATATGTTGCGAGCATGTGTGTTGGAGTTCCCACAAAAATGGGATGAATGTTTACCATTAGCGGAGTTCTCGTATAATAATAGCTATCAAGAAAGTATCAAGATGGCACCCTTCGAAGCTTTATATGGATGACGATGTCATACTCCGCTAAATTGGTCTGAACCTGGTGAAAGGTACTTCTTCAGGCCTAATATGGTGAAAGAGACCGAAGAAAAGGTTCGGAAAATAACTCATAATTTGAAGAAAGCTCAAGCTCGTCAGAAAAGTTATGCAGACAAACGGTGGATGCCCTTATATTTTCTGGTGGGAGACTATGTCTACCTAAAGGTCTCACCAATGAAGGGCGTATCGCGTTTCAGGGTTAAAGGGAAACTTGCACCACGATATATTGGTCCTTTCCTCATTCTTGAAAGATATCGGCCAGTGGCGTATCGACTTCAACTACCTGAAACCTTGTCTGCTGTGCATAATGTGTTCCACGTGTCTCAATTGAAGAAATGTCTTCGGGTTCCAGATCGAACCATTGAAGTGACAGATGTTGTCCTAGAGCCAGACTTGACATATTCTGAGCACCCTATTCAAGTCTTGGATCAAAAGGACAGGATTACCCGAAGAAAAACTCTTAAGTTTTACAAGATACAGTGGAACCAACATTCTGAAGATGAGGCTACTTGGGAAACTCAAGACTTCTTAGATAAGAATTTCCCTGGCTTTTTAGCCTCTTGTAATTTGTAAAGTGTATACAATTGTTGTAAAGGAGTGAGCCCCAAACCCACCCCTGCCTTGTACCAAAACTCAGGAAATAAAAACGTGAAGCATTTCCTTTTCCATTACTTACCCTAGGACTTTTAATCTCGGGACGAGATTCTTTTATGGGGGGAAGGATGTAACACCCCTAGTGTTACTGTAACTAAAACTTGAGCATAACATCGTGAACATCAGCATTTCATGTGTTTGACACACTTAGAGTGCATTCACTAGGTAAAAATTTCAAGCAAGTTGTATTGTTATGACATTTTGCATATAAGACCCTAGTGTAGAGTACTTAACTCTAAATGGGGGTTAGAAGGGCAAAACATGGACTAAATAGAGAAAACCCCAAATATTAAGTGAAATAATCATAAAAAGTTACCAAGGATAGACCTACATTGCATTTACACCCCTGAGATACCAGAAACCCTAATTGAAACCCTGGAAAACCCTAAATCCAAACCCTAGGGGGTTAAGTGCAAAATTAGTCCACTTTTGGACTAAAGTGCAAAAACCATGATAAATGAATATCCTAAGTCATTTGGTTCACAAATGTGTGGATTTGTAAGCTAAATCTTGGAATTTGGACTTATTTGCAAAATGGACCTCATTTGAGTTCTATGCTAAGTCTGAATTTCAGTGTTTGAGCTCAACTTTGATCCCTTGTAACTTCCAAATTATTGAGGTTTTGCCCTAGGTCACCACATCAACTATGTAGATCTATCGTAGGTGAACAATTTTTCTTAAGAATGTAAGCAAAGTTGTTATGAAGAAATTGGAGATAATTAAGTCTAAAGTCTCGCTGTCAGACTGATAAAGTCTGAATTTCAGACTGACAAAGCAATCAAAGAGACTTTGGGCATGAATTTTTTCATGATCCAATAAGAATTTGCTTAGGATTACTATGACAATATTGTAGCTGGTATGTAACTCTACAACTTTGCTGCAGAGATTTGGGCAGGTTGCTATAGAAATCTGAGAGAAAATGGGCCCTAAACCCTGACTGTCAGGTGCACTGAAAGAGACTCGCCATAGTACAGTGACCTGATGTGGATCAGACCGCCAGCGCCAAAAATCTCACTGCCGACGATACCTCTGTCGCGATTCGTGTCGCCAGTAGTTGGATTCATGCACAGGGTTAGTGGATAGCACTTGGGATCAAGTAAGGGTCCTCGCCGTGGATAAGTCCGGCCGATAAACAATTCCGGCCGTCGTACCATGTTCACCATGGTGAAAACCGATAAGAACGCCGGTGACTGCCGTCGCACGGCCTTGCGCCAAGTATCTGAACACCTCCGTCGCAGCACCGTGACTCCCTATAACCGTCTAATCGTCGACGGTGAGTTCGCCACGACGGAGGACACCAATCCACTGCGCCAGTGCTCTTCTCATTCTCCGGCCGCCAGCATTGCTCGGCCAAATTGAGTGCCACCGCTCTTCCCTCCTATAAATTGAAGCCACGACGAGCTCCGTAGGATAGTTAAGCATCCAGCCACCAAGAATCACTAGCAATCGTTCACTGCAGAGCACCAATTCTGGATTTCCCCCAATTTAGTTTTCAGCCACCATGAAAACGACCTCGCCGTGGCCAGCTCAGCTCAGGTCAGTTCAAGTCTCTCCGTGGCTTGTTCTAGCATCCCTAGGTCCTCCTTAAGCTCTTCGACCCCTTCAATTGAACTGGACCATCACCTATCGCCGGGAACACGTTCCTTTGTCCGCATGGTCTTCGGTCGCCGTGGCCAGGGCAAATTAGGTTACCAATCTTCAAATTAAGTTGCGAGAAACACTCGGGGAAGGTTCAATTCGGTGATAGCCGCTCGGGAGCACCGGTCGTTGCGTGAATCCACCGGCACAACCTCATCGGAGTTCATCCCCCGCGCTGCCCATCGTCGTGGACCTCGGGCGGTAAAGGAATAGAACCTCAAGGGCTTTTCTGCAAACTGTCAGCGACTTAGGAAAATAGTGAAAGAACCTGCTTCGAGTTAAACCAGAACGTCGAGGGCCTTTTCGCAAGGCTGCCAGCGCAGGCGCGGGCGCGCACGCGTTTCTGTGTGGCCTTGGGCCGTCTGGGCTAGAATCAGCCCAGTACTGTTGAAGCTTTTCCTTTTTCTTTTTCAGTAGAACTTTGAAAAGCTGTAGAAAATTATAGAAAAATCCTAAAAATGTCAAACTAATTTTCCTAGATTCCTTATTTTCCATAGTATTTAATAAAAATAGTTGACTGATTTTTAGATCAAATAGGGAATTTTGGAGTATTTAAAATAGCTTAAAACATTGCTTCTGGATTTTTAGAAAATAGATAATAAATCCAAAAATGCCCAAACTTTTTATATGAACTTAAAACATTATTTAGAAGCTTTGGGTAGAATTTGGTTTGATTTGGACCTTGTTTGATAATTAGAACCCAAAACCCCCACACCCTGCTCTTTGAACTTCACTGTTGACTCCAGAAACCCTAGGTTCTCGGAGTTCTGTGAAGGAAAATTGTATTCAAGAATAGATAATAAATTCTTATTATCTTTGCACTCATGAGCATTACATGACATTCATTCTTATACAGGTATATATATGGCTATATCTAGAAAACGAAGAAGAAGTTGAGGTAGAAGAGGAGAAGACTTCACCACCACCTGTGGAACCTCAGGCAAGGAATTGTTTTTACTTTGACATCTGCGGATCCGTGCCTGACTCACCTATAAACGAAGGCAAGCCCCGGTGCATTTGCCACCTCCTTGTGATTTAGAGATCTTTATCACTTGCTTGTTGCATTAGGTGATAGGAGTTGATTGATAAAACAATTCCTGCATTACCTTCCTTGAGTTTGATTACCTTCCTTGATCACCTGTTTTACAAAAGATTTTGATGCTTACCTTGCTTTAGAAAAACAAATGTTTTGTTTTTACCAAAGGTGATATGGCAAAAGTGGGTGGGATGTTTTTGAAAACAAAACTTGATGCTGGACTCATCATGGCCGTGATGGGTTCAACATCAGAAAAGATGTACCTCTGCCAGGTACCAAGCTTTGGATTTGAAATGATTAAGCTGAGACCGGGCGGGTGACTTGCACGAGAAAGGAGTCTCGGTGTAGTGTCTCCGTCTGAGTTGATTAAGGACCGTCTCGATGTAGGCTTGATGACCGAGGACCCTTTAACTGGTCACATGCCTCGTCATGGGTAAGCCTTGCCTCGGGCAGACTAAGGCCAGAATAAGATAAGACGCAATGGGCGTGGAGCGTGTACCCTCCGTAGCAAGAGGCTGGACGGTGGTGTATCTGTGCTCTTGGTTGACGTGAACCTGATCTGGTCTTAAGAACCCCGGTGGCGGGTTGACATATGCAAGGGTTAAGTGCTACATATGTCGTGTGATTGGAGATCCTCAGCTGAGTATAATCGATTCGGATCACCGTACCTTCGCGGTTATGAAGACTTGATCACTGCCCTGTACGTAGAACTCCAGTAAAGATAAAGGCTTGTTAAGAAATTGGCTAGTGCAGGTCAAGTGTTTGAACTAGGGTAGAAAGAACTCTAGATGCAGGTAATTTTACCTAACCTGATAATAAAACTGGACTTTTAAGGATCCACTTTTAGTAAGCATTTCTGCAAAACAGAGTCTTTGATTATTGAGAAACCTTACTTTGACTTCCTTATCACCAGCATACCCTTGAGAGTCTTTTCTTTAGTCGGGTAAGTCTTGCTGAGTAATTCCATACTCAGGGTTTTATTCCCTATTATTTTTAGGTGAGGAAGCAACAAACTTTTGTTGTTTCTGTTCCAAGGTGGTTCCTAAAGAAAAAAAGCAAGAGTAAAGCTGCGGGAGGAAGAGTTCCTCCATAAGAACTTTTGTTTAAAACTTATCGGGAGGGGTTTTTGCCTCCCTTGGTCTGTAATAATACTACTCTGCACTCATAGCTATATCCTGGTCTGTAATATATAACCTTGTCTTACTTTTTAAATAAAGGTAAGTTTATGTAATCGCTTCCGCATTTTCGTATCTTCGATGATCTGTAATGTCGGCGTGACGGGTGAAACGCTCTTGGGAAAGGTAAGAAAAGCAGATACCGAACTTGTCAAGTGATTCAGGGGCACCTATAGGGTTGTTTGAGGTCCATTGGACAAGAACAACTGTAGGTGGGCCTAATGACTTGGGAGGTTCCGTCATAGTACTCCTCCCCTCGCAGCACGACAACAACGATAGTCGGCTCGCCCGGCGGCGGCGAATTCGACGATGGCATCTCCCCGCGACGGAAGAGGAACACCCGGGTCGTCCCCGCCACTCTCCTCGCCGGAGGAGACGGAGACAGGGCAACCGTGGCCACGCAGGAGGCGGCACCTTATCAGTTGTCGAACCAGAGCGAGTCGACGATGCCGGCACTCCTCCGAGGGACATGTCGGGTGTTGTCCTCGCGCTTGAGACAACGACGAGCGTCGCTTCCCTGCAACGTGCCAGCCCCAAGCGGACTGATGATGCCGGCACCCTCGCAAAGTACCTGCTGGGCGTTACCCTCGTACCTGCGATGACGATGCGCTCTGTCCCCGACGCGACTTCACCACCATCCATCGACCAAGAGGTACCGTCCGTATTCCACCCTGTTCCCTTTCGATTCGGCTTCGATCCACCTAGCGACCCTGCTTCGGTGAGCGCTTTCGCAAGGGCGTATCCAGACCTTCCGGGGTACCATATGTGGTCAACCTGGGACCGACTGACAGCCATCTCAACCTCCGGACCGGCGGGTTCCGAGGAAGAGGACGACCCCGACTTCGGTTGGGATTTCTCTGGCCTCGGTGATCCCGGTGCCATGCGGGACTTCATGTCCGCATGTGACCACTGCCTCTCTGGTTGCTCTGACGATGGCCACGGCCTTGACGACGAGGGTTATGGCCCAAGTCGCGAATGTTTCCACGTCGATCAGGGAGATCACGACGAAGGCAACCACCTCGGCATGCCGGAGGTTGGTGATCCCCCTGGGCCCGCATCTCGCGTTGATATCCCGCGGGAGCTAGCTGTGGTCCGAGTCCCTGCGGGGGGTCAGGACACACAGCTCGAGCAAATCCGCGAGATGCAGGCCAAGGTCGATGAGGAAGCAGGTTGACTTGTGCAGCTCCGACGGAACATCGAGCAGGAGTGGGCAGGCCGAACACTCACCAGAGGAGCCCGTCATCGGGCCCGGGACGTCCAGCGCCGCATCGTTGACAATGCCAAGCAGCGCTGCCCTCGGCTGTCAGCGGGTCCGGCCAGGACCTAGCTGCAGCGGCGATGCTACTTCGAACCATGCCGGAGCCATCCACCACTGAGGGACGACATATCCAGGGCAAACTCAAGGATCTCCTGGAAGGTGCCGCAGTTCGACGAGCCGAGAGCTCTACCTCCCGAAGGCGAGCTGACCCCTCGGAGCATCACGCGGCGTCCTCCCAACGTATGCGGGAGGCCTCAGTCCATCCCGAGCGCACGTGGGACGAGGCACCTGCCGCCCGGGATCGTCTCGGCTACGAGCAACACCGTCGCGACCATCGAGCCCGCCTTGAGGAGAAGGTGCACCAAGGCTACCACCCCAGGCGCGGGGGACACTGCGATAGTGAGGAGGATCAGAGTCCCTCGCCCGAGCCACCCGGTCCGCAAGTCTTCAGCCGGGCCATACGACGAGCGCCGTTCCCCGCCTGGTTCCGAGCCCCGACTACCATCACCAAGTACTCGGGGGAGACGAGGCTGGAGTTGTGACTCGTGGATTACCGGCTGGCATGCCAGTTGGGAGGGGCAGATGACGACAACCTCATCATCCGCAACCTCCCCCTTTTCCTCTCCGACGCTGCCCGGGCCTGGCTAGAGCATCTACCTCCTGCGTAGATCTCCGACTGGGACGACCTGGTCAAAGCTTTCACGGGAAATTTCCAAGGCACGTACGTGCGCCCTGGGAACTCATGGGATCTCCGAAGTTGCCGCCAGCAGCTAGGGGAATCCCTCCGAGAGTACATCCGGCGGTTTTCGAAGCAGCGCACCGAGCTGCCCAACATTACCGACTCGGATGTCATCGGGGCTTTCCTCGCCGGCACCACTTGCCAAGACCTGGTGAGCAAACTGGGGCGCAAGACTCCCACCAAGGCGAGCGAATTGATGGATGTTGCCACCAAGTTCGCCTCGGGTTAGGAGGCAGTCGAAGCCATCTTTCGGAAAGACAAGCAGCCTCAGGGAGAGCCAAAGGAAGACGCCCTCGAGGCGTCCGCCCAGCGTGGCGTGAAGAAGAAGACCAGGAAGAAGGCGCAAGCAAAGTGCAACGCCGCTGACGCGAATCTCGTCGCTGCTGCCGAGCACAGGAACCCTCGGAAGCCTCCTGGAGGGGCCGGCGCGTTCGACAAGATGCTCAAGGAGCCATGCCCCTAAACCAGGGTCCCGTCAAGCACACCCTTGAAGAATGTGTCATGCTCCGGCACTACTTCCATAAGGCTGGGCCCCCGGCGGAAGATGGAAAGGGCCAAGGCAACAACAAGAAGGAGGGCGACAAGGAAGAGGAGTTCTCAGAGGTCCACAACTGCTTCATGATCTACGACGGGCAAGTGGCTAATGCCTTGGCTCGGCAGCGCAGGCAAGAGCGCCGGGAGGTCTGCTCGGTGAAGGTGGCAGCGCCAGTCTACCTAGACTGGTCCGACAAGCCTATCACCTTCAACCGAGGCGACCACCCCGACTTCGTGCCAAGCCCAGGGAGGTACCCGCTCGTCGTCGATCCGATCATCGGCAACGTTAGGCTCTCCAAGGTCCTCATGGATGGAGGCAGCAACCTCAACATCATCTACGCCGAGACCCTGGAACTCTTGGGGGTTGATCGGTCCGAGGTTCGAGCCGGTGCGGCACCCTTCCACGAGATCGCACCCGGAAAGCGTATCCTGTCCCTCGGGCAGATTGACTTACCCGTCTGCTTCAGAACTCCCTCCAACTTCCGAAAGGAAACCCTCACCTTTGAGGTGGTTGGGTTCCGAGGGACCTACCACAGCGGTGTTGGGAAGACCGTGCTACGCCAAGTTCATGGTCGTCCCCAACTACACCTACCTCAAGCTCAAGATGCCAGGCCCCAACAGGATCATTATCGTCGGATCCACATACCGCCACGCATACGAATGCGACATGGAATGCGTGGAGTACGCTGAGGCCCTCGCCGAGTCCGAGGCCCTCATCGCCGACCTAGAACGCCTCTCCAAGGAGGCGCCCGACGCGAAGCGACACACCGGCAACTTCGAACCAGTTGAGGCGGTTATGTCTATCCCTCTTGACCCCAGCAACGACGCCAGCAAGAAAGTCCGGATCGGCTCCGAGCTCGACCCCAAATAGGAAGCAGTGCTCGTCGACTTTCGCCGCGCAAACGCCGAAGTTTTTGCGTGGAGTCCCTCGGACATGCCAGGCATACCAAGGGAGGTCGCCGAGCACTCACTGGACATCAGAGCTGGAGCCTGACCCGTGAAGCAGTCCCTGCGCCGTTTTGATGAAGAAAAGCGCAGGGCCATAGGCGAGGAGGTCCACAAGCTACTGGCTGCAGGGTTCATCAAAGAGGTATTCCATCCCGAATGGTTAGCTAACCCTGTTCTTGTAAAGAAAAAGGGTGGGAAAATGGAGGATGTGCGTAGACTACACTGGTCTAAACAAAGCATGTCCAAAGGTTCCCTACCCTCTGCCCCGCATCGATCAAATTGTGGACTCCACTTCTGGGTGCGAAACCCTGTATTTCCTTTATGCCTATTCAGGCTATCATCAAATCAAGATGAAAGAGTCCGACTAGCTCGCGACTTCTTTTATCACACCTTTTGGCATGTATTGTTATACTACAATGCCATTTGGCTTGAGGAATGCAGGTGCCACCTACCAGAGGTGCATGAACCACGTGTTCGGAGAGCACATCGGCAGAACAGTCGAGGCTTACGTCGATGACATCGTGGTCAAGACAAAGAAAGCCTCCGACCTCCTCTCTGACCTTGAGACGACATTCAAGTGTCTGAGAGCGAAAGGCGTAAAACTCAATCCTGAGAAGTGTGTCTTCGGAGTCCCACTGGGCTTGCTCTTAGGGTTCATCGTCTCTGAGCGGAGCATAGAGGCCAACCCGGAGAAAATCACGGCCATCACCAACATGGGACCAATCAAGGATTTAAAAGGAGTACAGAGGGTCATGGGATGCCTTGCGGCCCTGAGCCGCTTCATCTCACGCCTTGGCAAAAAAGGATTGCCCCTGTACCGCCTCTTAAGGAAGGCCGAGCACTTCACTTGGACCCCCGAGGCCGAGGAAGCCCTCGGAAACTTAAAGGCACTCCTTGCCAATGCACCCATCTTGGTGCCCCCCGCTGCGGAGGAAGCCCTCTTGATTTACATCGCCGCAACCACTCAGGTGGTCAGTGCCGCGGTCATAGTCGAGAGACGAGAAGAAGGGCACTCACTGCTCGTCCAGAGGCCAGTCTACTTCATCAGCGAAGTGCTATCCGAGACCAAAATCCGCTACCCGCAGATCCAGAAGCTGTTCTACGCAGTGATTCTGACACGGCGAAAGTTGCGACACTACTTTGAGTCTCATCTGGTGACTGTGGTGTCATCCTTCCCCCTGGGAGAGATCATCTAGTCCCGAGAGGCCTCGGGTAGGATAGCAAAATGGGCAGTGGAACTCATGGGCGAAACACTTTCATTTGCCCCTCGGAAGGCCATAAAATCCCAAGTCCTGGCCGACTTCCTGGCTGAATGGACTGACACCCAACTACCGACGGCCCCAATACAGCCCGAACTTTGGACCATGTACTTCGATGGGTCGCTGATGAAAACCGGAGCAGGTGCGGGCTTGCTCTTCATCTCACCCCTCGGAGAACATGTTCGTTACGTACTGCGCCTTCATTTCCCGGCGTCAAACAACGTGGACGAGTACGAAGCCTTGGTTAATGGCCTATGCATCGCCGTCGAGCTAGGGGTTCGGCGCGTCAACACTCGTGGCGACTCGCAACTCGTCATTGACCAGGTCATAAAGAACTCCCACTGTCGCGACCAAAAGATGGAGGCCTACTGCGACGAAGTTCGGCGCTTGGAAGATAAGTTCTACGGGCTGGAACTCAACCATGTTGCTCGATGGTACAACGAAACCGCAGATGAGCTGGCAAAAATAGCCTCGGGGTGAACGACGGTTCCCCCGAACGTCTTCTTTAAGGATATATATCAGCCATCCGTCAAAGTCAACGACGCGCCCGAGCCCGAGGAGGCCTCGGCCTAGCCCGAGGTACCCTCGGCCGCCGAGGGTGAGGCCCTGCGTGTTGAGGGGGAGCGAAATGGGGTCACACCGGTCCTGAACTGGCAAACCCCATACCTGGAATATCTCCTCCGAGGAGAGCTGCCCCTCGACAAGGCTGAATCTCGGCGACTGGCTCGGCGCGCCAAGTTGTTCGTTTTGCTGGGTGATGAAAAGGAGCTATACCACCGCAGCCCCTCCGGCATTCTCCAATGATGCATATCCATTGCCCAAGGACAAGAGCTGTTACAAGAAATACACTCGGGGGCTTGTGGTCACCATGCAGCACCTAGAGCCCTCGTGGGAAACGCTTTCCGACAAGGTTTCTACTGGCCAACCGCAGTGGCCGACGCCTCTAGGACTGTACGCTCCTGCCGGGGGTGTCAGTTCTACGCGAGACAGACGCACCTGCCCGCTCATGCACTACAGACAATACCTATCACTTGGTCGTTTGCCGTGTGGGGTCTGGACCTCGTCGGTCCCTTGCAGAAGGCACCCGGGGGCTTCACGCACCTGCTGGTTGCCATCGACAAATTCTCCAAGTGGATTGAGGTCTGACCCTTAACCAGCATCAGGTCCGAGCAGGCGGTGGTGTTCTTCACAAATATCATCCATCGCTTTGGAGTCCCAAATTCCATCATCACCGACAATGGCACACAGTTCATCAGGAAAAAGTTCCTGGACTTCTGCGAGGACCACCACATCCGTGTGGACTGGGCCGCCGTAGCTCACCCGATGGCAAATGGGCAGGTGGAGCGCGCCAACGGTATGATTTTGCAGGGACTAAAGCCGAGGATCTACAACGACCTCAACAAGTTTGGCATGCGGTGGATGAAAGAGCTACCCTCGGTGGTCTGGAGTCTGAGGACGACGCCGAGCCGGGCCACGGGCTTCACGCCGTTTTTCCTAGTCTATGGGGCCAAGGCCATCCTACCCACGGACTTGGAATATGGTTCCCCGAGGACAAAGGCGTACGACGACCGAGGCAACCAGACCAGCCGAGAAGATTCCTTGGACCAGCTGGAAGAAGCTTGGAATGTGGCCTTAATACACTCGACACGGTATCAGTAGTCTCTGCGACGCTACCATGCCCGAAGGGTTCGGCCCCGAGACTTCCAAGTGGGAGACTTGGTACTTCGGCTGCAACAAGATGCCCGAGGACGCCACAAGCTTACTCCTCCCTGGGAGGGGCTGTTCATCATCGCCAAAGTTCTGAAGCCCGGGACATACAAGCTGGCCAACGATCAAGGCGAGGTCTACAACAACGCTTGGAACATCGAACAACTACGTCGCTTTTACCCTTAAAATGTTTCAAGTCGTTCATGTATCTCACTTTCTTTACATACACAAATAAAGTCTAACCATCAAGGGAGGATCGGCCTTGCCTCGGCAAAGCCCGACCCTCCCTCGGGGGCTAGAAGGGGGGAACCCCCTCTGCGTCAAAATTTTCTTCAGAAAAGTTTTCTGCCACAAAAAGTTTTCTACCAAAACAACTCTCGTGCTTTCCGACTATATCGATAACGGAACCCTGAAAACGAGCAGGAGAGACCTTGAACGGCAAGGCCGACCGAGCCGAGGGACTCCTACGCCTCCGGGATACGGATACCTCACTCATCACCTTCCGAGAAAAGTAACTCTCGCTCGGATAAGCGGTTCTGCTATCGAACAAGTCCTAATGCTCGGGTAGAAAACGACTTTCGTGCTTTCGACTATATCGATAGCAGGATCCTACAAACGAGTAAGAGAGCACGTAAACGGCAAGGCCGACCAAGCCGAGGGACTCCTACGCCTCCGGGATACGGATACCTCACTCATCACCTTCCGCGAAAAGTAACTCACGCTCGGATAAGCGATCCTGCTACCGAACAAGTCCTAACGCTCGGGTAGAAAGCGACTTTCGTGCATTTTCAACTATATCGATAACAGGATCCTAAAAACGAGCAAGAGAGCATGTAAACGGCAAGGCCGACCGAACCGAGGGACTCCTACGCCTCCGGGATACGGATACCTCACTCATCACCTTCCGCGAAAAGTAACTCTCGCTCGGATAAAGCGATTCTGCTACCGACGAACAAGTCCTAATGCTCGAAACGAGAAGAAAGAAAACACAGCTTGATAATCCAAACGCTAAATATGTTTAGGCCTCAGTGGCCGCAAAAAACATATGCATACTTCAGATGAACTGTTCCTGCAGGCTCAAACATTGGAAGGGGGAGGAGCAGCACCCTCGGTGTTGTTTCCACCCTTGGTGGAATCTGGCCCAGCCTCAGACCGCAGCACGAGCAGACACATCGGCTAGCCGCTCCATAGCCTCAGCCAGCTGTCCCCCGAGGATCTCAGCCCGGCTCACGGCTTCGGCAAACTGGCTCCAGGATTGGTCCCGCTCGCGGATGATCTGGCCAAACTCTAGCTGCCGCTGCTGCATCTCCTCAGCCTGGGAAGCCACCTGCTCCCACGCCGAGAAAGCCTCTGTCCGAGCCGACACCGCCCCTGTCCATGCCACCGCTGCCTCCAGCTTCAGCTCACCGCAGAGCGGCCGAAGGTTCTAAAACCGGGCGAGAGAGACCTTGAACGGCAAGGCCGACCGAGCCGAGGGAATCCTATGCCTCCGGGATACGGATACCTCACTCGTCACCTTCCGCGAAAAGTAACTCGCGCCCAGTTAAGTGGTTCGGCTACCGATGAGCAAGTCTTAATGCTCGAAACGAGGAAGAAACACGGCTTTATACCCAGATGTTCAGGCCTCAGCAGCCACAAAGGGCAAACACACATGCTTGGGGTAACAATGGTACCTAGACCTAAACGTCGGCAGCGCCCTCGGCGGTTGTCCCAACCTACGGCAGATGTCTTAGTACTCAAATCTATTACATCTCGCTCTCAAGAGGGTACCATTACAAATGGGACTCCAGCTCCATTCCCGCAGGAATGAACTACCTCCACACCGGAGGGGCTGCAAGATAACGAGCTCCGAGCAGCTCACCGACGACCACTGCACCAGCAGCGACAACGACCTCCGCCACGGATGGCTAGACAACAGCAGTGATTGCCTCGGGGCAAACACTACTGAGAAAAGGCCCTCGACCCCGTCCCCTATCTGAGGGGCGAGGACAAGCCATTCAAGCCAAAAGGCCGGGGGTCCAGATCAAGGTGGCGCTGATGGTCTCGTCGGCAGAGGAAGCCTCACCTATGGCGACCACCACCACCTCAGCACCGACGACAGCGGCCACCTGCCCACCAACACCGCACTGACGAACGGCAGCCGCCCTAGAGCACACGGGCCCCAGATCCCTCCTACTGATCAGGGGTTCAAAGGCTGCACCCTGTGGGGTCCAGCAGCCGCCCCAGAGCACACGGGCCCCCGAGCCCTCCTACTGATCAGGGGTTCGAAGGTTGCGCCCTGCGGGGTCCAGCAACCGCCCCAGAGCACTCGGGCTCCGCGCCCATTACTGATCTGGGGTTCGAAGGCTGGCCCCTCGGAAGGGTTCGACAGCCACCCCAGAGCACTCAGGCTCTGCGCCCATTACCGATCAGGGGTTCGAAGGCTGGCCCCTCGGAAGGGTTCGACAGCCGCCCCAGAGCACGTAGAGTGAGGGATGACCCTAGGTACGTCCGTTACATGTCCGAGGCTCGGGCTATGCTCCCGAGGTACCTTAGGACATTTCCGAGACCAGCGGGAACGATTTGTAATGGAATCCCACTGGAGGGAGGCATCGAGCCCTTGGACCCTATCAAAATGGGTCCGGGTCCAGCAAATCCCCTGCAGGTACTTTTGGAGCGCGCCTCTAGGCCACTAGCCGACCCTTAACAAACGAGGCACGGGCGTCCACTCGGATCACCCGTTAGCAACTCACTGGAAACACCATGATCGGTACCCTCCGAGGGTAACGTGGCGCTTTCCCCCCTTCCTCCTTGCAAAAAGGCGACGAAGGGGCGTATGATAAAAGTCGAGATAGTCCTTGATCGTCCTCTCGCTCTGTGCAGAGGCTCGGGGGCTGCCCTCGCATCCAGCTACGGCCGAAACTGTTGACAGCGTCAACAAACCAGCTCAATAACTCGGAGCCTGACCATGCACCCGGGCTGCGGCCAGGCCGCATGAGGGAACAATCAGGCCAACCGAGGCATCACAGCAAGAATTAAGACCTCAGAGGAGTCAAACCACTCCTCCGAGGCCTCGGGGGCTACACCCGGTGGGTGCGCTCGTGCGCACCCACCGGAACGAAACATAACCGAGAAAGGCTGATCCCCTCGCAAAAATCCGGCAGAACCTCCAAGCGAGTGCCTACAGTCCCTTCGAGGCTCGGGGGCTACTGTCGAGTACCGTAATTAGGGGTACCCCCAACACTCCTAAACATGGCTGATAAACACCTTCAGAACAAACCATAAAGACTGACAGTTTGGGTCAAAGTCAAAGCTTCGTCTACCAAGGGACGCGATCTCGCCTCAGCCGAGCCCGGCCTCGGGCGGGAACAGTAGTCCCGGACGAATTCACGACTCGATCGAGGGTCTCCTCAGGCAGTGAGCACACCCTCGGCTCAGCCAAAGGCAAGCCTTGTCGTGCAAGCGACCTTGGCCAAATCGCCTTACCAACCGACCGAATTGCATGCGCATTTAATGCTGGGATCGCCTGACACCTTATCCTGACACGCGCGCCTCAGTCGGCAAGGTCGAAGTGACCATAGTCACTTCGCACTTTCACTGACCGATCTGACAGGAAAACAGCGCCACCCGCCCCGCTCCGGTTGCCGTGCCAACCACCAGGGTGAAACCGACAACAACTGAGTTCAGCCTCGGGCGCAACAGGAAGCTCCGCCTCGCTCGACCTTAGGCCTCAGCCTCGGGAGGAGATCTCCGCCTCGCCCGACCCCAGGGCTCGGCCTCAGCCTCGGCCTCGAGAAGAGTCACGTCCTCGCCCGACCCTGGGCCTCGACCTCGGCCTCGGCCTTAGCCTCGGCCTTGGAGGAGCCGTCGCCTCGCCCGACCTCAGGCTCAGATCGACCGCGCCACAAGGGATACATCATTACCCTACTCCTAGCTAGCTCAGGCTACGAAGGAACAAGACCGGCGTCCCATCTAGCTTACCTCGGTAACAGGCAATGATGGTTCCCCGCATGCGTCCATGACGTCGGTGGTTCTCAAGCCCCCTACGGAAGCAAGGAGACGTCAGCAGGATCCATGCAGCGCCAACAACTGTGCTTCTATAGGGCTCATGCACTTCTCCAACGGACACATTAACACATGCATAGCGACCAGGCACTTCCCCGCTGGCCACGTAGCACATAGCTACACCCCCATTGTACAGCTGGGCCATCTCCTTATGTCTATAAAAGGGGATGTCCAGGAGCACGACAAAGGGAGAGGAGGGACACACAGCAGGAGGACGAGTAGACGCACGACAAAGGGACGGGAGAAGACGAGTAGGGCCGGACCCTCTCTCTCTCTCGTGCTCGCTCTCGCTCTCTTGCAACGCTTGTAACCCCTACTACGAGCACCCTGGTGAAGGATAATACAAGTCTCACTCCCCCCTTGTGTTCCATCTCGCACTAACCCATCTGGGCAGGGACACGTAGCGACAAATTTACTAGTCGGTCCAGGGACCCCCCCGGGTCCAAAACGCCGACATAATTAGTCCTTACTGGTATGAAATGAGCCACTTTTGTCAATCTATCCACAATTACCCAAATAGAGTCATATCCTGCCAGAGTGTGGGGTAGTCCAACAATGAAATCCATATCAATTTCTTCCCATTTCCACTCGGGTATCTTAAGTGGGTGCAATAGTCCAGCTGGTCTTTGATGTTCAGCCTTGACCCTTTGCACACATCACACTTAGCCACGTGTGCAGCAACATCTCTTTTCAATCCATACCACAATATTTCTGCTTCAAATCCTGATACATCTTAGTGCTACCAGTGTGGATAGAGTAATCAATATCATGGGATTCCTTTAATATAGTCTCACGAAGGCTATCAATCTCCGGAACACATATCCGATCCTTGAACCATACAGTGCCTTGCTCATCCTCCGTGAATTCTAGACCTCTACCTTTAGTAATCAGATCCTTAATCTCTTGAATTTTTGCATCACCCACTTGACCTTTACGAATTTCTTGCTCCAAGGTAGGTTCCAATTCAATGGTAACTCCTTCAGTGTGTGTAACAATTCCCAGGTTGAGTCTCCTAAAATCCTCAACAATCTCATCGGGTAGCTGGGCAACAATAGCGGAATGAACGTGCTCCTTTCGACTCAAGGCATCTGCAACCAAATTTGCCTTGCCTGGGTGATAGTGAATCTCCAAATCATAATCCTTAATGAGCTCCAACCAACGGCGTTGCCTAAGGTTGAGATCCTTCTGAGTGAATATATACTTCAAACTCTTATGATCCGTGTACACTTGGCACTTGGTTCCCATAATGTAGTGTCTCCAAATCTTAAGCGCATTCACAACGGCTGCCAGTTCTAAGTCATGAGTGGGGTAGTTCAATTCATGTTTCCGCAACTGACGAGACGCATAGGCGATCACATGTCCTTCTTGCATGAGCACGCATCCCAAGCCTTAGCCACATGCATCACAATAAATGTCAAATCCCTTCTGTAGATCTGGCATAACCAACACTAGGGGCGACATCAATCTCTTCTTTAGTTGATCAAAGCTTTCTTGGCACTTCTTGTCCCACTTAAACTCTCGTCCCTTCTCTAGAAGCGAGTTCATAGGCTTAGCAATCTTAGAAAATCCTTCAATAAATCTCCGATAATATCCTGCAAGTCCAAAGAAACTCCGAATCTCAGTAACTGTAGTAGGTATGCTCCACGCCATTATCTCCTTGACTTTAGCAGGATCCACTGATATTCCTCCATTAGAAATGATATGTCCAAGAAATGGCACCTTGTCAATCCAAAACTCGCATTTGCTAAACTTGGCGTAGAGTTGATTATCCCATATCTTCTGTAGCACCAATCTCAGATGTTCCTCATGATCACTATCACTCTTAGAATAGATAAGGATATTGTCGATAAACACCACGACGAATCTGTCCAAATACTCCATAAACACTTTATTCATCAAATTCATAAAATAAGCTGGTGCATTAGTTAATCCAAATGACATAACAGTGAACTCATATAATTCATATCGGGTTGAGAAAGCCGTCTTGGGAATATCCGATGGCCTAATCTTCATTTGATGGTAATCCGATCAGAGATCAATCTTCGAGAATACCCTAGCACCTCTCATCTGATCAAATAAATCCTCAATGCGGGGTAACGGATACTTGTTTGTCACAGTAACATCATTAAGGGACCTATAATCCACACACATCCGCTGCGATCCATCCTTGTTCTGTACAAACAGAACTGGTGCTCCTCAAGGTGAGGAACTCGGACGAATGTAACCAGCCTCCTGTAACTCAGTTAACTGTTTCTTAAGTTCCTTTAACTCTTCTACAGACATCCTGTATGACCGTTTAGAAATAGGGGCAGTTCCAAGTAAAAGATCAATTACAAACTCAACTTCCCTATCTGGTGGCATCCCTGGTAACTCCTTTGGAAAGACATCCGAAAAATCCCTAACCACACAGATGTTGTCACCAACAAACTCCTAGAGGGGGGTGAATAGGCGGAATCTAAAAATTATAAACTTAAAGCACAACTACAAGCCGGGGTTAGCGTTAGAAATAAAACCGAGTCCGAAAGAGAGGGCGAAAACAAATCAACCAAGAAATAAAGCAGATGACATGGTAATTTGTTTTACCGAGGTTCGGTTCTTGAGAACCTAGTCCCTGTTGAGGTGGTCACAAAGACCGGGTCTCTTTCAACCCTAGACCGAGTGAGCTTTCTCCTTAATCAAATGGGTCACTTAGACCCCACAAGGACCACCACACAATTGGTGTCTCTTGCTTTGATTACAAGTAGCTTGGGAACAAGAATAGAGGAAGAAGAAAGCGATCCAAGAACAAGAGCTCAAAGAACACGAGCAAAACACACTCTCTAGTCACTAATTGATTGGAGTGGAGTTGGGACTTGGAGAGGCTTTGATTCTATTGAATTGTGTCTTGTATTGATTGCACTAGCTCTTGTATTGAATGAGATGTCTGAAAAACTTGGATGCCTTGAATAGTGGTGGTTGGGGGTATTTATAGCCCCAACCACCAAAACAGCTGTTGGGGAGGGCTGCTGTCGATGGGCGCACCGGACAGTCCGGTGCGCCACCGGACACTGTCCGGTGCGCCAGCCACATCACCCAACTGTTAGGATTCTGACGGTTTTGACCGTTGGAGCTCTAACATTTTGGGGCACCAGACAGGCACTGTTCACTGTCCGGTGCGCTTTCTGGCTCTGCTCTGACTCTACGCGAACTGTCCGAGCACTATTTACTTTTGCAGACGACCGTTGGCGCAGTAGTCGTTGCTCCGGTTGGCGCACCGGACAGTCCGGTGCTACACCGGACAGTCCGGTGAATTATAGCAGAGTGGCCTCCGAGAAACCCGAAGCTGTGGAGTTCAGATTGTATGGCCCCTGGTGCACCGGACACTGTTCGGTGGCACACCGGACAGTAAGGTACGCCAGACCAGGGCAGTCTTCGATTTCTTTTGCTCCTTTCTTTTTGAACCCTAACTTGTTGTTTTTATTGGTTTGTGTTGAACCTTTGGCACCTGTAGAACATATAATCTAGAGCAAACTAGTTACCAATTATTTGTGTTGGGCATTCAACCACCAAAATTATATTTGGGAAAAGGTTTGACCCTATTTCCCTTTCAATCTCCCCCTTTTTGGTGATTGATGCCAACTAAAACCAAAGGAAATATATAAGTGCTGATTTGAACTAGTTTGCATAAGGTAAGTGCATAGGTTGCTTGGAGTTAAACCAATATCTTATTTCTACTAGATATACATGGTTGCTTTCTTTTTATTTATCATTTTGGACCATGCTTGCACCACGGTTTTGTTTTTGCAAATTCTTTTTGGAAATTCTTTTGAAAGTCTTTTTGCAGATAGTCAAAGGCATATGAGTAAGATTGCAAGAAGCATTTTCAGGATTTGAAATTTCTCTCACTGTTTCAAATGCTTTTACTTTGACTAAAACAAAACTCCCCTAAATGGAATTCTCCTCTTAGTTTTCAAGAGGGTTTTGAGATATATATCAATTTGAAATATAGATACTAATTGAGATATTCTTATTAGAGGAAAACCAATTTGAAAGATACTAAATTGAAAAACTTTATTTCGAAAATTTTAAAAATGGTGGTGGTGTGGTCCCTTTGCTTTGGGCTAATACTCTCTCCCCCTTTGGCATTAAGCGCCAAAAATGGAGACTTTGTGAGCCCTTTAAAATTCTCTCTCCCTTTGGCAAACAATATATGAGTGAAAGATTATACCAATATGGAGAGATGGTGGAATACCGGCAAAGAGTAAATAATACCGATGGAGTTGAGTAGAAGCGTTGTCTTTGCCAAATACTCCTTTTCCCTTCCAATCTATGACTTAGAAGAAATTCACTAGAAAACACATTAGTCATAGCAAATGAAAGAGATATGATCAAAGGTATGTAAATGAGCTATGTGTGCAAAGTATCAATCAACCGAGAATCAAGAATGTTTAGCTCATTCCTAAGTTTGGTAAAGGTTTTCTCATCTAATGGTTTGGTAAAGATATCAGATAATTGTTCTTTGGTGTTAATATAGGCTATCTCGATATCCCCCTTTGTTGGTGATCCCTCAAAAACTGAAACTGAATGTCTATGTGCTTAGTGTGGCTGTGTTCAACAAGATTCTCCTCCATGCGGATAGCACTCTCATTGTCACATAGGAGAGGGACTTTGCTTAATTTGTAGCCATAGTCCCTAAGGGTTTGCCTCATCCAAAGCAATTGCGCGCAACAATGGCCTGCAATAATATACTCGGCTTCGGCGATTGATAGGGCTACTGAATTTTGCTTCTTTGAAGCCCAAGACACCAGGGATCTCCCTAGAAACTGACAAGTCCCTGATGTGCTCTTCCTATCAATTTTACACCCTACCCAATCGGCATCGGAATATCCTATCAAATCAAAGGTGGATCCCCTAGGGTATCAAAGACCAAACTTAGGTGTATAAACTAAATATCTCATGATTCGCTTCACGGCTCTAAGATGAACTTCCTTAGGGTCGGCTTGGAACCATGCACACATGCATATGGAAAGCATAACATCCGGTCCAGATGCACATAAATAGAGTAATGAACCTATCATCGACCGGTATACCTTTTGATCTACGAATTTACCTCCCGTGTCGAGGTCGAGATGCCCATTGGTTCCCATGGGTGTTTTGATGGGTTTGGCATCCTTCATTCCAAACTTGGTAAGTATGTCTTGAATGTACTTCGTTTGGCTGATGAAGGTGCCCTCTTGGAGTTGCTTCATTTGAAATCCTAGAAAATACTTCAACTCCCCCATCATAGACATCTCAAATTTTTGTACCATGATCCTACTAAACTCTTCACAAGTAGATTTGTTAGTAGACCCAAAGATGATATCATCAACATAAATTTGGCATACGAACAAATCATTTGCAATAGTTTTAGTAAAGAGAGTAGGTTCGGCTTTGTCGACTTTGAAGCCATTAGTGATAAGAAAGTCTCAAAGGCATTCATACCATGCTCTTGGGGCTTGCTTGAGCCCATAAAGCGCCTTTGAGAGCTTATAAACATAGTTAGGGTACTCACTATCTTCAAAGCCTGGAGGTTGTTCAACATAGACCTCTTCCTTGATTGGTCCACTGAGGAAGGCACTCTTCACGTCCATTTGATAAAGCTTGAAGCCATGGTAAGTAGCATAGGCAAGTAATATGCGAATTGACTCAAGCCTAGCTACGGGTGCATAAGTTTCACCAAAGTCCAAACCTTCGACTTGTGAATAACCTTTGGCGACAAGTTGAGCTTTGTTCTTTATCACCACACCATGCTCATCTTGCTTGTTGTGGAATACCCACTTGGTACCTACAACATTTGGGTTAGGACGTGGAACTAAATGCCATACCTCATTCCTAGTGAAGTTGTTGAGCTCCTCTTGCATTGCCAACACCCAATCCGAATCTCTTAGTGCATCCTCAATCCTATAAGGCTCAATAGAGGACACAAAAGAGTAATGTTCACAAAAATGAGCGACTCGAGATCGAGTTGTTACCCCCTTATGAATATCGCCGAGGATGGAGTTCACGGGGTGATCTCTTTGAATCGCCTGGTGGACTCTTGGGTGTGGCGGTCTTTGACCCTGTACTTCTTGTTCATCTTCCTTGTCTTGATTTTCTCCATCTCCCCCTTGATCATTGGCCTCTCCTTGAGGTGGCTCATCTTCTTGATCTTCTTCATCACCCTGAGCCTGATCCTCATCTTGGGTTGGTGGAGATGCTTGAATGGAAGATGACGGTTGATCTTGTGCTTGAATGGGCTCTTTGGATTCCTTAGGACACACATCCCCTATGGACATGTTCCTTAGCGCAACGCACGGAGCCTCTTCATCATCTAATTCATCAAGATCAACTTGCTCCACTTGGGAGCCATTAGTCTCATCAAACACAATGTCACAAGAAACTTCAACTAGTCTAGTGGACTTGTTAAAAACTCTATATGCCCTTGTGTTTGAATCATATCCTAGTAAAAAGCCTTCTACAACCTTAGGAGCAAATTTAGATATTCTACCTCTTTTAACAAGTATAAAACATTTGCTACCAAAGACTTTAAAATATGAAACATTGGGCTTTTTACCGGTGAGGAGTTCATAAGATGTCTTCTTGAGGATTCGGTGAAGGTAGAGTCGGTTGATGGAGTAGCAGGCGGTGTTAATCGCCTCGGCCCAAAACCGGTCTGGAGTCTTGTACTCATCAAGCATGGTCCTGCCATGTCAAGTAGAGTTCTATTCTTCCTCTCTACTACACTATTTTGTTGAGGTGTGTAGGGAGAAGAGAACTCATTCTTGATGCCCTCATCCTCAAGGAAGCCTTCAATTTGTGAATTCTTGAACTCCGTCCCATTGTCGCTTCTAATCTTTTTGATCCTTAAGCCAAACTCATTTTGAGCTCGTCTCAAGAATCCCTTTAAGGTCTCTTGGGTTTGTGATTTATCCTGCAAAAAGAATACCCAAGTGAAGCGAGAATAATCATCCACAATAACAAGACAGTACTTACTCCCGCCGATGCTTATGTAAGCGATCGGACCAAATAAATCCATGTGGAGTAGCTCGAGCGGCCTGTCCATTGTCATGATGTTTTTGTGTGGATGGTGGGTGCCAACTTGCTTTCCTGCTTGGCATGCGCTACAAACCCTGTCTTTCTCAAAATGAACATTTGTTAGTCCTAAAATGTGTTCTCCCTTTATAAGCTTGTGAAGATTCTTCATCCCAACATGGGCTAGTCAGCGATGCCAGAGCCAACCCGTATTAGTCTTAGCAATTAAGCAAGTGTCGAGTTCAGCTCTTTTGAAATCAACTAAGTATAGCTAACCCTCTAACACTCCCTTAAATGCTACTGAATCATCACTTCTTCTAAAGACAGTAACACCTATATCTGTAAAAAGACAGTTGTAACCCATTTTGCATAATTGAGATACAGAAAGCAAATTGTAATCTAAAGAATCTACAAGAAAACATTGGAAATAGAATGGTCAGGTGATATTGCAATTTTACCAAGTCCTTTGACCAAACCTTGATTTCCATTCCCGAATGTGATAGCTCTTTGAGGATCTTCGTTTTTCTCATAGGAGGAGAACATCCTTTTCTCCCCTATCATGTGGTTTGTGCATCCGCTGTCTATTATCCAACTTAAGCCCCTGGATGCATAAACCTGCAAAACAATTTAGGCCTTGTTCTTAGGTACCCAAACAGTCTTGGGTCCTTTGACGTTAGAAACAAGCACCTTGGGTACCCAAACACAAGTCTTGGAGCCCTTGTGTTTGCCCTTAACATATTTGGCAACTACTTTGCCTGATTTGTTAGTTAGAACATAAGAAGCATCAAAAGTTTTAAATGAAATGTTATGTTCAGTTGATGCAGTAGGAGTTTTCTTTTTAGGCATTTTAACATGTGTAGAATGCCTAGAGCTAGATGCCTCATTCTTATACATAAAAGCATGATGTGAAACAGAATGAGATTTCTTAGCATGAATTATCCTAATCTTGTGTTCGGGATAACCAGCAGGATATAAAATATAGCCCTTGTTATCCTGAACCATGGGAGCCTTGCCCTTGACAAAATTAGACAATCTTTTGGGGGCATTAAGCTTGACATTGCTTCCCTGTTGGAAACCAATGCCATCCTTAATACCAGGGCGTCTCCCATTATAGAGCATGCTCCTAGCAAATTTAAACTTTTCATTTTCAATTTCATGCTCATTTATTTTAGCAGTTAATGTAGCTATGTGATCATTTTGTTGTTTAATTAAAGCAAGGTGATCATGGATAACATCTACATTAACATCTCTACGTCTAGTGCAAATGGAAACATGATCAACAGTAGATGTAGAGGGTTTGCAAGCACTTAATTCATCAATCTTAGCATGTAATATGGTATTCTCATTTCTAAGATTGGAAACAGAAACATTGCAAACATTCAAATCTTTAGCCTTAGAAATTAATTTATCATTCTCAATCTTAAGGCTAGAAATAGATTCATTCAATTTATCAATCTTAGCAATTAAACAAGCATTTTCATTTCTAAGACTGACAATCGAATCATCACAAACATTTAATTTCTCAACCTTAGCAATTAAATCAACATTTTCAGTTTTAAGGTTGGAAATAGTGTTGTGGCATATGCTAAGCTCCATAGTCAAATTTTCATTCTTTTCTGCTTCCTGAGCATAAGCATTTTTTACCTTAACATGCTTTTTGTTTTCCGTAATAAGGAATTCCTCTTGGCTATCCAAGAGTTCATCCTTCTTATGAATAGCACCTATTAATTCATTCAATTTTTCCTTTTGTTGCATGTTAAGATTGGCAAAAAGACTAAGCAAATCATCTTCATTATCACTAGAGCTACACTCATCACTAGATGTTGTATATTTAGTGGAGGCTCTAGATTTTACCTTCTTCTTTTTGCCGTCCTTTGCCGTGAGGCACTTGTGGCCGACGTTAGGGAAGAGGAGGCCCTTGTTGACGGCGATGTTGGCGGCGTCCTCGTTAGAGGAGGAGTCGGTGGAGCTCTCATCGGAGTCCCATTCACGACACACGTGGGCATCGCCACCCTTCTTCTTGTAGTATCTTTTCTTTTCCTTCCTCTTTCCTTTCTTGTCGTCGCCCCTGTCACTATCACTAGATAATGGACATTTAGCAATGAAATGACTGGGCTTACCACATTTGTAGCATACTTTCTTGGAGCGGGGTTTGTAATCCTTCCCCCTCCTTTGCTTGAGGATTTGGCGGAAGCTCTTTATGATGAGCACCATTTCCTCATTGTCGAGCTTAGAGGCATCGATGGGGAGCCTACTTGATGTAGACTCTCCTTTCTTTTCTTCTGCCTATGCGACGGGTTGCACCTCAGGTGTGGAGGTGCCGCTTTGCTCGATGATTTGTTTGGAGCCTTTGATCATCAACTCAAAGCTCACAAATTTTCCTATCACTTCCTCGGGAGACATTAGTTTATATCTAGGATCACCAGGTATTAATTGAACTTGTGTAGGATTACGAAAAACAAGTGATCTTAGAATAACCTTGACCATTTCATGGTCATCTGAAAGTCGCCTAGAGGGGGGTGAATAGGCGGAATCTGAAATTTACAAACTTTAAGCACAACTACAACCCGGGGTTAGCGTTAGAATAAAATCCGAGTCCAAGAGAGAGGGTGAAAAACAAATCAAAGGCAAATGAAGCGGATGACACGGTGATTTGTTTTACCGAGGTTTGGTTCTTGCAAACCTACTCCCCGTTGAGGTGGTCACAAAGACCGGGTCTCTTTCAACCCTTTCCCTCTCTCAAACGTTCACTTAGGCCGAGTGAGCTTTCTCCTTAATCAAACGGGTCACTTAGACCCCACAAGGACCACCACACACTTAGTGTCTCTTGCTTTGATTACAAGCCACTTGAGAATAAGAATGGGAAGGAAGAAAGCACGATTGCAAAAGCCAAGCAACAAGAGCGACAAATATCACACGGATCACTCTCTCTCTCAAGTCGCTAATCACTAATGATCACTTGTCTCAATTGTGGAACTTGGAGAGATTGGAAGCTTTGATTGTGTCTTGGAATGAATTGCTAGCTCTTGTATTGAATGTGAAAGGTTGAAATGCTTGGGTAAATTGAATGGAGGTGGTTGGGGTTGTATTTATAGCCCCCAACCACATCCTAGCCGTTGCTCCTTTTCTACCGACCGCGGACGGTCCGCGCCCCTGGTCCGGACGGTCCGTCCCTGCACATCAACGACTGAAATTGCAACGGTCAGCAGTAACGACTATATCAACGGCTATATAACATTTAATGCATCATTAGATGTCAGATAAAGGCAGTCATGGACGGTCCGGTCGTGCACCCCGGACGGTCCGCGAGGACGCTATAATTCATTTTACCGAACCCGTCACCTTCGGATTTTTTTGGTTCTTCACCGACCGAACGGTCCACGCCTGAGGCCAGACGGTCCGCGCATGGTCTCGGCCGGTGCTTGCTTTTCCATCGGACGGTCCATAGTGTAGACTTGTGTTTTTGCATTGGTTCTGTCCGAGACTCACCCTAGTGTCGCGGACGGTCCGTCACAAGGGCCCGGACGGTCCGCGCTTCGTCTGTTTTTCCAAAAAGCTTCTCCTGTCCGAAATAATCTATGGTATTTCGAACAGTCAATTTAGAATAGTTGTAGATGAACTTATGCACCTGTGAAATGATCAACTAGGCAAACTGGTTAGTCCATAAGATTTGTGATGGTCGTCAAACACCAAAATCGATTATAGGAAATGTTGAGACTATTTACCTTTCAATCTCCCCCTTTTTGGTGATTGATGCCAACACAAAACAAAGCAAATATAAAGTGTAGAAATGTAACTAGTTTGCATTTTGACAGATGTGCATAAGTTATGAAAGCATTTCTAAGTATAAGTTTGATTTGATATTTACCATTTTGGACCACTAGTTTTGTTTTTGCAAATTCTTTGGAAAATTCTTTTCAAAATCCTTTTGCAAATAGTCAAAGGTATATGAATAAGATTGAAAGAAGCATTTTCAAGATTTGAAATTTTCTCCCCCTGTTTCAAATGCTTTTCCTTTGACTTAAACAAAACTCCCCCTAAATGAAATTCTCCTCTTAGTGTTCAAGAGGGTTTTACCAATTGAAAGAAGATTAATTATTTTTTGATACCAATTTGAAAAATACTAACCAATTGAAAACTTCTTTTACAAACTTTAAAATTGGTGGTGCGGTCCTTTTGCTTTGGGCTAATACTTTCTCCCCCTTTGGCATGAATCGCCAAAAACGGATACTTTTGTCAGTGAAATATGAGCCCTTATTACTTTCTCCTCCATTGGTAAATAAAATATGAGTAAGATTATACCAATCGAAGAGTGGTGTGGAGTGACGGTGAAGGGTAAATAATACCGATAGAGTGGAGTGGAAGCCTTGTCTTCGCCGAAGACTCCATTTTCCTTTCAATCTACGACTTAGCATAGAAATCACTTGAAAACACATTAGTCGTAGCAAATGAAAGAGATATGATCAAAGGTACATAAATGAGCTATATGTGCAAAGTGTCAATCAAAGTTCCGAGAATCAAGTATATTTAGCTCATTCCTAAGTTTGGTAAAGGTTTTCTCATCTAATGGCTTGATAAAGATATCAGCTAATTGATCTTTGGTGTTGATATAGGCTATCTCGATATCCCCCCTTTGTTGGTGATCCCTCAAAAAGTGATGCCGAATGTCTATGTGCTTAGTGCGGCTGTGTTCAATGGGATTCTCCGCAATGCGGATAGCACTCTCATTGTCACATAGGAGAGGGACTTTGCTCAACTTGTAGCCATAGTCCCTGAGGGTTTGCCTCATCTAAAGTAATTGTGCACAATAATGGCCTGTGGCAATGTACTTGGCTTTGGCGGTAGAAAGAGCTACTGAATTTTGTTTCTTTGAAGCCCAATACACCAGGGATCTTCCTAGAAACTGACAAGTCCCTGATGTGCTCTTCCTATTAATTTTACACCCTGCCCAATCAGCATCTGAATAACCTATTAAGTCAAAAGTGGATCCCTTGGGGTACCAAAGACCAAACTTAGGTGTATGAACTAAATATCTCAAGATCTTTTCACGGCCCTTAGGATTGGCTTGGAATCTTGCACTCATGCATACGGAAAGCATAATATCCGGTCGAGATGCACATAAATAGAGTAGAGATCCTATCATCGACCGGTATACCTTTTGATCTATGGATTTACCTCCCGTGTCGAGGTTGAGATGCCCATTAGTTCCCATGGGTGTCTTGATGGGCTTGGCATCCTTCATTCCAAACTTGTTAAGAATGTCTTGAATATACTTGGTTTGACTGATGAAGGTTCCCTCTTGGAGTTGCTTGATTTGAAATCCTAAGAAATATCTCAACCCCCCCCCCCCCATCATAGACATCTCGAATTTTTGAACCATGATCCTACTAAACTCTTCACAAGTAGATTTGTTAGTAGACCCAAATATAATATCATCAACATAAATTTGGCATACAAACAAATCATTTGCAACTGTTTTAGTAAAGAGTGTAGGATCGGCTTTGCCAACTTTGAAGCCATTAGTGATAAGAAAATCTCGAAGGCATTCATACCATGCTCTTGGGGCTTGCTTGAGCCCGTAAAGCGCCTTTGAGAGTTTATAAACATAGTTAGGGTACTCACTATCTTCAAATCCGGGAGGTTGCTCAACAAAGACCTCTTCCTTAATTGGTCCATTGAGGAAGGCACTTTTCACGTCCATTTGATAAAGCTTAAAGCCATGGTAAGTAGCATAGGCAAGTAATATGCGAATTGACTCAAGCCTAGCTACGGGTGCATAGGTGTCACCGAAATCCAAACCTTCGACTTGTGAATATCCCTTGGCCAAAAGTCGGGCTTTGTTCCTTATCACCACACCATGCTCATCTTGCTTGTTGCGGAATACCCACTTGGTTCCTACAACATTTTGATTAGGACATGGAACTAAATGCCATACCTCATTCCTCGTGAAGTTGTTGAGCTCCTCTTGCATTGCCAACACCCAATCTGAGTCTCTTAGTGCATCCTCCACCCTGTATGGCTCAATAGAGGACACAAAAGAGTAATGTTCACAAAAATGAGCGATTCGAGATCGAGTGGTTACCCCCTTATGAATATCGCCGAGGATGGAGTTCACGGGGTAATCTCTTTGAATCGCCTGGTGGACTCTTGGGTGTGGCGGTCTTTGACCCTGAATTTCTTGCTCATCTTCCTTGTCATTATCTTCATCATCTCCCCCTGATCATTGCCCCTTCTTGAGGTGGCTCATCTTCTTGACCTTCTTCATCACCTTGAGCCTGTTCCTCATCTTGAGTTGGTGGAGATGCTTGTATGGAAGATGAAGGTTGATCTTGTGCTTGTGGAGGCTCTTCGGATTCCTTAGGACACACATCCCCAATGGTCATGTTCCTTAGTGCGACGCATGGAGCCTCTTCATCATCTAGCTCATCAAGATCAACTTGCTCCACTTGGGAGCCATTAGTCTCATCAAACACAATGTCACAAGAAACTTCAACTAGTCCAGTGGACTTGTTAAAGACTCTATATGCCCTTATGTTTGAATCATATCCTAGTAAAAAGCCTTCTACAGCCTTAGGAGCAAATTTAGATTTTCTACCTCTTTTGATAAGAATAAAACATTTGCTACCAAAGACTCTAAAGTATGAAACATTGGGCTTTTTACCGGTGAGGAGTTCATAGGATGTCTTCTTGAGGATTCGGTGAAGGTAGAGGCGGTTGATGGAGTAGCACGCAGTGTTGATTGCTTCCGCCCAAAACCGGTCTGGTGTCTTGTACTCATCAAGCATGGTCCTTGCCATGTCAAGTAGAGTTCTATTCTTCCTCTCCACTACACCATTTTGCTGAGGTGTGTAGGGAGAAGAGAACTCATGCTTGATGCCCTCCTCCTCAAGGAAGCCTTCCATTTGTGAGTTCTTGAACTCCGTCCCGTTGTCGCTTCTTATCTTCTTGATCCTTAATCCAAACTCATTTTGAGCCCATCTTAAGAATCCCTTTAAGGTCTCTTGGGTTTTTGATTTTTCCTGCAAAAAGAATACCCAAGTGAAGCGAGAATAATCATCCACAATTACTAGACAATACTTACTCCCGCCGATGCTTATGTAAGCGATCGGGCCGAATAAATCCATGTGGAGTAGCTCAAGCGGCCTGTCCGTTGTCATGATGTTCTTGTGTGGATGATGGGCACCAACTTGCTTTCCTGCTTGACATGCGCTACACACCGTATCTTTCTCAAAATAAACATTGGTTAGTCCCAAAATGTGTTCTCCCTTTAGAAGCTTGTGAAGATTCTTCATCCCAACATGGGCTAGTCGGTGATGCCAGAGCCAACCCATATTAGTCTTAGCAATTAAGCAAGTATCGAGTTCAGCTCTATTAAAATCAACTAAGTATAGCTGACCCTCTAATACTCCCTTAAATTTATCGAATCATCACTTCTTCTAAAGACAATAACACCTACATCCATAAAAAGACAGTTGTAGCCCATTTTGCATAATTGAGAAACTGAAAGCAAGTTGTAATCTAAAGAATCTACAAGAAAAACATTGGAAATAGAATGGTTAGGAGATATAGCAATTTTACCAAGTCCTTTGACCAAACCTTGATTTCCATCCCCGAATGTGATAGCTCTTTGGGGATCTTGGTTTTTCTCATAGGAGGAGAACATCCTTTTCTCCCTAGTCATGTGGTTTGTGCACCCGCTGTCAATTATCCAACTTGAGCCCCCGGATGCATAAACCTGTAAAACAGTTTTAGGCCTTGTTCTTAGGTACCCAAACAGTCTTGGGTCCTTTCACGTTTGAAACAAGCACCTTGGGTACCCAAACACAAGTCTTTGATCCCTTGTGTTTAGCCCCAACATATTTGGCAACTACTTTGCCTGATTTGTTAGTCAGCACATAAGAAGCATCAAAAGTCTTAAATGAAACAATAGGCTCATTTGACGCAGTGGGAGATTTCTTTTTAGGCAATTTAACATGGGTTGATTGCCTAGAACTAGATGTCTCATTTTTGTACATAAAAGCATGATGAGAGCCAGAATGAGACTTCCTAAAATGAATTCTCCTAATCTTATGTTCAGGATAACCAGCAGGATATAAAATGTAATCCTCGTTATCCTGAACCATGGGAGCCTTACCCTTAACAAAACTAGACAATTTCTTGGGGGCATTAAGCTTGACATTGTCTCCCTGTTGGAAGCCAATGCCATCCTTAATGCAGGGTGTCTCCCATTATAAAGCATGCTACAAGCAAATTTAATTTTTTCATTCTCAAGTTCATGCTCGGCAATCTTAGCATCTAGTTTAGCTATATGATCATTGTTGTTTAATCATAGCAATGTGATCATGAATAGCATCAACATTAATGTCTCTACATCTAGTACAAACAGTAACATGATCAACACTAGATGTAGAGGGTTTGCAAATATTTAATTCATCTATCTTAGATTTTAGCATGGCATTCTCATCTCTAAGATAGGAAATAGAATCATTGCAAACATTTAAATCTTTAGCCTTAGCAATTAATTTATCATTCTCAATCTTAAGGCTAGAAATTGCAACATTCAATTTGTCAATCTTAGCAATTAAATCATCATTTTCATTGCTAAGACTAACAATTGAATTATTACATGCATCTAATTTTTCAACCTTAGCAATTAAGTTGGCATTCTTGGTTCTAAGGTTGGAAATTGATTCATGGCAAATGCTAAGCTCACTAGTTAATTTTTCACACTTTTCTATCTCCTGAGCATAAGCATTTTTTACCTTAACATGCTTCTTATTTTCCTCAATAAGGAATTCCTCTTGGCTATCCAAGAGTTCATCCTTCTCATGAATAGCACCTATCAATTCATTTAATTTCTCTTTTTGTTGCATGTTAAGGTTGGCAAAAAGACTAAGCAAGTTTTCTTCATCATCACTAGAACTACCCTCATCACTAGATGTAGTATACTTGGGGGTGGTTCTAGCTTTTACCTTCTTTTTCTTGTCGTCCTTTGCCATGAAGCATTTTTGGCCGACGTTGGGGAAGAGAAGACCCTTGTTGACGGCGATGTTGGCGGCGTCTTCGTCGGAGGAGGAGTTGGTGGAGCTCTCGTTGGAGCTCCATTCCCGACACACGTGGGCATCACCGCCCTTCTTCTTATAATACTTCTTCTCCTTCTTCCTCCCTTTCTTGTCGTTGTCCCTGTCACTATCACTAGACATAGGGCATTTAGCGATAAAATGACCGGGCTTACCACACTTGTAGCACACCCTCTTGGAGCGTGGTTTGTAATCCTTCCCCCTCCTTTGCTTGAGGATTTGACGGAAGCTCTTGATGATGAGCACCATCTCCTCATTGTCAAGCGTGGAGGCATCGTTGGGGATCCTACTTGGTGTAGAATCCTTCTTCTCCTCTTTCGTCTCCTTGAATGCGACGGGTTGCACCTCGGGTGTGGAGGTGCCGCCTTGCTCCAAGTTGATGATTTGTTTGGAGCCTTTGATCATCAATTCAAAGCTCACAAACTTTCCTATAACTTCCTCGGGGGACATTAGCTTGTATCTAGGATTACCACGAATTAATTGTACTTGTGTAGGATTACGAAAAACGAGTGATCTTAGAATAACCTTGACCATCTCATGGTCATCCCATTTTGTGCTCCCGAGGTTGCACACTTGGTTCACCAAGGTCTTGAGCTAGTTGTACATAGCTTGTGGCTCCTCTCCTTGGTTGAGGACGAATCGACTAAGCTCCCCCTCGATCGTCTCCCGCATGGTGATCTTTGTCACATCATCTCCTTCGTGCACGGTCTTTAGCACGTCCCAAATCTCCTTGGCACTTTTCAACCCTTGCACATTATTATACTCCTCTCGACATAGAGAAGCGAGGAGTATAGTAGTTGCTTGGGAATCAAAGTGCTTGATTTGGGCGACCTCGTCCGAATCATAGCCTTCATCCCCCACGGATGGTACCTGCGCTCCAAACTCAATAATGTCCCATATGCTAGCGTGGAGTGAGGTTAGATGATGCCTCATTTTATCACTCCACATACAGTAATCTTCACATCAAAAATGGGTGGTTTGCCTAATGGGACGGAAAGTAAAGGAGTGTGTTTGGAAATGCGAGGGTAGCGTAGGGGAATCTTACTAAACTTCTTGCGCTCATGGCGCTTAGAAGTGACAGACGGCGTGTCGGAGCCGGATGTAGAAGGCGATGAAGAATCGGTCTCGTAGTAGACCACCTTCTTCATTTTCTTTTTCTTTTTGCCGCTCCGATACGACTTGACGTGTGAAGGGGATCCCTTCTTCATCTTGTTGTCGGACTCCCCTGATGGAGCCTTCCCATGGCTTGTAGACTTGTCACTGCCGGTCACGATCTCCTTCTTGGCGTGATCTCCTGACATCACTTCGAGTGGTTAAACTCTAATGAAGTACCGGGCTCTGATACCAATTTAAAGTCGCCTAGAGGGGGGGTGAATAGGCGGAATCTGAAATTTACAAACTTTAAGCACAACTACAAGCTGGGGTTAGCGTTAGAATAAAATCTGAGTCCGAGAGAGAGGGTGAAAAACAAATCAAAGGCAAATGAAGCGGATGACATAGTGATTTGTTTTACCGAGGTTCGGTTCTTGCAAACCTACTCCCCGTTGAGGTGGTCACAAAGACCGGGTCTCTTTCAACCCTTTCCCTCTCTCAAACGTTCACTTAGGCCGAGTGAGCTTTCTCCTTAATCAAACGGGTCACTTAGACCCCACAAGGACCACCACACACTTAGTGTCTCTTGCTTTGATTACAAGCCACTTGAGAATAAGAATGGGAAGGAAGAAAGCATGATTGCAAAAGCCAAGCAACAAGAGCGACAAATATCACATGGATCACTCTCTCTCTCTCAAGTCGCTAATCACTAATGATCACTTGTCTCAATTGTGGAACTTGGAGAGATTGGAAGCTTTGATTGTGTCTTGGAATGAATTGCTAGCTCTTGTATTGAATGTTGAAAGGGAAATGTGCCCTTAGGCCATTTCTAAGTATTTTGGTGATTGAATGCCAACACAAGTGCTTGAGTGAAAATATATGCCAATTGATGGACAAAGTGCAAATCAAGTCTAAAGGTATGTTTCTAGACTTAATACATTGTTTTGAGAACTAATGTATTGTGTCTAAGTGCTGGAAACAGGAGAAATCAAATTGGAAAAGAGATAGCTTCTTTCAGCCGAAGTCTGCTCAGTCTGGGTGCACCGGACTGTCCGGTGGTGCACCGGACAGTGTCCGGTGCGCCAGGCTGGCTCTGGCGAACTTGCTGCTCTCGGGACTTCGACGGTGGTGTACGGCTATAAATCACCGGACTGTCCGGTGGTGCACCGGACTGTCCGGTGAGCTATTCACAGGCGAACTCGTCGCTCTCGGGAGATGATTAACGGCGTACGGCTATAATTCACCGGACTGTCCGGTGGTGCACCGGACTGTCCGGTGAGCCAACAGCTGGCCGGGCCAACGGTCAGCCGCGCGATCTGCGCGGGACACGTGGCCGAGCCAACGGCTAGAAGGGGGCACCAGACTGTCCGGTGTGCATCGGACAGTGTCCGGTGCGCCAACGGCTCTGAATCTGCAACGGTCGGCTTCGCCAAATAAGGAAAGAAATCCGCACCGGACAGTGTCCGGTGGTGCACCAGACTGTCCGGTGCGCCAGGCGACTGAAGGCAAGAATTGCCTTCCTAGAATGCTCTCAACGGCTCCTAGCTGCCTTGGGGCTATAAAAGGGACCCCTAGGCGCATGGAGGACTACACCAAGCATTCTAAAAGCACTCCTAAGCACCGAGACTTCGATTCCGCGCATTTGATTCTTTGTGATAGCAACTAGAGCTCTATTTGGGTTGAGAACTCGTCGGGTTGTGTTGTGAGCTCTTGTTGCGACTTGTGTGCATGTTGTCGCTCTGATTTTGTGTCTTGTGTGTGTTGCTCATCCCTCCCTTACTCCGTGCTTCTTTGTGAACATCTTTTGTAAGGGCGAGAGACTCCAAGTTGTGGAGATTCCTCGCAAGCGGGATATAGAAAAGCAAAGCAAAACACCATGGTATTCAAGTGGGTCTTTGGACCGCTTGAGAGGGGTTGATTGCAACCCTCATCCGTTGGGACGCCACAACGTGGAGTAGGCAAGCATTGGACTTGGCCGAACCACGGGATAAACCACTGTGCCATCTCTGTGTTGATATCTTTGTGGTTATTGTGTTTTGCTAAGACTCCTCTCCAGCCACTTGGCATTATTGTGCTAACACCTAATCAAGTTTTGTGGCATTAAGTTTTCAAGTTTCACAGGATCACCTATTCACCCCCCCTCTAGGTGCTCTCAATTGGTATCAGAGTCGTTCTCTTCAAGAAAGGGACTAACCGCCCGAAGAGATGGATCCTAAGGGCAAGGGGATTGTGATCAATGATAAGGAGAAGGAGTCCTTCATCAACGAGCCGAAGGATGACAAGCCTACCGACTCGGGCTCGGGCCACAAACGAAAAGATGGGAAGAAGAAGAAGACAATGCGCATCAAGGAGATCGTCTACTACGACGACAGCGACGAATCTTCCTCTTCCCAAAAGGACGACGACAACGACTACGAGAAAAGGAAGACGGTTAATTCAAACTTCTCTTTCGATTATTCTCGTATTCCGCATAGTTCAAATACACATTTGCTTTCCATTCCTCTTGGCAAACCTCCACACTTTGATGGGGAGGACTACGGATTTTGGAGTCACAAAATGCGTAGTCACGTGTTCTCTCTCCATCCAAGCATATGGGAGATTGTAGAGAGTGGAATGAAATTTGATAGCTCGGATAGTCCCATGTTTATAAATGAACAAATCCATAGAAATGCACAAGCTACTACTGTCCTCTTAGCATCTTTGTGTAGGGAAGAGTACAATAAGGTGAGCGGCTTGGACAATGCCAAGCAGATCTGGGACACCCTCGGGATCTCACATGAGGGGAACGATGTCACCATGCTCACCAAGATGGAGTTGGTGGAGGGCAAGCTCGGGAGATTTGCAATGATAAGGGGAGAGGAGCCAACCCAAACATACAACCGGCTCAAGACCCTCATCAACAAAATAAGGAGCTACAGAAGCACGCGATGGACGGACCACGACGTCGTTCGCCTAATGCTAAGGTATTTTACTGTCCTTGATCCACATCTTGTGAACAATATTCGTGAAAATCCTAGGTACACCAAGATGTCACCCGAAGAAGTACTTGGGAAGTTTGTAAGCGGGAGAATGATGATCAAGGAGGCAAGATACGTGGATGACGCGTTGAATGGTCCAATCCATGAGCCTCAACCCGTTGCTCTCAAGGCAACGAGGAACAAGGAGGCGCTACCTAGAAAGGTGGCGCAAGTTGAGGCGGCGGGACTAAATGAGGAAGAGATGGCCCTCATCATCAAGCGCTTCAAGACGGCGTTAAAGGGCCGCAAGGAGCATCCCAAGAAGAACAAGACGAAGGGAAAGCGCTCCTGCTTCAAGTGCGGTAAGATTGGTCATTTTATCGCTAATTGTCCCGATAATAATAGTGACTAGGAACAAGAGAAGAAAGGGGAAAAGAAGAAGAAGTACAAGAAGGCTAAGGGCGAGGCACATCTTGGCAAGGAGTGGGACTCGGATTGCTCTTCATCTGACGACGAAGGACTTGCCACCTCAGCCTTCGACAAATCATCCCTCTTCCCCAACGAGCGTCACACATGCCTCATGGCGAAGGAGAAGAAGGTATGTACTCGAAACAATACCACTTATGCTTCTTCAAGTGATGATGAGTCTAGTGATGATGATGAAATAGATTACTCTAGTTTGTTCAAGGGATTGGATAGAACTAAAATAGATAAGATTAATGAATTGATTGATGCCTTGAATGAAAAGGATAGACTTTTAGAAAAACAAGAGGATCTTTTGTATGAAGAACATGATAAATTTGTAGAGGCACAAAAATCTCATGCTTTAGAAGTTAAAAGGAATGAAATGCTTTCTTGTGAACTATCTACTTGCCATGAGACAATTTCTAGTTTAAAAGATGTTAACAATGATTTAAATGCTAAACTAGAAGTAGCAAATAGATCTAACTCTTGTGTAGAACATGTTGTGATTTGCACTAGGTGTAAAGATTTTAATGTTGATGCTTGTAGTGAACACCTAGTATTTGGTTCTACTAACCAAAAGTCTTGTGAAGAGTTTAGCAGGGTGATGACGCAGAAATTTGAGATGTCGATGATGGGCGAGTTGAACTACTTCCTTGGGTTCCAAGTGAAGCAACTCAAGGACGGCACCTTCATCTCCCAAATGAAGTACACGCAAGACTTGCTAAAGCGGTTTAGGATGAAGGACGCCAAGCCCGCAAAGACTCCAATGGGAACTGACGGACACACCGACCTCAACAAAGGAGGTAAGTCCGTTGATCAAAAGGCATACCGGTCAATGATAGGGTCTTTACTTTATTTATGTGCTAGTAGACCGGATATTATGCTTAGCGTATGCATGTGTGCTAGATTTCAATCTGATCCAAGGGAGTGTCACCTTGTGGCCGTGAAGCGAATCCTTAGATATTTAGTCGCTACACCTTGCTTCGGGATCTGGTATCCAAAGGGGTCTACCTTTGACTTGATTGGATATTCAGACTCCGACTATGCTGGATGTAAGGTCGATAGGAAGAGTACATCGGGGACGTGCCAATTCTTAGGAAGGTCCCTGGTGTCATGGAATTCTAAGAAACAAACTTCCGTTGCCCTATCCACCGCTGAGGCCGAGTATGTTGCCACAGGACAGTGTTGCGCGCAACTACTTTGGATGAGGTAAACCCTCCGGGACTTTGGCTACAATCTGAGCAAAGTCCCACTCCTATGTGACAATGAGAGTGCTATCCGCAATAGCGGAAAATCCTGTTGAGCACAGCCGCACAAAGCACATTGACATCCGGCATCACTTTTTGAGAGACCACCAGCAAAAGGGAGATATCGAAGTGTTTTATATTAGCACCGAGAACCAGCTAGCCGATATCTTTACCAAGCCTCTAGATGAGAAGACCTTTTGCAGGTTGCGTAGTGAGCTAAATGTCTTAGATTCACGGAACTTGGATTGATTTATAGCATACATGTGTTTATGTCTTGATCATGTTCCTTATGCATTTTGTTGTTTATTTATGGTGCTCAAGTTGTACAATCACTCCCCGGACCTCACAAGTCCTTTTGCAAGAGATGCACATATTTAGGGGGAGATGTGCTACAACTTGACCCTTTGAGACTAACCGTGTGCTTGAGTTTGCTTGATTTAGTCTCAAAGGAGGTTTGAAAGGGAAAAGGTGGACTTGGACCATGAAAGACTTCCACTGCACTCCGATGAGAGGGTAACTTATTCCAAGTTCATCTCATGTACTCTTATTGCCTTTATATTCTTATTTGAAGATTTTGGTGAGGCAATGGGGTTCAGGGGCCAAGATTGATCCCGTTTTGGTGCTTGATGCCAAAGGGTGAGAAAATAAAGCCAAAGCAATAAATGGATCAGCTATCACTTGAGAAATTTTGAAAATAGTAGAATAAAGCTTTTGGTTTGTCAAAACTCTCTCATTGTCTCTCTTGTCAAAAGTTGGTCTCTTGTGGGGAGAATGATTGATTATGGGAAAAAGGGGGAGTTTTTTGAAATCTTTGATTAATTTCTCTTGGAACAACTCTCTTTATGTCTCTACAATTGTGTTTGACTTAGAGATAGGAGATTGAGGTTAATTTGCAAAAACAAAACCAAGTGGTGGCAAAGAGTGATCCATATATGCCAAATTTGAATCAAAACAATTTTGAGTTCTCATTTGTATTGATGTTGCACTTCTTTTAGTTGCTTTTTGTTGTGTTGGCATAAATCACCAAAAAGGGGGAGATTGAAAGGGAAATGTGCCCTTGGGCCATTTCTAAGTATTTTGGTGATTGAATGCCAACACAAGTGCTTGAGTGAAAATATATGCCAATTGATGGACAAAGTGCAAATCAAGTCTAAAGGTATGTTTCTAGACTTAGTACATTGTTTTGAGAACTAATGTATTGTGTCTAAGTGCTGGAAACAGGAGAAATCAAATTGGAAAAGAGATAGCTTCTTTTAGCCGAAGTCTGCTCAGTCTAGGTGCACCGGACTGTCCGGTGCGCCAGGCTGGCTCTGGCGAACTTGCTGCTCTCGGGACTTCGACGACGGTGTACGACTATAAATCACCAGACTGTTCGGTGGTGCATCGGACTGTCCAGTGAGCCATTCACAGGCGAACTCGTCGCTCTCGGGAGATGATTAACGGCGTACGACTATAATTCACCGGACTGTCCGGTGGTGCACCGGACTGTCCGGTGAGCCAACAGTTGGCCGGGCCAATGGTCGGCCGCGCGATCTACGCGGGACACGTGGCCGAGCCAACGGCTAGAAGGGGGCACCGGACTGTCCGGTGTGCACCAGACAGTGTCCGGTGCGCCAACGGCTCTGAATCTGCAATGGTCGGCTTCGCTAAATAAGGAAAGAAATCCGCACCGGACAGTGTCCGGTGGTGCACCGGACTGTCCGGTGCGCCAGACGACTGAAGGCAAGAATTGCCTTCCTAGAATGCTCTCAACGGCTCCTAGCTGCCTTGGGGCTACAAAAAGGGACCCCTAGGCGCATGGAGGACTACACCAAGCATTCTAAAAGCACTCCTAAGCACCGAGACTTCGATTCCGCACATTTGATTCTTTGTGATAGCAACTAGAGCTCTATTTGAGTTGAGAACTCGTCGGGTTGTGTTGTGAGCTCTTGTTGCGACTTGTGTGCGTGTTGTCGCTCTGATTTTGTGTCTTGTGTGTGTTGCTCATCCCTCCATTACTCTGTGCTTCTTTGTGAACATCTTTTGTAAGGGCGAGAGACTCCAAATTGTGGTGATTCCTCGCAAGCGGGATATAGAAAAGCAAAGCAAAACACTATGGTATTCAAGTGGGTCTTTGGACCGCTTGAGAGAGGTTGATTGCAACCCTCGTCCGTTGGGATGCCACAACATGGAGTAGGCAAGCGTTGGACTTGGCCGAACCATGGGATAAACCACTGTGCCATCTCTATGTTGATATCTTTGTGGTTATTGTGTTTTGCTAAGACTCCTCTCTAGCCAATTGGCATTATTGTGCTAACACCTAATCAAGTTTTGTGGCATTAAGTTTTCAAGTTTCACAGGATCACCTATTCACCCCCCCTCTAGGTGCTCTCAAATGTGAAAGGTTGGAATGCTTGGGTAAATTGAATGGAGGTGGTTGGGGTTGTATTTATAGCCCCCAACCACTTCCTAGTCGTTGCTCCTTTTCTGCCGACCGCGGACGGTCCGCGCCCCTGGTCCGGACGGTCCGCCCCTGCACATCAACGGCTGAAATCGCAACGGTCAGCAGTAACGACTATATCTACGGCTATATAGCATTTAATGCGTCATCAGATGTCAGATAAAGGCAGTCACGGACGGTCCGGTCGTGCATCCCGGACGGTCCACGAGGACACTATAATTCATTTTACCAAACCCGTCACCTTCGGGTTTTTCGGTTCTTCACCGTCCGGACGGTCCGCGCCTGAGGCCGAACGGTCCGCGCATGGTCTCGGACGGTGCTTGCTTTTCCATCGGATGGTCCGTAGTGTAGACTTGTGTTTTTGCATTGGTTCTGTCTGAGGCTCACCCTAGTGTTGCGGACGGTCCGCCGCAAGGGCCCGGATGGTCCACGCTTTGTATGTTTTTCCAAAAAGCTTCTCCTATCTGGAATAATCTACGGTATTCTGGATAGTCGATTTAGAATAGTTGTAAATGAACTTATGCACATGTGAAATGATCAACTAGGCAAACTAGTTAGTCCATAAGATTTGTGATGGTCGTCAAACACCAAAATCGATTATAGGAAATGTTGAGACTATTTCCCTTTCATCATCCCATTTGGTGCTCCCGAGGTTGCGCACTTGGTTGACCAAGGTCTTGAGCCGGTTGTACATTGCTTGTGGCTCCTCTCCTTGGTTGAGGATGAATCAACCAAGCTCCCCCTCGATCGTTTCTCTTTTGGTGATCTTGGTCACCTCATCCCCTTCGTGTGCGGTCTTAAGCATGTCCCAAATCTCCTTGGTGCTTTTCAACCCTTGCACTTTATTATACTCCTCTCGACATAGAGAGGCGAGGAGTATAGTAGTGGCTTGGGAGTTGAAGTGCCAGATTTGGGCGACCTCGTCCGAATCATATCCTTCATCCCCCACAGATGGTACCTGCGCTCCAAACTCAACAATGTCCCATATGCTAGCATGGAGTGAGGTTAGGTGATGCCTCATTTTATCACTCCACATACAATAATCTTCACTGTCAAAACCGGTGGTTTGCCTAGTGGGACGGAAAGTAAAGGAGTGTGTTTAGAAATGCGGGGATAGCGTAGGGGGTCTTACTAAACTTCTTGCACTCATGGCGCTTAGAAGTGACGGATGGTGCGTCAGAGCCGGATGTGGATGGCGACGAAGAATCGGTCTCGTAGTAAACCACCTTCTTCATCTTCTTTTTCTTGTCGCCACTCTGATGCGACTTGTGAGGAGGTGATCCCTCCTTTAGATTGTTGTCGAACTCCCTTGATGGAGCCTTCCCGTGGCTTGTGGCTTTCTCGCCGGTCACGATCTACTTCTTGGCGTGATCTCCCGACATCACTTCGAGTGGTTAAACTCTAATGAAGTACCGGGCTCTAATACCAATTGAAAGTCGACTAGAGGGGGTGAATAGACAGAATCTAAAAATTATAAACTTAAAGCACAAATACAAGCCGGGGTTAGCGTTAGAAATAAAACTGAGTCCGAAAGAGAGGGCAAAAACAAATCAACCAAGAAATAAAGCGGATGACACAGTGATTTATTTTACCGAGGTTCGGTTCTTGAGAACCTAGCCCCCATTGAGGTGGTCACAAAGATCGGGTCTCTTTCAACCCTTTCCCTCTCTTAAACGGTCACCTAGACCGAGTGAGCTTTCTCCTTAATCAAATGGGTCACTTAGACCCCACAAGGACCACCACACAATTGGTGTCTCTTGCTTTGATTACAAGTAGCTTGGGAATAAGAATAGAGGAAGAAGAAAGCGATCCAAGAACAAGAGCTCAAAGAACACGAGCAAAACACTCTCTCTAGTCACTAATTGATTGGAGTGGAGTTGGGACTTGGAGAGGCTTTGATTCTATTGAATTGTGCCTTGTATTGATTGCACTAGCTCTTGTATTGAATGAGATGTCTGAAAAACTTGGATGCCTTGAATAGTGGTGGTTGGGGGTATTTATAGCCCCAACCACCAAAACAGCTATTGGGGAGGGCTGCTGTCGATGGGCGCACCGGACAGTCCGGTGCGCCAGCGGACATTGTTCGGTGCGCCAGCCACGTCACCCAACCATTAGGGTTCTGACGATTTCGACCGTTGGAGCTCTGACATCTTGGGGCACCGGACAGTCCGGTGCCGCACCAGACAGGCACTGTTCATTGTCCCGTGTGCCTTCTGGCTCTGCTCTGACTCTGCGCGAACTGTACGCGCACTGTTCACGCGCACTGTTTACTTTTGCAGACGACCGTTGGCGCAGTAGTCGTTGCTCCGCTTGGCGCACCGGACAGTTTGGTGCTACACCGGAGAGTCCGGTGAATTATAGCGGTGCAGCCTCCGAGAAACCCGAAGCTGAGGAGTTCAGATTGTATGGCCCCTGGTGCACCGGACACTGTCTGGTGGTGCACCGAACGCTGTCCGGTGCGCCAGACCAGGGCAGTCTTCGGTTTCTTTTGCTCCTTTCTTTTTGAACCCTAACTTGTTCTTTTTATTGGTTTGTGTTGAACCTTTGGCACCTGTACAACATATAATGTAGAGCAAACTAGTTAGTCCAATTATTTGTGTTGGGCATTTAACCACCAAAATTATATTTGGGAAAAGGTTTGACCCTATTTCCCTTTCAGGTGGTTACTGCAATTTGAACTTGAAATCTTTCTCCTTTAGGGCTAGTGAGTTCTACAGTACCCCTACCACATGCTATAATGGCATTTGCCTTTCTTAACCATGACATACCAAGGATCAGATCTATACTGCTTGTCTCTAATATTATAGCAGTAGCTCCAAATTCTCTTCCCATAATTGTTAATGTCAATCTACGTGTCATATGATTTGCCTCAATAGGCCCTTTAGGTGTGATTACTATCATTGGTTTTCTCATATTTAGCAGTGGTATCTCATTTGTGTTGGCATATCGAGTAGACATGAATGAATGTGTAGCACCAGAATCAAATAATATGGTTGCAGGAATGACATTAATGTAAAACATACCAAGTACGATGTCAGCACCATCTGGAGTAGCATCAACGCTAACTTGATTAACCCTGGCAATAGAGTATCCCTTGCCAGGAGTTTGTTGCTTATTCTTAGCTGGTGTACCAGAATTCCCCACCGGACAAGCATTAGCATAGTGCCCAATCTGACTGCACTTGAAGCATGTAGGGCCGGTCTTCTGTCCTGTAGGCCTCGTCGGGGTGCCAGTGGGAGCAGCCTGATGAGTGAGAGGTGTCCGTGGTGACCCCTGTGGAGCGTACTGAGCTGGGCGTTGTCCTCCTCCTAGACGAGTAGGTGTACCCTATGGCGAAACGTAGCGGGGACGAACACTGCTGCTACCCTGCCCCTGTGAGATAGCCTTCCTCTTCAAGTCTCCTAGTTGAACATGCTTGTATTCAATAGCAAGAGCCTTATCCAACAGCCTCTGAAATGATGGAAATGTGTGTGCAACCAGTGCATACTGAAGGGGTCCATTAAGTCCTTCAATAAAGTGTTCCTGCTTCCTCTCATCCTCAGCAACTTCATCTGGAGCATATCTAGAGAGTTGAATGATTTTATCGCGGTACTCGCTGACAGACATGTTGCCTTGCTTTAATGATAGAAACTCCTTCTTCTTGATCTTCATCAATCCAGCAGGAATGTGGTAGTTTCTGAACTGTGTACTGAATTCCGCCCAAGTAATAGTGCCAGCAGCATCATGGGCAGCAACATAAGAATCCCACCAGTCAGCAGCAGGACCTGTCAGACGACCAGAAGCATAAAGAACTTTCTCCCGGTCAGAGCATTGGGCGATGTTGAGCATCTTCTCAATTGACTTCATCCAATCATCAGCATCTAGTGGATCTGGCGAGCTGGCGAAGGTGGGTGGCTTGTGACTCATAAATTCTCGGTGCTTATCACGAGGTGGAACTGGTGGTGGTGGTGGAGGCAGTGGTGCTTGTTGTTGTTGCTGCTGTTGCTGTTGTTGTTGTTGTTGCGCCCTTCTCTCCTGGCGTATCTCTTCTCTTTCTTGATGCGGCTCCCAGCGTATCTCCTCTCTCCTGGTGCATCTCTTGGCGTTCTTGCTGCATCTGCGCGTGCATATCTGCCATAGTGTCCGCCATCTGTTGCATCATCCTCATCTGAGCTGCAACCATTGGGTCAACTCCGCCTGGTGGAGGTGGTGGTGGAGGATCCATCTCTGCTGGTTGTGGTTGGGGTTGTCTATATATCCACTGAAAGTCGCCTAGAGGGGGGTGAATAGGCGGAGTCTGAAATTTATAAACTTTAAGCACAACTACGAGCCGGGGTTAGCGTTAGAAATATAAACGAGTCCAAAAGAGAGGGCAAAAACAAATCAACCAAAGAAATAGAGCGGATGACACGGTGATTTGTTTTACCGAGGTTTGGTTCTTGCAAACCTACTCCCCGTTGAGGTGGTCACAAAGACCGGGTCTCTTTCAACCCTTTCCCTCTCTCAAACGGTCACCTAGACCGAGTGAGCTTCTCTTCTCAATCACTTGGGACACTAAGTCCCCACAAGGACCACCACACAATTGGTGTCTCTTGCCTTGATTACAATTGAGTTGGGAATAAGAAAGAAGGAAGAAGAAAAGCGATCCAAGCACAAGAACTCAAATGAACACAATTTTCTCTCTCACTAGTCACTATTTGATTGGAATGATCTTTGGACTTGGGAGAGGATTTGTTCTCTTTGTTTGTGTCTTGGAGTGAAGTCTAGAGCTCTTGTATTGAATGCAATGGCTGAAAACTTGGATACTTTGAAGTGTGGTGGTTGGGGGTATTTATAGCCCCAACCACCAAAGTGGCCGTTAGGGAGGCTGTCTGTATGGCGCACCAGATAGTCCGGTGCGCCACCAAATACTGTCCGGTGCGCCAGCCACGTCACCCAACCGTTAGGGTTCGACTGTTGGAGCTCTGACAAGTGGGGCCACCGGACAGTCCGGTGGTGCACCGGACAGGTCCTGTTCACTGTCCGGTGCGCCTTCTAGCGCCTGCTCTGACTTCTACGCGCGCAGGTGCGCACTGTTCACTTTTACTATTCCTTTGCAGACGACCATTGGCGTGAAGTAGCCGTTGCTCCGCTGGCACACCGGACAGTCCGGTGTGACGTAGAGCAACAGAGGCAGCGAGGGGTTGGGGCTTGTAAGGGTTGCCAACTCTAGCAGGTGCTGTTTGAGTGAAATGAAGCCTGCCGCTTGCTCTGATCCCCACGCGAAGTCTTTTGCGCCGCATAGCATCTTGAGGAAAGGTAGGCTTCGCTCTGCGGACTTGGAAATAAATCTGTTGAGGGCGGCCAATCTTCCTGTCAGGCGTTGGACGTCTCTGGTTGACTGCGGAGGCATCATGTTGATGATGGCCTAGATCTTGGTCGGGTTGGCCTCGATCCCGCGGTGCGACACCAGGTAGCCCAGTATCTTCCCCTGCCGAACTCCGAAGACGCACTTTGCGGGGTTTAGGCGAAGTCGTGTGCCCCGCATGTTCGCGAATGTTTCTGCGAGGTCGGCCAGATGGTCCTCTTTGTTTTTGCTAGCGACGACGATGTCGTCCACATACGTGAAAATGTTCCGGCCCACTTGGCTGTCGAGCATCGTCTTGGTGAGGCGAGAGAAGGTGGACCCAGCGTTCTTTAGTCCCTCCGGCATTCTGACGAAGCAATATGTGCCGAAGGGCATGATGAAACTGGTACTGGCCCTGTCTTCCTCCTTCATATATATTTGGTGATAGCCAGAGAAGCAGTCAAGGAGTGACATGACTTCGCATCCGGCCGCACTATCGATGATCTTGTCGATCTGAGGCAGCGGGAAATTATCCTTGGGGCAGGCCTTGTTGAGGCTAGTGAAATCGATGCACATCCGCCACTTGCCATCTTCTTTTGCACCATGAATACGTTAGCAAGCCACGTAGGGTAGGCAACTGGTTCGATGAATTTGGCCTCAAGCAGGCGGTGTACCTTGGCTTTGGCGGCTTCTGTTTTCTCATCAGACATTTTGCGCAGCTTCTGCTTCTTCGGTCGCACTGAAGGGTCGATGCCCAGACTGTGTTCGATGATAGTGCGACTGACTCTGACCAGGTCGAGGGCAGACCAGGTGAAGACGTCCTTATTTCTGGAAAGACAGGAGATGAGTCTCTCCTCGTCGTGCGAAGTCAGGTCTTCGCTTATGATGATCATTTGCTTGGGTGTTGCCTGGTCAAGGGGAACTGTCTTTGTTCCATCGTTGCTATGCAGCTGTGCCTTTTCATGCTCGTTGGTGGTTGGGCGGGTGGGCTTGGGGACTTCGCGCTGCGTCGTAAGGCAGTGTACGTTCCGTTGCCCTGGAACGAAGTCTCTTTCAATGTTGCACGCGGTCTGTTGATTGCCATAGACTGTGATCGCGCCTTGCGGACCCGGATTTTCATGCACAGGTAAAGTCCGTGAATGGCCGCTTCAAACTTGTTGATGGAGCCCTGGCCCATTATGGCGTTGTACGGGTATACCATGTCGACGATGTCGAAGGTGATCTGCTCACTTCGTGCATTGGGTGCTACACCGAAGGACAAAGGTAGCTCGATCTTGCCCATAGGAAAGGTGCCCTTGCCGCCGAAACCATATAGGGGGTTGTCCGAAGGCTTAAGTAAACTGTGGCTGATGCCCATGCGGTCGAAGGCGTGGAGGAAAATGATGTCCGCCTGGCTGCCGTTGTTAACTAAAACTTTGTGCAGGTCCCAGCCTGCCACCCTGCAGTTGATAACCATGGCATCAATGTGGGGTGCGCTGCACAGGTCGACATCTCTAGTGTCGAAGGTCAGCGGCACGTGGGACCACTTCGTTTGCATGACTGGACCGGTGACGGCGACGTGGTTGATGCTTTGGTAGTGGTCCCTCTTCTGTCGCTTCATGTCGAAGTCGACGCTGGACCCCCAGTGATCATGTGAATGACTCCGCGATACGGCTGATCGGCGAAGTCTTCTTGTTTTGGCGCTTGGGGGTGGTTTGGGTGGTGGATGTTTGGCTGATGCGGGTGCGGAGGCGGAAGTGGAGGTGGTACGACTTGTACCTCCTGATGGTGTTGGTATGCGTGGTTAGGTGGATGCTGGGCGAGGTCGTGGTTGTATGGTTGTGGGAGGTGGTGTTGATATGCGTGCGCGACAACCCGTGGGTTGTCGGCTGGTTGCGCCCAAGACATCCTGTCCCTCGTAGCCTTCGTTTCTGGGCAGTCCCTTTGGGTGCGCGCAGTCCTCGCCGTGAAACAGGCAGTAAAATTTGCGCAGCTGCTGCGCCCGTCCTTGGCCCCGATCACGGGTGCCACTACCGTGGCCCTAGGGGGATAATCTTGACGGCGAGGGGCCTCACCTGCGGGGTGCTGGTTGGTAATGTTATGCACCTACTGTTGACTGCGGTTGTCCCGATCGGAGTCTGACTGCGAAGGTCTTGTCCATGTGCGGCTGGACTGCGGAGGGTCCTTGGGTTTCCTCTGGGACTCGATCTTGCGCTGGTGGAGCTCTTTAGATCTGGCATATTTTTCAAACAGCTGATAGAGCTCTTGGAGGTTCTTGGGTGGGTCCCTGATGCAGTGACTGTAAAGGACGCCAGCCTGAAGGCCACTGATGGCGTAGTGAATGGCAATTTGGTCATCGACCGAAGGCAGTTGTGACTTGAGAGTCAGGAACTTGCGGTAGTACTCCCGCAGGGTTTCTTTCTCCAGCTGCTTGTAGAGTGACAGTTCGGCCAAGGCGTCGGTGTCTGGGCAGTACCCCTAGAAGTTGAGCAGAAATTTGTCCTGGAGACTTCTCCAGGAGTCGATGGACAACGGGGGCAACCTGGTGTACCAGGTTAGGGCCGGACCCTCGAGGGCGATGATGAAGGACTTGGCCATCGTGGCGTCGTCCCCTTCGGATGATGCGATAGCGACTTGATAGCTCATGATGTATTGTGCTGGGTCGGTGCTGCCGTTGTACTTGGGGTAGGTCCCTGCCCTGAAGTTGGCGGGCCATGGTGACACCTGCAGTTGCGGCGCCAGGGGGCTCCGCTCATCAAGGTAATTGATGCCTTGGAAAGCTGCGGCGTGCGGGATAAAGGGTCCGCGCTGAGGAACGAATAGGTCTCTGACTGGCGCGCGCTGCTGGAGGGGCGGCCCGTGCTGCAGATCATGTTGGCCTTCGCGCTGCATGAGCGCAATCTCCTGCTCAAGCTCTTGAGCCATCTGCTCCTCATCTCGTATCATTTGGCGCACCTTGGCCTGCGCAGAGACACGTTGGCGCTTGGCCTCAAGGATTTCCTTCTGCTTCTGGAGGTTGCGGTTTTTGAGGCGCAGGGCCTGTAGTTGTAGTTGTTCTTCTGCGGAGATGCCGAGGACCTCGCCGTCCTCTGCTGCGTCCTCGCCCTCTGGTGGAGCGAAGCCTAGGGGTGGCACTTGTGGCTGCCCTTCGGAGCTGCAGGTGCGGAGGGTGCCTTCTAGAGTGTGTTGGTCGTTGCACCGTCTCTTACTATGTGCTTCGTCTTCGCCAGCTCCATGGTGGGTGTTATCGGCGAGGGCCTTGCCCTTTTTCTCAGCTAGTAGTGCTGCCTTCGCTGCTTCATCGACGGATGGGGCTGCCTTTGAATTAGCTCTTTTGGGTGCCATCGCGGGTGGTTTGCTCGTAGCACGAACGGTGGGCGCCAATGTTGGAACTTGCGCTCCCGTGCAAGTTGATCCAACAGGGGAGTGAGAAAGATGTAAACACGATTTAACTCGAGACGACAATTGCTCTGTTAATTCAGCCTCTCAAGGGCACTGTATGGAGGTATTTATTGGTGCCTGAGTGCCCAACATCTCGATGTAAGGACGCATGTACACTCAGGCACCTGAACTATCCCCGGAATATTCCCATAAAGGAGGGTTACATATTGTCATTACAGAAAAGTCATTACAAATCGAGCCCGTAGCACACGACTCCGCGCGGGGCCTGTTACAATGGGCCAAATCCCACGTGGGCCTCTAGGTCGGGTGAGGACGTGGGATGGGGCGACGTCGTCGTAGGCCTTCGTCTCGTAGTGTAGAGGACGAAGGGTGGACCCCGCCGGTCGTATTGCCTCCGTTGGTGCAGCGAGATTGACGAAGGTTGGAGCGAAGGGTAGCGTCTTCGCCTTCGCCCCAACACACGGCCCACAACCAAGCAAGCCATTCTGAAGATATATATAATGAAGCCTAATATAATTTTGATGTCACATTTTTACCGACCTTTTCGCCGTCGGGCTAGCCCGAGCACGGCCCAGTCACTCGTGCCGGGCCGGGCGGCACGATGGGCTGAAAATCAAAGCCCGACCCAGCCCTTTATTCGTGCCGTGCTGGCACAGCCCAATATATTTCGTGTCGGGTCGTGCTTTGAGCCCGTTTTCTTGGGCCGTGCCTGGGCGGCCCAAAACAGCACGGCCCAAACTTTCAGGTCTACTAGTTAGTGCTATAGATGGCCAACAAGCACGAGGCCCGCGAGCCCGGCATGAAGCCCGCTATTTTGGCTTGATCCGAGTCCGACACAGCCCGGTTCTATACGAGCCTGGGTCTAGCTCGGCACGCGTTCTGAGTTCTGGGCCCGTCGGGCTAGCCTAAGCACGATCCATTTCTAACGGGCTAGGACTCGACTCGTTTAATAAGACAAACATTACAAAAATAGCTCTATTTTTTATTTAAAGTCTATTTTATTTGTGAAATGTGTATTATTTGTAATATATGTTATTGTATTTAGTTATATCCTTCCATTATGATTTATAAATATGTTTAATTTTTTATGGTGATCTAATTTTAAGCTTGATTTATGCGTTAGCGGTCTCGGGCAGGCACGATGAACATTTTCGGGCCGAGCTTAACGGGTCGGCCTGGCCTGGTTGGGCCCATCTCGTGCCGGGCTCGTTCGGCGAGTTAAGCCTGTCGGACAGCCTGACCTGGCTCAAATAATTAATCGGACCTAACCGTGCCATGCTTCAACAGGCTGTGCTTTAACGGATCTAGGTCGAGCCAGACTGAGTGGTCCATTTGGACATCTCTAGTTAATACTTCATATGGTCTAAGCGGGGAGCATGTTATCACAATCGCCGCATAGGTAGAGTTGTCGCTAGTAAAAAAACAATACATCCAGTACACTCACTATAACAATCATCCTGTTCAGGTGTTTGCAGCAATATTGCTTCTCGTTTGCCTGTTCGCTTCAGATTAAATTAAAGTCAGCTGTTAAGACTATTACAGCTATAATCTATAGAAACAAAAACACTGTAAAAACAGTGGAATCTGGTAAAAATTAAAGTCAAATGAACAGAACCAATTTCACTCGTTTAAAAACTGGGTGTAACATGGGCATGGGCAAGAAGCAAGATACGAGTACAACATCGCTTTCCCTGTAAAGGTGACAAAGACCACAAATGCACTACGGGCTGAACACGGATGCATATATACAATTATTCCAGTCGCTTCAGCCAAAGATTGATGCGCGTTTCCGCACGAAGACCAGGCGAAGGCTGGCTCAACCACAAAGATCCTTGTCACTAGAAAGAGAATTTTCAGCTTGGGATACATGATGATGGTCCAAGGACCTATTTGTATGCCATAGTTTTTAGGAAACCATTGTATCCACGTAAAATGAAGGACGAATTTGATCATACCCTTAGCTAACTATGCAATTCATTACCGAAACAAAGTTCTTTGCCGAGTGCTGCAGACACTTAGTAAAGCCTCTATAACACTCGACAAGGCTTTACCGAGAGTAGCACTCGACAAATAGAGCTTGGTGAATTGTTTATCGGCAATGCCTCTTTACCGAATACTTTATGTCGGATACTCAATAAAGAAAAGTCATTGTGATGGCGGCAAGTGACGGTGACAAAGCTCAATAAAGGGAGCTCCGGTGGGTCCCCACGTCAGTTTCTATGTTGAGTGTGTGACCTGGCACTCGACAAGGAGGAGGCTTTGACGAGTGCCTACTGGCCCACTGTGGGGGACAGATATCCCCGGGTCCACCAGAAGGATAAAAGACCTCACGAAAGGTCCAAAGGCCCCATAATTCGTAAGGTCATCCCCCTCGTGGGCCTAGGGAGGAACGACCAATGAAGCAAATCGACACAAGGCCGTATCGACACGAGCCCAAGACGGACCAACGAATTCGAGCAGTAATCACAACAGAGGCCCGACCTTCCCGTGCAGGAGCCCCGTACAACGGAACCAAGCGAGAATGGGTCGACAGGATTATAGGAGGATAAACTCAGTTGGTTCACTATTTTTTTAGGTACACGTTGTTGTTATATCTACATGTACCGCCCCACGGTCGAGTATATAAGGCCTAGGGGCACCCCTTCAGATCATACGCCCGCTACTTAGCCTCCCACCCAACTCTCTACGTTTTCAGCGCTAGAGAATTCTCTTGTAACCCACCACATAAAGCACTCTCGAGCACTCTCGACAGGACGTAGGGTGTTACGCATCTCAAAGCGGCCTGAACCTGTAAACCGTTGTCCACTGTTTCTCGTGCATCCAGCACGAACCATCGAGCTACAGTCGATAACACCGTCCTACTCCTGAAAGCACCTTGAGGGGTAACCCCGGTGCGCGGCCGGACCCAAAACACCGACAGCTGGCACGCCAGGTAGGGGGTGTGTCATCGATCCAAGCTAGCTCAATGGCCGTCACTTTCCAGCACAAGATCATCCTCCGTCCTGGATCCACATTCTGCTTCGGAACTATCTCATCTGTAGCAGATGAGGAAGGAACTCTGCATCGCATCGCGGATCCACCGGAGAGAAAATCTTCCTCAGAAATCCCCGGAAAAATCGGGGCAAAGCAGGAAAAGGCGCAACCTCCAACGCACCGGAAAAAGATCACCTTCAGTAAACTAGGAGCCCAGGGCTCGTCAACCCGGAGAACTCCGTTGTCCACCTCTCCAACAGGAGAATGGACACAGATCACGAGGAAGAAAGAAACGAATGAGATTGGAAGGAGGCAAGCCGTCCTTTCTGTACCTTCGTCCTCAAAGGAGGGCAGAAAGAAGGTCGCCACGACAACTGTTCCATTCTACCCTGACGTCCTCTTAATTGAAAGGGCGGAGTCGCCCCCCATCTCCGACGACGAACCGACCGTACCTGGAGAGGAACTTCCTCAGCGGGAGTCCCGCCGACGAAGGAACCAACGCCGAAATATCCGACGACATCACAAGGCCGGAGAACTGGACCCGGCGCAACCTGTATCGCGAGACGAGGTCTCGGAGATAGGAGAAACTCCGGAGGAACGTGTCTTCAAGGAAAGAAGGAATTCCCGACGACGTGATCGTCGACGGGCTCAAGAACAGGCCGAGCAAGAAACAAGGCAACGCCGGGAAAATTCACACTTCGGACGCAACCTGAACCCCGATTTCGCCCGAGCCATGAACACGCCGAGTGAAGTCGGTGGAGTATTGGCTCGGATAGCGGATGGCCTCCCGCGGACTCCCGATGCCGAGGGCTATCGGCGGCTGTTCACTCAAGCAGCCAATCATCTCCTACCCCTCGCTCACCCACCGAACGATCTACGACACGCCACCAACAGTCGACGGGACGCACGGAGCTCCATCAACGCTTCGCGCGAACGACGACACGAGAACGAAATTCGTCGCCGGGAAGAATACGACCGGGATCATGGCATCCCAGCGCGAAGTTAGGCTACCAGGACCGAGTCGGCCACGGCTTCAACTGGTGGCACCACCCGGGGACAGTCGAGGCACCACAACAACCACTCTCCTCCTCGGGACCGGCATCATCATCAACGACAGGAGGACATGTGCGTAGTATCGGCACTTACTCCATGCCTCAGGGCCATTCAATGGCCCCCTAACTTCAAGGTCTCCAACGTCGACAAGTACGAACCTAAGCAGGATCCGGGAGGTTGGCTGGCCGTCTACACCACCGCTGCCCGAGCAGCTGGGGCAACCGAGGACGTGATGACCACGTACTTGCCTATTATCCTCGGGCAAGACGCGTTGCAATGGCTGCGACACCTACCCCGACACTGCATCGACGACTGGAGCGATTTCAGTTGGCGCTTCACCGCCAACTTTCAGTCTCTCTCCGACAAGCCGACGCAACCATGGACCTCAAATCCATCAAGCTCCGAGGGGACGAAACTCTTTGGTCGTACCTAAAAAGATTCCAGACCATGAGAAATCGTATCCCCGAGGTCGCGGAGGCAACAGTGATCGAGGACTTCTACAGGGGATCCAATGACTCGACGTTCGTCTGAACCATATTACAGAAGGCGACGACTACCTCCGAGCAATTGTTTCGGGAGGCCGACCTCTACATCACCACAGACGAACAAGCTCAGGACCTCATCGGAGGAGCGAAGCCTGCACCAGCGGCGCCACGACGCGACATGAACCAGCAACCCGACAAGCGTTGGGAGAAGAGGCCCCATGAGGAGGTCCACGCCGCCGGACCACCCGCCTCTCGCGCCCAAGGAGGACCTCGTGGAGGCGAATGCACGCTGGACGACATCCTCGACGCCCAGTGCCCATACCACAAGGACATGCGCCACACCCTCCGGAACTACAGGGACTTCAAACACTACGTCGGGCACGGTCGACCTTTTCAACCTCTACCTCCTCCCCCACCGCGAGGAGGACCGGGAGAACCGCAACAACCCCGGCAGTAGGAGGAGGGAAGAGGAGGAGCCTTCCCGCGCGTCGACAGAGAAGTCAACGTCATCTTCGGCGGACACGGGTCACAAGAAAGCAAGAGACAACAAAAGCTCAATGATCGTCAGATACTGGTGGTGGCCATCGGTCCTCCCGCCCCGTACCGATGGTCTGAGCATCCGATCACCTTCACCCGGGTGGATCAATGGCTTAACTTCGATCACCCAGGCAAATATCCGCTTCTCGTCGATCCGATGATCTGAGAAAGCAGGGTAAAGAAGGTACTAGTGGACGGGGGAAGCAGCATCAACGTCACCTTCCCCCGAACGCTCCAAGGCTTGGGAGTTCCCCTCAAAGAGCTCCACGAGTCGGACACACCCTTCTTCGACATCATGCCGACCAAAGGAGAGTACCCGCTGGGCCACATCTACATGTCAGTCACCTTCGGAACTCCGGAAAACTACAGAACCGAGTTTCTGAGGTTCGAGGTGGCAAACTTCGATTGCGGATACAACGCCATCATCGGGAGGCCCGGATTAGCGAAGTTCATGGCTATTCCACATTATACGTACATGATATTGAAGATGCCAGGACCACAAGGGATCATAACTGTGCGCGCCGACTTCTAAGGCGCCGCAGAATGTTTCCGAGTGGCCATTCAGGCGGCCCTCACCACCAAACCATCGGCGATTTCCTCTGCACGGGCAAACTCAAAGCCTGAGGAAGACATCGCGGCCCCCACGAACGAAGCTCAAGCCGTGACCTCTATGCGGCCGACTGAAGAAACCAAAAGGATCAACCTCGGGTTCGCTGACGAGCGCAAAACCGCCATCAGCAGCTCTAGCCTGGATGTCAAATATGAAAGCGCGCTCGTCCAGTTTCTGCAAGATAACCGAGACGTATTCGCATGGCAACCTGCGGATATGCCGGGAGTCCCAAGAGAGCTAGCCGAGCACAAATTGAAGGTCTACCCCCAGGCGAGGCCAATACGACAAAAATTACGTCGCTTTACGCCCGACAAGAGAGAAGCCATTCGTGCTGAGCTGGCTCGCTTGGTCGCGGCCGGATTCATTAGAGAGGTGTTACATCCTGAATGGTTAGCCAACCCTGTTCTTGTACTCAAAAAGAATAAAGTGGATTGGCGCATGTGCGTTGACTATACGGATCTCAACAAACACTGTCCGAAGGATCCCTTCGGGCTTCCTAGAATCGACCAGGTGGTGGACTCAACCACCGGATGCTCTATGCTGTTTTTCTTGGATTGCTACTCTGGGTATCATCACATTATTTTGGCAAAAGAAGACGAGGAAAAAACGGCATTTATCACCCCGTTTGGAGCCTTCTGCTATACCTCCATGCCGTTCGGCCTCAAAAACGCTGGAGCAACTTATCAGAGGGCTATTCAGATATGCTTAGCCAATCACTGGGGCAAGCGTGTGGAAGCCTACGTGGATGACGTGGTGATCAAGGCAGAGGATTCAGAAAATTTCATCGAAGATTTACAGCTGGTCTTCAATAGTTTACGACGATACAGATGGAAGCTTAATCCCGAAAAGTGCGTTTTCAGAGTGCCGGCAGGAAAGTTGCTAGGGTTTATTGTTAGCCACCGGAGAATTGAAGCCAATCCAGAAAAGATCGAAGCTATCATGAGGATGGAAGCACCACGATCACAAAAGAAAGTTCAAAGACTCACCGGGTGTATGGCAGCCCTAAGCAGGTTCATATCAAGGCTGGGAGAAAAAGGCTTACCATTCTATAAATTACTCAAGAAGGTGGACAAATTTCAGTGGACTTCAAAAGCACAAGAAGCTCTAGGTGCGCTGAAAAAATTCTTGACAACACCACCAGTGCTGAAACCGCCACACCGAGCCACGCCGACTCAACCGGCAGAAGATCTGCTATTATACATCTCTTGCACGACTCACGTGGTGAGCACCGCGTTAGTAGTCGAGCGAGCGAAAGAAGGACATGCATACCTAGTACAGCACCCTGTCTATTTCATCAGTGAAGTTCTGGGCTCTTCAAAGAAGAAATATCCTCAGGTTCAAAAGCTATTAAATGCAGTACTTCTAACTGCACGCAAGCTTCGGCACTACTTCGACGACCACAAAGTCATAGTAGTCACTGGATTTCCAATAGGGGATATTCTCCACAACAAAGAAGCCATCGGAAGAGTAGCCAAGTGGGCCTGCGAATTAGAATCTCATGACATCGAATTTCGACCTCGCACTGCTATCAAAACTCAAGCACTGGTTGACTTCGTATCAGAGTGGACCGAGCAACAGGTACCGGATAACCCGGAAATCGCAGAAGTATGGCGAATGTATTTTGACGGCTCATTGAAGCTGTAGGGAGCAGGTGCAGGGATCCTCTTTATCGCACCTGGAGGTGAACAACTCAAGTACGCTCTTCAATTGTTATTCCCGGCATCTAACAACGCAGCCGAATACGAAGCTCTGATTCACGGGCTGAACATTGCCATATCACTGGGCATCAAGAGACTGATGGTATATGGAGACTCTCTGGTGGTCATAAGTCAGATAAACAAAGAATGGGATTGCTCGAACGATTCCATGGGAAAATATTGCACTGCTGTCCGGAAACTAGAAGATAAATTTGAAGGATTGGAATTTCATCATGTGGAGAGAGACCGCAACGCGGCGGCTGATGCATTGTCTAAGCTAGGGTCCAGTCGGACTCAGGTCTCGCCTGGAGTTTTTGCCCAAGAAGTGTCGCGCCCGAGCATTTCAGTGGATCGGGTAGAAGAATGCAATACTCTGAGCCAACCAGAATCAAATCCTGATGACTGGAGGGAGCCGATCATCAGATATATAAGGAATAAAGAGGAACCAGATGACAAAAATACGGCCGAGCGTATTGCAAGGTAGTCAGCTCACTATACACTCATTGGGGAAACGCTATACAGAAGGGGCGCGTCAGGAGTCCTCATGAAATGTATTCTCTCAGATACTGGAAAGCAACTTCTGGATGAGGTCCATGCTGGGCAATGTGGAGTGCATGAAGCATCCAGGACCATGGTTGAGAAAGTCTTCAGGTCGGGTTTCTACTGGCCAACAGCAAAAAGTGATGCAGTCAAGTTAGTTCAGAGGTGCGAAGCCTGCCAGTACTTGTCAAAACAGCAGCATCTACCGACACAGCAACTACAAACCATACCCGTAACTTGGCCATTCGCATGCTGGGGATTGGATATGATTGGACCTTTCAAAAAAGCTCAAGGAGCATACACTCATGTACTGGTTGCTATCGACAAATTCACTAAGTGGATAGAATTCAAACCCATTGCTTCCCTAACTTCAGCTAAGGCAGTGGAATTCATACAAGATATAATATTCAGGTTTGGAATACCAAATAACATCATAACCGACCTAGGATCCAACTTCACAAGCTCAGAGTTCTTCGATTTCTGCGAGCAAAAGAGCATTCAGATCAAATATGCCTCGGTGGCACACCCAAGAGCCAACGAGCAGGTAGAAAGAGCCAACGGGATGATATTGGAGGCACTCAGAAAGAAAGTTTTCGACAAAAATGAAAAATTCGCAGGAAAGTGGATCAGAGAACTGTCGTACGTTGTTTGGAGCCTGAGAACTCAACCAAGTCAAGCCCTGTATGGAAACACTCCTTTCTTCATGGTCTATGGTTCGGAGGCAGTGCTGCCTGCTGATCTCAAGTTTGGGGCACCAAGGTTGATCTTTGAAAACATAGCAGAAGTTGAGGCTACTAGACTGGAGGATGTTGATGTACTCGAAGAGGAGCGACTGAACACGGTGATTCAATCAGCACGGTATCAGCAAACTCTGAGGCGCTATCACGATAAGGCCATACGACCTCGATCCTTCGCAGTGGGAGATCTCGTCCTCCGCTAAATTCTAACGGGGGAAGGACGACACAAATTATCACCTCTATAGGAAGGACCATTCGTAGTAGCTGAAGTCACTCGACCGGGATCATACCGCCTCACTCAGATGGACGGTACGGAAATTGGGAACTCATGGAACATAGAACACCTCAGGAGATTTTATCCTTAGCTATATTTCAAAAGCTATTGGGGCGGCAATGTATTCTGTAAACCGGGAAACACATCATCAATAAAAAGACTTCAGGAATTGTTCATTGTCAATCTGCATTCTTGCTCAACTCGTGGTGACCACTATACCCTACTAACGGAGCAATCGGCTTAAGTCAGCGGTGACTTAAGACGGTGCGACATGCTCACGCTTACTTAACTCGGGGTGACCACTATACCCTACTAACGGAGCAATCGGCTTAAGTCGGCGATGACTTAAGACGGTGCGACATGCTCACGCTTACTTAACTCGGGGTGACCACTATACCCTACTAACGGAGCAATCAGCTTAAGTCAGCGATGACTTAAGAAGGTGCGACATGCTCATGCTTACTTAACTTGGGGTGACCACTATACCCTGCTAACGGAGCAACCGGCTTAAGTCGGCGATGACTTAAAACGGTGCGACATGCTCTCGCTTACTCAACTCGGGGTGATCACTATACCCCTGATAACGGAACGATCGACTTAAGTTGGCAACGACTTAAATTGGCACGGCACATTCGGCACGTTCACGACTATTCATCCTAGGGCAATCTCTATGCCCCACGAAAAAATTCAAAACCATCATAATGCACTTACTTTTACGACTGTAGATACCGTTGAATTCTAACAACGGGAAAAAAATAACAGCATTTAGTACCGAAAAGTGTTTTCTAACAAAACATCCAAGCATACTAACCATATACTCAAGGCATTCAGTGTTTTCTATCTGGAAATGTTTTCTCAGGAGCAGCCGACGAGGAAGGACGACTCGAAGAATTGGGAGCGGCATTCACATCTGCCACTATGTCATCAGGAACAACCACGCCGGGTCTCCTCATCAGAATTCGCCCCGTGCGAATGGCTTTGTCCATGGCTTTATCGCGCTGGGCCTTCAGAGTAGCAGAAGTATCTTCAGCGGCCTTGACAGCCAACCGAGCGGCTTCTAGCTCCCAAACCACCGATTTTTTGGAAGCATGCAGATCCTTGATGACAGTATCCTTGTTCGACACCAATTGCCTGAGGCGAATCATATCATCTAAAGACTCTTGCAGCTTGTAGTGATGGTTATCCAAGTCCTCCATGGTAAAACGATGGCTCCTCTCCAAGATAGTCAACGAGTTGCTAGCATCGTGGTTCAACTTTTCCAGATTGTCGCGAGAAGAAGCAAGAGCACGTTTCTCCTCCTGCAGACAAGAGCCGGTTTCTCCAACGTCAAGCAAGCACTAAAAACATAACAGACAAGGGCAAGTGAAAGTTCAATTCAGTGGCCACCTTTTTAGAATCAAGTTGAGCACGAAGAGTGGAGTTAGCATCATTCAGAGAGGCAGAAACCTGGGCCAATGCAGCCTGACTTTGAGAATACCTTTCTTCAAGGTCAGAATATCGCCGGGCCATATCTGTCAGGAAACAGTCAAGCAAGGGTGTTCGGCTATAAAGCAGATTACTCAAATAGCCAGTGAAGGAACAAAGGGCACTAACCAGCATTTGCCATTTCCAAGTTAGATACTCGCCGCTGAAGCAACACTGGATTCCAATGCGTTAGGGACAAAGCCCCTTCTAGGACAGAGGTCCCCTGTGATTTCAACCGGCCAGCCATTTCGTCCACCAATGCCTGACATTAAGAACAGATGAGCATAATAACAGCAGTCTACCTGAAGTAAAAGTCAGGATAGAAGAAACCAAGTTACCTGGAGGTTGGAGAAGAAAGAGGGAACCCCCAAGTCATGGGAAATCAACTGACGGCTTGCTGAAGGGTCACCAACTGGAACAACCCGCAATGCATCATTGGGAACCAAGTCAGTGTCACTAGCAGAAGTCAGAACTCTGTCATCAGGGACGCTGGCCTCTAAAGCGACCTCTTGACAAGAGACCTGTGCTGCTACCATATAATCAGAGTGCAGAGGAGAAGATCCCACGTGAACATCCATGGAAGTGTTAGAGGGAGAACCAACTCGGACACCCTCGGGGGCTGGATCATCGCTCGCGCTACCCATCTGAGTCGGGTCATCCCCGGCAACACCCTCGGGGGCTGGGCAAGCACCAGCGCTATCTTTGAGGGTCGGGCCCTCCGAGGCAGCCACCTCTAAGGCTGAAGGACCTTCAACCACTTCCATAGGAACAGTGCAATCTAGGCCAGCCTCCTGACCCTTAAGACTGCGCTCCAAGGTCGATGAGGCGCGGGACGCCGCTCGGGACAACTCCAGCCCAGCATCAGGCACGTCAGCGCAAACGTCCATCATGCCACCATCTGCTGGCTCGGACAACAGGTCTTCTGGGACCATATCCTCAAGAGTCTGATCAAAGTTGGCCAGAGACAATTCTTGTAGACCAACAAGAGCAGACAAGGCTGGAGAAGGAACACCACTGCTTTCGCCACTGGCAATATAGCGTCGACTGTTCTTCCGAGTTAGAGGGATTTCATCCTCCTCCTCCTTACCCTCATCAACAACATGGATAGTACACCCATTGGGGTCAGCGTCATCCAGGTCACACCCATTGGGGTCAGCATCATCTAGGTCACACCCATTGGGGTTAATAGCAGGTAGGCTACACTCAATGGGATTAGTTTCAGCAAATGCAGGCACTGGCACTTCCTCAGCAGCAGGAACAGAAGGACTAGCATCCTGATCCAAACTAGACACTCGACGAAGACATCTCTTCTTTTGTTTCTTCCCGTCAGCAGGAGAAGCAGGCTGATGGGCTCGGTGAGAATGCTTCAGATGAACATTGTCAGACTTCTGAATATCTAAAGCTTCGCTAGCCTCTGGGATGGGCGCTACCGCCAGTGTTTCTGCAGGGACTGCATCAGAATAATCTTCAGCCAACATATCCAGCATGACACTTATCTCTGCATCACTTGGATTTAAAGGCAGCTCAAAATGAACCTGCCTCTCGTCGTCAGGAATTTCTCCAAGTGAGGCAACCAAAGCACTAACCTCTTTGGGAGAGGGTCACACTCTAAGGCCCAAACTGCTATCACCAGCAGGAGGATTTGACACAAAACTGGTAAAGGCCTTGGAAGGAGGTAGATTCCAAGCCGAATATGCAACAGGAGCGCCGACGTTTGACACCTTGCCTCTGAGTATCATCTCGAGCCGGCCCACCAAGTCCACGGCAGGAATTCTTCTGTTGGTTACCCGAGTTGAATCAGCAAAGCCTCGATACAGATAGGCTGGATATGCTCTGTCTTTCAGCGGTTGAATGTTCTTGAAAACAAAATCAGCGACCACAGCTTCTGCAGTCAAACCCCTTTCTTTCAGCAATCCAACTTCAGCTAGCAAAGCCCCTGCTTCAGTTACTTCCTGGTCTGTGGGGGATTCGGTCCAGCTTGGAGTGCGAACATCCGACTGTCTTCCTGACCGTGGGGGAGAGAATTCTCATGATTCTCCATGATGAACCATTCCAAACGCCATCCCTTGATGCTATCCTTGAGCGGGATGTCGAGGTAATCAGCCTTCCTCCCACGGCGCATCTCCAAGCTCGCGCCCCCACCAGCTGGTGCTGCCCTCCAGCCATCCCAGGGCGACAGTGGTACAAATACTTCCACAGGCCAAAGTGTGGCAGAACTCCGAGAAAAGCTTCGCATAAATGAACAAAGATAGAAACTTGTAGAACGGAATTGGGATTCAGATGGGTCAGATTCAAGCGATAGAAATCAAGAAGACCGCGGAAAAAAAGAGAAATGGGAAGAGCAAGGCCATGGAGGAGAAAAGGAACGTAGATGACGGATTCGTGAGTGTCCTCTGTTGGAACAGTGACCCCACGGCAGATCCGCCAGGAACAGAGCTCCTTCGAAGGAAGAACCCCGATAGATACAAGATGGAGAAGGTCAGATTCAGAGACAACAGACATATGGTTACCTGCGAAAGGCAACTGACTGTTGGGGTCGATGGGGGGATGACTGCGACGAACGAACTCGAAGTTTTCCGCTTGGGCGCCATTTCAACCTTGCTGGCGAACGGAGCGGAAGCAGCGTTGCAAGAAAGTGGATAAGGCCTGGGTGCAGAAAAGCAAGAACTAGGGCACGAAATGCGGAGGCGCGCGACAGCACAGTGCATATGGGGTTTCCCGAAGCCAGATGCCGAATCTAAAAAGCGCCCAGTCATCACCCAGCTATTATCTCTAAAACGCTGGCATGCCACGTCATCACCCGGCCGTTATTTCTAAAGCGCGGGCATGCCACATCATCACTCGGTCGTTATTTTCAAAATGGCTGACGCGGTCCATTCTAACTCGGTGGTTATTTTTGAGAATGCTGACGTTACCAGACTCCACTTGGCCACTATCTCCAAAGCGGCCGGCGTGGCCCGTTATCACTCGGCTGTTACCTCTAAGACGCCGACGTTGCCATCGATCACTCGTCTGTTACCTCCAAAACACCGACGGCATCACCAGTAACCGCTCAGTCGTTATCTCTAAAACACTGACGTGGCCACTATCGCTCAGCCATTACTTCAGAAAAGTGTCAACATCGCCAGTAATAACTCGGTCGTCACTCCCAAAGCAACGACATGATTTCAGATGACTCGGCCGCTATCACCAAAGTGTTGACATCGCGAAGAAAACAGTCAAAAGCGTGATTCGTTGATTCCAAACATCCCTCAGGCATTAATGAGATCGACGAATGACAAGAAAGCAAAATAAAAGTGCACAAAAGTGAGGCGAAACCACTCTTCATTATAAGGGAAGCATTACCGAACTTACAAATCAACTCATTATGAGTTGATGACCTCCCTACTACTACACTATACTTCACTACTCTATACTACTAACTACTACTACATTATTTCATTATACTACTACTAATCTATACTAATAATTAAAACCAGTGGCATCTAGCCATTGACCTTGTTGCTGCCCCTGCTGCCGCTGCCACCCTTGCCGCCGTCGTCGCCATCGCCTTCGCCGCCGTCACCGCTGTCGTCGCCGTCGCCTTCGTCGTCGTCGTCGCCACCGCCCTCCTCGGACGAGTCCGAGGAGTTCTCCTTGTCCGAGGAGTACTCTGACTCATCTGAGCCCACGAGCCCGGCGCGCTCGACGGACCGGATGTAGGTCTAGACCTCCACGGCAATCCCCTGGGAGTCGTCTGAATCATCAGACGACGCTAGGGGAGAGGCAGGAGCCGAAGAGCCCTCGGACTCGGAGGAGAACTCCTCCTCCGAGTACTTCGAGTCGCTGAAGTCCTCCGAGGGAGGAGTCGGCTCACGCTTGCGTTTGTCACTAGAGCGATGCGAAGAACTACCACCTTTCTTACTCTTGCCCATGTTGGAAATGGAAGGAAGAAGAGGAGGGTAAACAGCAAGCAGCAGTAAGAGATGTGAAAATGCCGGAGAAGCAAGAGCACTATTTATAGAAGAAGAAGGCAACCGCTCACCTCCTACCACGGCCACTGAACAGTCGCAAAAATTCAATATGCAATTCAAACCGTCTGAAGACACGTCAGGCGGCTGACGCCGTTTCACGTAACACGACACCCATTGGGACTCCAGTCAACTACGCGGGCGATATGATTACGCCCGCGGTCACATCAAGTTACTACGCAGAAGCAGTTTGCTAAACGCTCAACGTACCAAGCCGTCCCTTGCCTACACCCATTGGGGGGACGCCCAGGAATTATCAGTATATTTTCAACACTGTCACATCCGAACAGTATATGCAATGAATACTTCAAGACAGAAGAAAGATATCAGCAGGGATCAAAGGAAAGCCAAATATAGCCGATGAGGTACAAGTCTAATCGATAGAAGCATCAAAGCATGAAGTGACATGAAGACTAGCCAAGGGCCATCTATCGGACGTCCAATCAGTCGCAGATCAAATAAATGGCAAGACCTAGCAAGATATGGGCAGATCGCGTACTCGGCCTCAAAGACAAAAATGTACGCTGACCTCTAAAGCATAGTATCAATAATATAATGCTGATCTCTAAGGCATTCGGCAAAGGGGAATGATGATTCCCAGAAAAAAGACATGAAATGAAGACCTTCGAGTGGATTATTTTCAAAAATCCACTCGAAGCTCGGGGGCTACACCCATTGGATGCACCTTCGGTGCACCCAATGGATCATCATCCCCGAAGAAGTAAAGTGCTGACCTCTAAAGCATAAGGCAAGATCAAGACAAGGCTGACCTCTGAAAAAGCGCAAGTGGAAGATAAAAGTGATCTCTGATAATACTTGAAGTGAAGACCTTCGAGCGGATTATCTGCAAAAATCCACTCGAAGCTCGGGGGCTACACCCATTGGGTGCACCTTCGGTGCACCCAATGAAATTTGAAGTCCTACGGTACAAAAATGCTGACTTCTGAAGCATGAGTCTGAGACAGAACACCAAATTTCGAGTAATAAAGGCACAAAAAGACAGTGAAAATTGTTTCTACCGGATCATTCAGAACTCAGAAGCAGTGGCCCGGCAGGCTTATCTCCAAGGCATCCCTTGTTAAAGTCAAAGACTGCAAGCTGGACCTTGGGCCGTTTATCTCAGAACTGACTGCAAGATGGACCTAGGATCCTTGGGCCATTTATTTCAGAATCGACCTAAAGATCGGGGGCTTGTGGGGGACAGATATCCCCTGGGTCCACCAGAAGGATAAAAGACCTCATGAAAGGCCCAAGGGCCCCATAATTCGTAAGGTCATCCCCCTCGTGGGCCTGGGGAGGAACGACCAATGAAGCAAATCGACACAAGGCCATATCGACATGAGCCCAAGACGGACCAACGAATTCGAGCAGTAATCACAATAGAGGCCCGACCTTCCCGTGCAGGAGCCCCGTACAACGGAACCAAGCGAGAATGGGTCGGCAGGATTATAGGAGGATAAACTCAGTTGGTTCACTATTTCTTAGGTACACGTTGTTGTTATATCTACATGTACCACCCCACGGTCGAGTATATAAGGCCTAGGGGGCACCCCTTCAGATCATACGCCCGCTACTTAGCCTCCCACCCAACTCTCTACGTTTTTAGCACTAGAGAATTCTCTTGTAACCCACCACATAAAGCACTCTCGACAGGACGTAGGGTGTTACGCATCTCAAAGCGGCCCGAACCTGTAAACCGCTGTCCACTATTTCTCGTGCATCCAGCACGAACCATCGAGCTACAGTCGATAACACCGTCCTACTTCTGAAAGCACCTTGAGGGGTAACCCCGGGTGCGTGGTCGGACCCAAAACACCGACACCCACCACTCGACAAAGGGAGCTCATGTGGGTGTCAAGTGTACAAGCTGACACTCGGTAAAGGTTTCTTTTTTGCCAACTGCCACGACCAAAACACTCGACAAAGAAGCTTTACCGGTTCCCAGGTGTGCCTTCTTTGCCAAGTGTTATGGTCATTGCAATCGCAAAGTAACCAGAGACCCCTTTTTATTTGTTTGTATTATTCCATCCAATCAAACAAAATATGTATCACAAAATCATCACAAATACATCACAGATATCACAGAATCATCACATACATCATAAACACCACATATTTCACAAAGACCACAAATCTCATAGGTTTCTTCACAAAGATCATAAAAGTCACATGTATCATTAAATAGTTCACAAAACTCACAAGTACTCACAGAAATAAGTCCACAAACATCCAATATATGCTATAAACATGTCTCACAACTAAGTTCAGAAGAACATCAGCGAGATGGCCAGCTAGACTGGTTCGACAAAGGGTTGGGCAAACCATGAGGGTTGTTTGATGCCACCGATTGATTCTGCACAAAGAAGATATTGCGTGTGTGAGACTAGATGATTACATATCATACATGACTAAAATTTTCATACTCACAGAAGTAGACAACTAAGGAGGTTGAGCTGTAGGGAACAACTAAGGTAGTGGAGCAAAACCCGATGTGACGCTAAGGCTCTGCATGTATCGAAACATCTCCGCTTCCTCTGCTGATCGGCCAAGCGAGCCGTCTGCTCAACCATCATCCTCGTATCCAACTCCACATGTTGCCTCCTCTCTTCTTCTAGCTGAGTCTATAATATTTTGTCGTAATGTTGCGATAATGCAAAGAGAAGATATATAATATCAATGAACGATGAATAGATAAGGAATAACATGGAGTTCTTGTATGTGATGTTGTGAGCTATCTTGCCGAGGTCGTATGGCTGGGCTCATGCTTGTGCTCCTTTCTCACATCTAACACAGAGTGGGAGTGGAGCACGAGTCAATTGCCCTACTGGCAATCTAGTACCGCCCATGTCTCTTGCCTCCTCCGACCTTCATGAGGATATCTCTGTTGATGTCCTCAGCCCTTAGATCGTATTCTGGCCCATATACCTCCTTTACTATGGCGGTGTACTCACCGAAGCTGCTTTGGACGGTGGGGTTGCTGTACGCCTTGGGCCCATCCTCCGGGTTATAGGTGACGTCGGACGTCGCCTTGCCCTTGTGGGCCATAGCATACGCCGAGAAGATGGAGTAAGGCTAGCCACCATGTGACACCGATTGCGAGCAAACCAATGAGTTGGTTAGAAATCGCATAATAAAAAATTAGACTAAATAAAAGAAATAGTGTACCCATGCTTCTGTGTATTTGGTGAGGCTGTGACTGCCTTGGTGGTGGGAGGCACCTTGCATCATCAAACGCTGGTCCCGACAAGCGTTATGCGTCTCATCCCACTCGTTGGAGCACCGCCTTTGCACCATATGATCCCAGTACTCAGGATGCACATCACCAATAAGGAGTCATCTACAGGAAATCAAGTACACAACATGTCAAGATATAAAATTAAGCATATTTAATATCAATATTAATGTTCTGTATTTACCTGCAAGTACTGGTCCTAAGTCAACGACATGGTTCTATCGTCCTTCTTACCCGTTTCGCTTATCTAGGTTATCTTTAGTGAGTACAACCCCTATTCACAAATACCATAAGAAGATTTTGACTTTCACATGTATTTTTTAACTTCCATAGTGTCTTGTTGATATTAGGAACATCTGAGTGGATTAGAGCTAAGTAAGGCTCTGTTCGGCAGGCCAGGGTTGAAGCCAAGCCAGGAACCAAATCAGCCCAAGATTGAGTGGATCCTAGGCTGTCACTTATTCCGAGTCGGCAACCCACTTTCAGCATAGGAATTAATCCGGATAGTTGGTCACCTAGGTTCATTCTGGGCTAAGAATTGAGGCAGAGGAGTTAAAACCAGGCTGCTTTGTTTCTGGCCCAAGACAAACGAATAACTCTAGCAAGCTACATCAGATTCTAAACCAGGCTGATTGGTTCCGCCCAGAATGAGGCCCGGAATGGGCCGTTCAGGCGAAAACGAACGCAACCTAATGTCATTTGACTGAGAATTGTCCATTTTGGAGCAAATTCCATCAAAATTCATCCAGCTCATCAGCTAGGACTATGTTAGCAATTCATGGAAGCATATTATTACACGCTATTAACTTGACTCCTATAAGATCTATATGCCACGAAAAGTTGAAAACTGAGGAACTGAAAACTCATATTGTAGTTTGTTTATAACACACTATATTATAAAGACATGGGTATTAATCTATCAGAGGCGATGTTCCTAACTGAAGGAAACGGTGACACCTAAGAGGGGGTGAATTAGGACTTCAAAAAACTTTCTCTAAACTAGGTCACAATTAAATCCCTAGAGCAAAACATATGCAAATAAATAATCTAGAAGGTGTAAACTAGGTTTTGTCTAAGTGTCGCTATCTCTATCGCAAATCCTAAGTTTCAATCCTAAATATCTAACTAGAAAGACAAGATTGAAACTTAAATGCTTAATATAAATGCGGAAGGTAAAGAGCAAGGTAGAGATGCAAACTCTCGTGGATGATGTCGGTATTTTTACCGAGGTATCTGGAACCACGCAAGGTTCCGACTAATTCTCGTTGGTGCCCCTACGCAAAGGTAGCCCACGCGAGGGCCAAGCAGCTCAGTCGAGTAACTCCGTAGAGAGCCGCGGACCTTCTCCATGCGCAAGTGTCTTAGTCCAATTCTCTTCGCATCCTATGAACTATAAACACAGACACTAGCAAACATATTAGTCCACTGGTTATGTTGATCATCAAACACCAAAATCCCTTTAGCCAAATGGCCTATGGTCCATTTTCCTTACACTAATAATTGGTCTTCCTCAAACCTGATTTGGGTACCATTCTTGATCGAGAATGTTACAAAGCTTAAAAAATATCTCTTCATCTTCATTAGACCAGCCCAAAAGTGTGAATCATCAGTTTTCCAATATGTCTGGGAGACTGGTTTCGATCCTAAATATTTGTTTTGAATGAATTGTTGCCAAGTCCCATCTGACGTAAGCAATTTGTATAACCATTTACTAAGAAGTCCCGTGTTTTGTATGTCTAGGTCTCGAATTCCCAACCCTCATTGATCCTGAGGTTGACACAAGATGCTTCACTTCGCTAGTTACTTTCACTTAGCTTCTTGTTGCCAAAAGAACCTAGATCGAAAATAATCAAGTTTTTAGGACTCCTCTACAGATAGCAAAAAAAGGACATCATGTACATAGAAAGACTACTTAATACTGAATTAATCAGTGTTAGTCGTCCTCCTGTATTAAGTAGTCTTCCTATGTAAACAAGTGGCATTGAAAAATTTCGTGCACCTATTTTTCAACCTTATAAATCTTCACAAGTGGCAACATTATAAATGTAAACATGAAGGCAAACTAACTGAAAAAAGCAGTCTAAAATCTATATATATTCATAGTTGTATTGCCACAACACCATACATAGACATACGTACTCATGGCTTGGGCATATCAGACATTTGGATAAAAAAACAACTGTACAACTTAGCTACAAGGGAATTGGTTTATAAGTCAAAAAAGTGTTGTTTCTATGGTTATAATTTAAAAGGATCATAGAGATAATGCTAGAGGGGTGGGAGTACTTGAGCAGGCAATGTAGTAAAATGTGCAGTTTGAAATAAATTCACACACAATTTACAAAAATAAGTCCGGTTGGTTCCTAGAACCAGTCTGACCATTTTTTCTAGTAAACATGTAAACAAAGTTAGAATGGCCCTCAAGCTCTTCTATCATGAACTATACTTAGTGCAATACTTAGGTTTAGGCTCGTCCAAGAAAACCATTGTTTTATAATATTATACTTTTTAATTGTCATGATAATATCATAGTTTTCTCGGGCTCCAAAAATACTAGCTGTATATTGTTTGGATATAACATTGAAATTGTGGTATTTAGGCAAAAGCTAGTCATACATTGAAAACTTTGGGTTGCGGTAGAGCTTCCAATACTCTAAAAATACTATGGTATCTACAATATTATGGTTTTGAAAATACAGTTTCCAGAATTACAATCAAACACTTCATGGTATAAAAAACTGCAATACTATTATAAACCATGATATTACCTAAAAACTATAAAAAATACTCTACTTCTAAACATACCCTCAGTTTTGGTGGCAAAATATAGAGGTTTAGCAAAGTTTTTATTTGGGGTAATTGTAAGGTTGAGATGACTAACCAGAGAGTGTGTGACTACTTATTTTAAAATCTAATCGCTACAACTAGCCGATATAAGCAGTGGAATTAAACTAATTGTCTAGTAGTGATTTCACCCATCTATCTATTAATGGAAGTGCATCTACACCCTAAGTGACATTTGATGAAATAAGTGACAACACAATGAAAGAACTAATAATATTTATGAGACTTGCATGTATTTAGTCATAGGGCCATTATTATTTATTGGATTTATACGACATATGGTGATCTCTCTCACACACATATATATGTATACACTGAGACGAAGCTAGAGTAAATTTGGGGAGGGTGCAATTGCCTTTGTGGATGCATAAATATTTGTTAGAGGGGTACATATATGGTGAAATTTTATCCAAATCTATAGATTTTGTATTTGGGAGTGGGGGGGTGCATTTGTATCTACTCGGTGCAATGTAGTTTCGCCCCTGGGTCAGTTCTATTCATCACTTAGGCTGAAGGTTCATCACCTGGTCAACCCAAGCAATCCCCCGATGCACTAATTGCTTGTACCAGATCAGCCTCGCACGTTCTAATCCACTTGATGCATGTGCCCCACGCTCCAACCGTGGGTGTTGTCCGCTACACTAGATCAACTCACACACTACAACCACTCCATGCGATCCCGAGCTTCGACCGGACGACCGGACCTGTAACGGTAACATAATGATTGAAATAACGGAATGACTGTAACTAAAACAGAATAACTAAAACTATAACATAATGACTAAAACAGAATATCAGAAACTAAAACAGAATGGTCGAATGAGTGAATGACTGAGACTGTAATGGTAATGGAATGACTGAAACTATAATGAAAATTGTAATAGAATTATTGAAATTGTAATATAATGACTGGAACTATAATGGAATGACTGAATTAGTGAATGGATGAGACTGTAATGGAACAATTGAAACTATAGTGAAATGACTAAAATTGTAATGGAATGATTGAAAATGTAACATGATGATTGAAATTGCTAGCAGAATGACTGAAACTGGCACCCCGATAGAATCTATGTGTACAAATCAGTAAACGGGTTAATCAAATTCGTTCTAGCTGGTTAATTAATTCGGTTGGACTGTAGCTACATTTGATGCGCCGATTAGTTCATCACCTTAGGTGACAAATAGAGTATATATATATGGTTTATGGTTGTTTACAATAACTAGTTGTCAAACTTGTGGAGTTCAATAAAAACAATCCAGTTTAAGCACAAGGCAACCAATGATAGTCAAAGCATGCTTTGAAGCATTGAGACAATGAAGTTAGCAAGAATATCATTTTGAGGTACTAAACGAAGGGTGAAGGACGAGCAACAACTTGGTGGCTGATGATCCTAGTTGAGGCACTATTCAAGTGATGGTTGTTCATGTCGAAGATCAAATCAAATGTTCAAAGTGACTTGAAGCCTTCGGCATAATCCACTTGCTCAAGATGAACAAGCTCAAGAAGTTGAAGTGATGAATACGCTCAACCATGCAATGATCAAAGTGGCAATCAAGTTTGAATCGAAGAAAAGCTCAAATTGGAAGTTCAAATCTTATTGTTTATTTAAGTGAAGTTTTGCCACACTATCAAGAGTTTTGCTTCACTAAAGTGTGAGACAAATGAAGATGCTCAAGAAAACCTACAGAGAAACCTAAGGGTCCGAAAGAAGAAAGGGTGAGAATGGAACAAACTCTCAAGCCGATATGTTGTTCAGGTTGGGTTGGCAAGCCAACAAAGCCGATATGTTGCCCAGGTTGGGTTGGCAAGCCAACCAAGCCGGTATGCTAGCTAGTACGGGCCTAGGGGATGGCTAGGTTGGTTTTGGAAATATGGCCAAGCCAACTTCCAATCTTGGCTAGACCAAGTTTGTTGTGCTAACTCAAATGGCTAGCTGAGCTTGGTGGCTAAATACACTTCCACTTCCAAGGCTATTGGTGCACCCCATTCCTCACCCACGACAAGATATCATGTGGGCACTCTCCTCCCTCTTTTTGAGTGTTTGATTAGACAAAGGTCAATCCTTGATTAGAGAGTGATCCAAGCATTGTGAGAGTTTTCTCATTCCTAGTCACTTGAGAAGCATTGTGGATATAGTCTTTAGCTGTGTAATTAATTAGTTTTATAATTACACTATATTTAATACTCGTAAAGTCGTAATAGGTATTCAAACATCTGACGTGGCACAAACTAAACTTTAGTCGCTAGAACCAAACACCCCCCTTTAGTCTTTTTTTGATCAAATGTAGGGCTAAAAAAATCTGTATGGATTTGGCTTTGTGCCGTTATAGAGTCCTTTTTTGTTATCTAAATTTTGCTAATATAAACTAATGGGTAACTTATGTCCAATTTAACAATTTATACCTACTTTTGTTTATTCAATCTGACCGGACTATGTTTTTTTTTTCGGAACATGCAGTTCTTTTCTACCAAAATCCCGCAAAATCTTTTGAACACGCAATCCTTTTAATTTCCCAACCCCTACAGAAATAGGAACTGGTTCTTTACAGAACTCCTGTTAAAGTTCGTACTGTTTGTTTCACAAACCCTACAGAAATACTACGACAATAGTATTCTGAATGACACTTGGAAATCAAGTGCAGCGTTCAGCCATCCATCGCAGTCCAGCGAGGCGAGATGAGGAGCTCCTTCTAGAGAATCCTGTGCCCTGTGATGAGTGGGGGGATAAGGATCAGCGCACCCGCACGTACGGGTGCAGCGGCAGGTAGGACCCCCAGCCTAGAGTTCCTTCTTTACTCCCACTCCCCAGGGTCAGGCAGGCAGGGAGCAGCCACAGCCTGCTAGGGAGAGACGCAGACGGCACATGAAAACTACAAGAAATCCGCTGCGAAACTCCGGATTAAAAATAAGGTTCGTCCTCTTGCACTCCCTGATGTCACCTGCTGCCTCTCTCCAATTCTTTCTTCTTCTCTCCATGTAAAATTATGTCCAAACCCACCCTACTCCCGCGAGCGCATTTATAAAATAAAGGGCACTGATGCCTGCTGTCTTGTTCTGCCCCCCTGTTTTCCTTTTATTCTGCTCCGCTCTGTTCTCCTGCGGGCCTGGCTGCGCCGGGGAGGCAAATGCTTAGCACAGGTAGGGTTCTTGGGGTTCTTTTCGTCTCTAGCTGTGATCTTCGAACTGCTTCTTGATCTGGGCGGAAGAACCAAGAAATACTCACAATTGCGTTCTTGCCTGCTGCTGCATTGTTTCCTAGACTTTGTGGTTAAACTGCTGGGGGGTTGGAGATAATGCTGGTTGATCAGTGTATGTTTACTTATCGATTGAAGGTTTCTTTGTTTGGGGAACGCTGTGCTGGAGATTTCAACTCGTCCGTGTTGTGTCAGCTCGATCGTTTCATCCGTCTGTGCTCATTCTTCTCTTTGAAGCGATGGCGATTGCAGGCCCAGCGTTTCTCATTTTACCTTCGTTGTTTTGTTTCCATGCCACATGTACTGTGCCAGTGCTAAAGTGGATGGAATTTTCTTTGCTCACGGGTTCTCAGCTTTTGGGCCCTGCCCCTTTGGAATTTGGATGCTTTTGCTGTGATTCCGAGAACGAAAAGTTTGTAATCTTTGAATTGGTTTTGGCGCAAATGATGGCCGGCTGCTAGAGCTTGCAGGCTTGCAGCCTTGCACTGTCAGCTTCCCTTTCCCTTGGCTCCCTGCCTTTCCATTCCGGTCCTGCTCTGCTTTTCACCTTCACTGGCATGAGTTAAACGATAAAGAAGATTCCTTTTTCTTTAACATTCTACTTGCTCAGAAGAGAGTACATTTTTTTTATATTACTAGATCTGCCTTCTTGTTTCTTATATCCTTGAGTATTTAAAGGTTTTCCCCATATCTGGACTTTAAGCAGCCTGATCTGCTTTTTTTAGTGGTATGACTATGAGTTGTACTTGCCTTAGTCTCCACCCAGGCTGTATTGTTGTTCATTCTACAGAATTGAGGTGTGAATTTTGTTTGAGATATTTCTACAACATATTGGAAGTTTGAGTTTTCAGATACAAAGTACTGTCCCCTGCATATTTTTTTTTGAAAATGAGCATAGATGGTCATAATTAAGCAGTTTTCGCAGCCAAACATCTTTGAAATCGTCAAACCTGAAATTTGACAGCTTAACTATGTTTGTCTTCTCTTTACTGGCACTTGCGCTAAAAATGGTAGAACTAGATTTTGTTGTTAACCAATGTAGCCAGATATAAGAACACTTTGCTTCCAGATGAAACGTAGCTTGAGTTAGTAGATCCATAATGCATGTCTTGTTTATTCCATATTTTGGCAGATTCTTCATTTTAAGATATTTGAAAATTGAAATGTCGGTAGGACTTGGCCTTCTGGAATCCCCCGCTAAACCATAGGCGTGTTCTATTGGAAGTTGGAACAAAACCATGGAGAGTGAAATCATGGCCTCCTATGAAACAAAGCAGAATTGCGAAATTAGGGTATTTGAGAGTTCAGACGAGATGGCAACAGATCTGGCAGAGTTTATTTCACAAGCTTCAGAAATTTCAGTTAAGGAAAGAGGATGCTTTGCTATTGCCCTTTCTGGAGGTCCTCTTGTTAGACATATGCGGTAATGCTGTCTCCATCTTCCAATAAGTCTGCAGCTCTTGTATCTCCATCTGATGTTCGAACTGTTTTTTTTTTTCTTGTAAAGGAAGCTCTGTGAAGCACCATACAACAAGACCCTTGATTGGTCTAAATGGTACATCTTCTGGGCTGAAGAACGTGCAGTTGCAAAGAACCATGCAGAGAGTAACTACAAATTAACAAAGGAAGAATTTCTCTCCAAGGTATATCAACTTAATACATGGCCTTTGTTTATTTTCCATGCACTAAGTTTACAAATAACAACAGGATATATGCTAAGTTCATGTATTTGTTGGATCTGTTATTTATTTTTATGTGTCCACCAACTTTCGTTCTTCTTATGTTTTACTATATAGTTGTTCTTGCTTTGCTTCCAATATAATCATGTCATTAATTTTAACTTTCTTCTTGAATTTTTCTAACATGGGTAAGATATTTGTAAAGTCAACAGCTTTGATTACTTTTGCAAATACAGTTATCTGACAAAAGCTGGTAGGTTTCACAATTCCACCAAGTCATATAAATGGAATAAATATATCTGAATTATGCCCCTCCATGACCAGGGCTTTACCAGAAATACCATTTTCAATCTAGATCATCATATATAATACTCTCCGTCCTAAATTATAGTGCACTTTTGCTGGGAAAGGGTCTCTAGCTGAGTTGGTTATGTGGTCTGAGTAGCACTCCTCAGGTTCTGAGTTCGGATCCTAGTGGGAGCGAATTTCAGGATGAGGTTAAAAAAGATCACTCACTGGTTCCTCTCATTGTGTGCCCATGAGATGGACTCGTCTATGGAGGGTGGATCCTTGTGTAAAGGTTGTTAGGGATCAAAGCACGAGTACAGATCTGGCCTATAAACGACAGACCCTCATGCTTTATTGGGGTCAGCTTTCATGATCTTTCTAGGTCGAGGCTCCGACCGATCTTTTTCTTAATATAATACTGTGGGGCGGTTTTTTCCGTACTGTGTATAGTGCACTTTAGCTTTGTCCAAAGTCAAACTTTTTTGACTTTAACCAACTTTCAAGGAACACATAATAACATTTATAGGTTCAAATAAATGCACAATCCAAACTTATTACATGGATAATTTAATAAAACTAATTCGATTGATTCTATAAACTTGGTCAAGCCAAAGAAGTTTGACTTATGACAAACTGATAGTGAATTATAGTTTAGAATGGAGGGAGTATAAATTTTTACAACCTTTAAGTCTAAAATATCTTAGCCTTGTATTTCAGATTTTGGTGAGCAGAGGTTGTAAGATTATGGAAAAATACAGGTTCATATTGCAATAGTACGACATTAATCACACAATGTAACATTTGAAGAGAGTGCTTATTTTTCTGTTTCTTTGGCTCCAAAAAACATATAATTCATTTGGATTGTGCTGGTACTCAATGTGCTAAGGATGTAGATACTCAAAAAAAAACTTGACCTGCGAGGGTAAGACAATCCTCGGACATTGTATTAAGAAGACCATAGATTGAGAAAACCCTTGAACCCCCGTTCCACTCATACGCAACGGCACCATAGCCCATGTGAGAACGACTGCGATCAGGACCGGGCCTTAGACCTATGTTTTGGTGCGGAACGGACTACATCCTGAAATTCGCTCCCACGATGAATCTAACTTAGGACCTTAATAGTGTTACTCAGACCGTCTAACTAACTCAGCTAGAGGCCTTTCGCAGGACGTAGATACTCAAGAATTAACAGATAGAGCTAGCACTAATATTTGAGGTAAAGTTTAAACTGAAAGGCAACGTTCTAAAATGTCAGACTGTGTAGTTGCCAATAGTAATAAGGAAATTTCGTGCAATGGTAATTTGTTCTTTTAGATCTCGATCTGCAAGGGGATAATACTTGTTGAGTTTTACTTAAAATATGGATATCCTTGTCGAGATAATGTCAATCTTTGTGCTTTGATCGGGTGCAATCTGTTTGTAAAAAATAGCTACCATGCTCTGTAAGTTGAACTATAGTTGTTTTGCTTACCTACTTCTTTTGCGATAAATTTGAGTTGTATTGTACCTGTCATTGTGTTCATTTGTTGCTGTAACTTGAAAGCTGTTCCTACATTAAGTAATCTGTCATTTCCACAGCTCATGCAAAATCCTTTTCTGAGTAATTAAGCCACATTAAGTCTGCCTACCTACTATGGTTCGTTCCATCTACTCTAATTGGATTGGCAAACTGATAACGTTTGAGTGATTCCATGTGAATGGCTGGCAGGTGCCTATCCTTAACGGCCACGTCTACTCCATCAACGACAACGCGACGGTGGAAGAGGCAGCGAGCGACTACGAGTTCGTGATGCGGCAGCTGGTGAAGGTCCGGACGGTGGGAGTCTCGGAGAGCAACGACTGCCCCAGATTCGACCTGGTCCTTCTGAACATCGGGCCTGACGGGCACGTAGCCTCGCTGTTCCCCAACCACCCAGCGCTGGAGCTGAAAGGCGACTGGGTGACCTACATCACCGACTCCCCGGAGCCTCCGCCCGAGAGGATCACCTTCACCCTTCCCGTCATAAACTCGGCGTCCAGCGTCGCCATTGTTGCCACCGGAGAGGACAGGGCGAGAGCCGTGTCCTTCTCCGTCTCTGCCTGCCAGGACCAGGAGGAGGAAGGCCCAGCAGACGACGACGCTGGAACGACGATGATACCGCCGGCTAGCATGGTTCAGCCAACCGATGGGAAGTTGGTATGGTTCCTGGACGAGGCGGCTGCTTCGTCTCTTGAGGCTTCGAATGGCGCTTGCGAGCATCAAGAAGGGTACTGAGAACAGACTGGATGCTACCTCTGCGAACGCCGCCTACAGTACTCTCTGGTTTCTTCAGAGTCGAAAGTTTGCATGCAGTTGGATGTGGGCAATTAAGAGTGAAGCGGTTTGTGTGTTTTTATGTCAAGACCTCACGCATATCGCGCGGAGTAGCTAAGCTCGACCGTATATTGGTTGCGACGTATGATCCTTGTTTTATTTAAGTGTGTTGGCGGTTTTATCCTACCTGAAACTAGATTCCTTCTTGTGAGGCTGGCTATTTTGGTATTCATAGGCCCTGTTCGTTTACATCGGATTGCACCCGGAATTATTCCGGCTAATCAAATTTTATATAAATTATAGAAGCAATCCGGCTCGGAATCGTTCCGACCCACCAATCCGACACAAACGAACAAGGCCTTATTCTTTATGGACACGCCCGGACCGGACCCGGGATCCCTGAGAGAAATATTATTTCGATTAAGGTCTCGTTCGTTTCGGCCTGATCCGGCCGTTCCAGGCCTCTTTCTAGCTGGAAAAAATTATCTAGTTTGGAATTCGGCCCTCAGCTGTTCGTTTCAACCTGAAATAAAAACAAAAGCGGCCCGGTTCGAAGTTTCCTCTTCCTCTATGCCCCGGTAGGAATCCCGACCTTTTATCATCTAGATCAAATCCTGAACTGGATTGAGTGATCCACTGCTTTCTGGCCTGTAACCGTTTCTGGCCTGGAAGACTTCCCATGCAACCGAACGGGGCCTAAGGGTTGTTCGATTGGATGCTATTATTTCGATTAAGGGTTGTTCGATTGGATGCGTATATGTCACCACTTCCTATCTGTAGGTTCCGCCACGCTAATTTACCTAAACCAAATGTTGTTCACTCGATCGATCTTTTTTAAGCCAAATTAACCATAGTGATCCTCTTCGGAGGTGTGTCATCCGCACTTTTCCTACCCGAATCTATACTACTCATATAAAGACTCAAAGGAAGGCGTCCACACATGTATAGATGGCCAAATAGGCGGCCCGATCCGGCACTGGCACGACCAGGCCCGGCACGATAAGGGCATGGCCTGTTTAAGTGCCTGAAACCAGGCCTAAGCACGGCAGGCTCGATCAGCCCGTAGTGCTAGGGCCGACCCGAGCACTACACCATAAACATCAAACTTATCATAAGCTTATACATTCACAAATACACAGTTAAAGCATGCTAAATTTCTTATATTGAGCTATTTAGTGCAATGATTGTCTCATTAAAAATCTATCTAGGTAAAAACTCACCCTTGTGAGAAAACCCTAGATAGAAAAAAGAGTACAACCCAGAGCTCATTTAGTGTTCTTACATATATCACATACATTGTTCAGAGTTATAGTATAATCACATGTACACAACCATAGTTCAAAGTTCAATCAATCTAAATAGGATCAGTCATCCACATGTGGATTTGGATCAGCAGGTGTCTGAGATGAGATTGAGATGCATGAGAGGACCCTGGAGTGTCAACTGGAACTTGTTCATCATCAAGATATAGCTCAGAGAATGAGTCTTCAAGTTCTTTGTTCTCAACACTGTGTTGGGTCCTTGCATTCTCTACCTCTCAGTCCTTGATGTAGGTCAACATCTTGACCATCTTCGAGGTCAATCGACGCCGACGCTCCTTGATAATTCTGCTAGTAAGACTGAAAGCACCTTCTGATGAAATTGTAAAGACAGGCACAATTAGTACATCCTTAACCAACATAGAAAGAGATGGGTAGGTCAGCTTGTGATCATGCCACCACGTCAACAGATTAAAGTCATCATAATACTTCTGGACAGTATCATTATCCAAATATGCTGATAACTTAGAACCAGCCCCAAGAGATGCACAATTGCTTGCAGCTTGCAGCAAAGCACTAGCTGAAGTGTGTCTAGATAGAGAAGCAAATGGAGTGGGGTTGGAAGAAGAACCTGTTCCACCAACTAAGGTTGAAAACAAATCATCATCATCATCACCATATATCATACCCCAATTAGTCCTTTTCTTACCAGTCCTTGTTGTTTGTGAGGGTCTAATTGAGGTCACTGCACCAAACTTAGCTTCATATTTATTAAACACCTCAGTTAATTGTGCTCCTACATAAGTTAAATAACCAGAATAATCATAGTGTGTGACACCAGCTAAAATAGATAGAACTCTATTGAAGCCCCTCAATTTAGCTCTAGGATCAAGAATGAATGCAAATGAATAGAGAAGTGGAATTTCCCTCCAGTACTTAAGGAACTTAGTTTTCATAGGAAAAATAACATTTGCAAGCTGTCGGTACCCTGAATCAGGGGTACCCCTTACTACGGTGTGAAGACACGGTGCCCATACGGCGTTCCCTAGCCACACGGTGAACATCGCTCGACCCCACCACATGGGCCGCTCAAGGGGCACAATATGGCGAGGAAAGATGATACATCCCAGGATGTATCAGTCGAACCGGACCCCCGCGAGGGAGCACCGGACCCCTGTACGCACAACCCGGACCCCCGGTTATGGCCCGGGACTCCCGAGTAAGCATGCCGGGTCCCTTGGAAGGGACCCAAATCCCTCCGAGTGAGGTCCGGGCTGCAACGAGGTCCGGTTCGAGGGGAAACTCCGACATGAGCAAGGGTCCGGTACTGCCATGCGTCCGGGCCTTACCCTGCGCGCATGCGCTCCCCTCTCAAGCGGAGACCCGATGCGGCCACGTGGCTTGTAGCCCGTGACTTAAGCCAGCGGGCAGAGCCTGACGTAAGGCCTCTAGGCCGCGCGGTCTCTGCATTTATTGCGGAAAGGACGCGCCGCCTGCCCACCCTGCTGACAGGTGATGTGCCCTCATAGCATTTAATGCGTCCTGTCCACTCCGCTGGCAGGCGGCGCCAGGGCCATCCTGCAAACGGCGCACCTGTCCAATCTGTTGTCGAACAGTACGCCCGTGCTGCGCGGTGCACTGTGCTCATCATCCCTTGTAGAGAAGCTTCCCCTGCACGCCGATACTACGCAGATCTCGGATGTCAGGGCACAAGAAGATTGCTCCAACAACAAACATTAGTAGCTCCAAGTACTACCTCCGTTATGTTTCTGGACCCACATGTCGGGGCTCAGCACTCTTGTACATGCCCCCTTAGCTATAAAAGGGGAGGCAAGCAACGTTACAAGGGGACGACTCAAGCTCCCTTGGACAAAACACAGACTCTCAACTCTCAAGCTTCCATAGCAATCCAACACAAAGTGGAGTAGGGTATTACGCTTCGGCGGCCCGGACCACTCTAAATCCTCGTGTGTTCATGTGCTTGATGTTCGCTTAGCAGGACAGGCAAAACGCTTAAGCCCCTTCCTCATCTTAGGATTTAGGGCGGGTGCACTCCGCCACCCGGCCGGAGAATTCCCTCTCCGACATTTGGCGCGCCAGGTAGGGGCTAGGCATTAGGTTTTTGCTGGTTTTCTCGCTCAGCATGATGGTGTAATTTGTTGAGCACCGCGCCGAGACTTCCACGGATTTCCTGGTGGAGGAAGAAGTTGTTTCTTCCACGCCACAGGTTCCCAATCGCCTAGTGCCGGGCACTGCTATTGTGCATGCTGCACGACAGCATACAACAGCACAGACATCCCGGACACCGTCGAGGGCGGCTCCAGGAGCATTGTCAGCAGCCAGGGAGTTGCTCTGTCACCCGCCAAGCTCCACGGCCTCACCAGGGGCCATGAAGCAGTGGCGGGACGACGTCAACCGACTGCTCGGCATGGCGCATTCTACCTCGACTAGGTCGAGACCACGATCATCCCGGCGCCAGCATGAGGCGTCAGTGTCTGTGCGCTCACCCTTAGTGAGGGGTGCACAGACCAACGACCTCCGGGCAGAACTCAACCATAGGCGCACGGGAGAGGACGCCCGGGTCTCCTTGGAAAGGGCGCGCGAGCGCCGCCAAAACATCGAGGGCCGCAACCTCGATCAAGACTTCGATGTGGTAGCACCGCAGGCCCCAATGGGCACCCGGTCCCAAACGGGTGTCCCCTTGGCCGGCGTGGGTTGCGCCGCTCTCGCGGATCATCTCAGCGCGGCGTCATGGCCACCCAAGTTCCGGCCGCACCTGCCGGAGAAAAACGACGGTACGTCAAACCCATCAGAATTCCTGCAGGTGTACGTCACAGCTATCACAAGAGCAGGTGGAAACACCGCTGTGATGGCAACATATTTTCATGTCGCCTTGTCTGGACTTGCCCGGACTTGGCTCATGAATCTTGCCCTAGGGTCAATCTACTCCTGGGAAGAGCTCTGCGCGCGGTTCGTGGTGAACTTCACCAGCGCTTACCAGCAGCACGGTGTGGAGGCCCACCTCCATGCAGTAAGGAAGGAGCCCCGGGAAACTCTCCGGACGTTCATCTCCCGCTTCACCAACGTGCGAGGTACTATACCTCGCATCTCTGATGCTTCTATCATCACGGCCTTCCGTCAGGGAGTACGTGATGAGAAAATGTTGGAGAAGTTGGCCACGCATGACGTGAAAACTGTCCCCACACTCTTCGCTCTGGCCGACAAATGCGCCAGAGCCGCCGAGGGCCGTGCATGGCACTCGGCCCCACAAACCGGGGCTACCTAGTCGTGCGGCTCGGGTGCCGTCCCCCGGGATGGTAAGAAGAAAAAGAAGAAGGACCGCGACTACCAGCGGTCGCGGTCCACCACTCTAGTTGTTGCAGCCGCGACCGGGGGCCAGGGCGACCGCAACAAACACTCACGGCCACAGAGGGATAACAGCGGCTCATGCCCTGTGCACCCCAACGGTAGCCACAACGCCGCAGAGTGTCACGAGATCATTGACCTTGCAAAATGCGTCAGCGAGCGGCGTGAGCAGTCCTCCAAGGATGGCTCCCCACCTCGTTGCCGACCCAGAAAAGAAAAGGTCGACAACGGCGAGTTGGCCGCGGCTGAAGGGGACCTCGGGTATCAGTCACCCGAGGGGGACCTGAAGGATGTCTTCGCCGGAGGCTCCTACTCTGGTGGAGACAACTAGATGGACCCCAGAGGGACCCTGTGCTCCCCGATCTACGGGGCCGAAGCCTGTCTTCCCCCGGAAACCCTTCTGGACTCCCCACGGGTCCAGACCTCTGACAAATCCATGCAGAAATGGCTACAACACGAGGACGAGGACTCCCTCATAAAACGCAGATGGGAACCCAGGGTTGGGACCTAGTCCTACAGGAAGTACCAAACCAAGAAGGGCTCCGCAACTCTCCCCCAGCTGGGAAGGACCCTTCAAGGTGGCGGGAATACGCCGACCCGGGGGTGACTATATTGCTATGACTGAAAGAGTACCTCTTCCTCACCTCTGGAGCATCTCTGTAAGTTCTATCCATAGGAGCAAGTCTGAGGGGTCGAATTTGTTTCCCTTTTGTAACTAGATAACGCATACGTGTACGCCAACCCGGTGAGGTCCGCCTTCATAAGCCCAGCCTATTGGTTTGCACCCATGCATGACAGGTTATAAAAAAAAGATTTACCCCCTCAGATGTGCCTCTACGATAGTTTATCCTATTGCACCATGGTCTTACCTTGTAGTTTTTCAGATATTATTTTATCTAACCCACCCGAACAGTTCCCTTTCCATCAGACATAATAACATCTGAATTGAACAGCCAGGCTTGCAGTTTAGGACCTCTCTGCGAAAGCAGGAGGGCCCGACAGCCTGGGAGCCGGCTCTAGAGAACGGGACCCCGTTCCATGGGGTGGTCCGGAGCCTGTGTGGCCGCTTAGCCTGGTTCCGTACCCAAAAGCCTGCACACTCCACCACTCCGTGACGGGTACCTAGTATTCGGAGCTATAAGTCCTATGGGTCCGACAACCTGGGGTCCGGAACTAGAGAATGGACATTTGTCTCCTGGGGTGGTCTGGAGCCAGTGTAGCCGCTCAGCCTGGTTCCATACCGTGGGCCTGCACGCTCCACCACTCTGCAACAAGTGTCCTAGTACCTAGAACCACCATCCAAGGGGTCCGGACGCACAACCTGGCCTCCCAAACTAGACCCTGGAGGTCCCGAGCATGTATCAAAGGATGGCTAGTGTAAGTTCACGGGTCCTATGGGTGTACTACTAATGCTCCCTAGCCGAATCTGTGTGCAGGCCTAGGTCCCAGTCGAGGCTACCTCCTGGGGGCCACCGCCAAACTCTTTCTTAGGTATGCTGGTCTGCAGCCTCGACAAATCGAGCCTACATCCCAGGGGGGCCCGATACCAAGGAAGAATCAGTTACACCACACGCAACAGGGACAAGTGGTACACAGATAAGTGCTAATACTGCTTGATAAATACTACTCAAAAGTACCTTACAAAAAGCAAAAGTATTACATCCGCCTTCAAGCGGAGTTCTAGCTCCATCTCTACTCTACAGGTATGAACTACCTCCACACCAGTAGGGTCGCGTGGTAGCTAGCTCAGAGCGGCTTGCCAGCGGAGGCGACCACCTCAGCACCGACGGCAGCGACCACCTTAGCACTGATGGATCGCCAGCGGCGACGACTACCTCGACTCCGAGCGGCTCGCCAGCAGAGGCAACCACCTCTGCAACGGGCAGCCTCACCAGCGGCGCCGACCACCTCTGCACCAGGCAGCCTCCCCAGCGGTGGCGACCACCTCAGCATGCGCGCCATGGTGAAGAGGTCCTCACCTCCGTCCCCCTACGGGGGTGAGGACAGGACCATCCAAGCCTTCGAGCTGGGAGCACGGCGGAAGGCAATGCTTGCGGTCTGGCCGCGACCGTGTAGCCAAAGTTTGCCTCCTTCACAAGGCTGGTGATCATCCTTTTCCTCCGAATGCTGGAGGAAGAGGCGGGCACCAGCCCATGTGGGAGGCGAAGCCGCGACTCATCTCGCTCCCCACCACCGCGAGGCTGATGAACATCCTTGAAGCCAAGCACTGGTGGAAGAGTGCCGCTCCCACAAGGCCGCACACCTCCAACAGAGGAAAAACAGGACTGGTAGCACCGGCCCGCTAGGGAGGACAAAAGGCACAAACTCTCTAGCGGCAAGCTCATCGGTGTGGATAACGCTGGTGCAAATCCTTCTGCTGAGCGCCGGCGCATCCCATCTAAGCAAGTGGTATACCATTTCAAGCACTCACTCAGTTTGGGTGTGCTCGGGATGAAGTCACAAGGCCATGGTAAACTACGACAACACAAAGCAGAAACCTTGAAGGCAAAGGGGCATAGAGAACTCGGAGGCAAAAGGGTGTCGCGAGTGGGAGAGAAGCAAGACATGGCTGCTACCCGAGGGGTGAACCCCTTTTTAAAGGCAGATTTCCCCACTCACGCCCTGAAGCGTCACGGGCAAGGTCTCCCCCGATGCGCACCAGGGTTCCCATCCTATGACACGGGGCCAGGCCTCACATGTCATACAAGTTGGCCTGAAGCGCGAAGAAGGCGAATCATCGCACAAGGAGCGTGCAACCGCCCTGCGGTTATACGCCTTTTCATCTTCGTCGCAACCAGCGGTCAAGAAGGCGAACCGCCACACAAGGAGCGTGCAACCGCCCTGCGGTTATACGCCCTTTCATCTTCGCCGCAACCAGTGGTCCAACCTCTGGCATGGGGGCCTAGGCCCACATGTCATGCACCCGGCGCGCCGGTCTCCGGGTGCAGAAAAGTCGCACCACCGCTCGCGCCAATACTGCGCCTCCTCGAGGCCGTCACAGAAGACTGAGAAGATAAATTTTCAAAACCAATGCAACAACTCGAGGCACCCCGCGCATGACCCAACAAAGGCATTAAGTGCGAAGGTCATGGGCCAGTCAGCCGCGGGGACAGGCATGGTAGTCAGCGTGACCAGGGGCGGGCCGGCAGTAATTGCATCAACGGACGCGCAGGAGCAGCGAGCCAATCACCAGTCAAACTTTGGCCCCACCTGCAGGCTCGCATCCTCCCCTGAGGCGGGCCTGGGGGCCACTATCGGTACCCTGAATCTGGGGTACCCCTTACTACGGTGTGAAGACACGGTGCCCATACGACGTTCCCTAGCCACACGGTGAACAATGCTTGACCCCACCACATGGGCCGCTCAAGGGGCACAGTATGGCGAGGAAAGATGATACATCCCAGGATGTATCAGTCGAACCGGACCCCCGCGAGGGAGCACCGGACCCCCGTACGCACAACCCAGACCCCCCGGTTATGGCCCGAGACTACCGAGTAAGCATGCCGGGTCCCTTGGAAGGGACCCAGATCCCTCTGAGTGAGGTCCGGGCTGCAACGAGGTCTAGTTTGAGGGGAAACTCCGGCGTGAGCAAGGGCCAGTACTGCCACGCGTCCGGGCCTTACCTTGTGCGCATGAGCTCCCCGCTCAGGCGGAGACCTGATGCGGCCACGTGGCTTGTAGCCCATGACATAAGCCTGCGGGCGAAGCCTGACGTAAGGCCTCTAGGCCGCACAGTCTCTGCATTTATTGCGGAAAGGACGCGCCGCCTGTCAACCCTTCTGACAGGCGATGTGCCCTCACAGCATTTAATGCGTCCTGTCCACTCCGCTGGCAGGCGGCGCCAGGGCCATCCTACAGACGACGCACCTGTCCAGTCCGTTGTCGAACAGTACGCCTGTGCTGTGCGGCGCACTATGCTCATCATCCCTTGTACGAGAAGCTTCCCCTGCACGCCGGTACTACGCAGTTCTTGGATGTCAGGGCATAAGAAGATTGCTCCAACAACAAACATTAGTAGGTCCAAGTACTACCTCCGTTATGTTTCTGGGCCCACATGTTGGGGCTCAACACTCTTGTACATGCCCCCCTTAGCAATAAAATGGGAGGCATGCAACGTTACAAGGGGACGGCTCAAGCTCCCTTGGACCAAACTCAGACTCTCAACTCTCAAGCTTCCACAGCAATTCAACACACAGTGGAGTAGGGTATTACGCTCCGGCGGCCCGAACCACTCTAAATCCTCGCTTGTTCATGTGCTTGATGTTCGCTTAGCAGGACAGGCAAAACGCTTAAGCCCCTTCCTCATCTTAGGATTTAGGGCGGGTGCCATCCGCCACCCGGCCGGAGAATTCCCTCTCCGACACAAGCAATCTATCATGTTCATATGAATTTAGATGTTTACCAATCTGAATTATATGATGCATCATCAATGAAGATGTTGGATAGTAGACACCAGATAGAACACAAGTTGAGTCATAAAATAGTTCAAGGAATACCAAGATTTTTACAGCAACATACTAGTGATCATCAAACAAAAGCAAAGGTTCACCTACAGCTCTAGGGTAGTCAGTTTGGATAAACACATCAAATGTGTTCCTGTAAGGCACTAGATGCTTAAGCATAAGCTAAGTGGAGTTCCACCTTACCTCCATATCCAACCCAAACTTACAAGGATGTGTATTCATAGCAATGCAATATGATTTGTATAAAGCAATGCGTTGATTAGAAGAGTTCAAAAAAGATATAACAATTCTAAATGGTTCTAGATAAGGTTGGAGCCTTTTTAAACCAGACTTAACAATCAAATTCAGAATATGACATGCACACCTTTGATGCAAAAAAAATATCCCCAACATAAGCATTAAGTACATGAGTAAGTCTAACCATAGCAGAGGTATTAGCAGAAGCATTGCCCAGGGTAATAGAAAAGGTTTTATCATGAAGACCATAGTCTTTCAACACCTCAAATATTCTCTCAGATATGTTTTCACCACTATGTGAGACATCAATTAGCCTTAGGCCTATTATCCTTTTTTCCAATTCCCATGGAGTATTAACATAATGCACAACGACACTCAAATAATCCTCTTTAGCATTTCTAGACCATATATCAGATGTGACAGCAACAAAAGAAACAGAATTTTTAAATGTGTCAATAAGCTTAGCACGTGATTCATTGTAGTACTTTTTAATATCTCTAGTAGTTGTTTGTCTAGACACAGCAGAAAATCTAGGATTATGAGCCTTTTTAATGTACTCTTCAAAAGCAGATGATTTAGCTTCAGCCAAGCAAATAGGTAGATCAAGCCTACATATCAAACGACACATCTCAGATCTAGCAACATCCGCATTGTACTCCCACAATCTAGCACTACCATCAGGATTAAACTAGAGCAGGGACTGGGCAAAGGCATTTCTGCCATGCTTCAGTTTGCATGCATTTCTATGACGATTAAGATGGCCAGTGCCACCAGATTATTTAGCAGACAAAACACACTTGCAAACTTTGCACTTAGCTTGACACCTTACCCTCACACCATCAACAACCTTATATATCTTGTCAAAATCATTCCACACATCAGATGTGCAAGCTCTATTTCTTACCCGAGAACTAGTAGGTGTGTCTGTCCCCTCAGCCTCTTCCACAGTAGGGTCCGGATCTATATTGATGGGCTCTGTTGAAGGAACTACAGCCTCACTGCCGCCATTTTGTGCAGCCACGGTGTCGCCATCGACCATCAAGCACAGATCACAAGCACAGAGCACCAGATTAAGAACTTACCAAAGCCGGAGCACCAAATCGGTACCTCACGGCTACAATCATAGAACAAGAAGGAAGTATATTAGATTAGGGTTCGAACACAGGTCACAACTCACGAGCACATATCACAAAACAAGCATCTGATTAATAACTTACCAAAGCCAGAGCACTAGATCGATCCCTCACGGCTACAACCTCCAATCACAGAACAAGGCACTAGACTAGATTAGAGTTCATCGGTTTGACCACAGATCCAGAGGCGACAAACACAAATCAGAAGCACAAGCAAAAGATTAGCAACTTACCAAAGCCGGACCGGAGCACCATATCGGTCCCTCATGACTCCAATCACAGAACAATAAGGCAGTATAATAGATTAGGGTTCGAACACAGGTCACAACTCACAAGCATAGATCACAAAACAAGCATCAGATTAATAACTTACCAAAGTCGGAGCACCAGATCGGTCCCTCACGGCTCCAACCTTCAATCACAGAACAAGGTGGTATAATAGATTAGGGTTCATCGGTTTGAACAAGATCCAGAGGCGACAAACACAAATTAGAAGCACAAGCAAAAGATTAGCAACTTACCAAAGCCGGATCGGAGCACCAGATCGGTCCCTCACGGCTCCAACCTTCAATCATAGAACAAGGCACTAGAATAGATTAGGGTTCGTCGGTTTGACCCCAGATCTAGAGGCGACAAACACAAATCAGAAGCACAAGCTAAAGATTAGCAACTTACCAATGCCGAAGCACCAGATCCAACCCTGATGGCCGACGACACGATGATTAGGGTTAAAGCACGGTTAGGGTTTCGCACCGACGCACCGTTACAGGGAGCCGTAGAGTATCAACGCAACCGAAGTTGGAGGCAGACCAGAAGAAGAACAGAAGCTCGAGATCAGAGCACCAAACTTACGGTTTCAAACTAGATCTAGAGGTGACACGAGCAAGAGAGCACCACCTAACCACATGACCGTGTTACTGTCACACCCGATTTTAAGGGCCAAACCGAATGCATAGCATATGTGTGACATGATCTATTTTCACACATGTTGACTGGTCATAACAATCTGCAACCGATGAATCATGTGTATTTTCCCCTGATCCAGCCTCGTGCGAGGGAAATTTTGTGACAGTAGATTTATCGAATGCGTGCACTAGCCTTTTATAGTCATTTTGCATACCCTGTATAATTTGCTGCATTCCCTATATAATTTGTTGCATTTGGTATCATTGCTCATCTATGTAAGCTCTCAAAGATTGGATTTCGTTTGTTTCGCTTACCTTGGTGGTAGCCTCAACAGGTCAGGGAGAAGCTAGCTGAGTCGCTCGTTGTCGAACAACCTTATTATTCTTGTCCACTTTGAAGTTGGCCATGAACTTTGCTTTTGCCTCCTTGATTAGCTACTCCTGATGCTCCTCAAACTCCAGTTGTTCTTCAGCCAGTAGGGTTCCCAAGTCGGCTCAATGATGTTGCCGGGGGACACGTCAGAGCCATCTTTTGAACCGGCCATTGAGGACTGATCTGATAGGTCCTCACGCGATTTCCCCAGCGGAGTCGCGAAAAAGTGTGTTGGCGTCGATCCGAGCGTCATTCACTACGATGAGTATCAGCGGCAGTGCTCTCTACGGAGGCACGGACGGTCCGCGGCCGGGGGCCCGACGGTCCGCGACATAGCGCAGAGGCTAGGATTTCTGCCTGACGAGTCGAACGGTCTGCGCATGCGCAAAGGCGGAGGAGTTTGCCAAATAGCACCTGGATCTCGCTCTCGGGAGGGACCCCATCGGGGAGGAGAGATCCTAGGATTTGTCTTGTGATCGGCAGGCCACCCAAGGCGCCTCTAAATGACGTAGAGCCGGCGAGAGGTGAAGATTAGAAGAGGAAATCTATGTTACTGTCTACTCATTGGGCAAAAGTTAAAGAACATAAGATAATTTTATTGTTTGATCGATTGTTGGTTGTTCAATCGGCTGTACCCTTCAAATATATAAGAGAGAGGTCTAGACCCATTCCTAGGTGTTCTCCAACAGCTCCCGCGGGCCGCGGGATTAGAGGACTGAGCATGCGAGGAGATAGGAGTTTTAACCGTCTGATCCAATATAGTCGCGGACCATCCATGCCTATGAGCAGATCGTTCAGTACCACAAACGGTCGTCAACAGTCAACACAAACACCCCCTTAGCAATGTGGGATTAATGCCCGCTATAGCACCTAATGGTTCATATGGGCCTTGAAATTAATTAGGCTTTGATTTATTGCAACAAGAACGATCATTGCTCGTCCGTGATCACATATAATAATCCCCTTTTATTAGTGCCATATGAAACTTGAAACCACCAACAAAAGCACCGATTAGCATCGCCATATGCTACTAGCTAGATATTTAGCCTTTTGTCGTGAACCGCTGCTAAAACAGTGTTGATTTTTTTTTAAATGGCATATTTTCAATAAAAAATGTCAGTAATGCCACGCTATGTTCCATGCAGAAAAAAAGGGACTAGGCACGATATATGTCATATGTACTATCTGATCCGTCTCAGTTGTGCAGTGTACCACAGATTTGGCAACGCTATGATCGATCATCGTCGAGCATTGATCGAAGGATTGATGCACGTGCTGACGTGCTACGTAGTAGTAGGCATGTGGGATGAAAGCGAAGGAAGGAGGCATGCACCCCATTTAACACGGCCCAACCGAGCTAGCGTGTAGATGGACAGGTACATCTGGTGTTAAGCAGAGCAGAGGCTTCGCATTGGCGTCCCGTCCCTACAACAACAGAGTCAGACGGCCGCGCATGCTCCACGCGCGTAAAAAAAAACTCCACTCAAGAGGAAAGATAGAGACCAAAACATAGTTTCGGCCGAGAAAACCATAAACCCTAGTTCCCTATCACTAGCGGGGTTATAGCGTACGGTGACGCATATGACGTAATCCAGGAGCAAATGAGATACAACGAAGGAGTTTTTTTTTAACCAAGCGCAAAATTCGCTTTCGAGAGAGATCAAACCTAAGATCTGAATGTGTTACTACGCTAGAAGTCGCTCTACGCGTACCACATACGCGCTGCATGAGCGCATAGCCGCATAACATGGGCCACACGTTTGATTCCTTTTGCCGCCACCAACACCAACACCCACCAGCTTCAGTTTCATGCCTTCTCTTCAATCACAAATTAAGCTTTAGATCGAGCTGCTTCTCTTGCACATGCATGCATGTAGATATGCTGTTGCAGCCAGCTACGTATGCATGCATGTACACATGCAAAGACGACAGACACTGAAGGTAGTAGCTAGTACATGCAACACCGCAACAGTATATACGCACATCAGTACGTACGCAGCTGGGTCAAAAAGAGCTACTCGATTTATTGCATGCATGCATGACTTCGACTGAAAACTATAGCCGGCTGCTGCTGTATATATATAAACAGTGTTCGTTTTGCGTTGTTGTGACTTGTGAGGAGGAGAGACAAGAGCCACACACACACACTGCTGCCTGCCAGTGCCAGCAACGCTGAAAACAACCGGCGCCCGAACATTTAAGCGGTTGAAGAACCGAAACCATAGATGATGAACGACATCATCGTCTATATATCATCTGTGCTCGAGATCCAAATCGAACAGATCAGAACTAGAATCGCTGTCCCAGCTGTCACTGTGACTGTGAGCAGGGTCGTCAACATTACCACTACCGTCGTCGTCGACATCATCAACATCTCCTGCTTGTTCAACTTCAACCTCAACAACCACGTCCTTGATGTTTTGTTCAGCCTGCTCAGCCTCAACGACGACCAGCTGCTCGTCCTGCTTGATGCTCTGCTCACTTGATGACTCTGCGTCGACCGCCTTCTCGCGGCGCTCCTCGTCGTCCCAGGCGCTGCCGCCGCCGCCGCCGGGCACGCAGCACCTCACCACCCACCTCTCCTCGCCGCCGCCGCCGCCGCCCCTCACGACCGTGATGCCCTGCAGCCTCCTGTCCCCCGTCGCCACGCCCAGGTCAAACTCGTCGTCGTCATCATCGTCGAGCGCGCCGAACAGGCCTTGCAGCTGCGCGCTGCTCTCGCGCGAGGACGACGGCGGCGGCGGCGGGGAGGCCGCCGTCGCGCTGCCATCAATATTACTAGCAGGCTCTGGCTCTTCGCCGTCGCCGTCGCCGCCGCCGCGTGCGGCCTCCGCCTGCCGCAGCATCCTAGCCGACGACGGCGACGGCAGGGCCTCCTGCCTATTATTCTCCTTGCGGAAGCTAGCTCTCGGCGACGGCGACACCATGAAGCTCAAGAGGGCGGCGAGCTTGCTCTTGCCTGACGAAGCCGATGAAGGCCGCCGCTTGTTGGCGGCCACTACTACCTGCAGCTGCAGGAGCTTGTCGGTGGCGTGGCGCTCTGACGATGCGTGATCATCATGCCACCCAGCGCGCTGATGCTGATGCTGCTGCTGTGGAGGGCCGTGCCGTGTCACGCTCCTCGTCGTGTCAAGCTCCACCTGCTTATTGGCTTGGAAGCACAGCTCTGTTACACTACTAGGACGACGACAGTGGTCACCACCAGGCGCCGGCAAGCCGGCAAAGTAACTCGTCGCCCCGAACACGTCGAGCTCGCCGGAGCTGCCGTGCTCCGGCCGCCGGCTCTGCATCATGATGAGCTGAGGCAGATGTGGTGGTGGAATATAAATAAAATAATGGAAGCATGCGGCGGTTCGGCAGCTGTTGTCCATGTAGTGTTAGATCGGTAGGCTTATAAAGGCGCGCGCGACGATGGATGGAGGAGGATCGGAGGGAGGAATATGGATGCACACATGCGTGTACGCCGCCGTGTGGTGCGTGCGCGTTGCTGGAATAATGGAACGGTGGACGCGAGGCTGAGAGAGGGCATGGCCGAGGAATATAATGCGCGGCACCGGTGCATCCGGAATTGCAGATCAAATGTCATGTAGCCCGAAAACGAGAGGTTTTAATACGGATCCAAGTAGAGTAAGAATCTCATCCTTTTTGTCCGCCCGGCTAGCCGGCTTAATCATTGCAATGCAGTGTTTGAATATATGGCCATGTCGACTCCACTACACCAGCATGTGGATGTGGCTAGCTAGCTCATGTAGTCATATATGTGCGTACAGCAGGCTAGCTCTCTAATAAGGCTAGACTAGAAAAAGAATTCCGGTAAAGCAGAAGAAGGTTTTTGTAAAAGAGAAGAACCCTATTTAGTAATCATGATCTAATAAAATCTGTTAGGGGCTACTTGGTGGTTACAGCTGATCGATGGCGACGGTGATGAGACGGGTTCCTCATCTTCCTTCACATGGAGCTAACTATCGATTTAGTGGAGATGCGACATATATCAACTTGGCTTTAGATAAAAAGATCCGAACCCTACAACCTAAATAAGACATTGTGAATCTGACAAGCAACAACAAGATAAAAAATAACTCAATTAAAAGTGATAATTGCAGATAAATCGTTAAACACTCGAATATCGGGGTTTGCAACCGATGACATTGACTCTTCAAATACATATTAATTTAAAGCAAAATTCAAATCCTAACTTAAATCAAAATTAGTGATTATATAGTCTAAGGTACAGACAAGGACCCCTGGGTAGGTCTTGAGTATGGTGCATCTATGTCAGTAACAAGTCTCTGCGAGGTTCATATCATCGTCTGTTTTCTAAACATATTGAAAGTGTCGATGTTATGGTGGCAACAATTTTTTTCTTTTGTCATTGTACAAGTCTATGCAAGGTTCATATCATCGTCATTGTTTTCTAAACATATTGAAAGTACTGATATTAAGGTGGCAACAATTTTTTCTTATGTCATTATACAAACATAGAAACAAGCTCACTTTATTTTTTAACCTTCATAGGTGCATCCATAGGTGGCATATACTCATGAAATGAGGTGCCCAATTTTTCATTAGGCGAGAATAACTCCATTTGGTGGAAAATTGTGCACATGACCTCTAACACCTTGAATTTGGGGTATAAAATTTCTTTGCTCATATTCACAAATTCAGGTGTTACTTCTCTTTTCTCACCTTTCCCCAATCTCCTCTTTCTCATTTCTATAGGAGAAGAGTGGTTATTCTTTTTTGTAATTATAATTTAGTAGGCTAAACTCCAAGGGAGCATGAAATGTTGCATCATGTCAAACCCTAAATCCTACTTTTGTTTGGTGCATAATTCTTGGAAAGGCTAATTTGAATTTGTGGCTTATTTGGATTTGAATCAAATAGAGTAAATAAAAAGAAAAGAGAAAACAAATGCCAGAATAAAAGAAAAAGGAAAAGAAGCCCGCTTCCCCCGCCCCCTCGGCCTTTCGGCCCATCAGGCCCATCCCGCGCGCGCGCCTTTCCCCCCCCCCCTTCTCTCTCTGCCCTGGCGGGCCCGCCCGTCAGCGCGACCGCCTTCCCCGCGTCCGCGCCCGCTTTCCTCTCTCTCTCTGCTCGTGGGCCCGAGCTGTCAGCTCCTCCGTCTTCGCGTAACCGCCGCCCTGGTCCGCGCGTGCCGCGGACTCCGCGCCCACGTCGCGCGTGGAGCTCGCAACCGCCTCGCCTCGGTCACTTGAGCCCAGAGCCTCGCTCGCCCTCTCCCCCTCCCTCATTTGCGCACCTGCAGACCCCTCTCCCACCTCCCCCACGCTGCGCACACGCCAGAGCACCGCCGCCATTAAACCGCCGCCGCCCGAGCTCGTTTCTCCGTCGCCGTTGGAGCCCCGCCGTGCCCTCTGCCACGGTGAGCTCCGCCCCGACGTCCGCAACCCGGGACGCGCTCCAATTTCCCCTCCCCCTCCCCGAATCACTCTGCCCGCGCTCACCGCCGTTCCCCGCGCAGCCGCCGAGGTCCGCCACCGTCGACTCGGACTGCCGCCGCGTCTCCGTCGCCATCGAGGGGTCCCCGGAGTTCGCCTTGAGGTAAGGAACCTCTCCCGCCCCCTCCCGTCCTTTCTTTTGCCTCCTGTCGCGTTTAATTGCTCGCCTGAGTCCCTTAGCGCCACCGCCAAGCCGTTCCGCCGTGGGCTGCCCCCCTCCGGTGCCCCTGCCCCGACCTAGTCCCCACCGGAAGGTTCCCCGCGCCCTCCCCAACCTCCCCGGCCGTCCAGGTCGCCCCAAGGACCCGCAGAGCCCCCGCGCCCCTCGTCTCCGGCGAGTTCTCCGCCGCGGGGACGAGCGCCGCCGCCTCTGCTAGCCGTAGGAGAGGACAAAGCCGGCCACCCAACCCCCGTCGTCCATCCCAGATCGAACGGCCCTGTTTCAATTAGGCCGAGCCCGACCCTAGCCGTTCACCTGAGATCCAACGGCCCAGAGCCGTTTCCCCACACCCCGCCTCCCTGCCATTTGGGCCCCGCCTGTCAGCCAGCCGCCCCGCGCTGCTCGCCTGGCCCCGCCTGTCAGCCGCTCAAGCCGCCGCGCGCTCGCGCGCCCGCCCGCGGATCTAATCTCGGGCGTTGATCCGAGATCCAACGGCTAGTAGAGCCCGATACCCCTTCGCCCGCGCTTTTTCTTAAAGAGACCCCCGCCTTTCCGCAAATTAACCCGCCGTCCCTGGATTTTCACAGTTAGGACCTCGGCCCTTTTATTTAATTCAAAATAAGTACTTAAGGCATATTTTTTAATCCCTAATCTTGTAAAATTCATAACTTTGTCATATGAACTTCAAATTAGGTGCTTCAAATTGCAAAATGCTCATAGTATTGTTATCTATCTATTTAAACAATGTTTCCATGCTGTTTTTATGCCCCAATTAATAGTTGATCATTAGGGTAAGATTAAGATTATTGGAACCCTATTTGAGATAAATAGAAGATAGTGGACTTTAATAAAAGTTGGAGCACCTAAGTTTATGGATTTAAGCACCTAAGTTTAGGGACTTAAAACCATGTAATGATTTAACCCCCACCACTGACTTAGACCTGATTAGTGGATAATGAATCACTTTGTATAGTCCTCTACCCTAGACCTAGGGAACACCAGAGTGCCAATCCTTTTCTATTATGAACTTGTGATCTCTCTGCTGCATATGTTTGGTATATTGCTTTTGTTTGTTATTTCCCAAGTGCATAGTGTGAATGATTACTTTACGTAGACATCAGGCAGTCTGTGTTTCCCGAGGAGGTTGCAGAGGAAGTCCCTGATCAGCAGTTTGGTGAAGGCAAGTGTCCTCTGACCCATTATGTCCTATCCACTTATAACTTACCATCCCGCATTACTTACTTGAAACCTAAGGATTTACTAGCTTTACACTTTACTTTACCCTTGCTGACCTTATGGGCTGTTATGGTTAGCATTCTGCTATTGCCTTAACTTAATCAATGAACATGATATGACTATTTATGATACTGTTATCCTGATTATATTGTTGATCTGGTGATACTCTAGGGGGCTCAGGCTGTTTCCTGAGTACCTCTCCGTAAGGACCTGTTCGTTGAGAGACCACCCGGGATAACAGTGCAACCATGAGGGTGGAATGGGGTGCCCTTAGCTAATTAATTAGAGGAACTAGAAGTGTAGTTGCTTCGCCGTCGTGCCGTCAATGGGGTCCAGGCACAGTGCTTGCTCTGCCGAGGCTGAGTGCCGAGGTTCTTTCGTTTCGTTTTTTTAGTCACCCTCCTGCGGGGAGAGGTACTGTGTTTATCAAACTGGAGAAACCTAACGGGCAGCTATGACCTCTAGGGAATCTTTGTAAAGGCTTCGTAGTGAATCCCTGGCCATTCAACTTGGGAGTGAATAAGGGTCTTGCAAGCCCGGGCTAGAGAGGGAATCACGACTCATGGGTAAAGTGTGCGACCTCTGCAGAGGGTAGTGAGACTGATATATCAGCTGTGCTCACGGTTAAGAGCAGCCTTGGGATCCTCTTTGATTAGAGATACTCCGGATACACTTCAAATGATGACTTCAATGCTGATGGTCAACGATGGTGACTTTAATCATGTTTTCTAGTATTTCTTCTCTGAAGAAGTACTTTCTGGGATTATAACTTGGGTTTTATGATAAAACCTGGCTCCTACTAATAATAAATACCTGACCAACTAAAAGCAACTGCTTGAGCCCAACCCCACATAAAGCTAGTCCACTTCAGCCAAACGGGACATTTGCTGAGTACGTTGATGTGTACTCATCCTTGCTTTACCACAAAACACCAGGTTGTCCGCATTGTAACCACTGCTCAGGAGAAGACGAAGTCGTGGAAGGAGACTTCCAGGAGTTCCAAGACTACGACGAGTTTTAGGTGTGGGTTGGCGGCAACCCCCAGTCAGCTGCCTGTGAAGGCCTTATCTTTACTGTGTTTCGCTAGCACTTTGATTTAACTGTTAAGTTGATGACTATGTGGATGTCTATGACTCTGTGATGTAATAAGTTAATACTCTTTTATGTTATTATTCGAGCACTGTGCAATGATGTTCATTTATGTAATCGCTGTGTACGTGAGTTCTGATCCTGGCACATACATAGTTCGCATTCGGTTTGCCTTCTGAAACCGGGTGTGACATAAGTGGTATCAAAGCCAGGCTGACTGTAGGACCGCTGACCTAGAGTAGCACTGGTCGTACTAAGGACTATTGACCTTCCCTCTCACCTTGACCTCTAACGTTACTTCAAAAGTCGGTCACCTCGACCAACCCTATGTTTTACTACATATATATACTATATTATACCTTGTCAAAATTTTTATCTTGTTCTGTCTATGGTTTATGCACTTGTCATATTAGTTCTGTTCTTACTCTTGTGCTTACGGTGTCTTTTGTAGATGGCTCGTCTTAGACACACTGCACGTAAGTCGGTGATTCCTTTCCTGTCGTCTTGACTTGCGAAGCGTCCTTTGCGCCACACCGTGTCCGGTCAGTCGAGTCACTTGGAGAGACTGCACCACCGCCTGCGTGAGGAGCAGGAACGCCGGCGCCAGCACAGAGAGCAGCAGGGCTCTTCCTCCCCACCCCAGCAGGAGGTGGAGTCCGTGAGGCGCCGTTCCTCTGTTGCCCAGCTGGAGGCGCCCCCTGCACCACCGCGGGACGCCCCGGCTGTTGGAGGAGCTACTGGAGGAGGTCCTGGAGGAGACCCCGACGACGACGACTCAGACCACATCACAGAGTCCTCTGAGCCGCAGGAGGCGGAAGGATGGGTCGCCCGACCCATCACCCGTGACGCCGCTCGCGGTTGTCACTTCCACGACGCACTCGACACCTTGCTGCGCCAGGCTTTCGACCGGCACACCTGGTCGATCGAGTACCGTTGTGTAGTCTACCAGCACAGTCGCGGGAGGTACCCGGACCGCTGGGAGGCTACCTGCCTAGTTCGCCGTCCGGAGGATGATCTCCGGGGTGCGGAAGCCGTTTCGGAGCACTACTCCATCTCCGAGAGGGACACTGCAGAGGCGGCTATGCAGGATGCAGCACGGCGTGCACTCTCCCAGTACTGTTCCTTGTTCGGTGGGGTGGCCGACGGTCTTAACCTTAGGTACTACCCCCGCCGTCCTACTGGCAGCACCGAGAGTATGGTTGTCTCACCTGTTGGTGAAGGTAACCCTAGGTTGAGCAGCACAGTCAACCTAGTCGCGGTGCTTAACACTGAGCTAGATCACTCTCTGGACGAGCTGAGCAGGGCTCGAACGGAGATTGCTGAGTTGCGTGCTGAGCTAGCAGAGCGCCGCCACCAGGAGGGTGGTTCTCCCACTCCTGTTGGGACTCAACACCCATACCGCTCGCCGCCACGCGGTCACCACACTTATGGTTCCCCTGTCTGTAAGACCAGGATAGACCTGGATCCTTAGATCGTTAGCGTCGAAGTTTGTAATAATTCTTAAGTCAGATGTCTCAGTCTTAGGTAGTCAGTTTAGTTTGCTTATCAGTTGCTTCCGTTTAGTTTAGTTTGCTTATCAGTTGCTTCCATTTAGTTTAGTTTGCTTATCAGTTGCTTACATGCTTGTTATGATGAACTTGTGCTGGATTTGAATCTTTGTAATGACTGTTGCCAACCTGTGGGTTTCTCCTATAGTTTGGCCTAGCTAGTAATGTTAATGAAGTCAGTTGTTTAGTTGGGAAACCATTTACTTCTACTTTCCTTTTTATCTGAGAAGTTGTGTTGAATCATAATGAGAATCAGTGAAGCTCCTTGTTCACTCAGTGTCATGAAGAATTCTGTATTTCCTCTTCTTATGCTGAAGGATTGTAAGATCAATGCTGATGTATGAGTGTCTTCCACAGATGTCTGACAACCGGCGCCGATGCAAAAGGCGTGCTCAGCAAGAGCAGCATGCCCAGCAGGAGGAACATCAGAGGCAGCCTCCCCCACCACCCCCGATGATAGTGGAGCAGATGTTCTTGATGCAAACTTAGGCAGTGCAGGCTATTGGGCAGACTCTGGCAGCCATGCAGCAGGCTCAACAGCAACCCCAACCCCAATTGCAAGTGCAGATGCCCCAGATGCCACGGGATAAGCGTGGCGAGTTCATGAGAGGGCACCCTCCTACCTTCGCCCATTCTGCCGACCCCATGGATGCAGAAGACTGGCTGCGCGCAGTGGAAAGGGAACTGCGCACCGCCCAATGTGACGACAGGGAGAAGGTTCTGTATGGTCCCCGCCAGCTAAGGGGAGCAGCCCAGTCCTGGTGGGAGTCCTACCTCGCCACCCATGCTGACCCTGAAGCTATCACTTGGGAGGAATTCAGCGAGAGTTTCTGTCGGTACCATGTTCCAGAGGGACTGATGATTGTGAAGAAGGAGGAGTTTCTGGCTTTGAGGCAGGGACCCCTGTCTGTTAGTGAATACAGAGACAAGTTTCTGCAACTATCTCGTTATGCACCTGAAGACGTCAACACTGATGCTAAAAGGCAGTATAGGTTCATGAGGGGTTTGGTGGATCCCCTGCATTACCAGCTGATGAATCACACCTTCCCCACCTTCCAGCACCTGATCGATAGGGCAGTTATGACTGAGAAGAAGCGTAAGGATATGGAAGATCGGAAGCGCAAGATGAGTGGACCCCAGTCTGGAGGCATCAGCCGTCCACGTTTCTCAGGCAGTTCATCTCAGCAAGGCAGGCCTGGTCACCCACAGGGATATCAGAATCAGAATCAGCGTCCGCATCAGCAGCAGTTTCAGATGCAGTACCCACAACAGCAGCAGTATCGTCAGAGCAGCCAGCAGGGAGGTAATCAGTATCAGAAGCAGAACAACCAGGCACCTCGCCTTCCTGCCCCAGCAACAAATCAGAACAACCAAGCAGCCCCAGCACAAGGAGGAGGCAGAGGATGTTTCCACTGTGGAGAACAAGGCCACTGGGCGATGCAGTGCCCAAAGAAGATGGCGCAGCAGCAGACCAACCCCAATGCTCCAACAAGGCAAGGTGTACTGCAGCCGGTAGCAGGTTCGTGGCCAAGCGTACAACCGTGGGAAGGTGAACCACTTGGAGGCCGAAGCGATCCAGGATGCACCAGATGTGGCAGTAGGTATGTTCTTAGTCGAATCTCATCCCACAAAAGTGCTATTTGATACTGGTGCAACTCATTCATTTGTCACTGCAATATGGGTAGAAATGCATAACATCTCAGTAGAGGCAATGATGCCGCCCATGAGGATTAATTCGGTTGGTGGTAAAGTGCAAGCAGATAGAATATGCTCCAATATAAGGGTGGAAATAAGGGGGATAGGGTTCCCCAGTGATCTAATAGTAATAGACACCCTTGGGGTGGATGTCATCCTAGGGATGAATTGGTTAATGAAATATGAAGCGAATGTTAGCTGTGACAAGAGGACCGTAACATTGAAGTCCCCATCCGGAGAGGAGGTAGTGGCTGAGCTAAGGATGCCTAAATCAGCGGAGGGAGATTGTCACCAGATTTCAGTTGATAGTAAGGAGGCCAACCCGCTCGAGGCTATCAAGGTTGTGTCGGATTTTTCGGATGTGTTTCCTGAGGAGCTAACGGGCATGCCACCCGAGAGAAAAGTCGAATTTGCCATAGAGCTTATCCCTGGTACCGCCCCCATTTCCAAAAGAGCCTATCGAGTGTCTGGACCAGAATTGGTGGAACTCAAGAAGCAGATTGATGAGCTATTAGAAAAGGGTTACATCAGACCAAGTACCTCGCCTTGGGCCGCTCCAGTGTTGTTTGTAGAGAAGAAAGATGGTACCAAAAGGATGTGCATAGATTACAGAGCCCTGAATGAAGTCACTATTAAGAACAAGTATCCTCTGCCAAGAATAGAAGATCTGTTTGACCAACTCAGAGGTGCCAGCGTATTCTCGAAGATAGATCTGAGGTCAGGCTACCATCAACTCAGAATCCGACCCTCGGACATACCGAAGACAGCATTCATCACCAAGTATGGGTTATATGAGTATACAGTTATGTCCTTTGGTTTGACAAATGCGCCAGCCTTTTTTATGTACCTGATGAACAGTGTGTTCATGGACTACCTAGACAAGTTTGTGGTAGTGTTCATCGATGATATTCTCATATACTCTCAAAGTGAGGAAGATCATGTGGAGCATTTGAAGATGGTATTGCAAAGGCTACGAGAGCATCAGTTGTATGCCAAGCTGAGTAAATGCGAGTTCTGGATTCATGAAGTCCTATTTCTGGGTCACATCATAAACCAAGATGGGTTAGTAGTGGATCCAAAGAAAGTAGCAGATATTCTGAACTGGAAAGCACCGAAGGATGTTCGTGGGATCAAAAGCTTCATTGGAATGGCCGGATACTATAGGCGTTTCATTGAAGGCTTTTCAAAGATTGCTAGGCCAATGACAGCGTTGCTAGCGAAGAAAGTTGAGTTTAAGTGGACCCAAAAGTGTCAAGAAGCATTTGAAGAACTGAAGAATAGATTGACCACAGCACCGGTGTTAGTTCTGCCTGATGTTCACAAGCCATTCTCGGTGTACTGCGATGCTTCTTACACCGGATTGGGATGCGTGCTGATGCAAGAAGGAAGAGTTGTAGCATACTCATCTCGACAGCTGAAGATTCATGAGAAAAATTACCCCACACACGACCTAGAGTTGGCAGCAGTGGTTCATGCTCTAAAGACATGGAGACATTACCTGCATGGACAGAAATGCGACATCTACACAGATCATAAAAGTCTGAAGTACATATTCACCCAGTCAGAGTTAAACATGAGGCAGCGAAGATGGTTGGAATTGATCAAAGACTACGAGTTGGAGATACATTACCATCCAGGCAAAGCCAATGTTGTTGCAGATGCTCTGAGCAGGAAGAGTCAAGTCAATATGATGGCCACGTACCCAATGCCATATGAGTTAGCCAAGGAGTTCGACAGACTGAGTCTCGGTTTCCTGAACAGTACACAAGGAGTAACAGTGGAATTAGAGCCTACCCTAGAACGGGAGATCAAAGAAGGGCAGAAGGATGATGAAAACATCAACAATATCCGGCAGCTGATCTTAGAAGGAAGAGGCAAAGACTTTCGAGAGGATGAAGAGGGAGTAATATGGTTCAAGGACCGATTGTGTGTTCCCGACATCAAACCTATTCGGGAGCTGATCCTAAAGGAAGCTCATGAGACAGCCTACTCCATACACCCTGGAAGTGAAAAGATGTATCAGGATTTAAAAAGGAGATTTTGGTGGTATGGCATGAAAAGAGAAATCACAGAATATGTCGCCATTTGTGATAGCTGTCAAAGAACCAAAGCAGAGCATCAAAGGCCCGCCGGATTGTTGCAGCCATTGCGGATTCCTTAGTGGAAGTGGGATGAGATCGGGATGGATTTCATAGTTGGCCTACCTCGTACCCGGGCCGGCTATGATTTCATCTGGGTGGTTGTGGACCGCTTAACCAAGGTAGCCCATTTTATACCTGTGAAGACAACGTACACCGGAGCAGCGTTAGCTGAGTTATACATGTCTCGGATAGTCTGCCTTCATGGTGTGCCGAAGAAGATAGTGTCAGATCGAGGAACACAGTTTACCTCTCATTTTTGGCAGCAGCTACAAGAAGCTTTGGGCACACATTTGAACTTCAGCTCGGCTTATCACCCACAGACAGACGGTCAGACTGAAAGAACTAATCAGATCCTAGAAGATATGTTGAGAGCCTGTGCGTTGCAAGACAAGTCAGGATGGGACAAAAGGTTACCTTATGCAGAATTCTCGTACAACAATAGTTACCAGGCCAGCTTGAAGATGTCACCGTTTCAGGCACTCTATGGACGGAGTTGTAGGACTCCGCTGCATTGGGACCAGCCTGGAGAGAGACAGGTGTTTGGCCCCGACATCTTACTTGAAGCCGAAGAGAATATCAAAATGGTTCGGGAGAATCTGAAGATAGCACAATCAAGGCAGCGAAGCTATGCTGACAGAAGGAGAAGAGAACTGAGTTTTGAAGTGGGAGATTACGTTTATCTAAAGGTGTCGCCTATCAGAGGAGTCAGAAGGTTCGGAGTCAAGGGCAAGTTAGCACCCCGGTACGTTGGACCATATCAGATTCAAGCAAAGCGTGGAGAAGTGGCCTACCAGCTCAACCTACCAGAAAGTTTGTCAGCAGTGCACAATGTGTTCCATGTGTCCCAATTGAAGAAGTGTCTGCGAGTACTAGAAGAACAGTTGCTAGTGGAGGGTTTGGAAGTCCAGGAGGATCTGACATACATAGAGAAGCCAACGCAGATTCTGGAGTTTGCAGACAGAGTCACCCGGAGGAACACCATCAGAATGTGCAAAGTCAGATGGGGTCACCACTCGGAGGAAGAAGCAACCTGGGAACGAGAAGATGATCTGAAGGCCAAATACCCTGAACTCTTTGCTGACCAACCTTGAATCTCGGGGCGAGATTCTTTTAAGGGGGATAGGTTTGTAACACCCTGAATTTGGGGGTATAAAATTTCTTTGCTCATATTCACAAATTCAGGTGTTACTTCTCTTTTCTCACCTTTCCCCAATCTCCTCTTTCTCATTTCTATAGGAGAAGAGTGGTTATTCTTTTTTGTAATTATAATTTAGTAGGCTAAACTCCAAGGGAGCATGAAATGTTGCATCATGTCAAACCCTAAATCCTACTTTTGTTTGGTGCATAATTCTTGGAAAGGCTAATTTGAATTTGTGGCTTATTTGGATTTGAATCAAATAGAATAAATAAAAAGAAAAGAGAAAACAAATGCCAGAATAAAAGAAAAAGGAAAAGAAGCCCGCTTCCCCCGCCCCCTCGGCCTTTCGGCCCATCAGGCCCATCCCCCGCGCGCGCGCCTTTCCCCCCCTTCTCTCTCTGCCCTGGCGGGCCCGCCCGTCAGCGCGACCGCCTTCCCCGCGTCCGCGCCCACTTTCCTCTCTCTCTCTGCTCGTGGGCCCGAGCTGTCAGCTCCTCCGTCTTCGCGTAACCGCCGCCCCGGTCCGCGTGTACCGCGGACTCCGCGCCCACGTCGCGCGTGGAGCTCGCAACCGCCTCGCCTCGGTCACTTGAGCCTAGAGCCTCGCTCGCCCTCTCCCCCTCCCTCATTTGCGCACCTGCAGACCCCTCTCCCACCTCCCCCACGCTGCGCACACGCCAGAGCACCACCGCCATTAAATCGCCGCCGCCCGAGCTCGTTTCTCCGTCGCCGTTGGAGCCCCGCCATGCCCTCTGCCACGGTGAGCTCCGCCCCGACGTCCGCAACCCGGGACGCGCTCCAATTTCCCCTCCCCCTCCCCGAATCACTCTGCCCGCGCTCACCGCCGTTCCCCGCGCAGCCGCCAAGGTCCGCCACCGTCAACTCGGACTGCCGCCGCGTCTCCGTCGCCATCGAGGGGTCCCCGGAGTTCGCCTTGAGGTAAGGAACCTCTCCCGCCCCCTCCCGTCCTTTCTTTTGCCTCGCGTCGCGTTTAATTGCTCGCCAGAGTCCCTTAGCGCCACCGCCGAGCCGTTCCGCCGCGGGCTGCCCCCCTCCGGTGCCCCTGCCCCGACCTAGTCCCCACCGGAAGGTTCCCCGCGCCCTCCCCAACCTCCCCGGCCGTCCAGGTCGCCCCAAGGACCCGCAGAGCCCCCGCGCCCCTCGTCTCCGGCGAGTTCTCCGCCGCGGGGACGAGCGCCGCTGTTGGGGTCGTGCTTCGGTGCGCCGAAGGTCTTACACGAAGAAGCAGCTTCAGCTGAAATCGCCTCCAGGAGACGGCCGAAGGTCCCTTTTTCATGGAGCTTCGGCGTTACAAACCGACATAGAGATAAAATGACCTTTTTATGCATATAGGTCTGAGTCAATGTTGTAAACTTTTGTAAGGGGCATAATTGTAATTTGTCACAGGCTGCGACCTGTGCCTATAAATAGATGAACAGTACCTCTGTACTGTTCACGCGAACCTGTCATTAGCCTTCACATCGCACTTGTATTCTCGCCTTCCTCAAGACCGAAGGTACATTTGCAATTCGAAATCATTTATATTTGTTCATATTAGTAAAGATACAAATGATTCTATGATAACATTTAAATGTTTGTCCTTTACTTCGTGATTCCTTTGAATACTTCGTCCCTCGCTGTTATGCTTACGAAGGTATGTCCTTCGTAACCTTCGTCCGAGATGCTTTATATTCCGAAGGGATATAACGCTATGGAGGACGAAGGACTTTAATGCTTAACATTTTCTGTGTTGCCTTGTTCTTAATTCTTAGCATTTGAGAACAAGTCCCCAACATTGGCGCCCACCTCCGGTCAACTCACTTCCACCTTTCTGAGCTGATGGCTTCGTTCAACACTCAAGCTGGAGCTGCTTCGGCTTCGAAGCTGGTGCTCCCGATAACAGGCGGTTCTTGCTCAGAGCCAGCTAACAAAAAGCAGAAGAAGGAGGCTCAGAGAAGGGTGCAGCATGTTGGAGTGCAGGGACCCTTCATCAAGTCAAAATGGTCTCACATTCCAATTACCTTCTCTCAGGAAGATCTTCAGCTCAAGGACTATCCTCACAATGATGCTATGGTCATTTCTTGTGTGATCAAAGGGTTTCTGGTTCACAATGTCCTAGTTGACACAGGCAGTGCAGCTGACATTATATTTGCCAAAGCCTTCAGACAGATGCAAGAGCCTGAAGACAAGATTCATGATGCTACGCACCCTCTTTGTGGCTTCGGAGGGCGGCAGATTGTGGCACTCGGGAAGATTACCATGCCGGTAACCTTCGGATTTGTTAATAACACAAGGACTGAGCAAATTGTGTTTGATATTGTTGACATGGAATACCCCTACAACGCCATCATTGGTCGTGGTACCCTAAATGCTTTTGAAGCAATTCTTCACCCAGCTTATCTCTGCATGAAGATACCTTCGGACCAAGGGCCTATTGCTATTCATGGGAGTCAGGAAGCTGCCAGAAGGGCCGAAGGAAGCTGGACTGATTCCAAGGCAATCCATAATATAGATGGAATTGAAGCTTGTGAACAGTACAAGTTCAGGAGGGAAAAAGCAGCTTCGGCTGATCAGCCGAAGCCCATGCTGCTGTGTGAGGATATAGCAGAGCAGAAGGTGCTATTGGGCTCGCAATTATCTGAAGATCAAGAGAAAACCTTGATAAGGTTTTTATTCAACAATAAAGATGTTTTTGCATGGTCAGCCAATGATCTTTGTGGAGTGAATAGGGATGTTATTGAACATTCGCTCAATGTTGACCCATCCTTCAGACCCCGCAAGCAGAGGCTTCGGAAAATGTCTGATGACAAGGCCGAAGGGGCTCGCAACGAAGTAAAAAGACTCCTAAGTGCAGGAGTTATCAGAGAAGTGAAGTATCCAGAATGGCTAGCTAACACTGTTATGGTGAAGAAGGCCAATGGAAAGTGGAGAATGTGTATTGATTTCACAGATCTCAACAAGGCTTGTCCGAAGGATGAGTTCCCGCTGCCAAGGATAGACTCTTTAGTTGATGCAGCAGCTTCTTCGGAACTCATGAGTCTCCTGGATTGTTACTCAGGTTATCATCAAATCTGGATGAAAAAGGAGGATGAGCCGAAGACTAGTTTCATAACCCCAAGTGGTACATATTGCTATCTTCGGATGCCTGAGGGGCTTAAGAATGCTGGAGGGAGTTTCAGCAGGATGACTGCGAAGGTTCTCCAATCTCAGATAGGCAGAAATGTGTTGACCTATGTTGATGACATTATTGTAAAAAGCACGAAGCAAGAAGACCATATTGCTGATCTGCAGGAGACCTTCGCCAGCTTCAGACAAGCTGGTCTGAAGCTGAATCCAGAAAAATGTGTCTTCGGAGTAAAGAAGGGTAAGTTCCTTGGATGCTTGGTTTCAACAAAGGGAATTGAAGCTAACCCAAATAAAATCGAAGCTATACTTCGAATGGAGCCACCAACCACAAGAAAGGGGGCCCAAAGATTGACAGGAAGACTGGCTTCTCTTAACAGATTTATATCCAGATCAGCGGAAAGAAATCTACCCTTCTTCGAGGTGCTAAAATCAGCTGAAGTCTTTCAATGGGGCCCAGCTCAACAAAAAGCTTTCGAAGAACTCAAGCAATACCTGATAGATCTAACAACATTAACTCCACCAATGCCAGGGGCTCCTCTGTTGTTGTATGTGGCAGCTTCGCACTCAGCAGTAAGTGCGGCACTTGTGCAGGAGAAGTTTGATGGACAAATCAAGAAGCAGGTCCCAGTATATTTTGTATCTGAGGTCCTTAGTGTCTCAAAGAAAAATTATACAGAACTGGAGAAGGTGTTGTATGCCGTTCTAATGGCATCCAGGAAGCTTCGGCATTATTTTCAGGCATATAATATTATTGTTCCTTCTTCGCAGCCGTTGAAAGATATCATGAGAAATAAAGAAGCTACTGGCCGAATTGGAAAATGGGCTGCGGAGCTTAATGAATTTTACATTGATTATGTGCACAGATCCTCGATCCAGTCTCAAGCATTGGCAGATTTTATTGCCGACTGGACGCCAGGGGCTCAGGGCGAAGAAGCGAATAAAGATGCCGAAGCATGGACAGTGTTTTGTGATGGCTCCTGGGGAACCTTCGGAGCAGGAGCAGCTGCTGTTTTGGTTTCACCGTCCAAGGTTAAAACTTGCTATGCAGCAAGACTGGACTTCAGCTGCACAAATAATATTGCTGAGTACGAAGCCTTGCTCCTGGGTCTTCGGAAACTAAAGGCGATGGGGATCAGGAGGGCGATCCTTAAAACTGATTCTCAGATTGTTTCGGGTCATATTGACAAAAGTTGCAAGGCTAAAAGCCCGAAGCTTGAAAAATACCTAGACACAGTCCGAAGGATCGAAGCTTCCTTCGAAGGATTTTCTGTTAAGAATATCCCTCGAGGGCAAAATGAACATGCTGATTTGTTAGCCAGGTCTGCAGCACAGGGGCTGCCGCTACCTTCGGATGTATTCTTCGAAACAATAAAGGCACCTTCAGTGGAGTTACTTGAAAGAGCAGTTCTTACTATTTCTCCTGTGTACAGTGAAGATTGGAGAACTGAAATAATTTCTTACCTTCAGGGCAACTTCCTATCAGATGACGAAGCTTATAATAAAAGAATAGAGGCAAGAGCTCGTCCGTATATCATTATAGAAGGGGAGTTATACAAGCATGGAGTTTGTGCCCCGCTGCTCAAGTGCTTGTCTAGAGCCGAAGGTATAGAGTTGATGAAGGAGATACATGCAGGCCTTTGTGGATCCCACATCGGATCCAGGCCATTACTTGGAAAAGTGTTCCGTCAAGGATTTTATTGGCCGAAGGCAGCTTCGGATGCAGCTGAGTTAGTTCAAAAGTGCGAAGGTTGTCAGAAATGTGCAAGAGATCAAAAACAACCTTCGTCTTTGACACAGCTAATACAACCCATCTGGCCATTGCAAAGGTGGGGCCTCGATTTGCTGGGCCCATTACCACCGGCTCAAGGCAATCTGAAATATGTTGTAGTTGCTGTGGAATATTTTTCCAAGTGGATTGAGGCGAAGCCATTAGCTACAATAACTTCGGCCACTGTCCAAAAATTTTTCTGGCAGAATATTGTCTGTCGCTTCGGAGTGCCGAAGGCTATAACTGTAGATAATGGAACACAATTCGACTCCGAAGAATTCAGAAATTTTTGTGATCAAATTGGCACGAAGATCCACTTTGCGTCAGTCAGGCACCCGGAGTCGAATGGGCTTGTTGAAAGGGCCAACGGCATCATAATGACAGGAATAATGAAGCTAATCTTTAATCAACCAAGGGGAAAGTGGCCAGATCAGCTTACCAAAGTGGTATGGAGCCATAACACAACAACATCAAGATCTACAGGCTTTACCCCATTTAAGTTGTTATTTGGTGACGAAGCAATAACCCCGGAAGAAGCCAAAGCTGGATCAATAAGAGTGGTAGCTTCGGCAGAATCAGGTCCCGAAGATACTTGTCTCGTGGAAAAAGATGCCTTAGAAGGGATCAGGCTTCAGGCCGTGGAGAATATCAATAAGTACCAGGCTGAAACAGTTAAATGGCGAGATAGAAAGGTCCGGCTAAAAAATATTGAGCCAGGACACTTGGTGCTTCGGAGAGTGGCCAATCCGGATACAGTGGGCAAATTGCAACTGAAATGGGAAGGGCCTTTCTTAGTAGCATCTTCGTCAAGGCCTGGTTCATACAGACTGAAGGACATGGATGGCAATGAAATTCCAAGATCTTGGAATGCGGATGAGCTTCGGCGGTTTTATGTATAACTCGATGTAATTTTGACTTTTCTTTTCTTTTTCATGGCACCCTTTTCCTTTCTAAAGGGGGAGAAAGGTTTTTAATGGGGCCATCATATGTAATTTCCTTTTTAGTTTTATAAGAGCAAAATCCCCCAAAGAATGTAAATGTAAAAGCTAAGAGCGCACCATCGAGTGCCGAAACTAAAAAAGAGAAGAAGCTCCAAAGACGTCCCTAAGGGGATGCAGAGCTCACAGCGAAAAGTCAACGCTGATTCCGCCGAAAGTAAAAGGCGAAGAAGCTCCAAAGTCGTTCCTAAGGGAATGCAGAGCTTATACCGTCTAAGTAAAAGACGAAGAAGCTCCAAAGACGTCCCTAGGGGGATGCAGAGCTTACAGCGAAAAGTCAACGCTGATACTGCCTAAGTAAAAGGCAAAGATGCTCCAAAGTCGTTCCTAAGGGAATGCAGAGCTGACGTGTGTTTGCTCCTAAGAAAATGATGGATGAGTGTGGCTTCGGACATACGCTTCGGACATTCATTTGCACATTACATCATGGCATTTGCATGCATAAGCATTCATTCATAGCATTTGTGTTCCTAAATGGTTGCTTCGGCACAGAGAAAAGTTTCGGATAAATGGTTTGTTATGATTCGTTATGTAAAAGAAAGGTTTCGAAGAAGTGGTTTTTTATGAATCGTTGTGTATAAGAGTAGCAGTCTTTTATGTTTTGTTATGTAAATAAAAGCTTCGGCAGATAAGAGTAGCAGTCTTTTATGTTTTGTTATGTAAATAAAAGCTTCGGCAGATAAGAGTAGCAGTCTTTTATGTTTTGTTATGTAAGGAAAGGCTTCGGCAAAAAGAGGAAGCGGCTTTTTATGCTTCGTTGTGTACGAAAAGAAGGGAAGGTGTTTTTTCGCCTTCGGCTCAAAAAACTGATTTCGTCCACATCAAAGCACCTCAATCGAAGGGTAAGAATATATTACAAGGTATGTACAAAGTTCCTTGAAGAACAGTTTAATTCTATTTACAAGAGTTGTTACAAAATTATCCTGAGTTTTTCTAAAGCACACTTCTGCTAGTCTTCATTAAGCTTCAGCTTCGACGACAACTTCGGCGACATATCCTAGGCATCATCTTCACCTTCGTCATCCTACATGAGTCAAGGAATCATAAGAATCAAGCCTAAAGGAAAAGGTAAGCACGAAATGTCATTTCATACTGGTTCAAGATGACTTCGGGCTTCGTCTCCAGCTTTCTCTCGCCCGCCCTTTGTCCATACCATTTTTATAAATCTATTGGAGATACTTCGGGCGAGGTCGGGCATATCATCCAGGATTGATGAAGATAAGGTGAAGTTGGGCCTGTTGACAACCTTTCCATGTTCGCAGCCGGCCTTCAGAAATGCAGCAGCGGTACCCCGAGAAGCTACCCAGGCACAGAAGTCGCCGTGCCCGGCTATAACTTCGTCAAGCTCTTCGATTTCAGCTTCAATATGATCGAAGGCCTGGGGTAAATTTTCCGCCGAAGGGTTAAATTTCCCACTGCTGGCTCCAACAGAGTAAAATATCTTCTTTAATCGTCCAATACAATTATTGCCAAAGTTCAAGCATTTGTCTTGAAGGCTTATTAATGCTTTCTTCAATTCTGAGCTGGTCTGGACTTCGGCTTTAAGCTTCGAATTCAGTTCTAGCTTCTCCTGATCAAATTGTTTTGATTGATTGATAAGCTTCGAATTTAACTCTAATATTTTAGCCTCAGTTTCAGCCAGCAAGCCTTCGGTCGATTGGAGCTCGAAGTCTTTCTTTTCAATGATGGCAGATTGCTCTTTTATTTTGCTTTCCAAGTTTTCAATTATAGCTTCGTGCTTTTTGTCCTCCAAGTCTTGTTGCATCTTCAGAGCTTTGCTCAGTAGCATGCTCTGAACAGAAACAACTTATGTTAAGTAATATTTTCATTGTTAACGGCAATAAAAACCAGAGAAAAAGGTTGTTTACCTTGAAGTTAGAATAAAACAAGCTGCCGACGATATGTTGTCGTCGGTAGCGGCTGATGTCTGTCTCTAACTTCGGAAAACCGATACTCTTCGATAGAGTACAGATTACCTTAGCTCCAGTCTGGTCTCGAATACAGCCTAGTTTTTCATCATCTACACCCCCAAATAGAAGGGCTCCTGGCTTGTAGCCGCAAGATTTGGCATAGTCTTTGAGTTCTTCTATTTCGTCCTTCGTCAGTTTCTGCCCAATTAGATTCTGGAAAGAATAGGCTTCGTCGTCCGGAGTTTCTTCGACTATTTCTTTCCCTTTCCCTGGCACTGTGGCCAGGATTTCTTCAGTAACGGTGGCAGCTTCTTCAATGTTTTCCGTCAAAATTTTGTCAATATTTTCAAGAGTAGTTTCTAAATTTACATCTTCGGGTGTGGCAGCTTCGGTAGCCGCGACTTCCGAAGCTCTACCTTCGGCAGCTGCCGTTTTTTGGATTGACGCCCTTGGCGGCGTCTTATCGATAACTTCAGTTACCGCAATGATTCTTTGCCGCTTGGGTTTGCTTGTCTTCGTCTGATCCGGCTCGTCCACCTTTTGAAAAAGCTTCGTCAGTTGGAGCCCTAGTGGACTTAGCTTCGTGGGCATGGGTTCAGTCATTACCTTTAAAATTTCATCCACGTCGCTGGTAGAAGGCGGTGTGGGGGACCCCTCTTCTTCGGGTGATTTGCGCTTCGGAGTGGATATTGTTCTTTTCTTGATAATTTTCTTTTTCTTTGCTGGTCCTTCTTCATCTCTGATCAGAGTTTCGGCTACTCTTTTTCTTTTATGGCCCTCGGCACCCTTGTTCAACTGCTCATAGTCTGAATACTCGAAGCCCAGGGCATCAAATACTCGGTTCAGTCTTCGTTTCGGTCGGGCACCGAAGGCTGCTGTCATTAATTGATCCTCTTTTTTGGAGTAATTCCCCAGGATCTCATTGCACATCACCTCAATTGTTTCTAACCACTCTTTGCAGGGTTTTTTGAAGTACTTTTTTAAACTTGAAGTGATAGGGAAGCCGGACGAGTTCACCCTTCTTCTTCTCTCCCTCCAGCTTCGGCATGTCCCACTCTCTTAGAGTAGGGAAAACTTTGAATGCCAAGAACTCCTGAACTAGATCCCTGGTGCCAATATGTTTTGAGATAATTTCAAATTCACCCAGAGCAGCCCAGGTGGGACCTTTTAGGTCGCCAATGTGGCATCGTGGCCTTGTCTCTCCGAAGATTAACTCCAAAGGGCTTTGTACCAGTTTTTCTTTGTCTTCGTCAACTTTTACATAAAACCACTCTGATTTCCAACCTGCTGGCCATTTGCTCCGGTAGCTGATGACAGGACACTTTGTTGTCTTCCGGTAGGTAAAATTATAACAGCCGAAATTATCATGTAGCCCATCTTTTCTGGCCTTTGTTTGGTAATGTAATTCGTGAGCTCGGCAGAAGCTGTCAGCAAATGGTTCCACAGCTTGGCTTCGGAGGGCCCAGATATAAACATTGAGCCTAACGATGGCGTTAGGAGTCAATTGATGAAAATAGATACCAAACTTCTTCAGTATCTCTGCAATAATATTGTGAAGAGGGAATCTAAGCCCAGCCTTCAAAAAACTCTTGAAAACAACAATCTCATCCTTCCCTGGCTTCGGGATGATCTCTTCTCCCCCGAAGAGGAGTAGCTTCTTCTGATCTTCATTGAAATAACCTGCTTTCACCATCTTCGAAAGATCAGCTTTTGAAACAGTTGATTTCCCAAAATCCAGGTGGCTGGGTTTGCTGGGCATGGCAATGTGGTAGTCATCCTCGGAGTCGGTTTCTTCTCTGTCTTCTCCTTCCGCAGCTGGCGGGTTTGCTTCGGCAGCAGGCGTTTCTTCCGCGGTTACCAGGCCGGAGCGCTGCATCGCTTCGGAGATGGGCACAATGTCTGAACCTTCGGCTTCGTCCCCCTCACGTACAACTTTGGCAGTAGATCGTACTCTCGCCATTTAATTCTGAGTTTGGGGGAGTCAGAAACTTTTTTCCTTTTTCTTTTCTCCGAAGCTCTTCTTTCTGACGAAGCAGATGTTGAAATGGACCTTCGTTCGATTCTGAGACTTCAGCTTCGGCTATGGTGGAAAATTTTGGCAGCAAAACAGTGCAAATAGCAATGAATGCTGTGGTAACTTCACACCTACCCGTTTGTTTATATAGTGCTGCAGGTAAGAAGGCGAAGCGGTAGGATTTTTACACCACGCGGGCAGTCATTCGTACTCGCTGAGCAGTGGACCGCAAGGGTCAAACAGTAACTCTGCAGAGGGCCTGGCACGCGCTCGAAAGTTGGATCGTTTCCCCGCAACGAGCTCAGGGAAGGTGTTTTTTGGACCTTCGGCTTCCCGAAGCTGAAGAGGTTTTTTTTCACGGGACAAGCTCGTTACGAAAAACGATCTAGCACCGCGAAAGGGGCTACTGTTGGGGTCGTGCTTCGGTGCGCCGAAGGTCTTACACGAAGAAGCAGCTTCGGCTGAAATCGCCTCCAGGAGACGGCCGAAGGTCCCTTTTTCATGGAGCTTCGGCGTTACAAACCGACATAGAGATAAAATGACCTTTTTATGCATATAGGTCTGAGTCAATGTTGTAAACTTTTGTAAGGGGCATAATTGTAATTTGTCACAGGCTGCGACCTGTGCCTATAAATAGATGAACAGTACCTCTGTACTGTTCACGCGAACCTGTCATTAGCCTTCACATCGCACTTGTATTCTCGCCTTCCTCAAGACCGAAGGTACATTTGCAATTCGAAATCATTTATATTTGTTCATATTAGTAAAGATACAAATGATTCTATGATAACATTTAAATGTTTGTCCTTTACTTCGTGATTCCTTTGAATACTTCGTCCCTCGCTGTTATGCTTACGAAGGTATGTCCTTCGTAACCTTCGTCCGAGATGCTTTATATTCCGAAGGGATATAACGCTATGGAGGACGAAGGACTTTAATGCTTAACATTTTCTGTGTTGCCTTGTTCTTAATTCTTAGCATTTGAGAACAAGTCCCCAACAGCCGCCGCCTCTGCTAGCCGTAGGAGAGGACAAAGCCGGCCACCCAACCCCCGCCGTCCATCCCAGATCGAACGGCCCTGTTTCAATTAGGCCGAGCCCGACCCTAGCCGTTCACCTGAGATCCAACGGCCCAGAGCCGTTTCCCCACACCCCGCCTCCCTGCCATTTGGGCCCCGCCTGTCAGCCAGCCGCCCCACGCTGCTCGCCTGGCCCCGCCTATCAGCCGCTCAGGCCGCCGCGCGCTCGCGCGCCCGCCCACGGATCTAATCTCGGGCGTTGATCCGAGATCCAACGGCTAGTAGAGCCTGATACCCCTTCGCCCGCGCTTTTTCTTAAAGAGACCCCCGCCTTTCCGCAAATTAACCCGCCGTCCCTGGATTTTCACAGTTAGGACCTCGGCCCTTTTATTTAATTCAAAATAAGTACTTAAGGCATATTTTTTAATCCCTAATCTTGTAAAATTCATAACTTTGTCATATGAACTTCAAATTAGGTGCTTCAAATTGCAAAATGCTCATAGTATTGTTATCTATCTATTTAAACAATGTTTCCATGCTGTTTTTATGCCCCAATTAATAGTTGATCATTAGGGTAAGATTAAGATTATTGGAACCCTATTTGAGATAAATAGAAGATAGTGGACTTTAATAAAAGTTGGAGCACCTAAGTTTATGGATTTAAGCACCTAAGTTTAGGGACTTAAAACCATGTAATGATTTAACCCCCACCACTGACTTAGACCTGATTAGTGGATAATGAATCACTTTGTATAGTCCTCTACCCTAGACCTAGGGAACACCAGAGTGCCAATCCTTTTCTATTATGAACTTGTGATCTCTCTGCTGCATATGTTTGGTATATTGCTTTTGTTTGTTATTTCCCAAGTGCATAGTGTGAATGATTACTTTACGTAGACATCGGGCAGTCTGTGTTTCTCGAGGAGGTTGCAGAGGAAGTCCCTGATCAGCAGTTTGGTGAAGGCAAGTGTCCTCTGACCCATTATGTCCTATCCACTTATAACTTACCATCCCGCATTACTTACTTGAAACCTAAGGATTTACTAGCTTTACACTTTACTTTACCCTTGCTGACCTTATGGGCTGTTATGGTTAGCATTCTGCTATTGCCTTAACTTAATCAATGAACATGATGTGACTATTTATGATACTGTTATCCTGATTATATTGTTGATCTGGTGATACTCTAGGGGGCTCAGGCTGTTTCCTGAGTACCTCTCCGTAAGGACCTGTTCGTTGAGAGACCACCCGGGATAACAGTGCAACCATGAGGGTGGAATGGGGTGCCCTTAGCTAATTAATTAGAGGAACTAGAAGTGTAGTTGCTTCGCCGTCGTGCCGTCAATGGGGTCCAGGCACAGTGCTTGCTCTGCCGAGGCTGAGTGCCGAGGTTCTTTCGTTTCGTTTTTTTAGTCACCCTCCTGCGGGGAGAGGTACTGTGTTTATCAAACTGGAGAAACCTAACGGGCAGCTATGACCTCTAGGGAATCTTTGTAAAGGCTTCGTAGTGAATCCCTGGCCATTCACCTTGGGAGTGAATAAGGGTCTTGCAAGCCCGGGCTAGAGATGGAATCACGGCTCATGGGTAAAGTGTGCGACCTCTGCAGAGGGTAGTGAAACTGATATATCAGCCGTGCTCACGGTTAAGAGCAGCCTTGGGATCCTCTTTGATTAGAGATACTCCGGATACACTTCAAATGATGACTTCAATGCTGATGGTCAACGATGGTGACTTTAATCATGTTTTCTAGTATTTCTTCTCTGAAGAAGTACTTTCTGGGATTATAACTTGGGTTTTATGATAAAACCTGGCTCCTACTAATAATAAATACCTGACCAACTAAAAGCAACTGCTTGAGCCCAACCCCACATAAAGCTAGTCCACTTCAGCCAAACGGGACATTTGCTGAGTACGTTGATGTGTACTCATCCTTGCTTTACCACAAAACACCAGGTTGTCCGCATTGTAACCACTGCTCAGGAGAAGACGAAGTCGTGGAAGGAGACTTCCAGGAGTTCCAAGACTACGACGAGTTTTAGGTGTGGGTTGGCGGCACCCCCAGTCAGCTGCCTGTGAAGGCCTTATCTTTACTGCGTTTCGCTAGCACTTTGATTTAACTGTTAAGTTGATAACTATGTGGATGTCTATGACTCTGTGATGTAATAAGTTAATACTCTTTTATGTTATTATTTGAGCACTGTGCAATGATGTTCATTTATGTAATCGCTGTGTACGTGAGTTCTGATCTTGGCACGTACATAGTTCGCATTCGGTTTGCCTTCTGAAACCGGGTGTGACATGACCCCGCTTTTAATCACAACAAGATCTAAAACGATGGAATCATAGTACTACATCTCCTTTGATTATCAACCTTGCACCTCCCAATTGACCATGTCGTGAAGGTTAATTCTTGCATCTAAACCAAAGAACACAAAACAAGAATGAGAAAGAACACAAATAAATTTACTAAAATAGATTAAACACTCAAGGTTGGACTCTTAAAAACCAATGAATGATGAAATTATTCAATGGTAGAATAAGATAAACAAAACTCAAACACTAACTTAGGCAAGGACTACTGAATGTGTGGTTGTAGGATTGACCAAGGATCTCTGATGTGTCACTAATGGAATAACACGAGACATGATCCAAAATATGGTGATGTAGACATGTAACACATTGACATATTCTATATGCCCATTTATTTTGATGATTCCTATTGACTAGTAAGAATTTGAACATATGACTAGTGGCAATTAAAAATTAACTCCTTTGCTTATCATGCATATGTAGAACATACAAATGGAGTCCGTATGTGAAGTGAGTGTGACACATACACTAGAGGTGGTCCATATGTTGCAAAAAATTCTATCTTCTTTGATCCTCCTCTTACCAAATCTACATCTATTGTAAAAAAAATGATCAACCCAGTATTACACGTGATGTTTGCCATCCAAACCAAGATTTTGGAGATCAATATGCATGACAATATAAGCAAGTTTATGGATGGTCATATAAAAGGAAGAAAAATAAATATGATTATCCCTAATGATGCATCAATTAGTGGATTAGCCCAGTTGCTATCCACCCCCCAATATGGGATGTTGTTTGACTTTTTTAAAGACAGGTGAGCCATTCAACGTCTAACCAACCTAAATTATCCAATTCCATAACTAAAATCAATGTGGACAATTTAGAGAGGTCTAGTACTACTTTATCAATAGTTACCTAATTGTAGCCATCATCTAATACCATGTGGATGGCGATATAGTAGCACCGCATGTCTCTTCTATTCATAATATGGCATTGCCAAATCCTCCTAAGACCCCTATTAAGAGTTAGGAAGTCGATCCATATGCAAATACTTCACCAATAAGCAACCTAGCCCCATGTGATGAAGCTTTAAGACAATTTAAGGAAGAGTTTCATAAATCTTAAGAAGAAAGACATAGTATATTTAAAGTAGTTGAGAGTTATACTAAACCTTACCCTTAATATTTTGATTACATGAACTCCCGATGGTTGAAAGGTACCCAACATTTATAATCTTAGTGGTGAATATAATAAAATCACAACAGAGCACATTTGAAGTTTTTCCTCAATTGGATGAAGCTAGTAACATGGGACATATGGGAATTCATAACATTTTGTTATATCTTATTAGTATTGTTTTTCATGGTTTTCTTTATTGCAACCTTTTTGTGTTGTAAAAAATTAGAAGAAAAGTTCATGGATGTTTTTTTGATGGAATATGTGAGCTTAAATTATCTAATTTAAAATTAGTTAAACAAGGGCATGACGATTGTATCCTTGATTATGTTGCTGATTTGTCTTCTTTTGGCTTACACTCAAGGATTCAAGAAAACCTTGAATTTGTGTTTCTCACCATCAAATAATTGTTGCAAAAAGCTTCAGCCATCGAAAGCCAAAATAATATTAGAGAATCTCATAAACTATATTGTACTAACATGCATGTTATTGGGTATCATTTAGATAGCCCAGATAATGAAACTACAAATTGTTTTATTGTTGATTTATTTGACCATGAGAAACTAAATCTGTTCATTGTTCTTCTCTTTAGACAATTCATAAGAATCAACAAGATGAGATTAAATTTATATTTGTTGTATCCTAAGTGTGAATGAATATTTGATGATATGTTGAAAATGAATATATTAAATTCATATATCCTTTGTTACCACTTGACAGGTTGAAACATCATATATATTACAAGCTACATAATTTTCCTTCTCATGTTATTAATGACTAGAGGCAAGTCTAATGGGCTATTAATGAAGGCCAATTGAGTTTATCAAGGATGCATATTGAGCTAAAGAATCCTATTGAATCTTCTATGGAAAAAAGAAATAGTAATTGGAAATCCCACAAGAGATGGCAAGATTGAGAATACCTCAAGTCATGAAGTCGTGCTGTAGGGATCCATGGATGATCAAGAGAACATTAAAGTCACCATCAAGTCTTTTGTGCTCAAGGGCAAGAAAAACGTACTTTATGAAGAGCAAAACAAACAAAGTTGTTTCCATAGTAAAAAAATCTCCCATGCGGAGAGGAAAAGAGAAGATGCTATTGTCATGGTCTAAGGTTCTGAGAAGCAAAAATAGTAAGGTTGTTTTCTCAAATTAGAGTAGTTAAGATGAATCAAAAATCTTCATGCACCTAGAAACCAAAACATTTGAGGATATGAACTTGGAAGGTTGATAAACTCAAGTTTTTTAGCAAGAAAGTGCTATTACAATATGATGTTGACATACTTACAAACAAGTAAAATATGCAAAGGATCGGTTTATTGAATCATCCCATAAAAATAAATTCAATCGCCTCTTAAGCAAGTTAAGAAGTATATTCCCCCTACACCTATGGAGGCTGTCAAGCAAACATCTCTGATGATTGGTTATATGGAAGTGTTGGCTACTAAAATTGAAGAGGCAATTGCCTACACTATGCAGAAAGTAGAGCCGAATGCCACTAAGAATCTAGCTCAGTCTACTATGCAAAAAGTAGAGATAGGTGTTGCTACAGATGATATTTAAGCCAAGGACAACAACGCTAACTTCAAATACTTCCAACCAAAGTGGTAACCTTGGGTTTGACCAAGATGTGATGTGCTAATCTTCAACATGTTCATTGTGAGAAAATCAAGCAAGGAGCCTATAAATACCTATAAAGATGGTTGATATAGACAAATAACCCTTAGAACAACATAATCGACACACACATCGCCCTTAGACCAAAAATAGTCGATCACATAACCCTTAGAACAACATGGTCGATACATACGTGGTCCTTAGACACCAAAAATAGTCGAAGAGAACTCGACATTGTTGCTATGATTTTCATGTAGTTTAATCTTGGATATGCTTCACTTAAAAAAACAAGATAGCATAGGTTGATTGTGAAAATATGATTGGAGAGTTAAAGATGGAATGAAAAATCATGTGCAAACAAAAAGGAGCAAATTTGGTTTGGATAGGATAAGATTTGCAACAACCTAGAAAAGCCAGCCCACAGGCTGTGACCTTGTGTGAACCATATAACAATATGGCACATGCTGTTTTTGGAACCAACCCAAATCATTTTTGGCAGCCCATAACCCAAATAGTATTTTTTTTCTTTGGAAATTTATCTAATCTCGTGGTAAGCTTGTAAATTACGCATGAAATAAGTTTCTGACTAAAATAAGATTAATCCATCTCTATCTATATAGAAGGATACGATTGAAAGATCCCCTCTACCCAATCATAAAAAACGTTTCTCTTTACTTTTACATGTAAACCCTGTCGTTTTTAACTTTTATGTCGTCGAGCACTTCTCTCGGCGAGATTTGTCAACATTTCTATAGCTAGCCTTACCGATCCTAGGACATTCTCGTTGTACGTCTTCTCACGAATCATCCTAATAGGCGCTAGTGGGTGTTTTAGATGAATTGTCGTCTTATTGGTCTCGCCGATCAATTGACCGGTCTCGCCATCTAGATCTATACCTTCGCTACTTATCTCGGTCATATATGGCTTGGGTAATCTTGACCCTGTTATGGCTTATTTGGGAGCAAGAGTATCCAATAGTAAGGGATTTTAGCCTCCTCAATCCCAAACACGTCTTTACCAGATTCAGCGTCAACAACGAGTAAACATACCATCACAAACCGCGCGCGTTTGCAGAGTCCAGTGGTAGCCGTCCCATCCGTAAAATTTTGCAGCCGATTGTGCATCCCAGGAGAATGGTAGAAATAACAGCAATCATCTCATCACTGTCGGGCATGCAAAGCGACCGAACAGACGAAGGTAACAGAGCTCAAGAAAACGATGCTTCTGACAGTTATATCTGTACTATATATTGTTGTTTGTTGTAATCGGGATATTTAAGCGCTGGCCATCAATGTCCGTTGCATATATTTCTATGGAACAAAATAAATAAATTAAGTTCGTTTTTTTTGCTAGTCTCCCAGTTCGGTTTGGGGAGACGAGTGGCCAGCGGGGGTTGGGGTTCCATCTCTAGCTGCCTTTTAGCTTTTTTCAGAAGCCCTAAGCAGGTTGAGAAGCCTAACTAAAGAGGCCATGAAGTTTCTTGTATTGGAAATCTCACATGTTGGATTCGTTCCAAAGTTTCCCAGGCTACTAGGGGTACCAATATCTGATCGAACTCCTTTTTGGGTGGGTTGAGCGGCGGGTGGGCGCGCAGCATGGGCCAGTAGCAGCTTTTAATTTGTCTGTCATGAGTTGATAAAATTTTAGAGTTTTTTTTAGTTTGAGGAACCAACTGATTCCACATAAGGCAGTGCGTCATGAGTTAATTTTCTAAACCTAGTGAAATTAACCTAGTTAGGGCTTGTTCGGTTAGCTCTCAATCCATATGGATTGAGTGGGATTGAGTGAGTTTAAATCCCAAATAAGTTAAATTTCTTAATTTTTTTAATCCCATCCAATCCATAGGTAACGGGATTAACCGAACAATGTCTTAGCTGTGAGAAGTAACGCGCGTGGTGATGTATCAACTCAATACATCAGGGCCGCTGGTTGTCGCGGTAGTCGATCAGGGCCGCTTGTTGGTCGGTCATCGGTGGCGCGCGCGCGGCGGCAAGGGACAACGACAAGGCAAGAGATTGACATGTGTGAGTTAGATTACGTTCAAAAAAAAGACATGTGTGAGTTAGCTAGTAGTCTTTTCAGATGTGTGGAGGAGCCAGCTCTGCTAACAACAGTAGCCTTTTTTCCAGAAGCTAGTCATAGCTGCCAAACTAAATAATTTTTAGCTTTCTCATGCATATAGCCGGATAGCCCACGATATACACGACATTTCGTTTAAACCCTACGCCCTGACAACAGTTTTTTCACAGGGACACCCATGCATGCATGCATATTGCAGTATATATGCTCGATTTTATCCTTTGCCTGAACCAGTACTAGAGGGAGAGAGAGAGAAGGAAACAGTGGCTAGAGCTGACACGACCTAGCTAGGATAGATGGGAGATGTTGTGAGTGGGGTCTGTTTGGTTCGCTACTTAACTTGCCACACTTTGCCTAACTTTTCTGTCTAAGGTTAGTTCTTCAATTCGAACGACTAACCTTAGGCAAAGTGTGGCACAGTTAGCCATGAACCAAACAGGCTCTTTATCTTCCTAAGGTCCTCAAAAACACAACTAACATGTTTTCCAGTATAGTATACTGTCACAGTAAGCTTCGGCTTTAAGATGAGGGCGTGCATGGTATGAAAAGGCGTGATCTGGAAAAAGGATGGATCGATTCCGAAGCTATGGATGGAGAAACTTCAGCTTAGCACAAGGACGATGATGGAGGATAAAACCGACCTAAAGGAAAAGACCGCTTAGTCCTCGACAACTTACCTTTTGGTTAACAGTAAATGTCAGGGACATAAATGTAATTTTGCCCAGGCTGCGTCCTGTGCCTATAAATAGATGAACAGTAACACTGTACTGTTCACGCTGACTTGTAATCACTTGCACGTCACTCTCGGTTTTTTACCTTTTGTCAAGCCGAAGGTACAAATGTAATTTAAATATCATTGATATTTGTTCATAATTATATAATGACAATGTGAATAATCCGATGATTTAAAATGATTATTCATGCTCTTTCTGCTTTTCATATGTTCATATCTTTGCATATTGAAATGACGAAGGTACGTCCTTCATGACCTTGTCTGAAGATCATTATATCCGAAAGGAAATAATGTTGCGAAGGACGAAAGTCTTTAATCATTAACATTTGTGTTGCCTTGTTCTTGATCTATAGCTTTTAAGAACAAGAGACCAACATTGGCGCCCACCTCCAGTGAACTCACTCGACCACCTTCGGCAAGCTTTGGCCTTCGTCATGCCGCCAAAGAAGTCATCAGGGCCAGGGGTTGCATTGCAGCCACTGGACGTTAATCAAGAAACATTACGCGAAGCTAGGAGCCAAAAAAGGAAGGCTACCAGTCCAACACCTCAGGAGGAGGAGTTGGACCAAGAAATTAGGGACCTCAAAGCCATCCATCAACAGGTCTAGAAGAAGAAAAAAAAGATTCTTCGTCTCGCCAATCTTCAGAGGAAGATTGATGAGGCCGCTGAGGAAATGCGTCATCTCACCCAAGATGACTAAGACCGAAGGCCTCAACACAGAGAGCTTCGTCAAGACAATTCGTACAACAATGATGAATGGTATGATGATTTCCATCATGGCAATTTTGCTTTTGATGATGCTTCTCCTCTAGCAGTAGAGTTGCAGGCTACCACATGGCCTCCATCATACAAGCCACCTCAGCTTCCTATGTATGATGGGCACTCAAACCCGAAGCAATTCTTAATGAGCTACGAGACAACCATATCTTCATATGGGGGCAATACTGCAGTCATGGCGAAATCCTTCGTCATGGCAGTCAAAAGTGTAGCTCAAACTTGGTATTCATCTCTCAGGCCAGGGACAATCACATCATGATAGAAGCTCAAGGATATACTAATCACTTGATTAGCTTTCAAGGCTTTCAGACGAAGCCAGTCACTGCTCAGGCTTTATTTTAGTGCACGCAGAACCATGAGGAGTACCTTCAAGCGTATGTCCGAAGGTTCCTGCGTCTAAGAGCACAAGCGCCTACAGTGCCCAATGAAATTGTCATTGAGGCCATACATGCTTACTTAGGTCTAGACCCCTATTCGCTGACCACCGGGCTCCATCTTTCTAGTAGCAAGAAAAAGCCTATACTACTTCTGATTCCATACGCAACGCATACCTCTAGAGTGTAGCAGTGACTTCTTTCTCTCTCTAGTTTAGCAGTGACTTCTTTCTCTCTCGGTGATCCCTTGGGGCTTCGACTAGGACCTACGACTCAGTATTTTGCCAGGAAACCCCCACAAACCCTGGAGAAGCTTCTTCAAAAGATGGATGAGTACATCCGGGCTGATAATGATTTCTGCCAAAGAAGAGAAGAAGCATATAGGTTTTCTGAGATGACCAGGGGCTTCGGAGGAAGAATCCACCCCAGGCATGTCAGATCGATCCATAATTCCAACCCAAGTGATGATAGAGGAAGTCAACCTCAAAGGCAGCAACACAGCTCCCAGTCTTCAAGGCCACAACAAAGCTCCTTCAGGCCACCAGCCCCAAGGGGCAAAGGCGACAGAGGCTTCGGAGGAAGATATGGAGATCAGCCGAGAAGACTATATTGCTTATTCTGCGGTGATGACAAGGGCCCACCACAAGAACATGTCAAGTTACAATTCAGAAGCAAAAGGAAATTGCCAAAGCTGAGGCACGACAGAATCAGCCAAAGCAAGTTCTACATACTGCCTCATGCTATTCTCCCTATGTCCTAGAATATGTAGGTAATCAATAGCCTACGACCTCTGTTGCTTCGACGAGCCATTCTCAAGCTTCCTAGGCTCAGCTCCCACCACCACCACTGCTACCACCTACTTTGACCCGAAGTCAACAGCCAGAAGGGCACCAGCACGCTCAACAGCAGCGTGACTTCCAGGAGGAGTCTGAAGCTCGCACAGTTAAGAGCATTGTGCCTAAATCCAAGCACATCTACTAAAGAATATCCTACTCTTGGTGTATTTTTATCTTTCCTGCCATTTTATTTTTTGTATGAAAAACAAGCCACGAAAGATTGAATTTTGATCTCATGTAATAATTGTGCCTGCATCAATGAGTAAAATGTGCCTTCCTAACAGACTTCCGAAGCTCGAAAGTCGTTCCTAAGGGAGCGCAGAGTAACTTCTCAAGCTCGAAAGTCGTTCCTAAGGGAGCGCATAGTAACTTCCGAAGCTCAACAGTCGTTTCTAAGAGAGTGCAGAGTAAGTTCCGAAGCTCAAAAGTCGTTCCTAAGGGAGCGCAGAGTAAGTTCCAAAGCTCAAAAGTCGTTCCTAAGGGAATGCAGAGCCAAAATACCACCGAAATAGAAGGTGAAGAAGCTCCAAAGTCGTTCCTAAGGGGATGCAGAGCTTAAACACCACTGAAATAGAAGGTGAAGAAGCTCCAAAGTCGTTCCTAAGGGGATGCAGAGCTTAAATACCAACGAAATATAAGGTGAAGAAGCTCCAAAGTCGTTCCTAAGGGGATGCAGAGCTTAAAGACTCCAAAGACGTCCCTAAGGGGATGTAGAGTCTTATGTGTTCTAGTGTGAGCGTGTGTGTGTGTGTTCGGCATAACCATCATATTGCATCATATCATCGCACCATTCCGCATAACATTACATCATACATCACATCGCATCAACAGCAAAGATTGGGTACAAAGCAAGTCTTCGGCAATAACTCGGATGAAAATGTACTGAGGCACGAAGGAAACCTTCGAAAATTACAATTTTATCAGATTTGCCATAAAAGAGGCTTCTTTCTTTACGAAGCATGAAAAGAAAGGAAGGTGTTTTTTTCGCCGAGGGCTCAAAAACGGTATGTGCATAAATTTCATGCTTCGCAAAGAAATATATTACATTAATTTACATATCTGATTAATTGTTTTATACACCAAATGTTACATCATATCATTACAATAAAAGCCTAATCTTCTTTAAGAATCTTCTCGGCGGCTTCATTCAGCAGCCTATCGACGACTTCGTCGACGATGGAGTTAGCGACGCTCATTATATCCAGCGCTTCTTTCATGACGGTATCAGCCTGGGGGTCATATGGCTCGGGCAGTGGCGAGAGTTTAGCTGTAGTAAACAAACTGTTAGTCCAAAGCTAGAAAATAAACACCAAAGATAAAATTCAGAGATAATACCTATACGTCTTGCGCGCTCGGCAGCTTCTTCAGCTCATTTAGCTTCTTCTCGAGCATCGTGGGTTTCCTTTCTGTTGGGGGCCTTCGTCTTCCGAAGGTCCTCAAAAATATGATTTTAACAAAGTTTTCCAAGTGTAATGTATGTACAGGTACCTTCGGACTCGGAATAAAACTGTACACAATATCAAAAGCTTGGTCGAGACAAAGGATGATGCTGCTCCGAAGCAACGCGCAAAGGAGCTTCGGCTCAAGGGCAGGAAAAGGAACCAACTTAGAGGGGAAAAGCATATCTAGTCCTCATAGGATTATCCTTAAGTCAATAGTAAACATAAAGGACATGAATGTAATTTTGCACAGGCTGTGCCCTGTGCCTATAAATAGATGAACAGTACCCCTGTACTGTTCACGCTGACTTTTATTTGCTCGTGCGTCACGCTTGGACTTTTACCTTCTGTCAAGCCGAAGGTATAAATGTAATTCAATATTGTTTCTGTTTATCCATAATAATATGAAGAAGAGATAGTAAATAATATCATATGATTATTCATGTTGTTTCTTATGCTTCTTCTTTTATTGATATATGCTGCGATGATGAAGGTTAGACCTTCATGCCCTTCGTCTGAGGATCATTATATCCTAAGGGAGATAATGCTTTGAAGGACGAAGGGTATTGACACTTAACATTTTATGTTGCCTTGTTCTTAACTTATAGCATTTGAGAACAAGTCCCCAACATTGGCGCCCACCTCCGGTGTACTCACTTCCACAATCTTCGGCATCTTCGGCAAAGCATCAACCTTCATCATGCCGCCGAAGAAGATAACAGCGTCAGGGGCTACATTGCAGCCACTAGACACAAACCAGGAGACTCTCTCTCCAAGAGGCCAGAAGCCAAAAGAGAAAGGCCACCAGTCCAACACTTCAAGAGGAGGAGTTAGACCAGGAGATTAGGGACATGGAAATCATTCACCAGGAGGTGGAAAGGAAAAAGGAAACGATGGATCGGCTGGCCGATCTTCAAAGGAAGATCGATGAAGCTATTGAGGAAGTGCGTCAACTTACTCAAGATGATCATGATCGAAGGCCCCAACATAGGGAGCTTCGTCAAGAGGGCTCATTCAACGAAGATGAATGGTACGATGATTTTAATCGTGGTACCTTTACTTTTGATGATGCTTCTTCTCTGGCAGCAGAATTGCAGGCTATTCCATGGCCACAATCCTACAAGCCACCCTAGCTACCTATGTACGATGGGCACTCGGACCCAAAGCAATCTTGATGAGCTATGAGGCAACAATATCCTCATACGGAGGCAATGCAGCTGTCATGGCAAAGTCCTTCGTCATGGCAGTCCGAAACGTGGCCCAGACATGGTATTCTTCTCTTTGGCCAGGGACAATCACGTCATGGCAGAAGCTCAAGGACATGCTGGTTACCAGTTTTTAAGGCTTTCAGACGAAGCCGGTCACAGCTCAGGCCTTATTCCAATGCACTCAAGACCATGAGGAATACCTTCAGGCGTATGTCCGAAGGTTCTTGCGACTGAGAGCACAAGCGCCCATAGTGCCCAATGAAATTGTCATTGAGGCCATAATCAAGGGTCTTCGGCCAGGACCTATGGCTCAATACTTCTCCAGGAAGCCTCCCAGACTCTGGAGAAGCTGCTTCAGAAAATGGATGAGTATATCTGAGCTGACAACGATTTTCGCCAAAGAAGGGAGGAAGCTTACAGATTCTCTGAGATGACTAGGGGCTTTGGAGGAAGAATCCACCCTAGGCATGTTAGATCAATCCACAGCTCTAGTCAGAATGATGATAAAGGAAGCCAGCTTCAGAGGCCACAGTCTTTGGGACAGCAACAAAGCTCCTTCAGGCCACCAACTCCAAGGGGCAGAGGCGGCAGGGTCTTCGGAGGCAGATATGGGGATCAACCCAAGAAAATTTATTGTTTATTCTGTGGTGAGAACAAGGGTCATACTACAATAATGTGTCAAATCACCATTCTGAAGCAAAAGGAGATTGCCGAAACAGAAGCTCAGCAGAATCAGCCGAAGCAGGTCTTACACACTGCTTCGTGCCACTCTCCTTGCATACCAGAATACGTGGGCAATCAACCTGCAGCCTCTATCGCTTCGGCAAACCATGCACAGGCTTCTTAGCCTCAGCTTCCATCGCCACCTCCACTACAACCTACTTATTCCTGAAGCCAGTAGCCAGAAGAGCGCCAACAGCAACAACGTGACTTCAGGGAGGAGTACGAAGCTCGTACATTCAACAGTACTGTACCAGAATCAAAACACATATACTGACCAGTATCCTGCTTCCTAAATACTTCTATCTTCCAGCCTAGTTTTGCTTTTTTGAATAAGGAACAAGCAATCAAAACTTAGATTTAATTCCTTGTAACGATTTTATTTCTATCAGAATGAAATATATCTTCTTCACAGAATGACGAAGCTACAAAAGTCGTTCCTAAGGGAACGCAAAGCCGAAATTGATGAAGCTACGAAAGTCGTTCCTAAGGGAGCGCAGCCTAAATCTTGTGCTCGAAAGTCATTCCTAAGGGAATGCAGAGCCAAAATCGCCGAAGTTACAAAAGTCGTTCTTAAGCGAACGCAACGTAATTTTTCTGCTCGAAAGTCGTTCCAAAGGGAAAGCAGAGCCAAATACCACCAAAATAGAAGGCGAAGAAGTTCAAAAGACGTTCCTAAGGGGATGCAGAACTTATACCACCGAAATAGAAGGCGAAGAAGTTCAAAAGACGTTCCTAAGGGGATGCAGAACTTATATCACCGAAATAGAAGGTGAAGAAGCTCAAAAGACGTTCCTAAGGGGATGCAGAGCTTGTGTGTGCGTATGTGGCTGTATATCTTCGGCATCCTCATCATTTTGCATCATATCATCACATCATTTCGCATAGCATTACATCATACATCATATTGCATTACCGACACAAGAATTGAATACGAAGCCAATCTTTAGTAAATGCTTCGACAAATTGAAAATGCGCCAAGGCACGAAGTAAGATTTGAAAAACACAGTTTCAAGGGCCTTGTCATAAGAAAGGATCTTTTTCTTTACGAAGCATGAAAAGAAGGGAAGGTGTTTTTTCGCCGAAGGCTCAAAAATGGTATGTGCGTAAATTTCATGCATCGCAAAGAAATAAATTATAATAATTTACATATTTCTTTCAATTTTACATACTTCAGACATTACATAGTTTTGTTACCAAAGAGATCTAATCTTCCTTCAATTCTTTTACACATCAGGCTTCTCAAAATGATTATTACAATAAAATCTATTGCTCTTTAAGGACCTTTTCGGCAATTTCATTTAGTAACTTGTTGACAACTTCGTCAACGATGGATTCAGCCGTGCTTATGATATCTAGTGATTTCTTCATCTCTGGATCAGCAAGGGGATCATACGGCTCCGGTGGCGGGAATAGTTCAGCTGAAATAGGTAAACATGTAAGTTCGAAGCCTTAAAGAAAGTAACGAAGCTAGAAAATCAAGATATAATACCTATACGCCTTTCGTGTTCTGCAGCTTCATCAGATCGCTTTGCTTCTACCCGGGCGTCGTGGGTGTCTTTTTCACTCATTTTTATAATCTCATGGGCCATCTCTCGGCCACCATTCACCCAAATATCATTGTAGAATTTCCCGCCCATCAAGGTCGCTTCAGCTGAAGGATCCTTCGTATCATCTACAGAGAAGGCAGTTTTGGCTTGGGCTACGGTTTTAATGTGATCGCATCCGGCCTTCTCCAAGATGGCTGAAATCCCCCGCGCACCGGAAAACGCGTAGACATCCCCGCGATCACTTAAAATTTCTTCGAAGGTCTCGGCTTCTCCACTAATCCATTCAACAACGCCTTCGAGGTCGCCTCGTATGAAGTTTTCTTCAGCAGAGTAGGCACCCACTTTAGCGAAGCTAGCTTTTATTTTCTTGACGCAATCCAAGGATTTTTCAAAGCACCTTTCCTTGGATGTGCGAAGTTCTTCAACATTTTTCTCTAGATGATTTTTCTAATATTCGCTAATTTCTTGGTTAGCTTGTGCGAGTGCGCAGTTTTCTTTAGCTTCGGCCAGTTGTCTCCGAAGGTCTTCAATTTTAGTCTTTTGGGCTTCAGTCTGAGCTTTGAAATTAGCTTCGTCTTCCTTCACTTTGTTTACCAATGAAATTAAGATTTTGTCCTTTTCAAGACCTTCATTTCTCAATTCAATCACCTCTGAACGAAGGTTATTCAGAGCCATTTTATAGCTCTCGTCTTCAATATTCTTCTGTGCCCTCAGGGCATTACTAAGTATCAAGCCCTATAACAAAAGAGAAGAAAGAATTGAGCATGACAAATGAAATACATCATTCTCAAATTCAAAGATAACTTCTATACCTTTATACTGTTGTATGCTAGGCTGTCAGCAAGATCATCCTTCGACAAAATCGAAAGACCATCTTCTAGCTTTGGGAATCCCATGCTCTTACCTATCTCCCGACAAACGGATATTTCTTTGTTGCCGGGAGACAGTATAGGAAATCATCTTCATTACTTCCGTTAAATACTAAGGCTCCTTTCGAATATTTCAGCTTTTGAACATAATGTCTTGCTTCCACGATTTCATCTTCAGACAATTTTTCCCCGAAGCATGTCGATAAATGTAATCAGCAACTTCGGCCTATGCTTCGGAGGTAGGAGATCTTGCCCTTTCTGCCATATCTTGCCCTGTCGTTTTTTTCTCAGGCGCGGTAGGCTTCGCTGTGACAGGCGCTGGAGGCCCAGCTTCGGCTTCAGCCTGAATTTTCGTAGCTTCGGCTTTTGCTTGTCCAGTTTCGGCTTCGGCTTTGGCAGCTTCAGCAATTTTCTTTGAAGGAGCAGGGCTCAAGGCCTTTGTAGTCTCCAGCACAGCATCTAACACGTTGGCCATTCTCCTCCTCTTAGGAGTTGCGGCAAAAGCTTTTTGCACCTTCGGCAATTTTGCCTCTGCTGCTGGGCTCAGGATTTCTGGCTTTTTCACTACTTTCTCCACCTTTGGCTCTTTGGCCTTATCATTTTTTGCTTCAACTGGCCTGACTGTAGGCACCTTAGACACTACAGTCGGCTCTTCAACGCTCTGCACAATCGAAGCAGTCTTCCTTGCTTTGACATCTGAAGAGGGCCCTTCGCCAAGTTCAGGTACCTTGGCTGGTTCAATGAATCACGGCGGGTGTGTCAAAACCTTCAACTTTTTGCTCTTCGGCACGACTATGGTGGCCGAAGCGGCAGCTTTCCTCTTCTTCTCTTGCCCTCGCAGCGGATAGCGGTAATCAGGGTACACGAAGCCAATAGCATCGAATACCCTGTTTAATCTTTTCTTGCACCGGCCTCCAAATGCTGCGGACAAAGCATTATCTTCGGTCTTGGAGTATGCTCCAAGTAGATCATCACTGGTAGCTTCTATACACTTCAGCCAATCGTCGTTTGGCTCATCAAACTTCTCCCTAAATTTGAAGGTATATTTCAGTCGGACTAGACCACCTTCACTAGAGTCGGCGGTGGTCTCCTTCGGCATCTCCCAATTCTCCACAAGTGGCCATACCCTAAAGGCTATATGCTCTTGAATCAAATCCCTTGTGCCAATGAAGGCACAAACAGTGCTAAAAGCTCTCTGGCATGCTTCAACGGCGTCATCAATTTCCACCTTTGGCCTTCGGAGGCCAAAGCGGGACCAGATGGGGCGCTGAATGATTCCCTTGATGTCTTCCCTTGCCTTTAAATCATTCTTAACGTAAAACCACTGTGACGGAACCTTCCAAGTCATTAGGCCCACCTACAATTGTCCTTGTCTAACTGACATCAGACAACCCTGTAGATGTTCCTGAATCACTTAGCAAGTTCGGTATCTTTTCTTACCTTTCCAGGAACGTTTCACCCGTCTTGCAGATATTACAGAACATCGGAGATATCGAAAAGCGGAAGTGATTACAGAAACTTACATTTATTTAAAAAGTAAGATTAAGTTGCTTATACAGACCAGAAACTATAAACGAGTGCAGAGTGATATTATTACATAACCAAGGGGGGCAAAAACTCCCCCCCGATGAGTTTTACATAAAAGTTTTCCTATGGAGGACCAAGTCCTCCCACATCTTTACTCTTGCTTTTCCTCCTAAGGAACCACCTTGGTACAGAAGCAACAGAAATCTGCTACTTCCTCACCTAAAAACAACGAGGGAATAAACCCTGAGTATGGAATTACTCAGCAAGTCTTACCCGACCAAAGAAAAGACTCTCAAGGGTATGCTGGCTAGAGGGATTCAAGGTATGGCTTATCAAGAATCAAAGACTCCGTTTTGCGGAAAAGCTTACTAGGAGTGGATCCTTAAAATCCAATTTTATTGTCAGGTTAGGTAAAATTACCTGCATCTAGAGTTCTTTCTAACCTAGTTCAAACACTTAACCTGAACTAGCCAAGTTCTTAATTCTTCCTTCATCTTCACTGGATTGCTACGTGTAGGGCAGTGACCAAGTCTTCATAACCACGAAGGTACGACGATCCGAATCGATTATACTCAGCTGAGGATCTCCGATCACACGACATATGTAGCACTTAACCCTTGCATATGTCAACCCGCCACCAGGTTTCTTAAGACCAGATCAGGTTCACGCAAACCGAGAGCACAGATACACCACCGTCCAGCCTCTTGCTACGGAGGGTACACGCTACTCTCGCCACCGCTCCACGCCCATTTCGTGTTATCTTATTCTGGCCTTAGTCTACCTGAGGCAAGGCTTACCCATGACGAGGCATGTGACCAGTTAAAGGGTCCTCGATCATCAAGCCTACATCGACAAGGTCCTTAATCGACTCAGACGAAGACACTACACCGAGACTCCCTTCTCGTGCAAGTCACCCGCCTGGTCTTAGCTTAATCATTTCAAACCCAAAGTTTGGTACCTGGCAGAGGTACATCTTTTCCGATGTTGAATCCATCAAGGCCTTTGACAGATTCACCATCAAGTTTTATTTTTGAAAACATCCCACCCACTTTTGCCACATCATCTTTTGTAAAAACAAAACATTTTGTTTTTCCTAAAGCAAGGCTAAGCATCAAAAAATCTTTTGTAAAACGGTGATCAAGGAAGGTAATCAAATTCAAGGAAGGTAATGCAGGAATTGTTTTAGCAATCAACTCCTATCACCTAATGCATCAAGCAAGTGAAAAAGGTTTTTAAAACACAAGGAGGTGGAAAATGCACCGGGGCTTGCCTTCGTTAGTAGGTGAGTCTGACTCAGGCCCGCAGATGTCAAAATAAAGACAAGATCCTGCCTGAGAGTCCGAAGGTGGTGGTGCCTTCTCTTCACTCACTTCAACTTCTTCGTTTTCTAAACATAACCACATATATGTATAAGAATGAATGCCATGTAATGCTCATGAGAGTGCAAAGATAATATAAACTTATTATCTAAGTCTTGAATACAACTTTCCTTCACGGAACTCTGAGAACCTAGGGTTTCCAGAGTTAGTAAAGGAGTTCATAGAGCAGAGGTGGGGGTTTTGGGGTTCTAAGTATCAAACAAGGTCCAAATGAACCCAAATTCTACCCAAGGCTTCTAAATAATGTGTGGAGTTCATATAAAAAGTTTGAACATTTTTGGCATTACTATTAATTCTCTAAAATTCCAGAACTATTTTTTAAGCTATTTTAAATGCTCTAAAATTCCCTGTTTAAACTAAAAATCATGAAACTATTTTTATTAAATACTAGGGAAAATAAGGAGTCTAAGAAAATTGGTTTGACAATTTTAAGTTTTTTCTACAATTTATCACAAATTTCCAAAGCTCTATTGAAAAAAGAAAAAGAAAAGATTTAAATAGTGATGGGCTGATTCTGGCCCAGGCAGCCCAACTCAGAGGAGAAAGCGCGTGCGCGCGCCCGCGGTGGATTCTTGCAGAAGGGTCCTCAGGGTTCTGGCTAACAGGAAACAGGTTCTTTTACTATTCCTATGTGTCGCTGACGATTTACAGAAAGCCCCTTCGGTTTCTATTTCTTCGCACGGGCAAGTCCCCGACGGCGTTGAGCGCGGCCGAAGTCCGGCGAGTTCTTGGACCGGCCGATTGGGGCTATGACCGGCACTCCCGAGCGGCGGTCACTAAATCGGACCCATCCTAAGCCTTTTCCCCAACTTAATTTCACAATCGATCAAGTGGTTTGTTCTGGCCACGGTGACTGAGAACGTTGCAGATGGATGAAGGTGTTCCCGGTAATTCATGGCGGTTTAGTTCAATCAAAGGGGTCAGGGAGCATGAGGAGAGCCTAGGGACGCTAGATCAGGCAACGGTGCAGCTTGAACAAACCTGAGTTGAGCTGGCCGCGACGAACAGACCTTCACGGTGGCGGAGAAAGGATTTGGGGAAAACAAGGAATTCGGGCACACTAGTGATCGATTGCTAGCAATTCTTGGTGGCTGGATAGTTGATGACCTTGCGGAGCTAGTCACAGGCTCAATTTATAGGGAGAACGGGCGGTGGCCGCGAATTTGGACGAGACACGCGGCGGTCGGAGGTGGAGAAGAATACTGGCGCGCGTGAATTGGTGTCCCATGCCGTGGCAACCTCACCGACGTTGATTAGACAACAGTGGGGAGTTACAGCGACGCGGTGGAAAGGTTGCGCCACACGGCGCACGGCCGGGAGGCGGCGGTCACCGGTGAGCTTATCTGCTCTAGCCGTAGGGTAGAGGGGGAAGCACGGGGGGTCACCGGAGTGGAGCCCAGCTCACTGGCGGTGCAGATTCCCTTACCCCGCGACGTTATCCGTCTACCTGAGCATGAATCTGGATGCCGTTGACGCGAATCGCGGCGAGGCATCGTCGACGGCGAGGGTTACTGAAACAGGTGCAGTCGGGCTACTGTACCATGAAGAGGATCTTCAGAACGCCTGACAGAGCAAGTTTAGATCAAATTTGCTCTAAATTTTCTATGAAAAATCCCCAAGTCTCCACATCAAAGTTGTAATGCTATATACCAGCTACAAATTTGTTATAGGAATCATGCTTAAACTCGCACTGGATCTGAGTTGAATTGGCTCTCAAACTTGGATCCAAGTCACTATTAGTCTGAAATTCAGACAGTATTAGCCTGACAGTCTGACTTCAGGCTTGATTATCTCCAATATTTTCTTAACAACTATGCTCACACTTTTAAGCAAAGTTGTTCTCCTTAATTTGGTCTACAATTTTGATGTGGTGCCCTAGGGCAAAAACCCTATATTTTAAAAGTTGCAAGGCTCCAAAGTTGAGCTCACCAATCTGAAATTCAGACTTAGGCTGAAATCACAACTAGGGGCCTTTTTGCAAATGAATCCAAATCTTATGGTTTGGCTTCCAAATTCACACCTTAGTGAACCAAGTGACTTAAGATACTTTATTAACTTGGTTTTTGCACTTTAGTCCAAAAGTGGACTAATTTTGCACATAGGCCCCTAGGGTTTGGACTTAGGGTTTTCTAGGGCTTCATTTAGGGTTTCTGGTAGCTTAGGGGTATAAATGTGATTCAAGTTTATTCCTGGGGTCATTTCATGACTTTTCCCCTAAAGCTTTTAGGTTTCCTCAACTTGGGTTATGTCTTACCCCTTTAATCCCTCTTTAGGGTTAAGTTCCCTGTCCAGGGTTCTATTTGCAAAACACTAGAACAATACAACTTGTTTGAAATTTTCACCTAGTGAATGCACTCTAGGTAGGTCAAACATATGTAATGCCAATGTTTATGATGCCATGCTCAAGTTTTAGTTACAATAACACCAGAGGTGTTACATTCTTCCCCCCATAAAAGAATCTCGTCCCGAGATTAAAAGTCCTAGGGTGAGTAATGGAAAAGGAAATGTGTCACATTTTTATTCCCTTATTTCTGGTACAAGGCAGGGGGTGGTGTGGGGTTCACTCCTTTATTACAATAACTATACACACTTTACAAATTACATGAGGCTAAAAAGCCTGGGAAATTCTTATCTAAAAAGTCTTGAGTTTCCCATGTAGCTTCTTCTTCAGAATGTTGGTTCCACTGTATCTTATAGAACTTGAGAGTTTTTCTCCGGGTAACCCTGTCCTTTTGATCCAAGACTTGAATAGGGTGCTCAGAGTATGTCAAGTCCGGTTCAAGGACAACATCTGTTACTTCAATGGTTCGATCGGGGACCCGAAGACACTTCTTCAATTGCGATACATGGAACACATTATGTATAGCAGACAGAATTTTGGGGAGCTGCAGTCAATATGCCATTGGTCCACATTGCTCTAATACCGGGAATGGACCAATGTACCTGGGTGCAAGCTTCCCTTTAACCCCGAAACGCGATACTCACTTCATTGGTGAAACCTTCAGGTAGACATAGTCCCCTTCATGAAAATACAGGGGCATTTGCCGTTTGTCTGCATAACCCTTCTGACAAGCTTGTGCTTTCTTCATATTATGAACAATTTTCTGAACCTTTTCCTCGGCCTCCTTCACTATATCAGGCCTAAAGAAGTGCCTTTCTCTAGGTTCAGACCAATTTAGCGGAGTTCGACATCGTCGCCCATATAAAGCTTCAAAAGGTGCCATCTTGATACTTTCTTGATAGCTATTATTATATGAAAACTCCGCCAAGGGCAAACATTCATCCCATTTCTGTGAGAAGTCCAGAACACATGCCCGCAGCATATCTTCGAGTATTTGGTTAACCCTCTCGGTTTGCCCACTGGTTTGTGGATGATAGGCCGAACTGTGGAGCAACTTAGTACCCAGGGACTTATGAAGTTCTTCCCAAAATTTGGATACAAATTGGGATCCACGATCCGACACTATAATTTTTGGAACACCATGCAAACTGAGAATGCGAGCAATGTATAATTCCGCATAGGTGATGACAGGATATTTTATTTTAACTGGGAGGAAGTGGGCAATCTTGGTAAGTCGATCAACGATAACCCAAATAGAGTCATACCCTTTTGCGGTCCTGGGCAGTCCCACGATGAAGTCCATACTTATGTCTTCCCATTTTCATGTCGGTATTGGTAGTGACTGTAATGGACCGGCAGCTTTCAAATGTATGGCTTTGACACGTCTGCAGGTGTCACATCTAGCTACATAGCGTGCAATTTCGATCTTCATCTTTGTCCACCAGTAATGTTGCTTCAAGTCTTGGTACATCTTAGTGCTTCCAGGATGAATAGAATAGCGGCTAAGATGTGCTTCATCAAGAATTTGCTGGCGGATCTCTTCATTCTTCGGCACCACTATGCGGTTATTAAACCATATAATGCCTGGACCGTCTTCTTTGAAACATTTGGCTTTTCCAGCCCTTATCTTCTCACGAATGTATTTCGTACTCGCATTATCCCTTTGAGCATCAATTATCCTTTGCAAGATGACTGACTCAAGCTTTAACTGATTCAGGGTTCCTTGTTGGACCATTCCCAGGTTTAGCTTCTCCATCTCTTGGCATAAAGTGTTGTCAGAGGTCTTCATCGTAAGACAGTGACAGGAAACCTTACGGCTCAGTGCATCTGCCACAACATTGGCTTTGCCTAGGTGATAAAGAATTTCCAATTCATAGTCCTTAATAAGCTCAAGCCATCGCCTTTGTCTCATATTCAATTATGACTGGGTGAAGATATACTTCAAGCTTTTATGATCTGTATAAATGTGACAGATATTTCCCAGCAGATAGTGACGCCAAATTTTTAGGGCATGAACCACAACAGCTAGCTCCAGATCATGAGTTGGGTAATGCTCCTCATGTCGGCGCAACTGCCTTGAAGCATATGCAATTACTCGGCCTTCTTGCATTAATACACAACCGAGTCCACTGCCTGATGCATCACAATATACATCAAAAGGCTTGGTAATGTCCGGTTGAGCCAATACCGGAGCAGTGGTTAATAATGTCTTCAATTGTTCAAAAGCTTCATTACACTTAGAAGACCAATTGAATTTAATATCATTCTTCAATAAACTTGTGATTGGCTTCACAAGCTTAGAAAAATCTTGTATGAATCTGCGGTAATATCCTGCCAGCCCAAGAAAACTTCGGGCTTGATGAACAGTGGTTGGGGGTTTCCACTCCAAAATGTCCTTGACTTTGCTGGGGTCTACCGCAATCCCTCTGGCAGATAGAACATGTCCCAGAAATTGAATTTCCTCCAGCCAAAACGCGCATTTGCTGAACTTGGCATACAACTGATGTTCCCTCAGGCGCGTTAACACGATCCGTAAATGTTGAGCATGCTCCTCTTCATTATTGGAATATATTAGAATATCGTCAATGAAGACCACCACAAACTTGTCTAGCTCGGGCATGAATACCGAGTTCATCAAATATGTGAAGTGGGCCGGAGCATTTGTTAACCCGAAAGACATTACCAAATATTCAAACAACCCATACCACATAGTGAATGCGGTTTTTGGTATATCCTCGGGCTGGATACGGATCTGATGATAGCCCGACCTTAGATCAATTTTTGAGAATACCCTCGCCTCGGTCAATTGATCAAACAGAATGTCAATCCTCGGAAGAGGGTACTTGTTCTTGATAGTGACCTCATTCAGGGGTCGATAATCCACGCACATCCGTAAGGTTTGATCCTTCTTCTTGACGAATATGGCTGGACAACCCCAAGGTGACGAGCTTGGCCGGATGAATCCTTTCTCTAGGAGGTCTTGTAATTGAATCTTCAATTCCGCCAACTCATTCGAAGGCATACGGTACGATCTTCGAGAAATGGGAGCCGTACCGGGCTTTAACTCAATTACAAACTCTACATCCCTTTCAGGTGGCAATCCTGGCAAATCCTCGGGAAAGACATCAGGAAACTCGCACACTACCGGAATATCCTTGATTTCCGGTATCCTGACTTCATAAATTCTGCCAGTAGTTTTGTTTGGAATGGGGATGGGCAAAAGAATTTCTTGTTGATTATGACTCAACCTGATGGTTCTTTGATCAGTATTGAGTGTTGCTTTATGCTTGGCCAACCAATTCATACCCAAAATAACATCTATGTCTTGGCCTTTTAGAACGATCATATTGGTATGAAAGTCCCGTCCAGCCAATGATACGGGCACTTGATAGGCCACTTCTCTAGTAAAGATTTGTCCCCCAGGTGAGTGTATTTTAAACCCCTCTTTTGATTCATGGCATGCAATGTGATGTTGCTCCACAAACTTCTTGCTAATGAACGTATGCGAAGCACCAGAATCAAAAAGAATGACTGCAGGATGATTGGCCACGAGGAACATACCCATCATTACCAGCTCTCCGTCCGGTGTAGTGGCCACTTGTGTATAGTATACGTGTCCCGTCTTCTTGAAATTTTTGCCCTTAGTATTTCCCTTGCCTTGAGCTGAATTCCCCGATCCTTGCTGATTATTTGCCTGATTCTGCTTGGGATAGGGGCAATCTTTGATGAAATTCCCAGACTTGCCACAATTGAAACACCCGGTTGAAGAGCTGGGCAAAGCAGGGAATCGAGTGCCCGAGGCACCCGGCTGACTTAGGGCAGTGGGGGCATTATTGGGACGAATAATTATTGGCTGCTTGAAAGGGAAGGATGGTGCACGTGAACGATTCTGGTTAGAAGGCGGGAGAATAAACCGTTGCCTTTTTATCGGGCCCTGACTAGGCCTATCACCTCCAAATCCCTTAGACTTTCCGACACCTGCATACTTTGCTTCCACAGCCAAGGTTGTACTGACAGCTCTTCTATACGTAAGATCTATGCAGGTTGCCATTTTTCTCTGCAGCCGATCATTTAGACCCCTCATAAAGCAATTCTTCTTTTTCAATTCAGTGTTCACCTGCTCGATTGCATATTGTGACAGATGATTGAACTTATTGAGATACTGATTAATAGTATCTCCTCCTTGCTTTAGCTTCATGAATTCTTCTTGCTTCATATGCAGAACACCTTCGGGTATGTAGTGCTCGCGGAACGCCACTTTGAATTCTTCCCAGGTTATTTGGTGATTGGCCGGTTGATCGGCCACGAAATTTCCCCACCAAGTGCTGGCAGGGCCGCGTAGTTGCTGGGCTGCAAATAAAGGCTTTTGGGTCTCCGAACAACGTAGAAGTCCAAATTTTTGTTCAATCACTCGAAGCCATTCATCGGCTTCCAGCGGATCTTCAGCTTTAACAAACAAGGGTGGACGTGTCTCCGAGAAGTCCAGATAAGAAGTTTCGCGGGGGCCCTGTTGATAACCCCGCCCACCTTGCTGCTGGAACTGTTGGCCCGCCATCTCTCTCAGAAAGCGGGTATTATCAGCAGTCGCGTTTACTAAGGTGGCAATCGCCTCAGCCAGCGTGGGAGGAACAGGAGGTGGATTTGGTGTAGATTCCCTTCCACTAGAGGGTCCCGCTGCATCCTGGGATCGGGTCTTGGATGACATCTGTGGCAACAAACATTTGGAAACAAATATAATATGCCAAAGATAAAACCATCCAATTTACATTACCAAAAAGAGTAATGTACAGACTCGATTTTACAACAGGATACATTTCTCATTATACAATAGCATTACCTATAATACAATAGTACATCCTACAATATACTATTTATATTTCTACAACTATACTACTATTCCCGCTTCTGGTTGTTCCTGGCAGCCTCGTCGTCGGGTGTGGGAGACCATTCATCGACCAGCCTCAAAGAAGGAGGGGGCTTAAAAAGGTCTAGCTCACCACCAAGCGCTTCTCCCGCAACATGCGAGGGTCCGGCTTCCGACCCGACAGGATCCATAGGGGCACTAGGATGTAGTTGCGAATACAGTACATGAACTTCCTCATGTAAGGTATTGCAATATGCTTGCAGGTTGTCAATAGCAGAACTAAGTTCCTCGACTCGGGCTCGAGCCTTTGCTGCTTTAGCCCAAGCCACTGAATGAGACTGTACCGCCCAATCGAGCGCTAAATCCCGATCAGCAAGCTGATCCTGCAGACGGCGGATATAACTCCTTAGCTCGTTTATCCTATTGCCATCCGCAACCCACATACTGGTCCTACGTTGCAGTTCCGTTTGGAGCTGATTCACGCGGGCTTCGAGATCCCCAATTGGATCGTTGCTTCCACTACTACTATCCTCATCCCGCGGGGCAAGTTGATGACGAGGTACTCCAATTGGGCCTGTTGACTTACGTGCAGTCTTCCTCGTGCGCGGCGGCATTTCTCTAGGGGGAAAATTTAATTAGTATAATTCTTAGCATGATGCATGTGTAATTACAGAATCAACCTTAGTTGATTCATACCTTCTATACATTGCACTCTTCCTATCTGGTCTTTCATATAGATTCTTCAGTTGTGGGGGATAAGAATAGAAGAATTCTTTCTAGGTGAGTTTTTAGAAAATCCTTTTGAAGATGCCTCATAATATCTGCAAAGAAGGGCTACGCTCCGATACCAGCTGTGACGGAACCTTCCAAGTCATTAGGCCCACCTACAGTTGTCCTTGTCTAACAGACATCAGACAACCTTGTAGATGTTCCTGAATCACTTAGCAAGTTCGGTATCTTTTCTTACCTTTCCAGGAACGTTTCACCCGTCTTGCAGATATTACAGAACATCGTAGATATCGAAAAGCGGAAGTGATTACAGAAACTTACATTTATTTAAAAAGTAAGATTAAGTTGCTTATACAGACCAGAAACTATAAACGAGTGCAGAGTGATATTATTACATAACCAAGGGGGGCAAAAACTCCCCCCCGATGAGTTTTACATAAAAGTTTTCCTATGGAGGACCAAGTCCTCCCGCATCTTTACTCTTGCTTTTCCTCCTGAGGAACCACCTTGGTACAGAAGCAACAGAAATCTGCTACTTCCTCACCTAAAAACAACGAGGGAATAAACCCTGAGTACGGAATTACTCAGCAAGTCTTACCCGACCAAAGAAAAGACTCTCAAGGGTATGCTGGCTAGAGGGATTCAAGGTATGGCTTATCAAGAATCAAAGACTCTGTTTTGCGGAAAAGCTTACTAGGAGTGGATCCTTAAAATCCAATTTTATTGTCAGGTTAGGTAAAATTACCTGCATCTAGAGTTCTTTCTAACCTAGTTCAAACACTTAACCTGAACTAGCCAAGTTCTTAATTCTTCCTTCATCTTCACTGGATTGCTACGTGTAGGGCAGTGACCAAGTCTTCATAACCGCGAAGGTACGGCGATCCGAATCGATTATACTCATCTAAGGATCTCCGATCACACGACATATGTAGCACTTAACCCTTGCATATGTCAACCCACCACCAGGTTTCTTAAGACTAGATCAGGTTCACGCAAACCGAGAGCACAGATACACCACCGTCCAGCCTCTTGCTACGGAGGGTACACGCTACTCTCGCCACCGCTCCACGCCCATTTCGTGTTATCTTATTCTGGCCTTAGTCTGCCTGAGGCAATGCTTACCCATGACGAGGCATGTGACTAGTTAAAGGGTCCTCGATCATCAAGCCTACATCGACAAGGTCCTTAATCGACTCAGACGGAGACACTACACCGAGACTCCCTTCTCGTGCAAATCACCCGCCCGGTCTCAGCTTAATCATTTCAAACCCAAAGTTTGGTACCTGGCAGAGGTACATCTTTTCCGATGTTGAATCCATCAAGGCCTTTGACAGATTCACCATCAAGTTTTATTTTTGAAAACATCCCACCCACTTTTGCCACATCATCTTTTGTAAAAACAAAACATTTTGTTTTTCCTAAAGCAAGGCTAAGCATCAAAAAATCTTTTGTAAAACGATGATCAAGGAAGGTAATCAAATTCAAGGAAGGTAATGCAGGAATTGTTTTAGCAATCAACTCCTATCACCTAATGCATCAAGCAAGTGAAAAAGGTTTTTAAAACACAAGGAGGTGGCAAATGCACCGGGGCTTGCCTTCGTTAGTAGGTGAGTCTGACTCAGGCCCGCAGATGTCAAAATAAAGACAAGATCCTGCCTGAGAGTCCGAAGGTGGTGGTGCCTTCTCTTCACTCACTTCAACTTCTTCTTCGTTTTCTAAACATAACCACATATATGTATAAGAATGAATGTCATGTAATGCTCATGAGAGTGCAAAGATAATATAAACTTATTATCTAAGTCTTGAATACAACTTTCCTTCACGGAACTCTGAGAACCTAGGGTTTCCGGAGTCAGTAAAGGAGTTCATAGAGCAGGGGTGGGGGTTTTGGGGTTCTAAGTATCAAACAAGGTCCAAATGAACCCAAATTCTACCCAAGGCTTCTAAATAATGTGTGGAGTTCATATAAAAAGTTTGAACATTTTCGGCATTACTATTAATTCTCTAAAATTCCAGAACTATTTTTAAGCTATTTTAAATGCTCTAAAATTCCCTGTTTAAACTAAAAATCATGAAACTATTTTTATTAAATACTAGGGAAAATAAGGAGTCTAGGAAAATTGGTTTGACAATTTTAAGATTTTTCTACAATTTATCACAAATTTCCAAAGCTCTATTGAAAAAAGAAAAAGAAAAGATTTAAATAGTGATGGGCTTATTCTGGCCCAGGCAGCCCAACTCAGAGGAGAAAGAGAGTGCACGCGCCCGCGGTGGAATTCTTGTAGAAGGGCCCTCGGGGTTCTGGCTAACAGGAAACAGGTTCTTTTACTATTCCTATGTGTCGCTGACGATTTACAGAAAGCCCCTTCGGTTTCTATTTCTTCGCACGGGCAAGTCCCCGACGGTGTTGAGCGCGGCCGAAGTCCGGCGAGTTCTTGGACAGGCCGATTGGGGCTATGACCGGCACTCTCGAGCGGCGGTCACTAAATCGGACCCATCCTAAGCCTTTTCCCCAACTTAATTTCACAATCGATCAAGTGGTTTGTTCTGGCCACGGTGACCGAGAACGTTGCGGATGGATGAAGGTGTTCCCGGTAATTCATGGCGGCTTAGTTCAATCAAAGGGGTCAGGGAGCATGACGAGAGCTTAGGGACGCTAGAATAGGCAACGGTGCAGCTTGAACAAACCTGAGTTGAGCTGGCCGCGACGAACGGATCTTCACGGCGGCGGAGAAAGGATTTGGGGAAAACAAGGAATTCGGGCACACTAGTGATCGATTGCTAGCAATTCTTGGTGGCTGGGTAGCTGATGACCTTGCGGAGCTAGTCACAAGCTCAATTTATAGGGAGAACAGGCGGTGGCCGCGAATTTGGATGAGACGCGCGGCGGTGGGAGGTGGAGAAGAATAGTGGCGCGCGTGAATTGGTGTCGCATGCCGTGGCAACCTCACCGGCGTTGATTAGACAGCAGTGGGGAGTTACGGCGATGCGGTGGAAAGGTTGCGCCACGCGGCGCACGGCCGGGAGGCGGCGGTCACCGGTGAGCTTATCTGCTCCAGCCGTAGGGTAGAGAGGGAAGCACGGGGGGTCACCGGAGTGGAGCCCAGCTCACCGGCGGTGCAGATTCCCTTACCCCGCGACGTTATCCGTCTACCTGAGCACGAATCTGGACGCCGTTGACGCGAATCGCAGCGGGGCATCGTCGACGGCGAGGGTTACTGAAACAGGTGCAGTCGGGCTACTGTACCATGAAGAGGATCTTCAGAACGCCTGACAGAGCAAGTTTAGATCAAATTTGCTCTAAATTTTCTATGAAAAATCCCCAAGTCTCTGCATCAAAGTTGTAATGCTATATACCAACTACAAATTTGTTATAGGAATCATGCTTAAACTCGCACTGGATCTGAGTTGAATTGGCTCTCAAACTTGGATCCAAGTCACTATTAGTCTGAAATTCAGACAGTATTAGCCTGACAGTCTGACTTCAGGCTTGATTATCTCCAATATTTTCTTAACAACTATGCTCACACTTTTAAGCAAAGTTGTTCTCCTTAATTTGGTCTACAATTTTGATGTGGTGCCCTAGGGCAAAAACCCTATATTTTAAAAGTTGCAAGGCTCCAAAGTTGAGCTCACCAATCTGAAATTCAGACTTAGGCTGAAATCACAACTAGGGGCCTTTTTGCAAATGAATCCAAATCTTATGGTTTGGCTTCCAAATTCACACCTTAGTGAACCAAGTGACTTAAGATACTTTATTAACTTGGTTTTTGCACTTTAGTCCAAAAGTGGACTAATTTTGCACATAGGCCCCTAGGGTTTGGACTTTGGGTTTTCTAGGGCTTCATTTAGGGTTTCTGGTAGCTTAGGGGTATAAATGTGATTCAAGTTTATTCCTGGGGTCATTTCATGACTTTTCCCCTAAAGCTTTTAGGTTTCCTCAACTTGGGTTATGTCTTACCCCTTTAATCCCTCTTTAGGGTTAAGTTCCCTATCCAGGGTTCTATTTGCAAAACACTAGAACAATACAACTTGTTTGAAATTTTCACCTAGTGAATGCACTCTAGGTAGGTCAAACATATGTAATGCCAATGTTTATGATGCCATGCTCAAGTTTTAGTTACAGTAACACCAGAGGTGTTACATTCTCCCCCCCATAAAAGAATCTCGTCCCGAGATTAAAAGTCCTAGGGTGAGTAATGGAAAAGGAAATGTGTCACATTTTTATTCCCTTATTTCTGGTACAAGGTAGGGGGTGGTGTGGGGTTCACTCCTTTATTACAATAACTATACACACTTTACAAATTACATGAGGCTAAAAAGCCTGGGAAATTCTTATCTAAAAAGTCTTGAGTTTCCCATGTAGCTTCTTCTTCATAATGTTGGTTCCACTATATCTTATAGAACTTGAGAGTTTTTCTTCGGGTAACTCTGTCCTTTTGATCCAAGACTTGAATAGGGTGCTCAGAGTATGTCAAGTCCGGTTCAAGGACAACATCTGTTACTTCAATGGTTCGATCGAGGACCCGAAGACACTTCTTCAATTGCGATACATGGAACACATTATGTATAGCAGACAGAATTTCGGGGAGCTGCAGTCGATACGCCACTGGTCCACATTGCTCTAATACTGCGAGCGGCTACTATTGGGGGCCTTCGTCTTCTGAAGGTCCTCAAAAATATGATTTAACAAAGTTTCCCAAGTGTAATGTATGTACATGTACCTTCGGACTCGGAATAAAACTCTACACAATATCAAAAGCTTGGTCGAGACGAAGGATGATGCTGCTCCGAAGCAACGCGCAAAGGAGCTTCGGCTCAGCGGCAGGAAAAGGAACCGACTTAGAGGGGAAAAGGCTATCTAGTCCTCGTAGGATTATCCTTAAGTCAATAGTAAACATAAAGGATATGAATGTAATTTTGCACAGGCTGCGCCCTGTGCTTATAAATAGATGAACAGTACCCCTGTACTGTTCACGCTGACTTGTATTTGCTCATGCATCACGCTTGGACTTTTACCTTCTGTCAAGCCGAAGGTATAAATGTAATTCGATATTGTTTCTGTTTATCCATAATAATATGAAGAAGAGATAGTAAATAATATCATATGATTATTCATGTTGTTTCTTGTGTTTCTTATGCTTCTTCTTTTATTGATATATGCTGTGATGATGAAGGTTAGACCTTCACGCCCTTCGTCTGAGGATCATTATATACTAAGGGAGATAATGCTTTGAAGGACGAAGGGTATTGACACTTAACATTTTATGTTGCCTTGTTCTTAACTCATAGCATTTGAGAACAAGTCCCCAACACTTTCCATTTTTCTTTATGATTTCGGTGGCCAATTCTCGGCCACCGTTCACCCAAACATCGAAGTAAATTTCCTACCCACAAAAGTAGCTTCGACCGAAGGGTCTTTCGTGTCGTCTGTGGAGAAGGCGGCTTCGGTCTAGGCCATAGCTTTAACATGGTCGCAACCAGCCTTCTCCAGAATTGCCGCAATCCCTCGAGCGCTAGTAAAGGCACAAATGTCCTCACGATCACTAAGAATCTCTTCGAAAGCTTCGGCTTCCCCGCTTATCCAATCAATAACACCCTCGGGGTCACCTCGAATGAAATTTTCCTCGGAAGAATATGCACCCACCTTGGCAAAGCTGGTTTTCAATTTCCTTACACAATCTAAGGATTTTTCAAAGCATCTCTCCCTGGATTCGCGAAGCTCCTCAATATTTTTCTCCAGTCTAGTGTTCGACCATTCACTTATTTTCTGTTTCACTTTTGCAAGTTCAAATTTTCATTGGCTTCGGCAAGTTTTTTCCGAAGGTCTTCAACTTCAGCTTTATGAGCTTCGGATTGAGCGTTAAATTTTGCTTCATCTTTCTTCACTTTGTCCACCAATGAAAGCAGAATTTCATCTTTTTTCACGGCTTCATTTCTCAGCCTGATAACTTCTGACCGAAGGTTGCCGAGGGCTATCTGGCAGCTTTCATCTTCAGCATACTTTTGTGCCCTCAAAGCGTTACTAAGAATTAAGCCCTGCAAAAAGATTGAATCAGCATGACAATACAAGATAAGATAATCTATTTTCAAGTTCATCACTTTTGTACCTTCATACTGTTGTACGCAAGGCTGTCTGCGAGGTCATCTTTTGACATGGCGGAGAGGCCAGCTTCAAGCTTCGGAAATCCCATATTTTTTGCTATCTCCCGGCAGACGAATATTTCCTTGTTGTCCGGGAGACAGTATAGGAAATCATCTTCGTCCGTGCCGTTGTACACCAAAGCCCCCTTCGGGTATTTCAGTTCCCAGGCGTAGTGTTTGGCTTCCATGATTTCTTCCTCAGATAACTTTTTCCCGAAGCATGTCGAATGATAAAGTCAAGATCTTCGAACGGTGCTTCGAGAATAGGAGATTTAGCTTTTTCGGGCGCATCATTCTTCTCTAGAGCCATGCCAATATCTGGAGATTCTTGCTCAGCTCTCTGCTCAGTTGCAGCAGACTTTGCCTCGGCGGGCGTTGAGGGCCCAACTTCGGTTTCAACAAGAGACGTAACAGTTTCGACAACCTTTTTTGCAGGGGCAGGAGTTAATGCCCTTGTCGACTCCATGACAGCGTCCAACACGTTTGCCATTCTCCTCCTCTTGGGAGTTATTGCAGGAGTTTTTGCCACCTTCGGCAGTTCTGGCTCCGATGGTCCTGTCGTTTCCTCTCGGTCTGGCTTCTCGACCGTCTTTTCTTCAGTTTCGGCAGTTTGTATCGGCACTTCAGCCGATCCGGTTGCAAAAACCTTCGGTACTGCAGCCGATTCTTCGGCGCTCCGACTGGCAGGAGCAGCTTGTTCTGCTTCGGCAGTAGAAGATGTTCCTTCTCCAGGTTTCGACACTGTGGCCATTTCGATGTATCTTGGCCGGTGGGTCAAGACCATGATCTTCTTGCCCTTCGGCACAATAGCGATGGCCGAGACGGCAGTTTTCCTCTTCTTCCCTTGCTTTCGCGAGGGGTAAATGTAGTATGGGTACACAAAGTCGATAACGTCAAAAACTATGTTTAACCTTTTCTTGCCTCGCCCTTCGAAGGCTAAGGTCAAGGCATCATCTTCAGCTCTTGTGTACGCTCCAAGCAACTCATCGCTAGTCGCCTCAACACAGGTCAGCCAGTCATCATTTGGTTCGTCAAACTGGTCTCTATACCTGAAGGTGTATTTCAAGTAAACCAAACCACCTTGATTGGACCCGGCAGCAGTCTCCTTCGGCATCTCCCAGTTATCCACAAGTGGCCATACCCTGTAGGCTATGTGCTCCTGAACCAGGTCTCTTGTGCTAATGAAGGCACAAACATTATTGAAGGCTTTCTGGCATGCTTCAGTATCATTCCCAAGCGCGGTAGCTGGCCTTCGGAGGCCGAAGCGAGACCAGATAGGGTGTTGGATAATCCCCTTTATGTCCTCCCTTTCAATAATATTATTCTTAATATAAAACCATTCCTCCATCCAGGCCCCGGGCCACCTTTTCCGAAATGTTGGAACTGGGTAGCTTGCATCAGAACGAGGAACGAAGCCATAACAACCGAAGTTGTTGTGATATTGCTCTTTGCCAGTGGCCTTCGTCTCGTACAGTAGTTCGTGCATGTTACAGAAGCACTTTGCACTTGGTTCTAGCCCTTGACTTCTCACGGCCCAGACAAAAATACCCATCCTAATTATAGCTTCAGGAGTAATTTGATGAAGAAAGATCTCAAACGTCTTCAAAACTTCAACAAAAAATTTGCTCAACAGGAACCGATGGCCTGCCTTCATGAAGCTTCTATAAACAACAACTTCATTTTCCTCAGGTGCAGGGGCGACACTATCTCCCCAACTCTCACAATAGACATGTCATGAAAATGTCTTCCCTTCATGGCATCAAGCTGACTCTGTTTGATGGACGACTTTCTGAAGATGGTATGGCTTGGCCGCCAGGGCCGATCTTCGGCATCTTCATTTCCGCTTTCCACATCGAAGTCATCGCTATCACCAGAATCCTCAGACAGCCCAGCTAATATTTCATTCGTAATCTTTTTCGTGTTTGTCTTTTCCATTGCTTTGTAAAACCCAGATAGGGCAGGGTCCACAATCTTCTTCTCCTCAGACATTTTCTCTTTAGATGTATAGCGAACACTTGTGCAAATGAAAGTAAGATCTGACAACTAGAAATTTCAAGCTTGAAACAATAGCACAAGCAACTGAAAAGCACAACAAATGCTATCGCTGCAGGTTTCTATTTATATGCCTAGCGCGTCACAAATTGGTGGGTGTTGGGGACTTGTTCTCAAATGCTATGAGTTAAGAACATGGCAACACAAAAAGGTTAATAGTTAATGCCATTTGTCCTTCGAAGCATTATCTCCCTTAGGATATAATGATCTTCAGACGAAGGTCATGAAGGACGTACCTTCGACATCACAGTATATATTAACGAAAGAAGAAGCATATGAGACATGAGAAATAACATAAATAATCATATGACATCATTAATATCTCTTAATTATATCATCATGAATCAACATGAACAATATTGAATTACATTTATACCTTCGTCTTAACAGAAGGCAAAAGTCCAAACGTGACACATGAGCGAATACAAGTCAGCGTGAACATTACTGGAGTACTGTTCATCTATTTATAGGCACAGGGCACAGCCTATGTAAAATTACATTTATGTCCTTCATATTTACTACTGAATTATGGACAACTCAACGAGGACTGGATGGCCATTTCCCCTTTAAGTCGGTTCTTTTTTTCGCTGTTGAGTCGAAGCTATTCCGCCCGTAGCTTCGGAGCAGCATCATCCTTCGTCTTGACCATGCTTCTTACGTCGTGTACGACTTTGATCTATATCCGAAGGTAACCGTTCACATGTTACACTTGGATAACATTGTTAAACCATGTTTTTGAGGACCTTCGGAGGACGAAGGCCTCCAACAGTAGCCCCTCGCAGTATTAATTTGTTTAAGATAACGAATTCAGACTGCGACCTGGACGAAGGCCTTAAGCCGAAGGTCCGAAAAATCACCTTCCCTTTGCTAGAATAGCAACAGTCAATGACAGACGGGACCCTCCAACTCGGGGCAAGTCGAGCGTATAAATAAGAACTCTCCCTGACCACATTTGGTACGCTATTTGTGCCGCTTGCTTTATTTGCTCAATTTTATAGCTCTTGCTCACCAACGCTTGCTTAGTTTTTCGAGTTCTCTAAGCTTCGTCTTGAAGAGCATGTTTTCATTTTTTCCGAAGAGAAAATGTCTCAAGACAAGAAAGTTGTTGCTGAGACGAAGCTAACCGAGGAGGAGAAGCTCTTTGAACAGAAGAAGGTTGCGAATCCTTATATAGCTGGGTTTCTAGAATCAATGGCAAAATCAAATACAGAGAAGATTACAAAAGAAATATTAGAGGGCCTGTCTGAGGATACTGGTGACAGTGACAGTTATGATGCAGAGAGTGGGGGTGAAGATTCCGAAGATCGGCCATGGAGGCCAAGCCATACAATTTTCGGAAAGTCGACCATCAAGCAAAGTCACCTTGAGAGCATGAGGGGAAGGTACTTTCGGGATATATCTATCGTGAGGGCTGGGGAAAACAATACCACTCCTGCGCCTGAGAAGAATGAAGTTGTGATTTTCCGAAGCTTTTTTAAAGCTGGGCTTCGGTTCCCACTTAGCAGGTTCATAGTGGAAATGTTGAAAACCTTCCAAATTTCCCTTCATCAACTGACCCCCAAAGCCATATTGAGGATGGGAGTCTTCGTCTGGGCAGTAAGGAGCCAAGGGATAGAGCCAAGCGCCAAATGCTTCTGCAGCATGCATGAACTTATGTATGAGACGAAGGCTACAGGAAAGGAATAGTATCACAACAACTTCGGTTGTTACGGATTTATCGCCCGTCCCAACTCAAGCTACCCAGTACCAACATTTAGGAAAAGATGGCCAGGAAATTGGATGGAGGAATGGTTCTATGTGAAGAACGATTTAGTAGAGAGATAGGATGTTAAGGAGGTTATTATGCGTTCCATATGGTCCCGCTTCGGCCTTCGAAGGCCGAAGGTTGAAATCGATGAAGCCGCCGAAGCATGCCAGAAGGCCTTTGGTACTGTATGCTTCTTCATTGGTACAAGTGACCTAATTCAAGAACATATAGCATTCAGAGTATGGCCTCTTGTAGAGAATTGGGAGATGCCGAAGGAAACTGTCACCGAGTCTAGCGAAGGTGACCTGGTTCGACTGAAATACACCTTCAGATATGGAGATAAATTTGATGAACCAAATGACGACTGGCTGAAATGTATTGAATCTATAAGTTATGAATTGCTTGGGTCATATTCCAAAGCAGAAGAAGATGCATTATCCACATCCTTCGGGGGCCGAGGAAAAAAGAGATTGAATAGAGTTTTTGATGCCATTGGCTTTGTTTACCCCCGACTACTGCTACCCGCTGCGGGGACGGGGAAGGAAGAGGAAAATCGTTGCTTCAGCCAAGACTGTTGCTTCGGCCACTCCAGATGAGCCTGCGCCGAAGAGCAAAAGGTTGAAAGTCCTTACCCACCGGCCACGCTATATCGAGCCGGCCGTGGTACCGAGTTTGGCGGAGAAACTTCTTCTGCTGCTAAACCAAAGGAGCCTATTCCTCCTACACAGAAGGCTAAAGATCCAGCTACGATGCCGAAGGTGCCTTCATCCGAGCTAGCTGAGTCAAAGGCCGATGAAAATAAGGTGAAAGAACCAAAAATTGAAGGAGCAAAAGTGTTGGGAATTTTAAGCCCTTCGGCAGAAATAACAATGCCGAAGGTTGGAAAAAGTTTTGCGGCAACTCCCAAGAGAAGAAGGATGGCAAATGTACTAGATGTGTTAGAATTAGTAAAGGTTTTAAGATCTACTCCTTCAGGGAAAATCGCTGAGGTTTCGAAACTGCAAACTGAATCTAAAATAAAACCGACTGAAATCAAAGCTGCAGTAAGGCAAGCTGGTGCCGAAGCTGGGCCTTCAGAGCTTGCTGAGAAAAAACCTTCGGAAATTGAAGAAAAGGCAACAGAAGAAAAAACCTCAGAGCAAACTTCGCCTGAAAAGGTTACTACTCCTGCTCCCAAAGCTTTGAAAGAGAGCATTGATTACATTATCCGCCATGCTTTGGGAAAGATGCTTACTTCGGAAGAAAAACGAGAAGCCCAGCATTATGCCCAAAGACTGAAATACCCAAAAGGGGCATTGGTATTTAATGGCAGCGGAATAGAATATTTTTTATATTGTCTCCCGGATAACCAAGAGATATCCGTCAGCCGGGAGATAGGAAGAAGCTTTAGATTTTCGAAGTTAGAAGACAGCCTCTCCGTATTGTCAAAGGATGAATTAGCTGACAGTTTAGCATATAATAGTATAAAGGTATGAAAATCAATTCTTGTATTTGAAAACAAATTGTTTTATTTATTTATACTTAATTCTATACTCCTCTTGCAGGGCTTGATCCTTAGCAATGCCCTCAGGGCACAGAAAAATGTCGAAGATGAAGGGTATACAATAGCTCTGAACAACCTTCGTTCAGAGGTGATTGAACTAAGGAACGAAGGCCTTGAAAAAGATAAAATATTAATTTCATTGATAAACAAAATAAAAGAAGATGAAGCTAATTCCAAAGTTCAAGCTGAGGCCCAGAAGAGTGAAATTGAAGATCTTCGGAGACAATTGGCTGAGGCCACATTAAAATGCGTTGTCGCTGAAGCTGATCGAGATGCAGTGAGTACTGGAAAAATTATTTTGAAAAGACAGTTGCAGAGCTTCACGCATCGAAGGAAAGGTGTTTTGAAAAATCTGTGGAGTGCGTGGAAAAGATGAAGACTAGCTTCGCCAATGTGGGCGCCTACTCTAACAAAGACAATTTCATACGAGGCGACCCCGAGGGCGTTATTGAGTGGATCAATTGTGAAGCCGAAGCTTTTGAGGAAATCTTAAGTGATCGTGGGGACGTCCACGCCTTCTTTGGCGCGAGAGGGGTTGCCGCTGTTCTGGAGAAAGCGGGTTGCGAACATGTTAAATCCTTGGCCCAGGCCGAAGATGCCTTCTCTGTTGACGATACAAAAGACCCCTCAGCCGAAGCAAGTTTAATAGGCAGAAAATTGTTCACTGATATCTGGGAAAATGGCAGCCGAAAGATGGCTCATGAAATAATGAAGAAGAGCGAAAAAGATATTCATGACGCTCGGGAAGCAACGAAAGAAGCTGAGAAAGCTGCGGAACTCGAAAGACGGATAGGTATTTCTTAATGGCTTTTAGCTTTGTCATTTATTTTTGTGACTTCGAGCTAATTGGTGTTTTCTACCACAGCTGAACTACCTCCTCCTCCAGAGCCATTCGACCCATTGGCTGGCCCAGAAACGAGGAAAGCAATAGAAGTCATTAATGTGGCCGAAGCTATTGTCGACGAAGTTGTTACCAAACTGCTTAACGAAGTTGCAGAGAAAGTTCTGAAGGAAGAATAGGAGTTATTGTAAAAACATTTCTAGGGTGTTAATGCAACATTTGCTGAACTAAGTTTGTAATATTTGATGTTTATATTTTTCAATGTAATATGTAAGTTATTTGTAAGTCAACTCTTTGCGATGCATGAAATTTTATGTACATACCGTTTTTGAGCCGTTGGCGAAAAAACACCTTCCCTTCTTTTCATGCTTCACAAAGAAAAATTTTTATCCTTCGTAAGAACATCCGCATTTCGTAAAAACGTCGATGCTTCGTAAACAATAGATCACTTCTTCCATATTAGAACTGATGAAGCCGTGATTTTTAGCTTGCTTTTGTGTCTTAGCACCTTTTCACTTTTGTAAGGCATTCTCCGAAGATCGACTTCGTTTTCAATTGATGTCATTGGTGTGGTATGATGTATGATGAAATGCTATGCGATATGATGCGATGATATGATGCAAAGAATGATGCTAATGCCGAAGACACATACTCCCACTGAAACACAATCTTTGCGTCCCCTTAGGAACGATCAAAATCTCTTTGCCGTTTATTTTTCGGCTTCACCACTTATTTTTCGGTGTAAGTTCTGCATCCCCTTAGGAATGTCTTTTGAACTTCTTCGCCTTCTATTTCGGCGGTATTCACGTTGACTTTTCGCGCTTCGCCTTATATTTTGGCGGTATTTAGCTCTGCATTCCCTTTGGAACGACTTTTGAGCAGAAAACTTACATTGCGCTCCCTTGGGAACGACTTTTTGTAGCTTCGGCAAACTTACGCTGCGTTCCTTTGGAACGACTTTCTATAGCTTCGGTAAAAGTTACAATGCGATTTTTAGCTCTGCATTCCCTTAGGAACGACTTTTGAGCTTCAGCAATTTGGAGCTTCGTAAATCTGCAAAAAGGTATATTTCACAAGAACGAAGCTATTGAAAAATGACAAGAAGACTAGATTTACATTGATTGTTCTTTATTAAAAAAGGAAATGACAATGAATATAAAAATGCTTCAGGGGTAGGATATCTCTCAATAGATGTGTTTTGATTCTGGCACAGTGCTATTGACTGTGCGAGCTTCAGATTCCTCCTTGAGATCTCGCTGCTGATGGGTCTGATGGCTCCCTTCTGGCTGCTGACCTTGTGAATAGGTAGGTTGTAGTGGCGACGGAGGTGGAAGCTGTGGCCAAGAAGCCTGTGGTTCACTAGCCGAAGCAACAGAGGCTGCAGGATGATTGCCCACATACTCTAGTATGTAAGGTGAGTGACACGAAGCAGTATGCAGAACCTGCTTTGGTTGGCTTTTGAAAGTCGCCTAGAGTGGGGGTGAATAGGGCGAAACTGAAATTTACAAAGTTAATCACAACTACAAGCCGGATTAGCGTTAGAAATAATAAAGAGTCCGAGAGAGAGGGCACAAAACAAATCGCGAGCGAAATAAGAGTGTGACACGCGGATTTGTTTTACCAAGGTTCGGTTCTTTCAAACCTACTCCCCGTTGAGGTGGTCACAAAGACCGGGTCTCTTTCAACCCTTTCCCTCTCTCAAACGGTCCCTCGGACCGAGTGAGCTTCTCTTCTCAAATCAACCGGGAACAAAACTTCCCCGCAAGAACCACCACACAATTGGTGTCTCTTGCCTCGGTTACAATTGAGTTTTGATCACAAGAACAAATGAGAAAGAAAAGAAGCAATCCAAGCGCAAGAGCTCAAAAGAACACGACAAATCTCTCTCACTAGTCACTAAAGCCTTGTGTGGAATTGGGAGAGGATTTGATCACTTGGTGTGTCTTGTATTGAATGCCTAGCTCTTGTAAGTGGTTGGAAGGTTGGAAACTTGGATGACTTGAATGTGGGGTGGTTGGGGGTATTTATAGCCCCAACCACCAAACTAGCCGTTTGGTGAAGGCTGCTGTCGACGGGCGCACCGGACAGTCCGGTGCGCCACCGGACACTGTCCGGTGCGCCAGCCACGTCACCCGGCCGTTAGGGTTCGACCGTTGGAGTTCTGTCGAGTGGGCTCGCCTGGCTGTCCGGTGGTGCACCGGACATGCCCTGTAGGCTGTCCGGTGCGCCACCTCGCGCGTGCCTGACTTCTGCGCGCTCTGGCGCGCATTAAATGCCTCTACAGGTGACCGTTGGCGTTAAGTAGTCGTTGCTCCGCCGTTACACCGGACAGTCCGGTGTGCACCGGACATGTTCGGTGAATTATAGCGGAGCGGATTCCCGAAGCTGGTGAGTTCAGAGTCGCTCTCCTCTGGAGCACCGGACACTGTCCAGTGGTGCACCGGACAGTCCAGTGAATTATAGCGAAGCGCCTTTGAGATTTCCCGAAGGTGCGAAGTTCAGCTTGAAGTCCCCTGGTGCACCGGACACTGTCCGGTGGCACACCGGACAGTCCGGTGCGCCAGACCAGGGCACACTTCGGTTATCCCTTGCTCTTTTTGTTGAACCCTTATCTTGGTCTTTTTATTGGCTTATTGTGAACCTTTGGTACCTGTAGAACTTATAAACTTGGGCAAACTAGTTAGTCCAATTATTTGTGTTGGGCAATTCAACCACCAAAATCAATTTAGGAATATAGGTGTAAGCCTAATTCCCTTTCAATCTCCCCCTTTTTGGTGATTGATGCCAACACAAACCAAAGCAAATATACAAGTGCATAATTTGAACTAGTTTGCAAAATGTAAGTGCAAAGGTTACTTAGAATTTGAGCCAATAAAAATTACTTACTAGATATGCATGGATTGTTTCTTTATTTTTAACATTTTGGACCACGCTTGCACCATAGGTTTTGTTTTTGCAAATTCTTTTGTAAATTCTGTTCAAAGTCCTTTTGCAAATAGTCAAAGGTAAATGAATAAGATTTTGAGAAGCATTTTCAAGTTTTGAAATTTTCTCCCCTTGTTTCAAATGCTTTTCCTTTGACTAAACAAAACTCCCCCTTAATGAAATCCTCCTCTTAGTGTTCAAGAGGGTTTTAAGATATCAATTTAAAATACTGCTTTCTCCCCCTTTTGAACACAATAAGATACCAATTTGACATTTACCAATTGAAAATCATTAGTTTTAAAATTAGGGTGGTGGTGCGGTCCTTTTGCTTTGGTCTCATACTTTCTCCCCCTTTGGCATGAATCGCCAAAACAGATACTTTGAGTGAGAAATAAGCCCTTTGCTAACTATTTTCTCCCCTTTGGCAAATAAAACATATGAGTGAAGATTATACCAAAGACGAAGAATTGCTCGGAGCGACGGCGAAGGATGAGTGATGGAGTGGAGTGGAAGCCTTTGTCTTCGCCGAAGATTCCAATTCCCTTTCAATATACCTATGACTTGGTTTGAAATTCACTTGAAAACACATTAGTCATAGCATATATAAAGAGACACGATCAAAGGTATATTTATGTGCTATGTGTGCAAGACATCAAAAGAAATTTCTAGAATCAAGAATATTTAGCTCATGCCTAAGTTTGGTAAAAGTTTGTTCATCTAGTGGCTTGGTAAAGATATCGGCTAATTGATCTTTAGTATTAATATATGCAATCTCGATATCCCCCTTTTGTTGGTGATCCCTAAGAAAATGGTACCGAATGGCTATGTGTTTAGTGCGGCTATGCTCAACGGGATTATCCGCCATGTGGATTGCACTCTCATTATCACATAGAAGAGGAACTTTGGTTAATTTGTAACCATAGTCCCGCAGGGTTTGCCTCATCCAAAGTAATTGCGCGCAACAATGGCCTGCGGCAATGTACTCGGCTTCGGCGGTAGAAAGAGCGACCGAATTTTGCTTCTTTGAAGCCCAAGACACCAAGGATCTTCCCAAGAACTGGCAAGTCCCCGATGTGCTCTTTCTATTAATCTTACACCCCGCCCAATCGGCATCCGAATAACCAATTAAATCAAATGTGGATCCCCGAGGGTACCAAAGCCCAAACTTAGGAGTATAAGCCAAATATCTCAAGATTCGCTTTACGGCCGTAAGGTGAGATTCCTTAGGGTCGGATTGGAATCTTGCACACATGCATACGGAAAGCATAATATCCGGTCGAGATGCACATAAATAGAGTAATGAACCTATCATCGATCGGTATACCTTTTGATCGACGGATTTACCTCCCGTGTCGAGGTCGAGATGCCCGTTGGTTCCCATGGGTGTCTTGATGGGCTTGGCATCCTTCATTCCAAACTTGTTTAGAATGTCTTGTGTATACTTCGTTTGGCTGATGAAGGTGCCCTCTTGGAGTTGCTTCACTTGGAAACCTAAGAAATACTTCAACTCCCCCATCATTAACATCTCGAATTTCTATGTCATGATCCTACTAAATTCTTCACATGTAGATTCGTTAGTAGACCCAAATATAATATCATCAACATAAATTTGGCATACAAACAAATCATTGTCAAGAGTTTTAGTGAATAGAGTAGGATCGGCCTTGCCGACTTTGAAGCCATTAGCAATAAGGAAATCTCTTAGGCATTCATACCATGCTCTTGGGGCTTGCTTGAGCCCATAAAGCGCCTTAGAGAGCCTATAGACATGGTTAGGGTACTCACTGTCTTCAAAGCCGGGAGGTTGCTCAACATAGACCTCTTCCTTGATTGGTCCATTGAGGAAGGCACTCTTTACATCCATTTGGTAAAGCTTGAAGCCATGGTAAGTAGCATAGGCTAATAATATGCGAATTGACTCAAGCCTAGCTACGGGTGCATAGGTTTCACCGAAATCCAAACCTTCGACTTGTGAATACCCCTTGGCCACGAGTCGAGCTTTGTTCCTTGTCACCACACCATGCTCATCTTGCTTGTTGCGGAAGACCCATTTAGTTCCTACAACATTTTGATTAGGACGTGGAACTAAATGCCATACCTCGTTCCTAGTGAAATTGTTGAGCTCCTCTTGCATCGCCATCACCCAATCCAAATCTTGGAGTGCTTCCTCTACCCTGTGTGGCTCAATAGAGGAAACAAAAGAATAATGCTTACAAAAATGTGCAACACGAGATCTAGTGGTTACCCCCTTATGAATGTCGCCAAGGATGGTGTCGACTGGGTGATCACGTTGGATTGCTTGGTGGACTCTTGGGTGTGGCGGCCTTGGTTCTTCATCCTCCTTGTCTTGATCATTTGCATCTCCCCCTTGATCATTGCCGTCATCTTGAGGTGGCTCATCTCTTTGATCTTCTCCTTCATCAACTTGAGCCTCATCCTCATTTTGAGTTGGTGGGGATGCTTGCGTGGAGGAGGATGGTTGATCTTGTGCATGTGGTGGCTCTTCGGATTCCTTAGGACACACATCCCCAATGGACATGTTCCTTAGCGCGATGCACGGAGCCTCTTCATTACCTATCTCATCAAGATCAACTTGCACTACTTGAGAGCCGTTAGTTTCATCAAATACAACGTCACAAGAAACTTCAACTAGTCCTGAGGACTTGTTAAAGACTATATATGCCCTTGTGTTTGAATCATATCCTAGTAAAAAGCCTTCTACAGTCTTAGGAGCAAATTTAGATTTTCTACCTCTTTTAACAAGAATAAAGCCTTTGCTACCAAAGACTCTAAAATATGAAATGTTGGGCTTTTTACCGGTTAGGAGTTCGTATGATGTCTTCTTGAGGATTCGGTGTAGATATAACCGGTTGATGGCGTAGCAAGCGGTGTTAACCGCCTCGGCCCAAAACCGATCTGGCGTCTTGTACTCATCAAGCATGGTTCTTGCCATGTCCAATAGAGTTCGATTCTTCCTCTCCACTACACCATTTTGTTGTGGCGTGTAGGGAGAAGAGAACTCATGCTTGATGCCCTCCTCCTCAAGGAAGCCTTCAATTTGTGAATTCTTGAACTCCGTTCCGTTGTTGCTTCTTATTTTCTTGATCCTTAAGCCGAATTCATTTTGAACTCGTCTCAAGAATCCCTTTAAGATCTGTTGGGTTTGAGATTTTTCCTGCAAAAAGAATACCCAAGTGAAGCGAGAATAATCATCCACAATAACTAGACAGTACTTACTCCCGTCGATGCTTATGTAAGCAATCGGGCCGAATAAATCCATGTGTAGGAGCTCAAGTGGCCTGTCAGTTGTCATGATGTTCTTGTGTGGATGATGAACACCAACTTGCTTCCCAGCTTGGCATGCGCTACAAATCCTGTCTTTCTCAAAATGAACATTTGTTAATCCTAAAATGTGTTCTCCCTTTAGAAGCTTATGAAGATTCTTCATTCCAACATGGGCTAGTCGGCGGTGCCAGAGCCAACCCATGTTAGTCTTAGCAATTAAGCAAGTGTCGAGTTCAGCTCTATCAAAATCTACCAAGTATAGCTGACCCTCTAACACTCCCTTAAATGCTATTGAATCATCACTTCTTCTAAAGACAGTGACACCTACATCAGTAAATAGACAGTTGTAGCCCATTTGACATAGCTGGGAAACGGAAAGCAAGTTATAATCTAAAGAATCTACAAGAGAAAACATTGGAAATAGAATGGTCAGGAGATATAGCAATTTTACCCAAACCTTTGACCAAACCTTGGTTTCCATCCCCGAATGTGATTGCTCGTTGGGGATCTTGGTTTTTCTCGTAGGAGAACATTTTCTTCTCCCCTGTCATGTGGTTTGTGCACCCGCTATCGATAATCCAACTTGTGCCCCCGGATGCATAAACCTACAAAACAATTTTAGTTCTTGACTTTAGGTACCCAAACAGTTTTGGGTCCTTTGGCATTAGACACAAGAACTTTGGGTACCCAAACACAAGTCTTGGAGCCCTTGTGTTTGCCCCCGACAAACTTGGCAACTACCTTGCCGGATTTGTTAGTTAAAACATAAGATGCATCAAAAGTTTTAAATGAAATGCTATGATCATTTGATGCACTAGGAGTTTTCTTCTTAGGCAACTTAGCATGGGTTGGTTGCCTATAGCTAGATGTCTCACCCTTATACATAAAAGCATGATTAGGGCCAGAGTGAGACTTCCTCGAGTGAATTCTCCTAATTTTGCTCTCAGGATAACCGGCAGGGTACAAAATGTAACCCTCGTTATCCTGAAGCATGGGAGCCTTGCCCTTAACAAAGTTGGACAATTTCTTAGGAGGGGCATTAAGTTTGACATTGTCCCCCTTTTGGAAGCCAATGCCATCCTTGATGCCAGGGCGTCTCCCACTATAGAGCATACTACGAGCAAATTTAAATTTCTCATTTTCAAGTTCATGCTCGGCAATTTTAGCATCTAATTTTGCTATATGATCATTTTGTTGTTTAATTAAAGCCATATGATCATGAATAGCATCAATATCAACGTCTCTACATCTAGTACAAATAGACACATGTTCAACGGTAGATGTAGAGGGTTTGCAAGATTTTAATTCTACAACCTTAGCATGTAATATATCATTTTCACTTCTAAGGTTAGAAATAGTAACATTGCAAACATCAAAATCTTTAGCCTTAGTAATTAATTTCTCATTTTCAATCCTAAGGCTAGCAAGAGAGATGTTTAATTCTTCAATCTCAGCAAGCAAATCAACATTATCATCTCTAAGATTGGGAATTGAAACATTACAAACATAGGAATCAACCTTAGCATTTAAACTTGCATTTTTATTTCTAAGGTTGGCAATAGTGTCATGGCATGTGCTTAGCTCACTAGATAATTTTTCACATTTTTCAACCTCTAGAGCGTAAGCATTTTTAACCTTAACATGCTTTTTGTTCTCCTTGATTAGGAAGTCCTCTTGGGAGTCCAAGAGATCATCCTTTTCATGGATGGCACTAATCAATTCATTTAATTTTTCCTTTTGTTGCATGTTTAGGTTGGCAAAAAGGGTACGCAAATTTTCTTTCTCATCACTAGCATTATCATCACTAGAGGATTCATATTTAGTGGAGGATTTGGATTTAACCTTCTTCTTTTTGCCGTCCTTTGCCATGAGGCACTTGTGGTCGACGTTGGGGAAGAGAAAACCCTTGGTGACGGCGATGTTTGCGGCGTCCTCGTCGGAGGAGGAGTCGGAGGAGCTCTCCTCGGAGTCCCACTCGCGGCACACATGGGCATCGCCGCCCCTCTTCTTGTAGTGCCTCTTCTTCTCCTTTCTTCTCCCTTTCTTGTCGTCGCCCCTGTCACTATCACTAGATAATGGACATTTAGCAATGAAATGACCGGGCTTACCACATTTGTAGCACACTTTCTTGGAGCGGGGCTTGTAATCTTTCCCCCTCCTTTGCTTGAGGATTTGGCGAAAGCTTTTGATGATAAGCGTCATTTCCTCATTGTCGAGCTTGGAGGCGTCAATTGGTTGTCTACTTGATGTAGACTCCTCCTTCTCCTCCGTTGCCTTGAATGCGACCGGTTGTGCCTCGGGCGTGGAGGAGGTGCCTTGCTCGATGATTTTCTTTGAGCCTTTAATCATTAGCTCAAAGCTCACAAATTTTCCTATTACTTCCTCGGGAGACATTAGCTTATATCTAGGATCACCTCGAATTAATTGAACTTGCGTAGGGTTAAGAAAAACGAGGGATCTAAGAATAACCTTGACCATCTCATGGTCATCCCATTTTTCACTCCCGAGGTTGCGCACTTGATTCACCAAGGTCTTCAAGCGATTGTACATGGATTGCGGATCTTCCCCTTGGTGAAGCATGAAGCGACCGAGCTCCCCCTCGATCGTCTCCCGCTTGGTGATCTTTGTCACCTCGTCTCCTTCGTGCGCGGTCTTGAGTACGTCCCAAATTTCCTTCGCACACTTTAACCCTTGCACCTTATTATACTCCTCTCGACTTAGAGAGGCGAGGAGTATAGTGGTGGCTTGGGAGTTAAAGTGGTGGATTTGGGCCACTTCGTCCGAGTCGTAGTCTTCATCCCCTACGGATGGTACCTGTACACCAAACTCAACAACATTCCATATGCTTGTGTGGAGTGAGGTTAGATGATGCCACATTTTGTCACTCCACATATTATAGTCTTCACCGTCAAAAACCGGTGGTTTGCCTAATGGAACGGAGAGGAAAGGAGTATGTTTTGAAATATGGGGATAGCGTAGAGGAATCTTACTATACTTCTTGCGCTCATGGCGCTTAGAAGTAACGGACGACGCATCGGATTCGGAGGTCGATGGTGATGAAGTGTCGGTCTCGTAGTAGACCACTTTCCTCATCTTCTTGTGATTGTCCTCTCCGATGCGATTTGTGGGAAGAAGATTTATTCTCCTTCCCCTTCCCCTTGTTGCGGGACTCTTCCGATGAAGTCTTCCCGTGGCTTGTAGTGGGCTTGTCGCCGGTCTCCATCTCCCTCTTGGTGTGATCTCCCGACATCACTTCAAGCGGTTAGGCTCTAATGAAGCACCGGGCTCCGATACCAATTGAAAGTCGCCTAGAGGGGGGTGAATAGGGCGAAACTGAAATTTACAAAGTTAATCACAACTACAAGCCGGGTTAGCGTTAGAAATAATAAAGAGTCTGAGAGAGAGGGCACAAAACAAATCGCGAGCGAAATAAGAGTGTGACACGCGGATTTGTTTTACCGAGGTTTGGTTCTTTCAAACCTACTCCCTGTTGAGGTGGTCACAAAGACCGGGTCTCTTTCAACCCTTTCCCTCTCTCAAACGGTCCCTCAGACCGAGTGAGCTTCTCTTCTCAAATCAACCGGGAACAAAACTTCCCCGCAAGGACCACCACACAATTGGTGTCTCTTGCCTCGGTTACAATTGAGTTTTGATCACAAGAACAAATGAGAAAGAAAAGAAGCAATCCAAGCGCAAGAGCTCAAAAGAACACGACAAATCTCTCTCACTAGTCACTAAAGCCTTGTGTGGAATTGGGAGAGGATTTGATCACTTGGTGTGTCTTGTATTGAATGCCTAGCTCTTGTAAGTGGTTGGAAGGTTGGAAACTTGGATGACTTGAATGTGGGGTGGTTGGGGGTATTTATAGCCCCAACCACCAAACTAGCCGTTCGGTGAAGGCTGCTGTCGACGGGCGCACCAGATAGTCCGGTGCGCCACCGGACACTGTCCGGTGCGCCAGCCACATCACCCGGCCATTAGGGTTCGACCGTTAGAGTTCTGTCGAGTGGGCCCGCCTGGCTGTTCGGTGGTGCACCGGACATGCCCTGTAGGCTGTCCGGTGCGCCACCTCGCGTGTGCCTGACTTCTGCGCGTTCTAGCGTGCATTAAATGCCTCTACAGGTGACCATTGGCGCGAAGTAGCCGTTGCTCTGCCGTTACACCGGACAGTCCGGTGTGCACCGGACATGTCCGGTGAATTATAGCGGAGCGGATTCCCGAAGCTGGCGAGTTCAGAGTCGCTCTCCTCTAGAGCACCGGACACTGTCCGGTGGTGCACCGGACAGTCCGGTGAATTATAGCGAAGCGCCTCTGAGATTTCCCGAAGGTGCGAAGTTCAGCTTGAAGTCCCCTGGTGCACCGGACACTGTCTGGTGGCACACCGGACAGTCCGGTGCGCCAGACCAGGGCACACTTCGGTTATCCCTTGCTCTTTTTGTTGAACCCTTATCTTGGTCTTTTTATTGGCTTATTGTGAACCTTTGGTACCTGTAGAACTTATAAACTTGGGCAAACTAGTTAGTCCAATTATTTGTGTTGGGCAATTCAACCACCAAAATCAATTTAGGAATATAGGTGTAAGCCTAATTCCCTTTCAACTTTGTCGAGCTTCGGCTTCTGCGATCTCCTTCTGCTTTTGGATAGTGATTTGGCACATTCTTGTAGTATGGCCCTTGTCTTCTCCATAAAATAAGCAGTAGATCTTTCTGGCCTGATCCCCATATCTTTCTCCGAAGCCCCTGGCGCCTCTGCCTCTTGGAGCTGGCGGCCGGAAAGAGCTTTGTTGATGCCCTGAAGATTGTGAAGTATACTGCGGCCTCTGCAGCTGACTTCCTCTGTCATCACTCTGAGTGGAGTTGTGAATTGACCTGACATGCCTTGGGTGGATTCTTCCTTCGAAGCCCCTGGTCATCTCAGAGAACCTATAAGCCTCCTCCCTTCTTTGGTGAAAGTCGTTGTCAGCTCGGATGTATTCATCCATCTTTTGAAGCAGCTTCTCCAGAGTCTGTGGAGGCTTTCTAGCGAAATACTGGGCAGTAGGTCCTGGACGAAGCCCCTTGATCATGGCCTCAATAACAATTTCATTGGGCACTGTAGGTGCTTGTGCTCTCAGATGCAAGAACCTTTGGAGATATGCCTGAAGATACTCCTCATGGTCTTGCGTGCATTAAAACAGGGCTTGAGCTGTGACCGGCTTCGTCTAAAAACCTTGGAAACTTGTCAGTAGCATAACCTTGAGCTCTTGCCACGAAGTAATAGTCCCTGGCCGAAGAGAAGACTACCATGTCTGGGCCACATTCCGAACTGCCATGACGAAGGACTTGGCCATGACAGCTGCATTGCCTCCATATGAAGATATAGTTGCTTCATAACTCATTAAAAACTGCTTCGGGTCCGAATGCCCATCATACATAGGGAGCTGAGGTGGCTTGTATGATGGAGTCCACGGGATAGCTTGCAGTTCTGCTGCCAAGGGAGAAGCAGCATCAAAGGTAAAGGTATCATGATTAAAATCATCATACCATCCATCCTCGTTGAATAAGCCTTCTTGATGAAGCTCCCTGTGTTGGGGCCTTCGATCTTGTTTGTCTTGAGCAAGATGGCGTACTTCTTCAGTGGCTTCGTCGATCTGTCTTTGAAGATCAGCCAGTTGGGCCATCTTCTCCTTCTTCCTTTGTACTTGCTGATAGATTATCTCCATATTTCTGATTTCTTGGTCCAACTCTTCCTCCTGGAGTGTTGGACTAGTGGCCTTCCTCTTCTGGCTTCAGGCCTCTCGGAGAGAAAGGGTCTCCTGATTTGGGTCCAGTGGCTGTAGTGCAGCAGCCCCTGGCGCTGAAGCTTTCTTCGGCGGCATGACAAAGGTCAGTGCTTGCCGAAGGTGGTCGAGAAAAGGGTTCACCGGAGGTGGGCGCCAATGGTGGGGACTTGTTCTCAAATGCTATGAGTTAAGAACAAGGCAACACAAAAAGGTTAATGGTTAATGCCCTTCGTCCTTCAAAGCATTATCTCCCTTAGGATATAATAATCTTCAGACGAAGGTCATGAAGGACGTACCTTCGACATCACAGTATATATTAACGAAAGAAGAAGCATATGAGACATGAGAAATAACATAAATAATCATATGACATCATTAATATCTCTTAATTATATCATCATGAATCAACGTGAACAATATTGAATTACATTTATACCTTTGGCTTGACAGAAGGCAAAAGTCCAAGCATGACGCACGAGCGAATACAAGTCAGCGTCAACAGTACTGGAGTATTGTTCATCTATTTATAGGCATAGGGTGCAGCCTGTGTAAAATTACATTTATGTCCTTCATATTTACTACTGAATTATGGACAACTCAACGAGGACTGGATGGCCTTTTCCCCTTTAAGTCGGTTCTTTTTTCCGCTGTTGAGCCGAAGCTATTTCGCCAGTAGCTTCGAAGCAGCATCATCCTTCGTCTTGACCATGTTTCTTATGTCGTGTACGACTTTGATCTATATCCGAAGGTACCCGTTCACATGTTACACTTGGAAAACATTGTTAAACCATGTTTTTGAGGACCTTTGGAGGATGAAGGCCCCCAACAGTGGGCCCCATTTGTCATTGAGTTTCGCTATTCTAGTGAAGGGAAGGTGTTTTTTTGAATCTTCGGCTAAAGGCCTTCGTTCATGTTGCATTCTAAATTTGTTAGAAACAAAAACAAATTCATACTGCGATGGGCTACTGTTGGGGGCCTTCATCTTCCGAAGATCCTCAAAAACACAACCAACATGTTTTCCAGTATTGTATTGTCGGGGACCATAATTAGGGGTACCCTCAAGGCTCCTAAATCTCAGCTGGTAACCCCCATCAGCACAAAGCTGCAAAGGCCTGATGGGTGCGATTAAGTCAAGGATCAGTCCGTTCGAGGGATGTGATCACGCCTCGCCCGAGCCCAGCCTCGGGCAAGGGCAGCCGACCCCGGAGGATCTACGTCTCGCCCGAGGACCCCCTCCAGCAACGGACACACCTTCGGCTCGCCCGAGGCCCAGTCTCCACCGAGAAGCAACCTTGGCCAAATCGCCACGCCATCCGACCAAATCGCAGGGGCATTTAATGCAAAGGTGGCCTGACACCTTTATCCTGACGCACGCCCTCCAGTCGACAGAGCCGAAGTGACCGCAGTCACTTCGCCGCTCCACTAACCGGTCTGACAAGAGGACAGCGCCGCCTGCGCCGCTCCGACTGCTGAGCCGCTCGACAGAGTGAGGCTGACAGCAGCCAAGTCCGGCCTCAGGCGTCATAGGAAACTCCGCTTCGCCCGACCCCAGGGCTCGGACTCGGGCTCAGCCCCGGAAGACGACGAACTCCGCTTCGCCCGACCCCAGGGCTCGGACTCGGGCTCAGCCCCGGAAGACGACGAACTCCGCTTCGCCCGACCCCAGGGCTCAGACTCGGGCTCAGCCCCGGAAGACGACGAACTCCGCTTCGCCCGACCCCAGGGCTCGGACTCGGGCTCAGCCCAGGAAGACGACGAACTCCGCTTCGCCCGACCCCAGGGCTCGGACTCGGGCTCAGCCCCGAAGGACAACGAACTCCACTTCGCCCGACCCCAGGGCTCGGACTCAGCCCTGGCCTCAGCCGACGGTCTCCGCCTTGCCCGACCCGGGGGCTCAGACTCGACCTCGACCTTGGAGGAGCCTCCACCTCGCCCAACCTAGGGCACGGACCGACCACGTCGACAGGAGGCACCATCATTGCCCTACCCCGAGCTGACTCAGGCTACGGGGAACAAGACTGGCGTCCCATCCGGCTCACTCCACTATACGAGTAATGATGGCGCCCCGCACGCTCTATGACGACGGCGGCTCTCAGCCCCCTTACGGAAGCAAGAGGACGTCAGCAAGGACTCGACAGCCCCGACAGTTGTCCTTCCGCCAGGCATCAGTGCTCCTCCGATAGCCACGACACCTCACGAACTGGGTGCCAAAACCTCTTCGGCTGCCACGATGGCATGTACTTAGGGCGCTAGCTCTCCTCCGCTAAACACGTTAGCACAATGCTACACCCCCATTGTACACCTGGATCCTCTCCTTACGCCTATAAAAGGAAGGTCCAGGGCCCTCTTACAGAGGGTTGGCCATGCGGGGAAGGACGGGACGGCGCTCGCGCAGGGCCGCTCGCTCCCTCCCGCGTGGACACTTGTAACCCCCTACTGCAAGCGCACCCGACCTGGGCGCGGGGCTAACACGAAGGCTGCGGGTTCCACCTCCCACGCCTGTCTCCCTCCGGCTGCTCTCCCCCCTTCGCGTTCCGCCTCGCGCCGACCCATCTGGGCTGGGGCACGAGGCGACAATTCACTCGTCGGTCCAGGGACCCCCCGGGTTTTGGGACACCGACAGTTGGTGCGCCAGGTAGGGGCCTGCTGCGTGTTGACGAACAGCTTCCCGTCAAGCTCTAGATGGGCAGTCTCCAGCAACCTCTCCAGCCCGGGACGGTGCTCCGTTTCGAGAGTCTTGGGTTCATGTCCCTCGACGGCAGCTATGACATGATACTCCTTCCCCCGCCGCGCGACAGCGACAATGGCGGTCGACAACCCGCCCGCCGGCGGGGAAATCGATGACGCCTTCCCCACGTGGTGGAAGGACGACATTCGGGCTTGTCCCGTCCCCTCCCCCACCGACGGAGGAGGAGGCGGGGCAACCAAGGTCAAGCAGGAGGCGGCACCTCGTTGGCTGTCGAGCGAGTCGACGGCGCCGGCGCCCCAACGGAGAGCGCGTTGGGCATCGGCCTCGCGTCTGAGACGAAGACGAGCGTCGTCTCCCCGCAACATACCAACCTCAACCAAAAGGACGACGCTAGCACGCTCGCGAAGGACTTGCTAGGCGTCACCCTCGTACCTGAGACGATGGTGCAGTCAGTCCCTGACGTGACTTCGTCACTGCCCGTCGAACAAAAGGTACCGACCGATTCCCATCTTGTGCCTTTTGGATTTGGCCTCGACCCGCCAAGCAACTCCGCTTCGGTGGACATTCTCATAGAGGCGAGTCCAAACCCTCCGGGGTATCGTGTGCGGTCACCCTGGGACCGGCTGACGGCCATCTCGACCTACGGGCCCTCGGGGTCCGAGGAAGATGGCGAGCCCGACCTCTGTTGGGATTTCTCCGGACTTGGTAACCCCAGTGCCGTGCGGGACTTCATGACCGCATGCGACTACTGCCTTTCCGACTGTTCCGACGGTAGCCGCAGCCTCGGCGACGAGGACTGCGGTCCAAGTCGCGAATGTTTCCACGTCAATCTAGGGGGTCCCGGCGAAGGCAACCATCTTGGTATACTAGAGAACGGTGACCCCCCTAGGCCCGTGCCTCGCGTTGACATCCTTCGGGAGCTAGATGTGGTCCCCGTCCCGGCGGGGGGTCATGACCCACAGCTCGAGCAAATCCGCGAGATGCAGGCCAGGCTCGACGAGGGAGCAGGAACGCTTGAGCCGATCCGCCAGGACATCGGGCAGGAATGGGCGGGCCAACCTCTGGCCGGAGAAGCGCGTCATCTCCCCCAGGGCATCCAGCACCGCATTGCCGACGACGTCAGGGTAAGGCCGCCACCGGTTTCCAGTGGAGTCGGCCAGAACCTGGCTGCAGCGGCAATACTTCTCCGTGCGATGCCGGAGCCATCAACCACCGAGGGGCGGCGTATCCAGGGAAAGCTCAAGAATCTCCTGGAGGACGCCGCGGTCCGACGAGCCAAAAGCTCCGCCTCCCGAAGGCAGGGGTACCCCTCGGAACATCGCGCTGCGACTTCCCGATTCATGCGGGAAGCCTCGGTCCACACCGGGTGCACGCGCAACACAGCGCTTGTGGCCCCGGGTCGCCTTGGCAACGAGCACCATCATCACAGCCGTCGGGCCCACCTCGACGAGAGGGTGCGCCGAGGCTACCACCCCAGGCGTGGGGGACGCTACGACAGCAGGGAGGATCGGAGTCCTTCGCCTGAACCACCAGGTCCGCAGGCTTTCAGCCGCGCCATACGACGGGCTTCGTTCCCAACCCGGTTCCGAACCCCGACTACTATCACAAAGTACTCGGGGGAGACGAGACCGGAACTGTGGCTCGCGGACTATTGGCTGGCCTGCCAACTCGGTGGAACGGACGATGATAATCTCATCATCCGCAACCTCCCCTTGTTCCTCTCCGACACCGCTCGAGCCTGGCTGGAGCACCTGCCTCCGGGGCAGATCTCCAACTGGGACGACCTGGTCCAAGCCTTCGCCAGCAATTTCCAAGGCACGTACGTGCGCCCTGGAAACTCCTGGGATCTCCGAAGCTGCCGCCAGCAGCCGGGACAGTCTCTCTGGGACTACATCCGGCGATTCTCGAAGCAGCGCACCGAGCTGCCCAACGTCACCGATTCGGATGTCATCGGCGCGTTCCTCGCCGGCACCACCTGCCGCGACCTGGTGAGCAAGCTGGGTCGCAAGACCCCCACCAGGGCGAGCGAGCTGATGGACATCGCCACCAAGTTCGCCTCTGGCCAGGAGGCGGTTGAGGCCATCTTCCGGAAGGACAATCAGCCCTAGGGCCGCCCACTGAAAGATGTCCCCGAGGCGTCAACTCAGCGCGGCACCAAGAAGAAAGGCAAGAAGAAGTCGCAAGCGAAACACGACGCTGCCGATGCGGATCTTGTCGCCGCCGCCGAGTACAAGAACCCTAGGAAACCTCCCGGAGGTGCCAACCTCTTCAACAAGATGCTCAAGGAGCCGTGCCCCTATCATCAGGGGCCTGTCAAGCACACCCTTGAGGAGTGTGCCATGCTTCGACACCACTTTCACAAGGCCGGGCCACCCACGGAGGGTGGCAAGGCTCTCGACGACGCTAAGAAGGAAGATCACAAGGCAGGAGAGTTCCCCGAGGTCCGTGACTGCTTCATGATCTATGGTGGGCAAGTGGCAAACGCCTCGGCTCGGCACCACAAGCAAGAGCATCTGGAGGTCTACTCGGTAAAGGTGGCGGCGCCAGTCTACCTAGACTGGTCCAACAAGCCCGTCACCTTCGACCAGGCCGACCATCCCGACCATGTGCCGAGCCCGGGGAAATATCCGCTCGTTGTCGACCCCATCATCGGCAACGTCAGGCTCACCAAGGTCCTCATGGACGGAGGCAGCAGCCTCAACATCATCTACGCCGAGACCCTCGAGCTCCTGCGGATCGATCTGTCCTCGGTCCGGACGGGCGCTGCGCCTTTCCACGGGATCATCCCCGGGAAGCGCGTCCAACCCCTCAGACAACTCGATCTACCCGTCTGCTTTGGGACGCCCTCCAACTTTCGAAGGGAGACCCTCACGTTCGAAGTGCTCGGGTTTCGAGGAACCTACCACGCAGTGTTGGGGAGGCCATGTTATGCCAAGTTCATGGCCATCCCCAACTACACCTACATCAAGCTCAAGACGCCGGGCCCCAACGGGGTCATCACCGTCGGGCCCACGTACCGACACACGTACGAATGCGACGTGGAGTGCATGGAGTACGCCGAGGCCCTCGCCGAGTCCGAGGCCCTCATCGCCGACCTGGAGAACCTCTCTAGGGAGGCGCCAGACGTGAAGTGCCACGCCGGCAACTTCGAGCCAGCGGAGACGGTTAAGTCCGTCCCTCTCGACCCCTACAACGACGCCTCCAAGCAGATCCGGATCGGCTCCGAGCTCGACCCCAAATAGGAAGCAGTGCTCGTCGACTTTCTCCGTGCAAACGCCGACGTTTTCGCGTGGAGTCCCTCAGACATGCCCGGCATACCGAGGGAAGTCGCCGAGCACTCGCTGGATATCCGAGCTGGAGCCCGACCCGTGAAGCAGCCTCTGTGCCGATTCGACGAAGAAAAGCGCAGAGCCATAGGCGAGGAGATCCACAAGCTAATGGCGGCAGGGTTCATCAAAGAGGTATTCCATCCCGAATGGCTTGCCAACCCTGTGCTTGTGAGAAAGAAAGGGGGGAAATGGCGGATGTGTGTAGACTACACTGGTCTAAACAAAGCATGTCCGAAAGTTCCCTACCCTCTGCCTCGCATTGATCAAATCGTGGATTCTACTGCTGGGTGCGAAACCCTGTCTTTCCTCGATGCCTACTCAGGGTATTACCAGATCAGGATGAAAGAGTCCGACCAGCTCGCAACTTCTTTCATCACACCCTTCGGCATGTTCTGCTATGTTACCATGCCGTTCGGCTTGAGGAATGCGGGTGCAACGTACCAGCGATGCATGAACCATGTGTTCGGCGAACACATCGGCCGAACGGTCGAGGCCTACGTCGATGACATCGTAGTCAAGACGAGGAAAGCCTCCGACCTCCTTTTCGACCTTGAAGTGACATTCTGATGTCTCAAGGCGAAAGGCGTGAAGCTCAATCCCGAAAAGTGTGTCTTCGGGGTCCCCCGAGGCATGCTCTTGGGGTTCATCGTCTCCGAGCGGGGCATCGAGGCCAACCCAGAGAAGATCGCGGCCATCACCAGCATGGGGCCCATCAAGGACTTGAAAGGCGTACAGAGGGTCATGGTATGCCTTGCGGCTCTGAGCCGTTTCATCTCGCGCCTCGGCAAAAGAGGCCTGCCTCTGTACCGCCTCTTAAGGAAGGCCGAGTGCTTCGCTTGGACCCCTGAGGCCGAGGAAGCCCTCGAGAACTTGAAGGCGCTCCTCACGAACGCGCCCATCTTGGTGTCCCCCGCTGCCGGAGAAGCCCTCTTGATCTACGTCGCCGCGACCACTCAGGTGGTTAGCGCCGCGATTGTGGTTGAGAGACGAGAAGAGGGGCATGCATTGCCCATCCAGAGGCCAGTCTACTTCATCAGTGAGGTACTGTCCGAGACCAAGATCCGCTACCCACAAATTCAGAAGCTGCTGTACGCGGTGATCCTGACGCGGCGGAAGTTGCGACACTACTTCGAGTCTCATCCGGTAACTGTGGTGTCATCCTTCCCCTGGGGAGATCATCCAGTCCCGAGAGGCCTCGGGTAGAATTGCAAAGTGGGCGGTGGAGATCATGGGCGAGACGATCTCGTTCGCCCCTCGGAAGGCCATCAAGTCTCAGGTCTTGGCGGACTTCGTGGCTGAATGGGTCGACACCCAGCTCCCAACAGCTCCGATCCAACCAGAGCTCTGGACCATGTTTTTCGATGGGTCGCTGATGAAGACGAGGGCCGGCGCGGGCCTGCTCTTCATCTCGCCCCTCAGGAAGCACCTACGCTACGTGCTACGCCTCCACTTCCCGGCGTCCAACAACGTGGCTGAGTACAAGGCTCTGGTAAACGGGTTGCGAATCGCCATCGAGCTAGGGGTCCGACGCCTCGACGCTCGCGGTGACTCGTAGCTCGTCATCGACCAAGTCATGAAGAACTCCCACTGCCGCGACCCGAAGATGGAAGCCTACTGCGATGAGGTTCGGCACCTGGAAGACAAGTTCTACGGGCTCGAGCTCAACTACATCGCCCGATGCTACAACGAGACTGCGGACGAGCTGGCTAAAATAGCCTCGAGGCGAACGACTGTTCCCCCGGACGTATTCTCCCGAGACCTGCATCAACCCTCCGTCGAGACCGACGACACGCCCGAGCCCGAGAAGGCCTCAGCCCAGCCCGAGGCACCCTCGGCACAGTCCGAGGTACCTTCGGCTCGGCCCGAGGCACCCTTGGCTCAACCCGAGGCACCCTCGGCTCGGACGAGGTACCCTCGGCCCCTGAGGGTGAGGCACTACGCATCGAGGAGGAGCGGAGCGGGGTCACGCCTAATCAAAACTGGCAGACCCCGTACCTGCAATATCTCCACCGAGGAGAGCTACCCCTCGACCAAGCCGAAGCTTGGCGGTTGGCGCGGCGCGCCAAGTCGTTCGTCTTGCTGGGAGATGGGAAGGAGCTCTACCACCGCAGCCCCTCGGGCATCCTCCAGCGATGCATTTCCGTCGTCGAAGGCCAGGAGCTCTTACGAGAGATACACTCAGGGGCTTGCGGCCATCACGCAGCACCTCGAGCCCTTGTTGGAAATGCCTTCCGACAAGGTTTCTACTGGCCGACGGCGGTGGCCGACGCCACTAGAATTGTCCGCACCTGCAAAGGGTGTCAGTTCTACGCGAGGCAGACCCACCTGTCCGCTCAGGCTCTGCAGACCATACCCATCACCTGGCCGTTTGCTGTGTGGGGTCTGGACCTCGTCGGCCCCTTGCAGAAGGCACCCGGGGGCTACACGCACCTGCTGGTCGTCGTTGACAAATTCTCCAAGTGGATCGAGGTCTGACCCCTAAACAGCATCAGGTCCGAACAGGCGGTGGCGTTCTTCACCAACATCATCCATCGCTTTGGGGTCCCGAACTCCATCATCACCGACAACGGCACCCAGTTCACCGGCAGAAAGTTCCTGGACTTCTGCAAGGATCACCACATCTGGGTGGACTGGGCCGCCGTGGCCCACCCCATGACAAATGGGCAGGTAGAACGTGCCAACGGCATGATTCTGCGAGGACTCAAGCCTCAGATCTATAACGATCTCAACAAGTTCGGCAAGCGGTGGATGAAGGAACTCCCCTCGGTGGTCTGGAGTCTAAGGACAACGCCGAGCCAAGCCACGGGCTTCACACCGTTCTTTCTAGTCTATGGGGCCGAGGCCGTCTTGCCCACAGACTTAGAACACGGTTCCCCGAGGACGAGGGCCTACGCCGACCAAAGCAATCGAGCCAATCGAGAAGACTCACTGGACCAGCTGGAAGAGGCTCGGGACATGGCCTTACTACACTCGGCGCGGTATAAGTAGTCCCTGCGACGCTACCACGCCCGAGGGGTTCGGTCCCGAGACCTCTAGGTGGGCGACCTGGTGCTTCGGCTAAGACAAGACGCCCGAGGGCGGCATAAGCTCACGCCTCCCTGGGAAGAGCCGTTCGTCATCGCCAAGGTTCTGAAGCCCGGAACATACAAGCTGGCCAACAGTCAAGGCGAGGTCTACAGCAACGCTTGGAACATCCAACAGCTACGTCGCTTCTACCCTTAAGATGCTTCCAAGCTATTCGTACACCCCGTTCACACACAAAGTCTGGTCATCAAGGAAGGGTCAGCCTTGCCTCGGCAAAGCCCGACCCTCCCTCGGGGGCTAGAAGGGGGGAACCCCCTCTGCGTCGAAATTTTCCTCGAAAAAAGGAAAAAAAATATTTTCTGCCAGAATGCCTTTCGTGCTTTTCGACTACTTCGAAAGTGGATCCTAAAAACGACGGAGTACACGTAAGCAGCCAAGGCTGACCGAGCCGAGGGACTCCTACGCCTCCGGGATACGGATACCTCACTCATCACCTTCTGCGATAAGTAACTTGCGCTCGGATAAGTGATTCCGCGGACCGAACAAGTCTTCACGCTCGAAAGCTCCTCTGCTGGAACGATTTTTCGGGCCTTATCGACTGCGTCGGTGACAGAACCCTATGGACGAGTAAGAGTGCGCGTAAGCGGCAAGGCCGACTGAGCCGAGGGATTCCTACGCCTCCAGGATACGGATACCTCACTCATCACCCTCCGTGAAAAGCAACTCTCGCCCGCACAAACAATTTTGTTACCGATGAATAAGTCCGGATACTCGAAACAAGAGGAAAAGAAATGCAGCTTTACAACACGACGATGGTATGTTTGGGCCTCGGCGGCTGCAGAAAACATACACACACTACAAGACAACCCGATCCTGTAGGCTCAGACGTCGACAGTTGAAGGGAGCAGCAGCACCCTCGACGTCAACTACACCTTCGGCGGGGTCTGACCTAGCCTTGGACAGCGACGCGGTCGGAGGATCTCCACTCCGAGGGGCGTCATCAGCACCACACCCTGGCCATCGCCGCCAGGGCCTTCTCCAGGAATCCGGCTCGAGCAGACGGCTCGGCTGGCCACCCCGAGGCCTCGGCCAGCTGTCCCCCGAAGACATCAGCCCGGCTTGTGGCCTCGGCGGATCAACTCCGGCGTCGGACCCGCCAGTGGACGACCCGGCCAGGCTCTGGCCGACCAAGTCTTCTTTTCGAGCCAACTATGCCTCTGTCCGTGCTGGCACCGCTACCTCCGGCTTCGGCTCATCGAAGAGCGGCCGAGGGGTTCCTTTAACTAAGCAAGAGAAGCCTCGGACAGCAAGGCCGACCGAGCCGAGGGACTCCTACGCCTCCGGGATACGGATACCTCACTCGTCACCTTTGCACGAGGCGACTCACGCTCGATGAAGCGGTTCAGATAACCAACAGGCGAATCTTAGTGCTCGAAAATGAGGAAAAAACACGGCTCCGCGCCGAAAGTACATACATATTCAGGCCCCGACAGCCGCAATGAACAAGACACCGGCACTCAAAGTGCCATTACAAACGAAACTCCGGTTCCACCTTCGCAGGTACGAACAACCCCACAAGATAGGGGGGCCTGCGGAGCAACAGAAGACCGACGAACGACTCGCCGTCGCCCGCTCCAGCAGCGGTGACGACGACGACTTCTGCTCCGGGAGGCCGAACAGCAGCAGCGATGACCTCAGGACGAATGTTGCTGCCATGAGGCCCTCGCCCATGCCCTCACTCGAGAGGCAAGGATGGGCAGAAGGCCGTAGAGTTGGAGGTCAGTCCGTGGGCGGCACCGGCTAGCTCGTCGGCGGAGAAACCTCTTCCGGCTGCCGTGGCGGAAGGCGGCACCGGGAGCGGCTCCGGAGCCACTCGGCTCAGAGAGCTAGGCACGCGGCAGCTGCCAACGCCACGAACGGCGAACGCCCTTCCCCCCGGTCACTGGGGGAAGGAGCGGGTCGCCGCCCGCGCAGGGACTGACCCCAACTCGGCACACTCCCCTCCCCAGCACTGATGATGAACATCCTTGAAGCTGAGGGAGGGCAGAGGCCGCAGCCCGGTTCGCTTCTCCCCGCCATCAAGCTAGAGGTCACCGTCTTGGGTGACCACCGGCGAGGGGATGCAGCCGGGCTGCATGATGAAAATCCTTGAAGCCGAACGATGGCTGAAAGGTACCAACTTCCTCGAAGTTGCGTCCCTCCGACGACAAGACGGAAGGATTGCGGGCGTCCCCCATCCGGGGGCTCGGAAGGTGGAAAGACACGGTGCATAAGGGAGCGCGAAGATATGGTTGTCTTTCAAGGGGGTCACCCTCCTTTTAAAGGCGACCCTCCCTACTTGCGTCCTCAGCCGTCACGGGCTGAGTCTTCTCCAACACGCTCCAAGGTCCTCCCCCTACGACACGGGGGCTGGGCCCCACGCGTCATGCAAGCTGGTCCAGGGCAGAAGGAGCCAAACCGTCGCGCGCAGGGCATGCAACTGCCCAGCGGTTACAAGCATTCCTCCACTTTCGCCCAGACCAGCGGGTGAAAGGATGGACAGCCATGCAGGCGACATGCAACCGCGCCAAGTGGGCGCGCCCCTCCGACTTCCAATGCACCCAGCATGGAGGCCCAGGCCCACACGTCATGCAACCGGCGCGCCGGTTGCTGCGTGCGAGCAACTGCACCGCCACTCGCGCCACTACCGCGCCTCCTCGACTGCGGAACCAGAACCGCGACTCGAGGCAGCCCCGCGTGTGACCCAACAGTGCCAGCCAAGCGCATTGGTCACGGGCCGGTCAGCCGCGGGAGAAGGCGCAACGGTCAATGCAGCCAAAAATGGGCCGACAGTAATGGCGGTGGTAGGCGGGCAGGAGCAGCGGTCACGTCGTCAGCCAAGCTTACGTCCCATCCAGGGGCGGCGAGAGAACCCTCTCTCATGGCGTGAAGATGGCGCGCCCGTGTTCCGTTCCTCGAACGGCTCGCACACGCGCAACGGCCGCCTCGCGAACTCGCCTCGTCGCATTAACTCCGCGGCGGGACAGGCGGCGCCTCAGGCAGGAGAAGCAAGCGACGCTTCGCCTTCGCCATAATGACCACATCGAAAAAGGTACGCCACGTCATTCGATTTCGTATCCTTTTCCTTTTCCTCTTTCTCTCTCTTACAACAGGGACCGGGAAAGGGGATACCCCGAGAAGGATCCTTCTCCGTGAAGGAAACAGGCCCCGAGCCTCCCTACTGATCAGAGGTTCAAAGGCTGGCCCCTCGGAGGGGTTCAACGGCCGCCTCAGAGCGATTGGGTTCTGCGCCCACTACTGGTCAGAGGTTCGATGGCCGGCCCCTCGGAAGGGTTCAACAGCCGCCTCAGGCCACTCGGGCTCCGCGCCCACTACTGATCAGGGGTTCGTAGGCTGGCCCTCGAAGGGTTCACAGTCGCCTCAGACACAGAGCGAGGGATGACCCTGAGTACGTTCGATACATAACCAAGGCTCGGGCTACGCTCCCGAGGTACCCTAGGACATTTCTGAGACCAGCGGGAACGATCTTGTAACGAAATCCCATCAGAGGGAGGCATCGAGCCCTCAGACCCCGTCAAAAGGGGACCGGGTCCGGCAGATCACCCGCAGGTACTTTTGGAGCGCGCCTCCGGGCCTCTAGCCGACCCCTAACAAATGGGGCACGGGCGTCCACTCGGATTACCCGCCAGCAGCTCACCGGAGACACCATGTTCGGTGCCCTCCGAGGGCAACATGGCGCTTTCCCCCCTCCTCCTTGCGGAAAGGCGACGCAGGGGCGTATGTAAAAAAGTCGAGTCTGTCCTTGACCGTCCTCTCGCCCTGTGCAGAGGCTCGGGGGCTGCTCTCGCAAACCCGGCTCCGGCGAAACCGTTGACAGCGTCAACATACCAGCCCGAGAACTTGGGACCCGACCGTGCACCCGGGCTACGGCCAGCTCGCATGAGGGAACAACCAGACTAGCCGAAGTGTTGTGAAACGCACTAAGACCTCGAAGGAGTCAAACTACTCCTCCGAGGCCTCGGGGGCTACACCCGGCGGGTGCGCTCGCGCGCACCCACCGGAACAAAATGCAACCAAAAAAGGTTGGTCCCCTTGCAAAAAAGTGCGGCAAAAGACTCCAAGCGAGTATTAACACTCCCTTCGAGGCTCGGGGGCTACTGTCGGGGACCATAATTAGGGGTACCCTCAAGGCTCCTAAATCTCAGCTGGTAACCCCCATCAGCACAAAGCTGCAAAGGCCTGATGGGTGCGATTAAGTCAAGGATCGGTCCGTTCGAGGGACGCGATCACGCCTCGCCCGAGCCCAGCCTCGGGCAAGGGCAGCCGACCCCGGAGGATCTACGTCTCGCCCGAGGACCCCCTCCAACAACTGACACACCTTCGGCTCGCCCGAGGCCCAGTCTCCACCGAGAAGCAACCTTGGCCAAATCGCCACGCCAGCCGACCAAATCGCAGGGGCATTTAATGCAAAGGTGGCCTGACACCTTTATCCTGACGCACGCCCTCCAGTCGACAGAGCCGAAGTGACCGCAGTCACTTCGCCGCTCCACTGACCGGTCTGACAAGAGGACAGCGCCGCCTGCGCCGCTCCGACTGCTGAGCCGCTCAACAGAGTGAGGCTGACAGCAGCCAAGTCCGGCCTCAGGCGTCATAGGAAACTCCGCTTCGCCCGACTCCAGGGCTCGGACTCGGGCTCAGCCCCGGAAGACGACGAACTCCACTTCGCCCGACCCCAGGGCTCGGACTCGGGCTCAGCCCCGGAAGACGACGAACTCCGCTTCGCCCGACCCAGGGCTCGGACTCGGGCTCAGCCCCAGAAGACGATGAACTCCGCTTCGCCTGACCCCAGGGCTCGGACTCGGGCTCAGCCCCGAAGGACGACGAACTCCACTTCGCCCGACCCCAGAGCTCGAACTCAGCCCTGGCCTCAGCCGACGGTCTCCGCCTTGTCCGACCCGGGGGCTCAGACTCGATCTCGACCTCGGAGGAGCCTCCACCTCGCCCAACCTAGGGCACGGACCGACCACGTCGATAGGAGGCGCCATCATTTCCCTACCCCGAGCTGACTCAGGCTACGGGGAACAAGGTCGGCGTCCCATCCGGCTCGCTCCACTATACGAGTAATGATGGCGCCCCGCACGCTCTATGACGACGGCGGCTCTCAGCCCCCTTACGGAAGCAAGAGGACGTCAGCAAGGACTTGATAGCCCCGACAGCTGTCCTTCCGCCAGGCTCCAGTGCTCCTCCGACGGCCACGACACCACACGAACTGGGTGCCAAAACCTCTTCGGCTGCCACGATGGCATGTACTTAGGGCGCTAGCTCTCCTCCGCTAGACACGTCAGCACACTGCTACACCCCCATTGTACACCTGGATCCTCTCCTTACGCCTATAAAAGGAAGGTCCAGGGCCCTCTTACAGAGGGTTGGCCACGCGGGGAAGGACGGGACGGCGCTCGCGCAGGACCGCTCGCTCCCTCCTGCGTGGACGCTTGTAACCCCCTACTGCAAGCGCACCCGACCTGGGCGAGGGGCTAACACGAAGGCCGCGGGTTCCACCTCCCACACCTGTCTCCCTCCGGCTGCTCTCCCCCCTTCGCGTTCCGCCTCGCGCCGACCCATTTGGGCTGGGGCACACGGCGACAATTCACTCGTCGGTCCAGGGAACTCCCGGGTTTCGGGACACCGACAAGTATACTGTCACAGGAAGTTTCGGCTTTAAGATGAAGGCGTGCATGGTATGAAAAAGCGTGATCTGAAGAAGGATGGATCGACTCCGAAGCTATGGTTGGAGAAGCTTCGGCTTAGCACGAGGACGATGATGGAGAATGAAACCGACCTAAAAGGAAAAGACCGCTTAGTCATCGACAGCTTACCTTTTGGTTAACAGTAAATGTCAGGGACATAAATGTAATTTTGCCCGGGCTGCATCTTGTGACTATAAATAGATGAACAGTAACACCGTGCTGTTCACGCTGACTTGTAATCACTTGCACGTCACTCTCGAATTTTTACCTTTTGTCAAGCCGAAGGTACAAATGTAATTTAAATGTCATTGATATTTGTTCATAATTATATAATGACAATGTGAATAATCTGATGATTTAAAATGATTATTCATGCTCTTTCTGCTTTTTATATGTTCATATCTTTGGATATTGAAATGACGAAGGTATGTCCTTTGTAACTTTCGTCTAAAAATTATTATATCCGAAAGAAAATAATGTTACGAAGGACGAAGATTTTTAATTATTAATATTTGTATTGCTATGTTTTTGATCTATATCTTTTAAAAACAAGAGACAACAGGAGAGATAGCGGAACCATCACACCAGGTAGAGACGTGCATGCTCTTTCGGTCTCAGGGAAGCTGTTGTTGTGACTAGATTACTCAGGCGTCGTGTGCCAACTTGCAACACACAAAGCAGCGAGCAAGATGGACGGTGACGGACAGATGAATGTTTTATTTTGTGGTGGCACGGAAAGCGACATTGCATGCGTGGTTTTGAAATATCTGGGTGGAACAAGTGATCCAGAATTACAGCAGGACCGTGGCTAGGGTAGAGCCACGCCTCTGCGCAGCTGGTTGTTGGTGCTTTGTGTTAAGTAACCGTAGTTAGGGTTATGTGGACAAATAACTGTTTTGCCTCTAAGGAGTCTCATATCTCTATATAAGAAACCTGTACACCTCCTCATAATAAAAAAGAAAAACAGGCCAGAGGCTCAATCCTACATCCTATGTCTCGTGTGTTTTTTCTGTCGTGCTTATAGAAAGGGAGACGGGTACTCTACAGCATCTTGCGTCTGTACTGCTGATGGGAGAGAAGAGAGCGGATCTGGTGATGCATAGTAACGTAGTTCTCAACACGTTATCAGCATGCTCTACCTTGTCGTTGCCGCGAAATCAGATCTATATCAACTCTCCGTCAAGCCGGCAGGTCTTCGGCCTAGCCGAACTGTCCTACGCGACAGGTTTCAATTCCTCTACGCCAAGAGGTATTCTTTTATGTTCTTCTTGATTTATATCGATCAATCGGAAGTGCAACAGCCACACGCCATCACCGAGGTCCGAGCCCACGCCATGAGGCGTTACTTGTTATGGTACGCCATTGGCCTACCACCACCAGGCACCAACCAATAGCCAGGAGGCGAAGCCGCTGTTCCCTCCATGGCGCCCCACCGGCCGTCGCACTGCACTAGCGCGCGTGCGCGCACGGCTCGCCTGCAGCTTGCCGCTAGCCCACCTACAACCCTGCATGGTTGTCGCCGGAGGCCTGTGGTTCGATCCTCCCAAAGTAGGGGGTGAAAACGGGTCGGGTATACCCGCCGGGTACCGGATACTGATAGTGCAAATACCCGTTTTTTTGGATATGGATTCGGGTATTTTTATATTCGGGACGGATACGGGTAATACCCGGATAGTGCTTCTTCGGATTCGGGTCGGATATAGAGCAAGTACTATCTGGTAAATACCTGGATATTCAGGTCGGATACGGGTACCCGTTTTTTCTTTTTCTGTATAATAATATAGTTATAAAATCATAACTTTTACATATGAAATCGGATGAAGATAAAGTTTATATGAAAATTATAGAGCTCGAAGAGATCTATAACTTTGTAGTACAACACATTTTTGTTTAAACATATATTTAGGCCAAAATCATTGAAATAATGTCTAAATTTATATCAAATTAATAGACTTTATCATTTTCATGTGGGGACTTAAGATTATATCCATATGGGAACTTAAGATTATCATTTTATAAACTATTTATTAATATTGGTAACTTATTTGCAATTTTCGGTCGATGGTACAATATTTTTATGAATTTAATTGTATTTTGATGATTTTCTATAACAAGAAATTAATAATACACCAAATAGCCTAAAAAACTCATGAATTTTTACGGGTATACAACATATATCCACATATAGTTCTCAAAAACATTTGGACTATAAAATCCACAAGATGTTGGTGTTTCTTTCATTCCACTCCTACTAATTGCGTGAGTTACACATGAAATCATTTCATGTATCGAAGTTTCAACATAATCAATATTGCACTTATCATTTTCATGTGGGAACTTGAGGTTATATTTGAATAGAATGTTTATTTATTTTGATAAGCTTTTTGAAATTTTGGTCAAAACTAGTGTATTTTATGAATTTTAATTATATTTTGATGATTTTATGTAGAAAGAAATTAATAATGTACAAATAACCTCAGAAATCCATGAAATTATACGAAAGTACAACATATGGCCACATATAGTTATAAAAAATAATGGGACCATAAAATCCATAGGATGTCAACGTTTCTTCTATTTTATTTCCAATTATTGTGTGTGTTACACGTGAAATCACTCTAAGTATCCAAGTTTCAACATAATCAATATTTCACTTTACCATTTTATGTTGGAACTTGAGATTATCTTATATTAAATGTTTATTAGTATTGATAATTTACTTGCAATTTCGTGGTCGAACAAGAATATTTTATAATAACCAATTAATGCATTATCCGATAAGTATCCGATATCCGATCAAATAATATCTGTATTCGTACTTATCCGCCCGGATAAATATCCGTTCCTTGTATCCGTATCCGTCTCGTTTCTAACTATTCGTATCCGATCCCGAATCCGTTTTAAATACATTAGGTAGCATACAGGATGAGCTACTATCCGTCCGTATCCGCCCGTTTTCACCCGTATCCCAAAGGCTGTTCGATGTCTCGCCGCATCGGTTATGACGGCTTGGTCTCGCATCATTGGACGTCTCTGTGTCACCGCCCCTGACTGACTGACTGTCACTATGCCTAGTCGGCCACCCCGCCGCGGCACAGCTCGCCCGCGTGCTGCCCCTGTAGCAGCCTCGCTAAGCACTACAAGAGAGATAGAGCAGTTGTGTCCTGTGTGTTTCATGCGCCAGGATAAAGAAAAAGTACCCGGTCAAAGCATACCAAGCGTGGCCACGACAAGGGTGGAGGAAAACACGGTCAGATCCAGACGCTGCGTCTGCAAGATCAAAATCGCATGCGAGAGAGCTATTATGCATATGTGTGTTCCTTGCGCCAGAAAAAAAAATGCCCCGTCAAAGCGGTTGGCTGGTTGCCGTGCATGCAAGTGGTTGCACCTCCTTGATGTGAAAGGGATTGGATAAGGCTATGTGTTTAGGACAAAAGAAATATAATTACGCGTGCTTTTCTATTGCAATTTCTATTTAAATTATTTTTTTCTGTCACAAATAATTAGTTAAAGAATGCATGTTTAAGCATGGGAAAATGTTTTCATGCATCCAATCTGTTTATGCTCATGCATTAATTCTATTATTATTTTTCTGCTTTATTTCTCATAGTAAATAATTAGCAGAAAATTATTAAAATACATGTGAAGGCACGCTACATTTTTTCATATCGCTCTAAATATTTGAAATGTGTTGAGCCATTGGACTCACATGGAGCGATTAAATGGTATAGTGGGTATCCGGACGCACCGAGGAGGTTGCGTTATTAATCGGCTGAGTTTTGGCATTGGCTAAGCATTGACTACGCCCTAGCAATACGATGTAGTATTTGTATCGTACAAACTTTGCTATGTCATGTGATTGCTATGTCACACTCTCGTTTTATCGGACCGCTCCCGTTGAGTCGAATCGCCATCGCCGAGTCACGTATTTATCGTATGCCCTGTAGGCACTGTCCGTCTGTCGTGATCATCAAGCCACAATTGTGCCTGTTGCGCATGTTGCATGGACTTATCGTGTACCCCGATTACCGAGCCATAATTGTGCATGTTGCGCTTATTATGAAGGCTTGTTGTGTTGTCGTAGCCCTAATGGACGCACACGCGTTGACACCAAACGCTAGAGCTTGTACTCACATGGATTGTGGTGGGTTGTTCAAGGTCTGGTAGTCACATTATGCGCAACCTTCATAAACAATTTTGTTTTCGCTCTATATTTTGTTTGATTGTGTTGTGTGGCATCATATATTTATATATATCGCCAAGTGGCCATAACAACTATATCAAATCTGGGAAATTAAATCAAAATACAATAAAACACAGATAAGTTAAATTTCTGCTCTCCTCATGCAAAAAGTTTTACCCGAAGTAACCTGAAGAAATTCGATATTAATGCATGAAAGGCTTTTGGCACAGAAAACGTCACAAATTGGGATTTTATTAGTAAGCAAAAAGACCTTACCAAATGATTTAAGACCGGAAATCTCAGTCATACATTGCTCAACCAGATGTTAGCACTTTGCTCTCTTTGTCGTTGAATGACATGAAGCAAACTATGAGTTAAAAGGACATGTAACCGCTAGCAACACGAAGTTGCGAGTATACTGAGAGGTTATTCTGAGAAAAATTGCACTGTCATTGTGTGTTCCCGTCGAACCACTTTGCTCGTCCTATCTAGGACCTTTTTATGCTGGTATTGCATACATCTCTCAAAATTGTAAATATTCCTAGTTGCTGAATTAACTCGGGATAGTCCTTTGACGAATATTGTATATACTATAACCAAAACAGTAAAGGTCAAACCTAGAGGGACATATAAATGGGGTTTATGTAGTAGAACTACATTGGATTTCACCCCATGACATGCTTACCATAACCTATATCTGATCTACCAGAAGTAAGAAGAGTAGAAAAATAACCATGAAATCCCACATCACCACAGAGCTTGAAGCTAAATTGGGCATTAATATGTCCTTGGTCCTTGGCACTAGAAGAGCCATAAGTCTTGATCACGAGATTGTAAGTGGTGATAATTTGTGATAAAAATATAAAGATCTTATGGAGGCCTGTTGCATTCTCCCTAGTCATGATGACTCCTTCATATGAGAGCAGTATTATCTGTTGTTGAAGACTAGTCCCAGATAGATATTGGTATTCCTTTTGCTCTTGCCAAGCAGTTATCTCCATTTGCATTGTCGAAAGCTTGGGAATCAGATGAATTATTCTAGATAAAATAAATTCTTGGCATTGTAAGTTCTATTCCAAAGCTTCTCTTTTTCGAACAATTAAGAGATCGACATTATGCTTTATAGAACAAGTTGGTACATAATATGAGGAGAAAAGTTTGTCCCGCTGGCAACTTATATCATAAATATTTGACTATTGTTAATAGTTCTCTCTCAAAATTATAATACCTAAAAATGTTGCATAAATCGATACCCAATTTCAGAGCGGTATGAGTAATTGGGTAAACCATGGGCAGTGATAAAAATGAGCTAGACTATACATCTCTGCATATAAAAATCTCTGCTTGGCGGCATTGGCTTGATGTCGTGCACTTTACTACCAATATATACGCACACATTTTCTATATGCCTGAAAGCACAACGCAACCAATGAATGTCCTTGTGAGCACTAGACCCTGATGGTCATTTTACTTGTTGATCTTAAGTCAACTACTTGCTCCAAACGACGAATGGTATGCATGAGCCCCTGAAGGACCCTTATGGATAAAATAGTGTTGCGCATATCAGTCTAAATCTTAATGATTGACTGCGCATTTGGTAATAATAACAATAAGTTTGTAGAATTGTAACCATGAAGCAACTTGTTGTTGCGTGTCTCGCTGGATATTGAGACTAACCCTTCATGTTGAAGGACAAATATGTAGTATTCATGCCGCTACATTAATCTAAGTCCACAGCTCACTGCATAAAACCCCTATCTGTAATGTGCATAAGATTTCCCAACTAAATCACCACAACAGCATACATTGCCCATAACTGGATGATTGTGGTTGGGGATTTTATCTCTATGCTTTTAGAACATCTCGGCATTAGGGGGAGGAATGCCTATATAGTGCAATGCCTCGATATTCTATTAAACGCACAAAAGCCAAACTGAACCTATCATTCGGTGTGTACTCATATGTATATGGAGTTTGCCAGAAATCGTTGAGGAGTAACCATATTGGTTTGAATGCTTCTACCTGATGTAGATGTGGATATACCCGAGATTAATATCATATCCACATTTGACTTATTGGCATTTGATCTATTCTTGGGGACGCCTGCGAATATGATCTATTGGCCTTAGTCAAAGCATATGTTCTGATTGCAGATTCACGTGGTCTGTGATAACTCTCCTCCGATTAATTCACCCTAATGGTCATTTGCCTCACGAAGAGGTTCATCTTGATGATGAAATTCCTAGCAATGCGCGCAATATCATTGTGCTGGGAATACGGAACAATGAATCTTTCGTTTTGCGAAATGACGGAGATCATTATTAAATGTGGGAGAAAAATATGTCGACACCTTTATTGCCCCTCTAGATTGCAAAAGGATCCAAAACAAAGTCCTAGGCATGAGTGCTTGAAGCTCTCTTATCGGGTCATTGATAAATGCAATCGAGGCTGAACCAATAATCGCAAAATGAAAGTCACAAGCTTGAAGTTCGGATATTTATGGCTACTATTGAAATAATGTGTGGTGAATGCGATGGTTCAAGTGGTCTTGTGAGAGACCCATCCCACATATGTGTTGAATAAACACTGTTCCGCTATGTAATATATCTAGCAAATGTCATGAACTAAAATATGCAGTTAATAGGATTCTGAAGATCCGTCATGATATCCTAGGAGGACCCATATATTTGAATTATAAATATGCAACATATAAATCTCGTACCGAATAATACATTCCTGACGAATGAACACTCTCCTATGTAGAGAGAATATCTCCTAGATGAGATTATAGTTCCTTAATGGAACCTTTCCAGAAGAAATAAAGTCTGTGTTAAACACTAAAGTTTGATAATCCCTATAAAGGGATAAAGACCCATACAGACCAGAAAAGGAATAAGATGAGGTACCAAAGGACTTGAAGTTCACCGAATAAGCACATGTGCATTCCATGAGTTTTACTCATGGTAATTTTCACTAGATGTGGAATTACGGTATCCTCTAAAGCCCTAATGGTAGAAACCTATAAGGTTTAGGTGTTACTAGCAAAATATCCCCATTGTGCTAGAATGACAGACTATAACGATGTATCTGATCGATGAAAAATCCTTGATGGATTACGATCTTTGATGGACTTTTATTACACCATCATAGATGTTGCAATGGATGAACGCCTAGAGCGATGTGTCCTATTTAGAATATGTACTATTGCAACTATATTATCCCCTAAATACTATTAAAGGACATGTTATTTGCTTTGCACAACTATGTATAAATTGTGGTGTAAGATATAAAATGATAGCACCCCAACCTCATCCATTATCGTTATTCCAGATGAACAATGAGACATATATCTTGAAGAATATGATTGAGTTATGAGGGATAACGACTTCGACAGATGTCATCGTCAGGGGGAGCGAATGCTTATATTTTTCACAATCATGAGACAATAAATGTCATATTCTATGCCCTGAAGGCGTGAGCTTGATGATCAATATTTGGACCTTTTGGGAACTTTCTATCAAATATATAGATCCAGTCGATCGAACACCATTAGTCAAAGTGGCTTATTTATATTGATACATGCACTTACCTTGTATATCCTAGAAGTGAGTAGATGTAAAGTTCCTGAAATAGTCCTTGCAAGGATATGCAATCCGTTTGCTAAACCCTTTATGTGCATATACTTCTAGAAGAAGATGTTTTGTCTTATTGATACGGTTTTGCAAGGATCAGGGGAGCACATTTCTAAAGTTAGCCCGTGTAGAAGATTCGATAGAATCTAGATCCGAGAGGATCAAAATTTGTCCCGATGATAGCTGTTGTACTCTTTTCCCTTGGTGAGTTTTCTTGAAGTTTCTCACATGAGGTTTTTAACGAGGCAACAAAATGCAAATGCAATTTGTACCACCATGCACTCTTTCTCCACATTTTTCCCACTAGGTTTTTCGGAGTTTTAACGAGGCATGTGTTGGACGCGGTATTCGCCCAAGGGGGAGTGTTAAGTAACCCTAGTTAGGGTTATGTGGGCAAATACCTGTTTTGCCCCTGAGGGGTCTCACATCTCTATATAAGGAACCTATACACCCCCTTATAATAAATAAGAGAAAGAGGCCAGAGGCCCAAGCCTACATCCTATGTCTCGTGTGTTTTCTTTGTCGTGCTTATGGAAAGGGAGACGGGTACTCTACAACTTCTTGTGCCTCTACTGCTGACGGGAGGGAAGGGAGCGGATCTAGTGATCTGTGGTAACGTAGTTCTCAACAATTTGAATATATAGTAGGCGATGCATGATGCATACACGGACGGACGGATCCGTACGTCTATGCGGCCGTGGTGAAGCCGCCCACTGCGCTGATGGCACGGCCCGACACTCCTATTTGCGACAACATGTGGGCTCTCCCCAAACATCACCGTCTCATACCACACAGGTACAAGTGGTATGGATAATTATTCTATCTAAATCCTAATTATATAGACATGGTATAGGAGTTTATATATCCATGTGGATACAGATAATTCGAAAATGATCTATGTGTGGATGCAGAGCACCAAAGTCTAATGGATATGGAGTATCCGATATTATAACACGGATTATCCGATGTTGAAAATTGGGGTTTGGCAAGTACATAGAAGACATAAAGTCGGCCGACAAATGATTGATTATTGCCTAAGTTATTTTGTAGTAGTACAAAAACTTATATTCGGCCACCCAAATCACCACCATTCGGCTTATTTAGTAGTAGTACCAAACATTACGACGTCTTTTTTATCCGGGCAATGAACGGATTTGCATGATCGCATCTACTGTTAAAAGTGCAGATTGCAGAGGACTAAAGGGCAGAAATTAAAGAAGCTTCTTCTAGTTAGTTAATTAAGCATCTATATTTTGTTCACTACTTTTATACTCGATGAACTTCTATTAAGTTTTGTTTGCTGCCAAGTATTTGACATAACGTAATACTATTCATTATTTATTACTATTTATTATTTATGAATTATGTTGATTGCTATAAAAAATAGACATAGAATGTAGACATGTATTATCCTATCTTTAAAATTCGCTTCTGCTGCAACGCCGGTTGTCAGGTACCTAGGAACGGGGTATCCATAGCAAAGGCCCACAACCTCTCTTCGACCTATCCACCAAACAAGACTGCGAGGCGAGGCGAATGACCAAGTCCCCACCAAGCAAGTCTGTGAGGCGGGGCGAATGACCAAGCCTCCGCCGAGCGAATCTGCGAGGCGGGGTGAACGATCAAGTCCTCGTCGAGCAGATCCACAATGAAGGAAGCCAGGTCGACGTTGTCGGCACACGACAGCCATGACAAGACGCAACATCACCAAACCACGTCCAGACTGTACATACATTACCAAAAGGTCTCTGGCAGACATGATGGAACATCACCACATGCTACCACAGATATACCCTCACTGACTCATGGGACTAGTCAACTCCGATCGCGGAGACGTCAACACCAGAGTCTCTACAGTGGCCCATACACGGGAAAGGACGATACAATACCTCATACCAGGTGAATAGCTACGTGTGTTGGATAGTGACGCAAGGAGTTTGACGGAAGATTGAGCTATACTAGACACAACCCTGAACCTCGCCGTAAGCCCACTTTATGGGACCCACCAGGTACAACAATGTTGTCACCGGGCAAGCAATAGTGATGGAGAGCGAACGGGGCAGAACGTCGTATCGGGAGCATGGTAGCGCACACCTCGCAGACGACACCAAGAGGGCTAGAGCGACCCAGGGGCAACAAGCCGAGGACTCCCTAGTTGAATATAAGTCCCAACTGTAAAGTCCACCCTTGAGATAGAAAAGGGTGGAACAATCTCCCTTCTACACATAAGCACATTGGTTGTTACATGCTCCTGGGCAATACAACTATTAGCACTATAGTGGACTAGGGCCTCGGCCTTAACCAGTAAAACCTTGTGTCTTAGTTCCTAGCTCGGATCCTCGTGATCCACCATTTAGAGTAAGTTCGCACTTGCATCCCCCACCGAACACAAATCTAATGTCACCGGTTTCTGAAACCACGACAGTTGACATGCCAGATAGGGGCTGCAAGCGTGCCAAAGCGACTTTTTTCACTCTGATGGCCAGCTATTTAGCGTTTGCCGGGGGCAAGACTTTCGCTCCCGGGAACCAGATCAACTTCGGCTCCCTCGACTTTCTCGCCCAAGAGACCAGTGAACTCCGCCTCGTTAGCCACAATGTGGCCAATGCCATATGCCCGGGGCCTAATCATTCCACCCGGACCAAGGCATAAAAATGACGCATCAAAAGGTGCGCCGCCGCCCTCAAGCAGCGGCGCCTCAACGCATTGCCGCTGCCGCTAAGCGGCAGACGGAAGCAATCCCACCATCAGCCATTATGCCCATCGTCAGTCGCCAACCTGCATCCATCCTCGACCTCCTCAAGGGCGACTAAAGCAGTGCCTCGACGGACCCTAGCTTGGACTCCGACGAGGCACAAAAAAGAGCCTGCTTCGTGGCCATGCCACCATGAGGCTACAATGGAGGGAGAGACTTGGAATCCCCCAACCAAGAAGAAGAATACCAGCGCCAGTGTCAAGCACACATCCTCGCCTGCAAGGCTGTCCTCTGACAGCAGGAGGAGGAGCTTGACGCACTTGTCGAGAGGTGAACGGGTCGTGCCTTCTCATAGTGTTGTGGCCTGTCTCCAAACAGCATCCTCACCCACGCTAGGCCGAGTTGCTGTACACCCGACCGGGCCACCGTGGAGCTAGGCCTGGGCATAAAACCCGATACCCGAATCCCGAACCCGAAAAACCCGAACCCGATAAGCCCGAACCCTAAAAACCCGAAATCTAATTTGGGTATAACCTCCCGGTACCCAAAATTTTATAGCAAATTTCGGGTTCAATTAACCGGTACCCGAATAGTTAACCGGTACCCGAATAAAACACTAGGCCTACCGACGCGTACATGCCCATTAGGTCTGGTGGGCTGCGGCTGCTCCATCTCCAATTCTCCATCCAACATGGCAACATCCCAGGCTGGTAGCACCATAGCAGCAGGCCAGCAGCCGCGTGTCCACATCCTAGGCTCCCAGCAGCCGCTGCCGTAACCTAGCAGCCGCCGTCGTCCACATCCCAGCAGCCGCTGCCGCCTGCCGTCTAACCTAGCAGCCGAGCGCCCGAGCGTGCCGAGTTGCCATCGACCGTCGCCCGTCGAACCGCACCGAGCGCCTAGCAGGCTAGCAGCAGGCAGTAGCCGCCAGCCCGCCATCCATCACCAGTTCCCCACTGCTCCGCGTTGTCCTGCCAGGCTGCCACTGTCGAGTGCCGACCACATCCCAGCCGTGGAGGCGCCCAGGCCGTGAGCCGCGGAGCACGGTGCACGACTGCACGCCCGGCCGCCCGCGACCTGTGCTCGCCTGCACCACCAATTATTTGAAGCCAACATTGAAGAACGGCACCAACATCAGAGGAATCTTGCAACATATGTGCTAAGTGCTCAGTGCTTATTTTTTGTTCTAGCAGATTTGATTAGTAGAAACAAGTCTTGGTCACGCAACAAGCATATGTGCAGTAACACAACAAACATAGAACTAGCGCAATTAGCACTACCTTTGCTTGTCATTTAGTATCTAATTTTCCTACTGAGTATGACAACAGATAAAAAACAGCTCGGGCACAATGAATATGTGCAGTATCCAACAATGAAGATTATTATTTCTTTAATAATAATTTTCCTACCTTTGTTCTAGCAGATTTCTTACTATGTGTTTCCTTTTTAATACTCCCTTCGTCCCAGTATATAAGGCGTAACCACCTCTGGTTCAAAGACCAAGAAATGCATTTAATTGTCTCTATATCACTGCATCGATATACGTATGCATAGAGAGAGCACGCCTTATATTGTGGGACAAGAATAAAAAGTGGTTACGCCTTATATCCTGAGACGGAGGGAGTAGATGCCTGAACCTGAAGACATATTGGACAAGGGCATGGAATCAGTGGGCACTGGCACTCTAGAAAATGATGAGACACAAACACAACCATCACAATCACAAGGGGCTACTGATCAAGAGGTGGTTGACCTTGACAAGAATTGTGCACAACATGAAAGGAAGAAGATGGCACCAAGATCAGATGTGTGGAACCATTTCACCAAGATCAAAGATGATAAAGGCATTATGATAGCTGCAAAATGCAAGTATTGCCATCGCAACATGAAATCGGACTCCAAGGGACATAGTACATCTGCCTTGAAGAGACACCTTCAAAGTTGCAAGCACAATCCTAACAAGTTTGAAAAAGATGGAAAGCAAGGATATTTACAAGCAATACAAGGGGAAGGTGTTTCTACTTGGAGGTTTGATCAAGATGCGCTTAGGGAGGCCTTCGCTGAGATGATTATTGAAGATAAGCTGCCTTTTGCTTTTGGTGAAAAGCCTGGCTTCAAGAAATTCATGTCTAAAGCTTGCCCACGTTTCCAAGCACCATCTAGAAGAACATGCACTAGGGACATAGTGTCCCAATTCTTTCGATAGAAAACCAAAGTAAAGTCTTTTTGTAGAGACTCATGTCAAAGAATTTGCTTGACCACAGATTGTTGGACTTCCCAACAACAAGATGGTTATATGGTAGTGACTGCAACTTTTTATAGATGAGGGTTGGAATTTGCATAAGAAAATCATTGGATTTTTAAGGTTAAGGGACACAAGGGAGAAGATATTGAAAAAGTTTATTGAAATGCCTGACTGAATGGGGATTGGAGAGAGTTATGATGATAACAGTTGATAATGCATCAACAAATGATACTGGTATTGCTTATTTGAAGAGGCACCTAGGAAGAACCCACATAGCAAAAGACAACTTTCTGCACATGAGGTGTGCTGCCCATATTATTAACCTTATTGTGTGAGATGGTTTGAAAGAAGTGGACATCTCAGTGAAGCGTGTTAGAGGTGCTATTAGATATATCAAAGATGGGACTTCAAGATTGGTTAAGTTCAAAGAAATTGCTGAGGAAGAGGGGTTGAACACCAAGGCATTTCTAAAGCTTGATGTCCCAACTAGATGGAACTACACCTATCTCATGCATTGGGGAGTTTGGCACACAAACAATAAGGAGAACGAGTATGTGCAAGAGATGGAGTTGGAGAAGGAGAGGGGAAAGGCGAGGGGAAAGGGAAAGGAGAAGGATAAAGAGAACATTAATCTACTCATTTTTGTTGCAGCTTTTCTTGATCCAAGATACAAATTATCTATGTATATGAAGATTATTGTTGAGGAGATATTTGGTGAGGATAGGGGCCAATTAGTTTGGGCAGCTATTAACTCTTGTGTTCGTGAGCTGTTTGAAGAATACAAAAATATTTATGCTCCAACTGAAGTAACTGATCCTAGTGAAGCAAAGGGTGGTAGAGGAGGCAAACTTAGAGAAGTAATTGCCAAGAGGATGAAAATGACCAACTATTCTAGTAGCACAACAAAGTCAGAACTTGAAAAGTATCTAACTGAAGAGACTGAAGACACTGATACAAAGATTGACACACTTTTTTGGTGGAAGGTAAATGCACACAGGTTTCCTGTTTTAGCTCACATGTCCCGTGATGTGCTTGCTATTCCTATCTCAACAGTGGCTGCAGAGTCTGCTTTTAGCATGAGTGGATGTATCTTAGATGACTTCCATACATCACTAACTCCTTTCATGCTGGAGGCACTTGTATGTACCCAAGACTGGTTGAGAAGGACTACTCCAATCAACATCCAAGAGAATATGGAGGATTTAGCCATGATTGAAGCAGGTATAGTCAGTATTCACCATTGTAGTGTACGTAATTGTTATATTAAGTTATTAACTACATCTTTGACTAGTTGAATTCATTTTATAATAGATTTAATTGAAGAATTTGGTGAGAAAGGAAAAGGGAAAGAAAATCCTACCACTTCTAAGTCTCAAGCAACGCCAAGCAGCAGTAGATGCCCTCCCTCTAAATCTATGAAAGAGCTACTACTTAAGGTTTGAAAGCACTTATGTTTTACTTGATCCTTAATTTCTTTGTGTGCTAGTGTGCTACTGCTTACTTCTATGAGCAAAATGGTTATTGGCTACAAATATTGGAGGATTGGAGCCAAGTAGTCTATGGAGGATTGGAGCCTGGAGGTTGCAGTGCAGCACTTTCTTTGCTTGAAATTTTAATTTTGCATGTCGCATCGACAAATAATGGCACTCACATGATAACGACAGTCGTGCTGTCAAGTGTCAACAGTCAACTGATGCTCGGAGGTTGTAGCTTACAAGTTACAAGGTCTATGGAGGATTGGCTACAGTTATTGGCTTATTAGTTATTACTTGAGAGTTGTGTGAGCTGTGTGACTTGACAGTTGAGAACTTGAGAGTTGAGACTGTATGTGTGATTTGTGAACATGTTTGTGAATCTGTCCTAGCTGTCTGTAGCATTTTATTGCTTGTATGTTGATTTGTGAACATGTTTGTGAATCTGTCCTAGCTGTCTATAGCATTTTATTCCCTGTACCTGTGTTTTATTGCTACTGTCTTAGCTGTGTTAAATGGATTTATTTCCTGTTTGTAGCTGTCTGGATTTATTGCCTGAAAATAAATTTTATTGTTGTCTGCAGTTTAATCGGCTAACTGTACATTACCCGAACCCGATTTTTTGAATACCCGAATTTTTGGGTACCCGAAAAAATCAGGTCAAGTTCGGATTCGCCTGTTCAATACCCGAATTAATTAAAACCCAAACAACTAAACCCGAATTTTCGGATATACCCAAATGTCCAGTCCTACGTGGAGCTACTGGACCGCCTCCTTAGGCAGGCCAGTTAATGCAACGTGGGCCAATGCCTACTGCCACACCGGCAGCTGGACCGCCGCGCCGCTTGGGCCTCCCGGCCGCTCCTACTGCACCCGTGGGCCACGCGAGCTCGCCCGCTGCCTCGGGCCTCGGTGCGTGGAGCCACCCTCGCGGGTCAGCAGTCCTGCACTACTGTCAGCAGTGTCTTCTTCTTCAGTCCATGGATCGTTCATGGTGCAATGCTGACTGTCTCTGCCTGCAGCTACTTCGACAACTACGGCATCATCATGAACACAAAAGGACATATTGTAGTAGCCACAAATAACACGTACTAGAGCAGAGCTTGCACAGAACTGCAAGAAAGCAAGAACCATATCATTAATCCATCATGAACCCCTGGTTCTAACATACATTGAATAACTCAAAAAAGCCACTGCTAAATAAGAACTGAGGCTCCTGAACCAAATACTTGAAATCTGCTTTTGTGTACCAGATACTCTTGTTGTGCAGGTGGTGCTTGTGGGCGGACTGGATTCTTTTGTCATTGTGATGGATGAAAACATTCTTATTAGGACGGTGCCCTAGAAGGGAATTGGTTGATCAAGGAGCATGGATATCCACTCTTTCAGTAACTTCGAATCCGTGTATCCGTCTATCTCCTTGTACATTGTCTCCATCATCCGTGCAAGGTTAATCACACGGATAAGCAATGAGGATGGTATTGAAGTCCAAGTGAGGTACTCATGATTCATACTCTTCCATGCTTGCTCTACTGAGTTCCACAGCGCATCGCTTGCTTCTTCCTTTGTTGTCTTGTACTGTTTCATGTAGCAAGTTACGGCTGTAGCAACATTGTCTCTCTCTGTTTCAAACTATGAGAAGATTTGGTTTAGAACATCTGGAAGAAAAAAAACTAAAAGGATGTCTGATTCTATCATGGTGTGTATTATATATATAGGTGTTGTAGCAGAAAATTAATTACCTCATGGGCAACAATGTCATCCATGAGCCGAGATATAATACATGAATCCTTGACAATTTGTGGAAATCTTGACATCCACTTCAGAATTTCTTCTGTAACGTTCTCCTCAAAGACAACAAAAGCTGTGCAATTAATCCCCCAGTAGAAGCATGTAATGAGCGTGACCTTCAGATGCTCCTCTAAAGGTGGAATGTACTTGGTGTCTCTCCAGCCAATTTCAGTCACATAGCCTTTACATACTTCATTGATCTATATATCCCAAAAGATAAACAAAATGGAAAGGAAACATTATAACAGATTGGCTTTCTGAGTTGGAATATATATGCAAATACACACAATTACAACATTGAACGGCACTTGTGGCTAGTCCTTGGTACACCATCTCAATGGAGTCAACATTTTTGTGAAGGAATAAACTACTTATTTATATGAATCAAATAAGATTTCATGGATTCAGATCATAGATGGTAGACGTACCATGCATGGTCATACTTATCTGGGTAAAAATCTGATATAATCCAATTAAGTATCAATGTTCTCAGTTTTATACATTACTACTTGAAATAAGCTAAGCTAAAGAATTGTAGTAGAACCCATATGCAAAACTTAAATATTTATAAAAAACAAAAAAGACACACAAATAATAATGCTCACGCAAAAAATAACAAAACTATTAAAAAACCATACAATATCTCTGATAAAGTTGACATTCCTTCTTCCTATGTCCTTTGGAAGTGCATTCTCGATTTCAATCATAGTACCGAACATGAAGCGAGCAAAGTCACTGTAGCACTCATTGAGTCCCTCAGCTTCCTTCATGTCCCACCTATATATAGGAGTGTTCATTAAAAGAATTCAAGATAAAATCATATTTTGGATAGTAATACACTTCCAAAAACATGTAATATAAAAATCTTTTTTTTTAAAAAAAAATGAGGTTAATTGAGCAATTTTGTTTGAGATGCAGGACAACAATTGTCTTACTGTATTATTATTATTATTAGCATTTGATTATTCAAAAAAAACATACCTCTGCATCACATCAGCGAATGGTTGTAGCTCTTCCCATATGCCATAGTTGTCAAAAGTGTCATCATATGGTGTAATTGTTGCTATAAACTTCGCTAGCAACTTTCTAGCCTTGGCATATTGCGGTTCATAGTATACTCCTAATGCCCAAAAATAGGCTTCTGTCGGCCTATGTCTCGCGTAGAATAGTTTTCGTGGGGAGTCTAAGCCATGGTACCACCTTTATGCATGATAGAAGAAAAAAAAGTTGTGTTATTGGAAATCTATTTCTCAATTCAGATCTTTTGGAAATATATATATCTATCCTGCAATGTACAAAGTTATCAAAAAAATAAAAAAACACTACGACTTGCAATGCACTTACTCGCATATTTCCTTGACTTCCTCACGATGAATTCGCTGGAGCAAGTAGAAATCTAGTTTTGCGAGCTCAAGTATCATTTCATCGCAATCCTCTTTATCCTCTTCGTATAAGGGGATGTATAGTCTTGCCTCCAATCTCTTCATCCTTCGGAAAGATGGTGTTCGAAGCGCATGCCGTACTTTATCTGCTAGCGGCTTTTCAAGATGGCCAACCATTGATCTTAGAAGGCTTGTAGTTTGCCTTTGAGCTTCGGTGAGGAACTGTTCAGTTGGAGTGCCTAGATGAGCTGCCTCGTAGAGTGCAAGCAACGCTCGCACATCACTTTTGATGTTGGCATTTAGCTTCCGTTGGTCGTCCATGAAACTTTGAAATACATCTAAAATAATAATAGTTTTATTTTTAATTATTAGTTCTTTGTTTATGAAACATGATTTTTGATTTTGTTTGTACGCAGGGGGGGGGGGGGGGGAAGGTTTGTAGTATATATTTACCACAGGACATGCAGTACCGCTCTTGCCTCAGTAACCAGAATTGGAGGGATATTTCATGGAAGCTTTCATTGCTGAACTCCATGGAGTTGAGCTTTTGCAGTGACGCGTGGATCTCGTCCTGGAGATGGTAAGAAACTCCGAGACGCTGAACTGCATCGATTAGGTTCATTTCAGCCAAGGGATCGTCGTGCTTTCCGGTCAATCTCTTCTTCGCTTCCTTGATTAGTACATCGCGTCTCTCTTTCATCCATTCCGACGACTTCTCTAATTGTAGTAGTATATATGATTTAATTGGAACGCACCGTTTTGATTTGAGACCAAGGAAGCTATGGTGAAAAGTAATGCAAATACGGTTGTTCCAAAAGAATAAAACATGATGTCGACTAGTGCTGGGAATATGGGCCGGACTTTTTGACCCACTACGAGCACGACTTAAAAATAGAAGCCTAAAGCAAGGTCCAACACGAAATAATATAGATCTAGCTTTAAATTCTGGCCCGTTAGGCCTCTGTCATGGCCCGCACACATAGGCCGGGCTTGGACCAGCACCACAGTATCCAATGTAGCCTATATTATTTAATTTCTTTAATTTAGTAAGCTATAGAATTTATATTGTTGCAATATTTAAATTTTATGTGGTTAAATGATACTAGTATTGTCTAATATCTTTAATTTAGTAAGATACGTACTTTATATGGTTGTAATTTTTAGATTTTATATAATTAAAATATATAGACTAGATTTAGACCACTATTTCTACACCAGACCTAAAAAAAATTTGGACGTTCTTGCCCATACCAATTTATACAATGTACTAGGTAAGTACACGTGCGTTGCAACGGAAAAAATAGTGTAACAATAACATATATATATATATATATATATATATGGCTATATGTTGTGTTGTTAATTAAAATTAAGTTGTATCTGGACTTTGTAGTGTCAAGTGGTTGTAACCTTGAAGGCTGAAAATTGATGTTGTTCTTGATCCTAACCATGCTCCAGACTTGCTTGCCAGGTTCATTTGTAAGTTCAAAATTATAGACCAAAATTAGGTGAAAAGACCAGCTGAATGGAAATTTTCTTTTCCCAGTAAACTGCATATTTGCCTTCGCCTAACTATCCATTGTTTTAATCTCTATATAAGAACAGTCATGCGAAGTTTGTCTATTAAAAAAATCCATCGCTATAATAACAATACCTTTTTTGCTGCTTTAGCATTATTATCCATCAATCCTTCAATTCAGTGTTGTATCTTGATGCCTGAGGGTAGAAAGAACGATCTTCGTTGCACCCAGTAGTCTTGATTGAAAGAAGTGTATACAGTATACTGCTGCACTTCTCAGAATTTATGGACATTTCTATGAACCTGAAAAAACATAGTTGATCATTATTGAGAACAAATGGCATATCAGAATTGTTGCTACCCTATTATTTGAGCATAATGACGTAGTCACATGGATGCAACTTGCGAAACGATTTTGAGCCAAGCCAAGCCTACTCCTTCAGCTCGTTGAGTGGAGACGACAGTGGTTTCTAGGCGAGCGGACGATGCGAGCGCATGTGGCGACGACTGGTTGGGGGCCGAAGGACGCGAACATGCGAGGGGGCCGGGCGGAAGACGCAGACGATGGCGTTTTCTAGGCAAACGGGTGAGGGTATCGAGTGCAGGTCGATTAGGAAGAAATGCATGGGGTTTTCTATAAAAGGATGACGCAGGACGACCGCTAAACCGTCGTTGGATTTCTATGCACTTAAAGAGAATTAATCCACGTAAGCTTCATAATAAACAGTAATGCATAGAAAAATAATATGTTTCTAAAATTCTAAACCATCGTTGGATGATCTAGAACAAAAATAGATGTCTCTGTTCAAAAATGTGGTAACAATATTTAAAATTGGTTAAAATATTCAATTACCACAAAATTTCTGAATTCTATGCAATTTAAACAATAATTAATCCACGTTGGTTTCATAATCAACTGAAAATTGCATAAAATCAATAAAGTACCAAAGTACGCAGCGGAATAAAAATAGTCCATAAATTCTCTGTAATTTGTTAGATCTAAAAAAATATTTCTGTTTTTCCTGAATTTTCTATACTATTTTTCTGATTTCTTTTTCAGTTTTCACTATTTCTAGGAATAATAAAAAAATCGCTGGAAAAAAATTGTTGTCCATGTGTCACACCCGGGTTTTAGGGGTCCAAAGCCCAGGCGCGGACATAAACACTAGGTGTGCTGGGACCAAGTCTCACACATATGATGCATAGTGGCACAGGATCGAATGTCACATCTTTACTATATAACAGGAGTTCTATACAAAATAATTAAATAATTACATCATATGAGGAAACGATCCAGCAACCCAAAGTTGACTCGGAGACGACGGCCTAGACCACTCACGAACTCATCACAGCATCCTCCACGCGCCTCATCCTGTGGTACCTGCTCTTGACCTGTGGGGGGTGAGACAGCAAGAGTGAGCTCACATACGTTCATCGCTCAACAAGTTGTGGGGAATAATGTGAATGAACTCGCCAAAGGTGGGAGTTCATGTGAAGTGTAAGGCTTACCAAAAGAGGATGGTTAGAGCTAAGCATTGCTTTTAAAGTTGGTCAAAATTTTATTAGCAATTACTAAGTATAAGTAAATACCAACCCAATTAAGTAATAGAATAGAAGTAACAACATCACCTGCGATGCAATGCATATGACAAATTGAATTTAAGTTCCATAAATTAATCATGTGAGGGTCTGAGCTGCTCATGACCGTGAGCACGGCTAGTATACCAGTTTTACACTCTGCAGAGGTTGCGCATCTTTACCCACAAGTCATGTTACCTGATAGTCGCCTAGAGGGGGGGGTGAATAGGGCGAAACTGAAATTTACAAATATAAACACAACTACAAGCCGGGTTAGCGTTAGAAATATAAACGAGTCCGAGAGAGAGGGCGCAAAACAAATCCCAAGCGAATAAGCAAGTGAGACACGGAGATTTGTTTTACCGAGGTTCGGTTCTTGCAAACCTACTCCCCGTTGAGGAGGCCACAAAGGCCGGGTCTCTTTCAACCCTTCCCTCTCTCAAACGGTCCCTCGGACCGAGTGAGCTTCTCTTCTCAAATCAAAGCCGGGAACAAAACTTCCCCGCAAGGGCCACCACACAATTGGTGCCTCTTGCCTTGATTACAATGGAGTTGTGATCTCAAGAACAAGTGAGAAGGAAAAGAAGCAATCCAAGTGCAAGAGCTCAAATGAACACGACAAATCACTCTCACTAGTCACTAGGGCTTTGTGTGGAATTGGAGAGGATTTGATCTCTTTAGTGTGTCTAGAATTGAATGCTAGAGCTCTTGTAGTAGTTGAGAAGTGGAAAACTTGGATACTATGAATGGTGGGGTGGTTGGGGTATTTATAGCCCCAACCACCAAACTTGACCGTTGGCTGGAGGCGTCTGCTCGATGGCGCACCGGACAGTCCGGTGCACACCGGACAGTCCGGTGCCCCTGCCACGTCATCACTGCCGTTGGATTCTGACCGTTGGAGCTTCTGACTTGTGGGCCCGCCTGGGTGTCCGGTGCACACCGGACATGTACTGTTTGATGTCCGGTGCACCGGTATGGGCAAGTCTGACGTCTGCGCGTGCATTAAATGCACCGCAGGGAGCCGTTGGCGCCGAAGAGAGTCGTTGCTCCGCTGGTACACCGGACAGTCTGGTGCACACCGGACAGTCCGGTGAATTTTAGCGGAGCGGCTGCCACGCAAACCCGAGGCTGGCGAGTTCCGGAGACCGCGCTTCCTTGGAGCACCGGACATGTCCGGTGCACACCGGACAGTCCGGTGAATTATAGCGCGCCGGCTTCCGAGAAATCCCGAGAGTGAAGAGTTGGAGTCTGAGTCCCCTGGTGCACCGGACAGGTACTGTTCACTGTCCGGTGGCACACCGGACAGTCCGGTGCGCCAGACCAGGGGTGCCCTCGGTTGCCCCTTTGCTCCTTTATTGAATCCAAAACTTGGTCTTTTTATTGGCTGAGTGTGAACCTTTTACACCTGTATAATCTATACACTTGGGCAAACTAGTTAGTCCAAAGATTTGTGTTGGGTAATTCAATCACCAAAATTATTTAGGACTTAGGTGAAAGCCTAATTCCCTTTCAATCTCCCCTTTTTTGGTGATTGATGCCAACACAAACCAAAGCAAATATAGGAGTGCATATTTGAACTAGTTTGCATAATGTAAGTGTAAAGGTTGCTTGGAATTTTAGCCAATATAACTACTTACAAGATATGCATGGAATGTTCCTTTCTTATGTAACATTTTGGACCACTTTTGCACCACAAGTTTTGTTTTTTTGCAAATTCTTTTTGTAAATCTATTTCAAAGATCTTTTGCAAATAGTCAAAGGTAAATGAATAAGAGTTTGTAAAGCATTTTCAAAGGTAAATGATATACCATTTTTGAGATACTACTTTCCCCCTTTTGAACACAATAGGGATACCAAATGATAAATACTTTTGGAAAGCACTAAGTTTTTGAAATTGGTGGTGGTGCGGTCCTTTTGCTTTGGGGTCATTTCTCCCCCTTTTTGGCATGAATCGCCAAAAACGGAATCATAAGAGCCCTCTGAAGTAATTGCTTCCCCTTTGGTCATAAGTAAATGAGTTAAGATTATACCAAAGACGAAGTCCGGTCCTTTTGCTTTTGAGCTTTTACTCTCTCCTCCAAGGATGAAGTCCTTTTCTTTAATGCTCATTTCTCCCCAAGGAATAGAGAGTTGCTTGGAGTGATGGCGAAGCATGAGTTACGGAGTGGAAGCCTTTGTGTTCGCCGAAGACTCCAATTCCCTTTCAATATACCTATGACTTGGTTTGAAGTAGACTTGAAAACACATTAGTCATAGCATATAAAAGAGATATGATCAAAGGTATTCAAATAAGCTATGTGTGCAAGCTAGCAAAAGAAATTTCTAGAATCAAGAATATTGAGCTCATGCCTAAGTCTGGTAAAAGATTGTTCATCAAGTGGCTTGGTAAAGATATCGGCTAATTGATCTTTAGTATTAATGTAAGAAATCTCGATATCCCCCTTTTGTTGGTGATCCCTAAGAAAATGATACCGAATGGCTATGTGCTTAGTGCGGCTATGCTCGACGGGATTGTCGGCCATTTTGATTGCACTCTCATTATCACATAGCAAAGGGACTTTGGTTAATTTGTAACCGTAGTCCCGCAGGGTTTGCCTCATCCAAAGCAATTGTGCGCAACAATGACCTGCGGCAATGTACTCGGCTTCGGCGGTGGAAAGAGCGACCGAATTTTGCTTCTTTGAAGCCCAAGACACCAAGGATCTTCCCAAGAACTGACAAGTCCCCGATGTGCTCTTCCTATTAATTTTGCACCCCGCCCAATCGACATCCGAATAACCAATCAAATCAAATGTGGATCCCCGAGGGTACCAAAGCCCAAACTTAGGTGTGTAAGCCAAATATCTCAAGATTCGTTTTACGGCCGTAAGGTGGGATTCCTTAGGGTCGGATTGGAATCTTGCACACATGCAAACGGAAAGCATAATGTCCGGTCGAGATGCACATAAATAAAGTAATGAACCAATCATCGACCGGTATACCTTTTGATCCACGGACTTACCTCCCGTGTCGAGGTCGAGATGCCCATTGGTTCCCATGGGTGTCTTGATGGGTTTGGCATCCTTCATCCCAAACTTGGTTAGAATGTCTTGAGTGTACTTCGTTTGGCTAATGAAGGTGCCTTCTTGGAGTTGCTTGACTTGGAATCCTAGAAAATACTTCAACTCCCCCATCATCGACATCTCGAATTTCTGTGTCATGATCCTACTAAACTCTTCACATGTAGACTCGTTAGTAGACCCAAATATAATATCATCAACATAAATTTGGCATACAAACAAGTCATTTTCAAGAGTTTTGGTAAAGAGTGTAGGATCGGCCTTGCCGACTTTGAAGCCATTAGCAATAAGGAAATCTCTTAGGCATTCATACCATGCTCTTGGGGCTTGCTTGAGCCCATAAAGCGCCTTAGAGAGCCTATAAACATGGTTAGGATACTCACTGTCTTCAAAGCCGGGAGGTTGCTCAACATAGACCTCTTCCTTGATTGGTCCGTTGAGGAAGGCACTTTTCACGTCCATTTGATAAAGCTTAAAGCCATGGTAAGTAGCATAGGCTAATAATATTCGAATTGACTCAAGCCTAGCTACGGGTGCATAGGTTTCACCGAAATCCAAACCTTCGACTTGTGAATACCCTTTGGCCACGAGTCGAGCTTTGTTCCTTGTCACCACACCATGCTCGTCTTGCTTGTTGCGGAAGACCCATTTGGTTCCTACAACATTTTGGTTAGGACGTGGAACTAAATGCCATACCTCGTTCCTTGTGAAATTGTTGAGCTCCTCTTGCATTGCCATCACCCAATCCGAATCTTGAAGTGCTTCCTCTACCCTATGTGGCTCAATAGAGGAAACAAAAGAGTAATGTTCACAAAAATGAGCAACCCGAGATCTAGTAGTTACCCCCTTATGAATGTCTCCGAGGATAGTGTCGACGGGGTGATCTCGTTGGATTGCTTGGTGGACTCTTGGGTGTGGCGGTCTTGGTTCTTCCTCATCCTCCTTCTCTTGATTATTTGCATCTCCCCCTTGATCATTGCCATCATCTTGAGGTGGCTCATCTTCTTGATTTTGCCCTTCATCATCTTGAGCCTCATCCTCATTTTGAGTTGGTGGAGATGCTTGCATGGAGGAGGATGGTTGATCTTGTGCATTTGGAGGCTCTTCGGATTCCTTAGGGCACACATCCCCAATGGACATGTTCCTTAGCGCGATGCATGGAGCCTCTTCATTACCTATCTCATCAAGATCAACTTGCTCTACTTGAGAGCCGTTAGTTTCATCAAACACAACGTCACATGAGACTTCAACCAGTCCAGTGGACTTGTTAAAGACCCTATATGCCCTTGTGTTTGAGTCATAACCAAGTAAAAAGCCTTCTACAGTTTTAGGAGCAAATTTAGATTTTCTACCTCTTTTAACAAGAATAAAGCATTTGCTACCAAAAACTCTAAAATATGAAATGTTGGGCTTTTTACCGGTTAGGAGTTCATATGATGTCTTCTTGAGGATTCGGTGAAGATACAACCGGTTGATGGCGTAGCAGGCGGTGTTGACCGCTTCGGCCCAAAACCGGTCCGGTGTCTTGTACTCATCAAGCATGGTTCTTGCCATGTCCAATAGAGTTCGATTCTTCCTCTCCACTACACCATTTTGTTGTGGCGTGTAGGGAGAGGAGAACTCATGCTTGATGCCCTCCTCCTCAAGGAAGCCTTCAATTTGAGAGTTCTTGAACTCCGTCCCGTTGTCGCTTCTTATTTTCTTGATCCTTAAGCCGAACTCATTTTGAGCTCGTCTCAAGAATCCCTTTAAGGTTTCTTGGGTTTGAGATTTTTCCTGTAAAAAGAATACCCAAGTGAAGCGAGAATAATCATCCACTATTACAAGACAATACTTACTCCCGCCGATGCTTATGTAAGCAATCGGGCCGAATAGATCCATGTGGAGTAGCTCAAGCGGCCTGTCGGTCGTCATGATGTTCTTGTGTGGATGATGGACTCCAACTTGCTTACCCGCCTGGCATGCGCTACAAATCCTGTCTTTCTCAAAATGAACATTTGTTAATCCTAAAATGTGTTCTCCCTTTAGAAGCTTATGAAGATTCTTCATCCCAACATGGGCTAGTCGACGGTGCCAGAGCCAACCCATGTTAGTCTTAGCAATTAAGCATGTGTCGAGCTCAGCTCTATTAAAATCTACTAAGTATAGCTGACCCTCTAACACACCCTTAAATGCTATTGAATCATCACTTCTTCTAAAGACAGTAACACCTACATCAGTGAATAGACAATTGTAGCCCATTTGACATAATTGGGAAACAGAAAGCAAGTTGTAATCTAATGAATCAACAAGAAAAACATTGGAAATGGAATGGTCAGGTGAAATAGCAATTTTACCCAAACCTTTGACCAAACCTTGATTTCCATCCCCGAATGTGATAGCTCGTTGGGGATCTTGGTTTTTCTCATATGAGGAGAACATCCTTTTCTCCCCGGTCATGTGGTTTGTGCACCCGCTGTCGAGTATCCAACTTGAGCCCCCGGATGCATAAACCTACAAAACAAATTTAGTTCTTGACTTTAGGTACCCAAACTGTTTTGGGTCCTTTGGCATTAGAAACAAGAACTTTGGGTACCCAAACACAAGTCTTTGATCTCTTGTGTTTGCCCCCAACAAACTTGGCAACGACCTTGCCGGATTTGTTAGTCAAAACATATGATGCATCAAAAGTCTTAAATGAAATGCTATGTTCATTTGATGCATTAGGAATTTTCTTCTTAGGCAACTTGGCACGGGTTGGTTGCCTAGAACTAGATGTCTCACCCTTATACATAAAAGCATGATTAGGGCCAGAGTGAGACTTCCTAGAATGAATTTTCCTAATTTTGTCCTCGGGATAACCGGCAGGGTACAAAATGTAGCCCTCGTTATCCTGAGGCATGGGAGCCTTGCCCTTAACAAAGTTAGACAAGTTCTTAGGAGGGGCATTAAGTTTGACATTGTCTCCCCTTTGGAAGCCAATGCCATCCTTGATGCCAGGGCGTCTCCCATTATAAAGCATGCTACGAGCAAATTTAAATTTCTCATTTTCTAAGTTGTGCTCGGCAATTTTAGCATCTAGTTTAGCTATATGATCATTTTGTTGCTTAATTAAAATCATGTGATCATGAATAGCATCAATATCAACATTTCTACATCTAGTACAAATAGTGACATGTTCAATGGTAGATGTAGATGGTTTGCAAGAATTAAGCTCAACAATCTTAGCACGAAGTATATCATTCTTATCTCTAAGATCGGCAATTGTAATTTTGCAAACATCAAAATCTTTAGCCTTAGCAATCAAATTTTCATTCTCTAATCTAAGGCTAGCAAGAGAAATGTTTAATTCTTCAATCCTAGCAAGCAAATCATCATTATTATCTCTAGGATTGGGAATTGAAACATTACAAACATGAGAATCAACCTTAGCACTTAAAATAGCATTTTCATTTCTAAGGTTGTCAATCATCTCACGACAAGTGCTTAGCTCACTAGATAATTTTTCACATTTCTCAATTTCAAGAGCATAAGCCTTCTTAACCTTAACATGTTTTTTGTTTTCTTTAATTAGACAATCCTCTTGGGAATCCAAAAGGTCATCCTTTTCATGAATAGCACTAACCAATTCATTCAATTTTTCCTTTTGAGCTACGTTAAGGTTGGCAAAAAGGGAACGCAAATTATCTTCCTCATCACTAGCATTGTCATCACTAGAGGATTCATATTTAGTGGAGGATTTAGATTTAACCTTCTTTTTGCCGTCCTTTGCCATGAGGCACTTGTGGCCGACGTTGGGGAAGAGAAGTCCCTTGGTGACGGCGATGTTGGCGGCGTCCTCGTCGTCGGAGGAGTCGCTAGAGCTTTCGTCGGAGTCCCACTCTCGACAAACATGGGCATCGCCGCCCTTCTTCTTGTAGTATCTCTTCTTCACCTTTCTTCTCCCCTTCTTGTCGTCGCCCCTGTCACTATCACTTGATAATGGACATTTAGCAATAAAGTGACCGGGCTTACCACACTTGTAGCAAACCTTCTTGGAGCGGGACTTGTAATCCTTCCCCCTCCTTTGCTTGAGGATTTGGCGGAAGCTCTTGATGACGAGCGCCATTTCCTCATTGTCGAGTTTGGAGGCGTCTATTGGTTGTCGACTTGGTGTAGACTCCTCCTTCTTCTCCTCCGTTGCCTTGAATGCAACGGGTTGAGCTTCGGATGGGTCGCCAAGCTCGTTGATTTTCCTCGAGCCTTCTATCATGCACTCAAAACTTACAAAATGCCCGATAACTTCCTCGGGGGTCATTTTAGTATATCTAGGATTGCCACGAATCAATTGAACTTGAGTGGGATTAAGAAAAATGAGAGATCTTAAAATAACATTTACCACTTCGTGGTCGTCCCACTTCTTGCTCCCGAGGTTGCGCACTTGGTTCACCAAAGTCTTGAGCCGGTTGTACATGTGTTGTGGCTCCTCCCCTTTGTGAAGCCGGAACCGACCGAGCTCCCCCTCGATCGTTTCCCGCTTGGTGATCTTGGTGAGCTCATCTCCCTCGTGCGCAGTTTTGAGCACATCCCAAATCTCCTTGGCGCTCTTCAACCCTTGCACTTTGTTATACTCTTCTCTACTTAAAGAGGCGAGGAGTATCGTTGTCGCTTGAGAGTTGAAGTGCTCGATTTGGGCCACCTCATCCTCATCATAGTTCTCATCCCCTATAGATGGTACCTGCGCACCAAACTCAACAACATCCCATATGCTTTTGTGGAGCGAGGTTAGATGAAATCGCATTAAATCGCTCCACCTAGCGTAATCTTCACCATCAAAAGTTGGTGGTTTGCCTAATGGGACGGAAAGTAAAGGTGTATGTTTGGAAATGCGAGGATAGCGTAGGGGGATCTTACTATACTTCTTGCGCCATTGGCGCTTAGAAGTGACGGAGGGCGCATCGGAGTCGGAGGTCGATGTTGATGAAGTGTCGGTCTCGTAGTAGACCACCTTCCTCATCCTCTTGTGCTTGTCGCCTTTCCGATGCGGCTTGTGGGAAGAAGATTTTTCCTTCTTCTCTTTGTGGTGAGAAGAAGATTTCTTCTCCTTCCCTTTGTTGGAGGAGCTCTTCTTCTTCTCCCTCCTTTTGGTGCGGGACTCTTCCGATGAAGTGCTCCCGTGGCTTGTAGTGGGCTTTTCGCCGGTCTCCATCTCCTTCTTGGCGTGATCTCCCGACATCACTTCGAGCGGTTAGGCTCTAATGAAGCACCGGGCTCTGATACCAATTGATAGTCGCCTAGAGGGGGGGTGAATAGGGCGAAACTGAAATTTACAAATATAAACACAACTACAAGCCGGGTTAGCGTTAGAAATATAAACGAGTCCGAGAGAGAGGGCGCAAAACAAATCCCAAGCGAATAAGCAAGTGAGACACGGAGATTTGTTTTACCGAGGTTCGGTTCTTGCAAACCTACTCCCCGTTGAGGAGGCCACAAAGGCCGGGTCTCTTTCAACCCTTCCCTCTCTCAAACGGTCCCTCGGACCGAGTGAGCTTCTCTTCTCAAATCAAAGCCGGGAACAAAACTTCCCCGCAAGGGCCACCACACAATTGGTGCCTCTTGCCTTGATTACAATGGAGTTGTGATCTCAAGAACAAGTGAGAAGGAAAAGAAGCAATCCAAGTGCAAGAGCTCAAATGAACACGGCAAATCACTCTCACTAGTCACTAGGGCTTTGTGTGGAATTGGAGAGGATTTGATCTCTTTAGTGTGTCTAGAATTGAATGCTAGAGCTCTTGTAGTAGTTGAGAAGTGGAAAACTTGGATACTATGAATGGTGGGGTGGTTGGGGTATTTATAGCCCCAACCACCAAACTTGACCGTTGGCTGGAGGCGTCTGCTCGATGGCGCACCGGACAGTCCGGTGCACACCGGACAGTCCGGTGCCCCTGCCACGTCATCACTGCCGTTGGATTCTGACCGTTGGAGCTTCTGACTTGTGGGCCCGCCTGGGTGTCCGGTGCACACCGGACATGTACTGTTTGATGTCCGGTGCACCGGTATGGGCAAGTCTGACGTCTGCGCGCGCTGCGCGCGCATTAAATGCACCGCAGGGAGCCGTTGGCACCGAAGAGAGTCGTTGCTCCGCTGGTACACCGGACAGTCCGGTGCACACCGGACAGTCCGGTGAATTTTAGCGGAGCGGCTGCCACGCAAACCCGAGGCTGGCGAGTTCCGGAGACCGCGCTTCCTTGGAGCACCGGACATGTCCGGTGCACACCGGACAGTCCGGTGAATTATAGCGCGCCGGCTTCCGAGAAATCCCGAGAGTGAAGAGTTGGAGTCTGAGTCCCCTGGTGCACCGGACAGGTACTGTTCACTGTCCGGTGGCACACCGGACAGTCCGGTGCGCCAGACCAGGGGTGCCCTCGGTTGCCCCTTTGCTCCTTTATTGAATCCAAAACTTGGTCTTTTTATTGGCTGAGTGTGAACCTTTTACACCTGTATAATCTATACACTTGGGCAAACTAGTTAGTCCAAAGATTTGTGTTGGGTAATTCAATCACCAAAATTATTTAGGACTTAGGTGAAAGCCTAATTCCCTTTCATTACCCATCTGCCAAGGGATCGCGGCTTCCCATACACCTCTACCGAGGAGGCGAGGCAGGGTAACACTACGAAGCCTTTACAAAGTTCCACTAGCTTCAGAAAACCCGCTACAGTTTATAGGAAGCTCCAATGCAGGAATCCCTTGCAGGACCGCCATCGCAGCAAAATCCTCCCGAGGGCCTCCCTACACTGACCACTCCCCTACTGCCCTTGCCCCTTTCGGGTAAGGTAGTCCTCCACTAGCTTTCCTAATTAATCAGCCAAGGGCGTCCCATTATACCCTTGTGGTAGCACTATTTTCCCGGGTGGTCGCTCCATGTTCCAATTAACATAATGATCTTATCATGAACAGTGATAATAAACAGATAATAAAAGTGTGATCATGAATAATGTATCTTCATACCCAAAACCACATAAAGCACTAGCAAGTACTACCCAAAAAGTTCAGTGGTAAACAAGGTATAAAGATAATCAAACTAGGGTAACCTATTGGGTCCCATCAAAATTAACCTATGCAGATCATTATGATTAATTAGAACATGAGTGGGTAAAAAGAAGTGATCAAGGGCACAACTTGCCTGGGACTTGAGATTCCAGGTACCAGAATGATCTTCAGATGACTCGTAACCTCGCGCTAGTCGTAGCAATACAAACAAGCATGGTATAGGCAAAATTAACATCACATCAAACATAAGAATAAACTGTATAATTATGATCTACGCGTTGCTACAAGATCGTAGAAACAAGAACCACTAAATTCGGAGCTACGGTTACCGAGTTATGAATTTCCGAAGTTCCACGTGGTTAAATATAGAATAGACTAAGTGCAACATTTTAATCTATATTTCATGACAAAACAAAGTTACCAGATGATAATAAATATTATTATGAGACTAATGCAACTAGAACGGATCAAAACGGAGTTACAATTATTGAGTTATGAATTTCCGAAGTTATTAAGTACTTGGCAGGAAATAAATTAAGTAAACAATTTTAATCTATGTTTCATGTCTAAATAGAGTCACTAGGTCATAAACAACATTAAAACAAAATTAATACAACTTGAATGAATCAAAAAGGAGTTAAAATAAATTTTCTATGAATTAAACAAGATCCTAAAATTATTTTTATACTAAAAAATCATTTTCTTTATTAGTTTTACCAATTATATTAGCCTTTGGACCGCGGCCACTAATACCAGAGAGCGCAGGGTGTTTCTTATAAAATTCGGGGCTAAACCGCAAGACTCTTCCTATAGCCTCGGACGGCGGGTTAATTGTGGCAAAGAGCAGGGGCTCTTATGCTATATCACACAGCCGAAGGGTTATGGTTGATCACTGGCCACCAGATCTGAGATGGAAGGCTCAGATTAAATCTGCCCTCTAAGCGAACCGGTATGACACATTGGCCATTGAATCCGAGATCTACGCCTGAGATTTAATATATACGTGATCTAATCCTGAGCGTCCGATAGGGAATCGAACGGTGAGCGTTCTCCACCCTGGTCGAAACGTCACCGCATTAATCTTGACCGCATAGGGTAGATCAGACGGTCGACGTGGCTACGCCCAATCCAAGCCAAGCGCGGCGGCGCCGGTGACCCTTACGGTGGTGACCTCGCCGGCGACAAACGAATTCCTCCGCAGAGCCTGACCGCCATTTGCGTTTATAGGTACCTGAAGAGGAAAATGAGGCGAACACAGGGGATGCGACTCACCGATGTGCAGGGCAACCATGGGAGTCGGCCATGGCGAGGTGCGGAGCGGGGGTCATCCATGGCTCCGGCCAACGAGTTGGTCAGGTGACGGCGCGAATCCCTGCCCGTGCGTCCAGGGGGAGTCCATCCATGGCTAACGAAGCTTCAATGCCGATAGACAAGAAGGCCCACGGTGGCGGCATCGGATTCTCTCCCGCCTCGCTCTCTCCTTCTTCGTTTGCCTCTCTGTTCGAGCTAGTAATTGCGGCGACTAGCACTTATATAGCCTAGAGCTCCAAGATCACGCTGTAGCACCAGGCCGAGCATCGCGGAGTTTGTTGGGACCCAAACCACGGAGTTTGTTGAGATCTGGCAGCACTATCGCACAAGCGGAGAGAAGATAGGGAGGGGATGAATATGACCGACGGGTCCCACCCCACAGCGTCAGCAGCGAGCAGAAGCACGCATGGGCCGAGCGAGCAGGAGGGAAACGCGCGTTGACCGGGCTGCTCCACATGCGCGTGGCGACGGGCGCGGAAGGAGAGGCTGGCACCCGGGGCCCAGCTGTCGGCGCGGAAGGGCAGAAGTTGGGCTGCACGTTGATCAGGAAAAGAATGGGCCGAAATGGGAGCCGCCAGCCCAACAGGTAATCCTTTCCTTTTTCTTTTATTTTTTTCCTTTTTTTTATTTTCTAATCCCTAATCCAACTTGAATTCAACTTTACATTCAAATCTTGTACTAAATTTATCTTTGAGTTATATTGTGACCTTAAGGTAATAATTTTGGAAATATATAAACTTCCTTTATATTTTATATATCTTCTCTTTTTTTCTCTTCTTCATAATATTTCCAAAACCCTAAAGTGCAACTTTGGGTTTAATTCAAATATCCATCTCATTATTGTATTTCTTTTATTATTATTTTATTACTAAGTGCACAAACAAGCAAAACTCCATCATGATGCACAATTTAGTGGCATGTCCTTGATTAATTATTTTTTTAATGAGGTGTTCACATGTGACGATAAGTAATTTCAACACACACATAAAATATAGGGAATGACTTTTCTCCACTTTTATATATATATTACAATTTGGGTATTACAAATCCTACCCCCCTTAACAGAAATCTCGTCCTCGAGATTTGTAAGGACAGGGATGTAAAAAGCTTTATTTATAGTTTAACCTTTAACTTCTAATTAATAATAGGTTTCATGTTATTTATAAAGTGGTTATGAAAGCATGGGTATGTATATGTATAGTCACCAAATGTGTAAGAAAAAAAATGTCTTTAAAGCATGGATAGGCTTGGGTAGGACATAGTAGGGTAAGGAAGGACTCCATCATGCATAGCGAATCTTGATTCCTTTGGCGGTCCAACTTGATATTTGAAGACTTGAGGTGATGCTTATCCTCCCCGGACGTGGTTGGTCTTCTTTGGCCCTCAATCTTGGAGTTGCCATCCGAGTTAAGGACATATAGTTAGGATAGCCGGGGTACACGAGGTGGGTAGGTTTGGACAGAGTTTTACTTTGCTTTTTGAACAAAGAGATTATGCAACCTATGATGTAGGTTAGGTTGTTGTTTACGGACGAGTTAGTCCAATGTATTAATTTAGGGTAAGATATGTTTATAGAATTAGGGCCTAATTTTTGTCGCCAACATTATCTAACTTATTTAAGTAACTCAATTTGGATTAGATCATGGTTGTTATTCTAGAGTGGGATAAATATGCTAATTATGGCAAGGTGAATCCATAAGGAAAAGGTAGAATCTTTTGAGGTTAGTAAGATCTATTAGGATATGATAGAATCTTTTCGGGATAAGATGGATCTATTAAGATAAGAAATAATATTGAAAGATAAGATGGATCTAGTAAAATAAGAGAGAATCTTTTAAGATAAGCGGGATCTATATGAAATAGATAATCTAAGTTGTTTAATTATCTTATGAACTCTATTTATGTTTATATGTATATGCAGATGTAATTATGGACATTACTCCACAACCCATCACACTCAATCAAAGATCCAAATCATACAAGTATCATAAGAACAAGCTCTCAAGTGTATAGATACCTAAAAAAATAGTTTATTTTTGTTCCTAAGAGTAGGTCTCTTATTCCTAAAGGTCACTTTAGGCACAGGATTTCAAAGTGTGAAATCCACATTTGTCTTTAGAAATAAAAGGTAAGAATAATCAGAGTAAAGCGGAAAAAGATGAGAAAAGGAAAAGTTTAGAAAAGAATCAGAGTAGCAAAGAAAAGTAGACAATGGTTGTCCGGTTCTATCTAGGTTTCGTCCTACAGTCAACATTCCTCTGATACCACTTCTGTCACACCCGGGTTTTAGGGGTCCAAAGCCCGGGCGCGGACATAAACACCAGGTGTGCTGGGACCAAGTCTCACACATATGATGCATAGTGGCACAGGATCGAATGTCACATCTTTACTATATAACAGGAGTTCTATACAAAATAATTAAATAATTACATCATATGAGGAAACGATCCAGCAACCCAAAGTTGACTCGGAGACGACGGCCTAGACCACTCACGAACTCATCACAGCATCCTCCACGCGCCTCATCCTGTGGTACCTGCTCTTGACCTGTGGGGGGGGTGAGACAGCAAGAGTGAGCTCACATACGTTCATCGCTCAACAAGTTGTGGGGAATAATGTGAATGGACTCGCCAAAGGTGGGAGTTCATGTGAAGTGTAAGGCTTACCAAAAGAGGATGGTTAGAGCTGAGCATTGCTTTTAAAGTTGGTCAAAATTTTATTAGCAATTACTAAGTATAAGTAAATACCAACCCAATTAAGTAATAGAATAGAAGTAACAACATCACCTGCGATGCAATGCATATGACAAATTGAATTTAAGTTCCATAAATTAATCATGTGAGGGTCTGAGTTGCTCATGACCGTGAGCACGGCTAGTATACCAGTTTTACACTCTGCAGAGGTTGCGCATCTTTACCCACAAGTCATGTTACCCATCTGCCAAGGGATCGCGGCTTCCCATACACCTCTACCGAGGAGGCGAGGCAGGGTAACACTACGAGGCCTTTACAAAGTTCCACTAGCTTCAGAAAACCCGCTACAGTTTATAGGAAGCTCCAATGCAGGAATCCCTTGCAGGACCGCCATCGCAGCAAAATCCTCCCGAGGGCCTCCCTACACTGACCACTCCCCTACTGCCCTTGCCCCTTTCGGGTAAGGTAGTCCTCCACTAGCTTTCCTAATTAATCAGCCAAGTGCGTCCCATTATACCCTTGTGGTAGCACTGTTTTCCCGGGTGGTCGCTCCATGTTCCAATTAACATAATGATCTTATCATGAACAGTGATAATAAACAGATAATAAAAGTGTGATCATGAATAATGTATCTTCATACCCAAAACCACATAAAGCACTAGCAAGTACTACCCAAAAAGTTCAGTGGTAAACAAGGTATAAAGATAATCAAACTAGGGTAACCTATTGGGTCCCATCAAAATTAACCTATGCAGATCATTATGATTAATTAGAACATGAGTGGGTAAAAAGAAGTGATCAAGGGCACAACTTGCCTGGGACTTGAGATTCCAGGTACCAGGATGATCTTCAGATGACTCGTAACCTCGCGCTAGTCGTAGCAATACAAACAAGCATGGTATAGGCAAAATTAACATCACATCAAACATAAGAATAAACTGTATAATTATGATCTACGCGTTGCTACAAGATCGTAGAAACAAGAACCACTAAATTCGGAGCTACGGTTACCGAGTTATGAATTTCCGAAGTTCCACGTGGTTAAATATAGAATAGACTAAGTGCAACATTTTAATCTATATTTCATGACAAAACAAAGTTACCAGATGATAATAAATATTATTATGAGACTAATGCAACTAGAACGGATCAAAACAGAGTTACAATTATTGAGTTATGAATTTCCGAAGTTATTAAGTACTTGGCAGGAAATAAATTAAGTAAACAATTTTAATCTATGTTTCATGTCTAAATAGAGTCACTAGGTCATAAACAACATTAAAACAAAATTAATACAACTTGAATGAATCAAAAAGGAGTTAAAATAAATTTTCTATGAATTAAACAAGATATTTTTATACTAAAAAAATCATTTTCTTTATTAGTTTTACCAATTATATTAACCTTTGGACCGCGGCCACTAATACCAGAGAGCGCAGGGTGTTTCTTATAAAATTCGGGGCTAAACCGCAAGACTCTTCCTATAGCCTCGGACGGCGGGTTAATTGTGGCAAAGAGCAGGGGCTCTTATGCTATATCACACAGCCGAAGGGTTATGGTTGATCACTGGCCACCAGATCTGAGATGGAAGGCTCAGATTAAATCTGCCCTCTAAGCGAACCGGTATGACACATTGGCCGTTGAATCCGAGATCTACGCCTGAGATTTAATATATACGTGATCTAATCCTGAGCGTCCGATAGGGAATCGAACGGTGAGCGTTCTCCACCCTGGTCGAAACGTCACCGCATTAATCTTGACCGCATAGGGTAGATCGGACGGTCGACGTGGCTACCCCCAATCCAAGCCAAGCGCGGCGGCGCCGGTGACCCTTACGGTGGTGACCTCGCCGGCGACAAACGAATTCCTCCGCAGAGCCTGACCGCCATTTGCGTTTATAGGTACCTGAAGAGGAAAATGAGGCGAACACAGGGGATGCGACTCACCGATGTGCAGGGCAACCATGGGAGTCGGCCATGGCGAGGTGCAGAGCGGGGGTCATCCATGGCTCCGGCCAACGAGTTGGTCAGGTGACGGCGCGAATCCCTGCCCGTGCGTCCAGGGGGAGTCCATCCATGGCTAACGAAGCTTCAATGCCGATAGACAAGAAGGCCCACGGCGGCGGCATCGGATTCTCTCCCGCCTCGCTCTCTCCTTCTTCGTTTGCCTCTCTGTTCGAGCTAGTAATTGCGGCGACTAGCACTTATATAGCCTAGAGCTCCAAGATCACGCTGTAGCACCAGGCCGAGCATCGCGGAGTTTGTTGGGACCCAAACCATGGAGTTTGCTGAGATCCGGCAGCACTATCGCACAAGCGGAGAGAAGATATGGAGGGGATGAATATGACCGACGGGTCCCACCCCACAGCGTCAGCAGCGAGCAGAAGCACGCATGGGCCGAGCGAGCAGGAGGGAAAACGCGCGTTGACCGGGCTGCTCCACATGCGCGTGGCGACGGGCGCGGAAGGAGAGGCTGGCACCCGGGGCCCAGCTGTCGGCGCGGAAGGGCAGAAGTTGGGCTGCGCGTTGATCACGAAAAGAATGGGCCGAAATGGGAGCCGCCAGCCCAACAGGTAATCCTTTCCTTTTTCTTTTATTTTTTTTTCCTTTTTTTTATTTTCTAATCCCTAATCCAACTTGAATTCAACTTTACATTCAAATCTTGTACTAAATTTATCTTTGAGTTATATTGTGACCTTAAGGTAATAATTTTGGAAATATATAAACTTCCTTTATATTTTATATATCTTCTCTTTTTTTCTCTTCTTCATAATATTTCCAAAACCCTAAAGTGCAACTTTGGGTTTAATTCAAATATCCATCTCATTATTGTATTTCTTTTATTATTATTTTATTACTAAGTGCACAAACAAGCAAAACTCCATCATGATGCACAATTTAGTGGCATGTCCTTGATTAATTATTTTTTTAATGAGGTGTTCACATGTGACGATAAGTAATTTCAACACACACATAAAATATAGGGAATGACTTTTCTCCACTTTTATATATATTACAATTTGGGTATTACAAATCCTACCCCCCTTAACAGAAATCTCGTCCTTGAGATTTGTAAGGACAGGGATGTAAAAAGCTTTATTTATAGTTTAACCTTTAACTTCTAATTAATAATAGGTTTCATGTTATTTATAAAGTGGTTATGAAAGCATGGGTATGTATATGTATAGTCACCAAATGTGTAAGAAAAAAAAATGTCTTTAAAGCATGGATAGGCTTGGGTAGGACATAGTAGGGTAAGGAAGGACTCCATCATGCATAGCGAATCTTGATTCCTTTGGCGGTCCAACTTGATCTTTGAAGACTTGAGGTGATGCTTATCCTCCCCGGACGTGGTTGGTCTTCTTTGGCCCTCAATCTTGGAGTTGCCATCCGAGTTAAGGACATATAGTTAGGATAGCCGGGGTACACGAGGTGGGTAGGTTTGGATAGAGTTTTACTTTGCTTTTTGAACAAAGGGATTATGCAACCTATGATGCAGGTTAGGTTGTTGTTTACGGACGAGTTAGTCCAATGTATTAATTTAGGGTAAGATATGTTTATAGAATTAGGGCCTAATTTTTGTCGCCAACATTATCTAACTTATTTAAGTAACTCAATTTGGATTAGATCATGGTTGTTATTCTAGAGTGGGATAAATATGCTAATTATGGCAAGGTGAATCCATAAGGAAAAGGTAGAATCTTTTGAGGTTAGTAAGATCTATTAGGATATGATAGAATCTTTTCGGGATAAGATGGATCTATTAAGATAAGAAATAATATTGAAAGATAAGATGGATCTAGTAAAATAAGAGAGAATCTTTTAAGATAAGCGGGATCTATATGAAATAGATAATCTAAGTTGTTTAATTATCTTATGAACTCTATTTATGTTTATATGTATATGCAGATGTAATTATGGACATTACTCCACAACCCATCACACTCAATCAAAGATCCAAATCATACAAGTATCATAAGAACAAGCTCTCAAGTGTATAGATACCTAAAAAAATAGTTTATTTTTGTTCCTAAGAGTAGGTCTCTTATTCCTAAAGGTCACTTTAGGCACAGGATTTCAAAGTGTGAAATCCACATTTGTCTTTAGAAATAAAAGGTAAGAATAATCAGAGTAAAGCGGAAAAAGATGAGAAAAGGAAAAGTTTAGAAAAGAATCAGAGTAGCAAAGAAAAGTAGACAATGGTTGTCTAGTTCTATCTAGGTTTCGTCCTACAGTCAACATTCCTCTAATACCACTTCTGTCACACCCGGGTTTTAGGGGTCCAAAGCCCAAGCGCGGACATAAACACCAGGTGTGCTGGGACCAAGTCTCACACATATGATGCATAGTGGCACAGGATCGAATGTCACATCTTTACTATATAACAGGAGTTCTATACAAAATAATTAAATAATTACATCATATGAGGAAACGATCCAGCAACCCAAAGTTGACTGGGAGACGACGGCCTAGACCACTCACGAACTCATCACAGCATCCTCCACGCGCCTCATCATGTGGTACCTGCTCTTGACCTGTGGGGGGGTGTGAGACAGCAAGAGTGAGCTCACATACGTTCATCGCTCAACAAGTTGTGAGGAATAATGTGAATGAACTCGCCAAAGGTGGGAGTTCATGTGAAGTGTAAGGCTTACCAAAAGAGGATGGTTAGAGCTGAGCATTGCTTTTAAAGTTGGTCAAAATTTTATTAGCAATTACTAAGTATAAGTAAATACCAACCCAATTAAGTAATAGAATAGAAGTAACAACATCACCTGCGATGCAATGCATATGACAAATTGAATTTAAGTTCCATAAATTAATCATGTGAGGGTCCGAGCTGCTCATGACTGTGAGCATGACTAGTATACCAGTTTTACACTCTGCAGAGGTTACGCATCTTTACCCACAAGTCATGTTACCCATCTGCCAAGGGATCGCGACTTCCCATACACCTCTACCGAGGAGGCGAGGCAGGGTAACACTACGAGGCCTTTACAAAGTTCCACTAGCTTCAGAAAACCCGCTACAGTTTATAGGAAGCTCCAATGCAGGAATCCCTTGTAGGACCGCCATCGCAGCAAAATCCTCCCGAGGGCCTCCCTACACTGACCACTCCCCTACTGCCCTTGCCCCTTTCGGGTAAGGTAGTCCTCCACTAGCTTTCCTAATTAATCAGCCAAGGGTGTCCCATTATACCCTTGTGGTAGCACTGTTTTCCCGGGTGGTCGCTCCATGTTCCAATTAACATAATGATCTTATCATGAACAGTGATAATAAATAGATAATAAAAGTGTGATCATGAATAATGTATCTTCATACCCAAAACCACATAAAGCACTAGCAAGTACCACCCAAAAAGTTCAGTGGTAAACAAGGTATAAAGATAATCAAACTAGGGTAACCTATTGGGTCCCATCAAAATTAACCTATGCAGATCATTATGATTAATTAGAACATGAGTGGGTAAAAAGAAGTGATCAAGGGCACAACTTGCCTGGGACTTGAGATTCCAGGTACCAGGATGATCTTCAGATGACTCGTAACCTCGCGCTAGTCGTAGCAATACAAACAAGCATGGTATAGGCAAAATTAACATCACACCAAACATAAGAATAAACTGTATAATTATGATCTACGCGTTGCTACAAGATCGTAGAAACAAGAACCACTAAATTCGGAGCTACGGTTACCGAGTTATGAATTTCCGAAGTTCCACGTGGTTAAATATAGAATAGACTAAGTGCAACATTTTAACCTATATTTCATGACAAAACAAAGTTACCAGATGATAATAAATATTATTATGAGACTAATGCAACTAGAACGGATCAAAACGGAGTTACAGTTATTGAGTTATGAATTTCCGAAGTTATTAAGTACTTGGCAGGAAATAAATTAAGTAAACAATTTTAATCTATGTTTCATGTCTAAATAGAGTCACTAGGTCATAAACAACATTAAAACAAAATTAATACAACTTGAATGAATCAAAAAGGAGTTAAAATAAATTTTCTATGAATTAAACAAGATCCTAGAATTATTTTTATACTAAAAAAATCATTTTCTTTATTAGTTTTACCAATTATATTAACCTTTGGACCGCGGCCACTAATACCAGAGAGCGCAGGGTGTTTCTTATAAAATTCGGGGCTAAACCGCAAGACTCTTCCTATAGCCCCGGACGGCGGGTTAATTGTGGCAAAGAGCAGGGGCTCTTATGCAAAATCACACAGCCGAAGGGTTATGGTTGATCACTGGCCACCAGATCTGAGATGGAAGGCTCAGATTAAATCCGCCCTCTAAGCGAACCGGTATGACACATTGGCCGTTGAATCCGAGATCTACGCCTGAGATTTAATATATACGTGATCTAATCCTGAGCGTCCGATAGGGAATCGAACGGTGAGCGTTCTCCACCCTGGTCGAAACGTCACCGCATTAATCTTGACCGCATAGGGTAGATCGGACGGTCGACGTGGCTACCCCCAATCCAAGCCAAGCGCGGCGGCGCCGGTGACCCTTACGGTGGTGACCTCGCCGGCGACAAACGAATTCCTCCGCAGAGCCTGACCGCCATTTGCGTTTATAGGTACCTGAAGAGGAAAATGAGGCGAACACAGGGGATGCGACTCACCGATGTGCAGGGCAACCATGGGAGCCGGCCATGGCGAGGTGCAGAGCGGGGGTCATCCATGGCTCCGGCCAACGAGTTGGTCAGGTGACGGCGCGAATCCCTGCCCGTGCGTCCAGGGGGAGTCCATCCATGGCTAACGAAGCTTCAATGCCGATAGACAAGAAGGCCCACGGTGGCGGCATCGGATTCTCTCCCGCCTCGCTCTCTCCTTCTTCGTTTGCCTCTCTGTTCGAGCTAGTAATTGCGGCGACTAGCACTTATATAGCCTAGAGCTCCAAGATCACGCTGTAGCACCAGGCCGAGCATCGCGGAGTTTGTTGGGACCGAAACCACGAAGTTTGTTGAGATCCGGCAGCACTATCGCACAAGCGGAGAGAAGATAGGGAGGGGATGAATATGACCGACGGGTCCCACCCCACAGCGTCAGCAGCGAGCAGAAGCACGCATGGGCCGAGCGAGCAGGAGGGAAAATGCGCGTTGACCGGGCTGCTCCACATGCGCGTGGCGACGGGCGCGGAAGGAGAGGCTGGCACCCGGGGCCCAGCTGTCGGCGCGGAAGGGCAGAAGTTGGGCTGCTCGTTGATCAGGAAAAGAATGGGCCGAAATGGGAGCCGCCAGCCCAACAGGTAATCCTTTCCTTTTTCTTTTATTTTTTTCCTTTTTTTATTTTCTAATCCCTAATCCAACTTGAATTCAACTTTACATTCAAATCTTGTACTAAATTTATCTTTGAGTTATATTGTAACCTTAAGGTAATAATTTTGGAAATATATAAACTTCCTTTATATTTTATATATCTTCTCTTTTTTCTCTTCTTCATAATATTTCCAAAACCCTAAAGTGCAACTTTGGGTTAATTCAAATATCCATCTCATTATTGTATTTCTTTTATTATTATTTTATTACTAAGTGCACAAACAAGCAAAACTCCATCATGATGCACAATTTAGTGGCATGTCCTTGATTAATTATTTTTTTAATAAGGTGTTCACATGTGACGATAAGTAATTTCAACACACACATAAAATATAGGGAATGACTTTTCTCCACTTTTATATATATTACAATTTAGGTATTACACCATGTAGCCCAGCCGCGCGCTGGCGGCCCATGGGAGGAGAGGGCGCACGCGCCTGGGACCAGTAAACGGCAGCCCAACATAGCTGGGAGAGGGCGGTGCCCACCCAGGCCGCAACCTGGGCCTAGGCTGCGCATTTGGCCCATGCAGCATCCCCTTCCCTTTAATTGATCTCAGCCATCAGTGCTGATCCGATGGTCCAGATTCATCTCAGTGTTCTATATAATGCGGAATTACCGGCCAGGGACTAAGCCCTAGTTTATTTGCTCCATTCACCCAGCCACCGCTCAACACATTGCCTGTAGCCGAACCCGGCCACCGTAGGGAGCATGCCGACCGCGCCTGCTACTTGCTGTTCATTCTGGCCGCATGGCCATTGCCACAGGCACTTGGCTGCATGGCCATCTCTATCTGATTTTGTTCTTTTTTATTTCTTGGTTCTAGCCTTGACGAACGTCCAGCATGCCTCCTCTGTGTTATATTTTTTTTTCAGCCGCACAAGAACAGCTTCCTGTTTATCGATCTGTCTCTCTTCCTTCTCTCTCTGCGAGTTCGCCTGTCTCTGTTTTTCAGCCGCCTCTTTGCACTGAAAAAACGACCAGAATTTCATGAGCACTGGCCTCGCAGACCCTGCCGCCAGCTAGCTCATCCCTTCGGGCGGGTGAGCTTCTGTCGGCCGGGAACTGACGGCGGTCCGAGCACGACAGCTCGAGAGTGGGTAAGACGAGTCGGTCTCTTGACCGTCTTTAACTTTTAAAAACTCGGATCTAGTCCTCATTTACTCGAATCCTTTACTGTGTGAATGAATGTATGAGATAGATGTAATGTAATATTCGGGATCGAGTTATGAGTTGATAAAACTTAGATCCGTGGCCTTGCGTTATTTCTGTTATTTTCTGTGATGATTTTCTGTACCTTTGACTGAAACCAGTCCATGGATTATATTGATAGTGCTCTGTACACTTAATCCGTACGCGGTTTCTGTTTCTTATTGACTGTTTCTTGCACGTGAATTTAAAAAAAAATCCAAGCCTTGAGATCTCTGTTGACCCGGTTTAGAACCTTTTAGGGTTAGGTTTTTAAACCCTAACCCTAAAATGTCGATCTGTTTTTGCTATCTCAAATTTCATGTGTTCAGCCGATACTAAGTCTCTCATTGGCCGAAAACCCTAGATTTAGGGTTATGTAAACCCTAACTCGAGAGTTCTAAGATTCTTTGTATTCTATTCTAATCTCTCTGTTCTCGAGTCATGAACTATGATAAAAAAATGAGTTCAATCACATTTATCTGAGACCTTTCTGTTATCTCAAAACTGATTCGGATTAGGAGATGGGTCTGAGAATGCTTAGAAATAGATAAAATCTCCTTCGTGTAGCAGGAAAGAACATGAGTGCTATTGGTTAGAAGGGACGAGTTGTGTTTTTGCTGTATGTGTTGGTCAGAGTTCGATCACTATGTGGCGTCTTTTTTTTGGCTATTTTATTTATTGGCTGGATGGCTGTTGGCAGAACCCGGGGAATTGGAAAGGCAAAGGGAAAGGGAGGGAATGGGAATGGCAGCGGGCGCGAGAGAGGGGACGGGGAATGGGAAAGGAAAGTAATGAGAATGTCAGCCGTCACAAGAGAGGGAAATGGGAAAGGAAAGTAATGAGAATGTCAGCCGTCACAAGAGGGGAATGGGAAAGGCGCCCTCGCAAGAGAGGGGAATGGAAAAGGGAGAACAGGGAATCGGAATGGCAGAACAGGGAATGACAGCTTACTCCTTGCTGCCTTAATAAGTAGTAGAGATTTGGTCGGCCTGTCCCGATTCCCAACACTACTGTCGACAACCAGTCTGGAGTAGCGTGGCTTTTCTGGCAGGGTCTTTCTAGATGTCTCGTAGTAGTGCTTTTGTATACTGTTGTTACTTACGAGACGATGGGGAAAGAGGAGGCCGGTGGGATATGGCGATAGAGGAGGAGGCAGAGGTTATCGGTCGAAGATAGCGGGCTACGGTGGTAGAGCGACAGCTGAGCGTAGGGCAGGGGCATGGCGTCGTAAACGTCGAGCAGCACAAGGAGTTTAAGGTCGAGCGTGTGCGTGATCGGACTGTGGAGGCAGCGTCACCGTCGTCTGTGATGGAATCGGACGAAGCGCAGTTGATGTAGTAGTAGGCGTCGGCCGACGCGGCCGGCTTCACAGTAGCACGCCTGTGGAGCGTTGCCCGGCAGAGGGGCTGGAGCTCCATGACCACCACCGCCCCATGTCGTGCCGACCCGCGACGATGTTGAAGGGGAGGCAAGTCCCATAGCCAGCAGTTCGCCGCAACGCAGACCTTTCCACGCACGTCGGCATTGAAATGTGGGGAGAGGGATCGAGGGAGGAGGCGTCTAGCCGGAGCTTCTTGAGGGCAGCGTTGAAGAGGGAGGGTCAGGGCTCGGGGCCTCCTTGGCCCAGGACGGCGCCTCAGCGGCATTTGACGGAGACGGCTGGAAGGCTTCGCTAGCGCGGTAGAAGACTTAGAGGTGTCGTGGCCCTTGAGGCGGGATCCGACGGCTGAAACAAAAAAGATTGACGTGGCACTCTGTACGCGCGGCTTTCTGTTCGGCTTTAATAATAAGGAAATTTAAAGATCTGGTAGAACTGTTTACGAGTACGCATTATCAATTAACAGCCAGCAGCTTTAATTTTGTCTCTCGCAAGACATCACGTCTTTGTAGACATCTAGAACTATTTACAAGAACGTCATTCTTAGCTATTTCCATGCATATGTGTATTTGTTGGCACTAGCTATATTCTCCGGAAATTAAAGCTCTGACCCTGCGTATAGAGTACGTATAGACCATTAATTGCTACACAATTAATTGACCATCGTGCTGGCAAAAATCACTGTCAGTTTGCTTAAGATTCAGCCGCAGCGCGCGACACAGACAATTAGCAGTGATATGTATTGGACTCGTCAGTTTTGGTGCTTATCTCACAACCGGTTCTAGAGTCATGCATGAACCGACAGTATAGTGTCATAGTAGTACACAATTAAGGGGGTGTTTGGTTAGAGGGACTAATTTTTAGTCCCTCTATTTTATACCATTTTAGTACCTAAATTACCAAATACAGAAACTAAAACTATATTTTAGTTTCCATATTTAGCAATTTAGAACTAAAATAGAATAAAAATGAAGAGACTAAAGATTAGTCCCTAAAACCAAACACCCCCTAAGTGTGTAGTAGTGATATATATATATATGTCATACTATCAATCTCGGATACATAGAGAAACGATTAACACAAAAGTTATGGATCTCAAAACGAATTTATAGTTATTGGCAACCTTTTCTTTTAAAGCCATCTATATATCTAACAAAATTATGTTTGGATTTCTCACTTTTGAAATTGGAATTTTTCAAACGAGAGCTCAGATAGAGAAACAAATGTTCTATATATGAAAATAACCGAATCCATATGAGATAGTAATAACCGAATAAGTATGTACTGTACATGGGAATATATACTGTTATATATATTACGACGTACGTACGTGTAATATATACTGTACATGGGAATAATGCGAGAGTACGTGTACCTCGTAAGTATGTGGCAGAGTAGGGTTTTTAATGAAGTAGTCAGCCCAGACGACACTGGGCCGGTAGTCCACGGCGTGACGTTCCTCGTCCACAACCTTGTATCCCTGGGCGATCACTCTGCATCGTCGTCCCATACTATTGCTGACGATGCTATCATGAACCTCTCTCGCAGCAGCCATCTGATCTCTCTCCCAAACGCTCTCTAGTGATGATGAAGTGTGGAGCAGTTGATGATGTTTGCTTTCCTTATGCCTAGCCGCCTTTTATAGGCACACCAGCTGCAGTGCCAACCCAGACTAAAGTTTCTTTTTCTTTTCTTTTATGATTTTCATTCGTTTTTTATTATATACTCCTCTCTCTCTCTCTCTCTATATATATATATATATATATATATATATATATATATATAGAGGGTAGGTATAACTGGAGCCATGGGTTTCCAATAGTTAAAGGAAGCCCAGGCCGACTACTCCTACAAACTGGTTCAACCCAAGCGCCCAAGCAGCCTGTCGGGTGCGCCACCTGTCCCACGTCTGTTAGCGCAAAAAAAGGAATGCATGCGAGTCAAACATGATCCAATGCATGCGCGTAAATTTAGGAAAAAAATGTGTGGCGGTTTTTATTTTTAAATGCTTTATTTCCTCCATAAATTTAGGATCGCTGCAACAGCCATGCAGCTATACACGTAAGGACCATTTTATTATATATATACTGAGACTAAATATGCTACATTGTGTAGATAATTATGCAATTCGGTATACTGCGTAAAAATCTGTTACCAGCTGCATGCGCACGAATTTATGATGAAAATAATGTGCAATGAAAGGAAATGAATTGCATGCATAGAAAAAAATCGTATTTAATGGTTAATTTGCTTCATAAATATAGTATCCCTCCAACAACCATGTAGCTAAACACATTAAAACTAGTTTATGATTTATACTTATACTAATTATACTACACGGTGTAGGTATTTATGCAATTCGATACACTGCGTAAAAAAATCTAGCATGTTGTTCACTGGTGGACGCATCTCCAGGTTGGAGCGTAAAAACCTTAAGTTTTAAGCATAAAATTTCTCAATTATAAGCGTAAATACCTGACCAATGTGAGAGGTTGATAGCTCTGGTAGGTTGTTATTACGATCCTATTTTTATGGCAGATTCGAAAAATATGGCAGTCGCATGAATGCAGTTAATATTTTTATATAGATCCTAAAATTATGGCAAAATGCATGCATGAGTCAAACACGTTCCCTTGCATGCGCGTAAATTTAGGAAAGATATGTGTGATGATTTCTATTTTAAATGCTTTATTTCCTCCATAAATTTAGGATCGCTGCAACAGACATGCAACTAAAACTCGTAATGACCATTTTATGCTATATACTGATACTAAATATGCTACACTGTGTAGATAATTATGCAATTCGGTATACTGCGTAAAAATCTGCTACCAGCTGCATGGACACGAATCTATGATGGAAAAATATGCAATGAAAGAAAATGAATTGCATGCATAGAAACAAAAAATCGCATTTAATTTTTTATTTCCTTCATAAATATAGGATCCCTCCAACATCCATGCAGCTAAACGCATTAGAACTAGTTTATGATGTATACTGAAACAAATTATACTACACGGTGTAGGTATTTATGCAATTCCTTACACTGCGTAAAAAATTTGGCATGTTGTTCACTGGTGGAAGCATCTCCGGGTGGAGCGTAAAAACCTTAAGTTTTGAGCATAAAATCCCTCAATTATAAGCGTAAATACTGAGTCAATTAGAGGTTGATAGCTTTAGTAGGTTGTTATTACGATCCTATTTTTATGATAGATCCGAAAAACATGGCAGCCGCATGCATGCGGTTTCTATTTTTATACAGATCCAAAAATTATGGCAAAATCGTGGGAGTTTCCATTGCATGCGCGCAAATTACGAACAACATAAATCAAGGAATTGCCTTTCCAATGTGCATGCAGTAAACTGATATACGAACTCTGTGTTAAAGCATAAAATCATACAGTTTTTAGCGTAAATAATACATATGGTAGGCATAAAACACAATAAACGAAAATAAAAATGCGCCGGATCGGAGGATGTCACGCGCGATCATCGCTGCGTGCATCTCGCCCCTTCCGTGACGTCGCTCGCTCGAACATCGCGCCTCATGCGTCGCCGTCGCTACTCGCACGTCGACGGGCGTCGCTTCGCCCTCTGGATCGGGGGCCACCACCGCCGGCCTGGGAACCGCCGCCACCGCATGTTGAGGTCGGGGAGCCACGGCCACCGCAGCCACTGGCCGGGGTCCACCGTCGCGCGCGCTATCGGGCAACCGCCGTCGCTAATGAATCGAGATGGGGCGTGAAAAACTGAACCCTAGCACTCCGGGTCCTTTTTTATAGACGTCCGGATGTGGTCCGGCTCGACCGGATTGCACTGTCTGGCCCGGGCTTCCTTTAGTTATTAGAAGCCCAAGGCTCCTAATATACAATATATATATATATATATATATATATATATATATATATATATATATATATATATATATATATATATTGTCGGTGTTTCGAGACCGGGGGTCCCTAGGCCGACGAGTGAATGTCGCCGCGTGCCCTAGCCCAGATGGGTCGAGCGCGAGGCCGAGCGCAAAGGGGGGAAGCGAGGTGGCCGGAGACCGGCGTGAGAGAGGTGGGAATCCCGCGGCCTTCGCGTTCGTCCCGCGCCCAGGTCGGGTGCGCTTGCAGTAGGGGGTTACAAGCGTCCACGCGGGAGAGGGAGCGAGCGGCTTCAAGCGAGCGCGTGTCTCGTCCTCGTCCCCGCGTGGCCAACCCTCTCTAAGAGGGCCCTGGTCCTTCCTTTTATAGGCGTAAGGAGAGGATCCAGGTGTACAATGGGGGGTGTAGCAGAGTGCTACGTGTCTAGCGGAGGAGAGCTAGCGCCCTAAGTACATGCCGTCGTGGCAGCCGGAGAGATTTTGGCACCCAGCTGGTGTGATGTCGTGGCCGTCGGAGGAGCGATGGAGCCTGGCGGAGGGACAGCTGTCGGAGCTGTTGAGTCCTTGCTGACGTCCTCTTGCTTCCGTAAGGGGGCTGAGAGCCGCCGTCGTCATAGAGTATGCGGGGCGCCATCATTGCCTATCTGGCGGAGCGAGCCAGATGGGACGCCGGTCTTGTTCCCCGTGGCCCGAGTCAGCTCGGGGTAGGGTGATGATGACGCCTCCTGTTGACGTGACTGGTCTGCGCCCTAGGTTGGGCGACGTGGAAGCTCCTCCGAAGCCGAGGTCGAGTCTGTCTTCCGTGGCCGAGGTCGAGTCCGAGCCCCTGGTTCGGGCGAGGCAGAGACCGCCGGCTGAGGCCGGGGCGGAGTCCGAGCCCTGGGGTCGGGCAAAGCGGAGTTCGTCGTCTTCTGGGGCCGAGCCCGAGTCCGAGCCCTGGGTCGGGTGGAGCGGAGTTCGCCGTCTTCCGGGGCTTAGCCCGAGTCCAAGCCCTGGGTCGGGCGGAGCGGAGTTCACCGTCTTCCGGGGCTTAGCCCGAGTCCGAGCCCTGGGTCGCGCGGAGCGGAGTTCGCCGTCTTCCAGGACTTAGCCCGAGTCCGAGCCCTGGGTCGGGCGGAGCGGAGTTCGTCGTCTTCCGGGGCTGAGCCCGTGTCCGAGCCCTGGGTCGGGCGGAGCGGAGTTCGCCGTCTTCCGGGACTTAGCCTGAGTTCGAGCCCTGGGTCGGGCGGAGCGGAGTTTGCCGTCTTCCGGGACTTAGCCCAAGTCCGAGCCCTGGGTCGGGCAAAGCGGAGCTTCCTATGGTGCCTGCGGCCGGGCCTGACTGCCTATCAGCCTCACTCTGTCAAGTGGCACCGCAGTCGGAGTGGCGCAGGCGGCGCTGTCCTTCTGTCAGGCCGGTCAGTGGAGCGGCGAAGTGACGGCGGTCACTTCGGCCCTGCCGGCTGGGGGGCGCGCGTCAGGATAAAGGTGTCAGGCCACCTTTGCATTAAATGCTCCTGCGACTTGGTCGGTCGGTGCGGCGATTTGGTCAGGGTTGCTTCTTGGCGAAGACAGGGCCTCGGGCGAGCCGGGAACACGTTTGCCGCTGGAGGGGGGCCCTCGGGCGAGGCGGAAATCCTCCGGGGTCGGCTGCCCTTGTCCGAGGCCAGGCTCGGGCGAGGCGTGATCGAGTCCCTCGTATGGACTGATCCCTGACTTAATCGCACCCATCAGGCCTTTGCAGCTTTATGCTGATGGGGGTTACCAGCTGAGAATTAGGAGCCTTGAGGGTACCCTAATTATGGTCCCCGACAGTAGTCCCTGAGCCTCGAAGGGAGTGTTAGCACTCGCTTGGAGGCTTTCGTCGCACTTTTTTGCAAGGGGACCAACCTTTCTCAGTTGCGTTTTGTTCCAGTGGGTGCGCGCGAGCGCACCCGCCGGGTGTAGCCCCCGAGGCCTCGGAGGAGTGGTTTCACTCCTCCGAGGTCTTAATGCCTCGCGTAATGCTTCGGCTGGTCTGATCGTTCCCTCATGCGAGCTGGCCGTAGCCCGGGTGTACGGTCGGGTCCTAAGTTCTCGGGCTGGTATGTTGACGCTGTCAACGGTTCGGCCGGAGCCAGGTTTACGAGAGCAGCCCCTGAGCCTCTGCACAGGGCGAGAGGGCGATCAGGGACATACTCGACTTTTTTACATACGCCCCTGCGTCGCCTTTCCGCAAGGAGGAGGGCGGGGGGGGGGGAAAGCGCCATGTTGCCCTCGATGGGCGCCGAACATGGTGTCTCCGGTGAGCTGCAGGCGGGTAATCCGAGTGGACGTCCGTGCCCCGTTCGTTGGGGGTCGGCTAGGGGCCCAGAGGCACGCCCAAAAGTACCTGCGGGTGATCTGCCGGACCCGGTCCCCTGGCGACGGGGTCCGAGGGCTCGATGCCTCCCTCTGATGGGATTCTGTTACAAGATCGTTCCCACTGGTCTCGGAAATGTCCTAGGGTACCTCGGGAGCGCAGCCCGAGCCTCAGTTATGTATCGAACGTGAAAGGGAATTAAGCTTACACCTAGTCCCTAATTAATTTTGGTGGTTGAATTGCCCAACACAAATAATTGGACTAACTAGTTTGCTCAAGTGTATAGATTATACAGGTGTAAAAGGTTCACACTCAGCCAATAAAAAGATCAAGTTTTGGATTCAACAAAGGAGCAAAGAGGCAACCGAAGGCACCTCTGGTCTGGAGGCACCGGACTGTCCGGTGTACACCGGACAGTGTCCGGTGCACCACCGGACAGTGTCCGGTGCACCAGAGGACTCCAACTCGAACTCGCTACCTTCGGGAATTTCTCAGGCCAGCGCGCTATAATTCACCGGACTGTCCTGTGTACACCGGACAGTGTCCGGTGCGCCAAGGAAGAGCGGCCTCAGGAACTCGCCGGCTTCGGGAATCTCCAACGGCTAGTCCGCTATAATTCACCGGACATGTCCGGTGTGCACCGGACTGTCCGGTGCAACTCCGGAGCAACGGCTATTCGGCGCCAACGGCTACCTGCGACGCATTTATTGCGCGCTCTGCGCGCGCAGAAGACAGGCGCGCCCATACTGGCGCACCGGACAAGGAACAGTGCATGTCCGGTGTGCACCGGACATCCAGGCGGGCCTACAAGTCAGGAGCTCCAACGGTCAGAATCCAACAGCCGTGATGACGTGGCGGGGGCACCGGACATGTCCGGTGTGCACCGGACTGTCCGGTGCGCCATCGAACAGACAGCCTCCACCAATGGTCAAGTTTGGTGGTTGGGGCTATAAATACCCCAACCACCCCCACATTCATTGCATCCAAGTTTTCCACTTCTCAACCACTTACAAGAGCTAGGCATTCAATTCTAGACACACCAAAGAGATCAAATCCTCTCCAATCCCACAAAAGGCTTTAGTGATTAGCGAGAGAGATTTGCCGTGTTCTTTTGAGCTCTTGCGCTTGGATTGCTTCTTTTCTTTCTCACTTGCTCTTGTGATCAACACTCAATTGTAATCAAGGCAAGAGGCACCAATTGTGTGGTGGCCCTTGCGGGGAAGTTTTATTCCCGGCTTTGATTTGAGAAGAGAAGCTCACTCGGTCTGAGGGACCGTTTGAGAGAGGGTAAGGGTTGAAAGAGACCCGACCTTTGTGGCCTCCTCAACGGGGAGTAGGTTTGAGAGAACCGAACCTCGGTAAAACAAATCCGCGTGTCTCACTTCACTATTCGCTTGCGATTTGTTTTGTGCCCTCTCTTGCGGACTTGATTATATTTCTAACGCTAACCCGGCTTGTAGTTGTGATTATTTTTGAGAATTTCAGTTTCGCCCTATTCACCCCCCCTCTAGGCGACTTTCAATTGGTATCAGAGCCCGGTGCTTCATTAGAGCCTAACCGCTCGAAGTGATGTCGGGAGATCACGCCAAGAAGGAGATGGAGACCGGCGAAAAGCCCACTACAAGCCACGGGAGCACTTCATCGGAAGAGTCCCGCACCAAGAGGAAGGAGAAGAAGAAGAGCTCCTCCAACAAAGGGAAGGAGAAGAAATCTTCTTCTCACCACAAAGAGAAGAAGGAGAGATCTTCCTCTCACAAGCCACATCGGAGTGGGGACAAGCACAAGAGGATGAGGAAAGTGGTCTACTACGAGACCGACACTTCATCAACATCGACCTCCGACTCCGATGCGCCCTCCGTAACTTCTAAACGCCAAGAGCGTAAGAAGTTTAGTAAGATCCCCTTACACTACCCTCGTACATCTAGACATACTCCATTACTTTCCGTTCCATTAGGCAAACCGCCAACTTTTGACGGTGAAGATTATGCTAGGTGGAGTGATTTAATGAAATTTCATCTAACCTCACTCCACAAAAGTATATGGAATGTTGTTGAGTTTGGAGCACAGGTACCATCCGTAGGGGATAAGGATTATGATGAGGATGAGGTGGCCCAAATCGAGCACTTCAACTCTCAAGCAACAACAATACTTCTCGCCTCTCTAAATAGAGAGGAATACAACAAGGTGCAAGGGTTGAAGAATGCAAAGGAAATTTGGGACCTCCTCAAGACCGCGCACGAGGGTGATGAACTAACAAAGATCACCAAGCGGGAAACGATCGAGGGGGAGCTCGGTCGCTTTCAACTTCGCCAAGGGGAAGAGCCACAAGACATGTACAACCGGCTCAAGACTTTGGTGAACCAAGTGCGCAACCTCGGGAGCAAGAAGTGGGATGACCACGAGGTGGTTAAGGTTATTCTTAGATCACTCATTTTCCTTAACCCCACTCAAGTTCAATTAATTCGTGGTAATCCTAGATATACTCAAATAACCCCCGAGGAAGTTATCGGGAATTTTGTGAGCTTTGAATGTATGATCAAGGGCTCCAAGAAGATCAACGAGCTTGATGAACCCTCCACGTCCGAAGCACAACCGGTGGCATTTAAGGCGACGGAGAAGAAGAAGGAGGAGTCTACACCGAGTAGACAACCAATTGATGCCTCCAAGCTCGACAATGAGGAGATGTCTTTAATCATCAAAAGCTTTCGCCAAATCCTCAAGCAACGGAAGGGGAAGGATTACAAATCCCGTTCCAAGAAGGTTTGCTACAAGTGTGGTAAGCCCGGTCACTTTATAGCTAAATGTCCATTATCAAGTGACAGTGACAGGGACAACGACAAGAAGGGCAAGAGAAGAGAAAAGAAGAGGTACCACAAGAGGAGGGGCGGCGATGCCCACGTGTGCCGCGAGTGGGACTCCGACGAGAGCTCCACCGAGTCCTCCTCCCACGAGGACGCCGCCAACATCGCCGTCACCAAGGGGCTTCTCTTCCCCAACGACGGCCACAAGTGCCTCATGGCAAAGGACGGCAAAAGGAAGAAGGTAAAATCAAGATCCTCCACTAAATGTGAAACCTCTAGTGATGAGGATGATGCTAGCAATGAGGAGGATAACTTGCGCGCTCTTTTTGCCAACCTTAACATAGAACAAAAGGAAAAACTAAATGAGCTAATTAGTGCCATCCATGAAAAGGATGACCTCTTGGACTCCCAAGAGGACTTCCTAATCAAGGAAAATAAAAAGCATGTTAAGGTTAAAAATGCTTATGCTCTAGAGGTAGAAAAATGTGAAAAATTATCTAGTGAGCTAAGCACTTTCCATGAGACCATTAACAACCTTAGAAATGAAAATGCTAGATTAATTGCTAAGGTTGATTCTCATGTTTGTATTGATTCAATTCCCGATCTTAGAAATAATAATGATGATTTGCTTACTAAGATTAAGGAATTGAATGATTCTCTTGCTAGCCTTAGAGTAGAAAATGATAATTTGATTGCTAAGGCTAAAGATTTTGATGTTTGCAAAGCTACTATTTCCGACCTTAGAACTAAAAATGATTTGTTGCATGCTAAGGTTGTTGAACTAAAATCTTGCAAACCCTCTACATCTAATGTTGAGCATGTTTCTATTTGTACTAGATGTAGAGATATTGATGTTAATGCTATTTATGATCACATGTCTTTAATTAAACAACAAAATGATCATATAGCAAAACTAGATGCTAAAATTGCCGAGCATAACTTGGAAAATGAAAAGTTTAAATTTGCTAGGAGTATGCTCTATAATGGGAGACGCCCAGGCATCAAGGATGGCATTGGCTTCCAAAGGGGAGACAATGTCAAACTTAATGCCCCTCCTAAAAATTTGTCTAACTTTGTTAAGGGCAAGGCTCCCATGCCTCAGGATAACGAGGGTTACATTTTGTACCCTGCCGGTTATCCCGAGAGCAAAATTAGGAGAATTCACTCTAGGAAGTCTCACTCTGGCCCTAATCATGCTTTTATGTATAAGGGTGAGACATCTAGTTCTAGGTGTTGGCACTTGCTCTCAGCAGCAAGGAGGCCAACAAGGGTGAAAGGTGGTGACAACAGGGTTACGTGCTCGGGGGCAATAGCTCTGTTAATCTAGCCTCTCACGGGCACTGTGCGGGGGTATTTATAGGTATCCGAGTGCCCAGCGTCTTGTGTTAAGGACGCATGTGCCCTCAGACACCTATTTTATCCCCAGAATATTCCCATAAAGCAGGGTTACAAACCGTAATTACAAGTATTCCTTTACAAGTTAGGCCCGTAATACAGAGGCGGCCACGCGGGGCCCGTTACAATGGGCCAGATCACACGTGGGCCTTGGGACTGAACGAGGACGCGCCGTGGGAGGACGTCGCCGCAGGCCTTCGTCAAAGTGCCGAGTCCTGCGAAGGGTGTCCCTGCCCGCTTTGTCTCTGTCGGACCAGCGGCTGCAGCGAAGGCCTCGAGCGAAGGGTGGCGTCTTTGCCTTCGCCCCAACATTTGCCCTCCGAGGGACCAGTTCGACAAAGTCACCTGGTGCCGAAGACGTCGCTAGATGGCGGAGACGCTGCCCTCGCTCGAAGTGGTTCCGCGGGGGTTTTTGATGTGACCGTTGATGGACGGCGTACTGTTGGATTGCGGGTTTCCCGAAGCGTCGCGGCCTGTCGGATTGCGGGTTTCCCGAAGAGCCGCGCCCTGCCTATAAAAGGGGGCAGGGGCGGCGCTGTTTGAACTCTGCCTTCCGCGCTCCGTAAAACCCTAGCCGCCCGCCGTCTTGCTGCTCCTTTTCCTCCGCTGCTCCCTTTGCTCGCCGGCGTTCTGGCTCGAGTGAAGCAGACCGCCCGCCGCCGACGACGGTACGTAGCAATGCCATCCTCTTCTTCTTCCGCCGACACCACGCCGCCGGCCGCCGCCTCGTCTGAGGAGACGTTGAGTAACGTGATGGTGGAGGAGTTGCGCGCCGGCGACTCTGTTGAATTTGGTGTGTCACGGATGACGTCAGCCCGTATTGAAGATATGCAGCGGTTGGGCTACTTTGGCGGCGGAGTCGCTCGTGCTCCGGGGACGGAGGAAGTCCCCGAGCCGGAGGGCGAGTTGGTTGTTTTCGAGGCGTTCTTCGTCGCCGGACTCCGCTTGCCTGCGCATCGGTTTGTCGGCGAAGTCCTGCGTAGATTCAGCGTTCAAATACATCAGCTGACACCGAACGCCATAGTGGCGCTGGCGAAGTATGTCTGGGCGACGACTTCGTACGGCGGACAGCCGTCAGTTGAAGTTTTTGCGAAGAATTATTGTTTGCATTGGCAGAAAAGGATGGTTGAGGACGGAGTTGCCCAGTTCGGGTCATGCACATTCACGCCGAAGACCGGCAAAACCACAATGCCAGTATTGGAGTTGGTCCCGTGCGCCCGCAACAAGTGGGGCAATTGGAATGAATTTTGGTTTTATGTTGCTGAGGCTACTGTCGAAGGCCATGAAGGGCTCCCCATGTCCTTAATGTGCTCTCACTATTACTCTGCGTATCCGCCTTATGAAGTGGCAGAAGAGGATGCAGACGAAGGGGCCCTTCGGTGCGCCGCCGGTCAGAGCAGCGGTCGAGATTTAGTTGAAGAGTTCGTGGCGTACGGGGTCTGGCCCTTGGCGCACGGCTGGGCGCTGGGCGAAGTATGCCCTCGCCAGATGCCCTTTCACGGAGGAAGGGTGGTGCGAAGTCCTGCCTTCGCACTGAATTTGCGAAACCGTGACCCGGCCGCCTTTGTGCGTGATGCGGAGGACTTGGCGGTGCGGCTCGTGGGGCGTTACGTGCCGAGGACGGAAGGCCAGCGCAGCTTTGACATCCGCGGGTCAAATGAACGTTTGAACAGGGTCTTCGAATTAAATCAACTGCCGTACGACGGCTACCCTGGTCAAGACGAAGCGGACCGCCGTGGGAAGAAACCGGCGGTGGAGACTGGAGGCGACCCTGCGCTGGTGGCCGCCGCCTCCTCGAAAAAGAGAAAATTAGGTACTGCGATGGGAAGACTTGGGGTGTCTGATAGTTTCGCTAGAGAGTTAATGCGGACGTGTGCGGCCCCGGGGGAGAGGATGTCTTCGCCCGAGCTCCGGGAGTCTTCGGCTCGGATGCTGAGGGTTACCGGGGGTTGTTGGCCTAAAGACATTCCTATCCCCTGCGCGGCTGAGGAGGACTGTTTTACATCTCGTATGGTTCATCGGTGGAGAGTTTTTCCTTATGGGCGAAATATCGGTCATGTTGTGTGGGCAGTGATGGACAAGGATCGCCAAGGGGCGGCGCGAAAACGCCAGGCGACTGTGAGGGTTCACGAAGCTCGGCCGAAAAGGCAGCGGGGAACGGCGAAGGCGGAGGCCTCCGGCGGAGGCAAGCCGCCGCTGCCGGCGAAGGTGGGCGCCGCTGCGCCTGGCAAGGCGCCGGAGGTGACGGTGGGCGCCGGAGGCCCCAAGCTGACGAAGGTGGTGCCGTCTGTCAGCGGAGTGGCGGAGGCTGCGAAGGCGGCCCGAACTTTACCGCCACCCGGCAAACGCGTTGCCGACTTCGGCACCGAGATTAATGTGGAGGATTATCTTGGGGGTAAGTCTATATAAGTATATATACACATTTTTTTTTAATTTGTTGACGCGTTGCAGGGTCGGACGAGGGCCCGCTTGCTCTAGTTATGCCTGGCGTGGCGATCGCGACGGCTGCGCCAGCGCCGAAGGCGGGGGGAGAGACCCTTGGCGCCGGAGGCGAGGTGTCTGCCCTCGCACTGGTCAGGGACGAGGCGGGCGTGGCGACCCGCCGGCTGAAGGGAGCGACGGAGGCGTTGAGTCGAGCGACGGAGGCGCTGAGTCAGGTCCGCCGAGCTATGCCCTCTTTGCCCCCCTCTTTTTTTTACGCAACGGCCTTACGTGTGCTCTGCAGGTGGCTGACTTCACCAGCCGCACCGCGTCGGGGGCCCTTACGGCAGCTTTGTCTGCCGAGGTCGAGAGACTTCGGACGCAACATGCTGACGCTGTCCGTGAGAAGTCGGCCTCCGACAGCAAGTGCCGCAAACTGGCGGAGAAGGTGGCCGCCCTGGAGAAGGAGAAGGCTGACCTCCGGCGCCAGCTGGCGGGGGAGAGGAGGGAGGCCAACGAAGCCATCGCCAAAGAGCAGGCTGCTCAGGCGGAGGCCAGGCTGGCGCGGGCGGAAGGCAATATCGCCAAGGAGCTCGCCGGAGAGCTGCAGCGGCGGCTTACTGCCCTGGAGAGCCGCGCGGAGGGGGCCGAGGCCGCGATGCGAGCGGAGGCCGAACGGACGCGCACGCAGCTCATGACTGCATATCGCGAGCTGGGTGTGCGGACGGGTGACTTCGAGGTGCCGGAGCGAGAGGCCGGACTTCGCTGTCTGGAATGGGTGCAGGAGGAACTGCAGGAGCTCCCCACTGTCTTGGCGGGGTTGATGTCGTTCACCTCCCTGGTCACCTGCGAGGCAGCGATGAACGCGCTCTCTCGCGAAGGCTGCCGGCACTTTGAGGCCCTCGACCAGGCAGATGAGGATTTTGGGCGAGATATCTTTGAGGTCGAAAACCCCGTGGTGAAGGAGTCCGCCGGGGCCCTCTATGACCGGATGTGGGGTTCATACGGTTGTGAGGTGGTCCGGGCGCGGGCCGAGGCTGCGAGGGCTCAGGTAACGTTGTCGTTTGCTCGGCGTTTGCTGGATGCGGTCTGTGCGTGTGTTTGCTGAATTTTTGTGGGTTTTGTCTTAGGCGGAGCGCGGCGAGCGGGTGGACGACTTCGGGGCGCTGAACAGCGCGCTGCCTGACCCGGAGACGACCCCTGCGGAGGCCGCGACTGGAGTCGCCCCGGGACCGACCCCGGAGACCGCGGAAGATGCACCAGGCGCCCCTGCACCTGCTGCGGCCGGCGAAGACCTTCCCCCAAAGGTGGCCGAAGGCGCGCCCGATGCCCCCGCAGCTGCCGTGCCGAGCGCTGAAGATCCAGCGGAGGTGGGGGCGGAGGCAGCGGCGGAGGCCTCGGCGGAGGCTCCCGCAGCGGCAGGGCCTTCGCAGGTGGCATAGGTGGTGTTTAGGGTTGAGGAATTTTTGGATGTTGTACTGAATTTTGGTTGCTGCGCAGGTTCAAGATTTTGGGCCTGCGCACGCAACCGCTACTACTGAGTTTTTGGCGGCTTCGACCGCAGAAGATGGAAATGAATATGGTGGGTCTGTTTCTGAGTTTTTTGATTTTACTGACTCTGGGAGCTCGGTTGAGTGGACTGAGGAGTCTTCGGAGGGGGACTTGGATTATTTTGCGGCCTTGGACGTGGCTGCGGCGGAGGCTGCGCCACACGCTGCGGACGCGCCAGACGTGCCCGGTCCTAGCGCCGGGCACCGACGACGAAGGGCGGTTGCAAAGCGTAGGATTAGTGTGGAGGAAGGGGCCCGGCTTCTCGTTAGCAGGGCTGGTCGGCAGGAGCTGCTGTCTTTGCCGGCCGCCGCGGGTGCAGGGGAAGGGGAGCTGCGAAGCCTTTTTGCGGGTGAGGAGCTTAGGATAATGTTGTTTAATTATAGAGAGATGGGGATTATTCCTAAGGTTGAGCCGATGTAGGGCGCGGTGCCCTCGCTTGTGTATGTGTAAGGGCTTGTAAAATGGAGTTGTGTGCCCTCGCGTGCCTGTGCCTGCGAGGGCGCTGTGTACTTTGTCTGGTGTGATTGATTATGCTGTGCCAGCATGATTATAATTGGTCTTGGTGTCGTTTCTGCTTTTGTTGTACTGGGTCGGCTGCGCCCTTAGGCGGCTCTTGCGTGAAGTCTTTGCGATAGGCTTCTGAATTTTTGCGCGCTTGTGCTTAGTCCGGCTGCACCTTTAGGCGACTTCTGCACGGATAGTCTTCGCGATAGACTTCGGATTTTTGCGCACTTGTTGTGCTTAGTCCGGCTGCGCCCTTAGGCGACTTCTGTGCGGATAGTCTTCGCGATAGACTTCGGATTTTTGCGCACTTGTTGTGCTTAGTCCGGCTGCACCCTTAGGCGACTTCTGCGCGGATAGTCTTCGCGATAGACTTCGGATTTTTGCGCACTTGTTGTGCTTAGTCCGGCTGCACCCTTAGGCGACTTCTGCGCGGATAGTCTTCGCGATAGACTTCGGATTTTGCGCACTTGTTGTGCTTAGTCCGGCTGCACCCTTAGGCGACTTCTGCGCGGATAGTCTTCGCGATAGACTTCGGATTTTTGCGCACTTGTTGTGCTTAGTCCGGCTGCACCCTTAGGCGACTTCTGCGCGGATAGTCTTCGCGATAGACTTCGGATTTTGCGCACTTGTTGTGCTTAGTCCGGCTGCACCCTTAGGCGACTTCTGCGCGGATTGGTCGCACGCGAGGGTGGCTAGCGCTTAGCCTCGCGGTGACTTCGAATTGGTCGAATGCCGAAGACCGTTGTTGCGGTCTTTTTTCGACACATGCTTTTGCGGGGGATTTTTCTCACATATATTACATGGCTCCGCCTCGTTAAAAACCTCACCCCCCGGGAGGAAAAGAGTGCGGGCCGGTACAAGATTGTTTGCGGCGAATTACAAGGGCGAAATCAGCCCTAAATGGGTCAAACAAAAAATTTGCGAAGGTTGTCGACGTTCCAGGAGTGCTCTAGGTCCTCGCCGTTTGGCGTTATGAGCCTGTAAGCGCTGGGGGAAGCTTTTGACTTGACTATGAAGGGGCCCTCCCACTTGGGCTCCAACTTGCCCTTGGACTCCGTCCGAGCTGTTCGGATGAGTACGAGGTCCCCCTCGCTGAACTCCCTCGGGATGACTGCGCGGTCGCGCCATGCTTTGGTCTGGGCTTGATATTTGTTTAGGGCCTGTAGGGCGAAGACCCGGTCTCCGTCAATGAGATCTTTTGAAGTTGGCTCATCCACGTCGGGGACGGCTGACGGAACTGTACGCGGGGACCCATGCTTTATTTCTTGCGGGGTCATTGCCTCCGATCCGTATAGAAGGCGGAAAGGAGTGAACCCGGTCGCTCTGCACTCGGTTGTGTTTAGCGCCCAGACTGTCTCTGGTAATAAATCGGTCCATCTGCCTTTTCTTTCATCGAGGAGCATCTTTTTGACAGCTGTGAATATTTTCCCATTGGCGCGCTCCACGACCCCGTTGGACTGCGGATGATAGACTGAAGCGAAGGCAAGCTTGGTGCCGATGGAGAAACAAAAATCCTTGAAATCTTGGCTGTCAAACTGCTTGCCGTTGTCAACTGTTAGCTCGGACGGTACTCCGAAGCGGCAAACGATGTTCTGCCAGAAGAATTTTTGGGCAGTCTTTGATGTGATTGTGGAAACAGCCCTCGCTTCAATCCATTTGGTGAAGTATTCGACAGCTACGAAGGCGAACTTAAGGTTCCCTTGAGCGGTGGGCAGGGGCCCGACGATGTCCAGGCCCCAGCGCTGGAGAGGCCATGTATGGGCAATCAGCTTTGTATATTGCGAGGGGTTGCTTGACCGAGGGGAGAACTTCTGGCAGGCTTCGCAGGACCTCGTGACCCAATTTGCGGCGCAGATCATTGCGGGCCAGTAAAACCCTTGTCGGATCACCTTGGCCGCCAGGGCCCTTGGCCCTGCGTGCGAGCCGCACGTGCCACTGTGGACTTCGCGTAGGATCTGCATGCCTTCGGTTTCGGTGACACATTTGAGCATTGGCTGACTGACCCCTTTCTTGTACAGTTGGCCCTCGATCAGAGCGAAGTCCCGGCTTCGATGTCTGAGGCGCTTTGCCTCACTGACGTCGGCTGGATGATAGTACCCCTGTAGGAACAGGGTTATTGGTGCCCTCCAGTCTTCTGTCATGATTAGGTTGACTATACGGTGGCCTTCGCTATCATTAGTTATCTGGAGCCCTTCGGGGCTCCGGACAGCTGGAGTGCCGATGGTGTGGAAAAACACGTCGGAGGGCAGGGGCTCGCCCCTGGCGGCGGCCTTGGCTAAGGCATCAGCCTCCTCGTTCTTGGCCCTATCCACATGCTGCAGGGTGAATCCCTTGAATTGTCTCTCGAGACTTCGGATAGCCGCGAGGTATTGCATGAGGGCGGGGTCTTTTGCTGCATAGTCTTTCTCGACCTGTCCGGCAACTATCTTGGAGTCTGTCTTGATGATACATGTGGTGACTCCGAGGGCCCTTAGCTTGCGGAGGCCGAGGATAACTGCTTCATACTCCGCTATATTGTTTGTACATTTGTCGGATTCCAGGGCGAAGTTGAGGCGTGCTGCATATCTATGTTTGACTCCGGCAGGTGAGGTGACGACTGCAGCGACGCCTGCCCCTGCGTGGCACCATGCGCCGTCGCAATGGATGGTCCAGATCTTCTCTGTGGACGGGTCCGACTGTGTTGCTGGCCCAGTCCAGTCGACGACGAAGTCTGCCAGGACTTGCGACTTGATGGCTGTCCTGGGCTCGAAGCTGATGTGGTAGCCGGAGAGTTCGGCTGCCCACTTGGCAATCCTCACCGATGCCTCCGGGTTTCTGAATAGTTCGCCGAGCCCTCTGTCAGAGGTGACTCGGACCTTGAATGCTTCAAAGTAATGGCGCAGTTTGCGCGAGGACATGACAACTGCGTAGGCGATCTTCTCCAGCTCTGTCATGTTGCATTTGGACGGTGTCAGGACTTCGGAGACATAGTAAACAGGGCACTGTCTGACTACGCCTTCGACTGACTGCTCCTGCACTAGTGCCGCGCTGACCGCGTGCGGCGAAGCCGCGACATAGAGCAATAGGGGGAGCGAGGAGTCGGGGCTGGTGAGGATGGCCAGCTCCGACAGGTACTGTTTGAGTGAGGCGAAGGCCGCTGCTTGCTCCGGTCCCCAGGCGAAGTCTTTCGCGCCGCGGAGTGTTTTGAGGAAGGGGAGACTTCGCTCGGCGGACCTGGAGATGAATCTGTTGAGAGCGGCCAGTCTGCCTGTCAGACGCTGGACGTCCCTGACGGACTGCGGAGGCGACATGTCGACGATGGCCTGGATCTTGGTTGGGTTGGCCTCGATGCCGCGGTGTGACACCAGGTAACCCAATATCTTGCCCTGGCGAACACCGAAGACGCACTTTTCCGGGTTCAGGCGGAGTCGTGCATCTCGCATGTTCGCGAATGTCTCGGCGAGGTCGGCGAGGTGGTCCTCCTTATTCTTGCTGGCGACGACGATGTCGTCCACATATGTAAATATATTTCTGCCGACCTGGCCCTCGAGTACTGTTTTGGTGAGTCTGGAGAAGGTGGACCCCGCATTCTTGAGTCCCTCCGGCATCCTGATGAAGCAATAAGTGCCGAAGGGTGTTATAAAGCTGGTGCTAGCCTTGTCTTCCTCCTTCATGTATATCTGGTGATAGCCGGAGAAGCAGTCGAGGAGTGACATGACCTCGCACCCGGCCGCGCTATCGACTATCTTGTCGATCCGCGGCAACGGGAAGTTGTCCTTCGGGCAGGCCTTATTGAGACTGGTGAAGTCTATGCACATTCGCCATTTCCCGCTTTTTTCTGCACCATTACGACATTGGAGAGCCACGTGGGGTAAGCCACTGGCTCGATGAATTTAGCTTCTAGGAGGCGGTGCACTTCCGCCTTGGCGGCCTCTGTCTTTTCGTCGGACATTTTGCGGAGCCTTTGCTTTTTTGGTCGCACCGAAGGGTCAATTCCCAAGCTGTGCTCAATTATGGATCAACTGACTCCGACCAGGTCTAGGGCGGACCAGGCGAAGACATCTTTATTTTTGGCCAGGCAGCAGAGAAGCCTTTCTTCTTCATGTGACGTAAGGTCTTCGCTGATAGTGACTGTCTGCTTGGGCGTGGCCTGATCAAGGGGAACAGTCCTGGTTCCATCTTGGCTCTGCAACTGTGCCTTCTCGTTCTGCTTGTCGGCTGGGCTGGCGGGCGCGGGGACCTCGCGCTGGGCCGTGAGACAGTGTACGTTCCTCTGGCCAGGCACGAAGTCCCGCTCTATGTTGCGCGCCGTCTGCTGGTTGCCGTAGATCGTGATAGCGCCTAGCGGACCTGGTATCTTCATACATAGGTACAGTCCGTGGATGGCGGCTTCGAACTTATTGATTGAGCCCCGGCCCATGATGGCGTTGTACGGATATACCATGTCGACGATGTCGAAGGTTACTTGCTCACTTCGGGCATTGGGTGCTACACCGAAGGAGAGGGGAAGCTCTATTTTGCCAACGGGGAAGGTGCCTTTGCCGCCGAAGCCATACAACGGATTGTCCGAAGGCTTGAGCAGGCTGTGGCTTATACCCATGCGGTCGAAGGCGTGGAGGAAGATAATGTCCGCCTGACTGCCGTTGTCGACTAGGACTTTGTGCAAGTCCCAGCCTGCCACGCTGCAATTGATGACCATAGCGTCGATGTGGGGGGCGCTGCGCAGGTCGACGTCTCGTGCGTCGAAGGTTAGCGGTATATGGGACCACTTCGTCTGCACGACTGGGCCGGTGACCGCGACATGGTTGATGCTGCGGTAGTGGTCCCGCTTCTGCCGCTTGGTGTCGAAGTCAGTGCTGGACCCCCCTGTTATCATGTGAATGACTCCGCGATATGGTTGATCGGCGAAGTCTTCCTGTTTTGGGGCGTGGGGGATGTTTTGGTGTTGTTGGTGTGGTGGTGGGGGTGGAGGAGGTACGATTTGTACTTCCTGATGGTGTTGGTAAGCGTGGTGCAGTGGATGCGGAGCGGGGGCGTGGATATATGGTGGAGGGGGTGGCTGGTAATTATGCGCGACAATTCTGGGATTGTCGGCCGGCTGCGCCCGCGCCATTCTGTCTCTGGTGGCCTTCGTTTCGGGGCAGTCTTTCGTTTGGTGGGCGCAGTCTTCGCCGTGGAAAAGGCAGTAGAACCGGCGCGGCGGCTGCGCGCGCCCTCGGCCCCTGCCGCGGGTTCCGTTCCCGCGGCCTTGGGGGGGATATTCCTGGCGACGAGGGGGGTCAGCAGCAGGCTGCTGGTTTGCGATGTTGTGCACTTGCTGCTGACTGCGGCCATTTCGACCGGAGTCTGGTTGCGGAGTCCTCGTCCAGGTGCGGCTGGACTGCGGGGCATCCTTGGGCTTCCGCTGTGACTCAACTTTGCGCTGGTGGAGCTCTTCGGATTTGGCATATTTTTCAAAGAGCTGGTATAGCTCCTGAAGGTTCTTGGGTGGATCTCTTATACAGTGGCTGTAGAGGACGCCGGCCCGCAGGCCACTGATGGCGTAGTGGATAGCGATCTGATCATCGACTGAGGGCAGCTGTGACTTGAGCGTTAGGAATTTGCGGTAATACTCCCGCAGAGTCTCCTTTTCCAGCTGTTTGCAAAGCGAGAGCTCGGCCAAAGCGTCGGTGTCTGGGCGGTACCCTTGGAAGTTGAGAAGGAACTTGTCCCTGAGACTTCTCCACGAATCAATGGACAGCGGAGGCAATCTGGTGAACCAGGTGAGTGCTGGGCCCTCTAGGGCGATGATGAAAGACTTCGCCATTGTGGCGTCGTCCCCTCCGGCAGATGCAACGGCGACTTGATAACTCATTATGTATTGCGCCGGATCGGTGCTGCCGTTGTACTTGGGATATGCCCCTGCTCGGAAGTTAGCTGGCCACGGCGTCACTTGCAGATGTGGCGCCAGGGGACTTCGCTCATCGAGGTAGTTGACCCCTTGGAATGGTGCGCCGTGCTGGAAGGCGTAATCATGTTGGGGGAAACGCGGGTTCTCCGGCTGCGGCCGGTGTTGCAGGGGTGGGCCATGCTGCAGGCCGAGGTGGCCTTCGCGCGTGTCCTCCGGTTGCGCGCGCTGCTGGAGGGGTGGCTCTTGCTGTAGACCGAGGTGGCCTTCGCGCTGCATCAGCGCGATCTCGCGCTCGAGGTCTTGGGCCTTCTGCTCCTCGTCGCGTATCATCTGCCGCACCTTGGCTAGTGCGGACACACGTTGGCGCTTGGCTTCCAGTATCTCCTTCTGCCTCTGGAGATTGCGGTTCTTGAGGCGCAGGGCGCGCAGCTGTAACTGTTCTTCTGTTGAGACGCCGAGGACCTCGCCGTCCTCGGTGAGATCCGCGCCCTCCACTGGGGCGAAGCCTGGGGGCGGCTGCGATTGTCCTTCGGGCCCGCAGGTGCGGAAGGTGTTGTCTTCGCAGGTGCGGGGAATGTTGTCTTCGGTGGGCTCTTGGTGGGTGGATTGGGTGAGGGCGAGGGCCTTGCCCTTTCTTGCGGCCAGCAGTGCTGCCTTCGCAGCCTCGTCAGCCTTGGGGTTAGCTCTCTTGGGTGCCATCGCGGGTGGTCTTGTCGTAGCACGAACGGTGGGCGCCAAATGTTGGAACTTGCTCTCAGCAGCAAGGAGGCCAACAAGGGTGAAAGGTGGTGACAACAGGGTTACGTGCTCGGGGGCAATAGCTCTGTTAATCTAGCCTCTCACGGGCACTGTGCGGGGGTATTTATAGGTATCCGAGTGCCCAGCGTCTTGTGTTAAGGACGCATGTGCCCTCAGACACCTATTTTATCCCCAGAATATTCCCATAAAGCAGGGTTACAAACCGTAATTACAAGTATTCCTTTACAAGTTAGGCCCGTAATACAGAGGCGGCCACGCGGGGCCCGTTACAATGGGCCAGATCACACGTGGGCCTTGGGACTGAACGAGGACGCGCCGTGGGAGGACGTCGCCGCAGGCCTTCGTCAAAGTGCCGAGTCCTGCGAAGGGTGTCCCTGCCCGCTTTGTCTCTGTCGGACCAGCGGCTGCAGCGAAGGCCTCGAGCGAAGGGTGGCGTCTTTGCCTTCGCCCCAACACTAGGCAACCAACCCGTGCTAAGTTGCCTAAGAAGAAAACTCCTAATGCATCAAATGATCATGCTATTTCATTTAAAACTTTTGATACTTCTTATGTGCTTACTAACAAATCCGGCAAGGTAGTTGCCAAGTTTGTTGGGGGCAAACACAAGGGGTCAAAGACTTGTGTTTGGGTACCCAAAGTTCTTATGTCTAATGCCAAAGGACCCAAAACCGTTTGGGTACCTAAAAACAAGAACTAAAATTGTTTTGTAGGTTTATGCATCCGGGGGCTCAAGTTGGATACTCGACAGCGGGTGCACAAACCACATGACAGGGGAGAAGAAGATGTTCTCCTCATATGAGAAAAACCAAGATCCCCAAAGAGCGATCACATTCGGGGATGGAAATCAAGGTTTGGTCAAAGGTTTGGGTAAAATTGCTATTTCACCTGACCATTCCATTTCCAATGTTTTTCTTGTTGATTCATTAGATTACAATTTGCTTTCCGTTTCTCAATTATGTCAAATGGGCTACAACTGTCTATTCACTAATGTAGGTGTCACTGTCTTTATAAGAAGTGATGATTCAATAGCATTTAAGGGAGTGTTAGAGGGTCAGCTATACTTGGTAGATTTTGATAGAGCTGAACTCGACACTTGCTTAATTGCTAAGACTAACATGGGTTGGCTCTGGCACCGCCGACTAGCCCATGTTGGGATGAAGAATCTTCATAAGCTTCTAAAGGGAGAACACATTTTAGGATTAACAAATGTTCATTTTGAGAAAGACAGGATTTGTAGCGCATGCCAAGCCGGGAAGCAAGTTGGAACCCAACATCCACACAAGAACATCATGACGACCGACAGGCCGCTTGAGCTACTCCACATGGATCTATTCGGCCCGATTGCTTACATAAGCATCGGCGGGAGTAAGTATTGTCTTGTAATAGTGGATGATTATTCTCGCTTCACTTGGGTATTCTTTTTGCAGGAAAAATCTCAAACCCAAGAGACCTTAAAAGGATTCTTGAGACGGGCTCAAAATGAGTTCGGCTTAAGGATCAAGAAAATTAGAAGCGACAATGGGACGGAGTTCAAGAACTCTCAAATTGAAGGCTTCCTTGAGGAGGAGGGCATCAAGCATGAGTTCTCCTCTCCCTATACGCCACAACAAAATGGTGTAGTGGAGAGAAAGAATCGAACTCTATTGGACATGGCAAGAACCATGCTTGATGAGTACAAGACTTCGGATCGGTTTTGGGCCGAGGCGGTCAACACCGCTTGCTACGCCATCAACCGGTTGTATCTACACCGAATCCTCAAGAAGACATCATATGAACTCCTAACCGGTAAAAAGCCCAATATTTCATATTTTAGAGTTTTTGGTAGCAAATGCTTTATTCTTGTTAAGAGAAGTAGAAAATCTAAATTTGCTCCTAAAACGGTAGAAGGCTTTTTACTAGGATATGACTCAAACACAAGGGCATATAGAGTCTTTAACAAGTCCTCAGGACTAGTTGAAGTTTCTTGTGACGTTGTGTTTGATGAGACTAATGGCTCTCAAGTAGAGCAAGTTGATCTCGATGAGATAGGTAATGAAGAGGCCCCGTGCATCGCGCTAAGGAACATGTCCATTGGGGATGTGTGTCCTAAGGAATCCGAAGAGCCTCCACATGCACAAGATCAACCATCCTCCTCCACGCAAGCATCTCCACCAACTCAAAATGAGGATGAGGCTCAAGTTGATGAAGGGCAAGATCAAGCAAATGAGCCACCTCAAAATGACGGCAATGATCAAGGGGGAGATGCAAATGATCAAGACAAGGAGGATGAAGAGCAAAGGCCGCCACACCCAAGAGTCCACCAAGCAATCCAACGAGATCACCCCGTCGACACCATCCTCGGCGACATTCATAAGGGGGTAACTACTAGATCTCGTATTGCACATTTTTGTGAACATTACTCTTTTGTTTCCTCTATTGAGCCACACAGGGTAGAGGAAGCACTACAAGATTCGGACTGGGTGGTGGCAATGCAAGAGGAGCTCAACAAATTCACTAGGAATGAGGTATGGCATTTGGTTCCACGTCCTAATCAAAATGTTGTAAGAACCAAATGGGTCTTCCGCAACAAGCAAGATGAGCATGGTGTGGTCACAAGGAACAAAGCTCGACTTGTGGCCAAGGGATACTCCCAAGTCGAAGGTTTGGATTTCGGTGAAACCTATGCACCCGTAGCTAGGCTTGAGTCAATTCGCATATTATTAGCCTATGCTACTTACCATGGCTTTAAGCTTTATCAAATGGATGTGAAAAGTGCCTTCCTCAATGGACCAATCAAGGAAGAGGTCTATGTTGAGCAACCTCCCGGCTTTGAAGACAGTGAGTATCCTAACCATGTCTATAAGCTCTCTAAGGCACTTTATGGGCTCAAGCAAGCCCCAAGAGCATGGTATGAATGCCTTAGAGATTTTCTTATTGCTAATGGCTTCAAAGTCGGAAAGGCCGATCCTACACTCTTTACTAAAACTCTTGAAAATGACTTGTTTGTATGCCAAATTTATGTTGATGATATTATATTTGGGTCTACTAACGAGTCTACATGTGAAGAGTTTAGTAGGATTATGACACAGAAATTCGAGATGTCAATGATGGGGGAGTTGAAGTATTTCTTAGGATTCCAAGTGAAGCAACTCCAAGAGGGCACCTTCATTAGCCAAACGAAGTATACTCAAGACATTCTAAACAAGTTTGGGATGAAGGATGCCAAGCCCATCAAGACACCCATGGGAACCAATGGGCATCTCGACCTCGACACGGGAGGTAAGTCCGTGGATCAAAAGGTATACCGGTCGATGATAGGTTCTTTGCTATACTTATGTGCATCTCGACCGGACATTATGCTTTCCGTATGCATGTGTGCAAGATTCCAAGCCGACCCTAAGGAAGCTCACCTTACGGCCGTAAAACGAATCTTGAGATATTTGGCTTATACTCTTAAGTTTGGGCTTTGGTATCCTAGGGGATCCACATTTGATTTAATTGGATATTCGGATGCCGATTGGGCGGGGTGTAAAATCAATAGGAAGAGCACATCGGGGACTTGCCAGTTCTTGGGAAGATCCTTGGTGTCTTGGGCTTCAAAGAAGCAAAATTCGGTCGCTCTTTCCACCGCCGAAGCCGAGTACATTGCCGCAGGACATTGTTGCGCGCAATTGCTTTGGACGAGGCAAACCCTGCGGGACTACGGTTACAAATTAACCAAAGTCCCTTTGCTATGTGATAATGAGAGTGCAATCAAGATGGCGGATAATCCCGTCGAGCATAGTCGCACTAAACACATAGCCATTCGATATCATTTTCTTAGGGATCACCAACAAAAGGGAGATATCGAGATTTCATACATTAATACTAAAGATCAATTAGCCGATATCTTTACCAAGCCTCTTGATGAACAATCTTTTAACAAACTTAGGCATGAGCTCAATATTCTTGATTCTAGGAACTTCTTTTGTTAAATTGCACACATTGCTCTTCTATATACCTTTGATCATGTCTCTTTCATATGCTATGACTAATGTATTTTTCAAGTCTATTTCAAACCAAGTCATAGGTGTATTGAAAGGGAATTGGAGTCTTCGGCGAAGACAAAGGCTTCCACTCCGTAACTCATCCTTCGCCGTCGCTCCAAGAGACTCTCCATCTTTGGGGGAGAGAGCAAAAGGACTTCATCTTTGGTATAATCTTAACTCATTTATTTATGACCAAAGGGGAAGATAGCACTTCGAGGGCTCTAATAATTCTGTTTTTGGCGATTCATGCCAAAGGGGGAGAAAGTATGAGCCCAAAGCAAAAGGACCGCACCACCACCTATTTCAAAAACTTCGTGTTTTCCAAGAATATTATCAATTGGAATCCTATTGTGTTCAAAAGGGGGAGAAAGTAGTATTTCAAAAATAATATATCAAAACCCTCGTGAACACTAAGAGGAGGATCTCATTTAGGGGGAGTTTTGTTTAAGTCAAAGGAAAAGCATTTGAAACAGGGGGAGAAAATTTCAAATCTTGAAAATGCTTCTCAAAATCTTATTCATTTGCCTTTGACTATTTGCAAAAGAACTTTGAAAAGGATTTACAAAAGAGTTTGCAAAAACAAAACATGTGGTGCAAGCATGGTCCAAAATGTTAAATAAGAAAGAAACGATCCATGCATATCTTGTAAGTATTTAGATTGGCTCAATTCCAAGCAACATTTACACTTACATTACGCAAACTAGTTCAGTTATGCACTTCTATATTTGCTTTTGTTTGTGTTGGCATCAATCACCAAAAAGGGGGAGATTGAAAGGGAATTAGGCTTACACCTAGTCCCTAATTAATTTTGGTGGTTGAATTGCCCAACACAAATAATTGGACTAACTAGTTTGCTCAAGTGTATAGATTATACAGGTGTAAAAGGTTCACACTCAGCCAATAAAAAGATCAAGTTTTGGATTCAACAAAGGAGCAAAGAGGCAACCGAAGGCACCTCTGGTCTGGAGGCACCGGACTGTCCGGTGTACACCGGATAGTGTCCGGTGCACCACCGGACAGTGTCCGGTGCACCAGAGGACTCCAACTCGAACTCGCTACCTTCGGGAATTTCTCAGGCCAGCGTGCTATAATTCACCGGACTGTCCGGTGTACACCGGACAGTGTCCGGTGCGCCAAGGAAGAGTGACCTCAGGAACTCGCCGGCTTCGGGAATCTCCAACGGCTAGTCCGCTATAATTCACCGGACATGTCCGGTGTGCACCGGACTGTCCGATGCAACTCCGGAGCAACGGCTATTCGGCGCCAACGGCTACCTGCGACGCATTTATTGCGCGCTCTGCGCGCGCAGAAGACAGGCGCGCCCATACTGGCGCACCGGACAAGGAACAGTGCATGTCCGGTGTGCACCGGACATCCAGGCGGGCCTACAAGTCAGGAGCTCCAACGGTCAGAATCCAATGGCCGTGATGACGTGGCGGGGGCACCGGACATGTCCGGTGTGCACCGGACTGTCCGGTGCGCCATCGAACAGACAGCCTCCACCAACGGTCAAGTTTGGTGGTTGGGGCTATAAATACCCCAACCACCCCCACATTCATTGCATCCAAGTTTTCCACTTCTCAACCACTTACAAGAGCTAGGCATTCAATTCTAGACACACCAAAGAGATCAAATCCTCTCCAATCCCACAAAAGGCTTTAGTGATTAGCGAGAGAGATTTGCCGTGTTCTTTTGAGCTCTTGCGCTTGGATTGCTTCTTTTCTTTCTCACTTGCTCTTGTGATCAACACTCAATTGTAATCAAGGCAAGAGGCACCAATTGTGTGGTGGCCCTTGCGGGGAAGTTTTATTCCCGGCTTTGATTTGAGAAGAGAAGCTCACTCGGTCCGAGGGACCGTTTGAGAGAGGGTAAGGGTTGAAAGAGACCCGGCCTTTGTGGCCTCCTCAACGGGGAGTAGGTTTGAGAGAACCGAACCTCGGTAAAACAAATCCGCGTGTCTCACTTCACTATTCGCTTGCGATTTGTTTTGTGCCCTCTCTTGCTGAAGCGTCCCCAATCCTCTGGGACTCAAATGTGATACAATTACTAGTCCCAGGAGGCTAGCAAACACATTTATACATCAGATGATACCAAATCTGCTTAAACGAGACAAACCTATAAAGGTGGCGGTCAACTTTAAGAGTTGGTCCACAACTCGAGACATATCATCAGAGTGGGGCTGAAGCAGCCCGATATACGCAGCGAAGCAAGTCAGCGGTCCAACAGCCACAGGCAAGGTTGGGAACAGTCGTAACTCTTACCCGATCTCCTTTTTCTGAAAAACAACAAATAAGCAAGGGTGAGTACAAACGTACTCAGCAGCCCACCTTCACCCACGGAATGGGGAAATCAGATATAATGCATGGAATATGTGGAGCTCAGAATATTTTGTAGAAACAACAATATTTTATGCAGGGTTGTTTTAAAAAAAACAATTTGTATTTTGCAAAGCGCATCCTCTCCAAAAGGAGCACGAAGTTTTTCAATATTAGAACAAAATCCCCTGGACTAAACCATCCAGGTATCTCAGCAGTTTCCCACTGGTTTTCCTTTTCAAAAATAGCTACTGGACTTCCCGTCCACCATAGCTCACGGCTCAACCGCCGAACCTTTTAAAAACCACTTTTCTCAAAAGCACCTTTTTTTTGAAAACAAAACATTAATTGCCATACCATACCAGACTCGTCCATTCCTGTGGACACAGACTATTCGAATAGGTTTCAACTCTGCGCAGAGGGGTACACTTTACCCACTAGTCCGGCTCTGCGATCTCATGATCAATGAGACCCGAATCCGACTCTCTTTCTTTCCCCGCACGTCCTAACCTTAACGGTTATCCAGAAGGAGTCAGGCCACCACCATGTCCAAACCGGACAAAACTTTCCCCCTCCTTATCCTCCCGGTGCTCCCCAGCCTTCATAACCCTAGGGTTGGACCGTACGAGTTCAGATTGAGTGACTGCCCACACAGTCTCGAGTGGTTGTACTATTAAAGAGTACAGGTAGTGAAGATGACAAACCGGTCCTTATATGAGGGGACAATCCTTCTGCTCACGCCTAAACCAGCTGAGCCAACACCTTAGGCCCTCCCCTAAACCAGGGAGTCCTTGATCATCCCTACTCAAAGGTGATAAGGGTGAAAACCCTTCATCAAACACATTTTGAAAAGCATTTTCTTTTGAAAACTCACACCTTTCCTCAAATCATTTGTAACAATTATATCAGGGATTGATTGTGGCAAGCGGCTGGGTGGCCATAATAACTTGTCTCAAAATCATATTATGCATAAAATAACAGGCTGAGGGTTGTGGTTGTAAAACATAGGTAATTTATGCATCAAAGGGATCCAGTGAGCTTGCTGTGCTTATTCGGCGAAGGGGGAAGGGGAGCTCGCGGAACTGGCTTCTGGCTCCATCGCCTAGCGTAGACTTGCGGATCTGGCCTCCACGAGACGGCACGAACACTCCGATAACTATGCAACATGAACAAGCAAACATACAAACCAACAAGTATACCAACAAATATTTAGTATAGTGGTCAGAATAGCGATATATGGATGGGTAGAGTCTTGAGTAGAATCTGTGTCATGTGGTGTTGTGATATTACTGGTGGTGGAGCGGAGGTGCTTACCAGGAGGGTGGACTGGAGGCGAAGTGACACTATGCGTGTAGCCGGCAGAGCAGAGTAACTGAGTGGGTGGGGTGTTTGCCTTGGCTGAGGGTGTTGAGTGTGTGTGGAGAGGGAGAGGGTAGCTGGGTGTATTTATAGCTGGGTGTATGTGGTGTAGCACAGTGAAGTTCACTGTTGGTGAGAATAGTGACGAATGAATCGTCTGACTTAGTATGAACATGAGAGTTATAGACAGAATATGGGACAAGAGTATTTTGGGAGTTTTCTGGAATATGGACCATGCTTAAGGGATTACATGGTTGGATAGGGAATAGTTTGATAAGAGTTTAGAAACGAGAATTATTGGAATCTGAGTTTGGAAGCCTGGTTCAAAGGAATCTCAAAGTTAAGCATGCTCAACTTGGAGAAACCTAGGATGGGTGACCAGATGGGAAGTTCCCTACTGGAAGGAAAATCACAGACACCGGAGTCCGTATGACTGGAATATGGGTCCGGCTGGTCTTAAGTGGACTGGACAGCATGATGGATGAGTAGTTGAAATTTGGGATAACTAGATGACCGATGAATAGTAATAATGATTAGTAACGATGAATAGTGGCGACGAAAAAGTAATTATAGATATCATCGATGAATAGTAACGATGATGAATAGTAATGGTAAATAGTAACGATGATGAATAGTGTATGTGAATAGTAATGATGAATAGTAACGGTGAATAGTAACGGTGAATAGTGATAGTGAATAGTCGTATGAATGAACGATGAACGATGAATAAGAACTATGAACGAACGATGAACGATGAATAGGAACTATGAACGAACGGACGAACGATCGAATGATCGGACGAACGAACGATCGGAATTTCGGCAGCATAACGGCAGGACAAAGATTATCTGGAAGAACGATGAATAGGGACCATGAACGAACGATGAACGATGAATAGGAACTATGAACGAACGATGAACGATCGAATGATCGAACGAACGAACGATCGGAATTTCGGCAGCATAACGACAGGACAAAGATTATTTGGATGAACGAACGGACAAACGATCGAGTGATCGGACGAACGAACGATCAGAATTTTGGCAGCATAACGGCAGGACAAAGATTATCTGGAAGAACGATGAATAGGGACTATGAACGAATGATGAACGATGAATAGGAACTATGAACGAACGATGAACGATCGAACGATCGGACGAACGGACGAACGAACCAAGAACAGGGGACGAACGATCGAAGAACGATCGAACGATCCTTGTGCTAGTGTGTGCTTGTGTGGAACATGGAGTGGGTGTGTGTGTGGGGGGGAAGAGAGTTGCCATGAAATGGCTTGGGGTGGGATGAGAGGAGGCCCTTGCCCCTCTATTTATAGCCATGGTGGGGGGATTAGGGGGAGGGATGAGAGGATTAGTGGGAGGATGAGAGGATTAGTGGGAGGTTAGCATGTATTTGTCTTGTATAAGTGTAATTATCTTGTAGAGCTCACCGTATGACACTGGAGGCATACACATACGTATGGGCATGAGGAAAGTTATGAAGAAAATATTTGTGGGGACTTCAAAAATGATTCAGAAGGTATTTCTCAGGAGGAAAATATTTGGAGGAATATTGGTGGAATATCTGGGCAGTATTTCTAGAAAGAATCAGAGGGGATCACTGGGGAAATATCTGGGCAGTATTTCTGGAAAGAGTTTGAGGGTGATCACTGGGGAAATATTTGTAGAATATTTTGAGGAGGATTTTGGAGAGAAAATAGACCACTATAATTTATTTGTTGATATCAACTCGCAAACAAACATTTTGAAATGAAATTTGAAATTCATTTTGAATTTAGGGCGAGTTTGATAAAATTTCAGAATTTGAATTTTTGGGATGCTACAAATCTACCCCACTTAAAAGGAATCTCGTCCTCGAGATTCGGCTCAGAAGGGTTATGGGTATAGCTTTACTTCAGCTACATATCTTCACTTTGCAACTCTTCGAGGAGATGGAACTTCAACAAAATCTGGCCCTTGCGGAGCATCCGGCTGCTGATTGCAAACGTTGATTCTGGCTACTCAAAGATCATCTTTAGGCTTCTAGCTTTTGCTTGGCAGCTAGCTTATTGAAGAAGCATTGATGCCAACACACAAACCTTCTTCTTGCGAACTTATCCATGGGTCCCTTCCTTGGTTGCTCTTCTAGTGCTTCATCAATGGAACTTGGGTGACCACTTCTCATCCAGAAACTTATATGCTTTGATGATCTGGTCCTCCACAAGCTTGCTACAAGCATTCTTCTTTTTCTCCATAGCAGGAACTTTACTGGAACACTACCCCACTTAAAATGAATGAGGGTAGAACTCTTGGATCTTGGGGATTTGAACTCCTTGAAGTACCTCATAACAAGGGAGTTACAAGGCCTTCTTCTGCTATTGCTGCTTGAGCAGGCTGCGGAGAAATGACTGACACAGGGTTGATTCTGGGAGAACCTTCTTCTTATCTTCTCTTCACTATCTTCTTTTCTCTTCTCACTTTTCACTGCCTCTTTCTTTCTCTTTGCTCTTCCCACCGGAGGAGTCTATCGATGAGTATTACCATCATACAGAGGAGGAAACCAAAGACTATGAACCATGTACAACAGTCTTCAACCCAAGAATCACCAAGCATTGGGATCTTAGGGGCGAGGGAGTGGGAAAATGGAGTTGCTTGCAATTTGGCAGAGGGGATTTTATCGGGGCTATTTTTGCTTTGTGCGAGATGGGAGTTTAGGGAGCTGGGGGGGTTTATAGGCGAGCGGGGGTGTTCGGTTGCGGAGTAGTGGTGATGGAGTAGGTGCTACGCGGCAGCGGGTGCGATAAGGGGAGGGGGCCTGGTGTTGCCGGCGATGATGGTGGCGGTGGGTGCGCTGCAAAGGTGGCGTGGGCGGCGGTAGTGCGCTGCAAAGGGGGTGTGGGCGGCGGTGCTAGTGCGCATGGAGGCGGGCACGCGTGCGGGGGCACTAGTGAGTGGTGGGGTCGATGACCCTTATGTTTGTGGTCTCTGGTTCTAAGAATCTTTGCCTCTCTGTATGGTAATAACTCCTTCTGTCCTCTTTTCCTGTTTACTTTGACTCAGGGGCAGTGCTTTGATTCTCACGGTCGGTCCTTTTGACTGAGCGGCTGGACTGGTTTCTTCTGTAGCTTATTCCATGCTTCAAGGGTAAGCTTCCCGGTATCTTCTTGGGTAAGGCACTTTTCTCTTGAGATGGGTTAAGATGAGAATGGAAGCATAAGGTGAGGATTAGATCTAATTTGTGATCTATGTTTTTAGAGAAAACCTTTCTTAAAAAGAAAGAAAACACATAAGTTCAGCAATGATAAGCACAAACAAATCAAATATTTTGAATAGGGGAAGAATAGAGTTTTTCCAAAGCACGAACTACTCAGATTCGGGGGCTAAGCATAACTATTATTGCTTGGCTCCTGAATTGAGAACTAGGCTAAATGCAACTTATGAGCACTAACGTTAAAGCATCACATATGCACTTCAAAAGGGGAGAAAACATCAAGCGAAATTCATTTTGAAATGCCCTAGGGGGCCACACAAATAGAGTTTTTCAAGGCACGGGACTACACGATTACCTCTCATACATGCAGGGCTCTAGCCAAAGTGAAGAAAAACTTCACTACACAATGCATGCAGAGGACTGGGCATACTAACTCAGATCTGGCAGCTTCTCTTCTGGCAAGGCTGCCTCACAGCTTCAATCTGAGACATCTCCTGGATGGGTCAACAGGGAGCTGATGTTGATGACTTCTTCTGGCAGCGACTGAGATGGCAGCACGGGGTCGAGCTCTTCTTCAAGCGGGACTGGCTCTTGTAGCTCCTCTGAGGGCGGCGGTGCTGGCGGGGTGCTTGCAGCTTCTTCCTTGACCTCAAGGGACGGTGCTGAAATCTTCTTCATGGTGAGGGGCTCACACAACTCCGGTGGGGGATCTTGGGAGGACTCGGGGTGCTCTTGCTTATCCATAGCCTTAGGGGAGACTGGAATTCCTTCCAAGACTATGGCTCCTTCCGGGAGTTCTCAAGCCTTCTTCTCTCCTCTGATAGAGACCGGGTGACCTTCAAGAATCTGGGGATCTTCAACTCTCCTGGGTTGAACTAGGTTGTATGAGGCGGGCTCTTGGATCCGCAGGGCTCTACGTTGGTTATAGGTTACCAAGTAGGCCTCCATCAACTTATGGACGTGCTCATCCTTGGCTTGCTTTAGGGCTTCCACAACAATGACTTCACGACTCTCCAAGGCAATTGCACGGGCTTGAGCTGTGGTGAGATCCACATGGAGCTTACGGTTGAGCTTCTCTGCATCTTCTGCTCGGGCAATCATCTGACGGTGGTGCCGAGCCAAGAAATCATACTGCGCATCCAGGGTGAGCAGGTATGTAGTGAGGTACACGACTGTGGGGTCGTCCTCAAGCAGCAGCTGCTCTTCCAATGCACGCATCCTGGCCATCCAAACGGGACGGTCTCTCTGAAAGGGCGGAAAGAATCTGAGCGGTGTGTCGGCCACTTCTTCTTCATAGATCTGACACAGGGTCCTCAATGCCTTGCGGGCGACGACTTGGCAGGTGTCTCTGAATCTGTGCCCAGCAGTAGTGACACTCCATTCCACATGGTGTGGACTGGATCCAATATATACAATCACGACACACTTCTCTGTGCCATGCTCGACGAATTCACGACCATCATACTCTGGCTGACTCCTGATTCCGAGGCGAACTGTGCATGCTCTCAGCAACTTGGGGAAACCATCTTCATTCTGGCAAAAGCTGGTTTAGCAACGGACCTCCATATGACTTCTGAGAGAAGGAAAGGGGGAAAACATTTTTGAAATGAAGGGATGAGAGCAAGAATTTTTTTTTAAGAAAATAGTTTTGACTCAAAAACTTTTGATTAGGCTAAGGGTTACGTCCTGCGGCCAACCTAACAGCTCTGATACCACCTGAAGCGTCCCCAATCCTCTGGGACTCAAATGTGATACAATTACTAGTCCCAGGAGGCTAGCAAACACATTTATACATCAGATGATACCAAATCTGCTTAAACGAGACAAACCTATAAAGGTGGCGGTCAACTTTAAGAGTTGGTCCATAACTCGAGACATATCATCAGAGTGGGGCTGAAGCAGCCCGATATACGTAGCGAAGCAAGTCAGCGGTCCAACAGCCACAGGCAAGGTTGGGAACAGTCGTAACTCTTACCCGATCTCCTTTTTCTGAAAAACAACAAATAAGCAAGGGTGAGTACAAACGTACTCAGCAGCCCACCTTCACCCGCGGAATGGGGAAATCAGATATAATGCATGGAATATGTGGAGCTCAGAATATTTTGTAGAAACAGCAATATTTTATGTAGGGTTGTTTAAAAAAAAACAATTTGTATTTTGCAAAGCGCATCCTCTCCAAAAGGAGCAGGAAGTTTTTCAATATTAGAACAAAATCCCCTGGACTAAACCATCCAGGTATCTCAGCAGTTTCCCACTGGTTTTCCTTTTCAAAAATAGCTACTGGACTTCCCGTCCACCATAGCTCACGGCTCAACCGCCGAACCTTTTAAAAACCACTTTTCTCAAAAGCACCTTTTTTTTTGAAAACAAAACATTAATTGCCATACCATACCAGACTCGTCCATTCCTGTGGACACAGACTATTCGAATAGGTTTCAACTCTGCGCAGAGGGGTACACTTTACCCACTAGTCCGGCTCTGCGATCTCATGATCAATGAGACCCGAATCCGACTCTCTTTCTTTCCCCTCACGTCCTAACCTTAACGGTTATCCGGAAGGAGTCAGGCCACCACCATGTCCAAACCGGACAAAACTTTCCCCCTCCTTATCCTCCCGGTGCTCCCCAGCCTTCATAACCCTGGGGTTGGACCGTACGAGTTCAGATTGAGTGACTGCCCACACAGTCTCGAGTGGTTGTACTATTAAAGAGTACAGGTAGTGAAGATGACAAACCGGTCCTTATATGAGGGGACAATCCTTCTGCTCACGCCTAAACCAGCTGAGCCAACACCTTAGGCCCTCCCCTAAACCAGGGAGTCCTTGATCATCCCTACTCAAAGGTGATAAGGGTGAAAACCCTTCATCAAACACATTTTGAAAGCATTTTCTTTTGAAAACTCACACCTTTCCTCAAATCATTTGTAACAATTATATCAGGGATTGATTGTGGCAAGCGGCTGGGTGGCCATAATAACTTGTCTCAAAATCATATTATGCATAAAATAACAGGCTGAGGGTTGTGGTTGTAAAACATAGGTAATTTATGCATCAAAGGGATCCAGTGAGCTTGCCGTGCTTATTCGGCGAAGGGGGAAGGGGAGCTCGCGGAACTGGCTTCTGGCTCCACCGCCTAGCGTAGACTTGCGGATCTGGCCTCCACGAGACGGCACGAACGCTCCGATAACTATGCAACATGAACAAGCAAACATACAAACCAGCAAGTATACCAACAAATATTTAGTATAGTGGTCAGAATAGCGATATATGGATGGGTAGAGTCTTGAGTAGAATCTGTGTCATGTGGTGTTGTGATATTACTGGTGGTGGAGCGGAGGTGCTTACCAGGAGGGTGGACTGGAGGCGAAGTGACACTATGCGTGTAGCCGGCAGAGCAGAGTAACTGAGTGGGTGGGGTGTTTGCCTTGGCTGAGGGTGTTGAGTGTGTGTGGAGAGGGAGAGGGTAGCTGGGTGTATTTATAGCTGGGTGTATGTGGTGTAGCACAGTGAAGTTCACTGTTGGTGAGAATAGTGACGAATGAATCGTCTAACTTAGTATGAACATGAGAGTTATAGACAGAATATGGGACAAGAGTATTTTGGGAGTTTTCTGGAATATGGACCATGCTTAAGGGATTACATGGTTGGATAGGGAATAGTTTGATAAGAGTTTAGAAACGAGAATTATTGGAATCTGAGTTTGGAAGCCTGGTTCAAAGGAATCTCAAAGTTAAGCATGCTCAACTTGGAGAAACCTAGGATGGGTGACCAGATGGGAAGTTCCCTACTGGAAGGAAAATCACAGTCACTGGAGTCCGTATGACTGGAATATGGGTCTGGCTGGTCTTAAGTGGACTGGACAGCATGATGGATGAGTAGTTGAAATTTGGGATAACTAGATGACCGATGAATAGTAATAATGATTAGTAACGATGAATAGTGGCGACGAAAAAGTAATTATAGATATCATCGATGAATAGTAACGATGATGAATAGTAATGGTAAATAGTAACGATGATGAATAGTGTATGTGAATAGTAATGGTGAATAGTAACAGTGAATAGTGATAGTGAATAGTCGTATGAACGAACGATGAACGATGAATAGGAACTATGAACGAACGATGAACGATGAATAGGAACTATGAACGAACGGACGAACGATCGAATGATCGGACGAACGAACGATCGGAATTTCGGCAGCATAACGGCAGGACAAAGATTATCTGGAAGAATGATGAATAGGGACCATGAACGAACGATGAACGATGAATAGGAACTATGAACGAACGATGAACGATCGAATGATCGAACGAACGAACGATCAGAATTTTGGCAGCATAACGACAGGACAAAGATTATTTGGATGAACGAACGGACGAACGATCGAGTGATCGTACGAACGAACGATCGGAATTTCGGCAGCATAACGGCAGGACAAAGATTATCTGGAAGAACGATGAATAGGGACTATGAACGAATGATGAACGATGAATAGGAACTATGAACGAACGATGAACGATCGAATGATCGAACGAACGAATGATCGGAATTTCGGCAGCATAACGGTAGGAAAAAGATTATTTGGACGAACGAACGGACGAACGATCGAACGATCGGACTAACGGACGAACGAACCAAGAACAGGGGACGAACGATCGAAGAACGATCGAACGATCCTTGTGCTAGTGTGTGCTTGTGTGGAACATGGAGTGGGTGTGTGTGTGGGGGGGGAAGAGAGTTGCCATGAAATGGCTTGGGGTGGGATGAGAGGAGGCCCTTGCCCCTCTATTTATAGCCATGGTGGGGGGATTAGGGGGAGGGATGAGAGGATTAGTGGGAGGATGAGAGGATTAGTGGGAGGTTAGCATGTATTTGTCTTGTATAAGTGTAATTATCTTGTAGAGCTCACCGTATGACACTGGAGGCATACGCATACGTATGGGCATGAGGAAAGTTATGAAGAAAATATTTGTGGGGACTTCAAAAATGATTCAGAAGGTATTTCTCAGGAGGAAAATATTTGGAGGAATATTGGTGGAATATCTGGGCAGTATTTCTAGAAAGAATCAGAGGGGATCACTGGGGAAATATCTGGGCAGTATTTCTGGAAAGAGTTTGAGGGTGATCACTGGGGAAATATTTGTAGAATATTTTGAGGAGGATTTTGGAGAGAAAATAGACCACTATAATTTATTTGTTGATATCAACTCGCAAACAAACATTTTGAAATGAAATTTGAAATTCATTTTGAATTTAGGGCGAGTTTGATAAAATTTCAGAATTTGAATTTTTGGGATGCTACACTTGCGGACTTGATTATATTTCTAACGCTAACCCGGCTTGTAGTTGTGATTATTTTTGAGAATTTCAGTTTCGCCCTATTCACCCCCCCCTCTAGGCGACTTTCAGAACGTACCCATGGTCATCCCTCGCTCTGTGTCTGAGGCGGCTGTGAACCCTTCGGGGGCCAGCCTTCGAACCCCTGATCAGTAGTGGGCGCGGAGCCCGAGTAGCCTGAGGCGGTCGTTGAACCCTTCCGAGGGGCTGGCCTTCGAACCTCTGACCAGTAGTGGGTGTAGGGCCCACGTGATCTGAGGCGGCTGTCGAACCCTTTCGAGGGGCCAGCCTTCGAACCTCTGATCAGTAGGGAGGCTCGGAGCCTGGTTCTTTCACAGGGAAGGATCCTTTTCGGGGTATCCCCCTTTCCCGGTCCCTGTTGCAAGAGAGAGAAAGAGGAAAAAAGGAAAAGGATACGAAATCGAACGACGCGGCGTACCTTTTCTGACGCGGTCATTATGGCAAAGGCGAAGCGTCGCTCGTTTCTCCTGCCAGAGGCGCCGCCTGTCCCGCCGCGGAGTTAATGCGACGGGGCGAGTGGTTGGCGGGGCGGCCGTTGCGCGTGTGCGAGCCGTTCGAGGAACGGAACAGGGGCGCGTTGTCTTCACGCCGTGAGAGAGGGTTCTCTCGCTGCCCCTGGAGGGGACGTGAGCTTGGCTGACGACGTGACCGCTGCTCCTGCCCGCCTGCCACCGTCATTACTGCCGACCCATTTTTGGCCGCATTGACCGTCGCGCCAGGCTGGCGCTGCTGGGTCGTGCGCTGGGTCGCCTCGAGTCGCGGCATTGGTTCCGCAGTCGAGGAGGCGCGGTGGTGGCGCAAGTGGCGGTGCAGTTGCAAGCACGAAGCATTCGGCGCGCCGGTTGCATGACGCGTGGGCCTGGGCCTCCATGCCGGGCGTGTTGGGAGTCGGAGAAGTGCGCCCACTTGGCGCGGTTGCATGCCACCTGCATGGCTGCCCGCCCTTTCGCCCGCTGGTCTGGGCAAAAGTGGAGAGTCGCTTGTAACCGCTGGGCGGTTGCACGCACCGCGCACGGTGGTTTGGCTTCTTCTGCTCTGAGCCGGCTTGCATGACGCGTGGGACCCAGCCCCCGCGCCGTAGGAGGAGGGCCTTGGAACGTGTTGGAGAAGACTCAGCCCGCGACGGCTGGGGACGCAAGTAAGGAGAGTCGCCTTTAAAAGGAGGGTGACCCCCTTAGAAGGCGACCATGTCTTCACGCTCCCTTACGTATTGTGTCTTTCCACCTTCCAAGCCCCCAGATGGGGGATACCCGCCGTCTTTCCGCCTCGTCGTTGGAGGAATGCAACTCCGTGGGAGTTGGTACCTTTCAGCCATCGTTCGGCTTCAAGGATTTTCATCACACAGCCCGATTGCACCCCTCCGCTGGTGGTCACCCAAAACGGTGACCTCCAGCCCCTAGATGGGGAGAGGCAAGCCGGGCTGTGATCTTGGTCCCGCCCTCAGCCTCGAGGGTGTTCGTCATCCTCGCTGGGGCGAGGAGCGAGGTGAGCCAGGGCTCTACCTCCCGCGCGGGCCGGCGGGCCACCTCTTCTTCTAGCTTCTGGTGGTGGCAAACATCCTCCAGCTCTGTGGAGGAGACGTCCTCCAGCCATGCTGGGGAAGGCGAACTGTTGCTGCCCAGCTAGGATGCAACATTCCGCCCTCTTCCTCGCTTTTGCGGCGAGGACGGCAGCGAGGATCTGCCGGTGCGCTTGGGAGCGGCCCGCTCTTTGGCTTTAATAGCTGGTTCGCGTCCCTTGAGCGGGAACGCGAACGAGAGCCCTTCGGCGGCCGCGTCCGTCCTGGGACCATGGCTGCTGCTACAGAGGTTGCTGGCCGGTCCCCCGGTGTTCGTCGCCCCGTAGGCTCCCCTGTGTGGAGGTTGTTCATACCCGCGGGGACGGAACCAGAGTTCCGTCTGTAATGGCACTTCGAATGCCAGTGTTTTTGTTCATTGTGGCTGTCGAGGCCTGAACATGTATGTAATTTTGGCACGGAGTCGTGTTTTTTCCTCATTTTCGAGCACTAAGACTCGCCTGTTGGTTGTCTGAACCGCTTCACCAAGCATGAGTCGCCCCGTGTAAAGGTGACGAGTGAGGTATCCATATCCCGGAGGCGTAAGAGTCCCTCGACTCGGTCGACCTTGTTGTCCGAGGCTTCTCTAGCTTAGTTAAAGGAACCCCTCGGCCGCTCTCCGATGAGCCGAGGCCAGGGGTAGCGGTGTCATCATGAACAGAGGCAGAGTTGACTCGAAAAGAAAACCTGGTTGGCCGGAGCCTGGCCGGGTCGTCCGTTAGCGGGACCGACGCCGGAATTGACCAGCCGAGGCCTCGGGTCGGGCTGACGTCCTTGGAGGACAGCTAGCCGAGGCCCCAGGGTGACCGGCCGAGCCGCCTGCTCGGGCCGGATTCCCGGAGAAGACCCTGGCAGCGATGGCCCGGGCGTGGCGATGATGTCGTCCTTCAGAGTGGAGATCTTCGGACCACGTCGCCGTCCGAGGCTAGGTCGGGCCTCGCCGAAGGTGTTGTCGATGCCGAGGGTGCTACTGCTCCCTTCCAGCGTCAACACCCGAGCCTGCAGGATCGGATTGTCTTGTAGCGTGTGTTTCCTGCGACCGCCGAGGCCAAAACACACCCTCGCCGTGTTGTAAAGCTGCGTCTCTTTTCCTCTTGTTTCGAGTATCTGGACTTTTTTGTCGGTAACAGAAATGTTTGTGCGAGCGAGAGTTGCTTCTCGCGGAAGGTGATGAGTGAGGTATCCGTATCCCGGAGGCATAGGAGTCCCTCGACTCGGTCGGCCTTGCCGCTTACGCGCACTCTTACCCGTCCATGGGGCTCTGTCACCGACGCAGTCGAGAAGGCTCGAAGAATCGCTTCGGCAGAAGAGCTTCTGAACGTGAAGACTTGTTCGGTCCGCGGAATCACTTATCCGAACGTGAGTTACTTATCGCAGAAGGTGATGAGTGAGGTATCCGTATCCCGGAGGCGTAGGAGTCCCTCGGCTCGGTCAGCCTTGGCTGCTTACGTGTACTCCGTCGTTTTCAGGATCCACTTTCGAAGTAGTCAAAAAGCACGAAAGATATTCTGGCAGAAAAGATCTTTTTTCGAGGAAAATTTCGACGCAGAGGGGGTTCCCCCCTTTTAGCCCCCGAGGGAGGGTCGGGCTTTGCCGAGGCGAGGCTGACCCTTCCTTGATGACTAAACTTTGCGTGGGAGCGAGGTATATGAACAACTTGAAAGCATCTTAAGGGTAGAAGCGACGTAGCTGTTGGATGTTCCAAGCGTTGCCGTAGACCTCGCCTTGACTGTTGGCCAGCTTGTATGTTCCGGGCTTCAGAACTTGAGCGATGACGAACGGCCCCTCCCAGGGGGCGTGAGCTTGTGCCGCCCTCGGGCGTCTTGTCACAGCCGAAGCACCAGGTTGCCCACCTGGAGGTCTCGGGACCGGACCCCTCGGGCGTGGTAGCGTCGCAGGGACTGCTGGTACCGCGCCGAGTGTAGTAAGGCCCTATCCTGAGCCTCTTCCAGCTGGTCCAGCGAGTCTTCTCGACTAGCTTGGTTGCTTTGGTCGGTGTAGGCCCTTGTCCTCGGGGAGCCGTACTCCAGGTCTATGGGCAAGACGGCCTCGGCCCCGTAGACTAGGAAGAACGGCGTGAAGCCCGTGGCCCGACTCGGCGTTGTCCTCAGACTCCAGACCACCGAGGGGAGTTCCTTCATCCATCGCTTGCCGAACTTGTTGAGGTCGTTGTAGATCCGAGGCTTGAGCCCTTGTAGAATCATGCCGTTGGCACACTCTACTTGCCCATTTGACATGGGGTGAGCTACGGCGGCCCAGTCCACCCGGATGTGGTGATCCTCGCAGAAGTCCAGGAACTTTCTGCCGGTGAATTGGGTGCCGTTGTTGGTGATGATGGAGTTCGGGACCCCGAAACGATGGATGATGTTGGTGAAGAACGCCACCGCCTGCTCGGACTTGATGCTGTTCAGGGGTCGGACCTCGATCCACTTGGAGAATTTGTCGATGGCGACCAACAGGTGCGTGTAGCCCCCGGGTGCCTTCTGCAAGGGGCCGACGAGATCCAGACCCCACACAACAAAAGGCCAGGTGATGGGTATCGTCTGCAGAGCCTGAGCGGGCAGGTGGGTCTGCCTTGTGTAGAATTGACATCCTTCGCAGGTGCGGACAATTCTGGTAGCGTCGGCCACCGCCGTGGGCCAGTAGAAGCCTTGTCGGAAAGCATTCCCGACAAGGGCTCGAGGCGCTGCGTGATGGCCGCAAGCCCCCGAGTGTATCTCTCGCAGGAGTTCCTAACCTTCGACGATGGAGATGCATCGCTGGAGGATGCCAGAGGGGCTGCGGTGGTAGAGCTTCTTCTCATCACCCAGCAAGACGAACGACTTGGCGCGCCGCGCCACCCGCCGAGCCTCGGCTCGGTCGAGGGGTAGCTCTCCTTGGTGGAGATATTGCAGGTACGGGGTCTGCCAGTTTTGATCAGGCGTGACCCCGCTTTGCCCCCCTCGACGTGCAGCGTCTCGCCCTCGGGGGCCGAGGGTACCTCGGGCTGAACCGAGGGTGCCTCGGGCTGTGCCGAGGGTGCCTCGGGCTGGGCCGAGGGTACCTCGGGCTGGGCCGAGGGTGCCTCAGGCTCGGGCGTGTCGTCGATCTTGACGAAGGGTTGATGCAGATCCCGGGAGAAGACGTCCGGGGGAACCGTTGTTCGCCCCGAGGCTATTTTAGCCAGCTCGTCCGCAGTCTCGTTGTAGCGCCGAGCGATGCGGTTGAGCTCGAGCCCGTAGAACTTGTCTTCCAGGCGCCGAACTTCATCGCAGTAGGCCTCCATTTTCGGGTCGCGGCAGTGGGAGTTCTTCATGACTTGGTCGATGACGAGCTGCGAGTCACCGCGAGCGTCGAGGCGTCGGACCCCTAGCTCGATGGCGATCCGCAATCCGTTGACCAGAGCTTCGTACTCAGCCACATTGTTGGATGCCGGGAAATGGAGGCGTAGCACATAGCGTATGTGCTTCCCGAGGGGCAAGATGAAGAGTAGGCCTGCGCCGGCTCCTGTCTTCATCAGCGACCCATCGAAGAACATGATCCAGAGCTCCGGCTGGATCGGAGCTGTCGGTAGCTGAGTGTCGACCCATTCAGCCACGAAGTCCGCCAAGACCTGGGACTTGATGGCCTTCCGAGGAGCGAACGAGATCGTCTCGCCCATGATTTCCACCGCCCACTTTGCAATCCTACCCGAGGCCTCCCGGCACTGGATGATCTCCCCCAGGGGGAAGGACGACACCACAGTTACCGGATGAGACTCGAAGTAGTGTCGCAGCTTCCGCCGCGTTAGGATCACCGCGTACAGCAGCTTCTGAACTTGTGGGTAGCGGATCTTGGTTTCGGACAGTACCTCGCTGACGAAGTAGACTGGCCTCTGAACGGGCAATGCATGCCCCTCTTCTTGCCTCTCGACCACAATCGCGGTGCTAACCACCTGAGTGGTCGCGACGACGTAGAGCAAGAGGGCTTCTCCGGCAGCCGGGGGCACCAAGATAGGCGCCTTCGTGAGGAGCGCCTTCAGGTTCCCGAGGGCTTCCTCGGCCTCAGGGGTCCAAGTGAAGCACTCGGCCTTCCTTAAGAGGCGGTACAGAGGTAGACCTCTTTCGCCGAGGCGTGAGATGAAGCAGCTCAGAGCCGCGAGACATCCCATGACCCTCTGTACGCCTTTCAAGTCCTTGATGGGCCCCATGCTGGTGATGGCTGCGATCTTCTCCGGGTTGGCTTCGATGCCCCGCTCGGAGACGATGAACCCCAAGAGCATGCCTCGGGGCACCCCGAAGACACACTTCTCAGGATTGAGCTTGACGCCTTTCGCCTTGAGACATCGGAATGTCACTTCAAGGTCGGAAAGGAGGTCAGAGGCTTTCCTCGTCTTGACTACGATGTCATTGACGTAGGCCTCGACCGTGCGGCCAATGTGTTCGCCGAACACATGGTTCATGCACCGCTGGTACGTCGCGCCCGCATTCCTCAAGCCGAACGGCATGGTGACATAGCAGTACATGCCGAAGGGTGTGATGAAAGAAGTCGCGAGCTGGTCGGACTCTTTCATCCTGATTTGGTGATACCCTGAGTAGGCATCGAGGAAAGACAGGGTTTCGCACCCAGTAGTGGAATCCACGATTTGATCGATGCGAGGCAGAGGGTAGGGAACCTTCGGACATGCCTTGTTTAGACCGGTGTAGTCTACACACATCCGCCATTCCCCCCTTTCTTTCTCACAAGCACAGGGTTGGCAAGCCATTTGGGATGGAATACCTCTTTGATGAACCCTGCCGCCATTAGCTTGTGGATCTCCTCGCCTATGGCTCTGCGCTTCTCCTCGTCGAATCGGCGCAGAGGCTGCTTGACGGGTCGGACTCTGGCTCAGATGTCCAGCGAGTGCTCGGCGACATCCCTCGGTATGCCGGGCATGTCCGAGGGACTCCACGCGAAGACGTCGGCGTTCGCGCGGAGAAAGTCGACGAGCACTGCTTCCTATTTGGGTTCGAGCCCGGAGCCGATCCGGATCTGCTTGGAGGCGTCGCCGCTGAGGTCGAGGGGGACAGACTTAACTGTCTCTGCTGGCTCAAAGTTGCCGGCATGTCGCTTCACGTCTGGCACCTCCTTAGAGAGGCTCTCCAGGTCGGCGATGAGGGCCTCGGACTCGGCGAGGGCCTCGGCGTACTCCACGCACTCCACGTTGCATTCGAACGTGTGTTTGTACGTGGGGCCGACAGTGATGACCCCGTTGAGGCCCGGCATCTTGAGCTTCAGGTAGGTGTAGTTGGGGACAGCCATGAACTTCGCGTAGCATGGTCTTCCCAGCACCGCGTGGTAGGTTCCTCGGAACCCGACCACCTCGAACGTCAGGGTCTCCCTTCAGAAGTTGGAGGGTGTTCCGAAGCAGACGGGAAGGTCGAGTTGTCCGAGGGGCTGGACGCGCTTCCCGGGAATGATCCCATGGAAGGGCACAGCGCCTGCTCGGACGGAGGACAGATCGACACGCAGGAGCCCGAGGGTCTCGGTGTAGATGATGTTGAGGCTGCTGCCTCCGTCCATGAGGACTTTGGTGAGCCTGACGTCGCCGATGACGGGGTCGACGACGAGCGGGTATTTCCCCGGGCTCGGCACATGGTCGGGGTGGTCGGCTCGGTCGAAAGTGATGGACTTGTCGGACCAGTCTAGATAGACTAGCGCCGCCACCTTCACCGAGCAGACCTCCCGACGCTCTTGCTTGCGGTGCCGAGCCGAGGCATTCGCCGCTTGCCCACCGTAGATCATGAAGCAGTCGCGGACCTCGGGGAACTCTCCTGCCTGGTGATCTTCCTTCTTGTCGTCGTCGCGGGCCCTGCCACCCTCCGCGGGTGGCCTGGCCCTGTGGAAGTGGCGCCGAAGCATGACGCACTCCTCAAGGGTGTGCTTGACGGGCCCCTGGTGATAGGGGCACGGCTCCTTGAGCATCTTGTCGAAGAGGTTGGCACCTCCGGGGGGTTTTCGAGGGTTCTTGTACTCGGCGGTGGCGACAAGGTCCGCGTCGGCAGCGTCGCGTTTCGCTTGTGACTTCTTCTTGCCCTTCTTCTTGGCGCCGCGCTGAGTTGACGCCTCAGGGGCATCTTCCGATGGGCGGCCCTGGGGCTGCTTATCCTTTCGAAAGATAGCCTTGACCGCCTCCTGGCCGGAGGCGAACTTGGTGGTGATGTCCATCAGCTCGCTCGCCCTGGTGGGGGTCTTGCGACCTAGCTTGCTCACCAGGTCGCGGCAGGTGGTGCCAGCGAGGAACGCGCCGATGACATCCGAGTCGGTGATGTTGGGCAGCTCGGTGCGCTGCTTCGAGAATCGTCGGATGTAGTCCCGGAGAGACTCTCCCGGCTGCTGTCGGTAGCTTCGAAGGTCCCAGGAATTCCCAGGGCGCACATATGTGCCCTGGAAATTCCCGGCAAAAGCTTGGACTAGGTCGTCCCAGTTGGAGATCTGCCCCGGAGGCAGGTGCTCTAACCAGGCGCGAGCGGTGTCGGAGAGGAACAGGGGGAGGTTGCGGATGATGAGGTTGTCATCGTCCATTCCACCCAGTTGACAGGCCAGACGGTAGTCCGCGAGCCACAGTTTCGGTCTCGTCTCTCCCGAGTACTTCGTGATAGTAGTCGGGGGTTGGAACCGGGTCGGGAACGGCGCCCGTCGTATGGCCCGGCTGAAGGCCTGCGGACCGGGTGGCTCGAGCGAGGGACTCCGATCCTCCCCACTGTCGTAGCGTCCCCCACGCCTGGGGTGGTAGCCTCGGCGCACCCTCTCGTCGAGGTGGGCCCGACGGTCGCGGTGATGGTGCTCGTTGCCGAGGCGACCCGGGGCCGCAGGCGCTGTGTTGCGTGTGCGCCCGGGGCAGACCGAGGCTTCCCGCATGAATCGGGAAGTCGCGGCATGAGGTTCCGAGGGGTACCCCTGCCTTCGAGAGGCGGAGCTCTCGGCCCGTCGGACCGCGGCGCCTTCCAGGAGATTCTTGAGCTCTCCCTAGATTCGCCGCCCCTCGGTGGTTGATGGCTCCGGCATCGCGCAGAGAAGCATTGCCGCTGCCGCCAGGTTCTGGCCGACCCCACTAGATGCGGGTGGCGGTCTGACCCTGACGTCGTCGGCGATGCGGTGCTGGAAGCCCTAGGGCAGATGACGTATTTCTCCGGCCGGAGGTTGGCCCGCCCCTGCCTGCCCGATGTCCCGGCGAATCGACTCAAGCACTCCTGCTCCCTCGTCGAGCCTGGCCTGCACCCCGCAGATTTGCTCGAGCTGTGGGTCATGGCCCCCCGCCTGAACGGGGACCACAACTAGCTCCCGTGGGATGTCAACGCGGGGCACCGGCCTAGGGAGATCACCATCCTCCGGCATGCCAAGATGGTTGCCTTCGAAGGGACCCCCAGATCGACGTGGAAGCATTCGCGACTTGGGCCGCAGTCCTCGTCGCCGAGGCTACGGCTACCGTCGGAACAGTCGGAAAGGCAGTAGTCACATGCGGTCATGAAGTCCCGCATAGCACTGGGGTTGCCAAGTCCAGAGAAATCCCAACAGAAGCTGGGCTCGTCGTCTTCCTTGGACCCAGAGGGCCCGTAGGTCGAGACGTCCGTCAGCCAGTCTCAAGGTGACCGCATACGAAACCCCAGAGGGTTTGGATTCGCCTCTACGAGAGCACCCGCCAAAGCGAAGCCGCTAGGCGGGTCGAGGCCGAATCCGAAAGACGTGGGATGGGAATCGGTCGGTACCTCTTGGTCGACGGGCGACGATGAGGTCACGTCAGGGACTGACTGCACCGTCGTCTCAGGTACAAGGGTGACGTCCAGCAAGCCTTTCGCGAGCGCGCTGGCGTCGTCCGTTTGCCCGGAATCGGCGCGTTGCAGGGAGACGGCGCTCGTCTTCGTCTCAAGCGCGGGGTCGATGCCCGGTGCGCCCCTGTTGGGGTGCTGGCGCCGTCGACTCGCTCGACAGCCGACGAGGCGCTGCCTCCTGCTTGGCCTTGGTTGCCCCGCCTCCTCCTCCGTCAGCGGGGGAGAGGACGGGGTGAGCTCGAATGTTGTTCTTCCACCACGCGGGGAAGACGTCGTCGATTCCGCCGCTGGCGGGCGGGCTGTCGGCCGCCATTGTCGTTGTCGCACGGCGGTGGAAGGAGTATCATGTCGTAGCTGCCGTCGAGGGACACGAACTCAAGACTCCCGAAACAGAGCACCGTCCCGGGTTGGAGAGGTTGCTGGAGACTGCCCATCTGGAGCTTGACGGGAAGCTGTTCGTCAGCACGCAGTAGGACCCTACCTGGCGCGCCAACTGTCGGCGTTTCGAGACCGGGGGGTCCCTAGGCCGACGAGTGAATGTCGCCGCGTGCCCCAGCCCAGATGGGTCGAGCGCGAGGCCGAGCGCAAAGGGGGAAGCGAGGTGGCCGGAGACCGGCGTGAGAGAGGTGGGAATCCCGCGGCCTTCGCGTTCGTCCCGCGCCCAGGTCGGGTGCGCTTGCAGTAGGGGGTTACAAGCGTCCACGCGGGAGAGGGAGCGAGCGGCTTCAAGCGAGCGCGTGTCTCGTCCTCGTCCCCGCGCGGCCAACCCTCTCTAAGAGGGCCCTGGTCCTTCCTTTTATAGGCGTAAGGAGAGGATCCAGGTGCACAATGGGGGGTGTAGCAGAGTGCTACGTGTCTAGCGGAGGAGAGCTAGCGCCCTAAGTACATGCCGTCGTGGCAGCCAGAGAGATTTTGGCACCCAGCTGGTGTGATGTCGTGGCCGTCGGAGGAGCGATGGAGCCTGGCGGAGGGACAGCTGTCGGAGCTGTTGAGTCCTTGCTGACGTCCTCTTGCTTCCGTAAGGGGGCTGAGAGCCGCCGTCATCACAGAGTATGCGGGGCGCCATCATTGCCTATCTGGCGGAGCGAGCCAGATGGGACGTCGGTCTTGTTCCCCGTGGCCCGAGTCAGCTCGGGGTAGGGTGATGATGGCGCCTCCTGTTGACGTGGCTGGTCTGCGCCCTAGGTTGGGCGACGTGGAAGCTCCTCCGAAGCCGAGGTCGAGTCTGTCTTCCGTGGCCGAGGTCGAGTCCGAGCCCCTGGTTCAGGCGAGGCGGAGACCGCCGGCTGAGGCCGGGGCGGAGTCCGAGCCCTGGGGTCGGGCGAAGCGGAGTTCATCGTCTTCTAGGGCCGAGCCCGAGTCCGAGCCCTGGGTCGGGCGGAGCGGAGTTCGCCGTCTTCCAGGGCTTAGCCCGAGTCCGAGCCCTGGGTCGGGCGGAGCGGAGTTCGCCGTCTTCCGGGGCATAGCCCGAGTCCGAGCCCTGGGTCGGGCGGAGCGGAGTTCGCCGTCTTCCGGGACTTAGCCCGAGTCCGAGCCCTGGGTCGGGCGGAGCGGAGTTCGTCGTCTTCCGGGGCTGAGCCCGTGTCCGAGCCCTGGGTCGGGCGGAGCGGAGTTCGCCGTCTTCCGGGACTTAGCCCGAGTCCGAGCCTTGGGTCGGGCGGAGCGGAGTTCACCGTCTTCCAGGACTTAGCTCGAGTCCGAGCCCTGGGTCGGGCGAAGTGGAGCTTCTTATGGTGCCTGCGGCTGGGCCTGACTGCCTATCAGCCTCACTCTGTCAAGTGGCACCGCAGTCGGAGTGGCGCAGGCGGCGCTGTCCTTCTGTCAGGCCGGTCAGTGGAGCGGCGAAGTGACGGCGGTCACTTCGGCCCTGCCGGCTGGGGGGGGCGCGTCAGGATAAAGGTGTCAGGCCACCTTTGCATTAAATGCTCCTGCGACTTGGTCGGTCGGTGCAGCGATTTGGTCAGGGTTGCTTCTTGGCGAAGACAGGGCCTCGGGCGAGCCGGGAACACGTTTGCCGTTGGAGGGGGGCCTCGGGCGAGACGGAAATCCTCCGGGGTCAGCTGCCCTTGTCCGAGGCCAGGCTCGGGCGAGGCGTGATCGAGTCCCTCGTATGGACTGATCCCTAACTTAATCGCACCCATCAGGCCTTTGCAGCTTTATGCTGATGGGGGTTACCAGCTGAGAATTAGGAGCCTTGAGGGTACCCCTAATTATGGTCCCCGACATATATATATATATAGTATATTACAAGCATTGTGCTTACAATAACTAGAGGAAGCTCTGGCCCAACAGTGTCATCCGGTTAAGCCGAACCAAGTTCGAGCGGCTATTGAAACACCCCAGGCCACCAGGGATTAGGTTTTAGCGGCGGTTCCCTCGGGAGTGAGAGCACCTAGAGGGGGGGGGGGGGTGAATAGGTGATCCTGTAACACTTCAAAAACTTAAGCCACAAAACTTGGTTAATTGTTAGCACAATAATTGCCAAGTGGCTAAAGAGGAATCCTCAACAAAACACAATAACCAACAAAGATCAATCACAGAGATGGCACGGTGGTTATCCCGTGGTTCGGCCAAGACCAACGCTTGCCTACTCCACGTTGTGGCGTCCCAACGGACGAGGGTTGCAATCAACCCCTCTCAAGCGGTCCAAAGACCCACTTGAATACCACGGTGTTTTGTTTGCTTTACTCAATCCCGTTTGCGAGGAATCTCCACAGATTGGAGCCTCTCGCCCTTACACTTAAAGTTCACAAAGAAGCACGGAGCAAGGGAGGGATTAGCAACGCACTCAAGACAAGAAATCACAGCAACACCACGCACACAAGTCGCAATGAGAGCTCACAACACAACTCAATGAGTTCACCACTCAACTAGAGCTCTAATCGCTATTGCAAAGAATCAAAGGCACGGAATCGATGTCTTGGTGCTTAGGAATGCTTAGGAGATGCTTGGTTTGTTCCTCCATGCGCCTAGGGGCCCCTTTTATAGTCCCAAGGCAGCTAGGAGCCGTTGAGAGTGAGAGCACCTAGAGGGGGGGGGGTGAATAGGTGATCCTGTGAAACTTAAACTTATAGCCACAAAAACTTGTTAAGTGTTAGCACAATAATCGCCAAATGGCTAGAGAGAAGATCTTGCACAATACAATAATCACAAAGAATTCAACACAGAGAAGACACAGTGATTTATCCCGTGGTTCGGCCAAGTACAAAACTTGCCTACTCCACGTTGTGGCGTCCCAATGGACGAGAGTTGCACTCAACTCCTCTCAAGTGATCCAATGATCAACTTGAATACCACAGTGTTATGCTTTTCTTTTCTTATCCCGTTCGCGAGGAATCTCCACAACTTGGAGCCTCTCGCCCTTACACTTTTGATGTTCACAAAGAATCACAGAGTAAGGAAGGGAAGCAACACACACAAATCCACAGCAAAATGCACACACACACGGCCAAGAATCGAGCTCAAAAGACTATCTCAAAGTTCTCACTAGAACGGAGCTCGAATCACTGAGAATGACAAACGAATGCGCAAAGACTGAGTGTGGATGATCAAGAATGCTCTAAGGTTGCTTGGTGTACTCCTCCATGCGCCTAGGGGTCCCTTTTATAGCCCCAAGGCAGCTAGGAGCCGTTGAGAGCAATTCTGGAAGGCTGATCTTGCCTTCTGTCATCGGGCGCACCGGACAGTCCGGTGCACACCGGACACTGTCCGGTGCCCGATCTCCTTCCTAAAATGGCACAGCCGACCGTTGCAGATCTGGGAGCCGTTGGCGCACCGGACATGTTTGGTGCACACCGGACATGTCCGGTGCACACCGGACAGTCCGGTGCCCCCTTCTAGCCGTTGGCTTGGCCACGTGTCGCGCGCAGATTCCGCGGCCGACCGTTGGCTCACCGGACAGTCCGGTGCACACCGGACAGTCCGGTGAATTTTAGCCGTACGTCGCCGGTGAATTCCCGAGAGCGGCCAGTTCGCTCGAGCCAGCCTGGCGCACCGGACACTGTCCGGTGCAGCACCGGACAGTCCGGTGTGCCAGACAGAGCTGAGTCTTGGCTGTACACAGCCAAGCCTTTTTCACCTCTTTTCTTTTCTTCTTCTTTCTGTTTCTAACACTTAGACAAGTATATTAGTACACAAAACCAATGTACTAAGGCTTAGAAACATACCTTTACTCTTGATTTGCACTTTGTTCATCCATGGGCATAGATTCACATTTAAGCACTTGTGTTGGCACTCAATCACCAAAATACTTAGAAATGGCCCAAGGGCACATTTCCCTTTCAATCTCCCCCTTTTTGGTGATTTATGGCAACACAACATAAAGCAACTAGAACAAGTGCAATAAAAACTCAAATTTATTTTGATTCAATTTGGCATATACGGATCATCCTTTGCCACCACTTGGTTTGTTTTTGCAAATCAAACTCAAAATCCTATCTCTAAGTCAAATCCACTTGTAGAGACATAAAGAGAGGTTTTCCAAAGAAAATTGATTAAAGATTCCAAAAACTCCCCCTTTTTCCCATAATCAACACTTCTCCCTACAAGAGGCCAACTTTTGACAAAAGAGACAATGCAAGAGTTTTGACAAACCAAAAGCTCTATCCTACTATTTTCAAAGTTTCTCAAGTGGTAGCTGATCCATTTATTGCTTTGGCCTTTATTTTCTCCCCCTTTGGCATCAAGCACCAAAACGGGATCAATCTTGGCCCTTTAACCCCATTGCCTCACCAAAATCTTCAATTAAGAGCAAATAGGCAATAAGAGTTTAAAGATGAACTTGGAATAAGTTACCCTCTCATCGGAGTGCAGTGGAAGTCTTTCACGGTCCAAGTCCACCTTTCCCTTTCAAACCTTCTTTGAGACTAAAACAATCAAACTCAAACAAACAGTTAGTCTCAAAGGGTCAAGTTGTAACACATCTCCCCCTAAATATGTGCATTACTGGCACAAGGACTTGTGAGGTCCGGGAAGTGCTTGTACAACTTGAGCACCACAATAAGCAACAAAATGCAGAATGAACATGATCAAAAGCATAAACACATGTATGCTACATTTCAATCCAAGTTCCGCGAATCTAAGACATTTAGCTCACTACGCAACCTGCAAAAGGTCTTCTCATCTAGAGGCTTAGTGAAGATATCGGCTAGCTGGTTCTCGGTGCTAACATGAAACACTTCGATATCTCCCTTTTGCTGGTGGTCTCTCAGAAAGTGATGCCGGATGTCAATGTGCTTTGTGCGACTGTGTTCAACATGATTTTCCGCCATGCGGATAGCACTCTCATTGTCACATAGGAGTGGGACTTTGCTCAGATTGTAGCCAAAGTCCCTGAGGGTTTGCCTCATCCAAAGTAGTTGCGCGCAACACTGTCCTGCGGCAACGTACTCGGCTTCAGCGGTGGATAGGGCAACAGAGGTTTGTTTCTTAGAGTTCCATGACACCAGGGACCTTCCTAAGAATTGGCACGTCCCCGATGTAATCTTCCTATCGACCTTACATCCAGCATAGTCGGAATCTGAGTATCCAACCAAGTCAAAGGTAGACCCCTTTGGATACCAGAGCCCGAAGCAAGGCGTAGCAACCAAATATCTAAGAATTCGCTTCACCGCCACTAAGTGACACTCCTTAGGATCGGATTGAAATCTAGCACACATGCATACGCTAAGCATAATATCCGGTCTACTAGCACATAAATAAAGTAAAGACCCTATCATTGACCGGTATGCTTTTTGATCAACGGACTTACCTCCTTTGTTGAGGTCGGTGTGTCCGTCGGTCCCCATCGGAGTCTTTGCGGGCTTGGCGTCCTTCATCCCAAACCGCTTTAGCAGATCTTGTGTGTACTTCGTTTGGGAGATAAAGGTGCCGTCTTTGAGTTGCTTCACTTGGAACCCAAGGAAGTAGTTCAACTTGCCCATCATCGACATCTCGAATTTCTGCGTCATCACTCTGCTAAACTCTTCACAAGACTTTTGGTTAGTAGAACCAAACATTATGTCATCGACATAAATTTGGCACACAAACAAATCACCATCACATGTCTTAGTAAAAAGAGTTGGATCAGCTTTCCCAACCTTGAAAGCATTAACAATTAGAAAGTCTCTAAGGCATTCATACCATGCTCTTGGGGCTTGCTTAAGTCCATAGAGCGCCTTAGAGAGCTTACACACGTGGTCGGGGTACCGTTCATCCTCGAAGCCAGGGGGTTGCTCCACGTACACCTCCTCCTTGATTGGCCCGTTGAGGAAAGCGCTCTTCACATCCATTTGGAACAACCTGAACGAATGGTGAGCGGCATATGCTAGCAAAATACGAATGGACTCTAGCCTAGCCACAGGAGCAAAAGTCTCCTCAAAGTCCAAACCTGCGACTTGGGCATAACCTTTTGCCACAAGTCGAGCCTTGTTCCTCGTCACCACCCCGTGCTCGTCCTGTTTGTTGCGGAATACCCACTTGGTTCCCACAACGTTTTGCTTGGGACGAGGCACCAGTGTCCAAACTTCATTGCGCTTGAAGTTGTTGAGTTCCTCTTGCATGGCTAATACCCAGTCCGGATCTAGCAAGGCCTCATCTACCCTGAAAGGCTCAATAGAAGAGACAAAGGAGTAATGCTCACAAAAATTAACTAATCGAGCTCGAGTAGTTACTCCCTTGCTAATATCACCCAGAATTTGGTCGACGGGATGATCCCTTTGAATCATCGCTCGAACTTGGGTTGGTGGTGCCGGTTGCGCTTCTTCCTCCATCACATGATCGTCTTGTGCTCCCCCTTGATCATACGCCTCTCGTTGATGAACCTGTTCATCGTCTTGAGTTGGGGGATGCACCATTGTTGAGGAAGAAGGTTGATCTTGCTCCAATTGTTCCTGTGGTCGCACATCACCAATCGCCATGGTGCGCATAGCGGCCGTTGGAACGTCTTCTTCATCTACATCATCAAGATCAACAACTTGCTCTCTTGGAGAGCCATTAGTCTCATCAAATACAACGTCGCTAGAGACTTCAACCAAACCCGATGATTTGTTGAAGACTCTATACGCCTTTGTATTTGAGTCATAACCTAACAAAAACCCTTCTACAGCTTTGGGAGCAAACTTAGAATTTCTACCCTTCTTTACTAGAATGTAGCACTTGCTCCCAAATACACGAAAGTAAGATACATTGGGTTTGTTACCGGTTAGTAGCTCATACGAAGTCTTCTTGAGGAGGCGATGAAGGTAGACCCTGTTGATGGCGTGGCAAGCCGTGTTCACAGCTTCCGACCAGAAACACTCGGGGGTCTTGAATTCTCCAAGCATCGTCCTCGCCATATCGATTAGCGTCCTGTTCTTCCTCTCAACCACACCATTTTGCTGTGGTGTGTAGGGAGCGGAGAACTCGTGCTTGATCCCTTCCTCCTCAAGGAACTCCTCCACTTGAAGGTTCTTGAACTCGGACCCGTTGTCGCTCCTTATCTTCTTCACCTTGAGCTCAAACTCATTTTGAGCTCTCCTGAGGAAGCGCTTGAGGGTCCCTTGGGTTTCAGACTTATCCTGCAAAAAGAACACCCAAGTGAAGCGGGAAAAGTCATCAACAATAACTAAACCATACTTACTTCCTCCTATGCTTAGATAGGCGACAGGTCCGAAGAGGTCCATATGTAGTAGCTCCAGGGGTCTTAATGTGGTCATCACATTCTTGCTGTGATGCGCTCCTCCCACCTGTTTACCTGCCTGACAAGCTGCACAAGGTCTATCTTTTTCGAATTGTACGTTAGTCAAACCTATCACGTGTTCTCCCTTTAGAAGCTTGTGAAGGTTCTTCATCCCCACATGTGCTAAGCGGCGATGCCACAGCCAGCCCATGCTAGTCTTAGCAATTAAGCATGCATCTAGACCGGCCTCCTCTTTTGCAAAATCAACTAAATAAAGTTTGCCGTCTAATACACCCTTAAAAGCTAGTGAACCATCACTTCTTCTAAAGACAGACACATCTACATTTGTAAAAAGACAATTATATCCCATATTGCATAATTGACTAACAGATAACAAATTATATCCAAGAGACTCAACTAAAAACACATTAGAGATAGAGTGCTCATTAGATATTGCAATTTTACCTAACCCTTTTACCTTGCCTTGATTCCCATCACCGAATATTATTGAATCTTGGGAATCCTTATTCTTGACGTAGGAGGTGAACATCTTCTTCTCCCCCGTCATATGGTTTGTGCATCCGCTGTCAATAATCCAGCTTGAACCCCCGGATGCATAAACCTGCAAGGCAAATTTAGGCTTGGGTCTTAGGTACCCAACTCATGTTGGGTCCTACAAGGTTAGTGCAAATATCTTTAGGGACCCAAATGCAAGTTTTGTCTCCCTTGCATTTTGCCCCTAACTTCCTAGCAACTATTTTCCTATCCTTTCTACAAATAGCAAAGGAAGCATTTAAAGCATGATAAATTGTAGAGGGTTCATTCATTACTTTCCTAGGAACATTAACAACATTTCTCCTAGGCATATTATGAACAACATTTCTCCTACCAACATTTCTATTATGCATATAAGAAGAACTAGAAGCAAACATGTCATGAGAATCAAAAGCATCATATGCGTTACATCTCCTATAAGTATTTCTAGATTGTCTCCTATCATGGTACATAAAGGCATGGTTCTTTTTAGCACTACCAGCCATAGGGGCCTTCCCTTTCTCCTTGGCGGGAATGGGAGCCTTATGGCTTGTTAAGTTCTTGGCTTCCCTCTTGAAGCCAAGTCCATCCTTAATTGAGGGATGTCTACCAATCGTATAGGCATCCCTTGCAAATTTTAATTTATCAAATTCGCTTTTGCTAGTCTTAAGTTGGGCATTAAGACTAGCCACTTCATCATTCAATTTAGAAATTGAAACTAAATGATCACTACAAGCATTAATGTCAAAATCTTTACACCTATTACAAGTTTCAACAATTTCTACACAAGAATTAGATTTACTAGCTACTTCTAGTTTAGCATTTAAATCATCATTAAAACTTTTTAACTTAGCAATAGTTTCATGACAAGAAGATAATTCACTAGAGAGCATTTCATTCCTCTTAATTTCTAGAGCAAGAGATTTCTGAGCTTCTACAAATTTATCATGCTCTTCATACAACAAATCCTCTTGCTTTTCTAGAAGTATATTCCTATCATTCAAGGCATCAATTAATTCATTAATTTTGTCTACCTTGGTTCTATCTAATCCCTTGAATAAGCATGAGTAATCTATCTCATCATCATCACTAGACTCATCCTCACTTGAAGAAGCATAAGTACTAGTATTATGAGTGCTTACTTTCTTCTCCCTTGCCATGAGGCAAGTGTGACGTTCGTTGGGGAAGAGGGATGACTTGTTGAAGGCAGTGGCGGCGAGTCCTTCATTGTCGGAGTCGGACGAAGAGCAGTCTGAATCCCACTCCTTGCCAAGATGAGCCTCGCCCTTTGCCTTCTTATAGTTCTTCTTTTTCTCCCTCTTGTTCCCTTGATCCTGATCACTATCATTGTCGGGACAATTAGCAATAAAATGACCAAGCTTACCGCATTTGAAGCATGAGCGCTTCCCCTTGGCTTTGGTCTTGCCTGGCTGTCCCTTGCGACCTTTAAGCACCGTCTTGAATCTTTTGATGATGAGAGCCATCTCTTCATCATTAAGTCTGGCCGCCTCAAACTGTGCCACCTTGCTAGGTAGCGCCTCCTTGCTTCGTGTTGCCTTGAGAGCAAGGGGTTGCGGCTCGTTGATCGGGCCATTCAAGGCGTCGTCCATGTACCTTGCCTCCTTGATCATCATTCGCCCGCTAACGAATTTCCCAAGAACTTCTTCGGGCGACATCTTGGTGTACCTGGGATTTTCACGAATATTGTTCACCAAATGAGGATCAAGAACGGTAAATGACCTTAGCATTAGGCGGACGACGTCGTGGTCCGTCCATCGCGTGCTCCTGTAGCTCCTTATTTTGTTGATAAGGGTCTTGAGCCTGTTGTATGTTTGTGTCGGCTCCTCGCCCCTTATCATCGCGAACCGTCCAAGCTCGCCCTCCACCAACTCCATTTTGGTGAGCAAGGTGACATCATTCCCCTCATGAGAGATCTTGAGGGTGTCCCAGATCTGCTTGGCATTGTCCAAGCCGCTCACCTTTTGGTACTCGTCCCTGCACAAAGAGGCTAGCAACACAGTAGTAGCTTGTGCATTTTTATGAATCTGTTCATTAATAAACATGGGACTATCCGTACTATCAAAGAGCATTCCACTTTCTACAATCTCCCATATGCTAGGATGGAGAGAGAACAAGTGACTACGCATTTTGTGACTCCAAAATCCGTAGTCCTCTCCATCAAAATGAGGAGGTTTACCAAGTGGAATAGATAATAAATGAGCATTAGTAATATGAGGAATACGAGAGTAATCAAAAGAAGAGTTCGAATTGACCGGTTTCTTTCTCTCGTATTCGTTGTGGTCGTCGTCCTTTTGGGAGGAAGTAGACTCATCGCTGTCGTAGTAGACGATCTCCTTGATGCGTCTTGTCTTCTTCTTCTTCCCATCTTTGCGTCTGTGGCCCGAGCCCGAGTCGTTGGACTTGTCATCCCTTGGCTCGTTGACGAAGGACTCCTTCTCCTTGTCGTTGATCACGATTCCCTTCCCTTTAGGATCCATCTCTTCGGGCGGTTAGTCCCTTTGTGAAGAGAACGGCTCTGATACCAATTGAGAGCACCTAGAGGGGGGGGGGAGTGAATAGGTGATCCTGTGAAACTTAAACTTATAGCCACAAAAACTTGTTAAGTGTTAGCACAATAATCGCCAAATGGCTAGAGAGAAGATCTTGCACAATACGATAATCACAAAGAATTCAACACAGAGAAGACACAGTGATTTATCCCGTGGTTCGGCCAAGTACAAAACTTGCCTACTCCACGTTGTGGCGTCCCAATGGACGAGAGTTGCACTCAACTCCTCTCAAGTGATCCAATGATCAACTTGAATACCACAGTGTTATGCTTTTCTTTTCTTATCCCGTTCGCGAGGAATCTCCACAACTTGGAGCCTCTCGCCCTTACACTTTTGATGTTCACAAAGAATCACGGAGTAAGGAAGGGAAGCAACACACACAAATCCACAGCAAAATGCGCACACACACGGCCAAGAATCGAGCTCAAAAGACTATCTCAAAGTTCTCACTAGAACGGAGCTCGAATCACTGAGAATGACAAACGAATGCGCAAAGACTGAGTGTGGATGATCAAGAATGCTCTAAGGTTGCTTGGTGTACTCCTCCATGCGCCTAGGGGTCCCTTTTATAGCCCCAAGGCAGCTAGGAGCCGTTGAGAGCAATTATGGAAGGCTGATCTTGCCTTCTGTCATCGGGCGCACCGGACAGTCCGGTGCACACCGGACACTGTCCGGTGCCCGATCTCCTTCCTAAAATGGCACAACCGACCGTTGCAGATCTGGGAGCCGTTGGCGCACCGGACATGTCCGGTGCACACCGGACAGTCCGGTGCCCCCTTCTAGCCGTTGGCATGGCCACGTGTCGCGCGCAGATTCCGCGGCCGACCGTTGGCCCGGCCGACCGTTGGCCCGGCCGACCGTTGGCTCACCGGACAGTCCGGTGCACACCGGACAGTCCGGTGAATTTTAGCCGTACGTCGCCGGTGAATTCCTGAGAGCGGCCAGTTCGCTCGAGCCAGCCTGGCGCACCGGACACTGTCCGGTGCACCACCGGACAGTCCGGTGTGCCAGACAGAGCTGAGTCTTGGCTGTACACAGCCAAGCCTTTTTCACCTCTTTTCTTTTCTTCTTCTTTCTGTTTCTAACACTTAGACAAGTATATTAGTACACAAAACCAATGTACTAAGGCTTAGAAACATACCTTTACTCTTGATTTGCACTTTGTTCATCCATGGGCATAGATTCACATTTAAGCACTTGTGTTGGCACTCAATCACCAAAATACTTAGAAATGGCCCAAGGGCACATTTCCCTTTCAGAGAGCAATCTAGGAAGGCTGATCTTGCCTTCTATCGACTGGCGCATCGGACAGTCTGGTGCACACCGGACACTGTCCGGTGCCTGATTTCCTTCCAAAAATGGCGCAGTCGACCGTTGGTAGCCTGAGAGCCGTTGGCGCACCGGACATGTCCGGTGCACACCGGACATGTCCGGTGCACACCGGACAGTCCGGTGCCCCCTTCTAGCCGTTGGCTCGGCCACGTGTCCCGCGCAGATTGCGCGGCCGACCGTTGGCCCGGCCGACCGTTGGCTCACCGGACAGTCCGGTGCACACCGGACAGTCCGATGAATTTTAGTCGTACGTCGCCGGTGAATTCCCGAGAGCGGCCACTTCGCTCGAGCCAGCCTGGCGCACCGGACAGTCCGGTGCTCCCAGACTCAGCAGAGTCTTGGCTGCTCGAGCCAAGACATTTCCAATTGAATTTTCCTGTTTCCAGCACTTAGACACAATACATTAGTCCATAAAACAATGTACTAAGTCTGAGAAACATACCTTTATCCTTGATTTGTACTTTGTCCACCTTTTTACACTTAGGCACTTGTGTTGGACACTAAATCACCAAAATACTTAGAAATGGCCCAAGGGCACATTTCCCTTTCAATCTCCCCCTTTTTGGTGATTTATGCCAACACAACATAAAGCAAGTAGAACAAGTACAAAATCAATTCACATAAGAACCCAAAATTGTTTTGATTCAATTTTGACATATATGGATCACTCTATGCCACCACTTGGTTTGTTTTTGCAAATCAAACTCAAATTCCTATCTCTAAGTCAAATCCACTTGTAGAGACATAAAGAGAGATATTCCAAAGAAATTTGATCAAGGATTTCAAAAACTCCCCCTTTTTCTCATAATCAACACTTCTCCCCACAAGAGGCCAACTTTTGACATAAAAGAGTTTTGACAAACCAAAAGCTCTAATCTACTATTTTCAAAATTTCTCAAGTGGTAGCTGATCCATCTATTGCTTTGGCCTTTATTTTCTCCCCCTTTGGCATCAAGCACCAAAACAGGATCAATCTTGGCCCTTTAACCCCATTGCCTCACCAAAATCTTCAAATAAGAACACAAAGGCAATAAGAGTGTAAAGATGAACTTGGAAAAGTTACTCTTTTCATCGGAGTGCAGTGGAAGTCTTGCATGGTCCAAGTCCACCTTTTCCCTTTCAATTCTCCTTGGAGACTAAAACAACCAAACTCAAGAACATGGTTAGTCTCAAAGGGTCAAGTTGTAGCACAGCTCCCCCTAAATATGTGCATCACTTGCAAACAGGACTTGTGAGGTCCAGGGAGTGTTTGTACAACTTGAGCACCACAATAAGCCACAACATGCAGAATGAACATGATCAAAGGCATAAACACATGTATGCTACATTTCAATCCAAGTTCCGCGAATCTAAGATATTGAGCTCACTACGCAGCCTGCAAAAGGTCTTCTCATCTAGAGGCTTGGTAAAGATATCGGCTAGCTGGTTCTCGGTGCTAACATGAAACACTTCGATATCTCCCTTTTGCTGGTGGTCTCTCAAAAAGTGATGCCGGATGTCAATGTGCTTTGTGCGGCTATGCTCAACAGGATTTTCCGCTATTCGGATAGCACTCTCATTGTCACATAGGAGTGGGACTTTGCTCAGATTGTAGCCAAAGTCCCGGAGGGTTTGCCTCATCCAAAGTAGTTGCGCGCAACACTGTCCTGCGGCAACGTATTCGGCCTCAGCGGTGGATAGGGGAACGGAGGTTTGTTTCTTAGAGTTCCATGACACCAGGGACCTTCCTAAGAATTGGCATGTCCCCGATGTACTCTTCCTATCGACCTTACATCCAGCATAGTCGGAATCTGAGTACCCAATCAAGTCAAAGTTAGACCCCTTTGGATACTAGATCCCGAAGCAAGGCGTAGCGACTAAATATCGAAGAATTCGCTTCACAGCCACTAAGTGACACTCCTTAGGATCGGATTGAAATCTAGCACACATGCATACGCTAAGCATAATATCCGGTCTACTAGCACATAAATAAAGCAAAGAACCTATCATGGACCGGTATGCTTTTTGATCAACGGACTTACCTCCTTTGTTGAGGTCGGTGTGTCCGTCAGTTCCCATCGGCGTCTTTGCGGGCTTGGCGTCCTTCATCCCAAACCGCTTTAGCAAGTCTTGCGTGTACTTTGTTTGGGAGATGAAAGTGCCGTCCTTGAGTTGCTTCACTTGGAACCCAAGGAAGTAGTTCAACTCGCCCATCATCGACATCTCGAATTTCTGCGTCATAACCCTGCTAAACTCTTCACAAGACTTTTGATTAGTAGAACCAAATATTATGTCATCGACATAAATTTGGCACACAAAAAGATCACCATCGCAAGTCTTAGTAAAAAGAGTTGGATCGACTTTCCCAACCTTGAAAGCATTAGCAATTAAAAAGTCTCTAAGGCATTCATACCATGCTCTTGGGGCTTGCTTAAGTCCATAGAGCGCCTTAGAGAGCTTACACACGTGGTCGGGGTACCGTTCATCCTCGAAGCCAGGGGGTTGCTCCACGTATACCTCCTCCTTGATCGGCCCGTTGAGGAAAGCGCTCTTCACATCCATTTGGTACAACCTGAAAGAATGGTGAGCGGCATATGCTAGCAAGATACGAATTGATTCTAGCCTAGCCACAGGAGCAAAGGTCTCCTCAAAGTCCAAACCTGCGACTTGGGCATAACCTTTTGCCACAAGTCGAGCCTTGTTCCTCGTCACCACCCCGTGCTCGTCCTGTTTGTTGCGGAACACCCACTTGGTTCCCACAACATTTTGCTTGGGACGAGGCACCAGTGTCCAAACTTCATTGCGCTTGAAATTGTTGAGTTCCTCCTGCATGGCCAACACCCAGTACGGATCTAGCAAGGCCTCTTCTACCATGAAAGGCTCAATAGAAGAGACAAAGGAGTAATGCTCACAGAAATTAACTAATCTTGAACGAGTAGTTACTCCCTTGCTAATATCACCCAATATTTGGTCGACGGGATGATCCCTTTGGATCGTCGCTCGAACTTGGGTTGGAGGTGCCTGAGGTGCTTCTTCTTCTTCAACTTGATCATCCTGTGCTCCCCCTTGATCATGCGCCTCCACTTGAGGTACCTGTTCGTCATCTTGGGATGGGGGATGCACCATAGTTGAGGAAGACGGTTGATCTTGCTCCAATTGTTCCTGAGGCCGCACATCTCCAATCGCCATGGTGCGTATCGCGGCCGTTGGAACATATTCTTCATCTACATCATCAAGATCAACAACTTGCTCTCTTGGAGAGCCATTAGTCTCATCAAATACAACGTCGCTAGAGACTTCAACCAAACCCGATGATTTGTTGAAGACCCTATACGCCTTTGTATTTGAATCATAACCTAATAAAAACCCTTCTACAGCTTTGGGAGCAAATTTAGAGGTTCTACCTTTCTTCACAAGAATATAACACTTGCTCCCAAAAACACGAAAATAAGATACATTGGGTTTGTTACGAGTCAGCAGCTCGTATGAAGTCTTCTTGAGGAGGCGGTGAAGGTAGACCCTGTTGATGGCGTGGCAAGCCGTATTCACGGCTTCCGACCAAAAGCACTCGGGGGTCTTGAACTCTCCAAGCATAGTCCTCGCCATATCTATGAGCGTCCTGATCTTCCTCTCTACTACACCATTTTGCTGAGGTGTGTAGGGAGCGGAGAACTCGTGCTTGATCCCCTCCTCCTCAAGGAACTCCTCCACTTGAAGATTCTTGAATTCAGACCCGTTGTCGCTCCTTATCTTCTTTACCTTGAGCTCAAACTCATTTTGAGCTCTCCTGAGGAAGCGCTTGAGGGTCCCTTGGGTTTCAGACTTATCCTGCAAAAAGAACACCCAAGTGAAGCGGGAAAAGTCATCAACAATAACTAGACCATACTTACTTCCTCCTATGCTCAGATAGGCGACGGGTCCGAAGAGGTCCATATGCAGCAGCTCCAGTGGTCTTGATGTGGTCATCACATTTTTGCTGTGATGTGCTCCTCCCACTTGTTTACCTGCTTGACAAGCTACACAAGGTCTATCTTTTTCGAAATGAACATTGGTTAGACCTATCACGTGTTCTCCCTTTAGAAGCTTGTGGAGGTTCTTCATCCCCACATGTGCTAAGCGGCGATGCCACAACCAGCCCATGCAAGTCTTAGCTATTAAGCATGCATCTAGACCGGCCTCTTCTTTTGCAAAATCAACTAAGTAAAGTTTGCCATCTAGTACACCCTTAAAAGCTAGTGAACCATCACATCTTCTAAAGACAAACACATCTACATTTGTAAATAAACAGTTATATCCCATATTACATAATTGACTAACAGATAGTAAATTATATCCAAGACTCTCCACTAAAAACACATTAGAGATAGAATGCTCATTTGATATTGCAATCTTGCCTAAACCTTTCACCTTGCCTTGGTTCCCATCACCGAATATGATTGAATCTTGGGAATCCTTATTCTTGACGTAGGAGGTGAACATCTTCTTCTCCCCCGTCATATGGTTTGTGCATCCGCTGTCGATAATCCAGCTTGAACCCCCGGATGCATAAACCTGCAAGGCAAATTTAGGCTTGGGTCTTAGGTACCCAACTCTTGTTGGGTCCTACAAGGTTAGTCATAATTTCCTTAGGGACCCAAATGCAAGTTTTATCACCTTTGCATTTTGCCCCTAATTTCCTAGCAACTATCTTCCTATCCTTTCTACAAATAGCAAAGGAAGCATTCAAAGCATGATAAATTGTAGAGGGACCATTCATAACTTTCCTAGGAGCATGAGCAAAATTCTTTCTAGGCACATGATGAATATTTTTCCTAGGCATATCTCTACAATGCATATAGGAAGAACTAGAAGCATACATAGCATAAGAATCATAGGCATGTGAATCAAAAGCATTACAACTCCTATGAGACTGTCTTCTATTATTGTACATAAAAGCATGGTTCTTTTTAGTACTACTTGCCATAGGGGCCTTCCCTTTCTCCTTGGCGGAGATGGGAGCCTTATGGCTTGTTAAGTCCTTGGCTTCCCTCTTGAAGCCAAGTCCATCCTTAATTGAGGGGTGTCTACCAATCATGTAGGCATCCCTTGCAAATTTTAGCTTATCGAAATCACTTTTGCTAGTCTTAAGTTGGGCATTAAGACTAGCTACTTCATCATTTAATCTCGAAATTGAAACTAGGTGTCCATTACAGGCATCAATATCAAAATCCTTACACCTAGTGCAAATCATAACATGTTCTACACAAGAATTAGATTTATTTGCTACTTCTAATTTAGTATTTAAATCATTGTTAACACTTTGTAAAGTAGAAATGGTTTCATGACACATAGATAGTTCATAAGAAAGCATTTCATTTCTTTTAACTTCTAAAGCATAGGATTTTTGTGCCTCTACAAATTTGTCATGTTCATCATACAACAAATCCTCTTGCTTTTCTAAAAGCCTATCCTTTTCATTCAAGGCATCAATCAATTCATTGATTTTATCAATTTTATTTCTTTCCAATCCCTTGAACAAGCTAGAGTAATCTATTTCCTCACCACTAGATTCGTCTTCACTTGAAGAAGCATAAGTAGAGTCTCGAGTACATACCTTCTTCTCCCTTGCCATGAGGCATGTGTGACGCTCGTTGGGAAAGAGGGATGACTTGTTGAAGGCGGTGGCGGCGAGTCCTTCATTGTTGGAGTCGGACGAGGAGCAATCCGAATCCCACTCCTTGCCAAGATGTGCCTCGCCCTTTGCCTTCTTATAGTTCTTCTTTTTCTCCCTCTTGTTCCCTTGATCCTGATCACTATCATTGTCGGGACAGTTAGCAATAAAATGACCAAGCTTACCGCATTTGAAGCATGAGCGCTTCCCCTTGACTTTGGTCTTGCTTGGCTGTCCCTTGCGACCCTTAAGCGCCGTCTTGAATCTTTTGATGATGAGGGCCATCTCTTCATCATTAAGTCCGACAGCCTCAATTTGTGCCACCTTACTAGGTAGCGCCTCCTTGCTTCTTGTTGCCTTGAGAGCAAGGGGTTGCGGCTCGTTGATCGGACCATTCAAGGCGTCGTCCACGTACGTCGCCTCCTTGATCATCATCCGCCCCTAACGAATTTTCCAAGGACTTCTTCGGGCGACATTTTGGTGTACCTGGGATTCTCACGAATATTATTTACCAAATGAGGATCAAGAACGGTAAAGGACCTTAGCATCAGTCGGACGACGTCGTGGTCCGTCCATCGCGTGCTTCCGTAGCTCCTTATTTTGTTGATAAGGGTCTTGAGCCGGTTGTATGTTTGTGTCGGCTCCTCGCCCCTTATCATCGCGAACCGTCCAAGCTCGCCCTCCACCAACTCCATCTTGGTGAGCAAGGTGACGTCGTTCCCCTCATGAGAAATCTTGAGGGTGTCCCAGATCTGCTTGGCGTTATCCAAGCCGCTCACTTTGTGGTATTCATCCCTGCACAATGAAGCTAGAAGAACAGTAGTAGCTTGTGCATTCTTATGAATTTGTTCTTTAATGAACATGGGACTATCCGAACTATCAAAGTGCATTCCACTCTCTACAATCTCCCATATACTAGGATGGAGAGAGAATAGGTGACTACGCATTTTGTGGCTCCAAAATCCATAGTCCTCTCCATCAAAGTGTGGAGGCTTGCCGAGAGGAATGGAGAGCAAATGTGAATTTGAACTTTGCGGAATACGAGAGTAGTCAAAAGAAAAGTTCGAATTAACCGGTTTCCTTCTCTTGTAGTCGTTGTGGTCGTCGTCCTTTTGGGAAGAAGTAGACTCATCGCTGTCGTCGTAGTAGACGATCTCCTTGATGCGCCTCGTCTTCTTCTTCTTCCCTTCCTTCCGTCTATGGCCCGAGCCGGAGTCGTTAGGCTTGTCGTCCTTTGGCTCGTTGACGAAGGATTCCTTTTCTTTATCGTTGATCACGATACCCTTCCCCTTAGGATCCATCTCTTCGGACGGTTAGTCCCTTTGTGAAGAGAACGGCTCTGATACCAATTGAGAGCACCTAGAGGGGGGGGTGAATAGGTGATCCTGTAACACTTCAAAAACTTAAGCCACAAAACTTGGTTAATTGTTAGCACAATAATTGCTAAGTGGCTAAAGAGGAATCCTCAACAAAACACAATAACCAACAAAGATCAATCACAGAGATGGCACGGTGGTTATCCCGTGGTTCGGCCAAGACCAACGCTTGCCTACTCCACGTTGTGGCGTCCCAACGGACGAGGGTTGCAATCAACCCCTCTCAAGCGGTCCAAAGACCCACTTGAATACCACGGTGTTTTGTTTGCTTTACTCAATCCCGTTTGCGAGGAATCTCCACAGATTGGAGCCTCTCGCCCTTACACTTAAAGTTCACACAGAAGCACGGAGCAAGGGAGGGATTAGCAACGCACTCAAGACAAGAAATCACAGCAACACCACGCACACAAGTCGCAATGAGAGCTCACAACACAACTCAATGAGTTCACCACTCAACTAGAGCTCTAATCGCTATTGCAAAGAATCAAAGGCGCGGAATCGATGTCTTGGTGCTTAGGAATGCTTAGGAGATGCTTGGTTTGTTCCTCCATGCGCCTAGGGGCCCCTTTTATAGTCCCAAGGCAGCTAGGAGCCGTTGAGAGCAATCTAGGAAGGCTGATCTTGCCTTCTGTCGACTGGCGCACCGGACAGTCCGGTGCACACCGGACACTGTCCGGTGCCTGATTTCCTTCCAAAAATGGCGCAGTCGACCGTTGGTAGCCTGAGAGCCGTTGGCGCACCGGACATGTCTGGTGCACACCGGACAGTCCGGTGCCCCCTTCTAGCCGTTGGCTCGGCCACGTGTCCCGCGCAGATTGCGCGGCCGACCGTTGGCTCACCGGACAGTCCGGTGAATTTTAGCCGTACGTCGCCGGTGAATTCCCGAGAGCGGCCACTTCGCTCGAGCCAGCCTGGCGCACCGGACACTGTCCGGTGCACCACCGGACAGTCCGGTGCTCCCAGACTCAGTAGAGTCTTGGCTGCTCGAGCCAAGACATTTCCAATTGAATTTTCCTGTTTCCAGCACTTAGACACAATACATTAGTCCATAAAACAATGTACTAAGTCTGAGAAACATACATTTATCCTTGATTTGTACTTTGTCCACCTTTTTACACTTAGGCACTTGTGTTGGACACTAAATCACCAAAATACTTAGAAATGGCCCAAGGGCACATTTCCCTTTCAGGGAGTGCGAGCGGTGGCGATCCCGAGGGCTAGCAGCGGTTCCCTCGATAGTGCGAGCGGCGGCGATCCCGAGGGCCGGGCGATCGACGGCGGTCCACCAGGATCGAGCGGCGACAACTCTCCCAAGGTAGGTGGGCAAGTGGCGACGGCGCTCCCGAAGCGGACGAGCGGCAGCGACGCACCCTAGGCCCGGTGGCAACAATGGTTGCGAGGTGCGGTAGGCTTCGGCAGCGGGGGTGGTGGCCACGAGAGACGTGGGTCGCTCCAGCGGTCGCGCGAGGCATGGTCGTATTTAACGATGGCGGCCACACAAGGTGTGGGTGGCTCTAGCGTAGTGGCGTCCTTCGACGACCAACTCCTTCGATCCGATGGCTGCGGCGGCGTCCTTTGATCTAGCGACCTCAGGATCGTCCTCCAACGACGAACTATCCGATCCATGTTTATGCCATCAATGATAATGTTTTATGCCTGCTACTTACACTATTTATGCATTCCAGTGATGATTTTTACGACGATGAATACAATTTCATGTTTGCCATAAAATTGTCCCTAATTTCCAAAGGGGCTGTTAGTTAAACCGATATTATGTTTTTTTATCAAGTATACTATACGATATATGTATTTATGCGACTTTATATAAGAATTTATGCTCTACGGTAACCATGTCAGCTTATTTTTTTGCATGCGTGCAGTGGAAACGAAAATATATCCAAAATTTGCACGCATGCAATGGAAACTCCAACGATCTGCCATAATTTTAGGATCTGTATACAAATACAAACTGCATGGATTTGACTCCCATAATTTTGGATCTACCATAAAAATAAGATCATGAATACAATGCACCAGAGTTATCAACCTCTCTCACGTGGTTCGGTATTTACGCACATAACTGAGGGGTTTTACGCTCAAAACTTAAGGTTTTTACGCTCGAATCTGGAGATGCGTCCACTAGTGTTCCATGTGGCAGTTTTTTATGCAGCGTTCCGTATTGCATAAATAGCAAGACCGTGTAGCATAATTAGTATCAGTATATATCATAAACTGGTTGTAGCGAGACTAGCTGCATAGTTGTTAGAGCGGTCCTATATTTATGGAGGAAATATATCATTTAAAATAAGATTTTATTATTTTCATGAATGTCAATCAATTTCCATTCATCACACATTCCTGCCATCCTAAATTTATGCGCATTTAGTAGGAAAAAGATTTTTACGCAATGTACCAAATTACATAAATACCTACACCGTGTAGCATAATTAGTATGAACAAATATCATAAACTGGTTCCAAAGGGCCTGTTGAAGCGATCCTATATTTATGGAGCCATCCAATTTTTGCGCGCATGCAATGGAAACGAAAATATCATCCAAAATTTGCGTACATGCAATTAAAACTCCCACGATCTGCCATAATTATCGAATCTACCATAAAAATAGGATCGCATGCATGCACCTGCGCATGTGCACATGGTCCAGTGGTTGGGCGGGGTTTTTATGCTATCTTTGTGAACTATTTACGCTATTTCTATGGACTATTTACGCAAAAAACAGAACCACAATTTATGGCTTGCGTTCCACGCGAGAGGTTGGTTGTTGGACCGAGAGTTTGACTGACGCACGTGGGGAGGTTGACCTGGTGCATGGGTGGGGGACGCACCTGACAGCCTAGCGTGGGGTGGGTGGGCGCGCTGGTGCAATCCAGGCAGGTCGGGGGTGGTCGGCCAGGGCTTCCTCCAACATTTGGAAGTCCATGACTCCCTATATATATATATATTAAGAACCTAATATGGGCACCTATGCTACCACGGCTCCACCCTTCCCACGTCCAGCACCCGCAAAAAATAGTGCAAAGTGATCACTCGAACCCACACCCCTCTGCTGCAGAAATTTGGGGCTAACCACTAAACCACATGTATTTTAGTGTTTACAAGTAAACAATAATCATATTTGCAGCATAGGTGCCGCTCCCCGTGCTCCCTCGCCTATATATATATATATATATATATATATATATATATATATATGGGCGAGGTAATGGAAGCCCTGGGCTTCCATTAGTATGGGAAGCCCCAGTCAGGTATACCCACACGCGCCCGATCGTGTGTTGGTTCTGGCTCGGACAGATTCCAGCGTAAAACGTGAGCTAAAACAGCGTAAATGAGTATGAAATTTAGCGTAAATTCTATATCTGTTTTGTAACAGCAAACGAGGCCCAAAATTACGGCATGAAAATCGCATGCAGCTGATCGTGCGCGGGTTCTATCTCGGGCGGATTCCTGCGTAAAACGTGAGCTAAAACAGCGTAAATGAGTATGAAATTTAGCGTAAATCCTATATCTGTTTTATAACAACAAACCGGGCCTAAAATTACGGCATGAAAATCGCATGCAGCCGATCGTGCGCGGGTTCTGGCTCGGGCGGATTCCAGCGTAAAACGTGAGCTAAAACAACGTAAATGAGTATGAAATTTAGCGTAAATCCTATTTCTGTTTTGTAACAGCAAACGGGGCCCAAAATTACGGCGTGAAAATCGCGTGCAGCCAATCGTGCGTGGGTTCTGGCTCGGGCGGATTCCAGCGTAAAACATGATCTAAAACAGCGTAAATGACTACGAAATTTAGCGTAAATCCTATATTTGTTTTGTAATAGCAAACATGGCCTAAAATTATGGCGTGAAAATCGCGTGCAACCGATCGTGCGTGGGTTCTGGCTCGAATGATTTCAGCGTAAAACGTGAGCTAAAACAACGTAAATGAGTACGGAATTTAGTGTAAAACATGCCAACAATCTCACTTCGCAAGAGATTGTTGTAAAACACATCAAAAAGTGTCATAAATTTGGCGTAAAACACAGTAAGACTGTTTTTAATGGAAGCATAAAACACAACAAGAAGTGTTGTAAAATTTAGTTTGAAAATGCATAAATCACGATAGTCTCAGAGGGCACTTGTTTTGTTCACAGTATATCAAAATATAAAGTACAACGATATTTTGCCAATATTGTTGCAATCATACACAATTTTTTTTGACATGACAAAAAACGAGGAGCTAGCCCTGTTTTCGGTACTTCATACACTTTGAACCATTAGCCTTTAGCTAGGTCATGGTCCGAAATGGAAGCATCGCCGCTCGGCTCTTGTTAAAACAGGTCTGTGTAAGCCTGTATAAAGCATAAAGACACGTCAGAACAAGCATAAGTAAATCAAACATAAACCTAAATGATTCACCAGTTAAAAGACATGGATTGAGAGGAATGATATAATATAATAGTAGAGTTATACATTCACTTAGCTCATGCCGCTCTCCTACAACCTGTCACATTATTTATTTATTTTCAGATTCTTGTATCTCCCATCATTTATTCTTATTCCTTCGTTGCCAGATCGGGCTGCCCAGGGCAGTTAACTGCAATCCGATGCCACTCCTTGAGTCCTCCAAGGGGGAGATGAAGCAGATGGGGATGGGAGGATGAGGCGGCGGCGAGTGCGTGCATGGAGACGGTGAGGGCGGGTTTCGCGATGCTGGGGAACGGCGACGATGGATGTGGGATGGAGAGCAATTAGGTTTTTGGGTGTGGGTGAGATAACAATCCGACGACTGGATTTGTGTGTGGGGCTTGCATATCCACAATGTGGAGGTCGGACCCGTGCGGTGCGTGCAACATAGTCAGGGCTCTCTTTAGTTAGAGGAAGCCTAGAGCTTCAAATACATAAACTATATATATATATATATAGTTATTGTTGGATTAATGTGGGCTTGGCCCAAATTAATATTCAATAATAGTCAATGCTAATGGCCCACTTTAATGCTATGGTGTACTAATTATTTAGTACCATATTGGAAGTTCAAAGGACAAATCAATCAACTTAAATAGGTGGACCATTGGTGCATCTATTGAGAAGTTGAGAAAAGGATGAAGGACTGCCACACGCGCGCGCGCCGCCTCCGCCGCCGGCCGGGCCGGGCCGTGGCCGTGGCCGTGGCCGTGGCCGTGGCTCGTGGCTCGTGGCTCGTGGTAGATCGGACCTTGGTCCGAATATTCCTTTCAAACGGTTGCGCATTTTGCCTGGAGTGATGACCGTCATGATAACCGTCCGTTTCCTGTCTTATGGCTAGTAACGGACGTCAGTTACTGTCGTCAGTTTCCAGCTCTAATGCGCGACCGTTTCTGTCCGTTGTCCTTCTCCCTTCTTCTGACCGCCTATAAGAATGGAGAGGGAGGGCTCTTCCAGTCACGCGAATTATCTCACGCGAATTGCAAACAACACATTCCCGTCCCATCTTCTGCGAGCACAGAGAGTGGGAGAGCAGGCCTCCGAAATCACCGACCGCAGAGATACACTTGCACGGGTGTGCGGGTGATCAGATTTTTGGGGAGCGTCTTCGCGACTGCTCGCGTGATCTGTTTGTCCAGCTGCTTCGTTCGACGTCTTCCCGAGTTGACGCGTGCTGCTGTTCTTCTTCCCGGCGACCGGCGACCGTTCGAGGGACTGCACAGCATACATCTTCCTGCACCGACTTTGTACGGCTACATCGAACAAACACACGAGATGTCTCGTGTGAATGGAGCCACTGGTGCCTTGAGCATCGGTCCCTCCGCTGGGTACACTCTGTTCTTCGTATTTGTGCATGTTTCATTGCTGTTTACTGCTTATGCGAGTAGTTATACACACATGCACATACATGTCATCACATATATCGCACTGATTTTCTGGATTAAATTAAAACTAAAAATGCCTAACTTTCTAACAATCCAAAAATCTGATATTAGGCATTTTTCTGTTAGTGGTTTTGCTGCTGCGTTAAAACCAAGTGAACCTTTTGATGGGACGTTTTACAAGAGATGGCGTAGTAAGATGATACTGTGGTTGACCGCAATGAACTGCTATCACGCCGCACAGGGGAAACCCGAACAGTTCACTCCTGAAGAGGAGAGAATGTTCGACGTTGCCGATAACCTGTTTCGAGGCGCCGTGATTGGCGCTCTTGCCAACAAGTATGTTGATTCTTATCTAACGTGCACATCTGCAAAAGAGTTATGGGATGCATTAGATGAGAAGTTTGGTGTTTCTGATGCTGGTAGCGAGCTGTACATCATGGAGCAGCTATTTGACTATAAGATGGTGGAAAACCGTCATGTAGTTGAACAGGCTCATGAAATACAGGCACTGGCTAAAGAACTCGAACAATTCCCATGTGTCTTGCCTGACAAGTTCGTGGCCGGCGGTATTATCGCTAAACTGCCACCTTCTTGGACGGACTTTGCTACCACTCTAAAACATAAGAGACAAGAGTTTAGCGTGGCTGAGCTTATTGGTTCTCTTGATGTTGAGGAGAGGGCGAGAGCAAAAGACACTCGTGGAAAAGGAGTTGAGACTTCTAGTGCCAATATGGTACAAAAGAAGAACTCCAATGCATCACATAATAATAAAAAGAAGAACAAGCAACAGAATGCCACGAAGCCCAAGCAGGCAGCTTCGTTCAAAAAGAAGAACAAAGGAGCTGGTTGCTTTGTTTGCGGGAGTACTGATCATTGGGCAAGCGCTTGTCCAGACCGCAAATTTAAGCAAGAGAAAAAACCAGCTCAAGAGAAGAAAATAGTAAACATGGTTGTTAGCGAGACTGCAGAAGGAACATCGGGGTATGGTAATCTTTTACCTACTGTTCTTTCAGTGTGTCAATCCCCTGAGTGGTGGGCTGATACCGGTGCTAATATTCATGTGTGTGCTGATATTTCTTTATTTTCTTCTTATCAGTGCAAAGGGACTGGAGCCTTGCTGATGGGGAATGGATCACATGCGCGTGTTCTTGGTGTTGGTACAGTCATTCTGAAGTTTACTTCGGGAAAGACGGTGCTATTGAAGAACGTGCAGCATGTCCCCTCCATCAAAAAGAATCTAGTTAGTGGCTCTCAATTGTGTCGAGATGACTACAAAATTGTCTTTGAGTCTAATAAATGTATACTGTCTAAGTATGGAACGTTTGTTGGAAAAGGCTATGACAGCGGAGGCTTGTTCCGCTTATCTTTGCATGATGCGTGTAATAAGTCTGTGAACAATGTTGTTTCGAATGAGTCATATATTTGGCATTCACGACTTTGTCATATCAATTTTGGTTGTGTCTCGCGGTTAGCAGATTTAAATTTAATCCCGAAATTTGATTTAGTCAAAGGTTCTAAGTGCCAGGTGTGCGTGCAATCTAAGCAACCTCGCAAGCCTCACAAGGCTGCGGAGGCGAGGAATTTGGCACCACTAGACTTAATACATTCCGATTTATGTGAGATGAACGGAATATTGACTAAAGGAGGCAAGCGATATTTTATTACTTTTATCGATGACTCTACTAGATTTTGTTATGTGTATCTCTTAAAATCAAAAGATGAAGCTTTGCATTATTTTAAGACCTACAAAGCTGAAGTTGAAAATCAACTCGAGAGGAAAATTAAACGGTTAAGGTCTGATCGTGGTGGAGAATATTTTTCGGGTGATTTTTCTGATTTTTGTGTGGAACATGGTATTATTCATGAGAGGACACCGCCATACTCACCACAATCCAATGGGGTTGCTGAAAGAAAGAACCGTACTCTAACTGATTTGGTTAACGCCATGTTAGAGACTTTAGGGCTATCTAAGGAATGGTGGGGTGAGGCGATCTTGACGGCGTGTCATGTCCTGAATAAAGTTCCCACAAAGAACAAAGAAATCACACCATTCGAGGAATGGGAAAAGAAGAAATTAAATATCTCCTATTTGCGCACCTGGGGTTGTTTGGCTAAAGTGAATGTGCCAATTAACAAGAAGCGCAAATTAGGACCGAAAACTGTTGATTGTGTTTTTCTTGGGTATGCTTTCCACAGCATTGGATATAGGTTTTTAATTATAAACTCTGGAGTACCGGACATGTTGGTTGGTACAATATGGAGTCCAGAGATGCTACGTTTTTTGAGGACGAATTTCCCATGAAAGCTACACATGATACGTCTAATGATGAACCAACGATACCCCATGAGCATTTTATTCCGGTAGAACACACTGAGGAATCCCATATACATAATCATGTGGAAAATGACAATGTATCAACTCGAAAGAGTAAGAGACCAAGGATTGCAAAGTCCTTTGGTGATGATTACATTGTATATCTTGTGGATGACACACCAAGTACCATTGAAGAGGCATATTCATCTCCTGATGCTGACTTTTGGAAGGAAGCAATAAGGAGTGAGATGGATTCTATTATGTCTAATGCAACTTGGGAGGTAGTTGAGCGTCCTTATGGGTGTAAGCCCATTGGAAGTAAATGGGTGTTCAAGAAAAAACTTAGGCCTGATGGTACTATTGAAAGGTACAAGGCGAGGCTTGTAATTAAAGGCTATTCACAGAAGGAAGGTGAGGATTTCTTTGATACTTATTCACCTGTGGCTCGATTGACCACAATTCGTGTGCTACTTTCTTTGGCTGCCTCTCATGGTCTACTCGTCCATCAAATGGATGTTAAGACAGCATTCCTAAATGGAGAGCTAGATGAGGAAATTTACATGGAGCAGCCAGCTGGGTTTGTAGCAAACGGTCAAGAAGGCATGGTGTGTAAATTATTGAAATCTTTATATGGCCTAAAACAAGCACCTAAGCAATGGCATGAAAAGTTCGATAGAACTTTGACATCTGCCGGTTTTGTTGTGAACGAAGCAGACAAGTGTGTATACTATCGGTATGGTGGGGGCGAGGGAGTAATTTTATGCCTATATGTTGATGACATTCTAATCTTGGGGACGAGTCTTGATGTGATTAAAGAGACAAAAGACTTTCTGTCTAATAATTTTGAAATGAAAGATTTGGGAGAAACTGATGTTATTCTTAACATTAAGCTACTGAGAGAAGGCATTGGTGGGATCACACTTGTGCAATCCCACTATGTGGAAAAGGTTTTGAGTCGCTTTGGTTTTAGCGAATGTGAACCTGCTCCAACGCCTTATGATCCTAGTAAGCTATTAAAGAAAAATCGAAGGATAGCTAGGGATCAATTGAGATATTCCCAAATAATTGGTTCACTCATGTATTTAGCTAGCGCTACGAGGCCTGACATCTCATTTGCTGTGAGCAAACTTAGTCGATTTGTTTCAAATCCGGGAGATGATCACTGGCGTGCTCTTGAGAGAGTTTTGCGCTATCTAAAGGGTACTATGAGTTTAGGCATCCATTATACCGGGTACCCAACAGTGCTGGAGGGTTATTGTGATGCAAATTGGATATCTGATGCTGATGAGATATATGCCACAAGTGGATATGTGTTTTCACTTGGAGGTGGTGCTGTTTCATGGAAGTCTTGCAAGCAGACCATCTTAACGAGGTCGACTATGGAAGCAGAACTCACAGCATTAGATACCGCTTCAGTTGAGGCTGAGTGGCTTCGTGAACTCCTTATGGATTTACCGGTGGTTGAAAAACCTGTGCCGGCTATTTCCATGAACTGTGATAATCAGACTGTGATAATTAAGATAAACAGTTCTAAGGATAATATGAAGTCGACAAGGCACATAAAGAGGCGTTTGAAATCTGTCAGGAAATTGAGAAACTCCGGAGTAATAGCGTTGGATTATGTCCATACGTCTAAAAATCTGGCAGATCAATTTACTAAGGGGCTATCACGTAGTGTGATAGATAGTGCATCAAGTGAGATGGGCATGAGACCCACCTAAAGTTTATCATAGTGGTAACCTGTTCTATGTGATCGGAGATCCCGTGAATTAGAATGGTGAAACAAGCTAGTGGTAGACTGAGAGGAAAGACCCTTAATAAGGCTCATTTCAGATGCATATCTTTCCTTACTGTAAGGTAGGTTGGTGTTTACACCTTAATATGTTCCAAGTGGCTTTGTGAAGCAAAGATGTTGTCCTACAGAACATCTTTAGAGGAACATACCTATATGGGTTAACTGCTAGTCACAGTTTATGAGATCTGGGTGGTTTCTAGATACCCATGAAAGGCTATGGAGTTTGACTTATATGCTCCAACCAGAGGGGATGCGTTCAGCAATCTAGTACTGGTAAAGAGTTTAGATGAAACTCATTCCACGCAAAACTGCCAATTCAAGGCCTAGTCCATTGTGCAGTTGTGGTCAAGTGTAGTCTAAGTTCTAGGTGGATGTTCAACTTAACAGTCTCCATCGAAACACCAGTATATCAAACGTTTGAGATGATGAGAGCTTTTTTGTGTGACTTAGCATTTGGTGGGGATTGTTGGATTAATGTGGGCTTGGCCCAAATTAATATTCAATAATAGTCAATGCTAATGGCCCACTTTAATGCTATGGTGTACTAATTATTTAGTACCATATTGGAAGTTCAAAGGACAAATCAATCAACTTAAATAGGTGGACCATTGGTGCATCTATTGAGAAGTTGAGAAAAGGATGAAGGACTGCCACACGCGCGCGCGCGCCGCCGCCGCCGCCGGCCGGGCCGGGCCATGGCCGTGGCCGTGGCTCGTGGCTCGTGGTAGATCGGACCTTGGTCCGAATATTCCTTTCAAACGGTTGCGCATTTTGCCTGGAGTGATGACCGTCATGATAACCGTCCGTTTCCTGTCTTATGGCTAGTAACGGACGTCAGTTACTGTCGTCAGTTTCCAGCTCTAATGCGCGACCGTTTCTGTCCGTTGTCCTTCTCCCTTCTTCTGACCGCCTATAAGAATGGAGAGGGAGGGCTCTTCCAGTCACGCGAATTATCTCACGCGAATTGCAAACAACACATTCCCGTCCCATCTTCTGCGAGCACAGAGAGTGGGAGAGCAGGCCTCCGAAATCACCGACCGCAGAGATACACTTGCACGGGTGTGTGGGCGATCAGATTTTTGGGGAGCGTCTTCGTGACTGCTCGCGTGATCTGTTTGTCCAGCTGCTTCGTTCGACGTCTTCCCGAGTTGACGCGTGCTGCTGTTCTTCTTCCCGGCGACCGGCGACCGTTCGAGGGACTGCACAGCGTACATCTTCCTGCACCGACTTCGTACGGCTACATCGAACAAACACACGAGATGTCTCGTGTGAATGGAGCCACTGGTGCCTTGAGCATCGGTCCCTCCGCTGGGTACACTCTGTTCTTCGTATTTGTGCATGTTTCATTGCTGTTTACTGCTTATGCGAGTAGTTATACACACATGCACATACATGTCATTACATATATCGCACTGATTTTCTGGATTAAATTAAAACTAAAAATGCCTAACTTTCTAACAGTTATTTGGAGTGCAGGGCTTGAAATAGTTACAGGAAGCCTGGTCGGCTCCCTCCCCCTACGACTGGCGCCCATATGGCCCCACCACCCTGCATCTCATGTCCAGATTATGTGGCGCTTAATTCTATGATCTATTTCTATGATATTATGGATGCGATGCCAGTTTAAACGTAAAAATCGTACCGTTTGAGCGTAAAATAGTGTCAGACATATCATAAAATCATGTTTACCATCACCTTACATGGGGGTCCTATTTTTATGAAAGGTACAGTCGTCATCCACCAGTCGTTCATGCAGTTTTTGATTTTTATGGCATGTGTGGTTTCAGACCCGAAAAAATATGCATGCAGGATCTGTGTGTACACATCCTAGATTTTTGCGTAAAATCCTCAAGTTCAAGTGTAAATAATAGCGGATATGACGTAAATAATATTGTTACAATGGTCAACAAGATGTTGTAGAGTAGGTGTTTTAATGAAGTAATCACCCCAGACACGAGGCCGGTAGTCGACTGCGCGACGTTCCTCGTCCACAACCTTGTATCCCTAGGCGATCACTCTGCATCGTCCATTCGTCCCATACTATCGATGTGATGCTATAGTGATGATGAAGTGGAGCAGTTGATGTTTGTGTCTAGCTTAAATAAACCTAGACACATAGGAGGTACGTAGGATAATGGGCGTGTTCTCTACGTAAAGGAGCTGCTTGTACTTACACGAGAAAAAGGACCACATATAGCGCCGCTTATGAAAAAACTTTTTAAATACTTATTTTCTAATAGGGACGACCGAATTTTTTGTTTTGTAATTTTTTTTCAAACAAAACTTACATTTAGATCCCTAGATGACTTATTTCAGGATTTGGACCTGAAGCTCGGCGCCATAGCCTATGGCGGCCAGATACATCTTGTCGTCATAGGCTATGGCGCCGAGCTCTGACATGGCGGCGGCGGCTAGGGTTGACGTGGCCCCTAGCTCGGCGCCATAGATCTTGTGAATTGGAAAAACATGACAATATGCAATCGAAAAATTACGAATCTAAAACATTAGGGTTCTAAAACATTTTGGATATGAAAGTACTACATAACACACTACTAGTTTGTTCAATCAGAATCACAATCTATAAGTAACTCATCATCAGAGTCATCCGTCGCGCAATCCTCAACGACAACCTCGTTCTACTTGTTGCATTGTCCTGCATCACACTTTTCCGCATTCTCTTTTAATAATTGGCTTCTGCTTCATCTGCAGCTTAGAAGAATAGCTGATCCTTAGCCTCAGCCTCATCACACTTCTGCTTGTAATAAGCGGCCTCTACCTCCTCGGTGGCCTGAGACATAAACTCGTCATCCTTCTCTTGAGCACGTAATCCTGCCTCAGCTAGTGCGATGAGCTCACTCAACCTTGATGTGTCGTCCTCCTCTTCCCCATGTAATCCTTGAAAGAGAAATAGAGTTAACATTTTCCCATAATTAATTTTGGTGGTTGAATGACCAACACAAACACATGGACTAACTAGTTTGCCAAGTATTCATGTATTACAGGTGCATAAAGGTTCAACACAAACCAATAAATATTCAAGTTAGGGATCCAGTTCAAAGGAACAAAAGGAACCAAGTGTGTTGTGGTCTGGCACACCGGACTGTCCGGTGTGCCACCGGAACATGTCCGGTGCACCAGGACCGTATAGGGTCCTGAAAGGGAAATGTGCCCTTGGGCCATTTCTAAAGTGTTTTGGTGATTAAGTGCCCAACACATATTCTCTCAGTGTTAAACTGTGCCAAAGATTTAAGAAGTGCAAATCATGCAACAAGGTACGTTTCTAGACTTAGTACATTGATTTGGGTACTAATGTATTATGTCTAAGTGCTAGAAACATGAGAAAAGCGATTGGAAATGAGTTCCTACTCGGTTTGGGGGCACCGGACTGTCCGGTGGTGCACCGGACAGTGTCCGGTGCGCCAGACCAGTCTCGGTGAACAGGCCACTCTCGGGACTCGACGGCGGCGTATGACTATAAATCACCGGACTGTCCGGTGGTGCACTGGACTGTCCGGTGAGTCGTCCGCGGCGAAGTCGTTGCTCTCGGGAAACGTTCAACGGCGTACGGCTAAAATTCACCGGACTGCCCGGTGATCCAATGGTCGACTACGCCAACGGTCGGCCGCGCAATCCGCGCGCGACGCGTGGGCGCGCCAACGGTCGGCAGGGGGCACCGGACTGTCCGGTGTGCCATCTGCCACAAACTTGTTTTTCGTAATCCCATTCAAGTGCAACTAATCCATGGATACCCTAGATATAAACAGATGTCTCCTGAGGAAGTAATTGGCAAGTTTGTGAGCTTTGAACTTATGATCAAAGACTACAAACACATTGTCAACTTAGAGCAAGGCACCACCTCTACACCCAAGGTACAACCAATCGCATTCAAAGCGACAGAAGGGACGAAAGAGGAGTCTACATCAAGTAGGCTTCCCATCGATGGCTCCAAGCTCGACAACGAGGAAATGACACTCATCATCAAGAGCTTCCGCCAAATCCTCAAGCAAAGGAGGGGGAAGGACTACAAACCCCGCTCCAAAAGGGTGTGCTACAAATGTGGTAAGCCCGGTCATTTTATTGCTAAATGTCCAATGTCAAGTAAAAGTGACAAGAACGATGACAAGAAGGGGAAAAAGAAGGAGAAGAAGAGGTACTACAAGAAGAAGGGCGATGATGCCCACGTGTGTCGGGAATGGGACTCCGACGAGAGCTCCACCAACTCCTCCTCCGACGAGGACGCCGCCAACATCGCTGTCAACAAGGGCCTCCTCTTCCCCAACGTCGGCCACAAATGTTTCATGGCTAAGGACGGCAAGAAAAAGAAGGTACACTCTAGAGGCACTCCCAAATATACAACATCTAGTGATGAGGGTAGCTCTAGTGAAAATGAAGATGATTTACTTACTCTTTTTGCCAACCTCAGCATGGAACAAAAAGAAAAATTAAATAAATTAATAGAAGCTATTCATGAGAAGGATGAACTCTTGGATAACCAAGAGGACTTCTGAAAGGGAAATGGGCCCTTGGGCCATTTCTAAGTATTTTGGTGATTGAGTGCAAACACATGTGCTTAAATGTGAAAATATGCCCAAGGATGAACAAAGTGCAAATCACAAGTTAAGGTATGTTTCTAAGCCTTAGTACATTGGTTTGTGTACTAATATTCTTGTCTAAGTGTTAGAAACAGGAAGAAGAAGAGGAGTGGAGGGCTGCTTCGGGCTGGGGCACCGGACAGTGTCCGGTGCGCCAGACCAGCGCGGAGCAAACCAGCCGCTCTCGGGTTTTTCTCCGGCGACTTCGGCTAAAATTCACCGGACTGTCCGGTGTGCACCGGACTGTCCGGTGAGCCAACGGTCGGCCGAGCCAACGGTCGGTCGCGTGATCGGCGCGCGACACGTGGCCGAGCCAACGGTCGGAAGGAAGCACCGGACTGTCCGGTGTGCACCGGACTGTCCGGTGCGCCAGATCTGCAACGGTCGGCAACGGTCGGCTTCGCTGTTTATGGAAATAAATCGGGCACCGGACAGTGTCCGGTGTGCACCGGACTGTCCGGTGCGCCCGACGACAGAAGGCAAGGATAGCCTTCCAGATGTGTTCTCAACGGCTCCTAGCTGCCTTGGGGCTATAAAAGGGACCCCTAGGCGCATGGAGGAAAAAACCAAGCATTCCTTGAGCACTCTTGATCACTCACACATCAATCTTGCGCACTTGTTCGACATTCTAGTGATTTGAGCTCCGTTCTAGTGTGCTAGTCTCTTGAGCTCAAGTCTGGGTCTTGTGTGTGCGTATTCGCTGTGATCTTTGTGTTGTGTGTGAGTTGCTAATCCCTCCCTTGCTCCGTGATTCTCTATGAACATCTTTTGTAAGGGCGAGAGGCTCCAAGTTGTGGAGATTCCTCGCAAACGGGATTGAGAAAAGAAAAGCAAGAACACCGTGGTATTCAAGTTGATCATTGGATCACTTGAGAGGAGTTGAGTGCAACTCTCGTCCGTTGGGACGCCACAACGTGGAGTAGGCAAGTTTTGTACTTGGCCGAACCACGGGATAACCACCGTGTCATCTCTGTGATTGATTTCTTGTGGTTATTGTGTTTTGACTCCTCTCTAGCCACTTGGCCATAATTGTGCTAACACTTAACAAGTTTTTGTGGCTTAAGTTTTTGGAGTTTTATAGGATCACCTATTCACCCCCCCCTCTAGGTGCTCTCAATTGGTATCGGAGCCGTTCTCTTCAAGAAAGGGACTAACCGCCCGAAGAGATGGATCCTAAGGGGAAGGGAATCGTGATCAACGACAAGGAGAAGGAGTCCTTCGTCAACGAGCCCAAAGATGACAAGCCTACCGACTCCGGCTCGGGTCATAGACGAAAGGAAGGGAAGAAGAAGAAGACGAGGCGCATCAAGGAGATCGTCTACTACGACGACAGTGATGAGTCTACTTCTTCCCAAAAGGACGACGACCACAACGACTACGAGCAAAGGAAACCGGTTAATTCTAACTTTTCCTTTGACTACTCTCGTATTCCGCAAAGCTCAAATTCACATTTGCTTTCCATTCCACTCGGCAAGCCCCCACACTTTGATGGGGAGGACTACGGATTTTGGAGCCACAAAATGCGTAGTCACCTATTTTCTCTCCATCCTAGTATATGGGAGATTGTAGATAGTGGAATGCACTTTAATAGTTTAGATAGTCCTATATTCATTAATGAGCAAATCCATAAGAATGCACAAGCTACTACTGTTCTTCTAGCTTCATTGTGCAGGGATGAATATAACAAAGTGAGTGGCTTGGATAACGCCAAGCAAATCTGGGATACCCTCAAGATCTCTCATGAGGGAAATGACGCTACCTTGCTCACCAAAATGGAGTTGGTGGAGGGCGAGCTTGGACGGTTCGCGATGATAAGGGGCGAGGAGCCAACTCAAACATACAACCGGCTCAAGACCCTTATCAACAAAATAAGGAGCTACGGAAGCACGCGATGGACGGACCACGACGTCGTCCGACTAATGCTAAGGTCCTTTACCGTTCTTGATCCTCATTTGGTGAATAATATTCGTGAGAATCCCAGGTACACCAAAATGTCGCCCGAAGAAGTCTTAGGAAAATTCGTCAGCGGGCGAATGATGATCAAGGAAGCAAGGTACGTGGACGACGCCTTGAATGGACCGATCAACGAACCACAACCTTTTGCTCTCAAAGCTACAAGAAGCAAGGAGGTGCTACTTAGCAAGGTGGCACAAATTGAGGCGGTCGGACTTAATGATGAAGAGATGGCTCTCATCATCAAACGCTTCAAGACAGTGCTAAAGGGTCACAAGGGGCAGCCAAGCAAGACAAAGACGAAGGGGAAGCGCTCTTGCTTCAAGTGCGGTAAGATTGGTCATTTTATCGCTAACTGCCCCGATAATGATAGTGATCAGGAAAAGGGAAACAAGAGGGAAAAGAAGAAGCATTACAAGAAGGCAAAGGGCGAGGCGCATCTAGGCAAGGAGTGGGACTCGGATTGCTCCTCTTCCGACTCCGACAATGAAGGACTCGCCGCCACCGCCTTCAACAAATCAACCCTCTTCCCCAACGAGCGTCACACATGCCTTATGGCAAAGGAGAAGAAGGTATGTACTCGCAATTCCACCTATGCTTCTCCAAGTGAGGACGAATCTAGTGATGAGGATGAAGTAGATTATTCATGTTTGTTCAAGGGCTTAGATAGATCTAAGATAGACAAAATTAATGAATTAATTGATGCCTTGAATGAAAAGAATATACTTTTAGAAAAGCAAGAGGATTTGTTGTATGAAGAACATGATAAGTTTGTAGAGGCTCAAAAATCTCTTGCATTAGAAATTAAGAGGAATGAAATGCTTGCTTGTGAAGTGTCAACATGCCATGATTCTATTTCTAACTTAAAGAGCATAAACGATGATTTAAATGCTAAACTAGTAGAAGCAAATAAATCCAACTCTTGTGTTAAATTTGTTGAAATTTGCACTAGGTGTAAGGATATTGATATTAATGCTTGTAGTGAACACTTACTTTCCATTTCAAAATTGAGTGATGAAGTGGCTAGTCTTAATGCTCAACTTAAGACTAGCAAAAGTGATTTTGAAAAACTAAAATTTGCTAGGGATGCCTACACGGTTGGTAGACACCCCTCAATTAAGGATGGACTTGGCTTCAAGAGGGAAGCCAAGAACTTAACAAGCCATAAGGCTCCCATTCCCGCCAAGGAGAAAGGGAAGGCCCCTATGGCTACTAGTGCTAAAAGGAACCATGCCTTTTTGTATCATGATAAAAGACAAACTAGAAATAGAAGTTATGATGCTTTTGATTCATATGCTTATGATTCTCATGCCATGTTTGCTCCTAGTTCTTCTTATGTGTATGATAGAAATGTTACTAGGAGAAATGTTGTTCCTAAAAGAAATGTTGCAAATGTTCATAGAAAAGTAGTGAATGAACCCTCTACAATTTATTGTGCTTTGAATGCTTCATTTGCAATTTGTAGAAAGGATAGAAAAGTAATTGCTAGGAAGGTAGGGGCAAAATGCAAAGGTGATAAAACTTGCATTTGGGTCCCTAAGGAAATTGTGACTAACCTTTTAGGACCCAACAAGAGTTGGGTACCTAAGTCCCAAGCCTAAATTTGCCTTGCAGGTTTATGCATCCGGGGGTTCAAGCTAGATTATTGATAGCGGATGCACAAACCATATGACGGGGGAGAAGAAGATGTTCACCTCCTACGTCAAGAATAAGGATTCCCAAGATTCAATTATATTCGGTGATGGGAATCAAGGCAAGGTAAAAGGGTTAGGTAAAATTGCAATTTCTAATGAGCACTCCATATCTAATGTGTTTTTAGTTGAGTCTCTTGGATATAATCTGCTATCTGTGAGTCAATTGTGCAATATGGGATATAACTGTCTGTTTACAAATGTAGATGTGTCTGTCTTTAGAAGAAGTGATGGTTCACTAGCTTTTAAGGGTGTATTAGACGGCAAACTTTATTTAGTTGATTTTGCAAAAAAAGAGGTCGGTCTAGATGCATGCTTAATGGCTAAGACTTGCATGGGCTGGCTGTGGCATCGCCGCTTAGCACATGTGGGGATGAAGAACCTCCACAAGCTTCTAAAGGGAGAACATGTGATAGGTCTAACCAATGTTCATTTCAAAAAAGATAGACCTTGTGCAGCTTGTCAAGCAGGGAAACAGGTGGGAGGAGCGCATCACAGCAAGAATGTGATGACCACTTCAAGACCCCTGGAGCTGCTGCATATGGACCTCTTCGGACCCGTCGCCTATCTAAGCATAGGGGGAAGTAAGTATGGTCTAGTTATTGTTGATGACTTTTCCCGCTTCACTTGGGTGTTCTTTTTGCAGGATAAGTCCGAAACCCAAGGGACTCTCAAACGCTTTCTCAGGAGAGCTCAAAATGAGTTTGAGCTCAAAGTGAAGAAGATAAGGAGCGACAACGGATCTGAGTTCAAGAACCTTCAAGTGGAGGAGTTCCTTGAAGAGGAAGGGATCAAGCACGAGTTCTCCGCTCCCTACACACCACAGCAAAATGGTGTGGTAGAGAGAAAGAACAGGACGCTCATCGATATGGCGAGGACGATGCTAGGAGAGTTCAAGACCCCCGAGTGCTTTTGGACGGAAGCCGTTAACACTGCTTGCCACGCCATCAACAGGGTCTACCTTCATCGCCTCCTCAAGAAGACGTCGTATGAGCTACTAACCGGTAACAAACCCAATGTATCGTACTTTCGTGTATTTGGGAGTAAATGCTACATTCTAGTGAAGAAGGGTAGAAATTCTAAGTTTGCTCCCAAAGCTGTAGAAGGGTTTTTATTAGGTTATGACTCAAATACAAAGGCGTATAGAGTCTTCAACAAATCATCGGGTTTGGTTGAAGTCTCTAGCGACGTTGTATTTGATGAGACTAATGGCTCTCCAAGAGAGCAAGTTGTTGATTGTGATGATGTAGATGAAGAAGATGTTCCGACGGCCGCTATACGGACCATGGCGATTGGAGAAGTACGGCCACAGGAACAAGATGAACGAGATCAACCTTCTTCCTCAACTATGGTGCATCCCCCAACCGAAGATGACGAACAGGTACCTCAAGTGGAGGCGCTTGATCAAGGGGAAGCACAAGGTGATCAAGTGATGGAGGAAGAAGCGCTACCGGCACCTCCAACCCAAGTTCGAGCGATGATTCAAAGGGATCATCCCGTCGATCAAATTCTGGGTGACATTAGCAAGGGAGTAACTACTCGATCTCGACTAGTTAATTTTTGTGAGCATTACTCCTTTGTCTCTTCTATTGAGCCTTTCAGGGTAGAGGAGGCCTTGCTAGATCCGGATTGGGTATTGGCCATGCAGGAGGAGCTCAACAACTTCAAGCGCAATGAAGTTTGGACGCTGGTGCCTCGTCCCAAGCAAAATGTTGTGGGAACCAAGTGGGTGTTCCGCAACAAACAGGACGAGCACGGGGTGGTGACAAGGAACAAGGCTCGACTTGTGGCAAAAGGTTATGCCCAAGTCGCAGGTTTGGACTTTGAGGAGACTTTCGCTCCTGTAGCTAGGCTAGAGTCCATTCGTATCTTGCTAGCATATGCCGCTCACCATTCTTTCAGGTTGTACCAAATGGATGTGAAGAGCGCTTTCCTCAACGGGCCAATCAAGGAGGAAGTGTACGTGGAGCAACCCCCTGGCTTCGAGGATGAACGGTACCCCGACCATGTGTGTAAGCTCTCTAAGGCGCTCTATGGACTTAAGCAAGCCCCAAGAGCATGGTATGAATGCCTTAGAGACTTTTTACTTGCTAATGCTTTCAAGGTTGGGAAGGCCGATCCAACTCTTTTTACAAAGACATGTGATGGTGATTTGTTTGTGTGCCAAATTTATGTCGATGACATAATATTTGGTTCTACTAACCAAAAGTCTTGTGAAGAGTTTAGCAGGGTGATGACGCAGAAATTCGAGATGTCGATGATGGGCGAGTTGAACTACTTCCTTGGGTTCCAAGTGAAGCAACTCAAGGACGGCACCTTCATCTCCCAAACGAAGTACACGCAAGATCTGCTAAAGCGGTTTGGGATGAAGGACGCCAAGCCCGCAAAAACTCCGATGGGGACCGACGGACACACCGACCTCAACAAAGGAGGTAAGTCCGTTGATCAAAAAGCATTCCGGTCAATGATAGGCTCTTTGCTTTACTTATGTGCTAGTAGACCGGATATCATGCTTAGCGTATGCATGTGTGCTAGATTTCAATCCGATCCTAAGGAGTGTCACTTAGTGGCGGTGAAGCGAATTCTTAGATATTTGGTTGCTACGCCTTGCTTCGGGCTCTGGTATCCAAAGGGGTCTACCTTTGACTTAGTTGGATACTCAGACTCCGACTATGCTGGATGTAAGGTCGATAGGAAGAGTACATCGGGGACGTGCCAATTCTTAGGAAGGTCCCTGGTGTCATGGAACTCTAAGAAACAAACATCCGTTGCCCTATCCACCGCTGAGGCCGAGTACGTTGCCGCAGGTCAGTGTTGCGCGCAACTACTTTGGATGAGGCAAACCCTCCGGGACTTTGGCTACAATCTGAGCAAAGTCCCACTCCTATGTGACAATGAGAGTGCTATCCGCATGGCGGAGAATCCTGTTGAGCACAGCCGCACAAAGCACATAGACATCCGGCATCACTTTTTGAGAGACCACCAGCAAAAGGGAGATATCGAAGTGTTTCATGTTAGCACCGAAAACCAGCTAGCCGATATCTTCACTAAGCCTCTAGATGAGAAGACCTTTTGCAGGTTGCGTAGTGAGCTAAATGTCATAGATTCGCGGAACCTGGATTGAATTGTAGCATACATGTACTTATGCTTTTGATCATGTTACTTTTTGCATTTTGTTGCTTATTATGGTGCTCAAGTTGTACAAACACTCCCTGGACCTCACAAGTCCGTTGCAAAGTGATGCACATGTTTAGGGGGAGATGTGCTACAACTTGACCCTTTGAGACTAACCATGTGTTTGAGTTTGATAATTTAGTCTCGAAGGAGGATTGAAAGGGAAAAGGTGGACTTGGACCATGAAAGACTTCCACTGCACTCCGATGAGAGGGTAACTAATTCCAAGTTCATCTCATGAAATCTTATTGCCATATGCTCTTAATTGAAGACTTTGGTGAGGCAATGGGGTTAAAAGGCCAAGATTGATCCCGTTTTGGTGCTTCATGCCAAAGGGGGAGAAAATAAAGGCCAAAGTGATAAATGGATCAGCTACCACTTGAGAGATTTTGAAAATAGCTACCACTTAAGAGATTTTGAAAATAGTAGAATAGAGTTTTTGTTTTGTCAAAAGCTTTTATTGTCTCTTATTGTCTCTATTGTCAAAAGTTGGCTTCTTGTGGGGAGAAGTGTTGATTATGGGAAATAGGGGGAGTTTTTGAACTCTTTGATCAATCTCTTTTGGAATGACTCTCGTTATGCCTCAACATGTGTGTTTGACATAGAAATAGAGATTTGAGTTTGATTTGCAAAAACAAACCAAGTGGTGGCAAAGGATGATCCATATATGCCAAAATTGAATCAAAACCAATTTGAGTTTTTATTTGAAGTGATTTTGCACTTGTTCTAGTTGCTTTATGTTGTGTTGGCATAAATCACCAAAAAGGGGGAGATTGAAAGGGAAATGTGCCCTTGGGCCATTTCTAAGTATTTTGGTGATTGAGTGCAAACACATGTGCTTAAATGTGAAAATATGCCCAAGGATGAACAAAGTGCAAATCACAAGTTAATGTATGTTTCTAAGCCTTAGTACATTGGTTTGTGTACTAATATTCTTGTCTAAGTGTTAGAAACAGGAAGAAGAAGAGGAGTGGAGGGCTGCTTCGGGCTGGGGCACCGGACTGTCCGGTGTGCACCGGACAGTGTCCGGTGCGCCAGACCAGCGCGGAGCAAACCAGCCGCTCTCGGGTTTTTCTCCGGCGACTTCGGCTAAAATTCACCGGACTGTCCGGTGTGCACCGGACTGTCCGGTGAGCCAACGGTCGGCCGGGCCAACGGTCGGCCGCGTGATCGGCGCGCGACACGTGGCCGAGCCAACGGTCGGAAGGAAGCACCGGACTGTCCGGTGTGCACCGGACTGTCCGGTGCGCCAGATCTGCAACGGTCGGCAACGGTCGGCTTCGCAGTTTATGGAAATAAATCGGGCACCGGACAGTGTCCGGTGTGCACCGGACTGTCCGGTGCGCCCGACGACAGAAGGCAAGGATAGCCTTCCAGATGTGTTCTCAACGGCTCCTAGCTGCCTTGGGGCTATAAAAGGGACCCCTAGGCGCATGGAGGAAAAACCAAGCATTCCTTGAGCACTCTTGATCACTCACACATCAATCTTGCGCACTTGTTCGACATTCTAGTGATTTGAGCTCCGTTCTAGTGTGCTAGTCTCTTGAGCTCAAGTCTGGGTCTTGTGTGTGCGTATTCGCTGTGATCTTTGTGTTGTGTGTGAGTTGCTAATCCCTCCCTTGCTCCGTGATTCTCTGTGAACATCTTTTGTAAGGGCGAGAGGCTCCAAGTTGTGGAGATTCCTCACAAACGGGATTGAGAAAAGAAAAGCAAGAACACCGTGGTATTCAAGTTGATCATTGGATCACTTGAGAGGAGTTGAGTGCAACTCTCGTCCGTTGGGACGCCACAACGTGGAGTAGGCAAGTTTTGTACTTGGCCGAACCACGGGATAACCACCGTGTCATCTCTGTGATTGATTTCTTGTGGTTATTGTGTTTTGACTCCTCTCTAGCCACTTGGCCATAATTGTGCTAACACTTAACAAGTTTTTGTGGCTTAAGTTTTTGGAGTTTTACAGGATCACCTATTCACCCCCCCCCCCTCTAGGTGCTCTCAACTTCCTTATTAAAGAAAACAAAAACATGTTAAATTGAAAAATTCTTATGCTTAGGAAGTAGAGAAATGTGAAAATTTATCTAAGGAGCTTAGCATGTGTCATGATTCAATTTCTAGTCTTAGAAATGAAAATGCTAGTTTAGTTTCTAAGATTGAAAAAATGAATGTTTGCAATGATTCTATTTTCTGTCTTAGAGATGAGAATGCTATATTAAATGCTAAGATAGAAGAATTAAATATTTGCAAACCCTCTACATCTACTGTCGAGCATGTTTCCATTTGCACTAGATGTAGAGATATTAATGTAGAAGCTATTGATGATCACATTGCCATGATTAAACAACAAAATGATCACATAGCTAAATTAACTGCTAAAATTAATGAGCATGAACTTGAAAATGAAAAGTTTAAATTTGCTAGAAGCATGCTCTATAATGGGAGATGCTCTAGCATTAAGGATGGCATTAGTTTCCAACAGGGGAACAATGTCAAGCTTAATGCCACTAAAAATTGTCTAACTTTTATTAGGGCAAAGCTCCCATTGTTCAAGATAGTGAGGGTTACATTTTATATCCTGCAAACTATCTCGAACATAAGATTAGGATAATTCATGCTAGAAAACCTCACACTATTTCTCATCATGCATTTATGTATAAAAATGAGGCTTCTAGCTCTAGGCAATCAACTCATGTTAAATTGCCTAAAAATAAAACTCTTGCTGCATCAAATGAGCATAACATTTCATTTAAAACTTTTGATACTTCTTATGTGCTTACTAACAAATCAGGTAAAGTAGTTGGCAAATATGTTGGTGGCAAACACAAGAGCTCCAAGACTTGTGTTTGGGTACCCAAGGTGCTTGTTACTAATATCAAAGGACCCAAGACTGTTTGGGTACCTAAGAACAAGGCCTAAAATTGTCTTGTAGGTTTATGCATCCGGTGGTTCAAGTTGGATAATCGATAGCGGGTGCACAAACCACATGACAGGGGAGAAAAGGATGTTCTCCTCCTATGAGAAAAACGAGGATCCCCAAACAGCTATCACATTCGGGGATGGAAATCAAGGTTTGGTCAAAGGTTTGGGTAAAATTGCTATATCTCCTGACCATTCTATTTCCAATGTTTTTCTTGTAGATTCTTTAGATTACAATTTGCTTTCTATTTCTCAATTATGCAAAATGGGCTACAACTATCTTTTTACTGATATAGGTGTTACTGTCCTTAGAAGAAGTGATGATTCAATAGCTTTTAAGGGAGTGCTAGAGGGTCAGCTATACTTAGTTGATTTCAATCAAGCTGAACTAGGCACTTGCTTAATTGCTAAGACTAATATGGGTTGGCTCTGGCATCGCCGACTTGCCTATGTTGGAATGAAGAATCTTCATAAACTTCTAAAGGGAGAGCACATTTTGGGACTAACAAATGTTCATTTTGAGAAAGACATGGTTTGTAGCACATGCCAAGCAGGAAAGCAAGTTGGCACTCATTATCCACACAAGAATATAATGACGACTAACAGGCCGCTCGAGCTACTCCACATGGATTTATTCGACCCGATCGCTTACATAAGCATCGGCGGGAGTAAGTGTTGTCTAGTTATTGTGGATGATTATTCTCGCTTCACTTGGGTATTCTTTTTGCAGAAAAAATCACAAACCCAAGAAACCTTAAAAGGATTCTTTAGACGAGCTCAAAACGAGTTTGGATTAAGGATAAAAAAGATAAGAAGCGATAATGGGACAGAGTTCAAGAACTCTCAAATAGAATGTTTTCTTGAGGAAGAGGGCATCAAGCATGAGTTCTCTTCTCCCTACACACCACAACAAAATGGTGTAGTGGAGAGGAAGAATAGAACTCTACTGGATATGGCAAGGACCATGCTTGATGAGTACAAGACACCGGACTGGTTTTGGGCGGAAGCAATCAACACTGCTTGCTACTCCATCAACCGGTTATATCTTCACCGAATCCTCAAGAAGACATCATATGAACTCATCACTGGTAAAAAGCCCAATGTTTCATATTTTAGAGTCTTTGGGAGTAAATGTTTTATTCTTGTTAAAAGAGGTAGAAAATCTAAATTTGCTTCTAAGGCTGTAGAAGGCTTTTTACTTGGTTATGACTCAAACACAAGGGCTTATAGAGTCTTCAACAAATCCACTGGATTGGTTGAGGTTTCTTGTGACATTGTGTTTGATGAGACTAATGGCTCCCAAGTGGAGCAAGTTGATCTTGATGAGCTAGATGATGAAGAGGCTCTGTGCGTCGCGCTAAGGAACATGTCCATTGGGGATGTGTGTCCTAAGAAATCCGAAGAGCCTCCACAAACACAAGATCAACCGTCATCTTCCATGCAAGCATCTCCACCAACTCAAGATGATGATCAGGCTCAAGATGATGAACATGAAGATCAATAGGATGAGTCACCTCAAGAGGAGGACAATGATCAAGGGGGAGATGATAATGATGAAGACAAGGAAGATGAGAAAGAAATTCAGGGTCAAAGACCGCCACACCCAAGAGTCCACCAAGAAATTCAAAGAGATCACCCCGTCAATTCCATCCTTGGTGACATCCATAAGGGGGTAACCACTAGATCTCGAGTTGCACATTTCTGTGAGCATTACTCTTTTGTTTCCTCTATTGAGCCATACAGGGTAGAGGATGCACTAAGAGATCTGGATTGGGTGCTAGCGATACAAGAGGAGCTCAACAACTTCACGAGAAATGAGTTATGGCATTTAGTTCCATGTTCTAATCAAAATGTGGTAGGTACCAAATGTGTATTCCGCAACAAGCAAGACGAGCATGGTGTGGTGATAAGAAACAAAGCCCGACTTGTGGCCAAAGGTTATTCATAAGTTGAAGGTTTGGACTTTGATGAAACTTATGTACCCGTAGCTAGGCTTGAGTCAATTCGTATATTACTTGCCTATGCTACTTACCATGACTTTAAGCTTTACCAAATGAACGTGAAAAGTGCCTTCCTCAATGGACCAATCAAGAAAGAGGTCTATGTTGAGCAACCTCCCGGCTTTGAAGATAGTGAGTACCCTAACCATGTTTATAAACTCTCAAAGGCGCTTTATGGGCTCAAGCAAGCCCCAAGAGCATGGTATGAATGCCTAAGAGATTTTATTATCACTAATGGCTTCAAAGTCGGTAAAGTCGATCCTACTCTCTTTACTATAATTGTTGCAAAAGATTTGTTTGTATGCCAAATTTATGTTGATGATATCATATTTGGGTCTACTAACAAATCAACTTGTGAAGAGTTTAGTAGGATCATGATATAGAAATTCGAGATGTCTATGATGGGGGAGCTGAAGTATTTCCTTGGATTTCAAATCAAGCAACTCCAAGATGGCACCTTCATCAGCCAAACTAAGTACATTCAAGACATACTTAAGAAGTTTGGAATAAAGGATGGTAAACCCATCAAGACACCCATGGGAACCAATGGGCATCTCGACCTCGACACGGGAGGTAAATCCGTAGATCAAAAGGTATACCGGTCAATGATAGGATCTTTACTCTACTTATGTGCATCTCGACCGGATATTATGCTTTCTGTATGCATGTGTGCAAGGTTCCAAACCGATCCTAAGGAAGTTCACCTTAGGGCCGTGAAGAGAATCATGAGGTATTTAGTTTACACTCCTAAGTTTGGGCTTTGGTACCTCAAGGGATCCACTTTTGATTTAGTAGGATATTCCGATGCCGATTGGGCAGGGTGTAAAATTGATAGGAAGAGCGCATCAGGGACTTGCCAGTTTCTTGGGAGATCCCTGGTGTCTTGGGCTTCAAAGAAACAAAACTCAGTAGCTCTTTCCACCGCCGAAGCCGAGTACATTGCCGCAGGCCATTGTTGTGCGCAATTACTTTGGATGAGGCAAACCCTTAGGGACTATGGATACAAATTGAGCAAAGCCCCTCTCCTATGTGATAATGAGAGTGCAATCCCCATGGTGGATAATCCCATTGAACACAGCCGCACTAAGCACATAGACATTCGGTATCACTTTCTGAGGGATCACCAACAAAGGTGGATATCGAAATAGCTTATGTAAACACCAAGAATCAATTAGCTGATATCTTTACCAAGCCACTAGATGAGAAAACCTTTAGCAAACTTAGGAATGAGCTAAATATTCTTGATTCTCAGAATTTTGATTGAAACATTGCACACATAACTCATTTTTATGCCTTTGACCATATCTCTTTCATTTGGTACAAATGCATATTTCTTATTACTTATGAACCAAGGCTACAACTAATTTGTTTTCAAGTATATTTCTGTACTAAGTCGTAGATTGAAAGGGAAATGGAGTATGTGATGAAGACAAGGCTTCCACTCCACTCTAATGGTATCATTTACCCTTCGTCGCTACTCCACTCACTCCAAATTGGTATAATCCTTCACTCTTATTTACTTGTACCAATGGTGAGAAAAGTTATAAAGGGCTCTCAACGTCTCCGTTTTTGGCGATTAATGCCAAAGGGGGAGAGAATATTAAGCCCAAACAAAAAGGACCGCACCACCATAACTTCAAAATTTTCAAAATAAAGCTTTAATTGATATTTGGAAATTTCTGAATTGGTATCCATCCTTCTCTTGTCTTGAGAAAGCAAAATTTCAATTGGTATAAAGTTTTAAGTTGGTATTTTTCACATTGGTATCTATGATGAAAACTCCTTCAATTGGTATCTTTAGAAGTTCATCTTTAAATTGGTATCTATTTTAAACCATCTTGAAAGCTAAGAGGAGAATTTCATTCAGGGGGAGTTTTGTTTAGTCAAAGGAAAAGCATTTGAAACAGGGGGAGAAATTTCAAATCTTAAAAATGCTTCTTGCAATCATATTTATATACCTTTGACTATTCACAAAAGACATTGAAATGATTTTCCAAAAGGATTTGCAAAAATAAAACAAGTGGTGCAAATGTGGTCCAAAAGGTTAAATAAAAGAAAAGCAATCCATTCATATCTAGTGAGATTATCAATTGGTTTAATTCCAAGTAACCTATGCACTTACCATATGCAAACTGGTTCATTTCTGCACTTTATATATTTGCTTTGGTTTGTGTTGGCATCAATCACCAAAAAGGGGGAGATTGAAAGGGAAATAGGGTTAACCTTTTCCCACAATTAGTTTTGGTGGTTGAATGACCAACGCAAACACATGGACTAACTAGTTTGCCAAGTATTCATGCATTACAGGTGCATAAAGGTTCAACACAAACCAATAAATATTCAAGTTAGGGATCTAGTTCAAAGGAGAAAAAGGAACCAAGTGTGCTGTGGTCTGGCGCACTGGATTGTCCGGTGTGCCACCGGACTGTCCGGTGCACCAGGACAGTACATGGTCCAAGCAGCCACTCTCGGATTTTCACAGGCGCGCTCCGCTATAATTCACTGGACTGTCCGGTGTGCCACCGGACTGTCCGGTGAGCCAGCGGGCAACGGCTATCTGCGCGCAACGGTCGACTGCAAAAGTACCGATGAAGTGAATAGTGCAGCGGCAGAAGTCAGAGCCACGAAGTCAGAGGGCACCGGACTGTCCGGTGCTGCAAGAGGACAAAGCTTCAACGGTCGCCCGAGCTCCGAACCCTAACGGTTGGGTGACGTGGCGGCGCACCGGACAGCCTACGGTGCCTGTCCGGTGACGCACCGGACTGCCCGGTGCGCCCATCGCCAGTAGACTACCCAACGACTACTTTGGTAGTTGAGGGTTATAAATACCTCCCAACCATCACAACTCCAAGCATCCAAGATTTCTGAACATCACATTCAATACAAGAGCTCTAGCATTCACTCCTAGACACAATTCAAAAGATCAAAGCCTCTCCAAGTCCCAAATTCATCTCAAATACTTAGTGAATTGTGAGAGAGTGATTTCGTGTTCTTTTGAGCTCTTGCCTCTTGGATTGCCTTTCTTCTTTCTCATTCTTGTTCTCAAGTGACTTGTAATCAAAGCAAGAGATATCTAAGAGTGTGGTGGTCCTTGCGGGGTCTTAGTGACCCGATTGATTAAGGGAAAGGCTCACTCGGTCTAAGTGACCGTTTGAGAGAGGGAAAGGGTTGAAATAGACCCGGTCTTTGTGACCACCTCAACGGGGACTAGGTTCTTTGGAACCGAACCTCGGCAAAACAAATCACCATGTTCATTCGCTTGATTTCCATTTGATTTGTTTTCCGCTCTCTCCTGGACTTGATTTTAGTTCTAACGCTAACCCCGGCTTGTAGTGTGTGTTTAAAGTTGTAAATTTTTAGATTAGGCCTATTCACCCCCCCTTTAGGCGACTTTCAATCCTGCCTCAGCGAGAGCGATAAGCTCACTCAACCTTGATGTATCCTCCTCCATCAGCTCCATTGTCGCCATTTTTTCCGAAACGTATCTTGCACGTGCCTCATCTACGAGATAGTTCACGACACATCCAATCTCTGCAAATGTAATGAGACAAATAAGTTTGCAAAGTCAGGATACATAAATTATACAAACGAAACTATCATGTCATTTTTCTCACTCACTTCCACTGAGACGATCAACAAGATTCCCCAATATCTGTTTTTCGGCTCTAGCCGCCTCCCATTCCCTTGTATCCTGTGCTTTCTTCTCATTTGTCGCCTTCAATTTGCTATGCTCTGCACGCATCGGGCTATCAAAACTCATTGATTTTGCGAACCTACACATGTCCTGTATGCGATCGTTAATGTACGAATCGACGAGCTGAGATCCACAACGCATCTTCTGTCCCATTAGTATCTTGGACTTTATTGTACACATCACCTCTTCTTTGTCGTCGACTCGTCGTAACTCTCCCAACCGCATTTCCTCGTTTCCTACAAAAAAGAGTAAGTACGGGTGCAACATTGCAGCTGATGCAAACAAAAAATAAATACCAACCTCATCGTAATCTACCATATGTCCACAAAAATAGCCAACACCATGCTCGGAAGGAACTAATCCATACTTAGCTTCAATACCACATTTGCATAGTACTGGATCAAACTTCAACTCTTTCGCCCACTCATTTTTTTCTTTTCCTTTGCCTCTGGCTCTGACCAATGGGACATAGGACCATACAACCACTCTATGAAATGACACTTACACCACTTGTATGACTGCTGGAGAATAATTTAGTAAATTTGTGCAAAAAATAACAAAAGTTTGGACATTTGTTATGCGCTCACATAATCAACGTTAGGACACACGAAGTGCTTCACAGTGTCCTCGTCGATGACAGCACGATCTCTGCAATCGCATCGAGGCGGCAATTACGTTCGTCCTTCTGTTGCTACCTCCTTATCCGAATCCGTCATTGGTGGAGGATTCGTGGGAGGAGGTACCCAACGCTTAAAACACTCATGACTAGTCCTTCCATACAACCAATTAGCGAAAAGAAGATATCGAGAGTCAAATTTATCAGGTCCGTCGATCCACTGGAAAAAGAAACACCTCAGGTGCTCCTACAAAAATGTAACAAAGCATTAGTACACATCTAGTAAACAATATTAACTCACAAGTCATAAGCTACGTACGTTAAAACCGCCACAAAGGTAGAAGCATTGAGCAGCTGTGTCTGGATGTTTGGATTGACATACCCAAGCCGGTCTACCACAGTCACAGTTAGGCACAGGAAGATCAGGAGGAACAGGAGCATACTTACTAGATACATCCGGATATAACTCCCGAGGGCGACCTCTCTTTTGCCACAACGCCTCCCGGTACATGTATTTCATCTAAGAAACGATTATATATGTCGGTGTTTCGAGACCGGGGGGTCCCTGAGTCGACGAGTGAATGTCGCCGCGTGCCCCAGCCCAGATGGGTCGAGCGCGAGGGCGAGCGCGAAGGGGGGAGAGCGAGGCGGCCGGAGACCGGCGTGAGAGAGGTGGGAATCCTGCGGCCTTCGTGTTCGTCCCGCGCCTAGGTCGGGTGCGCTTGCAGTAGGGGTTACAAGCGTCCACGCGGGAGAGGGAGCGAGCGGCCCCAAGCGAGCGCCTGTCTCGTCCTCGTCCCCGCGCGGCCCACCCTCTCTAAGAGGGCCCTGGTCCTTCCTTTTATAGGCGTAAGGAGGGGATCCAGGTGTTCAATGGGGGGTGTAGCAGAGTGCTACGTGTCTAGCGGAGGAGAGCTAGCGCCCTAAGTACATGCCGTTGTGGCAGCCGGAGAGACTTTGGCACCCAGCTGGTGTGATGTCGTGGCCGTCGGAGGAGCGATGGAGCCTGGCGGAGGGACAGCTGTAGGAGCGGTTGAGTCCTTGCTGACGTCCTCCTGCTTCCGTAAGGGGGCCGAGAGCCGCCGTCGTCACAGAGTATGGGGGGCGCCATCATTGCCTATCTGGCAGAGCGAGCCAGATGGGACGCCGGTCTTGTTTCCTGCGGCCCGTGTCAGCTCGGGGTAGGGCGATGATGGCGCCTCCTGTCGACGTGGCTGGCCTGCGCCCTAGGTTGGGCGATGTGGAAGCTCCTCCGAAGCCGAGGTCGAGTCTGTCTTCCGTGGCCGAGGTCGAGTCCGAGCCCCTGGGTCGGGCGAGGCGGAGGCCGTCGGCTGAGGCCAGGGCGGAGTCCGAGCCCTAGGGTCGGGCGAAGCAGAGTTCGTCGTCTCCTGGGGCTGAGCCTGAGTCCGAGCCCTGGGTCGGGCGGAGCGGAGTTCGCCGTCTTCTGGGACTTAGCCCGAGTCCGAGCCCTGGGTCGGGCGGAGCGGAGTTCGCCGTCTTCCGGGACTTAGCCCGAATCCGAGCCCTGGGTCGGGCGGAGCGGAGTTCGCCGTCTTTCGGGACTTAGCCTGAGTTCGAGCCCTGGGTCGGGTGGAGCAGAGTTCGCCGTCTTCCGGGACTTAGCCCGAGTCCGAGCCCTGGGTCGGGTGAAGTAGAGTTCGCCGTCTTCCGGGACTTAGCCCGAGTCCGAGCCCTGGGTCGGGCGAAGCGGAGCTTCCTATGGTGCCTTCGGTCGGGCCTGACTGCCTGTCAGTCTCACTCTGTCAAGTGGCACCGCAGTCGAAGTGGCGCAGGCGGTGCTGTCCTTCTGTCAGGCCGGTCAGTGGAGCGGCAAAGTGACGACAGTCACTTTGGCTCTGCCGGCTGGGGGCGCGCGTCAGGATAAAGGTGTCAGGCCACCTTTGCATTAAATCCTCCTGCGATTTGGTCGGTTGGTGCGGGGATTTGGTCAGGGTTGCTTCTTAGCGAAGGCAGGGCCTCGGGCGAGCCGGAAATATATCCGCCGTTGGAGGGGGGCCTCGGGCGAGACGGAAATCCTCCGGGGTCAGCTGCCCTTGTCCGAGGCTAGGCTTGGGCGAGGCGTGATCGAGTCGCTCGAATGGACTGATCCCTGACTTAGTCGCACCCATCAGGCCTTTGCAGCTTTATGCTGATGGGGGTTACCAGCTGAGAATTAGGAGCCTTGAGGGTACCCCTAATTATGGTCCCCAACAGTAGCCCCCGAGCCTCGAAGGGAGTGTTAGCACTCGCTTGGAGGCTTTCGTCGCACTTTTTTGCAAGGGGACCAGCCTTTCTCGGTTGCATTTTATTCCGGTGGGTGCGCGCGAGCGCACCCGCCGGGTGTAGCCCCCGAGGCCTCGGAGGAGTGGTTTTACTCCTTCGAGGTCTTAATGCCTTGCGTAATGCTTCGGTTGGTCTGGTTGTTCCCTCATGCGAGCTGGCCGTAGCCCGGGTGTACGGTTGGGTCCCAAGTTCTCGGGCTGGTATGTTGACGCTGTCAACGGTTCGGCCAGAGCCGGGTTTGCGAGAGCAGCCCCCGAGCCTCTGCACAGGGCGAGAGGGCGATCAGGGACAGACTCGGCTTTTTTCATACGCCCCTGCGTCGCCTTTCTGCAAGGAGGAGGGGGGGAAAGCGCCATGTTGCCCTCGATGGGCGCCGAACATGGTGTCTCCGATGAGCTGCAAGCGGGTAATCCGAGTGGCCGTCCGTGCCCCGTTCGTTAGGGGTCGGCTAGGGGCCCAGAGGCACGCCCAAAAGTACCTGCGGGTGATCTGCCGGACCCGGTCCCCTGGCGACGGGGTCCGAGGGCTCGATGCCTCCCTCTGATGGGATTCCGTTACAAGATCGCTCCCGCTGGTCTCAGAAATGTCCTAGGGTACCTCGGGAGCGCAGCCCGAGCCTTGGTTATGTATCGAACGTACCCATGGTCATCCCTCGCTCGGCGTCTAAGGCGGCTGTGAACCCTTCGGGGGCCAGCCTTCGAACCCCTGATCAGTAATGGGCACGGAGCCCGAGTAGCCTGAGGCGGCCGTGGAACCCTTCCGAGGGGCCGACCTTCGAACCTCTGACCAGTAGTGGGTGTAGGGCCCACGCGATCTGAGGCGGCTGTCGAACCCTTCCGGGGGGCCAGCCTTCGAACCTCTGATCAGTAGGGTGGCTCGGAGCCTGGTTCCTTCACAGGGAAGGATCCTTTTCGGGGTATCCCCCTTTCCTGGTTCCTGTTGCAAGAGAGAGAAAGAGGAAAAAAGGAAAAGGATACGAAATCGAACGACACAGCGTACCTTTTTTGGCGCGGTTATTACGGCGAAGGCGAAGCGTTGCTTTCTTCTCCTGCCAGAGGCGCCGCCTGTCCCACCGCGGAGTTAATGCGACGGGGCGAGTGGTTGGCGGGGCGGCCGTTGTGCGTGCGCGAGCCGTTCGAGGAACGGAACACGGGCGCGTTGTCTTTACGCCGTGAGAGAGGGTTCTCTCGCTGCCCCCAGATGGGACGTGAGCTTGGCTGACGATGTGACCGCTGCTCCCGCCCGCCTGCCACCGCCATTACTGCCGGCCCATTTTTGGCCACACTGACCGCCGCGCCAGGCTGGCGCTGCTGGGTCGTGCACTGGTTCGCCTCGAGTCGCGGTATTGGTTCCGCAATCGAGGAGGCGCGGTGGTGGCGCAAGTCGCGGTGCGGTTGCATGCACGAAGCGTTCGGCGCGCCGGTTGCATGACACGTGGGCCTGGGCCTCCATGCTGGGCGTGTTGGGAGTCAGAGAAGTGCGCCCACTTGGCGCGGTTGCATGCCGCCTGCATGGCCGCCCGCCCCTTTCGCCCGTTGGTCTGGGCAAAAGTGGAGGGTCACTTGTAACCGCTGGGCGGTTGTGCACACCGCGCACAGCGGTTTGGCTTCTTCTGCTCTGAGCCGGCTTGCATGACATGTGGGACCCAGCCCCCGCGCCGCAGGGGAGGGCCTTGGAGCGTGTTGGAGAAGACTCAGCCCGTGACGGCTGGGGACGCAAGTAGGGATAGTCGCCTTTAAAAGGAGGGCGACCCCCCTTGGAAGGCGACCATGTCTTCGCGCTCCCTTATGCATCGTGTCTTTCCACCTTCCAAGCCCCCGTATGGGGGATACCCGCCGTCTTTCCGCCTCATCGCCGGAGGAGCGCAACTCCGTGGGAGTTGGTACCTTTCAGCCATCGTTCGGCTTCAAGGATTTTCATCATGCAGCTCGGCCGCACCCCTCCACCGGCGGTCACCCAAGATGGTGACCTCCAACTTGATGGTGGGGGAAAGCGAGCCGGGCTGCGGCCTCTGCCCCTCCCTCAGCCTCAAGGATTTTCATCACCAGGGCTGGGGAGGGGAGTGTGCCAAGTTGGGGTCGGCCCCTGCGTGGGCGGTGGCCCGCTCCTTCACTCAGTGATCGAAGGGAAGGGCGGTCGTCGTCCGTGGCGCCGGCAGCTGCACCGTGCCTGGCTCTCGGACGCGAGTGGCTTTGGAGCTGCTCGCGGCGCCGGCGTCTGCCACGGCAGCTGGAAGAGGTTCTTCCGCCGACAAGATAGCCAGGGCCGGCCATGGACCGACCTCCAACTCTACGGCCTTCTGCCCGTCCTTGCCTCACGAGTTTGGGCATGGGCGGGGGCCTCTTGGCAGCAGCATCCGCCCTGAGGTCAGTGCTGCCGCTGTTCGGCCCCCTGGAGCAGAAGTCGTCGTCGTCGCTGCTGCTGGAGCGGGCGACGGCACGCCGTTCATCGGTCTTCTGTTGCTCCGCAGGCCCTCCCCCATCGAGTGGGGTTGTTCGTATCTGCGGAGGGGGAACCGGAGTTCCGTTTGTAATGGCACTTTGAATGCCAGTGTTTTTGTTCATTGTGGCTGTCGAGGCCTGAACATGTATGTAATTTTGGCACGGAGCCGTGTTTTTTTTTCATTTTCGAGCACCAAGACTCGCCTGTTGGTTGTCTGAACCGCTTCACCAAGCGTGAGTCACCCCGTGTCAAGGTGACGAGCGAGGTATCCGTATCCCGGAGGCGTAGGAGTCCCTCGGCTCGGTCAGCCTTGTTGTCTGAGGCTTCTCTAGCTTAGTTAAAGGGACCCCTTGGCCGCTCTTCGATGAGCCGAGGCCAGGGGCAGCGATATTAGCATGAACAGGGGCAGAGTTGGCTCGAAAAGGAAACCTGGTTGGCCGGAGCCCAGCCGGGTCGTCCGTTAGCGGGACCGACGGTGGAGTTGACCAGCCGAGGCCTCGGGGCGATCGACCGAGCCGCCTGCTCGGGCTGGATTCCCGGAGAAGACCCTGGCAGCGATTGCCCGGGCGTGGTGATGACGTCGTCCTTTAGAGCGAAGATCCTTGGGCCGCGTCGCTGTCACACCCGGTTTTAAAAGGCAAACCGAATGCGAACCATGTACGTGCCAGGATCAGTTATTCACGTACACAGCAGTTACATAATATGGACATCATCACACAGTGCTCAAAATAGTATTAATAAGGGAAATAGTCGATTACATCATACGTCTGAGACGTCCATATAGTTCTTACAATAAATCAAAGTGCGGAAAAGAAACGTAGATAACGCGGCCTTCACAGGCAGCCGACTGGGGGTTGCCGCTAACCCACACCTAGAACTCGTCGTAATCTTGGAACTCCTGGAAGTCTCCTTCCACAGCTTCATCTTCGCCTGAGCAGTGGTTGCAATTCTGACAACCTGGGGGGGGGGGGTTTGGTGTGTAGAGCAAGGGTGAGTACACATCAACATACTCAGCAAGTATCCTGTTTGGCTGTAGTGGACTAGCTTTATGTAGGGATAAGTCAAGCAGTTGCTTTTAGTTGGTCAGATTATTATTTACTAGTAGAAAGCCAAGTTTTAGCATTAACCCAAGTTATTAACCCGATGTACCCTTTCCAAACGGAAAGAATACCACTTACCAGCACCATAGTCATAACCAAAACCATCAATCTCATTGCCACCTGTAAACCAAAAGGTCTCTTATCAAGTACCACTAATCACTGGAGCTCCCTTGGCCGCTCATAACCGCGAGCACGGCTGATATATCAGTTTCATGACACTCTGCAGAGGTTGTGCACTTTACCCACAAGCCGTGATTCCCTCTCTGGCCCGGGCTTGCAAGACCCTTATTCACTCCCGAGGTGAATGGCCAGGGATTCACTACGAAGCCTTTACAAAGATTCCCCGGGGCTGTAGCCACCCGTTAGGTTTCCTAAATGCACCGCACTCCTCCCCAAGGGGCGAACCCAAACTTGGCAGAGCGAGCCGCATACACCGAGCCCCATTGACGGCACGACGGCTAAGTGAACTACACCCCGGATCCTCTAATTATTCAGCTAAGGGCACCCCATTCCACCCTTATGGTTGCACTGTTTTCCCGGGCGGTCATCCATAGAACAGGTCCTTACGGAGAGGCACTCGAGAAACCGCTCGAGCCCCCTTGAAGACCACAAGTACAACATCATAATAAGAGAAGGGAAAACAGCGTATCATAGATATTCTCATCATGTTCATTGATTAGAGTTGAGCAATAGCATAAAGCTAAACAGTAATAATCCAACCCAAATAGGTAAACAAGGACATGGATAACAAAACTAGTCAATCCTTAGGCATAAATGTGTAAAGCGGGAGGTGAATTAAATAATGAATAGGACAGAGATGGGTCAAAGGACACTTGCCTCCACCAACCGACTGCTGCTCAGGGGCTTCTCCTGCGAATTCCTCGGGCTCTTCGACCGGATCGTTCTCTATGCGAGCGCAAACATACATACATCCATCCACATATTTAATACAAAAGAACAGTACACCATACAAGGGAACAAATAAAGCGAATATGCATCAAGTATGACATTTGACATTGCATTTGTTATGGTTAGAAAGAAACGGGAAAGGGTCTCGCAGGGGGGGTTAAATCTTATGCACTAACGATCAATTACAATTGGTTCTTAACAACAGAATTCTGTCACATATACACTAATGGAAACCTAATCATTTTAAGTTGATCAACATTGCACGAGATAAACAATTAACCACATGAATTAATTAGCATAACGGAATTTTAAATTAAACTTCCTATTTCAATAACATTAACAATGATTAGCCTACCTAAAATAAAATAACTATGATCACAGAAAGTAAATAAAATAAAATAATAAAAAAAAATAAAAAAACAGAGGGGGGGCGGTTGAACCGGCCCTAGGGGCGGTTGAACCGGCCGAGGGCAGGGCGCGCAGGGGCGGCCGAGCCGGGGCGGCTGAGCCGGCCGAGCGGCCAGGGGGGTGCGGCCAAGGGCCAGGCGGCCGGGGGCGGCCAGGCGGGCGGCCGGGGCGCGGCCAGGGGCGCGCGGCCAGGCGGGCACGCGGCCAGGCGGCCAAGTGGGCGGCCGAGCCAGGCGGCCGGGCGGCGCGCGGCCAGGGGCCAGGCGGGCGGCCGAGCCAGGCGGCCGGACGGCGCGCGGCCAGGGGGCCAGGCGGCCGGGGCGGTGGCCGAGGAGAGAGGAGGGGAGAGGGGAGAGGGAGGGAGGAGGGAGAGAGGGAGGAGGGGGGGCTCACCGGCGGGGGAGCGACGGCGAGGGGCGGCCGGCAGGGGGCGGCGGCGGCTTAGGGCAGGGGTAGGGGCGGCGGCGGCTTAGGGTGGGGGGAGAGAAAATGAGAGAAAATGAGAGGGAGGGAGAAAGAATTTGGGAAAAAGGGGAGGTGGGGGGCGGGCGGCTGGGCCTGCCAAGGCCCAAGAGGGGGCACCAGGGGCGGCTGGGCCGGCCGGGGTTGGCCCACGGCGCGGGAGAGAGAGAAAAAGAGGAGAGAGAAAGAGAGAGAAAAAAGAAAGAAAAGATCTTCTCCTCATTTTCGAAATCCGATCTTCCTTACATGAATGCATTTGCACTTTCAAAGCAATCAAAAGAAATGCAAGGTTCGGCATGGTGCATCAAACAACATAAAGTATTTAGGGTTTTTCTTACACGGGAAATCCAAACCGAATCCCGCTAGAACTTTGGAAAAGGGTCAAGGTTTAGCGAGGGAAAAAAGAAAAAGAAAAGGTAACGCCCGAATTTTGGCGAGTAAAGAAAAGAAAAAATTCAACTGCAAAATTCGGGGCGTTACAAACCTATCCCCCTTAAAAGAATCTCGCCCTCGAGATTCAGGGCTGGCTAGCAAAGAGCTCTGGGTACTTGGCCACTAGATCATCTTCACGCTCCCAGGTTGCTTCTTCCTCAGAGTGGTGATTCCATCTGACTTTGCACATTCTGATGGTCTTCCTTCGGGTGACTCTGTCTGCAATCTCAAGGATTTGCACTGGCTTCTCAACGTAGGTCAAGTCCTCCTGGACCTCAAGACCTTCCACTGGCAACTGCTCTTCTGGCACACGCAAGCACTTCTTCAACTGAGACACATGAAAGACATTATGCACAGCAGACAAATTCTCTGGCAAACTGAGCTGATAAGCCACTTCTCCACGCTTTGAGAGGATCTGGTACGGACCAATGTAGCGGGGTGCTAGCTTGCCTTTCACTCCGAATCTTCTGACTCCTCTGATCGGTGACACTTTCAGATAGACAAAGTCTCCGACTTCAAAACTCAGCTCTCTTCTTCTTGTGTCTGCATAGCTTCGCTGCCTCGATTGCGCTATCTTCAGATTCTCTCGGACCATCTTGATGTTCTCTTCGGCTTCAAGCAGAATGTCTGGCCCAAACACTTGCTTCTCTCCAGGCTGATCCCATTGCAACGGAGTTCTACAACTCCTTCCATAAAGCGCTTGAAACGGTGACATCTTCAAACTGGCCTGGTAACTGTTGTTATAGGAAAACTCTGCATAAGGCAATCGCTTGTCCCATCCGGACTGATCTTGCAACGCACAGGCTCTCAACATGTCTTCAAGAATTTGATTGGTCCTTTCAGTCTGGCCATCTGTCTGCGGGTGATAAGCTGAACTGAAATTCAGATGCGTGCCCAAGGCTTCATGCAACTGCTGCCAGAAATGAGAGGTGAACTGCGTTCCTCTATCTGACACTATCTTCTTTGGCACACCATGAAGACAAACGATCCGAGACATATACAATTCTGCCAATACTGCACTGTTGTAGTTGGTCTTGACAGGTATGAAGTGGGCTGACTTGGTCAAACGGTCCACCACTACCCAAATAGAATCGTAGCCGGCTCGAGTGCGAGGCAATCCGACTATGAAATCCATACCAATTTCATCCCATTTCCACTGAGGGATTTGCAACGGTTGCAACAATCCAGCTGGTCTCTGGTGCTCTGCCTTAATTCTTCGACAACTATCGCACATAGCCACATGCTCTGCGATTTCCCTCTTCATTCCGTACCACCAGAATTTCTTCTTCAGATCCTGATACATCTTCTCACTACCAGGGTGAATCGAATAGGCTGTCTCATGAGCTTCCTTGAGAATCAACTCCCGAATAGACTGGACATTGGGAACACACAAGCGGTCTTTGAACCATATCACGCCTTCTGCATCTCTTCGAAAATCTTCGCCTCTGCCATCTAGAATCAATCGCCGAATCTCACTGATCTTTTCATCATTCTTCTGCGCTTCTTTGATTTCTCGCTCCAAGGTAGGTTCCAATTCAACTGTGACTCCTCGCGAATTGTTCAGAAACCCGAGACTCAACCTGTCGAACTCCTTGGCCAACTCATAAGGCATCGGACGAGCGACCATCAGATTGACTTGACTCTTTCTGCTCAAAGCATCTGCCACTACGTTTGCTTTGCCTGGATGGTAATGAATCTCCAACTCATAGTCTTTGATCAGCTCTAACCATCTTCGTTGCCTCATGTTCAGCTCTGTCTGAGTGAATATGTACTTCAGACTCTTGTGATCTGTGTAAACATCGCATTTCTGTCCATACAGATAGTGCCTCCATGTCTTCAGTGCGTGAACCACTGCTGCCAACTCTAGATCATGGATTGGGTAATTCTTCTCATGAACCTTCAACTGTCGGGACGAGTAAGCCACAACTCTTCCCTCTTGCATCAACACACATCCCAAACCTGTGTAACAAGCATCGCAATACACCGAGAAGGGCTTGTGCACATCAGGCAAGACTAGGACAGGCGCTGTAGTCAACTTCTCTTTCAGCGCTTCAAAGGCCTCTTGGCATTTCTGGGTCCACTTGAACTCAACTTTGTTGCCTAGCAACGCTGTCATTGGTTTTGCAATCTTCGAAAACCCTTCAATGAATCGCCGATAATATCCGGCCATTCCAATGAAACTCTTGATTCCTCGAGCATCTGTTGGCGCTTTCCAGTTCAAAATGTCTGCCACTTTCTTCGGATCCACAGCCAATCCTTCCTTGTTGATTATGTGACCCAAGAACAGGACTTCACTGATCCAGAACTCACACTTACTCAACTTTGCATACAACTGGTGCTCTCGCAATCTCTGCAACACCATCCTCAAATGATCTGCGTGCTCTTCCTCGCTTTGAGAATAAACCAGAATGTCATCAATGAATACCACCACAAACTTATCAAGGTAATCCATGAATACACTATTCATCAGATTCATGAAGAACGCTGGCGCATTGGTCAAACCAAAAGACATCACTGTGAACTCATACAACCCATACTTAGAAATGAATGCCGTCTTCGGAATGTCCGAAGGTCGGATCCTGAGCTGATGATAACCTGACCTCAGATCAATCTTAGAGAACACACTGGCTCCTCTCAACTGGTCGAACAGATCTTCTATTCTGGGCAAGGGATACTTGTTCTTGATCGTGACCTCATTCAAAGCTCGATAATCAATACACATCCTCTTGGTGCCATCTTTCTTTTCCACAAATAAGACAGGGGCGGACCAAGGCGAGGTGCTTGGCCGGATGTAACCTTTCTCTGACAGCTCATCAACCTGCTTCTTAAGCTCAACCAACTCTGGTCCGGATATTCTGTAAGCTCTCTTAAAGATGGGGGCGGTTCCAGGAAGAAGCTCTATGGCAAACTCAACTTTCCGCTCTGGTGGCATACCCGGTAAATCCTTTGGAAACACATCTGGGAATTCAGACACAACCTTGATACTCTCAATTGGGTCTGGTTCACTGCTATCAACAGCTATCTGATAACAACTTCCTTTCTTTGGCTCAGGCGGGACTAACTCGGCCACCACTTCCTCTCCTAGTGGGGACACCAACTTGATTGTCCTTCTATCACAACTGATAACTGCCTGATACTTATCTAGCCAATTCATCCCTAGGATGACATCTATTCCCTGAGTACCCATTACTATAAGGTTGGCGGGAAACGCTATCCCCCTTATTTTCACACTTATATTCAAACAAATGCTATCGGCTCGAATTCTACCACCGGCTGAGTCAATTTGAATGGGGGTTGACATGGTAGTAATTGGAAGATTATGTGCTTCTACCCATGATGCAGTAATGAAAGAATGTGTTGCTCCAGTATCAAATAACACTTCTGCAATACGGGAGTCGACTGGGAACATACCTACTATCATGCTGGGGGTCTCCTGAACTGCTTCAGCCTCCAAGTGATTCAATCTTCCATGATTATAGCGCTGTTGAGGGCGATTGCCTGATCCAGGCTGAGACACATTCTGCTTTGCTAGGGCATTGGGGCCTGACTGCTGCTGGGCTGCCTTCTTCGGACATTGCATCACCCAATGGCCCTACTCTCCATAGTGGAAACATGCTCTGTTTCCAACCTGAGCTGGTGCTGCCTGACTGTTCTGCTGATTTGCTGGGGCAGGAAGACGAGGGGCCTGCTGATTCTGCCTTTGAAACTGACCTCCTGACTGATTGCTCTGACGGTTCTGGTACTGGTTCTGAGGGTACTGCCTTTGAAACTGCTGATGCTGCTGAGGTGGACGCTGGTTCTGCCTGAACTGCTGGGGTTGATTGCCTGAAAAACGAGGGCGGCTGCTGCTTCCAGGCTGGGGTCCACTGATCTTGCGCTTACGATCTTCCATCTCCTTACGCTTCCTTTCTGTCATGATCGCTCTATCAATCAGGTGCTGGAATGTCGGGAAGGTGTGATTCATCAGTTGATACTGCAGGGGGTCGACCAAGCCTCTCAGAAAACGGTATTGTCGCTTGGCGTCGGTGTTGACATCCTCAGGAGCATAGCGAGACAATTGCAGAAACCTGTCTCGATACTCACTGACAGATGATGACCCTTGCTTAAGGGCCAGGAACTCCTCCTTCTTCACTGTCATCAGACCTGCAGGCACGTGGTACTGACGAAAGCTACCTCTGAATTCTTCCCAGGTGATGGTGTCGGGGTTGGCATGGGTGGCGAGGTAAGACTCCCACCATGACTGGGCTGCTCCTCTCAACAGACGGGGACCATACAAAACTTTCTCCCTATCATCACACTGAGCGGTATGCAACTCCCGCTCCACAGTGCGCAGCCAATCTTCAGCATCCATGGGGTCAGAAGAATGAGCGAACGTTGGTGGATGACCTCTCATGAATTCAGCACGCTTGTCTCTGGGCATCTGAGGCATCTGAGGCTGAGGTGGTGCTTGCTGCTGCTGCTGCTGCTGCTGCTGCTGAATGGCGGCCAAAGTCTGACCGATGGCTTGAACTGCCTGAGTCTGCATCAGAAACATCTGCTCGATGGACATCGGGGGCGGGGGTGGCAGCTGCTGCTGCTGGGGCGCCTCATCTTGTTGACCGGCTTGCTCCTGCTGAGCACGCCTTCCTCCTCTGCGCCTGTTCTCTGACATCTGCAGAATGCAACCACACATCAGAACTGATCTGGCAAATCTTGCAGCATAAGGAAAGAGAATAGAATTCTTCAACAGCACTGAACAGATGAGCATCTTCACTGATCTCCAACACAGACCACACAGCTTCTCAGATAGAAAGGAAAGTGGAATAAAAGGTTTCCCAACTATATAACTAACTTTATTAACATAATATGTAAACCAAAATGCAGGGGATACCCACACTCTGGTGACAATCATTACAAAGATCCAAACCAAACATAGTTCATCATGACAAACATAAATGCACAGGATATAGCAAACTACCCTGTCTAACTAAGACTAACTAAGACCGAGACTAACGCTAAGACTGAAGCTTCTATGTATATATATTTCGTATTAATTACAAGATCCAACTCTAACGATCTATGGTTCTAGAGTTATCTTGGTCTTGCAGTCGGGATTGCCATAAGGCTGGTGTCCACGCTGAGGTGAGCGGTACGGGTGCTGAATCCCGACGGGAGCGGGGGAACCACCATCCAGATGACGACGTTCCGCGCGCTCAGCCCGCAGCAGGGCGATCTCAGCACGAGCCCTACTCAGCTCGTCTAATGCATGGTCCAGCTCCGTGTTTAGCACGGCGGCTAGGTTGACTGTGCTGCTCAACCTAGGATTGCCCTCACCGATGGGTGAGACAATCACGCCTCCTGTGCTGCCAGATGGACGGCGGGGGTAATACTTCAGGTCAAGACCGTCAGCTGCCCCACCGAAAACCGAGCAGTAGTGCGAAAGCGCACGCCGTGCAGCATCTTGCATGGCTGCCTCAGCTGAGTCCCGTTCAGAGATAGAATAGTGCTCTGAACAGGCCTCCGCACCCTGGAGACTGTCCTCCGGGCAGCGCACCAAGCAAGTCGCCTCCCAGCGGTCCGGGTAGACCTCGCGACTATGCTGGTAGACCACACAGTGATACTCGACAGACCAAGTATGTCGGTCAAATGCCCGACGTAGCAGGGTGTCGAGCGCATCATGGAAGTGACACCCGCGAGCAGCGTCGCGAGTGATGGGTCGAGCAACCCATCCTTCCGGCTCAGGGTTAGCAGAGAAGTCGGTGTCGTGGCTCGAGCTGTCGTCGCCATCTCCGTCGTCTGGGTCTCCTCCAGCAGCTACTCCAGAAGCTGGGGCGCCCAGTGGTGGTGCAGGGGGCGGCTCCAGAGGAAGCACAGGAGAGCAGCTCCTCACAGACTCTATCTCCTGGTGGAGCGAGAAAGAAGAGCCCTGCTGCTCCTGTCGTCGACGTTCCTGCTCCTCGCGCAGGCGGTGGTGCAGTCTCTCCAAGTGGCTGGACTGCCTGGCCACGGGACGGCGAAGCGGACGCTCAGCAAGGCGGGAGGGTAAGAAGGGGATGACTGACTTTCGTGCAGTGTGTCTAAGTCGAGCCATCTACAAAAGACATCGCAAGCAAAAGGGCGAGAACAGAATTAATATGACCAGCAAATAATGAATCATAAGTAAATGAAGGATTAGAATAAAACATGATTTTCAGCAAGGTATTATATATAGTAGAACATAGGTTTGGTCGGTAGGACCAACTTTTGAAGGGATATCAAAGTCAAGGCAGAGACAGAGGTCCATAGTCCTTAGAACGACCATTCTACTCTAGGTTAGCGGTCCTACAGTCAGCACGGCTTTGATACCACTTATGTCACACCCGGTTTTAAAAGGCAAACCGAATGCGAACCATGTACGTGCCAGGATCAGTTATTCACGTACACAGCAGTTACATAATATGGACATCATCACACAGTGCTCAAAATAGTATTAATAAGGGAAATAGTCGATTACATCATACGTCTGAGACGTCCATATAGTTCTTACAATAAATCAAAGTGCGGAAAAGAAACGTAGATAACGCGGCCTTCACAGGCAGCCGACTGGGGGTTGCCGCTAACCCACACCTAGAACTCGTCGTAATCTTGGAACTCCTGGAAGTCTCCTTCCACAGCTTCATCTTCGCCTGAGCAGTGGTTGCAATTCTGACAACCTGGGGGGGGGGGGTTTGGTGTGTAGAGCAAGGGTGAGTACACATCAACATACTCAGCAAGTATCCTGTTTGGCTGTAGTGGACTAGCTTTATGTAGGGATAAGTCAAGCAGTTGCTTTTAGTTGGTCAGATTATTATTTACTAGTAGAAAGCCAAGTTTTAGCATTAACCCAAGTTATTAACCCGATGTACCCTTTCCAAACGGAAAGAATACCACTTACCAGCACCATAGTCATAACCAAAACCATCAATCTCATTGCCACCTGTAAACCAAAAGGTCTCTTATCAAGTACCACTAATCACTGGAGCTCCCTTGGCCGCTCATAACCGCGAGCACGGCTGATATATCAGTTTCATGACACTCTGCAGAGGTTGTGCACTTTACCCACAAGTCGTGATTCCCTCTCTGGCCCGGGCTTGCAAGACCCTTATTCACTCCCGAGGTGAATGGCCAGGGATTCACTACGAAGCCTTTACAAAGATTCCCCGGGGCTGTAGCCACCCGTTAGGTTTCCTAAATGCACCGCACTCCTCCCCAAGGGGCGAACCCAAACTTGGCAGAGCGAGCCGCATACACCGAGCCCCATTGACGGCACGACGGCTAAGTGAACTACACCCCGGATCCTCTAATTATTCAGCTAAGGGCACCCCATTCCACCCTTATGGTTGCACTGTTTTCCCGGGCGGTCATCCATAGAACAGGTCCTTACGGAGAGGCACTCGAGAAACCGCTCGAGCCCCCTTGAAGACCACAAGTACAACATCATAATAAGAGAAGGGAAAACAGCGTATCATAGATATTCTCATCATGTTCATTGATTAGAGTTGAGCAATAGCATAAAGCTAAACAGTAATAATCCAACCCAAATAGGTAAACAAGGACATGGATAACAAAACTAGTCAATCCTTAGGCATAAATGTGTAAAGCGGGAGGTGAATTAAATAATGAATAGGACAGAGATGGGTCAAAGGACACTTGCCTCCACCAACCGACTGCTGCTCAGGGGCTTCTCCTGCGAATTCCTCGGGCTCTTCGACCGGATCGTTCTCTATGCGAGCGCAAACATACATACATCCATCCACATATTTAATACAAAAGAACAGTACACCATACAAGGGAACAAATAAAGCGAATATGCATCAAGTATGACATTTGACATTGCATTTGTTATGGTTAGAAAGAAACGGGAAAGGGTCTCGCAGGGGGGGTTAAATCTTATGCACTAACGATCAATTACAATTGGTTCTTAACAACAGAATTCTGTCACATATACACTAATGGAAACCTAATCATTTTAAGTTGATCAACATTGCACGAGATAAACAATTAACCACATGAATTAATTAGCATAACGGAATTTTAAATTAAACTTCCTATTTCAATAACATTAACAATGATTAGCCTACCTAAAATAAAATAACTATGATCACAGAAAGTAAATAAAATAAAATAATAAAAAAAATAAAAAAACAGAGGGGGGGGTGGTTGAACCGGCCCTAGGGGCGGTTGAACCGGCCGGGGGCAGGGCGCGCAGGGGCGGCCGAGCCGGGGCGGCTGAGCCGACCGAGCGGCCAGGGGGGCGCGGCCAAGGGCCAGGCGGCCGGGGGCGGCCAGGCGGGCACGCGGCCAGGCGGCCAAGCGGGCGGCCGAGCCAGGCGGCCGGGCGGCGCGCGGCCAGGGGCCAGGCGGGCGGCCGAGCCAGGCGGCCGGACGGCGCGCGGCCAGGGGGCCAGGCGGCCGGGGCGGTGGCCGAGGAGAGAGGAGGGGAGAGGGGAGAGGGAGGGAGGAGGGAGAGAGGGAGGAGGGGGGGCTCACCGGCGGGGGAGCGACGGCGAGGGGCGGCCGGCAGGGGGCGGCGGCGGCTTAGGGCAGGGGTAGGGGCGGCGGCGGCTTAGGGTGGGGGGAGAGAAAATGAGAGAAAATGAGAGGGAGGGAGAGAGAATTTGGGAAAAAGGGGAGGTGGGGGGCGGGCGGCTGGGCCTGCCAAGGCCCAAGAGGGGGCGCCAGGGGCGGCTGGGCCGGCCGGGGTCGGCCCACGGCGCGGGAGAGAGAGAAAAAGAGGAGAGAGAAAGAGAGAGAAAAAAGAAAGAAAAGATCTTCTCCTCATTTTCGAAATCCGATCTTCCTTACATGAATGCATTTGCACTTTCAAAGCAATCAAAAGAAATGCAAGGTTCGGCATGGTGCATCAAACAACATAAAGTATTTAGGGTTTTTCTTACATGGGAAATCCAAACCGAATCCCGCTAGAACTTTGGAAAAGGGTCAAGGTTTAGCGAGGGAAAAAAGAAAAAGAAAAGGTAACGCCCGAATTTTGGCGAGTAAAGAAAAGAAAAAATTCAACTGCAAAATTCGGGGCGTTACAGTCGCCGTTCGTGGCTAGGTCGGACCTCGCCGAAGGTGTCGTCGATGCCGAGGGTGCTGCTGCCCCCTTCCAGCGTCAAGACCCGAGCCTGCAGGATCGGATTGTCTTGTAGCGTGTGTCTCCTACGGCCGCCGAGGCCAGAACACACCCTCGCTGTGTTGGAAAGCTGCGTCTCTTTTCCTCTTATTTCGAGTATCTGGACTTTTTTTGTCGGTAACTGGGATGTTTGTGCGAGCGAGAGTTGCTTCTCGTGGAAGGTGATGAATGAGGTATCCGTATCCCGGAGGCGTAGGAGTCCCTCAGCTCGGTCGGCCTTGCCGCTTACGCGCACCTTTACCCGTCCATGAGGCTCTGTCACCGACTCAGTCGAGAAAGCTCGGAGGATCGCTTCGGCAGAAGAACTTCCGAACGTGAAGACTTGTTCGGTCCGCGGAATCACTTATCCGAACGTGAGTTACTTATCGCAGAAGGTGATGAGTGAGGTATCCGTATCCCGGAGGCGTAGGAGTCCCTCGGCTCGGTCAGCCTTGGCTGCTTACGTGTACTCCGTCGTTTTCAGGATCCACTTTTCGAAGTAGTCAAAAGGCACGAAAGATATTCTGGCAGAAGAGGTCTTTTTTCGAGGAAAATTTCAACGCAGAGGGGGTTCCCCCCCCTTTTAGCCCCCGAGGGAGGGTCGGGCTTTGCCGAAGCGAGGCCGACCCTTCCTTGATGACTAAACTTTGCGTGGGTGCGAGGTATATGAACAACTTGAAAACATCTTAAGGGTAGAAGCGACGTAGCTATTGGATGTTCCAAGCGTTGCCGTAGACCTCGCCTTGACTGTTGGCCAGCTTGTACGTTCCGGGTTTCATAACCTTGGCGATGACGAACGGTCCCTCCCAGGGGGGCGTGAGCTTGTGCCTCCCTCGGGCGTCTTATCGCAGCCGAAGCACCAGGTCGCCCACCTGGAGGTCTCAGGACCGGACCCCTCGGGCGTGGTAGCGTCGCAGGGACTGCTGGTACCTCGCCGAGTGTAGCAAGGCCTTGTCCCGAGCCTCCTCCAGCAGGTCTAGCGAGTCTTCTCGGCTAGCTTGGTTGCTTTGATCGCTGTAGGCCCTCGTCCTCGGGGAGCCGTATTCCAGGTCTGTGGGCAGGACGGCCTCGACCCCGTAGACTAGGAAGAACGGCGTGAAACCCGTGGCTCGGCTCGGCGTTGTCCTCAGGCTCCAGACCACCGAGGGGAGTTCCTTCATCCATCGCTTGCCGAACTTGTTGAGGTCGTTGTAGATCCGAGGCTTGAGCCCTTGTAGAATCATGCCATTGGCACGCTCTACTTGCCCATTTGACATGGGATGAGCCACGGCGGCCCAGTCCACCCGGATGTGGTGATCCTCGCAGAAGTCCAAGAACTTTCTGCCGGTGAACTAGGTGCCGTTGTCGGTGATGATGGAGTTTGGGACCCCGAAGCGATGGATGATGTTGGTGAAGAACGCCACCGCCTGCTCGGACCTGATGCTGTTCAGTGGTCGGACCTCGATCCACTTGGAGAATTTGTCGATGGCGACCAGCAGGTGCGTGTAGCCCCCGGGTGCCTTCTGCAAGGGGCCGACGAGGTCCAGACCCCACACAACAAAGGGCCAGGTGATGGGTATCGTCTGCAGAGCCTGAGCAGGCAGGTGGGTCTGCTTCGCATAAAATTGACACCCTTCGCAGGTGCGGACAATTCTAGTGGCGTCGGGCACCGCCGTCGGCCAGTAGAAGCCTTGTCGGAAAGCATTCCCGACAAGGGCTCGAGGCGCTGCGTGATGGCCGCAAGCCCCCGAGTGTATCTCTCGCAGGAGTTCCTAACCTTCGGTGACGGAGATGCATCGCTGGAGGATGCCTGAGGAGCTGCGGTGGTAGAGCTCCTTCTCATCGCCCAGCAGGACGAACAACTTGGCGCGCCGCGCCACCCGCCGAGCCTCGGCTCGGTCGAGGGGTAGCTCTCCTTGGTGGAGATATTGCAGGTACGGGGCCTGCCAGTTTCGATCAGGTGTGGCCCCGCTTCGCTCCCCCTCGACGCGCAGCGCCTCACCCTCGGGGGCCGAGGGTACCTCGGGCTGAACCGAGGACGCCTCGGGCCGAGCTGAGGGTGCCTCAAACTGGGCCGAGGGCGCCTCAGGCTCGAGCGTGTCGTCGATCTTGACGGAGGGTTGATGCAGATCCCGGGAGAAGACGTCCGGGGGAACCGTTGTTCGCCCCGAGGCTATTTTAGCCAGCTCGTCCGCAGTCTCGTTGTAGCGCCGAGCGATGTGGTTGAGCTCGAGCCCGTAGAACTTGTCCTCCAAGCGCCGAACCTCATCGCAGTAGGCCTCCATCTTCGGGTCGCGGCAGTGGGAGTTCTTCATGACTTGGTCGATGACGAGCTGCGAGGCACCGCGGGCGTCCAGGCGCCGGACCCCTAGCTCGATGGCGATCCGCAACCCGTTGACCAAAGCCTCGTACTCAGCCACATTGTTGGACGCCGGGAAATGGAGGCGTAGCACATAGCGTAGGTGTTTCCCGAGGGGCGAGATGAAGAGCAGGCCTGCGCCGGCCCTCGTCTTCATCAACGACCCGTCGAAAAACATGGTCCAGAGCTCCGGTTGGATCAGAGCCGTCGGTAATTGGGTGTCGACCCATTCGGCCACGAAGTCCGCCAAAACCTGGGACTTGATGGCCTTCCGAGGGGCGAACGAGATCGTCTCGCCCATGATTTCCACCGCCCACTTTGCAATCCTACCCGAGGCCTCTCGGCACTGGATGATCTCCCCCAGGGGGAAGGATGACACCACAGTTACCGGATGAGACTCGAAGTAGTGTCGCAACTTCCGCCGTGTCAGGATCACCGCATACAGCAGCTTCTGAACTTGTGGGTAGCGGACCTTGGTTTCGGACAGTACCTCGCTGACGAAGTAAACTGGCCTCTGAACGGGCAATGCATGCCCCTCTTCTTGCCTCTCGACCACAATCGCGGCGCTAACCACCTGAGTGGTCGCGGCGACGTAGACCAAGAGGGCTTCTCCGGCAGCCGGAGGCACCAAGATGGGCGCCTTTGTGAGGAGCGCCTTCAAGTTCCCGAGAGCTTCCTCGGCCTCGGGGGTCCAAGTGAAGCACTCGGCCTTCCTTAAGAGGCGGTACAGAGGTAGACCCCTTTCGCCGAGGCGTGAGATGAAACGGCTCAGAGCCGCGAGACATCCCATGACCCTCTGTACGCCTTTCAAGTCCTTGATGGGTCCCATGCTGGTGATGGCTGCAATCTTCTCCGGGTTGGCTTCGATGCCCCGCTCGGAGACGATGAACCCCAAGAGCATGCCTCGGGGCACCCCGAAGACACACTTCTCGGGATTGAGCTTGACACCTTTCGCCTTGAGGCATCGGAATGTCACTTCAAGGTCGGAAAGGAGGTCAGAAGCTTTCCTCGTCTTGACTACGATGTCATCGATGTAGGCCTCGACCGTGCGACCGATGTGTTCGCCGAACACATGGTTCATGCACCGCTGGTACGTCGCGCCCGCATTCCTCAAGCCGAATGGCATGGTGACATAGTAGTACACGCCGAAGGGCGTGATGAAAGAAGTCGCGAGCTAGTCGGACTCTTTCATCCTGATTTGATGATACCCTGAGTAGGCATCGAGGAAAGACAGGGTTTCGCTCCCAGCAGTGGAATCCACGATTTGATCGATGCGAGGCAGAGGGTAGGGAACCTTCGGACATGCTTTGTTGAGACCAGTGTAGTCTACACACATCCGCCATTTCCCCCCTTTCTTTCTCACAAGCACAGGGTTGGCAAGCCATTCGGAATGGAATACCTCTTTGATGAACCTTGCCGCCATTAGCTTGTGGATCTCCTCGCCTATCGCTCTGCGCTTCTCCTCGTCGAATCGGCGCAGAGGCTGCTTGACGGGTCGGGCTCTGGCCCGAATATCCAGCGAGTGCTCGGCGACATCCCTCGGTATGCCGGGCATGTCCGAGGGACTCCACGCGAAGACGTCGGTGTTTGCACGGAGGAAGTCGACGAGCACTGCTTCCTATTTGGGATTGAGCCCGGAGCCGATCCGGATCTGCTTGGAGGCGTCGCCGCTGGGGTCGAGGGGGACGGCCTTAACCGTCTCCACTGGCTCGAAGTTGCCGGCATGACGTTTCACGTCTGGCACCTCCTTGGAGAGGCTTTCCAGGTCAGCGATGAGGGCCTCGGACTCGGCAAGGGCCTCGACGTACTCCACGCACTCCACGTCGCATTCGAACGCGTGCTTGTACGTGGGGCCGACGGTGATGACCCCGTTGGGGCCCGGCATCTTGAGCTTCAGGTAGGTGTAGTTGGGGACGGCCATGAACTTCGCGTAGCATGGCCTTCCCAGTACCGCGTGGTAGGTTCCTCGGAACCCGACCACCTCGAACATCAGGGTTTCCCTTCGGAAGTTGGAGGGCGTTCCGAAGCAGACGGGGAGGTTGAGTTGTCCGAGGGGCTGGACGCGCTTCCAAGGAATGATCCCATGGAAGGGCACAGCGCCTGCTTGGACGGAGGACAGATCGACACGCAGGAGCCCGAGGGTCTCGGCGTAGATGATGTTGAGGCTGCTGCCGCCATCCATGAGGACCTTGGTGAGCCTGACGTCGCCGATGACGGGGTCGACGACGAGCGGGTATTTCCCCGAGCTCGGCACATGGTCGGGGTGGTCGGCTTGGTCGAAGGTGATGGGCTTGTCGGACCAGTCTAGGTAGACTGGCGCCGCCACCTTCACCGCGCAGACCTCCCGGCGCTCTTGCTTGCGGTGCCGAGCCGAGGCATTCGCCGCTTGCCCACCGTAGATCATGAAGCAGTCGCGGACCTCGGGGAACTCTCCTGCTTGGTGATCTTCCTTCTTGTCGTCGTCGCGGGCCCTGCCACCCTCCGCGGGTGGCCCGGCCCTGTGGAAGTGGCGCCGAAGCATGACGCACTCCTCAAGGGTGTGCTTGACGGGCCCCTGGTGATAGGGGCACGACTCCTTGAGCATCTTGTCGAAGAGGTTGGCACCTCTGGGGGGTTTCCGAGGGTTCTTGTACTCGGCGGCGGCGACAAGGTCCGCGTCGGCGGCGTCGTGTTTCGCTTGCGACTTCTTCTTGCCTTTCTTCTTGGTGCCGCGCTGAGTTGACGCCTCGGGAGCATCTTCCGATGGGCGGCCCTGGGGCTGCTTGTCCTTTCGGAAGATGGCCTCGACCGCCTCCTGGCCGGAGGCGAACTTGGTGGCGATGTCCATCAGCTCGCTCGCCCTGGTGGGGGTCTTGCGACCCAACTTGCTCACTAGGTCGCGGCAGGTGGTGCCGGCGAGGAACGCGCCGATGACATCCGAGTCGGTGATGTTGGGCAACTCGGTGCGCTGCTTCGAGAATCGCCGGATGTAGTCCCGGAGGGACTCTCCCGCCTGCTGCCGGCAGCTTCGGAGATCCCAGGAATTCCCGGGGCGCACGTACGTGCCCTGGAAATTGCCGGCGAAGGCTTGAACTAGGTCATCCCAGTTGGAGATCTGCCCCGGAGGCAGGTGCTCCAACCAGGCGCGAGCGGTGTCGGAGAGGAACAGGGGGAGGTTGCGGATGATGAGGTTGTCATCGTCCATTCCACCCAGTTGGCAGGCCAGACGGTAGTCCGCGAGCCACAGTTCTGGTCTCGTCTCCCCCGAGTACTTTGTGATAGTAGTCGGGGGTCGGAACCGGGTCGGGAACGGTGCCCGTCGGATGGCCGGCTGAAGGCCTGTGGACCGGGCGGTTCGGGCGAGGGACTCCGATCCTCCCCGCTGTCGTAGCGTCCCCCACGTCTGGGGTGGTAGCCTCGGCGCACCCTCTCGTCGAGGTGAGCCCGACGGTCGCGGTGATGGTGCTCGTTGCCGAGGCGGCCCGGGGCCGCAGGCGCGGTGTTGCGCGTGCGTCCTGTGTAGACCGAGGCTTCCCGCATGAATCGGGAAGTCGCGGCATGAGGTTCCGAGGGGTATCCCTGCCTTCGGGAGGCAGAGCTCTCGGCCCGTCGGACCGCGGCGCCTTCCAGGAGATTCTTGAGTTCCCCCTGGATTCGCCGGCCCTCGGTGGTTGATGGCTCCGGCATCGCGCGGAGAAGCATTGCTGCTGTAGCCAGGTTCTGGCCGACCCCACTAGATGCGGGTGGCGGCCTGTCCCTGACGTCGTTGGCGACGCGGTGCTGGAAGCCCTGGGGCGGATGACGAATTTCTCCGGCCGGGGGTTGGCCCGCCCATGCCTGCCCGACATCCCGGCGGATCGGCTCAAGCGCTCCTGCTCCCTCGTCGAGCCTGGCCTGCACTCCGCGGATTTGCCCGAGCTGTGGGTCATGGCCCCCCGCCTGAATGGGGACCACAGCTAGCTCCCGTGGGATGTCAACGCGGGGCGCCGGCCTAGGGAGGTCATCGTCCTCCGGCATGCCGAGATGATTGCCTTCGGAGGGACCCCCTAGATCGACGTGGAAACATTCGCGGCTTGGGCCGCAGCCCTCGTCGCCCAGGCTGCGGCTACCGTCGGAACAGTCGGAGAGGCAGTAGTCACATGCGGTCATGAAGTCCCGCATGGCACTGGGGTTGCCAAGTCCAGAGAAATCCCAACAGATGCTGGGCTCGTCGTCTTCCTCGGACCCAGAGGGCCCGTAGGTCGAGACGTCCGTCAGCCGGTCCCAAGGCGACCGCATGCGAAACCCCAGAGGGTTTGGACTTGCCTCTACGAGAGCGCCCGCCAAAGCACGGTCGCTAGGCGGGTTGAGGCTGAATCCAAATGACGTGGGATGGGAATCGGTCGGTACCTCTTGGTCGACGAGCGGCGATAAAGTCACGTCAGGGACTGACTGCACCGTCGTCTCAGGTACGAGGGTGACATCCAGCAAGTTCTCCGCGAGCGCGCTGGCGTCGTCCGCTTGCTCGGGATTGGCGTGTCGCGGGGAGACGGCGCTCGTCTTCGTCTCAAGCGCGAAGTCGATACCCAGTGCGCCCCTCGTTGGGGTGCCGGGACTGTCGACTCGCTCGACAGTCGACGAGGCGCTGCCTCCTGCTTGGCCTTGGTCGCCCTGCCTTCCCCTCCGTCGGCGGGGGAAGGGCAGGATGAGCTCGAAGGTTGTTCTTCCACCACACGGGGAAGACGTCGTCGATTCCGCCACCGGCGGGCGGGCTGTCGGCCACCATTGTCGTTGTCGCGCGGCGGTGGAAGGAGTATCATGTCGTAGCTGCCGTCGAGGGACATGAACTCAAGACTCCCGAAATGGAGCACCGTCCCGGGTTGGAGAGGTTGCTGGAGACTGCCCATCTGGAGCTTGATGGGAAGCTGTTCGTCAACACGCAGCAAGCCCCTACCTGGCGCGCCAACTGTCGGCGTTTCGAGACCGGGGGGTCCCTGGGCCGACAAGTGAATGTCGCCGCGTGCCCCAGCTCAGATGGGTCGAGCGCGAGGGCGAGCGCGAAGGGGGGAGAGCGAGGCGGCCGGAGACCGGCGTGAGAGAGGTGGGAATCCCGCGGCCTTCGTGTTCGTCCCGCGCCCAGGTCGGGTGCGCTTGCAGTAGGGGGTTACAAGCGTCCACGCGGGAGAGGGAGCGAGCGGCCCCAAGCGAGCGCCTATCTCGTCCTCGTCCCCGCGCGGCCCACCCTCTCTAAGAGGGCCCTGGTCCTTCCTTTTATAGGCGTAAGGAGGGGATCCAGGTGTACAATGGGGGTGTAGCAGAGTGCTACGTGTCTAGCGGAGGAGAGCTAGCGCCCTAAGTACATGCCATTGTGGCAGCCGGAGAGACTTTGGCACCCAGCTGGTGTGATGTCGTGGCCGTCGGAGGAGCGATGGAGCCTGGCGGAGGGACAGCTGTCGGAGCGGTTGAGTCCTTGCTGACGTCCTCCTGCTTCCGTAAGGGGGCCGAGAGCCGCCGTCGTCACAGAGTATGGGGGGCGCCATCATTGCCTATCTGGCAGAGCGAGCGAGATGGGACGCCGGTCTTGTTTCCTGCGGCCCGTGTCAGCTCGGGGTAGGGCGATGATGGCGCCTCCTGTCGACGTGGCTGGCCTGCGCCCTAGGTTGGGCGATGTGGAAGCTCCTCCGAAGCCGAGGTCGAGTCTGTCTTCCGTGGCCGAGGTCGAGTCCGAGCCCCTGGGTCGGGCGAGGCGGAGGCCGTCGGCTGAGGCCAGGGCGGAGTCCGAGCCCTGGGGTCGGGCGAAGCGGAGTTCGTCGTCTCCTGGGGCTGAGCCTGAGTCCGAGCCCTGGGTCGGGCGGAGCGGAGTTCGCCGTCTTCTGGGACTTAGCCCGAGTCCGAGCCCTAGGTCGGGCGGAGCGGAGTTCGCCGTCTTCCAGGACTTAGCCCGAGTCCGAGCCCTGGGTCGGGCGGAGCGGAGTTCGCCGTCTTCCGGGACTTAGCCCGAGTCCGAGCCCTGGGTCGGGCGGAGCGGAGTTCGCCGTCTTCCGGGACTTAGCCTGAGTCCGAGCCCTGGGTCGGGCGGAGTGGAGTTCACCGTCTTCCGGGACTTAGCCCGAGTCCGAGCCCTGGGTCGGGTGAAGCGGAGTTCGCCGTCTTCCGGGACTTAGCCCGAGTTCGAGCCCTGGGTCGGGCGAAGCGGAGCTTCCTATGGTGCCTTCGGCTGGGCCTGACTGCCTGTCAGTCTCACTCTGTCAAGTGGCACCGCAGTCGAAGTGGCGCAGGCGGTGCTGTCCTTCTGTCAGGCCGGTCAGTGGAGCGGCGAAGTGACGGCGGTCACTTCGGCTCTGCCGGCTGGGGGCGCGCGTCAGGATAAAGGTGTCAGGCCACCTTTGCATTAAATGCTCCTGCGATTTGGTCGGTTGGTGCGGCGATTTGGTCAGGGTTGCTTCTTAGCGAAGGCAGGGCCTCGGGCGAGCCGGAAATATATCCGCCGTTGGAGGGGGGCCTCGGGCGAGACGGAAATCCTCCGGGGTCGGCTGCCCTTGTCCGAGGCTAGGCTCGGGCGAGGCGTGATCGAGTCGCTCGAATGGACTGATCCCTAACTTAGTCGCACCCATCAGGCCTTTGCAGCTTTATTTTGATGGGGGTTACCAGCTGAGAATTAGGAGCCTTGAGGGTACCCCTAATTATGGTCCCCGACAATATATTAACACAAGTACCTAATAGACTGTATAATTGGATTTCACAAACTATCAAATAAATTGTAGTCATCATATGAACTATACTATATATCCTAGGAGCAACAATCAAAACTAATAATCGAAAAATTACAACCCAATATACAAAACGAATCAGTGAGACACCATACCTTGGTATACAAAGTATTCCAACTCAAATCTGGCCGCTTTTGAAGAAGGTTTGAATGGAGGGGAAGTTGAGAAATGAGCTCCTCTCGGCCAACAGAACGACCGATTTATAGGACTTCCTAGCTCAGCGCCAAGATCTGTGGCGCCGAGCTAGGAGGCCGCGTCGGCGCCACGCTAGCCCTAGCCGCTCCGAGCCGCCACCGCCACATCAGAGCTCAGCGCCAAAGGCTATGCCACCGAGCTGTGTTACCTCGGCGCCATAGGCTACGGTGCCTAGCGCTGGGTCCAAATCCGGAAATAAGTCATCCAGGGGTCTAAATGTAATTTTTGTTAGAAAATAGGTTAAAAACAAAAACATCGGTAGGGACGACGTATATATCCAGGACTAACTGATAACGTAACTTCGATGGAGTCATAGCGCGGGCATCGCATCTCCAGTCTCAATGTACCCAAATAAGAATAAATAAAGCCTATTTTTTTAAAAAAAATTATTCTATGGGTTTTTTATTCTAACTTGGTTTTTATGTACCTATTCTATGCTCGCATATTACAATGAGATCATTTTCACTTATCAAGTCAATACAAACCATAATAGTTTAAATCAAATCAATATAAATAAGATGTTCAATTACACACCAAAGTTCATGCAAATAAAAAACCATCAAGTTTGATCGCATCGTATGCCTCAGTGAAGTGTAGGTCACCAATTTTATAGAATAAATTATCACCGAAGTAGAGCAATGCATTGTCTCTGTGGTTTTGGTCATTGTACTTGTCGATATCCAGTCTTCTTTGTTTGTGCACTCGTCGACCATGTGCCTGTTTGGTTCAGATTCTGGGCGGCTTCTGGCCGCCAGAAGCAGAAGCCACGGCCAAACGCCCAGATTCTGGGCAGCTTCTCACGGCCGCGCTTCGCACAGAAGCCGCGCGCGTCACATGAAACCAAAAGCCGGGCGAAGCAGGCTTCCTCTAGAAGCCGCGGTCTCGCGATAGGGTTTCCACCGCGCCCGCACCTCAGAGGTCTCTCCCCTCGCAAGGACCGCCGCCGCCGCCTCCGCTGCAGCGGCTCGGGGGCCACGACCACACTCCCATTTGCTCATCCGCCGCATTCCTCCTCAGGTACGCGGTTCATTTGCATTCCGTTTCGTATCCGCTCGTCCTCCTCCCCCGGCTGCCTCGTTTCGAAAAGGGCCGTGACCATTGCCGCGGTCGTTGATGGCTCCGTCACCCTTCACTGCGCTAGGGTTTTGACCGAGGAGCCGCAACTCCGTCGTCAACTCCCACTGCCATCGTCAACCTTGGACTCCTCCCCTCTTTTGCATCTCGGCGTCTTCGCAGGTACCATCTTCGTCTCCCCCATCTCATTCTCGTATTGTGCTTTTCCGGATCCGTTGCATCCCCATGTCATGATTAGGGTTTAGGTTGCATCTACGTCCGTGGTTAAGATGTTTATCCCCCCTTTATTGACTCCTAGCAACGTGATGCAGAGATGGTGTTCAACGATTGTTGGTCACGGTTTAGGGGAAACCATTGCACTGTGTTTTGCACTATTATTTGTTAATTTGGTACTTGTACCCTATTTTTGTTTGTTAGCTGCCGACGCAATAATACATTTCAATAACTGGATTGTAGTAGATTGACACCATGTCCAGTTTTTCAGTACATCAGAACTGATTACCATCGATGTACTAACGTTTTTGTTCTTCATATCCCAGAAGCCGAACGAAACAGGAGTACCCTTCAGATTTCCGCATCAACTCTGGTTATTCGTCTGAGGTTCCAAGATCCACTTCAGCCAAGGTAATGTGAATAGCCCTATTAATTGTTAATGCTTTCTTTCAATGTGTGTCCATGTACTGAGTACTGCATCAACGTGTCTTCGTATTGTTATTAGTGCATAGGAGACTAGTAATCAGTCGTAGTTGTACCCTCCTTTGTCACCAGCCTAGGCAGTGGACATGTAAGTACGCCTAATTTGTGTAGATAGTCCCCATGTCTGGTATACTAACGACCTAATCCACATCAGATGGATTCAGCAGACTCCATAGCTGACAAGGCAATTGGACGGATGCAGGAGATTTCGGACAAGATATTTTCCGTAGCGAGGGAAACAATCCGTCCTGGACGCGGGTTGACCTCATTTGATGCTACCAAACTTCGTGTAGCTTTGGAGGAGATAGCTTGCATGCTGGAGCAAGACTCTCTGGTGTTGCAAGAGCATTTGGACATCGTGAACAACTTTAACATCCCGGTTGACAGCACCTATGAACCTTCTACCTTGTCGTCACCACCCCCATCTGACGACGACCTGACTCCACATTGGGACTTTGCGGAGCATTTCCAAAACTTCTGGGGAGTTGAATATGACTCCGATCAGATGCCTTCGTTTAATGACAATGATGTTTAAGGTAGAAGGGAGTGAACCTTGGAGTTAGGTGTTTTAATGACAGGGTTGAAGTCCCTTAGCTTTTGTGTACTAAGGGCGTAGGGAAAAAGGGAATCAGTTTGTTCTTTTGGTTAATGGGCTGATGTAAATGTGTTCGCTGTCATTTTCTGTCCAGTAGCAGTTTATTTAAGGTTCTCGTTGTGTAATTAAGCAAATTGGAATCTTAGTACTTATGGTATTATCTGAACATAATATGGCCAGTATATTGTTGACCTCATCTTTTTTGTTGTTTTTAATCGGAGAACAGTACTAAGTATGTTGAAAACTATATACTTGTTATGCACTAGATGGACAAGTCCGACAAAGTGATTGCAAAGTGGGATAGTAGAGCAACAAAAATTTACACAGAAATTTGTGTAGAAGAGGTCAATGCTCGGAACAGGCCACAACAATTCCTAAATGCAGAAGGGTATGCTAACCTCATAAGGAAGTTTAAGGAACGCACTGGTCGCACTTACACCAGGGATCAAATAAAGAATAGGTGGGATTCGTTGAAGAGAATGTTCACCCAGTGGAAAACTCTTAATGAAAGGGCTACAGGTCTTGGTCGAGACCCTCATACTGGTTCAATCAGTGCGCCAGATGAGTGGTGGGCCAAGCAAAATGAAGTAAGTTCATCTTTTTTTTCGTAGACTAACATTAGTATTGGCCATCTAAAGTAGGAACTACCAATTGGTGCAGGCAATGCCAGGTTGTATTATGTTCAAAACAGCCCCCTAGAGAATGAGGACGAGCTAAAGGTTATGTTTGGACCCATTGTGTGCACAAATGAAAGAACCCTGGTTCCTGGCGTGGAGGATGCTAATTCATCTTCTGATGATCATTTGGAATACACTTTAGGTGGGGGTGAAAACAGCACACCTGACCCCTGCACAAATGCTACTGGGAAGCGTAAGATGCGCCATGATTCCCCAAAACCAAAGAAGAAAAAAGATTCGAGGGAAGAGTACATGAAAAGACTTGTGGAGGCTTTTGAGTCCCGCTCATTGACCACTAACAAGTCCATTACCTCTTCTGACAATGACCCGGTTCGATTAGAGATTAAAAAGCAGTTGCTACAAGTCAAGGAAGATGGATCACCTGAAGGGAGCGAACTACATTTGTTTGCGACGCATCTTCTGATTCATAAGAAGTATAGAGATGTTTTTGCAAACTTGGAGACAAAAGAAGGAAGAATCGCTTGGCTTCGCAATGCTTACGAGTTAGAAACCAAAAAGAGCACTTAGCTGGTGGACGTCCGACAACAGAGTCGTACATGTTTACTATTATCGTTGGTTGTGTTTTTCATCAGGCATGTCGTTTCATTAGATGTTCAAAAAGTCCACCTACATGCTGCTGGTCGGACAACTGAGGCTTATATGTTTAGTATGTTAGTTGTGTCTGCTTAATGAGTCATGTCGTGTCAGTTTTTGTTAGTATCATTTCGCTTTCAAACAATTTTCCACAAATTCGAGTTGAACATGTATCAGAATAATCAGAGTTGTAACTTTGTGAGCTATGTGAATCTGTGAACTTCAAATGCCTGTACACTGTTCGGCTTCTTTAATATGTGTTTTTTAAACTGTGGTTGCATATGAAATTGTGGCTCTTGGTTGTCTCCATGCAGATGTGTGACCCTTATGAACACACATATGATGATGAAATGGATGCACACACATCTGATGATGAAATGGATGCACACACATCTAATGACGAAACAGATGGAGAAATGCTTGTTGCTCTTTATGCTGTTGACATTTGGGGCAGGCATTTCAGTCGGGCTCCTAGAAGAACATTGGTCGAATCTGGTATTCAATGGGTTCAAAGAACGTTGGAGATTAGTAACGACTGTTTTGACATGTTTCGGATGCGAAGAACTGTTTTTCGACGATTGCATGACACGTTGGTACAAAATTATGGTCTGCTTCCAAGCAGGGGTGTCAGTACTATGGAAGCTCTTGGCATATTCTTGTGGGCATGTGGGGGTCCACAATCGTTTAGGCAGATCAGAAATAAATTTGGTCACTCATTGGAAACAATTAGCCGCAAGTATAGTGATGTCCTTAATGCACTTTATAAGATGTCATCTGACACAATCAAGCCAAAAGACCCACATTTTGTCGAGATTCATCATCGTTTGCGAGAGGCGAGGTTTTGGCCACACTTCAAGGATTGCATAGGCGCAATAGATGGTAGTCACTTCCCAGCGGCAGTCCCGGCTTCGGAACAAGCGAAATATATTGGCCGACACGGTTACACGTCGCAGAATGTAATGGCCGTATGTGACTTCGATATGAGGTTCACATTTGTGGTCACAGGCTGGCCAGGTTCCGTTCATGACACAAGAGTACTACAGGATACTTTAATAACTTATGCGGACAGGTTCCCCCATCCACCGGAAGGTATATAAATATTTTGTACATTTGTACAATACATTACTATTTTATATCACATGTACGTAACATTTGTATTTTGAGTTTGTGCAGGTAAATACTATCTTGTCGATTCGGGTTATCCAAATAGAAAGGGGTACCTTGCACCTTATAAGGGGCAGAAGTACCACATTACGGAATGGCAAAATGCGAGGCAACCTATTGGGAGTAAAGAAGTATTCAACTATGCGCACTCATCCCTACGAAATGTTATTAAGCGATCATTTGGGGTGCTAAAAATGAAGTGGAGAATTCTATTAAGTCTCCCTTCATTTTCGCTTGAGAAACAATCGAAGATAATTATTGCATGTATGACGCTCCATAACTTCATTAGAGATAGTGCTCTACACGATAGAGATTTTGATGAAGTAGGACCTAATAGCCTAAGTCATGATCTACCTGCAGGTGAGAGTAGTACTAGCACATCTGATGAGTTAGACATGAGTGAATTTCGAGATGCAATTGCAAATGCATTAGTGGCGTAGTTGACTTAGTGCAATTGTAACGGTACTTATGATGTAATGAACTCCACTAATTATTTTGTAATGAACTTTATCTGCGTTATGGGTTTCATTTTATCGTTTGTTCGAACAGAATCTGCAACTTGAGAATCTGTATCCAAACACGTAGATTCTGACGATCAGCTTTTCTGCACAGCTGGCGAACCAAACACCTAAATTCTAACCACCAGCTTTTCCCAACAGCCAGCTTTTCCCCACAGCCAGCTTTTCAGATAAGCTGGCCAGAAAAAAGCCGAACCAAACACGCCCATGTCTTGGAACTCACCTATGGTTCTTAGCCAATTTCTGATGAAATCTTAGTAGAGGCATGTATCTCTAAGCCCATCATTGAAGTAGTCGATGATGTTTTTTTCTGATACATCCACCAATATGTAGCGAATGTCGGTGAAATGGCTATAATAGTCATATATGCTTTAATCATCTTTCTGCTTGCAATTCTGAAGGTCATCACATTTGACTAGATGATCGAGCCCATGCGCCCTAGAAGTTCTCCATTTTTTTTGGTTGGCATGGGTGAATTGTTGATAGAGTCCATTTTGAGTTGTTTCAATCAAGTCAGCAAAGTAGCCTCGAGTATCAATGGGAAGTAGACTTCCTTAATATCATCGACTACTTTAGCCTAGTTCATGGTGGATGAGTAACATCAGATCCACTAATTAGGGTCTTTCTTTCTAGCATACTTAGCCATGTTGATAGGATTAAGCCTCCTCGAGTACCTAATCGAGTTTAACCTTCTACAAAAGTAGGGAAAACTATCCACATATATCACATTGTTGTCACACCTAACTTCATTAGAAGACTCTATATGATCGTGATTCACTCGTATGGACTTTAGTCATCTATGGAGGTCATGAGCATGGAGCGAATAATGTAGGTCGCCCCGAAGTTGATTGGGCTAAGGATTTCTTAAGCCTCCAATGTTTTGACGTTGATTTCCTTGAGGGCATGGACTAGCTAGCCTCCCTTGTTTTGGTAATTATTCCTTGGTCTTCATAGGTTCGGTTGTCTCTTCTAATGCATCCTAGTGGATGCTACAAAATATGAAGCATTGTTGGGGTGAATATAACAGATATGATGTGGCACAAGATTAGCAAGAGATGATGAATCTTCAACCATCTTAGTCCACCCAATCTTTGATGAAAGGGTTCCGCCTCGCCTGACCCTCAACTCAAGACGACAAGTGTCTCGTCCACATCTCACTCATTAATGTGTGAGCCAAAATCTTTGGAGGAGCATCCCTCTTGTTAATGGTCCTCGCAGGAAGCGTCCTTATTGTGATCCTACATAGTATGTGTCAGCCTCTGGACATTGAGTTCATGGGAGCGATGGACTACATGTCAAAGTCAATCCTCTAGCTCATGGCAGAGGAATCATTAGGATCCATTAACCCCATCTATATAACTATGGGTGGGATTAGGACCTATGCTTACCTATTAGAAGGTACGAGTGTAGTGTTCCTTGAGGAAGAGGTTTATATTACTCTGTGCTAATATATTAGAGGATGGAGGACCGTGAGTGGATGTACATGGGCCACAGAAGAAGGGATGATGTCACCCCTAAATGGATTACAAAGGTTGATGCTTTCATGGAACTAACATTTGGCAAAGCCGCTAAAGGAGCCAGTCTTGTCCCATGTTCGTGCAACAAATGTGCAAATAGGAAAAGACAAACAAAGAAGGTCATGGGAGAACATATTTGGAAGAATGGATTTATGCCAGACTATACCCGATGGACCTTCCATGGTGAAGCACATTGTACAAGAGAGGAGGTGGTGAGATAACGTGTCGAGGATTATGATGCTGATGCCGGGGTAGCAGACATGTTGAACGACTATCATGAGGCACAGATCATCGAAGGATTTACGAAGGATGAGCTAGAGGTGACCACAAAGGCATTCTACTATATGTTTGACGCGACACAGAAACCCCTTCATGGCCAGACAAATGTTTCTGAACTAGATTGCATTGGACGTATAATGGCGTTGAAGTTGCAGTATAGCCTGAGTCAAGACGCCTTTGATGGTTTGTTGACAATTATTAGCAGCCTGCTTCTAGAGGATCATGTTCTACCAAAGAACATGTACAAGGCATAGAAACTGCTTCATGCACTCAAGATGACGTATGAGCAAATACATGCTTGTCCGAAGAGCTGCATCCTATTTAGGAAAGAATGCATGAAGGCAAAGTGTTGTCCGAAGTGTAAATCGTCTAGGTTCATGGATGTAGACTCTAGTGATGGACAGAAGAGGTAGCTCGACATCCCCGTGACAATCCTACGCCATCTTCTGTTCATACCAAGGATCCAGTAGTTATACATGATCAAGGAATTCGCGAAATAGATGACATGGAACAAAAAAGGCAAACGATACAATCTTGACAAGATGGTACATGCATCTATTGGTGAATCATGGACCCACTTTGATGCCATTCACCATAAGAAAGTCGAAGAGGCACGTAATGTATGTGTTGCGCTGGCCATAGATGGGTTCAATCCTTATGGACTGATGGCTACACCATACACATGTTGGCACATGTTTGTTATCCCCCTCAATCTCCCCTGGCCTATGCTTTCAATGACAGAACATGTTCTTGTCGTTGATAATTTCTGGACTCCCGGGGAATAAAATGGGTCTGCAAATGGAGCCTGTGATTGATGAATTGGTCAGTGCTTGGGAGGAAGAGGTATGGACATACGATCGAGCTACAAAGAAGAACTTCAAAACACAATGTTTGGTAGCAGTACTCCATGCATGAGTTCTCCGCGTATGGGCTATTCTCCACCTGGTGTGTTCACGGTAAGTTCCCATGCTCACTTTGCAAGGAAGCTCTTAGGTTCATTTGGTTGAATAAGGGTGGAAAATATTCATCGTTTGATAAGCATCGACAATTTCTCCCTCTTGACCATGCATTCCAACTAGACATCAAGAACTTTATGAAAGGTGTCGTAGTGACACACTGCCCACCTACAATGATGACTGGTGCCAAAGTTCACTAACAGATAGATGGTCTTATGGTCAATCCATAAGGTGGTTTTGTGGGATATGGTGAGCAACATATGTGGACCCATAAGTCAGGCTTGACTCGACTCCCCTATTATGATTACCTTCTCCTTCCATGCAACATTAACGTGATGCACATTGAAAAGAATGTCGCCGATGCATTTTGGGCAACAATCATGGACATTCCTGATAAGTCAAAGGATAACGTAAGGCAAGAGTGAATCTGACAGCGTTATGTGATAGACCAATCCAAGAAATGAAGCTGCCTTGTAGTGGAGAGACATGGAGAATGCCTAAGGCTGATTTTGTCCTAAGCAAGGCCCAGAGGAAAGAAGTACTAGAGTGGATCAAGATGTTAATGTTCTCTGATGGGTATGCAACTAATCTGAGTAGGGGTGAACTTATCTACTATTCGAGTCTTAGGGATGAAGACTCATGACTACCACGTATGGATTGAACAAGCTCTAGTGGACCCCCATGACAGTTTTAGTGCTAAGTGTGCATGCTGGCAGTCGTCAAAGGAGCCTTTGCTGAGTGCCTACTGGTTTGGCACTCATCAAAGGGAGCTCCCATGGACCCCAAGTGTAGGCTCTATGCCGAGTGTGCGACTGGCACTTGGCAAATGTTTCTTCTTTGAAAGGGTGCGGGAAATGGATTGTTTGATTTCATTTTCTGATTCAAACAGAAGGTACCATACTTAGTTTGTCATTTGAAGTTGCTCTTATGTGCGAATAATATAAAAATCTAGCGTGTTTGAACTTGCAAAGCCAAAGAGATCTATCTATGAGTGATGAGTTGAGACAAGTATAGTCAATGGCATTGTCTATAGGGTCAGGACATTTTTTGGGTATGACTAGGGGTGGTAACAGATCGTGATCCAAACGCTTCTTCACAAAATGGTAGAGTCCTAAATAAATTTTAGTTCAAAAATGAATAGAAATTGAGCCTGATCCTAATCGATCTGATCCTTAAATCTTATAGTGTAAAATTTAGAGCCCATTGTCACCCCTAGGTATGACGTTAATGGATATCGTTTTCGCACAACAAGTTATGACCAAAGTAGGCCCAATTGAAAAACTGCGTGTTTTGGAGTTGTTACGCCCAACCTTGACAATGTCGAGTATTATGGAAAAATTGAAGAAATATATGAACTCAATTTTCATGGTTCCAAACCTCTTACTCTAGTGATATTCAAATGTCATTGATTTGACCATGATGTGAAGAAACGGACACATTCTAATATTGGCCTTGTCAAAATTTGACATGATTCCATCTTACTAGGAGACGATGCTTATATCGTGGCTCAACAAGCCACACAATTGTGTTATCTCCCATATGTGTTCCAAACAAAAGAGCATCTTAAGGGTTGGGATGTTGTGTATAAGGTATCACCACACGATAAATTAACTATTCCAAATGATGAAGATTATAACTTAGACCCAACACATATGACATAGAGTTCTTTCAAGAAGATGGGCTAGAAGGGCGATTTGAGATAGACTTAACCAAAGCAATCGGAATAGAAGTAGATATTGAAATGGTTGTAGACGAGGAGGATGATGAGGTGCAAAACTAGAATGACTTAGAAATGGTCGAAGGATTACATTTAGACAATGACAATGGTGAACTTGCGCCTTCAAATATTGTTGACTATGAAATGGTTGATGGTGATGATGAGACTTATGATCCGGCTAATCTCGATCATGAAGGTTATTTTTAATCGATGTAATACTTTATTTTATTTATTTCACATCTGTTTCTAAATACATATTTTTTTATCTGTGCTTATTTGCTTACTCTTAATTGCAGGTGATTGGACAAAGATATTGGGCGGTGGGATGAAGCCAAGGGCTCAGGAGGGGGAGGGGGAGGGGGAGGAGGAGCACCCATAGGACGGAGGAGTAGGCACAGGTGCCCCAATAGGACAAGGACGTGCACAAGCAAGTGGATGATGTGGCGTAGGAGGCTGCCGTCGATGCGGCACAGCTAGACAACGAAGACGATGTGCCTTTTTCGACGAGGTGGCGCAATAGGATGCCTTTGGTTCTGGTGCCTTTGGTTCGACGCGAGTCTACTTGCAAGGTCCAGCGAGTCTCCCTCAACGACCGATACTTTTTAATAGGCGCCCGATGATTCGACCAGAGGGGGAAAGGTATGTGACTTTAGATGTTCTCACTGCTTTTTTATATGCTATGTTAAAATTCAAAATAGAAGCTAATACTTTTTCTTAATGACTTGGACAGGTCTTGGATGATTGTGGAGAATGCAGGTGATCACAAATGCAACTCCAATGACATCCTCAACCTTTTGGTCAGGGAACACTTCCCTAGGATTGTTGAGTACAGCGAACAATCTTCTCCAGCCTATTCCTTCAACCACTATGTCGTCGCCCCCGATGCAGTAGATCAGGACGATATGGAATTCAACAACAAGGCGGAGCGGGTGAAGTAAGAGCTATGGGTAAGTCTTCTTCGTACTATATTATTTAATATGTCACATTTGTTGCACATTGTTGAAATAATGTATGAATACATCGTGTTTGTATGCAGAATTTCTTCAGATGTGAGCCTAGATATGAGGCTAGAGTGGATGTGGTTAGGGATGAAAACGGGATGGGTACCCGGAACGGGTATCGGATACGTGTATCAAAACAGGACGTAATTTTGGATACGGATACAGGTATTTTGTTTGTCGGGACGGATACGGGTATTACCCGGATATTGAACCTCGGATACGGGTAGGATACGGAATCACTAATACCCGGTCATTACCCGAAAATCCCGGGTCGGATACGGGTACTCATTTTTTCTTTTTCTGCATAATATAGTGATAAAATCATAACTTTTACATATGAAATCGGATGAAGATAAAGTTTATATAAGAATTGTAGAGCTTGAAGAGATCTATGACTTTGTAATACATCAATTTTTTGTTTAAACATATCTTTTAGACCAAAATCATTGAAATAATGTCCAAATTTATATTAAATTAATAGACTTTATCATTTTTATGTGGGGGCTTAAGGTTATCTCCACGTGGGAACTTAAGGTTATCTTTTTATAGACTATTTATTAGTATTGGTAACTTATTTGTGTTTTCGGTCGATACTACAATATTTTAATGATTTAATTGTATTTTGATGATTTTCTATGACAAGAAATTAATAATACATAAATAGCCTCAAAAAATCGTGAAATTTTATGGAGATACAACATATGTCTATATGTAACCATAAAAAATGTTTGGATCATAAGATCTATAAGATGCCCACGTTTCTTTCCTTTCACTTTCACTTATTTGTATGAGTTACATGTGAAATTAGTGTAAGTATCCAAGTTTCAACATAATCAGTACTTCACTTTATCATTTTCATACGAGGACTTGAGTTATCTTCATATAAAATGTTTATTAGTTTTTGTAACTTATTTGCAATTTTTTAGTGAAACTAGAATATTTTATGAATTTTAAATATTGCGGTGTTGGTTTTACAATGTTCTTGTGATAAGCAACTTTGAACTACATGATGTCAATTTTACCGGTTTCCTTTCTTACATCTGATCTATCATATACATGATTATGTATTGCTTAACTTATGGATGGTTGGACAATTAATATCATCGGATGAACTACCCGACAATTATCCGGTACCTACCCGAGTAGTATCCGTTATCCGTTTCTTACCCGTCCGGATTATTACCCGGTCCCGTCCTTGGACAGAAGGTGAGCAAAAAGGACGCTAGAACCATGTTGTTGACCTGAGATCAGTACTTGTAGGTAAATACATAACATTAATATTGATATTAAATATGCATAATTTTATGTTTTGATATATCATGTACTTGATTTTCTGTAGATGATTCCATATTGGTGCGCCACGCATCTTGAGTGCTGGGATCAGATGGTGCAAAGGTGGTGCTCCAACGAGTGGGACGAGGCGCACAACACTTGTCGGGACCAACGTTTGATGGTGCAAGGTGCCTCCCACCACCTAGGCAGTCGTGGCCTCACCAAATAAGCAGAAGCATGGGTACATGATTTCTTTTATTTAGTGTAACTTTCGATTATGCATGATTTTTAACCATCTTGTTGGTTTTCTCGCAGTCGGCGTTACATGGTGGCCAGCCTTGCTCCATCTTCTCGGTGTATGATATGGCCCATAAGGGCAAGGCAATGTATGACGTCACCTACAACCCAGAGGACGGGCTCGAGGTGTACAACAACCCCACCATCCATATCTGCCTCAGTGTGTGCACCACCATGGCAAAGGAGGTCCATGAGCCAGATTATAATCCGAGAACCGAGGACATCGATGGATATGTCCTCATGAGGATCAAAGGAGGCAAGAGACATGGGCGGTACTGGATTGCCGATGGGGCAATCGACTCATCCTCCACTCCCACTCTATCTCAGGTGCGATGAGCGTAGCCCAGCCATACGACCTCGGTAAGATAGATCACAACATCACATATAAGAACTCTAGGTTAGTGCTTTTGTGTCTCGTCATTCATTAAGTTATATACCTTCTCTTTGCATTACCATAACATTGAGGTAAAATATTACAGGCCCGGCTAGAACTAGAAGAAGAGAGCAGAGAACGTATGGAGATGGACGCGAGGATAAGGCTAGAGTGGGAGGCAGAGTAGGCGGCTCACTTGGCGGATCAGCAGCGGATGATAGAGATGTTTTAGTACATGCAAAGCCTTGGCGTCCCATCTGGTTTTCTCCACCACCTCTATTGTTCTCTATAGCTGAGCCTCCTCAGTTTTCTACTTCTATGAGTATGAAAATTTTAGTCGTGTATAGTATATATTCATCTAGTCTCATACATGCGATATCTTCTTCATGCACAAGTGGATATGTGAAGTGGAATTGTTTATAGGGTCAGGAAACATGTAAGATATTTTCTTAAGGGGTTATGGAGTAATCAGGCTATTTACCATGGACGCAACTATTTTTTTTTATTTTTTTAACGTTTGCTGCGTTTTAAAAAGAATAATTGTGTGTATAGAGATTTAAAATATGAGGGTAATTAGGTAAAGATTCTTGCATGAAACATAGGATTATATTAATTTAATGTGTGTATCTGGGGTCGTGGGCGGGCGGCCCGCGTCTAGCGGCGGGTCACACTTCCAGCGTTCGGAATGGGTGTACCCGGCCGGTGCTGTCCACCCCCGGCCAGGGCAAAGGAAGGGCCACCACGTGCATGCAGTCCCAAGGGCAACAAGACAAAAGTGAGCAAATAAACGTGCCCAGGAGCAGTAGAATATAGAGGCAGTGTGTCAGCCGCGGCATAGATACCTTTCCTACTTTAGCATATTTGTGTAGGGTATACATTGGATTTTGTGTTGTTCAGAGATAGAGATGGTAATAGGACCGATCATGATTTTCCCGAGCAATTTACTTTTTAGGCTAGTTTGGAAGCCATGAAAATAGAGATGATGGTAGTGGCTAAAATCTATTTCTTATATTTAATTTTAAATAACGAGGAGATTTTACCCATCCAATCCATTTCGGGTTTTGGACTCCCAAAGTAGCCCTTAGGGCTTGTTCGGTTATACGAATCCAGAAGAGGATTAGAGGGGATTAAATCCTCTCCTAGTCAGTTAGGGGATAAGGATGTAGATGTAAACAGGAAAAAAATTCTTCCTTGACAGGTAAATGGGAACGGAGATGAGAGAGCATTTTCCATCCCTGTTCTCCATGGGGACCCGTTAAACTTACATGTGACGATGTTTTCATATAATAGTTAATGATAAAAATAAATAATTACCTTGTAAAGAGATCACTCATTGTACAAATTTGTTTATTTTGTTGTACACATAATGATTTCTTACATCTGACAATGTGTATAAGTGACAATGTTTTTGCATTAATAACATATGAAGTACGTTCTAACTAGAGATGGCAATGGATACCCTCGACCCAATACCTGATGGGTATTTACTCCATTAGGGTATAAATATGGGCTAAATATTCTACACATAGGTCTTTTATTGGGCAAAAACCTTCACCCAATGGGTAAACGAGTATTAGAATGTTCTGGCCCATATATACCCGTTAACCCATGGGTATAAAATACCCAGTATAAAAGAGTGAACTTAGGCTTCAATAGTCCATCTGTTTTGACTATTTAACAAACTTTTGGGTGATAATGTCTGTCGGCGTCTCGAGACCGGGGGGTCCCTAAGGCCGACGAGTGAGTGTGCCGCGTGCCCCAGCCCAGATGGGTTGAGCGCGTGGGCGAGCGCGAAGGGGGGAAGCGAGGTGGCCGGAGACGGGCGTGAGAGAGGTGGAAATCCCGCGGCCTTCGTGTTCGTCCCGCGCCCAGGTCGGGTGCGCTTGCAGTAGGGGGTTACAAGCGTCCACGCGGGTGAGGGAAGCGAGTGGCCCCAAGAGAGCGTCTGCCCCGTCCTCGTCCCCGCGCGGCCAACCTTCTCTAAGAAGGCCCTGGTCCTTCCTTTTATAGGCGTAAGGAGAGGATCCAGGTGTACAATGGGGGTGTAGCAGAGTGCTACGTGTCTAGCGGGGGAGAGCTAGCGCCCTAAGTACATGCCAATGTGGCAGCCGGAGAGATCTTGGCACCCTGCTGGTGTGATGTCGTGGCTGTCGGAGGAGCAATGGAGCCTGGCGGAGGGACAGCTGTCGGAGCGGTTGAGTCCTTGCTGACGTCCCCCTGCTTCCGTAAGGGAGCTGAGAGCCGCCGTCGTCACAGGGCTAGCGGGGCGCCATCATTGCCTATCTGGCGGAGCTAACCAGATGGGACATCGGTCTTGTTCTCTGTGGCCCGAGTCGGCTCGGGGTAGAGTGATGATGGCGCTTCCTGTGGACGTGGCGGGCCTGTGCCTTAGGTCGGGCGACGTGGAGGCTCCTCCGAAGCCGAGGTCGAGTCTGTCTTCCATGGCCGAGGCCGAGCCCGAGCTCCTGGGTCGGGCGAGGCGGAGGTTGTTCGGCAGAGGCCAGGGCGGAGTCCAAGCCCTGGGGTCGGGCGAAGCGGAGTTCGTCGTCTTCTGGGGCTGAGCCCGAGTCCGAGCCCTGGGTCGGGCGGAGCGGAGTTCGCCGTCTTCCGGGGCCTTAGCCCGTGTCCGAGCCCTGGGTCGGGCGGAGCGGAGTTCGCCGTCTTCCGGGGCTTTAGCCCGAGTCCGAGCCCTGGGTCAGGCGGAGCGGAGTTCGCCGTCTTCCGGGGCCTTAGCCCGAGTCCGAGCCCTGGGTCGGGCGGAGCGGAGTTCGCCGTCTTCCGGGGCCTTAGCCCGAGTCCGAGCCCTGGGTCGGGCGGAGCGGAGTTCGCCGTCTTCCGGGGCCTTAGCCCGAGAACGAGCCCTGGGTCGGGCGGAGCGGAGTTCGCCGTCTTCCGGGGCTTTAGCCCGAGTCCGAGCCCTGGGTCGGGCGGAGCGGAGTTCGCCGTCTTCCGGGGCCTTAGCCCGAGTCCGAGCCCTGGGTCGGGCGGAGCGGAGTTCGCCGTCTTCCGGGGCCTTAGCCCGAGTCCGAGCCCTGGGTCGAGCGGAGCGGAGTTCGCCGTCTTCCGGGGCTTTAGCCCGAGTCCGAGCCCTGGGTCGGGCGGAGCGGAGTTCGCCGTCTTCCGGGGCTGAGCCCGAGTCCGAGCCCTGGGTCGGGCGGGGCTTCCTATGGCGCCTTTGGCAAGGCCTGACTGCCTGTCAGTCTCTCTCTGTCAAGTGGCACTGCAGTCGGAGTGGCGCAGGCGGCGCTGTCCTTCTGTCAGACCAGTCAGTGGAGCGGCGAAGTGACGGTGGTCACTTCGGCTCTGCCGGAGGGCGCGTGTCAGGATAAAGGTGTCAGGCCACCTTTGCGTTAAATGCTCCTGCGACTCGGTTGGTCGGCGCGGCGATTTAGTCAGGGCTGCTTCTTAGCGAAGGCAAGGCCTCGGGCGAGCCGGAGATGTGTCCGCCGTTAAAAGGGGGGCCTCGGGCGAGACGGAAACCCCTCGGGGTCGGCTGCCCTTGCCCGAGGCTAGGCTCGGGCGAGGCGTGATCGAGTCGCTCGTATGGACTGATCCCTGACTTAATCGCACCCATCAGGCCTCTGCAGCTTTATGCTGATGGGGGTTACCAGCTGAGAATTAGGCGTCTTGAGGGTACCCCTAATTATGGTCCCCGACAGTAGCCCCCGAGCCTCGAAGGGAGTGTTAGCACTCGCTTGGAGGCTTTCGTCGCACTTTTTTGCAAGGGGACCAGCCTTTCTCGGTTGCATTTTGTTCCGGTGGGTGCGCGCGAGCGCACCCGCCGGGTGTAGCCCCCGAGGCCTCGGAGGAGTGGTTTCACTCCTTCGAGGTCTTAATGCCTTGCGTAATGCTTCGGCTGGTCTGGTTGTTCCCTCATGCGAGCAGGCCGTAGCCCGGGTGCACGGTCGGGGCCCAAGTTCTCGGGCTGGTATGTTGACGCTGTCAACGGTTTGGCCGGAGCCGGGTTTGCGAGAGCAGCCCCCGAGCCTCTGCACAGAGCGAGAGGGCGATCAGAGACAGACTCGGCTTTTTTACATACGCCCCTACGTCGCCTTTCCGCAAGGAGGAGGGGGGAGAGCGCCATGTTACCCTCGATGGGCACCGAACATGGTGTCTCCGGTGAGCTACAAGCGGGTAATCCGAGTGGACGTTCGTGCCCCGTTCGTTGGGGGTCGGCTAGGGGCCCAGAGGCACGCCCAAAAGTACCTGCGGGTGATCTGCCGGACCCGGTCCCCTGGCGACGGGGTCCGAGGGCTCGATGCCTCCCTCCGATGGGATTCTGTTACAAGATCGTTCCCGCTGGTCTCGGAAATGTCCTAGGGTACCTCGGGAGCGCAGCCCGAGCCTTGGTTATGTATCGAACGTACCCCTGGTCATCCCTCGCTCGGCGTCTGAGGCGACTGTGAACCCTTCGGGGGCCAGCCTTCGAACCCCTGATCAGTAATGGGCGCGGAGCCCGAGTAGCCTGAGGCGGCCGTGGAACCCTTCGGGGGGCCGGCCTTCGAACCTCTGACCAGTAGTGGGTGTCGGGCCCACGCGATCTGAGGCGGCTGTTGAACCCTTCGGGGGGCCAGCCTTCGAACCTCTGATCAGTAAGGAGGCTCGGAGCCTGGTTCCTTCACGGGGAAGGATCCCTTTCGGGGTATCCCCCTTTCCCGGTCCCTGTCGCAAGAGATAGAGAAAAGAGGAAAAAGGGAAAAGGATACGAAACCGAACGACGCGGCGTACCTTTTTTGGCGCGGTTGTTACGGCGAAGGCGAAGCGTCGCCCGCTGCTCCTGTCAGAAACGCCGCCTGTCCAGCCGCGGAGTTAATGTGACGGGGCAGCCGTTGCGCGTGCGCGAGCCGTTCGAGGAACGGATCACGGGCGCGTTGTCTTCACGCCGTGAGAGGGGGTTCTCTCGCTGCCCCCGGATGGGACGTGAGCTTGGCTGACGACGTGACCGCTGCTCCCGCGCGCCTGCCACCGTCATTACTGCCGGCCCACTTTTGGCCGCGTTGGCCGCCGCGTCAGGCTGGCGCTGCTGGGTCGCGCGCTAGGTCGCCTCGAGTCGCAGTATTGGTTCCGCAATCGAAGAGGCGCGGTGGTGGTGCAGGCGGTGCAATTGCTTGCATGCAGCACCCGGCGCGCCAGTTGCGCGACGCGTGGGCCTGGGCCTCCATGCTGGTGTGTCGGGAGTTGGAGAAGTGCGTCCACTTGGCGCGGTTGCATGCCGCCTGCATGGCTGCCCGCCCCTTTCGCCCGTTGGTCTGGGCAAAAGTGGAGGGTCACTTGTAACCGCTGGGCGGCTGCGTGCACCACGCGCGGCGGTTTGGCTTCTTCTGCTCGGAACCGGTCTGCATGACATGCGGGGTCCAGCCCCCGCGCCGCAGGGGAGGGCTTTGGAGCGTGTCGGAGAAGACTCCGCCCGTGACGGTTGGGGGCGCGCGTAGGGAGAGTTGCCTTTAAAAGGAGGGCGACCCCTTTCGTAAGGCGACCATGTCTCCTCGCTCCCTTATGCGCCGCGCCTTTCCACCTTCCAAGCCCCCGGATGGGGGGAACCCGCCGTCTTTTCGCCTCATCGTTGGAGGAACGCAACTCCGCGGGAGTTGGTACCTTTCAGCCATCGTTCGGCTTCAAGGATTTTCATCATGCAGCCCGGCCGCACCCCTCCACCGGCGGTCACCCAAGATGGTGACCTCCAGCTTGATGGTGGGGGAAAGCGAGCCGGGCTGCGGCCTCTGCCCCTCCCTCAGCCTCAAGGATTTTCATCACCAGGGCTGGGGAGGGGAGTGTGCTGAGTTGAGGTCGGCCCCCGCGTGGGCGGCGGCCCGCTCCTTCACTCAGTGATTGGAGGGAGGAGCGGTTGTCGTCCATGGCGCTGGCATCTGCAGCGTGCCTGGCTTTCGGACGCGAGTGGCTTCGGGGCCGCTCGCGGCGCCGGCGTCTGCCACGGCAGCCGGAATAGGTTCTTCCGCCGGCGTGATAGCCAAGGCTGGCCACAGACCGACCTCCAACTCTACGGCCTTCTGCCCGTCCTTGCCTCACGAGTTTTGGCATGGGCGGGGGCCTCCTGGCAGCAGCATCCGCCCTGAGGTCAGTGCCGCCGCTGTTCGGCCCCCCGGAGCAGAAGTCGTCGTCGTCGCCGCTGCTGGAGCAGGTGACGGCGCGCCGTTCGTCGGTCTTCCGTTGCTCCGCAGGCCTTCCCCCATGGAGTGGGGTTGTTCGTGCCTGCGGAGGGGGGAACCGGAGTTCCGTTTGTAATGGCACTTCGAATGCCAGTGTTTTTGTTCATTACGGCTTTCGGGGCCTGAACATGTATGTAACGTCGGCACGGAGCCGTGTTTTTTCCTCATTTTTGAGCGCTAAGACTCGTCTGTTGATTATCTGAATCGCTTCACCAAGCATGAGTCGCCCCGTGTCAAGGTGACGAGTGAGGTATCCGTATCCCGGAGGCGTAGGAGTCCCTCGGCTCGGTCGGCCTTGCTGTCCGAGGCTCCTCTAGCTTAGTTAAAGAAACCCCTCGGCCGCTCTTCGACGAGCCGAGGCCGGGGGTAGCGATATCAGTATGAACAGAGGCAGAGTTGGCTCGAAAATGAAACCTGGTTGGCCGGAGCCTAGCCGGGTTGTCCGTCGGCGGGACCAATGCCGGAGTTGATCAGCCGAGGCCTCGGACCGGGCTGGCGCCCTTGGAAGATGGTTGGCCGAGGCCCCAGGGGTAACCGGCCAAGCCGCCTGCTCGGGCCGGATTCCCGGAGAAGTCCCTGGCAGCGATTGCCCGGGCGTGGTGATGACGTCATCCTTCGGAGCGGAGAACCTCGGACCGCGTCGCCGTCCGAGGCTAGGTCGGGCCTCGCCGAAGGTGTCGTCGATGCCGAGGGTGTTGCTGCCCCCTTCCAGCGTCAAGACCCGAGCCTGCAGGATCAGATTGTCTTGTAGCGTGTGCCTTGTGCGGCCGCCGAGGCCAGAACACACACCCTCGCTGCGTTGTAAAGCTGCGTCTCTTTTCCTCTTGTTTCGAGTATCTGGACTTTTTGTCGGTAACAGGGATGTTTGTGCGAGCGAGAGTTGCTTCTCGCGGAAGGTGATGAGTGAGGTATCCGTATCCCGGAGGCGTGGGAGTCCCCCGGCTCGGTCGGCCTTGCCGCTTACGCGTACTTTCACCCGTCCATGAGGCCCTGTCACCGACTCGGTCGAGAAGGCTCGAAGGATCGCTTCGGCAGAAGGGCTTCCGAACGTAAAGACTTATTCGATCCGTGGAGCCACTTTATCCGAACGCGAGTTACTTATCGCAGAAGGTGATGAGTGAGGTATCCGTATCCCAGAGGCGTAGGAGTCCCTCGGCTCGGTCAACCTTGGCTGCTTACGTGTACTCCGTCGTTTCCAGGACCCACTTTTCGAAGTAGTCAAAAAGCACGAAAGATATTCTGGTAAAAGAGATCTTTTTTCGAGGAAAATTTTGACGCAGAGGGGGTTTCCCCCCTTTTAGCCCCCGAGGGAGGGTCGGGCTTTGCCGAGGCGAGGCCGACCCTTCCTTGTTGACTAAACTTTGCGTGGGTGCGAGGTATATGAACAACTTGGAAACATCTTAAGGGTAGAAGCGACATAGCTGTTGGATGTTCCAAGCGTTGCCGTAGACCTCGCCTTGACTGTTGGCCAGCTTGTACGTTCCGGGCTTCAGAATTTTAGCGATGACGAATGGCCCCTCCCAGGGGGGCGTGAGCTTGTGCCTCCCTCGGGTGCCTTGCCGCAGCCGAAGCACCAGGTCGCCCACCTGGAGGTTTCGGGGTCGGACCCCTCGGGCGTGGTAGCGTCGTAGGGATTGCTGATACCGCGCCGAGTGTAGTAAGGCCCTGTCCCGAGCCTCTTCCAGCTGGTCCAGTGAGTCTTCTCGGCTAGCTTGATTGCTTTGATCGTCGTAGGCCCTCGTCCTCGGGGAGCCGTATTCCAGGTCAGTGGGCAAGACGGCCTCGGCCCCATAGACCAGGAAGAACGGCGTGAAACCCGTGGCTCGGCTCGGCGTTGTCCTCAGGCTCCAGACCACCGAGGGGAGTTCCTTCATCCATCGCTTGCCGAACTTGTTGAGGTCGTTGTAAATCCGAGGCTTGAGCCCTTGTAGAATCATGCCGTTGGCACGCTCTACTTGCCCATTCGACATGGGATGAGCCACGACAGCCCAGTCCACCCGGATGTGGTGATCCTCGCAAAAATCCAAGAATTTTTTGCTGGTGAACTGGGTGCCGTTGTCGGTGATGATGGAGTTGGGGATCCCGAAGCGATGGATGATGTTGGTGAAGAACGCCACCGCCTGCTCGGACCTGATGCTGTTTAGGGGTCGGACCTCGATCCACTTGGAGAACTTGTCGATGGCGACCAGCAGGTGCGTGTAGCCCCCGGGCGCCTTCTGCAAGGGACCGACGAGGTCCAGACCCCACACAGCAAAGGGCCAGGTGATGGGTATCGTCTGCAGGGCCTGAGCGGGCAGGTGGGTCTGCTTCGCATAGAATTGACACCCTTCGCAGGTGCGGACAATTCTAGTAGCGTCGGCCACCGCCGTTGGCCAGTAAAAGCCTTGCCGGAAAGCATTCCCGACGAGGGCTTGGGGCGCTGCGTGATGGCCGCAAGCCCCCGAGTGTATCTCTTGCAGGAGTTCCTGACCTTCGGCGATGGAGATGCATCGCTGGAGGATGCCCGAGGGACTGCGGTGGTAGAGCTCCTTCCCATCGCCCAGCAGGACGAACGACTTGGCGCGTCGCGCTATCCGCCGAGCCTCGGCTCGGTCGAGGGGCAGCTCCCCTTGGCGGAGATATTGCAGGTACGGGGTCTGCCAATCTCGATCAGGCATGGCCCCGCTCCGCTCCTCCTCGATGTGCAGTGCCTCGCCCTCGGGGGCCGAGGGTACCTCGGGCTGAACCGAGGACGCCTCGGGCTGGATCGAGGATGCCTCGGGCTGGACCGAGGGTGCCTCGGGCTCGGGCGTGTCGTTGATCTTGACGGAGGGCTGATGCAGATCCCGGGAGAAGACGTCCGGGGGAACCGTTGTTCGCCCCGAGGCTATTTTTGCCAGCTCGTCCGCAGTCTCGTTGTAGCGCCGAGCGATGTGGTTAAGCTCGAGCCCGTAGAACTTGTCTTCCAGGCGCCGAACCTCATCGCAGTAGGCCTCCACCTTCGGGTCGCGGCAGTGGGAGTTCTTCATGACTTGGTCGATGACGAGCTGCGAGTCGCCGCGAGCGTCGAGGCGTCGGACCCCTAGCTCGATGGCGATTCACAATCCGTTGATCAGAGCTTCGTACTCAGCCACATTGTTGGACGCCGGGAAATGGAGGCGTAGCACGTAGCGTAGGTGTTTCCCGAGGGGCGAGATGAAGAGCAGGCCCGCGTCGGCTCCCGTCTTCATCAGCGACCCGTCGAAAAACATGGTCCAGAGCTCCGGTTGGATCGGAGCCGTCGGCAGCTGGGTGTCGACCCATTCGGCTACGAAGTCCGCCAATACCTGGGACTTGATGGCCTTCCGGGGCGCGAACGAGATGGTCTCGCCCATGATTTCCACCGCCCACTTTGCGATCCTGCCCGAGGCCTCTCGGCACTGGATGATCTCCCGCAGGGGGAAGGATGACACCACAGTTACCGGGTGAGACTCGAAGTAGTGTCGCAACTTCCGCCTTGTCAGGATCACTGCGTATAGCAGCTTCTGTACTTGTGGGTAGCGAATCTTGGTTTCAGACAGTACCTCGCTGACGAAGTAAACTGGCCTCTGAACGGGCAATGCATGCCCCTCTTCTTGCCTCTCGACCACAATCGCGGCGCTAACCACCTGAGTGGTCGCGGCGATGTAGACCAAGAGGGCTTCTCCATCAGCTGGGGGTACCAAGATAGGCGCCTTGGTGAGGAGCGCCTTCAGGTCCCCGAGAGCTTCCTCGGCCTCAGGGGTCCAAGTGAAGCACTCGGCCTTCCTTAACAGGCGGTATAGAGGCAGACCTCTTTCGCCGAGGCGTGAGATGAACCGGCTCAGGGCCGCGAGACATCCCATGACCCTCTGTACACCTTTTAAGTCCTTGATGGGCCCCATGTTGGTGATGGCTGCGATCTTCTCCGGGTTGGCTTCGATGCCCCGCTCGGAGACGATGAACCCCAAGAGCATGCCTCGAGGCACCCCGAAGACACACTTCTCGGGATTGAGCTTGACGCATTTCGCTTTGAGACACCGGAATGTCACTTCAAGGTCGGAGAGGAGGTTGGAAGCCTTCCTTGTCTTGACTACGATGTCATCGACGTAGGCCTCGACTGTGCGACCGATGTGTTCACCGAACACATGTTCATGCACCGCTGGTACGTCGCGCCCGCATTCCTCAAACCGAACGACATGGTGACATAGCAGTACATGCCGAAGGGCGTGATGAAAGAAGTCGCGAGCTGGTCGGACTCTTTCATCCGGATTTGGTGATACCCTGAGTAGGCATCGAGGAAGGACAGGGTTTCACACCCAGCAGTGGAATCCACGATTTGATCGATGCGAGGTAGAGGGTAGGGAACCTTCGGACATGCTTTGTTGAGACCAGTATAGTCTACACACATCCGCCATTTCCCCCCTTTCTTTCTCACAAGCACAGGGTTGGCAAGCCATTCGGGATGGAATACCTCTTTGACGAACCCTGCCGCCATTAGCTTGTGGATCTCCTCGCCTATCACTCTGCGCTTCTCCTCGTCGAATCGGCGCAGAGGCTGCCTGACGGGTCGGGCTCCGGCCCGAATATCCAGCGAGTGCTCGGCGACATCCCTCGGTATGCCGGGCATGTCCGAGGGACTCCACGCAAAGACGTCGGCGTTTGCGCGGAGAAAGTCAACGAGCACTGCTTCCTATTTGGGGTCGAGCCCGGAACCGATCCGGATCTGCTTGGAGGTGTCGCCACTGGGGTTGAGAGGGACGGCCTTAACCGTCTCCGCTGGCTCGAAGTTGCCGGCGTGTCGCTTCACGTCCGGCACCTCTTTGGAGAGGTTCTCCATGTCGGCAATGAGGGCCTCGGACTCGGCGAGGGCCTCGGCGTACTCCACGCACTCCACGTCGCATTCGAACGCGTGTTTGTACGTGGGGCCGACGGTGATGACCCCGTTGGGGCCCGGCATCTTGAGCTTCAGGTAGGTGTAGTTGGGGACGGCCATGAACTTCGCGTAGCATGGCCTCCCCAGCACCGCGTGGTAGGTTCCTCGGAACCCGACCACCTTGAACGTCAAAATCTCCCTTCGGAAGTTGGAGGGCGTTCCGAAGCAGACGGGAAGGTCGAGCCGTCCGAGGGGCTGGACGCGCTTCCCAGGAATGATCCCGTGGAAGGGCGCAGCGTCTGCTCGGACGGAGGACAGATCGACGCGTAGGAGCCTGAGGGTCTCGGCGTAGATGATGTTGAGGCAGCTGCCCCCATCCATCAGGACCTTGGTGAGCCTGACGTCGCCGACGATGGGGTCGACGACGAGCGGGTATTTCCCCGGGCTCGGCACGTGATCGGGGTGGTCAGCTTGGTCGAAGGTGATGGGCTTGTCGGACCAGTCCAGGTAGACTGGCGCCGCCACCTTCACCGAGCAGACCTCCCGGCGCTCTTGCTTGCGATGCCGAGCCGAGGCATTCGCCGCATGCCCTCCGTAGATCATGAAGCAGTCGCGGACCTCAGGGAACTCTCCTGCTTGGTGGTCTTCCCTTTTGTCGTCGTCGCGGGCCCTGCCACCCTCTGCGGGTGGCCCGGCCTTGTGGAAGTGGCGCCGAAGCGTGACGCACTCCTCGAGGGTGTGCTTGACGGGCCCCTGATGGTAGGGGCACGACTCCTTGAGCATCTTGTCGAAGAGGTTAGCACCTCCGGGGGGCTTCCGAGGGTTCTTGTACTCGGCGGCGGCGACAAGGTCTGCATCGGCGGCGTCGCGTTTCGCTTGCGACTTCTTCTTGCCTTTCTTTTTGGCGCCACGCAGAGTAGACGCCTCGGGGGCCTCTTCCGACGGGCGGCCCTGGGGCTGCTTGTCCTTTCGGAAGAGGGCCTCGACCGCCTCCTGGCTAGAGGCGAACTTGGTGGCGATGTCCATCAGCTCGCTCGCCCTGGTGGGGGTCTTGCGACCCAACTTGCTCACCAGGTCGCGGCAGGTGGTGCCGGCAAGGAACGCGCCGATGACATCTGAGTCGGTGATGTTGGGTAGCTCGGTGCGCTGCTTCGAGAATCGCCGGATGTAGTCCCGAAGAGACTCTCCCGGCTGTTGCCGGCAGCTCCGGAGGTCCCAGGAATTCCCGAGGCGCACGTACGTGCCCTGGAAATTGCTGGCGAAGGCTTGGACCAAATCATCCCAGTTGGAGATCTGCCCCGGAGGCAGGTGCTCCAACCAGGCGCGAGCAGTGTCGGAGAGGAACAGGGGGAGGTTGCGGATGATGAGGTTGTCGTCGTCCGTTCCACCCAGTTGGCAGGCCAGGCGGTAGTCTGCGAGCCACAGTTCCGGTCTCGTTTCCCCCGAGTACTTTATGATAGTAGTCGGGGGTCGGAACCGGGCCGGGAACGGCGCCCGTCGGATGGCCCGACAGAAGGCCTGCGGACCGGGTGGTTCGGGCGAGGGACTCCGATCCTCCCCGCTGTCGTAGCGTCCCCCACGCCTGGGGTGGTAGCCTCGGTGCACCCTTTCGTCGAGGTGAGCCCGACGGTCGTGACGATGGTGCTCGTTGCCGAGGTGGCCCGGGGCCGCAGGCGCGGTGTTGCGCGTGCGCCCGGTGTAGACCGAGGCTTCCCACATGAATCGGGAAGTCGCGGCATGAGGTTCCGAGGGGTATCCCTGCCTTCGGGAGGCAGAGCTCTCGGCCCGTCGGGCCGCAGCGCCTTCCAGAAGATTCTTGAGCTCTCCCTGGATTCGCTGACCCTCGGTGGTTGATGGCTCCGGCATCGCGCGGAGGAGCATCTCCGCGGCCGCCAGGTTCTGACCGACCTCGCTGGATGCGGGTGGCGGCCTGACCCTGACGTCGTTGGCGACGCGGTGCTGGAAACCCTGGGGCAGGTGACGTATTTCTCCGGCCAGGGGCTGGCCCGCCCATACCTGCCCGACGTCCCGGCGGATCGACTCGAGCGCTCCTGCTCCCTCGTCGAGCCTGGCCTGCGCCCCGTGGACTTGCTCGAGCTGTGGGTCGTGACCCCCCGCCGGAACAGGGACCACAGCTAGCTCCCGCGGGATGTCGGCGTGAGGCACCGGCCTAGGGAGATCACCGTCCTCCGGCATGCCGAGGTGGTTGCCTTTGGAGGGATCCCCTAGCTCGACGTGGAAACATTCGCGGCTCGAGCCGCAGTCCTCGTCGTCAAGGCTGCGGCTACCGTCGGAACAGTCGGAGAGGCAGTAGTCCCATGCGGTCATAAAGTCCCGCATGGCACTAGGGTTGCCAAACCCAGAGAAATCCCGACAGATGATGGGATCGTCATCTTCCTCGGACCCAGAGGGTCCGTAGGTCGAGACGTCCGTCAATCAGTCCCAAGGCGACCGCATACGAAACCCCAGCGGGGTTGCACTCGCCTCAACGAGAGCGCCCGCCAAAGCGAGGTCGCTAGGCGGGTTGAGGCCGAGTCGAAATGACGTAGGATGGGAATCAGTCAGTACCTTTTGATCGACGAGGAGCGACATAGTCACGTCGGGGACTGATTGCGCCGTCGTCTTAGGTACGAGGGCGACGTCCTGCAGGCCCTCCGCGAGCGCGCTGGCGTCGTCCACTTGCTCGGGATTGGCGTGTCGCGGGGGGACGGCTCTCGCCTTCGTCTCAGACGCGAAGTCGACGCCCGACGCGCCCCCAGTTGGGGCGCTGGGGACGTCGATTCGCTCGACAGCCGACGAAGCGCTGCCTCCCGCTCGGCCTTGGTTGCCCCGCCTCCTCCTCCGTTGGCGGGGGAGAGGACGGGGCGAGCTCGAATGTCGTTCTTCCACCATGCGGGGAAGATGTCGTCGATTCCGCCGCCGGCGGGCGGGTTGTCGGCCGCCATTGTCGTCGTCGCGCGGCGGTGGAAGGAGTATCATGTCGTAGCTGCCGTCGAGGGACATGAACTCAAGACTCCCGAAACGGAGCACCGTCCCGGGTTGGAGAGGTTGTTGGAGACTGCCCATCTGGAGCTTGACGGGAAACTGCTCGTCAACACGCAGCGTGCCCCTACCTGGCGCGCCAACTGTCGGCGTCTCGAGACCGGGGGGTCCCTAAGGCCGACGAGTGAGTGTGCCGCGTGCCCCAGCCCAGATGGGTCGAGCGCGTGGGCGAGCGCGAAGGGGGGAAGCGAGGTGGCCGGAGACGGGCGTGAGAGAGGTGGAAATCCCGCGGCCTTCGTGTTCGTCCCGCGCCCAGGTCGGGTGCGCTTGCAGTAGGGGGTTACAAGCGTCCACGCGGGTGAGGGAAGCGAGCGGCCCCAAGAGAGCGCCTGCCCCGTCCTCGTCCCCGCGCGGCCAACCTTCTCTAAGAAGGCCCTGGTCCTTCCTTTTATAGGCGTAAGGAGAGGATCCAGGTGTACAATGGGGGTGTAGCAGAGTGCTACGTGTCTAGCGGGGGAGAGCTAGCGCCCTAAGTACATGTCAATGTGGCAGCCGGAGAGATCTTGGCACCCTGCTGGTGTGATGTCGTGGCTGTCGGAGGAGCAATGGAGCCTGGCGGAGGGACAGCTGTCGGAGCGGTTGAGTCCTTGCTGACGTCCCCCTGCTTCCGTAAGGGAGCTGAGAGCCGCCGTCGTCACAGGGCTAGCGGGGCGCCATCATTGCCTATCTGGCGGAGCTAGCCAGATGGGACACCGGTCTTATTCTCTGTGGCCCGAGTCGGCTCGGGGTAGAGTGATGATGGCGCTTCCTATGGACGTGGCGGGCCTGTGCCTTAGGTCGGGCGACGTGGAGGCTCCTCCGAAGCCGAGGTCGAGTCTGTCTTCCATGGCCGAGGCCGAGCCCGAGCTCCTGGGTCGGGCGAGGCGGAGGTTGTTCGGCAGAGGCCAGGGCGGAGTCCGAGCCCTGGGGTCGGGCGAAGCGGAGTTCGTCGTCTTCTGGGGCTGAGCCCGAGTCCGAGCCCTGGGTCGGGCGAAGCGGAGTTCGCCGTCTTCCGGGGCCTTAGCCCATGTCCGAGCCCTGGGTCGGGCGGAGCGGAGTTCGCCGTCTTTCGGGGCTTTAGCCCGAGTCCGAGCCCTGGGTCGGGCGGAGCGGAGTTCGCCGTCTTCCGGGGCCTTAGCCCGAGTCCGAGCCCTGGGTCGGGCGGAGCGGAGTTCGCCGTCTTCCGGGGCCTTAGCCCGAGTCCGAGCCCTGGGTCGGGCGGAGCGGAGTTCGCCGTCTTCCGGGGCCTTAGCCCGAGTCTGAGCCCTGGGTCGGGCGGAGCGGAGTTCGCCGTCTTCCGGGGCTTTAGCCCGAGTCCGAGCCCTGGGTCGGGCGGAGCGGAGTTCGCCGTCTTCCGGGGCCTTAGCCCGAGTACGAGCCCTGGGTCGGGCGGAGCGGAGTTCGCTGTCTTCCGGGGCCTTAGCCCGAGTCCGAGCCCTGGGTCGGGCGGAGCGGAGTTCGCCGTCTTCCGGGGCTTTAGCCCGAGTCCGAGCCCTGGGTCGGGCGGAGCGGAGTTCGCCGTCTTCCGGGGCTGAGCCCGAGTCCGAGCCCTGGGTCGGGCGGAGCTTCCTATGGCGCCTTTGGCAAGGCCTGACTGCCTGTCAGTCTCTCTCTGTCAAGTGGCACTGCAGTCGGAGTGGCGCAGGCGGCGCTGTCCTTCTGTCAGACCAGTCAGTGGAGCGGTGAAGTGACGGTGGTCACTTCGGCTCTGCCAGAGGGCGCGTGTCAGGATAAAGGTGTCAGGCCACCTTTGCGTTAAATGCTCCTGCGACTCGGTCGATCGGCGCGGCGATTTAGTCAGGGCTGCTTCTTAGCGAAGGCAAGGCCTCGGGCGAGCCAGAGATGTGTCCGCCGTTAAAAGGGGGGGCCTCGGGCGAGACGGAAACCCCTGGGGGTCGGCTGCCCTTGCCCGAGGCTAGGCTCGGGCGAGGCGTGATCGAGTCGCTCGTATGGACTGATCCCTGACTTAATCGCACCCATCAGGCCTCTGCAGCTTTATGCTGATGGGGGTTACCAGCTGAGAATTAGGCGTCTTGAGGGTACCCCTAATTATGGTCCCCGACAATGTCGTAGAAGGCTTAACAACTATTTGATGACCATGTAATGTGCTATGTGGCATTATTCTAGTGTTGCTACTTTATCCAATTATCCATGGTGTTATTGAATGGATGATTGAATGATGCTAGAAATTTTGTAATTGTATTTAGATGGATATACTTGATGTTTGTATAATGTATTATTTTGATAGTTGTTTAATATTTGTGGGTACGGGTGACCAATACCCACATGGGTATGGGTATGAGGTTAAATCCATACCCACAGTGGATATGGGTGACCCGACAAAGTTATTTTTTTGTCATGGGTATGGGATAGTAATACCTGATGGGTATTTACCAATTGCCATCTCTAATTATAATTTAAGTGGGGACGGGGATCCTGACGGGGATTTATCCCCGGGGGAACGTGGATGGGGAAGAAATTTTCCTCCGCAAGCGTTCGTGGGGATCCTTGCGGGAAAATGTTTTCGTCGTTGGTACGGGGACGGGGAGCTAAAATCCAACGGGGAATTCCCCATTGCCATCCCTGTCAGGGGTGGTAGCTGCCACCTATTCCCTCCGTCCCAATTTATAATTTGTTTGACTTTTTGTGTCATATTTGATCGATTCATCCTATTCAAAATTTATAGGAAAATGAAAAATTTAAAGCCACATTTAAAGTATATTATATGCTAAATAATATCACAACAAAAATTAACAATAATAATGATTTTTTTGAATAAGACAAACCAGTTAAACTTAGGGTAATAATCAAACTAATTATAATTTTTTTGAACGTAATGGCAGGATCTCTACGTTTCCATTAAGAAGAAGATCAGAATTGACCCAGTTTTAAGGAAAACCGGGCCCAAAACCTACACAGGGAACCCAAACAACACAAGTAGCGTCAACCCCACACACAAAGCACATCCAGAGTCATCGTTGCCGAGCTCAATACAAGGTACGAGCAGATCCGACTTCAACAGACGGGCCACACACGACCAAAAGAACATGATGATGCCTACACCTTAAACCTGGCACAGAAGGAGGATCATGATGCGCCATCGTTGCCATGCCTCAACACACCCACACTCTAGGCAACTCCGATTCTTCACTAGCGATCTTGATCCAACACCCACCTCCGGCTTTTGCCCTACCTCCAAAACAATCCAGACCAAAGGAAGGGGGGTTCACCTCATGTCATCGTTGCTGAGCCACTTCCCCTAACGTGACAGCTTCGACTTCACGTTGCAAACCCCACCTCCACCCATAATACAGATGTTGCGAAGCGAAAGCATCAACCAAAGGCAACACCGAGGCGAGACGAGTGCAAACGTGACACCTTCAGGAAAGGAGTGATGTTCAGGACGCCACCGTCACATGTCCAAGATGGACTAGGATTTTGCCCATGAAAGACAGAGCAATGCGACGTCCTCAACAGGGGGAAGTGGCGCCCGTGGGTGTCACCATCACCGAGACTTTCGCCCAAGATGGCCTCCATCACTCGAAAGGCCAGGACCTTAGGCCAAAGCAAGCAGCCACCACCGTCTCCATCGCCCTGGCTTCCACGCAAACCCCTCTAGAGGGGCACCAACGCGTCGGCTACCACAGCAGCCGTAGGGCTACGTCGGCAGACATCCCCACCTCCTAGGCACATGGAAACAGGAACACCTTGCTGTGTGCGCCACACGCGTTGCCACTGAAACCGCGTTGAGAGCATCACCTTTGCAACTATCACTCGCATGTAGCATGCTCCCAGCTCCAACCTCTCCAGACCGCCACAACCAAAAACGAGCAAAGACAATGACACCCAGCCACTGCAGCGGCTGATGCAGCCTGTCGCCGTCATCACCACGCTAGCCACAGTGGCCGCTGTGCCGGCCGCGAAGGCCGACAGACCCTTGCCGTCCCCAGAAGGCCAAAAGGCACCGACACACAAATTCGCTCGTGCCCCTAATCTCGATCGCCTGCCAGCGTCACGAGAGGTGCACCACCATGTCCTGCACGCCCGCCAAGGTCAGCTTACCTCCGCACCCCTAGCTATAACCATCGTCGTCATGAAGCTTGCCACAATTGCTCGTCGACGCACCGCATAACATCCCTCAGATCCTTGCGAGGGGGCACTGGATCCGCCACAAGGGCCCGTGGATCTGGCCGACGGAGTGTCGAAGGAGCCCCTAGGGCCGTCAGGGAAGAATGACGCCACCTCCCGCATGGCACGGTCGCCTCCTGACCGAGATGCCCTGCCGCCGCCCTCCTTGCTGGTAGTGGGCTTTCGGTCCCTAGCTCAGGCGACAGCGAGGCAAAGGAGGAGGGAGGACGCCCAGAGGCGGCGTGGCGAGGGCACCCCTGAGCCGCCTGCGAGAGCGACGCGGGGGAGGAGCTCACCTCCCTCTGTTTCCGTCAAAACGAAGCCCATCTCTGTTCAGCCAACTAATTATAAATTGGAACGTGAGAATATTAACCTATAGGGTTGTAGCTATCCACATGTTGCGAAAGGTTATGTGGATGGTGGTAGAGATTGCAACCATACGAAAATAGAAATAGTCGGGTGGTCTTAATTTGGAATGTGGTCCATCCAAAGCTAGGTTTTTTTGCACAAGGTTGTTGGCCTTAAACCTTCACATGGGGCAGTCAATGGTAGGGTAGGGTGACTGTTGGCGATCGAGAAATGTGAGATTATTGATCATTCTTAGACGTACGTGACATGAGAGGAGAGAGGTGAAAGGAGGCTTGGACCTCTCAGCTCTGCATATCTGACTAGTCTATGTCGTTCGTGGGCTTTGTCTTAAGTCACTACCGGAATCTAGCTCTTTGTCGAGTACTCGGTGCTTTGCCAAGTGCTTTCTATCGAGCACTCGGCAAAGTTACACTCTCGATAACGAATGTGTTTACCGAGAGCAGGATTTTTCGCGTTACATGCCGGTGGAAATCAAACCTTCCAACCTCACCCATCACATATATGCATCTCTACTACTCTACCTATCACTAACTTTATGTCTGTATTGTAGTTTTATTGCCCATATATTAGAACAACCCGAGTATAAATTGACTATTTTGAGCCTGTAAACAACTTTAAACGGAAAAGTTATCAACTACAAAGTTGAATAACTTTTAAAGTTCTACAACTTTTATTTTGGTACCTTTTCCATCCGAGGCCGTTTGCAAAATTTGCATTTTAAATTTGACAAATTCAAATCTAATTATTGAGAGACAAAATGATTTTCAATAAAAAGTTATCAACTACAAACTTTCATACTTTTAAAGATCTACAAGTTTTATTTTGGTGGGTTTTCAATACAAGGTCATTTTAAAATCTCAAAAAATCCAGAATAAAAATAATTTGTAGTGGCGGTTTCCATTCTTCAGAAAACCGCATGTAGAAATCGATTTCTACTGGCGTTTTTATAAGAAATCGACCTATAAAATCATGCATTTCTACATGTGGTTTTCTTAAAACAACCGCCTATACAAATGCATGATTTCTACAAGTGGTTTTAAGAAAATCGACTGTAAAATGTGTTTTCACAGGCGGTTCTTAAGTCAGAACGACCAATTTCATTTTATTGGCACTCGATTACCAAAACCTCTTGTAAAAATTATATCCTAGCCCAGGCGTAGAACTATTTTCTACTAGTGACCATGACAATTCTAGTATAATAAATACTTAAAACTATTTTCTCAAATATAAATGTGTAAAGTAAAAAAAGATATTAGGAATTCCTCGATGTTTTGTTGAGGAGAGTTGGCACTCGCCATTAGTCCTTGTTAGAGCACCCCCACAAGTATGTCACTTCCCCTTGGTGCGTGCATAGACAAAGTATTCACTATGAGCTGGTTCTTTGCTGCTCCGGCACGATGAACCACCCACAACTTTGTACAAGTTTAAGTTGTGTCACCCACATGCTCTTCAGGTCATCACAACACTACCGATCACCACCAAACCATATAGGTGATGTTTATCACTAAGAATAATAAACACAAACTTCTCACTTGATCTGATCACGGCTAATGAGAATGTCGTGTGCATACTAGCCACTCTTACTATGCTAATAAGGTTGTTAATCAAGTGATTACAAAATTTCAAGTTTCTCACTAAGTAAGGTTGTCGATCAAGTGATTATAAACTTTCAAGTTTCTCACTAGGAAGGCTCTTCCTCAATGTGTTTCTTCATTTGTAGAATGAACAAGTGAGCTTGAACGGACAAGTTGGGGTATATTTATAACCCCAAATCGACCAATTAGTCGTTATAGTAACTTTGGGCAACATCTATGAGCGTTGACCATCCGATGCCTAAGCGTTTGACAAAGCTCGATGGACTCAGGGTCAAGTCAAATTTGCTCATGTATACTTTGACTTAACTTACATAAATAAACATGTATCTTAAGTGATATCTAAGAGGGTCAGTGCAAAAAATACAAAATACGTATCTTGGTGAAGGAAGATCTCTAGCACGGTTCTCTAAGTCTAAGATACGATTTCACCCATACAACCCACATAAATGAGTCTTGTCTTGAGGGGTTCTAGTGAATAAGATATAATACTTAAATACATTGGGTTGCATGAACCAGAGTTTTAGGTGCATCTAATGCTTGAAGAACCGTAACATAGTATCTAGTTTGTACATGTTCTTAGGACATGTATAATCCAAAGACCCTAAATCGATTTTCCATGTAGAAAAGATAGCTAAGAAACTCTATGAAACAACTCTGAGCTTTTGGATCATAGATACAATTAAGAAACAATATGTATGGGGAGTCATGTAAGAGACAGTTTTTTCGCGAAGAGTCTGACCCCTGTGTTTTTTCATTTAACCCCTAAAGACTCCTCGAGAGACCTCATATTAAATAGGCTTGCTAGATGATGCCTTTGCAGCATCTCCATCCAAGTTAACTTTGAGTGTGCTTTGGAGGTAGCTCATGGCGTGTTAGTTGCACCTGCATGGCTAAGGCTATCCGCAGCGGTGCTCCCTAAATTTTTCTCCCTATATCACTTTTTTGTGTTACATCGCCAACATTTCGTTCCCTACTTTTTCATCTCCCATAGCGGTTTCCTCTAAATCCTCCCTATACCCCACTACAACCATAAAATATCATTTTCATTACCTACTTTTTATCCACTATCATTTTTTCATCTACTAACAATTATTAGTGGACCCACGGCTACAATACCAAACAGTTCCAACCATGGCAACCCCGAGGGCAGGGCAACATCCATAATGAGTAGGGCTGGACGAAATACTCGTGGCTCGCTGGCTCGCTCGGTTCGTGGTCAGCTCGGCTCGGCTCGGATCGGCTCATTTGAATTTTTTCACGAGCTGAGCTAACATCCTAGCTCGGTTTGTTAATGAGCCAGCTCGGTTCGTTAACGAGCCAGCTCGCGAGCTAAACGAGCTACCATATTCCAGCAAAACGAAACTATATGCATATCATTTACAAAATAATTGATGAACATGTTATATATATGTGAGGTGTTTATGGCCTATGAATTAAACTAATGATTAATGAACTATGTCTATGTGTTAATTTGGTTTATGCAAATATAATTATGGGTTAAACTGATGAGCATGTATGTGAATTGTGAATTAATGAGTGATGAATTGTGCTAATTTGGTGTTATATTGACGTGGTTTGTGAAACTATGAGTATAATTATTATTTTCTATTGTTAAATTAGTTTGAAATTAACTAAAAAATAATTATTATATACATTTTATTTTTTTTCTGCTCTGGCTCGCGAGCTAAACGAGCCAGCTCGAGCTCGTAAACGAGCCGAGCCGAGCTGACTCTGTGGCTCGTTACCTTAACGAGCCGAGCCGAGCTGGCTCGTTAGCTTAACGAGCCAGCTCGAACTCGGACGAGCCGAGCCGAGCTGGCTCGTTATCCACCCCTAATAATGAGTGCGATTAGACAGTTCCAACCATGTCCCGTCAAATGACATTATCCTCTTTGATTTGGTCTTAACAGCTTCTTAATTAAAAAAGGTTTCCGTGAATGGAGATCGAGTAAACAAACGTGCCCATATCTTTGGCACACTTCGCCATATTGGATCGAGCTTGCATTATATTGAGCTGTCTGGCGTATCGTAAGCTGTGTATGTACGGATAATTAAGCTGTGGGGCGTCGGATTCAAAGTAGAAATTTGAATTGATTCTCAGCGAATCCTGCCTCAGGACTTGTTTGATGCTGGCTGACGCACTGGTAAGTCGTATCCACACATACTATTATACTATTGGTCACTTGTTTTCAAAAGTTACGAATCAAGAACAAGGCAACACAAATATTAATGGTTAAAGACCTTCGTCCTTTATCACATTATCTCCCTTATAATATAATGATTTTCGGACGAAGGTAAAAAAGGACATATATTCTTTATCTCAATATACAGAGATAAATATGATTGTATAAAACATAGAGAAAGCATTAGTAATCATTTTAAAATCATTAGATTACTCATAATATCATCATATATTTATGAACAAACATCAATAGTATTAAATTACATTTGTACCTTCGGCTTGACAGAAGGTAAAGATACAAGAGTGATGTGCAAATGATTAAAGTCAACGTGAACATTACGGGGGTACTGTTCACCTATTTATAGGCACGGGACACAGTCCGGATAAAATTACATTTGTGTCATTGATAACTAATTATAACTATGACACAAATTATCAGAGACTAATTGGTCTTTTTCTCTTTAAGTCGGTGCTGCCCTTCGTCTCAAGCGTGTCATCATGCCGAAGCTCCCTCGATTGTAGCTTCGGCATATACCTTCATGTTGTGCCTGCTTGTATATCATCTTGCCGAAGGTGTTTTTGCTGAGAGAACCTTCGGCGAAGAAGAAGGCCCCCAACATTAGCCCCTTCGCGGTGCTAGATCGTTTTTCGTAACGAGCTCGATCCACGAAAAACTCGAAGGCTTTGGAATGCCGAAGGTCCGAAAAACACCTTCCCTGAGCTCGTTGCCGAGAAACGATTATAATATTCCAAGCGTCGAGTGGTCCACCGTTCAGCGAGTGCAGGCGATCTGGCGGTTCGCCTTCCCACCTGCAGCACTATATAAACAGACAGGTTGGTGAAAAGTTACCACAACAATCATTGCCATTGCATTGTTGTGCTGTTAAAAAGTTTAACCTTAGCCGAAGCTTTCTGCACCGCGCTTTCAAGCGAAAACTTCGTCGTTTAAGGTTAACTTCGTCAAACGGGTTAGCTTCGTCAGAAAAAATCATCAAAAATGGCCAGAGTGTGATCAACTGCAAGAGTGTCTCGTGAGGGAGAAGAAATCGAGGCCACTGAAACAGCACCAATTTCAGAAGTAATGGAACGATCAGGTCTAGTTGTGACAGAGGGAGTTGTTGAAGAAGGTGCTCCTGATGTCGAAGCTGAGCAAACTATTGCTGAAGAAGAAAATGTTGATGAGAGCGAAGAAGATTATAGTATTTTGATCCCAACAAAGCCCATTCACTTAGATTTTGAGAAATCTACTGTATCTGAAGACGACATGCCTATGATGATGAAGCTGGGCTATTTTGGAGAAGCTGAAAGCAAACTTGTCCGATTTGCCGAAGAAGAAACTACCCCAGAGCCGAAGAAGGATGAAGTTGTGGTTTTCAAGAGCTTCTTCAGAGCAGGACTGCGATTTCCTCTAAACGAGATGATAGGGGAAGTCTTAAAGAACTTCGAAATATATCTTCATCAGCTGACTCCTAATGCCATTGTTAGGCTCAGTGTTTTTATCTAGGCCCTCCGAAGCCAAGGGATGAGCTCAGATGCTGAAGCTTTCTGCCGAGTGCACGAGCTGCACTATCAGACGAAGGCCAGAGCAGATGGCCTTCACGAATATTTTGGATGTTACAATTTTGCGTATCGAAAAGATACGAAGGCGCCAGTCCTCTGCTACTGCACAAAGTGGCCAACCGACTGGAAAAATGAATGGTTTTACATGAAGGCTGATGATAAAAGGAGAGAAAAGTTGATGACAATGGTCATGAGTCCGTTGTCTTTGAACTTTAGAATGACTAGGCCCCTATGTAACATGCAACTCGGGTCTCCATGTCAATTGGCCAAAGTAGAGTTCAGAGTGGTGGCTGAGCAAATCAGTACCAGGGACCTGGTGCAGGAATACCTGGCCAACCGGACGTATCCAACGTTAAGTGGCTGGGGAATGCCTAAGATGAAAGAAACGAAGAAGAAGCATGAACTTGTTCGACTAGCTTATCGTTTCAAGTTTGAAAAACAATTCAAGGAATGGCTGGACATGATTGAAACTATGTGCAATGAAATACTTGGGAATTGTACTAAGAAAGAAGATCAATTGATGACAGCAGCCTTCAGCACCCGGCCAAAACAAAGGTTAAACCGGGTAATGGATGCTTTGAAATTTGAAAATCCTGATTATGAGAAGCTTTACGGAGGCGGCGAAGGGGTTAAAAGGAAAAGAATTGTCAGCATTCTGAGCAGGCAAGCTGCTAGAATGGTAAAGGAGGATGAAAAGGCTTCGAAGAAAAGAAAATCCACTCCTGAGACGAAGACGGTAGCTTCGAAGAAGAGGAAGGCTGAAAGCCTAGAGCCGAAAATAACCGAGGCAACAGAGGAGATTTCTTCGACGCCTCATGCTGCCAAAATAACGGAAATCTTAAACGTAATGACTGAATCTTTACCCATCAAGCTGCTAAGTCCTCTGGGGCCAGAACTGACGAAACTTTTACAGAAGAAGGATGAGCCTTCGGCTACAAAAGAAGAAGGCTGATGGGCAGAAGAAACGAATAATCGTTACTGTCATGCAAGCCATTGAACGGATGCCACCGTTGGCCTCGGCATCCAAAATGGCACCTATTGCAAGCGCCGAGGCCACTGCCAAAGCCGATACCTCTGTCGAGGCTGTAGCTGCTGCCGAAGCTGCCAACCTTGAGAGTAAACTGTCTGGGATTGATAAAGTGCTCTCGGATATGGTTGCGGAAGAGACTGTTGCGGCTGCAGAGAAGGTCATGGCCACAGTGCCTGACAAAGGGAAAAAATTGTCGATGCTGCTTCGAAAGAAAAAGACTTCGACCTTCGGAACCTGGTCGGGCAAGAATTATCCGAGGCCGAAAAGAAGGAGCTACAAGAATATGGGATATTTTGTGGCTACCAGCTAGGAGCTATGCTCTTTGGTGGAATCGATGAAGGGGCCTTACGATGTATTCGAGACCGCGCCTGGGGCAAAGATAATCGACACTCTATCGAAGAGTGTCGGTTTCCCGAAGCTTGAAGCTAATATCAGCGGCTACCAGCAACAACATATCATCGACAGTTTGTTCTATTCCAATTTCAAGGTAAAATTCCTTTGCTAGGTTTCTTTTATTTTTGTGATGAAGCAAAGTTTTCTGATGTCGGCTTATTTCTACAGAGTATGCTGCTAAGCAAAGCATTGAGAATGCAACAAGACCTCGAAGACAAGAAAAATGAAATCATAATCGAGGGCTTGGAAAATAAAATTAAAGAAAGACTTCCTACTTTAGGCAACGGAGGGTTCCCTCATGGAGCTTCAAACTGAAAATGCCAGACTAAATGAGGAACTTCTCCAGGCTTGAGAGCACCTAGAGGGGGTGAATAGGTGATCCTGTAAAATCAAACACTAAATCGCCACAAATTTGATTATAAGGATGTTAGTGTGAGTTAATCAAGTTTATGGAGCGAGCTCTTGCAAGCACAAGCAATCACAGAGAGGAGCAACACAAGAGACATGCGATTTTTATCCCGTGGTTCGGCAAAGTAACACTTGCCTACTTCCATGTTGTGGCGTCCCAATGGACGAGGGTTGCACTCAACCCCTTTCAAGTGATCCGATGATCAACTTGAATACCACGGTCTTTCCTTTGAGATCTTTTCCCGTTTGTGAGGAATCTCCACAAGTTGGAGCCTCTCGCCCTTACAAAGTTTTGATCACAAGAAGCACAAGAGTAAGGGAGGGAAAACAACACACACAAGATTCAATCCGCAGCACACACATGCACACAAGCCAAGACTTGAGCTCAAAGCACAGCACAGGGAGTTCACGACTCGAATGGAGCTCAAATCACTAACACAACGAATCAAATGCGTGGAGGCGGAGTCTGGATGTCTTAGTATGCTTAGAGAATGCTTGGTGTACTGCTCCATGCGCCTAGGGGTCCTTTTATAGCCCCAAGGCAGCTAGGAGCCGTTGGACATCAATTTGGTAGGAAATTCTTGCCTTCTGTCGAGTGGTGCACCGGACAGTCCGGTGCACCACCGGACAGCCACAGTAGCAGTCCAGTGCGCGATCTCCTTCCATACCGGGCGCAGCCGACTGTTGGGCCTCGAGACCGGTTGGCGCACCGGACAGTCCGGTGTGCCCAACCGACCGTTGGCGCGGGCCACGTGTCGCGCATTGATCGTGCGGCCGACCGTTGGGCGCTGGAGCCGTTGGCTCAGCGGACAGTCCGGTGCACCACCGGACAGTCCGGTGATTTATAGCCACGTCGCCTTCTCTTTTCCTGAGAGCGCCCAGTTGACGCCAAGCCAGCTTGGGGTACCGGACACTGTCCGGTGCACCACCGGACAGTCCAGTGTGCCAGGGTCGAGCTGGTGTTGGCTGTACTTAGCCAACTCTTCTCTAATTCAAATCTTCTTTTCTTGGCACTGTTTCTAGCACTTAGATATACAATATTAGTACTCAAAAAACAATTCACTAAGTCTAGAGACATACCTTGTCCTTTGATTTGCACTTCTCACTTATTTAGCACATAAGAACTTAATCAATATGTGTTGGACATTTAATCACCAAAACATTATAGAAATGGTCCATGGGCACATTTCCCTTTCAATCTCTCCCTTTTTGGTGATTTATGCCAACACATCAAAAAGCAACAAGAGAAGTGCAACATCAATGCAAATGAAGACCAAATTCTCTTTACTTAGGATTTGGCATATTTGGATCATTCTTTGCCACCACTTGGTTTGTTTTTGCAAATCAATTCTTTTTCCTATCTCTAAGTCAAACACACTTGTTTGTGCAAATCGAGAGATATTCCAAGAGTAAAATTGATCAAGTGCCAAAAACTCCCCCTTTTCCCATAATCAAAATTCTCCCCCATAAGAGACCAAATTTTGCAATAAGAGTATTTTGACAAATAAACAAATTCTAACTCCTCTATTTTCAAAATTCACAAGTGATCCTCTATTTTCAAGATTCACAAGTGGTTGGCTGATCCTTTTTGCTTTGGCCTTAATTTCTCCCCCTTTGGCATTAAGCACCAAAACGGGATCATTCTTCGCCCTTTAACGCCATTGCCTCACCAAAATGTCAATTACGAGCAAAAAGGCAATGAGAACACAAGTATGAACTTGGAATTAAATAAACTAATACCGGAGTGCAGTGGAAGTCTTTTAGTCGTCCAAGTTCACTTTCCCTTTCAATGTAGCTTTGAGACTACATCAAGTGCACTCAACCAAACAAGTTAGTCTCAAATAGGTCAAGTAGTAGCACATCTCCCCCTAAATATGTGCATCATTTGCATATGGACTTATGAGGTCCGGGGATGACTTGTACAACTTGAGCACCATAAATATACAACGAATAATGTAAATGCTCAAAGTAACATGATCGAAGGCATAGTCTGCATGTATGCTATAGATCAATCCAAGTTACGCGAATCTAAGACATTTAGCTCACTACGCAACCTGCAAAATGTTTTCTCATCCAACGGCTTGGTGAAGATTTAGGCTAGCTGGTTCTCGGTGCTAATATGATAAATATCGATATCTCGCTTTTGCTGGTGGTCTCTCAGGAAGTGATGCTGGATGTCTATGTGCTTAGTGCGGCTGTGTTCAACAGGATTATCCGCCAAGCGGATCGCACTCTCATTGTCACATAGGAGTGGGACTTTGCTCAGATTGTAGCCAAAGTCCCGGAGGGTTTGCCTCATCCAAAGTAGTTGCGCGCAACACTGTCCTACGGCAACGTACTCGGCCTCAGCGGTGGATAGGGCAACAGATGTTTGTTTCTTGGAACTCCAGGACACCAGGGACCTTCCTAGAAATTGACATGTCCCTGATGTGCTCTTCCTATCAACCTTGCACCCTGCATAATCATAGTCTGCGTATCCAATCAAGTCAAAGGTAGACCCCTTTGGGTACCAGATCCCGAAGCAAGGTGTAGAAACTAAATACCTAAGAATTCGCTTAACGGCCACAAGGTGACATTCCTTCCGGTCGGATTGAAATCTAGCACACATGCATACACTAAGCATAATGTCTGGTCTACTAGCATAATGATAAAGTAATGAACCTATCATTGACAGGTATGCCTTTTGATCAACGGACTTACCTCCTTTGTTGAGGTCAAGATGTCCGTCAGTTCCCATCGGTGTCTTTGTGGGCTTGGCGTCCTTCATCCCAAACCTCTTGAGAAGATCTTGAGTGTACTTCGTTTGGGAGATGAAAGTGCCATCCTTGAGTTGCTTCACTTGGAATCCAAGAAAGTAAGTCAACTCGCCCATCATCGACATCTCGAACTTTTGCATCATCACCCTGCTAAACTCCTCACAAGACTTTTGATTAGTAGAACCAAATATTATGTCATCGACATAAATTTGGCAAACAAAAAGATCACCATTGCATGTCTTTGTGAAAAGAGTGGGATCGGCTTTCCCGACCTTGAAAGCATTAGAAATAAGGAAATCTCTAAGGCATTCATACCATGCTCTTGGGGCTTGCTTAAGTCCATAGAGCGCCTTAGAGAGCTTATATACATGGTCGGGATACCTGTCATCCTCAAAGCTAGGGGGTTGTTCCACGTATACCTCCTCCTTCATTGGCCGATTGAGGAAAGCGCTCTTCACGTCCATTTGAAACAGCCTAAAAGAATGGTGAGCGACATAGGCTAACAAAATTCTAATTGACTCTAGCCTAGCCACAGGAGCAAAGGTCTCCTCTAAATCCAAACCTACGACTTGGGCATAACCTTTTGCCACAAGTCGAGCCTTGTTTCTTGTCACCACCCCGTGCTCGTCTTGCTTATTGCGGAACACCCACTTGGTTCCCACAACGTTTTGCTTTGGACATGGCACCAGGCTCTAAACTTCATTTCTTTTGAAGTTGTTGAGCTCTTCTTGCATGGCCAACACCCAGTCCGGATCCTGCAAGGCCTCTTCTACCCTGAAAGGCTCAATAGAAGAGACAAACGAGTAATGCTCACAAAAAGTAGCTAATCGTGAGCGAGTGGTTACTCCCTTGCTGATGTCACCCAAAATCTGGTCGACGGGGTGATGTCTTTGGATTGACGCCCGAACTTGTGTTGGAGGGACCCGTGGTGCTTCTTCCTCCATAACATGTTCTTCCTGTGCTCCCCCTTGATCACCCTCTTCTTCTTGAGGTACCTGTCCATCATCTTGAGTTGGGGGATGCACCAGTGTTGAGGAAGAAGGCTGATCTTGTTCCTGTAGTTCCTGTGGTCGCACATCACCTAACGCCATTGTGCGCATTTCGGCCGTTGGAACTTCATCTTCATCTATGTCATCAAGATCAACTTGCTCTCTTGGAGAGCCATTAGTCTCATCAAATACAACATCGCTAGAGACTTCAACTAATCCAAATGATTTGTTGAAGACCCTATATGCCTTTGTATTTGAGTCATATCCCAGTAAAAACCCTTCTACAGCCTTGGGAGCAAACTTAGAATGTCTACCTTTCTTCACCAGAATGTAGCATTTGCTTCCAAATACACAAAAGTAAGAGACATTGGGTTTGTTACCGGTAAGAAGTTCGTAGGAGGTCTTCTTAAGGAGGCGATGCAGATAGAGCCGGTTTATGGCGTGGCAGGCCGTGTTTACAACTTCTGACCAAAACCACTCGGGCGTCTTGAACTCTCCAAGCATCGTTCTTGCCATGTTGATTAGCGTCATGTTCTTCCTCTCTACCACATCGTTTAGCTGTGGTGTGTAGGGAGCGGAGAACTCGTGCTTGATGCCTTTCTCCTCAAGAAACTCTTCAACTTGTAGATTCTTGAACTCGGACCCATTGTCGCTTCTTATCTTCTTCACCTTAAGCTCAAACTCATTTTTAGCTCTCCTTAAGAAGCGGTTTAGGGTCCCTTGGGTTTCTGACTTATCTTGTAAAAAGAACACCCAAGTGAAGCGGGAAAAAGCATCAACAATTACTAGACCATACTTACTTCCCCCGATGCTTAGATAGGCAATGGGTCCGAAGAGATCCATGTGAAGAAGCTCCAGTGGTCTTGATGTTGTCATCGCATTCTTGCTGTGATGAGTGCTTCACACCTGTTTCCCTGCCTGACATGCTGCACAAGGTTTGTCTTTCTCAAAACAGACATCGGTTAGTCCTAACACATGATCTCCCTTTAGAAGCTTATGAAGGTTCTTCATCCCAACATGTGCTAGACGGCGATGCCAAAGCCAACCCATATTAGTCTTAGCTCTTAAGCATGCATCTAGATCGACATTCTCTTTCGAAATGTCAACTAAATAGAGCTTGCCATCTAGTACACCCTTAAAAGCTTGTGAACCATCACTCTTTCTAAAGACAGATACATCTATATTTGTAAATAAACAATTATAACTCATGTTACATAATTGACTCACAGATAACAAATTATACCCGAGTGATTCAACTAAAAACACATTAGAGATAGAATGTTCGGATGTGATGGCTATCTTTCCCAATCCTTTGACCTTGCCTTGGTTCCCATCTCAAAGATGATCGAATCCTAGGAATCCTTGTTTTTGACGTAGGAGGTGAACATTTTCTTCTCCCCCGTCATGTGGTTTGTGCATTCGCTGTCGATAATCCAGCTTGAGCCCCCGGATGCATAAACCTGCAAGGCAATTTAAGCTTGGGTTTTAGGTACCCAACTCTTGTTGGGTCCTACAAGGTTAGTCACAATAACTTTTGGAACCCAAATACAAGTCTTGTCTCCCTTGCATTTGGATCCCAATTTTCTAGCTACTACTTTTGCATTTTTACATGAAAGTACAAAGGAAGTATCGCAAGCATGATAAACAGTAGTAGGTCCATTGCAAACTTTTCTAGAAGCATGAGAAGTAGCATAATTTCTCCTAGGCCTACTTCTACCATGAACAAAAGCAGAACTAGATGCAATCATAGCATGTGAATCATTATAAGCAGCATGATCATAACTCCTATTATAATGAGAAACTTTCTTAACATGGGCATAAAGATAGGCATGTTTCTTTTGATCATGTGAGCTACTGGCCATAGGAGTCTTCCCTTTTCCTTTGAGATCGTAAGTCCTTTTGCTTGTTAAGTTCTTGGTTTCCTTTCGAAAACCAAGTCCATCCTTAATTGAGGGGTGTCTACCAACGGTGTAGGCATCCCTAGCAAATTTTAATTTCTCATAATCATCTTTGCAAGTCTTAAGTTGAGCATTAAGACTTGCAACCTCATTGTTTAATTTTGCAATAGTGATAGCATGTTCATCAAAATTAATATCTTTACACCTATTGCAAATAACTACATGTTCTACACATGAACTAGTTGCATTTGCTTTCTCTAGTTTAGCATTTAATTCATCATTTAAATCCTTTAGACTAGATATAGATTTATGACAAGCAGACAACTCAGAGGATAGTATTTCATTTCTTTTAATTTCTAAAGCAAGAGATTTTTGAACACTAACAAGTTTATCATGTTCCTCATACAAGATATCTTCTTGCTTCTCTAGCAATCTATCCTTTCATTTAGGGCATCAATTAATTCATTTATTTTGTCTACTTTATTTCTATCTAATCCTTTAAACAAATCAGTATAATCTACTTCATCATCAGATGATTCCTCATCTCTAGAAGAAGAGTACTTGGGGGTATCTCGTATGTGTACCTTCTTCTCCTTAGCCATAAGGCAAGTATGGCGTTCGTTGGGGAAGAGCAAAGATTTGTCGAAGGCCGAGGCAGCCAAACCTTCATCGTCGGAGTCACATGAAGAGCAGTCAGAATCCCATTCCTTTCCAAGATGCGCCTCGCCCTTCGCCTTCTTGTAGTTCTTCTTCTTCTATTTCTTCCCATGTCTTTCTTGTTCCTGGTCATTATCGTTATCGGGGCATTGAGCTATGAAATGACCAGTCTTACCACATTTGAAGTAGGAGCGTTTTCCCCTTGACTTGTTTTTGTTGGGGTACTCCTTGCGTCCTTTTAGCGCGGTCTTGAAGCGCTTGACGATGAGTGTCATCTCATCTTCATTGAGCCCGGCAACCTCCACTTGTGCCACCTTGCTTGGTAGCGCCTCCCAGCTGCTGGTTGCTTTGAGAGCAACGGGTTGTGGCTCGTAGACGGGTAGTGGACCGTTTAGTGCATCGTCTATGTATCGAGCTTCTTTCACCATCATACGCCCGCTTACAAATTTTCCGAGTATCTCCTCGGGCATCATCTTGGTGTACCTGGGGTTTTCACGAATAAGATTCACAAGATGGGGGTCAATAACAGTAAATGACCTGAGCATGAGTCGGACGACGTCATGATTCGTCCATCTTGTGCTTCCATAGCTTCGGATCTTGTTGACCAGGGTCTTGAGCCTGTTGTAGGTTTGTGTTGGCTCTTCTCCCCTGATCATGGTGAATCTCCCCAGCCTGCCTTCCACCAGTTCCATCTTGGTGATCATTGTAGCATCATTTCCCTCATGAGATATCTTGAGGGTGTCCCATATTTGTTTGGGGTTGTCCAGGCCGCTCACCTTATTGTATTCATCCCTGCAAAGAGATGCTAGCAAAACAGTAGTGGCTTGGGAATTTTTATGAATTTGTTCATTTATGACCACAGGGTTATCAGTACTATCAAAATGATCCCATTCTCTACAATTTCCCAAATGCTAGGATGGAGAGAAAATAGATGATTACGCATTTTATGGCTCCAAAATGAATAGTCCTCTCCATCAAAGTGTGGAGGTTTTCCAAGGGGAATTGATAGTAAATGTGCATTTCAATTGTATGGCATGCGGGAATAATCAAAAGAGTAGTTCTGATTGACCGTTTTCTTTTTCGACGAAGAATCATCGTCGTCGTCATCTCTTGGTGAAGAAGAGGAGGCATCGCTGTCGTAGTAGATGATCTTCTTGATGCGCCTCTTCTTCTTCCCATCCTTCTTCTTGTGGCTCGAGCCTGAGTCAGTGGGCTTGTCGTCTCTTGGCTCGTTGAAGATGGACTCCTTTTCCTTGTCGTTGACCACCATCCCTTTCCCTTAGAATCCATCTCTTCGGGCGGTTAGTCCCCTTAGATGAAGAGTACGGCTCTGATACCAATTGAGAGCACCTAGAGGGGGGTGAATAGGTGATCCTGTAAAATCAAACACTAAATAGCCACAAATTTGATTATAAGGATGTTAGTGTGAGTTAATCAAGTTTATGGAGCGAGCTCTTGCAAACACAAGCAATCACAGCGAGGAGCAACACAAGAGACACGCGATTTTTATCCCGTGGTTCGGCCAAGTAACATTTTCCTACTTCCATGTTGTGGCGTCCCAATGGACGAGGGTTGCACTCAACCCCTTTCAAGTGATCCGATGATCAACTTGAATACCACGGTCTTTCCTTTGAGATCTTTTCCCGTTTGCGAGGAATCTCCACAAGTTGGAGCCTCTCGCCCTTACAAAGTTTTGATCAAAAGAAGCACAAGAGTAAGGGAGGGAAAACAACACACACAAGATTCAATCCGTAGCACACACACGCACACAAGCCAAGACTTGAGCTCAAAGCACAGCACAGGGAGTTCACGACTCGAATGGAGCTCAAATCACTAACACAACGAATCAAATGCGTGGAGGCGGAGTTTGGATGTCTTTGTATGCTTAGAGAATGCTTGGTGTACTGCTCCATGCGCCTAGGGATCCTTTTATAGCCCTAAGGCAGCTAGGAGCCGTTGGACATCAATTTGGTAGGAAATTCTTGCCTTCTGTCGAGTGGTGCACCGGACAGTCCGGTGCACCACCGGACAGCCACTGTAGCAGTCCGTGCACGATCTCCTTCCATATCGGGCGCAGCCGACCGTTGGGCCTCGAGACCGGTTGGCGCACCGGACACTGTCTGGTGTGCCCAACCGACTGTTGGCGTGGGCCATGTGTCGCGCGTTGATCGCGCGGCCGACCATTGTCCGCTGGAGCCGTTGGCTCACCGGACAGTCCGGTGATTTATAGCCACGTCGCCTTCTCTTTTCCCGAGAGCGCCCAGTTGACGCCGAGCCAGCCTGGGGCACCGGACACTGTCTGGTGTGCCAGGGTCGAGCTGGTGTTGGCTGTACTTAGCCAACTCTTCTCTAATTCAAATCTTCTTTTCTTGGCACTATTTCTAGCACTTAGATAGACAATATTAGTACTCAAAAAACAAGTCACTAAGTCTAGAGACATACCTTGTCCTTTGATTTGCACTTCTCACTTATTTAGCACATAAGAACTCAATCAATATGTGTTGGACATTTAATCACTAAAACATTATAGAAATGGTCCATGGGCACATTTCCCTTTCAAGGCTCAAGTAACTTTAAAGAAAAATACAGAATGCTTTGAGCAAGAGAAGCAAGAACTGCAAGCAAAATGCAAAGCCGAAGCTGATAACAATACGAAGCTGCAGGAGTCTTTGAAAGAGCTTCGGAATAAGTGTCTGGAATTCGGTAGCTGTTGCGTGCAACGGTTGAAAAAGGTCTTCAGTTCGGTTGGGGCTAGCTCCGAAGATATTACCCCTTTGGCTGAAGACATACCAAACACCTTCGAACATATTGAAAATGATGTTGATGCTCTTGATGAAGTGATAGTCGAGCACGGTGACTTCTGTGTCTTGCTAGCTTCTCGCTGCACAACTGCAACATTTTTGAAGGCTGGTTGCACGCACACAAAGACGGTAAATAGACCAACCTTCAGTCTGTCTCCAACAGATTTGGTTGATATTCTCAGTGAAGCCCGAAGCATCAAAAACATATTCATAACTCAAATTTGGGCTAAGGGTGGGCAAGAGTTGGCTGGTGACGAAGCCCGAAACTTGCTTAAATAGGTATGGAACTTATTCCTGTTACTTGCCTTTTCTTGTAATTACTTTTTACCTTATACCATTTGTTTGTCTGCGGGATGGTGGTGCGGAAGATTGATAATCCGAAGCACATTCCGAAGGCTGTTGAAGCTTCTCTTTAGGGCTGCCTGTATAGAACTTAGGAATATTTGTATTTTCTTTGTAAAAAACTGTAATCGAGAATTAGACACTTCTGTGTATATTTGTCCATACCTTGTAATATATTTTTACCTTTTCATCCATGTACAAATTGCTTTGCTGTGGACAAAACTTGTATCTTTTGAGCCGAAGGCGAAAAACACCTTCCCTTCTTTTCGTACACAACGAAGCATGTCGTTGCATAAAATGTATATATTTGAAACGAAGCCTTTTCGTGTTCATCCAAACATTGTCGTCGAAGCTGGAGTATTTCTGTTCGCACTTTATGTTATGATGATGATGATCCTATGAATGTCTAAATGAATGTCTACATGAATGCAATGATGATGTAATGAAATATGCAAATGAATGTCCCAAACACACACAAAGCCACACCCAGACTCTGCATCCCCTTAGGAATGACTTTGGAGTCTTTAAGCTCTGCATCCCCTTAGGAACGACTTTGGAGCTTCTTCACCTTCTATTTCGGTGGTATTTAAGCTCTGCATCCCTGTAGGAACGACTTTGGAGCTTCTTCACCTTCTATTTCGGTGGCATTTAAGCTTTGCATCCCCGTAGGAACGACTTTGGAGCTTCTTCACCTTATATTTTGGTGGCATTTGGCTCTGCATTCCCTTAGGAACGACTTCTGAGCTTTGGAACTTACGCTACGCTCCCTTAGGAATGACTTCTGTAGCTTCAAATCTTACACTGCGCTCCCTTAGGAACGACTTTTGTAGATTCGTCATCCTTTATAGTGGTTACAGCTATGCATCCCCTTAGGGACGTCTTTTGAGCTTCTCCCTGTTTTTCTTTTGCACTCGATGGTGCATGCTCTGATTTTACATATTACATCTCTAGGGGATTTTGGCCCTTATATTGCGTAGGGCTAAATAAGAATGAAAATTACAAACTATGGCCCCATTAAAAACTTTCTCCCCTCCGAAAAGGAAAATGGTGCCATAGGGAAAATGAAAAAAGATTACACCATTTACACATAGTACCGTCGAAGCTCATTCGCATTCCAAGATCTAGGTATGTCGTTGTCGTCCATATCCTTCAATCTGTAAGAACCGGGTCTTGACGAAGATACTACCAGAAAAGGACCTTCCCACTTCAGTTGTAATTTGCCCACTTTATCTGGGTTGGCCACTCTCTGAAGCACCAAATGTCCTGCTTAATGTTTTTCAATCGAACTTTCCTATCACGCCATCTTATTGTTTTGGCCCGATATTTATTGATGTGTTCTATGGCTTGAAGTCTGGTCCCTACTATAATATCTTTTGTTGTTTGATAATCAGCTTCGTCCTCTGCCGAAGCTGTTGTTCTTATTGATCCTGTCTTTGCTTCTTCTGGTGTTATTGCTTCGTCACCGAACAGAAGCTTGAAAGGTGTAAAACCTGTTGACCTTGACACAGTTGTGTTGTGGCTCCACACCACTTTAATCAACTCATCTGGCCACTTTCCTCTGGGCTGGTTGAAGATTAACTTCATTATTCCTGTCATTATAATTCCATTGGCTCTTTCTACTAACCCATTTGATTCTGGATGCCTTACTGATGCAAAATAATTTTTGTACCAATTCGGTCACAGAAATCTTTAAACGTTTCAGCATCGAACTGAGTTCCATTGTCCATAGTTATTGCCTTTGGCACGCCAAAGCGACAAACAATGTTTTGCCAAAAGAATTTCTTTACTGTGGTCGGAGTTATTGTGGCTAAAGGCTTTGCTTCGATCCACTTAGAGAAATATTCCACTGCTACAACGACATATTTCAAATTTTCTTGTGCAGGTGGAAGTGGACCTAACAAATCCAGACCCCACCTTTGTAGTGGCCAAGTTGGTTGTATTAACTGGGTTAGAGACGAAGGTTGTTTCTGGTCTTTTGCAAATCTTTGACAATTTTCACACTTTTGAACTAGATCTGCTGCATCCGAAGCTGCCTTCGGCCAATAAAATCCTTGTCTGAAAACCTTCCCCAGCAAAGGCCTAGACCCAATATGAGATCCACATAAACCTGCATGTATTTCCTTCATCAGTTCTTGACCTTTGGTTCTGGATAAACACTTGAGCAATGGAGAGCAGACTCCATGTTTATATAACTCCCCTTCTATGATCACATATGGTCTTGTTCTTGCTTCCATTCTTTTATTATAAACTTCGTCATCCGAAAGACAGTTGCCTTAGAGGAAAGATATAATTTCAGTCCTCCAATCTTCACTATGTACAGGTGATATTGCAAGCACTGCTCTCTCCATAAGTTCGTCCGAAGGTGCTTTTATTGTCTCAAAGAACACTTTTGAAGGTAGAGAGAGCCCCTGTGCCGCTGATTTAGCTAGCAAATCTGCGTGCTCATTTTCTTCTTTTGGCATATTTTTTACAGAAAATCCTTCGAAAGAAGCCTCCAATCTTCGCACTGCATCCAAATATTTTTCAAGCTTCGGATCCCTTGCCTTGCTACTTTTGTCTCCATGGCCAAAAATGACTTGGGAATCAGTTTTAAGGATTGCCCTTCTTATTCCCATTGCCTTTAGCTTCTGAAGCCCTAACAAGAGAGCTTCGTATTCAGCAATATTATTTGTACAACTAAAGTCCAGCCTTGTTGCGTAGCATGTCCTAACTTTAGAGGGCGCTACTAGAACAACAGTCACTCCTGCGCCGAAGGTTCCCCAAGAACCGTCACAAAATACTGTCCAGGCTTCGGCGTCTTTTGTTGCATCTTCTCCCTGAGCCCCTGGCGTCCAATCAGCAATGAAATCTGCTAACGCCTGAGACTGAATTGGGGATCTATGTACATAATCAATAGTGAATTCATTGAGTTCCGCAGCCCATTTTCCAATTCTTCCTGTAGCTTCTCTGTTTCTCATTATATATTTCAGAGGTTGTGATGAAGGGACTATTATATGATAGGCTTGAAAGTAATGCCGAAGCTTTCTGGAGGCCATTAGCACAACATACAACACCTTCTCCAATTCTGTGTAATTTTTCTTTGATAAACTGAGTACTTCGGAGACGAAGTATACGGGTGCTTGTCTTTTTACTTGGCTATCTTGCTTCTCATGTACAAGTGCTGCACTGACTGCAAAATGAGAGGCTGCCACATACAGGAGTAACAGAGTCCCTAATGAAGGTGGAGTTAGAGTTGTCAAGTCTATCAAGTATTGCTTTAACTCTTCGAAAGCCTTCTGTTGAGCCGGACCCCATTGAAAAACTGCGGCTGACTTCAGTATTTCAAAGAATGGCAGATTCCTCTCTGCTGATCTTGATATCAATCTATTCAGCGAAGCCAGCCTTCCTGCCAATCGTTGAGCCCCCTTCTTTGAATTTGGTGGCTCCATCCGAAGGATAGCTTCGATCTTACTTGGGTTGGCTTCGATTCCCTTCGTTGATACCAGACAGCCAAGGAACTTGCCCTTCTTTACTCGAAAAACACACTTTTCTGGATTTAACTTGAGACCAACTTGCCTGAAATTATCAATCATCTCTTGCAAGTCGGTAATATGATTCTCTTGTTTCATGCTTTTTACTATGATGTCATCAACATAAGTCAGCACATTCCTGCATATTTGAGAGTGAAGAACCTTGTCTGTCATTCTGCTGAAGCTTCCTCTAGCATTCTTGAGCCCCTCGGGCATCCGAAGGTAACAATAAGTACCACTGGGAGTTATGAAGCTTGTTTTTGGCTCATCTTCTTTCTTCATCAAAATTTGATGATAGCCCGAGTAGCAGTCCAATAAACTCATAAGTTACGAAGAAGCTGCTGCATCTACAAGGGAGTCTATTCTTAGTAAAGGGAACTCGTCCTTCAGGCATGCCTTGTTGAGATCTGTGAAATCAATATACATTCTCCATTTCCTATTGGCCTTCTTCACCATAACAGTGTTGGCTAGCCACTCTAGATATGTTACTTCTCTAATAACACCAGCACTGAGAAGTCTCTTTACTTCATTCCGAGCACCTTCGGCTTTATCCTCAGACATTTTCCGAAGTCTTTGCTTCCTTGGCCTGAAAGATGGATCCACGTTGAGTGAATGCTCGATGACATCTCTGTTAACACCACAGATATCATTAGCTGTCCAAGCGAAGACATCTTATTTGTTGAACAAGAATCTTAGCATAGTCTTTTCTTGTTCATCAGATAACTGAGATCCCAGCAATACCCTTTGGTCTGCTATATCTTCACACAAGAGCATAGGCTTTTGTGCTTATATTGCTGACAAGCTTTGGCTCCATCTATGTTATGGATTGCCTTTGAATCCGTCTAGCTCCCTTCAGCCCTTCTCGTAGCTTCTTGACTCCCATGGATAGCAATGGGACCTTGTTTTGAAGGTATCTTCATGCATAAGTATGCTGGATGAAGTATTGCTTCGAAGGCATTAAGCGTCCCTCGGCATATGATTGCGTTGTATGGATACTCCATGTCAAGAATGTCAAAGACAACTTGCTCAGTTCTTGTGTTGTGAATGTAACCAAAGGTAATTGACATTGTTATTTTGCTAAGTGCCATAGTCTGTCTTCCTCCGAAGCCACAAAGAGGGCGTGTTGCATCATGAATCTTGTCTTCTGGTTCTTGCATTTGTCTGAAAGCCTTTGCGAAGATAATGTCCGCTGCACTGCCCCTGTCAACTAGAATATTGTGGACCAAAAATCCCTTGATGACACAAGATATAACCATGGCATCATTATGAGGATAGTCTTTAAGCTGAAGATCCTCCTGGGAAAAGGTGATTGGGATGTGAGACCACTTGGATCTGATGAAGGGTCCATGCACCCCCAACATGCTGCACTCTTCTCTGTGCTTCCTTCTTCTGCTTCTTGTTAGCTGGCTCTGAGCTTGAACCTCCTATGATTGGGAGCACTAGCTTCGTAATAGCTTGGTCGTTGTACGAAGCCATTGTTACAACAGTGGAAGTGAGTTCACCAGAGGTGGGCGCCAATGTTGGTCACTTGTTCTCAAAAGCTACGAATCAAGAACAAGGAAACACAAATGTTAATGGTTAAAGACCTTCGTCCTTCATCACATTATCTCCCTTAGGATATAATGATCTTCGGACGAAGGTCAAGAAGGACATACCTTCTTTATCGCAATATATAGAGATAAATATGATTGTATAAAACATAGAGAAAGCATGAGTAATCATTTTAAAATCATTAGATTACTCATAATATCATCATATCTTTATGAACAAACATCAATAGTATTGAATTACATTTGTACCTTCGGCTTGACAGAAGGTAAAGATCCAAGAGTGACGTGCAAATGATTACAAGTCAACGTGAACAGTACGATGTACTGTTCACCTATTTATAGGCACGGGTTGTACGGGGTACTGTTCACCTATTTATAGGCACGGGACGCAACCCGGATAAAATTACATTTGTGTCCTTGATAACTAATTATAACCATGACACAAATTATCAGGGACTAAGTGGTCTTTTCCTCTTTAAGTCGGTGCTGCCCTTCGTCTCAAGCGTGTCATCATACCGAAGCTCCCTCGATTGTAGCTTCGGCATATACCTTCATGTTGTGCCTGCTTGCATATCATCTTGCCGAAGGTGTTTTTGCTTAGAGGACCTTCGGCGAAGAAGAAGGCCCCCAACACATATAGTACGTTATAATAGACTGTGATGTAAACTAGTAGTTCTTTTTTTGTTTCAATCTATTCTAACATATGTTTGGTATATAGATTGCAATATATATAAGGGGTGTTTGGAAGTGAAGTTTTTTCACAATTTTAGGAAAATACTGTAGTATTATATACATATAATGGTGTTTGACAAGCTAGCTAAAATCTATTTTCAAAACTAAAGTATTGCAAAAACTATAGTTGTTATAAGGTATTCTAAATTTAGGTCTAGACATCAGTTTTCAATACTGCAGTATATTAAATTATGGTATTGTCATGACTAAAATATGTTGTATTATTTAAAAATTTGTAGTTTTAAAAATCTTTGTTCCCAAACAGGGCCTAATACTTAACACCAATACAAATGGCATGACTCCTCACACCATCCCCTTAAGGCATGTATAACCCTGAGTCTTTAGATCGGTTTTACAAATAGAAGAGACAACTAAGATACTGCATAATAGAACACTGCGCCTCTAAATAACAAATGCAGTCTAGACATAATATATATAGAGAGAGTCATGTAGAGAGGAATTCTTCACCTTTTGATTTTTTTCGCTTAACCCCTAAAGACCCTCAAGAGATCTTTCATTTAATTTAGTTGTACATACCTTATAACCCTTTATTTTTTATTACTACAGAATTCATTTTCATTGTTGCACGCTTTTCACACTGATGGAGAAAGTAGTTCTTACCATCTGTTCAAGGATTGACCAGTAGTGGTGAAAATGCCCACGCTTCTCTCATTTTCGTTCCTCACTCCCTCTACCTTTTTTTACCTCGGGCCTACATGTCTCTTTCACCATTATTAGGTCATTTTACTCAAATTTACTCATGAAGATACTCAACTCTCAAAAGACGACACATATCCTTATCGTAAGATTGATAACTTTCTGCCCTTTATATTCCTAGCTTATTGTTTCTTTGGCTAAATTTTGTACTTTCGGATTAATGTAATGAAAAGAATACTTCTTCCCTTTTAGATGGCTTCTTTCACCTAATAGGTCATGGTACCCAATACACCAACTTACTAAGGTTAGTATGCTCTAATTTAACTGTTAGATTGTTTTCTGGTCTATCTTGTTTCCAATATATTGATATGAATGTGATAGAGAGTCTCTTTAATTTATTTTCTTCATTTTAGAGAACATATTTTAAAATAATGTTCAAGTACGCTCCCAAATTGTGAAGGTTGCACATCACCAACATTATTACTATAATATTGGTATCTTGTCATTCATTATGTTAAATAACCTTTTTGATGTTGTACATTTTAGTGCACATTTTTATTTAATTGATAATTGTAGATTTTTAGCTTGTATTTTTAATCAAATTGAATGTCATATATATTAGTATGACATATGTGCTACCCGTTTTTGTGAATATTTTGTCGTTCATCATGGATTAATGTACTTGGGTTCTATAACTGTCATGTTAGTGAATGACAATGATTCTTTCGTGAAGACCCCCATGGGGTACATGGAAAATAATGAATAGGGTTATGGGTACATACATTGCTTATGTGTTGATTGCAAAAACCGAAAGTACTATTAAAACATCGAGTTGATTTGTTGTCATCTATTATGTAGGAGTTTTATAAAAAATATAATGTCTGGGCTATTCATGGCGAGTATAGGGATGCTTTACTTTAGAAATTCTCACGAGATATAGTCCGCACACCTCATGTGAGATATCCTACATGAAAAAAAAAATCTTAAGAATCGAGAATCAAACCCGTAAATGGAACCATCTAGGGAAGTATCAATGAAACATGCCATAAAACTTTAGCTGATGATGGTGTGGTTGATGGTCTAGACTAGATGATATGTGTGATGGAGAGCCAGAGTTCCTTGATGCAAGAAATTCAAAAATATAGAGAAAATGAGAAAATATGTTGAAACACCGTTGTACTCAGGTTCAAGTGTGACCAAGTTGGAAGCTAACTTTTTGCTACTAGAGTTAAAATCAAGTATCATTATGTATTACAAAGGCTTCAATGATTTGTTAAGTCTATTGTGAAAGTTGATTCAATGAAAATTTTCAAAAGTCCGACATCCTAGTTCCTTACGGGCATGACATGTTGTCAAATCGGTGATCGTATGGTTTCGGATATGACGACCCTGAACTGGACATATTAATTTCTAGCCTATCTCAAAATAATTCAGTTATTTCTTCTGAATCTTATCCATAGTATCTAGTGGTATAGGCAGGGACGGAACCACATGGTGGTCTAGATGGGCCATGGCACATCCTACACCAAGCCCACAAGACCCAGCCCCTGATACCTTCTACCCCATTTCTCTTCGTTCTTCACGGTTTCATGCGCCAGAGTTGACAGGCCAAGACGCCGTCATCGCGTCAAGCTACCGAGCACCTACGCTTTTACGCCTAGCTATGCTTGCGCCCAGCCTACGTGTCCAGCGCCAGCAGCCCATACCCAGTCGTTGCATGCCCAACCCTCACGCACAGTTGACGCGTGCAAAACGCTCGTGCATAGCCGCTATGTGCCCAGGTTTCTACTGCTATTGTCTTTTTAGTTTTTTACTGATGAAGTTTGGGTTTCTAAAGCTGCTTTTGGTGATTCAATTAATAATCTCCCCAATTATAGCATATTTATCATGTCTCGCAGATTGTACGTGTCTATATATATCTATGTGTATTTATGGTGCTAGAGTAGTAATACATGTTGGTTATAATACAAGAGATAACTAAGAGATTGCATGGTACAACATTGAAACTTTAGACAATAAATGCAGCTAAGAGACAACATGCATAGAGAGTCGTGAAGAGACAGGCTCTTCGAAGAGCCCGTCTCTTGTATTTTTTCACTTAGCTCCCTAAAAACCCCTCAAGAGACACATATTAAATGGGGTTATATATGCCTTAATGGGAATTCATGATTTTAATTGTGATTATTTCAGCAACATTGATTTGCCCTTAGTATACCAACACTGTTTATACAAAATTGTATATGAAAAATTTATTGTGGCACACAGTATATTAAAAACCTAGGTCTACCACTGGTATAGGACCAGATCCCGAAATATGAAGCTCGGATGGCCAGGTATTGTGTTGACGGTATGAGGATAATCTACTATGTGTGGTGGTGGGAACCCTTCTCCTTCCCTATGTTCAAGGGAAATGTGCCTCAAAGTCATTTCTATAATTATTTTGGTGCTTGATGACCATCACAATCATATGGTCTAACTAAATATTTGACTACAGGTTCACAAGATCAAACAAACAAGTCTTAAGTCAGAAACAACTCAAACCTAGTCTAAAAGGGGTAAAGTTTGGAGAAGTTGAACTATACTAGTAGTTCAACACCTTGGATAAGTTCTAAACCAGTGTTATTAAAACTACGTTTAAACGATGTTTAAACTACGTTTAAACGTCAAAACTCTAATTAGAGGTTGAAACCACGTTTTAGCGTTTTGGCGTTCTAAACTTTAAACCGCAGTGTTTTATGCATTTTAGACCATTAGCTACTTTTGGGCCCAGTCTATTAGTTACTTTTGAGGTTCAATCCAGCTCATGGGTGAAGTTTTGGTAAGCCACTAACCTCTCTATTTTGGTATTTAACTTCATATTATTGTCTGAAATTATGATGTATTGGTATTTTTCCTGTGTTGTTTAAAACTACGTTTAAACAAAGTTTAAACGTTTAAAAGTCAAAATTTGACCCATGAGCGTTCCAACGTTTTACCGTTTTAATAACCTTGTTCTAAACACACCTAGGAACATATTTGAACTAACTAAAGAGGTTGGAAGGCTCATGTTTAATATTTGATACTCATGGAGCTAGGTTTGAGCTAGAATCAGAATATGAGTCAGAGAAAATAAAATGATCAAGTTTCATGACCTAGACTGATTGGACAATCACTATATATGTTTGTCTAAGTCATAGGAACATCCTCAAACTCAGTCAAATCAAATTGAAGAAGAAAATCCTAAAAGGAAGCTAAGTTAGTATGTTGTGAAGCACCGGACTAGTCCGGTGACGCACCAGAACGACTACACAAAGAGGTCTGCAAATGGGCATTTGGCAGCTGGCGCACCGGGGGCACACCGACCCAGTCTGGTGGCTATCCAGACCAGTTTACTAGAGAGGAAGTTTTTTATACTTGTAGATGTTGGTGCACCGACCTAGTACGCTGGCGCACCAGACCAGTCAGGACTCAAGGGGCATCCAACGACTAGCTGACGTGGCAGCTTACATGGCAAGGTCTGGTGGTAGACCGAACCGATCTGGTGAGCCTGACAAGACTACTCCCCATTAAAACGGTCACTTGCTACTGTAGTCTGACGAGGACCAATGGGGCACCAGACAGCGTCACTTTGCAAGGTCTGATGTGCCCGCAGACTGCAGATTTTCCCATCCAATGTCAATGACTATATTGGTTGTTGGGGGCTATAAATACATCCCCAACCAGCACATTGAAGAACAAGAGCTAGAGAAAACATCTGTACATTCAAAGCAACAACTCCAATTGATCTAAAGCCTCCTAAGTGCCATATTCAAGATATTTGAGCTAGAGAAGAGATAGAGGTGTGTGAGAGATTAAGTTGTGTTGGTTGTTGTGTTCTTGTGCTCTTGAGTTTGGAGTTTTAACTCCCATTGTAAATCTAGCAAGAGACTATGTTGCATGAAGATCCTTGTGGGGACTTGTAACACCCCGAATTTTTTATATAAAATTTTCTTTTCTTAGTACTCGGAAAATCCAGGTGTTACCCTCTCTTTTCTGACCCTTTCATTCTATTTCTAAAACAGTAGAGTATTTTTTAATCAAGTATTAAGTTGGCAGTTAAACCCTATGGGAGTTATGGTTGTTGCATCACATGACATAGCATCTATTTTGTATGATGATTTGTTTTGGTGTGCATCTATTTAAATTCGTGAAGCATGTTTGAATTTGAATTCAAAAACTAAAATTAAATTCAAATAGAAAAAAAGAGAAAAGAAAAAGCCCCCTTCCCTCCTTTCCCCTAGGTCAAGCCCACCTCGGTCGTGCACCCCCACTCTCCCTCTCGGCCCAGCAATTCTACCCGGCCCTGCTTCCCCGCCACCCAAGCCTACTTGGCCACATCCCCTCGTGCACTCGCACCACGCCTCTGCTGCTGCACCGCAGGCCCAACCCATCAACCTCCTAGGTCACCACGCCACGGGCCCCGCATGTCAGCCCAACCCCCCTTCTTCCAACTACCTCCTTCGCTTAGTTTGCACGCACATCGCTCTCCCCCGCCCAACCGACTGCACCCAACCCTTTCAAACCCCTCACAGTGCCCCGTCATAGTTGTGTCCACGCTCGGAGTCGCCCCCGTCGTGCCTTGTCATCACGCCAGAGCTCTGCCAGGCCGCTCTCTATCGCGTGCCTATCGTCTCTGACCACGCTGTGCGCTGGGTGAGCCATCTACCTCCTCATTGAGGTCTGCATCTCCCCCCCTCGTCCACCCCTAGCCATCTACCACACTGTTGCTTGAACCGTCAGCGTGCGGACAGCCGACGCCCTGCACAGCCAGCGGTTCCTTTTGACCAGGGCGTCGTGCAACCCCTAGCATGCGCTAGACCGGCCAGGCTTGGCCGGGCACGACTCATCCGACCCTCACACACGAGTATGCTCCCTCCTTATGTGCGCCCCTGTCGCAGCCACTAGGTCGAGGGAACGGGCCTCTGTGCTCGCTGGTCGGCGCCGACCATATCTCCCCAGCCTAGCCCCCAGCCTAGCCCTGTCGTGCCAGCCGGCCATGACCACCCGATTGGCCGAACCTCCCTTGTGCGCACAGATGAAGGAGAGCATGGAAGAAGCGAGTTTTTTTGCAAAAAGCCCCCAGGCCTTTTTGTAATTAATATACTATTTTCTGAGTCATACAGAAATTATTTCCTAGCCCCGAAAGTATATAGTTACTTATGCATAGGTCCCTGACATATTAAATATTCATTGTCTTCTACGTTAATCATCTGTTTTAAATACGTTTTATGTCGTTTAAGTTATGTTAGCTATGTAACGATGTCGTCTACGTGTTAAAAACATTATTCCATCATGACACATCTTTTAGTTAATTAATTAATTAATTAATTGTTTACCCGATGATGATTAAAATAGTAATTTAGTTAAGATTGATTAATAGTTTTAATTTGTGTTTTTATAAATATATGATAACATGATTAATGTCAACTCACATGTTTTGAATTAATACTTGTTTAGTATAAGCACAATATTGGATAGTGGTTCTCACATATCACATTTGTTCTAAATTAATTATTTAGACATTACGGATTCTATGTACCAACTTATAAATATAACTTGTCGAGTTTAAAACGGGTTTTCTATTTGATTTATAATTAAAAACAACTTAGAAATATAGTTTTACGTGTTTAATCATGTAAATCTTCCAAAGGTTATACCTTTTCGATCATCGCTCCGATTTTCGTGCTTCTTTTTCTTGCATGGTCGAGAAGGTGAGTTCTATGTCACGATGCATGTTTTAACGATCTTTATCCTTGTATGGTGTATTGTTCTTTTCTATTCCTAGTATGTTATATGTATGTTTGCAATCACATAGATAACAATCTTTTTGCGGAGCCTGAAGGAGTGGAAGGAGAAGACCCTGAGCAATAGTTTGGTGAAGGAAAGTGTCTTGTGACCTACTTATGTCCTATTCACATGAGACCTTACACTCTCGCACAACATGATTCAAGCTAAGGATTGACTAGATTTCTTTTACTCTGTTCGTGTTCCTTTTTGGGTTTGGGTTGTGATGATTAGATTTATGCTAGTGCTTGAACTTAATTAATGAACATGATGAGACTGATTATGATATGATGCTTAAGTTTTGGGTATGATTATGAACTTGTGATATCAAGGAGTCTCAAGCTTTGCCCCAAGTACTTCTTCCTAATGACTTGTTCGTTGAGTGACAACCTAGGAAAACAATGAAGCCATGAGGGTGGTATGGGACGCCCTTAGCTAATTAATTAGAGGAACCTGAGGTGTAGTTTGCTTTGTCATCGTGTCGTCAATGGGGGACGGGGCATACTGCTTGCTCTGTTAAGGCTAGGTGCAGGGGTTCATTCGTTTGGTTTTGTTAGTCTCCCCCTTTGGGAGAGGTATTGTGTTTGTATGATTGGTGAAACCTAACGGCCTGATATACCTTTGGGAATCTTTGTAAAGGCTACATAATGAATCCATAGCCATTCACCTTGGAAGTGAATGTGGCCCTTGCAACCCAGACTAGGAAGGGAATCACGACACATGGGTAAAGTGTGTGACCTCTACAGAGGTTTATGAAACTAGTATATCAGCCATGCTCACGGTTAAGAGCGACATTGGGGTCTTCTTTTATTAGAGATATAATGGTTATGATTATGATGAAGGTTTTGGTTTTGATGGACATGAATACAGATACTGATATTTCCTCTATGAGGAGATATCTCATGAGCTAAAAACTTTGGGATAACGTTAAAACATGGCTTATATAAATGATAAAACTTGATGTATAAAAGCAACTGCTGAACCTAACCCCACATAAAGCTAGTCCACCTTAGCCAAATGGAGCATTTGCTGAGTACGTTGATGTGTACTCACCCTTGCTTTCACATAAAACACCAGGTTGCCCACACTGTAACCATTGCTCAAGAGAAGAAGAAGATGGTGTTGAGGTAGATTTCCAGGAGTTCCAAGACTACGACGAGTTCTAGAACTAGATTAAAGTTATCCCGAGTCAGTTACATGTGTGAGGCCTTTTATTTAGCTACGTTTCGTTTTAAGCACTTTGATCATTGTCAAGTCAAACTATGTGGATGTGTTTGACACGGAATTTTAATAAGTTTAAATACTCTTTATATTATTATGTTTTTCGAGCACTGTGCAGTGTTGAATCATTTATATTATCGCTTTGTACATGAATTCTGATTCCGTCACGTACATGGTTCACATTTGGTTTGCCTTCTAAAATCGGGTGTGACAGGACTAAGGTCCTTCAATTGAGAAGAAAGAGAGGGCTCAAGTTTGATCTTTGGAATCACTCGAGAGGGTTGAAAGAGACCTCGTCCTTTGGGACAGCTCAACTGGGACGTAAGTTCTTTGGAACCAAACCTTGGTAAACCAAATTGTCTGTGTCTTTCGTTTGTGTTCATTTTTTATTTGTGTTTTGCCTCTTCTACTCCAAAGCTCTCCCTACTCTGATTATATCACTTCTCGTTCTAACGCCTAATTTGGATTGAAATTTTTGTTGCTAAGTGTTAAATTTTAGACTTCGACTATTCTCCCCCTCTAGGCAACTTTTCATTATGTGTTGGGTGGTACTTGGTCCTAGGTGCGGGAATGCTATAGCATTGATGGGCTAAATGTCAAGGAGGGTAGTGCTGCTATGATGCAGAGTGTGGATGTGTATTGTCAATATTGTGCCATTCCATGGTGAGTTACAGGATAGCCCGATATGGGGCCAAACTGTCTAAGATTATACTTGGATGGTCCGACCACGGCTAGAGGCGTTGTTGCGTCAATTAGGTATTGTGGGGAAGCGGCTGCCCTAGGTATGAGTTCCCCGCCATACCACATAACGGTTGGGACTGCATAGGCCTATTTGTAGCCAATGTATCTATCAAGGCCGCCTCTATTACAATATCATGGGATGGAAAACTAGAAATAGTAGATTTTTCAAATGCGTGTGTGAGTTTTTTGAGTGTTTCTTATATTCACCCATGTGTTGTTCTAACTAGTCCCATTGTAATTCCATAAAATCCTTAACATATTTATCATCATTAGAGTTACTTACATTGTTATCATGGAGCCAAGGCGCGAGAGAGTCAAGCTTGATTTCTCCTTGCTTGATAATCTTCTAGTGTCGATCCATCGTGAAGTGTGACAAGAATTTCTCTTTCGCTTCCTCGTGTATCTAATCGCGTTGTCATCCCACTGCTTCATTAGATCTTCAAACCGCTACTACTCCTAGGTCGATAGACTTTCTATAGTCCTCCTAATGATGGTACATGGGGAGACGTTGGTACGATCTTCAGAACCTACCATCATGTTCGATCTAATAGATCTGAAACGCAATCGTCTCCAGCGGAGTCGCCAAAAAGTGTGTTGACGCCTATTTAGGCCAAACATCAATGATCTCTAGATCCCAATCGCGGGGAACAAGACCCTGAGGATGTCTCTGTGGGACCACGGACCGCTCGTGGGGAACGAGACCTTGTGTATTTCTCTGTGGGAGCATGGAGCGTTCGCGATGGCTTACCAGACCGTCCATGACTCTGTAACACCCCCTCCAATCCCTGGACCGGCGGTACTTACTCCTGGCAACTCTCTTGGATCATATATCATCCCCACAGACCAACACGAGTCTTTTGTGCGCACTTTGTCCTCACTCATGCGCACCCGAGAAAACTTCCCGATCGGTCACCCATCCTAAATTGCTCCAAGCCAAGCACGCTTAACTTGGAGGTTCTTTTGAGATAGGCTTTCGAAAAAGAAGATGCACCTTGTTGGTATGGATACTCTATTAATTCTATTAAGCCTTGGGCCAGGACACCACCATCCCAGGGGCTAGGATATCACAATCTGCCCCCCTTAGAAGACCGACGTCCTCGTCGGTCAACCCCAATCCAGGAACCTCCCCTCTTAGCCATGTTTGTGTGTCTAGTGTCATCATATGCCATGTCATGTGACCACTCCGGCCCCACATGCGCCATATACCCGAACCGCCTAGCCCACACACGCCCGTGAAACCTTGAGGGTCGGTTCTGATACCACTTATAACACTTCGTCCAATCCGTGGACCGATGGTACTTACTCCTGGCAGCTCTCTAGGATCATATACCATCCCCACAGACCAACATGAGTCTTTGGTGTGCACTTTGTCCTCACTCATGCGCACCCAAGAAAACTTTCCGGTCGGTCACACATCCAAAAATTCTCCAAGTCAAGCACGCTTAACTTGGAGGTTCTTTCGAGATAGGCTTCCGAAAAAGAAAATGCACCTTATTGGTATGGATACTCTATTAATTCTATTAAGCCTTGGGCCAGGACATCACTATCCCAGGGACCAGGATATCACAGATTCTGCGTAGAGAGCTCTACTCTTCTCTATGTGCGCACACACCTTCCGCGAGGGCGCAGGGGCTTTGTGAATCTCCTGCAGAACCAGAATCTTGCCTCTCAGGTGGGACCCTGTTGGAGACGAAAGATCCTAGAGTTATTTTGGGATTGACATGTCACCAAAGACGTCTCTAGAAAAATAGAGACGGAGAGAGGGGCGATTGAGATTAAGGAAGGCTAAATTACTCGTACTAATGAATAAGATAAAATTGGGTTGATAGATCGATTGTTGTGTGTTTCAGTCGATCGTAATGCACCCATGTGTATTTTAGTTTGTGGATGCACAGACCCCAAGACTCCCTGTCCGACCAGAGCACCTAACACCCTGAGCATGCCTCCCCATAGGAGCACGCCCTCGGCCCTCTTGTACGGGCGCCTACCTGCCCCCCGCCGCCGCAGCGCGCCTCCCTGTCCCCGCGCCACCCTCTCCCCTGCCGCCGCCGAGCGCCTCCCTGTCCCCACGCCACCGCATGCCTCTCTTTCAGCGTGCCTCCCTGTCCCCCGCCGTCGCGCCTCCCTGACCCACCGACTCCTCCTTCCTATGATCCTCTAACCCTAGATCCATGGCCCCACCATCGTTGCCGCACCTTGAATCGCCTCGATGCTCCTCCCCTAAATCCTTGGAGATTGTTGTGGCTGGAGGGGCTGATCCGATATTGCCGTCTCCGATCGCGACAGCGGGAGCGTGTGTACGTGGCGGATCAGGTGATCCCTTGCATCACAAGACGTTGCTGACGCCACCACCTTCAATTCCACCTAGATCGCTGGTCACTCCTGATGCAGCCCAGCTGTTCCATCCAATAAGAAAAAAAGAAGCAAAAATTGTTGCTCCACCGGTGTTTGTTCAATATTGGTTGCAACTAATGATTGCAACTGCGTGGTTTGTTGATTTTCTGTTGCGACGTTTGTTGCTTGTTGATTGCAACTAGGTGTATCCTCTAATTGCAAACTTGAGTCTCTGTTTTTACTCCTTGATTACCATTGCATGGTGTGTTGTTACTCCAGTTGCAACGTTTGTTGCTTGTTGATTGCAACTAGGGGTATCCGCTAATTGCAAACTTGAGTCTCTCTTGTTGCTCCAGTTGCAATGTTTGTTGCTTGTTGATTGCAACTAGGGGTATCCTCTAATTGCAAACTTGAGTCTCTGTTTTTACTCCTTGATTACCATTGCATGGTGTGTTGTTGCTCCAATTGCAACATTTGTTGCTTGTTGATGCAACTATGGGTATCCACTAATTGCAAACTCATGATTGCGTGTTGTTCTGCAGGATGCAAACATACTTGATGTGTTTGTCCCCAGGGTGCGGCAAACACTTGATACAAGGGAAGAAGCCTACCTCTTTTACCTTGACTGTGCAAAGTTGGCTGGTTTTAGTGTCAGGACAAAGAGGACTAGTAAAGAAACCAGACACTGGGTTTGCAACCGTGAGGGGTTTCTGAAGCAAGGTCAAGAGAATGAGGAGCCTATGACAAATAAGACATCGATGAGAATTGGTTGCCCTGCTTATGTGAAGGTGACGGAGGATAAGAAGCGCAATATTTGGTATTTTCATCATGTTGAGGAAGCACACAATCACAAGCTTGAGCCCTCGCCAAGGATGGTGAGATATATGCATGCTCATAAGCAGAGGGAGGCAGCGTTGGATGACCTGTTTGCAATCATGTCAAGGAGTGGTGTGCCAACACAGGCAGCAATGAATGTAATGTTAGAATTATTTGGAGGCCATCAAAATTGGTCGTTCACAGAGAAAGATGTCCAAAACAAGTAGGTCATAAAAAACACTGACATCATATCTTTGTGCGATATATTGAGACCAGCAGATTTACTTGTTTTTTCTTTTATGGTACAGGAAAGCTGAGCAAGCAAGGGAGGAGAGGGATGGGGACATGGATAAACTGTTCCAATTTTTCAGGGAGTGCAAAGAACATAATGAATACTTTTACTGGGATGTGGATTTTGACCCAAAAACAAAGGTGCTTCGGAGCATTTTTTTGGTGTCATGCAAGTCAGTGTGCAGAATACAAGGATTTTGGGGATGTAGTCACATTTGACACAACACACAAGACTAACAGCAAGCATATGCCGTTGGCCATGTTTGTGGGTTGCAGCAATAATTTGAAGAATGTGTCCTTTGGCCAAGCACTTCTTCAGGATGAAACAATTGACACATTCAGGTGGCTTTTTGAGACCTTTAAAAGTTGCATGGGTGGTCAGCAGCCTTTTGTGATTCTTACAGGTATGATTTGGGCAAAAACACTTATGCTTTGGCTGCAAAAAATGCTTGTCACATAATTACTGCTGTGTTGTTGCAACTGTATCTTTGAAGATGATTGCAACATTTTATACTGCTTGGTTGCAAACCTATTGGGGTTTTTTGCAGATTTTTATTTTTGACACACAGATGAAGATGTAGTGATGAAGGAAGCGATAAAGATTGTGTTTAACAAGACACAACACCGAAATTGTCGATGGCACATAACCAGGACATGGGATTACGAGCTCGAGGAGCTGTACAAATTGCACAAGGATAAAAATCTAAAGGAGAAGCTGCAGTCCCTGATAAACTATCCTCTAGGGCCCACACAGTTTGTGGTGGAGTGGAATAAGCTGGTGGATGAATGTGGCATAAGAGAACACCCTACAATTGTTGCATTGTGGCAAAAAAGGAAGAGATGGATAGCAACATATTTGAAAGGCATGTACTGTGGGCGAATGAATTCCACCCAGAGATCTGAGAGCCAAAACAGGGTTTTGAAAGATGGTAATGTTAACAATGTGACAAGTCTGCATATATTTGCAAAGAGGGTGCTTGACTCGATTCAGCACATAGACCACATGGATGCTGGGGAGTCACACTACTCACAGGTATTTGCCCACCCCCCTCCATTTTTTGGTCTGATTGTAAAAAACCTGTTAAACAAAAATGATTCCAACTGCTGGTGTGGTGTGATTGCAACCCGCATTAGGTGTGATTGCAACTGCTGTATAATTCTACCCAAATATCTGTTAAAAAATGTAAACAAAATGATTGCAACTGCTGGTGTGGTGTGGATGCAACTGCTGAGTTGCTCTGATGTGATTGCAAGTACTGAATAACTCTGAGAAATTTTGATAAAAAATATGATTGCAACTGCTGGTGTGGTGTAATTGCAACTGCTGGTCTGGTGTGATTGCAACTTCTATATAACTATGTCCAAAAATCTGTTAAACAAACAATGATTGCAACTGTTGTCTCGTGTAATTGCAACTGCTGGTCTGGTGTGATTGCAACTTCTATATAACTATGTCCAAAAATCTATTAAACAAACAATGATTGTAACTGCTGTCTGGTGTAATTGCAACTGCTGGTCTGGTGTGATTGCAACTTCTATATAACTATGTCCACAAATCTGTTAAACAAAACAATGATCGCAACTGCTGGTCTTGGTGCAGACTGAAGTTGTCAGGGCCTACAAATCACGATTTGATGAGCAACTCAGCAGGGTGTACACCAGGGCTGTGTACAATGAATACAAGAGGGAATATATTAACAGCACAACTTTTGTGATAGAGCCTGATCCGGGAGTGGAATGCGGTTACTTGGTGAAACATGAGAAAGGCGATGGGACATTTTGCTGGGCACAACACGCATTCAAGGTGGTGGCTGACAAAGCAGCAGGCGTGTATAAATGCGAATGGATGCAGTGGGAGCATACAGGTGAGATGAATTGCAACCTCGTTACATTAAAAAATTACATAATGATGTTCCTGCATATTTACGTCCAAATTGTAAAAAAATGCAGGTCTATTCTACATGCACATAATAAAGGCATTCACCCACCTCCAAGTCCAAAACATACCTGAAAAGTACATTCTGGAGCGATATACACGTAATGCAAGATCTGTGGTTCCGTGGGACCGGCACGATGTGAGTGTTGGTGGTCAGAATGAGACAGAGCTGTCGAGGTTGTCGAAACTGCTGCCAAAGTTAATGCGTCTGGGAAGAGCGGGAAGCAAATCTGATAGAGCATACACTGAAACTATCAGGCACATCGACATGATAACTCCTGGGATTGAGCTTCTACGAACAGCGGAGATTGGTCCGGATGAAGCAACAAATACTGAGTTGCAGTAAGATGCAGATGGACGGCAGAATATTGGTCCCATTGCACCAACACAACAAAGTTCTGAAAACAATATGGAACCTGTTGTGATGCCCACTGGTCCTACACCACCACCAGAATCGGGCCTCAATCTAGGTTCTGCAAACTTCCTCACTGATCTAACATTGACTGAACCGCCAGTGTCGCGCACGAAGGGTAGGAAGTCTGCTAGTGGGGCTAAATGTGCTAAAAATAGTGTGGAACCTGCTAATCCATACATCACATACAGTGGGGTCAGGGCATAAGAGAGTGTCAAACATGCCATGTTAGGGGGCACTATAGCACAACATGCCCTCAGAACCCAAACAGAAGCAGAGCGGCCGAGAACAAGGACAAAAAGAGAAGTGCCAAAACTGTAGGTTGGACTCCAAGAAAACGAGGTCGCCCAACAATAAAAAAAGGACTAGATGGGAATCAAGATGAGGCGCAGAGTGAGGGGGATGAGACACAGCAATCTGGGTGCACTATGGCCGTGGAGGAGTCAGCAGCACATGCTGTGATTGCAAGAATTAGGAGGGCGACAACTTGCAATGTTAGTTACCAGGACGAAAGTGATTCTGAATGACTATGAATCTGACTGAATCTCCAATGTAATATTTCAATTTTATCTTATTTTATAACTCTGTGTAAGTTAAACTCAATAATGACTGTGTGACTGTTCTGAAAACACTGGACACACATGACCAACCAATTGCAACATCGTAGTTGCGCTGGTTGCAACTGTATGTATACACTGGATAATAGATGAATATGTGTTATCTGTTTACGTCTAGACATATAATTAAAATCTATCTTGTTTTATTATCATATAACAATTGCTACTACTCATATACAGGTTTGCAAAGTTTGCCATCATGCTGGTTACACACATAGAAATAAAAGGAGAGTGGTGATGGTCAGTTGCAACTACGATTACAATTTCAGTTGCAACTATAACATATACACTGGTTGCAACTGCGAGCGGGCCCTGCCTCGTCTGGGTGGCCCCTGCCTCACCTGGGAGGGCTCCACCTCGCCGGTGGGTACAGAACACCAACATATACACTGGTTGCAACTGCAAACCATACACTGTTTGCAACTACGATTATAATTCAGTTAGAACTCTAAAACATACACTGGTTGTAACTGCAATGACTAGGATTTTTCAAACAATATTGGAAACTGCAGTTTAGAGTACGATAACAACTAGATGAATAGACCAGTTGCAAATGGAACCAGTGCGCTGGTTGCAACCTAAACAACATTACTGGAGTGTGCTTCCAACAATACTGGTATATAGAACCAAAACACAACATTAAAAGTTTCTGGCTACTGCATAACACAACTGATTGTTTTTGCATGAATCTAATTGTTCGACAGACTGTTATCCCATTCAATTGGCACCGGACGACCACCAATTCTAAACTTATCCAGCGATCCAGGAATTTCAGCTTGGTGCATAGGGTGGAAGATCTGGTAATGCAACAACTCACATCTGTATATCGGGCCCTTGAACTGCAATGGCATAAAAAACATAATGGTCAGTGACTATATTATGATGCACACATAGAAAACACGTAAAAAAGCACCAAAACAGATAGAAAATCAGTTGACAGCATGGCTCACTGGATTGATTTCCTTGGTCATTTTGTCCCCGTCGTAATATTTCATGTACTTCCATACAAAAAAAGACAATCGCTTTGACCTGCTTGCTTTGGCACATCAATAAAAGGCCGCCTCCACTTGCTAACTCTGGGTAACTTGAGGTTGGAAACTTTCTGGAAGGCTGCATCGATGATTGGGATTTTGGCAAAGACAACCTTGTGTCGTTCTTCCTGATTAGAACAATTCAGAAAGTAGTCGTTCGAGTTCAGCACATCAATACGCTTATGGATAAAATTGAAGCAATATACAAAATAGTGAGCACCATCTTTGATAGGGACAAAAACCTGGTGCAAGGAAGGAGTAGAAAACTAATTACAAAAAATGGAAAACATATATGAAAAAAGAAGTTGCAAGAAAAAAGTATAGACAGTTGCAAAGTATGTGTACTGGTGATTGCAACTACTGATGATGGAAAGTTAAAAATTGTAGGTATGAAAAAGTGGGTTCGAAAAACAGAGTGGGTTGGGGAAAAGGTCTGCTAACCAATTTTGCTCTTGACAAATCATAGTTTTCGCACTCAGACATCAGATGATTCCATACATGTATGAAGTCTTGTGTCTCCGATTTATCAGCGTTGAGTACTGCTTCACACGTTGAGACATTGAACTGTATGTGTTTTCCAGTTTGGATAATAAAGAAAAAAGACACATGATAAATGATTAAATTAGTTTAAACACATAAAAGCAAGACAGTATACAAAAAATACATGGTTTTGGAGAAGAAACTTAAATAAAAACCAGTGGTCAGAAACACTCTGTATCCACAAGAATCGACCTTGTGCACAATATCATCATGTCGCATGCAGTGCACGAAAAAGTCTATGATTCCTGACTCACCAAGGGTGTCATTAGAAAAAGAGGTTAAAATTTGCTCGCCAGTGAGTCCAACAAGAAGGCCAAACTCCAACAAAATTCTCCTGCAGCAACAAAAAAATAGAAAAAACGGATGGATTAGTGAGAAGAACAGGAGGATATGTAACTGCTGGTGTGTTGTGATTGCAACTGCTGGTCTAGTGTGATTGCAAAGTACTGAATAACTCTGGGAAATTCTGTTAAACAAATATGATTGCAAACTACTGGTGTGGTATAATTGCAACTGGTGTGTTGTGATTGCAAGTACTATATAACTCTGGGAAATTCTGTTAAACAAAAATGATTGCAACTTATGGTATGGTGTGATTGCAACCACACATTAGGTGAGATTGCTATTGCTATATATATGTTGGGACTTGTTCTCAAATACTATGAATTAAGAACAAGGCAACACAAAATGTTAATGTCCTTCGTCCTTCGAAGCATTATTTCTCTTAGGATATAATGATCTTCAGACGAAGGTTATGAAGGACATACCTTCATCAGTGCGATATATGTTAATAAAAGAAGAAGCATACGAAATATAAGAGGCAAGATAAATAATCACATAACATTATTAATTCATTATCATTATATTATTCTAAAAAGACAGAGACAATATTGAATTACAAATGTACCTTTTACTTGATAGAAGGCAAAAAGTACAAGTGTGACGCAAAAGTCAAAGGGAATTAGGCTTACACCTATTTCCTAATTGATTTTGGTGGTTGAATTGCCCAACACAAATAATTAGACTAACTAGTTTGCTCTAGTCTATAAGTTCTACAGGTGCCAAAGGTTCACAAAAAGCCAATAAAAAGACCAAGAAAAGAGTTCAAAGAGAGCAAGGGATAACCGAAGTTGCCCTGGTCTGCCGCATCAGACTGTCCGGTGTGCCACCGGACAGTGTCCGGTGCACCAGGGAACTCCAAGATAAACTCATCACCTTCGGGAATTCTCAGAGGCGCTCCGCTATAATTCACCGGACTGTCCGGTGTACCACCGGACAGTGTTCGGTGCCCCAGGGGAGAGCAACTCTGAACTCGCCAGCTTCGGGAATCCGCTCCGCTATAATTCACCGGACTGTCCGGTGTGACAGCGGAGCAACAGCTACTTCGCGCGCAACGGTCAACTGCAACACATTAAATGCGCGCCTGCGCGCGCAGAGGAGCAGAGCACGCGCGGGTGGCACACCGGACAGTCTACAGGACTTGTCCGGTGCACCACCGGACAGCCAGGCGGGCCCACAAGACAGAACTCCAACGGTCGAACCCCAATGGTCTGCTGACGTGGCTGGCGCACCGGACAGTGTCCGGTGGCGCACCGGACTGTCCGGTGCGCCATGCGACTGCAGCCTTCCAACGGCCACTTTGTGGTGGTTGGGGCTATAAATACCCCAACCACCCCACATTCATTGGCATCCAAATTTTCCACCTTCCAACTACTTACAAGAGCTAGCATTCAATACAAGACACATCAAAGAGATCAAATCCTCTCCCAACTCCACACAAAGCTTTAGTGATTAGTGAGAGAGATTTATTGTGTTCATTTGAGCTCTTGCGCTTGGATTGCTTCTTTTTCTCATTCTTTCTTGCGATCATCTCAATTGTAATCAAGGCAAGAGACACCAATTGTGTGGTGGTCCTTGCGGGAAGTTTGGTTCCCATTTGATTGAGAAGAAAAGCTCACTCGGTCCGAGAGACCGATTGAGAGAGGGAAAGGGTGGAAAGAGACCCGGTCTTTGTGACCACCTCAACGGGGAGTAGGTTTGCGAGAACCGAACCTCGGTAAAACAAATCCTTGTGTCTCACTTCTTATTTGCTCATGATTTGTTTTGGGCCCTCTCTCTCGGACTCGTTTCTATTTCTAACGCTAACCCGGCTCGTAGTTGTGATTAATCTTGTAAATTTCAGATTCGCCCTATTCACCCCCCTCTAAGCAACTTTCAAAAAGCAAGTACAAGTCAGCCTGAACAGTATGGGGGTACTGTTCATCTATTTATAGGCACAGGACGCAGCCTGTGAGAAATTACAGTCATGCCCTTCACATTTACTATTGACTTATAGACAAATCTATGAGGACTAGATAGCATTTTCCCTTTTAAGTCGGTTCCTTTTTCTGCGATTGAGTCAAAGTTCCCTTGCGCATAGCTTCGGAGCAACGGCAACCTTCGTCACGATCATGCTCTTCTCAACGTGTATGCTTTTAACCTGAGTCCGAAGGTACCTGTCCATAAGCCATGCTTGGAAGACATTGTTAAATTACGTTTTTGAGGACCTTCGGAGGACGAAGGCCCCCAACAATATAAGTAACTAGCTGTTCAAGAAAAATGATTGCAACTTGGTTCGAATTGCAAAATAAAAAGTAAATAGCAGTTACAACTTGGGAAAACAAAAAAAACCTTTTCAGCTCAGGATCAGAGGCGATCTTCCGCCTAAGTGCAACAGCCTTGGCCAGGGGTATCTCAGGTCGATTACGAGGGATCTTGAACGGGGATATGTACTCCCTAGGCTTCTTCAGCACTCTATCACCTAGGCGCTTGAATATCATCCTTGAAACTCGCTGAAATCAGCCTGGCCTACTGAGACTTCGTCTTGAGAAAGTCGCATTGGTTGGGTCAAATTGTTGATACAAACGTCGGACTCCGCAGGGAACTGGATATCATCAAATGATGAGCTGGATCCTGCCTGGCTATCAATGCTCTTCTCCAAACTGTCAATCTCAGCTTTGGCCTCCTCACGAAGCATGTTCAACCTATCCTTGTACTGTTGGCACTGCTGAACATATTCTTTTGACATTAGTAACTGGAACATCTTCTTTACCTTGGCAGCGGGCACTGACTTTTTCAAAGCTTTGATGTTGTCCTTCAGTTGTTTCTAGATTGCAACTTGTATCTTTTTCTCCTCCGCTTCAACTTTCTTCTCGGCATCAGTCTTCTTCTTCACAGCTTCTTCAGCTGCAGCCTTTCTCTTAATCTCAGCTTCTTTGGCCTCAGCCTTTCTCTTATTCTCAGCTTCTTTTGCCTTCTTCTTCTCGGCATCAGCCTTATTCTTCTCAGTTTCTTCAGTTGCAGCCTTTCTCTTAATCTCAGCTTCTTCGGCCTCAGTCTTTCTCTTATTCTCAGCTTCTTCTGCCTTCTTCTTCTCGGCATCAGCCTTCTTCTTCTCAGCTTCTTCAGCTGCAGCCTTTCTCTTGATCTCAGCTTCTTCGGCCTCAGCCTTTCTCTTATTCTCATCTTCTTTTGCCTTCTTCTTATCAGCCTTCTTCTCAGCATCAGCCTTCTTCTTCTCAGCTTCTTCAGCTGCAGCCTTTCTCTTAATCTCAGCTTATTCTGCCTTCCTCTTATCAGCTTGTTCGGCTTCAGCCTTTCTCTTCTCAGCCTCCTCAGCTTCAGCATTCTTCTTCTCCATCTCAGCATTCTTCATCTCGATCTCAACCTTCTTCTTCTCAGCCTCTGCCTTCTGTATGTTGGCAACTTGAATGGCCCTATCGCTCCTCCTTTGCGTAAATTATATGATCCTGGTGCAGTTGAGTAGAATAGCAAAATTAACATATTTGTATTATGAAAGTGAATCATTTATATTATAAAAAAAGACACGAATTGCATGAACATACCTGGGCAGTAGGATGCTGCATCCCAATGTCCCTGCTCAGAGGCTCCTCTTCTGTCTCAGGTGCTCCCTGTTCAGAATCTATGATTAATTGCAAGTTGGCAGAGACTATGATTACTACAGTGGGTGGGGGCCGATTGCAACTAGGGTCTGCTTTCTCTTGGGTATCACAGGAGCTTGGCAGTAGGATGCTGCGTCCCAGTGTCCCTGCTCAGAGGCTCCTCTTCTGTCTCAGGTGCTCCCTGTTCAGAATCTATGATTAATTGCAAGTTGGCAGAGACTATGATTACTACAGTGGGTGGGGGCCGATTGCAACTAGGGTCTGCTTTCTCTTGGGTATCAGAGGAGCTTACCACAGGCCATTGATCATTGCCAGGGGGTTTGAGGAAGCCTTCCTCTTGTGAACAGTACATCGTGGTGCACGAGTCTGCTGGCTATTGGGAGGGGACTGGAATTGTAGAAAAAGGAAAAAAGCATAATATTAATCAGAAAAAGGAATTGATGGTAATAAAAAACACAATAAACTAACCTCACCATCAATGCTGGCAGAGTGCTGTGGGGAATCAGTCAACACTTGGGAATCCATCATTTGCAAGATATCATCAACACTTCGGAATGCCCCACGTAAATCAGGAGGTGCTGCCACGGGGAAAAATAAAAAATATAAATAAAAATGGGAATAATCAAGATGAGAGAAAACATTTTTTAAGCATGGAAGACATAAGTAGGCTTACTTCTATTCAAATTTCCCTCTTGCAGATCAATGTCATGACCACACGATGGGGTTCTCATAAAATCTCTGTTGTCATCAAGATCTCCGCCACTGCGATCTAACTGGATTTCTTCACTATCACCTTCTCCAGATTGGTCTTCCGGTGCATTTGAAGTAGTTCCTGATCCTGCATACAAATTTTAAAAAGTGATTGAAAGCACAGAGTGATGTGTATGGGCAAAATTGCAACTTGTATGGTGGGTGGTTGCAACAATAATATTATGTTGTATGCAACAAAAAATACCTGCTCCTGCTCTAGTGTCAATTGCAACGGGACTCCGTATAATTTCTTCACTATCACCTCCTCCAGATTGGTCCTCCGGTGCAATTGAAGTAGTTCCTGATCCTGCATATAAATTTAAAAAATGATTGAAAACATATATTGATGTGTGTGGGCAAATTGCAACTTGTATGGTGGGTGCTTGCAACAATAATGTTATGCTATATGCAACAAACAATACCTGCGCAGTGGGTGCTGCTGCTACTGGGGCAGATGCTGCTGCTCCTGGGTTAGGTGCTGCTGTTGGGTTAGGGTCTGCTACTGGGGCAGGTGCTGGTACTGGAGCATGTAATATTGCTAGAGCACCAATGGGGACGTCGTAGCACGTGTCAGCGATACTTCTCAGCTGAAAGTAAAAAAACAATGATAAAATGATAAATGAATAACAAATTGCAACTCTTGCGGATTAGCATTTGCAACAGTTAAACACAATATGGTTGCAACGTACCCTGAGGTGTCCAAACTCGGTGGTGCCAGGAGGAACATCTCCCCTGAGATCCTTATTTGCTATCTGAAAGTCGCCTAGAGGGGGGGTGAATAGGGCAAAACTAAAATTTACAAAGTTAATCACAACTACAAGCCGGGTTAGCGTTAGAAATATAATCAAGTCCGCGAGAGAGGGTGCAAAACAAATCGCAAGCGAATAAGGAGTGTGACACGCGGATTTGTTTTACCGAGGTTCGGTTCTTGCAAACCTACTCCCCGTTGAGGTGGTCACAAAGACCGGGTCTCTTTCAACCCTTTCCCTCTCTCAAACGGTCCCTCGGACCGAGTGAGCTTCTTCTTCTCAATTAAACGGGAACAAAACTTCCCCGCAAGGGCCACCACACAATTGGTGCCTCTTGCCTTGGTTACAATTGAGTTGATCGCAAGAAGGAATCAAAGAAGAAAGCAATCCAAGCGCCAGAGCTCGAAAGAACACAAGCAAATCTCTCTCACTAATCACTAAGGAGTTGTGTGGAATTTGGGGAGGATTTGATCACTTGGGTGTGTCTAGAATTGAATGCTAGAGCTCTTGTAAGTAGTTGAAGTAGGAAAACTTGGATGACTTGAATGTGGGGTGGTTGGGGGTATTTATAACCCCAACCACCAAACTAGCCGTTTGGTGGAGGCTGTCTGTCGCATGGTGCACCGGACAGTGTCCGGTGCGCCAGCCACGTCACCAGGCCGTTGGGTTCCGACCGTTGGAGCTCTGACTGCTGGGCCCGCCTGGATGTCCGGTGGCACACCGGACATGCACTGTAGAGTGTCCGGTGCGCCACTTCGCGTGTGCCTGACTTCTGCGTGCTCTGGCGCGCATTTAATGCCTCTGCAGGTGACCGTTGGCGCAAAGTAGCCGTTGCCCCGCTGGCTCACCGGACAGTCCGGTGCGCACCGGACATGTCCGGTGAATTATAGTGGAGCGAATTCCCGAAGCTGGCGAGTTCCAGAGTCGCTCTTCCCTGGGGCACCGGACACTGTCCGGTGTGCACCGGACAGTCCGGTGAATTATAGCGGAGCGCCTCTGGATTTTCCCGAAGGTGAGGAGTTCAGCGTGAAGTCCCCTGGTGCACCGGACACTGTCCGGTGGCACACCGGACAGTCCGGTGCGCCAGACCAGGGCACACTTCGGTTATCCCTTTGCTCTCCTTGTTGAATCCAATTCTTGGTCTTTTTATTGGCTAAGTGTGAACCTTTGGCACCTGTATAACTTATACACTAGAGCAAACTAGTTAGTCCAATTATTTGTGTTGGGCAATTCAACCACCAAAATCAATTTAGGAAATAGGTGTAAGCCTAATTCCCTTTCAATCTCCCCCTTTTTGGTGATTGATGCCAACACAAACCAAAGCAAATATAGAAGTGCATAATTGAACTAGCTTGCATAATGTAAGTGCAAAGGTTGCTTGGAATTGAGCCAATATAAATACTTATAAGATGCGCATGGATAGTTTCTTCATTGTTATCATTTTGGACCACGCTTGCACCACATGTTTTGTTTTTGCAAATTCTTTTGTAACTCCTTTTCAAAGTTCTTTTGCAAATAGTCAAAGGTAAATGAATAAGATTTTGCGAAGCATTTTCAAGATTTGAAATTTTCTCCCCCTGTATCAAATGCTTTTCCTTTGACTAAACAAAACTCCCCCTATATGAAATTCTCCTCTTAGTGTTCAAGAGGGTTTTGAGATATCAATTTTGAAATACTACTTTCTACCCCTTTTGAATACACTAAGATACCAATTTGAAATTTCCAATTGAAAATCATTTTAAAACAAAGTTGGTGGTGCGGTCCTTTTGCTTTGGGCTAATACTTTCTCCCCCTTTGGCATGAATCGCCAAAAACGGAGTCATTAGAGCCCTAAGAATTACTCTCTCCCTCTTTGGTCATAAATAAATGAGTGAAGATTATACCAAAGACGGAGTCCTTTTCTCTCCCAAGGATGGAGAGTTGCTCGGAGTGACGGCGAAGGATGAGTTACGGAGTGGAAGCCTTTGTCTTCGCCGAAGACTCCAATTCCCTTTCAATAATACCTATGACTTGGTTTGAAATAGACTTGAAAACACATTAGTCATAGTACATAAAAGAGACACGATCAAAGGTATATTAATGAGCTATGTGTGCAAATCAACAAAAGAAGTTCCTAGAATCAAGAATATTTAGCTCATGCCTAAGTTTGTTAAAGGTTTGTTCATCAAGAGGCTTGGTAAAGATATCGGCTAATTGATCTTTAGTATTAATGTAAGCAATCTCGATATCTCCCTTTTGTTGGTGATCCCTTAGAAAGTGATACCGAATGGCTATGTGTTTAGTGCGGCTATGCTCAACGGGATTATCCGCCATGCGGATTGCACTCTCATTATCACATAGAAGAGGAACTTTGGTTAATTTGTAACCATAGTCCCTAAGGGTTTGCCTCATCCAAAGTAGTTGCGCGCAACAATGGCCTGCGGCAATATACTCGGCTTCGGCGGTAGAAAGAGCTACGGAATTTTGCTTCTTTGAAGCCCAAGACACCAAGGATCTTCCCAAGAACTGGCAAGTCCCCGATGTGCTCTTTCTATTGATTTTACACCCTGCCCAATCGGCATCAAAATAACCAATTAAATCAAATGTGGATCCCCTAGGATACCAAAGCCCAAACTTAGGAGTATAAACTAAATATCTCAAGATTCGTTTTACGGCCGTAAGGTGAGCTTCCTTAGGGTCGGCTTGGAATCTTGCACACATGCATACGGAAAGCATTATATCCGGTCAAGATGCACATAAATAGAGTAAAGATCCAATCATCGACCGGTATACCTTTTGATTGACGGATTTACCTCCTTCGTCGAGGTCGAGATGCCCATTGGTTCCCATGGGTGTCTTGATGGGTTTGGCATCCTTCATCTCAAACTTGCTTAGAATATCTTGAGTATACTTCGTTTGGCTTAGGAAGGTGTCCTCTTGGAGTTGCTTCACTTGAAATCCTAAGAAATACTTCAACTCCCCCATCATAGACATCTCGAATTTTTGTGTCATGATCCTACTAAATTCTTCACATGTAGACTCGTTAGTAGACCCAAATATAATATCATCAACATAAATTTGGCATACAAACAAGTCATTTTCAAGAGTTTTAGTGAAGAGTGTAGGATCGGCCTTTCCAACTTTGAAGCCATTAGTGATAAGGAAATCTCTAAGGCATTCATACCATGCTCTTGGGGCTTGCTTGAGCCCATAAAGCGCCTTAGAGAGTTTATAGACATGGTTAGGATACTCACTATCTTCAAAGCCGGGCGGTTGCTCAACATAGACCTCTTCTTTGATTGGTCCGTTGAGGAAGGCACTTTTCACGTCCATTTGGTAAAGCTTGAAGCCATGGTAAGTAGCATAGGCCAATAATATACGAATTGACTCAAGCCTAGCTACGGGTGCATAGGTTTCACCGAAATCCAAACCTTCGACTTGGGAGTATCCCTTGGCCACAAGTCGGGCTTTGTTCCTTGTCACCACACCATGCTCGTCTTGCTTGTTGCGGAAGACCCATTTGGTTCCTACAACATTTTGATTAGGACGTGGAACTAAATGCCATACCTCATTCCTAGTGAAGTTGTTGAGCTCCTCTTGCATTGCCACCACCCAATCCGAATTTTGAAGTGCTTCCTCTACCCTGTGTGGCTCAATAGAGGAAACAAAAGAGTAATGCTCACAAAAATGTGCAACACGAGATCTAGTGGTTACCCCCTTATGAATGTCGCCGAGGATGGTGTCGACGGGGTGATCTCGTTGGATTGCTTGTTGGACTCTTGGATGTGGCGGCCTTGATTCTTCATCCTCCTTGTCTTGATCATTTGCATCTCCCCCTTGATCATTGCCGTCATCTTGAGGTGGCTCATTTGCTTGATCTTCTCCTTTATCAACTTGAGCCTCATCCTCATTTTGAGTTGGTGGAGATGCTTGCGTGGAGGAGGATGGTTGATCTTGTGCATTTGGAGGCTCTTCGGATTCCTTAGGACACACATCCCCAATGGACATGTTCCTTAGCGCGATGCACGGAGCCTCTTCATCACCTATCTCATCAAGATCAACTTGCTCTACTTGAGAGCCGTTAGTCTCATCAAACACAACGTCACAAGAAACTTCAACTTGTCCAGAGGACTTGTTAAAGACTCTATATGCCCTTGTGTTTGAATCATATCCTAGTAAAAAGCCTTCTACAGTCTTAGGAGCAAATTTAGATTTTCTACCTCTTTTAACAAGTATAAAGCATTTGCTACCAAAGACTTTAAAATATGAAATATTGGGCTTTTTACCGGTTAGTAGTTCGTATGATGTCTTCTTGAGGATTCGGTGTAGATACAAACGGTTGATGGTGTAGCAGGCGGTGTTGACCGCCTCGGCCCAAAACCGATCCGAAGTCTTGTACTCATCAAGCATGGTTCTTGCCATGTCCAATAGAGTTCTATTCTTCCTCTCCACTACACCATTTTGTTGTGGAGTGTAGGGAGAAGAGAACTCATGCTTGATGCCCTCCTCCTCAAGGAAGCCTTCGATTTGTGAGTTCTTGAACTCCGTCCCGTTGTCGCTTCTAATCTTTTTGATCCTCAACTCGAACTCATTTTGAGCCCGTCTCAAGAATCCTTTTAAAGTCTCTTGGGTATGAGATTTTTCCTGCAAAAAGAATACCCAAGTGAAGCGAGAATAATCATCCACAATAACTAGACAGTACTTACTCCCGCCGATGCTTATGTAAGCAATCGAGCCGAATAGGTCCATGTGTAGGAGCTCCAGTGGCCTATCTGTCGTCATGATGTTCTTATGTGGATGATGGGCACCAACTTGCTTCCCTGCTTGGCATGCACTACAAATCCTGTCTTTCTCAAAATGAACATTTGTTAATCCTAAAATGTGCTCTCCCTTTAGAAGCTTATGAAGATTCTTCATCCCAACATGTGCTAGTCGGCGATGCCAGAGCCAGCCCATGTTAGTCTTAGCAATTAAGCAAGTGTCGAGTTCAGCTCTATCAAAATTCACTAAGTATAGCTGACCTTCTAACACTCCCTTAAATGCTATTGAATCATCACTTCTTCTAAAGACAGTGACACCTACATCAGTGAATAAACAGTTGTAGCCCATTTTGCATAATTGACATACAGAAAGCAGATTGTAATCTAATGAATCTACAAGAAAAACATTGGAAATAGAATGGTCAGGTGATATAGCAATTTTACCCAATCCTTTAACCAAACCTTGATTTCCATCCCCGAATGTGATAGCTCTTTGGGGATCTTGGTTTTTCTCGTAGGAGGAGAACATTTTCTTCTCCCCTGTCATGTGGTTTGTGCACCCGCTGTCGATGATCCAACTTGAGCCCCCGGATGCATAAACCTACAAAACATGTTTAGTTCTTGACTTTAGGTACCCAAATGGTTTTGGGTCCTTTGGCATTAGAAGCAAGAACTTTGGGTACCCAAACACAAGTTTTTGATCCCTTGTGCTTGCCCCAACATATTTGGCAACTACCTTGTCGGATTTGTTAGTTAATACATAAGAAGCATCAAAAGTTTTAAATGAAATGTCATGATCATTTGATGCACTAGGAGTTTTCTTCTTAGGCAACTTAGCACGGGTTGGTTGCCTAGAGCTAGATGTCTCACCCTTATACATAAATGCATGGTTAGGGCCAGAGTGAGACTTCCTAGAATGAATTCTCCTAATTTTGCTCTCAGGATAGCCGGCAGGGTATAAAATGTAACTCTCGTTATCCTGAGGCATGGGAGCCTTGCCCTTAACAAAGTTGGATAATTTCTTAGGAGGGGCATTAAGTTTGATATTGTCCCCCTTTTGGAAGCCAATGCCATCCTTGATGCCAGGGCGTCTCCCACTGTAAAGCATACTACGAGCAAATTTAAATGTTTCATTTTTAAGTTCATGCTCGGCAATTTTAGCATCTAATTTTGCTATATGATCATTTTGTTGTTTAATTAAAGCCATGTGATCATGAATAGCATTAATATCAACATCTCTACATCTAGTGCAAATAGTAGTGTGTTCAACGGTAGATGTAGAGGGTTTGCAAGATTTCAATTCTACAACCTTAGCATGCAATATATCATTTTTAGTTCTAAGGTCGGAAATTGTAGCATTGCAAACATCTAATTCTTTAGCCTTAGCAAGCAATTTTTCATTTTCATTTCTAAGGCTAGCAAGAGACATGTTTAATTCTTCAATCTTAGCAAGCAAATCATCATTATCATTTCTAAGATTGGGAATTGAAACATTACAAGCAATAGAATCAACATTAGCTAACAAATTAGAGTTCTCATTTCTAAGGTTGTCTATAGTCTCATGGCAAGTTCTTAGCTCACTAGATAATTTTTCACATTTTTCAACTTCTAGAGCATAAGCATTTTTAACTTTAACATGCTTTTTGTTTTCCTTGATTAGGAAGTCTTCTTGGGAGTCCAAGAGATCATCCTTCTCATGGATGGCACTAATTAATTCATTTAATTTCTCTTTTTGTTGCATGTTTAAGTTGGCAAAAAGAGTACGCAAATTATCTTCCTCATCACTAGCATTATCATCGCTAGAGGATTCATATCTAGTGGAGGATTTAGATTTAACCTTTTTCTTTTTGCCGTCCTTTGCCATGAGGCACTTGTGGCCGACGTTGGGGAAGAGGAGTCCCTTGGTGACGGCGATGTTGGCGGCGTCCTCGTCGGAGGAGGAGTCGCTAGAGCTTTCGTCGGAGTCCCACTCCCGACAAACATGGGCATCACCGCCCTTCTTCTTGTAGTACCTCTTCTTTTCCTTTCTTCTCCCCTTTTTGTCATCGCCCCTGTTACTGTCACTAGAAATAGGACATTTTGCTATAAAGTGACCGGGCTTACCACACTTGTAGCAAACCTTCTTGGAGCGGGGCTTGTAATCTTTCCCCCTCCTTTGCTTGAGGATTTGGCGGAAGCTTTTGATGACAAGCGCCATTTCCTCGTTGTCGAGTTTAGAGGCGTCGATGGGTGTTCTACTCGGTGTAGACTCCTCCTTCTTCTCTTCCGTCGCTTTGAATGCGACCGGTTGAGCTTCGGACGTAGAAGGACCGTCAAGCTCGTTGATTTTCCGTGAGCCCTTGATCATAAATTCAAAGCTCACAAAATTCTCGATTACTTCCTCGGGGGTCATTAGTGTATATCTTGGGTTGCCACGAATTAATTGTACTTGAGTAGGGTTAAGGAAAATAAGTGATCTTAAAATAACCTTAACCACCTCGTGGTCATCCCACTTTTTGCTCCCGAGGTTGCGCACTTGATTCACCAAGGTTTTGAGCCGGTTGTACATGTCTTGTGGCTCCTCCCCTTGGCGAAGACGGAAGCGAGCGAGCTCCCCCTCGATCGTTTCCCGCTTGGTGATCTTGGTGAGCTCATCACCCTCGTGCGCGGTCTTGAGCACGTCCCAAACTTCCTTGGCGCTTTTTAATCCTTGCACCTTGTTGTACTCCTCCCTACTTAAAGAGGCGAGGAGTATGGTTGTAGCTTGGGAGTTGAAGTGCTCGATTTGGGCCACCTCGTCTTCATCATAATCCTCATCCCCTACGGATGGTACCTGTGCTCCAAACTCAACAACATTCCATATACTTTTGTGGAGTGAGTGAAAGTCGCCTAGAGGGGGGGTGAATAGGGCGAAACTGAAATTCTCAAAAATAATCACAACTACAAGCCGGGTTAGCGTTAGAAATATAATCAAGTCCGCAAGAGAGGGCACAAAACAAATCGCAAGCGAATAGTGAAGTGAGACACGCGGATTTGTTTTACCGAGGTTCGGTTCTCTCAAACCTACTCCCCGTTGAGGAGGCCACAAAGGCCGGGTCTCTTTCAACCCTTACCCTCTCTCAAACGGTCCCTCGGACCGAGTGAGCTTCTCTTCTCAAATCAAAGCCAGGAATAAAACTTCCCCGCAAGGGCCACCACACAATTGGTGCCTCTTGCCTTGATTACAATTGAGTGTTGATCACAAGAGCAAGTGAGAAAGAAAAGAAGCAATCCAAGCGCAAGAGCTCAAAAGAACACGGCAAATCTCTCTCGCTAATCACTAAAGCCTTTTGTGGGATTGGAGAGGATTTGATCTCTTTGGTGTGTCTAGAATTGAATGCCTAGCTCTTGTAAGTGGTTGAGAAGTGGAAAACTTGGATGCAATGAATGTGGGGGTGGTTGGGGTATTTATAGCCCCAACCACCAAACTTGACCGTTGGTGGAGGCTATCTGTTTGATGGCGCACCGGACAGTCCGGTGCACACCGGACATGTCCGGTGCCCCCGCCACGTCATCACTGCCGTTGGATTCTGACCGTTGGAGCTCCTGACTTGTAGGACCGCCTGGATGTCCGGTGCACACCGGACATGCACTGTTCCTTGTCCGGTGCGCCAGTATGGGCGCGCCTGTCTTCTGCGCACGCAGAGCGCGCAATAAATGCGTCGCAGGTAGCCGTTGGCGCCGAATAGCCGTTGCTCCGGAGTTGCACCGGACAGTCCGGTGCACACCGGACATGTCCGGTGAATTATAGCGGACTAGCCGTTGGAGATTCCCGAAGCCGGCGAGTTCCTGAGGCCGCTCTTCCTTGGCGCACCGGACACTGTCCGGTGTACACCGGATAGTCCGGTGAATTATAGCGCGCTGGCCTGAGAAATTCCTGAAGGTGGCGAGTTGAAGTTGGAGTCCTCTGGTGCACCGGACACTGTCCGGTGGTGCACCGGACACTGTCCGGTGTACACCGGACAGTCCGGTGCCTCCAGACCAGAGGTGCCTTCGGTTGCCTCTTTGCTCCTTTGTTGAATCCAAAACTTGATCTTTTTATTGGCTGAGTGTGAACCTTTTATACCTGTATAATCTATACACTTGGGCAAACTAGTTAGTCCAATTATTTGTGTTGGGCAATTCAACCACCAAAATTAATTAGGGACTAGGTGTAAGCCTAATTCCCTTTCAATCTCCCCCTTTTTGGTGATTGATGCCAACACAAACCAAAGCAAATATAGAGGTGCATAACTGAACTAGTTTGCATAATGTAAGTGTAAAGGTTGCTTGGAATTGAGCCAATCTAAATACTTACAAGATATGCATGGATCGTTTCTTTCTTATTTAACATTTTGGACCACTCTTGCACCACATGTTTTGTTTTTGCAAACTCTTTTGTAAATCCTTTTCAAAGTTCTTTTGCAAATAGTCAAGGGCAAATGAATAAGATTTTGAGAAGCATTTTCAAGATTTGAAGTTTTCTCCCCCTGTTTCAAATGCTTTTCCTTTGACTAAACAAAACTCCCCCTAAATGAGATCCTCCTCTTAGTGTTCAAGAGGGTTTTGATATATCCTTTTTGAAATACTACTTTCTCCCCCTTTTGAACACAATAGGATACTAATTGATAATATTCTTGGAAACACGAAGTTTTTGAAATTGGTGGTGGTGCGGTCCTTTTGCTTTGGGCCCTTACTTTCTCCCCCTTTGGCATGAATCGCCAAAAACGGAAGCATTAGAGCCCTCGAAGTGCTATCTTCCTGTTTGGTCATAAATAAATGAGTTAAGATTATACCAAAGAAGAAGTCCTTTTGCTCTCTCCCCCAAAGATGGAGAGTCTCTTGGAGCGACGGCGAAGGATGAGTTACGGAGTGGAAGCCTTTGTCTTTGCCGAAGACTCCAATTCCCTTTCAATACACCTATGACTTGGTTTGAAATAGACTTGAAAAACACATTAGTCATAGCATATGAAAGAGACATGATCAAAGGTATATAGAAGAGCAATGTGTGCAGTTTTAACAAAAGAAGTTCCTAGAATCAAGAATATTGAGCTCATGCCTAAGTTTGTTAAAAGATTGTTCATCAAGAGGCTTGGTAAAGATATCGGCTAATTGATCTTTAGTATTAATGTATGAAATCTCGATATCTCCCTTTTGTTGGTGATCCCTAAGAAAATGATACCGAATGGCTATGTGTTTAGTGCGACTATGCTCGACGGGATTATCCGCCATCTTGATTGCACTCTCATTATCACATAGCAAAGGGACTTTGGTTAATTTGTAACCGTAGTCCCGCAGGGTTTGCCTCATCCAAAGCAATTGCGCGCAACAATGTCCTGCGGCAATGTACTCGGCTTCGGCGGTGGAAAGAGCGACCGAATTTTGCTTCTTTGAAGCCCAAGACACCAAGGATCTTCCCAAGAACTGGCAAGTCCCTGATGTGCTCTTCCTATTGATTTTACACCCCGCCCAATCGGCATCCGAATATCCAATTAAATCAAATGTGGATCCCCTAGGATACCAAAGCCCAAACTTAGGAGTATAAGCCAAATATCTCAAGATTCGTTTTACGGCCGTAAGGTGAGCTTCCTTAGGGTCGGCTTGGAATCTTGCACACATGCATACGGAAAGCATAATATCCGGTCGAGATGCACATAAATAGAGTAAAGAACCTATCATCGACCGGTATACCTTTTGATCCACGGACTTACCTCCCGTGTCGAGGTCGAGATGCCCATTGGTTCCCATGGGTGTCTTGATGGGCTTGGCATCTTTCATCCCAAACTTGTTTAGAATGTCTTGAGTGTACTTCGTTTGGCTAATGAAGGTGCCCTCTTGAAGTTGCTTCACTTGGAATCCTAAGAAATACTTCAACTCCCCCATCATAGACATCTCGAATTTCTGTGTCATAATCCTACTAAACTCTTCACATGTAGACTCGTTAGTAGACCCAAATATAATATCATCAACATAAATTTGGCATACAAACAAGTCATTTTCAAGAGTTTTAGTAAAGAGTGTAGGATCGGCTTTTCCGACTTTGAAGCCATTAGCAATAAGAAAATCTCTAAGGCATTCATACCATGCTCTTGGGGCTTGCTTGAGCCCATAAAGCGCCTTAGAGAGCTTATAGACATGGTTAGGATACTCACTGTCTTCAAAGCCGGGAGGTTGCTCAACATAGACCTCTTCCTTGATTGGTCCATTGAGGAAGGCACTTTTCACGTCCATTTGATAAAGCTTAAAGCCATGGTAAGTAGCATAGGCTAATAATATGCGAATTGACTCAAGCCTAGCTACGGGTGCATAGGTTTCACCGAAATCCAAACCTTCGACTTGGGAGTATCCCTTGGCCACAAGTCGAGCTTTGTTCCTTGTCACCACACCATGCTCATCTTGCTTGTTGCGGAAGACCCATTTGGTTCTTACAACATTTTGATTAGGACGTGGAACCAAATGCCATACCTCATTCCTAGTGAATTTGTTGAGCTCCTCTTGCATTGCCACCACCCAGTCCGAATCTTGTAGTGCTTCCTCTACCCTGTGTGGCTCAATAGAGGAAACAAAAGAGTAATGTTCACAAAAATGTGCAATACGAGATCTAGTAGTTACCCCCTTATGAATGTCGCCGAGGATGGTGTCGACGGGGTGATCTCGTTGGATTGCTTGGTGGACTCTTGGGTGTGGCGGCCTTTGCTCTTCATCCTCCTTGTCTTGATCATTTGCATCTCCCCCTTGATCATTGCCGTCATTTTGAGGTGGCTCATTTGCTTGATCTTGCCCTTCATCAACTTGAGCCTCATCCTCATTTTGAGTTGGTGGAGATGCTTGCGTGGAGGAGGATGGTTGATCTTGTGCATGTGGAGGCTCTTCGGATTCCTTAGGACACACATCCCCAATGGACATGTTCCTTAGCGCGATGCACGGGGCCTCTTCATTACCTATCTCATCAAGATCAACTTGCTCTACTTGAGAGCCATTAGTCTCATCAAACACAACGTCACAAGAAACTTCAACTAGTCCTGAGGACTTGTTAAAGACTCTATATGTCCTTGTGTTTGAGTCATATCCTAGTAAAAAGCCTTCTACCGTTTTAGGAGCAAATTTAGATTTTCTACTTCTCTTAACAAGAATAAAGCATTTGCTACCAAAAACTCTAAAATATGAAATATTGGGCTTTTTACCGGTTAGGAGTTCATATGATGTCTTCTTGAGGATTCAGTGTAGATACAACCGGTTGATGGCGTAGCAAGCGGTGTTGACCGCCTCGGCCCAAAACCGATCCGAAGTCTTGTACTCATCAAGCATGGTTCTTGCCATGTCCAATAGAGTTCGATTCTTTCTCTCCACTACACCATTTTGTTGTGGCGTATAGGGAGAGGAGAACTCATGCTTGATGCCCTCCTCCTCAAGGAAGCCTTCAATTTGAGAGTTCTTGAACTCCGTCCCATTGTCGCTTCTAATTTTCTTGATCCTTAAGCCGAACTCATTTTGAGCCCGTCTCAAGAATCCTTTTAAGGTCTCTTGGGTTTGAGATTTTTCCTGCAAAAAGAATACCCAAGTGAAGCGAGAATAATCATCCTCTATTACAAGACAATACTTACTCCCGCCGATGCTTATGTAAGCAATCGGGCCGAATAGATCCATGTGGAGTAGCTCAAGCGGCCTGTCGGTCGTCATGATGTTCTTGTGTGGATGTTGGGTTCCAACTTGCTTCCCGGCTTGGCATGCGCTACAAATCCTGTCTTTCTCAAAATGAACATTTGTTAATCCTAAAATGTGTTCTCCCTTTAGAAGCTTATGAAGATTCTTCATCCCAACATGGGCTAGTCGGCGGTGCCAGAGCCAACCCATGTTAGTCTTAGCAATTAAGCAAGTGTCGAGTTCAGCTCTATCAAAATCTACCAAGTATAGCTGACCCTCTAACACTCCCTTAAATGCTATTGAATCATCACTTCTTCTAAAGACAGTGACACCTACATTAGTGAATAGACAGTTGTAGCCCATTTGACATAATTGAGAAACGGAAAGCAAATTGTAATCTAATGAATCAACAAGAAAAACATTGGAAATGGAATGGTCAGGTGAAATAGCAATTTTACCCAAACCTTTGACCAAACCTTGATTTCCATCCCCGAATGTGATCGCTCTTTGGGGATCTTGGTTTTTCTCATATGAGGAGAACATCTTCTTCTCCCCTGTCATGTGGTTTGTGCACCCGCTGTCGAGTATCCAACTTGAGCCCCCGGATGCATAAACCTACAAAACTATTTTAGTTCTTGACTTTAGGTACCCAAACAGTTTTGGGTCCTTTGGCATTAGAAACAAGAACTTTGGGTACCCAAACACAAGTCTTGGAGCCCTTGTGTTTGCCCCCAACAAACTTGGCAACTACCTTGCCGGATTTGTTAGTAAGCACATATGATGCATCAAAAGTTTTGAATGAAATAGCATGATCATTTGATGCATTAGGAGTTTTCTTTCTAGGCAACTTGGCACGGGTTGGTTGCCTAGAGCTAGATGTCTCACCCTTATACATAAAAGCATGATTAGGGCCAGAGTGAGACTTCCTAGAGTGAATTCTCCTAATTTTGCTCTCGGGATAACCGGCAGGGTACAAAATATAACCCTCGTTATCCTGAGGCATGGGAGCCTTGCCCTTAACAAAGTTAGACAAATTTTTAGGAGGGGCATTAAGTTTGACATTGTCTCCCCTTTGGAAGCCAATGTCATCCTTGATGCTCGGGCGTCTCCCATTATAGAGCATACTTCTAGCAAATTTAAACTTTTCATTTTCCAAGTTATGCTCGGCAATTTTAGCATCTAGTTTTGCTATATGATCATTTTGTTGTTTAATTAAAGACATGTGATCATAAATAGCATCAACATCAATATCTCTACATCTAGTACAAATAGAAACATGCTCAACATTAGATGTAGAGGGTTTGCAAGATTTTAGTTCAACAACCTTAGCATGCAACAAATCATTTTTAGTTCTAAGGTCGGAAATAGTAGCTTTGCAAACATCAAAATCTTTAGCCTTAGCAATCAAACTATCATTTTCTACTCTAAGGCTAGCAAGAGAATCATTCAATTCCTTAATCTTAGTAAGCAAATCATCATTATCATTTCTAAGATCGGGAATTGAATCAATACAAACATGAGAATCAACCTTAGCAATTAATCTAGCATTTTCATTTCTAAGGTTGTTAATGGTCTCATGGCAAGTGCTTAGCTCACTAGACAATTTTTCACATTTTTCTACCTCTAGAGCATAAGCATTTTTAACCTTAACATGATTTTTATTTTCCTTGATTAGGAAGTCCTCTTGGGAGTCCAAGAGGTCATCCTTTTCATGGATGGCACTAATTAGCTCATTTAGTTTTTCCTTTTGTTCCATGTTAAGGTTGGCAAAAAGAACGCGCAAGTTATCCTCCTCATTGCTAGCATCACCCTCATCACTAGAGGTTTCATATTTAGTGGAGGATCTTGATTTTACCTTCTTCCTTTTGCCGTCCTTTGCCATGAGGCACTTGTGGCCGACGTTTGGGAAGAGGAGTCCCTTGGTGACAGCGATGTTGGCGGCGTCCTCGTCGGAGGAGGAGTCGGTGGAGCTCTCGTCGGAGTCCCACTCGCGGCACACGTGGGCATCGCCGCCCCTCTTCTTGTGTTACCTCTTCTTTTCTTTCCTCTTTCCCTTCTTGTCGTTATCCCTGTCACTGTCACTTGATAATGGACATTTAGCGATAAAGTGACCGGGCTTACCACACTTGTAGCAAACCTTCTTGGAATGGGATTTGTAATCCTTTCCCTTCCGTTGCTTGAGGATTTGGCGAAAGCTTTTGATGATTAAAGCCATCTCCTCATTGTCGAGCTTGGAGGCATCAATTGGTTGTCTACTTGGTGTAGACTCCTCCTTCTTTTCCTCCGTCGCCTTAAATGCCACCGGTTGTGCTTCGGACGTGGAGGGTTCATCAAGCTCGTTGATCTTCTTGGAGCCCTTGATCATACATTCAAAGCTCACAAAATTTCCGATAACTTCCTCGGGGGTCATTTGAGTATATCTAGGATTACCACGAATTAATTGAACTTGAGTGGGGTTAAGGAAAATGAGTGATCTAAGAATAACCTTAACCACCTCGTGGTCATCCCACTTCTTGCTCTCGAGGTTGCGCACTTGGTTCACCAAAGTCTTGAGCGGTTGTACATGTCTTGTGGCTCTTCCCCTTGGCGAAGTCGAAAGCGACCGAGCTCCCCCTCGATCGTTTCCCGCTTGGTGATCTTTGTTAGTTCATCACCCTCGTGCGCGGTCTTGAGGAGGTCCCAAATTTCCTTTGCATTCTTCAACCCTTGCACCTTGTTGTATTCCTCTCTATTTAGAGAGGCCAAGAGTATGGTTGTGGCTTGGGAGTTGAAGTGCTCGATTTGGGCCACTTCGTCCTCATCATAATCCTCATCCCCTACGGATGGTACCTGTGCTCCAAACTCAACAACATTCCATATACTTTTGTGGAGTGAGGTTAGATGAAATTTCATTAAATCACTCCACCTAGCATAATCTTCACCGTCAAAGGTTGGCGGTTTGCCTAATGGAACGGAAAGTAATGGAGTATGTCTAGATGTACGAGGATAGTGTAAGGGGATCTTACTAAACTTCTTACGCTCTTGGCGTTTAGAAGTTACGGAGGGCGCATCGGAGCCGGAGGTCGATGTTGATGAAGTGTCGGTCTCGTAGTAGACCACTTTCCTCATCCTCTTGTGCTTGTCCCCACTCCGATGTGGCTTGTGAGAGGAAGATCTCTCCTTCTTCTCTTTGTGGTGAGAAGAAGATTTCTTCTCCTTCCCTTTGTTGGAGGAGCTCTTCTTCTTCTCCTTCCTCTTGGTGCGGGACTCTTCCGATGAAGTGCTCCCGTGGCTTGTAGTGGGCTTTTCGCCGGTCTCCATCTCCTTCTTGGCGTGATCTCCCGACATCACTTCGAGCGGTTAGGCTCTAATGAAGCACCGGGCTCTGATACCAATTGAAAGTCGCCTAGAGGGGGGGGGTGAATAGGGCGAAACTGAAATTCTCAAAAATAATCACAACTACAAGCCGGGTTAGCGTTAGAAATATAATCAAGTCCGCAAGAGAGGGCACAAAACAAATCGCAAGCGAATAGTGAAGTGAGACACGCGGATTTGTTTTACCGAGGTTCGGTTCTCTCAAACCTACTCCCCGTTGAGGAGGCCACAAAGGCCGGGTCTCTTTCAACCCTTACCCTCTCTCAAACGGTCCCTCGGACCGAGTGAGCTTCTCTTCTCAAATCAAAGTCGGGAATAAAACTTCCCCGCAAGGGCCACCACACAATTGGTGCCTCTTGCCTTGATTACAATTGAGTGTTGATCACAAGAGCAAGTGAGAAAGAAAAGAAGCAATCCAAGCGCAAGAGCTCAAAAGAACACGGCAAATCTCTCTCGCTAATCACTAAAGCCTTTTGTGGGATTGGAGAGGATTTGATCTCTTTGGTGTGTCTAGAATTGAATGCCTAGCTCTTGTAAGTGGTTGAGAAGTGGAAAACTTGGATGCAATGAATGTGGGGGTGGTTGGGGTATTTATAGCCCCAACCACCAAACTTGACCGTTGGTGGAGGCTGTCTGTTCGATGGCGCACCGGACAGTCCGGTGCACACCGGACATGTCCGGTGCCCCCATGTAACGCCCCGAATTTTGCAGTTGAATTTTTTCTTTTCTTTACTCGCCAAAATTCGGGCGTTACCTTTTCCTTTTCTTTTTCCCTCGCTAAACCTTGACCTTTTCCAAAGTTCTAGCGGGATTCGGTTTGGAATTCCCGTACGTATAAAAACCCTAAATGCTTTATGTTGCTTGATGCACCATGCCGAACCTTGCATTTCTTTTGATTGCTTTGAAAGCGCAAATGCATGCATGTAGAAAGATCGGATTTCGAAAATGAGGAGAAGATCTTTTCTTTCTTTCTCTCTCTCTTTCTCTCTCCTCTTTTTCTCTCTTTCCCGCGCCGTGGGCCGACCCCGGCCGGCCCAGGCCCCTGCGCGCCCCCCCTCTTGGGCCCAAAGCAGGCCCAGCCGCCCCCCACCCCCCCCCTCTTTTTCCCCAAATCCCCTCTCCCTCTCCCTCATTCTCTCCCTCTCTCCCTCCCCACCCAAGCCGCCGCCCCCACCCACCTCCCTGCCCTAGCCGTCGTCGCTGCCCCGACCCCGGCTGCGCGCCCTCGCCGTCGGCCACCCCCCTCGCCGGTGAGCCCCCTCCCCTCCCCCTTCTCCCTCCTCTCTCCTTCCCCCTCCCCTCCTTCTCCCCTTGGCCGCTGGCCCTTGGCCGCGCCGCCCGGCCGCCCGGCCGCCCCCAGCCCCGCGCCGCTCGGCCCCCTGGCCGCGCCCGCGCCGCTCGGCCCCCTGACCGCGCCCGCCGCCCGCCCTGGCCCCCTGGCCGCGCCCCCCTGTCCCGGGCCGGTTCAGCCGGCCTCGGCCCCGGCTCAGCCGCCCCGCCCCCCCCCAGCTCGGCCGCCCCCGCGCTCGGCCGCCCCAGCTCGGCCGCCTGCCCCCGGGCCGGTTCAACCGCCCTAGGGCCGGTTCAACCGCCCCCTCCCCTCTGTTTTTTTATTTTTTTTTTATTTTATTTTATTTACTTTCTGTGATCATAATTACTGTATTTTAAGTAGGCTAATCACTGTTTATGCTATGAGAAAATAGGAAGTTTAATTTAAAATTCCGTTATGTTATTGATTCACGTAGTTAATTGTTTACCCTGTGCAATGTTGATCAACTAAAAGTGATTAGGTTTCCATTAGTATATATAAATATGTATAACAGAATTATTTTGTTAAAAACCAATTGTGTCATTAGTGCATAAGATTTAACCCCCCCTGCGAGACCTTTCCCGTTTCTTTCTAACCATAACAAATGCGTTATCGAATGTCATACTTGATGCATATTCGCTTATTTGGTTATCTTGTATGGTGTACTGTTCTTTTGTATTAAATATGTGGATGTATGTATGTACGTTTGCGCTCGCATAGAGAACGATCCGGTCGAAGAGCCCGAGGAATTCGCAGGAGAAGCCCCTGAGCAGCAGTCGTTTGGTGGAGGCAAGTGTCCTTTGACCTATCTATGTCCTATTCATTCTTTAATTCACCTCCCGCATTACACATTTATACCTAAGGATTGACTAGCTTTTGTTATCCATGTCCTTGTTTACCTATTTGGGTCGGATTATTACTACTTAGACTGATGCTATTGCTCAACTCTAATCAATGAACATGATGTGATTATCTATGATACGCTGTTTTCCCGTTCTTCTTTATGATTATACTTGTGGTTTTCAAGGGGACTCGAGCGGTTTCTCGAGTGCCTCTCCGTAAGGACCTGTTCTATGGATGACCGCCCGGGAAAACAGTGCAACCATGAGGGTGGAATGGGGTGCCCTTAGCTGAATAATTAGAGGATCCGGGGTGTAGTTCACTTAGCCGTCGTGCCGTCAATGGGGCTCGGTGTATGCGGCTCGCTCTGCCAAGTTTGGGTTCGCCCCTTGGGGAGGAGTGCGGTGCATTTAGGAAACCTAACGGGTGGCTACAGCCCCGGGGAATCTTTGTAAAGGCTTCGTAGTGAATCCCTGGCCATTCACCTCGGGAGTGAATAAGGGTCTTGCAAGCCCGGGCTAGAGAGGGAATCACGGCTTGTGGGTAAAGTGCACAACCTCTGCAGAGTGTTATGAAACTGATATATCAGCCGTGCTCGCGGTTATGAGCGGCCAAGGGAGCTCCAGAGATTAGTGATACTTGATCAGAGACATTGTGGTACAGGTGGTTATGAGATTGATGGTTCTGGTTATGATTATGGTGCTGGTAAGTGGTATTCTTTCCGTTTGGAAAGGATACATCGGGTTAATAACTTGGGTTAATGCTAAAACTTGGCTTTCTACTAGTAAATAATAATCTGACCAACTAAAAGCAACTGCTTGACTTATCCCCACATAAAGCTAGTCCACTACAGTCAAACAGGATACTTGCTGAGTATGTTGATGTGTACTCACCCTTGCTCTACACACCAAACCCCCCCCCAGGTTGTCAGCATTGCAACCACTGCTCAGGCGAAGATGAAGCTGTGGAAGGAGACTTCCAGGAGTTCCAAGATTACGACGAGTTCTAGGTGTGGGTTAGCGGCAACCCCCAGTCGGCTGCCTGTGAAGGCCGTGTTATCTACGTTTCTTTTCCGCACTTTGATTTATTGTAAGAACTATATGGACGTCTCAGACGTATGATGTAATCGACTATTTCCCTTATTAATACTATTTTGAGCACTGTGTGATGATGTCCATATTATGTAACTGCTGTGTACGTGAATAACTGATCCTGGCACGTACATGGTTCGCATTCGGTTTGCCTTCTAAAAACCGGGTGTGACATAAGTGGTATCAAAGCCGTGCTGACTGTAGGACCGCTAACCTAGAGTAGAATGGTCGTTCTAAGGATTATAGACCTCTGTCTCTTCCTTGACTTTGATATCCCTTCAAAAGTTGGTCCTACTGACCAAACCTATGTTCTACTACATATTATACCTTGCTGAAAATTATGTTTTATTCTGATCCTTCATTTATTTATGATTCATTACTTGCTGGTCATATTAATTCTGTTCTCACCCTTTTGCTTGCGATGTCTTTCGTAGATGGCTCGACTTAGACACACTGCACGAAAGTCAGTCATCCCCTTCTTACCCTCCCGCCTTGCTGAGCGTCCGCTTCGCCGTCCTGTGGCCGGACAGTCCAGCCACTTGGAGAGACTACACCACCGCCTGCGTGAGGAGCAGGAGCGTCGACGACAGGAGCAGCAGAGCTCTTCCCTCTCGCTCCACCAGGAGATAGAGTCTGTGAGGAGCTGCTCCCCTGTGCTTCCTCTGGAGCCGCCCCCTGCACCACCACTGGGCGCCCCAGCTTCTGGAGTAGCTGCTGGAGGAGACCCAGACGACGGAGGTGGCGACGACAGCTCGAGCCACGACACCGACTTCTCTGCTAACCCTGAGCCGGAAGGATGGGTTGCTCGACCCATCACTCGCGACGCTGCTCGCGGGTGTCACTTCCATGATGCGCTCGACACCCTGCTACGTCGGGCATTTGACCGGCATACTTGGTCCGTCGAGTATCGCTGTGTGGTCTACCAGCATAGTCGCGGGGTCTACCCGGACCGCTGGGAGGCGACTTGCTTGGTGCGCTGCCCGGAGGACAGTCTCCAGGGTGCAGAGGCCTGTTCAGAGCACTATTCTATCTCTGAACGGGACTCAGCTGAGGCAGCCATGCAAGATGCTGCACGGCGTGCGCTTTCGCACTACTGCTCGGTTTTCGGTGGGGCAGCTGATGGTCTTGACCTGAAGTATTACCCCCGCCGTACATCTGGCAGCACAGGAGGCGTGATTGTTTCACCTGTCGGTGAGGGCAATCCTAGGTTGAGCAGCACAGTCAACCTAGCCGCCGTGCTAAACACGGAGCTGGACCATGCATTAGACGAGCTGAGTAGGGCTCGTGCTGAGATCGCCCTGCTGCGGGCTGAGCGCGCGGAACGTCGTTTTCTGGACGGTGGTTCCCCCGCTCCCGTTGGGACTCAGCACCCGTACCGCTCACCTCAGCGTGGACACCAGTCTTATGGCAATCCCGCCTGCAAGACCAAGATAAATCTAGAACCATAGATCGTTAGAGTTGGATCTTGTAATTAATACGAAATAAATATATACATGGAAGCTTCAGTCTTAGCGTTAGTCTCGATCTTAGTCAGTTTTAGTTAGACAGGGTAGTTTGCTATATCCTGTGCATTTATGTTTGTCATGATGAACTATGTTTGGTTTGGATCTTTGTAATGATTGTCACCAGAGTGTGGGTATCCCCTGCATTTTGGTTTACATACTATGTTAATAAAGTTAGTTATATAGTTGGGAAACCCATTATTCTCCTTTCCTCTTTATCTGAGAAGCTGTGTGGTCTGTGTTGGAGATCAGTGAAGATGCTCATCTGTTCAGTGCTGTTGGAGAATTCTATACTCTTTTCTTATGCTGCAAGCTTTGCCAGATCAGTTCTGATGTATGGTTGCGTTCTGCAGATGTCAGAGAACAGGCGTAGAGGAGGAAGGCGTGCTCAGCAGGAGCGAGCCGCTCCGCAGGATGAGGTGCCCCAGCAGCAGCACCTGCCGCCCCCGCCCCCGATGTCGATTGAGCAGATGTTTCTGATGCAGACTCAGGCAGTTCAAGCCATCGGTCAGACTCTGGCCGCCATTCAGCAGCAGCAGCAGCAGCAACAGCAGCAAGCACCACCCCAGCCTCAGATGCCTCAGATGCCTAGAGACAAGCGTGCTGAATTCATGAGAGGTCATCCACCAACGTTTGCTCACTCTTCTGACCCCATGGATGCTGAAGATTGGCTGCGCACTGTGGAGCGGGAGTTGCATACCGCTAAGTGCGATGACCGGGAGAAAGTCTTGTATGGTCCCCGTCTGTTGAGAGGAGCAGCCCAGTCATGGTGGGAGTCTTACCTCGCCACCCATGCCAACCCCGACACCATCACTTGGGAAGAATTCCGAGGTAGCTTTCGTCAGTACCATGTGCCTGCAGGTCTGATGACAGTGAAGAAGGAGGAGTTCCTGGCCCTTAAGCAAGGGTCATCGTCTGTCAGTGAGTATCGAGACAAGTTTCTGCAATTGTCTCGCTATGCTCCTGAAGATGTCAACACCGACGCCAAGCGACAGTACCGTTTCCTGAGAGGCTTGGTTGACCCTCTGCAGTATCAGCTGATGAACCACACCTTCCCGACATTCCAGCACCTGATTGACAGAGCAATCATGACAGAAAGGAAGCGCAAGGAGATGGAAGATCGTAAGCGCAAGATCAGTGGACCCCAGCCTGGAAGCAGCAGCCGTCCCCGTTTCTCAGGCAATCAACCTCAGCAGTTCAGGCAGAACCAGCGTCCACCTCAGCAGCATCAGCAGCGTCAGCAGTATCAGCAGTTCCAAAGGCAGTATCCTCAGCATCAGTACCAGAACCGTCAGAGCAATCAGTCAGGAGGTCAGTTTCAGAAGCAGAATCAGCAAGCACCTCGTCTTCCTGCCCCAACAAATCAGCAGAACAGTCAGGCAGCACCAGCTCAGGTTGGAAACAGGGCGTGTTTCCACTGTGGAGAGCAGGGCCATTGGGTGATGCAATGTCCGAAGAAGGCAGCCCAGCAGCAGTCAGGCCCCAATGCCCCAGCAAAGCAGAATGTGTCTCAGTCTGGAGTAGGCAACCGCTCTCAGCAGCGCTATAATCATGGAAGACTGAACCACTTGGAAGCTGAAGCAGTTCAGGAGACCCCCGACATGATAGTAGGTATGTTCCCAGTCGACTCCCATATTGCAGAAGTGTTATTTGATACTGGAGCAACACATTCTTTCATTACTGCATTATGGGTAGAAGCACATAATCTTCCAACTACTACCATGTTAACCCCCATTCAAATCGACTCAGCCGGTGGTAGAATTCGAGCTGATAGCATTTGTTTAAATGTAAGTGTGGAAATAAGGGGGATAGCGTTTCCCGCCAACCTTATAGTAATGGGTACTCAGGGAATAGATGTCATCCTAGGGATGAATTGGCTAGATAAGTATCAGGCAGTTATCAGTTGTGATAAAAGGACAATCAAGTTGGTGTCCCCACTAGGAGAGGAAGTGGTGACCGAGTTAGTCCCGCCTGAGCCAAAGAAAGGAAGTTGTTATCAGATGGCTGTCGATAGCAGTGAAGCAGACCCAATTGAGAGTATCAAGGTTGTGTCTGAATTCCCAGATGTGTTTCCAAAGGATTTACCGGGTATGCCACCAGAGCGAAAAGTTGAGTTTGCTATAGAGCTTCTTCCTGGAACCGCCCCTATCTTCAAGAGAGCTTACAGAATATCTGGACCAGAGTTGGTTGAGCTTAAGAAGCAGATTGATGAGCTGTCAGAGAAAGGTTACATCCGGCCAAGCACCTCGCCTTGGGCCGCCCCTGTCTTGTTCGTGGAGAAGAAAGATGGCACCAAGAGGATGTGTATCGATTATCGAGCTTTGAATGAGGTCACGATCAAGAACAAGTATCCTTTGCCCAGAATAGAAGATCTGTTCGACCAGTTGAGAAGAGCCAGTGTGTTCTCCAAGATTGATCTGAGGTCAGGTTATCATCAGCTCAGGATCCGACCTTCGGACATTCCGAAGACGGCATTCATTACCAAGTATGGTTTATATGAGTTCACAGTGATGTCTTTTGGTTTGACCAATGCGCCAGCATTCTTCATGAACTTGATGAACAGTGTATTCATGGATTACCTTGATAAGTTTGTGGTGGTATTCATTGATGATATTCTGGTTTATTCTCAAAGTGAAGAAGAGCATGCAGATCATTTGAGGATGGTATTGCAGAGATTGCGAGAGCACCAGTTGTATGCAAAGTTGAGCAAGTGTGAGTTCTGGATCAGTGAAGTCCTGTTCTTGGGTCACATAATCAACAAAGAAGGATTGGCTGTGGATCCGAAGAAAGTGGCAGACATTCTAAACTGGAAAGCGCCAACAGATGCTAGAGGAATCAAGAGCTTCATTGGAATGGCCGGATATTATCGGCGATTCATTGAAGGGTTTTCGAAGATTGCGAAGCCAATGACAGCGTTGCTAGGCAACAAGGTTGAGTTCAAGTGGACCCAGAAATGCCAAGAGGCCTTTGAAGCGCTGAAAGAGAAGTTGACAACAGCGCCTGTCCTAGTCTTGCCTGATGTGCACAAGCCCTTCTCGGTGTATTGCGATGCTTGTTACACAGGTTTGGGATGTGTGTTGATGCAAGAGGGAAGAGTTGTGGCTTACTCGTCCCGACAGCTGAAGGTTCATGAGAAGAACTACCCAATCCATGATCTAGAGTTGGCAGCAGTGGTTCACGCACTGAAGACATGGAGGCACTACCTGTATGGACAGAAATGCGATGTTTACACAGATCACAAGAGTCTGAAGTACATATTCACTCAGTCAGAATTGAACATGAGGCAACGAAGATGGTTAGAATTGATCAAAGACTATGAGTTGGAGATTCATTACCATCCAGGCAAAGCAAACGTAGTGGCAGATGCTCTGAGCAGAAAGAGTCAAGTCAATCTGATGGTCGCTCGTCCGATGCCTTATGAGTTGGCCAAAGAGTTTGACAGGTTGAGTCTCGGATTTCTGAACAATTCTCGAGGAGTCACAGTTGAATTGGAACCTACCTTGGAGCGCGAAATCAAAGAAGCGCAGAAGAATGATGAGAAGATCAGTGAGATTCGGCGATTGATTCTAGAAGGCAAAGGTAAAGATTTTCGAGAAGATGCAGAAGGAGTGGTATGGTTCAAAGACCGCTTATGTGTTCCCAATGTCCAGTCTATTCGGGAGTTGATTCTTAAGGAAGCTCATGAGACAGCTTATTCGATCCACCCTGGTAGTGAGAAGATGTATCAGGATCTGAAGAAGAAATTCTGGTGGTACGGAATGAAAAGAGAAATCACAGAGCATGTGGCTATGTGCGATAGTTGTCGAAGAATTAAGGCAGAACACCAGAGACCAGCTGGATTGTTGCAACCGTTGCAGATCCCTCAGTGGAAATGGGATGAAATTGGTATGGATTTCATAGTCGGATTGCCTCGCACTCGAGCCGGCTACGATTCCATTTGGGTAGTAGTGGACCGCTTGACCAAGTCAGCCCACTTCATACCTGTCAAGACCAATTACAACAGTGCAGTATTGGCAGAATTGTATATGTCTCGGATCGTTTGTCTTCATGGTGTGCCAAAGAAGATAGTGTCAGACAGAGGAACGCAGTTCACCTCTCATTTCTGGCAGCAGTTGCATGAAGCCTTGGGCACGCATCTGAATTTCAGTTCAGCTTATCACCCGCAGACAGATGGTCAGACTGAAAGAACCAATCAAATTCTTGAAGATATGTTGAGAGCCTGTGCGTTGCAAGATCAGTCCGGATGGGACAAGCGATTGCCTTATGCGGAGTTTTCCTATAACAACAGTTACCAGGCCAGTTTGAAGATGTCACCGTTTCAAGCGCTGTATGGAAGGAGTTGCAGAACTCCGTTGCAATGGGATCAGCCTGGAGAAAAGCAAGTGTTTGGGCCAGACATTTTGCTCGAAGCCGAAGAGAACATCAAGATGGTCCGAGAGAATCTGAAGATAGCGCAATCAAGGCAGCGAAGCTATGCAGACACAAGAAGAAGAGAGCTGAGTTTCGAAGTCGGAGACTTTGTCTATCTGAAAGTGTCACCGATCAGAGGAGTCAGAAGGTTCGGAGTGAAAGGCAAGCTAGCACCCCGCTACATTGGTCCGTATCAGATTCTTGCAAGACGAGGAGAAGTGGCTTATCAGCTCAGTTTGCCAGAGAGTTTGTCTGCTGTGCATAATGTCTTTCATGTGTCTCAGTTAAAGAAGTGCTTGCGTGTGCCAGAAGAGCAGTTGCCAGTGGAAGGTCTGGAAGTCCAGGAGGACTTGACCTATGTTGAGAAGCCAGCTCAGATCCTTGAGGTTACAGATAGAGTCACCCGAAGGAAGACCGTCAGAATGTGCAAAGTCAGATGGAGTCACCACTCTGAGGAAGAAGCAACCTGGGAGCGTGAAGATGATCTGATGGCCAAGTACCCGGAGCTCTTTGCTAGCCAGCCCTGAATCTCGAGGGCGAGATTCTTTTAAGGGGGATAGGTTTGTAACGCCCCGAATTTTGCAGTTGAATTTTTTCTTTTCTTTACTCGCCAAAATTCGGGCGTTACCTTTTCCTTTTCTTTTTCCCTCGCTAAACCTTGACCTTTTCCAAAGTTCTAGCGGGATTCGGTTTGGAATTCCCGTACGTATAAAAACCCTAAATGCTTTATGTTGCTTGATGCACCATGCCGAACCTTGCATTTCTTTTGATTGCTTTGAAAGCGCAAATGCATGCATGTAGAAAGATCGGATTTCGAAAATGAGGAGAAGATCTTTTCTTTCTTTCTCTCTCTCTTTCTCTCTCCTCTTTTTCTCTCTTTCCCGCGCCGTGGGCCGACCCCGGCCGGCCCAGGCCCCTGCGCGCCCCCCTCTTGGGCCCAAAGCAGGCCCAGCCGCCCCCCACCCCCCCCCCTCTTTTTCCCCAAATCCCCTCTCCCTCTCCCTCATTCTCTCCCTCTCTCCCTCCCCACCCAAGCCGCCGCCCCCACCCACCTCCCTGCCCTAGCCGTCGTCGCTGCCCCGACCCCGGCTGCGCGCCCTCGCCGTCGGCCACCCCCCTCGCCGGTGAGCCCCCTCCCCTCCCCCTTCTCCCTCCTCTCTCCTTCCCCCTCCCCTCCTTCTCCCCTTGGCCGCTGGCCCTTGGCCGCGCCGCCCGGCCGCCCGGCCGCCCCCAGCCCCGCGCCGCTCGGCCCCCTGGCCGCGCCCGCGCCGCTCGGCCCCCTGACCGCGCCCGCCGCCCGCCCTGGCCCCCTGGCCGCGCCCCCCTGTCCCGGGCCGGTTCAGCCGGCCTCGGCCCCGGCTCAGCCGCCCCGCCCCCCCCCCCCCCCCAGCTCGGCCGCCCCCGCGCTCGGCCGCCCCAGCTCGGCCGCCTGCCCCCGGGCCGGTTCAACCGCCCTAGGGCCGGTTCAACCGCCCCCTCCCCTCTGTTTTTTTTATTTTTTTTTTATTTTATTTTATTTACTTTCTGTGATCATAATTACTGTATTTTAAGTAGGCTAATCACTGTTTATGCTATGAGAAAATAGGAAGTTTAATTTAAAATTCCGTTATGTTATTGATTCACGTAGTTAATTGTTTACCCTGTGCAATGTTGATCAACTAAAAGTGATTAGGTTTCCATTAGTATATATAAATATGTATAACAGAATTATTTTGTTAAAAACCAATTGTGTCATTAGTGCATAAGATTTAACCCCCCCTGCGAGACCTTTCCCGTTTCTTTCTAACCATAACAAATGCGTTATCGAATGTCATACTTGATGCATATTCGCTTATTTGGTTATCTTGTATGGTGTACTGTTCTTTTGTATTAAATATGTGGATGTATGTATGTACGTTTGCGCTCGCATAGAGAACGATCCGGTCGAAGAGCCCGAGGAATTCGCAGGAGAAGCCCCTGAGCAGCAGTCGTTTGGTGGAGGCAAGTGTCCTTTGACCTATCTATGTCCTATTCATTCTTTAATTCACCTCCCGCATTACACATTTATACCTAAGGATTGACTAGCTTTTGTTATCCATGTCCTTGTTTACCTATTTGGGTCGGATTATTACTACTTAGACTGATGCTATTGCTCAACTCTAATCAATGAACATGATGTGATTATCTATGATACGCTGTTTTCCCGTTCTTCTTTATGATTATACTTGTGGTTTTCAAGGGGACTCGAGCGGTTTCTCGAGTGCCTCTCCGTAAGGACCTGTTCTATGGATGACCGCCCGGGAAAACAGTGCAACCATGAGGGTGGAATGGGGTGCCCTTAGCTGAATAATTAGAGGATCCGGGGTGTAGTTCACTTAGCCGTCGTGCCGTCAATGGGGCTCGGTGTATGCGGCTCGCTCTGCCAAGTTTGGGTTCGCCCCTTGGGGAGGAGTGCGGTGCATTTAGGAAACCTAACGGGTGGCTACAGCCCCGGGGAATCTTTGTAAAGGCTTCGTAGTGAATCCCTGGCCATTCACCTCGGGAGTGAATAAGGGTCTTGCAAGCCCGGGCTAGAGAGGGAATCACGGCTTGTGGGTAAAGTGCACAACCTCTGCAGAGTGTTATGAAACTGATATATCAGCCGTGCTCGCGGTTATGAGCGGCCAAGGGAGCTCCAGAGATTAGTGATACTTGATCAGAGACATTGTGGTACAGGTGGTTATGAGATTGATGGTTCTGGTTATGATTATGGTGCTGGTAAGTGGTATTCTTTCCGTTTGGAAAGGATACATCGGGTTAATAACTTGGGTTAATGCTAAAACTTGGCTTTCTACTAGTAAATAATAATCTGACCAACTAAAAGCAACTGCTTGACTTATCCCCACATAAAGCTAGTCCACTACAGCCAAACAGGATACTTGCTGAGTATGTTGATGTGTACTCACCCTTGCTCTACACACCAAACCCCCCCCCAGGTTGTCAGCATTGCAACCACTGCTCAGGCGAAGATGAAGCTGTGGAAGGAGACTTCCAGGAGTTCCAAGATTACGACGAGTTCTAGGTGTGGGTTAGCGGCAACCCCCAGTCGGCTGCCTGTGAAGGCCGTGTTATCTACGTTTCTTTTCCGCACTTTGATTTATTGTAAGAACTATATGGACGTCTCAGACGTATGATGTAATCGACTATTTCCCTTATTAATACTATTTTGAGCACTGTGTGATGATGTCCATATTATGTAACTGCTGTGTACGTGAATAACTGATCCTGGCACGTACATGGTTCGCATTCGGTTTGCCTTCTAAAAACCGGGTGTGACACCCCACCACGTCATCACGGCCGTTGGATTATGACCGTTGGAGCTCCTGACTTGTAGGCCCGCCTGGATGTCCAGTGCACACCGGACATGCACTGTTCCTTGTCCGGTGCGCCAGTATGGGCGCGCCTGTCTTCTGCGCGTGCAGAGCGCGCAATAAATGCGTCGCAGGTAGCCGTTGGCGCCGAATAGCCGTTGCTCCGGAGTTGCACCGGACAGTCCGGTGCACACCGGACATGTCCGGTGAATTATAGCGGACTAGCCGTTGGAGATTCCCGAAGCCGGCGAGTTCCTGAGGCCGCTCTTCCTTGGCGCACCGGACACTGTCCGGTGTACACCGGACAGTCCGGTGAATTATAGCGCGCTGGCCTGAGAAATTCCCGAAGGTAGCGAGTTCGAGTTGGAGTCCTCTGGTGCACCGGACACTGTCCGGTGTACACCGGATAGTCCGGTGCCTCCAGACCAGAGGTGCCTTCGGTTGCCTCTTTGCTCCTTTGTTGAATCCAAAACTTGATCTTTTTATTGGCTGAGTGTGAACCTTTTATACCTGTATAATCTATACACTTGGGCAAACTAGTTAGTCCAATTATTTGTGTTGGGAAATTCAACCACCAAAATTAATTAGGGACTAGGTGTAAGCCTAATTCCCTTTCAGTGAGGTTAGGTGATATTTCATTAAATCACTCCACCTAGCATAATCTTCACCGTCAAAGGTTGGTGGTTTGCCTAATGGAACCGAAAGTAATGGAGTATGTCTAGAAGTACGAGGATAGTGTAAGGGGATCTTACTAAACTTCTTGCGCTCATGGCGCTTGGAAGTTACGGAGGGCGCGTCGGAGCCGGAGGTAGATGGCGATGAGGTGTCGGTCTCGTAGTAGACCACCTTCCTCATCTTCTTTTTCTTGTCCCCACTCCGATGCGACTTGTGGGAAGAAGCTTTCTTCTCCTTCCCCTTTCCCTTTTTGCGGGACTCTTCCGATGAAGCTTTCCCGTGGCTTGTAGCGGGCTTGTCGCCGGTCTCCATCTCCTTCTTGGCGTGTTCTCCCGACATCACTTCGAGCGGTTAGGCTCTAATGAAGCACCGGGCTTTGATACCAATTGAAAGTCGCCTAGAGGGGGGGTGAATAGGGCGAAACTAAAATTTACAAAGTTAATCACAACTACAAGCCGGGTTAGCGTTAGAAATATAATCAAGTCCGCGAGAGAGGGTGCAAAACAAATCGCAAGCGAATAAGGAGTGTGACACGCGGATTTGTTTTACCGAGGTTAGGTTCTTGCAAACCTACTCCCCGTTGAGGTGGTCACAAAGACCGGGTCTCTTTCAACCCTTTCCCTCTCTCAAACGGTCCCTTGGACCGAGTGAGCTTCTTCTTCTCAATTAAACAGGAACAAAACTTCCCCGCAAGGGCCACCACACAATTGGTGCCTCTTGCCTTGGTTACAATTGAGTTGATCGCAAGAAGGAATCAAAGAAGAAAGCAATCCAAGCGCAAGAGCTCGAAAGAACACAAGCAAATCTCTCTCACTAATCACTAAGGAGTTGTGTGGAATTTGGGGAGGATTTGATCACTTGGGTGTGTCTAGAATTGAATGCTAGAGCTCTTGTAAGTAGTTGAAGTAGGAAAACTTGGATGACTTGAATGTGGGGTGGTTGGGGGTATTTATAACCCCAACCACCAAACTAGCCGTTTGGTGGAGGCTGTCTGTCGCATGGTGCACCGGACAGTGTCCGGTGCGCCAGCCACGTCACCAGGCCATTGGGTTCCGACCGTTGGAGCTCTGACTGCTGGGCCCGCCTGGATGTCCGGTGGCACACCGGACATGCACTGTAGAGTGTCCGGTGCGCCACTTCGCGTGTGCCTGACTTCTGCGCGCTCTGGCGCGCATTTAATGCCTCTGCAGGTGACCGTTGGCGCGAAGTAGTCGTTGCCCCGCTGGCTCACCGGACAGTCCGGTGTGCACCGGACATGTCCGGTGAATTATAGCGGAGCGAATTCCCGAAGCTGGCGAGTTCCAGAGTCGCTCTTCCCTGGGGCACCGGACAGTCCGGTGAATTATAGCGGAGCGCCTCTGGATTTTCCCGAAGGTGAGGAGTTCAGCGTGAAGTCCCCTGGTGCACCGGACACTGTCCGGTGGTGCACCGGACAGTCCGTGCGCCAGACCAGGGCACACTTCGGTTATCCCTTTGCTCTCCTTGTTGAATCCAATTCTTGGTCTTTTTATTGGCTAAGTGTGAACCTTTGGCACATGTATAACTTATACACTAGAGCAAACTAGTTAGTCCAATTATTTGTGTTGGGCAATTCAACCACCAAAATCAATTTAGGAAATAGGTGTAAGCCTAATTCCCTTTCACTATCGCATCAATCGTCTTCGAGTCCAAGAAAGCACATCAAGGGATCAAAAAGGGACTTGTGTCAAATCCATGCTGTAGGTTGTCGACATAAAGCATCGGTATGTTTTTAACATTAGGTAAAAGACACGTGGGTATTTTAGGTTGAATTCAGATAATGAAAAAAGTAAACCGAATTGGCACAGGTGCAATAAGCCAGTTGCAATAGAAAATACTAAAATTATTGCTACTTTGTGTACAACATAAATTACAAAATATATGTGAATGTGTGAACTAAGCTATCATAAAAAAATCAAAAAAGTAAATCAAATTGCAACTTGTAACATATGACAGTTGTAACAGTAAACATAAAACAATTACTACTTGTGTAATTGGAAGAGTAAGTTGCAAGGGCAAAAATTGAATGTGTGCGTTGAGCTTACAGCTACGAAGATCCCGCATCCACTGATGGGTGCATTGATGCCTTTCTCCGCAAAATCCTTTTTATAAAGACGAGCAGCTATGCTGAGCCTGTCAACTACCGCTTTGCACCAGTTCTTGTTGGCCATGTTCTGGATGTCCTGAGTATACTTTACATCATCAATCCTGATGCGAGTGTCAGTGTTGGATAATAGCAGACACTGAAATGCAGCCATGAAAAAGGCTCTCAGGCCCAGCTCCCCAGTGAGAATCCTCTTCTGCAGCCGATCAGTGATAACAGATAGATTGATACCAGATCTGCGTCTATAAGAGTTGCCACAAATTTTCTCTCCCAGCTCGTCCCGCAAGGCACGAGCATCTGCATCAGACATGGGGGGCGGGTCACGGCCAACGTTTGGTAACAGCAAAACACACCAAACATTGTGCTCAGTGATTGGAATCTCTTTTCCACCACCAATCTCTAATTTCATCGTCTCTGAGTTAAGCTTCCGCATCAGCCAGCTGAGCAATTTTCTGGACAATAAGTGCAGCTTGAATCTCAGCAGGCCGCCAAACCCCTTGGCAACTACTTCACCTTTCAATTCATCGGAGAGAGCATTCACAAGCTTTATGAACTTCCCAGGTGAGCATCGTATAGCTCGTGTCTTATTTTTACCCTTATTCTCATCGCCACCAACAATAACAACATTGACGTCGCCAGAACCATCACCGGCAGGAGCAAACTCTGGGTCTTGTTCATCATCACTTTCTTCATCTTGAATAGGAGACAAGGGGACTTTCAACCTTAACCTCTTCCTCCTTTTCTTCAATTCATTTTTATCTAATTCCTTTCTCTTGTTTTGTACATGAGGAGAGCGACGGACAGTGTCAGCGCCTTGCTGGCCTATGACATTCTGTTCTTGATCCATTATAAAAACCACTAAAAAAATGGGAATAAAAAAACGTGAGGGCACAAGCACATGGTACAGATCTCATAACCAAAAATTGCTAATCAACAAACTAAAACACACAGTACAAATAGGAAAAAAAATAGTTGCAATACACACTAATGCTGCAACACACATTAGTGTGTGTGGTTGAATTCCAGATAATGAAAAAAATTCAAAAGTGTACAGAATTGCCACATGTGCCATAAGCCAGTTGCAACAAGACTGCTAAAATAATTACTACTGGGACAGTTGCAACAGTGAATTTAAACCAATAACTAGTTGTATATGAGCACAGTTGCAAAAGACAGGAATGATGTCTGTGGGTTGAAAATTAAAATTATACAGTTGCAAAAAAAGGTACACTGCAGTTGCAAAAAGTGGAAACATCTGAGTTGATAATCTAGAACACAAAATGCTTATTAAAATGAAATGTATCCGCACAAAATACAACAATTACTAATTGCAATCAACGGATAATACTAGTTGCAACACTTGGGAAAAAATGGGGATTACCAGTCTATTACCGAAGATAACAAAACAAATCCAACAAAATCAATGTACTTAAATCGGGTCCTCCAAATTGCAACAAGGTTAATGGACAGTTACACATAATATGATAACCTCATTATCAACATATACTCCGCATCAGAATAACACTAAAAAATTTGGGTGGAAGCAGTTACGCTCTTACCTAGAAAACGATCAAATGACAGAGAAACGGGAGAGGGGGCGGATGCGCTTGCACGGCGGCCCCGGGCGCGCGGGGCGCGAGCACGCGCGCAATGGCTCCGGCGCGGGCTACGTCGCCGGGGAAGTGAAGAGGTTCTGTCGGGAGCCGTTCGCGGAGAAGTGGGGCGGGGGCGGGGAAGTGAAGAGGTTCTGTCGGGAGCGTGCGGGAGGGACGAAGACGAGCGCGGGCGTGCGCGCAACGGCTCTGGCGCGGGCTACGTCGCCGGGGAAGTGAAGAGGTTGAGCCGTTCACGGAGGAGCCGTTCGCGGAGAAAGAGGGGCGGGGGCGGGGAAGTGAAAAGGTTCTGTCGGGAGCGTGCGGGAGGGACGAAGACGAAGCGTCGGTTCGGCCTGGGTGGGGCGGTTGGCTCGGACCAGGTGCTCCTGGCGCGTAGGTTCGGCCTGAGTGCATTCTCTATATTGAATAACTCTGGGAAATTTTGTTAAAAAATATGATTGCAATTGCTGGTCTGGTTGCAACTGCTGGTCTGGTGTGATTGCAACTTTTATATAACTATGTCCAAAAATCTGTTAAAGAAACAATGATTGCAACTGCTGGTCTGGTGTGATTGCAACTTCTATATAACTATGTCCAAAAATTTGTTAAACAAAACAATGATCGCAACTGCTGGTCTTGGTGTAGACTGAAGTTGTCAGGGCCTGCGCGTCGGTTCGGCCTGGGTGGGACGGTTGGCTCGGACCAGGTGCTTCTGGCGCGTAGGTTCGACCTAGGTGCATTCTCTATATTGAATGCACTAAGATGTAATATATATATATATACTCCCTCCGGTGCAGTAAAAGAAGTCATCCTGCGCGTGACCGAGCGTGCACAAAAAGAAGTCATAGTGCGCGTGGGTCTGGGATTTGGACGTTGTTGCCCCTAGTAATTGCACAAAAAAGATGCATTTAAGAGGAATCGAACTTGAGACCTCCAGTCTAGAATGCTTTGGAGCTGCTGCAGCAACCAATCAAGCTTGATTGTTTTAGTGATGTTAATGCACCCATATCCCTATTTACTAGGGGCAAACAGGGAAAACTCTATGATAATTAATCACTCCTTGGTATGCACAATCATATCCTAAATGACTACCTTTACTGCACTGGAGGGAGTATATATATATATACTCGTATCTAGATAGTTTCAACAACTTTCTGTGAGATTTATTAGGATAATCACATAAAGGATAAGGACTTGAGTCTGAATTAATATAATTACTAATGGTCCGAGACGTGGACCGTCCGGTCTTCTAGGTACCAAATTTAGTGCTCAACAGGGCGAGGCTGCTGGACGGCTGGACAATAATTTAGAACATGCAAAATGGGGATGGGGAGCTGGATACGGAGGCTGTTGGAGTTAGTAGTACCGGAGAGTTGGATACGGAGGCTGCTGGAGTTGGTAGTGAATACGTAAACTGTTTAGGTCTTGTTCGGTTATTCCCATTATATATGGATTGAGCGGGATTGGAAAAAATTTAGAAGAACTTTGACTTGTTTGGGATTTAAACCCACCCAATCCAACTCAATCCACATGGATTAAGAGATAACCGAACAAGGCCTTATTTGATTTCCGCAGGATAGGAAAGAAGCCAGGAAAAGAAAAAGAGGCACAACTTTTGGTTGCAAAACTGCAACCATCATATGAAATCTACGTGGGCACTTGATACGGCGAGGCCACTAGGTGCAGTTTGTTGGTCCTCCTGGCCGACGCACCGACAGTCATGTCCATGTCCAGGTCCACCACCTGCATTCCTTCCGGAAGGCTCCAGTCAAAGTAGTAGAGGAGCCGCGCAACTAGGATCTCCAAGGTGGACAAGCCGAAGCCCATGCCCGGGCAAATCCTCCTCCCGTGCCCAAACGGCAGGTACTCAAACTGTGTAGTGCCATCAGTAGTAGCCCTGGAATAACCTGCCGCGCTATCGTCGCGCTCAAATCTTTCAGGCATGAACCTGTCGGCGTCGTCCCAGTGCGCCGGGCTCCTCGCGATCGCCCATGCGTTCACGATCACCCTGCTGCCCTTGGCCACCTGGAACCCGCCGATGTCGCAGGTCTCTCGGCACTGGCGAGGGAGGAGCAGCGGGAGGGGCGGGTACAGCCTCAGGGTCTCCTTGATCACCGTCTTGGTGTAGCGCAGCTTGTCCATCTGGGCTTCGTGCTCGTCGGGGCTGCTGTGCTCGAATGCTTGCCGCACCTCGTCTTGCGCCTTGTGCATTGCGTCGGGGTTCCTCATCAGCTCCGCCATGAGCCACTCGGCCACCGACGAAGTCGTCTCCGTCCCTCCTGTGAATAAATCCTGCGCTGGACAAAATTCAGGTTACGTGTTGTATCATATCATGGCAGTACGCTACGTATCAACGATTCAACGTTATGTAGTATTACCAGGATGATTGCCTTGATGTTTGTGTTGTTGATCGGGATCTCAAACTCACCCTCGTCGCGAATCCTCAGCATGACGCTTAGAAGGTCGTCGTCGTCGTCGTCTCCTCCTGCACCAGCACCAGTCCCCTTCCTTTCCGCCCGCCGTGCCTCCCCGTCAGAGATGATCCTGGCAAACACGTCTTCGAGCCGCTGGTGCGCCCTCCGCAGGCGGCGTTTGGTGCCGGTGAGGGCGTCCACGAACCGCAGCGACGGGAAGAGGTCCGAGACGCAGAGCCCCGAGATGTTGCTTATCACCACGGAGATGGCGGACAGGAAATCCGCCGTGAGCTCCCTGCTGCAGCGGTTGCCGAACGCTGCCCTTCCGGTTACGGAGTTGGTGCACGACAGGAGCAGGCCGCCGAGGTCCACGGGCTCTCCGCTGGCGGCGGCGCAGGCGCGGCGTATCTCCCTGACCAGGGACATGGTCTCGCTGTCCCTGATGGCCGCGAACCGCCTCACCTTGGAAGCGTTGAGGAGCTCGACCGTGCACATCTTGCGCAGCGAGCGCCAGTAGTCGCCGTAGGGCGCGAAGGCGATGTCGCGGTTGCCGTAGCAGATGATCTCCGAGCCGAGCAAGCTCGGCCGCGACGCCAGGCTTCTGTCCTTCTCCCGGAGCGCCTCCTGCGCCGCCGTCGGCGAGGAGATGACGACGGTGTCCACCTGCCCCAGCTTCAGGTACATCACCGGGCCATGCTTCTGAGCCAGGTCACGTAGGGCGGCCTGCGGCTGCGAGGTGAGCACGTGGTGGATGCATCCGATGAAGGGGAGCGCCCGTGGACCAGGAGGCCTCCTCTTCATGGATCTGCTTGTTCTGGCTTTGTGAGCAACAAGTGACACAAGGATCAGTATCAGACCGGATAAGAAGGCAGTGGTTGTGCTTGTTAGATCCATGATCCGGCCTGGAGGAAATAGAGAAACATAAGTTGGATATATATGTGTCTGCAGATTTGGGACGAGAGGGACCCTCACTCTTTACTCTTTTACTGTAGGATTCAATGGGTTGTTTGCTCTGCTGTAGGCCTCAATTCGTTTGGTTTGATTGGCAGGTGTGAGGTGCTATGAGCAAGTGACTCTGCATCTACTAGTCCTAGAATGGATTACAGTTGTCAGGAATTTTTGTTGGGGACTGGTGAGCTTCAGTACCGTAGAAAGACACAGCTACATTATTTGTACTCTAGTACTGTACCGTAGAGTCATTATCAGGCCATTCATTTATAATGCCAATAGGATGGTTTAATATTCAAAGACTAGTTTCTTGCCTGTTCATGTTAGCTGATTCTAAACCTAACTATTTGATTTTTGTCTTGCAGTGATATAAAAAAGTTGAAACTTTCAGAGCTTACCTGCAGAGAATACATTGTTGAAGTTGCAAAGATGTATGTCTAAGTTTATTCTCACATAATAGTATATTTTTTCTATTATCAAGAATTGTTTCTCAATACATTCATGAGTTGGAAATTGTACTGTGAGCCTTTCTATATTATCTAGTCTAGCTAGCTCTACAATAGAACTCTAGTACAGACAGAACCCACGCTTTCATACTCATATGGAATAGTAGAATCAGGTAGCAGAATTAGGTGTCCATTAACCATGCAAATAATTAGTTCAAGCTATCTAAATAGGCCCTTAGTTTATACTGCTGAAAGTATAAAAATTGTTCCACTCTCAATACCGAGAATAGGAAGACTCCACCATGTATATGTGTTCTTATCAGGTGCTCTTCTTTCTCGATAAAATAAAAATCCTTTGCTTCAATCTGCTACATGATACTTTGTGTATAGATCAAGGAATACATCCATATGATGTTCCTGGGAGTTAGTTTGATCTCCATATACTCCATGCTTGCTGATTGGAAAGGAAACTATATTATTTTTTGACTTGTTTTTTATTGTTTCCTTCTATACAAATTAGTGAAGAGCTGCTGCTAGGATCATGCTCCTTAGGTAGGCTTTATTGTGCTAAATTGTTCCCCTTCATGTTACTGTTATATGCAGCTCTATGTATATATTTGCTGGCTTGTAGTCAAATGCATGCTTAAATGTTGTAGCAGGGTAGACCATATAACCCCAGTTGTATGCAACACTCCTGTATAATTCACCATAAATTACCAATTTCAGTTTCAGCACACCCTGTATGCAAAAGTAGGTCAGCTAGTGTATCCATGTCACTTTCAGTTTGCATTATGTATTCAACATTACCAATTTCAGTTTGTGTATTGTATTCAATTTCAGTTTGTATTCTGTATTCATCAGCCACTGAGATGAGTGTCACTTGATGGTAGGGAAGGGAGGGATGTTTAATCTAATACCATCTTTGTTTTTGTGTTGCTTACAGAGTGCTTGGTGAACGATGGAAGCCCTAGGATGTTGTTTTTGTTTATGTTTCTTACAGTGTTTGGTAGATGATGAAAGTTCTAATGTTGTTTCCCTATTTATCTCCCAAAAATGTTGATTGTATGGGCTAATGTCATGATGATTTTTCTGAATTTACCGAGTTTATGTGCACCGTTAAAACTTTGGCAACATAAAATGATTTGGTCATCAATGGTTAATCAGTTTCGAGATTCCTTTTGGTTAAGATTATCTATGTGATAAATTTTTATCTTGCTATGTTGATTCAGATTTTGTGATTCATATAGCTTATATTTTTTGAGAGTGATGTATGTAGCCTTTTGTTCAACAATCGAGTAGTTATTTCGTTTGAAGTCATATGCTGCTTGGCGTCATTCTAATCCAAGTAGCTGAGGGGTCAACAGTGGCTAACTTCCCTGTCACTTTATTCCAAAGAGCAAAAGGGAATCCCACTGGTTCTCCGAATGGGAAGATTGAATTCCTTCACTGGTTCTCCAATATTAATATGCCCTCGGAAAAGCGCTGGTTGATTGTTGGGGACTTTAATCTTACGCGTAGGCCTGAAAATAGAAATATCGCTGGGGGACATTAATTTGATGCTGAAATTTAACGAGGCAATCAGCCAGCTCGACCTGTTGGAAATTCCCCTCCATGGCCTCTTCTTTACTTGGTCGAACAAACAAAGGGAGCCCCTTCTTCAGAGACTCGATTGGTTTTTCATGTCGCAAGAATGGTCGGTGTGTTACCCTGACACTCTCGCAACAACGCTGCCTAGGGATATTTCTGATCATGTGTCTTGCCTGATTTCTTTCAAGTCAAAGGTCCCCAAACCCAAGATCTTTAGATTTGAAAATTTCTGGCTGCAATTTGATGAGTTTATGACAGTTTTTCAAAATTCGTGGACTGGTCTGCCAAGCCTTTTGGACAAAGCGAAGAATTTAACAGCAAAATTCAAGTTCACTAGAAAGATCCTAAAAGAGTGGCAGCGATCACTGCCGAAAATTGACAAAACTGTGAGACAAATTAAGTTGATTATTGAATTCATTGATATTATTGAAGAGCACCGTGACCTTTAGATTGAAGAATGAAATTTCCGTGAGTTATTGCAATACAAGGCTGCTGAGTTGCTTCAGTTTCAAAAAATTTATTGGAAGCAACGGGATTCCATCAAATGGGTCACTGATGGAGATATCTGCTCCAGATTTTTTCATGCTCATGCAACGGTAAAGCATGGCCGCAATACAATTGTGTTGCTCTCGGATGACAGTGGCTCAATCTTTTCAGAGCATGATCTTAAAGCTAACCTGCTTTGGAATGTTTTCAAATGTCGCTTGGGATCCTCTGATTTTTTGGAAAATGTCTTTGATCTCCCTAGCTTGCTGCTCTTCCACAGTGACTTGCATTGGTTAGATGAGCCTTTTTCAAAGCAAGAAATTGATAGTATTGTTGCGGCCCTTCCTTCTGACAAATCCCCGGGACCTGATGGGTTTAATACCAACTTTATCAAAAAATGTTGGTCGATTATTTCTCAGGACTTCTATGACTTATGTGACCAATTTTACCACGGGAATGTTTGTCTTCGAAGCATCAATGGGTCTTATATTGTCCTGATCCCGAAGAAGGATAATGCTAGTTTAGTGGGTGATTTCCGACCAATTTCGCTTCTGAATAATAGTATGAAAATCATCACTAAGTTGTTGGCCAATCGGTTACAGACAGTGATAACTTCCCTTGTTCACAAAAATCAATATGGCTTCATCAAAGGAAGAACCATTCAGGACTGCTTGGCCTGGGCATTTGAATATATTCATCTTTGTCATATTTCAAAAAAAGAGATTATTGTGCTCAAATTGGATTTTGAAAAGGCCTTTGATTCTCTTGAGCATGAGTTGATTCTTCAGGTGATGTTGCATAGAGGCTTTGGGCCCAGATGGATGAGCTAGATTAGGGATATTCTTCGGTCTGGCACGTCCTCAGTCCTCCTTAATGGTGTACCAGGGAAAACCTTTCATTGCAAGCGCGGGGTTAGGCAGGGAGATCCCCTCTCGCCTCTTCTTTTTGTTCTCGCGGCGGATCTGTTACAGAGCATCATCAATAAAGCGCGGCAGCAAGACCTGCTCAAGTTACCCCTTGCCGCGAACTGTGGTCAAGATTTTCCGATAGTTCAATATGCGGATGACACACTGTTGATAATGGAAGCTTGCCCTAGACAACTATTTTTTCTCAGAGCTGTTCTGAACTCTTTTGCAACTTCGACGGGGCTAAAGGTGAACTACAACAAATCAAGTATGTACCCCATCAATGTTTGTCCCGCTAAAATGGAGATTCTAGCCGGAACTCTCAACTGTCAGACAGGTTCAATGCCCTTCACCTACCTTGGTGTTCCACTTGGTCTGTCAAAGCCTAAAATCTGTCACTTTCTACCGCTCATTCATAGGATTGAGAAGAGATTGTCATGCACCTCTGCTCTCCTTTCCCAGGCTGGTAGGCTAGAGCTTGTTAACTCGGTGTTCTCAGCTCTCCCGACCTTTCTGATGTGCACCCTGAAAATTCCGGTTACCACGGTCAAGAAGATTGATTCTTATCGGAAACATTGTCTTTGGAGAGGAAATGACGTCAATTCGAAGAAACCTGCTCTGGCTGCTTGGAGTATGATTACACAGACTAAAAAAATGGGGGCCTCGGAGTGGTAAGATTAGAGACACACAACAAGGCTCTGCTTCTGAAGTTTTTGCACAAGTTCTTCAACAATCATGATATTCCCTGGGTAAACCTGGTTTGGAGCAACTATTACAGGACAGACAGGCTCCCTGGCTGCTCAAAAATTGGCTCCTTTTGGTGGAAAAGTTTGCTTAGTCTTGTCCAAGATTACAAGGGACTGGCTGCCCCAACTATTGGGGATGGGAGAACCATTCTTTTCTGGAAAGATATGTGGAATAGGGGCACCCCGGCTCATCAATATCCTGAATTATTTTCCTTCGCCTGTAACAGCAAACTTACCGTCAAAGAAGCTATCCAAAAGGAACACCTTATTGAAATTTTTCATCTTCCTCTGTCGGTGCAAGCCTATGAACAATTTCTTGACTTAGACGCAACTTGGGGGCAAATCATGGTGGCCAACACAAAAGATGCTTGGAAACTCATTTGGGGAGCTGATAATTTCTCTACAAAGAAAACTTATAGACATTTGATGGGTCAGGCTCAAGTTCATCAGATCTTCAGATCGCTTTGGAAAAATAAGTGTCAACCAAAACATAAGGTTTTTTTTGGCTTTGGTTAAAGAACAGACTCAATACAAGGGATATGCTGAGGAGGAAAAACATGAATCTTGAGTCTTACTGAGAGCACCTAGAGGGGGGGGGTGAATAGGTGATCCTGTATACTTCAAAACTTAAGCCACAAAACTTTGATTAAGCGTTAGCACAGTTAATGCCAAGTGGCTAAAGAGAAGATCTTGCACAATATGATAACCACAAGGAGTTCAACACAGAGAAGACACAGTGATTTATCCCGTGGTTCGGCCAAGTACAAAACTTGCCTACTCCACGTTGTGGCGTCCCAACGGACGAGAGTTGCACTCAATTCCTCTCAAGTGATCCAGTGATCAACTTGAATACCACAGTGTTATGCTTTTCCTTTCAATTTCCCGTTTGCGAGGAATCTCCACAACTTGGAGTCTCTCGCCCTTACACTTGAGATTCACAAAGAAATACGGAGTAAGGGAGGGAAGCAACACACACAAATCCACAGCGAAATGCGCACACACACGGCCAAGAATCGAGCTCAAAGACTATCTCAAAGTTCTCACAAGAACGGAGCTCGAATCACTTAGAATGACAAACGAATGCGCAAAGATTGAGTGTGGATGATCAAGAATGCTCTAAGGTTGCTTTGTGTTCTCCTCCATGCGCCTAGGGGTCCCTTTTATAGCCCCAAGGCAGCTAGGAGCCGTTGAGAGCAAATCTGGAAGGCTGATCTTGCCTTCTGTCGTCGGGCGCACCGGACAGTCCGGTGCACACCGGACACTGTCCGGTGCCCGATTTCCTTCCTTAAACAGCGCAGTCGACCGTTGCTGATCTGGGAGCCGTTGGCACACCGGACATGTCCGGTGCACACCGGACAGTCCGGTGCCCCCTTCCGACCGTTGGCTTGGCCACGTGTCGCGCGCAGAATCCGCGGCCGACCGTTGGCCCTAGCCGACCGTTGGCTCACCGGACAGTCCGGTGCACACCGGACAGTCCGGTGAATTTTAGCCGTACGCCGTCGGCGAATTCCCGAGAGCGGCCTGTTTGGCCGAGGCAGCCTGGCGCACCGGACACTGTCCGGTGCACCACCGGACAGTCCGGTGCCCCAGACCGAAACAGCCCCTTGGCTGTACACAGCCACCTTTTTCCTTTTCTTTTTCTTCCTGTTTCCAATACTTAGACAAGTATATTAGTACACAAAACCAATGTACTAAGACTTAGAAACATACCTTTGCTCTAGATTTGCACTTTGTTCATCCATGGGCATTGATTCACATTTAAGCACTTGTGTTGACACTCAATCACCAAAATACTTAGAAATGGCCCAAGGGCACACTTCCCTTTCAATCTCCCCCTTTTTGGTGATTTATGCCAACACAACATAAAGCAACTAGAACAAGCGCAAAATCACTTCAAATAAAAATAAATTTGAGTTTTATCCAATTTTTGGCATATATGGATCATCCTTTGCCACCACTTGGTTTGTTTTTGCAAATCAAACTCAAATCTCTATCTCTAAGTCAAACACACATGTTGAAGCATAAAGAGAGTCATTCCAAAAGAGATTGATCAAAGATTTCAAAAACTCCCCTTTTTCCCATAATTGCTACTTCTCCCCACAAGAAGCCAACTTTTGACAAGAGAGACAATAAAAGAGTTTTGACAAACCAAAAGCTCTACTCTACTATTTTCAAATCTCTCAAGTGGTAGCTGATCCATTTATTGCTTTGGCCTTTATTTTCTCCCCCTTTGGCATCAAGCACCAAAACGGGATCAATTTTGGCCCTATAACCCCATTGCCTCACCAAAATCTTCAATTAAGAGTAAATGGCAATAAGAGTTCATGAGATGAACTTGGAATAAGTTACCCTCTCATCGGAGTGCAGTGGAAGTCTTTCATGGTCCAAGTCCACCTTTTCCCTTTCAATTCTCCTTCGAGACTAAATCAAGCAAACTCAAGCATATGGTTAGTCTCAAAAGGGTCAAGTTGTAACACATCTCCCCCTAAGCATGTGTATCACTTTGCAACGGACTTGTGAGGTCCAGGGAGTGTTTGTGCAACTTGAGCACCATAATAAGCAACAAAATGCAGAATGAACATGATCAAAGGCATAAACACATGTATGCTACGATTTAATCCAAGTTCCGCGAATCTAAGACATTTAGCTCACTACGCAGCCTGCAAAAGGTCTTCTCATCTAGAGGCTTGGTAAAGATATCGGCTAGCTGGTTCTCGGTGCTAACATGAAACACTTCGATATCTCCCTTTTGCTGGTGGTCTCTCAAAAAGTGATGCCGGATGTCTATGTGCTTTGTGCGGCTGTGCTCAACAGGATTCTCCGCCATGCGGATAGCACTCTCATTATCACATAGGAGTGGGACTTTGCTCAGACTGTAGCCAAAGTCCCGGAGGGTTTGCCTCATCCAAAGTAGTTGCGCGCAACACTGTCCTGCGGCAACATACTCGGCCTCAGCGGTGGATAGGGCAACGGAAGTTTGTTTCTTAGAGTTCCACGACACCAGGGACCTTCCTAAGAATTGGCACGTCCCTGATGTACTCTTCCTATCGACATTACATCCAGCATAGTCGGAATCTGAGTATCCAATCAAGTCAAAGGTAGACCCCTTTGGATACCAGAGCCCGAAGCAAGGCGTAGCAACTAAATATCTAAGGATTCGCTTCACTGCCACTAAGTGACACTCCTTAGGATCGGATTGAAATCTAGCACACATGCATACGCTAAGCATAATATCCGGTCTACTAGCACATAAATAAAGTAAAGACCCTATCATTGACCGGTATGCTTTTTGATCAACAGACTTACCTCCTTTGTTGAGGTCTGTGTGTCCGTCGGTTCCCATCGGCGTCTTTGCGGGCTTGGCGTCCTTCATCCCAAACCTCTTTAGCAAGTCTTGCGTGTACTTCGTTTGGGAGATGAAAGTGCCGTCCTTGAGTTGCTTCACTTGGAACCCAAGGAAGTAGTTCAACTCGCCCATCATCGACATCTCGAATTTCTGCGTCATCACCCTGCTAAACTCTTCACAAGACTTTTGGTTAGTAGAACCAAATATTATGTCATCGACATAAATTTGGCACACAAACAAATCACCATCACATGTCTTTGTAAAAAGAGTTGGATCGGCTTTCCCAACCTTGAAAGCATTAGCAATTAAAAAGTCTCTAAGGCATTCATACCATGCTCTTGGGGCTTGCTTAAGTCCATAGAGCGCCTTAGAGAGCTTACACACATAGTTGGGGTACCGTTCATCCTCGAAGCCAGGGGGTTGCTCCACGTACACCTCCTCCTTGATTGGCCCGTTGAGGAAAGCGCTCTTCACATCCATTTGGTACAACCTGAAAGAATGGTGAGCGGCATATGCTAGCAAAATACGAATTGATTCTAGCCTAGCCACAGGAGCAAACGTCTCCTCAAAGTCCAAACCTGCGACTTGGGCATAACCTTTTGCCACAAGTCGAGCCTTGTTCCTCGTCACCACCCCATGCTCGTCCTGTTTGTTGCGGAATACCCACTTGGTTCCCACAACATTTTGCTTCGGACGAGGCACCAGTGTCCAAACTTCATTGCGCTTGAAGTTGTTGAGCTCCTCCTGCATGGCCAATACCCAATCCGGATCTAACAAGGCCTCCTCTACCCTGAAAGGCTCAATAGAAGAGACAAAGGAGTAATGCTCACAAAAATTAACTAATCGAGATCGAGTAGTTACTCCCTTGCTAATATCACCCAGAATCTGGTCGACGGGATGATCCCTTTGAATCATCGCTCGACCTTGGGTTGGAGGTGCCGGTTGCGCATCTTCCTCCATCACATGATCATCTTGTGCTCCCCCTTGATCATCCGCCTCCTGTTGATGAACATGTTCATCGTCTTGAGTTGGGGGTAGCATCGTAGTTGAGGAAGATGGTTGATCTCGTTCATCTTGTTCATGTGGTCGTACTTCCCCAATCGCCATGGTTCGTATGGCTGCCGTCGGAACATCTTCTTCATCTACATCATCACAATCAAAAACTTGCTCTCTTGGAGAGCCATTAGTCTCATCAAATACAACGTCGCTAGAGACTTCAACCAAACCCGATGATTTGTTGAAGACTCTATACGCCTTTGTATTCGAGTCATAACCTAACAAAAACCCTTCTACAGCTTTGGGAGCAAATTTAGAATTTCTACCCTTCTTCACTAGAATGTAGCACTTGCTCCCAAATACACGAAAGTAAGATACATTGGGTTTGTTACCGGTTAGAAGCTCATACGACGTCTTCTTGAGGAGGCGATGAAGGTAGACCCTGTTGATGGCGTGGCAAGCCGTATTCACGGCTTCCATCCAAAAGCACTCGGGGGTCTTGAACTCTCCTAGCATCGTCCTCGCCATGTCGATGAGCGTCCTGTTCTTCCTCTCTACCACACCATTTTGTTGTGGTGTGTAGGGAGCGGAGAACTCGTGCTTGATCCCTTCCTCCTCAAGGAACTCCTCCACTTGAAGGTTCTTGAACTCGGATCCGTTGTCGCTCCTTATCTTCTTCACCTTGAGCTCAAACTCATTTTGAGCTCTCCTGAGGAAGCGCTTGAGGGTCCCTTGGGTTTCAGACTTATCCTGCAAAAAGAATACCCAAGTGAAGCGGGAAAAGTCATCAACAATAACTAGACCATACTTACTTCCTCCTATGCTCAGATAGGTGACGGGTCCGAAGAGGTCCATATGCAGCAGCTCCAGAGGTCTTGAAGTGGTCATCACATTCTTGCTGTGATGTGCTCCTCCCACTTGTTTACCTGCTTGACAAGCTGCACAAGGTCTATCTTTTTCGAATTGAACGTTAGTCAAACCTGTAACGTGTTCTCCCTTTAGAAGCTTGTGAAGGTTCTTCATTCCCACATGTGCTAAGCGGCGATGCCACAGCCAGCCCATGCTAGTCTTAGCTATTAAGCATGCATCTAGACCGGCTTCTTCTTTTGCAAAATCGACTAAATAAAGTTTGCCGTCTAATACACCCTTAAAAGCTAGTGAACCATCACTTCTTCTAAAAACAGACACATCTATATTTGTAAATAGACAGTTATATCCCATATTGCATAATTGACTAACAGATAGTAAATTATATCCCAGAGACTCAACTAAAAACACATTAGAAATTGAGTGCTCATTTGAGATTGCAATTTTACCTAACCCTTTTACCTTGCCTTGATTCCCATCGCCGAATATAATTGAATCTTGGGAATCCTTATTCTTGACGTAGGAGGTGAACATCTTCTTCTCCCCCGTCATATGGTTTGTGCATCCGCTGTCGATAATCCAGCTTGAACCCCCGGATGCATAAACCTGCAAGGCAAATTTAGGCTTGGGACTTAGGTACCCAACTCTTGTTGGGTCCTACAAGGTTAGTGCAAATATCCTTAGGGACCCAAATGCAAGTTTTATCACCCTTGCATTTTGCCCCTAACTTCCTAGCAACTATCTTCCTATCCTTTCTACAAATAGCAAAGGAAGCATTTAAAGTACAATAAATTGTAGAAGGTTCATTTACTACTTTCCTAGGAGCATGAATAGTATTCTTTCTAGGCACATGATGAATAGCATTTCTCCTAGTCATATTTCTACCATGCATATAGGAAGAACTAGAAGCAGTCATGGCATAAGAATCATAAGCATGTGAATCAAAAGCATCATAACTTCTAAAAACATTTCTAGAATTTTTCCTATCATGATACAAAAAGGCATGGTTCTTTTTAGCACTAGTAGCCATAGGGGCCTTCCCTTTCTCCTTAGCGGGAATGGGAGCCTTATGGCTTGTTAAGTTCTTGGCTTCCCTTTTGAAACCAAGTCCATCCTTAATTGAGGGGTGTCTACCAATCGTGTAGGCATCCCTTGCAAATTTTAGTTTATCGAAATCATTCTTGCTAGTCTTAAGTTGAACATTAAGACTAGCCAATTCCTCAGTTAGTTTGGAAATTGAAACTAAATGATTACTACAGGCATCAACATCGAAATCCTTACATCTAGTGCAAATCTCAACATGTTCTACACAAGATGTTGATTTACTAGATTTTTCTAGTTTAGCATTTAAATCATCATTTATGCTCTTTAAACTAGCAATCGAATCATGACATGTAGACAACTCACAAGAAAGCATTTCATTTCTATTAATCTCTAATGCAAGTGATTTTTGTGCTTCTACAAATTTGTCATGTTCTTCATACAACAAATCCTCTTGCTTTTCTAAAAGCACATTCTTATCATTCAAGGCATCAATCAATTCATTGATTTTGTCTATCTTAGATCTATCTAAACCCTTGAATAAGTATGAATAGTCTATGTCATCATCATCACTAGACTCATTATCGCTAGAAGAAGCATAAGTGGAGTCTCGAGTACTCACCTTCTTCTCCCTTGCCATAAGGCATGTGTGACGCTCGTTGGGGAAGAGGGATGACTTGTTGAAGGCGGTGGCGGCGAGTCCTTCATTGTCGGAGTCGGAGGAGAAATCCGAATCCCACTCCTTTCCGATGTGTGCCTCGCCCTTGGCCTTCTTGTAATTCTTCTTCTTTTCCCTCTTGTTCCCCTGTTCCTGGTCACTATCGTTATCGGGGCAGTTAGCGATGAAATGACCAATCTTACCGCACTTGAAGCATGACTGCTTCCCTTTTGTCTTGGTCTTGCTTGGCTGCCCCTTGTGACCTTTTAGCACCGTCTTGAAGCGTTTGATGATGAGAGCCATCTCTTCATCATTAAGTCCGGCCGCCTCAATTTGTGCCACCTTGCTAGGTAGCGCCTCCTTGCTTCTTGTTGCCTTGAGAGCAAGAGGTTGAGGCTCATTGATTGGACCGTTTAGAGCGTCGTCGACATATCTCGCCTCCTTGATCATCATCCGCTCGCTTACGAATTTTCCGAGTACCTCCTCGGGCATCATCGTCGTGTACCTGGGATTCTCACGAACATTGTTTACGAGATGAGGATCAAGAACGGTAAAGGACCTTAGCATTAGGCGGACGACGTCGTGGTCCGTCCATCGCGTGCTTCCATAGCTCCTTATCTTGTTGACAAGGGTCTTGAGCCGGTTGTATGTTTGGGTTGGCTCCTCCCCCCTTATCATAGCAAATCTCCCAAGTTCTCCTTCCACCAACTCCATCTTGGTGAGCATGGTGACGTCGTTGCCCTCGTGAGAGATCTTGAGGGTGTCCCATATCTGCTTGGCATTGTCCAAACCGCTCACCTTATTGTACTCTTCCCTGCACAAAGATGCTAAGAGGACAGTAGTAGCTTGTGCATTTCTATGGATTTGTTCATTTATAAGCATAGGGCTATCCGAGCTATCAAATTTCATTCCATTCTCTACAATTTCCCATATGCTTGGATGAAGAGAGAATAAGTGACTACGCATTTTGTGACTCCAAAATCCGTAGTCCTCCCCATCGAAGTGTGGAGGTTTGCCAAGAGGAATGGAAAGCAAATGCGAATTCGAACTATGTGGAATACGAGAATAATCAAATGAAAAGTTCGAATTGACCGTCTTCCTGTAGTCGTTGTCGTCGTTGTCCTTTTGGGAAGAGGAAGATTCGTCGCTGTCATCGTAGTAGACAATCTCCTTGATGCGCCTTGTCTTCTTCTTCTTCCCTTCCTTCCGTCTATGGCCCGAGCCGGAGTCGGTAGGCTTGTCATCTTTGGGCTCGTTGACGAAGGACTCCTTCTCCTTGTCGTTGATCACGATTCCCTTCCCCTTAGGATCCATCTCTTCGGGCGATTAGTCCCTTCTTGAAGAGAACGGCTCTGATACCAATTGAGAGCACCTAGAGGGGGGGTGAATAGGTGATCCTGTATACTTCAAAACTTAAGCCACAAAACTTTGATTAAGCGTTAGCACAGTTAATGCCAAGTGGCTAAAGAGAAGATCTTGCACAATATGATAACCACAAGGAGTTCAACACAGAGAAGACACAGTGATTTATCCCGTGGTTCGGCCAAGTACAAAACTTGCCTACTCCACGTTGTGGCGTCCCAACGGACGAGAGTTGCACTCAACTCCTCTCAAGTGATCCAGTGATCAACTTGAATACCACAGTGTTATGCTTTTCCTTTCAATTTCCCGTTTGCGAGGAATCTCCACAACTTGGAGTCTCTCGCCCTTACACTTGAGATTCACAAAGAAATACGGAGTAAGGGAGGGAAGCAACACACACAAATCCACAGCGAAATGCGCACACACACGGCCAAGAATCAAGCTCAAAGACTATCTCAAAGTTCTCACAAGAACGGAGCTCGAATCACTTAGAATGACAAACGAATGCGCAAAGATTGAGTGTGGATGATCAAGAATGCTCTAAGGTTGCTTTGTGTTCTCCTCCATGCGCCTAGGGGTCCCTTTTATAGCCCCAAGGCAGCTAGGAGCCGTTGAGAGCAAATCTGGAAGGCTGATCTTGCCTTCTGTCGTCGGGCGCACCGGACAGTCCGGTGCACACCGGACACTGTCCGGTGCTCGATTTCCTTCCTTAAACAGCGCAGTCGACCGTTGCTGATCTGGGAGCCGTTGGCACACCGGACATGTCCGGTGCACACCGGACAGTCCGGTGCCCCCTTCCGACCGTTGGCTTGGCCACGTGTCGCGCGCAGAATCCGCGGCCGACCGTTGGCCCTAGCCGACCGTTGGCTCACCGGACAGTCCGGTGCACACCGGACAGTCCGGTGAATTTTAGCCGTACGCCGTCGGCGAATTCCCGAGAGCGGCCTGTTTGGCCGAGGCAGCCTGGCGCACCGGACACTGTCCGGTGCACCACCGGACAGTCCGGTGCCCCAGACCGAAACAGCCCCTTGGCTGTACACAGCCACCTTTTTCCTTTTCTTTTTCTTCCTGTTTCCAATACTTAGACAAGTATATTAGTACACAAAACCAATGTACTAAGACTTAGAAACATACCTTTGCTCTAGATTTGCACTTTGTTCATCCATGGGCATTGATTCACATTTAAGCACTTGTGTTGACACTCAATCACCAAAATACTTAGAAATGGCCCAAGGGCACACTTCCCTTTCACTTACACTTGTGAGAATTGCATCTGGCAAAAGGAGGAAACCCTTTATCATCTTTTTCTCAAATGTAATTTCGCGAAGGCTTGCTGGAATTCTATTGGTCTGACGCCCCCAAGAATTACTAATCCTGTGGACGCTGCAGTAAATCTAATGCAGCAGCTCAATGTTTCCTTCTCTATAGAAATTGTCATTCTCATGACTTGGAGCATTTGGAAGTGCCGTAATGCCTGGCTTTTTCAGGATAAGGACCCAACAGTGCTGCATTGTAAAAATGAGTTCGCAAAGGAATTACATCTGGTCATGCTTAGAGCTAAAGGAAGATTTGATTCGACAATACCTGAATGGCTTCAGCATTGGCAGTAGATCCCGCCAATTTTACCCTTTTGTAATTTTGTAATTTACTTTCTTGTATGCTTCTAACTCTGTCATTTTAAAATTTTAATAAAATTTCAGTAGGGGCTTGCCCCTCCTGTCCTATCAAAAAAAAAGGGAATCCCACCCTAGCAGTGATATTTTCCCTGGATTATGGCTGTCCAGGGATCTTACATGGTGTGAATTTTATCTCCGGATTAATTACCCTTGGTTGCCAAACTAGCCCTAAGTTGGATATATATAGTAGACTTGAAACGGTATATACTCGGTGGCCGAACCCGGACATAGCATTTCCACCTTCTACTTCTCTAGCGGCATCCTGACGGTCTTCCTGTGCTCCTGACACCTGCTCTACGTCGTCGCCTTAGAGAGGGGCTACCACGACAACCGAAGGACTCCTATGTGTGTAAGGTCTGCCCCCTGAGATATAAAAGAGAATACCTCTCTTCTTCTCACAAACAAGCACACTCGTTGTAACATGCTTCAAACAATACTACGATCAGCATTATACACTATAGTGGAGTAGGGTGCGATTTCGAACTAGTATAACCCCGTGTCTCAGATTTCTCGTCGAATCCTAGTAATTCATCATTCGGAGTAAGTTCACCCTTTCATCTTCTGTCGAACACAAATTTTATTGTCCCCGATTCCCAAAATCACGACAGAAGTCCTATGACAAAGACTTCTCTCCAACACCAACGATGTATGTGTTGTGTTCTCAGGCTCCATTGTCGACATGTTTTGATCGTCGGCCACGAGGGTGTGCCTCGTGCTCTCCGTGCTCATCAACGGTGAAGCCCGGACATGTGCTAGGCTAACCAGGCTTTGGCAACTGTTGAGCAGTAAATTGAGCGACCGGACGGTCCGGCCCTGGGGCCGGACGGTCCGCGCGTGCGCAGAGCAGATTAGGGTTTCGAGTTTTGTGCTACGGTTGTTATCTAAATTCGCGGAATTAGCTCGGGAGATTAGTTTGTAAAGGGTCCAGCCCCCCACCTCTATAAATACAGAGGTATACGGCCGATTTGGAATCATCAATCGAATCAATAACACTTTTATCTCGCATTTATTTCTTGTACAATTAAGAGTAGTTCTAGTCTAGTTCTAGTTTAGCCTCTCAATCCCTAAATTATCCGCTTCTCTTCGACTCTACGTCGATTAGAGGAGTCTAGGTCGGTCTGCCCGAGCCTAGACAACTCCTAGGATCTCTCCTCCCCGACGGGGTCCCTCCCGGGAGCGAGATCCAGGCACCGCCGGCGACCTTCGCCGCCCCCTGCGCACGCGTGGACCGTCCGGCCTCAGGGCGCGGACCGTCCGGCCCCTGGCCGCGGACCATCCGCCCCTATGCAGAGAGCACCGCCACAGTTCGTGTTGAGTGATTGGCGCCTAAAAAGGTGTCAACTACTTTTTGGCGACTCCGCTGGGGACGATTTCATATAGACCTATCGAGATCGGCCCTCAATGGCCGGTTCAAAGGATAGCTCTGAAGTTTCCACCAGCAATATCATCAAGCCAACATGGGAAACTTTGTCGGCTGAAGAACAGTTCCTATTTGAGGAGCGCCAGGAGCAGCTGATCCAGAAAGCAAAGGCAAAATTCTTGGCCGACTTCAAGGTGGACAGGAACAACAAAGTCATTCGGCAACGGGTGACAGATCTAGCTTCGCTCCGACCTACTACGAATACCCCCAATGTAAGTAGGACCAATGAATTCCAATCTCTTAAAGCTTACATAGACGAATAACGAGAGCAGATGCAATGTATCGTATGGGATATACAAAATGATCATAAAAGGCTAGTGTGTGCGCTTGATAAGTCTACTATTGCAAATCTTTCTTCGCACGAGGTTGAACTAAGGGAATACACACGTAATTCATCGGCTACAGGTTGTCACGACCAGTCACAACCCCTTTATGGGATGCCGATAGACATGTACCTTGGGCAACAACAGCCTCCCACGCACATCGGCGATAAATTTGCCGATTTGCGCATGTCCGGACCGTCCGCACGTGAACACGGACCGTCCGGGCCAGCGGAAGCCAATCCCATTTTTAGAAGCGAATTACCGAGGCCTACACCCAAGCTGCCACATACCGTGCAAACCCTAGATAACCCATTCGGACCGTCCGCGTATGACGCCAGACAGTCCGAATATAATGTCGGACGGTCCGGCCACATGGCCGGACAGTCCGCGCACAGAGCCGGCACAGAGTTTTTTTGAAGAGGATGGATATCCAACTCCGTATCCGTCCCAGCTAGACTTCCCATCTCACCATACGACACGCCAGCACCATAATATAATGTACCAAACCCGTGAGAGTGAGTACTTTCCGACCCCCAGAAGGCCAGAAAGGAATGGCCAGGCCTATGAGCCTCATAGGGCATGTATTAACGCGCCGCAAAACCCAAACCAATGGGGAGGAAAACAACATACCAACATCCAAACAAACTCACCCATATTGGACCAAAGAGTCGGTGGTCTCCCACCGGCTGCCATCGATATAGTAAGCGAGGAAATAGCTGGGAGGTTCCAAGATAAGCTCGGAGTTAGTATAATCCCCGGGGGAGCATTCATATCGGAGACCTTATAATAGTCAGTTTGACTGTCTCCCATACCCACAGGGGACCAGAATACGTATACCCGAATTCGCAAAGTTTTCGGATGACCAAGGAAAGAGCAATGTGAGCACATAGACCAGTTCTTAGCACAGTTAGGAGAATTGGCCGACACCGAAGCATTCCGTGTACGTTTATTTTCATTATCTTTAACAGGGACTGCATTCACATGGTATGCCACGCTCCCTCCTAATTCCATTTTGTCATGGGGAGACTTAGAACAAAAATTTCATAAACATTTCGTATCTCGCGATTATGAGCTAGATTTAGTAGACTTAGTGGCCCTACGACAAGATAAGGATGAATCGGTTAGTGATTACATCCGGAGATTTTGGGATACGAGAAACCGATGCTTTCAAATTCATTTAACAGATAAACAACTGGTGGGAATAGCCTTTGATGGATTGAGCTATTATTTAAAAGAGAAATTAGAAGGCATCCAGTTCTTTACGCTAGCACAATTACATCAGAGAGCTTTGGCTTGTGAAAGCCGAAGCAAAAAACTAGTCAAAACGGTTCATCATAGTGTCCATATAGTAGAACACAATCAAAGTAGTTCGGACGATGAACCAAAGGAAGTTTACACTGCCGAAATAGTTTGGCCCGAGCAGGCCAAATCTTCGGCTTGCTCCTCCTTGCAGTCAGTTCAAAAGAAACGACAGGAGGAGGTTAAGTTTACATTTAATGTCGGCAAATGTGATAATATATTCGATGAATTACTAAAAAATGGCAACATTAAGATCGATTATACCGTTCCACCCGCCGACGAACTAAAGCATCGCACATATTGCAAGTGGCACAACTCATTTTCCCATGCCACTAATGATTGTAATGTGTTTCGACGACAAATCCAATCGGCCATTAATGAGGGACGATTGAAATTTTAGGAGGACACGGAGCCCTTCCCAATGAATGTGATCGACTTTAATGGAAAAAAGATCCTAATTTGGCCCAGCACAGCCGATAAGGACAAAGACAAAGAAGTCATCATCGACAACGCATGGGGGGCCGATGGATACAACAAAATCTCTTGCAGGAAAGTGGTGGCCGAGAAGACTCCTGATGGAGGGGAGACACAGAAGGTGACCATCACAACCTCCAGCGCTGGAGGGCAAGCGCAGATAAGGGGACATGCGCGAGAACCCATACTACGCATCACGGACAGTCCTGTGCCCAGGCGCAAATGGTCCGTAACATCACCAGACGGTCCGAAGCGTTCCAGCGGACGGTCCGACAACACTCAGGAACCACAACGACCGCGTACCTTCAAACCGCGACGACCAGAGATAGGTATGTGGAAAACTAATACATTTAAGGTAGCCGGACAACTGGTCAAACCCAGCCTAACCTTTAATCAATTATTGTCTAAATATGTGAAAAAGAAGGCAGGCTACAGTGATCGGCCACCAGCGACCTCGCTTACCCACCCAGGAGCGATGGCAGGTTAGGTCGATTGGACCACCTCACCAATCGGAAAGGACGGGAGGTCATAATGTTCAATTGAGACCTAACGCACCTGCGTGGACACCTCCACCTCCACATACACCCATGTCATGTCATTATACATACATACCACCGGTACCATATATCCAGAATCAGATGTGGGGCGCGCCACCATATACATTCGGGATACCACAATACCCCGCCTGGGGGCACCTCAATCATCTGTTTTTGACAGGTTGACGCCTCCAGTACAAGACCGATTGAGAGCCCCTCAATCTGGTCCACGAGCACAGGCCCAACAAGATTGCCGAGCAACTCGGCCCCAAAGGCTGACTAATCCAGCAAAGCGGCATATAGCTACAACCTCCAACAGTACGATAAAAGGGGACGCCATTAAAATAGGAACGACAGATGTCGTCGTACAACAAAATAATGAAGGGCCAATGATTTTTGGTGAATTGGCCAACACAAACAAAAAAGAAGATATGGCTGTCAACAAAACAGCCAATCCAAAATACTCCATGCCCCGATGGTGCCCATCGGGATTGACACGATCGCAAAAGCGAAAATTACAGTGCCTCAGAGCAAAGGAGAATCGGGAAAAGGAGGCGGAAAAAATATTCAATGACACACATCCACGATAGCCACCACCGCAAAATAGATGGAGACCAAAGGCCATTGAGGAAAAGCAAACAGCCACAAAGACAGAAAATAAAACAACAACTATGCAGCTCTTTGCACGTATGGCAGACAGTCCAGCTATAAAGGCCGGATCATTCATACAGGGCGCGGACCGTTCAACCCCTTAGGTCGGATCGTCCGCACTACACCAGGACACCTCCAACGACGTACCGACACCCATGGAAGAAGACGATCTGCAAGGAGCAGACCTGGTCGACTATGGAGCTACGCCAGAACACTAAGAAAATTAGGAAAGCAAGATGACGAATTGGTCAGGACTAGTACGACGCTCGGCAGTGTTGGGACTGACAGTTCGATCAAAGCTAAACAGGTCACGTCCGTTGGGTTAACCATCGTGACCAAGACCCTCGCGCACCATCCTAGTAGGTGGCAAGATGCCTAAGAAAGCCGATATGATCACGTCAGGTTAGTTGCTTTTGGTTCGCTCAGCTCCTCCAAAAGGCAGGGGGCATATGTTGAGCAGTAAATTGAGCGACCGGACGGTCCGCGGTATACGGATTAGGAGTAGTTCTAAAAGGCAGGGGGCATGTGTTGCTATACGGCCGATTTGGAATCATCAATCGAATCAATAACACTTTTATCTCGCATTTATTTCCTGTACAATTAGGAGTAGTTCTAGTCTAGTTCTAGTTTAGCCTCTCAATCTCCAAATTCTCCGTTTCTCTTTGACTCTACGTCGATTAGAGGAGTCTAGGTCGATCTGCCCGAGCCTAGACAACTCCTAGGATCTCTCCTCTCCGACGGGGTCCCTCCCGGGATCGAGATCCAGGCGCCGCCGACGACCTTCGCCACCCCCTACGCACGCGCGGACCGTCCGGCCGATAGGCAGGAAACCCTAGCCCTGCGCCAGGTCGCGGACCGCCTGACCCCTGGCTGTGGACCGTCCGCCCCTGCGCAGAGAGCACCGCCACGGTTCGTGTTGAGTGATTGGCGCCCGAAAAAGGTGTCAACAGCAACTTTGTTCGGAACAATATTGTTTGGTAATTCAGTGAATAAATCTTATAAACTTATATTCAAAATGATCACTCTCACGCGAAGCAATTTTAGAAGAGGAAAAGGCATAAAACAATTCACGCGTGGAATTATCCGAACAAACATTTATAGGCGCTGCTTTAGACTCTCTTTAACAGACGGCAAAATACACTAGTACACACAGCCTCTATAGTGGCGGTTCTAGAGACGTTTTTACTGACGCTTTTCAGTGCCGCCAGTGCTAGGGGCCAGTGGAAATCGCCATTTCCACTGGCGGTTATTCAAGAAACGCCAGTGGAAATAGCATTTCCACTGGCGGTTTTCTTAAGCAACTGCCAGTGGAAATGCTATTTCCACTGGCGGTTTGTTTTATTTAGCCGCCAGTGGAAAGTTTTCCTGCCTTTTTTAAATTTTCAATCAGTACTGAAATTTATATATATTTACACACACAAACATATATATATTGATATTGATAAACATGTAGTATTGATATTAAAAGCAACATGGAATTAAATTCTATCATACATTTATATACATCAAAGTCTTGTTTACAACCATGTATGCATCACACATTATATACATCAAAGTTTTCACTTAAGCTCTAATAACTATCTCGGCTAAGAGATAGTCTACTAATTTCTGTTAGTATTCTAAACTCTGGCAAAGCTAATGTTCCGGAAGCATCGTGATATTTCCCTTCTGCGGGAATGACCTCTTTCAATATGAATGTGCACAGGTCCTCAACTATGTCATACAATGCACCTTCAGTCAAGTTCTCCGGGCTTCCTTTTTGAAATTGCTGTAAAGGAAGTTTATAAACATCATCTATTTATACTCAATAATAACACATTTGCATCTTTAATGACATAAATACATACGTGACTATTACTAATAATACCTTGCCAGGGTTCGTGATGTATCGTTCGTTCATTCTCATGAACTCGCACACGTAGAACCCACATAAGACCGATCCGGGTGGTTGCTTGTGGCACTACATAACGGGAGATTGGTTATTTAGTTGCAACATTGTCCTATGTACGTACATGTATGATATGTATTCATAAATTCACATACTTACCGGCCAGTTATAATGGATGTCTAGTGGCACGCCTTTTTTGGACGTGTCGTACTTTCCACCATGTAGCTTATAAAACCTAAATGCCCTGTGATCTCAAATAGAATCACCATGTTATTCTACAATTATCATCGATATAAGTATGCATGCATAGAAAAGGCTTACAGCTCTAAGATGCTGAGGAATTTTGAATAGGCCGAAGGCTCGGTGTGCAAGGAGTCGAGCACCAGCACTTTTCCAACCTTGGGATAAATGAAGAAGCATATCCAGTGGTCCTTGTACGAATCAAACTTGTGATACATGTGTATTGAAATTATTAATTTTATTTATGCAAAATCACACTTACTTAAAGTTGTATGGGGCCACTATGGATTCCCTGTCTTGAAATTGAAGCATTGCGTGTCCTATGTAGGTGGCGTATCTTGCTTCAAAATCCTTCTTCAGATCCTGGATACGCACCTCAATTTCTTCGTCTGTTAGCCCCTGTAATGCTTCGTTGCCTTTTCCGATTCTAAAAGTGTGGTTATCCTCGCATATCTTTATTGGGTTGAGATACCCAACCCTTTTACTGGCACTAGCATTGGGATTGGTACCATAAAGGATCTCCTGTTGATCATGTTGCATTATGCAATGCACACGTGCATGTCAGATATTGAAAATTTATACAACTCACCAATAATAACACATATATGTGGAGTATGAGTAGGGATGGCAATGGGTACGGGTATGGGTAAATAACCGCGGATAATTATCCATTGGATATGGGTATGGTGGAATTTAGTATCCGCGGGTACGGTTATGGATATAATAAGGTATCCACGGATAATTTTTTCGCGGGTATGGATATCCAGTATCCATACCCGTTACCCAATGGATATCTGGTGTGGGCCATTTGGATTTAATATATTATCCTAATTTCTCATTTTTCAGTTTTTATCCATGACATGTTGTTTGGTGCTGGAATTATCATTTCATGCTACTGGAATGATAATTGTTTTTGGCATGTGATAAAATTGTTGTTTGATGTTGAATGCTAAATTTGTAGTGGGCGGGCGGGTAACGGGTATCCACCGGATAGCGGATACCCGGCGGGTATGGGTATGGGTACAGATCCATACCCATGAACGTTTATGGGTACGGGTATGGGTTTAGTTTTGTCTCGCGGGTATGGATTCGCGAACTATATATCCGCGTATTACCCACCCGATTGCCATCCCTAAGTATGAGTGACACTTACAATGCAAATATGGTTACAAGTTGCACGTCGAGTCTCTGAAGGTTCATCATTAACCACATGTCCTCGAATGTAACAACGGCCTTTTGATTTGAACCAATAAAAGCATGGGCTGGTATATTAACACTAATGGTGTCGATGCCAACTGAAGATGCCCGCATGTACCAATCATGCAACCTTTTAATATTAGCCGGGACCTTCCTTAGTTTCTCAAAAGTGAGTAGTGGTCTGCCCGGCACATATTTTTTAGGCACGTTTTTATAATCTGCCTTAGTTGGCTTCTTTATCTTTGCGGCCATTGCCTCAGCCTTTTTTGCGGACTCCTCGAGATCGGCCAAATCAACAGTGTCTGACGTGAGGCTCCGTCCAATCCCTTTCAAAAAACGAACAGTGCCAGCAGTGGATTTACTCTTCTTTTTCTTATCAAACGGGGACACTACTTTTGGTATAGAAACTTTAGATTTCTTTGATGGTCATGGAGATGGCTGTGGAGAAGGTGGATCCCTGAAGGGCGATGTATGTGGCGGAGACGGTGGGCCACCATGAGGATGAGGAGAAGGAGGGTCAGAAAGAGGATGAGGAGCAGCATGTGAAGTTTGAGGAGGTGATGATGGATGTACAATTGGAACAACAATTTGAGAAGGCGGAGACGGTTGGGCCTGCGATGAATGCGACCAATCAACCAATTCGACATCCCTTCGAGGCCAAAGGATAAAATTCTTGATAGCTTGTCCAAGTGTCTCGATACCTTCGGGCCCAGGGATGTGAAAGGGAAATGTGCCCTTGGGCCATTTCTAAGTATTTTGGTGATTGAGTGCCAACACAAGTGCTTAAATGTGAATCTATGCCCATGGATGGACAAAGTGCAAATCAAGAGCAAAGGTATGTTTCTAAGTCTTAGTACATTGGTTTTGTGTACTAATATACTTGTCTAAGTATCAGAAACAGAAAGAAGAAAAAAAGAGAAGAGTTGGCTGTGTACAGCCAAGAGGCTGTTTCGGTCTGGGGCACCGGACTGTCCGGTGGTGCACCGGACATTGTCCGGTGCGCCAGGCTGGCTCGAGCGAAGTGGCCGCTCTCGGGAATTCGCCGACGACGTACGGCTAAAATTCACCGGACTGTCCGGTGTGCACCGGACTGTCCGGTGAGCCAACGGTCGGCCGGGCCAACGGTCGGCCGCGGAATCTGCGCGCGACACGTGGCCGGGCCAACGGTCGGAAGGGGGCACCGGACTGTCCGGTGTGCACCGGACATGTCCGGTGCGCCAACGGCTCCCAGATCTGCAACGGTCGGCTGCGCCATTTTAGGAAGGAGATCGGGCACCGGACAGTGTCCGGTGTGCACCGGACTGTCCGGTGCGCCCGATGACAGAAGGCAAGATCAGCCTTCCAGAATTGCTCTCAACGGCTCCTAGCTGCCTTGGGGCTATAAAAGGGACCCCTAGGCACATGGAGGAGCACACCAAGCAACCTTAGAGCATTCTTGATCATCCACACTCAGTCTTTGCGCATTCGTTTGTCATTCTCAGTGATTCGAGCTCCGTTCTAGTGAGAACTTTGAGATAGTCTTTTGAGCTCGATTCGTGGCCGTGTGTGTGCGCATTTTGCTATGGATTTGTGTGTGTTGCTTCCCTTCCTTACTCCGTGATTCTTTGTGAACATCAAAAGTGTAAGGGCGAGAGGCTCCAAGTTGTGGAGATTCCTCGCGAACGGGATAAGAAAAGAAAAGCATAACTCTGTGGTATTCAAGTTGATCATTGGATCACTTGAGAGGAGTTGAGTGCAACTCTCGTCCATTGGGACGCCACAACGTGGAGTAGGCAAGTTTTGTACTTGGCCGAACCACGGGATAAATCACTGTGTCTTCTCTGTGTTGAATTCTTTGTGATTATCGTATTGTGCAAGACCTTCTCTCTAGCCACTTGGCGATTATTGTGCTAACACTTAACAAGTTTTTGTGGTTATAAGTTTAAGTTTCACAGGATCACCTATTCACCCCCCCCCTCTAGGTGCTCTCAATTGGTATCAGAGTCGTTCTCTTCACAAAGGGACTAACCGCCCGAAGAGATGGATCCTAAAGGGAAGGGAATCGTGATCAACGACAAGGAGAAGGAGTCCTTCGTCAACGAGCCAAGGGATGACAAGTCCAACGACTCGGGCTCGGGCCACAGACGCAAAGATGGGAAGAAGAAGAAGACAAGACGCATCAAGGAGATCGTCTACTACGACAGCGATGAGTCTACTTCCTCCCAAAAGGACGACGACCACAACGAATACGAGAGAAAGAAACCGGTCAATTCGAACTTTTCTTTTGATTACTCTCGTATTCCTCAAAGTACTAATGCTCATTTATTATCTATTCCACTTGGTAAACCTCCTCATTTTGATGGAGAGGACTACGGATTTTGGAGTCACAAAATGCGTAGTCACTTGTTCTCTCTCCATCCTAGCATATGGGAGATTGTAGAAAGTGGAATGCACTTTGATAGTACGGATAGTCCCATGTTTATTAATCAACAGATTCATAAAAATGCACAAGCTACTACTGTGTTGCTAGCCTCTTTGTGCAGGGACGAGTACCATAAGGTGAGCGGCTTGGACAATGCCAAGCAGATCTGGGACACCCTCAAGATCTCTCATGAGGGGAACGATGTCACCTTACTCACCAAGATGGAGTTGGTGGAGGGCGAGCTTGGACGGTTCGCAATGATAAGGGGCGAGGAGCCAACTCAAACATACAACCGGCTCAAGACCCTTATCAACAAAATAAGGAGCTACGGAAGCACGCGATGGACGGATCACGACGTCGTCCGCCTAATGCTAAGGTCCTTTACCGTTCTTGATCCTCATTTGGTGAACAATATTCGTGAAAATCCTAGGTACACCAAGATGTCGCCCGAAGAAGTTCTGGGGAAGTTCGTAAGCGGGCGAATGATGATCAAGGAGGCAAGATATGTGGACGACGCGTTGAACGGTCCTATTCATGAGCCTCAACCCATTGCTCTCAAGGCAACAAGGAGCAAGGAGGCGCTACCGAGCAAGGTGGCGCAAGTTGAGGCGGTCGGGCTAAATAATGAGGAGATGGCCCTCATCATTAAGCGCTTCAAGACGGCGCTTAAAGGTCGCAAGGGACAGCCAAGCAAGACCAAGACAAAGGAGAAGCGCTCGTGCTTCAAATGTGGTAAGATTGGTCATTTCATTGCTAACTGTCCCGATAATGAAAGTGACCAGGAAAAGGGGAACAAAAGGGAGAAGAAGAAGCATTACAAGAAGGCCAAGGGCGAGGCACATATCGGAAAGGAGTGGGATTCGGATTGCTCCTCCTCCGACTCCGACAATGAAGGACTCGCCGCCACCGCCTTCAACAAGTCATCCCTCTTCCCCAACGAGCGTCACATATGCCTTATGGCAAGGGAGAAGAAGGTATGTAATCAAAGCAATGTCACTTATGATTCTTCTAGTGATGATGAGTCTAGTGATGAAGAAATAGATTACTCTAGTTTGTTCAAGGGATTGGATAGAACTAAAGTAGAAAAGATTAATGAATTGATTGATGCCTTGAATGAAAAGGATAGACTCTTAGAAAAACAAGAGGATCTTTTATATGAAGAGCATGACAAATTTGTAGAGGCACAAAAATCTTATGCTTTAGAAGTTAAAAGAAATGGAGTGCTTTCTAGTGAATTATCTTCTTGTCATGAAACCATTGCTACTTTAAAAGGTGTTAATAATGATTTAAATGCTAAACTAGAAGTGGCTAGTAAATCTAACTCTTGTGTAGAACATGTTATGGTTTGCACTAGGTGTAAAGATTTTAATGTTGATGCTTGTAGTGAACACCTAGTTTCAATTTCTAAATTGAATGATGAAGTGGCTAATCTTAATGCCCAACTTAAGACTAGCAAAAGCGAATTTGATAAATTAAAATTTGCAAGGGATGCCTATACGATTGGTAGACATCCCCTCAATTAAGGATGGACTTGGCTTCAAGAGGGAAGCCAAGAACTTAACAAGCCATAAGGCTCCCATTCCCGCCAAGGAGAAAGGGAAGGCCCCTATGGCTGGTAGTGCTAAAAAGAACCATGCTTTTATGTATCATGATAGGAGACATACTAGAAATGCAAATAGAAGTTATAATGTTTTTGATTCATATGTTTATGATTCTCATGCCATGTTTGCTTCTAGTTCTTCCTATATGCATGGTAGAAATATGTCTAGGAGAAGTGCTATTCATCATGTGCCTAGAAAGAATATTATTCATGCTCCTAGGAAAGTAATGAATGAACCTTCTACAATATATCATGCTTTGAATGCTTCCTTTGCTATTTGTAGAAAGGATAGGAAAATAGTTGCTAGAAAATTAGGGGCAAGATGCAAGGGAGACAAAACTTGCATTTGGGTCCCTAAGGATATTTGTGCTAACCTTGCAGGACCCAACATGAGTTGGGTACCTAAGACCCAAGCCTAAATTTGCCTTGCAGGTTTATGCATCCGGGGGTTCAAGCTGGATTATTGACAGCGGATGCACAAACCATATGACGGGGGAGAAGAAGATGTTCACCTCCTACGTCAAGAATAAAGATTCCCAAGATTCAATAATATTCGGTGATGGGAATCAAGGCAAGGTAAAAGGGTTAGGTAAAATTGCAATCTCAAATGAGCACTCTATCTCTAATGTGTTTTTAGTAGAGTCTCTTGGATATAATTTGCTATTTGTGAGTCAATTATGCAATATGGGATATAACTGTTTGTTTACAAATGTAGATGTGTCTGTTTTTAGAAGATGTGATGGTTCACTAGCTTTTAAGGGTATTCTAGACGGCAAGATTTACTTAGTTGATTTTGCAAAAGAAGAGGTCGGTCTAGATGCATGCTTAATGGCTAAGACTTGCATGGGCTGGCTGTGGCATCGCCGCTTAGCGCATGTGGGGATGAAGAACCTCCACAAGCTTCTAAAGGGAGAACACGTGATAGGTCTAACCAATGTTCATTTCGAAAAAGATAGACCTTGTGCAGCTTGTCAAGCAGGGAAACAGGTGGGAAGCTCTCATCACACCAAAAATGTGATGACAACATCAAGACCCCTGGAGCTGCTACATATGGACCTCTTCGGACCCGTCGCCTATCTGAGCATAGGAGGAAGTAAGTATGGTCTAGTTATCGTTGATGACTTTTCCCGCTTCACTTGGGTGTTCTTTTTGCAGGATAAGTCTGAAACCCAAGGGACCCTCAAGCGCTTCCTCAGGAGAGCTCAAAATGAGTTTGAGCTCAAGGTGAAGAAGATAAGGAGCGACAATGGGTCCGAGTTCAAGAACCTTCAAGTGGAGGAGTTCCTTGAGGAGGAAGGGATCAAGCACGAGTTCTCCGCTCCCTACACACCACAGCAAAATGGTGTGGTAGAGAGGAAGAACAGGACGCTAATCGATATGGCGAGGACGATGCTTGGAGAATTCAAGACCCCCGAGTGTTTCTGGTCGGAAGCCGTGAACACGGCTTGCCACGCCATCAACAGGGTCTACCTTCATCGCCTTCTCAAGAAGACTTCGTATGAGCTACTAACAGGTAACAAACCCAATGTATCTTACTTTCGTGTATTTGGGAGCAGGTGCTACATTCTAGTGAAGAAGGGTAGAAATTCTAAATTTGCTCCCAAAGCTGTAGAAGGATTTTTGTTAGGCTATGACTCTAATACAAAGGCGTATAGAGTCTTCAAAAAATCATCGGGTTTGGTTGAAGTCTCTAGCGACGTTGTATTTGATGAGACTAATGGCTCTCCAAGAGAGAAAGTTGTTGATTGTGATGATGTAGATGAAGAAGATGTTCCGACGGCCGCTATACGAACCATGGCGATTGGAGAAGTGCGGCCACAGGAACAAGATGAACGAGATCAACCTTCTTCCTCAACAATGGTGCATCCCCCAACTCAAAGCGATGAACAGGTTCATCAAAAGGAGGCATGTGATCAAGAGGGAGCACAAGATGATCACGTGATGGAGGAAGAAGCGCAACCGGCACCTCCAACCCAAGTTCGAGCGATGATTCAAAGGGATCATCCCGTCGACCAAATTCTGGGTGATATTACCAAGGGAGTAACTACTCGATCTCGATTAGTAAATTTTTGTGAGCATTACTCTTTTGTCTCCTCTATTGAGCCTTTCAGGGTAGAAGAGGCCTTGCTAGATCTGGACTGGGTGTTAGCCATGCAGGAGGAACTCAACAACTTCAAGCGCAATGAAGTTTGGACACTGGTGCCTCGTCCCAAGCAAAACGTTGTGGGAACCAAGTGGGTATTCCGCAACAAACAGGACGCGCACGGGGTGGTGACGAGGAACAAGGCTCGACTTGTGGCAAAAGGTTATGCCCAAGTCGCAGGTTTGGACTTTGAGGAGACGTTTGCTCCTGTGGCTAGGCTAGAATCAATTCGTATCTTGCTAGCATATGCCGCTCACCATTCTTTCAGGTTGTTCCAAATGGATGTGAAGAGCGCTTTCCTCAACGGGCCAATCAAGGAGGAGGTGTACGTGGAGCAACCCCCTGGCTTCGAGGATGAACGGTTCCCCGACCACGTGTGTAAGCTCTCTAAGGCGCTCTATGGACTTAAGCAAGCCCCAAGAGCATGGTATGAATGCCTTAGAGACTTTCTAATTGTTAATGCTTTCAAGGTTGGGAAAGCCGATCCAACTCTTTTTACTAAGACATGTGATGGTGATTTGTTTGTGTGCCAAATTTATGTCGATGACATAATATTTGGTTCTACTAACCAAAAGTCTTGTGAAGAGTTTAGCAGGGTGATGACGCAGAAATTCGAGATGTCGATGATGGGCGAGTTGAACTACTTCCTTGGGTTCCAAGTGAAGCAACTCAAAGACGGCACCTTCATCTCCCAAACGAAGTACACGCAAGATCTGCTAAAGCGGTTTGGGATGAAGGACGCCAAGCCCGCAAAGACTCCGATGGGGACCGACGGACACACCGACCTCAACAAAGGAGGTAAGTCCGTTGATCAAAAAGCATACCGGTCAATAATAGGGTCTTTACTTTATTTATGTGCTAGTAGACCAGATATTATGCTTAGCGTATGCATGTGTGCTAGATTTCAATCTGATCCTAAGGAGTGTCACTTAGTGGCGGTGAAGCGAATTCTTAGATATTTGGTTGCTACGCCCTGCTTCGGGCTCTGGTATCCAAAGGGGTCTACCTTTGACTTGGTTGGATACTCAGATTCCGACTATGCTGGATGTAAGGTCGATAGGAAGAGTACATCAAGGACGTGCCAATTCTTAGGAAGGTCCCTGGTGTCGTAGAACTCTAAGAAACAAACCTCCGTTGCCCTATCCACCGCTGAGGCCGAGTATGTTGCCGCAGGACAGTGTTGCGCGCAGCTACTTTGGATGAGGCAAACCCTTCGGGACTTTGGCTACAATCTGAGCAAAGTCCCACTCCTATGTGACAATGAGAGTGCTATCCGCATGGCGGAAAATCCTGTTGAACACAGCCGCACAAAGCACATTGACATCCGGCATCACTTTTTGAGAGACCACCAGCAAAAGGGAGATATCGAAGTGTTTCATGTTAGCACCAAGAACCAGCTAGCCGATATCTTCACTAAGCCTCTAGATGAGAAGACCTTTTGCAGGTTGCATAGTGAGCTAAATGTCTTAGATTCGCGGAACCTGGATTGATTTATAGCATACATGTGTTTATGCCTTTAATCATGTTCATTCTGCATTGTGTTGCTTATTATGGTGCTCAAGTTGTACAAGCACTCCCCGGACCTCACAAGTCCTTGTGCCAGTACTGCACATATTTAGGGGGAGATGTGTTACAACTTGACCCTTTGAGACTAACCGTTTGTTTGAGTTTGATTGTTTTAGTCTCAAAGAAGGTTTGAAAGGGAAAAGTGGACTTGGACCGTGAAAGACTTCCACTGCACTCCGATGAGAGGGTAACTTATTCCAAGTTCATCTTTAAACTCTTATTGCCTATTTGCTCTTAATTGAAGATTTTGGTGAGGCAATGGGGTTAAAGGGCCAAGATTGATCCCGTTTTGGTGCTTGATGCCAAAGGGGGAGAAAATAAAGGCCAAAGCAATAAATGGATCAGCTACCACTTGAGAAACTTTGAAAACAGTAGGATAAAGCTTTTGGTTTGTCAAAACTCTTGCATTGTCTCTTTTGTCAAAAGTTGGCCTCTTGTGGGGAGAAGTGTTGATTATGGGAAAAAGGGGGAGTTTTTGGAATCTTGAATCAATTTTCTTTGGAAAACCTCTCTTTATGTCTCTACAAGTGGATTTGACTTAGAGATAGGATTTTGATTTTGATTTGCAAAAACAAACCAAGTGGTGGCAAAGGATGATCCATATATGCCAAATTGAATCAAAATAAATTTGAGTTTTTATTTGAAGTGATATTGCACTTGTTCTAGTTGCTTTATGTTGTGTTGGCATAAATCACCAAAAAGGGGGAGATTGAAAGGGAAATGTGCCCTTGGGCCATTTCTAAGTATTTTGGTGATTGAGTGCCAACACAAGTGCTTAAATGTGAATCTATGCCCATGGATGGACAAAGTGCAAATCAAGAGCAAAGGTATGTTTCTAAGTCTTAGTACATTGGTTTTGTGTACTAATATACTTGTCTAAGTATCAGAAACAGAAAGAAGAAGAAAAGAGAAGAGTTGGTTGTGTACAGCCAAGAGGCTGTTTCGGTCTGGGGCACCGGACTGTCCGGTGGTGCACCGGACAGTGTCCGGTGGTGCACCGGACATTGTCCGGTGCGCCAGGCTGGCTCGAGCGAAGTGGCCGCTCTCGGGAATTCGCCGACGACGTACGACTAAAATTCATCGGACTGTCCGGTGTGCACCGGACTGTCCGGTGAGCCAACGGTCGGCCGGGCCAACGGTCGGCCGCGGAATCTGCGCGCGACACGTGGCCGGGCCAACGGTCGGAAGGGGGCACCGGACTGTCCGGTGTGCACCGGACATGTCCGGTGCGCCAACGGCTCCCAGATCTGCAACGGTCGGCTGCGCCATTTTAGGAAGGAGATCGGGCACCGGACAGTGTCCGGTGTGCACCGGACTGTCCGGTGCGCCCGATGACAGAAGGCAAGATCAGCCTTCCAGAATTGCTCTCAACGGCTCCTAGCTGCCTTGGGGCTATAAAAGGGACCCCTAGGCGCATGGAGGAGCACACCAAGCAACCTTAGAGCATTCTTGATCATCCACACTCAGTCTTTGCGCATTCGTTTGTCATTCTCAGTGATTCGAGCTCCGTTCTAGTGAGAACTTTGAGATAGTCTTTTGAGCTCGATTCGTGGCCGTGTGTGTGCGCATTTTGCTGTGGATTTGTGTGTGTTGCTTCCCTTCCTTACTCTATGATTCTTTGTGAACTTCAAAAGTGTAAGGGCGAGAGGCTCCAAGTTGTGGAGATTCCTCGCGAACGGGATAAGAAAAGAAAAGCATAACTCTGTGGTATTCAAGTTGATCATTGGATCACTTGAGAGGAGTTGAGTGCAACTCTCGTCCATTGGGACGCCACAACGTGGAGTAGGCAAGTTTTGTACTTGGCCGAACCACGGGATAAATCACTGTGTCTTCCCTGTGTTGAATTCTTTGTGATTATCGTATTGTGCAAGACCTTCTCTCTAGCCACTTGGCGATTATTGTGCTAACACTTAACAAGTTTTTGTGGTTATAAGTTTAAGTTTCACAGGATCACCTATTCACTCCCCCCCTCTAGGTGCTCTCAGGATGTCTAGCATGTCGTCCTCGTATCCTTGGACGACTGTCGTCACTTCTACCCTGCAATATTCTTCTGGAATGTCGTTTCCATGGAACTTGCGTCCTGGGATCGCAAGGCCTGTGGCTACTTTCTTTGTACGCTGATTGTTAATACCATATCTTATAACTAGTGTGCATGCCACAGGCCTTGTGATGTCATCAACTGGATAGCGGACCTTATTTCCCGTTCACGCGACAAAGCTTGGGATGGTCGTACCCTCGGTGGCAGCCGGCGTTTGAGCTGCTGAAATTATTTGCATCTGTGGAGTGGTCATCTGTTGAACAGACATCGCACTCGCCATCACCAATTGCTGCATCAATTCTGGAGGAGGATTCGATAGCATTTCAGACATCAGGCCTTTGAACTCTTTCTTAGCCTCCTCCTTAAAATAATTTGCCATCTCTTCCTTGTATCGATCACGTTTCTTGTACAGACCTTCCCATTGTGGTCCGAATCCTTCCTTCCATCCTTCCTTAGATGAGATTCCTCGTACACGACCAGGATGCTCAGGGTTACCGAGACCAGCCGTTAGAATGTCTTTCTCCCTTTGCGGCTTAAATGTTCCTTCGCTCTGCTTAGCTGCAATTGCATATATGTTTTTTGCCGCTTCTTCGACAGTGGGATCATCAAAAGATACACCAGACTCAATTTCCCTTGGTTTTCTAGCACGTATCCAATTAGCTATCCTTTCACCAAGTTGCTCGGACAGTGTCGGCAACCCTACAGCCTTCGTCTCGGCGTCTTCTTGTCTCCATTTAGGAACCTGACGCTTGTAACCACCTGTGCCAAGGTGGTGGCGGTATTTGTTCTTCTTAGACAGTTCTGAATTTGCCTCACTTAGCGATATGAAATCAGGGCTGCTCCTCTGCTCTAGAAATACTGCCCACTGACCTGCTGAGATTTTATATTTTTTCGTCGGGTCTAGGCCTTTCTTTGCAAACTTTGTATTCATCTCAGACCTCCAGTTTTGGAAATTAATTGCAAACTGCTTCATTGTGTATTTTTTCACGAGTTCTTCTGAACCCCCAGGCAAAATGAACCTCGTTACTAGCTTATTCCACATTTGATTCTTGACATCATCTGATACATCTCTCCACTGTCAGATTGTGATGTCAAGATTATCTCTAAATAAGAACCCAAGTGCATTCCGGAACTTAGGCAGTGCCTCTTCTGGAGCTAGGGGCTGACCATTCGAGCTCACGTCTGTGATTTTATATGTCTTGTCAGGAAACTTGTTTAGCCCCCTGTCACCTCTGTTCCGATCGCTCTGCTTCCTTTTCCTTGACCTCTCCGTGGTTGTCTCGGTCGATTCCGGTGCGCCTTGGGTCGGTTCTGGTGCGCCTTGGATCGGTTCCGGTGCGTCTTGGGTCGGTTCCGGTGCGTCTTGGTATCGTGCCGTAGCTTTTTCGAGCATCGCACGAAATTGAGACAAGACCTCCTATTCATGTAATAAAATGCACAAGAAATCATGCATGTGTAATAGACATTGTGAGATCAGCTAATTAATTAGGTACACACACGAAATTAAGGATGTGTAATTTACCTCATGTTCTTGTGGATCATAAGTAGAGTCACGTTGCAACTCACGCACAGCGGCCCTATCTATCCTAGTGGTAGGAAAAGGGTCGCTAGGCGTTTCATATCCTTCACTGCTGGATTCTTCTTGAGCAACACTCTTGTCCATGTGGTCGGGCCCTAATCCTTGGTCCTTGGTTGGAGAACTCATTTAGCTACATATTAACATAAGCAATAATTAAATTCGTATTAACAAATACCCTAACCCTTAACCACTAACCCTAAGCCCTAACCCTAACCCCTAATATTGTGATACGAATATTATCGAGTTACGTATAGAGAGGGAGAGTCGTATAGGACGTAGAGAGAGATGGAGAGTCGTATAGAACGTATAGAGAGAGAGGGAGAGAGGAGTCGTATAGGACGTATAGAGAGGGAGAGAGGGAGAGAGGGAGATGGAGAGTCGTATAGAACGTATAGAGAGAGAGAGAGGGAGAGAGGAGGAGTCGTATAGGACGTATAGAGAGGGAGAGAGGGAGAGAGGGAGATGGAGAGTCGTATAGAACGTATAGAGAGAGAGAGGGAGAGAGGAGGAGTCGTTTAGGACGTATAGAGAGGGAGATGGAGAGTCGTATAGAACGTATAGAGAGAGAGAGAGGGAGAGAGGAGGAGTCGTATAGGACGTATAGAGAGGGAGAGAGGGAGATGGAGAGTCGTATAGAACGTATAGAGAGAGAGAGGGAGAGAGGAGGAGTCGTATAGGACGTATAGAGAGGGAGAGAGGGAGATGGAGAGTCGTATAGAACGTAGAGAGAGAGAGAGGGAGAGAGAGAGAAGGAGTCGTATAGGACGTATAGAGAGGGAGAGAGGTGATGAGAACTCGCTCTGGTCAAGTGGGGTTCTGATGAGTTGCTCTTAATCGAAACAACGCAAGTGTGTCGTACGTCGTCTTCTAATTTCACTAGCTAATAGTACTACAATGGAATACGTTGTTTACTAGTGAATCTAGTCTACATTTTACAATGGAATACGTTGTTTACAATAGAATACAATAGAATATGTTGTTTACAATGGAATACGATGGAAAAAACATGCTTTCCGTTGCTCTCTCCTCTCTCTCTCTCTCCATCTCCCTCCCTTTCCTATCTCTTCCCTCCCTCCCTCTCCCTCTCTTTCCTCTCTCTTCCCTTTCCCCCTCTCTCCTCTCTCTCTCCCCCTCCACTCTCTTTCCTATATACACACTCCCTCTCCCTCCTCTCTCTTCTCTCTCTCTCCCTCCCTCCACTCTCTTTCCTCTCTCTTCCCTTTCCCTCTCTCTCCTCTCTCTCTCTCCCTCCACTCTCTTTCCTATATATACACTCCCTCTCCCTCCTCTCTCTTCTCTCTCTCTCTCCCCCCCTCCACTCTCTTTCCTCTCTCTTCCCTTTCCCTCTCTCTCCTCTCCTCTCTCTTCCCTCTCCCTCCTCTATCTTCTCTCCCTCTCTCTCACTCTCTGCAGAGACGCGCGCAGGGGTCTCCCTCTCTTCCCTCTTCCTCCTCTCTCTTCCCTCTCACTCTCTCACTCTTCCTAGGCTTTGGGTTTAGCCGCGCTGCGGCGGCGGCGGCGGCGGCGCGCATGCCCGAGCCCGAGCGATCATAGACGAAGAAAGGGAGAGAGAGAAGAACTTACCTACGGCGCGGGGACGACGGCGTGGACGACGGCGTGAACGACGGCGGCGCACGGTGGAGAAAATCGCCGGGCGAAAATTTTGGCAGCCTAACGGCGGGAAGTGTGAAAGACAGGGCACCAGAGACTTAGCGAAATTTTCGCCCCCGCGCGCGCTCCTTTATATAGGAGATATTTCTACTGGCGGTTGACAATGACAACCGCCATTAGAAATCATTTCTACTGGCGGTTTTCATAGAGAACCGCCAGTAGAAATGCCATCCACAGACTGTGGAGGCCATTTCTACTGGCGGTTTTCATCGACAACCGCCAGTATAAATCATTTATACTGGCGGTTTTCGTTGTGAACCACCAGTAGTAATGTTTTTAGTATATTATTTTTTATTGTATATTCATACATTAAGTATATAAATTTTTATACATATTAAATATATAAATATATATATATTTAGTATACATAATATATATATATATATATTTATATATTACTTCTCTCTCTCCCTCCTCTCTCTCTCCCCTCTCTCTCTCTCTCCTCTCTCTCATCTCTCTCTCCCCTCTCCCTCCTCTCTCTTCCCTCTCTCTCCCTCCTCTATCTCTCCCTCTCTCTCTTCTCTCTCTCCCCTCTCCCTCTCTCTCTCTCTCCTCTCTCTCCTCTATCTCTCTCTCTCTCCTCTCTCTCTCTCCTCTCTCTCCTCTATCTCTCTCTCCTCTCTATCTCCTCTCTCCCTCCTCTCTCTTCCACAAGTATCAGATCTGGTAAACATCTTTCCAAGTTCTTTCACAACATGTTCTTTGAAGATGCTTGTTTCTTACTGCCTGATATGTATATATTAGTCGAATAGTCCTCCCTGCTTTTATTTTACCTCGCGTTCTAGGTGATAAACCATGACCGGGAAAAAGACCACGGCTTCCTCTGACGGCGGCACTCCAAAGAAAGCCAAGGTGGTGGTGGAGGATGAGGAAGAGGCGGGGTTGGAGGATGAGGAAGAGGCGACTGTGACACTATCCATGGAGAAGGACGCGCTGGAGTGCGACATCTGCTGCCTACCCTTCCAGTCCGAAGTTTTCATGGCAAGTCAGATTACCATGCATGTATATATACAGTACATATTGATCGGTAGGCTCCAGCATGATGCTCTGCTCTGTGTAAAATCAGTGCAAGAACGAGCATTCTGGATGTGCAAAGTGCTGCATCCGCACGGACGGTAAGTGCTGGACCTGCTCCGAGCGCATTGGCAACAATAGCTCTCTCTCCCTCTCCCTCTCCTCTCTAGAAAGTCGTGTAAAATTACATGCTTCGGTTTGTCGCTAACAATAATCAATTACATGACATGTCCTAACAATAATCAATTACATGACAACTATATAATCTAGGGAGCTATTGTTCTGCCTTGTCCATCGTGGCGTACCCAGGGCATCGAATTGCGTGGGATGCTTCGCTCAATGTTCCTTATCTTGGTTGGATGGTCTATGAAAAGAGACATGTCGTTGAACTGGTTAAAATCCTCTAAATCAGATACACCATCAACTCCTATAGCTTGTTGTTTTCCAGGAAAAACTACATGCTTCAGTTTGTCGGTGCTTTTCTTCTCATTGTTAGAAATTATCTGTTCAGCATAGAAGACCTGTGCAGCACGATTAGCAAGGATCCATGGGTCATCTTTGTAACCTACCTTACTTAGATCAAGAACTCTGACCCCATAGTTGTCTATCGTGACATGTTTGTCTTCAACCCATTGACATCGGAAAACCGAGATCTGAAATGTACCATAGTCTAGTTCCCATATGTCCTCAATAAAGCCAAAATATGTAATAATGTCACCAGTTTCATCATCTATGGCCTCGCATCGAACACCACTGTTTTGTGACATGCTCTTTTTGTCCTTGGACTTTGTACAAAATGTGAATCCACTAATGTCATAGGTTTGCCATGTTGTGACCTGGCGTGATGGTCCAGATGCCAACCCCTTGATGGTTTTTTCTTCTATTGTTTCTCCATGTGGAATGTCCTTCACCATTAGCCATGTGTTGAACCGCTGCTTATGTTGCTTCATTACCCAATCAGCCGTATGCCCAGGATTTTGCTCGTGAAGCTCATTGATGTGTTGTTGGATAAATGGCTCTATTATCGCTAGCTGATGTAGGATGTTGTGATGTGCCTCAAGTACTGTATTGTAATCTGGTGGAATGAAAGATTTCCGTCCCATCCTCCTGCTTCCATACAATCTACCCTCGTGTCGTGAAGGAGGCAGACCTATTGCAACCTGATCTTTTAGGATATTATTGCAGAATGGACCTCCGGACTCAATGACCTCTTCGGTACAGTACCCCTCTATCATGGATGCCTCGGGACAAGCACGGGTTGATACATAGCCATTCAGTATTGACATGAAACGCTCGTACGTCCACATTTCATGCAAGTACATAGGACCCAATGCCTCTATTTGTGGCACCAAGTGCACCACAAGGTGCACCATAATATCAAAGAACGATGGAGGGAAACACATCTCAAACTGTGCTATTGTCTCCACTGCGAATTCCTGAAGAGATGCCAACTCATCACGGTCAATTACATTTTGTGAAATTCTGTTGAAAAAGTAGCACAACCGTGTGATTGCCATCTTTAAAAACAAAGGATTTATAGCCCTGATGGCAATAGGTAGGAATGTAGTCAGCATGACATGACAATCATGTGAGTTGTAGTTGGTGACTATCAGGTCTTTCATTGACACAATACTTCGTATGCTAGAGCAGAATCCGGATGGGACTTTCAAATTCTTAAGCCAAACACACATCGCATGTTTCTCATCTACATTGAGATTGTAGCTTGCTGCTGGGAGATGATACTTCCCATTTTCTTGAAGAACAGGATGTAGTTCCTTTTTTATGCCTAAATTTACCAAGTCCATGCGTGAATTGAGCCCTTCTTTTGTTTTGCCCTTTATGTCTAGCAAGGTGCCAATTATGCTTTCAAACACGTTCTTCTGAACGTGCATACCATCGATCGCATGCCGCACATCTAACTCTTTCCAGTAAGGCAAGTACTCGAAGAAAATAGACTTTTTCTTGAATATAGCCCCCGGAGCTGGTTTGACATCCTTCCTTGTTTTTCCGTCTTTTGTCTTCTTCCCGAAAACAAACTTGATATTCCTGACTATTTCAAAAACTCTATGACCTTTATTGTTATCCGATGGAGTAGTAGAATGTAGTTCACCATTATTGTCAAAGTACTTATCCATCTTTCGCATGTGGTACATGTGTCCTTCCAATAAAAAGCGTTTGTGCCTCATGTACACTATCTTCTTAGATGCAGTAAGTGACACGTAAGCAGTTTCATCAATGCATACTGTGCAGCCAACCTTTCCCTTAAACTGGCCTGATAATGTGAAGAGTGCAGGGTAATCGTTGATCGTAACAAAAATAATTGCTCTCAGCGTGAATGAATCTTTACGATACTCATCCAACATTTGAACACCCGTTACCCACAATATTTTCATATCCTCCATTAAGGGCTCTAAAAATACATCCATATCAACTCCAGGTTGTGTAGGTCCAGAAATAAGCATGGTTAGCAAAATGTACTTCCGTTTCTACATCAACCATGAAGGAAGGTTGTATATGGTGAGGATCACTGGCCATGTGCTATGCTTGCTGCTCCTTTCAGCAAATGGATTCATTCCATCAGTACTCAGTGCGAACCTAACATTTCTTGGTTCATCGGCAAAGTCTCGGTGGTTCTCATTGAAATCTTGCCACTGCTTCCCATCGGCTGGATGTCGAAGCTTCCCATCGTTTTTGTGCTCATCAGAAGCATGCCAGCTCATAAGTTTGGCATCCTCAGGGTTAGCGAACAAACACCTCAATCGATCGACGACGGGGAGGTACCACATCACCAAAGCAGGAATCTTTTTGAGCGCATAATAGTCTACTTCTTCTTTTTCTTTGCTCGTGGATTTTGAAGTCTTCTTTTTGGCTTTCTTTCGCTTCTTCCCTTTAGACACAGATGCAACACACTCTTCCTCTCAATAGTCTTTATTCGTCTTGTACCTACTTGCACCACACTTTGGGCAGCTCTCCAAGTCTTTATAATCATCACCTCGATAAAGGATACAGTGATTTCTACACGCATGGATCTTCTCCACGCCCATAGTGAGTGGACTGATTAGTTTCTTTGCATAGTACGTGTTAGCAGGCACTTTGTTCTCCTTTGGAAGCATGTCTGCGACAATACTCAAGAACGCATCGAAGCCAGCATCAGACAGACCATATCTAGCTTTTAACATCAACAACTTTAACACAGACCGGAGCGTCGTGAACTCTTTGGTACAGCCCTTAGACTCGTCGTACAAAGGCTGTTCTGCTGCCTTCTTCAGGGACTCCATACCTTTCATGAAGAACATCGATGGATCTGTATGACGACGCAACATTGCCTCTAACAACTCTGCATCTTCCTCGTCCATAACATTTGGCAGAACATGGGTTCTTTCACGTTCATTTCCTCCGGCGTAACCATGATCAGTAACATTTGGCACTACATGTTCGCTTTGTGGAAGAGGTTGTTGTGTCTCGTGAACGAACTGAAAGCTGTCGTCGATGTTCGCAGGGTTTCCAGCTGTATAAGGCGAAGAGCTACCCTCTCCATGCTTTGTCCAAATTATGTAATCCTTCACGAATCCTCGGCATACCAGATGAGATATGATTTGTTCTGTGTCATCAAATACAACAACATTTTTGCAGTCCATGCATGGACAATATATGTGCTTTGTCTTTGTTCTCCAAGCATGGTTCTTAGCGACAACAATAAACTTATGGACCTCAGATATGTATGATGGATCTAGCCTTGATAAGTTATACATCCAGGATATCCTCTCCATCATCACCTGTAAAAAAAGTAACATAAAACACACAAGGCACACAAATTGGCAAGAGAAACATATACCAAAATTTCGTAACAACTAAATATATCATGGATAAAGAAAATTGGCAAAAAAAAACATGAACAACCTTTCTTAGCGACCTTCTTCCAAAAATGTAGTTAGACTACTTTATCTCTAACAATAAAATGTGGCTAAAATGTGAAACCCTATATCCAAAAATGTAGTTAGACTACTTTATCTCTTCCAATAAAAGTAGTTAGACTACTTTATCTCTAACACATGGTGAAACCCTATATCCAAAATGTGGCTAAAATGGAGGAAAAATGAACAAAATTTGGCAAAAGAAACATAAGCCAAACTTTCCTAGCAACTAATAAACAAAAAATTTTAATACCCAAACCTATCTCTAACACATGGTGAAAGCCTAGTTTCAAAATGTAGTTAAAATTGAGCAAAAATAAACAATAACTGACAATTTAAACATAATTAAACCAACCTTCCATACAACACATTCACCATTCATTAAGCAACTAAATATGTGTTATGGATAAACTTATTTGAGAACTAAACATGAAAAAGGAGAGGGAATAGACAAAAATTAACCATCTTAAGCAACCTCATTTGAGGAAATAGAGAAAATAACCTAGCTATACTCTTCTCTCTCACATGTAAAACCCTAGATCCAAAATGTGGCTAAAATTAAGCAAGAATGAACAAAAATTGACAAAGAAACATAAACCAACCTTTCTTATCCACCTTCTTCCAAGAAATGAAGACCAAAACCTCCCCCCTTATATTTTTGTGAAATCTGGACCTCCAAAATCGCCTCCAATGGAAGTTGGCTGCGAGCATACAGTTCACTGTCGGGGGGAAGAAGAGGGGTATTTATAACAGACAGTTCACTGGCGGTTGGCTTGAAAAACTGCCAGTGGAAACCTATTTCCACTGGCGGTTATCTTAACACAACCGCCAGTGGAAATAGGGTATTTCCACTGGCGGTTGTGTTAAGATAACCGCCAGTGGAAATAGGTTTCCACTGGTGGTTCCAAAGCCGGGCCCACCTCGTTTTTTTTACTGGCACGCGATAACTGAAACCACCAGTGATAATTTATGGGTGCCGCAGGCTATGAGCTCTTTTCTACTAGTGATATTATATACTCTAACATTTAGAAAAGATTTTCATCCTCTACGTATCTAGTAGCGTCTTCTAAGTGGCCCTCCAAATTTAGCGGACTTTGTTGGATACTCTATATATAGAGATTCTTTTTTCATATCCTCTTTCCATTTTAACACTTTACAAATAAATTTATTAAAACTAAAATATGTACATTATAATTAAGAGTATGACGGAATGCAGGGGATCACAAACGCAACCTCAATGGTATCCTCGGCCTTATGTGCAGAGACAATTCCGTGGATTTGTTGAGTACGGCAGAGTGACAGGCCTAGTCTATTCCTTCGACCACTACACCGCCCCCGATGCACTAGATCGAGACGGCAGGCTATTCAAACAATACTATGATCAGCACTATACACTATAGTAGAGTAGGGTGCGATTTCGAACCAGTATAACCCTGTGTCTCAGATTTTTCATCGAATCCTAGTGACTCATCATTCGGAATGAGTTCGCACTTTCATCTTCTGTCGAACACAAATTTTAGTGTCTCCGGTTCCCAAAACCACGACAGAAGTCCTATGCAGGGCCGTAACTGAGGGGGTGCGGAGGGTGCGGTCGCACCAGGCCCCCAGAAAACAGAGGGTCTCCTAGCCACTGGACGCTAGCACTTTTTCTGTCAAACCTATCTATTTTAGACATAAATACGCAAAGTGCGATACGCTATCGATCAGTCTCGTTTAGATAATTAAACTAATGTCTCAATTACTTATCGAATACTTCATCCGTTTTAAAATAGTATTTGTTTTAGCTCTTGATTTTTATGTTTATATTCAACTAGATGATGATGAATCCACTAAAGAAGCAAAATAAATTCTATTTTGATATAGAGAGAGTACTATTTACTATACATATGATGGTCGCATCAGCTGGTAGAAGCTTTTTAAAATTGAAATATTTTATGAACTATTTATGGTCAACAATAACTCAAGAGAGGTTAAATGGTTTGGCGATTCTATATATCGAAAAAAGTTGTTGGATGAGATTGATCTCAATGATACAAATTAACGATTACTTTGTATCACAAAATGTTAGAAGATATTTTTAATGATATCAGATAACAATTAAGTGTTTTGGCTATATTTTACATTTGTTATCTTATAAACTTCAAAACAGTGCATAATAATTTTTATATGTCAAATATTCGATAATATATGTATAATTATATATGTTTGTGTGTGGATAGAGTCTCTATATCGAATTTCACACTTAGCCCTGAAAAGTCAAGAACAGCCCTGGTCCTATATGACAGACTTCTCTCCAACAGCAGCACCAACGATGTATGTGTTGTGTTCTCACGCTCCATTATTGACATGTTTTGATCGTCGACCACGAGGGTGTGCCTCGTGCTCTCCGTGCTCATCAACGGTGAAGCCCTGACATGTGCTAGTCTAACCAGGCTTTGGCAACTATGTTCGGAACAATATTGTTTGGTAATTCAGTGAATAAATCTTATAAACTTATATTCAAAATGATCACTCTCACACGAAAGCAATTTTAGACGAGAAAAAGGCATAAAACAATTCACGCATGGAATTATCCTAACAAACATTTTTAGGCGCTGCTTTAGACTCTCTTTAACAGACACGGCAAAACATTATATACTCTAACATTTAGAAAAGATTTTAATCCTCTACATATCTATATCTAGTAGCGTCTTCTAAATAGTCCTCTAAATTTAGCAAACGTTAGTTGTTGGATCCTCTATATATAGATATTCTTTTTTTCTTATCGTCTTTCCATTTTAACACTTTAAAAACAGATTTAGTAAAACTAAAATATGTACATTATAATTAAGAGTATGACTGAATGTAGGGGATCACAAACGCAACCTTATTGGTATCCTCGGCCTTCTGTGCAGGAACAATTCTATGGATTTATTGAGTACGGCGGAGTGACGGACCCAACTTATTCCTTCGATCACTACATCGTCGCCCCCGATGCAATAGATCGGGAGAACAGGCTATTCAACAACAAGGTGGAGCGGGTGAAGCAAGAGTTGTGGGTAAATCTTCGTCGCACTATATTACTTAATACGTCGCATTCATTGTACATTCTTAAAATAATATATGGATACATTATTTTTGTATGCAGGATTTCTTCATATACGAGGCTAGATATGAGGGTAGGGCAGATGTGGTGTCTACCACGAGCTATAAGAAGCTCGTCATGGACATACACTACGAGACGCACATCCAGGCCATTGTAACTTTCCACGCCTCCGTCTTTGGAGAGAAGGTGAGCAAGAAGGATGCTAGAACCATGTCGTTGACTCGGGACCAGTATTTGCAGGTAAATACAGAACATTAATATTGACAATAAATATGCTTAATTTTATATTTTGATATGTCGTGTACTTGATATCTTGTAGGTGATTACTTATTGGTGCGTCGTGCATCTTAAGTGCTAGGATAAGATACTGCAAAGATGGTGCTCCAACGAGTGGGACGAGGTGCACAACACTAGCTGGGACCGTCGTTTGATGATGTAAGATTAGGGGTGAAAACGGGCGGATACGGACGGATAGTAGCTCATCCTGTATCCTACCCTAATGTATTTAAAACGGATTCGGGATCGGATACGGATAGTTAGAAACGGGACGGATACGGATACAGGGGCCGGATATTTATCCGGGCGGATAAGTGACAGATACGGATATTATTTGATCGGATATCGGATACTTGTCGGATAATGCATTAATTGGTTATCATAAAACATTCTTGTTCGACCACGAAATTGCAAGTAAATTAATACTAATAAACATTTAATAGAAGATAATTTCAAGTTCCCACATAAAAATGGTAAAGTGAAGTATTGATTATGTTGAAACTTGGATACTTAGAGTGATTTCACGTGTAACTCACACAATAAGTGGAAATAAAATAGAAAAAACGTTGACATCGTGTGGATTTTATGGTCCCATTATTTTTATGACTATATGTGGCCATATGTTGTACCGTCGGACTATTATCAAAATATAATTAAAATTCATAAATACACTAATTTTGACCCAAAATTGCAAAAAACTTACCAAAACAAATAAACATTATATTCAAATAAAACCTCAAGTCGTCACATGAAAATGATAAGTGAAATATTAATTATGTTGAAACGTCGATACATAAAATGATTTCACGTGTAATTCACGCAATAAGTGGGAGTGGAATGGAAGAAACACCAACATCTTGTGGATTTTATAATCCAAATATTTTTGAGAACTATACGTGAATATACGTTGTGTTCCCGTAAAAATTCATGAATTTTTTAGGCTATTTGGTGTATTATTAATTTCTTGTTGTAGAAAATCATCAAAATACAATTAAATTCATAAAAATATTGTAGTGTCGACCGGAAATTGCGAATAAGTTACCAATATTAATAAATAGTTTATAAAAAGATAATTCTAAGTTCCCACATGGAGATAATCTTAAGTCCCCACATGAAAATGTTAAAGTCTATTATTTTGATATAAATTTAGACATTATTTCAATGATTTTGGCCTAAAGATATGTTTAAACAAAAATGTGTTGTACTATAAAGTTATAGATCTCTTCGAGCTCTACAATTTTCATATAAACTTTATCTTCATCCGATTTCATATGTAAAAGTTATGATTTTATAACTATATTATTATGCAGAAAAAGAAAAAACGGGTACCCGAATTCCGGGTACCCGTATCCGACCCGAATATCCGGGTATTTACCGGGTAGTACTCGTTCCGTATCCGACCCGAATCCGAAGCTATACTATCCGGGTATTACCCGTATCCGTCCCGAATATAAAAATACCCGTATCCGTATCCGAAAAATGGTCCTGAATCAGTACCCGTATCCGATACCCGTTTCGGGTACCCTACCCGTTTTCACCCCTATGTAAGATCCCTCCCACCACCAAGGCAGCCACAACCTCACCAAATACACAGAAGCATGGGTACACTATTTCTTTTATTTAGTTTAACTGTCGATTATGCATGATTTCTAATCATCTTGTTGGTTTCTTGCAGTCAGTTTCACATGGTGGCCAGCCTTGGTACATCTTTTCGACATATATGTTACGGACCACAAAGGGCAAGGCGACGTCTGATGTCACCTACAACCCAGACGATGACCCCAAGGCGTACAACAACCCCACCGTCCACAACCGCTCAGTTAGTACATCGCCATGGCAAAGGAGATCCATGGGCCAGAATACGATCCGAGGATCGAGGACATTGATAGAGATGTCCTCATGAGGGTTGGAGGAGGCAAGATGCATGGGCAATACTGGATTGCCGATGGGGCAATCGATTCGTCCTCCACTCCCACTCTATCTCAGGTGCGAGCAAGGAGCACAAGCGCGAGCCCAGCCATACGACCTCGGCAAGACAACTCATAGCATCACATACAAGAACTCCATATTATTCCTTACCTATTCGTCGTTCATTGATTATTATATATCTTCTCTTTGCATTATCGTAACATTAGGGAAAAATATTACAGACTCGGCTAGAAGAAGAGAGGAAGCAACGTGTGGAGTTGGAGGCGAGGATGATGTGTGAGCAGACGGCTCGCATGGCTGATCAGTAGAGAATGGTGGCATATTTCAGTACATGCAGAGCCTTGGCACCGCGTTAGGTTTTACTCCATCACCTCCGTTGTTCCCTGCAGCTGACCTTGCTCAGTTCTCTTGTGAGTATCAAAATTTTAGTCGTGTATGATATATATTCATCTAGTCTTACACATGCAATCTCTTCTCTGTGTAGAATCAATAGGCGACATCAAACAACCCTCGTGGTTCGCTCAGCCTTTCATTGAACCAGTCCAATCGGCCACCTCGCTGATCTTCTGAACTCGGTGGTGATTTGTGAAACCTATGTTTGTGATACTTATGTTTGTGAGTGTTGGTAATACTTATATTTGTGAAACTTGTTGATGTTGGTGATACTTGGTCTGAACTTAGTGATGTTTGTGAAAACTTGTGAGATTTATGGTCTTTGTGAGATATATGTGGTCTCTATAATGGATGTGATGATTATGTAAACTTTGTAATGTATACGTGATGATTATGTGATATATTTTTGTTTGTTTGGATGGAATGATAAAAACAAATTAAAAGGAGTCTCTGGTCACTTTGACAAGAGTGTCTTTGCCGAGTGCAATGACTATAGCACTCGATAAAAAGAGCACACCTGAGAACCGATAAAGGCTCTTTGCCTAGTGCTATGGTCCTAGCATTCGACAAAGAAGAAAACTTTGTCGAGTGTCAGCCAACATACTCAGCGTAGATACTAACGTGAGGGCCCACTAGAGCTCCTTTTGCCAAGTGTTAACTTGTCGCATTCGGCATAGAAGTTGGCGGAAGGGAACTGGAGCTCCCTTTGCCGAGAGCTAGACCAACAGGCACTCGGTAAAAGCTCCGTCAGCGTCACATGATATCGTCACGACAATTTTCTTTGTCGAGTGTCCGACATAAAGTACTCGACAAAGAGACTGTCGTTAATATAGAGTTTACCGAATCATGTTTATTGAATGCTACACTCAGCAAAGTGTGATATAGGCCACTCGGCAAAGAACTTTGTTCCGGTATGTAGTTTCAGTTATATCTGAGGACCGTCAACTGTCGGAAATAATGTGCCTTAGTGCCTACCAACGGAAATTAATTATCTTCAACGGCGTTCAACTTATGTCGGACGAATTTAGTTGTCGGGAATAATTGCCCTGATTCCTATAGCGATTCAAAGACTCATTTGCTTGTTTTCTCAAGGGTATAGCCATTTTTCGTCGCATGAACGCGGCGGCTACCTTTACTCGTTTGCTCGTAAATTTTATGGCTCTTCACTTGTAAGTGTGTGCTTACGCGTTGTGTGTTGTTCAGTTCCACTCCCACCTGCGTTTGGGTTGGGAGTTGGGACCGATATTCATGTGAATAGAAGCATAGGAATTCAGACACCTAGCTAGGCATATTTGGAGCTTTTTTTTGTAGATCTGGATGCTGGGTTTAGTAGATAATGCAATGGCCGTTTATCCTACAGAAAGCGTCCGGCCGGTGAAAGCAGGTAGCAGAGGTGTGCACTACTGCAATCACATGCGCAACACAGCATGGCTAAGCAAGCGGCTTTCGGGGCATCGTAGCATATGGTTTCCCTTTTACCGCCTTAACTTCTCCGTCGCACGTTCGACTTTAACTTCTGGTCTCGGAAGGCAGAGACCAGAGAGAGCAAACCAGAGAGCAGAGGCCAAAGCAAGCAAACGAGCCAGCCACTATCCATGGCCATCCTCATCGCCAACCTCTCGGCCGTCGTCACGGGCGCGCTCGAAGCGGCAAGGGCCATTGCCACCGAGACGCTCCCGGCGGCCGTGACGAGGGACGCCGTCGTCGAGGCGTCGAGAGCCTCGGTGGCATGGCTCACGAGCTACCTGTGGGCCTGGCTGGCCGTCGCCGTCGACAACCTCCCGGCGGGCGCCGCGGCGGTGAGCTCCGCGGCCGACGCCTCGGGGCCCTGCCTCCAGACGGCGGCCAAGCTCCTCCGCGGCCTCTACGCCTGGCTGGCCGCCGCGGTGGTCCAGAAGCTCCCGGACGTCGCCGCCGAGAAGCTGCTGGGCGACGCGGCGGCGTGGCTCGTGCGCGGCCGCGGCGGCGCGGTGTACGCCACGCTGGCGCTCGCGCTCCTGGCCGTCGCCTTCCTCGGTGGCGCCGTGTGCGCGCTCACCTGCCGCCGCTCCATGATGAGGCCCGGGCCCGGGACCGGGCTCGGCGGAGCGCGGAGCGTGCTCGAGGCCAACCCCAAGCGCTACTGCTACGCCACCGTGCGGACCGTGCGGCGCCGCGCCGGTGGGGCTGCTGGTTGCAAGATGCTTCCGGCCGGGCTTCTCGTCGCGTTCGTGGCCTACCTGGCTGCAAAAACGCTCTACTAATGCCTGAGGTGTTACGCTAGGTGTCCCGATCTTAGAAGCACGAATGCTGCATGCCTGCAAATCACGCTGTAGTTGAATTTCAAGTGGGTTTTTTTTTTTGCCCGCTCTTAACTCGCAAAATATAAAAATATGCAACTCACTGTTGAGGATACATGGGAGAACTAAAGATTGTGCGATTTGGCAGTGCAACTGAAAAGTTGATTCCAGTGGTAGCTTGACATAGTTCTTTTTTCAACAAAAAACCATTTACATATAAAAGGTTCAGAAAGTTAGTGCCTCTTTCGCTCTAGATTGAAGTCATTCTAGCTCGTTTTAGACCCAAAGCATGTCAAGTTTGATCAAAATAATATAGAAAATTACAAATATTTATAACATCAAACAACTATACTATTAAAATATAATTGATAAAAATCTAATAGTACTTATTTAGTTTTAATGCTATTATTTTATCATATAAATTTGGTCGAACTCCAGATGATTTGACTCAAAAAATAAAAGAACTTATAATTTAGGATAGAGGAGGCAGAAAATTAGAGCTGAACAATATACATGTCCATTATCTCGGTTCCAAACCATTTGAGTTCATTTATCACAAGGAATTTGAGTATTTTGCAAAACTATCTTATCATAAAGTTAGAGCTTCATTACGACAACTCTTCAGCAGTGCATCAAATATTCACCATTTAAGGTTTACTTCCGTCGCACCAGCCAACTAAGGGTTGAAACGAGTCCGCAGGTGCTTAATGGAGTTGATTCGCTCGTTGTCCGTAGCGCACAACAACAAATATTCAGCTATTTAAGGTTTACTTCATCTATTCAAGGTTTACTTCAATCATTCATGGTTTACTTGAATGTACAGTAGGACCAAATATGCAACTATTCAAGATTTATTTCAGCCATTCATCAATTTTTAAATTTTACAAAGAAGAAACATTCAACAATTCAAGGTTTACTTCAGTCATTCATTATTTAACAAAGTACAACATGAATAAACATTCAACAATTCAAGGTTATGAGTCGAGGGCAGGAAGTGGCTCTTGCGTCAGATGAGTGGAGGCGCAACGATGAGGAATTGTGAACTTTGGGCGACACACGTCAGCGCGGTGGTGGGTTGTACCTAATCAGAGAAGTGTTGTTGATTTGTAGACGGATAGTGGTGCCTCCAATGGTGGCTGAGCAGAGGATTTACTAGTGAGAAGGAACTCGCAAGCGAGGCGTAGGGGTGGTTAAGTGGATTGATTTGATAGGCTGGTTCAGGTGATGGACAACACACAAGCTCAGGTGCTACAACTTTTCAAAAGTATCATAGTACACTTAGTCATTGTTGAACCCATCACCTGGGTCAACCTCACCACAACTTGGTAGTTAAAGATTTGTTTGGTTGAGATATGGTTTTTTTAAATACTATAAGCTATGAGCTATGGAAAACCAGTTATGATTTAAAGGTTGTGAAAAAACTAAAAGTTGTTTGGTTCCACAACTGTGGCTTTTAGAAAAATGTTGTCGGTTTCTCTTAGTGATAAATAGATCATGCCCATCAATCTCATCTTTTTCCTCTAGATGAATCCCCAAGCGATGTCGCACTTATCAACGATGATGGACCCATGCTCATCAGCGATCGTTGTCCCACACTCGCCTACATGGCGATCGAGGCCCCGCGCGGTTGCCAAGGCCATGCCCGTCACTAGTGCAAAGGATGGAGCCACACATGCTCGAGATAAGAGCCACACCCTATAGAGGCTAGAGAGGGAGTGGTCATTGGAGGTGATCGCGGGAGAGGAAGGAGTGCCTGAACTTGCCAGAGACATCGCACATGATGAAAAAGGGGATCACGGTCTCACGGACAGAAAGATGTTGAAGAGGGAAAAGAAGAAAAATGAGTTGATGTCTTCGTAACCAGTGATAGGTGTGTCAGTTTTAAAAATTATCCACCTTCACACCTGGGTAAAATAGGGGGAAGTTGCTTTTAGTTTTGTAGTAGAGTAAAAGTAGCTTTTGACCCACATCAGTTGTTGTACTCCTTTGGTTATTATTTGGTTTTACAAAAACAAAAGCAACTTCAAAAGTCCAATCAAAGATAGCCTAAGTGGATCACATAGGCCCAACTTCAAACAAGTCTTAACTCTTAAACATGAGCTTCCTAAGCTCTCTATATCAACATGAGATTGGACCATATACATAGCTCTCGAGCTTGGCCTCAAGAGTTAATAAAAAATAATTTTGCTTGTTGTTATCATTGCTTTCACACCAAAAGGGGCAGGAATGGCAAAACTATGACTTTGCATTTTCCTACTGTGGTCATGGGCTCATGGCTCATTGAACAACAATATGGTTGCACTCGCTAGGGAGCATAAGATGTCGTCGTGGAGCTTATGGAGGCAGTCAAGAGATGCTGGAGGAGGCGAATGAGGTAGGCTTAAATTAACTTCATCGGTTTAACAATATGTTGGCAAAATCTATTGATGGATCAAGATCTTAAGAGTTTCTCATAGGACTGACCACCAATCAAGAAGGTCGGTCGATCCATAAAGCTGCATAAGGGCACGAAATAAGGTAGTGTGTTCTCCTAGACAAAGAGGTTACTAATGTAGTTGGACTACAGGGAAGATTGTGAGTGTAGTAGAATTCTTTGATCTTAGTCGACTAGGACTCAACCCGTATGCCTACCCTCTGGACTATATAAAGAGCAGTAGGGACACTCCATTTTAATAGATTATAATCGGCAACCCAATGAAAGGCATCACACCACATAGGATATAGGGTATTACATTATATAGTTGTTGGAACATGTACAAATCGTTGTCTCATGTTCACATTCACTTTTGTTGATGTCGAAGTCCACCAATTTCTAGTCTAGGTATTCTCATAGTATACTTTGTTGGTGATCAAACACAGATATTGGTAATCATCGTGGTTGTTCTAAAACTCAGTATATAACAAGAAAATTTAAGACACCATGGCACAACATGCATGTGGAGCCATGTCCCCACCAACGGTTGGCCAATCCCCGTGGCCCCATCTTAGTTTGCAATATAATTGACTAAGATTTGACAACCAAACAAATCTAGAAAACAAATGTATTTTGAAATAGTTTGTTTAAGGATTAGTTTGTGGTTTTCTAGTGTGAGTCGATTTATTGTTTTTCTAGTTTGTTTAGATTTGTTAGTTGGCTTTCCAATTGATTCAGGGATGCATATCTCTATATAAGCGTAGTAGGATATAGAATAGAGAAACCAAAGAAATAAGAATCTTCTAGTGGAGTTATTTCTTCGACATCCTATTCCTAATGAAGTCTCACGCAAGTGCGACCAATGAAGGGATCCGATTCACTAAGGGTGTGTTTGGTTTGAGGAATGAAGTGATCCATCTTCTCCTCACTATACTTTTTTATTTGGTTTGTGGAACAGAATGAGTTGATCCATCACCATCTCATTCCTCATAAGCTAATATTTAGTATATACATAAGGAATGAGTTGATTTCATCAAAAATTATGGGACGAACTCATGATGCATTACCTGACTCCACGAACCAAACACACCGCACATTCTCTCTCATAATCCACACTTGTAGGAGTATTCCCGCTATAGATGGCCAATAAGCAAGAGGCCCGCGAGCCCGCTGTTTGGGCCCGATCCGAGCCCGGCACGGCTCGGTTCTATGCGGGCCCGAGCTGGCCCGGCACGAATAAGCGGGCCGAGCTCGGATAGGAAACTAGATACGGTGGGCTTGCCCGACACGGCCCGTTTGCCTCTAAGCCCGTTAAGTCCGCTTTTTGCACTAAATCGTGCTTACCGGACCGCTTAGCCCGTTTTCGGCCCGTTTTTCCGTGCTATACGGGCTGACCCGGTCCGTTTAGGCCCGCTGCGGGCCGGGCTTGGACAGGAAAACGAGCCCACAGGCTTAGACAGCCCGGTCCGGTTTTCTAACCATGCCTGACGGGCCGGGCTTCACTTGGCCTAGGCGGGGCTGGGCCGGACGGCAGGGGCGGACCCACGGGGGGTCCGGGTGGGCCCTGGCACACCCTAAGCCAGGCCCACCAGGGACCCCACCTGTACAGCCGCCAAGCGCCGAAGCCCCAAGTCCAATGCTGTTTCAACTTCTCCCCGATCCTTCAGCTATCACAACTCCACAAGTGCGGTTGTTCGCCTGCCTATTCCTAGCGCCCTGGTGGCTGGAGAACTAGCTGCTGGCGCTGCGCGACTAACCGCCAGACCGCCCATACGCCAGTTGCTGGAGACGCCACGCCACTGATGCCAGACGGCAGACGCCAGTTGCTACACGGTTGTCCGCCTGTCCGCCAAACGCCAGTTGCTGGAGACCTGGCTGGCCGAGCCGGCTTCCTAGCGAGTTGGCGAGTTGCTGCCTGCTGCTGCTGGTGATTGGTATTTTGGTACGAGTTGCTGCCTGCTGGTTTAGGATTTAGGATTTTTGTCTTATTGATTGTTGATTTACAACCATTATTTTTGTAGTGACTAAAATATGAAGAAGCAGGGAGATATTGCCTCTTTTTCGTAATCATGCTACAAAAAACATAAGTTTATTGCTTCTTCATTATCTCCGGATGTTACTCAAGTGTCGACACATCAAGAAAAAGAGAAATAAATGATAAATGAAGAAATTGTGAATCCAATGCCATCTGCACCGCCACCGCCAACACTTTATGATGTAAGTCGTCTTCCACATGATCCAGGTGAAAGACAACCTATTGCAAGTTACCATGCTAATGATCATGATGCAATTCGAAGAGCATATATTCTTAGAGGTCCATTTCAACCATATGCACATGAATTCCCAAATACGAAAATTGGAGATAGAGATCGCCATTTTAATTTCGTGTGGTTTCAAAATTTTCCTTGGATTGAATATTGTGTCAAGAAAGATGCTGCACTTTGCTTTATGTGCTACTTATTCAAAAGTAAAGCAAATAAGGGCAAAGGGACTTCTGCATTTACTTCAGATGGTTGGAATAATTGGAATAAAGGGTCTGAAGCACTTCTAAAACATGTGGGTTCTATGTCACATAAGACAGCCGAAGAGAAATATCTTGGCTTTATAAATCCTAATGCAGCAATTGATAACAAAATTGAGAAGTGGAGTGATGATGATTGCAATCTGTATAAGATAAGGTTGACATATTCACTTCGACGTTTGAAGTTTCTTTTGCATCAAGGATTGTCATTCCGTGGACATGATGAAAGTGAAGAGTCTAGCAACAGAGGAAACTTTATTGAAATCTTGAAATTTCTTGCTGTAAATAGTGAAGAGGTCAACAAGTATGTTCTTAACAACGCTCCAGGTAATTGCACTTTGACTAGCCCAAAGATACAAAAGCAGATTATTCAGTGTTGCGCTATAGAAACTAGAAAGAAAATAATTGAAGAGCTGGGGGAAGAGCCATTTGCAATTTTAGCGGATGAGTCTAGTGACATATCACACAAAGAACAACTAGCTCTTTGCTTGCGTTATGTTGATGCATTGGGAAGGCCATGTGAGCACTTCATTGGAGTTGTTCATGTAGATGATACTAGCTCTTTATCACTTAAGGATGCAATTGAAGCTTTACTTGTTAGTCATGGCTTGACTTTGACACGAATTCGTGGACAAGGTTATGATGGGGCTAGCAACATGAGAGGTGATATTAAAGGATTGAAAACATTGATCATGCAAGAGTCACCTTCTGCTTATTATATCCATTGTTTTGCATATCAGCTCCAACTAGTTCTTGTTGTTGTTGCCAAGGGATATAATGATTGTGTGTGGTTTTTTGATCAAGTAACTTTCTTATTGAATATCGTTGGAGTTTCTTGTAAGCGTCATGGTATGCTTCGAGATGCTAGACTTGAGAATCTCATGAAATCACTTAAATGTGGTGAACCTGAAACTGGGAGAGGATTGAATCAAGAGATGGGGTTGCCTAGGCCTGGTGAGACTCGATGGGGCTCTTATTACAAAACTATATGCAACATAATTACTATGTATCCTATAATCCGAGATGTTCTCATGATTCTTGGAGAGGATACTACATTTAGAAGTGATTGGACAAGAATACATTCTATGCTTGGAGCATTTGAGTCATTTGACTTTGTTTTTGATGCACACTTCATGTTTGTTATTCTTGGATATACAAATGATTTATCAATGTGTTTGCAAAGAAGGGAGCAAGATATTATCAATGTAATTTCACTTGTTAATGTGGCAAAGAGAAGAATGCAACAGTTAAGGCTTGATGGTTGGGATCAATTCCTTCAAAGAATCACTTCATTTTGCAACAAACATGATATCCAAGTTCCTGCTATGGATGGAAACTATAAGCCTTATGGAAGATCATCACGATTTGTTCATAACCAAACCAATGATGACCACTTCAAAAGAGAAGTATATATTGGGGTCATTGATCAAATTAGCCTAGAGCTTGATAGTCGGTTTAGTGAGGCTAATATGGAGCTGCTTTCTTGTATGTCAGCCTTGGATCCTTTCAACTCTTTTGCTTCTTTTGATGCACACAAGGTACGAAAGCTAGCTGATTTTTATCCTAATGACATGTCAAGCACTGACTTGTTAAAACTTGACTTGCAACTTGACAATTATATTGATGGCATAAGAGAAGATGATAGATTCAAATACATAACTAATCTTGTGGACCTCTCGGTTAAGCTTGTTGAAACAAAGAGACATAAGGTGTTTGATATGGTTTATTTGCTTCTCAAATTGGTATTGCTTTTGCCGGTGGCGACAGTAAGTGTTGAAAGGGCATTTTCTGCAATGAGTTTGGTGAAGACTGAATTGAGAAACAAGATGTATGATAGTCTTTTGGATGATTGTCTTGTTACATACATCGAGAGAGATATTCTCTTCGAAGTGAATGAAGAAGATATAATTGAAACTTTTATGGCGTTGAGGAAGCGCGGGCCAGATAAGTAGTATTATTGCAATTTTTATGTTTAATGTATGCAATTTTCATGCTTATTTGTTGAGTGTCAAACTTTATATCTATATATCAAATTGTTTACCAAATTTACTATGAAATTATATGTACATTTGTCGGCGTTTCGAGACCGGGGGGTCCCTAAGCCGACGAGTGAGTGTGCCGCGTGCCCCAGCCCAGATGGGTCGAGCGCGTGGGCGAGCGCGAAGGGGGGAAAGGAGCGAGGAGGCCGGAGTCCGGTGAGAGAGAGGTGGGAATCCCGCGGTCTTCGTGTTCGTCCCGCGCCCAGGTCGGGTGCGCTTGCAGTAGGGGGTTACAAGCGTCCACGCGGGTGAGGGAAGCGAGCGGCCCCAAGAGAGCGCCTATCCCCGTCCTCGTCCCCGCGCGGCCAACCCTCTCTAAGAAGACCCTGGTCCTTCCTTTTATAGGCGTAAGGAGAGGATCCAGGTGTACAATGGGGGTGTAGCAGAGTGCTACGTGTCTAGCGAGGGGAGAGCTAGTGCCCTAAGTACATGCCAATGTGGCAGCCGGAGAGATCTTGGCACCTTGCTGGCGTGATGTCGTGGCTGTCGGAGGAGCAACGGAGCCTGGCGGAGGGACAGCTGTTGGAACGGTTGTGTCCTTGCTGACGTCGCCCTGCTTCCGTAAGAGAGCTGAGAGCCGCCGTCGTCACGGGGCTAGCGGGGCGCCATCATTGCCTATCTGGCGGAGCTAGCCAGATGGGACACCGGTCTTGTTCTCTGCGGCCCGAGTCGGCTCGGGGTAGGGTGATGATGGCGCTTCCTGTCGACGTGGCTAGCCTGTGCCCTAGGTTGGGCGACGTGGAGGCTCCTCCGAAGCCGGGGTCGAGTCTGTCTTCCATGGCCGAGGCCGAGTCCGAGCCCCTGGGTCGGGCGAGGCGGAGGTCGTCAGCAGAGGCCAAGTCCGAGCCCCTGGGTCGGGCGAGGCGGAGGTCGTCCGCAGAGGCCGAGTCCGAGCCCCTGGGGTCGGGCGAAGCGGAGTTCGTCGTCAGCAGAGGCCGAGTCCGAGCCCCTGGGTCGGGCGAGGCGGAGGTCGTCCGCAGAGGCCGAGTCCGAGCCCCTGGGGTTGGGCGAGGCGGAGGTCGTCAGTAGAGGCCGAGTCCGAGCCCCTGGGTCGGGCAAGGCGGAGGTCGTCCGCAGAGGCCGAGTCCGAGCCCCTGGGGTTGGGCGAGGCGGAGGTCGTCAGCAGAGGCCGAGTCCGAGCCCCTGGGTCGGGCGAGGCGGAGGTCGTCCGCAGAGGCCGAGTCCGAGCCCCTGGGGTTGGGCGAAGCGGAGTTCGTCGTCTTCCGGGGCTTAGCCCGAGTCCGAGCCCTGGGTCGGGCGGAGCGGAGTTCGCCGTCTTCCGGGGCTTAGCCCGAGTCCGAGCCCTGGGTCGGGCGGAGCGGAGTTCGCCGTCTTCCGGGGCTTAGCCCGAGTCCGAGCCCTGGGTCGGGCGGAGCGGAGTTCGCCGTCTTCCGGGGCTTAGCCCGAGTCCGAGCCCTGGGTCGGGCGGAGCGGAGTTCGCCGTCTTCCGGGGCTTAGCCCGAGTCCGAGCCCTGGGTCGGGCGGAGCGGAGTTCGCCGTCTTCCGGGGCTTAGCCCGAGTCCGAGCCCTGGGTCGGGCGGAGCGGAGTTCGCCGTCTTCCGGGGCTTAGCCCGAGTCCGAGCCCTGGGTCGGGCGGAGCTTCCTATGGTGCCTTTGGCAGGGCCTGGCTTCCTTTGCGTTAAATGCTCCTGTGACTTGGCCGGTCGTTGCAGCGATTCAGTCAGGGTTGCCTCTTAACGAAGGCAAGGCCTCGGGCAAGCCGGAGATGTGTCCGCCGTTGAAGGGGGGCCTCGGGCGAGACGGAAACCCCTTCGGGGTCGGCTGCCCTTGCCCGAGGCTGGGCTCGGGCGAGGCGTGATCGAGTCGCTCGTACGGACTGATCCCTGACTTAATCGCACCCATCAGGCCTCTGCAGCTTTATGCTGATGGGGGTTACCAGCTGAGAATTAGGCGTCTTGAGGGTACCCCTAATTATGGTCCCCAACAGTAGCCCCCGAGCCTCGAAGGGAGTGTTAGCACTCGCTTGGAGGCTTTCGTCGCACTTTTTTGCAAGGGGGCCAGCCTTTCTCGGTTGCATTTGGTTCCGATGGGTGCGCGCGAGCGCACCCGCCGGGTGTAGCCCCCGAGGCCTCGGAGGAGTGGTTTCACTCCTTCGAGGTCTTAATGCCTTGCGTAATGCTTCGGTTGGTCTGGTTGTTCCCTCATGCAAGCTGGCCGTAGCCCGGGTGTACGGTCGGGGCCCAAGTTCTCGGGCTGGTATGTTGACGCTGTCAACGGTTCGGCCGGAGCCGGGTTTGCGAGAGCAGCCCCCGAGCCTCTGCACAGGGCGAGAGGGCGATCAGGGACAGACTCGGCTTTTTTACATACGCCCCTACGTCGCCTTTCCGCAAGGAGGAGGGGGGAGAGCGCCATGTTACCCTCGATGGGCACCGAACATGGTGTCTCCGGTGAGCTGCAAGCGGGTAATCCGAGTGGACGTCCGTGCCCCGTTCGTTAGGGGTCGGCTAGGGGCCCAGAGGCACGCCCAAAAGTACCTGCGGGTGATCTGCCGGACCCGGTCCCCTGGCGACGGGGTCCGAGGGCTCGATGCCTCCCTCCGATGGGATTCCGTTACAAGATCGCTCCCGCTGGTCTCGGAAATGTCCTAGGGTACCTCGGGAGCGCAGCCCGAGCCTCGGTTATGTATCGAACGTACCCCTGGTCATCCCTCGCTCGGCGTCTGAGGCGACTGTGAACCCTTCGGGGGCCAGCCTTCGAACCCCTGATCAGTAATGGGCACGGAGCCCGAGTAGCCTGAGGCGGCCGTGGAACCCTTTGGGGGGCCGGCCTTCGAACCTCTGACCAGTAGTGGGTGTAGGGCCCACGCGATCCGAGGCGGCTGTTGAACCCTTCGGGGGGCCAGCCTTCGAACCCCTGATCAGTAAGGAGGCTTGGAGCCTGGTTCCTTCACGGGGAAGGATCCCTTTCGGGGTATCCCCCTTTCCCGGTCCCTGTTGCAAGAGATAGAGAAAGAGGAAAAAAGGGAAAAAGGATACGAAACCGAACGACGCGGCGTACCTTTTTTGGTGCGGTTGTTTCGGTGAAGGCGAAGCGTCGCCCGTTGCTCCTGCCAGAAGCGCCACCTGTCCAGCCACGGAGTTAATGCGACGGGGCGAGTAGTTGGCGGGGCAGCCGTTGGGCGTGCGCGAGCCGCTCGAGGAACGGATCACGGGCGCGTTGTCTTCACACCATGAGAGGGGGCTCTCTCGCTGCCCCCGGATGGGACGTGAGCTTGGCTGTCGACGTGCCTGCTGCTCCCGCGCGTCTGCCACCGTCATTACTGCCGGCCCTCCTTTGGCCGCGTTGGCCGCTGTGTCAGGCTGGCGCCGCTGGGTCACGCGCTGGGTCGCCTCGAGTCGCGGTATTGGTTCCGCAATCGAGGAGGCACGGTGGTGGCGCAGGCGATGCAGTTGCAGCATCCGGCGCGCTGGTTGCGCGACGCGTGGGCCTGGGCTTCCATGCGGGCGTGTCGGGAGTCGGAGAAGTGCGTCCACTTGGCGCGGTTGCATGCCACCTGCATGGCTGCCCGCCTCTCTCGCCCGTTGGTCTGGGCAAAGGTGGAGGATCACTTGTAACCGCTGGGCGGTTGCGTGCACCACGCGCAGCGGTTTGGCTTCTTCTGCTCGGAGCCGGTCTGCATGACATGCGGGACCCAGCCCCCGCGCCGCAGGGGAGGGCTTTGAAGCGTGTTGGAGAAGACTCAGCCCGTGACGGTTGGGAGCGCAAGCAGGGAGAGTTGCCTTTAAAAGGAGGGCGACCCCTTTCGTAAGGCAACCATGTCTTCTTCCTCCCTCATGCGCCGCATCTTTCCACCTTCCAAGCCCCCGGATGGGGGATGCCCGCCGTCTTTTCGCCTCATCGTTAGTGGAACGCAACTCCGTGGGAGTTAGTACCTTTCAGCCATCGTCCGGCTTCAAGGATTTTCATCAGCCAGCCCGGCCGCACCCCTCCACCGGCGGTCACCCAGGATGGTGACCTCCGGCTTGATGGTGGGGGAAAACGAACCGGGCTGCGGCCTCTGCCCCTCCCTCAGCCTCAAGGATTTTCATCACCAGGGCTGGGGAGGGGAGTATGCCGAGTTGAGGTCGGCCCCCGCGTGGGCGGCAGCCCGCTCCTTCACTCAGTGACTGGAGGGGGGAGCAGTTGTCGTCCGCGGCGCTGGCATCTGCAGCGTGCCTGGCTTTCGGACGCGAGCGGCTTCGGAGCCGCTCGCGGCGCCGGCGTCTGCCACGGCAGCTGGAAGAGGTTCTTCCGCCGGCGTGATAGCCAAGGTTGGCCATGGACCGACCCCCAACTCTACGGCCTTCTGCCCGTCCTTGCCTCTCGAGTTTTAGGGCATGGGCGGGGGCCTCCTGGCAGCAGCATCCGCCCTGAGGTCATCACTGCTGCTGTTTGGCCCCCCGGGGCAGAAGTCTTCATCGTCGCCGCTGCTGGGGCGGGCGACGACGAGCCGCTCGTCGGTCTTCTGTCGCTCCGCAGGCCTACCCCCATGGAGTGGGGTTGTTTGTACCCGCGGAGGAGGGAACCGGAGTTCCGTTTTGTAATGGCACTTCGAATGCCAGGGTTTTTGTTCATTACGGCTTTCGGAGCCTGAACATGTATGTAACGTCGGCACGGAGCCGTGTTTTTTCTTCATCTTTGAGCGCTAAGACTTGTCTGTTGATTATCTGAACCGCTTCACCAAGCGTGAGTCGCCCCGTGTCAAGGTGACGAGTGAGGTATCCATATCCCGGAGGCGTAGGAGTCCCTCGGCTCAGTCGGCCTTGCTGTCCGAGGCTCCTCTAGCTCAGTTAAAGGGACCCCTCGGCCGCTCTTCGATGAGCCGAGGCCAGGGGTAGCGATATCAGTATGAAAAGAGGCGGAGTCGGCTCGAAAATGAAACCTGGTTGGCCGGAGCCTAGTCGAGTTGTCCGTCAGCGGGACCGATGCCGGAGTTGATCAGCCGAGGCCTCAGGTCGGGCTGGCGCCCTTGGGAGATGGTCTTGGTCGAGGCCTCGGGGGTAACCGGCCGAGCCGCCTGCTCGGGTCGGATTCCCGAAGAAGTCCCAGGCAGCGATTGCCCGAGCGTGGTGATGACGTCGTTCTTCGGAGCGGAGAACCTCGGACCGCGTCGCCGTCCGAGGCTAAGTCGGGCCTCGCCGGAGGTGTCGTCGATGCCGAGGGTGTTGCTGCCCTCTTCCATCGTCAAGACCCGAGCCTGCAGGGTCAGAGTGTCTTGTAGCGTGTGCCTTCTGCAGCCGCCGAGGCCAGGACACACACCCTCGCTGCATTGTAAAGCTGCGTCTCCTTTCCTCTCGTTTCGAGTATCTGGACTTTTTGTCGGTAACAGGGATGTTTGTGCGAGCGAGAGTTGCTTCTCACGGAAGGTGATGAGTGAGGTATCCGTATCCCAGAGGCGTGGGAGTCCCTCGGCTCGGTCGGCCTTGCCGCTTACGCGTACTTTCACCCGTCCATGAGGCCCTGTCACCGACTCGGTCGAGAAGGCTCGAAGGATCGCTTCGGCAGAAGGGCTTCCAAACGTAAAGACTTGTTCGATCCGCGGAGCCACTTTATCCGAACGCGAGTTACTTATCGCAGAAGGTGATGAGTGAGGTATCCGTATCCCAGAGGCGTAGGAGTCCCTCGGCTCGGTCAGCCTTGGCTGCTTACGTGTGCTCCGTCGTTTCCAGGACCCACTTTTCGAAGTAGTCAAAAAGCATGGAAGATATTCTGGTGAAAGAGATCTTTTTTCGAGGAAAATTTCGACGCAGAGGGGGTTTCCCCCCTTTTTAGCCCCCGAGGGAGGGTCGGGCTTTGCCGAGGCGAGGCCGACCCTTCCTTGTTGACTAAACTTTGCGTGGGTGCGAGGTATATGCATAACTTGAAAACATCTTAAGGGTAAAAGCGACGTAGCTGTTGGATGTTCCAAGCGTTGCCGTAGACCTCGCCTTGGCTGTTGGCCAGCTTGTACGTTCCGGGCTTCAGGGGGGCGTGAGCTTGTGCCTCCCTCGGGTGTCTTGCCGCAGCCGAAGCACCAGGTCGCCCACCTGGAGGTCTCGGGGTCGGACCCCTCGGGCGTGGTATCGTCGCAGGGACTGCTGATACCGCGCCGAGTGTAGTAAGGCCCTGTCCCGAGCCTCTTCCAGCTGGTCCAGCGAGTCTTCTCGCCTAGCTTAGTTGTTTTGATCGTCGTAGGCCCTCGTCCTCGGGGAGCCGTATTCCAGGTCAGTGGGCAAGACGGCCTCGGCCCCGTAGACCAGGAAGAACGGCGTGAAACCCGTGGCCCAGTTCGGCGTTGTCCTCAGGCTCCAGACCACCGAGGGGAGTTCCTTCATCCATCGCTTGCCGAACTTGTTGAGGTCGTTGTAAATCCGAGGCTTGAGCCCCTGTAGAATCATGCCGTTGGCACGCTCTACTTGCCCATTCGACATGGGATGAGCTACGGCGGCCCAGTCCACCCGGATGTGGTGATCCTCGCAAAAATCCAAGAATTTTTTGCCGGTGAACTGGGTGCCGTTGTCGGTGATGATGGAGTTCGGGACCCCGAAGCGATGGATGATGTTGGTGAAGAACGCCACTGCCTGCTCGGACCTGATGCTGTTCAGGGGTCGGACCTCGATCCACTTGGAGAATTTGTCGACGGCGACCAGCAGGTGCGTGTAGCCGCCGGGCGCCTTCTGCAAGGGACCGACGAGGTACAGACCCCATACGGCAAAGGGCCAGGTGATGGGTATTGTTTGCAGAGCCTGAGCGGGCAGGTGGGTCCGCTTCGCATAGAATTGACACCCTTCGCAGGTGCGAACAATTCTAGTGGCGTCGGCCACCGCCGTTGGCCAGTAGAAGCCTTGCCGGAAAGCATTCCCGACGAGGGATCGAGGCGCTGCGTGATGGCCGCAAGCCCCCGAGTGTATCTCTTGCAGAAGTTCCTGACCTTCGGCAATGGAGATGCATCGCTGGAGGATGCCCGAGGGGCTGCGGTGGTAGAGCTCTTTCTCATCGCCCAGCAAGACGAACGACTTGGCGCGTCGCGCTACCCGCCGAGCCTCGGCTCGGTCGAGGGGTAGCTCTCCTTGGCGGAGATATTGCAGGTACGGGGTTTGCCAGCCTCGGTCAGGCGTGGCCCCGCTCCGCTCCTCCTCGATGCGCAGCGCCTCGCCCTCGGGGGCCGAGGGTACCTCGGGCTGAACCGAGGACGCCTCGGGCTGGGCCGAGGGTACCTCGGGCTGGACCGAGGGTACCTCGAGCTGGACCGAGGGTGCCTCGGGCTCGGGCGTGTCGTTGATCTTGACGGAGGGTTGGTGCAGATCCCGGGAGAAGACGTCCGGGGGAACCGTCGTTCGCCCCGAGGCTATTTTTGCCAGCTCGTCCGCAGTCTCGTTGTAGCGCCGAGCGATGTGGTTAAGTTCGAGCCCGTAGAACTTGTCTTCCAGGCGCCGAACCTCATCGCAGTAGGCCTCCATCTTCGGGTCGCGGCAGTGGGAGTTCTTCATGACTTGGTCGATGACGAGCTGCGAGTCGCCGCGAGCGTCGAGGCGTCGGACCCCTAGCTCGATGGCGATTCGCAATCCGTTGATCAGAGCTTCGTACTCAGCCACATTGTTGGACACCGGGAAATGGAGGCGTAGCACGTAGCGTAGGTGTTTCCCGAGGGGTGAGATGAAGAGCAGGCCCGCGCCGGCTCCCGTCTTCATCAGCGACCCGTCGAAAAACATGGTCCAGAGCTCCGGTTGGATCGGAGCCGTCGGTAGCTGGGTGTCGACCCATTCGGCTACGAAGTCCGCCAAGACCTGGGACTTGATGGCCTTCCGAGGCGCGAACGAGATGGTCTCGCCCATGATTTCCACCGCCCACTTTGCAATCCTGCCCGAGGCCTCTCGGCACTGGATGATCTCCCCCAGGGGGAAGGATGACACCACAGTTACCGGGTGAGACTCGAAGTAGTGTCGCAACTTCCGCCTCGTCAGGACCACTGCATACAGTAGCTTCTGAACTTGTGGGTAGCGGATCTTGGTTTCGGACAGTACCTCGCTGACGAAGTAAACTGGCCTCTGAACGGGCAATGCATGCCCCTCTTCTTGCCTCTCGACCACAATCGCGGCGCTAACCACCTGAGTGGTCGCGGCGACGTAGACCAAGAGGGCTTCTCCATCAGCTGGCGGTACCAAGATAGGCGCCTTTGTAAGAAGCGCCTTCAGGTTCTCGAGAGCTTCCTCGGCCTCGGGTGTCCAAGTGAAGCTCTCGGCCTTCCTTAAGAGGCGGTACAGAGGCAGGCCCCTTTCGCCGAGGCGTGAGATGAACCGGCTCAGGGCCGCGAGACATCCCATGACCCTCTGTACGCCTTTTAAGTCCTTGATGGGCCCCATGTTAGTGATGGCTGCGATCTTCTCCGGGTTGGCTTCGATGCCCCGCTCGGAGACGATGAACCCCAAGAGCATGCCCCGGGGCACCCCGAAGACACACTTCTCGGGATTGAGCTTGACGCCTTTTGCCTTGAGACACCGGAATGTCACTTCAAGGTCGGAGAGGAGGTTGGAAGCCTTCCTCGTCTTGACTACGATGTCATCGACGTAGGCCTCGACTGTGCGACCAATGTGTTCGCCGAACACATGGTTCATGCACCGCTGGTACGTCGCGCCCGCATTCCTCAAACCGAACGGCATGGTGACATAGCAGTACATGCCGAAGGGTGTGATGAAAGAAGTCGCGAGCTGGTCGGACTCTTTCATCCGGATTTGGTGATACCCTGAGTAGGCATCGAGGAACGACAGGGTTTCGTACCCAGCAGTGGAATCCACGATTTGATCGATGCGAGGCAGAGGGTAGGGAACCTTCGGACATGCTTTGTTGAGACCAGTGTAGTCTACACACATCCGCCATTTCCCCCCTTTCTTTCTCACAAGCACAGGGTTGGCAAGCCATTCAGGATGGAATACCTCTTTGATAAACCCTGCTGCCATTAGCTTGTGAATCTCCTCGCCTATCACTCTGCGCTTCTCCTCGTCGAATCGGCGCAGAGGCTGTCTGACGGGTCGGGCCCCGGCCCGAATATCCAGCGAGTGCTCGGCGACTTCCCTCGGTATGCCGGGCATGTCCGAGGGACTCCACGCAAAAACGTCGGCGTTTGCGCGGAGAAAGTCGACGAGCACTGCTTCCTATTTGCGGTCGAGCCCGGAACCGATCCGGATCTGCTTGGAGGTGTCGCCACTGGGGTCGAGAGGGACGGCCTTAACCGTCTCCGCTGGCTCGAAGTTGCCAGCATGTCGCTTCACGTCTGGCACCTCTTTGGAGAGGTTCTCCATGTCGGCGATGAGGGCCTCGGACTCGGCGAGGGCCTCGGCGTACTCCACGCACTCCACGTCGCATTCGAACGCGTGTTTGTACGTGGGGCCGACGGTGATGACCCCGTTGGGGCCCGGCATCTTGAGCTTCAGGTAGATGTAGTTGGGGACGACCATGAACTTCGCGTAGCATGGCCTCCCCAATATCGCGTGGTAGGTTCCTCGGAACCCGACCACCTCGAACGTCAGAGTCTCTCTTCGGAAATTGGAGGGCGTTCCGAAGCAGACGGGAAGGTCGAGCCGTCCGAGGGGCTGGACGCGCTTCCCAGGAATGATCCCGTGGAAAGGCGCAGCGCCTGCTCGGACGGAGGACAGATCGACGCGCAGGAGCTTGAGGGTCTCGGCGTAGATGATGTTGAGGCAGCTGCCCCCATCCATCAGGACCTTGGTGAGCCTGACGTCGCCGATGATGGGGTCGACGACGAGCGGGTATTTCCCCGGGCTCGGCACGTGGTCGGGGTGGTCAGCTTGGTCGAAGGTGATGGGCTTGTCGGACCAGTCTAGGTAGACTGGCGCCGCCACCTTCACCGAGCAGACCTCCCGGCGCTCTTGCTTGCGATGCCGAGCCGAGGCATTCGCCGCATGCCCACCGTAGATCATGAAGCAGTCGTGGACCTCGGGGAACTCTCCTGCTTGGTGATCTTCCTTTTTGTCGTCGTCGCGGGCCCTGCCACCCTCTGCGGGTGGCCCGGCCTTGTGGAAGTGGCGCCGAAGCATGACGCACTCCTCGAGGGTGTGCTTGACGGGCCCCTGATGATAGGGGCACGGCTCCTTGAGCATCTTGTCGAAGAGGTTGGCACCTCCGGGGGGCTTCCGAGGGTTCTTGTACTCGGCGGCGGCGACAAGGTCCGCGTCGGCGGCGTCGCGTTTCGCTTGCGACTTCTTCTTGCCTTTCTTCTTGGCGCCGTGCGGAGTAGACGCCTCGGGAGCCTCTTCCGACGGGCAGCCCTAGGGCTGCTTGTCCTTTCGGAAGATGGCCTCGACCGCCTTCTGGCCGGAGGCGAACTTGGTGGCGATGTCCATCAGCTCACTCGCCCTGGTGGGAGTCTTGCGACCCAACTTGCTCACCAGGTCGCGGCAGGTGGTGCCGGCAAGGAACGCGCCGATGACATCTGAGTCGGTGATGTTGGGCAGCTCGGTGCGCTGCTTCGAGAATCGCCGGATGTAGTCCCGAAGAGACTTCCCGGCTGTTGCTGGAAGCTTCGGAGGTCCCAGGAATTCCCGGGGCGCATGTACATGCCCTGGAAATTGCCGGCGAAGGCTTGGACCAAATCGTCCCAGTTGGAGATCTGCCCCGGAGGCAGGTGCTCCAACCAGGCGCGAGCAGTGTCGGAGAGGAACAGGGGGAGGTTACGGATGATGAGGTTGTCGTCGCCCGTTCCACCCAGTTGGCAGGCCAGGCGGTAGTCCGCAAGCCACAGTTCCGGCCTCGTTTCCCCCGAGTACTTTGTGATAGTAGCCGGGGGTCGGAAACGGGTCGAGTACGGTGCCCGCCGGATGGCCCGGCTGAAGGCCTGCGGACCGGGTGGTTCGGGCGAGGGACTCCGATCCTCCCCAGTGTCGTAGCGTCCCCCACGCCTGGGGTGGTAGCCTCGGCGCACCCTTTCGTCGAGGTGGGCTCGATGGTCGCGACGACGGTGCTCGTTGCCGAGGTAGCCCGGGGCCGCAGGCGCGGTGTTGCGCGTGCGCCCGGTGTAGACCGAGGCTTCCCGCATAAATCGGGAAGTCGCGGCATGAGGTTCCGAGGGGTATCCCTGCCTCCGGGAGGCAGAGCTCTCGACCCGTCGGGCCGCAGCGCCTTCCAGGAGATTTTTGAGCTCTCACTGGATTCGCCGACCCTCGGTGGTTGATGGCTCCGGCATCGCGCGGATGAGCATTGCTGCGGCTGCCAGGTTCTGACCGACCCCGCTGGACGCGGGTAGCGGCCTGACCCTGACGTCGTTGGCGACGCGGTGCTGGAAACCCTGGGGCAGGTGACGTATTTCTCCGGCCGGGGGCTGGCCCGCCCATACCTGCCCGACGTCCCGGCGGATCGACTCAAGTGCTCCTGCTCCCTCGTCGAGCCTGGCCTGCGCCCCGTGGACTTGCTCGAGCTGTGGGTCGTGACCCCCCGCCGGAACGGGGACCACAGCTAGCTCCCGCGGGATGTCGGCGCGAGGCGCCGGCCTAGGGAGATCACCGTCCTCCGGCATGTCGAGGTGGTTGCCTTCGGAGGGATCCCCTAGCTCGACGTGGAAACATTCGCGGCTTGGGCCGCAGTCCTTGTCGTCAAGGCTGCGGCTACCGTCGGAACAGTCGGAGAGGCAGTAGTCACATGCGGTCATAAAGTCCCGCATGGCACTGGGGTTGCCAAATCCAGAGAAATCCCAACAGATGCTGGGATCGTCATCTTCCTCGGACCCAGAGGGCCCGTAGGTCGAGACGTCCGTCAACCGGTCCCAAGGCGACCGCATACGAAACCCCAGAGGGGTTGCACTTGCCTCAACGAGAGCGCCCGCCAAAGCGAGGTCGCTAGGCGGGTTGAGGCCGAGTCGAAATAATGTAGGATGGGAATTAGTCAGTACCTTTTGGTCGACGAGGGGCGATGTAGTCACGTCGGGGGCTGATCGCGCCGTCGTCCTAGGTACGAGGGCGACGTCCTGCAGGCCCTCCTCGAGCTCGCTGGCGTCGTCCACTTGCTCGGGATTGGCGTGTCGCGGGGGGACGGCGCTCGCCTTCGTCTCGAACGCGAGGTCGACGCCCGACGCGCCCTCCGTTGGGGCGCTGGGGACGTCAATTCGCTCGACAGCCGACGAAGCGCGGCCTCCCGCTCGGCCTTGGTTGCCCCGCCTCCTCCTCCGTTGGCGGGGGAGAGGACGGGGCGAGCTCGAATGTCGTTCTTCCATCACGCGGGGAAGATGTCGTCGATTCCACCGCCGGCGGGCGGGTTGTCGGCCGCCATTGTCGTTGTCGCGCGGCGGTGGAAGGAGTATCATGTCGTAGCTGCCGTCGAGGGACATGAACTCAAGACTCCCGAAACGGAGCACCGTCCCGGGTTGGAGAGGTTGTTGGAGACTGCCCATCTGGAGCTTGACGGGAAGCTGCTCGTCAACACGCAGCAGGCCCCTACCTGGCGCGCCAACTGACGGCGTTTCGAGACCGGGGGGTCCCTAAGCCGACGAGTGAGTGTGCCGCGTGCCCCAGCCCAGATGGGTCGAGCGCGTGGGCAAGCGTGAAGGGGGGAAAGGAGCGAGGAGGCCGGAGTCCGGCGAGAGAGAAGTGGGAATCCCGCGGTCTTCGTGTTCGTCCCGCGCCCAGGTCGGGTGCGCTTGCAGTAGGGGGTTACAAGCGTCCACGCGGGTGAGGGAAGCGAGCGGCCCCAAGAGAGCGCTTGTCCCCGTCCTCGTCCCCGCGCGGCCAACCCTCTCTAAGAAGGCCCTGGTCCTTCCTTTTATAGGCGTAAGGAGAGGATCCAGGGTGCTGTTTGGTTCAAAAAATGTAACGCAAATGGTAATGGTAATGGTTTCGGCTCGATTACTGGCGGTAACAAATTTGAATAGGCTGGTATCAAATTTTAGTGTGGTATCTGATTACGGTTGGACTAAAACAAACATGATTTAACGTTATCCGTTACCCATTACGATACAAATATGTGAACCAAACGGCACCCAGGTGTACAATGGGGGTGTAGCAGAGTGCTACGTGTCTAGCGGGGGGAGAGCTAGTGCCCTAAGTACATGCCAATGTGGCAGCCGGAGAGATCTTGGCACCCTGCTGGCGTGATGTCGTGGCTGTCGGAGGAGCAATGGAGCCTGGCGGAGGGACAGCTGTTGGAACGGTTGTGTCCTTGCTGACGTCGCCCTGCTTCCGTAAGAGAGCTGAGAGCCGCCGTCGTCACGGGGCTAGCGGGGCGCCATCATTGCCTATCTGGCGGAGCTAGCCAGATGGGACACCGGTCTTGTTCTCTGCGGCCCGAGTCGGCTCGGGGTAGGGTGATGATGGCGCTTCCTGTCGACGTGGCTAGCCTGTGCCCTAGGTTGGGCGACGTGGAGGCTCCTCCGAAGCCGGGGTCGAGTCTGTCTTCCATGGCCGAGGCCGAGTCCGAGCCCCTGGGTCGGGCGAGGCGGAGGTCGTTAGCAGAGGCCGAGTCCGAGCCCCTGGGTCGGGCGAGGCGGAGGTCGTCCGCAGAGGCCGAGTCCGAGCCCCTGGGGTCGGGCGAAGCGGAGTTCGTCGTCAGCAGAGGCCGAGTCCGAGCCCCTGGGTCGGGCGAGGCGGAGGTCGTCCGCAGAGGCCGAGTCCGAGCCCCTAGGGTTGGGCGAGGCGGAGGTCGTCAGTAGAGGCCGAGTCCGAGCCCCTGGGTCGGGCGAGGCGGAGGTCGTTCGCAGAGACCGAGTCCGAGCCCCTGGGGTTGGGCGAGGTGGAGGTCGTCAGCAGAGGCCGAGTCCGAGCCCCTGGGTCGGGCGAGGCGGAGGTCGTCCGCAGAGGCCGAGTCCGAGCCCCTGGGGTTGGGCGAAGCGGAGTTCGTCGTCTTCCGGGGCTTAGCCCGAGTCCGAGCCCTGGGTCGGGCGGAGCGGAGTTCGCCGTCTTCTGGGGCTTAGCCCGAGTCCGAGCCCTGGGTCGGGCGGAGCTTCCTATGGTGCCTTTGGCAGGGCATGGCTTCCTTTGCGTTAAATGCTCCTGCGACTTGGCCGGTCGTTGCGGCGATTCAGTCAGGGTTGCCTCTTAACGAAGGCAAGGCCTCGGGCAAGCCGGAGATGTGTCCGCCGTTGAAGGGGGGCCTCGGGCGAGACGGAAACCCCTTCGGGGTCGGCTGCCCTTGTCCGAGGCTAGGCTCGGGCGAGGCGTGATCGAGTCGCTCGTACGGACTGATCCCTGACTTAATCGCACTCATCAGGCCTCTGCAGCTTTATGCTGATGGGGGTTACCAGCTGAGAATTAGGCGTCTTGAGGGTACCCCTAATTATGGTCCCCGACAACATTAGATAGAATTCTACATGAAAATTTTGTTATGGCACACCCTATGTAAAATTCTTAAGTCCGCCACTGCCGGACGACCCTTTTGGCCATCTATAATTCCCGCCTTGCCGGCATGGGCCGTATGGCCCAGTTCATCTTCAACGCCACGGCCCACGAGAGCACGGGTTGCAGGCTTGCAGAGATGTTTTGGGCCAACCCTATTAACAATGTCGAGCTTCATGTTCCTAAAATACGATGAAGCTACCGTGTGTGTATATATATATATATATATATATATATATATATATATATATATATATATATATATATATATATTCTGAAGGCCTGTTAGGCTTTGGAATGGACTAGGGTGAATATCATTATTACGATTTGGATGTTAAAAGTCTTGACATCGACAGAATAATAATACGTATAATTTGCACCAAAGTGCGTGAGCTTTCTTGTGGGCTGTGGGCCTCTGACCAGTGGTCACACACTACTAGTACACGATTATATTCAGCAGATACCGAAGCAGTGTGGCGGAGCTAAATTTTGCCCTCCTGAAAGACGAGGTGGGCATTGGCCACCCTTCAACATCAAGGGAGGATAATCATTTGGTAAAAAAAGATTCAGACAATCTCTTCGATCCATTGGCTCGCTTATACTAATCAAGTCCTTTTCCCGCTTTTTCCTCATGGGCCTTAATTAATCTTGAAGCAAACACCCGACCTAACCAAAAAAAAAAAAAGAGGAAACTTCAGAGCCATCATCGTGGTTGTTCTGATGCTCTGCTTTGTACTAATCACATGCTATGTATATAAAAAAAGAAAATCTAAGACACCATGGCACAACATCAACATGCATGTGGAGCCCGTGTCCCCCACCAGTGGCTCACCAACCCTGCCACTTTTCACACTACGATGTGCGCTCCTACCTGTTTGCACATCTCTAATCTCTGCTTCAGCACAAACCGACTCTGATGATCCTTGTAGCTAATTAACTGATTGATCAGGAGATCATATCGATCTGCTAGTCTCATTGCCTCCTTTGCCACACTTCCCAAAACTGCCTACACCTGACCTAGTGTTAGGTTAGAAGTCTAACCCTGATGGACTTCTGGCCAACACTAACTAATTAAAAACCCATCATATAATCAAACATGCCATATGTCTTGCGCTGCGCCTAACTTTAGTATGACCGACACACATGTAATTAACCAGCCAATCTGCTCCTTTCAGTCCTGTGTCTTGTGGAGTCCGTCAGTCCATCTATCACCCATGTCCTTGACGACAAATCCAACGTGATGTACCTTGAAGACAAACTGTGAGAATAGTAGCTTGGATAGTGTGGTGTTTGGAAGGATTCAGCCAGCACCTCCATTTCAGTTCTCCCTCTGCCAGAGTCTCCAAGGTAGTTAGGCTGCTCTAGTTTATCAAGGTCCATAGATAGAGATCGTGTCTGACTCTTCAGTCGTCGGCCGGGACACGACGAGCTTCACTGTTCCGGGTCAATGCCGACAAGGATGGCCTGGAAAATGCTACACGGAACTTTAATACCTCGCTTCGTTGTCCTTCTTTAAAATTGGGCTGTGATTGGGAAAGCATAACCAAATGTGACTGGCTGAGGAAGATTGATCCACCACAGGAATCTGATGTGCTATATACTCACTTCTTATCAGAAAGAACATAGGTATAGCTAGGTTGTGTGTCAGGGTGTTTGGTTTGATGAATAAGTTAGTCCATCATTCACTTACTACTTATTTTTTTTATTTGGTTTGTGTAATAGATTGAGTTGATCCATCATCATCACACTCCTCGTTAGTTAGTACTAGCCTAAGAAACTAGTTCATCCAACTAAATTTGAGGAATAAACTTATGATACACCACTTTATCTTAGACAGAGTGATTCCTCGAACAAACACCTCGTAAAACAGTTCATATTTGATGACGTCTCTCGTGGATAATATTTTATATTTATAGTTTTAAATTAATTTGTCATGCAAATATATACATCCTGTGATTAATACGATGATATTTATTTGATGTCGTCGATGTTGATGCATTCTATTTATAATTGGTCAGATACTAAAGCATGATATTTATTATGCTAAAGTTGCATTCTGCACGCATTATTGGACTTTTTTTTGAACTTAACAATATTGGCCATTTCGATATGGGTAGCTAGTCAACTCGTTCATTTGTCTGGGCCCTAGACAAGTAGTGTGTGGCAGTATATATGGTACTATATGCCATGTTTTCGGTTGGTAGAATCGTTCAAGCATGGAATAGTGGCCAATGTCACCAATATATAGTATATATCTCGTTTATCTAAGAACTACTCCTAAGTAAGCATGCCGTGTGCAACCCAAATTACGACTCGAAGAGTTATTCGGCGACAGCATCAGATGTTCTAATAAGTCTTGAAATCGAACTCCTCGCTGTCGCGCTGAAGGACCAAAATAAGCGACCATACAAAAGTGAATGAATGGGAGACAAATTTGAAAGAAATCAGAGGTGCAGAAGGTGTTGTGTAAAGCTTGTCATTCGTTCTCTGCCAGTCCTACGTGTTTCTATAGGCAACAATAGTGCTCGTAAGATTACAACAAATATGTAACAACCTTGCTATATTTACATTGATGTTTATCTCCAACTAATAGATAGCAATATATGGAATTTATCTATTTGTTAGAACAAACTTCTATCTCTATCTTTAACACCCCCCTCCAATCACAACTTAGCTAAGTTGAGATTGTATTTGAAAATCTCTAACTGTCGTACTGGGAGAGGCTTTGTAAATCCATCTGCAACATGATCTCCAGATGCAACAAAATCTATATGTAGAAGCTTCCTTTCAACTCTTTCACGAACATAATGATAGCCTAATTCAATATGTTTTACTCTGCCATGAAAAACTCGATTGGATGCAAGATACTTAGCACCAATATTATCACACAACAATTTAGCTTGTTGAGGAGCTTGTATCCTAATTTCCCATAGAATTGTTTGTATCCACATGACTTCTGTTGTGGCATTAGTTAATGCTATATATTCTGCTTCAGTGCTTGATCGGGCCACAGTTGGTTGCTTATGTGCACTCCGAGAAATTAGATTAGTGCAAAGAAAATGCCTAGTCTGCTCACAAGAAGGAACTTAGTCTTGACAATTTTTGAAACCAACTTAGTGCTTAACTTTGAATATCTGAGGATTCTCTTCACGGTTGACCAATGTTCATCACTAGGAGCTTGTAAAAATTGGCATGCCTTATTAACAACAAACGAGATATCTGGTTTAGTGAAGGTCAAATACTGAAGTGCTCCAACAATGCTTCTATACTAGGTGACATCGTGTGTGCCAAGAGGAGTAACTTGAGCTAATGAAAGTTGTGTATCAGCGACCATGGGAGTGCTCGACGGTGTACACAATGACATGTTGGCATATCTCAACATATCATTTGCATAAGTATCTTGTGTAAGAATTATACCATAAGTAATGTAGATCTCCTAGGTCTTTGAGTGCAAACTCATCTCCAAGTTTCTTTAGCAATGCAGGTATAGCTTGCAGGGAAGAACTAGCCACAATGATATCATCCACATAAAAATATGTTCATTCCTTTGTCTAAAATAGAATAAAAATTATCTGCTTGAGATATTTTGAACCCTAATTCAATCAATTTGTTGCTAAGTCTGGAGTACCATGCTCTAGGTGCGTGTTCACACCATATAGGGCTTTGTCCAATGTACAAACATAGTTAGGCACATATTTGTCCTCATAGTCAGGGGGTTGCCACATATGAACCTCTTCCTCTAGATATCCATGAAGGAAAGCATTATTCACATCTAGTTGCCTCCGTCGGGGATAAGATCCCTGAGCCCCGGAGCCCACGAGTTAGAAGGAGGATGGGAGAAGAGTACACCTCGGAAGGACCTGCCCCAGAATAGTCCCGAGAGAACTGAGCCCGGGATCGAGCAAGGCAGCTAGAAGGGGGATCGAGCGAATCGAGAGGAAACCACTCGAGTGGATTCCGCACCTGGTCCAAGGCTGACCCACCATAACTAACTGATCGCATTAACTGCACCTGGCATCGATCCACGGTAGGGAAGTCGGTCCTCCTTCCACTCATAACCAACGAGGCCATATGCCTGCGATCCACTCATGACATACCAAGTCTAGGCCTGAGTACCCTGGCAATCTACAGGGCCCGCAACACGATGAGCCACGTCAACACTCAGGCTATGAAGGCTAGAGGTCGACGTGACACATAGAGTGTAATGATGATGTCGGAGCTCCTCGCCGCCCACATGTAGCCATACTTAATGAGCCTGGCCAGAGACCTCAGATGACTAAGACGAATACCAACAGACACGTTTCTACCGAGGTAGAACACTTTGTTCTACCATGCCGCAAAACTCTTTCCATGAGAAGCTACTCATAATCGGTCCCCTCCTTGGTCTATACAAGGGGAGGGTCGGCCAAGACGGACGGACAAAGGACAATGGAGGCAAAGCCGAGGGGCACACTGAGAGCACCTAGAGGGGGGGGTGAATAGGTGATCCTGGGAAACTTAAACTTATAACCACAAAAACTTGTTAAGTGTTAGCACAATAATCGCCAAGTGGCTAGAGAGGAGTCTCAACAAAACACAATACCACAAGAGATCAAACACAGAGATGACACAGTGGTTTATCCCGTGGTTCGGCCAAGACCAACGCTTGCCTACTCCACGTTGTGGCGTCCCAACGGACGAGGGTTGCAATCAACCCCTCTCAAGCGGTCCAAAGACCAACTTGAATACCACGGTGTTTTGCTTTGCCTTTCAATATTCCGTTTGCGAGGAATCTCCACAACTTGGAGCCTCTCGCCCTTACACTTGAGATTCACAAAGAAATACGGAGTAAGGGAGGAACTAGCAACGCACACAAGACTCAAAATCAGAGCAACAGCACGCACACAAGTCGCAACAAGAGCTCGCAACACCACTCAATGAGTTCACAACTCAACAAGAGCTCTAGATGCTATCACAATGAACCAAATGCGCGAAATCGATGTCTTGGTGCTTAAGAATGTTGTAGGAATGCTTGGTATATTCCTCCATGCGCCTAGGGGTCCCTTTTATAGCCCCAAGGCAGCTAGGAGCTGTTGAGAGCAAATCTGGAAGGCTGATCTTGCCTTCTGTCGACTGGTGCACCGGACAGTCCGGTGCACACCGGACACTGTCCGGTGCCCGATTTCTTTCGTTAAACGGCACAGCCGACCGTTGGCCGCCAGAGAGCCGTTGGCGCACCGGACATGTCCGGTGCACACCGGACAGTCCGGTGCCCCCTTCTAGCCGTTGGCTCGGCCACGTGTCCCGCGCAGATCGCCCGGCCGACCGTTGGCTCACCGGACAGTCCGGTGCACACCGGACAGTCCGGTGAATTATATCCGTACGTCACCGGTAAATTCCCGAGAGCGGCCAGTTCGCCCGAGTCATTCTGGCGCACCGGACACTGTCCGGTGCACCACCGGACAGTCCGGTGCTCCAGACCGAACAGCCTTTTGGCTGTACACAGCCAACTTTTCTCTGACTCGATTTCTCCTGTTTCAAGCACTTAGACACAATACATTAGTCTTCAAAACAATGTACTAAGGCTTAGAAACATACCTTTACTCTTGATTTGCACTTTGTCCATCCATGGGTATAGATTCACATTTAAGCACTTGTGTTGGCACTCAATCACCAAAATACTTAGAAATGGCCCAAGGGCACATTTCCCTTTCAATCTCCCCCTTTTTGGTGATTTATGCCAACACAACATAAAGCAACTAGAACAAGTGCAATATCACTTCAAATAAAACTCAAATTTATTTTGATTCAATTTTGGCATATATGGATCATCCTTTGCCACCACTTGGTTTGTTTTTGCAAATGAAAACTCAAATTTCTATCTCTAAGTCAAACACACATGTTAAGTCATAAAGAGAGTCATTTCAGGAGTATTTGATTCAGGATTCCAAAAACTCCCCCTTTTTCCCATACCCCATTTTTCCCATAATCAACATTTCTCCCCACAAGAAGCCAACTTTTGACAAGAGAGACAATAAAAGAGTTTTGACAAAACAAAAAACTCTATTCTACTATTTTCAAAATCTCTCAAGTGGTAGCTGATCCATTTATCACTTTGGCCTTTATTTTCTCCCCCTTTGGCATCAAGCACCAAAACGGGATCAATCTTGGCCCTTTAACCCCATTGCCTCACCAAAATCTTCAATTAAGAGCAAATAGACAATAAGAGTTAAAAGATGAACTTGGAAAAGTTACTCTTTTCATCGGAGTGCAGTGGAAGTCTTGCATGGTCCAAGTCCACCTTTTCCCTTTTAATTCTCCTCCTTTGTTGAGGTCGGTGTGTCCGTCGGTCCCCATCGGAGTCTTTGCGGGCTTGGCGTCCTTCATCCCAAACCGCTTCAGCAAGTCTTGCGTGTACTTTGTTTGGGAGATGAAGGTGCCGTCCTTGAGTTGCTTCGCTTGAAACCCAAGGAAGTAGTTCAACTCGCCAATCATCGACATCTCGAATTTCTGCATCATAACCCTGCTAAACTCTTCACAAGACTTTTGGTTAGTAGAACCAAATATTATGTCATCGACATAAATTTGGCACACAAAAAGATCACCGTCGCAAGTCTTAGTAAAAAGAGTTGGATCGGCTTTTCTAACCTTGAAAGCATTAGCAATTAAGAAGTCTCTAAGGCATTCATACCATGCTCTTGGGGCTTGCTTAAGTCCATAGAGCGCCTTAGAGAGCTTACACACGTGGTCGGGGTACCGTTCATCCTCGAAGCCAGGGGGTTGCTCCACGTACACCTCCTCCTTGATTGGCCCATTGAGGAAAGCGCTCTTCACATCCATTTGGTACAACCTGAAAGAATGGTGAGCGGCATATGCTAGCAAGATACGAATTGATTCTAGCCTAGCCACAGGAGCAAACGTCTCCTCAAAGTCCAAACCTGCGACTTGGGCATAACCTTTTGCCACAAGTCGAGCCTTGTTCCTCGTCACCACCCCGTGCTCGTCCTGTTTGTTGCGGAACACCCACTTGGTTCCCACAACATTTTGCTTGGGACGAGGCACCAGTGTCCAAACTTCATTGCGCTTGAAGTTGTTGAGTTCCTCCTGCATGGCCAATACCCAATCCGGATCTAGCAAGGCCTCCTCTACCCTGAAAGGCTCAATAGAAGAGACAAAGGAGTAATGCTCACAAAAATTAACTAATCGAGATCGAGTAGTTACTCCCTTGCTAATGTCACCCAAAATTTGGTCGACGGGATGATCCCTTTGAATCACCGCTCGAACTTGGGTTGGAGGTGCCGGTTGCGCTTCTTCCTTCATCACGTGATCATCTTGTGCTCCCCCATGATCACACGCCTCCTTTTGATGAACCTGTTCATCGTCTTGAGTTGGGGGATGCACCGTTGTTGAGGAAGAAGGTTGATCTCGTTCATCTTGTTCCTGTGGCCGCACTTCTCCAATCGCCATGGTTCGTATAGCGGCCGTCGGAACATCTTCTTCATCTACATCATCACAATCAACAACTTGCTCTCTTGGAGAGCCATTAGTCTCATCAAATACAACGTCGCTAGAGACTTCAACCAAACCCGATGATTTGTTGAAGACTCTATACGCCTTTGTATTTGAGTCATAACCTAACAAAAACCCTTCTACAGCTTTGGGAGCAAATTTAGAATTTCTACCCTTCTTCACTAGAATGTAGCACCTGCTCCCAAATACACGAAAGTAAGATACATTGGGTTTGTTACCGGTTAGTAGCTCATACAAAGTCTTCTTGAGGAGGCGATGAAGGTAGACCCTGTTGATGGCGTGGCAAGCCGTGTTCACGGCTTCTGACCAAAAATGCTCAGGGGTCTTGAATTCTCCAAGCATCGTCCTCGCCATATCGAGTAGTGTCCTGTTCTTCCTCTCTACCACACCATTTTGCTGTGGTGTGTAGGGAGCGGAGAACTCGTGTTTGATCCCTTCCTCCTCAAGGAACTCCTCCACTTGAAGGTTCTTGAACTCGGACCCGTTGTCGCTCCTTATCTTCTTCACCTTGAGCTCAAACTCATTTTGAGCTCTCCTGAGGAAGCGCTTGAGGGTCCCTTGGGTTTCAGACTTATCCTGCAAAAAGAACACCCAAGTGAAGCGGGAAAAGTCATCAACAATAACTAAACCATACTTACTTCCTCCTATGCTTAGATAGGCGACGGGTCCGAAGAGGTCCATATGTAGCAGCTCGAGGGGTCTTGATGTGGTCATCACATTCTTGCTGTGATGCGCTCCTCCCACCTGTTTACCTGCCTGACAAGCTGCACACGGTCTATCTTTTTCGAATTGTACGTTAGTCAAACCTATCACGTGTTCTCCCTTTAGAAGCTTGTGAAGGTTCTTCATCCCCACATGTGCTAAGCGGCGATGCCACAACCAGCCCATGCTAGTCTTAGCAATTAAGCATGCATCTAGACCGGCCTCTTCTTTTGCAAAATCAACTAAGTAAAGCTTGCCGTCTAATACACCCTTAAAGGCTAGTGAACCATCACTTCTTCTAAAGACAGACACATCTACATTTGTAAAAAGACAATTATATCCCATATTGCATAGTTGACTAACAGATAGCAAATTGTAACCAAGAGACTCAACTAAAAACACATTGGAGATAGAGTGCTCATTAGAAATTGCAATTTTACCTAATCCTTTTACCTTGCCTTGATTCCCATCACCGAATATAATTGAATCTTGGGAATCCTTATTCTTGACGTAGGAGGTGAACATCTTCTTCTCCCCCGTCATATGGTTTGTGCATCCGCTGTCGATAATCCAGCTTGAACCCCCGGATGCACAAACCTGCAAGGCAAATTTAGGCTTGGGTCTTAGGTACCCAACTTATGTTGGGTCCTACAAGGTTAGTGCAAATATCCTTAGGGACCCAAATGCAAGTTTTGTCTCCCTTGCATTTTGCCCCTAACTTCCTAGCAACTATTTTCCTATCCTTTCTACAAATAGCAAAGGAAGCATTTAAAGCATGATAAATTGTAGAGGGTTCATTCATTACTTTCCTAGGAACATTAACAACATTTCTCCTAGGAACATTTCTATCATGCACATAAGAAGAACTAGAAGCAAACATGTCATGAGAATCAAAGGCATCATATGCGTTACATCTCCTATAAGCATTTCTAGATTGTCTCCTATCATGGTACATAAAGGCATGGTTCTTTTGCACACTACTAGCCATAGGGGCCTTCCCTTTCTCCTTGGCGGAGATGGGAGCCTTATGGCTTGTCAAGTTCTTGGCTTCCTTCTTGTAGCCAAGTCCATCCTTAATTGAGGGGTGTCTACCAATTGTGTAGGCATCCCTTGCAAATTTTAGCTTATCAAAATTACTCTTGCTAGTCTTAAGTTGAGCATTAAGACTAGCCAATTCATCATTAAGTTTGGAAATTGAAACTAGGTGTTCACTACAAGCATCAATGTCAAAATCTTTACACCTATTGCAATTTTCAACAATTTCTACACAAGATGTTGATTTACTAGCTATTTCTAACTTAACATTCAAATCATCATTAACACTTTTTAATTTAGAGATGGATTCATGACAAGTAGATAATTCACTAGAGAGCATTTCATTCCTTTTAATTTCTAGAGCAAGAGAAGTTTGTGCACTAACAAATTTATCATGCTCCTCATATAAAAGATCCTCTTGTTTTTCTAGTAATCTATTCTTGTCATTCAAAGCATCAATCAACTCATTAATCTTATTAATTTTAGATCTATCTAATCCCTTGAATAAGCATGAGTAATCTATCTCATCATCATCACTAGACTCATCCTCACTTGAAGAAGCATAAGTACTAGTATCATGAGTGCTTACTTTCTTCTCCCTTGCCATGAGGCAAGTGTGACGCTCGTTGGGGAAGAGGGATGACTTGTTGAAGGCGGTGGCGGCGAGTCCTTCATTGTCGGAGTCGGAGGAGGAGCAATCCGAATCCCACTCCTTTCCGATATGTGCCTCGCCCTTGGCCTTCTTGTAATGCTTCTTCTTCTCCCTTTTGTTCCCCTTTTCCTGGTCACTTTCATTATCGGGACAGTTAGCAATGAAATGACCAATCTTACCACATTTGAAGCACGAGCGCTTCTCCTTTGTCTTGGTCTTGCTTGGCTGTCCCTTGCGACCTTTAAGCGCCGTCTTGAAGCGCTTAATGATGAGGGCCATCTCCTCATTATTTAGTCCGGCCGCCTCAACTTGCGCCACCTTGCTCGGTAGCGCCTCCTTGCTCCTCGTTGCCTTGAGAGCAATGGGTTGAGGCTCATGAATAGGACCGTTCAACGCGTCGTCCACATATCTTGCCTCCTTGATCATCATTCGCCCGCTTACGAACTTCCCCAGAACTTCTTCGGGCGACATCTTGGTGTACCTAGGATTTTCACGAATATTGTTCACCAAATGAGGATCAAGAACGGTAAAGGACCTTAGCATTAGGCGGACGACGTCGTGATCCGTCCATCGCGTGCTTCCGTAGCTCCTTATTTTGTTGATAAGGGTCTTGAGCCGGTTGTATGTTTGAGTTGGCTCTTCGCCCCTTATCATTGCGAACCGTCCAAGCTCGCCCTCCACCAACTCCATCTTGGTGAGCAAGGTGACATCATTCCCCTCATGAGAGATCTTGAGGGTGTCCCAGATCTGCTTGGCATTGTCCAAGCCGCTCACCTTATGGTACTCGTCCCTGCACAAAGAGGCTAGCAACACAGTAGTAGCTTGTGCATTTTTATGAATCTGTTCATTAATAAACATGGGACTATCCGTACTATCAAAGTGCATTCCACTTTCTATAATCTCCCATATGCTAGGATGGAGAGAGAACAAGTGACTACGCATTTTGTGACTCCAAAATCCATAGTCCTCTCCATCAAAATGAGGAGGTTTACCAAGTGGAATAGATAATAAATGAGCATTAGTACTTTGAGGAATACGAGAGTAATCAAAAGAAAAGTTCGAATTGACCGGTTTCTTTCTCTCGTATTCGTTGTGGTCGTCGTCCTTTTGGGAGGAAGTAGACTCATCGCTGTCGTAGTAGACGATCTCCTTGATGCGTCTTGTCTTCTTCTTCTTCCCATCTTTGCGTCTGTGGCCCGAGCCCGAGTCGTTGGACTTGTCATCCCTTGGCTCGTTGACGAAGGACTCCTTCTCCTTGTCGTTGATCACGATTCCCTTCCCTTTAGGATCCATCTCTTCGGGCGGTTAGTCCCTTTGTGAAGATAACGGCTCTGATACCAATTGAGAGCACCTAGAGGGGGGGTGAATAGGTGATCCTGGGAAACTTAAACTTATAACCACAAAAACTTGTTAAGTGTTAGCACAATAATCGCCAAGTGGCTAGAGAGGAGTCTCAACAAAACACAATACCACAAGAGATCAAACACAGAGATGACACAGTGGTTTATCCCGTGGTTCGGCCAAGACCAACGCTTGCCTACTCCACGTTGTGGCGTCCCAACGGACGAGGGTTGCAATCAACCCCTCTCAAGCGGTCCAAAGACCAACTTGAATACCACGGTGTTTTGCTTTGCCTTTCAATATTCCGTTTGCGAGGAATCTCCACAACTTGGAGCCTCTCGCCCTTACACTTGAGATTCACAAAGAAATACGAAGTAAGGGAGGAACTAGCAACGCACACAAGACTCAAAATCAGAGCAACAGCACGCACACAAGTCGCAACAAGAGCTCACAACACCACTCAATGAGTTCACAACTCAACAAGAGCTCTAGATGCTATCACAATGAACCAAATGCGCGAAATCGATGTCTTGGTGCTTAAGAATGTTGTAGGAATGCTTGGTATATTCCTCCATGCGCCTAGGGGTCCCTTTTATAGCCCCAAGGCAGCTAGGAGCCGTTGAGAGCAAATCTGGAAGGCTGATCTTGCCTTCTGTCGACTGGTGCACCGGACAGTCCGGTGCCCGATTTCTTTCCTTAAACGGCACAGCCGACCGTTGGCCGCCAGAGAGCCGTTGGCGCACCGGACATGTCCGGTGCACACCAGACAGTCCGGTGCCCCCTTCTAGCCGTTGGCTCGGCCACGTGTCCCGCGCAGATCGCCCGGCCGACCGTTGGCCCGGCCGACCGTTGGCTCACCGGACAGTCCGGTGCACACCGGACAGTCCAGTGAATTATAGCCGTACGTCGCCGGTAAATTCCCGAGAGCGGCCAGTTCGCCCGAGTCATTCTGGCGCACCAGACACTGTCCGGTGCACCACCGGACAGTCCGGTGCTCCAGACCGAACAGCCTTTTGGCTGTACACAGCCAACTTTTCTCTGACTCGATTTCTCCTGTTTCAAGCACTTAGACACAATACATTAGTCTTCAAAACAATGTACTAAGGCTTAGAAACATACCTTTACTCTTGATTTGCACTTTGTCCATCCATGGGTATAGATTCACATTTAAGCACTTGTGTTGGCACTCAATCACCAAAATACTTAGAAATGGCCCAAGGGCACATTTCCCTTTCACACACCGCCATGATGCCCAAGGCTTTAGCTAGGTAGTGAACACCAGATATGTAGTCCTTAGACCTTACTACGCATAAGAGACTTGGGAACTCCTCCCTCTCTCACCCGCTTGTAACCCCTACTACGAGCATCGAGCAACAAGGTGTCGGTAGTGCGAGCCCCGAAGACTGGATGTAGGGACGTTCTTCCCGAACCAGTATAAATCTTGCGTCCATTGAGCACACCATCCGAATCCAGAACGCGTACAAACAAATTTACTTGTCAGAGCTAGTTCAAAACACCGACAACCCCCAACTCCAATTTCTTGATATGGTCAATGACAGAATAACTCAAACAATTATATGTTTAACCATAGAACTAAAAGTTTCTTCATAATATATTCCATGTTGTTGTGTAAATCCCTTTGCAACAAGCCTAGCTTTGTTTCTGAAAACACTTCCATCAACATTACGTTTGATCATACACACTTATTTACAATTAATAACATTCATGCCTCTTTGTGGTGGAATAAGATGTCATGTTTTATTTTTAATTAAAGCATCATATTCTGAATCCATTATCATTTCCAATCTTTGTTTTGTAGGGCCTTCTCTAGATGACGTGGTTCACCCACAGAAGTAACTAATCCATATCGAATAGTACCATCAATATATATATTTTTGGTTTAGAAATATCATCGTGAATACGTGTGCATGGTCGATCTTTTGGTGGTGGTGCACCAGATGATCCACTCATGGGCACCAAAGACACACAAGATCCTCTTGATGTCGGTAGAGTGGAAACCGAAGCTGATAGCACCCTTCGGCGGTATTAAGGACCTGGATGTCGCCTAGAGGGAGATGAATAGGCGAATAAAAAATTTAACTATTCATTAACTTTCGTACTCTACTCGAAGCGTTGAATGTAGCGGAATAAAAGTCAAGTCGAGTAGGCCACAACGGAATTATAGTCTTTGTCTCAAAAGAACATGCATTTCACAAATAGTTTATATCAAAGATAAGTATAGAAGTGCAAATAGAAACAAAACAAGAGGCAAGAGACATGACGATTTTTCCATGGTTTGGCCAACCTGACTTGGAGTCTATTCAACTCCTTCCTCTGGTTGCTCAGATTTTATCACCAGTGTGATAAACTAAGTCTTCCACTATATCGATGTTGGTTACAACGGTACCGAGGCTATCAGAACTTGGTAGCTCAACGGTAGAGTAGCAACACAAAAAATGCTCCAAGGTAATTGTGGGAGATAGATATCCAATGAGTACTTGTAAGCACAGAAGTGTTCCATGGGCTGCTTGATGGCCCCCCAACAGTTCGCCTAGCATGGCGTACTGTTTGGGCCACGTCCAGGAAGAGCCAGTCTAACTAAGAAGGGTGACACCCAAAACATGAAATGATCCCGTAAAATACGACACAAGAGCGTTATCTATGCACGCCTGACGCAGAAGGAGCGCTGATGCTTCGCGCGCACGGTTCACTTGTACCTGAAGAGTTAGATACTCGGGAGATAACCGAACTCCTGATGAGCAGGAGCACCTGCAATGTCAAACATAGACTCATATGGAGTTAGATAGATTTCACGACTTGTAAAGGGATACCCTTCGGTCGCCTATATAAGGCTGAGGGGTTACCCCTACAAAAGATCTCATCATCCCTCTCGTAGCGACCCCACCACCATTAGATTGATAGGATAATTCATCCATCGCCAGCCACTACTCATCTGTAACCTGAGCACCACCAGCAAACTCATTATTCAACACCAATAGGACGTAGGGTATTACACATTCAGGTGGCTCAAACCTGTATAACTCTCTCGTGTTCCAACATGCTTCCACACGTACCATCGAGTCGTGATCAACGATGCCGTCCTGCCCAAAAGCACTGCGTGGGATACCCAGCAGTGCGCAGTCGGATCACAAACACCAACATCTGGCGCGCTAGGTAGGGGGTGCGACGTTGATGCACAATGACTCCATGGCAATTGTCTTCAACATCCCGATCATCTTCATCGCCGGGGAGGTTTTCCGCTTTGGATTGCTCTCCTGCATCGCAGACAGGAAAAGCGTCCTGCACCGCGTCGCGGATCCACCCGAGAAGGAATCTTCTTCGATGGCTTCGACCGCGAGCTCAGGCTCGCCCCACCTAACCCCAGCAAGGACTACTTCGATGAACCTCGAAGCATGGAGACCTCAACCAAACCTCCGCCCCACGCAGGACCACGGTCGTGTCAACCAGGCCCAGGGCTATACTGGCACATGTGACCTAGCCGACTAAGACAACACCCTTGGCACGACGGACTCCATTGTCCATGTTACCCACCTGGGAGTGGACCCAGATCACTCGGAGAAAAGGAGCGGAAAGCCTTAGCACCACCATAGCCGTGGGAGCAAAACCGAAGACTATCCCGCACGTCCCACCCGCATGGGAGACGACCGGATCACGAGAGGCGACTCCAAGCTCTTACTTCCCAGATGTCCTCTTTATCCAGGGAAGAATAGAGGACACTCCCATCTTCGACGATGAGGCCACCGTACCGGAGGAGGAGCCCTCGTAGTGTGAGGCGCATCAACGTCGGAACAGGCACCAGAACGTTCGACGTCATCACAAGGTTGAAGAGCAGGACCCCGCTCAACCCGTATCTCGAGACGAGGCATCCGAAGCAGGAGAAACTCCTGACGACAGGGCGCTCCGCGAACACCGAAACTCTCGATGCTGTGATCGCCATTAGCCTGTCATGCCCAGGAGCGCGAGCGGGAACGAGCGGAGCACGATGCCAGACACTAGCGCGACAATCCACTCCTTCCCCGGAACCTGCTACCCGACTTCGCTCGAGCCTTACACACGCCGAGTGAAAGTTGACGGAGTTCCGGCTCAAATCGCCAACGGCCTGCCCCATACTCCAGACGCGGAGGGCTACCGACAGATCCTTACCCAGGCGGCAAACCATCTTCTTTCCCCACTCATCCGGGTCCAGACATACGCCACATCATCAACAATTGGCGAGACGCGCGAAGCAACATCAATGTTTCGCGCGATGTTGGCATGAAAACGAGATAAGACGGTAGGAAGAATACGATCACGATCACAGCGTGACCAGCACGGTCGCGCGGCAAGGATGAAATCTGCAGCGGCCTCTACAAACAGCCCAGCACCAGACATATCGGTTTGGTAGAGGCTACGTAACCCTCAACCTCAGTCACCTCCCAGGACCGCCATCGCGACTGTTCAGCACATTGTGGTTTTTAATTTAACCAGGGACCTCGGGGGACCGCCATCTCGACCCATAACAGGCCTTAAAAAATTGAGATAATTGAGCTGCTGGCTGCTGCTCAGCACAGTGGCTTGCGAATGCGAAGCTGCAGCTGCATGCTGCAAAACCAAAAACCGGGAACGCGAATGGTACGAGGCCACGGGGAGGGTGAAAATGAACAGAGACGCATGACTGGAAAGGGTGGCTTTTGCTGACTTTCGTTTTACGCCAGCGAGTGAAGAACTACTTCCTCCCTCCCTTCTGCCTTCTCCCCTGCCCCCTCTCTCATCACTCTCAGATCTCTCCCTCCCCCTCCCTCCTTCCCTTCATCTCTCTGAATTCTGCACACCTCGCCGTCCACGCATTCCGCGCTCGCCCTCGCGGATCCGGCAGCCCTTTCTTCGCCGTCGTTCTTGCCTCCGCTGTCCTGCTCTCCTGGAGGCTGCTGTTGGGTCACCAGTGGCTGGACTCGACCCCGCGGCCTCCGGGGGGTGGGTTCGCTGGATGGTTATCGCCTCCTGATCCATCCGGACCCCGGATCCTCTGCAAAGGCACCGCCTTTGTGGGTTGGGTTCTCTGCGCCCATGCAGAAGGGTTTGGCGCGTCGGCGGTGAGGCAGGGCTCTGGTTTAGTTCTTGCGTTGGACTAGTCCGGAGATGCTTCGTGGAACGGGGTACGGGGGCGGCGATGCGCGGAGGCGGGCACTGCGCTCGTCGCGGCGGCATCTGCCGGGGTGGATCTGGTGGCTTCTCGGGATCTTCCTCCTCGTCGGGCTCATGCTCTTCGTCCTGCACCACAACCAAAAGGAGCAGTTCCGGCCGCCCGTCGTGGTGAGTGTGGCAGACCTGGTCTTGTGTAGCTTTCAGATTGCTCAATTCGGCGAGATCTTCCGAAAGATCCCTGCTTTGCTGTTATTGATGAAGAATTGTGAGAAATTAGGTGTCTCTATTTATGTTCTTGTCACCTGCTTCTGCTACGTGGATCTCGATTAGCACTATGATTTGGTGATCTTTTAAGTGTACGCGAGAATGCTCATGCTTTCATGTTGTTGACCTGTATTTACACGCACTGAATGTTATCTATGTTTGTAGAGCACGAGGTTTTGACATTATGTGCAGAGTATGGCTGGGTGGTAGGCTCTTGAGTATCAGAGTACAATTTTTTGCCCTAGATCTTTATTGCCATATTTCAGTATTGGATCCTTTGAAGGTTAGTATGGAGTCATCCACTTTGCCATTTTATGGAAATTTTAGTTACCACATACTATTTCGTTGATGGTAGAAAGTGTTTGTAGTTTATCATGATTGGTTGTTAGAAATGGCAAACATGGTATGTGATTCTAGGAGTTGGTGTGTCATGATATGTGATAGTCTGTCCCTGTACTTTTTTGGTGATCCGTTCAAGTACTTAGTTAGGGTGTCGTTCTCACAAGGTGGTTTCACATCCTATCTGTTAATAACAAATACTATCCACACACTAGGAAGATGAGTGTTTTCTTTTCATCCGGGGTGGACATGTACTGGAGAAATTTAATCTGTATTATACATTAATATTCAGTACTATGTGTGGTGTTGTGCTTTGATAACCTCAAGTGATTATTCAAGGCCTTCTTGTTGTATCTGAACCCTCCCAAAATTGTGGCAATTGGCAGTCATCATTTATAGTTTCTTTTTTATTTTTCCTTTGGTGTCAAGCAACTTCCAGTAACACTTAAACCTCTCTCCTTGTTTGTGATATTTAAATTGCATGAATTTGAATCGCTTCAATGAATTTCTTATGATAGCAATGAGTCCTACATGTGATACCTGCTTAATAAGGTTCTTGGGATCGCACAATTGAGATTTGAAGATGCCGAAGTGAGATCAGATGAAATCATCAAATAGAATAGGATACTGTTGAGGTATATGATACCATTGTTGATTTTAGCTTGTGGTATAGTCTTTCTTTCAGGTACATGATTTGTGTTAGGTTTTATATAATTAAATTTATAATCAGAGTATCATATCACGTGGCAGAATGATTAAGTGCTACTTGAAACCAAGAAGATTAATTTGTTGTTATGGCTGTCCGGTCTTTAGTTATTTTTAGCTTCAATGAAATATTAAATTCTATTGCACTGCCAATGTCTACCGGTAACTTGACTATCCAACGGGGTGTTGTAAGGTGCTTGTTGTAAGGAGATTTTTGTGTTTGGGCTTTTATTATGACTTGATGCATGATAATCATAACTTAGAAAATCAGTTTTTTATGGCATACAAAGAGAAAATTGAATCCTGGGCATTAATGTGCTGGTCATTCTTTGACTACGGGGGTGTTTGAATGCACTATAACTAATAGTTAGTTGGCTAAAAATTGTTAGTGAAATTAGCTAGCTAACAAATAGCTACCTAACTATTAACTAATTTACCAAAAATAGCTAATAGCTGAACTATTATCTAGGGTGTTTGGATGTCTCAACTAATTTTAGCCACTAATTATTAGTTTTAGTGCATTCAAACACCCCCTACATTGTACTAAAAGGGTATTGTATCCTCTGCAGTGTCACATGGATAAATGGGAAGTGTTGTGAATGGTCTGTGTTATTGGCAATAAAGAGTTCGCTTAGATAGCTTCACCAATCACTTTAGGACCATCTCAGGGTAGATCTAGGGCTTGTTCAGCTTTTTTTTAGCTTTGGCCGCCAGAAGCTGCCGCAGACGCCAAACGCCCAGTTTTTCAGCCCGCTTTTGTGAGAATCGTTTTGGTGAAAACCGTTTGAAATCAACGTGGACACAGAATCGATCGAGTCGCCGCGATAGTAGGAATCCGTCACTTTCTAGATCCTAAACCTTACAGACCCCATCTTCCTCCATACGTAATCTCTACGATACTCAGATTTTCCCCACAATCAGATTCTTCCTACAGCTAGATTCTCAGAAAAGCTCGTCAGAAAAAAGCCGAAACAAACCGCCCCCCTAATCAAGTAATCATCTCATCATATGAAAGGGTATTGAGTGGTGGGATCCTGAAAGACATACTGATATAAATCTTAAACCAGTTTGAATCTTGAATTTCTCTAGATTGATGTTATGAATCAATCTACTAGAAGTTCCAATCATTTATTTCTTTTAACATCTGTCTGTTTATGTTGTTATCTTCAGAACTACATGTTGTCGTCATATGAGAAAAAAAGTGAAGCCGGTAGCAAATCATATCAATTCCTATAGTTCTGTTTATAGAAAAGTACTTTTGCATTCAAAGGCGAGGTTTTAACACCATATGTGATGGAATGTCAAGAATTGGCCACATCATAGTTCACAAGCAAACAAGCTCTTCGTATCCATATATATAAGCCATATTTTCATACAGTAGGTCCTCAGGTGGTTCAAGTGGTGGTTGAGTGGTTCACATTCACTGTAAATGAAACGAAGATAGCATTTTTTTGTGGGTGCTTTTGGAAGCTTTTTCCTTATAATTACTTGATTAGTTCATTAAAATATAACACCCAGCACTTGATTATTGTTAAAGCTTTGCAAACCTGTATCTGGTTAATGTTGGATTAATTTAAATTCTACTTCAGATATGGCAGCTTCACATGAAGTTAGACTTTTTTCACTGGAAAGTGATGCTGTGATATTGGAGTAAATGCCATTTTAAAGTAAAAACCTCAACGGTTGGGTTGACTTGCTTTAAGAAGTATAGTACTGAACTACTGATGCTACGATAATGGACTACTGTAAAATTAAAAATGTTAACGTTTTTACATCTAATGAACTGTAGTTCAAAGATTGAGGTTTTTTCCTTCATTCTCTCTTTTATACAATCTTGATTGGTTGCTTCTGCTGTAAGCAGAAGTAACTGTTCCATTTATGAAAAATTTGCCCTGCATGTTCCCATGTTTTTATTTTGATTTATTTCAGGATAATGGTTCAGCGATCCAGGAAGTCCCTCGTGAAAAAGTGAATTTCTCAGAAGAACTTTTGAGCAGCACATCATTTGCTCGCCAATTAGTGGATCAGATGACTCTAGCAAAGGCATATGTCATCCTTGCAAAAGAGCAAGGTAATCTTCAGCTTGCATGGGAGCTTAGTTCACAGATAAGGAATTGTCAAAGATTGCTATCTGAAGGGGCAGTTAATGGAAGAGCAATCACTAAAGATGAAGCCCATCCTATAATAAGCCGGCTAGCACGGTTAATATACAAGGCTCAGGACTCTCACTATGATATCAGCACAACAATAGTGACATTGAAGAACCATGCCTTGGCACTAGAGGAGCGTGCAAAGGCAGCAATTGTTCAGAGTGCTGAGTTTGGCCAGTTAGCAGCAGAATCCTTCCCCAAAAATCTGCACTGTCTAACTGTGAAACTGACAGAGGAGTGGCTTCGGAACCCGAAGCATAGGAGTCACTCAGAGGAGAACCGGAATTCCACACGATTGGTGGATAATAATCTGTACCATTTCTGTATATTCTCTGATAATGTGCTGGCCACTTCAGTTGTTGTCAATTCTACGGTCTCCAATGCAAATCATCCTCAACAGCTTGTGTTTCATGTGGTCACCGACAGAATCCATTTTGGCGCAATGTCAACTTGGTTCCTCATAAATGACTTCAAAGGTTGTACTGTTGAAGTCCGCTGCATAGATGAGTTCTCGTGGTTGAATGCTTCTTCATCTCCTCTTGTCAGGCAGCTATCTGAGGCGGAAACTCAGGGTTACTATTACTCAGCTGGTTCCAAGAATCCTGAAAGAGAAACAAAATTCCATAATCCAAAGTTTGTTTCTCTACTGAACCATTTACGTTTCTACATTCCTCAGATACTTCCCAACTTGGAGAAGGTGGTGTTTCTTGATGATGATGTTGTGGTGCAAAAGGACCTGACTCAGCTGTTCTCCATTGAGTTGCATGGCAATGTCATTGGAGCAGTGGAAACCTGTTTGGAGTCGTTTCATCGATACAGCAAGTATCTAAATTTTTCGCACCCTACCATCAGCTCCAAGATTGATCCACATACTTGTGGATGGGCTTTTGGAATGAACATTTTTGACTTGATAGCCTGGAGGAAGGCGAACGCCACATCGTTGTACCATTATTGGCAAGAGCAAAATTCAGATCTATTGCTCTGGAGAACGGGAATTCTTCCTGCAGGCCTTTTGACATTTTACGGCCTGGTGGAGCCCCTAGACCGCAGATGGCATGTCTTGGGTCTTGGGTATGATGTAGACATAGATGACCGTTTGATTGAGAGTGCTGCTGTTGTGCACTATAACGGAAACATGAAACCGTGGCTGAAGCTGGCTATTCGCCGTTACAAGTATATATGGGAGCGGTATGTGAATATCTCACATCCGTATGTTAGAGAGTGTATGTTGCAATAGAAAGCCTGCAAATCTCTGTATGTTCTTGGATGGTGTTGAAGCTGTTTCCTCACACGAGGCTGCTTTCGAGCACATTGTATGAGGGAAAGGTTCAGAGGTAGTAGAATATATACCAGTCATCAAAGAAGTCAACTGTTAAGTTTCTTTTTCTTTTTGGGTTGGGGGAAGATTCATTTTGAGATGAAAATAATTCCTTTGCAGAGTTTACATACAAATCTGGACTGGGAATTTTAGCAGTCTAACCAGATACATCTGGATAGATATTGTAAAAGAGATACAGTTGGATCAATGAGCATTTTTTCTTTGAGATTTAGGAAGTGCAAACTGTGAGCTCAACTGTGCAGGGTCAGTGGTGCTGCATTCTTTTAGTACTATCTTGTTTTATACTGGCGAAGAAGGTTCTGCCTCCCTACTTGTATAAGTAACTGTTTTAGTTTGTGCTCTCCATACTTAAAGGCTCTGTTTGGAAGCGACCCAGTTTAAGAAAACCAGTTTTTATCTTTTAGCTAGGAGAGCCAGCTTCTTGATTCTTAAGAAACTGCGAGTCTAATTTCTATAAACTGAGTCATAAACTGACATGTTTGGAACCACATCAATTTTTATAAACCAGATTCTTAAAAGCTAGTTGCTGATATTGTATCACTGATACAATAGATTTTTTGTGGCGCTAGAAGCTGTACTTGTCGATGGTATTTCTAAGCCACCCAACCTAGCCTTCATGTTTGAAACCCTCAGTTGCTTCCTTTCTGTTACGACCGCTGCAACTGCATTTTTTTTTTTGCTTCATTCGTTGTTTCTGGAAACGGCCTGGGGTTATTCGTGGCGAATTGTCTGTCGTTCATCTAGGCATGTAATTCGAGTTCAACAGAACCGAACCGAGGAGGGCGAATGAGTTTAATCTATGTGGTCTGAGGAATCAGCTGTATAAACATGTACTCCCTCCGGTTTCCTATTAGTTGTCGTTTTGGATAAGGTTCGAGTCAACTACAAATAACTATTTTGTTATTTAGTTTTGGAACATAATATTTATATGCACCAATTTGTCATAAAAAGTACTTTTATAAAAGTATAAATGTATTAAGAGTTCATTTGTATTTTAACAAAAAACATTGGTCAAAGTTATATTTTGGAGACCGTGTCGTTGTTCTAAACGACAACTAATAGCAAAACCGGAGGGAGTAGGCATGTAGCTCATCAGGAGAACTGCATGTAGGTAGTACGTAGTAGATCCAGATCTGGCCGACAGCTGAAAGCGAGCGAGCGAGCGAGCACTCCTACCTGAAAAGGGCTTCACTTTTCATGTGCCGTCTCTGCAATGCATGCGTCTACATTAACGTGTGAACGACGAGACGTCTCATGTGCTTCAGCCTTCAGCGACACGGATTGCATCTCCGTACCTGGGAACGGCTAGGATGTGTCTCCATGTCTGTTGCCATGCCGTGGCATGCCATGAACCGGTACCAGCATCATGCGTTGCTGCTGTCTGTCTCCAGGCCCGGGCGCCATTCAACGGGGGCCATTGATGATGAACTCCCATAACCCTATCATGTTTCATTGATCAACCTGGCATCGTCCTTAATAACCAGGGCAGTGCAGTCCTGACGTGCATGCCTTGCCAGATCGATTACGGTCTGGAAAAAAAAGGGCTCTCTAGGAGTCGTCATTATGATCACAAGGGAAGGGGTAGTCAACAAGGGATTATATATACCCTGGCCATCACCATAAGCATTCTCAAGTCTCAACCTAATAAAAGTGATGTAATTAAGTAGATTCATCTCGGAATATAATTCGGTAAAAAGTATATTAATTGACTATATCTTATAAGTACTTTGTAGAAAAACGTAGGGCTTGCCTTAGAGAAGTATGTTTCAGGATAAAGAGAGTACTGTATATGGCAGCAATCAGAAATGCTGGCCGCCCGTTATACATATGGAAGTATGTTCTCACTTTCACTCTCTCTCTCTACACACACACACACACAAAAAAGGACACATGCGTATAGATGATATAGTAGAGTAAAAAAGATTGGATAGAAGAACAAGAAGCTAGCTTCCAATGAGCTAGTCAGAAGCCACAAGTTTCGTGTAGCCTTAGCTTCTTCATCGCCATCGGCTCCTCTGCTGTCGTGAAGCACCAGTTGCAACTTGCAAGCAACGATCGCAATCAGGCGTGGGGGGTGGCAGTGCCGGCACAGTGTTCAAGGGCTGCTGTCGACAAGCGCATCTCAACGGTCGATTACACAGCTGCCAACAAACACGTCACTCGCATCATGGTTTGATGAGCTGCATGCATAGCAGAGGATCGCTGTTGGAGACAGCAAAAATATGCAGCATGCACGCCCGTAACAGAGGTGGCGAGAAAAACTGTCGAGATCGGTTCTACCTTTTCCGCATGGGATCCAAATAATGCGTGTGTGGAACAATATAATAATAGAGATCGCACACGCTTTTTGACTACGTACGTACCATGCATGTTTACATTATTGGGCGTGCTTCCACACTGCTTTGGTGATTAGAGAAAATGTTCTATTTAATTTGTGAATTTATTTATTTTCTCCACGACATAGTTTGCTAGTGTATTTTTCATTTGTCTAGCTTAGAAACTCAAATCTTCTTAGGACTTTTAAGAGCAAGTGGATCAAAGGGGAATGATGGGACCAAAATCTCTTGCCATTCAAAATTGAATAGCAAGTAATATTAACCCCCTCAAATCCCCTCCAATTCCTTTGCTTCCAAACAAGAGCAAGGATACCCGAGGGGGTTGAAGGGGATAAAATATCTTTGCTATTCAATTTTGAATATCAAGGAGTAATCTTCTCCGGTATCCTTTCTTCCAACCAAGTCTTTAGGGTTAGTTCGGAAACTCAAATCCTCTTCGGGATTAAAGACGATTGAAAGAAATTAGTTTATTTTTTTTTTCTAAATCATCTCTCATACCAAAGAGAATTTAAATCTCCAACACATGTCCTTAGAGATTGGAGAGAATTTTCACCTTAATCTCCTTCAACCCCAAGGAAATTTGAGTCTTCAAACTGCCCTCAAAAGGAAATTTGAGTATTCAAACTACCCTCATAGGCTCAAAGCAGTTCTACTTGCTCCCCTACGCGCCGCAACATCCCGCCGCTACCAGGCGGGGCTAGGTAGATTTATTTAGACAAAAACCTAAGCAAAATGAACCTAGATGCCACTCTTAAGTCTTAACTTCAAACACGAGCCAGGTCCTCGCTCATTCTTGCCATCGCGGCGGCCTCGCTAGAGAGGAGTTTCCTCCTGCTGCTGCTTGCTGCTGCTGCATCGTGGTCATCGTCGTCGTTCTGTAGTTTTGATGATTCAGCCTTTACAAAGAAATGCTACGGACAGGTTCATAAAATGCCTCTTCTGTCCACCATTGGTAGCTAATTGTCAGCAGTTCTTCAGCAGCGGCGGGAGAAGCTAGTGCCGAGGAAGGAGTACAGGAAGCAGAAGCCAAGGCAAAGCGTAAGAGAAGGCCTAGCGTTCGGGTTTCTGGTGCTGAGTGGGTGGTGTAGTGGGCCGTGGGCCGAATTGGTGTGGGCCGTGTGCCATTTATGCTGTGAAGAACAAGAGTGTAAACCTGTAGACTGATTGCTATAGGAGGCAGGAAATGAAATAACAAACAATTCCTCCTCACCTGTGCTTCTCCTTGCTGTGTCGGCCACCGTTGCCGCAGGGAAGACGAGTTCCTGACATTTGGTATCGAAGACACCAGTTTTGGGCGAACAGCGCCACCGTACTTCACCAGAAGCGCTCGGATGGCGAGTGCTCCAGATCCGGGCATCGCGGCGGCCTTGGAAGCACAATCTAAGTCTCTCGATGCGCAGTCGCTGACCTTGGCGACGCAGTCCAAGTTACTCCAACAGCTTTGTGACCGGCTTGAGTCCCAAGATCATCGCTGGAGCAACTTGGAGAAGGTGGTCAGTGCAAATGCGGACAACATCGCAGCGTTGCAGGCCAAGTTGGAAGAAGGTGAGATTGAAGCCTTCCGCCGCGATGTGGGTGACCAGGTCGTGTCGCAAGTCGAGGCCATGGAGGCGGCGGCTCAGGAGCGTATCGGGGCCATCGCGGCTAATGCGACTACGCGTATGGCGGCGTTGGAGAATGTCAATTCGGTCTACGAATCTTGGCGGCCGCGGATTGAAGGATATATTGAATCGCTTCAAACTTCCGTCGATTCAGTTCGTTCCGACCTCCATCGCTTAACGGATGCTCTCGAACATGGCGGCCACGACGCGCCTCACAACCAGAGGTCAGAGGAGGAGCGACCGCCTACGCCATGGAGCTTCCCCAACGGTCCGATCGGACAAGGCGCTCCACATCGGCCTCGGGAGTATGGTGGTGGAGCTTCGTTCTCCCCCAAACCATCTCCCGAACAATGGTATGAATCCACCTCCCACTCCTCATCATGAGCAGTATCCGACTTACCAGTTTTGGGAGCACTATCCTTCTGGGGCTGAGGTGACTGGGGGTCGCTTCCAGGATATGATTCACCTGAGAACCTTAGGCAATCTTTCTAAAATCCAGTTTCCATCGTTTGATGGTGAGAATCCCAGATTATGGCAGAAACGTTGTGAGGACTATTTCCATATGTATTCAGTTGATCCGAGTTTATGGATTCAGGTAGCCTATATGCAGTTCACGGGGCTGACTGCCCGTTGGGTGCAGTCGGTAGAGTCTCAGCTAGTTTCAATTACCTGGGATCAATTTGCTCATATGGTGCGCGAACGATTTGGCAAGAATCATCATCAGATGTTGCTTAGACAGTTATTCCATATTCGCCAAACTACATCAGTGGCCTCTTATGTTGAGGAATTTCACCAGTTGGTAGATCAACTTAATGCTTATCAAACCATGCCGAATCCACTTTATTATACAATGTAATTTGTTGATGGTCTTCGTGATGATATTAAGGCAGTGGTTATGTTGCAACGACCTCCCGACGTGGATACTGCTGCTGTTCTTGCCCAATTGCAGGAGGAAGCTGGAGCTTTGGTGAAGAAGAGGGAATCTCGGTGGCAGGATTCTAAAACTTATACTAAGAATTTTGGGGCTTCAGTTTCGACAGCCAGGGATATCAAGAGCAGTTCTGCAACAGGGGAGGACAAAACTACTACAGGCACATCGTCTGATGATCGGCTCACATCCTTATATGCTTTTCGCAAGGTGAAGGGTTTATGCTACAAGTGTGGGGCACCATTTGCACGAGGTCACAAGTGTGCTGACTTGGTTCAATTGCACTTAGTTGAGGAGATGTGGAAGATGGTGCAACTGCTAGAGGAAGATTCAGTGGAAGATACAGCTGATGGGGAAACAGAACTTAATGTATTGCACCTGTCGAAAGCAGCGGTTACTGGTCTGGAGGTTCCCCGTACGATGAAATTTGTGGGACATATATCTGGCTTGGATGTTTTAGTTCTGTTGGACTCAGGGAGCTCACACTCTTTCATCAGTACTACTGTGGCTCAGTACTTGCCAAATGTGACCACAATCAGTTAGCCCTTCCAAGTCCAAGTGGCAAATGGATCTCAATTATAGTGTACGCAACAGGTGATTGGTGCATGTTGGTCTATTAGTGTTGTTTCCTTTTCATCCACATTGAAGGTGTTGCCCTTGCCCACTTATGATATCATTATTGGTATGGATTGGCTAGAAGCTCATAGTCCCATGTGGATCCATTGGGCACATAAATGGTTGTGCATTCCTCTTCGGAATTCTACTGTGATGTTGCGAGGAATCCAAGCTTCGGTCATGCAGACTGCCCTGATTCAAGTCTGCAGTATTCAAGACCTGTTGGATAAGGAGCAGTCAATTCTTAAAGGACTCCCTGATGATATTCAGCAGCTTCTGCATCAGTATTCGACAGTGTTTGAGGTGCCTCAAGGAATGCCACCTGTTCGGGATTGTGATCACAAGGTGCCCTTGCTTCCAGGGGCTCGACCTGTCCAGATGCGGCCATACCGATATGCTCCTGCCCTCAAGACTGAGATAGAACAACAAGTCGCTGATATGTTGAAGACAGGAATTATCCAGCCAAGTCAGAGTGAATTTGCTTCTTCAGTCATTCTAGTTAAAAAGAAAGACAACACATATCGATTTTGTGTTTATTATCGCCACTTGAATGCCCTGACAGTCAAAACTAAATTTCCAGTGCCAATCATCGATGAATTTCTTGATGAATTGTCAGGAACTGCTTGGTTTACTACTTTGGATCTTAGAGCTAGATTTCATCAGATTCGCATGAATCCACAGGACCAACACAAGACGACGTTTCAAACTCATCACGTCCACTATGAGTTTCGAGTGATGCCTTTTGGACTTTCTGGGGCCCCAGCGACTTTCCAAAGCGCTATGAATTCTGCGTTGGCCCCACTTTTGAGGAAGGGTGTGCTTGTCTTCTTTGATGATATATTGGTTTACAACCATACATGGGCCGAGCACTTGCATAGTTTACAGCAGGTACTTCATATTTTGCATCAGCAACGTTGGTATGTTAAACTCTCTAAATGCACGTTTGCCAAACAACAAATAGCATACTTGGGGCATGTGATCAGCCAGAAGGGCGTGGCTACAGATCCTACCAAGGTTGAAGTTGTGGCATCTTGGCCTGTTCCTTCGAATGTCAAGGATCTCAGGGGATTTCTTGGGCTTGCAGGCTATTATCGCAAGTTTGTCAGGAATTTTGGGATTATTGCAAAGCCACTTACGGAATTGCTGAAGAAAGGAGTGTTGTTTGTATGGACTAGTGTGCATGATGAAGCTTTTTCTGCTCTCAAGCAGTCTCTTGTATCAGCCTCGGTGTTAGCTCTTCCAGATTTTTCAAGGCAGTTTGTTATTGAAACAGACGCTTCGAGTTCGGGCATTGGTGCAGTTTTATTACAGAATGGTCATTCTCTTGTGTATGTGAGTAAAGCACTTGGGACTCGAAATCGAGGTTTGTCAACATATGAAAAGGAATATTTGGCAATATTGATGGCAGTGGACAAGTGGCGTCACTATATACAGCATGCAAAATTTCTTATATATTCGGACCATCGCAGTCTGTCTCATTTGACAGAGCAGCGTTTGAGCACGCCATGGGAACACCGTGTATTCACTAAGCTGCTTGGTCTACAGTATCGCATTGTATATAAAAAGGGGTTGACAATGGGGCTGCTGATGCTTTGTCATGCCGACCAGTGTCTGAAAGTGAATCCTCGCTGTTCAGTATTTCATCAGGTACACCACAGTGGTTGACTCAAGTGGTGGAAGGATATTCCAGTGATGCCCATGCGCAACAATTGTTGTCTGAACTGTCAGTAACTGGGCATTCTCAGGGTAATTTTACTTTGTCTCAAGGCATTTTGAGGTACAGGGGTCGAGTCTGGCTGGGGGCTAATGAGACCTTGCAACTCCAGGTGATTAGAGCCTTACATGACAGTCCAATGGGTGCACATTCGGGTTTTCCAGTGACATATCGTCGTATCAAACAGTTGTTTGCTTGGGCTAGAATGAAAACTCAAATCAAGTCTTATGTCATGAATTGTGCAGTCTGCCAACAAGCTAAGCCAGACAGGAATCGCTACCCAGGGCTTTTGCAGCCTTTGCCGGTACCTGAACATGCCTGGCAGATTGTCAGTATGGATTTTATAGAGGGTCTTCCTCGATCTGGTGGTGCTAATACTGTGCTGGTGGTGGTTGATTTGTTCTTCAAATATGCTCATTTTATTCCCTTGTCGCACCCATTCACTGCTCTTAAGGTGGCTCAATTATTTGTGGATTCAGTTTATCGGCTCCATGGACTGCCACATTCTATTGTTTCGGACAGGGATCAGATTTTTACAAGTAAACTTTGGCAAGAGCTGTTTCGGTTGGCTGGTACTACTCTACGGATGAGTTCATCTTACCACCCTCAAACGGATGGGCAGACTGAACGCGTTAATCAATGTTTGGAGACCTTCCTTCGGAGTTTTGTCCATGCTTGCCCGTCAAAATGGATTCAGTGGTTGTCATTGACTGAATATTGGTATAATACAGCATTTCATTCTTCCTTGGGCAGATCCCCCTTTGAGGTGCTTTATGGGCATCAACCGCGTCATTTGGGTTTGTCCTTGGCTGATGCTTCAGTTCAAACTGACTTGCAGACATGGCTTTTTCAACGGGAGCTGATGGTTAATCTTATCAGGCAACACCTTTTGAGGGCTCAACAATGTATGAAGTCGCAGGCTGATAAGCGCCGCTCTGAGCGGGAATTTCAAGTGGGTGATAAGGTTTATCTCAAACTACAGCCATATGTCCAGTCCTCTGTAGCTACAAGGGCTAATCATAAGCTGAGTTTTAAATATTTTGGTCCTTATACCATATTGGAAAAAATTGGCAAGGTTGCTTACAAACTCCAGCTACCTCCGTCAGCAACTGTTCATCCTGTGGTGCATGTTTCTTAGCTTAAAGGGTCCGTTGAGAACCAACAAGTGAGTACAATGTTGCCTGATCTAACTGACAGTACTCAAATTCCACTCCGGGCTCTAGACCGTAGAGTCATTCATCGTGGTTCGTCTTCGATTCAACAAGTGCTTATCCAGTGGTCTGATGGTGATGAGGTCTTGTCGACTTGGGAAGATGAAGAGGCTTTGCGGACAAGGTTTCCAGATGCGCCCGCTTGGGGGCAAGCAGGCTTTCAACGGCGGGGGAATGTCAGCAGTTCTTCAGCAGCGGTGGGAGAAGCTAGTGCCGAGGAAGGAGTACAGGAAGCAGAAGCCAAGGCAAAGCGTAAGAGAAGGCCTAGTGTTCGGGTTTCTGGTGCTGAGTGGGTGGTGTAGTGGGCCGTGGGCCGAATTGGTGTGGGTCGTGTGCCATTTATGCCATGAAGAACAAGAGTATAAACCTGTAGACTGATTGCTATGGGAGGCATGAAATGAAATAACAAACAATTCCTCCTCACCTGCGCTTCTCCTTGCTGTGCCGGCCACCGTTGCCGTAGGGAAGACGAGTTCCTGACACTAATTAAGGCAAAAGGCCCGAAAAGGTTTTTAAAATGCCTCTTCTACTTCCACGTGAATGCTCAATTATCGTCGCCACTACTTGCATTGGTGCTCAATTAATAGGAAACTTTGCGTTCTAATCATGCTCCTTTTAGTGTGTTAGCATCCAAACATCTAAACCGATGGGTGGAACATATTTTTATTTTGGGAAAAGGTGGCCACAAACCCCACAATGGTGTCACTGCCTATTTTTTGTTTTGTATATGCGAACACATGCTTGTTGAGTTTAGGATCATGTGAGTGTGTGCAATATGTCTCTTAGCTGCATTGGTGTCCAAGTGTGTAGCATAGAGACGATCAATGCCAAGGTGAAGATGAAACCGTGAGCAGTGAAGAACACAACATCGAGGCTTGGATCGGGAGAGTGTAGAAGATGAAGAACTGGCCGTGTCAGATGATATATATGGACATTGACAAGTACAAGAATACATGGAGAGTATACCACATTGGCTAAGTAAAATTGAGGCGATGGAGAACTTGGCGACCGGGCAATTGAAAACAGCTGGTTGTGACACACGTTGAGATCTATCGGGGACCATAATTAGGGGTACCCCCAAGACTCCTAATCTCAGTTGGTAACCCCCATCAGCACAAAGCTGCAAAGGCCTAATGGGTGCGATTAAGGTCATGGCTCGGTCCACTCAAGGGACATGATCTCGCCTCGCCCGAGCCCAGCCTCGGGCAAGGGCAGCCGACCCCGGAGGATTCACGTCTCACCCGAGGGCCCCCTCAAGCAACGGACACACCTTCGGCTCGCCTGAGGCCTAGTCTTCGCCGAGAAGCAACCTTGGCCAGATCGTCACGCCGACCGACCGTATCGCAGGAGCATTTAATGCAAGGATCGCCTAACACCTTATCCTGACGCGCGCTCCAGTCGACAGAGCCGAAGTGACCGCAGTCACTTCGCCGCTCCACTGACCGACCTGACAAGAAGACATCGCCGCCTGCGTCGCTCCGACTGCTGTGCCACTCGACAGAGTGAGGCTGATAGCAGCCAAGTCCGGCCTCGAGCGCCATAGGAAGCTCCGCCTCGCCCGACCTCAGGGCTCGAGCACAGCCTCGGCTCCGGAAGATGACGAACTCCGCCTCGCCCGACCCCAGGGCTCGGACTCAGCCTCGGCTCCGGAAGACAACGAACTCCGCCTCGCCCGACCCCAGGGCTCGGACTCAGCCTCGGCTCCGGAAGACGACGAACTCCACCTCGCCCGACCCCAGGGCTCGGACTCAGCCTTGGCCTCGGACGACGGTCTTCGCCTCGCCCGACCCGAGGCTCGGACTCGACCTCGACCTCGGAAGACAGACTCGACCTCGACCTCGGAGGAGCCTCCGCCTCGCCCGACCCAGGGCTCGGACCGACCACGTCGCAGGGGTCCATCATTACCCTACCCCTAGCTAGCTTAGGCTACGGGGAACAAGACCGGCGTCCCATCTGGCTCGCCCCAGTAAACAAATAATGATGGCGCCTCGCATGCTCCATGACGACGGTGGCTCTCAGCCCCTTACGAAAGCAAGGAGACGTCAGCAAGGACTCGACAGCCCCGACAGCTGTCCTTCCGCAAAGCTCCAGCGCTCCTCTGACGGCCACGACATCACATGAACAGGGTGCCAAAACCTCTCCGGCTGCCACGACGGTATGTACTTAGGGCTCTAGCTCCTCTCTGCTAGACACGTTAGCACACTGCTACTCCCCCATTGTACACCTGGACCCTCTCCTTACGCCTATAAAAGGAAGGTCCAGGGCTCTCATACGAGAAGGTTGGCCGCGCGGGAGAACGGGCCGACGCGCAAGTCCCTCGCTCTCTCCCACGCGGACGCTTGTAACCCCCTACTACAAGCGCACCCGACCTGGGCGCAGGACAACACGAAGGCCACGGGTTTCCCCTTTTGCCTGTCTCCTTTTTCCCCCCTTCGTGCTCCATCTCGCGCCGACCCATCTGGGCTGGGGCACGCGGCGACAATTTACTTGTCGGTCTAGGGACCCCCCAGGGTCGAAACGCCGACAGTTGGCGCGCCAGGTAGGGGCCTGCTGCGTGTTGACGAACAGCTTCCCGTCAAGCTCCAGATGGGTAGTCTCCAGCAACCTTTCCAACCCGGGACGGTTCTCCGTTTCGGGAGTCTTGAGTTCATGTCCCTCGACGACGGCTACGACATGATACTCCTTCCTCCACCGCGCGACAGCGACAATGGCGGCCGTCAGCCCGCCCGCCGGCGGCGGAATCGACGACGTCTTCCCCACGTGGCGGAAGAACAACATTCGGGTTTGTCTCGTCACCTCCCCCGCTGACGGAGGAGGAGGCGGGGCAACCATGGCCAAGCAGGAGGCGGCACCTCGTCGGCTGTCGAGCGAGTCGATGGCGCCGGCGCCCCAATGGGGGACACGTCGGGCGTAGACCTCGCGTCTGAGATGAAGACGAGCGTCGTTTCCCCGCAACGCGCCAACTCCAAGTGAACGAACGACGCCAGCACGCTCGGGAGGGACTTGCTGGGCGTTGCCCTCGTACCTGAGACGACGGTGCAGTCCGCCCCTGACGCGACTTCGTCACCGCCCGTCGACCAGGAGGTACCGACCGATTCCCATCTCGTGCCTTTTAGATCCAGCTGCGACCCACCGAGCGACCCCGCTTTGGTGGACGCTTTTATAAAGGCATGTTCAAACCCTCCGGGGTATCATATGCGGTCACCCTGGGACCGGATGAAGGCCGTCTCGACCTACGAACCCTCGGGTTCCGAGGAAGATGACGAGCCCGACTTTTGTTGCGATTTCTCCGGGCTCGGTAACCCCAGTGCCATGCGGGACTTCATGACCGCATGCGACTACTGCCTTTCCGATTGTTCCGACGGTAGCCGCAGCTTCGGCGACGAGGACTGCGGCCCAAGTCGTGAATGTTTCCACGTCGATCTAGGGGGTCCCAGCGAAGGCAACCATCTTGGTATACCGGAAAACGGTGATCCCCCTAGGCCTGCACCTCGCGTTGACATCCTTCGGGAGCTAGCTGTGGTCCCAGTCCCTGTGGGGGGTCAGGATGCACAGCTCGAGCAAATCCGTGAGGTGCAAGCCAGGCTCGACGAGCGAGCAGGAACACTTGAGCAGCTCCGGCGGAACATCGGGCAGGAATGGGCAGACCGAGCTCCGGCCAGAGAAGCGAGTCATCTGCCCCAGGGCATCCAGCACCACATTGCCGACGACGTCAGGGCAAGGCCGCCACCGGCTTCTAGAACCTGGCAGCAGCAGCAATACTACTCCGCGCGATGCCGGAACCATCAACCACCGAAGGGCGGCGTATCCAGGGAGAGCTCAAGAATCTCCTGGAGGATGCCGCGGTCCGACGGGCCGAGAGCTCTGCCTCCCGAAGGCAGGGGTACCCCTCGGAGCATCGCGCCACGACTTCCCGATTCATGCGGGAAGCCTCGGTCCACACCGGGCGCACGCGCAACACGGCGCCTGCGGCCCCGGGTCGCCTCGGCAACGAGCACCACCACCGCAACCGTCGAGCCCACCTCGACGAGAGGGTGCGCCGAGGCTACCACCCCAGGCGTGGGGGACGCTACGACAGCGGGGAGGATCGGAGTCCCTCACCCGAACCACCCGGTCCGCAGGCTTTCAGCCGGGCCATACGACGGGCGCCGTTCCCGACCCGGTTCCGAACCCCGACCACTATCACAAAGTACTCGGGGGAGACGAGGCCGGAACTGTGGCTCGTGGACTACCGACTGGCCTGCCAGCTGGGTGGAACGGACGATGACAACCTCATCATCCGCAACCTCCCCCTGTTCCTCTCCGACACCGCTCGAGCCTGGCTGGAGCACCTGCCTCCGGGGCAGATCTCCAACTAGGACGACCTGGTCCAAGCTTTCGCCGGCAACTTCCAGGGCACATACGTGCGCCCTGGGAATTCCTGAGATCTCCGAAGCTGCCGCCAGCAGCCGGGAGAGTCTCTCCGGGACTACATCCGGCGATTCTCGAAGCAGCGCACCGAGCTGCCCAACGTCACGGACTCGGACGTCATCGGCGCGTTCCTCGCCGACACCACCTGCCGCGACCTGGTGAGCAAGCTGGGTCGCAAGACCCCCACCAGGGTGAGCGAGCTGATGGACATCGCCACCAAGTTCGCCTCTGGCCAGGAGGCGGTTGAGGCCATCTTCCGGAAGGACAAGCAGCCCCAGGGCCGCCAGCCGGAAGATGTCCCCGAGGCGTCCACTCAGCGCAGCACCAAGAAAAAAGGCAAGAAGAAGTCGCAAGCGAAACGCGACGCCGCCGACACGGACCTTGTCGCCGCCGCTGAGTACAAGAACCCTCGGAAACCTCCCGGAGGCACCAACCTCTTCGACAAGATGCTCAAGGAGCCGTGCCCCTATCATCAGGGGCCCGTCAAGCACACCCTTGAGGAGTGCGTCATGCTTCGGCGCCACTTTCACAAGGTCGGGCCACCTGCGGAAGGTGGCAGGGCCCACAACAACGACAAGAAGGAGGATCACAAGGCAGAGGAGTTCCCCGAGGTCCACGACTGCTTCATGATCTACGGTGGGCCAGTGGCGAACGCCTCGGCTCGGCACCGCAAGCAAGAGCATCGGGAGGTCTGCTCGGTAAAGGTGGCGGCGCCAGTCTACCTAGACTAGTCTGACAAGCCCATCACCTTCGACCAGGGCGACCACCCCGACCACGTGCCGAGCCCGGGGAAATATCCGCTCGTTGTCGACCCCGTCATCGGCAACGTCAGGCTCACCAAGGTCCTCATGGACGGGGGCAGCAGCCTCAACATCATCTACGCCAAGACCCTCGGGCTCCTGCGGATCGATCTGTCCTCGGTCCGGGCAGGCGCGGCGCCCTTGAAAGTCGCCTAGAGGGGGGGCTGAATAGGGTGAAGCTGAAATCTACAAAGTTAATCACAACTACAAGCCGGGTTAGCGTTAGAACTATAATCAAGTCCGCAAGAGAGGGCGCAAAACAAATCACAAGCAAATAAAGAGTGTGACACGCGGATTTGTTTTACCGAGGTTCGATTTTTGCAAACCTACTCCCCGTTGAGGTGGTCACAAAGACCGGGTCTCTTTCAACCCTTTCCCTCTCTCAAACGGTCCCTCGGACCGAGTGAACTTCTTCTTCTCAAACACTTGGAACACAAAGTTCCCGCAAGGACCACCACACAATTGGTGTCTCTTGCCTCAATTACAAGTGAGTTTGATCTCAAGAGAGATTGAGAAAGAAAAGAAGCAATCCAAGCGCAAGAGCTCAAAAGAACACAACAAATCTCTCTCACTAGTCACTAAGGCTTTATGTGGAATTGGGAGAGGATTTGATCACTTGAGTGTGTCTAGAATTGAATGCTAGAGCTCTTGTAAGTGGTTGGAAGTTGGAAAACTTGGATGACTTGAATGTGAGGTGGTTGGGGGTATTTATAACCCCAACCACCAAACTAGCCGTTTTGTGAAGGCTGCTGTTGCATTGCGCACCGGACAGTCCGGTGCACACCGGACAGTGTCCGGTGCGCCAGCCACGTCACCAGGCCGTTGGGTTCCGACCGTTGGAGCTCTGACTGCTGGGCCCGCCTGGATGTCCGGTGGCGCACCGGACATGCACTGTAGAGTGTCCGGTGCGCCACTTCGCGCGTGCTTGACTTCTGCGCGCTCTGGCGCGCATTAAATGACTCTGCAGGTGACCGTTGGCGCGAAGTAGTCGTTGCTCCGCTGGCTCACCGGACAGTCCGGTGCACACCGGACATGTCCGGTGAATTATAGCGGAGCGAATTCCCGAAGCTGGCGAGTTCCAGAGACGCTCTTACTTGGAGCACCGGACACTGTCCGGTGTACACCGGACAGTCCGGTGAATTATAGTGGAGCGGCTCTGGATTTTCCCGAAGGTGAAGAGTTTGGCTTGAAGTCCCCTGGTGCACCGGACACTGTCCGGTGGTGCACCAGACACTGTCCGGTGGTGCACCGGACAGTCCGGTGCGCCAGACCAGGGCTGCCTTCGGTTAACCCTTGCTCCCTTTGTTGAACCCAATTCTTGGTCTTTTATTGGCTAAGTGTGAACCTTTGGCACCTGTATAACTTATACACTAGAGCAAACTAGTTAGTCCAATTATTTGTGTCGGACAATTCAACCACCAAAATCAATTAGGAAATAGGTGTAAGTCTAATTCCCTTTCAATCTCCCCCTTTTTGGTGATTGATGCCAACACAAACCAAAGCAAATATAGAAGTGCATAATTGAACTAGTTTGCATGATGTAAGTGCAAAGGTTGCTTGGAATTGAGCCAATATAAATACTTATAAGATGCACATGGATTGTTTCTTCATTTCTAACATTTTGGACCACGCTTGCACCACTTGTTTTGTTTTTGCAAATTCTTTTGTAAATCTTTTTTAAAGTTCTTTTGCAAATAGTCAAAGGTAAATGAATAGGATTTAGATTTGAAATTTTCTCCCCCTGTTTCAAATGCTTTTCCTTTGACTAAAACAAAACTCCCCCTAAATGAAATCTCCTCTTAGTGTTCAAGAGGGTTTTGATATATCAATTTTAAAATACTACTTTCTCCCCCTTTTGAACATAATAGGATACCAATTTGAAATTTCCAATTTGAAAATCATTTTAAAATTAAGTTAGGTGGTGGTGCGGTCCTTTTGCTTTGGGCTAATACTTTCTCCCCCTTTGGCATGAATCGCCAAAAACGGAGTCATTAGAGCCCTTAGAATTACTCTCTCCCCCTTTGGTCATAAAGAAATGAGTGAAGATTATACCAAAGACGAAGTCCTTTTGTTTGGGACTTATGCTCTCTCCCCCAAATATGGAGAGTTGCCCGGAGTGACGGCGAAGGATGAGTTACGGAGTGGAAGCCTTTGTCTTTGCCGAAGACTCCAATTCCCTTTCAATATACCTATGACTTGGTTTGAAATAGACTTGAAAAGACATTAGTCATAGTATATGAAAGAGACATGATCAAAGGTATATAAATGAGCTATGTGTGCAAATCAACAAAAGAAGTTCCTAGAATCAAGAATATTTAGCTCATGCCTAAGTTTGTTAAAGGTTTGTTCATCAAGTGGCTTGGTAAAGATATCGGCTAATTGATCTTTAGTATTAATGTATGAAATCTCGATATCTCCCTTTTGTTGGTGATCCCTTAAAAAGTGATACCGAATGGCTATGTGTTTAGTGCGGCTATGCTCAACGGGATTATCCGCCATGCGGATTGCACTCTCATTATCACATAGAAGAGGAACTTTGGTTAATTTGTAACCATAGTCCCTAAGGGTTTGCCTCATCCAAAGCAATTGCACGCAACAATGGCCTACGGCAATGTACTCGGCTTCGGCGGTAGAAAGAGCTACGGAATTTTGCTTCTTTGAAGCCCAAGACACCAAGGACCTTCCCAAGAACTGGTAAGTCCCCGATGTGCTCTTTCTATTGATTTTACACCCCGCCCAATCGGCATCCAAATAACCAACCAAATCAAAAGTGGATCCCCTAGGATACCAAAGCCCAAACTTAGGAGTATAAACTAAATATCTCAAGATTCGTTTTACTGCCGTAAGGTGAGCTTCCTTAGGGTCGGCTTTGAATCTTGCACACATGCATACGGAAAGCATAATGTCCGGTCGAGATGCACATAAATAGAGTAAAGAGCCTATCATCGACCGGTATACCTTTTGATCGACGAATTTACCTCCTTTGTCGAGGTCGAGATGCCCATTGGTTCCCATGGGTGTCTTGATGGGTTTGGCATCCTTCATCCCAAACTTGCTTAGAATATCTTGAGTATACTTCGTTTGGCTTAGGAAGGTGCCCTCTTGGAGTTGCTTCACTTGAAATCCTAAGAAATACTTCAACTCCCCCATCATAGACATCTCGAATTTTTGTGTCATGATCCTACTAAATTCTTCACATGTAGACTCGTTAGTAGACACAAATATAATATCATCAACATAAATTTGGCATACAAACAAGTCATTTTCAAGAGTTTTAGTGAAGAGTGTAGGATCGGCCTTTCCGACTTTGAATCCATTAGTGATAAGGAAATCTCTAAGGCATTCATACCATGCTCTTGGGGCTTGCTTGAGCCCATAAAGCGCCTTAGAGAGTTTATAAACATGGTTAGGGCACTCACTATCTTCAAAGTCGGGAGGTTGCTCAACATAGACCTCTTCCTTGATTGGTCCATTGAGGAAGGCACTCTTCACGTCCATTTGGTAAAGCTTGAAGCCATGGTAAGTAGCATAGGCCAATAATATACGAATTGACTCAAGCCTAGCTACGGGTGCATAGGTTTCACCGAAGTCCAAACCTTCGACTTGGGAGTATCCTTTGGCCACAAGTCGAGCTTTGTTCCTTGTCACCACACCATGCTCATCTTGCTTGTTGCGGAAAACCCACTTGGTTCCTACAATATTTTGATTAGGACGTGGAACTAAATGCCATACCTCATTTCGAGTGAAGTTGTTGAGCTCCTCTTGCATCGCCACCACCCAATCTGAATCTTGTAGTGCTTCCTCTACCCTGTGTGGCTCAATAGAGGAAACAAAAGAGTAATGTTCACAAAAATGTGCAACACGAGATCTAGTAGTTACCCCCTTATGAATGTCGCCGAGGATGGTGTTGACGGGGTGATCTCGTTGGATTGCTTGGTGGACTCTTGGGTGTGGCGGTCTTTGTTCTTCATCCTCCTTGTCTTGATCATTTGCCTCTCCCCCTCGATTATTGCTGTCATCTTGAGGTGGCTCATTTGCTTGATCTTCTCCTTCATCAACTTGAGCCTCATCCTCATTTTGAGTTGGTGGAGATGCTTGCGTGGAGGAGGATGGTTGATCTTGTGCATTTGGAGGCTCTTCGGATTCCTTAGGACACACATCCCCGATGGACATGTTCCTTAGCGCGATGCACGAAGCCTCTTCATCACCTATCTCATCAAGATCAACTTGCTCTACTTGAGAGCCGTTAGTCTCATCAAACACAACGTCACAAGAAACTTCAACTTGTCCAGTGGACTTGTTAAAGACTCTATATGCCCTTGTGTTTGAATCATATCCTAGTAAAAAGCCTTCTACAGTCTTAGGAGCAAATTTAGATTTTCTACCTCTTTTAATAAGAATAAAGCATTTGCTACCAAAGACTCTAAAATATGAAATATTGGGCTTTTTACCGGTTAGGAGTTCGTATGATGTCTTCTTGAGGATTCGGTGTAGATATAACTGGTTGATGGCGTAGCAAGCGGTGTTGACCGCCTCGGCCCAAAACCGATCCGAAGTCTTGTACTCATCAAGCATGGTTCTTGCCACGTCCAATAGAGTTCTATTCTTCCTCTCTACTACACCATTTTGTTGTGGAGTGTAGGGAGAAGAGAACTCATGCTTGATGCCCTCCTCCTCAAGGAAGCCTTCAATTTGAGAGTTCTTGAACTCCGTCCCGTTGTCACTTCTAATTTTCTTGATCCTTAAGCCGAACTCGTTTTGAGCCCGTCTCAAGAATCCCTTTAAGGTCTCTTGGGTATGAGATTTTTCCTGTAAAAAGAATACCCAAGTGAAGCGAGAATAATCATCCACAATGACTAGACAGTACTTACTCCCGCCGATGCTTATGTAAGCAATCGGGCCGAATATGTCCATGTGTAGGAGCTCCAGTGGCCTGTCGGTCGTCATGATGTTCTTGTGTGGATGATGGGCACCAACTTGCTTCCCTGCTTGGCATGCGCTACAAATCCTGTCTTTCTCAAAATGAACATTTGTTAATCCTAAAATGTGCTCTCCCTTTAGAAGCTTGTGAAGATTCTTCATCCCAACATGTGCTAGTCGGCGATGCCAGAGCCAACCCATGTTAGTCTTAGCAATTAAGCATGTGTCGAGTTCAGCTCTATCAAAATCTACCTGTGGCAGAACCTCCCAAGTTATTGGGCCCACATGCACCTGCCCTTGTCTCAAAGACCTCAGACGGCTATGCATATGCACCAGATAACTTAACAGGATCTGTCCGAGTGTCCCAGGGACCCCGGATAAACCACGAACAACCAGGATTACAAGATTAAGTAAACACAAATCACACACCAACATTTTGCAGCGGAAATCTTTTTACCAAATTTTACAAGTTACATCAAGTTTTACATTATATTTATCGGAGTGGTTACAGAAGTGGTTCAAAGAAATAACTTTAAACTATTATAAATTATTTATAGTTTTAAAATATATGCTAGCTCAAGTGAACATCCTCAATAAGAAGTATAGAAGAGTTACTTAGACTTATAAGAAGGCCGAGCCCACCGGCACTTAACACCATCAACAACAGCACAAAGTTAGAACCTGAAAAACAACAGGGAATAAAACACTGAGTACGGAATTACTCAGCAAGACTTACCCGACTAAAGAAAAGACTCTCAAGGGTATGCTGGCTAGAGGGATTCAAGGTATGGCTTATCAAGAATCAAAGACTCATTTGCAGAAAAGCTTACTAGAAGTGGGTCCTTAAGCCAAAATTTTACATCATAAGTTAAGTACTTTTTCTGAATCTAGATTTGCCTAATGTAGAGCATTCACTTGTCCTACACTAGCTTTCTTTTAAAATCCAACCTTTGTTTCGCTTGTTATCTACGATGAGGGTCGAAGATCCAGTCTTCATATCCGAGAAGTTCGGCGATCCGAATCGATTAATACCCAGCTGGGGATCTCCAACCACACGACATATGCTTCTCTTAACTCTTTTGCACATGTCTACCATTCCCACGGATCCTCCACCACATGAACAGGTCCGCGCCACCCGAGAGCACACCACCCCTTTTAGGCGGTCCTTTGCCAGGAGGGTACGTGCCACTCTCGCCATCTCTCCACTCCCAGTGCGCGATTGTCTTTTCATGTTTGGAATAGCCGGGTTCAAGCTTACCCATGACGAGGTATGTGGCCATATAAAGGGTCCTAGATCAGCAGGCCAACAATCGGTACGGTCCTTAAACGACTCAGACGGAGACACTACATCGAGACTCCTTTCTCGTGCAAGTCACCCGCCCGGTCTCAGCTTTATAATTTAAACCCAAAGTTTGGTACCTGGCAGAGGTACATCTTTTCCGATGTTGAATCCATCATGGCCATGATGGATCCACCATCAAGTTTTTATTTTTGAAAACATCCCATCCCACTTGAAGCATCACCTTTTGTTTTAAAACAAAAAATTTTGTTTTTCTAGAGAAAGGCTAAGCATCAAAAAATTCTTTTCAAAACGGGTATCAAGGAAGGGTAATCAATTTTCAAGGAAGGAAATGCATCAACGGTTTAACACACAACTCCTATCACCTAATGCATCAAACAAGGTGATAAAGATTTTAAAACGCAAGGAGGTGGCGAATGCACCGGGGCTTGCCTGGAATAAACACTAGGTTAGTGTTTGTTAGATGGCGTCCACTTGACGATCATCCTTTGTCTTGGCACTCTTTCAGAGTATCCATCTTCAGGTTCGTTCATCAGCATCATCTTGTGGAGAAGCTCACGCGCAACGACATCTTGTGGTCGACTTCGCTTTGGTTCTCCGCATCACGTAGTCAATAAACGTACCTAGATGATTTGCATAATGCACATGAATGCATATAAGGAAGAATAACACAAGATATTATGATGCTACGCAAAAGAGGAATAACCCACTTAATGACAAGGCATTGCGGACACTAATTATCGATATATTGTTACTTACGACAATCATGCTCTTACAATCTAACTAGATATGATTTAAACTAATCTCACAAGATATTATGATTAATATTCGCATGTGGAGTCATTTTTGTTTCTAGCTTTTTATTAACTCCTAAACCGTGTGTCTTTATTAACTTGAATTACAGCCTTAACTAAATATTCGAGGTAGCAATCAACATCCATTCCAATTATGAAAGTGACCAACACAGACAACATATTATACCTAGTTTAAAGAGCACACTAACGACTTATAACTTTAACTTTACCATTCTTGGACACCTAATACTTATAAAATTTGATAGAAGAACTTTCATTAACTTTCTAAACTAATTTTCCGGTTAACCTGTGTATCATATATATTAATAAAACTTCCCATTTTTAACACCTATAATCCCGCAAGCACTGGGACCTATTGAGACATCTTTCACTACACGACATCGACCAAATCACTGTAAACGACTCGGGCATCCTAATAAATATTATACCTACCACCACGACACATATATACTAAGGCAATAGGACCGATATAATTAGTATATCTAACAATTCCCTTCATCGAACTAATAACAGAAATAGCAATCCGACTCACTGCAGAATCATCACGATTAATATACCTAGTCAGACCATTCATCAATCCACTAACATGATTAACAAATTGGCTTACCCTGACTAATTCGACGAGATAGTCGGAAGCACGATGACTCCCATACGACGAAGAAGACGGAGGAGCCACCCTCGAATCAGGCTTCTTGTCGAGCGTTAGACGAGTGTCGCACGAGCCTTGCTGTTACACCATCGGATCTGCCCGAAGACTAACTGTTGACGCCTTTTCGGAGCGCCAAATACTCAAGAAGAACCGGCGGCGGTGCTCTCTGCACAGGGGCGGACGGTCCGCGGCCTGGTGCGAGGCGCGGTGGTACTCTCTGCGCAGGGGCGGACTGTCCGCGGCCTGGGGCCGGACGGTCCGCGGCTAGGGCTTCTCTGCCTGACGGCCGGACGGTCCGCGCCCTGGGGCCGGACGGTCCGCGCGTACGCAGAGGCGGCGGAAGTCGCCGGCGGCGCCTGGATCTCGCTCCCGGGAGGGACCCCGTCGGGGAGGAGAGATCCTAGGTGGTGTCTAGGCTCGGGCCGGCCGACCTAGACTCCTCTAATCGACGTAGAGCCGAAGAGAGACGAAGAATTTGGGGATTGGGAGGCTAAACCTAAACTAGACTAGAATTACTCCTAGGATAAAATGCGAATAAAAGTTGTATTGATTCGATTGTTGATGATTACAAATCGGCCGTAGGCCTCTCTTTTTATAGAGGAGGGGGGCTGGACCCTTTACACGACCGGATTCCGAGCTAATTCCGCGGATATAGCTAACAAACATAGCACAAAACTCGGAACCCTAATCTATTCTGCGCGTGCGCGGACCGTCCGGCCCACAGGCGCGGACCGTCCGCACCTCATTTTGGTGCTCAACATATGCCCCCCTGCCTTTTGGTGGAGCTGAGCAAACCAAAAGCAAATAACTCGATGAGATTACATCGGTTCTCTTAGGCATCTTGCCACATACTAGGATGATACTGTTTGAGGAAACGCCATTCAAAGCCTTAGGCAAATCCTTGCCTTGTAATGTTTGTAGCAAATAGGCGTTGCCAGACATCACTTGTTTTACTTTATAAGGACCCTCCCAGCTTGGCGACCATTTCCCGAACTTCCGGTCCTTATTCCTTAGAGGCAGAATAGTCTTCCACACCAGGTCCCCTACTTGAAATGATTTTGCTTTGACCTTCTTGTTGTAGGCCCTGGCTACCATGATCTTGTCCTTTTCTATTGCTCCCAAAGCTATCATCCTCTTGTCGGTCACCTCATCAATATTATCCATCATTGAATTATAATAATCAGTAGCATTTAAATCATTTTGTCTGGCGAACCTGACAGCATTCAAACTTATCTCCACAGGCAACACTGCTTCCGGACCATAGACAAGCTCAAAAGGAGACACTTGAGTAGCCCTATGTTTAGATATCCTATGAGCCCATAAAGCTTCAGACAAAATCTTATGCCAATGTTTAGGATTATCAGATATCTTCTTTTTTATCAAATTAATCAATGTCCTATTACTAGACTCGGCCTGTCCATTGGCCTGAGCATAATATGGAGATGAACTAAGCAGCTTAATTCTGTATAATTCAGCAAATTCACGTACCTCCTTTGACATGAAAGAAGTACCTTGATCTGTAGTTAAGGTCTGGGGAATGCCGAATCTATGAATAATATGCTCAGTTATAAACTCAATTACCTCCTTGTGCGTCATGTTCTTTAGAGCAACGGCTTCAGTCCATTTGGTGAAGTAGTCAGTGGCAACTAACACAAACCGATGCCCCTTTGAGGATGAAGGATGAATTTCTCCAATAAAGTCTAATCCCCATCCTCTGAACGGCCAAGGCTTGATGATAGGATGTAATTCGGCTGCAGAGACTAACTGTAGGTCGCCGAATTTTTGACACACTTGGCAACCCTTGTAGTACTTGAAACAATCAGCTATCATACTAGGCCAATAAAAACCAGACCTTCGCAACAACCACTTCATCTTTGGAGCTGATTGATGAGTACCACAAATTCCTTCATGTACTTCGGCCATGGCTAATATAGCATCATCTGGGCCCAAGCACTTAAGCAGGATATCATTGACTGTTTGGCGGTAAAGTTCATCACTCATCAAAACATACTTGAAAGCTGTTCGCCGAATGTTCTTATCTGTCCTTATATTGGGATTTCGTAGATAATTAAGTATAGGTGTCCTCCAATCACTTGCATCGGCCTCATTGTCGGCCGAATTGATCAAAAGAACATTTCTGGTAACCCCGGACGGTCCGGCGTCATCACGCGGACGGTCCGCGACCTGGGATTTTGGCTTTGCACCGGTTATCAGATTTTCAGTTTTGTGAAACTTTCCTCTCTTTATCCGATAACCTGATGCATCTTGTGCCAAATCGTTAGCTCTATGATTCTCAACTCTAGAGATATGCCGAATACTGAATTCGTCAAAAGAATGAATTATGCTCCAACATTTCTCAAGGTAACTATTTAGAGTACCATCAAAACATTGATATTCTTCTAATACTTGTTGGACAATCAGCTGAGAATCACCAAATACCTTCACATGTTTTACTCCCATACCATTTAAAAGTTCTAAGCCGAATAGGAGGGCCTCATATTCAGCTTGATTATTAGTGCAATAAGTTTTCAATCGGCTAGAGAAGTCAAAGGAGACATTACTTGGTGAAACAAGCACAATGCCAATTCCTTGCCCTTCATTGCAAACCGATCCATCAAAATATAAAGTCCAAGGAGTAATAGTGAGGTATGACATGTCTAGTTCATGAATATCATTAACCCGATGTTCTACAATGAAATCCGCTATGACTTGGCCCTTCATAGATTTCAATGGTTCATAGGCCAAGTCATATTCTACGAGTGCATAAGCCCACTTACCAATTCTACCACTCATAATTGGGTTATGCAACATGTATTTGATCACATCGGCTTGACCAGAAACAGTGCAATGACTAGACAATAAATAACATCTACATTTGGTGCATGCAAAAAACAAGCATAAGCATAACTTTTCAATAAAAGTGTACCTTGTTTCAGCATCCACCAACCTTCGGCTTAGATATGTCACCACATGCTCCTTCCCCTCGGTTTCTTGTGTCAGAACAGCCCCAATGACCTTATCCTCAGCTGCAATGTATAATCGGAATGGTACTCCTGCTCGTGGTGCTTTTAATACGGGAGCCGAAGATAAGTATTTTTTGATGAGATCAAATGCTTCTTGTTGTTCTGCCCCCCAAGCGAATTCGGCATCATTCTTAAGCCGAAGAATAGGGGTGAACGCATCAATCTTCCCGGCTAGGTTAGAAATAAACCTTCGTAAATAATTCACCTTGCCGAGAAACCTCTGTACCTCGACCTTACAGGTCGGAGGTCCCACATTCCGAATAGACTTGATTCGGTCAGGGTCTATTTCTATACCATGTTCATGTATGACAAATCCTAAAAACTTACCAGCCGACACTCCAAAAGCACATTTACGTGGGTTCATTTTCAAACCATACTGACGCATTTTATCAAAGGCTTTGCGCAAATCAGCTATATGAGAACTAAACTCAGCCGATTTGACTACAATATCATCAATGTAAACTTCCACAGTGTTTCCTAACAATTCATGGAAGATCAAATTCATAGCCCTCTGATAAGTAGCACCAGCATTTTTCAGACCAACTGTCATGACAACCCACTCAAATAAACCAATGAAGCCTGGACATATAAAGGCCGTTTTGGACGCATCTTCTTCGGCCATGAAAATCTGATTATATCCGGCATTACCATCAAGAAAGCTAATAATTCTATTTCCTGATGCATTATTGATTAATGTGTCGGCTATGGGCATAGGATATTCGTCTTTAGGAGTTGCTCTATTTAAATTGCGAAAATCAATGCATACTCTAAGTTTACCTGACTCCTTCTTCTCCACCGGCACAATATTGGAGACCCATTCTGCGTATCTGTAAGGTCTGATAAAATCAGCTTCTAGCAGCCGGTGGATTTTGTCCTTGATACGTGGGATAAGATCTGGACGAAATGTTCTAGCTCTTTGCTTGAAAGGTCTGAAACCAGATTTAATAGGCAGCCGATGCTCTACGATCTCTCGGCTTAATCCAGGCATTTCAGTATAATTCCAAGCAAAGCAATCTGAATATTCCTTCAATAGACCGATCATCTCATCTCTAGGATCGGTCTCCAGGGTCTTATTTACAAAGGTCGGCTTTGGAGTTTTACCATCTCCTATGTCAATCTCCTCCAAAGGATCGGCCGATGTAAACCCCTGTCCTAGTTTATCAAGATCTCTGAATTCCTCTATTATGTTTCCCACAGAGGAATTAGAAGATTTTTGTGTGACGGCGGACTCTCCGGTCTCGGGGACCGGATCATCCGTAATATTGTCCTTTTGCTGTGATGTATGTTCGGTCTTAAAGTCCGAACCCTTTTGTGAAAGACCAGACCATCCGGCCTTGGAAGCCGAACTGTCCGTGGCCAGAGACTCATGAGTTTTGTGTGTATTCATCATTTAAACTTTATTTAGGATTTAGCCGATTCTCCATCGGCTCTAGCATTACAGGAATGAAACCTTTCTTATCTATACTTATGAATTGGTAATCAGAAAAATCTACTCCTGTGAGACATGTAGCAGTCTCATAAGTCCAGAGTACAGGGGCATCGGCCACAGCGATGCAGGCCGATACATCAGCATGTACTTGTTCTATGTCATCGCCTACCCATTGTATTAGCATTTGATGTAATGTAGAAGGTATACATTGATTGGCGTGAATCCAATCTCTGCCTAGAATTAAACTGTAATTTCCTTCTACATCAGCGACGAAGAATGCAGCAGCAAGGGTCTTAGTCCCGATGGTTAATTCAACGGACGTGACTCCCCTGGCTTTGATCGAACTATCAGTTCCAACACCGCTGAGGGTCATGTTGGTCTTGACAAGTTCGTCATCTTGTTTTCCTAATTTTCTGTATAATGAATAAGGCATTAGATTTACAGCCGCCCCTCCGTCTACCAACATCTTAGCAATCGGTATCCCATCAATGTGACCGCGCACGAAGAGCGGCTTTAAATGAGTTACCGATTCCTTTGGTTTAGTAAAGGCGGCTTCTTTAGGACCAAAATCAAACTGGGCAACAACAGGTTCATCGTCGCCGATGATAGTACAATCGGCAGAAAATGTAATAATATTTACATCCATACCTGGGCGTTCTGGAGAAGCCTCATAGTCGACCAGGTCTTCTCCCAGCAGGTCGTCCTCTTCCATTGATGTTGTCGTGTCGTTGGAGGCTTCCTGGTGAACGGCGGACGGTCCGCGTGCGGGGGCCGGACGGTCCGCGCTTGGTGCAGGTTGTCCAGAGACTTCCTGGTGAACGGCGGACGGTCCGCGCGCAGAGGCCGGACGGTCCGCGCCTGGTGCAGATTGACTTTCTATTTCTGTGGCCGTTTGTTTTTTTCTCAACGGCCTTCGGTCTCCATTTCTTTTGCGGTGGCGGGTATAGTGGATGTGTGTCATTAAATGTCTTTTCCGCCTCCTTCTCCTGGCTCTCCTTTGCTCTTAGGCGTTGTAATTTTCTCTTTTGGGATCGTGTCAATCCCGCTGGACACCATCGAGGCATGGAGTATTTTGGATCAGCTGTTTTGATGGTAGCCGTATCCTTTTCGATCGTGTTGGCCGATTCGCCGAAAATCATCGGCCCTTTATTACCTTCTTGTATGACAACATCTGCAGTGCCTATTTTGATGATGTCCTTTTTTATTGTTTTTTGAGTTGCTGCAGGCATATGCCCCCCTGCCGGATTGGTCGGCCTGGAAGGCCGAGTAGTCCGGCAATCCTGTTGGGTTTGTGCCTGGTGACCGGATTGAGCAGTGCTCAATCGGTCTTGTACTGGTGGCGTCAACCTGTCAAAAACAGATGTTTGGGGTGCCCCCCAGGCGGGGTACTATGGCATCCCAAATGGATATGGTGGCATGCCCCACATTTGAGGCGGAGGTAAATATGCGTATGGATATGGCATAGGTGGATATGGAGGTGGAGGTGTCCATGTTGGCATGTTAGGTCTCAATTGTACAATAGGACCTTTCATTTCATCCGATTGGTGAGGTGATCCAATCGGCCTGACCTGACGTTGCTCATGAATGGGTGAGCGGGGTCGCTTTGGTGGCCGGTCACTAGGGCCGGCCTTCTTTTTCACGTATTTAGACAACAATTGATCGAAAGTCGGGCCAGGCTTGATCAGCCGACCAGCTGCTTTAAATGTATTGGTTTTCCACGTACCTATCTCGGGTCGTCGTGGTTTGAAGGTACGTGGTCGCTGGGGGTCCTGAGCACGGCCGGACCGTCTGCCAGAGTCCTCCGGACCGTCCGGCGAAGCGTCGGACCGTCCGCGTCTGGACGGCGGACTGTCCGTGATGCGCAGCACGGGTTCCTGCAACTGTCTTCCCGTCTGCGCTTGCCCCCCAATGCTAGAGGCTGTGATGGTCACCTTCAGGGTCTCCCCTCCATCGGGAGTCTTCTCGGCAACCACTTTCCTGCAAGAGGCTTTACAATCCCCATCGGCCTTTTTAGCATTGCCGATGATTGTTTCCTTGCCTTTGCCTTTATCAGCTGTATTTGGCCGAATCAGGACTTTCTTGCCCTCGAAGTCAATCATGTTCATCGGAAAGGGCTCTGTATCCACCTGCATTTCCTGAAATTTCAATCGTCCTTCGTTAATGGCCGATTGAATATGTCGCCGAAATACATTACAATCATTAGTGGCATGAGAAAATGAGTTATGCCACTTGCAATATGCACGACGTTTTAGCTCGTCGGCGGATGGAACAGTGTGATTTATTTTAATGTTGCCATTCTTAAGTAATTCATCAAATATTCTATCACACCTACCAACATTAAATGTAAACTTAACCTCCTCTTGCCGTTTCTTTTGAACCGGCTGTAAGGAGGCACAAGCCGAAGATTTGGCCTGCTTTGGCCAAACCATTTCAGCAGCATACACCTCTGTTGATTCGTCTTCTGAGCTACTTTGGTCGCATTCTACTACATGTACGTTGTGACGAATTGTTTTAGCAGTTTCTTTGCTTCGGCTTTCACAAGCCAAAGCTCTCTGGTGTAATTGTGCTAGTGTAAAGAATTGGATGCCTTCTAATCTTTCTTTTAAATAATATCGCAGACCATTAAAGGCTAATCCTACTAGCTGTTTCTCTGCTAAATGAATTTGAAAGCATCGGTTTCTCGTATCTCGGAATCTCCGGATGTAATCATTAACCGATTCATCTTTTGTCTGTCGCAACGACACTAAATCTACCAAATCCAACTCATAGTCACCGGAGAAAAAATGATCATGAAATTTTTGTTCTAGATCCCCCCATGATGAAATGGAATTAGGAGGTAAAGTGGCATACCATGCAAACGCGGTTCCTGTTAGCGATAATGAAAATAAACGTACGCGAAATGCCTCTGTGTCGGCCAATTCTCCCAATTGTGCTAAGAACTGGCCTATATGTTCGCGTGTGTTTTTCCCTTGATCACCCGAAAATTTTGCGAATTCGGGTATCCTGGTTCCCTGTGGGTATGAGTGGTGATCAAATCGGCTGTCATAAGGTTTCCGATATGATTGCCCCCCAGGGACCATGCTTACTCCGAGCTTATCTCGGAACGCTCCGGCTATCTCTTCCCTTACTATATCAATGGCAGCCGGTGCAAGACCACCGGCTCTCTGGTCAAACATAGGTGGGGTTGGCTGGATATTAGCATGCTGTCTTTCCCCCCATTGGTTTGAGTTACGTGGTGCATTTTCATTTGCCCTATATGGGTCATAGGTTTGATCGTTTCTTTCCGGCCTCCTGGGTGGGGCCGGAAAGCTTTCCTGGGCTCTGGACCTTGAATTAATGGGTTGATGCATTGTATAGTGCGATGGGAAGTGCTGCTGGGACGGGTGAGGATTCCGGTAACAATCCTCCTCAAAAAGGTCATGTGCGGACTGCCCGGACATTGGCCCGGACCGTCCGTGATTATGTGCGGACCGTCCGTTGTTGTACGCGGACGGTCCGACTGGGTAGTTTAGGTTCTGTGCCGTGTGTGGTGGCTCGGGCGCATATCTAGGTAACTCATTAAAAATAGGCCCGACTGTTGCTGTCCCGGACGGTCCGCGCTCACGTGCGGACGGTCCGGGCATGTGCAGATCGGCTGGTTTGCTGCCGATTTGTGGTTGCTTAGGGTATGTGTCCATCGGCATCCCATAAAGGGGTTGTGACTGGTCGTGACAACCTGTAGCCGATGTGTTACACGCGTTATCTCCTAACTCAACCTCGTGCGAAGGAAAATTTGCGGTACTAGATTTATCAAATGCACGTACTAGTCTCTTAAGATCGCTTTGCATACCCCGTATGATGTTCTGCATTTGTTCACGCTGATCTTCTACATAATTTCTAAGAGATTGCAGATCGTTGGTATTACTTACATTGGGGATATCTGGCGTGGGTTGGAGCGAAGCCGGATCCGTCGCCCGATGTCGGACGACCTTGTTGTTCCTGTCCACTTTGAAGTTGGCCAAGAACTTTGCTTTCGCCTCCTGGATCATCCGCTCCTGGTGCTCCTCAAACTGGAGCTGCTCGTCAGCCGGCAAGGTTTCCCAAGTCGGCTCTATGATGTTGCTTGGAGAAATATCAGAGCTATCCCTTGAACCGGCCATTGAGGGCCGATTTGATAAGCTTAGATATGTCGTCCCAGCGGAGTCGCCAAAAAGTATGTTGACGCCTTTTCGGAGCGCCAAATACTCAAGAAGAACCGGCGGCGGTGCTCTCTACACAGGGGCGGACGGTCCGCGCGCGGGGCCGGACGGTCCGCGGCCTGGTGCGAGGCGCGGTGGTACTCTCTGCGCAGGGGCGGACTGTCCGCGGCCTGGGGCCGGACGGTCCGCGGCCTGGTGCGCGGCTAGGGCTTCTCTGCCTGACGGCCGGACGGTCCGCGCCCTGGGGCCGGACGGTCCGCGCGTACGCAGAGGCGGCGGAAGTCGCCGGCGGCGCCTGGATCTCGCTCCCGGGAGGGACCCCGTCGGGGAGGAGAGATCCTAGGTGGTGTCTAGGCTCGGGCCGGCCGACCTAGACTCCTCTAATCGACGTAGAGCCGAAGAGAGACGAAGAATTTGGGGATTGGGAGGCTAAACCTAAACTAGACTAGAATTACTCCTAGGATAAAATGCGAATAAAAGTTGTATTTATTCGATTGTTGATGATTACAAATCGGCCGTAGGCCTCTCTTTTTATAGAGGAGGGGGGCTGGACCCTTTACACGACCGGATTCCGAGCTAATTCCGCGGATATAGCTAACAAACATAGCACAAAACTCGGAACTCTAATCTATTCTGCGCGTGCGCGGACCGTCCGGCCCACAGGCGCGGACCGTCCGGACCGCGGACCGTCCGGCCTCAGGGCCGGACCGTCCGCACCTCATTTTGGTGCTCAACACTGACCTACCTCCCATCTCCTAGCCACACAACGTCATGACGAATTCTTACCACTGGATTGTACCTGATGCTGTAACCCACGTGCTGAGAGGTCGAGAGCAAAACAGGGTCCATCAGAGTACTATAATCGCAGGAAGAGTAAATCGCAAACCGAACAACTGGCCAAACCAAACTCGGCTCACGCGTGTGCTGTCCACATGCTGGAGATTTTCGTCGAACACACGATGCACGAAGCGCGGCATCGACAACGAGCGGATTTTGCGACATCGTGCAGGGACTGCGCAGATCTGACGAGCGGCTGAACATTCTATCGAGCAGGTAGCTTGCGCAGTGGCTGGGCTTTTGCTGCTAGGACAGGATGGAGGGGCTCGGCGCCAGGGGAAAACAGAGGCGAACACCAGGGAGATGCAGTGTCAGGCACTAAAGGGGTTTCAGCCGGCGATCAGCACGACGGCCACCAGAGCACGCGCGGCTAGAACACGACGGCGGAGCAGGGCGCGACCAGACAGGAGACGATGGCGAGCGTTGGGGAGACAGAGAGATGGGCGCGCCGGGCGAGCTTCAGTCTAAGAACCGACGAGCAGGAAGCCGCGCGAGCACGGGAGCTCGGGATGCAGAGTACCATGGCGGACAACCTCCATGGCGAGCTGAGCGAAGGCACAGGGGCGAGCGGCCGGCCGGCGAGCTCGGCTAGGGAGGGGAAGCAGGGGCGCGGCCCGCGCGAGCAGAGGAAGACGGGATTCGACGGCATCGTGGGGAAGAGCCGCTCGGCAGAGAGGAGCACGCCATGAGAGCCGCGCGGCGAGCTGCAGTGCAGCAGGGAGCCGCGGCGAGCGCAGGGAGATGGGAAGAAAGGTAGAGCGCGCAGTAACATGGGAAGGAAGAGTACCGCGCGCACAGGGAGCTTGGGACCGAGCAGCAGGCAGGAGAGGCCGACGCAGAGAGATGGAGAGGAGGCCGAGCAAAGCCTGGGCGAGGATGGCTGCTTCTGCTGCGCCAGAACTGATGCTCCGTGTGGGCACGAGCGCAGCAGCGAGGAAGATGAAGACGGCGGCAGGATAAGGCCGACGGGTGATGAGATTTTTGAAGAGGGAAGCGGTGACGGCACAGCAGAAAGAAAATCTAGAGATGGAAGCGACGCTTGGTGACGAGCCGTGAGGAGTGTACGTGGAAACGGATTAGGGATAGCTCTGTGCTTGCATCAAGTACGATGGGGAATATCAGGTGAAGCGATAGAGATCGAGCAGGCTCTGGATATGGATGAGAGGTTACGTAAGGATGGCCGTAGATGAGATAAGGCCGATCCTAGAAGATGATTTGAAAAAAAATCTTCTTTCTCTTTTTTTAATAAAATCAAAATATAGATATTTTGAGGTTCTGACATTAAGATCTAAAAGATGTATAAAAGGTAGAACCAGAACAAGATAGACAATAATATTTAGACAGGATTTGATGAATACTTCGGAGTCAGATTAATTCGTATCCATTATTTCTATTTGAAGAAAATTAGATCGAGACAAGAAACGCACGGACCGGATCAAATTAATTTCGGCTTCGACAAATTTAGACTGCGCTTGATTTAATTTAGGACAGATAAACGAATAAATTTCAATTATAAATCCTCGAATGAGCTGTCTCGGTTGACAAGTGGGAACAAAATTATTTGCACCGAAAACCTTAGTCGTCGAGTTCGAATTAATTTGCCCAGGATAAAAATCATCCGAGTGAGTCGAGCTTCCGAATTCGTATTCGCGAGCGACGAATTTTAAATAATCACCGGACGCACCGATTTTCAGAACAAATATGTTCCGAACAGCAAGAAAATTCAGGAAGAGCCCGGACAGATAAAAATAATAACGATGTCGCACTCGCGACAAACGAAACAGATGCGATATTAAAATCGCGATAGGCAAAAATAATTAGACCTTAGTGCCCGTCTTATTTACTGATATCACGTGCTTAAATCCGTACTCGTTGTCGAGCAGAATATAAACACCTGGGGTGTTACAGCCCTCCCCCCTTAAAAGAATCTCGTCCCGAGATTCGGAGCGAAAGACTTTCAAGAGTAGAGAAGCATGTAACCCATGTACATATCAGCGATATTATAAGGCAGTTCTGAGCGAAGGCAAGTGTCTCAGGATGTTGTTTCTCTAGTGGACATAACATGTATCGCCTTAAGCTAATTTGGAGATTTCCAACAATAGAGATGATCTCTGCCAGGTGAACACATAAGGTTCCATGTGTGCAGTTTGCTTTTTCTGATGACACTGTACTATCTGAGTCTGTTGAGCAAGCGGTAGATATACGACTTTACCCAAACAGAATCAGTTGCAACCTCTTAGGTAAAACACAAAGAAAGAGGTTTACCAACAAGTGGTTACGATAAGTTCATAGCACAGGGGACAGGGGTGGATGTCGAATACTGTCGCGGTTAACATATGGCTAACCCGAGAATTCAAGTCCACGAAAGATGGTATAGATTCGAGAGAATCACCAGCGGAGGGATCTATAGATACGGACTTTACAACCAGTCCATTTTATCCAGCACTGATCATGGCTCGACTTGATCACACATGCTGGAAAAGCATACGAGAGACATTCAAGGCATGACTAGAGCGATAATTAGGTGGTTATCGACCGACTTAATCTTGATTTTTGAAAGTACTTCCTTAAGATGGGTTGAACCAAGATGAGCCCAGGCAAATCGATAAAACGATCTCTAAACTCAACCTTTGTTCACAAAGCAGTTACAAGTTAGTAAAACCAACTTGTTGAACTACTTTTGACATTGAGCAAGTCCTCTCAGTACCATCGGTAAGCCAACGGTCGAGAGCTCACATTTGCAAGCAAAAGGTCATGCATTTGGGTAGAAATCCATTTGGTCAGGTTGTTCATCCGTTTCTTCATGCGAGATGAACTACCCACTTAGTTAGGAAATACATGGATTAAATAGGAGAGCGAATGAATAAACTCCTGCATCTCAACAGCAGGGAAAATCCAATCTCCATTTTGAGAGCTAATCAGTTGTCTCTCGACACTAAAAAGCTCCAAGGCTTCACCTTTACACAAAGGACGTAAAGGGAACTTGCATGAGTAGTCACTACCAAGATCAAAAGAAATAAGACCACACATGAAAGTGGTATGCCCTTTTGATCCACCGGAGATGACAGATGTTGCTTGACCACTTCACAAACAACATAGAAATTGTTTCAAGGAGGAGGTCTATGAAAGATAACATATTGATATAATCTCATAATGGATTATGACTACTAACTGTGATACTAGCGTGTGCCGAGTAGCGCAACCATGTGCGCACACACAGAAGGCCCTCGGTTTCGTCACGGCACCACAGGTTTTAGTCATAACACCATTATCAGACATAACCAATAAGAAATCTCACGCGACACAATTGAATTGGGCAAGGGTGACAATGTACAAAGAGACTCTACCTGTCAAAATGGCTACAAGTAGAGAGCCAATAGATCATGGCCCGATGAAATGAATAAGGCACGGCCATAACCAAAAATAAATTGAGGAGGGAGTACGATGGGAGACTGTTAATTCAGCCCCAAGCATATTTCTGTGCCCATCATAGAGATCACAAGGTCAAGGATTAAATTGGTATGCCTTCGATAGGTATGGGGAAACCAAAGGCATCAAATACAAGAAAATGGTCCGACATGTCTTTCCTAGGTTAGGTTGATAAAGTAACATGGCGGTCCTTAAAAACAGGCAAACTGGATAAGGTACATCAGCTTGCACCAACCGAACAAGGACATGGTTTAGGATGGAGACATGACTCGAAATTTTTGTTTTAAGCTGGGTACACTTTAGGTCCAACAAAGAAATTATCTAGGCATTTATTTTTATGTGTTTGGTCCTGAAGTGATAACGGAAAAATTTAAGTTTTGGGTCATGGTTCACTAAATAAGAACATGGCCTAATTCTGGGTTTAGGCAAACAAGTCACTAACCTTCTATCGACACATCAAGCACAAAAGCAAACACCATATAAGACCTTAATAGATTACCTAAAGAATGGAGGACACCTATTTCATCGAAGTTCATAATTCAGCCTTACACCACATTATCTACAATCAATGGTTACTAGAATAAAGATGAGAGAAGCATTTTGGGTGTATAGGTGGCAAACATGATGCAACAATTAGGATGCATGCTCGTCCTATACGTCCTCACTGATTTTGCCAACATACTGTGGCAGTAGCGTTCTATCTCGGTGGCATACTTACGACTCTCACAGTATTTTGCTAGTCGTCAGCTACACATACGTTTTCGAGGTTAGTGTACCTGCAGAAAAATCCATCACAGCCCAATTCCCAATGATGCAAGTCACACATAACAGTTTATCACAATTTATACTCCATATATTGCTATATGGAGGCCAGCTCTTCATTAAGCGCCGAGCCACACATAGGCGCCGTTGCCACACTTTAACCATAGGGCAACTCATTATGGTAACTCACCTTCTTACCTGAGCGTAGGTGCATCGTTACAAGTACATTACACTTCTCAGTATTCTCATGTCTGTATACCCATACACATCCATGGGGTACTGAATTCTCGGAAAAGTAAATACTCCACATCGTAGCCTTCATATATACATATGTGGAACATGTATATAATCAAGCGCCACAATTAAGCACTCCCCTAGACCGACGTTTGTTCGGTCATGCTCTCACATCTCACCTTACCTTGAGCGTCGATCCATTCAAAACTGAATGGCCTCAAAAATAACAATACACATGTATGCAATACCCCCAGTTGTGGGTTAGTGGTTTTTAAATAAGCCACCTGATAGTCCTTAACTTAGGGCTTAATAGAGGATGTCGCTAGCATTATAGTTTTTCAAAACTATTTTTCAAAGCCAAACAATGTGTTTAGTTGAAAATAGGTTTTTCGAAACCAAAACTTTTGTTTTGAAAAGTCGTATGTGACCGTATATACTTAATCCTGCTCCGATACCAGCTGTGGCAGAACCTCCCAAGTTATTGGGCCCACATGCACCTGCCCTTGTCTCAAAGACCTCAGACGGCTATGCATATGCACCAGATAACTTAACAGGATCTGTCCGAGTGTCCCAGGGACCCCGGATAAACCACGAACAACCAGGATCACAAGATTAAGTAAACACAAATCACACACCAACATTTTGCAGCGGAAATCTTTTTACCAAATTTTACAAGTTACATCAAGTTTTACATTATATTTATCGGAGTGGTTACAGAAGTGGTTCAAAGAAATAACTTTAAACTATTATAAATTATTTATAGTTTTAAAATATATGCTAGCTCAAGTGAACATCCTCAATAAGAAGTATAGAAGAGTTACTTAGACTTATAAGAAGGCCGAGCCCACCGGCACTTAACACCATCAACAATAGCACAAAGTTAGAACCTGAAAAACAACAGGGAATAAAACACTGAGTACGGAATTACTCAGCAAGACTTACCCGACTAAAGAAAAGACTCTCAAGGGTATGCTGGCTAGAGGGATTCAAGGTATGGCTTATCAAGAATCAAAGACTCATTTGCAGAAAAGCTTACTAGAAGTGGGTCCTTAAGCCAAAATTTTACATCATAAGTTAAGTACTTTTTCTGAATCTAGATTTGCCTAATGTAGAGCATTCACTTGTCCTACACTAGCTTTCTTTTAAAATCCAACCTTTGTTTCGCTTGTTATCTACGATGAGGGTCGAAGATCCAGTCTTCATATCCGAGAAGTTCGGCGATCTGAATCGATTAATACCCAGCTGGGGATCTCCAACCACACGACATATGCTTCTCTTAACTCTTTTGCACATGTCTACCATTCCCACGGATCCTCCACCACATGAACAGGTCCGCGCCACCCGAGAGCACACCACCCCTTTTAGGCGGTCCTTTGTCAGGAGGGTACGTGCCACTCTCGCCATCTCTCCACTCCCAGTGCGCGATTGTCTTTTCATGTTTGGAATAGCCGGGTTCAAGCTTACCCATGACGAGGTATGTGGCCAGATAAAGGGTCCTAGATCAGCAGGCCAACAATCGGTACGGTCCTTAAACGACTCAGACGAAGACACTACATCGAGACTCCTTTCTCGTGCAAGTCACCCGCCCGGTCTCAGCTTTATAATTTAAACCCAAAGTTTGGTACCTGGCAGAGGTACATCTTTTCCGATGTTGAATCCATCATGGCCATGATGGATCCACCATCAAGTTTTTATTTTTGAAAACATCCCATCCCACTTGAAGCATCACCTTTTGTTTTAAAACAAAACATTTTGTTTTTCTAGAGAAAGGCTAAGCATCAAAAAATTCTTTTCAAAACGGGTATCAAGGAAGGGTAATCAATTTTCAAGGAAGAAAATGCATCAACGGTTTAACACACAACTCCTATCACCTAATGCATCAACCAAGGTGATAAAGATTTTAAAACACAAGGAGGTGGCGAATGCACCGGGGCTTGCCTGGAATAAACACTAGGTTAGTGTTTGTTAGATGGCGTCCACTTGACGATCATCCTTTGTCTTGGCACTCTTTCAGAGTATCCATCTTCAGGTTCGTTCATCAGCATCATCTTGTGGAGAAGCTCACGCGCAACGACATCTTGTGGTCGACTTCGCTTTGGTTCTCCACATCACGTAGTCAATAAACGTACCTAGATGATTTGCATAATGCACATGAATGCATATAAGGAAGAATAACACAAGATATTACGATGCTACGCAAAAGAGGAATAACCCACTTAATGACAAGGCATTGCGGACACTAATTATCGATATATTGTTACTTACGACAATCATGCTCTTACAATCTAACTAGATATGATTTAAACTAATCTCACAAGATATTATGATTAATATCCGCATGTGGAGTCATTTTTGTTTCTAGCTTTTTATTAACTCCCTAAACCGTGTGTCTTAATTAACTTGAATTACAGCCTTAACTAAATATTCGAGGTAGCAATCAACATCCATTCCAATTATGAAAGTGACCAACACAGACAGCATATTATACCTAGTTTAAAGAGCACACTAACGACTTATAACTTTAACTTTACCATTCTTGGACACCTAATACTTATAAAATTTGATAGAAGAACTTTCATTAACTTTCTAAACTAATTTTCCGGTTAACCTGTGTATCATATATATTAATAAAACTTCCCATTTTTAACACCTATAATCCCGCAAGCACTGGGACCTATTGAGACATCTTTCACTACACGACATCGACCAAATCACCGTAAACGACTCGGGCATCCTAATAAATATTATACCTACCACCACGACACATATATACTAAGGCAATAGGACCGATATAATTAGTATATCTAACAATTCCCTTCATCGAACTAATAACAGAAATAGCAATCCGACTCACTGCAAAATCATCACGATTAATATACCTAGTCAGACCATTCATCAATCCACTAACATGATTAACAAATTGGCTTACCCTGACTAATTCGACGAGATAGTCGGAAGCACGATGACTCCCATACGACGAAGAAGACGGGGTAGCCACCCCCGAATCAGGCTTCTTGTCGAGCATCAGACGAGTGTCGTACGAGCCTTGCTGTTACACCATCGGATCTGCCCGAAGACTGACCTACCTCCCATCTCCTAGCCACACGACGTCATGACGAATTCTTACCACTGGATCGTACCTGATGCTGTAACCCACGTGCTGAGAGGTCGAGAGCAAAACAGGGTCCATCAGAGTACTATAATCGCAGGAAGAGTAAATCGCAAACCGAACAACTGGCCAAACCAAACTCGGCTCACGCGTGTGCTGTCCACATGCTGGAGATTTTCGTCGAACACACGATGCACGAAGCGCGGCATCGACAACGAGCGGATTTTGCGACATCGTGCAGGGACTGCGCAGATCTGACGAGCGGCTGAACATTCTATCGAGCAGGTAGCTTGCGCAGTGGCTGGGCTTTTGCTGCTAGGACAGGGTGGAGGGGCTCGGCGCCAGGGGAAAACAGAGGCGAACACCAGGGAGATGCAGTGTCAGGCACTAAAGGGGTTTCAGCCGGCGATCAGCACGACGGCCACCAGAGCACGCGCGGCTAGAACACGACGGCGGAGCAGGGCGCGACCAGACAGGAGACGATGGCGAGCGTTGGGGAGACAGAGAGATGGGCGCGCCGGGCGAGCTTCAGTCTAAGCACCGACGAGCAGGAAGCCGCGCGAGCACGGGAGCTCGGGATGCAGAGTACCATGGCGGACAACCTCCATGGCGAGCTGAGCGAAGGCACAGGGGCGAGCGGCCGGCCGGCGAGCTCGGCTAAGGAGGGGAAGCAGGGGCGCGGCCCGCGCGAGCAGAGGAAGACGGGATTCGACGGCATCGTGGGGAAGAGCCGCTCGGCAGAGAGGAGCACGCCATGAGAGCCGCGCGGCGAGCTGCAGTGCAGCAGGGAGCCGCGGCGAGCGCAGGGAGATGGGAAGAAAGGTAGAGCGCGCAGTAACATGGGAAGGAAGAGTACCGCGCGCACAGGGAGCTTGGGACCGAGCAGCAGGCAGGAGAGGCCGACGCAGAGAGATGGAGAGGAGGCCGAGCAAAGCCTGGGCGAGGATGGCTGCTTCTGCTGCGCCAGAACTGATGCTCCGTGTGGGCACGAGCGCAGCAGCGAGGAAGATGAAGACGGCGGCAGGATAAGGCCGACGGGTGATGAGATTTTTGAAGAGGGAAGCGGTGACGGCACAGCAGAAAGAAAATCTAGAGATGGAAGCGACGCTTGGTGACGAGCCGTGAGGAGTGTACGTGGAAACGGATTAGGGATAGCTCTGTGCTTGCATCAAGTACGATGGGGAATATCAGGTGAAGCGATAGAGATCGAGCAGGCTCTGGATATGGATGAGAGGTTACGTAAGGATGGCCGTAGATGAGATAAGGCCGATCCTAGAAGATGATTTGAAAAAAATCTTCTTTCTCTTTTTTTTAATAAAATCAAAATATAGATATTTTGAGGTTCTGACATTAAGATCTAAAAGATGTATAAAAGGTAAAACCAGAACAAGATAGACAATAATATTTAGACAGGATTTGATGAATACTTCGGAGTCAGATTAATTCGTATCCATTATTTCTATTTGAAGAAAATTAGATCGAGACAAGAAACGCACGGACCGGATCAAATTAATTTCGGCTTCGACAAATTTAGACTGCGCTTGATTTAATTTAGGACAGATAATTTACTAGACGAATAAATTTCAATTATAAATCCTCGGATGAGCTGTCTCGGTTGACAAGTGGGAACAAAATTATTTGCACCGAAAACCTTAGTCGTCGAGTTCGAATTAATTTGCCCGGGATAAAAATCATCCGAGTGAGTCGAGCTTCCGAATTCGTATTCGCGAGCGACGAATTTTAAATAATCACCGGACGCACCGATTTTCAGAACAAATATGTTCCGAACAGCAAGAAAATTCAGGAAGAGCCCGGACAGATAAAAATAATAACGATGTCGCACTCGCGACAAACGAAACAGATGCGATATTAAAATCGCGATAGGCAAAAATAATTAGACCTTAGTGTCCGTCTTATTTACTGATATCACGTGCTTAAATCCGTACTCGTTGTCGAGCAGAATATAAACACCTGGGGTGTTACACTACCAAGTATAGCTGACCCTCTAACACACCCTTAAATAATATTGAATCATCACTTTTTCTAAAGACAGTGACACCTACATCAGTAAAAAGACAGTTGTAGCCCATTTGACATAATTGCGAAACAGAAAGCAAATTGTAATCTAAGGAATCTACAAGAAAAACATTGGAAATTGAATGGTCAGGAGATATAGCAATTTTACCCAATCCTTTGACCAAACCTTGATTTCCATCCCCGAATGTGATAGCTCGTTGGGGATCTTGGTTTTTCTCGTAGGAGGAGAACATCTTCTTCTCCCCTGTCATGTGGTTTGTGCACCCGCTATCGATGGTCCAACTTGAGCCCCCGGATGCATAAACCTACAAAACAATTTTAGTTCTTGACTTTAGGTACCCAAATAGTTTTGGGTCCTTTGGCATTAGACACAAGAACTTTGGGTACCCAAACACAAGTCTTTGATCCCTTGTGCTTGCCCCCAACATACTTGGCAACTACCTTGCCGGATTTGTTAGTCAAAACATAAGATGCATCAAAAGTTTTAAATGAAATGTCATGATCATTTGATGCACTAGGAGTTTTCTTCTTAGGCAACTTAGCACGGGTTGGTTGCCTAGAACTAGATGTCTCACCCTTATACATAAAAGCATGGTTAGGGCCAGAGTGAGACCTCCTAGAGTGAATTCTCCTAATCTTGCTCTCAGGATAGCGTGAGGGTACAAAATGTAACCCTCGTTATCCTGAGGCATGGGAGCCTTGCCCTTAACAAAATTAGACAATTTCTTAGGAGGGGCATTAAGTTTGACATTGTCCCCCTTTTGGAAGCCAATGCCATCCTTAATGCCAGGGCGTCTCCCACTATAAAGCATACTACGAGCAAATTTAAATTTTTCATTTTCAAGTTCATGCTCGGCAATTTTAGCATCTAATTTTGCTATATGATCATTTTGTTGTTTAATTAAAGCCATGTGATCATGAATAGCATTAATATCAATATCTCTACATCTAGTACAAATAGAAGTGTGCTCAACGGTAGATGTAGATGGTTTGCAAGATTTTAATTCTACAACCTTAGCATGCAATATATCATTTTTACTTCTAAGGTCGGAAATGGTAGCATTGCAAACATCAAAATCTTTAGCCTTAGCAAGCAATTTTTCATTTTCATCTCTAAGGCTAGCCAGAGAAATGTTCAATTCTTCAATCTTAGCAAGCAAATCATCATTATCATTTCTAGGATTGGGAATTGAAACATTACAAACATTTGAACCAACCTTAGCTAACAAATTAGCATTTTCATTCCTAAGGTTGTCAATAGTCTCATGGCAAGTGCTTAGCTCACTAGATAATTTTTCGCACTTTTCTACTTCTAGAGCATAAGCATTTTTAACCTTAACATGCTTCTTGTTTTCTTTAATAAGGAAGTCCTCTTGGGAGTCCAAGAGATCATCCTTTTCATGGATAGCGCTAATCAATTCATTTAATTTCTCTTTTTGTTGCATGTTTAAGTTGGCAAAAAGGGTACGTAAATTATCTTCCTCATCACTAACATTATCATCGCTAGAGGACTCATATCTAGTGGAGGATTTGGATTTAACCTTCTTCTTTTTGCCGTCCTTTGCCATGAGGCACTTGTGGCCGACGTTGGGGAAGAGAAGTCCCTTGGTGACGGCGATGTTGGCGGCGTCCTCGTCGTCGGAGGAGTCGCTAGAGCTTTCGTCGGAGTCCCACTCGCGACAAACATGGGCATTGCCGCCCTTCTTCTTGTAGTACCTCTTCTTCTCCTTTCTTCTCCCCTTCTTGTCGTCGTCCCTGTCACTGTCACTAGATATAGGACATTTTGCAATAAAATGACCGGGCTTACCACACTTGTAGCAAACCTTCTTGGAGCGGGGCTTGTAATCTTTCCCCCTCCTTTGCTTGAGGATTTGGCGGAAGCTTTTGATGACTAGCGCCGTTTCCTCGTTGTCGAGCTTGGAGGCGTCGATGGGTGTTCTACTCGGTGTAGACTCCTCCTTCTTCTCCTCCGTCGCCTTAAATGCGACTGGTTGCGCTTCGGACGTGGAGGGACCATCAAGCTCGTTGATCTTCCATGAGCCCTTGATCATAAACTCAAAGCTCACAAAATTTCTGATTACTTCCTCGGGAGTCATTACTGTATATCTAGGATTACCACAACTTAATTGTACTTGAGTAGGGTTAAGGAAAATGAGTGATCTTAGAATAACCTTAACCACCTCGTGGTCATCCCATTTCTTGCTCCCGAGGTTGCGCACTTGATTCACCAAGGTTTTGAGCCGGTTGTACATATCTTGAGGCTCCTCCCCTTGGCGAAGACGGAAGCGACCGAGCTCCCCCTCGATCATCTCCCGCTTGGTGATCTTGGTTAGTTCATCACCCTCGTGCGCGATCTTGAGCACGTCCCAAACTTCCTTGGCGCTTTTTAGTCCTTGCACCTTGTTGTACTCCTCCCTACTTAGAGAGGCGAGGAGTATGGTTGTAGCTTGGGAGTTGAAGTGCTCGATTTGGGCCACTTCATCCACATCATAGTCTTCATCCCCTACGGATGGTACCTGTACACCAAACTCAACAACATCCCATATACTTTTGTGGAGTGAGGTTAGATGAAATCGCATTAAATCACTCCACCTAGCATAATCTTCACCATCAAAAGTTGGTGGTTTGCCTAATGGGACGAAAAGTAAAGGTGTATGTTTAGGAATGCGAGGGTAGCGTAGGGGGATCTTACTAAACTTCTTGCGCTCATGGCGCTTAGAAGTTACGGAGGGCGCGCCGGAGCTGGAGGTGGAAGGTGATGAAGTGTCGGTCTCGTAGTAGACCACCTTCCTCATCTTCTTTATCTTGTCGCCGCTCCGATGTGACTTGTGGGAAGAAGCTTTCTTCTCCTTCCCCTTTCCCTTCTTGCGGGACTCTTCCGATGAAGCCTTCCCGTGGCTTGTAGTGGGCTTTTCGCCGGTCTCCATCTCCTTCTTGGCGCGTTCTCCCGACATCACTTCGAGCGGTTAGGCTCTAATGAAGCACCGGGCTCTGATACCAATTGAAAGTCGCCTAGAGGGGGGGTGAATAGGGCAAAACTGAAATCTACAAAGTTAATCACAACTACAAGCCGGGTTAGCGTTAGAACTATAATCAAGTCCGCAAGAGAGGGCGCAAAACAAATCGCAAGCAAATAAAGAGTGTGACACATGGATTTGTTTTACCGAGGTTCGATTTTTGCAAACCTACTCCCCGTTGAGGTGGTCACAAAGACCGGGTCTCTTTCAACCCTTTCCCTCTCTCAAACGGTCCCTCGGACCGAGTGAACTTCTTCTTCTCAAACACTTGGAACACAAAGTTCCCGCAAGGACCACCACACAATTGGTGTCTCTTGCCTCAATTACAAGTGAGTTTGATCTCAAGAGAGATTGAGAAAGAAAAGAAGCAATCCAAGCGCAAGAGCTCAAAAGAACACAACAAATCTCTCTCACTAGTCACTAAGGCTTTATGTGGAATTGGGAGAGGATTTGATCACTTGAGTGTGTCTAGAATTGAATGCTAGAGCTCTTGTAAGTGGTTGGAAGTTGGAAAACTTGGATGACTTGAATGTGAGGTGATTGGGGGTATTTATAACCCCAACCACCAAACTAGCCGTTTGGTGAAGGCCGCTGTTGCATTGCGCACCGGACAGTGTCCGATGCGCCAGCCACGTGACCAGGTCGTTGGGTTCCGACCGTTGGAGCTCTGACTGCTGGGCCCGCCTGGATGTCCAGTGGCGCACCGGACATGCACTGTAGAGTGTCCGGTGCGCCACTTCGCGCGTGCTTGACTTCTGCGCGCTCTGGCGCGCATTAAATGACTCTGCAGGTGACCGTTGGCGCGAAGTAGCCGTTGCTCCGCTGGCTCACCGGACAGTCCGGTGCACACCGGACATGTCTGGTGAATTATAGCGGAGCGCATTCCCGAAGCTGGCGAGTTCCAGAGACGCTCTTACTTGGAGCACTGGACACTGTCCGGTGTACACCGGACAGTCCGGTGAATTATAGCGGAGCGACTTTGGATTTTCCCGAAGGTGAAGAGTTTGGCTTGAAGTCCCCTGGTGCACCGGACATTGTCCGGTGGTGCACCGAACACTGTCCGGTGGCACACCGGACAGTCCGTGCGCCAGACCAGGGCTACCTTCGGTTAACCCTTGCTCCCTTTGTTGAACCCAATTCTTGGTCTTTTTATTGGCTAAGTGTGAACCTTTGGCACCTGTATAACTTATACACTAGAGCAAACTAGTTAGTCCAATTATTTGTGTTGGACAATTCAACCACCAAAATCAATTAGGAAATAGGTGTAAGTCTAATTCCCTTTCAGCCCTTTCACGGGATCATCCCCGGGAAACGCGTCCAGCCCCTCGGACAACTCGATCTGCCCGTCTGCTTCGGGACTCCCTCCAACTTCCGAAGGGAAACCCTCACGTTCGAGGTGGTCGGGTTCCGAGGAACCTACCACGCGGTGCTGGGGAGGCCGTGCTACGCCAAGTTCATGGCCGTCCCCAACTACACCTACCTCAAGCTCAAGATGTCGGGCCCCAACGGGGTCATCACCGTCGGCCCCACGTACCAACACGCATACGAATGCGACGTGGAGTACGCCGAGGCCCTCGCCGAATCTGAGGCCCTCATCGCCGACCTAGAGAGCCTCTCCAAGGAGGCGCCAGACGTGAAGCGCCATGCCGGCAACTTCGAGCCAGCAAAGACGGTTAAGTCCGTCCCTCTCGACCCCAGAAACGACGCCTCCAAGCAGATTCGGATCGGCTCCGAGCTCGACCCCAAATAGGAAGCAGTGCTCGTCGACTTTCTCCGCGCAAACTCCGAAGTCTTTGCGTGGAGTCCCTCGGACATGCCTGGCATACCGAGGGATGTCGCCGAGCACTCGCTGGATATCCGAGCTGGAGCCCGACCCGTGAAGCAGCCTCTGCACCGATTCCACAAGCTGATGGCTGCAGGGTTCATCAAAGAGGTATTCCATCCTGAATGGCTTGCCAACCCTATGCTTGTGAGAAAGAAACGAGGGAAATGGCGGATGTGTGTAGACTACACTGGTCTAAACAAAGCATGTCCGAAGGTTCCCTACCCTCTGCCTCGCATCGACCAAATCGTGGATTCCACTACTGGGTGCGAAACCCTGTCTTTCCTCGATGCCTACTCAGGGTATCACCAAATCAGGATGAAAGAGTCCGACTAGCTCGCGACTTCTTTCATCACACCTTTTGGCATGTACTGCTACGTTACTATGCCATTTGGTTTGAGGAATGCGGGTGCGACATACCAAAGGTGCATGAACCACGTGTTTGGCGAGCACATTGGTCGAACGGTCGAGGCTTACATCGATGACATCGTAGTCAAGACGAGGAAAGCCTCCGACTTCCTCTCCGACCTTGAAACGACATTCCGGTGTCTCAAGGCGAAGGGTGTAAAACTCAATCCCGAGAAGTGTGTCTTCGGAGTCCCCCGAGGCATGCTCTTGGGGTTCATTGTCTCCGAGCGGGGCATCGAGGCCAACCCGGAGAAAATCACGACCATCACCAACATGGGGCCCATCAAAGACTTGAAAGGCGTACAGAGGGTCATGGGATGCCTTGCGGCTCTGAGCTGTTTCATCTCGCGCCTCGGCGAAAGAGGCCTACCTCTGTACCACCTCTTAAGAAAGACCGAGTGCTTCACTTGGACCCCCGAGGCCGAGGAAGCCCTCGAGAACCTGAAGGCGCTCCTTACGAACGCACCCATCCTGGTGCCCCCCGCTGCCGAAGAAGCCCTCTTGATCTACGTCGCCGCCACCACTCAGGTGGTCAGCGCTGCGATCGTGGTTGAGAGACGAGAAGAAGGGCATGCATTGCCCGTCCAGAGGCCGGTCTACTTCATCAGTGAGGTACTGTCCGAGACCAAGATCCACTACCCACAAATTCAGAAGCTGTTGTACGTGGTGATTCTGACGCGGCGGAAGTTGCGACACTACTTCGAGTCTCATCCGGTGACTGTGGTGTCATCCTTCCCCCTGGGGGAGATCATCCAGTTCCGAGAGGCCTCGGGTAGGATTGCGAAGTGGGCGGTGGAAATCATGGGCGAGACAATCTCGTTCGCCCCTCGGAAGGCCATCAAGTCCCAAGTCTTGGCGAACTTTGTGGCTGAATGGGTCGACACCCAACTCCCGGTGGCTTCGATCCAACCGGAACTCTGGACCATGTTTTTCGACGGGTCGCTGATGAAAACAGGGGCGGGCGTGGGCCTGCTCTTCATCTCGCCCCTCGGGAAGCACCTCCGCTACGTGCTGCGCCTCATTTCCGGCGTCCAACAACGTGGCTGAGTACGAGGCTCTGGTCAACGGGTTGCGCATCGCCATCGAGCTAGGGGTCCGATGCCTCGACGCTCGCGGTGACTCGCAGCTTGTCATCGACCAAGTCATGAAGAACTCCCACTACCGCGACCCGAAGATGGAAGCCTACTGCGATGAGGTTCGGCGCCTGGAGGACAAGTTCTACGGGCTCGAGCTCAACCACATCGCCCGACGATACAACGAGACTGCGGATGAGCTGGCTAAGATATCCTCGGGGCGGAGAACGGTTCCCCCGGACGTCTTCTCCCGAGACCTACATCAACCCTCAGTCAAGACCGATGACACGCCCGAACCCGAGAAGGCCTCAGCCCTGCCCGAGGCACCCGAGGGTGAGGCACTGCACGTCGAGGAAGAGCGGAGCGGGGTCACGCCTAATCGAAACTGGCAGACCCCGTACCTGCAATATCTCCACCGAAGAGAGCTGCCCCTCGACCGAGCCGAAGCTCGACGACTGGCGCGGCGTGCCAAGTCGTTCGTCTTGCTGGGGGACGGGAAGGAGCTCTACCACCGCAGCCCCTCAGGCATCCTCCAGCGATGCATATCCATCGCCGAAGGCCAGGAGCTCTTACAAGAAATACACTCGAGGGCTTGCGGTCATCACGCAGCGCCTCGAGACCTTGTTGGAAACGCTTTCCGACAAGGTTTCTACTGGCCGACCGCGGTGGCCGACGCAACTAGAATTGTTCGCACCTGCCAAGGGTGTCAATTCTACGCAAGGCAGACGCACCTACCCGCTCAGGCTCTGCAGACAATACACATCACCTGGTCGTTTGCTGTGTGGGGTCTGGACCTCGTCGGTCCCTTGCAGAAGGCACCCGGGGCTACACGCACCTGCTGGTCGCCATCGACAAATTCTCCAAGTGGATCGAGGTCCGACCCCTAAACAACATCAGGTCCGAACAGGCGGTGGCGTTCTTCACCAACATCATCCATCGCTTCGGGGTCCCGAACTCCATCATCACCGACAACGGCACCCAGTTCACCGGCAGAAAGTTCCTGGACTTCTGCGAGGATCACCACATCCAGGTGGACTGGGCCACCATGGCTCACCCCATGACGAATGGGCAGATAGAACGTGCCAACGACATGATTCTGCAAGGACTCAAGCCGAGGATCTACAACGACCTCAAAAAGTTCGGCAAGCGATGGATGAAGGAGCTCCCCTCGGTGGTCTGGAGTCTGAGGACAACGCTGAGCCGAGCCACGGGCTTCACACCGTTCTTTCTATTCTATGGGGCCGAGGCCATCTTGCCCACAGACTTAGAATACGGTTCCCCGAGGACGAGGGCGTACGACGGCCGAAGCAACCAGACCAACCGAGAAGACTCACTGGACCAGCTGGAAGAGGCGCGGTATCAGCAGTCCCTGCGACGCTACCACGCCCGAGGGGTTCGGTCCCGAGACCTCCAGGTGGGCGACTTGGTGCTTCGGCTGCGACAAGACGCCCGAGGGCGGCACAAGCTCACGCCTCCCTGGGAAGGGCCATTCATCATCGCCAAGGTTCTGAAGCTCGGGACATACAAGCTGGCCAACAGTCAAGGCGAGGTCTACAACAACGCTTGGAACATCCAACAACTACGTCGCTTCTACCCTTAAGATGCTTTCAAGTCGTTCATACACCTCGTTCACATACCAAGTCTAACCATCAAGGAAGGGTTAGCCTTGCCTCGGCAAAGCCCGACCCTCCCTCGGGGGCTAGAAGGGGCGAACCCCCTTCGCGTCAAAATTTTCCTCGGAAAAGGTCTTTTCTGCCAGAACGTCTTTCGTGCTTTTCGACTACTTCGAAAGTGGGATCCTGAAAACGACGGAGTACACGTAAGCAACCAAGGTTGACCAAGCCGAGGGACTCCTACGCCTCCGGGATATGGATACCTCACTCATCACCTTCTGCGATAATCACGCTCGGATAAGCGATTCCACTGACCGAACAAGTCTTAATGCTCGAGAACCTTTCTGCCGAAACGATTTTTCGGGCCTTCTCGACTATATCGATAACAGAATCCTATGGACGAGTAAGAGTACACGTAAGCGACAAGGCCGACCGAGCTGAGGGACTCCTACGCCTCCGGGATATGGATACCTCACTCATCACCTTCCGTGAAAAGTAACTCTCGCTCGGACAAACAATTCTGTTACTGACAAATAAGTCCTGATACTCGAAACAAGAGGAAAAGAAACGCAGCTTTACAACACAACGACAGTATGTTTGGGCCTCGGCGACCGCAAAAAACATATGCATACTATAGGCGAATCGATCCTGTAGGCTCAGACGTCGATGGAGGGGGAGCAGCAGCACCCTCGGCGTCAACCCCACCTTCGGCGAAGTCCGACCGAGCCTCGGACGGCAACACGGGCGAAGAATCTCCGCTCCGAAGGACGACGTCAGCGCCACGCCCGGGCTATCGCCGCCAGGGTCTCCTTCAGGAATCCGGCCCGAGCAGACGGCTCGGCCGGCCGCCTCGAAGCCTCAGCCAGCTGTCCTCCGAGGACACCAGCCCGGCTCGTGGCCTCGGCAACTCGACTCCGGCGTCGGTCCCGCCAGTGGACGGCCCGGCCAGGCTCCGGCCGACAAAGTCCTCTTTTCGAGCCAACTCTGCCTCTGTCCATGCTGACACCGCTGCCTCCGGCTCCGGCTCACCGCAGAGCGGCCGAGGGTTCCTTTAACTAAGCAAGAGAAGCCTCAGGCGGCAAGGCCGACCGAGCCGAGGGACTCCTACGCCTTCGGGATACGGAGACCTCACTCGTCACCTTCGCACGAGGCAACTCACACTTGGTTAAGCGGTTCGGTTAGCCAACGGGCGAGTCCTAGTGCTCGAAATGAGGAAAAAACACGGCTCCATGCCAAAAATACATACATGTTCAGGCCCCGACAGCCACAATGAACAGACACCGACACTCAAGGTGCCATTACAAACGGAACTCCGGTTCCACCGCTGTAGGTACGAACAACCCCCCACATTGGAGGGCCTGCAGGGCGACGAAACCCCAGGTGGCTCACCGCCGCCCGCTCCGGCAGCAGCGACAACGACTTCCGCCCCGGGCGGCCAAACAGCAGCAGCGATGACCTCAGGGCAGACGCTGCTGCAACGAGGCCCTCGCCCGCGTCCCCGCCCAAGGGGCGAGGACATGCAGAAGGCCGTAGAGTTGGAGGTCAGTCCGCGGGTGGCGCTGGCTATCTCGTCGGCGGAGAAACCTCTTCTGGCTGCCTCGGTGGGAGGTGGCACCGGAAGCAGCGCCGAAGCCGCCCAGGCCGGAGAGCCGGACACGCGGCAGCTGCCAGCGCCACGAACGGCGAACACCCTTCCCCTGATCACTGAGGGAAGGAGCGGGCCGCTGCCCGTGCGGAGACAGGCCCCAACTCGGCGCACTCCCCTCCCCAGCATTGATGATGAACATCCTTGAAGCTGAGGGAGGGGCAGAGGCCGCAGCCCGGCTTGCTTCTCCCCACCCTAGAACTGGTGGTCACCGTCTTGGGTGACCACCGGCGAGGGGATGCAGTCGGGCTGCCTGATGAAAATCCTTGAAGCCGAACGATGGCTGAAAGGTACCAACTTCCGCGAAGTTGCGTTCCTCCAACGACAGCAAGACGAAAGCGACGCAAGTGCTCCCCATCCGGGGGCTCAGAAGGTGGAAGGATGCGATGCATGAAGGGAGTACAAAGACATGGTTGCCTTCCAAGGGGGTCACCCTCCTTTTAAAGGCAACTCTCCCCACTTGCGTCCTCAGCCGTCGCAGACTGAGTCTTCTCCAACACGCTCCAAGGTCTTTCCCCTACGACATGGGGGCTGGGTCCCACGCGTCATGCAAGCTGGCCCAGGACAGAAGGAGCCAAAACCTCCGCGCGTGGTGCGCGTAACGGCCCAGCGGTTACAAGCATTCCTCCACTTCCGCCCAGACCAGCGAGTGAAAGAGCGGACCGCCATGCAGGCGGCATGCAACCGCACCAAGGGGGCGCACCCTTTCGACTTCGACGCGTCCAGCATGGAGGCCCAGGCCCACACGTCATGTAACCAGCGCGCCGGTTACTACGTGCAAGAAACTGCACCGCCACTCGCGCCAGTACCGCGCCTTCTCGACTGCGGAACCAGTGCCGCGACTCGAGGCGACCCTGCGCATGAACCAACAGTGCCAACCGAGCACATCGGTCACAGGTCAGTCAGCCGCGGGAGAAGGCGCGACGGTCGATACGGCCAGAAATGGGCCGGCAGTAATGACGGTGGCAGGCCGGCGGAAGCAGCGGTCAAGTCGTCAGCAAGCTCACGTCCCCTCCTGGGATAGCGAGAGAACCCTCTCCCACGGCGTGAAGACGACGCGCCCGTGTTCCGTTCCTCGAACGGCTCGCGCACGCACAATGGCTGCCCCGCGAACCACTCGTCCCGTCGCATTAACTCTGCGGCAGGACAGGCGACACCTTTGGCAGGCGAAGCAGGCGACGCTTCACCTCCGCCATAATGACCGCGTCAAAAAAGGTGCGCCACGACGTTCGATTTCGTGTCCTTTTCCACTTCCTCTTTCTCTCTCTTGCCATAGGGACCAGGAAAGGAGATACTCCGAAAGGGATCCTTCTACGCGAAGGAAGCGGGCCCCGAGCCCCACTACTGATTAGAGGTTTGAAGGCTGGCCCCTCGGAAGGGGTCAACAGCCGCCTCAGAGCACTCAGGCTCCACGCCCATTACTGGTCAGAGGTTCGAAGGCCGGCCCCTCGGAAGGGTTCAACGGCCGCCTCAGGCCACTCGGGCTCTGCGCCCACTACTGATCAGGGGTTCGTAGGCTGGCCCCCGAAGGGTTCTGATAGCCGCCTCAGAGCACGCAGAGCGAGGGATGACCCTGGGTATGTTCGATACATAACCAAGGCTCGGGCTACGCTCCCGAGGTACCCTAGGACATTTCCGAGACCGACGAGAACGATTTTGTAACGGAATCCCACCAGAGGGAGGCATCGAGCCCTCGGACCCCGTCAAAAGGGGACCGGGTCCGGCAAATCACCCGCATGTACTTTTGGAGCGCGCCTCCAGGCCACTAGCCGACCCCTAACGAATGGGGCACGGGCGTCCACTCGGATTACCCGTTAGCAACTCACTGGAAACACCATGTTCGGCGCCCTCCGAGGGCAACATGGTGCTTTCCCCCCTCCTTGCGGAAAGGCGATGCAGGGGCGTATGTAAAAAAGCCGAGTCTGTCCTTGACCGTCCTCTCACTCTGTGCGGAGGCTCGGGGGCTGCTCTTGCAAACCCGGCTCCGGCCAAACCGTTGACAACATCAACATACCAGCCCGAGAACTTGGGACTCGACTATGCACCCGGGCTACGGCCAGTTCGCATGAGGGAACAACCAGACCGGCCGAAGCATCACGAAACGCGCTAAGACCTCGAAGGAGTCCAACCACTCCTCCGAGGCCTCGGGGGCTACACCCACCGGAATGAAACGCAACCGAGAAAGGCCGGTCCCCTTGCAAAAAAGTGCGACAAAAGCCTCCAAGCGAGTATCAACACTCCCTTCGAGGCTCGGGGGCTACTGTCAGGGACCATAATTAGGGGTATCCCCAAGACTCCTAATCTCAGCTGGTAACCCCCATCAGCACGAAGCTGCAAAGGCCTGATGGGTGCGATTAAGGTCAAGGCTCGGTCCACTCAAGGGACACGATCTCGCCTCGCCCGAGCCCAGCCTCGGGCAAGGGCAGCCGACCCCGGAGGATTCACGTCTCGCCCGAGGGCCCCCTCAAGCAACGGACACACCTTCGGCTTGCCCGAGGCCCAGTCTTCGCCGAGAAGCAACCTTGGCCAGATCGTCACGCCGACCGACCGTATCGCAGGAGCATTTAATGCAAGGATCGCCTGACACCTTATCCTGACGCGTGCTCCAGTCAACAGAGCCGAAGTGACCGCAGTCACTTCGCCGCTCCACTGACCGACCTGACAAGAAGACACACCCGCCTGCGTCGCTCTGACTGTTGTGCCACTCGACAGAGTGAGGCTGACAGCAGCCAAGTCCGGCCTCGGGCGCCATAGGAAGCTCCGCCTCGCCCGACCCCAGGGCTCGGGCATAGCCTCGGCTCTGGAAGACGACGAACTCCGCCTCGCCCGACCCTAGGGCTCGGACTCAGCCTCGGCTCCGGAAGACGACGAACTCCGCCTCGCCCGACCCCAGGGCTCGGACTCAGCCTTGGCCTCGGACGACGGTCTCCGCCTCGCCTGACCCGGGGCTCGAACTCGACCTCGACCTCAGAAGACAGACTCGACCTCAGACCTCGGAGGAGCCTCCGCCTCGCCCGACCCAGGGCTCGGACCGACCACGTCGCAGGGGGCCATCATTACCCTACCCCTAGCTAGCTCAGGCTACGGGGAACAAGACCGGCGTCCCATCTGGCTCGCCCCGGTAAACAAATAATGATGGCGCCCCACGTGCTCCATGACGACGGTGGCTCTCAACCCCTTATGGAAGCAAGGAGACGTCAGCAAGGACTCGACAGCCCCGACAGCTTTCCTTCCGCAAAGCTCCAGCGCTCCTCCGACGGCCACGACATCACATGAACAGGGTGCCAAAACCTCTCCGGCTGCCACGACGGTATGTACTTAGGGCTCTAGCTCCTCTCTGCTAGACACGTTAGCACACTGCTACTCCCCCATTGTACACCTGGACCCTCTCCTTACGCCTATAAAATGAAGGTCCAGGGCTCTTGTACGAGAAGGTTGGCCGCGCGGGAGAACGGGCCGACGCGCAAGTCCCTCGCTCTCTCCCACGCGGACGCTTGTAACCCCCTACTGCAAGCGCATCCGACCTGGGCGCAGAACAACACGAAGGCCGCGGGTTTCCCCTTTTGCATGTCTCCTTTTTCCCCCCTTCGTGTTTCGTCTCGCACCGACCCATCTGGGCTGGGGCACGCGGCGACAATTTACTCGTCGGTCCAGGGACCCCCCGGGGTCGAAACGCCGACAAGATCGTAGAGGGAAAACACCTACACTTGCTACTCAAAGAGTTTGGTGGTTTGGACCTTAAAACCACCAAACAAAATGTTTCTTGGGTTTGAGTCTCTCAAAACCCATTTGGAATTCCGGCGGAAATAGGAGAAACCACATGGCATCATTAGAAAGCTTGCATTGAGGCGAAGCAAAGTCGTGAACTCGTGATAAGCCCATGGCCTCGGATGCATAGATCTTGAGTTTGACTATTTTGCTCTTGATTTTATTGGTTCAACCAAAATATATAAGGACATGTTAACAATGTGTCATAGCTCTATAAATAAAATAGCATGCCGCCTCAACTAGCTATCTCTTTTGTTTTTTTTATTTTCCAACACAAGACTCTAGTTGTGTAGTGTAGCTTAAGCTTTCCTGAGTTTTCGCTGTTGAGATCCCCAATGTAGAGATTGATTACTTTGTTGTGTTTAAACTTTTCTCTATAAAAATCAGATCTGGCTGATCTTAGAATGAAAACAATCCTCAATCGGATGTCTGATAGTCTATATTCTTAGTTTGAGTTGGAATTGATTTGGTTTCTTCTCTTTCCATGCCCTTCTTTTACGATTTTTGATTTGGATATGTGCTAAGACTTCTGATAAACATATCTACTAAGTTCTAGACAGATTCATCGTGAGCACAAAAAGTGACCACTGGGAGGAAATTTGATAAAATCCGAGACGTTTTGATGGATTTTGAGATCGTGGATGTTCAGCTAAGTTCTAGGTGTTGGTGCTATGATAATATCATGTGAAGATCCTCTTAAACATGTTTGCAAAGTTTCAGATCGATGGGAGTTGATTTGAATCAGTTTTGAATTTTTGAAGAAAAATTCTTGTCGGCTGTTTTATATGGAACCGGTCCGGTTTGATGGTCTTAGGACTATGCATTAGTCCTAACACAACAACAATGTATGCCATTTTCGGCGGCCAGGGTTATTTTCGGCGGCTGCGCCCTGGCCGCCGAAAATAGTGTCATTTTCGACGGCCTCTGGCACGGCCGCCGAAAATAGAGTTATTTTCGGCGGCCCCCTGACACGGCCACCGAAAATACAGTATTTAAAACGACCGGCGTCTTCCTCTTTGTTCTTTCTCTTTATCTCTCTCGCTCGATCTCTACTCCGCCCGCCCCGCCCGTCGACCGCTGCGCTGCCCGCGACGTCGACTTCCCCATGGGGCGACGCCCCAGCCGCCAAGCCGCGCCACTCCCAGCAACGCCACTCGTGCCCCACCTACGCGCCGCACGCAAGTCCCGACGCTCCCGTCGATCTCGGCTCCATTAAGGTTTTTTTTCTTTGAAATTATTAATTTTCGGCGGCCTCAGTAGGCCGTCTAAAATAAGCAATAACTATTTTCAGCAGGCCTTTTATTTCCGGCGGTCACGTGTTATCCGTCGATACTCGATAGTTAACCATTATTTTCAGCGGTTGTTTTGCTGGCCGCCGAAAATAGCTTATTTTCGGCGGCCAGGACCAGCCGCCGAAAATAAAGACTTATTTTCGGTTGATTTTTTCTGGCGGCCAGGAACTGCCGAAAATAAACTTAAGACCGCCGAAAATAGCTTATTTTCGACGGCAAAGGCCTTATTTTTTGCGGTTTCTGGCCGCCGAAAATGATTGTAGCTCTTGTTGTATAAGACGACTGTGCCACATGTGCCTAGCAAGTCCTAGCTCCTGCCCATTAGAAGAGGGTCCTTGCATTGCGATTTGCGACCAGCCATACATGCATTGTGGCAGAAGAGATGGACACTGTGAAGCTGTGATCATCTTACATACTAGTGCAGTGGTACAGGAGTTATTATGGAAGACACACATCGCTGCTCCCTAGACCCTGAACCAGCTGATGGAAAGGAGTAGGCTCCAACTCCGACCTGTTTGGGTTGGAATCCACATGGTTTCAGCAGCTTGCCGTCCCCTAAACATGGATGCATGCCCACCAATAATCCCTTTTCTGATGGTCGTGCCGCTCACTTGACTTCCCACGACATGAAAAGACCAGCTCTTATTCTTCTTCCCTATGCCGCCGCGGACCGTCCTTGCCTGGACAGCGAACACCGCCAGCAGTTTATATCCGGTGTTTGACGTCCAGATCGACGTCAACACCCATCGATCCCTTTATTTCTGCTTTTCGGTCCAGACCAGCTCTTCCTCCGTTGCTTGCATTGCATGACACGAGGAAAAGATGGCACGTGATGAAGCTTAACCTCTAGACTGAGTGAACATTCTATCTATTAACTGTGGCTGTGGCCTGTGGGCTGTGGTTGAAACGGATGAGTTCGATTTGTTCTCTTTTAAGAAAAAAGGTGACAACTGATAAGGATGGCAGATCCAACGGGTGGTCCATATGATTATGGATCATGACACACCCTAAAATCACATAAGAGTAGTTAGTATAATTGTGTAAGCGCTATGTTATAACCTTAGCAGTTAAGGTTCTGAGTCTTGCTGATCTTTTTTTGACATTTTTTCAGACACAGTCTAAGCATAAGAGCTGGATCCGCCACTGTTAGTTGTATCTGCAAATGAGCACATCACAGATCTTACTGAAGAGTGAAGAAGCGAAGATCCCCCTCCTGTCTTCCAGCCAGCTCCAACCTGTGGTTGTACGGTATACCTCCGAATCAACTGGCCAGATCCGTTTCCAGCTCAGACGCACTGCCGCCATCGCCCAAGATCTCATCTGAACGAGGCCTCCCTTGTCAAAAGCTGCTGCGGACGAGCACAGCTCACGCGCTCTCTCAGATTCACAGAGACGACTGATGACTTGGGGGGGGGGGGGGGGGGGGGGGGGGGTGTCGTCGTTGTGGTTGTGTGGGTGATGGCAATTAGTTGCTTCAGATGTATAGTACTTGCTTTGAGCCCTAAACACTGACATGCATGCATGTGACGTGACTGCGAAGCTGTGTGCTCTCTGCTCCTCAAAGTACTCTCGATCTACGGCAAGATTAAAAAAAAATTATAGTCCTAGAACGTTACCAGGCGCCAGAAATATCTACAGGTTGGCCCCAGCCGGCAGCCCTGCTGCCTGTAGGGCGCGGCCTCCTCCCTCTGTGTGTTTACGAGAGATCCTGCTGGCAGCACTGGCCGTTCGGCAGCACAAGATCTTTCACAAACACATCCCATTCCAGTTGTACTAAAAGTTTTTTTTACTGTCCTTTTTCCTGCGAGCGTTCGTTATCCGTAAACGCCTCTGCCTGGTGCCCAGCTTTGATGAGCCTCGCATGCATCCCGTGAGCAAACTACTCCACGCCCAGAACTCCTCCAAGCACCAACTTGCAGCCAGCCATGGTAGTAGGGCTAGGGCCCCGCGCAGAGCTGGCGGCCATTTCCGACATGTGCGCCCTGCGCAAATGACAGACCCAGCCTCTGAATATCCCCAAGAGGCAACGCCATCAGTGACCGCTGCTGATGTCTAGAGAATAAATAGATGGAGATGGCCGTGGGAGGCAGTATTTACAGCAAGCTTGAATGAATCATACTTGCAATGGGGCACCACCATGTCGACAGGACTGGAGATAGCCTTACAGAACTACACCTTTCACTACTCAACGGTGGACGATGCTATAGGGTGTATTCAGTATTCACCAGCTGTTGGGTGTGGGCTTCGCTTTAAACGACTTCTGGTCACCTGTTCTGAGCTTCTGACGAATGAACACTCCTGATCGCGTTGTACAACTCTTGCCCTTGGGCCCTTGGGGTACAGCAGCATCTCCCGACAACAGACAGTTCTCAATTCTCATGCACGCGCTGCGCTAGCTGGAACTGGAGCTGGAACTCATCATCAGGGCCCGAGGTTGCACAGCGACCTCGGTCTGAACAACAGGCTGCTGAAGAGGAACCTGGTGGGCGAGTCCTGCGCGGCTACCGGCGGCTTCGGCTGCTCGGGGTGCCCCTTCACCTGGAGAACGGTCTGGCCAATCTCCTGGCGGATGGCCTCCAGCGTCCTCAGCTCGACGGCGCTCCCGGCCGCGTCGCGGACGTAGAAGGTGTTGACCGCCTCGTCGCCCCTGGTCGAGACCTCCGCTCTCGTCACCGTCAGGCCGTTCTCGCGGAAGATGCGCGTCACGTCCGACAGCAGACCCACCCTGTCGCCTGTCGACAGCTCTAGCTTCAGGCCCTGCAAGTGCATATATATACAGTCGATGATAAAGAAAAAAAAATGAAAGTAATCGCATATGTGCTTGATGCTGGCATGCTGCTGAGTTACCTCGGACACTCTCCGTTCTATGGCTGCTTCAAGGCACTGGATGATCCTCTTCCTCTCGGCCTCCGAATTGACGGGACACCCATCGATGTGCCTGATGTAGTAGTCCTGTCGAAACACAACAACAGACCATGGTGTCAGTGTCATAGGCTAGTAAAGCAAACAAACAGCAAAGGCGCGTCGCGTGTCTATGTCCAGCTAGCAACAGGAGATCGAAGCTCGCTGGCATGGCATGGCCATGGCATATATATATACTACCTGGTAAGCTTCGGGGCCCTCGGTATCCACGCTGCCATGGAACACCACGTACTGCATGTCCGTCAGGGTGCACACCGTGTCGAACAGGAGCTTGGGCCGGTCCCTGCACCGGACCGTCACCACGGAGTAGTATTTCTGAAGCCAGTTCACGACCGAAACCACCGGACCGGGGTTGCTGCCGCTCGCCGCCGCCCTGCCATCGTCCTTGCCGCGCCTCTCGTAGTCCCGGTCCTCGAACATCATCTGGTGCAGCCTCCGCTCCGGGTGGGTGGCGCCCGTCGTCGCGACCGCGGTCTTGGCGTCCCGGCTCCTCCCTCTGAACACGTTGTAGAGCCGCCCCTTGATCCTGCCGACCCTCTCCGCGTCCGAGACCGCCAGCCCGGACTCCCTGTCGGTGACCTGCATCACGGCGGCGGCTCTCCCGTTGTGCGTCCACAGCTCCGCGCTCACCACGTTGCACTCCAGGCTCGTGAGCACCGCGCTCACCTCCGAGAGGAGGCCCGGCCTGTCGGTCCCCGTTAGCTCTATCAGGGTGTGGTCGGAGGACGGCTCCACCCCGACGGCTCTCCTCCGCGAGGGAAGGAAGCAGGAGTCAGGCCCGATAGACTGCATGCGCCAGGACGACATGGTTCACGGATTCATCAACAAACTGAACGATGGTGCGTGATGGCAAACAATATTTGGCTACCTTGTAAATGTAGTCTTTTATTCCTTGCAGCACAGATTCGTCCGTTATCTTGTGCCCACTTTGGTTCGTCACAGTGAAGACTGGCAGCAGAAACGTACCCAAACAGCTTAGAAATCGACGAAAAAGGAATTGAACGAAACCAATGGCTCTCCTACATACCGTCCATGAACCATCCCCCGTCTGAGGATATGTATGCCTTCTTGACTATGAGCTTGAGGTCGGTGAGGACCTGCACTACCTCCAACAGTATCCCATACTTGTTCGCGCTGTCCACCTGTATCGTTCGAGCAAAAACTATGCCAGCTTCAGCTTCAGCTTCAGCTTCAGGCGCGAACAAGGGGAAACACGCGTTTGACATTCGAGGGACTCACATGGATGACTGTAGCATTTGGACATGATGTGTTGTCGATGGTGACCCTGAACTCGAGAAAAGAAAAAACATGAATCAACATGTTGCCTGCCTAGTATATAACCATGAAAAAACTTGGGATTGCACACTGGCAAGACTGACAGAGACTTTGCAGACTGGTAAGACTGAAAGTGGTTGAGGAAGGAACTGTTTTTCTCTGAAACAAGGAAACTGGTGAAGAGTCGGTTAGCATATATACCTTGGAGGGTTCATGTTTTGGATGAATTTCTGGTACTCGTCGTCACTGTCCCAAGAAGAATAATCCGCCTCTCCATCCGCTAATGCTGCTTCACGAAAAGAAACAAACGCTTCACTCAAGAGTCAAGATTGAACCGAACCGCAGCTGCAGACCAGAAATGCAAGAGAGAAAGAAAGTGTGGCCGCGTCCACGCGGTGATTGCGGGCTTGCGGCTACTGGGCGAAAGCAGGTAGAATGGGCTCCCCGAATCAAACAACCGAATTTCACCAACTCATCAGAAAAGAAAAGAAAAGGTAAAACTGAAGCGGGGACCATTTCCTTCCCCGAAGCGAAACAGAACCAGAACGGCGCAAACAAGGCAAAGAGTAAAAGTAACCTCGCCGCCGCCGCCGCCATAGAAGGAAAGGGCCCCCCGCCGCACGGGACGGGAGCAGGCCGGCCTGAGCGACACCAATAAAGGAAGGGAAGGAGGGAGACGGGCGGTGGCATACATACCCATGCTTGCCTGGTGATGATGGCAGCGATCGATGATTGCGCTCGCTCGATCTTGCAAAGAACCGAAAGCGGAGGGAGCCGCTGCCGGAACGGAAGAAGCCTCCCCTTCCTTCTCTCTCCCTCTCCCAAAGGCCACACCGGATGACAGGAATGGCAACTCCCCCTTGGAGTTGGAAAGGCAGGATTCTGCTTTTTGCCCACTCGAACGGTGAAGTGAAATGGAGCGCACACGCGCCCCAACCCCAACTAACACGCCCCTCAAATCACAGCTGTACTGCAGCAATCTTTCAGTCTATCTATATGTTATTTAGCTCTTTATTGATATTATATGACCAATCGAACTTATCTTTCTCGTAAAATTTATAGATTCATGTGCTAAAACTAGCTGTGAAATTACATGTCTCTCCTCTTTATTTCAGCAGTGAGCCTGTTATTGTACATCTGTAGTCCTGTACTCTGCTAGTGCGCTCGCGAGCTTCGGCGGCCCACCTGTCAGCCGCCTTGCTGCTTTTGAGCTGTGACTGTGACGAGACGAGCGAGGTAAGAGAGCGCGTGGGCCGTGCAATGCCTGTACCGCACCACACACACAGCAGAGGACTAGCAGAGGTGAGCATCCGACGGCCCAGCAACTCCGTTCCCGATCTACGTTCTGGCTGAACAATTGAATCTACATGCCCTTATACAAACTATAAACCTTTGGTTAGGGGTGAAAGCGAAAAGATCAATAATCAGCCGTCGTTTTTAACGTTGAATAACTACATTAAGGGCTAATTTGGCAATAAATAGACAAAAAACCTAGGGAAATTATCCACCAAGAGGATTTTAAATGACACTTTAATTCCCTGGGAGGATTTTTCCCACTTTAATGTATTTTCCTGTCACTCACTGTTTGGCAAACAAGGGGCTAAAAACCTCTCTGGAGACAAAATTCTTCAAAAAATCATAAAAATCAAAGAAAAATAGGAAATATTTAGAAAAACAAAAACACAATGAAACATCACTAAAAATGTAAAAAAAACAGCACATGACATGATCATCTAATATTCAACAAATTATTATAGCATAATAACAGAGTACAAGTCCAGTCATTATGAACTTTGACACTAGAATAAATTATTAGTTTAACTTCTTTTTTACAAGCTTCATGTGGATTGTTGTTCCATTTTTCTTCTCCATGTCAGCTTCAAGTGTTGCTTCCACTTAGCACTCTGCAAATACCAAGTAGCACCAATTGACACACAGTTTAGTTTACACCATGTACCAACATTTTACAACTAGGAAGTGACAAAAGCGAAGAAACTTGCAGAAGTATGCTGCTAACATGTTCTTGGAAGCTATGTTTTGTTACATGCTTAACTAAGGACATGCCTGATTTTGTGCTTTAGCCACATTCTTCGAACATTGTGGTTCTTTGTTGACACTCACCTTCATAAAGTGCTTCTAAAGAGTAGAAAAGAGGAAATGGCTTCTTGCGAAACCTTGCAACCTTTGGGTGAGCCTATTAAATGCAACATGAAATGTAATTAGTTCTCAGCAACAAAAAAGATCATATTGAATAAGAAAAGACATAATGTTATAAAAAGAATTTGCTTACACTAATCAACCTTGCCCAAACCTCTGGTTCAGCTAATATCATACATAGGGAGTCATTCCAACCAGTCCAACTTTCTTTTCTTGAATCTCTTACTGCTTTATAACTTGATTTAAGTTCTTTGTCCTTCTCTTGTAATTGTTGTTTTGTGAAATGAGCCAAAGAGAACCTTTCATTAAACTTAGCAGTGATACACTTCCATCCCTCTGAATTCCATCCATTTTGACCCTTCAACTTTGGGTTATCTTTGTTGTCATGTAGTACATCGACTAAACCCTTCTCATATGTTGAGTTCCAGGACGCCCTTGCACCTTCCTTTGACATGGCTATATTTTCCAATAAATATTCAAAGGCATTAGTAAAATAAAAAGAACATACAACATTACACTATGTACAGTTGAATAAAGGCCAAAAAAGAGAAGAAACATCAAGTGTATTACTAGATACCTGCATTTGACATTTTAGATCACACAAAAAAGTGATGGAATAACTAACACAACATAGTTGTATAAGTAGATAAGACAGATAGTTGCATTACATCATTACATCAAGCTGCAAACATTGTAAAAAACATGGTAGAGAAACTAGACATAGCAAAAACTCCACATCTACAATGCCTTATTGTATTTGGACTCAAGCTAATCAACTATTGTAGGCAGCCCACATCTGCAGTGCAATCTGATCTCTTAGTGTACTTCCATCACTTGACTCTGTGTCATTAGGATAGATGTTGTCTACCTCAGGGACATCAACATATTGACTTGGAGACATATAATCTGGTTGGTTGTCCAGCCATCCTTCATCACCATTATGCCCTCTAATTATGTTGTGAAATGCAATGGCTGCAACAACGATCTTGATTTGGTTTGCTATGGGATGGAATGTCCCTACTTTTAGAATCGGGAACCTTTTCTTAAGAACACCAATGGCCCTCTCTATATGGTTGCGGAGAATTGCATGGCGATGATTGAACAACTCTTTGTAGTTTGCATAACCACTTTGTGATGAACGACGTCTCCTAAACTGACTAAGATGGTACCGAACTCCTCTGAGAGGTATGGGATTATAGCAGGGAGAATAACAAAGAACAGTTCGTCATCATCTTCTTCCTCCTCCAACAAAAACCGCCTAACATGCTCCTCCCAAGAACCCATTATCTAGAAACATAAAATTTAATCATGCACTTGTATAACTGAGCTACCTATCATATAACATAAAAAATAAAAATTTAATCATGCATCTAGCCATGATATAAGCAAGTAATATTGAAAGCAATAAGCAATAAGCCAATCAGGCGTGTGTGGTCGTTTGCTTTGATCGACCTCCTGCCATCACCTCATACTCCCACGACCCACCCAACAAAAACTGTATGCACCAATTAATCCAAAACAAACTGCTGCACTATCCTCTACCGCGGAAATCCAAAAAAATCAGTTTGCCATCTCGGGCACATGGTGCTAACCACTGGTTGGTCAAACTCCGCGATCCTCTACCGCGGAAACCAAAAAAAACTGCTGCACCATCTGATGGAGAGTCTGCTGATGAGCTCAAACCGCATGGCACTGGAAGCAAGTAATCCATTTTTCTTTTTTTCTTTTGGCAAGCTGATGACACTGGAGCAAAACAACAGATGAGCAGAGTAATGGCATACTAACCAGCTAGCAGGTTTCCTTGGACCCGGCCTGCGAGGGAGGAAGCATGCGACAGTTTTATCTCTGCACCCACCGAATAAGCATTTGATCTGGGGATTTGACAGCCGCTATGGTTGGGGACCGACCGAGGGAATCTGCAGATTTGGGAGCGTGTGGGGATTTGGGAGCGTGAGGGGATCCGCTACTTGGATTTGGGAGCGTGCGGGGGAGGTGTAGGAAGGGGAGAAGAGGGAGATCCGGTAGGGTTCACGTACCTGTGATTTGGTAGGGTTCGACATAGCTCGCGTTCGTCGTGCGTTCAAGAAATCATCAACAGCAACAGAGATAGGACGCCGCCACCATCCACGAGATGAGGAATAGACGAGACAATCGGAGCGATGGTTGTCCGACGTCCAGAGGCAGGGCGTCTTTCCACGCGGAAGCTGGGCTCGGGGTGGGCTGATGCCCCCACGGATCCGCCTTCCAAACAGGGCAAATTTTTTGCCGGTGGAATATTGTCACGTAGGCTGCTGGCACAGGGAAAAGGCTGGGTTCCCAGCGGGGAAATGGGCTGCCAAATCAGCCCTAACATGGATCATCAGATCCGCTCACTTTCCTTCCGTTGACAGATTAGACGCTAGGAATCGTAGAAGTCTGTCTCCCTTTCCAGAAGCACGATAGAGAAAACACACGAAACACATGGACGTAGGGTTGCCGATTTTTTTTGTCTTTTTAACCATTTTTTCACAAAAATTTACATTTAGACCCCTGGATGACTTATTTCTTTATTTAGACCCGACGCTCGGTGCCATAGGACGCCGAGCTCTTACGTGGTGGTGGTGGCTCCCGGCGGCCAGGGCTGGCGTGGCGCCGACACGGCCTCCTAACTTGATGCCACAGATCTTGGCGCTGAGCTAGGGAGGCCTATAAATCGGTCGTTCTGCTGGCCGAGAGGAGCTCATTTCCCCTCCATTCAAAACTTCTTTAAAGTTGCTCCATCCAAAGATTCGAGTTAGAATACTTTGTAGACCAAGGTATGGTGTCTCACTGATTCGTTTTGTATATTGTTTTGTAATTTTTCGATTATTAGTTTTCATTGTTGCTCCTAGGATAGTTTTTCGATTCACATTTGATTTGATAGTTTGTGAAATCTGATTATACTGTGTATTATGTACTTGTGTTAATATATAATCGTTTCTTAGACGAAAGACATGTACCGGGAGGCGTTGTGGCAGAAGAGAGATCGTCATCGGGAGTTATATCCGGATGTATCTAGTAAGGATGCTCCTGTTCCTCCTGAACTTCTTGTGCCTAACTATGATTGTGGCAGACTGGCTTGGGTATGTCAATCCAAACATCCAGACACAGCTGCTCGCTGCTTCTACCTTTGTGGCAGTTTTAACGTACGTACCTTATGACTTGTGAGTTAATATTGTTTACTAGATGTGTAATAATGCTTCGTTCCATTTTGTAGGAGCACCTGAGGTGTTTCTTTTCCAGTGGATCGACGGTCCTAATAAATTTGACCCTCGATATCTTCTTTTCGCTAATTGGTTGTGTGGAAGTACTAGTCATGAGCGTTTTAAGCGTTGGGTACCTCCTTCCCTGAATCCTCCACCAATGATGGATGTGGAGAAGGATGTAGCAACAGAAATACGAATGGACTCACCGCCTCGATGCGATTGCGGAGATCGTGCTGTCATCGATGAGGACACTGCGAAGCACTTTGTGTGTCCGAACATTGATTATGTGAGCTCATAACAAATGACTAAACTTTTGTTATTTTGTGCACAAATTTACTAAATTATTCTCTTGAAGCCATATGAGTGGCGTAAGTGTCATTTCATAGAGTGGTTGTATGGTCCTATGTCCTATTGGCTAGAACCAGAGGCAAAGGAAAAGAAAAAAAATGAGTGGGTGGAAGAGTTGAAGTTTGATCCAGTACTCTGCAAATGTGGTATTGAAGTTAAGTATGGATTAGTTCCTTCCGAGCTTGGTGTTAGCTATTTTTGTGGACATATGGTAGATTACAATGAGGTTGGTATTTATTTTTTGTTTGCATCAGCTGCAATGTTGCATCTGTACTTACTCTTTTTTTGTAGGAGACGAGAAAATGCGGTTGGAAGAGTTACGACGACAAAGGAGAGGTGATATGTACAATAAAGTCCAAGAGACTAATGGGACAAAACATGCGTTGTGGATCTCAGCTCGTCGATTTGTACATTAACGATCGCATACAGGACATGCGTAGGTTCACAAAATCGACGAGTTTTGATAGCCCGATGCGTGCAAAGCAGAGAAGATTGAAGGTGGCAAATGAGAAGAGAGCACAGAATGCAAGGGAATCGAAGGCGACTAGAGCCGAGAAACAGATGTAGGATAATCTCGCTGATCGTCTTAAGGAAAGTGAGTGAGAAAAATGACATGATAGTTTTGTTTGTACAATTTATTTATCCTGACTTTGCAAACTTATTTGTCTCATTACATTTGCAGAGATTGGATGTGTCGTAAACTATATCGTAGATGAGGCACGTGCAAGATACGTTCAGGAAAAAATGGCGACGGTGGAGCTGATGGAGGAGGAGGAGGACGACACATCAAGGTTGAGTGAGCTTATCGCTCTCGCTGAGGCAGGATTACATGGGGAAGAGGACGACACATCAAGGTTGAGCGAGCTCATCACACTAGCTGAGGCAGGATTACGTGCTCAAGAGGAGGAGGACGAGTTTATGTCTTAGGCCGCCGAAGAGATAGAGGCCGCTTATTACAAGCAGAAGTGTGATGAGGCTGAGGCTAAGGATCAGCAATTCTCCCAAGCTGCAGATGAAGCAGAAGCCAATTATTACAAGAGAAATGCGGAAAAGTGTGATGCGAGACAATGCAACAAGTGGAACGAGGTTGTCGTTGAGGATTGCACGATAGATGATTCGGAAGATGAGTTACTTATAAATTGTGATTCTGATTGAACAAGCTAGTAGTGTGTTATGTAGTACTTTCATATCCAAAATGTTTTAGAACCATAATGTTTCAGATTCGTAATGTTTCTATTGCATTGTCATGTTTTTTCCAATTCACAAAAAAATTGCAAGAGTTCCCCTTGTTTTTATTAACAACCATAGTTGAAATAATCACATATGATAAGATATTAAATTTTCAGCATATAATATATCACAAATAACACAGAACATCACAAAGTCCACATAACATAGTCCTTAATATAAGGTCCACATAACATAGTCCACATAACAAAGTTTACATCACAAGTTCCACATCACAAAGTTTTCATCATAAGGTCCACATCACATAGTACTCACTTCCTCCTAGTCTTACCCTTGCCCTTGGCCGCAAGAGCGTCGGTGCCTGGAGTGTATGGGTCACGTGGACACCGTCTACGTGGTGTGAACTGTGACAGCTGAGTTGTGGGAGCGTCCTGCAGCTGGGACGGTCCAATCACGTCTTGACCTACGTCGTGTCATCGTCGTCATCATCATCGTCGTCATCGTCCACGTCTGCAAACGTATCCAGCGTCGATCGCGAGGAGCTCTAGCTAGCTGCAGAAGGTCCAACTGCAGGAACAGGAAGGTCAATGTCCGGCTGCATAGGAGGCACAGACAGCTGCACTTCAATGCTGGCTAGGGACCAGCATCCACAACGAGCCACTGCACGACGAAGGCGATGTGATACCCTCTGTATTTGAATGTTTAGTTACACACATAGGTTAGAACATACAAATAAACGAATTCGCTTCGCTTCTCAACATTCATACTCACTGATAGTAAATAAAGTGTCGTGGTGTCTGAAGTCCTCCATGAGATACGCTCAAGTTCACCCACAGATACCAGCATAGAGTTTCCATATTCAAAAGTTAAAACATTAGCATCCACAAAACAAGACATATTGTATCGAATTAACATAACTAAATTGAGTAAACAACTTCGTACCACTCTATCTAGGATTGGAGCAGCCTTGATTTGGGACCCTAGCCGAGCAGTTATGTCGAATGAAGTGTCTTCGTCGTCTGAGGACTCTTGCTCCACATAGTCTGCAGCTGTCCATTGGCCTTTAATCTTGCACCTAGTGACACCAGCATACCAAGTCAAATACTTGCGGAAGTGGTAGTCCGTGTGCGGCTGGTCGTTCCCGTAGTTTAGGTCCGCCTCCTTAGCCCATTCATCAATATAATGTCAGTGGTGGGTCTCGAAGTCGGTGACCTCCTTCTGCCTCTGTCTGTCGAACCTGCAAAAGGTACACACATGTTTTAATAATTCATTGCATATCTGAAATAATAGTTAGTCTATACAAATGGACAAAGTCACTCACTTGTGGAGTTCTATTAAAGTGGAGAAGGGCTCCACCGGAAACTCCTAACGCAGACCAAACTGTCGAGCCACTCGGTGGGGTAAGTGATACTCAACAGCATAGAAGCAAATGAGGGGACACCTCATTAAGTAAAGGTCCTCGTTTATCTCGCACATGGTGCTTAACTGGATGTTGGCGAATGCTTGAAAGGGAAATGTGCCCTTGGGCCATTTCTAAGTATTTTGGTGATTTAGTGTCCAACACAAGTACCTAAGTGTTAAATGGTGGACAAAGTACAAATCAAGTATAAAGGTATGTTTCTCAGACTTAGTACATTGTTTTAGTGTGCCCTTGGGCCATTTCTAAGTATTTTGGTGATTTAGTGTCCAACACAAGTACCTAAGTGTTAAATGGTGGACAAAGTACAAATCAAGTATAAAGGTATGTTTCTCAGACTTAGTACATTGTTTTAGAGACTAATGTATTGTGTCTAAGTGCTGGAAACAGGAAAAATCAAGTTGAAATTAAGGATGGCTTTGTTCAGCCAAAGTCAGCTCTGTTTGGGTGCACCGGACTGTCCTGTGGTGCACCGGACAGTGTCCGGTGCGCCAGGCTGGCTCAGGCGAACTAGCTGCTCTTGGGAAATGATTAACGGCGTACGACTATAATTCACCGGACTGTCCGGTGTGCACCGGACTGTCCGGTGAGCCAACGGTCGGCCGCGCGATCCGCGCGAGACACGTGGCCGAGCCAACGGTCGGAAGGGGGCACCAGACTGTCCGGTGTGCACCGGACAGTGTCCAGTGCGTCAACGGCTCCAAAGCACCAACGGTCGGCTTCGCCAAAGAAGGAAAGAAATCCGCACCGGACAGTGTCCGGTGGTGCACCGGACTGTCCGGTGCGCCAGGCGACAAAAGGCAAGAATTGCCTTCCTGGAATGCACTCAACGGCCCCTAGCTGCCTTGGGGCTATAAAAGGGACCCCTAGGCGCATGGAGGAGGACACCAAGCATTCTCAAAGCATTCTTAAGCACCAAGACCTCGATTCTGCGCACTTGATTCTTTGTGATAACAATTAGAGCTCTATTTGAGTTGTGAACTCGTCGAGTTGTGTTGTGAGCTCTTGTTGCGACTTGTGTGCGTGTTGTCGCTCTGATTTCGTGTCTTGTGTGTGTTGCTCATCCCTCCCTTACTCCATGCTTCTTTGTGAACATCAAAGTGTAAGGGCGAGAGACTCCAAGTTGTGGAGATTCCTCGCAAGTGGGAAATAGTAAAGTGAAAGCAAAACACCGTGGTATTCAAGTGGTTCTTTGGACTGCTTGAAAGGGGTTGATTGCAACCCTCGTCCGTTGGGACGCCACAACGTGGAGTAGGCAAGTGTTGGACTTGGCCGAACCATGGGATAAACCACTGTGCCATCTCTGTGTTGATCTCTTTGTGGTCATCGTGTTGTGCAAGTTCTCCTCTCCAGCCACTTGGCTTATTCGTGCTAACTTCTAATCAAGTTTTGCGGATTAAGTTTCAAGTTTTTACAGGATCACCTATTCACCCCCCCTCTAGGTGCTCTCAATGCTGGCTCATGATATGGTTGCCAAGTCACCTAAAAAGGATTAGAATTCCCATATAAGTTTATAGTAATTTTACCAACGTCTTAAGAAGAAAGATAAATTAACATACAAGTACACAACTCACCATCGATGGCGTAAGTGCATCCAGCTCGTTGGAGTACTCCACATAGGCACGCTGGTGTCGTGCGAAGGGCTCCTAGACCTAGTCCCAGTGGTAGGCGGCCGTGGGCCTCAAGCGATCACCGGCTACCTCGAACCACTCACGGGGAGCAAACTCTCTGGGTTGACCGACAGGTATGTGTGACCACATCCACAGCTAGAGTAGGTACACACACCCACCTAAGCTCGCGGTCCTCGACGAACGACGACAAGCCTCACGGAGTTGCCTGTAGAGGAAGGCCAACACTCTAGAAGCCCAGCTGTAACCTCCTGTCGTGTCCCAATTAAGATGTGCTATTGGTTTAGGTGCCCATCTCTACCCTCGCGTCTGCATTGCCTTGGCCTGTGCGTGTCTATCATTAAACCAAGCCACGAGCCTATAGAAAGTGAATGTTACTATAGCATTGACTGGCATGCTGTGTATATGTGGCGGAACCGCCCGAATTATTCCAGCTTAAGTGCCTAAGTCACGCCCCAGGGGCCGTAACACACTTAAATCGGAATAACCCGCCAGTCCCTCAGATCTAGTCTGACAAAGCCACTTAACCAGGATCAAATACTACAAACTCACTCGAAGGTGAGTCACAGAAGAAATACAATAAAACAGGAAACCTCAAATTAAAGTACTGGAGTTATTACATAAATCGAAGTTTTTCAAGTAGCTGATATAAGTTCACAAAGTAAAATAAAATGCAGCGGATAATCGATGTCGTCGGTAGCGAGGAATTGGCAAGGTCTAGCCCACTACTCCTCATGCTCCTCTCCTATCGGAGCAGCATCCCACTCGACCGTCCAACCCGGTGGCAGGGTTGTAGGCCAAGTCACACCATCAACCATATCCTGAAGCGTACCTGCAAAAATTATGCCACAAGCAAGGCTAAGTATACTAATACTCAGCTAGACTTACCCGATGTGAGGAATCTACTCCTCTACCACAAGACCATGCAGCTGTTTGGCTGAGGGGTTTGGTTTGCCAAAAGCACTAGCTGTATCTAAAATCAAATTTCAGCTTTTCAATTTCTAGCATCATTATCTTAACTACGTTTGCTCCTTCTAAGCATACATGGTAGCAAGCATTTAGTACATACAACAAGTTATCTCATGTAACCTCATTTCACTTCTTACTCGATGTAGTACAAGGGGTCAAGAAGTCTCATTAGCTGCAAGAAGCAGATGATTCGAATCGAGTTTTAACCTTGCAAGGTAAACCTAAACACACGACATGTCAGGGCACTCCGTCCCTACTCATGTCAACCGTCCCCATCGATTCCCCGTTTGCGTCCAGGCCTCACCGCCTTGGCATACAATGCTTCACTGACCCCGGCTGCCGCCGTGCAGTGACCGCACTTGTACCCACCATAGCTAGCATGGGAGGCCCAGTCTCAGGTAACGTGAGGGATAAAGTCCGCGCCCGACTTCACTCAGGTACTAGGTTTACCGGTTACCATATTTCCCGACATGTGCTTAGTACGTTCAAAAGCTTGACTCAGGTATCCACACATTAGTCCTTAATTCCTTTTTCCCGTCTCATGGACAAGGCATCCTCCCTGGATCCAAGTCTATAGACCATCATAGATCCCGTTATTGTAACACCCTGAATTTGGGGGTATAAAATTTCTTTTCTAATATCCACCAAATTCAGGTGTCACCGTCTACTTAATTTGCTTTACTTCTTTTTCTCTAAATATTGAGGAGTTATTTTGTACTATATAAGCATTAATCGTAGTATGTTCAAAACCCGAGGGAATTTCGATTGTTTCATCATGTAGGAGTGCATATTTCTTTTGATTGACGATTTTGCTTGCTGTGAATTCTTCTCATTTGTGAGGGTGTGCTCGAGCTTGAAATTAAATCAGAGGGAATAGAAACAAAAGAAAGAGAGAACAGAAAATAAATAAATAAAAAGGAAATAAAAAGAGGCCTAGCCCCCTCCCTTTCCCCTGGCGGCCCACCCCGCTTCCCCCTTGCGCGGCCCACGGCCCAGCTCAGCGAACCCCCTTCCCCGCTTTGGGCCCGCTGGGCGGCCCAGCTCGGCGCCCCCTCCCCCCTCAGCCACCTCGCCAGCCGGCAGGAACGCGCGGGCAGTTTTACCGCCGCCGCCACTGCCTAGTGGGCCCGTGCGCACCCACCTCCTCCCTTCTCCCTCTCACGTCGCCCAATGCCCCTCCCCTTCTCTCTAGCGCCCGCAGCCGCCCCGGAGTCGTCCCTGCCCCTCGGAACCGCCCGCCCCGTCGTCCTCGCCCCACCATGAGCCCTCCCTCGCTCCCTTCTTCCCTGTTCCCCCCTCCTCCTCATGTTCGTGGAGCTCGGCGTTGCCCCGGCGCCCGCCGTGGTGCGGCCTCGGCGCGCGACCATGGCGGCCTCGCCCCCCTTCTTCCCCAACCCCGGTCCCTACGCAGCAACGCCCCCGGCCCGGCGCGCTCGCCCGACGCGGCCTCGGCGCGTGGCAGTGGCACCCCGCCCGGCGTGGCGCGGACCCCTCGCGCGCTCCCTTTTCCCGCTGTGGCGCAGCCGCGGCATGTCCGCCTCGGCGCGGCCTGCCCCTGGCAGGGCGCTCGCCTGGCTCAGCGCGGCGGCCCGGCATGTCCCAGCCCGCGGCGCGCCCAGGCTCGCCCGCCCTGCTCATGGCGGCCCCGACTCGCCCGTCCCCGCCCTGGCTTGCTCGTCCCCACCCCGGTGTGCTCGGCCCCTCCCCGCGCAGTAGCCCGCTGCGGTGCGGCGTGGCGCGCTCGCCCCTGCTCGCGGCGCCCGGCGTGCTCGCCCTGGCGCGTGCGTCCACCCGCCTCGGCGCGGCGTTGAGCTCGGCTAGCGCGCGGCCCCTGCACTCGGCCCCAGTGTGGCCCGGCCCTGCTCGCGGCGGCCTTGCCCAGGCGCAGCTCGCGGCAGCCCGGTGCCCCCGGCGCGACATCGTGGTGTGCCGATTGTTTGGCGCGGCCTGCGGTTGGCGTGCTCGTGCCCCGGCATAGCTGCCTGCGCGACCCTGCGCAGCATGCCCCGGCTCAGCCTTTGCGTGGTCTCGGCGCAGCAACAAATGTCGTCGAACAAGGAGACGCGCCGCATCAACACATCGCGCCCAAAGCCTGTATGCGTCGAGCGTATCTCATGCCGTGGTGAGAACGCTGTCTACCCGTTGCAGTCTACCCATGCGCGTAGTCCGTCGTCGCCTAGCTGGTGTGTTCGTGCCGCGTGTCGTAGTCGCGCGTTGTCGCATGTAACACCCAGGTTGTTCGCGCGCTGTCGTGCATGTCGTTTTCTTGCGTGTCGCGCGGCGTTCGTGCATACCACGCGTGATAGTAGACCGTTCGCTTATAATCACTCATGTCGGTTTATGTCACACTCGGGTTTTAGGGGTCCAAAGCCCGGGCGCGAACATAATCACCAGGTGTGCTGGGACCAAGTCTCACACATATGATGAATCATGGCACAGGATCGAATGTCACATCTTTACTATATAATAGGAGTTCTATACAAAATAAATAAGTAATTACATTATAAGGAGACAGCGGTCCAGCAACCCAAAGTTGACTGGGAGACGACGGCCTAGATCTCTCACGAACACATCACAGCATCCTTCAAGCGCCTCATCCTGTGGTACCTGTTCTTGACCTGTGGGGGGGGGGGTGAGACAGCAAGAGTGAGCTCACATACGTTCATCGCTCAACAAGTTGTGGGGAATAATGTGCATGAACTCGCCAAAGGTGGGAGCTCACGTGAAGTGTAAGGCTTACCAAAGAGGATGGTTAGAGCTGAGCATTGCTTTTAAAGTTGGTCAAAATTTTATTAGCAGTTACTAAGTATAAGTAAATACCAACCCAATTAAGTAGTAGAACAAAAGTAACATCATCACCTGTGATGCAATGCATATGACAAATTGAATTTAGTTCCATAAATTAATCATCAGAGAGTCCTGAGCTGCTCATGACCGTGAGCTCGGCTAGTATACCAGTTTTACACTCTGCAGAGGTGGTACCCTTTACCCACAAGTCATGTTACCCATTTGCCAAGGGATCGCGACTTCCCATACACCTCTACCGAGGAGGCGAGGCAGGGTAACACTATGAGGCCTTTACAAAGTTCCACTAGCTTCAGAAAACCCGCTACAGTTTATAGGAAGCTCCAATGCAGGGTTCTTGCCTGACCGCCATCGCAGCAAAATCAACCAAGGACCCCCCTACACTGACCACTCCCCTACTGCCCTTGCCCCTTTCGGGTAAGGTAGTCCTCCACTAGCTTTCCTAATTAATCAGCCAAGGGCGTCCATAAACCCTTGTGGTGGCACGTGTTTCTCAAGTTAAGCTCTATATTCCAATTAACATTAATGATCTTGACATGAACAGTAAATAACAACGGATAACAAAAGTATAATCATGAATAATGTGTATTTCAATGCCCAAAACCACATATAGCACTAGCAAGTACTACCCAAAAAGTTCAGTGGTAAACAAGGCATAAAGATAGACAAACTAGAGTAACCTATTAGGTCCCATCAAAATTAACCTATGCAGATCATTATGATTAATTAGAACATGAGTGGGTAAAAGAAGTGATCAAGGGCACAACTTGCCTGGGACTTGAGATTCCAGGTACCAACTTGCTCTTCAGATGACACGTGTCCTCACTGCTAAACGTATCAATACAGACAAACATGGTATAGACAAAAATTAACATTACACCAAACATAAAAATAAACTTCGTGATAATAATATACGTGCCATAACAAGATCGTAGAAACAAGAACCACTAAATTCGGAGCTACGATTATTAAGTTATGAATTTCCGAAATTATTAAGTGCTTAGTATAGAATAAATCAAGTGAATAAATTTAATTCAAGTTTCATGGCTAAACAAAGATACTAGGTGATAGAGAGTAAAATTACAAAATTTTAGAAAGTGGAATGGACTAATTTGGACTAAAAATGGATTTTCTATGAATTTATCAAGTTCTAGCACTTATAAATACATATTTTCTAATTCCTTTATTCAGTTTATCATGGCACTGGACTGGGCGTCAAATTCATAAAAGTCCAGGGGGCTCGGGGTAAGAATCCCCAGACACAGAGAACAGGATCACTGGACTGCGGGTTGATTTCTCTGTTTTACGGGGACTCTTAAGCAAATTGCGCAACCAAAGGGGTATCTTCTATTGTGGGCCGGACGATCCAGATCCTGCGGTCTGGATTAGATCCTAGCGCGATGAAGCGGTATGCCATAGCAGCCGTCCGATCCAAGCACAACGCTCCCGATTTAAAAACCTAAGATCTAATCTCTAGCGTTCAACCGTCGATCGACGGGCGCGATCGCCCCGTTGCCCAACCGGTATGCATGACCTAATCTCCACCGTTGGTGCCCGATCAGACGGTATCCCACCTTTCTTCTTCCCCAGCGCCACCGAGCAGCTGCGACCGATTCGCGACGGCGTACACAAGGCGGCAAGCTCCCATCCCGGAACAACGGCGCCCAATTCTAAATGACAGCGAGTCTAACGCGTAGATCCAACCAAGGCAAATCGATCTAAGGGTAACTCACCGAGATGTATGCAGTCCAGTGCCCTGACCACGGTGAGGAGCGGGCACACGTCGGAGCTTTTCCTCCGGTGTCCAATTCACTCCACCCCGGCCGCAAGGTTTGCCTGAAGAAGCCGCGGACACCAGCAGGGTATTGAGGAGAAACTCCCAGGCCGGCACGGGTTTTATACCCCGATGCCAGGGATCCAACAATCGCGCGACTCTGTTCGATCCGCCCCGGACGCAGCGTTGGTTGACGCAAATCCCGCGGATTTGGTGCTGGCACCGTTGAGCAACCGAGTCTGAGTCCGTTGCGAGATCCGCGCGGTAGAAGAACCCCTAGATGACGGGACCCACCATCAGCGGCTTGGTGCAACGGCCCCAGCAAAGCAATCGGAGATCACGCGACGACAGATTGCGAATTTTTTGGGCTGCACGGATCTCAGCTGGAGAAGAGACATCCGACGAACTGGACCAACCATCAGCTACCCAGCGCATCGGGCCCGCGTGGCAGTGACCACGACGCTAGGCACGGCACAAACGCAGTGTGCGCCCTACAGCGCGGCTCATGCTGTCAGCCAGCGAAGGCAGGGGTGGGCTGGCGTAAGTGGAACATGGGCCGGCCAGGGTGATTCGGCCCACGCGGCTGAAGTGGATTTTTATTTTCTCCTTTTTTCTATTTTCTCTCATTTTCTATTTTCAAGTTTTCCAATTTAGATTTTAATTTCTCATTTGTTTTCAAAGTCTAACTCCAGATTAAATGCATAACTCAAGAACTTCACTATGAATGCGAGAATATTACTTTCATTCTTTATCTGCTTATTATTTATTTCCTTCGAATAACTGCTTCTTGATATAATGATAAACCAATAAATGGTTATTTAATTTAGGGAAATATGTTCTAATGTATAACTACACCAAGCTATGCTATTAGCTTAAATCTTTCATGAGATTACTTATAATTCGATAATGGGATGACTAATTTCATATGGGTACCTTTTTAATTAACTCTTTATTATGCGTGATATTTATTTTAGGGGACATGACTTCAAAAATATTCTAACTCGAAAACTTTGGAGAATTCTGCTTGATTCTCAAAAATGGGATTTTGAGGTGTTACAAATCCTACCCCCCTTAACAGAAATCTCGTCCTTGAGATTTGTACGAAAAGGGTGTTCAACTATGTTATCTCAAAACATATGCACGAACAAAATCTCAGCATGATGCATAATTTATTAGCAACACATGGGGTCAATTAGACCCTATTATTATTCTCAATATAGTAAAATACTAGCTACTAACTAAGGTAACACTTAGATCTTACAAATAATAGTATATATATATATGTAGTTTGGTGGAGCTGATGGTGGTGGTGGAGGTAGTGGAAAATTGGGAGAGCATAGGTATCTAGCTACTATTTATGTGGGATATAAACTAAATAGGTTGAGGTAAGAAAGATTATGGCAAGGAAAAGACTTTATCCAAAATGTTTAAGTCCTCATTCATCTCGAGATTCACTTTGACTGTTATACCCTTTCTTGTCGATGTTGATCTTTTCTCCTTCGGTCTTGGTCTCATTGATTTGAGGTTAGTGTATATCATCGGGGTTGGGAAATATGGTTAAGATAAACATGGATGAGGTAAACTACATGATGTAGATCAAAAGTTTGTTTGAGGTTAGGTGAGGATAGATTGATTATACGATTCATCTTGACTCTATGGGTTGATTTAGCTCTTTTGCTCATGGTTGAGTTGGTCTAATGTGCTAAGTTATGTTTGAAAGGGAAATGTGCCCTTGGGCCATTTCTAAGTGTTTTGGTGATTTAGTGTCCAACACAAGTGCTTAAGTGTCAAATGGTGGACAAAGTACAAATCAAATATAAAGGTATGTTTCTCAGACTTAGTACATTGTTTTAGAGACTAATGTATTGTGTCTAAGTGCTGGAAACAGGAGAAAACAAATTGGAGAGAAATAGCTTTGTTTCAGCCAAAGCCAGCTCTATCTGGGTGCACCGGACTGTCCGGTGGTGCACCGGACAGTGTCCGGTGCGCCAGGCTGGCTCAGGCGAACTTGCTGCTCTCGGGAAGAAATTAACGGCGTACGGCTATAATTCACTGGACTGTCCGGTGTGCACCGGACTGTCCGGTGTGCACCGGACTGTCCGGTGAGCCAACGGTCGGCTGCGCGATCTGCGCGAGACACGTGGCCGAGCCAACGGTCGGGAGGGGGCACCGGACTGTCCGGTGTGCACCGGACAGTGTCCGGTGCGCCAACGGCTCCAAGGCTGCCAGCGGTCGGCTTCGCCAAATAAGGAAGGAAATCCGCATCGGACTATCCGGTGCGCCAGGCGACAGAAGGCAAGAATTGCCTTCCCGGATTGCTCTCAACGGCTCCTAGCTGCCTTGGGGCTATAAAAGGGACCCCTAGGCGCATGAAGGAGCACACCAAGCTTTCCTTGAGCACTCTTGATCACTCACACTCCATTCTTGCGCACTTGTTCGACATTCTAGTGATTTGAGCTCCGTTCTAGTGTGCTAGTCTTTTGAGCTTAAGTCTGGGTCTTGTGTGTGCGTATTTGCTGTGATCTTTGTGTCTTGTGTGAGTTGCTAATCCCTCCCTTACTCTGTGCTTCTTTGTGAACATCTTTGTAAGGGCGAGAGACTCCAAGTTGTGGAGATTCCTCGCGAACGGGATATAGAAAAGAAAAGCAAACACCGTGGTATTCAAGTGGGTCTTTGGACCGCTTGAGAGGGGTTGATTGCAACCCTCGTCTGTTGAGACGCCACAACATGGAAGTAGGCAAGTGTTGTACTTGGCCGAACCACGGGATAAACCACTGTGTCTACCTGTGTTGATTCTCTTGTGGTTATTGTGTTTCGCTAAGAGTCTTCTCTAGCCACTTGGCAATATTGTGCTAACGCTTAACCAAGTCTTTGTGGCATTAAGTTCAAGTTTTACAGGATCACCTATTCACCCCCCTCTAGGTGCTCTCAATTGGTATCAGAGCCGTTCTCTTCTAGAAAGGGACTAACCGCCCGAAGAGATGGATCCTAAGGGGAAGGGAATCATGATCAATGATAAGGAGAAGGAGTCCTTCGTCAACGAGCCAAAGGATGACAAGCCTACCGACTCGGGCTCGGGCCACAAACGAAAGGATGGGAAGAAGAAGAAGACAAGGCGCATCAAGGAGATCGTCTACTACGACGACAGCGACGAGTCCACTTCTTCCCAAAAGGACAACAACGACAACGACTACGAGAGAAGGAAACCAGTTAATTTGAACTTTTCTTTTGACTACTCTCGTATTCCGCAAAGTACAAATGCTCATTTGCTCTCTATTCCACTTGGCAAACCTCCTCACTTTGATGGAGAGGACTACTGATTTTGGAGCCACAAAATGCGTAGTCACCTATTCTCTCTCCATCCGAGCATATGGGAGATTGTGGAAAGTGGAATGAAATTTGATAGCTCGGATAGTCCTATGTTTATCAATGAACAGATTCATAGAAATGCACAAGCTACTACTGTGTTGTTAGCCTCTTTGTGCAGGGACGAATATCATAAGGTGAGCGGCTTGGACAATGCCAAGCAGATCTGGGACACCCTCAGGATCTCACATGAGGGGAACGACGTCACCTTACTCACCAAAATGGAGCTGGTGGAGGGCGAGCTTGGAAGATTCGCAATGATCAGGGGAGAGGAGCCAACCCAAACATACAACCGGCTCAAGACCCTCATCAACAAGATAAGGAGCTACTGAAGCACACGATGGACGGACCACGACGTCGTTCGTCTAATGCTAAGGTCCTTTACTGTACTTGATCCACATTTGGTGAACAATATTCGTGAAAATCCTAGGTACACCAAGATGTCGCCCGAAGAAGTTCTTGGGAAATTTGTAAGCGGGCGAATGATGATCAAGGAGTCGAGATATGTCGACGACGCGTTGAACGGTCCAATCCATGAGCCTCAACCCATTGCTCTCAAGGCAACGAGGAGCAAGGAGGCGCTACCCAACAAGGTGGCGCAAGTTGAGGCGGCCGGGCTAAATGATGAAGAGATGGCCCTCATCATCAAGCGCTTCAAGATGACGCTAAAGGGTCGCAAGGGGCAGCCAAGCAAGACCAAGACAAAGGGGAAGCGCTCATGCTTCAAATGTGGTAAGGTTGGTCATTTTATTGCTAACTGTCCCGACAATGATAGTGACCAGGAACAAGGGAACAAGAGGGAGAAGAAGAAGAACTATAAGAAGGCAAAAGGCGAGGCACATCTTGGCAAGGAGTGGGACTCGGATTGTTCGTCGTCCGACTCCGACAACGAAGGACTCGCCACCACTGCCTTCAACAAGTCATCCCTCTTCCCCAACGAGCATCACACTTGCCTCATGGCAAGGGAAAAGAAGGTAAGCGCTCGTAACACTAGTACTTATGTTTCTTCAAGTGAGGATGAGTCTAGTGATGATGATGAAATAGATTATTCATGTTTATTCAAGGGTCTAGATAGAACCAAGGTGGATAAAATAAATGAATTGATTGATGCCTTGATTGATAAGAATAGATTGCTAGAAAAGCAAGAGGATCTCTTATATGATGAACATGATAAGTTTGTAGAAGCTCAAAAATCCCTTGCTTTAGAAATAAAGAGGAATGAAATGCTTTCTTGTGAATTGTCTACATGCCATGACTCTATTTCTAGTTTAAAAAGCATAAACGATGACTTGAATGCTAAGTTAGAAATAGCTAATAAATCAACATCTTGTGTAGAGCATGTTGTGATTTGCACTAGGTGTAAAGATTTTAATGTTGATGCTTGTAGTGAACACCTAGTGTCAATTTCTAAATTGAATGATGAAGTGGCTAGTCTTAATGACCAACTTAAGACTAGCAAAAGCGAATTTGATAAGTTAAAATTTGCAAGGGATGCCTACACGATTGGTAGACACCCCTCAATTAAGGATGGACTTGGTTTCAAGAGGGAAGCCAAGAACTTAACAAGCCATAAGGCTCCCATCCCCGCCAAGGAGAAAGAGAAGGCCCCTATGGCTAGTAGTGCTAAAAAGAACCATGCTTTTATGTATTATGATAGGAGACATGCTAGAAATGCAAATAGAAGTTATGATGCTTTTGATTCACATGTTTATGATTCTTATGCTATGTTTGCTTCTAGTTCTTCCTATATGCATGGTAGAAATGTAGCTAGGAGAAATGCTATTAATCACATGCCTAGGAGAAATGGTGTTAATGTTCCTAGGAAAATTAATGAACCTTCTACAATATATCATGCTTGCAATGCTTCATTTGCCATTTGTAGAAAGGATAGAAAGGTAATGGCTAGGAAATTAGGGGCAAGATGCAAGGGAGATAAAACTTGCATTTGGATCCCTAAAACCATTGTGACTAACCTTGTAGGACCCAACAAGAGTTGGGTACCTAAAACCCAAGCCTAAATTTGCCTTGCAGGTTTATGCATCCGGGGGTTCAAGCTGGATTATCGACAGTGGATGCACAAACCACATGACGGGGGGAGAAGAAGATGTTCACCTCCTACGTCAAGAATAAGGATCCCCAAGATTCAATCATATTCGGTGATGGAAATCAAGGCAAGGTGAAAGGCTTAGGCAAAATTGCAATCTCAAATGAGCACTCTATTTCTAATGTGTTTTTAGTTGAGTCTCTTGGATATAATTTGTTATCTGTTAGTCAATTATGCAATATGGGATATAATTGTCTATTCACAAATGTAGATGTGTCTGTCTTTAGAAGAAGTGATGGTTCACTAGCTTTTAAGGGTGTATTAGACGGCAAACTTTACTTAGTCGATTTTGCAAAAGAGGAGGCTGGTCTAGATGCATGCTTAATTGCTAAGACTAGCATGGGCTGGCTGTGGCATCGCCGCTTAGCACATGTGGGGATGAAGAACCTTCACAAGCTTCTAAAGGGAGAACACGTGATAGGTTTAACTAATGTGCAATTCGAAAAAGATAGACCTTGTGCAGCTTGTCAAGCAGGCAAACAGGTGGGAAGCTCTCATCACACCAAAAATGTGATGACCACATCAAGACCTTTGGAGATGCTTCACATGGACCTCTTCGGACCCGTCGCCTATCTAAGTATAGGAGGAAGTAAGTATGGTCTTGTTATAGTTGATGACTTTTCCCGCTTCACTTGGGTATTCTTTTTGCAGGATAAATCTGAAACCCAAGGGACCCTCAAGCGCTTCCTAAGGAGAGCTCAAAACGAGTTTGAGCTCAAGGTGAAAAAGATAAGGAGCAACAATGGGTCTGAGTTTAAGAATCTTCAAGTGGAGGAGTACCTTGAGGAGGAAGGGATCAAGCACGAGTTCTCCGCTCCCTACACACCACAGCAAAATTGTGTGGTAGAGAGGAAGAACAGGACACTTATAGACATGGCGAGGACGATGCTTGGAGAGTTCAAGACCCCCGAGCGCTTTTGGTCGGAAGCCGTGAACACGGCTTGCTACACCATCAACAGGGTCTACCTTCATCGCCTCCTCAAGAAGACGTCGTATGAGCTACTAACCGGTAACAAACCCAATGTTTCGTACTTTTGAGTTTTTGGGAGTAAATGCTACATTCTAGTGAAGAAGGGTAGGAATTCCAAATTTGCTCCCAAAGCCGTAGAAGGGTTTTTGTTAGGTTATGGCTCAAATACAAAGACGTATAGAGTCTTCAATAAATCATCGGGTTTGGTTGAAGTCTCTAGCGACGTTGTATTTGATGAGACTAATGGCTCTCCAAGAGAGCAAGTTGTTGATTTTGATGATGTAGATGAAGAAGAAGTTCCAACGACCGCAATACGCACCATGGCGATTGGAGATGTGCGGCCACAGGAACAAGATGAGCAAGATCAACCTTCTTCCTCAACAATGGTGCATCCCCCAACTCAAGATGATGAACAGGAGGCGTGTGATCAAGGGGGAGCACAAGATGATCATGTAATGGAGGAAGAAGCACAACCGGCACCTCCAACCCAAGTTCGAGCAATGATTCAAAGGGATCATCCTGTCGACCAAATTTTGGGTGATATTAGCAAGGGAGTAACTACTCGATCTCGATTAGTTAATTTTTGTGAGCATTACTCCTTTGTCTCTTCTATTGAGCCTTTCAGGGTAGAAGAGGCCTTGCTAGATCCGGACTGGGTGTTGGCCATGCAGGAGGAGCTCAACGACTTCAAAAGAAATGAAGTTTGGACACTGGTGCCTCGTCCCAAGCAAAATGTTGTGGGAACCAAGTGGGTGTTCCACAACAAACAAGACGAGCACGGGGTGGTGACAAGGAACAAGGCACGACTTGTGGCAAAAGGTTATGCCCAAGTCGCAGGTTTGGACTTTGAGGAAACTTTTGCTCCTGTGGCTAGGCTAGAGTCCATTCATATCTTGCTAGCATATGCCACTCACCATTCCTTCAGGTTGTTCCAAATGGATGTGAAGAGCGCTTTCCTCAACGGGCCAATCAAGGAGGAGGTGTACGTGGAGCAACCCCCTGGCTTCGAGGATGAACGGTACCCCGACCACGTGTGTAAGCTCTCAAAGGCGCTCTATGGACTTAAGCAAGCCCCAAGAGCATGGTATGAATGCCTTAGAGACTTTTTAATTACTAATGCTTTCAAGGTTGGGAAAGTCGATCTAACTCTTTTTACTAAGACTTGTGATGGTGATCTTTTTGTGTGCCAAATTTATGTTGATGACATAATATTTGGTTCTACTAACCAAAAGTCTTGTGAAGAGTTTAGCAGGGTGATGACTCAGAAATTCGAGATGTCGATGATGGGCGAGTTAAGCTACTTCCTTGGGTTCCAAGTGAGGCAACTCAAGGATGGAACCTTCATCTCCCAAACGAAGTACACACAAGATTTGATCAAGAGGTTTGGGATGAAGGACGCCAAGCCCGCAAAGACTCCGATGGGAACCGACAGACACACCGACCTCAACAAAGGAGGTAAGTCCATTGATCAAAAAGCATACCGGTCTATGATAGGGTCTTTACTTTATTTATGTGCTAGTAGACCGGATATTATGCTTAGCGTATGCATGTGTGCTAGATTTCAATCCGATCCTAAGGAGTGTCACTTAGTGGCTGTGAAGCGAATTCTTAGATATTTAGTTGCTACGCCTTGTTTCGGGATCTGGTATCCAAAGGGGTCTACCTTTGACTTGATTGGATATTCAGACTCCGACTATGCTGGATGTAAGGTCGATAGGAAGAGTACATCGGGGACGTGCCAATTCTTAGGAAGGTCCCTGGTGTCATGGAGTTCTAAGAAACAAACCTCCGTTGCCCTATCCACCGCTGAGGCCGAGTACGTTGCCGCAGGACAGTGTTGCGCGCAACTACTTTGGATGAGGCAAACCCTCAGGGACTTTGGCTAGAATCTGAGCAAAGTCCCACTCCTATGTGATAATGAGAGTGCTATCCGCATGGCGGATAATCCTGTTGAACACAGCCGCACAAAGCACATAGACATCCGGCATCACTTTTTGAGAGACCACCAGCAAAAGGGAGATATCGAAGTATTTCATGTTAGTTCCAAGAACCAGCTAGCCGATATCTTTACCAAGCCTTTAGATGAGCAGACCTTTTGCAAGTTGCGTAGTGACCTAAATGTCTTAGATTCGCGGAACTTGGATTGATTTATAGCATACTTGTGTTTATGCCTTTGATCATGTTCCTTATGCATTTTGTTGCTTATTTATGGTGCTCAAGTTGTACAAGCACTCCCCGGACCTCACAAGTCCGTTGTGAAGTGATGCACATATTTAGGGGGAGATGTGTTACAACTTGACCCTTTGAGACTAACCATGTGCTTGAGTTTGCTTGATTTAGTCTCTAAGGAGGATTGAAAGGGAAAAGGTGGACTTGGACCATGCAAGACTTCCACTGCACTCCGATGAGAGGGTAACTTATTCCAAGTTCATCTTTATGATCTTATTGCCTTTTACTCTTAGTTGAAGATTTTGGTGAGGCAATGGGGTTAAAGGGCCAAAATTGATCCCGTTTTGGTGCTTGATGCCAAAGGGGGAGAAAATAAGGCCAAAGCAATAAATGGATCAGCTACCACTTGTGAATTTTGAAAATAGTAGAGTTAGAGTTTTTGTTTGTCAAAATACTCTTATTTGCCTCTGTTTGACAAAATACTCTTGTTTGTCTCTTGTGGGGAGAAGGCTTAATTATGGGAAAAGGGGGAGTTTTTGATACTGTGATCAATTTCTATTGGAACAACTCTCTTTATGTCTCTACAAGTGTGTTTGACTTAGAGTTAGGAAATTGAGGTCGATTTGCAAAAACAAACCAAGTGGTGGCAAAGAATGATCCATATATGCCAAATTTGATTCAAAACAAATTTGAGTTCTTATTTGAATTGATTTTGTACTTGTTCTACTTGCTTTATGTCATGTTGGCATTAATCACCAAAAAGGGGGAGATTGAAAGGGAAATGTGCCCTTGGGCCATTTCTAAGTGTTTTGGTGATTTAGTGTCCAACACAAGTGCTTAAGTGTCAAATGGTGGACAAAGTACAAATCAAGTATAAAGGTATGTTTCTCAGACTTAGTACATTGTTTTAGAGACTAATGTATTGTGTCTAAGTGCTGGAAACAGGAGAAAACAAATTGGAGAGAAATAGCTTTGTTTCAGCCAAAGCCAGCTCTATCTGGGTGCACCGGACTGTCCGGTGGTGCACCGGACAGTGTCCGGTGCGCCAGGCTGGCTTAGGCGAACTTGCTGCTCTCGGGAAGAAATTAACGGCGTACGGCTATAATTCACTGGACTGTCCGGTGTGCACCGGACTGTCCGGTGAGCCAACGGTCGGCTGCGCGATCTGCGCGAGACACGTGGCCGAGCCAACGGTCGGGAGGGGGCACCGGACTGTCCGGTGTGCACCGGACAGTGTCCGGTGCGCCAACGGCTCCAAGGCTGCCAGTGGTCGGCTTCGCCAAATAAGGAAGGAAATCCGCATCGGACTATCCGGTGCGCCAGGCGACAGAAGGCAAGAATTGCCTTCCCGGATTGCTCTCAACGGCTGCTAGCTGCCTTGGGGCTCTAAAAGGGACCCCTAGGCGCATGAAGGAGCACACCAAGCTTTCCTTGAGCACTCTTGATCACTCACACTCCATTCTTGCGCACTTGTTCGACATTCTAGTGATTTGAGCTCCGTTCTAGTGTGCTAGTCTTTTGAGCTTAAGTCTGGGTCTTGTGTGTGCGTATTTGCTGTGATCTTTGTGTCTTGTGTGAGTTGCTAATCCCTCCCTTACTCTGTGCTTCTTTGTGAACATCTTTGTAAGGGCGAGAGACTCCAAGTTGTGGAGATTCCTCGCGAACGGGATATAGAAAAGAAAAGCAAACACCGTGGTATTCAAGTGGGTCTTTGGACCGCTTGAGAGGGGTTGATTGCAACCCTCGTCTGTTGAGACGCCACAACATGGAAGTAGGCAAGTGTTGTACTTGGCCGAACCACGGGATAAACCACTGTGTCTACCTGTGTTGATTCTCTTGTGGTTATTGTGTTTCGCTAAGAGTCTTCTCTAGCCACTTGGCAATATTGTGCTAACGCTTAACCAAGTCTTTGTGGCATTAAGGTCAAGTTTTACAGGATCACCTATTCACCCCCCTCTAGGTGCTCTCAATTGGTATCAGAGCCGTTCTCTTCTAGAAAGGGACTAACCGCCCAAAGAGATGGATCCTAAGGGGAAGGGAATCATGATCAATGATAAGGAGAAGGAGTCCTTCGTCAACGAGCCAAAGGATGACAAGCCTACCGACTCGGGCTCGGGCCACAAACGAAAGGATGGGAAGAAGAAGAAGACAAGGCGCATCAAGGAGATCGTCTACTACGACGACAGCGACGAGTCCACTTCTTCCCAAAAGGACAACAACGACAACGACTACGAGAGAAGGAAACCAGTTAATTCGAACTTTTCTTTTGACTACTCTCGTATTCCGCAAAGTACAAATGCTCATTTGCTCTCCATTCCACTTGGCAAACCTCCTCACTTTGATGGAGAGGACTACGGATTTTGGAGCCACAAAATGCGTAGTCACCTATTCTCTCTCCATCCGAGCATATGGGAGATTGTGGAAAGTGGAATGAAATTTGATAGCTCGGATAGTCCTATGTTTATCAATGAACAGATTCATAGAAATGCACAAGCTACTACTGTGTTGTTAGCCTCTTTGTGCAGGGACGAATATCATAAGGTGAGCGGCTTGGACAATGCCAAGCAGATCTGGGACACCCTTAGGATCTCACATGAGGGGAACGACGTCACCTTACTCACTAAAATGGAGCTGGTGGAGGGCGAGCTTGGAAGATTCGCAATGATCAGGGGAGAGGAGCCAACCCAAACATACAACCGGCTCAAGACCCTCATCAACAAGATAAGGAGCTACTGAAGCACACGATGGACGGACCACGACGTCGTTCGTCTAATGCTAAGGTCCTTTACTGTACTTGATCCACATTTGGTGAACAATATTCGTGAAAATCCTAGGTACACCAAGATGTCGCCCGAAGAAGTTCTTGGGAAATTTTAAGCGGGCGAATGATGATCAAGGAGTCGAGATATGTCGACGGTGCGCCAGGCTGGCTCAGGCGAACTAGCTGCTCTTGGGAAATGATTATCGGCGTACGGCTATAATTCACCGGACTGTCCGGTGTGCACCGGACTGTTTGGTGAGCCAAGGTCGGCTGCGCGATCTACGCGAGACACGTGGCCGAGCCAACAGTCGGGAGGGGGCACCGGACAGTGTCCGGTGCGCCAACGGCTCCAAGGCTGCCAACGGTCGGCTTCGCCAAATAAGGAAGGAAATCCGCACCGGACAGTGTCCGGTGATGCACCGGACTGTCCGGTGCGCCAGGCGACAGAAGGCAAGAATTGCCTTCCCGGATTGCTCTCAACGGCTCCTAGCTGCCTTGGGGCTATAAAAGGGACCCCTAGGCGCATGAAGGAGCACACCAAGCTTTCCTTGAGCACTCTTGATCACTCACACTCCATTCTTGCGCACTTGTTCGACATTCTAGTGATTTGAGCTCCGTTCTAGTGTGCTAGTCTTTTGATCTTAAGTCTGGGTCTTGTGTGTGCGTATTTGCTGTGATCTTTGTGTCTTGTGTGAGTTGCTAATCCCTCCCTTACTCCGTGCTTCTTTGTGAACATCTTTGTAAGGGCGAGTGACTCCAAGTTGTGGAGATTCCTCGCGAACGGGATATAGAAAAGAAAAGCAAACACCGTGGTATTCAAGTGGGTCTTTGGATCGCTTGAGAGGGGTTGATTGCAACCCTCGTCTGTTGAGACGCCACAACGTGGAAGTAAGCAAGTGTTGTACTTGGCCGAACCATGGGATAAACCACTGTGTCTACCTGTGTTGATTCTCTTGTGGTTATTGTGTTTCGCTAAGACTCTTCTCTAGCCACTTGGCAATATTGTGCTAACGCTTAACCAAGTCTTTGTGGCATTAAGTTCAAGTTTTACAGGATCACCTATTCACCCCCCTCTAGGTGCTCTCAATGTTAACACTTGGCTAGAAGGGTCCAAGTACCACTATTAACTGGTTAAGTGATTAACCTTAGGTTAGCTCAACTTAAGGTTAGACTTCGTTAGGTTAGATTAATCCATCACATTAGATTAGATCTAGGTTAGATTGTTATGACTAGATAGACTAGATAAGATCTCATTGACTTGGATTAGATCACGGTGGTTACTATAGGGTGAGATAAGTAGGATGGTTAGGATAAGGCGATTCTTTCAAGATAAGATGAATCCATAAGGATAATGTAGAATCTTTGGAGGTCAGTTAGAACTATTCGAAGAAGATAAAATCTCTTCCAAATAAGATGAATTTATTAAGGTGAGAGAGAACCTTTTAAGATAAGAGAGAATCTTTATGAAATAGATACACTTTAATGGAGAACAATCTATGTTGTTTAGTTATCTCATGAATTTTATTCATTTATATTTATGCCCATACATATATGCAGATGTAATTGTGGACATTACTCCACAACTCATCACACTCAATCAAAGATCCAAATCAAACGAGTATCATAAGAACAAGCATTCAAGCATATAGATACAAAAAAATAGTTTTTTTTTGTTCCTAATAGTAGGTCTCCTATTCCTAAAAGTTACTTTAGATACAGGACTTCAAAGTGTGAAATCCACATTTGTCTTTAGAATGAAAAGGAAAGAATAATCAGAGTAAAGTGGAAATAGATGAGAAAGATTAAGGAAAGTTTAGAAAAGATCAGAGTAGCAAAGGTAAGTAGACAATGGTTGTCCAGTTCTATCTAGGTTTCGTCCTACAGTCAACATTCCTCTGATACCACTTCTGTCACACCCGGGTTTTAGGGGTCCAAAGCCCGGGCGCGAACATAATCACCAGGTGTGCTGGGACCAAGTATTGCACATATGATGAATCATGGCACATGATCGAATGTCACATCTTTACTATATAATAGGAGTTCTATACAAAATAAATAAGTAATTACATTATAAGGAGACAGCGGTCCAGCAACCCAAAGTTGACTGGGAGACGACGACCTAGATCTCTCACGAACACATCACATCATCCTTCAAGCGCCTCATCCTGTGGTACCTGTTCTTGACCTGTGGGGGGGGGTGTGAGACAACAAGAGTGAGCTCACATACGTTCATCGCTCAACAAGTTGTGGGGAATAATGTGCATGAACTCGCCAAAGGTGGGAGCTCACGTGAAGTGTAAGGCTTACCAAAGAGGATGGTTAGAGCTGAGCATTGCTTTTAAAGTTGGTCAAAATTTTATTAGCAGTTACTAAGTATAAGTAAATACCAACCCAATTAAGTAGTAGAACAAAAGTAACATCATCACCTGCGATGCAATGCATATGACAAATTGAATTTAGTTCCATAAATTAATCATCAGAGAGTCCTGAGCTGCTCATGACCGTGAGCTCGGCTAGTATACCAGTTTTACACTCTGCAGAGGTGGTACCCTTTACCCACAAGTCATGTTACCCATTTGCCAAGGGATCGCGACTTCCCATACACCTCTACCGAGGAGGCGAGGCAGGGTAACACTACGAGGCCTTTACAAAGTTCCACTAGCTTCAGAAAACCCGCTACAGTTTATAGGAAGCTCCAATGCAGGGTTCTTGCCTGACCGCCATCGCAGCAAAATCAACCAAGGACCTCCCTACACTGACCACTCCCCTACTACCCTTGCCCCTTTCGGGTAAGGTAGTCCTCCACTAGCTTTCCTAATTAATCAGCCAAGGGCGCCATAAACCCTTGTGGTGGCACATGTTTCTCAAGTTAAGCTCTATGTTCCAATTAACATTAATGATCTTGACATGAACAGTAAATAACAATGGATAACAAAAGTATAATCATGAATAATGTGTATTTCAATGCCTAAAACCACATATAGCACTAGCAAGTACTACCCAAAAAGTTCAGTGGTAAACAAGGCATAAAGATAGACAAACTAGAGTAACCTATTAGGTCCCATCAAAATTAACCTATGCAGATCATTACGATTAATTAGAACATGAGTGGGTAAAAGAAGTGATCAAGGGCACAACTTGCCTGGGACTTGAGATTCCAGGTACCAACTTGCTCTTCAGATGACACGTGTCCTCACTGCTAAACGTATCAATACAGACAAACATGGTATAGACAAAAATTAACATTACACCAAACATAAAAATAAACTGCGTGATAATAATATACGCGCCATAACAAGATCGTAGAAATAAGAACCACTAAATTCGGAGCTACGATTATTAAGTTATGAATTTCCGAAATTATTAAGTGCTTAGTATAGAATAAATCAAGTGAATAAATTTAATTCAAGTTTCATGGCTAAACAAAGATGCTAGGTGGTAGAGAGTAAAATTACAAAATTTTAGAAAGTGGAATGGACTAATTTGGACTAAAAATGGATTTTCTATGAATTTATCAAGTTCTAGCACTTATAAATACATATTTTCTAATTCCTTTATTCAGTTTATCATGGCACTGGACTGGGCGTCAAATTCATAAAAGTCCAAGGGGCTCGGGTTAAGAATCCCCAGACACAGAGAACAGGATCACTGGACGACGGGTTGATTTCTCTGTTTTACGGGGACTCTTAAGCAATTTGCGCAACCGAAGGGGTATCTTCTATTGTGGGCCGGACGATCCAGATCCTGCGGTCTGGATTAGATCCTAGCGCGATGAAGCGGTATGCCATAGCAGCCGTCCGATCCAAGCACAACGCTCCCGATTTAAAAACCTAAGATCTAATCTCTGGCGTTCAACCGTCGATCGATGGGCGCGATCGCCCCATTGCCCAACCGGTATGCATGACCTAATCTCCACCATTGGTGCCCGATCAGACGGTATCCCACCTTTCTTCTTCCCCAGCGCCACCGAGCAGCTGCGACCGATTCGCGGCGGCGTACACAAGGCGGCAAGCTCCCATCCCGGAACAACGGCGCCCGATTCTAAATGACAGCGAGTCTAACGCGTAGATCCAACCAAGGCGAATCGATCTAAGGGTAACTCACCGAGATGTATGCACTCCAGTGCCCTGACCACAGTGAGGAGCGGGCACACAGCGGAGCTTTTCCTCCGGTGTCCAATTCACTCCATCCCAGCCGCAAGGTTTGCCTGAAGAAGCCGCGGACACCAGCAGGGTATTGAGGAGAAACTCCCAGGCCGGCACGGGTTTTATACCCCGATGCCAGGGATCCAACAATCGCGTGACTCCGTTCGATCCGCCCTGGACGCGGCGTTGGTTGACGCAAATCCTGCGGATATGGTGCTGGCACCGTTGAGCAACCGAGTCCGAGTCCGTTGCGAGATCCGCGCGGTAGAAGAACCCCTGGATGACGGGACCCACCATCAGCGGCTTGGTGCAACGGCCCCAGCAAAGCAATCGGAGATCACGCGACGACAGATTGCGAATTTTTTGGGCTGCGCGGATCTCAGCTGGAGAAGAGACATCCGACGAACTGGACCAACCGTCAGCTACCCAGCGCATCGGGCCCGCGTGGCAGTGACCACGACGCTAGGCACCACACAAACGCAGTGTGCGCCCGACAGCGCGGCTCATGCTGTCAGCCAGCGAAGTCAGGGGTGGGCTGGCGTAAGTGGAACATGGGCCGGCCAGGGTGATTAGGCCCACGCGGCTGATGTGGATTTTTATTTTCTCCTTTTTTCTATTTTCTCTCATTTTCTATTTTCAAGTTTTCCAATTTAGATTTTAATTTCTCATTTGTTTTCAAAGTCTAACTCCAGATTAAATGCATAACTCAAGAACTTCACTATGAATGCGAGAATATTACTTTCATTCTTTATCTGCTTATTATTTATTTCCTTCGAATAACTGCTTCTTGATATAATGATAAACCAATAAATGGTTATTTAATTTAGGGAAATATGTTCTAATGTATAACTACACCAAGCTATGCTATTAGCTTAAATCTTTCATGAGATTACTTATAATTCAATAATGGGATGACTAATTTCATATGGGTACCTTTTTAATTAACTCTTTATTATGCGTGATATTTATTTTAGGGGACATGACTTCAAAAATATTCTAACTCGAAAACTTTGGAGAATTCTGCTTGATTCTCAAAAATGGGATTTTGAGGTGTTACAGTTTAATTAACTATTTGTTTAATCGTCGACTATTAAAATAGTAAGTTAGTCAAAACGAAGTAGTAGTTTTAATTTACATTTGATTAATACCAATTAAGATAATTATGTTGAATTGAATGTTCTAATTAGTACTTGTTTAACGTAAACACGCTAACCCCTCGACCATAGCTTCGTCTATCGTGGTTCTTTTCCCCGCGTGACCGTAGAAGCGCTCTCTCATTTTTTTATAATGCTTGTTTTGATAATATTTTATCTTATTTTGTATGGTGTAATGTTCTTATGCAAGTATATGTTTGCTTGTGTCTGTTTGTATTCGTTGTGCGTCGCGAATAGATCGTGAGCTGTTTCCGAGCATCGAGGAATCGACAGTCAAGCTTCGACGACCAAGAGATTGAACTCTCCGAGTTCTATGAGGCTGAAGATCCTGAGCATCTGTTTGGTGAAGGCAAGTATCCTCTGACCCATTATGTCCCATTTACTTTATAATTCACTGTCCCGCATACTATGAACAACCTAAGGATTGACTAGCTTTCTATTTACCTTGTCCTTGATTATCTTTTGGGTTACTATGGTTAGCTTCATGCTAGCGCTTTACTTTAATCAATGAACATGATGAGATACAATGATGATACTATGGTTTTATTCTGGATATGATGATATACTTGTGGCATTTAAGAGGACTCGAGCTGTTTCTCGAGTGCCTCTCCGTAAGGACTGGTTCGTTGGATGACCGCCCGGGAAAACACTGCAACCATGAGGGTGGAATGGGACGCCCTTAGCTGAATAATTAGAGGAACCAGGGTGTAGTTTGCTTTGCCGTCGTGCCGTTAATGGGGCTCAGTGTATGCGGCTCGCTCTGCCAAGGTTGGTTCGCCCCTTGGGGAGGAGTGCGGTGCATTTAGGAAACCTAACGGGCGGGCTACAGCCTCGGGGAATCTTTGTAAAGGCTATGTAGTGATGCCCTGCCGGGCGACCTAGGTAGTGCTCAATGGGGAGTAGCTCTCTCCGGGCAGAAAGGGAATCACGACTTGTGGGTAAAGTGCGCAACCTCTACAGAGTGTTATGAAACTGATATATCAGCCGTGCTCGTGGTTATGAGCGCCCAAGGGAGCTCCATTGATTAGAGATACTGGATCAGAGATGTTTGTATTACAGGTGGTGACAAGGATGATGTTTATGACTATGGTAATGGTAAGTGGTATTCTTTCCGTTTGGAAAGGGTACTTTTGGGTTAACAACTTGGGTTAATGCTAAAACCTGGCTCTCTACTAGTAATAATTACTTGACCAACTAAAAGCAACTACTTTACCTTAACCCCACATAAAGCTAGTCCACTACATCCAAACAAGACATTTGCTGAGTACGTTGATGTGTACTCACCCTTGCTTTCACAAAACACCAGGTTGCCTTTGGTGCAATCTATGCTCAGGTAAAGAAGAAGGCATCGAGGTGGATCTCCAGGAGTTCCAGGACTTCGACGAGTTCGAGGATTAGGCTAGCGACCTCCCCCAGTCAGCTGCCTATGGTGGGTTGTTTACGTTGGCTACGTTTCGATTCTGTGTACTTTGATTTATATTATGTAAATGGCTCTAGTCTGTAATATTATTACTTACTCTATATTGTAATTCGAAGCATTGTGCTATGATGAGTCATTTATATAATCGGTGTGTATGTGAATTACTGATCCTGGCACGTACATGGTTCGCATTCGGTTTACCTTCAAAACCGGGTGTGACATAAGTGGTATCAAAGCCGTGCTGACTGTAGGACCGCTAGCCTAGAGTAGCATTGGCCGTTTTAAGGACTTATTGATTATTACTTCACCCCATCCTTGATTCTGCTTCAAAATATTAGTCACCTCGACTAATTCTATGTTGTGCTCCTATATGTCCCCTTGCCAAAAGTATTTTATTCTAGTATGGTCTATACTTCTCTCAATACATTAGATCTGATCTCACTCTTGTGCTTGCGACATCTTTGTAGATGCCCCCCTAACCATAACCTTCTTGTTTTTTGGGATTCTTTCCTCTTCCATCGTTAAGTTGCTATCATTTCGCAATATCTATTCCATTGGTATTGACATGCTCGTATCCTTGTATTTTTAATATCCTTATCCCTTAATTCAAAGTACTTACCCTTGTACCTCTACTGCCTATTTAAACAGTTGAGTTTATATGACCATGACCTTCCTGTCCTTTGAGATCCTTTCCCATTCCGTTGTTAAGTCGTTATCTTTCGGCAATTTCTATTCTCTTGGTATTGGTATGCTCGTATCCTTGGAGTCTTGCGTACTCTCATATTTTCGTGTATGCTTATCTTCATGCCCCAATGTCTGTTTAAGACCTTTCAGTTAACATGCCCTTGATCACCCTTGTTTCTTAATGATCCATGAGCGGTCATTTTATTTTGCACATCCTTGGTGATCTCATTAATTCCTTATAACTTCCCTTGGTAATAATTTCTTTTACTAGACCATTATGTTGGAACCTTACCCACCTGACCCGTGATTGTTTTCTCCATCTCGCCATTTCGTGAGTCTTGCCTTAGCTCCATCCTTTCCTATGCTCTTTGTTATTATCACCTTTACCCTTGACACTTCTATATATTGCATTGATGTTAATCTCATACCTGCCCTTTAAAATCGCCCCTCTTCCGTCTCATACCTTCTCTCTCTTGGTCGTATCCTCTTCTTTGGCTCGCGAGTTTGTAACCTCATCCTTTGTTATGCTTTTGTTTCTTATTTCCTTTACCCTTCTCATCTCTCAATCTTACCTTGGCGATTGCGCTATGTTCGTTATCTAAAACCTCCAATCTCCCACCTTAGTTCAAGCGTGGTCTCTTACTTATCTCACCCGTGGATATATCCTATACTTTACCACTTGTAAGACTTACCTTAACTCTATTCTTGGCTGTACCTAGATTCATGGGTTTTTATGTACATTTACCTCTTCCTTTATATCCTTGCCTATTATCACCTTTGACCCTTGACCTCTCTCCATATTTACCATGATGTTTACCTATTTTTCTTAGCCTCACTTATTCCATTTCAATCCAAGAGTGTTGTTTTCCCTATCCCGCTCTTGTTCGTTTCTTTTCCCTTTGTCGCTTTGCAGTCTTGCCTCACCTTAACTTCATCCTTGGTTGAGCTTTTGCTTGATATCATCCTTACCTTTGTAATCTGTAGATCTTGCCTTGATACTTATCTTAGGTCTGCTTGTTGAAATCCCCTCTTTTCGATCTCAATTCGAGAGCTATGTTTTACTTATCTCACCCTTGGCTATATCCTCTTCTTTACCGCGTAAGCCTTGACATACCTCCATTCTTTGTTGTACTTATACCACTGACTCTTATGTGCCTTCGTCTTTTCCCTTATGCCCTTGTCTATTATCGCCTTTGACCCTTGTGATATTTATGTCTTCTACCTAAATTCTTACCTTGAACTTATCCTTTAAAAGCCTCCCTTTCTTTCAATCCGATTTGAGAGCGGTGAGTTACCTTTCTCTCCCTTGATCGCTTCCCCTCTTCATCGTCGTACAAGTTTTGTCTTAATTCCATCATTTGACTTGTTTCGGTTTGCTGTCACCATTACCGTTGTCAATCATTGACCTTACCTTGATACTTATCTTTATTCCTGCTCTTTAAAAATCTTCTCTCTTCCACCTCAATTTGAGAGTGGCTATTTACCTATCTGGCCCTTGGACGCACCCTCTCCTTTCCCATTTATAGAATCCTGTCTTAACTCCATCCTTTATGGTACTTATAACTTTTGTCTTATGCCTATTTACCTCCTATCCTACATCCTTGTCCGTTATTACCTTTAGAACCCTCGTGATATCTATGCCCTTACCCTCATGCTTATCTTGAACCTACCCTTTGAAGCCTCCTCTTTTCCATCCCTGTTCGGGGATAATGCCTCATCTATTTCATCATTGACTGCTCCCCCTTTTTTGATGCCTTGCAAGTCTTGTCTAAAATACATCCTTTATTGTGTGTTTGTCCATTATCACCTTAACCCTTGTCATCCCTCGATGTTTACCTTGATGCTTATACTATACCTGCATTTAAAAGCCGCCTCTCCCATTTCATTCCAAGAGTGGTGTCTTACCCATCCCGCTCTTGTTCGTTTCCTTTTCCTCTGTCGCGTTGCAAGTCTTAGCTTTTGCTCAATATCACCCTTACCTTCCTAATATCTCGATCTTTCCATGATGCTTATCTTATGTCTACCTTTTGGATTATCATCTTTCCCATCTCAAATTGGGAATGGTGTTTTACCTATTCTGACCTTGGTTGCATTCTCTCCCTGTCGGTTACAATCCTTGCTTTAGCTCCATCCTTTATTATGCTCATGCCCCCATCCTGCATGTCTTATCACCCTCCTTGTCTTTTGATGGCCTTAGAGTAGTTTCCCTGAGGTAAGGAAAGACCACCAGCTAGTTAACATTAACGTGTAGCAACGAGATGTTTGTTGTTGTGTGCTCATGATGTTTGTCTTTGTGTTATGACTGATTTGCTTCTTTGTAATGAGTGTTGATGTGTTGTGGCCCTTGGTCCACAATGACATCAATTTACTAGTTGAGTGCCATAGAGTTAAGTAGTTGGGTTCTCTCCCTGCTCTCTCTAATCCATCTTTACTTACCTTTTCTCGCTGTTCTTTCCTCTTGCGCATGTCCATTTGGCAACCTCCAACCTCTCTTAATCAGTCAAGATCAGAATCGACATCATCTTCACCAGGTGTGTATCAACGCTTCTGTTAAGGGGGTTAGCCGCCAACCCCAATGAAGACAATGCGATCAACATCAACCAACAAGATCAAAGTGAAGCAGCGAAAGCGTGTGTGGGTCCTAACCCACAGGTCCAAGAGATCCTCAAGAATTGAATCAATCGGTCTCAAGCATTTGAAGGTCAAAGCAACCAATCCACAAGTCAAGCTCGCAGAGTCAAAGTTAACTCAAGAAAGCCTTCGAATAACCTATGAACCAATCTTGTCGTTCTTGCTAGCCTCTCCTTGAATCTCGAGGACGAGATTCTGTTAACGGGGTTAGATTTGTAACACCCAGAATTTGGGGGTATAAAATTTCTTTTCTAATATCCACCAAATTCAGGTGTCACCCTCTACTTAATTTGCTTTACTTCTTTTTCTCTAAATATTGAGGAGTTATTTGTACTATATAAGCATTAATCGTAGTATGTTCAAAACCCCAAGGAATTTCGATTGTTTCATCATGTAGGAGTGCATATTTCTTTTGATTGACGATTTTGCTTGCTGTGAATTCTTCTCATTTGTGAGGGTGTGCTCGAGATTGAAATTAAATCAGAGGGAATAGAAAGAAAAGAAAGACAGAACAGAAAATAATTAAATAAAAAGGAAATAAAAAGAGGCCCAGCCCCCTCCCTTTCCCCTGGCGGCCCACCCCGCTTCCCCCTTGCGCGGCCCGCGGCCCAGCTCGGCGAACCCCCCTTCCCCGCTTTGGGCCCGCTAGGCGGCCTAGCTCGGCGCCCCCTCCCCCCTCAGCGGCCTCGCCAGCCAGCAGGAGCGCGCGAGCGATTTTATCGCCGCTGCCACTGTCTGGTGGGCCCGTGCGCACCCACCTCCTCCCTTCTCTCTCTCACGTCGCCCAACGCCCCTCCCCTTCTCCCTAGCGCCCGCAACCGCCCCGGAGCCAACCCTGCCCCTCGGAACTGCCCGCCCCGTCGTCCTCGCCCCGCGGTGAGCCCTCCCCCGCTCCCTTCTTCCCTGTTTCCCCCTCCTCCTCGTGTTCGTGGAGCTCGGCGTTGCCCCGGCGCCGGCCGCGGTGCGGCCTCGGCGCGCGGCCATGGCGGCCTCGCCCCCCCTTCTTCCTCAACCCCGGTCCCTGTGTAGCCCCACCCCTGGCCCGGCGCGCTCGCCCGGCGTGGCCTCGGCGCGTGGCCAAGGCGGCCTGGCGTGCCGTGCGCGCGGCCGTGGCGCCCCGCCCGGCGTGGCGCGGCTCCCCTCGCGCGCTCCCGTTTCCCACTGCGGCGCGACCGCGACATGTCCGCCTCGACGCGGCCTGCCCCCGGCAGGGCGCTCGTCCGACTCTACGCGGCGGTCCGGCGTGTCCCAGCCCACGGCGCGCCCGCCCGGCTCGCCCGCCCCCGCCCCGGCGCGCTCGTCCTTGCCCCGGCGTGCTCGGCCCCTCCCCGCGTAGTAGCCCGCTACGGCGCGGCGTGGCGCGCCCGCCCCTGCTCGCGGCGCCCGGCGTGCTCGCCCTGGTGTGTGCGTCCGCCCGCCTCGGCGCGACCTTGAGCTCGGCCAGCGCGCGGCCCCCTGCGCTCGGCCCTAGCGTGGCCTGGCCCTGCTCGTGGCGGCCTTGCCCCGGTGCAGCTCGCGGCGGCCCGGCGCCCTCGGCGCGACATCGTGGTGTGCCGGTTGCCCGGCGCGGCCTGCGGTTGGCGTGCTCGTGCCCCGGCGCGGCTGCCTGCGTGACCCTGCGCAGCATGCCCTGGCTCAGCCTTTGCGTGGTCCCGGCGCAGCGACAAACGTCGTCGAACAGGGAGACGCGCCCCATCAACACATCGCGCCCAAAGCCTGTATGCGTCGAGGCTATCTCACGCCGTGGTGAGAACGTTGTCTACCCGTCGCCGTCTACTCATGCGCGTAGTCCGTCGTCGCCTAGCTGGTGTGTTCGTGCCGCATGTCGTAGCTCACGCGTTGTCGCATGTGACACCCAGGTTGTTCGCGCGCTGTTGCGCACGTCGTTTTCTTGCGTGTCGCGCGGCGTTCGCGCATACCGCGCGCGATAGTAGATCGTTCGCTTATAATCACACATGTCGGTTTAATTAACTATTTGTTTAATTGTCGACTATTAAAATAGTAAGTTAGCTAAAACGAAGTAGTAGTTTTAATTTACATTTGATTAATATCAATTAAGATAATTATGTTGAATTGAATGTTCTAATTAGTACTTGTTTAACGTAAACACGCTAACCCCTCGACCATAGCTTCGTCTATCGTGGTTCTTTTTCCCCGCGTGACCGTAGAAGCGCTCTCTCATTTTTTTATAATGCTTGTTTTGATAATATTTTATCTTATCTTGTATGGTGTAATGTTCTTATGCAAGTATATGTTTGCTTGTGTCTATTTGTATTCGTTGCGCGTCGCGAATAGATCGTGAGCTGTTTCCGAGCTTCGAGGAATCGACAGTCAAGCTTCGGCGACCAAGAGATTGAACTCTCTAAGTTCTACGAGGCTGAAGATCCTGAGCATCTGTTTGGTGAAGGCAAGTGTCCTCTGACCCATTATGTCCCATTTAGTTTATAATTCACTATCCCACATACTATGAACAACCTAAGGATTGACTAGCTTTATATTTACCTTGTCCTTGATTACCTTTTGGGTTACTATGGTTAGCTTCATGCTAGCGCTTTACTTTAATCAATGAACATGATGAGATACAATGATGATACTATGGTTTTATTTTGGATATGATGATATACTTGTGGCATTTAAGGGGACTCGAGCTATTTCTCGAGTGCCTCTCCGTAAGGACTGGTTTGTTGGATGACCGCCCGGGAAAACTGTGCAACCATGAGGGTGGAATGGGACGCCCTTAACTGAATAATTAGAGGAACCGGGGTGTAGTTCGCTTTGCCGTCGTGCCGTTAATGGGGCTCGGTGTATGCGGCTCGCTCTGCCAAGGTTGGTTTGCTCCTTGGGGAGGAGTGTGGTGCATTTAGGAAATCTAACGGGCGGCTACAGCCTTGGGGAATCTTTGTAAAGGCTACGTAGTGATGCCCTGCCGGGCCACCTAGGTAGTGGTCAATGGGGAGTAGCTCTCTCCGAGCAGAAAGGGAATCACGACTTGTGGGTAAAGTGCGCAACCTCTGCAGAGTGTTATGAAACTGATATATCAGCCATGCTCGCGGTTATGAGCGGCCAAGGGAGCTCCATTGATTAGAGATACTGGATCAGAGATGTTTGGATTACAGGTGGTGACAAGGATGATGTTTATGACTATGGTAATGGTAAGTGGTATTCTTTCCGTTTGGAAAGGGTACTTTTGGGTTAACAACTTGGGTTAATGCTAAAACTTGGCTCTCTACTAGTAATAATTACCTGACCAACTAAAAGCAACCGCTTTACCTTAACCCCACATAAAGCTAGTCCACTACAGCCAAACAGGACATTTGCTGAGTACGTTGATGTGTACTCACCCTTGCTTTCACAAAACACCAGGTTGCCTTTGGTGCAATCTATGCTCAGGTAAAGAAGAAGGCGTCGAGGTGGATCTCCAGGAGTTCCAGGACTTCGACGAGTTCGAGGATTAGGCTAGCGACCTCCCCTAGTCAGCTGCCTGTGGTGGGTTGTTTACGTTGGCTACGTTTCGATTATGTGTACTTTGATTTATATTATGTAAATGGCTCTAGTCTGTAATATTATTACTTACTCTATATTGTAATTCGAAGTATTGTGCTATGATGAGTCATTTATGTAATCGCTGTGTACGTGAATTACTGATCCTGGCACGTACATGGTTCGCATTCGGTTTACCTTCAAAACCGGGTGTGACAGTTATCAAGATGAATACAATCAATTCCTGACCTCGCGCGAGTGCTAGAGAAATCACTCGACTTCTACCGAGATCCTGATTAGCAAAGTAGCTACTCGACCTAGCATACTAGTATCCATCTCAAAAAGGAATCTTAAGTTCATGCAACTAGAGGTTTCAAGCAACTCCTACACTTAAGTGCACATTACAATCCTACAAACATTAAGTATAGTAAAGTTGCATATATAGATACGGTTATGCATAAAACCGGGGCTTGCCTTCAATAGCTGGGGCTGCGGGGAGATCCTCGATGGCAGTCTCCGGAGCTTGCTCCTGGTCTTCCTCGTGGACAACTCCTTGCTCGGGGATGAGCACATACTCTCCGTCAGCGAGATTGCAATCTAATGAATGCAATGAGTAAGATATATGCATGGTATGATATGCAATTTAGCAATTAAACTTGGATGGTGAATGATCACTTTAATAAGGTAGGGCTTAATCTTGCTACTGGAAGATTCTTGGGGTATACTTAGTAATTTAGGGTCAAGCTTAGTCAAACTAAAAGGTAAGTCCATTTTGGTTTTCCACTGAATTCTTTTTAATGTCTTAGTGAGAATTTATCAAGATTTCTAGTTGAACTTATTGGAGCGAGGTTTATCTCTCCTCTCTTCCTTTCTATTTCTTTTATGCCTTTAAGGTGGGTTTGAACTACAAGTTAACTTAATAAATTTCCAAAAATTCTGTAAACATTACAGTGGCTTCTTACTAGTGTATAATTCTCTGTCTCAAAGTTTAGGGCTTAAAAAGTTAGGGGCTCTATCTATAGAAAATTATCAAATATTAGAGCAGAGGGGGTGTTTTGAACTGCAACTCCTTTTTAACAGAGGGTTATTCCCTAAGACATATTTTTGCTGGCATCTAGATGTTATAACATGAACTTGTATCAATTTTTAGCCATTAATACTTATTAGTTATTTTGCTATGATTTTCTAAAGTTTCTAGCCAAAGGGGGTGCTTTCTACTACCACTATATTTGAAAAATATCAAAATTTCTAATTTTTCCTATCTTCTTCTTTGTGCAAGAGCAATCATTCTAAAGTTTGGCAACTTTTTGCTTAAGGGAAGGGTGGTAGGAATTATTTGGATTAAATGGCCTTTTTCATGAAGTATTGGCAATGGGTATTATTTTGCAGCTTTCAATTGGGTTTTACATTTTTGCTCGCGTCCCAATGCCATCTTCTGGCATGTCACAGAGGGGTTGGTTAGATACGTTTTTGTCAATGGGAGCATTAGGATTAGAGTTAAGGATCAAGGTGAACGTGCTCGGTTTTGGTTCAAGGGCTGAAAATTCAGAAATCTGAATTTCAGATTTCCCCATTGAACCTCCACTTGAATGGCTTGTTTGGAGTTTTTAATAAACTATTTTGGCCAAGCTTTCATAATCTTTATTGTAGCTTATTTAGTTTATTTCAATGTTTATAATTGGCCTAAGCCATGATTTCAAGTTTTTCATGGTCTTTCATCCCTTTTCTTCATTTCTACTTAAATAGCTTAATTAGGGTTGATATTAGGGTTTCAACATTTTTCCCTTTTTGAAAACCTCAATTGTTTTGAACATGATTCTTTAGATATAAACTTAGTGGATCTTTTATTCTTAATTTGATTTGGTGCTTCATGCTCAATTTGGCTTACATGAAATGATGGTTCTTGAGTTAGCACTGAGAAAAGCCTTAGGTGACACTGGGGTGTCACAGCCTTCCCCCCTAAAGGAATCTCGTCCCGAGATTTGGGTCGGAGTCTTCCCGGGGTGAAGCGAAGGGTGAGACTTGCTTGAAGTGGGTGCTTTATTTGTTAAGACGAACTGCTCTTCGAATGTCATTCTCTTTGCAACTTCAGAAGGAAGTCCTTTTTAACTTTAGTTTTATAATTAACTCATTCTATTTTAAGATCATTTTTCTTAAATTTAGATTGGAAGGGAAGGAGGAGGGGTTGGGCAGGATTACGTACCAATTTCCTTAGGTAGGCAATCGGGGAAGTTGGAACGCAGGAATTCCTCAGTCTCCCAAGTAGCCTCTTCCTCTGAGTGATTACTCCATTGGATCTTATACATTTTAATCGATTTAGCCCAAGTTGATCTTTCTTTGCGATCCAGAACCTTGGAAGGGTACTATTGGTATGACAGATTCGGTTCTATCTCCAATTCTGGTTCTGCTATGATCTCAGTCGGCAATCGAAGACACTTCTTCAGCTAGGATACATGGAACACATTGTGGATGGCAGACATTTTTGGAGGTAACTTCAATTTGTATGCCACAGGTCCACATGCTTCTATGATCTCATAAGGTCCAATGTAACGAGGGGCTAACTTGCCTTTGATTCCAAACCTCTGCACTCCTTTGGTGGGTTATACCTTCAGATATACGAAATCTCCCACCTCGAACTGGAGAGGTTTCCTTCTCTTATCATGGTAACTCTTCTGCCTGGCTTGAGCAGCTTCTAGATTCTTCCTGATTAGTTTGACCTTCCTTTCGGCTTCAGTCACTTAGTCAGGTTCGAAAACTTCTCTTTCTCCAGGATGACACCAATTGAGGGGTGTTCTACACCTTATTCCATAGAGAGCTTCGAAGGGTGCCATCCTTAGGCTAGACTAATAACTGTTGTTATAAGCAAACTCTGCCAAGGAAAGGTGCTTATCCCAGTTCTTGCCACAATCGATTGCACAAGCCCTCAGCATATCTTCAAGAATTTGATTTACCCTCTCGGTCTGACCATCAGTCTGTGGGTGGTAAGGTGAACTTCTGATTAGCTTGGTTCCCAAAGACTCTTGCAGTTGTTCCCAAAATCTGGCAACAAATTGGGCTCCTCGGTCAGAAACAATAGTCGGGGGCAATCCGTGCAAACACACGATTCGGTCAATGTACAACTCTGCATACTTTTGAGCCTTATCAGTGGTGTGCACTGGGAGAAAATGTGCCACTTTTGTCAGTCGGTCCACAATAACCCAAATCGAATCATGATGACGAGAGGTGTTGGGCAGACCCACAATGAAATCCATGCTGATGTCATCCCATTTCCACGAAGGTATAAACAGGGGTTGCAAAGCTCCAGCTGATTTCAAGTGGCTTGCCTTTATCCTCTGACAGGTGTCACATTCCGATACATATTGGGCTATCTCCCTCTTCATTCTGGTCCACCAATACAAGGACTTCAGATCATGGTACATTTTGGTGCTCCCTGGATGCATAGAGAATTTGGAGAGATGGGCCTCGTCCAAGATTTTCTTCTTGAGATCCTTGTTTTTAGGAACCACCAATCTGCTTTCAAACCACAATATACCCTTTCCATCTTGGCGTAAACATTTATACTTCTCGATCTTCTGATGGAGATTCTTCTTAATAATTTGCACTCCCTTGTCACTGAGCTGGGCCATGATGTTCTGGTCTTGCAAAGCTGGCTCAACGGAAATGTGAAACAAAGCACCAGAAGGAATCACTTCAATCTTCATGTTGCTCAACTCATCACACAAGGTGTCAATGCGAGAATCCATCATAACACAGTTGCATTGCAACTTCCGACTCAAGGCATCTGCTACCACATTGGCCTTTCCTGGGTGATAATGTGAGAGCACCTAGAGGGGGGGGGGGGTGAATAGGTGATCCTGTGAAACTTGAAACTTAAGCCACAAAACTTGGTTAATCGTTAGCACAATAATTGCCAAGTGGCTAGAGAGGAGTCTCAACAAAACACAATAACCACAAGAAATCAATCACAGAGATGGCACAATAATTCCCACAAGGAATGTTGTAGGAATGCTTGGTATTCTCCTCCATGCGCCTAGGGGTCCCTTTTATAGCCCCAAGGCAGCTAGGAGCCGTTGAGAGCATTCTAGGAAGGCAGATCTTGCCTTCTGTCGACTGGCGCACCGGACAGTCCGGTGCACACCGGACACTGTCCGGTGCCCGATTTCCTTCCAAAAATGGTGCAGTCGACCGTTGGCAGCCTGAGAGTCGTTGGCGCACCGGACATGTCCGGTGCACACCGGACAGTCCGGTGCCCCCTTCTAGCCGTTGGCTCGGCCACGTGTCCCGCGCAGATTGCGCGACCGACCGTTGGCCCAGCCGACCGTTGGCTCACCGGACAGTCCGGTGAATTTTAGCCGTACGCCGTTGATGGTTTCCCGAGAGCGACGAGTTCGCCTGTGAACGGCCCACCGGACAGTCCGGTGCACCACCGGACAGTCCGGTGAATTATAGCCGTACACCACCGTCGAAGTCCCGAGAGCAGCCTGGTCGCTAGAGCCAGCCTGGCGCACCGGACACTGTCCGGTGCACCACCGGACAGTCCGATGCTCCCAGACTGAGCAGAGTCTTGGCTGCTCGAGCCAAGACATTTCCAATTGGATTTTTCCTGTTTCCAGCACTTAGACACAATACATTAGTCCATAAAACAATGTACTAAGTCTGAGAAACATACCTTTATCCTTGATTTGTACTTTGTCCACCATTTTACACTTAGGCACTTGTGCTGGACACTAAATCATCAAAATACTTAGAAATGGCCCAATGGCACATTTCCCTTTCAATCTCCCCCTTTTTGGTGATTTATGCCAACACAACATAAAGCAAGTAGAACAAGTACAAAATCAATTCAAATAAGAACTCAAACTTGTTTTGATTCAATTTTGACATATATGGATCATCCTTTGCCACCACTTGGTTTGTTTTTGCAAATCAAACTCAATTTCCTATCTCTAAATCAAATCCACTTGTAGAGACATAAAGAGAGGTATTCTAACAGAAATTGATCAAGAATTTCAAAAGCTCCCCCTTTTTCCCATAATCAACACTTCTCCCCACAAGAGGCCAACTTTTGATAAAAGAGACAATAAAAGAGTTTTGATAAACCAAAAGCTCTAATCTATTTTTTCAAAATTTCTCAAGTGGTAGCTAATCCATCTATTGCTTTGGCCTTTATTTTCTCCCCCTTTGGCATCAAGCACCAAAACGAGATCAATCTTGGCCCTTGAACCCCATTGCCTCACCAAAATCTTCAAATAAGTATACAAAGGCAATAAGAGTAGATGAACTTGGAATAAATTACCCTCTCATCGGAGTGCAGTGGAAGTCTTTTATGGTCCAAGTCCACCTTTTCCCTTTCAAATCTCCTTTGAGACTAAAACAAGCAAACTCAAGCACCTGGTTAGTCTCAAAGGGTCAAGTTGTAGCACAGCTCCCCCTAAATATGTGCATCACTTGCAAAAGGACTTGTGAGGTCCAGGGAGTGTTTGTACAACTTAAGCACCATACATAAGCAACAAATACAGAAGGAACATGATCAAAGGCATAAACACATGTATGCTATTAAATCAATCCAAGTTCCGCGAATCTAGGACATTTAGCTCACTACGCAGCCTGCAAAAGGTCTTTTCATCTAAAGGCTTGGTAAAGATATCGGCTAGCTGGTTCTCGGTGCTAACATGAAACACTTCGATATCTCCCTTTTGTTGGTGGTCTCTCAAAAAGTGATGCCGGATGTCAATGTGCTTTGTGCGGCTGTGCTCAACAGGATTTTCCGCTATTCGGATAGCACTCTCATTATCACATAGGAGTGGGACTTTGCTCAGATTGTAGCCAAAGTCCCGGAGGGTTTGCCTCATCCAAAGTAGTTGCGCGCAACACTGTCCTGCGGCAACATACTCGGCCTCAGTGGTGGATAGGGCAACAGAAGTTTGTTTCTTAGAGTTCCACGACACCAGGGACCTTCCTAAGAATTGGCACGTCCCCGATGTACTCTTCCTATCGACCTTACATCCAGCATAGTCGGAATCTGAATATCCAATCAAGTCAAAGTTAGACCCCTTTGGATACCAGATCCCGAAGCAAGGCGTAGTGACTAAATATCGAAGAATTCGCTTTACAGCCACTAAGTGACACTCCTTAGGATCGGATTGAAATCTAGCACACATGCATACGCAAAGCATAATATCCGGTCTACTAGCACATAAATAAAGCAAAGAACCTATCATGGACCGATATGCTTTTTGATCAACGGACTTACCTCCTTTGTTGAGGTCGGTGTGTCCGTCAGTTCCCATCGGCGTCTTTGCGGGCTTGGCGTCCTTCATCCCAAACCGCTTTAGCAAGTCTTGCGTGTACTTCGTTTGGGAGATGAAAGTGCCGTCCTTGAGTTGCTTCACTTGGAACCCAAGGAAGTAGTTCAACTCGCCCATCATCGACATCTCGAATTCCTGCGTCATCACCCTGCTAAACTCTTCACAAGACTTTTGGTTAGTAGAACCAAATATTATGCCATCGACATAAATTTGGCACACAAAAAGATCACCATCGCAAGTCTTAGTGAAAAGAGTTGGATCGGCTTTCCCAACCTTGAAAGCATTAGTAATTAAAAAGTCTCTAAGGCATTCATACCATGCTCTTGGGGCTTGCTTAAGTCCATAGAGCGCCTTAGAAAGCTTACACACGTGGTCGGGGTACGTTCATCCTCGAAGCCAGGGGGTTGCTCCACGTACACCTCCTCTTTGATCGGCCCGTTGAGGAAAGCGCTCTTCACATCCATTTGGTACAACCTGAAAGAATGGTGAGCGGCATATGCTAGCAAAATACGAATTGATTCTAGCCTAGCCACAGGAGCGAACGTCTCCTCAAAGTCCAAACCTGCGACTTGGGCATAACCTTTTGCCACAAGTCGAGCCTTGTTCCTCGTCACCACCCCGTGCTCGTCCTGTTTGTTGCGAAACACCCATTTGGTTCCCACAACATTTTGCTTGGGACGAGGCACCAGTGTCCAAACTTCATTGCGCTTGAAGTTGTTGAGTTCTTCCTGCATGGCCAACACCCAGTCCGGATCTAGCAAGGCCTCTTCTACCCTGAAAGGCTCAATAGAAGAGATAAAGGAGTAATGCTCACAGAAATTAACTAATCTTGAACGAGTAGTTACTCCCTTGCTAATATCACCCAATATTTGGTCGACGGGATGATCCCTTTGGATCGTCGCTCGAACTTGGGTTGGAGGTGCCTGAGGTGCTTCTTCCTCTTCAACTTGATCATCTTGTGCTCCCCCTTGATCATGCGCCTCCACTTGAGGTACCTGTTCGTCATCTTGGGTTGGGGGATGCACCATAGTTGAGGAAGACGGTTGATCTTGCTCCAATTGTTCCTGAGGCCACACATCTCCAATCGCCATGGTGCGTATCACGGCCGTTGGAACATCTTCTTCATCTACATCATCAAGATCAACAACTTGCTGTCTTGGAGAGCCATTAGTCTCATCAAATACAACGTCGCTAGAGACTTCAACCAAACCCGATGATTTGTTGAAGACCCTATACGCCTTTGTATTTGAGTCATAACCTAATAAAAACCCTTCTACAGCTTTGGGAGCAAATTTGGAATTCCTACCCTTCTTCACTAGAATGTAGCATTTACTCCCAAATACACGAAAGTACGATACATTGGGTTTGTTACCAGTTAGCAGCTCATATGAAGTCTTTTTGAGGAGGCGGTGAAGGTAGACCCTGTTGATGGCGTGGCAAGCCGTGTTCACGGCTTCCGACCAAAAACGCTCGGGGGTCTTGAACTCTCCAAGCATAGTCCTCGCCATATCAATGAGCGTCCTGTTCTTCCTCTCTACCACACCATTTTGCTGAGGTGTGTAGGGAGCGGAGAACTCGTGCTTGATCCCCTCCTCCTCAAGGAACTCCTCCACTTGAAGGTTCTTGAACTCGGACCCATTGTCGCTTCTTATCTTCTTCACCTTGAGCTCAAACTCATTTTGAGCTCTCCTTAGGAAACGCTTGAGGGTCCCTTGGGTTTCAGACTTATCCTGCAAAAAGAATACCCAAGTTAAGCGGGAAAAATCATCAACTATAACAAGACCATACTTACTTCCTCCTATACTCAGATAGGCGACGGGTCCGAAGAGGTCCATATGAAACATCTCCAAGGGTCTTGATGTTGTCATCACATTTTTGGTGTGATGAGAGCCTCCCACCTGTTTCCCTGCTTGACAAGCTGCACAAGGTCTATCTTTTTCGAAATGTACATTAGTTAGACCTAACACGTGTTCTCCCTTTAGAAGCTTGTGGAGATTCTTCATCCCCACATGTGCTAAGCGGCGATGCCACAACCAGCCCATGCAAGTCTTAGCCATTAAGCATGCATCTAGACCGACCTCTTCTTTTGAAAAATCAACCAAATAAAGTTTGCCGTCTAGTACACCCTTAAAAGCTAGTGAACCATCACATCTTCTAAAGACAGACACATCTACATTTGTAAATAGACAATTATATCCCATTTTGCATAATTGACTAACAGATAACAAATTATATCCAAGCGACTCAACTAAAAACACATTAGAAATAGAGTGCTCAGATGAAATAGCAATTTTACCTAACCCTTTTACCTTGCCTTGGTTCCCATCACCGAATATTATTGAATCTTGGGAATCCTTGTTCTTGACGTAGGAAGAGAACATTCTCTTTTCCCCCGTCATGTGGTTTGTGCATCCGCTGTCGATAATCCAGCTTGAACCCCCGGATGCATAAACCTGCAAGGCAAATTTAGGCTTGGGTCTTAGGTACCCAACTCTTGTTGGGTCCTACAAGGTTAGTCACAATTGTCTTAGGGACCCAAATGCAAGTTTTATCACCCTTGCATTTTGCCCCTAATTTCCTAGCAACTATCTTCCTATCCTTTCTACAAATAGCAAAGGAAGCATTTAAAGCATGATAAATTGTAGAGGGTCCATTCATAACTTTCCTAGGAACATGAACAATATTCTTTCTAGGCACATGATGAATATTTTTCCTAGGCATATCTCTACCATGCATATAGGAAGAACTGGAAGCAAACATAGAATAAGAATCATAGGCATGTGAATCAAAAGCATTACAACTCCTATGAGACTGTCTTCTATCATTGTACATAAAAGCATAGTTCTTTTTAGTACTACTTGCCATAGGGGCCTTCCCTTTCTCCTTGGCGGAGATGGGAGCCTTACGGCTTGTCAAGTTCTTGGCTTCCCTCTTGAAACCAAGCCCATCCTTAATTGAGGGGTGTCTACCAACCGTGTAGGCATCCCTAGCAAATTTTAGTTTATCAAAATCACTTTTGCTAGCCTTAAGTTGGGCATTAAGACTAGCCATTTCATTATTTAACTTTGCAATAGAAGCTATGTGTTCACTACAAGCATCAATATCAAAATCTTTACATCTATTGCAAATAACAACATTTTCTACACAAGTTGTTGATTTACTAGCTATTTCTAACTTAGCATTCAAATCATCATTAATGCTCCTTAAGCTAGAAATTGTCTCATGGCAAGAAGATAATTCACAAGAAAGCATTTCATTTCTCTTAACTTCTAAAGCATGAGATTTTTGTGCTTCTACAAATTTGTCATGTTCTTCATACAACAAGTCCTCTTGTTTTTCTAAAAGCCTATTCTTATCATTCAAGGCATCAATCAATTCATTAATTTTATCTACTTTGGTTCTATCTAAGCCTTTAAATAGACATGAATAATCTATTTCATCCTCATCACTAGATTCGTCCTCACTTGAAGAAGCATAAGTAGAGTTTCGAGTACATACCTTCTTCTCCCTTGCCATAAGGCATGTGTGACGCTCGTTGGGAAAGAGGGATGACTTGTTGAAGGCGGTGGCGGCGAGTCCTTCATTGTCGGAGTTGGACGAGGAGCAATCCGAATCCCACTCCTTGCCAAGATGTGCCTCGTCCTTTGCCTTCTTATAGTTCTTCTTCTTCTCCCTCTTGTTCCCTTGATCCTGATCACTATCATTGTCGGGACATTTAGCAATAAAATGACCAAGCTTACCACATTTGAAGCATGAGCGCTTCCCCTTTGTCTTGGTCTTGCTTGGCTACCCCTTGCGACCCTTTAGCGCTGTCTTGAATCTCTTGATGATGAGGGCCATCTCTTCATCATTAAGTCCGGCTGCCTCAATTTGTGCCACCTTGCTAGGTAGCGCCTCCTTGCTTCTTGTTGCTTTGAGAGCAAGGGGTTGAGGCTCGTTGATTGGACCATTCAATGCGTCGTCCACGTATCTTGCCTCCTTGATCATCATTCGCCCGCTCACGAACTTTCCAAGTATCTCCTCGGGCGTCATCTTGGTGTACCTAGGATTCTCACGAATATTGTTCACAAGATGAGGATCAAGGACAGTGAAAGACCTTAGCATTAGGCGGACGACATCGTGGTCCATCCATCGTGTGCTTCCATAGCTTCTTATCTTGTTGACAAGGGTCTTGAGCCGGTTGTACGTTTGGGTTGGCTCTTCTCCCCTTATCATCGCTAATCTCCCGAGTTCGCCTTCCACCAACTCCATCTTGGTGAGCATTGTGACGTCGTTCCCCTCATGAGAGATTTTGAGGGTGTCCCATATTTGCTTGGCGTTATCCAAGCCGCTCACTTTGTGGTATTCATCCCTGCACAATGAAGCTAGAAGAACAGTAGTAGCTTGTGCATTCTTATGAATTTGCTCATTAATGAACATGGGACTATCCGTACTATCAAAGTGCATTCCACTCTCTACAATCTCTCATATACTAGGATGGAGAGAGAACAAGTGACTACGCATTTTGTGACTCCAAAATCCGTAGTCCTCTCCATCAAAATGAGGAGGTTTACCAAGTGGAATAGATAATAAATGAGCATTTGTACTTTGAGGAATACGAGAGTAATCAAAAGAAAAGTTCGAATTGACCGTTTTCTTTTTCTCGTAGTCGTCGTCGTTCTTTTGGGAAGAGGAGGACTCATCGCTGTCGTCGTAGTAGACGATCTCCTTGATGCGTCTCGTCTTCTTCTTCCTTCCATCTTTGCGTCTATGGCCCGAGCCCGAGTCGGTAGGCTTATCATACTTAGGCTCATTGACGAAAGACTCCTTTTCTTTGTCGTTGATCACGATTCCCTTCCCCTTAGGATCCATCTCTTCGGGCGATTAGTCCCTTTGTGAAGAGAACGGCTCTGATACCAATTGAGAGCACCTAGAGGGGGGGGGGTGAATAGGTGATCCTGTGAAACTTGAAACTTAAGCCACAAAACTTGGTTAATCGTTAGCATAATAATTGCCAAGTGGCTAGAGAGGAGTCTCAACAAAACACAATAACCACAAGAAATCAATCACAGAGATGGCACGGTGGTTATCCCGTGGTTCGGCCAAGACCAACGCTTGCCTACTCCACGTTGTGGCGTCCCAACGGACGAGGGTTGCAATCAACCCCTCTCAAGCGGTCCAAAGACCCACTTGAATACCACGGTGTTTTGCTTGCTTTTCTTAATCCCGTTTGCGAGGAATCTCCACAACTTGGAGCCTCTCGCCCTTACACTTGAAGTTCACAAAGAAGCACAGAGCAAGGGAGGATTAGCAACGCACACAAGACACAAGAATCAGAGTGTCAATACGCACACAAGTCGCAACAAGAGCTCGCAACACAACCCAATGAGTTCACAACTCCACTAGAGCTCTATATGCTATCACAAAGAAACGAATGCGCGGAATCGAGGTCTTGGTGCTTAGGAATGTTGTAGAAATGCTTGGTATTCTCCTCCATGCGCCTAGGGGTCCCTTTTATAGCCCCAAGGCAGCTAGGAGCCGTTGAGAGCATTCTAGGAAGGCAGATCTTGCCTTCTGTCGACTGGCGCACCGGACAGTCCGGTGCACACCGGACACTGTCCGGTGCCCGATTTCCTTCCAAAAATGGCGCAGTCGACCGTTGGCAGCGTGAGAGCCGTTGGCGCACCGGACATGTCCGGTGCACACCGGACAGTCCGGTGCCCCCTTCTAGCCGTTGGCTCGGCCACGTGTCCCGCACAGATTGCACGGCCGACCGTTGGCCCGGCCGACTGTTGGCTCACCGGACAGTCCGGTGCACACCGGACAGTCCGGTGAATTTTAGCCGTACGCCGTTGATGGTTTCCCGAGAGCGACGAGTTCGCCTGTGAACGGCCCACCGGACAGTCCAGTGCACCACCGGACAGTCCGGTGAATTATAGCCGTACACCGTCGTCGAAGTCCCGAGAGCAGCCTGGTCGCCAGAGCCAGCCTGGCGCACCGGACACTGTCCGGTGCACCACCGGACAGTCCGGTGCCCCAGACTGAGCAGAGTCTTGGCTGCTCGAGCCAAGACATTTCCAATTGGATTTTTCCTGTTTCCAGCACTTAGACACAATACATTAGTCCATAAAACAATGTACTAAGTCTGAGAAACATACCTTTATCCTTGATTTGTACTTTGTCCACCATTTTACACTTAGGCACTTGTGTTGGACACTAAATCACCAAAATACTTAGAAATGGCCCAAGGGCACATTTCCCTTTCATAATGTACCTCTAGGTCATAGTCCTTGATCAGCTATATCCATCTTCTCTGTCTCATGTTGAGATCAGCCTGAGTAAAGATATACTTAAGGCTCTTATGATCAGTGAAGACGTTGTTGTGGGTTCCCATCAAATAGTGCCTCCACATTTTTAATGCATGAACCACGACTGCCAACTCCAGGTCATGAGTGGGATAATTTTGCTCATGAGGCCTGAGTGCTCTTGAGGCATAAGTAATGACTCGGTTTTCTTGCATCAAGACACAACCTAGTCCAGTGCCAGAGGCATCACAATACACATCAAATGGCTTGCTGCTGTCGGGTTACGCTAACACCGGTGCTGTGGTCAGATGTTGCCTTAATTAATGCATGAAAGGCATCTTCACACTTCTGACCCCAAACAAACTTGGCTTCTTTCTTTAACATCTCAGTTATGGGCTTCGCAATTCGAGAGAAATCCAGAATGAATCTTCGGTAATAACCAGCTAATCCTAGAAAACTCCGAATCTGACGGACAGTCGTTTGCGGCTTCCAGTTCATCACCTCTTGCACCTTATCAGGATCAACAGCTATACCTGCCATAGAGATAGTGTGACCCAAGAATTTGATTTCCTTTAGCCAAAAATCACATTTTGACAATTTGGCATAAAGGTGGTGCTCTCGCAGACGTTGAAGCACTACATGCAAATGCCCGACATGTTCTTCTTCGTTCTTCGAGTACACCAAGATATCATCGATGAAAACCACTATGAATTTGTACAATTTAGGCATGAAAACAGAATTCATCAGATACATGAAATATGCTGGTGCATTAGTCAGCCCGAAAGACATCACTAAGAATTCATATAGCCCATATCTGGTTGAGAAAGCAGTCTTCGGAATATCACTTGCTCGTATCTTGATCTGATGTTAGCCGGAGCGAAGGTCTATCTTGGAAAACACTTTGGCTCTGACCAATTGATCAAAAAGAACATCAATACGAGGCAAAGGATACTTTTTCTTGATAGTCATCGCATTAAGTGGGCGGTAACCTATACACAGCCTCAAGCTTTCATCTTTCTTCTTTACAAACAAGGCTGGACATCCCCAAGGCAAAGTACTTGGGCGGATAAAACCTTTGTCCAGCAATTCTTGCAATTGCTTTTTCAATTCTGCCAACTCAGCGGGTGGCATCCGGTAAGGCCTCTTGGAAATAGGTGTCGTTCCCGGTTGCAACTTGATGGTGAATTCAATATCCTGATCTGGTGGCATTTCTAGCAATTCTTCCGGAAATACATCTGCATACTCACAAACCACTGGAATCTTCTTCAGAGGTAACTCCGTCATAGCAAAAGCACATGACTGACTAGAGTCTTGACGGGGCAGAAACAAGGTGAAACTCCCACAGATTGGGGAATTGATTTCCACGTTGCGGCTGGCTACATCAAGCACTACTTGGTGTAGGGTCATCCAATTAGCTCCCAGAATAATATCCATATTTTCCAAACCCAAAACAAGAAGGGTGGTTTTGATAATGTGGCTCCCTAGTTGAATAGGCACACTTTGGTTTAATTGATTAATTGAAATTTTACCCCCAGGTGTGGCTATCATAAATGACCCTTTTGTGTGATAGAAAGGCAGTTGAAATTTAGCACTGAAATTTTGGCTAATGAAACTCTGAGATGCACCGGAATCAAACAGAATTAAAGCAGGTTGATTATAAACTGAAAAGATACCAGTCATGATGGGGGCTCCCTCAGGTAACTCCTCTAGAGTAGTGAAGTTGAGGTTCCCTTGCCTGACTTGTACCTTCTGCTTTCTTCCCTTGTCTTGATTTGGTGCTGGCATCTGCCTCTGCTGATTTCTTGGGCAATTCTTGGCATAGTGGCCCACATTGCCACAAGTGAAGCACTTGTTCCCATTGCCCTGGCAGAACTATTGCTGCTGCGGAGGCTGATTGTTCCTTGGAGCGGGAGCTGGAAAACGGGTGGGTGCTAGCTGCTGCTGCTGAGGTGGCCTAATCACCCATCTGCCTGCCTACTATTGAAATCTCCTGCTCTGATTGTGAGAAAAAAATACTGAACCTCTGGGCCTGAGCGGATGGTGCTGCCATTGGTGCCTTTCTCTTCTTCTCTGTCCGGTGAGCTACAATACAATCCTCCTGGGAGATGGCCAGGTTGACCAACTGATTGAAGCTATTGGCCCGGACAGTGTTGAGACGTTCCCGCAACTTGGTGTTAAGACCCCTGTGGAAGCGGTCTCTCTTCTTCTCGTCAGAATCAGCATGATAACCTGCATACTGGCACAGGTCGTTGAAGGCCTGAGCGTACTGCAATACCGTGCAGGTTCCTTGATTAAGTGCCAGAAACTCATTCAGCTTGCGATCAAGAATTTCGGCTGGGATGTGGTGCCCTTTGAAAGCAGTCTTGAATTCCTCCCAAAACACTTCATGATCAGCGGGGAGCATAGCACGGAAGTGGTCCCACCAAGTCCGAGCAGGGCCGCGAAGCTGCTGTGCGGCGAAGCGAGCCTTGGTATCATCAGGACAGTCTCCCTTGAGGAGGGGAAACTTGGACTCAACGACGCGGAGCCACACGTCGGCATCCAACGGATCCTCTGCCTTGGTGAACAAGGGCGGCTGCGTGCTCAGGAACTCCTGGTAGGTTGCCGCTGCCGGAGGTCGCTGTGGCTAGCCTCCACCATACTGCTGAGGGTGGGGCTGGCGCTGCAAAATCTGTCGCAGAATCTCATTCTGCTGGGCCATCAGCTCCTGCACCGTGGGAGTTGGAGGAGGTGGCGGGGGAACTTGTTCGTTATGCCCACGACGCTGCCTAGCTGCCATTTGAAAACAGAGATTGTTTCCATTGTTATCCCGATCCACAATTTTGAACGACATGCTATTATCTCATATGGAAAGAAAATTGCCATAATCATAACATTAAGTTTGAATGAAGATAACATGGTTACAAACATCCCACAGATCTCAAAAGTTCTGAAGGGTTACATCGATTAGGGGAAGTACCCGTAAGCCTAGTCCCAAAATCTGTCATTAACTAAGCTCGTGTGGTTTTCTATCCGCCTAAAGCGTCAAAGTGACTGATCAACCCTGAGCGGTGGAAGCGACACTGGATGCGGGTGAAGGGGGCATCGCGGAGGTAGTCCCGTTGGCACCAGGGGCTGGTCCTAACTCCTCGGGAGTCTCTTCTCCCTCGCTTCCGGCCTCATTGGCCTCCATCTCTAAGTGGTGCATGTCCAGGTGGTCATTAGCTTCTTCGAGTTCCCGCTGCACATCATGGAGCTAGTTCTCCAAGACATCAAGAGTGTTGTCTCGGATCTCCACCTGCTGCTGCAAGGTGGTAATGCGCTGGCTCAGCCTTTCCACCTGCAGATCCTTCTCCACCAACTCGGAGGACAAGTCAACCACAAAGTCTTCTCGGCTGTCGAGGGTGAGCTTGGTGGTTTGAGCGATGTTAGCAAGATGTGCCATAGTGTCACTTTGCAGGGCCTGAAGGCGGTACAACGCACTCATGCACTGAATAGTGACCCTCCCAACCAAGTCAGGATACATTGCCCACACATCTTTCACATGGCTCACACGGTTGCACCACATGGGGTCATCCTTCTTCTCAGCAGGGAAGAGTCCCAAGGGGTGCATCACCATCTCCAGGGGGTGGTAGCCACAGAAAGTTGTCATAGTCTTCATGGCTGCCGCTTCAGTGGTGTCGTCCGTCCTGAATCCAACCGTCTCGGAGTCAAGAGAACGCCAACCTGGCTGAAGGGGATGAGCCTCCAAAGTCAGCCAGACTCGACAACAAGGTACCCGATGCTCCTCGTACAACTACACCATGTACAAAGGGGCATAGGGTTACCGATGGAGTTAAGCACTTCCCACAAGATGGAAGGAAAGCCATCGTGAGAAAGAAAGTCAGAGCTAAAACGGGTGTCTCCTCCACTGGCGGGGGTGGGTGAAGTCATCTGCGGAAGGGTATCAGAGGTAAAGATTATGGTGGAAGGAAGAAAATAAAAGAGCCTGAGTAGTTTAAAAGGAAGCGGGTTAGCTCAATTTTTACTTTTTTAGTGTCTAATCCCTTTTAGTTTTTATAATGCATGCATGCTGAAAATAACGTCTCCTCTCCGAATAAAAGGGTGCTTCTAGGGCATCCTTTAAAAATCTAAATACTGGCCCACAGGGCCTACTTAATTAGCCACCTATTTCTCCCTCTATTCCTAAGGCCTTTCGTCCTAGGTCTAGCGGTCTAGTCCTGACGATTCGTACTAGTTTCTAAGCAAGTTTTAGATTTCAAAAATTGGTATTCATGGTTTATTGTCCTTCTCTGTAGTGGTATTTTCTCCGATACTAGCTGTGGCAGAACCGCCCGAATTATTCCAGCTTAAGTGCCTAAGTCACGCCCCAGGGGCCGTAACACACTTAAATCGGAATAACCCGTCAGTCCCTCAGATCTAGTCTGACAAAGCCACTTAACCAGGATCAAATACCACAAACTCACTCGAAGGTGAGTCATAGAAGAAATACAATAAAACAGGAAACCTCAAATTAAAGCACTGGAGTTATTAAATAAATCAGAGTTTTTCAAGTAGCTGATATAAGTTCACAAAGTAAAATAAAATGCAGCGGATAATCGATGTCGTCGGTAGCGAAGAAATGGGCAAGGCCTAGCCCACTACTCCTCATGCTCCTCTCTTGCCGGAGCAGCATCCCACTCGACCGTCCAACCCAGTGGCAGGGTTGTAGGCCAAGTCACACCATCAACCATATCCTGAAGCGTACCTGCAAAAATTATGCCACAAGCAAGGCTGAGTATACTAATACTCAGCTAGACTTACTCGGTGTGAGGAATCTACTCCTCTACCTCTAGACCATGCAGCTGTTTGGTTGAGGGGTTTAATTTGGTTTGCCAAAAGCACTAGTTGTATCTAAAATCAAATTTTAGCTTTTCAATTTCTAGCATCATTATCTTAACTATGTTTGCTCCTTCTAAGCATACATGGTAGCAAGCATTTAGTACATACAACAAGTTATCTCATGTAACCTCATTTCACTTCTTACTCGATGTAGTACAAGGGGTCAAGTAGTCTCATTAGCTGCGAGAAGCAGACGATTCAAATCGAGTTTTAACCTTGCAAGGTAAACCTAAACACACGACATGACAGGGCACTCCGTCCCTACTCATGTCAACCGTCCCCATCGATTCCCCGTTCGCGTCCAGGCCTCACCGCCTTGGCATACAATGCTTCACTGACCCCGGCTGCCGCCATGCAGTGACCGCACTTGTACCCACCATAGCTAGCATGGGAGGCCCAGTCTCAGGTCGCGTGAGGGATAAAGTCCGCGCCCGGCTTCACTCAGGTACTAGGTTTATCAGTTACCATATTTCCCGACATGTGCTTACTACGTTCAAAAGCTTGACTCAGGTATCCACACATTAATCCTTAATTCCTTTTTCCCGTCTCATGGACAAGGCATCCTCTCTGGATCCAAGTCCATAGACCATCATAGATCCCATTATCAAGATGAATACAATCAATTCCTGACCTCGCGCGAGTGCTAGAAAAATCACTCGACTTCTACCGAGATCCTGATTAGCAAAGCAGCTACTCGACCTAGCATACTAGTATCCATCTCAAAATGGAATCCTAAGTTCATGCAACTAGAGGTTTCAAGCAACTCCTACACTTAAGTGCACATTACAATCCTACAAACATTAAATGTAGTAAAGTAGCATATATAGATACAGTTATGCATAAAACCGGGGCTTGCCTTCAATAGCTGGGGCTGCGGGGAGATCCTCGATGGCAGTCTCGGGAGCTTGCTCCTGGTCTTCCTCGTGGACAGCTCCTTGCTCGGGGATGAGCACGTACTCTCCGTCAGTGAGATTGCAATCTAATGAATGCAATGAGTAAGATATATGCATGGTATGATATGCAATTTAGCAATTAAACTTGGATGGTGAATGATCACTTTAATAAGGTAGGGCTTAATCTTGCTACTGGAAGATTCTTGGGGTATACTTAGTAATTTAGGGTCAAGCTTAGTCAAACTAAGTGGTAAGTCCATTTTGGTTTTCCACTGAATTCTTTTTAATGTCTTAGTGAGAATTTATCAAGATTTCTAGTTGAACTTATTGGAGCGAGGTTTATCTCTCCTCTCTTCCTTTCTATCTCATTTATGCCTTTAAGGTGGGTTTGAACTACAAGTTAACTTAATAAATTTCGACAAATTCTGTAAAAATTACAGTGGCTTCTTACTGGTGTATAATTCTTTGTCTCAAGATTTGGGGCTTAAAAAGTAAGGGGTTCTATCTATAGAAAATTATCAAATATTAGGGCAGAGGGGGTGTTTTGAACTACAACTCCTTTTTAACAGAGGGTTATTCCCTGAGACATATTTTTGCTGGCATCTAGATGTTATAACATGACCTTGTACCAATGTTTAGCCATTAATACGTATTAGTTATTTTGCTATGATTTTCTAAATTTCTAGCTAAGGGGGGTGCTTTCTACTACCACTATATTTGAAAAATATCAAATAACAGATTTCTAATTTTTCCTATCTTCTTTGTGCAAGAGCAATCATTCTGAAGTTTGGCAACTTTTTGCTTAAGGGAAGGGTGGTAGGAATTATTTGGTATAAATGACCTTTTTCATGAAGTATTGGCAATGGGTATTATTTTGCAGCTTTCAATTGGGTTTTACATTTTTCTCTGGTGGCCTATTTCATTATTGATCTAGTAAAAATGTATTTGCCCATTATTGCACTCTTTTGGGCTTACTTATGATTTAATTGAAATATGGCTTAATATCAAGTTCTATTTGTTTACCCTACTTAAAATGATGGACTGAGATGTTTATCATTTTTGTAGTGGGGTTCTAGTGGTTACAAGTCCACTAGATTTTTATTAACAATTTTAAAATTGTTTTCATAATTCTAATAATTGTTTTTCTAGTTTGGTTAGTGCTTAATAAAACATTTCACTTTGAATTTGCTCTGTACTAGGGGTCCCTTTATTTTTCCTAGGTTCTCTGTTACTTAAGTAGACTAGGAAAATTAATTGCATTCACTGTTCATTATTTTCTAATGCCTTTCTGATTTTCCTAAGTTTTGGGAAAAATGGCTTTTAATAGATAATCTTACTTAAACTTTCAATACTGGGGTGCTCACTATTTTTAAGCAGTGTCTAAATGGGGTTTGAACATCTACAATTTTTCTTAAGTTCAGCACAGAAGCATAACTAATTTTCTTTAATTTAATAGGGTTTGGTGATTTTTCTTAATCAATTCCAAACTCTAAAATTTAAAACAGAAAGCATAGGGTTCAGTATTTTTAATTGATAGTCCATAATATTTTGAATCTAACAAAATTGATTTGGTTAAATTTGGTTGAATATAACTCAAGATATAAATTCTCTAAGTTCTCTGCTGAATTTAAAAAGGTTAAATAGAATTGGATAAAGGAAAACAATTTTGCGATGGGGTCCCTGGCAAAAGATCTTAAGTGAATTACAGACAGGTCCCCGGTGCACTATTCACATGAGTCTACGGCTCTGTAGAAAACCCCCTAGGGTTCCTGGAAATCGAACCCGCGGTCCTTCCCTAATGGAACAGTGGCCACGGAGGAAGAAATGGGCGGAGGGGCTTACCGGCGGCGAGACTGCTCCGGTGAGGTGGTCGAGGGCGTAGGGGAGGTCCTGAGGGTCACGGCGATGTGCGGGTCGCCGTCGGGGATGGTCGGAGTCGGCCGGTCCACGTGCGCAGGCAGGGAAGCTCGTCGGCGGTGAGGAGTCCGGCCTAACCAGGGCACGATTGGTCAATCGAATGGGTCAGTGAGCTTCACCAGAGATCAAGGAAGGCGTGTGTGCAAGGAATCGGAGAATGACTCACCGGATTGCTCGGTCTACGCGCGCAGGCGGGCGACCGAAGTCCGGCGAGGACGATCTTGGGCCTCCGGTGAGGTTATGCCGGGTTCGAGCGCTTGGAAAGCTTCATAGGCCACTGGTGAAGCTAACCGAGGGGCAAGCGCAGCTTGGACGCGACTGGAGCGGGCTGGCCGCGGTGGAAGAGGCTTAGGCAGTGGTGGCGGGCGGAGGAAAAGCTCGCCGGAGCTAAGGAGGGGCGTCTGGCCAGCGAGGGTGAGCACGGGGTGGGGTGAGGCACGCCCAGGGAGGCTTTAAAGGCGCGGGAGAGCACGGCCGAGGGCGAGGGCGCGCGACGGACTTGACCGGACGCTGAGGCGAGCGCGCGCGTGGGTTGGGCGAACATCGGCGTGCCGACCAGGGTCGAACATGTGTGCACGTTCATTCTACCCGAGTTCTGACACGTGTGGTCATTCATCCGAGCCTGCTCTCGCCTTGGTAAGTGCACAAAACCTCTTCTCCTCCTTATAAGCTACCGATCTTGTGTGGGGGTCATAGGATTTGGCCTACTTGTTTCAAAGATTTGGAGCTCTGAAGTCTGGTCTGTCTCCCAGCCCGAGCCCGAGGCAAATCCTTGGTTTTGTCGTGTCTAGGGCTCGCGTCCCAATGCCATCTTCTGGCATGTGATAGAAGGGTTAGTTAGACACGTTTTTGTCAATGGGAGCATTTGGATTAGAGTTAAGGATCAAGGTGAACGTGCTCGGTTTTGGTTCAAGGGCTGAAAATTCACAAATCTGAATTTCAGATTTCCCCATTGAACCTCCACTTGAATGGATTGTTTGGAGTTTTTAATAAACTATTTTGGCCAAGCTTTCATAATCTTTATTGTAGCTTATTTAGTGTATTTCAATGTTTATAATTGGCCTAAGCCATGATTTCAAGTTTTTCATGGTCTTTCATCCCTTTTCTTCATTTCTACTTAAATAGCTTAATTAGGGTTGATATTAGGGTTTCAACATTTTTCCCTTTTTGAAAACCTCAATTGTTTTGAACATGATTCTTTAGATATAAACTTAGTGAATCTTTTATTCTGAATTTGATTTGGTGCTTCATGCTCAATTTGGCTTACATGAAATGATGGTTCTTGAGTTAGCACTGAGAAAAGCCCTAGGTGACACTAGGGTGTCACAGTATACCCTTCAACACACTGTTTAATGACTCGTCCATGTTGCTAGTCTAGAACTCGAACCTCCAACCACCTTTGTCGTAGGCCCTTGTCCATTTCTGGGGTTCCCTCAGCAATCCAGTTCTTACCTTCAGCATTTGTTGCATCTTTTAGTTCCTTCAAATTGTCCTCGAAAAACGAAACCTCCAACTGTCGACAAACCTCCTCAAAAAGGGGGAAGTTAGCCTTGCTACGATACTTTCGAAGAAGATTTTCTGCTAGATGTCGAGTGCACCATCTGTGGTGCATGGGTGCGTAGCCAGGAATCTGCTCTAGCACTGCATTAAGAATACCCTGGTGTCTGTCAGATATGACACCAACCTTGCGACCAGGGCCCATGACATGGATCCGAACAAGTCGCAAGAACCAAGACCAACTCTCTCTCTGTTCTCCCTCTCCACCAAAGCAAATGCCAAAGGATCCAATGCGTTGTCCGCGTCACATGATATGGCAACCAACAATGTGCCCTTATACTTCCCAAGTAGAAAAGTACCATCAATAGAGAGCACGGGACGACAATGCCTGAAGGCCTCTACACAGTGCGAGAAACACTAAAAAGCACGAAAGAAGATCTCTCTGCCATTCCTCCATTCGTTAGGTTTAGGGATGTACTCGTAATGCATGCCTGGTTTTTTTTGCTTTGATTGCATTGAACAATGTTGGCAACTTCTCGTAACCCTCCTCCCAATCCCCGTATATCATCTTCCATGCTCGCTGCTTTGCCCTCCATGCTTTCCCATACTTGATCCTAAGACGAAACAGCTCCCAAGTCATGGTCATAATTGACTTCACCTTCAAGTTTGGCTGACCCTTCATTGTCCCCAATAGCCTTTTCGCAATTAGGGTAGATGTCAAGTGACGATGCTTAGAGCTTAGCTCTGTCTGGGCACAAGTGCGTGGACCTACAATTTTTGTGATCTTAAACTTTCCGGTTGCCTTACTCACTATCTTCAAAGCCAGGATGTTGCTCAACATATACCTCTTCCTTGATAGGGCCATTGGGGAAGGTACTCTTCATGTCCATTTGATACAACTTAAAGTCATGGTAAGTAGCGTAGGCAAGTAATATACGAATTGTCTCAAGCCTAGCTACGAGTGTGTAGGTTTCATCGAAATCCAAACCTTCGACTTGTGAATAACCTTTTGCAACAAGTCGAGCTTTGTTCCTGGTCACCACACCATGCTCATCTTGTTTGTTGTGGAATATCCACTTGGTACCTACAACATTTTGGTTAGGATGTGGAACTAAATACCATACCTCATTCCACGTGAAGTTGTTGAGCTCCTCTTGCATTGCCACCACCCAGTCTAGATTTCTTAGTGCATCCTCTATCTTATATGGCTTAATAGAAGACACAAAAGAGTAATGTTCACAAAAATGAGCAACTCGAGATTGAGTTGTTACCCGCTTGTGGATGTCACCAAGTATGGAGTTGACGGGGTGATCTCTTTGAATTGCTTGGTGGACTCTTGGGTGTGGTGGTCTTGGATCCTTGTCACACCCGGGTTTTAGGGACCCGGACGCGAACATAATCACCAGGTGTGCTGGGACCAAGTCTCACACATATGATGAATTATGGTACAGAAATGAATGTTACAACTTTACTATATTATAGGAGTTATGTACAAAATAAAATAAATAAATTACATCGTAAGGAAACAACGATCCATCAACCCAAAGTTGACTGGGAGACGACGACCTAGACCTCTCACGAACACATCACAACATCCTCCATGCGCCCCATCTTGTGGTACCTGTTATTGACCTGTGGAGGTGTGAGACAGCAAGGGTGAGCTCACATATGTTCATCGCTCAACAAGTTGTGGCGAATAATATGCATGAACTCGCCAAAGGTGGGAATTCATGTGATGTGTAAGGCTGATCAATAATAGGGGTTAGAGCTGAACATTGCTTTTAAAGTTGGTCAAAGTTTTATTAGCAATTACTAAATGTAAGTAAATACCAAACCATAATAATAATAGAACAAAATTAATAATAAATCTCATGCAATGCAAATGAGAAATTGAATTTAGTTCCATAATTTAATCATGCGAGAGTCCAGAGCTGCTCATGACCGCGAGCACGGCTAGTATACCAGTTTTACACTCTACAGAGGTTGTACCCTTTACCCACAAGTCATGTATCCCATGTCGCCAAGGTTAGCTAGACCCTTAGACACTACCGAGGTGAATGGCTAGGGATCCACTACGAGGCCTTTACAAAGTTCCACTAGCTTTCGAAAACCCACTACAGTTTCTAGGAAGAGCAGTGTAGGAATCCCTCGTCTGACCGCCATCGAAGCAAAATCAACCCGAGAACCTCCCTACACGCCTACTCCCCAACTGCCATTGCCCCTTTCGGGTAAGGTAGTCTTCCACTAGCTTTCCTAATTAGTCAGCCAAGGACGTCCCATTCCACCCTTGTGGTGGCACGTGTTTCTCAAGTTAAGCTCCATGTTCCAATTAAAAAATAATGATCTTGATATGAACAATAAATAAAATAATATAATAATTGGAACATGGACATAATGTAATATTATTCCAAAACCATATAGATCAATAGCAAAACTACCCAAATAATTCAGGGGTGAACAAGGTAAAAAGATAACCAGACTAGGGTGACCTATTGGGTCCCATCAAAATTAAACCTATGCATGAATAAATGATTATAAAGAACATTATTGGGTAATAAAAGTGATCGAGGGCACAACTTGCCTGGGACTTTAGATTCTAGGTACCAGGATGATCATCAGGTGACTCGTGACCTCGCTCTAGTTGTAGCAATACAAACAAACATGGTATATACAAAATTAACATCACACCAAACACAAGAACAAACTGCATAATAATAATCTAAGCGTCGCTACGAGATCGTGGGTACAAGAATTTTATATCAGAGTTATGATTAAGGATGATTTTATAGAAGATCTATATGATTAAAATATTAAACTATATTATAAATTGGTTAGTATAAATCATATGAGAGGTTATTCTATGAATAATTATTTCAACTTTAATCTAAGTCATTATTTGATTAAAGATCATCTAGTCAAATTATAACCATATGATCAGAATACTATATTAATATTAAAGAAGTTAATCCAATAGACATCGATTAATCCAATTAACATAGGATAAACAAATTAATTATCTACAACATGTCTCATGATAAACTAAGGTTACCAAAGTGTAGATAATTTTATTACGAAGCTAACGCAACTAGAACGAGTCAGTTCGGGATTAAAATGGGAACGTTATGAATTTCCGAAGGTTTTATGTATTTGATACAAGATCAATTAAGAGATTAAATTTAATACAGTTTTCATGTCAAACCAGAGACACTATGTGATGAACAGTATTATTACAAAATCACACGAATTGGAATGGGCTAAAAAAGAGTTAAAATGAATTTTATATGAATTTTACAAGTTTCTATAATTATTTTTATTCTAAAAACTCTATTCTGTTTTAATTTATTTCACTTATTTGTCATATGGGCTGCGGCCAACATTTTACAGAAGTGTAAGGGCCAAAACATAAAATTTCAAGACTCAGATTAAAATCTTTACCATACTCGATGGACTGCGGGTAATTTTTTGTTTTCTCGGGGTTTCTTTTGCAAAACGCGTGACTGAAAGGGAACCGGATGATCCTATCCATCTGATCACCCCTGAACGACCCAGATTAGGTCCGATCAACCCGAACCGGTACCCTCTCACGGCCCTCGGATCCGAGATCCTACAGTCGAAACCGATCCGTGAAGGGAACACATGGATCCTCTCCCACACGTCCAATTTCAACCCTACGACCCAAATTTAATGAACTAAGACACGAATCCCAGTCGCCCACCGATAGATCAACGTCTACGATCCAATCCAACCAAGCGGTACCTAGTTTCTAATCCAAACCACTCGTTGCGGATCTAACGATCGAAACTATCCCGACGAAAGCGTTACCCGTGAAAGATCATGACCGCCCATGCTCTGACCTACGGTCACCATCTACTGCCTGGCGCCTGACGTCCGGACGCAGCGGCGCGCCATCCCGCACGGCGGAGCATCGCCGTCGCGTGCCCAGTTCTGGCCCCCAGTGTTAGCCACTACACGATTTCTACCACAAAACGAGGGATAGAGAATGGCGAAGCTATTCGCGGCGTCATACCGGGATCTAGGCCGGAGAGCACGTCTGTCCATGGCGAGGGGTGATTCCACGACGAAGTTCTGCCTCCGGCGAGCAATTCACAAGGATTCACTGGTTCACCACCCCCGAAGTCGTCCTGTCTAGGTCCTGCTCTCAAAGGCGATGCGCTCTTCCCACCGCCGGGGAGCCGAACAACACCTTTGACCAACATAGGTGCGACGACGCTCACGCCCCAAGGTGTAACACCCCAGTGTTACTTAGGGTTTCCCAATACCCCAACTTGTGATCATTATCACATGTGGCTCTAATGATGCAAGAAACACCAAACTTAAAGGAGTAAAAGCCTAAACAAATCTTTTTTAGCTCAAGAAACATACACTAAGCACATCATGCACCTTAGGTGAGAAAAACATCCAAAACCCTAACACCACTCAAATTGGCCATTTGAGCACAAAGGGGAAATTAAAGAAAAGACTTGGGAAAAATACAAAATCTTAATAAGGACTAATTAACAAAGTTTTAGTGCATAAAATAAACTACAAAGTGTAGTAAGGAAGATTGGCCATTTGAGTTTTCCAAAATCCCCAAAACAGCCCATGAAGTGAAGCCTCTAGGAAAAAAAATCAGAAATTCAGAAAACTGAATTTTAGACCATTTCCAAAGCTCAGATGTGTTCCCTATTTTCCAAAACTCCAATTCATAAAGTCTAAATATCAAAGTGGCGCCAAAATACCCTAGGAACACTCTGATGAAGTTTGAAATCAAGCCAAAATCGTTTGACATGATTTGACATAGGTTTTGTCTCGGTTTGAACAATGCCGACAGAGCTATCTCCACGCTACCATAACTTCTCACCCAGGCCATATCTTCACTTGGGACTCACACACGATAGAAAGACCTTGGCACGGTGAAGAGACGCTACACAGGATCCTTGGCAAGATATGCACGTTTAGGTCGGCCAAGAGGCGTTTGAACTCGGGCATAATCACACTTCCACATGTTCGATCGCGTGCTCAAGCGCTCGGCCGCGCACTGGCTGCCCTCTGCACGCGCGCCGCGCCTGTCCCCGGCGCCTGCTCCCAGCCATGCCCGAGGGCGCCTATAAGTACTTCTGGTGCGTAGTAGACCGCCCTTCACCTTGCCTCACGCCCCGAGCAGAAACTCCAACTCCGGCGAGCTCTCCACCGCCCGCCATCCCTGCCCGAGCACGGCCGCGCGTGGCCAGCCCTTCCCGACGACCCCCAGCCTCGCCCTAGCCCTTGGACGGCTTCCCTGAGAGGCGATGAAGTTTTCCCAAGCTTGAGCCGAGGCTTTACCTCACTGGAGAAGCGAGCGCGACCTCACCGGACTTCGGCCGACCGCCACCGCGCGTAGACCGAGTAACACGGTGAGCCACTCTCCAATTACTTGCACCCACATCATCGCTGACCTTCCTTGAAGCTCCCCGAGCACTTTAATTTGACTCTACCGTCGTGAGCAGGCTAGAGCACGCACCGCAGGTGAGCCCGACCGCCTGCGCACGCGGCCAGCCCATCTCCGACCATCACCACCAACGATCTGCACCTCGACGTGATCGCCAGAGACCCCCGAACCTCACCCGACCCTTCGCCGGACCTCTAGCGCCACCGGTAAGCCACGCCACCACTTTTTCTTCTTCGGTCACTATTCAGGCGAGGGAGGAACGCGGGTTAGAGGGGACAAAAAGCTAGGGGGTTAAGTGCTAAGTCAGTGACTCATGTGAATAGTTCTTCAGGGGCACGGTTTAAATGACTCAGATAGGATTAAGCCCAGGGACCCTGATGCAAAGTCTTTTTCCTTTAACCTTTTATGTTTATTCTTTTCAAATGAGCAGAGAACTTGGAAAATTCATAACTTGAGTTTTATTCAACCAAATTTGGTCAAACCAATTTTTCTAGGACCTACATATTATAGACTATCAAGCAAAAATAGTAAACCCCATGGTTCCTGCAATACTTTTTAGAGTTTTGATTTGAATTAGGAAAATACCCAAAACTTATTAATCCAGAGAAAAATAGAAATACTTCTATACTAGGTTGAAGAAAGATTGTAGAGATACATACCCATCATATACACTGTTTAAAAATACTAAGTACCCCAGTATACAAGAATAACCCAAGAATGTTCATTAAAAACTATTTCTGCCGAAAACTTAGAAAAATAAGAAAGGCAATGGAAAATAATAACCAGAGGATGGACATATTTTTCCTAGAACACCTAAGTGATAAAGAATATAGGAAAAATGCAGAGAACCCTAGTATAGAGCTAATCCAAGGTTAATTTTGTTTATTAGGCACTAAGAAAACAAGAAAAACCATAATTAAAAATATAAGGACCATTGCAAAAATAGCAAGAAAATTTCAGTAGACTCCTAACTACTAGAACACCACTCCGAAAATAATAAACACCCCAACCCATCACAATAAGTGAGTTGAACAATTAAAACTTGGATTTGGCCCATGTTTTAATTAAATTATGAGAAAGCCTAAAATTGTGCAACAGTGGGCAAACAAACTTTTACCCAATTACTTATGAGGTAAACCACCAGAGAAAAATATAAAACTCAATTAAAAATGCAAGGTAACACACATTACCCCCTACCCCATGAAAAAGGCCATATATTCCAAGAATTTCTACCACCCTTTCCCCTAAGTAAAAAGTTGCCAATTTCTAGAATGATTGCTCTTGCACAAAGAAGAACATAGAAAAATAGGAAATATGTTGTTTGACATTTTTCTAGTATAGTGGTAGTAGAAAGCACCCCTATGGCCAAGAACTTTAGAAAATCACAATAAAATGACCAATAGGAATCAATGGCTGAAACTTGGTACAAAGTCATATTATTGCACCTAAATGCCAGCAAAAATAAGCCTTAGGGAATAATCCACTGTTAAGAGAGAGTTGTAGTTCAGAGCACCCCCTCTGCCCTAAAACTTGATAGTTTTGTACAGAGCACACCATTAACTTTTTAAGCCTCAATTTTGAGATTGAGAATTATACACCAGTGAGACACTACTGTAATGTTTACAGAACTTTTAGAAATTTATAAAGCTATGTTGTAGTTCAAACCCACTTTAAAAGCATAATAGAAAAAGGGGAAAGAGAGAATTAGTAAGAATAATGAATCTCACCCCCAATGAATTCAGCAAGGATCATAATAAACTTTCACTAAGACACTAAAAGAAAACCAGTGGGATACCCCAATAACCTGACCACTTAAAACTTAACCATTCTTGACCCTAAATTGGTTAAGTATACCACTAGAATGCCCGTAGTAAGATTAAACTCTGCTTGATCCCTTTAATCATTTTTATTACTACCACATTGCATATCATGGCATGCATATATCTCACTCATTGCATTCATTAGATTGCAACCTTGCTGACAGAGAGTACGTGCTCATTCCCAAGCAAGGAGTTGTCCACGAGGAAGACCAGGAGCCAGCTCCCGAGCCTACCACAGAGGATCTCCCCGCAGCCCCAGCATTTGAAGGCAAGCCCCGATTTTATGCATAACCAAATTATATATGCTAATTTCCTACACTTAATGTTTGTAGGCTTGCAATGTGCACTTAAGTGTAGGAGTTGCTTGAAACCCTTAGTTGCATGAACTCAGGATTCCTTTTTGAGATGGATACTAGCATGCTAGGTCGAGTAGCTGCTTTGCTAATTAGGATCTCGGTAGAAGTCGAATGATTTTTCTAGCACTCGCGTGAGGTCAGAAATTGATTGTATTCATCTTGATAACGAGATCTATGATGGTCTATAGACTTGGATCCAGGGTGGATGCCTTGTCCATGGGACGGAAATGGAATTAAGGATTAATGTGTGGATACCTGAGTCAAGCGTTTGAAAGTACTAAACACATGCCGGGAAATATGGTAACCAGTAAACCTAGTACCTGAGTGAAACCAGGTGTGAACTTTCCTCCTCACTTGTCCTAAGACTGGGTCTCCCATGCTAGCTATGGTGGGTACAAGTGCGGTCACTGCACGATGGCAGTCGGGGTCAGTAGAGCATTGTATGCCAAGGCGGGGAGCCCTGGCCATGAATGGGGAATCGATGGGGACGGTTGACGTGTGTGAGGACGGAGTGCCCCTACATGTCGTGTATTTAGGTTTACCTTGCAAGGTTTAAAAACTCGATTCGAATCGTCTGCTTCTCGCAGCTAATGAGACAGCTTGACCCCTTGTACTGCATTGAGTAAAAAGTGGAACAAGGTTTTTCTTGAGATAACTTGTTGATTATGCTAAATGATTGTTATCATGTATGCTTAGAAAGGAGCACACCTAGCTAAATTAATGATGCTAGAATTAGAAAAGCTAAAACTTGATAGTGCTTTTGGCAAACCAAACCCCTCAGCCAAACAACTGCATGGTCTACAGGTAGAGGAGTAGGCTCCTCACACCGGGTAAGTCTAGCTAAGTATTAGTATACTTAGCCTTGCTTGTGGCACAATTTTTGCAGGTACGCTACAGGACATGGTTGATGGTGTGACTTGGCCTTCCACCCTGCCACCGGGTTGGACGATCGAGTGGGATGCTGCTCCGGCAGGAGAGGAGCAGGAGGAGTAGTGGGCCAGGCCTTACCCTATTCCTCAGCTTTCGACGTTTACAATTATCCACTGCATTTTAATTATGAACTTGTTCCCTTTTTCTTAAAACTCCGATTTATGTAATAACTCCAGTACTTAATTTGTGGTTTCATGCTTTATTGTATTTTCTCTGTGACTCACCTTCGAGTGAGCTAGTGGTATTTGATCCCGGGGAAGTGGCTTCATCAGACTAGATCTGAGAGACTGACGGGTTATTCTGATCTAAGTGTGTCGCTGCCTCTAAGGCGTGACTTGGGCACTTAAGCTAGAATAATTCGGGCGGTTCCGCCACACGAGGTCTCTCGGCTCACGGACGAAGTAGGTCAAACGACGACGGGGTTTGAATTCAGGGTGGTTAGGTTGAAAACGGGGAAGGGAGCACTGCAGTTCGACTTTTATTGACGCGAGGTGGGGCGAGGCCGGTGATCGGCCGCAACGGGGGCCACGGACCGTGGAAGTCCATTGGGGGAAGATCTACAATGCCAGCCGGGGACCCACCTATCGGTGACTAAGGTCCGGGCACGCGGAGGGAGCTACTGGGCCAGTGGGACAAAGCACTCAGTGAGGCACGAGAGGAAAGGCTGACTCCTCGGGCCTTCCTGTCGGCGCAGTGATCCCACGCACGCGCTTTTGGAGTGGCTGCACGGTGGGGTCTGGACGTCAGCGCCAAGCCGCCGCTACTGGGCTTGCGTGGAGGAAATCGCAAGTTGGGCCGAATATGTGATCTTGGCCCAAGCAGTCCCCTTCTCCCTCTTATTTATTAATTTTTTTTGCTTTTCTCTTTATTTTTAGATTTCACATTTGAATTCAAATTTTGTTGTGAGTTTCATACTTAGATTAACTGTGCAAATAAATAAAATTCGAATATGAAAGGATAAATTTATTTATATACATATTTTTTTATATTGCATAGGGTTTCCTTTTCTTTCCTATGTCATTTTAAATTTCTAGAGTTCAATTTGTGCTAAACTCTAATTTCAGTATTAGTATATTTTACTACTATTTTTATGCACAAACCAATAAACTCCAACATGATGCACTATTTTTTTTAATTTAATACAGTTGTTAGTAGCTATGTGACCCCATGATTTGAATATGCAAAAATATGGAAAAACAAACAAGTAATCAAATAATCCTTTTATAACTCCCAATAATTATACATTCTACAACTCCAATTATTTGGGTATTACAATCCTGAATCTCTTGATCATCTTCCTTTTCTTGATCATCTTCATCTCCCCCTTGATCAATGTCCTCCTCTTGAGTTGGCTCATCGTCTTGATCTTCATCCTCTTCCTCTTGAGCCATTTACTCATCTTGAGTTGGTGGAGATGCTTGTACGGAAGATGATGGTTGATCTTGTGCTTGTGAAGGCTCTTCGGGTTCTTTTGGACACACATCTCCTATGGACATGTTCCTTAGCGCGACGCACGAAGCCTCTTCATCATCTAATTCATCAAGATCAACTTGTCCCACTTGGGAGCCATTAGTCTCATCAAACACAATGTCACAAGAAACTTCAACTAATCCAGTGGACTTGTTGAAGACTCTATATGCACTTGTGTTTGAGTCATAACCAAGTAAAAAACCTTCTACTGCTTTAGGAGCAAAATTTGAATTTCTACCTCTCTTAATAAGAATAAAGCATTTGCTCCCAAAAACTATAAAATAAGAAACATTGGGATTTTTACCGGTCAGGAGTTCATATGATGTTTTCTTGAGGATTCGATGAAGGTAGAGTCGGTTGATGGAGTAGCAAGCGGTGTTAATCGCCTCCGCCCAAAACCGATCTGGTGTCTTGTACTCATCAAGAATGGTCCTTGCCATATCCAAAAGAGTTCTATTCTTTCTCTCCACAACACCATTTTGTTGAGGTGTGTAGGCAGAAGAGAACTCATGCTGGATGCCCTCCTCTTCAAGAAATCCTTCAATTTGAGAGTTCTTGAACTCTGCTGTTCCATTGTCGCTTCTAATCTTTTTGATTCTCAATCCGAACTCATTTTGAGTTCGTCTCAAGAATCTCTTTAAGGTCTCTTGGGTTTGAGATTTTTCCTGCAAAAAGAACACCCAAGTGAAGAGGGAATAATCATCCATAATCACAAGACAATACTTACTCACGCCGATGCTTATGTAAGCAATCAGGTCGAATAGATCCATGTGGAGTAGCTCAAGCGCCCTCTCGATCGTCATGATGTTCTTGTGTGGATGATGAACTCCAACCTGCTTCCCTGCTTGACATACGCTACAAATTCTATCTTACTCAAATTGAACATTTGTTAGTCCTAAAATGTGGTCCCCCTTTAGAAGCTTGTGAAGATTCTTAATCCCAACATGAGCAAGTTGGCGATGCCAGAGCCATCCCATATTAGTCTTAGCAATTAAGCAAGTGTCTAGTTCAGCATTGTTATCATTGAAATCAACTAAGTATAGCTGACCATCTAACACTCCCTTAAAAGCTATTGAATCATCACTTCTTCTAAAGACGGTAACACCAACATCAGTAAATAGATAGTTGCAGCCCATTTTACATAATTGAGAAACAGAAAGCAAGTTGTAATCTAAAGAATCTACAAGAAAAACATTAGAAATGGAATGGCCAGGAGATATATGTAACACCCAGGTTTAAGGGACAAAGCCGGGTGCATCTCATACATGCGCCAAAGAAGACAACATATATAATCACAGAGTGTATAGAGATAAATGTCACAATAATCAGAGTACTTATTACATAGCGGAAGTCTTACAAAATAAAAGATAAATATAGCAGGATCTAAAATATCCTTGGCGCGAGAAAGTCAACTGGGAGACACCACCTAGATCGAATCGAACTCCTCGATATGCGGCTCCTCTTGAACCACCTGTTCTTCTCCTGTGGGGGGGTGTGAGACAGCAAGAGTGAGCTCACATACGTTCATCGCTCAACAAGTTGTGGGGAATAATGTGATATGAACTCACAAAAGGTGGGAGTTCATGTGAAGTGTAAGGCTGATCAACAAAATAGAGGTTGAAGCTGAGCATTGCTTTTAATGTTGGTCAAACTTTTATTAGCAATTACTAGATGTAAGTAAATACCAAACCTTAATAAAAGTAATAGAACAAAATTAATAAAGAATCCCATGCAAATGCAAATGACAAATTGAATTTAGGTTCCATAAATTAATCATGTGAGGGTCCGAGCCGCTCATGACCGTGAGCACGGCTAGTATACTAGTTTTACACTCTGCAGAGGTTGCGCATCTTTACCCACAAGCCGTGTTACCCATCTGCCAAGGGGTCATGAATCCCATACACCTCTACCAAGGAAGCGAGGCAGGGTAACACTACGAGGCCTTTACAAAGTTCCACTAGCTTCAGAAATCCCGCTACAGTTTATAGGAAGCTCCAATGCAGGGTTCTTGCCTGACCGCCATCGCAGCAAAGTCAACCCAAGGACCTCCCTACACTGACCACTCCCTTACTGCCCTTGCCCCTTTCGGGTAAGGAAGACCTCCACTAGCTTTCCTAGTTAATCAGCCAAGGGTGTCCCATTAAACCCTTGTGGTAGCACTGTTTTCCTGGGTGGTCGCTCCATGTTCCAATTAACATAATGATCTTATCATGAACATAAATAACATAACAGAATAATTGGAACATGGATGTAATGAAATATTAACCCGAAAACCATATAAAGCAATAGCATAACTACCCAATTGATTCAGGGGTAAACAAGGTAAACAGGATAAACAAACTAGGGTGTCCTATTGGGTCCCATCAAAATTAAACCTATGCATTGAATAGTGATAATAAAGAATATTATTGGGTAACAAAAGTGAATCAAGGGCACAACTTGCCTGGCACTTGAGATTCCAATTACCAGATTCCAATTACCAGGGTGATTCTTCAGATCCTCGAAACATCGCGCTAGTCGTAGCAATACAAACATACATGGTATAGACAAAATTAACATCACACCAAACATAAGAACACACTGCATAATAATGATCTACGCGTTGCTACGAGATCGCGGGAACGAGAACCACTAAAATCGGAGTTACTGTTAAGGAGTTATGATTTACGGGAGATCTGCGTGATTAAAATATTAAACTATTTTATAAATTGGTTAATATAAATCATATGAGAGGTTATTATATAAATAATTATCTCAACTTTAATTTAAGTTATAAATTGACTATAGATCATCTTCTAGTAGATTATAATGATAAGCAGATTAACAAGAGTAATCAACATAGGTTAAATAGAAATCTAATTATAAAAGAGTGAGACATGGTCTAATCAATATTGTTACTGCGTAGTAAATATTTATACGAGACTAACGCAACTTGAACGGATCAAATCGGAGTTAAATGGAGGAGCTATGAATTTCCTAAGGTTTTATGTATTTGATATGAGATTAATTAGGAGATCAATTTTATTATTGTTTTCATGTCAAAACAGAGGCATTAGGTGATAAACAACATTATTACAAAATTATAGAAATTGGAATGAATTAATTTGGACTATGTATGCATTTTCTATGAATTAAACAAATTCTAGCATTTATTTTTAAATCAAAAATCATTTTCTAATTCCTTTTTCTGGATTTTATAATATTCTGGACTGAGCGTCAATTACAGAGAAGTCCAGGGTCTAACGCGAAAGAAACCCATGACACAGACTTACCCCGCGGTGGATGGCGGGTTATTTTCTAGAAAACGAAGGGGCTCTTTAAGAAAAGTGTACGGCGATGGGGTAAGATCTATTTTGAGCCGTTGGATTAGACACCAAGGGCCTAGATGAAATGCTCACTTTACCGAACCGGTATGCCATCAGGGCCCTTGGATCACGGATCTACGGTCTAGCTTCCATCGCCCAAAAGGGGATCTGCGATTTGATCATGGCCGTTCGGATTGCATCCTATGGCCCTGCCTACGTTTCCCATCCTAACCAATCGTGATCGTTATTTATGGATCAAACGGCCACGCCCTTCTATTCCCCACGCTCCCGAGCAGAACAGTGGCACAGCAGCTCCCCTGTTCACCCGCACGACGGCGCAGCCTACCTACAGCGGCGCCATCGCCGGTGACTCCCGAATCGACGCCCGGACGCATAATACACGAATCAAATAGGTGTTACGCAAGGAGAAGGTGCGTGCAAACGCTAGGCACGATTGCTTACCCGCTAATGATGCGCTAGAATTCCCGTCCGCGGTGACCCGTGGATCAGCGACGGCGATGGAGCTACGACGAGTAATTGCTGCTCCTCCCGTCGCTCACAGCTCCAGGAACCGAAGCGCTCACGTCAGGCCCCCCCATCGCCGACCTCCCCGGCGGCAGAACCTTCAACCCGCCTGGCTATGGTGAGGAAAGATGCCGCGGATGAGACGGCCGACAGTGGTGCACTGGCTTCGGGGATCTCCGATTCAGCGCGCACAAGACCCCGCAATTGGTTTTGGGCGTGGAATAGAGGAGGGAGAAGGGCCACACCGCGCTTTATGGTGCCAGAGAACTCCGAGCGTGGGAGATTTTGTTGCGCGGACGACGCGGTCTTCACGGACGTTCACATATATGCGTAGGAGAATCGGAGCTGCGCAGGGAGAAGCGGAAGGTTTGTTACGCGGGCGAGGAGATTCCGTCATCATCGCGCAGCAGAAGTGCGGCGCCGTGGAGAAGGAATCACGTTTCTGTTGGAGGTAGGGGAACGAGCTGCCCGAGAGCGCACGGGCTTCTAGGCGAGAAATTCGGCAGGAGGAACAGCCATTATCGTGCGCGGCCAGTGAATTTAGCTAGGATATCCCCAACCATCGGACGAACCAGGCGAGTTCCCAGGCGGTCGTTTGCTATGGTGAAGAAGAAGCTGCGCCGGGGGACCCACGGTCAGCCGCTGCGGTGAGCCTAGGCACGATCGCGCGCAGCGGACAGACGGGTGGGGCCGCCGAGTTAGCGCCTGAGACGCCGGCCGACTCGGCCACGAGCGCGAGCGCGCGGAATCCGTCGCGTGGAATCCGTCTGGTAGGTGGGGCCCACATGTAGGTGCGACCAGAACCAAAGAAAAGGGGAGGGGAAAGAAGTGGGCCGCGCGGATGGGGAAAGAAGTCGGCCCAATATAAACGTTTTTCTTTATCTTTTTCTGTTTTAGTTTTGCAATTCCTTCCAAATTTCAAACTTTGGTTTTGAAATTCAAATCCGTTGATAAGTTTCACACACAAATTAAGTGCACAAATAAGAGTGCCCTCATGAAATGTATATTTATTCATCTATTTTTGTTCCTTTATAGTATATTGTTTCCCTTTCCTTCCCTCTTCTTTTCCTTATTCATTTTCAAATTCTAGATTTTTGAAGTAAATTTAATTCCCAATTTCAATCCTTAATATATTTTTATTTCATTTAAATGCACAAACAACTAAGCTCCCACATGATGCAATAGATATATGCTTATTTTAATTATTTTATTTGTTTGGTAGATGTTTTAAAATATGCAACGCACTCGTATGGTTTTCTTTATTTTTAGAAAAATAGTGTTTTAAATATGGGATAAGAGGTAAAAGTTACCCAATAATAAAATATTCATATAAACAAATGCTTATGGTGTGTAATCCTTCAGTTGAATAGAATACCTTTCTATTACTTCTTTTCTAATATAATTCCTTGGTTTTCAAAATTTAGTTCTCAATCAAGTATAATTTGAGATATCTGAAATTACTATTTTATTTCTTTATATATTTATTTTTATTATTAATTTTTTTCCTATACAGATTTTGGGCATTACAAATCCTACCCCTAACAGAAATCTCGTCCTCGAGATTTGTAGGAAAGGATGTATACTCAACACATATACGCAAACAAAATCTCAGCATGATGCATACTTCATTAGCAAGACATGGGGTCGATTAGACCTTATTATTCCTTCTAAAATAATATCATATCATCCACTAATTAAAGTAACATCTAGATCTTACAAATAGTAGTAATTTATATATATGTTTATGTAGCTTGGTGGAGCTGGTGGTGGTGGTGGAGGTTGTTGTTGTCGTTGTCTCTCCAACCGCGCTTGGCTTATTTCTTGGTGGACCTGACGTATTTCCTCGCGTCCTTGTCTTATCTGATTTTGCATCTCGGTCACTAGGTCTGTCAATTGTTGTATTACCAGTCTTTGAGCAGCAACCACATGATTGATTTCAACAGGTGGAGGATTTGGAGGATTCATTTCTGTTTGCTGTTGCGTGATAATCTTTTCTTTCCTCGTATTGACCATGAAAGTTAGAAGCATATGGGAATATAGTTATATTTTTTTTTGCAAGGAAAATTATTTGGCAGGCAAACGAATAGGCCAATAACTGGTTGATCTGAGGATTCTTTGGCACGGCTTAATCTTTTTTTTATTTTATACCAAGCTTGATATAATTAGTCATATCAGGTGAATATCCAAGGTAGGATAGAATTTTTGTTAAGATGGGATAGTCTACATGGTGTAGGTTAAAAGTTTGTTTGATGTTAAGTGGGGACAGATAGATTATACCTTTCATCATGACTCTATGGGTTGGATTAGCTCATGGTTGAGTTGATCCAATATGCTAAGTTAATATATGGCTAGTAGGGTCTAATTTCTTCTACTAGTGTCATTAATCTGTTTAAGTGGACCACATTCGGTTAGATTACGTTAAACCACACCAGATCAAATCACATTAGGTAAGATAAGATCTAGATTAGATTGGATATGACTAGATTAAACTGGTTTAGGTTAGATAGGTCTAATAGGGTAGAATATGTATTATTAAGATATGTTAGAATCTTTTGAGATTAGTTAAATATGTTATCATAAGATAGAATCTCTTCAAGATAAGATGAATTTATTAAAGTAAGAAGAATCTTTTAAGATAAAATGGGTCTATTAAGATAAGAGGGAATCTTTTAAGATAAGATGGATCTATTCAGATGAGATATATTTTAATTAGGATAAGTTAGGATCTTTTGAGATGAGATAGATACAGAATACTAGATACATTTTAATGGGAACATTCTAGATTGTCTAGTTATTTTATAAATATTATCCTTTATGCCTTTATGTATATGCAGATGTAATTGTAGACATTACTCCACAAACCATCACACTCAATCAAAGATCCAAATCAGACAAGTATCATAAGAACAAACACTCAAGCGTATAGATACCTATAAAAATAGTTTTGTTTTTTTTTGTTCCTAAGAGTAGGTCTTCTATTCCTAAAAGTCACTTTAGGTACAGGATTTCAAAGTGTGAAATCCACATTTGTCTTTAGAAGGAAAAGGTAAGAATAATCAGAGTAAAGCGGAAATAGATGAGGAAAGATCAAGATAAGTGTAGAAAAAGGATCAGAGTAGCAAAGGTAAGGCTAATCAGAGTAGAACAGTAGAAGGTGAGACAAGATCAAGATAAGTATAGAAAGAATCAGAGTAAGGTAAGTAGGTAAGAGTTGTCCAGTTCTATCTAGGTTTCGTCCTACAGTCAACATTCCTCTGATACCACTTCTGTAACACCCAGGTTTAAGGGACAAATCCGGGTGCATCTCATACATGCGCCAAAGAAGACAACATATATAATCATAGAGTGTATAGAGATAAATGTCACAATAATCAGAGTACTTATTACATAGCGGAAGTCTTACAAAATAAAAGATAAATATAGCAGGATCTAAAATATCCTTGGCGCGAGAAAGTCAACTGGGAGACGCCACCTAGATCGAATCGAACTCCTCGATATGCGGCTCCTCTTGAACCACCTGTTCTTCTCCTGTGGGGGGGGGTGTGAGACAGCAAGAGTGAGCTCACATATGTTCATCGCTCAACAAGTTGTGGGGAATAATGTGACATGAACTCACAAAAGGTGGGAGTTCATGTGAAGTGTAAGGCTGATCAACAAAATAGAGGTTGAAGCTGAGCATTGCTTTTAATGTTGGTCAAACTTTTATTAGCAATTACTAGATGTAAGTAAATACCAAACCTTAATAAAAGTAATAGAACAAAATTAATAAAGAATCCCATGCAAATGCAAATGACAAATTGAATTTAGGTTCCATAAATTAATCATGTGAGGGTCCGAGCCGCTCATGACCGTGAGCACGGCTAGTATACTAGTTTTACACTCTGCAGAGGTTGCACATCTTTACCCACAAGCTGTGTTACCCATCTGCCAAGGGGTCATGAATCCCATACACCTCTACCAAGGAAGCGAGGCAGGGTAACACTACGAGGCCTTTACAAAGTTCCACTAGCTACAGAAATCCCGCTACAGTTTATAGGAAGCTCCAATGCAGGGTTCTTGCCTGACCGCCATCGCAGCAAAGTCAACCCAAGGACCTCCCTACACTGACCACTCCCTTACTGCCCTTGCCCCTTTCGGGTAAGGAAGACCTCCACTAGCTTTCCTAGTTAATCAGCCAAGGGTGTCCCATTAAACCCTTGTGGTAGCACTGTTTTCCCGGGTGGTCGCTCCATGTTCCAATTAACATAATGATCTTATCATGAACATAAATAACATAACAGAATAATTGGAACATGGATGTAATGAAATATTAACCCGAAAACCATATAAAGCAATAGCATAACTACCCAATTGATTCAGGGGTAAACAAGGTAAACAGGATAAACAAACTAGGGTGTCCTATTGGGTCCCATCAAAATTAAACCTATGCATTGAATAGTGATAATAAAGAATATTATTGGGTAACAAAAGTGAATCAAGGGCACAACTTGCCTGGCACTTGAGATTCCAATTACCAGATTCCAATTACCAGGGTGATTCTTCAGATCCTCGAAACATCGCGCTAGTCGTAGCAATACAAACATACATGGTATAGACAAAATTAACATCACACCAAACATAAGAACACACTGCATAATAATGATCTACGCGTTGCTACGAGATCGCGGGAACGAGAACCACTAAAATCGGAGTTACGGTTAAGGAGTTATGATTTACGGGAGATCTGCGTGATTAAAATATTAAACTATTTTATAAATTGGTTAATATAAATCATATGAGAGGTTATTATATAAATAATTATCTCAACTTTAATTTAAGTTATAAATTGACTATAGATCATCTTCTAGTAGATTATAATGATAAGCAGATTAACAAGAGTAATCAACATAGGTTAAATAGAAATCTAATTATAAAAGAGTGAGACATGGTCTAATCAATATTGTTACTGCGTAGTAAATATTTATACGAGACTAACGCAACTTGAACGGATCAAATCGGAGTTAAATGGAGGAGCTATGAATTTCCTAAGGTTTTATGTATTTGATATGAGATTAATTAGGAGATCAATTTTATTATTGTTTTCATGTCAAAACAGAGGCATTAGGTGATAAACAACATTATTACAAAATTATAGAAATTGGAATGAATTAATTTGGACTATGTATGCATTTTCTATGAATTAAACAAATTCTAGCATTTATTTTTAAATCAAAAATCATTTTCTAATTCCTTTTTCTGGATTTTATAATATTCTGGACTGAGCGTCAATTACAGAGAAGTCCAGGGTCTAACGCGAAAGAAACCCATGACACAGACTTACCCCGCGGTGGATGGCGGGTTATTTTCTAGAAAACGAAGGGGCTCTTTAAGAAAAGTGTACGGCGATGGGGTAAGATCTATTTTGAGCCGTTGGATTAGACACCAAGGGCCTAGATGAAATGCTCACTTTACCGAACCGGTATGCCATCAGGGCCCTTGGATCACGGATCTACGGTCTAGCTTCCATCGCCCAAAAGGGGATCTGCGATTTGATCGTGGTCGTTCGGATCGCATCCTATGGCCCTGCCTACGTTTCCCATCCTAACCAATCGTGATCGTTAATTATGGATCAAACAACCACGCCCTTCTATTCCCCACGCTCCCGAGCAGAACAGTGGCACAGCAGCTCCCCTGTTCACCCGCACGACGGCGCAGCCTACCTACAGCGGCGCCATCGCCGGTGACTCCCGAATCGACGCCCGGACGCATAATACACGAATCAAATAGGTGTTACGCAAGGAGAAGGTGCGTGCAAACGCTAGGCACGATTGCTTACCCGCTAATGATGCGCTAGAATTCTCGTCCGCGGTGACCCGTGGATCAGCGACGGCGATGGAGCTATGATGAGTAATTGCTGCATCTCCCGTCGCTCACAGCTCCAGGAACCGAAGCGCTCGCGTCAGGCCCCCCCATCGCCGACCTCCCCGGCGGCAGAACCTTCAACCCGCCTGGCTATGGTGAGGAAAGATGTCGCGGATGAGACGGCCGACGGTGGTGCACTGGCTTCGGGGATCTCCGATTCAGCGCGCACAAGACCCCGCAATTGGTTCTGGGCGTGGAATAGAGGAGGGAGAAGGGCCACACCGCGCTTTATGGTGCCAGAGAACTCCGAGCGTGGGGGATTTTGTTGCGCGGACGACGCGGTCTTCACGGACGTTCACATATATGCGTAGGAGAATCGGAGCTACGCAGGGAGAAGCGGAAGGTTTGTTACGCGGGCGAGGAGATTCCGTCATCATCGTGCAGCAGAAGTGCGGCGCCGTGGAGAAGGAATCACGTTTCTGTTGGAGGTAGGGGAACGAGCTGCCCGAGAGCGCACGGGCTTCTAGGCGAGAAATTCGGCAGGAGGAACGGCCATTATCGTGCGCGGCCAGTGAATTTAGCTAGGATATCCCCAACCATCGGACGAACCAGGCGAGTTCCCAGGCGGTCGTTTGCTATGGTGAAGAAGAAGCTGCGCCGGGGGACCCACGGTCAGCCGCTGCGGTGAGCCCAGGCACGATCGCGCGCAGCGGACAGACGTGTGGGGCCGCCGAGTTAGCGCCTGAGACGCCGGCCGACTCGGCCACGAGCGCGAGCGCGCGGAATCCGTCGCGTGGAATCCGTCTGGTAGGTGGGGCCCACATGTAGGTGCGACCAGAACCAAAGAAAAGGGGAGGGGAAAGAAGTGGGCCGCGTGGATGGGGAAAGAAGTCGGCCCAATATAAACGTTTTTCTTTATCTTTTTCTGTTTTAGTTTTGCAATTCCTTCCAAATTTCAAACTTTGGTTTTGAAATTCAAATCCGTTGATAAGTTTCACACACAAATTAAGTGCACAAATAAGAGTGCCCTCATGAAATGTATATTTATTCATCTATTTTTGTTCCTTTATAGTATATTGTTTCCCTTTCCTTCCCTCTTCTTTTCCTTATTCATTTTCAAATTCTAGATTTTTGAAGTAAATTTAATTCCCAATTTCAATCCTTAATATATTTTTATTTCATTTAAATGCACAAACAACTAAGCTCCCACATGATGCAATAGATATATGCTTATTTTAATTATTTTATTTGTTTGGTAGATGTTTTGAAATATGCAACGCACTCGTATGGTTTTCTTTATTTTTAGAAAAATAGTGTTTTAAATATGGGATAAGAGGTAAAAGTTACCCAATAATAAAATATTCATATAAACAAATGCTTATGGTGTGTAATCCTTCAGTTGAATAGAATACCTTTCTATTACTTCTTTTCTAATATAATTCCTTGGTTTTCAAAATTTAGTTCTCAATCAAGTATAATTTGAGATATCTGAAATTACTATTTTATTTCTTTATATATTTATTTTTATTATTAATTTTTTTTCCTATACAGATTTTGGGCATTACAATATAGCAATTTTACCCAAACCTTGATTTCCATCCCTGAATGTGATAGTTCTTTGGGGATCATCATTTTTCTCATATGAGGACAACATCCTTTTCTCCCCTATCATATGGTTTGTGCACCCGCTATCGATTATCCAACTTGTCTCATTGGATGCATAAACGTACAAAACAAGTTTAGGCCTTGTTCTTAGGTACCCAAACGGTCTTGAGACCTTTCACATTAGAAACAAGCACCTTTGGTACGTCTTTGGATTCTTGTGTTTGCCCCAAACATATTTGGCAACTACCTTGCCTGATTTGTTAGTAAGCACAAAAGAAGCATAAAAAAGTCTTGAATGAAGTGCTATGTTCATTTGATGCATTAGCAATCTTCTTTTTAGGCATTTTGATATGAGTTGTATGCCTAGATCTAGAAGCCTCATTACTATACATAAAAGCATGATGAGAAACAAAATGAGATTTCCTAGCATGAATTCTTCTAAATTTGTGCTTAGGATAGTTCTCAGGATATAAAATGTAACCTTCCCTATCCTGAACCATGGGAGCCTTGCCCTTAACAAAGTTAGAAAGTTTGTTCTTAGGGGCATTAAGTTTGATGTTGCTTTGGCTTCCTTGTTGGAAACCAATGCCATCCTTAATGCCCGGACGTCTCCCATTATAAAGCATGCTACGAGCAAATTTAAATTTTTCATTCTCTAGTTCATTCTCGGAAATTTTAGCATTTAATTTAGCTATGTGATCATTTTGTTCTTTAATCATAGCAAGGTGATCATTCATAGCATCAATATTAACATCTCTACATCTAGTGCAAATAGTGACATGCTCAACAGTAGATGTAGAAACTTTGCAAGCATTCAATTCTTCAATCTTAGGAATTAAACTAGCATTTTCAGTTTTAAGACCAGAAATTGAATCATTGCATGTATCTAGCTCTTTAGTCAAGTTTTGGCATTTCACTACTTCAAGAGCATAAGCATCTTTTAGCTTAATAAATTTATTATTTTCCTTAACGAGCAAGTCCTCTTGGCATTCCAAGATATCATCCTTCTCGTTAATGGTTTCTATTAATTCATTAATTTTCTTCTTTTGATCTTTGGTAAGGTTTGCAAAAAGAGAGGTCAAATCATCATCATTATCACTAAAGCTACCCTCATCATTGGAAGTATTGTATTTGGGAGTATCTCTAGAATGTACCTTCTTCTTTTTGCTATACATAGCCATGAGGCATTTGTGACCGACGTTGGGAAAGAGAAGGCCTTTGTTGACGGCGATGTTGGCGGCGTCCTCGTCGAAGGAGGAGTCGGTGGAGCTCTCGTCGGAGTCCCATTCCCGCCCCATGTGCGCCTCACCACCCTTCTTCTTGTTGTAGTATCTTTTATTTTCCATCTTCTTATTCCCTTTCTTGTCGTCGTCCCTGTCACTATCACTTGTATATGGATATTTAGCGATAAAATGACCGGACTTACCACACCTATAGAAAACCCTCTTGGAGTGGGGTTTGTAGTCCTTCCCCTTCCTTTGTTTGAGGATTTGCCGGAAGCTCTTGATGATAAGAGCCATCTCCTCATTGTCGATCTTGGAGGCGTCGATTGGGAGTCTACTTGTTGGTGTAGACTCTTCTTTCTTTTCTTCCATTGCTTTTGAAAGCATCTAGGCCCCTGGTTGGTTTTAGCGATTAATGACAACGTAATATTATATGTGACGAACGTGTGTTTTGCAGAGACAAATGGTAAGTTAGGTCGCATTACAGGTAGAAGTACTACAACGGTGAAAACAATCCCGGAGATAAGAACTCGAAGCGACGGCTAAAGTGACGAAACAAACAGTGAAGGTCTACGTAGTCCGAGTGTCAAGGAGTTGCAGACACTCGTGGTATAGTTATGTCTTTTATTTTGTTTTAGTCGTACTATAAAGAGGGGTTGTCGATGAGTAGTTTGACCAAGAGAGTTCTAGTGTAGTGTTGGTGCATATTCACACTCACATATAGTGCTAGGTGGCACTCTAGATATACTCACGAGTTAGAACGAAAACCAATTTGAAAAACAGCAGAAAATAGAAGTTAGGGTTTCTGACTGTGGGGCACCGGACTGTCCAGTGTGCACCGGACTGTCCGGTGCGCCCTTCGCCAGGTGGGGCCAGATGACCCGGGGAAGGGTTTCCCCACGCACAGAAACCCGAGAGCGCAAGGTTCACGAGTTGAATTTTAGTGGCGCACCGGACAACACACCGGACATCGCACCGGACAGCACACCGGACATCGCACCGGACCGTCCGGTGTGCCATCAACCCAAAGGCTAGCTGTCAGAACTAGTCGTTGGAGTCGACCGTTGGCGCACCAGTGGCGCATCGGACCGTCCGGTGCGCCCATGCGCAGAAGATTGCTGGTAACGGCTAGTTGGTGGGTGAGGGCTATTTATACCCCCTCCACCCACCATATTCAATGTCTTGCTGCCCACATTTATTCCTGCACATTGGTAGAGCATTGCAAGCACCAAAAGCCTAGTGAGGTGATTAGAGAATCATAATCCCGCATTTGGACCTCATTAGCGCTAGCGAGAGCCACCTAGAGCATACACCACTTGCATTAGGCTTCTCTTGGTCAAGCGAAAGTCTACGGCTTGTTACTCTTGGTGATCGACATCACCTAGACAACTTTGTGGCGTTGGGAGCTCGGTGATCACCGTGGAGACATTATTGGTGACCCGACTCAAGTTTGTAAGCGGTCATGAGGGATCCACCGCGCTAGAGTGGCAAAGGATCATCTCGTAGTGAGCACTTGGTTTTTGCGAGGACCAAGGGGGAGCGATACCCTTGTGCGAGTGCTCCAACGAGGACTAGTGGAGAGTGTCGACTCTTCGATGCCTCGGGAAAAATTGGAGGAGTCTTCTAAACCTTGCTTTACATTCCGCGCTTAATTCAAGCATTTTACATTATGTATTTGTTTAGCAAGTATTTGAAGTATTGTCTTAGCATTGTTGTATTTCTAGTATTATTCTCTTAGTGCTAGTTGTTGGGGTGAAGTTGGGCTCTTGTTTAGGTTTTAATTAGTGTTGATTTTTAGAAAATCCCAATTCACCCCCCCTCTTGGGCATCGTGATCCTTTTAGCTTTGAATGCAATGGGTTGCACCTTAGGTGTGGAGGTGGCGCCTTGCTCTAAGTTGACAATATGTTTGGAGTCTATGAGCATAAGTTCAAAGCTCACAAACTTGCCAATTACCTCCTCGGGAGACATCTATTTATATCTAAGATCTCCACGAATTAATTGAACTTGAGTGGGATTACGAAAGACAAGAGATCTTAGAATAACCTTGACCATTTCATGGTCATCCCACTTGGTGCTCTCGAGGTTGCACATTTGGTTAACCATTGTCTTGAGCTGGTTATACATTGCTTTGGCTCTTCTCCTTTGTTGAGGACGAATCGATCGAGTTCTCCCTCGATCATTTTGCGCTTGGTGATCTTGGTCACCTCATCCCCTTCATGCGCCATCTTGAAGAGGTCCCAAATTTATTTGGCACTCTTCAACCCTTGCACCTTGTTGTACTCCTCTCGACACAAGGAAGCGAGGATTAGAGAGGTGGCTTGGGAGTTGAAGTGCCTTATTTGGGCGGCCTCATCAGAGTCATAGTCCTCGTCGCCCACTTGTGGTGCTTGCGCTCAAAACTCAACAATATCCCAAATACTTTTGTGGAGTGAGGTTAGATGGTGCCTCATTTTATCAATCCACATACAATAATCTTCACCATCAAAATATGGTGGTTTTCCTAGGGGTACGGAAACTAAAGGAGCACGTTTAGGAATATGAGGATAGCGAAGAGGCATCTTACTATACTTTTTATGCTCTTGGCGCTTTGAAGATGTGGACTCGACGCCGGAGATGGAAGGTGAGAAAGAATCGGTCTCGTAGTAGACCACATTCTTCTTCTTCTTTTTCTTTTTGTCACCCTTCCTATGTGACTTGATGGAGCTAGTGGATTCCTCCTTGTGCTTCTTTTGCTTGTTGCTAGCCTCCTTCGATGGAGTCCTTTCTTCGTTCTTCTTTCCCAAAGATCCGGGCTTTTCCTCGGTCACCATCTCCCTTTGGGCGTGTTCTTCCGACATCACTTCGAGTTGTTAAACTCTAATGAAGTACCAGGCTCTGATACCAATTGAAAGTCGCCTAGAGGGGGGTGAATAGGCAAAACCTGAAAATTATAAACTTTGAACACGCACTTCGCCTGCGGTTAGGGTTAGAGATAAATAATATTGAATTCGGAGTGCGGAAGATAGTTCTTCTTGCTATGAGTTGCTCAATGAATGCAGATAACTTTGGGAGCAAACTCAAAACAATGTGAGCAAGAGAACTTTAGAGAGAGAGGAGAGGGGAGAAACAAATCGAATGGTGAAGATCAACACAAGTGGACACGGTGATTTGTTTCTCGAGGTTCGGTTCCAAAGAACCTACTCCCCGTTGAGGAGGCCACAAAAGCCGGGTCTATTTCAACCCTTTCCCTCTCTCAATCGGTCACTTAGACCGGTCGAGAGCTTTTTCTTAATCTCACGGGTCACTAAGACCCTGCAAGGATCACCACACAATTAGGTGTCTCTTACTTGCTTTACAAATCACTTAGAAAGTTTAGAGAGAGATGAAGAAAAAACGATAAAAGCCAAGCAACAAGAGCAATAAGAAAAGACACAAAATCACACTCTCTCAAGTCACTAATCACTAATGATCACTAGTCACAATTATGGAACTTGGAGAGATTTGGAAGCTTGAATGTGCCTTTGGTTGAAGTGAATGCTCTTGTATTGAATGAGAGTGAATGAGAGGCTTGGATGTTGTGAATGGAGGTGGTTGGGATTGTATTTATAGCCTCCAACCACTTCCTGACCGTTGCTCCAATTCTGTCGACCGCGGACGGTCCGCACCCCTGGTCCGGACGATCCGCCCCTGCACATCAACGGCTGAAATCACAACGGTCAGCAGTAACAGCTATATCAATGGCTATAATGCATTTAATACATCGCCAGATGTCAGATAAAGCAGTCGCGGACGGTCTGGCCGTGCACCCCGGATAGTCCGCGAGGACGCTAAAAATGCATTTTACCAAACCCGTCACCTTCGGGTTTTTCTAGTTTTTCAACGACCGGACGGTCTGCGCCTGAGGCCGGACGGTCCGTGCTTGGTCTCGGGCGGTGCTCGCTTCTCCTTCGGACAGTCCACAGTGTAAACAAAGTTTTTTGTAGTGTTCCTGTCCAAGGATCACCCTGGTGTCGCGGATGGTCCGCCGCAAGGGCCCAGACAGTCCGCGCATAGGTGTTTTTCCAAAAAGCTTCTCCTGTCCGGAATAGTCAACGGTATTACAGACAGTCGACTTAGAATAGTTCTAGATGAACTTATGCACCTGAGAAATGATCAACTAGGCAAACTAGTTAGTCCATAAGGTTTGTGATGGTCGTAAAACACCAAAATCGATTATAGGAAATGTTGAGGCCATTTCCCTTTCAAATACCCCCAAATGGTCCAACAGCCTGGGGGTGTGTGTGTAGGTGTGTCGTGTGTGTGGGAGACCCGGTGGGCGCACCATGTGTCAGTGGCCCGGTTCCAAGTTTGTTACGTGGCGGACGGAGGAGGTCCCGACAGGCAAGTTACGCGCGCAGACGTGGAGGTCTCGGCAGGCACGTAGGAGCTCGTTGCGGAGGTCCTGACAAGCGAGGCGGACGTACAATGGACGTGTGGATTTTATCTCGGTGCGAGTGAAGAACGCACGACGTACGAAAGAACACACGACAACACGTAGCACACACTGTCGGGGGAGATTGTTGGGAATAGTACCACATTGTGAGTTATAGGTGGGCAAACATGGTTTATACGGTTGACGGTGCAACCCACTAATGGGCTAGCACAATGTGTCAGTGGCCCGGTTCCAAGTTTGTTACACGACGGACGGAGGAGGTCCCGACTGGCGAGTTACGCGGCAGATGTGGAGGTCTCGGCAAGCACGCAGGAGCTCATTGCAGAGGTCCCGGCAAGCAAGGCAAACACACAATGAAGTATGGTCGTGTGGACTTTATTTCAGTGCGAGAGACGAACGCACGACGTACTAAAGAACGCACGACCCACGAAACTCTCATTTTAAAGGAGTAGAGATAGAGATATTATGGCCTTGAACTAGTATATCCTTCCTCTTGACTATAATATTGTTGTACTAAATATAGAATATTATTCTCCTAGTCGTTGAATATTATTATCTGGGCCTAGAATATTATCCTTCTCAACCTTAAATATTATTATTTTAGTCTGAAACATTGTTCTTCTGAACCTAGAATAATTTTCTATTGGCCTAGAATAATTTTCTACTGGACTAGGAATATTCTCCAGAACAAGGAATAATATTATGCAGAACTAGGAATATTATTCGCAAATACATACATAATCGCATTTTCTTCCATTTCCATTTCTATTTACTTTATTAATTGATTTAATTTTGTTCTGCTCTTGAAATGGAATTTTATTCTCCTAATTTAATTATTTGTTGGTGATATTTACAGTAACCTTTTAATGCCAATTTCTCTTGTGCTTACTTTGTATCCTTTAGCATCACCTAACTCCTAACAACTAACGATTTTGCAACCTACTTCTAGCTTATATCCATGTTGTAAAACTAGATCTGATTATGGGCTATCCAACCCGACCAATCCAACTCGACCCGTTTGAAAAAAAAACATGATCCAACCCGACCAATCACTACCGGAATCGTGTTCTTTGCCGAGTGTCTAAGGTCATTTTACACTCGGCAAAGAATACTCAGCAAACATTTTATCGGCAAAAGGTTCTTTACCGAGTACTTTTTTCGGACACTCGGCAAAGACTTTGTCAAGTGTCGAAAAAACACTCGGCAAAGACTTTACCGAGTGTCGAAAAGCACTCGGCAAATTAAGAATCGAAAAAACCCAAAAAACAACAAAACATTTTTAAATTATAGGAACAACTCTCTAACCACAACCTATTACCATATTCATCGCCCTAATCATTTTCACTATTATTTTGAATTAAATTTACATGTTTTCACTACTTCTAGCTTATATCCATGTTGTAAAACTAGATCTGATTATGGGCTATCCAACCCGACCAATCCAACTCGACCCGTTTGAAAAAAAACATGATCCAACCTAACCAATCACTACCGGAATCATGTTCTTTGCCGAGTGTCTAAGGTCATTTTACACTCGGCAAAGAATACTCAACAAACATTTTATCGGCAAAAAGTTCTTTACCGAGTACTTTTTTCGGACACTCGGCAAAGACTTTGTCAAGTGTCGAAAAAACACTCGGCAAAGACTTTGCCGAGTGTCGAAAAGCACTCGGCAAATTAAGAATCGAAAAACCCCAAAAAACAACAAAACATTTTTAAATTATAGGAACAACTCTCTAACCACAACCTATTACCATATTCATCGCCCTAATCATTTTTCACTATTATTTTGAATTAAATAACATGTTTTGTGAATGGTGAGATTCAAACTCGCAACCTCTCTCTCGCGCAAACCCTCCTATACCACTACACTATTACATCAATTATGTCTATATTACATTTTCATTCCTCATGTACTATAACGAACCGAGAGTAATTTGATTATTTAAGGCAATAAATGAATTCATTTGAAAATATAACCAACTATAAAGTTGCATAATTTTTCGAGATCTATAAGTTCTATTTTGATAGTTTCTACATCCGATGCCGTTTACAAAATTTGAATTTCAAATTTGAAAACTTCACACAAATTTTTCAATGATAAGATGACTCAAATCAAAAAATTGTCAATTACAAAGTTTCATTACATTTCAAGATCTACAACTTTTATTTTGGTGGTTTTTCCATGCGAGGTAGTTTGAAAAATTCAAATTTTAAAATTCAAACATAGTTTTGCATGACAAGATGATTTCAAACCAAAACATTGTCAACTACAAAGTTTAATAACTCTTCAGTACCTACAACTTTTATGTTGGTGGTTTTTTATTTCGAGGTCGTTTTCAAAATTCAAATTTTTTATTTTTAAAATTTAGACGTAGTTTTCGTTGACAAGATGACTTCAAATGAAAAAGTTGCCAACCGCGAAATTCTATAACTTCTCAAGATCTACAAAGTTTATTTTGGTTGTTTGGTCATTTGTTGATCTCACATGATGGTTCTAACAATATGCACAAATCTTATACATCTCTCTTATAGTTTCATAAACTATGAGAGATATAGGTTTTATGAACAAATTTATTTTATTTTGTCATATGAAGAAATGTTCAAAATATAAATTGTACATCATGATGAGTTATACAAATTTATAGTTGAAAACTTTTTCATTTGAATTAATTTACTGCTTTAAAATGTGATTTTTCAATTGTCTTTGCCTAGTGTTGAAAAAAGCACTTGGCAAAGAGCTCTTTGCCGAGTGTTATATTTTTGACACTCGGCAAAGAAGCTCTTTGCCGAGTGTCAAAAAAACACTCGGCAAACAAGCTCTTTGCTGAGTGTCAAAAATAAAACACTCGGCAAAGAGCTTCTTCGCCGAGTGTTTTCTTTTACCGAGGGTTTTTTGCGTGGCACTCGGCAAAGAGCTTCTTTGCCAAGTGCCCGAAAAAAACACTCGACAAAATATTTGGCACTCAGCAAAGAGCCAAATTCCGGTAGTGAATACAACGGTTGGGTACTGACCATAGTTTTTGATCCGCAACAATCCACGGGTCGAGCATGGGCCATGATTTTTTACCCAAAACCTGACCCAACCAAAAAAAACCTCACCCCAAAGCCAAAATACCCAACCCATCTCGAAAAGCCCAACTCTACACTCACAATAAAGGAAGCATGAGTCAAACCGACCTGACCTAATACTAGAGATGGATCGGATGCAGGCCATGTCAAACGGCCCACGACCCGATCCAACGTTTAAACAAGTCTATGGACAACCATGTACATAAGATGTAAACGATACACTTTGCTAAAGATCTGAAAGATGACGCTTAGGCTGAGCTTGGTGGGCCAAGAACCACAACGAGAACGAATCACCTAGTGCCACAATATGCAAACTCCCTCACTACCGGAATCCGGCTCTTTGCCGAGTGCTCGGTGCTTTGCCGAGTGCTCGGCGCTTTGCCAAGTGCTTTTTGTCGGGAACTCGGCAAAGAGGTCTTTGCCAAGTGTCGCACTCGGCAAAGTCCTGCTCTTGGTAACGATCGCGTTTACCGAGAGCAGGACTCTCGGCACAGAAATACACTCGGCGAAGGGCGGCGCTCGGTAAAGGGCCGTCAGTTGCCGTTATCTTTGCCGAGAGCCGGGTTTTGGCTTCTTTGCCGAGTATTTTACATCTGACACACTTCAAAGATTACTTTACCGAGTGTCATTCTTTGACACTCGGTAAAGTATATTTTTATTTTTTTTCTTTTCCCAACCAAACTTTTTGTGGTATGTTGCTACACTATGTAGACATACATGTACCATTTTGGCACAATTATAAAATTGTTTGCTATAACTATTAGATTTAGTTCTTTTAATTGAATTTCTTTGGATAATTCAGATTTGAACTGCAAGTCACTCAAAACAAGGAAAATCGTGCATGCAAAAATGATATCCATGTTAGTTAACACAAATTACGACCGATTTAAGGAGCAGACCGGAGTCTTGGAGCACCATGCTCACTAAATATGACAGTGAACTTGCCATCAAGTTGTTTAAAAATTGTATAAAACACAAACAAAGCCAGAAAATCATGAAACTTGACCACATGTCATGATATCATATATAGAGGTTGTGATAAAATTTGAGAATGTCTCGAGAAAGTTGTAAGGCAGTATGTGTAGAAACCTAGCCGGTCTACATTGAAACTTTATGATTTCATGTGTAGGTCACTTAGGTTTCTACACATAGTGCGTCACAACTTTCTCGAAACATTCTTAAATTTTTATCACAACCTATATATGATATCATGACATATGGTAAAGTTTCATGATTTTCTGACTTTGTTTGTGTTTTATACAATTTTTAAACAACTTGATGGCAAGTTCACAGTCATGTTTAGTGAGCATGGTGGTCCAAGATTCTGGCCTTCTCCTGAAATCGGTCGTAACTTGTGTTAACTAACATGGATATCATTTTGCATGCACGGGTTTCCATGTTTCGAGTGACTTGCAGTTCAAATGTGAATTATCCGAAGAAATTCAATTAAAAGAACTAAATCTAATAGTTATAGCAAACAATTTTATAATTGTGCCAAAATGGTACATGTAGGTCTAAATAGTGTAGCAACATACTACAAAAAGTTTGGTTGGGAAAAAATATACTTTACCGAGTGTCAAAGAATGGCACGGGAAAAGTAATCTTTACCGAGTGTCAGACGGGGTTTAGGGTTTTCAAAAACCCTAAAGGCAGACTTTGTCGAGTGCTTGTTAGTAGGCACTCGGCAAAGTATATTTTTAAATTAAAAAAAATCTTTGCCAAGTGCCAAATTGCGGGCACTCGGCAAAGAACTTTAACTTACGTCTTCTCTGGAGCCCATTTTCTCTTGTCCTCATTCACCTCGCCCGCGCCGTCACTCCCTCACCTCGCCCGCCGCCGCCACGCCCAGCCATCGTCGGTCGCGCCCTCCCCCAGTGTTGCCCGCGCCCTCGCCCGCCATCGCCCCCATCTTCAACCCCGATCCCGTCCCAAATTCAGTGAGTTTCATATTGTCATATGTGAGTTTAGTGATTTTCATAATATATTATGTGTGGTGAATTTAGTGGGTTTAGTGAGTTCATTATGTGTGTTTAGTCAATTTAGTGAGTTTACTGAGTTTAATTACTTTAGTATGTGTGTTTAATGTGTTTATACTACGTGTGTTAATTATCGAGTTTAATGAGTTTAATTACTTTAGTATGTGTGTTTAATGACTTTACTGAGTTTAATTTAGTGAAATTTCATATTATATTACTTTAGTATGTGTGTTTAATAACTTTAGTATGTGTGTTGGATATGGACGTCGATTAATGTGATTGTCGGCCATCGTCCCGTAGATATATTTGTGGATGTCAGCCATCGTGATGCTAGTTTTATTTGCAGGTTTTGGAAACCTCCCATAGGGGAGGTGCTGCCGGATTTTTTTGTTGATAGGTGTTGGAGAGGAAATTCTCCGGTCGGGTGGCGGAACGCACCCGCCCTAAATCCTAAGATGAGGAAGGGGCCTAAGTGTTTTGCCTGTCGATTGGAAGGTGGAAGAACACACGAGGACACAAGGATTTAGAGTGGTTCAGGCCGCCGAAGCATAATACTCTACTCCACTGTGTGTTGTATTGAGTCTGTGAGCTCGAGAGCTTGTATGAACTCGTGAGTCTGAGAGTCTAAGTGAATCTAAGTTGGGTCTGCCTTGTAACGTCGTGTGCCCTTCCTTTTATAGCTCAAGGGGGGCACGTACAAGGATGCTGAGCTCCGACATGTGGACCCAGGAGCAAAACGGAGGGAATACATTATAGAAGTAACCAATGTGAGTACGCCTGAGCAATCTCCTGGCACCATGATATCCGTAGTCCATGCAGTATTGATATGCTGTGGTTGCTTCCTCGGTAACGCGCGAGTTATGATGAGCATAGTGCATGCAGCAGTATGGATGTACTACCTGCCAGTGGAATGGACAGGCACGCCGCCTACGGGATGGACTGGTCGCCACCTGCCCGCAGAATGGATAGGTCTCATTAAATGCGGAGGCGACACATCGCCTACCAGAGGAATGGACAGGGCTCATTAAATGTCGAGGCGGCACATCGCCTGCCAGCGGAATGGACAGGCGGCGTGCCTTATCCGCAATAAATGCAGAGGCCGCGTAGCCTAGAGGCCTTACGTTAGGCTCCGCCCGTTGGCTTAAGTCACGCGCACCATGCCACGTGGTAGCATCGGGGCTCCGCCTGAGCGGGGAGCAGAAGCATATATGGTAAGGTCCGGACACGTGTCGGCTCCAGACCCCCGCCTGGCCATGATTAAGGCCTGGGTATTCTCTGTCCTAGAATCCCGGGACCTTGGTGTGAGTGGCCTGGACCCCACACAGAGGGGTCCGGAACCCATCCTAGGGGTCCGGTTTGCGCCCGCAGAGGTCCTGGACCTCACTCGGAGACCCGGTCTGTGTACATAGGGGTCTGACACTTTCCCATGGGGTCCGGACTCACTATTGATACCTTGGCGTATATCATCTTCTCTGGCCACGTGGTGATCCTGGAGTCGTCCACGTGGTGGGGTCGGGTGCTGTTGCTGGCCTGAGGCTGGGGCGGGCCATGGTCTGGTCCCACGCACAGCTTCCTTACCACGCGACTAAAGATAGCCGCGTGGGTACTGCATCTTCATACGGTAGTAAGGGGTACCCCTGTTTTAGGGTACTGACAGTGGCCCTTGGGCCCACCTTAGGGGAGGATGCGAGCCTACAGGTGGGGCCAATAGCCTGACCGGTGATTGGCGCGCCGCTTCTGTGCGCCTGCTGACGTACTCGCCGTCAATCCGCCTTCAATCACGCCAACTGCCATATTTGTCCCCGCGGCTGACTGACCCGCGGCCCCCATGCCTAGTGGTTTTGCCGGGCCACGCGTGAGGCACCTCGATTCTACTGCATTGGTTTAAAAAATCACCTTCTTCTTTCTTATGTCGCGGCCCCGAGGAAGCGCACTACCGGCGCGTGCGGCAGTTCGCTTTTTCTGCACCCGGGAACCGGCACCCAAGGAGTATGACTCGTGGGCCTAGACCCCCGTGTCACAGACTGGGCTGTTGTTTCTTGCGGTGGAGACGAAGAGGCGGGCTACCGCGGGCGACGGTTTTCTTTTCGAGCGCGCACGAAGGTTCACCTTTTCCGCACCTGGAGTTCAGCACACAATCCGTATGACTCGTGGGCCCGGGCCCCCGTGTCATAGACTGGGTTGCCTGGGCGTCAGGTGTGTGTCGCCGGGATTTCCTATAGCATCTCGGGGCACGATCGGGAGTGCCTTGAAGAGGGATTCACTCTGCGTGCAGCAGTTACGCTTTCGCATTCTCTCCCAATTACTGCGCCCTTTCGCCTTCGAGCTCTCTGCGCACCTTTGCATTCGCGCTCTTCTGCTTTGCACCGCCGCCACCGCCGATGCCATGACTTCGCTTGGCCATCCCAAGCGTTTTCAGTCCGAGGGGGCGCTCAACCTGGTGCGCCACCTGCTCGATGGAGCACGTCGGTGCACGACAGAAGGATCCGCGCCTGTGCCACTCCCCTTGGCAATCTCGCCACCGGGGAGTTCGTGCTGTTCGTATCCTACGTCTCCTGCGGGTTGGCGCTGCCGATCTTGCCTTTCTTTCTGCTGCTGTTGGAGGAGCTCAGCCTCGAGCTTCAGCACCTCATGCCCCACTCCATCCTCTAGGCGGCCATCTTTGTCCACCTCTGCGAGATGTTCGTGAAGGTGGCCCCCTGCACCTCCCTCTTCCGAATTTCTTCGTGTTGGTGAAGTCTGGGAAGACTAAGGACCACCTCGGCACATACTACTTCCAAACAAGGTCGGACTCAGCCGTGGCCTACATCCCCACCCTCAGCGGCGTAAGGTGGGAGAACTGGCGCGCCGACTGGGTGGTCGCCAGCGCCGAGGCCAACGACCGCCTCGTCCTGCCGAGCGACGGGCCATCGTTTGATCGGAAGCAATGGAGGGCCAAGCCGTCGATGGCGCTGGAGTTCTTGCTCGTGCTGGACAAGATCAAGACCTTGGCAACCGGTGGTCTGACTTCCATGCATGTGGTCGGCGACTTCCTGAAGCGCCGGATCGCGCCGCTACAAAGGAGGGCACGCCTGTGTTGCTGGTTCACTGGCTCAAATGACATCGGCCGGATCCAGCGCGGGCCAGGGACCAAACTGTCCTGGGAGGAGCTAGAACTTTTGGTGAAGGGGATTACTGGTGAGTCATTCGTCCCTGAATCTTGATACTCCCCCAGGACATCTCGGCGCTCTGCGATGATCCAGGGATGCGATCGGCGGTGCTGGCCACGCTGCCGACCCTCAATGAGAGCGACGTGATGGTTCGTCAGACCGGTGGTCGGGACCCTCACCGCGGGAACCGGATCTCCGATGCACTGGCTGGAGGCCCCCAGTCTGCCGGCGTGGCTCCCAGCACCCCCGTCGTGGCTCCCAGCGCCCCGGCCGTGACCCCCCGCCCCTTGGACAAGGGCAAAGGGGCTGCAGGCAGTTCCTCCGCCCCAGGTGGCACCGGAGGGTCGGAGGAAGAGAGGAGACGCCGACTGCGCTGCGCCGATGGGTCATTTATCTCGGACCCCCCCAGAAGCGTCAGAGGACTACTGGTGGGGCTGAGGAGGCCGGTTCCCAGGCCCAGGGCGCGCAGAGGCGCGTCAGTCCTCTACCACCACCACCATCGGGTCCGCCGCCACCACAACCACCACCACCATCGGGTCCGCCGCCACCACCACCACATGGGGGTGATCTCCCTCAGGGGCACCAGTAGCAGCAACAACAGCAGCAGCAGCAAAAGCAGCAGTCGCCCCGCTTCCAGGGTCGCTAGAAGGTCCAGGGCCCCAAGTGAGTGTAACCCCTTTTTCCATTAGTCTATTTATCATGCCGACGGGTCTTAACCCATCCTTTGCTTGTCAGGGCTTCCTCCCCCTCTGCTCCCAAGGCCGCGCCTCCTCCGCCCCTGACTACTGCCACAGAGACAGCGCCACCGGGCTCCCATGCTCCAGCTAGGGGTCCGGCAGCAGCGGCGCCAACGTCAAGCGGCATCGCAGTGGCGGAGGGGGTCCCAACTGCTCCACGGCTACCACAGCCTCAACAATGGCGATGCCGTCGAGTACACCGTCGGTAGTGCCAGAGGAGGCCCCAATTGCACCCGCCCCCGCCATCGAGGTCGAAGCCCATCCCGCCGCCCACTCCGGAGGAGACGGAGGTGGTTTTTGGGCGGCGACTTCTGGTCCGGCGCCCACTCCGGAGGAGACAGAGGTGGTTTTTGGGCGGCGGCTTCTGGTCCGGCGCCGAGCCAGAAGCAGTGTTAGTTCCCCTCCCTCGGGTGCTGTCTCGTGCCCATCAGGCTCTTCATGAGACTGAGGCGGCGATCCTGCAGGAGTGGGAGGCGCTTGAGGCCGAACACCAGTGCCTCAACGACTGGTGTACCCAGCTGGAGGAGCGCACCAAGGCAGCGTCCCGCCAATTCGCCTCTGAGCGGTCTGAGCTTGAGCGGGACCGCAAGGACTACAAAAAGGACCTCCAGAAGGTGTACGGCCGAGAGCTGGAGGTGGGTCAGAAGGAGAAGAGGCCGGCCAAGAAGGAGGAGCCCTTGAACCAAAGGGAGGTGGTCGTCATAGAGCTCCAGGCCAAGCTAAGTGCCTTCAACGAAATCCTAGAGGAGCAGCGGGTCCAGTAGACCGCGGCTGTGCAGAGCCTGCAAAAGCTGCAGCGAGAGCTCGAGAGCAAGGCCCGCGATGACGCCCTCGCCGAGGAGAAGCTTAAAGCGAAAGGAGAGTCCTTGGATAGGCGGGAGACGGACCTCGCCAGGTGGGAGGCGGACCTCACCAGGCAGGAGAAGGATCTCGCCTTCAAGGAGGAAATTCTTGAAAGGCGTGAGAAGTTGCTGGCCAAGCATGAGCTCGAGGCGGAGGAGAAGGAGCGGACGCTGGAGGAGCGGGTCCGCCAGTTCCAGGCAGCGCAGGCGGCACCGGGGCCCCAGGCGGTGGAGGCGACGAAGAAGGCACTTGAAGCTCTCCAGGTGGAGCATCGCGCCGGAGTCCAGCGCATTGCTGCATGGGCCGGCTGTGGGGGACAGATATCCCCCGGGTCCACTGGAAGAGTAAAAGACCTCACGAAAGGCCCAAGGGCCCAATAAATCGTAAGGTCATTCTTTCATGGGCCTGGGGAGGGACAATCAGCAAAGCAGGTTGACATGAGGCTGGATTGGTGCGAGCCCGGACGGCCCACAACGTTGAGCAAGCGATCACAACAGAGATCCGACTTTCCCGCGCTGGAGCCCCCATGCAACGGAGCCATGCGAGGATAAGTCGGCAGAACTATAGGGAGATAAACTCAAACAGTTCGCTATCTTTTAGTTACACATTGTTATCATATCCACGTGTATTGCCCCACGGTCAAATATATAAGGCCTAGGGGCACCCCTTCAGAACGATCGACCCTATTACTCAGCCACCCACCCCAACTCTCTGCATTCTCAATTCGGAGAGCTCCCTTGTAACCTCATTCACCAAGCATACTCACCAGGACGTAGGGTGTTACGCATCTCTAAGCGGCCCGAACCTGTAAACATTGTCCACTGTCCCTCGTGCATCTGGCACGAACCATTTTGCTACAGTCGGCGACACCGTCCTACTCCTAAAAACACCTTGAGGGGCAACCCCGGGTGTGCGGTCGGATCCAAAACACCGACAGCTGGCGCGCCAGGTAGGGGGTGTGTCGACCACCCAAGCTAGCTCAATGGCCGTCACCTTCCACAGCGAGATAACCCTCCGCCCCGGATCCGTATTCTGCTTCGGAACAATCTCATCCGTAGCGGATGAAGAGGGAACTCTACACCGCATTGCAGATCCGCCGAAAAAGAAGTCTCCTCCAACAAACTCCGAAAATGTCGGAGAAGCGCAACCTCCAGCTCTCCGGAAAAAGATCGCCTTCAGAAAGTCAGGGGCCGAGAGCCCGCTGACCCGGAGAACTCCACTATCTACTTCCCCGACAAAAGAATGGACACAGATCGCGAGGAAGAAGGGGACCAAGGGGAAGCAAGTTGTTCTTTCCGTTCCTCCGCCCTCAAAGGAGAACGGAAAGAAGGTCGCCACGACAGCAGCACCATTCTATCCCGAAGTCCTCTTCATCCGGAGAGTGGAGTCGCCTCCCATCTCCGACGACGAGCCGACCGCACCCAGAGAAGAACCACCTCAACGAGAATCCCGCCGACGGAGAAACCGGCGCCGGAACGTTCGATGACATCACGCGGCCGGAGAACGGGATCCGGAGCAACCTGTCTCGCGGGACGAGGTCTCGGAGATAGGAGAAACTCCGGAGGAACGCATCTTCAGAGAACGAAGGAACTCCCGATGACGTGATCGCCGTCGGGCTCAGGAACAAGCCGAGCAAGATGCAAGGCAACGCCGGGAGAATCCATTCTTCGGGCGCAACCTGAATCCTGACTTCGCCCGAGCCATGAACACGCCGAGCGAAGTTGGAGGAGTACTAGCTCGGATAGCTGATGGACTCCCTCGGACTCCCGACGCCGAGGGCTACCGACGACTGTTCACCCAGGCAGCCAACCATCTTCTACCGCTTGCTCACCCGCCGAACGATCTACGACACGCCATCAACAGTCGCCAAGACGCGCGAAGCTCCATCAATGCTTTGCGTGAACGACGGCATGAGAACGAGATCCGCTGCCGGGAGGAGTACGACAGGGATCATGGCATCCCAGCTCGGAGCCAGGCCACCAGAACTGAGTCGGCAACGGCCTCAACTGGCGGTACTACCCGGGGACGGTCGAGGAACCACAACAACTACTCCCCTCCCCGGGACAGACATCATCCCCGACGACAGGAGGACACGTGTGGAGTGTCTGCTCTTACTCCACGCCTTAGGGCCATCCAATGGCCTCCTAACTTCAAGGTATCCAATGTCGATAAATATGAACCTAAACAGGATCCAGGGGGCTGGCTAGCCGTCTACACCACCGCTGCTCGAGCTGCCGGGGCGTCCGAAGACGTGATGACCACGTACTTACCCATTGTCCTCGGGCAAGACGCGCTGCAATGGCTGCGACATCTACCCTGACACTGCATCGACGACTGGGGCGACTTCAGTCGACGCTTCACCGCCAATTTCCAGTCCCTCTCCGACAAACAGGCGCAACCATGGGACCTCAAATCCATCAAGCGCCGGGGGGACGAAACTCTCCGGTCATACCTCAAAAGGTTCCAGACCATGAGAAATCGTATCCCTGAGGTCACGGAGGCGATCGTGATCGAGGACTTCTACAGAGGATCCAATGGCTCGGCCTTCGTCCGAGCCATATTGCAGAAGGCGCCGACTACCTCCGAGGAGCTGTTCCGGGAAGCCGACCTCTACATCACCGCCGACGAGCGGGCCTAGGACCTCATTGGAGGAGCGAAGCCCGCACCGGCGGCGCCACGATGTGACGCGAACCAGCAACCCGACAAACGCTGGGAGAAGAGGCCCCACGAAGAAGTACACGCCGCCGGGCCGCCAGCCTCTCGCGCCCGAGGAGGACCTCGCGGAGGCGAGCGCACGCTGGACGACATCCTCGACGCCCAGTGCCCGTACCAAAAGGACATGCGCCACACTCTTCGGAACTGTCGGGACTTCAAGCACTCCATCGGGCACGGCCGACCCTTCCAACCTCTACCTCCTCCTCCGCCGAGGGGAGGACCGGAAGAACCACGACAACCCCATCAGCAAGAGGAGGGAGGAGGAGGAGCTTTCCCGCGCGTTGACAGGGAGGTCAACATCATCTTCGGCGGACACGGGTCGCAGGAGAACAAAAGACAACAAAAGCTCAACGACCGCCAGATACTGGTGGCGACCACCGGTCCTCCCGCCCCATACCGGTGGTCGGAGCACCCGATCACTTTCACTCGGGCGGATCAATGGCTCAACTTCGACCACCCAGGCAAATACCCGCTCCTCGTCGATCCGGTGATCCGAGAGAGCCGGGTGAAGAAGGTGCTAGTGGACGGGGGGGCAGCATCAACGTCACCTTCCCCCAGACACTCCAAGGCTTGGGAGTTCACCTCAAAGAGCTCCACAAGTCGGACACTCCCTTCTTCGGCATCGTGCTGACTGAAGGGGAATACCCGCTGGGCCACATCTACATGCCTGTCACCTTCGGAACTCCGGAGAACTACAGAACCGAGTTCCTGAGGTTCGAAGTGGCGAACTTCGACTGCGGGTACAACGCCATCATCGGGAGGCCGGGATTGGCCAAATTCATGGCCATTCCTCATTACACGTACATGATACTGAAGATGCCAGGACCACAAGGAATCATAACTGTGCGCGCCGACTTCCAAGGCGCCGCAGAGTGTTTCCAAGTGGCCATCCAAGCGGCCCTTACCACCAGGTCGTCGACGATTTCTTCAACACAGGCGAACTCTAAGCTTGAGGAGGACCTTGCAGTACCGGCAAACGAAGCTCAGGCCATGACCTCTATGCGGCCGACTGAAGAAACTAAAAGGATCAACCTGGGGTTCGCTGATGAATGCAAGACTGCCATCATCAGCTCCAGCCTGGACGACAAATAGGAAAGCGCGCTCGTCCAGTTTCTGCAAGATAACCGAGATGTATTCGCATGGCAACCTGCGGATATGCCGGGAGTCCCAAGAGAACTGGCCGAGCACAAACTGAAGGTCTATCCCCAGGCAAGGCCGATTCGGCAAAAACTACGTCGTTTCACGCCCGACAAGAGAGAGGCCATTCGCGCCGAGTTAGCTCGCTTGGTCGCGGCTGGATTTATTAGAGAGGTGTTACACCCCGAGTGGTTAGCCAACCCTGTTCTTGTACTCAAAAAGAATAAAGTGGATTGGCGCATGTGCGTCGACTATACTGATCTCAACAAACATTATCCAAAGTATCCCTTTGGGCTCCCGAGGATAGACCGGGTGGTGGACTCCACCGCTGGATGTTCTGTGCTGTCTTTTTTGGATTGCTATTCCGGATACCATCAGATTAGTTTGGCAAAGGAAGACGAGGAAAAAACAGCATTCATCACTCCGTTTGGTGCTTTCTGTTATACCTCCATGCCGTTCGGCCTCAAGAACGCTGGAGCGACTTATCAGAGAGCCATTCAAACATGCTTAGCCGATCACTAGGGCAAGCGTGTGGAGGCCTATGTAGATGATGTGGTAATCAAAACAGAGAACTCGGAAAACTTCATCGAAGACTTACAACTGGTTTTCAACAGTCTGAGGCGATATCGATGGAAGCTTAATCCCGAAAAATGTGTCTTTGGGGTACCAGCAGGAAAGTTACTCGGATTTATTGTCAGCCACCGGGGAATTGAGGCTAATCCGGATAAGATTGAAGCTATCATGAAGATGGAAGCACCTCGATCACAAAAAGGTTTACCATTTTACTAGCTACTCAAGAAAGTGGATAAGTTTCAGTGGACTTCATAGGCACAGGAAGCTCTAGATGCACTGAAAAGATTCTTGACAACACCGCCAGTACTGAAGCCGCCACGGCGAGCCACATCAACTCAACCAGCTGAAGATCTGCTGCTGTACATCTCTTGCACGACTCACGTGGTAAGCACCGCGTTGGTAGTCGAGCGAGCAGAAGAAGGACATACCTACCCAGTGCAACATCCTGTTTACTTCATCAGTGAAGTTCTGGGTCCCTCGAAGAAAAAGTACCCTCAAGTTCAGAAGCTATTATATGCAGTACTTCTAACTGCCTGCAAGCTACATCACTACTTTGACGACCACAAAGTCATAGTGGTTACTGGTTTTCCAATAGGGGATATTCTTCACAACAAGGAAGCCATTGGCCGAATAGCCAAGTGGGCCTACGAACTGGGATCTCATGACATCGAATTTCGACCTCGCACTGCCATTAAAACTCAAGCATTGGTTGACTTCGTATCAGAATGGACTGAACAGCAAGTACCAGATAACCCAGAGACTGCAGAAGTATGGCGAATGTATTTTAATGGCTCGCTGAAGCTGCAAGGAGCCGGAGCAGGAATTCTCTTCACCGCGCCTGGAGGCGAGCACCTCAAATATGCCCTCCAGTTGTTGTTTTCGGCCTCCAACAATGCAGCCGAGTATGAAGCTCTGATCCATGGATTGAACATCGCCATATCATTGGGCATCAAGAGACTGATGGTGTACGGAGACTTTCTGGTAGTCGTTAGCCAGATAAACAAAGAGTGGGATTGTTCAAGCGATTCAATGGGAAAGTACTGCACTGCCGTCCGAAAGCTGGAAGATAAATTCGAGGGTCTGGAATTTCATCATGTAGAAAGAGATCGGAACACGGCAGCCGATGTATTGTCCAAGCTAGGATCCAGTCGAACTCAGGTCCCACCTGGAGTCTTTGTACAAGAAATACTACAGCCGAGCATCTCAATGGATCAAGCAGAGGAGTGTAATATTATAAATCAACCCGAGTTAGACTCTGATGACTGGAGAAGGCCAATCATCAGGTATATAAAGAATGAAGAGGAACCAGATGACAAAAATGCAGCCGAGCGCATTGCCAGACAGTCGGCTCACTACACACTCATCGGGGAGACATTGTACAGAAGGGGTGCATCAGGCGTCCTCATGAAGTGCATTCTCTCATCTACAGGGAATCGACTTCTGGAGGAGGTCCATGCTGGGCAATGTGGAATACATGCAGCGTCCAGGACACTAGTCGGGAAGGTCTTCAGGTCAGGATTCTATTGGCCAACAGCGAAGAGTGATGTAGCCGAGTTAGTTCAGAGGTGCGAAGCTTGCCAATACTTGTCAAAACAACAACATCTACCAGCGCAGCAACTGCAGACCATACCAGTGACTTGGCCCTTCGCATGCTGGGGACTGGATATGATTGGACCTTTCAAGAAAGCTCAAGGAGGATACACTCATGTACTGGTAGCAATCGACAAATTCACTAAATGGATAGAGTTCAAACCCATTGCTTCTTTAACCTCAGCTAAGGCCGTGGAATTCATACAAGACATAATATTCAGATTCGGGATACCAAACAGCATCATAACTGACCTAGGATCCAACTTCACAAGTTCAGAGTTCTTCGACTTCTGCGAGCAAAAAAGCATTCAGATCAAGTATGCTTCTGTAGCACATCCAAGAGCCAACGGGCAGGTTGAGCGAGCCAACGGGATGATACTGGAGGCACTCAAGAAAAAGGTCTTCGATAAGAATGAAAAGTTCGCAGGAAAGTGGATAAGGGAATTGCCCTATGTCGTTTGGAGCCTAAGAACCCAACCTAGCCGAGCTCTGCATGGAAACACTCCTTTCTTCATGGTCTATGGGTCGGAGGCAGTGTTACCCGCCGATCTCAAGTTCGGAGCGCCAAGGTTGATCTTCGAAAGCATAGCAGAAGCCGAAGCACTAGGATGGAGGACATCGATATACTCGAGGAAGAACAGCTGAATGCAGTAATCCAATCAGCACGGTACCAGCAGACTCTAAGGCGCTATCACGACAAGGCCGTGCGACAGCGATCCTTCTCAGTAGGAGATCTCGTCCTCCGCCGAATTCTAACGGGGGAGGGACGACACAAGTTATCACCCTTATGTGAAGGACCCTTCGTAGTAGCAGAAGTCACTCGGCCAGGATCATATCGTCTCACTTAGATGGACGGCACAGAAGTCGGGAACTCCTGGAATATAGAACACCTCAGGAAATTTTATCCCTAGCTGTATTTCAAAAGCTATCGGGACGACGATGTACTCTGTAAAATGGAAATATGTCATCAATAAAAAAGAGCTTCAAAGATACTCAGTTTGTTCATGATTGACTTGCATTCTTACTTAACTCGGGGTGACCACTATGCCCTGCTAACGGAGCAATCGGCTTAAGTCGGCAACGACTTAAGGCGGTGCAACATGCTCGCGCTTACTTAACTCGGGGTGACCACTATGCCCTGCTAACGGAGCAATCGGCTTAAGTCGGCAACGACTTAAGGCGGTGCAACATGCTCGCGCTTACTTAACTCGGGGTGACCACTATGCCCTGCTAACGGAGCAATTGGCTTAAGTCGGCAACGACTTAAGGCGGTGCAACATGCTCGCGCTTACTTAACTCAGGGTGACCACTATGCCCTGCTAACGGAGCAATCGGCTTAAGTCGGCAACGACTTAAGGCGGTGCAACATGCTCGCGCTTACTTAACTCGGGGTGACCACTATGCCCTGCCAACAGAGCAATTGGCTAAAGTCAGCAGCGACTTAAGCCGGTGCAACATGCTCGCGCCTACGCAATACAGGGTGACCACTACACCCTATTAACGGATGCAATCGACTTAAGTCAGCAGCGACTTAAGGCGATCTGACGCACTTACGATTACTCATATAGGGATGACTTCTATATCCCGCAAATAAGTTTCAAAACCATCGCACATCATTTTACTACTGCAAATTTACAAACTGATTAATTCTGAAACAATAGGAGAATAACAATGTCATTTAAGTACTGAAATGACGTCCTCTAACAAATGTCTGTCCATGCTGACCGCGCGCTCAAAGCACGCAAAATGTTTCTCTATTTTGTGATATCTTTCTCAGGAGCAATCGACGAGGAAGGACGACTCGAGGAATCAGGAGCAGCATTCACGTCAGCCCTTATGTCTTCGGGAATAACCACGCCGGGTCTCCTCATCAAGATTCGCCCCGCCCGAATGGCCTTGTCCATGGCTCTGTCGCGCTGGGCTCTGAGAGTAACGGAATTTTCTTCAGCAACCTTAACAGCCAACCGAGCAGCTTCTAACTCCTGGGCGATGGATTTCTTGGAAGCACGGAGTTCTTTGATAGTAGCATCCTTCGCTGATATTAATTGCTTGAGCCGGGTCACCTCATCCGTGGATTCCTGCAGCTTACAGCGCTGGTTGTCTAACTCTTCCATGGTGAAGCGATGACTCCTCTCCAAGATGGTCAGCGAGTTGCTAGAATCGCGATACAATCTGTCGAGACTGTCGCGAGAAGCAGCAAGGATATGTTTTTCTTCCTGCAAACAAAAGTCAACTCCCTCAAACATCAAGCAAGCAATAGGAGCACAACAAGGCAAGGCACAGTTTCATAAGTCACCTTTTCAGAATTAAGCTGAGTGTGAAGGGAAGAGCTCAGTGCATTGGCATCATCTAAGGCAGCAGAGACCTGAGCTAGTTCAGTCTGACTTTGAGAATACTTTTCTTCAAAGTCAGAGCACCGCTGGACCAATTCAACCCGATCTCGAGAATGTTTTTCTTCAAGAGTGGAAATCTGCCGAGTCATACCTAGCAGGAAACAACCAAACAAAAGGGGTCAGAATGTAAAGCAGTTTAATAGTGAAGACAAAGAGAAGCAAAAAAGCACTAACCAGCATTGGTCGCCTCCAAGTCAGAGACACGATGTTGAAGTAACACTGGATTCCAACGTGCAAGAGACGAAGCTACTTCTGGAACAGGAGCACCCTGTAACCTCAGCTGGCTAGCCATCCCATCCACCAAAGCCTGATAAGGAGAGCAGATGAGTGTAATGATAGCAGTTCATGCAGTGTAAAAATCAAGCTAAAGTATACCACAGTACCTCGAGGTTGGAAAAGAACGAAGGGACCCCCAAATCATGAGAGATCAATTGATGACCGGGCGTAAGGCCGCTACCCGAAGCAGCTTGCAACGAACCAGCAGGCACCAACTCAGTGCCATCAACAGAGCCCAAAACTTGGTCAGCGGGGGCGCTGCCCTCTAAAGCGACTCCCTGGCCCAAAGCTTGGGCTACCACCATGCAGCCGGAGTGCGGAGGCGATCCCGCATGAACGTCCATGGAAGTACAAGAGGGAGACCCCGCTCGGACACCCTCGGGGGCTGGGTCATAGTTTGCACTGCCCACTTGAGCCGGATCATCCCCGGCAGCACCCTCGGGGGCTGGGCAGTGGCTTGCACTTCCCACCCGAACCAAGTCATCCCCAGCAACATCCTTGGGGGCTGGGCACGTGTCAATACCATCCTTAGGGTCCAAGTTCTCTGCGGTAGCCACCTCTAAGGCTGATGGGCCCTCAGTTACTTCCATGGGACCAGGACGATCCAAGTCAGTCTCCCGACCCTCGAGATCGCGCTCTAAGGTCGACGAGGCACGGGATGACCTCAACCCAGCATCAAGCACATCAGCACAAACCTCCATCACACCATCATCTGCTGGCTCCGATAACAAATCCTCTGGAACCATATCCTCAAGTGTCTGATCAAAATTCGCCAGGGACAATTCTTGTAGACCAATGACAGCAGACAAAGCAGGAGAAGGAACTCCACTACTTTCACCACTAGCGATGAACTGCCGACTGTTTTTCCGAGTCAAAGGAACTTCATCCTCTTCCTCCCTGTCGTCTTCATTAGCAACACAGGCAGCACACCCATTGGGACCAGCAACAGATGGAGCATCCACATTGGGATCAGCAGCAGATCGGGCACACCCATTGGGGTCAGCGTCAATAAATTCAGTCACAGGCACTTCTTCAGCAGCAGGAACCGAAGCACCAACGTCCCGATCCAAATTGGATACTCGCCGGAGGCGTCTCTTTTTCTTTTTCTGCTCATCAGCAGAAGGATCAGGTTGATTGGCTCGGCAAGGGTGCCTCGGGCGAGTACTGGCAGACTTCTGAATATCCAAGGTCGTATCAGCCTCTGGGAGGGGCGCCACCACCGATGTCCCAGCAGGAGCAGCATCAGAAGAGTCCTCAGCCAGCAAATCAAGCATAGCACTTATCTCTGCATCACTAGGATTCAAGGGCACCTCAAAATGGACCTGCCGTTCATCATCAGGAATCTCATCGAGCGAGGCAACCAAGGCGCTAACTTCTTCAGTAGAGGGTCGCACTCTAAGGCCCAAACTGCCATCAGTGACAGGTGGATTCGACACAAAAAGGGTGAAGGCTTTGGGAGGAGGCAAGTTCCAGGCTGAGTATGACACTGGGGCACCAACATTTGACACCTTGCCTCTAAGGATCATCTCAAGTTGGTTCACCAAGTCTACAGAGGGAATTCTTCTGTTGCTAACCCGAGTTGAGTCGGCTAGGCCTCGATACAGATAAGCCGGGTATGCCCTGTCTTTCAACGGCTGAATATTCTTGAAGACAAAATCAGCAACCACAGCTTCAGCAGTCAGACCCCTCTCCTTCAGCAATCCAACTTCAGCTAGCAAAGCACCTGCCTCAGCTACCTCCTGATCCGTGGGGGACTCGGTCCAGCTCGGGGTGCGAACGTCCGGCTGTCTTCCCGACCGAGGGGGGAGAGAGTTTCCATAATTCTCAACAATGAACCACTCCAAGCGCCATCCCTTGATGCTGTCTTTGAGACGGATTTCGAGATACTCAGTCTTCCTCCCGCGGCGCATCTCCAAGCTAGCACCCCCAACCAACTGATGTTGTCCTCCGGCCATCCCAGGGTGACAGTGATACAAGTACTTCCACAACCCAAAATGTGGCAGCACACCAAGAAAAGCTTCGCATAAATGAACGAAAATGGAAATTTGCAGGATAGAATTGGGATTCAGATGGGTCAAGTTAAGATGGTAGAAATCAAGGAGGCCGCGGAAAAAGGGAGAAATGGGAAGACCGAGGCCGCGGAGAAGGAAAGGAGCGTAAATCACGGACTCATGGGTATCCTCTGTCGGGATAGTGACCCCATGGCAAATCCGCCAAGAACAGAGCTCCCTCGGGGGAAGGACCCCGATGGACACAAGGTGGAGAAGTTCGGGCTCGGAGATGACAGACATGTGGTTACCTGCGAAAGGCAACTAGCTGTTGGGGTCGATTGGAGGAATCACCGCGGCAGACGAACTCGAGGCCTTCCTCTTGGGCGCCATCTCGATTCTACCGGCGAGTAGAGTGGGAGGCGAATTGCAGAGAGGATTCGGAAGCAAGAAAGCAAGAAATAGGGCACGAAAAGCAGAGGCGGCTAAAAGCGCAGCACTTATAGGATATTCCTGAGCCAGATACTGTTTCAAAAAGCGCCCAGTCAGCACCCGGCGGTTATTTCCAAAATACCGGCGTGCCACGTCATCACCCGGCAGTTATTTCCAAAACACCGGTGCGCCACATCATCACTCGGCTATTATCCTCAAAGTGGCCCACGCAGCTTGCTATCGCTCAGTGTTACCTCTAAAACGCTGACGTCGCCCTCAAGTCGCTCGGCAGTTGACTCTAAAACTCCGACATCGTATTCAGTCACTCGGCGTCACCTCTAAAACGATGACGTCGTCTTCAAGTCGCTCAGCGTTACATCTAAAACGCTGACGTCGCCCTCAAGTCGCTCGGCAGTTGACTCTAAAACTTCGACATAGTGTTAAGTCGCTCGGCGCTACCTCTAAAATGCTGACGTCGCCCTCAAGTCGCTCGGCAGTTGACTCTAAAACTCCGACATCGTGTTCAGTCACTCGGCGTTGCCTCTAAAATGCTGACGTTGTTTTCAAGTCATTCGGCGCTACCTCTAAAACGCTGATGTTGTCTTCAGTCGCTCGGTAGTTACCTCTAAAACTCCGACGTCGTCTACAAGTTACTCGGCAGCTACCTCTAAAAACGTCGAAATGATGCCAGAGTTATTTACTTACAAACTCCAAGGAAATCAACTTCACAAATAAGCAGGATAATTGGCACAGAGAAGGCAACACAATTTCTTCATTAAAGGGAAGATATCATACTTACAAATCAACTCATTATGAGTTGATACTTCCCTACTACTACTACTACTACTACTACATTACATTATACTACTACTACTACTACACTACACTATACTACTCTACACTACTAAATATTACTACATTATTCTAACTATACTATACTAACATCTAAGGACCAGTGGCATCTAGCCACTGGCCCTGTTGCTGCCTCTGCCGCTGCCGCCCCTGTTGCTGCCCCTGATGCTGCCGCCGCCGCTCCTGCTGCTGCCGCCGTCGCCATCCTTGTCGCCGCTGCTGCCGCCCCTGCCGCCGCCGTCACCGTCACTGCCGCCACCGCCTTCGTCGTCGTCGTCGTCGTCGTCGTCCTCGCCATCGCCGCCGCCGTCCTCCTCGTCCGAGGAGTACTCTGACTCATCCGAGTCCTCGAGCCCGGAGCGCTCGACGGCCCGGATGTAAGTCCAGACCTCCGCCGCAAGCCCCTAGGAGTCGTCTGAATCATCAGATGACTCACGCAGAGGAATGGGAGCCGGGGACCCCTCGGACTCAGAGGAGAACCCCTCCTCTGAGTACGCCGAGTCACCAAAATCCTTCGATGGAGGAGTTGGTTCACGCTTGCGCTTGTTGTTCTTGCCCATGGTGGAAGCGAAAGGGAGAGAAGAAAAGCAAGCAACAGAGAACAACAAGAAATGTGAAAAAGCCAGAGAGACAACGACATTATTTATAGAAGAAGAAGGCAACCGCTCACCTCCAACCACAGTCACTGAACAGTCGCAAATCATTCAATAAGCACTTCAACCCGTCTGAAGATACGTCAGGCGGCTGACGCCGTTTCACGCAACACAACACCCATTGGGACTCCAGTCAACAGCGCGGAGGATATGATTACACCCGCCGTCACATCACATTACTACTCAGAAGCAGCCGGCTAAAACACTCAGCGTACCAAGCCATCCCTTGCCCACACCCATTGGGGGGACGCCCAGGAATTATCAGTATATTTTTCAAAACTGTCACATCTGTGCAGGGTGTGCAATGAATACCTCAAGACAAAAATGAGATATCAGTAAGGAACAGAGGAAAGCCAAATATAGCCGGGGAAGTACAGAATCTGACCAACAGAAGCGACGTGAAGACTAGACAGGGAACGTCCATCAAATGTCCAACCAGCTGCAGAGCAAATAAATTGCACCACCTAGCGAGATATGGGCAAATCACGAACTCGGCTGAAAAAGACAAAATACATGCTGACCTCTAAAGCATGATATGGATGACATAATGCTGACCTCTAAGGCATTCAGAAAAAAGGGTTATTTTCAGCAAAAGGACACAAAATGAAGACCTTCGAGAGGATTATTTTCAAAAATCCACTCAAAGCTCGGGGGCTACACCCATTGGATGCACCTTCGGTGCACCCCATGAAGATGGAGTCGACCTCTAAGGCATTAGACAAGATTAAAGCCAAGGCTAGCCCTCAACCAAAGCACAAGAGTAAGATGAAAATAATTTCTGATGAAGACCTTCGAGTAGATTATTTTCTAAAATCTACTCGAAGCTCGGGGGCTACACCCAATGAAGTTTAGGGTCCTACAATATGAAATGCCGACCTCTAAGGCACAAGCACAAAACAAAGCTTCAGTTTACGAGTGATCAAAGCAGGAGGAGACAATAAGAAATCGTTTTCCCCAAATTACCTGCAAGCTGGACCTGGGATCTTTGGGCTAATTACCTCAAAATCAACCCAAAGATCGGGGGCTTGTGGGGGACAGATATCCCCCGGGTCCACTGGAAGAGTAAAAGACCTCACGAAAGGCCCAAGGGCCCAATAAATCGTAAGGTCATTCTTTCGTGGGCCTGGGGAGGGACAATCAGCAAAGCAGGTTGACATGAGGCCGGATTGGTGCGAGCCCGGACTGCCCACAACGTTGAGCAAGCGATCACAACAGAGATCCGACTTTCCCGCGCTGGAGCCCCCATGCAACGGAGCCATGCGAGGATAAGTCGGCAGAACTATAGGGAGATAAACTCAAACAGTTCGCTATCTTTTAGTTACACATTGATATCATATCCACGTGTATTGCCCCATGGTCAAATATATAAGGCCTAGGGTGCACCCCTTCAGAACGATCGACCCTATTACTCAGCCACCCACCCCAACTCTCTGCATTCTCAATTTGGAGAGCTCCCTTGTAACCTCATTCACCAAGCATACTCACTAGGACGTAGGGTGTTACGCATCTCTAAGCGGCCCGAACCTGTAAACATTGTCCACTGTCCCTCGTGCATCTGGCACGAACCATTTTGCTACAGTCAGCGACACCGTCCTACTCCTAAAAACACCTTGAGGGGCAACCCCGGGTGTGCGGACGGACCCAAAACACCGACACCGGCGAGGTGAGCATGGCACTGGTGCCGCTCAGGATGAGTCCCATCCCGGTGTCGGAGCTGCCGACGTCTATCTCTGATGCGCTCCCGGTGCTGGACTCCACCGTCGACCGCCTCCGACGCTTGGACCAGATTCTTGGCGCCCGCCTGGAGGCCGAGGGCGGCAGGCTCTGCCGGGCGGTGATCGAGTACATCCTGACGTGCTTCCGGAGCCACGACCCGACCATCTCCTTGGAGCCGATGATCGCTGGTCTGGTGGCCGACACTAAAGACGCTGCCCGAGAGGCCGTACAAGATGTCGTGGAACTGGTGGCCGAACATTTCCAACAGGATCCTGCTGATGATGAGTAGCTAGATCTGCACAGAGAAGGCAAGGGTCCCGCTGGGAAGCAGCTTTGTAATATTTTTTGGTCTTTGTAAGATACTTTTGAGTACTATTTATCGAGCAATATTAGCGCTTATCTGTATGCTATTTGTCCTTGTTGTGTGTGGCGTTACCAACTCCTCCCTAGTACTTGCCCCCCTGGGATGTAGGCTCGACGTGTCGAGGATGGATACCAGTATACCTAAGAAAGAGTTGGCAACGGCCCCCAGGAGGTAGCCTCGACTGGGACCTGGACCTATACACAGCTTCGGCTAGGAAGTGTTAGTAGCACACCCATAGGACCCATCGTCTGGTATCAGCCATCCTTTGATTCATGCAACAGGACCTGCAGGATTGAGTCTGGGAAGCCAAGCCTCATGTCCGGACCTACAAGATCACAGCTCCAAATACTAGGGCACCCGTTGTAGAGTGGTGGAGGTGCAGGCTTAGGGTACGGGACCAGGCTAAGCGGCTACACAGCTCTGGACCACCCCAGGAAACAAGTGCCCATTCTCTAGAACCGAACCCACAGGTTGCCGGACCCCCTGCATCAGGATAGGGGTCCCGAACTGCAAGCCTGGCTTACTCAATTCAGATGTCTACCAGCAAGGGTGGGAACTGTATGGGTGGGTTAGATAAAAAATAATATCTAGAAACTGCAGCAGAATAAAACCACCACAGAAGCACATCTGGGGGGGTAAATCCTTTCTTTATAACTTGACATGCATGGGTGCAGACCAACAGGCCGGGCTTATGAGGGCGGACCTCACCGGACTGACGTACACATATGCACAACCTAGTTACGAAAAGAAGAAACCTTAACCCCTCAGACTTGCTCCTATGGATAGAACTTACGGAGATGCTCTATGTTCCAGGGGTTGGGAAGAGGCACTCCTTCAGTTGTGGCAAGGCGGACACACCCGGGTCGGCATACTTCCGTCACCTTGAAGGGTCCTTCCCAACTGGGGGAGAGTTTGTGGAGCCCTTCTCGGTTCAATACTCGCCTTAGGACTAGGTCCCCGACCCCGAGCTCCCTACTATGCACGAACCGTTGGTGGTAGCGCTTGAGCGCTTGGTTGTATCGTGCATTTCGAATCACCGCTTGCCATCTGCGCTCGTTGATGAAGTCCACGTCTTCACGCCGTAGTTGTTCCTGCATAGACTCATCAAACGACTGGACCCGTGGGGAGCCCATAATGATTTCCGGGGGGAGGCAGGCTTCGGCCCCATAGACCAAGAAGAACAGGGTCTCCCTGGTAGCTCGGCTGGGTGTGGTCCGGTTCCCCCATAGCACGGACGGGAGCTCGTTGACCCAATTTGCACCATGCTTTTTCAAGCAGTCATAGGTGTGTATCTTGAGTCCCCTGAGGATTTCTGCGTTTGCCCTCTTAACTTGGTCGTTGCTCCTAGGATGAGCCACAGACGCAAAGCAGAGTTGGGTGCCGATGCCCTCGCAATACTCCTAGAAGAGCCGACTTGTAAACTGGGTCTCGTTGTCCATAATGATGCGGCTTGGGACCCCGAATCTGCAGACGATCGACTTGAGGAAGGGAATAGCAACACCCTGGGTGATGCTAACCACAGGGGTGGCCTCAGGCCACTTCGTGAACTTGTCGATGGCGACAAAGAGGAATCGGTACCCGCGGACGGCCCTGGGGAATGGTCCCAGGATATCCACCCCCCATATGGCGAATGGCCAGTAGGGTGGAATCATCTGCAGAGCCTGAGCTGGTGTGTGTATCTGCTTTGCATGGAATTGACACGCGTTGCAGGACTTTACCATCTCAGCTGCATCCTGGAGAGCTGTTGGCCAGTAACAACCATGCCGGAAGGCCTTACCAACCAGTGTGCGGGATGCTGAATGACTTCCGCACTCTCCTCCATGGATCTCCGCGAGTAGCTCGTGGCCCTCCTCCTAGGTGATGCACCGCATGAGAATGTCGTTGGTGCCACAGTGATAGAGACCCCCCCTCTACCATCGTGTAGCGTTTAGCCAACCACACTATGCGCTCTGCGAACACATGATCTTCAGGAAGGATGTTTTCCTTCAGGTAGTCCCGGATCTCGGAGATCCATGCATCGGGACCACTCTGAGATACTAGCTGTGGCGCTAAGGGGCTGGGAGGACCCCTGTAGCATCCATAGTCTTCGGTGGGTTCCGTAGATGGTACACCACCGGGACCGCTAGCTTCGAGGTGCTAGTCTCGCCCCCTTCGTCCAGTTCGGCAGGCTAGGCGGTGGGTCTCAGCAGCCGTCTTTCGAAGACGCCTTCGGGCACGGGTGCCCAAGTTGATGCCCTCTGGGAGAGTTCATCTGCCACCGAGTTGTCAGCCCGAGGAACATGTTGTAGTTCCAGGGCTGTGAAGTCTTTTTATAGCTTCGTTACGTGGAGGAGGTAAGCTGCGAGCCTGGGCTCGTTGCAGCTACATTCCCCGCGGACTTGCTTGATGATCAGCTGGGAGTCCCCCTTCATGAGGAGCTGACGGATCCCCAGGGATAGGGCCACCGACAAGCCGAAGATCAGTGCTCCGTACTCTGCCATGTTGTTGGTGGCCTTGAACTCAAGGTGCACCATGTACTTCACTTGATCTCCACTTGGGTCGATGAGGACCACTCCGGCTCCGCCACCATGCTAACGGGCGGATCCATCGAAGAAGAGCATCCAGTGGGGCTCGATGAAGACTGGACCCCTGGGCTCCGCAGGTGTGGGGTCCGAATCGGGATCCGGACCCCCAGGAGCGCTCGGGGGAGGTGTCCACTCCACGATGAAGTCTGCCAGGACCTGGCTCTTGATGGCGTGGCGAGGCTGGAAGTCTAGCTGGAACTCAGCGAGCTCCGCGGCCCACTTGGCGAGGTTGCCTGTGGCGTTAGAGTTGTGGAGGATGGCCCTTAACGGAAAGGAGTTCACCACCACGACCCTGTGTGCCTGGAAATAGTGGTGCAGCTTCCTGGACGCAACAAGCACAACATAGAGGAGCTTGTGCGTCTCAAGGCACCTGGTCTTTGCCTCATGGAGGACTTCGCTGATGTAGTAGACCTACTTCTGGATGGTCCGGACCCCTGCCGAGCCCCCAGGTTCCTGGCCTTCTTGTGTCGTCCTTTCGACGACCAGCACCATGCTCACCGCTTCTGCAGCCGCCGCGATGTATAGATACAATGGCTCCCCGGGTTCTGGAGCTACCAGTATTGGTAGGGACACCAGGTGCTGCTTCAACTCCTGGAAGGCTTGTTCTGCCTCTTCGGTCGAAGAGAATGGGCCAGACTTCCGCAACAGCTTGAAGAAGGGTAGCGCCCTCTCAGCCAGCCTTGAAATGAAGCGGCTAAGGGCGGCTAATGACCCCGTGAGCTTCTGGACATTCTTGATACGGGCCGGAGGCCTCATCGCCTCAATCGCTTTGATCTTCTCCGGGTTTGCTTCAATGCCCCGGTACGAAACCAGGAACCCCAGCAATTTTCCTGCGGAGACACCAAAGACGCACTTGTCCGGGTTCAGTTTTGTGCGGGTTGCCCGCAGCTTGTCGAAGACCAGGGTTAAGTCTTCCACTAGGGTCGACCCTCTCTTAGTCTTCACCACGATGTCATCGACATATACCTTCACCTTGTCCCTAATCAGGTCCCCGAAAGTCTTACATATCGCCCGCACAAATGTCGGCAAGGCGTTTTTCAGACCGTAAGGCATTACGACATAGCAGTAAAGCCCATCCAATGTTACAAAAGCGGTATGCTTCCTATCTTCCCTAGACATCTGGATTTGATGAAAACCAGAGTAAGCATCTAAGAAGGACAAAAGGTCGCACCCGGAGGTAGAATCCACGATTTGATCTATACATGGAAGTGGATACGGGTCCTTGGGACAAGCTTTATTAAGGCTGGTGTAGTCGATGCACGTCCGAAGCTTCCCGTTTGCCTTTGGGACGGTGACTGGATTGGCCAGCCACACTGGGTGATGAACCTCTTTGATGAAGCCGGCGTCCAGCAGCTTCTGGACCTCCTTTCGGATGAAGTCCTGCCGCTCAACAGACTGTCTCTGAGGCTTCTGACTCATCGGTTTGGCGTCAGGGTAGATCTTCAGATGGTGCTTGATCACCTCCTTGGGGATCCTAGGCATCTGCGATGGCTCCCATGCGAACACGTCGGCATTTGCCTAGAGTAAGGCGACGAGCGCGAGTTCCTATTTTTCCTCCAGATCACCCGCAATGCAAGTGGTCTAGGGGGAATCCGCGCAGAGCCAGATGGCCTTGACGGGGACGTCGTCTGCTCTGGATGGCCGCACCTTGGGCACCTTGGTAGGTGCCTTGGTACCAGAGGTCGAGGGGTCCCTCCCTCCGTCGTCCGGGCGAGCAGTTTCTACCGCCAGGGCATGCAGCTTCTCCACGGCCGCAAGTGCAGCAGCGCGATCGCCCCGCACAGTGAGGACCCCGGCTGGGGACAACATCTTGAGGACCAAATACCCGTAATGAGCAATGTCCATGAACCGGTACAGTGCCAGCCTGCCGATGATGGCATTGAACGGGAGGTTAACCTCCGCAACGTCGAACTGGACGTTCTCCGTGCGGAAGTTTTCCTCTGTCCCGAATGTAACCGGGAGCGTGATGCTCCCGAGGGGATACACCGGTTGAGCACCCACTCCAGAGAACGGATGAGAGGGTCCCAGCCGGGACCCTGGGATCTGCAGCTGCTTGAACGCCGTGTGGCTGATGACGTTGAGCCCAGCCCCACCGTCGATCAGAACATGGTGCAGCTTGATGTTGGCAATGACAGGGGCGGTGATGAGCGGCAGTATGCCGGCCCCTGCCATGTTCTCAGGGCAGTCGGATGCCCCGAAGGAGATAGTGGTGCTCCGCCACCGCTGGTGTGGGGCCGCCTTCGGGACCCCTGGGGTCACCGACAAGACCTCACGGCGTAGGGTACAGCTTCTTGCGGCGGTCGGTATCATCACCAAAGTCAGAGTCTCCAGTGAGGATGTCCTTGAGGACCTGCTCGGGGGACTGATACCCGAGGTTCCATTCTCCCGCGGCCACATCACCGTCATGGACCCTCTCCTTGCCAGGCCAGCGACGAGGTGGGGAGCCATCCTTGGAAGACTGCTCGCACCACTCGCTGACGCGCTTCGCGAGCTTGATGATCTCACGACACTCCGAGGCACTGTGGCGACTGTTGGGGTGCACAGGGCATGAGCCGTTGTTGCCTCCCTAGGGTCGTGGGCACTTGTTGCGCTCGTTCCAGCCCCCAGTCGCAGCTGCGACAACCAGAGCGGCAGTCTGCAGCCTCTCTTGGCCGTGGTACGAGGCACAAAAACTCCTTCGTGCACTCAAGATGACGTATGAGCAGATACATGCTTGTTCGAAGGGCTGCATGCTATTTAAGAAAGAATACGCGGAGGCAAAGTACTGTCCAAAGTGTAAATCGTCTAGGTTCATGGAGGTAGACTCTAGTGATGGACAGAAGAGACAGCTCGACATCCCCTTGATAATCCTACGCCACCTTCCGTTCATATCGAGGATCCAGCGTCTATACATGACCGAGGTATCCATGAAACAGATGACATGGCACAAAAATAGAAAATGATACAATCCTGACAAGATGGTGCACACATCTGATGGTGAAGCATGTAAACACCTTGATGCCATTCACCGTGAGAAAGCCGAAGAGGCTTGTAATGTACGTGTTGCGCTGGCCACAGATGGGTTCAATCCCTATGGAATGAGCGCTACCCCGTACACATGTTGGCCCGTGTTTGTTATCCCAATCAATCTCCCCCTGGTGTGTGCTTTCAAAGGCAGAATATATTCGTGTCGTTGATAATTCCAGAACACCCAGCGAATAAAATGGGCGTGTACATGGAGCCTTTGATTGATGAATTGGTACGTGCTTGGGAGGAAGGGGTATGGACGTATGACCGATCTACAAAGACAAACTTCAAAATGCATGTCTGGTACTAGTACTCCATGCATGACTTACTGGCATATGGGCTATTCTGCGTCTGGTGTGTTCACGGTAAGTTCTCATGCCCAGTTTGCAAGGAAGCTCTTAGGTTCATTTGGTTGAAAAAGGGTGGCAAATATTCGTCATTCGATAAACATCGGCAATTTCTCCCTCATGACCATCCATTTTGCCTAGACATCAAGAACTTTACGAAAGGTGTCGTAGTGATAGACCGACCACCTGCAACGATGACTAGTTCCGAAATTCGTCAACAGATAGATGGGCTTGTGGCCAATACAGAAGGTGGTTTTGTGGGATATGGTGAGCAGCATATGTGGAAACATAAGTCGGGCTTGACTCGGCTCCCCTATTGTGACGACCTACTCCTTCCACACAACATTGTCGTGATGCACACTGAAAAGAATGTTGTCGAGGCACTTTGGGCACCAATTATGGACATTCCTGATAAGTCAAAGTATAACATAAAGGCAAGAGTGGATCTGGCAGCATTATGTGATAGACCAAACCAAGAGATGAAGCCGCTTAGTGGTGGAAATACATGGAGAAGGCCTAAGGTCGATTCCGTCCTAAGCAGGGCCTAGAGGAAGGAAGTACTTCAGTGGATCAAGATGTTGATGTTCCCTTATGTGTATGCAGCTAACCTGAGTAGGGGGTGAACTTATCTACTCTACGAGTCTTAGGGATGAAGAGTCATGACTTCCACATATGGATTGAACAGATTCTTCCTGCGATGGTTCGAGGCTATGTCCCTGAGCATGTCTGGCTAGCGCTTTTAGAGTTGAGCTATTTCTTTCACTAGCTTTGTGCAAAAGAGTTATCTCGGACCGTGGTTGCAGACTTGGAAAGATTGGCACCCGTGTTACCGTGTAAGCTTGAGAAGATATTTCCACTCGGCTTCTTCAATCCAATGCAGCATTTGATTCTTCATCTCCCCTATGAGCTCAATTTAGAATCTTTTAACTTGCGAATACTAGCAGGGCCAAAGAGATCCATCTATGAGTGCCGAGTTGAGACAAGTAGCCAACGACTTTGCTTATAGGGTCAAGAAATATTCTAGGTATGACGTCAATGGATACCGTTTTTGCACAACAAACTACGACCAAAGTCGGCCCAATTGAAAAACAATATGTTCTGGAGTCTTGACGCCCGGCCTTGACAAGGTCGATTATTTTGGACGAATCGAAGAAATATATGAACTCAATTTTCATGGTTCCAAACCTCTTGCTCCAGTGATATTCAAATGTCATTGGTTTGACCCTCAAGTGACGAGAGGGACACATTCTAATCTTGGGATAGTCGAAATTCGACAAGATTCCACCTTATCAGGAGACGATGTCTATATCGTGGCCCAACTGGCCACACAAGTGTATTATTTCCCATATGCGTGCCAAACGAAAGAACATCTTAAGGGTTGGGATGTTGTGTATAAGGTATCGCTGCACGGTAGATTACCTGTTCCTAACGATGAAGATTATAACTTAGACCCGGACACATATGATGGAGAGTTCTTCCAAGAAGATGGGTAGAAGGGCGATTTGAGATAGACTTAACCGAAGCTATCAGAATGGAAATAGATATTGAAATGGTTGTTGATGAGGAGGATGATGAGGTGCAAAATGAGAACGACTTAGTAATCCTTGAAGGCAATGGCATTAATGACGAACTTGCGCCTTCAGATGGTGTTGACTATGAAATGGTTGATAGTGATGATGAGAATTATGATCCGGCTAACCCCGACACATATGAAGATTATTTTTAATCGATGTAATGCTATAGTTTTTTTTATTTCGCACCTGTTTCTAAATACATCTTTTTATATGTGCTTATTTGTTTACTCTTAATTGCAATTTGTTGGACAAAGATGGTGGGCGGTTGGCTAAGGAGGAGGGGGAGGAGGAGCAGCACGACAGAGGAGGCACAGCAGGACGACGACGTCCAACAGCAGGCGGCACAGCTGGACAACAACGACCAGCAGCAGGCGACACAGCAGGACGACAACGACGCTCAGTAGGACGCTTCAGGTTCTGGCACCTCAGGTTCGAGGAACGTCTACCTGCGAGGTCCCGCGAGTCTCCCTCAGCGTCCCATACTTTGGGACAGGCGGCCGCTGATTCGGCCGGATGGGGAGAGGCATGTAACTTTATGATCTCTATGCTTGTTCATATTATGTGTTCAAAATCATAATATAAACTAATAATTTTTATTTATCACTTGGATAGGTCTTGGATGGTTGTGGAGAATGTTGGGGGTCATGGTCGCAACCCCAATGGCATCCTCGGCCTGCTGTGCAGGGAACACTTCCATAGACTGGTTGAGTACGCCGGAGTGATGGGCCCAGCCTACACTTTCGACCACTACGCCGTCGCCCCCGATGCAGTAGACAGGGACGACAGGGAATTCAACAACAAGGCGAAGTCGGTGAAGCAAGAGCTGTGGGTAAGTCTTTCTATAATATAAAATATGTCGCATTCGTTGCACATTCTTGAAATAATGTATGGATACATCGTCTTTGTATGTAGGATTTCTTCAGATGCGAGGCTGGATACGAGGCTAGGACGGATGTGGTGGCCACCATGAGCTGTAAGAAGCTCGTCGTGGACATGCACTACGATGCACGAATCCAGGCCATCGTCAGCTAACACGGCTCCGTCCTTGGGGAGAAGTTGACCAAGTAGCAAGCCCAAACCATGTCGTTGACTAGGGACCAGTACCTGCAGGTAAATACAACACTTTAATATACAACACTTTAATTTTTCCTTAATTTTATCTTCTGATATGCAGTGTATGTGTTTACTTTGTAGATGATTCCATATTGGTGCGCCGCACATCATCTGTGCTGGGAGCAGATGGTGGATAGGTGGTGCTCGCCTGAGTGGGACGAGGCGCACAACGCTAGCGGGGAACGACGTCTGATGATGCAAGGTCCCTCCCACCACCAAGGCAGCCGCAGCCTAGGCCAATATGCAGAAGCATGGGTACGCCCTCTTTTTTATTTAGGTATATAACACTAGATTAGATATTATTTCTAACTATCTCGTTGGTTTTCTTGCAGTCGGCGTCACATGGTGGCCAGCCTTGCTCCATCTTTTTGGCCTATGCTATCGGCCACAAGGGCAAGGCGACGTCCGACGTCACCTATAACCCGGATGACGGGCCCGAGGCATACATCAACCCCACCGTCTACAGTCGCCTTCATGACTACACCGCCATGGCACATGAGGTCCATGGCCCAGAATACGATCCAAGGACCGAGCAGATCGACCCCGATGTCCTCAAGAGGGTCAGAGGAGGCAAGAGACATGGGCGGTACTGGATTGTCAAGGGGCAATCGACTCGTCGTCCACTCCCACTCTATCTCAGGTGCGAGCAAGGAGCACGGGCTCGAGTCTAGCCATACGACCTCGGCAGGACAGCTCACATCATCGCATACATCAACTCGAGGTTAGTGCTTCTGTAACTCGCCATTCCTTGAGTTATATAACTTCTCTTTGAGTTACTATAACATTGACTTGGAATATTACAGACCCAGCTAGAAACAGAGAGGAGGGAACGTTAGGAGATGGAGGCGAGGATGATGGCGAAGCGGGAGGCCCGCTTGGTAGATCAGCAGAGGATGACATAGATGTTCCAGTACATGCAGAGCCTTGGCGCCGCACAGGGTTTCGCTCCACCACCTCCATTGTTCCCTACAGTTGACCCTACTCTTTTCCATACTCCTATGAGCATCAAAATTCTAGTTAGATGTTGGTAATGCATCTGGTGTAACACATGCAATCTCTTCCCTGTGCAGGGACAATCTGGGGCGGCATCCAACAACCCTCATGGATCACCCAGCCCATCTCTGCACCAGTCCATCCGCCCACCTCGATGAGATATTATCTTTCTTAGTGTTGTTCATACTTTGTGAGATAACTCGGTATGAACTTGTTAGATGTTGGTAATTCTTTGTGAGATACTTGAGACTTATGTTCTTAAGTGTTGGATACTTATGTTTGTGTTCGAACATGTTGGTAATGCTGTGAGAACTTGTTTGATTTATGGTGTTTGTGAGATATGTGATGTATATGTGATATCTTTTGTTTGTTTGGATGGAATAGCAAAAACAAATTAAAAAGGTGTATACTGGTCACTTAGCCGAGTGTAACACTCGGCAAAGGCAAAGAGCTTCTTTGTCGAGTGTCAGGGCTATAGTACTCGGCAAAGAAGGAACACCTGGGCACCGGTAAAGCTTCTTTGCCGAGTGCTGTGACCCTGACACTCGGCAAAGAAGCAAGCTTTGCCAAGTGCCTCCTAGCGCACTCGGCAAAGAAACTGACAAAGGGACCCGCTGGTGGTGCCTTTGCCGAGTGTAGGCTGGAGGACACTTGACAAAGAAGCAAGCTTTGCCGAGTGCCTTCTAGCGCACTCGACAAAGAAACTGACAAAGGGGCCCGTTGGTGGCACCTTTGCCGAGTGTCACCTAGAACACTTGACAAAGGCGCCGTCTTCGTTACCAGGCGCCGTGACAGTGGCTTTTCTTTGCCGAGTACCGAGTGACGCTCGGCAAAGTCTTTGTCGAGTGCCCGATAAAAAAGCACTCGGCAAAGAAGCCATTGCCGATGTACTGTTCGTCGAACTCTATTTGTCGAGTGTCACATTCGGCAAAGTTTTTGCCGAGTGTTTATCAGGATTTGCCGAGTGCTGCGCCCGATTCCGGTAGTGCTTATTGCTATGCACTAGAACACCCTCAATCTATTACAAGTGTAATTTCAAGTGAGCAAAGCGAGCGAAGTGTGCTTCTTAAGCACAAAAAAATAGCTATCAATCCAAGTGTCTAAAAGATAGTTCATGGCCGACGGAAGAGGATATCTATAGCCAACACAAGAAAACTAGTTGTTGTCAAAAATGATGTCACCATCACCATCTATGATTATTCTTATCCTCTTTCAGTAAGAAGTGCTCTGTTCATCCTTTAATGCACTTAACTTCCCTTATATTTCTGTCACAGCCTAGTCATCTCGTATATGTATTTCTTTTCTTTCTTTGCACTCAAACATTGATTAAAAACCTAATATGTTCTACCCTTCGCCACACTTATAACTCCATGATCTTCTTTGTTATTCTGTACTCCATCCGTTCATTTTTATTTGTCGCGGTTTAATTTAAAAATGAACTAGCCAGCGACAAATATTCAAGAACGGAAATAATACTTCTTTACATTGTCCATACTCCTAGGTCCTAACATGGTATATAAATCTATAATATTCTTTCTTTTTTTCTTAATGGCCTTTTGTATTTTATTGTTCTACCACCAAGTATTTTTAACCTCTGCTCCACACACCTACGAGGATATTACTGAATATTGGTTGCCATCTTCTACATATGGTGCTTGCGTTATCTTTAAATAGGATAAAGATCACAATAAAAAAAACTCTTCATGGTTTAATATTGTAATAACATAACACAAGAGACAAGATATAAAGAGGTTTTTCGAGTATTGCTATTAAAATTGCTCTAGAATATCTCTATCTGTATCAATAATTATATCTGTATCAATATCTCTATCTGTATCTTATATCTGTATCTATAGTATATCTGTATCTTATATCTGTATCTATAATATTAAAGAGTGGAGAGTTTCTTCTATCCTGATTTTTTAATCCCGAAACCGTCCTTGCCCTCTCCGCGTCCATATGTGACCCAGACTCAGCTCATGATATATGTTCAAACAAATGATATAACGTCCTATTCAAATAATATAACGTCAATTTTGTTTCTTTGTAGCGTGGGGGTACCTTTGTTAGTACAGATCCTATAACCCAACCTGATTTTGTCTCTTCATCTAACTTTATTTAAAATTGTTATGATTTTATTTACTCTTGTCTCCTATTTTTAGGAGTCAACAACCCACCTTCAATAAAAATCGAGTTTTTAGAGAGCATCCTAAAAATTAACCTATTTTAGAGATGACTGGCATAATAAACTCGAACTGCGGGGTAAGAAAGCCCCGGACATTGTATTAAGAAGACCTTCTCACGCAGATCGAGAAAACCTCTAAACCCCTTCAAATCCCTGCCCCACCCATACACAACGGCAATCGAAGCCCATGTGAGAACGACCACGACCGAGGCTGAGCCTTAGACCTGTGCTATGGCGTGGGACAGACGAGGGGATTTTTTTAACCACAACCTGAAATTCGCTCTCATGGGAAGTCGAACCAAGGACCAGAGGAGTGCTACTCAGACCACCTAATCAACTCAGCTAGAGACCCTTTCGCTGGCATAATGAACTACATATTAATTACAGACATAATTTCTAAGGATGGTATAGTAGTTTGATGTCAACCATCCTTGGAAATCGAGTCCGCTTCAGAAGCTACACTGCAGCACAGAGTTTGTAAATGCGGTAGACAGCATCCAAAAGATAAGACATTCATCTGCAGCAACAAATTATTGTCATCAAGCAGATATAACGCAGGCTAACACAGCCCGCTTGAACGACGCGTCCAAACTAAATACTACACACGAAAAGGTTTAGACGACGACTAGTTAACAAAGAAATAAACTGAGGAATTATTAAGACATTATCCAGAACGAACTGACGAAAACAAAGCATAGATACCTAACTAATCTCTGCCGGCGATCCAAAGACTGCTGCAAGTAAAACTCTGACGAACGAACGCATGCAAACTGAACCAAAACAAAGGGTGGTGCAAGATGACTTGCAACCACGACCGACCACAATGCAGATAAATCAAACATGAACATGCACCCTATCCTCTACGCTGGATGGTGAACTTCTTCCCCCTTTCACTCCCTGTTGCCACCTTTTGATGATTTGATTGCGTCGACGAAGGATGTCTGCTGCACTTGCACCGACCAGATGATGCGAGGGAGTTTGCAGCAGCACTTTCGCCTCCTCCTGTGGCTGGCACTGGCAGTGGCGCACTACCCCTCTGCCCCGTCGCTGCCGCTGGTGTTCATCCAGAAGCTGTACACCGACGACGACCCGCCGCCGCCGTCGTCGTTGCCTTTGCCGTTCCCCGCCTCTTTGTTCTCGTCCTGCTTCTGGTGATCACCACCATTAATCTGCTGCTGCTGCTGCTGCTGCTGCTGCTGCACTCCGGCGGCTGGTCCTGCTGCATAACCACCGTCGTCGTTGATGTAGTTGTCAAGCTCTGATGACGTCCACTGGAGCTGAAACGGCATTGGATCAGTTGTCGGGGGCCCCATCTCAGGCAGCGAGAACGGCATGTCCATCGCATCGCTGCCACCGCTCATGCCGCCGTAGCCGCCGCCATCGAGATACCCTCCTGTCAGCATGTCCAGGAAAGACGGCGTCGTGTCACCCCCTCCTCCAGGAGCCAGCTCCGGCGCCTGGTCGGACAGGGACAGCGGCGAGAAGGGCAGGAAGCCCTGCTGGTGCTGCTCGTCCATGCCGGCGAGGTCGTCGAAGCCGCTACCGCCCGTCGTCGGCGTGAATGCCGGGGACATGTCATCGGGAACAAACAGGCCTGCCGTCGGGGAGGGCATCGCCATGGTGCTGGTCGCCATCAGCATCAGCCGCGTGCTGACGGTCTTCTCCATCGCGGCGCTGGTGGCGGCGGTGCTGGAGGGGCCCGGAAACGGGGACGAGGAGCTGGAGGCGCGCTTGTTCCTGCGGCAGCCGCCGCCGACGGGGACGTTGCGGAGGGTGCCGCCGTGTGTCCAGTAGCGGCGGCACGTCTTGCAGAAGTAGCGCGGCTGCGTCAGGTTGTAGTTGTTGTAGTAGCAGAACTTTGTGTTGGTGGAGGAGCAGCGCGGGCAGCTGTGCGCCGCGTCCGGCGGAGGCCGCGGCCTAGGCTCCCCGCTGCCGCCCGCCTGCTGCGGCGCCGCCCGCGCCTTCTTGGGGTTCCTGGCTTGCTCCTTTCTGGTTGGGGATGACACCACAGCCTCCTGCACCAAAGTAAATAAATTAGCAACATACTACTACCAGTACTATATTTGTGGTCCAACTTCCTCATTTAGCAAGTTAATTAAATACTGTTCCTAATATATATGCTGTGCTCATGAGTTACACACCACCATGCCTAAACCCCCGCCCTTAAACTACAATGCCGATGTCCTGCATCACGTTCGACGCTCAGGAGTAACCGTACCGTGACGAGGGACGCAGGGCGTGTTTGGTTCTCGTCTGATTCTGCTATAAGTTAGTCGACCAAATTGAAAATTAAGAATTAGCCAGACCATCTTTAAATAAATTCTAGGCACTTTTTAATAATGTGTACTGTGTTTTTTAATTAGACTGACAAATCTGAAAGCTAGAATGAAGGGGAAAAAACTGGAGAGATCTTTGAATTAGCCTACATGTATCCCTTAATCTTAACAGCTATCTAAATAGAACACAGAATATATGCTTGATATAAACTCCTACTACTACTTGCAGTCATAGCAAGAGAAGAGCAAGAGAGAAACTTACATCAACAGAACGCAACACATAAAAGATTAACATGGATCGATCTGTGCATGGAAGAGAAGCAGCCAGTAGACAAAGTTGGATCAAAGCAAGGAGCTGGTCATCTGAAGTTACCTGCTGGTTGTTGATGGGAGCCGATGCTGCTGCGGCAGTGCTGTTGTTGGCGTTGGAGTTCATGTCCATGGTTCCTTCCTTGCGGTAAACTGTAGAAAAATATAGCACAAATACATGAACATGTGCCTAGATGCGCCCGCAAAATCGACCCAAGCAAAAGACCCATCACAATCTTATAAATCTGGGTCATCGATGAGTCGAACCTGTTGTGGAAGCGCGGAACACAAGGAAGGCGGAGGATCCTGCTGTGTACGGTACACGGGAAGCTACCGCGCCGACTTGGGGAAGGAGGAAGAGAAAGAGAGATGTTGTGGGAGACGGTGCCTCTTTAGTTTGTATATAGAGAAAGGGAAGGGGGTAGGGGATAGCGGAAGGAGATGGCCTGACGGTTGGTGTGAGGGCTTGGCATATATACGGTGGGCTGGATGGATGGAGAGCCAGCTAGCGGACGGTGAGCTAGGAACGGAACCGATTTCCCGTGAAGAAAACACGAGGTACGACAGGTAAACAATGATGCATGCAGGCACACATGAGAACCATCATCCTGAGGACGGTGCATGCCTAACGAGACATGCCTTGCAGGTCTTCTCTTCCGTTCGCATGCAACAGAAACAGCAGAGTAAGACAATTAAGACAAGCTCAACGGTGCAGACCTCACACTCGTCTTGCAACGCAAGCCTCTTGTCCTTGACACAAATACCCCTATAGTTAACTAAGGTAAACAAAAATATTAACTTATTGGCCATCTTAGTTTAGTAACCTAATAACTTGGTTATCCCTGGAGTCACACCCACTACATATTCCACTATGCATGTTGGTGGTCTTTAACTCCACTAACTTGACTACCAGAATACAACTTCCATATATCACTTAAGCAACATCTTAGCTAGAAGGTTTAAATTTAACAAGTTCCGTAAGTTGTGTCCAAACATGTTTTGAAAGGAACATAGGTTATTTATAGTACAAATACCATGAATAATGGTGGAAAAGCAACATCCCTTCATCCAAAGGACCTATGGTACTGAAACAAGGGTTTATCTGGGCATTACGACATGCTTCCAAGTGAGGAACAAATGTGACTTTGTACATGGTGAAATACTTGACCAAATCACATTTGACTACATCATGTTGAAGGACTCATCAAGATGAATGGAATGAAGTTTTTTTTGGTTCACCTAATTCTTGGTTTAGACTCAAAAGCTATGCTTGCTGGAAGATTGTGCCGGGCTGAAGCTCAGATAGAAGGATTGGGCAACCTATGGGCATGCCCAACGGCCCTCAAATTTGGTCCAAAGCTTTTTTACTTATCATGAAGCCCAAGGCAAGTTGGTTTTGTCACAAAGTCTGTAAGGGGAGGTTGGTTGACTTCACCTTAGGTCGCTCGATCTAGCCAAAAGCCCAAAGATAATACACTTCATACACATGCAAGGAAACATTCCATGAAGTGTTGTGACATATTAATCCAACATAGATTGTATCCGAAGATAACCATGAAGCAATCTAAGTATTGAATGGCCTATAATATGGAAGGATCTATGGATGGCTAGAGGGGTGCATAGTCTAACATAATACCCTATGTCATGTATGGCATGATATCAAACATTGGATTACTAATTATGGTGTGTTACAAGGGAAGTATCAGATAGTAGGTGTACAAATCAAGTCATAGTTAGCTAAGGTAGAAGATTTCTAATCCTATTATAGAAACATTCTTCCCTTTGATCCTACTAGGTTAGTAATGTTTTGCCTTGGAGAACACACCACTTTGTTCTATGACATTATATAGCTTCGTGTATTGGCCCATCTACATGTCAGATAGTTGGCCCTATGGTGTGTCTTCATGGTTGAACTTCGAAGTTCTCTTGAATCTCCAGAACATCATCTAGTAGAATCAAGTAGCATTCGAATAGTCTTCATGAGAGAAGCCATGAAGTGCTCTTTGAATATTATTCTAATGGTGTGCACTTTCTTGCAAAGTGCACCCATTGGGTGTAGCTGAAAGTCGCCTAGAGTGGGGTGAATAGGCGAAACCTATAAATTATAAACTTTGAACACGAACTTCACCCGGGGTTAGGATTATAAACAAACTATAATGAATACGGAGTACGAAAGAAAGTTCTTCTTGCAATGATTTGCTCAATCAATGCGGATAACTTTGGGAGCAAACTCAAAAGACTGTGAGCAAGAGAACTTTAGAGAGAGGGGAGAGGAAGAACCAAATCGTAGAGTAATGATCAACACAAATGAACACGATGATTTGTTTCCCGATGTTCGGTTCCAATGAACCTACTCCCCATTGAGGAGGCCACGGAGGCCGGGTATTTTTCAACCCTTTCCTCTCTCAATCGATCACTTAGACCTGTTGAGTGCTTCTTCTTAATCTCAAGGATCACTAAGACCCTGCAAGGATCACCACACACTTAGGTGTCTCTTGCTAGCTTTACAAGTCACTTAGAGAGTTTAGAAGGAGATGAAGAAAGCACGATTAAGAAAACCAAGCAACAAGAGCAACAAATGAAACACGAATCACACTTTCTCAAGTCACTAATCACTAATGATCACTTGTCTTAGTTGTGGCACTTGAGGAGATTGGAAGCTTTGAATGTGTCTTAGAATTGATTCTTTGCTCTTGTATTGAATGTGTGAGAGTGGAAGGCTTGGGTGTGCTGAATGGAGGTGGTTGGGGTTGTATTTATTGCCCCCACCACAATTATAGCCGTTGGACAAAAAGCAGCAGCTTTCTATCAACGGGCACATCGGACAGGCACTATTTATTGTCCGGTGTCCTGCCACGTCAGCCGATCATTGGGGTCTGTATCAGTCGACAATTGGATCTGCTGGTCCCTGTGGCGGACCGAACAGTCCGGTGGCACACCGGACAGTCCAGTGCGACCTGACCGCCGCTGAGTTCCTCTGACCTTTTGACCGTTTCTGACCCCAGTGGCAGTTGTGAAAGGGAAATGTGCCCTTGGGCCATTTCTAAGTATTTTGGTGATTAAGTGTCCAACACAAATGGTTATGTGTTAAACTATGTCAAATGGTGGACAAAGTGCAAATCAATACAAAGGTATGATTCTAGACTTAGTACATTGGTTTTTGTGTACTAACATATTTGTCTAAGTGCTAGAATCAGAGAAAAGACAAATGGAAAAGACTTGGCTCGAGCAGCCAAGGCACTGCTCAGTCTGGGTGCACCGGACTGTCCGGTGGTGCACCGCCGGACAGTGTCCGGTGCGCCAGGATGGCGCTGATCAACTGGCCGCTCTCGGGAACTGAACGGCGGCGTACGGCTAAAAATCACCGGACTGTCCGGTGGTGCACCAGACTGTCCGGTGAGCCAACGGTCGGCCGCGCAATCCGCGCGTGACGCGTGGCCGAACCAACGGTCAAAAGGGAGCACCAGACTGTCCGGTGTGCACCGGACAGTGTCCGGTGCGCCAACAGCTCCAAATCGTCAATGGTCGGCTACGCCAGAATAGGAAAGAGATCTGCATCGGACAGTGTCCGGTGGTGCACCGGACTGTCCGGTGCACCAGTCGACAGAAGGCAAGAATTGCCTTCCTAGATTGCTCTCAACGGCTCCTGCTGCCTTGGGGCTATAAAAGAGACCCCTAGGCGCATGAAGGAGTACAACAAGCATTCTTTGATCATCTCTAAGCACCAAGTCTTCATTCTAGCACGTTTGATTCTTTGTGATAGCAATTTGAGCTCCTCTCGAGTTGAGAACTCCGTGTGTGAACTTAGAGCTCAAGTTGTGACTAGTGTGCATGTTTGAGCTGTTGCTTTTGAGACTTGTGTGTGTTGCTTTTCCCTCCCTTACATTCGTGCTTCTTTGTGATCATCATTTGTAAGGGCGAGAGGCTCCAAGTTGTGGAGATTCCTCGCGAACGGGATATAGTGAAAAGAAAGAAACACCATGGTATTCAAGTGGATCCTTGGATCACTTGAAAGGGGTTGAGTGCAACCCTCGTCCATTGGGACGCCACAACGTGGAGTAGGCAAGTGTTGTACTTGGCCGAACCACGGGATAACTCGCGTGTCTTTTGTGATTGCTTTTCTGTGATACTTGTGTTCACAAGAGCTCGCTATTTAGCCTACTAACACTTAACCAAGTTTTGTGGCTATAAGTTTCAAGTATTTACAGGATCACCTATTCACCCCCCCCCCCTCTAGGTGCTCTCAATTGGTATCGGAGCCGTTCTCTTCAAGAAAGGGACTAATCGCCCGAAGAGATGGATCCTAAGGGAAAGGGGATGGTGGTCAACGACAATGAGAAGGAGTCCATCTTCAACGAGCCAAGGGACGACAAAGTCAATGACTCCGGCTCGAGTCAAAAGAATAAGGACGGAAAGAAGAAGAGGCGCATCAGGAAGGTTGTCTACTACGATAGCGACGAATCTTCCTCTTCTCAAAAGGACGACGAATACAAGGAGAAAAAGAAAACGGTTAACTCGAACTTTTCTATTGATTATTCTCGTATTCCGCATAATTTCAATGCTCATTTGCTTTCCATTCCTCTTGGTAAACCCCCACACTTCGATGGAGAGGACTACGGATTTTGGAGTCACAAAATGTGTAGCCACTTGTTCTCTCTTCATCCAAGTATATGGGAGATAGTAGAAAATGGAATGCAATTTGATAGTTTGGATAACTCCATGTTTATTAATGAACAAATCCATAAAAATGCACAAGCTACTACTGTTCTTTTAGCATCTTTGTGCAGGGAAGAATACAATAAGGTGAGCGGCTTGGATAATGCCAAGCAAATCTAGGACACCCTCAAGATCTCGCATGAGGGGAACGACGCCACCATGCTCGCCAAGATGGAGTTGGTGGAAGGCGAACTAGGAAGGTTCGCAATGATCAAGGGAGAGGAGCCAACTCAAACATACAATAGGCTCAAGACCCTGGTCAACAAGATAAGGAGTTATGGGAGCACGAGATGGACGGACCACAACGTCGTCTGACTGATGCTAAGGTCCTTCACTGTCCTTGATCCTCATCTTGTAAACTCTATTCGTGAGAATCCTAGGTACATCAAGATGACGCCTGAGGAAATACTCAGAAAGTTCGTAAGCGAGCGGATGATGATCAAGGAGGCAAGATATGTTGATGATGCATTGAATGGACCAATGCCGATCTACGAGCCTCAAACTGTTGCTCTCAAAGCAACAAGTAGCAGGGAGGTGCTACCTAGCAAGGTGGCACAAGTTGAGGCGGTCGGGCTAAATGAAGATGAAATGGCCCTCATCATCAAGTGCTTCAAGACGGCGTTCAAAGGTCGCAAGGAGCACCCCAACAAGAGCAAGATGAAGGGGAAGCGCTCCTGCTTCAAGTGTGGTAAGATTGGTCACTTTATTGCTAATTGTCCCGATAATGATAGTGACTAGGAACAAGGAAAGAGCGGAAAGTGGGAAAATAAGAAGACCTACAAAAAGGCGAAGGGCGAGGCACACCTTGGAAAGGAGTGGCATTCGGATTGCTCCTCGTCCGACTCCGACAACGAAGGACTCGCCACCTTAGCCTTCAACAAGTCGGATCTCTTCCCCAACGAGCATCACACATGTCTCATGGCAAAGGAGAAAAAGGTAAATACTAGAAGTACTATTACATATGCTTCTTCAAGTGATGATGAGTCTAGTGATGATGAAGTAGACTATGGTAGTTTATTCAAAGGTTTAGATAGAACTAAAATTGATAAAATCAATGAATTAATTGATGCCTTGAATGAGAAAAATAGATTGTTAGAGAAGCAAGAGGATCTTTTATATGAAGAGCATGATAAATTTGTTAGTGCACAAAATTCTCTTGCTCTAGAAGTTAAAAGAAATGAAATGCTTTCATGTGAATTGTCTACATGTCATGAATATATTTCTAGCCTAAAGAGTATCAATGATGACTTAAATGTTAAGTTAGAAGTAGCTAACAAGTCTAGCTCATGTATTGAACATGTAGTAATTTGTAATAGGTGTAAAGATTTTAATGCATGTGTTGAGCACCTTACTTCTATTGCAAAATTAAATAGTGAAGTAGCTAGTCTTAATGCCCAACTTAAGACTAGCAAAAATGATTTTGATAAACTAAAATTTGCAAGGGATGCCTATACTATTGGTAGACACCTCTCTAATAAGGATGGGCTTGGTTTTCAAAGGGAAGCCAAGAACTTAACAAGTCATAAGGCTCCCATCCCCGCCAAGGAGAAAGGGAAGGCCCCTATGGCAAATAATAGTCAAAAGAATCATGCTTTTATGTATCATGATAGGAAGTTGTCTAGAAATGTTCATTATGATAGGAGTTACAATGCTTATGACTCAAATGCCATGATTGCTTCAAGTTCTTCCTTTATGCATAGTAGAGATATGACCAGGAAAAATGTTATTCATCATGTGCCTAGGAAAAATGTTGGTCATGTATCTAGGAAAGCAAATAATGAACCTTCTACAATTTATCATGCTTGCAACGCTTCCTTTGCAATTTGTAGAAAGGATAAGAAGGTGATTGCTAGGAAATTAGGGGCAAAATGCAAGGGAGATAAAACTTGCATTTGGGTCCCTAAGACCATTGTTACTAACCTTGTAGGACCCAACAAGAGTTGGGTACCTAAGACCCAAGCCTAAATTTGCCTTGCAGGTTTATGCATCCGGGGGCTCAAGCTGGATTATCGACAGCGGATGCACAAACCACATGACGGGGGAGAAGAAGATGTTCACCTCCTACGCCAAGAACAAGGATTCCCAAGATTCAATCATATTCGGTGATGGGAACTAAGGCAAGGTTAAAGGACTAGGAAAGATTGCTATTTCATCTGAGCACTCCATTTCTAATGTGTTTTTAGTTGAGTCGCTCGGGTATAACTTGTTGTCCGTTAGTCAACTTTGTAATATGGGTTATAATTGCTTATTCACAAATGTAGATGTGTCTGTCTTTAGAAGAAGTGTTGGTTCATTAGCTTTTAAGGGTGTACTAGACGACAAACTTTATTTAGTTGATTTTGCAAAAGAGGAGGCTGGTCTAGATGCATGCTTAATTGCTAAGACTAGCATGGGCTGGCTGTGGCATCGCCGTTTAGCACATGTGGGGATGAAGAACCTTCACAAACTTCTAAAGGGAGAACATGTGTTAGGACTATCAAATGTAACTTTCGAAAAAGATAGACCTTGTGCAGCTTGTCAAGCAGGTAAACATGTGGGAAGTACTCATCATAGCAAAAATGTGATGACCACATCAAGACCTTTGGAGTTACTTCATATGGACCTCTTCGGACCCGTCACTTACCTAAGCATAGGAGGAAGTAAGTATGGTCTTGTTATAGTTGATGATTTTTCCCGCTTCACTTGGGTATTCTTTTTGCAGGATAAAACAGAAACTCAAGGGACCCTCAAGCGCTTCCTAAGGAGAGCTCAAAATGAATTTGAGCTCAAGGTGAAAAAGATAAGGAGCGACAACGGGTCCGAGTTCAAGAACCTTCAAGTGGAGGAGTACCTTGAGGAGGAAGGAATCAAGCACGAGTTCTCCGCTCCCTACACACCACAACAAAACGGTGTTGTAGAGAGGAAGAACATGACTCTTCTAGACATGGCAAGGATGATGCTTGGAGAGTTCAAGACCCCCGAGCGGTTTTGGTCGGAAGCCATGAACACGGCTTGCCACGCCATAAACCGGGTCTACCTTCATCGCCTCCTCAAGAAGACGTCGTACGAACTCCTAACCGGTAACAAACCCAACGTGTCATACTTTCGTGTATTTGGGAGTAAATGTTACATTCTAGTGAAGAAAGGTAGAAATTCTAAGTTTGCTCCCAAAGCCGTAGAAGGGTTTTTATTAGGATATGACTCAAATACAAAGGCGTATAGGGTCTTCAACAAACCATCGGGTTTGGTTGAAGTCTCTAGCGACGTTGTATTTGATGAGACTAATGGCTCTCCAAGAGAGCAAGTTGATCTTGATGATGTAGATGAAGAAGATGTTCCAACGGGCGCAATACGCACTGTTGGGAACTTGTTCTCAAATGCTATGAATTAAGAACAAGGCAACATAAAATGTTAAATGTTAACGTCCTTCGTCCATGAAACATTATTCCCTTGAGGATAATGAACCTTGGACGAAGGTTGATGAGAATATAATTACGAAGGTTAAGTCTTCGTAATTATATTTTAATAGATTGTGTAAGATAACATAAAATAAAGGGTATAAAAAGGTAAATGAATCATAAACGAATTATATTATATTTACTTAATATATTGAATCATTGAATACAGTTATACCTCTGCCTTGGCAAAGATTGGTTCCCGAAAGATGCGATTGCAATTACCAGAATCCGTGAACAGTAAAGGAATACTGTTCACTATTTATAGACACAGGACACAGCCTGTGAAGAATTACAATTATGCCCCTCATAAAAGTTTACAACATTGACTCAGACCCTTATGGACTAAAAGGTCATTCTATCTTTAAGTCGGTTTGCAATACCGAAGCTTCATGAAGAGGAACCTTCGGCCATCCCATACAAACAAATTCAGCCGAAAGCCGCTTCTTCCTACAAGACCTTCGGCGACGAAGCATAGTCCCAACAGTAGCCCCTTTCTCGGTGCTAGATCGTTTTTCGTAACGAGCTTGATCCGTGAAAAAAGTCTCTTAAGCTTCGGGGAGCCGAAGGTCCAAAAAACACCTTCCCTGAGCTCGTTGTCGAGAAACGATTCAGTTTCCCAGCGCGTAGCGGTCCCACCTTGCAGAGTTACTGTTTGTCTCTGCGGTCCACCACGCAGCGAGTGCAAGCGGGTGTCCGCCTGGTGTAAAAATCCTGGCGCTTCGCCTTCTTACCTGCAGTACTATATAAACAGACGAGTAGGTGTGAAGTTACCACAGCATTCATTGCTATTTGCACTGTGTTGCTGCCAAAATTTTTAACCATCGCCGAAGCTTGACTCTCGGAATCGAACGAAGCTCCAACTTGAAGCCTGCTTCGTCAGAAGAAAAAACTTCGGAAGAAAAAAGTATTTAATTTCCACAAATTCAGAATTGAATGGCCAGAGTGCGTTCTACCGCTAATGTTGAGCGTGAGGGGGGCGAAGCTGAAGATTCGGAGACTGTTCCCATCTCCGAAGCGATGCAAAGATCCGGACTGGTAACTTCGGAAAAGATCCCCAGTGATGATGCAGAACAAGCAGAACAAGCAATTGCCGAAGCAGAAGAAGAAGATATTGAGGAAACTGATCCCGAAGACGATTATCGTATTGCCATGCCAAGCAAGCCCGGCCACTTGGACTTCGGAAAGTCTACTGTTTCGAAGGCTGATCTCTCCAAGATGGTAAAGTCGGGCTTTTTCAATGAAAATCAGAAGAAGCTACTACGCTTCGGGGGAGAAGAGACTACCCCAAAGCCGGAGAAGGATGAAATTGTCATTTTCAAGAGCTTTCTAAAGGCTGGATTAAGATTCCCCCTACATGGGATTATTGCAGAGGTACTGAAGAGGTTTGGTATCTAGTTTCATCAGTTGACTCCTAACGCTATTGTTAGGCTTAGTGTTTATATCTGGGCCCTCCGAAGCCAAGCGGTGGAGCCGTTTGCGGACAGCTTTTGTCGAGTTCACGAACTACACTATCAGACGAAGGCTAGAAAAGATGGATTGCATGACAATTTTGGTTGCTATAATTTTGCTTATCGGAAAACCACGAAGTTTCCTGTAATCAGCTACCGAAGCAAATGGGCAGCAGGCTGGAAGTCGGAGTGGTTCTATGTCAAGGTTGATGACGACAAGGAGAAGCTTGTGCAAAGTCCACTCGAACTAATCTTCGGAGAAACCCGACCTCGTTGCAACATGACACCAGAAGGTCCAACACCACAAGCATTGAATGAATTCAGAATTATTGCAGAGCATATCAGTACAAGAGACCTGGTTCAGGAGTTTTTGGCTTTCAAGGTTTTTCCTAGTTTAAAAGAATGGGAAATGCCGAAGCTAAAGGGGGAGAAGAAAGAAGGTGAACTTGTGCGTTTACCTTACTATTTCAAGTTTAAGAAATACTTTAAAACACCTTGCCAAGAGTGGCTGGATACAATTGAAGTAATGTGCAATGAAATACTTGGCAACTACTCCAAAAAAGAAGATCAATTGATGACTGCGGCCTTCGGCACCCGTCCGAAGCGAAGACTGAATCGAGTGCTGGACGCCTTGGGTTTTGAATACCTTGACTATGAAAATCTGAATAAAGGTGTCGGGGGCCAGAAAAGGAAAAGGATAGCTGAAGCCTTAAATGAAGATGAGAAAGAACCATCAAAGAAGAAAATTCCGAAGAAGAGGAAAGCGTCTTCTCCGAAGCAAAAAATATCCGACGAAGAAGAAACCCCCGCATCACCCTCTGCCCCTGACGTGGAGGAAATTTTGAAGGTAATGACTGAATCCCTGCCTGCGAAGCTAAGTCCATTGAGGCCTCAACTGACAAAGTTTTTTCAGAAGGAAAAGGAGCCTGAAAAAACGAAGAAAACGACTAAAGGAAAGAGACAAAGAATCATCACTGTGACAGAGGTCATTGACAAGATACCACCAAGAGCTTCAGCTCAGAAGACACCAGCGGCTGAGGAAAGAACAAATATTGAAATCACACCTTCGGAGGTCGCGGCTGCCGAAGCTGCCTCAATTGAAAATTTGAACCTGGAAAGCACAATCGAACATATCGACAAAATACTGCTAGACATGGCCACAGAAGAAGCTGCCACTGCCGCCGAAGAAGCTATGGCCGCAGTGCCGGGGAAAGAAAAGGAAATTGTTGACGAAGCTTCAGAGGACGAGGCCTTCATGTTTCAAAATTTAGTTGGAGAAAAATTGTCAAAACCCGAAATAGAAGAGCTTAAAGAGTATGCCAAATCTTGCGGGTACAAACCAGGAGCACTCCTCTTCGGAGGTATTGATGATGAAAAATTAGATTGTATCCGAGATCAAACTGGAGCCAAAGTTATCGGTACTCTGTCAAAGAGTATCGGTTTTCCGAAGCTAGAAACGGACATTAGCCGCTACCGACGACAACATATCGTTGGTAGTTTATTTTATTCCAATTTCAAGGTGAACTACTTTTCCCTTAACTTTTATTGTTTTTAATAATGAAAACATGTCTAACGAAGATTGTTTTCGTGCAGAGTATGCTGTTGAGCAAAGCCTTGAAAATGCAGCAAGATTTTGAAGACAAGAAACACGAAGTTATAATTGAAAATTTAGAAAGCAAAATAAAGGAGCAATCAGCTGCTATTGAGAAGAAGAACTTTGAGCTCCAAGCAACTGAAGGTTTATTGGCGGAAGCCGAAGCTAAAATAACAGAACTGAACACGAAGCTTCTCTGCCAATCTGAGCAGTTTGAACAAGAAAAGCAAGAACTTAATGCAAAACTTGAAGTCGAAGCCCAACAAAATTCAGATTTGAAAAAACTATTGGCGGGCCTTCAAGAAAAATGTTTGGAATTTAGCAACAAATGTATTCAACGACTAAGAAAAATTTTCCACTCAGTTGGAGCCAGCAGTGAGAAATTCACCCCCTCAGCTGAAGATTTACCGAAGACCTTCGAACATATTGAAGGTGAAATTGACGAGCTTGACGAAGTTATAGCTGGGCACGGTGACTTCTGTGCCTGGGTAGCTTCTCGGGGCACTGCTGCAGCTTTCCTAAAAGCTGGCTGTGATCATGGAAAGATTGTCAATAGGCCCAATTTCACTTTATCACCATCAATCCTAGATGACATCCCTGATCTCGCCCGAAGTATTTCCAATAGATTTGTAAAAATGATATGGACAAAAGGCGGGCGAGAAAAGGCTGGAGACGAAGCTCGGAGTCATCTTGAACCAGTAAGAAATCATACCTTGTGCTTACCTCTTCCTTCAAGCTCGATTTTGACTTACAACAACTTAATTCATGTAGGATGACGAAGCCGAAGTCGATGATTAAAAAGAATGACGCCGAAGCTAAAATCCCTCGAAGATTAAATAGGAGTAGACTGTAGACAAACTCAGGAAACTTTTGAGATAACTTTTGTAAATGTAACTAAACTTGTCTTTAATGAGTTCTGTTCATACCTTGTATTATGCTCTTACCCTTCCATTAATGTATGTGAAGTGCTTTGTTGTGAACTAAATTATCTTTTTTGAGCCGAAAGCGAAAAAACACCCTCCCTTCTTTTCGTACACAGCGAAGCATAGAAAACAACATTTCCCTTTCTTCCGAAGCTCTCCTTTTTGTACGCGAAGAAGCTCTTCTCTTATGCCGAAGCAACCACTTATGCCATGATGATGATTATCCTACATATGCCTGAATGAATGTTTATGAATGCAAATGCTATGATGTAATGTGATGTGCAAATGAATGTCCAAACACATATCCGAAGCCATACTCTCAGCCATTATTTCCTTAGAAACAATCACACATCAGCTCTGCATTCCCTTAGGAACGACTTTGGAGCTTCTTCGCCTTTTACTTTCAGCGGAATCAGCGTTGACTTTTCGCTGTAAGCTCTGCATTCCCTTAGGAACGACTTTGGAGCTTCTTCGCCTTTTACTTTTGGCGGAATCAGCGTTGACTTTTCTCTGTAAGCTCTGCATTCCCTTAGGAACGACTTTGGAGCTTCTTCGCCTTTTACTTTTCGGCACTCGATGGTGCGTTCTCAGCTTTTACATTTACATTCCTTGGGGGATTTTGCTGTTATAGAACTAAAAAAGGAAATTACATATGATGGCCCCATTAAAAACCTTTCTCCCCCTTTAGAAAGGAAAAGGGTGCCATGAAAAAGAAAAAACATAAAAAATTACATCAAGTTACACATAATATCGCCGAAGCTCATCCGCATTCCAAGATCTAGGAATATCGTTGCCGTCCATATCCTTCAATCTGTATGAACCGGGTCTTGACGAAGATGCTACTAAGAAAGGTCCCTCCCATTTCAACTGCAACTTGCCCACTGTGTCTGGGTTGGCCACTCTCCGAAGCACCAAATGTCCTGGCTCAATATTCTTTAGCCGAACCTTTCTATCTCGCCATTTGATTGTTTCGGCTTGATATTTATTGATATTCTCCACAGCTTGAAGCCTGATCCCTTCTAAAGTATCTTTTTCCACAGAATAAGCATCTTCAGAACCTGATTCTGCCGAAGCTACTACTCTTATTGATCCAGTTTTAGCTTCCTCCGGAGTTATTGCTTCATCACCGAATAATAACTTGAATGGAGTAAAGCCTGTAGACCTTGATGTTGTTGTGTTGTGGCTCCACACCACTTTGGTTAACTGATCTGGCCACTTTCCCCTGGGTTGATTGAAGATTAACTTCATTATTCCTGTCATTATAATGCCATTGGCTCTTTCAACGAGCCCATTTGACTCTGGATGCCTGACTGATGCAAATGGATCTTCGTACCAATTTGATCACAGAAATCTCTGAAAGCTTCGGAGTCGAACTGTGTTCCATTATCCACAGTGATGGCCTTTGGTACCCCGAAACGACAAACAATATTCTGCCAGAAAAACTTTTGAATGGTGGCCGAAGTTATTGTGGCTAAAGGCTTTGCCTCAATCCATTTGGAAAAATATTCCACAGCCACTACAACATATCTTAAGTTCCCTTGGGCCGGTGGTAATGGACCCAACAAGTCAAGGCCCCACCTTTGCAATGGCCAGATGGGTTGTATGAGCTGTGTTAAGGACGAAGGTTGTTTTTGATCTCTTGCACATTTCTGACAACCTTCGCACTTTTGAACTAATTCCCACCACAACCTTCTATGCCTTCTGTGACATTAACATTACATCACAAACAATAGTATTTTTGTCATACCTTACATGTTGGTGACGTGATTGTGACGAAAATCACATCGTCACAGAAGGTGCGTGTTAAATGGTGTACTATGACGAATAACAAAAAAACGTCATAATAGTTTATGACGCAAACTACAAACGTCACTAATTCTATGACACTCGAATTCGTCACTAATTATGTCTAAATACGTCACAATTCATGTAGTCGTGCCTTGCCACGTGGCTGATTACGTGGCGAGATGACATGGCAGTTGATGTGGCAGGTGATGTGGCGAAAATGTTGTGACGATTTCATTCGTCACAGATGTTATGACGTGGCATGCCACATGGCAGATGATGTGGCAAAATTATGTGACAAAAATATTTGTCATAAATATCAATGAGGTGGCAATATATGTATGACGAATTTTTTCATCACAAAGTACGATGACGTTGCAATATATTTATGACGGATTGTTCATCATAAGGCGTGATGAATTCATAGCGTCATGGAATATTATGAAATCAGATACTAATAACAAAAACATTGAATTATTTAGTTCAACATTCACACAATTCATACAAGAGATACTTTTATAACTTCAAATCATATGATTGTAGATCATGTAACTTAAAATACAAAGGAAATCCTATAACTTGAACCCAAAGTATGAAAGTTTAAACATATTCCAAATTTATAAAACCTGAATCCAGAACTAATATAACATGATACTATAGCAGCGTTAAGATGGGGGCGCTTGGCTTCGATTGAAGCTCAACAGTTGATGGAGGAGACTGTTATTTTCTTCCATCGATCTCTTCATATTGTCCATGGTCTCCTTTGAGGCCTGTGCCTGAGCCTTTAAGGTTTCTATTTCTTCCCGAAGTTCATCTTTTTCTAGCCTCTCAGACTCCAATTGATTCTGAAGTTCTTGAAACTTTGCAGAAACAGTTGTTGTGGAGCTTTTCTTGGAGTTATCTTGCAGACCAACATTATGTAGAAATAAACTGGAGCCCCCTAGCACTTCAGAAACAACTTCCATAGGAGACTTTTGTTGTTGTCCATCCTCAACTGTTGTTGTCACCATTGCTTCCATGTCAACCTATTATAAATATTATTTGTTAGTATAATATAGTCGTACTTGTAATTTTTCAGAACAAACATACAAGCAAACGAGTACTCACAATTGCTTTCTTTACATTTTTAGAAAAACCTTTCTTCTTGCTGCAATGCATGTCCTTGAAAAGATCTATTACACTCAGTTCAACATCCTTATATTTCTCTTGTTTCTAAAGTGAGAAAATGAATCTAGTGAGAATAGAGACCTTGACATATAATGTACAAGTCGGATTTATAAATTTCAATATGACATATATTGAAGATTGAACATTTGTTAAAAGATTTACAATACATTTTAGATATGGACAGTACTAAATCGGTTGAATGAAATAATATTTCTAGTAGATATGAGCAGTGCTAATTCATCATCTAAAAAGATAAAAGACAGAGATGGCAGCAGGCTGCTTTCTCTACATCTTGGCATTGGGCTGCTTTCCCTGCAGTAGTAGTTGCAATGCAGCCACAATGAAAAGAGGAAGCAAACTCCAATAAATAAACTAGAAGACATATTTTGTACTGTTATCAAAATGGTCTATAATTTACAACATAGAATTGTGGATATATTGACTGAAAGCTAGTCAAACTTCTCTGAAGGCCTAGGAAACAGCTCTGACATCCAATGATCATTTTCTTACTAATAAATTAGGGGACAACTTTATGAGTAAATAGAGATGGTAAAATTGAATTTACTGACAGCATTAAACAATCAAAGATTTGTCAACTATGCAGTTCAGTAACCAATGATGATTTTCTTACCAGTAAATAAGCTTTTGCAATATATGATTGGGATCCTGTGCATTGTTGATACTGTACTTTTTCACGATTAAGTTTATTCTTCATACAACTATCATGTACATTAAATCAACATGTTAGAAATAATATGTACAATAAGTAGTGTGAAATAGTATAGCAGTTTTCAAAGTCTACATTAGTTAATTATTCCATTTGTTTTCTCTAGGTGCTACTGTATTTGATGGTTTTAGTTATGTTGCAGAATCTAAACTATACATATTGTTTATTGGGTGCATTCACCAAGGATGGTGCAAAAGCTAGATCAATGTTCCATTATCTAAAAGGTAGACACTTAATGTGGACATAAATTATTTTGGACGAAATGTGAAAACAGGAAAGGTAAAATTCATAAGGATATCCATGATTTCACTTCAAGCAATAAAGATAGTACAGTGCAAGCCAGTGGAGATTTATTGCAAAAACCTTGTGTTTTGGGGTAGACCACTTCTCCACCAACTTTCTCCAGTCCTCATCAGACATGCTTGAAATAGGCGATGTAGTCCTCACTTGATTAGCAGGTATCCCATTGAAATACTTTTGTTTTAGTCTATACCTCATTTGGCGTTGTCCAACCTTTAGCATATCTAGACAAGCATCTTCCACTGCCTTGCTATCATTGTCCATGGTGAATTGAGCCTAGTAAAGAAGAAACAATTTCAACAATAATTGAAAATGTCAATGAACTGTAACTTGACAAATGAGTAAAAGTAACTTACATTAACTTTTCCAATATAGTTTTTTATTGTAGGTTTGTTGGGGACTTGTTCTCAAATGCTATGAGTTAAGAACAAGGCAACACAGAAAATGTTAAACATTAAGATCCTTCGTCCTTCGAAGCATTATTTCCCTTAGGATATAACGATCTCCGGACGAAGGTCATGAAGGATCAACCTTCATCATTACAATATACATTAGTAAAAGACGAAGCATATGAAACATAAAAGATAGCGTGAATAATCATATAACATTATTCATTTAACTTTATTAACTCATTATAAAGAAATAGAAACAATATTGTATTATAAATGTACCTTCGGCTTGGAAGGAGATGAAAATACAAGTGTGACGCAAAAGCAAATGTCAAGTCCGCGTGAACAGTACGGGGGTACTGTTCACCTATTTATAGGCACGGGATACAACCCATACAAAATTACATACATGCCCTTTACATTTGGTGATAATTCTATAGCATTCTATCGGGGTCTAAATGGCCTTTTCATCTTTAAGTCGGTTTCCCTTTTCTGCGAACATGCCGAAGCTTTCCTGCTTCACAGCTTCGGCACTGTGTCAACCTTCGTATCTTTTGAGCTTCTCCCCTTCTGATTTAAGTCCGAAGATACCTGTTCACACATTATACTCCAGAAACATTGTTAAATCATGTTTTTGAGGACCTTCGGAAGCCGAAGGCCCCCAACAAGGTTCATTCTCTTTCCTCTTGTACTCCTTCCAGTGGTGAAATATTGGAATGTGCTGCCGCAATGTGATTCCCCCCTCTGATGCAAACTTAGCAGCTTGAATGGGTGGCTCCGGCCTCTTGCTCCCTTCAGTAATTTGGATTGGAATCTTCATTCCTAGTCCTCTACTTAACGATTCAAGTTGTTTGCCCATACTTTTTCTCCTTGGTATGATATCTATTGTTCCTGGTCAGGACACAAAAAGTTGTTGATATGTGTGATGCTGCATATAACTAAGAATTAGTTGCCATAAATCATACTAAAACATATGAGTAATTTTGTTCAAATTTAAGTTATACTAGTTACCTAAACTAATGCTGGAAAACATAAAAGTTATTTGCTCAAGATAGTTCAATGTCTAAATAGTTAAAATGTTTAGTTACCTTCAACTGCATTGTGGTTATCACTCTCCTCCTGTATCAGAGAATTAGGCTCTATAGCATTATCTATGTTATGTGTTGGGTTATTGTCTATGGTGGTATTTGCACTAGGTTGTGTAGGAACAACAAGAGTTTCGATCGAATCATGGTTTGTAGCAGGACATGAACTGAGTTGTTTATGAACAGACAGGTTGTGGCTATTTTCTTGGTTTATTTCAGCAATTCTTTGCCTAGTGACTCTAATTGTTCGCTCCTGCACAGGTGCCACAATTCTTTTATTTCCTCTTGTTACTTTTGTTGAGATCTGATCACCATCATTGGATATGTTGGCACGACCATCGTTACGACATTGGGATTCCTGAATATGTAGAATACAATAAGGATATGCATATCAAATTCATTGTGAACCCAAAACTAAAGATAGATAATTGAGAAACTAAGAATTAACTGTAGTGACCTCTTCATTAGAATTGTCAGTGTTTTCACCATCATATAAACTCTCTGATTGCTGAGGACAGTCTTCTTTGTTGTTTGTAGCTGTAGCAGTCACTAGTGATTTCAGTTGTCCAAGGCCTAGCCGTTGAAACAATTGATTGTTCTTCATCATATTCATAGCCCTTATTTTCTCGTAATCAGTTGGCACAGGTTCTATTAATGTAACATAAAGTAAATTAAAGGCATACAATACTGAAACAAAATAAATTAAGAAGGTATTGCCATAAAGAGTAAATTACCTTCGGGTTTCCGTGAGGTCCATGTGGACCTCTTCCCTGGAGCCATCTTTGTCTTCTGACGGAGTGGCCGTGGGGAGGTCACCGGATCAACAACCACCAGATGCAGGGGTGGACCTAGGTATTATATAAAAAATTGTTTAAAGAAGGTATACTAGAGTAATATATATGCAGCCAGACACACATTCACTATTCAGGTTATAACCCCATCATGAACAGAAATGGTGATGTTGAATAGCTAAAATAACATCAAAGCCTGTCTTGTTCAACCATTTCAGCTTGATCATGTAATGGATGGAAAGATAAAATAGATAGCACAAATGTATCCATGCATATGAAAAAGGACCCTACAAAAAATAAGTCATGCTACAATCTAGCGGACCTAGGAATTTTGAAAGTAATCTCAAATGCCTACAGCAGCATCTGGTATATAGGATCAATAATTCGAGGCATGCATGCATAATGTGAAGGTTTATGTTCTACAGATCACAATAGGAAATACCAGTGAGCTCAAGAATCGGATCTAACTTCTTTCCACTTGTCATTACCCAATAAAAAAACATAAATCTCAACAGATGATTAGATCAGATGAATCCAAAGTTCAAAAGCGATTGCTAGATAAAATATGAAACCATTTGGTACTAATCCATACGACACTAGCAATAAAACATGTGAGAGGGCAAAGAATTCTGATTACACAGTACTCAGCCGGAGGCGGCAGGCGCTGGCCACCGAGGTCCAGAGAGACAGGGTAGCGGGGTCCTGGAGTCCACGGCGTCTAGACGGCGTGGCGTCCTACACGCTGGGCATCACGGAGGGGGGTGCGATAGCTGGCGCTAGCGGCTGTATCTAGGGTTCCCCGATTACTTGAAGGCTGGAAAAAAGATCGGAGGTAGGATCTTGGTGAGCTGGGAGGAGGGGAAATCGTGGGGAGGTGGGGCCGTGGGGTGGTTGTTGAGAGAAAGTGCAGTAATTACGGGAGAATATAGAAGTGGAGTAGTCTGTTTTTGGTAGGGACTATATTGGTTCAATTTTGATTAAAAAGAATAATATTTATCTGAAAATAGGTACGCCGTCACAAGAAAATATTTAAAAAAAACTAATACATGCGCATATGCAAAAAGAAAAATGTGCAAGCAATCCTCTGGAACACTTTTGATTATGTAGAAAGAAGAGCATTCGCTTGTCGTCTATAAAGAAAAATGTCCTATATTGCATAGAATAAAAAATATTTCATTTTTGTTCTTAAATAAAGACAGTATTTGCTTGTTTCTGAGGTAAACTAAAAATTTATCATCTCGACAAAAAGATGTTGTAAACCCCATTCGTATTTTATATTAGATGTTATAAGCATCGCCTCATTAAAAAATAGGTAATAATTTTCTAAGGTTCTAAACAAATTTATAATAATATTAATTAAAATGATGTGTTTCTGAAGGGCAGTTCAGTCTGTGAAATGATTGTGCGAAGAATTGGCCCTGTCGGCGGGCGTAAGTGTGCCCATGAGCCCATCGACTACGGTGCCCTGCATGGCTCCGACCACCATGACCACGACAGCCTCGATGTGGGCGGGCTGTTTTGCTAGACACGTCTACACGTCGGCCTCCGACGACCTATTATGGTAATCGGAGAGAACAATAATACACGCGACGAAGCAGATGACATTGATGAAGCGCTCATAGATCAAGGGACACTGAGTACCCGCCGTCGTGGTCGCTGTGGACTACTCTCTTTTTCCCCCTTCCACCACAACGGACATGACGATTCTTGCTTTTTTCTACTTTTATTATGGCGCGATGCTTCGATTTCCGCATGGAAGTTTCTCATGGCCTTGCGAGGATTGTGCTGTGTGGGGTTCTACGGTTTGTTCAGCAGCGGTTTAATATATAGGAATTTGTACTACAATAAATCATTAACTATATACTGATACTACGAAATGTGGGCTATTTTTCATTCTTCAATGTGATAAATGATACAAAACGTATTTTTCATTCTTGTATGAAGATCTAAATAATGTTTGTGTAGCTAAATATCTAAATAAAATTTTTATAGTTTTGTATAACAAACCCGAAAATATTAACCAAATGTATGTGTTATGTAGTACTCACCACATCACTTGTAAGTCAAAGTATGCAACACCATGACTCAAGGTGATGTGGCGATCCGATGTGACATGGACTAAACTCTAGTCACTCGTTAGTTAAGTGGAGACTCATTGTATGTCTACAACATGACCATTTCTCTCATGGTGGATGAAAATGGACATGGTAAAACTCAGTTAAGATGTATTGTTTTAAACATGGTAAAGTATGCAACACCATGATTCAAGGTGGTTGTTGGGGACTTGTTCTCAAATGCTATAAGAACAAGGCAACACAGAAAATGTTAATCGGTTAAGTCCTTCGTCCTTCGAAGCATTATTCCCCTTAGGATATAATGGTTTCCGGACGAAGGTTATGAAGGGCGTACCTTCATAAATACATTATATAGCAACGAAGAATGAATTGTAGAGAATATAAAAGATAACATAGATAATTATATATTATTATTATATATAAACAGAAATAACATTGAATTACAGATGTACCTTCAACTTGAAGGAGATGAAAGTACGAGCGTGACGCAAAAGTGAATGCCCAGTCAGCGTGAGCAATACGGGGATACTGTTCACCTATTTATAGGCGTGGGACACAGCCCATACAAAATTACATTCATGCCCTTTACAATTGATAATAATTCTATAGTAATCTATCAGGGTCCGAATAGCCTTTTCATCTTTAAGTCGGTTTCACTTTCTGCTGCCACGCCGAAGCTTTCCTGCTCACACCTTCGGCGCTGCATAAACCTTCGTATCACTCTGATCTGCTGTGATGCCGACTTGAGTCCGAAGATACCTGTTCACACATTATACTCTAGAAATACTATTAAATCCTGTTTTTGAGGACCTTCGGAGCCGAAGGCCCCCAACAGTAGCCCCTCGCAATATTAATTAAAATAATAAATTTAGATTGCGACATGGACGAAGGCTTTACGCCGAAGGTCCGAAAAAACACCTTCCCTTTGCTAGAATAGCAACATTCACTGACAAGCGGGGTCTTTCAATTTCCAACGCACTAGGCGTATAAATACAGTCATACCGCAAACTCATTTGGCACGCTCTCTGGCTATCTGCTCCTGCTCACTCAATTTTTAGCTCTTGTGCACTAAGATTTGTTAAGCTTTTAGTTTTGAAGCTTCGGCTTTGAAAATAGTTTTTTAGTGTCTCCGAAGATGTCTGAAGATAAGAAGGCTGCTGCTGAGATGAAGCTGAGCCTCGACGAAGAGAAAAACTTGGGGTTTCTTATAGCGATGTCAAAGACCAATACAGAAAAAATCACCAAGGAGATTTTGGAAGTTTTGTCTGAAGATACTGGTGACAGTGACAGTTATGATGTGGACAGTGGTGGTGAAGACTCCGAAGATCGTCCCTGCCGACCAAGCCATTCAGTTTATGGTAAATCAACTATCAAAGAGAATCATCTGGTCAACATGAGAGGAAGGTATTTCCGGGATTTGTCCATTGTGAGGGCCGACGAAGGGGAAAAAACTTGTCCACACCCTGAAGAGAATGAAGTCGTAGTGTACCGAAGCTTTTTGAAAGCTGGTCTGTGATTTCCCTTGAGCAGCTTCGTCGTGGAGGTGCTCAAAATCTTCGAAGTCTATCTTCATCAACTTACCCCCGAGGCAATCATAAGGCTGAATATCTTCGTGTGGGCCGTGAGAAGCCAAGGTCTGAAGCCTGATGCAAAAAGCTTCTGCAATATACACGAATTATCATACGAAACAAAACCTTGGGGTAAGGAACAGTATCACAATAATTTTGGCTGCTACAGCTTCGTTTCTCGGTCCGGGTCAAGCTGTCCCGTGCCAACTTTTCGGAAGAGATGGCCCGTAGACTGGATGACAGAATGGTTTTATGTGAAGAATGACCTGTCAGCACGAGAAGATATCAAGGGTGTAATTATGCGCCCTATTTGGCAAAGCTTCGGCCTTCGGAGGCCGAAGGTTGAAATGAATGAAGCTGCCGAGAAATGCCAAAGAGCCTTCGGCGTTATCTGTGCTTTTATTGGAACTAGAGATTTAGTACAAGAGCATATTGCCTTCAGGGTATGGCCGCTCGCGGAGAAATGGGAAATGCCGCAGGAAACCATAAAGGAGGCCGACGAAGGTGGACTTATCAGGCTAAAGTACACTTTTAAGTTTGGAGATAAATTCGTTGAGCCAGATGATGACTGGTTAAAAAGTATTGAAAATTTAAGTGATGAACTGCTTGGGGCTTATTCGAAGGCCGAAGATACTGCAATGTCAGCAGCCTTCGGAGGCCGAAAAAAGAAGAGGCTGAATCGGGTATTTGATGCAATCAGGTTTGTCTACCCTGACTATTGCTATCCCATTCGAAGGCAGAAGAGAAAAAACACAACCTCTGCAAAAGAAGAAGCTACAACTGCTCCTAGCGAGCCAGAACCGAAAAGAAAGAAGATAAAGGTCCTCACACACCGGCCGCGCTATATTGAACCAGCTTCGGTGCCTGAGTTTACCGGAGAAACTTCTTCGGCCACCGAGGCTAAAAAGCCAACCAAACCAACCTTGCTACCAGAAGTTGCAGAAATGGCCGAAGCGCCAACGAGGATAGAATTGGAAGAACCGAAGATTTTGCTACCAAAAACCGAAGAAATGGCCGAAGCGCTATCCACAGAAAAAATGGATAAAGTGAAAAAACCAACTGAAGAAAAAACATCTGAAGTTGTGAGTCCTGCAGCAAATGTTGAGACAGTAAAAAAATCAAAAAGTGCCAGTAGTGACTCCGAAAAGAAAGAGAATGGCTAATGTGCTAGATGTACTGGAAACAATCAAATCTTCAAGCACACCTCCGAAGAAGGCTGCTGCCATTCCTGAAACAACAACTGAAATTTCTGATACTAAAGCTCCAGAGCAAGAAACTGAAGCCGAAGCTGGGTCCTCAGAGCCCACGAATATAAAATCCTTGGAAACTGAGGAAGAAAAAATAACAAAGCCAGCTTTTTCTGAAGAAATCAGCGTCATTGCCCCCGAAGCATCCTCCAAAGTTCGTGATTATATTATTCGTCATGCTTCGGGGAAAAAACTATCAGAAAAAGAAGAGCAAGAGGCCCAGCGCTACGCCCAAAAACTGAAGTATCCAAAGGGGGCATTAATATTCAATGGCAGTGGAGAAGAAGACTTTTTGTATTGTCTCCCTGACAGCAAGGAGATTTCTGTCTGTCGGGAGATGAGCAAGAGCTTCGGATTCCCAACTTTAGAAGACGGGCTCTCGGTGCTGTCAAAGAACGATCTGGCCGACAGCCTGGCCTACAATAGCTTAAAGGTACGACAAATGAGATCCTTGTATTTTTGTTGAGACCAAAATTTTTCGTTTGTTTAAATCTATTGACTCACACATATTTCTCTTTGCAGGGCCTGATACTTAGCAATGCCCTCAGGGCACAGAAGGATACTGAAGACGAAGGGTGCGCTATAGCCCTGAGCAACCTTCGTTCCGAAGTAATCGAACTGAGGAACGAAGGTCTCGAAAAAGATAAAATATTACACTCATTGATAAACAAAATAAAGGAAGACGAAGCTGCTTTTAAAGGTCAAGCTGAAGCTCAGAAACGCGAAATTGAAGATCTTCGGAAACGACTGGCCAGAGCCAAGGAAGAACGCATACTTGAGGAAACAAAGCGAGAACTCAGCGACCAATGGGCAGATCACTTAGAAGGAACTGTTGAAGAGCTTCGTTCGTCCAAGAAGAGATGCTATAACAAATCTATAGAGTGTGTTAAGAAGTTAAAAGCTAGCTTCGCCAAAGTCGGCGCATTCTCAAGCGAAGAGAACTTTACAAGAGGCAATCCCGAGGGTCCCATCGAATGGATCAACCACGAAGCTGAGGCCTTCGAGGAAATTTTAAATAGCCGTGGAGATATATGTGCTTTCTCGGGTGCCAGAGGGATTGCCACAATTTTAGAGAAAAAGGGCTGCGAACACGTAAAGATTCTAGCGCAATCCGAAGATGCTCTATTCTTCGAAGATGCAAGGGATCCCTCGGCCGAAGCTAGCATGGCAGGTGGAAAATTTTTCACCGATATCTGGGATAATGGTGGCCGAGAGATGGCCCGAGAAATCATTCGAAAAAGTGAAAAGGGCATCCACGACGCTAGAGAAGTAGCTGAGACTGCTGAGAAGAGCGCAGAGCCCGAAGGGCAATTAGGTATTAACTAATAGTTTTTATTGTGTTGTAATTTTTGGTTTTAAGCTTCGTTTGCCATTTGTAATAGCAACGGAGCCGTATCCTGTCCTACTTCAGATCCTGCCAAAGCGTCTCCGGGCCCTCAACCGAAAGGAGACGACGAAATTAAAAAGATGGCTGAAGCCATTATGGACGAAGTCGTCAATCGGCTCCTGAATGAGGCTGCAGAAGTTGTTCTGAGAGAAGATTAAATACTATTGTAAATTAAACTTCTGAAATGTAATATGTGTGACATCTTGTAGCCCTGAATGTAATATACCTGCTTTTATCATTTAATTCTTTACGATGCATGAAATTTTACATATGTACCGTTTTTGAGTCTTTGACGAAAAAAACACCTTCCCTTCTTTTCATGCTTCGTGAAGAATGATTTCCATTTGTCACAACAATATTCGAGGTGCTCTGATGAATAATATCCAAGCTTCGTGAAAACGTTCTCCGAAGCTACTTAGCATGATTTTCCCCTTTCAAAACATTCTTCCGAAGATCGATGTCATGTTCCCTTCTTGTGCCATATGCAACATGATGTATGATGCTTATGCTATGTGAAATGATGCGATGATGTTATGCTGTGTAAGATGGTGTTTATTCTGAAGATGCACATATTCCTGCGACAAAACACATAATTTTTTTGAATCAGCATTATCTTTTTACTATAAGCCTCCCTTAGGAGCTTCTTCGCCTTTTACTTCTGCGGAATCAGCGTTTATTTTTCACTGTAAGCCTCCCTTAGGAGCTTCTTCGCCTTTTACTTTCAGCGGTATTCGCGTTGACTTTTCGCGCTTCGCCTTTTACTTAGGCGGTATCAGCGTTGACTTTTCGCTGTATGCTCTGCATTCCCTTTGGAACGACTTTGGAGCAGAAAACTTACACTGTGCTCCCTTTGGAACGACTTTTTGTGACTTCGGCAAACTTACTCTGCGTTCCTTAGAACGACTTTTTTGTTGCTTCGAAGAATTTTCGATAGTGTGAAGATCCTCTTTGTTATCACAAGTCTTTAAACTTCAACAATTCAAGCCTGTGAAGAAAATATATTTTCCTTGTGGGAATCAACAAAACTATTTACATGAAACCTAAACGATGTCCTTTATTACAGAAAATAAAACTGAATAAAAAAGATTGCTATTAAGGTAGGATATTTGTCAATAGATGTGCTTTGACTCTGGCACAGTGCTGTTAATTGTACGAGCTTCGGACTGCTCTCTGAAGTCCCTTTGGTGTGGAGCATACTGGCTCCCTTCTGGCTGCTGGCCTTGTTGCAGCGGAGGTGGAGGCGGAGGCTGTTGCTAGGAAGCTTGAGGTTGACTCGCCGAAGCAACAAAAACTGCAGGGTGGTTGCCCACATATTCTGGGATGTAGGGCGAATGATACGAAGCTGTATGCATGTCCTGCTTCGGCTGAGCTTGCTGTGCTGCAGCTTCAGCTATTTCCTTTTGCTTCTGGATGGTAACATGGCACATCCTGGTGGTATGGCCTTTGTTCTCACCGCAAAACAAGCAAAAGATTCTTCTTGGTTGATCTCCAAATCTTCCGCCGAAGCCCCTGGCGCCTCTGCCTCTTGGAGCTGGTGGTCGGAAGGAGCCTTGCTGTTGCCCCGAAGCCTGTGAGGAATACTGTGGCCTTTGCTGTTGGCTCCCTCGATCATCATTTTGGGTAGAGTTATGAATTGATCTAACGTGCCTCGGATAGAACCTTCCTCCGAAGCCCCTGGTCATTTCAGAAAACCTGAAAGCCTCCTCCTTTCTTTGGTGAAAATCATTATCGGCCCGAATGTACTCGTCCATCTTCTGGAGCAGCTTCTCCAAAGTTTGAGGAGGCTTCCTAGCGAAGTACTGAGCTGACGGTCCTGGCCGAAGCCCCTTGATCATGGCCTCAATGACAATTTCATTGGGTACCGTTGGTGCCTGTGCCCTCAAACGCAAGAACCTCCGGACATACGCCTGAAGGTATTCTTCGTGATCTTGGGTGCACTGGAACAGAGCTTGAGCAGTAACCGGCTTCGTCTGAAACCCTTGGAAGCTAGTTAACAACAAGTCCTTCAGCTTCTGCCATGAAGTGATCGTTCCTGGTCGAAGGGAGGAATACCAGGTTTGAGCAACACTCCTGACAGCCATAACAAAAGATTTGGCCATGACTGCAGCATTGCCACCATACGAAGATACCGTTGCTTCGTAGCTCATCAAAAACTGCTTCGGGTCTGAGTGGCCATCGAATACGGGAAGCTGGGGCGGCTTGTAGGACGGAGGCCAAAGTGTAGCCTGTAGCTCAGCGGACAGAAGAGAGGCATCATCAAAAACAAAATTCCCGTGATGGAAATTGTCATACCAGTCATCTTCGTTGGGAAAACCCTCCTGATGAAGGTCTTGGTGGTGAGGCCTTCGGTGTTGCTCATCCTGGGCAAGATGACGAACTTCTTCAGAGGCTTCGTCTATCTGCCTCTGCAGTTCAGCTAGCCTGGCCATCTTTTCTTTCTTCTTCTGCACTTGTTGATGAAGCATCTCCATATCTCTGATTTCTTGATCTATCTCGTCCTCTGGTGGTGTCGGGCTAACAGCCTTTCTTTTCTGGCTTCGGGCCTCCCGAAGAGAGACTGTTTCCTGATTGTGGTCCAGCGGTTTCAGAGCTGCAGCCCCAGTCGCTGAAGCTTTCTTCGGCGCCATAACGAAGGTTTATGATCGCCGAAGGTGTTCAAAAAACTCAAAGAGTGGAAGTGAGTTCACCGGAGGTGGGCGCCAATGTTGGGGACTTGTTCTCAAATGCTATAAGAACAAGGCAACACAGAAAATGTTAATCGGTTAAGTCCTTCGTCCTTCGAAGCATTATTCCCCTTAGGATATAATGGTTTCCGGACGAAGGTTATGAAGGGCGTACCTTCATAAATACATTATATAGCAACGAAGAATGAATTGTAGAGAATATAAAAGATAACATAGATAATTATATATTATTATTATATATAAACGGAAATAACATTGAATTACAGATGTACCTTCAACTTGAAGGAGATGAAAGTACGAGCGTGACGCAAAAGTGAATGCCCAGTCAGCGTGAGCAGTACGGGGATACTGTTCACCTATTTATAGGCGTGGGACATAGCCCATACAAAATTACATTCATGCCCTTTACAATTGATAATAATTCTATAGTAATCTAGCAGGGTCCGAATAGCCTTTTCATCTTTAAGTCGGTTTCACTTTCTGCTGCCACGCCGAAGCTTTCCTGCTCACACCTTTGGCGCTGCATAAACCTTCGTATCACTCTGATCTGCTGTGATGCCGACTTGAGTCCGAAGATACCTGTTCGCACATTATACTCCAGAAATACTATTAAATCCTGTTTTTGAGGACCTTCGGAGCCGAAGGCCCCCAACAGTGGTAGATGAGGCGATCCGAAGTAATATGAACTAAACTTTAGTCTCTGGAACCAAACACCCCTTAATTAAGGGGATGTTTGGGATGACTCTAGGATCCAGCTCCAGTGTGGAGCTGTAATAAACTTAAATAGTTGTATATTTTCTAGGTCCACGATTTTCTGGAGCACCTGATAGTCTGCTCCACCAAATTTCTTAGAGTTGGAGCTATACCAAACAGGGCCTAAGTAGAGACTCATCGTACGCCTACACCATAACCATTGTTTGTTAAAATTTCTTTGTTAAAATTTCTTTGTTAAAATTTCTTTGTTAAAATTTCTGGAGCACCTGATAGTCTGCTCCACCAAATTTCTTTGTTAAAATTTTCTAGGTTGTTATACAAAACTATAAAAAAATATTTAGATCTTCAACTACACAAACATTGTTTAGATCTTCATACAAAAAGCATAAAAAATTGTCACTGCAAAAAAATGTTTTTTGTAAAAAAAGAGCACCTAGGATCGAACTTGTTACCATAAGGATTAATAAGAAGCCTATAACCATTGCGACAAGTTATTGATTCTGAGTAAGGTTTGGATTGTAATAGTATGATACTTTCATTTCGTCGCTCGGTTCCAGTCAATACAAACTAGCAGCTGGCTCACATTTCTTAGTCGTCGTATGCATTCCAGATCAATCTGTCTCCCCCACCTGTCTCCCCCACCCGTGCGCCATGGACATGGAGCTCACCCGAAGGCAAATCAATCCGCTCAACGGTGTCCCCTAACAAAGGCCACGACCTCCATTGCTGAGACTTCAATCCCATGGATCTATCTCTTCCACGACAGCTCGACCAAGTCTAGGGCACCCACAATGACGTCAGCAAGTCACGGGGCCACCACGGCAGCGCGACCAGGGCTGGAGGCTCCTGCGTCTGCACGACCAAGGATAATCCCCTACTTGCTGAGGAGGTATGCAACATTTCCTCAACTCTTTTTTGTCACTTATGAATAGGTTGTCCTGAAGCCCCCATTGTGAACATAGACATATCTCTTAAACATGATGCTCTAACTATTATGTTATAATATTATGTGAACCAGCTTACATAGACATGCTCAAATGTAACTAATGTATTAAGGGAACAACTACACATGAAACTCTGAATTTATATCCTGTTATCTGAAATGCTTAAATGTCCTTAGCATGCCAACCATCATCCACCTTTCATGCTCATTGATTTGAACGTCAATCTCCTTGAGTCCCATTTGTCTTGAAAAATCGAAGATTTAGAGGATTAAATCAAACTAAAATTGAATGGCGTCATACCATAATTCATAAGGTAAAAATCCAAAGTATAGTAAAATTAGATGTATTCATACCTGGATATTATATGGGATAGGAAAACACTCATCTAGTCGTCATCGCTATCATCATCATCAACATTTAGGGTATTGCTCTCGTCATTATCACTAGCATATTGCAATCCTATTTCATCTTCTTCATCTTCGAAATAATCTTGCTTCTGTTCCATTTCCCTTTGTCTATGTAGATGTTCAACTACACTTGCATCTATAATATCAACATTTTGTACCCTAGGTGTATCATTGTTCACATTCACTTCCGTATGCTGAATATTACAAGCTACACACTCATCATCTTGGTAAGAAAGCGACACACCATTGGGTATTTCATCACTACAAGTTTCATCAACATTCCAAAGATGCCTATGCGCAAATTTTTGAACTACCCTCCAGCTACCCCCATATCTGGTGTCTTGCAAATAAAAAACCATTGTTGCCTGTGGGGCAAGAATGAAAGGATCATTTTTGTACCAACATATGGAATGGTTGATGCTTTTGAATAATCCATCATCTTTTATTCTTCCCTTCTTGCTTTCTGTGTCGAACCAATCACATCGAAAAATAACCACTGACCGATGTCCGCTCTTGTCTGCATTATATTGCAACTGAATTATTTCTCTCAAGGAACCATAAAATTCAATATCTTCACTGTTATGTGTGCCTTCTGCCATTACACCGCTATTTTGTGTCCTCCTATTTTTCTCACGATCGATAGTGTGGTATCGAACACCATCAACAATACATGCTGAATAAACTCTTATTCGCATATCAGGTTCACATGACAAAGCGAATAGATCAGAACATAGATCTTCTCCTTGCGCATGCCAAAGTGTTCCAATCTGTACATATCAAATTTGTATACAATGAGAAAAACTTCAAGTAATAAAGGATTACAATGAAATATAAAACATGTGCTCACATGGTTTTTAAACCAGGAAGAAAATTGTTTTTCTACTTGTTTTTCAACATCAGGAAATCCTTCCTCATTCTGTAACTCCTTTCTGTATAGACTGTAAAATATATTTAAATCATCATTTAGCATGCAATGAATACTAAAATAACAAGAGCAAGCAAGAGGAATAGTGGGAATACATACTCCATATATGGATGAACCTCTACACAGTTGTTAAGCACATACCAAACCATCTTATCATAATCCTTATCTAAATATGTAATCCTTGGGGGCTCCAAGTAATTGTACTCCATGTTGGAAAACAGATATATCACCCTTACTCATATCAACATGCTCTCTATTCCTTCCCTCACAATTGTGTCTTGTTTCAAGATCATCAAAATACCTTGAAGATGCATGTAAACATTCATTTGCAACATATGCTTCTGCAATTGAACCCTCAGGTCGTGCCATATTTCTCACAGAATGTTTCAAAGTGTATAACCTCCTTTCTACGGGGTACATCCAACCATATTGGACTGGTCCTCTAAGTATTGCCTCATCAGGTAAATGTATCGACAAGTGGAGCATAACATCAAACAATGAGGGGGGAATATTTTCTCAAGCTTGCATAGGACAATTGGTATATTCTCTTTCATTTGGTGCAGAACATCTAATTTAAGGGTCCTAGCGCATAGTTGCTGGAAGAAGTTACCTAGTTCAGCAATTGCTACATATATTTCATTGTTCATTATTCCTCGGAGAGCAGCTGGTAAAATCCGTTGAAGTATGATATGGCAGTCATGAGTTTTCAAGCCTTGGAGGTTGCATCCATCAGCAGTGATGCATGATGCTAAGTTAGAAGCATAACCATCTGGAAACTTTACACTTCTCAAAAAATCAAAAAATGCTACCTTTTGATTTTTATCCATTGTATAGGGGGCATGAGGAACCACATAGGAACCTCCATCATGCTTCAAGTGTAAATCTTTTCTTATGCACATGTCTTCAAAATCAAGCCTTGCATTAATATTGTCCTTTGACTTTCCTGGAAGAGCAAGAAATGTACCAAGCAAAGACTCACATATATTTTTTTCAATGTGCATTACATCAAGGTTATGACGCAGCTTCAAATCTGTCCAATATGGCAAATCCCACAGGCATGATCGTTTCTTCCAACATTGACCATCATTTGCATCTCGCTTCCTCTTATTGTTGTTTGGATGTTTCCCTGGTTTAACTTCCTTTACCCTTTCCAATTGCTGCATCAACTCATTGGTACTAAATTGATGCGGCTTCTCACGTTTCTCAATTTGGCCATCATAATCCTTCTTTTTCCTCCATGGATGGTCATGTGGAAGCCAACGTCGATGACCTATATAACATATTTTATTTCTTATTCTTTTAGAGCAAGGATCTTTGTCACAATGTACACAAGCATAATATCCTCTTGTAACTCTACCAGACAAAGTGCTCAAACCGGGATAGTCATGAATACACCAGAGTACAGCAGCATGTAGATCAAAATCCCTTCTACTCAATGCATCAAAAGTAGAAACACCCAACCAAAGTTGTTGTAACTCATCAACTAGTGGTTGTAGAAATACATCAAAATCTTTTCCCGGACATTCCCGACCAGGGATGAGTAGACACATCATGAAGTTCCATTGCTCCATACATACCCACGAGGAAAGTTATAAGGGATAGCAAAAACTGGCCACATACTGTAAGAGGAGCTCATTTTGCCAAAGGGATTAAAACCGTCCGTGGCAAGCCCAAGCCTTATATTTCTAGGATCTTCTCCAAACCAATTATGTTTTATATCAAAGTCTTTCCATGCCTGACCATCAGCTGGATGGCTAAGCTCATTTTCCACTTCTTTCCTCTTTAACTTGTGCCATTGTGCATCCTCAGAGTTTTTTTCTGAAGCAAACATCCTCTTCAATCTAGGAATCAAATGAAAATGCCGCAACACCTTCTGAGGACTCTTATTTCTTTGTTCACCATCTTTCCATCTTGATGAACCACACACTGGGCACTCATTATTTTTTGCATAATCCTTTCGAAACAAAACACAATTGTTAGGACACACATGGATTGATTCATATCCAAGTCCCAATGCTTTAATAAGTTTCTTAGCTTCCTTATAAGATGTTGGTACAGAACAATGTGGGAAAGCCAATGACTACAACTTTAGAATAGTAGAGAAGGCAACATTACTGATCCGGTAACGAGATTTGATATGAAGTAACTTCACTACAAAAGAAAATCTTGTGTATGATGCGCCTGGGTGAAGTTCTTGCGTCATCTCATCCAATACATCTGCAAACATAGAATTTTGTGCACCTCCCTCTTCAGCTCTGAAAAAATCTTGTACCATATCAGGCAATCTATCTTCAAGGTTTTCAGGCTCATTCATACGAACATCCTCATTCATACTATAATGTTCATGTAGATGGCCGGCTTGTTCACTAAGTTCAGCATCCAATTGTTCTTCCCTATGATGTATCCACGTAGTGTATGTGCTCGCCATTCCATGAATATATAAATGATCCTGTATCTGTGACTTAGGTTTGGCAAGCCGATTCAAACACTTTCTACAAGGACATAGTACCTCCTCACTATCATCAAATCGCTCTGAAATTAACTTCATAAAACCCTTCACTCCTGCGATATATTGCTTGCTAAAAAGCCTACTGTTGATCCAAGATTTATCCATCTACAAACACAAAAAATTTAAAACACATGTGTCAGATGTATCTTGTTCATCAATTGTGCAAAAAATATTTTTTCAACACTTGGGCTACTCATATTTGTGTTTCATGGAATCATGTTTATAAGTGCTATTACTCTCTAAAATTGTATTTTAACCTTTTTTATTTCTTAATTATACAAGAGCAGATCCTTTGCATGCCAAATCAGGGAGGTGAACCTTATATGGTGGCGAGGAGGGAGATGACCCTGCTGTGTCGGCTCTGAGGACAGCGACCCTGCTGCGTCGGCTTCGAGGGCGCCGACCTGCTGTGTCGGCTCTGAGGGCCGCGACCCTGCTGCGTCAGCTAGGATGGCGGCAAAGAGGGAGACGAGAGGAGGGAGACTGACGACGTGGCGAGGTGGGATCGGAGTCCGGCGGCGTGGCTTCGTGTCTCCTGTACGAACAATGATGAAGAAAAGAACAAGCAGATGAAAATTGAGAACCAATGGTAGTACACCCACTTTAGGAGAGAAAAAAGAAATAATAAAAAACAGGTTAGAATACTACTCCTAAAGTGGTACTCTATACATTATTCTTCTATGTGTTCAGGAGACTTCGGAGTGAATAATTATTCTTCTGTGCTGGCGCAGGATTCTTCCTGGCGGCGCTAGGAAAACAGCAACGACGCTGGCGCAGGATTGTTCCTGGCGGCGCTGGGAAAACAACACTGGATACTGGCACAGGATTGTTGATAGCAGCACTGGATACTGGCGGCGCAGGACGTGCCTGGTTTCTAGCGGCGCAGGATTGTTTAGGCTTTTTCTTTTTTCTTTTTTGCCAAGTCAATGTATTTTACGTATGCTGTTGGAGTTGCTATAAGATGTGATGTTTTTTTTCCTAGGTTTTCCTTATTCTATATTTAACACGTTGCTCGCACAATCTTAACAAAAATAAGCAAAAAGGCTGGCTAGCAATATTAACCAAAAAACTAAAAAGATGGTCCAAATGAGCCAGGAAATCAACGAGCTCAACCAAGTTAACGGGAGCCCAATAGACAACCTATCTTATCGTACAAACAAATATACACATGTAGTGTACAGAAGCTTGAAGTGGTAAGCGATCTTGAGTTTTTAACCTGAACAACACTTCCTTGAGCAGCCGATGTGGTGCTAAACCGCGCGGTAACGAGCAGCCAACCATGAATTGGGCCAGCGAGAGGGTGAGGGAATTGAGCCTGCAGACAATCAGTGGCCTAATAGCACTTAGATGACTAACTTCAATACCATATCATAAGTTCAACTCTATTGCAGTGGTTTGGATCATTTTCTATATTTGAAATGTCCCAAGTTCGAACCTTGTCCAGGCGATTTTTTAAAGTATTTTTGTTTTTTAAAGTATTTTTTGAAACAGAGCACGAATACATGCGTCCAATTATGCACATAATAAATACTTGCGCATGTAAAAATAGATTTTACATTATTATTTGTATTAAAATAATAAAAGTTATGACGAGACATGATATGACACACTATATCGTCACGGTTATGGCATAAAAGGGTGTTGTGACGATTCACTCTTATGACAATTCAATATTGTCATTAAATACCGTCATAAAGATCCGATTCTTCCAAATTATGACGACTTTAATGACGAAGAATTTTTTTGCGTCACTATGTTGGGTTAGCTCTTAGAAAACGTCATAAACAGAACTAATTTGTGACAAATGTGTGTGGTGTCATTGTATATTCGTCATAGAAGGCATAAAAGGTTGTAGTGGGACATCGGTCAGTGGTTATTTTTCGATGTGATTGGTTCGACACAGAAAGCAAGAAGGGAAGAATAAAAGATGATGGATTATTCAAAAGCATCAACCATTCCATATGTTGGTACAAAAATGATCCTTTCATTCTTGCCCCACAGGCAACAATGGTTTTTTATTTGCAAGACACCAGATATGGGGGTAGCTGGAGGGTAGTTCAAAAATTTGCGCATAGGCATCTTTGGAATGTTGATGAAACTTGTAGTGATGAAATACCCAATGGTGTGTCGCTTTCTTACCAAGATGATGAGTGTGTAGCTTGTAATATTCAGCATACGGAAGTGAATGTGAACAATGATACACCTAGGGTACAAAATGTTGATATTATAGATGCAAGTGTAGTTGAACATCTACATAGACAAAGGGAAATGGAACAGAAGCAAGATTATTTCGAAGATGAAGAAGATGAAATAGGATTGCAATATGCTAGTGATAATGACGAGAGCAATACCCTAAATGTTGATGATGATGATAGCGATGACGACTAGATGAGTGTTTTCCTATCCCATATAATATCCAGGTATGAATACATCTAATTTTACTATACTTTGGATTTTTACCTTATGAATTATGGTATGACGCCATTCAATTTTAGTTTGATTTAATCCTCTAAATCTTCGATTTTTCAAGACAAATGGGACTCAAGGAGATTGACGTTCAAATCAATGAGCATGAAAGGTGGATGATGGTTGGCATGCTAAGGACATTTAAGCATTTCAGATAACAGGATATAAATTCAGAGTTTCATGTGTAGTTGTTCCCTTAATACATTAGTTACATTTGAGCATGTCTATGTAAGCTGGTTCACATAATATTATAACATAATAGTTAGAGCATCATGTTTAAGAGATATGTCTATGTTCACAATGGGGGCTTCAGGACAACCTATTCATAAGTGACAAAAAAGAGTTGAGGAAATGTTGCATACCTCCTCAGCAAGTAGGGGATTATCCTTGGTCGTGCAGACGCAGGAGCCTCCAGCCCTGGTCGCGCTGCCGTGGTGGCCCCGTGACTTGCTGACGTCATTGTGGGTGCCCTAGACTTGGTCGAGCTGTCGTGGAAGAGATAGATCCATGGGATTGAAGTCTCAGCAATGGAGGTCGTGGCCTTTGTTAGGGGACACCGTTGAGCGGATTGATTTGCCTTCGGGTGAGCTCCATGTCCATGGCGCACGGGTGGGGGAGACAGGTGGGGGAGACAGATTGATCTGGAATGCATACGACGACTAAGAAATGTGAGCCAGCTGCTAGTTTGTATTGACTGGAACCGAGCGACGAAATGAAAGTATCATACTATTACAATCCAAACCTTACTCAGAATCAATAACTTGTCGCAATGGTTATAGGCTTCTTATTAATCCTTATGGTAACAAGTTCGATCCTAGGTGCTCTTTTTTTACAAAAAACATTTTTTTGCAGTGACAATTTTTTATGCTTTTTGTATGAAGATCTAAACAATGTTTGTGTAGTTGAAGATCTAAATATTTTTTTATAGTTTTGTATAACAACCTAGAAAATTTTAACAAAGAAATTTGGTGGAGCAGACTATCAGGTGCTCCAGAAATTTTAACAAAGAAATTTTAACAAAGAAATTTTAACAAAGAAATTTTAACAAACAATGGTTATGGTGTAGGCGTACGATGAGTCTCTACTTAGGCCCTGTTTGGTATAGCTCCAACTCTAAGAAATTTGGTGGAGCAGACTATCAGGTGCTCCAGAAAATCGTGGACCTAGAAAATATACAACTATTTAAGTTTATTACAGCTCCACACTGGAGCTGGATCCTAGAGTCATCCCAAACATCCCCTTAATTAAGGGGTGTTTGGTTCCAGAGACTAAAGTTTAGTTCATATTACTTCGGATCGCCTCATCTACCACTGTTGGGGGCCTTCGGCTCCGAAGGTCCTCAAAAACAGGATTTAATAGTATTTCTGGAGTATAATGTGCGAACAGGTATCTTCGGACTCAAGTCGGCATCACAGCAGATCAGAGTGATACGAAGGTTTATGCAGCGCCGAAGGTGTGAGCAGGAAAGCTTCGGCGTGGCAGCAGAAAGTGAAACCGACTTAAAGATGAAAAGGCTATTCGGACCCTGCTAGATTACTATAGAATTATTATCAATTGTAAAGGGCATGAATGTAATTTTGTATGGGCTATGTCCCACGCCTATAAATAGGTGAACAGTATCCCCGTACTGCTCACGCTGACTGGGCATTCACTTTTGCGTCACGCTCGTACTTTCATCTCCTTCAAGTTGAAGGTACATCTGTAATTCAATGTTATTTCCGTTTATATAATAATAATATATAATTATCTATGTTATCTTTTATATTCTCTACAATTCATTCTTCGTTGCTATATAATGTATTTATGAAGGTACGCCCTTCATAACCTTCGTCCGGAAACCATTATATCCTAAGGGGAATAATGCTTCGAAGGACGAAGGACTTAACCGATTAACATTTTCTGTGTTGCCTTGTTCTTATAGCATTTGAGAACAAGTCCCCAACATTGGCGCCCACCTCCGGTGAACTCACTTCCACTCTTTGAGTTTTTTGAACACCTTCGGCGATCATAAACCTTCGTTATGGCGCCGAAGAAAGCTTCAGCGACTGGGGCTGCAGCTCTGAAACCGCTGGACCACAATCAGGAAACAGTCTCTCTTCGGGAGGCCCGAAGCCAGAAAAGAAAGGCTGTTAGCCCGACACCACCAGAGGACGAGATAGATCAAGAAATCAGAGATATGGAGATGCTTCATCAACAAGTGCAGAAGAAGAAAGAAAAGATGGCCAGGCTAGCTGAACTGCAGAGGCAGATAGACGAAGCCTCTAAAGAAGTTCGTCATCTTGCCCAGGATGAGCAACACCGAAGGCCTCACCACCAAGACCTTCATCAGGAGGGTTTTCCCAACGAAGATGACTGGTATGACAATTTCCATCACGGGAATTTTGTTTTTGATGATGCCTCTCTTCTGTCCGCTGAGCTGCAGGCTACACTTTGGCCTCCGTCCTACAAGCCGCCCCAGCTTCCCGTATTCGATGGCCACTCAGACCCGAAGCAGTTTTTGATGAGCTACGAAGCAACAGTATCTTCGTATGGTGGCAATGCTGCAGTCATGGCCAAATCTTTTGTTATGGCTGTCAGGAGTGTTGCTCAAACCTGGTATTCCTCCCTTCGACCAGGAACGATCACTTCATGGCAGAAGCTGAAGGACTTGTTGTTAACTAGCTTCCAAGGGTTTCAGACGAAGCCGGTTACTGCTCAAGCTCTGTTCCAGTGCACCCAAGATCACGAAGAATACCTTCAGGCGTATGTCCGGAGGTTCTTGCGTTTGAGGGCACAGGCACCAACGGTACCCAATGAAATTGTCATTGAGGCCATGATCAAGGGGCTTCGGCCAGGACCGTCAGCTCAGTACTTCGCTAGGAAGCCTCCTCAAACTTTGGAGAAGCTGCTCCAGAAGATGGACGAGTACATTCGGGCCGATAATGATTTTCACCAAAGAAAGGAGGAGGCTTTCAGGTTTTCTGAAATGACCAGGGGCTTCGGAGGAAGGTTCTATCCGAGGCACGTTAGATCAATTCATAACTCTACCCAAAATGATGATCGAGGGAGCCAACAGCAAAGGCCACAGTATTCCTCACAGGCTTCGGGGCAACAGCAAGGCTCCTTCCGACCACCAGCTCCAAGAGGCAGAGGCGCCAGGGGCTTCGGCGGAAGATTTGGAGATCAACCAAGAAGAATCTTTTGCTTGTTTTGCGGTGAGAACAAAGGCCATACCACCAGGATGTGCCATGTTACCATCCAGAAGCAAAAGGAAATAGCTGAAGCTGCAGCACAGCAAGCTCAGCCGAAGCAGGACATGCATACAGCTTCGTATCATTCGCCCTACATCCCAGAATATGTGGGCAACCACCCTGCAGTTTTTGTTGCTTCGGCGAGTCAACCTCAAGCTTCCTAGCAACAGCCTCCGCCTCCACCTCCGCTGCAACAAGGCCAGCAGCCAGAAGGGAGCCAGTATGCTCCACACCAAAGGGACTTCAGAGAGCAGTCCGAAGCTCGTACAATTAACAGCACTGTGCCAGAGTCAAAGCACATCTATTGACAAATATCCTACCTTAATAGCAATCTTTTTTATTCAGTTTTATTTTCTGTAATAAAGGACATCGTTTAGGTTTCATGTAAATAGTTTTGTTGATTCCCACAAGGAAAATATATTTTCTTCACAGGCTTGAATTGTTGAAGTTTAAAGACTTGTGATAACAAAGAGGATCTTCACACTATCGAAAATTCTTCGAAGCAACAAAAAAGTCGTTCTAAGGAACGCAGAGTAAGTTTGCCGAAGTCACAAAAAGTCGTTCCAAAGGGAGCACAGTGTAAGTTTTCTGCTCCAAAGTCGTTCCAAAGGGAATGCAGAGCATACAGCGAAAAGTCAACGCTGATACCGCCTAAGTAAAAGGCGAAGCGCGAAAAGTCAACGCGAATACCGCTGAAAGTAAAAGGCGAAGAAGCTCCTAAGGGAGGCTTACAGCGAAAAATAAACGCTGATTCCGCAGAAGTAAAAGGCGAAGAAGCTCCTAAGGGAGGCTTATAGTAAAAAGATAATGCTGATTCAAAAAAATTATGTGTTTTGTCGCAGGAATATGTGCATCTTCAGAATAAACACCATCTTACACAGCATAACATCATCGCATCATTTCACATAGCATAAGCATCATACATCATGTTGCATATGGCACAAGAAGGGAACATGACATCGATCTTCGGAAGAATGTTTTGAAAGGGGAAAATCATGCTAAGTAGCTTCGGAGAACGTTTTCACGAAGCTTGGATATTATTCATCAGAGCACCTCGAATATTGTTGTGACAAATGGAAATCATTCTTCACGAAGCATGAAAAGAAGGGAAGGTGTTTTTTTCGTCAAAGACTCAAAAACGGTACATATGTAAAATTTCATGCATCGTAAAGAATTAAATGATAAAAGCAGGTATATTACATTCAGGGCTACAAGATGTCACACATATTACATTTCAGAAGTTTAATTTACAATAGTATTTAATCTTCTCTCAGAACAACTTCTGCAGCCTCATTCAGGAGCCGATTGACGACTTCGTCCATAATGGCTTCAGCCATCTTTTTAATTTCGTCGTCTCCTTTCGGTTGAGGGCCCGGAGACGCTTTGGCAGGATCTGAAGTAGGACAGGATACGGCTCCGTTGCTATTACAAATGGCAAACGAAGCTTAAAACCAAAAATTACAACACAATAAAAACTATTAGTTAATACCTAATTGCCCATCGGGCTCTGCGCTCTTCTCAGCAGTCTCAGCTACTTCTCTAGCGTCGTGGATGCCCTTTTCACTTTTTCGAATGATTTCTCGGGCCATCTCTCGGCCACCATTATCCCAGATATCGGTGAAAAATTTTCCACCTGCCATGCTAGCTTCGGCCGAGGGATCCCTTGCATCTTCGAAGAATAGAGCATCTTCGGATTGCGCTAGAATCTTTACGTGTTCGCAGCCCTTTTTCTCTAAAATTGTGGCAATCCCTCTGGCACCCGAGAAAGCACATATATCTCCACGGCTATTTAAAATTTCCTCGAAGGCCTCAGCTTCGTGGTTGATCCATTCGATGGGACCCTCGGGATTGCCTCTTGTAAAGTTCTCTTCGCTTGAGAATGCGCCGACTTTGGCGAAGCTAGCTTTTAACTTCTTAACACACTCTATAGATTTGTTATAGCATCTCTTCTTGGACGAACGAAGCTCTTCAACAGTTCCTTCTAAGTGATCTGCCCATTGGTCGCTGAGTTCTCGCTTTGTTTCCTCAAGTATGCGTTCTTCCTTGGCTCTGGCCAGTCGTTTCCGAAGATCTTCAATTTCGCGTTTCTGAGCTTCAGCTTGACCTTTAAAAGCAGCTTCGTCTTCCTTTATTTTGTTTATCAATGAGTGTAATATTTTATCTTTTTCGAGACCTTCGTTCCTCAGTTCGATTACTTCGGAACGAAGGTTGCTCAGGGCTATAGCGCACCCTTCGTCTTCAGTATCCTTCTGTGCCCTGAGGGCATTGCTAAGTATCAGGCCCTGCAAAGAGAAATATGTGTGAGTCAATAGATTTAAACAAACGAAAAATTTTGGTCTCAACAAAAATACAAGGATCTCATTTGTCGTACCTTTAAGCTATTGTAGGCCAGGCTGTCGGCCAGATCGTTCTTTGACAGCACCGAGAGCCCGTCTTCTAAAGTTCAGAATCCGAAGCTCTTGCTCATCTCCCGACAGACAGAAATCTCCTTGCTGTCAGGGAGACAATACAAAAAGTCTTCTTCTCCACTGCCATTGAATATTAATGCCCCCTTTGGATACTTCAGTTTTTGGGCGTAGCGCTGGGCCTCTTGCTCTTCTTTTTCTGATAGTTTTTTCCCCGAAGCATGACGAATAATATAATCACGAACTTTGGAGGATGCTTCGGGGGCAATGACGCTGATTTCTTCAGAAAAAGCTGGCTTTGTTATTTTTTCTTCCTCAGTTTCCAAGGATTTTATATTCGTGGGCTCTGAGGACCCAGCTTCGGCTTCAGTTTCTTGCTCTAGAGCTTTAGTATCAGAAATTTCAGTTGTTGTTTCAGGAATGGCAGCAGCCTTCTTCGGAGGTGTGCTTGAAGATTTGATTGTTTCCAGTACATCTAGCACATTAGCCATTCTCTTTCTTTTCGGAGTCACTACTGGCACTTTTTGATTTTTTTACTGTCTCAATATTTGCTGCAGGACTCACAACTTCAGATGTTTTTTCTTCAGTTGGTTTTTTCACTTTATCCATTTTTTCTGTGGATAGCGCTTCGGCCATTTCTTCGGTTTTTGGTAGCAAAATCTTCGGTTCTTCCAATTCTATCCTCGTTGGCGCTTCGGCCATTTCTGCAACTTCTGGTAGCAAGGTTGGTTTGGTTGGCTTTTTAGCCTCGGTGGCCGAAGAAGTTTCTCCGGTAAACTCAGGCACCGAAGCTGGTTCAATATAGCGCGGCCGGTGTGTGAGGACCTTTATCTTCTTTCTTTTCGGTTCTGGCTCGCTAGGAGCAGTTGTAGCTTCTTCTTTTGCAGAGGTTGTGTTTTTTCTCTTCTGCCTTCGAATGGGATAGCAATAGTCAGGGTAGACAAACCTGATTGCATCAAATACCCGATTCAGCCTCTTCTTTTTTCGGCCTCCGAAGGCTGCTGACATTGCAGTATCTTCGGCCTTCGAATAAGCCCCAAGCAGTTCATCACTTAAATTTTCAATACTTTTTAACCAGTCATCATCTGGCTCAACGAATTTATCTCCAAACTTAAAAGTGTACTTTAGCCTGATAAGTCCACCTTCGTCGGCCTCCTTTATGGTTTCCTGCGGCATTTCCCATTTCTCCGCGAGCGGCCATACCCTGAAGGCAATATGCTCTTGTACTAAATCTCTAGTTCCAATAAAAGCACAGATAACGCCGAAGGCTCTTTGGCATTTCTCGGCAGCTTCATTCATTTCAACCTTCGGCCTCCGAAGGCCGAAGCTTTGCCAAATAGGGCGCATAATTACACCCTTGATATCTTCTCGTGCTGACAGGTCATTCTTCACATAAAACCATTCTGTCATCCAGTCTACGGGCCATCTCTTCCGAAAAGTTGGCACGGGACAGCTTGACCCGGACCGAGAAACGAAGCTGTAGCAGCCAAAATTATTGTGATACTGTTCCTTACCCCAAGGTTTTGTTTCGTATGATAATTCGTGTATATTGCAGAAGCTTTTTGCATCAGGCTTCAGACCTTGGCTTCTCACGGCCCACACGAAGATATTCAGCCTTATGATTGCCTCGGGGGTAAGTTGATGAAGATAGACTTCGAAGATTTTGAGCACCTCCACGACGAAGCTGCTCAAGGGAAATCACAGACCAGCTTTCAAAAAGCTTCGGTACACTACGACTTCATTCTCTTCAGGGTGTGGACAAGTTTTTTCCCCTTCGTCGGCCCTCACAATGGACAAATCCCGGAAATACCTTCCTCTCATGTTGACCAGATGATTCTCTTTGATAGTTGATTTACCATAAACTGAATGGCTTGGTCGGCAGGGACGATCTTCGGAGTCTTCACCACCACTGTCCACATCATAACTGTCACTGTCACCAGTATCTTCAGACAAAACTTCCAAAATCTCCTTGGTGATTTTTTCTGTATTGGTCTTTGACATCGCTATAAGAAACCCCAAGTTTTTCTCTTCGTCGAGGCTCAGCTTCATCTCAGCAGCAGCCTTCTTATCTTCAGACATCTTCGGAGACACTAAAAAACTATTTTCAAAGCCGAAGCTTCAAAACTAAAAGCTTAACAAATCTTAGTGCACAAGAGCTAAAAATTGAGTGAGCAGGAGCAGATAGCCAGAGAGCGTGCCAAATGAGTTTGCGGTATGACTGTATTTATACGCCTAGTGCGTTGGAAATTGAAAGACCCCGCTTGTCAGTGAATGTTGCTATTCTAGCAAAGGGAAGGTGTTTTTTCGGACCTTCGGCGTAAAGCCTTCGTCCATGTCGCAATCTAAATTTATTATTTTAATTAATATTGCGAGGGGCTACTGTTGGGGGCCTTCGGCTCCGAAGGTCCTCAAAAACAGGATTTAATAGTATTTCTAGAGTATAATGTGTGAACAGGTATCTTCGGACTCAAGTCGGCATCACAGCAGATCAGAGTGATACGAAGGTTTATGCAGCGCCGAAGGTGTGAGCAGGAAAGCTTCGGCGTGGCAGCAGAAAGTGAAACCGACTTAAAGATGAAAAGGCTATTCGGACCCTGATAGATTACTATAGAATTATTATCAATTGTAAAGGGCATGAATGTAATTTTGTATGGGCTGTGTCCCACGCCTATAAATAGGTGAACAGTATCCCCGTATTGCTCACGCTGACTGGGCATTCACTTTTGCGTCACGCTCGTACTTTCATCTCCTTCAAGTTGAAGGTACATCTGTAATTCAATGTTATTTCTGTTTATATATAATAATAATATATAATTATCTATGTTATCTTTTATATTCTCTACAATTCATTCTTCGTTGCTATATAATGTATTTATGAAGGTACGCCCTTCATAACCTTCGTCCGGAAACCATTATATCCTAAGGGGAATAATGCTTCGAAGGACGAAGGACTTAACCGATTAACATTTTCTGTGTTGCCTTGTTCTTATAGCATTTGAGAACAAGTCCCCAACAACCACCTTGAATCATGGTGTTGCATACTTTACCATGTTTAAAACAATACATCTTAACTGAGTTTTACCATGTCCATTTTCATCCACCATGAGAGAAATGGTCATGTTGTAGACATACAATGAGTCTCCACTTAACTAACGAGTGACTAGAGTTTAGTCCATGTCACATCGGATCGCCACATCACCTTGAGTCATGGTGTTGCATACTTTGACTTACAAGTGATGTGGTGAGTACTACATAACACATACATTTGGTTAATATTTTCGGGTTTGTTATACAAAACTATAAAAATTTTATTTAGATATTTAGCTACACAAACATTATTTAGATCTTCATACAAGAATGAAAAATACGTTTTGTATCATTTATCACATTGAAGAATGAAAAATAGCCCACATTTCGTAGTATCAGTATATAGTTAATGATTTATTGTAGTACAAATTCCTATATATTAAACCGCTGCTGAACAAACCGTAGAACCCCACACAGCACAATCCTCGCAAGGCCATGAGAAACTTCCATGCGGAAATCGAAGCATCGCGCCATAATAAAAGTAGAAAAAAGCAAGAATCGTCATGTCCGTTGTGGTGGAAGGGGGAAAAAGAGAGTAGTCCACAGCGACCACGACGGCGGGTACTCAGTGTCCCTTGATCTATGAGCGCTTCATCAATGTCATCTGCTTCGTCGCGTGTATTATTGTTCTCTCCGATTACCATAATAGGTCGTCGGAGGCCGACGTGTAGACGTGTCTAGCAAAACAGCCCGCCCACATCGAGGCTGTCGTGGTCATGGTGGTCGGAGCCATGCAGGGCACCGTAGTCGATGGGCTCATGGGCACACTTACGCCCGCCGACAGGGCCAATTCTTCGCACAATCATTTCACAGACTGAACTGCCCTTCAGAAACACATCATTTTAATTAATATTATTATAAATTTGTTTAGAACCTTAGAAAATTATTACCTATTTTTTAATGAGGCGATGCTTATAACATCTAATATAAAATACGAATGGGGTTTACAACATCTTTTTGTCGAGATGATAAATTTTTAGTTTACCTCAGAAACAAGCAAATACTGTCTTTATTTAAGAACAAAAACGAAATATTTTTTATTCTATGCAATATAGGACATTTTTCTTTATAGACGACAAGCGAATGCTCTTCTTTCTACATAATCAAAAGTGTTCCAGAGGATTGCTTGCACATTTTTCTTTTTGCATATGCGCATGTATTAGTTTTTTTTAAATATTTTCTTGTGACGGCGTACCTATTTTCAGATAAATATTATTCTTTTTAATCAAAATTGAACCAATATAGTCCCTACCAAAAACAGACTACTCCACTTCTATATTCTCCCGTAATTACTGCACTTTCTCTCAACAACCACCCCACGGCCCCACCTCCCCACGATTTCCCCTCCTCCCAGCTCACCAAGATCCTACCTCCGATCTTTTTTCCAGCCTTCAAGTAATCGGGGAACCCTAGATACAGCCGCTAGCGCCAGCTATCGCACCCCCCTCCGTGATGCCCAGCGTGTAGGACGCCACGCCGTCTAGACGCCGTGGACTCCAGGACCCCGCTACCCTGTCTCTCTGGACCTCGGTGGCCAGCGCCTGCCGCCTCCGGCTGAGTACTGTGTAATCAGAATTCTTTGCCCTCTCACATGTTTTATTGCTAGTGTCGTATGGATTAGTACCAAATGGTTTCATATTTTATCTAGCAATCGCTTTTGAACTTTGGATTCATCTGATCTAATCATCTGTTGAGATTTATGTTTTTTTATTGGGTAATGACAAGTGGAAAGAAGTTAGATCCGATTCTTGAGCTCACTGGTATTTCCTATTGTGATCTGTAGAACATAAACCTTCACATTATGCATGCATGCCTCGAATTATTGATCCTATATACCAGATGCTGCTGTAGGCATTTGAGATTACTTTCAAAATTCCTAGGTCCGCTAGATTGTAGCATGACTTATTTTTTGTAGGGTCCTTTTTCATATGCATGGATACATTTGTGCTATCTATTTTATCTTTCCATCCATTACATGATCAAGCTGAAATGGTTGAACAAGACAGGCTTTGATGTTATTTTAGCTATTCAACATCACCATTTCTGTTCATGATGGGGTTATAACCTGAATAGTGAATGTGTGTCTGGCTGCATATATATTACTCTAGTATACCTTCTTTAAACAATTTTTTATATAATACCTAGGTCCACCCCTGCATCTGGTGGTTGTTGATCCGGTGACCTCCCCACGGCCACTCCGTCAGAAGACAAAGATGGCTCCAGGGAAGAGGTCCACATGGACCTCACGGAAACCCGAAGGTAATTTACTCTTTATGGCAATACCTTCTTAATTTATTTTGTTTCAGTATTGTATGCCTTTAATTTACTTTATGTTACATTAATAGAACCTGTGCCAACTGATTACGAGAAAATAAGGGCTATGAATATGATGAAGAACAATCAATTGTTTCAACGGCTAGGCCTTGGACAACTGAAATCACTAGTGACTGCTACAGCTACAAACAACAAAGAAGACTGTCCTCAGCAATCAGAGAGTTTATATGATGGTGAAAACACTGACAATTCTAATGAAGAGGTCACTACAGTTAATTCTTAGTTTCTCAATTATCTATCTTTAGTTTTGGGTTCACAATGAATTTGATATGCATATCCTTATTGTATTCTACATATTCAGGAATCCCAATGTCGTAACGATGGTCGTGCCAACATATCCAATGATGGTGATCAGATCTCAACAAAAGTAACAAGAGGAAATAAAAGAATTGTGGCACCTGTGCAGGAGCGAACAATTAGAGTCACTAGGCAAAGAATTGCTGAAATAAACCAAGAAAATAGCCACAACCTGTCTGTTCATAAACAACTCAGTTCATGTCCTGCTACAAACCATGATTCGATCGAAACTCTTGTTGTTCCTACACAACCTAGTGCAAATACCACCATAGACAATAACCCAACACATAACATAGATAATGCTATAGAGCCTAATTCTCTGATACAGGAGGAGAGTGATAACCACAATGCAGTTGAAGGTAACTAAACATTTTAACTATTTAGACATTGAACTATCTTGAGCAAATAACTTTTATGTTTTCCAGCATTAGTTTAGGTAACTAGTATAACTTAAATTTGAACAAAATTACTCATATGTTTTAGTATGATTTATGGCAACTAATTCTTAGTTATATGCAGCATCACACATATCAACAACTTTTTGTGTCCTGACCAGGAACAATAGATATCATACCAAGGAGAAAAAGTATGGGCAAACAACTTGAATCGTTAAGTAGAGGACTAGGAATGAAGATTCCAATCCAAATTACTGAAGGGAGCAAGAGGCCGGAGCCACCCATTCAAGCTGCTAAGTTTGCATCAGAGGGGGGAATCACATTGCGGCAGCACATTCCAATATTTCACCACTGGAAGGAGTACAAGAGGAAAGAGAATGAACCTACAATAAAAAACTATATTGGAAAAGTTAATGTAAGTTACTTTTACTCATTTGTCAAGTTACAGTTCATTGACATTTTCAATTATTGTTGAAATTGTTTCTTCTTTACTAGGCTCAATTCACCATGGACAATGATAGCAAGGCAGTGGAAGATGCTTGTCTAGATATGCTAAAGGTTGGACAACGCCAAATGAGGTATAGACTAAAACAAAAGTATTTCAATGGGATACCTGCTAATCAAGTGAGGACTACATCGCCTATTTCAAGCATGTCTGATGAGGACTGGAGAAAGTTGGTGGAGAAGTGGTCTACCCCAAAACACAAGGTTTTTGCAATAAATCTCCACTGGCTTGCACTGTACTATCTTTATTGCTTGAAGTGAAATCATGGATATCCTTATGAATTTTACCTTTCCTGTTTTCACATTTCGTCCAAAATAATTTATGTCCACATTAAGTGTCTACCTTTTAGATAATGGAACATTGATCTAGCTTTTGCACCATCCTTGGTGAATGCACCCAATAAACAATATGTATAGTTTAGATTCTGCAACATAACTAAAACCATCAAATACAGTAGCACCTAGAGAAAACAAATGGAATAATTAACTAATGTAGACTTTGAAAACTGCTATACTATTTCACACTACTTATTGTACATATTATTTCTAACATGTTGATTTAATGTACATGATAGTTGTATGAAGAATAAACTTAATCGTGAAAAAGTACAGTATCAACAATGCACAGGATCCCAATCATATATTGCAAAAGCTTATTTACTGGTAAGAAAATCATCATTGGTTACTGAACTGCATAGTTGACAAATCTTTGATTGTTTAATGCTGTCAGTAAATTCAATTTTACCATCTCTATTTACTCATAAAGTTGTCCCCTAATTTATTAGTAAGAAAATGATCATTGGATGTCAGAGCTGTTTCCTAGGCCTTCAGAGAAGTTTGACTAGCTTTCAGTCAATATATCCACAATTCTATGTTGTAAATTATAGACCATTTTGATAACAGTACAAAATATGTCTTCTAGTTTATTTATTGGAGTTTGCTTCCTCTTTTCATTGTGGCTGCATTGCAACTACTACTGCAGGGAAAGCAGCCCAATGCCAAGATGTAGAGAAAGCAGCCTGCTGCCATCTCTGTCTTTTATCTTTTTAGATGATGAATTAGCACTGCTCATATCTACTAGAAATATTATTTCATTCAACCGATTTAGTACTGTCCATATCTAAAATGTATTGTAAATCTTTTAACAAATGTTCAATCTTCAATATATGTCATATTGAAATTTATAAATCCGACTTGTACATTATATGTCAAGGTCTCTATTCTCACTAGATTCATTTTCTCACTTTAGAAACAAGAGAAATATAAGGATGTTGAACCGAGTGTAATAGATCTTTTCAAGGACATGCATTGCAGCAAGAAGAAAGGTTTTTCTGAAAATGTAAAGAAAGCAATTGTGAGTACTCGTTTGCTTGTATGTTTGTTCTGAAAAATTACAAGTACGACTATATTATACTAACAAATAATATTTATAATAGGTTGACATGGAAGCAATGGTGACAACAACAGTTGAGGATGGACAACAACAAAAGTCTCCTATGGAAGTTGTTTCTGAAGTGCTAGGGGGCTCCAGTTTATTTCTACATAATGTTGGTCTGCAAGATAACTCCAAGAAAAGCTCCACAACAACTGTTTCTGCAAAGTTTCAAGAACTTCAGAATCAATTGGAGTCTGAGAGGCTAGAAAAAGATGAACTTCGGGAAGAAATAGAAACCTTAAAGGCTCAGGCACAGGCCTCAAAGGAGACCATGGACAATATGAAGAGATCGATGGAAGAAAATAACAGTCTCCTCCATCAACTGTTGAGCTTCAATCGAAGCCAAGCGCCCCCATCTTAACGCTGCTATAGTATCATGTTATATTAGTTCTGGATTCAGGTTTTATAAATTTGGAATATGTTTAAACTTTCATACTTTGGGTTCAAGTTATAGGATTTCCTTTGTATTTTAAGTTACATGATCTACAATCATATGATTTGAAGTTATAAAAGTATCTCTTGTATGAATTGTGTGAATGTTGAACTAAATAATTCAATGTTTTTGTTATTAGTATCTGATTTCATAATATTCCATGACGCTATGAATTCATCACGCCTTATGATGAACAATCCGTCATAAATATATTGCAACGTCATCGTACTTTGTGATGAAAAAATTCGTCATACATATATTGCCACCTCATTGATATTTATGACAAATATTTTTGTCACATAATTTTGCCACATCATCTGCCATGTGGCATGCCACGTCATAACATCTGTGACGAATGAAATCGTCACAACATTTTCGCCACATCACCTGCCACATCAACTGCCATGTCATCTCGCCACGTAATCAGTCACGTGGCAAGGCACGACTACATGAATTGTGACGTATTTAGACATAATTAGTGACGAATTCGAGTGTCATAGAATTAGTGACGTTTGTAGTTTGCGTCATAAACTATTATGACGTTTTTTTGTTATTCGTCATAGTACACCATTTAACACGCACCTTCTGTGACGATGTGATTTTCGTCACAATCACGTCACCAACATGTAAGGTATGACAAAAATACTATTGTTTGTGATGTAATGTTAATGTCACAGAAGGCATAGAAGGTTGTGGTGACATATGGTCGAGCTCTTGCCTCTATCCTCCTGTTATAAGCTTCGTCATCTGAAAGAAAAGTTACCCTGAAGGAAAGAGATGATCTCAGTTCTCCAGTCTTCACTATAAACAGGAGATATGTTGAGGACTGCTCTTTCAAGAAGCTCAACCGAAGGTGCTTTTATTGTTTTGAAAAATACTTCCGAAGGTAATGGCAGCCCCTGTGCTGCTGACTTAGCTAATAAATCAGCATATTAATTTTCTCCACGAGGAATATTTTTAACAGAAAACCCTTCAAAGGAAGCCTCAATCCTTCGGACCGTGTCTAAATATTTTTCGAGCTTCGGATCTCTTGCTTTATAACTTTTGTCAATATGACCAGAAATAACCTGGGAATCAGTTTTAAGAACCGCCCTTCTGATTCCCATTGCCTTTAGCTTTCGAAGACCCAGGAGTAAAGCTTCGTACTCAGCAATGTTATTTGTGCAACTGAAATCAAGTCTTGTTGCATAACAAGTTTTTAACTTTGGAAGGTGCGACCAACACAGCAGCTGCTCCTGCTCCGAAGGTTCCCCAAGATCCATCGCAAAATACTGTCCATACTTCGGCATCTTTACTCGCTTCTTCTTCCTAAGCCCCTGGCGTCCAGTCAGCAATGAAGTCTGCCAATGCTTGGGACTGAATCGAAGATCTATGCACATAATCAATACAAAATTCATTGAGTTCCGCAACCCATTTTCCAACCCTTCCAGTAGCTTCTCTATTTCTCATAATATCCTTCAACGGTTGTGAAGAAGGAACAACTATATTGTATGCCTGAAAATAGTGCCGAAGCTTCCTGGAGGCCATCAAAACAGCATACAGCACCTTCTCCAATTCTGTATAATTTTTCTTTGATAAACTAAGAACTTCAGATACAAAGTATATTGGGCTTGCTTTTTGACTTGGCCTTCAAGCTTCTCCTGGACAAGTGTTGCACTTACCGCTGAGTGCGAAGCTGCCACATATAACAACAGAGGAGCCCCTGGCGTTGGTGGAGTTAGTGTTGTTAGGTCTATCAAATATTGCTTCAGCTCTTCGAAGGCTTTCTGTTGAACTGGTCCCCATTGAAAAACTTCGGCTGACTTCAGCACTTCGAAAAATGGTAAATTTCTCTCTGCTGATCTAGATATAAATCTGTTGAGAGATGTCAGTCTTCCTGTCAATCTTTGAGCCCCCTTTTTTGTACTTGGTGGTTCCATTCGAAGGATAGCTTCGATTTTATTTGGATTAGCCTCAATCCCTTTTGTTGAAACTAGACAACCAAGAAATTTCCCTTTCTTCACTCCGAAGACACATTTTTCTGGATTCAACTTTAAACCGGCCTGTCTAAAATTAGCGAAGGTCTCCTGCAGATCAGCAATGTGATTATCTTGCTTCGTGCTTTTTACAATGATATCATCAACATAAGTTAGCACATTTCTGCCTATCTGAGAATGAAGAACCTTCGCTGTCATTCTGCTGAAGCTTCCTCCAGCATTCTTGAGCCCCTCGGGCATCCGAAGGTAACAATATGTTCCACTAGGGGTGATGAAGCTGGTTTTTGGCTCATCCTCCTTCTTCATCCAAATTTGATGATAGCCTGAATAACAATCCAGCAGACTCATAAGCTCTGATGAAGCTGCTGCATCAACCAAAGAATCTATCCTTGGCAATGGAAACTCATCCTTCGGACAGGCCTTGTTGAGATCAGTAAAATCAATACACATTCTCCATTTACCATTGGCCTTTTTTACCATAATAGTGTTAGCCAGCCATTCTGGGTATTTTACCTCTCTGATAACTCCGGCACTGAGGAGCCTTTTTACTTCATTTCGAGCACCTTCGGCCTTGTCATCAGACATCTTCTGAAGCCTCTCCTTTCTGGGTCTAAAGGATGGGTCAACATTGAGCGAGTTTTCAATAACATCCCTGTTGACTCCGCAAAGATCATTAACTGACCATGCAAAAACATCTTTGTTGTTGAACAGAAATCTTATCAAGGTTTTCTCCTGTTCTTCAGACAGTTGGGATCCCAATAGCACCTTCTGCTCTGCTATGTCCTCACATAAAAGCATGGGCTTCGGCTGATCGGCCGAAGCAGCTTTCTCCCTTCTAAACCTGTACTGCTCACAAGCTTCAGCTCCATCTATGTTATGGATTGCTTTTGAGTCTGTCCAATTTTCTTCGGCCCTTCTGGCAGCTTCCTGACTTCCATGAATGGCAATAGGTCCTTGGTCCGAAGGTATCTTCATGCAAAGATATGCTGGATGAAGAATTGCTTCGAAGGCATTGAGAGTACCACGATCAATGATTGCATTGTAAGGGTATTCCATGTCAACAATATCGAACACAACTTGTTCAGTCCTTGTGTTGTTGATAAATCCGAAGGTTACTGTAACGTACACCCCAGGTGTTTATATTCCGCTCGACAACGAGTACGAATTTAAGCACGTGATATCAGTAAATAAGACAGACACTAAGGTCTAATTATTTTTGCCTATCGCAATTTTAATATCGCATATGTCCCGTGTGTCGTGAGCGCGACGTCATTTTTTTTATCTATCCGGGCTCTTCCGAAATTTTCGTGTTATTCAGAACGTAGTCGTTCTGAAAATCGGTGCATCCGGTGAATATTTAAAACTCATCGCTCGCGCGAATGCGAATTTGGAAGCCCGACCCACTCGGATGATTTTTATCCCGAGCAAATTAGTTTGAACTCGACGACTAAAATGTTTGGGGTAAAATAATCCAAATCGCGCATCGTCCGAGTGAAATCGTGCGCGAGGTTATGATCCAATTTATCCTTCAGCACGCGATTTTAACGACGAAATCGCGTATACATTGCGGATCGGGTTTCGGCTAACTTCGTTCGAATCACACAGAACAAATTATCAGTCCGAAATTAGTTTATTTCGGTCTATTGTTCTTGCCCGGATCCAAATCTTCGAATGTAAACAAGTATTAAATAATTTGGTTCCTACTCGTCCACCGTGAAATCGCGTACGAGAACCCATAATTGAGCCTCAATTCACTAGTAAATCATCCGTGACCGTGGAACCAGATGTTCAGACCGTAGGTAAATTTATCAGATTTTTGAATCAATTCAAACACAGTCTATAATAGTTTGGCCAATATCGTTTTGGCACGTTCTGTTTGCATCTCATTTAGACTTAAATTCCAGAACTCAATTATCTGTGTTCTCTCGTAAAGACAAAGTGGGAAACTAGAAAATTGTTTTTCTCAAATATCTCCACCGTATAGGCCATCCACATCCAGTGCGTGCGTTCAGCTCCCTGGAGATTTTTATTCTCCACGCGTCTGCACTTCCTTGCGATCCTCTCCACGTCTGGACGTCTGGTGCATGGATCCCTCGCCATCAGCCTTATCCCTCGGCTGATTTTTTGTCTTCACAACAGATTTTCTTTCCTCAGCCTCATCCTCACGTCTCTCTCTGTTAGATTTTTTTTAAGTCGTGTTTATCTTCTACAGCCGCCGCCCCTGGATTTCTACAAATCCACCACCGAGCGTTCCACTCTCCTCCGGAGCTCCTCCAGCCAGCTCGCCCTCCCAGCTCCTGCCGCACTGAGCTCATTGCACGCTCCTGTGCCCCTGCCGCGTCTAGCTCCAGCGCTCGGTGTCCCTCAGCCCAGCTGTGTCTACGTGCTGCTCGCTCCGAGCTCCCTGTGCGATGGCGTCAGCCGCAGTTCACCGCGCTCGGCCTCCCGTCTTGCCGCGAGTCCCAGCTCGAATCTCCATGGCCGCAGGCCTCTGGTGCCGCGCGCGCGCCCTTGTCAGGGTCCTGCGCGTCCTGCGTCTTCTTCCCCAAGCTCGGCCGCCGTGCTCTCTGCGCGCGACTCTGCTCTTCTGGGTGCGCGCCTGGGTCCCTGCTGAGCTCGGCGTCTATCTCTCTGTAGCTCTAGTTTTTCCCCAGCACGCTTTCCTCCCTGCTCGGCCATGGGAGCCGCGCCGTCGACCCTGCCTGAATCCCCTCGGCCACGTCTTCCTTCTTGCTCCTTGCACGAGCCGCGACCCTCTGACCAGTCCCAGCCGAACTCCCTCCAGTCCAACCGCTGCTCCTGGCTCGCCCGTCCGTGCGGCACTTCGTCTATAGCCGCTGTCCGCCGTCGAGTCTAGCTACCCATCGCGAAGTCCCTGCTGTCAGCCTCCGCACATGTCCTAAACTGTCATAGCCAGTTTGCCTCCATCTCGTGGTGGCGTTGCGCTGCCGTCGAGTCCTGATATCGATCTGGTTGTCATCGAAGTGAAGCTTAGTTTAATGCTCGCCAAGGTTTCGATCAAAGATTTTATTCGGAGACTGTCGACGTTCTCGCAAGTTTTAAATCGGATTTAATGGACGGTAAGTGGCTTCGTTATTCCAGTCGACTAAATATGATATTTATTAGACTACCTGAATCGTTTACGGTGATTTGATCGGTAGTCGTACATGTTGCTGATCCCTTGCGTTATAATAGTTATTACGTTCTAGGTAGTTTGTTTGGGTTATTAGTTTCGAGTAATTTAATATTAGTACGGTATTTAACATGTAATCGACGAAAAATCCGGATCCGTATTCGTTAATCAAAGTAGCGAATCTAAGCTAAATTTATTACTGGCGCGCAAGTTGTTAGCCGAATTGTTAGATAGATTAAATAAATATGTGTGATGCGAAATAAAATTAAATTAGTTTTTGTAAGCAAAGTGATATAATTTATAAAGCAAGAGATAAATTTAGCATTTAATTAAGTAGTTGATGAGTTATGTTTAGGCTAATTATGTTTACAAGTCTATGGTTTGTTGTTCGTGATGTTTGTGTTAGATTCGTATAATTTAGAGAAGCGTAATTATTACGCGTAGTCGTATATCGATAACTAGTATTTCCGTATGAACTTGTACAACGCCTCGCCGCTAGGTGTTTCGCTATCGCATAGCACTATTTAGGTGTGTGATATTCTTGTCGATATGCATTCATGTGCATAATGCATTTCATTCAGGTACGTTAATTAATCGCGTGATACGGAAGACGACCCAAGTCGACACCAAGCGTGGGCTAATCCGCAGGATGAAGCTAATGGACCAACCTGAAGATGGTTAAATCAAGCAAGTGCTCGGTCGAGAGATACTCGTCAAGTGGACATCGCCTAACAAACACTAACCTTTGGTTACTCAGGCAAGCCCTGGTGCATTTGCCACCTCCCTTGATATTTTAAAATCTTTCTCACTTGATTGCTGCATTAGGTAATAGGAGTTGATTGATAAAACAATTCCTGCATTACCTTCCTTGAATTTGATTACCTTCCTTGATCACCTATTTTACAAAAGATTTTTGATGCTTAGCCTTGCTTTAGAAAAACAAAATGTTTTGTTTTTACAAAATATGATGTGGCAAAAGTGGGTGGGATGTTTTCGAAAATAAAACTTGATGGTGGATCTGTCAAAGGCCTTGATGGGTTCAACATCGGAAAAGATGTACCTCTGCCAGGTACCAAACTTTGGGTTGAAATGATTAAGCTGAGACCGGGCGGGTGACTTGCACGAGAAAGGAGTCTCGGTGTAGTGTCTCCGTCTGAGTCGATTAAGGACCTTGTCGATGTAGGCCTGCTGATCGAGGACCCTTTAACTGGTCACATGCCTCGTCATGGGTAAGCCTTGCCTCGGGCAGACTAAGGTCAGAATAAGATAACACGAAATGGGCGTGGAGCGGTGGCGAGAGTAGCGTGTACCCTCCGTGGCAAGAGGTTGGACGGTGGTGTATCTGTGCTCTCGGTTTGCGTGAACCTGATCTGGTCTTAAGAACCCCGGTGGCGGGTTGACATATGCAAGGGTTAAGTGCTACATATGTCGTGTGATTGGAGATCCTCAGCTGAGTATAATCGATTCGGATCGCCGTACCTCCGCGGTTATGGAGACTTGGCCACTGACTTACACGTAGCATTCCACTAAAGATGATGGGTTTTTGTTAAGAAATTGGCTAGTGCAGGACCAGTGATTGAACTAGGGTAGAAAGAACTCTAGTTGTAGGTAATTGTACGTAACTTGACAAATAAAACTGGATTTTAAGGATCCACTTTAGTAAGCATTTCTGCAAAACAGAGTCTTTGATTATTGAAAAGCCTTACCTTGACTCCCATATAACCAGCATACCCTTGAGAGTCTTTTCTTTAGTCGGGTAAGACTTGCTGAGTAATTCCATACTCAGGGTTTATTTCCCTGTTGTTTTTCAGGTCTAACCTTGTGTTGTTGTGATGGTGTTAAGTGCCGGTGGGCTCGGCCTTCTTATAAGTCTAAGTAACCCTTCTATACTTCTTATTGAGGATGGTCATTTGAGCTAGCATATATTTCAAACTTATACTTTTGTAACCACTCCGATAAAATAATGTAAAATTTTTGTAACTTGTAAAATTTGGTAGTAAGAATTCTGTTGCAAAAAGGTTGGTGTATGTGATTTGTGTTACTTAATCTCGCGGTTCTGGTTGTTCGTGGTTTATCCGATGTCCTTGAGGCAATCGGACGGATCCTGTTAAGTTATCTGATGCACATGCATAGCAGTCTGAGGTCTTTGAGACAAGGACAGGTGCATGTGGGCCCAATAACTTGGGAGGTTCTGCTACAGCTGGTATCGGAGCAGGATTAAGTATATACGGTCACACACGTATTTTCAAAACAAAAGTTTTGGTTTTAGAAAACCTATTTTCAACTAAACACATTGTTTGGCTTTGAAAAACAGTTTTGAAAAACTATAATGCTAGCGACATCCTCTATTAAGCCCTAAGTTAAGGACTATCAGGTGGCTTAGTTCAAAACCACTAACCCACAACCGGGGGTATTGCATACATGTGTATTGTTATTTTTGAGGCCATTCAGTTCTGAATGGATCGACGCTCAGGTAAGGTGAGATGTGAGAGCATGACCGAACAACCGTCGGTCTAGGGAAGTGCTTAATTGTAGCGCTTGATTATATACATGTTCCACATATGTATATATGAAGGCTGCGATGTGGAGTATTTACTTTTCTGGGAATTCAGTACCCCATGTGTGTGTATGAGTATACAGACATGGGAATACTGAGAAGTGTAATGTACTTGTAACGACGCACCTACGCTCAGGTAAGAAGGTAAGTTACCATAATGAGTTGCCCTATGGTTAAAGTGTGGCAACGGCGCCTATGCGTGGCTCGACGCTTAATGATGAGCTGGCCTCCATATAGCAATATATGGAGTATAAACTGTCATGTGTGACTGCATCATGGGAAAAATGGGCTGTGATGAAATTTTCTGCAGGTACACTAACCTCGAAAACGTATGTGTAGTTGACGACTAGTAAAATACCGTGAGAGTCGTAAGTATGCCACCGAGATAGAACGCTATCGCCACATTATGTTGGCAAAATCAGTGAGGACGGATAAGACGAGCATGCATCCTGATTGTTGCATCATGTTTGTCACCTATGCACCCAAAATGCTTCTCTCATCTTTATTCCAGCAACCAGTGATTGCAGATAATGTGATGTCCTAGAGATACGGGTTTAGATGACTTCAAACTTTTCATAATTCGACCATTAGTGTGCTCTTGTGTCGATGTGTTGATAGAAGGTTAGTGACTTGTTTGCCTAAATCCAAAATTAGGCTATGTTCTTACTTGGAGAACTTAGACCCAAATTTGAATTGCCCATTATCACTCCATGACAAAGCCCATACAAATAAATGCCTAGATAATTTCTTTGTTGGACCTAAAATGTACCCGGACTTGAACAAGAATCTCGAGTCATGTCTCCATCCTAAGCCATGTCCTTGTTCGATTGGTGCAAGCTGATGTACCTTATCTAGTTAGCCTGTTTTTATGGACCGCCATGTTACTTTATCGACCTAACTTAGGAAAGATATGTCCGATCATTTTATTGAGTTCGATGCCTTTGGTTTCCTCATATCTATCAAAGGCATACCAACTTAATCCTATGATTGTTTTCCCTCCGTATCTAATCAGATAATAATCCTTGACCTTGTGATCTCTACGATGGGCATAGAAATATGCTTGGGGCTGAAGTAACAGTCTCCCGTCGTACTCCTTTCATTAATTTTAGGTTATGGCCACGCCTTGTTCATTTCATCGGGACATAATCTATTTGGCTCTCTACTTGTAACCATTCTTACAGGTGGAGTATCTCCTTGTATATTGTCACCCTTGTTCAATTCATTTGTATCGCGCGAGATTTCTTATTGGTTACGTCTGGTAATGGCATTATGGCTAAAACCTGTGGTGCCGTGATGAAACCGAGGGCCTTCTGTGTGTGCGCACACACGGTTGTGCTGCTCGGCACGCGCTGGTATCATGGTTAGTAGTTGTAATCCATTATGAGACTATGTCAATGCGTTATCTTGGCACAATCTATTTTTGCTACGTGAGATTTATTATTGGTGCCAGTTTTGTAATGGTGTCATGGTTAAGGACTTATGGTGCCGCTGCGAAACTGAGAGCCCCTTGTGAATGTACACACAAGGTTATGCTGCTTGGCGCATGCTGGTATCGATGTCTCTGGTCATGATCCATTGTGGAACTACATTGATGTGTTATCTCCCGTAGACCTCTTCCTTGAAACAATTTCTATGTTGTTTGTGAAGTGATCAAGCAACATCTATCATCTTTATTGGATCAAAAAGGGCATACCACTTTCATGTATGGTCTCTTTTCCCTTGATCTTGGTAGTGACTACTCATACAAGTTCCCTTTACATCCTTTGTGTAAAGGTGAACCCTTGGAGCTTTTTAGTGTTGGAAAACAACTGATTATCTCTCAAAATGGAGATTGGATTTCCCCTGCTATTGAGATGCAGGAGTTTGTTCATTCTCTCTCTTAGTTAATCCATGTATTCCCGAACCAAGTCTGTCTATCTTGCATGAAGAAATGGATGAACAATCTGACCGAATGGATTTCTACCCAAGTGCATGATCACCTGGTAACAAAAGTGAACTCTTAATCCTTGGCTTACCGATGGATAATAAGAGGACCTGCCCAAGGTTAAAAGTAGTTCAACAAGTTGGTTTTACCAACTTGTAATTGCTCAATGAACGAAGGTTGAGTTTAGAGATCGTTTTATCGATTTGCCTGAACTCACTTTGGTTCAACCCACTCAAGAAAGTACTTGCAAGAATCAAGATTAAGCCGACTAGTAACCACCTAATCATCGCTCTAGTCGTGCCTCGATCGTCTCGCGTGTGCTTTTCCAACATGAGTGATCAGGTCGAGCCGTGACTAGTGCTTGATAAAATGGATTGGTTGCAAAGCCAACATCAACTGATCTCTTCGTTGATATTTTACGAGTCTTTATCATTTCTCTTGGACTTGGATTTTCTGGCTAGCCACGAGTCAACTGTGATGTTGTTCGACATTCACACCCGTCTCGTGTGCTATGGGCTTACCGTAACCACTTATTGGTAAAACTCTTTCTGTGTGTTTTACCCAAGAGGTTGCATCTGATTCTGTTTGGGGAAGATAGCGTATCTGCCGCTTGCTCAACCGACTCAGCTAGTGCAGTGTCATCAGAAAAAGCAAACTGTACACATGGAACCTTATTTGTTCCTCTGGCAGATATCGTCTCTATTGGTGGACATTTCTAAATTAGCTTATGACGATACATGTTATGTCCACTAGAGAAACGACATCCTGAGACACTCGCCTTTATTTGGAAATGTCTCTCGATTATCACTGATATGGACATGGGTTACATGCTTCTCTACTCTTGAAAGTCTTTCGCTCCGAATCTCGGGACGAGATTCTTTTAAGGGGGGAGGGCTGTAACACCCCAGGTGTTTATATTCCGCTCGACAACGAGTACGAATTTAAGCACGTGATATCAGTAAATAAGACAGACACTAAGGTCTAATTATTTTTGCCTATCGCAATTTTAATATCGCATCTGTCCCGTGTGTCGTGAGCGCGACGTCATTTTTTTTATCTATCCGGGCTCTTCCAAAATTTTCGTGTTATTCAGAACGTAGTCGTTCTGAAAATCGGTGCATCCGGTGAATATTTAAAACTCATCGCTCGCGCGAATGCGAATTTGGAAGCCCGACCCACTCGGATGATTTTTATCCCGAGCAAATTAGTTTGAACTCGACGACTAAAATGTTTGGGGTAAAATAATCCAAATCGCGCATCGTCCGAGTGAAATCGTGCGCGAGGTTATGATCCAATTTATCCTTCAGCACGCGATTTTAACGACGAAATCGCGTATACATTGCGGATCGGGTTTCGGCTAACTTCGTTCGAATCACACAGAACAAATTATCAGTCCGAAATTAGTTTATTTCGGTCTATTGTTCTTGCCCGGATCCAAATCTTCGAATGTAAACAAGTATTAAATAATTTGGTTCCTACTCGTCCACCGTGAAATCGCGTACGAGAACCCATAATTGAGCCTCAATTCACTAGTAAATCATCCGTGACCGTGGAACCAGATGTTCAGACCGTAGGTAAATTTATCAGATTTTTGAATCAATTCAAACACAGTCTATAATAGTTTGGCCAATATCGTTTTGGCACGTTCTGTTTGCATCTCATTTAGACTTAAATTCCAGAACTCAATTATCTGTGTTCTCTCGTAAAGACAAAGTGGGAAACTAGAAAATTGTTTTTCTCAAATATCTCCACCGTATAGGCCATCCACATCCAGTGCGTGCGTTCAGCTCCCTGGAGATTGGGCGTGTTTGGATGCCTGTACTAGGCTAGCCAGGCTCGCATCCAGCAGCCAGGCCCTATCTGGCCAGGCTCTTTGCATGCAATCCAGTATTGTTTGGATGCCTGTATGTGTAGGGCCAGGCCAAGCAGAGATTTTGTTTGGTTCACTGGATGCACCACGCCATTCAAATTTTGCATACATGCTAGTTTGTTTGGTTAGCTGCATATAGCCATGTTGAGGTAACCTCCTGCATGAAGTGGTAAGCATACCACCTTTCCACTACCATCAAGTCCACAAAGAGTTACAGGATAAGTGCTTTTCTAACTAGAAATACGTAATCTTCCAGACTAAGAAGGCAATAATTAAAAACTGAAATGCTATAATGGCGTCCTTGATTCCTAGTGCAAAGTGCTCTGCCTTCGAATGAGCTGTTATTGCAGTGTGTTGCTCTTGTTTTATGGAAGGACAGTTGAAGGCAGCCATGGCCTCATCTTTTGAGCTGTATCCTTTATAGCAAGCTCCAGGGTACCCAACGACTTGTTGGTGTGTGGCCTCCCAGGTGGAAAACACCCCAGTCTTCCTCCCAACATGCACCACATACCACTTCATAGCTAGCTGAATAATTACGAAAAAAATAAGGATATGAGATATGCCTCAGTGTCCTCCCTCGCTGCAAATGTGCACAACTTATTGGGGGGCAGTACAGTGTTAATATCATCAAAGTAAAAGGCATGTGCTCAAGCAAAATAAGAGACTAATGGCAGAGGCATATGATCAGGACATATCGATCACCAGAACATACAAATAATATTGTTTTCAGAGTCTGATGCATCTATCTAGAATGCCTTAAAATAGGTTGATCCAACTAGGTTTGATGCTCAACTACTGGACATCTAAGTTTGCAGTTCTAGAGTGGCATTACAAAAGTCACCAACTACCAGCTATAGTCAGCCATAGTTAGGATAGACTGCACAAAATACAGGACATAGAAGAGGAGCCACCAGTATGACACAAAAAGGAGGCACCAGCAAGACCGCACCCACCAGCAAGATGCTCATATGGTGTAGTAGTGCTTAGCCAAGAAAGTCCTCAGCCAGAGGATACGATGAGCAACAGCATCCCCACCCTGAACAGCAACAGCCCCACCCTCACCAGCAGCCAAGACAACATGCTCAAGCTCCTCAGCCATTTCCTATTCGATGTGAATGTGCAAGGATAATGAATGCAACCATGACATATGATAGGGAAAAACCAGCACATGCCTCTCTCTTAAGTTCAAGGATTAGAGGATAGGGAAAAACACATTTCATCACTGCATATGCCTCCTACTTCAGGTACAATTGACAGCTAAAGATAATGTCATCATTGCATGTGGTACTAGTCTCAGTTCAAGTGTAGTATCAAATCTAAAAATCTAAAAATACATTACACAACTGCAATACATACTAGATGTGGTAATTGCCCCTGTTTGCCCACATGGCATTAGCCCATCCATCCCTAATATGAGCCCATGCTGCATTGTCAACCATTTCAATTCCATGGCCATGGTTCCCACTGTTGTTGGGCACCCATGTTGATTCAGGTGGTACTACTTCATCTATCCCATGGCCTAGTATCCAGTTGTGTAAAATGCAACATGCAAGAACTAATTTTACTTGTGTCTTGAAGGGATGGAATGGTTTGTTGTCAATAATGCGGAAGCGGTTCTTCAAAGCCCCAAAAGCCCTTTCAACAGTGACACGTAAACTTGAGTGCCTCAAATTAAACAGCTCTCTTGGATTGGTGGGGTAGTTCCTACCCCCATACTCTTTCAGATGGTACCTAGTGCCCCTGTATGGTGGTAGAAAACCAGGACGACATGCATATCCAGCATCTACTAGGTAGAACTTCCCTAAAACAATTATAGACTTACATCAGGGACATCATACAGTTGTTCAAAACAAATGTTTGCACTAGGTAAGGGTCAATTACCTTGTTCAACCCTTAACCCATCCTCCCTCTCTAGAGCATCAGCAAGAATGGTGGCATCATGTGCTGATCCCTCCCAACCAGCCAACACATATGTGAATTTAAGGTCAAAGTCCACAGCAGCTAAGACATTTTGGGTGGTGTAATGTTTTCTGCCTCTAAATGCTGCTTGCATATGCTTTGGGACTCTTGCATATATGTGTGTTCCATCTATTGCCCCAACACAATCCTACATGAGACCCAGCCATGAACAATTACTTTATGTGCCACCAAAATGTCCCTAACATATTGTGTTACAACTACAAAATTTTTACCTTAAAATAGGGATACCACCTGGGGCTGTTCATGATCTTTAATGGTGTGTCATTTGATGGAGCTCTAATCATTTCTTGCCTAAGCTCACCAATGGCATACAGAACTTCTCTGAAATGCCTACAAACAGTCTCTATTGACCGCCTCCAGTTTTGGTGTATCACTCTAAAACGTTGGTTATGACCAACAATATGAAGGAACATTGCAACTTGTTCCTCTACACAGCAATGCAAAGTATCTCTCAACAAATTTCTGTCTTTAAGCAGGTTACAAAGCCTAAAAAAGGGTTCTCTTCTCATACGGAGCATGCTTACACATTCAATATCATTGCAGTTGTAAATTAGGTTTAGATTTTTTTGACGTTCCTCATCCATTTGGCTCAATGGGGCGTATGTTAATCCAGGCCTTGATGCATGGTGCATACGAAGTCGACTTATCAAAAATGCGTACAATGCAGTGAGAAGAGCAGCAGCATGCTTGAAAAGCAGTGTCCTTTTCTCTTGCAAATCCATCTAAAAAGGCACAAACCAATTTTGGGAAAAGTTTTCAGTAACCTCCAACAGGAGGACAATCCCCATGGACAGCATCACAGGCATACAAAAGATTCTCCATAAAACAAATAAAACAGGGATAGACAAATGCTCAATATGTTTAAAACATAAATCATTGACTAGGCCACATGCTCAGACTGGAAAAATACCAACACCCCCACATAAAACATCATAGACAGCAGCATAAACAAGAATTAGTGAGGATTGGGAAAAGGGGATGGATTAGCATATACCAGAAGCGGGTGTTGAACAGCTACCACAAACTCGTCGCAAGAACAACGGATCTGGAAGCCTACAGTGACGAAGAATAATTTTGTTGGCTAAAATCACAGATCGGAGGAGGAAATGAAGAGCATGGTCACTTGCCTGTGCAAAGTGGCGAGATCTCCAACCAGCACTACAAAAACAACAAAAACATTCTACGAGGTTAGAACCCTAGGCTAGATTTACAGACAAAGGGATGAAGAAGACTCACCAAGCGTCAATGGTGAGCGAGTCGCGTGCCGGCGAGTTCTCAAACCCTAGGCTAGATTTTGACAGAAGCAAGTGAGGAGAAAGAGGCGAGTGAGAAAGGGAGGAACAACCGGGACAAATGGTGAGCGAGCGAGCAGCATGGCGGCGGGTGCTCCTGTTATTGCCGGGTGATGGCGCGAATGGGGAGGTAACCCTACACGTTTCCCGCCTGCTCCCGCGCGTCCATTTTTGCCCGCATCTGCACAGCCGCGAGCACGCGACGAGCCTGGCTCCCGAGGAACGGTCGTTTTTGGCGTATGAGTAGAGCCTGGCTCCCGAAGGAATCTTGCATCGGTGGAGCCTGGCCCAAGTGACCATCCAAGCATCCAAACATGGGCAGGCTGCATCTGTGGAGACAGGCCCAACCAAATACAGCCATCCAAACACGCCCTTATTCTCCACGCGTCTGCACTTCCTTGCGATCCTCTCCACGTCTGGACGTCTGGTGCATGGATCCCTCGCCATCAGCCTTATCCCTCGGCTGATTTTTTGTCTTCACAACAGATTTTCTTTCCTCAGCCTCATCCTCACGTCTCTCTCTGTTAGATTTTTTTTAAGTCGTGTTTATCTTCTACAGCCGCCGCCCCTGGATTTCTACAAATCCACCACCGAGCGTTCCACTCTCCTCCGGAGCTCCTCCAGCCAGCTCGCCCTCCCAGCTCCTGCCGCACTGAGCTCATTGCACGCTCCTGTGCCCCTGCCGCGTCTAGCTCCAGCGCTCGGTGTCCCTCAGCCCAGCTGTGTCTACGTGCTGCTCGCTCCGAGCTCCCTGTGCGATGGCGTCAGCCGCAGTTCACCGCGCTCGGCCTCCCGTCTTGCCGCGAGTCCCAGCTCGAATCTCCATGGCCGCAGGCCTCTGGTGCCGCGCGCGCGCCCTTGTCAGGGTCCTGCGCGTCCTGCGTCTTCTTCCCCAAGCTCGGCCGCCGTGCTCTCTGCGCGCGACTCTGCTCTTCTGGGTGCGCGCCTGGGTCCCTGCTGAGCTCGGCGTCTATCTCTCTGTAGCTCTAGTTTTTCCCCAGCACGCTTTCCTCCCTGCTCGGCCATGGGAGCCGCGCCGTCGACCCTGCCTGAATCCCCTCGGCCACGTCTTCCTTCTTGCTACTTCGTCTATAGCCGCTGTCCGCCGTCGAGTCTAGCTACCCATCGCGAAGTCCCTGCTGTCAGCCTCCGCACATGTCCTAAACTGTCATAGCCAGTTTGCCTCCATCTCGTGGTGGCGTTGCGCTGCCGTCGAGTCCTGATATCGATCTGGTTGTCATCGAAGTGAAGCTTAGTTTAATGCTCGCCAAGGTTTCGATCAAAGATTTTATTCGGAGACTGTCGACGTTCTCGCAAGTTTTAAATCGGATTTAATGGACGGTAAGTGGCTTCGTTATTCCAGTCGACTAAATATGATATTTATTAGACTACCTGAATCGTTTACGGTGATTTGATCGGTAGTCGTACATGTTGCTGATCCCTTGCGTTATAATAGTTATTACGTTCTAGGTAGTTTGTTTGGGTTATTAGTTTCGAGTAATTTAATATTAGTACGGTATTTAACATGTAATCGACGAAAAATCCGGATCCGTATTCGTTAATCAAAGTAGCGAATCTAAGCTAAATTTATTACTGGCGCGCAAGTTGTTAGCCGAATTGTTAGATAGATTAAATAAATATGTGTGATGCGAAATAAAATTAAATTAGTTTTTGTAAGCAAAGTGATATAATTTATAAAGCAAGAGATAAATTTAGCATTTAATTAAGTAGTTGATGAGTTATGTTTAGGCTAATTATGTTTACAAGTCTATGGTTTGTTGTTCGTGATGTTTGTGTTAGATTCGTATAATTTAGAGAAGCGTAATTATTACGCGTAGTCGTATATCGATAACTAGTATTTCCGTATGAACTTGTACAACGCCTCGCCGCTAGGTGTTTCGCTATCGCATAGCACTATTTAGGTGTGTGATATTCTTGTCGATATGCATTCATGTGCATAATGCATTTCATTCAGGTACGTTAATTAATCGCGTGATACGGAAGACGACCCAAGTCGACACCAAGCGTGGGCTAATCCGCAGGATGAAGCTAATGGACCAACCTGAAGATGGTTAAATCAAGCAAGTGCTCGGTCGAGAGATACTCGTCAAGTGGACATCGCCTAACAAACACTAACCTTTGGTTACTCAGGCAAACCCCGGTGCATTTGCCACCTCCCTTGATATTTTAAAATCTTTCTCACTTGATTGCTGCATTAGGTAATAGGAGTTGATTGATAAAACAATTCCTGCATTACCTTCCTTGAATTTGATTACCTTCCTTGATCACCTGTTTTACAAAAGATTTTTGATGCTTAGCCTTTCTTTAGAAAAACAAAATGTTTTGTTTTTACAAAATATGATGTGGCAAAAGTGGGTGGGATGTTTTCGAAAATAAAACTTGATGGTGGATCTGTCAAAGGCCTTGATGGGTTCAACATCGGAAAAGATGTACCTCTGCCAGGTACCAAACTTTGGGTTGAAATGATTAAGCTGAGACCGGACGGGTGACTTGCACGAGAAAGGAGTCTCGGTGTAGTGTCTCCGTCTGAGTCGATTAAGGACCTTGTCGATGTAGGCCTGCTGACCGAGGACCCTTTAACTGATCACATGCCTCGTCATGGGTAAGCCTTGCCTCGGGCAGGCTAAGGCCAGAATAAGATAACACGAAATGGGCGTGGAGCGGTGGCGAGAGTAGCGTGTACCCTCCGTGGCAAGAGGCTGGACGGTGGTGTATCTGTGCTCTCGGTTTGCGTGAACCTGATCTGGTCTTAAGAACCCCGGTGGCGGGTTGACATATGCAAGGGTTAAGTGCTACATATGTCGTGTGATTGGAGATCCTCAGCTGAGTATAATCGATTCGGATCGCCGTACCTCCGCGGTTATGGAGACTTGGCCACTGACTTACACGTAGCATTCCACTAAAGATGATGGGTTTTTGTTAAGAAATTGGCTAGTGCAGGACCAGTGATTGAACTAGGGTAGAAAGAACTCTAGTTGCAGGTAATTGTACGTAACTTGACAAATAAAACTGGATTTTAAGGATCCACTTTAGTAAGCATTTCTGCAAAACAGAGTCTTTGATTATTGAAAAGCCTTACCTTGACTCCCATATAACCAACATACCCTTGAGAGTCTTTTCTTTAGTCGGGTAAGACTTGCTGAGTAATTCCATACTCAGGGTTTATTTCCCTGTTGTTTTTCAGGTCTAACCTTGTGCTGTTGTGATGGTGTTAAGTGCCGGTGGGCTCGGCCTTCTTATAAGTCTAAGTAACCCTTCTATACTTCTTATTGAGGATGGTCATTTGAGCTAGCATATATTTCAAACTTATACTTTTGTAACCACTCCGATAAAATAATGTAAAATTTTTGTAACTTGTAAAATTTGGTAGTAAGAATTCCGCTGCAAAAAGGTTGGTGTATGTGATTTGTGTTACTTAATCCCGCGGTTCTGGTTGTTCGTGGTTTATCCGATGTCCTTGAGGCAATCGGACGGATCCTGTTAAGTTATCTGATGCACATGCATAGCAGTCTGAGGTCTTTGAGACAAGAACAGGTGCATGTGGGCCCAATAACTTGGGAGGTTCTGCCACAGTTACTGGCATTGTGATTTTTCCAGGTGCTACAATCTGCCTTCCTCCGAAGCCACAAAGGGGATGTATGGCATCATGGATCTTGTCTTCGGGCTCTTGCATCTGTCTGAAGGCCTTAGCAAATATGATATCAGCTGCACTGCCTGTATCAACCAAAACATTATGGACCAGAAATCCTTTGATCACACAAGAGATAACCATAGCATCATTGTGTGGGTAATCCTTGAGTTGAAGATCCTCTTGAGAGAAGGTAATTGGAATGTGAGACCATCTTGACTTGATGAAGGGTCCTTGTACCCCTACATGTTGTACTCTTCTCTGTGCCTCCTTCTTCTGTTTCTTGTTAGCCGGCTCTGAGCATGGACCGCCTGTTATCGGGAGAATCAGCTTCGGAGCCGAAGCAGTTCCAGCTTGGTTCTTGAACGAAGCCATTGTCTCAGGAAAGTGGAAGTGAGTTCACCGGAGGTGGGTGCCAATGTTGGGGACTTGTTCTCAAATGCTATGAATTAAGAACAAGGCAACATAAAATGTTAAATATTAATGCCCTTCGTCCGCTGAAGCATTATCTCCACAAGGATTTAATGAACTTCGAACGAAGACCATGAGTAGAATATCACGAAGGTCGTACCTTCGTGATTAGACTTACAAAATAATATGAAATAATATATAAAACATGAAACATTAAAGATAGATGTATCATAAATAGGTAACATTATTCACATATTTTATTATATGAATCTAAAATGTCAGAACATAGTGTTTAAGTACATTTGTACCTTTGCCTTGACAGATAATAATTCCCGAGCAATGCGTTTGCAATTACAGGAATGCGTGAACAGTAAAGGAATACTGTTCACTATTTATAGACACAGGACACAGCCTGTAAGAAATTACAATAATGCCCCTTATAAAAGTTTACAACAATGACTCAGACCCTTATGGGCTAAAAGGTCATTCTATCTTTAAGTCGGTTCGATCCTTCGTCTTCGGACATGCTATAACACCGAAGCTTCATGAGTGGTAGCTTCGGTCATCATGTATAAGCAGCTTTAGCCAAAGTTGTTTCTTCTTGCAGGACCTTCGGCGACGAAGCATGGTCCCAACAGTCCCACTCCTATGTGATAATGAGAGTGCTATCCGCATGGCGGATAATCTTGTTGAACACAGCCGCACAAAGCACATAGACATCCGGCATCACTTTTTAAGAGACCACCAGCAAAAGGGAGATATCAAAGTATTTTATGTTAGCACCGAGGACCAGCTAGTCGATATCTTTACCAAGCCTTTAGATGAGAAGACCTTTTGCAGGCTGCGTAGTGAGTTAAATGTCTTAGATTCGCGGAACTTGGATTGATTTATAACATACATGTGTTTTATGCCTTGATCATGTTCCTTATGCATTTTGTTGTTTATTTATGGTGCTCAAGTTGTACAAGCACTCCCCGGACCTCACAAGTCCATTTACAAGTGATGCACATATTTAGGGGGAGATGTGCTACAACTTGACCCTTTGAGACTAACCATGTGTTTGAGCTTGCGTGATTTAGTCTCGAAGGTGGATTGAAAGGGAAAGATGGACTTGGACCATGAAAGACTTCCACTGCACTCCGATGAGAGGGTAACAAACTCCAAGTTCATTTCCATGCTCTTATTACCTCTTTACTCTAAGTTGAAGATTTTGGTGAGGTAATGGGGTTTAAGGGCCAAGATTGATCCTGTTTTGGTGCTTGATGCCAAAGGGGGAGAAAATAAGGCCAAAGCAAGAAATGGATCAGCTACCACTTGAGAATTTTTAAAATAGTAGAGTTGGAGTTTTTGTTTTGTCAAAATACTCTTATGGTCTCTTATTGTCAAAAATTGGTCTCTTGTGGGGAGAATGTTTGATTATGGGAAAAGGGGGAGTTTTTGAATATTTGATCAATTTCTCTTGAAAACCTTTCTCTATGCCTCAACAAGTGAATTTGACTTAGAGATAGAAAATTGAGTGTGATTTGCAAAAACAAACCAAGTGGTGGCAAAGGATGATCCAAATATGCCAAATTTGAATCAAAATAAATTCTTGTTCTCATTTGCATTGATGTTGCACTTCTATATGTTGCTTTTTGTTGTGTTGGCATAAATCACCAAAAAGGGGGAGATTGAAAGGGAAATGTGCCCTTGGGCCATTTCTAAGTATTTTGGTGATTAAGTGTCCAACACAAATGGTTATGTGTTAACTATGTCAAATGGTGGACAAAGTGCAAATCAATACAAAGGTATGATTCTAGACTTAGTACATTGGTTTTTGTGTACTAACATATTTGTCTAAGTGCTAGAATCAGAGAAAAGACAAATAGAAAAGACTTGGCTCGAGCAGCCAAGGCGCTGCTCAGTCTGGGTGCATCGTACTGTCCGGTGGTGCACCAGACAGTGTCCGGTGCGCCAGGCTGGCGCTGATCAACTGGCCGCTCTCGGGAACTGAACGGCGGTGTACGGCTAAAAATCACCGGACTGTCCGGTGAGCCAACGGTCGGTCGCGCAATCCGCGCGTGATGCGTGGCCGAACCAACGGTCAGAAGGGGGCACCGGACTGTCCGGTGTGCACCGGACAGTGTCCGGTGCGCTAACGGCTCCAAATCGTCAACAGTCGGCTGCGCCAGAATAGGAAAGAGATCTGCACCGGATAGTGTCCGGTGGTGAACCGGACTGTCCGGTGCACCAGTCGACAGAAGGCAAGAATTGCCTTCCTAGATTGCTCTCAGCGGCTCCTAGCTGCCTTGGGACTATAAAAGGGACCCCTAGGCGCATGAAGGAGTACAACAAGCATCCTTTGATCATCTCTAAGCACCAAGTCTTCATTCTAGCGCATTTGATTCTTTGTGATAGCAATTTGAGCTCCTCTCGAGTTGAGAACTCCGTGTGTGAACTTAGAGCTCAAGTTGTGACTAGTGTGCGTGTTTGAGCTGTTGCTTTTGAGACTTGTGTGTGTTGCTTTTCCCTCCCTTACATATGTGCTTCTTTGTGATCATCATTTGTAAGGGAGAGAGGCTCCAAGTTGTGGAGATTCCTCGCGAACGGGATATAGTGAAAAGAAAGAAACACCGTGGTATTCAAGTGGATCCTTGGATCACTTGAAATGGGTTGAGTGCAACCCTCGTCCATTGGGATGCCACAACGTGGCGTAGGCAAGTGTTGTACTTGGCCGAACCACGGGATAACTCGCGTGTCTTTTGTGATTGCTTTTCTGTGATACTTGTGTTCACAAGAGCTCGCTATTTAGCCTACTAACTCTTAACCAAGTTTTGTGGCTATAAGTTTCAAGTATTTACAGGATCACCTATTCACCCCCCCTCTAGGTGCTCTCAAGTTGACCGTTGGCCCCTGTGGTGAAGTCGACCATTGGTCGTGGGCTCACCGGACAGTTCTGTGCACACCGGACAGTCCGGTGAATTATAGCCGCGGAGCGCTGAGTTTTTCCCGAGAGCGGCCTGTTCATCGTGCACGCCAGCCTAGAAAGTGGGCACTGTCTAGTGCACCGCAGGCTAGTGCAAGTCTGACTCGCCTGAACCAAACTTCTCCAATATGATTTCTCTTGATTTGACAAGGTTCGTAACACGTAGAAGAATATGTTAGTACCAAAAACAATTTACTAAGGCTTAGAGTCATACCTTGCTTTTCCATTTGCATCTCTTTGATACTTATCACAAAACAATATGTGTTGATCATCTAATCACCAAAACATTTATAGAAATGGCCCAAGGGCACATTTCCCTTTCAGTTTCCCTCGAGCCTCTTAATGTTTAGCATAAAGAGCTTAAGGTTCTTTTGTGAAATCATTCAATCTTCAAAGAATATTTTTAAAACAACCTTATAGGATAAATATTCTATAGCCTCGAGTCTAAAACTGACTATTCTGTAGTAGATTAAAGGGCCCTAGGCATCCTTAGAGGATTGGTTGATTGAACTCCCCAAGACAATTGCAAAGAGCCATGTATCATAAAAGGGAAATGGGCTCTAAGACATTTCTATATTGATTTTGGTGTTCGATGACCAACACAACATTATGGACTAACTAGTTTGCTAAGTGAGTGGTTGTAGGTTTATAAGAATGAAATTAAAAGATTTAATGTGTACAATAGTTCAAAACTCAGCTGGAAGGAGCATAATTTGGAAAAGATGAAATATGAGTACTTCAAGTGGTTGGATAAGTTCTAAATGGTCCATGGAACATATTTGAGCACCTAAGAGAGGATGGAAAGATCAGACATTGAATTTGATGTTTTGGAGCTAGGTTTGAGCAATTATGAGAAAAATGAGTTGAGTTGATTAAAGAGATGAAGACATATGGCTTAGATCAGCTGAATGAACTTTAGGTATATTTGTATAATTAATAGAAGTGCTCAAGATGGTAGACAAACAAAGAAAAGGAAGAAAAGCCCAAAATGACTTAAGTTTGCTGCTCTTTGGTGCATCGAATGAGTCCAATATGCACTGCATGAGACCAGTTACATAGAGATCATATTTTTTGAGCTCGGAAGGCTTGGCGCACCAGACTAGTCTGGTGTGCAATGGTGGGTCACTGGACTAGTTATGCAAAGGACTTGTTTCTGGAGAAAGAGGAAGGTGCAGATAGCTAGTGCACTGGACATTGGTTCGATGAGCATCAGACGTTGAGGACTCAACGGTCAGATTCATAGATTCAATGGTCGAGCTGATATGGCACCAACATGGTAGGGCCCACCTAAGATCATGTTTGGAACATTCAATAAAAATAGCAATTTGACAGCGGTCTAGTGTGCACCGGACCAAGCACTGTTCATGGTCCGGTGCACCCGAGCAATTTTTGGGAGATTGTTCCAATGGCTATTTGGGTGGTTGGGGGCCATAAAAACACCCCTAACTAGCTCATTCAATACATAAGAGTTGTGCAATAACTCCAATACACTAGAGCAACACTTATAAGTGATCAAAGCCTACCAAGTGCCACAAAATAGTGAATTCAGTATAGATATAGCTATTTGCGTGTGATTTGCGAAAGAGCGTTGTGAGAGTGCTAAAGATAAGAGTGTGTGTTTCGTTCTTGCGTCTTGGTGCAAGGCACCCATCCATTGTAAAGCTATCAAGAGCCTTCAACGTTTGCGAAGACTTGTGGTCTCTCGATTCAGAAAGGCAAAGGGAACTCAAGTTTGATCTTGATGATCGTTTGAGTGAGAAAAGGGTTGAACTAGGCCCAGTCCTTAGGGACTCCTGAATAAAGACGTAGGTTTCTTTTGGAAACCGAATTACGTTAAACAAATTGTTGTCTCTCTATTGTGTTCTTTTTGTTGCAATTTGTTTTACTCCTTTCCTTCCTAAGTTCTCTTGCGATTGATTCTCTTCATACATTCTCTTGTTGCTCACAGTTAAATTCCTTGAATTCAAAAGAGCAACTACCTCAGAAGAACTCTCCTTACTCCGATTAACTTATATATTGTTCTAACCCCTAATTGGGATTAAGTTTTATTTTTAAGTAATAAATTTCAAGTTTCGCTTATTCACCCCCCCTCTAGGTGACTTTCAATTGATATCAAAGCTTGGCCCTTCATTTAAGGTCTAACAACCCGAAGCGATGGCAGGGGAAGGATCCCAAAAGCTCAAGGAGAAAGAGGTGGAGAAGGAAATCGAGGAGCCAAAAAAGGAGGACGAATCCATCAACTTAGGTTTCAAATCCCATAAGAAGAAGGATGTAAATAAGAAGAAAATCTCTAAGGTATTCATACCATGCTCTTGGTGCTTGCTTAAGCCCACAGAGTGCCTTAGAGAGCATGTATACATGGTCGAGGTACCTATCATCCTTGATTGAGGAAGGCGATATTCATGTCCATTTGAAAAAAACTTAAAAGAATGGTGAGAAGCGTAGGCCAATAAAATATGAACTGACTCTAACCTAGCCTCAAGGTCCAAACCTATGACTTGGCCATAACCTTTTGCCACAAGTCGAGCCTTGTTCCTTGTCACCACTCTATACTCATCTTGTTTGTTATGGAACACCCACTTGGTTGTCACAATGTTTTGCTTTAGACGTGGCACCAAGCTCTAGACTTTTCTCTTGAAGTTGTTGAGATCTTCCTGCATGGCCACCACCTAGTCTGGATCCTTCAAAGCTTCTTCTACCCTGAGAGGCTCAATAGAATAGACAAAGGAGTAATGTTCACAAAAAATTGCAACACGAGATCGAGTGGTTACTCCCTTGCTTATATCCCCTAGGATTTGGTCCACCAGTTGATCACGTTGTATGGTGGTGTAGACTTAGGGTGGAGGTACCTGTGGAACATCTTCTTCCTCATTATCTTCTTCTTCATGCGCAATCCCTTGATCAATGCCATCGTCCTGAGGTACATGTTCCTCATCTTGAGTAGGGGGTTGCGCCATAGTTCAAGAAGATGGTTGATCTTGTTCTTGATGTTCCTGTGGTCGTACATCTCCAATCGCCATGGTTCTTAGTGCGACCGTCAAAACCTCATTCTCATCTACATCACCAAGATCAACTTGCTCTCTTGGAGAGCCATTAGTCTCATCAAATACAACATCACTAGTGACTTCAACTAGTCTAGAGGATTTGTTGAAGACCCTATATGCTTTTGTATTTGAATCATAACCAAGAAAAAACCCCTTCAACACCTTTGGGAGCAAATTTAGAATGCCTACGTCTTGAAACCAAAATGTAGCATTTGCTCCCAAATACACGAAAGTAAGATACATTGGGTTTGTTACTGATTAGAAGCATGTACGTAGTTTGCTTGAGGAGGCGATGTAGATAGAGTCGGTTTATGGTGTGGAAAGTCGTGTTCACAGATTCCACCCAAAACTGATCTGATGTTTTGTACTCTCCAAGCATTGTTCTCGCCATGTCGATGAGTGTCCTATTCTTCCTCTCCACTACGCCATTTTGTTGTGGCATGTAGGGGGCGGAGAACTCGTTCTTGACGCCTTCCTCCTCAAGATATTCTTCCACTTGAAGGTTCTTGAACTCATAACCGTTGTCGCTCCTTATCTTATTTTGTTCTCAATTTGAACTCATTTTGAGCTCGTCTTAAGAAGCGCTTGAGAGTTCCTTGGGTTTCAGATTTATCCTACAAAAAGAATAGCCAAGTGAAGCAAGAATAGTCATCAACTATAACAAGACCATACTTACGTCCCCCAATGCTAAGATAAGCAATGGGTCCGAAGAGATCCATATGAAGTAGCTCCAATGGTCTTGTCAGTCATTACGTTCTTGCTTGGATGACTTGTTCCCACCTGCTACATGCTACACAAGGTTTATTTTTCTCAAAACAGACATTAGTTAGTCCTAACACATGTTCTCCCTTTAGAACTTTATGAAGGTTCTTGATTCCAACATGTGCTAGACAACGATGCCACAACCAGCCCATGTTGGTATTAGCGATTAAACATACATCTAGATCAACATTTTGTTTTGTAAAATCAACCAAATAAAGCTTGTCATCTAATACATCTTTAAAAGCTAATGAACCGTCACTTCTTCTAAAGACAATTACATCTAAATTTGTAAATAAGCAATTGTAACCCATATGACAAAGTTGGCTAACAAAAAGCAAATTAGAACTAAGTGATTCTACCAAAAAGACATTAGAAATGGAATGCTTGGTAGTAATTGCAATCTTACCGAACCCCTTACCCTGCCCTGGTTCCCATCTCCAAAGATGATCGTGTCGTGGGAATCCTTGTTCTTGACATAGGAAGAGAACATTCGCTTCTCCCCTCATCATGTGAGTTTTGCACCCGCTATCAATAATCCAACTTGAGCCCCTGGATGCATAAACCTGCAAGATAATTTAGGCTTGGGGTTTAGGTACTCAACTAGTGTTGGGTCCTATCAGGTTAGTTACATGGGATTTTGGTACCCAAATGCAAGTTTTACCATTCTTGCTTTTGGGTCCCACATGAGAAGCAACGACACGACCTAACTTGTAATATAACAAATAGGATGCTTCAAGCGTACTATATGAAACATAATGACCATATGATGCATTCCTATTCTTAGGCACATGAGAAGCAACATGATGAGCATGGTGCCTAGGTCTACTTCTACCATGAGCATATGAAGAACTAGAAGAAGCAGTTATGGCATACGAAGAATAAACATCATCATGACGCATAGCAGGCACAACACAATCAACATGAGCATCATGAGCATTATGAGAAGCATTCTTAACATGAGCATACAAATAAGCATGGTTCTTTAAAGTCGTCTAGAGGGGGGTGAATAGGCAAAACCTGAAATTTATAAACTTTGAACACACACTTCACCCGCGGTTAGGGTTAGAAATAAATAATCTCGAATTCGGAATGCGGAAGATAGTTCCTCTTGCTATGAGTTGCTCAATTAATGCGAATAACTTTGAGAGCAAACTCAACACAATATGAGCAAGGGAACTTTAGAGAGAGAGGAGAGGGAAGAAACAAATCGAGCGGTGAAGATCAACACAAGTGAACACGGCGATTTGTTTCCTGAGGTTCGGTTCCAAATAACCTACTCCCCGTTGAGGACGCCACAAAGGATGGGTCTATTCCGACCCTTTCCCTCTCTCAATCGGTCACTTAGACCGGTTGAGTGCTTCTCCTTAATCACCCGAGTCACTAAGACCCCGCAAGGATCACCACACAAATAGGTGTCTCTTGCTATCTTTACAAAGCACTTAGAAGAAATAGAGTGAGAAGAAGAGAGCAATCCAAGCAACAAGAGCTACAAAAGAAACACAAATCACCCTCTCTCAAGTCATTAAGCACTTGAGTTGATTTCGGAGCTTGGAGAGGATTGATTGCTTTGATTATGTATTTGGAGTGTATGCCTTTGCTCTAGTATTGAATGTGAAGGTTGGAAGGCTTGGATGGCTTGAATGGAGGTGGTTGGGGTATTTATAGCCTCCAACCACTTCCTAGCCGTTGGCTGACTTTGCTGTCGACGGGCACACCGGACAGTCTGGTGGTGCACCGGACATAACACTATTCATTGTCCGGTGCGTGTCATGTCAGCCGACCGTTTGGGTTTGGAGCGGTTGACCGTTGAATTCCTTTGTCCTCTTGCCGCACCAGACAGACCGGTGCCACACCGGACAGTCCGATGCGTCCTGACTTTGCAGTTCTGACTTCTACACTATTCACTGTTCCTCCATCAGCGTAGTCGACCGTTGGCGAAGTTGACCGTTGCTCCATTGGCGCACCGAACAATCTGGTGCCTCACCGGACACTCCGGTGAATTATAGCGGATGAGCTCTGAGAAAACCCGAGAGCGGCCAGTTCGCGAGGGCTGTAGCCTGGGGCACCGGACAGTGTCCGGTGTGCCACTCACTGCGTCAATACTTGTTTTTGCTCCAAACTTTGTAGAGTTCCCCAACTCATTTTCTTTGTTGGTTTATGTTGAACTTTATGCACCTAAGATAAATGACAACTAGGCAAACTAGTTAGTCCAAGTGGTTTGTGATGGACGTCAAACACCAAAATCGATTATAGGAAATGTATAAGCCCATTTCCCTTTCAATCTCCCCCTTTTTGGTGATTGATGCCAACACAAACCAAAGAAAATATAAAGTGTAGAAATGTAACTAGTTTGCAATTTGATAGATGTGCATAAGTTGCTTTGAATTAAACAATTTGAAAGTATTTCTAAGTATATTTAGTTGCTTTCTTCTAGTTTAACATTTAGGGCCACATTTCCACCACTTTCCTTGTTTTGCAAATCTTTTGGAAAAGTCTTTTTCAAATTGTTTTGCAAATAGCCAATGGTATAAGAATATGGTTTCAAAAAGCATTTTCCAGATTTTGAAAGTTCTCCCCCTGTTTCAAATGCTTTTCCTTTGGCTAAATAAAAGATCCCCCTGAAGAAGTTCTCCTCTTAGGTGTCAAGAGGGTTTTTGCAATTTAAATAATTTCTCCCCCTTTGTGAAATAGTTTTTGAAAAACAAGGTGGTGGTGTGGTCCTTTTGATTTAGGCCTATTAATTCTCCCCCTTTGACATTAATCGCCAAAAATGAAGAAACTTGAGAGGCCTTTTCTTTTCTCCCTCATTGTAAAAGGATATGAAGGAAAGTTTATGAGTAGGGCAAAGGATAAATGATATCGTGAGAGATGTAGTGGAAGCCTTGCCTTTGCCGAATACTCCATTTCCCTTTCAATCTAAGACTAAGGATAGAAATACACTTCAAGGCACATTAGTCTTAGCTTTGGCACAAGAAGAATAAGAAATATGCATTTGTACCAAATGAAAGAGACATGATCAAAGGTATATAAATGAGCTATGTGTGCAATGTTTCAATCAAAGTTCCGAGAATCTAAGATGTTTAGCTCATTCCTAAGCTTGCTAAAAGTCTTTTCAACTAGGGGCTTGGTAAAGATATCAGCTAATTGGTTGTGAGTGCTGACATAAGCAATTTCGATATCCCCCTTTTGTTGGTGATCTCTCAAAAAGTGATACCGGATGTCTATGTGCTTAGTGCGGCTATGCTCAACGGGATTATCCGTCATGCAAATTGCACTCTCATTATCACATAGGAGAGGGACTTTGCTCAACTTGTAGCCATAGTCCCTAAGGGTTTGCCTCATATAGTGTAATTGTGCACAACAATGTCCTGCAGCAATGTACTCGGCTTCGGCGGTGGATAGAGCTACTGAGTTTTGTTTCTTTGAAGCCCAAGACACCATGGATCTTCCCAGAAACTGACAAGTCCCTGATGTGCTCTTCCTATCAATTTTACATCTGGTATAATCGGCATCGGAATACCTAATTAGATCAAAGGTAGATCCCTTGGGGTACCATAGCCTAAACTTAGTAGTATAAACTAAATATCTCATGATTCTTTTCACGGCCCTAAGGTGAACATCCTTAGGATTTGCCTGAAACCTTGCACACATGCATACAGAAAGCATAATATCCGGTCGTGAAGCACATAAACAGAGTAAAGATCCTGTCGGCGTTTCGACCCCGGGGGGTGCCTGGACTGACGAGTAAATTGTCGCTGCGTGTCCTAGCCCAGATGGGTCGGCGCGAGACGGAACACAAGGGGGAAGCAATAAGGGGAACCGCGGCCTCGTGTTGTCCTGCGCCCAGGGCGGATGCGCTTGCAGTAGGGGGTTACAAGCGTTCGCGTGGGAGAGAGAGAGAGAGCCTTGTTCGTCAGCCCGTCCTCCCGCGCGGCCACCTTCTCGTACGAGGGCCCTGGACCTTCCTTTTATAGATGTAAGGAGAAGGCTCAGGTGTACAATGGGCGGTGTAGCAATGTGCTAACGTGTCTAGCAGAGAGGAGCTAGAGCCCTACGTACATGTCGACGTGGCTGTTGGAGAGGTGTTGATGCCCTGTTCATGTGATGTCGTGGCCGTCAGAGGAGCGCTTGAGCCCTGTAGGAGCATAGCTGTCGGAGCTGTCGGGTCCTTGATGACGTCTCCTTGCTTCCGAAGGGGATTGAGAACCGCCGTCGTCATGGAGCACGCGGGGTGCCATCAATACTTGTTTACCGGGGCGAGCCAGATGGGACGTCGGTCTTGTTCCCCGTAGCCTGAGCTAGCTAGGGGTAGGGTAATGATGTACCCCCCTGCTGCGTGGTCGGTCCGACCCTGAGGTCGGGCGAGGCGGTGACTCCTCCGAGGTCGAGGCTGAGTCCGAGCCCTGGGGTCGGGCGAGGCGGAGACCGTCGTCCGAGGTCGAGGCTGAGTCCGAGCCCTAGGGTCGGGCGAGGCGGAGACCGTCTTCCGAGGCCGAGGCGGGGGCCGAGCCCTGGGGTCGGGCGAGGCGGAGCTTCCTATGGCGCCCGAGGCTGGACTTAGCTGCTGTCGACCTCACTCTGGCGAGTGGCACAGCAGTCGGAGCAGGGCAGGCGGCGCTGTTTTCCTGTCAGGTCAGTCAGTGGAGGGGCAAAGTGACTGCGGTCACTTCGGCCTTGTCGACTGAGGACCTTGTGTCAGGATAAGGTGTCAGGCGATCCTTGCATTGAATGCTCCTGCGATACGATCGGTTGGCGTGGCGATCTGGCCATGGTTGCTTCACGGCGAAGCCTGCCCGAGCTGGGCCTCGGGCGATTCGAAGGTGCGCTCGTTGCTTGAGGAAGCCCTCGGGCGAGGCGTGAATCTGCCTTGGTCTATTGTTCCTGTCTGAGGCTGGGCTCGGGCGGGGTGAGATCGTGTCCCTTGAGTGGATGGAGCCTTGACCTGATTTGCGCCCATCAGGCCTTTGCAGCTTTGTGCTGATGGGGGTTACCAGCTGAGATTAGGAGTCTTGGGGGTACCCCTAATTATGGTCCTCGATAGTAGCCCCCGAGCCTCGAAGGGAGTGTTGGTACTCGCTTGGAGGCTTTTGTCGCACTTTTTTGCAAGGGGACCGGCCTTTCTCGGTTGCATTTCGTTCCGGTGGGTGCGCGCGAGCGCACCCGCCGGGTGTAGCCCCCGAGGCCTCGGAGGAGTGATTTGACTCCTTCGAGGTCTTAATGCCTTTCGTGATGCCTCGGCCGGTCTGGTTGTTCCCTCATGCGAACTGGTCGTTGCCCGGGTGCATAGTCAGGTTCCGAGTTCTTGGGCTGGTATGTTGACGCTGTCAATGGGTTGGCCGGAGCCGGGTTTGCGAGAGCAGCCCCCGAGCCTCTGCATAGAGCGAGAGGACGGTCAAGGACTGACTCGGCTTTTATCATACGCCCCTTCGTCGCCTTTCCACAAGGAGGAGGGGGGGAAAGCGCCATGTTGCCCTCGGAGGGCGCCGAACATGGTGTCTCCAGTGAGTTGCTAACGGGTGATCCGAGTGGACGCCCGTGCCCCGTTCGATAGGGGTCGGCTAGTGGCCTAGAGACGCGCTCCAAAAGTACCTGCAGGTGATTTGCCGGACCCGGTCCCGTTTGATAGGGTCCGAGGGCTCGATGCCTCCCTCTGATGGGATTCCGTTACAGAATCGCTCCTGCTGGTCTCGGAAATGTCCTAGGGTACCTCGAGAGTGTAGCCCGAGCCTCAGCCATGTATCGGACGTACCCAGAGTCATCCCTCGCTCTGCGTGTTCTGAGGCGGCTGTCGAACCCTTTGGGGGGCCAGCCTTCGAACCCCTGATCAGTAGTGGGCGCGGAGCCCGGGTGGCATGAGGCGGCTGTCGAACCCTTCCGAGGGGTCAGCCTTCAAACCTCTGACCAGTAGTGGGCGCGGAGCCCGAGTGCTCTGAGGCGGCTGTCGAACCCTTCCGAGGGGCCAGCCTTCGAACCTCGGATCAGTAGGAGGGCTCGGGGCCTGCTTCCTTCGCGGAGAAGGATCCCTTTTGGAGTATCCCCTTTCCCGGTCCCTGTAGCAAGAGAGAGAAAGGGGAAGAGGAAAAGGATACGAAATTGAACGACGTGGCACACCTTTTTTGACGCGGTCATCATGGCAGAGGTGAAGCGTCGCCCGCTTCGCCTGGCAAAGGTGTCGCCTGCCCTGCCGCAGAGTTAATGCGACGGGACGAGTGGTTCACGGTGCAGCCGTTGTGCGTGCGCGAGTCGTTCGAGGAACGGAACACGGGCGCGTCGTCTTCACGCCGTGGGAGAGGGCTCTCTCGCTGTCCCAGGAGGGGACGTGAGCCTGCAGACGATTTGACTGCTGCTTCCGCCCGCCTGCCGCCGCCATTACTGTCGGCCCACTTTTGGCCATATCGACAGTCGCGCCTTCTCCCACGGCTGACTGACCCGTGACCGATGTGCTTGGTTGGCACTGTTGGGCCTTGCGCAGGGTTGCCTCGAGTCACGGTACCGGTTCCGCAGTCGAGAAGGTGCGGTACTGGCGCTAGTAGCGGTGCAGTTTCTTGCACGTAGTAACCGACGCGCCGGTTACATGACGTGTGGGCCTGGGCCTCCATGCTGGACGCGTCGAAGTCGAAAGGGTGTGTCCCCTTGGTGCAGTTGCATGCCGCCTGCATGGCGGTTCGCCCTTTCACCCGCTGGTTTGGGCGAAAGTGGAGGAGTGCTTGTAACCGCTGGGCAGTTACGCGCTCCACGTGCGGCGGTTTGGCTTCTTCTGTCCTAGGCCAGCTCGCATGACGCGTGGGACCCAGCCCCCGTGTCGTAGGGGGAGGACCTTGGAGCGTGTTGGTGAAGACTCAGTCCGCGACGGCTGAGGACGCAAGTGGGGAGAGTCGCCTTTAAAAAGGTGGCGACCCCCTTGGATGGCAGCCATGCCTTCGCACTCCCCTCATGCATCGCGTCCTTCCACCTTCCGAGCCCCCGGACGGGGAGCGCCCGCGTTGCTTTCGTCTTGCTGTCATTGGAGGAGCGCAACTTTGCGGAAGTTGGTACCTTTCAGCCATCGCTCGGCTCTAAGGATTTTCATCAGGCAGCCTGGCTGCATCCCCTCGCCGATGGTCACCCAAGACGGTGACCACCAGTTTGGTGGTGGGGAGAAGCAAGCCGGGTTGCGGCCTCTGCCCCGCCCTCAGCTTCAAGGATCTTCATCATCCTTGTTGGGGCGGAGGGCGAGGTGAGCCAGGGCCTGCCTTCGTGTGGGCCGGCGTCCCGCTTCTTCCTCCAGCTTCTGGGGGTGGAAACCATCCTCCAGCTCTGCGGAGGAGGCGCCCTCCAGCCATGCCGGGGAAGGCGAACTGTTGCTACCCAACCAGGGTGCAACATTCTGTCTTTTGTCTGGGCGACGGTGGCCAGCCGCACCGGGGGGTCTCCCAACACGTCATGCGCCGCGAGGGCGATACTCGTGTTCTGGGACGGTCCCATTCTCGTTTTCGTGGCGAGGACGGGAGTGAGGACCTGCTAATGCGCTTTGGGGCGGCCGGCGCCCGCTGGTGCCGTGTTGGTGGACAGGTGGACGCCGCCGTCGGTGCTGAGGTGGTGGCAGCTGGAGAAAGCTTCTCCGCCGACGAGACCGTCAGCGCTACCCGCGGACCCACCTCCAGCTCTTTGGCTTTAATGTCTGGTTCTCGTCCCTTGAGTGGGGACGCGAACGAGAGCCTTCTGGCGGCAGCGTCCGTCCTGGGACCATCGCTGTTGCTGCAGAGGTCGCTGGCGAGTCACCCGGAGTTCGTTGTCCCGCAGGCTCTCCGATGTGGAGGTTGTTCATACCCGCGGGAGTGGAACCAGAGTTCCGTTTGCAATGGCACCTTGAGTGCTGGTGTCTGTTCATTATGGCTGTCGGGGCCTGAACATCTGTGTATTTGGGCGTAAAGCTGTGTTTTTTCCTCATTTCGAGCACTAGGACTCGCCTGTCGGCTAGCTGAACTGCTTAACCAAGTGTGAGTTGCCCTGTGCGGAAGGTGACGAGTGAGGTATCCGTATCCCGGAGGCGTAGGAGTCCCTCGGCTTGGTCGGCCTTGCCGCCCGAGGCTTCTCTTGCTCAGTTAAAGGAACCCTAGGCAGCTCTGCGATGAGCCGGAGCCGGAGGCAGCGGTGTCAGCATGGACAGAGGCGGAGTTGGCTTCGAAAAGAAAACTTCGTCGGCCCACGAGCAGGTGACTTCCCAGGCCGAGGAGGTGTAGTAGCGGCGGCTGGAACCTAGTCGGGTCGTCCACTGGTGAAACCGACGCCGGAGTCGGGCTGCCGAGGCCATGAGCCGGGCTGATGTCCTCAGGGGACAGCTGGCTGAGGCTACGGAGCGGCTGATCAAGCCGTCTGCTCGGGCCGGGTTCCTGGAGGAGGCCTGGCGGCGATGGCCCAGGCGCTGTGCTGACATCTTTCTTCGAGGTGGAGATCCTCCGACCGTGTTGCCGTCCGAGGCCGGGTCGGATTCCGCTGAAGGTGGAGTCGACGCCGAGGGTGCTGCTGCCCCCCTTATTGATGTCTGAATCTACAGGATCAGTTTGTCTGTAGTATGCGTATGTTTTTTGCGGCCACCGAGGCCCAAACATACAGTCGTTGTGTTGTAAAGCTGCGTTTCTTTTGCCCTTGTTTCGAGTATCAGGACTTGTTCGTCGGTAGCAGAATCGTTTATCCGAGCGAGAGTTACTTTTCACGGAAGGTGATGAGTGAGGTATCTGTATCCCAGAGGCGTAGGAGTCCCTCGGCTCGGTCGACCTTGAAGCTTACATGTACTCTTACTCGTCTGTTGGATTCTGTTATCGATATAGTTGAGAAGGCACGAAAAATCATTTCGGCAGAAAAGTTTTCGAGCGTTAAGACTTGTTCGGTCAGCAGAATCGCTTATCCGAGCGTGAGTTACTTATCGCAGAAGGTGATGAGTGAGGTATCCGTATCCCAGAGGCGTAGGAGTCCCTCGGCTCGGTCGGCCTTGCTGCTTACGTGTACTCCGTCGTTTTCAGGATCCCACTATCGAAGTAGTCGAAAAGCACGAAAGATGTTCTGGCAGAAAGACTTTTTTCAAGGAAAATCTTGACGTAGAGGGGGTTCCCCCCTTCTAGCCCCCGAGGGAGGGTCGGGTTTTGCTGAGGCAAGGCTGACCCTTCCTTGATGGGTAGACTTTATTTGTGTATGTAAAACGAGGTATATGAACGACTTGAAAACATCTTAAGGGTAGAAGCGACGTAGCTGTCGGATGTTCCAAGCGTTGCTGTAGACCTCGCCTTGACTGTTGGCTAGCTTGTATGTTCCGGGCTTCAAAATCTTGGCGATGATGAACGGCCCTTCCCAGGGAGGCGTGAGCTTGTGGCGCCCTCGGGCGTCTTGTCGTAGCCGAAGCACCAAGTCCCCCACCTGGAGGTCTCGGGATCGAACCCCTCGGGCGTGGTAGCGTCGCAGGGACTGCTGATACCGTGCCGAGTGTAGTAAGGCTACGTCCCGAGCCTCTTCCAGCTGGTCTAGTGAGTCTTCTCGGCTGGACTGGTTGCTTCGGTCGTCGTACGTCCTTGTCCTCGGGGAACCGTATTCTAAGTCTGTGGGCAAGATAGCCTCGGCCCCATTGACTAGAAAAAACGGCGTGAAGCCCATGGCTCGGCTTGGCGTCGTCCTCAGACTCCAGACCACCGAGGGGAGTTCCTTCATCCATCGCCTGCCGAACCTGTTGAGGTCGTTGTAGATCCTCGGCTTGAGCCCCTGCAGAATCATGCCCTTGGCACGCTCTACCTGCCCATTCGTCATGGGGTGAGCTACGGCGGCCCAGTCCACCCGGATGTGGTGGTCCTCGCAGAAGTCCAGGAACTTTCTGCCAGTGAACTGGGTGCCGTTGTCAGTGACGATGGAGTTCGGGACCCCGAAGCGATGGATGATGTTGGTGAAGAACACCACCGCCTGTTTGGACCTGATGCTGTTTAGGGGTCGGACCTCAATCCACTTGGAGAATTTGTCGATAGCGACCAGCAGGTGCGTGTAGCCCCCGGGTGCCTTCTGCAAGGGACCGACGAGGTCCAGATCCCACACAGCAAACGGCCAGGTGATGGGTATTGTTTGCAAGGTCTGAGCGGGCAGGTGCGTCTGCCTTGCGTAGAATTGACACCCTTGGCAGGTGCGTACAATCCTAGTGGCATCGGCCACCGCGGTTGGCCAGTAGAAACCCTGTCGGAAGGCGTTTCCAACGAGGGCCCGAGGTGCTGCGTGGTGACCGCAAGCCCCCGAGTGTATTTCTTGCAATAGCTCCTGACCTTCGGCGATGGATATGCATCGCTGGAGGATGCCTGAGGGGCTGCGGTGGTAGAGCTTCTTTTCGTCGCCCAGCAAGACGAACGACTTGGCGCGCCGCGCCAGTCGCCGAGCTTCGGCTCTGTCGAGGGGTAGCTCTCCTCGGTGGAGATATTGCAGGTACGGGGTCTACCAGTTTTGATTAGGCGTGACCCCATTCCGCTCTTCCTCGACGCGCAGTGCCTCACCCTCAGGGGCCGAGGGTGCCTCGGGCTGGGCCGAGGCCTCCCCGGGCTCGGGCGTGTCGTCAGTCTTGACTGAGGGTTGATGTAGGTCTCGGGAGAAGACGTCCGGAGGAACCGTTGTCCGCCCCGAGGCTATCTTAGCCAGCTCGTCCACAGTCTCGTTGTATCGTCGAGCGATGTGGTTGAGCTCGAGCCCGTAGAACTTGTCCTCCAGGCGCCGAACCTCGTCGGAGTAGGCTTCCATCTTCGGGTCGCGGCAATGGGAGTTCTTCATGACTTGGTCGATGACAAGCTGCGAGTCGCCTTGAGCGTCGAGGCGCCGGACCCCTAGCTCGATGGCGATGTGCAACCCGTTAACCAGAGCCTCGTACTCGGCCACGTTGTTGGATGCCGGGAAATGGAGGCGCAGCACGTAGCGGAGGTGCTTCCCGAGGGGCGAGATGAAGAGCAGGCCCGCGCCCGCTCCTGTCTTCATCAGTGACTCGTCGAAAAACATGGTCCAGAGTTCCGGTTGGATCGGAGCTGCTGGAAGCTGGGTGTCAACCCATTCAGCCACAAAGTCAGCCAAGACTTGGGACTTGATGGCCTTCCGAGGAGCAAACGAGATTGTCTCGCCCATGATCTCCATGGCCCACTTTGCAATCCTACCCGAGGCCTCTCGGCACTGGATGATCTCCCCCAGGGGGAAGGATGACACCACAGTCACCGGATGAGACTCGAAGTAGTGTCGCAACTTTCGCCGCGTCAGAATTACCGCGTACAGTAGCTTCTGAATTTGCGGGTAGCGGATTTTGGTCTCGGACAGTACCTCACTGATGAAGTAGACTGGCCTCTGGACGGGCAATGCATGCCCCTCTTCTCGTCTCTCAACCACGATCGCGGCGCTGACCACCTGAGTGGTAGCGGCGATGTAGATCAAGAGGGCTTCTCCGGCAGCGGGGGGCACCAAGATGGGCGCGCTTGTAAGGAGCGCCTTTAGGTTCCCGAGGGCTTCCTCGGCCTCGAGGGTCCAAGTGAAGCGCTCGGTCTTCCTTAGGAGGCGGTATAGAGGTAGGCCTCTTTCGCCGAGGCGCGAGATGAAGCGGCTCAGAGCCGCAAGGCATCCCATGACCCTCTGTACTCCTTTCAAGTCCTTGATGGGGCCCATGTTGGTGATGGCCGCGATTTTCTCCGGGTTGGCCTCGATGCCCCGCTCAGAGACGATGAACCCCAGGAGCATGCCTCGGGGGACCCCGAAGACACACTTCTCGGGATTGAGTTTTACGCCTTTCGCCTTGAGACACTTGAATGTCAATTCAAGGTCAGAGAGGAGGTCGGAGGCTTTCCTCGTCTCAATGTGCTCTCCGAACACGTGGTTCATGCACCTTTGGTATGTCGCACCCGCATTCCTCAAACTGAATGGCATAGTAATGTAGCAGTACATGCCAAAGGGTGTGATGAAAGAAGTCGCAAGCTGGTCGGACTCTTTCATCTTGATTTGGTGATACCCTGAGTAGGCATCGAGGAACGACAGGGTTTCGCACCCAGCAGTGGAATCCACGATTTGATCGATGCGAGGCAGAGGGTAGGGACTAGGGAACTTTCGGACATGCTTTGTTTAGACCAGTGTAGTCTACACACATCCGCCATTTCCCTCCTTTCTTTTTCACAAGCACAGGGTTGGCTAGCCATTCAGTATGGAATACCTCTTTGATGAACCCTGCAGCCATCAGCTTGTGGATCTCCTCGCCTATGGCTCTGCGCTTTTCTTCGTCGAATCGGCGCAGAGGCTGCTTCACAGGTCAGGCTCCAGCTCGGATATCCAGCGAGTGCTCGGTGACATCCCTCGGTATGCCAGGCATGTCCGAGGGACTCCACGCAAAAACCTCGGCGTTCGCGCGGAGAAAGTCGACGAGCATTGCTTCCTATTTTGGGTCGAGCTCGGAGCCGATCCGGACTTGCTTGGAGGTGTCGTTGCTAGGGTCGAGAGGGACGGACTTAACCGTCTCAGCTGGCTCAAAGTTGCCGGCGTGGCGCTTCGCATCTGGCGCCTCCTTGGAGAGGCTCTCCAGGTCGGTGATGAGGGCCTCGGATTTGGCGAGGGCCTCGACGTACTCCATGAACTCCACGTCGCATTCGTACGCGTGTCGGTACATGGAGCCGATGATGATGACCCCGTTGGGGCCCGGCATCTTGAGCTTGAGGTAGGTGTAGTTGGGGACGGCCATGAACTTGGCATAGCATGGTCTCCCCAGCACTGCGTGGTAGGTTTCTCGGAAACCGACCACCTCAAATGTGAGGGTTTCCTTTCGGAAGTTGGAGGGAGTCCCGAAGCAGACGGGCAGATCGAGTTGCCCAAGGGGTTGGACGCGTTTCCTAGGGATGATCCCGTGAAAGGGCGCCGCGCTGGCCCGGATTGTGGACAGATCGATCTGCAGGAGCCCGAGGGTCTCGGCGTAGATGATGTTGAGGCTGCTGCCTCCGTCCATGAGGACCTTGGTAAGCCTGACATTGCCGATGACGGGATCGACAACGAGCGGGTACTTTCCCGGGCTCGGCACGTGGTCGGGGTGGTCGCCTTGGTCGAAGGTGATGGGCTTGTCGGACCAGTCTATGTAGACTGACGCCGCCACTTTCACTGAGCAGACCTCCCGGTGCTCTTGCTTGCGGTGCCGAGCCGAGGCGTTCGCCACTTGCCCACTGTAGATCATGAAGCAGTCGTGGACCTCGGGGAACTCCTCCGCATTGTGGCCCTCCTTCTTATCGTTGTCGTGGGCTCTGCCACCTTCCGCCGGTGGCCCGGGCTTGTGGAAGTTGCGCCAAAGCATAACGCACTCCTCAAGGGTGTGCTTGACGGGACCCTGATGATAGGGGCATGACTCCTTGAGCATCTTGTCGAACAGGTTGGCGCCTTCGGGAGGCTTTCGAGGGTTCCTGTGCTCGGCGACGGTGACAAGGTCTGCGTCGGCAGCGTCGCGTTTCGCTTGCAACTTCTTCTTGCCCTTCTTCTTGGTGCCGCATTGAGCGGACGCCTCGGGGACGTCTTCCGGCTGGCGCCCCTGAGGCTGCTTGTCCTTTTAGAAGATGGCCTCAACCGCCTCCTGACCAGAGGCGAACTTGGTGGCGATGTCCATCAGCTCGCTTGCCCTGGTGGGAGTCTTGCGACCCAGCTTGCTCACCAGGTCACGGCAAGTGGTGCCGGCGAGGAACGCGTCGATGACATCCGAGTCGGTGATGTTGGGCAGCTCGGTGCGCTGCTTCAAAAATCGCCGGATGTAGTCCCGCAGGGATTCTCCCGACTGCTGACGGCAGCTTCGGAGATCCCAGGAGTTCCCAGGGCGCACGTATGTGCCCTGTAAGTTGCTGGTGAAGGCTTTGACCAGGACGTCCCAGTTGGAGATCTGCGCAGGAGGCAGATGCTCCAGCCAGGCCCGGGCGGCGTCGGAGAGGAACAAGGGGAGGTTGTGGATGATGAGGTTGTCATCGTCTGTTCCACCTAGCTGGCAGGCCAGCCGGTAGTCCGCGAGCCACAGTTCCGGCCTTGTCTCCCCCAAGTACTTGGTGATGGTAGTCGGGGTTTGGAACCGGGTCGGGAACGGCGCCCGTCGTATGGCCCAGCTGAAAGCCTGCGGACCGGGTGATTCGGGCGAAGGGCTCCGATCCTCCCCGCTGTCGTAGTGTCCCCCACGCCTGGGGTGGTAGCCTCGGTGCACCTTCTCGTCGAGGTGGGCTCGACGGTCGTGGCGGTGGTGCTCGTTGCCGAGGCGACCCGGGGCCACAGACGCTGTGTCCCGCGTGCGCCCGGTGTGGACCGAGGCCTCCCGCATGAATCGGGAAGTCGCGGCGCGATGTTCCGGGGGGTACCCCTGCCTTTGGGAGGCGGAGCTCTCGGCCCGTCGGACCGCGGCATCCGCCAGGAGATTCTTGAGCTCTCCCTGGATACGCCGCCCCTCGGTGGTGGATGGATCCAGCATCGCTCTGAGTAGTATTGCCGCTGCAGCCAGGTTCTAGCTGACCCCACTGGAAGCTGGGGGCAGCCTCACGCTGACATCGTCGGCGATGCGGTGCTAGACGTCCTGGGCCAGATGACGCGCTTCTCCGGCTGGTGCTCGGCCTACCCACTCCTGCCCGATATTCTGCCGGAGCTGCACAAGTTGTCCTGGTTCCTCGTCGAGCCTGGCCTGCTTCTCGCGGATTTGCTCGAGCTGTGCGTCCTGACCCCCCGTAGGGACTGGGACCACAGCTAGCTCCCGAAGGATGTCAACGCGAGGCGCAGGCCTAGGGGGATCGCCGTCCTTCGGCATACCAAGGTGGTTGCCTTTGTCGAGACCCCTAGATCGACGTGGAAACATTCGCGACTTGGGCCACAGTCCTCATCGTCAAGGTTGTGGCCATCATCGGAGAGGCAGTAGTCACATGCGGTCATGAAGTCCTGCATGGCACTGGGGTTATCGAGCCCGGAGAAATCCCAACCAGAGTCGGGCTCGTCATCTTCCTCGGAACCCGGGGGCCCATAGGTCGAGACGGCCGTCAGTCGGTCCCAGGTTGACCACATATGGTACCCCAGAAGGTGAGGATATGCCTTTATGAAAGCGTCCACCGAAGCGGGGTCACTTGGTGGGTCGAAGCTGAATCTAAAAGGCACTGGATGGGAAACGGACGGTACCTCTTGATCGACGGATGGTGACGAAGTCGCGTTAGGGACGGACTGCACCGTTGTCTCAGGTACGAGGCTAACGCCCAGTAAGTCCTTCGCGAGCGTGCTGGCGTCGTCTGTCTGCTTGGGGCTGGCGTGTCGCGGGGAAACGACGCTCGTCTTCGTCTCAGACGCGAGGTCAACGTCCGATGTGTCCCCCGTTGGGGCACCGGCGTCGTCGACTCGCTCGACAGCCAACGAGGTGCCGCCTCCTGCTTGGCCATGGCTGCCCCGCCTCCTCCTCCGTCGGCGGGGAAGGTGATGGGACAGACCCGGATGTTGTTCTTCCGCCATGTGGGGAAGACATCGTCGATTCCACCGCCGGCGAGCGGGCTGACGGCCGCCATTGTCGTTGTCGCGCGGCGGAGGAAGGAGTATCATGTCGTAGCTGCCGTCGAGGGACATGAACTCAAGACTCCTGAAACGGAGCATCGTCCCGGGTTGGAGAGGTTGCTGGAGACTACCCATCTGGAGCTTGACGGGAAGCTGTTCGTCAACACGCAGCAGGCCCCTACCTGGCGCGCCAACTGTCGGCGTTTCGACCCCGGGGGAGTCCCTGGACCGACGAGTAAATTGTCGCTGCATGTCCTAGCCCAGATGGGTCGGCGCGAGACGGAACACAAGGGGGAAGCAATAAGGGGAACCGCGGTCTCGTGTTGTCCTACGCCCAGGTCGGATGCGCTTGCAGTAGGGGGTTACAAGCGTTCGCGTGGAAGAGAGAGAGAGAGAGAGAGCCTTGTTCGTCAGCCCGTCCTCCAGCGCGGCCACCTTCTCGTACGAGGGCCCTGGACCTTCCTTTTATATATGTAAGGAGAAGGCCCAGGTGTACAATGGGGGGTGTAGCAATGTGCTAACGTGTCTAGCAGAGAGGAGCTAGAGCCCTACGTACATGCCGACGTGGCTGTTGGAGAGGTGTTGTTGCCCTGTTCATGTGATGTCGTGGCCGTCGGAGGAGCGCTTGAGCCCTGTAGGAGCACAGCTGTCGGAGCTGTCGGGTCCTTGCTGACGTCTCCTTGCTTCCGTAGGGGGCTAAGAACCGCCGTCGTCATGGAGCACGCGGGGTGCCATCATTACTTGTTTACCGGGGCGAGCCAGATGGGACGCCGGTCTTGTTCCCCGTAGCCTGAGCTAGCTAGGGGTAGGGTAATGATGTACCCCCTTGCTGCGTGGTCGGTCCGAGCCCAAGGTCGGGTGAGGCGGTGACTCCTCCGAGGTCGAGGCTGAGTCCGAGCCCTGGGGTCGGGCGAGGCGGAGACCGTCGTCCGAGGTCGAGGCTGAGTCCGAGCCCTGGGGTCGGGCGAGGCGGAGACCGTCTTCCGAGGCCGAGGCGGGGGCCGAGCCCTAGGGTCGGGCGAGGCGGAGCTTCCTATGGCGCCCGAGGCTGGACTTAGCTGCTATCGGCCTCACTCTGGCGAGAGGCACAGCAGTCGGAGCAGGGCAGGCGGCGCTGTTTTCTTGTCAGGTCAGTCAGTGGAGGGGCGAAGTGACTGCGGTCACTTCGGCCTTGTCGACTGAGGAGCGTGCGTCAGTATAAGGTGTCAGGCGATCCTTGCATTGAATGCTCCTGCGATACGGTCGGTTGGCATGGCGATCTGGCCAAGGTTGCTTCACGGCGAAGCCTGCCCGAGCTGGGCCTCGGGCGATTCGAAGGTGCGCTCATTGCTTGAGGAAGCCCTCGGGCAAGGCGTGAATCTGCCTTGGTCTATTGTTCCTGTCCGAGGCTGGGCTCGGGCGGGGCGAGATCGTGTCCCTTGAGTGGACGGAGCCTTGACCTGATTTGCTCCCATCAGGCCTTTGCAGCTTTGTGCTGATGGGGGTTACCAGCTGAGATTAGGAGCCTTGGGGGTACCCCTAATTATGGTCCCCGACAGATCCTATCATCGACCGGTATACCTTTTGATCTACGGATTTACCTCCCATGTCGAGGTCGAGATGCCCATTTGTTCCCAAGGGAGTCTTGATGGGTTTGGCATTCTTCATCCCAAACTTCTTGAGTATGTCTTGAATGTACTTAGTTTGGCAGATGAAGATGCCTTCTTGGAGTTGCTTGATTTGGAATCCAAGGAAATACTTCAACTCCTCCATCATAGACATCTCAAATTTCTATATCATAATCCTACTAAATTCTTCACAAAAGGATTTGTTAGTAGACCCAAATATAATATCATCAACATAAATTTGGCATATAAACAAATCTTTAGCAATTGTTTCAGTGAAGAGAGTAGGATCAGCTTTTCCAACTTTCAAGCCATTACTGATAAGAAAGTCTCTCAGGCATGCATACCATGCTCTTGGGGCTTGCTTTAGCCCATAAAGCACCTTTGAGAGCTTATAAACATGACAAGGATTCTCACTATCTTCAAAGCCAGGAGGTTGCTCAACATATACCTCTTCCTTGATAGGGCCATTGAGGAAGGCACACTTCACGTCCATTTGATACAACTTAAAGCCATTGTAGGTAGCATAGGCAAGTAATATACGAATTGACTCAAGCCTAGCTATAGGTGCATAGGTTTCATCAAAATCCAAACCTTCGACTTGTGAATAACCTTTGGCTACAAGTTGGGCTTTGTTCCTAGTCACCACACCATGCTCATATTGTTTGTTGCAGAATACCCACTTGGTACCTACAACATTTTGGTCAGGACTTGGAACTCAATGCCATACCTCATTCCTCGTGAAGTTGGTGAGCCCTTATTGCATTGCCACCACCCAATCCGGATCTCTTAGTGTGTTCTCTATCCTATATGGCTCAATAGAAGACACAAAAGACTAATGTACACAAAAATGGGCAACTCGAGATCTAGTGGTTACCCCCTTGTGAATGTCACCAAGTATGGAGTTGACGGGGTGATCTCTTTGAATTGCTTGGTGGACTCTTGGGTGCGCTGGTCTTTGATCTTGAATCTCTTGATCATCTTCCTTGTCTTTATTATCTTTATCTCCCCCTTGATCAATGTCCTCCTCTTGAGGTGGCTCATCGTCTTGATCTTGATCCTCGTCCTCTTGAGCCATTTTCTCATCTTGAGTTGGTGGAGATGCTTGTATGGAAGATGATGGTTGATCTTGTGCTTGTGAAGACTCTTCGAATTCTTTTGGACACACATCCCTAATGGACATGTTCCTTAGTGCGACGAATGGAGCCTCTTCATCATCTAGTTCATCAAGATCAACTTGCTCCACTTGGGAGCCATTAGTCTCATCAAACACAATGTCACAAGAAACTTCAACTAATCCAGTGGACTTGTTGAAGACTCTATATGTCCTTGTGTTTGAGTCATAACTGAGTAAAAAGCCTTCTACTGCTTTAGGAGCAAATTTAGAATTTCTACCTCTTTTAATAAGAATAAAGCACTTGCTCCCAAAAACTCTAAAATAAGAAACATTGGACCTTTTACCGGTGAGGAGTTCATACGATGTTTTCTTAAGGATTCGGTGAAGGTAGAGACGGTTGATGGAGTAGCAGGCGATATTAATCGCCTCCGCCCAAAACTGATCCGGTGTCTTGTACTCATCAAGCATGGTCCTTGCCATATCCAAAAGAGTTCTATTCTTTCTCTCCACAACACCGTTTTGTTGAGGTGTGTATGGAGAAGAGAACTCATGCTTGATGCCCTCCTCCTCAAGAAATCCTTCAATTTGAGAGTTCTTGAACTCCATTCCAATGATGCTTCTAATCTTCTTTATTCTCAATCCAAACTCATTTTGAGCTCGTCTTAAGAATCTCTTTAAGGTCTCTTGGGTTTGAGATTTTTCCTACAAAAAGAATACCCAAGTGAAGAGAGAATAATCATCCACAATAACAAGACAATACTTACTCCCGTCGATGCTTATGTAAGCTATCGGACCGAATAGATCCATGTGGAGTAGTTCAAGCGGCATTTCGGTCGTCGTGATGCTCTTGTGTGGATGATGAGCTCCAACTTGCTTCCCTGCTTGACATGCGCTACAAATCCTGTCTTTCTCAAAATGAACATTTGTTAGTCCTAAAATGTGCTATCCCTTTAGAAGCTTGTGAAAATTCTTCACCCCAACATGAGCAAGTCGGCGATGCCAGAGCCAGCCCATATTAGTCTTAGCAATTAAGCAAGTGTCTAGTTCAGCTTTGTTATCATTAAAATTGACTAAATATATCTGACCATCTAACACTCCCTTAAAAGCTATTGAATCATCACTTCTTCTAAAGACAGTAACACCAATATCAGTAAAGAGACAATTGTAACCCATTTTACATAATTGAGAAACAGAAAGCAAGTTGTAATCTAAAAAATCTACAAGAAAGACATTAGAAATGGAATGGTCAGGAGATATAGCAATTTTACCCAAACCTTTGACCAAACCTTGATTTCCATCCCCAAATGCAATCGCTCTTTGGGGATCATCATTTTTCTCATAGGAGAACACCTTTTCTCCCGTATCATGTGGTTTGTACACCCACTATCGATTATCCAACTTGTCCCTCCAGATGCATAAACTTACAAAACAAATTTAGGTTGTAACACCCAAATTATAAAACTTATAAAAGAGTTGATCTCCTTATATGATTTGCCCTCTACTTTTTGAGTCATGTGACTAAACATAATTAAAAGATAATAATTCTTTACTAAATCATAAAAAGTAAAGCCAGGCATCATGTTGAGTTCTTATGGTTGTGCATCTAATACTAGTAAGATTAATAAAGATGTGATAATGTATAAATTAGAATTTAACCAAAGAAATACAATTTAGAGCATTGGAATAATAAACTAGAAATGGGAAAGAAATAAGAAAATACTACATAAAATAAAATAAAAATAAGAATAAATTCTTACTTAACTGGTGCATTCAGTTGTAAATTTAAATGAGGACATATTCACCACAAATTTGAGATTCAAATTTGGATTCAAAAATAAGAAAGAAAAGAGAATAAAAGAAAAGAAAAAGAAAGGAAAGCTTACTTGGGTCGGGGTGCCATTTTCGGCCCATCCTGACTCCTCTGCGCGCTCAGCCCAGCAAACCACGAGTGCGTGGATCTCTGGCATGTGGGACTGCCCCGACGTTCACCTATACGCGCGACCCCGGCTGCCGACGCTACACACTGACCTGTGGGCCCCTGTTGTCGGCACGTTCTTCTCCACCGAACCATCCGCGCTGACCGCAACCACACCGCGAGAAAAGCTCGCCGGTTGACTCGGAGTCCACGGGATCACCGCGCACCTCCACGCTTTAAGGCCACATCCCCATCTCCCGTCATTGGGAACTCAGAAGAACCGGTCCACCCACACACCGAGAGCTTATCGGGAGATAAGCGTGTCGCCGTGACCAAATCGGGTAGTCGTCGACATCGGGTCCCCGGTGATCGGCCTAGGAGCGACTCCAAGTGTTCTGGAAGGGTGCCACATCGTCCACAGGCGGAGGCGGCCACTGGGCATGGAGCGATTGCTCGTCAGACTTTGTGGGAACCCAGGGATCCGCCTCGCTGTGGATTAGCCTTCCCCACTGCGACCACTCGGGTAAAAACCCCTCCCTACCATTCGTTTTGGCTGTGGCTTTGCATAGCACCTATCGGGGTTTATTTTAGGGTATGGTAGGAGCGGGGGGTGTGCGGCTCTGAAGATCCACCGCCGTGTATGGAGCACAGGCACCGCTGGCCAGTCACCGGGTGGTGAAGATGGCCGCCGTCCGTCCGATGGTAGTTGGCCACAGTGATTAGATCACATAAGAATAAAACTCTGGCCTTCCGATTGAAAATGGATGATTGTGATTGAGTCGGACGCGTACCGGTTCGGTAGACTTGATCATGGCCATTGGATTTTGATCGTGCGGCAAGTGAGTGTCCGAGGGAATTGTAACACGGGGGCCGTGGATCTCGGATCCGGCAACTAGGAATGAGAGCGGGTTCATAACTGGCCTAAATCTAATCTGGCGCGTCCATTTCTGATCGGGCGGCCAGATTCAGACGATACCCTTTTGTCGCGTTACTTTTGCTAAAAAGTCCTTGCACTTATTGGGAATCAACCCGCAACATATCTTGGGTTAGACTGAGTCTGGGAGGTTTTGCGAGTTAGCCCCCGCACTCTCTGAGTATTATACGCGCAGTCCAGGAAATAGAGAAAATAGTAAAAAGAATTATGGGAATGGATTTTTAGTACAAAAATAAATCCAGAAACTTGTATAAATCATATTTAATCCATTTTAGCTCCAAATTGATCCATTCCAGTGGCAATAATTTTGTTTTAATATTGTTCATCACCTAGTACCTCTGTTTAGGCATGAAACTTGGTTTAAAATTGTTCACTTGAATTACTCTATTCTAGGTACTAAATAGCTTCATAAATTCATAACTAAATAACCATAACTCCGAATTTAGTGATTCTTGTTCCTACAATCTTGTTACGCAGCGTAGAATATTATCATACATTCTATTCTGTTGTTTGGTGTGATGTTAATTTTTGCTATACCATGTTTGTTTGTATTGTTGCCAGTAGACGAGCCAGCCAAAAAGGATCCAGAGGTTCAGCAGGTGGAGACTGCTGAGCAGGAGCTCGTTGAAGGCAAGTTATGCCCTTGATCACTTGTTTTACCTAGTCATGTTTTTATTAATCATAATAATCTGCATAGGTTAATTTTGATGGGACCCTTTAGGTTACGCTAGTTTTGACTATCTTTATACCTTGATTCCACTAAACTTTTTGGGTAGTACTTGCTATTGCTTTATGTGGTTTTGGGTATGGAGATACATATTATTCATGATCACACTTTTATTATCAGTTTGTTATTTACTAATCATGAAAAGATTATTATGTTAATTGGAACATGGAGGGACCACCCGGGAAAACAGTGCTACCACAAGGGTGGTATGGGACGCCCTTGGCTGACTAACTAGGAAAGCTAGTGGAGGACTACCTTACTCGATAGGGGCAAGGGCAGTAGGGGACTGGTCAGTGTGGGGAGGCCCTTGGAGCTTCCTAGAAAATGTAGCGGGTTTTCTGAAGCTAGTGAAACTTTGTAAAGGCCTCATAGTGTTACCCTGTCTCACTTCCTTGGTAGAGGTGTATGGGATTCATGACCCTTGGCAGATGGGTAACATGACTTGTGGGTAAAGATGCGCAACCTCTATAGAGTGTGAAACTGGTATATCAGTCGTGTTCACGGTCATGAGCAGCTCGGACCCTCACATGATTAATTTATGGAATTAAATTCAATTTGTCATTTGCATCGCATTGGGATTATTTATTATTACTTTGATCTGTTATTACTATGGTTTGGTATTTACTTACACTTAGTAATTGCTAATAAAATTTTTACCAACTTATAAAAGCAATGCTCAGCTGTATTTTGTTGATTAGCCTTACACTTCACATGAACTCCCACCTTTGGTGAGTTCATGCACATTATTCCCCACAAATTGTTGAGCTATGATCTTTTGTGAGCTCACTCTTGCGATATATAAACCGCCCCCACAGGTGAAGAGCAGGTGGTTGAAGAGGAGTCGCCCTACAATGAAGCTTACGAGTTGATCTAGGTGGCATCTCCCAGTCAGCTTTGTGGTGCTAGGGAAATAATATATTTAGTTCGTTTTATCATTATCATTTATTTTGTAAGACTTTCACTATGTAATAAGTACATTTATGATATTTATGACATTTATCTCTATATATTCTGTCATTATATGTGAAGTTCTTCCTTGGCGCACATTTGAGACGCACCCGACTTTATCCTTTAAATCTGAGTGTGACAGAAATGGTATCAGAGGAAATATTGACTGTAGGACAAAACCTAGATAGATCTAGACAAAACCATTACCTACTTACCTTACTCTGATTCTTTCTATACTTTTCTTGATCCTGTCTCACCTTCTACTGTTCTACTCTGTTTATTCTTACCTTTTCTATTCTAAGACAAGGAGGATTTCACATTTTGGAATCCTACATCCATGACCCTCTAAAGAGATAGGAGACCCAAGACAAAATTAAAAAAATCACTACTTAAAATAATTAGATGTTTGTTCTTATGATAAATGCTTAATTTGCTTCTTTGATTGATTGAATCAGTATAGCAGGGCATTCTAGCATGTACCACCATAAGGTAATTAGTATAAGTAGGTGACATTAATCTACTTAGTTAATAAAACCCCAAAAGATTCTACCTCATAATTACTCGTCTATTCTATAATTCTGTCTTACCATGTATTTCTAACCCAGATGGTCAATACCAGGAAGGGAGGAGGAATTGATCTACCCGACAATCCACACAACCGGAGGGTACTTAGACAACAACAACAAGAAGAGATGAATCCTCCAAATCCTCCACCAGCCGGAACTGATCCAGTAGTTGCAGCCCAGATGCAGATGATGCAACAGATGGCTGATACTATGGCAGATATGCATGCGCAGATGCGATAGGAGCGTCAGAAGATGTGCCAAGACAGAGAGGAGATGTGTTAGGAGAGGATGGGGCGACAGCAGCAAGCCCCACTACCATGGGAATTTATGAGCCACAAGCCACCTACCTTTGCCAGCTCACTAGATCCATTGCATGTTGATGATTGGTTGAAGGCAGTGGAGAAGATGCTAAACATTGCCCAATGCTCTGACCGGGAGAAGGTTCTCTATGCTTCTGGTCGTCTAACTGGTCCTGCTGCTGATTGGTGGGATTCTTATGTTGCTGCCCATGACGCTGCTGACACTATTACTTGGGCGGAATTCACCACACAGTTTAGAAACTACCACATTCCTGCTGGACTGATGAAGATTAAAAAGAAGGAATTTCTATCATTAAAGCAAGGCAACATGTCTATCAGCGAGTACCGTGATAGATTCATTCAGCTATCAAAATATGCTCCTGATGAGGTGGCTGATGATGAGAGAAAGCAAGAGCACTTCACAGAAGGACTCAATGGGCCACTACAGTATGCACTGGTTTCTCATACCATCCCATCATTTTAGAGGCTCCTCGATAAAGCTCTAGCTATTGAACACAAGTGTGTGTTCAACTGGGTGACATGAAGCGGAAGGCCATTACCCAGGGGCAGGGTAGCAGCAGTATTCGCCCTCGATACATGTCGCCCCAGGGTACACCAGCTCATCCAGGAGGAGGACAATGCCCAGCTCAGCACATTCCACAAGGGACTCCACAGACGCCCACACTCGTCAAGCTACCCCCACTAGCACCCCAGCGAGGCCTATAGGACAGAAGATGGGCCCTACATGCTTCAAGTGCAGTCAGATTGGTACTATGCAAATGCTTGTCCGGCGGGGAATTCTAGTGCACCAGCTCAGAACAAGCAACATACTCCTGGCAAGGGATTCAGCATTGCCAGGGTTAACCAAGTCAGTGCTGAGGCCACTACTGACGGTGCGGACATCGCTATCGGTATGTTTTACATTAATGCAATTCTAGCAGCATTATTATTTGATCCTGGAGCTATGCATTTGTTTATGTCTGCTCGATTTTCATCCACCGATGAATTACCACTACAAAATATGAAAACACCTATGGTAGAAATTACACCTAAAGGACCTGTTGAAGCAAACTATATGACACAAAGATTAACACTGACAATCATGGGAAGGGAATTCTGGTCTACACCCATAGTATTAGAAGAAAGCAGTATAGATCTGATTCTCGGGATGTCCTGGTTGAGGAAAGCAAAGGCAGTTATACACTGTGAAAAGGGGACCATAGAACTCACCAGTTCCAAGGGAGAAAGATTTGAAGTAGAGATTACCATAACCGCCTCTACCAGACCTGCCATATTTCTAGTAGATGGAAAATTCGTGGGTAAAAACATCCGAGTTGTTAGAGACTTTCCAGATGTCTTTCTTGAAGAGTTACCCGGAATGCCACCAGATAGGGAAGTCGACTTCGTCATTGATCTCTTACCTGGTACTGCTCCCATTTCAAAAAGGCCATATAGGATGTCAGTGGAAGAGTTAAAAGAACTTAAGAAACAATTAACCGAGTTGCAAGAGGCATGGTACATTCGTCCGAGTTCCTCACCTTGGGGAGCACCGGTACTGTTTGTACAGAAGAAGGATGGTTCGCAACGGATGTGTGTGGACTATAGATCACTTAATGATGTCACCATTAAGAACAAGTACACGTTACCTCGTATTGATGACTTATTTGATCAGATGAGAGGTGCTAGGGTGTTATCTAAGATTGACCTCAGGTCGGTGTTGGGGACTTGTTCTCAAGTGCTATGAATTAAGAATAAGGCAACACAGAATGTTAAATGTTAATGTCCTTCGTCCTTCAAAGCATTATTTCCCTTAGGATATAATGATCTTCAGACGAAGGTTATGAAGGACATACCTTCATCAACGTGATATATGTTAACAAAAGAAGAAGCATATGGGATATAAGAGGCAAGATAAGCAATCACATAATATTATTAATTCATTATCAATATATTATTCTAAAAATACAGGGACAATGCTAAATTACAAATGTACCTTCGGCTTGACAGAAGGTAAAAAGTACAAGCGTGACGCATCAGCAAGTACAAGTCAGCGTGAACAGTACGGGGGTACTATTCATCTATTTATAGGCACAGGACACAACCTGTGAGAAATTACAGTTATGCCCTTTACATTTACTATTGACTTATAGAAAAATCTATGAGGACTAGATAGCCTTTTCCCCTTTAAGTCGGTTTCTTTTTCCGCGATTGAGCTGAAGCTCCCTTGCGCGTAGCTTCGGAGCAACGACAACCTTCGTCACGATCATGCTCTTCTTGTCGTGTATGCTTTTAACCTGAGTCCAAAGGTACCTGTCCATAGCCATGCTTGGAAGACATTGTTAAATTACATTTTTGAGGACCTTCGGAGGACGAAGGCCCCCAACAGTAGGCCCTCGCAGTATTAATTTGTTTACGATAACGAATTAAGACTGCAACATGGACGAAGGCCTTAAGCCGAAGGTCCGAAAAAACACCTTCCCTTTGCTAGAATAGCAACAGTCAATGACAGACGGGACCCTCCAATTTGGAGCGTGTCGAGCATATAAATAAGAACTCGCACCAACCACATTTGGTACGTTGTTTGTGCCATTTTCTTTTGTTTTCTCAATTTTATAGCTCTTGCTCACTAACGCTTTCTAGTTTCTCAAGCTTCCTGAGCTTTGGTTTAAAAGACACATTTTTTCATTTCCGAAGAAAAAAATGTCTCAAGACAAGAAGATTGCTGCTGAGACAAAGCTGACTGAAGAGCAGAAGCTCTTTGAAGAGAAGAAGGCTGCAAATCCTTACATAGCTGGGTTTATCGAGTCAATGGCAAAATCAAATATAGAGAAGATTACTAAGGAGACACTGGAAGGCCTGTCTAAAGATACCGGTGACAGTAATGATTATGATGCTGAAAGCGGGGGAGAAGATTCTGAAGATCGGCCGTGGAGGCCAAGTCATACAATTTTTGGGAAATCAACAATTAAACAGAGTCATCTTGACAATATGAGAGGAAGGTACTTTCGAGATATGTCTATTGTGAGAGTTGGTGGAGACAACAACGTCCCTACCCCTGAGGAAGACAAAGTTGTGATTTATCGAAGTTTCTTCAAAGCTGGGCTTCGGTTTCCATTGAGCAGATTTGTAGTCGAAGTGCTGAAAATTTATCAGATTTACCTTCATTAGATAACCCCCGAAGCTATTATTAGAATGGGGATTTTTGTTTGGGCTGTGAGAAGCCAGGGGCTGGAGCCAAGCGCGAAATGCTTTTGCAGCATGCATGAACTTGTATACGAGACGAAGGCTATGGGCAAAGAGCAATATCATAACAATTTTGGCTGTTATGGATTTATCGCCTGCCCCAACGCAAGCTACCCGGTGCCAACATTCTGGAAAAGGTGGCCCGGGGCCTGGATGGAGGAATGGTTTTACGTGAAGAATGACTTGAAGGCAAGAGAAGATATTAAGGAAGTTATTATGCGCCCCATTTGGTCCCGCTTCGGCCTCCAAAGGCCAAAGGTTGAAATTGATGAAGCTGCCGAAGCATGCCAGAAGGCATTTGGTACTGTCTGTTTTTTCATTGGTACAAGAGATTTAATCCAAGAGCATATATATAGCCTTCAGAGTATGGCCGCTTGTATAGAATTGGGAAATGCTGAAGGAAACTGGTTAAAATGCATCGAAGTTACAAGTGATGAACTGCTTGGATCATATTCCAAGGCAGAAGATAATGCATTATCCACAGCCTTCGGAAGTCGAGGAAAGAAGAGATTGAACAGAGTTTTTGACGCTATTGGCTTCGTCTACCCCGACTACCGCTACCCGCTGCGGGGGCAAGGGAAGAAGAGGAAAGCTACTGTTGTGGTCGTCTCGTCCGAACCTGTGCCGAAGGCTGCAAGCAAAAAGATGAAGGTACTTACCCACCGGCCACGTTATATTGAACCGGCCGTGGTGCCTGAATTTGGCGGGGAGGCTTCTTCAGCTGCTGAACCAAGAGAACCTGTTCCTCCCACACAGAAGACTGAAGAGCTGGTTATAATGCCGAAGGTACCCTCAGCTGAGCTAGCTGAGTCGAAGACTGAGAAAGATAAGGCTGAAAATCCAAATATTGAAGAAACAAAAGCGCTAGAAATTTTAAGCCCTTCATCAGAAGTAACAGTGCCGAAGGTACAAAAAAGTTCTGCCGCAACTCCCAATAGAAGGATGGCAAATGTGCTAGATGTGTTGGAAACAGTAAAGACTTTGAACTCTACTCCTTCAAGAAAAATTGTCGAGGCTTCAAAAGTGCAAACCGAAGCTGAAACAAAGCCGGCCGAAATTGAAGCTGCAGTCATCCAAGTTGGTACCGAAGCTGGGCCTTCAGAGCCCACTGAGAAAAAAACCTTCGGAAATTGAAGAAAAGGCTACAGAGCAAATTTCGCCTAAAAATGTTGCCACTCCTGCTCCCGAAGCTTTAAAAGAGAGCATTGATTACATCATCCGCCATGCTTTGGGAAAGGGACTCTCTAAGGAAGAAGAACGAGAAGCTCAACATTATGCCCAAAAACTGAAATACCCGAAGGGGGCATTAGTGTTCAATGGCAGTGGGGAAGAAGATTTTTTTACTGCCTCCTGGATAACAAAGGGATATCCGTCTGCCGGGAGATGGGAAGAAGCTTCGGATTTCTGAAGCTAGAAGATGGCCTTTCAATACTATCAAAGGATGAATTGGCTGACAGCTTAGCATATAATAGCATAAAGGTAGAAAAGTCAATTTTGTATTTGAAAACGAATTGTTTCATTTGCTTACACTTAATCCTGTCCTCCTCTTGCAGGGCTTAATCCTTAGCAATGCCCTTAGAGCACAGAAAAACATTGAAGATGAAGGGTATACAATGGCTCTGAACAACCTTCGTTCGGAGGTGATTGAACTAAGGAACGAAGGTCTTGAAAAAGACAAGATATTAATTTCATTGGTAAACAAAGTAAAAGAAGACGAAGCTAGTTCCAAAGCTCAAGCTGAGGTCCAAAAGAATGAAATCGAAAACCTTCGGAAACAATTAGCAGAGGCCAAAGAAAAATGTGTTGTCGCTGAAGCTAACTGAGATGCCAGCGAATATTGGAAAAATTATTTAGAAAAGACAGTTGAAGAGCTTCGCGCATCCAAGGAAAGATGTTTTGAAAAATCTTTGGGCTGCATGGAGAAGATAAAAACTAGCTTCTCCAACATGGGCGCCTATTCAAACAAAGATAACTTCATATGAGGCGACCCTGAGGGTGTTATCGAGTGCATAAGCGGTGAAGCCGAAGCTTTTGAGGAGAGTTTAAGTGATCGCGGGGATGTCTGCGCGTTTTCTGGTGCGCGAGGAGTTTCAGCTATCTTGGAGAAGGCGGGTTGCAATCACGTTAAAACCTTAGCCCAGGCCGAAGCTGCCTTCTCCGTGGATGACACAAAGGATCCCTCCGCCGAAGCAAGTTTAATGGGCGGTAAATTTTTCACTGACATCTGGGAAAATAGCGGCCGAGAAATGGCTCACAAAATAATGAAGAAATGCAAAAAAGATATTCATGACGCTCGAGAAGCAGCGAAAAAAGCTAAGGAAGCTGCAGAACTCGAGAGACGGATAGGTATCGTTTAATGGCCTTTAGCTTCGTTGTTTGTTTTCGTGACTTCGAATTAATTGATGTTTTCTACCGCATCTGAATTACCTCCTCCTCTGGAGTCGTTCGACCCACTAGCGGACCCAGAAACAAAGAAAGCAATAGAAATCATCAATATGGTCGAAGCTATTGTTGACGAAGTTGTTAACAAATTGCTTAATGAAGTTGCAGAGAAGGTTCTGAAGGAAGAATATTAGTTATTGTGAAAACATTTTTAGGCTATTAATGTAACATTTGCTAAACTAAGTCTGTAATATTTGATATGTATAATTTTGAATCTAATATATAAGTTGTTTGTAATTCAGTTCTTTGCGATGCATGAAACTTTATGTACATACCATTTTTGAGCCTTCGGCGAAAAAACACCTTCCCTTCTTTTCATTCTTCACAAAGAAGAGCACTACACGACGGTTGATCTTTAGCGACCCTTATTTGGGACCAACGGTTGGTCGCTAAAAGTTATGGACCTACGGTTGGTCGCTAAATGCGTTTATAGCGACGGTCTGTGGGTCGCTAAAAGTATAGAAATTTAACGACTTATGGTCGGTCGCTATAGAGGTAAGTGTGTGACTGATGGTGGGTCGCTATAGGGGTACGTGATTTTTGTGTTTCTTATTTACTCACCAAAGCCCATCTAAAGGCCTACTAAACAAACAAACGAAACCATATTCCACGCGCGCAGTCGTCGTCACTTCTCCCATGGCCGCCCCCTCCCTCAGCCGTGGCGGGTGCCGCCGCCACCTCACTCTTGTGCTCGCCGAGCTCGCCCTCAGCCCTGTCGTCCCCCTTCCTGCTGAGGCCAACACCCCATCCCCTCGCCCTTCCCTGCTCGACAGCCCCATCCCTGGTCTTCCAAGGCTGCGCCCTCACCTCCTTCCCATGGTGAGCTCGCCCATGGCGGCTTTCCCCGCTCGGCGTACTCCCCTCTGCAGGAGCTCGCCCTCAAACTCCCTGCCTGCTCGAGCTCGCCCAGGCCGCGACCTCGCCGAATCGCGCACCCCTTGCTCTCCTTCCCCGGTCGCGCTTAGCCTAGCCTCCCTCCTGGCTCCCTGCTCTTTTCCATCGCCGAGGATTTGGCCAGCGCTATCCCTACTCGCCTCTACCCTGCTGCTCCCCTATGTGTTGTGCGATGGGGAATTTTTAGTTGCGGCAATCGCTATCTGAACCTCCAATGTCCATGTTCTTTTGGTGTGCAATTTCAGGTACTCTGCAAGCAATTGTTTGTTCTGTTCCTGCTCTAGTTCTTTGCTGCATTTTCTGAATTAGGGAGCAAATTGGGAATTAGAACAGCAAATGAGTAACTCCAGAGAGCTATCTCTTTTGAGGTTTTATTTTGACCAGGTTTAGAAAATCAGATTATTGCAATTGCTAGAGGTATGACTAACTGTCCTTAGATGAATTATACTGCCAAATGCATAATTGTGTGTTGGCTGAATGTGCCGTAGATTTCTATAGTAGGAATACAAAGCTTTATTTCTTGCTTTCTAGAACTGAATTGCTGATGTAGTGCATTTCAATTAGTTTCCTGATTTGAGCACTTTGTTTGTTAAATTGGATTGAGCAAATGGAGAAGGGCCATTGGTCCTACTGTTACTAGTGTTGTGTTGTTTCTTAGTTCAGTTTTATGACCTTGGTCTCTGATCTGTGGGATTTCTGCTCGGCCAACACCAGAAGTGTGCACACCTGCAGAGAACTACAAGGACTATGCTCATGACATCGAGTGATAAATGAAGTTGGGAGGGGGGGCAAATTGCCAAATTTGCACACGTTAGGGCTCTAGTGTGTTACTCAAGTAGGTGTGGTCCTTTTAGCTCATCTAATTGGTAATATGTATGTTGTGTTATATTAGATGGTTTTAACTCTACTTTAATATAAGGTGTTAGTAATATTTGAAGTACTAAGCACATGATAGTTGTAGAAGCCAAATAGGAGCTAAATTGAATGTATTGTTGTTTAGAGCTACAAGTACAGTTTTAATTGTGCAGCTAATTTAACAAAGTAAGCCATGTTTTCTGTAGAAATGCTATATAGGAAACTTGTAGATAACTTCTTTATCTCACTTGTGTAAAAATTTCATGACCATAAGCTTAGCAGTTTAGAAGTTATGCTTATCTGAAGTTCAGTATCTGAATTTGTCCAGATTCTGTACATATTTCGAAAATGACCTTGTTTGCCCAAGTTAAACTGAGAATCAGCCCTTAGTAATTATAGAAGAATTGTAGTACTTTTCTTAAGCTTTCCAACAAATTTTAGAGCACCCTTTTTGGTGATCTAGAGATCAAGTTACAACTGTTGGAAATGTGATGTCTGAATCTGTCAAAAATCTGGACAGCAATGTTTGTTTGTATTAACTGACTTCGATACACATTGAATCACCTTGAGATGATTATAAATGAATTGTAGATAATTCTATTATCTTTCTAAAAAGTCTAGGATCACCTGAATTGGTTGCCTGAAACTCCAGTTATGGATTTTTGAAGTACGTAGTCGAATTCTGTCCAAATCTGAGAAAAGGCTAGATTCTTTTGGCATGCCAACTTTTGGTTTTAAAAATATGGCCTGTGATTATTCAACAGATAACAGAATAGGAATAAGCATATATTTGTAAACATTGTAAAAAGAAACCTTAAAATGCAGTAGCTAATAAGGATCAGTTGCAATGCTTCCCTTTTTATTATATGTATAATCCTTAGTTTTGGTACAATTCTACTTTTTCCATGATATAAGTTTGCTAATATACTGCTTCTGGTGTGTGTCTCTTTTCAGGCTTCAATGCAGCAGTTGCTGGGTGCTTCTTTGCCATTGAAACTGTATTAAGACCTCTTAAAGCAGAAAATTCACCTCCATTTACGACTGCAATGATAATATTGGCATCTGTTATATCATCTACTGTTTCAAATGTTTTACTTGGAGCCAGACCAGCTTTTATAGTGCCAGCCTATGAGCTAAAATCTGCTGCCGGTAGTTGTTCTGATCTTTTATTACAGTAACGTTAGTAGCTATCCTTTTTTTTATGGAGCTTCGGGGCACTTCTTGTAAAATGGTTTTCTAAGTTCATTAAGCCCAGATACGTGATTCCATTTGTTTAGGTTATGAGCATAATGGCCATAACTGTTTTCTTTTTTGTTAGTTAGGATTGACCTTTTTGGTATAAATTTTAAGTTCCCTTTGGAAAACTCATTTCAATGATGTTGACTTGGATTTTTGAATCCCACATAATATTGTTCTCCTATTTTGTAAACTCAAGCGTATGTGAAATGTGTGTTTTAAGGTTGTCCTAATCTCTTCAACTTGTTTGCAGAGCTACCCCTGTACCTTATCTTAGGAATGCGATAAGTAATAATGTGCACTAGCTCTGACTTTCTGTAGGTTGGAATGGCTGCTACACTAGCTTCAGTCTGTTCAGTCCCATTGACTTCAGTACTGCTTCTCTTTGAGCTGACAAAGGATTACAGGATTTTGCTTCCTCTCATGGTAAGTGTTAAATGTCAATGCAGTCTTACTATATTTTTTGTTTCACAACACATAAACATAAGTTATTTCCGTCGTGTAGTGAACAAGGGAGAATATTGTGAACTGAAGGTCATGTATCAGCGAAAAGCAGGCTTTCCTCTTGTAGCAATTGTGCACTGAAAAACTACAGTGCCCTTATGACACCACAACAGTAAGCAAGACTACATGACATCTATGCGAAATGCAGCTAGCCAGCTACACTGATGTAGAGATCATTCAGGCAGTTTAACCTCTATACTGTATCATTTTAATTTAACCAACTATTTCACTATTGCCTTTTATAGTGTTTAGGTTATAACCAATGACCTCTGTTAGAGTTTATAATTTAAACTCATTGATTGAAAAACATTTAGTTGTGATGTCACTAAAAGGTGAAATAAATTTCTTATAGTGTGCATTATTATCCCTTTTTTCATTTCTAAGTAAAATTCTTAACAACTTCTGTATAATAATGATTGGATTTATGACTGTTGTTTGCACTAACATCTGGTCTAATTTCATTATTCTTGAACTTCTTTTGTGCCCATGCTTCATTACACATGTAGGTCGCTCGAATGCAACTGTCTGGCCTAGCATCCAATCGACCTCAACCACTCTTCATCCCACGAGTGTGTGGAGCTGATGAACTTGTCGATGTGTACTGATTTTTTCTCATATGTTTCTAGCCATGCTTTAATTGATTCTTTGTCAAATTGTGCAACTTGTGCAAACCATATGATTACTTGGTATTATTGCTTTGATATGGACATCCTGAAAAATATTCAACTTCGAATATCTTTGGCTTTAGTGACTAGTCTTCTCCATTGTTTCTCTAGACTTTGAGGTATTTGCCATCGTGTTATTCATCATGTAAGCTTAAAATATGACACAAAGAAACTCCTAATATTATGTTTTATTTTTAGACTACGCAGACAAATAGGGTAGCTATGCTAGATGAGATCCTGGATTATGTGAAGTTTCTAAGGCTTTAGCCTTTAGGTCAAGGTTCAGCTCATTGTGCTGACATATTTGGGTTATTAACCACCAATTGGGTTACTTGTTTGATCACTGATGGGTCCCTGATTTTGAAAATGTTAGGTTCTAAGCATGAGCAAGCTGGGTTATGATGGTGTTGTGGCACTGCTGGTTGCTGATATATCACTTTCAGTTAAGTTACACATGTGATTTGTGACTACTAACTATTTCCCTCTGGTAACTTCACTTTCACTGCCATGAGATATGAAAACATTCTGAGAAAATAGTGGGTTTAAAGAAGACTTCACAAGAAACACACGTCCTCCTTCACAAGAAACGCACTGTAGGGAAAGGACAATGCATATTAAATAAGATCAAAATTCAGATGAAACGTTGAAGCTGTGCATTTTTATTGCTATAGCTTGTTTTGTGATAAATGTTAATGAATTGATCAATCCTTGTTTACCAATGCAGATCGGTCCTGACCAGATTGAAGCTCTGTATCAGTATGCCAAATTTCAGTTTGAGTGTGGTAACTACTCAGGGGCTGCTAATTACCTTTACCAGTATGGTGCTTTGTGCACAAACAGTGAGCGAAATGTGAGTGCCCTCTGGGGAAAGCTGGCAGCAGAAATCCTAATGCAGAGCTGGGACCTAGCTTTGGAGGAACTCAACCGCTTGAAGGAAATAATTGATTCAAAGGTTCTAACTTCAATGTTTTGTTCTGTGTTCTTTGTTCTTTGTGTACACTATATCACCAACTATGTTCCTTCCTGATCTTTGGGCAGAACTTCTCATCACCTCTGAATCAGCTCCAGAACAGGATATGGCTGATGCATTGGGCTCTGTTCATCTTCTTTAACCATATCAGGTGATATACGTGCATGTTTAGAACTACACTGTTTTCCACTAGTAGGTTTCACATAATTCTTTTTTTTGGAGAAATTTGAGCTTGATCCAAACTCGTTCTTTTGCAACTGTGTAATCCAGTTTGAGTCGCTACTATTTTTTGTCTTTAAGATTATGTATGCTCAGAATATACTAGTAAATTTACATTCACTTGTTTCCCTTGCAGGTACTTGAATGCTATACAGACAAATGCACACCATCTTATTAGGTATCTAGCTACTGCAGTTGTTGTCAACAAAAGGAGAAGGAATATGCTTAAAGAGTTGATTAAGGTCATTCAACAGGAGCACCATAGCTACAAGGATCCCATAACTGAATTTCTGGAATGCTTATATGTTAACTATGTAGTTGTGGGCTTTTGAACAATAGCTGGAGTGATATGAAACATTAGTGATGTAGTTGTGGGCTTTTGAACTGCTTCAAGCTGGAGTGATGTCGTTGTGGTGCTTTTGTGACTGATCATCTCTGGAGCTTTTGTGAATGATCTAGCTAGCTATCTGTAAATGATCTAGTTGTGAATGATATTATAATTGTGATGCTTTTGTGAATATATAATTGTGGTGCTTTTGTGTTTATGTGATGGATCTATGACTGTGGTATACTGATTAACTGTGTATGTCTTTATGATTTGTGTATAAAAATCTATGATTTGTGGTGCTTAATTAAATGCATATTATTATTAATAACAACTGTAAAAGGGCAACTTTCTGTTGGTTGCTAAATGTATAGTATGACGACTTACGGTTGGTTGCTAAATCTATAGTACAACAACCCATGGTTGGTCGCTAAATGTACAATATTAGCAACGGACGGTCGGTCGCTAAAAAGATGTCGGTCGCTAAAGCCTTTAGCGACGGCACTTACAGCGACCATCCTTATGGGTCGCTAAAAGTTTTTAGCGACCAACCGTAGGTCGCTGAAGGTCGTTTTAGCAACCAACCGTAGGTCGCTGTAAGTGAACCGTCGTGTAGTGGAAAATCCGTGCTTCGTGAAAATATCCATGCTTCGTGAAAACCTCCCAGCTTCGTAAATAAAGAATCCCTTCTTTTGCAATAGAGCTGACGAAGCTGTATTTCTCAGGTTACTTTGTGCCTTAGCACCTTTTCATTTTTGTAAAGCATTCTCCGAAGATTGACTTCGTTTTCAATTCGTGTCATTGGTGTGATATGATGTATGATGTGATGCTATGCGAGATGATGCGATGATATGATGCAAAGAATGATGCTAGTGCCGAAGACACACACCCACACTGGAACACACAATCTCTGCGTCCCCTTAGGAACGATCAAAATCTCTTGGCCGTTTATTTTTCGGCTTCACCGCTTATTTTTCGGTGTAAGTTCTGCATCCCCTTAGGAACGTCTTTTGAACTTCTTCGCCTTCTATTTTGGTGGTATTTTTCGCGTTGACTTTTCGTTCTTTGCCTTATATTTTGATGTATTTGGCTCTGCATTCCCTTTGGAACGACTTTTGAGCAGAAAACTTACACTGCGCTCCCTTAGGAATGACTTTTTATAGCTTCGGCAAACTTACGTTGTGCTCCTTAGGAACGACTTTTTGTAGCTTCGGTGAAACTTGCACTGCGATTTTTAGCTTTGCAATCCCTTAGGAACGTCTTTTGAGCTTCAGCAATTTTTGAGCTCCGTGAGTTTGTGAAGAAGATATATTTCATTCTAACAGGAGCGAAGCTATTACAAGAAATTAAAACTAGGTTTACATTGATTGTTCCTTATTAAAAACAAAATAACAATGAACGTAAAAATGTTTCAGAGGTAGGATATTTCTCAATAGATGTGCTTTGATTCTGGCACAGTACTATTGACTGTGCGAGCTTCGGATTCCTCCCTGAATTCACGTTGCTGTTGGGAGTGCTAGCGCCCTTCTGGCTGCTGGCTTCGGGAATAGGTCGGTTGTAGTGGTGGCGGAGACGGGAGTTGTGGCCAGGAAGCCTGTGAATGTCTAGCCGAAGCGACAGAAGTTGTAGGATGATTGTTCATATACACTGGTATGTAAGGAGAGTGACACGAAGCAGTGTGTAAGACCTGCTTCGGCTGGTTCTGCTGGGCTTCGGATTCTGCTATTTCCTTTTGTTTCTAAATGGTGACATGGCACATTCTTGTAGTATGGCCCTTGTCCTCACCACAGAATAAGCAATAAATCTTTCTAGGCTGATCCCCAAACCTTCCTCCGAAGCCCCTGGCGCCTCTGCCCCTTGGAGCTAGTGACCTGAAGGATCTTTGTTGTTGCCCCGAAGATTGTGAGGTATATTGTGACCTCTGAGACTGACTTCCTTTGTCATCATTTTGAGTGGAGTTATGGATTGACCTGACGTGCCTTGGATGGATTCTTCCTCTGAAGCCCCTAGTCATTTCGGAGAATCTGTAAGCTTCCTCCCTTCTTTGGTGGAAGTCGTTGTCAGCTCGGATGTAATCATCCATCTTCTGAAGCAGCTTCTCCAGTGTTTGAGGGCGCTTCCTGGCGAAGTACTGAGCCGTAGGTCCTGGCCGAAGGCCCTTAATCATGGCCTCAATGACAATCTCATTGGGCACTGTAGGCGCTTGTGCCCTTAGTCACAAGAACCTTCATACATATGCCTGAAGGTATTCTTCGTGGTCTTGCGTGCATTGGAACAGAGCCTGAGCTATGACCGGCTTTGTTTGAAAGCCTTGGAAGCTGGTAACCAACATGTCCTTAAGCTTCTGCCATGACGTGATGGTCCCTGGCCGAAGAGAAGAATACCATGTTTAGGCTACATTCCGGACTGCCATGACGAAGGACTTCGCCATGACTGCAGTGTTGCCCCCATACTAAGATATAGTTGCTTCGTAGCTCATCAGAAACTGCTTTGGATCTGAGTGTCCATCATACATGGGGAGATGAGGTGGCTTGTATGATGGGGGCCATGGGGTAGCCTGCAGTTCTGCTGCCAAGGGAGAAGCATCATCAAAAGTAAAGGCATCATGATTAAAATCATCATAACATGCATCCTCGTTGAATAGGCCTTCTTGACGAAGCTCCTTGTGTTGGGGCCTTCGATCTTGTTCATCTTGAACAAGATGACGCACTTCTACAGTGGCTTCGTCGATCTTCCTTTGAAGATCAGCCAATCGCGCCATCTTCTCCTTCTTCCTTTGTACTTGCTGATGGATGATCTCCATATCCCTGATCTCTTGGTCCAACTCCTCCTCCTGGAGTGTTGGACTGGTGGCTTTCCTCTTCTGGCTTCGAGCCTCTCGAAGAGAAAGAGTTTCTTGGTTTGGGTCTAGCGGCTGCAGTGCGGCAGTCCCTGGTGCTGAAGCTTTCTTCGGCGGCATGACGAAGGTCAGTGCTTGCCGAAGGTGGTCGAAAAGGGTTCACCGGAGGTGGGCGCCAATGTTGGGGACTTGTTCTCAAGTGCTATGAATTAAGAACAAGGCAACACAGAATGTTAAATGTTAATGTCCTTCGTCCTTCGAAGCATTATTTCCCTTAGGATATAATGATCTTCAGACGAAGGTTATGAAGGACATACCTTCATCAACGTGATATATGTTAACAAAAGAAGAAGCATATGGGATATAAGAGGCAAGATAAGCAATCACATAATATTATTAATTCATTATCAATATATTATTCTAAAAATACAGGGACAATGCTGAATTACAAATGTACCTTCGGCTTGACAGAAGGTAAAAAGTACAAGCGTGACGCATGAGCAAGTACAAGTCAGCATGAACAGTACGCCGGTACTGTTCATCTATTTATAGGCACAGGACACAGCCTGTGAGAAATTACAGTTATGCCCTTTACATTAACTATTGACTTATAGAGAAATCTATGAGGACTAGATAGCCTTTTCCCCTTTAAGTGGGTTCCTTTTTCCGCGATTGAGTCGAAGCTCCCTTGCGCGTAGCTTCGGAGCAACGCCAACCTTCGTCACGATCATGCTCTTCTCGTCGTGTATGCTTTTAACCTGAGTCTGAAGGTACCTGTCCATAAGCCATGCTTGGAAGACATTGTTAAATTACGTTTTTGAGAACCTTCGGAGGACGAAGGCCCCTAATAGTTGGGCTACCATCAAATGAAGATTAGGCCATCAGATATTCCCAAGACGGCTTTCTCTACCTGATATGGTCTATATGAATTCACAGTCATGGCGTTTGGCTTAACCAATGCGCCAGCCTACTTCATGAATTTGATGAACAAGGTGTTCATGGAGTATCTTGATAAATTTATCGTGGTATTCATCGACGACATTCTTATTTATTCCAAGAATGATAATGATCATGAGGAACATTTGTGAATGGTGCTACAGAAGTTACGTGATAATCAGCTTTATGCCAAATTTTCCAAGTGTGAGTTTTGGCTTGATAAAGTACATTTCCTCGGGCATATCATCTCCAAGGGAGGAATTTCTGTGGATCTGGCTAAAGTAACAGCGATAGTTGGTTGGAAGATACCAAGTACAGTTTTGGAAGTCCGGAGTTTCCTAGGACTCGCAGGCTATTACCGGCGATTCATTGAATGGTTCTCCAAGATTGCTAAGCCTATGACCTCATTGTTGGATAAGGGCAAGGAGTTTAAATGGACCCGGGAATGCCAAGAGAGTTCCAATCAATTGAGGTTTAAATTGATGGTTGCTCTAGTGTTGGTTATGCTAGATCTACAGAAGAATTTTGATATATATTGTGATGCAAGTCGCTAGGGCTTGGGATGTGTGCTTATGCAAGAAGGACACATCATTGCTTACGCATCTCGCCAATTGCAGAAACATGAGTTGAATTACCCCACTCATGACTTAGAACGGGTAGCCGTCGTGCATGCTCTCAAGATTTGGAGACACTATATTGTGGGAGCCAAGTGCCAAGTCTACATCGATCACAAGAGCTTAAAATACATCTTCACTCAGAAGGATCTCAACCTTAGGCAACACTACTGGTTGGAGCTCATCAAGGACTATGACATGGAAATTCACTACCATCCGGGCAAGGAAAATTTGGTTGCAGATGCCTTGAGTCGAAAGGAGCATGTACATGCAGCTATTGTCATCTAGTTACCCAATGAATTAGCAGAAGATTTTGAGAATCTCAATCTGGGGATAGTTGCTCATACTGAAGGAATTACCATAGAAGTGGAACCTACCTTAAAGCAAGAAATACGAAAGGGTCAGATCGGTGACGCTAAAATCCACGAGATCAAGGATCTGATTACTGAAGGTAGAGGCCCAGACTTCATGGAGGATGAGTAGGGCACAATATGGTTCAAGAACTGGATTTGTGTTCCTGAGATCGACAGTCTTCGTGAAACCATATTGAAGGAGGCACATGAGTTGGCTTACTCCATCCACCCTGGTAGCACCAAGATGTACCAGGACTTGAAGCAAAAGTATTGGTGGTATGGACTAAAGAAGGATGTTGTTTCACATGTAGCACTATGTGATGTTTGCCAGAGGGTTAAAGATGAACATCAAAGACCTGCTGGTTTGCTGCACATCTACTGGGTATGACTCTATATGGGTAATTGTGGACAGACTAACTAAAGTAGCCCACTTTATTCCAGTGAAGACCACATATTCAGGAGCCCGGCTAGCAGAGTTGTACATGGCATGGATTGTATGTCTACATGGTGTGCCCAAGAAGATCGTGTCAGACCGGGGATCATAGTTTACTTCTCGGTTTTGGCAGAAGTTGCACGAGTGCTTGCATACAAGATTGAATTTTAGTTCGACCTACCATCCTCAAACTGATGGGCAGACCGAGAGGACCAACCAAGTACTAGAGGATATGTTAAGAGCTTGTGCTCTTAAACATGGTGGCAGTTGGGATAAGAGTTTACCGTATGCGAAGTTCTCTTACAATAATAGCTACCATGCCAATTTGAAGATGTCACCGTTTGAGGCTTTATATGGCAGAAAATGCAGGACTCCACTGTATTGGGATCAAACTGGTGAAAGGCAGTTCTTTGGGCCAGAAATTATACAAGAGGCAGAGGAACAAGTCCAGCAGATAAGGGAGAATTTGAGAACTGCACAGTCAAGGCAGAAAAGTTATGTTGATACCCGGAGGAGACTGCTCGAGTTTAAGGAGGGTGATCACGTGTATCTTAAGGTGTTACCAATCCGGGGTATGAGGAGATTTAAAGTCAAAGGGAAGTTGTCCCCTCGCTTTATTGGACCCTTCTTGATCCTAAAGCAAGTGGGAGAGGTTGTCTATCAACTGGAATTACCCGATCATCTCGCGGATGTACATGATGTCTTCCATGTATCACAATTGAAGAAGTGCCTCAGGGTACCCGAGGAGCAGCTACCTATGGAGGACCTTAGTGTTCAAGATGATCTAACTTATACTGAATATACTATCAAAATTCTTGATACTTTGACTCGTGTCGCAAGGAGTAAAGCGATTAAAATGTGCAAAGTGTAATGGAGTCACCATGGAGAAGATGAAGCTACATGGGAGAGAGAAGAAGAGCTACGAGTAGATTTTCCCCACCTCTTTCCTAGTCCATCCTAATCTCGAGGACGAGATTCAATGTAAGGGGGGTAGGATTTGTAATACCCAAATTATAAAACTTATAAAAGAGTTGATCTCCTTATGTGATTTGCCCTCTACTTTTTGAGTCATGTGACTAAACATAATTAAAAGATAATAATTCTTTACTAGATCATAAAAAGTAAAGCCATGCATCATGTTGAGTTCTTATGGTTGTGCATCTAATACTGGCAAGATTAATAAAGATGTGCTAATGTCTAAATTAGAATTTAACCAAAGAATTACAATTTAGAGCATTGGGATAATAAACTAGAAATGGGAAAGAAATAAGAAAAATACTACATAAAATAAAATAAAATTAAGAATAAATTCTTACTTAACTCGTGCATTCAGTTGTACATTTAAATGAGGACAAATTCACCACAGATTTGAGATTCAAATTTGGATTCAAAAATAAGAAACAAAAGAGAATAAAAGAAAAAGAAAGGAAAGCTTACTTGGGTCGGGGCGCCATTTTTGGCCTATCCTGACTCATCCGTGCGCTCAGCCCAGCAAACCACTGGGTGCATGGATCTCTGGCATGTGGGACCGCCCCGTCGTTCAACCATACGCACGACCCCGGCTGCTGACGCTACACACTGACCTGTTGGCCCCTGTTGTCGGCACGTTCTTCTCCACTGAACCATCCATGCTGACAACAACCACACCACGAGAAAAAGCTCGCCGGTTGACTCGGAGTCCGTGGGATCACCGCGCACCTCCATGCTTTAAGGCCGCATCCCCATCTCCCATCATTAGGAACTCAAAAGAATCGGGCCACCCACACACAGAGAGCTCGTCGGGAGATAAGCACGCCACCGTGACCAAATCGGGTAGTCGCCGACGTCGAGTCCCCGGTGATCGGCCTAGGAGCGACTCCAAGTGTTCTGGAAGGGTACCACATCGTCCACAGGTGGAGGCGGCCAATGGGCGTGGCGCGATTGCTCGTCGGACTTTGCGGGAACCCAAGGATTCGCTCTCGCCGCAGATTAGCCTTCCCCACTGCGACCACTAGGGTAAAAACCCCTCCCTACCGTTCGTTTTGACCGTGGTTTCACATAGCATCTGTCGAGGTTCATTTTAGGGCATGGTAGGAGCGGGGGGGCGTGCGGCTCCAGTGATCCGCCGCCGTGTATGGAGCACAGGCACCGCCGGCCAGGCACCGGGTGGTGAAGATGGCTGTCGTCCGTCCGATGGTAGTTGGGTGGCGGTGATTAGATCACGTAAGAATAAAACTCTAGCCTTCCGATTGAAAACGTACGGATGCGATTGAGTCGGACGCGTACCGGTTCGGTAGACTTGATCATGGCCATTGGATTTTGATCGTGCGGCAAGTGAGTGTCCGAGGGAATTGTAACCCGGGGGTCGTGAATCTCGGATCCGGCAACCAAGAAAGTTAGCGGGTTCATAACTGGCCCAGATCTAATCTCGCGCGTCCGTTTCTGATCGGGCGACCAGATTCAGACGATACCCTTTCGTCGCATTACTTTTGCTAAAAAGTCCCTGCACTTATTGGGAATCAACCCACAGTACATCTCGGGATAGACTGAGTCTGAGATGTTTTGCGAGTTAGCCCCCGTGCTCTCTGAGTATTATACGTGCAGTCCAGGAAATAGGGAAAATAATTGTGGGAATGGATTTTTAGTACAAAAATAAATCCAGAAACTTGTATAATTCATATTTAATCCATTTTAGCTCCAAATTGGTCCATTCCAGTGGCAATAATTTTGTTTTAATAATGTTCATCACCTAGTACCTCTGTTTAGGCATGAAACTTGGTTTAAAATTGTTCACTTGAATTACTCTATTCTTGGTACTAAATAGCTTCAGAAATTCATAACTAAATAACTGTAACTCCAAATTTAGTGATTCTTGTTCCTACAATCTCGTTGCACAGCGTAGAATATTATCATACATTATATTATGTTGTTTGGTGTGATGTTAATTTTTGTTATACCATGTTTGTTTGTATTGTTGCGAGTAGACGAGCCAGCCATAGAGGATCCAGGGGTTCAGCAGGTGGAGACTGCTGAGCAGGAGCTCGTTGAAGGCAAGTTGTGCCCTTGATCACTTGTTTTACCCAGTCATGTTCTTATTAATCATAATGATCTGCATAGGTTAATTTTGATGGGACCCTTTAGGTTACCCTAGTTTTGACTATCTTTATACCTTGATTCCACTGAACTTTTTTGTTAGTACTTGCTATTGCTTTATGTGGTTTTGGGTATGGAGATACACATTATTCATAATCACACTTTTATTATCAGTGTGTTATTTACGATTCATGATAAGATCATTATGTTAATTGGAACATGGAGCGACCACCCGGGAAAGCAGTGCTACCACAAGGGTGGTATGGGACGCCCTTGGCTGACTAACTAGGAAAGTTAGTGGAGGACTACCTTACCCGATAGAGGCAAGGGCAGTAGGGGAGTGGTCAGTGTGGGGAGGCCCTTGGGTTGATTTTGCTGTGATGGCGGTTGGGCAAGGGGTCCCTGCATTGGAGCTTCCTAAAAACTGTAGCGGGTTTTCTAAAGCTAGTGGAACTTTGTAAAGGCATCGTAGTGTTACCCTGCCTCGCTTCCTTGGTAGAGGTGTATGAGATTCATGACCCCTTGGCAGATGGGTAACATGACTTGCGGTTAAAGATGTGCAACCTCTTCAGAGTGTAAAACTGGTATATCAGCCGTGCTCACGGTCATGAGCAGCTCAGACCCTCACATGGTTAATTTATGGAATTAAATTCTATTTGTCATTTGCATCGTATTGGGATTATTTATTATTACTTTGATTTATTATTACTATGGTTTGGTATTTACTTACACTTAGTAACTGCTAATAAAATTTTGACCAACTTATAAAACCAATGCTCAGCTTCAATCTTTATTTTGTTGATCAGCCTTACACTTCACATGAACTCCCACCTTTAGTGATTTCATGCACATTATTCCCCACAACTTGTTGAGCTATGATCTTTTATGAGCTCACTCTTGCGATATATAAACCCCCCCCCCACAAGTGAAGAGCAGGTGGTCGAAGAGGAGTCTCCCTACAATGAAGCTTACGAGTTGATCTAGGTGGCGTCTTCCAGTCAGCTTTGTGACGCTAGGGAAATAATATATTTAGTTCGTTTTATCATTATCATTTATTTTGTAAGACTTCCGCTGTGTAATAAGTATATTTATGATATTTATGATATTTATCTCTATACATTCTGTCATTATATGTGAAGTTCTTCCTTGGCGCGCATATGAGACGCATCCGGCTTTATCCTTTAAATCCGGGTGTGACATAGGCCTTGTTCTTAGGTACCCAAACGGTCTTGGGTCCTTTCACATTAGAAACAAGTACCTTGGGTACCCAAACACAAGTCTTGGGACTCTTGTGTTTGCCCCCAACATATTTGGCAACTACCTTGCCTGATTTGTTAGTTAGCACAAAGGATGCATTAAAAGTCTTAAATGAAATGCTATGTTCATTTGATGCATTAACAATTTTCTTCTTAGACATTTTGATATGAGTTGAATGCCTAGAGCTAGAAGCCTCATTACTAAATGAAAGATTTATAGTGCCTAAAACATTTGTGGATCTTAACAACATACTATAGGAAGGGGACACCTAGGAATAATTAAAGCTATTAAAGTATTGAAGAGATGAGGCTGGTTGGAACACTTAACCCCGAGGATGTTACGCATTCCCAACTTGCTCCTAGATAGTCAGGGCCGAATCACTTAACCCCGAGGATGTTATTGTCCAACTTATGGTATGTAGATCTAATGAGAAAGGGCTTTTTATGTCTTTGCTTCGTGAAAGTCGCCTAGAGGGGGGGTGAATAGGGCGAAACTGAAATTCTCAAAAATAATCACAACTACAAGCCAGGTTAGCGTTAGAAATATAAACGAGTCCGCGAGAGAGGGAGCAAAACAAATCGCAAGCAAATGAAGAGTGTGACACGCGGATTTGTTTTACCGAGGTTCGGTTCTTGCAAACCTACTCCCCGTTGAGGAGGCCACAAAGGCCGGGTCTCTTTCAACCCTTCCCTCTCTCAAACGGTCCCTCGGACCGAGTGAGCTTCTCTTCTCAAATCACTTGGGAATCAAACTTCCCGCAAGGGCCACCACACAATTGGTGCCTCTTGCCTCAATTACAAGTGAGTGTTTGATCACAAGAAAGAATCAAGAAAGAATGAAGCAATCCAAGCGCAAGAGCTCGAAAGAACACAAGCAAATCACTCTCTCTAATCACTAGGGCGTTGTGTGGAATTTGGAGAGGATTTGATCTCTTTGGTGTGTCTAGGATTGAATGCTAGAGCTCTTGTAGTAGTTGGGAAGTAGAAAACTTGGATGCAATGAATGGTGGGGTGGTTGGGGTATTTATAGCCCCAACCACCAACTTGACCGTTGGTGGAGACCCGTCTGTTTGATGGCGCACCGGACAGTCCGGTGCACACCGGACATGTCCGGTGCCCCCGCCACGTCATGAGTGCCGTTGGATTCTGACCGTTGAACCTTCTGACTTGTGGGCCCGCCTGGGTGTCCGGTGCACACCGGACATCTACTGTTCCTTGTCCGGTGTGCCAGTATGGGCACGCCTACCTTCTGCGCGCGCTGCGCGCGCATTAAATGCTCTTGCAGGTAGCCGTTGGCGCGAGTTAGCCGTTGCTCCGGAGTTGCACCGGACAGTCCGGTGAATTATAGTGGACTAGCCGTTGGAGATTCCCGAAGCTGGCGAGTTCCTGAGGCCGCTCCTCCTTGGCTCACCGGACACTGTCCGGTGTACACCGGACAGTCCGGTGAATTATAGCGCGAGTGCCTCTGGAAATTCCCGAAGGTGGCGAGTTCGAGTTGGAGTCCTCTGGTGCACCGGACATGTCCGGTGGTGCACCGGACAATGTCCGGTGGCACACCGGACAGTCCGGTGTGCCAGACCAGAGGTGCCTTCGGTTGGCCCTTTGTTCTTTTATTGAACCCAACTCTTGGTCTTTTTATTGGCTATGTGTGAACCTTTAGCACCTGTATAACTTGTAAACTAGAGCAAACTAGTTAGTCCAATATTTGTGTTGGGCAATTCAACCACCAAAATTATTTAGGAACTAGGTGTAAGCCTAATTCCCTTTCAATCTCCCCCTTTTTGGTGATTGATGCCAACACAAACCAAAGCAAATATGGAAGTGCATAATTGAACTAGTTTGCATAATGTAAGTGCAAAGGTTGCTTGGAATTTGAGCCAATATAAATACTTACAAGATATGCATGGATTGTTTCTTTCATTTTTAACATTTTGGACCACGCTTGCACCACATGTTTTGTTTTTGCAAACTCTTTTGTAAATCTTTTTCAAGGTTCTTTTGCAAATAGTCAAGGGTAAATGAGTAAGATTTTGCAAAGCATTTTCAAGATTTGGAATTTTCTCCCCCTGATTCAAATGCTTTTTCTTTGACTAAACAAAACTCCCCCTAAAGGAGATCCTCCTCTTAGTGTTCAAGAGGGTTTTGATAGATCCTTTTTGAAATACTACTTTCTCCCCCTTTTGAACACAATAGGATACCAATTGATAAATACTTCTTGGAAAACATTAAGTTTTTGAAATTGGTGGTGGTGCGGTCCTTTTGCTTTGGGCTCATACTCTCTCCCCCTTTGGCATGAATCGCCAAAAACGGAATCATTAGAGCCCTCGAAGTGCTTTTCTTCCCCTTTGGACATAAATAAATGAGTTAAGATTATACCAAAGACGAAGTCCTTTTGCTTTGGGCTTACTCTCTCCCCCAAAGACGAAGTCCTTTTGCTTTGAATTCTCCCCCTAAAGATGGAGAGAAGCTTGGAGCGACGGCGAAGAATGAGTTACGGAGTGGAAGCCTTTGTCGTTGCCGAAGACTCCAATTCCCTTTCAATACACCTATGACTTGGTTTGAAATAGACTTGAAAACACATTAGTCATAGCATATAAAAGAGATATGATCAAAAGTATATAAATGAGCTATGTGTGCAATCTAGCAAAAGAAGTTGCGTGAATCAAGAATATTGAGCTCATGCCTAAGTTTGGTAAAAGTTTGTTCATCAAGAGGCTTGGTAAAGATATCGGCTAATTGATCTTTAGTGTTAATGTAAGAAATCTCGATATCCCCCTTTTGTTGGTGATCCCTAAGAAAATGATACCGGATGGCTATGTGTTTAGTGCGGCTATGCTCGACAGGATTGTCGGCCATTTTGATTGCACTCTCATTATCACATAGCAAAGGGACTTTGGTTAATTTGTAACCGTAGTCCCGCAGGGTTTGCCTCATCCAAAGCAATTGCGCGCAACAATGACCTGCGGCAATGTACTCGGCTTCGGCGGTGGAAAGAGCGACCGAATTTTGCTTCTTTGAAGCCCAAGACACCAAGGATCTTCCCAAGAACTGGCAAGTCCCCGATGTGCTCTTCCTATTAATTTTGCACCCCGCCCAATCGGCATCCGAATAACCAATTAAATCAAATGTGGATCCCCGAGGATACCAAAGCCCAAACTTAGGAGTATAAGCCAAATATCTCAAGATTCATTTTACGGCCGTAAGGTGGGATTCCTTAGGGTCGGATTGGAATCTTGCACACATGCAAACGGAAAGCATAATATCCGGTCGAGATGCACATAAATAGAGTAGAGAACCTATCATCGACCGGTATACCTTTTGATCCACGGACTTACCTCCTGTGTCGAGGTCGAGATGCCCATTGGTTCCCATGGGTGTCTTGATGGGCTTGGCATCCTTCATCCCAAACTTGCTTAGAATATCTTGAGTGTACTTCGTTTGGCTGATGAAGGTGCCTTCTTGGAGTTGCTTGACTTGAAATCCTAAGAAATATTTCAACTCCCCCATCATCGACATCTCGAACTTTTGTGTCATGATCCTACTAATTCCTCACATGTAGATTCGTTAGTAGACCCAAATATAATATCATCAACATAAATTTGGCATACAAACAAATCATTTGCAAGAGTTTTAGTGAACAAAGTAGGATCGGCCTTTCCGACTTTGAAGCCATTTGCAATAAGGAAATCCCTAAGGCATTCATACCATGCTCTTGGGGCTTGCTTGAGCCCATAAAGCGCCTTAGAGAGCTTATAGACATGGTTAGGATACTCACTGTCTTCAAAGCCGGGAGGTTGCTCAACATAGACCTCTTCCTTGATTGGTCCGTTGAGGAAGGCACTTTTCACGTCCATTTGATAAAGCTTAAAGCCATGGTAAGTAGCATAGGCTAATAATATGCGAATTGACTCAAGCCTAGCTACGGGTGCATAGGTTTCACCGAAATCCAAACCTTCGACTTGGGAGTATCCCTTGGCCACAAGTCGAGCTTTGTTCCTTGTCACCACACCATGCTCGTCTTGCTTGTTGCGGAAGACCCATTTGGTTCCTACAACATTTTGATTAGGACGTGGAACTAAATGCCATACCTCATTTCTAGTGAAGTTGTTGAGCTCCTCTTGCATTGCCACCACCCAATCCGAATCTTGAAGTGCTTCCTCTACCCTGTGTGGCTCAATAGAGGAAACAAAAGAATAATGCTCACAAAAGTGTGCAACCCGGGATCTAGTGGTTACCCCCTTATGAATGTCGCTGAGGATGGTGTCGACGGGGTGATCTCGTTGGATTGCTTGGTGGACTCTTGGGTGTGGCGGCCTTGGTTCTTGCTCATCCTCCTTTTCTTGATCATTTGTATCTCCCCCTTGATCGTTGCCGTCATTTTGAGGTGGCTCATCTTCTTGATCTTCTTGTTCAACATCTTGAGCTTCATCCTCAATTTGAGTTGGTGGAGATGCTTGCATGGAGGAGGATGGTTGATCTTGTGCATTTGGAGGCTCTTCGGATTCCTTAGGACACACATCCCCAATGGACATGTTCCTTAGAGCGATGCACGGAGCCTGTTCTTCACCTATCTCATCAAGATCAACTTGCTCTACTTGAGAGCCGTTAGTTTCATCAAACACAACGTCACATGAGACTTCAACTAGTCCAGTGGACTTGTTAAAGACCCTATATGCCCTTGTGTTTGAGTCATAACCAAGTAAAAAGCCTTCTATAGTCTTAGGAGCAAATTTAGATTTTCTACCTCTTTTAACAAGAATAAAACATTTGCTACCAAAGACTCTAAAGTATGAAATGTTGGGCTTTTTACCGGTTAGGAGTTCATATGATGTCTTCTTGAGGATTCGGTGTAGATACAACTGGTTAATGGCGTAGCAGGCGGTGTTGACCGCCTCGGCCCAAAACCGATCCAAAGTCTTGTACTCATCAAGCATGGTCCTTGCCATGTCCAATAGAGTTCTATTCTTCCTCTCCACTACACCATTTTGTTGTGGCGTTTAGGGAGAAGAGAACTCATGCTTGATGCCCTCTTCCTCAAGAAAGCCTTCGATTTGAGAGTTTTTGAACTCCGTCCCGTTGTCGCTTCTAATTTTATTGATCCTTAAGCCGAACTCATTTTGAGCCCGTCTCAAGAATCCTTTTAAGGTCTCTTGGGTTTGAGATTTTTCCTGTAAAAAGAATACCCAAGTGAAGCGAGAATAATCATCCACAATGACTAGACAGTACTTACTCCCGCCGATGCTTATGTAAGCAATCGGGCCGAATAGATCCATGTGTAGGAGCTCCAGTGGCCTGTCAGTCGTCATGATGTTCTTGTGTGGATGATGGGTGCCAACTTGCTTTCCTGCTTGGCATGCGCTACAAATCCTGTCTTTCTCAAAATGAACATTTGTTAATCCTAAAACGTGTTCTCCCTTTAGAAGCTTGTGAAGATTCTTCATTCCAACATGGGCTAGTCGGCGGTGCCATAGCCAACCCATGTTAGTCTTAGCAATTAAGCAAGTGTCGAGTTCAGCTCTATCAAAATCTACCAAGTATAGCTGACCCTCTAACACTCCCTTAAATGCTATTGAATCATCACTTCTTCTAAAGACAGTGACACCTACATCAGTGAATAGACAGTTGTAGCCCATTTGACATAATTGAGAAACGGAAAGCAAATTGTAATCTAATGAATCAACAAGAAAAACATTGGAAATAGAATGGTCAGGAGATATAGCTATTTTACCAAGACCTTTGACCAAACCTTGATTTCCATCCCCGAATGTGATCGCTCGTTGGGGATCTTGGTTTTTCTCATATGAGGAGAACATCTTCTTCTCCCCTGTCATGTGGTTTGTGCACCCGCTGTCGAGTATCCAACTTGAGCCCCCGGATGCATAAACCTACAAAACAAGTTTAGTTCTTGACTTTAGGTACCCAAATGGTTTTGGGTCCTTTGGCATTAGACACAAGAACTTTGGGTACCCAAACACAAGTCTTTGACCCCTTGTGCTTGCCCCCAACATATTTGGCAACTACCTTACCAGATTTGTTAGTCAAAACATAAGATGCATCAAAAGTTTTAAAAGAGATATTATGATCATTTGATGCAATAGGAATTTTCTTCTTAGGCAACTTAGCACGGGTTGGTTGCCTAGAACTAGATGTCTCACTCTTATACATAAAAGCATGGTTAGAACCAGAGTGAGACTTCCTAGAATGAATTTTCCTAATTTTGTCCTCGGGATAACCATCAGGGTATAAAATGTAACCCTCGTTATCCTGAGGCATGGGAGCCTTGCCCTTAACAAAATTTGACAATCTTTTAGGAGGGGCACTAATTTTGACATTGTCTCCCCTTTGGAAGCCAATGTCATCCTTAATGCCAGGGCGTCTCCCATTATAAAGCATGCTACGAGCAAATTTAAATTTCTCATTTTCTAAGTTGTGCTCGGCAATTTTAGCATCTAGTTTAGCTATATGATCATTTTGTTGCTTAATTAAAATCATGTGATCATGAATAGCATCAACATCAATATCTCTACATCTAGTACAAATAGTGACATGCTCAATGGTAGATGTAGATGGTTTGCAAGAGTTAAGTTCAACAATCTTAGCATGTAGAATATTATTTTTATCTCTAAGATCGGAAATTGTAACTTTGCAAACCTCAAAATCTTTAGCCTTAGCAATCAAATTTTCATTTTCTAATCTAAGACTAGCAAGAGAAATGTTCAATTCTTCAATCCTAGCAAGCAAATCATCATTATTATCTCTAGGGTTGGGAATTGAAACATTGCACACATGAGAATCAACCTTAGCTAACAAATTAGCATTTTCATTCCTAAGGTTGTCTATTGTTTCATGGCAAGTGCTTAGCTCACTAGATAATTTTTGACATTTCTCAATTTCTAGAGCATAAGCATTTTTAACCTTAACATGCTTTTTATTTTCCTTGATTAGGAAGTCCTCTTGGGAGTCCAAGAGATCATCCTTTTCATGGATGGCACTAATTAGCTCATTTAATTTTTTCTTTTGTTCCATGTTAAGGTTGGCAAAAAGGATACGCAAATTATCTTCTTCACCACTAGCATTATCATCACTAGAAGATTCATATTTAGTGGAGGAGTTAGATTTAACCTTCTTCCTTTTGCCGTCCTTTGCCATGAGGCACTTGTGGCCGACGTTGGGGAAGAGGAGTCCTTTGGTGACGGCGATGTTGGCGGCGTCCTCGTCGTCGGAGGAGTCGCTTGAGCTTTCGTCGGAGTCCCACTCCCGACAAACATGGGCATCGCCGCCCTTCTTCTTGTAGTACCTCTTCTTCTCCTTTCTTCTCCCCTTCTTGTCGTCGCCCCTGTCACTATCACTTGATAATGGACATTTAGCTATGAAGTGACCGGGCTTACCACACTTGTAGCAAACCTTCTTGGAGCGGGACTTGTAGTCTTTCCCTCTCCTTTGCTTGAGGATTTGGCGGAAGCTCTTGATGACGAGCGCCATTTCCTCATTGTCGAGCTTGGAGGCGTCTATTGGTTGTCGACTTGGTGTAGCCTCCTCCTTCTTTTCCTCCGTCGCCTTGAATGCGATGGGTTGAGCTTCGGATGTGGATGGATCATCAAGCTCGTTGATCTTCCTCGAGCCTTCGATCATGCACTCAAAACTTACAAAATTCCCGATAACTTCCTCGGGGGTCATTTTAGTATATCTAGGATTACCACGAATTAATTGAACTTGAGTGGGGTTAAGGAAAATAAGAGATCTTAGAATAACCTTAACCACCTCGTGGTCATCCCACTTTACGCTCCCGAGGTTGCGCACTTGATTCACCAAGGTCTTGAGCCGGTTGTACATGTGTTGTGGCTCCTCCCCTTTGCGAAGCCGGAACCGACCGAGTTCCCCCTCGATCGTTTCCCGCTTGGTGATCTTGGTGAGCTCGTCTCCCTCGTGCGCGGTTTTGAGCACATCCCAAACCTCCTTGGCGCTCTTCAACCCTTGTACTTTGTTATACTCCTCTCTACTTAGAGAGGCGAGGAGTATTGTCGTCGCTTGAGAGTTGAAGTGCTCGACTTGGGCCACCTCATCCTCATCATAGTCTTTATCCCCTACGGATGGTACCTGTGCACCAAACTCAACAACATCCCATATACTTTTGTGGAGTGAGGTTAGATGAAATCGCATTAAATCACTCCACCTAGCATAATCTTCACCATCAAAAGTTGGTGGTTTGCCTAATGGGACGGAAAGTAAAGGTGTATGTTTAGAAATGCGAGGGTAGCGTAGGGGGATCTTACTATACTTCTTGCGCTCTTGGCGCTTAGAAGTGACGGATGCCGCGTCGGATCCGGAGGTGGATGTTGATGAAGTGTCGGTCTCGTAATAGACGACTTTCCTCATCCTCTTGTGCTTGTCCCCACTCCGATGCGGCTTGTGAGAGGAAGATCTCTCCTTCTTTTCTTTGTGGTGAGAAGAAGATTTCTTCTCCTTCCCTTTGTTGGAGGAGCTCTTCTTCTTCTCCTTCCTCTTGGTGCGGGACTCTTCCGATGAAGTGCTCCCGTGGCTTGTAGTGGGCTTTTCGCCGGTCTCCATCTCCTTCTTGGCGTGATCTCCCGACATCACTTCGAGCGGTTAGGCTCTAATGAAGCACCGGGCTCTGATACCAATTGAAAGTCGCCTAGAGGGGGGGGGTGAATAGGGCGAAACTGAAATTCTCAAAAATAATCACAACTACAAGCCGGGTTAGCGTTAGAAATATAAACGAGTCCGCGAGAGAGGGAGCAAAACAAATCGCAAGCAAATGAAGAGTGTGACACGCGGATTTGTTTTACCGAGGTTCGGTTCTTGCAAACCTACTCCCCGTTGAGGAGGCCACAAAGGCCGGGTCTCTTTCAACCCTTCCCTCTCTCAAACGGTCCCTCGGACCGAGTGAGCTTCTCTTCTCAAATCACTTGGGAATCAAACTTCCCGCAAGGGCCACCACACAATTGGTGCCTCTTGCCTCAATTACAAGTGAGTGTTTGATCACAAGAAAGAATCAAGAAAGAATGAAGCAATCCAAGCGCAAGAGCTCGAAAGAACACAAGCAAATCACTCTCTCTAATCACTAGGGCGTTGTGTGGAATTTGGAGAGGATTTGATCTCTTTGGTGTGTCTAGGATTGAATGCTAGAGCTCTTGTAGTAGTTGGGAAGTAGAAAACTTGGATGCAATGAATGGTGGGGTGGTTGGGGTATTTATAGCCCCAACCACCAACTTGACCGTTGGTGGAGACCCGTCTGTTTGATGGCGCACCGGACAGTCCGGTGCACACCGGACATGTCCGGTGCCCCCGCCACGTCATGAGTGCCGTTGGATTCTGACCGTTGAACCTTCTGACTTGTGGGCCCGCCTGGGTGTCCGGTGCACACCGGACATCTACTGTTCCTTGTCCGGTGTGCCAGTATGGGCACGCCTGCCTTCTGCGCGCGCTGCGCGCGCATTAAATGCTCTTGCAGGTAGCCGTTGGCGCGAGTTAGCCGTTGCTCCGGAGTTGCACCGGACAGTCCGGTGCACACCGGACAGTCCGGTGAATTATAGTGGACTAGCCGTTGGAGATTCCCGAAGCTGGCGAGTTCCTCAGGCCGCTCCTCCTTGGCTCACCGGACACTGTCCGGTGTACACCGGACAGTCCGGTGAATTATAGCGCGAGTGCCTCTGAAAATTCCCGAAGGTGGCGAGTTCGAGTTGGAGTCCTCTGGTGCACCGGACATGTCCGGTGGTGCACCGGACAATGTCCGGTGGCACACCGGACAGTCCGGTGTGCCAGACCAGAGGTGCCTTCGGTTGGCCCTTTGTTCTTTTGTTGAACCCAACTCTTGGTCTTTTTATTGGCTATGTGTGAACCTTTAGCACCTGTATAACTTGTAAACTAGAGCAAACTAGTTAGTCCAATATTTGTGTTGGGCAATTCAACCACCAAAATTATTTAGGAACTAGGTGTAAGCCTAATTCCCTTTCACTTCGCATTAATGAAAGCTTTGTAATGACGCCATATATTGCCTCTAGTTCCTATCAGGGTTCTTGTTGGGGTTTGAGGCCCAAACTCGAGAAACCTTTGGCCGATGGTTTTTTGGCCCAAACCACTAAACTCGTCGTGAGTAGCGTATCTGATACACTCCCTTCATGATCTCGATATGTGTCACCACTAGTTTTCGACCATCTGACCACCAAGTCCTCAGACACCACTATTTAACTTGGCAAATAAGGTCTACTTCATGTACTCTTACACTTATCAATGTTCCTAGGTGTCAGTCACCCATGGTTGGTCCTCGAGTTTCTCTAGTCCCTCGTCGAAGTCTTGACGTCCGTCCTTAACCTCTCTCAATCCATCAACAGGAACATACTGGACCTTCAACTTTACTATCGGACAATGTCTTTGTGCTTCATATTTAAGCTCCACTAGGCAAGAAATGTACTATTGCATAACAGCGCACCATGATATGGTTAGTCTTCAAAATCAATCAAAATCGATACATCCTTAGCACTCACTCATCACCACACTTAAGGTTGTTCGCTTCGGATTAAAGTCAGTTGTTTGGACTACTGCAACTGCAATCTATAGAGACAAAACATTGTAAAAGCAGTATAAGCTGGTACGGATTAAAGCAAAGCATACAAACTTAAAAATAGACAAATTCCAACTATGAGAAGAGCACATAAATATTTGCTTCGTGGATGTGACTTGCAGGCTGCCCACATGATTCCCTTTTGCTCACGTTTTACCGATGGCGCATTATGTGCCGGTGAATTTGTCTACAAACATCATTTAATAGAATGGGGTTAGGGAAAACAGAGCTTCCGTCTTTTGCGACAAGTGACAACTAGTGAACATCCACTGAAATTTGTGGGGCTAGGAAAATGCAGTGTTTCTTGTAGAATTTTGCTGCATGTTCATATCTAGATGCACGCGACGCTGAAGTGTATATTGTTTGGAAAATATTAGTAGTTGTTTTCATGGTTTAGGTTTCTTTTTTTTTTATGCCGATATTGTGCTTGTATATTCTCTTGTTCCCAGGCTATAAGGTATTTGCACGTGATTGACGAGATAGATAAATGGGCTCTCTCATGCAGTGGCGGGCCTGCCAACATGCCCGAGTTGCAGCCCAGTCACAGAATGGAAAATTTTATAATTTTAAACTGTAGGCTCGCCCGTACTCTCATCTAATTCCAGCAGCACGGACGCCCTTGCACGATTCACCGAGGCGTCACCAAGCGAGCAGCCGCGCCGCGCGCTGTTACTGTTCGTGATAGATTCGTAGGCCGCTGTAAATCGGACGAGGTGGCTGATTTGTTCTTGGCAAACCCAGAGGATTAAGATGGTTCATTTGTTCTTCCTTGCTGGTCAGCACGCTCCAACGTTGTTGCAATGGCTGGAATATTTTTCTTCTTGTTGTTGTTGTTATGGGCCTTAGGGACCGTTTTCTACTACCTCTATCTTTACTTACGCACATTCTCGGTAAATTGTTTAAATTTTGACTAGATATTATACCTTTAAAGGTATTAATGTTTTTTACACCAAATAAAAAATTCTGGAGATATATTTTATGAAAAATCTAATAATACTTATATTTATATTTTTATATACTAGCAAACATATACGTACGTTCCAACTATCAAACATTCATCATAAACGAAGATGAGGATGGTCTATATCTATCTATATTTATCATTTCTATAAAATTGCAATAAAATAATTTATTTTATGTTAACCATGGTATCCATATTATAGGTTATTATTGATCACAATGAGATAGTATCCTGTAAAGTATGTATTGAATTATATTGCAGCTTCGATACATTTTTACCTCTCATTGCAAAGCACAATATCGTTTAATGTACATTTATCTATTGTTGCAAAGTACAAAAAATATTTAGACACCAATATATTATAACAATAATTTTCATCATATCTATATGTTACCAGATGCTCCAATTAAATATTGAGCTTCATATTTTTTCACTAAAACCCATAGAAATATATAATTATATCGTAAAGCCAGTAAGAGTTAATTATTGACGTATCAAGTATTAGCTCGATAATTATGATGTGAGGCACTCTCGATTATCCACATGACAATCGTCATCGAGATTGCAGTTGCAGACATACATTTACTTAGACAGAATTAGAAGAAAAAAATTGTTCAAAAATCATATTTTTTTTGTTTCTAATGAAAACTATATCAACATCATGGTAGTGAAATTATTTGTTTTATAGACAGAAAGGGCAATGGTTCGAGGCCCGTCATACTGTATTTATTACTGACACTTTACATTTTCTTTTGCTGATAAAAATATATAACTTTTATGTTTTAATTAGGGAAAACATCAGCCATAAATCTAAGATGGAAACCAGAGAAGTAAACACTAATTGTATTTATTATTTGTTTTTAACTTTTATTTGTACGACAAAAAAACACCAGAACAAAGTATGAGCGGAGTCCAAGCAATAAATAATCTGCTTGAAAATACAAGGATTAAACTGTCATGCTAATTTTGTAAAATTAGATTGATGCCATGATGTGACATGAAAATGAACTAGTTTCTAACTTTTTAAAATTGGAGTGGTGTATATTTCTAATTAACCCAAATACAAACGGAGTCCAAAAAAACCGAGCGGGGCCAAATAAAGAAACAAAGGAGGAAGCAGACTCCCGATGGAACAGATACACGGACGCTGAAGAAAAAAAACACGCACCTGCTTGGACGGACGCCGCTAACAGAGATTTGATTCCCTCCTATCCGTTTCACTTCACCCCAAATGGAACAAGCTTTTTGAGAGTCCAGATACGAAATCAGTGACTCAAATGAATAGTTCATAATCGTGCTCATCAATTACAGATGGTTTAGAGAAAAGGTCAGAAGCCCCTGCGCAAAAGTGCTGGCGCCTCCCTGGTTGGACCGCCCGTGGGCCCTTTTGCCAGCTAGGCTCGGGTCACTGCCACGCTTGCTGGGCCGAATGTGGCCCATGGACGCTTTTTCCTGTTTTCAGTTTTTTTTCTTTTTATTCATTAAAAATTATAAAGAAAATTTCTGCTAGGAGACTTGGTTCGAATGTGTAGCAGGGTTTTAAATCTCGTTTGATGCCCGTTTAGCGTCAACAGTCCGGAACGAGAAACCGGCGAAAAACAACCAATTCTCACAAAATCCCGACCGGTTTCAGTTTCATCGATTTCTCGTTTTTTTCTCGCCGAGAAACCACCACAAGACAAGACACGGAGAAACCACCACCGGGCACCACGAGTGTTGCGGAGGCAACGACCAAGGGCTGTTTGGTTTCTATGGACTAATTTTTAGTCCCTACATTTTATTATATTTTAATTTCAAAATTACCAAATATAAAAACTAAAACTATATTTTAGTTTGTTTTAGTTTCTATATTTAACAATTTATAGACTAAAATGGAATAAAATAATGGGACTAAACATTAGTCTCTAGAAACTAAACACCCCTAATATGCAAGTAGTTATTATGTGTAAGTGTGCAAGCAGATCTTTTAGTCTGTTAGATCTGGATCTAACTGTACGCTATATTTAGCATTTAAATCCTCTCACCACCACTTTGTGTAGTTTTATAAAAAAAGCCTCTAACAAACCACGATTACACATACGGTTGAATCCAAATCCAACGGATCAAGAGAGCTGCGTGTACGCTTACATCTAATGACTGCTTGTATATTAGTCGTTGCCTATTGTGGAAGGATCGAACTCATTTGGCTCGGGCGTTGAAGTTGCATGTTGAATACGGAGATGGAGGTTGTGGTTCACAAACACCAGCTCATGATAGCAACAATATTGTATACTAATGTTTAGTAACAAATACCATACAATGTTGGACCACAGACAATATTGTCCACTCATAAAAATACTGACTAGTAATATTGTCTACTCAAAATAGATGACATCAACAAAATCTAACAGAAACATTAAACATAATTGTAATTATTCGAAAATATTCTCTGTTGTTGGCTAAAATATTCCCTACTAACGATAAAATCACAAAAATGCATGGAAACATTAAGCGGTACAAATAAAACACATTTAAGGGCCACAATTAGCGGGATCTCAGCTCGGCACCAATGAGCGATTTCTCGGTCCTAAATCTCGGGATCTGAGGTGAGAACATCTTATCGAGAGCACGGCTGAAGAAGCTCAGTGACGCAAACACGGGCAGGAACGGTTAGGGCTGGGCAAAATACTCGTGGCTCGTGAGCTCGCTCGACTCGTGGCCAGCTCGGCTCGACTCGACTCGGCTCGTTTCAATTTTATCACGAGCTGAGCTAACATCTCAGCTCGGTTCGTTAACGAGCCAGCTCGACACGAGCTCGAGCCAGCTCGTTAGCTCGAATGAGCTAGCATTTATCTGTAAAACAAAGCCTATACTTGTATTGGATGAATTAATAAGTGATGAACTATGTTAGTTTAGGGTTTAGATGATGTGATATATAAAATTATGAGTATTGTTAGTCTTTTCTAGTGTTAAATTAGTATGAAATTAACTAGCAATTAATTATATTGTTGTATATATACATGTATAATATTTTTTGTTCTGGCTCGCGAGCTAAACGAGCCAGCTCGAGCTCGCAAACGAGCCGAGCCGAGCTGGTTCTCTGGCTCGGTTGCTTAACGAGCCGAGCCGAGCCAGCTCGTTTCCTTAACGAGCCAGCTCGAGCTCGGTCGAGCCGAGCCGAGCTGGCTCGATATCCACCCCTAGGAACGGTAGCAACAAGGCGAGATTCCGGCACAAGCGGGCGATATCTCTCTAATCTCAGTGGTTTCCTGGTGATTTTAGGCGGGAAACGAGGCATCAAAGGCAGGATGACCGTGGCGACGGCGCTGGGGGCTGCGGACGCAGGGGAGAGACCGAGAGAGTGAGGGTTGCAGGGGAATGGGTAGGCATTAGTTTTTTTATAGAAGTGGGCTAACGGGTTATTGGCTTTATAAGCGGGTCCAAATTTGTTATATTTTTAACCGGTCTAAATGTAACTATATCATATATCAGATTGCTCAGTGAAAGTCGTCTAGAGGGGGTGGATAGGCGGAAACTGAAATTTACAAACTTTAAGCACACTTCAAGCCGAGGTTAACGTTAGAATAAATATCAAGTCCGGGAGAGAGAGGAAAACAAATCAACCAAGAGAATAAAGCGGATGACACAATGATTTGTTTTACCGATGTTCGGTTCCAAAGAACCTAGTCCCCGTTGAGGTGGTCACAAAGACCAGGTCTCTTTCAACCCTTTCCCTCTCTCAAACGGTCACCTAGACCGAGTGAGCTTTCTCCTTAATCAAACGGGTCACTTAGACCCCGCAAGGACCACTACACACTTAGTGTCTCTGGCCTTGATTACAAGTCACTTAGAGAACAAGAATGAGGAAGAAGAAAGCGATCCAAGAACAAGAGCTCAAAGAACACGAGCAAAAACTCTCTCTCTAGTCACTAGGAGTTTAGAGTGAATTTGGGACTTGGAGAGGCTTTGATTCTTTTGAATTGTGTCTTGTATTGATTGCACTAGCTCTTGTATTGAATGAGATGTCTGAAAAACTTGGATGCTTGGAGTGGTGGTGGTTGGGGGGTATTTATAGGGATGAAAACGGTACGGGAAAATCCCGTACCGACCGGCGCCGTATACCGCGTTAACCGATCGTATATCGTATTTTCGGGAAAAACAGGAAACGGGAAAAATACGGGAAATATGGACGGTAACAGGAACGGAATCAGTAATAGTTGTTTCCCGACCGAATTAACGGTTCCCATATTTTATCCGGAATAATCCCGTCTGTATTCCGGTTTGTGCTTGGCCCAAATGCGTGTGTGGCCCAAATGTGTGCAGTGTGCTTGGCCCAAAGCCTCAAATATAACCCTAGCTGGCTAGCTTGCCGTCACGGACTCACGGACGTGGTGCATGTGTGCGGATGTGCCGTGCCGCCCTTGGCTTCTCTCTCCTCTGCGTGCGGCATTGTCGATTGCGGCTGGACGGCGGACCGGCTGGTGGCTGAGCGCCTGAGCGGAGTAGAGGAAGCGATTGCTGCTGGCCGATTGTTGCTGCCGATGGCTCTGCTGTTGGGCACTTGGGTGTACTACTCTCTGCTGTTCGGTACTGGTAGTTCTAATTCCTAAACTGAATAACTGATATTGTTAGTCTATAAGTAATAGTTGTGACATGTTGGTCTGTTGGGCACTTGGTATGCAATTTTTTGTGTTACCGATTCCCGATCATAATCGACTTGTTCCCGATTGAAAATATTCCGTTCCCGATATCTCGTAATATCGGTTTCGTTTGTCCGTCCAACATTCCCGTTCCCGTTTCCGATTTCGGCAAAAAATACAGTAACGGTAATGGTTTGAGCATTTTCCCGACCGTTCCCGATCGTTTTCAAGCCTAGGTATTTATAGCCCTCAACCACCACATAGCCGTTGGGGAGGCTGTCTGTCGATGGGTGCAACGGACAGTCCGGTGCGCCAGCCACATCGCCCAACCGTTAGGGTTCTGAAGGTTCTGGCCATTGGAGCGCTGACTTCATGTCGCACCGGACAGGTGTTGTTCACTTTCCGATGCGCCTCTTACGCCTGCTCTGACTTTTGCGCGCACTATTCATGACTATTCATGCTTTTGCAGACGACCGTTGCGCTGGATAGCTGTTACTCCGCTGGCACACCGGACAGTCTTGTGGCACACCGGACGGTCCGGTGAGTTATAGCGGAGTGTGCCCTGAGAAACCCGAATGTGAGGAGTTCGGAGTGTACGGCCCCTGGCACACCAGACACTGTCCGGTGGCACACCGGACAGTCCGGTGCGCCAGACCAGGGTTCTCTTCGGTTTCTTTTGCTCCTTTCTTTTGAACCCTAACTTTGATATTTTTATTGGTTTGTGTTGAACCTTTGTCACCTGTAGAATATATAATCTAGAGCAAACTAGTTAGTCCAATTACTTGTGTTGGGCATTCAACCACCAAAATTATTAATAGGAAAAGGTTAAACCCTATTTCCCTTTCAATCTCCCCCTTTTTGGTGATTGATGCCAACACAAACCAAAGCAAATATATAAGTACAGAATTGAACTAGTTTGTATAAAGTAAGTGCATAGGTTACTTGGAATTGAACCAATTTTATCTTTTACTAGATATGCATGGTTTGCTTTCTTTTTAATTTAACATTTTGGACCACGCTTGCACCACTTGTTTTGTTTTTGCCAATTCTTTTGGAAAAATTTTTCAAAGTATTTTTGTAAATAGTCAAAGGTATAAGATTGCAAGAAGCATTTTCAAGGTTTGAAATTTTCTCCCCGTGTTTCAAATGCTTTTCCTTTGACTTAAACAAAATTCCCTTGAATAAATTCTCCTCTTAGTTTTCAAGAGGGTTTTAATAGATACCAATTGGAACTTATACTTCAGATACTAAGGGAAATGTGCCCTTGGGCCATTTCTAAGTATTTTGGTGATTTAGTGTCCAACACAAGTGCCTAAGTGTTAAATGGTGGACAAAGTACAAATCAAGTATAAAGGTATGTTTCTCAGACTTAGTACATTGTTTTAGAGGCTAATGTATTGTGTCTAAGTGCTGGAAACAGGAAAAATCAAGTTGAAACTAAGGATGGCTTTGTTCAGCCAAAGTCAGCTCTGTCTGGGTGCACCGGACAGTGTCCGGTGCGCCAGGATGGCTCAAGCGAACTTGCTGCTCTCGGGAAGTGATTAACGGCGTACGGCTATAATTCACCGGACTGTCCGGTGTGCACCGGACTGTCCGGTGAGCCAACGGTCGGCCGCGCGATCCGCGCGAGACATGTGGCCGAGCCAACGGTCAGAAGGGGGCACCGGACTGTCCGGTGTGCACCGGACAGTGTCCGGTGCGCCAACGGCTCCAAAGCGCCAATGGTCGACTTCGCCAAAGAAGGAAAGAAATCTGCACTGGACAGTGTCCGGTGGTGCACCGGACTGTCTGGTGCGCCAGGCGACAGAAGGCAAGAATTGCCTTCCTGGAATGCATTCAACGGCTCCTAGCTGCCTTGGGGCTATAAAAGGGACCCCTAGGCGCATGGAGGAGTACAACAAGCATTCTCTAAGCATTCCCAAGCACCAAGACTTCGATTTCGCGCATTTGATTCTTTGTGATAGCAACTAGAGCTTCATTTGAGTTGTGAACTCGTCGGGTTGTGTTGTGAGCTCTTGTTGCGACTTGTGTGTGTGTTGATACTCTAATTTCGTGTCTTGTGTGCGTTGCTCATCCCTCCCTTACTCCGTGCTTCTTTGTGAACATCAAAGTGTAAGGGAGAGAGGCTCCAAGTTGTGGAGATTCCTCGCAAACGGGATATAGTAAAGCAAAGCAAAACACCATGGTATTCAAGTGGGTGTTTGGACCGCTTGAGAGGGGTCGATTGCAACCCTCGTCCGTTGGGACGCCACAACGTGGAGTAGGCAAGTGTTGAACTTGGCCGAACCACGTGATAAACCATTGTGTCTATCTGTGATTGATCTTCTTGTGGTTATCGTGTCTTGCAAAGACTCTTCTCTAGCCACTTGGCTTATTCGTGCTAACTCCTAATCAAGTTTTGCGGATTAAGTTTCAAGTTTTTACAGGATCACCTATTCACCCCCCTCTAGGTGCCCTCAATTGGTATCAGAGCTGTTCTCTTCAAGAAAGGGACTAATCACCCAAAGAGATAGATCCTAAGGGCAAGGTGTCACACCCGGTTTTAGAAGGCAAACCGAATGCGAACCATGTACGTGCCAGGATCAGTTATTCACGTACACAGCAGTTACATAATATGGACATCATCACACAGTGCTCAAAATAGTATTAATAAGGGAAATAGTCGATTACATCATACGTCTGAGACGTCCATATAGGTCTTACAATAAATCAAAGTGCGGAAAAGAAACGTAGATAACACGGCCTTCACAGGCAGCCGACTGGGGGTTGCCGCTAACCCACACCTAGAACTCGTCGTAATCTTGGAACTCCTGGAAGTCTCCTTCCACAGCTTCATCTTCGCCTGAGCAGTGGTTGCAATGCTGACAACCTGGGGGGGGGTTTGGTGTGTAGAGCAAGGGTGAGTACACATCAACATACTCAGCAAGTATCCTGTTTGGCTGTAGTGGACTAGCTTTATGTGGGGATAAGTCAAGCAGTTGCTTTTAGTTGGTCAGGTTATTACTTACTAGTAGAAAGCCAAGTTTTAGCATTAACCCAAGTTATTAACCCGATGTACCCTTTCCAAACGGAAAGAATACCACTTACCAGCACCATAATCATAACCAGAACCATCAATCTCATAACCACCTGTACCACAATGTCTCTGATCAAGTACCACTAATCTCTGGAGCTCCCTTGGCCGCTCATAACCGCGAGCACGGCTGATATATCAGTTTCATAACACTCTGCAGAGGTTGTGCACTTTACCCACAAGCCGTGATTCCCTCTCTGGCCCGGGCTTGCAAGACCCTTATTCACTCCCGAGGTGAATGGCCAGGGATTCACTACGAAGCCTTTACAAAGATTCCCCGGGGCTGTAGCCACCCGTTAGGTTTCCTAAATGCACCGCACTCCTCCCCAAGGGGCGAACCCAAACTTGGCAGAGCGAGCCGCATACACCGAGCCCCATTGACGGCACGACGGCTAAGTGAACTACACCCCGGATCCTCTAATTATTCAGCTAAGGGCACCCCATTCCACCCTCATGGTTGCACTGTTTTCCCGGGCGGTCATCCATAGAACAGGTCCTTACGGAGAGGCACTCGAGAAACCGCTCGAGCCCCCTTGAAAACCACAAGTATAATCATAAAGAATAACGGGAAAACAGCGTATCATAGATAATCACATCATGTTCATTGATTAGAGTTGAGCAGTAGCATCAGACTAAGTAGTAATAATCCGACCCAAATAGGTAAACAAGGACATGGATAACAAAAGCTAGTCAATCCTTAGGTATAAATGTGTAATGCGGGAGGTGAATTAAAGAATGAATAGGACATAGATAGGTCAAAGGACACTTGCCTCCACCAACCGACTGCTGCTCAGGGGCTTCTCCTGCGGATTCCTCGGGCTCTTCGACCGGATCGTTCTCTATGCGAGCGCAAACATACATACATACATCCACATATTTAATACAAAAGAACAGTACACCATACAAGATAACAAATAAAGCGAATATGCATCAAGTATGACATTCGATAACGCATTTGTTATGGTTAGAAAGAAACGGGAAAGGTCTCGCAGGGGGGTTAAATCTTATGCACTAATGACACAATTGGTTTTTAACAAAATAATTCTGTTATACATATTTATATCTACTAATGGAAACCTAATCACTTTTAGTTGATCAACATTGCACAGGGTAAACAATTAACTACGTGAATCAATAACATAACGGAATTTTAAATTAAACTTCCTATTTTCCCATAGCATAAACAGTGATTAGCCTACTTAAAATACAGTAATTATGATCACAGAAAGTAAATAAAATAAAATAAAAAAAATAAAAAAACAGAAGGGGGGGGGGGGCGGTTGAACCGGCCCTAGGGCGGTTGAACCGGCCCGGGGGCAGGCGGCCGAGCTGGGGTGGCCGAGCGCGGGGGGCGGCCGAGCTGGGGGGGGGCGGGGCGGCTGAGCCGGGGCCGAGGCCGGCTGAACCGGCCCGGGACAGGGGGCGCGACCAGGGGCCAGGGCGGGCGGCGGACGCGGCCAGGGGGCCGAGCGGCGCGGGCGCGGCCAGGGGGCCGAGCGGCGCGGGGCTGGGGGCGGCCGGGCGGCCGGACGGCGCGGCCAAGGGCCAGCGGCCAAGGGGAGAAGGAGGGGAGAGGGAAGGAGAGAGGAGGGAGAAGGGGGAGGGGAGGGGGCTCACCGGCGAGGGGGGTGGCCGACGGCGAGGGCGCGCAGCCGGGGTCGGGGCAGCGGCGACGGCTAGGGCAGGGAGGTGGGTGGGGCGGCGGCTTGGGTGGGGAGGGAGAGAGGGAGAGAATGAGGGAGAGGGAGAGGGGATTTGGGGAAAAAGAGGGGGGGGGTGGGGGGCGGCTGGGCCTGCTTCGGGCCCAAGAGGGGGGGGCGCAGGGGCCTGGGCCGGCCGGGGTCGGCCCACGGCGCGGGAGAGAGAGAAAAAGAGGAGAGAAAAAGAGAGGGAGAAAAAAGAAAGAAAAGATCTTCTCCACATTTTCGAAATCCGATCTTTCTACATGAATGCAATTGCGCTTTCAAAGCAATCAAAAGAAATGCAAGGGCGGCATGGTGCATCAAACAACATAAAGTATTTAGGGTTTTTATACGTACGGGAATTCCAAACCGAATCCCGCTAGAACTTTGGAAAAGGTCAAGGTTTAGCGAGGGAAAAAGAAAAGGAAAAGGTAACGCCCGAATTTTGGCGAGTAAAGAAAAGAAAAAAAATTCACTGCAAAATTCGGGGCGTTACAAACCTATCCCCCTTAAAAGAATCTCGCCCTCGAGATTCAGGGCTGGCTAGCAAAGAGCTCCGGGTACTTAGCCATCAGATCATCTTCACGCTCCCAGGTTGCTTCTTCCTCAGAGTGGTGACTCCATCTGACTTTGCACATTCTGACGGTCTTCCTTCGGGTGACTCTATCTGCAACCTCAAGGATCTGAGCTGGCTTCTCAACATAGGTCAAGTCCTCCTGGACTTCCAGACCTTCCACTGGCAACTGCTCTTCTGGCACACGCAAGCACTTCTTCAACTGAGACACATGAAAGACATTATGCACAGCAGACAAATTCTCTGGCAAACTGAGCTGATAAGCCACTTCTCCTCGTCTTGCAAGAATCTGATACGGACCAATGTAGCGGGGTGCTAGCTTGCCTTTGACTCCGAATCTTCTGACTCCTCTGATCGGTGACACTTTCAGATAAACAAAGTCTCCGACTTCGAAACTCAGCTCTCTTCTTCTTGTGTCTGCATAGCTTCGCTGCCTCGATTGCGCTATCTTCAGATTCTCTCGGACCATCTTGATGTTCTCTTCGGCTTCAAGCAAAATGTCTGGCCCAAACACTTGCTTTTCTCCAGGCTGATCCCATTGCAACGGAGTTCTGCAACTCCTTCCATACAGCGCTTGAAACGGTGACATCTTCAAACTGGCCTGATAACTGTTGTTATAGGAAAACTCTGCATAAGGCAATCGCTTGTCCCATCCGGACTGATCTTGCAACGCACAGGCTCTCAACATATCTTCAAGAATTTGATTGGTTCTTTCAGTCTGACCATCTGTCTGCGGGTGATAAGCTGAACTGAAATTCAGATGCGTGCCCAAGGCTTCATGCAACTGCTGCCAGAAATGAGAGGTGAACTGCGTTCCTCTGTCTGACACTATCTTCTTTGGCACACCATGAAGACAAACGATCCGAGACATATACAATTCTGCCAATACTGCACTGTTGTAATTGGTCTTGACAGGTATGAAGTGGGCTGACTTGGTCAAACGGTCCACTACCACCCAAATGGAATCGTAGCCGGCTCGAGTGCGAGGCAATCCGACTATGAAATCCATACCAATTTCATCCCATTTCCACTGAGGGATCTGCAACGGTTGCAACAATCCAGCTGGTCTCTGGTGTTCTGCCTTAATTCTTCGACAACTATCGCACATAGCCACATGCTCTGCGATTTCTCTTTTCATTCCGTACCACCAGAATTTCTTCTTCAGATCCTGATACATCTTCTCACTGCCAGGGTGAATCGAATAAGCTGTCTCATGAGCTTCCTTAAGAATCAACTCTCGAATAGACTGGACATTGGGAACACATAAGCGGTCTTTGAACCATATCACGCCTTCTGCATCTTCTCGAAAATCTTTGCCTCTGCCATCTAGAATCAATCGCCGGATCTCACTGATCTTCTCATCACTCTTCTGCGCTTCTTTGATTTCTCGCTCCAAGGTAGGTTCCAATTCAACTGTGACTCCTCGCGAATTGTTCAGAAACCCGAGACTCAACCTGTCAAACTCTTTGGCCAACTCATAAGGCATCGGGCGAGCGACCATCAGATTGACTTGACTCTTTCTGCTCAAAGCATCTGCCACTACGTTTGCTTTGCCTGGATGGTAATGAATCTCCAACTCATAGTCTTTGATCAATTCTAACCATCTTCGTTGCCTCATGTTCAATTCTGACTGAGTGAATATGTACTTCAGACTCTTGTGGTCTGTGTAAACATCGCATTTCTGTCCATACAGATAGTGCCTCCATGTCTTCAGTGCGTGAACCACTGCTGCCAACTCTAGATCATGGATTGGGTAATTCTTCTCATGAACCTTCAGCTGTCGGGACGAGTAAGCCACAACTCTTCCCTCTTGCATCAACACACATCCCAAACCTGTGTAACAAGCATCACAATACACCGAGAAGGGCTTGTGCACATCAGGCAAGACTAGGACGGGCGCTGTAGTCAACTTCTCTTTCAGCGCTTCAAAGGCCTCTTGGCATTTCTGGGTCCACTTGAACTCAACTTTGTTGCCTAGCAACGCTGTCATTGGCTTCGCAATCTTCGAAAACCCTTCAATGAATCGCCGATAATATCCGGCCATTCCAATGAAGCTCTTGATTCCTCTAGCATCCGTTGGCGCTTTCCAGTTTAGAATGTCTGCCACTTTCTTCGGATCCACAACCAATCCTTCTTTGTTGATTATGTGACCCAAGAACAGGACTTCACTGATCCAGAACTCACACTTGCTCAACTTTGCATACAACTGGTGCTCTCGCAATCTCTGCAATACCATCCTCAAATGATCTGCATGCTCTTCTTCACTTTGAGAATAAACCAGAATGTCATCAATGAATACCACCACGAACTTATCAAGATAATCCATGAATACACTGTTCATCAAGTTCATAAAGAACGCTGGCGCATTGGTCAAACCAAAAGACATCACTGTGAACTCATATAAACCATACTTGGTAATGAATGCCGTCTTCGGAATGTCCGAAGGTCGGATCCTGAGCTGATGATAACCTGACCTCAGATCGATCTTGGAGAACACACTGGCTCCTCTCAACTGGTCGAACAGATCTTCTATTCTGGGCAAAGGATACTTGTTCTTGATCGTGACCTCATTCAAAGCTCGGTAATCAATACACATCCTCTTGGTGCCATCTTTCTTCTCCACGAACAAGACAGGGGCGGCCCAAGGCGAGGTGCTTGGCCGGATGTAACCTTTCTCTGACAGCTCATCAATTTGCTTCTTAAGTTCATCCAACTCTGGTCCAGATATTCTGTAAGCTCTCTTGAAGATAGGGGCGGTTCCAGGAAGAAGCTCTATAGCAAACTCAACTTTCCGCTCTGGTGGCATACCCGGTAAGTCCTTTGGAAACACATCTGGGAATTCAGACACAACCTTGATACTCTCAATTGGGTCTGCTTCACTGCTATCGACAGCCATCTGATAACAACTTCCTTTCTTTGGCTCAGGCGGGACTAACTCGGTCACCACTTCCTCTCCTAGTGGGGACACCAACTTGATTGTCCTTTTATCACAACTGATAACTGCCTGATACTTATCTAGCCAATTCATCCCTAGGATGACATCTATTCCCTGAGTACCCATTACTATAAGGTTGGCGGGAAACGCTATCCCCCTTATTTCCACACTCACATTTAAACAAATGCTATCAGCTCGAATTCTACCACCGGCTGAGTCAATTTGAATAGGGGTTGACATGGTAGTAATTGGAAGATTATGTGCTTCTACCCATGATGCAGTAATGAAAGAATGTGTTGCTCCAGTATCAAATAACACTTCTGCAATATGGGAATCGACTGGGAACATACCTACTGTCATGTCGGGGGTCTCCTGAACTGCTTCAGCCTCCAAGTGATTCAATCTCCCATGATTATAGCGCTGCTGAGAGCGATTGCCTGCTCCAGGCTGAGGCACATTCTGCTTTGCTGGGGCATTGGGGCCTGACTGCTGCTGGGCTGCCTTCTTCGGACATTGCATCACCCAGTGGCCTTGCTCTCCACAGTGGAAACATGCCCTGTTTCCAACCTGAGCTGGTGCTGCCTGACTGTTCTGCTGATTTGCTGGGGCAGGAAGACGAGGTGCTTGCTGATTCTGCTTCTGAAACTGACCTCCTGACTGATTGCTCTGACGATTCTGGTACTGGTTCTGAGGGTACTGCCTTTGGAACTGCTGATACTGCTGACGCTGCTGATGCTGCTGAGGTGGACGCTGGTTCTGCCTGAACTGCTGAGGTTGATTGCCTGAGAAACGAGGACGACTGCTGCTTCCAGGCTGGGGTCCACTGATCTTGCGCTTACGATCTTCCATCTCCTTGCGCTTCCTTTCTGTCATGATTGCTCTGTCAATCAGGTGCTGGAATGTCGGGAAGGTGTGGTTCATCAGCTGATACTGCAGAGGGTCAACCAAGCCTCTCAGGAAACGGTACTGTCGCTTGGCGTCGGTGTTGACATCTTCAGGAGCATAGCGAGACAATTGCAGAAACTTGTCCCGGTACTCACTGACAGACAATGACCCTTGCTTAAGGGCCAGGAACTCCTCCTTCTTCACTGTCATCAGACCTGCAGGCACATGATACTGACGAAAGCTACATCTGAATTCTTCCCAGGTGATGGTGTCGGGGTTGGCATGGGTGGCGAGGTAAGACTCCCACCATGACTGGGTTGCTCCTCTCAACAGACGGGGACCATACAAGACTTTCTCCCGGTCATCGCACTGAGCGGTATGCAACTCCCGCTCCACAGTGCGCAGCCAATCTTCAGCATCCATGGGGTCAGAAGAATGAGCGAACGTTGGTGGATGACCTCTCATGAATTCAGCACGCTTGTCTCTAGGCATCTGAGGCATCTGAGGCTGGGGTGGTGCTTGCTGCTGTTGCTGCTGCTGCTGCTGCTGAATGGCGGCCAGAGTCTGACCGATGGCTTGAACTGCCTGAGTCTGCATCAGAAACATCTGCTCAATCGACATCGGGGGCGGGGGCGGCAGGTGCTGCTGCTGGGGCACCTCATCCTGCGGAGCGGCTCGCTCCTGCTGAGCACGCCTTCCTCCTCTACGCCTGTTCTCTGACATCTGCAGAACGCAACCACACATCAGAACTGATCTGGCAAAGCTTGCAGCATGAGAAAAGAGAATAGAATTCTTCAACAGCACTGAACAGATGAGCATCTTCACTGATCTCCAACACAGACCACACAGCTTCTCAGATAAAGAGGAAAGGAGAATAATGGGTTTCCCAACTATATAACTAACTTTATTGACATAGTATGTAAACCAAAATGCAGGGGATACCCACACTCTGGTGACAATCATTACAAAGATCCAAACCAAACATAGTTCATCATGACAAACATAAATGCACAGGATATAGCAAACTACCCTGTCTAACTAAGACTAACTAAAACTGAGACTAACGCTAAGACTGAAGCTTCTATGTATATATTTATTTCGTATTAATTACAAGATCCAACTCTAACGATCTATGGTTCTAGATTTATCTTGGTCTTGCAGGCGGGATTGCCATAAGACTGGTGTCCACGCTGAGGTGAGCGGTACGGGTGCTGAGTCCCAACGGGAGCGGGGGAACCACCGTCCAGATAACGACGTTCCGCGCGCTCAGCCCGCAGCAGGGCGATTTCAGCACGAGCCCTACTCAGCTCGTCTAATGCATGGTCCAGCTCCGTGTTTAGCACGGCGGCTAGGTTGACTGTGCTGCTCAACCTAGGATTGCCCTCACCGACGGGTGAGACAATCACGCCTCCTGTGCTGCCAGATGAACGGCGGGGGTAATACTTCAGGTCAAGACCGTCAGCTGCCCCACCGAAAACCGAGCAGTAGTGCGAAAGCGCACGCCGTGCAGCATCTTGCATGGCTGCCTCAGCTGAGTCCCGCTCAGAGATAGAATAGTGCTCTGAACAGGCCTCTGCACCCTGGAGACTGTCCTCCGGGCAGCGCACCAAGCAAGTTGCCTCCCAGCGGTCCGGGTAGACCCCGCGACTATGCTGGTAGACCACACAGCGATACTCGACGGACCAAGTATGCCGGTCAAATGCCCGACGTAGCAGGGTGTCGAGCGCATCATGGAAGTGACACCCGCGAGCAGCGTCGCGAGTGATGGGTCGAGCAACCCATCCTTCCGGCTCAGGGTTAGCAGAGAAGTCGGTGTCGTGGCTCGAGCTGTCATCGCCATCTCCGTCGTCTGGGTCTCCTCCAGCAGCTACTCCAGAAGCTGGGGCGCCCAGTGGTGGTGCAGGGGGCGGCTCCAGAGGAAGCACAGGGGAGCAGCTCCTCACAGACTCTATCTCCTGGTGGAGCGAGAGGGAAGAGCTCTGCTGCTCCTGTCGTCGACGTTCCTGCTCCTCACGCAGGCGGTGGTGTAGTCTCTCCAAGTGGCTGGACTGTCCGGCCACAGGACGGCGAAGCGGACGCTCAGCAAGGCGGGAAGGTAAGAAGGGGATGACTGACTTTCGTGCAGTGTGTCTAAGTCGAGCCATCTACAAAAGACATCGCAAGCAAAAGGGTGAGAACAAAATTAATATGACCAGCAAGTAATGAATCATAAGTAAATGAAGGATTAGAATAAAACATGATTTTCAGCAAGGTATAATATATAGTAGAACATAGGTTTGGTCAGTAGGACCAACTTTTGAAGAGATATCAAAGTCAAGGAAGAGACAGAGGTCTATAATCCTTAGAACGACCATTCTACTCTAGGTTAGCGGTCCTACAGTCAGCACGGCTTTGATACCACTTATGTCACACCCGGTTTTAGAAGGCAAACCGAATGCGAACCATGTACGTGCCAGGATCAGTTATTCACGTACACAGCAGTTACATAATATGGACATCATCACACAGTGCTCAAAATAGTATTAATAAGGGAAATAGTCGATTACATCATACGTCTGAGACGTCCATATAGGTCTTACAATAAATCAAAGTGCGGAAAAGAAACGTAGATAACACGGCCTTCACAGGCAGCCGACTGGGGGTTGCCGCTAACCCACACCTAGAACTCGTCGTAATCTTGGAACTCCTGGAAGTCTCCTTCCACAGCTTCATCTTCGCCTGAGCAGTGGTTGCAATGCTGACAACCTGGGGGGGGTTTGGTGTGTAGAGCAAGGGTGAGTACACATCAACATACTCAGCAAGTATCCTGTTTGGCTGTAGTGGACTAGCTTTATGTGGGGATAAGTCAAACAGTTGCTTTTAGTTGGTCAGGTTATTACTTACTAGTAGAAAGCCAAGTTTTAGCATTAACCCAAGTTATTAACCCGATGTACCCTTTCCAAACGGAAAGAATACCACTTACCAGCACCATAATCATAACCAGAACCATCAATCTCATAACCACCTGTACCACAATGTCTCTGATCAAGTACCACTAATCTCTGGAGCTCCCTTGGCCGCTCATAACCGCGAGCACGGCTGATATATCAGTTTCATAACACTCTGCAGAGGTTGTGCACTTTACCCACAAGCCGTGATTCCCTCTCTGGCCCGGGCTTGCAAGACCCTTATTCACTCCCGAGGTGAATGGCCAGGGATTCACTACGAAGCCTTTACAAAGATTCCCCGGGGCTGTAGCCACCCGTTAGGTTTCCTAAATGCACCGCACTCCTCCCCAAGGGGCGAACCCAAACTTGGCAGAGCGAGCCGCATACACCGAGCCCCATTGACGGCACGACGGCTAAGTGAACTACACCCCGGATCCTCTAATTATTCAGCTAAGGGCACCCCATTCCACCCTCATGGTTGCACTGTTTTCCCGGGCGGTCATCCATAGAACAGGTCCTTACGGAGAGGCACTCGAGAAACCGCTCGAGCCCCCTTGAAAACCACAAGTATAATCATAAAGAATAACGGGAAAACAGCGTATCATAGATAATCACATCATGTTCATTGATTAGAGTTGAGCAGTAGCATCAGACTAAGTAGTAATAATCCGACCCAAATAGGTAAACAAGGACATGGATAACAAAAGCTAGTCAATCCTTAGGTATAAATGTGTAATGCGGGAGGTGAATTAAAGAATGAATAGGACATAGATAGGTCAAAGGACACTTGCCTCCACCAACCGACTGCTGCTCAGGGGCTTCTCCTGCGGATTCCTCGGGCTCTTCGACCGGATCGTTCTCTATGCGAGCGCAAACATACATACATACATCCACATATTTAATACAAAAGAACAGTACACCATACAAGATAACAAATAAAGCGAATATGCATCAAGTATGACATTCGATAACGCATTTGTTATGGTTAGAAAGAAACGGGAAAGGTCTCGCAGGGGGGTTAAATCTTATGCACTAATGACACAATTGGTTTTTAACAAAATAATTCTGTTATACATATTTATATCTACTAATGGAAACCTAATCACTTTTAGTTGATCAACATTGCACAGGGTAAACAATTAACTACGTGAATCAATAACATAACGGAATTTTAAATTAAACTTCCTATTTTCCCATAGCATAAACAGTGATTAGCCTACTTAAAATACAGTAATTATGATCACAGAAAGTAAATAAAATAAAATAAAAAAAATAAAAAAACAGAAGGGGGGGGGGGGCGGTTGAACCGGCCCTAGGGCGGTTGAACCGGCCCGGGGGCAGGCGGCCGAGCTGGGGTGGCCGAGCGCGGGGGGCGGCCGAGCTGGGGGGGGGCGGGGCGGCTGAGCCGGGGCCGAGGCCGGCTGAACCGGCCCGGGACAGGGGGCGCGACCAGGGGCCAGGGCGGGCGGCGGACGCGGCCAGGGGGCCGAGCGGCGCGGGCGCGGCCAGGGGGCCGAGCGGCGCGGGGCTGGGGGCGGCCGGGCGGCCGGACGGCGCGGCCAAGGGCCAGCGGCCAAGGGGAGAAGGAGGGGAGAGGGAAGGAGAGAGGAGGGAGAAGGGGGAGGGGAGGGGGCTCACCGGCGAGGGGGGTGGCCGACGGCGAGGGCGCGCAGCCGGGGTCGGGGCAGCGGCGACGGCTAGGGCAGGGAGGTGGGTGGGGCGGCGGCTTGGGTGGGGAGGGAGAGAGGGAGAGAATGAGGGAGAGGGAGAGGGGATTTGGGGAAAAAGAGGGGGGGGGTGGGGGGCGGCTGGGCCTGCTTCGGGCCCAAGAGGGGGGGGGCGCAGGGGCCTGGGCCGGCCGGGGTCGGCCCACGGCGCGGGAGAGAGAGAAAAAGAGGAGAGAAAAAGAGAGGGAGAAAAAAGAAAGAAAAGATCTTCTCCACATTTTCGAAATCCGATCTTTCTACATGAATGCAATTGCGCTTTCAAAGCAATCAAAAGAAATGCAAGGGCGGCATGGTGCATCAAACAACATAAAGTATTTAGGGTTTTTATACGTACGGGAATTCCAAACCGAATCCCGCTAGAACTTTGGAAAAGGTCAAGGTTTAGCGAGGGAAAAAGAAAAGGAAAAGGTAACGCCCGAATTTTGGCGAGTAAAGAAAAGAAAAAAAATTCACTGCAAAATTCGGGGCGTTACACAAGGGGATTGTGATCAATGATAAGGAGAAGGAGTCCTTCGTCAACGAGCCTAAAGATAACAAGCCTACCGACTCGGGCTCGGGCAACAAATGAAAAGATGGGAAGAAGAAGAAGACAAGGCGCATCAAGGAGATCGTCTACTACGATGACAGCGATGAATCCTCTTCTTCCCAAAAGGATGACGACAACAACTACGAGAAAAAGAAGACGGTTAACTCAAACTTCTCTTTCGATTATTCTCGTATTCCGCATAGCTCAAATGCACATTTGCTTTCCATTCCACTTGGTAAACCTCCTCATTTTGATGGAGAGGACTACGGATTTTGGAGTCACAAAATGCGTAGTCACCTGTTCTCTCTCCATCCTAGTATATGGGAGATAGTAGAGAGTGGAATGAAATTTGATAGCTCGGATAGTCCTTTATTTATAAATGAACAGATTCATAAAAATGCACAAGCTACTACTGTGTTGTTAGCCTCATTGTGCAGGGACGAGTACCATAAGGTGAGCGGTTTGGACAATGCCAAGCAGATCTGGGACACCCTCAAGATCTCACATGAGGGGAACGACGTCACCATGCTCACCAAAATGGAGTTGGTGGAAGGCGAACTCGGGAGATTCGCGATGATTAGAGGGGAGGAGCCAACACAGACGTACAACAGGCTCAAGACCCTCGTCAACAAGATAAGGAGCTACGGAAGCACGCGATGGACGGACCACGACGTTGTCCGCCTAATGCTAAGGTCCTTTACCGTCCTTGATCCACATCTTGTGAACAACATTCGTGAGAATCCTAGGTACACGAAGATGACGCTAGAGGAGATCCTTGGAAAGTTCGTAAGCGGGCGGATGATGATCAAGGAGGCTAGATACGTCAACGATGCATTAAATGGCCCAATCCAAGAGCCTCAAACTATTGCTCTCAAGGCAACAAGGAGCAAGGAGGCGCTACCTGGCAAGGTGGCGCAAGTTGAGGCGGCCGGGCTTAATGATGAAGAGATGGCCCTCATCATCAAGCGATTCAAGACGGCGCTAAAGGGTCGCAAGGAGCACCCCAACAAGAACAAGACGAAGGGGAAGCGCTCCTGCTTCAAATGTGGTAAGATTGGTCATTTTATCGCTAACTGTCCCGATAATGATAGTGACCAAGAAAAGAAGAGTGGAAAGTGGGAAAAGAAGAAGAACTACAAGAAGGCGAAGGGCGAGGCACATCTTGGAAAGGAGTGGGATTCGGATTGCTCCTCGTCAGACTCCGACAACGAAGGACTCGCCGCCACCGCCTTCAACAAGTCATCCCTCTTCCCCAACGAGCATCACACTTGCCTCATGGCAAGGGAAAAGAAGGTAAGCACTCGTAGTACTAGTACTTATGCTTCTTCAAGTGAGGATGAGTCTAGTGATGATGATGAAATAGATTATTCATGTTTATTCAAGGGCCTAGATAGAACCAAGGTTGATAAAATTAATGAATTAATTGATGCCTTGAATGATAAGAATAGGTTATTAGAAAAGCAAGAGGATCTTTTGTATGAAGAGCATGATAAATTTGTTAGTGCACAAAATTCTCTTGCTCTAGAAGTTAAAAAGAATGAAATGCTTTCTTGTGAACTATCTACTTGTCATGAAACCATTTCTACTTTAAAAGGTGTTAATGATGATTTGAATGCTAAACTAGAAGTAGCAAATAAATCTAACTCTTGTGTAGAACATGTTATAATTTGCAATATGTGCAAAGATTTTAATGTTGATGCTTGTAGTGAACACCTAGTTTGCATCTCTAAATTAAATGATGAAGTGGCTAGTCTTAATGCCCAACTTAAGACTAGCAAGAGTGAATTTGACAAGCTAAAATTTGCAAGGGATGCCTACACGATTGGTAGACACCCCTCAATTAAGGATGGTCTTGGCTTCAAGAGGGAAGTCAAGAACTTAACAAGCCATAAGGGTCCCATCTCCATCAAGGAGAAAGGGAAGGCCCCTATGGCTAGTAGTGCTCAAAAGAACCATGCTTTCATGTATCATGATAGGAGACATTCGAGAAATGTTTATAGAAATTATAATGCTTTTGATTCTCATGCTATGGTTGCTTCTAGTTCATCTATTATGCATGATAGAAATTTAGCTAGGAGAAATGCTATTAATCACATGCCTAGAAGAAATGTTGTTCATATGCCTAGGAAAACAAATAGTGAACCTTCTACAATTTATCATGCTTTAAATGCTTCCTTTGCTATTTATAGAAAGGATAAGAAGGTGGTTGCTAGAAAATTAGGGGCAAAATGCAAGGGAGATAAAACTTGCATTTGGGTCCCTAAGGCTATTTGTACTAACCTTGTAGGACCCAACAAGAGTTGGGTACCTAAGACCCAAGACTAAATTGCCTTGCAGGTTTATGCATCCGGGGGGCTCTAGCTGGATTATCGACAGCGGATGCACAAACCACATGACGGGGGAAAAGAGGATGTTCTCTTCCTACGTCAAGAACAGGGATCCCCAAGATTCAATCATATTCGGTGACGGGAATCAAGGCAAGGTTAAAGGCTTAGGCAAGATTGCAATCTCAAATGAGCACTCTATTTCTAATGTATTCTTAGTTGAGTCGCTTGGATATAATTTGTTATCCGTAAGTCAATTATGTAATATGGGATATAATTGTCTATTCACTAATGTAGATGTGTCTGTCTTTAGAAGAAGTGATGGTTCATTAGCTTTTAAGGGTGTATTAGATGACAAACTCTATTTAGTTGATTTTGCAAAAGAGGAGGCCGGTCTAGATGCATGCTTAATTGCTAAGACTAGCATGGGCTGACTGTGGCATCGCCGCTTAGCACATGTGGGGATGAAGAACCTTCACAAGCTTCTAAAGGGAGAACACGTGATAGGTCTAACTAATGTTACCTTCGAAAAAGGTAGACCTTGTGCAGCTTGTCAAGCAGGGAAACAAGTGGGAAGCTCTCATCATGCCAAAAATGTGATGACAACATCAAGACCCCTGGAGTTACTTCATATGGACCTCTTCGGACCCGTCGCCTATCTAAGCATAGGAGGAAGTAAGTATGGTCTTGTTATAGTTGATGATTTTTCCTGCTTCACTTGGGTATTCTTTTTGCAGGACAAATCTAAAACCCAAGGGACCCTCAAGTGCTTCCTAAGGAGAGCTCAAAACGAGTTTGAGCTCAAGGTGAAGAAGATCAGAAGTGACAATGGGTCCGAGTTCAAGAACCTTCAAGTGGAGGAGTATCTTGAGGAGGAAGGAATCAAGCACGAGTTCTCCGCTCCCTACACACCACAGCAAAATGGTGTGGTAGAGAGGAAGAACAGGGCGCTTATAGACATGGCGAGGACGATGCTTGGAGAGTTCAAGACCCCCGAGCGCTTTTGGTCGGAAGCCGTGAACACGACTTGCCACGCCATCAACCGGGTCTACCTTCATCGCCTCCTCAAGAAGACTTCGTATGAGCTACTAACCGGTAACAAACCCAATGTTTCGTATTTCCGAGTTTTTGGGAGTAAATGCTACATTCTAGTGAAGAAGGGTAGGAATTCCAAATTTGCTCCCAAAGCGGTAGAAGGGTTTTTGTTAGGTTATGACTCAAATACAAAGGCGCATAGGGTCTTCAACAAATCATCAGGTTTGGTTGAAGTCTCTAGCGACGTTGTATTTGATGAGACTAATGGCTCTCCAAGAGAGCAAGTTGTTGATCTTGATGATGTAGATGAAGAAGACGTTCCAACGGCCGCAATGATCACCATGGTGATTGGAGATGTGAGGCCAATGGAACAAAAGGAGCAAGATCAACCTTCTTCCTCAACAATGGTGCATCCCCCAACTCAAGAAGATGAACAGGTTCATCAAGAGGAGGCGTGTGATCAAGGGGGAGCACAAGATGATCATGTAATGGAGGAAGAAGCACAACCGGCACCTCCAACCCAAGTTCGAGCGATGATTCAAAGGGATCATCCCGTCGACCAGATTTTGGGTGACATTAGCAAGGGAGTAACTACTCGTTCTAGATTAGTTAATTTCTATGAGCATTACTCTTTTGTCTCTTCTATTGAGCCTTTTAGGGTAGAAGAGGCCTTGCTAGATCCGGACTGGGTGTTGGCCATGCAAGAGGAGCTCAACAACTTCAAAAGAAATGAAGTTTGGACAGTGGTGCCTCGTCCCAAGCAAAATGTTGTGGGAACCAAGTGGGTGTTCCGCAACAAACAAGACGAGCACGGGGTGGTGACAAGGAACAAGGCTAGACTTGTGGCAAAAGGTTATGCCCAAGTCGCAGGTTTGGACTTTGAGGAGACTTTTGCTCCTGTGGCTAGGCTAGAGTCAATTCGCATATTGTTAGCCTATGCTACTCACCATTCTTTCAGGTTGTTCCAAATGGATGTGAAGAGCGCTTTCCTCAACGGGCCAATCAAGGAGGAGGTGTACGTGGAGCAACCTCCTGGCTTCGAGGATGAACGGTACCCCGACCACGTGTGTAAGCTCTCTAAGGCGCTCTATGGACTTAAGCAAGCCCCGAGAGCATGGTATGAATGCCTTAGAGACTTTTTAATTGCTAATGCTTTCAAGGTTGGGAAAGCCGATCCAACTCTTTTTACTAAGACTTGTGATGGTGATCTTTTTGTGTGCCAAATTTATGTCGATGACATAATATTTGGTTCGACTAATCAAAAGTCTTGTGAAGACTTTAGCAGGGTGATGACTCAAAAGTTTGAGATGTCGATGATGGGCGAGTTAAGCTATTTCCTTGGATTCCAAGTGAGGCAACTCAAGGATGGGACCTTCATCTCCCAAACGAAGTACACGCAAGACTTGATCAAGCGGTTTGGGATGAAGGACGCCAAGCCCGCAAAGACTCCAATGGGAACTGATGGACACACCGACCTCAACAAAGGAGGTAAGTCCGTTGATCAAAAAGCATACTGGTCTATGATAGGGTCTTTACTTTATTTATGTGCTAGTAGACCGGATATTATGCTTAGTGTATGCATGTGTGCTAGATTTCAATCCGATCCAAGGGAGTGTCACTTAGTGGTCGTGAAGCGAATTCTTAGATATTTAGTTGCTACGCCTTGCTTCGGGATCTGGTATCCAAAGGGGTCTACCTTTGACTTGATTGGATATTCAGACTCCGACTATGCTGGATGTAAGGTCGATAGGAAGAGTACATCAGGGACGTGCCAATTCTTAGGAAGGTCCCTGGTGTCATGGAGTTCTAAGAAACAAACTTCTGGTTCCCTATCCACCGCTGAGGCCGAGTACGTTGCCACAGGACAGTGTTGCGCGCAACTACTTTGGATGAGGCAAACCCTCCGGGACTTTGGCTACACTCTGAGCAAAGTCCCACTCCTATGTGATAATGAGAGTGCTATCCGCATGGCGGATAATCCTATTGAACACAGCCGCACAAAGCACATAGACATCTGGCATCACTTTTTGAGAGACCACCAGCAAAAGGGGGATATCGAAGTGTTTCATGTTAGCACCGAGAACCAGCTAGCCGATATCTTTACCAAGCCTTTAAATGAGCAGACCTTTTGCAAGTTGCGTAGTGAGCTAAATGTCTTAGATTCACGGAACTTGGATTGATTTATAGCATACATGTGTTTATGCCTTGATCATGTTCCTTAATACATTTTGTTGTTTATTATGGTGCTCAAGTTGTACAAGCACTCCCCGGACCTCACAAGTCCATTTGCAAGTGATGCACAAATTTAGGGGGATATGTGCTACAATTTGACCCTTTGAGACTAACTGTGTGCTTGAGTTTGCTTAATTTAGTCTCAAAGGAGGTTTGAAAGGGAAAAGGTGGACTTGGACCATGCAAGACTTCCACTGCACTCCGATGAAAGAGTAACTAACTCCAAGTTCATCTCCATGCTCTTATTGCCTTTTTACTCTTAATTGAAGATTTTGGTGAGGCAATGGGGTTATAGGGCCAAGATTGATCCTGTTTTGGTGCTTGATGCCAAAGGGGGAGAAAATAAGGCCAAAGCAAGAAATGGATCAGCTACCACACTTGAGAATTTTGAAAATAGTAGAATAGAGCTTTTGGTTTGTCAAAAATCTCTTATTGTCTCTTATTGTCAAAAGTTGGCCTCTTGTGGGGAGAATGGCTTAATTATGGGAAAAAGGGGGAGTTTTTGAATCCTTGATCAATTTCTCATGAAATATCTCTCTTTATGTTTCAACATGTGTGTTTGACTTAGAGATAGGAAATTGAGTTTGATTTGCAAAAACAAACCAAGTGGTGGCAAAGAATGATCCATATATGTCAAATTTGAATCAAAACAATTTTGAGTTCTTATTTGAAGTGATTTTGCACTTGTTCTACTTGCTTTATGTTGTGTTGGCATAAATCACCAAAAAGGGGGAGATTGAAAGGGCAATGTGCCCTTGGACCATTTCTAAGTATTTTGGTGATTTAGTGTCCAACACAAGTGCCTAAGTGTTAAATGGTGGACAAAGTACAAATCAAGTATAAAGGTATGTTTCTCAGACTTAGTACATTGTTTTAGAGACTAATGTATTGTGTCTAAGTGCTGGAAACAGGAAAAATCAAGTTGAAACTAAGGATGGCTTTGTTCAGCCAAAGTCAGCTCTGTCTGGGTGCACCGGACAGTGTCCGGTGCGCCAGGCTGGCTCAGGCGAACTTGCTGCTCTCGGGAAGTGATTAACGGCGTACGGCTATAATTCATCGGATTGTCCGGTGTGCACCGGACTGTCCGGTGAGCCAACGGTCGGCCGGACCAACGGTCGGCCGCGCGATCCGCGCGAGACACGTGGCCGAGCCAACGGTCAGAAGGGGGCACCGGACTGTCCGGTGTGCACCGGACAGTGTCCGGTGCGCCAACGGCTCCAAAGCGCCAACGGTCGGCTTCGCCAAAGAAGGAAAGAAATCCGCACTGGACAGTGTCCGGTGGTGCACCGGACTGTCCGGTGCGCCAGGCGACAGAAGGCAAGAATTGCCTTCCTGGAATGCACTCAACGGCTCCTAGCTGCCTTAGGGCTATAAAAGGGACCCCTAGGCGCATGGAGAAGTACAACAAGCATTCTCTAAGCATTCCCAAGCACCAAGACTTCGATTCCGCGCATTTGATTCTTTGTGATAGCAACTAGAGCTTCATTTGAGTTGTGAACTCGCCGGGTTGTGTTGTGAGCTCTTGTTGCGACTTGTGTGTGTGTGTTGATACTCTGATTTCGTGTCTTGTGTGCGTTGCTCATCCCTCCCTTACTCCGTGCTTCTTTGTGAACATCAAAGTGTAAGGGCGAGAGGCTCCAAGTTGTGGAGATTCCTCGCAAACGGGATATAGTAAAGCAAAGCAAAACACCATGGTATTCAAGTGGGTCTTTGGACCGCTTGAGAGGGGTTGATTGCAACCCTCGTCCGTTGGGACGCCACAACGTGGAGTAGGCAAGTGTTGAACTTGGCCGAACCACGGGATAAACCATTGTGTCTATCTGTGATTGATCTTCTTGTGGTTATCGTGTCTTGCAAAGACTCTTCTCTAGCCACTTGGCTTATTCGTGCTAACTCCTAATCAAGTTTTGCGGATTAAGTTTCAAGTTTTTATAGGATCACCTATTCACCCCCCTCTAGGTGCTCTCAGTTTTGAAATTATACCAATTGAAAGTCATACCAATTTGAAATATATCAAAAATAAGATACTAATTGAAAACTTAATTTCAAAAAATTTAAATTTTTGGGTGGTGGTGTGGTCCTTTTGCTTTGAGCTAATACTCTCTCCCCCTTTGGCATGAATCGCCAAAAACGGAGACTTTGTGAGCCCTTTTTACTTTCTCCCCCATTGGTACAAGTAAATATGACTGAAAGATTATACCAAAGTGAGAGTGATGTGGAGTGATGGCGAAGGGTAAATGATACCGGTAGAGTGGAGTGGAAGCCTTGTCTTCGCCGCAGACTCCATTTCCCTTTCAATCTACGACTTAGCATAAAAATACACTTGAAAACACATTAGTCGTAGACATAAAAGAGATATGATCAAAGGTATATAAGTGAGTTATGTATGCAAAGTTTCAATCAAAGTTCCAAGAATCAAGAATGTTTAGCTCATTCCTAAGTTTGGTAAAGGTTTTCTCATCTAATGGCTTGGTGAAAATATCGGGTAATTGTTCTTTGGTGCTAACATAAGCTATCTCGATATCCCCCTTTGTTGGTGATCCCTCAAAAAGTGATACCGAATGTCTATGTGCTTAGTGTGGCTGTGTTCAACGGGATTATCTGCCATGCGGATTGCACTCTCATTGTCACATAGGAGAGGGACTTTGCTCAATTTATAGCCATAGTCCCTGAGGGTTTGCCTCATCCAAAGCAATTGCGCGCAACAATGACCTGCGGCAATATACTCGGCTTCGGCGGTAGAAAGAGCTACTGAGTTTTGTTTCTTTGAAGCCCAAGACACTAGGGATCTCCCCAGAAACTAACAAGTCCCTGATGTGCTCTTTCTATCAATTTTGCACCCTGCCCAATCGGCATCTGAATATCCTAATAAATCAAAGGTGGATCCCTTGGGGTACCAAAGACCAACTTAGGAGTATAAACTAAATATCTCATGATTCTTTTCACGGCGCTAAGGTGAACTTCCTTAGGATTGGCTTGGAACCTTGCACACATGCATACAGAAAGCATAATATCCGGTCGAGATGCACATAAGTAGAGTAAAGATCCTATCATCGACCGGTATACCTTTTGATCTACGGATTTACCTCCCGTGTCGAGGTCGAGATGCCCATTTATTCCCATGGGTGTCTTGATGGGCTTGGCATCCTTCATTCCAAACTTGTTGAGTATGTCTTGAATATACTTTGTTTGGCTGATGAAGGTGCCCTCTTAGAGTTGCGTGACTTGAAATCCTAGAAAATACTTCAACTCCCCCATCATAGACATCTTGAATTTTTGAATCATGATCCTACTAAACTCTTCACAAGTAGATTTGTTAGTAGACCCAAATATGATATCATCAACATAAATTTGGCATACAAACAAATCTTTTGCAATAGTTTTAGTAAAGAGAGTAGGATCAGCTTTACCGACTTTGAAGCCATTAGTGATAAGAAAATCTCTTAGGCATTCATACCATGCTCTTGGGGCTTGCTTGAGCCCATAAAGCGCCTTTGAGAGTTTGTAAACATGATTAGGGTACTCACTATCATCAAAGCCGAGAGGTTGCTCAACATAGACCTCTTCCTTGATTGGTCCATTGAGGAAGGCACTTTTCACGTCCATTTGGTAAAGCTTAAAGCCATGGTAAGTAGCATAGGCAAGTAATATGCGAATTGACTCAAGCCTAGCTACGGGTGCATAGGTTTCACCGAAATCCAAACCTTCGACTTGTGAATATCCCTTGGGCTTAAGTCGAGCTTTGTTCCTTGTCACCACACCATGCTCATCTTGTTTGTTGCGAAATACCCACTTGGTTCCTACAACATTTTGGTTAGGACGTGGAACTAAATGCCATACCTCATTCCTCGTGAAGTTGTTGAGCTCCTCTTGCATTGCCAACACCCAATCCGAATCTCTTAATGCATCCTCTACCCTGTATGGATCAATAGAGGAAACAAAAGAGTAATGTTCACAAAAGTGAGCGACTCGAGATCGAGTGGTTACCCCCTTATGAATATCGCTGAGGATGGAGTTCACGGGGTGATCTCTTTGAATAGCTTGATGGACTCTTGGGTGTGGCGGTCTTTGACCCTGTTCTTCTTGATCATCTTTCTTGTCTTGATCATTGTCATCTCCCCCTTGATCATTGTCCTCCTCTTGAGGTGGCTCATCTTCTTGATCTTCTTCTTCATTGTCTTGAGCCTGATCCTCATCTTGAGTTGGTGGAGATGCTTGATTTGAAGATGATGGTTGATCTTGTGCTTGTGGAGGCTCTTCGGATTCCTTATGACACACATCCCCAATGGTCATGTTCGTTAGCGCGACGCACAGAGCCTCTTCATCATCTAGCTCATCAAGATCAACTTGCTCTACTTGAGAGCCATTAGTCTCATCAAACACAATGTCACAAGAAACCTCATTTAATCTAGTGGATTTGTTGAAGACTCTATATGCCCTTGTGTTTGAGTCATAACCAAGTAAAAAGTCTTCTACAACCTTAGGAGCAAATTTAAATTTTCTACCTCTTTTAACAAGAATAAACCATTTGCTACCAAAGACTCTAAAATATGAAATATTGGGCTTTTTACCGGTGAGGAGTTCGTAAAATGTCTTCTTGAGGATTCGGTGAAGGTAGAGCCGATTGATGGAGTAGCAGGCGGTGTTAATCGCCTCAGCCCAAAACCGGTCAGGAGTCTTGTACTCATCAAGCATGGTCCTTGCCATGTCCAGTAGAGTTTTATTCTTCCTCTCCACTACACCATTTTGTTGAGGTGTGTAGGGAGAAGAGAACTCATGCTTGATGCCCTCCTCCTCAAGAAAGCCTTCAATTTGAGAGTTCTTGAATTCCGTCTCGTTGTCGCTTCTTATTTTCATGATATTTAATCCGAACTCATTTGAGCTCATCTCAAGAATCCTTTTAAGGTCTCTTGGGTCTGAGATTTTTCCTGTAAAAAAAATACCCAAGTGAAGCGAGAATAGTCATCCACAATTACAAGACAGTACTTACTCCCACCGATGCTTATGTAAGCTTTCGGGCCGAATAGATCCATGTGGAGTAACTCTAGTGGCCTATTTGTTGTCATAATGTTTTTGTGTGGATGGTAGGCACCAACTTGCTTCCCTGCTTGACATGCGCTACAGACCCTATCTTTCTCAAAATGAACATTGGTTAGTCCCAAAATGTGCTCTCCCTTTAGAAGCTTGTGAAGATTCTTCATCCCAACATGGGCTAGTCGGCGATGTCAGAGCCAACCCATATTAGTCTTAGCAATTAAGCAAGTATCGAGTTTAGCTCTATTAAAATCAACTAAGTATAGCTGACCCTCTAATACTCCCTTAAATGCTACTGAATCATCACTTCTTCTAAAGACAGTAACACCTATATCCGTAAAAAGACAGTTGTAGCCCATTTTGCATAATTGAGAAACTGAAAGCAAGTTGTAATCTAAAGAATCTACAAGAAAAACATTGAAAATGGAATGGTTAGGTGATATAGCAATTTTACCAAGTCCTTTGACCAAACCTTGATTTCCATCCCCGAATGTAATAGCTCTTTGGGGATCTTCATTTTTCTCGTAGGAGGAGAACATTTCTTTCTCCCCTGTCATGTGGTTTGTGCATCCGCTATCAATAATCCAACTTGATCCCCCGGATGCATAAACATGCAAAACAATTTAGGCCTTGTTCTTAGGTACCCAAACGGACTTGGGTCCTTTCACATTAGAAACAAGCACCTAGGGTACCCAAACACAAGCCTTGGAGCCCTTGTGTTTGCCCCCAACATATTTGGCAACTACTTTGCCTGATTTGTTAGTAAACACATAAGAAGCATCAAAAGTTTTAAATGAAACATTAGGTTCATTTGATGCAGTAGGAGTTTTCTTTTTAGGATGGGAAACTGAACCCTAAGAAGCCTAGCATGAATGGGAAACTGAATGAGACTTCCTAGCATGAATTCTTCTAATCTTATGCTCAGGATAGCCAACAGGATATAAAATGTAACCCTCGTTATCCTGAGCCATGGGATCCTTGCCCTTAACAAAGTTAGACAGTCTTTTAGGGGCATTAAGTTTGACATTGCTTCCCTGTTGGAAACCAATGCCATCCTTGATGCCAGGGCGTCTCCCACTATAGAGCATGCTTCTAGCAAATTTAAAATTTTTATTTTCAATTTCATGCTCATTAATTTTAGCAGTTAGTTGAGCTATGTGATCATTTTGTTCTTCAATTAAAGCTAGGTGATCATGAATAGCATCAGCATTAATGTCTCTACATCTAGTACAAATAGTGACATGATCAACAGTAGATGTAGAGGGTTTGCAAACATTTAATTCATCATTCTTAGTATGTAAAAAAGCGTTCTCATTTCTAAGACTAGAAATAGCATCATTGCAAACATTTAAATATTTAGCCTTAGAAATTAATCTTTCTCAGTTCTAAGGCTAGCAATTGATTCATTTAATTTATCAATCTTAGCAATCAAACTATCATTTTCATTTCTAAGATTGGCAATTGAATCATGTCAATCATTTGTTTTTTCAACCTTAGCAATTAAATTAACATTCTCAATTCTAAGGTTGGATATAGTGTCATAGCAAATGCTAAGCTCTTTAGTCAAGTTTTCACATTTCTCTATCTCCTAAGCATAAGCATTTTTCACCTTAACATGTTTTTTATTTTCCTTAATAAGGAATTCCTCTTGGCTATCCAAGAGTTCATCCTTCTCATGAATAGCACCTATCAATTCATTTAGTTTTTCCTTTTGTTGCATGTTAAGGTTGGCAAAAATGGTAAGCAAATTATCCTCATCTTCACTAGAGCTACCCTCATCACTAGATGTTGTATATTTAGTGGAGGCTCTAGATTTTACCTTCTTCCTTTTTCCATCCTTTGCCATGAGGCACTTGTGGCCGACGTTGGGGAAGAGAAGTCCCTTGTTGACGGCGATGTTGGAGGCGTCCTCGTCGGAGGAGGAGTTGGTGGAGCCCTCGTCGGAGTCCCATTCCCGACAAACGTGGGCATCGCCACCCTTCTTCTTGTAGTACCTCTTCTTCTCCTTCTTTCCCCTCTTGTCGTCGCCCCTGTCACTATCACTAGACATAGGACATTTAGCAATAAAATGATCGGGCTTACCACACTTGTAGCACACCCTTTTGGAGCGGGGTTTGTAATCTTTCCCCCTCCTTTGCTTGAGGATTTGGCAAAAACTCTTGATAATGAGCGCCATCTCCTTGTTGTCAAGCTTGGAGGCGTTGATGGGAATCCTACTTGGCGTAGGTTCCTTCTTTTCTTCTTCTGTCGCCTTGAATGCGAAGGGTTGCACCTCGGGTGTGAAGGTGCCTCCTTGCTCCAAGTTGATGATATGTTTGGAGCCTTTGGTCATCAACTCAAAGCTCACAAACTTTCCTATTACTTCCTCGGGAGACATTAGCTTGTATCTAGGATCACCACGTATTAATTGAACTTGAGTAGGATTATGAAATACGTGTGATCTAAGAATAACCTTGACCATTTCATGGTCATCCCATTTGGTGCTCCCGAGGTTGCACTTGGTTGACCAAGGTCTTGAGCCGGTTGTACATTGCTTGTGGCTCCTCTCCTTGGTTGAGGATGAATCGACCGAGCTCCCCCTTGATCGTCTCTTGTTTGGTGATCTTGGTCACCTCGTCCCCTTCGTGCGCCGTCTTTAGGACGTCCCAAATTTCTTTGGCCGTCTTTAACCCTTGCACCTTATTATACTCCTCTCGACACAAGGAGGCGAGGAGTATAGTTGTGGCTTGGGAGTTAAAGTGCCGAATTTGGTCGGCCTCGTCCGAATTGTAGTCCTTGTCCCCTACCTTTGGTACCTGCGCTCCATACTCAACAATATCCCATATGCTTTTGTGGAGTGAGGTTGGATGATGCCTCATTTTGTCACTCCACATACAATAGTCCTCACCATCAAAAAATGGTGGTTTGCCTAGGGGAACGGAAAGTAATGGAGTGCGTTTAGAAATGCGAGGATAGCGGAGGGGCATCTTACTATACTTCTTGCGCTCATGGCGCTTAGAAGTTATAGACGACGAGTCGGAGCTAGAGGTGGATGGTGACGAAGAGTCGGTCTCGTAGTAGACCACCTTCTTCATCTTTTTCTTTTTGTCACCTCTCCGTTGTGACTTGATGGAGGAAGCAGATTCCTCCTTATGCTTGTGGCCGGACTCCCTCGAATGGGTTCTCCCCGAGCTTGCGGACTTGTCGCCGCCGGTCACGATCTCCCTCTTGGCGTGATCTCTCGACATCACTTCGAGTGGTTAGACTCTAATGAAGTACCGGGCTCTGATACCAATTGAAAGTCGCCTAGATGGGAGGTGGATAGGCGGAAACTGAAATTTACAAACTTTAAGCACACTTCAAACCGGGGTTAGTGTTAGAATAAATATCAAGTCCGGGAGAGAGGGGAAAACAAATCAACCAAGAGAATAAAGTGGATGACACGGTGATTTGTTTTACCGAGGTTCGGTTCCAAAGAACCTAGTCCCCGTTGAGGTGGTCACAAATGTCGGGTCTCTTTCAACCCTTTTCCTCTCTCAAACGGTCACCTAGACCGAGTGAGCTTTCTCCTTAATCAAACGGGTCACTTAGACCCCGCAAGGACCACTACACACTTAGTGTCTCTTTCCTTGATTACAAGTCACTTAGAGAACAAGAATGAGGAAGAAGAAAGCGATCCAAGAACAAGAGCTCAAAGAACACGAGCAAAAACTCTCTCTCTAGTCACTAGGAGTTTGGAGTGAATTTAGGACTTGGAGAGGCTTTGATTCTTTTGAATTGTGTCTTGTATTGATTGCACTAGCTCTTGTATTGAATGAGATGTCTGAAAAACTTGGATGCTTGGAGTGGTGGTGGTTGCGGGTATTTATAGCCCTCAACCACCACATAGCCGTTGGGGAGGCTGTCTGTCGATGGGCGCACCAGACAGTCCGGTGCGCGAGCCACGTCACCCAACCGTTAGGGTTCTGAAGGATCTGACCGTTGGAGCGCTGACTTCATGTCGCACCGGACAGTGCGGTGCGGCACTGAACAGGTGTTGTTCACTGTCTGGTGCGCCTCTGACGCCTGCTCTGACTTCTGCGCGACTGTTCACGCTTTTGCAGACGACCGTTGCGCTGGATAGCCGTTACTCCGGTGGCACACCGGATGGTCTGGTGAATTATAGCGGAGTGTGCCCTGAGAAACCCGAAGGTGAGGAGTTCAGAGTGTATGGCCCCTGGTGCACCGGACACTGTCCGGTGGCACACCGGACAGTCCGGTGCGCCAGACCAGGGTTCTCTTCGGTTTCTTTTGCTCCTTTCTTTTGAACCCTGACTTTGATCTTTTTTATTGGTTTGTGTTGAACCTTTGGCACCTGTAGAATATATAATCTAGAGCAAACTAGTTAGTCCAATTATTTGTGTTGGGCATTCAACCACCAAAAATATTAATAGGAAAAGGTTAAACCCTATTTCCCTTTCACTCAACATAACATCTAGTTTTTTATCATATATTTTTCATTTTTATATTTTTTCAAATCTTGTAAATCCCAAAAGATTTTTTAAAAAAAAAACCGTCGAAAAATCACTTCCTGTTCAACCTCAGGAACGAGAAATTCCCGGTTTCTACGAGAAACCCACAGTTTTGTAATCCCTAATGTGTAGTATGCTGTTGAACACCATCACAAAAATATATCCAATATTATTATAATATTGTGTCGTTATATCGAAACTCATTGCACCAATTATATTATTCATCTCTCATATTTTAGGTGATAGAAGGTGAGGGTAATATTGGTTCTTCATTAATATTTAAGTTGTAACACATCATCACCATTGTCGATGGTGTAGACAAGAGGAGGCTGGCAGGAGTCATGGCCCTCTCTAAAGTTTATGCAAATCTCTACTAATCCATATGTTGCTACCGTGGGCGTCCACCATAGCTTCACCGTGCCCTCGCGCGCCCCCTCTCTTCGTGTCTGTGTACCTCGCCGACCGCCATCAGCGCCCTCGGTCGCCCGCCGCCATCAACGCCCCTGGTCGCCCGACCGCCATCAGCGTCCTCCACCTCGCCCAACACGTGCCAAAAACCCAGCGTCCGATTCCCCCGAAAACCTCCACCTCGCCCGTGGTCGCGCGCCGAAAACCTCGCCTGTTGTGTCCGATTCACCTGAAAACCTCCTCCACCTCGCCCGCGGCCGCGCGCCGAAAACCTCGCCCGCCGCGTCCGATTGACCCGGCTCCCCGTGTCCGCCATCATCGCCCCCGGCTTGCCGGCCCCGAAATCCTCTTCGATGGAATCGCTGGGGATACTCCTCGCATCCTTGTTAAGTTCCCTTCGGCGTCGTCCTACACACTGGCGACTAGCGACTGTCGCCTGATGCCTGACTACCTCAGCGCCCTGATGCCCCACATCGCCTACCAGGACTACCTCTTCCTCAACTACACCTTCGTGCGATGCTCCCTGCGCATCCCCACCACGCAAGACTCCATCTGTGATTTTTTATTCGAACATTGGATGCTTTTAGAACACCTTTTGAAGCTCATAACTTAAAACTGAGGTTTTTCATGATTGTCAGGTTAGATTCTAGATCGTATTTTGGCGGTTGGCGTATGATTGAATTATCTTTGTTTTCTTGATTTCTTTATTCGGGCATTTATTTACGTGATAAAATATCGGCGTCTATGAGTGGTAGTTTTACTAATTTGAGAGTGACATTCATAGAGTTCAGGTACAATAGCGGACCTGCTTAAGGTGTCGAGCATATTAACCTACTTGGACTATTTATAGTTTGACCTGTCTACCCATGGCAGCGAGTGCCAGTGACTGAGAATCTAGACGAGTGAACGCTGGTGCTATATCATTTGTTGTTCTTCCGCAAACTGATGGGGTTGTAGTTTGATATAGTTTTTTGGACATGTTCTTCTCAAGTTTGTTTGTCTGGACAAGTTATGGCATGACTATAATAGCTAGAAAATTGTTTCTTCTGAAAATGCAGGTTGATGTCCACTGTGAAATGAGGACCTGAGAATCGATAGTTCGATACCTACAGATCGGGTGGCTCTAGATGTCAGTTTGTCAATACAACTGATAGTGATGTTAGGATAACCCAGATTCCAACCGGAACAGTTGTTTCAATCCAAGATGATAGATCATAGCACATGGTAAGGGTCTTGGTTTTACAAACTTCCTGGAATAATTTTTATGTGCATAATAAATGCCATATCTTTGAGTTTCCCTTTTAAAACATGTAAAACAACGGTTCCTAAAGCTCAATTTTACGCATTTTCTCATATTTAATCCATATTTACTACTTTAATCATACCCTTGTTTTATTTGCAATCGCATTATTCGTAAGTTTTGTGTTCAATGAACTGGGTCTGCGCTTGGGTGGACCATTTATTTTAGTTGGCGCATGTTGCTAGCAAATTGTAATAACAAAATGGAAATAAAAGAAAGAGAATTTATCTGCTCTAAGTCATAGTACAGAACGAATTCCATATTATATGTTGTTATTTTTTCCCTATATTATATCCTTACATCGATCACATAAATATCTTTTCCCCTCTACTTTCAGATATAACCATAGTTGGCCTCAATGTTCAAAGGATGGCCAAGAATTTTTTTCCCTGTCTCTGTTCAACTGTTGTCGCATAGCTAATCTTGAACTATGGATTGCGACAGCCATTAGAATCCAGTTATATATACTTTGCTGCAGTGAGCAGCCAATTGGTCATAGACCAAACAATCTCATGTTCATGATGAAAAAGAAAAAATGAGGGATTAAGAGTTTAGGAACCCAACCTGTTTTTACCTTTTGAGCTTGGCTGCAGTGAACAGAAAGTGACTTCAACCATTTATAGTGCAGGTCTGCAGGCTGTAGTTTCTTTTTAATTGTTTGCATGTATGCAGTGATGATGCATGGCAAATCAAAGGTGCTATTTGCTTTTGACCTACCTTATGTAGGAATTTATGATGTGTAAACAGGCTACCTAATTCCCATCCATCACATAAAATTGTTACCTGTTTGTTTAGCACATAACTGCATTCTAAAAGATCACAAATAGTCAAAAACATAAATTGCTCGTGCTTGGATTCGGAATTTTTTAAACCCAGTGTGCAATGTAATAACTATGGACAACTATTTCTGCATTTAAACCTTTATATTAAAAATATTAATGTGGTTTATGTCCAATGCATTTCTTAACTAACAACCTTCATCTAACACAATATTTAGGGAATAAGTGTATATATGATTGCTCGATAGTTCCTAGAATGTTAGCAGTGCAATTGTTGATCCTTTGGAAAAAGGTAGCCATCAGACTACTAAATACTAATAACCAGAGCAGCTTACCAATAAAATTGGAAATTTATAATCTAAGGCACAATGATAGGTTTGTTAGACATAATGATTGTCTCTTTTGTTTTTCCGTAGAAATGCTAATAGATGTTGTGCTCCCTGTTGTGTTATTTTCTTTTGCTATAGGTGAGAGCACCTAGAGGGGGGTGAATAGGTGATCCTGTAAAAACTTAAAACTTAATGTCACAAACTTGATTAAGTGTTGGAGCAATAAAGCCAAGTGGCTAGAAAGGAGTTCTTGCAAAACACAATAACCATAAAGATATCAACACAGAGAGGCACAGTGGTTTATTTCGTGGTTCGGCCAAGTTCAACACTTGCCTACTCCACGTTGTGGCGTCCCAACGGACGAGGGTTGCAATCAACCCCTCTCAAGTGATCCAAAGATCCACTTGAATACCATGGTATTTCTTTTTCTTTCACTATATCCCGTTTGCGAGGAATCTCCACAACTTGGAGTCTCTCGCCCTTACAAAAGATGATCACAAATGAACACGGAAGTAAGGATGGGATGAGCAACACACACAAGTCCACAGCAATACGCACACACACACACGGTCAAGACTTGAGCTCAAATGAATATCTCAAAGTTCTCACTAGAACGGAGCTCAAATCACTAACAATGTCAAACGAGTGCGCAAGAACGAAGTGTGAATGATCAAGAATGCTCAAAGTGTGCTTGGTGTGTTCCTCCATGCGCCTAGGGGTCCCTTTTATAGCCCCAAGGCAGCTAGGAGCCATTGAGAGCATTCCAGGAAGGCAATTCTTGTCTTCTGTCGACTGGCGCACCGGACAGTCCGGTGCACCACCGGACACTGTCCGGTGCGGATTTATTTCCTATTTTGGCGCAGCCGACCGTTGGCGATTTGGAGCCGTTGGCGCACCAGACACTGTCCGGTGCACACCGGGCAGTCCGGTGCCCTCTTCAGACCGTTGGCCCGGCCACGCGTCACGCGCGGATTGCGCGGCCGACCGTTGGCTCAGCCGACCGTTGGCTCACCGGACAGTCCGGTGCACACCGGACAGTCTGGTGAATTTTAGTCATACGCTGCCGACGATTTCCCGAGGGCGGCCTTTTCACCAGAGCCAGCTTGGCGCACCGGACACTGTCTGGTGCACCACCGGACAGTCCGGTGCACCTAGACTGAGCAGAGTCTTGGCTGCTCGAGCCAAGTCTTTTCCAATTGTATTTTATCTGATTCTAGCACTTAGACACATATGTTAGTACACAAAAACCAATGTACTAAGTCTAGAATCATACCTTTGTATTGATTTGCACTTTGTCCACCCTTTGGCATATACTCATTTCCTTAATGTGTGTTGGGCACTTAATCACCAAAATCTTATAGAAATGGCACAAGGGCACATTTCCCTTTCAATCTCCCCCTTTTTGGTGATTTATGCCAACACAACAAAAAGCAACTAAAAGAAGTGCAACATCAATGCAAATGAGAACACAAATTTGTTTTGATTCAAATTTGGCATATTTGGATCATTCTTTGCCACCACTAGGTTCGTTTTTGCAAATTCAACACAATTTCCTATCTCTAAGTCAAATTCACTTGTTGAGGCATAGAGAAAGATATTCCAAGAGAAATTGATCACTGATTCAAAAACTCCCCCTATTTCCCATAATCAACCATTCTCCCCATAAGAGACCAACTTTTGACAAAAAGAGACATTTAGAATTTTGACAAATCAAAAGTCCTAACTCTACTATTTTCAAAATTCTCAAGTGGTAGCTGATCCATTTGTTGCTTTGGCCTTATTTTCTCCCCCTTTGGCATCAAGCACCAAAACGGGATCAATCTTGGCCCTTAAACCCCATTGCCTCACCAAAATTGTCAATTAAGAGCAAAAGGCAATAAGAGACATGGAGATGAACTTGGAGTAAGTTACCCTCTTATCGGAGTGCAGTGAAAGTCTTTCATGGTCCAAGTCCACCTTTCCCTTTCAATCCACCTCTGAGACTAAATCAAGTAAGCTCAAACACATGGTTAGTCTCAAAGGGTCAAGTTGTAGCACATCTCTCCCTAAATATATGCATCACTTGCAAATGGACTTGTGAGGTCCGGGGAGTGCTTATACAACTTGAGCACCATAAATAAACAACAATATGCATAAGGAACATGATCAAGGCATAAACACATGTATGCTATAAATCAATCCAAGTTCCGAGAATCTAAGACATTTAGTTCACTATGCAGCCTGCAAAAGGTCTTCTCATCTAGAGGCTTGGTAAAGATATCGGCTAGCTGGTTCTCGGTGCTAACATAAAACACTTCGATATCTCCCTTTTGCTGGTGGTCTCTCAAAAAGTGATGCCGGATGTCTATGTGCTTTGTGCGGCTGTGTTCAACAGGATTATCTGCCATGCGGATAGCACTCTCATTATCACAGAGGAGTGGGACTTTGCTCAGATTGTAGCCAAAGTCCCGGAGGGTTTGCCTCATCCAAAGTAGTTGCGCGCAACACTGACCTGCGGCAACATACTCGGCCTCAGCGGTGGATAGGGCAACGGAAGTTTGTTTCTTAGAACTCCAAGACACCAGGGACCTTCCTAAGAATTGGCACGTCCCTGATGTACTCTTCCTATCGACCTTGCATCCAGCATAATCGGAGTCTGAATATCCAATTAAGTCAAAGGTAGACCCCTTTGGATACCAGATCCCGAAGCTAGGCGTAGCAACTAAATATCTAATAATTCGCTTCACGGTCACTAGGTGACACTCCCTTGGATTGGATTGAAATCTAGCACACATGCATACACTAAGCATAATATCCGGTCTACTAGCACATAAGTAAAGTAAGGAACCTATCATAGACCGGTATGCTTTTTGATCAATGGACTTACCTCCTTTGTTGAGGTCGACGTGTCCGTCCGTTCCCATTGGAGTCTTTGCGGGCTTGGCGTCCTTCATCCCAAATCGCTTGATCAAGTCTTGCGTGTACTTCGTTTGGGAGATGAAAGTGCCATCCTTGAGTTGCTTCACTTGGAACCCAAGGAAGTAGTTCAACTCGCCCATCATCGACATTTCGAACTTTTGAGTCATCACCCTGCTAAACTCTTCACAAGACTTTTGGTTAGTAGAACCAAATATTATGTCATCGACATAAATTTGGCACACAAATAAGTCACCATCACATGTCTTAGTAAAAAGAGTTGGATCGGCTTTCCCAACCTTGAAAGCATTAGCAATTAAAAAGTCTCTAAGGCATTCATACCATGCTCTTGGGGCTTGCTTAAGTCCATAGAGCGCCTTAGAGAGCTTACACACGTGGTTGGGGTACCGTTCATCCTCAAAGCCAGGGGGTTGCTCTACGTACACCTCCTCCTTGATTGGCCCGTTGAGGAAAGCGCTCTTCACGTCCATTTGGAACAACCTGAAAGAATGTTGAGCGGCATAGGCTAACAATATTCGAATTGACTTTAGCCTAGCCACAGGAGCAAAAGTCTCCTCAAAGTCCAAACCTGCGACTTGGGCATAACCTTTTGCCACAAGTTGTGCCTTGTTCCTTGTCACCACCCCGTGCTCGTCCTGTTTGTTGCGGAACACCCACTTGGTTCCCACAACGTTTTGCTTGGGACGTGGCACCAGTGTCCAAACTTCATTTCTCTTGAAATTGTTGAGCTCCTCCTGCATGGCCAACACCCCGTTCGGATCTAGCAAGGCCTCTTCTACCCTGAAAGGCTCAATAGAAGAGACAAAAGAGTAATGCTCACAAAAATTAACTAATCTAGAGCGAGTAGTTACTCCCTTGCTAATATCACCCAATATCTGGTCGACGGGATGATTCCTTTGAATCGTCGCTCGAACATGAGTTGGGGGGCTTGAGGTGCTTCTTCCTCCATAACGTGATCATCTTGTGCTCCCCCTTGATCACATGCCTCTTCTTGTTGAACCTGTTCATCATCTTGAGTTGGGGGTTGCACCATTGTTGAGGAAGAAGGTTGATCTTGCTCCATTTGTTCCTGTGGTCGCACATCTCCAATCGCCATGGTGCGTATTGCGGTCGTTGGAACGTCTTCTTCATCTACATCATCAATATCAACAACTTGCTCTCTTGGAGAGCCATTAGTCTCATCAAATACAACGTCTCTAGAGACTTCAACCAAACCCGATGATTTGTTGAAGACCCTATACGCCTTTGTATTTGAGTCATAACCTAACAAAAACCCTTCTACAGCTTTGGGAGCAAACTTAGAATTTCTACCTTTCTTCACTAGAATGTAGCATTTACTCCCAAATACACGAAAGTATGAAACATTGGGTTTGTTACCTGTTAGAAGCTCATATGAAGTCTTCTTGAGGAGGCGATGAAGGTAGACCCGGTTTATGGCGTGGCAAGCCGTGTTCACGGCTTCCAACCAAAACCGCTCGGGCGTCTTGAACTCTCCAAGCATCGTCCTCGCCATGTCAATGAGCGTCCTGTTCTTCCTCTCTACTACACCATTTTGCGGTGGTGTGTAGGGAGCGGAGAACTCGTGCTTGATTCCTTCCTCCTCAAGGAACTCCTCCACTTGAAGATTCTTGAAATCGGACCCATTGTCGCTCCTTATCTTCTTCACCTTGAGCTCAAACTCATTTTGAGCTCTCCTTAGGAAGCGCTTGAGGGTCCCTTGGGTTTTAGATTTATCCTGCAAAAAGAATATCCAACTGAAGCGGGAAAAATCATCAACTATAACAAGACCATACTTACTTCCTCCTATGCTTTGGTAGGCGACGGGTCCGCAGAGGTCCATATGAAGTAACTCCAAAGGTCTTGACGTGGTCATCACATTTTTGATATGATGAGAGCTTCCCACCTGTTTACCTGCTTGACAGGCTACACAAGGTCTATCTTTTTCGAAAGTCACATTTGTTAGACCTAACACATGTTCTCCCTTTAGAAGTTTGTGAAGGTTCTTCATCCCCACATGTGCTAAACGGCGATGCCACAACCAGCCCATGCTAGTCTTAGCGATTAAGCATGCATCTAGACCGGCCTCCTCTTTTGCAAAATCAACTAAATAAAGTTTACCGTCTAGTACACCCTTAAAAGCTAATGAACCATCACTTCTTCTAAAGACAGACACATCTACATTTGTGAATAAGCAATTATAACCCATATTACACAGTTGACTAACGGACAACAGATTATAACCAAGCAACTCAACTAAAAACACATTAGAAATGGAGTGCTCGGAAGAAATAGCAATCTTTCCTAGTCCTTTAACCTTGCCTTGGTTGTGAAAGGGAAATGTGCCCTTGGGCCATTTCTAAGTATTTTGGTGGTTTAGTGTCCAACACGAGTGCCTAAGTGTAAAAAGGTGGACAAAGTACAAATCAAGGATAAAGGTATGTTTCTCAGACTTAGTACATTGTTTTATGGACTAATGTATTGTGTCTAAGTGCTGGAAACAGAAAAAATCGAGTTGGAGAAGAGATGGCTCGAGCAGCCAAAGACTGCTCAATTTGGGTGCACCGGACTGTCCGGTGGTGCACCGGACAGTGTCCGGTGCGCCAGACTGACTCGGGCGAACTGGCCGCTCTCGGGAAATTTACCGGCGACGTACGGCTATAATTCACCGGACTGTCCGGTGTGCACCGGACTGTCCGATGAGCCAACGGTCGGCCGCGCGATCTGCGCGGGACGCGTGGCCGAGCCAACGGCTAGAAGGGGGCACCGGACTGTCCGGTGTGCACCGGACATGTCCGGTGCGCCAACGGCTCTCTGGCGGCCAACGGTCGGCTGCGCCGTTTAAGGAAAGAAATCGGGCACCGGGCAGTGTCCGGTGTGCACCGGACTGTCCGGTGCACCAGTCGACAGAAGGCAAGATCAGCCTTCCAGATTTGCTCTCAACGGCTCCTAGCTGCCTTGGGGCTATAAAAGGGACCCCTAGGCGCATGGAGGAATATACCAAGTATTCCTACAACATTCCTAAGCACCAAGACATCGATTCCGCGCATTTGGTTCATTGTGATAGCATCTAGAGCTCTTGTTGAGTTGTGAACTCATTGAGTGGTGTTGCGAGCTCTTGTTGCGACTTGTGTGCGTGTTGTTGCTCTGATTTTGAGTCTTGTGTGCGTTGCTAGTTCCTCCCTTACTCCGTATTTCTTTGTGAATCTCAAGTGTAAGGGCGAGAGGCTCCAAGTTGTGGAGATTCCTCGCAAACGGGATATTGAAAGGCAAAGCAAAACACCGTGGTATTCAAGTTGGTCTTTGGACCGCTTGAGAGGGGTTGATTGCAACCCTCGTCCGTTGGGACACCACAACGTGGAGTAGGCAAGCGTTGGTCTTGGCCGAACCACGGGATAAACCACTGTGTCATCTCTGTGTTTGATCTCTTGTGGTATTGTGTTTTGTTGAGACTCCTCTCTAGCCACTTGGCGATTATTGTGCTAACACTTAACAAGTTTTTGTGGCTATAAGTTTAAGTTTCACAGGATCACCTATTCACCCCCCCTCTAGGTGCTCTCAATTGGTATCAGAGTCGTTCTCTTCACAAAGGGACTAACCGCCCGAAGAGATGGATCCTAAAGGGAAGGGAATCGTGATCAACGACAAGGAGAAGGAGTTCTTCGTCAACGAGCCAAGGGATGACAAGTCCAATGACTCGGGCTCGGGCCACAGACGCAAAGATGGGAAGAAGAAGAAGACAAGACGCATCAAGGAGATCGTCTACTACGACAGCGATGAGTCTACTTCCTCCCAAAAGGACGACGACCACAACGAATACGAGAGAAAGAAACCGGTCAATTCGAACTTTTCTTTTGATTACTCTCGTATTCCTCAAAGTACTAATGCTCATTTATTATCTATTCCACTTGGTAAACCTCCTCATTTTGATGGAGAGGACTACAGATTTTGGAGTCACAAAATGCGTAGTCACTTGTTCTCTCTCCATCCTAGCATATGGGAGATTGTAGAAAGTGGAATGCACTTTGATAGTACGGATAGTCCCATGTTTATTAATGAACAGATTCATAAAAATGCACAAGCTACTACTGTGTTGCTAGCCTCTTTGTGCAGGGACGAGTACCATAAGGTGAGCGGCTTGGACAATGCCAAGCAGATCTGGGACACCCTCAAGATCTCTCATGAGGGGAATGATGTCACCTTGCTCACCAAGATGGAGTTGGTGGAGGGCGAGCTTGGACGGTTCGCAATGATAAGGGGCGAGGAGCCAACTCAAACATACAACCGGCTCAAGACCCTTATCAACAAAATAAGGAGCTACGGAAGCACGCGATGGACGGATCATGACGTCGTCCGCCTAATGCTAAGGTCCTTTACCGTTCTTGATCCTCATTTGGTGAACAATATTCGTGAAAATCCTAGGTACACCAAGATGTCGCCCGAAGAAGTTCTGGGGAAGTTCGTAAGCGGGCGAATGATGATCAAGGAGGCAAGATATGTGGACGACGCGTTGAACGGTCCTATTCATGAGCCTCAACCCATTGCTCTCAAGGAAACGAGGAGCAAGGAGGCGCTACCGAGCAAGGTGGCGCAAGTTGAGGCGGCCGGGCTAAATAATGAGGAGATGGCCCTCATCATTAAGCGCTTCAAGACGGCGCTTAAAGGTCGCAAGTGACAGCCAAGCAAGACCAAGACAAAGGAGAAGCGCTCGTGCTTCAAATGTGGTAAGATTGGTCATTTCATTGCTAACTGTCCCGATAATGAAAGTGACCAGGAAAAGGGGAACAAAAGGGAGAAGAAGAAGCATTACAAGAAGGCCAAGGGCGAGGCACATATCGGAAAGGAGTGGGATTCGGATTGCTTCTCCTCCGACTCCGACAATGAAGGACTCGCCGCCACCGCCTTCAACAAGTCATCCCTCTTCCCCAACGAGCGTCACACTTGCCTCATGGCAAGGGAGAAGAAAGTAAGCACTCATGATACTAGTACTTATGCTTCTTCAAGTGAGGATGAGTCTAGTGATGATGATGAGATAGATTACTCATGCTTATTCAAGGGATTAGATAGATCTAAAATTAATAAGATTAATGAGTTGATTGATGCTTTGAATGACAAGAATAGATTACTAGAAAAACAAGAGGATCTTTTATATGAGGAGCATGATAAATTTGTTAGTGCACAAAATTCTCTTGCTCTAGAAATTAAAAGGAATGAAATGCTCTCTAGTGAATTATCTACTTGTCATGAATCCATCTCTAAATTAAAAAGTGTTAATGATGATTTGAATGCTAAGTTAGAAATAGCTAGTAAATCAACATCTTGTGTAGAAATTGTTGAAACTTGCAATAGGTGTAAAGATTTTGACATTGATGCTTGTAGTGAACACCTAGTTTCAATTTCCAAACTTAATGATGAATTGGCTAGTCTTAATGCTCAACTTAAGACTAGCAAGAGTAATTTTGATAAGCTAAAATTTGCAAGGGATGCCTACACAATTGGTAGACACCCCTCAATTAAGGATGGACTTGGCTACAAGAAGGAAGCCAAGAACTTGACAAGCCATAAGGCTCCCATCTCCGCCAAGGAGAAAGGGAAGGCCCCTATGGCTAGTAGTGTGCAAAAGAACCATGCCTTTATGTACCATGATAGGAGACAATCTAGAAATGCTTATAGGAGATGTAACGCATATGATGCTTTTGATTCTCATGACATGTTTGCTTCTAGTTCTTCTTATGTGCATGATAGAAATGTTGGTAGGAGAAATGTTGTTCATAATATGCCTAGGAGAAATGTTGTTAATGTTCCTAGGAAAGTAATGAATGAACCCTCTACAATTTATCATGCTTTAAATGCTTCCTTTGCTATTTGTAGAAAGGATAGGAAAATAGTTGCTAGGAAGTTAGGGGCAAAATGCAAGGGAGATAAAACTTGCATTTGGGTCCCTAAGGATATTTGCACTAACCTTGTAGGACCCAACATGAGTTGGGTACCTAAGACCCAAGCCTAAATTTGCCTTGCAGGTTTATGCATCCGGGGGTTCAAGCTAGATTATCGACAGCGGATGCACAAACCATATGACGGGGAAGAAGAAGATGTTCACCTCCTACGTCAAGAATAAGGATTCCCAAGATTCAATTATATTCGGTGATGGGAATCAAGGCAAGGTAAAAGGGTTAGGTAAAATTGCAATTTCTAATGAGCACTCTATCTCCAATGTGTTTTTAGTTGAGTCTCTTGGTTACAATTTGCTATCTGTTAGTCAACTATGCAATATGGGATATAATTGTCTTTTTACAAATGTAGATGTGTCTGTCTTTAGAAGAAGTGATGGTTCACTAGCCTTTAAGGGTGTATTAGACGGCAAGCTTTACTTAGTTGATTTTGCAAAAGAAGAGGCCGGTCTAGATGCATGCTTAATTGCTAAGACTAGCATGGGCTGGTTGTGGCATCGCTGCTTAGCACATGTGGGGATGAAGAACCTTCACAAGCTTCTAAAGGGAGAACACGTGATAGGTTTGACTAATGTACAATTCGAAAAAGATAGACCTTGTGCAGCTTGTCAGGCAGGTAAACAGGTGGGAGGAGCGCATCACAGCAAGAATGTGATGACCACATCAAGACCCCTCGAGCTGCTACATATGGACCTCTTCGGACCCGTCGCCTATCTAAGCATAGGAGGAAGTAAGTATGGTTTAGTTATTGTTGATGACTTTTCCCGCTTCACTTGGGTGTTCTTTTTGCAGGATAAGTCTGAAACCCAAGGGACCCTCAAGCGCTTCCTCAGGAGAGCTCAAAATGAGTTTGAGCTCAAGGTGAAGAAGATAAGGAGCGACAACGGGTCCGAGTTCAAGAACCTTCAAGTGGAGGAGTTCCTTGAGGAGGAAGGGATCAAGCACGAGTTCTCCGCTCCCTACACACCACAGCAAAATGGTGTGGTAGAGAGGAAGAACAGGACGCTGATCGATATGGCGAGGACGATGCTTGGAGAATTCAAGACCCCCGAGCGTTTTTGGTCGGAAGCCGTGAACACGGCTTGCCACGCCATCAACAGGGTCTACCTTCACCGCCTCCTCAAGAAGACTTCGTATGAGCTTCTAACCGGTAACAAACCCAATGTATCTTACTTTCGTGTATTTGGGAGCAAATGCTACATTCTAGTGAAGAAGGGTAGAAATTCTAAGTTTGCTCCCAAAGCTGTAGAAGGGTTTTTGTTAGGTTATGACTCAAATACAAAAGCGTATAGGTTCTTCAACAAATCATCGGGTTCGGTTGAAGTCTCTAGCGACGTTGTATTTGATGAGACTAATGGCTCTCCAAGAGAGCAAGTTGTTGATCTTGATGATCTAGATGAAGAAGATGTTCCGACGGCCGCTATACGAACCATGGCGATTGGTGATGTACGACCACAGGAACAAGATCAACCTTCTTCCTCAACAACGGTGCATCCCCCAACTCAAGACGATGAACAGGTTCATCAAAAGGAGGCGTGTGATCAAGGGGGAGCACAAGATGATCACGTGATGGAGGAAGAAGCGCAACCGGCACCTCCAACCCAAGTTCGAGCGGTGATTCAAAGGGATCATCCCGTCGACCAAATTTTGGGTGACATTAGCAAGGGAGTAACTACTCGATCTCGATTAGTTAATTTTTGTGAGCATTACTCCTTTGTCTCTTCTATTGAGCCTTTCAGGGTAGAGGAGGCCTTGCTAGATCCAGATTGGGTATTGGCCATGCAGGAGGAACTCAACAACTTCAAGCGCAATGAAGTTTGGACACTGGTGCCTCGTCCCAAGCAAAATGTTGTGGGAACCAAGTGGGTGTTCCGCAACAAACAGGACGAGCACGGGGTGGTGACGAGGAACAAGGCTCGACTTGTGGCAAAAGGTTATGCCCAAGTCGCAGGTTTGGACTTTGAGGAGACGTTTGCTCCTGTGGCTAGACTAGAGTCCATTCGTATTTTGCTAGCATATGCCGCTCACCATTCTTTCAGGTTGTTCCAAATGGATGTGAAGAGCGCTTTCCTCAACGGGCCGATCAAGGAGGAAGTGTACGTGGAGCAACCCCCTGGCTTCGAGGATGAACGGTACCCCGACCACGTGTGTAAGCTCTCTAAGGCGCTCTATGGACTTAAGCAAGCCCCAAGAGCATGGTATGAATGCCTTAGAGACTTTTTAATTGCTAATGCTTTCAAGGTTGGGAAAGCCGATCCAACTCTTTTCACTAAGACTTGTGATGGTGATCTTTTTGTGTGCCAAATTTATGTCGATGACATAATATTTGGTTCTACTAATAAAAAGTCTTGTGAAGAGTTTAGCAGGGTGATGACGCAGAAATTCGAGATGTCGATGATGGGCGAGTTGAACTACTTCCTTGGGTTCCAAGTGAAGCAACTCAAGGATGGCACCTTCATCTCTCAAACGAAGTACACACAAGACTTGCTGAAGCGGTTTGGGATGAAGGATGCCAAGCCCGCAAAGACTCCGATGGGGACCGACAGACACACCGACCTCAACAAAGGAGGTAAGTCCGTTGATCAAAAGGCATACCGGTCTATGATTGGGTCTTTACTTTATCTATGTGCAAGTAGACCGGATATTATGCTGAGTGTATGCATGTAGTGCTAGATTTCAATCCGATCATAAGGAATGTCACTTAGTGGCAGTGAAGCGAATCCTTAGATATTTAGTTGCTACGCCTTGCTTCGGGATCTGGTATCCAAAAGGGTCTACCTTTGACTTGATTGGATATTCAGATTCCGACTATGCTGGATGTAAGGTCGATAGGAAGAGTACATCGGGGACGTGCCAATTCTTAGGAAGGTCCCTGGTGTCATGGAATTCTAAGAAACAAACCTCCGTTGCCCTATCCACCGCTGAGGCCGAGTATGTTGCCGCAGGACAGTGTTGCGCGCAACTACTTTGGATGAGGCAAACCCTCAGGGACTTTGGCTACAATCTGAGCAAAGTCCCACTCCTATGTGATAATGAGAGTGCTATCCGCATGGCGGAAAATCCTGTTGAGCACAGCCGTACAAAGCACATAGACATCCGGCATCACTTTTTGAGAGACCACCAGCAAAAGGGAGATATCGAAGTGTTTCATGTTAGCACCGAGAACCAGCTTGCCGATATCTTTACCAAGCCTCTAGATGAGAAGACCTTTTGCAGGTTGCGTAGTGAGCTAAATGTCTTAGATTCGCGGAACTTGGATTGATTTATAGCATACTTGTGTTTATGCCTTTGATCATGTTCCTTATGCATATTGTCGCTTAAAAATGGTGCTCAAGTTGTACAAACACTCCCTGGACCTCACAAGTTCGTTGCAAAGTGATGCACATGTTTAGGGGGAGATGTGTTACAACTTGACCCTTTGAGACTAACCATGTGCTTGAGTTTGATGATTTAGTCTCGAAGGAGGTTTGAAAGGGAAAAGGTGGACTTGGACCATGAAAGACTTCCACTGCACTCCGATGAGAGGGTAACTTATTCCAAGTTCATCTTTTAACTCTTATTGCCTATTTGCTCTTAATTGAAGATTTTGGTGAGGCAATGGGGTTAAAGGGCCAAGATTGATCCCGTTTTGGTGCTTGATGCCAAAGGGGGAGAAAATAAAGGCCAAAGTGATAAATGGATCAGCCACCACTTGAGAGATTTTGAAAATAGTAGAATAGAGTTTTTTTTGTTTTGTCAAAACTCTTTTATTGTCTCTCTTGTCAAAAGTTGGCTTCTTGTGGGGAGAAATGTTGATTATGGGAAAAAGGGGGAGTTTCTGGAATCCTGAATCAAATACTCCTGAAATGACTCTCTTTATGACTTAACATGTGTGTTTGACTTAGAGATAGAAATTTGAGTTTTGATTTGCAAAAACAAACCAAGTGGTGGCAAAGGATGATCCATATATGTCAAATTTGAATCAAAATAATTCGAGTTCTTATTTGGAGTGATTTTGTACTTGTTCCACTTGCTTTATGTTGTGTTGGCATAAATCACCAAAAAGGGGGAGATTGAAAGGGAAATGTGCCCTTGGGCCATTTCTATGTATTTTGGTGGTTTAGTGTCCAACACGAGTGCCTAAGTGTAAAAAGGTGAACAAAGTACAAATCAAGGATAAAGGTATGTTTCTCAGACTTAGTACATTGTTTTATGGACTAATGTATTGTGTCTAAGTGATGGAAACAGAAAAAATCGAGTTGGAGAAGAGATGGCTCGAGCAGCCAAAGATTGCTCAATCTGGGTGCACCGGACTGTCCGGTGGTGCACCGGACAGTGTCCGGTGCGCCAGACTGACTCGGGCGAACTGGCCGCTCTCGGGAAATTTACCGGCGACGTACGGCTATAATTCACCGGACTGTCCGGTGTGCACCGGACTGTCCGGTGAGCCAACGGTCGGCCGGGCCAACGGTCGGCCGCGCGATCTGCGCGGGACACGTGGTCGAGCCAACGGCTAGAAGGGGGCACCGGACTGTCCGGTGTGCACCGGACATGTCCGGTGCGCCAACGGCTCTCTGGCGGCCAACGGTCGGCTGCGCCGTTTAAGGAAAGAAATCGGGCACCGGGCAGTGTCCGGTGCACCAGTCGACAGAAGGCAAGATCAGCCTTCCAGATTTGCTCTCAACGGCTCCTAGCTGCCTTGGGGCTATAAAAGGGACCCCTAGGCGCATGGAGGAATATACCAAGTATTCCTACAACATTCCTAAGCACCAAGACATCGATTCCGCGCATTTGGTTCATTGTGATAGCATCTAGAGCTCTTGTTGAGTTGTGAACTCATTGAGTGGTGTTGCGAGCTCTTGTTGCGACTTGTGTGCGTGCTGTTGCTCTGATTTTGAGTCTTGTGTGCGTTGCTAGTTCCTCCCTTACTCCGTATTTCTTTGTGAATCTCAAGTGTAAGGGCGAGAGGCTCCAAGTTGTGGAGATTCCTCGCAAACGGGATATTGAAAGGCAAAGCAAAACACCGTGGTATTCAAGTTGGTCTTTGGACCGCTTGAGAGGGGTTGATTGCAACCCTCGTCCGTTGGGACGCCACAACGTGGAGTAGGCAAGCGTTGGTCTTGGCCGAACCACGGGATAAACCACTGTGTCATCTCTGTGTTTGATCTCTTGTGGTATTGTGTTTTGTTGAGACTCCTCTCTAGCCACTTGGCGATTATTGTGCTAACACTTAACAAGTTTTTGTGGCTATAAGTTTAAGTTTCACAGGATCACCTATTCACCCCCCCTCTAGGTGCTCTCAGGTTCCCATCACCGAATATGATTGAATCTTGGGAATCCTTGTTCTTGACATAGGAGGTGAACATCTTCTTCTCCCCCGTCATGTGATTTGTGCATCCGCTGTCGATAATCCAGCTTGAGCCCCCGGATGCATAAACCTGCAAGGCAATTTAGGCTTGGGTATTAGGTACCCAACTATTGTTGGGTCCTACAAGGTTAGTGACAATATCCTTAGGGACCCAAATGCAAGTTTTATCTACCTTGCATTTTGCCCCTAATTTCCTAGCAATCACCTTTTTATCCTTTCTACAAATTGCAAACGAAGCATTGCAGGCATGATAAATTGTAGAAGGTTCATTAACTATTTTTCTAGGAACATGAGCAACATTTCTACTAGGCATATGATGAATGACATTTTTCCTAGGCATATCTCTACCATGCACATAGGAAGAACTTGAAGCAAACATTGCATTCGAATCATAAGCATTACAACTCCTATCATGATGAACATTTCTAGAAAATTTCCTATCATAAATAAATGCATGATTCTTTTGAGCACTATTAGTCATAGGAGCCTTCCCTTTCTCCTTGGCGGGAATGGGAGCCTTATGACTTGTTAAGTTCTTGGCTTCTCTCTTAAAGCCAAGCCCATCCTTAATTGAGGGGTGTCTACCAATCGTGTAGGCATCCCTTGCGAATTTTAGTTTATCAAATTCACTTTTGCTAGTCTTAAGTTGGGCATTAAGACTAGCCACTTCACTATTTAATTTTGCAATAGAGGTAAGGTGCTCAACACAAGCATCAATATTAAAGTCCTTACACCTATTACAAATCACTACATGTTCTACACAAGAGTTAGATTTGTTAACTACTTCTAGCTTAGCATTTAAATCATCATTGATACTTTTTAAGCTAGAGATGGATTCATGGCATGTAGACAATTCACACGAAAGAATTTCATTTCTTTTATTTTCTAAAGCAAGAGAATTTTGTGCACTTACAAATTTATCATGCTCTTCATATAAAAGATCTTCTTGCTTTTCTAAAAGTCTATTTTTCTCATTCAAAGCATCAATCAACTCATTGATCTTATCAATTTTAGTTCTATCTAATCCTTTGAATAAACATGCATAGTCTATTTCATCATCACTAGATTCATCATCACTTGAAGAAGCATATGTAATAGTACTCCTAGTATTTACCTTCTTCTCCTTTGCCATGAGGCATGTGTGATGCTCGTTGGGGAAGAGAGCCGACTTGTTGAAGGCTGAGGCAGCGAGTCCTTCATTGTCGGAGTCGGACGAGGAGCAATCCGAATCCCACTCCTTTCCAAGGTGTGCCTCCCCCTTCGCCATTTTGTAGGTCTTCTTCTTTCCCACTTTCCGCTCTTCCCTTGTTCCTGGTCACTATCATTATCGGGACAATTAGTGATAAAGTGACCAACCTTACCACACTTGAAGCAGGAGCGCTTTCCCTTCGTCTTGCTCTTGTTGGGATGCTCCTTGCGACCTTTGAGCGCTGTCTTGAAACGCTTGATGATGAGGGCCATTTCTTCCTCGTTAAGCCCGGCCGCCTCAACTTGCGCCACCTTGCTAGGTAGCGCCTCCCTGCTCCTTGTTGCTTTGAGAGAAATGGTTTGAGGCTCGTGGATTGGGCCATTCAACGCATCATCAACGTATCTTGCCTCCTTGATCATCATCCGCCCGCTTACAAACTTTCCAAGTATTTCCTCGAGCGTCATCTTGGTGTACCTAGGATTCTCACGAATAGAGTTAACAAGATGAGGATCAAGGACGGTGAAGGACCTTAGCATAAGTCGGACGACGTCGTGGTCCGTCCATCGCGTGCTTCCATAGCTCCTTATTTTGTTGACGAGGGTCTTGAGCCTGTTGTACGTTTGGGTTGGCTCCTCCCCCCTGATCATCGTGAACCTTCCTAGTTCGCCTTCCACCAACTCCATCTTGGTGAGCATGGTGACGTCGTTCCCCTCATGAGAGATCTTGAGGGTGTCCCAGATCTGCTTGGCATTGTCCAAGCCGCTCACCTTATTGTATTCTTCCCTGCACAAGGATGCTAGAAGAATAGTAGTAGCTTGTGCATTCTTATGGATTTGTTCATTGATAAACATAGAATTATCCGAACTATCAAATTGCATTCCGTTTTCTACTATCTCCCATATACTTGGATGAAGAGAGAACAAATGACTACGCATTTTTGACTCCAAAATTCGTAGTCCTCTCCATCAAAGTGAGGAGGTTTACCAAGTGGAATAGAAAGCAAGTGAGCATTGGAATTATGCGGAATACGAGAGTAATCAAAAGAAAAGTTCGAGTTAACCATTTTCTTTTTCTCCTCGTATTCATCGTCCTTTTGAGAAGAGGAAGATTCGTCGCTGTCGTAGTAGACAACCTTCCTGATGCGCCTCTTCTTCTTTCCGTCTTTCTTCTTTTGACTCGAGCCAGAGTCATTGACTTTGTCATCCCTTGGCTCGTTGAAGATGGACTCCTTCTCATTGTCGTTGACCACCATCCCCTTTCCCTTAGGATCCATCTCTTCGGGCGATTAGTCCCTTTCTTGAAGAGAACGCCTCTGATACCAATTGAAAGCACCTAGAGGGGGGTGAATAGGTGATCCTGTAAAAACTTAAAACTTAATGTCACAAACTTGATTAAGTGTTAGAGCAATAAATCCAAGTGGATAGAAAGGAGTTCTTGCAAAACACAATAACCACAAAGATATCAACACAGAGAGGCACAGTGGTTTATCCCGTGGTTCGGCCAAGTTCAACACTTGCCTACTCCACGTTGTGGCGTCCCAACGGACGAGGGTTGCAATCAACCCCTCTCAAGTGATCCAAAGATCCACTTGAATACCACGGTATTTCTTTTTCTTTCACTATATCCCGTTTGCGAGGAAACTCCACAACTTGGAGTCTCTCGCCCTTACAAAAGATGATCACAAATGAACACGGAAGTAAGGATGGGATGAGCAACACACACAAGTCCACAGCAATACGCACACACACACGGTCAAGACTTGAGCTCAAATGAATATCTCAAAGTTCTCACTAGAACGGAGCTCAAATCACTAAGAATGTCAAACGAGTGTGCAAGAACGAAGTGTGAATGATCAAGAATGCTCAAAGTGTGCTTGGTGTGTTCCTCCATGTGAAAGTCGCCTAGAGGGGGGTGAATAGGGCGAATCTGAAATTTACAAACTTAATCACAACTACAAGCCGGGTTAGCGTTAGAAATATAATCGAGTCCACGAGAGAGGGTGCAAAACAAATCACAAGCAAATAAAGAGTGTGACACGCAGATTTGTTTTACCGAGGTTCGGTTTTCGCAGACCTACTCCCCGTTGAGGTGGTCACAAAGACCAGGTCTCTTTCAACCCTTTCCCTCTCTCAAACGGTCCCTCGGATCGAGTGAGCTTCTTCTTCTCAATCAAACGGGAACAAACTTCCCCACAAGGACCACCACACAATTGGTGTCTCTTGCCTCGGTTACAATTGAGTTGATCGCAAGTAAGAACGAAAGAAAGAAGCAATCCAAGCGCAAGAGCTCGAAAGAACACAAGCAAATCTCTCTCACTAATCACTAAGGCTTTGTGTGGAATTGGGAGAGGATTTGATCACTTGGGTGTGTCTAGAATTGAATGCTAGAGCTCTTGTAAGTAGTTGGAAGATGAAAAACTTGGATGACTTGAATGTGCGGGGGTTGGGGGTATTTATAGCCCCAACCACCAAACTAGCCGTTTGGTGGAGGCTGCTGTCGCATGGCGCACCGGACAGTCCGGTGCGCCACCGGACAGTGTTCGGTGTGCCAGCCACGTCACCAGGCTGTTGGGTTCCAACCGTTGGAGCTCTGACGTGTGGGCCCGCCTTGCTGTCCGGTGGTGCACCGGACAAGCCCTGTAGGCTGTCCGGTGTGCCACCCGCGCGTGCTCTGACTTCTGCGCGCGCTGGCGCGCATTCAATGCGTCTGCAGTCGACCGTTGGCGCGAAGTAGCCGTTGCTCCGCTGGCTCAGCGGACAGTCCGGTGTGCACCGGACATGTCCGGTGAATTATAGCGGAGCGGATTCCCGAAGCTGGTGAGTTCAGAGTCGCTCTCCTCTGGAGCACCGGACACTGTCCGGTGGTACACCAGACAGTCCAGTGAATTATAGCGAAGCGCCTCTGAGAAATCCCGAAGGTGAAGAGTTTAGCTTGGAGTTCCCTGGTGCACCGGACATTGTCCGGTGCGCCAGACCAGGGCAGCCTTCGGTTATCCCTTGCTCTCTTTGTTGAACCCATTTCTTGGTCTTTTATTGGCTAAGTGTGAACCTTTGGCACCTGTATAACTTATAGACTAGAGCAAACTAGTTAGTCCAATTATTTGTGTTGGGCAATTCAACCACCAAAATCAATTAGGAAATAGGTGTGAGCCTAATTCCCTTTCAATCTCCCCCTTTTTGGTGATTGATGCCAACACAAACCAAAGCAAATATAGAAGTGCATAATTGAACTAGTTTGCATAATGTAAGTGCAAATGTTGCTTGGAATTGAGCCAATATAAATACTTATAAGATACGCATGGATTGTTTCTTTAATTTTTGACATTTTGGACCATGCTTGCACCACATGTTTTGTTTTTGCAAATTCTTTTGTAGATTCTTTTCAAAGTTCTTTTGCAAATAGTCAAAGGTAAATGAATAAGATTTTCCGAAGCATTTTCAAGATTTGAAATTTTCTCTCCCTGTTTCAAATGCTTTTCCTTTGACTAAACAAAACTCCCCCTTAATGAAATCCTTCTCTTAGTGTTCAAGAGGGTTTTAAGATATCAATTTTAGAAAATACTACTTTCTCCCCCTTTTGAACATAATAAGATACCAATTTGAAATTTACCAATTGAAAATCATTAGTTTTTAAAATTAGGTGGTGGTGCGGTCCTTTTGCTTTGGGCTCATGCTTTCTCCCCCTTTGGCATAAATCGCCAAAAACGGAGTCATTAGAGCCCTCTTCTAACTACTTTCTCCCCTTTGGCAAATAAAACATGAGTGAATATTATACCAAAGACGGAGAGATGCTCGGAGCGACGGCGAAGGATGAGTTATGGAGTGGAGTGGAAGCCTTTGTCTTCGCCGAAGACTCCAATTCCCTTTCAATACTCCTATGACTTGGTTTAAAATTCACTTGAAAACACATTAGTCATAGCATATATAAAAGAGACATGATCAAAGGTATACTTATGAGCTATATGTGCAAGACATCAAAAGCAATTCCTAGAATCAAGAATATTTAGCTCATGCCTAAGTTTGTTAAAATTTTGTTCATCAAGTGGCTTGGTAAAGATATCGGCTAATTGTTCCTTAGTGTTAATATATGCAATCTCGATATCTCCCTTTTGTTGGTGATACCTTAAAAAGTGATACCGAATGGCTATGTGTTTAGTGCGACTATGCTCAACGGGATTATCCGCCATGCGGATTGCACTCTCATTATCACATAGAAGAGGAACTTTGGTTAATTTGTAACCATAGTCCCTAAGGGTTTGCCTCATCCAAAATAGTTGCGCGCAACAATGTCCTGCGGCAATGTACTCGGCTTCGGCGGTAGAAAGAGCTACGGAATTTTGCTTCTTTGAAGCCCAAGACACCAAGGATCTTCCCAAGAACTGGCAAGTCCCCGATGTGCTCTTTCTATTAATTTTACACCCTGCCCAATCGGCATCCGAATAACCAATTAAATCAAAAGTGGATCCCCTAGGATACCAAAGCCCAAACTTAGGAGTATAAACTAAATATCTCAAGATTCGTTTTACGGCCGTAAGGTGAGCTTCCTTAGGGTCGGCTTGGAATCTTGCACACATGCATACGGAAAGCATAATATCCGGTCGAGATGCACATAAGTAGAGTAAAGAACCTATCATCGACCGGTATACCTTTTGATCCACGGACTTACCTTCCGTGTCGAGGTCGAGATGCCCATTGGTTCCCATGGGTGTCTTGATGGGTTTGGCATCCTTCATCCCAAACTTGCTTAGAATATCTTGAGTATACTTTGTTTGGCTTAGGAAGGTGCCCTCTTGGAGTTGCTTCACTTGAAATCCTAAGAAATACTTCAACTCCCCCATCATTGACATCTCGAATTTTTGTGTCATGATCCTACTAAATTCTTCACATGTAGACTTGTTAGTAGACCCAAATATAATATCATCAACATAAATTTGGCATACAAACAAGTCATTTTAAGAGTTTTAGTAAATAAAGTAGGATCAGCCTTTCCGACTTTGAATCCATTAGTGATAAGGAAATCCCTAAGGCATTCATACCATGCTCTTGGGGCTTGCTTGAGCCCATATAGCGCCTTAGAGAGTTTATACACATGGTTAGGGTACTCACTATCTTCAAAGCCGGGAGGTTGCTCAACATAGACCTCTTCCTTGATTGGTCCATTGAGGAAGGCACTTTTCACGTCCATTTGATAAAGCTTGAAGCCATGGTAAGTAGCATAGGCTAATAATATACGAATTGACTCAAGCCTAGCTACGGGTGCATAGGTTTCACCGAAATCCAAACCTTCGACTTGGGAGTATCCCTTGGCCACAAGTCGAGCTTTGTTCCTTGTCACCACACCATGCTCGTCTTGCTTGTTGCGGAACACCCATTTGGTTCCTACAACATTTTGGTTAGGACGTGGAACCAAATGCCATACCTCATTTCTAGTGAAGTTGTTGAGCTCCTCTTGCATCGCCACCACCCAATCCGAATCTTGAAGTGCTTCCTCTACCCTGTGTGGCTCAATAGAGGAAACAAAAGAGTAATGCTCACAAAAATGTGCAACACGAGATCTAGTGGTTACCCCCTTATGAATGTCGCCGAGGATGGTGTCGACGGGGTGATCTCGTTGGATTGCTTGGTGGACTCTTGGGTGTGGCGGCCTTTGTTCTTCATCCTCCTTGTCTTGATCATTTGCATCTCCCCCTTGATCATTGTCGTCATCTTGAGGTGGCTCATTTGCTTGATCTTCTCCTTCATCAACTTGAGCCTCATCCTCATTTTGAGTTGGTGGAGATGCTTGCGTGGAGGAGGATGGTTGATCTTGTGCATTTGGAGGCTCTTCGGATTCCTTAGGACACACATCCCCAATGGACATGTTCCTTAGCGCGATGCATGGAGCCTCTTCAACACCTATCTCATCAAGATCAACTTGCTCTACTTGAGAGCCGTTAGTCTCATCAAACACAATGTCACAAGAAACTTCAACTTGTCTAGAGGACTTGTTAAAGACTCTATATGCCCTTGTGTTTGAATCATATCCTAGTAAAAAGCCTTCTACAGTCTTAGGAGCAAATTTAGATTTTCTACCTCTTTTAACAAGTATAAAGCATTTGCTACCAAAGACTCTAAAATATGAAATATTGGGCTTTTACCGGTTAGGAGTTCGTATGATGTCTTCTTGAGGATTCGGTGTAGATACAACCGGTTGATGGCGTAGCAGGCGGTGTTGACTGCCTCGGCCCAAAACCGATCCGAAGTCTTGTACTCATCAAGCATGGTTCTTGCCATGTCCAATAGAGTTCTATTCTTCCTCTCCACTACACCATTTTGTTGTGGCGTGTAGGGAGAAGAGAACTCATGCTTGATGCCCTCCTCCTCAAGGAAGCCTTCAATTTGTGAGTTCTTGAACTCCGTCCCATTGTCGCTTCTTATTTTCTTGATCCTTTAGCCGAACTCATTTTGAGCCTGTCTCAAGAATCCTTTTAAGGTTTCTTGGGCATGAGATTTTTCCTGCAAAAAGAATACCCAAGTGAAGCGAGAATAATCATCCACAATAACCAGACAGTACTTACTCCCGCCGATGCTTATATAAGCAATCGGGCCGAATAGATCCATGTGTAGGAGCTCCAGTGGCATGTCAGTCGTCATGATGTTCTTGTGTGGATGGTGAGCACCAACTTGCTTCCCTTCTTGGCATGCGCTACAAATCCTGTCTTTCTCAAAATGAACATTTGTTAATCCTAAAATGTGTTCTCCCTTTAGAAGCTTATGAAGATTCTTCATCCCAACATGGGCTAGTCGGCGGTGCCAGAGCCAACCCATGTTAGTCTTAGCAATTAAGCAAGTGTCGAGTTCAGCTCTATCAAAATCTACCAAGTATAGCTGACCCTCTAACACTCCCTTAAATGCTACTGAATCATAACTTCTTCTAAAGATAGTGACACCTATATCAGTAAATAGACAGTTGTAGCCCATTTGACATAATTGAGATACGGAAAGCAAATTGTAATGTAATGAATCAACAATAAAAACATTGGAAATGGAATGGTCAGGGGATATAGCTATTTTACCCAAACCTTTGACCAAACCTTGGTTTCCATCCCCGAATGTGATAGCTCGTTGGGGATCCTGGTTTTTCTCATAGGAGGAGAACATCTTCTTCTCCCCTGTCATGTGGTTTGTGCACCCGCTGTCGATAATCCAACTTGAGCCCCCGGATGCATAAACCTACAAAACAAGTTTAGTTCTTGACTTTAGGTACCCAAATGGTTTTGGGTCCTTTGGCATTAGACACAAGAACTTTGGGTACCCAAACACAAGTTTTTGAACCTTTGTGTTTGCCCCCAACATACTTGGCAACTACCTTGCCGGATTTGTTAGTTAAAACATAAGATGCATCAAAAGTTTTAAATGAAATGTCATGATCATTTGATGAACTAGGAGTTTTCTTCTTTGGCAACTTAGCACGGGTTGGTTGCCTAGAACTAGATGTCTCACCCTTATATATAAAAGCATGGTTAGGGCCAGAGTGAGACTTCCTAGAGTGAATTCTCCTAATTTTGCTCTCAGGATAACTGACAGGGTACAAAATGTAACCCTCGTTATCCTGAGGCATGGAAGCCTTGCCCTTAACAAAGTTGGACAATTTCTTAGGAGGGGCATTAAGTTTGACATTGCCTCCCTGTTGGAAGCCAATGCCATTCTTAATGCCAGGGCGTCTCCCTCTATAGAGCATGCTTCTAGCAAATTTAAATTTTTCATTTTCTAAGTCATGCTCGGCAATTTTAGCATCTAATTTGCTATATGATCATTTTGTTGTTTAATTAAAGCCATGTGATCATGAATAGCGTTAATATCAACATCTCTACATCTAGTGCAAATAGAGGTATGTTCAACGGTAGATGTAGAGGGTTTGCAAGATTTTAATTCTACAACCTTAGCATGTAATATATCATTTTCATTTCTAAGGCTAGCAGGAGAAATGTTTAATTCTTCAATCTTAGCAAGCAAATCATCATTATCATTTCTAAGATTGGGAATTGAAACATTACAAGTATTTGAATCAACCTTAGCAATTAAACTAGCATTTTTATTTCTAAGGTTGTCAATGGTCTCATGGCAAGTGCTTAGCTCACTAGATAATTTTTCACATTTTTCTACTTCTAGAGCGTAAGCATTTTTAACTTTGACATGCTTCTTATTTTCTTTAATAAGGAAGTCCTCTTAGGTGTCCAAGAGATCATCCTTTTCATGGATAGCACTAATCAATTCATTTAATTTCTCTTTTTGTTGCATGTTTAAGTTAGCAAAAAGAGTACGCAAATTATCTTCCTCATCACTAGCATTATCATCGCTAGAGGACTCATATCTAGTGGAGGATTTGGATTTAACCTTCTTCTTTTTGCCGTCCTTGGCCATGAGGCACTTGTGGCCGACGTTGGGGAAGAGAAGTCCCTTGGTGACGGTGATGTTGGCGGCGTCCTCGTCGGAGGAGGAGTCGCTAGAGCTTTCGTCGGAGTCCCACTCGCGACAAACATGGGCATCGCCGCCCTTCTTCTTGTAGTATTTCTTCTTCTCCTTTCTTCTCCCCTTCTTGTCGTCGCCCCTGTCACTGTCACTAGAAATAGGACATTTTGCTATAAAGTGACCGGGCTTACCACACTTGTAGCAAACTTTCTTGGAGCGGGGCTTGTAATCTTTCCCCCTCCTTTGCTTGAGGATTTGGCGGAAGCTCTTGATGACGAGCGCCATTTCCTCATTGTCGAGCTTTGAGGCGTCGATTGGTTGTCTACTTGATGTGGACTCCTCCTTCTTCTCCTTCGTTGCCTTGAATGCAACCGGTTGTGCTTCAGATGTGGAGGGATCATCTAGCTCATTGATTTTCTTTGAGCCCTTGATCATATACTCAAAGCTCACAAAATTCCCGATTACTTCCTCGGGAGTCATTAGTGTATATCTAGGATTACCACGAATTAATTGAACTTGAGTAGGGTTAAGGAAAATAAGTGATCTAAGAATAACCTTAACCATCTCGTGGTCATCCCACTTTTTGCTCCCGAGGTTGCGCACTTGGTTCACCAAGGTTTTGAGCCGGTTGTACATGTCTTGTGGCTCTTCCCCTTTGCGAAGCCGGAAGCGACCGAGCTCCTCCTCGATCGTCTCCCGCTTGGTGATCTTGGTTAGTTCATCTCCCTCGTGCGCGGTCTTGAGCACGTCCCAAACTTCCTTGGCGCTCTTTAATCCTTGCACCTTGTTATACTCCTCTCGACTTAGAGAGGCGAGGAGTATAGTTGTGGCTTGCGAGTTGAAGTGCTCGATTTGGGCTACCTCGTCCTCATCATAATCCTCATCCCCTATGGATGATACCTGTGCTCCAAACTCAACAACATTCCATATACTTTTATGGAGTGAGGTTAGGTGAAATTTCATCAAATCACTCCACCTAGCATAATCTTCACCGTCAAAGGTTAGCGGTTTGCCTAATGGAACAGAAAGTAATGGAGTATGTTTAGGAATGCGAGGGTAGCGTAGGGGGATCTTACTAAACTTCTTGCGCTCATGGCGCTTAGAAGTTACGGAGGGCGCGTCGGAGCCGGAGGTGGAAGGTGATGAAGTATCGGTCTCGTAGTAGACCACCTTCCTCATCTTCTTTTTCTTGTCGCCACTCCAATGCGACTTGTGGGAAGAGGCTTTCTTCTCCTTCCCTTTCCCCTTGTTGCGGGACTCTCCCGATGAGGCTTTCCCGTGGCTTGTAGTGGGCTTGTCGCCGGTCTCCATCTCCTTTTTGGCGTGATTTCCCGACATCACTTCGAGCGGTTAAGCTCTAATGAAGCACCATGCTCTAATACCAATTGAAAGTCGCCTAGAGGGGGGGGGTGAATAGGGCGAATCTAAAATTTACAAACTTAATCACAACTACAAGCCGGGTTAGCGTTAAAAATATAATCGAGTCCACGAGAGAGGGTGCAAAACAAATCGCAAGCGAATAAAGAGTGTGACACGCGGATTTGTTTTACCGAGGTTCGGTTTTCGCAAACCTACTCCCCGTTGAGGTGGTCACAAAGACCGGGTCTCTTTCAACCCTTTCCCTCTCTCAAACGGTCTCTCGAACCGAGTGAGCTTCTTCTTCTCAATCAAATGGGAACAAACTTCCCCGCAAGGACCACCACACAATTGGTGTCCCTTGGCTCGGTTACAATTGAGTTGATCGCAAGTAAGAACGAAAGAAAGAAGCAATCCAAGCGCAAGAGCTCGAAAGAACACAAGCAAATCTCTCTCACTAATCACTAAGGCTTTGTGTGGAATTGGGAGAGGATTTGATCACTTGGGTGTGTCTAGAATTGAATGCTAGAGCTCTTGTAAGTAGTTGGAAGATGAAAAACTTGGATGACTTGAATGTGGGGTGGTTGGGGGTATTTATAGCCCCAACCACCAAACTAGCCGTTTGGTGGAGGCTGCTGTCGCATGGCGCACCGGACAGTCCGGTGCGCCACTGGATAGTGTCCGGTGCGCCAGCCACGTCACCAGGCCATTGGGTTCCGACCGTTGGAGCTCTGACGTGTGGGCCCGCCTTGTTGTCCGGTGGTGCACCGGACAAGCCATGTAGGCTGTCCGGTGTGCCACCCGCGCGTGCTCTGACTTCTGCGCGCACTGGCGCGCATTCAATGCGCCTGCAGTCGACCGTTGGCGCGAAGTAGTCGTTGCTCCGCTGGCTCACCGGACAGTCCGGTGTGCACCGGACATGTCCGGTGAATTATAGCGGAGCGGATTCCCGAAGCTGGCGAGTTCAGAGTCGCTCTCCTCTGGAGCACCGGACACTGTCCGGTGGTACACCGGACAGTCTGGTGAATTATAACGAAGCGCCTCTGAGAATTCCCGAAGGTGAAGAGTTTGGCGTGGAGTTCCCTGGTGCACCGGACACTGTCCGGTGGTGCACCGGACAGTCCGGTGCGCCAGACCAGGGCAGCCTTCGGTTATCCCTTGCTCTCTTTGTTGAACCCATTTCTTGGTCTTTTTATTAGCTAAGTGTGAACCTTTGGCACCTGTATAACTTATAGACTAGAGCAAACTAGTTAGTCCAATTATTTGTGTTGGGCAATTCAACCACCAAAATCAATTAGGAAATAGGTGTGAGCCTATGTAGCACTCAAAATTGTTTACAAGGAATAAATAGTGAATTCCCTATTGTATGTGCCTTATTTGCATCATGAAAAGAGCATACATGTAATTAAGAGGATTTAATCCAAACAAATGATTCTAAAATAAAATGAAGTACATCTTGTTGGAGTTTTATGTTTGTGCATTAAATAAAAAATAATAATAATATAAAAATGACTAGAAATTGGATTAAACCCTAAATTGAAAATTAGGGTTTGAAAATAAGAAGAGAAATGGTATAAAAATATAAATAATATATTCACATAAATATTCTCAAACTTATTACTTTTAAGTGCACAAATATAGTATGTAAATGGTGAGCCAAAAGTAGGAATTTAAATTGAACTCAAATTTGGATTTGAAAATAGAGAAAAAAAAAAGAATAGAAAATAAAAGAATAAAACAAACACAACTAAATGGGCCTCGCTACCACGTTTTGGCCCATTTCCCCTTTTGGATCCAGCGCAGCCCAGAGCAAGCAAGCGTCGGCGCCGCCAGGTGGGCCCTGCCCGTCAGCATCAGTGGGACTCGCGTGGGTACCGGCTTGGCCGCTGCGTGGCGGGCCCCGCGGGTCAGCCAGTTCCTCCACGTGCGCCTCACTACTACCACTTCCACGCGGGTCCCGCGTGTCAGGCTTTCTTCCTCCCCTGTCCGCACGCATCAGCTCAACGGAATCACGCCAATCGCGCGAGTCAACCGGGAGTTTGTTGACGGTAATCCAGGGGGGCTCCCTGCGCATATAAGCCTGCCCATGCGCATAACGCGCGCCCATCAGGGGCTCGACATGGGCGAAGACGCCAGCGTCGTTGCCATGGCCGACTGGCGGGAGAGAGAAGGCCGAGAGAGAGAGAGAGAGAGTGGATCCGCCAGCCGCTACGGAGGTTCATGCGCCGCCATCGCGCATTCACTGGAGGGCAGGAGTGTATCTGGGCTCGCGGGCAAACGGTTCTCGGTGTATGGCTCGTCCGAGCAGTGCGCGCGGCGTCCTTCCGCCTCTCACCGTGGCGCTGCTCCTCCTCATCGCCATTGCCGGTAATAATCCCTCCCCTGTGTCCGTCGTACCCTCGATTTGGGGTTAGCACCCGTCCGCGACACATTGATCCGCGTATTGCGCCGGGATTGGGTGCTCACCGGCGTCCTCCGCCGCGGTGGTCACCTGGGCGCCGCTCTCTGTTAGCGTTGGAGGTAGGGGGATGTGCCAGGACCGTGGATCTGTGTGTGGACGGCGCAGATTAAACCATGGGATTTCCCTGCGCTTCTGGCCATTGATCGGTAATCCTGCGGCCTGGATTGGGTAGTGGTCAGGAGCGATCCTCGGCCGTCCGATTCCGATCCTAGCCGCCGATCAAGCCACCAACGACCAAGATTAGTCGGCCCTGTACCGTTTCATCTGGGCGATCTTGGGCCGTTGGATCGAAATCCAGTGACCCCGGGTGCGTACCGATTCATCATTTAATCTGGGCCGTTTATTGTAATTTGTGCGGCCGAGATCCCACGAAACCCTTTCGGCTGCGTAACATTGCAAAAGAGTCCCTGATTAGTTTAAAAATAAACCCGCCGTCCTATGCGGCTGTACACTGAGTCTTGGAATATTTGCGACGTAGTCCCTGTGTTTTCTGTAAATGGTGCGCTCGGTCCAGAGAACAGAAAATCAAAGGAATTCATTTAGAAAATACATTTTTGTGTGAGAATAATTATAGGAACTTAATTAATTCCTAGAAAATGCATTTTAACTCCTTTTAATCTATCCCAGTCCCTATAATTTTGTATTAATATTATTTAATACTTAGTGTCTCTATTTTAACACGAAAATGGTATTAAAATTCATTTCTTAGCTAATCTCGTATCAAATACATAAAACCTCAAGAAATTCGTATCTCCTCCGTTTTAACTCCGATTTGATCCGTTCAAGTTGCGCTAGTCTCGTAGAAACGCGTAGATCATCCTTATTCAGTTTGTTCTTATGTTTGGTGTGATGTTAATTTTAGCTATACCATGTTTGTCTGTATTGCTACGACTAGCGTGAGGTCATGAGTCACCTGAAGATCATCCTGGTACCTGGAATCTCAAGTCTCAGGCAAGTTGTGCCCTTGATCACTTCTTTTTACCCAGCCATGTTCTGATTAATCATAATGATCTGCATAGGTTAATTTTGATGGGACCCAATAGGTTACCCTAGTTTGATTATCTTTATACCTTGTTACCACTGAACTTTTTGGGTAGTACTTGCTAGTGCTTTATGTGGTTTTGGGTATGAAGATACATTACTCATGATTATACTTTTGTTATCCGTTGTTATTTATCGTTCATGATAAGATCATTATGTTAATTGGAACATGGAGCGACCACCCGGGAAAACAGTGCTACCACAAGGGTATAATGGGACGCCCTTGGCTGATTAATTAGGAAAGCTAGTGGAGGACTACCTTATCCGAAAGGGGCAAGGGCAGTAGGGGAGTGGTCAGTGTAGGGAGACCCTCGGGAGGATTTTGCTGCGATGGCGGTCCTGCAAGGGAATTCCTGCATTGGAGCTTCCTATAAACTGTAGCGGGTTTTCTGAAGCTAGTGGAACTTTGTAAAGGCCTCGTAGTGTTACCCTGCCTCGCCTCCTCGGTAGAGGTGTATGGGAAGTCGCGATCCCTTGGCAGATGGGTAACATGACTTGTGGGTAAAGATGCGCCACCTCTGCAGAGTGTAAAACTGGTATACTAGCCGTGCTCACGGTCATGAGCAGCTCGGACCCTCACATGACTAACTTATGGAACTTAAATTCAATTTGTCATATGCATTGCATCGCAGGTGATGTTGTTACTTCTGTTCTACTATTTAATTGGGTTGGTATTTACTTATACTTAGTAATTGCTAATAAAATTTTGACCAACTTTAAAAGCAATGCTCAACTCTAACCATCCTCTTTGGTAAGCCTTACACTTCACGTGAGCTCCCACCTTTGGCGAGTTCATGCACATTATTCCCCACAACTTGTTGAGCGATGAACGTATGTGAGTTCACTCTTGCTGTCTCACACCCCCCACAGGTCAAGAACAGGTACCACAGGATGAGGCGCTTGGAGGATGCTGTGATGAGTTCGTGAGAGGTCTAGGTCGTCGTCTCCCAGTCAACTTTGGGTTGCTGGACCGTTGTCTCCTTATAATGTAATTATTTATTTTGTATAGAACTCCTATTATATAGTAAAGATGTGACATTCGATCATGTGCCATGATTCATCATATGTGTGAGACTTGGTCCCAGCACACCTAGTGATTATGTTCGCGCCCGGGTTTTGGACCCCTAAAATCCGGGTGTGACAGCCTAATTCCCTTTCACCATGCACCTAGGGGTCCCTTTTATAGCCCCAAGGCAGCTAGGAGCCGTTGAGAGCATTCCAGGAAGGCAATTCTTGAGGGCGGCCTTTTCACCAGAGCCAGCCTGGCGCACCGGACACTGTCCGGTGCACCACCGGACAGTCCGGTGCACCCAGACTGAGCAGAGTCTTGGCTGCTCGAGCCAAGTCTTTTCCAATTGTCTTTTCTCTGATTCTAGCACTTAGACACATATGTTAGTACACAAAAACCAATGTACTAAGTCTAGAATCATACCTTTGTATTGATTTGCACTTTGTCCACCCTTTGGCATATACTCATTTCCTTAATGTGTGTTGGGCACTTAATCACCAAAATCTTATAGAAATGGCACAAGGGCACATTTCCCTTTCAATAGGCCTGTTGGTTATTTCATTGACCAAACAAACCTTTTCAGTGCAGGAAGATATTCTTGACTTATTTATTGATAAAGATAAAATTGATGAAGTAGACTCAGTGTATAGCCAGGAAAAGATAGCTTCGCTACATGCCTACATACTGCATTTGACATAGTCTGTGACATTTCTCATTATACAAATAAATCACTTATCACAAAATAAGAACTTCTTAATATTCTTGCCAACAACTTAGAAATAGAAGAGATTGGTACTAAGGATCACTTGATCCGTGTAGACTTCAAATTATACTTGATCTTTCCTAAGCTATGAATAGTGGGATTGTTGAGAACAGTTTGCCAAATATGTTTCTGAACAATCTGGTGACAATATGAGATCTTGTAGTTAAGTTGAAACAAAGCTTGGCAAATTTTAGCAACCAAGAAAATAATATCAAAATCATAGTTTGCTAAATCTTTGGTTTAGCATATTTTAGTCCTTTCTACACTGTTATGTCCTTTTTGCATTTGCTAACTTCTGTTGGCTTGCCTTGCCGACGGTTAAACAGTGATAGCTTGGCTAGAGAATACGAGGCACCACATTTTGATCGTGTCTCTCGGTCGTCACATGAGTTCACCGGGCAAGGTTTACTCAGTGCAGGAATCAGGATGTCTCTAGGCTATTTCAGGTGGAAACTGGAGTGGAACTATTAGAGAGAGATATCCTAGGGGTGTGAAGTGTTTCCCAATCTCTTTAATAGAAACATCATTATCATCTCACTTCTGTGGGTTCTCTATTGTTAATTGTTGTTTATGTGCTTGCTTATGTGGGTTCTAAAACTCTCTTTGTCGGACATGCTGATGAAACTTGTCATAATGAAGTATATCTTGTGTGTCTATATCACAACAAAAAACAATTATAATCAAATTAAATTTCATATACAATCACTCTAATGTTATTCATTCTCTTTTTTGTTGTGGTCATAATTCATGCTACAATCCAGCGCTACAAAAACAGAGAAAGTCTTCAGGATATAGGGTCTAGGGTTTAGGGTTGTATGGCCATATTCTTATATGCAACAACTGCTCATCCAATTGTATTGTCTAGATGATATTGGATCATAATTTCTAGGGTTGAAAACGATTGATTGTATTGTATACCTGAAAGAAACTGATGGTGAGAAATTCATGCAAAAAAAACTATGTTATTTTGAGTAAATGGATCTAACCAAAACAACACTACATTGCACTATCACAATCATGCACTAAGGTGCCTTGGCCTGCCGAGCGGTGTACAATGCTTCGAAAGGATGGTTGATGTTCCAAGTGATTGGCTCGTCGTCATTGCTGGTGTGAGTACTTTCATTTTGTCTTTCTCTAAAGTTGCAACTATAGCATTGTTAGAACTAATAATACAACTTATTTGGTTCTTTGTGATAAAGCACCAGTTTTTCTGGTTTCCATCGTCGTCCATTTTATAAAAAAATATACTTCTTTCTGATTTAAAATGTGGTCTACCATCATCGTGCGTCGACAAGTGACGTGCGATGTTACCTTCTAGATGAGCCATGAGAAAACACGCAAGCCCAACACGACACAAAACCTGCACGTAGTGCCACGCTTTCGGATAGTATCGCCTTGATAGCTGAAAGAGGACGAGCAGTCCTACATGGATCATGAGAAAACACGCAAGCCCAATATGACACGAAACCACACACAGTGCACACTCCCGGTTAGTACCATCTCGCTAGCTGAAGGAGAGCAGCTGGGTTAGCTATAAAAAGGGACATATCTTCTATTCAACTCATCTTTCTCAGCCTTTTAGCTAATATAAAGTGCAGCGTATGCAATTTAATATTTGGAATATGACTATATGTTCATTTTAATTTTTGTTTGTTTTTGTGAGGATCGTTCATTACACTGATTTGTCACCAGGCCCTTACTTGTCATACAACTGTTACACTATACCATCAAATATGATTAGTGTGTCGTTGCAACGCACATGTATTATACTATAGTGTATAAATACATACCAATTACTATTAATTTTTAAATAGCTAAGTATATAAAAACAGTGACTGATTCAATAAAAATTGATTATTTCTTTGTTTGTACGTTTGATAAAAACATGTAGACTATTAAGTCAAATTTAAACTGAAATCAGGCACTCATATACTATATATAATCTATTAAATATTACTAGGTCAGTGCCCGTGCGTTGCAATGGAATCATATAATACCAGGATAACTTATGAATAATTGTGTATTATATTGTGATGAGATGGAGGATGGCGTTCTCAAGCTGTTCGGGATGATGTCGAAGCGAAACTCGGGCCACGATCGAGCACCGAGCCCGCGATGCTCGATATAGTATGATTTAGTATCAGTTGTATAGAAAAGTCTTGTAATAAATAAATACTATTATACACCTTCTGTTCCAAAATAAATTTCGTTTTAGATCATTAATGAATTCATACAATACATAATATATGTGCTTTATATATATATATCTAAATTCATGACCGTCCATTTGAATATCGACATTAAAACCTAGAGCTAAAACGAATTGTAATTTGGGATAAAGAGAGTATTAACTATAAAATATCGACGTTTCTCTACCGCCTGTTGCGTCATCCCTCCACTGGCTCCCACGTACACCTTCTCGACCGCGCGCCGCCACTCCACTACCATATCCCGGAGATTGCCCCCTCCCCGAGACTGCCCCCCTCCACCTCGCAGACGGGCGACCTCGCATCGCGGGCTCGGTGCTCGACCGTGGTCCTAGTTTCGCTTCGACATCATCCCGAACAGCTTGAGAACGTCATCCTCCATCTCATCACAGTATAATACACATTTATTCATAAGTTATCGTGGTATTATATGATTCCGTTGTAACGCACGAGCACTGACCTAAAGTGTCCTAGTAAGTTTATATGCAGGGAAGGTATTATCGGTGATGGTTCATTTGACTGTACTGTTGATCATGAGAAGTATGCGAGCATTTATGGACCTACCACCGGTGATAAGATTAGGCTTGGTGATACCAATCTTTATGCTGAGATTGAAAAGGACTTCGCCTTTTATGGTGATGAGTGCATATTTGGCGGTGGAAAAGTTCTGCGTGATGGCATGGGACAAGCTTCAGGGTACCCAGAATCTTTCTGCCTAGATACAGTTATAACCAATGCTGTTGTGATTGATTATACCGGAATATACAAGGCTGATATCGGTATAAAAGGTGGACTTATAGTTGCTATTGGAAAGGCTGGAAACCCTGATGTCATGGATGGTGTCCATAACAACATGATTGTTGGGGTAACTAACTATTTACTGAACGTTTCATATTAATTTGCTAAAGAAAAGAGATAAAATTTCATGAAATTGCAGGTCAATACTGAAGTTATTGCATCTGAAGGCATGATTGTCACTGCTGGTGGCATAGATTGCCATGTCCACTTTATATGTCCTCAGTTGGCAGAAGAGGCAATTGCAAGCGGTTAGGCTTCTTGACTTCTACCATATATTAGGTGCAATCAAATACACTTCATTTGATTATCATGGAAATTTCACCATTTTACAAACAAAGGGTATCAAATCAACACTGGGGTAAATCATTCTGGCAGAGCTTGGGTTGCTTGTAAATTTTTTATGTTTGAAAATATATTTCTTAGTTAAGTTTCAAATATGATGTGTGTCTTATGTGCCATGTGACCCAGGTTAGTCAGTGATATAAATGAAAACTTTAAGTTATATCAATATTTGTGTAGGCATCACGACATTAGTGGGTGGTGGAACCGGACCAGCACATGGAACTTGTGCCACAACTTGCACTCTAGCACCATCTCAATTGAAATTAATGTTGCAGTCCACTGATCAATTGCCAATTAACATGGGATTCACAGGCAAGGTATAAATCTGTATGCTGTGAAATTAAACTATTAGAAAATTCAGTATTGGATACATAACATGCAATGCTAAATTAGCTGCAGTCTCATACCAAACGTGTTTCAAGGTGGACATTGAATAAACAGTCTGAATGTAGTACAGTAAAAAGTGTACTTGTGAAAATGCTAATGCTTGATGATACAAATACATGTGCATCCAAAAGTTGTTTTTATAATAATATAATTTTTCTATGTTTGAAAAACTGTTCTAAAAATTTAGGCCACAGCTAAGTTTCCCAGTCCGACCTTTATCCAGTGGCGCAAGCAAAGGTGGTTGTAAAGCTTTGACAACTCCAATGCCATGTCTATGACTCTACAGCCATAGCAGTAGTCATCACGAGATCAAACCACCCACCCGCCCAGTTGCATATGCGATCGTTGTTATCAAGAGCAGGGTTTCCGCAATATAGCAAGTAATTAGTTCTGACGTAACACCCACTTGTCCAAACCACAGCAATTGTGATAGCTCAAGCACAAGGAGAGACTTGCTGGCAAAGAACAAAATTATGAAACTATCCTGCGGCCACAACCGTTCAAGAGCCGCAGCAAGCTGATTTCTGCGCCTCTGCTGCATCAGCTTCCCCTTCAGCCTTGATCTTGATAGTTCGATCCTGCAAACAGGTAAGCTAAGGAACTGTGGAAGAGAAAGCAGACGTGCCAAAGGTTCAACACGCTATGCAAAGGACCGCACCTCAGGCTTGGAATCAGTCTCTGAAAGTCTCTGTTTGATATCCCTTGCTATAGAAAAGAAAACCTGCTCGACGTTCAGGTTTGTCTTTGCGCTCTGCAGCAAATGATAAAAACAAATTATGCATCACAGACTTATGCAAATGTAAGCGCATGATGCCTAGGAAAAAGCCACATCATATAACGGTTATGGTGCAAGAAAGGAATACTGTAGGCATTAGTCATGATTTTCACTAACCGTTTCAAAGAACTTTATCCCATATTCGTCTGCGAGAGCTTGTCCCTTTGAAGTGGGCACAGCCTTTACGAAAGAAATTGAGCATGTATAAAGTTTGAATGATCAAATACAAGTACAAAATATATAGTTTCCGTACCCGTTTGCTTTCATCCATATCAACTTTATTCCCCACCAGAATTTTGTTCACATTATCCGAAGCATGCTGTTCAATGTTTCTGATCCAATTTCTTATGTCTGTAAGTCAGCACCAATGACATTATCAGAATTCAGACATCAAATCTGAAGTGACTATGAAAAGGCATTTAAGTAACACAAGGGTCAGTACTATTGAAAGATGACTCGTCTGTGACATCATACACAAGTAAGATGCCCATTGCTCCACTGTAGTAGGCTGCAAAGAAGAATTGCACAATCACAAACTTCAGTCATACAATGTTTGGAAACGAATCAGCTTCGCTAGAAGGAAAACAAGCATACCAGTGGTAATTGTGCGGAAACGTTCTTGGCCTGCAGTATCCCAGATCTGCAACTTAATCCTTTTGCCATCCAACTCAACAGTTCTTATCTTGAAGTCAATGCTGTTTACAAAATCCAACGGGCACAATTAAAAAATTCATAAAAGCTTCTACATGTAACATAATAATTCCTCAACCAAGGATCTTTTTTATTTCACTCTACATACCCAATAGTGGTAATGAAGCTAGTGGTGAATGATCCATCTGAAAACCGTAACAGGAGGCAACTTTTTCCAACGCCTACACAAGTACAAAAAAATTGTAATTATAGCTACGCAGATTTTGCAATACCCTTTCCTGAAGCACGCCATTGACAGCCTGCAGTATGGCCTCCTGCAAAACACAAGCGCAAAGAACCTTCGGTGACGGAAATTGCTGAGCCTGAGCTTTGTTGCAGGAACAGAGCAACAAATACTGAACCAGACCTTGTTTCTGAGCATGTCAATCTCCCTGGAGATGATCTGCATCTGTTCAATACATGAGGTCAGTACATCTAATGAACTCGCAGATACTATTTTTCTTTTTGAAAAAATAAAGATTTCATCTGTGTGTATCAAGAAACGTATAAACCTTACCTTCTGGGAGCGAATGTTATTCGCCCACATTTCAGGATTATTTTCCAAGGTCTGGAGCTCGACAAGATTCATGTGGTTTATATCATTCTCTCCATGCATGTACCTGCATGGATGTGCTGAGATCTTACATGAGTCCTGCAATCGATATTGTAATTTGTGATTTGTGGACTCTTGGTAGTTCAACATGACCATCATCAGCTCGTACTGGTAAGTTGTTGAACATAAATATAGCTACGAAGCTGCATCCGCTCCAAAGTTTATGAAGCTGTATCACGGTTTTGTACAAGTTTTAGAAAACAAAAGAAATGCGAAAATAATGGAAGGAACATCTTTAGCTACTCACAAATTCTTCTGAATGCACAACAGCTCTCCTGGCTACATCTGTGAAGAGATGTCATGCAACTTGTGTTACTCGTATCCAACCTAGCCTTGTGCTACCATTAACATTTTTAGTTCTTTTTTCTGATGCTGCATGTCATACACACTATTGCTTGCAAAAAGTATGTAGCATGCAAGACAATAAATTTTACTCTAGATAATTTACCTCCACAGAAGATACTTTTTCAGGAAGCAAACGGTCATTAAGGTCACCAAGACCTAAGTTTCCATATCGACCCCAACCCCATCCGTAGAGGTCACCGTCTTCAGTTACTGCAGCAGTATGTTCGGCACCGGCAGCAATCATTTTCACGCAAACACTCTACAAACGTAGAACCATTAGCACAGGACATTGAACAAACACTGACAGTTCTGTTCCAGAAGAAACAAGGTGGTATGGGTGACTGGCCAATGTTCACATCATCATTATTGAGAAACATAATGACAGCACATACATGGTATATCTCATGAGTATAGTAGTTTAGCTAATAGAGTGTTGTGAACCAAATCATAGTTATTAAGATGCGAATCAAAAACTTTGACTTGCTACTCATGATTTACAATTTTACATACATGTTTTATGCATAGCATGTTTGCCTAAGTGCAAAATGGTAGTTTTTAAGCACAGTAAAGAAGTTAAGAAGCAATCACAAAATATTCTAGTTTTGCTCACCAACTAATCCAGCTTGGAATGACAAAGATAGTACCTTGACAGTTATCTTCAAGCCACTATAATCAGTACAAAACAATTTAAAACGGGATTAATTAATAAGCATTGATCACCAGAAGAAGGAGTGGGGAGAGAGAAATTGATGGATGCATTGGTTTAGTCTGTGGGCTGAAGCAACCTGTTGCTTATTGCTGGTATACTTTCTGGCACCCTTTGGCCAAATATCAAAGACCTCTCATTCTCCCAATCAAATGCAGGCTCATATGCTGGCAGTGGTGACAGACTACAGTGCTGAGAAAAACACAGATGATAAAGATATGTTAATGTTCAACACCAAGATGAGAATTGATAATGATTGTAATAACTTGGAGGAAAAATTGTCACATGAAAGCTTTGAAGAATAAAAACACATGGTATGTTATTTCGAAAGGCTTAAAATGATTTTACCAGTCTTCAAATTTGACTCACGAAGCTAGAAGGTGCGATGAGCCCTATCCCTCCATACCTATAAGTCACTATACAGTACAATAGTATGGTACTTCGTTTCCAATAAAAAGATGGAAACCCATAGGATATATCACACCATACAAAAGGATACAAATTTGGATATGATGTCAACAGTGACATCGGAACCCCCAACACTGTCTTCGAGGTAATTCAGATCTAGCACAATACATTATTATTGTTTGACTTTTATTACCATAAGACTACTGCTAAAGTTATGAAAATTAGGTAGGTCCCTATGGAGCAAAGGAGTAGAATACAAATAGACAACACTACAAGATGTGATAGTGTCTCGCATTGGAATCCCAGCATATGCAAGAGCTAGTGTTGTAGCATTGATGCAAGCTGAGTAGCTGACCTTGTTCCTGTTGTGCATATGGTGATGGTCAAGACGACAATAATTTTGAAGCACAATATATGGTTACATTATTTCCAAGAAGCAAAAGAATAATATGTTATAACATGACTCAATAACATGGGTTAAATTATTTTCAAGAAGCAAAAGAAAAATATACCATAGCATGAGTAATAATTGACTAAGATAGAAACGAATAATATGCTACACTGGGTAATGTAGATAAATATAAAAGGCATACAACATAATTGGTATACATTCTCCAGATTGTCTCATCATGCCAAGTAAAAAAATCTAGATTTACTCAACCCACAGAAATAATGGTCTTGCTTGATCTCATTTTAGGACATAACAAAAAAGGAAGCTTTGTTCAAAAATAAATAATAGAGGGGTTCTAAGAGTGAATACAACCTGGGACAACTTCAACAATGAGAAAGAAGTGAAGCAGAACACCTACCATCATAAATTCCTCCGTAGAACCACACACAGACATACACCTATATTATTGAATTGCCTCAGTTTTGGTATCAAAATTATTTAGCCATCGGTGTTGTGTTCAAGTGAAGATTATATCCAAACAATTTACTTTGACACCGTGTTACTCTTCTACAATTCTGTCATGCTAACATGAATGATTCTCAATTTGTTTATTTAGGTGGACGGGATACTTGACCAATCCTTTAAAGATGGAGGCCTCTAATAAAATTTGGCAAGCATTTGTTCTATTCTTGCTAGAAAAAAGTTCAGGGTGACGAGCCAACCACTTTAATGCTCTTTATTTAAGTAGGGTCAGGGTGACCAGCTGATCCACTCCAACATGTTGATTTAAGAACAATCACCAGAGAGGATGGCGTGACTGCAGATTGGTATCTACCAGTATCAGTTCCAATTTTTTCTAGCAAACTTTAGGTACTTATATGTAGGAATCATATTCCTATTTATGCTTTGAACTATTAAAAATTGCTGGGAATTATTCAAACATCAAAATTATTGATGATCTTAATATAAAATGATGTGTAGTTTTGTGCATCCGAGAGAGAAAATGCAGAGTAAAAATACCAATCTGTACAGATTGAACTATCAAATAATCTAGAATTTGTTGGTCAGATATCTAAAGTATAGAACGTGTGGAGGGGAAAAGGAAGAATTAAAATATAATAACATGAGAAAGATGTTTACAGCATTCAAAAGACACGTAGATGAGTTAACAGGTAAAATAAGAGCAGGCATACATTGAATTACTAAAGTAACCAAGAATTACAAAATGATCAGAAGCAGCAGAATTTCCACTCACGTCACTTGAAGCGAATGCGCTCTTGGGCTATTCTCCTTATTCCGGTAGATATTTGCACCCACGTCACAAAAAGAACAAACCAGCTCTGTATCAGCAATGGGCCAATAACAACAAATTTCAGGAGATAAAATGAAGACAGAGCAATGACAGGTCGACAACTTTTGATCAGTTTCTAAAATGCAACAGGGTTAGTGGTGCTCCCATGTTAATTACCTCTATGTTTTCATATTTAGACTGATGACGGTGTACACTGGTCAGATCATATCAGTGTTTTTCTTTTTTTTGGGGTGTCTGTTTAACTTTTTCACATGATGGTGGTTATAAAAAGAAAATGCAAACTTCAGAGCAGGTTGCTTGCAACTTTATGTGAGCAGGGGAGGGAAAAGGATGCCCTAAACAAAACCAATAGCAAGAACAAGATGATGGGTGTTGACCAAGACATGGAAAAGATAATTATATCGGATGACTGTAGTAAGGTTGAAGGTAAGAAGAAGGTCCACACCACATCCCTTGAGAAGGAGAGGAAGAAGAAACTTCACAATGCCAGCACTGGGAAGAACATGCAAAGGGATGATGACGAGGAGGGGGAGGAATATGAGTAACTCTGCTACTAAGGTGAAAAGCAAGGTGTCCAGCCAATTATGTGAGGAGAAGAATGAGAAAAAGCTGAACAAAACATACCGGGGGAAGAAGATGCAGACTGCTGACAGCAAGATGAAATATGACAGTGGAGTAAAGAAGGGGGATTGTGTTCACAACATTTTGTGGTATAGAAAAGAAAAGGAAAAGGCCAGCGAATACCAGTACTGAGAAGGAGACTGCACCAATCACTTCTCTTGTTAAAGAGAAGAAATTGAGGATCACTGAGAGCGTGGAGTTTAAGATGAGACATGACAAACAGAATAGGATAAATGTGTTGCTTGATATATCTGATGAGAATATGGGTACATCAAGTGGCTCTAACTATAAAATAAGCAAGAAAAATTACCACACACACTATTCAAGGGAAAAAAGAAGATGTGGTGCAATGATAGTGATAAGATTCATGGTGGCAGGATGAAGGAAATGAAAATATTTAGTGGCATCAAGGAAAGAAATAATCAGACCCCCATTGCATTTTTAAAGTTCGTATGCAGCAATGCCGAGAAATTTCTGGTATGGTTTTGTTTGTTGCTACTTTCCATTACAACTCTACTATCTTTTTCTTTCATATATTTGTGCAGGTGATACCACCAAATGTTGCACCCAGATTGGAGTATTTGACGAATCAACTTTTTATATCTTAAAGATTCAGAGGGGTGATTTTCAAAGGTCCTCGTATCGAAGGTGGCTGATTCCCTTGCTTTTCATCAGGGATGGGATATGTTTGTTTCAAACCATTTGATTAAATGCAGTGAATTTCTATTGTTTAAGTACATTGCTGAGAGTACATTTTCTGTGCAGGTTTTTAGTATAGACTCTTGTGAGAAAGACTCGACTTCAACCCTGAGAGCATAAATAAAGGTGAAAGAAATAAACAGGCATGGAGTAATATGCCACCTGATGATTTGGTCGTCACCGATGGTAGTTTAGAAAACAATGGCTACTATGTTTCTGGTGAATGTCCCAGGACCAAAGTGCCTCAAACATGTCATGTGACTTGCAATACAAAAAATGACCAAAGTATACTGGCGACAACAAGTAGTAAGCGCTCAGGTTGGGTACTGAATTCCACAGAAAAATAAAAAGTTGATGCCTCACCTTAGATGGGATGTGTGGAACTGTCGTTGTGTCTACGACTGGTCACCTTCAAAGCATTAATTCTGCAAAGATAACTATGAACCAGGTAAGTGCTTGGGAATAAGTGGCATTAGAAACTTCAGTTATATGAGAATGAAGTGAAACATAATCACCAAGTGAGACATGGAACCATCTACCAGCGAGATGTGGAATATCAAATAGCCATGTTTATACTTTATACCTCCTTTTTAGTAGTAAATTGACTGGTGGTTCAATCAGTAGCTTGTATAATTGGAAGCTCGGCCTCACACTTTCTGTACTCATAATGCAAACAAGGCTTTTGGCTTCAAACAATGTCCTAAACTGTTTGAGAGCGTAATCAAGCATGTTGATTGAGAGCTTAGTTTTGTAATTAGTAATTGCTTGAATTTGACAACTCTTTGAGTACTGGACTGAAACACAAACGAAGCAACTGGCAACCCAGCTCAAGGGTTATGTGTTACAGCCGAGTCTTCAAATGTATGGCTGACGAGTGATTCAGAAGGTCTGTATACTGCTAGAAGCAATGTTTCCAACCTATTAGTTTAAACCCAGTCACCTAGTCATGAAAATGGAAGGAGGGTGTATGGATCTGTTGCTACTGCGCATTTGACATTTGTATTGCAGAGTATCTATTGCATTCGATTACCAATGTAGACTGATTTAGCTATGTAATTAATGAAAAATGGAAGAAGCAATACCAGTGCCAGAGAGGTATACAAAATATACTTGTAGTGTAGCGGGGGCACAAACCATCCGAAGAAGACACAAACAGCTAGCGTACACGGATCTAGAGCTGGTCGATCATGGCGTCCATCCGCATTTTGTCCTCCTCGGGGAGACCGTCTAGGTCGCCGAGCATGCTCTTGTCCATAGCCGCCACCGTGGATCTAGCAACTAAATAACCGCCAGCCACAGCTTGGCCTCCCACCGTGGCGTCACACCTGAGCAGAACGAGGCCGCTACCCAGGCTACAGCGTAGGAGTATGAGCTCAGGAGGTGGTGGCCCCCGCAGCTGATTGTTGGTTCAAACTTATGAGGTCCGATGCAAGGATGCGGAGCGGATGGGATGGCTCGGGTCGGTAGTGGAAGAGGAGAAATTTGTGCATACAGCAGCAAGGAAGGCGGGGAGGCGGCCCAGTACTGCTCCTCCACGACGCGCTCTCGGTGGTCGCGCCAGTCGACCTCCGCGGTGGAGCGGCGCTCGCAGGCCGCCTCTGCCTTGGAGTCCACGCCCATCTTCTTTGGCATCTGGGTCCTGTCGTGCGGCGGCTGGTGGCGCGGCGTGGGGTTGATGTGACGGCCGAAGGAACTGCAATCTGGACTCCGCTTTGCGTTTCAGGGGAATGGAGGGAGGCGAGAGCAAGAGCCGGCGACGGCGCGGAGCTGAGGTGGAGGAGGGAGAGGATATCGCCGACGAGGACCGAGATGGTGGGGCGGCTCGTGAGGGGATGGGGGGTGGCGACGCGCGCGAAGCCGAGGTGGAGGAGGGAGAGGATCTCGCCGATGAGGACCGGGATGGGGCGGTGGTGGTGATGGGCTCGGGTGGTGATAGGGGAGCGGTTTCCACCTGCGCGATGGGAATGACAGAATCGAACCGGGAATGGGAATGAAAACACACACATGGGAATAGGAATGGCAAAACCAAGAATGGGGCAGCTTACCCCTTAGAGTCTTAATAGGTAGTATAGATTTATGACCTCCTATATAAAAAGAATTTTGGCTACGCTTCTGATCACTATCCTTCTTCGCCCACTACACGTCCAGCCGATGATGAAGCTCGTGCGTGCCGTCGCAACCCCCACTGAAATCAAACACCCATATACTACATATATAATATATTAAATATTACCTATGGTCTCCTTTTTTTTTGGCTATGCCTCTGATCACTGACCTTCGTCGACCACTGTGCGTCCAGCCGAGGATGGAGCTCGTGCCGCTGCAACCCCCACCACCATTGGGCACACTTCGGCACGTTCCCGCTGCCTTTTCATGTACTAGTGGCCTTCCAGAGCTTATTTGGTTAGATTGAGATTAGAGAGAAATTAGTTCGCTTTTCCTTAATCTACTTCTGGCTCCTTTAATCCTCTTAACCAAACAAGACATGGTCATCCGAATCAGCTTTTGGCAGCAAAATATTTCGTTTCTTAGCATGCTTCTACGAGAATCGTTTCTGTAAAAATTGTCTAAATCAACGTGAATGCAGAATTTGTTGAGTTGGATTACATCGCTTCCTAAACTCTAAACCATGCAGTCCCCTTTATCTTACTTCGCACGCAAGCATATGGTATCTAGATTTTCATGATGGGTAGATTAATTATCTAGTAATCTAGATTCTCAGAAAAGCTCTTCACGAAGAAAAAAAAAATTGTCCTAAACAGACATAAAAGGTTAAAGAGAAGGGTAATTTGGAGACATTTCTCCGACCTCTCTCCTAAAACCTTGGAGATAAATAAAATAATTGGTATGATGTGTTTCAGCAAATGGACATAACGGTACTAGGCATATTTCATTTTTGATGGTGTCTAATAGCTTACTACACGTTCGAATAGTATCCTTTGGCTAAAAAGTCGATACAAAAAATATGTATTAAATCACATACTTTTTAAAAAAATCAAGTTTGGTTGAACTCTTAGTACATAGATCTATGTAGTAGACATAGATATAATACGATATAGTTTAGTATAAAGTTTTTGCTATAGATTTAAATCTATATATTTCTATTGTTAAATTTGTAATTATAGTTCGTGTTCTTCAATTGTGATAAAGTTTTTATGATAAACTAGTGTTAATTTGTATATGGTGTGGAAAGACAAATTTGTCCAATAAATGTGTAACTAATAATTTATTGATTTATCTTGTTTCTATTGTTTAAAAGTTTAAAACTGGTTTAAAACATGTTAAATAGAAAATATGGATTCTCTCTTTAGCATGAATGTTCTTATGTCTTGTGAGTCAATGATATGATTATGCTGTTATAGAAAAAATTAAGTTATAGATTTATCAAACTATCACATGATTTATTGCTATTAAATTATAATTTGATATTGGTAAATAATATATTTATCAATAAAGTATGGATTCATTTGTTATCTATGTTTAGTTGACATTTACCAATCATAAAATGTCTCTAAAATAGATGTTTGAACCATCACTTGTTTATTTAGGGTTTATGCTCAACTAAGCTTATCTTTAATACATGCTTCACCTTATGTTTGCAACATATTCATCCTTCACAGTGGACAGTCATAAAGATAGATTAAGACTATTAGATTAGAACTCTCATCATAATTACGAGACGAGGGGGAGCTAGGTCTTGATACTTATTGGTGTTTGAGCTTCATCGATCTGCGTCTCATTCCTCAATAACTTTCTCTTTTTGATATTTTGTGTATCAACATCATTGGTCTAGTAAAATTTGGGTGCCACATAAAACAAATAATATGTAAAGATCTAATAAGCTACCATGTGAACATCATTGACCATAGACCGTGGGGTGTACCGAAAAAATACTAGCAGAACATATTGTGTGTTATATAGAAAAAAATCTATTAGTCCGGTATGCTTCTGAACATAATTTCTCTGTTCCAATTTATAATTCGTCTTATTTTTTTATAGTCCGAGGGACTCATCATCAGTACATCAGAAACATCTAATCTATTTGGAAGAGCCGCTGATAGTCGTTATAGGTATAAAATTATAAATATAGTCGCTTCATATAGATGTAGCCTTCAAAGCATATATGGTAGTCGCTAAGGCATATGTAGTATGAGCCTATTTAAAGAATTCTTAATACTTAGAAACTCTATAATGCGTACCTACTGCCTCCGTTCTAAAACAGTTGTTGTTCTGATATTTACGATGTGATTAGTAGAAAAATAATTTAAAGATCTATTTACCTAACGATATCGGGCTACTGTGTTCTTGCCTTTTCTAAGTGATTTTGCTCATATTTTAAAAAATTTGTGATTTTGCCCCCGATTTTCTCAAAGAAGTTGAAAGTTACCCCTACTCTGACAGAAAAGTGGAGGTAAAATCATAAAATAGGGGTAACTTTTAAGCTTCATCTAAGAAAAGTGGAGGACAAAATCATAAAGTTTGAAAAGTATGGACAAAATCACAATTAGAAATCAACTAGTGTATGACGCGTGCCCCGCGCGCGATATACGTAGAGAATAAAGTAGGTGTCATTTTCTGTTTTAACAAAATTTTTGAACGAATTGTTGTTAGATGCACTTGAAGATAGTTTTGATAAAAAGAATCATAGCTAACAGTAAAGATTATTTCGGAGTATATGAATTAAGGCATACATAGATGATCAAGAAAGAAGTAAGAAGACCTTACCACATATCAAGCTAAGAACAATGAAACATATTTTATAAACACTTAATGGTAAGAGACTTAAATAGATGCACATATTTTTTTCCCGAAAAACACAGGAGAACTGCGCCCCACTATATTAAAAGACGAAGAATACAAAGGGCTGAAAGACGCCCGGGGTACATGCACTTCTTACGGAGGCCAACAATAGAAGTACATGAAAATATCCATGAAGGATCCAACCACCCTAAATTATATGGCTTGGAGCAGCCAGAAAGGATAACCCTTGGCTCCTGCAGCTTGCCATTTCTCGCTTTCCTCATTAGCGGACTCCAGAATAAGAGTGAGGTTGGAAGAAACTCTACCGAACATCACTCTGTTTCTATGCTTCCAAACCACTCTGTTTCTATGCTTCCAAACCACCCAGGCTCCCAGGATAATAAGAGGGTCCAAGCCATCCTTTCAAGTGTCAGAAACAATAGTTGAAGATCTCTCCCACCATTGTAGAAAATTGGAAATCCTCATATTGAGGGGCTAAGATGTGCACACATTATCACAAACATAAAGATCCATAGTTCGCTTAAAACATTTCTAAACTTTTGGGAAAAGAAAAAATAATTGTAATTCTAACACTAATACATAAGTGAAGGGATATTTTTTTAATAGTGAAACACACATATTTTATGGCACGTTTTTAAAGTAAATAGAACAGCCAATGGAGTAAAATATTCATATGACGAGAGAAAGGGGAGAAAAAATGAAACCACTATGTACAGAACGAAACATAAATCTAGAATTAAGATTGAAATATGTACCTATCTTAAAGTGAGATTTTTTGTCAGAGTTAATAAGATGAGTAATAGGGCAGTAAATTCTTCCTACGACAGAGAGGTGACGGGAAACACTTACTACGACAGGAGGTGACGGGAAACAATAGTTTTCAATCGTTTCTGGTGGGAAAAAATACTAATGTAAGTGTCATACCTTTTCTTTTTTTAAAAATAAAACAAATGGTACAAATTTACCTGTTTTGTATATATAAAGAAAGAAATATAAATCTAGAAGATTGAAATACATACCTGTTTTCAAGCGATATATCTTTTTGTTAGTGTTAATAGAATGAGCATTAGAGTAGTAAACTATTCCTATGACAGAGAGGTGATATAAAACAGTAGTTTTCAATCGTCTGCACTGCAAAAATACTAAAGGAAGTGGCACACATTTGGGAAAATAAAGAAAACAATTAGTACAAAATTACCTATTTTATATGAGACCATAACTCTTCAAAGCTTAGCTGCAGTGTAGAAGATGCTTGAAGTACGACACAAATAGTTTTAAAGAAGTCAGCAACCAATAATTACTATTAAAATAAAAAACATCAGAAAATGTTACCTCTTGAGCATGATATCATTCTAATTTGGAAGTGAAAAGGTTTTAAAGATACCTGAATGTACCAATTCATTTTGTTAGTTGTATCATAGGAAGGAATCGAGGGTAAGATAAACCAGATTTCTTCTTTGCAAAACATTCGTCGAATGAGTAGAAAGCAGCGGCGGTGGCAATCTAATCACAAAGATGAACCTCTATTCACAATGCAGAACCCTGAAGAGTGGCAAAAACGGATTATGTAGATAACATGACTATCCGTGGGCAATAATAATTAAGAGGTTTTGGGAACAAACTCAAGAAAACAATTGACAGCGGTGACATGGTTAATGTGATTTTGCATTGGAGGGAGGCCCTGTCGCATCCTAACTGCATGTCAGCGCAAAGAATGCAAATAAGTGTGTCTGCAAGGAGCTTTTGGGATTTTTGCATTGGAGGGAGGCCATGTCCTGTCACATCCTAATTGCTGACAGGATGCAGACACAAACATAGCAATTAATGATTCGAAATATTTGTTTCATCATAAACAGTTACCACCAAATCTTGTTTGCCAGCTAGCTAGATCAAATGCTCCCCCCATGGTATCTGTTGAATAGGCAGCAAAATTATTCTCAAAATATGATAAACAATTAAAAATAAGTCAAATTTGCTCATCATGAACTTTAAACCGTGGAAGACACTTAAATCTTTTGATTTTCTAACATAAGTAGAACTATTGTGGTTTTGACCAAAATGACAGTTAAGATCATTTATGTATACACCATCTATAGAACAATGCCCCATCCATCAAATACTCGAGATTGAAACACAACAGAGTTCTTCCTACTATTGTTTATCCCTTACTAAAACTCACTCGCTACAACTGGAGAAAAGGGTGGAGAGAAGGAAGTAATTATTTGTTTGGATAACAAAAGGAAACAATTATTTGTGCAACATAAATAGGAAATAGAGAGACAAAAAATTGCACCCGTTCTTTGCCATCAAGTCTAGGATTAAATGTATCATTAGCTCCAACGAAGATGTTGCAACAGCTAGCATTATTCATATGGAAAACATGAGATTCATGATAAGCATATAGTAAAAACAGGCATCAGCTATATAGTCATATAGATATGTCAAAGAGTGAAGCAAAAAAGCATTTTCAGAGCAGAGTTAACAAAAAACACTTCAACATAGTATTAGTTGCAGTTGCAGCAACAAAAATGGTCTAATTTATATATTGGCTGATGTCATAAGACTGTGAGGCTGCATTATCTTGCTAGTGACCATTGCATTGGTATATACAGCCTAACTATAGTATGCAATTAATTAAGTATCTTGAGCATTGTTTGATATGCTAAATATACATCAACTGTATAGCTATATTTTGCTCCCGCTCTTTATAGTAGTAAGTAAATATAGAATTATTCTAGGCTGCTACATTCGTACCCTTAAAAGCTCACTCAATCACTGTGCAAATCAAGGAAATATCAAGAAGTACCTATCGTGCTTTGACATGAATTTTGTTCAAATTAACAGATAAAATCATGGTGGACATGCATTCTCGAAATGAAACAAGGTAGTCATTTGTCCTAGGCGTTAGCTCTTTCACCATAGAGTTACCTTTCAATAGCTGCTCCAGTTCATCCAGCATGTTTACAGGTTTTGTCCGCAGCTGTTATACAAAGGCTTAGAAATACAGAAGAGGTCACAAAAGGTACTCAATTTAATTACCTTGTATTACGGATCTTGGAAGCCCAAGTTCATCCACCGTCCTGGTTTGACAAGGGGCAAGTCAACATTAATTGAGATTATTGGAAGTATTCTAAAAGTTAGCATCTCGATTTTGCCAAAGCAAAAAAATATTCCACAGAGCTAAATTAAAGTCTAAATGAAAATCAATCAAGAGCAGTGCGAAGCGATCAGTACCAATGTGAGATCGCGAAGGAACAAGGCGGTGCCAGAGGCGAAGCAGCTCATCATGCGTGACAGCGGAGGTGGCATCGCGCCTTGGGCTGCTCCGCATGGATCATGCCTTCCTCGGCGTGAGCACCGACGGTAACCCGAGCCTGCGACACAAGTGCAGGTGCAACGCGACGATGAGGCTGTCGGAGCTGCTCACGGGCGATGGCGGCGTGGACGTCCCGCGGCAGACGCAAGCATGGCGGTCCAGAGCCTGACAGCAAGGGAAAAGTTACGCAATTAATGAAAGTAAGTGCCAAACAATGTATTCATGTTATGAGACATGGCTACTTGACTAATGTACAACTGCATACCCAACTTTGGCAGTGTTAAAAATGAAATGGATAGAAATACTGCAATACAATCACAAATTGAGCCTGACCTAGATCAAAAGGGTACTCAAAATGCATCTTGCATTGTCCACAGTCCATAATTAATCATTCAACAACATTATGGAGTGGTAGGTATTCATGTGTGCCACATAAAGGGACCTAAAAGTATAAAAAAGTTGTAGGAATCATTATTGTTTGAACTGCCAACAAAAGGAGGTGTGGACAAATGAGAGTTCAACTTTGTCCCTAATACTAAAAGCTCAACTTTGAACTAACCATTAGAAGCATTTCGACCACCAAGGCCACCACCATCACCAAGCACACTGAACATGTTCATCAAGGTGTTGAGGTTGACATTGCCTAGGATTCAAATTTTGCAGAAGTTATTAAATAAGCAAAGGGATATGTAAATCCACATAGAAAGGTACTCAATTGTCTAAAGGAGTTTAATTACATCAAGTTCTGGCCAAGACTTGGGACCCCAACAGAGTTGAACCAGCTAAATTAATCAGGAAAATGACACATGCTTCTTCATACTACAGTCACTTGGTCATAGAATATTACTATTCTTGTGTGCGAATTTTCAGTCAAGATAAATATTTAATGGCATTTGGAAGCAATGCTTAAACTGATCTTGTGGTTTGTCTAGACCAACTAAACAAACATAAATATTCTTAGTGCAAATATTTTTTTGGGTAAGTCCATTTCGAAACTACAGGTAGTAAATTCAGGGGATACTTGCGCAAGAGCCTGATTGTGTCCACTCCCTGGATCAAATAACAAAAAGAATTCAAAAAACAGTTGGTTGTGCAGGAAATCTTGTGCAGGAGCAACATAAAAAATGGAAGCGTTTGCATCATCAGAACACAAATCAGAAAAAACAGAAACCAGAGAATATAATGTAAAACCAAATGCTCAAGATTGTTTGAGCTTTATGACTGTAACTGCAGTTCAGGCACATTAAACATCAACTGGACCTACATTTTTTATGTGAAATCCAAACTCCGTCACATCTCTCAAACATGGCTAAAAAAGTCCAGATGGTAACTGTAGACGATTTATGCACACAAAGCATCTATTAAATCATATATCAAGTTAAATGGTACACTCCAACAGCAGTAGCAATAGCCTAGCATTTGAAAGGAGAAGAAAAAATAGATGGCTAAGTATGTATATCGACAAGCTAATCAAAGCTAGTCAACACACACGTTCCAACGCCCACAGCCCCACATTAATACATTATACATTGCTTGGAAGTGTTGCATACTCACTGCCAAAATTTTAAAATTTTCATTTGCTTCAATCACTATTGAAATGAAGATAAAAATTACATGACCTTGCCCATGCGGATGTTGACGTAGGGGTCGCCATCAAGCTTGTCGAGTGTGTTGGTGCGAAGTTTTACACTCGCCATTGAGGATGGTGAGGCCCGTGAGCAGGGAGGAGATCCATGCCAGACATTTAATAACCAATTTAAAATCAATAAGCTAATACCTATATTTGCATTTGTGGGGAAAGAACTTTATAAATTCTTTTGTTAGAGATAATACTAAGAATATCCAGTGAATCATGAAGGTTGGTGTTTAACCATGTATAAAATAAGGAAGAATTTTTTTTTAATCTTAAAAAAATGCAGAGTGACACATAAGTAAAAGATATAATTTCAGTACATAATATTGTAATGGGTGGCTTTGGATTCGAAAATTTTAGGATTTACATATAAAATGGATTCGAATATTTTAGGATTTACATATGAAAAGAATAGGCATCTCATAATTGCCAGATAGGTAACATGTAGTAAGGCAGTGATAGATCAATAACTGCCAGATAGTTATAAAAATATAATTTATGTTTAAGGAAAAAGTAGCAAAGACATACACCAAATGAGAAAATTTCTATGTACAACTACAGATATCAACGCAAGACCACGGCACTGCAGGCCTTAAAACTTCAAAATCTCGCTTCCATCTCCAAGCAGGGTCAAAAAGAGGTATAAAAACCATGTGTAGAATTATCTCCGTGAACATGTGTGATAGACATATTAAATGAAGTATCCTACTTTCCGAACTTGAAAATATTTTTTACCAGAGTCACGATATATCAGAATGTCAACTTCAGCAAGGCTTTAAATCAAATAATCCGACTGTGTATCGAATGGAACAACATTTTTTTACTTAAGCACGGAAAAGGAAAGTTGTACCTGCAGATAAGCGCAGTAAAGAGAAATCAGAACTGTATAAGTACCAATATACAACAATACCATGCCATATAATAATAGTAATAGTTCTAAACCAAAAATACTCAGATTACTCATATCATATAATAATATCTGCTCGAAATTAAAAGAAATATGGAATCACACCCACTTTACAACATATATTACAGTTATGGTGGGCGGAAAATAAACAAAGATTACTAAAAAAAATAATTGGGCACATAATCCAGTAACAGAGGCTAAGAAGGTCATGTCTAACAATAATAAAGTCTATGTCGTTATACTTCCAGACAAGCTAATCTAAGGCAGCACAAATATCTTACTGTCCTACCTTCTGAATAAACCAATTTGTGTACCAGCAAGCTTTGCAGGCTAAATAATCTGATCAATAGAACTCGCATCACAATGTAATGCAACGTCATAGCTCTATAATATAATTTGAATTAACCTAAGGAAATTTCCTAACTACATCTGCCAAAATCATGAGGGGTACGGAGCAAGACCAATATGGCTGAGGTCATCGCACGCTCCTTACATATTCGAATTAGATTTATTTAATATGGTAAATTGTATTTTATGCTCAAAATAATACGGTAAATAAAATTGAGGTAACACAATCAAATAGATCTCACAGATTAATATAATTTGTTAATATGAAGAAAAGGAACGTTGTGTGTTTAGAAATGTAAGTTGTATACGTGAGCAAAATGAAGCTACTACCAGCCATGGAAGCATGTGGTTGATTTTTTTTAAGGTAGTCCCACTCGGGAAAATAAAGTATAACTGATATCCAAAAACATCAAACCATGTTAGTACATTTTCTGAAAATTTATTGTACAAAAACATCAAACCAGCCATGGACGCATGTGAATGGTTTTTTTTGCTAGAATAAGCTTCAGAAAAGTGGAATAGATGATGTACCTGAGGCAGCACAATGTCATCCACACTGAGCACAACAGCAGCAGAGGAAAGTCAACTTCCTGCAAAAATAATAGCGCACATTCAGTGGCCATTGTATTGATGATCGGAGATAGTAACTGAACTGAGAAAAGCACAACAACATCAGTGTAGCGTTGGCCTGTTCAACCATGTCAAAGGCAGCACTTCGTATATGAAACAAAGTGCAGTAAAGAAGACTAGGAGAGGTTCGTAATCGATCATTCTAAATGAAAGATTGGCACTAACATTCTAAAAAGCTCGTTACTATCTACTACAACCATCAACTTATCAGGCAGTCAACCACATCCCACAGGAAATTAGCGACAAAACCCATTTTGTGACCTAAAAGACCCATCCATCCTTATCTGGCTCTGGTTACCGATTGTTATCAATTCTGCAAGGACAATAATTCAGTGGGAGGATATTCGCATCACGATCTCTGTCCCAATACACAGATTTGGGCTCAGTCATCCCAGAGAACAATGTCAAGGACTTATGACCCAATCAAGCAATCATACTAATATGCATCACCATTGGGTCAGGCAAGCCCATATTACAACGGTAAGAGTCACACAATCTATTAAGAACAGTCAAACAGTGCAAAGAAAATTGCCTCACATGTAACTCGACGACAATAGATATCCTCCTAGCTCCTGAATCATGCATCAAGAGCATTTCATTGTTTGGTGAAGCAGCAGCATCAAAGACCTAGAAAAAAATACATGAGGAGTTAAGGTTTCTATGCCTAACTGCCGAACAAACTCGATCAGATGGGGCGCATGATAAATAATTATGCCCTGGATTGGGACCTACCGATCCTCCTGCACTGGATCTGGCCTGTACGATTGAATCCTACCCACTAACCCACCCCCAACGTGGGGAGATGACACGAACAACACGCGAGGGTTCTTGTCATACCTGGTAGGGTGTTGGATGTGTGGGCTTGTTGCCGTCCGCCTCCTCGACGCCCCTGTCACACCCGGTTTTAAGGAACAAAGCTGGGCGCATCTCATACATGCGCCAAAAAAGACAACATATATAATAACAGAGTGTATAGAGATAAATGTCATAAAACATCAGAGTAATTATTACATAGCGGAAGACTTATTACAAAATAAAGGAATAAATATAAAACAAACTAAGGATCGTCGGCGCCAATGTCGACTGAGAAATGCCACCTAGATCAGATCATACTCCTCGCCTTGTGGCTCCTCCTGAACCACCTGTTCTTCTCCTGTGGGGGGGTGTGAGACAGCAAGAGTGAGCTCACATACGTTCATCGCTCAACAAGTTGTGGGGAATAATGTGGCATGAACTCACCAAAGGTGGGAGTTCATGAAGTGTAAGGCTAATCAATGAAGTAAAGGCTGAGGCTGAGCATTGCTTTTATAAGTTGGTCAAAATTTTATTAGCAATTACTAAGTGTAAGTAAATATCAAACCTTAATAATAATAAAGAAGAGTAATAGTAAAATAATCCCAAATGCGATGCAAATGTCAAATTAAATTTAAGTTCCATAATTAATCATGTGAGGGTCCGAGCCGCTCATGACCGTGAGCACAGCTAGTATACCAGTTTTACACTCTGCAGAGGTTGCGCATCTTTACCCACAAGTCATGTTACCCATCTGCCAAGGGATGGCCAATCCCATACACCTCTACCGAGGAGGCGAGGCAGGGTAACACTACGAGGCCTTTACAAAGTTCCACTAGCTTCAGAAATCCCGCTACAGTTTATAGGAAGCTCCAATGCAGGGTTCTTGCCTGACCGCCATCGCAGCAAAATCAACCAAGGACCTCCCTACACTGACCACTCCCCTACTGCCCTTGCCCCTTTCGGGTAAGGAAGACCTCCACTAGCTTTCCTAGTTAATCAGCCAAGGGCGTCCCATTATACCCTTGTGGTAGCACTGTTTTCCCGGGTGGTCGCTCCATGTTCCCATTAACATAATGATCTTAACATGAACAGTAATAATAAAAGAGAATAAAAGAGTAATTATGAATAAAGTATCTTCATACCCAAATCCACATAAAGCAATAGCAGGTACTACCCAAAGAAATATTTCAGTGGTAAACAAGGTATAAAGATAGCCAAAACTAGGGTAACCTATTGGGTCCCATCAAAATTATCCTATGCAGATCATTATAATTAATAAGAACATGGCTGGGAAAAAGTAAGTGATCAAGGGCACAACTTGCCTTCAATGAGCTCCTGCTCAGCTACTTCTACTTGCTGAACCTCAGATTCCACAGTGGTTTGCTCGTCTACTCGCATCAACACAATACATACATAGTATAGCATAAATTAACATCACATCAAACATATAAATAAAATATACAGTAAAAATCTACACATTAAAATAAGATCATTAGAACTGGAATCATTAAATTTGGAGTTATAGATTTTAAGTTATGAATTTCTTAAGATTTAAAGTGCTTGAAATAAGATTAAATGATAAATTAATTTTCTTACTGCTTTCAGGTCAAAACAGAGACACTAAATGGTAGAGAATATTGTTACAAAATTTTAGAAATTGGAATGGTTCAATTTGGACCAAAAATGGAATTTCTATGAATTTTACAAGTTTCTAGATTTGTTTTTGTATTAAAAATGAATTTCTAATATTATTTCTCTGTTTTTAAACGTCTCTGGACTAGGCCTCGACTTCCAGAAAAGCCAGGGGCTAGCTCGTAAGTTTTCCCGAGACTCAGAATAACCCAAAGGTGGATGGCGGGTTGTTATTCTAAAACTTCAGGGGCTCTTGTGCAATTTTGTTCCGCGAAGGGGTACGCGGCCATCTAAGCCATTGGATCCAAATTCAAGGGCTCGGATTAGATCATTCATTACCCGAACCGGTACCGGATGTGGACTGCTAGATTAAAATCCGACGGTCGATGCTAGCGCAAGACCCAAGCCCTCCGGATCTGCCCGATTTCAGATGGACGGGCCGGATTCAATATCGCGAAGGAATAAGCAATTTCTAATCCCAACCGTCTACCCTCAAATCTACGGCCAAGAGTTACACGCACGGAGGGGGGTATGCTTACTCTAATCCTGGCCGCACACTAAGGATCTAACGGCGTGGATCCGTCATCCACTGTTGACCAACCCCCGGCGGCGCTGCAACAGTCCCCCGGCGGAGCGCCCACCCCGCGGTGGCCATGGCCGGCGGAAGCCGCCAATGGCACTGGTGCCCCAAACCCAGATTCGGACAAGGCTACACGAAATAGAGACGAACACGAGTTTGGGGAAGGAGTCCTTACCGTGAATCACGCGGTGCGAGGCCCTATCCACGGTGAGCGCAGACCCGCGGTGGTGATGTATCACCGGCGAGCAATTCACAGAGACCCACTGGTTCACCGCCCCCGGAATCGCCCTGTCCAGGCCCCGCACGGCACAAAGCTTCCCCGGAATCTTTTCGCGAGTACTGAATGGCGGTGACGGCCGCAGACAACGTCGGCGGCGCCCTACACCTCCACTCCTCTCTGTGTGCTCTCGGCAACGGACTACGGCGTTAGGGCAGAGGCCGTCGACGCATGTGGTTGAGGAGAGGGTTAAGATGGTAGAGCTCTTATAGTCCAAGGAGCGGGGCGACCCAGTCTTTAACTACATATCCTCGGTTTCCTGGCGCGCGTCCGCCATTAGCGGCAAGGTGGGTGCGGTCGCGGCTGACGACCCGGTCCCACGGTTCAGGTGCACTGGGTGAGCGCGGATGAGGACGAAGACGTGCCGGATCCACGCGCTAGTGAGGGCAGGAGGAATCCAGGCGTCGATTGTTATGCGCCCACGCGGAATCAGCGGATTCGGTTGAGGTGAGCTCGGAGCAAGAGGATGGTAATGACAGCCGGACCCCACACGGCAGTGGCCCAAAGCGAGACCGTGCATGGACTGACCAGTGGCCCCAGGCTGCCAGTGCAACCGCGCAGAGGCGATGTCTACCGCGTGCGCAGAGGCTGAAAGCATGAGCCCACATGTCGGTGAGACGTCAGGGTGCGCGTATAAGGACCTTGGCACCTGGGCCCGTATGTCAGTGCGAAACCTCGAGTAGGCCGCGCATACGTGGGAAAATGAATGGGCCGTGCGGCTAGGGTTTTGGCCCAGTTACTGTTTCTCCCTTTTCTTTTATTTTCTGATTTCTTTTTCCTCTCTTAAACTTCAATTTGAATTCAAATGTTGTGGTGAATTTGTTCTCAAATTAAAAATACAAAATAAACATATTAGTATGGACAGATTATATTTATTTACTTATTTATTTTCTCTACTTTGTATAGTATTTTCTCTCTTGCTTTACATATATTATTCCCAATTTCCTTAAGTGCAACTTGATTTATTATGTGGTCACAAGATGCACAAAAAAAATGAAAACCAGCATGATACATATTTTAGTAGTATATATTTTTATTAATTGTTTTTAAGGATGGTGTTCACATGTGATGATGCGTGAAGGTCAAACTTGGTAGGGATGAAAGTGGTAATCCGAACTGTTAGAACAAATTTAATATTTTAAAATAGATATGTATAAAATTTGATGTTGAACTTTTCTTATGTTATCAAGCACATTAATACAAATATGAATAAAATATTATATAAGTTGTTTTATGTATTATTTGCTCCCTACAACACAAAAAGTTGAAAAAATTACCGAATTTGTTTCCGAATCCATACCGAAGTTTATATCTATTATTTGAGAAAATGTAGGATGAATTTAATGTTTACCTTTTATGAATCTTAACAAGCTGGATGTTAAAAACAAGAATACAAATTTGTATTGTATATTCTATATCTTATTTATTCGCAATCAAAGAAAAAACTGATTATCGAATAAATACCGTTTCCGACCGTTTTCATCCCTAAAACTTGCATATAGATGAAGTGAAATTGTGTCTCCTTTTATATTATCTCTAACAAATTACAAATTGGGTATTACAAATCCTACCCCCCTTAAAAAGAATCTCGTCCTCGAGATTTAAGAAGATCTAGGGAAAAGGTGGGGAAAATCTATGTGAAGCTCTTCTTCTCTTTCCCAAGTTGCTTCATCTTCACCGTGGTGGCTCCATTGCACTTTGCACATCTTTATAACCTTATTCCTCGTGACACGAGTCAGTGTATCCAGAATCTTGATGGGGTACTCAGCATAAGTCAGATCATCTTGAACACTAAGGTCTTCCATTGGTAACTGTTCTTCAGGTACCCTGAGACATTTCTTCAGCTGAGATACATGAAATACATCATGAACATCCGCAAGATGATCCGGTAACTCCAATTGATATGCAACCTCTCCCACTCGCTTTAAGATTAAGAAGGGTCCAATAACGCGAGGGGACAACTTTCCTTTGACTTTGAATCTTCTCATACCCCAGAGTGGTGACACCTTCAAATAGACATATTCTCCCTCTTTAAACTCAAGCAGTCTTCTCCGGGTATCAGCATAGCTTTTCTGCCTGGATTGTGCAGTTCTCAAATTCTCCCTTATTTGCTGAACTTGTTCTTCTGCTTCCTGTATAATCTCAGGTCCAAATAACTGTCTTTCACCCGTTTGATCCCAATACAATGGAGTCCTGCACTTTCTGCCATACAAAGCCTCAAACGGTGACATCTTCAAACTGGCCTGATAGCTATTATTATAAGAGAACTCCGCATACGGCAAACTCTTATCCCAACTTCCACCATGTTTAAGAGCACAAGCTCTTAACATATCCTCTAGCACTTGGTTGGTCCTCTCAGTCTGCCCATCGGTTTGGGGATGGTAAGCCGAACTAAAATTCAATCTCGTATCCAATGACTCGTGTAACTTCTTCCAATACCGAGAGGTAAACTGTGATCCTCGATCTGACACAATCTTCTTTGGCACACCATGTAGGCATACAATCCGTGCCATATACAACTCTGCCAACTTGGCTCCTGAGTATGTGGTCTTCACTGGAATAAAGTGGGCTACCTTAGTTAGCCTGTCCACAATCACCCATATAGAATCATACCCAGCAGACGTGCGGGGTAATCCAACAATGAAGTCCATGCCAATCTCTTCCCATTTCCACTCAGGTATCTTCAGTGGATGCAGTAGTTCGGCTGGCCTCTGGTGTTCAGCCTTAACTCTTTGGCATACATCGCACATAGCCACATGTGCAGCCACATCTCTCTTCAATCCATACCACCAATATTTCTGCTTCAAATCTTGATACATCTTAGTACTCCCAGGGTGGATAGAATAAACTGAGTCATGTGCTTCCTTCAATATAGTTTCCCGAAGACTATCAATATCGGGAACACAGATCCGATTCTTGAACCATATCGTGCCTTGCTCATCCTCTGTGAACTCTGGGCCTCTACCTTCTGTTATCAGATCCTTGATCTCCTGGATTTTAGCATCACCAATCTGACCTTTACGAATTTCTTGCTCCAAGGTAGGTTCCAATTCTATGGTAACTCCTTCCATATGTGTAACAATTCCCAGGTTGAGTCTCCCAAAATCTTTTGCTAATTCATCAGGTAGCTGGACAACGAAAGCGGAGTGAACATGCTCCTTCCGACTTAAGGCATCTGCAACCAAATTTGCCTTGCCTGGGTGGTAATGAATCTCCAAATCATAATCCTTAATGAGCTCCAACCAACGGCGTTGCCTAAGGTTGAGATCCTTCTGAGTGAATATATACTTCAAACTCTTATGATCCGTGTATACTTGACACTTGGTTCCCATAATGTAGTGTCTCCAAATCTTAAGTGCATGCACAACGGCAGCCAATTCCAAGTCATGAGTGGGGTAGTTTAACTCTTGTTTCCGCAACTGACGAGACGCGTAAGCAATCACGTGTCCTTCTTGCATGAGCACACATCCCAAGCCTTGGCCACATGCATCACAATAAATGTCAAGTCCCTTCTGTAGATCTGGCATAACCAATACTGGTGGCGACATCAATCTCTCCTTCAATTGATCAAAGCTTTCTTGGCATTTCTCATCCCACTTGAATTCTCTTCCTTTTTCCAAAAGCGCTGTCATAGGCTTAGCAATTTTAGAAAATCCTTCAATAAATCTCCGATAATATCCTGCAAGTTCTAAGAAACTTCGAATCTTCGTAACTGTAGTGGGTACGCTCCACTCCATTATCTCCTTGACTTTAGCAGGATCCACTGATATTCTGCCATTAGAAATGATATGTCCAAGGAATGGCACCTCACCAATCCAAAACTCGCACTTGCTAAACTTGGCATAGAGTTGGTTATCTCGTAGCTTCTGTAGCACCAATCTCAGATGTTCCTCATGATCATTATCACTCTTGGAATAACTAAAAATATCGTGATGAAAACCACGACGAATCTGTCCAGATCATGAACACCTTATTCTTCTGATCCATAAAATAGGCTGGTGCATTAGTTAATCCAAATGACATAACGGTGAACTCCTATAAACCACATCGGGTCGAGGAATCCGTCTTGGGAATATCCGATGGCCTAATCTTCATTTGATAATAACCCGATCGGAGATCAATCTTCGAGAATATCCTAGCACCTCTCCTCTGATCAAATAAATCCTCAACGCGGTGCAACGGATACTTGTTCTTCATGATATAACATCATTAAGGGACCTATACTCCACACACATCCTTTGCGATCCATCCTTCTTTTGTACAAACAGTACCGGTGCTCCCCAAGGTGAGGAACTCAAACGTAAGTAACCAGCCTCTTGTAATTTCGTTAACTGCTTCTTCAGTTCCTTCAACTCCTCTACGAACATCCTATATGGCCGTTTAGAAATAGGAGCGGTTCCCGGTAAGAGATCAATAACAAACTCAACTTCTCTATCAGGTGGCATCCCTGGTAACTCCTCTGGAAAGACATCCGGAAAATCTCTAACCACACGGATGTTGACACCAACAAACTTCCCATCTACTAAGAATGCCGCTAGTCTGAAGGTGGTAGTTACTGCAATTCCAACTTCAAATCTTTCTTCTTTGGAACTGGTGAGTTCTATGGTTTCTTTAGCACAGTGTATAAACTGCCTTTGCCTTTCTTAACCATGACATACCAAGGATCATGTCTATATTGTTCTCTTCTAACAGTATAGGGGTAGTCCATCTAGGTTAGAAATACAGGGTAAGAAAGAAAGGATGGTAGACAAGGAGAGTAATTACGAGGAATGTTACTGTGGTGGATTTATTAGCTAAGTAGATTAGTGTGTCACCTACTAAAGCTAATACATTATCTTATGGTGGTACATGCTAAGATGCCCAACTATAACGTTCCAATCAATCAAAGAAGCAAATCAGGCATTGATCATCAGAACAATCAACCAACATTTTTAATAGAGAAAATATTTTTTGTCTTTGGTCTCCTATCTCTTCAAAAGGTTATAAATGTAGGATTCCAAGGTGTGAAATCCATCTTGTCTCAGAGTAGAAAAGGTAAGAAAGATCAAAGTAGAACAGTAGAAGGTGAGACAGGATCAAGATAAGGTAAGTATAGAATGAATCAGAATAAGGTAAGTAGGTAAGGGTTTGTCCATTTCTATCTAGGTTTCGTCCTACAGTCAACATTTCCTCTGATACCACTTCTGTCACACCCGGTTTTAAGGAACAAAGCCGGGCGCATCTCATACATGCGCCAAAGAAGACAACATATATAATAACAGAGTGTATAGAGATAAATGTCATAAAACATCAGAGTAATTATTACATAGCGGAAGACTTATTACAAAATAAAGGAATAAATGTAAAACGAACTAAGGATCGTCGGCGCCAATGTCGACTGAGAAACGCCACCTAGATCAGATCATACTCCTCGCCTTGTGGCTCCTCCTGAACCACCTGTTCTTCTCCTGTGGGGGGGTGTGAGACAGCAAGAGTGAGCTCACATACGTTCATCGCTCAACAAGTTGTGGGGAATAATGTGGCATGAACTCACCAAAGGTGGGAGTTCATGAAGTGTAAGGCTAATCAATGAAGTAAAGGCTGAGACTGAGCATTGCTTTTATAAGTTGGTCAAAATTTTATTAGCAATTACTAAGTGTAAGTAAATACCAAACCTTAATAATAATAAAGAAGAGTAATAGTAAAATAATCCCAAATGCGATGCAAATGTCAAATTAAATTTAAGTTCCATAATTAATCATGTGAGGGTCCGAGCCGCTCATGACCGTGAGCACAGCTAATATACCAGTTTTACACTCTGCAGAGGTTGCGCATCTTTACCCACAAGTCATGTTACCCATCTGCCAAGGGATGGCCAATCTCATACACCTCTACCGAGGAGGCGAGGCAGGGTAACACTACGAGGCCTTTACAAAGTTCCACTAGCTTCAGAAATCCCGCTACAGTTTATAGGAAGCTCCAATGCAGGGTTCTTGCCTGACCGCCATCGCAGCAAAATCAACCAAGGACCTCCCTACACTGACCACTCCCCTACTGCCCTTGCCCCTTTCGGGTAAGGAAGACCTCCACTAGCTTTCCTAGTTAATCAGCCAAGGGCGTCCCATTATACCCTTATGGTAGCACTATTTTCCCGGGTGGTCGCTCCATGTTCCCATTAACATAATGATCTTAACATGAACAGTAATAATAAAAGAGAATAAAAGAGTAATTATGAATAAAGTATCTTCATACCCAAATCCACATAAAGCAATAGCAGGTACTACCCAAAGAAATATTTCAGTGGTAAACAAGGTATAAAGATAGCCAAAACTAGGGTAACCTATTGGGTCCCATCAAAATTATCCTATGCAGATCATTATAATTAATAAGAACATGGCTGGGAAAAAGTAAGTGATCAAGGGCACAACTTGCCTTCAATGAGCTCCTGCTCAGCTACTTCTACTTGCTGAACCTCAGATTCCACAGTGGTTTGCTCGTCTACTCGCATCAACACAATACATACATAGTATAGCATAAATTAACATCACATCAAACATATAAATAAAATATACAGTAAAAATCTACACATTAAAATAAGATCATTAGAACTGGAATCATTAAATTTGGAGTTATAGATTTTAAGTTATGAATTTCTTAAGATTTAAAGTGCTTGAAATAAGATTAAATGATAAATTAATTTTCTTACTGCTTTCATGTCAAAACAGAGACACTAAATGGTAGAGAATATTATTACAAAATTTTAGAAATATGAATGGTTCAATTTGGACCAAAAAGGGAATTTCTATGAATTTTACAAGTTTCTAGATTTGTTTTTGTATTAAAAATGAATTTCTAATATTATTTCTCTGTTTTTAAACGTCTCTGGACTAGGCCTCGAGTTCCAGAAAAGCCAGGGGCTAGCTCGTAAGTTTTCCCGAGACTCAGAATAACCCCAAGGTGGACGGCGGGTTGTTATTCTAAAACTTGAGGGGCTCTTGTGCAATTTTGTTCCGCGAAGGGGTACGCGGCCATCTAAGCCATTGGATCCAAATTCAAGGGCTCGGATTAGATCATTCATTACCCAAACCGGTACCGGATGTGGACTGCTAGATTAAAATCCGACGGTCGATGCTAGCGCAAGACCCAAGCCCTCCGGATCTGCCCGATTTCAGATGGACGGGCCGGATTCAATATCGCGAAGGAATAAGCAATTTCTAATCCCAACCGTCTACCCTCAAATCTACGGCCCAGAGTTACACGCGCGGAGGGGGGTGTGCTTACTCTAATCCTGGCCGCACACTAAGGATCTAACGGCGTGGATCCGTCATCCACTGTTGACCAACCCCCGGCGGCGCTGCAACAGTCCCCCGGCGGAGCGCCCACCCCGCGGTGGCCATGGCCGGCGGAAGCCGCCAATGGCACTGGTGCCCCAAACCCAGATTCGGACGAGGCTACACGAAATAGAGACGAACGCGAGTTGGGGGAAGGAGTCCTTACCGTGAATCACGCGGTGCGAGGCTCTATCCACGGTGAGCGCAGACCCGCGGTGGCGATGTATCACCGGCGAGCAATTCACAGAGACCCACTGGTTCACCGCCCCCGGAATCGCCCTGTCCAGGCCCCGCACGGCACAAAGCTTCCTCGGAATCTTTTCGCGAGTACTAAACGGCGGTGACGGCCGCAGACAACGTTGGCGGCGCCCTACACCTCCACTCCTCTCTCTGTGCTCTCGGCAACGGACTACGACGTTAGGGCAGAGGCCGTCAACGCATGTGGTTGAGGAGAGGGTTAAGATGGTAGAGCTCTTATAGTCCAAGGAGCGGGGCGACCCAGTCTTTAACTACATATCCTCGGTTTCCTGGCGCGCGTCCGCCATTAGCGGCAAGGTGGGTGCGGTCGCGGCTGACGACTCGGTCCCACGGTTCAGGTGCACTGGGTGAGCGCGGATGAGGACGAAGACGTGCCGGATCCACGCGCTAGTGAGGGCAGGAGGAATCCAGGCGTCGATTGTTATGCGCCCACGCGGAATCAGCGGATTCGGTTGAGGTGAGCTCGGAGCAAGAGGATGGTAATGACAGCCGGACCCCACACGGCAGTGGCCCAAAGCGAGACCGTGCATGGACTGACCAGTGGCCCCAGGCTGCCAGTGCAACCGCGCAGAGGCGATGTCTACCGCGTGCGCAGAGGCTGACAGCATGAGCCCACATGTCGGTGAGACGTCAGGGTGCGCGTATAAGCACCTTGGCACCTGGGCCCGTATGTCAGTGCGAAACCTCGAGTAGGCCGCGCATACGTGGGAAAATGAATGGGCCGTGCGGCTAGGGTTTTGGCCCAGTTACTGTTTCTCCCTTTTCTTTTATTTTCTGATTTCTTTTTCCTCTCTTAAACTTCAATTTGAATTCAAATGTTGTGGTGAATTTGTTCTCAAATTAAAAATACAAAATAAACATATTAGTATGGACAGATTATATTTATTTACTTATTTATTTTCTCTACTTTGTATAGTATTTTCTCTCTTGCTTTACATATATTATTCCCAATTTCCTTAAGTGCAACTTGATTTATTATGTGGTCACAAGATGCACAAAAAAAATGAAAACCAGCATGATACATATTTTAGTAGTATATATTTTTATTAATTGTTTTTAAGGATGGTGTTCACATGTGATGATGCGTGAAGGTCAAACTTGCATATAGATGCAGTGAAATTGTGTCTCCTTTTATATTATCTCTAACAAATTACAAATTGGGTATTACACCCCTCCCTCACCCTTGATGCCACGCCCCACGCCCCTCCCATGGTGGTACGAACGCGCCCCTCCCCACCAGCCCGTGTGCGTCACTAGCGGCTGCCTCGCGAGCTGCGACGCGAGGTGGTGGCGCGCAGCGATGTTGACGGAGGCGCCCGGGTCGGCCATCGTGGCGCTAGCCTCTAGAAGGCCCGAAGCAGGGATTCATGCCGGCGGCGAGCGCGAGGGGAAGCAGAAGGCGGACATGAGAAGCGGTACTTGCTTGTGAGCCCTAGGTCGTCAGAGTTGCCGGTGACATGATTGTGAGGCGCGGGGGGTCCTAGCGCGGGACGGTGCCCTAGCAGCGGCGTTTGAGGATGGATCTCCAGGCGTCGGGATGAGGCTAGGAAAGTTAGGCGGGGTGGTGAGGGGGACAGTGCTCCTGGCCAGGGACACGAGAGATGGAGGGCAGTGGCGTTTCTTGCTCGAAGCTTCAATCTTTGGGCGCCGGGGGTGACGCTAGGAATGTTAGGTGAGGGGACATGCTCCTGGCCCTGCTCGAAGCTTCTCGACGCGTCGTGTGGTGCGGAGGCCGTTTGGTGCGGGAGGTTTCGTGCTATGTGGAACCGTTCAATCGTGATCGGACGGCTCCAAAATAAGATGACGACGTGGATGGGCTCATAGCTTCCATTTTGAACCAGCTTTAATAGAATAGAAATATGGGGCAAGAACACAATTAGTGTTGGGAATTGGACAGGGCCGGGCCGGCATGAGATCATCGTGCTTCGTACCATACGGGTTCGGGCCAAGAAAACCCAAAAAATCTTTTGAGCCGTGCCGACCCTTCTGTGCGGGCCGTGCCATGGGGGCTGATGAACCGGAATTTGAGGCCGTGTCGTGCTCGTGCTGGCCAAAAAAGGCTGATCCATATTCTCAGCACTAAACACTATAGCCCTATCTATTTTATAGTAAATATTAATATTTTCTCAGTCTATTTTTTATTCAAGTTAAAAAATAGTTGATTTCCTAGACACTTGTGACTACTATCTCTACTACTTATTAAGACTGCAATAGTAGTCTGCCCATTCCGCGTTCTGCCTTTCCGATTCCCTCCTCCCCGCCACCATTCTATTATATATCATTCTCATTCCCACTCCCCGCAAAGCCCGTTCCCATTCACATTCCCCCGTACAGCCGACGCCTAGCTAAAATTTAAAAAATACACATGCCCCCAAGAGGATTTGAACCCACGACCTCTCAAGCAAATGCCAGCAATAGCTACCACTACACCACATGTGTGTTTATGTCTACATATATAACAGAAAACATATTTACTACATCTCTCGTCAAGCCCACCTGCTACCCTTGCACAATGCGTAGTATTAGATAAGTATCACTGAGATTTTTGAATTATATTTTTGGATGGAGGGAGTAGTATTTAAAGAAGAGCCTTGCATGAAATTTCTTTTGTTTGAATAATGTTTTCAACTTAAATTTCTTTTTTGCATGCGTGACATTTATTCTTTGTAATATTTTTTCCATGGATCTGACTTGTGAGTCATTTTTATAAACCAACGCCAAACATGAGTCCATGTTTCTTACTTGAAAACCCCAAACAAACACCATTAGCAGGAAGCACTCGCGTTGGAGTCGCTCATCGACGACAAGAAGAAACTTGGCGACTGCCAGTTCAACCTCTAGAAACAGTCCTACGTGGCCGCATGTGCCGCTATGTACGACAAGCTCCGGCACAGCCGCCGCTTGGACGCGGTGCAGAGCGGCTGCTCCACGCTGTCCATCGTCAAGCAGGGGACCTCATGGTCGTCGTCAACGTCGGCGACTCTCGGGTTGTTCTGGGCACTGCATTCGACGACGACGCCATCACGTCGTCCAGCTCATCGTCCACTTGAAGCCCAATCTGCCACGTAAGTCGCTACTGACTGGCCATGAATTCTTGTGCGCTGAGACGATTTCCGTTGCTGATGTTGTATGAGTGTCCTCGAACACGATGTATGTAGAGGAGTAGCGCATCCGGTGGTGCAACGGCCAGGGGTACTACCTTGCTGATGAGCCCGGGGTGCACTTCGTTTTACAGCCCAGCCAAGAGTCATCAGTACTCGGTATATCGCGCGCGTTCGACGACTACTATATCGAGGAATGTGGCGTCATCTTGGCGCAAGAGGTGACGCAGAGGAGGACCGACAACAATGACCTATTCGTCATCCTCGCCACCGTTGGGGTAGCTTTTGTGCCGGCTTGCCTTTAATTCTCTTTGCAAACACACACTTGCCTTTTTGTTTAAGCAAAAGCGTATGGTGGTACATGTCTGATGACTAACGATGTACGAGAGAATTTCTTCTGGTATGTGTGGAACGTGCTCTCCAATGATGAGATCATGCAAATCATGACATATATCGAAGTGTACATGATACTGATGGTTGCAATGTAGTGGTGAAACAGATAGATTATAAATAACAAAATTTATGTATGACTAGAATCACAAATTGATTATAAAACATTTTCTCATGGTATAACACACATTATATATATAAGTTATCGTAGTATACTAGTTGTCGGTGACCATAATTAGGGGTACCCTCAAGGCTCCTAATTCTCAGTTGGTAACCCCCATCAGCACAAAGCTGCAAAGGCCTGATGGGTGCGATTAAGTCAGGGATCGGTCCATTCGAGGGACTCGATCATGCCTCGCCTGAGCCTAGCCTCGGGCAAGGGCAGCCGACCCCGGAGGATCTCCGTCTCGCCCGAGGCCCCCCTCCAGCGACGAACATACTTCCGGCTCGCCCGAGGCCCTATCTTCGCCAAGAAGCAACCCTGACCGAATCGCCGCGCCGACCGACCAAATCGCAGGAGCATTTAATGCAAAGGTGGCCTGACACCTTTGTCCTGACGCGCACCCTTCAGTCGACAGAGCCGAAGTGACCGTAGTCACTTCGCCGCTCCACCGACCGACCTGACAGAAGGACAGCGCCGCCTGCGCCGCACCGACTGCAGTGCCACTTGACAGAGTGAGGCTGACAGGCAGTCAGGCCCGGCCTCAGGCACCATAGGAAGCTCCGCTCCGCCCGACCCAGGGCTCGGACTCGGGCTAAGCCCCTGAAGACGGCGAACTCCGCTCCGCCCGACCCAGGGCTCAGACTTGGGCTAAGCCCCTGAAGACGGCGAACTCTGCTCCGCCCGACCCAGGGCTCGGACTTGGGCTAAGCCCCGGAAGACGGCGAACTCCGCTCCGCCCGACCCAGGGCTCGGACTCGGGCTAAGCCCCGGAAGACGGCGAACTCCGCTCCGCCCGACCCAGGGCTCGGACTTGGGCTAAGCCCCGGAAGACGGCGAACTCCGCACCGCCCGACCCAGGGCTCAGACTTGGGCTCAGCCCCAGAAGACGACGAACTCCGCTTCGCCCGACCCCAGGGCTCGGACTCAGCCCTGGGCTCAGCCGACGGTCTCCGCCTCGCCCGACCCAGGGGCTCGGACTCGACCACGGCCACGGAAGACAGACTCGACCTCGACCTCGGAGGAGCCTCCACATCGCCCAACCTAGGGCGCGGACCGACCACGTCGACAAAAAGCGCCATCATTACCCTACCCCAAGCTGACTCAGGCTACGGAGAACAAGACCGGCGTCCCATCTGGCTCGCTCTGCCAGATAGGCAATGATGGCGCCCTGTACGCTCCCTGACGACGGCAGCTCTCCGCCCCCTTACGGAAGCAAGAGGACGTCAGCAAGGACTCGACAGCCCCGACAGCTGTCCTTCCGCCAGGCTCTAGCGCTCCTCCGACGGCCACGACATCACACGTACCGGGTGCCAAAACCTCTCCGGCTGCCACGATGGCATGTACTTAGGGCGCTAGCTCTCCTCCGCTAGACACGTAGCACTCTGCTACACCCCCCATTGTACACCTGGATCCTCTCCTTACGCCTATAAAAGGAAGGACCAGGGCCCTCTTACAGAGGGTTGGCCGCGCGGGGACGAGGATGGGACAGGCGCTCGCGTGAGGCCGCTCGCTCCCTCTCCCGCGTGGACGCTTGTAATCCCCTACTGCAAGCGCACCCGACCTGGGCGCGGGACGAACACGAAGGCCGCGGGATTTCCACCTCTCTCACGCCTGTCTCCGGCCACCTTTCTCCCCCCTTCGTGCTCGGCCTCGCGCCAACCCATCTGGGCTGGGGCACGCGGCGACATTTCACTCATCGGCCCAGGGACCCCCCGGTCTCGAAACGCCGACAGTTGGCGCGCCAGGTAGGGGCCTGCTGCGTGTTGACGAACAGCTTCCCGTCAAGCTCCAGATGGGCAGTCTCCAGCAACCTCTCCGGCCCGGGACGGTGCTCCGTTTCGGGAGTCTTGAGTTCATGTCCCTCGACGGCAGCTACGACATGATACTCCTTCCACCGCCGTGCGACGGTGACAATGGCGGCCGACAGCCCGCCCGCCAGCGGCGGAATCGACGACGTCTTCCTCGCGTGGTGGAAGAACAACATTCGAGCTCACCCTGTCCTCTCCCCCGCCGACGGAGGAGGAGGCGGGGCAACCAAGGCCAAGCACCCCAACGGGGGGCGCGTCGGGCATCGACCTCGCGTTTGAGACGAAGACGAGCGCCGTCTCCCCGCAACACGCTGATTCCGAGCAAACGGACGACACCAGCACGCTCGCGAGAGGCTTGCTGGACATCACCCTCGTACCTGAGACGACGGTGCAGTCAGTCCCCGACGTGACTTCATCACCGCCCGTCGATCAAGAGGTACCGACCGATTCCCATCTCACGCCTTTCGGATTCAGCTTCGACCCGCCAAGCGGCTTCGCTTCGGCGGACGCTCTCGTAGAGGCGAGTCCAAACCCTCTGGGGTATCGTATGCGGTCACCCTGGGACCGGCTGACGGACGTCTCGACCTACAGGCCCTCGGGGTCCGAGGAAGATGACGAGCCCGATGTCTGTTGGGATTTCTCCGGACTTGGTAACCCCAGTGCCATGCGGGACTTCATGACCGCATGCGACTACTGCCTTTCCGACTGTTCTGACGGTAGCCGCAGCCTCGGCGACGAGGACTGCGGCCCAAGTCGTGAATGTTTCCACGTCGATCTAGGGGGTCCCTCCGAAGGCAACCATCTCGGTATGCCGGAGAACGGTGATCTCCCTAGGCCTGCGCCTCACGTTGACATCCTACAGGAGCTAGCTGTGGTCCCCGTTCAGGCGGGGGGTCATGACCCACAGCTCGAGCAAATCCGTGGGGTGCAGGCCAGGCTTGACGAGGGAACAGGAGCACTTGAGCCGATCCGCCGGGACGTCGGGCAGGAATGGGCGGGCCAACCTCAGGCCGGAGAAATGCGTCATCTACCCCAGGGCTTCCAGCACCGCATCGCCGACGATGCCAGGATGGGGCCGCCACCCGCTTCCAGTGGGGTCGGCCAGAACCTGGCTACAACAGCAATGCTTCTCTGTGCGATGCCGGAGCCATCAACCACCGAGGGGCGACGAATCCATGGAGAGCTCAAGAATCTCCTGGAGGGCGCCGCGGTCCGACGGGCCGAGAGCTCCGCCTCCCGAAGGCAGGGGTACCCCTCGGAACATCGTGTCGCGACTTCCCGATTCATGCGGGAAGCCTCGGTCCACACCGGGCGCACGCGCAACACAGCGCCTGCGGCCCCGGGTCGCCTCGGCAACGAGCACCATCACCGCGACCGTCGGGCCCACCTCGACGAGAGGGTGCGCCGAGGCTACCACCCCAGGCGTGGAGGACGCTACGACAGCGGGGAGGATCGGAGTCCCTCGCCCGAACCACCCGGTCCGCAGGCCTTCAGTCGGGCCATACGACGGGCGCCGTTCCTGACCCGGTTCCAACCCCCGACTACTATCACAAAGTACTCGGGGGAGACGAGACCGGAGCTGTGGCTCGCGGACTACCGGCTGGCCTGCCAACTGGGTGGAACGGACGATGACAACCTCATCATCCGCAACCTCCCTCTGTTCCTCTCCGACACCGCTCGCGCCTGGTTGGAGCACCTGCCTCCGGGGCAGATCTCCAACTAGGACGACCTGGTCCAAGCATTCGCCGGCAATTTCCAGGGCACGTACGTGCGCCCTGGGAATTCCTGGGACCTCCGAAGCTGCCGACAGCAGCCGGGAGAGTCTCTCCGGGACTACATCTGGCGATTCTCAAAGCAGCGCACCGAGCTGCCCAACATCACCGACTCGGATGTCATCGGCGCGTTCCTCGCCGGCACCACCTGCCGCGACCTGGTGAGCAAGCTGGTTCGCAAGACCCCCACCAAGGCGAGCGAGCTGATGGACATCGCCACCAAGTTCGCCTCTGGCCAGGAGGCGGTCGAGGCTATCTTCCGGAAGGACAAGCAGCCCCAGGGCCGCCCACCGGAAGATGCCCCCGAGACGTCAACTCAGCGCGGCGCCAAGAAGAAGGGCAAGAAGAAGTCGCAAGCGAAACGCGACGCCTCCGACGCGGACCTTGTCGCCGCCGCCGAGTACAAGAACCCTCGGAAACCCCCCGGAGGTGCCAACCTCTTCGACAAGATGCTCAAGGAGCCGTGCCCCTATCACTAGGGGCCCATTAAGCACACCCTTGAGGAGTGCGCCATGCTTCGGCGCCACTTCCACAGGGTCGGGCCACCCGCGGAGGGTGGCAGGGCTAGCGACGACGACAAGAAGGAAGATCACCAGGCAGGAGAGTTCCCCGAGGTCCGCGACTGCTTCATGATCTACGGTGGGCAAGCGGCGAACGCCTCGGCTCGGCACCGCAAGAAAGAGCGTTAGGAGGTCTGTTCGGTGAAGGTGGCGGCGCCAGTCTACCTAGACTGGTCCGACAAGCCCATCACCTTCGACCAAGCCGACCACCCCCACCATGTGCCGAGCCCGGGGAAATACCCGCTCGTTGTCGACCCCGTCATCGGCGATGTCAGGCTCACCAAGGTCCTCATGGACAGAGGCAGCAGCCTCAACATCATCTACGCCGAGACCCTCGGGCTCCTGCGTGTCGATCTGTCCTCGGTCCGGGCAGGCGCTGCGCCTTTCCACGGGATCATCCCCGGGAAGCGCGTCCAGCCCCTCGGACAACTCGACCTTCCCGTCTGCTTCGGAACGCCCTCCAACTTCCGAAAGGAGACCCTTACGTTCGAGGTGGTCGGGTTCCGAGGAACCTACCACGCGGTACTGGGGAGGTCATGCTACGCGAAGTTCATGGTCGTCCCCAACTACACCTACCTCAAGCTCAAGATGCCGGGCCCCAACGGGGTCATCACCGTCGGCCCCACGTACAAACACGCGTTCGAATGCGACGTGGAGTGCGTGGAGTACGCCGAGGCCCTCGCCGAGTCCGAGGCCCTCATCGCCGACCTGGAGAGCCTCTCTAAGGAGGTGCCAGACGTGAAGCGTCACGCCGGCAACTTCGAGCCAGCGGAGACGGTTAAGTCCGTCCCCCTCGACCCCAGCAGCGACGCCTCCAAGCAAGTCCGGATCGGCTCCGAACTCGATCCCAAATAGGAAGCAGTGCTCGTCGACTTTCTCCGCGCGAACGCCGACGTCTTCGCGTGGAGTCCCTCGGACATGCCCGACATACCGAGGGATGTCGCCGAGCACTCGCTGGACATCCGAGCCGGAGCCCGACCCGTCAAGCAGCCTCTGCGCCGATTCGACGAAGAGAAGCGCAGAGCCATAGGCGAGGAGATCCACAAGCTAATGGCGGCAGGGTTCATCAAAGAGGTATTCCATCCCGAATGGCTTGCCAACCCTGTGCTTGTGAGAAAGAAAGGAGGGAAATGGCGGATGTGTGTAGACTACACTGGTCTAAACAAAGCATGTCCAAAGGTTCCCTACCCTCTGCCTCGCATCGATCAAATCGTGGATTCCACTGCTGGCTGCGAAACCCTGTCTTTCCTCGATGCCTACTCCGGGTATCACCAAATCAGGATGAAGGAGTCTGACCAGCTCGTGACTTCTTTCATCACGCCCTTTGGCATGTACTGCTATGTCACCATGTCGTTCGGCTTGAGGAATGCGGGCGTGACATACCAGCGGTGCATGAACCATGTGTTCGGCGAACACATTGGCCGGACGGTCGAGGCCTACGTCGATGACATCATAGTCAAGACGAGGAAAGCCTCCGACCTCCTTTCCGACCTTGAAGTGACATTCCGATGTCTCAAGGCGAAAGGCGTGAAGCTCAATCCCGAAAAGTGTGTCTTCGGGGTGCCCCGAGGCATGCTCTTGGGGTTCATCGTCTCCGAGCGGGGCATCGAAGCCAACCCGGAGAAGATCGCAGCCATCACCAGCATGGGGCCCATCAAAGACTTAAAAGGCGTACAGAGAGTCATGGGATGTCTCGCGGCTCTGAGCCGCTTCATCTCACGCCTCGGCAAAAGAGGTCTGCCTCTGTACCGCCTCTTAAGGAAGGCCGAGTGCTTCACTTAGACCCCTGAGGCCGAGGAAGCCCTCGGGAACCTAAAGGCGCTCCTCACGAATGCGCCTATCTTGGTGCCCCCAGCTGCCGGAGAAGCCCTCCTGATCTACGTCGCCGCAACCACTCAGGTGGTTAGCGCCGCGATTGTGGTCGAGAGGCAAGAAGAGGGGCATGCATTGCCTGTTCAGAGGCCAGTCTACTTCGTCAGCGAGGTACTGTCCGAGACCAAGATCCGCTACCCACAAGTTCAGAAGCTGTTATACGCAGTGATCCTGAGTCGGCGGAAGCTGCGACACTACTTCGAGTCTCATCCGGTAACTGTGGTGTCATCCTTCCCCCTGGGGGAGATCATCCAGTGCCGAGAGGCCTCAGGTAGAATCGCAAAGTGGGCGGTGGAAATCATGGGCGAAGCAATCTCGTTCGCCCCTCAGAAGGCCATCAAGTCCCAGGTCCTGGCGGACTTTGTGGCTCAATGGGTCGACACCCAGCTCCCAACAGCTCCGATTCAACCGGAGCTCTGAACCATGTTCTTCGACGGGTCGTTGATGAAGACAGGAGCCGGCGCAGGCCTACTCTTCATCTCGCCCCTCGGGAAGCACCTACGCTACGTGCTACGCCTCCATTTCCCGGCGTCCAACAATGTGGCTGAGTACGAGGCTCTGGTCAACGGGTTGCGGATCGCCATCGAGCTAGGGGTTCGACGCCTCGACGCTCGCGGTGACTCGCAGCTCGTCATCGACCAAGTCATGAAGAACTCCCACTGCCACGACCCGAAGATGGAGGCCTACTGCGATGAGGTTCGGCGCCTGGAAGACAAGTTCTACGGGCTCGAGCTCAACCACATCGCCTGGCGCTACAACGAGACTGCGGACGAGCTGGCTAAAATAGCCTCGGGGCGAACAACGGTTCCCCCGGACATCTTCTCCCGAGACCTGCATCAATCCTCCATCAAGATCGACGACACGCCCGAGCCCGAGGCACCCTCGGCCCAGCCCGAGGTACCCTAGGCTCAGTCCGAGGCATCTTTGGCACGACCCGAGGCACCCTCAGCCGGCCCGAGCCACCCTCGGTTTAGCCCGAGGCACCCTCGGCACCCGAGGGTGAGGCACTGCGCGTCGAGGAGGAGCGAAGCGGGGTCACGCATAATCAAAACTGGCAGACCCCGTACCTGCAATATCTCCACCGAGGAGAGCTACCCCTCGACCGAGCCGAGGCTCGGCGGTTGGCGCGACGCGCCAAGTCGTTCGTCTTGCTGGGAGATGGGAAGGAGCTCTACCACCGCAGCCCCTCGGGCATCCTCCAGCGATGCATCTCCATCACCGAAGGTCAGGAACTCCTACGAGAGATACACTCAGGGGCTTGCGGCCATCACGCAGCGCCTCGAGCCCTTGTCGGAAATGCTTTCCGGCAAGGATTCTACTGGCCGACGGCGGTGGCCGACGCCATTAGAATTGTCCGCACCTGCGAAGGGTGTCAGTTCTACGCAAGACAGACCCACCTGCCTGCTCAGGCTCTGCAGACCATACCCATCACCTGGCCTTTTGCTGTGTGGGGTCTGGACCTCGTCGGCCCCTTGCAGAAGGCACCCGGCGGCTACACGCACCTGTTGGTCGCCATCGACAAATTCTCCAAGTGGATCGAGGTCCGACCCCTAAACAGCATCAAGTCCGAGCAGGCGGTGGCGTTCTTCACCAACATCATCCATCGCTCTGGGGTCCCGAACTCCATCATCACCGACAACGGCACCCAGTTCACCGGCAGAAAGTTCCTGGACTTCTGCGAGGATCACCACATCCGGGTGGACTGGGTCGCCGTGGCTCACCCCATGTCGAATGGTCAAGTAGAGCGTGCCAACGGCATGATTCTACAAGGACTCAAGCCTCGGATCTACAACGACCTCAACAAGTTCGGCAACCGATGGATGAAGGAACTCCCCTCGGTGGTCTGGAGTCTGAGGACAACGCCGAGTCGAGCCACGGGCTTCACGCCGTTCTTTCTAGTCTATGGGGCCGAGGCCATCTTGCCCACAGACTTAGAATACGGTTCCCCGAGGACGAGGGCCTATGCCGACCAAAGCAACCAAGCTAGTCGAGAAGACTCGCTGGACCAGCTAGAGGAGGCTCGGGACATGGCCTTACTACACTCGGCGCGGTACCAGCAGTCCTTGCGACGCTGCCACGCCCGAGGGGTCCGGCCCTGAGACCTCCAGGTGGGCGACCTGGTGCTTCGGCTGCGACAGGACGCCCGAGGGCGGCACAAGCTCACGCCCCCCTGGGAGGGGCCATTCGTCATCGCCAAAGTTCTGAAGCCCGGAACGTACAAGCTGGCCAACAGTCAAGGCGAGGTCTATAGCAACGCTTGGAACATCCAACAGCTACGTCACTTCTACCCTTAAGATGTTTTCAAGTTGTTCATATACCTCGCTCCCACGCAAAGTTTAGTCATCAAGGAAGGGTCAGCCTTGCCTCGGCAAAGCCCGACCCTCCCTCGGGGGCTAAAAGGGGGGAACCCCCTCTGCGTCGAAATTTTCCTCGAAAAAAGATCTTTTCTGCCAGAATGTCTTTCGTGCTTTTCGACTACTTCGAAAGTGGATCCTGAAAACGTCGGAGTACACGTAAGCAGCCAAGGCTGACCGAGCCGAGGGACTCCTACGCCTCCGGGATACGGATACCTCACTCATCACCTTCTGCGATAAGTAACTCACGTTCGGATAAGTGATTCCACGGACCGAACAAGTCTTCACGTTCGAAAGCTCCTCTGCTGAAACGATTCTTCGAGCCTTCTCAACTGCGTCGGTGACAGAACCCTATGTACGGGTAAGAGTGCGCGTAAGCGGCAAGGCCAACCGAGCCGAGGGACTCATACGCCTCTGGGATACGGATACCTCACTCGTCACCTTCCGCGAGAAGCAACTCTCGCTCACACAGACAATTATGTTACCGACGAAAAAGTCCAGATACTCGAAACAAGAGGAAAAGAGACGCAGCTTTACAACACGGCGAGGGTGTGTTTGGGCCTCGGCGGCCACAGAAAACACACGCTACAAGATAATCTGATCCTGCAGGCGCGGATCTTGACGGTTGAAGGGAGCAGCAGCACCCTCGGCGTCGACAACACCCTCGGCGAGGTCCGACCTAGCCTCGGACGGCGACGCGGTCCGATGATCTCCACTCTGAAGGATGACGTCATCACCACGCCCGGGCCATCGCCGCCAGGGTCTTCTCCGAGAATCCGGCTCGAGCAGGCGGCTCGGCTGGTCACCCCGAGGCCTCGGCCAGCTGTCCCCCGAGGACATCAGCCCGACCCGAGGCCTCGGCAGATCAACTCCGGCGTCGGTCCCGCTAACGGACGACCCGGCCAGGCTCCGGCCGACCAAGTCCTCTTTTCGAGCCAACTCTGCCTCTGTCCGTGCTGACACCGCTACCCCTGGCCTCGGCTCATCGAAGAGCGGCCGAGGGGTTCCTTTAACTAAGCAAGAGAAGCCTCGGACAACAAGGCTGACCGAGCCGAGGGACTCCTACGCCTCCGGGATACGGATACCTCACTCGTCACCTTTACACGGGGCGACTCACGCTTGGTGAAGCGGTTCAGACAACCAACAGGCGAGTCTTAGTGCTCGAAAATGAGGAAAAAACATGGCTCCGTGCCCAAAATTACATACATGTTCAGGCCTCGACAGCCACAATGAACAAAATCACTGGCATTCAAAGTGCCATTACAAACGGAACTTCGGTTCCACCTCCGCGGGTACGAACAACCCCACTCGATGGGGTGGCCTGCGGAGCAACAGAAGACCGACGGGCGGCTCGTCGTCGCCCGCTCCGGCAGCAACAACAACGACCCCCGCTCCGGGTGGCCGAACTACAGCAGCGATGGCCTCAGGGCGGACGCTGCTGCAACCTTGCCCTCGCCTACGCCGATGCTCGAGGGGCGAGGACAAGTACAAAGAGTCGGAGGCCCGAAGCACAGATGGTGGCGGTGATCCCGTCGGCAACGGGGACTTCTCGAGCCGCCTCCACCTCGGCACCGACAACAGGGGCCGTCAGCCCTCCGGCAGATCCCCACTCAGATCCTCCCGGACGAGTGGGGCACCGACCTCCGCGTGGAGGCGCCGTACCGGTGCAAAGGCAGGACCGCCCCAGAACACGAACACTGCCCTAGCAGCGCGTGACATCTTGGGCGGTCCTCCCGTGCGCACGACGCGACAACCGCCTTCGCGGCAGGAGGGGGCACCGGGAGCCAAGCCGGCGAGTCCAACGTGCCGAGGCTGACGATGCCTGCAGTCGGCCAGCCCCGCGTTGTCGAAGTCCGCCCCTCTCGCAGGGCCAGTGAGCGCCCTCTCCCTCGAACGATGAAGGAGGGGCTGACCCACGAAACCGCGCGGGAGGTAGAGCTCTGGCTCAGCCCGGCCTCCACCCCAGCGAGGATGACGAACATCCTTGAAGCTGAGGGTGGGACCAAGATCGCAGCCCGGCTTGCTTCTCCCCACCCAGGAGCTGGTGGTCACCGTCTCGGGTGACCACCGGCGAGGGGATGCAGCCGGGCTGACTGATGAAAATCCTTGAAGCCGAACGATGGCTGAAAGGTACCAACTCCCACGGAGTTGCGTTCCCCCAACGACAAGGCGGAAGGACTGCAGGCATCCCTCATCCGGGGGCTCGGAAGGTGGAAAGACACGATGCATAAGGGAGCACGAAGACATGGTCACCTTTCAAGGGGGTCACCCTCATTTTAAAGGCGACTCTCCCTACTTGCGTCCCCAGCCATCGCGATCTGAGTCTTCTCCAACACGCTCCAAGGTCCTCCCCCTGCGGCGCGGGGGCTAGGTCCCACGCGTCATGCAAGCTGGCCCAGAGCAGAAGAAGCCAAACCGCCGCGCGCGGTGCATGCAACCGCCTAGCGGTTACAAGCGGCCCTCCACTTTTGCCCAGACCAACGGGCGAAAGGACGGGCAGCCATGCTGGCGGCATGCAAACCGCGCCAAGTGGGCGCACTTCTCCGACTTCCAACACGCCCAGCATGGAGGCCCAGGCCCACGCGTCATGCAACCGGCGCGCCGGATGCTGCGTGCGAGCAACTGCACCGCCGCCCGCGCCACTACCGCGCCTCCTCGACTGCGGAACCAATACCGCGACTCGAGGCGACCCTGCGTACGACCCAGCAGTGCCAGCCAGGCGCGACGGACAATGCGGCCAAAAACGGGCCGGCAGTGATGGCGGTGGCAGGCGGGCGGGAGTAGCGGTCACGTCGTCAGCCAAGCTTACGTCCCATCCTGGGGCAGTGAGAGAGCCCTCTCTCACGGCGTGAAGACGACGCGCCCGTGTTCCATTCCTCGAACGGCTCACGCACGCGCAACGGCCGCCCCGCGAACCGCACGCCCCGTCGCATTAACTCCGCGGCGGAAAAGGCGGCGCCTCTGGCAGGGGAAGCGAGCGACGCTTCGCCTTCGCTATAATGACCGCGTCAAAAAAGGTACGCCATGTCATTTGATTTCGTATCCTTTTCCTTTTCCTCTTTCTCTCTCTTACAACAGGGACCGGGAAAGGGGGATACCCCGAAAAGGATCCTTCTCCGTGAAGGAACCAGGCTCCGAGCCTCCCTACTGATCAGAGGTTCGAAGGCTGGCCCCTCGGAGGGGTTCAACAACCGCCTCAGAGCGCGTGGGCTCCACACCCACTACTAGTCAGAGGTTCGAAGGCCAGCCCCTCGAAGGGTTCAACTACCGCCTCAGGCTACTCGGGCTCCGCGCCCACTACTGATCAGGGGTTCGAAGGCTGGCCCTCGAAGGGTTCACAGCCGCCTCAGACGTAGAGCGAGGGATGACCATGGGTACGTTCGATACATAACCAAGGCTCGGGCTGCGCTCCCGAGGTACCCTAGGACATTTCCGAGACCAGCGGGAACGATCTTGTAACGGAATCCCATCAGAGGGAGGCATCGAGCCCTCAGACCCCATCGACAGGGGACCGGGTCCGGCAGATCACCCGCAGGTACTTTTGGGCGCGCCTCTGGGCCTCTAGCCGACCCCTAGCAAATGGGGCACGGACGTCCGCTCGGATTACACGCCAGCAGCTCACCGGAGACACCATGTTCGGCGCCCATCGAGGGCAACATGGCGCTTCCCCCCCTCCTCCTTGCGGAAAGGCGACACAGGGGCGTATGTAAAAAAGCCGAGTCTGTCCCTGATCGTCCTCTCGCCCTGTGCAGAGGCTCGGGGGCTGCTCTCGCAAACCCGGCTCTGGCCAAACCGTTGACAGCGTCAACATACCAGCCCGAGAATTTGGGACCCGACCGTGCACCCGGGCTATGGCCAGCTCGCATGAGGGAACGACCAGACCAGCCAAAGCATTGCGTGAGGCATTAAGACCTCGGAGGAGTCAAACCACTCCTTCGAGGCCTCGGGGGCTACACCCGGCGGGTGCGCTCGCGCGCACCCACCGGAACAAAACGCAACCGAGAAAGGTTGGTCCCCTTGCAAAAAAGTGCGACAAAAGCCTCCAAGCGAGTGTTAACACTCCCTTCGAGGCTCGGGGGCTACTGTCGGGGACCATAATTAGGGGTACCCTCAAGGCTCCTAATTCTCAGCTGGTAACCCCCATCAGCACAAAGCTGCAAAGGCCTGATGGGAGCGATTAAGTCAGGGATTGGTCCATTCGAGGGACTCGATCACGCCTCACCCGAGCCTAGCCTCAGGCAAGGGCAGCCGTCCCCGGAGGATCTCCGTCTCGCCCGAGGCCCCCCTGCAGCGACGAACATACTTCCGGCTCGCCCGAGGCCCTGTCTTCGCCAAGAAGCAACCCTGACCGAATCGCCGCGCCGACCGACCAAATCGCAGGAGCATTTAATGCAAAGGTGGCCTGACACCTTTGTCCTGACGCGCGCCCTTCAGTCGACAGAGCCGAAGTGACCGCAGTCACTTCGCCGCTCCACCGACCGACCTGACAGAAAGACAGCGCCGCCTGCGCCGCACCGACTGCAGTGCCACTTGACAGAGTGAGGCTGACAGGCAGTCAGGCCTGGCCTCAGGCACCATAGGAAGCTCCCGCTCCGCTCGACCCAGGGCTCGGACTCGGGCTAAGCCCCTGAAGACGGCGAACTCTGCTCCGCCCGACCCAGGGCTCGGACTTGGGCTAAGCCCCTGAAGACGGCGAACTCCGCTCCGCCCGACCCAAGGCTCGGACTTAGGCTAAGCCCCGGAAGACGGCGAACTCCGCTCCGCCCGACCCAGGGCTCGGACTCGGGCTAAGCCTCAGAAGACGGCGAACTCCGCTCCGCCCGATCCAGGGCTCGGACTTGGGCTAAGCCCCGGAAGACGGCGAACTCCGCACCGCCCGACCCAGGGCTCGGACTTGGGCTCAGCCACAGAAGACGACGAACTCCGCTTCGCCCAACCCCAGGGCTCGGACTCAGCCCTGGCCTCAGCCGACGGTCTCTGCCTCGCCCGACCCAGGGGCTCGGACTCGACCACGGCCACGGAAGACAGACTCGACCTCGACCTCGGAGGAGCCTCCACATCGCCCAACCTAGGGCGCGGACCGACCACGTCGACAGGAAGCGCCATCATTACCCTACCCCAAGCTGACTCAGGCTACGGAGAACAAGACCGGCGTCCCATCTGGCTCGCTCCGCCAGATAGGCAATGATGGCGCCCTGCACGCTCCCTGACGACGGCAGCTCTCCGCCCCCTTACGGAAGCAAGAGGACGTCAGCAAGGACTCGACAGCCCTGACAGCTATCCTTCCGCCAGGCTCCAGCGCTCCTCCGACGGCCACGACATCACACGAACCGGGTGCCAAAACCTCTCCGGCTGCCACGACGGCATGTACTTAGGGCACTAGCTCTCCTCCGCTAGACACGTAGTGTCGACGTTTCGAGACCGGGGGGTCTTTAAGCCGACGAGTGAATGTCGCCGCGTGCCCCAGCCCAGATGGGTCGAGCGCGAGGGCGAGCGCGAAGGGGGGAAGTGAGGTGGCCGGAGACAGGCATGAGAGAGGTGGAAATCACGCGGCCTTCGTGTTCGTCTCGCGCCAAGGTCGGGTGCGCTTGCAGTAGGGGGTTACAAGCGTCCACGCGGGAGAGGGAGCGAGCGGCTTCAAGCGAGCGCCTGTCTCGTCCTCGTCCCCGCGCGGCCAACCCTCTCTAAGAGGGCCCTGGTCCTTCCTTTTATAGGCGTAAGGAGAGGATCCAGGTGTACAATGGGGGGTGTAGCAGAGTGCTACGTGTCTAGCGGAGGAGAGCTAGCGCCCTAAGTACATGCCGTGGTGGCAGTCGGAGAGATTTTGGCACCCAGCTGGTGTGATGTCGTGGCCGTCGGAGGAGCGATGGAGCCTGGCGGAGGGACAGCTGTCGGAGCGGTTGGGTCCTTGCTGACGTCCTCTTGCTTCTGTAAGGGGGCTGAGAGCCGCCGTCGTCACAGAGTATGCGGGGCGCCATCATTGCCTATCTGGCGGAGCGAGCCAGATGGGACACCGGTCTTGTTTCCTGCGGTCCGAGTCAGCTCGGGGTAGGGCGATGATGGCGCCTCCTGTTGACATGGCTGGTCTGCGCCCTAGGTTGGGCGATGTGGAAGCTCCTCCGAAGCCGAGGTCGAGTCTGTCTTCCGTGGCCGAGGTCGAGTCCGAGCCCCTAGGTCGGGCGAGGCGGAGGCCATCGGCTGAGGCCAGGGCGGAGTCCGAGCCCTGGGGTCGGGCGAAGCGGAGTTCGTCATCTTCTGGGGCTGAGCCCGAGTCCGAGCCCTGGGTCGGGCGGAGCGGAGTTCGCCGTCTTCTGGGACTTAGCCCGAGTCCGAGCCCTGGGTCGCGCGGAGCGGAGTTCGCCGTCTTCCGGGACTTAGCCCGAGTCCGAGCCCTGGGTCGGGCGGAGCGGAGTTCGCCGTCTTCCGGGACTTAGCCCGAGTCCGAGCCCTGGGTCGGGCGGAGCGGAGTTCACCGTCTTCCGGGACTTAGCCCGAGTCCGAGCCCTGGGTCGGGCGGAGCGGAGCTTCCTATGATGCCTTCGGCAGGGCCTGACTGTCTGTCAGTTTCACTCTGTCAAGTGGCACCGCAGTCGGAGTGGCGCAGGCGGCGCTGTCCTTCTGTCAGGTCGGTCAGTGGAGCGGCGAAGTGACGGCGGTCACTTCGGCTCTGCCGGCTAGGGGGCGTGCGTCAGGATAAAGGTGTCAGGCCACCTTTGCATTAAATGCCCCTGCGATTCGGTCGGTTGGGGCGGCGATTTGGTCAGGGTTGCTTCTTAGCGAAGGCAGGGCCTCGGGCGAGCCGGAAATACGTTCGCCGTTGGAGGGGAGCCTCGGGCGAGACGGAAATCCTCCGGGGTCGGCTGCCCTTCTCCGAGGCTAGGCCCGGGCGAGGCGTGATCGAGTCGCTCGAATGGACTGATCCCTGACTTAATCGCACCCATCAGGCCTTTGCAGCTTTATGCTGATGGGGTTACCAGCTGAGAATTAGGAGCCTTGAGGGTACCCCTAATTAATGTCCCCGACAGTAGCCCCCGAGCCTCGAAGGGAGTGTTAGCACTCGCTTGGAGGCTTTCGTCACACTTTTTTGCAAGGGGACCAGCCTTTCTCGGTTGCATTTTGTTCCGGTGGGTGCGCGCGAGCGCACCCGCCGGGTGTAGCCCCCGAGGCCTCGGAGGAGTGGTTTTACTCCTTCGAGGTCTTAATGCCTTGCGTAATGCTTTGGCTGGTCTGGTTGTTCCCTCATGCGAGCTGGCCGTAGCCCGGGTGTACGGTCGGGTCCCAAGTTCTCGGGCTGGTATGTTGACGCTGTCAACGGTTCGGCCGGAGCTGGGTTTGCGAGAGCAGCCCCCGAGCCTCTGCACAGGGCAAGAGGGCGATCAGGGACAGACTCGGCTTTTTTACATACGCCCCTGTGTCGCCTTTCCGCAAGGAGGAGGGGGGAAAGCGCCATGTTGCCCTCGATGGGCGCCGAACATGGTGTCTCCGGTGAGCTGCAAGAGGGTAATCCGAGTGGACGTCCGTGCCCCGTTCGTTAGGGGTCGGCTAGGGGCCTAGAGGCACGCCCAAAAGTACCTGCGGGTGATCTGCCGGACCCGGTCCCCTGGCGACGGGGTCCGAGGTCTCGATGCCTCCCTCTGATGGGATTCCGTTACAAGATCGCTCCCGCTGGTCTCGGAAATGTCCTAGGGTACCTCGGGAGCGCAGCCCGAGCCTTGGTTATGTATCGAACGTACCCATGGTCATCCCTCGCTCGGCGTCTGAGGCGGCTGTGAACCCTTCGGGGGCCAGCCTTCGAACCCCTGATCAGTAATGGGCGCGGAGCCCGAGTAGCCTGAGGCGGCTGTGGAACCCTTCCGAGGGGCCGACCTTCGAACCTCTGACCAGTAGTGGGTGTAGGGCCCACGCGATCTGAGGCGGCTGTCGAACCCTTCCGGGGGGCCAGCCTTCGAACCTCTTATCAGTAGGGTGGCTCGGAGCCTAGTTCCTTCACAGGGAAGGATCCTTTTTGGGGTATCCCCATTTCCCGGTCCCTGTTGCAAGAGAGAGAAAGAGGAAAAAAGGAAAAGGATACGAAATCGAACGACGCGGCGTACCTTTTTTGGCGCGGTTATTACGGCGAAGGCGAAGCGTCGCCTGCTTCTCCTGCCAGAGGCGCCGCCTGTCCCGCAGCGGAGTTAATGCGACGGGGCGAGTGGTTGGCGGGGCGGCCGTTGCGCGTGCGCGAGCCGTTCGAGGAACGGAACACGGGCGTGTTGTCTTTACGCCGTGAGAGAGGGTTCTCTCGCTGCCCCCGGATGGGACGTGAGCTTGGCTGACGACGTGACCGCTGCTCCCGCCCGCCTGCCACCGCCATTACTGCCGGCCCATTTTTGGTCGCACTGACTGCCGCGCCAGGCTGGCACTGCTGGGTCGTGCACTAGGTCGCCTCGAGTCGCGGTATTGGTTCCACAATCGAGGAGGCGCGGTGGTGGCGCAAGTGGCGGTGCAGTTGCATGCACGAAGCATTCGGCGCGCCGGTTGCATGACACGTGGGCCTGGGCCTCCATGCTGGGCGTGTTGGGAGTCGGAGAAGCGCGCCCACTTGGCGTGGTTGCATCCCGCCTGCATGGCTGCCCGCCCCTTTCGCCCGTTGGTCTAGGCAAAAGTGGAGGGTCACTTGTAACCGCTGGGCGGTTGTGCGCACCGCGCACGGCGGTTTGGCTTCTTCTGCTCTGAGCCGGCTTGCATGACATGTGGGACCCAGCCCCCGCGCCGCAGGGGAGGGCCTTGGAGCGTGTTGGAGAAGACTCAGCCCGTGACGGCTGGGGACGCAAGTAGGGATAGTCGCTTTTAAAAGGAGGGTGACCCCCTTGGAAGGCGACCATGTCTTCGCGCTCCCTTATGCATCGTGTCTTTCCACCTTCCAAGCCCCCGGATGGGGGATACCCGCCGTCTTTCCGCCTCATCGTTGGAGGGACGCAACTCCGCGGGAGTTGGTACCTTTCAGCCATCGTTCGGCTTCAAGGATTTTCATCATGCAGCCTGGCTGCACCCCTCCGCCGGCGGTCACCCAAGATGGTGACCTCCAGCTTGATGGTGGGGGAAAGCGAGTCGGGCTGCAGCCTCTGCCCCTCCCTCAGCCTCAAGGATTTTCATCACCAGGGCTGGGGAGGGGAGTGTGCCGAGTTGGGGTCGGCCCCTGCGTGGGCGGTGGCCCGCTCCTTCACTCAGTGATCGGAGGGAAGGGCGGTCGTCGTCCGTGGCGCCGGCAGCTGCACCGTGCCTGGCTCTCGGACGCGAGTGGCTTCGGAGCCGCTCGCGGCGCCGACGTCTGCCACGGCAGCTGGAAGAGGTTCTTCCGCCGACGAGATAGCCAGGGCCGCCCACGGACCGACCTCCAACTCTACGGCCTTCTGCCCGTCCTTGCCTCACGAGTTTGGGCATGGGCGGGGGCCTCTTGCCAGCAGCATCCGCCCTGAGGTCAGTGCTGCCGCTGTTCGGCCCCCCGGAGCAGAAGTCGTCGTCGTCGCTGCTGCTGGAGCGGGCGACGGCGCGCCGTTCGTCGGTCTTCTGTTGCTCCGCAGGCCCTCCCCATCGAGTGGGGTTGTTCGTACCTGCGGAGGGGGAACCGGAGCTCCGTTTGTAATGGCACTTTGAATGCCAGTGTTTTTGTTCATTGTGGCCATCGAGGCCTGAACATGTATGTAATTTTGGCATGGAGCCGTGTTTTTTCCTCATTTTCGAGCACTAAGACTCGCCTGTTGGTTGTCTGAACCGCTTCACCAAGCGTGAGTCGCCCCGTGTCAAGGTGACGAGTGAGGTATCCGTATCCTGGAGGCGTAGGAGTCCCTCGGCTCGGTCGGCCTTGTTGTCCGAGGCTTCTCTAGCTTAGTTAAAGGGACCCCTTGGCCGCTCTTCGATGAGCCGAGGCCAGGGGCAGCGATATCAGCATGAACAGGGGCAGAGTTGGCTTGAAAAGGAAACCTGGTTGGCCGGAGCCCAGCCGGGTCGTCCGTTAGCGGGACCGACGCCGGAGTTGACCAGTCGAGGCCTCGGGTCGGGCTGGCGCCCTTGGAAGACGGTTGGCCGAGGCCCCGGGGTGACCGGCCGAGCCGCCTGCTCGGGCCGGATTCCCGGAGAAGACCCTGGTAGCGATTGCCCAGGTGTGGCGATGACGTCGTCCTTTAGAGCGGAGATCCTTGGACCGCGTCGCCGTCCGAGGCTAGGTCGGACCTCACCGAAGGTGTCGTCGATGCCGAGGGTGCTGCTGCCCCCTTCCAGCGTCAAGACCCGAGCCTGCAGGATCGGATTGTCTTGTAGCGTGTGTCTCCTGCGGCCACCGAGGCCAGAACACACCCTCGTTGTGTTGTAAAGTTGCGTCTCTTTTCCTCTTGTTTTGAGTATCTGGACTTTTTTGTCGGTAACAGGGATGTTTGTGCGAGCTAGAGTTGCTTCTCGCGAAGGTGATGAGTGAGGTATCCGTATCCCGGAGGCGTAGGAGTCCCTCTGCTCGGTCGGCCTTGCCGCTTACGCGCACTTTTACCCGTCCATGAGGCTCTGTCACCGACTCAGTCGAGAAGGCTCGAAGGATCGCTTCGGCAGAAGAACTTCCGAACGTGAAGACTTGTTCGGTCCGCGGAATCACTTATCCGAACGTGAGTTACTTATCGCAGAAGGTGATGAGTGAGGTATCCGTATCCCGGAGGCGTAGGAGTCCCTCGGCTCGGTCAGCCTTGGCTGCTTACGTGTACTCCGTCGTTTTCAGGATCCACTTTTCGAAGTAGTCAAAAAGCACGAAAGATATTCTGGCAGAAGAGATCTTTTTTCGAGGAAAATTTCAACGCAGAGGGGGTTCCCCCTTCTAGCCCCTGAGGGAGGGTCGGGCTTTGCCGAGGCGAGGCCGACCCTTCCTTGATGACTAAACTTTGCGTGGGTGCGAGGTATATGAACAACTTGAAAACATCTTAAGGGTAGAAGCGACGTAGCTGTTGGATGTTCCAAGCGTTGTCGTAGACCTCGCCTTGACTGTTGGTCAGCTTGTACGTTCCGGGCTTCAGAACCTTGGCGATGACGAACGGTCCCTCCCAGGGGGGCGTGAGCTTGTGCCTCCCTCGGGCGTCTTGTCGCAGCCGAAGCACCAGGTCGCCCACCTGGAGGTCTCGGGGCCGGACCCCTCGGGCGTGGTAGCGTCGCAGAGACTGCTGGTACCGCGCCGAGTGTAGTAAGGCCTTGTCCCGAGCCTCTTCCAGCTGGTCCAGCGAGTCTTCTCGGCTAGCTTGGTTGCTTTGATCGCTGTAGGCCCTCGTCCTCGGGGAGCCGTATTCCAGGTCTGTGGGCAAGACAGCCTCGGCCCCATAGACTAGGAAGAACGGCGTGAAACCAGTGGCTCGGCTCGGCGTTGTCCTCAGGCTCCAGACCACCGAGGGGAGTTCCTTCATCCATCGCTTGCCGAACTTGTTGAGGTCGTTGTAAATCCGAGGCTTGAGCCCTTGTAGAATCATGCCGTTGGCACGCTCTACTTGCCCATTTGACATGGGATGAGCCACGGCGGCCCAGTCCACCCGGATGTGGTGATCCTCGCAGAAGTCCAAGAACTTTCTGCCGGTGAACTGGGTGCCGTTGTCGGTGATGATGGAGTTTGGGACCCCGAAGCGATGGATGATGTTGGTGAAGAACGCCACCGCCTGCTCGGACCTGATGCTGTTCAGAGGTCGGACCTCGATCCACTTGAAGAATTTGTCGATGGCGACCAGCAGGTGCGTGTAGCCCCCGGGCGCCTTCTGCAAGGGGCCAACGAGGTCTAGACCCCACACAGCAAAGGGCCAGATGATGGGTATCGTCTATAGAGCCTGAGCGGGCAGGTGGGTCTGCTTCGCATAGAATTGACACCCTTCGCAGGTGTGGACAATTCTAGTGGCGTCGGCCAGTAGAAGCCTTGTCGGAAAGCATTCCCGACAAGGGCTCGAGGCGCTGCGTGATGGCCGCAAGCCCCCGAGTGTATCTCTCGCAGGAGTTCCTGACCCTCGGTGATGGAGATGCATCGCTGGAGGATGCCTGAGGGGCTGCGGTGGTAGAGCTCCTTCTCATCGCCCAGCAAGACGAACGACTTGGCGCGCCGCGCCACTCGCCGAGCCTCGGCTCGGTCGAGGGGTAGCTCTCCTTGGTGGAGATATTGCAGGTACGGGGTCTGCCAGTTTCGATCAGGCGTGGCCCCGCTTCGCTCCTCCTCGATGCGCAGTGCCTCACCCTCGGGGGCTGAGGGTACCTCGGGCTGAACCGAGGTCGCCTCGGGCCGAGCTGAGGATGCCTCGGGCCGGGCCGAGGGTACCTTGGACTGGGCCGAGGGCACCTCAGGCTCGGGCGTGTCGTCGAGCTTGACGGAAGGTTGGTGCAGATCCCGGGAGAAGACGTCCGGGGGAACAGTTGTTCGCCCCGAGGCTATTTTAGCCAGTTCATCCGCAGTCTCGTTGTAGCGCCGAGCGATGTGGTTGAGCTCGAGCCCGTAGAACTTGTCCTCCAAGCACCGAACCTCATCGCAGTAGGCCTCCATCTTCGGGTCGCGGCAGTGGGAGTTCTTCATGACTTGGTCGATGACGAGCTGCGAGTCACCGCGGGCGTCGAGGCGCCGGACCCCTAGCTCGATGGCGATCCGCAACCCGTTGACCAAAGCCTCGTACTCAGCCACATTGTTGGACACCGGGAAATGGAGGCGTAGCGCATAGCGTAGGTGTTTCCCGAGGGGCGAGATGAAGAGCAGGCCTGCGCCGGCCCCCGTCTTCATCAACGACCCATCGAAAAACATGGTCCAGAGCTCCGGTTGGATCGGAGCCATCGGTAATTGGGTGTCGACCCATTCGGCCACGAAGTCCGCCAAAACCTGGGACTTGATGACCTTCCGAGGGGCGAACGAGATTGTCTCGCCCATGATTTCCACCGCCCACTTTGCAATCCTACCCGAGGCCTCTCGGCACTGGATGATCTCCCCCAGGGGGAAGGATGACACCACAGTTACCGGATGAGACTCGAAGTAGTGTCGCAACTTCCGCCGTGTCAGGATCACCGCATACAGCAGCTTCTGAACTTGTGGGTAGCGGACCTTGGTTTCGGACAGTACCTCGCTGACGAAGTAAACTGGCCTCTGAACGGGCAATGCATGCCCCTCTTCTTGCCTCTCGACCACAATCGCGACGCTAACCACCTGAGTGGTCGCGGCGACGTAGACCAAGAGGGCTTCTCCGGCAACTGGAGGCACCAAGATAGGCGCCTTTGTGAGGAGCGCCTTCAAGTTCCTGAGAGCTTCCTCGGCCTCGGGGGTCCAAGTGAAGCACTCGGCTTTCCTTAAGAGGCGGTACAGAGGTAGACCTCTTTCGCCGAGACGTGAGATGAAACAGCTCAGAGCCGCGAGACATCCCATGACCCTCTGTACGCCTTTCAAGTCCTTGATGGGCCCCATGCTGGTGATGGTCGCGAGCTTCTCCAGGTTGGCTTCGATGCCCCGCTTGGAGACGATGAACCCCAAGAGCATGCCTCGGGGCACCCCGAAGACACACTTCTCGGGATTGAGCTTGACGCCTTTCGCCTTGAGGCATCAGAATGTCACTTCAAGGTCAGAAAGGAGGTCGGAAGCTTTCCTCGTCTTGACTACGATGTCGTCGACGTAGGCCTCGACCGTGCGACCGATGTGTTCGCCGAACACATGGTTCATGCACCGCTGGTACGTCGCGCCCGCATTCCTCAAGCCGAACGGCATGGTGACATAGCAGTACATGCCGAAGGGCGTGATGAAAGAAGTCGCGAGCTGGTCGGACTCTTTCATCCTGATTTGATGATACCCTGAGTAGGCATCGAGGAAAGACAGGGTTTCGCACCCAGTAGTGGAATCCACGATTTGATCGATGCGAGGCAGAGGGTAGGGAACCTTCGGACATGCTTTGTTGAGACCTGTGTAGTCTACACACATCCGCCATTTCCCTCCTTTCTTTCTCACAAGCACAGGGTTGGCAAGCCATTCGGGATGGAATACCTCTTTGATGAACCCTGCCACCATTAGCTTGTGGATCTCCTCGCCTATCGCTCTGCGCTTCTCCTCGTCGAATCGGTGCAGAGGCTGCTTGACGGGTCGGGCTCCGGCCCGAATATCCAGCGAGTGCTCGGCGACATCCCTCGGTATGCCGGGCATGTCCGAGGGACTCCACGCGAAGACGTCGGCGTTCGCGCGGAGGAAGTCGACGAGCACTGCTTCCTATTTGGGGTCGAGCCCGGAGCCGATCCGGATCTGCTTGGAGGCGTCGCCGCTGGGGTCGAGGGGGACGGCCTCAACTGTCTCCACTGGCTCGAAGTTGCTGGCATGACGTTTCACGTCTGACACCTCCTTAGAGAGGCTTTCCAGGTCGGCGATGAGGGCCTCGGACTCGGCGAGGGCCTCGACGTACTCCACGCACTCCACGTCGCATTCGAACGCGTGCTTGTACGTGGGGCCGACGGTGATGACCCCGTTGGGGCCCGGCATCTTGAGCTTCAGGTAGGTGTAGTTGGGGACGGCCATGAACTTCGCGTAGCATGGCCTTCCCAGTACCGCGTGGTAGGTTCCTCGGAACCCGACCACCTCGAACGTCAGGGTCTCCCTTCGGAAGTTGGACGCGCTTCCCGGGAATGACCCCATGGAAGGGCGCAGCGCCTGCTCGGACGGAGGACAGATCAACATGCAGGAGCCTGAGGGTCTCGGCGTAGATGATGTTGAGGCTGCTGCCTCCGTCCATAAGGACCTTGGTGAGCCTGACGTCACCGATGACGGGGTCGACGACGAGCGGGTATTTCCCCGGGCTCGGCACGTGGTCGGGGTGGTCGGCTTGGTCGAAGGTGATGGGCTTGTCGGACCAGTCTAGGTAGACTGGCGCCGCCACCTTCACCGCGCAGACCTCCCGGCGCTCTTGCTTGCGGTGCCGAGCCGAGGCATTCGCCGCTTGCCCACCGTAGATCATGAAGCAGTCGCGGACCTCGGGGAACTCTCCTGCTTGGTGATCTTCCTTTTTGTCATCGTCGCGGGCCCTGCCACCCTCCGCGGGTGGCCCGGCCTTGTGGAAGTGGCGCCGAAGCATGACGCACTCCTCAAGGGTGTGCTTGATGGGCCTCTGATGATAGGGGCACGACTCCTTGAGCATCTTGTCGAAGAGGTTGGCACCTCCGGGGGGTTTCCGAGGGTTCTTGTACTCGGCGGCGGCGACAAGGTCCGCGTCGGCAGCATCGCGTTTCGCTTGCGACTTCTTCTTGCCTTTCTTCTTGGCGCCGCGCTGAGTTGACGCCTCGGGAGCATCTTCCGATGGGCGGCCCTGGGGCTGCTTGTCTTTTCGGAAGATAGCCTCGACCGCCTCCTGGCCGGAGGCGAACTTGGTGGCGATGTCCATCAGCTCGCTCGCCCTGGTGGGGGTCTTGCGACCCAACTTGCTCACCAGGTCGCGGTAGGTGGTGCCGGCGAGGAACGCGCCGATGACATCCGAGTCGGTGATGTTGGGCAGCTCGGTGCGCTGCTTCGAGAATCGTCGGATGTAGTCCTGGAGGGACTCTCCCGGCTGCTGCTGGCAGCTTCGGAGGTCCCAAGAATTCCCGGGGCGCATGTACGTGCCCTGGAAATTGCCGGCGAAGGCTTGGACTAGGTCGTCCCAGTTGGAGATCTGCCCCGGAGGCAGGTGCTCCAACCAGGCGCGAGCGGTGTCGGAGAGGAACAGGGGGAGGTTGCGGATGATGAGGTTGTCATCGTCCGTTCCACCCAGTTGGCAGGCCAGACGGTAGTCCGCGAGCCACAGTTCCGGTCTCGTCTCCCCCGAGTACTTTGTGATAGTAGTCGGGGGTCGGAACCGGGTCGGGAACGGTGCCCGTCTGATGGCCCGGCTGAAGGCCTGCGGACCGGGTGGTTCGGGCGAGGGACTCCGATCCTCCCCGCTGTCGTAGCGTCCCCCACGCCTGGGGTGGTAGCCTCGGCGCACCCTCTCGTCGAGGTGGGCCCGACGGTCGCTGTGATGGTGCTCGTTGCCGAGGCGGCCCGGGGCCGCAGGCGCGGTGTTGCGCGTGCGCCCGGTGTAGACCGAGGCTTCCCGCATGAATCGGGAAGTCGCGGCATGAGGTTCCGAGGGGTATCCCTGCCTTCGGGAGGCAGAGCTCTCGGCCCGTCGGACCGCGGCGCCTTCCAGGAGATTCTTGAGCTCCCCCTGGATTCGCCGGCCCTTGGTGGTTGATGGCTCCGGCATCGCGCGGAGAAGCATCGCTGCTGCAGCCAGGTTCTGGCCGACCCCACTAGATGCGGGTGGCGGCCTGACCCTGACGTCGTCGGCGACGCGGTGCTGGAAACCCTGGGGTAGATGATGTATTTCTCCAGCCGGGGGTTGGCCCGCCCATGCCTGCCCGACGTCCCGGTGGATCGGCTCAAGCGCCCCTGCTCCCTCGTCGAGCCTGGCCTGCACCCCGTGGATTTGCTCGAGCTGTGGGTCATGGCCCCCCGCCTGAACGGGGACCACTGCTAGCTCCCGTGGGATGTCAACGCGGGCCACTGGCCTAGGGAGATCACCGTCCTCCGGCATGCCGAGATGATTGCCTTCGGAGGGACCCCCTAGATCGACGTGGAAACATTCGCGGCTTGGGCCGCAGTCCTCGTCGCCGAGGCTGCGGCTACCGTCGGAACAGTCGGAGAGGCAGTAGTCACATGCGGTCATGAAGTCCCGCATGGCACTGGGGTTGCCAAGTCCAGAGAAATCCCAACAGATGCTGGGCTTGTCGTCTTCCTTGGACCTAGAGGGCCCGTAGGTCGAGACGTCCGTCAGCCGGTCCCAAGGCGACCGCATGCGAAACCCCAGAGGGTTTGGACTCGCCTCTACGAGAGCGCCCGCCAAAGCAAGGTCGCTAGGCGGGTTGAGGCTGAATCCAAATGACGTGGGATAGGAATCGGTCGGTACCTCTTGGTCGACGAGCGGCGATAAAGTCACGTCGGGGACTGACTGCACCGTCGTCTCAGGTACGAGGGTGACGTCCAGCAAGCTCTCTGTGAGCGCGCTGGCGTCGTCCGCTTGCTCGGGATTGGCGTGTCGCGGGGAGAAGGCGCTCGTCTTTGTCTTAGGCGCGAAGTCGATACCCGGTGCACCCCTCGTTGGGGTGCCGGTGCTGTCGGCTCGCTCGACAGCCAACGAGGCGCTGCCTCCTGCTTGGCCTTGGTCGCCCCGCCTTCCCCTCCGTCGGCGGGGGAAAGGGCAGGATGAGCTCGAAGGTTGTTCTTCCACCACGCGGGGAAGACGTCGTCGATTCCGCCGCCGGCGGGCGGGCTGTCGGCCGCCATTGTCGTTGTCGCGCGGCGGTGGAAGGAGTATCATGTCGTAGCTGCCGTCGAGGGACATGAACTCAAGACTCCCGAAATGGAGCACCGTCCCGGGTTGGAGAGGTTGCTGGAGACTGCCCATCTGGAGCTTGACGGGAAGCTGTTCGTCAACACGCAGTAGGCCCCTACCTGGCGCGCCAAGTGTCGGCGTTTCGAGACCGGGGGGTCCCTAAGCCGACGAGTGAATGTCGCCGCGTGCCCCAGCCCAGATGGGTCGAGCGCGAGGGCGAGCGCGAAGGGGGGAAGTGAGGTGGCCGGAGACAGGCGTGAGAGAGGTGGAAATCCCGCGGCCTTCGTGTTCGTCTCGCGCCTAGGTCGGGTGCGCTTGCAGTAGGGGGTTACAAGCGTCCACGCGGGAGAGGGAGTGAGCGGCTTCAAGCGAGCGCCTGTCTCGTCCTCGTCCCCGCGCGGCCAACCCTCTCTAAGAGGGCCCTGGTCCTTCCTTTTATAGGCGTAAGGAGAGGATCCAGGTGTACAATGGGGGTGTAGCAGAGTGCTACGTGTCTAGCGGAGGAGAGCTAGCGCCCTAAGTACATGCCGTGGTGGCAGCCGGAGAGATTTTGGCACCCAGCTGGTGTGATGTCGTGGCCGTCGGAGGAGCGATGGAGCCTGGTGGAGGGACAGCTGTCGGAGCGGTTGGGTCCTTGCTGACGTCCTCTTGCTTTCGTAAGGGGGCTGAGAGCCGCCGTCGTCATAGAGTATGTGGGGCGCCATCATTGCCTATCTGGCGGAGCGAGCCAGATGGGACACCGGTCTTGTTTCCTGCGGCCCGAGTCAGCTCGGGGTAGGGCGATGATGGCGCCTCCTGTTGACGTGGCTGGTCTGCGCTCTAGGTTGGGCGATGTGGAAGCTCCTTCGAAGTCGAGGTCGAGTCTGTCTTCCGTGGCCGAGGTCGAGTCCGAGCCCCTGGGTCGGGCGAGGCGGAGGCCGTCGGCTGAGGCCAGGGCGGAGTCCGAGCCCTGGGGTCGGGCGAAGCGGAGTTCGTCGTCTTCTGGGGCTGAGCCCGAGTCCGAGCCCTGGGTCGGGCGGAGCGGAGTTCGCCGTCTTCCGGGACTTAGCCCGAGTCCGAGCCCTGGGTCGGGCGGAGCGGATTTCGCCGTCTTCCGGGACTTAGCCCGAGTCCGAGCCCTGGGTCGGGCGGAGCGGAGTTTGCCGTCTTCCGGGACTTAGCCCGAGTCCGAGCCCTGGGTTGGGCGGAGTGGAGTTCGCCGTCTTCCGGGACTTAGCCCGAGCCCGAGCCCTGGGTCGGGCGGAGCGGAGTTTGCCGTCTTCCGGGACTTAGCCCGAGTCCGAGCCCTGGGTTGGGCGGAGCGGAGTTCGCCGTCTTCCGGGACTTAGCCCGAGTCCGAGCCCTGGGTCGGGCGGAGCGGAGCTTCCTATGATGCCTTCGGCAGGGCCTGACTGCCTGTCAGTTTCACTCTGTCAAGTGGCACCGCAGTCGGAGTGGCGCAGGCGGCGCTGTCCTTCTGTCAGGTGGGTCAGTGGAGCGGCGAAGTGACGGCTGTCACTTCGGCTCTGCCGGCTGGGGGGCGTGCGTCAGGATAAAGGTGTCAGGACACCTTTGCATTAAATGCCCCTGCGATTCGGTCGGTTGGGGCGGCGATTTGGTCAGGGTTGCTTCTTAGCGAAGGCAGGGCATCGGGCGAGCCGGAAATACGTTCGCCGTTGGAGGGGAGCCTCGGGCGAGACGGAAATCCTCCGGGGTTGGCTGCCCTTGTCCGAGGCCAGGCCCGGGCGAGGCGTGATCGAGTCGCTCGAATGGACTGATTCCTGACTTAATCGCACCCATCAGGCCTTTGCAGCTTTATGCTGATGGGGGTTACCAGCTGAGAATTAGGAGCCTTGAGGGTACCCCTAATTATGGTCCCCGACACGTAGCACTCTGCTACACCCCCCATTGTACACCTGGATCCTCTCCTTACGCCTACAAAAGGAAGGACCAGGGCCCTCTTACAGAGGGTTGGCCGCGCGGGGACGAGGACGGGACAGGCGCTCGCGTGAGGCCGCTCGCTCCCTCTCCCGCGTGGACGCTTGTAATCCCCTACTGCAAGCGCACCCGACCTGGGCGCGGGACGAACACGAAGGCCGCGGGATTTCCACCTCTCTCACGTCTGTCTCCGGCCACCTTTCTCCCCCTTCGCGCTCGGCCTCGCGCCGATCCATCTGGACTGGGGCACGCGACGACATTTCACTCGTCGGCCCAGGGACCACCGGTCTTAAAACGCCGATACTAGTATTATATATTCCCGTTGCAACGCATGGGTATTCAGCTAGTTATTGATTAACGCGCGGAGCTGGGAAGAAAAAGGAAAGAAGAGAGGAAAGCACGCTGCTGAGCAGGCGTTGGACGAATCGGTGCGTGCACGGACGGGCCTCAACTCACCATATCTATCGTGCGGGCTAGCCGAACAGAAGAGAAGGGAACGAAGGCCCCACCACGCGCGCGGGCCAAGAGCCGAAAACCATGGAGGAGAGGACACGCGGGTGGCCAGGCCACGTGGGGCCTCGCCTCGTTCCAAACGTTTGGTTGGCCACCCTTGTCCGGCAGGCAGCAGCTGGACAACGTGCGGGAGGGAGGGAGGGAGGGAGGGAGGAGTCGGCCAAGGCCAAATCCAGAAGCCGCCCACGGTATTCGACTCCCGCGCCCCGCCCACAGAGGAAGGCGGCGGAAACCGGGGCCGTCGCTGTACGGTTTCCGCAAAACCGGGAGCCTAGCCTAGTCCCCGGCCTCCTCCAATCTCGCTTTGCGCTCTGGCTCCGATACTTTTGGTGGGCGGCGCGCCCACGGGCAGGAAGGAGAGGAGGTGGACCTGGACCGGATCCGGATGTGGATGTGGATGTGGATGCCACGCGCTTCGATTCTTCTCCCGCCCGCCGCCCGCCGCGCCAGACATTCAGCTTCCTGCTCCGTGGGCTCCGCCTGTTTTTTTTCCCCTTGTCTTTCTTACTCCTGCTACGTCATCCCCATGCAAGAGACTTGTGCTGATGAGGAGTCGATTGTCTCAGGCTCATCCCCATTTCAAGAGACTGTACTGTACTGTACTGGGTACGGAGGAGTCGATTGTTCCAGAGTGACTCGAGAATTGTTACTGACGATTGCCTACGGATCGCCGGAGCCCATCTTTGGGGTGTTTGGTCACACCCCGCTAAAATTTAGCCCCTATCCAAATCGAATGTTTAAACCTCCGTTCCGGGTATTAAATGTAGTCGGATTATAAAACTAATTTGTCAGCCGAAGATTAAAAGACGAGACGAATCTAGTCCAGTTGGTTAGGTCTATATTTCATACTCTTATGTAAAAGTTAAACGTTTGATGTGACCCGAGCTAAACTTTAGCAGGAGCAACCAAACACCCCCTTGATCTTGCTACATGAAGAAGTAAAAAGTATAGTACTTTACTACAAGCCCGGAAATAAAAACTCTCCTGCCGCCTGACAGTTTGGTCGCTAGAACTAGAATCCATGTGAACCTCGGACGCGGCTTCTTGTAAACTGGAGCCTGGACAGAGAGAGAAAGAGAACCGGCCCCCGGTAAGCACGCGGAGGGCCCACGATGACAATCCAAATCCCGTCCCGCGGCGCCGAATCCGCTTTAGTTTCCGAAACCACAGGCGCCCAAGCCAGCACACTGGCCACTGCTCGCTCCTCCAATCACTCTCCGCGCGGCGCTGCGCCAGTGCCTGCCTGTGCGCTTAGTGCCTTAGTATAAAAAACAGCCCCGCGTCTACCCCTCCGCCGCCGCTCCATCAGCACCGTTCTTTCAACCAACCACCTCGACTCGACCACCCACCACGTCCTCGCCTCCCAAGTTCCATTCCATCCAACCGAGAGCTCATCTCATCACCAGTCCGACGATCGGAGATGCGGATGAGCTGCAACGGCTGCCGCGTCCTGCGCAAGGGCTGCAGCGACGCCTGCACCATCCGCCCCTGCCTGCAGTGGATCAAGTCCCCCGAGGCGCAGGCCAACGCCACCGTCTTCCTCGCCAAGTTCTACGGCCGGGCGGGGCTGCTCAACCTGCTGGCCGCGCCGCCCGCCGACCACCTCCGCCCCGCCGCCTTCCGCTCCCTGCTCTACGAGGCGTGCGGCCGCATCGTCAACCCGGTCTACGGCTCCGTCGGCCTGCTCTGGTCGGGCCAGTGGCAGGCGTGCCAGGCCGCCGTCGAGGCCGTGCTCAAGGGCGACCCCATCGTGCAGGTGCAGGTCGACGCCGCGTCCGACGCCTCGCCGCCGCTCGGACCACGTCGCCACGACATCCGCCACGTCGCCAGGGACCCCGCCGCCGCGCCCGACGTCCTCCTCCGCAGCAGCAGCCGCAAGCGCGCCGCGTCGTCTTCCACCTCCTCCAAGCACAACCAGCCCGGGAGCAGTAAGCGCGCGTCGCTCGGCAAGAACAGGCAAAGGGCAGAACAAGAGCCGGTGCCCATGGTCGTTGAGCACGGCGAGGAGTCCGCCGGCAGCCACGACCACGACCACGACCAGCACCACCGCCTGCAGGGGTCGGAGGAGGACACCGACGTGGAGGCGGCTTCCCATGCCCACTCCCACGTGAGCCAAGCCGAGCCAGAGCCCGAGCCCGAGACCGAGCCGCAGAGCCACGCGCCGCCAGCCTGCAGCCAGCAGCAGGCTAACCAGGAGCATCAGGACGACGAAGACGAGGAGCTCGCGCTGGAGCTCACGCTCGGGCTGGAGCCGCTCGTCAGGCAGAGGCAGCGGCCCAAGTCTTCGCGCAGCGACTGCGATCACAGCGGACTGAGCGCGGCGTCGAGCCTCATGTGCTTGCGCCTGCAGCTGCCGGCCTGATCTCTCACCTGCTAGTTCCTCACAACAGTTCTCGACTTCTCTGGCCCTGCTGCCTGTGTCAAGATCAAGACTCACTCAGAGACAGACAACGAAGATAGTCATCCTAGGTTTCTGGCTAGTATCTTTGTAAAAACGTTGCTGGACTGAACTGCACTGCACAGCGTGGTCCTAGGATCCTTTTTGTGTCTTGCGCCATGTACCGTAGATGTGATGTGATTTGTTCAAAGTTTTTTTTTGTTTGGCTCCGGCTGTCACAAATTTTAATCCATACAACAACCAAAAAACACCGAGTTCCCTTAACATGCAGGGTGAACCAAATCATGCATTCAGGCACACGAAGAGAAGTTACCAAACTATGAACCTATTGTTGAATAATTAGACAAATTCCAAATTAAATTCCGAATATAAATCATGACCAAATCAGAAGAACTGAAATAAAAGCCAAATCAGATGATGCGTACTGATTAGACTTACTGATTGTTGGCGCGCGCCAGGATCAGCTGGGTCGACAATGTCAGAAGATCACGAGCAGTCGCGTGAAGACGCTTCCCAAAAACCTTATTCGCCCTCTCCCGGTGCAGGATCTAGAAGACGAAGGGTTCCGGAGACCTGCTCTCCTGATCGCAGATGCACCTCTGCGGTCGGGACGAAGGGAACTAAAAGGCGGCTCAGCTATGAAGAGAGGCGAAAGCGAACTGGGATCTGGGGATGATTTGGAGGTTGGCTGCCGGGCTCCTTTTATAGGGCCGAGTCCGTGACCCCCGTGCTTATCCACCCACGAAAATCTCGCAATCAGTTGAGATTTTGTAGCGATCGGTTAGGATAAGCGTAACAGCCAAGAAACCAAAAAATCAAACGGCAAAAGGTAGCCGCGCCCCCGCAAGGCGAGGGGCCGGATTTCGGCGGACCATTCACGCGCATGTCGTGCGCCCGCGCCCTTCGCCCCGCCCCGCCCCGCCCAGGCCAGGCGAGGCGAGGCGAGCGAGCGCGCGCGTGTGGCTCTCCACACTCTCTCCTCTCATCCATGACTTGGTGAGTGAGTGTGGCTTCCATATTTAAGTTAGTTCTACTCCACAAGAGCTAGCAATATGGTGCTATTGGTTCCACCTATCCCTTTGCCATCCACTTATATGGGCTTTTGAGATTTTCCTGGGATTTATTAGAAATTCTTAATTGGGCCAAGCCCATACATCCTAACAATCCCCCACCAGATCTCAAATGCCCATCTGCAGTTTTCGCCACTGTTCACTACTGTTTAATATACCAGTTTTTCAGCAGAGACTGTTAAGTTGAACTTCCGCCTAGAACTCCAAGTTACACCAACCCACAACTTGGACAATGGACTATGCCTTGAATTGCAAGTTTTGCGTGGATGGGTTTCACTTGAAGTCATGACCAGTACTTGGCTACCAGTAGTCCCCTTCTCGGGTGGAGCATATACGTCGTACTCCAAGGTCTCTTCATGAGTTTACTAGAGATCACCCAAATCTCATAGACTACGACGTTAGACAGTCTAACTCATATAGGTGTGTTCTTTCAAAGAATGTTCTGCAGGACAACATCTTCGCTAATACAAGCCAACAGAACACATTAAGGCACAAAGCCAACCTGCCTTACAGCATTTAAGAGTATTGCATCTTTACTTAGAGAGGGTCAAAGGTTACTCTCCTCAGTTCACCAATGGCTTGTTCTTCCCAGGACCTAATTCACGGGATCTCCGATCACATAGACTGGGTTTCCACCATGGCAACTTTATTCGGGTCTCATACCCATCTCTCTCGATGCGATTTCTATCACATTACGTGGTAGTCCCTTGGTAAAAGGATCTGCCAGATTTTTATCTGTTGAAATATAAGTCACACTTATAACTCCGGAGTTTCTCAACTTTTTGACAGACTTCAATCGTCTTTTGACATGTCTTGATGACTTTCCATTATCCTTAGAACTCGTCACTTTAGCAATCACTGTCTGATTGTCACAGTTCATAAGGATAGCTGGTATTGGTTTCTCAACCACCGGCAAGTCCATCAAGAGTTCACGCAACCATTCTGCCTCAACGGTTGCTGTGTCAAGTGCAGCTAGCTCGGCTTCCATGGTTGACCTCGTCAAAATGGTCTGCTTGCATGACCTCCATGATACCGCACCTCCACCAATAGTAAAGACATAACCACTGGTGGCATAAAGCTCGTCTGCATCAGATATCCAGTTCGAATCACTATATCCTTCAAGTACTGCATGCTGACCAGAATAGTGAATTCCATAACTCATTGTACCTTGCAGGTAGCGCATAACCCGCTCAAGTGCATGCCAATGATCAGTCCCGGGATTTGACATGAACCTACTCAATTTGCTCACAGCAAACGAGATATCGGGCCTTGTTGCACCAGCAAGATACATGAGTGAACCGACAATCTGAGAGTATCTCAATTGGTCTAAACCAATTCTCTTGTTCTTTCGCAGTGTCACACTGGGATCATAAGGTGTTGGAGAAGGTTTGCACTCAGAGAAGCCAAATCGCTTCAAAACCTTTTCAACATAGTGAGATTGCGAGAGAGTAATCCCACCATCTGCCTTAATCAGCTTGATGTTTAGAATCACATCAGCTTCTCCCAGATCTTTCATATCAAAACTCTTTGATAGAAGAGACTTGACTTCATTGATCACATCAATGTTTGTGCCAAATATCAATATATCATCAACATATAAGCACAATATAACTCCTTCGCCCCCACCACAGCGATAATATACACACCTGTCTGCCTCATTAATGGCAAATCCTGCAGACGTTAGAGTCGTGTCAAACTTCTCATGCCACTGCTTTGGTGCTTGCTTCAGACCATACAAAGATTTCAATAACTTGCACACCTTGCTTTCTTGACCCTTTACTACAAATCCATCAGGCTGTTCCATATAGATTTCCTCGTCCAGCTCTCCATTAAGAAAAGCTGTCTTTACATCCATCTGATGAACAAGGAGACCATACGAGGCAGCCAAAGAAAGTAGTACTCGAATAGTGGTCATTCTAGCAACAGGTGAGTAAGTATCAAAGAAGTCTTCTCCTTCTTTCTGAGTATAGCCTTTAGCCACAAGCCTAGCCTTGTACTTTTCAATTGTACCATCAGACTTGAGTTTCTTTTTAAACACCCACTTACAACCCACAGGTTTGCATCCATAGGGTCGATCAATAACTTCCCACGTACCATTTGAAAGAATGGAGTCCATCTCATTATGAACTGCTTCTTTCCAATCATCTGCATTTGGAGATGCAAATGCTTCTGCAATGGTGGTAGGAGTATCGTCCACAAGGTACACAATGAAATCATTACCAAAGGATTTTTCAACCCTTTGTCTCTTGCTCCTTTTAGGAGCATCATTGTCATCCTCCTCTAGGACAATTTCATGTGGCTGTTCAAAACTCTCAATAGGTGTATTATGTTCAGGAATTATCTCAGAAGAGTATCTAGAATTGCTATGAATGTCTTTCATTGGAAATATATGCTCAAAGAAAGTAGCATCACGTGATTCCATAATAGTATCAACATACACATCAGGAACTTCAGATTTAACTACTAAAAATCTATATGCTATGCTACACGAAGCATATCCAAGAAAGACACAATCCACTGTCCTTGGACCAAGCTTGCGCTTTTTATTAATTGGTACATTGACTTTCGCCATGCACCCCCAAGTGCGCAAGTATGAAAGTGATGGTTTTCTCCCAACCCACTTCTCATAAGGGGTTTTCTCTTCTTTGCCCATAGGAATTCTATTCAGAACATGACATGAAGTCAGGACTGCCTCCCCCCACCATGCCTTAGATAAACCACAAGTGTCTAACATGGCATTCACCAGGTCAGTCAACGTACGGTTTTTCCTTTCAGCAATCCCGTTTGACTCGGGTGAATAGGGAGGAGTCCTCTCATGAATAATGCCATGTTCTGCACAGAAATCATCAAAGACTTTGGGAAAGAACTCACCACCACGATCTGATCTAAGACGTTTGATCTTTCTCTCTAGTTGGTTTTCAACTTCAGCCTTATAGATTTTAAAGTAGTCTAAAGCCTCATCTTTAGTTTTTAGCAAGTATACATAGCAAAATCTAGACGCATCATCAATCAATGTCATGAAGTATCTCTTACCACCTTTTGTCAACACACCATTCATCTCACAAAGATCAGAATGTATGAGTTCTAGCGGTGCCAAGTGTCTCTCCTCAGCAGCCTTATGAGGCTTTCGAGGTTGCTTCGACTGCACACAACTATGGCACTTAGAACCTTTGACTATGGTGATATTCGGAATTAAACTCATGGTTGCAAGCCGAGACATAGAGCCAAAATTAATATGACACAAACGAGAATGCCAAATACTCGCAAGATCATCAACATTAGCACAAATATGGTTCACAGACTTATTATTGAAATCTAACAAAGAAAAGCGGAACAAGCCTCCGCAATCATAGCCTTTACCAATAAATTGTCCAGACTTGGACACAACTAATTTATTGGACTCCAAAACTACCTTGAACCCATCTCTACATAGAAGGGTTCCGCTAACGAGATTCTTGTGTATAGAAGGGACATGATGCACGTTCTTCAGCTGCACGATCTTTCCCGAAGTAAACTTCAGATCCACCGTGCCAGTGCCATGAACAGAAGCATGTGACCCATTCCCCATTAGCACGGAAGAATCCCGGGCGCCCTGATAAGAAGAGAACAAGTTGATGTCAGAACACACATGAACATTAGCACCAGTATCAAGCCACCAGCTAGGTGATTGAAATACTGAGAAGATGAAAGGTAAATTATCATACCCTTTGTCTTCCTCATTGCTAGCGACCACTGTGTTGACATTGCCCTTTTTGCCACGGCGATCCGCTCGATCGGGACAATCCTTGGCAAAATGACCCGCCTCGCCACATGCGAAACATGTCAATTCAGCCTTGTTCTTCTTCTTCTTGAAGTTGGTAGTTTTGTTGGGCTTGTTAGATTTTGGCTTTCCTTTGCCCTTGTTGTGGTTCTTCTGAACCATGTTGGCGCTAGAGTGGCCCTCGCCTCCTTTAGATCCCGTGTCCTTTGCCCGAGCTTTCTCCTCAACATCCAGAGACGCTATCAGATTTTCAACTGATATCTCCTGTCTCTTATGTTTCAGAGCTGTGGCGAAGTTCCTCCATGTAGAAGGCAACTTTGCAATAATGCACCCAGCCACAAATCGGTCAGGAAGGACTATCTTAAGGTGGTCGAGCTCCTTGGCTATACACTGTATTTCATGAGCTTGCTCTACAATAGAGCGATTATCAACCATCTTATAATCATGAAAGCTCTCCATGATATACAGGTCACTGCCAGCATCTGATGCACCATACTTAGTAGTAAGTGCATCCCACAACTCTTTCCCGTCCGTGTATTGCATATTCGCATCAACCAGACGATCAACAAGGGCGCTAAGAACGGCTCCCGTGAACATAGTATTGGCATGGTCGTACTCTTTCTCCTGTTCAGGAGTCAGTGGACCCTCAGGTCTGCCTTTACTAACATGGAAGACATTCATAGCAGTAAGCCAGAGCGTGGCCTTGACTTGCCATCTCTTAAAGTGCATACCATTAAACTTTTCTGGCTTCAGCGCGTCGGCAAAAGCAGCCATAGAAAAATTAGGAAATTGTCTACAATAAGGTTTTTGGATTGTTGAATAATTAGACAAATTCCAAATTAAATTCCGAATATAAATCATGACCAAATCAGAAGAACTGAAATAAAAGCCAAATCAGATGATGCGTACTGATTAGACTTACTGATTGTTGGCGCGCGCCAGGATCAGCTGGGTCGACAATGTCAGAAGATCACGAGCAGTCGCGTGAAGACGCTTCCCAAAAACCTTATTCGCCCTCTCCCGGTGCAGGATCTAGAAGACGAAGGGTTCCGGAGACCTGCTCTCCTGATCGCAGATGCACCTCTGCGGTCGGGACGAAGGGAACTAAAAGGCGGCTCAGCTATGAAGAGAGGCGAAAGCGAACTGGGATCTGGGGATGATTTGGAGGTTGGCTGCCGGGCTCCTTTTATAGGGCCGAGTCCGCGACCCCGTGCTTATCCACCCACGAAAATCTCGCAATCAGTTGAGATTTTGTAGCGATCGGTTAGGATAAGCGTAACAGCCAAGAAACCAAAAAATCAAACGGCAAAAGGTAGCCGCGCCCCCGCAAGGCGAGGGGCCGGATTTCGGCGGACCATTCACGCGCATGTCGTGCGCCCGCGCCCTTCGCCCAGGCCAGGCCAGGCGAGCGAGCGCGCGCGCACGTGTGGCTCTCCACACTCTCTCCTCTCATCCATGACTTGGTGAGTGAGTGTGGCTTCCATATTTAAGTTAGCTCTACTCCACAAGAGCTAGCAATATGGTGCTATTGGTTCCACCTATCCCTTTGCCATCCACTTATATGGGCTTTTGAGATTTTCCTGGGATTTATTAGAAATTCTTAATTGGGCCAAGCCCATACATCCTAACACCTATGTTATACCATGACATCTAAACACAAAGGAGAGTTTTTAAAGTAGAAGATATAGCTAAGAGACAATATCCATACAAATGGAGTGTCTCTATATTAATATATTTTCTCTAAAGACAGCTCAAAGAGACACGTAGTAGCTTAGCCCACTAGAGTTTTTTACACTTGGGCCCTTCACGAATAGACGGTCTTCTGATTTTTTTTTACTTACCTCCCTGGAGACTTTTTGAGAAATGTGTATTTTTTACATGCCCAAACTAGTAATGCTTAAGCAGTGACATGTGAATTTTTTTGCTATCATAAACCTCATTTTAAACGCTTCGATGTAATACTCGCTACAATTTGGGATTCGATAAAACAGTCTTTTGTACGACGTCCAACCTTTAGAATAGAATTATTAGCCAACTTAAATAAATCTCTTTTTTCTTTTATTTTGTCTGCCACGTCAACTGACCATTTTACCTTTAGGCCCTATTTGTTTCATTAGAATTGAATTCCATTTTAATAATTATAATTTAGATAAAAAGAATCAAATTTATATATTTAGATATGTAATATATTTATATATTATCCTAAATCATATAAGAGAGATAGTTATACTATATTTATGTTATAACGAAGCAAATAAACGAGTGTGTTATAAGTTATACATCGAAAAAATAACATGCACTACCAGACACAGCTCCTTTGCCGAGTGCCTAAGGCACTCGGCAAAACCTAGAAAACACTCTGCAAAGTGTTTGTCGAGTGTAACACTCGGCAAAGAACGCTCGGCGAACTGTACATCGGCAACGACCTCTTTGCCGAGTACTTTTTGTCGGACACTCGGCAAAGACTTTGCCGAGTGCCATTTGGTACTCGGCAAAGAAAAGTCGTCGTCACGGCGCCAAGTGACGGTGACGGATCCTTTGCCGAGTGTCTTCTTTGGCACTCGGCAAAGAGGCCAATTTTACCGAGTGCCTGCTATCATGGCGCTCGGCAAAGACTGCTCCAGTGGGCCCCACCGCCAGTCCCTTTGCCGAGAGCTCTCGTAGGCACTCGGCAAAGGAGGCTTCTTTGCCGAGTGTCTAGTGGACGGGCTCTCGGCAAAGAGTCCTCTAGTGGGCCCCTTTGCCAGTCCCTTTGTCGAGTGCGCTGGGCGGCACTCGGCAAAGGTAGCATCTTTGCCGAGTGCCTTGACCATAGCACTCGGCAAAGAAGGCTTTACCGGTTCCCAGGTGTCCTTCTTTGCCGAGTGCCATGGTCATAGCACTCGGCAAAGATACCCTTTGCCGAGTGTAACACTCGGCAAAGTGACCAGGAAGTCCCTTTTTATTTGTTTTTGTTGTTCCATCCAAACAAACAAAAGATATATATCATTCACATTACATTATATATCATTCGCATCACAGAATCAACACATTTATCATCAACACCATATATATCACAAATATCAGCACATAAATCAGGTTTCACAGCACATAAGTCTCACTAAGTATCTCACAAGACCAAGTATAACTAACATCACCAACACTCACAAATATAAGTCTGGATCATCACAAAATAGGTCATCAACGAGGTGGGCATCTGGACTGGTTCGACGAAGGGCTGGACGAAGCGTGAGGGTTGTTCGACGCCGCCGATTGACCCTGCACAGAGAAGAGATTGCATGTGTGAGAACATATGAATATATATCATGCAGTACTAAAATTTTGATACTCACAGGAGTAGTGAACTCAGCAGGGTCAGCAGCAGGGAACAACGGAGGTGGTGGAGCATGACCCTGTGCAGCGCCAAGGCTCTGCATGTACGCGAACATCTCCGCCATCCTCTTCTCCAGCTCCTCACGTTGCCTCCTCTCATCATCTAGCTGAGTCTGTAATATTTCGCCCTAATGTTACGATAATGCAAAGAGAAGATATATAATAATCAATGAACGATGAATAGATAAGGAATAACCTGGAGTTGCTGGATACGATGATGTGAGCTGTGCTGCCGAGGTCGTATGGCTGGGCTCGCGCTCGTGCTCCTTGCTCGCACCTGAGATAGAGTGGGAGTGGAGGACGAGTCGATTGCCCCGTCGGCAATCCAGTACCGTCCATGCCTCTTGCCTCCTCCGACCCTCATGAGGACATCTCCGTCGATGTCCTCAGATCGTAATCTGGCCCATGGACCTCCTTGGCCATGGTGGTGTACTCACTGAGGCGGCTGTGAACGGCGGGGTTGGTGTACGCCTCGGGCCCGTCATCCGGGTTATAGATGACGTCGGACGTCGCCTTCCCCTTGTGGGCCATAGCATATGCCGAGAAGATGGAGCAAGGTGCGCCACCATGTGCCGCCGACTGCGAGAAAACCAACGAGATGGTTAGAAATCATGTCTAATCGAAAGTTATATACCTAAATAAAAAAGAGCGCGTACCCATGCTTCCGCGTATTTGCCCAGGCTGCGGCTGCCTTGATGGTGGGAGGGACCTTGCATCATCAAACGCCGTTCCCGTGCCAGTGCCATGAACAGAAGCATGTGACCCATTCCCCATTAGCACGGAAGAATCCCGGGCGCCCTGATAAGAAGAGAACAAGTTGATGTCAGAACACACATGAACATTAGCACCAGTATCAAGCCACCAGCTAGGTGATTGAAATACTGAGAAGATGAAAGGTAAATTATCATACCCTTTGTCTTCCTCATTGCTAGCGACCACTGTGTTGACATTGCCCTTTTTGTCACGGCGATCCGCTCGATCGGGACAATCCTTGGCAAAATGACCCGCCTCGCCACATGCGAAACATGTCAATTCAGCCTTGTTCTTCTTCTTCTTGAAGTTGGTAGTTTTGTTGGGCTTGTTAGATTTTGGCTTTCCTTTGCCCTTGTTGTGGTTCTTCTGAACCATGTTGGCGCTAGAGTGGCCCTCGCCTCCTTTAGATCCCGTGTCCTTTGCCCGAGCTTTCTCCTCAACATCCAGAGACGCTATCAGATTTTCAACTGATATCTCCTGTCTCTTATGTTTCAGAGCTGTGGCGAAGTTCCTCCATGTAGAAGGCAACTTTGCAATAATGCACCCAGCCACAAATCGGTCAGGAAGGACTATCTTAAGGTGGTCGAGCTCCTTGGCTATACACTGTATTTCATGAGCTTGCTCTACAATAGAGCGATTATCAACCATCTTATAATCATGAAAGCTCTCCATGATATACAGGTCACTGCCAGCATCTGATGCACCATACTTAGTAGTAAGTGCATCCCACAACTCTTTCCCGTCCGTGTATTGCATATTCGCATCAACCAGACGATCAACAAGGGCGCTAAGAACGGCTCCCGTGAACATAGTATTGGCATGGTCGTACTCTTTCTCCTGTTCAGGAGTCAGTGGACCCTCAGGTCTGCCTTTACTAACATGGAAGACATTCATAGCAGTAAGCCAGAGCGTGGCCTTGACTTGCCATCTCTTAAAGTGCATACCATTAAACTTTTCTGGCTTCAGCGCGTCGGCAAAAGCAGCCATAGAAAAATTAGGAAATTGTCTACAATAAGGTTTTTGGATTGTTGAATAATTAGACAAATTCCAAATTAAATTCCGAATATAAATCATGACCAAATCAGAAGAACTGAAATAAAAGCCAAATCAGATGATGCGTACTGATTAGACTTACTGATTGTTGGCGCGCGCCAGGATCAGCTGGGTCGACAATGTCAGAAGATCACGAGCAGTCGCGTGAAGACGCTTCCCAAAAACCTTATTCGCCCTCTCCCGGTGCAGGATCTAGAAGACGAAGGGTTCCGGAGACCTGCTCTCCTGATCGCAGATGCACCTCTGCGGTCGGGACGAAGGGAACTAAAAGGCGGCTCAGCTATGAAGAGAGGCGAAAGCGAACTGGGATCTGGGGATGATTTGGAGGTTGGCTGCCGGGCTCCTTTTATAGGGCCGAGTCCGCGACCCCGTGCTTATCCACCCACGAAAATCTCGCAATCAGTTGAGATTTTGTAGCGATCGGTTAGGATAAGCGTAACAGCCAAGAAACCAAAAAATCAAACGGCAAAAGGTAGCCGCGCCCCCGCAAGGCGAGGGGCCGGATTTCGGCGGATCATTCACGCGCATGTCGTGCGCCCGCGCCCTTCGCCCAGGCCAGGCCAGGCGAGCGAGCGCGCGCGCACGTGTGGCTCTCCACACTCTCTCCTCTCATCCATGACTTGGTGAGTGAGTGTGGCTTCCATATTTAAGTTAGCTCTACTCCACAAGAGCTAGCAATATGGTGCTATTGGTTCCACCTATCCCTTTGCCATCCACTTATATGGGCTTTTGAGATTTTCCTGGGATTTATTAGAAATTCTTAATTGGGCCAAGCCCATACATCCTAACACCTATGTTATACCATGACATCTAAACACAAAGGAGAGTTTTTAAAGTAGAAGATATAGCTAAGAGACAATATCCATACAAATGGAGTGTCTCTATATTAATATATTTTCTCTAAAGACAGCTCAAAGAGACACGTAGTAGCTTAGCCCACTAGAGTTTTTTACACTTGGGCCCTTCACGAATAGACGGTCTTCTGATTTTTTTTTACTTACCTCCCTGGAGACTTTTTGAGAAATGTGTATTTTTTACATGCCCAAACTAGTAATGCTTAAGCAGTGATATGTGAATTTTTTTGCTATCATAAACCTCATTTTAAACGCTTCGATGTAATACTCGCTACAATTTGGGATTCGATAAAACAGTCTTTTGTACGACGTCCAACCTTTAGAATAGAATTATTAGCCAACTTAAATAAATCTCCTTTTTCTTTTATTTTGTCTGCCACGTCAACTGACCATTTTACCTTTAGGCCCTATTTGTTTCGTTAGAATTGAATTCCATTTTAATAATTATAATTTAGATAAAAAGAATCAAATTTATATATTTAGATATGTAATATATTTATATATTATCCTAAATCATATAAGAGAGATAGTTATACTATATTTATGTTATAACGAAGCAAATAAACGAGTGTGTTATAAGTTATACATCGAAAAAATAACATGCACTACCAGACACAGCTCCTTTGCCGAGTGCCTAAGGCACTCGGCAAAACCTAGAAAACACTCTGCAAAGTGTTTGTCGAGTGTAACACTCGGCAAAGAACGCTCGGCGAACTGTACATCGGCAACGGCCTCTTTGCCGAGTACTTTTTGTCGGACACTCGGCAAAGACTTTGCCGAGTGCCATTTGGTACTCGGCAAAGAAAAGTCGTCGTCACGGCGCCAAGTGACGGTGACGGATCCTTTGCCGAGTGTCTTCTTTGGCACTCGGCAAAGAGGCCAATTTTACCGAGTGCCTGCTATCATGGCGCTCGGCAAAGACTGCTCCAGTGGGCCCCACCGCCAGTCCCTTTGCCGAGAGCTCTCGTAGGCACTCGGCAAAGGAGGCTTCTTTGCCGAGTGTCTAGTGGACGGGCTCTCGGCAAAGAGTCCTCTAGTGGGCCCCTTTGCCAGTCCCTTTGTCGAGTGCGCTGGGCGGCACTCGGCAAAGGTAGCATCTTTGCCGAGTGCCTTGACCATAGCACTCGGCAAAGAAGGCTTTACCGGTTCCCAGGTGTCCTTCTTTGCCGAGTGCCATGGTCATAGCACTCGGCAAAGATACCCTTTGCCGAGTGTAACACTCGGCAAAGTGACCAGGAAGTCCCTTTTTATTTGTTTTTGTTGTTCCATCCAAACAAACAAAAGATATATATCATTCACATTACATTATATATCATTCGCATCACAGAATCAACACATTTATCATCAACACCATATATATCACAAATATCAGCACATAAATCAGGTTTCACAGCACATAAGTCTCACTAAGTATCTCACAAGACCAAGTATAACTAACATCACCAACACTCACAAATATAAGTCTGGATCATCACAAAATAGGTCATCAACGAGGTGGGCATCTGGACTGGTTCGACGAAGGGCTGGACGAAGCGTGAGGGTTGTTCGACGCCGCCGATTGACCCTGCACAGAGAAGAGATTGCATGTGTGAGAACATATGAATATATATCATGCAGTACTAAAATTTTGATACTCACAGGAGTAGTGAACTCAGCAGGGTCAGCAGCAGGGAACAACGGAGGTGGTGGAGCATGACCCTGTGCAGCGCCAAGGCTCTGCATGTACGCGAACATCTCCGCCATCCTCTTCTCCAGCTCCTCACGTTGCCTCCTCTCATCATCTAGCTGAGTCTGTAATATTTCGCCCTAATGTTACGATAATGCAAAGAGAAGATATATAATAATCAATGAACGATGAATAGATAAGGAATAACCTGGAGTTGCTGGATACGATGATGTGAGCTGTGCTGCCGAGGTCGTATGGCTGGGCTCGCGCTCGTGCTCCTTGCTCGCACCTGAGATAGAGTGGGAGTGGAGGACGAGTCGATTGCCCCGTCGGCAATCCAGTACCGTCCATGCCTCTTGCCTCCTCCGACCCTCATGAGGACATCTCCGTCGATGTCCTCGGATCGTAATCTGGCCCATGGACCTCCTTGGCCATGGTGGTGTACTCACTGAGGCGGCTGTGAACGGCGGGGTTGGTGTACGCCTCGGGCCCGTCATCCGGGTTATAGGTGACGTCGGACGTCGCCTTCCCCTTGTGGGCCATAGCATATGCCGAGAAGATGGAGCAAGGTGCGCCACCATGTGCCGCCGACTGCGAGAAAACCAACGAGATGGTTAGAAATCATGTCTAATCGAAAGTTATATACCTAAATAAAAAAGAGCGCGTACCCATGCTTCCGCGTATTTGCCCAGGCTGCGGCTGCCTTGATGGTGGGAGGGACCTTGCATCATCAAACGCCGTTCCCGGCTAGCGTTGTGCGCCTCGTCCCACTCAGCCGAGCACCACCTCTGCACCATCTGCTCCCAGCACTCAGGATGCGCGGCGCACCAATAAGGAATCATCTAAAAAAATACAAGTACACGGCATATCAGAAGATAAAATTAAGCATATTTAGTACCAATAATAAAGTTTTGTATTTACCTGCAAGTACTGGTCCGGAGTCAACGACATGGTTCGGGCGTCCTTCTTGCTCACCTTCTCCCCAAGGACGGAGCCGTGGTAAGTGACGATGGCCTAGATGCGTGCCTCGTAGTGCATGTCCACGACGAGCTTCTTACAGCTCGTGGTAGCCACCACATCCGCCCTGGCCTCGTATCCAACCTCGCATCTGAAGAAATCCTACATACAAAGACGATGTATCCATACATTATTTCAAGAATATGCAACAAATGCGACTTATTAAACAATATAGTGCGAGGAAGACTTACCCACAGCTCTTGCTTCACCCGCTCCGCCTTGTTGTTGAATTCTCTGTCGTCCCGATCTACTGCATCAGGGGCGACGGCATAGTGGTCGAAGGTGTAGGCTGGGCTCGTCACTCCGGCGTACTCGACAAGTCTAGGGAAGTGTTCCCTGCATAGAAGGCCGAGGATGCAATTGGGGAGGCGGCCGTGACCCCCTGCACTCTCCAAAACCATCCAAGACCTGTCCAAGTGATTAAGATAAAGTATTAGTTTCTATTATTAATTTGAACATATAATATGAAAAAGCAGCAACAACATCTAAAGTTACCTACCTCTCCCCATCGGGTCGTATCAGCGGACGTCTGTCATGAAGTATGGGTCGCTGAGGGAGACTCGCGGGACCTCGCAGGTAGATGCTCCTCGAACCTGAGGAGCCAGAACCTGAGACGTCTTGCTGAGCGGCGTCGTCGTCATCGTCCTGCTGCGCCACATCGACAGCGGCTTGCTGCTCCACCTGCTGCTGTACGACGTCGTCCTACTGCGCCTCCTCCTCCGTCCTACGGGTGCTCCTCCTCCCCCTCCCCCTCCCCCTCCCACTCCTCGTCCTCGTCCCACCGCCCACCATCTTTGTCCAACAACCTGCAATTAAGAGTAAGCAATTAAGCACAGATAAAAAAATATGTATTTAGAAACATATGCAAAATAAATGAAATATAGCATTACATCGATTAAAAATAATCTTCATATGTGTCCGGGTTAGCTGGATCATAAGTGTCATCATCACTATCAACCATTTCATAGTCAACACCATCTGAAGGCGCAAGTTCGTCATTGGCATTGCCTTCAAGCATTTCTAAGTCATTCTCATTTTGCACCTCATCATCCTCCTCATCAACAACCATTTCAATATCTACTTCCATTCCGATCGCTTCGGTTAAGTCTATCTCAAATCGCCCTTCTAGCCCATCTTCTTGGAAGAACTCTCCGTCATATGTGTTCGGGTCTAAGTTATAATCTTCATCGTTTGGAACAGGTAATTTACCGTGCGGTGATACCTTATACACAACATCCCAACCCTTAAGATGTTGTTTCGTTTGGCACGCATATGGAAGATAATACACTTGTGTGGCCTGTTGGGCCACAATATAGACATCGTCTCCTGGTAAGGTGGAATCCTGTCGAATTTCGACTAGCCCAAGATTAGAATGTGTCCTTCTCGTAACTTCAGGGTCAAACCAATGACATTTGAATATCACTGGAGTAAGAGGTTTGGAACCATTAAAATTGAGTTCATATATTTCTTCAATTCTTCCATAATACTCGACCTCCTCAAGCCCGGGCGTAAAGACTCCAGAACACGTGGTTTTTCGATTGGGCCGACTTTGGTCGTAGCTTGTTGTGCGAAAATGGTATCCATTGACGTCATACCTAGAAAATTTCCTGACCCTATAGGCAAAGCCATTGGCTACTTGTCTCAACTCGGCACTCATAGACGGCTCTCTTTGGCCTTGCAAGTTCAAACATGCTAGATTGTTATATTATTCGCACGTAAGAGCAACTTCAAATGACAAACTAAGCACGTACCTTACGTTTAAACCAGGAAATGAAATCGGGCAATCCATTTCCCGCACCCTTTCTAAGAAGGGTATCATATTCCTGTGGAGTTGGGTCCCTTGATCGACGCCAGAATTCATGAAGAAATTGCTCCATGTATGGCGTCACCTCTTCAAGGTTGGTCAATACATATAGCATGATATGGCGCCACTCTTCATATCTCAGGGTCTTGGTGGTCGAACCACTCGCGCTTCCGAGTTGCCCTCGAAAAATGTTGAGGTTCGATTCATTACCGCCATCATTGTAACGAGGGGGTGGATTATGCACGCTTGGCAGTTTGTCACCATAGTAAGTTGTTGTGAAGTTTGACACCTACTCCAGTATGTATGCCTCTGCAATGGAAGCCTCGATTTTGCATTTATTTCTACATTTCTTTCGGATAGTCTTTAGACATCTCTCGATTGGATAGCACCAACGTCCCTGCATGCCCCCCCCATTCGTGCCTCATACGGGAGATGAAGAATCAAATGCTGCATCGGATTGAAGAAGCCGGGTAGAAAGATCTTCTCCAGCTTACACAATAACACGGGTGCCATCCTTTCCAAGTCTGCAATCACGGTTCGAGCTAACTCTTTTGCATAAAGCTGGCGGAAGAAATAGCTCAACTCTGCAAGCGCTAGCCAGACATGCTCAGGGACATAGCCTCGAACCATCGCCGGAAGAATTCGTTCAATCCATATGTGGAATTCATGACTCTTCATCCCTAAGACTCGCAGAGTAGATAAGTTCACCCCCTACTAAGGTTAGTTGCATACCCATCAGGGAACATTAACATCTTGATCCACTGTAGTACTTCCTTCCTCTGGGCCCTGCTCAGGACGAAATCGGCCTTAGGCCTTCTCCATGTCTTTCCACCACTAGGCGGCTTCATCTCTTGGTTTGGTCTATCACATAACTCTGCCAGATCCACTCTTGCCTTTACGTTATCCTTTGACTTATCAGGAATCTCCATAATTGTTGCCCAAAGTGCCTCGGCGACATTCTTTTCAGTGTGCATCACATCAATGTTGTGTGGAAGGAGCAGGTCATCATAATAGGGGAGCCGAGTCAAGCCCGACTTATGTGTCCACATATGTTGCTCACCATATCCCACAAAACCACCTTCTGGGTTGGCCACGAGACCATCTATTTGTTGGCGAACTTCGGCACCAGTCATCATTGCAGGTGGGCGGTCTGTCACCACGACAACTTTCGTAAAGTTCTTGATGTCTAGTCGGAATGCATGGTCAGGAGGGAGAAATTGTCGATGTTTATCAAATGATGAATATTTGCCACCCTTCTTCAACCAAATGAACCTAAGAGCTTCCTTGCAAACTGGGCATGAGAACTTACCGTGAACACACCAGGCACAAAATAGCCCATACGCCGGAAAGTCATGCATGGAGTACTGGTACCAAACATGCATTTTGAAGTTTTTCTTCGTAGCTCGGTTGTACGTCCATACCCCTTCCTCCCAAGCACGGACCAATTCATCAATCAAAGGCTCCATGTACACGCCCATTTTATTCCCCGGGTGTCTAGGAATTATCAACGACACGAATATGTTCTGTCTTTGAAAGCATACGCCGGGGGGGGGAGATTGATGGGGATAACGAACACGGGCCAACATGTGTATGGGGCAGCGGTCATTCCATAGGGATTGAACCCATCCATGGCCAGCGCAACACGAACATTACGAGCCTCTTTGGCTTTTTCATGGTGAATGGCATCAAAGTGGGTCCATGCTTCACCATCAGATGCGTGAACCATCTTGTCAGGATTGTATCGTTTGCCTTTTTTGTGCCATGTCATCTGTTTCGCGGATTCCTCTGTCATGTATAGACGCTGGATCCTCGGTATGAACGGAAGGTGGCGTAGGATTGTCACGAGGATGTCGAGCTGCCTCTTCTGTCCATTACCAGAGTCTACCTCCATGAACCTAGACGATTTACACTTCGGACAGTACTTTGCCTCAGTGTGTCTAAATAGGACGCAACCCTTCGGACAAGCATGTATCTGCTCATACGTCATCTTGAGTGCACGAAGGAGTTTCTGTGCCTCGTACATGCTCTTTGGCAGAGCGTGATCCTCCGGAAGCAGGCTGCCAATAACTGTCAACAAACCATCGAAGGCGTCTCGACTCATGCTGTACTGCGACTTGAACGCCATTATACGCCCAATGGCATCCAGTTGAGAAACCTTTGTCTTGCCGTGAAGGGGTTTCTGTGCCGCGTCAAACATGTCGTAGAATGCCTTTGCGGTCGCCTCTGGCTCGTCCTTCATACGTCCTTCGGCGAACTGTGCCTCGTGATAGTCGTTCAACATGTCCGCTACCCCGGCATCAGCATCGTAATCCTCGACGTGTTGTCTCACCACCTCCTCTCTCGTGCGATGCGCTTCACCATGGAAGATCCACCGAGTATAGTCCGGCGTAAATCCATTCTTCCAAATATGTTCTACCATGGCCTTCTTTGTTTTCCTTTTCCGGTTGGCACATTTGCTGCACGGACAAGGGACTAGACTAGCTCCTTTAGCAGCTTCGCCAAATGCCCGTTCCATGAAAGCATCGGTCTTCCTAATCCATTCAGGGGTGACATCATTACGTCCTACGCGGCCCATGTACATCCACTCACGTCCTCCATCCTCTAACATATATAACCGAGTATAGTTTAATATAGACATGTAATGCATGTACACTACGTTCCTACCTTCTAATAGGTGAGGATAGGTCCTAATCCCACCCGCGGTTGCGTAGATGGAGTTAGTTTCCATGCTCTACTCCGATCCGAGATAGAATTTCGGCAGCACCTCCCCGCTGTTCTCTGGATACACGTCCTGGCAGGGAGAGTGTACTGTCCAGAGAACAACAGGGAGGTGACGCCGAAACTCTGTCTCGGACCGGAGTAGAGCATGGAAACTAACACCATCTACGCAACCGCGGGCTGTCCAAAAAACGTGGACAATTCGAAACAGATACATTTGTAGATATGCAAAGATCTGCATATCTACACCGTATCTCTTTCAAACGGGAGACGACTAACTGGGTTACGTGATCTACGACCATGATGCGGAAATTGAGGTTATATCTAGGGTGACGGTGGAGTCAGGCTAGCGGGGCTGTGGCGGGTTGGTGCAGTGGCGACGCGACGCGGTGCAGGCAGACCCGCAACGGCTAGGAAGACCTCTGCAAAAAAATAAACAAGCCTGTCAATAAAAATTTTCGGCAGAACCTCCCCTGCACGGGGAGGTTTCCAAAACCTGCAAATAAAACTGACAACACAATGGCTGACATCCACACATATATCAACGGCACGATGGCCGACAATCACATTTAATCGACATCCATATCCACCATCACATTATATAGAAACTATTTTACTATCGCCACACAATCATATCTAATCGGCATACAACTAAAACTAGGACCCCTGACCCGGGCACCCCCGTTAGCACTAGTTCTTGTCACCAAGACACCAACTAATACTAAACAGTTCAAAGCTTTAGTACAGATTGTTATCAACCGGTACTAAAGCGCACTCTTTGATAGCCGTTTTAATACTAAACCGTACTAAAGCACACTCTTTGATAGCACTAGTTCTTGTCACCAATTTATGTTTACTGTTTATTTGTAGTCGAAACTAGAAGAAACCATCGTTTGTTCTTCAATTACGTATCGGAGGCGAGGACGGCGGAGGCGCGGCCGGAGGCGCGGACGGCGGCGCGTGGGCGGGCGGACGGCGCGTGGGCGGACGGTGGCGCGTGGGCGAGGACGGCGCGTGGGCGAGGGCGTGGGCGAGGACGACGCGTGGGCGGACGGCGGCGGGTGTGAAAGTGAGAGTGAAAGGTGAAGGAAGGAGAAGAAGAGGCTGACGGTCTGTATAATTAACGTCTTTGCCGAGTGCCCGCGATCTGGCACTCGCCAAAGATTTTTTAAAATTAACAAATATACTTTGACGAGTTCCTTTGATCTAGCACTCGGCAAAGGCTTCTTTACCGAGTGCCTGTCTGGTGGCACTCGGCAAAGACTAGACTTAGGGTTTTTAAAAAACCTTTGCCGAGTGTCGCACGGCAGGCACTCGGCAAAACATTCTTTGCCGAGTGTCCAAGCTTGGATACTCGGCAAAATATATTTTTATTTTTTTATTTTGTTTACCAAACTTTTTGTGGTATGTTCCTGCACTATGTAGACCTACATGTACCATTTTGGGACAATTATAACTGTGTTTTCAATAGCTAGTAGATTTAGTTCGTTTATTTGAATTTTTTCGGAAAATTTAGATTTGAACTGCAGGTCACTCGAAACTTAGAAAACTGTGCATGCAAAAATGATATTCATGTTACTTAGCATAAGTTACAACCGATTTCAGGAGTGGATCGGAAACTTCGAGCAACATGCTCACTAAACATGGCCGTGAACTTGCCATCCACATGTTTAAAAATTGTAGAAAACACAAACAAAGTCAGAAAATCATAAAACTTGTCCACGTGTCATGATATCATATGTACAGACTGTGATAAAAAATTTAGAATGTTTTGAGAAAGTTGTGAGACACTATGTGTAGAAACCTAAGAGAACTACACATGAAATCATAGAGTTTCAATGTGGATCTCTTAGGTTTGTACGCATAGCGCGTCATAGTTTTCTCGAAATTTTTTCAATTTTTTATCACAGCCTGTACATATGATATCATGACACGTGGACAAGTTTCATGATTTTCTGACTTTGTTTGTGTTTTATACAATTTTTAAACATATGGATGACAAGTTCACGGCCATGTTTAGTGAGCATGTTGCTCGAAGTTTCCGATTCGCTCCTGGAATCGGTCATAACTTATGCTAAGTAACATGAATATCATTTTTGCATGCACGGTTTTTCAATTTTCGAGTGACCTGCAGTTCAAATCTGAATTTTCCGAAGAAATTCAAATAAACGAACTAAATCTACTAACGATTGAAAACTCTGTTATAATTGTCCACAAATGATACATATAGGTCTACATAGTGTAGGAACATATCATAAAAAGTTTGGGAGACAAAATAAAAAAAATAAAAATCTACTTTGCCGAGTGTCTAGAGAAGACACTCGGCAAAGCGTCCATTGCCGAGTGCCTAATATTTTGCACTCGGCAAAGAAGACTCTTTGCCGAGTGCCAAACCTTGGCTCTCGGCAAAGACTGATGGCCGTCAGCTTTAGGACGGCCGCTGACGGCCCTTTGCCGAGCGCCACCTTTGCCGAGTGTGGTTCTGTGCCGAGTGTCCAGCACTCGGTAAAGAGGCTCGTTGCCGAGAGCCTAGCTTTACCGAGTGCGGCTCTCGGCAAAGCCTGCTTTGCCGAGTGCCCGACAAAAGGCACTCGGCAAAGAGGCTGACACTCGGCAAAGACTTAGATTCCGGTAGTGATGTAAATATATAGAATCAATTTCTATCTTTCACCCCATAAATTTGAGATAGGCTTATATGATAACTTTGAAAAGTAGTGGAATGTCAAATTCTAAAAAAATAGTCTATTCTATTAGTAAGATTTTAATTCCTTAAAATGAAAGGAAACAAATGGGGCCTTACTCTATTTTAAGGATGATCTCACGTTGATCTTATTCCCATACAGTTTTGGGACATGACGGCTGATTCATTTGTAACTACTAGAACCTAACAGCCAACAGGATGCTGCTGATGTGCAGTCCTACAGACACGATGTTGCTGCTGTATTGTTGCTTATGAGTCCATGTGCAGGTAGGATGTGCAAACTATATATGTGTTGGAAATCTTGTGACCATGTGCAAACTGAAGAGAGCATATCTCATGTTATGGTCGCTAGACCGATAAGGAATTAGAGAGGGGTATCGATGGGCAGGAACGTCGGCCGGAGGCCTCTGCCCACGGTCGAGCAAGAGGAGAGTTTCTCCCTTCTAATTCTTACCTATTTTATTTCTCATCCATTGATTACATAAATAGACCAGCCGACTGCCCCTATCTAGCTAGAGATCCTTATCTTCTTAAAACTCTCCTAAAAACTATCAACAAACTACTAACTGATAATCTTCCTAGATAATCTCAACAAATCTTCTAAATAATCTCAACTAATCTTCTAATCTTATATCTAACTATCCTTATTTATTCCCCTTGAGGGCCCATGGCTGCTGCTGCCGCAACCCCTTCATGGGCCTCTTAGGCCATAACATCCCAGGTTCTACATTTCTTTAATCTAAATAATCATCACTTGCTTCGGCGCGAGAACATGGACAACCATACAATCCTGTGAGGCTGTGACCATGGATGCCGAGCAGATATCTTCTGTTAGAATTATAGGCATTTTCCGTATTATTTTAATTCTATAAATTAACATTATGATGATGACATATAATAAATAATTAACCATAGAAATCATGATCTCAAAATTATCCATAACAATATGGATCATGAGAACACCAAGCATATGAAGCATGTAAATCATATAAATAAAATAAGTATATAAGCATGGTTCATGGTTTATTGCGGAACAACTGGAAATAAACAGATAACAATATAAACAGGATGACTGTAAAATTAAGACAGAGAGATATAACATATTATAATACGATAGAGCAAAGCTACATACGACATATATAATATGCAGAATATAAAACTGTAAAGAACTGAATTGATCATACCCTCCCATGCGCTCCGAGGATCCTAATCCTTGTCCAACTTCTCTTGTCATCCGATCGAGTTGAAGACGCCAAGAACCAGCGATGAAGACAACGACAGATGTTGGGCAGTCGCGAAGACGCTCCCCAAAAACCTAATTGCCGATCCCCCGTGCAAGGTCTCGAACGGCACCGGCTTCGGAGGCACCTGCCCTCTCGCTTCTCTGTGCGCGCAGAGTCACGAGATGGAAATACCCTCACTCGGCGGCTGGACTGTGAGACTGAAAGTGTTTCTCGCGTGTACCGAGTGACAGGGGTGCTCCTCTATTTAACCTCTCGCAGAGGGAAGCTGAAGGAGAAAGGTCGCCGAGTCACGCCAAGAGTCGGCCAGCTCTAGCCGAGTTATGCCATGAGTCGGCCAGCTATCGCCGAGTCACGCCATAAGTCGGCAGCTGAAGGAGAAGGGTCACTCGGCTGGCTGACGAAGAGACAGGGTCACTCGGCTGGCTGACGAAGAGACAGGGTCACTCGGCAGACGAAGAGACAGGGTCACTCGGCTGACATACGCGGTTAGTGAGTGCTAAAAATTAACACAACCACACCACGCCCGCTCGCCTGCCTCGCCTGCCTCGCCTCGCCACGCCACGCCACGCCACGCCCGACGGCGGCGGCGGCGCGCGCGCGCGCGTGTGGCACGCCCTTGTCCATTTCTTGACTTCTCAAGTTAAGTGGAATAAATCCCACCATATAAGTCAAGGCAAAAGACCCTTGGACTTCCAATGTGGTACTATTAGTATTCTCCACCATTACACACCATAGAGTTTATTCAATAAATGGGCCAAGCCCATAAAAGATCCAACAATCCCCACCAAACTCTAGGGTTTGTAATGATGAAGTATCAGAATCACAATCCTTTGATATACCAGTGTTTCGATGGAGACTGTTAAGTTGAACATCCATCTAGAATAAGAGTTTCACTTATTCACAACTGAACAATGGACTATGCCTTGAATTGACAGTTTTGTGCGAAATAAGATTCACTCAAATCCTTTGCTGATACTAGGCTGCAGAAGGGTATTCCCGCTGTTAGAAGCATATAAGTCACACTTCAGTGCCTTTCATGAGTATTTAGGGATTACCCAAATCCCATAGACTGTGACTAGCAGTCTGACTCATATAGGTGTATTCCTCAGAAGATGTTCTGTAGGACAACATCTCACCTTTATAAGACTCTTGGAATACATTAAGGTAAAAACCATCCTGCCTTACAGATAGGAAAGATGTGCATCAGAAATGAGTTAAAGAAGGGATCTTTCCTCACAATCTACTCCTAGCTTGTTTCTCCACTCTACTTCACGGGATCTCCGATCACATAGAGCAGGTTACCACTAGAGTAGATCTCACATGGGTCTCATACCCATTTCCCTCGATGCACTTTCTATCACATTGCGTGATAGACCCTTAGTAAATTGATCTGCCAGATTATTTGATGTGTGGACATAATCCACAGTTATAACTCCGGAGTTTTTCAACTTTCTGACAGATTTCAATCTCCTCTTAACATGCCTTGTAGACTTCATGTTATTCCTAGAACTGTTAACCTTTGTAATCACCGTTTGGTTGTCACAGTTCATGGAAATAGCCGGTATCGGTTTTTCAACCACCGGTAAGTCCAATAGGAAATCACGAAGCCACTCAGCCTCAGCCCCAGCAGTGTCTAATGCTGCGAGTTTTGCTTCCATTGTAGACTTCGTTAAGATAGTCTGCTTGCAAGACTTCCAGGAAACAGCGCCACCTCCAAACAGAAACACATATCCGCTTGTGGCATAAAGCTCATCAGCATCAGAAATCCAGTTGGCATCACAATAGCCTTCCAGCACTTTTGGGTTTCCGGTATAATGAATACCGTATGTCATAGTACCTTTCAAATACCGCAACACTCTCTCAAGAGCACGCCAGTGATCATCTCCTGGTTTCGACACAAACCGACTTAGCTTACTCACAGCATAAGAGATGTCTGGCCTTGTTGCACTTGCAAGGTACATGAGCGAGCCAATGATCTGGGAGTATGTCAATTGATCCCTTGCTATTCTCTGATTCTTTCTTAATAGCACACTGGGGTCATAAGGTGTTGGAGCAGGATCACAGTCACTAAAACCAAAGCGACTCAATACCTTTTCCACATAATGGGATTGTAACAAAGTTACCCCACCATCAGCTTCTCTAACAAGCTTGATGTTTAGAATGACATCAGCCTCTCCCAAATCTTTCATCTCGAAATTGCTCGATAGAAGATTTTTAACTTCCTCAATCACATTGAGATTTGATCCAAAGATCAAAATGTCATCAACATAAAGACACAGCATAACAGACTCACCCCCACCATACCGATAGTATACACACGTGTCAGATTCATTTACAACAAAGCCAGCTGTTGTAAGAGTATTATCAAACTTTTCATGCCATTGCTTAGGTGCTTGTTTTAGGCCATACAATGATTTTATCAACCTGCACACCTTGTTCTCTTGACCATCCGCAATGAACCCTTCTGGCTGATCCATATAGATCTCCTCATCCAACTCTCCATTTAGGAAAGCTGTCTTAACATCCATCTGATGAATGATAAGACCATAAGAGGCTGCCACGGCTATTAATGTGCGAATTGTAGTCAATCGAGCCACTGGTGAGTAGGTATCAAAGAAATCTTCACCCTCCTTTTGGGTATATCCTTTGGCCACAAGCCTTGCCTTGTACCTCTCAATTGTACCATCAGGCCTAAGCTTTTTCTTGAAGATCCATTTGCAACCTATAGGTTGACAACCATAAGGACGGTCAACGACCTCCCAAGTTCCATTAGACATAATAGATTCCATCTCACTCCTTACTGCTTCCTTCCATAAGTCAGCATCAGGAGAGGAATATGCCTCACTAATGGTAGTTGGTGTGTCTTCCACAAGGTACACTATAAAGTCATTACCAAAGGATTTTGCAACCCTCTGTCTCTTGCTCTTTCGAGTGACTATAGTGTCATCCTCCTCAGGGATGTGCACGTGAGAATCCTCAGCATGATCTATAGGAATCGACAGTTCGTGCTCATGGGGAATTATAGTCTCATGACTTATATCACTAGGTGTATTCTTCATAGGAAACTCATTCTCAAAAAATGTTGCGTCTCTTGATTCCATGATAGTATCAACATACATATCAGGCACATCAGATTTTATAATTAAGAACCTATACCCAGTGCTGTGAAAAGAGTACCCAAGGAATATACAGTCAACAGTTTTAGGCCCAAGTTTACGCTTTTTGTTGATTAGCACATTCACTTTAGCCAAGCAACCCCAAGTGCGCAAATATGAGAGATTTAATCTTCTCTTTTCCCATTCCTCGAATGGTGTGATCTCTTTGTTCTTTGTTGGAACTCTATTCAGGACATGACATGCTGTCAAAATCACCTCACCCCACCATGCCTTGGATAATCCCGCTGTACTCAACATGGCATTCACCAAATCTGTTAGAGTGCGGTTTTTCCTTTCAGCAATCCCATTGGATTGTGGTGAGAATGGCGGTGTCCTCTCATGAATAATACCATGTTCCACGCAGAACTCATCGAACACATTAGAGAAATATTCTCCACCTCGGTCGGACCTTAAACGTTTTATTTTCCTCTCAAGTTGGTTCTCAACTTCAGCTTTATAGGCCTTAAAATAATTGAACGCTTCATCTTTTGTTTTTAAGAGATACACATAACAAAATCTAGTGGAGTCATCTATAAAAGTGAGAAAGTATCTTTTACCACCTTTGGTCAAAATTCCATTCATCTCGCACAGATCAGAATGAACAAGTTCTAGCGGTGCCAAACTCCTCGCCTCAGCAGCCTTGTGTGGCTTGCGGGGTTGTTTTGATTCAACACACACATGGCACTTAGACTTTTTGACCAAGTTAAATTTAGGAATTAAATTTATATTTGCTAACCGCATAAGACAGCCAAAGCTTGCATGACAAAAACGTGAATGCCATAAATCTGACTCATCAGAAAAATGAACAGAATTTACCAGTTTATTACACACATCATGCAGTGATAAGCGGAACAAGCCTCCGCAGTCATATCCTTTACCAACAAAAGTACCATGTTTCGACACAACACATTTATTTGACTCAAGAACAACTTTGTATCCATCTCGACATAGCATAGACGCGCTAACGAGATTCTTCTTGATAGAGGGCACATGCTGCACGCTCTTCAATGGCACCGTCTTTCCCGAAGTAAACTTCAGAATGACCGTACCAACACCAAGAACATGAGCACACGACCCATTTCCCATCAACAAGGCGCCAGACCTCCCGACCTGGTAGGAAGTGAACATAGAGGCATCAGCACACACATGAATGTTTGCACCACTGTCCATCCACCACTCAGGTGAATTACAGACTGAAAGAACAAATGGTAAAGAATTACCATACCTAGATGTTCCTCCTTCAGTTTCAGTGGTTACAACATTAGCTGATTTCTTGTCTTGAGTGAACTTGCGATCAGGGCACTCTCTTGCCCAATGTTGATCACTGCCACAGACAAAGCAACCTCCCTTTCCCTTGTTGTTGTTGTTCTTCTTTTTAAACTGTGCTGTATGAACAGGTTTATTCGCATTCTCTGATTTGTTCTGGTTTTTCTTCTTGTTAAACTTGCGAAAGTTTCTCTTCTGCACCACATTAGCAGTAGAGGTCTCAACACCTTTTCCACTGTCCTTTGTTCTAGCCCTTTCCTCAACATCAAGAGTACCAATGAGCTCTTCCACATTGAACTCTTGTCTCTTATGTTTGAGAGAGGTAGCAAAGTCCTTCCAAGAAGGTGGCAACTTGGCGATTATACCGCCAGCCACAAACTTGTCAGGCAAAGGACAAGGAAAAAGTTCGAGTTCCTTAGCTAGTGCCTGAAACTCATGAGCCTGTTCCACTACAGATCGGTTCTCAACCATCTTGTAGTCATACAGCTGCTCCATGAGATACAGCTCGCTACCAGCGTCAGTAACTCCAAACTTTCCAACAAGAGCATCCCACAGCTCTTTCCCCGTGGGAAGGATGATATAGCTTTTCTGGAATTTTGTATCCAGTGCGCTAATTACTGCTCCTCGAAAGAGGTTGTCTTCAGCCTTAAACTTAGCCTCATCCTCAGGAGGTAAGTTTGCAGGCTTGCCCTCAGCGGCATGAAAACAAGACATTGCAGTTAGCCACAATTCCATTTTAGCTTTCCATATCAAGAAGTTTTTACCATCAAAAGGATCAGGCTTTAGCACAGCAGCAAAACCTCTGACAGAAAAATGCCTAAAATTAGGTTTTTGGATTGTTAGAATTATAGGCATTTTCCGTATTATTTTAATTCTATAAATTAACATTATGATGATGACATATAATAAATAATTAACCATAGAAATCATGATCTCAAAATTATCCATAACAATATGGATCATGAGAACACCAAGCATATGAAGCATGTAAATCATATAAATAAAATAAGTATATAAGCATGGTTCATGGTTTATTGCGGAACAACTGGAAATAAACAGATAACAATATAAACAGGATGACTGTAAAATTAAGACAGAGAGATATAACATATTATAATACGATAGAGCAAAGCTACATACGACATATATAATATGCAGAATATAAAACTGTAAAGAACTGAATTGATCATACCCTCCCATGCGCTCCGAGGATCCTGATCCTTGTCCAACTTCTCTTGTCATCCGATCGAGTTGAAGACGCCAAGAACCAGCGATGAAGACAACGACAGATGTTGGGCAGTCGCGAAGACGCTCCCCAAAAACCTAATTGCCGATCCCCCGTGCAAGGTCTCGAACGGCACCGGCTTCGGAGGCACCTGCCCTCTCGCTTCTCTGTGCGCGCAGAGTCACGAGATGGAAATACCCTCACTCGGCGGCTGGACTGTGAGACTGAAAGTGTTTCTCGCGTGTACCGAGTGACAGGGGTGCTCCTCTATTTAACCTCTCGCAGAGGGAAGCTGAAGGAGAAAGGTCGCCGAGTCACGCCAAGAGTCGGCCAGCTCTAGCCGAGTTATGCCATGAGTCGGCCAGCTATCGCCGAGTCACGCCATAAGTCGGCAGCTGAAGGAGAAGGGTCACTCGGCTGGCTGACGAAGAGACAGGGTCACTCGGCAGACGAAGAGACAGGGTCACTCGGCTGACATACGCGGTTAGTGAGTGCTAAAAATTAACACAACCACACCACGCCCGCTCGCCTGCCTCGCCTGCCTCGCCACGCCCGGCGGCGGCGGCGGCGCGCGCGCGCGCGTGTGGCACGCCCTTGTCCATTTCTTGACTTCTCAAGTTAAGTGGAATACATCCCACCATATAAGTCAAGGCAAAAGACCCTTGGACTTCCAATGTGGTACTATTAGTATTCTCCACCATTACACACCATAGAGTTTATTCAATAAATGGGCCAAGCCCATAAAAGATCCAACATCTTCTGTCTGGAATTCAAGACATCTGAATCATATTATGGTGAGTAAAACCTCAACAGAATTTTTGCATAAAGCCTCACACATGGCAATAACAAATCTATCAGACCAATACAACTTCAGACACCGGCCAAGTCTCGGCGTGATCTTAGTCCAAGCACAAAAGAAAACGATGGAAATAAGTTCTACCGTTAACCATCTTGTTGTCAATCTCAATAACAATAATACTACGTGGTCTCAACAGAAGCAGCGAGCATTTTTGGCGGTCGTGGCTATTTTCGACGGTTAGTCCATGGCCGCCAAAAACAACACCTTAATTTCGACGGTTCCAAGACTAATTTTCAACGGTCAATAGTCCCGACCGCCGAAAATAATTTAATTTTCAGCGACCACACACTAGGCCGCCCAAAATAAGCGGCCTAAGAGCAACTCCAAAAGGATGTTAAAATTTTTACCAAAAACTGATTATTAAGAGTAGGCTAAAAAGTTTTAAAAGTGAATCATGATGGGTACTCCAACAGTTACTCTAAATATGACATGTGACGTAATCTATACAATTGTCAGGAGGCTGTGGATGATCCGAGACGTTAATGAATGGATTGGGAAGGACGAGACACACCAAAATATGAGAGAGAGGAGACTGTGGATACGGGACACCAATTTTTTGGGAAGAATGAGAGAACTGCTGGAATAAGAAAAACCATTATTCTTAATTAATATCTATTTTTAGGTTAGTTTACACATTTTTTAAGTTGCTCTAACCCCTACCCCGACTTCCCTTTCCAGCTCACGAACACGCCTGTTTCGTTCCCTGTCGCCCGTGCCTCGGTCGTCTCCGGCGACCCGCGCCCCGCCCCCGCCCTGCCTCCGAGCCTCTGGCTACCCCGCACCCGCAGCGGCATCCCCGGCCCGCCCCCGCGCGTTTGCCCGCCGCTGCTCCAGCCGGCACCGCCGCTGGCCACTTCGGCTGCAGGGCCGTCGCCGCCGGCCTCTCCCGCCACCGCTCTCGGCCGCTGCTCCCTCTACGCAGCCTAACCCGGCGTCGAGCCCTCCTCCGGCCGGCCACCGCCCCATCGATACGTTTTTTTTTAGTATTTTATTCTTTCCTCTTCCTTTTCTTTTTGAAGTTGTATTGAATCCCAATTTATCAGTGGAGGTGCTTGCTCTAGTAATGTAACTGATGACTCTATTGTGTTGACCTCATTCAAAGTCCAATCTATCTCGACAGGCTCATCCCCCTCCATGGATACTACAAATTTTTTAAATAAAATGTGGACATGATAAAAAGAATAATTCATATTTAATATTTCTTATTAAATACAAGGATTCACAAATCACCTTTATGTCCTATTTTTTGGATGATCAACTATTTTCAAATCTACGCAGACAAGAGAGACATTGCAGCACTTTCTGTATAATTCGTTGTGCAGCTTTGCTATTTCTACACTCCAGAAACCATATGTTTCCTGTTTTTCAATTACAACGAGGTAACTGATGTAGCTAGCGCCAAATATTCATCATATATTTTAGCCGCACAGCTAAGCTAATAATGAAATAATAATTTTATTATTCCAACAGATTTATCGTATCCGTGCTTTGAATTCATACATGATGTTTGTCTTTAGTACAAACAAAAACAATTAATCGCGTCTCAGTAGTAACATGCAAACACCTTGTATTTCTATATGAAAAACATAAACGAGCAGAGATGCCTGCATGCTGAAACGAGCCGAGATGATTGAAACGAGCAGAGATGGCCATACGAGCCCACCGGCGCCGTGGAAGGGAGCCCACCGGAGGGTAGGCGCCGAGGAAGGGAGCCCGCCGGCGCCGCGGAAGGGAGCCCACCGGAAACAATTAATCGCGTCTCAGTAGTAACATGCAAACACCTTGTATTTCTATCTGAAAAACATAAACGAGCAGAGATGCATGCATGCTGAAACGAGCAGAGATGATTGAAACGAGCAGAGATGGCCATACGAGCCCACCGGCACCGTGGAAGGGAGCCCACCGGAGGGTAGGCGCCGAGGAAGGGAGCCCGCCGGGCCCGAGGAAGGGAGCCCACCGGAAACAATTAATCGCGTCTCAGTAGTAACATGCAAACACCTTGTATTTCTATCTGAAAAACATAAACGAGCAGAGATGATTGAAACGAGCGGAGATGGCCATACGAGCCCACCGGCGCCGTGGAAGGGAGCCCACCGGAGGGTAGGCGCCGAGGAAGGGAGCCCACCGGCGCCGCGGAAGGGAGCCCACCGGAAACAATTCATCGCGTCTCAGTAGTAACATGCAAACACCTTGTATTTCTATCTGAAAAACATAAACGAGCAGAGATGCCTGCATGCTGAAACGAGCAGAGATGATTGAAACGAGCAGAGATGGCCATACGAGCCCACCGGCGCCGTGGAAGGGAGCCCACCGGAGGGTAGGCGCCGAGGAAGGGAGCCCGCCGGCGCCGCGGAAGGGAGCCCACCGGAAACAATTAATCGCGTCTCAGTAGTAACATGCAAACACCTTGTATTTCTATCTGAAAAACATAAACGAGCAGAGATGCCTGCATGCTGAAACGAGCAGAGATGGCCATACGAGCCCACCGGCGCCGTGGAAGGGAGCCCACCGGAGGGTAGGCGTCGAGGAAGGGAGCCCACCGGAAACAATTAATCGCGTCTCAGTAGTAACATGCAAACACCTTGTATTTCTATCTGAAAAACATAAACGAGCATAGATGCCTGCATGCTGAAACGAGCAGAGATGATTGAAACGAGCAGAGATGGCCATACGAGCCCACCGGCGCCGTGGAAGGGAGCCCACCGGAGGGTAGGCGCCGAGGAAGGGAGCCCGCCGGCGCCGCGGAAGGAAGCCCACCGGAAACAATTAATCGTGTCTCAGTAGTAACATGCAAACACCTTGTATTTCTATCTGAAAAACATAAACGAGCAGAGATGCCTGCATGCTGAAACGAGCAGAGATGATTGAAACGAGTAGAGATGGCCATACGAGCCCACCGGCGCCGTGGAAGGGAGCCCACCGGAGGGTAGGCGCCGAGGAAGGGAGCCGGCCGGCGCCGCGGAAGGGAGCCCACCGGAAACAATTAATCGCGTCTCAGTAGTAACATGCAAACACCTTGTATTTCTATCTGAAAAACATAAACGAGCAGAGATGCCTGCATGCTGAAACGAGCAGAGATGATTGAAACGAGCAGGGATGGCCATACGAGCCCACCGGTGCCGTGGAAGGGAGCCCACCGGAGGGTAGGCGCCGAGGAAGGGAGCCCGCCGGCGCCGCGGAAGGGAGCCCACCGGAGGCGGCTGCGCGTGATGCCGTTCGCGACCGGTCCTGATACTTTTGGGCCGTAACCGAAAATCTATATAGATATCAACTTTAAATGATATCTAAAAATAAAAGTTGTTGATGATTTACATATTTTTTTAAAAAAATAATATGATAGGAGACTGTTACAATATTTTAGATTATGTAATATAACTTTGCATTTACTTTGAGATCGAGTATTTTACTTTTAATTTGTCAAACTATCATAAACCTTAAAATACACAGTAAACCAAATTTAAATACATTAGAGCAAATTTTCAGTAAACAAATTTCAGCAAACTAAACTTAGATTAAGCAACGTAGGTTATCAGGTGGGCCATCCGGTAGGCTAGAATTAAGCAACGCGACAGGCACAAGTGTACAACACCTTTCGACCTTCCCACATCAATTAATATTTATTATTCGTCATAATCAAAATGTTGCACGACCTCGAAGAGATGATTGCCAGAAAATCATAGAGATGCAACAAAGAAACGAGAATAGAGATTTACCTGTGTTGACGCCTTTTCGGAGCGCCAAATACTCAAGAAGAACCGGCGGCGGTGCTCTCTGCACAGGGGCGGACGGTCCGCGCGTAGGGTTGGACGGTCCGCGGCCTGGTGCGAGGCGCGGTGGTACTCTCTGCGCAGGGGCGGACTGTCCGCGACCTGGGGCCGGACGGTCCGCGGCCTGGTGCGCGGCTAGGGCTTCTCTGCCTGACGGCCGGACGGTCCGCGCGTACGCAGAGGCGGTGGAAGTCGCCGGCGGCGCCTAGATCTCGCTCCCGCGAGGGACCCCGTCGGGGAGGAGAGATCCTAGGTGGTGTCTAGGCTCGGGCCGGCCGACCTAGACTCCTCTAATCGACGTAGAGCCGAAGAGAGACGAAGAATTTGGGGATTGGGAGGCTAAACCTAAACTAGACTAGAACTACTCCTAGGATAAAATGCGAATAAAAGTTGTATTGATTCGATTGTTGATGATTACAAATCGGCCGTAGACCTCTCTATTTATAGAGGAGGGGGGCTGGACCCTTTACACAACTGATTCCGAGCTAATCCCGCGAATATAGCTAACAACCGTAGCACAAAACTCGGAACCCTAATCTGTTCTGCGCACGCGCGGACCGTCCGGACCGCGGACCGTCCGGCCTCAGGGCCGGACAGTCCGCCGCTCAATTCTGGTTCGAACATATGCCCCCCTGCCTTTTGGTGGAGCTGGGCGAACCAAAAGCAACTAACTCGATGTGATTACATCGGTTTTCTTAGGCATCTTGCCACATACTAGGATGGTACTGTTTGAGGAAACGCCCATTCAAAGTCTTAGGTAAATCCTTGCCTTGTAATGTTTGTAGTAAATAAGTGTTACCAGACATCACCTGTTTCACTTTATAAGGACCCTCCCAGCTTGGCGACCATTTCCCGAACTTTCGGTCTTTATTCCTCAGAGGTAGAATGGTCTTCCACACCAAGTCTCCTACTTGGAATGATTTTGCTTTGACCTTCTTGTTGTAGGCCCTGGCTACCATGATCTTGTCCTTTTCTATTGCTCCCAAAGCTATCATCCTCTTGTCGGTCACCTCATCAATATTATCCATCATTGAATTATAATAATCAGTAGCAGTTAGATCATTTTGTCTGGCAAACCTGACAGCATTCAAACTTATTTCCACAGGTAACACTGCTTCCTGCCCATAGACAAGCTCAAAAGGAGATACTTTAGTAGCACTATGTTTAGATATTCTATGAGCCCATAAAGCTTCAGACAAAATCTTATGCCAATGTTTAGGATTATCAGATACCTTCTTCTTTATCAAATTAATCAACGTCCTATTACTAGACTCGGCCTGTCCATTGGCCTGAGCATAATATGGAGACGAATTAAGTAGCTTAATTCTGTATAATTCAGCAAATTCACGTACCTCCTTTGACATAAAAGAAGTACCTTGATCTGTAGTCAAGGTCTGGGGAATGCCGAATCTATGAATAATATGCTCAGTTATGAACTCAATTACCTCCTTGTGCGTCATGTTCTTTAGAGCAACGGCTTCAGTCCATTTGGTGAAATAGTCAGTGGCAACTAACACAAACCGATGCCCCTTTGATGATTCAGGATGAATTTCTCCAATAAAGTCTAATCCCCATCCTCTGAATGGCCAAGGCTTGATGATAGGATGTAATTCGGCTGCAGGGACCAACTGTAGGTCGCCGAATTTTTGACACACTTGGCACCCCTTGTAGTACTTGAAACAATCAGCTGTCATACTAGGCCAATAAAAACCAGACCTTCGCAACAACCACTTCATCTTTGGAGCTGATTGATGGGTACCACAAATTCCTTCATGTACTTCGGCCATGGCTAATATAGCATCATCTGGGCCCAAGCACTTAAGCAGGACATCATTAACCGTTCGGCGATAAAGTTCATCACTCATCAAAACATACTTGAAAGCTGTTCGCCGAATGTTCTTATCTGTCCTGATATTGGGATTTTGCAAATAATTAAGTATAGGTGTCCTCCAATCACTTGTATCGGCTTCATTGTCAGCCGAATCGATTAAGAGAACCTTTCTGGTAACCTCGGACGGTCCGGCGTCAACACGCGGACGGTCCGCGACCTGGGATTTTGGCTCTGCACTGGTTATCAGATTTTCAGTTTTGTGAAATTTCCCTCTCTTTATCCGATAACCCGATGCATCTTGTGCCAAGTTGTTAGCTCTATGATTCTCAACTCTAGAGATATGTCGAATACTGAATTCGTCAAAAGAATGGATTATGCTCCAACATTTCTCAAGATAACTATTTAGAGTACCATCAAGACATTGATATTCTTCTAACACTTGTTGGACAACCAGCTGAGAATCACCAAATACCATCACATGTTTTACTCCCATACCATCTAAAAGTTCTAAACCGAATAGGAGGGCCTCATATTCAGCTTGATTATTAGTGCAATAAGTTTCCAATCGGCTGGAGAAGTCAAAGGAGACATTACTTGGTGAAACAAGTACAATGCCAATTCCTTGCCCTTCATTGCAAACCGATCCATCAAAATATAAAGTCCAAGGAGTAATAGTGAGGTATGACATGTCTAGCTCATGAATATCATTAACCCGATGTTCTACAATGAAATCCGCTACGACTTAGCCTTTCATAGATTTCAATGGTTCATAGGCCAAGTCATATTCTATTAGTGCATAAGCCCACTTACCAATTCTACCACTCATAATTGGGTTATGCAACATGTATTTGATCACATCGGCTTGACCAGAAACAGTGCAATGACTAGACAGTAAATAACATCTACATTTGGTGCATGCGTAAAACAAGCATAAACATAACTTTTCAATAAAAGTGTACCTTGTTTCAGCATCCACCAACCTTCGGCTTAGATATGCCACAACATGCTCCTTCCCCTCAGTTTCTTGTGTCAGAACAGCCCCAATGACCTTATCCTCAGCTGCAATGTATAATCGAAATGGCACTCCTGCTTGTGGTGCTTTTAATACGGGAGCCGAAGATAAGTATTTTTTTATGAGATCAAATGCCTCTTGCTGTTCTGCCCCCCAAGTGAATTCGAATCATTCTTAAGCCGAAGAATAGGGGTAAACGCATCAATCTTCCCGGCTAGGTTAGAAATAAATCTTCGTAAATAATTCACCTTGCCGAGGAACCTCTGTACCTCGACTTTACAGGTCGGAGGCCCCACATTCCGAATAGACTTGATTCGGTCAGGGTCTATCTCTATACCATGTTCATGTATGACAAATCCTAAAAACTTACCAGCCGACACTCCAAAAGCACATTTACGTGGGTTCATTTTCAAACCATACTGACGCATTTTATCAAAGGCCTTGCGCAAATCAGCTATATGAGAACTAAACTCAGCTGATTTGACTACAATATCATCAATGTAAACTTCCACAGTGTTTCCTAACAATTCATGGAAGATCAAATTCATAGCCCTCTGATAAGTAGCACCAGCATTTTTTAGACCAAATGTCATGACAACCCACTCAAATAAACCAATGAAGCCTGGACATATAAAGGCCGTTTTAGACGCATCTTCTTCGGCCATGAAAATCTGATTATATCCGGCATTACCATCAAGGAAGCTAATAATTCTATTTCCTGATGCATTATTGATTAATGTGTCGGCTATGGGCATGGGATATTCATCTTTAGGAGTTGCTCTATTTAAATTGCGAAAATCAATGCATACTCTAAGTTTACCTGTCTCCTTCTTCTCCACCGGCACAATATTGGAGACCCACTCTGCGTATCTGCAAGGTCTGATAAAATCAGCTTCTAGCAGCCGGTGGATTTCGTCCTTGATGCGTGGGAGAAGATCCGGACGAAATGTTCTAGCTTTTTGCTTGAAAGGTCTGAAACCAGATTTAATAGGCAGCCGATGCTCTACGATCTCTCGGCTTAATCCAGGCATCTCAGTATAATTCCAAGCAAAGCAATCTGAATATTCCTTTAATAGACCGATCATCTCATTTCTAGAATCGGTCTCCAGGGTCTTGTTTACAAAAGTCGGCCTTGGAGTTTTACCATCTCCTATGTCAATCTCCTCCAAAGGATCGGCCGATGTAAACCCCTGTCCTAGTTTATCAAGATCTCTGAATTCCTCTATCATGTCCCCCACAGAGGAATCAGATGATCTTTGTGTGATGGCGGACTGTCCGGTCTCGGGGACCGGATCATCCGTAATACTGTCTTTTCGTTGTGGTAGATGTTCGGTCTTAAAGTCCGAACTCTTTTGTGAAAGACCATACCATCCGGCCTTGGCGGCCGAACTGTCCGTGACCAAAGACTCATGAACTTTGTGTGTATTCATCATTTAACTTTATTTAGGATTTAGCCGATTTTCCATCGGCTCTAGCATTACAGGAATGAAACCTTTCTTATCTATACTTATGAATTGATAATCAGAAAAGTCTACTCCTGTGAGACATGTAGCGATCTCATACGTCCAGAGTACAGGGGCATCGGCCACAGCGATGCAGGCCGATACATCAGCATGTACTTGTTCTATATCATCGCCTACCCATTGTATCAGCATTTGATGTAATGTAGAAGGTATACATTGATTGGCGTGAATCCAATCTCTGCCTAGGATTAAACTGTAATTTCCTTCTACATCAGCGACGAAGAATGCAGCAGCAAGGGTCTTAGTCCCGATGGTTAATTCAACGGACGTGACTCCCTTGGCTTTGATCGAACTATCAGTTCCAACACCGCTGAGGGTCATGTTGGTCTTGACAAGTTCGTCGTCTTGTTTACCTAATTTTCTGTATAACGAATAAGGCATTAGATTTACAGCCGCCCCTCCATCTACCAACATCTTAGCAATCGGTATCCCATCAATGTGGCCGCGCACGAAGAGCGACTTTAAATGATTTACCGATTCTTTTGGTTTAGTAAAGGCGGCTTCTTTAGGACCAAAATCAAACTGGGCAACAACAGGTTCATCGTCGCCGATAATAGTACAATCAGCAGAAAATGTAATAACATTTACATCCATACCTGGGCGTTCTGGAGAAGCCTCGTAGTCGACCAGGTCTTCTCCCAGCAGGTCGTCCTCTTCCATTGATGTTGTCGTGTCGTTGGAGGCTTCCTGGTGAACGGCGGACGGTCCGCGCGCGGGGGCCGGACGGTCCGCGCCTGGTGCAGGTTGTCCAGAGACTTCCTGGTGAACGGCGGACGGTCCTTGCGCAGGGGCCGGACAGTCCGCGCCTGGTGCAGATTGACTTTCTATTCCTGTGGCCGTTTGTTTTTTCTCAACGGCCTTCGGTCTCCATTTCTTTTGTGGTGGCGGGTATAGTGGATGTGTGTCATTGAATGTCTTTTCTGCCTCCTTTTCCTGGCTCTCCTTTGCTCTTAGGCGCTGTAATTTTCTCTTTTCACTACACCAAAATCATACACTTCCTACGGGTTTTTAACTTCCTACAGCTTTTATAACAAACCGTAGGAAATAAATTACTTCCGAGAGGCAACTGCTAGCTCTAGGAAATAAACATAACTTCCTACGGTATTTTATAAAAGCTGTAGGAAGTTAGCTTTCACATGTTGACCCATGTGTTCGGTCAAGCGAGCAGCTAACTTCCTAGAGGCGGCCGTAGGAAGTTAGCATGGGCAGCTAACTTCCTACGGCTGCCTCTAGGAAGTTAGCATGGGCAGCTAACTTCCTACGACCTCCTCTAGGAAGTTAGCTTTTAGTTGCTAATCCGCGGGTGTGGTCAAACGAGCCGCTAACTTCCTACGACCGACTTTAGGATGTTAGCTGCCAATGCTAACTTCCTACGGCCTCCTCTAGGAAGTTAGATTTCATCTTTTGACCAGTCAAACGAAAAGCTAACTTCCTACGACTGCCTCTAGGAAGTTAGCATGGGCAGCTAACTTCCTACGGCCTCCTCTAGGAAGTTAGATTTCAGCTTTTGACCAGTCAAACGAAAAGCTAACTTCCTACGGCCTGCTCTAGGAAGTTATTTAACTTCCTAGAGTACATGTACAAACTCTAGGAACTTATGTAACTTCCTACGGCTTTACTCTAGGAAGTTAAATTTTTTATCTTAAACCTCTACTCAATCTTATCCTCTTCTCACTCCCGTGTCTTCCACCAGAACGAAGCCGCCGCCGCCTCTACCTAATCTCCCTGGGATCGCGGCTTGGGCTAAGCTAATCGGGGTGCCCCAACCATCTCTCGCCAAGATCTCGACAAGGACTAGCCCATGGTGAGCTGCGCTGATTTTAATATCTACTAGCTTCTGAAATTGTTCTATTGTTATATTCTACAGCTAGCTGGTAGAAGGTTTGTTTTAGTTTAGATTAGCTTTCATTTGTCCTCTTCGCTTCTCTAGATCATCCTGCCATGGTGAGCATCGCTTTCTCTCCATCTTCTCATTTTTGCCTCTTCATTTTTCTTTTCCTGATAAGTGTGTGTGGTTCCTGCTGAATTATCTAGTCTCCGTACGAATCTATGGTTGAGCATGATGAGCTGTGTTACTGGATTGTTGATACAGTTCTCCATTTTGGTTGCTTCATTTTTTTGCGGCGGCCAGGGAGAGGGTAGTCCGGTAGTAGGCCATGATTAGTAGCTGTTAAGGTTGCGTGCCTCTTTCCAAATGTAAATGCATTATTAGTGTAAATGCATTTTTAGTGTATTTATATTTTCACCTAATGTAAATGCATTTTTAGTGTGCATGCCCTTAAAATATAAATCTAACATCATAAAATTCGTCTATGTTAGCTAGCTAGTACCTTTTCAGAATTTTGACTTTAGCATGCATTGCACATGACCAGTATATAGAAATCTGGGCTGGAGAAGAATGATGGAAATGATTAACTTACCCCATTTCAGAACTTCCGTGTAGGAATTGCAGTTTGTTGCGTTGTTGTTCCAAACTAATCTCTTGCTCCAATATTTAGTAATCATATTGTTTGAGAGATTATGTTTTTCTTTCTCGTTAGATAAACCAACTTGGAGATAGATAGAAACTTTGTGGAACTCCTAAAAACTAATATGTGCAACAGATAAAAAAACTAATACATGCAACACTTGAAAAAAAACTAATATGTAGAAGAAGGTTTAATTTCTCTAAATATGACCGAGCATTTCAGTCCATATGTAGTTGTGTGTGCTAATGCATACATCTAATTTTCGTGACCTTTTAGATTCTGCTGGTGAGGCCAAATTTCTAGGGGGCGTATGGGAAGTTATGGTCTATTGGTAAGGTAAGAAAATTGACTGGGTTGTTTTAAATCTGGTTACTTGGTGCATAGAGATGAAAACCTAGTAACAATTTCGATTGTTTATTATTCATATGAAATTGGTTTGAGCTCCAACATTTTCTTTGCTTACAAACTAACACTTTTATACGCCAAATTGGAACTATGAAATATCAGTAGATTTGGGTTTGAATTTGCACAATACCAAATCAAAAATCTGGTTACAGGTGTTGAGCACCAAATTGAGCGGCCGGACGGTCCAGCCCTGGGTCCGAACGGTCCGCGCGTGCGCAGAGCCAATTAGGGTTTCGAGTTTCTTGTTACAGTTGTTGGCTAGATTCAGAATTAGCTTGGGGAATTTGTTTGTAACGGGTCTAGCCCCCTGCTCTATAAATACAGAGGAATACGACCGATTAATCATCAACAATTCAATTCCATGGATAGCTGCCAATGATGCTGCTTGGCGTGCATTATGCCGTTACTGGGCTTCGGCTGAATTCAAGGCAAAGTCTGTGCGACACAGTTCCAATCGTGGAACCGAGTCGTATCACAGGTATGGAGGTGATGATCACTTTCGTTTGGCAAAACGAATGGTAAGTACAATTTAATCCATTTTCATTGATTGTTGTAATTTCTAGTTATAATGTTTGTCAAATGTACATATAGGAAGCTAGCACTGGTGTAGTGCCCAGTGATGTTCAAATATACCTTAGGGGGCACATAGGACCAGATCATGCAAATCCAGATGTGTTGTGCAGCCAAAAGGCAACATATCGTGTGGTGAGTGTTTTGAGATGTTTGGTAGGTTCTATTTATATGGATTTTTGTATGTAAGATTGCATTATTCTTTTGTATGAGGCTGCATATGGCGAGGCGATGTCTAGTCAGCTCGGACCAGACTATGACTGGAGGACCTCATCTATTGATCCTCAGGCTGTGTATGCAAGTGGTGGAAAAGCTCATGGAAGGTGCAGACTCTACATATCTTATATTGTTTCAATGGTTGAGTGCAATACATGTATTCTTAATCTGTCGTGATGTTACTTGTTTTGTAGGTACATAATGTTTGCTAACGTCATCGACTCAAGCTAGGCGAGGGTTCAACGTGGAGGTTCGTCGAGGTCTGCTGCTTGTAGCTCCCGTCGCTCCACTCAAGATCCAGCAGAAGTGGAGCAACTGTGAGAAGAACTTAGGCGACATCAGGATTACTTGAAGCAACAAGCTATGCAACATGAATATTATGCTACACAGATTTAACGACAGCAAACACTCATACAAGTAAGTTCAAAAGATAATAGCTTTCACTTTAAGATATGTATTGATTTAAAACGATGTGAATGAGTTTGAAAAATTTGTAGCAACTAGCATAGGCCCTAGGGATATACGTCTCGGTGCCTCCCCCCACCACCACCTCCCGTTCATTATCCTTGGTCTTCACCTCCACCTACACCTACATCTCCATCTACCGAACATCAGGTATGCAAATTCATCATCATTTACTTGTTGTTAGTTATATTATGATGTAACTCAACAAATATCATTTGTACATGTATATTAGACCCCTCAGATACCTTGCCGACGCATAAACGAGAAGATGGGTTAGACTTTGTCGAAACCCTCTTCGCTAGTGGAGGTATCGACCATCACTCGTCAATGTAACCCAATGGTGATCGGCGACCGTGAGCTTCCATGTTATTGTGTTCTGATACTTGAGACTTTTATTATGACTATGTATGAGATATTGTCTCTTATTAGTACTAGATGATGAGATGTGTCTTATTATGACTATGGATGAGACTTTTGTGATGTAATTGATGAGACTATGGATTTAAATATTATTATGTGATTGTGTGTGAGATGTTTTATGTGAAAATATGTTGTTCTATATAGTTGTTGATATATTTGTTATGTTGTGGAATGTGGTGTAAAATAAAAATAAACAACATTTGTAATGCTGGTCAAATTTACTTCCTAGAGGCTTATTGGGCCGTAGGAAGTTACCTAGGGGCTACATTCAGCCGTAGGAAGTTAGCCAGCTAACTTTCTAGGGCTAGAGTCAGTCGTAGGAAGTTATTCATAGGAAGTTAGTCAGCCGACGGCGCTGACGGCGTGAAGCTACTAACTTCTGAGAACCTACTAACTTCCGAGAGGCTTCTTTGGCTGTAGGAAGTTAGCTAACTTCCTAGAGGGCTCTAGGAAGTTAAGATAACTTCCGACAAAAAATTTCCGAGAGCCAAACTTCCGACGGGATGGCTTAACTTCCGAGAGTTTAGCTAACTTCCTAGAGTTTAGGGCTAACTTCCTAGGGTTTAGGCTCTAGGAAGTTTACTATTTTGGTGTAGTGTTTGAGATCGTGTCAATCCCGCTGGGCACCATCGAGGCATGGAGTATTTTGGATCGGCTGTTTTGATGGTAGCCGTATCCTTTTCGGTTGTGTTGGTCGATTCGCCGAAAATCATCGGCCTTTTATTATCTCCCTGTATGACAACATCTGCGGTGCCTATTTTGATGATGTCCTTTTTTGTTGTTCTTTGAGTTGCTACAGGCATATGCCCCCCTGCCGGATTGGTCGGCCTGGAAGGCCGAGTAATCCGGCAATCCTGTTGAGTTTGTGCCTGGTGACCGGATTGAGCAGTGCTCAATCGGTCTTGTACTGGTGGCGTCAACCTGTCAAAAACAGATGTTTGGGGTGCCCCCCAGGCGGGGTACTGTGGCATCCCAAATGGATATGGTGGCATGCCCCACATTTGATTTGGGACATATGGCAGAGGTAAATATGTGTATGGATATGGCATAGGTGGATATGGAGGTGGAGGTGTCCATGCAGGTATGTTAGGTCTCACTTGTACAATAGGACCTCTCATTTCATCCGATTGGTGAGGTGATCCAATCGGCCTGACCTGACGTTGCTCATGAATGGGTGAGCGGGGTCGCTTTGGTGGCCGGTCACTAGGGCCGGCCTTCTTTTTCACGTATTTAGACAACAATTGATCGAAAGTCGGGCCAGGCTTGATCAGCCGACCAGCTGCTTTAAATGTATTGGTTTTCCACGTACCTATCTCGGGTCGTCGTGGTTTGAAGGTACGTGGTCGCTGGGGGTCCTGAGCACGGCCGGACCGTCCGCCAGAGTCCTCCGGACCGTCCGGAGAAGCGTCGGACCGTCCGCGTCTGGACGACGGACTGTCCGTGATGCGCAGCACGGGTTCCTGCAACTGTCTTCCCGTCTGCGCTTGCCCCCCAATGCTAGAGGCTGTGATGGTCACCTTCAGGGTCTCCCCTCCATCGGGAGTCTTCTCGGCAACCACTTTCCTGCAAGAAGCTTTACAATCCCCATCGGCCTTTTTAGCATTGCCGATGATTGTTTCCTTGCCTTTGCCCTTATCAGCTGTATTTGGCCGAATCAGGACTTTCTTGCCCTCGAAGTCAATCATGTTCATCGGAAAGGGCTCTGTATCCACCTGCATTTCCTGAAATTTCAATCGTCCTTCGTTAATGGCCGATTGAATCTGTCGCCGAAACACATTACAATCATTAGTGGCATGAGAAAATGAGTTATGCCACTTGCAATATGCACGACGTTTTAGCTCGTCGGCGGATGGAACAGTGTGATTTATTTTAATGTTGCCATTCTTAAGTAATTCATCGAATATTCTATCACACTTACCAACATTAAATGTAAACTTAACCTCCTCTTGCCGTTTCTTTTGAACCGGCTGTAAGGAGGCACAAGCCGAAGATTTGGCCTGCTTTGGCCAAACCATTTCAGCAGCATACACCTCTGCTGATTCGTCTTCTGAGCTACTTTGGTCGCATTCTACTACATGTACGTTGTGACGAATTGTTTTAGCAGTTTCTTTGCTTCGGCTTTCACAAGCCAAAGCTCTCTGGTGTAATTGTGCTAGTGTAAAGAATTGGATGCCTTCTAATCTTTCTTTTAAATAATATCGCAGACCATTAAAGGCTAATCCTACTAGCTGTTTCTCTGCTAAATGAATTTGAAAGCATCGGTTTCTCGTATCTCGGAATCTCCGGATGTAATCATTAACCGATTCATCTTTTGTCTGTCGCAACGACACTAAATCTACCAAATCCAACTCATAGTCACCGGAGAAAAAATGATCATGAAATTTTTGTTCTAGATTCCCCCATGATGAAATGGAATTAGGAGGTAAAGTGGCATACCATGCAAACGCGGTTCCTGTTAGCGATAATGAAAATAAACGTACGCGGAATGCCTCTGTGTCGGCCAATTCTCCCAATTGTGCTAAGAACTGGCCTATATGTTCGCGTGTGTTTTTCCCTTGATCACCCGAAAATTTTGCGAATTCGGGTATCCTGGTTCCCTGTGGGTATGGGTGGTGATCAAATCGGCTGTCATAAGGTTTCCGATATGATTGCCCCCCAGGGACCATGCTTACTCCGAGCTTATCTCGGAACGCCCCGGCTATCTCTTCCCTTACTATATCAATGGCAGCCGGTGCGAGACCACCGGCTCTCTGGTCAAACATAGGTGGGGTTGGCTGGATATTAGCATGCTGTCTTTCCCCCCATTGGTTTGAGTTACGTGGTGCATTTTCATTTGCCCTATATGGGTCATAGGTTTGATCGTTTCTTTCCGGCCTCCTGGGTGGGGCCGGAAAGCTTTCCTGGGTTCTGGACCTTGAATTAATGGGTTGATGCATTGTATAGTGCGATGGGAAGTGCTGCTGGGACGGGTGAGGATTCCGGTAACAATCCTCCTCAAAAAGGTCATGTGCGGACTGTCCGGACATTGGCCCGGACCGTCCGTGATTATGTGCGGACCGTCCGTTGTTGTACGCGGACGGTCCGACTGGGTAGTTTAGGTTCTGTGCCGTGTGTGGTGGCTCGGTCGCATATCTAGGTAACTCATTAAAAATAGGCCCGACTGTTGCTGGCCCGGACGGTCCGCGCTCACGTGCGGACAGTCCGGGCATGTGCAGATCGGCTGGTTTGCTGCCGATTTGCGGTTGATTAGGGTATGTGTCCATCGGCATCCCATAAAGGGGTTGTGACTGGTCGTGACAACCTGTAGCCGATGTGTTACACGCGTTATCTCCTAACTCAACCTCGTGCGAAGGAAAATTTGCGATACTAGATTTATCAAATGCACGTACTAGTCTCTTAAGATCGCTTTGCATACCCCCTATGATGTTCTGCATTTGTTCACGCTGATCTTCTACATAATTTCTAAGAGATTGCAGATCGTTGGTATTACTTACATTGGGGATATCTGGCGTGGGTTGGAGCGAAGCCGGATCCGTTGCCCGATGTCGGACGACCTTGTTGTTCCTGTCCACTTTGAAGTTGGCCAAGAACTTTGCTTTCGCCTCCTGGATCATTCGCTCCTTGTGCTCCTCGAACTGGAGCTGCTCGTCGGCCGGCAAGGTTTCCCAAGTCGGCTCTATGATGTTGCTTGGAGAAATATCAGAGCTATCCCTTGAACCGGCCATTGAGGGCCGATTTGATGAGCTTAGATATGTCGTTCCCCAGCGGAGTCGCCAAAAAGTATGTTGACGCCTTTTCGGAGCGCCAAATACTCAAGAAGAACCGGCGGCGGTGCTCTCTGCACAGGGGCGGACGGTCCGCGCGTAGGGCTGGACGGTCCGCGGCCTGGTGCGAGGCGCGGTGGTACTCTCTGCGCAGGGGCGGACTGTCCGCGGCCTGGGGCCGGACGGTCCGCTGCCTGGTGCGCGGCTAGGGCTTCTCTGCCTGACGGCCGGACGGTCCGCGCCCTGGGGCCGGACGGTCCGCGCGTACGCAGAGGCGGCGGAAGTCGCCGGCGGCGCCTGGATCTCGCTCCCGGGAGGGACCCCGTCGGGGAGGAGAGATCCTAGGTGGTGTCTAGGCTCGGGCCGGCCGACCTAGACTCCTCTAATCGACGTAGAGCCGAAGAGAGACGAAGAATTTGGGGATTGGGAGGCTAAACCTAAACTAGACTAGAACTACTCCTAGGATAAAATGCGAATAAAAGTTGTATTGATTCGATTGTTGATGATTACAAATCGGCCGTAGACCTCTCTATTTATAGAGGAGGGGGGCTGGACCCTTTACACAACTGATTCCGAGCTAATCCCGCGAATATAGCTAACAACCGTAGCACAAAACTCGGAACCCTAATCTGTTCTGCGCACGCGCGGACCGTCCGGCCCACAGGCGCGGACCGTCCGGACCGCGGACCGTCCGGCCTCAGGGCCGGACAGTCCGCCGCTCAATTCTGGTTCGAACAACCTGTAACATATATGTATTTGGACATAATCTAGACAAACGAAAACCCTACTCATCTTAAAGGCTCTTAGCGGTCACATACCTTGTATATCCTCAGGGTTGGTCCTATTCGCCCGGCACCTGCCACCTGGTGGCTTCAAAACAAACTAACGCGAAAGAAAAGGAACTGGGCTCTTGGAAAAGATTGATGCATTTAAATCATCAAAAAAAAGAGCAAGGGTAAAATGGTCAGTTGGTGTGGCAGACAAAATAAAAGAAAAGGAGATTTAATTAACCTGGCTAATAATTCTATTCTAAAGGTTGGACGTCGTAGAAAAGACTGTTTTATCGAACCGCAAATTGTAGCGAGTATTACATCAGTTGCTTAAAATAAGGTTTATAATAGCAAAAAACTCGTGATATGTTATTAACCGGTTTGGAAGCTTTAGAGTTAATAGTTAGCCGGCTAACAAAATTGTTAGTGAGATTGAAGTAGTTAATGAACTAACTAGTAAAATGTATATACAGTACACCAATCATATTTGATGATAGCTGAATACCCGTGCGTTGCAACGGGAATATATAATACCAGTATACTACGATAACTTATATACAAAATGTGTGTTATATCGTTATGAGAAAATGTTTCATAATCAATTTGTGATTCTGGCCATACATAAATTTTGGTATTTATAATCTATCTGTTTCACCACTACATTGCAACCATCAGTATCATGCATACTTGATATATGTCACGATTTGCATGATCTCATTATTGGAGAGCACGTTTCACACATACCAGAAGAAATTCCCTCGTACATCGTTAGTCATCGGACACGTACCACCATACGCTTTTGCTTAAACAAAAAAGGCAAGTGTGTGTTTGCGAAGAAAATTAAAGGCAAGCTGGCACAAAAGCTACCCCAACGGTGGCGAGGATGGCGAACTGGTCATTGTTGTCGGTCCTCCTCTGCGTCACCTCTGGTGCCAAGATGACGCCACAGTCCTCGATATAGTAGTCGTCGAACGCGCGCGACATACCGAGTACTGATGACTCTTGGTTGGGCTGTAAAACAAAGTGCACCCCGGGCTCATCAGCAAGGTAGTACCCCTGACTGTTGCACCACCGGATGCGCTACTCCTCTACATACATCGTGTTCGAGGACACTCATACAACATCAGCAACGGCCATCGTCTTAGCGCACAAGAATTCATGGCCAGTCAGTAGCGACTTACGTGGCAGGTTGGGCTTCAGGTGGACGATGAGCTGGACGACGTGATGGCGTCGTCGTCGAATGCGGTGCCCAGAACAACCTGAGAGTCGCCGACGTTGGCGACGACCATGAGGTCCCCCTACTTGACCATGGACAGCGCGGAGCAGCCGCTCTGCACCACGTCCAAGCGGCGGCTGCACCGGAGCTTGTCGTACATAGCGGCACATGCAGCCACGTAGGACTGTTTCTAGAGGTCGAACTTGCACTCGCCAAGTTTCTTCTTGTCATCGATGAGCGACCCCAACGCGAGTGCCTCCTGCTAATGGTGTTTGTTCGGGGTTTTCAAGTAAGAAACATGGATTTATGTTTGGCGTTGGTTTATAAAAATGATTCACAAGTCAGATCCATGGAAAAAATATTACGAAGAATAAATGTCATGCATGCAAAAAAGGAATTTAAGTTGAAAACATTATTCAAACAAAAGAAATTACATGCAAGGCTCTTCTTTAAATACTACTCCCTCCATCCAAAAATATAATTCAAGAATCTCGGTGATACTTATCTACTATCACGCATTGTGCAAGGGTAGCAGATGGACTTGGGGAGAGATGTAGTAGATGTGTTTTCTGTTATAAATGTAGACATAAACACACATGTGGTGTAGTGGTAGCTACTACTAGCATTTGTTTGAGAGGTCGTGGGTTCGAATCTTTTTGGGGCCATGTGTATTTTTTTAATTTTAGCTAGGCGATATAGAATGGTGGCAGAACATGGGAATGGACTGTGCACGGGGAGGGAATCGGAAAGGCAGAACGCGGAATGGCCGACTACTATTGCAGTCTTAATAAGTAGTTGTCGGGGACCATAATTAGGGGTACCCTCAAGACCCCTAAATCTCAGCTGGTAACCCCCATCAGCACAAAGCTGCAAAGGCCTGATGGGTGCGATTAAATCAAGGATCGGTCCATTCAAGGGACACGATCGTGCCTCGCCCGAGCCTAGCCTCGGGCAAGGGAAGCCGACCTCGGAGAACCTACGTCTCGCCCGAGGACCCCCCTCCAGCAACGGGCACACTGTCAGCTCGCCCGAGGCCCAGTCTTCACCGAGAAGCAACCTTGGCCACATCGCCACGCCGACCGACCAAATCGCAGGGGCATTTAATGCAAAGGTGGCCTGACACCTTTATCCTGACGCACGCCCACCAGTCGACAGAGCTGAAAGTGACCGCAGTCACTTCGCCGCTCTACTGACCGGTCTAACAAGAGGACAGCGCCGCCTGCGCCGCTCCGACTGCTGAGCCACCCGACAGAGTGAGGTTGACAGCAGCCAAGGCCGGCCTCGGGCGTCATAGGAAACTCCGCCTCGCCCGACCCAGGGCTCGGACTCGGGCTCAGCCTCGGAAGACGGCGAACTCCGCTCCGCCCGACCCAGGGCTCGAACTCGGGCTCAGCCCCGGAAGACGGCGAACTCCGCTCCGCCCGACCCAGGGCTCGGACTCGGGCTCAGCCCCGGAAGACGGCGAACTCCGCTCCGCCCGACCCAGGGCTCGGACTCGGGCTCAGCCCCGGAAGACGGCGAACTCCGCTCCGCCCGCCCCAGGGCTCGGACTCGGGCTCAGCCCCGGAAGACGACAAACTCCGCCTCGCCCGACCCCAGGGCTCGGACATGGGCTCAGCCCCGGAAGACGACGAACTCCGCCTCGCCCGACCCGGGGGCTCGACCTCGATCTCGACCTCGGAGGAGCCTCCACCTCGCCCAGCCTAGGGCATGGATCGACCACATCAACAGGAAGCGCCATCATTACCCTACCCCGAGCTGACTCAGGCTACGGGGAACCAGACCGACGTCCCATCTGACTCGCTCCACCATGCGAGTAATGATGGCGCCCCGCATGCCCTGTGACGACGGCGGCTCTCAGCCCCCTTACGGAAGCAAGAGGACATCAGCAAGGACTCGACAGCCCCAACAGCTGTCCTCCCGCCAGGCTCCAGCACTCCTCCGACAGCCACGACACCACGTGAACTGGGTGCCAAGACCTCTCCGGCTGCCACGATGGCATGTACTTAGGGTGCTAGCTCTCCACCGCTAGACACGTTAGCACATTGCTACACTCCCCATTGTACACCTGGATCCTCTCCTTACGCCTATAAAAGGGAGGACCAGGGCCCTCTTACAGAAGGTTGGTTGGCCCGCGCGGAGAAGGACGGGACGGCGCTCGCGCAAGGCCGCTCGCTCCCACTCCCGCGTGGACGCTTGTATCCCCCTACTGCAAGCGCACCCGACTCAGGCGCGGGGCTAACACGAAGGTCGCGGGATCCACTCTCTCACGCCTGCCTCCCTCCGGCTGCATCCTTTCCCCCCTTCGCGTTCCGCCTCGCGTCGACCCATCTGGGCTGGGGCACGCGGCGACGATTCACTCGTCGGTCCAGGGACCCCCCGGGTCTCGAAACACCGACAGTTGGCGCGGCAGGTAGGGGCCTGCTGCGTGTTGACGAACAACTTCCCGTCAAGCTCCAGATGGGCAGTCTCCAGCAACCTTTCCGGCCCGGGACGGTGCTCCGTTTCGGGAATCTTGAGTTCATGTCCCTCGACGGCAGCTACGACATGATACTCCTTCCCCTGCCGCGCGACAGCGACAATGGCGGTCGACAACCCGCTCGCCGGCGGGGAAATCGACGACGCCTTCCCCACATGGTGGAAGGACGACATTCGGGCTTGTCCCCTCCCCTCCCCCGTCGATGGAGGAGGAGGCGGGGCAACCAAGGCCAAGTGGGAAGCGGCACCTCGTTGGCTGTCAAGCGAGTCGACGGCGCCGGCGCCCCAACGGAGGGCGCGTCGGGCATCGATCTCGCGTCTGAGACGAAGACGAGCGCCGCCTCTCCGCAACACGCCAATCTCAAGCAAACGCACGACGCCAGCACGCTCACGAAGGACTTGCTGGGCGTCACCCTCGTACCTGAGACAACGGTGCAGTCAGTCCCAGACGTGACCTCGTCACCGCCCGTCGACCAAAAGGTACCGACCGATTCCCATCTCGCGTCTTTTGGATTCAGCCTCGACCCACCAAGCGACCCCACTTCGGTGAGCACTCTCATAGAGACGAGTCCAAACCCTCTGGGGTATCGTGTGCGGTCACCCCGGGACCGACTGACGGCCAACTCGACCTATGAGCCCTCGGGGTCCGAGGAAGATGGCGAGCCCGACCTCTGTTGGGATTTCTCCGGAATTGGTAACCCCAGTGCCGTGCGGGACTTCATGACCGCATGTGACTACTGCCTTTCCGACTGTTCCGACGGCAGCCGCGGCCTCGACAACGAGGACCGCGGCCCAAGTCGTGAATGTTTCCACGTCGATCTAGGGGGTCCCGGCGAAGGCAACCATCTTGGTATGCCGGAAAACGGTGATCCCCTAGGCCTGTGCCTCGCGTTGACATCCTTCGGGAGCTAGCTATGGTCCCCGTCCCAGCGGGGGGTCCTGACCCACAGCTCGAGCAAATCCGCGAGAGGCAGGCCAGGCTCGACGAGGGAGCAGGAACGCTTGTGCCGATCCGCCGGGACATCAGGCAGGAATGGGCGGTCCAACCCCCGACCGGAGAAGCGCGTCATCTCCCCCAGGACATCCAGCACCGCATCGCCGACGACGTCAGGGTGAGGCCGCCGCCAGATTCTAGCGGAGTCGGCCAGAACCTGGCTGCAGCGGCAATACTCCTCCGCGCGATGCCGGAGCCATCGACCACCGAGGGGCGACGTATCCAGGGAGAGCTCAAGAATCTCCTGGAGGACGCCGCGGTCCGACGGGCCGAAAGCTCTGCCTCCCGAAGGCAGGGGTTCCCCTCGGAACATCGCACCACGACCTCCCGATTCATGCGGGAAGCCTCGGTCCACTCCGGGCGCACGCGCAACACAGCGCCTGCAGTCCCGGGTCGCCTCGGCAATGAGCGTCATCATCACAGCCGTCGGGCCCACCTCGACGACAGGGCGCGCCGAGGCTACCACCCCAGGCGTGGGGGACGCTACGACAGCGGGGAGGATCGGAGTCCTTCGCCCGAACCACCCGGTCCGCAGGTTTTCAGCCGCGCCATACGACGGGCACCGTTCCCGACCCGGTTCCGAACCCCGACTACTATCACAAAGTACTCGGGGGAGATGAGACCGGAACTGTGGCTCGCGGACTATCGGCTGGCCTGCCAACTGGGTGGAACGGACGACGATAACCTCATCATCCGCAACCTCCCCCTGTTCCTCTCCGACACCGCTCGAGCCTGGCTGGAGCACCTGCCCCCGGGGCAGATCTCCAACTGGGACGACCTGGTCCAAGCCTTCGCCGACAATTTCTAGGGCACGTACGTGCGCCCTGGAAACTCCTGGGATCTTCGAAGCTGCCGCCAGCAGCCGGGAGAGTCTCTCCGGGACTACATCCGGCGATTCTCGAAGCAGCGCACAGAGCTGCCCAACGTCACCGATTCAGATGTCATCGGCGCGTTCCTCGCCGGCACCACCTGCCGCGACCTGGTGAGCAAGCTGGGTCGCAAGACTCCCACCAGGGCGAGCGAGCTGATGGACATCGCCACCAAGTTCGCCTCTGGCCAGGAGGCGGTTGAGGCCATTTTCCGGAAGGACAAGCAGCCCCAGAACCGCCCACCGGAAGATGCTCCCGAGGCGTCAACTCAGCGCGGCGCCAAGAAGAAAGGCAAGAAGAAGTCGCAAGCGAAACGCGACGCCGCCGACGCGGACCTTGTCGCCGCCGCCGAGTACAAGAACCCTCGGAAACCTCCCGGTGGTGCCAACCTCTTCGACAAGATGCTCAAGGAGCCGTGCCCCTATCATCAGGGGCCCGTCAAGCACACCCTCGAGGAGTGTGCCATGCTTCGACGACACTTCCACAAGGCCGGGCCACCCGCGGAGGGTGGCAAGGCCCTCGACGACGCAAAGGAGGAAGATCACAAGGCAGGAGGGTTCCCCGAGGTCCGCGACTGCTTCATGATCTACGGCGGGCAAGTGGCGAACGCCTCGGCTCGGCACCGCAAGCAAGAGCGTCGGGAGGTCTGCTCGGTAAAGGTGGCGATGCAAGTCTACCTAGACTGGTCCGACAAACCCATCACCTTCGACCGGGCCGACCATCCAGACTACGTGCCGAGCCCGGGGAGATACACACTCGTTGTCGACCCCATCATCGGCAACGTCAGGCTCACCAAGGTCCTCATGGACGGAGGCAGCGGCCTCAACATCGTCTACGCCGAGACCCTCGGGCTCCTATGGATCGATCTGTCCTCGGTCCGGACGGGCGCTGCGCCTTTCCACAGGATCGTCCCCGGGAAGCGCGTTTAACCCCTCGGACAACTCGACCTACCCGTCTGCTTCGGGACGCCCTCCAACTTTCGAAAGGAGACCCTCACGTTCGAAGTGGTCGGGTTTCGAGGAACCTACCACGCAGTGCTGGGGAGGCCATGCTACGCCAAGTTCATGGCCGTCCCCAACTACACCTACCTCAAGCTCAAGATGTCGGGCCCCAACGGGGTCATCACCGTCGGGCCCACGTACCGACACGCGTACGAATGCGATGTGGAGTGCGTGGAGTACCCCGAGGCCCTCGCCGAATCCGAGGCCCTCATCACTGACCTGGAGAGCCTCTCTAGGGAGGCGCCCGACGTGAAGCGCCACGCCGGCAACTTCGAACCAGCGGAGACGGTCAAGTTCGTCCCTCTTGACCCCTGCAACGACGCCTCCAAGCAGATTCGGATCGGTTCCGAGCTCGACCCCAAATAGGAAGCAGTGCTCGTCGACTTTCTCCGCGCAAACGCCGACGTTTTCGCGTGGAGTCCCTCGGACATGCCCGACATACCGAGGGAAGTCGCCGAGCACTCTCTGGATATTCGAGCTAGGGCCCGACCCATGAAGCAACCTCTGCACCGATTCGACGAAGAAAAGCTCAGAGCCATAGGCGAGGAGATCCACAAGCTACTGGCGGCAGGGTTCATCAAAGAGGTATTCCACCCCGAATGGCTTGCCAACCCTGTGCTTGTGAGAAAGAAAGGGGGGAAATGGCGGATGTGTGTAGACTACACTGGTCTAAACAAAGCATGTCCGAAGGTTCCCTACCCTCTGCCTCGCATCGATCAGATCGTGGATTCCACTGCTGGGTGCGAAACCCTGTCTTTCCTCGATGCCTACTCAGGGTATCATCAGATCAGGATGAAAGAGTCCGACCAGCTCGCGACTTCATTCATCACACCCTTCGGCATGTACTGCTATGTTACAATGCCGTTTGGTTTGAGGAATGCGGGGGCAACATACCAGCGATGCATGAACCATGTGTTTGGCGAACACATCGGCCGAACGGTCGAGGCCTACATCGATGACATCGTAGTCAAGACGAGGAAGGCCTCCGACCTCCTTTCTGACCTTGAAGCGACATTCCGATGTCTCAAGGCGAAAGGCGTGAAGCTTAATCCCGAAAAGTGTGTCTTCGGGGTCCCTCGAGGCATGCTCTTGGGGTTCGTCGTCTCCGAGCGGGGCATCGAAGCCAACCCGGAGAAGATTGCAGCCATCACCAGCATGGGGCCAATCAAGAACTTGAAAGGCGTACAGAGGGTCATGGGATGTCTCGCGGCTCTGAGCCGCTTCATCTCGCGCCTCGGCGAAAGAGGTCTGCCTCTGTACCGCCTCTTAAGGAAGGCCGAGTGCTTCGCTTGGACCCCCGAGGCCGAGGAAGCCCTCGGGAACCTGAAGGCGCTCCTCACGAACGCGCCCATCTTGGTGCCCCCCGCTGCTGGAGAAGCCCTCTTGATCTACGTTGCCGCAACCACCCAGGTGGTTAGCGCCGCGATCGTGGTTGAGAGACGAGAAGAAGGGCATGCATTGCCCGTCCAGAGGCCAGTCTACTTCATCAGTGAGGTACTGTCCGAGACCAAGATCCGCTACCCACAAATCCAGAAGCTGCTGTACACGGTGATCCTGACATGGTGGAAGTTGCGACACTACTTCGAGTCTCATCCGGTGACTGTGGTGTTATCCTTCCCCCTCGGAGAGATCATCCAGTCCCGAGAGGCCTCGGGTAGGATTGCGAATTGGGCGGTGGAGATCATGGGCGAGACGATCTCGTTCGCCCCTCGGAAGGCCATCAAGTCCTGAATGGGCCGACACCCAGCTCCCGACGGCTCCGATCCAACCGGAGCTCTGGACCATGTTTTTCGACGGGTCACTCATGAAGACGGGGGCCGGTGAAGGCCTCCTCTTCGTCTCGCCCCTCGGGAAGCACCTACGCTACGTGCTACGCCTCCACTTCCCGACGTCCAACAACGTGGCTGAGTACGAGGCTCTGGTAAACGGGTTGCGAATCGCCATCGAGCTAGGGGTCCGACGCCTCGACGCTCGTGGTGACTCGCAGCTCGTCATCAACCAAGTCATGAAGAACTCCAACTGCCGCGACCCGAAGATGGAAGCCTACTGCGATGAGGTTCGGCGCCTGGAAGACAAGCTCTACGGGCTCGAGCTCAACCACATCGCCCGACGCTACAACGAGACTGCGGACGAGCTGGCTAAAATAGCCTCGGGACGAACAACAGTTCCCCCAGACGTATTCTCCCGAGACCTGCATCAACCCTCCGTCAAGACCGAGGACACGCCCGAGCCCGAGGCACCTTCGGCTCCGCCCGAGGCACCTTCGGCTGAGTCCGAGGTATCCTCGGCTCAGTCCGAGGTACCCTTGGCCCAGTCCGAGGTACCCTCGGCACGGTCCGAGGTACCCTCGGCTCAGCCTGAGGTACCCTCGGCCCTCGAGGGTAAGGCACTGCGCGTCGAGGAGGAACCGAGCGAGGTCACGCCTAATCAAAGCTGGCAGACCCCGTACCTGCAATATCTCCACCGAGGGGAGCTGCCCCTCGACCAAGCCGAAGCTCGGTGGTTGGCGCGGCGTGCCAAGTCTTTCGTCTTGCTGGGAGATGGGAAGGAGCTCTACCACCGCAGCCCCTCAGGCATCCTCCAGCGATGCATTTCCATCGCCGAAGGCCAGGAGCTCTTGCAAGAGATACACTCGGGGGCTGGCAGCCATCACGCAGCACCTTGAACCCTCGTTGGAAACGCCTTCCGACAAGGATTCTACTGGCCGACGGCGGTGGCCGATGCTACTAGAATTGTTCGCACCTGCGAAGGGTGTCAGTTCTACGCGAGGCAGACCCACCTACCCGCTTAGGCTCTGCAGACCATACCCATCACCTGGCCGTTTGCTGTGTGGGGTCTGGACCTCGTTGGCCCCTTGCAGAAGGCACCCGGGGGCTACACGCACCTGTTGGTCGCCATCGACAAATTCTCCAAGTGGATCAAGGTCCGACCCCTAAACAGCATTAGTTCCGAACAGGCGGTGGCGTTCTTCACCAACATCATCCATCGCTTTGGGGTCTCGAACTCCATCATCACCGACAACGGTACCCAGTTCACCAGCAGAAAGTTCCTGGACTTCTGCGAGGATCACCACATCCGGGTGGACTGGGCTGCCGTGGCACAGCCCATGACGAATGTGCAAGTGGAGCGGGCCAACGGCATGATCCTGCAAGGACTCAAGCCTCGGATCTACAACGACCTCAACAAGTTCGGCAAGCGGTGGATGAAGGAACTCCCCTCGGTGGTCTGGAGTTTGAGGACAACGCCGAGCCAAGCCACGGGGTTCACACCGTTCTTTTGTAGTCTATGGGGCCGAGGCCATCTTGCCCACAGACCTAGAGTACGGTTCCCCGAGGGCGAGGGCCTACACCGACCAAAGCAACCGAGCCAACCGAGAAGACTCACTGGACCAGCTGGAGGAGGCTCGGGACATGGCCTTACTACACTCGGCACGGTACCAGCAGTCCCTACGACGCTACCACGCCCGAGGGGTTCTGTCCCGAGACCTCCAGGTGGGCGACCTGGTGCTTCGGCTGCGGCAAGATGCCCGAGGGCGGCACAAACTCACGCCTCCCTGGGAAGGGCCGTTTGTCATCGCCAAGGTTTTGAAGCCCGGAACATACAAGCTGGCCAACAGTCAAGGCGAGGTCTACGGCAACGCTTGGAACATCCAATAGCTACGTCGCTTCTACCCTTAAGATGCTTTCAAGTTGCTCGTATACCTCGTTCACACACCAAGTCTGGTCGTCAAGGAAGGGTCAGCCTTGCTTCGGCAAAGCCCGACCCTCCCTCGGGGGCTAGAAGGGGGCAACCCACTCTGCGTCAAAATTTTCCTCAAAAAAAGAAAAAAATCTTTTCTGCCAGAATGCCTTTCGTGCTCTTCGACTACTTCAAAAGTGGATCCTGAAAACGACGGAGTACACGTAAGCAGCCAAGGCTGACCGAGCCGAGGGACTCCTACGCCTCTGGGATACGGATACCTCACTCATCACCTTCTGCGATAAGTAACTCGCGCTCGGATAAGTGACTCCACGGACCGAACAAGTCTTCATGCTCGAGAGCTCCTCTGCCGAAATGATTTTTCGGGCCTTCTCGACCGCGTCGGTAACAGAACCCTATGGACGAGTAAGAGCGCGCGTAAGCGGCAAGGCCGACCGAGCCGAGGGATTCATACGCCTCCGGGATACGGATACCTCACTCATCACCTTCCGTGAAAAGCAACTCTCGCCCGCACAAACAATTCTGTTACCGACAAATGAGTCCGGATACTCGAAACAAGAGGAAAAGAAACACAGCTTTACAACACGACGACGGTGTGTTTTAGGCCTCGGCGGCCGCAGAAAGCATACACACACTACAAGACAACCTGATCCTGCAGGCTTGGACGTCGACAGCCGAAGGGGGCAGCAGCACCCTCGGCATCAACTACACCTTCGGCGGGGTCTGACCTAGCCTCAGACGACGACGCGGTCGGAGGGCCCCCACTCTGAAGGACGGCATCAGCACCACACCCGGGCCATCGCCGCCAGGGTCTTCTTCGAGAATCCGGCCCGAGCAGGCGGCTCGGCCGGCCACCCCGAGGCCTCAGCCAGCTGTCCCCCAAAGACATCAGCTCGGCTTGTGGCCTCGGCAGCTCAACCCCGCCGTCGGTTCAGCCAGTGGACGACCCGGCCAGGCTCTGGCCAACCACACCTCCTTTTCGAAGCCAACTCTGCCTCCGCCCGTGCTGACACCGCTGCCTCCGGCTTTGGCTCATCGAAGGGCGGCCGAGGGGTTCCTTTAACTAAGCAAGAGGGGCCTCGGACAGCAAGGTCGACCGAGCTGAGGGACTCCTACTCCTCCGGGATACGGATACCTCACTCGTCACCTTTGCACGAGGCAACTCACGCTCGGTGAAGCGGTTCAGATAATCGACAAGGCGAGTCTTAGTGCTCGAAACGAAGAAAAAACACGGCTCCGTGCCGAAAATACATACACGTTCAGGCCTCGACAGCCGCATTGAACAAAACACCGGCGCTCAAGGTGCCATTACAAACGGAACTCTGGTTCCGACCCCACAGCAGCAGCCATGATCCCAGTATGGGCGCGGCCACCGGAAGGCTTTCGTTCGCGTCCCTACTCAAGGGACGCGAAACAGACATCAAAGTCAAAGAGCTGGGGGCCGGCCCGTGGGCGGCGCCGATGGCCTCAATGAGGGGGGAGCTTCCTACGGCTGCCACCACATCAGCACGGACGGCAGCGTCCGCCTCTCCACCAACGCCGACGGTCGGCAAGGCGGCCGGCAGGTCCTCACTCCCGTCCTCGCCACGAAAGCCAGGAGGAGGACGGAATGTTGCATCGTAGCTGGACAGCAACAGTTCGCCTTCCCCGGCATGGCTGGAGGACGCCTCCTCCACAAGGCTGGAGGATGGTTTCCACCACCAGAAGCTGGAAGAGGAGGTGACCAGCCGGCCCGCGTGGGAGGTAGAGCTCTGGCTCAGCCTGGCCTCCGCCCCAGCGAGGATGATGAACATCCTTGAAGCTGAGGGCGGGACCAAGATCGCAGCCCGACTCGCTTCTCCCCGCCATTAAGCTGGTGGTCACCGTCTTGGGTGACCACCGGCGAGGGGATGCAGCCGGGCTGCATGATGAAAATCCTTGAAGCCGAACGATGGCTGAAAGGTACCAACTTCCACGAAGTTGCGTTCCTCCGACGACAAGACGGAAGGGTTCCGGGCGTCCCCCGCCCGAGGGCTCGGAAGGTGGGAAGACACGATGCATGAGGGGAGCGCGAAGACATGGTTGCCCTCCAAGGGGGTCGCCCACCTTTTAAAGGCGACTCTCCCCACTTGCGCCCTCAACCGTTGCGGGTTGAGTCTTCTCCAACACGCTCCAAGTTTCTCCCCCCACGGCACGGGGGCTGGGTCCCACACGTCATGCAAGCCGGTCCAGGGGAGAAGAAGCCAAACCGCCACGCGTGCGCGGTGCATGCAACCACCCGGCGGTTACAAGCACTCCTCCACTTTCGCCTAGACCAGCGGGTGAAAGGGCGGACAGCCATGCAGGCGGCATGCAACTGTGCCAAGTGGGCGCGCCCCTTCGACTCCAACGAGCCCAGCATGGAGGTCCAGGCTCACGCGTCATGCAACCGGCGCGCCGGTTGCTACGTGTGAGCAATTGCACCGCCACTCACGTCGCTACCGCGCCTCCTCGATTGTGGAGTCAATACCGTGACTCGAGGCAACCCTGCAGTGCCAGCCAAGCGCGACGGTCAAATGCGGTCAAAATTGGGCCAGCAGTAATGGCGGTGATAGGCGGGCAGAAGCAGCGGTCACGTCGTCAGCCAAGCTCACATCCCATCCAGGGTCAGTGAGGGAGCCCTCTCTCACGGCGTGAAGACGGCGCGCCCATGATCCGTTCCTTGAACGGCGCGCGCACGCGCAACGACCGCCTCGCGAACCACTCGCCCCGTCGCATTAACTCCACGGCGGGATAGGCGGCGCCTCAGGCGGGAGAAGCAAGCGACGCTTCGCCTTCGCCATAATAACCGCGTCAAAAAAAGGTACGCCACGTCATTCGACTTCGTATCCTTTTCCTTTTCCTCTTTCTCTCTCTTACAACAGGGACCGAGAAAGGGGGATACCCCGAAAAGGACCCTTCTCCGTGAAGGAAACAGGCTCCGAGCCTCCCTACTAATCAGAGGTTCGAAGGCTGGCCCCTCGGAGGGGTTCAACGGCTGCCTCAGATCGATTGGGTTCTGCGCCCACTACTGGTCAGAGGTTAGATGGCTGGCCCCTCGAAGGGTTCAACGGCCGCCTCAGGCCACTCGGGCTCCGCACCCATTACTGATCAGGGGTTCGTAGGCTGGCCCTCGAAGGGTTAACAGTCGCCTCAGACACAGAGCGAGGGATGACCCTGGGTATGTTCGATACATAACCAAGGCTCGGGCTACGCTCCCGAGGTACCCTAGGACATTTCCGAGACAAGCGGGAGCGATCTTGTAACGGAATCCCATCAGAGGGAGGCATCGAGCCCTCGGACCCTGTCAAAGGGGACCGGGTCCGGCAGATCACCCGCAGGTACTTTTGGAGCGCGCCTCCGGGCCTCTAGCCGACCCCTAGCAAATGGGGCACGGGCGTCCGCTCGGATTACCCGCCAGCAGCTCACCGGAGACACCATGTTCGGCGCCCTCCAAGGGCAACATGGCGCTTTCCCCCCTCCTCCTTGCGGAAAGGCGACGCAGGGGCGTATGTAAAAAAGATGAGTCTGTCCTTGACCGTCCTCTCGCCCTGTGCAGAGGCTCGGGGGCTGCTCTCGCAAACCCGGCTCCGGCCAAACCGTTGACAGCGTCAACATACCAGCCCGAGAACTTGGGACCCGACCGTGCACTCGGGCTACGGCCAGCTCGCATGAGGGAACAACTAGACCAGCCGAAGTGTTGCGAAACGCACTAAGACCTCGAAGGAGTAAAACTACTCCTCCGAGGCCTCGGGGGCTACACCTGGCGGGTGCGCTCGCGCGCACCCACCAGAACAGAATGCAACCGAAAAAGGCTGGTCCCCTTGCAAAAAAGTGCGGCAAAAGCCTCCAAGCGAGTATTAGTACTCCCTTGGAGGCTCGGGGGCTACTGTCGGGGACCATAATTAGGGGTACCCTCAAGACCCCTAAATCTCAGCTGGTAACCCCCATCAGCACAAAGCTGCAAAGGCCTGATGGGTGCGATTAAATCAAGGATCGGTCCATTCAAGGGACACGATCGTGCCTCGCCCGAGCCTAGCCTCAGGCAAGGGAAGCCGACCCCGGAGAACCTACGTCTCGCCCGAGGACCCCCCCTCCAGCAACGGGCACACTGTCAGCTCGCCCGAGGCCCAGTCTTCACCGAGAAGCAACCTTGGCCACATCGCCACACCGACCGACCAAATCGCAGGTGCATTTAATGCAAAGGTGGCCTGACACCTTTATCCTGACGCACGCCCACCAGTCGATAGAGCCGAAAGTGACCGCAGTCACTTCGCCGCTCTACTGACCGGTCTGACAAGAGGACAGCGCCGCCTGCGCCGCTCCGACTGCTGAGCCACCCGACAGAGTGAGGTTGACAGCAGCCAAGGCTGGCCTCAGGCGTCATAGGAAACTCCGCCTCGCCCGACCCAGGGCTCGAACTCGGGCTCAGCCCCGGAAGACGGCGAACTCCGCTCCGCCCGACCCAGGGCTCGAACTCGAGCTCAGCCTCGGAAGACGGCGAACTCCGCTCTGCCCGACCCAGGGCTCGGACTCAGGCTCAGCCCCAAAAGACGGCGAACTCCGCTCCGCCCGACCCAGGGCTCGGACTCGGGCTCAGCCCCGGAGGACGGTGAACTCCGCTCCGCCCGACCTAGGGCTCGGACTCGGGCTCAGCCCCGGAAGACGGCGAACTCCGCTCCGCCCGCTTCAGGGCTCGGACTCAGGCTCAGCCCCGGAAGACGGCAAACTCCGCCTCGCCCGACCCCAGGGCTCGGACATGGGCTCAACCCCGGAAGACGACGAACTCCGCCTCGCCCGACCCGGGGGCTCGACCTCGACCTCGGAGGAGCCTCCACCTCGCCCAGCCTAGGGCATGGACCGACCACGTCAACAGGAAGCGCCATCATTACCCTACCCCGAGCTGACTCGGGCTACGGGGAACCAGACCGGCGTCCCATCTGGCTCGCTCTACCATGCGAGTAATGATGGCGCCCCGCATGCCCTGTGACGACGGCGGCTCTCAGCCCCCTTATGGAAGCAAGAGGACGTCAGCAAGGACTCGACAGCCCCAACAGCTGTCCTCCCGCCAGGCTCCAGCACTCCTCCGACAGCCACGACACCACGCGAACTGGGTGCCAATACCTCTCCGGCTGCCACGATGGCATGTACTTAGGGCGCTAGCTCTCCACCGCTAGACACGTTAGCACATTGCTACACTCCCCATTGTACACCTGGATCCTCTCCTTACGCCTATAAAAGAGAGGACCAGGGCCCTCTTACAGAAGGTTGGTTGGCCCGCGCGGAGAAGGACGGGACGGCGCTCGCGCAAGGCCGCTCGCTCCCACTCCCGCGTGGACGCTTGTATCCCCCTACTGCAAGCGCACCCGACTCAGGCGCGGGGCTAACACGAAGGCCGCGGGATCCACTCTCTCACGCCTGCCTCCCTCTGGCTGCATCCTTTCCCCCCTTCGCGTTCCGCCTCGCGTCGACCCATCTGGGTTGGGGCACGCGACGACGATTCACTCGTCGGTCCAAGGACCCCCCAGGTCTCGAAACACCGACAGTAGTAGAGATACAGTACAACGGCTCTATGACACGTGAGGTCCTAGTGGCAAGCCAGTGTTATGGGCCTACACACAAAAAATAAAATTTTATAATAAAGTGGGCTCTCCTCACAAAATAAATTTAAAATTAAAGTGGACATATGACCCACATACCAAATATTAAACTGTAGATACTGCATTTTATCTTAGCCAAAACATCGAGAAAGATATGAGTTAAAAATGAGACATGTCCCTTTTTATAGCTAGCTCGGTTGCTCGTCTTCTCAGTTAACAAGGCGATACTATCTATGAGCGTTGCGTTATGTATGGCTCGTGTCGTGTTGGGCTGGAAGTGCTTTATCACGATCTATATGAGAGATAACGACCTAGTTAAATTAGAAAGAAGCATAAGTGTTTTTTTACAAAAGGGACAATAGTGAAAACTAGTGCTTTATATGAGTAGAGATAGAGATTATTAGCTCTAATAATTAGCTAGGGATGTTTGGAATCTATACAAGTAAATTTAGGAGCTAACTATTAGCTCTAGAGTTTCTAAACTAGGCCCATATCGGATTAGTGTTTTGTTTCCATCCTGGAGAGCATCTTCGACAGATCCCAATAATCATTATCTCAAACCTTTATTTAGGGAAATGAAAAAATAACCATCCAATATATTCCTATCAAACTTCCCTATTCTTCCGCATGTGAAAAGACTTAGGGCATGTTTGCTTCAGCTTTTTTCTGACTAGCTTTTCTAAAAATCAGGTTGTGGAGAGAATCTGGTTGTGGGGAGAATCTGAGTATCATTACGATTACGTGTGGAGGAAGATAAAGTTGTTCATAAGGCTCAGGATCTAGAAAGTGACAGATTCCTACTATTACAACGACTCAACCGTTTATGTGTTTATGTTGATTTTGGATGGTTTTTACCCCAACGGATTTTATAGAAGCTGGTTGAAAAGCTGAGCGTTTGACAGTCTGCAGCAGCTTTTGGTGGGTAGACTCTCTTGCAGGAATCTTCGCAGTCGCTTGTCGCCCGAGCACACTCGTGTGGCTGTATCTCGCTCCTATTTCCCGCCTCGTCATCCTGCAGCACAGTGCACAACGTCCGTCGTGAGGAGCTAGGGAGCCTAGTTTGCAACCTGTTTGATAGGAAGAGCTCCAACGCCTAGATCCAGAGGAGGATGCAGCACACTGCACATGTGTCTAGTATCGGAAAAAGTGAGACGCGTACGGAGCTCAGAGACGACTAGGAGCAACATGACAACAGAGGAGGCACTACTACAGTAAACCTCTATACAGGCGGTCCAGTTAGCCTCTACACAGGCGGTTCCAGGAACCGCTTGTGGTGCACCGCCTGTGATGTAAAACAACATCACAGGCGGTCAATCAAAAACCGCTTGTGATAGACACACATCACAGGCGGTCCAGTCTAAAGGAACCACCTGTGATAGACACATATCACAAGCGGTTTCTAATTCTAGCCGCTTGTGTTAGCCACACATCATAGGCGGTTTCTAATCCTAACCGCTTGTGTTAGACACATACCACAGGCGGTTTTAAATATAGGTCCGACTGTATTTCAATATACAGATTTCAGATTCATATGTAGATTCCAGATTCATATACAGAATTAATAATAGATTCATACACAGATTCATACACATATATGTTGCATAACAAGTTCCATACACAGATTCATACACATATCAAGTTCCATACACAGATTCATACACATATCAAGTTCCATATACAACTCAACATCTCAAGTTCCATAGACAACTGAACATCTCAAGTTCCAAACTAAAGATCTAAACACTATGTGATATCGTGTACAAACTTAGTTCTAGGAAGTGTTGCAAATTTCCATTTGTATTGTAGAATAGCCCTTGTTGATGAAGAACTTCACGTCGCATAAAGTAAAGCAAGTCTTTTACAACCTTAGCCACGCCGACGGAAACCATATCTCTTTCTAACCATTCAGCATTGATCTTGGATTTAGGAACCTGCAATGAAAGCAAAAAGCAAGCAGTGCTAAGAGTAATGTGATGAGCAACAATATAACATAAAAATTGCAACATAGACAATGATAGCGAACTTACATCCTCACGATTGACCATGTAATGGAAGGTGACACGACACCATTCGCATACATAATAACTGCACAGGACAGTACCCGAAGGTTGTTTGTCACCATATGGAAATAATGATATTGACAAATTAGGCTTGTCCTCTAGATGTTCGCCGCCAAGATCTTTCCAATAAAAACGGTATGCACTGCATATAAGAATAGCATTGTGAGATTAAGAATACATTTATTAAGTTGTAATAAGTACAAGTGTGCAATAATAATCATACTTCTGTAAAATCTTCAAGAAGTCATTATACGCATCCTTTTCCATTCTCAGTGAGTCGAAGACCACGACTTTACCATGCTTTGGAAAGATCATGATACAAATGTAGTGGTCACTATATAGACATAGACGAAAACACATGTTGAGATCACGATTGCCATAATTTGTAGTTCAAAACCATGTCGAGAACTTACTTAAAGTGGTGCGGAGCTATCATTAAGTCCTTGCCATGTTGTACATGATTATACATGGCTCGTCCAATGTATGCCGCCATTACCTTCATTTTCTTTCTCTGATTCTATTTGACGGCTTTCTCAAATTCGTCATCATCCAAGTCTTTGTATTCTTATCCATGTCTCCGAAGAACTTCTTTGTAGCGAGCTTGTGATATCATCAATGGGTCAAGAAACCCTGTCTTAAGTTGTTTCTTCTTATCATCCATGTATTGCATCCTACGTGTAAAAAGTGTTAATCGTTAGACTCTCGTTTATGTGTGCATGTACAAAACTAACAAATATGAAAGTTTAGAGGTACTTACAAGCAAAAGAGGGTTAAGTAGTTGGTTTCCATCCTTTGTCGGTGGTACAACGACCACAGATCGTCAAAGAATAAATGCCGCACAGGATCTATATTATCTTTGCTCCAAAATGCATCTTCTAGCACAACAAATGTGAAGTCCTCGAGTTTGTATTTGTTGCTAGCCACCATGTACCACTCATGCATTCTAATCTCCGGAGTCGACAGCTTAGAAAGTTGCACCGTCGTCAAGAACGGCCTCCCATTCACAAATTTAGGAGGAACATCCTCCTTCTTGTATATCGGGATATTGATTTTAAGACGTAATGATTCTCGAGTATGAATCATTCCATCTTATGTGGGCTGCTAAGTGCTCTTAGCAACCCACCTAAGAGAAGAGAAGCGCACAGATGAAGCCAGGACGGCTTTAAATTTTGTGACCACACATCCGGACAGAGTACACCGACTCACCATCGTCTGGCCCCTTAACAAGCTCGCAGATGTCCCCAGTCCGAAGATCGTTTGCTGCCACCAAATGTTTCCAGCCCTCGGTGAAGCCCACAAATAACGGGCAGTGGTGGTAAACGATAGGCCATAATCTCTTCTTGGGGTCCTTCAGCATTATAACATGACAGCCATGCCTTCTCTGTCTAACTGCATTGGAAAGTGCACTTCTATCTGCTCCGTGCTTCCCGGCCCGATTCAGGCATTCAGCCGAAGCCATTCTCCATAAGTCCCAAACATAGAATAGGGATGAGGTAGTCAAGATTGTAAGCGCTAGTGCTCAACTACTAGCATCTATAGATATGGACACAAGTCCAAATTTGGTGCTACTCGGCACCATCGATATCACTAGGGAAAACAAATACATCAAAGAGATCCACTTCCCAATAGTACTCGAAGATAGTTCATTGACTTGGCTCGAAGATAGTTCATTGACTTGACACTCTCTAAGAGGTTCATACAAAATACATTATCAAGCTTTTGACATGATTGACAACTAGACTAATGCTAAAGATAGAGTATGAGAAAAGTCTATAAGTGTTTCACTGAAATTTGCTCTACCATTGTGGACATCTTTGATACAGACATTATCAACTACTTCGATGATAGCCTTAGGGATACGTTTCAATATGAACGTTTTGTTAGGAACATACAAAATACAATTATCAAGCTTTTGACATGATCAACAACTAGAATAATGCTAAAGATAGAGTATGAGAAAAGTCTCACAATCAAAATTGAGATCACAACAAAGGCAGGGATGAGAACCTTGGTGAGTCATGGCAATTTATAGAAGAATTGTAATTGAAGGAAGCAAGACGAACAAAGGGTTCTCGTCAACCTTAACAAACTTGTGCATACCAGTACTACAACCCTAGAGTGAAACCTACGGTACTCATATCGTGTTGTTTAGGACTAAACATCAACAACCCCTTGACTGGTCGCTATCATACTCAATTCCAAAATATTTTTCCAATATGTCGGCTTGAGTAAGGAGATCTGGGCTTGGGAGTTCCTCCAAATCATCTGCAGCTTCATCATCTTTAGCATATTGCAGGGCTTCATCTTGAATAATTTTAGCCCTCTTGGAGTCAACATACTTTTTGATGGACAGAGCACACTTCTCAAGCATGTCGCATACATCTCCAATTTGAAACAAAGTGGTCTTAAGTGTGTACACTGATTTCGGTTCACTAGTATCCACAACCCCATCAGTCACTAGACTGCGAATGATGTCGACATGTGTCTCGATGACTCGAACTGAGCTCTCAACCATGTCAAGTGGCTCTTTTTCCATCTCTGAAACTGAAAATGACCAAGTCTCACAATCAAAATTGAGATCGCAACAAAGGCAGGGATCAGAGGGAAAACAAGGATGGCTTATAGGGCAAAAAGAGGAGTCCAAATAACACTGTCATGGCTATGAACAAGTCAAAGAAGGGAGATAAGAACAAGTCTTTTGATGAGCTACTGCTAGAGCAGTGCCCTTACCACCCACATCATAATGACTCTATCATGGATGTAAGCAACCCAAAAATCATGGTTTTGTCTTGACTCTGAAATAAGATAATAAAGACAAAAAAATGCAGACGAAGAACATGACCAATACAAGCAGGACAATGGAAATCTGCTCATCCATCAGGTCTGTCTGCAAACAGGGGTTTCTTTGGATGCAGGTTTGTTTCTTCCCTCTGAATAAACTTCCTAGAATAATGTTTCCCTGATTAGAAAAGAACTTAACCTCACCCAGTCACCACCAAAGAAAACAAACAAAACAGATAAAAAATGTATAAGTGATGATACTTTGGTAGCAAACTAATGAAGGTTCCTATCATGTACAGATTGAATCGATTGTTTTGTTCACGGTAATATTTATTTGATGCTAAACCGTGTGGATACCCGCAATCATCTGGTGTCTTTCATATGAAAAAGTGTTGGACTCCACCAGCACTGCATGTAATGCTATTGTCGGTCCATTGCTTTTGGCTGTCATGTCATGTCTAGAATTTTGCCAAGTTGATGTTACTTTTGCCTTTTCACTTACTAGCGTTAATGGCTACTGCCGTGTGTGCATTGGCTGAGCTGAGACCTGATCCATGGAACATCGATATGACCGCCTTAGCATATCAAATCCTGTTTATGTGGGCCGAATCCAAACAAATGAGAGGTGCTAGGAGTAGCTATGGATGTGATTATCCTTGATACATCTCTCATGTGCTACTCTGATTTCATGATTCCCAGGCACTTCTCTAAAACAAACCAGATCTTAGAGAAACTGGGGCTGTCTACCATCGATTGGCAGCTCTAGAAAAATCCCAAGACGACATGTGATTTCTCTGTTTGAGCTTGACAACCACCGTTGCTGTATGGAGTGGAGCAGAAGCACATGCCTCAAGGGCCATCATATTCGGCCAAGATGGGAGATGTATGGAGAGGGAGGGTACTCTTACCAAAGTGATCTTACCAAAGTGCTCGGGGACGGCGGCGCTCGGCCTCGGGCTCGGGGACGGCGGCGCAGTTGATCAGCCTGGCGACGCAACACCTGTGTCAGCTCGGGCGGGAGTTAGCTAGGGTTCCTGCCGGAAGCAGCAAGCCTTTTATACTTGTAAGGAAAATGGACCCTGAGCCATTTGGCTAATTGAGTTTTGGTGTTTGATGAACAACACAATCCGTGAACTAATAAGTTTTCTAGTGTTTGTGTTTGTAGTTCACAGGGTGCAAGATTTACTTGGACTAATGAATTGAGGAAAGCAACACCTCAAAAGAAGACATTAAGAATATCCAAGAAAAGTCCAAGTGTGCTGCTACAGACTGTCCGGTGCCCACACGTCGGACTGTCTGGTGCCCACACGCCGGACTGTCCGGTGCACCAGGGAACTCCAGCCCAACGGCTAGTTCCAAGTGGCACTCGGAGAGAAGACCACCAGACTGTCCGGTGTGAGCACCAGACTGTCCGGTGTGGAAAAGCCTGCGGCGCCAACGGTCACCTGCTCTGACAGAGCAACGGCTAGGCGCACCAGACAGGCTACAGTGCGCTGTCCGGTGCACCATCGGACCATCCGCTGTGCCGCAGAGAACTACAGCTTTTCTCCAACAGCTATTTTGGAGTTGAGGCCTATATATACTTCACCCAACCGGCCATTTGAAGGTGTGGGAGCCCAAGCAACATACCAAGGCATATAGTGCACATTTCCAAGAGCTCAAACACCCAAGTGCTTAATAGAATCACTCGGTGATTAGCGTAGGTGCTTTGCGAAGTGCTTAGGTTAGTTAGACAGCTTTAGCGCTTGCTCTAGGTGAATCCTAGCTAGTTGAGTGAGTTTAGACAAACCTCACAACCCCTTGGCTCCTGCGCGAGCCGTTGTAATTGTACCGAGTGGGGCGAGAGTCTTGCGAGACCGTGACAACCGCGTTTGTGCCACGACCGCCACCGTGTACCGGAGGGAATGAGGCCCGTGGTGTTTCGGCCGGAAGCTCGATAGTGGAGACGGCGGGGAGCGTCCGAGAGGAGCCGGAAGCGGAGCACCACTTGCGCGTGGAGAAGGCCCACGACTCTCTACGGAATTACTCGACCGTGGTGCTTGGCCCTCGCGTGGGCTTCCCTTTGCGTAGGGGCACCAACGAGGATTAGTCGGGACCTTGCGTGGTTCCGGATACCTCGGTAAAAATACCGGCGTCATCCACGAGAGTTTGCTTCTCTACTTTGCTCTTTAAGTTTCCGCATTTATATTAAGCATTTAAATTTTAATCTTGTATCCATACTTATTTAGTGTAGATTGAAACTTAGTCTTTGCGGTAAAGACAGCAACACTTAGACAAAACCTAGTTTGCACATTCTAGTTTGATTATTTGCATAGGTTTTGCTCTAGGGATTTAATTGTGGCCTAGTTTAGTAAAAGTTTTAGAAGTCCTAATTCGCCCCCCTCTTAGGCGTCACCCGTTTCCTACAATACTGTACACACATCGTAGGCGGATTTTTAGAAAAACCGCTTGTGATATATAACATCACAAGCGCTTTTTTATTACGACCGCCTGTGATAGATTAACTTCACAGGCGGTCGGAATAAAAAAGCACCTGTGATGTTATATATCACAAGCGGTTTTTCTAAAAATCCGCCTGCGATGTGTGTACAGTATAAAAGGACTAGCCCACGTGGATCATTAAACCGGGGCCGTCAGATCTTGGTCCGAGTGACCATGCTATGTACCGGTTCAAAGATTTCGGAGATCTAATCCGGGCCGTCTAGGAGGGATCCGATGGCCCAAGATTCGCGGTACCTCTTTGGTGTACACATTTACATAAGAAACCCCTTATTTTCGTAGAATAAACCCGTAGTCCAACTAGCAGTGTTCCCTGTGTCTTAGGGTTATTACCACGAGACCCCTGGATTTCTCTAGAATTGAGGCCCAGTCCAGAATGGTATTTAACCCGAGAATTTAAATTATAAAATGGATTTTTAATATATAAATAAGTGCTAGAACTTGTAAAATTCATAGAAATTTCATTTTTAATCCAAATCAATCCATTCCAGTTTCTAAATTTTTATAATATTATTAGCTATCACTTAGAGTCTCTGTTTTCTCATGAAAACAGTAATAAAAATAATTTCAGTAATTGATCGCTTGAAACGTTTGTTCTCAAATCCTAGGGAGGCTGAGCTTATGCGCTGGCATGCTGAAAATCGCAAGCAGAGTAACAAACAGATTTGACACCCTGCTGATGCATCACAATAAAAAAATTTCGATCTTATGTATCCTGAGTTTGCCAAAGAAACCAGAAATGTAAGATTTGCTTTGGGTACAGACGGAATGAATCCATTTAGTGAAAAAAGAAGTGTACCTAAACATGAGGGTAAACTATGTGGGAGAGGGAGAATGGGCAGTAAAACTTTTCGCGTTGAGGATTACAAGCTAGTACATTGTGCTCATGGTAGTGTACTACAATATCTCACGGTAGCCGAGTCTTACATAGAGGAACACCTGGATGAGCTTCGTAAAGAAAATTAGAACCGCACAGAGGACTGGATCATGAGGGAGCACAAACATCGTTTCAGCGAATGGTTAATGGACAAAAACATCCCATTCGGAGACTCTTTGAAAGACCACATATCGATGTGTTCGTACCGATGCTTTTGACCTACAGGGACAGAAGACCATATATTTTGGATTCATAGAGGAAATATGGGAACTTGATTATGGCCCAAGCATGAAAATACCCTTATTTAAGTGCCAATGGGTACAACATCCCGTGGGGGTGACAGTGGATAACTACGGACTCACACTGGTAGACTTAAAGAAAGTAGGATATAAAGATGACCCGTGGGTTCTCGCCGAATGTGTTGCACAATTGTTCTATGTACTCGATCCAGCAGATCAGAAGATGCATGTAGTTATTTATGGAAAGCAAAAAATTGTTGGAGTTGAGAATGTGGGAGATGGAGATGAGGAATACAATAAGTATGAAGAGATGTTCGTCTTTAACGGTCCAGAGAGAATCAAGCGTGTGGAAAAGAAAATTGATAAGAACTTAAAGCCATACATGCGGAAAAATGGTAGTTCATGAAAAATTGTATGAATCAAATTGTATTTATTAGCAGGTATGATCGACTATGCATTGTGGTTGCCAATTAATTTAAAATCTCGCTAGTTATCTATGTGTGCTATTAAAATTCATTTAATTTGTATTTGCATATTTCTATTAAAAATTAAAATATTAATTTATTTAAATTGTATTTGCATATTTTTGTTAAAAATTAAAATATTAATATGGTAATCAAATTACAATCACAGGCAGTTTTTTCATTACGGTCCGTTTGTGAAAAGAATAGAGCACCACAAGCATTCCGAAACAAAAACCGGTTGTGATACTACTACATCACAGGCGGTCCGAATAGCCTGGGACATCCCAGGCGGTTTTCTAACCAAACCGCCTATGATGTAAAAAGTCTACCGCTTGTATAAAGCCAAATTATACTAGTGAGGCGAGCGTAATGGCGCCGCTGAAGAGGGTGCGGTCGTAGAAGTCCTCGTTTACCTTAGACTATTTTTATCAGCTTATCCATCATATCATATCTACTATTTCAAACTCTACTTTACCAAAATACAGTCTACAGTATAAAAAATAATATTTTAATTAATCATATGAATAACCTACTGAAGACGGATATATGTCCAAGCTACATAGCTTCGACAGGACCCATCCCATGGCGGGATTTTGGAGGTGGAATCAAGCATTCAGGCCGAGCCCAAGACCAAGCTCATCCCTTCCTCGCTAAAAGTATGCGGACGTGGATTACCAGGTTTAACAGATTTTTTTAGAAAAATGCCGAGCCCAAGCCCAAGCTCATCCCTTCCTCGAAGTATGCGGACGTGGATTACCAGGTTTAACAGATTTTTTTAGAAAAATTAAAAAGAAACGTTAGAGCTAGTTTGGAAATCCCAATTTTTTATGGGATTTTCATTTTTCTTTAGGAAAATAGAAATTCCTTAAAAAAATGTAATTTCCAAACTAGCCCTTAGAGTACATCATTTTTAAGGATCGGAGCAAAGCATTTAAGGATGTTCAAATTCCTGTTCATTGAGCATCTCTAGCAGTTTTGTAAAAAAAATAGTTTCCTAAAAGTAGATGTAGAGAGTTGCTAAATGATAATAGGAAACAAAAAATTATGTGTTCTCTAATGGTTCTCTATTTTAGTTGTTAAATATTTCAAATTATGTGCAGCTTACTCTGTTCAACTAGCAGGCCGCAGGGGCATATTCATGCCTGCTTTATCGAGAAACAAGTTTGTACAAAATAAAAATACTTTGCTACTCGGCTCAGCCAATCAAACACTTGCATATAATCAGCTATAAGATTTTAAGAATGCAGCACAATCACTCTCATTTCTAGGATGCTTGTGGCAAAAAAAAAATCAGATAAAAAGTGTCATGAATGAGAAGCTGGCAACATTAATCAGCACATCGCTTGTTCACTATCACATAACAGAATTTCCAAAGATAATACAGATACAAATAAGTGACCCCATGAACTGACTCAATGTAAACTAGTTTATACGTGTGAAAGGAAATAGTTCCAGAGTCTTCAAAACATGCGCCATATTGGCCTTTTTTGTTAAGTATGAACCAGCTCCTTCCATTTCTCAAATACAGAAAAGAAACAAAATGTTCTGAGAAATTTTATAACTATATTTGTTTACAATCTGAAACCAATTGGCTGACAAGAGTTCATCAACAGGAAGCTGAAGAAAGTTCTCATTTTGTTCACAAGCTTGTGTTGTATAAACTCTAGTGTTGTCTGTGGATGAACTGACTTGTCCATGAAGCAACTGAGGTGTAATTATTTATCCAAATTCAATTTAAATAAATCAATAAGGTATAATTACTTAACCAAAGTCAAGTTTAATAAATTGAGAAGCATCAGGCTTATGAATGTTTAAATCTAAAACAGCAACCGATTGGTTTTCTTGGTAACAACAAGGCACATAAGATCTTTTGAAGAAATTGCTTTATGAGGCCAGACATTACTTGGTAAATGCAGCGGACAGGAAGATGCAGCAGCCTTCAGAGATCAGAGGGTGCCAGGGTGGTGCGCGGCCTTCGCATGGCGGCTACGGGGGAGCTTCAGAGTTGTCTGAGGCCGAGAGCGTGGCGCAACGGCAAATCGAGCGACAGGAGGGCGGCGTGGCTAGAGGCCGGACGGCAGGGCGACACGACTTCAGAGGATGGGCGGGAGGGCGGCGTGGCACTCCGACTAGGTGTGACGGCGAACTTGTCTGGTGGACGACTAGGAACGTTGGGAGAAACAATGCGGGAAAGAGAAAAAAAGAAGGCGCCTAGAATAGATTTTGCGATCGATTTCGCGCGTAAAGTGCTTTCGGGAGTCCCTTACAGCTTGCCTCAGCCCTCATGTAACGACGAGGAAGCAAAAAAATAAGAACTTCATAAATTTAGCAACATTGTTTACAACATCACTAGAGATAAGTTTTTTTCTACTAACTCCTTAAATTGGGATTTAGTAATTTTTTTACCAAACTGCTGGAGATGCTCTTAAAAGATACTCCCTTCATATCAATTTATAATTTGTTTGAATTTTTTATCACAAGTTTAACCAACTCATCTGATTCAAAAATTTGTGGAGCGAGATACAGCATCTCCAACTAGAGATGTTATTGCCTTGCCACAACTGTAAAAATGCATTTTTAGTAGTATCTAACATACAATATCAAATGTAAGTTACTAGCTTAGACTATCTCGAGTAGATTACTCATCCTATCACTACACCAAAAGTTGAAACTTCCTACAACCTACTAACTTCCTACGGGTTTTGAATGAAATCATAGAAAGTAAATAACTTCCTATGGTTTCCTACTGCTACGGAGATACTCTCGGAACTAAATAAACTTCCTACTGTTATTATCCCGTCCTCTCGGAAGTAAATAACTTCCTACGACCTTTAGACGCTCTTCTCGGGAGTTAGCGTGTTCAGTAAACGACATCTAAGGATGGGCGGATAGGATCCTTAACTTCTGACGGCGTTCAAGAAAAGCTCTCGGAAGTAAAGCAAATTTTGACCGTGTGACCGATTGGGGCTTTGACTGAGACAAACTTTCAACGGCTTAAGAGCATAGCTCTCGAAAGTTAGCCGAATAGGCCTAGCTTCCGACGGTCATGGCTCGAGGTCTAGGAAGCGAGCCATTTTAACCGAGCGGACCTCTTCTCCCACCAGTCCGCCGCCCGACCTCTCTGCTACACTGCCCATTCGCCGGCTCCATGCCCGCACACATCGCCCCCACGTGTCGACACGCCTCGCCCGGTCCACGATGCCCCGCGCCGGCCTGTCTCGCCCCTGTCAACTAAAAGTCACCTAGAGGGAGGGGTGGATAGGCGGAATCTGAAAATTAAAAACTTAAGCACACACTACAAGCCGGGGTTAGCGTTAAAATTAAATTCGAGTCCGAAAGAGAGGGAAAACAAATCAACTAAGAAATAAAGCGGATGAACACGGTGATTTGTTTTACCGAGGTTCGATTCCAAAGAACCTAGTCCCTGTTGAGGTGGTCACAAAGATCAGGTCTCTTTCAACCCTTTCCCTCTCTCAAACGATCACTTAGACCGAGTGAGCTTTCTCTTTAATCAACCGGGTCACTTAGACCCCACAAGGACCACCACAGACTTAGTGTCTCTTGCTTTGATTACAAGTCACTTGAGAATAAGAATGGGAAGGAAGAAAGCACGATTGCAAAAGCCAAGCAACAAGAGCGACACATAACACACAAATCACTCTCTCTCTCTCAAGTCACTAATCACTAATGATCACTTGTCTAAATTGTGGAACTTGGAGAGATTGGAAGCTTTAATTGTGTCTTTGAATGGATTGCTAGCTCTTGTATTGAATGTAAAAGATTGTAATGCTTGGGTGAAATGAATGGAGGTGGTTGGGGTTGTATTTATAGCTCCCAACCACTTCCTAGCCGTTGCTCCTTTTCTGCCGTCCGCGGACGGTCCACGCCCCTGGTCCGGACGGTCCGCCCCTGCACATCAACGGCTGAAAACGCAACGGTCAGCAGTAACGGCTATATCAACGACTATTTTGCATTTAATGAGTCGTCAGATGTCAGATAAAGGCAGTCGCGGACGGTCCGGTTGTGCACCCCGGACGGTCCGCGAGGACGCTATAATTCATTTTACCGAAACCGTCACCTTAGGGTTTTTCGGTTCTTCATCGACCGGACGGTCCGCGCATGAGGCCGGACGGTCCGCGCATGGTTTCGGACGGTGCTTGCTTTTCTATCGGACGGTCCGTAGTGTAGACTTGTGTTTTTACATTGGTTCTGTCCGAGGCTCACCCTAGTGTCGCGGACAGTCCGCCGCAAGGGCCTAGACGGTCCGCGCTTAGTCTGTTTTTTCAAAAAGCTTCTCCTGACCGGAATAATCTACGGTATTCCGGACAGTCGATTAGAATAGTTGTAGATGAACTTATGCACCTGTGAAATGATCAACTAGGCAAACTAGTTAGTCCATAAGGTTTGTGATGGTCGTTAAACACCAAAATCAATTATAGGAAATGTTGAGACTATTTCCCTTTCAATCTCCCCCTTTTTGGTGATTGATGCCAACACAAACCAATGCAAATATAAAGTGTAGAAATGTAACTAGTTTGCATTTTGACAGATGTGCATAAGTTTCTAAGTATTTCTAAGTATAATTTTGATTTTGGACCACATTTGCACCACTAGTTTTGTTTTTGCAAATTCTTTTGGAAAATCTTTTCAAAGTCCTTTTGCAAATAGTCAAAGGTATATGAATAAGATTATGAGAAGCATTTTCAAGATTTGAAATTTTCTCCCCTGTTTCAAATGCTTTTCCTTTGACTTAAACAAAACTCCCCCTAAATGAAATTCCCCTCTTAACTTTCAAGAGGGTTTTGGGATATACCAATTGAGATACTTTCATTAGAGGAATACCAATTTGAAAGATACTAATACTAATAATTTTTTTAAAACACACAATTAAAAATTAGGTGGTGGTGCGGTCCTTTTGCTTTGGGCTAATACTCTCTCCCCATTTGGCATGAATCGCCAAAAACAGAGACTTTGTGAGCCCCTTTTTAAATTCTCTCCCCCTTTGGCAAACAATATATGAGTGAAAGATTATACCAATGTGGAGAGATGGCGGAATACCGGCAAAGAGTAAATAATACCGATTGAGTTGATCGAGTGGAAGCGTCGTCTTTGCCAAATACTCCATGTCCCTTTCAATTCTATGACTAAGTATAAGAATACACTTGAAAACACATTAGTCATAGATATAAAAGAGATATGATCAAAGTTATATAGATTAGCTATGTGTGCAAAGTATCAATCAAAGTTCCGAGAATCAAGTATATTTAGCTCATTCCTAAGTTTGGTAAAAGTTTTCTCATCTAATGGTTTGGTAAAGATATCGGCTAGTTGTTATTTGCTGCTAACATAAGCAATCTCGATATCCCCCTTTGTTGGTGATCTCTCAAAAAGTGATACCGAATGGCTATGTGCTTAGTGCGGCTGTGTTCAACGGGATTATCCGCCATGCGGATTGCACTCTCATTATCACATAGGAGAGGGACTTTGCTAAATTTGTATCCATAGTCCCTGAGGGTTTGCCTCATCCAAAGTAATTGCACGCAACAATGGCCTACGACAATATACTCAGCTTCGGCAGTAGAAAGAGCTACTGAGTTTTGTTTCTTTGAAGCCCAAGACACCAGGGATCTCCCCAGAAATTGACAAGTCCCTGATGTGCTCTTCCTATCAATTTTACACCCTGCCCAATCAGCATCTGAATATCCTAATAAATCAAAAGAGGATCCCTTAGGGTACCAAAGACCAAACTTAGGAGTATAAACTAAATATCTCATGATTCGCTTCACGGCCCTAAGGTGAACTTCCTTAGGGTCGGCTTGGAACCTTGCACACATACATACTGAAAGCATAATGTTCGGTCAAGATGCACATAAATAGAGTAAAGATCCTATCATCGACCGGTATACCTTTTGATCTACGGATTTACCTCCCGTGTCGAGGTCGAGATGCCCATTAGTTCCCATGGGTGTCTTGATGGGCTTGGCATCCTTCATTCCAAACTTGTTAAGAATGTCTTGAATATACTTTGTTTGGCTGATGAAGGTGCCCTCTTGGAGTTGCTTAACTTGAAATCCTAGAAAATACTTCAACTCCCCCATCATAGACATCTCAAATTTTTGTACCATGATCCTACTAAACTCTTCACAAGTAGATTTGTTAGTAAACCTAAATATGATATCATCAACATAAATTTGGCATACAAACAAATCTTTTGCAATAGTTTTAGTAAAGAGAGTAGGATCGGCTTTACCGACTTTGAAGCCATTAGTGATAAGAAAATCTCTTAGGCATTCATACCATGCTCTTGGGGCTTGCTTGAGCCCATAAAGCGCCTTTGAGAGTTTATACACATGGTTAGGATACTCACTATCGTCAAAGTCGGGAGGTTGCTCAACATAGACCTCTTCCTTGATTGGTCCATTGAGGAAGGCACTCTTCACGTCCATTTGATAGAGCTTAAAGCCATGATAAGTAGCATAGGCAAGTAATATACGAATTGACTCAAGCCTAGCTACAGGTGCATAGGTTTCACTGAAATCCAAACCTTCGACTTGTGAATAGCCCTTGGCCACAAGTCGTGCTTTGTTCCTTGTCACCACACCATGCTCATCTTGCTTGTTGCGGAATACCCACTTGGTACCTATAACATTTTGATTAGGACGTGGAACTAAATGCCAAACCTCATTCCTCGTGAAGTTGTTGAGTTCCTCTTGCATTGCCAACACCTAATCTGAATCTCTTAATGCATCTTCCACCCTGTATGGCTCAATAGAAGACACAAAAGAGTAATGTTCACAAAAATGAGCGACTCGAGATCGAGTGTTACCCCCTTTTGAATATCGCCGAGGATGGTGTTCACGGGGTGATCTCTTTGAATCGCACGGTGAACTCTTGGGTGTGGCAGTCTTTGACCCTGTATTTCTTGATCATCTTCTTTGTCTTGATTTTCTTCATCTCCCCCTTGATCATTGCCCTCTTCTTGAGGTGGCTCATCTTCTTGATTTTCTTCTTCATCACCTTGAGCCTGTTCCTCATCTTGAGTTGGTGGAGATGCTTGAATGGAAGATGATGGTTGATCTTGTGCTTGTGGAGGCTCTTCGGATTCCTTAGGACACACATCCCCAATGGACATGTTCCTTAGCGCGACGCACGGAGCCTCTTCATCATCTAGCTCATCAAGATCAACTTGCTCCACTTGGGAGCCATTAGTCTCATCAAACACAATGTTACAAGAAACCTCAACTAATCCAGTGGATTTGTTGAAGACTGTATATGCCCTTGTGTTTGAATCATAACCAAGTAAAAAGTCTTCTACAGCCTTAGGAGCAAATTTAGATTTTCTACCTCTTTTAACAAGAATAAAACATTTGCTACCAAAGACTCTAAATATGAAACATTGTGCTTTTTACCGGTGAGGAGTTCATATGATGTCTTCTTGAGGATTCAGTGTAGATATAATCGGTTGATGGAGTAGCAGGCGGTGTTAATTGCCTCAGCCCAAAACTGGTCCAGTGTCTTGTACTCATCAAGCATGGTCCTTGCCATGTCCAGTAGAGTTCTATTCTTTCTCTCCACTACACCATTTTGCTGAGGTGTGTAGGGAGAAGAGAACACATGCTTGATGCCCTCCTCCTCAAGGAAGCCTTCTATTTGTGAGTTCTTGAACTCCGTCCCATTGTCGCTTCTTATCTTTTTGATCCTTAAGCCGAACTCATTTTGAGCCCGTCTCAAGAATCCCTTTAAGGTCTCTTGGGTTTGAGATTTTTCCTGCAAAAATAATACCCAAGTGAAGCGAGAATAATCATCCACAATTACAAGACAGTACTTACTCTCGCTGATGCTTATGTAAGCTATCGGGCCGAATAAATCCATGTGGAGTAGCTCAAGCGGCCTGTCGGTCGTCATGATGTTCTTGTGTGGATGATGGGCACCAACTTGCTTTCCTGCCTGGCATGCGCTACAAACCCTGTCTTTCTCAAAATGAACATTCGTCAGTCCTAAAATGTGTTCTCCCTTTAGAAGCTTGTGAAGATTCTTCATCCCAACATGGGCTAGTCAGCGATGCCAGAGCCAACCCATATTAGTCTTAGCAATTAAGCAAGTGTCGAGTTCAGCCCTTTTGAAATCAACTAAGTATAGCTAACCCTCTAACACTCCCTTAAAAGCTATTGAATCATCACTTCTTCTAAAGACAGTAACACCTACATCAGTAAATAGACAGTTGTAACCCATTTTGCATAATTGAGAAACTGAAAGCAAATTGTGATCTAATGAATCTACAAGAAAAACATTGGAAATAAAATGGTCAGGTGATATAGCAATTTTACCAAGTCCTTTGACCAAACCTTGATTTCGATCCCCGAATGTAATAGCTCGTTGGGGATCTTCGTTTTTCTCATAGGAGGAGAACATCCTTTTCTCCCCTGTCATGTGGTTTGTGCGCCCGCTATCAATGATCCAACTTGAGCCCCCGGATGCATAAACCTACAAAACAAGTTTAGGCCTTGTTCTTAGGTACCCAAACGGTCTTGAGTCCTTTCACATTAGAAACAAGCACCTTGGGTACCCAAACACAAGTCTTTGAGCCCTTGTGCTTGGCCCCAACATATTTGGCAACTACTTTGCCTGATTTGTTAGTTAAAACATATGAAGCATCAAAAGTCTTAAATGAAATATTATGGTCATTTGATGCAGTAGGAGATTTCTTTTTAGGCATTTTAACATGGGTAGAATGCCTAGAGCTAGATACCTCATTCTTATACATAAAAGCATGGTGAGAACCCGAATGAGACTTACTAGAATGAATTCTCCTAATTTTATGTTCGGGATAACCAACAGGATACAATATATAGCCCTCGTTATCCTGAACCATGGGAGCCTTACCCTTAACAAAATTATACAATTTCTTGGGGGCATTAATTTTGACATTGCCTCCCTGTTGGAAGCCAATGCCATCCTTAATGCCAGGGCGTCTCCCATTATAAAGCATGCTTCTAGCAAATTTAAACTTTTCATTTTCAATTTCATGATCATTAATTTTAGCACTAAGTTGAGCTATGTGATCATTTTGTTGTTTAATTAAAGCAAGGTGATCATGAATAGCATCAACATTAATATCTCTACATCTAGTACAAATGGAGATATGCTCAACAGTAGAAGTAGAGGGTTTGCAAACATTTAATTCATCAATCTTAGCATGTAACATGGCATTTTCATTTCTAAGATTGGAAATAGCATCATTGCAAACATTTAAATCTTTATCCTTTGAAATTAAAATAGCATTTTCAGAAGTAAGGCTAGCAATTGATTCATTTAATTTGTCAATCTTAGCAAGTAAACTAGCATTATCATTTTTAAGATTAACAATTGAATCATCACAAACATTTAACTTCTCAACCTTAGCACATAAATTAGCATTTTCACTTCTAAGGTTGGAAATGGTGTCATGGCAAATGCTAAGCTCCTTAGTCAATGTTTCACATTTTTCTATCTCCTGAGCATAAGTATTTTTAACTTTAACATGCCTTTTGTTTTCTTTAATGAGGAATTCCTCTTGGCTATCCAATAGTTCATCCTTCTCATGAATAGCACTAATTAATTCATTCAATTTTTCCTTTTGTTGCATGTTTAGGTTGGCAAAAAGTGTGAACAAATCATCTTCATCATCACTAGAGCTAGCCTCATCACTAGATGTTGCATATTTAGTGGAAGCTCTAGATTTTACCTTCTTCTTTTTGTCGTCCTTTGCCATGAGGCACTTGTGGCCGACGTTGGAGAAGAGGAGACCGTTGTTGATGGCGATGTTGGCGGCGTCCTCGTCGGAGGAGGAGTCAGTGGAGCTCTCATCGGAGTCCCACTCCCGGCATACATGGGCATCGCCGCCCTTCTTCTTGTAGTACCTCTTCTTCTCCTTCTTCTTCCCACTCTTGTCGTTATCCCTGTCACTATCACTAGACAAAGGACATTTAGTGATAAAATGACCGGGCTTACCACATTTGTAGCAAACCTTCTTAGAGCGGGGTTTGTAATCCTTCCCCCTCCTTTGCTTGAGGATTTGGCAAAAGCTCTTGATGATGAGCGCCATTTCCTCGTTGTCGAGCTTGGAGGCGTCGATGGGGAATTTACTTGATGTAGACTCTTCTTTCTTCTCCTCCGTCGCCTTGAATGCGACGGGTTGCACCTTGGGTGTGGAGGTGCCGCCTTGCTCGATGATTTGTTTGGAGCCTTTGATCATCAACTCAAAGCTCACAAACTTTCCTATCACTTCCTCGGGAGACACTAACTTGTATCGAGGATCACCATGAATTAATTGAACTTGAGTGGGATTATGAAAGACAAGTGATCTAAGAATAACCTTGACCATTTCATGGTCATCCCATTTGGTGCACCCGAGGTTGCGCACTTTGTTGACCAAGGTCTTGAGCCGGTTGTACATGGCTTGTGGCTCCTCCCCTTGGTTGAGCATGAATCGACGGAGCTCCCCCTCGATCGTCTCCCGCTTGGTGATCTTGGTCACCTCATCTCCTTCGTGCGCGGTCTGTAGTACGTCGTAAATCTCTTTGGCACTTTTCAACCCTTGCACCTTATTATACTCCTCTCGACATAGAGAGGCGAGGAGTATAGTAGTTCCTTGGGAATCAAAGTGCTTGATTTGGGCGACTTCGTCCGAATCATAGCCTTCATCCCCTATGGATGGTACCTGCGCTCCAAACTCAACAATGTCCCAAATGCTAGCATGGAGTGAGGTTAGATGGTGCCTCATTTTATCACTCCACATACAATAATCTTCACCATAAAAAACCGGCGGTTTGCCTAATGGGACGGAAAGTAAAGGAGTGCATTTGGAAATGCGAGGGTAGCGTAAGGGGATCTTACTAAACTTCTTGCGCTCATGGCGCTTCGAAGTGACGGACGGCGCGTCGGAGCCGGATGTAGAAGGCGACGAAGAATCGGTCTCATAGTAGACCACCTTCTTCATTTTCTTTTTCTTATCGCCGCTCCGATGCGACTTGGGGTGTGGAGGGGATCCCTTCACCTTGTTGCCGGACTCTCCCGATGGAGCCTTCCTATGGCTTGTGGCGAGCTTCTCGCCGGTCACGACCTCCTTCTTGGCGTGATCTCCTAACATCACTTCGAGCGGTTAGGCTCTAATGAAGTACCAGGCTCCGGTACTAATTGAAAGTTGACTAGAGGGGGGTGGATAGGCGGAATCTGAAAATTATAAACTTAAGCACACACTACAAGCCGGGGTTAGCGTTAGAATTAATTTCGAGTTCGAAAGAGAGGGAAAACAAATCAACTAAGAAATAAAGCGGATGAACATGATGATTTGTTTTACCGAGGTTCGGTTCCAAAGAACCTAGTCCCCGTTGAGGTGGTCACAAAGACAAGGTCTCTTTCAACCCTTTCCCTCTCTCAAACGGACACTTAGACCGAGTGAGCTTTCTCCTTAATCAACCGGGTCACTTAGACCCCGCAAGGACCACCACAGACTTAGTGTCTCTTGCTTTGATTACAAGTCACTTGAGAATAAGAATGGGAAGGAAGAAAGCACGATTGCAAAAGCCAAGCGACAAGAGCGACACATAACACACAAATCACTCTCTCTCTCAAGTCACTAATCACTAATGATCACTTGTCTAAATTGTGGAACTTGGAGAGATTGGAAGCTTTGATTGTGTCTTTGAATGGATTCCTAGCTCTTGTATTGAATGTGAAAGACTGGAATGCTTGGGTGAAATGAATGGAGGTGGTTGGGGTTGTATTTATAGCCCCTAACCACTTCCTAGCCGTTGCTCCTTTTCTACCATCCGCGGACGGTCCATGCCCCTGGTTCGGACTGTCCGCCCCTGCACACCAACGGCTGAAAACACAACGGTCAGCAGTAACGGCTATATCAACGACTATTTTGCATTTAATGCGTCGTCAGAGGTCAGATAAAGGCAGTCGCGGACGGTCCGGTCGTGCACCCCGGATGGTTCGCGAGGACGCTATAATTCATTTTACCGAACCCGTCACCTTAGGGTTTTTCGGTTCTTCACCGACCGGACGCTCCGCGCCTGAGGCCGGACGGTCCGCGCATGGTTTCGGATGGTGCTTGCTTTTCCATCGGACGGTCTGTAGTGTAGACTTGTGTTTTTGCATTGGTTCTATCTGAGGCTCACCCTAGTGTCGCGGACGGTCCACCGCAAGGGCCCGGACGGTCCGCGCTTAGTCTGTTTTTTCCCAAAAAGCTTCTCCTGTCCGGGATAATCTACAGTATTCCGGACAGTCGATTAGAATAGTTGTAGATGAACTTATGCACCTGTGAAATGATCAACTAGGCAAACTAGTTAGTCCATAAGGTTTGTGATGGTCGTCAATCACCAAAATCAATTATAGGAAATGTTGAGACTATTTCCCTTTCACCAACGTCGACTGCCTCCTCCTGTGTACTCCGGCTCCGGTGCTGTGTCCTCAGCACCGCTCTTGCCCTAGTGGTTTGTCTCAAGCGTCGTCACCTCCAGACCATCAACACATTGGCTCCCTCGGCTCGTCGTGACGCTCCCATACTGATCCATTGCCCTACTGTCGTTTTAGGTCACTACCTTGCGTTTGTATTGTCTTTTTATTAAATGTACTAACTTCCAAAAGTTTACTATTTTTAAACAGTAGGAAGTTATGTTAATCAAGTTAATTAACTTAATTGGCTAACTATTGCATATATAGTTTAGTTATGTTGGTGTGAACGTGCTAACTTCCGAGAGACATTGTTGGCTCTAGGAAGTTAGCTAACTTCATAGAGGACTCTAGGAAGTTAAGCTAACTCCGACCAAATTTTTTCGAGAGCTTAACTTCCGAGAGTTTACTGTTAACTTCCTAGGGTTTAGGCTCTAAGAAGTTAACCGGTTTAGTGTAGTATATCTCTCATCTCATCTCCTATTTTAAACTCCACTCTACAAATAGTATAATCTATAGTGTAAAACAATGTTTTGAATGACCATATGTGTAACCTGCTGGACACGGTCTTATATATGTAAATGGTCGTTTACATTCCTATGCAGATCCAATGCAACTGTCTCTAAACATGTTTATTTTAACTAGTGCGAGGTCTTCAAGCTGGCTCTGAATCTGCCTCACTTTACTCTCTAAGCTATCTCTAGCGGTCCTATTTATCTCATCTTATATTTCAAAAACTTCAGTTATAAATAGTGTAATGCAAAATAGTATTTTGTACGGCCATATATGTGATCTACTAACCATAGCCTCGTGCATGCAACTACAAACATATCTGAAAGGGACAAAAAGCACTCTGACTAATTAAATTACATGCAGTGACTAAGTCATCCACAAAGACGATGGAGACTATTAGGGCTAAAAAATAAACTCGAGGCTCGCGCGAGCCTCAAGTGAGCCGAACCGAGTCTATTTTTTAGGTTCGTTGGTGAAGCAAGCCGAACCGGCTCGTTCTGGCTCGTGAGTTGCGCTACCTGTGCTGAATTAATCATGTGCTGAATTAATCAATTTGGTTGCTGCCATCGTCCTAGAAATAAGCCCCTACCGCTACTGAGCACATAGAGCCCCCCCTAAAACATCCTCTAAAACTGTATCATATATTTTTCATGCTTGATTTTGTATTGTTCATCGATGTTTCATTATAAGGCTACTGTTGGGGCGAAGGCGAACACGCTACCCTTCGCTCCATGCCTTCGTCATCCTGCTACACCGACGAAGACCACATCCATAGAGCAGGCCGAGGGCGTCGAGTGGATGAAGACCGACGCGGTCCCCCTTCTTCCTCTCTGTTGCAAGACGAAGGCTCTGTCGAAGTCTACCAGTCCCACGTCCTCACTGCGTCGGGAGGCCTAGGTAGGATTCGGCCCACTATAACGGGCCCCGCGCGGATAAGCATATTACGGGCCACGTCTGCAATAGCCTCTTCTGTAATGACGGTCTGTAACCTCCTCTTGTGAGAATATTCTAGGGATAGACCGGGTACTTGAGGGCATAAACGTCTTTGACAAGGGATGGATGGTCACTCGAGTGCCTATAAATACCCCTGTACAGTGCCCTTGAGAGGCCAGATCAACAGAGCTGTTGCCATCCCACGTTAAGCTTTCAAAACACTCCTTTCACTTTCCCGTTGGATCAACTTGCCCAGGAGAGCAAGTTCCAACATTTGGCGCCCACCGTTCTTGCTACGAAAAACAATCCACGATGGCTCCCAAGCGAGCTAGTTCGAAGGCAGCCCCATCCATCGACGAAGCAGCGAAGGCAGCGCTACTGGCTGAGAAAAAAGGCAAGGCCCTCGCGGACAACACCTCCCCAAGAGGCCTTCGAAGATGAAGCTATTAGCAAAAGACAGCGCTAAGAGAACCCACCCCCAAAGGCATCCTACACACCTGCAGCTCAGGAGGCGTACCACAAGCACCACCTCCAGGCTTCATTCCACCAGAGGGCGAAGACGCAATAGAGGATGGTGAAGTCATCGGCATCTCAGCCGAAGACCAGCTACAGCTGCGGGCCCTGCGCAACAAGAACCACAACCTCCAAAAACAGAAAGACATCCTCGAGGCCAAGCGCCAACATGTCATCGCGCAGGCCAAGGTGCGCCAGATGATACGGGACGAGGATCAGAGAGCTCGGGAGCTCGAGCAAGAAATCGCGCTCAAACAGAGCGAAGGCCAACACAATCTACAGCATGGACCGCCCCTCTAGCAGCGCGCCTCAACCAGAGATCTATTCATACCACAGCGCGGGCCCTTCATTCCGCATGTCATAGGTTTCCAAGGGATCAACTACCTCGATGAGCGAAGCCCCCTGGCTCCACAACTCCAAGCATCACCTTGGCCTGCCAACTTTAGGGCAGGCGCCTACCCCAAATACAACGGCAGCACTGACCCAGCACAATACATCATGAGCTACCAAGTTGCCATCGCATCGTCCGGAGGTGACGACGCCACAATGGCCAAATCTTTCATCATCGTGCTTGAATGCCCGGCCTTGACCTGGTACACTAGGTTACCGCCATTGTCCATCGACTCCTGGAAAGGACTTCGAGACAAGTTCCTGCTCAACTTTCAAGGGTACCGACCCGATACCGACGCCCTGGCCGAGTTATCACTCTGCAAGCAGCAAGAGAAGGAAACCCTTCGAGAGTACTACAGAAAGTTCCTGATCCTCAAGTCGCAACTGCCATCAGTCGACAACCATATCGCGATCCATTACACCATCAGTGGCCTTCGAGCTGGCGTCCTATACAGTCACTGCATCAGGGACCCACCCAAAAATCTTCAAGAGCTATATCAGCTATTCGAGAAGTATGCCAGGTCCAAAAAGCTACATCAATGAAAGGTCGAATCCCAGAAGAAGCCTAAAGACCCTCTGCAGTCCAGCAGAACCTGGACGAGGCCTTCGCAGCCAGACTCCGGGCGAGACAGCTGCAGTCAACAACAGGTGCACAACATAGCCAGTCAACACCCAGCCGGAGAAACCGCTCATCGTTAGGAATATCCCCCCTAAGGCCGCAGTAATGGCACCAGAGGGAGGGGCCAAGGACGGATGCAGCAGCCGCATAGATTCTACTATCTGTTTCATGGCGAGGACTGCGCGCACCCAACAAGAGATTGTCCCGAAATGAAGGCCACCAGGGACAGGATGTCTAGAGCACATCCAGCTAACAACCAGAGAGTCGTGGCGCACACATACCACCACCACCAACAACGAGCACGTCCAGCATCCACCCAACCACGCGTACCAGCACCGCCAGGAAGTGCAAGTTCTTCCACCCCCACCTCTGCCTCCACATCACCCAAATCCACACCACCATAATCATCCCCAAGCACCAAAGCAGGAAGACTTCGCCGAACAAATATACCACGGAGTCATCCACATGATCACTGGAGGGTCCAGCGTGGACTTCGACATGAAGCAGCAGAAGAGGGACCACTACCGAAGTGTTAACCACGTCGCCCTCGCCGGCCCAGTGGTACAAACAAGGTGGTCTCATGTGCCACTCACCTTCGACGCTAGAGACGTTGATCTGCGCAGCGCCCATCATGTCGACGCCATGGTGATCAACTGCAGCGTAGCAGGCCAGGACCTCCACAAAGTCCTGGTCGACAAGGGTAGTCAAGCTGACATCATCTTCCTGCACGCCTTCAATCGCATGGGCATCAGCCACAGCTTACTCAAGCCTTCGGACAACCCCCTATATGGCTTCAGTGGCAAGGGCACCTTTCCCGTCGGCAAGATAGAGCTACCCCTATCATTCAGCGTAGCACCCAGTGCACAAAGTGAATAGGTCACTTTCGACATCGTCGACATGGTATAGCCATACAATGCCATAATGGGCCGGAGCTCCATCAACAAGTTTGAAGCGGCCATTCACGGACTTTACCTTTGCATGAAAATCCTGGGTCCGCAAGGCGTGATCAAAGTTTATGGCAACCAGCAGACCGCGCGCAATATTGAAAGAAACTTCGTTCCAGGGCAACAGAACGTACACTGCCTCACAGCACAACGCGAAGGTTTTGAAGGGACCCGCCCAGTCACCGACAAAAAAGTAAAGGCACAGCTACAAAGCAACGACGGAACGAAGGAGGTACCCCTCGACCCGGCCACGCCTAAGTAAACGGTCGTAATAAGCGAAGACCTGACCTCACGAGATGAGGAAAAACTCATCTCCTGCCTCTCTCGAAACAAGGACATCTTTGCTTGGTCCGCCCTCGACCTGGTCGGGGTCAGCCGCACCATCATAGAGCACAGCTTGGGCATCGACCGTTCGGTGCACCCAAAAAAGCAACGACTACGCAAAATGTCCGACGAGAAGACTAAAGCCACCAAAGCTGAGGTGCACCGCCTGTTGGAAGCCAACTTCATCGAGCCAATTGCTTATCCTACATGGCTCGCTAACGTGGTCATGGTGCAAAAGAAAAGCGGCAAGTGGCGCATGTGTATTGACTTCACTAGCCTCAATAAGGCCTGTCCTAAGGACAATTTCCTGCTGCCACGGATCGACAAAATAGTCGATGGCGCAGCAGGATGCGAAGTCATGTCCCTCCTCGATTGCTTCTCTGGTTACCACCAGATATACATGAAACAGGAAGACAAGGCCAGCACAAGCTTTATCACACCCTTCGGCACATACTGCTTCCTCAGGATGCTAGAGGGACTCAAAAACGTCGGGTCAACCTTTTCTCGCCTCACCAAGAGGGTGCTCGAAAGCAAAGTAGGCCGCAACATTTTCACCTACGTGGACGACAACGTCGTCGCGAGCAAAAACAAAGAGGATCACTTGGCCGACCTCACAGAGAGATTTGCTAACATGCGGGACGCACGACTTCAGCTCAACCCCGAGAAGTGTGTCTTCGGAGTTCGCTAGGGAAAGATACTTGGCTACTTGGTGTCGCACCGAGGGATCGAGGCCAATCTAACAAAGATCCAAGTGATCATCAACATGACCCCCCCACAGTCAGCTAGGGATGTCCAGCGACTGACATTCAAATTGGCCGCCTTGAATAGATTCATTTACAAATCCACAGAGCGCAGTCTACCCTTCCTTAAGACATTGCATGGCGCAAAAGACTTTGCTTGGGGACTAAAACAGGCGGCAGCCTTCGCGTCGCTCAAGCAACACCTGTCAGACTTAGCAACTCTTGCTAGCCCCGACCCTTCGCTGCCTCTTCTCCTCTACATTGTAGCTTCGCCATGTGCAGTTAGCGCAGCGTTAATCCAAGAGCATGACAGAGAGGGCACGACCTGGCAGTGCCCAGTGTACTATGTCTCCGAAGTCCTCACAGCTTATAAGTGCAACTTGACTGAGCTAGAAAAAAATTTCATACGCAGTTGTCATGGCATCGTGCAAGCTGCGCCACTACTTCGAAGCATTCAAGGTACGGGTCACTTCGGACAGGGGTCTAGGGTAACTGTTCAGGAACCCGGAGGCGTCCGTCCGAATCGCCAAATGGGCAGCCGAACTATCTGGGTACCACATCACCTTCGAACCTAGGACAACAATTAAATCACAAGTCCTGGCAGACTTCATCGTTGACTGGACAGGACCAACATGGCAGCATGAAGAGTCTCCAGAGAAAGTGTGGACCATCCACTGCGACGACGCGTGGTGCCATGCGGGGGCAGGCACCACGGCAATTATCACATCACCCATAGGCGTCAAGTACAGGTACGCGGTACGCCTCAGCTTTGCCTTGGAGTTCGACAGATGCACTAACAATATAGCAGAGTATGAAGCCGTCATCCTGGGACTCCGCAAACTACGAGCACTCGGTGTCACCACATGCATAGTCAAGACAGATTCCAAAGTAGTCGTCGGTCAGGTCAAAAAGGAATACTCAGCAAAAGTCCCCGCGCTCATGCAATAACTCACAACCGTCCGCAGTCTCGAGAGACAATTCAAGGGTTTCACCCTATAGCATGTCGACCGTGCCAAGCACGAAGAGGCCGACACGTTGGCTAAAGTGGTGGCCAAGGGCGAGGCCTTACCCTTGAAAGGGAAATGTGCCCTTGGGCCATTTCTAAGTATTTTGGTGATCAAGTGCCAACACAAATGGTTTAAGTGTGAAACTATGCCAAATGGTGGAAGAAGTGCAAAGTCAACACAAAGGTATGATTCTAGACTTAGTACATTGATTTTTGTGTACTAACATATTTGTCTAAGTGCTAGAATTAGAGAAAATTCAATTAGAAAAGACTTGGCTCGAGCAGCCAAGACTCTGCTCAGTCTGGGTGCACCGGACTGTCCGGTGGTGCACCGGATGTTGGGGCGAAGGTGTAGACGCTACCCTCCGCTCGATGCCTTCGCCAGTCTCGCTGCACCAACGGAGACGACGACTGACGGACTGCACCCTTCGTCCGACGCGACTGAAGGACGAAGACCCATGGCAAGGCCGCTCCATCCCACGGGGTCGCCCAACGTGAGAGCCCACGTACAATCCGGCCCGTCATAACGGGCCCCACGCTGTTGTTGCGCATTACGGGCCTAAATTGTAAAGGTTTTTCTATTATTACAGTCTGTAACCCTGCTTTAATGGGAATATTCCGGGGAGAACCTAGGCTCCTAAGGGCACATGCGTCCTTAATCCTTGACGCTGGGCACTCAGGCACCTATAAATACCTCCGCACAGTGCCCTTGAGGGGCTAGGTTAACAGAGCTATTGCCATCTCGAGTTGTAGCCCCGTTTACACCGCTTCCACTCCCCCGTTGGATCAACTTGCGCAGGAGAGCAAGTTCCAACATTTGGCGCCCACCGTTCGTGCTACGAAAACACCACCCGCGATGGCACCCAAGAGAACCTCATCGAAGGCTGACGAAGCCGCGAAGGCGGCACTGCTGGCTGAGAAAAAGGGCAAGGCTCTTGTCGATAACACTCTCCAAGAGCCCTGCGAAGACGACGCAAACAGCAAGAAGCAGCGCAATGAACAACCCACTACCGAAGGCAGCCTCTGCACCTGCAGCTCCGGGGGACCACAGCAGCCTCCCCCAGGCTTTGCTCCACCAGAGGGCGCGGAAGCCACCGAGGACGGCGAAGTCATCGACGTTTCGGCTAAAGAGCAGCTACAGCTGCGCGCCCTGCGCATCAAGAACCGCAACCTCCAAAAGCAAAAAGAGATCCTCGAGGCCAAGCGCCAACGTGTGTCTGCACAAGCCAAGGTGCGACAGATGATACGCGACGAAGAGCAGAAGGCACAGGAGCTTGAACAAGAGATCGCGCTTATGCAGAGTGAAGGCCAACTCGGCCTGCAACACGGCCCACCCCTCCAGCAGCGCGCACAAATCGAAGACTTGTTCATCCCTCAGCGCGGACACACCATCCCTCACGCCACGGCTTTCCAAGGCGTCAACTACCTTGACGAGCGAAGTCCCCTGGCACCTCACCTGCAAGTGACACCATGGCCCACCAACTTTAGGGCAGGGACCTATCCCAAGTACAACGGCAGCACTGATCCAGCACAGTACATCATGAGCTATCAAGTCGCCATTGCATCATCCGGAGGGGACGACGCCACGATGGCCAAGTCATTCATCATTGCCCTCGAAGGCCTAGCCCTCACCTGGTACACCAGGTTGCCCCCATTGTCCATCGACTCCTGGAGAAGTCTCTGGGACAAATTCTTGCTCAACTTCCAAGGGTACCGCCCAGACACCGACGCCTTGGCTGAACTCTCACTCTGCAAGCAGCTGGAATGAGAGACTCTGCGGGAGTATTACCGCAAGTTCCTGACCCTCAAGTCACAACTGCCTTCGGTCGATGACCAGATCGCCATCCACTACGCCATCAGTGGCCTTCGGGCCGGCATCCTCTACAGCCACTGCATCAGGGATCCGCCCAGGAACCTCCAGGAGCTGTATCAAATGTTTGAGAAATATGCTAGATCCGAAGAGCTCCACTAGCGCAAAGTCGAGTCTCAGAGGAAGCCCAAAGACCCTCCGCAGTCCAGCCGCACTTGGACAAGGCCCTCGCAGACAGACTCCGGCTGGGACGGCCGTAATCAGCAGCAGGTGCACAACATCACCAACCAGCCCCCCACTGGTGAGGCCCCTCGCCGCCAGGAGTATCCTCCCCAGGGCCGAGGAAATGGAACTCACGGTCGAGGATGGGGGCGTGCGCAGCAGCCACACAGATTTTACTGCCTGTTCCACGGCGAAGACTGCGCGCATCCCACAAGGGACTGCCCAGAGATGAAGGCCACCAGAGACAGAATGGCACGGGCACAACTAGCCGACAACCCTAGAATTGTCGCGCACGCATATCAGCAACCCCCTCAGCCATACAACCATGGCCCCGCTCCGCCTCCACCGCACCACGCATACCAACACCACCAGGAGGTACAAATCGTACCTCCCCCACCCCCACCGCCACACCATCAACAGCAAAACATCCACCACACCAACCACCCCCAAGCCCCAAAGCAAGAGGACTTCGCTGATCAACCGTATCGCGGAGTCATTCATATGATTACTGGGGGGTCCAGCGCCGACTTCGACACAAAGCGGCAAAAGAGGGACCATTACCGCAGCATCAACCACGTCGTCGTCACCGGCCCGGTCGTGCAGACAAAGTGGTCCCACGTGCCATTGACCTTCGACGCCCGAGACGTCGATCTGCGCAGCGCCCCCCACATCGATGCCATGGTCATCAACTGCAGCGTGGTAGGCTGGGACTTGCACAAAGTCTTAGTCGACAATGGCAGCCAGGCAGACATCATTTTCCTCCATGCCTTCGATCGCATGGGCATAAGCCACAGCCTGCTCAAGCCCTCGGACAACCCCCTGTACGGCTTCGGCGGCAAGGGCACCTTTCCCGTCGGCAAAATAGAGTTGCCCCTCTCCTTCGGTGTAGCACCCAATGCCCGAAGTGAGCAAGTCACGTTCGACATCGTCGACATGGTGTACCCGTACAACGCCATAATGGGCCGGGGCTCCATCAACAAGTTTGAGGCAGCTATCCACGGACTTTACCTATGCATGAAGATCCCAGGTCCGCAAGGCGCCATCACAGTTTACGGCAACCAGCAGATTGCGCGTAACATAGAAAGAGACTTCGTCCCCGGACAAAGAAACGTACACTGCCTCACGACCCAACGCGAAGTCCCCGGGTCTGCCAATCCAACCGCCAAAGAGCATGAAAAAGCACAGCTGCAGAGTAACGACGGGACCAAGATTGTCCCCCTCGACCAGGCAACGACCCATCAGATGGTTACCATCAGCGAAGACCTCACTTCGCATGATGAGGAGAGGCTCCTCTGCTGTCTGTCCAAGAATAAAGATGTCTTCGCCTGGTCCGCCCTCGACCTAGTCAGAGTCAGTCGCTCCATCATCGAGCACGGCTTAGGAATCGACCCTTCGGTGAGGCCAAAGAAACAACAGCTGCGCAAGATGTCTGATGAGAAGACAGAAGCCGCCAAGGCCGAGGTGCATCGCCTGCTCGAAGCCAAATTCATCGAGCCAATCGCCTACCCCACATGGCTCGCCAATGTAGTGATGGTGCAGAAGAAGAGCGGCAAATGGCAGATGTGCATAGACTTCACCAGTCTTAACAAGGCTTGCCCCAAGGACAATTTCCCGCTGCCTCGGATCGACAAAATCATCGATAGCGCGGCCGGGTGCGAAGTCATGTCACTCCTTGACTGCTTTTCCGGCTACCACCAAATATATATGAAGGAGGAGGACAAGGCAAGCACCAGCTTCATAACACCCTTCGGCACGTATTGTTTCATCAGAATGTCGGAGGGACTTAAGAATGTCGGGTCCACTTTCTCTCGACTCACCAAAACGGTGCTCGAGAGCCAGGTCGGCAGAAATATATTCACATATGTGGACGACATCGTCGTTGCCAGCAGAAGCATGGAAGACCACCTGGCTGACCTCGCCGAAACGTTCGCAAACATGCGGACCGCACGACTTCGCCTCAACCCCGAAAAGTGCGTCTTCGGAGTTCGCCAGGGGAAAATCTTGGGCTACCTGGTATCACACAGCGGAATATAGGCCAATCCAACCAAAATCCAGGCTATCATCAATATGACGCCCCCGCAGTCAGCCAGAGAAGTGCAACGACTAACAGGCAGGTTGGCCGCCCTCAACAGATTCATCTCCAAGTCCGCGGAGCGGAGCCTCCCTTTCCTCAAAACACTTCGTGGTGCAAAAGACTTCGCATGGGGGCCAGAGCAGGCGGCAGCCTTCGCTTCACTAAAACAGTACTTGTCGGAATTGGCGATTCTTACAAGCCCCGACCCTTCACTACCCCTATTGCTCTATGTCGCGGCTTCGCCACATGCGGTCAGCGCAGCACTGGTTCAAGAGCAGACCAGAGAGGGCACGACCAGGCAATGTCCAGTTTATTACGTCTCTGAAGTACTCACAACATCAAAATGTAATATGACGGAACTGAAAAAGATCGCCTATGCAGTCGTGATGGTCTCGCGCAAATTGCGCCATTATTTCGAGGCATTCAAGGTCCGGGTCACCTCAGATAGCGGACTCGGCGAATTATTCAGAAACCCGGAGGCATCAATACGGATTGCCAAGTGGGCAGCCAAACTTTCCGGCTACCACATCACATTTGAACCCAGGACAACCATCAAATCACAAGTCCTGGCAGACTTCGTCGTCGATTGGACTGGGCCAATGACACAGCCGGACCCGACCACAGAAAAAGTGTGGACAATCCATTGCGACGGCGCATGGTGCCATGCGGGGGCAGGCGCCGCTGTAGTCATTACTTCGCCCACCGGGATCAAGCACAGATACACAGCGCGCCTCAGTTTTGCTTTGGAGTCTGATAGGTGCACCAACAACATAGCAGAATACGAGGCTGTCATCCTCGGCCTTCGCAAGCTAAGGGCACTCGGTGTCACCACCTGCATCATCAGAACAGACTCTAAGGTAGTCGCCGGCTAGGTCGAGAAAGACTATGCAGCGAAGGACCCCGCACTCATGCAGTACCTCGCGGCCATCCGCGACCACGAAAGACAATTCAAGGGTTTCACGTTGCAGCACGTGGACCGAGCCAAGAATGAGGTGGCCGATGCATTGGCCAAGGCAGCCGCCAGGGGCGAGGCCCTACCCTCCGACGTGTTCTACCACGTCATCGGCACGCCAGCTGTCCGCAGCCCAGAGGGGCTCCAAATAACCAATGACAGCGAGGGCCACCGCATAGTCAACCTCATCATGACCAAAGACTGGCGGGCACCAATAATCCTGTTCCTGCAGAGGTACTACCATCCAACCGGCATCAACGAGGCCAAGTGCCTCAAACACCGAAGCCGGTACTTTGCGTTGATCGAAGGCCAACTTTACAAGAAGGGGGTCAGCCAACCGATGCTTAAGTGCGTCACCGAGACTGAAGGCGTCCAAATTCTGCGTGAGGTCCACAGCGGGACTTGTGGCTCTCACGCAGGGCCTAGGGCCCTAGCGGCAAAGGTGATTCGTCAAGGTTTTTATTGGCCCGCCATGATTTGTGCCGCAAATCGGGTCACAAGGTCCTGCGAAGCCTGTCAGAAATTTTCTCCACGCCCGGGACGCCCTTCGCAACTCACGAAGCTAATCGCCCACACGTGGCCTCTTCAGCGCTGGGGCCTGGACATTGTCGGGCCCCTGCCCACGGCTCAGGGGAACCTCAAGTTCACCTTCGTCGCCGTTGAATACTTCACCAAATGGATTGAGGCGAGGGCAGTATCAACTATAACATCGAAGACAGCCGAGAAATTCTTCTGGCAAAATATTGTTTGCCGCTTCGGAGTCCCGTCCGAACTCACAGTCGACAACGGCAAGCAGTTCGACAGCCAAGAGTTCAAGGATTTCTACTTCTCCATCGGCACCAAGCTTGCCTTCGCCTCAGTGTACCACCCCCAATCCAACGGAGTCATGGAACGCGCCAACGGCAAAATTTTCACAGCCGTCAAGAAAATGCTCCTCGACGACAAAAAAGGCAAGTGGCCCGACCTGTTACCCGAAGTGGTCTGGGCGCTGAACACGACTGAGTGCAGGGCGACTGGGTTCACCCCTTTCAGCCTTCTATACGGATCGGAGGCTATGACTCCGCAAGAAATAAAACACGGGTCACCACAGACAGTCGCGTCGGCTGTCCCCGACGTAGACGAGCCTACTTCGAAGGACCTCATCGACGGAGACCGTGTCTTCGCCCTATAGGCTCTAAACAAATACCAAGCTCAGACAAAAGCATGGCGTGACCACACAGTCATCCCGAGGGAGTTCAACGAAGGAGACCTCATACTCGTCCGGACAGCTCGGACAGAGTCCCGGGGCAAGTTGGAGCCGAAATGGGAGGGCCCTTTCATCGTCAAGACGAAGGCGTCCCCCAGCGCGTACAGGCTCACAACGCCATCCGGCGAAGACTTAGAACATTCTTGGAACATTGATAATCTTCGCAAATTTTTTGTTTAACTCCTCAGGGCCACTTCGCCCTTGTAATCCGCAGAACAATTTTAAGCCGGCCCGCACTCTTTTCCTCCCGGGGGGTGAGGTTTTTAACGAGGCGGAGCCATGTAATATACACGCGAAAAATCCCCCGCAAAAACTACGTCGAAAAAGACCGCATCAACGGTCTTCGACATTCGACCGACACAAAAGTCACCGCGAGGGGCAGCGATGGCTACCCTCGCGTGCGACAGTCCGCGCAAAAGTCGCCTAAGGGTGCAGCCGGACTAGCACAACAAGTGCGTAAATTCGAAGTCTTCTCAAAAAGATTATCCGTGCAAAAGTCGCCCAAGGGTGCAGCCGGACTAGCACAACAAGTGCATAAATTCGAAGTCTTCTCAAAAAGATTATCCGTGCAAAAGTCGCCTAAGGGTGCAGCCGGACTAGCACAACAAGTGCGTAAATTCGAGGCCTTCTCAAAAAGACTATCCGTGCAAAAGTGGCCTAAGGGTGCAGCCAAACTAGCACAACAAGTGCGTAAATCGAAGTCTTCTCCAAAAGACAATCCACGCAAAAGTCGCCTAAGGGTGCAGCCGGACTAGCACAGCAAGTGCACAAATTCCAAGTCTTCTCCAAAAGACTACCCGTGCAAAAGTCGCCTAAGGGTGCAGCCGGACTAGCATAACGAGTGTAAAAATTGAAGGCGCATTACATCAGTCCGAAAGTCTACAGGCGCAGCCGGACCAACACAATAATGTACCAGACCGGGTGCGCAACACCTAACGAACACACCCAGATGCGCGAAGGCAGTCAACCTTATCATACAAACTACAGTTACACGCGTACAGCGAGGGCATCACACCTTGCATAGGCTCAATCTTCGGAATGATCCCCATCTCCCTATAGTTAAATAGCATTATCCTCAGCTCCTCACCCTCAAAAAGCCTTCGCAACTCCCCCTCACCCATACTCGCCCCAACCGGCGAGGACAACAATTCCTGCCTACCAGCCCTGCCCACACGAAGCCGACCACCATCAAACCCGCTCACTCTACGCTTCACCACTGCCCTTCGCCGCCTACGCCCAACACTCGGACCAGGCAAAATTTCAGCATCCGTAACATGCGGAGAAGCCTCCGCCTCAGCCACATCCAAGGCCACAAAGTAATCTAAGCCTTCATCCGAAGACTCTTCCGTCCACAAAACCGAACTCCCAAAGTCGTCAAACTTAGAAAACTTAGACGTAGACCCATCCAATTCATTTCCGGCAACCACGGTCGAAGCCGCCACAAAATTAGCAGTACCGGTTGCGTGCGCAGGCCCAAAATCCTGAACCTGCGCAACAACCAAGGTTCAGTAACACAGACAAAATTCCCTAACTACCCCATACACACTAAGCCACCTGCGAAGACCCAGCAGCCGCGACGGGATCTTCCGCCGCTGGCTCCGTCGCTGCCTTCGGGGGATCCTCCGCCATCGGTACGGTGGCTGCCGGCGAGCCTCCACCAGACACAGTAGCCGCAGGGGCAGTGTGGGAACCTTCACCGGTTTCCGGGAGCGGTGCTGGGTAGACCTCAGCCTCAGCCATCACCGGGTCGGCCTCCGCTTCGGGCAGCGCGCTGTTCAGACGCCCGAAGTCCTCCACCTCCTCAGCACGCGCCATCTGCAGTGCAGCACACCGATTCAACACACCAGCGTACACCCACATTCCACAACACAAAACAAAAACACAAAAACACCTGATCCCTCGCCCGGTCAGCCCGTTCCCTAACTGCCTCCCGACCGTGGGGGCCCCACATCCGGTCGAAGAGGGCCCCCCCGGCGTCCTTCACCACCGGGTCTTCGACCTTAAAAATCTCGCGCCCAAAATCTTCATCGGATCGGTCGAAGACCTCATAGTGACTGCACCCCTCGCGGGACAGCGCATTCATAGCCCCCTCGCAGGTGACGAGGGAGGCATACGACATGAAGCCCGCCACGATGGTCAGGAGCGCTTGCAACTCCTCTTGCAGCCATTCGAGGAACTGAAGGCCCACCTCTCGGTCGGGCACCTCGAAGTCAGTAGTCCGCGCACCCAGCTCGTGGTATGAGTCCACGAGCTGTTTGCGCGTCCGCTCAACCTCCACGCGAGTAGAAGCCTCGGCCCTCTCCACGCGGGCCTGCAGAGCGTTGAACCGTGCCTCCCATTCCTCGGCGCGCTAGCTGGCGAGACTCTCCTCCCCCCTCGCCAATTTGGCCTCCGCCTGCGTCGTCTGCGCCTTGGTGATGGCCTGATTGGCGTCCTTCCTTTCCTCCACCAGCTGGCACCGGAGGTCAGTCCTCTTGCTCTCCAGGGTGGCCACCTTTTCCGCCAGCCTGCGGTTTTTGCTCTCTGCAGCCGATTTTTCCTAGACGGCGTCCGCATGCTGCGCCCGAAGTCTCTCGACTTCGGCATCCACGCCCGCCGTAAGGGCGCCCGACGCCACGCGGTCAGCGAAGTCGGCCGCCTAACAGACGCGCATCAGTCCACAATCACCATGAAAGCGGCCCACAACGAAAACTACCTCAACTTACTTGATTCAGCTGCAGCGACACTTCCCGCAGCCGGCAGGACACAGTTCCCGCCTCATCTTTGACGGCAGTGGCCGTCGACACCTCGCCACCAGCGCTGAAAGCGCCACCCTTCACCCCAAAAACCGCGGCAGACGCGTGGCTGCCACCGTAGGCGAGACGACAACAAGTTGCCCTTCACCCGACCCTGCAACGTATCACCGGTCAAAAAAAAACTTACCGACGAGATAGCCGTCCACGCAAATGTCTGTGCCGAAGTCGGCAAGACGCTTCCCCGGCGAAGGCAGCTCCCGGACCTTCGCAACTCCCTCCGGGGCGGACTTGGTCCCGCCAGCGCCAGCCGCCTTCGCGCTCTCCGGCAACTTGCCAGATCCAGGCGCGGCCGCCTTCGCAGCTAGCGAAGGCTGGCTACCGCCGGGGACGGCAGCCTTCGCACCCCCTGCGCCCTCTTCGGCCTGGCCTCAGGGAGCCGGACGACCGCCCGGTGCTTCTGCGCAGCTTCCTGCCGATCCTTGTTCATCACTGCCGACACAACAACAGCAATATTCCATCTGTAAGGGAAAATCTTCAATCCACGAGCTATACGAGACATAGACATGTCTTTGCCCTATGCCCAGGGGATCGGAAGATTCTTTGGCCACCGACCCCCGGTAACCTCCAGCATTCGCGCTGAAGACTCCCGGAGCTCGTGCGAAGACATCCTTTCCCCGGGGGCCGCGCATGTCTCCATCAACTCCACAACAAAATTATCAGACACCCTCTTTTTTCCCACCACGGTACCTAATTTTCTCTTCTTAGTGACCGGGGCGGCCTCCTGTGATGGCCCTTCCTCGGTACCGCCCATCGGTTTCTTCCCGCGGCGGTCTGCGACGTCTTCCCCGGGGTAACCGCCGTAAGGGAAGCGGTTCAACTCGAAGACCCGATTCAGCCTGTCATTGGCCCCGCGGATATCCCAGCTCCGCAGACCCTCCGTCTTCGGCCCGTACCGCCCCACGATCCTCGCCGCGCCGTCCTCCGCTTCACGCACGAATGTGGCGGGATCTCGGCCATGCAGATCCAGTGCGAAGGCAGGACTCTGCACCAACATCCCGCCACGGGAGGGCATCTGGCGAGGGCATACTTCGCCGAGCGCCCAGCCACGCGCCAAGGGCCATACCCCATACCCGACAAATTCCTCAACGAGGTCGCGCCCGCTACTCATGCGGGCCGAGCACCGAAGGGCCCCCTCGTTTTCATCCTCCTCCGCTACCTCAAACTGCGGGTACGCCGCGTAATAATGCGAACACATGACGGCCACGGGAAGCCCTGGTTGGCCTTCGACTGTGCCTTCGGCAATGTAGAACCAAAATTCCCACCAGTTGCCCCACTTATTGCGGACGCAGGGAACCAACTCCACGACTTCCATCGAAGTCTTGCCGGTCTTAGGCGTAAATGTGCAAGATCCAAATTGAGCAATCTTATTTCCGATTTTCCTTTTCTGCCAATGCAGACAATAGTGCTTCGCGAAGACTTCGACCGATGGCTGCCCACCATACGAAGTCGTCGCCCAGACATACTTTGCCAGGGCCACCACGGCATTCGGTGTCAACTGGTGGACCTGGACTTTGAATCTGCGCAGAACTTCTCCCACAAATCGATGCGCGGGCAGACGAAGGCCAGCGGCGAAAAAAGCCTCGAAGATGACCAGCTCGCCTTCCAGCTCGGGGACCTCCTCTGCCCCCGGCACACGCGCCACTTCGCCGCCAAAATACCCAAGTTGTTGCATGTCATGCACGCGGACCGAGGACATCCGCGACGTGCCGAATTCCACTGTGTCGCCGGAACACAACTCCTCCGCCGCCACATTGCTCAGCGTCTCCTCGGACGATTCGCCGGCCGGCAGCATATCAGCAGCAGAAGAGGAAGAGGACGACATGGCTACGTACCGTCGGCGGGGGCGGGCGGTCTGCTTCACACGGGCCAGATCTCCGGCGAGCAGGAGCAAGGAGGGCAGACGAGCAAGCGGGCGGTTTGAAAAGGAGGTTAGGGTTTTCGTGGCGCGCAGAGAGATAAAGTTCAAAAGCCGCCGCCCCCCACCCCCTTTTATACACAGGGAGCGGCGCTTCGGGAAACCCGCAATCCAACAGTGCGGCGTCAATCAACGGTCATGTCAAAAACCCCCGCGGAACCAATTCGAGCGAGGGCAGCGTCTCCACCATCTAGCGACGCCTTCGACACCAGATGACTTGGTCCAACTGGTCCCTCGAAGGGCAAATGTTGGGGCGAAGGCGTAGACGCTACCCTCCGCTCGATGCCTTCGCCAGTCTCGCTGCACCAACGGAGACGACGACTGATAGACTACACCCTTCGTCCGACGCGACTGAAGGACGAAGACCCATGGCGAGGCCGCTCCGTCCCGCGGGGTCGCCCAACGTGAGAGCCCACGTACAATCCGGCCTGTCATAACGGGCCCCGCGCTGTTGTTGCGCATTACGGGCCTAAATTGTAAAGGTTTTTCTATTATTACAGTCTGTAACCCTGCTTTAATGGGAATATTTCGGGGAGAACCTAGGCTCCTGAGGGCACATGCGTCCTTAATCCTTGACGCTGGGCACTCAGGCACCTATAAATACCCCCGCACAGTGCCCTTGAGGGGCTAGGTTAACAGAGCTATTGCCATCTCGAGTTGTAGCCCCGTTTACACCGCTTCCACTCCCCCGTTGGATCAACTTGCACTGGAGAGCAAGTTCCAACACTGGACAGTGTCCGGTGGTGCACCGGACAATGTCCGGTGCGCCAGGCTAGCGTCTGGTCAACTGGCTGCTCTCGGTTCTCGACGGCGGCGTACGGCTATAAATCACCGGACTGTCCGGTGGTGCACCGGACAGTGTCCGGTGAGTCGGCTGCGGCGAAGTTGCCGCTCTCAGGAACCAAGTCAACAGCGTACGGCTATAATTCACCGGACTGTCCGGTGAGTCACCGGACTGTCCGGTGAGCCAACAGTCGGGCGCGCCAACGGTCGGCCGCGCAATCCGCGCGTGATGCGTGGCCGAGCCAACGGTCGGATGGGGGCACCGGACTGTCCGGTGTGCACCGGACAGTGTCCGGTGCGCCAACGGCTCCAAGTCTCCAACGATCGGCTGCGCCAGAATAGGAAAGAAATCTGCACCGGACAGGGTCCGGTGGTGCACCGGACTGTCCGGTGCGCCAGTCGACAGAAGGCAAGAATTGCCTTCCTGGATTGCTCTCAATGGCTCCTAGCTGCCTTGGGGCTATAAAAGGGGCCCCTAGGCGCATGGAGGAGTACACCAAGCATCCCTTGAGCATTCCTAAGCACCAAGACTTCATTTCCGCGCATTCGATTCTTTGTGATAGCTACTAGAGCTCCATTTGAGTAGAGAATTCTTCGAGTTGTGTTGAGAGCTTGTGTTGTGACTTGTGTGCGTATTGTTGCCTTGTTTTTGTGTCTTGTGTGTGTTGCTCATCCCAACCTTACTTCCGTGATTCTTTGTGATAATCAAATTGTAAGGGCGAGAGGCTCCAAGTTGTGGAGATTCCTCGCAAGCGGGATATAGTGAAACGAAAGCAAAACACCATGGTATTCAAGTGGGTCTTTGGACCGCTTGAAAGGGGTTGAGTGCAACCCTCGTCCGTTGGGACGCCACAACGTGGAGTAGGCAAGTGTTGGACTTGGCCGAACCACGGGATAAACCACTGTGCCTCTCTGTGTTGATCTCTTTGTGGTTATTGTGTTTTGCAAGAACTCATCTCTAGCCACTTGGCTTCATTGCGCTAACACTTAATCAAGTTTGTGGCTTTGAGTTTAAGTTTTTACAGGATCACCTATTCACCCCCCCTCTAGGTGCTCTCAATTGGTATCAGAGCCGTTCTCTTCGCAAAAGGGACTAATCGCCCGAAGAGATGGATCCTAAGGGCAAGGGGATGGTGATCAACAACGACAAGGAGAAGGAGTCCTTCATTAATGAGCCGAAAGATGACAAGCCCACTGACTCGGGCTCAAGTCATAAAAAGAAGGACGGGAAGAAGAAAAGACGCATCAAGAAGATTGTCTACTACGACGACAGCGACGAGTCTTCTTCCCAAAAGGACGACGACGACAACAACTACGAGAAAAAGAAGACGGTTAATTCGAACTATTCCTTTGATTATTCTCGTATTCCGCAAAGTTCCAATGCTCATTTGCTTTCCATTCCCCTCGGTAAACCTCCTCACTTTGATGGAGAGGACTACGGATTTTGGAGTCACAAAATGCGTAGCCACTTGTTCTCTCTCCATCCAAGTATATGGGAGATAGTAGAAAATGAAATGCAATTTGATAGTACGGATAGTCCCATATTTATCAATGAACAAATTCATAAAAATGCACAAGCTACTACTGTTCTTTTAGCGTCATTGTGCAGGGATGAATACCATAAGGTGAGCGGCTTGGATAATGCCAAGCAGATTTAGGACACCCTCAGGATCTCGCATGAGGGAAATGACGTCACCATGCTCACCAAGATGGAGTTGGTGGAGGGCGAACTTGGGAGATTCACAATGATCAGGGGGGAGGAGCCAACCCAAACATACAACAGGCTCAAGACCCTCGTCAACAAGATAAGGAGCTATGGAAGCACGCGATGGACGGACCACGACGTCGTCCGCCTAATGCTAAGGTCTTTCACTGTCCTTGATCCACATCTTGTAAACAATATTCGTGAAAATCCTAGGTACACCAAGATGTCGCCCGAAGAAATACTTGGAAAGTTCATAAGCGGGCGGATGATGATCAAGGAGGCAAGACACGTCGATGAGGCATTGAATGGTCCAATTCATGAGCCTCAAGCCATTGCTCTCAAGGCAACGAGTAGCAAGGAGGCGCTACCTAGCAAGGTGGCACAAGTTGAGGCGGCGGGGCTCAATGAGAAAGAAATGGCCCTCATCATCAAGCGCTTCAAGACGGCGCTAAAGGGTCGCAAGGAGCATCCCAAAAAGAACAAGACAAAGGGAAAGCGCTCCTGCTTCAAGTGCGGTAAGGTTGGTCACTTTATTGCTAATTGTCCCGATAATGATAGTGACCAGGATCAAGAAAAGAAGAGGGAAAAGAAGAAGACCTACAAGAAGGCTAAGGGCGAGGCACACCTTGGCAAGGAATGGGACTCGGATTGTTCATCGTCCGACTCCGATGACTAAGGACTCGCCGCCTCGGCCTTCAACAAATCATCCCTCTTCCCAACGAGCATCACACCTGCCTCATGGCAAGGGAAAAGAAGGTAAGTACTCATAATACTAGTACTTTCGCTTCTTCAAGTGATGATGAATCTAGTGATGATGAAATAGACTATGCATGTTTATTCAAAGGCTTAGATAGAACCAAAATTGATAAAATCAATGAATTAATTGATGCTTTGAATGAGAAGAATAGATTGTTAGAAAAGCAAGAGGACCTTTTATATGAAGAGCATGATAAATTTGTTAGTGCGCAAAATTCTCTTGCTCTAGAAGTTAAAAGAAATGAAGTGCTTTCTTGTGAATTGTCTACATGCCATGAATCTATCTCTAGCTTAAAAAGTATTAATGATGACTTGAGTGCTAAGTTAGAAATAGCTAATAAATCAACCTCTTGTGTAGAACATGTTGTGATTTGCAATAGGTGTAAAGATTTTAATGTTGATGCTTGTAGTGAACACCTAGTTTCTATTTCTAAACTAAGTGATGAAGTGGCTAGTCTTAATGCTCAACTTAAGACTAGCAAAAATGAATTTGATAAATTAAAATTTGCAAGGGATGCCTACACTATTGGTAGACACCCCTCAATTAAGGATGGGCTTGGCTTTAAGAAGGAAGCCAAGAACTTAACAAGTCATAAGGCTCCCATCTCCGCCAAGGAGAAAGGGAAGGCTCCAATGACTAATAGTGCTAAAAAGAACCATGCTTTCATGTATAGCGATAGGAAATTCTCTAGAAATGGTTGTAGGAATTATTCTTATGATTCTCTTGCTATGACTGCTTCTAGTTCTTATATGCATGGTAGAATTATGGCTATGAAGGATTCTAGAAATGTTCATTATGATAGGAGTTGTAATGTGTTCGACTCTCATGCCATGATTGCCTCGAGTTCAAACTTTAATGGTAGATCTAGGAAGAATGTCATGTCTCATGCTCCTAGAAAAGTTTATAATGGATCTACCACTGTCTTTCATGCTTGCAATGCTAAGTTTATTCTTTCATGTAAAAATAAAAAGGTGATTGCTAAAAAGGTGGGAGCCAAATGCAAGGGAGATAAAACTTGCATTTGGGTTCCTAAGACTATTGTCACTAACCTTGTAGGACCCAACAAGAGTTGGGTACCTAAGACCCAAGCCTAATTTGCCTTGCAGGTTTATGCATCCGGGGGATCAAGCTGGATTATCGACAGCGGATGCACAAACCACATGACGGGGGAGAAGAAGATGTTCACCTCCTACGTCAAGAATAAAGATTCCCAAGATTTAATCATATTCGGTGACGGGAATCAAGGCAAGGTTAAAGGCCTAGGCAAGATTGCCATCTCAAATGAGCACTCTATCTCCAATGTATTTTTAGTAGAGTCGCTAGGTTATAATCTTTTGTCGGTTAGTCAATTATGTAATATGGGATATAATTGCTTATTCACAAATGTAGATGTGTCTGTCTTTAGAAGGAGTGATGGTTCATTAGCGTTTAAGGGTGTACTAGACGACAAACTCTATTTAGTTGATTTTGCAAAGGAGGAGGCCGGTCTAGATGCATGCTTAATCGCTAAGACTAGCATAGGCTGGCTGTGGCATCGTCGTCTAGCACATGTGGGGATGAAGAACCTTCACAAACTTCTAAAGGGAGAACATGTGTTAGGTCTAACAAATGTGCATTTCGAAAAAGATAGACCTTGTGCAGCTTGTCAAGTAGGTAAACAAGTGGGAAGTGCGCATCACAGCAAGAACGTGATGACTACATCAAGACCCCTGGAGCTGCTGCATATGGACCTCTTCGGACCCGTCGCCTACCTCAGCATCGGGGGAAGTAAGTATGGTTTAGTAATTGTTGATTTTTCCTGCTTCACTTGGGTATTCTTTTTGCAGGATAAATCTGAAACCCAAGGGACCCTCAAGCGCTTCCTAAGGAGAGCTCAAAATGAGTTTGAGCTCAAGGTAAAGGAGATAAGGAGCGACAACGGGTCTGAGTTCAAGAACCTTCAAGTGGAGGAATACCTTGAGGAGGAAGGAATCAAGCACGAGTTCTCCGCTCCCTACACACCACAGCAAAATGGTGTGGTAGAGAGGAAGAACAGGACGCTCACAGACATGGCGAGGAAAATGCTTGGAGAATTCAAGACGCCCGAGCGGTTTTGGTCAGAAGCTGTGAACACGGCTTGCCACGCCATAAACCGGGTCTACCTTCATCGCCTCCTCAAGAAGACATCATACGAGCTACTAATCGGTAACAAACCCAATGTTTCATATTTCCGAGTTTTTGGGAGTAAATGCTACATTCTAGTGAAGAAGGGTAGGAATTCCAAATTTGCTCCCAAAGTTGTAGAAGGGTTTTTGTTAGGTTATGACTCAAATACAAAGGCGTATAGAGTCTTCAACAAATCATCGGGTTTGGTTGAAGTCTCTAGCGACGTTGTATTTGATGAGACTAATGGCTCTCCAAGAGAGCAAGTTGAGCTTGATGATGTAGATGAGGATAATGTTCCAACAGACGCGATTCGTACCATGGCGATTGGAGACGTGCGACCGTAGGAACACAAGGAACAAGATCAGCCTTCTTCCTCAACAATGGTGCAACCCCCAACTCAAGATGATGAACAGGTTCCTCAAGAAGAGGCGTGTGATCAAGGGGGAGCACAAGATGTCCAAATTGAAGAGGAAGAAGCACTACAGGCCCCTCCAACTCAAGTTCGAGCGATGATTCAAAGGAACCATCCCATCGACCAGATTTTGGGTGACATTAGCAAGGGAGTAACCACTTGCTCTAGATTAGCTAATTTCTGTGAGCATTACTCTTTTGTCTCTTCTATTGAGCCTTTCAGGGTAGAAGAGGCCTTGCTAGATCTGGAATGGGTGTTGGCCATGCAGGAAGAGCTCAACAACTTCAAGCATAATGAAGTTTGGACACTGGTGCCGCATCCCAAGCAAAATGTTGTGGGAACCAAGTGGGTGTTCCGCAACAAACAGGACGAGCACGGGGTGGTGATGAGGAACAAGGCTCGAGTTGTGGCAAAAGGTTATGCCCAAGTCGCAGGTTTGGACTTTGAGGAGACTTTTGCTCCTGTGGCTAGGCTAGAGTCGATTCGTATTTTGTTAGCCTATGCCGCTCACCATTCTTTCAGGTTGTATCAAATGGATGTTAAGAGCGCTTTCCTCAACGGGCCAATCAAGGAGGAGGTGTACGTGGAGCAACCCCCTGGCTTTGAGGATGAACGGTACCCCGACCATATGTGTAAGCTCTCTAAGGCGCTCTATGGACTTAAGCAAGCCCCAAGAGCATGGTATGAATGCCTTAGAGACTTTTTAATTGCTAATGCTTTCAAGGTTGGGAAAGCCGATCCAACTCTTTTCACTAAGACATGTGATGGTGACTTATTTGTGTGCCAAATTTATGTCGATGACATAATATTTGGTTCTACTAACCAACAGTCTTGTGAAGAGTTTAGCAGGGTGATGACTCAAAAGTTTGAGATGTCGATGATGGGCGAGTTGAACTACTTCCTTGGGTTCCAAGTGAAGCAACTCAAGGACGGCACTTTCATCTCCCAAACGAAGTATACGCAAGACTTGCTCAAGCGATTTGGGATGAAGGACGCCAAGCCCGCAAAGACTCCAATGGGAACTGATGGACATGTCGACCTCAATAAAGGAGGTAAGTTCGTGGATCAAAAAGCATACCGGTCCATGATAGGTTCCTTGCTTTATTTATGTGCTAGTAGACCGGATATTATGCTTAGTGTATGCATGTGTGCTAGATTTCAATCCGATCCAAGGGAGTGTCACTTAGTGGCCGTGAAGCGAATTCTTAGATATTTAGTCGCTACGCCTTGCTTCGGGATCTGGTATCCAAAGGGGTCTACCTTTGACTTAATTGGATATTCAGACTCCGATTATGCTGGATGTAAGTTCGATAGGAAGAGTACATCAGGGACGTGCCAATTTCTAGGAAGGTCCCTGGTGTCGTGGAGTTCTAAGAAACAAACCTCCGTTGCCCTATCCACCGCTGAGGCCGAGTACGTTGCCGTAGGACAGTGTTGCGCGCAACTACTTTGGATGAGGCAAACCCTCCGGGACTTTGGCTACAATCTGAGCAAAGTCCCACTCCTATGTGATAATGAGAGTGCTATCCGCATGGCGGACAATCCTGTTGAGCACAGCCGCACAAAGCACATTGACATCCGACATCACTTTTTGAGAGACCACCAGCAAAAGGGAGATATCGAAGTGTTTTATATTAGCACCGAGAACCAGCTAGCCGATATCTTTACCAAGCCTTTAGATGAAAAGACCTTTTGCAGGCTGCGTAGTGAGCTAAATGTCTTAGATTCGCGGAACTTGGATTGATGTGTAGCATATATGTGTATTATGCTTTGATCATGTTCCCTTATGCATTTTGTTTATTTATGGTGCTCAAGTTGTACAAACTCTCCCCGGACCTCAAAAGTCCATGTGTGAGTGATGCACGTATTTAGGGGGAGATGTGCTACAACTTGACCCTTTGAGACTAACCATATGTTTGAGCTTGCTTGATTTAGTCTCAAAGGTAGATTGAAAGGAAAAAGGTGAACTTGGACCATGCAAGACTTCCACTGCACTCCGATGAGAGGGTAACTCACTCCAAGTTCATCTCCATATTCTTATTGCCTTTGTACTCTTATTTGAAGATTTTGGTGAGGCAATGGGGTTTAAGGGCCAAGATTGATCCCGTTTTGGTGCTTGATGCCAAAGGGGGAGAAAATAAGGCCAAAGCAAGAAATGGATCAGCTACCACTTGAGAATTTTGAAAATAGTAGAGTAGAGTTTTGTTTTGTCAAAATACTCTTATTGTCTCTTAGTGCTAAAAGTCTGTCTCTTGTGGGGAGAATGCTTGATTATGGGAAAAAGGGGGAGTTTTTGAATTCTTGATCAATTTCTCTTGGAATACCTCTCTCTATGCCTCAACAAGTGATTTTGACTTAGAGATAGGAAATTGAGTTTGATTTGCAAAAACAAACCAAGTGGTGGCAAAGAATGATCCAAATATGCCAATTTCGAATCAAAACAAATTTGTGTTCTCATTTGCATTGATATTGCATTTTTTTAGTTGCTTTTTGTTGTGTTGGCATAAATCACCAAAAAGGGGGAGATTGAAAGGGAAATGTGCCCTTGGGCCATTTCTAAGTATTTTGGTGATCAAGTGCCAACACAAATGGTTTAAGTGTGAAACTATGCCAAATGGTGGAAGAAGTGCAAAGTCAACACAAAGGTATGATTCTAGACTTAGTACATTGGTTTTTGTGTACTAACGTATTTGTCTAAGTGCTAGAATCAGAGAAAATTCAATTAGAAAAGACTTGGCTCGAGCAGCCAAGACTCTGCTCAGTCTGGGTGCACTGGACAGTGTCCGGTGCGCCAGGCTGGCGTCTGGTCAACTGGCTGCTCTCGGGTCTCGACGGCGGCGTATGGCTATAAATCATCGGACTGTCCGGTGGTGCACCGGACAGTGTCCGGTGAGTCGGCTGCGGCAAAGTCGCCGCTCTCGGGAACCAAGTCAACAGCGTACGGCTATAATTCACCGGACTGTCCGGTGAGTCACCGGACTGTCCGGTGAGCCAACAGTCGGGCGCGCCAACGGTCGGCCGCGCAATCCGCGCGTGACGCGTGGCCGAGCCAACGGTCGGATGGGGGCACCGGACTGTCCAGTGTGCACCGGACAGTGTCCGGTGCGCCAACGGCTCCAAGTCTCCAACGATCGGCTGCACCAGAATAGGAAAGAAATCCGCACCGGACAGTGTCCGGTGGTGCACTAGACTGTCCGGTGCGCCAGTCGACAGAAGGCAAGAATTGCCTTCCTGGATTGCTCTCAATGGCTCCTAGCTGCCTTGGGGCTATAAAAGGGGCCCCTAGGCGCATGGAGGAGTACACCAAGCATCCCTTGAGCATTTCTAAGCACCAAGACTTCATTTCTGCGCATTCGATTCTTTGTGATAGCAACTAGAGCTCCATTTGAGTAGAGAATTCTTCGAGTTGTGTTGAGAGCTCGTGTTGTGACTTGTGTGCGTATTGTTGCCTTGTTTTTGTGTCTTGTGTGTGTTGCTCATCCCAACCTTACTTCCGTGATTCTTTGTGATAATCAAATTGTAAGGGCGAGAGGCTCCTAGTTGTGGAGATTCCTCGCAAGCGGGATATAGTGAGAAAGCAAAACACTGTGGTATTCAAGTGGGTCTTTGGACCGCTTGAAAGGGGTTGAGTGCAACCCTCGTCCATTGGGATGCCACAACGTGGAGTAGGCAAGTTTTGGACTTGGCCGAACCACGGGATAAACCACTGTGCCTCTCTGTGTTGATCTCTTTGTGGTTATTGTGTTTTGCAAGAACTCATCTCTAGCCACTTGGCTTCATTGCGCTAACACTTAATCAAGTTTGTGGCTTTGAGTTTAAGTTTTTACAGGATCACCTATTCACCCCCCTCTAGGTGCTCTCAACCCTCTGACGTGTTCTACCATGTCATCGACACACTAGCTGTCCGCAACCCAGAAGGTTTACAAATAACTCAAGACGCCAAAGGCCACCGCATCGTCAACCTCATCATGGCCGAAGATTGGCGGGCCCCAATAACTCTATATCTGCAAGGCCACTACCATCCAAGCGATAGCAATGAGGCCAAACGACTAAAGCACAGAAGCCGGGACTTCGCATTAGTCGAGGGTCAGTTGTACAAGAAGGGGATCAGTCAGCCCATGCTAAAGTGCATAACTGAAACCGAAGGCATACAAATCCTCCATGAAGTCCACAGCGGGACCTGCGGCTCCCACTCAGGACCCAGGGCCCTCGCTGCCAAGGTGATTCATCAAGGATTTTACTGGCCTGCAATAATTTGCACTGCCAATCGAGTCATGAGGTCATGCGAAGCATGCCAAAAGTTCTCCCCTCGCTCGGGCAGCCCTTCGCAATTCACCAAGCTCACCGCCCATACATGGCCACTTCAACGCTGGAGACTGGACATCGTTGGACCACTGCCTACGGCTCAAGGGAACCTCAAATTCACCTTCATCGCCGTCAAATATTTCACAAAGTGGATCGAGGCCAGAGCAATATCCACAATAACATCGAAGACCGCCCAAAATTTCTTCTGGCAATGTCTGCCGCTTCGGAGTCTTGTCCGAACTCATAGTCGATAACGGCAAGCAGTTCGACAGCCAAGACTTTAGGGATTTTTGCTTTTCCATCGGCACCAAGCCTGTCTTCGACTCGGTATACCACCCACAATCCAACGGCGTCGTTGAGCGTGCCAATGGCAAGACTTCTCGACAACAAAAAGGGCAAATGGGCTGACCAACTACCTGAAGTGGTATGGGCCCTAAACACGACAGAATGTCGGGCAACCGGGTTCACACCTTTCCGCCTATTGTATGGATCCGAGGCCATGATGCCGCAAGAGATAAAGCATGGGTCGCCCAGACAAACACATCAACAGTCCCCGATGTCGACGAACCAACTTCCAAAGATCTCATCGACAGAGACCGCGTCCTCGCCCTGCAGGCCCTCGACAAATATCAGACTCAAACCAAGGCCTGGCGCGACAACGCAGTCGTCCCAAGAGAATTCAATAAAGGAGACTTCGTACTTGTCCGGACCACCCGGACAGAATCACGGGGCAAGTTGGAGTCGAAATGGGAAGGTCCATTCATTGTCAAGTCGAAGGCATCCCCCAACGCGTACAGGCTAGCAACATCATCCAGCGAAGACTTAGAGCATTCCTGGAACATCGATAACCTTCGGAAATTTTTTGTTTAATTCTTCGGGCCTCCATGCCTATGTAATTCTACAAACAATGCTGCTCAGGCCTGCGCTCTTTTCCTCCCGGGGGGGTGAGGTTTTTAATGAGGCAGAGTCATATAATATACCAGTGAAAAGCCCCCGCAAAAATATCCAAGTATCACCATGTTGAAAAAGACAGCTCCGACAGTCTTCGGCATTTGATAGATTCGAAGTCACCACGACAGGTAGCGTAGACCACCCTCGCGTGCGACAAGCTCCATGCAAAAGTTGCCTAAGGGTGCAGCCGGACAAGCACAACAAGTGCACGATATGAAGTCTTTAACTAAAAGACACTCCGTGCAAAAGTCGCCTAAGGGTGCAGCCAAACAAGCACAACAAGTGCGCGATACAAAGTCTTTTACTAAAAGACACTCCGTGTAAAAGTCGCCTAAGGGTGCAGCTGGACAAGCACAACAAGTGCGTGATACGAAGTCTTTTACTAAAAGACACTCCGTGCAAAAGTCGCCTAAGGGTGCAGCCGGACAAGCACAACAAGTGCGCGATACAAAGTCTTTTACTAAAAGACACTCCATGCAAAAGTCGCCTAAGGGTGCAGCCGGACAAGCACAAGTGCGTGATACAAAGTCTTTTACTAAAAGACACTCCATGCAAAAGTCGCCTAAGGGTGCAACCGGACAAGCATAGTACTGTATGACACAATGTCTTTCCCACAAGACAACCCCGTGCAAAAATCGCCCAAGCGTACCGCCGGACACTTACAACATAACATTGCCAAGCGAAGGGCAACAACCCATATTACAATACAAGTCGCAGATTACATATACACAGCGAAGGGTCACCAGACCCACCACACAAATAAATACAATTGCGCCCTCTACTACTGCACGACAAGTGAGGGCATCACACATTCTACATCGGCTCAACCTTCGAGATAATGCCCGCCTCCCGATAGTTAAACAACATCATCCACAATTCCTCCCCCTCAAACAAATTCCGTAGGTCCCCTCACCAATACTCGTCCCAAACGACGAAGACAACAAGTCGCGTTGATTATACCGATCTACACGAAGACGAGTTCGCTCCAACCCCATCCGACGGCGCCTACCACTTCGCGAACTCTCACCAACACTATGCTTCGCCACCACCTTTTATTGACGGTGTTCGCTCTTCGCCCTAGCTGGGGGATCCAACGTTTCGCCCATCTCCAGCCGCAGCGAAGACTCCGCTGCGGCCATATCTAACGCAGCAAAATAATCCAAATCTTCATCTGAAGACTCTTCAGTCTAGGAAAACAGACTCACAAACTCGCCACCATCAGATGAAAAAGACCTAGATTCAGAACCAGAAAAACTATCATTAGCAGGCACTGCGTTCGCGGCTGCCACAAAATTAATTCCATCAGTAGGGGTTGCTTGCGCAGTATCACAAAAACAAAACCCTACACCCAACGCCTCTAAGCCTATCCTGCCACCTGCGTAGGGTCGGTCGACGCTGCAGGGTCTTCGGCATCCGGCGTGCCCGCCCCTTAAGTATCTTTAGGCAACGCGGCGGCGGCCACAGGGTCATCTTCGCCAACACCAGTTGGCGACGCCGGGTGGTCCTTAGCCCCCGCCCTAGCACCCTCCGCACTCTCCAGGCCACCTAAGTCTTCGACCTCCTCAACCATCTACAAAAATAGCACCAAACATCAGTACATTTTCTTAAAAATAAAACAAAATAACAACAATCCATACCTGCTCCATCGCCCGGTCAGACCTTTCCCAGACAGTATCGCGGCCGTGCGGGCCCCACATCCTATCATAAAGTGCCCCAGCGGACCGCTTTAGCACCGCATCTTCAACCTGGAAGATCTCACGGTCGAAGTCTTCATTGGACTGATCGAAGACTTCGAAGTGCCTGCATACCTCACGGGACAAGGCATTCGCGGCCCCCTCACAGGTGATGAGCAACACGAAGGGCATGAGACCCGTTACGATTGACGGAAGCACCTCCAGCTCCTCCTACAACCACCCAAGAAAGCGGAGGCCCACCTCCTTGCTAGACGCATCAAAGGGGGCCATACGCACACCAAGTTGCCGGTACGCGTCCACGAGCAATGCACGCGCTCGGTCCACCCCTATGCGAGTAGAGGCCTCCGCCTTGTCCAGATGGCCGCGAAGGCTCTTGTGGTTTGCCTCCGCCTTCGTAGCACGTTGGAGGGCAAGGCTAGCCTCGGCGCGCGCAAGTTTAGCTTCAGCGCGCGCAGCCCGAGCATCCGCACAGGCCTTGGCAGCATCATGCTTCTCCGCGGCCAGCCGGCGGCCAAGTTCCTCTTTTTCGGCCTCCGCCGCCGACAGCTTGTCCATCAGATTGCGGCTTTTGCTTTCTGCGGCTGACTTGTCCCGCATAGCCTCAATGAGCTGTGTCCGGAGGCGCTCATTCCTCCCTTCGAGTTGCCGCCTTTTGGCAGCGAGCTCCGAGGCCAGGGCCCTGGACGCAATCCGTTCGGCGAAGACGGCCGCCTGGCACCAACCATCATCAAATCCCAAAAAAAGCACACTGCCGGAGTCGACTTACATGCTTTAGCTGAGCCTACCACGTCCTTAGCGGCGGCGGCCGAAGAGATCTCACCACTGGCACAAAACTGGGCCCATGGGTCCTGCGTAGACCCCGTCACACCAGTCGCCATGGTGATCGGCCCAGCTGCCACAGATGCCGGGGCAACAGCCAGTTGCCCAGCCTCCGATCCTGCACCAATCTCGTCAAAATCCAAAAAAAACTCACCAACAAGTCCCCGCCCTGTATGCACGTCGAATATCGAGACACCGCCCAGAAGATAGTCATCCACAGAAATATTCATGGAGGCATCGGCCCTGCCCGCCTCTGTCTCCGCAGCACGCGACGGCGATGGTGGCCTTCGCATCTGCATGGGCATGACAGGGAGCGGCTTACTAGGGCCGGGGGCGGCGGACTTCGCACCTAGCGAAGGCTTGCTGGTGCCTGGGGCGGCAGACTTCACGCCCCCCGAGCCATATTGACCTCGAGGCGCGGGTCCCCGACCCTAGCAAATGCCCGATGCTTCCGCGACGCGTCTTGGCGATCCATTTCCATCACTGCCGACACAACATCAGCAACATTCCGCCCGTAAGGAAAAATCCTCATCTCACGAGCTAATCGAGAAGTACGAATGTCCTCACCGGCCGCCCGGGGGATCTGAACATTCCTAGGCCACCGACCCCCGGTAACCTTCAGCATTCGCGCGGAAGATTCCCGAAGCTCGGGCGAAGACATCCTCTCCCCGGGGGTCGTGCAAGTTCCCAATAAATCCACAGGAAAACGATCGGAGACCCCCAACCCCACAGCTGCAATACCTAGTTTCCTCTTTTTAGTGGTCGCAGCCGGTACAGCTCCCCGCGAAAGGCCTTCGTCAACCACCACCGCTGCCCTTTTTCCCTAGCGGTCGCTAACAACAGCATCGTCGTCTCCCGAGTAACCGCCATATGGCAGACGGTTCAACTCGAAAACTCGGTTCAAACGAGCATTCGAACCGTGAATATCCCAACTACGCAAGGTCTCCGTCCTCGGCATGTATCGCCCTACATTCCTTGTGGCCTCGACCTCCACTTCACGCATAAACGCGGCTGGGTCCCGGCCTCGCAAATCCAAGGCGAAGGCAGGACTTCGCACCAACTGACCGCCCAAGGTCGGCATCCGGCGGGGGCACACTTCGCCAAGTTCCCAGCCGTGCGCCAAGGGCCACACTCCATACCCAATGAATTCCTCAACCAGATCGCGCCCGCTACTCATGCAGACAGCGTAACGAAGGGCCCCTTCGTCTTCATCATCCTCCACCACCTCGAACGGCGGGAACGCCACATAGCAATGAGAGCACATAATGGCTGCAGGGAGCCCATGGAGATCTTCGACTTCCCCACCAGAGACATAAAACCAAAAGTCCCACCAGTTGTCCCATTTGTTCCGAGCACAAGGGACTATTTCCACGACTTCCGCCGAAGTCTTTCCAGTCCTCGGCGTGAAGGTGCACGATCCAAATTGTGCAATCTTTTTTCCTATTTTTCTCTTTTGCCCGTGCAGACAATAGTTCTTGGCGAAGACTTCCAAAGACGGTTGACTGCCGTACGAAGCGACCGCCCAAACATACTTCGCCAGGGCAACCATGACGTTAGGTGTCAACTGGTGGACATGCACGTCGAACCTTCGCAAAACCTCCGCCATGAAACGATGTGCCAGGAGACGAAGGCCGGCAATGAAAAATGCTTCGAACACAACCAATTCGCCCTCAGGCTCAGGGATCTCCTCAGCGCCCGAAACTCGCCCGACACCGTCTCCAAAGTATCCAAGCTGTTTCATCTCCTGCACGCGAACCGAGGAGATCCTCGAAGTGTCGAACTCCACGGTGTGGCTCGGCTGTAACTCTGTCGCCACCAAAGCACTCAAGGTATCCTCAGATGACGGATCGGCCGACGACATACTCGCAGCAGATGAGGAAGAAGACATTGCTACGTACCGTCGATGGCGGCGTGCGGTCTACATGAGGCGGGCCAGATTTCCGAAGCGGGAGAGCAAGGAGAGCAGGTGAGCAGTTTGAAAAAGTTAGGGTTTATCACGGCGCACGTAAGGGTAAGAAATAGTCCCGGCCGCGCCCGCCTTTTTATAGGCAGCACGCGACGCCTCGGGAAACATGCAGTCAAGCAGTAACACGTCAATCAACGGTCACATTTCAAAAACCCCCGTGGGACCACTTCGAGCGAGGGCAGCGTCTCCACCATCTAGCGACGTCTTTGGCACCAGATAACTTAGTCGAACTGGTCCCTCGGAGGGCAAATGTTGGGGCGAAGGCGAACACGCTACCCTTTGCTCCATGCCTTCGTCATCCCGCTACACCGACGAAGACCACATCCACAGAGCAGGCCGAGGGCGTCGAGTGGATGAAGACCGGCGCGGTCCCCCTTCTTTCTCTCTGTTGCAAGACGAAGGCTCTGTCGAAGTCTACCAGTCCCACGTCCTCACCACGTCGGGAGGTCTAGGTAGGATTCGGCCCACTGTAACGGGCCCCGCGCGGATAAGCATATTACAGGCCACGTCTGTAATAGCCTCTTCTGTAATGACGGTCTGTAACCTGCTCTTGTGAGAATATTCTGGAAATAGACCAGGTACTCCAGGTCATAAACGTCTTTGATAAGGGACGGGTGGTCACTCGAGTGCCTATAAATACCCCCGTACAACGCCCTTGAGAGGCCAGATCAACAGAGTTGTTGCCATCCTACGTTAAGCTTTTAAAACACTCCTTTCACTTTCCCGTTGGATCAACTTGTTCAAGAGAGCAAGTTCCAACAGCTACTTTAAACTATTATATTTGTTTGTTGTGAGTAATTTATCTCACGATCGATTTCTCTGTTCTTGCATCCCAATGCCTTTGCCTATGCCTTAAGCGAAAGCTAATTAGTAACTACAAAGTGCAAATCACTTATCCATCGCCCATGACAACACCGAGATTTAAGCCTGCGAAATACACACATAACTTCACTACTCCCACCGTTTCTGAAACGTACGAAAAAGGTAGAGACAGTGAGATGTAATATCTTTTTGCAAATCAATCAGGCACCGGCTACTGGTATTTGCCGGCGCACTACTACCACGTGAGCAAATTGTTTCCTTGGCCTTTAAAAAAAGGCAGGATATGCCTTTTGGATCTTTTTATCTTTAAACTTACTTTTTAGCCCGATAGCTATCTTTAATCACTTATATGTTTTTTACGTTAGTTTTGAGACTTAATATTGTTAAGTGAAGAGTGAAATGATGATTTTGTCACCTAGTGGAATCATTGTGAAGTTTAGTTCATCTATATTTTTTTCTCGAACACGCAGGTTATTATTATGAGAAGGAAAAGTCCAATATAGACCACATTACAATGTCCAATGAAGACGAAAGAACATAAGAAAAAAAACTAGACCAAAGCAGCAGCCAAATAGAAAAACTCTATCATCTTCTCATATTGCAAAAAGACAGGCCAACCCCAACTGCCATAGCACTAAACACTAGAATTAGCCCTGGCCATATTAAAGGCAGCAGGAAAACCAAGACCCTTAAGATGCTTTGTACCAGCCCTACTCCAGCACCCCACTTCGTTCATAAACAATCTTTGTATTATGCTCATTTGTTCCATCAATTTTTAAGAAATAGTTCGCATGATTTAAATACATGCTATTATAAGAAACATTTTATGCAATTATGACACTTCTAAACCAAAAAATATATTCCTCAAAATTAAAGACGGGCTTGGCATTTTTCACTAGGAGGCAAAACTGTTATATATTTTACCCTTGTTTTAACCTATTTCAAACCTCTAAAACTAATAGTAGTATTTAAAATTAGCTAAAAGGTTTTAAATGGTCAGCTAATGGACCGGGTAATTGTTAGCTATACCTCTTAAATAACTACTAGTTGTTAGCTACTTTAACCCAACTAAAACCACCTAATAACTTGTTAGCTGACTAAAAGCATATCCATTAATTTCCTAAAAATTCTCCCTAAGCTCAGATTCAGCAAGTTACTAAATATATATTGAAAATAAAAAGAACCCTAGCCTCCAACCGTTCTCAATTCTTAGGTTGTTAAATGTTTTTAAATTATGTTAAATCAGATTTTCTAGTTACTATTTGTAGCTTCATATTTGGTTTCATTTGTATAATAAAGTTCAATAATCATTATTCTTCTTTTGATTGCTATTTTGATTTGGTATGAATCACGGTATGTCGTTTTTCTCTAATTTTTTGGATGGGTCATCTTTATACTTGTCAAACGAGGATGGTGATTCATCCTTTTCGCGGCTCAAATTATTCAAAGCACATCACTTGTATATGAGCGTGAACTCAATTGTAAATAAGTGATTTATGGTGTGATTGACACGTGAATAGGCTATTGTGAGTGCGAAACAACTATCTAAGCTAGTCTAGAGACTATATAGGGATATTTAGGAAGTTGGCATATTTGAAGACCTCATTTAAAGAACTGTTGGAGCATGATTTTGGTTTATAACACTCTAAATTAGTTTTAGAGACTTTTCTATAACTAGTGGAGATGCTCTTACAATTGGCTCTAAACCCGTTTGGATGTAGATATTGGAGCACAAAATTGGGAATTGGAATCATCTTTCCTAAATTCTGTTGTTTAGTTGCACGTGGAATTGAGATTTGGAATCAGAGACTCAATTCCCTAGAAGTGGACTATAACTAGAAATACCTTCTCCCAGTACAAAGCCTCACCCTTCAGTATTGCGTGGAATTAGACCGCACAATTCCAAACTCCAATTCAGTGACATCTAAACAATAGAATTGGAATTCCATCTCATTTCAATATCATGTCTGATTTGGTATTCAACCCAATTCAATTCCATCCTCTCTAATATCGACATCCAAACGGAGCACTAGAGGTTTGCAACGGGAACATGTTAGATATAACTTAAATAGACTATCTTCAGCAGCTTACTCATCCACATCCTCATATTCAAACTCCACTCGGTATATTGTGTAGTCTATAGTGCAAAATAGTGTTTTGCATGATTAAATGGATAAGCTTCTGGAGGCGGTTTAAGGACTTCTATGTAGTACCTACCAGCAAGGCAGCAAGTACAATAGTGGCCTTATAGCTAAGGTACAATTTAGTAAGCATTTTTGTTGATGTAGAGCAGAGAGAGAGAGAGAGAGAGTCGCTCTCATGTATAGAAGTCTATGAAGTGATGGTCCTAGATAGTAAGTACATGTGAGGAGAAATACAGAGTAGAATATAGTACATGGGTAAAAGGTAGCATACCATTATAAAAAAACTTTGGTAGCGGTTGCAGCCTAAAGCTATAGTTTACATGCACACAGTCTTCCTTACCATGCATATGTTCCTCCATCCATTTTAAATTATAGGTTATTGAGTTTTTTGGTATATGGTGTTTGTTATGTATCTAAATTATACTACGTGTGTGTGTATATATACACTATATTCATCACCTATGGTGATGGATCCAACGGTCCATCACATGGACCACCTGGCGCGCGCCTGCCCACGCCGATCGTGGCACCCATCGTGTGGCTCCGGCCGCGCGACTCCTGCCCCCACGCGCCTTGTTCCCAACCATAAGTCGACGCCTCCCCAAACACGTGGCTCCCTCTGCGCCACACAACATTAAGTCATTTTTGTTTTTCAGTCATTGTTCATTCTAGGGAACATTAAGTCATTCTGGAGTCTAGACATTAAGTTACTCTAGTAAACATCTAAGCAAACATTAAGTCATTTTTAGTTTGCAGTCATTTTTTCATGTTTTCTCGGACATTTCTTTGTGTTTTAGTTCAGTCATTTTTGTTTTTCAGGGAAACATCAAGTCATTTTCAGGAAACATTAAGTCAATTTTTTTGTTTTCGGTCATTTTTCAGGAAACATTAAGTTTTTTTTGTTTTTAGTCATTCTCCATGTTTTCTCAGACATTTCTTGTTTTTTCAGTCATTTCAGAGTCTAGAAAACTTAAGTCATTCTTTGTTTTTCCAGTCATTTTTTGCCTTCAGTCATTATATCTCGACTCGGCTCGTTAGGGGGGCACGCACGGGTACGACAGCTCGGTTTTGTGAATGGGCACGTGCTGGGTGAGGCGGCTCGGCTCGTGGGCGCGCCCGCTTACGGGACGTGGGCAGGTACTGTAAATACACTAAGTGTTGACGCCTTTTCGGAGCGCCAAACACTCAACAAGAACCGTGGCGATGCCCTCTGCACAGGGGCGGACGGTCCGCGCGCAGGGGCTGGACGGTCCGCGGCCTGGTGCGAGGCGCGGTGGTGCTCTCTGCGCAAGGGCGGACTGTCCGCGGCCTGGGGCCGGACGGTCCGCGGCCTGGTGCGTGGCTAGGGCTCCTGCCTGACGGCCGGACGGTCCGCGCCCTGGGGCCGGACGGTCCGCGCGTACGCAGGGACGACGGAAGATCGCCGACGGCGCCTGGATCTCGCTCCCGGGAGGGACCCCGTCGGGGAGTAGAGATCCTAGGTTGTGTCTAGGCTCGGGCTGGTCGACCTAGACTCCTCTAATCGACATAGAGCTGAAGAGAAACGAAGAATTTGGGGATTGGATAGCTAAACCTAAACTAGACTAGAACTACTCCTAGGATAAAATGCGAAATAGAAGTTGTATTGATTCGATTGTTGATTACAAATCGGTCGTAGACCTCTCTATTTATAGAGGAGGGGGGCTGGACCCTTTACACAACTGATTCCGAGCTAATTCCGCGAATCTAGCTAACAATCGTAGCACAAAACTCGGAACCCTAATCTCTTCTACGCATGCGCGGACCGTCCGGCCCACAGGCACGGACTGTCCGGACCGCGGACCGTCCGGCCTCAGGGCTGGACCGTCCGCCGGCTCTTTTACGGTTCAAACATATGCCCCCCTGCCTTTTGCTGGAGCTGGGCGAACCAAAAGCAACTAACTCGATGTGATCACATCGGTTCTCTTAGGCATCTTGCCACATACTAGGATGGTACTGTTTGAGGAAACGCCCATTCAAAGCCTTTGGTAAATCCTTGCCTTGTAATGTTTGTAGCAAATAGGCGTTACCAGACATCACCTGTTTTACTTTATAAGGACCCTCCCAGCTTGGCGACCATTTCCCAAACTTCCGGTCTTTATTCCTTAGAGGCAAGATGGTCTTCCACACCAGATCTCCTACTTGAAATGACTTTGCTTTGACCTTCTTGTTGTAGGCCCTGGCTACCATAATCTTGTCCTCTTCTATTGCTCCCAAAGCTATCACCCTCTTGTCGGTCACCTCATCAATATTATCCATCATTGAATTATAATAATCAGTGACAGTTAGATCATTTTGTCTGGCGAACCTGACAGCATTCAAACTTATTTCCACAGGCAATACTGCTTCCTGCCCATAGACAAGCTCAAAAGGAGATACTTTAGTAGCACTATGTTTAGATATTCTATGAGCCCATAAAGCTTCGGACAAAATCTTATGCCAATATTTAGGATTATCAGATATCTTCTTTTTTATCAAATTAATCAATGTCCTATTACTAGACTCGGACTGTCCATTGGCCTGAGCATAATATGGAGATGAATTAAGCAGCTTAATTCTGTATAATTCAGCAAATTCACGTACCTCCTTTGACATAAAAGAAGTCCCTTGATCTGTAGTCAAGGTCTGGGGAATGCCGAATCTATGAATAATATGCTCAGTTATGAACTCAATTACCTCCTTGTGCGTCATGTTTTTCAGAGCAACGACTTCAGTCCATTTGGTGAAATAGTCAGTGGCAACTGACACAAACCGATGCCCCTTTGATGATGAAGGATGAATTTCTCCAATAAAGTCTAATCCCCATCCTCTGAACGGCCAAGGCTTGATGATAGGATGTAATTCGGCTGCTGGGACCAACTGTAGGTCGCCGAATTTTTGACACACTTGGCATCCCTTGTAGTACTTGAAACAATCAGCTATCATACTAGGCCAATAAAAACCAGACCTTCGCAACAACCACTTCATCTTTGGAGCCGATTGATGAGTACCACAAATTCCTTCATGTACTTCGGCCATGGCTAATATAGCATCATTTGGGCCCAAGCACTTCAGCAGGACGTCATTGATTGTTCGGCGGTAAAGTTCATCACTCATCAAAACATACTTGAAAGCTGTTCGCCGAATGTTCTTATCAGTCCTGATATTGGGATTTCGTAAATAATTAAGTATAGGTGTCCTCCAATCACTTGCATCGGCTTCATTGTCAGCCGAATCGATTAAGAGAACATTTCTGGTAACCCCGGACGGTCCGACGTCATCACGCGGACGGTCCGCGACCTAGGAATTTGGCTCTGCACTGGTTATCAGAATTTCAGTTTTGTGAAATTTCCCTCTCTTTATCCGATAACCTGATGCATCTTGTGCCAAATCGTTAGCTCTATGATTCTCAACTCTAGAGATATGCCGAATACTGAATTCGTCAAAAGAATGGATTATGCTCCAACATCTCTCAAGATAACTATTTAGAGTACCATCAAAACATTGATATCCTTCTAACACTTGTTGGACAACCAGCTGAGAATCGCCAAATACCTTCACATGTTTTACTCCCATACCATTTAAAAGTTCTAAGCCGAATAGGAGGGCCTCATATTCAGCTTGATTATTAGTGCAATAAGTTTTCAATCGGCTAGAGAAGTCAAAGAAGACATTACTTGGTGAAACAAGCACAATGCCAATTCCTTGCCCTTCATTGCAAACCGATCCATCAAAATATAAAGTCCAAGGAGTAATAGTGAGGTATGACATGTCTAGTTCATGAATATCATTAACCCGATGTTCTACAATGAAATCCGCTACGACTTGGCCTTTCATAGATTTCAATGGTTCATAGGCCAAGTCATATTCTATGAGTGCATAAGCCCACTTACCAATTCTACCACTCATAATTGGGTTATGCAACATGTATTTGATCACATCGGCTTGACCAGAAACAGTGCAATGACTAGACAGTAAATAACATCTACATTTGGTGCATGCATAAAACAAGCATAAGCATAACTTCTCAATAAAAGTGTACCTTGTTTCAGCATCCACCAACCTTCGGCTTAGATATGTCACCACATGCTCCTTCCCCTCAGTTTCTTGTGTCAGAACAGCCCCAATAACCTTGTCTTCAGCTGCAATGTATAATCTGAATGGTGCCCCTACTTGTGGTGCTTTTAACACGGGAGCCGAAGACAAGTATTTTTTAATGAGATCAAATGCTTCATGCTGCTCTGCCCCCCAAGTGAATTCGGCATCATTCTTAAGCCGAAGGATAGGGGTGAAGGCATCAATCTTCCCGGCTAGGTTAGAAATAAACCTTCGTAAATAATTCACCTTGCCGAGAAACTTTTGCACTTCGACCTTACAAGTCGGAGGTCCCACATTCCGAATAGACTTGATTCGGTCAGGGTCTATTTCTATACCATGTTCATGGATGACAAATCCTAAAAACTTACCAGCCGACACTCACAAAACACATTTACGTGGGTTCATTTTTAAACCATACCGACGCATTTTATCAAAGGCTTTGCGCAAATCAGCCATATGAGGACTAAACTCAGCCGATTTGACTACAATATCATCAATGTAGACTTCCACAGTGTTTCCTAACAACTCATGGAAGATCAGATTCATAGCCCTATAATAAGTAGCACCAGCATTTTTAAGACCGAATGTCATGACAACCCATTCAAATAAACCAATGAAGCCTGGACATATAAAGGCCGTTTTAGATGCATCCTCTTCGGCCATGAAAATCTGGTTATATCCGGCATTACCATCAAGAAAGCTAATAATTCTATTTCCTGATGCATTATTGATTAATGTGTCGGCTATGGGCATGGGATATTCATCTTTAGGAGTTTCTCTATTTAAATTGCGAAAATCAATGCATACCCTAAGCTTACCTGACTCCTTCTCTACCGGCACAATATTGGAGACCCACTCGGCGTATCTGCAAGGTCTAATAAAATTAGCTTCTAGCAGCCGGTGGATTTCGTCCTTGATTCGTGGGAGAAGATCTGGACGAAATGTTCTTGCTTTTTGCTTGAAAGGTCTGAAACCAGACTTAATAGGCAGCCGATGTTCGACAATCTCTCGACTTAGTCCAGGCATTTCAGTGTAATTCTAAGCAAAACAATCTGAATATTCCTTCAATAGACCGATCATCTCATTTCTAGAATCGGTCTCCAGGGTCTTGTTTACAAAAGTCGGCCTTGGATTTTTACCATCTCTTATGTCAATCTCCTCCAAAGGATCGGCCGATGTAAACCCCTGTCCTAGTTTATCAAGATCTCTGAACTCCTCTATCATGTTCCCCATAGAGGAATCAGATTATCTTTGTGTGATGGCGGACTTTCCGGTCTCGGGGACCGGATCATCCGTAATACTATCTTTTCGCTGTGGTAGATGTTCGGTCTTAAAGTCCGAACTGTTCTGTGAAAGACCAGACCATCCGGCTTTGAGAGCCGAATTGTCCGTGATCAAAGACTCATGAACTTTGTGTGTATTCATTATTTAAACTCTATTTAGGATTTAGCCGATTCTCCATCGGCTCTAGCATTACAGGAATGAAACATTTCTTATCTATACTTATGAACTGATAATCAGAAAAATCTACTCCTGTGAGACATGTAGCAGTCTCATAAGTCCAGAGTACAGGGGCATCGGCCACAGCGATGCAGGCCGATACATCAGCATGTACTTGTTCTACCTCATCGCCTACCCATTGTATTAGCATTTGATGTAATGTAGAAGGTATACATTGGTTGGCATGAATCCAATCTCTGCCTAGAATTAAACTGTAATTCCCTTCTACATCAGCGACGAAGAATGCAGCAGCAAGGGTCTTAGTCCCGATGGTTAATTCAACGGACGTGACTCCCCTGGCTTTATCGAACTATCCCCAACACCGCTGAGGGTCATGTTGGTTTTGACAAGTTCGTCATCTTGTTTACCTAATTTTCTGTATAGTGAATAAGGCATTAGATTTACAGCCGCCCCTCCATCTACCAACATCTTAGCAATCGGTATTCCATCAATGTGACCGCGCACGAAGAGCGGCTTTAGATGATTTACCGATTCCTTTGGTTTAGTAAAGGCGGCTTCTTTAGGACCAAAATCAAACTGGGCAACAACAGGTTCATCGTTGCCGATGATAGTACAATCGGCAGAAAATGTAATAATATTTACATCCATACCTGGGCATTCTGGAGAAGCCTCGTAGTCGACCAGGTCTTCTCCCAGCAAGTCGTCCTCTTCCATTGATGTTGTCGTGTCGTTGGATGCTTCCTGGTGAACGGCGGACGGTCCGCGTGCGGGGGCTGGACGGTCCGCGCCTGGTGCAGGTTGTCCAGAGACTTCCTGGTGAACGGCGGACGGTCCGCGCGCAGGGGCCGGACGGTCCGCGCCTGGTGCAGATTGACTTTCTAATTCTGTGGCCGTTTGTTTTTTCTCAACGGCCTTCGGTCTCCATTTCTTTTGCGGTGGCGGGTATAGTGGATGTGTGTCATTAAATGTCTTTTCCGCCTCCTTCTCCTGGCTCTCCTTTGCTCTTAGGCGTTGTAATTTTCTCTTTTGGGATCGTGTCAATCCCGCTGGGCACCATCGAGGCATGGAGTATTTTGGATCGGCTGTTTTGATGGTAGTCGTATCCTTTTCGGTTGTGTTGGCCGATTCTGTCTGAAAATCATCGGCCCTTTATTGTCTCCCTGTATGACAACATCTGCGGTGCCTATTTTGATGATGTCCCTTTTTGTTGTTTTTTGAGTTGCTGCAGGCATATGCCCCCCTGCCGGATTGGTCGACCTTGAAGGCCGAGTAGTCTGGCAATCCTGTTGGGTTTGTGCCTGGTGACCGGATTGAGCAGTGCTCAATCGGTCTTGTACTGGTGGCGTCAACCTGTCAAAAACAGATGTTTGGGGTGCCCCCCAGGCGGGGTACTGTGGCATCCCAAATGGATATGGTGGCATGCCCCACATTTGATTTGGGACATATGGCGGAGGTAAATATGTGTATGGATATGGCATAGGTGGATATGGAGGTGGAGGTGTCCATGCAGGTATGTTAGGTCTCACTTGTATAGTATGACCTTTCATTTCTTCCGATTGGTGGGGTGGTCCAATCGGCCTGACCTGGCGCTGCTCATGAATGGGTGAGCGGGGTCGCTTTGCTGGCCGGTCACTGGGGCCGGCCTTCTTTTTTACGTATTTAGACAATAATTGATCAAAAGTTGGGCCGGCTTTAACCAACCGACCAGCTGCCTTGAATGTATTTATTTTCCACGTACCTATCTCTGGTCGTCGTGGTTTGAAAGTACGTGGCCGTTGTAAGTCCTGAGTACGGCCGGACCGTCCGCCGGAGCTCTCCGGACCGTCAGGTGGGGTCCCGGACCGTCCGCGCCTACGTGCCGGACCGTCCGGGATACACAGCACGGGTTCCTGTATCTGTCTCCCTGTCTGCACTTGCCCCCCGGTACTGGAGGCTGTGATGGTCACCTTTAGGGTCTCCCCTCCATCAGGAGTCTTCTCGGCTACCACTTTCCTGCAAGAAACTTTATGATCCTCATCGGTCTTTTTAGAATTGCCGATGATTGCCTCTTTGCCTTTGCCTTTATCGGCCGTGTTTGGCCGAACCAGGACTTTCTTGCCCTCAAAGTCGATCACGTTCATTGGAAAGGGCTCTGTATCCACCTGCATTTCCTGAAATTTCAATCGTCCCTCATTAATGGCCAATTGAATCTGTCGTCGGAATACATTACAATCATTAGTGGCATGAGAAAATGAGTTATGTCACTTGCAGTATGCACGACGTTTTAGCTCGTCGGCGGATGGAACAGTGTGATTTATTTTAATATTGCCATTTTTGAGTAATTCGTCAAATATTTTATCGCACTTACCAACATTAAACGTAAACTTAACCTCCTCTTGTCGTTTCTTTTGAACCGGCTGCAAGGAGGAACAAGCCGAAGATTTGGCCTGTTTTGGCCAAACCATTTCAGCAGCATATACTTCTGCTGATTCGTCATCTGAGCTACTTTGGTCGCATTCTACTATATGTACGTTGTGACGCATTATTTTAGCAGTCTCTTTGCTCCGGCTTTCGCAAGCCAAAGCCCTCTGGTGTAACTGTGCTAGTGTAAAAAATTGGATGCCTTCTAATCTCTCTTTTAAATAATATCGTAGACCATTAAAGGCTAATCCTACTAGCTGTTTTTCTGCTAGATGAATTTGAAAGCATCGGTTTCTTGTATCGCGGAATCTCCGGATGTAATCATTAACCGATTCGTCTTTTGTCTGTCGCAATGACACTAAATCTACCAAATCCAATTCATAATCACCGGAGAAAAAACGATCATGAAATTTTTGTTCTAGATCCCCCCATGATGAAATGGAATTAGGAGGTAAAGTGGCATACCATGCAAACGCGGTTCCTGTTAACGATAATGAAAATAAACGCATGCGAAATGCCTCCGTGTCTGCCAATTCTCCCAATTGTGCTAAGAACTGGCCTATATGTTCGCGCGTGTTTTTCCCTTGATCACCCGAAAATTTTGCGAATTCGGGTATTCTAGTTCCCTGTGGGTACGGGTGGTGATCAAATCGGCTGTCATAAGGTTTCCGATATGATTGCCCCCCAGGGACCATGCTTACTCCGAGCTTATCTCGGAACGCTCCGGCTATTTATTCCCTCACTATATCAATGGCAGCCGGTGCAAGACCACCGGCTCTCTGGTCAAACATAGGTGGGGTTGGTTGCATATTAGTATGTTGTCGTTCCCCCCATTGGTTTGAGCTACGTGGTGCATTTCCATTTGCCCTATATGGCTCATAGGTTTGATCGTTTCTTTCCGGCCTTTTAGGTGGGGCCGGAAAGCTTTCCTGGGCTTTGGATCCTGAATTAATGGGTTGGTGCATTGCATAATGTGATGGGAAGTGTTGCTGAGACGGGCGAGGATTCAGGTAATAATCCTCCTCAAAAGACTCATGCGCGGACTGTCCGGATACGTACCCGGACCGTCCGTGGTTATATGCGGACCGTCCGTCGTTGTATGCGGACCGTCCGACTGGGTAGTTTGGGTTCTGTGTTGTGTGTGGTGGATCGGGCGCATATCTAGGTAACTCATTAAAAATAGGCCCGACTGTTGTTGGCCCGGACGGTCCGCGCTCACGTGCGGACGGTCCGGGCATGTGCAGATCGACTGATTTGCTGCCGATTTGCGGTTGCTCAGGGTATGTGTCCATCGGCATCCCATAGAGGGGTTGTGACTGGTCGTGACAACCTGTAGCCGATGTGTTACGCGTGTTACCTCCTAACTCAACCTCGTGCGAAGGAAAATTGACGATACTAGATTTATCAAATGCACGTACTAGTCTCTTAAGATCGCTTTGCATACCCCCTATGATATTCTGCATTTGTTCACGCTGATCTTCTACATAATTTCTAAGAGATTGCAGATCGTTAGTATTACTTACATTGGGGATATCTGTCGTGGGTTGGAGCGAAGCCGGATCCGTCACCCGATGTCGGACGACCTTGTTGTTCCTGTCCACTTTGAAGTTGGCCAAGAACTTTGCTTTCGCCTCCTAGATCATCCGCTCCTTGTGCTCCTCGAACTGGAGCTGCTCGTCAGCCAGCAAGGTTTCCCAAGTCGGCTCTATGATGTTGCTTGGAGAAATATCAGAACTATCCCTTGAACCGGCCATTGAGGGCCGATTTGATGAGCTTAGATGTGCTGTCCCCAGCGGAGTCGCCAAAAAGTATGTTGACGCCTTTTCGGAGCGCCAAACACTCAACAAGAACCGTGGCGGTGCCCTCTGCACAGGGGCGGACGGTCCGCGCGCAGGGACCAGACGGTCCGCGGCCTGGTGCGAGGCGCGGTGGTGCTCTCTGCGCAAGGGCGGACTGTCCGCGGCCTGGGGCCGGATGGTCCGCGGCCTGGTGCGCGGCTAGGGCTCCTGCCTGACGGCCGGACGGTCCGCGCCCTGGGGCCGGACGGTCCGCGCGTACGCAGGGACGGCGGAAGATCGCCGACGGCGCCTGGATCTCGCTCCCGGGAGGGACCCCGTCGGGGAGTAGAGATCCTAGGTTGTGTCTAGGCTCGGGCTGGCCGACCTAGACTCCTCTAATCGACGTAGAGCCGAAGAGAGACGAAGAATTTGGGGATTGGATAGCTAAACCTAAACTAGACTAGAACTACTCCTAGGATAAAATGCGAAATAGAAGTTGTATTGATTCGATTGTTGATTACAAATCGGCCGTAGACCTCTCTATTTATAGAGGAGGGGGGCTGGACCCTTTACACAACTGATTCCGAGCTAATTCCGCGAATCTAGCTAACAACCGTAGCACAAAACTCGGAACCCTAATCTGTTCTGCGCACGCGCGGACCGTCCGGCCCACAGACGCGGACTGTCCGGACCGCGGACCGTCCGGCCTCAGGGCCGGACCGTCCGCCGGCTCTTTTACGGTTCAAACACTAAGGTTTTAAATATCAGGTTATAATGGCCGATTTATCCCAATATAACGGCCAATTTATCCTAATATAGTTTTTTAGCAGTGAAAAGTTATGCTATTTGACACGATGTATCCCGCTATATCTCGATATATCCTGATATTTGCGATTTTGATAAATGTGGAGATAAATATCTTATCCTGATATTTAAAACACTGAAATACACACTTTTTTGTAACGAATAAACAAATGCTCACTGTGTCCGGTGAAGAACTGCAGACACAAGGTACAGCACACCCTTTTCAAAGTACAAAGGTGGAGCCTGATCTGTGCTAGTACCTGCGAGAGCGAGGGGCCTAAATGCTCTGTCGACCAACTTGTGCGTAGCTGCATGTGGTAAACGCGGTGTGGATCTCCTAATCACAGCAATCGCCTCTCGTCAGACACACACACTGTTGATTGATGGAGTACGCTCAAACACGGCACTCCTTTCCTTTTGGTGTTTCCAGGGACCTTGTCCGTGACGAGGAAGTGGCCCAAAAGGAAAATATCCTCTCCTAGTTTGACGAGTCACAGTTCATGTAGTATGTATTTGTCCTGGAGACACACCTGGTGTTGGCTGCCTCGAGCTCTCAAGATATGGATTGATAATTTAATTGAAAACGAGTTCGATTCTCGTATGAAACGAAACGGGAAGAGTAGTTCACCGTCCGTTTCGAAATGGGAGCCTCAGATTTTGATTTACATACAGGCAGCAGTAATTAGTAAACGTACAAGGACAGGCAGCACAACGAGGTGCGGTGCGGTGTCATCAATTAGGTAGGAGGTATAATTCTACGTAGGAGTATCAGCGATTCTGATTCTGAACGTATCGTCGCAACTCACGCCCTGTCTTGCCGGCCAAGCCCTGACGACGACGAGGAGCCGCCGCCGCCGCCTTGTTGGCCGAATCCTCCTCTGCCTCCTATTGCCATGTGATGCTGTTGATGTTGCTGCTGCTGCTGTGGCGGCTGAGGCGGCGGCGGCTGTTGCTGCGGCTGCGAGCCGCCGTACATGGGCTGCCCCATCATCATCATCATCATGCCGCCGGAGCCAGGCGCGCCGTACCCGGCGTACCCGGCGGCATTGGCGGCGCCTCTGGGCAGCTCGCCCTGCTGCTGCTGCTGCTGCGAGCCCGAGGCGCCGGCGGACGCGGCGGCCCTCTCGCCCTCGATCTCGCGGAACTTGTGCAGGTAGTGCTTGAGCGGCTCGACGTAGTCCTCGAAGCCGAGCGTGGTCATGGCCCACAGCAGGTCGTCGCCGTTGATGGTCTTGCGCTTCTCGCGCTGGCACTTGTCGGAGGCCTCGCCGGTGATGAAGGAGATGAACTCGGACACGCACTCCTGCACCGTCTCCTTGGCGTCCTTGCTGATCTTGGCGTTGGCCGGGAGCGCCTTCTTCATGATCCGGCTCACGTTGGCGATGGGCAGGAACCGGTCCTGCTCCCGCGGCGACGACAGCTCGCCCCCGGCGTTGCTCGGCCCGCCGGAGTCGTTGTCCGAGTCCGGCATCGCTCCGCCGCCTCAGCTCAAGGCCACCGCCGAGGGAGCATGCATCAACGCGACAGGGGACACCACCTGGGCTGGGGATGCGAGAAGAACAGGAGCGACGAGAAGGCTAGGAGGAGGGAGGGAAATTTGGCGAGTCTCTGCGTCGGCAGCAAAGAGATTTGCATTTGAAGGAGCTGCTGCTGGAGAAGAGCGAGCGAGCGAGCAATGGAGGGAGATGGGCGGGGTCCGTCGGATCGCGCGGATAAGAACGCATTCAGCTCTGAACGTGGTGCGCCTCCCGCCGTTCGTTTCCTGATAAGTGTGTGCCACCTGGCGATTCCGCCTCCGTGGATGCGCGCCACCTAGGATCCATCCAGGCCGTCGCCGCGGGCCCGGGAACACGTGGGACGGAGCCCGGTCCGTGAGATGCGCAAGTGGCCGGTTTGCCACCTAGGACACTGCACTCGGTCCAGACGTAAAAAACCACCACAAGACGTGAAACAAAAAAAACCGTACTGACTTCAGTTCTGATGCAGATGAATGCAAACTGGATTTTGCAGGGAAAACATACAATACCAACCCCCAATAAAGCTCAATTTCCACAAGGTAATGTTTGGATTCCCGTATTCCAGATCTCCAGTAGTCCAGTGCTATACACATCAAATCTAAGCTACGCATAAGCTATCATACAAATACAAGAGTTAAAGCGTCACTGATAATCTCTCAACTGGGGATCCTAAATCAACTTCTACGATCTACATAACCGGGGTCCTACTCCACCTCCCTTGCAATCTACATCCATCTCATCACACAGGGCTTCCTTCAGCTGCGCCATCGCTGTTGCGCCCTTCACGTCAACATCGGTCTTTCCATTCCCAGCAGCAGTAGTACCATTCTTGCTTGAATTGGCGTCAGTTTTGGTGTTTTCATTGTGCTCAGCATCTTCCGCTTTACTATTGCCGCCACCGTCTGCTTGACTTTGTTCCGCTTCCGCATTTATATCGCCTTCTCTAGCTTCACCGTCTCCATCGCCAAGGATTCCTACACTTGCACTGTTCTCATTGTGGCTACATTCCTGAGCCTTGTCATCTTCGGTATGTTCTGCGCGTTCATTATTTCCATGACCGTGAGACTCTTCAGCTTCTGCATTGCTACCAACATTCCCACTCCTGATTCCTTCATTCCCACCATCTTCAGTGCCATTGTTTTCTCCATTTCTGGCATCTCTCACTTCTCCATCTTTTGACGCTTCTAGGGTTCCAACATTGCTCTTCATAGTCGTCTCAGCTTCGACGTTGCTTGAACCCTGTAGTTGTAAGGTACAATCAGTGTTTGCAGTGGGTGCAACTGCGACCTTTCCACCATTGCCATCCTTAGTTATGTTTTTATTATCATCATCAACTTTGTGCTCTTCTGAACCTTCAGCAGCGTAACAGCTGTTTTCATTGAAACCATACTCCACAGAAGCCCCACCATCGATACATTTCTTGTTAGCACTGTCATTTGCGTTCTTTAGACTGTCTTTGGTGTTGCTATCTCGACCATCTTCAAGTACATTTTGCTCGTTGATAACCAATTCAACTGTTTGAACTTGTGCCATCTCCTTGGCAGCTTGCTCGGCTCTAGCCTTCGCCTCTGCTGCTTCCGACTCTTCCAGTTCCTTCTTCTCTGCCTCGTCTGCTAGCCTAAAGAGCTCCTCTTCTATAAGCGACCTTATTAGTGGCTTTCTCTCAAACAGATCCTTGCCAAAGTATTTGTCTGAAGATACGAAAGCATGTCAGAAAGGTCAACCAGCTAAAAAGAAATGAACGTTCAGGCTTCATAGGTGCCTTGACATCATAACACGACCAAACATGTCTTGATGTCTGCAAGGATAAGATATAGAAGGACTCTAGAAAATAAGCAAAGACATACCGACTTCTTTTACAACATCGCCAAAGGTCATCTGGAAAAGGCGAACAGGAAAAAAGACAGACAAATGTAAACTACAGGAGAAATATCACAAAACAATTATTGTATCTTATAACCCAACAGACAAGTTAAGGATAAATGATGTACAGTGTATCTCACAGTGGCAAAGTCCGCAGTATCCAAGATAAGAAAGACAGCTTCCCTCAGCTCATCTTTACTTGGTTTGATTACTTGTTTTCGAGGCTTTGTGTCTCCTTTAGACTCCCGATTACCTTCAACAAAAAAAGAACACAGCATTTTCAAAATGACGAATTAGTAGTCATCTAACCTGTTAGAAAAGCATTAAGCTTGCATAATCATGTAGGCAAAAAGGATATCATAGGAACACCTAAGAAACCTAGCAGTTGATAACAAGAGGCAGCGGTGGGTGGTGTTGAAGAATGGTTTCAAGTCTCACTCTCCTTCAAACAAAAACTACACGTTTTTTCCTTTGACCTCAGCAAAACTAGTTATTACTTGAAAGTTAACACCAGCCTATAGTTAGATTTCAAGATTCATCCTTTCAAAATTGTTCACAATTATAACCAATTATGTTGATGTTCTATAGTCAATATAGTACAAGCACTGTCAACTACACAGGTGCATAAGTAGCAGCAAGTCATCCAGAAGCATACCACACAATTTGACTTTGCAATCTTCCTTAGAAGTCGTTTTTTTCTTGGCAATAGAAGACATTTTCCTTTGTAAAGCCTTCACGTCAGTACTATCATCCTCAGCAGCTGTAACAAACTTTGTAGGTGGTGTGGTTATTATTGCTTGCTCATCTGTAGGAATTGGCGCTTCACTGAGTGATGCTCCATCTAAATTCTCTGATACAGAGTAATTTATCCTCCCAGAAGGCTCAAAGTTGGTCTGTTCATTTGGGAATTTTCCATTCTTACTATCAGCACATGAATATTTGTTGTCCAGCAAATCACAGTCAGAATGTTTTACTCTATCCTCTGCTTCCTCTTCACCCTCTCGTTTCTTTTTCTGTGTAGTCCAAAATAAATAATTAGGGCAGGGCAGACTTAGTGCCGGAGGAGAAGGAATAAACCGAGAGAAGCCTTCCTCGCAAATGCAGAGAGGCTGCTTCGAACTCGCGACCCGGTGACTCAGTGAGACAACTCTCACCATTGCACCAGGCATGCCCATCTCCAAAATAAATAATTAAATAAAGGTAAAATTAATTTATGCTAAAGAAAAGGCTAGAAGATTTTGCAGACCATGATATATATAGTAAACCCTAAGGTTGTGGCTAGCAGATTGTGCATATGGCTGTGCAAAACACTATTTTGCATTGCATACTGCACTGTTCAAAGAGTAGACTTTTAAATAGACGGTGAGATATATTGGAGGATTATGTATCCATTCTATTGTAATGGGTCTTGGCCTAGCATGGTATCGAGCTATTATTCTTCCTCCCCCATCCTCACCCTGCCGCCGGACCTCCACAGCCGTCGCCGACCAACCGGAGCTTGCTAGAGTCGGCCCCTATCCCGGCCATGGCTGCCCCTCCCTTTTTTCCCCACCCACCCTCCCAAGACAATGTGTCGTCGTCCTCCCCGGCACCACCTTCGTTGTGCCCACCGCGCCTAGCATCTTCACGCCCAACGATCTCCCTCCCTCTATCCCCTTCGTCGTGCACGACTTCATCCGCCACTCTCCCGCACCCCCTGCGTCATGCACTCGTCTCTCCTCCCCTCCAAGAGCGTCGCCTCACACGCCTCCCCTGCGGACTTCTACTGGCGCACCTTCCGCTCCTCTGAGCTCGTCTCTGATGTCGGCTTCCGCGTCTTCAACCCCTTTCTCACCCTCGTGGCCGCCTAGGCTCCCACTTCTGCGGTGGCCATGGCAATGATGCGCGCTACCGCGGATGCAGGGGACCCCATGTTGCACGACCTGCCCTCGCCGCAGCCCACGGCTCCTTCCGTCGTCGACGAGCAGTACCGCAATGCAGTGAGCACCCCACTTTCTCCTCCTTCCACCGCGTGGTCCGCTGCCCCCACGCGCGCCTCATCTATCTCTACACTCTCCCGCAACCTCCCCACCGCCGCGACCCTCTTCCGCGTCGACTCGTGCCCAGTCGCCACCACTTCCCTCGTTGCCTCGTACGCCGTTGTGGACCACCTTCCCATCGTCGTCTCCTTCGACATCATCCCACCGGTACGTCACGACACTGTTCTCCCCCTCCGTCGCTTCCTCTGCTCCCACTTTCGGGTCCTCCCTATTCAGGGCAAGTCAGTCCATGGCAGCCGCCTCATCGGCCACGTCCGGGTAAACCTTTTTTGGTGTTGCTACCTAAGCCGCTCGCAGCCTTGGGTTCTTCTTGAAAGGGACATGTGCCCTTGGATCATTTCTATAAATGTTTTGGTGATTAGATGCCCAACACATTGTTTTGGATAATATGTGCTAAGTGTTAAAGAGATGCAAATCAAGAATCAAGGTATAACTCTAGCCTTAGTGAATTGTTTCTGATACTAACATATTCCTCTAAGTGCTAGGAACTTGTCAAATCAAATGAGATTGGATTGGAGAAGTTTGGCTAAGTCCAGCCAGACTTGCACCAGCCTGCGGTGCACCGGACTATCCGGTGTGCACCGGACAGTGTCCGGTGCCCAGGATGGCTCAGCGACGAACTCGCTGCTCTCGGGAATCGTCGAGGGCGCTGCGGCTAAAATTCACCGGACTGTCCGGTGAGCCAACAGCGCCCGCGCCAACGGTCGGCAGCGCGATCAACGGGCGACGCGTGGCCAGAGCCAACGGCCACTACGCCGCACCGGACTATCCGGTGTGCACCGGACAGTGTCCGCTGTGCCAAGCGGACCGAGGGTTCAACGGGCGACTTCGCCAAAGAATGAAAGAAATCGTGCACTGTTCATGTCCGGTGGTGCACCATACTGTCCGGTGTGCCAACGGACAGAAGACAAGAATTGTCCACCAAATGGAGTTCCAACGGCTTCTACCTGCCTTGGGGCTATAAAAGGGACCCTAGGCGCATGGAGCAGTACACAAAGCCTCCATTGAACATCCTAAGACGCCTAGACTCCGCAAGCACACATCTGAATCATTGTGATTGAGATTTGAGCACTTGTTGAGTTGTAAACTCGCTGCGCTATGTTTGTGTGCTTGTTTCTTGACTTGTGTGCGTGTCGTTGCTGTGACTCTAGCTCTTGCATGTGTTTCTTTCCCTCCCTTACTCTTGTGGTTTTTATTGTGATCAATATTGTAAGGGTGAGAGGCTCCAACTTGTGGAAATTCCTCACAAAGGGAAACATCTGCTATAAGGAAGAAAACTGTGGTATTCAAGTGGATCATTGGATCGCTTAAAAAGGGTTGAGTGCAACCCTCGTCCATTGGGACACCACAACGTGGAAGTAGACAAGTGTTCTATTTGGCCGAACCATGGGATAAAAATCGCTGTGTCACCTGTTGTTATTCGTGTGCGTTTCTCTCTTCTTCTACTCACTTGATAATTGCTCTAAGTTTAACACTTACTTTGTGAAGAGCAATTAAGTGAAGAAGTCATCTCCTTCTCTCTAGACATAGCACCTTGGTTTTGATTTCACTAACATTTCAAAATCCAAGTTTGTGCCATTTAGTGTTGATTTTTACAGGATCACCTATTCACCCCCCTCTAGGTGCTCTCACTTCTGTGCTACCTCCACCGCTGCTAGCAGCCACGGTGAGCCTCTTGGGTCCATTCGGTAGGGAATTCCTCCGCAACGACCACTTCTACGTCCCTCTTCAGTACCACCACCACATCTTCTACGTCTGCTCTCTCGACGCCCATCCTTCGCCCTGCCGTGGTCCATGTGCCTCCCTACCGTGTGCGTGTATCCCTTCACGACAGATAATCTCTCCGGGGAACGTTCGTGGCCTTTGATCGGGCCATGAACCCGCTTCTCCGTGACTGCATCGAGCTCTACCACCCTCCGGCCTCCGTCCATCCTCAAGAAGGCAACCACACTACTAGGCCGTTTGTGTTCCGTAGTACCAAGATTATCTCCACCGCTCATGCTCACCGTTAGCCTGCTCGCCACTGTCGACCCCAGCGCCCATCCCGGTGGCCCACTTTTGTTACTCCCACCAACTAGGTTGCTGACTCCGACACCTCGTACCACACCACTCCTGACCTGATATTGTTTCCTTACCCCATCCTCGTAGCCCCACCTTACCTTCTTCCATCATTGTCGATAATGGGTCGACTCTACCTGTCACCTCAGTAGGCAACACGGTTCTTCTTGGTCATTTGTACCTCAATAACATCTTGTTGCCCCCAATATCACATAGATTCCTCTCAATTTGTCGCTTCACCACTGACAACCATTGTTCCATCGAGTTTGATTCGTGGGGGCTCACCATATGGGATCTTACTACTCGTGTCGTGGTTGCCCGATGTGACAGTTCTGGACCCCTATATCATATTCGGTTCTCTGCCCCACCTCCCTCATCCTGTGTTGCCACACCCTATGCTCTCGCAGCCACTGCCTATACCTCCACGTGGCACCATTGGCTTGGCCACCTTGGTCACGACGTCCTATCCAGACTCTCGGGCATCTCTATGGCTCGACAATCCCCTACCCTATGGCAACACTGCGTTGCCATGCTTGTCAGCTTGGCGTCAGACTTGCTTACCCTTCTCTTCCATGTCCTGAACCGCTCACCCCATTGATGTCGTCCATTGTGACCTTTGGAGATCCCCGATACCGAGCATTTCCGGTTACCAGTACTATCTGGTCATCCTAGATGATTTCTCTCACTACCTATGGATTTTCCCCCTCCTTCGTAATTCTGGCACCATCACCGCCCTATCTCATTTATTCGCATGGGTGTTGACTCAGTTCGGTTGCACCATCCAGGTTGTGCAATGTGAAAACGGGCAGAAGTTTGATAACTCCACATCTCATGCCTTCTTTCTCTCGCGCGGCGTGCAATTGCGGGTACACCTCCCCTCAGAACGGTAAGGCCGAGCCCATGATTGGCGCCATCACCAACCTCATTCGCACCCTCCAATTCCAGGCCTCCTTCCTACTCATTACTGGGTTGAGGGTATCCACATCGCCACCTATTTCCTGAACCACCTCCCCTCCAAGGTGATCAGTCATCCACTCCTTTCTTCGCCTTTTTGGCACCACCCCTTCCTATTCGCACCTCCACCACCGCTCCCCACAAACTTGGGCCCATATCCACTCGCTGCCTTTTCCTCGAGTGCTCTGATCACAAGGGGTACTAGTGCCTTGATCTTCTCACCTATTGCATCATCATCTCTTAAGTCTCGACATGTTGTTTTCGATGAAAACGCCTTTTCCCTTGCAGGCTCCTCCACACCTCCTGGCCTCGACTCTATCCCTAACTAGGCGGTCCACCAGCTGGATGTTAAGAATGTCTTCCTTCACGACACTCAGATCGAGATGGTGTATTGTAGCCAACCCACCAGCTTCGTGAACTCAACTGGCCTGAGTATGGTGTGTAAGCTTAACTACTCTTTGTATGGCCTCAAGCAGGCGTCGTAGCCCGGGTACAGTCGCTTTGTCTCCTACTTGGTCTCCCTTGGCTTCGTTGAGGCCATGTCGAACACATCCCTGTGCAACCTTCGGCATGGCGACGACATCGTCTACCTCCTCCTTTACCTTAATGACATCGGCTCACGATGTCCAGTGTCATTCTCCTCTAGCGCACGATCGACACAGCACCCGAGTTCGCGATGAAGGACTTGGGCTCTCTCCACCACTTTCTCGGGGTCATCGTGGAGCGCGGCCCCCGGGGCCTCTTCATTCACCGACGCTAGTAGGCCATTGACTAACTGGAGCGGGCTGGCATGTACGACTGCAACCACGCCTATTTACACTCAAGCGAAGGTCTCCGACGACGCCGGGCTCCATGCCTGTTGACACTCAAGCGAAGGTCTCTGACGACATCGACGCCCTAATCAACGACGTGACGTCGGGGCACCTAAACCCATCCCAACATAGCAAACACGGTCTAGCAAGTGTGCCTTCACATGCATACCCCGTGCGAGCCCCACCTCATCGATGCCAAGTGGATTCTTCGCTACCTCCACGCCACTCTCGACTACAGTCTCCTTATTCGGCCCTCTCCGACTTCTGAGTTGGTCATCTACACTGATGTTGATTGTGTCGATTGCCCCGACACGCGTTGGTCTACTTCTAGCTATGTCGTGCTCCTGGGCACCAACCTCGTCTCCTGGTCCTCGAAGCGGGAACCTGTCTTCTCCCGCTCTAGTGCTAAGGTCGTGTATCGCGCTGTGGACAACGGTGTGGCAGAGGCACCTTCATCCGCTGTCTAGGAGCTTCACAACCCTCTCGCACGTGCCACCTTCGTCTACCGCGACAACGTCAACGCGATCCACCTCTCCACCAATCCTGTGTAGCACCAACGCACAAAGGACATGGAGATCGATCTTCACTTCACCCGCGAGCGTGTCGCATCGGCGATGCCCACGTCCTCCGCATTCTAAACACTTCGCAGTTTGCCGACATCTTCACCAAGGGCTTCCCTTTCATGGTGTTCTCTGAGTTTCGGTCCAGTCTCAACATTTGTACAAGCTAGAGTTGTGACTCCGACAGTGTCAGAGGATCACGTATCTATTCTATTGTAATGGGCTTTGGCTCAGCCCATAGACTGGTAATATATATACTCTCAGTCTACCCTAATTAGGATTAGGTTTTCCCTCAAACCACTGCTCTAACAAGATAGGTAAGGTTGCTGAAGATAGCCTAACAATCATAATATCTTCAAATAGATTATGAACTTTTGTGATGCTAAGGAAAAGGCTGGAAGCATACAAACATAATTCTAAACGAATGTGTGGAGATAGTTTACCTTTGAAGGTTTACCAGCAGACAAATTTTCCTCTTCTCTGACACGCTTTCTTTTCTTGTATTTCTACAATAGATAAGACACATGAAAAAGTATTTGAGCGCCAATGATGATAGGGCAGTAGCTTAAGTTACAAAGGAAAACCGACAACATCGGTTATCATTTCTAGATAAGTGTTCAAAAAATTTTATGGCCAAAGTAACCCAAAGTTTAGGACCTTATCCGAGTTTATGACATCACTACCAGAACAGTGATCCTTAATGAATTCCATCAGAAACAATACAAGTTCCTCCTGAAAAGAAACATAAATGTTTTGTAATGTGCACCCTCGGGCAGGTGAGAATAGAAAATTCAAGTTTTTAAGTTGGACCAACCTTCCTATTAGCTCTTGAGCCAATTAAATCAAACGAGCGACACAGTTCGATAAGTGTATCTCTTTTACATCTGTTGAGCTTCTCCAGTAGCTCTGCCCGTGATTTTTCCTGTTGTCAAGTCAATACCATGTCCAGTATCAAATATGTTGTTAACATAATAATGGACAAGAAAACACACTGATTCAGTACTGCCAAGCTGTTACCAAATCACAACATACCTCTTGATCCTTACAATCATGCTGAATGAGTTGGAGAATTTGTTCTCTTAAGTCAGTTACCTGGTATGGTTAACCAAACTAGGAGTTATTCCAGAAGATTGAAGACACAATCTATAACCATCTCACTCGATTTACACTTAGCAAACAGATATACTGCATACTCAATTCCTAGATTTGGTTCAGTGCTACAATAAAGAAGCACATCCTTCGAATTCACAGCTTCAACATCTATTTATACCATGCCAGTAAGAATCATTAAGACAGTGATGAGTTTTTACGGGCTGAGGGAACAGTTAGGTGCTTACAGTGATGGTCTAAGCATCGCCAATCTATCAATGCAAGTGTAGAAGGTTGCATCAATACACCTATCAATAAGCATGTCACGTGTACCTACTCAATGAATGAGCCAGACCTTGTTTCAGTGGCCAGTAAAGTTTCCTTTGCCTAAAAGACCAAACAATTAACATGGATACATGAGGAACAAGCTAATGCGCCTTGTGGAAGTTGCTAGTCTATCTTTGACTTTGTAATGTTTTGCATGCAAAATTATGCAAATGCAGTACAGTAACGAGGTGTGAATGCTAAGGCCCTCCAAGGCAATGGAACTTAGTAGTCCATTTAAATGGTTGAATCTGATTTGAATAAAGACAAAGCCACATGTAACGAAATTCAGCTTGGCATCTCTGTACCAGCCAAAAAACCTACCGATTCTTTCTCAAAGAAGACCCAAGTAGGCTGCTTCATCAACTTAGTCTCGGACGCATCCTATAGAATGGCAAAGAAAACATAGCAACCATCAGGGGCGGTCGAGTAAAGGACATGGGTGTACACACATGTACACCATATAATTTCTGCAAGGCGATCGAAGTTAGTAGCCATATTGTATGCATATACACCTGAAATTAGATCAGATCCGAATACAAATAGTAAGATAGTGTTTGTGGGCACAGTTTCACACAACAGGAAGGGAAGGAGGGCGTACCTGGTGGCGCTCGTCGCCGGCGAAGGGGCCGAATAAGACCTGAGCACCTGGCGTAGCCGGCAGCGACGGCCGTTCAGGCGTTGCGCTGTGGTGGTGATTGGAAGAAGAAAATCCAGGTTGCAGCATAGAGGCAGATCGGGTCCGTGTAGAGCCCGTCGATCTACCTTGGTGTGCTGCCTGTCGTCTGCTCCGCCCGACCGAAGCTCACCGTGCTGGTAGTAAACCGGCTCGCCCAGGGGAGCTGTCACTTGCTGCTTCAGGCAGCGTCGGGGCTCGGGCGGGCGCGGGCAAGGTGCCAAGGTCGGCCAGCGGCACGCTCGGCTCGACACAGTGCGGAGGGGAGCGGGAGGAGCCGAGGACGAGGAGCCGCTGAGGAAGGCAAGGGAATGTATTTAACTTTATTTACCGTTGGCACTGCTGTAGCAACGTTTTTATTTTGCAAAGTTTTAGTTGACATAAAACATATCATTTTATTAAAATATAAATACATCAAATTAGAACATAAAATCTACATAATTAATGAAAAAACAAAAATTATATAAATTAAAAAATACATAACTAAAAAAACTAATTTTACTTGCTTATATTCCTTTTCTGTTTATTATGTCGCTTCTTTCTTATCTAATTTTACTTGTTTTGTCATTTTTTTAGGATCAACTCGAATGGGTGTTTTATATCCTGTCTATATCGGTGTAGTAATTTAGTCTTATATAAGCTTTTAAATATCTGTTTTCTCTATAAATAGAGACTGAATGCTACTTGTTGGGTCTTTTTTTCGTTGAGCTCTTGCCTGCAATAGAGTATAGTGCGTCTATACTTACTTATTATGAGGCACATCTTTACACGCTTAAATTTAGACAAAATCTTTTAGGCCCTGTTTGTTTTCTTTTATTTTGTGGAGTTGAAATCTTACTAATGAAATATGTTATTTTTTTAAAATGTGATATTCCACCACTTTTTAAAGTTATCATATAAGTTTATTTCAAATTCATGGGATGAGAGATGGAAATTGATTTTATAGATTTATATACTATTTTCCCGATGTACAACTTATAACACAATCTTCTACTTGCTTCGTTATAATATAAATGTAGTATATAACTATCTTTCTCATATGATTTAGAATAATATACAAATATATTACATATATAAATATTTGAACTTAATTAGTTTTGTCTAAATTATAATTATTAAAACGGAATTCAATTCCAACGAAACAAACTGGTCCTTATAGTTTTACTCCCATCACTCATGTCGTCGTCACCGTGCCTCGCACCTAGGCCTGGGCAAAAAGAACCGGAACCGAGGAACCGAACAGAAATAACCGAGAACCAAAACCAAACTAACCGAAACGAAGGAACCGTTATGAAATTCAGTTCTGGTTTTTTTGAGAACCGAAATAAATGAGATATTTTCGGTTCTGCACTCCAAAGAATCGAAAGAACCGAAAAAAACAAAAGTATTAGATTCAATTTGTTACATGTGTTTGTAACTTCGGATGTTGTTTTATCGACTTATGTTGAACCTCTAATCATCCATGTATTATCTATGAAATTATGGTCATTGTGCACTCGTGGTTGTTTGCGGGGAGATGTTGCTGAAATTTCTCACAAAAGTTGTCGTTATTCAGAATTTTAGAGTGGTTGTTACAGTTCGGTTAGAACCGAGGAACCGAACCGAAGAACCGAGAACCGAACTAGTCGGTTTTGATTTCTTTATCTTGCTATTTCGGTTCTAGTTTTTGAAGAACCGAATTTCTACAAGAACCGAGGAACCGAACCGAACGCCCAGTCCTACTCGCACCAGTAGGGGAGCGGGGAGCTGGCAATCTTTGACGCCTAAAGGCACCATCTAAGGGCTTGTTCGGTTAGCTCTCAATCCATGTGGATTGAGTGGGATTGGGTGGGTTTAAATCCCAAGCAAGTCAAAACTCTTCTAATTTTTTTCCAATCCCATACAATCCATGTATAATGGGAATAACCGAACAAGCCCTAAGTGCATATGTATCCCATATCAAATTATATACACCGTTAATTTTTAGAGCCAAATGACAATAGTATACTAGTAAAACGACTTCATAAAACAGGCCACAATAAAAGAAAAATACCTAATTATGGATAATTTCTTCCACCGATAAACTCAAGATGTTATTAAAAAGACAAAAAAAAAATAGAACAAAAATACACAACATACCACTCGCATTGATAGGAGGTAATGAAGGTAGCTTTTTTAAATAACTTTCAATTCTTGAAAATACTATAAAATATTCTTATCTTCCATGCTTGCAAAAATATCTCGTACAATATAACAAACCATTCTATGATTTGACTAATCATTCCCTATCTTCATAATTGCAACATGCAAAAATCAAGGCTCGCTCAACAACAGGCAAAATGAAGACTAGTTCAACAATACAATAAATCGTTCCAAAATATTTTATTCATCTCAATTTCAATCATAATAATAGCAAGACCATTAAGGTCATAAAAATTAACAATTTTAGGGTTAGATCTCACATCAGCAATGAATAGATCAAGTTGTTTTGTAAGCTTTATAAGTTCATAGTGATCAATTTCAACAACATACATCTTTACCAATTCTATTAGTTGATCTCTATCTGTCACACCCGTTTCCAAGGGGCAGAGCCGGGTGCATAGCATATGTATGCCAGGATCTATTTCCACACATATGTTAACATCACAAGTGTAATATATCAAAAGAATAATGCATAAAAGTGTAAATAAATATTATATTAATATATTACACTTCGAACAGACATAATGTCTTAACCTTTTTTCATCAAAGTACAGCGAAACAAGGACATCCATCCACAGGAAGATGACCGGGGGAAATCACTAGACTAGCATCCATCGAGTTCATCATCAAAATCTTCATCTGCAAACTTCTGATCAAAATTAAGCAAGGGTGAGCTCACTTATGGTCGGGGCTCAGCAAGTGGGGAAAAACTAATCCAAGTTTAACAAGGTGAGGCTAAGTGAGAGCACCTAGAGGGGGGGGGGGGTGAATAGGTGATCCTGTAAAAACTTGAAACTTAATGCCACAAAACTTGATTAAGAGTTAGCTCAATAAAGCCAAGTGGCTAGAGAGGAGTTCTTGCAAGACACGATAACCACAAGAAGATCAACACAGATAGGCACAGTGGTTTATCTCGTGGTTCGACCAAGTCCAACACTTGCCTACTCCACGTTGTGGCATCCCAACGGACGAGGGTTGCAATCAACCCCTCTCAAGCGGTCCAAAGACCCACTTGAGTACCACAGTGTTTTGCTTTGTTTACTATATCCCGCTTGCGAGGAATCTCCACAACTTGGAGCCTCTCGGCCTTACAATTGAAGTTCACAAAGAAGCACGGAAGTAAGGCTGGGATGAGCAACGCACACAAGACACAAAATCAGAGCACAAACACGCACACAAGTCACAACTCGAGCTCACAACACAACCCAAAGAGTTCTCTACTCAAATGGAGCTCTAATTGCTATCACAAAGAATCGAATGCGCGGAATTAGAGTCTTGGTGCTTAGGAATGCTTAGAGAATGCTTGGTGTCTTCCTCCATGCGTCTAGGGGACCCTTTTATAGCCCCAAGGCAGCTAGGAGCCGTTGAGAGCATTCCAGGAAGGCAATTTTTGCCTTCTGTCGCCTGGCGCACCGGACAGTCTGGTGCACCACCGCACACTGTCCGGTGCGGATTTCTTTCCTTCTTTGGCGAAGCCGACCGTTGGAGTTTCAGAGCCGTTGGCGCACCGGACACTGTCCGGTGCACATCGGACAGTCCGGTGCCCCCTTCTGACCGTTGGCTCTGCCACGCGTCGCGCGCAGATTACGTGGTCGACTGTTGGCTCACCGGACAGTCCGGTGCACCACCGGACAGTCCGGTGATTTATAGCCGTACGCCGCCGACGAAACCCGAGAGCAGCCATTTCGCTAGAGTCAGCCTGGCGCACCGGACACTGTCCGGTGCACACCGGACAGTCCGGTGCATCCAGACTGCGCAGAGTCTTGGCTGCTCAGCCAAGTCTTTTCCAAATTGGTCTTTTCCTGTTTCTAGCACTTAGACACAATACATTAATCTCCAAAACAATGTACTAAGTCTTAGAAACATACCTTTACTCTTGATTTGCACTTTGTCCATCACTTGGCATAATTTAACACTTAAGCACTTGTGTTGGTCACTTAATCACCAAAATACTTAGAAATGGCCCAAGGGCACATTTCCCTCTCACTAAGGTTGAGCAATAAGCATTTTAGTTGGTCAACATTTTATTAACAACACATGTCTTACTAATAAGTGTGAATCCCAAGTATTCTCATTAAATAAAGGTACAAGAGTATATCAAAACACTTAAGTGAAACCACTTAAGCAAACCATTGGCAGATCATCGGATCTCGATTTATTTCCATCTTCAAGTTCAATTATCATGTGAGGAGTCCAGGCTGCTCATAACCGTGAGCACGACAGATATATCAGTTTTACACTCTGCAGAGGTGGTACAACTTTACCCATGAGTCGTGATTCCCTTCTAGGCCGGGTTAGCTAGACCCGTATTCACTTCCGAGGTGAATGGCCAGGGTCTCACTACGAGGCTTCTCCCTAGAGTCCTCATTACGCAAATGCTGGAAATGGTCAACTACATAAGGTACACCTACCGTAACCAACTTGTAGTCCAGACTACAGGGTAAAGCTTTGGGAACTATGCCCGTATCCAATCTGCCTGAGCCGGAACTATAAGCGCTTGCCAGATGCCCCCGTTCCGGTCGACCATGACCAGCACCCAACATAAGACTTCCCTAGTTATTTAGCCAAGACCAGAGCCATGATAGTTCTCATGGTAGCACTGTTTTCCCGGGTGGTCACTTCATGTTCCAATTAATATGCAATAATCTTGTGTTAACCATCGGGTTAATAACAATAAAGTAAACTTACCATTTGGAACATTAATATCATAAACAGGAGTGACTGCATAAATTTAAAGTTGTAGCAATAGCATAGCTACATGATTAGATCATAATCCCAGGTTAAACAAGGAGTAAGGTTGGAAAGGTTAGGGGTATCTAAATAGGTAACCCATCAAATTATGCATATATATCCAAGAATAAACTTTATTAAATGTATTGTTTGGGATCAAACAGAGTATGCAGAGGGAGAAGTCCACTTGCCTTGCTTATTGAAAACTTGAGGTTCTTCCACGGATAGGAATAGGTCTTGATTCTTAACTACTAGATCAACCACTGAATATCACACAAACAAACAAGAAGAACAAACACCACTCAATAACATACAACATTCACCATATGTAAAGCTAAAAGAAAGCCTAACGAAAAGAGCGTTCGCTTTTCAAAAACATTACACGCAAGGGTTGTAATAAAAAGTTATTCTTTTTAAAAATGTGTGATCTATACTTTATAAAAAAGACATGAGCTTAAAATATCTTAATAAAAATATACAAATATTAGATTTACCATTTTAATCCTTTATAAAAGCATATGTGGTATGTCTAAGATTAAGAGTTCATAAGATAAAACACATTATAACATTATTAAACCTTTTAAACCTTTTATAAAAGATATATGTTATATATCTAACGTTAATGAGTTATGAAACACATTATTAAACATTAATTGATGAGAAGCCCATATATAAGCCTAAACATGTTTTATATGGAAAGATAATGAAACAAATAATTATCTTTATCTTTATTAAGAAAACACATGGCTTATATTATTATTAAGAAAGCTATATTCAAAGTCAATATATGTAGTAACATTTTAGTTATTACTTTATTTTACCCTTTAGGAAAAACTAAATAATTTATATAACATGGACTAAATGTGATAAAATAATTAATCAAGCCTATATAACTAGTTATGAACAAGTTGACAATAGGTTTGACTAATAAATTATGATAAATGATAATTAATCTATTAATTATCTTTAATTCTATTGTAGGAACAATATGATCTAATTCATTAGAAAGGAAATTATGTATAAATTATCATTTTAATTTATAAAAGCAATGACACTTGTTATCTTTTAATTAAGAAAATATAATAATCTATTAATTGGACATATATTTATCTTCTACTTTTATTAATAAACATATGGTCTACATATTCTTTTAAGTTTCTATTTAATACGGTTATATTTAAACATCTATAACGAACCTTGTTAAATATGATATCTATTAAAAGGTCATTTTAAACTAGAAACAAATTATCTACTTCATTAGAAAGAAACCTATGTTTATCAACATACTATCATTTTCTTTATTAGAAAAGTATGAGCGTCCAATTAGGCTATTTTAACATTATTATAAATTCTACGCTTTCGGTTTTCTCGTTTCTTTTCTAAATAGAATTTATATGTATAACTAAAAATTGTTTATTTAATTCTTCTAACATTAATATTCTAAGAATTAATTGTATATTACTAAATGGGACTTTTAATAATATATTCATGGTTGTTATGACATAGATAAATATCTTACTAATTCTAAGTAATTAAGTGCTATACTTATGAATACATTTATCATGAATAGTGAAATCTATATTTTCATTTGACCGGAAATACGTGGCTCAATACCTATTTCAATTTCTTATATCACTTATATCAATACTGACCGATTATCGCTCCACACACTAAAATGAAATTAATTATAAATATTTCTAGTATGAAAATCACTAAGTTAGTGAATAGTGACCGTGTTCATTTTTAGAATTATAAAATTATACGTATATTTAAAATATTGTCACGGGTTCGATTTTGGTTACACGTATATATCGTATCTCTAAAATCATACACGAATCGCCAAATCACATCAATATTACAACAATAATTCACAAATTCATAAATTAATTCAATACATGATTTAGACAATAAATTAACGGGTTGTGGTTGTCTTCAACCTTGAGTTCGCTCATGTGCAGGGATGAACGGACGACGGCGAACGGACTCGAGCGCGTGTCTAGGCGAAGGCTTGGACGGGGTTCGGGCACATCTCCGGTGAGGCACGACGGCGAACAGTGGTGCTGCTGCGCGTGCGGGCAGGGGTCTTGACGTCGGACGGGGCTCCGACGAGGTGTTGCGCGGACGGTCCGGCGACGAACTTCACGACGACGAACGGCGAGGGAGAGAGAACCGAGAGGAGGGAGCGAGCTTGGGGTAGGGAGAGAGAAGATCTCGGCTGGGGTTTTATAGAGAGAGGGAGGGGAGAGTAAGAGACGCTTGGGGAGGTGGCCGGCCATGGCTTAAGGCTGCCATTGATGGCGTCCATCAATGGGGAGAGGTAATGGGGGAGGAAAGCGGACGTAATGAACTCCATTAACTCGATGAGGAAACTGACGGCGCGAGGTCAGGCTTCAGTCCTTGGGCACGGCGTGTTCCAGGCATGGTCCTCGGTCGGGTGCAGGGGCTCGGCGCGGCGCGGGTCGGAAGTGCCGATCGTTCCTGGCGCGGGCGCTCGGAGTCGCTGGCGTCGGTCTGCAGCTGCGTCGCGCGCTGCGCGTGGCTCGACGCGGGCACGAGGTCGGGGACGCGGGGAAGCAGGAGCGTCGCGGCTCGGCCCTGGCGGTTGCTCCTAGCGCGGGGTGGCGCGCGGCTCCTGGCGGCCGGTTCGTCCGGTCGGGGCTGGCTTGAGTGCAGGTGGCGGCGGCCAGGGAGAGAGATGCGAGGGGAGAGAGAGGAATGGAAGGGAGAGAGAGGCGAGTGGGAGAAGCAGGTGGCGACGGCCAGAGGAAGGAGGCGGGCACGGCGCGCGTAGGGTCGCGATTAGGTTAGGGTTGTTTTGTTGTTTTTTTCTTTTTTCGAATTTGCTTTTTAGTGTAACAAATATATATATATACTCTCTAAGAATTATAATAAATCCAAAAATAATAGTTTATAAATAAAATACATAATTTTCGAATAGATTCTATTTAAATCAAACGTGTGTCACAATAAAACAATAAAAGTGAGATTTTTACAAATAATTATATACAAAATGATTAACCATAACAAAATACCTGGTTTCCCATATTTTTTTGACCAATAATTATTATATTATTATTTACTAGGATTTTCATTTAAGAAGAAATGCTATTAAATATTTAAAAACATTATGAGAAATCAAAAATCACTCCAAAGGCAAATAAATAACAAACACTTAAAAGAAAATTTAATTACCATAAATATCATTAACAACTAAATGTATTATTTTTATTTAATGATTTTTGATAGTGTTACACTATCAAAGCTAGCAAAAGAATTTGTTAAATCTAGACAAGCAATGCATCTCAATAGTTGAGTAGACCTTTGAAGAAGTGATTGTTTAGTTCCACAATAATTTAGTTATATACCACATTAATTATCTCATATTTAAAATGGTGATAGTAAGTCAGGGAAAATATCCTATGCAATCACTTATCCTGGTGCAAGCATGCAATCAAGCGATCTGGTGCATCCGATCTAGATCTAATGGTAACTGTTATTTTACATTTAACCCCTTTCACCTGAAACCTAGTGTCTATTTTACATTTAACCACTTCCATATGAAACCGTTGGATCTAGACTGGATGCTCTGGATAGTTTGATTGCACGCTTGCACCAAAATGAGTGATTGCACAGGATATGTCCTCAGTAAGTCACTAGCTGCTACCCACGTCTCCTTGAGTGACCCCTAAGAGTAATGGTATTCTCCACGTTTGATATGATAATGTTATGTTGCTAACAAAAAATCTTTAACTCCTCAAATAATTCCTCTCAATCATTCACTTATATCTCACTAATTTGTTGCAATGTAAATTCTAATACTCATAAAATTAGCATGAATATATAGTCTTATTCTAATTACACGTTTGTGCAATTAAAAATCAAAGCAAGTTTGTACAAAAATTGAAATCGAGGAAATAAATTGAAGATTACCTTGTTGTGTAGGTTGCATGTGCTAAGGGGAAAGAGGCCTAGTCAGCAACTCCGCCTCCGTGTGTGGCGTGTGTGTGTCTGTGCTGGCCGCATAGCTACGCTCATGCATGTGGAACAGCGGTGCCCAGTTGGCCACTTTGACATTGTGGATTGTCGTGTCACGCTGAAGCACTAAACTGCTATGTATCACCATGAATTTCTTAAAATCAAAATTTCTTTAAAAATGCTCAAATTCAAGTGTTATCTTCTCTCTCAAAAAATGGGTGTAGTTATTTTGGGAAAATAATAAAAACAGACAAAATAAAACCTTAAGGAAATTATGATTATTGCATCTCATGCTGGAGCACCAAATTATGTTTGTTAAGTTGTTTTTATGATGTTGTTGGGGACCTTCGGCTTCCGAAGGTCCTCAAAAACGTGATTTGACAATGTTTTCTAAGTATGCGAGCAGGTATCTTCGGAATCAGAAATCAGGTTGCGGGTATACAGAAGCATGGTCAAGACGAAGCTTGACTAGGATGGTGATCACGACGAAGGATAAGATGATCACGAAGCTATATGCAGAAGAGCTTCGGCATCACGGCGGGAAGGGGAAACCGACTTAAAGATGAAAAGCCAAACTAGACCTCGAAGAATTACTATAGAGTTATTGATAAATGTAAAGGGCATTAATGTAATCTTGCATGGGCTGTGACCCGTGCCTATAAATAGGTGAACAGTATTCCCGTACTGTTCACGCTGACTTGGCATTCACTTTTGCGCCACGCCTGTATTTTCTTTCCTTCAAGCTGAAGGTACATTTGTAATTTATCTTTGTCTACACAAGTAATATAAATAGAAATATATTAATGATAATGTTTACAGAAATTATGCTACCTTCTGTATTTTATTTGAATGTTCTTCATTTTTTACCATGATCATGAAGGTACGTCTTTCATGACCTTCGTCCTAAATTCATTATATCCGAAGGGAAATAATGATTAGAAGGACGAAGGGCTTTTGATATTTAACATTTTATGTTGCCTTGTTCTTGATTCATAGCATTTGAGAACAAGTCTCCAACATTGGCGCCCACCTCCGGTGAACTCACTTCCATTTTCTGAGTTTTGAACACTTTCGGCAAGCATCACCTTCGTCATCCGCCGAAAAAAGCTTCAGCGACAGGGGCTGGTACTTTACAGCCGCTGGATCCCAATCAGGACGTCCTTTCTCTTAGAGAGGCCCGAAGCCAGAAGAGGAAAGCTGTTAGTCCAACACCTCCGGAGGATGACTTGGATCAAGAAATCCAAAACCTGGAGATCCTTCAGCAACAGGTGCAGCGCAAGAATGAGAAGATGGCTCGTCTAACCGACCTTCAGAGACAGATAGACGAAGCTTCTGAAGAGGTTCGCCATCTTGTTCAAGATGATCAGAGCCGAAGGCCTCCACGCAGAGAGCTCCATCAGGAAGGCTTCCACAATGAGGACGACTGGTATGAAGATTTCCATCATGGAAACTTTGCTTTCGATGATGTTTCTCCCCTCTCAACAGAATTGCAGGCTACACCATGGCCCCAGTCTTACAAGCCACCCCAGCTACCCATGTATGACGGTCATACAGACTCGAAGCAATTCTTGATGAGCTACGAGGCAACCATATCTTCGTATGGTGGCAATACTGCAGTCATGGCAAAATCTTTTGTCATGGCCGTCATGAGCGTTGCTCAGACCTGGTACTCTTCCCTTCGGCCAGGGACAATCACTTCTTGGCAGAAGTTGAAGGATATGCTGATAACTAGCTTCCAAGGGTTTCAGACGAAGCCAGTCACTGCTCAAGCTTTATTTCAGTGTACCCAGGACCACGAAGAATACCTCCAGGCGTACGTCCGAAGGTTTCTGCGTCTGAGGGCACAAGCGCCAACAGTGCCCAATGAAATTGTCATTGAGGCCATGATTAAAGGGCTTCGGCCGGGACCTTCAGCGCAGTACTTTGCCAGGAAGCCACCACAAACATTGGAGAAACTGCTCCAGAAGATGGATGAATACATTCGAGCTGACAATGACTTCCGCCAAAGAAGGGAGGAAGCATTCAGGTTCTCTGAAATGACCAGGGGCTTCGGAGGAAGATTTCACCCGAGGCACGTTAGGTCAATTCATAACTCTGCTCAAACTGATGATCGAGGGAGTCAGCAGCAAAGGCCACAATACTCTTCACAAGCTTCGGGCCAGCAGCAAAGTTCTTTTCGGCCGCCAGCGCCAAGGGGCAGAGGCGCCAGGGGCTTCGGGGGAAGGTTTGGAGACCAGCCAAGGAAAATTTATTGCCTATTCTATGGTGAAGACAAGGGCCATACCACCAGGATGTGCCATGTTACCATCCAGAAATAGAAGGAGATAGCAGAAGCAGCAGCGCAACAAAGTCAGCCGAAGCAGGTCATGCATATTGCTTCGTATCACTCGCCTTATATTCCAGAATACGTAGGCAACCACTCTGCAGCTTCTGTTGCTTCGGCGAGCCAACCCCAAGCATCTTGGCAGCAGCCTCCACCGCCACCGTCGATCCAGCGAGGGCAGCAGCCAGAAGGGACTCAGCACAATCACCTTCAGAGGGATTTCAGAGAGGAGTCTAAAGCTCGCACAGTCAATAGCACTGTGCCAGAGTCGAAGCACATTTATTAACAAATATCCTACCTCAACAGCAGTTCTTTCGCATTTTTTACATTCAGTATTACCTTTTTGTTAATAAGGAACAATTATGAAGAGTTTAAATGTCTTTTATTGAATTTCAATTCCTTGTAATACTTTCATCTTTTACCATAATAGAAATATGTTTTTTCCATAGGCTTGAGTTGCCGAAGCATACGAATTTATGCTGATTTGAAGGACCTTGGTATTATCAAAAATTTGATCTAACGGACACAGTACAAATTGTTCGAAACAGTAAAAAGTCGTTCCTAAGAGAGCGCAGTGTAAGTTTTCTAAACCTACAGCGAAAAATAAACGCTGATTCCGCTGAAAGTAAAAGGCGAAGAAGCTCCTAAGGGAGGCTTACAGCGAAAAATAAACGCTGATTCCGCTGAAAGTAAAAGGCGAAGAAGCTCCTAAGGGAGGCTTACAGCGAAAAGTCAGCGCTGATATAAAAAGTGTGTGTGCTTTATTACAGGGATATGTATCTGCGGCACAAATATCATTTTGCATAACATAACATCATCACATCATTTTTGCATAACATAAGCATCATACAGCATAGTGCATCTAGAACAAGAAGGGGATACAGTGTTGATCTTCGGAGCATATTTTGGAAAACAGAAAATCGTGCTAAGGCACAAAACGAATCGAGACGAAGAGTAGCCTCAATGGAGAGGCAACACAAAACTTTTTTATAGCTTCGAAGAATATTTCACGAAGCTTGGATGTTCTTCATCAGAGAAGTAAACAAATTCTTGTGATATAGAAAAGATTTTCTTCACGAAGCATGAAAAGAAGGGAAGGTGTTTTTTCGCCGAAGGCTCAAAAAATGGTATGTATGCAAAATTTCATGCATCGTAAAGAATTAAACTATAAATAGATTATATATTACATTCAAAGTTACAATATATTACACATTTTATGTTTCAAATGTTTCTACAATAGCATTCAATCCTCTTTAAGCATTATTTCTGCAGCTTCATTCAATAGTTGGTCGACAACCTTGTCCATAATGGCTTCGGCCATTTTTCTAATTTCATCGTCCCCCTTCGGGTGGGGGCCCGGAGATGCCTCAGCAGGTTCTGAGGGAAGAAAAGATACGACTATATTACTATTACAAACCGCGAACAGAGTCTGGAATTAAAAATTACAGCATGATAAAAACCACTAATTAATACCTATTTGCCCTTCGGGCTCTGTACTTTTCTCGGCAGCTTCCGCTACTTTTCTAGCATCGTGGATGCCTTTTTCACTCTTTTGAATAATTTCTTGCGCCAGTTCTCGGCCGCCGTTATCCCAGATATCGGTGAAGAATTTCCCGCCGACCATGCTTGCTTCGGGTGAGGGGTCTTTAATGTCTTCAGAGGACAAGGTAGCTTCGGACTGCGCTAAGGATTTTACATGCTCGCAGCCTTTCCTCTCCAAAACAGCAGCAATCCCTCTAGCACCCAAAAAAGCGCAGATGTCACCGTGGCTATTCAGGATTTCCTCGAAGGCCTCTGCTTCATGACTGATCCATTCCATTGGACCTTCAGGATTGCCTCTTGAGAAATTCTCTTCACTAGAGAATGCGCCAACGCTGGCGAAGCTGGATTTTATCTTCTTGACGCACTCTATGGATTTAACATAGCATTTTCTCTGGGATGCACGAAGCTCTTTAACACTTATCTCTAAATGATTGGCCAATTGATCACTAAGCTCTCGTTTTGTTTCTTCAAGTATACGCTCTTCTTTAGCTCTAGCTAGCTGTTTCTGAAGATCTTTAATTTCACGTCTTTGAGTTTCGGCCTGGGCCTTTGAGGCAGCTTCGTCCTTTTTTACCTTGTCCACCAATGTAAGCAGAATTTTATCCTTTTCCAGAGCTTCGTTTCTCAGTTTAATAACTTCTGACCGTAGGTTGTTGAACGCAATTTCATAGCTCTCGTCTTCGGCATTCTTTTGTGCTCTCAATGCGTTGCTTAGAATTAAACCCTATATGTAAAAAAGTTGGTATAAGAATAAAAGAATGAGTTACGAATTATAAAATTTGCAAACGTCCAATTCTCATACCTTCAGGCTATTGTACGCAAGGCTATCCGCGAGATCCTCCTTCGTCATAGCACATAATCCAGCTTCGAGCTTCGAAAACCCCATACTTCTAGCCATCTCCCGACAGACGGATAATTCTTTATTGTCTGGGAGGCAGTATAGGAAATCTTCTTTGTCCGTCCCATTGAACACTAGTGCCCCCTTCGGATATTTCAATTCTTTGGCATAGTGATTAGCTTCAAAAACTTCTTCTTCCGATAACTTTTTCCCCGAAGCATGTCGCACGATATAATCGTATATTTTGGAAGATGCTTCGGGGGAAGCGGTATCAATTTCTTCGACCAAAGTTGGCTCTGACATTTTCATTTCTTCAGTTGCCTTTGCAATTTTTGCTTCTTCTGCTTCCAAAGGTATTACCTTGGTTGGTTCTGAAGGCCCGGTTTCAACTCCAGTCTGTTGCTTCGGTGCTTTAGCGACAGATACTTCAGCAAGCGCCTCAGAAGTTTCAGCAGTCTTCTTTGGGGTTGTGCTTGGAAGTTTAATTGTTTCCAAAACATCTAACACATTAACCATTCTTTTTCTTTTTGGGGTCACTGTTGGCCCCTTTTTAATTTTTGCTGCTTCAATTTCTTCTGAAGGACTTAAAATTTCTGATACTTTCGCTCCCTCAGTTGATGCTTTCGCTTCTTCCATCTTTTCTGTCGATGGCGCTTCGGTCAGCTCTTTGGTTTCTGGCAACAGAGTCTTTGGTTCCTCCAATTCTTTTGTTGTTGGCACTTCGGCCAGCTCTTCGGCTCCTGGCAGCAGAGTTGATTCCTTAATTTCGGGGGCCAAAGACGTTTCACTGCCGAACTCAGGCACTGTGGCTAGTTTAATGTAACGTGGCCGGTGTGTGAGAACTTTCACCCTTTTTCTCTTCGGCGCTGGCTCGCTAGGAGCAGCTGAAGCAGTTTCTTTCACAGAAACCGTACCTTTCCTTTTCTGCCCTCGCACTGGATAATGGTAGTCGGGGTACACGAACCCAATTGCATCAAAAACTCGGTTCAGTCTTTTCTTTTTTCGGCCTCCGAAGGCTGCTGACAATGCAATGTCTTCGGCCTTCGAATATACCCCAAGCAATTCATCACTTACAGTCTCAATGCTCTTTAACCAATCATCATCTGGTTCAACGAACTTGTCTCCGTACTTGAATGTATACTTCAACCTGACTTGAATGTATACTTCAGTTTCTTTAACAGTTTCTTTCGGCATTTCCCAATTATCTGCAAGAGGCCACACTCTGAAGGCAATGTGTTCTTGTATTAAATCCCTTGTCCCAATAAAAGAGCAGACTACGCCGAAGGCCCGTTGGCATTCTTCGGCTACTTCATCCATTTCTACCTTCGGTTTCCGGAGTTCGAAGCGCTGCCAGATGGGGCACATGATGACATCCTTAATATCCTCTCGAATCTTCAAATCATTTTTTACATAGAACCATTCTTTCATCCATTCTCCGGGCCATCTCTTACGAAAGGTGGGCACGGGACAGCTTGATCTAGAGCGAGCACCGAAGTTGTAGCAACCAAAGTTGTTATGATATTGCTCTTTGCCCCAGGGCTTCGTTTCGTATAACAATTCATGTATATTGCAAAAGCTTTTCGCACTTGGCTCTAGGCCCTGACTCTTCACAGCCCAGACGAAGATTCCCATTCTTATTATTGCTTCAGGGGTAAGTTGATGAAGGTGAACCTGATATATTTTCCGAACTTCTACCACAAATATGCTTATAGGGAATCGTAGCCCAGCTTTTAAAAAGCTTCGGAAGATAACGACTTCATCATCTTCGGGAGTCGGCACAGTTCTTTCTCCGACATCTGCTCTCACAATGGACATATCTCGAAAATATCTCCCCCTCATGTTTTCAAGGTGACTTTGCCCAATAGTTGATTTTCCGAAGACTGAATGGCTTGGTCGCCATGGTCGATCTTCGGAATCTTCACCCCCACTATCTGCATCATAACTGTCACTATCACCAGTATCTTCAGATAAACCTTCTAAAATCTCCCTTGTAATCTTCTCCGTATTTGTCTTTGCTATTGACTCAAGAAAACCCAGATGCATCTCTTCAGAAAGGCTCAGCTTCATTTCGGCAGCAACCTTCTTCTCCTCAGACATCTCTTCGGGATTCTTGCCTCTCGCTTCCGAAGCTTAAAACTAGGGAGGCAACCAAATATTTGTGGGCAGAAAACTATTTGAGCAGGCAAAACAGATGGCAAGAAAGCGTGCCAAATAAATTGTGGCGAGCCCCTATTTATACACCCATTATGTCGAAAACTGGAGGGTCCCGCTTGTCAAAGACTGTCGCTATTCTAGCAAAGGGAAGGTGTTTTTTCGGACCTTCGGCTCAAAGCCTTCGTCCATATCGCAATATGAATTTATCATTACAGCAAAATTAATATTGCGAGGGGCTACTGTTGGGGACCTTCGGCTTCCGAAGGTCCTAAAAAACGTGATTTGACAATGTTTTCTAAGTATGCGAGCAGGTATCTTCGGAATCAGGAATCAGGTTGCGGGTATACAGAACCATGGTCAAGACGAAGCTTGACTAGGATGGTGATCACGACGAAGGATAAGATGATCACGAAGCTATATGCAGAAGAGCTTCGGCATCACGGCGGGAAGGGGAAACCGACTTAAAGATGAAAAGCCAAACTAGACCTCGAAGAATTACTATAGAGTTATTGATAAATGTAAAGGGCATTAATGTAATCTTGCATGGGCTGTGACCCGTGCCTATAAATAGGTGAACAGTATTCCCGTACTGTTCACGCTGACTTGGCATTCACTTTTGCGCCACGCCTGTATTTTCTTTCCTTCAAGCCGAAGGTACATTTGTAATTTATCTTTGTCTACACAAGTAATATAAATAGAAATATATTAATGATAATGTTTACAGAAATTATGCTACCTTCTGTATTTTGTTTGAATGTTCTTCATTTTTTACCATGATCATGAAGGTACGTCTTTCATGACCTTCGTCCTAAATTCATTATATCCGAAGGGAAATAATGATTAGAAGGACGAAGGGCTTTTGATATTTAACATTTTATGTTGCCTTGTTCTTGATTCATAGCATTTGAGAATAAGTCTCCAACAGATGTATTCATTTAAAACTAGAAAATATATTCAAATTTGAATTCAAAAGATAAAGTCTAAGAAAAATAGAAAAAAGAAAACCATCCTCCCTCCCCTTAAGTGGTTTTTGGCCTGGTCCAACGGGCGCAAGCGGTGTCTGCATGCCCAGGGGCTTGCGTACCAACATCCCTGCCTGTGGAGCCTGCTCGTCAACCTCCAACCACGCACCCTTGCTTCTCCTCGATGCCACCACAACCCCACTTGTCAGCTGCTATTACCCACCCCCACTCGTTGTCATCTCGGTCCCATGGGTTAGATTTGTCTACCACAACTGTCGTAGCTCCGCGTGCGCTCGCCTGAACGGCTCGCATCCGCAACCGTTGTCTCGCTCCCATGACCATGTCCCTCCCACGTCGTTCGTCTTTTAAATAGTGAGATCCATAGCTTGTGTGCACCCTTTCTCCCATTCGCTCAGCACCATGCCAACTGCCTCGCCCCTGCTTATTGCACAATGCCAATGTCTTGGCCAAGTTCTATCGCCGCCGTTGTCTCCTAGGCTACTCGTCTGCACCAGTGAGCTCCACCTAGATGAGAAGTATTTTGAACACGCCCTAGTTTCTCCTCTTCCCCTTATTGGTGTTTGGTACCGATGGCACACTATCGGGTATATCACGTAGTGCTTTTGAGAGGATGGCGAAAGTCGATCGTAGCTCGATGGTTCGTGAAAAGCACAACGGGACACGATGAATTATACAGGTTCGGGCCGCTCTATTGCGTAACACCCTACGTCATGTGTTCTCTAGGAGGTGTATTGCTCAGTGATGGATGATTACAAGTGGTTTCTGGAGGTGGAAGATGACTACGGTATGAGAGTTTGTTGTTTTCGTTGGGGTTCCCCCTCGACCTTATTTCCAACTGAAGGGGCATCACCCCGCACAATCTTAGAGCACGATCATATCTACCAACTTCTGCTAGAAGCGCACCATGTCCTCCGATGGTTAGTTGGTCTTCCTGAGGCCTTCGCATATGTTGCATGTGGGGGACACGATCTTGGGAACCTTCGCTTTCATGGGTGCGTCTCTTTCGGTCGTCTTCGGTTGCACCCGACTGAGCCCGCTGGGTGCCTTTTGAGCGACCCATTGGGGGCCTTGTAGGCAGCCCACGAACCATAGCAATGCCATGGTGACCCAGGGGATATCTGTGCCCCACAAGCCCCCGAGGCTCAAGCCAAATTTTGAGTATAATTGACTCGAGACTCTCAAAAGTGAATCCTGGTTCTGACTATGTATTTCTGCCAAGTTGGTTGATTGTATTTCTTGAGTGTAATTTTTCTTCCAATATTCTGATCCATTAGCCCCCAAGCTTCGAGCCGACTTGAGTAGCAATCGACTCAAAGGTCCCAGAAATGCTTGCTTCAATGGATCATCATGTTTGCCATGTGTCGCTTCTAATTCCTGCTAGAACCGCTTTGCGCAGTTTTGAGGCCCAAACCCAGCCAAACTGGTGAACTGTAGTGCTGGGTGTTTTTAGGCTTAACCACCGAAACCACCGTGGGTAGCGTACCCTCTACGTATCCCTCACGTCCTGGACACGTGTCCCACTTGTCTGCAACTATGTTGGCGACACGATCCACTCCTCCATGTCCTCGCACCTAACAGCGTCCCCAGGTGTCATCTACCACGACTAGTGACTCAACTTCTCCAGTCCCTCAGTCATTACTAGGCGCTCGTCCTTAGCCTCTCTCGGTCCATTAGCACAAACCCGCATGACCTTCACCTTCGATGTCGACTATCGTCTACTAACTGCACGCCTGCACACCACAAGCAGAGAAACATGGTTGCACAACACACACTCACGCCCCGGTTAGTCCACTCGACTCAACCCAAGACGCTACTCGTTGACAATCACTCATCACAACCCAAACAACAAGGGCACATGTCAACCTTGTGTCCGCAATCTCCCACTTGATGAGAGCTTTGTCACCACCACCATACACACACAATAATCAACAAAAGAAAGGAGAAAGAAGATAAAACTCACTCAAATGACAAGAAGTCAGTCAAAAGGCAAAATGCAAGTCACTGATAGTGAGCAAAGCTTGGCTCCCAAAGGTATGAGTAACAACTCAACACAACTGTAAGATCTAGGACGCCGACTAGAGGGGGGTGAATAGACGGTTTCGACTAAAATCACAAACACTAGAGAAATTTAATAAGTACACCAAGAGATATAAATTCTCTAGCCTATGTTGAGCTAAGATATGTATGCAATCTAGAGAGAACAATGAACAAGGTGACTAGCAATGAACAACGATTCACTAATCACAAGCTATTGCAAGAAAACAAGTAATGAACAATAAAGAGACACCGAATTTTTCCCATGGCCACGGTGATTTGTCGATCACCCCTAATCCATGTTGAGGTGGATTCCAAACTCTCACGTGATCCTCTATCAATACAAGTCTTGATCTTTGAGCCAAGCGGATAAGGAAACACTCAATACCTCAGCTCCACTAGCACCGCCTTTGCCGCTTCGGTGAGGTAGGCACGAACCCCTCACAATCTCCTCTGTGGCTCCTTCACAATCTTCACAAAGAGCTCGACGGAGTCACCGCCAAGCTGTCTAGAAGGCAACAACATCCAAGAGTAACAAGCCGATGATGATCGCTTGATGGTCCACCTAGTGCCTCAAGATCAATCGATGATGCAACACACTAGATTCACTCAAACACTCACTAGAATGCAATCTCAAACAATGAGGATGAGTGAGAGAGTTTGTGATGCTCTGATGTGCTCAATGGTGCTTGGAATTGCCAACGGAGCCCTCACACACAAGTGCCACTTCTATTTATACCTATCCAATCAATACTAGTCGTTATGGGTAAGCTGCCCCCTTTCTGCACACTCGCGGACGATCCGCGCCCGAGGGCCAGATAGTTCACCATACAAGTAATGGCTAGTTTTCCCATTTGAAATGAGTCAGAGCTATCAGAAAAAGGCAAGCATGGATGGTCCGACAACCTGGCCGGATGGTCCGCGACCTGATAACATTAATTACCCGAGCTTTGCCCACCTGGCTTTTAAGACATGTGGACGGTCTGCCAAACCAAGACGAACAGTCTGTGACCTGGGAGTTAGTATAGTCCACAATACAACTCTCCAAAAAACACACAGTCCCTTCCCAATCCATATTTGGCACTTGTTGACGGTCCGCCAACCCCGGTCAGATGGTCCGCACAAACATACAGGGGCTTATGAAAATCTCCAACTTCTCTGGTCAGGAATGTGGATGGTCTCGCCATGAGAGCACCTAGAGGGGGTGACTAGGTGATCTTGCAAAATTAACACTAAAACCACAAACTTGATCTAGAATGAGAATAGTGCAACATAAATCAAGTTTGAGTCGAGAAGAAGAGGTAAAAGTTCCCTTCACATGATTACTCTTTCAAGATGTAAATTAAACTAAAAGCAATATTCCGAGTGAATGTGGAGAACTAAGGAAGAGATAAAATCACAAGAAAGTAAATGCAGAGAGACACAGGCGACTTTATCCTGTGGTTTGGACAAGCCTGAAATTCTTGCCTACATCCACGTTGTGGTATCCCTATGGACAATGGTTTCTTTCAACCCCTCTCAAGCGATCACGTTGATTGAACTTGAGTGCCATGGTCTTTCTTATCACTTATATCCCCGTTCACAAGTAATCTCCACAATCTGGAGTCGCTTGCAGCCTTACACAAAATCGGAGTTACAACACAAATAGCACAAGGGAGATGTAGAACACACACATGAGTCGCAACACAACGGTAGAAAGAAGATCAAATGAGCGCAACAACAAGAATCACAAGTGTAGGAAACGGGTGACGCCTAAGAGGGGGGGTGAATTAGGACTTCTAAAACTTTCGCTAAACTAGGCCACAATTAAATCCCTAGAGCAAAACCTATGCAAATAATCAAAACTAGAATGTGCAAACTAGGTTTTGTCTAAGTGTTGCTATCTCTACCGCAAAGGCTAAGTTTCAATCTACACTAAATAAGTATGACTACAAGATTGAAACTTAAATGCTTAATATAAATGCGGAATGTAAAGAGCTAAGTAGAGAAGCAAACTCTCGTGGATGACGCCGGTATTTTTACCGAGGTATCCGGAACCACGCAAGGTCCCGACTAATCCTCGTTGGTGCCCCTACGCAAAGGGAAGCCCACGCGAGGGCCAAGCACCACGGTCGAGTAACTCCATAGAGAGCCACGGGCCTTCTCCACGCGCAAGTGGTGCTCCGCTTCCGGCTCCTCTCGGACGCTCCCCGCCGTCTCCACTATCGAGCTTCCGGCCGAAACGCCGCGGGCCTCGTTCCCTCCGGTACACGGTGGCGGCCGTGACACAAACACGGTTGTCACGGTCTCGCAAGACTCTCGCCCCACTCGGTACAATTACAATGGCCCGCGCAAGAGCCGAGGGGTTGTGTGGTTTGTCTAAACTCACTCAACTAACTAGGGTTCACCTAGAGCAAGCGCTAATGCGGTCTAACTAACCTAAGCACTTCGCAAAGCACCTACGCTAATCACCGAGTGATTCTATTAAGCACTTGGGTGTTTGAGCACTTGGAAATGTCTACAATATGCCTTGGTATGTTGCTTGGGCTCCCACACCTGAGAATGGCCGGTTGGGGTGGTATTTATAGCCTCCACACCCCCAACTAGCCGTTGGACAGAAAGCAGCAGCTTTCTGTCGTCGGGTGCACCGGACAGTCCGGTGCACCACCGGACACTGCACAGTAGATGTCCGGTGCACGCCACGTCAGCCGACCGTTGGCGCCTGTAGCAGTCGACCGTTGGATCCGACCGTTGCCGTCTGCCCGTTGGCACACCGGACAGTCCGGTGCACACCGGACAGTCCGGTGCTGCAGCCAGAGAGCGCCTGTCTGCGGCCTCTCTGCGCAGACTGTCCGGTGCCTCACCGGACAGTCCGGTGCACACCGGACACCAATGTCCGGTGCGCCACCAGGCGCTGGCTGACAGCCCTTATCTTGGAATTCTTCGCTGATTTCTTCGGGCTTCTTTGTTCTTGAGTATTGGACTCCTATGCATCTTTTTATGTCTTCTTTTGAGGTGTTGCATCCTCATTGCCTTGGTCCAATTCTCTTTGCATCCTGTGAACTACAAACACAAACACTAGAAAACTTATTAGTTCACAGATTGTTTTGTTCATCAAACACCAAAACTCAATTAGCCAAATGGCCCGGGGTCCATTTTCCTTACAATCTCCCCCTTTTTGGTGATTGATGACAACACAACCAAAGCAAGCAAATAATACAAGTATTTGAGTGAAAATATGCAATCTACTTGCTAAGATGCATGATTGTCCCCACAATGTGATATTATGGACTTAAGCCTCCCCCTAACTCCATAATTCACTTACTTCCTATTTTTGGACCAAATAACCAAAACCACTTGAAAAAGTCATTTGGAGATATAAAATTTTAAATTGGTGGTGTTTGGTGTTTGATATAGTTTTCATTGCTTTGGTCCCTAAACTTCTCCCCCTTTGGCATCAACCACCGAAAAGGAAGACATTAAAAGCATGTAGGAAGTAAATAAAAGCTTGCCCTCATCAAGAATTGTATCAAATGATATCACTAGAAGGATATTAAATTAAACTATGTGAATGATACCACTTGAAGGAGTCCTCAAAAGATTACTCCCCCTAAAAGAGTTGTCTCCTTTAGAAAGAGTTTTTCTCCCCCTTTAGAGATGAAGAAATACTCCCCCTGACAGAGATGCTCTACTTAGGAAAAAGCATGTGAAAAATTAGAGGTGCAAGACATGATTTGAAAAGACTAACTTCCCTTATGCATAGGTAACAGAATATGAGTTAACTACTTATGCATTTTTGCAACATGGAAGCATATGATATGAAATATAGTCTAATCAAATTTAGGAGAAGACATGTAAATGATACTGAATGTAGTCTCAAAAGATACCAATTGAAGATCAATGGCGAGCTTGAGAGACATGAGAGTTCTTGGAGATTTTGCAGTGGAAGATTGTTGTCTTTCTCCGGGGACTTCATTTTCCTTACAATGAGACTATCACATGAAATAGACTTAAAAAGGTGTTAGTCTCAAAGTGTTAGATTATAGAGTAACCTCCCCCTAAAGGTGTGCATACAAGTTTTGAATACTTGTAGGAGACATGCACTTTGATTTGATATCAAGAGGGGCAAATTATCCATAATCCAAACTTTGGCACATATAAGTTAAATGATACACTTTGTAGGAATCAAAATTTTCAATTATTGCATCATTTACTATAGAGTGATATAAAAGCTATGTGCCGTGCTTTAACTAAACATTTTAAGCCATGTAGGTTTGCTTAAGTATATGAATTTAAAAACTAGCAATCCTACCATATGATTTACCTAGTATGCATGATTTTGAACAAAAGTACATAACAAATGTAATACTAGGCAAGAAAGGTAAACTAGATAAAAGATAAATAGATACGCATATCTAAAAACGAGAAATACAATGAAACTAGTTACCTTAGTCATGGGTGGGAAATTTGGGTCCAAAGTTTTCACTAACCCACTTGGCAATGAACTTGATCCAATATGATGTATCCCATGATATACATCCCAACTTTGCCAAGTCTCCAAATTTCCCGAGGACCTTCGGTCCACTCACTTCCCTTTCGGGATCCAAACCTTTTTGGTGCTTTTCATGGTTGAAATTATTTCCTTTGGCACCCAAATGCATTTGGCCCCCTTTCCTTTGTTGGCTTGCTTGTTGGCCTTGATTGCTATCACTTTTCCATTCTTTTTCTTCTTGATCAAGTATGGTGTAGCATCCTTTTTGTTCACCTTTTTGATGTAGGTGTTGGAGATTTTGCTTGATGGCTTTTGCTTGAGCTTTTGCCTTTGTTTATCCCCGGTCATCGCCTTGCATTGGAAAGACTTGTGGCCTTCCTTGTGGCATAGCCTACAAATCACAGTTTCTCCCTCCAAAGGCTTGTTCACTCCCGCAGTGGTGTTATCCTGTGGAGGTTGGATTTGTTTGGCTTTGCCTTTCTTGTCATACAAAGCCTTGCCAAGGCGAGCCACTTCTTGCTTTAATTGTTCATTTTCCTTTGCAACCTCATCCGAACATGTCTCTACAATAATATTCTCAATGACGACTTGGTTGCAGGGGTTAGAATCATCAATTAAATCAAAGCAGGAAGTAGAAACATCTTTCTTAATTATTTCAGGTATTTCAACTAAAGATGTTGCAGGGGTGCTACCAATGTTTTCTAGCTTAGTAGTTAGCTCATTATTGTGTATGCTAAGAATTTCCATTTTCTCTAGCAAATTTTCAATAGCTTCTTGGGAGCTAGCTAACTTAGCTTTCAGTTTTTCATTCTTTTTAATAAGGCCATCATCGGTAGCAGTGGATGGAGCACTAGATTCTAATAGCTCAATTTTAGTTGATAGCTCACTATTTAAGTTTGCAAAAGTTTCAAATTTTTCTAGCAAACCTTTGTAGTCATTTTGAGAGCTAACCAACTTATTTTTCAAAGTTTTAAGTTGAGCTTTTTGCTTAGTGCAAACATCCTAGAAAAATTCTACGGCTTCCGCAAGTTCATCTAGAGAGGGCTTTCCCTCACCTTCATCACTACTACTTTCATCACTAGAGGATGGAATGCTTTTGTTACCTCTTGCCATAAGGCATTTGTGTGATGACCGTGATGATCGTGACGAGGATCGGTGGCTGCGCGTCCTTGGAGGTTCATCTTCACTTGAAGAATCATCCCAAGTTCTAACACTTGTTAGCGCCTTGCCTTTGCTCCTCTCCTTTTTGGGTTTGGCCATATTTGGACAGTTGTCCCTGAAGTGGCCCTTCTCCCCACATGCGAAGCATCCTCTCTTCCTTTGCTTTTTCCTGTCAATGTTAAAAAGAAGATCCTCGACCTGCAGGGGCACACCCATTAGATTAATCTTGCGGATCATCCTCATTACCTTTCCGACGTGTCAGATTGTTTCTTCGTCCTCGGAGGATGATGTGCATGGTTGATTATCTTCATCATCATCACTTTCTTCTTCTTCCTCTTCTTCACTTGAGGAACTTGGAGTGGGAGCCTTCGTTTTGCCCTTCCTTTCATCACATGCAAAAGCATATGGTCTTGAGGAAGTTGGCTCCTCTCCCCGACTCATTTTTCGCGACATCTCAAAGGCCGCGATTTTCCCAATCACAATGGTCGGGGTCATGTTGCTCAAGTCCTCCATGTTGTGAAGGATGGTGATGATGCTCCCATATCTTAGTTGTGGTAGCAGGGAGATAATCTTCCTCACAATGTCCGCATCGCCTAGCTTATTAATGCCAATAGAGTTGAGCTTATTGATTATTAGATTCAAACGAGAATACATGTCTCTAACAAGCTCATCATCTTTCATAGCAAAAGAATTATACTCATTTAAGACTAGGCAATGTTTTTGTTCACGGACATTGGATGTGCCGTCATGGAGCTCATGCAATTTTAGCCAAATCTCATTAGCAGTTTTCAAGGTAAATACTTGGTTAAAAATATCCATGCTAAGAGATTCATACAAGCAATTTTTGGCTCTAGCATTTAAATGGATTTCTTTTTCCTCACTCGTGGTGGGTTTCTCGGGATTCTTGAGGGGTTTCATCCCGTCACGAGTGACTCTCCAAACACCTAGATCAACGGCCTCTAGGTAACAAGCCATTCTAGCACTATAATATGGGAAGTTAGTGCCGTCGAAGTGTGGTGGCCTATGGGTATCCATCCCTTCCTCTAAAAAGCGTCGGCTCTTTTAGCGGTGAAGCTAAAGCGTTTCAAATGAGCCAAACCGGGCTCCGATACCACTTGTAGGAAACGGGTGACGCCTAAGAGGGGGGGGTGAATTAGGACTTCTAAAACTTTCGCTAAACTAGGCCACAATTAAATCCCTAGAGCAAAACCTATGCAAATAATCAAAACTAGAATGTGCAAACTAGGTTTTGTCTAAGTGTTGCTATCTCTACCGCAAAGGCTAAGTTTCAATCTACACTAAATAAGTATGACTACAAGATTGAAACTTAAATGCTTAATATAAATGCGGAATGTAAAGAGCTAAGTAGAGAAGCAAACTCTCGTGGATGACGCCGGTATTTTTACCGAGGTATCCGGAACCACGCAAGGTCCCGACTAATCCTCGTTGGTGCCCCTACGCAAAGGGAAGCCCACGCGAGGGCCAAGCACCACGGTCGAGTAACTCCGTAGAGAGCCACGGGCCTTCTCCACGCGCAAGTGGTGCTCCGCTTCCGGCTCCTCTCGGACGCTCCCCGCCGTCTCCACTATCGAGCTTCCGGCCGAAACGCCGCGGGCCTCGTTCCCTCCGGTACACGGTGGCGGCCGTGACACAAACACGGTTGTCACGGTCTCGCAAGACTCTCGCCCCACTCGGTACAATTACAACGGCCCGCGCAAGAGCCGAGGGGTTGTGTGGTTTGTCTAAACTCACTCAACTAACTAGGGTTCACCTAGAGCAAGCGCTAATGCGGTCTAACTAACCTAAGCACTTCGCAAAGCACCTACGCTAATCACCGAGTGATTCTATTAAGCACTTGGGTGTTTGAGCACTTGGAAATGTCTACAATATGCCTTGGTATGTTGCTTGGGCTCCCACACCTGAGAATGGCCGGTTGGGGTGGTATTTATAGCCTCCACACCCCCAACTAGCCGTTGGACAGAAAGCAGCAGCTTTCTGTCATCGGGTGCACCGGACAGTCCGGTGCACCACCGGACACTGCACAGTAGATGTCCGGTGCACGCCACGTCAGCCGACCGTTGGCGCCTGTAGCAGTCGACCGTTGGATCCGACCGTTGCCGTCTGCCCGTTGGCACACCGGACAGTCCGGTGCTGCAGCCAGAGAGCGCCTGTCTGCGGCCTCTCTGCGCAGACTGTCCGGTGCACACCGGACACCAATGTCCGGTGCGCCACCAGGCGCTGGCTGACAACCCTTATCTTGGAATTCTTCGCTGATTTCTTCGGGCTTCTTTGTTCTTCAGTATTGGACTCCTATGCATCTTTTTATGTCTTCTTTTGAGGTGTTGCATCCTCATTGCCTTGGTCCAATTCTCTTCGCATCCTGTGAACTACAAACACAAACACTAGAAAACTTATTAGTTCACAGATTGTGTTGTTCATCAAACACCAAAACTCAATTAGCCAAATGGCCCGGGGTCCATTTTCCTTACAACAAGAACGGCTTCAAAATGTCACTTAGATCTCACTAGAATCACAATATCGCATTATGGTAGAGTGTTAGAGAGTTGAGTTGATCTTGGAGTGCTTGGGTCCTGAAGGATGTCGCCAAGGGGTCCTTTTATAGCCCCAAATGAGCCCCTAGCTGTTGCTCCTTGCAAAAACATGCTAAAATCTGGGTCCACGTGCCCCCAGTCTGGGATTTGGATTTGGCACTTTCCTTTCCTGGTGGGCACCGTACAAGTTCTATGCGCCATCGGACTGAGCACCACATCAACTAGTTGTTGGCTCGCTAGCACGTGCTGACGTCCAACCGTTGGAAATGGTCCGGTGTACCACCGGACCATGAATAGTGGCGATCCGATGATTTTTAAAAATAAAAACCTGAGACCGCCAAGTACAATTGTACATGCGGTCTGATGCGCCAGGTCGCCCAACGGCCAAGTCCTAACCCTCTGTGGACTCGGTCAGGTGCACCATTGGACCGGTCTTGTAAGGCCCAGACCAGTTAAACTTTGGCTCGTTTGAGCCTATCTTCTCCGAGTCTTTTCAGTTATTCTTAGGAGCTCCCCTATGACTTATACAAACATCATTAGTACATAATTCAATGGACTAAGTGTGGGAAACTCACCTTTTTCATAGATCTTCAATAGTGTTCCTAATTGGAGCCAAACAAAGTCTAAAATGCACTTTTCTTACATAAATGAGTTAGTAGCCAAACAAGAGTGTTAAACACTTAACATTGAGCATATGCAACTTATTTGAACGTTAAAATCTACTAGTTTACCATTTTACCCATAGTTGCACTTTGTAGCCCCTATTTCAGCTCATTTGGACTTAGAGCCGTCAAATTGCCTTCAAGTGAACCTGTGCTCATACTCATATCAAACTAGTTAGTACAATGTGGTGTGTTGGACACTTAATCACCACAATAGGTAGAAATGGCTATCTAGCACATTTCCATTTCAGGCCATAAGGTCCGAACTGTCTGTAGTACAAAAACTTTAGACCACTCTAAAACTCACCAATGTTGTAAACCTCTTTGAGTCATTGAGTGGATCACAGACGGTCTGGCCACCTGTCCACCGCAGGGGCCTCGACGACGATAACATCAACAGCAACAGGGCCCGCCCCGTATCAAGGACGGACGCGCCCAGCGTTCCAACGGGAGCGGAAGGAGCCAAAGGGACCACGCGAGCAGCCACCAAAAGAAACTGAGAAGACAACATGCCCTTTGCCACAAGGACCGTGCTCTTCACCGATTTACCCGGCACATACGCGCTGGACAAGATTAAGTACAACTAAGAACACACGGAGGCAGCATTACAAAGGAGAGAACAACGATAACGTACTGGATAGAGCGCATCCATGCGACCGTAACCCTTCATGCCCAGGACGTCACAACCAGCGGCGTGATAGGAGTAGGAGGCGACACGGTCGCCGACCTAGCCTCCTCGCGACGCTCCACCATTGTTGCGACCCCCAGAGGCGACACACCTGCCTCGTCACCGCCGCCACGCTTGGTTATCGCAATAGGGGAGGAGGAAGAGCCGGTGGGCCCCGCCTTCCCCCAGGATGCTCCTCGTGCGCAGCAAGCGGAGCAACCTGTGCAACATCCCCCACCCACTAGGGCTGGACGGTAGAGCTGGCTTCGACGTAGGTGGAGGCCACGTCCTCCATGTCCATGAATGGGGTGATCTCCTCCCCGGCCCAGCTTGCTCCAGACGCGCTCGCTTCTTCTACACCTTCTTCTCAAGGCGATATTTCTTTCGTGCCACCACGGTCGATTGCTCCACCTCCCTCTTCCGTTACTCCTCTGCCTTAATAGCGGCATCCTCAGAAGAGGGAGGCAGGAAAGCTTGATGCTACAAAGCCCCTGACAAAGGCACTCATTGGTGAGATCCAAACAAAAGAGGAGAGGAAGCAGGTTAAAGGGAACTTACCAGGTCACTCAACCATGCTTGGTTGAACGGTTGTGGGACACTCTCATCAAAGAAGTCCAATGTAACCCCGTTGTGATAGCAAGGATGTGGGCCATAAGCTCCTCCCTCGTCAGATTTTTGACCGAATGGCGGTCAGAGTCGTTATCCCCGGTGTACTGCCACATGGTCCTCTAGCGGGCCGCGAGCGGATGGAGACGACGATCCATGAAAGTATGGACCAGCCTCTCACCAAAAAGGTCCTGCTTGTGTTATCAGGCAACCACGTCCAACACCAGCTTGATCTTTGGCTTGAACTTGTTCTCCGCGTCGTAGGACCACTCAGGCTTGTTCACTCAGATCTGATCGGTGAATGGTGGTACGCTCCCCCAAGGTTCCGGACATAGAACCACTCGCCCTCGTAACCCCAAACGGAAGATGGAAGGGGGATTGAGAGGTCGGAGGACATGCATGAACCTTGGAGATAGACGTTGAACAAGCCAACGAAAGGTTGATCACCTCAGTAAGGGTTCACCCGTTGACTGAACAGATGTGCCCACAGCTTCCAATGAAGCTCCATACCAAGGTACACCTCACATAGCGTGATGAAGCACGATATGTGGAGGACCGTGTTTGGTTGGAGGTTCTACAGCTCCAACTCGTAGTAGAAGAGCAGCCCTCGCACGAAGGGATGCAGAGGAAGCCCGAAACCACGCTTGTAAAAGGAGGCTAGCACCACGACCTCTCCATCGCGAGGCGCCAGAGCACTGGCCGGCTCCCTCCTCCAAATGCGAGGCAGAGATCGACTCGGGAGGAAGAAACCCCTTTCTCTCCAGGTCCTCAAGGCGTTCTCTCGGGTGGTAGAGCACAAGGGAACGACATCCATGGAGGTGAAAAGGAGGGACACAGAAAGGAAGTTAATGCGAGAAAAACTTAATGCTCTTTGAAGGACGGAGGCAACAACAGATTGGACGAGAAAGCTAACACCAAGCGCCTCCATGTCCTATTTTTACGCAGGAATAAGTAAGCGAAGCGGCACCTAATGGGTGGGCCCCACGAACAACGATAGGGGATCCGCCGCATCGGTATTCTCGCTTGCCTTGGGCACCGTACGGGGACGACACGATTACCAGGGCTCATGCCGCTTCGGACGACATGCCAAGCAAGAGAAAGGGTGTCAGCAACGGTCAGAGTGGTTAACCACACCGTCACACGGCCCACACACGCTAAGGTGAGCAGGCCGTTTCGCGTCCCATCAAGCCAGATGCGCACGGACGAAGCCATGATGGTTCAGTTTGTACCGTGCCACAATTGCCTCACACCGGGTAAGAACCGAAATTCACTCCACCTCCCCGCGTAGAGCGAGGGGTGGGACAAGGCGACAAGCAAGCTCCCAACGGGTCACAAGTCAGATGACCGGTCCATAGGTCATTTGCTCGGTACCATGTGTGAGGTCGTACTTCACATTCTCTTGTGGCAACACGGCTGACGGGGTGCCCACGGGGTCCCCTCCGGTCGGTCGGACTGACCGAATGGCCGATACGGAACAAAATAAGGAAGGACTAAATGAGATGCCCCCAGTCGGTCGAGCCCCCAGTGGGATCGCTCGTCGAAACCAGACCCTATAAAAGGGTAGTCAGATCTCATTTGGATAACTCGTTTGAGCTCTATGGCCCATTTCCCTCACGCCGACTAGGCCGGGAAAGATGACCCTCTCCTCAAAAGGGCCCGAAAGCCCTTCCAGGGGAGATGTGTGCATAACGAAAAACCTACAGGCATCAACTCCTGACTCAGAGGGCCAGATTAGGGAAGGTCACCACGAGGCAAGTCCCAATCATCGCTGAGGCAAGTCCCGATAAACACCCGACATCATTTCACATTCACATTCTCAAACATCAATTCACATTCACAAACACATTGCAATGTCACATATAGTTCAACATCAGTCACACATAATATCGCCATTGTTCGACATTCACATAGTCTTTGACATCAACATTGATACAGTTCCAAATCAAACACAATTCAACAATTGTCACATATCCGTCACCTGGTTGGTTGGAGTTGTAGCCACTTTCTCCGGCTGGACTCTGAGTATTGAAAATGTTGTTCACCCAATAAGTCGAGGCGTTGTCTTGACCAGACACATCTCCAGGTGCGGCAACTGAAGCGGGAGGTGTCTCAAAGCCCTGTAACACACGCACATGAGATAGTAACCACTAAGTTCTTCATTTTAAAACATAAGGGCATATATGAACATAACACACACTTATATATGTACATGCCATAGGTAATCATGGCGGAGGTGGAGGCGACAACATTGGCGGTGGCAGTGCAAGGTCTGGAGACGACATCCCATATGTTGGCATCGGGACGCTCGCTTGTTGTGCCAATTGCTACAAATTAGATGTAAGCAATTGTTGAGAAAATAAGGTACACATCATGTGTTTTTAGTTGTTATGAACAAAATGTTACTTAAACTTACTAAGAGGAGAGCTAGATTCTGGGTCAGGAGGTTTGAATAGTACTCGTCCTTCTTCTTCTGGTACTTAGCTTGCTGCATCTGGTACTCCATCTGTTGCCTCAAAACTTCTTGATGACAATCTGCCTGCTGACTCTACACTGCAATCTCTATGTCTTGGGCGGATGATCAAGAACGAGGCGCCTGCGAAGACGAGGATGTGGACTGTCGTCCACGGTGTCTCAGCTCCCTAGAATCAATCGTAGAATCAAAAATACCCAACCTACAAGGGTGAACCATGGACTTAGTAGAGTAAACCATGGACTTAGTTCAACCGCAAGCATATGAGCATAACTTCAAAATCCAAATGAAATACTCTCACCGTCCATGGGCTTGTCCTCCTGCGCTAGCATATGCTACCCGAGGGTCGACTAGCTGGCTCCTCCAGTTGTAGTCCTGCCCATGGCGCTGAACCATCTCCTGTCCATATGAAGCCTGGAGGCAAACATACAAAATATAAGTGCATCATCAAGTTGATGCACAAACACATACTAGAGTACCCTTGACAGTTACAGCTCCTAGGGATAATTGTCGAAGGTCCGGGTGTATATTGTCATTCATATCTACATAATCTCGAAAGCAACACAAGAAATTAGGTTCCCCCATCTTTTCCCTCTTGACGAATCTGATCACGTTCACGACCAGACATCCAATTTTGAGAATCAAATTCACTGTTAATACAAGGAAACAAACCTATTAGGATAAGAAAAACCAGGATAGCGACAATGACTAAAAATTAAGTTTGCACTTACAGGAGAAACTAATTCATCTCTTCCATTGAAAAATTTCAATACCACTACAAGGGGGCTCGTCGACATGATACCGCAACACACGTGCGTTGATATTGTGTTTCTATGCAAAGTAGATGCACGTGAATGATGCTATCTCTTTGTATTTGTGAAAGGGAAATGACCTTAACTATTTTCTATAATCAATTTTGGTGCTTGACAACCATCCAAAATCTTATGGACTAACTAGTTTGCCTAGTTGATTATTTCTCAGGTGCATAAGTTCATCTATATCAATTCTAAGTTGACTGTCCGAAATACCGTATATTATTCCGGATATGAGAAGCTTTTTGGAAAATTCACCTATGTGTGGACCGTCCGGGCCCTTGCAGCGGACCGTCCGCGACACCAAGGTGAGCCTCGGACAAGAACTATGCAAAACTTGCATTTATACTACAGACTGTCCGAAGTAGAAGAGAGCACCGTTCGGGACCAAGCTCGGACCATCCGGCCTCAGGCGAGGACCATCCGGTCGTTGAAAACTCAAAAAAACTCGAAGGTGACGGGTTCGAAAAAAAATTCATTTTTAGTGTCCTCGCGGACCGTGCGGGGTGCACAGCCAGACCGTCCGCGACTGCTTTATCTGACTTCTGATGACACATTTAATGCACTTGTAGCCGTTGATATAGCCGTCACTGCTGACCGTTGCGATTTCAGCTGTTGATGTGCAGGGGCAGACCGTCTAGACCAGGGGCGCGAACCGTCCGCGGTTGGCAGAAAGGAGGTAACGGCTAGGAAGTGGTTGGTGGCTATAAATATAACCCCAACCACCTCCATTCATTTTAAACCCAAGCATTCCACTCACTCACATTCAATACAAGAGCAAGCACTTCATCCCAAGACACATTCAAACCTTCCACATCTTTCCAAGTGCCATAATGGTGACTAGTGATCATTAGTGATTAGTGACTTGAGAAAGTGTGATCTTGTGTCTTTTCTTGTTGCTCTTGTTGCTTGGCTTTTAATCGTGCTTCCTTCATCTCCTTCTAAACTCTCTAGTGACTTGTAAAGCTAGCAAGAGACACCTAAGTGTGTGGTGGTCCTTGCGGGGTCTTAGTGATCCTTTAGATTGAGAAGAAGCACTCAACCGGTCTAAGTGATCGTTTAAGAGAGGGAAGGGTTGAAAAAGACCCGGCCTCCGTGGCCTCCTCAACGGGGAGTAAGTTTATTGGAACCGAACCTCAAGAAACAAATCGTTGTTGAAAGGGAATTAGGCTTACACCTAGTTCCTAAATAATTTTAGTGATTGAATTGCCCAACACAAATAATTGGACTAACTAGTTTGCCCAAGTGTATAGATTATACAGGTGTTAAAGGTTCACACTCAGCCAATAAAAAGATCAAGTTTTGGATTCAACAAAGGAGCAAGGGCCAACCGAAGGCACCTCTGGTCTGGCGCACCGGACTATCCGGTGTGCCACCGGATAGTGTCCGGTGTGCCACCGGACAGTGTCCGGTGCACCAGAGGACTCCAACTTAAACTCGCCACCTTCGGGAATTTCCAGAGGCACTCGCGCTATAATTCACCGGACTGTCCGGTGTACACCGGACAGTGTCCGGTGCGCCAAGGAAGATCAGCCTCAGGAACTCGCCAGCTTCGGGAAACTCCAACGGCTAGTCCGCTATAATTCACCGGACTGTCCGGTGTGCACCGGACTGTCCGGTGCGTCTCCAGAGCAACGGCTAGTCGACGCCAACGGCTACCTGTGGCGCATTAAATGCGCGCGCAGAAGTCAGGCGCGCCCATACTGGCACACCGGACAGCAAACAGTACCTGTCCGGTGTGCACCGGACACCCAGGCGGGCCCACAAGTCAGAAGCTCCAACGGTCAGAATCCAACGGCAGTGATGACGTGGCAGGGGGCACCGGACTGTCCGGTGTGCACCGGACTGTCCGGTGTGCCATCGAACAGACAGCCTTCCAACGGCCACTTTTGGTGGTTGGGGCTATAAATACCCCAACCACCCCACCATTCATTGCATCCAAGTTTTCCACTTCCCAACTACTACAAGAGCTCTAGCATTCAATTCTAGACACACCAAAGAGATCAAATCCTCTCCAAATTCCACATAACACAATAGTGACTAGAGAGAGTGATTTGCTTGTGTTCTTTCGAGCTCTTGCGCTTGGATTGCTTTCTCCGTTCTTGATTCTTTCATTGCGATCAAACTCACTTGTAATTGAGACAAGAGACACCAAACTTGTGGTGGTCCTTGTGGGAACTTTGTGTTCCAAGTGATTGAGAAGAGAAAGCTCACTCGGTCCGAGGGATCGTTTGAGAGAGGGAAGGGTTGAAAGAGACCCGGCCTTTGTGGCCTCCTCAACGGGGAGTAGGTTTGCGAAAACCGAACCTCGGTAAAACAAATCCGCGTGTCACACTTCTTATTTGCTTGCGATTTGTTTTTCCACCCTCTCTCGCGGACTCGTTTATATTTCTAACGCTAACCCGGCTTGTAGTTGTGTTTATATTTGTAAATTTCAGTTTCGCCCTATTCACCCCCCCTCTAGGCGACTATCAGTTGTGTTCATTTGTGTTGATCATTATGTTACGATTTGGTTCTTCCTCTCCCCTCTCTCTAATTCTCTTGCTTACAATCTTTTTGAGTTTGCTCCCAAAGTCATCCGCATTAATTAAACAATTCATAGCAAGAAGAACTCTCTTCCGCACTCTGATCTCGTTATTTCTAATCCTAACCCCGGGTGAAGTTTGTGTTCAAAGTTTATAATATTCAGGTTTCACCTATTCACCCCCCTCTAGGCGACTTTCAATTTGAATTCCTCAGCGATGCACCCTTCAAGTCGTCTCTTATTACTAATCATTGCATGTAGCTTCTTTAGTGTCCTTTCGATGTGATACGTCCATCTATACTAGATAGGACCACTTACCTTGGCTTTTTGTATGGTAGGTGAACAAGTAGATGTTGCATCGGATTGAAGAAACCCAGAGGAAATATTATTTCAAGTTTGCATACCAAAACCGGTATTTATTTCTTTAGCACAAAGATGTCTATAAAAGTAGCTTAGCTCCGCTAACGCTTTCCACACATCATTTTTACAAAATCACAAAACATAACAGAAAGGAGTCTTTCCAATATTATGTGGTAGTCATGACTCTTCAACCCGAAAAACTTGTCCGTCTTCAAATTCACAGACCTTCTAAAGGCCATGCCGTAACCATCTGAGAACTTTAAGTTTTTCAACCATTTTGTCAATTTTTCTTCCTTTTAGGTTTAAGACTGTAAGGAGCACATGGCTTCTTCTCGTTCTCTCCTAGCTCCAGAGTTGGTTGACTACAAATTAAGGCCAAGTCTTTTCTAGCCTTAGGGTTGTCTTTTGTTTTGTCAGTGATATTCAAGCAAGTGCTGATAATGCTTTCACCCATATTTCGTTCCTGGTGCATGATGTCACTGTTATGCATTAGAATCAAGGCTTTCACATAAGGGAGTTCCCATAGATCACATTTGTGAGTCCAATTATGCTTGGTTCCAAAACCTTCAAACTGATTTCCATGTTCATTTAGTTTCAAATCATTAAGTCCCATGAGAATCTCTAGACCACTAAGACGCTTGGGTGGTCCCCTCATCACAATCGTGTCATTTCTAAAAGTGTTCCTATCAAACCTGAACGGGTGATCCCGAGGCAAAAAAGATCTATGGCAATCGAAGTAACATATCTTTATGTAAGGAAAATGGACCCCGAGCCATTTGGCTCAAAAGGTTTTGGTGTTTGATGATCAACACAGCCTGTGGACTAATGTGTTTGCTAGTGTTTAGGTTTGTAGTTCACAGGATGCTAAGGTTATTTGGACTAAGGCAATGAGGAAAGCAACACCTCAAAATAAGACATTATGAAGATCACAAGTGAAGATCAACAAGTATTAAGAAAGTCTAAGAAACAAAGAATAGTGTTGCCGCTGGCGGACTATCCAGTGCCACACGCCGGACTGTCCGGTGCACCAGGGAAATGTAGCCCAACGACTAGTTCCTAGTGGCACTGGTGGGGAGAAGCCACCGACTATCCGGTGTGACATCCAGATTGTCCGATGTAAAAGCCTACAGTGCCAACGGTCACCTACGGTGTCAGATCCAACGGCTAGGGCACCGGACTGTCCGGTGACCCCACCGGACTGTTCGGTGTGCCGCAGAGAGCAGCAACTTTTCTCCAACGGCTAGAATTGTGTTGGGCCTATAAATACCACCCAACCGACCATTTCAAGTTGTGGAAGCCCAAGCAACATACCAAGGCATAGTATAGACATTTCCAAGTGCTCATACACCCAAGTGCTTAATAACTTTGTGATCAGTGTAGGTGCTTTGTGAAAGTCGCCTAGAGGGGGGGTGAATAGGGCGAAACTGAAATTTACAAAATTAATCACAACTGCAAGCCGGGTTAGCGTTAGAAATATAATAGAGTCCGCGAGAGGGGGTGCAAAACAAATCGCAAGCGAATATGGAAGTGAGACACAAGGATTTGTTTTACCGAGGTTCGGTTCTTGCAAACCTACTCCCCGTTGAGGAGGCCACAAAGGCCGGGTCTCTTTCAACCCTTTCCCTCTCTCAAACGGTCCCTTGGACCGAGTGAGCTTTTTCTTCTCAATCACTTGGAACACAAAGTTCCCACAAGGACCACCACAAGATTGGTGTCTCTTGCCTCAATTACAAGTGAGTTTGATCGCAATGAAAGATTGAAAGAAAGCACGATTGCAAAAAGGCCAAGCGACAAGAGCGACAAATAACACACAGATCACTTTCTCTCACAAGACACTAATCACTAATGATCTCTTTTCTCAATTGTGAAACTTGGAGAGATGGAGGCTTTGAATGTGTCTTGGAATGAATTGCTAGCTCTTGTATTGAATGTTGAAGGTTGGAATGCTTGGGTTACTTGAATGGAGGTGGTTGGGGTTGTATTTATAGCCACCAACCACTTCCTAGCCGTTGCTCCATTCTGCTGAGCGCGGACGGTCCGCCCGCCTGGTCCGGACGGTCCGCCCCTGTAGGTCAACGGCTGAAAACGCAACGGTCAGCAGTAACGGCTATATCAACGGCTATATTGCATTTAATGCGTTGTCAGATGTCAGACAGACCCAGTCGCGGACGGTCCGCGAGCCTGGCCCGGACGGTCCGCGAGCCCGCTATAATTCATTTCTCCAAACCCGCCACCTTCGGGTTTTGCGGTTTCTCACCTACCGGACGGTCCGCGCCTGTGGCCGGACGGTCCGCGCGAGGGCTCAGACGGTCCGCTCTTTTCCTCCGGACGGTCCATAGTGCAGACTTGGATTTTTGCTTTGGTTCTGTCCGAGTGTCATCCTCGTGTCGCGGACGGTCCGCCGCAAGGGCCCGGACAGTCCGCGCTTGGCCTATTTTTCCAAAGAGCTTCTCCTGTCCGGAATAATCTACGGTATTCCGGACAGTCGATTTAGTATAGTTGTAGATGAACCTTTGGCACCTGTAGAACATATATAATCTAGAGCAAACTAGTTAGTCCAATGATTTGTGTTGTGCAATTCAACCACCAAAATCAATTAGGAAATAGGTGTAAGCCTAATTCCCTTTCAATCTCCCCCTTTTTGGTGATTGATGCCAACACAAACCAAAGCAAGTATAGAAGTGCATAATTGAACTAGTTTGCATGAAGTAAGTGCAAAGGTTACTTGGAATTGAGCCAAAAAATACTTATAAGATATTCATGGATTGTTTCTTTCATTCTTAATATTTTGGACCACGCTTGCACCACATGTTTTGTTTTTGCAAACCCTTTTGTAAATCCTTTTCAAAGTTCTTTTGCAAATAGTCAAAGGTAAATGAGTAAGATTTTGCAAAGCATTTTCAAGATTTGAAATTTTCTCCCCCTGTTTCAAATGCTTTTCCTTTGACTAAACAAAACTCCCCCTAAATGAGATCCTCCTCTTAGTGTTCAAGAGGGTTTTGATATATCATTTTTGAAATACTACTTTCTCCTCCTTTTGAACACAATAGGAAATCAATTGATAATATTTTTGGAAAACACGAAGTTTTTGAAATTGGTGGTGGTGCGGTCCTTTTGCTTTGGACCCTTACTTTCTCCCCCTTTGGCATGAATCGCCAAAAACGGAATCATTAGAGCCCTTGAAGTACTTTCTTCCTCTTTGGTTATAAATAAATGAGTTAAGATTGTACCAAAGACGAAGTCCTTTTGCTTTCTCCCCCAAGGATGGAGAGTGACAAGGAGCGATGGCGAAGGATGAGTTACGGAGTGGAAGCCTTTGTCTTCGCCGAAGACTCCAATTCCCTTTCAATATTCCTATGACTTGGTTTGAAATTCACTTGAAAACATATTAGTCATAGCATATGAAGGAGATATGATCAAAGGTATGCAAATGAGCTATGTGTGCAAATTAACAAAAGAAGTTCCTAGAATCAAGAATATTTAGCTCATGCCTAAGTTTGTTAAAAGTTTGTTCATCAAGTGGCTTGGTAAAGATATCGGCTAATTGATCTTTAGTATTAATGTAAGAAATCTCGATATCTCCCTTTTGTTGGTGATCCCTAAGAAAATGATACCGAATGGCTATGTGTTTAGTGTGGCTATGCTCGACGGGATTATCCGCCATCTTTATTGCACTCTCATTATCACATAGCAAGGGGACTTTGGTTAATTTGTAACCGTAGTCCCGCAGGGTTTGCCTCATCCAAAGCAATTGTGCGCAACAATGGCCTGCAGCAATGTACTCGGCTTCGGCGGTGGAAAGAGCGACCGAATTTTGCTTCTTTGAAGCCCAAGACACCAAGGATCTTCCCAAGAACTGGCAAGTCCCCGATGTGCTCTTCCTATTGATTTTGCACCCCGCCCAATCGGCATCCGAATAACCAATCAAATCAAATGTGGATCCCCTAGGATACCAAAGCCCAAACTTAGGAGTATAAGCCAAATATCTCAAGATTCGTTTTACGGCCGTAAGGTGAGCTTCCTTAGGGTCGGCTTGGAATCTTGCACACATGCATACGGAAAGCATAATATCCGGTCGAGATGCACATAAATCGAGTAAAGAACCTATCATCGACCGGTATACCTTTTGATCCACGGACTTACCTCCCGTGTCGAGGTCGAGATGCCCATTGGTTCCCATGGGTGTCTTGATGGGCTTGGCGTCCTTCATCCCAAACTTGTTTAGAATGTCTTGAGTATACTTCGTTTGGCTAATGAAGGTGCCCTCTTGGAGTTGCTTCACTTGAAATCCCAAGAAGTACTTCAACTCCCCCATCATAGACATCTCGAACTTTTGTGTCATGATCCTACTAAATTCTTCACATGTAGACTTGTTAGTAGACCCAAATATAATATCATCAACATAAATTTGGCATACAAACAAGTCATTGTTAAGAGTTTTAGTGAATAGAGTAGGATCGGCCTTTCCGACTTTGAATTCATTAGTGATGAGAAAATCCCTAAGGCATTCATACCATGCTCTTGGGGCTTGCTTGAGCCCATAAAGCGCCTTAGAGAGTTTATAAACATGGTTAGGGTACTCACTATCTTCAAAGCCGGGAGGTTGCTCAACATAGACCTCTTCCTTGATCGGTCCATTGAGGAAGGCACTCTTCACGTCCATTTGATAAAGCTTGAAGCCATGGTAAGTAGCATAGGCTAATAATATACGAATTGACTCAAGCCTAGCTACGGGTGCATAGGTTTCACCGAAATCCAAACCTTCGACTTGTGAGTATCCCTTGGCCACAAGTCGGGCTTTGTTCCTTGTCACCACACCATGCTCATCTTGCTTGTTGCGGAAGACCCATTTGGTTCCTACAACATTTTGGTTAGGACGTGGAACTACTGTCTATTCTCTAATTCACCCGATCCGATAGTACCCGTTTTTGGAACGTCCAGTGCCAAAGTCACTGAATGGGTAAGTCACCAATCCAATCCCTTTGACAAATCGGGTGTCATATTAGATATCATATTCTATATATATAGAAATATCATAGAATATAATAGACATATAGAATTTTTGGTTGGGAAATTCGAATGAATCATTGAGTGAAAAAGGAGCAAAGAATGACAAAAGATGAGACTCTACTAGTCTTCACTCTTGTGGTTTCCTCGGTTTCTATTTTCTTATTCGGGATCTTGCTTTTCATGGTTCTCATCTCTGCAACTCGCGATTTTCGCGAGAGAACCAAATCCAAGTTGGTGAAGATCATGCCATACCTCATTCCTAGTGAAATTGTTGAGCTCCTCTTGCATTGCCACCACCCAATCCGAATCTTGAAGTGCTTCCTCTATCCTGTGTGGCTCAATAGAGGAAACAAAAGAGTAATGCTTACAAAAATGTGCAACACGAGATCTAGTAGTTACCCCCTTATGAATGTCGCCGAGGATGGTGTCGACGGGGTGATCTCGTTGGATTGCTTGGTGGACTCTTGGGTGTGGCGGCCTTTGTTCTTCATCTTCCTTGTCTTGATCATTTGCATCTCCCCCTTGATCTATGCCGTCATCTTGAGGTAGCTCATTTGCTTGATCTTCTACTTCATCAACTTGAGCTTCATCCTCATTTTGAGTTGGTGGAGATGCTTGCGTGGAGGAGGACGGTTGATCTTGTGCATTTGGAGGCTTTTCGGATTCCTTAGGACACACATCCCCAATGGACATGTTCCTTAGCGCGATTCATGGAGCCTCTTCAATACCTATCTCATCAAGATCAACTTGCTCTACTTGAGAGCCGTTAGTTTCATCAAACACAACGTCACATGAGACTTCAACTAGTCCAGTGGACTTGTTAAAGACCCTATATGCCCTTGTGTTTGAGTCATAACCAAGTAAAAAGCCTTCTACAGTCTTAGGAGCAAATTTAGATTTTCTACCTCTTTTAACAAGAATAAAGCATTTGCTACCAAAGACTCTAAAATATGAAATGTTGGGCTTTTTACCAGTTAGGAGTTCATAGGATGTCTTCTTGAGGATTGGGTGTAGATATAACCGGTTGATGGCGTAGCAGGCGGTGTTGACCGCCTCGGCCCAAAACCGATCAAAAGTCTTGTACTCATCAAGCATGGTCCTTGTCATGTCCAATAGAGTTCGATTCTTCCTCTCCACTACACCATTTTGTTGAGGTGTGTAGGGAGAAGAGAACTCATGCTTGATGCCCTCCTCCTCAAGGAAACCTTCGATTTGAGAGTTCTTGAACTCCGTTCCGTTGTCGCTTCTAATTTTCTTGATCCTTAAGCCGAACTCATTTTGAGCCCGTCTCAAGAATCCTTTTAAGGTCTCTTGGGTTTGAGATTTTTCCTATAAAAAGAATACCCAAGTGAAGCGAGAATAATCATCCACTATTACAAGACAATACTTACTCCCGCCGATACTTATGTAAGCAATCGGGCCAAAAAGATCCATGTGGAGTAGCTCAAGCGGCCTGTCGGTCGTTATAATGTTCTTGTGTGGATGATGGGCTCCAACTTGCTTTCCTGCCTGGCATGCGCTACAAATCCTGTCTTTCTCAAAATGAACATTTGTTAATCCTAAAACGTGTTCTCCCTTTAGAAGCTTGTGAAGATTCTTCATCCCAACATGGGCTAGTTGTGATACCCAATTTCCAAAAGGAAGAGAAATTGAAGATTATTCTTTTTTTTTCCTTGTTTTTCTCTTTCGGGTCCTGTGCAACAGGGGTTTGGAACTTTTAGGAAGCATTCACTAGTAAAACAGTAGAATTCTTGTTGGACTGGTGCCCTGGGATCGGGAACGGACGTGAGAGCGAGTTTGGGCCGTGGATCTCGATCCGGCGGTGGGGAGCCCATTAGTTCTCCCCCCTTAACCCTAGCCGCCCCCTCCCCTATTCCCCTTTGTGGCCGCCACCCCCCCCTCTCTCCCTCTCCTTCTCCCCCCAAGTGATTGCAGCACCCCCCCCCAACCCTAGCCGCCCCCCTCCTCTCCATGGTGCATCCTCCCCGCTTGGTACCCCGTCGTGTGGGTGCGAGTCTTCCATTGGAGTTTGGAGGGAGGAAGAAGGAAGAATGGAAGGAGGAAAGGAGGAACCCAAGGTGATTTTAAGATCATTCTTTTTAGTATTTGTGCTGCAATCCAATTGTTTACATGTTTACCTATGCGAATCGGTATAGGTGCTGTCCAGATTTTTTGTGGGAGGATGAACAGCAGTAGTTCTAGGGGTTTCTGGGAATTTTTCGTGGGAAATTAGTGGGGATCAGTGGGAGAATCATGTAGAGCTTTGTCATACCTTTCCAACGAGTACTTATGCGCTCGATTCGGAGTTATAATTTAGGAGATATCGTTGTTTGAATCCGGTTATGTTGCTGTCCAAAAAAACAGATTTTCAGGTGGATGAACAGCAGTAGTATTAGCAGTTTCTGGGGATTTTTCGTGGGAAATTAGTGATAATCAATATGAGAATCATGTAGATCTTTGTCATACCTTTCCAACGAGTACTTATGCGCTCGATTCGGAGTTATATTTTAGGAGATATCATTGTTTGAATCCGGTTATGTTGCTGTCCAAAAAAAACAGATTTTTCAGGTGGGTGAACAACAGTAGTATTAGCAGTTTTTGTGAATTTTTCGTGGGTAATTACTGTTAACCAGTATGATAATCATGTAGGGCTTTGTCTTATCTTTCTAATGAGTACTTATGCGCTTGATTTGGAATTATATTTTAAAAGATATCGCTGTTTGAATCCGGGTATGTCGCTGTCCAAAAGACAAAAAAACAGATTACAGGGTTCATCTTGTGGACTGTTTTGGGCTAATTAGATGTTAGAATTTAATTATAAATTGTATACAAAACTTGTGGGGAATTTTATGTAGATGCCTCTGGAGTTTTTGTTTGTTACCACTGTTGTCATAATTTTAAAGTTATGAAATTATTAAGCAGCGCCGCTGCAGTTTGGTGGGTGTGGGGAGAGATGTAACCCGCGACGGGGTTTGAGTTTGTGCGTAGGTGCGGCGTCGTTTATGAGCCTGATTATGTGAAATAGGTGCACTAAGTTGTATGTCAAAAACAGGTGGTGGACTTCCGGATCGTACTTAGGGATTTGCCCGAACTTCCGGTAAAGGCAAGTAAATATAGTGGTGGTTGCTACCGTTTGGTTTGCATCCTACTCCCTGTCATTGAGTATGCTTAAGTTTTTAATTATGTTAATCATTGAATTCTATGATGAAGTTTATTTGTTTGGAAGTATTAATTCTCAATTGTCTAATATTGTGGATGATCATAATTTGGTTATGATATATGTGGTTGATTCCCATCTTGGATGAAGTTGAAGTATCTTTTTGAATCACGTTATATGAAGTGTTGTAGGCATGACATGCACATCGCATCATCCATCTTGCATTTTGAAGTTATGTCGTGATCTTATGGTCCGACCGTACCGGTACATTTTTTAGCATCGTACGTTGCCCGAGGAGGGGTACGATGCAGCTTCATATCCTTGGAGGTATGAAGGCAGAAGTCATCCTTGCATTTGCAGACATTTGCATTCATGAGGAATATATGAAGTGTGACATTACTATGTTACTATTGTGGTTTTCTACCTGCGAGGTGTGGTAACTAGGTGTGTTGTACGTTGTATACGTGATGCACCTTGGTAATAAGAAGGTTGTGGAATCAGGTGGTGGTAAAACAATGTTCTTATGTGGTTGAATAGTTTGATATTATTTTACTTGCTGAGATGTGTCATCTCACTCTTGCATTACTCAATGCAGGTACTTGATACATGTTGGGAATGAGGGGAGTAGCAGCACGTCCACTTACACTCTCACAATAACGCTGCCCAGGCGCAGCCATGATTTAATTAGAAACTTATTGTCAAAGGAAGTTTGTTTTTTATATAGTCGTGCGCACTGGTTAATTCAGTTCAGGTCGTACGTTTATCTTTCCTTGCTAGCCGATTAATAATACTTAGTATGTTTTTGTCATGATATATGTTTATACCCTGTTGCCCCCTTATTTATGCAATCTTGCAAAGGGGATGCTGCCGAAATTTTATATATGGACGTCAGAAGTGTAGTTCAGTAGCATTCTGGGTTGTTTGTGGAACCCGGGGTGTTACAGTTGGTATCAAAGGATAGGCTTTAGATTCTACGCAATTTGAAGATAAATTTGACACACTTGCACATATAGGAAGGATATGGGTTCATATATCTTTCATATTAGTATTTTATTGTATAGATGACTAGAATTTCCTGACTCCAAACCCCTTTATGGTTTGATGAGGTATGTCGTTAACGACATAATGCTTGATATGAAATGTTACTACTATTTAATATTGGTTTCTTGATGTGGTTGTTATTGAAATTATTATGCAAGTGAAGCTACTAATGTACTTGTTTTATATACATATCGTCATAATGTTGTTTTTGGATGCAATGTTTACTAATCTCTGAGCTATTACTATCATACATTTCTGTATGCTTGACTGTGGATGTTTTTTTTTCCAAAAGGATTCTTGGGTTCTAGTACTTATAGGACCGATTGTTTATTGAGCTTGTGTATAAAGGATCTATTCCGACTTGGTGTAGTGTGAAAACACTATACAATGTAGTTTTATGGTGTTGTTGAGTTTGATTGACTGTTGGGTTACAACCCAACTTATCAATGTAATATTTCCATGGGTGCAGTGCTTTACACCTCACCTTTTTTTGGCTAGTGTGGCTACTTGCCAACTTGATCTTAGAGTACAATAGGTTTGTCTCCATAGAGCAAAGGCAATGTTGGACTGTCTATGAAATCTTGAGGCTGGTAGAACTCAAGTGAATTTGTAAGATGACGTGGATAGATAAGTTCAACCATGTTTACATGATAAGTTTTCTTATTGTGTGCAACCTTATCTTTAATTATAAATAGGGTGATTTCAAGTGGGTTTTATGTCTATATTATAGTTGAAGAGGCATGCATGTTTTCCTTCTATGGTTTGTTTCTATAGCCAAAAAGGTTATGCATAATTTTTATTTGTTGGAGGCTAGTCATGTGGACGATATGGACAACCCGTTTTATATTGTTTTTAATCGCCGATGATATATGGTAGTTTTTTTATATGATCAGTTCTCTATGCATGCTTGTTGAATTATTATTTGGACCGCTTTATCTTAAACAAAGTCAATGTTTAACTGGAAGTTGCTTATGTTTGTTAGTCCTCTATCTCTATAATGATGTGGTTGTTGCATCAGATGGAGATTTTTTTTATATGAATGATGGTTTGATAGATCATGTATGTCTACTACTTTGAAGTCATCCTATGACATCACTAGGTACAAATTGTTCAAGTGCAATAATAGGAGGTATTGTTGTATGTGAGGTTAATCAAAGTAGTTGGGTTAGGTGGATTATCTTATTGAAGTCCAATTACTCCTGTTGAGCATAGTATCGTGTTATTATTTTAGTGTTGAAAGTAATATTTATGAAGCTTTTGCATGAGTCTGTGTCAAGAAGTACATTAGTTTTTTCTTGTTGTTATCCCTCCATTGCTTTATGAGTATTGCAAATTTTATCTCTTTTGAGAGGGGGAAAAGATGTTTTATGACATGAGCACCATTTGCTTCACGTCAACAGAATGGTTTTGGAGATTTCTAGTAGTTGGATTCTAGTGTAATAACAACCATGTTTTATAGAGCTAGAGACGGGTATGTCAGGTGTTTCATACATTGTCGGTACATGGATGTTTGACCTTAGTGGCATTAACAAACGAGGTTGTTGAATTCATGGATTGTTGTGCTTAGTGTTCTAACCTATTTGGTAGAGTGTTATTTAAAGACTTTGTGGAGTTGCATCCCAGTTTGGTAGTGGAAAATCCTAGTGTTGATGGCACCTGCCAATGACTTGGGTTTCATTTTATATTGTTTTTTTATTATTGTTGATAATGTGTTGTTTGGTTTCGGGAGGCATTTTAAATTAGTTGGAGGCTGAGTCAGGCTTCACTTATCTAGAATGTTTTGTAGTATGTTTCTGCATCTTTCCATAGGATGCTTAATCACCATGTTTGGTCTAAACATTTGAGAGATATGTGTTTCTTAAAACGTCTTTGTTGGTGTCTCTAGCAGAGTGAGTCTTTAATTTTGTACGGAAGAGTAGACATTGAAGACGGTATAATTTGGTCTTTGTGGATTATGAAAGTTTTAGTAATTTCATGATCTTTTCAAAGAGTATGGGTTTCTAATTCTCATTGCATATAATTGGAGTTAGGTTGCTCTGAAGTTGTTGCACTGTTGTGTCTGAACTTTAGGCGTCGTTATAATCACCAATAAATCGACCGCGTTTTGATAGTTGAAGAGCACAAATTTGCGAATTCTCTTTAAGCAAAACTTGTAGGTATTTTCAGTACCCTTTTAATGGGTATTTACTTGTAACTGTCTGTTAAATAGATTTGGAGAGGTGGTTGCCCGGATATAAGTCGAATCTCTAATGTGCAGTATCTCAGGCTGAGTTTAGCTGTAGGTCATGCAGAGTTGAGGGCTATAAGGATAAATTTGGGTGCAACTTTATTGCAAAAGTCGTGGACAATTTTCAAAACTTTTCCAACGCGTGTTCGTTGTAGTTTAAGTTGAGTATAGCAGGAGTTATAAGTTTTTGAATTTTAGTTGTCCATTGTTTCAATCCTATCAGTTTTGCAACAAAAGAGTTGCATTGTTTTATCAGTTTGGAAACCAATTCCAAGACACTCATTATAATAAGAGTTCTAGGGAATGTTATAATCTTTTCAATGAGTTTATATTTGCAAAATTTTGTTAGCTGCAGGGAGTTATGATATAATGTATAGAATGTGCTTGGATGAATATGTGGGCAGACATAACATGCTTAAATTGATTCTTGTTTGCATGATGTGAGATTAGGCTTAAATGATTTAAAAAGTTATCATATTGCTTCTATACTTATATTTGTTCTAGGTGTCTCGTAATGAAGAACCTAAAGTTATTAGTCTTTCAATGACCACTTAATCTTAGAAGAGTAATGAACCTGATAAAATCTATTGCTTGTTGTTGGGATTGCATGACCAGTTTTAGTTATGCAGCTAGTTCAATGAAGTAAACCATCTTTTCTGTAGAGTTGTTATATGTAAAAGTTGTAGCCAACTTCTTTATCTTACTTGTGTAAAAATTTCATGACCATAGGTCTAGAAGTTTGGGAGTTATGATTTTCTCAAGTCCAGTCTTGAAATCTGTGCAGATTCTGTACATATTTTGAAGCTGACCTTGTTTGCCCAATTTAAACTTCGAATAACTTATTATAAATTATAAAGAAGTTGTAGTACTTTTCTTAATCTTTTCAACAAATTTTGGATTACTTTTTTTTGGAGATCTATAAGTTAAGTTACAGCTGTTTTAAGTGTGATCTCTGAATCTGTCCAAATTTGGACAGCAGAGCCTTTCTCGTGTCTTTTGACCTTGATATGCATTGAATTAACTTGATATGTTTATAAATGAATTATAGACAATTCTACTAGTTTTCTAAAAAGTCTAGGAGCACCTGAATTGGATGATTGAGACTCCAATTATGGATTTGTGAATTGAGTAGTTGAATTATGTCCAAGTCTGGACAGAATTTACGTTTAGCATTGTTTGACCTTTCTAAGTGTCAAATCATGTTGTGATGATAATACCAAGGGTATAGTGGACTTTATAAGCTTTCCATAAAGTCCTAGTTTACTAATTTTCGATGCATATTTTGTGAGTTAGGAGCAAAATAATTAACCGCTGTGTTGTTGTCTAGAATTATGCAAGCATTAAGTTGCTCTCTTGAAGTTGCTCTTGTTTAGCTAAGTTTTGTTTAGGCTATAGGAACACTATATGAATTGCATTAATAAATACATTCATTGAAGTACTTGCATATGTCAATATTGATTTGGTGTCTAGAAAGCTTTGTCCGAGGTATATAGGACCGTCTACTATCTTAGCCGAGGTGGCAGCTGGGCTTATCACTTGCAATTGTCGGAATCTATGATCAGAGTACACCATGTATTCCATGTATTTATGTTGAGGAAGTATTTGTGGAATCTAGACCATCTAATCGAGCTAGAGCCGATTCCCGTGTAGCAAGACCAGACTCTTGAGTGTCGTCTGCTGCGTATCTTAGAATCCTAGGAACTTGAGGAGCTGATGCGGCAGAAGTACCCGAACTTTTCGTTATGTGTGAGTTTTGTTGATTCATTAATCTTTCTTTCGTCATTCCGATAGAAGCGTCGGAATTCGAGGTCGAATTCTTTTTAAGGAGGGTAGAGTGTGATACCCAATTTCCAAAAGGAAGAGAAATTGAAGATTATTCTTTTTTTTCCTTGTTTTTCTCTTTCGGGTCCTGTGCAACAGGGGTTTGGAACTTTTAGGAAGCATTCACTAGTAAAACAGTAGAATTCTTGTTGGACTGGTGCCCTGGGATCGGGAACGGACGTGAGAGCGAGTTTGGGCCGTGGATCTCGATCCGGCGGTGGGGAGCCCATTAGTTCTCCCCCCTTAACCCTAGCCGCCCCCTCCCCTATTCCCCTTTGTGGCCGCCACCCCCCCCTCTCTCCCTCTCCTTCTCCCCCCAAGTGATTGCAGCACCCCCCCCCCCAACCCTAGCCGCCCCCCCTCCTCTCCATGGTGCATCCTCCCCGCTTGGTACCCCGTCGTGTGGGTGCGAGTCTTCCATTGGAGTTTGGAGGGAGGAAGAAGGAAGAATGGAAGGAGGAAAGGAGGAACCCAAGGTGATTTTAAGATCATTCTTTTTAGTATTTGTGCTGCAATCCAATTGTTTACATGTTTACCTATGCGAATCGGTATAGGTGCTGTCCAGATTTTTTGTGGGAGGATGAACAGCAGTAGTTCTAGGGGTTTCTGGGAATTTTTCGTGGGAAATTAGTGGGGATCAGTGGGAGAATCATGTAGAGCTTTGTCATACCTTTCCAACGAGTACTTATGCGCTCGATTCGGAGTTATAATTTAGGAGATATCGTTGTTTGAATCCGGTTATGTTGCTGTCAAAAAAAACAGATTTTCAGGTGGATGAACAGCAGTAGTATTAGCAGTTTCTGGGGATTTTTCGTGGGAAATTAGTGATAATCAATATGAGAATCATGTAGATCTTTGTCATACCTTTCCAACGAGTACTTATGCGCTCGATTCGGAGTTATATTTTAGGAGATATCATTGTTTGAATCCGGTTATGTTGCTGTCCAAAAAAAACAGATTTTTCAGGTGGGTGAACAACAGTAGTATTAGCAGTTTCTGTGAATTTTTCGTGGGTAATTACTGTTAACCAGTATGATAATCATGTAGGGCTTTGTCTTATCTTTCTAATGAGTACTTATGCACTTGATTTGGAATTATATTTTAAAAGATATCGCTGTTTGAATCCGGGTATGTCGCTGTCCAAAAGACAAAAAAACAGATTACAGGGTTCATCTTGTGGACTGTTTTGGGCTAATTAGATGTTAGAATTTAATTATAAATTGTATACAAAACTTGTGGGGAATTTTATGTAGATGCCTCTGGAGTTTTTGTTTGTTACCACTGTTGTCATAATTTTAAAGTTATGAAATTATTAAGCAGCGCCGCTGCAGTTTGGTGGGTGTGGGGAGAGATGTAACCCGCGGCGGGGTTTGAGTTTGTGCGTAGGTGCGGCGTCGTTTATGAGCCTGATTATGTGAAATAGGTGCACTAAGTTGTATGTCAAAAACAGGTGGTGGACTTCCGGATCGTACTTAGGGATTTGCCCGAACTTCCGGTAAAGGCAAGTAAATATAGTGGTGGTTGCTACCGTTTGGTTTGCATCCTACTCCCTGTCATTGAGTATGCTTAAGTTTTTAATTATGTTAATCATTGAATTCTATGATGAAGTTTATTTGTTTGGAAGTATTAATTCTCAATTGTCTAATATTGTGGATGATCATAATTTGGTTATGATATATGTGGTTGATTCCCATCTTGGATGAAGTTGAAGTATCTTTTTGAATCACGTTATATGAAGTGTTGTAGGCATGACATGCACATCGCATCATCCATCTTGCATTTTGAAGTTATGTCGTGATCTTATGGTCCGACCGTACCGGTACATTTTTTAGCATCGTACGTTGCCCGAGGAGGGGTACGATGCAGCTTCATATCCTTGGAGGTATGAAGGCAGAAGTCATCCTTGCATTTGCAGACATTTGCATTCATGAGGAATATATGAAGTGTGACATTACTATGTTACTATTGTGGTTTTCTACCTGCGAGGTGTGGTAACTAGGTGTGTTGTACGTTGTATACGTGATGCACCTTGGTAATAAGAAGGTTGTGGAATCAGGTGGTGGTAAAACAATGTTCTTATGTGGTTGAATAGTTTGATATTATTTTACTTGCTGAGATGTGTCATCTCACTCTTGCATTACTCAATGCAAGTACTTGATACATGTTGGGAATGAGGGGAGTAGCAGCACGTCCACTTACACTCTCACAATAACGCTGCCCAGGCGCAGCCATGATTTAATTAGAAACTTATTGTCAAAGGAAGTTTGTTTTTTATATAGTCGTGCGCACTGGTTAATTCAGTTCAGGTCGTACGTTTATCTTTCCTTGCTAGCCGATTAATAATACTTAGTATGTTTTTGTCATGATATATGTTTATACCCTGTTGCCCCCTTATTTATGCAATCTTGCAAAGGGGATGCTGCCGAAATTTTATATATGGACGTCAGAAGTGTAGTTCAGTAGCATTCTGGGTTGTTTGTGGAACCCGGGGTGTTACACTAGTCGGCGGTGCCAGAGCCAACCCATGTTAGTCTTAGCAATTAAGCATGTGTCGAGTTCAGCTCTTTCAAAATCTACTAAGTATAGCTGACCCTCTAACACACCCTTAAATGCTATTGAATCATCACTTCTTCTAAAGACAGTGACACCTACATCAGTGAAAAGACAGTTGTAGCCCATTTTGCATAATTGAGATACAGAAAGCAAATTGTAATCTAAAGAGTCTACAAGAAAAACATTGGAAATAGAATGGTCAGGTGATATAGCAATTTTACCCAATCCTTTGACCAAACCTTGATTTCCATCCCCGAATGTGATTGCTCGTTGGGGATCTTGGTTTTTCTCATAGGAGGAGAACATTTTCTTCTCCCCAGTCATGTGGTTTGTGCATCCGCTGTCGAGTATCCAACTTGAGCCCCCGGATGCATAAACCTACAAAACAAGTTTAGTTCTTGACTTTAGGTACCCAAATGGTTTTGGGTCCTTTGGCATTAGACACAAGAACTTTGGGTACCCAAACACAAGTCTTTGACCCCTTGTGCTTGCCCCCAACATATTTGGCAACTACCTTGCCGGATTTGTTAGTTAAAACATAAGATGCATCAAAAGTTTTAAATGAAAGACTATGTTCATTTGATGCACTAGGAGTTCTTCTCTTAGGCAACTTAGCACGGGTTGGTTGCCTAGAGCTAGATGTCTCACCCTTATACATAAAAGCGTGGTTAGGGCCAGAGTGAGACTTCCTAGAATGAATTCTCCTAATTTTGTCCTCGGGATAACCGGCAGGGTACAAAATGTAACCCTCGTTATCCTGAGGCATGGGAGCCTTGCCCTTTACAAAATTAGACAATCTTATAGGAGGGGCACTAAGTTTGACATTGTCTCCCCTTTGGAAGCCAATGCCGTCCTTAATGCCAGGGCGTCTCCCATTATAGAGCATACTACGAGCAAATTTAAATTTTTCATTCTCTAAGTTATGCTCGGCAATTTTAGCATCTAATTTTGCTATATGATCATTTTGTTGTTTAATTAAAGCCATGTGATCATGAATAGCATCAATGTTAACATCTCTACATCTAGTACAAATAGAAACATGCTCAACATTAGATGTAGAGGATTTGCATGAATTAAGTTCAACGATCTTAGCACGCAATATATCATTATTATCTCTAAGATCGGAAATTGTAACATTGCAAACATCTAGTTCTTTAGCCTTAGCAATTAAATTTTCATTTTCTACTCTAAGGCTAGCGAGAGAAATGTTTAATTCTTCAATCCTAGCAAGCAAATCATCATTATTATCTCTAGGATTAGAAACCGAAACATTACAAACATGTGAATCAACCTTAGCATTTAAACTAGCATTTTCATGTCTAAGGTTGTCAATCATCTCATGGCAAGTGCTTAGCTCACTAGATAGTTTTTGACATTTTTCTACTTCTAGAGCGTAAGCATTTTTAACCTTAACATGCTTTTTAGTTTCCTTGATTAGGAAGTCCTCTTGGGAGTCCAAGAGGTCATCCTTTTCATGGATGGCACTAATTAGCTCATTTAGTTTTTCCTTTTGTTCCATGTTAAGGTTGGCAAAAAGAACGCGCAAGTTATCCTCCTCATTGCTAGCATCATCCTCATCACTAGAGGTTTCATATTTAGTGGAGGATCTTGATTTTACCTTCTTCCTCTTGCCGTCCTTTGCCATGAGGCACTTGTGGCCGACGTTGGGGAAGAGGAGTCCTTTGGTGACGGCGATGTTGGCGGCGTCCTCGTCGGAGGAGGAGTTGGTGGAGCTCTCGTCGGAGTCCCACTCGCGGCATACATGGGCATCGCCGCCCCTCTTTTTGTGATACCTCTTCTTTTCTTTCCTCTTTCCTTTGTCGTTATCCCTGTCACTGTCACTTGATAATGGACATTTAGCGATAAAGTGACCGGGCTTACCACACTTGTAGCAAACCTTCTTGGAACGGGATTTGTAATCCTTCCCCTTCCGTTGCTTGAGGATTTGGCGAAAGCTTTTGATGATTAAAGCCATCTCCTCATTGTCGAGCTTGGAGGCGTCAATTGGTTGTCTACTTGGTGTAGACTCCTCCTTCTTCTCCTCCGTCGCCTTGAATGCCACCGGTTGTGCTTCGGACGTGGAGGGTTCATCAAGCTCGTTGATCTTCTTGGAGCCTTTGATCATGCATTCAAAGCTCACAAAATTCCCGATAACTTCCTCGGGGGTCATTTGAGTATATCTAGGATTACCACGAATTAATTAGACTTGAGTAGGGTTAAGGAAAATGAGAGATCTTAGAATAACCTTAACTACCTCGTGGTCGTCCCACTTCTTGCTCCCGAGGTTGCGCACTTGGTTCACCAAGGTTTTGAGCCGGTTGTACATATCTTGTGGCTCCTCCCCTTGGCGAAGACGGAAGCGACCGAGCTCCCCCTCGATCGTTTCCCGCTTGGTGATTTTGGTGAGTTCATCACCCTCGTGCGCGGTCTTGAGTAGGTCCCAAATCTCCTTTGCATTCTTCAACCCTTGCACCTTGTTGTATTCCTCCTTGCTTAGAGAGGCTAGGAGTATGGTTGTAGCTTGAGAGTTGAAGTGCTCGATTTGGGCCACTTCGTCCGTATCATAGTCTTCATCCCCTACGGATGGTACCTGTGCTCCAAACTCAACAACATTCCATATACTTTTGTGGAGTGAGGTTAGATGAAATTTCATTAAATCACTCCACCTAGCATAATCTTCGCCATCAAAGGTTGGCGGTTTGCCTAATGGAACGGAAAGTAATGGAGTAGGTCTAGATGTACGAGAATAGTGTAAGGGGATCTTACTAAACTTCTTGCGCTCTTGGCGCTTAGAAGTTACGGACGGTGCATCGGAGTCGGAGGTCGATGTTGATGAAGTGTCGGTCTCGTAGTAGACCACTTTCCTCATCCTCTTGTGCTTGTCGCCTTTCCGATGCGACTTGTGGGAAGAAGACTTTTCCTTCTTCTCTTTGTGGTGTGAAGAAGAAGATCTTTTCTCCTTCCGTTTGGAGGAGTCCTTCTTCTTCTCCTTCCTCTTGGTGCGGGACTCTTCCGATGAAGTGTTCCCTTGGCTCGTAGTGGGCTTGTCGTCGGTCTCCATCTCCCTCTTGGTGTGATCTCCCGACATCACTTCGAGCGGTTAGGCTCTAATGAAGCACCGGGCTCCGATACCAATTGAAAGTCGCCTAGAGGGGGGGTGAATAGGGCGAAACTGAAATTTACAAAATTAATCACAACTGCAAGCCGGGTTAGCGTTAGAAATATAATAGAGTCCGCGAGAGGGGGTGCAAAACAAATCGCAAGCGAATATGGAAGTGAGACACAAGGATTTGTTTTACCGAGGTTCGGTTCTTGCAAACCTACTCCCCGTTGAGGAGGCCACAAAGGCCGGGTCTCTTTCAACCCTTTCCCTCTCTCAAACGATCCCTTGGACCGAGTGAGCTTTTTCTTCTCAATCACTTGGAACACAAAGTTCCCACAAGGACCACCACAAGATTGGTGTCTCTTGCCTCAATTACAAGTGAGTTTGATCGCAATGAAAGATTGAAAGAAAGCACGATTGCAAAAAGGCCAAGCGACAAGAGCGACAAATAACACACAGATCACTTTCTCTCACAAGACACTAATCACTAATGATCTCTTTTCTCAATTGTGAAACTTGGAGAGATGGAGGCTTTGAATGTGTCTTGGAATGAATTGCTAGCTCTTGTATTGAATGTTGAAGGTTGGAATGCTTGGGTTACTTGAATGGAGGTGGTTGGGGTTGTATTTATAGCCACCAACCACTTCCTAGCCGTTGCTCCATTCTGCTGAGCGCGGACGGTCCGCCCGCCTGGTCCGGACGGTCCGCCCCTGTAGATCAACGGCTGAAAACGCAACGGTCAGCAGTAACGGCTATATCAACGGCTATATTGCATTTAATGCGTTGTCAGATGTCAGACAGACCCAGTCGCGGACGGTCCGCGAGCCTGGCCCGGACGGTCCGCGAGCCTGGCCCGGACGGTCCGCGAGCCCGCTATAATTCATTTCTCCAAACCCGCCACCTTCGGGTTTTGCGGTTTCTCACCTACCGGACGGTCCGCGCCTCTGGCCGGACGGTCCGCGCGAGGGCTCAGACGGTCCGCTCTTTTCCTCCGGACGGTCCATAGTGCAGACTTGGATTTTTGCTTTGGTTCTGTCCGAGTGTCATCCTCGTGTCACGGACGGTCCGCCGCAAGGGCCCGGACGGTCCGCGCTTGGCCTGTTTTTCCAAAGAGCTTCTCCTGTCCGGAATAATCTACGGTATTCCGGACAGTCGATTTAGTATAGTTGTAGATGAACCTTTGGCACCTGTAGAACATATATAATCTAGAGCAAACTAGTTAGTCCAATGATTTGTGTTGTGCAATTCAACCACCAAAATCAATTAGGAAATAGGTGTAAGCCTAATTCCCTTTCACTTTGCGAAGTGCTTAGTTTAGTTAGACCGCTTTAGAGCTTGCTCTAGGTGAATCCTAGTTAATTGAGTGAGTTTAGAAAAACCACACAACCCCTCGGCTCTTGCGCGAGCCATTGTAATTGTACTGAGTGGGGTGAGAGTCTTGTGAGATCGTGACAACCGTGTTTGTGTCACGGTTGCCACCGTGTACAGGAGGGAACGAGGCCCACAGTGTTTTGGCCGAAAGCTCGTCAGTGGAGACGTCAGGGAGCGTCCGAGAGGAGACGGAAGCGGAGCACCACTTGTGCGTGGAGAAGGCCCGCGACTCTCTATGGAGTTACTAGACTGAGGTGCTTGGCCCTCGCGTGGGCTTCCCTTTGCGTAGGGGCACCAACGAGGATTTGTCGGGACCTTGCGTGGTTCCGGATACCTCGGTAAAAATACTGGCATCATTCACGAGATTTTGCATCTCTACCTTGCTCTTTAGCTTCCGCATTTATATTAAGTATTGAATTTTCAATCTTGTCTATATACTTATATTGTTTAGGATTGAAACTTAGACATTGCGGTAGAGATAGCAACACTTAGACAAAACCTAGTTTGCACATTCTAGTTTGAATAACTGTATAGGTTTTGCTCTAGAGATTTATTTGTGGCCTAGTTTAGAGAAAGTTTTAGAAGTCCTAATTCACCCCGTCTTAGGCGTCACCTATTTCCTTCAATTGGTATCAGAGCCTAGTTTGGCTCATTTGAAACGCTTTAGCTTCACAGCTAAAAAGAGCCAACACTTTTTAGAGAAAGGGATGGATACCCATAGGCCACCACACTTCGACGACACTAACTTCCCATATTATAGTGCTAGATTGGTTTGTTACCTAGAGGTCGTTAATCTAGGTGTTTGGAGAGTCACTCGTGAGGGGATGAAACCACCCAAGAATCCTGAGAAACCCACCACGAGTGATGAAAAAGAAATTCATTTGAATGCTAGAGCCAAAAATTGCTTGTATGAATCTCTTAGCATGGATATTTTAATCAAGTTTTTATATTGAAAACTCCTAATGAGATTTGGCTAAAATTGCATGAACTCCATGACGACACATCCAATGCCCGTGAGAAAAAACAATGTCTAGTCTTAAATGAGTATAATTCTTTTGCTATGAAGGATAATGAGCTTGTTAGAGACATGTATTCTCATTTGAATCTAATTATCAATGAGCTCAATTCTATTGGTATTAATAAGCTAGGAGATGTGGACATTGTGAGGAAGATTATCTCCCTACTACCACAACAAAGATACGGGAGCATCATCACTATTCTTCACAACATGGAGGACTTAAGTACAATGACCCCGACAATTGTGATTGGGAAAATCGCAGCTTTAGAGATGTCACGAAAAATGTGTCGGGGAGAGGAGCCCACTTCTTCAAGACCATATGCTTTTGCATGTGATGAAAGAAAAGGAAATAAGAAGGCTCCCACTCCAAGTTCCTCAGGTGAAGAAGAGGAAGAAGAAGAAAGTGATGATGATGAAGATAATCAACCATCAACATCATCCTCCGAGGACGAAGAAACAATATGACTGTCACACCCGGATTTAAGGGACAAAGCCGGGTGCATCTCATACATGCGCCAAGAAGACAACACATATAATAACAGAGTATATAGAGATAAATGTCAATAACATCAGAGTACTTATTACATAGCGGAAGTCTTATTACAAAATAAAAGAATAAATATAAAACGAACTAAGGATCGTCGGCGCCAATGTCAACTGAGAAACGCCACCTAGATCAGATCAAACTCCTCGCCTTGTGGCTCCTCCTGAACCACCTGTTCTTCTCCTGTGGGGGGTGAGACAGCAAGAGTGAGCTCACATACGTTCATAGCTCAACAAGTCGTGGGGAATAATGTGGCATGAACTCACCAAAGGTGGGAGTTCATGAAGTGTAAGGCTGATCAATGAAATAAAGGCTGAGGCTGAGCATTGCTTTTATAAGTTGGTCAAAATTTTATTAGCAATTACTAAGTGTAAGTAAATACCAAACCTTAATAATAATAAAGAAAAGTAATAGTAAAATAATCCCAAATGTGATGCAAATGTCAAATTAAATTTAAGTTCCATAAATTAATCATGTGAGGGTCCGAGCTGCTCATGACCGTGAGCACGGCTAGTATACCAGTTTTACACTCTGCAGAGGTTGCACATCTTTACCCACAAGTCATGTTACCCATCTGCCAAGAGATGGCCAATCCCATACACCTCTACCGAGGAGGCGAGGCAGGGTAAGACTACGAGGCCTTTACAAAGTTCCACTAGCTTCAGAAATCCCGCTACAGTTTATAGGAAGCTCCAATGCAGGGTTCTTGCCTGACCGCCATCGCAGCAAAATCAACCAAGGACCTCCCTACACTGACAACTCCCCTACTACCCTTGCCCCTTTCGGGTAAGGAAGACCTCCACTAGCTTTCCTAGTTAATCAGCCAAGGGCATCCCATTATACCCTTGTGGTAGCACTGTTTTCCCGGGTGGTCGCTCCATGTTCCCATTAACATAATGATCTTAACATGAACAATAATAATAAACAGATAATAAAATTGTAATTATGAATAAAGTATCTCCATACCCAAATCCACATAAAGCAATAGCAGGTACTACCCAAAAATGTTTCAGTGGTGAACAAGGTATAAAGATAGCCAAAACTGGGGTAACCTATTGGGTCCCATCAAAATTAACCTATGCAGATCATTATAATTAATAAGAACATGGCTGGGAAAAAGTAAGTGATCAAGGGCACAACTTGCCTTCAATGAGCTCCTGCTCAGCTACCTCTACTGGTTGAACCTCAGATTCCACAGTGGCTTGCTCGTCTACTCGCATCAACACAATACATACATAGTATGGCATAAATTAACATCACATCAAACATATAAATAAAATATACAGTAAAAATCTACACATTAAAATGAGATCATAGGAACTGGAATCATTAAATTTGGAGTTATAGATTTCAAGTTATGAATTTTCTAAGATTTAATGTGATTAAAATAGGATTAAGTGAGAGATTAAATTTCTTATTGTTTTCATGTCAAAACAGAGACACTAAATGATAGAGAATATTATTACAAAATTTTAGAAATTGGAATGGTTCAATTTGGAGCTAAAATGAATTTTCTATGCAATAAACAAGTTTTAGGGATTCTTTTTATATTAAAAATCAATTTCTGTATTTATTTACCTATTTTATATGTTCTCTGGACTGGGCCACATTTCCTGGAAAGCTCAGGGGCCCTGGCGTAAGTTTACCGAGACTCAGGGAATAGGGTCCATGGACTGCGGGTTCTATTCTCTAAAACTGTAAGGGTTCTTTAATAAAAATGTGTCGCGAAGGGGTATCCTTAGATGTGGGCCGTTGGATCCGAATTCAGCGCGCAAGATTAAATTTGTACTAAAGCGAACCGGTATTCAATCACGCTGGTTGGATCTGGGATCAACGGTTCCAATTTAATGAGTCCAAGTACGAGTAGCCACCATCCGATCCCGATCGGACGGTCGACGCGTAATCTGAACGAACCGGTAAGCGCGATCTAATCAGAGCCATTCCTTAGAAATCTGACGGTCGCGCGCCTTTCTTCCCCAATCGCCCAGCTAACCCGACCGCGCCATCCCGGCCCTACGGCGGCGCGCCCGCCAGAGTTGCAATTCCGGCAACCGCGAGCCTCGGTTCTACAATGGATATGCCTTACTCGATGCGGACAACACGACGAACAAGATGAGGGAGGGTTCTCACCTTGATCTATGGCGGTAGCGGTCCAGCCACGCGAAGGCGACGATCCGCGGCGGAAATCGAACTACGGCGAGCGATTCCGCCCGCACCGATCGTCCGTAGCCACCGCGCCTTTCCTCGCCACGTCCGCCACGGCGCCCGCGACCACCCAGAGCTTCCACGAGACAGATGGGGACGAGGAACGCCAATTCCGAGCGGTGACTAGATCTTGTGCCGCGCTATAGTTGAGACAGTCGACGGCGGGGTGTTGTGGGGGCGAGAAGCTTAAGGGAGGTGCGCGAGATGGCCCCTAGAACCCGGTACTTAACCACGCGCGGTCAATCGCAACGGAACGCGAGCTTTGCGCCGGCGACGTGCCCGCCATGCTCGGCCTCCTGTTGAGGACGGTACTGCGCTCCAGGGCCCACCCGCCAGTGAGGGATAGGTGGTGTACGCGGCGCGGCATGGACTGACGTACGGGGCCCGCACGGTCAGCTGCTGAGTGGCTAGCGCGCGGAGCTAGAGGCTGGCCTTCGGGCCCCACATGTCGGCGTGAGCGGGTACGCAGAGATTGGGCTGGCGCGCGGAAAGGAGTAGTGGACCGAAATCGAGATCAGGGCCCAGCTGGGTCGATTTTTGTTTTATTCTTTTCCTTTCTATTTCTTTTCTTCTCTATTTCTAAGTTTAATTTGAATCCGAATTTTAAATTCAAAGTTGTTCCAAATTTATTTTCAATCATATTGTGAAATTAAGAATACCAACTTTGGAAACATAACTATATTATTTATATCATTCCTCCTCTTCTCATTTTCAAAAACCCTAATTTCAAATTTAGGGTTTAATTCAACTTCTAGTATTTATTTTCTTATTATGCTTATTATTATTATTATTTAATGCACAAACATATAAACTCCAACATGATGCATATATTTTTTTCATCGTTTGTTTTAATTCAACTCTAAATTTTATGTATGCTCTTTTTATGACGCAAATGAGGCACATCAAATAAGGAAATCACTATATATTTCTTGTACACAATTTTGAGTATTACAAATTCTACCCCCCTTAAAAATAATCTCGTCCTCGAGATTTAAGAAGAACGAGGGAAAAGATGGGGAAAATCTATGCGAAGCTCTTCTTCTCTCTCCCACGTTGCTTCATCTTCACCGTGGTGACTCCATTGCACTTTGCACATCTTTATCACCTTATTCCTCATAACTCGAGTCAATGTATCAAGAATCCTGATGGGGTACTCAGCATAAGTCAGATCATCTTGAACACTAAGGTCCTCCATTGGTAGCTGCTCTTTAGGTACCGTGAGACATTTCTTCAGCTGAGATACATGAAAGACATCATGAACATCCGCAAGATGATCCGGTAACTCCAATTGATATGCCACCTCTCCCACTCGCTTTAATATTAAAAAGGGTCCAATAAAGCGAGGGGACAACTTTCCTTTGACTTTGAATCTTCTCATACCCCTGAGTGGTGACACCTTCAAATAGACATAATCACCCTCCTTAAACTCAAGCAGTCTCCTCCGGGTATCAGCATAGCTCTTCTGCCTGGATTGTGCAGTTCTCAAATTCTCCCTTATTTGCTGAACTTGTTCCTCTGCTTCTTGTATAATCTCAGGCCCAAACAACTTCCTTTCACCAGTTTGATCCCAATACAGTGGAGTCCTGCACTTTCTGCTATACAAAGCCTCAAACGGTGACATCTTCAAACTGGCCTGATAGCTATTATTATAAGAGAACTCAGCGTACGGCAAACTCTTATCCCAACTTCCACCATGTTTAAGGGCACAAGCTCTTAACATATCTTCCAGCACTTGGTTTGTCCTCTCAATCTGCCCATCAGTCTGTGGGTGGTAAGCCGAACTAAAATCTAATCTTGTATCCAAGGACTCGTGCAACTTCTTCCAATATCGAGAGGTGAATTGTGATCCCCTGTCTGACACAATCTTCTTTGGCACACCATGTAGGCATACAATCCGTGCCATGTACAACTCTGCCAACTTGGCTCCTGAATACGTGGTCTTCACTGGAATATAGTGGGCTACTTTAGTTAGCCTGTCCACAATCACCCATATAGAATCATATCCAGCAGACGTGCGGGGTAATCCAACAATGAAGTCCATGCCAATCTCTTCCCATTTCCACTCAGGTATCTTCAGTGGATGCAGTAGTCCGGCTGGCCTCTGGTGTTCAGCCTTAACTCTTTGGCATACATCGCACATAGCTACATGTGCAGCCACATCCCTCTTCAGTCCATACCACCAATACTTTTGCTTCAAATCCTGATACATATTAGTACTCCCAGGATGAATAGAATAAACTGAATCATGTGCCTCCTTCAAGATGGTTTCCCGAAGACTATCAGTATCGGGAACGCAGATCCGATTCTTGAACCATATAATGCCTTGCTCATCCTCCGTGAACTCTGGGCCTCTACCCTCCGTTATCAGATCCTTGATCTCCTGAATCTTAGCATCACCAACTTGACCTTTACGAATTTCTTGCTCCAAGGTAGGTTCCAATTCAATGGTAATTCCTTCCGTATGTGTAACAATTCCCAGGTTGAGTCTCTCAAAATCTTTTGCTAATTCATCAGGTAGCTGGACAACGAAAGCGGAGTGAACATGTTCCTTCCGACTCAAGGCATCTGCAACCAAATTTGCCTTGCCTGGGTGGTAATGAATCTCCAAGTCATAATCTTTAATAAGCTCCAACCAACGGCGTTGCCTAAGGTTGAGATCCTTCTGAGTGAATATATACTTCAAACTCTTATGATCCGTGTATACTTGGCACTTAGTTCCCATAATGTAGTGTCTCCAAATCTTAAGTGCATGCACAACGACTGCTAGCTCTAAATCATGAGTGGGGTAGTTCAATTCATGTTTCCGCAGCCGACGAGACGTGTAGGCAATCACATGTCCTTCTTGCATAAGCACACATCCAAAGTCTTAGCCACATGCATCACAATAAATGTCAAATCCCTTTTGTAGATCTGGCATAACCAACACTGGGGCGACATCAATCTCTTCTTTAATTGATCAAAGCTTTCTTGGCACTTCTCGTCCCACTTGAATTCTCTTCCTTTCTCCAAAAGCGAGGTCATAGGCTTGGCGATCTTAGAGAACCCTTCAATAAACCTCCGATAATATCCTGCGAGTCCCAAGAAACTCCGAATCTCAGTAACTGTAGTAGGCACTCTCCACTCTATAATCTCCTTGACCTTAGCAGGATCCACTGATATCCCACCATTAGAAATGATATGTCCAAGGAATGGCACCTCGCCAATCCAAAACTCGCACTTGCTAAACTTGGCGTAGAGTTGATTATCTCGTAGCTTCTGTAGCATCAATCTCAGATGTTCCTCATGATCACTTTCACTCTTAGAATAGATGAGAATATCGTCGATGAACACCACGACAAATCTGTCCAAATACTCCATAAACACCTTATTCATCAAATTCATGAAATAAGCTGGTGCATTGGTTAATCCAAATGACATAACAGTGAACTCATATAATCCATATCGGGTTGAGAAGGTTGTCTTGGGAATATCCGATGGCCTAATCTTCATTTGGTGATAACCCGATCGGAGATCAATCTTCGAGAATACCCTTGCACCTCTCATCTGATCAAATAAATCTTCAATGCGGGGTAATGGATACTTGTTCTTCACCGTGACATCGTTAAGGAACCTATAATCCACGCACATCCCTTGCGATCCATCTTTCTTCTTTACAAACAAAACCGGTGCTCTCCAAGGTGAAGACTCGGACGAATGTACCTAGCCTCTTGCAACTCCGTTAAGTGCTTCTTGAGTTCTTTTAACTCTTCTACAAACATCCTATATGTCCATTTAGTAATAGGAGCAGTTCCAGGTAAGAGATCTATGACAAACTCAACTTCCGTATCTGGTGGCATCCCTGGTAACTCCTCTGGAAAGACATCCGGAAAATCCTTAACCACATGGATGTTGTCACCAACAAACTTCTCATCGACTAAGAATGCCGCTAGTTTGGTGGCGGTAGTTACTACAATTCCAACTTCAAATCTTTCTCCTTTGGAACTGGTGAGTTCTATGGTTCCTTTAGCATAGTGTATAAACTACCTTTACCTTTCTTATCCATGACATACCAAGGATCACATCTATAGTGCTCTCTTCTAACACTATAGGAGTAGCTCATCTGGGTTAGAAACACAGGATACGAAAGAAAGAATTGTAGACAAGGCGAGTAATTACGAGGAATGTTACTGCGGGGGATTTATTAGCTAAGTAGATTAGTGTGTTATCCACTAAAGCTAATACATTACCTTATAGTGGTACATGCTAAGATGCCCAACTATACTATTTCAATCAATCAAAGAAGCAAGTCAGACATTGATCATCAGAACAATCAACCAACATTTTTAAATAGAGAAAATAGTTATAATTTTGTCTTAGGTTTCCTATCTCTTAAAAAGATCATAAGTGTAGGATTCCAAGGTGTGAAATCCATCTTGTCTAAGAGTAGAGAAGGTAAGAATTATCATAGTAGAACAGTAGAAGGTGAGACAGGATCAAGATAAGTATAGAGAGAATCAGAGTAAGGTAAGTATAAATGAATCAGAAGAAGGTAAGTAGGGAAGTGTTTTGTCCATTTCTATCTAGGTTTCGTCCTACAGTCAACATTTCCTCTGATACCACTTCTGTCACACCCGGATTTAAGGGACAAAGCCGGGTGCATCTCATACATGCGCCAAGAAGACAACACATATAATAACAGAGTGTATAGAGATAAATGTCAATAACATCAGAGTACTTATTACATAGCGGAAGTCTTATTACAAAATAAAAGAATAAATATAAAACGAACTAAGGATCGTCGGCGCCAATGTTAACTGAGAAACACCACCTAGATCAGATCAAACTCCTCGCCTTGTGGCTCCTCCTGAACCACCTGTTCTTCTCCTGTGGGGGGGTGAGATAGCAAGAGTGAGCTCACATACGTTCATAGCTCAACAAGTCGTGGGGAATAATGTGGCATGAACTCACCAAAGGTGGGAGTTCATGAAGTGTAAGGCTGATCAATGAAATAAAGGCTGAGGCTGAGCATTGCTTTTATAAGTTGGTCAAAATTTTATTAGCAATTACTAAGTGTAAGTAAATACCAAACCTTAATAATAATAAAGAAAAGTAATAGTAAAATAATCCCAAATGCGATGCAAATGTCAAATTAAATTTAAGTTCCATAAATTAATCATGTGAGGGTCCGAGCCGCTCATGACCGTGAGCACGCCTAGTATACCAGTTTTACACTCTACAGAGGTTGCACATCTTTACCCACAAGTCATGTTACCCATCTGCCAAGAGATGGCCAATCCCATACACCTCTACCGAGGAGGCGAGGCAGGGTAACACTATGAAGCTTTTACAAAGTTCCACTAGCTTCAGAAATCCCGCTACAGTTTATAGGAAGCTCCAATGCAGGGTTCTTGCCTGACCGCCATCGCAACAAAATCAACCAAGGACCTCCCTACACTGACCACTCCCCTACTGCCCTTGCCTCTTTCGGGTAAGGAAGACCTCCACTAGCTTTCATAGTTAATCAGCCAAGGGCGTCCCATTATACCCTTGTGGTAGCACTGTTTTCCCGGGTGGTCGCTCCATGTTCCCATTAACATAATGATCTTAACATGACAGTAATAATAAACAGATAATAAAATTGTAATTATGAATAAAGTATCTCCATACCCAAATCCACATAAAGCAATAACAGGTACTACCCAAAAATGTTTCAGTGGTGAACAAGGTATAAAGATAGCCAAAACTGGGGTAACCTATTGGGTCCCATCAAAATTAACCTATGCAGATCATTATAATTAATAAGAACATGGCTGGGAAAAAGTAAGTGATCAAGGGCACAACTTGCCTTTAATGAGCTCCTGCTCAGCTACCTCTACTTGTTGAACCTCAGATTCCACAGTGGCTTGCTCGTCTACTCACATCAACACAATACATACATAGTATGGCATAAATTAACATCACATCAAACATATAAATAAAATATACAGTAAAAATCTACACATTAAAATGAGATCATAGGAACTGGAATCATTAAATTTGGAGTTATAGATTTCAAGTTATGAATTTTCTAAGATTTAATGTGATTAAAATAGGATTAAGTGAGAGATTAAATTTCTTATTGTTTTCATGTCAAAACAGAGACACTAAATGATAGAGAATATTATTACAAAATTTTAGAAATTGGAATGGTTCAATTTGGAGCTAAAATGAATTTTCTATGCAATAAACAAGTTTTAGGGATTCTTTTTATATTAAAAATCAATTTCTGTATTTATTTACCTATTTTATATGTTCTCTGGACTGGGCCACATTTCCTGGAAAGCTCAGGGGCCCTGGCGTAAGTTTACCGAGACTCAGGGAATAGGGTCCATGGACTGCGGGTTCTATTCTCTAAAACTGTAAGGGTTCTTTAATAAAAATGTGTCGCGAAGGGGTATCCTTAGATGTGGGCCGTTGGATCCGAATTCAGCGCACAAGATTAAATCTGTACAAAAGCGAACCGGTATTCAATCACGCTGGTTGGATCTAGGATCAACGGTTCCGATTTAATGAGTCCAAGTACGAGTAGCCACCATCCGATCCCGATCGGACGGTCGACGCGTAATCTGAACGAACCGGTAAGCGCGATCTAATCAGAGACGTTCCTTAGAAATCTGATGGTCGCGCGCCTTTCTTCCCCAATCGCCCAGCTAACCCGACCGCGCCATCCCAGCCCTACGGCGGCGCGCCCGCCAGAGTTGCAATTCCGGCAACCGCGAGCCTCGGTTCTACAATGGATATGCCTTACTCGATGCGGACAACACGACGAACAAGATGAGGGAGGGTTCTCACCTTGAGCTATGGCGGTAGCGGTCCAGCCACGCGAAGGCGACGATCCGCGGCGGAAATCGAACTACGGCGAGCGATTCCGCCCGCACCGATCGTCCGTAGCCACCGCGCCTTTCCTCGCCACATCCGCCACGGCGCCCGCGACCACCCAGAGCTTCCACGAGACAGATGGGGACGAGGAACGCTGATTCCGAGCGGTGACTAGATCTTGCGCCGCGCTATAGTTGAGACAGTCGACGGCGGGGTGTTGTGGGGGCGAGAAGCTTAAGGGAGGTGCGCGAGATGGCCCCTAGAACCCGGTACTTAACCACGCGCGGTCAATTGCAACGGAACGCGAGCTTTGCGCCGACGACGTGCCTGCCATGCTCGGCCTCCCGTTGAGGACGGTACTGCGCTCCAGGGCCCACCCTCCAGTGAGGGATAGGTGGTGTACGCGGCGCGACATGGACTGACGTACGGGCCCCGCACGGTCAGCTGCCGAGTGGCTAGCGCGCGGAGCTAGAGGCTGGCCTTCGGGCCCCACATGTCGGCGTGAGCGGGTACGCAGAGATTGGGCTGGCGAGCGGAAAGGAGTAGTGGGCCGAAATCGAGATCAGGGCCCAGCTAGGTCGATTTTTGTTTTATTCTTTTCCTTTCTATTTCTTTTCTTCTCTATTTCTAAGTTTAATTTGAATCCAAATTTTAAATTCAAAGTTGTTCCAAATTTATTTTCAATCATATTGTGAAATTAAGAATACCAACTTTGGAAACATAACTATATTATTTATATCATTCCTCCTCTTCTCATTTTCAAAAACCCTAATTTCAAATTTAGGGTTTAATTCAACTTCTAGTATTTATTTTCTTATTATGCTTATTATTATTATTATTTAATGCACAAACATATAAACTCCAACATGATGCATATATTTTTTTCATCGTTTGTTTTAATTCAACTCTAAATTTTATGTATGCTCTTTTTATGACGCAAATGAGGCACATCAAATAAGTAAATTACTATATATTTCTTGTACACAATTTTGAGTATTACAACGACGTGTCAGAAAGGTAATGAGGATGATCCGCAAGATTAATCTAATGGGTGTGCCTCTGCAGGTTGAGGATCTTCTGTTTAACATTGACAGGAAAAAGCAAAGAAAGAGAGGATGCTTCGCATGTAGGGAGAAGGGCCACTTCAGGGACAGTTGTCCAAATATGGCTGAACCCACAATGGGGAGGAGCAAAGGCAAGGCGCTTACAAGTGTTAAAACTTGGGATGACTCTTCAAGCGAAGATGAACCTCCAAAGACGCGCAACCGCTGATCCTCATCACGATCATCATGGTCATCACGCAAGTGCCTTATGGCAAGATGTAAAATGAGTATTCCATCGTCTAGTGATGATAGCAGTAGTGATGATGAAGGTGAGGGAAAGCCCTCCGTAGATGAGCTTGCGGATGCCGTTAAATTTTTCCAGGATGTTTGCACTAAGCAAAAGGCTCAACTTAAAACCTTAAAAAATAAGTTGATCAACTCACAAAATGATTATAAAGGTTTGCTAGAAAAATTTGAAACATTTGCAAATTTAAATTGTGAGCTATCAACTAAAATTGAGCAATTAGAGTCTAGTGCTCCATCCATAGCTACCGATGAGGGCCTTATTAAAAAGAATGAAAAACTTAAGGCTAAGTTAGCTAGTTCCCAAGAAGCCATTGAAAATTTGCTAGGGAAAATGGAAATTCTTAGCATACACAATGATGAGCTAACTATTAAGCTAGAAAACGTTGGTAGCATCCCAGAAGTATCTTTGGTTAAAATACCTAAAATTATTAAGAAAAATGCTTCTACTTCCTGCTTTGATTTAATTGATGATTCTAACCCCTGCAATCAAGTTCTTGTTAAGAATGTTGTTATAGAAACACGCTCGGATGAGATTGCAATGGAGAATGAACAATTAAAGCAAGAAGTGGCTCACCTTGGCAAGGCTTTGTATGACAAGAAAGGCAAAGCCAAACAAATCCAACCTCCACAGGATAACACCACTGCAGGATTGAACAAGCCTATGGAGGGCAAAACTGTGATTTGTAGGTTATGTCATAAAGAAGGCCACAAGTCTTTCCAATGCGAGGCGAAGGCCAGGGATAAGCAAAAGCAAAAGTTCAAGCAAAAGCCAACAAGCAAAATCTCCAACACCTACATCAACAAGGTGGACAAAAAGGCTGCTACACCATATTTAATCAAGAAGAAAACAAATGGAAAGGTGATAGCAATCAAGGCCAACAAGCAAGACAACAAAGGGAAAGGGGCCAAACGCATCTGGGTGCCAAAAGAAATTATTTCAACCATGAAAACCACCAAAAATATTTGGATCCCGAGAGGGAAGTGAGGAGTCTAAAGGACGTCGGGAAATTTGGAGACTTGGCAAAATTGGGATGTATATCATGGGATGCATCATATTGGATCAAGTCTATTGCCAAGTGGGTTAGTAAATACTTTGGACCCAAATTCCCCACCCATGATTAAGGTAACTAGATTTATTGCATTTCCTGTTTTAGATATTCGTATCTATTTTTCAATATCTAGTTTTTACCTTTTATACCTAGTGCTACAATTGGTATTTACTCTTGTTTAAAAATGCATGCATACTAGGTAAATTATATGGTAGGGTTGCTCACTTTCAATTCATATTCTTGAGCAAACCTACATGGTTTAAAATGTCTAATTAAGCATGGCACATAACTTATTTAACATTCATAAGAAAATGATACATCAATTGATATTTTCATTAGACATATACTACAAGTGGTATAATACTTCAATTATGCCTCAATTGGTATCATTTAACCTATATGTGCCAAAGTTCAGATTATAGATAATTTCCCCCTCTTGATATCAAATCAAAGTGCATGTCTCCTACAAGTATTCAAAACTTGTATGCACACTTTCAGGGGGAGGTTACTCTATAATCTAAGTCTTTGAGACTTATAGTTGTTTTCAAGTATATTTGAAAGTGCATTCATCCCTTTTGTGAGTTTTGGTGATTTGGATAACAACACATTTAAAGGTCTAACGAGTTTGCTAAGTGTTGAACAGGAAATTCAGTATGATGAACATACTTGAATAGTGTATAATGATCAGTGAACAAAGGTTCAACACGAGGTTAAATAACCAATGAGACAATGCAAATGGATATAATATGATCTCTATATTGGTTTGAATATATGGACAAGACCTGAGAAATCACTACATACATATGACCAGAATAGAGGACAAAGTGATTTAGAGGATTGGTCAAGCCAAAGAGAATAAGATATGAGGAATCGTGAATTGGCTTGACCATATTACTATCAGTCCATATATGCTTCTATGAGAATCAATCTAGAGCTTGATTAATCTTAACAGTTATATCTAGAAGACATTCAAGCAAGGTTCACAATATTGAAGAAATGATTCTCTTAATGGATGCTCAATATGATGTGATTCAAGAATGGCTTGATAGGGTGAAGATAGCAAGGAAAGGGCTTCGAGGAACTAGGCGAAGGTGAAGGCCAAGCGACGGCTTGTAGACCGAGGTACCATGGCTAAGGTGAAGAAGAGAGTACTTGCACTAAGTCGATGAACTAATCAGCTATGAAGAGTTATAACATGTTGATGCATCAGTAAGGTGACTTGAAGCCATGATTTGAACTCATATAAGGTGATATGGTACAAGTCACAGGGTTTGATTTGAGTTTGCTTCAAAAGGTGAGACAAAGATGTTTGTGATCCTTATGAAGCAATGCCATGGAGAAATCACACATGAGACACCAATGACTCAAGGAGTTTACTTCATTATATTTTATTTAACTTGAGTATAGGAATCGTCGTACTATAAAGGGGATCCAAAAAGAAGGTTGGTGTTTGCCAAAGCTCAAACCTCTCTATTCAAAAGCTATTTTTGAAAAGCAAAAATCTCAACGTTCTTTGGTTGACCGTGGTTAGGGTTAAGAAACCTAGAGTGTTCTTGCTGAAAAGTAGCTGAACTTCTTCAACTGCAGCTGAGCTTTCCAGCTGAACTTAACTTCAGCTGAGTTGAGCTTCTTCAGCTGCAGCTGAGCTTTTCAGCTGAGCTGAACTTCAGCTGAGTTGAGCTTTCTCAACTTCAGCTGAACTCAACTTCAGCTGTGAACCTCTTTGACCATACACCAGCTGAACTTGCCTCCGGGCAGTTGAGCTGGGGTTTTCTCTCCTAAACTCTCTGGTCAAGACCAGTTGAACTGGTCCTGAGGGGCAGTTCAGCTGGTCTCTGACCCCTCTGACCTCTGACCAACAGTCTGCAAGTCAGACTGGCAAACAGGTCGCCAGAGGTGTCAGGGGAGGTTCAACCGCCCTAGGGGGAGGTTCAACCGGTCTGGTCAACCCTGACCAGTCTGCAGGTCAGTCTGCGCGTCAGTCTGCCAGTCAGACTGGCAGACAGGCTGCCAGGCCTGCCAGGGGAGGTTCAACCGCCCTAGGGGGAGGTTCAACCGGTCTCAGGCAGAAAAATCTGCCCAACGGCTAGTTTTGAGCTCCACCTATATATACTACCTCCTACCTCTCTCCCCACAGCAGTGAGCACGATTTGAACTCCATTTCTAACCCAAGAAACACCTCCCTCTCTCTCACACACATCTCTTGCCTCTCCCATTTCAAATCTTTGGAGAGAAATCTTTGAGTGAGCTTGAGAGCTGCGGTTTTGTGCTTCATCTCTAAATCTCTCTTGCTCTTCTTCTTCATTCGAGCTTTGGTACTACATCGAGTTCTTTGTGGATTCATTACTCTTGGAGCTTCTAGCTCCTAGACGACTAGGTGTCTCTTGTGAGTCTCCAAATCTTGTGGAAGACCACAAGAAAGTTTGTATTACCCGCTCGTTTGAGCAAAGATTATTGTGTGGGCTTGACCTTTGTGGTCGGCAAAGGGAGGATTAGGGTTGAAAGAGACCCGGCTCTTTGTGGGCGCCTCAACGAGGAAGTAGGGCACCTTTTGTGGTGTGACCGAACCTCGGGATAAATCTTGTGTCTCTTGTGTTCTTGCTCATTGTGTTTGTTCATGTTCTTCGTTCTCTCACCATTCCGTGGAAGATTGTTTATATCTTTTTGGTGTGTGGATTTTGAGAAGTGCCCTTCTCAGATCTACTACTTTGAACCCTGTGGATCATTTAGAACATCTCATTTCCAAAGTTAACTGGGTGAATTTCGAGATCAATTCAGTTTTACCCAGTTTGCTTCTAGTTTTTGTTGAAAAAGTTTTAACTTGCCTATTCACCCCCCTCTAGGCAACTTTCAATTGGTATCGGAGCCTAATCCTCGTTCTAACGCTTAACCGCGTGAGGAAAGATCATGTCGGGGGGACTAAGAAACGAAAGTGCTTCTAAGCTTGAAAAAGTTGAGGTTGCCTCGACTTCATCTTTTGGTGCAGATGTTGATCCTAGGGCAATAGACCTTGCCATGAGAATCGCCGAAAGGATGTTCCTCAAAATGAAGGAAGATGAGGCGAAGAACATTATTGAAGAAGAAGAAAATGATCGATGGAGACCAAACGACGAATCCACCTCTTCACAAGGTTCGTCTTTCAAATCCACTTCTCATATGTGCTTTGTTGCTAATGAGAGTGACAGTGAAAGCGAAAGTGAGGATGAGGAGGAGCATGAAAGTGATAGTGAAGATGAGGATGATCTTCAAAAATTCTTCGCTCAGCTAAGCAAGAAACATCGGATGAGCTTGCTCAAACTCATGAAAAGAGCGGAAGAACAAAAAGAAATGCTTCATAAGCAAGAAGACTTCCTCATCAGAAAAATCGAAGATTTAGAAAAGTTGACCAAAGAGCATGAGAAGCTAAAGTGCTCTCATGATGATTTGGTCCAAAGGTATGAAGACATTTCAATTGAGCAAATTAAAGCTGTTAATCATTCATCATATATTGCTCAATTAGAAAGTAAAAATGATATGCTCAAGAACACAATAGAAAAGCTAAATATTGAAAATCTAGCTTTGCAAGAAAAACATGATATGCTTGTGTGCTCTCATAATAAATTGATGGATTCACATATCATGTTAGAAATGGCTCATGAGGTTGTGTTAACTAATTTGAAATCATACCAACCTCACATATGCACATGTACTCAAGTAGAAACTATATTATCATGTGCTAACAAATGTTGCTCTCAAGAAAGCCAATCTTCCATTGAGCTAGAAATTTCAGGAATTAGTGATATTTCTATCACACAAGAAAATAAAGAGCTCAAGGAAGAAGTTGGAAGGCTAAGAAGGAGCTTAACTCTTTTGAAGGGTAAGTGTCATGCTCAACCTTCTCAAGATAACCGTGATAATATGGTGAAAAAGCTTGAGAAGGGGACAACCGTAGCCTGCACAAAACCCCTTCAAAAGAATACCAAGCTTTCCAAGAAGGGCATGAGCAAAATTCATGGTAAGAAAATTAATGCTCATACTATTTGCTCTAACAATGTACCTATGTGCTTCAACAAAGAAAGATCAAAGAGAAGCGATAGAAGGTGCTATGGATGCAAGGAGAAGGGTCATGAAATTGATTCATGCCCCCACATGAAGAACCAAAACCTTGCACGATCAAGAAAGATGACCATCAAAAAGGATGAAAGCAAAGGGCAAATGCATTGCAAGGACAAGCACCACATTTGTTACAATTGCCGTGAAAAGGGTCATCTATTCAAGGTTTGTCCAAAGGGTAAAAATCCTAAGCCTAACTTAACAATACATTCAAATATGCTTAGGAGACCCAAATTTGACTCTTGTGCTAGAAAGGTGATGAGTTCACCACATTCTAGGACTAAGGCTATTTGGGTGCCTAAGTCCTTATTGGCTAACCTTGGTGGACCCATCCAAAAATGGGTACCAAAGTGTAATTAACAAGTTTTGCAGGTACCCAGAGATGATATGAAGCTTTGGGGTGCTTGAGCGGTTTAACTCAATTCTTACCTCAAGCTATCAATCTTACATTGTCTATCCTTTAAGATTGACCCAAAGATGAATTGAGTTGTTATATCACTAACTTCATATTCATCTCTAGCAAGAACTTGTGTTGTAGGGAATAAGGATTAATCTTTGTGGGAATCAAGCAAAAGGCCTACAACCAAGTGATATCCAAAGGATGGTAACAATTAAATCTTAAGTGCACATTGTTTTTAATTAGTATATTCCTTTGTGTCTTTTGTAGCCACATAAGAAAAATGAAGCACTTGAGAATAAACTTAAAATATTTTACCTTGTTTTGGAAAAATTCTAATTATATGGTAGATTGCAAGTTCATATTTTTATATTGTGACTATCTACATGCTTTAAATCGATTGTATGTATCTTGTGGCATATTTCAAGTTAATCATCATATTATTGCCATGACCTAGACATAAAGACTATTATCCCATGTTCTTAAATGAATAGAGTGCTAAGTAAGAAATTCAAATTCTTAAAGCACTTATCAAAAGGGGAATTCTCTATATGACTAAAGTTGTGAGAAAAAAAATGTCAATATGAAAGTTAAATTCTTTTTGGATTAAATTTGTAAATTGGTGCATATTATTAATTCACTCATCCATGTGCATTAATTTAAAAGGAATTTAATTTATGCCTTTATGTCTCATAAATGATGATTTGTTTGCCATTCATATATAGATATCATCATTCATTAAATACTTCCTTGTACTACTAATACCTCTTTTCAAAGTGTTTTATCGACTAGTTTGAAAAGGAAAAGAGAAAACAAAGAAGGAAGTCTCCACAAATGATGAAAAGAAGAATACTACGATGACACCACCACAGATAGTAATATCTTTAAAATTGGTATAACAAATGGTACACTCTACTTGGTGGTAAGTATTCTTAACGATAAGTTAATTCATTGCAAATCTATCATGCCTTGACCGTGATATATAATGTACTCCTCATGAGACTCTTAACAGAATTGAAAGTGCATGTGCCAAGTCATTCAAATACTTGATGCACATATCTAGTGGGAGAACATTATATATCTTGTGTCGTAGAGAATAAGTTTCCCTTGAGTAAGCTATACTAAGACAATCCAAAATGGTAAATTTGTATCTCATTCATATGGATTGTAATATTTGTTTTCTAAATAGCACTCTTGATGCAGTTTAAAATTCCCTTATCGTTAAATCTAAAAGTGCATAAGAATCCTTTTTTGTTGATATTTATGACATACATATGCACTAACATGGATATGGTTTTTAAACTGTAAAAGGTACAATTAGTGATCCATACTATTTTGGAAACCCTTATGTTGATATCTTAGAAATCTACTTTAGTCGGTATCCATATGCTTCACTGTGAATTGGATCACTAAGTTGTAAATTCCATGCATAACTTGTCTTTTTGATATGAATGCTTGTGCGACTAACCTTGATAAGCTAGGTGCACCCAAGGTCAAGCTAGGTTCATCATCAAGAAGGCAACACAATGATGTATCAAGAAAAGGAGAAAAGGCTCCTATTCTTAACTCTAGCTTTTATCTGTGTGATTAAATATTGACTTGAAACCATGTAAGATGGTTGTCAAGTATATGTGGGTACTCAAAGCTCTTACTACTAATCTCAAAGGACCCAATTCAAATTGGGTACCAAGATATGAAGCTTAAACTTGTTTTGCAGGATCACTCCTTCAATGGATCAAGTTGGGTGCTTGATAATGGATGTATAAATCATATTTGGAGATAGTAGCAAGGGTGGTAACAACTGAATCTCAAGTGCATATTATCTTCAAATCTTATATCTTTTGTGACTTGTGTAGCCACTAAGGAAGAAGAAGCACTTGAGGATACACATCAGTTGTTGATTATGAAATAAAGGTCCAATTGGAAGATGAATGAATATTATCATATGGTCAACAATCCAAAATTATGTGACGTATTTTCCATCTAGTTAATTTGGATTTTATTCTTCCATATTGGACACTCACCATAATATGGATTAAGTCAGCCCTTTAGACTTCATTGAACAACCGTGCATATTATCCATGTCATTCAAAATATATTGTGCATAAGGGCTCAAGGGAAATTTAGTCCATATTATGATGTTTCTCTATTTTAGCAACATGCTTGTCTTCCACAAATAAAAGGGTTGCTAAATAAGAAACTAGTGCTTGTGCTACTAATTCCATCTCTTGTGTTGAGTTTATCCCTAGAAAATCTATGTTAAGAGATGGTGCTTGTTTTAAATTGGATAAATCACAAGCTTAAAGGATATTATTCAACTAAAGTAAGATGAAGTTGATAAGAGGCCAAGGTATGAAAACTTCCTCTCCTTCAGTTGTTTTAGTATTCTATCCTTAGTGGGATGTACCATAGTATAGGTTAATTTCCTTGCAATATAAAATGTTCAATAGTGCATATAACTTTGAGATCAACTATATGTGTGCACTAATTTAAAGGAATTTAATCTATCCTTTTGGGTTTCAAGAATGATGATTCATTCTCCATCCACATATAAGGATTATCATTTGTGAAACCCTCCCTTGTGTTTCTAATGCTCTCTTTTCTAAGTGTTTAAATAAGGTCCTTCCAAGTGATTTCAAGGTGGATTCAAAATCCACGGATATAAGAGTCTTGGTTGTTTCAATCATTGAGTTTCAATGGGTCTCATATCAAGTTTGATTAAACCAAGCCAAGATCAATGAAGTTCAAGATCGCCTGGTTGGATGAAATCATAAAGAGAAAAGAAATCACAGTGATTCAAGAAGGGAGTTACACTTTTTGTCAACCTAATAATGAAGATGTAGTGACATATTTGTATGATATCCTTCATTATGAGGTTTAAGGTTCATATTAGCATGCTTTACCCTCCAAGATTTCAATTGATATACTTTTAGTTCTTAAACTTTTAATTGGTTTAATTTTCATCATCTATGTAAAGCATGTTATGTTAAACCAAGATATAGTGCAAACATCTCCTTTAACCTCGCATTGTTAATGTGCATAAGTGTACTTTGTGTACTCTTGCATGCACAAATTGAGGGGGAGTTTAGCCTATATCTTGTGAGGCTAATGATTTCTTCAAGTTCATGTTTTGTAGTCTCACACCTTGGAGAACATCAAATGAGGATGAGTGGTTCCAAGGAAATGATCAAATATTTACCACATGTCACCCCATGGATTAGTTCTATTGGGGAATGATATATGTTCTCTAGCATAAATTCAATTGTTTCATATATATTATGCCTTGACCAAGATATATGATGAACTCCTCTAAGAATCTTAATTGAATCAAGTGCATGTTACAAGTAATTCGAGTACTTGATGCATACATTTAGGGGGAGCTCATTCTATATCTTGTGTCCTTAAAGACTAACATTTTCTTTTAGTGAATTTGTGTAGTTCTTTGAAGAGAATGAGTTTATCTTGATCGTTTAAAGAGGATAAGTTTCTCTTTGAAATGTCAAGCCTATCAAAAGCTAAGATAGAAATTCATGATTATAATGAAGACCATATGGCATGGAACAAAGGTGTGTCACTCCATGAACTACTGTATTACATTTGTGTATTTAGGCTTTTACAAGTTAGTGTATGCATGTATATGCAATATCTTAAGTCACATCATAAGGTTGCACTTGAATCTTGGCTTAAAATATTGCATATCATGTCTATTAGTATACCTTTTGATTATGAGTAATTCCTTCAATTGGTACAATTTCACATTTTCATACTTTATTTGTACCAAGGTTCAAATTGTAGAACTTAATCTCCGGGCCTCACAAGTCCAAGTGCATAAGCTAAACAAGTATTCATCACTTGTATGCATATATTTAGGGGGAGAATGGTCTATAATTTGAATCTTTGAGACTAACTTCATTTTCAAGTCTATTATGTGTGTAGTCTCAAATTAGAAAGGAATCTTCAAGCAAAGACAATCGCTTCCACTGCAAAATTTGATGGGTATCAAAGATTCTTTGCTCCAATAAATGTATCTTCTATACATTTCATAAGAGAATGAGTTTCTCTTGTATATGCTACTCCAATGTCATCTAAAATTGGTAAACATGTATCACATCCTTTTGGATTGCAAATGTCTGAAGTAGCATAGCTTATAAATTCTCCTGTCTAGAACTTAATTGATTAAATAGTGCACATGTTTCTTATGTTGCATGATTATGTTCAATTGATACTCCTTTTATGCCAATGGTACTTTAAGTTGCAAATAAGTACTCTCAATAGATATCAATTGAATTCATATATATGTGTGCACTAAACTTGAGGAGAACATTGTGTAATATGCTATTAGTGATCTGCTTATCTATCAAATTGTATCAATTGGTGTTTTTCAATTGATATTTCGTACATGGTCACTAGTTGTATAATCCATACTTGTGCAATTTTCATGTTGCCTCTTGTTGTGATAAGAAAATGCTAAGTGACATCTAGACTCCAGGTATCAAGATTTATCTTTCAGTTAGTATGGCAATCTTCATTTGATATCTTGGACCTATGTCACAATTATGCCAACAAGAGCTTGCAAATGAATTCTAAATCCAACACAAGTCTGGAAACCCCTTGAAAAGGTAAAACGCAAAGGTACATCACTTATGACACTTATCCATTATCTTTGTGCCATCTAAGGATCCCTTTCATGATAGTGTGTTCACATCTCGCTTAATCATAATTTTTATCCTTTATATTCTTTGTATCTTTTTTGGAGATTTATGACAAAGGGGGAGAAATTGTGCATTAAAGCTTACCTTTAGTCTTATGTAACTAAGTGTTAGAAGACTTTTAAAAAGGGGAGAAATAATTAACAAAAAAGGGAAGTCATAAGAAAAACATAAGATGAAGAAAGTTGATAAGTGCATTCCATGTCATGAGCATCACGTTTATTTTATGACACACTGCATCCTATGAATAGTATGATATAAGTTGTCTCTACTTTGACCTAAATATGTGCTTTTGGCATTTGAGTACAAAAGTGCTATTTTCTGAAATGCACATATTTAGGGGGAGAAAACTATATCATAGGATTTAAAATCTTATTTATCAAATCTTATGTAAGCTTTAAATGTGTTGTCATCAATCACCAAAAAGGGGGAGATTGAAAGTGCATTCATCCCTTTTGTGAGTTTTGGTGATTTGGATAACAACACATTTAAAGGTCTAACGAGTTTGCTAAGTGTTGAACAGGAAATTCAGTATGATGAACATACTTGAATAGTGTATAATGATCAGTGAACAAAGGTTCAACACGAGGTTAAATAACCAATGAGACAATGCAAATGGATATAATATGATCTCTATATTGGTTTGAATATATGGACAAGACCTGAGAAATCACTACATACATATGACCAGAATAGAGGACAAAGTGATTTAGAGGATTGGTCAAGCCAAAGAGAATAAGATATGAGGAATCGTGAATTGGCTTGACCATATTACTATCAGTCCATATATGCTTCTATGAGAATCAATCTAGAGCTTGATTAATCTTAACAGTTATATCTAGAAGACATTCAAGCAAGGTTCACAATATTGAAGAAATGATTCTCTTAATGGATGCTCAATATGATGTGATTCAAGAATGGCTTGATAGGGTGAAGATAGCAAGGAAAGGGCTTTGAGGAACTAGGCGAAGGTGAAGGCCAAGCGATGGCTTGTAGACCGAGGTACCATGGCTAAGGTGAAGAAGAGAGTACTTGCACTAAGTCGATGAACTAATCAGCTATGAAGAGTTATAACATGTTGATGCATCAGTAAGGTGACTTGAAGCCATGATTTGAACTCATATAAGGTGATATGGTACAAGTCACAGGGTTTGATTTGAGTTTGCTTCAAAAGGTGAGACAAAGATGTTTGTGATCCTTATGAAGCAATGCCATGGAGAAATCACACATGAGACACCAATGACTCAAGGAGTTTACTTCATTATATTTTATTTAACTTGAGTATAGGAATCGTCGTACTATAAAGGGGATCCAAAAAGAAGGTTGGTGTTTGCCAAAGCTCAAACCTCTCTATTCAAAAGCTATTTTTGAAAAGCAAAAATCTCTTTAACGTTCTTTGGTTGACCGTGGTTAGGGTTAAGAAACCTAGAGTGTTCTTGCTGAAAAGCAGCTGAACTTCTTCAACTGCAGCTGAGCTTTCCAGCTGAACTTAACTTCAGCTGAGTTGAGCTTCTTCAGCTGCAGCTGAGCTTTTCAGCTGAGCTGAACTTCAGCTGAGTTGAGCTTTCTCAACTTCAGCTGAACTCAACTTCAGCTGTGAACCTCTTTGACCATACACCAGCTGAACTTGCCTCCGGGCAGTTGAGCTGGGGTTTTCTCTCCTAAACTCTCTGGACAAGACCAGTTGAACTGGTCCTGAGGGGCAGTTCAGCTGGTCTCTGACCCCTCTGACCTCTGACCAACAGTCTGCAAGTCAGACTGGCAAACAGGTCGCCAGAGGTGTCAGGGGAGGTTCAACCGCCCTAGGGGGAGGTTCAACCGGTCTGGTCAACCCTGACCAGTCTGCAGGTCAGTCTGCGCGTCAGTCTGCCAGTCAGACTGGCAGACAGGCTGCCAGGCCTGCCAGGGGAGGTTCAACCGCCCTAGGGGGAGGTTCAACCGGTCTCAGGCAAAAAAATCTGCCCAACGGCTAGTTTTGAGCTCCACCTATATATACTACCTCCTACCTCTCTCCCCATAGCAGTGAGCACGATTTGAACTCCATTTCTAACCCAAGAAACACCTCCCTCTCTCTCACACACATCTCTTGCCTCTCCCATTTCAAATCTTTGGAGAGAAATCTTTGAGTGAGCTTGAGAGCTGCGGTTTTGTGCTTCATCTCTAAATCTCTCTTGCTCTTCTTCTTCATTCGAGCTTTGGTACTACATCGAGTTCTTTGTGGATTCATTACTCTTGGAGCTTCTAGCTCCTAGACGACTAGGTGTCTCTTGTGAGTCTCCAAATCTTGTGGAAGACCACAAGAAAGTTTGTATTACCCGCTCGTTTGAGCAAAGATTATTGTGTGGGCTTGACCTTTGTGGTCGGCAAAGGGAGGATTAGGGTTGAAAGAGACCCGGCTCTTTGTGGGCGCCTCAACGAGGAAGTAGGGCACCTTTTGTGGTGTGACCGAACCTCGGGATAAATCTTGTGTCTCTTGTGTTCTTGCTCATTGTGTTTGTTCATGTTCTTCGTTCTCTCACCATTCCGTGGAAGATTGTTTATATCTTTTTGGTGTGTGGATTTTGAGAAGTGCCCTTCTCAGATCTACTACTTTGAACCCTGTGGATCATTTAGAACATCTCATTTCCAAAGTTAACTGGGTGAATTTCGAGATCAATTCAGTTTTACCCAGTTTGCTTCTAGTTTTTGTTGAAAAAGTTTTAACTTGCCTATTCACCCCCCTCTAGGCAACTTTCAATATTATATGTAGTAGTCTCATTGAAAGGAAAATGGAGTCCCCGAAGAAAGACAATAAAGCTTCCACTGCAAATCTATAAGAATTCTTATGTCTCACAAGCCTACCATTGATCTTCAATTGGTCCGCAATTGACTTTCAATTGGTATCTTTGAGACTACATTTAGTATTATTTACATGTCTTCTCCAATTTTTGGTTAGACTATATTTTATATCTTATATTTTCCATGTTGCTATCTTTACTACTCTATAAGTCCTTATTGTAGGCGTCCACATGTGCGCCGTGTTCTGCCTCCCAGATCTCGGTCGCGATATTTCAACGACTCTCTATCCCCGTCGCCGCCATCATCGCCCCCAAGATCGAGCTCCGCTCTACTCCGCGGCCTCCACGCCCTCCCCCGCCCGACTCTCCTCGCCCCACTCTCCTCTCTCCCGCAATCCCCGCGGCCTCGCCCCAGATCACCGCCCCGGCTCCCCAGAAATTTGCCCTAGATCGCCGCCCTAGCTCTCGATCCTCGCCCACCCTCTCCATGGAAGGCGAGTCCACGATGCTCGTGTCTTCCCTATACCCTGCCCCGGCACTCTCCGCGTCCGCGACAGCCTGATCTCCATGGAAGGCGCGTCCTCCGCCCTGGATCGCCGCCCCGGCTCTTCACCTGGGTCTGGCTGGTTCCTTCCTTCCCGCTTCCCCCGTCAACCAAATCAACTCGTGAGGTCTCCTCCCCATTGCCACGCCCACGGGCCGCCTGCCTCAGCTTGTCTCAAATCGGGCGCTCCAGGGGAGCGAGGCCTCGATCGCGGCAGACCCCGATGAACCGCATTTCGGCCCCTTCGGCGACGTCGGCGGCAGCGGAGGCATGATCCGGCGGGGACTCGGCAGACCTGCCAGCCATGGACGCCACCGCACGTCCGGCCATCGTCATCGACAACGGCACAGGGTAACCCCGATCCCTCATCCTCTTGTCCTCAGCATTTCGCTGGCGCCACTACTGATTTATCGTTGCGCGATCCCCCGTATGCTCGGTGGTTCTCGCCGGGCTTTCAGCCATGCACACGCGGTTGGTTCCTGAAATGGGTGCCCGTGCCAGGGGATGGGGCCCGTGGCTTGGTTTGTGGTCGGACATTCTCGTTGTACAGTTTGGAGGCATTGGTTAGGTTAGGACAATTCCATGTGGAAGTCTGGATCGTCGGCTGAGATTGGGAGACAGTACCCAAGCCAAGCTGCCTGTTCTGCTGCTCTTTTTGGTTGTGCTATTGTGCAGTCGGGATAAATCTGTGCAGGTGCAGTGTACGGGGAAGAGTTAGGGATTGCTTTGTAATGTGGAGACTGGAGAGAGGTCAGAGAACCTTTATTTTAATCTTGTGATACATTTGAGTTTGGGGGTTCGCCTACACGTCTGCTTTAAACTGGTCCAATATCATCTGTGAACTGTGGTGTGGTGGGGGCGGCGATTCCTACAGCATCCTTCAGAAGCTTGGTCGAATTCTTTTCATTTGAATGCATAGCGTGTAGCTAGGGGACATCCTAACATCATCCAAAAGCAAGCAAGCTACTACCTTCAGATCTTAAGGTCTCTATTTAATTTTCGAGATCACCTTCAGCTTGCTGTTCTAGACTATGACGATTTTAATGACAGATTTTTTTGCGTCACTATATTGGATCAACTCTCAGAAAACATCATAAACATGTGTCATTGTGTATTCGTCATAGAAGGCATAAAAGCTTGTAGCGAATGCTTGAGCCAGGAAGGTAGTGAGTCTAGCTTGGGGCATCCAATGGTTATGAAATTCATGAGTGAAGGCATATCTCCATTTTCTGAGGCCCAGCCATGACCTCAGTTTGCTCATCTTGCTGGTAACCATGTCTCTACCACTTAGAATATAGGTTCCTGCCAATTTAATCTGTATTTTCTTATATCAAATTAGGCCACAACATGTGTCATGGTATAACCTTCTCGTAGTAACTTGCATGCTATTTTACATGCCTCAAGGTCACCAATTCCATGGACAAAAATACTGGTATTGATCTTTTCGTATATTCGACTATGTGACAGAAAATGTTTCATACTTTATTCGCACGGTGAAATGTTCATAAACCTAATTATTCCATATTATTAATTACTTATACATCTAAGTAATTTTCATCTATGTGTGGGTGTGGATGTGTGATGCGATACTACTGGAGTACCAGACTAGATATGGACATATAACAATAATATAATCAGTGATCAAAGTGTGTTTTTAGGGACCATGCCAAAAAATGGTCAAAGTTACCTCGAAGTTGGGTAACAAGTATTTTGAAGCTATTATTTGAAGAGGCTAAAACAAGTATAGTGAGCCTGCGGTAGTATTTGACATTAGGAAGCACTGTGCATGATATGCTTGTTTGACGGTGAGTCAATGCACCAGCTAACCTACAATAATACCACACAGTTAATATTTTCTTGCAACAGTACAACTGCCAATTTTTAACTAAAAATGAAATGCACTGAACCTCATCATCCCACATTTGTCTATCTACCTACAAACTTCAAGACTCTTGAATCGTGGAGAAATTGTTTTGATGGATAGGATATGGAGGCCAGTATGTTGTAGATCTATCATGCATATGCTTTTTCGCAAGTTTACACGATGTATTTCTAGATTTGTCATTTACTTGCTAATCCTTTTTTCAACCATTTATTTGCATGCATACATCTTCTGTGTAATGGATGGCATTCGTTACTCCCTAGAGTCATTAAAATGGTAGCGTTGGACATTGCCTAAATAAAATAGGAACAAGGGGAAGAGTAAAGGAACATGTGCCATGTGGGAATGGCATGCATCCATTCTGGTGTTGCATGGATGTTTACACTTCATTTAGTAGCATAGAATGAGTTTTGAGGTGAAGTGATGTGTGGCTGGAAAGGTCCTGATGTTTCTTTTTTCTTGTTTTGCAGTTCTTTCAAATGCCAGATAGCCCACTGGAGACAAGGTCACAAAGATGAATGCCATCCACCAAGTGTTAATACTAGGCATGATGAAGAAGAAGAAAAGGCTAAAGTGGGAAGAGCTGCCAAAGAGAATGCATCAGTTGGTGTTAAACAGGTTGCTGAAATGAACAAACCAGCTGTTGGATCTAAAACTTCTGATGCAAACCATGATTTGAAGAGTTCAAATGGTAAAAGTAAACATATGCCTTCTGAAGCAGTATGTTCCAGTGCAGAGATTCCTGGAGGTCATAAGTCCAACAGCACAGTTGAAATTTCTCAAAACGTTCAGTCTGTTGACAGTAGTAAGATGGGATCAAGTATCAAACATGCAAATTTTGTTGAAGATGGTTCTTCCACCGAGGACTTAAATGAGGCATTGCCATGTAACTTTCATTCTTCTTCACCAAACATTAATGGTCGTAGCAGTTTTGTAAACAAAGAATTCTGCAATCATTCCAAGGAACACCAAAGAGCTAAGGATGCCAGTGTTGTTGAGGATTGTTCTCAGACAAGCAGTACCAGGGAGCTTGAAGACAGTAACATTCACCACGTAGCTGCATCTGTTGTCTTGGAGTCCAAAAGTTCTAGGACTCCTATTCATGTAGAACTTGAGAGGTCTAAAACAAAATCTGCTGGGAATGACAGCATTCAGAGCACGAAACCTGTGCCATCTGCATTGACTGTTGACAAAGCCACTTCAGTTCGTGGGAGTCTTTCTATTACACCTAATAATTCATCTAAAGTAGCAGATAGTCTTCCTGATAGAAGTTTTAAACCTTCAGATAGGTCAGGCTCAACAACAAATAATCTTGCAACATCTCTGAAGAAAATGGTTAGGCAGCAAACCGCACCAAAAGTTGTGAGGCATTATCCATCAAAATAGGTAAGATAATTGAATATCTCTCTATATGTAGCATCTTTTTCTTTCCCTTGTATCTGCTAATAGTTTTCTTTTGTTCAGACACTCTTCCCATATGAACTTTTTGTGAAGCTCTACAGCAAGGTTGAGTTGCACCCTTTTGGTCTTCATAACCTTGGTAACAGGTAAAAGTAAGAGTAGGAAGGTCAACTTGCATGCATACATGTGCTTGCTCATTATGGTTTTATGCTATTGGTCTGGGCCTTTGTAAGATCTTAAGTAGAAGGGCAGGCATGGTGCAATGGTGAGAGTTGTCTCACTGAGCCACTAGGTCACGGGTTTGAATTAGCCTCTCTGCATTTGCGAGAGGAAGGCTTGCCTCGATTTATCTCTTCCCCAGACCTCACTCATGTGGTTGCCTCCGGCACTGGATATGCCTTTTTTAAGATCTTAGGTCTATGCTCCTAGAGTATTTGTGATTTACTTCCATTAAAGTCTGCTTTGTGCATATTAATTAGAGGATGACGTTTTGAGGCAGATTACAGCTTCAACCAAGTATATTTGTATTAATACCGATCTTTTTTCTTTCCATTGCATAGAGCTTAGGCTAAGTGAGTTGTTTTAACTAGACTTAAGTTTAGTGAAATATTGTTGTTCATTTTGTCTAATCCATGCTTTCTTTTGCAGTTGCTATGCAAATGCTGTTTTTAGTGTTTGATGTTTACTCGACCACTCACAACATATCTTTTGGAAGGGCTTCACGCAAAAAACTGTAATTCTCCACAACTATGTGTGTCACGTTACATTTTCACTATGTGCTTGAGTATTTGTATAATACCTCATGTGTTGTAGGTTCTCAAAATGGATGATGCTTCATGTGTGAATTTGAAAAACTCATTGTGGAGGGCAAACGGTGCAAGACTGCCTTGTCACCGACTGGAATACTCTCTCATTTGAATGACATTGGCAATAGCTTTGGTCCTGGTAAACAAGAAGATGCTCATGAATTTCTTAGGTAAGGCAGCATTATTTACTTTCTATTTTTTTATTTTTCATCTAGAAATGCTCCAAGAAGCTGGAGCAGCTCATACTTATACAGAATGTATGTGCAGAAAAGTGTGGAAATTATTGAATATAGAGGTTTTCATGATAGTTTAATTATTGTTTTGAATGTATTAGGTTTTGCCATTAAGTGGACGATTATTATGGATCTATGTGTGGATGGAAGAAAAATCAATTGTATATTAGATGTGTTGGGCTGTTTTACATGTGGATGAGTTTTTTTTCCCCTTATGGCTTATTTAGATGTTCTACTGGGGCTGAATTTTGTAACACAAGCAAATTGCTTCATAGTTATGACGTCTTGATTTGATATTATCCTCTTTGAACAAATGCAAGTTGCAGTACCATTCATTACTTAGTTTGAACACATTGTCCCCAACAGCTCAAATCACATGCGCCCACCATCTGTCACTAATTCGCCACTGGAGATGAGGGAGGAGGCGTTGGAGCGGTTGCGCGGATGAGCATAGACTATTCTTATGAAATACATTTTTAATCTCCTGACGAGTCTGTTGTTATGAAACAATAAGCTTTAGATTTGTTCTCTTATTTGACATGTTCGGGTATTGTCTAGATAAGCCCGCTCTACCTTTTTCATTTGGGTCAGTGGTTGTGAGCAACAACTGTCAGTCTCTCTGTAAGTTAGCATGTTTTACTAAAACGATTTTGAAGCTGAGCAAACCAAGCATGGCTTGATTGCAGTGTCTGTTCAAAAATGTTGCTTGTGGATATTTGGATTCTAATTTTGGCTTCCTTTGCAGGTATGAATTCAAATAGATGTATTGGCAAAATAACTGGTAGTATTTTTAATCTTCAAATCTTTAACTACACATAATATGGTGTTTTCTATTCCAGTTCTCAGCCTGCATGTTACCTATGGACTGACAAGCACCGACCTTAAATTGTGGCCCGGGTGAACATGACTTTTACATAGGTGAACATTTGATTAATCTCGAAAGTGCATTAGACCTGTGTTTGTCCTTCATTTTAAATTATGGCATTCTTAGTACTTCTTTTACCCTTCCATAATATGGCAAGGCAGTTCCCTTGGTGTAGTTTGGAGACTCGAGCACAATGGGCTTTGCTCATTAAGATAAAAACAAGTTTTACTAATCAAGAATGCACTACTTTTATATTTTTATGGGTACAATATTTCTCTTGATTTACAAAGATAGTAATAGTATCTTGTTGGGAGGTGGGACTGATGCCTATCAATAAGAGAATATAGGTGAGCTGCAGATAGCAAATAGCCTAACGGCTTCCTACATCACCATAGGTGAAGTGGACAAGAACCATTGCACATAATGCTTCGTTTGAATTTAGATATCGGAGATGGTGGAATTGAATTGGATCCAATACCAAATCAGACTGGCTTTGGAAATCAGATGCAATACCAACTTTATAGTTTGGATGCAATACTGAGCAGAACAGAGGGTCGGGGTTGGTATTGTAGGGGAGCGTGCGCGTGCAGAGTCGAATACCGGCTGGAATTTGGTGGATTTCCAATTCCAAATATTGTGACCATCCAAACACCAGAATTTGAATTTGCCATTTCCAATTCTAAATTCTAGGTGTAAATTTCGACATCCAATCGCAGTGTAACAGGTTTTCTTTGGCAAAATTGTATCATGCTGCACTGCACATGTTTGACTTATGTTTTATCCATCCTGCTATATACTTTCCACCAGTTTATAATTATCTTTTGGCACATATGATCACTACATATGTGAGTTGGCTCCAATAATTATCTTTGATTCCATGGAACATTTTATTTTCATCCGGACACTTATGTCTTTCTCATAAAATCTTTTATTGCTTGTAAATTTACTATTGATGCTCAAATATTCTTTGCTTCATCAAAAAATTTCCTTGATCAGTTCTGGTGATTAGAACAATTTTAGTTTTTTGGTTATAACTTTTTTCTTTCTCAGAACATTTCTCTTTGCTTGGACCATTTTCCTTAGTATTTAGAATAATTTATTTTTTTATCGAAAGAATTTTTTCTTTGCTCGGATCAATGCTTGTTGCAACATCATAGTGCACCTGATGGGGAATCCAACATGTTTCATGTGACATGTAGGGGAAGGCACCGAAGAAGGTGAAGGTTGTAGAAAAGGGCCCTAAAAAGGGCACGATGAAAGCCCAACTTGCTAAGAGAGGTAGGAAGGCTAAGAGTTGATGACATGTTGATTTCCTCGTCAGAGAAAAAATGCAATTGAGAACCTGAGATGGCAACAAAGATGAGAATTCTTCAACGCATTAGCCATCGTTGTGAGGCGCATCATCAGTTTAACATCATGTAGTGTTGGTTTTAGAGAGAAAGACAACATGTAAAGCTATAATTGTTGTGTACTCTATGAGTGTTCAGCTTTGGATCATTGAAAAGATCAAGATGTTTAACTAAAGTTGAATTGACTTCTCTAAAATTTCACAAGGTCTACCTATGCAATAAATAAAAACCGTAGCAACGCACGGGCACGTACCTAGTACATGCATAAGTTGTTAACTCATATCTGTTACCTATGTATAAGGGAAGTTAGTCTAATCAAATCATGTCTTGCACCTCTATTTCTCACATGCTTTTTCCTAAGTAGAAGATCTCTGTTAGGGGGAGTATTTCTTCGTCTCTAAAGGGGGAGAAGTTTCTTCCAAATGGAGAACACTCTTTTAGGAAGAGTAATAATGTTTACTGCTTCAATCGGTATCATTAATAAATCTTTTATGAGGGCAAGTCTTATTTGCTTCCTACATGCTTTTAAGTGTCTTCCTTTTCGGTGGTTGATGCCAAAGGGGAGAAGTTTAGGGACCAAAGCAATGAAAATTATATCAAACACCAAACACCACCAAATTAAAAAAATTCATCCTTCAAGTGGTTTTGGCTCTTTGGTCTAAATAGGAAGTAAGTGAATTATGGAGTTAGGGGAGGCTTAAGTCCATAATCTCACCTTAAGGGGATACTCATGCATCCTAGCAAGTAGATTGCATTTTTCATTCAAATGTTTGTTATATATTTGCTTGCTTTGGTTGTGTTGTCATAAATCACCAAAAAGGGGGAGATTGTAAGGAAAATGGACCCTAGGCCATTTGGCTCAAAAGGTTTTGGTGTTTGATGATCAACACAGCCTGTGGACTAATGTGTTTGCTAGTGTTTATGTTTGTAGTTCACGGGATGCTAAGGTTACTTGGACTAAGGCAATGAGGAAAGCAACACCTCAAAAGAAGACATTATGAAGATCACAAGTAAATATCAACAAGTATCAAGCAAGTCCAAGAAATAAATAATAGTGTTGTGGCAGACAGTCCGGCTGAGTGCACCGGACTGTCTGGTGCCACAAGCTAGACTGTCCGGTGCACCACGGAAATGTAGCCCAACGACTAGTTCCTGGTGGCATCGGTGAGGAGAAGCCACCAGACTGTCTGGTGTGACGTCCGGATTGTCTGGTGTAAAAGCCTGCAGCGCCAATGGTCACCTGCGTTGTCAGATCCAATGGCTAGGCGCACCGGACAGGGGCATCGGACTGTCTGATGACCCCACCGAACTGTCCGGTGTGCCATAGAGAGTAGCAACTTTTCTCCAACGGCTAGAATTGTGTTGGGGCCTGTAAATACCACCCCAACCGACATTTCAAGGTGTGGGAGCCCAAGCAACATACCAAGGCATAGTATAGACATTTCCAAGTGCTCATACACCCAAGTGCTTAATAGAATCACTCGGTGATTAGCGTAGGTGCTTTGCGAAGTGCTTAGGTTAGTTAGATCGCTTTAGCACTTGCTCTAGGTGAATCCTAGTTAGTTGAGTGAGTTTAGAAAAACCACACAACCTCTCGGCTCTTGCGCGAGCCGTTGTAATTGTACCGAGTGGGGCGAGAGTCTTGCGAGACCGTGACAACCGCTTTTGTGTCACAGTCGCCACCGTGTACCGGAGGGAACGAGGCCCGTGGTGTTTTAGCCGGAAGCACGTTAGTGGAGACGGTGGGCACCATCCGAGAGGAGCTGGAAGCGGAGCACCACTTGCGCGTGGAGAAGGCCCGCGACTCTCTACGAAGTTACTTGACCAAGGTGCTTCGCGCTCACGTGGGCTTCCCTTTGCGTAGGTGCAACAACGAGGATTAGTCGGGACATTGCATGGTTCCGGATACCTCGGTAAAAATACTGGCGTCATCCACGAGAGTTTGCATCTCTACCTTGCTCTTTAGCTTTCGCATTTATATTTAGCATTTAAGTTTCAATCTTGTCTTTATACTTATATTGTTTAGGATTGAAACTTAGACATTGCGGTAGAGATAGCAACACTTAGACAAAACCTAGTTTGCACATTCTAGTTTGATTAATTGCATATGTTTTGCTCTAGGTATTTATTTGTGGCCTAGTTTAGAAAAAGTTTCAGAAGTCCTAATTCACCCCCCTCTTAGGCGTCACCTGTTTCCTTCACTTTCCACCAAACTTCAGTCAGAAGCATAAAGTGTCTCCAACGCATATTGGACATCTCAAAATCCCATGACAACTCCATCCAACAAAGATAGCATAAGCCATAAAATCGTGAATCGACCAAAAAAATGCAGCTCTCGGGTTTTTGTTAACAATCGTACGCCTCGACTCCTTCCCACAAAATTTTCAATTCTTCAATCAGGGGTCTCATCATCACATCGATATTTGTTCCAGGATGATCCCAACCAGGTATTACAAGACACAAGAAAATAAATTCATATTTCATGCAAAGAGCTAGCGGAAGGTTGTATGGAATAACAAATATGGGCAAGTATGAGTAGGACAGTGTAGTTAGATTGAAAGGCGAGAAACCATATGTTGCCAAACCGAAGTGGACATTCCACACTTCGTAAGCAAAGATGGAATCAAATGAATCTAGTGCCTTCCATGCATCTGTATCAGTTAGGTGCGCGATGACATCGAGATTCTCACATACGCCTTCTGTGTGACATCTCATGTGTCTGGCTATATTCCTGGAGATAAACAAACGTTTCAACCGAGTTATAAGAGGCATGTAACGAAGCTGCTTACGTGCTACCTCGGTCGTCACGGTCAAACCATCGTCATTTTAAATCTCTACAAATCTACGCTCACCACATACTGTACATTTCTTCTCACTTGCAGTCTCCTTCTAGAAAAACATACAGTTATTGTCACAGACATCAATTTTTTGTAGTCAATACCGAGACCCGAGAGCAACTTCTTGGACTGGTACATGTCCTTTGGCATCTTGTGATTCTCTGGAAGTACATCACTGATCAAGTTCAGAAGCTCCTTGTAGCAATTGTTTTAGAATGCAAACTTGGACTTAATAGCCATAAGCCGAGTCACGAAAACAAGGACGGTCACTTTCGTGTGCTCGTGCAACGGCTCTTCGGCAGTTTTAAGGAGCTCAAAAAACTTCTAAACCTCAAGCGTAGGAGGATCCTCATAATCGGGGGTTGAGGGGGGTTCTCGGAATCGACGGGTAGAAGCTCATGGTGTACATCGTAAAGCATCTCTTCCATCCTATCGTAGTCCTCCTCTTCATGTGACTGAACTTCCGATACAATACGAGGAGGTGGGTCCTCACCATGGTGCACCCACACCTCAAAGCCAGGCATATAACTGTTCTAACAAGATCTATTGTAACACCCTGAATTTGGGGGTATAATTTTTTTTCTAAATATCTACCAAATTCAGGTGTTATTCTTGTATCTCTCTCTAGTCTTTATCTCTCTTTTTCTTTTTGCTAGAATTAAGTTAATTAGGAGAGGGATTAATTATTAATTTTGTCTAAACAATGTGAGTCATGAAATGTTGCATCATGCTGAGCTTAAAACATTCTTTGAATTGATGCACATTTTTAACTAGTTTGAATTTGAATTGAAAACCCTAGAGAAAATAAATAGAAAAGCAATTGGAAATTCCAGGAAAATAGAAAAGGTCATTTCGGCCCAACCAGCCCAGCCCCGCGCCCGAGTGCCCGCCCTCCCCTAACAGGTGATCCCCGCCTGTCAGCGTCGTCTCGCGCCCGCTCTCTCTTCTCTCTCTCCCTCTCGCTGCGTGGTGGGGTCAACTTGTCGGCACCGGTTCCCTCCGCGCACGCGCGCTTGCTCTCTCTGTTCCGTGGTCCTCGCTCATCAGCACAGAAACCTGTTCGCTCGCCCATTCCCTCTCTGACCCGTGGGACCCGTCTGTCGGACCCTTCCCCTCCGAATAGCCCACGCAACCCCCACCCCGTCGTGGACGCACCCATGTCCGCGCGATTTCCGGCCATGCCCCCACGCACCCGAGCCCTTTTCTAGACCCAGCCCTCGTTCACTCGCCCTTCCACGCTCAGTTGCACCCTCAGCCGAGCACCCTCGCCATCTCTCTCGCTCTGCGCGCACCTAGGGAGTTCCGCCGCCCCCCATCGTGGTCTCACGCCCGTTCTGCGGTCGTCGTCGAGCCCTCGTCGTGTTCATTGCCTCGGTACACTCCGCCTTATCACCCGCAACCCGGGACGCCCCTCGGTTCGCCCCCTCCCCCTTTGGTTCGCCTAGTCTACGCTCACCAAAGCTTTCCTCGCGCATCCAGAGAGCCGTCGTCGTCGACCCAAGCCCTCGTCGTGCCCCTGCCGCCGTTCAAGGGTCCCATAATCTCTCCTCAAGGTAACTGACCTAACCCCACCCCTAATTCCTCCTGTCTTGCAGTTACTCTCCCGCGATTGCTCGCCGGAGTGCTCCCCGGTCCACCGAGGACTCCCCCTCCGCTGTCTAGTTGCCTCACCCCCGTTCCTGCTATCCCGATCCCGCCATAGTGCTCGCTGAGTCCTCCCCAACCTTTCTAGCAACCCAGACCGACCCCTAGTGTCCTAGGAGCCCCAGTCTACTTCGACGCCGGCAGCTGCCCCGCCGCGGGTGCGTATGGTGCCTCCCCTGGCCGGCCGGAGAGGACAAAGCCCCTAGCACCAGATCCGAACCATCCAGTCTTGATCGGTTGGCTCGGATGCATGGATAAGGATTCGCGTGGTCCGTGGAGCCAGAACCGTTGATTGGTTATCTAGCGGCCATCGCGCCCCGCGCTCTCAGCACACCGCTGACCCGTGGGCCCCGTGCGTCAGTGCATCAACCCTTCCCTGCCCCACCTGTCAGCCGCGCTCGCCCGTCCGCGCGCGCTTGTCTGCGGGATCTGATCTCAACCGTACGTTTGTGATCGTGCGGTCGAGTTTGCCCGATATCCCTTCGCATGTAAATTTGCTTAAGAGACCCTCGGGTTTCCGAGAATCAACCCGTTGTCCTGTATATTAGTGCGCAGACCCCCTGTTTTCTTATAAACAGAGCCCCAGCCTTTTTAATAATCACATATTTGGACCTAATTTTGTATTTCAAACTTCAAAACTTGTTTATTTCATATCTTTTTCATATGAACTCCAAATTTAGTGATTCAAATTACAAAATGTTCATAGGAATATTCTCTATTCAAATAAATTATGATCATCCACAGTTTGTGCACTTTAATTTTATGCCTAGGCTATAGGTTAGTGTATGTAATAGGGTGTTTATGAAATAAGAAAATAAAAAGGATCCACTACAGGAATCCTGAAGATTCCCGTCGGCTAGGTTAACTCTCATCGGCCTTTGCTCTGCCCGACGGGAATTAGTTAACTCCCGTCGGCTACTCCGCAGCCGACGTGCATTAAGTTAACTCCCGTCGGCCCTGACACGGCCCGACGGGGATTAGTTAACTCCTGTCGGCCCTCACGCAGGCCGACAGAAATTAGTTAACTCCCGTCAGCCTTTGCTCTGGCCGACGGGGATTACTGTTTTATGGAGGCCAGTGGACATCCCGCGCGGCTCATTTTCCTCTCTGCTCCATCTCTCATTTCCAAACCGCCGCCGCTAGGAGCTCCGCCCACCTCCGCCGACCGCAGCCCCCAAGCTCCCCCGCCGCCCCCCAGCGCCCCCCGCGACGGCCGCCACCCCCCCCATGATGGGTGCCGCCCCCGCCCGCCCCCAACACCGCCGCCCCCGAACCCCTCCCGGAGCGCCGCCGCCGCCCCCGACCGCCTCTCCCAAGCAACGCCACCGCCCACGTCGTTGAAGTATATATATTTTTGAATTATTGAATGTAAATGCGAGTGTGATTGTTAAATATGTGTATATATGTTTATGTTCGTCGGTTTTTTATGGCCGACGGGAGTTAACTTTCATGTGATTAGAGTTAGTTTAATATCACATGTGATTAGAGTGTGATTAGAGTTAGTTTAATATCACATGTGTGGCTTGATGTTAGGTAAGTATTAATTCTATTATTATAATAGATTTAACTTATGCTATTGAATTGTTGAATTTGATGTTATTTATTGATTAGATTTAACTTATAATATTAGGTTGTATGAAGGTTTCGATATTGATAAATTTAATGTTATTTATGTATATATAGTTATGTATGTATATATTTAGTTTTACTACTTACCTATAGATGTATGTGTGACGTGTAGAAACGTGATTGTCTCACACGCACTCTTTACTCGTACACACAACCGCAATAATGGGTGATAGCCGTGATTGGATGTATGAAGGTTTTAAGAAGGGTGGGTGTCATACAAGTGAATGGTTTGCCAAGACACAAATGTTTCTGGACCATGCAGCTGCTTTGTCACAAATAGATAATATTAGGTGTCCATGCAATAAATGTAGAAAAATGACGAGCCACACCAAGAGGCAGGTCACACTACACCTGTGCTCACATGGTTTCGTGCTAGGCTATAAGGTCTGGTATCTCCACGGTGAAGATGTTGAACGAGCAACAGAAGTAGAAGTTGATGACGGTGAAGATGTTGATAGGATGGACCAGATGCTTGAGGATCTGCAGCCTGAACTGGCTCCAGATCATCATGATTCACCTACACCGGAGGTTCAGAAGTTCTTTGACCTCCTCAAAGCGTCAGAAGAGCCTCTTCACGGGCACACTGACGTGACCGTCCTCGAATTCGTGACCCAGCTGATGTCAATTAAGTCCTAGTTTGCATTCTCAATTAATTGTTACAAGGAGCTTGTGGATTTGATTAGCGAGGTTCTTCCTACGGGTCACAAGATGCCCAAAGACATGTACCAGTCCAAGAAATTGCTTGAAGGTCTTGGTATGGAGTATGAGAAGATCGATGTTTGTCAGGACAACTGTATGCTTTTTTGGAAGGAACATGGTAGAGAGCAGAAATGCTTAAAATGTGGGAAGTTGAGGTACGTTGAGCTTGTAAATGAAGATGGGGAGAAGGTGGTGACAAAGTTGCACATAAACAGCTTCGGTACATGCCTCTCACTCCTAGAGTGAAACATTTGTTTCTCTCGAGAAAGACCACTATGCACATGAGGTGGCATAAAGATTGTACAGACAGACAAGATGGGTTAATGGTGCACCCGTCAAATGGTGATGCATGGAAGGCTCTTGACAACTTTGATCCAGAGTTTGCCAGCGATGCAAGAAACGTTCATATCGGCTTGGCAACTGATGGTTTCACGCCTTTCAATATGACCGTTGCGTCGTATTCATGTTGGCCTGTCATTGCCATACCGTACAACCTTCCACCTGCTCTTTGCATGAAATATGAGTTTATGTTCCTATATCTTGTTATACCTGGGCCTGAGCATCCTGGCGTACGCCTCAATGTGATGCTTCAACCACTGATTGAAGAGTTAAAGAAGCTATGACAAGGAGTGGAAGCATATGACTGCTTCAAGAAGCAGAAATTCAATCTCCGTGTTGCGTATCTGTTCTCGATTCATGATTTTATGGCGTATGGTATTTTCTCTGGATGGAGCGTGCATGGTAGATTGACGTGTCCTTATTGTGCTAAAGATACAGATTGTTTTCGTCTTAGTGCTGGTGGTAATATATGTTACTTTGATTGCCATAGATGTTTTCTGCCCTTCAATCACCCCTTCAGAAGGCAGAGAAAGGAGTTTAGGAAGGGCACCATCATCATGAAGGGACCGCCCAAGCGAAGTAGTGGGATAGAAATTACAGAAGAGCATAGGAAACTTGTCCTAGACGATAGTGGGAAAAGGTATCAAGGTTTTGGTGAGGAGCATAATTGGACTCACATATGTGGCTTGTGGTAGCTTCCTTATGCTAAGTCATTGATTTTGATGCACAACATCGACGTCATGCATCAAGAGAGTAACTTTTGCCAAGCCCTCATAAATACATGTATGGATTTCCTTGATAAAACGAAAGACAATGATAAGGCACGCATGGACTTAGCAGTGATATGTGATCGTCCAACCCAAGTGCTTAGAGAAAATGGAGGCAAACCAAAAGCAGACTATTGTCTTAAACCTAAGCAATGGAAAGAAGTGATGAAGTGGATGAAGGATATTAAATTCCCCGATGGTTATGCTGCTGGTTTTTAGAAGATCTATGAACTTGAAGACAATAAAGATGAATGGACTGAAGAGCCATGACTTCCACATAATTATGGAAAGGCTCATGCCTGTAATGTTTCGTGGGTACATTTCCGATGCTGTGTGGAAAACGTTAGCTAAAGTTAGCTATTTCTACAGACGATTGTGTGCTAAATAAATCAGAAGAGATGTGATGGAACAGCCGGAGAAAGAGGCATCGGTGCTTTTGTGCAAATTGGAAAAAATATTTCCACCAGGTTTCTTCAATCCTATGCAGCATCTCTTTATACATCTTCCATATGAGGCTAAGGTCGGTGGTCCTGTTCAGTACAGGTGGATGTTTGATATAGAAAGAGCATTAAAGAAGCTTAGAGCAATGGTGGACAATAAGGCAAGAGTTGAAGGATGTATTGCGGAACAATTTAAACTGAAGGAGGTAGCACACTTCACAAGTTGTTACTTTGCAGAAGAACATAATGTATTTGCTCGAAAGAAGAGGTACCATGATGATGAACGAGAGATGCCTCCGTGTAGTGATCTTTCGATTTTTCAGATAAATGGCAAAGTTGTTGGTCCATCCAAGGCATATCACCTCACTATGGAAGAACGAAAGTCTGTTTTACATTACATGTTCACGAATATGCCTGAGGTGGAGAAATACTTTGTATAAGACTTATTTCCTTAAATTGTTCATATGTTAATTAGTTTATGTTATCAAATATCTCATGTCATACAATAATATTTGACAACGAGTTTGATGAACAAAACATGAGGTGTCTCGGTAGGCCAACAGCGAGAGACATAGACAAATTGCGACGCGATGGAATGCATGGGCGACCTAATTTCATTATGTGGCTCCGGGACCGTGTAAGTCTCAATTATGTGGCTCCTAGACCTAATTTTAGTTAACTAATATTACAGAATTTGCTAATGCTTTGTGGCATAATTGACAGTTTGGGGAGAAAATGAATTCGAATGATGACTTACGTCAGTTATCTATTGGAAGCGTAACTGCCAAAAGCTATGGACGTTACGACGTCAATGGATATCGATTTCATTCAAGCATTTTCGAATCTAGTCATCCTATGGCCGCCACTCAAAATAGTGGATTCGTTACTAGGGCAACCGACATGGAAGGACACGAAGCCTGCTATTACGAGAAAATAAAAAATATTATCGAGATTACATTTGCTGGAAATAAGCCTTTAGCGCTAGTTTTCTTTGAGTGTAAATGGTATGACCCGAAGTATTATAGGACCGAATTTGGTATGACACAGATCAAACCTGAAAAATTGCTTCAAGGACACGACACGTATATCCTTGCCCATCAAGCAGACCAAGTTTATTTCTCGACATATCCATGCAAAAAGTTGTCTACATGGAGGGTTGTGTACAATGTAAATCCCCGTGAACGCCTATACACTCCTGGTGAGGATGAGTATCAATTTGGTCACCTTGAGCAGGTTGATGAGGTGTTTCAAGAAGAAGAGTTGTCAACTAGTTTTCATATTGATCTTGCACCGGCATTAGATTCACTAGTTGCAGACGTTAACGACTTAACTTTTCCCAAGAGACGGAGAAGACAACCTGTTGGGACTATGCTTCGTCGCCGAAGGTCTTGTAGGAATAAGCGGTTTTCAGCTGAAGCTGTTTGTATGAGTTGGCCGAAGGTTCCTCTTCATGAAGCTTCGGTATTACAAACCGACTTAAAGATAGAATGACCTTTTAGTCCATAAAGGTCTGAGTCAATGTTGTAAACTTTTATGAGGGGCATAATTGTAATTCTTCACAGGCTGTGTCCTGTGTCTATAAATAGTGAACAGTATTCTTTTACTGTTCACGGATTCCTGGAATCGCAATTGCATCATTCGGGAACCAACCTTTGCCAAGGCAGAGGTATAAATGTATTCAATGATTTAATATATTATAATATGATTCGTTTATGATTCATTTACCTTTGATACCCTTTATTTTATATTATTATATACAATCTATGAAAATGTGGTTACGAAGACTTGACCTTCGTAGTCATATTCTCATTAACCTCCGTCCAAGGTGCATTATCCTCAAGGGAATAATGCTTCGTGGACGAAGGACGTTAACATTTAACATTTTATGTTGCCTTGTTCTTAATTCATAGCATTTGAGAACAAGTCTCCAACATTGGCGCCCACCTCCGGTGAACTCACTTCCACTTTTTTGAGCTGATGGCTTCGTTCAACGATCAAGCTGGAGCTGCTTCGGCTCCGAAGCTGCTACTCCCGATAACAGGCGGTTCATGTTCAGAGCCAGCCAACAAGAAGCAGAAGAAGGAAGCACAGAGAAGGGTACAACATGTTGGGGTGCAAGGACCCTTCATCAAGTCGAGATGGTCTCACATTTCTATTACCTTCTCCCAAGAGGACCTTCAACTCAAGGATTACCCACACAACGATGCCATGGTTATCTCTTGTGTTATCAAAGGATTTCTGGTCCACAATGTCTTGGTTGATACAGGCAGTGCAGCTGATATCATATTTGCTAAGGCCTTCAGGCAAACGCAAGAGCCAGAAGATAAGATTCATGATGCTACGCACCCTCTCTGTGGCTTCGGAGGAAGACAGATTGTAGCACTGGGCAAGATCACCATGTCAGTGACCTTCGGGTTCATCAACAACACTAGAACTGAGCAAGTTGTGTTTGACATTGTTGACATGGAATACCCTTACAATGCAATTATTGGTCGTGGCACCCTCAATGCTTTCGAAGCAATTCTTCATCCTGCCTATCTTTGCATGAAGATACCTTCGGATCAAGGACCCATCGCTATTCATGGAAGTCAGGAAGCTGCCAGAAGGGTCGAAGGAAACTGGACTGACTCAAAAGCAATCCATAACATAGATGGAGCTGAAGCTTGTGAACAATACAAATTCAGAAGGGAGAAAGCAGCTTCAGCAGATCAGCCGAAGCCCATGCTCTTATGTGAGGACATAGCAGAGCAAAAGGTGTTGTTGGGCTCTCAATTATCCGAAGAGCAGGAGAAAACCTTGATAAGGTTTTTGTTCAACAACAAAGATGTTTTTGCATGGTCAGCCAATGATCTCTGCGGAGTAAATAGGGATGTTATTGAACACTCGCTCAATGTTGACCCATCCTTCAGACCCAGAAAGGAGAGGCTTCGGAAAATGTCTGATGATAAGGTCGAAGGTGCTCGTAATGAAGTCAAAAGACTCCTCAGTGCAGGAGTTATCAGAGAAGTAAAATACCCAGAATGGCTGGCTAACACTGTTATGGTAAAAAAGGCCAATGGCAAGTGGCGAATGTGTATCAATTTTACAGATCTCAACAAGGCTTGTCCGAAGGACGAATTCCCGTTGCCAAGGATAGACCCTTTAGTTGATGCAGCAGCTTCTTTAGAGCTCATGAGTCTGCTAGATTGTTACTCAGGCTATCACCAAATCTGGATGAAGAAGGAAGATGAGCCGAAGACTAGCTTCATAACCCCAAGTGGCACATATTGCTATCTTCGGATGCCTGAGGGGCTCAAAAACGCTGGAGGAAGTTTCAGCAGAATGACTGCGAAGGTTCTCCAGTCTCAGATAGGCAGAAATGTGCTAACTTATGTTGATGACATCATTGTAAAAAGCACGAAGCAGGAAAATCATATTGCTGATTTGCAGGAGACCTTCGCCAGTTTCAGACAAGCTGGCTTAAAGTTGAATCCAAAAAAATGTGTCTTCGGAGTAAAGAAGGGGAAATTTCTTGGATGCTTGGTTTCAACAAAGGGAATTGAAGCTAATCCAAGTAAAATTGAAGCTATACTTCGAATGGAGCCACCAACTACAAAAAAGGGGGCCCAAAGATTAACAGGGAGGTTGGCATCTCTTAATAGATTTATATCCAGATCAGCAGAAAGAAATTTACCATTCTTCGAAGTGCTGAAATCAGCCGAAGTCTTTCAATGGGGACCAAGCCAACAAAAAGCCTTCGAGGAACTGAAGCAATATCTGATAGATTTAACAACATTAACTCCACCAACGCCAGGGGCTCCTTTGTTATTATATGTGGCAGCTTCGCACTCAGCGGTAAGTGCAGCACTTGTCCAGGAGAAGCTTGATGGCCAAGTCAAGAAGCAGGTTCCAGTGTATTTTGTATCTGAAGTTCTTAGTATATCAAAGAAAAACGATACAGAATTAGAGAAGGTGTTATATGCTGTTTTGATGGCATCCAGGAAGCTTCGGCACTACTTTCAAGCATACAATATTGTTGTTCCTTCTTCGCAGTCGTTGAAGGATATTATGAGAAATAGAGAAGCTACTGGGCGGATTGGAAAATGGGCTGCAGAGCTCAATGAATTTTGCATTGATTATGTGCATAGATCTTCGATCCAGTCCCAGGCGTTAGCAGACTTCATTGCTGACTGGACGCCAGGGGCTCAGGATGAAGAAACAAATAAAGATGCCGAAGTATGGATAGTGTTTTGCGATGGGTCTTGGGGAACCTTCGGGGCAGGAGCAGCTGCTGTGTTGGTCTTGCCATCCAAAGTTAAAACTTGTTATGCGGCAAGACTCGATTTCAGTTGTACAAACAATATTACTGAGTACGAAGCCCTGCTTTTGGGTCTTCGGAAGCTAAAAGCAATGGGAGTCAGAAGGGCCATTCTTAAAACTGATTCCCAGGTTGTTTCGGGTCATATCGACAAGAGTTGCAAGGCTAAAGATCCGAAGCTTGAAAGATATCTAGACATGGTTCGAAGAGTCGAAGCTTCCTTCGAAGGATTTTCTGTCAAAAATATCCCTCGAGGACAAAATGAGCATGCTGATTTGCTAGCTAAGTCAGCAGCACAGGGGCTGCCTTTACCTTCGGATGTGTTCTTCGAAACAATAAAGGCACCTTCAGTGGAACTCCTTGAAAGAGCAGTCCTCAATATATCTCCTGTTTATAGCGAAGATTGGAGAACTGAGATCATCTCTTACCTTCAGGGTAAATTCCTTTCAGATGACGAAGCTTATAACAGGAGGATAGAGGCAAGAGCTCGTCCATATGTCATGATAGAAGGGGAGTTGTACAAGCATGGAGTTTGCGCTCCGCTACTCAAGTGTTTATCTAGAACCGAAGGTATAGAGTTGATGAAAGAAATACATGCAGGCCTGTGTGGATCTCACATTGGATCTAGGCCGTTACTTGGAAAAGTTTTCCGCCAAGGGTTTTATTGGCCGAAGGCAGCTTCGGATGCAGCGGAATTAGTTCAAAAGTGCGAAGGTTGTCAGAAATGTGCAAGAGATCAAAAACAACCTTCGTCCTTAACACAGCTCATACAGCCCATCTGGCCATTGCAAAGGTGGGGCCTTGACTTGTTAGGTCCATTACCACTGGCCCAAGGGAACTTAAGATATGTTGTAGTGGCTGTGGAATATTTTTCTAAATGGATTGAGGCAAAGCCTTTAGCCACAATAACTTCGGCCACCGTCCAAAAGTTTTTCTGGCAGAATATTGTTTGTCGTTTCGGGGTACCAAAGGCCATCACTGTAGATAATGGAACACAATTCGACTCCGAAGCTTTCAGAGATTTCTGTGATCAAATTGGTACGAAGATCCATTTTGCATCAGTCAGGCATCCAGAGTCAAATGGGCTCGTTGAAAGAGCCAATGGCATTATAATGACAGGAATAATGAAGTTAATCTTCAATCAACCCAGGGGAAAGTGGCCAGATCAGTTAACCAAAGTGGTGTGGAGCCACAATACAACAACATCAAGGTCTACAGGCTTTACTCCATTCAAGTTATTATTCGGTGACGAAGCAATAACTCCGGAGGAAGCTAAAACTGGATCAATAAGAGTAGTAGCTTCGGCAGAATCAGGTTCTGAAGATGCTTATTCTGTGGAAAAAGATGCTTTAGAAGGGATCAGGCTTCAAGCTGTGGAGAATATCAATAAATATCAAGCCGAAACAATCAAATGGCGAGATAGAAAAGTTCGGGTAAAGAATATTGAGCCAGGACATTTGGTGCTTCGGAGAGTGGCCAACCCAGACACAGTGGGCAAGTTGCAGTTGAAATGGGAGGGACCTTTCTTAGTAGCATCTTCGTCAAGACCCGGTTCATACAGATTGAAGGATATGGACGGCAGCGACATTCCTAGATCTTGGAATGCGGATGAGCTTCGGCGATATTATGTGTAACTTGATGTAACTTTTTATGTCTTTTCTTTTTCATGGCACCCTTTTCCTTTCTAAAGGGGGAGAAAGGTTTTTAATGGGGCCATCATATGTAATTTCCTTTTTTAGTTCTATAAGAGCAAAATCCCCCAAGGAATGTAAATGTAAAAGCTGAGAACGCATCATCGAGTGCCGAAAAGTAAAAAGCGAAGAAGCTCCAAAGTCGTTCCTAAGGGAATGCAGAGCTTACAGCGAAAAGTCAACGCTGATTCCGCCAAAAGTAAAAGGCGAAGAAGCTCCAAAGTCGTTCCTAAGGGAATGCAGAGCTTACAGCGAAAAGTCAACGCTGATTACGCCGAAAGTAAAAGGCGAAGAAGCTCCAAAGTCGTTCCTAAGGGAATGCAGAGCTGATGTGTGATTGTTTCTAAGGAAATAATGGCTGAGGGTATGGCTTCGGATATGTGTTTGAACATTCATTCGCACATCACATTACATCATAGCATTTGCATTCATAAACATTCATCCAGGCATATGTAGGATAATCATCATCATGGCATAAGTGGTTGCTTCGGCATAAGAGAAGAGTTTCTTCGCGTACAAAAAGGAGAGCTTCGGAAGAAAGGGAAATGTTGTTTTCTATGCTTCGCTGTGTACGAAAAGAAGGGAAGGTGTTTTTTCGCCTTCGGCTCAAAAAAGATAATTTCGTCCACAACAAAGCACTTCACATACACTAATGGAAGGGTAAGAGCATAATACAAGTTTAGTTACATTTACACAAGTTATCTCAAAAGTTTCCTGAGTCTGTCTACAGTCTACTCCTACTTAATCTTTGAGGGATTTTAGCTTCGGCGTCACTCTTTTCAATCATCGACTTCGGCTTCGTCATCCTACATGAATTAAGTTGTTGTAAGTCAAAATCGAGCTTGAAGAAAGAGGTAAGCACAAGGTATGATTTCTTACTGGTTCAAGATGACTCCGAGCTTCGTCTCCAGCCTTTTCTCGCCCGCCTTTTGTCCATATCATTTTTATAAATCTATTGGAAATACTTCGGGCGAGATCAGGAATGTCATCTAGGATTGATGGTGATAAAGTGAAATTGGGCCTATTGACAATCTTTCCATGGTCGCAGCCAGCTTTTAGGAAAGCTGCAACAGTGCCCCGAGAAGCTACCCAGGCACAGAAGTCACCGTGCCCAGCTATAACTTCGTCGAGCTCGTCAATTTCACCCTCAATATGTTCGAAGGTCTTCGGTAAATCTTCAGCTGAGGGGGTGAATTTCTCACTGCTGGCTCCAACTGAGTGGAAAATTTTTCTTAGTCGTTGAATACATTTGTTGCTAAATTCCAAACATTTTTCTTGAAGGCCCGCCAATAGTTTTTTCAAATCTGAATTTTGTTGAGCTTCGGTTTCAAATTTTGCATTAAGTTCTTGTTTTTCTTGTTCAAACTGCTCAGATTGGCAGAGAAGCTTCGTGTTCAGCTCTGTTATTTTTGCTTCGGCTTCCGCCAATAAACCTTCAGTTGCCTGGAGCTCAAAGTTCTTCTTCTCAATAGCAGCTGATTGCTCCTTTATTTTGCTTTCTAAATTTTCAATTATAACTTCGTGTTTCTTGTCTTCAAAATCTTGCTGCATTTTCAAGGCTTTGCTCAACAGCATACTCTGCACGAAAACAACCTTCGTTAGACATGTTTTCATTATTAAAAACAATATAAGTTAAGGGAAAAGTAGTTCACCTTGAAATTGGAATAAAATAAACTACCAACGATATGTTGTCGTCGGTAGCGGCTAATGTCCGTTTCTAGCTTCGGAAAACCGATACACTTTGACAGACTACTGATAACTTTGGCTCCAGTTTGGTTTCGGATACAATCTAATTTTTCATCATCAATACCTCCGAAGAGGAGTGCTCCTGGTTTGTACCCGCAAGATTTGGCATACTCTTTAAGCTCTTCTATTTCGGGTTTTGACAATTTTTCTCCAACTAAATTTTGAAACATGAAGGCTTCGTTTTCTGAAGCTTCGTCAGCAATTTCCTTTTCTTTCCCCGACGCTGCGGCCGCGGCCTCTTCGGCGGCAGTGGTAGCTTCTTCTGTGGCCATGTCTAGCAGTATTTTGTCGATGTGTTCGATTGTGCTTTCCAGGTTCACATCTTCAATTGAGGCAGCTTCGGCAGCCGCGACCTCCGAAGGTGTGATTTCAATATCTGTTCTTTCCTCAGCCACTGGTGTCTTCTGAGCTGAAGCTCTTGGTGGTGTCTTGTCAATGACCTCTGTCACAGTGATGATTCTTTGTCTCTTTGCTTTAGTCGTTTTCTTCGTTTTTTCGGGCTCCTTTTCCTTCTGAAAAAACTTTGTCAGTTGAGGCCCCAATGGACTTAGCTTCGCAGGCAGGGATTCAGTCATTACCTTCAAAATTTCCTCCACGTCAGTGGCAGAGGGTGATGTGGGGGTTTCTTCTTCGTCAGATATTTTTTGCTTCGGAGAAGACGCTTTCCTCTTCTTCGGGATTTTCTTCTTTGATGGTTCTTTCTCATCTTCATTTAAGGCTTCAGTTATCCTTTTCCTTTTCTGGCCCCCGACACCTTTGTTCAGATTTTCATAGTCAGGGTATTCAAAACCCAGGGCGTCCAACACTCGATTCAGTCTTCGCTTCGGACGGGTGCCGAAGGCCGCAGTCATCAATTGATCTTCTTTTTTGGAGTAATTGCCAAGTATTTCATTGCACATTACTTCAATTGTATCCAGCCACTCTTGGCAAGGTGTTTTAAAGTATTTCTTAAACTTGAAATAGTAAGGTAAACGCACAAGTTCACCTTCTTTCTTCTCCCCTTTTAACTTCGGCATTTCCCATTCTTTTAAACTAGGAAAAACCTTGAAAGCCAAAAACTCCTGAACCAGGTCTCTTGTACTGATATGCTCCGCAATAATTCTGAATTCATTCAATGCTTGTTGTGTTGGACCTTCTGGTGTCATGTTGCAACGAGGTCGGGTTTCTCCGAAGATTAGTTCGAGTGGACTTTGCACAAGCTTCTCCTTGTCGTCATCAACCTTGACATAGAACCACTCCGACTTCCAGCCTGCTGCCCATTTGCTTCGGTAGCTGATTACAGGAAACTTTGTGGTTTTTCGAAAAGCAAAATTATAGCAACCAAAATTGTCATGCAATCCATCTTTTCTAGCCTTCGTCTGATAGTGCAGTTCGTGAACTCGACAAAAGCTGTCCGCAAACGGCTCCACCGCTTGGCTTCGGAGGGCCCAGATATAAACGCTAAGCCTAACGATAGCGTTAGGAGTCAACTGATGAAAGTAGATACCAAACCTCTTCAGTACCTCTGCAATAATCCCATGTAGGGGGAATCTTAATCCAGCCTTTAGAAAGCTCTTGAAAATGACAATTTCATCCTTCTCCGGCTTTGGTGTAGTCTCTTCTCCCCCGAAGCGTAATAGCTTCTTCTGATTCTCATTGAAAAAGCCCGACTTTACCATTTTGGAGAGATCAGCCTTCGAAACAGTAGACTTTCCGAAGTCCAAGTGGCTGGGCTTGCTTGGCATGGCGATACGATAATCGTCTTCGGGATCAGTTTCCTCAATATCTTCTTCTTCTGCTTCGGCAATTGCTTGTTTTGCCTGTTCTGCATCATCACTGGGGATCTTTTCCGAAGTTACCAGTCCGGACCTTTGCATCGCTTCGGAGATGGGAACAGTCTCCGAACCTTCAACTTCGCCCCCCTCACGCTCAACCCTAGCGGTAGAACGCACTCTAGCCATTTAATTTTGAGTTTGTGGAAATTAAATACTTTTTTCTTCCGAAGTTTTTCCTTCTGATGAAGCAGGCTTCAAGTTTGAGCTTCGTTCGATTCCGAGAGTCAAGCTTCGGCGATGGTTAAAAATTTTGGCAGCAAAACAGTGCAAATAGCAATGAATGCTGTGGTAACTTCACACCTACTCGTCTGTTTATATAGTACTGCAGGTAAGAAGGCGAAGTGCCAGGATTTTTACACCAGGCGGACACCCGCTTGCACTCGCTGCGTGGTGGACCGCAGAGACAAACAGTAACTCTGCAAGGTGGGACCGATACGCGCTGGGAAACTGAATTGTTTCTCGACAACGAGCTCGGGGAAGGTGTTTTTCGGACCTTCGGCTCCCCGAAGCTTAAGAGACTTTTTTCACGGATCAAGCTCGTTACGAAAAACGATCTAGCACCGCGAAAGGGGCTACTGTTGGGACTATGCTTCGTCGCCGAAGGTCTTGTAGGAATAAGCGGTTTTCAGCTGAAGCTGTTTGTATGAGTTGGCCGAAGGTTCCTCTTCATGAAGCTTCGGTATTACAAACCGACTTAAAGATAGAATGACCTTTTAGTCCATAAAGGTCTGAGTCAATGTTGTAAACTTTTATGAGGGGCATAATTGTAATTCTTCACAGGCTGTGTCCTGTGTCTATAAATAGTGAACAATATTCTTTTACTGTTCACGGATTCCTGGAATCGCAATCGCATCATTCGGGAACCAACCTTTGCCAAGGCAGAGGTATAAATGTATTCAATGATTTAATATATTATAATATGATTCGTTTATGATTTATTTACCTTTGATACCCTTTATTTTATATTATTATATACAATCTATGAAAATGTGGTTACGAAGACTTGACCTTCGTAGTCATATTCTCATTAACCTCCGTCCAAGGTGCATTATCCTCAAGGGAATAATGCTTCGTGGACGAAGGACGTTAACATTTAACATTTTATGTTGCCTTGTTCTTAATTCATAGCATTTGAGAACAAGTCTCCAACACAACCTATTAGGAGAAAAGTTACATGGCGACCTCTGCATAAGAGAACAAATAGATCCTGATTTTGATGATATTTAACAAGTAAAGTTATTTTGTTATTTCATTTGTTTCTAATTTTTAAGGATTGTCATTTTTGATGCACTAATGAATAATTTCTTATTTTTGATGCAGGATGCCACCAAAGTCAAAGAAGTCAATGAAGGGGCTGTTGAAGGGCATGGGCCTTTTTAAGGGCAGTTCTTCGAGCAGCAGCAGACGCCGAGAGCTGTTGAGCGCTGTACATGGAGATGAGGTAACATATCTTGTACAACTAAATTTATTTACATATTTACCTGTATCTAAATCTTGAGTTGTATGTACCAGGATGAGCAGCACAATGAGGAGGAGCACAATGAGGAGGAGCAGCATTATGAGGATGAGCAGCATGAGGAGGTGCAGCACAATGAGGAGGTGCAGCACGCGACATGGGACCAGGCCACGCAGCAGCACCAGCCATGGGACCAGTGGGACCACCAGAGAGAGCAGGAACAGGTGTGGGACCAGTGGGGCCAACAGGCCCAACCGGCTGACAACCCAATGGATGATGGCTCAGGAGGCTCTTCAGCGACACGCACACGTCGCTCAAGAAAAAGCCACTCAGTAAAGCCTCGTCACGCGGTAGAGCGAGAGGCTGATAGGATCTTAATCATGCCTCATGGAGATCGGTGAGTGTAATATATTAACTTGTCTCATATAACTATTATGTGTATTGTTAATGTTTTTGTGTAATGCAGGAATTGGGAGGATCTATCCTTTGACGGCAAGGGACACCACACTCAGGTTAACCTAACGTTGGGTTCTCTTTGCCGCCTTCACTATCCTGGTGAAGGTGTCAGACGGAGATAGCGTCGATGAGGTGCTCGTCAGTACCTAGGACGAGTACAAGTTAAAAAAGGAACGAAACCACACCGACAGACAGGGACTTGTGCGTCATGACTTTTGGATATGAATTTTTTATTGTTTTTGTTTTGTTTCTTAATATTGTAATTCTATGACTTATACCATTGTATTTGTATTCTTTATGTACTAGCTTCGATATCGGTTGCCTGACGGAGAGGATTACATGGGGCACGCTGAACGTGTGTTCCAAAACAATGCAAAGAAGCTAGTGAAGGATGCCATATACTATGCAAGAATTCAGGCTACAAACCTGTATTTTGAAAATCATCCGGAAGAAGCAGACCCCTTGAATAAAAAGGAAGGGTCCTCAAATATATATTTGACTGAGGATCAATATCATGAGGTTAGTATTCAATTTGTTTTACCCATTTTATTGATTGTTGTGATTGATATAATATGTAACATTGTGTGTGCAGGTGATGGTTCCATGGATGGCGCCCGTGCCTGATGCGTACTATGCTTGGTGTCGATATTGGGCTTCCGAAGGCTTCCAGAAAGCGTCAGCGCATCACATGCAATGTCGAGGAACCAATCCTAACCACAAGTTTGGCGGTGACGATATGCTCCGAAAAGCTAAACGAATGGTAAGTTTGATATAGCTATGTCGATCACCAAATAGTACGATTGATTATGGATGTTTTTTGTTTATACAGGAAGCTACACGTGGCCAAAAGCCTAGTGACATTGAGGTCTACCAAGAGGGCCACAAAGGACCAGACCCTACCAACCCTGACTAGCTCTGCAGCCAGACAGCCACGGATCGGCTGGTGAGTTTTGGCCCAAAAGTACAAACGTTCAAAGTATAGAAATTCCTGCATTTGTAAGGTTGTGAATGATGTATAGGCAGCATATGGGGAGGAGATGGTTCATCGTCATGGCCCTGACTTCGACTGGCGACATGAATCGGTGGATCCCTCGGTGGTGTACGCAAGTGGTGGTGGAAAAGCGCATGGACGGTAAGCTCTAACTTATGAAATTACATGGTTGACACTAAATTGATTATGCAGTAATCACTATTTTTGAATCACTTATAGATACACACTCTTCGACGGATTCATTGACTCGTCGTCGGTGAGATCTCAGAGGACGAGTTCATCTTCCCGTAGCTCGTGCTCTCGTCGACCGAACGAGCATGAGTTGGAGATTATGAGGATGCGTGAGGAGATGAGACAACAACGAGAATTTATGGAGGCTTGCAATGCACATAATCAAGCGATGTATCAAGTGAGTATACATAATCCGAACTCTAAATTATTATATTTCAATACAACATCTTCAACAGTAACACATATGTTTAACAGTTAATGCAGCAACATGGCATGACACCAAATATTCCACCGCCACCACAATGGAGCCAGTTTGCATCCACACCAGCTCCGCCACCACAGTTCAACACCCCTCCGACACATATACCTGCACCCGGAGATAGGGTACGTTTGATAACTCTCGATGAATTTATACACTTGTATACTTTTTGATATTTGCATTTAACGTGTTGATATTTGTATTAAAATGTTGATATTTGCTAACTTGCATAGGTTACGCTCGAAGCGGGTGGTAGTGGGTCTGATCCCACAGCAGGGACTGGATTTGTTGACTCCCTCTTCGCGTTCCCTTCTCCTGGTGATGACAGCAGTCAAAGCTCTAACCACCCAAGTGGTGGTTATCTCTAAACACTTGAACTCGTGCACGCTATGTTTCTTAACTCGTGGACGCTATGTTTTTCGCGAACTAAACACTTGAACTTATCTCGTACTTTCTATTTAAAATGTTTGTGTAAACTATGTTGGTGATGTTAAGTTTGTAATGTGTGAATTGATTATTAATGCATGTGTTTGTAATGTGTCTGTTCTGTGTGATATATATGTTATGTGTGCAATTGTGGAGAAATAGTGACCTAATTTGGTGCTGGTTTTGCAGCAGTATAGGTTAATTATCGTCGGCCCAGTTAATTCCCGTCGGCTATGGTCGAACCGACGGGAATTAACAATTAATCCCCGTCGGCCTAGTAACTCCCGTGGGCCAGGTAGGGCCGACATGTATTAATTAGTAATTCTCGTCGGTTTGACCTGGCCGACGGGAATTAACGGCGCCGACGGGCATTAATTGTTAATCCCCGTCGGTTGGTCTGGCCGACGGGAGTTAACCCTAATTCCCGTCGGCTTATACGCGACCGACGTGGATTACTTATTCCCGTCAGCCGCCGATGGGAATTAGGCTATTCCCGACATCCGATGGCCATCGGCTTAGGGCCGACGGGAATTAGCCATATATTGACGGGAATTAGTAATTCCCGTCGGTTTAGAGGTTATTCCCGTCGGTTTGTAGCCGACGGGGATTAACTGGATTCCTTTAGTGGGAAAACCCTAAGGATACTTAGATGTTTAATTTTGTGAGATTAATAATATGTCATGTATGAATTTATCCCTGATATAATTTTGTGTCTCACTAAAATTAGTGGAACTAAATTATGTAATCCATAATAATTAGGGAATCACTAATCTTCTAGTGCATTAATTCACCCTAGCACCTAGGTTTATCCTTTATGTTTATAACATCCTGTCCAAGCTTGGGTTCACTTGATTGCATTTGTTTGGTGTATTGTTCCTTGTCTCTGTTCAAATGTATTGAATGCATGATCGCTTTATTTAGACAACGAGTAGCCTATGGTTCCAGAGCGTGTTGCCGAAGATCTTCCTGAGCAACAACCTGGTGAAGGCAAGTGTTCTCTGATCCATTATATCCTACATCTACCTACTTTATAATTCACTGTCCCACATTACATTATTGAAACCTAAGGATTGACTAGTCTGTATTTACCTTATCCTTGTTTACCTTTTGGGTTATCATGGTTAGCTTTATGCTATTGCTTTACCTTAATCAATGAACATGATGTGAATACTTATGATACGATGATGTTATCCCGATGATGATCCTATGATACTTTAGGGGACTCAGGTTATTTCCTGAGTACCTCTCCGTAAGGACCTGTTCGTGGAGTGATCACCAGGGATAACAGTGCAACCATGAGGGTAGAATGGGACGCCCTTAGCTGATTAATTAGAGGAACATGAGGTGTGGTTCACTTCGTCGTAGGGACATCAATGGGGTCCGGGCACAGTACTTGTTCAACGACCCTCGGCGACAACGACGAGGCACGGTGGCGACAAGGATGAGAAACCTTTGTCGTCGGCGAGGCGCGGTGGCGACGACGATGAGAAACCGAGAGAGAGAGAGAGAGGCACGCAAGTATGAGTTCGTGTAGAAAATTAAAATGTCGCCCGACGTCGTTACCTAAAAAAGTATTATCTCTGACAGCTATAATGACGATTGTCGGAGATAACGTTTACTTCTGACGACTGTCAGTATAGCCATCGGCGATAACTGTTACTTCCGAAGGGTGTTAGTATAGCCATCGAAGATAACTGTTACTTTCGACGGCCGACTGATGCCGTCAGACATTAGGAAACTGCCAACGATTTCTTACAAAGCCGTCGGACATTGCGTGGCTGTTGGATCTTTGTCGTTTTACTGTTGTGTTAGTCCGCGGAAGCAGATTTATTATGTATTTGGTTCAAAAGCCTCAATTTTTATTGTTAGAATATAGTATAAGTGAATTGTCCAACTCTTACTACCATCTTAAGCTTTTGTGTTGAATTGGTTGGTGCATGCAACTTAATACTTATTTAGCAGCGGTTTTCTTGTTCAATGTTTGTTACGACTAGGGGTTCATGATGGATTGATGTCATGGTTCTTGTTCCGTGCAGGCTGTGCTCTAGTATGTGTTGTGGCTACTACAATATGCCCTATTTTGTAATTTGTGTTCATGATGAATCTCTAGTTCTTATTCTGTGCCAAGCCCCCTTGCCATTTTTGTTAAATTTGATTGGATTGGATACAACTGCGTGTCCCTTCCACAATAAGGCGTAGCGTCACGAATCGATGGATGCATGTCTCTGTCTAGAGCTAGAAGGCGCCGTCGTCATCGCTGGTGATGTCTCCCCACCTGACGTTGTAGTTGGCGGCGAGGTAGTGCGCGCCGACGGGGCCCCTGCTGCCGTACGGGTAGAGCTCCGGCGCCACTTTCCTGTCCTCCAGCTCCCTGAGCGCGGGCGTGAAGATGGCCCAGGCGGCGTCGAGCTCGTCGCTCCGGATGAAGAGGCGGCGCTCGCCCTCCATGGCGTCCAGCAGAAGGCGCTCGTACGCGTCGGGGATCTCGCGGCGGTAGCGCTCGGAGTAGAGCAGGTTGAGGTTGCTGCGGTCGAGGCGCATGCCCAGCCCGGGCACCTTGTTGTTGACCTTGAGGTAGATGGCCTCGTCGGGCTGCACCCGGAGCACCAGCTCGTTGGTCGCCTTGTCCAGGTCCGCGCCGATGTTCCGCCGGTACAGGTTTCCCGGCACGCGCCGGAACTGCACCCGGATCTCCGCGCTGCATGCAATGCGATGGTTCATTTTCAGAGATGAACTTTCTTGCTTTCTTCGGTTTAGTTCAGTTCAGTTCAGCAATGGGTACCGTACCGTCGTGTGTGCAGCGCCTTGCCTGCCTTCATCAGGAACGGCACACCGTCCCAGCGCGCGTTGTCGATGAAGAGCGCGGCGGCGGCGAAGGTGGGCGTGACGCTGCCCTTGGGCACGGTGGGGTCGTCGGCGTAGCCCGGGTACGACTTGCCGCCCTTGGAGTGGCCCTTGTACTGGCCCACCACCACGTCCTCGAGCTTCAGCTGCCTCATGGACCTCAGCACCTTCACCTTCTCGTTGCGGATGTCCTCGGCGTCCAGGCTCACCGGGGTCTCCATGGCGAACAGGGCCAGGATCTGCAGCAGGTGGTTCTGCATGATGTCCCGGATGATGCCGTAGTTGTCGAAGTAGCTGCAGGCAGAGACAGCCAGCAAGCAAGGACGTTGTCATGCAAATGCAATGAAGAAGAAGAAGACACTGCTGACAGTAGTGCATGCAGACCCAACCCACCCGCCTCGACCCTCGGTGCCGAAATCTTCAGAGAATATGAGCTGCACGTTCCGGATGTAGTTCCTCGACCACAGCGGCTCGAAGACGAGGTTGGAGAAGCGGAGGACGGAGAGATTCTCAACCAGTTCCTTGCCCAGGTAATGGTCGATCCTGCAGGTCGATTGTTGCAATTGTATTGTTCATTTCGTAGGTTATTCAGTACGTCCAAGATAGAGTGATGCATGGTCGTCGGCGTCGCCACTTGCCTGAATATTTGCTCCTCGACCAAGTACTTCTTCAAGGACCGAGTGAGCTCGCCGGAGGACTCCGAGTCACGGCCGAATGGCTTCTCCACTATAAATCTTGTCCACCCGCTTGAAGACGACGCGGTGCGGCTAGCGGATCTAACCACATCCACGAATATGTTTGGCGGGATCGACAGGTAAAATAGCCTGTTCGGTAGCCTGCCTGCCTGCAACACGTAGATGCATGAATGATGAATCCCTGGGTAGGCCGGGCTTTGCTATGATAGTTCCAACCAATCAATCACGATCATCCATTTGATCAGATCTAGAGGGATATAATCTTCTATTGTAACCTCCTATATATGAAAGGTAGTATAAGAAAAAAAGTATCAACAATTTCAAAAATAAGAAAAAAAATCCAACAGCGAAGTGAGCCTTTGATCAAATGCGTTCATGGAGTGATGGAATTGATCTCCACCAGCAACGAAGTGAGCCTTTGATCTCGCGCCCTGATCAGGGGCGTCCAGTCTAAAATGACATTGATGGGCTCATGTTATGTAGCCTATAAATAGAGAGGTGTGGTTGACGGTTAAGGCATGAGGCTCGCAGTGTTGTTTGATGTATTTGGTTTGAGGTCAAAGTAGGATGAGGCGAGTGCGACACTATCCCCTCGATTTTTTGGGATCACGCCGCCACCAAAAATTACTCCGGTGTTTACCTCGCCCCTACGTGACTCTCATCTAAACACTACAAAAACTATGGTCGCCCTCTTTCATCCCTCATTATACGTCCAACCAAACACACTCTAAGTTCCCCACCTCAACCCTAGACCGATCCCGAGGGCAGGCTGTCAGCAACGAGAAGCCCACCGCTGGCAAGATCGCTTCCCCGGCCGTCATTGCCCTAGCGCAGATTTTCACCGACGAACATGATAGCGATTGGATCAAAGGTACGATCTGTTTTTGGTATTGATCTAGTGGTTAGGGTTATTGGGCAGACCCAAAAGTTCTATCAATGGTATAAGGAGATTGTATAATGAATTGCATCTTGGCAATAAAGAGCAACAACCACCCCATATGAAAGAAGTGCTAATAGCTGAGGCATAAATGGTCTTAAAGAATAATAAATCAGATATTTTTATGACTACAAAGTCTATATTTGTGAAATTCAATTTGAGGGCAATCCCACCTCATTTGAAGAAGCCATGGAAGCACTCCCTCGCTTAAACGGCAAAAGAACCACTAATTACCAACGACGTTTGTGGCTCAGAAATAATTTCTAATGGAGCCAAAACAGTAGTGTAATACCCAAATTTGTAAAAGCATAGGAAATGAGATTAATTTTCTCTATATGTGTTGCCTTTATTCATTAGTACATGTGAACACCCATTTGGAAGTGAATCATTAAATAAATGACACATAAATAACCTAATGTATCATGTTAGAGTTTAATTAAGTGTGCATTTAACAATAATAATAATTTTAGTGGAATTACATTAATATTCACATTTGAACTTAAAGACCCAAAGTATACTTAAAATGTGGTGGAAGTGAGGGAAAATACTATAAATTATGGAGGAAATAAATAAATAAAATATTTTAGACCAGTATTTAAGTTTGTATATTTGGGCTAAAGGTGAAACTCACAACAAATTCTGGAATTTGAATTATGAAAGCAAGTGGAAAATAGAAATAAGGAGGAAGGGAAATAGAAAAGAAGAAAGAACCCTGCTGGGCTGGCTTGACCACATTTCGGCCCAACCTGGACTCGTCTACCATGCGCGCCCAGCCCAGGTTTTACCAGGCCGCGTCATGGGTCTGACTAGCGGGCCCCATTCCGTCAGTCGCTCACACCCCTCAATAGTGCTCGTGCCCCTCACTGCATATGGGGCCCACAAGTCGGAATCTTCTCCTAACCTCAACAGCACGCCGAAAAAATCGTCGAAGATCTCTACCTCCTCCCTGTGTTCCGTTGATCGAACACATCCGCACACCAGGGCATAAAACCATGGCTCCCAGATCGCTTAAGACCCCGAGAACCTCGTTGGGTGGGTACCACAGCTAAGCCGCCCTATCCGCCATACCTCGCTTCCCCATTGTGTGTGGCTGCCACCGAGAAAACCAAGCGAACTCACCGCCATCACCTTGGTGCTTCAACTGTGCCGTCGTCGGTGAGAGAGAGACCACTGGGTAGAAGGTAATCCAGTGCGTGGCCGTGGGGGCGATTCTACCAGGCGCCATCGATTCGGTTGAGGAAATGGCGGGGGAAAACTCTGTTGATTCGTGGGAGATTGGCACCATCGCGTTTCGATCTACGCTCGTGTTTCGTGCTTGCGTGAGGTACTGTGCCGTGCGGGGCTCCCAGCGTGTTGTCGGGGGGAAGAAAACACCCCCGGTGCTGCTGGCCGCGCTCACCAGTGCGGGCGGATCGCCCTCGCCATGGAACATCCTCTTCGCGGTCATCTGTACATGGGGATCAGGCCGTGGAGCTTCGTCAGGCCATGCTTGGGCGAATCGTGCTGCCTTCGAAAGTGTATGGCGGCGTTGAGTCCCAGAATTACTCACCGGCGATAGGGCTCCGCCGCGGATCCTCCATGCCGTGTGGACAGGCTTCATCGCGGCGTCATTCCTGGTAAGCTCTCTGCCAAAGCTATTGTCGTGTCGTAGGGATTGCATAGCACCAAGTATAGCAGTGAGTAGGGGCGGGATCACCCGTATTGAGCTACTCCGGTGGGAGTGCTGCCGTGCTCGTATCGCGCCGCCGGCTAGCTATACCCGAGGAAGAAGAATAGTGCCAGCCATTGATCTAGAAATAGAGGGCCTGGATTAGAGACTAGGTGACTGCTTTGGCTCGGTCAAGCTGGACCATTGATTTTCTGATAAACGGTCATGTGTGCATACCTGTGCGCAATAGAATGTGAGCCATTGATCTATGATCCGAGGATCTACAGATCATACCGTTTGGTGACCCTGGTGATCTAATCTGTGCCATCCGCGTGTGATCAAACGGCCCAGATATCGCGATACCTCTTCGGCCTGCGCATTTTGCGTAGGAGACCATGAGAAATAAATGAATTAACCTGCCATCCTCTGCGGGGTTAGCTCTGAGTCTCTGGAATTTTTGTAGATTAGCCCCTGTCTTCTCTGCAAATTGTGGCGCAGTCCAGGAATTAAATAAAACCAGAAAAATAGATTTAGAAATTGATTTTGAGTATAAAAATAATTGTGAAACTTGGGTAATTCATAGAAAATTCATATTAAGCCCAAATTAATCCGTTCCAATTCCTATAATTTCGTAATATTATTGTCTATCATCTAGTACTACTGTTTTGACATAAAAGTCACATCAAAATTTATATCCCATTTAATCTTATACAAAACACATAGAATCTTCATAAAATCATGACTCCTCCGTTTTAACTCCGATTTGATCCGTTCAAAAATTCCGTTAGTCTCGTAGCAACGCGTGGATTATTATTATTCAGTTTGTTATTATGTTTGATGTGATGTTAATTTTATCTATACCATGTTTGTTTGTATTGCTACGTCTAGTGCGAGGTTTCAAGTCACATGAAGTTCACCCTGGTAACTGGATCTCAAGTGCCAGGCAAGTTGTGCCCTTGACCACTTTTTACCCAATAATGTTCTTTAATATCACTTATCCATGCATAGGTTAATTTTGATGGGACCCAATAGGTTACCCTAGATTGTTTATCTCATTACCTTGTTCACCCCTGAATCACTTGGGTAGTTTGCTATTGCTTTACATGGTTTTGGGATAATCATTTATTACCTCTATGTTCCAGTTATTTTTGTTATTCTATTTATGTTCATGTTGAGATCATTAATGTTAATTGGAACATAGAGCTTAACTTGAGAACCACGTGCCACCACAAGGGTTTAATGGGACGCCCTTGGCTGACTAATTAGGAAATCTAGTGGAAGACTACCTTACCCGAAAGGGGCAAGGGCAGTAGGGGAGAGGTCAGTGCGGGGAGGTCCCTGGTTGATTTTGCTGCGATGGCGGTCAGCCAGGAACCCTGTACTGGATCTTCCTATAAACTGTAGCGGGTTTTCGGAAGCTAGTGGAACTTTGTAAAGGCCTCGTAGTGTTGCCCTGCCGCGCTTCCTAGGTAGAGGTGTATGGGATTCATGACCCCTTGGCAGATGGGTAACATGACTTGTGGGTAAAGGGTACAACCTCTGCAGAGTGTAAAACTGGTATACTAGCCGAGCTCACGGTCATGAGCAGCTCAGGACTCTCTGATGTTTAAATTATGGAACTTAAATTCAATTTTGTCATTTGCATATGCATGGGTTTATTATTAATTTGTTCAATTACTTTATTTAAGGTTTGGTATTTACTTACACTTAGTAACTGCTAATAAAATTTTGACCAACTACTTAAAAGCAATGCTCAGCTTTAACCCCTATCATTGATCAGCCTTACACTTCACATGAGCTCCCACCTTTGGTGAGTTCATGTCACATTATTCCCCACAACTTGTTGAGCGATGATCATGTGTGAGCTCACCCTTGCTGTCTCACACCCCCCCCCCCACAGGAGATGATCAGGTGGTTCAGGAGGAGCCGCCTAACACTGAGGAGTTCGATCTGATCTAGGTGGCGTTTCCCAGTCGACATTGGCGCCGGCGATCCTTAGTTCGTTTTATCTTTATTATGTTATTTTGTAATAAGTCTTCCGCTATGTAATAAATTCTCTGATGTTTTATGACATTTATCTCTATACACTCTGTTATTATATATGTTGTCTTCTTGGCGCATGTATGAGATGCACCTAGCTTTGTTCCTTAAAGCCGGGTGTTACAGAAGTGGTATCAGAGGAAATGTTGACTGTAGGACGAAACCTAGATAGAAATGGACAAATCTTTCCTACTTACCTTACTCTGATTCATTCCATACTTATCTCATCTTGATCTTGTCTCACCTTTTGCTACTCTACTCTAATTAATCTTATCTTTTCCACTCTAAGACAAGATGGATTTCACACCTTGGAATCCTACCATTATGATCTTTTTAAGAGATAGGGAACCCAAGACAAAATTTAAAACTATTTTCTTTAAAAATGTTGTTTGATTGTTCTGATGTTAAATGTCTGATTTGCTTCTTTGATTGATTGATATATTATATATGGACATCTTAGCATGTACCAACATAAGGTAATGAATTAGCTTTAGTGGATAACACACTAATCTACTTAGCTAATAAATCCCCCGTAGCAACATTTCTCGTAATTACTCGCCTTGTCTACAATTCTTCCTTTCTTACCCTGTATTTCTAACCCAGATGGGCTACCCCTATAGTGTTAGAAGAGAGCACTATAGACGTGATTCTTGGTATGTCATGGTTAAGAAAGGCAAAGGCAGGTTATACACTGTGCTAATGGGACCATAGAACTCACCAGTCCAAAGGAGAAAGATTTGAAGTTGAGGTTGCAGTAACTACCACCATCAGAGTAGCGACATTCTTAGTAGATGGGAAGTTTGTTGGTGTCAACATCCGTGTGGTTAGAGATTTTTCGGATGTCTTCCCAGAAGAGTTACCAGGGATGCCACCATATAGGGAAATTGAGTTTATCATTGATCCCTTACCTGGGCTGCCCCTACTCCCAAACGGCCATACAAGATGTCCGTAGAAGAACTAAAAGGAACTTAAGAAGCAATTAACAGAATTACAAGAGGATGGGTACATTCGTCCGAGTTCTTCACCTTGTGGAGCACCAGTTCTATTTGTACAGAAGAAAGATGGTTCGCAAGGGATGTGCGTGGATTATAGGACCCTTAACGATGTCACTGTGAAGGACAAGTGTCCATTACCCCGCATTAAGGATTTATTTAATCAGATGAGAGGTGCAAGGGTATACTCGAAGATTGATCTCCGATCAGGTTATCACCAAATGAAGATTAGGCCATCGGATATTCCCAAGACGGATTTCTCGACCCGATATGGTTTATATGAGTTCACGGTTATGTCATTTGGCTTAACTAATGCACCAGCTTATTTTATGGATTTGAAGAATAAGGTGTTCGTGAATTGGACAGATTCGTCGTGGTTTTCATCGGCGATATTTTTATTTACTCCAAGAATGATAGCGATCATGAAGAACATCTAAGATTGGTGTTACAGAAGCAACGAGACAATCAACTCTACGCCAAGTATGGCAAATGCGAGTTTTGGATTGGCGAGGTGCCCTTTTTCTTGGACATATCATTTCTAATGGAAGGATATCAGTGGATCCTGCTAAAGTCAAGGAGTTAGTGGTGTGGAGCATACCCACTACAGTTATGGAGATTCGGAGTTTCCTAGGAGTTGCAGGATACTATCAGAGATTTATTGAAGGATTTTCTAAGATTGCTAAGCCTATGACTTCGCTTTTGGAGAAAGGAAAAGAATTTAAGTGGGACGAGAAGTGTCAAAACAGCTTTGATCTATTGAAGAAGAAGTTGATGTCGCCACCAGTATTGGTTATGCCAGATCTACAGAAAGGATTTGATATCTATTGTGATGCATGTGGCCAAGGCTTAGGATGTGTGCTCATACAAGAAGGACATGTGATTGCTTATGCTTCTCGTCAGTTACGCAAGCATGAATTGAACTACCCTACTCATGACTTGGAATTGGCAGCCGTTGTGCATGCACTTAAGATTTGGAGACATTATATCATGGGGACCAAGTGCCAAGTGTATACGGATCATAAGAGTTTGAAGTATATATTCACTCAGAAGGATCTCAATCTTAGGCAACGCCGTTGGTTGGAGCTTATTAAGGATTATGATTTGGAGATTCACTATCACCCGGGCAAGGCAAATTTGGTTGCAGATGCCTTGAGTCGCAAAGAGCATGTTCATTCAGCTATTGTTGCCCGGCTACCCGATGAGATTGTTGAGGACTTCAGGAGACTTAACCTGGGGATAGTTGCTCATACTGAAGGAGTCACTATTGATGTGGAACCCACTTTGGAGCAAGTGATCCGCAAAGGACAAATTGGTGATGCTAAAATAAAAGAGATTAAGGATCTGATTACTGAAGGTCGAGCTCCGGAGTTCACGGAAGATGAGCAGGGCACTGTATGGTTCAAGGACAGGATGTGTGTCCCTGATATTAAAAGCCTTCGGGAGACTATTTTAAAGGAGGCCCATGACTCGGATTATTCTATTCATCCTGGTAGTACTAAGATGTATCAGGATTTGAAACGGAAGTATTGGTGGTATGGATTGAAAAGAGATGTAGCTGCACATGTAGCTATGTGCGATGTATGTCAAAGAGTTAAGGCTGAACACCAGAGGCCAGCTGGACTGTTGCATCCACTGAAGATACCCGAGTGGAAATGGGAAGAGATTGGTATGGATTTCATTACTGGATTGCCTCGCACCCAGAAAGGATATGATGCTATATGGGTGATTGTGGATAGATTGACTAAAGTGGCTCACTTTATTCCTGTGAAGACTACTTATAGAGGTTCTCAGCTAGCAGAATTGTATATGGCTCGGATTGTGTGTTTACATGGAGTACCAAAGAAGATCGTGTCTGATCGAGGTTCGCAGTTTACCTCAAGATTTTGGAGAAGCTTTCATGAGAACATGAGTACGAAGTTGAATTTTAGTACGGCTTATCACCCTCAGACTGATGGACAGACTGAAAGGACAAATCAAGTTTTAGAAGATATGTTGAGAGCATGTGCCCTTCAGCATGGAGGAAGTTGGGATAAGAGTCTGCCTTATGCTGAGTTCTCGTATAATAATAGCTACCAGGCCAGTCTGAAGATGTCACCGTTCGAGGCTCTATATGGCAGGAAATGCAGGATTCCTCTATATTGGACCAGACTAGAGGAAGACAGTTCTTTGGACCCAAACTTATTCAATAGGCAGAAGAACAAGTCTGTATAATCAAGGAAAATTTGAAGGTAGCTCAGACCAGGCAAAAGAGCTACGCTGATAATAGAAGAAAACCACTGAAATATGAAGAGGGAGATTATGTGTACCTCAAGGTGTCACCACTTCGTGGAATGAGGAGATTTAAAGTTAAGGGCAAATTGTCCCCTCGCTATATTGGACCATTCTGAGTTTTTAAGCGAGTTGGGGAGATGGCATACCAACTCGAGTTACCTGATAGTCTATCGGATGTGCATAATGTATTTCATGTGTCTCAACTTAAGAAGTGTCTCCGTGTCCCTAAGTAACAATTACCAATGGAGGAACTCAATGTTCAGGATGATTTGACTTACACGGAGTATCCTGTCAAGATTCTTGATACATTGACTCGAGTTACAAGAAATAAGGTGATAAAGATGTGCAAAGAGCAATGGAGCCATCATGGAGAAGATGAAGTAACATGGGAAAGAGAAGAAGGGCTTCATATAAATTTTTCCCATCTTTCCCTCGTTCCTCCTAAATCTCGAGGACGAGATTATTTTTAAGGGGGGTAGGATTTGTAATACCCAAATTTGTAAAAGCATAGGAAATGAGATTAATTTTCTCTATATGTGTTGCCTTTATTCATTAGTACATGTGAACACCCATTTGGAAGTGAATCATTAAATAAATGACACATAAATAACCTAATGTATCATGTTAGAGTTTAATTAAGTGTGCATTTAACAATAATAATAATTTTAGTGGAATTACATTAATATTCACATTTGAACTTAAAGACCCAAAGTATACTTAAAATGTGGTGGAAGTGAGGGAAAATACTATAAATTATGGAGGAAATAAATAAATAAAATATTTTAGACCAGTATTTAAGTTTGTATATTTGGGCTAAAGGTGAAACTCACAACAAATTCTGGAATTTGAATTATGAAAGCAAGTGGAAAATAGAAATAAGGAGGAAGGGAAATAGAAAAGAAGAAAGAACCCTGCTGGGCTGGCTTGACCACATTTCGGCCCAACCTGGACTCGTCTACCATGCGCGCCCAGCCCAGGTTTTACCAGGCCGCGTCATGGGTCTGACTAGCGGGCCCCATTCCGTCAGTCGCTCACACCCCTCAATAGTGCCCGTGCCCCTCACTGCATATGGGGCCCACAAGTCGGAATCTTCTCCTAACCTCAACAGCACGCCGAAAAAATCGTCGAAGATCTCTACCTCCTCCCTGTGTTCCGTTGATCGAACACATCCGCACACCAGGGCATAAAACCATGGCTCCCAGATCGCTTAAGACCCCGAGAACCTCGTTGGGTGGGTACCACAGCTAAGCCGCCCTATCCGCCATACCTCGCTTCCCCATTGTGTGTGGCTGCCACCGAGAAAACCAAGCGAACTCACCGCCATCACCTTGGTGCTTCAACTGTGCCGTCGTCGGTGAGAGAGAGACCACGGGGTAGAAGGTAATCCAGTGCGTGGCCGTGGGGGCGATTCTACCAGGCGCCATCGATTCGGTTGAGGAAATGGCGGGGGAAAACTCTGTTGATTCGTGGGAGATTGGCACCATCGCGTTTCGATCTACGCTCGTGTTTCGTGCTTGCGTGAGGTACTGTGCCGTGCGGGGCTCCCAGCGTGTTGTCGGGGGGAAGAAAACACCCCCGGTGCTGCTGGCCGCGCTCACCAGTGCGGGCGGATCGCCCTCGCCATGGAACATCCTCTTCGCGGTCATCTGTACATGGGGATCAGGCCGTGGAGCTTCGTCAGGCCATGCTTGGGCGAATCGTGCTGCCTTCGAAAGTGTATGGCGGCGCTGAGTCCCAGAATTACTCACCGGCGATAGGGCTCCGCCGCGGATCCTCCATGCCGTGTGGACAGGCTTCATCGCGGCGTCATTCCTGGTAAGCTCTCTGCCAAAGCTATTGTCGTGTCGTAGGGATTGCATAGCACCAAGTATAGCAGTGAGTAGGGGCGGGATCACCCGTATTGAGCTACTCCGGTGGGAGTGCTGCCGTGCTCGTATCGCGCCGCCGGCTAGCTATACCCGAGGAAGAAGAATAGTGCCAGCCATTGATCTAGAAATAGAGGGCCTGGATTAGAGACTAGGTGACTGCTTTGGCTCGGTCAAGCTGGACCATTGATTTTCTGATAAACGGTCATGTGTGCATACCTGTGCGCAATAGAATGTGAGCCATTGATCTATGATCCGAGGATCTACAGATCATACCGTTTGGTGACCCTGGTGATCTAATCTGTGCCATCCGCGTGTGATCAAACGGCCCAGATATCGCGATACCTCTTCGGCCTGCGCATTTTGCGTAGGAGACCCTGAGAAATAAATGAATTAACCCGCCGTCCTCTGCGGGGTTAGCTCTGAGTCTCTGGAATTTTTGTAGATTAGCCCCTGTCTTCTCTGCAAATTGTGGCGCAGTCCAGGAATTAAATAAAACCAGAAAAATAGATTTAGAAATTGATTTTGAGTATAAAAATAATTGTGAAACTTGGGTAATTCATAGAAAATTCATATTAAGCCCAAATTAATCCGTTCCAATTCCTATAATTTCGTAATATTATTGTCTATCATCTAGTACTACTGTTTTGACATAAAAGTCACATCAAAATTTATATCCCATTTAATCTTGTACAAAACACATAGAATCTTCATAAAATCATGACTCCTCCGTTTTAACTCCGATTTGATCCGTTCAAAAATTCCGTTAGTCTCGTAGCAACGCGTGGATTATTATTATTCAGTTTGTTATTATGTTTGATGTGATGTTAATTTTATCTATACCATGTTTGTTTGTATTGCTACGTCTAGTGCGAGGTTTCAAGTCACATGAAGTTCACCCTGGTAACTGGATCTCAAGTGCCAGGCAAGTTGTGCCCTTGACCACTTTTTACCCAATAATGTTCTTTAATATCACTTATCCATGCATAGGTTAATTTTGATGGGACCCAATAGGTTACCCTAGATTGTTTATCTCATTACCTTGTTCACCCCTGAATCACTTGGGTAGTTTGCTATTGCTTTACATGGTTTTGGGATAATCATTTATTACCTCTATGTTCCAGTTATTTTTGTTATTCTATTTATGTTCATGTTGAGATCATTAATGTTAATTGGAACATAGAGCTTAACTTGAGAACCACGTGCCACCACAAGGGTTTAATGGGACGCCCTTGGCTGACTAATTAGGAAATCTAGTGGAAGACTACCTTACCCGAAAGGGGCAAGGGCAGTAGGGGAGAGGTCAGTGCGGGGAGGTCCCTGGTTGATTTTGCTGCGATGGCGGTCAGCCAGGAACCCTGTACTGGATCTTCCTATAAACTGTAGCGGGTTTTCGGAAGCTAGTGGAACTTTGTAAAGGCCTCGTAGTGTTGCCCTGCCGCGCTTCCTAGGTAGAGGTGTATGGGATTCATGACCCCTTGGCAGATGGGTAACATGACTTGTGGGTAAAAGGTACAACCTCTGCAGAGTGTAAAACTGGTATACTAGCCGAGCTCACGGTCATGAGCAGCTCAGGACTCTCTGATGTTTAAATTATGGAACTTAAATTCAATTTTGTCATTTGCATATGCATGGGTTTATTATTAATTTGTTCAATTACTTTATTTAAGGTTTGGTATTTACTTACACTTAGTAACTGCTAATAAAATTTTGACCAACTACTTAAAAGCAATGCTCAGCTTTAACCCCTATCATTGATCAGCCTTACACTTCACATGAGCTCCCACCTTTGGTGAGTTCATGTCACATTATTCCCCACAACTTGTTGAGCGATGATCATGTGTGAGCTCACCCTTGCTGTCTCACACCCCCCCCCCCCCACAGGAGATGATCAGGTGGTTCAGGAGGAGCCGCCTAACACTGAGGAGTTCGATCTGATCTAGGTGGCGTTTCCCAGTCGACATTGGCGCCGGCGATCCTTAGTTCGTTTTATCTTTATTATGTTATTTTGTAATAAGTCTTCCGCTATGTAATAAATTCTCTGATGTTTTATGACATTTATCTCTATACACTCTGTTATTATATATGTTGTCTTCTTGGCGCATGTATGAGATGCACCTGGCTTTGTTCCTTAAAGCCGGGTGTTACAAGTAGGCTGTAAAGGGTCTACAAGATGAAATGTGGCTCTAAAGGGAATATGTAAAGATGAAAAGCGTAGTTTGATCAAAAGTTTTTGTGCAAAGAGAATGAATAGATTACAATGGGTGCTAGTGGCACACCATGATCTGAGTTACATCAGATGAAAGTAACGACGACATTCCCTAATGGCATCTGTATGAAACGATTACATGGCATAAGCTAAAAGTTTTGCATAAAAGTAAAAATATAGAAGGGATGCCACCTGAAGAAATCATTTATGGACTAGAGCAAGTCTCTAGATAGTAGCATTTAAAGTTAAAGTATGTTTGGGTCAAAGAGAATGAGATGATAATTGCATTTGTGCAAAGTTATAGAATGGGAAATTCATTCCCTAATTTTGCATGTATGAGTGACATCTTACCTGTAAGTAGTGATGTCAATCTACTTTTAAAAAGTTCTTGTCCTCAATATTAAAAAAATTATTCTCGGTAAAGTGTCTCTTGTTCTAAGAATTGAGATTCATCGAGATACAAGAGAAAAGTGGTATTAGGATTATCGCATAGGCTTGCTAAGAAAGGTTCTAAAGAAATAAAATATGCATGAGAGAAAACTTACACATGTTCCTATAATCAAGAGGAATTCCACCACCGGCAAGATCGCTTCCCCAACCATCGTTGCCATAGCGTAGATTTTCATTGACGAACGTGATAGCGATCAGATCAAAGGTGCAATCTATTTTTGGTATTGATCTAGTGGTTAGGGTTCTTGGGGAGATTCAAAAGTTCTATCATTGAGGATACATGTCATGATCCCTCAATCCTAAAACCGAGTATACATAGTTGATTTTTAGAGTGTTATTAGACATTGATGAGGGATAACTTGTCATTGAGTGGTTTGGCGTCTTCGAATTAGGTATGGGCGACATAGTCTTTGAACAATGGAAGGGTATGGGCCCCGGACCCTTCGGACTGCGTATGACTGGCGGGGTAGGAAGAAGCCATGACTCTTCTGCACAGGATGACACGACCCGAGTGGGGCCCAAGCCCAACCAGCCTTACGACCAAAAGAGGGTGATCATTCACATTCAGAGCGTTAGACGCGCTACCCCGGAGGGAGGGCCCGAGCCCACTGCCCCGAGGACCAGCCCTAGACTTCTCATCTGGAGAAGCAGTAGGGGAAGACAAAAGGGATATGACCTCTCCTCGGACGCTTGATTCAACCATCTTGTAAACGAAGCCATCCCCAGCGAGTAACGAAGGGAGAGAGGGTTAGGAAGCTTCCAGAAACCACCTACCCTTCCCGCATTAGGTGACTTTTGAATCGTCCCTAGTGAGGGCACTCCGAGGAAGGACGCTTGCCACAATCCATGATTAGCCAAGAAGTCCCCCAAAGGACTCGGGCGGGGTAGCTTTCCAACAAGATGTCGTTCCTAGAGAGCGAAATGGTGTCGAACAAAGTCGATTAAGGATAGAGCAGGTAGATCCTCTACTTATAGCAGTTGACTAGCCCCCGAAGGCCCAATGACGGGTCCCGCAAATCCTACCTACCCTCTAGACTCATACGCCGAGAGGGATGGAGCAATCTCCGCCTGACCTAGGGGAAGCCACCAAGGGAAGAAACTCCCCTCGAGGGTTCTAGGGCTACTGTTGGAGGAAAGATCCCTAGGCCCCTGAGGCCCACAAGTCGACAAGAGGACAAGGGAAAAAAGTCTGCCCTGGAAGGGCCCGCCCCCAGATAGTCCCGATGGACCAAGCCCGGGATCGGATGAGGTGTAGTCAGAAGGGGGGTCGGGCGAGCCAAGAGGAAGCCACTCAAGTGGATTTCGCGTCTGACCCAGGACTGACCCGCCATAAGTGACCGACCGTATTAACTGTGCCTGGCACCTGACCACAATGGGAGAGTTGTTCCTCCTTCCACTCATGACCTACGGGCTCCTAGGGCTGCGGCCCACTCATAACCTATTAAGCTTAGGACTAAGTGTGTTGGTCGTCTACAGGACCCACAACATGACGAGACACGCCGAGACACAGGCTACGGAGGCCAGGAGTCAGTGTGGCACAGAGACAGTAATGATGGCGCTAGAGCTCTTCGCCGCCCACACAACTAGTCTTAAAGAGCGAGTCCAGAGAAGCTCAGACGACAGGCACATGCTGACAAGCACGACTTTACCGAGGTAGAATGTCTCGTTTCACCACAGTGCAATAGCTCCTTCCTTGGGAAGCTACCGGTAACCGACCCCTGCCTTGGCTTGTAAAAGGGGGAGGGTCGACTGAGAACGAAAAGGACTCACGACGAGACGACGACTCACGCAGACCACTACGACCACACCACATCACAAAGAGGATTGCGGAGGTTAAAGCCAAGGAGCACACCACGATGACACCCAAGGCTTTGCTAGGTTGAGAGCATCAGATTCGTAGTTCTTAGGCCTCAGCACTCATGAGACTTGGGAGCCCTATCCCTCTCTCGCTCGCTTGTAACCTCAACTACGAGCATTGAGCAACAAGGTGCCGATAGCGCGAGGCACCGAAGACTAGATGTAGGGACGTTCTGCCCGAACCAGTATAAATCTTGTGACCACTGAGCACAACATCTGGATCCGGAACGCGCACAAATAAATTTACTTGTCGGAGCTGGTTCGAAACACCGACATGATTCTTACAGAAGCGTACTGAGAAGCGACAGTTAGAAGCCGGTTGTGCTAGAATCCGGCCAAACGCCGAAACACATATACTGAAGATTGGAGAGAAGATGGACTTGGGAGTGAAAAGGAGAAAGAGGATGTTTTTTTAGAAGTAGGCATGGCCAGTTGGCCTGACGTCCAGATGTCACTGTAGCTTGGACACGTCAGCTGGCGCTGGCGCTGGCGTAGAGGTTTTTGACTTTGACAACATATCTGGTGCACATAGAACATTGGTGCACATGGTGCACATATTAAATCATCACCACTCATTTTAGATCTAACGTCTCTAGTTGTTTGGTATATTTTACTAAGGACACCCTTCAACGTGGTGGTATGTAGTGGTGGAAGGTGTTATTTGTAAATTGAATAATCAACTAGAGACGTTAGATCTAAAATGAGTGGTGATGATTTAATATGTGCACCATGTGCACCAGTCTTCTATGTGCACCAGATATGTCCCCTTTGACTTTTGGTGGACAGCGCTAGTAGATTACAGATTTAGACAGTCGCTTTTCTTAATTCGAGGATCTAGATGAAAATACCTTAATAAAACTTTAGTATCCAGCGTGCAATTTACTCAAAAATTCAAAAAAATATATGTTTAGTTTGGCCTAAAAATCTTGTGGCATGACGCCAAATATGATGCAAACAAATGGGGTAATGAGGATCTAAATTTTATGAATTCTAAAAAAATCAACGTTTGTGATTTGTTTAAGCTACTAACGTCTATGCGGTAACGAGAGTACCGTATCAAGTTTCCTTCTTCATAAGCATCGTCATTTCACATAGGCACAGAAAGTAGTATGTTGTAACAACCTTAATTAGAGGGCAACTCAAGTGATGTTTATGTTAGGATTACCTCTTTTTCTTTGAGCTTTCTGTCTAACTCCGCAAACCCCTCCTCCGAGTTGTACTGCCCAGACTGGTAGAAGCACCTCTTCAGGAACTGTTCCATCTTGTCGCCGCAGTTCTCACTTTCAGTAACTCAAATCAGATAGTGTCCGCATTATTGTAAGAAGCGGAACTGGAAGCATGTGAGCAGCATACCTTTTGTCGATTCGGCACGTCAGGGTCATGCTAATCATGTTCCTGAGCTCTTGGTCGTTCATCTCGCTACGGGCATAGCCGAACACTGTAAAATGCTGCATCGGCCATGGTTAGCTCAGCTGTCCGAAACTCCGAAGCAGAGAGCGAGGCAGGCTCACGACGAACCTCCGGGAGCCAGCCCTCGTAGAACAAGGCGAAGAGAGCCGGGAAGATCTTCTTCTTGGCGAGGTCGCCGGAGGCGCCGACGACCGTGATGCTGACGGTGCTCCCTCCCCGCTGCCCCTGCCCCGGTGCCCCATCTCCCGTCGGCGTCCCATCCAGCACCTCTGCATGCGGCCAGGAAGCACTACGTGATTCTGCATACAGTCGGTCATCACGCTCGCATATTCCAACGGATACCGTTGCTGCTGCCGAACGAGGCGCCGCCGGTCTGCGGGAGCCCGTTGGAGGACCTGGCCCTGAGAAGGCACGGTCTTGTAGTTCTAGGGACGAGGGTCCGGAGAGGCGAGCAGTAATGGTGGAGCGGCTGCTTCGTTGTCGCTGCTGCCTCTCGTGGTCGTGGGAAGAAGCAGGCGGCCGGGTGGAAGGTCAAGGCCGCCATCCGATCAGTGTGGAACGGCCGGAGAGGTGGTAGATTGATTGGGATATGGGTTGTCAGGAATGGTCGAATGGACATCGATGTTCTTGGCGATTGCTTTGTGAACAGTTAGTTGGTCGGGATCGGGAGGTCGTGGTCCAACGATAATAAGTGGTCACGGATAATGCGTCCACCAAGATATTTCCTTTTTCTTTCCCCTCTTGCTTCCTCCATGGTTTAGGAGTATCTGTGTTCGTCTTCGCGTCTCTTGCTTCTGGGGTATCTCCGATCTCCCACAGGCCACAGCAATGTCGGTCACAAAGTGCTTGTTATTATGGTTCTAACTCTGAGATCCATGCCGGAATTAGAGTTTGTATATGATAAAATAGAGCGGTTTGATCTTTAAAACGAAGAGAGTGATCTAATTTTCATCGAACGTGCTAGAAAAAATATATATAAATCATACGTTTTCACAATAATTATAAAAAAACTCATCCTTCAATTAGTAGACTCTTATCAACATACATATCATTCATTTGTTTATTTTATAGAAAATATCAACATATGCTATTATAAAAAATATGATCTAATTCTCTAATTTTGCATGTAAATTACCTACTTCTGCTATTGTAAAAGATAATTATATCTAGCCCTCCATCCAAATTGTCCACACTTACAATTATAAAAGATAATTTAAAGTACCTCCAAATCCGCACCTTTTATGAAATATAATTTTAAATAACTCTCTAAATTTGAATCTAAAACTCTACATATCCACCTCCCCTATTATAAATCTAATGCAAATACCCCATATTTTTTATAATGTAAAGTAACATCTCTTAATTTGTATGTGAATTATTCACCTAAACCCATTACAAAAATAAATAAAAAAAATAATGATACAAGAAATTATGGGGAAAAACAATGTATATATTTCTAGCTTTTAAAGTTTTACCGTTATTAAGTTAAAAATAAACTTAATGGTACCTCTAAAGAGCAAGTACACATGTATAAATTAAAATAAAAGAGAGAGGGACTAAAACATATTATAACAATATTGATCATTTAGCTTTAAAAACTCTATGTTTTAGAAACTAATTGTTGACGCTTTTTTGGAGCGCCAAATACTCAAGAAGAACCGGCGGCGGTGCCCTCTGCACAGGGGCGGACGGTCCGCGCGCGGGGCCGGACGGTCCGCGGCCTGGTGCGAGGCGCGGTGGTGCTCTCTGCGCAAGGGCGGACTGTCCGCGGCCTGGGGCCGGACGGTCCGCGGCCTGGTGCGCAGCTGGGGCTTCTCTGCCTGACGGCCGGACGGTCCGCACCCTAGGGCCGGACGGTCCGCGCGTACGCAGGGACGGCGGAAGATCGCCGACGGCGCCTGGATCTCGCTCCCGGGAGGGACCCCGTCGGGGAGTAGAGATCCTAGGTGGTGTCTAGGCTCGGGTAGACCGACCTAGACTCCTCTAATCGACGTAGAGTCGAGGAGAGGCGGAGAATTTGGGGATTGAGAGGCTAAACCTAAACTAGACTAGAACTACTCCTAGGATAAAATGCGAATAAAAGTTGTATTGATTCGATTGTTGATGATTACAAATCGGCCGTAGACCTCTCTATTTATAGAGGAGGGGGGCTGGACCCTTTACACAACTGATTCCGAGCTAATCCCGCGAATATAGCTAACAACCGTAGCACAAAACTCGGAACCCTAATCTGTTCTGCGCACGCGCGGACCGTCCGGCCCACAGGCGCGGACCGTCCGGACCGCGGACCGTCCGGCCTCAGGGCCGGACAGTCCGCCGGCTCAAAACCGGTTCGAACATATGCCCCCCTGCCTTTTGGTAGAGCTGGGCGAACCAAAAGCAACTAACTCGATGTGATCACATCGGTTTTCTTAGGCATCTTGCCACATACTAGGATGATACTGTTTGAGGAAACGCCCATTCAAAGCCTTAGGTAAATCCTTGCCTTGTAATGTTTGTAGTAAATAAGCGTTACCAAACATCACCTGTTTCACTTTATAAGGACCCTCCCAGCTTGGCGACCATTTCCCGAACTTTCGGTCTTTATTCCTTAGAGGCAGAATGGTCTTCCATACCAAGTCTCCTACTTGGAATGATTTTGCTTTGACCTTCTTGTTGTAGGCCCTAGCTACCATGATCTTGTCCTTTTCTATTGCTCCCAAAGCTATCATCCTCTTGTCGGTCACCTCATCAATATTATCCATCATTGAATTATAATAATCAGTAGTACTTAGATCATTTTGTCTGGCAAACCTGACAGCATTCAAACTTATTTCCACAGGTAACACTGCTTCCTGCCCATAGACAAGCTCAAAAGGAGATACTTTAGTAGCACTATGCTTAGATATTCTATGAGCCCATAAAGCTTCAGACAAAATCTTATGCCAATGTCTAGGATTATCAGATACCTTTTTCTTTATCAAATTAATCAACGTCCTATTACTAGACTCGGCCTGTCCATTGGCCTGAGCATAATATGGAGACGAATTAAGCAGCTTAATTCTGTATAATTCAGCAAATTCACGTACCTCCTTTGACATAAAAGAAGTACCTTGATCTGTAGTCAAGGTCTGGGGAATGTCGAATCTATGAATAATATGCTCAGTTATGAACTCAATTACCTCCTTGTGCGTCATGTTCTTTAGAGCAACGGCTTCAGTCCATTTGGTGAAATAGTCAGTGGCAACTAACACAAACCGATGCCCCTTTGATGATGAAGGATGAATTTCTCCAATAAAGTCTAATCCCCATCCTCTGAATGGCCAAGGCTTGATGATAGGATGTAATTCGGCTGCAGGGACCAACTGTAGGTCGCCGAATTTTTGACACACTTGGCACCCCTTGTAGTACTTGAAACAATCAGCTGTCATACTAGGCCAATAAAAACCAGACCTTCGCAACAACCACTTCATCTTTGGAGCTGATTGATGGGTACCACAAATCCCTTCATGTACTTCGGCCATGGCTAATATAGCATCATCTGGGCCCAAGCACTTAAGCAGGACATCATTAACCGTTCGGCGGTAAAGTTCATCACTCATCAAAACATACTTGAAAGCTGTTCGCCGAATGTTCTTATCTGTCCTGATATTGGGATTTTGCAAATAATTAAGTATAGGTGTCCTCCAATCACTTGTATCGGCTTCATTGTCAGCCGAATCGATTAAGAGAACCTTTCTGGTAACCTCGGACGGTCCGGCGTCAACACGCGGACGGTCCGCGACCTGGGAATTTGGCTCTGCATTGGTTATCAGATTTTCAGTTTTGTGAAATTTCCCTCTCTTTATCCGATAACCCGATGCATCTTGTGCCAAGTTGTTAGCCCTATGATTCTCAACTCTAGAGATATGCTGAATACTGAATTCATCAAAAGAATGGATTATGCTCCAACATTTCTCAAGATAGCTATTTAGAGTACCATCAAGACATTGATATTCTTCTAACACTTGTTGGACAACTAGCTGAGAATCACCAAACACCTTCACATGTTTTACTCCCATACCATTTAACAGTTCTAAACCGAATAGGAGGGCCTCATATTCAGCTTGATTATTAGTGCAATACGTTTCCAATCGGCTAGAGAAGTCAAAGGAGACATTACTTGGTGAAACAAGCACAATGCCAATTCCTTGCCCTTCATTGCAAACCGATCCATCAAAATATAAAGTCCAAGGAGTAATAGTGAGGTATGATATGTCTAGTTCATGAATATCATTAACCCGATGTTCTACAATAAAATCCGCTACGACTTGGCCTTTCATAGATTTCAATGGTTCATAAGCCAAGTCATACTCTATGAGTGCATAAGCCCACTTACCAATTCTACCACTCATAATTGGGTTATGCAACATGTACTTGATTACATCGGCTTGACCAGAAACAGTGCAATGACTAGACAGTAAATAACATCTACATTTGGTGCATGCATAAAACAAGCATAAGCATAACTTTTCAATAAAAGTGTACCTTGTTTCAGCATCCACCAACCTTCGGCTTAGATATGTCACCACATGCTCCTTCCCCTCAGTTTCTTGTGTCAGAACAGCCCCAATAACCTTGTCTTCAGCTGCAATGTATAATCTGAATGGTGCTCCTACTTGTGGTGCTCTTAACACGGGAGCCGAAGACAAGTATTTTTTAATGAGATCAAATGCTTCCTGCTGCTCTGCCCCCCAAGTGAATTCAGCATCATTCTTAAGCCGAAGGATAGGGGTGAAGGCATCAATCTTCCCGGCTAAGTTAGAAATAAACCTTCGTAAATAATTCACCTTGCCGAGAAACCTCTGCACTTCGACCTTACACGTCGGAGGCCCCACATTCCGAATAGACTTGATTCGGTCAGGGTCTATTTCTATACCATGTTCATGGATGACAAATCCTAAAAACTTACCAGCCGACACTCCAAAAGCACATTTACGTGGGTTCATTTTTAAACCATACCGACGCATTTTATCAAAGGCTTTGCGCAAATCAGCTATATGAGAACTAAACTCAGCCGATTTGACTACAATATCATCAATGTAAACTTCCACGGTGTTTCCTAACAATTCATGGAAGATCAAATTCATAGCCCTCTGATAAGTAGCACCAGCATTTTTCAGACCAAACGTCATGACAACCCACTCGAATAAACCAATGAAGCCTGGACATATAAAGGCCGTTTTAGACGCATCTTCTTCGGCCATGAAAATCTGATTATATCCGGCATTACCATCAAGGAAGCTAATAATTCTATTTCCCGATGCATTATTGATTAATGTGTCGGCTATGGGCATGGGATATTCGTCTTTAGGAGTTGCTCTATTTAAATTGCGAAAATCAATGCATACTCTAAGTTTACCTGTCTCCTTCTTCTCCACCGGCACAATATTGGAGACCCACTCTGCATATCTGCAAGGTCTGATAAAATCAGCTTCCAGTAGCCGGTGGATTTCGTCCTTGATGCGTGGGAGAAGATCCGGACGAAATGTTCTGGCTCTTTGCTTGAAAGGTCTGAAACCAGGTTTAATAGGCAGCCGATGCTCTACGATCTCTCGGCTTAATCCAGGCATCTCAGTATAATTCCAAGCAAAGCAATCTGAATATTCCTTCAATAGACCGATCATCTCATTTCTAGAATCGGTCTCCAGGGTCTTGTTTACAAAAGTCGGCCGTGGAGTTTTACCATCTCCTATGTCAATCTCCTCCAAAGGATCGGCCGATGTAAACCCCTGTCCTAGTTTATCAAGATCTCTGAATTCCTCTATCATGTCCCCCATAGAGGAATCAGATGATCTTTGTGTGATGGCGGACTTTCCGGTCTCGGGGACCGGATCATCCGTAATACTGTCTTTTCGTTGTGGTAGATGTTCGGTCTTAAAGTCCGAACTCTTTTGTGAAAGACCAGACCATCCGGCCTTGGCGGCCGAACTGTCCGTGACCAAAGACTCATGAACTTTGTGTGTATTCATCATTTAACTTTATTTAGGATTTAGCTGATTCTCCATCGGCTCTAGCATTACAGGAATGAAACCTTTCTTATCTATACTTATGAATTGATAATCAGAAAAGTCTACTCCTGTTAGACATGTAGCAGTCTCATAAGTCCAGAGTACAGGGGCATCAGCCACAGCGATGCAGGCCGATACATCAGCATGTACTTGTTCTATGTCATCGCCTACCCATTGTATCAGCATTTGATGTAATGTAGAAGGTATACATTGATTGGCGTGAATCCAATCTCTGCCTAGGATTAAACTGTAATTTCCTTCTACATCAGCGACGAAGAATGCAGCAGCAAGGGTCTTAGTCCCGATGGTTAATTCAACGGACGTGACTCCCCTGGCTTTGATCGAACTATCAATTCCAACACCGCTGAGGGTCATGTTGGTCTTGACAAGTTCGTCATCTTGTTTACCTAATTTTCTGTATAATGAATAAGGCATCAGATTTACAGCCGCCCCTCCATCTACCAACATCCTAGCAATCGGTATCCCATCAATGTGGCCGCGCACAAAGAGCGGCTTTAAATGGTTTACCGATTCCTTTGGTTTAGTAAAGGCGGCTTCTTTAGGACCAAAATCAAACTGGGCAACAACAGGTTCATCGTCGCCGATAATAGTACAATCGGCAGAAAATGTAATAATATTTACATCCATACCTGGGCGTTCTGGAGAAGCCTCGTAGTCGACCAGGTCTTCTCCCAGCAGGTCGTCCTCCTCCATTGATGTTGTCGTGTCGTTGGAGGCTTCCTGGTGAACGGCGGACGGTCCGCGTGGGGTGGCCGGACGGTCCGCGCCTGGTGCAGGCTGTCCAGAGACTTCCTGGTGAACGGCGGACTGTCCGCGTGGGGTGGCCGGACGGTCCGCGCTTGGTGCAGATTGACTTTCTATTTCTGTGGTCGTTTGTTTTTTCTCAACGGCCTTCGGTCTCCATTTCTTTTGCGGTGGCGGGTATAATGGATGTGTGTCATTAAATGTCTTTTCCGCCTCTTTCTCCTGGCTCTCCTTTGCTCTTAGGCGCTGCAATTTTCTCTTTTGGGATCGTGTCAATCCTGCTAGGCACCATCGAGGCATTGAGTATTTTGGATCGGCTGTTTTGATGGTAGCCGTATCCTTTTCGGTTGCGTTGGCCGATTCGCCAAAAATCATCGGCCCTTTATTGTCTCCCTGTATGACAACATCTGCGGTGCCTATTTTGATGATGTCCCCTTTTGTTGTTTTTTGAGTTGCTGCAGGCATATGCCCCCCTGCCGGATTGGTCGGCCTTGAAGGCCGAGTAGTCCGGCAATCCTGTTGGGTTTGTGCCTGGTGACCGGATTGAGCAGTGCTCAATCGGTCTTGTACTGGTGGCGTCAACCTGTTGAAAACAGATGTTTGGGGTGCCCCCCAGGCGGGATACTGTGGCATCCCAAATGGATATGGTGGCATGCCCCACATTTGACTTGGGACATATGGCGGAGGTAAATATGTGTACGGATATGGCATAGGTGGATATGGAGGTGGAGGTGTCCATGCAGGTATGTTAGGTCTCACTTGTATAGTATGACCTTTCATTTCTTCCGATTGGTGGGGTGGTCCAATCGGCCTAACCTGGCGCTGCTCATGAATGGGTGAGCGGGGTCGCTTTGTTGGCCGGTCACTGGGGCCGGCCTTCTTTTTTACGTATTTAGACAATAATTGATCAAAAGTTGGGCCGGCTTTAACCAACCGACCAGCTGCTTTAAATGTATTTGTTTTCCACGTACCTATCTCTGGTCGTCGTGGTTTGAAAGTACGTGGACGTTGTGAATCCTGAGTATGGCCGGACCGTCCGCCGGAGCTCTTCGGACCGTCCGGTGGGGTCCTGGACCGTCCGCGCCTACGTGCCGGACCGTCCGGGATACGCAGCACGGGCTCCTGCATCTGTCTCCCTGTCTGCGCTTGCCCCCCGGTACTGGAGGCTGTGATGGTCACCTTTAGGGTCTCCCCTCCATCGGGAGTCTTCTCGGCCACCACTTTCCTGCAAGAAACTTTACGATCCCCATCGGCCTCTTTAGCATTGCCGATGATTGTCTCTTTGCCTTTATCGGCTGTGTTTGGCCGAACTAGGACTTTCTTGCCCTCGAAGTCAATCATGTTCATCGGAAAGGGCTCTGTATCCACCTGCATTTCCTGAAATTTCAATCGTCCTTCGTTAATGGCCGATTGAATCTGTCGACGGAATACATTACAATCATTAGTGGCATGAGAAAATGAGTTATGCCACTTGCAATATGCACGACGTTTTAGCTCGTCGGCGGATGGAACAATGTGATTTATTTTAATGTTGCCATTTTTAAGTAATTCATCAAATATTCTATCACACTTACCAACATTAAATGTAAACTTAACCTCCTCTTGCCGTTTCTTTTGAACCGGCTGTAAGGAGGCACAAGCCGAAGATTTGGCCCGCTTTGGCCAAACCATTTCAGCAGCATACACCTCTGCTGATTCGTCTTCTGAGCTACTTTGATCGCATTCTACTACATGTACGTTGTGACGAATTGTTTTAGTAGTTTCTTTGCTTCGGCTTTCACAAGCCAAAGCTCTCTGGTGTAATTGTGCTAGTGTAAAGAATTGGATGCCTTCTAATCTTTCTTTTAAATAATATCGCAGACCATTAAAAGCTAATCCCACTAGCTGTTTCTCTGCTAAATGAATTTGAAAGCATCGGTTTCTTGTATCTCGGAATCTCCGGATGTAATCATTAACCGATTCATCTTTTGTTTGTCGCAATGACACTAAATCTACCAAATCCAATTCATAATCACCGGAGAAAAAATGATCATGAAATTTTTGTTCTAGATCCCCCCATGATGAAATGGAATTAGGAGGTAAAGTGGCATACCATGCAAACGCGGTTCCTGTTAGCGATAATGAAAATAAACGTACGCGAAATGCCTCTGTGTCGGCCAATTCTCCCAATTGTGCTAAGAACTGGCCTATATGTTCACGTGTGTTTTTCCCTTGATCACCCGAAAATTTTGCGAATTCGGGTATCCTGGTTCCCTGTGGGTATGGGTGGTGATCGAATCGGCTGTCATAAGGTTTCCGATATGATTGCCCCCCAGGGACCATGCTTACTCCGAGCTTATCTCGGAACGCCCCGGCTATTTCTTCCCTTACTATATCAATGGCAGCCGGTGCAAGACCACCGGCTCTCTGGTCAAACATAGGTGGGGTTGGCTGGATATTAGCATGTTGTCTTTCCCCCCATTGGTTTGAGTTACGTGGTGCATTTTCATTTACCCTATATGGGTCATAGGTTTGATCGTTTCTTTCCGGCCTTCTAGGTGGGGCCGGAAAGCTTTCCTGGGCTTTGGATCCTGAATTAATGGGCTGGTGCATTGCATAGTGTGATGGGAAGTGTTGCTGGGACGGGCGAGGATTCATGTAATAATCCTCCTCAAAATACTCATGCGCGGACCGTCCGTGGTTATATGCGGACCGTCCGACTGGGTAGTTTGGGTTCTGTGCCGTGTGTGGTGGCTCGGGCGCATATCTAGGTAACTCATTAAAAATAGGCCCGACTGTTGCTGGCCCGGACGGTCCGCGCTCACGTGCGGACGGTCCGGGCATGTGCAGATCGGCTGGTTTGCTGCCGATTTGCGGTTGCTTAGGGTATGTGTCCATCGGCATCCCATAAAGGGGTTGTGACTGGTCGTGACAACCTGTAGCCGATGTGTTACACGCGTTATCTCCTAACCCAACCTCGTGTGAAGGGAAATTTGCGATGTTAGACTTATCGAATGCATGTACTAGTCTCTTAACATCACTTTGCATACCCCCTATGATGCTCTGCATTTGTTCACGCTGCTCTTCTACATAATTTCTAAGAGATTGTAGCTCGTTGGTATTACTTACATTGGGGATATCTGGCGTGGGTTGGAGCGAAGTCGGATCCGTCGCCCGATGTCGGACGACCTTGTTGTTCCTGTCCACTTTGAAGTTGGCCAAGAATTTCGCTCTCGCCTCCTGGATCATCCGCTCCTTGTGCTCCTCAAACTGGAGCTGCTCGTCAGCCGGCAAGGTTTCCCAAGTCGGCTCTATGATGTTGCTTGGAGAAATATCAGAGCTCTCCCTTGAACCGGCCATTGAGGGCCGATTTGATGAGCCTAGATGTGTTGTCCCCAGCGGAGTCGCCAAAAGTATGTTGACGCTTTTTTGGAGCGCCAAATACTCAAGAAGAACCGGCGGCGGTGCCCTCTGCACAGGGGCGGACGGTCCGCGCGCGGGGCCGGACGGTCCGCGGCCTGGTGCGAGGCGCGGTGGTGCTCTCTGCGCAAGGGCGGACTGTCCGCGGCCTGGGGCCGGACGGTCCGCGGCCTGGTGCGCAGCTGGGGCTTCTCTGCCTGACGGCCGGACGGTCCGCACCCTGGGGCCGGACGGTCCGCGCGTACGCAGGGACGGCGGAAGATCGCCGACGGCGCCTGGATCTCGCTCCCGGGAGGGACCCCGTCGGGGAGTAGAGATCCTAGGTGGTGTCTAGGCTCGGGTAGACCGACCTAGACTCCTCTAATCGACGTAGAGTCGAGGAGAGGCGGAGAATTTGGGGATTGAGAGGCTAAACCTAAACTAGACTAGAACTACTCCTAGGATAAAATGCGAATAAAAGTTGTATTGATTCGATTGTTGATGATTACAAATCGGCCGTAGACCTCTCTATTTATAGAGGAGGGGGGCTGGACCCTTTACACAACTGATTCCGAGCTAATCCCGCGAATATAGCTAACAACCGTAGCACAAAACTCGGAACCCTAATCTGTTCTGCGCACGCGCGGACCGTCCGGCCCACAGGCGCGGACCGTCCGGACCGCGGACCGTCCGGCCTCAGGGCCGGACAGTCCGCCGGCTCAAAACCGGTTCGAACACTAATACTATTATAAAAAGTTTAACACCTTAAGGTCAATATACAAGGTGAAACAACCATCATGAGAAGTACAACTTGAGATGCTATGTTTGGAACAATAACGATTCTGCTCCTTGGCCTTTTAAATTTCTAATGGCACTAAATTTATGTACTACAACTATATCTAGACTCTCTGATGGTCCACCGCAACGAGTACAAGCTCAAGGGTCGGCATCGCAGAATGAGATAAATAATGCGGTCACAAAACACTCTACTGAAATGAAGGACACGTCCATAGTCAAAGGACCCTCCGAACAAACCCATGGCTCCTTTGAAGGTTTGGAGGCTAGACTCACTGAATTAAATCGCACGTCCTCAGTAAGGACTAAACGAAAAAACCCTCCGAAGGACAGCATGGCTCCTCTAGAGGCTCGGGGGCTACTATCGGCGTGAATAATCTTTGTATAGCATAAACCTGAATAACACATCTTATCTAACTCGCGACTCCCACGAACAATCCCACTTCATGTCTCTGCATCGACTGCCCTCCCCAACCCTAGAGAACTGAGGGCGGGACAGACCAACTTTGGGTTTCTGTCTCGCCTAACCTCTAACTACCTATGGGGTCAGTTTACGAAACAACACATTGTAGAGACCGTCTTGCTCGACCTGGGGTTTAGGAGCTATGCTCGACCCCTCAAGAATCAAGTGCTCTCGGGATCATACCAATGACCACTCAGGAAACGGTACGAAAGAGCTAGATTTAGACATGTGTGTGGTTCGAATGATAACACGTGAGTTAAAATATCAAGCATGTGGGCTCTAACATTAGGACAGTCTGAATGACCATTCCTGGAAATGTATGAACGGGCATGCAACATATGTATAAAAGCTAACCATGACTCAACCACTCCACGACCCAAAGAAAAGAAATTGTACGACCAAGGGTGGAAAGCATATGTTCGGGGGCAATGGATACATTTATATGAATAAACAAATGGTAAGACATCACAAAGACTATTTTTAGAAACATGTCTATAGATATATGCTACAAATTTCTATATACAGGAAGCTCAAATTGGTATTGAGCGGTCACCCATTGAGTATATCTTTCGGGGCATAGTGAAGTAGACTCGACACAACGTGAGGCCATATGCAGTCAACAAGCACTAGAATGATTGATCAGTGGTTCAATTTAGAATTAGTTGTGAAACATTCAAGCTCTAAAGTTTTTAAATTTGTTTTCTAATTGTAGGAGCAATATGGACAAGAGATGATTATATGTAATAGCAAAAACTTCCATTAGCGAAAGGGGTCGTTGATCCACTAGTAGTGTATGCTAGTGGTGGGGGAAGGCGCATGGATAGTGAGATCATAATTTCTTAAATTTGGTTATTACATTCAAATAAAAATTGCATATTTTAAATCTTGAAGATACTCCATATTCACTGGGGTGATCGACTCAAGAGATGTTTGACCATAGTGCAAATTTTCCTCTTAGAGTTCTATTGGAGTAATAGCTAATGGCATAATGCCACATTATTACATTAAAATAAAAATTACATAGTTTAAATCTTGAATATACTCCATATTCACTAGGGTGAACGGCTCAAGACATGTTCGATCATAAAGGAAAATTTCATCTTAGAATTCTAGTGGAGTAATAGCTAATTGTCACACCCGGGTTTTAGGGGTCCAAAACTCGGGCACGAACATAATCACCAGGTGTGCTGGGACCAAGTCTCACACATATGATGAATCATGGCACAGGATCGAATGTCACATCTTTACTATATAACAAGAGTTCTATACAAAATAAATAAATAATTACATTATAAGGAGACAACGGTCCAGCAACCCAAAGTTGACTGGGAGACGACGGCCTAGATCTCTCTCGAACATATCACAGCATCCTCCAAGCGCCTCATCCTGGGGTACCTGTTCTTGACCTATGGGGGGGGTGTGAGACAGCAAGAGTGAGCTCACATACGTTCATCGCTCAACAAGTTGTGGGGAATAATGTGCATGAACTCGCCAAAGGTGGGAGCTCACGTGAAGTGTAAGGCTTACCAAAGAGGATGGTTAGAGCTGAGCATTGCTTTTAAAGTTGGTCAAAATTTTATTAGCAGTTACTAAGTATAAGTAAATACCAACCCAATTAAGTAGTAGAACAAAAGTAATAACATCACCTGCGATGCAATGCATATGACAAATTGAGTTTAAGTTCCATAATTTAATCATCAGAGAGTCCTGAGCTGCTCATGACCGTGAGCTCGGCTAGTATACCAGTTTTACACTCTGCAGAGGTGGTACCCTTTACCCACAAGTCATGTTACCCATCTGCCAAGGGATCGCGACTTCCCATACACCTCTACCGAGGAGGCGAGGCAGGGTAACACTACGAGGCCTTTACAAAGTTCCACTAGCTTTAGAAAACCCGCTACAGTTTATAGGAAGCTCCAATGCAGGGTTCTTGCCTGACCGCCATCGCAGCAAAATCAACCAAGGACCTCCCTACACTGACCACTCCCCTACTGCCCTTGCCCCTTTCGGGTAAGGTAGTCCTCCACTAGCTTTCCTAATTAATCAGCCAAGGGCGTCCATAAACCCTTGTGGTGGCACGTGTTTCTCAAGTTAAGCTCTATGTTCCAATTAACATTAATGATCTTGACATGAACAGTAAATAACAACGGATAACAAAAGTATAATAATGAATAATGTGTATCTCAATGCCCAAAACCACATATAGCACTAGCCAGTACTACCCAAAAAGTTCAGTGGTGAACAAGGCATAAAGATAGTCAAACTAGGGTAACCTATTAGGTCCCATCAAAATTAACCTATGCAGATCATTATGATTAATTAGAACATGAGTGGGTAAAAGAAGTGATCAAGGGCACAACTTGCCTGGGACTTGAGATTTCCAGGTACCAGGATGATCTTTAGGTGACTCGTGACCTCACGCTAGTCGTAGCAATACAAACAAGCAGTGTATAGGCAAAATTAACATCACACCAAACATGTAAACAAAATACATAATAATAATCTACACATTAAAATAAGATTCTAGGAACATAAATCATTAATTTTGGAGTTATAGATTTTAAGTTATGGATTTCCAAAGATTCTATGTGCTTAGTACAAGATTAATTAAGATAACAATTTTAATGTGACTTTTATGTAAAACCAGTGGCACTAAATGATAAACAATAATATTACAAAATTATAGGAACTGGAATGGGCTAATTTGGACTAAAATGAATTTTCTATGCATTTTACAAGTTTCTAGGTTTGTTTTTGTATTAAAAATTAAATTATATACTCATTTCTCTATTTTTAATTATCTCTGGACTGGTCCTCGAAATCCGGAAAGCGCAGGGGTTATTTCAGAAGAATTCTTAAGACTCAGAACCTAGCTAAGTGGACGACGGGTTCATTTACAAAAAGAACAGGGGCTCTTATGTAAGTGTGGCATCGCGAAAGGGTACGGTGAACTTTGGGCCGCAGGATCGCACACCAACGGTGTGGATTAGATCGGCCCCGGTCCGAACCGGTATGCGCTAGACGTCGTCCGATCTGGATCCAACGCTCCCAATCTAAATACCCTAAATCAAATCTAAGCCGGTCATCGACAGATCGACGGCGCCCATCGGTTATGACGAAACGGTATGCAATCTTCTAATCTGAGCCGTCCGCTATGGATCTAATGGCCCGAACACCGTCTTCTCCCCACGGTCATCCGAACGGCCATGAGCAGAGCTCCACGGCGTGCTCACCGGCGAGCACCCGTTGACGGCCCAGTACCCCGAAAGCCACCCCGAGCGGTGCTACACATAGAGAAAGAGATGGCGGAGATGATGAGGTACTACTCACCGGCGGTCGAGTGGTGAAGAGGCCCGCCCACGATGTAGTGCGGCCCGACGGTAAAATTGATGCGTCGGCGAGCAATTCAACGGCGAGGAAGCCGCGATTGTGCGAACAATCCACCCGAAACGGTTCCTGGTCATCGGACAGCACACCCAAAAGACTCGCCAAGGCCCGAGATCTCGCAATTCCTATGAAGCGCCGGTATGGATCTCCAGCGGCGGCCCCCAACCTCACCGCCCGGCGAGCAGCCATCGTTGCACCAATTGACCTTCAAGCTTAACATCTCCATGGTTCCCATCCTGCCTGCCCAGCTAACTGCATAGGTTTCGAGCGGGAGCTGGATGGATGGCAGGGGCACAAATCTATCTATGGCGCCGCACGAACTGAGCCAGGGGAAGGGGGTCACGGTTTATATGGCCGCAAGCGCCCGAAGTCCGCGCAGGAGCAGGGAACGACCGCCGAGATCAGCGCGGATAATCTGCTGCGGCCAGCAGAGACGATCACGGCCAGGAAAAACGGAGCCCGATTCGCGCGTTGGGTTCAACGGACTGCAATGTGCTGGTAGAAGATCGAGCTGGGAGAGGATCCTGCCGGCGGGGCCCACATGCCAGGGAAAAAGACTGCATCTGCGCGCGATGGGAGACCGGGCATGGCAGCGGACGCGACGCGCAAACGACACAAGGCGGCTGATGCACCGGCCCCACATTTCAGCGCCATTGGCCAAGCCGGGCTGGCGTGAGGTCAGGTGGGCCGAGCAGTGAAGGTTTTGGCCTAGCCAACATTTGATTATTTCTATTCTTTTTCCTATTTCTGTTTTCTTTTCTTTTATAATTTTTGTTTCCAAATTCAAATTTTCAAACTCAAACTTGTATCATCCATTTGAATTTAAATGCAACAATACAATAACACCAACATGATATGCACATCTCTATATTTATCTATTTATCATTTGGCTAATTCAATTTCATTTGTTGAATATGAAAAAGGGAAAAATTATGTGATCACCCAAATCTTTTTGTAATCACCCCATATTCATATGATTTATAACTCCAAATATTTGGGTATTACAAATCCTACCCCCCTTAACAGAAATCTCGTCCTCGAGATTTGTAAGGAAAGGGCGTATACTCATTGTCTAAACATATATGCACAAACAAAGATCTCAGCATGATGCATAATTTATTATCAACACATAGGGTCAATTAGACCTTATTATTTCTCCTGAAATAGTATCATACCATTTACAAACTAAAGTAACATTTAGATCTTACCAATAGTAGTAATTTATATATATGTTTATGTAGGTTAGTGTAACTAGTGGTGGTGGTGGAGGTAGTAGGTGATTAGGAGAGTATAGGTATCCAGTTACTGTTTATGTAGGATACAAGCTGGACAGGTTGAGGTAAGAAAGATTATGGCGAGAAAAAGACTTCATCTGGAAGGTTTCAGTCTTGATTTATCTCGAGATTCGCTTTGACGGTTACATCCTTCCTTGTTAATGTTGATCTTTTCCTCTCCGGTCTTGGTCTCATTGATTCGATGTTAGTGTATATTATCAGAGTTGGGGAATATGGTTAAGATAGATATACATGATGTTGGTCAAAAGTTTGTCTTAGGTGGGGGTTGATAGATTATGCAATCCATCATGATTCTATTGGTTGGATCAGATCTCGTGCATGTGACCGAGTTGGTTTAAGGCACTAGTTTAGTTTTAAGTGTGTGAGGGGTATGGCCTTATCTTTTGTACTAGCATTAAGTAATTTACTCTAGATTAGATCATAATAGATTAGATAAAATCTAGATTAGGTTGGTACGAATAGATTAAACTAGTTAAGATCTCATTATTTTGGATTAGTTCCCGATTGTTTCATTATGATGAGTTAAGTAAAGTGATTAGGGTAAGACAAATCTTTCAAGATAAGATGCATCTATTAAGATAAGAGAGAATCTTTTAAGTTAAGATGAATCTATTAAACTAGATATATTTTTAATGGGGAATGTGTTGTCTATTTTATAAATATTTCCCCTTATGTCTAGGTGTATATGCAGATACAATTGTGGACAACACTCCACAACCCATCATACTCAATCAAAGATCCAAATCAGACAAGTATCATAAGAACAAACATTCAAGTGCATAGATAAAAGTAGTTTTGTTTTTGTTCCTAAGATTAGGTTTCCTATTCCTAAAAGTCAATTTAGGCACAGGATTTCAAAGTGTGAAATCCACATTTGTCTTTAAAAGGAAAAGGTAAGAATAATCAGAGTAAAGCAGAAATAGATGGGAGAAGATTAAGAAAAGTTTAGAAAAGAATCAGAGTAGCAAAGGTAAGTAAGTATTGGTTGTCCAGTTCTATCTAGGTTTCGTCCTACAGTCAACATTCCTCTGATACCACTTCTGTCACACCCGGGTTTTAGGGGTCCAAAACTCGGGCGCGAACATAATCACCAGGTGTGCTGGGACCAAGTCTCACACATATGATGAATCATGGCACAGGATCGAATGTCACATCTTTACTATATAACAAGAGTTCTATACAAAATAAATAAATAATTACATTATAAGAAGACAACGGTCCAGCAACCCAAAGTTGACTGGGAGACGACGGCCTAGATCTCTCTCGAACATATCACAGCATCCTCCAAGCGCCTCATCCTGTGGTACCTGTTCTTGACCTGTGGGGGGGTGTGAGACAGCAAGAGTGAGCTCACATACGTTCATCGCTCAACAAGTTGTGGGGAATAATGTGCATGAACTCGCCAAAGGTGGGAGCTCACGTGAAGTGTAAGGCTTACCAAAGAGGATGGTTAGAGCTGAGCATTGCTTTTAAAGTTGGTCAAAATTTTATTAGCAGTTACTAAGTATAAGTAAATACCAACCCAATTAAGTAGTAGAACAAAAGTAATAACATCACCTGCGATGCAATGCATATGACAAATTGAGTTTAAGTTCCATAATTTAATCATCAGAGAGTCCTGAGCTGCTCATGACCGTGAGCTCGGCTAGTATACCAGTTTTACACTCTGCAGAGGTGGTACCCTTTACCCACAAGTCATGTTACCCATCTGCCAAGGGATCGCGACTTCCCATACACCTCTACCGAGGAGGCGAGGCAGGGTAACACTACGAGGCCTTTACAAAGTTCCACTAGCTTTAGAAAACCCGCTACAGTTTATAGGAAGCTCCAATGCAGGGTTCTTGCCTGACCGCCATCGCAGCAAAATCAACCAAGGACCTCCCTACACTGACCACTCCCCTACTGCCCTTGCCCCTTTCGGGTAAGGTAGTCCTCCACTAGCTTTCCTAATTAATCAGCCAAGGGCGTCCATAAACCCTTGTGGTGGCACGTGTTTCTCAAGTTAAGCTCTATGTTCCAATTAACATTAATGATCTTGACATGAACAGTAAATAACAACGGATAACAAAAGTATAATAATGAATAATGTGTATCTCAATGCCCAAAACCACATATAGCACTAGCTAGTACTACCCAAAAAGTTCAGTGGTGAACAAGGCATAAAGATAGTCAAACTAGGGTAACCTATTAGGTCCCATCAAAATTAACCTATGCAGATCATTATGATTAATTAGAACATGAGTGGGTAAAAGAAGTGATCAAGGGCACAACTTGCCTGGGACTTGAGATTTCCAGGTACCAGGATGATCTTCAGGTGACTCGTGACCTCACGCTAGTCGTAGCAATACAAACAAGCAGTGTATAGGCAAAATTAACATCACACCAAACATGTAAACAAAATACATAATAATAATCTACACATTAAAATAAGATTCTAGGAACATGAATCATTAATTTTGGAGTTATAGATTTTAAGTTATGGATTTCCAAAGATTCTATGTGCTTAGTACAAGATTAATTAAGATAACAATTTTAATGTGACTTTTATGTAAAACCAGTGGCACTAAATGATAAACAATAATATTACAAAATTATAGGAACTGGAATGGGCTAATTTGGACTAAAATGAATTTTCTATGCATTTTACAAGTTTCTAGGTTTGTTTTTGTATTAAAAATTAAATTATATACTCATTTCTCTATTTTTAATTATCTCTGGACTGGTCCTCGAAATCCAGAAAGCGCAGGGGTTATTTCAGAAGAATTCTTAAGACTCAGAACCTAGCTAAGTGGACGGCGGGTTCATTTACAAAAAGAACAGGGGCTCTTATGTAAGTGTGGCATCGCGAAAGGGTACGGTGAACTTTGGGCCGCAGGATCGCACACCAACGGTGTGGATTAGATCGGCCCCGGTCCGAACCGGTATGCGCTAGACGTCGTCCGATCTGGATCCAACGCTCCCAATCTAAATACCCTAAATCAAATCTAAGCCGGTCATTGACAGATCGACGGCGCCCATCGGTTATGACGAAACAGTATGCGATCTTCTAAAATGAGCCGTCCGCTATGGATCTAATGGCCCGAACACCGTATTCTCCCCACGGTCATCCGAACGGCCAGGAGCAGAGCTCCACGGCGTGCTCACCGGCGAGCACCCGTTGACGGCCCAGTACCCCGAAAGCCACCCCGAGCGGTGCTACACATAGAGAAAGAGATGGCGGAGATGATGAGGTACTACTCACCGGCGGTCGAGTGGTGAAGAGGCCCGCCCACGATGTAGTGCGGCCCGACGGTAAAATTGATGCGCCGGCGAGCAATTCAACGGCGAGGAAGCCGCGATTGTGCGAACAATCCACCCGGAACGGTTCCTGGTCATCGGACAGCACACCCAAAAGACTCGCCAAGGCCCGAGATCTAGCAATTCCTATGAAGCGCCGGTATGGATCTCCAGCGGCGGCCCGCAACCTCACCGCCCGGCGAGCAGCCATCGTTGCACCAATTGACCTTCAAGCTTAACATCTCCATGGTTCCCATCCTGCCTGCCCAGCTAACTGCATAGGTTTCGAGCGGGAGCTGGATGGATGGCAGGGGCACAAATCTATCTATGGCGTCGCACGAACTGAGCCAGGGGAAGGGGGTCACGGTTTATATGGCCGCAAGCGCCCGAAGTCCGCGCAGGAGCAGGGAACGACCGCCGAGATCAGCGCGGATAATCTGCTGCGGCCAGCAGAGACGATCACGGCCCGGAAAAACGGAGCCCGATTCGCGCGTTGGGTTCAACGGACTGCAATGTGCTGGTAGAAGATCGAGCTGGGAGAGGATCCTGCCGGCGGGGCCCACATGCCAGGGAAAAAGACTGCATCTGCGCGCGATGGGAGACCGGGCACGGCAGCGGACGCGACGCGCAAATGACACAAGGCGGCTGACGCACCGGCCCCACATTTCAGCGCCATTGGCCAAGCCGGGCTGGCGTGAGGTCAGGTGGGCCGAGCAGTGAAGGTTTTGGCCTAGCCAACATTTGATTATTTCTATTCTTTTTCCTATTTCTGTTTTCTTTTCTTTTATAATTTTTGTTTCCAAATTCAAATTTTCAAACTCAAACTTGTATCATCCATTTGAATTTAAATGCAACAATACAATAACACCAACATGATATGCACATCTCTATATTTATCTATTTATCATTTGGCTAATTCAATTTCATTTGTTGAATATGAAAAAAGGAAAAATTATGTGATCACCCAAATCTTTTTGTAATCACCCCATATTCATATGATTTATAACTCCAAATATTTGGGTATTACACTAATGCCACAACACAGAGCATGATATTGTTGTAAAAGATCAACAGAAGATGTTGATGGTGCAAAATAAATACACCATGAAGTAGCAAGAGTACTTTGCTAACTACACCGCTCAACAAAAAATTGGATTTATATAAGTATAGTTTTAGAACTATAGCATTCTGACCATTTAGCACTTTCAGTTACTAATAAGATGCATTTATAGTTAAAGTTGCAGCAATAGTATAGCCATACAAATGTCTTGCAACAGTGACATGCATCACAACCACCGGTACTATAGCTACTGTTGTCGGAGTTGTATCCTCTAGAACCTCTTAGAGGTAAGGTTTGATGAACTTGCTCAAATTTAGTTCAATTTAGCCAATATAATTTGTCGTGGTTTCGAAAACCGAGGGACGGTGAGATTTGTGTTCGTCAGGGATGCTAGCAAGAACTCGCTCCGAATGATGAATCACTGGGACTCAAACGGTGGGTTTGAGACAGTGGGTTTATGCTGGTTCAGACTTGCACCCTAATCCAGTGCAGTGTTGATCGTAGTGTTGTTGGGAGGCATGTTACAACAGGTGTGCTCTTGTGTAGAAAGGGGATGGCCTTCCCTTTTATATCTCAAGGGAAGAGACTTACAATGGTGTTATCATATGATGAAAGAGAGATTTCTGGTTGTCGTGGTGCTCCCTTTGCAAGGTCGTGTGTGGTCGTGCTCCCTGTATGGCGCCTCCCGTCACGCTCGTCCCTGTAGCGAGTCCGTTGCTGGTGTCATGGCGATAGTGTGTGGTAGGTCTCGTGAGTTAGCCTCGCCCGATCGTACGCACCATGGATTTTCCCTACCATCATGAGCCTTGCGTCATCCTCCTTCGCGTGCAGACACATCTGCCCGTACAACGCGTTGTCCTATCTTTTCCGATATACTGGTTGCTTCCGATGCTTTGGGGTTGAGGCCTTCTGTGACTAAGGTTGTCTGACCCCTCAAGATAGAGAGGGTACGCTTGAATCCTCCAAGGGTACATACAGTCGTGTTGATGACTTTGTGGTGTATATTTGGTGATGACGCGTCTCGTCGTAGCCGACCACAACAGCAGTACGCATCACTTTCGGCGGCCACCGTAATTTTCGGCGGCCAGAGGGTAGCCGCCGAAAATTGCGGACTATTTTCGGCGGTCTGACACAGCCGCCGAAAATAGAGTAATTTTCGGCGGCTTCTGACACAGCCGCCGAAAATTACGCAATTTTCGGCGGCTTCTGACAAGGCCGCCGAAAATTAGTGCTTATTTTCGGCGGCCAGGGTTAGCCGCCGAAAATTAAACTTTAAAAAACGGTCAGCCCCTTCTTCTTCTCTTTCTTTCTCTCTTCCCCTGGCCTCTCCCGCGCCGCCGCTCCCTGCCGTCCTGCGCGGCCGCCCGGCCACCCCCCGCCCCTGCCGCCCCGGCCGCCGGGAAACCCGGCCTCGGCCGCCGCCGCCGTGCCGCGAGCAGAGCCGCCGCCGCGCCGAGCAGAGCCGCCGCCGTGCCGAGCAGAGCCGCCGCCGCGCCGAGCTTCCGTCCCTGCGCCCCCGGCCGGCCACGCCCCGCCCCTGCCGCCGGTCGCCGGCCACCCGCCGCGCCCCGAGCAGAGCCGCCGCCGCCGCGCTTCGAGCCGCCACCGCCCCGTCGGAGAGGTAATTTTTTTTAGTATTTTATTTCTTATTTTCGACGGCTGTTATTTAGATGCCGCCGAAATTATTATATATTTGTAATTGTGTTTGTTTGATTACTGTTTGTAATTTTGTTTAATTTGATTACTATTATATTATTAGTATGCAATTATATTATTAGAATGCAAGTATGTTATAGTATTTTATATTGTTTAATTTGATTACTATTATATTATTAGTTTTAATAGTATATTATTAGCATGCAAGTATTTTATTTTTTATTTTCGTATTATTGTTTGATTACTATTATATTATTAGCTTTAATAGTATATTGTATTGGTACGTATAATAGTTGCATAATTATTGTATGTGGTACTTAGTTTGATTTGATTGTTTTGTATAGAAGTAATATTATTTAGTGGCAGCGAAGTTATGCTGCCAAATTATTTTGGGTCCTGCTAGGTTCATGTGGGTTTAGAACCTATCCATGTCGTACATACATGTAGGACCGATACTCTTGACGAAGTTGAATTTTTTTTTCACGATATTGTTCCGTTTAATAGTCTCAGGCATGGCTGAAGATCGTGCATGGATGCAGGGCCGGTCCTGACATTTTGGGGGCCCTAAGCGAAAATATATATAGAGGCCCTATATGAAAGTTTGATTCTGCTATTTTTCAACTTTAAATGATATCTGAAAAATAAAAGAAGTTGATGATTTACACATTTTTTTTTAAAATGATATGACTAGAGACTGTTGCAATATTTTATGAGTTATAAAATTATATAAATTATGTAATATAATTCTATATTTTCTTTGAGAGCGAGTATTTTACTTTTAATTTGTCAAACTAGTCTAAACCTTAAAATGCACAGTAAACCAAATTTAAATACATTAGAGCAAATTTTCTGGAAACAAATTTCAGCAAACTAAACTTGGAGTAAGCAACGTAGGTTATCAGGGTGGACCCTCCGGTAGGCTAGAATTGAGCAACGCCACAAGCACATGTGTACAACACCTTCCGGTCTTCCCTCATCAATCAATATTTAGTATTCGTCATAAGCAAAATGTTGCACGACCTCGAATAGATGATTGCCAAAAAATCAGAGAGACACAACAAAAAAGACGAGAATAGAGATTTACCTGTAACATATATGTATTTGGACATTATCTGCGCATACGGGGCCCTACTGATATTGGGGGCCCTGAGCGGTGGCATACCCTGCACACCCTCAGGGCCGGCCCTGCATGGATGTACAATGGCTGGAGTAGAAATGGACGTCATTCTGATGAATGGATAGCCAAGACCAAAGATTTTGTGGACCACGTATTCGCCTTGTCCTTAACCGGCACTGTTAGATGCCCTTGTAGGCGTCACGAAAACAGTATATTTCTTAATAAGGAAAGAGTTAGCCTAGATCTTTGTCAGTTTGGATTTATGCCCGGATATGAGGTGTGGGAACATCATGGTGAGGTAGTACCCAACAGGAATGTAGAAGAGGAGGAGAACAATGATTGGGCTGGCGATGATGCGATGCATGAGATGCTAGATTCGCTACGTCCAGAATTCAACCTAAGCTCCGAGGATCCTGCTACACCAGAGGTTTCCAGATTTTTTAAACTACTAAAAGACTCTGAAGAGCCGTTGCATGAACACACAGATGTGAGTATACTCGCTTTTGTGACTCGGCTCATGTCCATTAAGTCCAAGTACTTTTTCTCGAACAATTGTTACAATGAGATTTTAAAGTTATTAGGAGATGTGCTCCCAAAGCCCAATAAGTTGCCTAAAGACATGTACCAATCAAAGACAATTATCAAAGGTCTCGGTATGGATTATGAGAAGATTGATGCGTGCAAAAATAATTGTATGCTTTTCATGAAGGAGCATGCGGAAGAGAAAAAATGTCTGAAATGTGGACAATCTAGATTTGTGGAAGTTGTTAATGATGAGGGTGAGAAGGTGATGACAGATGTTGCACATAAGCAGCTCCGCTACTTGCCACTAACTCCTCGAGTGAAACGGATGTTTCTATCTAAAAAACCGCTATGCACATGCGATGGCACAAAGAAGGTGTCCGTGATAACGATGACCTAATCGTGCACCCTTCAGATGGGGATGCATGGAAGGCTCTCGATACGTTTGATCCCGAGTTTGCAGCTGATCCGAGGAATGTTCGAATTGGCCTCGCGACCGATGGCTTCACACCTTTTGGTCAAATGGCATCATCATACTCATGTTGGCCCGTCTTTGTTATTCCATACAACCTTCCACCTTCTCTTTGTATGAAATATGAATTTATATTTCTTTGCTTAATCATTCCTGGCCCAGACTATCCTGGAAAGAACCTCAATGTCATGTTAAAACCCTTGATTGAAGAGTTGAAGGAGCTTTGGAAAGGTGTTGAAGCATACGATGTTTTTACAAAACAGATATTCAAACTTCGAGTTGCGTATTTGTGGTCGGTGCATGACTTCATGGCGTATGCTATTTTTACCGGTTAGAGTACACATGGTAGATTGACATGTCCATATTGCGGTTCAGATACAGATTGCTTCCGTCTTGCTCATGGTGGAAAGATCACTTACTTCGATTGTCATCGACGCTGGTTGCCCAGGAAACACCCCTTTAGGAGCGATAAGAAAAACTTTATAAAGAACACTGTGGTCACCAAAGGTCCGCCTAAACGTCTTAACGCGACAGAAATATATGCTCAGCTGAACAACCTTGTCCTAAATGAAAAGGGGGACAAGTACGAAGGATTCGGAGTGGACCACAACTGGACACATATATGTGGTCTCTGGGAGCTCCCTTATATGTCGTCATTGATTCTTGTGCACAACATTGATGTCATGCACCAAGAAAGTAATGTTGCTGAAGCCCTCATACACACCTGCATGCATTTTGACAAAACAAAGGACAATCTGAAAGCTCGAAGAGATCTAGCAATGCTTTGTGACCGACCAACCCAAGTGCTCAATGACAACGGTAGGCCGCCCCGTGCCTTGTTCTGTCTTACCTCTAAAGACAAGATCGAGGTAATGAGATGGATGAAAAAAATTAAATTTCCCGATGGTTATGCTGCGGGCTTGAAAAGAGCTGTGAATTTGAAAACGGGAAAACTAACTGGGTTAAAGAGCCATGACTTCCATATATTAATGGAGAGGATTATCCCTGTCATGTTTCGTGGTTATATGCCCGACGCCATGTGGCAAGCAATAGCTGAGCTAAGTTATTTCTACAGGCAGATCTGTGCCAAAGAAATAAGTAAAAATATGATGGAGAAGTTGGAGAAACAAATACCAGTGTTGTTATGCAAGCTAGAAAAAATATTCCCACCTGGATTCTTCAATCCGATGGAGCATCTACTTATTCACATTCCATATGAGGCAAAGGTTGGTGGACCTGTACAATATAGGTGGATGTATCACATTGAACGTGCACTCAAAAACCTGCGAGGCATGGTTCGAAATAAGGCTAGAGTAGAAGGATGCATCGCTGAAGCTTTTTTGCTAAAGGAGGTTTCATACTTCACGAGTGTGTATTTCGTAGAGGAACATAATGTCTATGCTGCTACCATGCGATACAATGTCGATGAGGAACCTCCTGTCAGTGATCTCAACATTTTCCAATGGAGAGGCACAAGTACTAGTAAGGGCACGTTCTACCACCTTAGCATGGATGAAAGAATGTCCGCATTGCTATACATGTACTCTAATATGGAAGAGATGGAGCCATATTTCATGTAAGTCTTTATTTTACCCCTTAATTTCTTTACCAAAGGAGCCATATTTAATTACTTATTTGTCGTACAGTAAGTTCGACGAGGAAAATTGGACTTATTCCCATCAGCCTACAAGCAAACAACTAGATACTATGCGACGACATGGGAGGCAAGGCAGACCTAATTTTGTTGACTGGTTTCGCGAGCATGTAAACTCTCTATATTCCTTACTTTCATGTCATTTAGCCTTTTACGCGAGGTAGTCATTTTAACTGTATATTATTTGCAGTGCACAAAGACTCCTAACATACACGAGGACTTGAGACAACTATCTTATGGGACGGTCACTTGCAGAACATTTGGTCGATACGATGTGAATGGCTTTCGTTTTCGTTCAGACCAATTTGAAAAGTCTCGGCCTCGTGCAGCCACACGTAACACTGGAGTTCTGACTAGGGCACTCGATGCACTCGGCAGAGAAACTAATTATTATGGCATCATTCAAAACATCCTAGAGTTTAATTTTGCAGGGAACAAACCTTTGAAATTAGTATTCTTTCTATGTGATTGGTTTGACAGCACTAATGGGATTAGACAAAGTCAATATGGTATAACTGAAGTAAAGCACAAGGAACGACTTCGAGGCCATGATAATTTTATCCTTGCACACCAGTGCGAGCAGGTCTACTATATGTCGTACCCAAATCCGAAGTTTGAAGCATGGTGGGTAGTTCATAAGGTGAACCCTAGGGAACGTTTACATACTCCTTGCACTGCTGGTTATCAATTCGAAGACGAACAGGCCGATGATGTTTATCAAGAAGAAGAATTGCCAACTACTTTTACTATCGATGAGGGTGTTGCACTGAACTCACTAGTCGGAGACCGTAACGATGTCACTACTAATGAGTGTGTTGCACCGAAACGAAAACGAAATCCAAGGAACAAAAAAGCCACATTGCGAGCTTTGGATCGAAGAAGACTCCTTGATCGTGATTCTGATGAATTTTGATGTGTAATGCAAAATTTCATATTATGTTATGTATTATTTGATTTTTTGTTAGTTCACTTAATTTTATGGAGCTAATACATTTAATGTTTTTCTATTGAACAGGATGAGTGGTAGGAATAAACCAAAGCGCACTGCTAGGGGGTTTCTTAATGCGGCTAGCAGGATACTCCCTGGTGCACGTTCCCTTTTCCAAGGGAGTTCTTCTAGCCAGAGCAGACAGGAGGCGTTGATGAGACACGCTCGGCCAGAACTACGTGATACACCTATCGCTCTACAACGGACTACCGATGTAAATGTTTATGTAATTGATCTTATTTGTCAGTCACTTATATAAATGATCTTATGTAAATGTTTATGTAAATTTTTACGTGTCTCTATTTCATGTGCATAGGAAGAGGAGGACGACGAGGAGGAGGTGCAACACCATGAGGAGGAGGACGAGGACGAGCAGGCCCATGAGGAGGATGACGAGGAGGACGAGCAGGCCCATGAGGGCTTAGATGCTGAGGCGGATGACGATACCACCGAGGCTCCTGTCGTTCGACGAAGGGGCACTCGGAAGGGCCACTTTGTCCTACCTCCGTCGGCGCCTGCACAATCTGAAGCTCGAGTACTGATCATTCCGGTTGGTGATAGGTACTCACGTTTGGCCACTTTGTTCTTACTTATTTGTTTATTTTACACTATATATATGACATGATTTTCTTGTTTTTTGTCATGCAGCCAATGGGAAGACACGTCATTTGACGGTCGAGGTCACCATAGACAGGTTAATCAAGTCTTAGGTAACCTCTGTCGTCTACATAACCCAGGAATTGTCACCGACCCGAAAGGTGTGGTGGTTCCTTGCACTAGCTGGTCGCACTTCGCACTGGCTCCACATGCTACATATGGAACAACTCAAGGCGCCGTCAAGCACGACTTTTGGGTAATTTTTTTCGAACTAACATTTATTAGTTGTTTCAACCTAACATTTATTAGTTGTTTTTGAACTAATTTTATTTTCGATGTTGGACAGAGACGCTATCGTGTGGAACCTGAGGCTCAAGAGCATGCAGACCGAGTATTAGAGAAAAATGCGAAAAAGGTGTGCAGGGATGCATTTTCCAATGCTCGTCTACAGGTTGTGAACGCGTACATGAAGCGCCGAGGTCATTCTATCAACAACTTTCGACAATATTCAGATGTCTACTTGACTGTAGACCAGTACATGGAGGTAAAAATCTAATTTAACAGCTCATTCAGATGTGAATGTAATTTTGAGCTAACGCTTTATATGCAGGTAACTCTTCCATGGATGGAACACCGGCCGCAGGCTTACAAGGCTTTGTGTGAGATATGGGCTTCGCCCGAGTGGATTGAGAAGTCAAACAGAAATCGACATAGACAGCGCCATCAGCAGGACGAGGACGATGATGAGGTCGTAGTCAACCATACCTATGGGGCTGATGGACACATTCGGTTGGCTAAGCGAATGGTGAGTATGTAGTATTCTGTTTTACTCAGAAATGAAACAGGATTGAACTCATATATTTGCAGGAGGCTCAAACTGGAGTTGTCCCGAGCCCAATCGATGTTTATAGGAGAGGGCATCGAGCGAAAAACAGTGAAATCTCCGATGAGCTGTGTAGTCAAGCGGCCGTTGAGCGTATGGTTAGTTGTTGTTATGATTAATGTTTTCTTCCCATATAGCTATAAATTACATGTGTGCTGAACCTTCATATTGTATTGCAGGAGACATACGGGCAGGAGATGGTTAAGAAGTATGGAGAAGACTACGATTGGCGAGGAGCGCCTACCATCGACGCTGAGGTTGTGCATTCACTTGGCGGCAAGGCGCATGGACGGTATGAACTTGTGAATTGTTTTCAATAATATTGAAACTACGACTGAATAGCTAATTTTCTTGTTCTTAAAGATATTCTATGTTTACCGGTGTTATCGATTCGACGGAGTTGCGTTCTCGTGGCGGCTCTTCGTCGCAGGCGGGCTGTGGTAGTAGCAGCCGTAGTCGCCGCTCTGTATCTAGCATGGAGGAAGCTATGAGGGAGCAGCAAGAAAAGTTTCGTGAAGAGATGCGGCAACAACAAATGGCATTTCTCCAACAGCAATCAGAGTACATGGCTGCTTACAACGCACAGGCGCAACAAGCAATGAACGTGAGTGTCTTATTTATTCTCAACACGCTCGATATTGGTTCTATAACTAATATATTATATTTGCAACAGTCTTGGTTTCCACAGCAGGCACAGCAGCAACCATTTGTTTTCCCTCAATTTCAGCCGCCGATGCCTCAGTGGGGATTACATGCTCCGCCACCTCCACCTCCACCTCAGGTTATTCAATTTAGTTAAGACTTGTCGTTTGTATCAACCTAATTGTCAAATCTTTACTAAACTTGATTTTGTAGGGATCCGGGGTCATGGGCCACAACACGCCACCACCGGTCATACCAGCACCAGGAGCTTATGCAGGGGAGGGAGCTTATGCAGGGGAGGGAGCTTATGCAGGAGAGGTTAGTTTGAGAAACAATTTGTTTGAATAGTCGTTATACATGTAACCAATGCCGTTATTAATGTCATCTTTTTTTAGGATCCAACCCCGTTACACGACTTCGTCGACCAGTTATTGGCTTCTGGAGGTAGTGGACACAACTCCAACGACCCCAACGACCCCAATGTGTGATTAAGTTAGCTTTGTGTCGCACTGTGTTGTAATGAACTATTTTGTGGACTTTATGTTTGTATGGACTATTTGTGGACTTTATATTTGTATGGACTCAAGTTTTAGGTTGTGAACTCAAGTATGAATTTTCTGTGATTGTATGGAATTTCTGTTATTGTATGAATTTTGTATGAAATTCTGTTATTTTTCGCATTTTTTTCAATTTTTTTGCTCTGAAATTAGTAATTTTCGGCGGCCCCTCTGGCCGCCGAAAATAGCTATTTTATTTTCGGCAGTTGTTATTTCTGGCGGCCGACTGGCTGGCCGCCGAAAATAATCTGTTATTTTCGGCGGCCAGGAAGCCAGCCGCCGAAAATAAGCTATTTTCGGCGGCCAGCCCCTGGCCGCCGAAAATAAAGCCTTATTTTCGGCCAGTTTTTTTTGGCGGCCAGAAGCCGCCGAAAATAAGTCAATTGCCGCCAAAAATAGGCTATTTTCGGCGGCAACTGGCCTATTTTCGGCGGCTTCTGGCCGCCGAAAATGACTGTAGCTGTTGTAGTGGACGCGGGCTTATGGCGACGGGTCTGAATTTCCGCCTCGCAGGCTTGCTCGGCAGGGACTTGGTCGACCGCTCTGCCCTGCAGGCTTTCTTAACACGTACTTAGTTGTTCTGCCTTGCAGACTTGCTCGACGAGGATCTAGTCGGACACTCTGACTTGCAAACTTGCTCAACGAGGACTTGGTCGGTCGCTCTGCCTCACAGTCACAGGCTTGCTTGGCGAGGGCTTAGTCGTTTCGCTTCGCAGACTTGCTCGGTGAGGACCTAGTCGTTCGCTCCGCCTCGCAGGCTTGCTCGGCGAATGGGCTAGAACGGAGGTCTTGGGCCTACTTTGGGTACTTTGTTCATAGGTACCCGACACAATTTGACTTAGTAGATTCTAGACACGTTTAGTTAATCTAGGTGTGAACTTAGTAAATTGTAGTTTTATTTATACAAATTTAGTGAATGTAACTATCTTTGTTCTGTTATAGCTGAACATACTCAATCCTAATATATTTCAATTTGTATATACTAGAGACTAGGAGTAAATGTGGTAAACGTATACCAAACCCCTCTAGCAGTGGTAGCAGCATCTAGAGACGAGATTAGTTTGCTAGTTCTCAGTGATTGCATTGGTTTTGTTATTTATAATGCTATTACTTACAATTAGTTCTCTAATAGTAGACTTTGCTCTTTATTACATGATGAACAGGTCACTGAATTTATCAACAATATATTCGGCTCTGGAGGTAGCAGACGTAGCTCCAATAACCATTAGTTTTTGTGAGACTTGTTTTTTTTGCTGGATTTGATTTGTTGTTGTCTTTTTGGATATGAGACTTGATTTATTTTAATATGATGGATGAATAATATGTGATGAATGTTGAATGGATAATATATGATATAGACTTGGTTATTTAAATGTGATGATGAACGACATGTGATGAATATTATATGACATGAATATGTATATATGATGTTGAATGATGAGTGAATCAAATGTGATTTTTATATGGATATACAATGGAATGGTAGGAGGAATACAATGAATTTGGACCTTGAAAATGATTTATTTTTGGCGGTTTAGTCGAGACCACCAAAAATAAATCTAAATTATTTTCGACAGTCGCAACCAACCGCTAGTAGGTCTTATTTTCGATGGTTATCTTCTGGGTATCGAAAATTACGCATTTTTGCGTGCTCGCCGAAGATAAACACTATTTTCAATGTTGGACTTTTAACAAAGATCTGTCACCAAAAATAAACTGATAGCCACCCAAAAAAGTCATTTTTTGGCATGAGACACTTTTTTCAACGGTTTTGAGCCTAAAAAGTTCACAAAATTGCTACAACGAAGCGTGTCTTTTAAAAAAATGAAGTTTTTAAGGAATAATAGAATATCCTAATGAAATTGTGTTTGGATAGAAGTGCTTGGAAAAAAGTTATCCACGTGCCTTAATCATGATTAGGCCTTTTTACTTTTAATGCTCTCAAAAGCTTTTCCCCTCCCTTATCTCTCTGTCTTTGTTGGTTTCAACTTAGGCTATTCCAACTTACTTGGGACAAAAAGACTATGTTGATGTTGATGTAGTTTTTCTTTTTCTTAAAAATAGGTATCACCATCGGTGAGTACCACCAAGCGGTGAAAGACGTATGGCGACAGTAATGACTTAATTTGAACCAGCAATGGTCAGTGGTTATGATAAAGGAAAAAATTCTGTGTATGACACCAGATTTTATACTCATTTATTGTGTGTCATTGAGTAACATATAGATAACTTTTATGTATATGACATGTGGGATCAGTGGCACAAAAGGAATAAATATATTTTTCGATGGCATACAGAGAATTGCCCCTATGATAAATGACAAGACAAACAATTGTTGCGGTGAATCGTCTATGTGCCACCTACGACAGCTACCTAGCTACACGACGACGTTAACGGTATATCTTTTGCTTGGACTGAAACAGTCTTGGAAAAGTATAGGTGCTCCTGATCGAACGAAAGGTCTATCATTGTGGAAACTTCTGGTCATTGCCGCTAAATTAAAAAGTGCATGCTCGTTTCAAAAAAAAATAGTGCATGCGTTCCCACTTCCGGATGATTATTAGTGAAGCAAAGTAAGGCCTTGTTCGTTTATCCAAGAATAGACCAGGAATTATTCCAGGTGATCAAAACTTATATAAATTAGATGTTGGGGCGAAGACGCTACACTTCGCTCCAACCTTCGTCAATCTCGCTGCATCAACGGAGGCAAGACGACCGGCGGGATCCACCCTTCGTCCTCTACACTACGAGACGAAGGCCTACGACGACGTCGCCCCGTCCCACGTCCTCACCCGACCTGGAGGCCCACGTGGGATTCGGCCCATTGTAACAGGCCCCGCACGGAGAAGTGTGTTACGGGCCCGATTTGTAATAGTTTTTCTGTAATGACAGTCTGTAACCATCCTTTATGGAAATATTCCAGGGATAGTCCAGGTGCCTGAGGGTACATGCGTCCTTACATCGAGACGTTTGGCACTCATGCACCTATAAATACCCCCGTACAGTGCCCTTGAGAGGCTGGATTAACAGAGCAATCGTCATCTCGAGTTAAAACCTTGTTTACATTACTTTCACTCCCCTGTTGGATCATCTTGCCCAGGAGAGCAAATTCCAACATTAAAGAAACAAACCGGCTAGGAATTGTTCCATGTCTCTATTTCGTAAGAAACGAACGGACCCTAAGCGCAATAATAACCACGCGTGGATGGATGAGATATTAGCTGCGGCCTGCGGGCTGGGGGAGGTGGGGGCCATGTTGACTAGGCCATTAATTAACAATGCATACCACCGGTTTGTTTGGAAGTATTTTTTTCATAGTTATTAGAGGTTTATAAGAATATCAAAGTATTTGTGTCATAAGGTGTTTGGTTGTATTCTTAAAAAGTATGTTTTTAAAACTATGGTTTTTATGTCTTAAGATGTTTGGTTGCATTCTTAAAAAACTATGTTTTTAAAACCATAGTATAAGGTAACATGGGTGTTGTACCGTTAGGGTTGTTACCCGCTCGAATATGCTTGGACGTGCGGCTTCTCCACACGCCGACACTTGTCACTCCTACTATTCTCCACATATATCTCTCCTTGCTTGTACTTTCTATTAATTTTAGTGCTTCCTCTTAAAAAACACTCGCCCTACATACAGGGCTTCTAGAACTATTTCTCATATACAACTCAACCTATACATTGTAACTTCATTATTTAGTATCTTTTAACAGTCTTTTCAAATTTTTAAAAATTATACAGTATTTATACTACCATAATATACATGATTACCAGGTTATGGAGTTTAAACATGATTAATATTGAAAATAAATGGTGTAATTAAAGTACAGAGAGAGTATAGTGTTCATCTTATATCGGGGGAGCTTTAAGGGAGAGCTCTTGAAAGGAAATCCCCGCCAAAACCCTCCCACTTAGGACTGATTTGGTGACCCGGGATCACGGGAGGATTGGAGGGGATTGAGGGGGAAATTAGTTTATTTCCCTCTCAATCCCCTCCAATCCTCCCGGGATCCCTTTGTCACCAAATCAACCCTTAGGGTTTGTTTGGTGACAAGGAAATTGAAGAAAATTGGAGGAGATTGAGAGAGAAATTAGTTCTTTTTCCTTCAATCTCTTCTAATTCCCTCAATTCATTTATCAGCAAAGGAGCCCTTAGAATAGGGTGAGAGAAGGGGGGCAACGTTGGAGCCTACCTTACACCTCACATGTTCTTTTTTACTTGTTGTGTTTTAGTTTAAAAATAAATTAGCAGACGATAAATATTCGAGAATGGTGGTAGTTGTTGTTAAGCCACGCGTACTCACATTCATAAACGGTATACTACCCATTCGGTCTTTTTTCATATTCGATAATGCTTAGAATAGGACATCCAGAAGGTTCTGTTTGGGTTGACTGCCGCATCCACTGTTAACTTGTCACGGACCCAAACAACTTAAGGCACGGCCAGGAGAACGGTGCTTCCATCCTAAATGACTTGGTACTGAATAAAACTATACCAGTTTTAACTGTCGCGCTACGGTAAAAAGCATTATTATCGATTGTTGTCTCCAGCCGATACTGATATTAAATAATCAATATTGGTTGAACATATCAGCACCGGTTGGTGTATTAACCGATACTAATTACTTAAATAATCAGTAACAGTTAAATATATCAACCAGTACTACACATATTAGTACTGGATGGTGTCTTTAATTGGTACTAATTACCTAATATTAGTACCGGTTGGAAACTCTACCCATTACTAAAGTTCTTGCTCTGTTCATGGAGCCATAAGCTTTAAGGAGGAAAGGTGTTGTTGAATTTTTTTCCAAGAATTTGTTGAGGATTTTACTCATTTAGGGCTACTTTGGGAACCCTATTTTTCAAAGTGATTTTTATTTTCCTAAGAAAAATTAGTTTATTTTCTCTTGGAAAAATAGGAATCTGTGAAAATAGTGTTCCCAAACTAGCCCTTAAGTTTTTAAAAATAGGAATCCCTTGTGAAAATAGTGTTCCCAAATCTTAATAGTGAAAAATTATGAAAATAAGTTTTTAAAAATTAGGTTTATAAAAGATAGTGTCAACAATGTTTTATACAAATAACGCAGATGTATAACAAATGGATGTACAATATGGATCGACGCTCGAGGCACTCGTTATTTTTTTCAAGACGGGTGAAAGATATAAGCAAAGGGGTTTCATGTTTTGTCCATGCAGAGATTAAGAATAAGAGAGAATACTCTTCGTCAGTACCAATTCACCTCTACTTGTTGCAAAAGAGTTTCATATGTCTTACTATATTTGTTGGACCAAGCACAGAGAAATAGGGGTTCTAGAGAACAAAGAAGAAAAGGACTCAATTCTAGACTATGCTTAGTTTAGGTCCTTTGCAGATGTTGTAATAGGTGAGGCTGAAGATCCTAAAGGAAACAATGTTCTGGCACAAATATTGTATGATGGAGAAAAAGACTGTCACTATAACAATGAAAAGGTTAGAAAAAACTAGAGAGTATGTTAGAGAACTAAAGTTGTACCCAAATTGTAGATAGAGCCACAAGAAATTATGTACTACATTAGAATTATTGTAGTGGAGAGCAACAACGGGAATCGCCAAAAGGGTTTCAATGAGATACTAAAACTCATAAAAAAAGTTCCTTCTAAAGGGGAGCAAATTGCCAGCATCAACATATGAAGCCAAAGAGGTTGTTTGCCCCATTGGTTTGGAAGTTTAAATGATACATGCATGTCCTAATGGTTGTTCATGTATCGTGGTGAGGAGAACGAGAAATTGAAAGTTTGTTCGATGTGTAAGGCATCATGATATAAGATAAGACATGATGACACTAATGATGTTAAGGGTGAACCGTGCAGAAAAAGAATATGTGATGCTTCCCTATAATATCACATTTCAAGTGTTTGTTTCGTAACAAAGAGCACGCGAAAAAGATGCGATGGCACAAAAAAGAGCGTAAGGTAGATGCTATGTTGAGGCACCTCGCTGATGGTTCACAACTGAGGAAAGTTGATAGAATGCTCCTAGAGTTTATAGAGAATACGAGGAATGTAAGATTTGGTTGAAACACTGATGGCATGGACCTTTTCGATGGGCAGTGGATAGTTGTCGTCATAGCACTTGGCCTATGATTATAAAACCGTGAATTGAAACTATATAAAAAAACCTTTTATATGGCATTTCCATGGTGCCTCACTGAGAATGCCTTTGGTCTGTGATCTCAAACTCAATTGAACGCGGAGTCTACTGTTCTGCGTGGGCGACTGGACGCGGTCACCCGCGCAACACTCGGCATCGTCAAAGTCTAGGTCAGTCCTCGGCACTGGCCGCACATCAGGGCCCACCGTTTACTCCGAGTCCATCCGTGGCCGTGCCAGCCCGCGCGCTTGTGTGCATAATATAAAAGAAGTGTGGACTATGGTCTGTGGAGCAGCCAAGTCCACCTCCATTGCGCTGTGCAAAGCTCTCCGCATCTGTCCGCCCCGGTCCCCATTGCCCCTCTCACCCGGCTCTGCTGTGTGTGTTCAGCTTCACAACTGACTGGCTACGTCGCCGGCCATGGCGAGCGCGGGCACTACTAGGGCCGCGGCGGCGGCGCTCCTCTTATCCCTCTCCGCCGTCCTTCTCTTCCTCCTCCTCCAGACACCGCCGCGGGGCCTCGCCGACCATGTGGCCGCCGCGCTCGACAGCTTACTCGACTGGCGCGGCCTGCTGGAGCTGGCGACGCGCAGGAACATGATCCTCCTCTGCCACGCCATCCTCCTCGTCATCCTCAGGGACGCCGGAGTCCTCGGCACGCCTGCCGGCCGTCGCAGCCAGAGCCACAGCCGCAGCCCGCCAGCGGCCGTCGCACAACAAACCGCGAGCTCCGTCGCTCCGGCTCGGTCCCACGCCACCGGGAGCGCCGTCGTCGTCTGGCGCCGGCGGCCGCGGAACAGGGCCGCCGGCGCCGCCGCGCCCAGGCACGACGCTGTGGCTGCCCGTCGTCGTCTCGTCGAGTGCCAGTGCCAGCCGGCGGTGGAGACATGGGCGGCGCCACTGCTGACGACAGGCCCACAAGCACGGGCGACGGAAGAGGCCGCCGCCGTGGCCACCGAACAGCAGATCGTCCTCGCGCAACCGCCCAGGAACGAAGCCGGACCGCTCGAGCATCACCGTGGCCGCGACGCTGTCGTTGGACCACCAGCTGAGCATCCCACGGCCATCGCGGTGGGCGGCGATGATCGCCGCATCGCCACCGACGACGAGAAGCGCATGGACGACGGGAATGGAGATGGAGATGGAATGGAGATGATCGCCGCGTCGCCGCATGCGCGACGGCGAGAGCAGCAGACGGCGGGAATGGAGACGGGAATGGAAATGGAGCTGGCCGACGACAGGACGTTCGAGGAGTTCATCAAGAGCCAGAGGCGGCAGATGCGGCAGGAGAGCCTGAAGCTGCTCATCAGCTCAGGCTACCACTACCACGCGATAGCAGCATAGCATGTTATTAATTAGTTTGGCTGCTACCATTAAATTAAACCATAACGGTCGGCGTATAACAGAGAAGAAATCTGACAATGCAAGGTCGTTATTCATGTGTTGCTCTGGCCTGTCCCCTCCGATCGAGATATTGCCCTGCTTAGTAGCATATGGCCAGTAGATCATACGTGTGTGTAAAACACTGTGCAGATCATACGTGTGTAAAACACTGTTTTGAAATGTATTGTTTATAGAGTTTTGAAACTAGGAGACGATGAGTAATCGTGTAGATGCATGCAAACGATGCAGCAGCAGCACCACCAGAAGATCCGGATCCGAAACCATGCACTGCAGCACCAGAAGATCCGGATCCGAAACCATGCACTCAGGAGTGAGCCCGTCGCCGTCGCTGTTGACTCGCGAGTCAATCAATCTGGACATGGAAAAAAAAACTGCCAACGCTGCAACGCTGCCTAGTACTCCCACCATTTCTTTTTTATTTGTCGCTCAATAGTTGAATTTTACACTAACGACAACCGATAAATAAAAAAGATCTAAGGTAGCAGTACCGTGTCCAACTTGACAACTCTGAACAAGCTTTGCCCTGAGTCAACATTAAGTTATTCCATCGTAGAGAAAACATTAACGACGTATTTGGTTCCTGGTTTGGATCCATTCGTCATGGACTGATCTAGTACGACGAAGGATTAGCTCGTCCGATGTTTTTCAAGGAATGAACTCATCCTAGGGAATCACCTTTTCGTTGGTCAGCTAGGGAACTACGAGGAATGACTTCACAACAGATGACTTGGTCTTACGACGCAAATCAAACGCCATGGTTAGGCTCAGATGTTGGGTCCGATGATTCCTCGTGGCTTCGTGACGCAAACCAAACATCAAGTAAGTCATTCAAGCACATTAATTCATTTGAGTGTGTTAAGTCATTCGTTAAATCATTTGGAGCACATGAATGTCATGTTAAGTTATTCGTTTCTGCTAAACTATGTCTAGATTCATATTCTGTTAGCTAGCTCCTATTCTTACGTGTGTACCGAGTCATCAGGCTCTATCCCTTGTATAGCGTGTGTGCTCCATGTCTTCTGGCTCTATCTCTTGTAATCAGGCCTATATATATTTCGTACACCGAATGACAGTACACACAGAACAGGTTTTCTTCTATTCTATTCTTACATGGAATCAGCCGCCTAGATCCTGCCTTCCCCTCTTTTGAGTCCGCCATGAGTGATACGTAGAGTTCAGTTTCCGGCAACACCGCTGCTGCTTCTTCCACCACAGCTCTTCCTCCCTCCCAAGCTATACACAGTGTGAACATCAAATCCATTGTGTCATACACTCTTGATACTCAAGTTCACAACTACGGCAAATGGAGCCAACTCTTCACCATTATTCTTGGTCGCTTCGATCTTCTCCACCATATCACTACCTCTGATGTTTTCCTGGATGATCCTGCCCGGGTCCGTGAGAACCTCACAGTTCTCTCATGGATCTTCGCCACCATCTCTGAAGACCTCGTCGACAAGGTGATTCGTCCGCCCGGTCGACGCGTGCACGCCATCTGGTGTCATCTTCGCGACATCTTCTCCGGCAACAAGGCCAGCTGCGCCGTTCATCTTGAGGTTGTGTTTCACTCTCTCACCTAGGGAGATCTTTCGCCGCACGACTACTGTCAACAGCTAGCCAACAACCTCGCCTACTACGGTGGTGGATGTGGTTTTCGCTACAACGGTGGTTCAGCAACCTCACACCACCCTCGCGCCGCTTCAACAACCATCATGGGACACCTCAGGCCTCGTCCAATCGCTCCAGGCCGCTTCTATACAGCAGCAAGCAAGCGTCGGTGATTGGTTTATGGACATGTCGGCGTTTCGAAACCCGGGGGTCCCTGGACCGACGAGTAAATTGTCGTCGCATGCCCCCAGCCCAGATGGGTCGGCGCGAGACGGAGCGCGAAGGGGGGAGGCAGCCGGAGGGAGACGAGCGTGAGAGGTGGAATCCTGCGGCCTTCGTGTTTGTCCCGCGCCCAGGTCGGGTGCGCTTGCAGTAGGGGGTTACAAGCGTCCACGCGGGAGGGAGCGAGCGGCCTCACGCGAGCGTCGTCCCGTCCTTCCCCGCGCGGCCAACCCTCTGTAAGAGGGCCCTGGTCCTTCCTTTTTATAGGCGCAAGGAGAGGATCCAGGTGTACAATGGGGGGTGTAGCAGTGTGCTAACGTGTCTAGCGGAGGAGAGCTAGCGCCCTAAGTACATGCCATCGTGGCAGCCGGAGAGGTTTTGGCACCCGGTTCGTGTGGTGTCGTGGCCATCGGAGGAGCGCTGGAGCCTGGCGGAAGGACAGCTGTCGGGGCTGTCGAGTCCTTGCTGACGTCCTCTTGCTTCCGTAAGGGGGCTGAGAGCCGCCGTCGTCATAGAGCGTGCGGGGCGCCATCATTACTTGTCTGGCGGAGTGAGCCAGATGGGACGCCGGTCTTGTTCCCCGTAGCCTGAGTCAGCTTGGGGTAGGGTAATGATGGCGCCTCCTGTTGACGTGGTCGGTCCGTGCCCTGGGTTGGGCGATGTGGAGGCTCCTCCGAGATCGAGGTCGAGTCTGTCTTCCGAGGCCGAGGTCGAGTCCGAGCCCCCGGGTCAGGCGAGGCGAAGACCGTCGACTGAGGCCAGGGCTGAGTCCGAGCCCTAGGGTCGGGCGAAGCGGAGTTCGTCGTCTTCCGGGGCTGAGCCCGAGTCCGAGCCCTGGGGTCGGGCGGAGCGGAGTTCGTCGTCTTCCGGGGCTGAGCCCGAGTCCGAGCGCTGGGGTCGGGCAGCGCGGAGTTTGTTGTCTTCCGGGGCTGAGCCCGAGTCCGAGCCCTGGGGTCGGGCGGAGCGGAGTTCGTCGTCTTCCGGGGCTGAGCCCGAGTTCGAGCCCTGGGGTCGGGCGGAGCAGAGTTCGTCGTCTTTTGGGGCTGAGCCCGAGTCCGAGCCCTGGGGTCGGGCGCAGCGGAGTTCGTCGTCTTCCGGGGCTGAGCCCGAGTCCGAGCCCTGGGATCGGGCGAAGCGGAGTTTCCCATGGCGCCTAGGGCCGTACTTGGCTGCTGTCAGCCTCACTCTGTCGAGTGGCTCAGCAGTCGGTGCGGCGCAGGCGGCGCTGTCCTCTTGTCAGACCGGACAGTGGAGCGGCGAAGTGACTGCGGTCACTTCGGCTCTGTCGACTGGAGGGCGTGCGTCAGGATAAAGGTGTCAGGCCACCTTTGCATTAAATGCCCCTGCGATTTGGTCGGTTGGGGTGGCGATTTGGCCAAGGTTGCTTCTTGGCGAAGACTGGGCTTCGGGCGAGCCGAAGGTGTGTCCGTTGCTGGAGAGGGGCCTCGGGCGAGACGTAGATCCTCCGGTGTCGGCTGCCCTTGCCCAAGGCTGGGCTCGGGCGAGGCGTGATCGCGTCCCTCGAATGGACCGATCCTTGACTTAGTCGCACCCATCAGGCCTTTGCAGCTTTGTGCTGATGGGGGTTACCAGCTGAGATTTAGGAGCCTTGAGGGTACCCCTAATTATGGTCCCCGACAGTAGCCCCCGAGCCTCGAAGGGAGTGTTAATACTCGCTTGGAGGCTTTTGTCGCACTTTTTTGCAAGGGGACCAGCCTTTCTCGGTTGCATTTTGTTCCGGTGGGTGCGCGCGAGCGCACCCGCCGGGTGTAGCCCCCGAGGCCTCGGAGGAGTGGTTTGACTCCTCCGAGGTCTTAATGCCTCGCGCAATGCTTCGGCTGGTCTGGTCGTTCCCTCATGCGAGCTGGCCGTAGCCCGGGTGCACGGTCGGGTCCCAAGTTCTCGGGCTGGTATGTTGACGCTGTCAACGGTTTGGCCGGAGCCGGGTTTGCGAGAGCAGCCCCCGAGCCTCTGCACAGGGCGAGAGGACGGTCAAGGGCAGACTCGACTTTTTTACATACGCCCCTGCGTCGCCTTTCCGCAAGGAGGAGGGGGGAAAGCGCCATGTTGCCCTCGGAGGGCGCCGAACATGGTGTCTTCGGTGAGCTGCTGGCGGGTAATCCGAGTGGACGCCCGTGCCCCATTTGTTAGGGGTCGGCTAGAGGCCCGGAGGCGCGCTCCAAAAGTACCTGCGGGTGATCTGTCGGACCCGGTCCCCTTTCGACGGGGTCCGAGGGCTCGATGCATCCCTCTGATGGGATTCCGTTACAAGATCGTTCCCGCCGGTCTCGGAAATGTCCTAGGTTACCTCGGGAGCGTAGCCCGAGCCTCGGTTATGTATCGAACTTACCCAGGGTTATCCCTCGCTCTGTGTCTGAGGCGGCTGTGAACCCTTCGAGGGCCAGCCTACGAACCCCTGATCAGTAGTGGGCGCGGAGCCCGAGTGGCCTGAGGCAGCCGTCAAACCCTTCCGAGGGGCCGGCCTTCGAACCTCTGACCAGTAGTGGGCGCAGAACCCAAGCGCTCTGAGGCGGCTGTTGAACCCCTCCGAGGGGCCAGCCTTTGAACCTCTGATCAGTAGGGAGGCTCAGGGCCTGTTTCCGTCACGGAGAAGGATCCTTTTCGGGGTATCCCCCTTTCCCGGTCCCTGTTGTAAGAGAGAGAAAGAGGAAAAGGATACGAAATCGAATGACGTGGCGTACCTTTTTTGACGCGGTCATTACGGCGAAGGCGAAGCGTCGCTCGCTTCTCCTGCCAGAGACGCCGCCTGTCCCGCCGCGGAGTTAATGCGACAGGGTGAGTGGTTCGCGAGGCGGTCGTTGCGCGTGCGCGAGCCGTTCGAGGAACGGTCGTTTCGCTTTGGGTCTTTGAATCCCGCGGCGGGTTCGGGCGACGCGTTGAACGGGTCTCGCCTTGGTCTTTATATACTCGGGGGAGGGTCTGGTGACGGTTCTTTGCTCTGCTCCTTGCTTCCTTCTTAGGTTTTCGCAACCTGAGAGTTTTAGCCAGAGAAAAGGAAACCGCCCACCCAGTCCTTTCCGCCGCCACCCCTTCTGCTCGGTGATGGCTGACCGGGTGACCATTGTCTCGCCGCGCGACCCATGGCCTTTCTCCACAGTCACGGCGGATGACCTGGAGGACCTCGTTGCTGAGGGTTTACTTCGCCCTCTCTCTGATGAGAGGCAGCCAGAGTGGATTCCCCCCCCCCCCCGAGCGGAGCCGCCCTGTCCCCGCCGCCGGGGTACGTCGTGAGCTTCGTCTCCTTCCACGAGCGGGGATTCGGTGTGCCGGGAAGCCGCTTCATGCGGGCGATCCTGCATAACTATGGGGTGGAGTTGCACAACCTCAGCCCCAACTCCATCTCGCAAGCTGCCATCTTCGTAGCGGTGTGCGAAGGATACTTGGGGATCGACCCCCACTGGGACTTGTGGACTCATTTCTTCTCCGCAGAGCTTTTTGCTTCGCCGACGGGGGAGAGAAGGGTCCGCGTGGCAGTGCGGGCCGGCGGCTGCATCCTCCAGCTGAGGCAGTCGCGGGCGTCGCAGTATATTCCCGCCGTCCTTGCGTCCTCGAATAAAGGGTGGCAGCGTCGGTGGTTCTACCTCTGGAATGACGACGAGATGCTCCCGCCGTTTTCTCAGCGAGTGGTCACCGTCGCCGCCGATGCTTGGCACTACGGGACCCCGCACGACAGACAGAAGAATCTCGAGCCCCTTCTCAAGGCCCTCGAGGCGTTGCAGAAAGGAGGGCTCACCGCCGCGGGAGTGATTGCCGCCATTCATCGCCGGAGGGTGCTCCCCTTGGCGGAGCGGCGGTTGCCGCTTTGGGAGATGACGTCAGAAGTTGACTTGGAGGGCTCGCGGATGTCCTCGGATCCCCTTCCCATCGACGTTCTCCACGGGCGGGTGGTCGTCGCGTTGGGAAAACCGGACGCCAGCGCCTTCTCCCAGCCCTTGATGCGCCCCGACCGCGGGTGTGTGGCCCTGGTGAGTGTCCGCTCCTTCTTTCTCCTTGCGTCGGATTGCCCTTGGTCCTTACGGTCGAGACTTTTCGTCTGTCTCTAGGAGGTAGGGTGTCACAAGCCTTCCCGGCCACGGGTCCCAGAGGACGCGGTGGACCGAGCAGCGCGGCGGGTTGCCGCGGAGGAGAAGAAGAAGAAGAAGGACGCGAAGAAGGCTCGGGCCCACGAGCGGACGCGGGCCCGAGACGCCTTGGAAAAGCTCCGTCGTCGGCAGGAGAGGGATGGACTCCCGAGGGAGCCGTCGCCGGAAATGCCTGACGACGACGATGATGATGAAGACGATGACGAGGATGACGACATGGTTGTCCGCCTTGGCCTCAGCCCGGGTTTGAGGCTAGGCCAGGAGTCGTCAAGCCAGCCCCCGAGTAGGCTGTGGCCGTCAGTTCCCGGGGTCGGGACGCCGAGGTCTCGGCCCGAAGAGCGGGGGCAGACCGAGGGGGTACTCGACCCCTCGGCTGGGAAAGTTGAGGTGACCCCGGGGAGTCAGGCCGAGGCGCCTGTTTCCCGAGAGCCGTCGCCCATGCCGGCAGCACAGGAGAGCGACCCTCAGGTTGTCGTGGCAGCGCCTGGGTAATCTGTCTCCCGGGCGCCCAAGGTGCCCAAGGCAAGGATGGTACCGAAGCTGGCGGCGAGGTGGACCTCAGCGGTACCTTCGGGGGTCGAGATCCGAGAGACCTCTCCTCAGGGACGGTTGATCATGGCCCGGAGCGGGTAAGTACCTTAGAACGTCTTCGTCCTGGCTCCTCATTTGTATGTCCCGACCGCGACTTTCCTTTCCTCCTCAGCAAGCGAAGCCATGGCCTGACCGATCTGGCTCCCCGGAAAGTCCTCAAGACGGCATCGGCTTCCGCAGCCGGTGCCGCGCCGGGCCTCGCCGTTCAGCTGACCTTCTCGTAAGGCGCTCCACAGCGGGGGGCTTAGGCGGCACCAGTCGCCGTGGAGCGAGTTCCCGAGGCCGGCTCTTCTGTCGAGGTGGCCGTCGCGCTGGGGGGAGGCGGCTGGCGCGGACGTGGCCTCGGGCCCACCGGACATGCCGCCGGCGCTGGCGCCAGCTGCTGCTGAGGCCGCTGTCGTCCCGGTCGGGGAGCGACCTGTCGCCGCCGATGCTGATATGGCCGAGGCATCGGCGCTCGGTGCCTCGGAGGAGGGGGGCGTGGAAACGCGATCCGTCCCGCCGAGCGGCAGCCTTGTCCCTGCGCGGCGGAGCTCCGGGAGGCGGCGCCAGTTGCTCCGGTTCCGGACCCGTGAGGCTTCGGATCCCTTCTTCGTTCTTGACGATGAGCGGGAGGAGCAGTCTTGGGACGAGCTCCGCGAGTGTGCTGAAGCAACGGTGGGGTCGCTCCGGTCATCCTTGGAGGTCTTTTTCAGGGACGTCCCCAAAATCCTCCAGGTAATGATTTCAGGCATACCTTTTTTGTGACCAAGGCGTCCGTTGTGACGCCCTGTTTCCTTCCCTCAGGATCTGACGGATCTGAGCGCCGCCAAGTCGTCGTTCATCCGCCACGAGGTCGATATCTGGGGCTCGCTGCGATCCCTGAGGACCTCGCTCGCCGGGGATACTGCGTGCCTCTCCCAGCAGGGCGCCGAGGTGGCAGACTTTCGGTTGCTCTGCGCCGATCTGAGAGCAGAGGCGGCAGTGGCACGCGCAGAGGTGCAGCGACGACAGTCGGAGTTCGACCAGGTCGTCGATGAGCGAGATCAATCTCGGGGCCAGGCTGCCGAGGCCGAAAGCCGGGCCGGAGCCCTTGCATCAGACCTAGTCGTAGCCCAGGCCGCAGCCTCGGAGCAGCGTGCCCGAGCCGGAGGTATGTCCTGGATGTCTTCGGTTTTCGTTTCAGCTTGTTTCCTCCACTTGTGTTTGAGGCCTTGCGCTCTGGCTGTTCGCAGAGCTCGAGTCTACCCTTGATGAGTCCACCAGGGTGCTTGCCCAGGCGACCGAGCAGAGGGAGGCCGACCACGCGGCCATGTCCGAGGCCATCTCGGACTTCTGCCGGGTCTTTGGCTTCGGCGACGTCCCCTCAGGAAGCTCCCCTCAAAGTCGCCTGCAGGCCTTGGGTGACCACGTGCGTGGTAGACTCCGCGAGGCGCTACACCACGGCGTCAGGCGGGCCTTCGCCGTGCTCGCTTCCCACTACGTCATGGATCTGGAGCGGGTCAGCGAGGGGTATTGCCTCCCTGACGAAGATGAAGCCGCCCTGGCTGAAGTCCAGAGGCTCGACGCGGCCGCCGCGGGCCCGGGCGCAGTGCTGGCGACTACCTTCGAGGCAGAGATCCTCCCGCCTGCCCCGTCGTCCGAAGCTGGGGTGGACTCTGCCGAAGGCGGGGACGAAGTCGAAGGCGCGGCTCCTTCCCCGGGCGATGCCTAACTCTGCCGGAGCAGTTTCCTTTGAATGCACGTGTGTCTTTTGCGGCCGCTGAGGCCCAAACACTTTATTATAGTAGCATAAAGTCGTGCCCCTTTTCCTTTTATTTTGCGTGTCCGGCCCCGTTCGTCAGCAGCAGGGTGGCTTGCCCAAGTAGGAGTCATTTTTCGTGGTAGGTGACGAGTGAGGTATCCGTAACCCAGAGGCGTAGGAGTCCCTCGGCTCAGTCAGCCTTGCCACTTACATGCACCTGTGTTCGCTTCTTGGGGTTCTGCTACCGACATAGCCGAGGGAACGCGGAAGCCTTTTTGATTGAAAATTTCGATGCAGAGGGGGTTCCCCCCTTTTAGCCCCCGAGGGAGGGTCGGGCTTTGCCGAGGCAAGGCTGACCCTTCCTTGATGACTAAACTTTGCGTAGGAACGAGGTATACGAACAACTTGAAAACATCTTAAGGGTAGAAGCGACGTAGCTGTTGGATGTTCCAAGCGTTGCTGTAGACCTTGCCCTGATTGTTGGCCAGCTTGTACGTTCTGGGCTTCAGAACATTGGCGATGACGAACGGCCCTTCCCAAGGAGGCGTGAGCTTATGCCGCCCTCGGGCGTGTTGTCGCAGCCGAAGCACCAGGTCGCCCACCTGGAGGTCTCGGGACCGAACCCCTCGGGCGTGGTAGCGTCGCAGGGACTGCTGGTACCGCGCCGAGTGTAGTAAGGCCATGTCCCGAGCCTCCTCCAGCTGGTCCAGTGAGTCTTCTCGATTAACTTGATTGCTTTGGTCAGCGTAGGCCCTCGTCCTCGGGGAACCGTATTCTAAGTCTGTGGGCAAGATGGCCTCGGCCCCATAGACTAGAAAGAACGGCGTGAAGCCTATGGCTCGGCTCGGCGTTGTCCTCAGACTCTAGACCACCGAGGGGAGTTCCTTCATCCATCGCTTGCCAAACTTGTTGAGGTCGTTGTAGATCCGAGGCTTGAGTCCTTGTAGAATCATGTCGTTGGCACGTTCTACTTGCCCATTCGTCATGGGGTGAGCCACGGCGGCCCAGTCCACCTGGATGTGGTGATCCTCGCAGAAGTCTAGGAACTTTCTGCCGATGAACTGGGTGCCGTTATCGGTGATGATGGAGTTCGGGACCCCAAAGCGATGGATGATGTTGGTGAAGAACGCCACCGTCTGTTCGGACCTGATGCTGTTTAGGGGTCGGACCTCGATCCACTTGGAGAATTTGTCGATGGAGACCAACAGGTGCGTATAGCCCCCGGGTGCCTTCTGCAAGGGGCCGACGAGGTCCAGACCCCACACAGCAAAAGGCCAGGTGATGGGTATCGTCTGCAGGGCCTGAGCGGGCAGGTGGGTCTGCCTTGCGTAGAACTGACACCCTTCGCAGGTGCGGACAATTCTAGTGGCGTCGGTCACCGCCGTCGGCCAGTAGAAACCTTGTCGGAAGGCGTTTCCAACAAGGGCTCGAGGTGTTGCGTGATGGCCGCAAGCCCCCGAGTGTATCTCTTGTAGGAGCTCATGGCCTTCGGCGATGGAAATGCATCGCTGGAGGATGCCTGAGGGGCTGCGGTGGTAGAGTTCCTTCCCGTCCCCCAGCAAGACAAATGACTTGGCGCGCCGCACCAACCGCCGAGCTTCGGCTCGGTCGAGTGGTAGCTCTCCTCGGTGGAGATATTGCAGGTACGGGGTCTGCCAGTTTCGATTAGGAGTGACCTCGCCTCGCTCCTCCTCGATGCGCAGTGCCTCACCCTCGGGGGCCGAGGGTACCTCGGGCTGAGCTGAGGGTGCCTCGGGTTGAGCCGAGGGTGCCTCGGGCCGAGCCGAGGGTACCTCGGACTGTGCCGAGGGTGTCTCGGGCTGTGCCGAGGCCTTCTCAGGCTCGGGCGTGTCGTCAGTCTTGATGGAGGGTTGATGCAGGTCTCGGGAGAAGACGTCCGGGGGAACTGTTGTTCGCCCCGAGGCTATTTTAGCCAGCTCGTCCGCAGTCTCGTTGTAGCGTCGGGCGATGTGGTTGAGCTTGAGCCCGTAGAACTTGTCTTCCAGGCGCCGAACCTCATCGCAGTAGGCTTCCATCTTCGGGTCGCGGCAGTGGGAGTTCTTCATGACTTGGTCGATGACGAGCTGCGAGTCACCGCGAGCGTCGAGGCGTCGGACCCCTAGCTCGATGGCGATGCGCAAACCGTTGACCAGAGCCTCATACTCAGCCACATTGTTGGACGCCGGGAAATGGAGGCGTAGCACGTATCGTAGGTGCTTTCCGAGGGGCGAGATGAAGAGCAGGCCTGCGCCTGCTCCTGTCTTCATTAGCGACCCGTCGAAGAACATGGTCCAGAGTTCCGGTTGGATCGGAACTGTTGGGAGCTGGGTGTCGACCCATTCAGCCACGAAGTCCGCCAACACCTGGGACTTGATGGCCTTCCGAGGGGCGAACGAGATCGTTTCGCCCATGATTTCCACCGCCCACTTTGCAATTCTACCCGAGGCCTCTCGGCACTGGATGATCTCCCCTAGGGGGAAGGATGACACCACAGTTACCGGATGAGACTCGAAGTAGTGTCGCAACTTCCGCCGCGTCAGGATCACCGCGTATAGAAGCTTCTGAATTTCAGGGTAGCGGATCTTGGTCTCGGACAGTACCTCGCTGATGAAGTAGACTGGCCTCTGGACGGGCAATGCATGCCCCTCTTCTCGTCTCTTAACCACAATCGCGGCGCTAACCGCCTGAGTGGTCGCGACGACGTAGATCAAGAGGGCTTCTCCGGCAGCGGGGGGCACCAAGATGGGCGCGTTTGTAAGGAGCGCCTTCAGGTTCCCGAGGGCTTCCTCGGCCTCAGGGGTCCAAGTGAAGCACTCGGCCTTCCTTAAGAGGCGGTATAGAGGCAGGCCTCTTTCGCCGAGGCGCGAGATGAAGCGGCTCAGAGCCGCAAGGCATCCCGTGACTCTCTGTACGCCTTTCAAGTCCTTGATGGGCCCCATGCTGGTGATGGCCGCGATCCTCTCTGGGTTGGCCTCGATGCCCCGCTTGGAGACGATGAACCCCAAGAGCATGCCTCGGGGAACCCCGAAGACACACTTCTCGGGATTGAGCTTCACGCCTTTCGCCTTGAGACATCGGAATGTCACTTCAAGGTCAGAAAGGAGGTCGGAGGCTTTCCTCGTCTTGACTACGATGTCATCGACGTAGGCCTCGACCGCCCGGCCAATGTGTTCGCCGAACACATGGTTCATGCACCGTTGGTACGTCGCACCCGCATTCCTCAAGCCGAACGGCATGGTGACATAGCAATACATGCCGAAGGGTGTGATGAAAGAAGTCGCGAGCTGGTCGAACTCTTTCATCCTGATTTGGTGATACCCTGAGTAGGCATCGAGGAAAGACAGGGTTTCGCACCCAGCAGTGGAATCCACGATTTGATCGATGCGAGGTAGAGGGTAGGGAACCTTCAGACATGCTTTGTTTAGACCAGTGTAGTCTACACGCCATTTCCCTCCTTTCTTTCTCACAAGCACAGGGTTGGCAAGCCATTCGGGATGGAATACCTCTTTGATGAACCCTGCCGCCATTAGCTTGTGGATTTCCTCGCCTATGGCTCTGCGCTTTTCTTCGTCGAATCGGCGCAGAGGCTGCTTCACGGGTCGGGCTCCAGCTCAGATATCCAGCGAGTGCTCGGCGACATCCCTCGGTATGCCGGACATGTCCGAGGGACTCCACGCGAAAACATCGGCGTTTGCGCGGAGAAAGTCGACGAGCACTGCTTCCTATTTGGGATCGAGCTCGGAGCCGATCCGGATCTGCTTGGAGGTGTCGCTGCTGGGGTCGAGGGGTGCGGATTTAACCATCTCCGCTGGCTCGAAGTTGTCGGCGTGGCGCTTCACGTCTGGCGCCTCCTTAGAGAGGCTCTCCAGGTCGGCGATGAGGGCCTCAGATTCGGCGAGGGCCTCGGCGTACTCCACGCACTCCACGTCGCATTCGAACGCGTGTCGGTACGTGGGGCCGACGGTGATGACCCCGTTGGGGCCCGACATCTTGAGCTTGAGGTAGGTGTAGTTGGGGACGGCCATGAACTTCGCGTAGCATGACCTCCCCAGTACTGCGTGGTAGGTCCCTCGGAACCCGACCACCTCGAATGTGAGGGTCTCCCTTCGGAAGTTGGAGGGAGTCCCAAAGCAGACGGGAAGGTCGAGTTGCCCGAGGGGCTGGACGCGCTTCCCGGGGATGATCCCGTGGAAAGGCGCAGCGCCTGCCCGGGCCGAGGACAGATCAACACGCAGGAGCCCGAGGGTCTCGGCGTAGATGATGTTGAGGCTGCTGCCTCCGTCCATGAGGACCTTGGTGAGCCTGATGTCGCCGATGACGGGGTCGACAACGAGCGGGTATTTCCCCGGGCTCGGCACGCGGTCGGGGTGGTCGGCTTGGTCGAAGGTGATGGGCTTGTCGGACCAGTCTAGGTAGACTGGCGCCGCCACCTTTACCGAACAGACCTCCCGACGCTCTTGCTTGCGGTGCCGAGCCGAGGCGTTCGCCGCTTGCCCACCGTAGATCATAAAGCAGTCGCGGACCTTGGGGAACTCTCCTGCCTGGTGATCTTCCTTCTTATCGTCGTCGCGAGCCCTGCCACCCTCCGCGGGTGGCCCGGCCTTGTGAAAGTGGCGCCGAAGCATGGTGCACTCCTCAAGGGTGTGCTTGACGGGCCCCTGATGATAGGGGCACGGCTCCTTGAGCATCTTGTCGAAGAGGTTGGCACCTCCGGGGGGTTTCCGAGGGTTCTTGTACTCAGCGGCGGCGACAAGGTCCGCGTCGGTGGCGTCGCGTTTCGCTTGCGACTTCTTCTTGCCTTTCTTCTTGGCGCCGCGCTGAGTTGACGCCTCGGGGGCATCTTCCGGTGGGCGGCCCTGGGGTTGCTTGTCCTTCCGGAAGATAGCCTCAACCGCCTCCTGGCCAGAGGCGAACTTGGTGGCGATGTCCATCAGCTCGCTCGCCCTGGTGGGGGTCTTGCGACCCAGCTTGCTCACCAGGTCGCGGCAGGTGGTGCCGGCGAGGAACGCGCCGATGACATCTGAATCGGTGATGTTGGGCAGCTCGGTGCGCTGCTACGAGAATCGCCGGATGTAGTCCCGGAGAGACTCTCCCGACTGCTGTCGGCAGCTTCGGAGGTCCCAGGAGTTTCCAGGGCGCACGTACGTGCCCTGGAAATTGCCGGCGAAGGCTTGGACCAGGTCGTCCCAGTTGGAGATCTGCCCTAGAGGCAGGTGCTCCAACCAGGCGCGAGCGGTGTCGGAGAGGAACAGGGGGAGGTTGCGGATGATGAGGTTGTCATCGTCTGTTCCACCCAGCTGGCAAGCCAGCCGGTAGTCCGCGAGCCATAGTTCCGGTCTCGTCTCCCCCGAGTACTTTGTGATAGTAGTCGGGGTTCGGAACCGGGTCGGGAACGACGCCCGTCGTATGGCGCGGCTGAAAGCCTGCGGACCGGGTGGTTCGGGCGAGGGACTCTGATCCTCTCCGCTGTCATAGCGTCCCCCATGCCTGGGGTGGTAGCCTCGGCGCACCCTCTCGTCGAGGTGGGCCAGACGGTTGCGGTGATGGTGCTCGTTGCCGAGGCGACCCGGGGCCGCAGGCGCCGTGTTGCGCGTGCGCCCAGTGTGGACCGAGGCTTCCCGCATGAATCGGGAAGTCGCGGCGCGATGTTCCGAGGGGTACCCCTGCCTTCGGGAGGCGGAGCTTTCAGACCGCGGTGTCCTCCAGGAGATTCTTGAGCTCTCCCTGAATTCACCGCCCCTCGGTGGTTGATGGCTCCGGCATCGCGCGGAGAAGCATTGCCGCTGCAGCCAGGTTCTGGCCGACTCTGCTGGAGGTGGGTGGCGGCCTTACCCTGACATCGTCGGCGATGCGGTGCTGGATACCCTGGGGTAGATGACGCACTTCTCCGGCCGGAGGTTGGCCCGCCAATTCCTGCCCGATGTCCCGGCGGATCGGCTCAAGTGTTCCTGCTCCCTCGTCGAGCCTGGCCTGCACCCCGTGGATTTGCTCGAGCTGTGGGTCATGACCCCCCGCCGGAACGGGGACCACAGCTAGCTCCCGTAGGATGTCAACACGAGTCACAGGCCTAGGGAGATCACCATTCTCCGGCATACCAAGATGGTTGCCTTCGGAGGGACCCCCTAGATCGACGTGGAAACATTCACGACTTGGGCCGCAGTCCTCGTCGCCGAGGCTGCGGCTACCGTCAGAACAGTCGGAAAGGCAATAGTTGCATGCGGTCATGAAGTCCCGCATGGCACTGGCGTTACCAAGTCCGGAGAAATCCCAACAGAAGTCGGGCTCGTCATCTTCCTCGGACCCCGAGGGCCCGTAGGTCGAGACGTCCGTCAGCCGGTCCCAGGGTGACCGCATACGATACCCCAGAGGGTTTGGACTCGCCTCTACAAGAGCGTCCACCAAAGCGAAGTCGCTTGGCGGGTCGAGGCTGAATCCAAAAGGCGTGAGATGGGAATCGGTTGGTACCTCTTGGTCGACGGGCGGTGACGACGTCACATCAGGGACTGACTGCACCATCGTCTCAGGTATGAGGGTGACGCCCAGCAAGTCCTTCGCGAGCGTGCTGGCGTCGTCCGTTTGCTTGGGATTGGCGTGTTGCGGGGAGACGGCGCTCGTCTTCGTCTCAGACGCAAGGTCGATGCCCGACGTGCCGCCCGTTGGGGCGCCGGCGCCGTCGACTCGCTCGACAGCCGACGAGGTGCCGCCTCCTGCTTGGCCTTGGTTGCCCCGCCTCCTCCTCCGTCGGCGGGGGAGGAGACGGGGCGAGCCCGAATGTTGTTCTTCCACCACGCGGGGAAGACGTCGTCGATTCCGCCGCCGGTGGGCGGGCTGTCGGCCGCCATTGTCGCTGTCGCACGGCGGGGGAAGGAGTATCATGTCGTAGCTGCCGTCGAGGGACATGAACTCAAGACTCCCGAAATGGAACACCGTCCCGGGCTGGAAGGGTTGCTGGAGACTGCCCATCTGGAGCTTGACGGGAAGCTATTCGTCAACACGCAGCAGGCCCCTACCTAGCGCGCCAACTGTCGGCGTTTCGAAACCCGGGGGTCCCTGGACCGACGAGTAAATTGTCGCCGCGTGCCCCAGCCCAGATGGGTCGGCGCGAGACGGAGCGCGAAGGGGGGAGGCAGCCGGAGGGAGACGGGCGTGAGAGGTGGAATCCCGCGGCCTTCGTGTTTGTCCCGCGCCCAGGTCGGGTGTGCTTGCAGTAGGGGGTTACAAGCGTCCACGCGGGAGGGAGCGAGCGGCCTCACGCGAGCGCCGTCCCGTCCTTCCCCGCGCGGCCAACCCTCTGTAAGAGGGCCCTGGTCCTTCCTTTTATAGGCGCAAGGAGAGGATCCAGGTGTACAATGGGGGGTGTAGCAGTGTGCTAACGTGTCTAGCGGAGGAGAGCTAGCGCCCTAAGTACATGCCATTGTGGCAGCCGGAGAGGTTTTGGCACCCGGTTCGTGTGGTGTCGTGGACGTCGGAGGAGCGCTGGAGCCTGGCGGAAGGACATCTGTCGGGGCTGTCGAGTACTTGTTGACGTCCTCTTGCTTCCGTAAGGGGGCTGAGAGCCGCCGTCGTCATAGAGCGTGCGGGGCGCCATCATTACTTGTCTGGCGGAGTGAGCCAGATGGGACGCTGGTCATGTTCCCCGTAGCTTGAGTCAGCTTGGGGTAGGGTAATGATGGCGCCTCCTGTTGACGTGGTCGGTCCGTGCCCTGGGTTGGGCGATGTGGAGGCTCATCCGAGGTCGAGGACGAGTCTGTCTTCCGAGGCCGAGGTCGAGTCCGAGCCCCCAGGTCGGGCGAGGCGGAGACCGTCGGCTGAGGCCAGGGCTGAGTCCGAGCCCTAGGGTCGGGCGAAGCGGAGTTCGTCGTCTTCCGGGGCTGAGCCCGAGTCCGAGCCCTGGGGTCGGGCGGAGCGGAGTTCGTCGTCTTCCGGGGCTGAGCTTGAGTCCGAGCCCTGGGGTCGGGCGGAGCGGAGTTCGTCGTCTTCCGGGGCTGAGCCCGAGTCCGAGCCCTGGGGTCGGGCGGAGCGGAGTTCGTCGTCTTCAGGGACTGAGCCCGAGTCCGAGCCCTGGGGTCGGGCGAAGCGGAGTTCGTCGTCTTCCGGGGCTGAGCCCGAGTCCGAGCCCTGGGGTCGGGCGAAGCGGAGTTTCCCATGGCACCTAGGGCCGGACTTGGCTGCTGTCAGCCTCACTCTGTCGAGTGGCTCAGCAGTCGGTGCGGCGCAGGCAGTGCTGTCCTCTTGTCAGACCGGACAGTGGAGCGGCGAAGTGACTGCGGCCACTTCGGCTCTATCGACTGGAGGGCGTGCGTCAGGATAAAGGTGTCAGGCCACCTTTGCATTAAATGCCCCTGCGATTTGGTCGGTTGGCATGGCGATTTGGCCAAGGTTGCTTCTTGGCGAAGACTGGGCTTCGGGCGAGCCGAAGGTGTGTCCGTTGCTGGAGGGGGGCCTCGGGCGAGACGTAGATCCTCCGGGGTCGGCTGCCCTTGCCCGAGGCTGGGCTCGGGCGAGGCGTGATCGCGTCCCTCGAATGGACCAATCCTTGACTTAGTCGCACCCATCAGGCCTTTGCAGCTTTGTGCTGATGGGGGTTACCAGCTGAGATTTAGGAGCCTTGAGGGTACCCCTAATTATGGTCCCCGACAGGACACAGGAGCCATCTCTCACATGACCAACAATTCTGGTAACTTACCCGTTTATTATTCTTCATCATCGCCTAATTCCTCACATGTTATTGTTGGTGACGGATCCAAAATTCTTGTTCATGGTACCGGCCATACCTCTCTGCATTCACCACCACATACTTTTGTTTTACCCTCTGTTTTGCATCTTCCACACTTAATCAAGAATTTGATCTCTGTTTGTCGTTTCACTACGGATAACTCATGTACAATTGAATTTGATCCTTATGGTTTTCTGTGAAGGATCTGGCCACCAAAAAAATAATCATGAGGTCCAATAGTTTCAGAGACCTATATCCCTTCTTTGGAACCAGCCTTGCTTCCCCGACGGCTCTTCTGGCACACACTGCATCCGTTGATGTTTGGCATCATCGTCTCGGACATACCAATAAACATTCCTTAGCTCGGATTCTTGCTCAATTTCCCTTTACATGTAATAAGTCTTTAGTTGCTTCTCCTATGTGTGAAGTCTGCCAAGAGGGCAAACATGTTCGGCTACCCTTCCCACATTCTATGTCCTTCCCATATTTTCCTTTTCAAATAATACATTGCGATTTATGGACCTCCCCGATTTCGAGTATTTCTGGTTTTCAATATTATTTAATTATCCTCGATGACTATACTCACTATGTCTGGACTTTTCCCATCCATCACAAATCTAAGGTACCCACGATTTTGCGTCATTTTTATATTTATGTGCACAACCAATTTCATATTTCCATTCAATCCATTTAGTGCGACAACGGTAGAGAATTTGACAACCATGCTCTGCGTAGTTTTCTTTCAGCTTATGGTGTCACTCTCCGTCTCTCTTGCCCCTATACATCCCCTCAAAATGGCAAGGGTGAAAGTAGCATTAGTACTATCAATGATATTCTTCGAACTCTTTTTGAACATGCATCCATGCCTCGTTCTTATTGGGTTGAAGCCCTTCACACTGCTATGTATCTTCTTAATCGCCGACCCTGCCAGTTTCAAACTCCATATGAGCTCCTTTTTTGTTGTTCACCAGATTATCAACATCTTCGCACGTTAGGTTGTTTGTGTTATCCCAACCTTTCTTCCATCACTTCCCATAAATTATCTCCTCGGTCAGCACGTTGTGTTTTTCTAGGCTATCCCTCTGAGCACAAAGGTTACATGTGCTTGAACTTAAGAACTATGAAAATTATTATCTTAAGGCATGTTATTTGTGTGTATTTATATAGGGCAGATCTACTTGTCACCGAGTCTACCTCCCCGCGTTGGCGTCGGGTCGGTTCAGGTCAGGCTAGGTGACAATAGATCTGCCCTATATAAATACACACAAAGAGATCAGATTAGATGTTATATGAAATATAGACATTAGGACCACAATCCATCTACCTCTTTGGAAAATCTATATATAAAGCAGCCAATAATACTCCATCCGACAAAGCGATGGGGATCCGAAAACGATACAGCAGCACCGTACCGAAGCCGAGGTTATTGATCGGGATCCGAAAACGATAGTGAACCTGTGGCGGTCGCTGGGAGTCAAACACTGTGGACATGGAAAAAAAATCTGCCAACGCTGCCTAGTAGTACGTTTAATAAGTAACTCTCGAGTCTGAACAAGCTTTGTCCTGAGCCTTCCGTGGCTTTCGAGGTTCGTTCGTCCGTCTATGCTGCTCGGCATCAGCTTCAGACCATTGACGTTGAGTGGTTCAAGTCGGTCGTCGTGTTTGGTTACTTGGATTGAATTTTCTGTTCGGCATCCGCCTCGCTCAGTCGCTCCTACTCTCCAACCGGATCCCAGTCCCAGCCAATCGTCTCCGGACGCAGAGCGAAGCGAATCATCTCGAGAACACAACAGAACAGGAGTTCTTATTGATCGACATCCACTCCGGTTACTTCGGAAATTCTGCTGTTATAACCGTGTAAATCTGGCCATCTTATCACTGAACTGAAAATCCTCGCGTTTTCCTCTTTTTTTTATAATGAAGTGTACCATCAGCTTTGTCGTCGTAGCTAGACTGGAGGTAAGAGTTTCAGTTCAGTGATAACATCCTGGAAATAGCCCTTTCGCTATGCAAGATAAAAAAACATCCAGCAAGTTTGGAAATTTTGGATCTCGTTACGCCGTATTGGAGGCACGCCGTACTCTTTGGGTTTTTTTTAACATGTCAGGCTAGCTTGAACATGACTGTTATGCAAATAGTCCTTCTGTACAACCGTGCAAGCAAACCATCTAATTCATTAGATTTTGATCCAACCGTAGGTCACATTTAACATTTAAACCCTTTCACCACAAGCTCAATAATCTTTATAAAAAACCCCTAACAAACCATGGTTGTATCTGTGGTCGGATCGTAATCTAATGAATTAAATGGTTTGCTTGTACGCTTGCACAGATGGACTGCTTGCATAGCAGTCGTTGCCAGCTTGAACTCAGTTCGTTTAATGGGCCAATCATTGTATGGACATCTCTATCCTTTATTTAAGGTCTACTTCCTCTCTCCACATGATTTAGTCCTTTTTAGTTTTGTCCTAAGAGAAAACTATTTTAAACTAAGATAATTACATTTTATGATACTTGAAGTCATGATGAATCTAGTAGTTTTGATTTTATGTTGTAGAATCTTATAAAACATCCGGCATCACCGATCAAAGTTGATAGTGATTGACTTATGACAAACCTAAAACGACTAAATCACGTGGACGGGCTGAGTATTATAGATCTGGTGCAAATCGTGCAAACTAATACGTTGGTGGATGTGGGAGGGTGTATTTAAAAAATATACCAGGGGAGTTAAAAGACTCGTTTGAAAGCTGCTACATGGTGACAAAGTTGTTTTATAAAATTTTCATGGACGCTTGCACGGTTTGCACGAGATGCTTTGTTTGTACCTGATCCGTTCACATTATTTACTAATAACTTTAGCTCGCGCCTCACGCGAGCGGTCGATGTTTTTACGTATTTCAGAGCGTTACTTTGGACATATGAACAATAAAATATGCAGATACACATAGAAGTGACACAATTATCTGAAATGACAACTGATCACAGTAGTAGAACGTTTCAATCTTTTATATTAGTTCAAATGCTGGATTTACAGTCAGGTGACTGAATGCAGTGATTACTAAAACATTTTAGTATCATTCAGATTCATTCTCCTTCGCACTACCTTCAGATTATAATTCATAAGGAGACAATCTATGGAGAACAAAATTTTACCTTTTACGCCTCTTTGTCGGAAAAAATGAGAACAAAATCTAGTGTTCACTCTGTTCACTACTCGATGATGACAATGTGACTTCGATAAACTTTTCTGTGTAATATTAAAGGTGCTTGATTCTCATTGGCTTGCAAGGCGAGCTAGTTATATGGAATTCAATGTGAGCATATTTCATTAGGACAACAGTTTATGCACGGTAATGGTTTACCATGTCATTATCTACTTTGAGTTGACTAATTTATGTCCATATTATTAGGAGGTTAAGTCCACACAGGTCCAGTTAGAGCAAGATCTTACTATCTTAGTATCGGATGTATTTCTCGCATTCAAGTTAGTTAGCGTTGTTTGTACTTCACAGGAAAAGAGATACATTACATTTTAGGTTTCAATATTTTGCCTTATATTTATTGTCCATTCTTTCACTGGATTTTCAAGACGTGGCATTATGTATATTCATGTATGTATGATGCCCTGAAGAAGTAAACGATTGTCTGCAACTCCTTACATCAAGATGTGATGTTGGTGTATTTTGGTCGGTCGTGGAGACATGGATGCGTCGGCGGCGGAGGCCAAGGCCGAAGCCCTGCCGCCGATGTCGCTGGTCCGACTGGCCACCAGGTTCCATGTTCTGCTACTCAAGTGGTGGAAGACCAATTAAGGCCCAGGCGGCGGACGGGGTTGGGCACATTCAGGTGCCAAGGTTGCCGGCGGTGGTGAGCAGAATTGGAACATGTTATGGCACTGGCATGGTGGTGAGATGAGAGGAAGCGTGGAGCGGAGCAGGCAGAGATGGGAGTAGGCAGAGATGGGAGATAAGAGAGACGGCATGCCACGGAATGTGAGAGAGGTGGCGATGGGGATGGCTGCAGCCATACAAATCAAATCGGACGAGGTGGAGGTGGGGATGGCTGGAGCCATACAAATCAAATCAGACGGCGTATAATTTTTTGCTTACATGGACCGGCTGGAAGGCGACCTTTGCGTCCGGATCTATTATATAGAAAAGCTGCTACACGGTGACAAAGTTGTTTTATAAAATTTTCATGGCCGCTTGCACGGTTTGCACGAGATGCTTTGTTTGCACCTGGTCCGTTCACATTATTTACTAGTAACTTTAGCTCGCGCCTCACGCGAGCGGTCGATGTTTTTACGTATTTCAGAGCGTTACTTTGGACATATGAACATTAAAATATGCAGATACACATAGAAGTGACACAATTATCTGAAATGACAACTGATCACAGTAGTAGAATGTCTCAATCTTTTATATTAGTTCAAATGCTGGATTTACAGTCAGGTGACTGAATGCAGTGATTACTAAAACATTTCAGTATCATTCAGATTCATTCTCCTTCGCACTACCTTCGGATTATAATTCATAAGGAGACAATCTATGGAGAACGAAATTTTACCTTTTACGCCTCTTTGTAGGAAAAATGAGAACAAAAGCTAGTGTTCACTCTGTTCACTACTCGATGATGACAATGTGGCTACGATAAACTTTTCTGTGTAGTATTAAAGGTGCTTGATTCTCAATGGCTTGCAAGGTGAGCTAGTTATATGGAATTCAATGTGAGCATATTTCATTAGGACAACAGTTTATGCACGGTAATGGTTTACCATGTCATTATCTACTTTGAGTTGATGAATTTATGTCCATATTATTAGGAGGTTAAGTCCACACAGGTCCAGTTAGAGCAAGATCTTACTATCTTAGTATCGGATGTATTTCTTGCATTCAAGTTAGCGTTGTTTGTACTTCACAGGAAAAGAGATACATTGCATTTTAGGTTTCAATATTTTGCCTTATATTTATTGTCCATTCTTTCACTGGATTTTCAAGATGTGGCATTATGTATGTTCATGTATGTATGATGCCCTGAAGAAGTAAACGATTGTCTGCAACTCCTGACATCAAGATGTGATGTTGGTGTATTTTGGTCGGTCGTGGAGACGTGGATGCGTCGGCGGCGGAGGCCAAGGCCGAAGCCCTGTCGCCGATGTCGCTGCTCCGACTGGCCACCAGGTTCCGTGTCCTGCTACTCAAGTGGTGGAAGACCAATTAAGGCCCAGGCGGCGGACGGGGTTGGGCACGTTCAGGTGCTAAGGTTGCCGGCGGTGGTGAGCAGAATTGGAGGATGTTATGGCACTGGCATGGCGGCGAGATGAGAGGAAGCATGGAGCTGAGCAGGCAGAGATGGGAGATAAGAGAGACGGCATGCCTCGGAATGTGAGAGAGGTGGCGGTGGGGATGGCTGCAGCCATACAAATCAAATCGGACAAGGTGGCGGTGGGGATGGCTGGAGCCGTACAAATCAAATCAGACGGCGTATAATTTTTTGCTTACATGGACCGGCTGGAAGGCGACCTTTGCGTCCGGCTCTATTATATAGAAAAGCTGCTACATGGTGACAAAGTTGTTTTATAAAATCATGGCCGCTTGCACGGTTTGCACGAGATGCTTTGTTTGCACCTGGTCCGTTCACATTATTTACTAGTAACTTTAGCTCGCGCCTCACGCGAGCGGTTGATGTTTTTACGTATTTTAGAGCGTTACTTTGGACATATGAACATTAAAATATGCAGATACACATAGAAGTGACACAATTATCTGAAATGACAACTGATCACAGTAGTAGAATGTTTCAATCTTTTATATTAGTTCAAATGTTGGATTTACAGTCAGGTGACTGAATGCAGTGATTACTAAAACATTTCAGTATCATTCAGATTCATTCTCCTTCGCAATACCTTCGGATTATAATTCATAAGGAGGCAATCTATGGAGAACGAAATTTTACCTTTTACGCCTCTTTGTAGGAAAAAATGAGAACAAAAGCTAGTGTTCACTCTGTTCACTACTCGATGATGACAATGTGGCTTCGATAAACTTTTCTGTGTAGTATTAAAGGTGCTTGATTCTCAATGGTTTGCAAGGCGAGCTAGTTATATGGAATTCAATGTGAGCATATTTCATTAGGACAACAGTTTATGCACGGTAATGGTTTACCATGTCATTATCTACTTTGAGTTGATTAATTTATGTCCATATTATTAGGAGGTTAAGTCCACACAGGTCCGGTTAGAGCAAGATCATACTATCTTAGTATCGGATGTATTTCTCGCATTCAAGTTAGTGTTGTTTGTACTTCACAGGAAAAGAGATACATTACATTTTAGGTCTCAATATTTTGCCTTATATTTATTGTCCATTCTTTCACTGGATTTTCAAGATGTGGCATTATGTATGTTCATGTATGTATGATGCCCTGAAGAAGTAAACGATTGTCTGCAACTCCTGACATCAAGATGTGATGTTGGTGTATTTTGGTCGGTCGTGGAGACGTGGATGCGTCGGCGGCGGAGGCCAAGGCCGAAGCCCTGTTGCTGATGTCGCTGCTCCGACTGGCCATCAGGTTCCGCGTCCTGCTACTCAAGTGGTGGAAGACCAATTAAGGCCCAGGCGGTGGACGGGGTTGGGCACGTTCAGGTGCCAAGGTTGCCGGCGGTGGTGAGCAGAATTGGAGCATGTTATGGCACTGGCATGGTGGCGAGATGAGAGGAAGCGTGGAGCTGAGCAGGAAGAGATGGGAGCAGGCAGAGATGGGAGATAAGAGAGACGGCATGCCACGGAATGTGAGAGAGGTGGCGGTGGGGATGGCTGCAAATCAAATCGGACGAGGTGGCGGTGGGGATGGCTAGAGCTGTACAAATCAAATCAGACGGCGTATAATTTTTTGCTTACGTGGACCGGCTGGAAGGCGACCTTTGCGTCCGGCTCTATTATATAGAAAAGCTGCTACACGGTGACAAAGTTGTTTTATAAAATTTTCAAGGCCGCTTGCACGGTTTGCATGAGATGCTTTGTTTGCACCTGATCCATTCACATTATTTACTAGTAACTTTAGCTCGCGCCTCACGCGAGCGATCGATGTTTTTACGTATTTCATAGCGTTACTTTGGACATATGAACAATAAAATATGCAGATACACATAGAAGTGACACAATTATCTGAAATGACAACTGATCACAGTAGTAGAATGTTTCAATCTTTTATATTACTTCAAATGCTGGATTTACACTCAGGTGACTGAATGCAGTGATTACTAAAATATTTCAGTATCATTCAGATTCATTCTCCTTCGCACTACCTTCAGATTATAATTCATAAGGAGACAATCTATGGAGAACAAAATTTTACCTTTTACGCCTCTTTGTAGGGAAAAATGAGAACAAAATCTAGTGTTCACTCTATTCACTACTCGATGATGACAATGTGGCTTCAATAAACTTTTCTGTGTAGTATTAAAGGTGCTTGATTCTCAATGGCTTGCAAGGCGAGCTAGTTATATGGAATTTAATGTGAGCATATTTCCTTAGGACAACAGTTTATGTACGGTAATGGTTTACCATGTCATTATCTACTTTGAGTTGATTAATTTATGTCCATATTATTACGAGGTTAAGTCCACACAGGTCCAGTTAGAGCAAGATCTTACTATCTTAGTATCAGATGTATTTCTCGCATTCAAGTTAGCGTTGTTTGTACTTCACAGGAAAAGAGATACATTACATTTTAGGTTTCAATATTTTGCCTTATATTTATTGTCCATTCTTTCACTGGATTTTCAAGACGTGGCATTATGTATGTTCATGTATGTATGATGCCCTGAAGAAGTAAACGATTGTCTGCAACTCCTGACATCAAGATGTGATGTTGGTGTATTTTGGTCGGTCGTGGAGACGTGGATGCGTCGGCGGCGGAGGCCAAGGCCGAAGCCCTGCCGCCGATGTCGCTGCTCCGACTAGCCACCAGGTTCCGCGTCCTGCTACTCAAGTGGTGGAAGACCAATTAAGGCCCAGGCGGCGGACGGGGTTGGGCACGTTCAGGTGCCAAGGTTGCCAGCGGTGGTGAGCAGAATTGGAGCATGTTATGGCACTGGCATGGTGGCGAGATGAGAGGAAGCGTGGAGCTGAGCAGGCAGAGATGGGAGATAAGAGAGACGGCATGCCACGGAATGTGAGAGACGTTGCGGTGGGGATGGCTGCAGCCATACAAATCAAATCGGACGAGGTGGCGGTGGGGATGGCTGGAGCTGTACAAATCAAATCAGACGGCGTATAATTTTTTGCTTACGTGGACCGGCTGGAAGGCGACCTTTGCGTCCGAATCTATTATATAGAAAAGTTGCTACACGGTGACAAAGTTGTTTTATAAAATTTTCATGGCCGCTTGCACGGTTTGCACGAGATGCTTTGTTTGCACCTGATCCGTTCACATTATTTACTAGTAACTTTAGCTCGCGCCTCACGCGAGCGGTCGATGTTTTTACGTATTTCAGAGCGTTACTTTGGACATATGAACAATAAAATATGCAGATACACATAGAAGTGACACAATTATCTGAAATGACAACTGATCACAGTAGTAGAATGTTTCAATCTTTTTATATTAGTTCAAATGATGGATTTACAGTCAGGTGACTGAATGCAGTGATTACTAAAATATTTCAGTATCATTCAGATTCATTCTCCTTCGCACTACCTTCAGATTATAATTCATAAGGAGACAATCTATGGAGAACAAAATTTTACCTTTTACTCCTCTTTGTAGGAAAAAATGAGAACAAAAGGTAGTGTTCACTCTGTTCACTACTCGATGATGACAATGTGGCTTCGATAAACTTTTCTGTGTAGTATTAAAGGTGCTTGATTCTCAATGGCTTGCAAGGCGAGCTAGTTATATGGAATTCAATGTGAGCATATTTCATTAGGACAACAGTTTATGCACGGTAATTGTTTACCATGTCATTATCTACTTTGAGTTGATTAATTTATGTCCATATTTTTAGGAGGTTAAGTCCACACAGGTCCAGTTAGAGCAAGATCTTACTATCTTAGTATCGGATGTATTTCTCGCATTCAAGTTAGCGTTGTTTGTACTTCATAGGAAAAGAGACACATTACATTTTAGGTTTCAATATTTTGCCTTATATTTATTGTCCATTCCTTCACTGGATTTTCAAGACATGGCATTATGTATGTTCATGTATGTATGATGCCCTGAAGAAGTAAACGATTGTCTGCAACTCCTGACATCAAGATGTGATGTTGGTGTATTTTGGTCGGTCGTGGAGACGTGGATGCGTCGGCGGTGGAGGCCAAGGCCGAAGTCCTGCCTCCGATGTCGCTGCTCCGACTGGCCACCAGGTTCCGCGTCCTGCTACTCAAGTGGTGGAAGACCAATTAAGGCCCAGGCGGCGGACGGGGTTGGGCACGTTCAGGTGCCAAGGTTGCCGGCAGTGGTGAGCAGAATTGGAGCATGTTATGGCACTGGCATGGTGGCGAGATGGGAGGAAGCGTGGAGCTGAGCAGGCAGAGATGGGAGCAGGTAGAGATGGGAGATAAGAGAGACGGCATGCCACGGAATGTCTGCAGACATACAAATCAAATCGGACGAGGTGGCGGTGGGGATGGCTGGAGCCGTACAAATCAAATCAAACGACGTATAATTTTTTGCTTACGTGGACCGGCTCGAAGGCGTCCTTTGCGTCCGGCTCTATTATATAGAATTTGTTTTATTATCCCTACCCTAGTTAGAAGGCTGGAAGGCGCACCCGTACACGGTATTGCCGGCCCCTCAGCGAGGGTGAGCCGTTGGAGAGTGCCTAAGTTGGAGGTGAGATGCAAGCTCCCATGTCACGTGGTTCCCGTTTAGCCTAGCCATACCCCCCAGTTGCCATGCTTTGCCGCATTGGTGTTGCCGGCCGCGTCTATTCATGGCAGGCATCTATTGTAAGGGCCATCACATTCACCTTTTCCATTGCATGCACACTACGGGTTATGGCGGACTGGGGATGGTCATGGGCCGGCCATCTCTAGCCCACTCCTGAGAAGAAGAAAAGGTAGAGCAAATCCAAAGGGCGCTTTAAAATTTCCACACCCAAATGGCCAAATTAGGATCGATTTGTGGTCCCGCTCAGATCCACGCGTACGCGTTCCAGTTTCCGTCGCTATTTCTCCTAAACTTTTAGCATCTCCATCTTAGTGCAGTTGTCCGTGCATTAACACAGTTTAAGAAGAACATAAAAGAGTGTAGCATACATATACACACTGGAGTCTGGAGATGGAGCTTCGTTCGTCCTAGGTCCTACTACCGTACCGTCAATCTATGACGAACTTTATCCACTCCAAAACACACACACACAACACAAACAAACAAGATACTCTGACAACACATGAAGCAAACCAAACGCCATAAAAAAACAGTGAAAATAGGGCTGGCGAAAATAAAAATACAGCTTAATATACATACATACACGAGCACTAGGAATAATTTTACAGCAGTGGTCGTGGTCGTGGACACGGAGAGCGCGTGACACGAGATGTCGCGTAGCGGAGACGAGCCGGTGACATCACATGACGCTGCACGCAGCGCTGGGCTCTTCGTCCTCGTAGTACTGCTGGCCGTACGGGTTCCGGCCGTAGCCGCCACCATAGGGCCAGTGCCCGGCGGGGCCGCCCCCGCCGCCGTAGTACCCGCCAGTAGGCGGGCCGCTGTAGCTGCCGTATGGCTGCGCGCTGTAGCCCCACTCGGGGGCGGGCGGCCAGATGGACGGCGCGCCCCCCATGCCCTGCTGCTGCGGCATTGGCGCCATCGCCGGCATCGGCATCCTCACGGGCGCCGCCGCGGCCATCGACATCGCCGGGCCCGTGCGGGGCGCCTCCAGCCGCGCCGCGATGGGGGTGTTTGTCGTCCTGACGATCTTCGGCTTGCCGTCGCCGTGCCCGTGCCCGTGCGCGTGCGCGTGCGCGTGGCGGCCGGCCGGCTCGTCCATGTCCAGGTCGTCGAAGTCGTCGTCCATGTCCATGTCGTCGAACTTGACGTGCTTATTCTTACCCGGCTTGCCTCCGCCGCCGTGCCCGCCATGGCCTCCGCCTCCGTGCCCGCCGGCCTGGCCATGGCCGTGCCCGTTGCCTCCGCCGCCGCCGCCATGGCCTCCGCCTCCGTGCCCGCCCTGGCCGTGCCCGTTGCCGCTGGCCTTCCCTGGCTTGGGCGCCTTGCCGGGAGCGACGGCGCCGTGCTTCTGTTGTTTCCCTCCGCCTCCGCCTCCGCCCCCGCCCAAGCCGAAGCCGAAGCCCCCGACGACGTGTATGTCGGTGATGACCTTGCCGGCGTCGGCGGTGAGCCTGTCGGCGACCTCCTCGGCGTCGAAGGGCCCGGACACCGTCACCGTGTTGTTCTTCTCGTCGTAGGAGATGGTCCTGATGCTCACCTTGTCTGTGGACGAATGGTGGGCACAGATGATAAGATCAGCTCAGGCTCATGATTCCGTTGGAGAACGAGGGTCAGAACTCAGAACAGTGGCTTGTGACCGAGGATCCGTGACAGGAACAAACAAACGAACGAACGAACCTTGGACCTTGCAGAGGACCTTCCTGATCTTCTTGTAGCACTTGTGGCACTCAAGATCCACCCCCATGACCACCGTCGACATCTGAAGAACGCAAACTACTCTGGTTCTTCAGTTCCATACACACAGTCAGATGTACATAAAAAAGAAGCTCGAGATTGAAGAATGTTCTCCCCCCCAATGGGAAGCAGAGGAGAGCAGTAGCTAGAGATTATAGTGGTAACATGCTAGCTAACTGGTCGAGGTAGGCAGAGTGCTTCGCAAGCTAACTAGATATCCCTGAACCTGAATGGAATGGTGTATTGTACAGTGGTGCGCCGGTTGGTCCGTTTCGCAGAAAGAAAAAAGGAGAAGGAATCAACCGCGTTGCTTGTTGTCTACTTCACGCGTGGTAATCGAGTAGCGGGGGAGGCAGCATCAAGTTACTTTACTAGTATCTTGGGAACAAATTCGTAGCTTAGGCGGCAGAGGTTTGAAGCAGAACTAATAACAAGCTGAAGAGATGGTGAGAACGGAGGTGTCACAAAATTCTCCCCTCTGTTCAATTTATGCAACACGGGTTATGGAGAAATGCGAAAAAAAAGCAAAAAAACAAAGCAAAGGTGGCCGTCTAGCTGAGTCGCTTGCTCAAAAGATCCCGGGCAAAGCTATACGTGCAGATATGCATGGCAGGAGATGAGTTGCCATGAGGCCATGACTGCATGAGAGAGAGAGAGAGGAGGAGGGAGGGAGGGAGAGAGATGGAGGTTGCTTACCTTGTGCTGGCTGCTGTGGACGCCTGGCCAAAGCTAGCTCTCTCTGTGCCTGCCACCTTTGTTGCTGGTGCACGAGGAGAAGAGATAAGAAGGTAGAGAGGGGATGGTGTTGTACTTGTTTGTGCCTCAGCACTCTGCTCGGCTCGCTTTTGTTGAGACGACGCCACCACACCACCACCAGCAGCAGCAGATGATGATTGGCACAGGCAGGCTGGCGCCGTGACGCTCTCGATTGCTCTTAGCGACTAAGCCTCTGTATGTAAGCACCACGCTTTATTTGGCGGACACCCGCTCCGCCTGGTCTCCCTCCCTCATGCATATCGCCCTCCATCATCTACCATGCATGCACAAGCTGTTCAGTGCATCTGCTGCTGTTGATAGTGCTAGCACCCTTACCCGGGAACTAAGCAAAATGCGGTGCAGTGGAGCTAGCTTTGGCTGGTAAACTAATCCATTCTCCCTGGTCCCGCCGCGGGCTCCTGCCTGCCTGCCTGCTCTACTGACGACGTCTGCCACTAGCTTATTTATGGCTTTATCTAGCTAGCAAAGGTGTCTATGTTATAACAAAAGAAAAACATTCCAGAGCAAAGATCATTAGTAGTACTAGTAGTAAAGGTGCTGGGATTCTGTCGAGTGAGTAGGCGAGAAACGAGTCACGTAGTTTCCATGGGACAAGAGAGCGGATCAGTGCGTGGTGGGGTTGTTGCTGCACACTCATGCTAGTGGATCGCAGCATTGGGGTTGCCACTACTCCGTTTAAGTTTTTTTTTTTTTTTGCCGTTCGTGCATGAAACAGGTGCCGACGTGATACGTCCTTGGGTTTAATGTGCTGGTGTGCCTTCGCTCTCAACTCAACTGCACTCGGAAAAGGAAATGCTGGGCCTACGTCACCGACGCCTTCCATACCCCAGTCCCAGAAAACGCTCTCAACAAGCAACACTCCCCTTCCCTGAGTTCCCACACGCACACGCACGGTATCTTCCTTTCTGCCATGGTAGACTACTTGCATCGTTTTCGACCAGGCTGCCTTTCGCAACACATCCTTACGCCTACCAAAAGGCCTGTGGGCTGTTGCATCTGGAACCAACACCAGCTTTTACCTGATAACCCCTGCAGATCCAGATTCCACTGTCCAGACGCGCCGCGGCGGATGCAAAAATAACAAAATATATCCCGCGCAACTTTATCATCATCAACCAACGGGGACGGCTGCACAATGATGACGCAGCTCAGCTGTCCCTGCTTGGACCAGCAAATCATTGCATCGACAACCCCCACACAAATCTGCAGTGCAAAGCAACGCCTCAACCACCTGTCTCATCGAGGGTTACCAGTGTTCACCTTAGCTATAACCTCAATCAACCATACACAACAAAAACAATGAGGGCTTGTTCGTTTTGCTCTCAATCCATGTGGATTGGGTGGGATTGGATGGGTTTCAATCCCAAACAAGTCAAAATCTTTCACAATTTTTTCCAATCCCATCCAATCCACATGTGATAAGAATAACCGAACAAGCCCTGAATCGGCAGGTTTTTCCATCCCAAGCAAATACAATGAAGTTCTGCAGCAGTATAATGATAGTGTGTGTACATACCAGCTGACCAGGAACACCTGCAGCTCAAGATAATGAATGTATAGCGCTGGCCACAAGTGAAGTAATTTCCAGTACACGGATAGATCACCACACTCTCCTTTAGTTGAGGTGTAGGCACGATATAGGTGTATCAATGTGGACGAGCCTCGACCGACACAAGGTTAAGCAGATCTCTTGTAGGGGTCCTTGCCATGGCTGCCACCATTGTGGCGATGGAATTCTCCTGTGTTGCCCCCTTTGCTGTTCCGCCCAGTTCCAAAGGCCTTCTGCTCAGCTTCCCTCGCTTTGTTGTTCTTCTCACGGTACCCAGCCGTAGCCCAAGTATCCTCTGCCTTCTTCGCTCGAGATGGCGGTGCTCCGTGTGGTCCAAGATATATGTTCTCTGTATCTTTGCTGGGCTGTAGCAACAAGGCGTCAGCACAATGATTATGAACCATATATATGAAACTACCAGTGCAAGTAAGCCTATCCTGTGAAATGCAAAGCTCCTCTCGTTTTTTTCTGGACAAGCATGTTTTCTTCAAAACACTCGAGTGTGACAGAATTTTCGCAGTTATCTGGGTCCTCATGCATGTCACAAATAAATGAAGATATGCTGCTGTTTTGCGTTCAAAAAAGGAACTAGAACAATGGCATGATAATTAGAAAGAAGACCTTTGGAGGTGGTTGAGGATCGGTAGCCCGTGAAGCTTCCCAGTCACCGATATCAGATTCTTCAACACTAAAACTTGGGATCACAAAGTCATCATTATCTGTGACATGAAACACACAGATGTCAGATTACATTCCCTCAGTAAACAAACAGACATTCAGCCTTAAAAACAAATCAATTAAAAGTTTCCTATTATTGTCTGAAATGTGGTCAGCACGAACATACATTTAAAAAAATAGATGGGGTGCCACATAAGCAAGTATTATGACATGACACGGGAGTTATGAAGAGAGAGGGGAGGAGTTATGAAACTGGGTGTACACTGTTTCAAATTTTTTTAAACTATTCCACACTAGCATTATGAGGCTTTCGTTTCATCCAACAATGGACAATCCTCCAATCACATGAAATGCTATGACCAACCTATGAAACAACAATAGTTGTTAAAGATGTAAGGGGAGGTAAGGCGACATACCCTTTTTAAAACTTTTAAGCGGTAAAGCGTGAGGCGAGGCGACGCCTTAAATATACTTAAAAATAGGAAAATATTGATATTTGAGAAAGTATAGGACAAAAATAATGATAAAGAAGAGAAAAGGATAAAGGAAAGAAAAAACTAGCCCAACCAGCCTACAATTCAGCCCAACTAGCCCATGAAGATTAGGTTAAGCTCACTTCCTTTGTCCCCCTCTCCATCTCCCAGCCAACTCCCTCTCCCAGTCACCAGTGTCTCTCTCTCCGCTCTCTCCCTCTGCTTGCTTCTCCACTTCTCCCTCCTGTGCCGGCGCCGCCGCGCCGCTAGAGCAGTCACACCGGAGCCATCGCGCCGCCGCGCCGTCTCGCCCCTGGAGCAGACGCACAGGAGCTGTCGCACAGCTGGCACTCGCCTTAGGTGCGGAGTAAGGCGAACAGGACGCCTTACGTCGCCAGGGCGCCTTACCGCCTAGGCGACGCTCACCTTGACAACTATGGAAACAACAAAATTGAAACTAAGCATTCATAGAAGTTGTTTCATCCATGAACGCAAAACACTCCCCCCCTCTTGTTGGGATTGGCCTAAGGAGTGATGAAACCAAACAATAAATCCTACTCAAAGAATGCGCAGAAAATAAGGAACTAACATGACCAAAACAGCAGAAGTATGCACCATATAAAACTTAAAACAGATCTAGCAAGCAGATCAGATTGGTAGCTTCCATCCTATACTCATATTGTTACATATTTTTAGAGCATTCAGTGTCATCTGAAGTAAGCTTTTAAATTTCTTGTTATCATCCCTACATAGGCCTTAGGAGGGCACAACCTTGTTGCAGTAGCAAACGAAGGAATCTTTAAGTGGGACTTCTCCGGTTATCATTTACTGGACCAGCATATTGGTGTGTATGAATTAATATTCAATCAAGTAACATATCATTTCAATGACCCATCATCAAAAGTCTCAGGCTAATTTGGGTCACCTGACACACTTGATGAACCAAATGATTATTGTGGGCCAAGACAGCGAGCAAGGAAATAATCACAATGTTACAGAAAAAGGTAAAGTGTTTCCTGCCTTCCAGGATTTCATGCCAACTACATTAGAGATGCCAACTACACACGAGAATCTGTCACTATGGTAGATAGTTTCTACAACTGGGTCACATGGGATGGCAACATCGAAGACAGGTACCAAAAGCACTCTTATCATGCATCAATCCACAGCTCTGTTTTTCGCAATATCATTAATTCTTTAGCCAAACTCTTCCTACAGGGCACAGGACAGGCATGATACACAAAAATCATTAGCCAAGTCTTCCCCTCCCCTATACCCATTCTGCATGGAACTCCCCAAATATTACCCACCTAGCTAATTTACATGCTGCAATGATAAAAGTAAGGTGTAGAACAGCTATGGGCTATGGCGGCCAAAACCTGTCGTAGTGGGTTGGCTCAATGTCTAGGTGACACTCAGGTCATGAATCAAAACACTATGCCCAGCCCATACTCTATGAATATGTATACACATGCCTTCCCTAATTAAGGGTTAGGGTTTTCTATTCTATCTAACATGGTATCAAGCCACCTTCTCTTCTCCCTCCTCCTCCCTTCCCCTAGCCGCCACTGCCCACCGGCCGGCATCCCCTCCTGCCTGCAACCCTCCCGGTGGCCCTCTGGCTCCCTCTCCCCGCCACCTCCATTGTTGGCGCCCGAGCGGCCACACGCGCCACACTCCTTGCCGCTTGAGACTTACTCCCTTGGTAGCCTCCCTGCCCGCCGGAGCCCTCCCCCCCCCCCCTCACCTTCACATGGAGCTTCCTCACCCGTCGGCGACTCATCCCCAGCCGGGCGCGGCGCCGCCCCCCACCCCTGGATCGACAGCGGCAGCAACTCCTCATCATCCCCGTTCGCGCCCCTGCTCGGGCCTACACCCAGGACCTGCCCCGACAAGATCGTGAGCTTAAAACCGGGAACGTGGAACTTGGCCACGTTCCTCGTTCCGGGAACGTGGGAACAATCTCGTTCCCGTAGTGTTAAAACCTAGTTTTAGTAGCGTACCGTGTACCACGTTCCTATTCCTCGATTCCATCAATTTGGGAACCTGGTTACTAGCGAGCCTCATACACGTAGTGCCATCCCCAGCCACTGTATTCCCCACGCAGCCACCGTCTATGACACGGCCCTCCATTCCCGTGTCCTTCTCTCCAGCGTCGGCGCCCGTCCCCACAACATCGCCTCTCTCTGCCGCCTTCATTCCGATCTCCGTCTCTGTCTCCCCCATCCCCGTGCCTCAAAACTGTGGCACTGTTATATCTGAGGCACCTCAAAATTTCAATGTTTGACACATTACCATAAGAATGTGACACCGTTAGATGTTACTTGATTTAATACAAACTATGGTTTTCTGTGACAATTACCAACTTGCTTGAATAAATAGGCTACAAACAAAACACATGACTAGTGTTACAGGAATACCATTCGATTGCTTTCTGTTCGACACAACGATATTTTTGTAAGATACACCTCCAAAGGTGATTCGAAGATAGTTACTAACTTGGGTTGAGTAGTTTAATAGATATGTAGTAATGCCACATTCACATCATGCCATTCCATAGCTCTTCATTTTTACATATTTCAGTCATTACTCATGCCACATGCATAAAAAACATGGACATCAAAGTTGTTGATTAGTCTGTGAGAGATTGGCGTTCCTAAGTTTCCAAAGGCAACTAAGATATTTTACAAAATCACAGAGAACAAAGTTTGGATCATATGGAACCTAGAAGAACGCAGTTGGTTCATAATACATATTGATCCTTCGGAAATACAGTAATGGCAAAGATCCGAGCTACCTATGGTCATGGCAAGCTCCCATTAACTATTCTTTGCTAAGAATAACGAGCTCTCAAACCAATTGTCTCCAGAAAAATTAATATCCCCTACTGTGAGGAAAATGTGTGATGTGATAATCTAGCTCAGATCGAGGGGGGTTCTGATCATGTAACTCTCTGCAGAGTCCAACAATGGAGCCATTAACCCCTGCATTTGCATACAATTGTTTCCTTCTAGCAGCAAGCCAACACAAACCTATGTGTATGTCACTGCTCAGCCTAGAGTCTAACATGACAAACTAAATCCCAATATTTCTTGCGAGGCAGAACGAAACCAAAGGCCCACGCGTCGCTCACTCCACGGGCGACACGAGCGGCGACCCCGCCACCGCCACCGCCACCACAGCCGCCACTTCCTCCTTCCTCACGCCTCGCCGCCGCCAGAGCAGTCTGCCGGAAGACCGCGCGGATGCAAGGATGACGGCGACAGGGCCATGGCCACGAAACCCCTCCTGCATCCACTGCTTGGCTTGACCGCCGTCGGCGTCCATGGAGGCAGCGTCGCGCTTGGAGCCAGATCCGCACGCGGGGATGTGTGGATCCGGTGGGCTAGGGGCCAGACCTGGCCATCCCTCAGTTCATGGTCACGGAGTTGGGCGCTCCGGTGGTGGCGCGGGCTCCGTGGTTCTATTGCCGGCCACACCAGCGTGGGAGCTCTACCGCGTGGTGGAGCTGCCTCTGTTCGGAGGGCGTGGTGCAGTGTGAAAGGCCACGGCCGGTGACCCAGATCGGGGCGGTTGGTGGCTGCAGCAGGCTTGCCTTGGGACGCACAGTCAGATCCGGCAGTCTGGTGGCCGGATTTGCCGTCCCTAAGGTCGGAGTCGATTTGTGGAGAGCCGGCGGGCGAGCTCCCCATGGTGGTGTGGCGGTGAGGAGCGGAGGAAGGTGCAGCGAGTTGTGGCCTGCTCGTGCGGACGATGCAGGCCAGTTCCGCGGTGACGCCGGCCAGGGGGCAGGATGGCGTGGTGGTGGTGGTGGTAGGGTGCTCGGCGATAGCTGGCTTCAGTGGTCGTGTGTGTTAGTGCCATCGATGCCTGTTGGCTTCGGCTCTGGCACGCACCAGTGTGACGCACGTGGCAAAGAGTTGTCCGGTTCTATGTGCCCAGCCGGAGGGGGTGGCGGCCGACGCAGCTTTGTGGCTGCTGCGGCAGCCGGCGCGTTGATGCCCCTCTAGAGGGGTTCGTGCGGGATGTCAGGACGGTGGTGACGGTGGTTCTTGGCCTGACGTTGGTGCTGGGTGGGCTTTTTGGCGAAAGCCTTCACGGGTGTCGCTTCCCTGTTGGGGGTGTCGCATTCATGTAATCATGTCTTCCTTGGGCGAAAGCCAGGTCCATCGCGGACATGTGACGGTGTCGTCCCCGACATCGCTCCCTTCCTGAAGGTGTCGCATTAAAGTTTGTCTTGGCCACGGCTTCGCCTTCGGTGGTTGCTTTCGCTTATCGGGGTCTGGTATGCGGGTGAAGGTGGGACTTTGCAACGTGAAGTCGAAGCTATTACATCAGGGGATGTGGCTCGGGAATAATGACAGATGTCGAGACCCCCTTCTTCGACTAGATTGTTTCGGAGATTTTGGCATTTGCCGAGGGCAGGACAGAGGTTCAAGCTTGTTGGTGAAGAATCGGAGCTGCCTCGTGTGGGGTATGTTGAGGCTTGGCAACGACGGCGCACCGCGATCTTCCCCCTTCTGTGCCGGTGTTTGAATGTAGGTGTAGTCGTTTTCTTTGGCCATGTGTGGCCCGTCTTACGGAGTAGGAGCTGCTTGTCCCTTGGGTCGAGCTCGGCAACGATGCCTCTAGATGAGTTGTGTGGGTTAGGCTTTCATTGTCTGGCCTGTTTGTGCATTTTGTATAGGTTTCGGGTCCGGTTATCCTTAAAACTAGCTCCTGTTCCTGCGTTACGTTAAAAAAAATCCCAATATCTCTTGCTACATATAGTGCTACGGATGGTCCCGTGATTTCCCCTTAAACCCACAGGTCACAAACGCAGATAAAATTACATCGCGCTCACTAAGTCTGTTCGCCACACGTGAAACGTTCGTTCAACGCCTGCGCTCTGCAAACCCTAATTCAGTTCCGAAAAAACAAGGAAACGAGACCATGGTGCAGTAAGAAAAACTTCGGCACAATATGTTGCGAGGGATGGGGATGGGTATATTAGTGGTACCCCAGTCATCGGCATCGTCGGCGTCGGACGCGGCGGGGCCGGTCAGCCGGTGCGGATCCATCAGGCGCAAACGGACATCGAACTCCTGACGCGGATGGGCGCGAGAGCCCGGGTCCGCTACTTCAAGGGCTCCGGCGGCGTCGGTGGGGGTGAGGGGGCTGAGGTTAGGCGGCCGCCGGCCACGGAATCAGGATGAGGAAGGCGGGTGCGCTGTGTCTGGAGGAGCAGATGCGGCGAGGCAAGGTCGGAAGAACAAAACAAAGCAAGAGATGATGAGAAGGAACTGGAGTTTGGAATCTGGCGGGTAGTATGACAGTTTTACCCCTGAATTTCTGGTCCTCCCGACCTATCTCGAGCTGGAAAATTTGAGAAACCAAACAACTGTTTCGATGCATACATCTCTTTCTACTAGGAAACACCAAATTTTACAAACCGTTTTTATTGTTGTTGACGTATTTTTTGGCGCCAAACACTCAACACGAACCAGCGGCGGTGCTCTCTGATCAGGCGCGGACGATCCGTGGCCAGGGGTCGGACGGTCCACGATCTAGCGCGAGGCTAGGGTTCTCTGCCTGACGGCCGAACGGTCCGCGCCCTAAGGCCGGATGGTCCGCGCGTGCGCAGGGGCGGTGAAAGATCGCCGGTGGCGCCTGGATCTTGCTCCCGGGAGGGACCCATCGGGGAGGAGAGATTCTAGGAGTTGTCTAGGCTCGGGCAGGCCGACCTAGACTCCTCTAATCGACGTAGAGTCGAAGAGAAGCGGAGAATTTGAGGATTGAGAGGCTAAACTAGAACTAGACTAGAACTACTCCTAATTGTACAGGAAATAAATGCGAAATAGAAGTGTTATTGATTCGATTGATAATTACAAATCGGCTGTATACCTCTCTATTTATAGAGGAGGGGGGCTGGACCCTTTACAAACTAATTTCCGAGCTAATTTCGTGAATCTAGCTAACAACCGTAGCATAAAACTCGAAACCCTAAACTGCTCTGCGCATGCGCGGACCGTCCGGCCCATAGGCACAGACTGTCCGAACCGCGGACCGTCCGGCCTCAGGGCCGGACCGTCCGCCAGCTTAATTAAGTGCTCAACATATGCCCCCTGCCTTTTGGTAGAGCTGAGTAAACCAAAAGCAACTAACTCGATGTGATTACATCGGTTCTCTTAGACATCTTGCCACATACTAGGATGGTACTGTTTGAGGAAACGCCCATTCAAAGCCTTGGGTAAATCCTTGCCTTGTAATGTTTGTAGTAAATAGGCGTTACCAGACATTACCTGTTTTACTTTATAAGGACTCTCCCAGCTTGGCAACCATTTCCCAAACTTCCGGTCTTTATTCCTTAGAGGCAGGATGGTCTTCCACACTAGGTCCCCTACTTGAAATGACTTCGCTTTGACCTTCTTGTTGTAGGCCCTGGCTACCATAATCTTGTCCTTTTCTATTGCTCCCAAAGCTATCACCCTCTTGTCGGTCACCTCATCAATATTATCCATCATTGAATTATAATAATCAATGACGGTTATATCATTTTGTCTGGCGAACCTGACAGCATTCAAACTTATTTCCACAGGCAACACTACTTCCTGCCCATAGACAAGCTTAAAAGGAGATACTTTAGTAGCACTATGTTTAGATATTCTGTGAGCCCATAAAGCTTCGGACAAAATCTTATGCCAATGCTTAGGATTATCGGATATCTTCTTCTTTATCAAGTTAATCAATGTCCTATTACTAGACTCGGCCTGCCCATTGGCCTGAGCATAATATGAAGATGAATTAAGCAACTTAATTCTATATAATTCAGCAAATTCACGTACCTCCTTTGACATAAAAGAAGTTCCTTGATATGTAGTCAAGGTCTAGGGAATGCTGAATCTATGTATAATTGTCGGTGTTTCGAAACCCGGGGGGTCCCTGGACCGACGAGTGAATCATCGCCGCGTGCCCCAGCTCAGATGGGTCGACGCGAGGCGGAACGCGAAGGGGGGAAAGGAAGCAGCCGGAGGGAGGCAGGCGTGAGAGAGTGGATCCCGCGGCCTTCGTGTTAGCCCCGCGCCTGAGTCGGGTGCGCTTGCAGTAGGGGGATACAAGCGTCCACGCGGGAGTGGGAGCGAGCGGCCTTGCGTGAGCGCCGTCCCGTCCTTCTCCACGCGGGCCAACTAACCCCCTGTAAGAGGACCCTGGTCCTCCCTTTTATAGGCGTAAGGAGAGGATCCAGGTGTACAATGGGGAGTGTAGCAGTGTGCTAACGTGTCTAGCGGTGGAGAGCTAGCGCCCTAAGTACATGCCATCGTGGCAGCCGGAGAGGTCTTGGCACCCAGTTCGCGTGGTGTCGTGGCTGTCAGAGGAGTGCTGGAGCCTGGCGGGAGGACAGTTGTTGGGGCTGTCGAGTCCTTGTTGACGTCCTCTTGCTTCTGTAAGGGGTCTGAGAGCCGCCGTCGTCACAGGGCATGCGGGGGTGCCATCATTACTCGCATGGTGGAGCGAGCTAGATGGGACGCCGGTCTGGTTCCCCGTAGCCCGAGTCAGCTCGGGGTAGGGTAATGATGGCGCTTCCTGTTGACGTGGTCGGTCCATGCCCTAGGCTGGGCGAGGTGGAGGCTCCTCCGAGGTCTAGGTCGAGGTCGAGCCCCTGGGTCGGGCGAGGCGGAGTTCGTCGTCTTCCGGGGCTGAGCCCATGTCCGAGCCCTGGGGTCGGACGAGGCGGAGTTTGCCGTCTTCCGGTGCTGAGCCCGAGTCCGAGCCCTGGGTCGGGCGGAGCGGAGTTCGCCGTCTTCCGGGTTGAGCCCGAGTCCGAGCCCTGGGTCGGGCGGAGCGGAGTTCGTCGTCTTCCGGGGCTAAGCCCGAGTCCGAGCCCTAGGTCGGGCGGAGCGGAGTTCGCCGTCTTCCGGGGCTGAGCCCTAGTCTGAGCCCTGGGTCGGGCGAGGCGGAGTTTCCTATGACGCCCGAGGCCGGCCTTGGCTGCTGTCAGCCTCACTCTGTCGGGTGGCTCAGCAGTCGGAGCGGCGCAGGCGGCGCTGTCCTCTTGTCAGACCGGTCAGTAGAGCGGCGAAGTGACTGCGGTCACTTCGGCTCTGTTGACTGGTGGGCGTGCGTCAGGATAAAGGTGTCAGGCCACCTTTGCATTAAATGCCCCTGCGATTTGGTCGGTCGGCGTGGCGATGTGGCCAAGGTTGCTTCTCGGTGAAGACTGGGCCTCGGGCGAGCTGACGGTGTGCCCGTTGCTGGAGGGGGGTCCTCGGGCGAGACGTAGGTTCTCCGGGGCCGGCTTCCCTTGCCCGAGGCTAGGCTCGGGCGAGGCACGATCGTGTCCCTTGAATGGACCGATCCTTTATTTAGTCGCACCCATCAGGCCTTTGCAGCTTTGTGCTGATGGGGGTTACCAGCTGGGATTTAGGGGTCTTGAGGGTACCCCTAATTATGGTCCCCGACAGTAGCCCCCGAGCCTCCAAGGGAGTACTAATACTCGCTTGGAGGCTTTTGTCGCACTTTTTTGCAAGGGGACCAGCCTTTTTCGGTTGCATTCTGTTCCGGTGGGTGCGCGCGAGCGCACCCGCCGGGTGTAGCCCCCGAGGCCTCGGAGGAGTAGTTTTACTCCTTCGAGGTCTTAGTGCGTTTCGCAACACTTCGGCTGGTCTAGTTGTTCCCTCATGCGAGCTGGCCGTAGCCCGAGTGCACGGTCGGGTCCCAAGTTCTCGGGCTGGTATGTTGACGCTGTCAACGGTTTGGCCGGAGCCGGGTTTGCGAGAGCAGCCCCCGAGCCTCTGCACAGGGCGAGAGGACGGTCAAGGACAGACTCGTCTTTTTTACATACGCCCCTACGTCGCCTTTCCGCAAGGAGGAGGGGGGAAAGCGCCATGTTGCCCTCGGAGGGCGCCGAACATGGTGTTTCCGGTGAGCTGCTGGCGGGTAATCCGAGCGGACGCCCGTGCCCCATTTGCTAGGGGTCGGCTAGAGGCCCGAAGGCGCGCTCCAAAAGTACCTGCGGGTGATCTGTCGGACCCGGTCCCCTTTGACGGGGTCCGAGGGCTCGATGCCTCCCTCTGATGGGATTCCGTTACAAGATCGCTCCCGCTGGTCTCGGAAATGTCCTAGGGTACCTCGGGAGCGTAGCCCGAGCCTTGGTTATGTATCGAACGTACCCAGGGTCATCCCTCGCTCTGTGTCTGAGGCGACTGTGAACCCTTCGAGGGCCAGCCTACGAACCCCTGATCAGCAATGGGCGCGGAGCCCGAGTGGCCTGAGGCGGCCGTTGAACCCTTCGAGGGGCCGGCCATCGAACCTCTGACCAGTAGTGGGCGCAGAACCTAATCGATTTGAGGCGGCCGTTGAACCCCCCCGAGGGGCCAGCCTTCGAACCTCTGATCAGTAGGGAGGCTCGGAGCCTGTTTCCTTCACGGAGAAGGGTCCTTTTCGGGGTATCCCCCTTTCCCGGTCCCTGTTGTAAGAGAGAGAAAGAGGAAAAGGATACGAAGTCGAATGACATGGCGTACCTCTTTCGACGCAGTCATTATGGTGAGGGCGAAGCGTCGTTTGCTTCTCCCGCCTGAGGCGCCGCATGTCCCGCCGCGGAGTTAATGCGACAGGGCGAGCGGTTCGCGAGGCGGTTGTTGCGCGGGCCGTTCGAGGAACGGTCGTTTCGCCTTTGAGTCTTGGAAACCCGCGGCGGGTTCGGGCGGCGCGTTGAACGGGTCTCGTTTTGGTCCTTATATACCTGGGGGAGGGCCTGGTGACGGTTCTTTGCTCTGCCTCTTGCCTTCTTCTTAGGTTTTCGCAACCTGAGAGATTTTAGCCAGAGAAAAGGAAACCGCTCGCCCAGCCCTTTCCACCGCCGCCCCTTCTACTCAGTGATGGCTGACCGGGTGACCATCGTTTCGCCACGCGACCCATGGCCTTCCTCAACAGTCACGGCGGGTGACTTGGAGGACCTCGTTGCTGAAGGTTTGCTTCGCCCTCTCTCTGATGAGAGGCAGCCGGAGTGGATTCCTCCCTCGAACGGAGCCGCCCCATCCCCGCCGCCGGGGTACGTCGTAAGCTTCGTCTCCTTCCATGAGCGGGGATTCGGCGTGCCGGCAAGCCGCTTCATGCGGGCGATCCTGCATCACTACGGGGTGGAGTTGCACAACCTCAGCCCCAACTCCATCTCGCAAGCCGCCATCTTTGTAGCGGTGTGCGAAGGATACTTGGGGATCGATCCCCACTGGGACTTGTGGACCCATCTCTTCTCCGTGGAGCTTTTCGCTTCGCCGACGGGAGATGGAGGGTCCGTGCGGCAGTGCGGGCCGGCGGCTGTATCCTCCAGCTGAGGCAGTCGCGGGCGTCGCAGTATATTCCCGCTGTCCTTGCATCTTCGAATAAAGGGTGGCAGCGCCGGTGGTTCTATCTCCGGAATGACGACGGGAGGCTTCCGTCGTTTTCTCAGCGAGTGGTTACCGTCGCCGCCGATGCCTGGCACTACGGGACCCCGCACGACAGGCAGAAAAATCTCGAGCCCCTTCTCAAGGCCCTGGAGGTGTTGCGGAAAGGAGGGCTTACCGCCGCGGGGGTGATAGTCGCCATTCATCGCCGGAGGGTGCTTCCTTTGGCAGAGCGACGATTGCCGCTTTGGGAGATGACGCCAGAGGCTGATGTGGAGGGCTCGCGGATGTCCTCGAACCCCCTTCCCATCGACGTTCTCTTCGGGCGGGTGGCCGCCGCGTTGGGAAAGCCGGACGCCAGCGCCTTCTCCCAGCCCTTGATGCGCCCCGACTGCGGGTGCGTGTCTCTGGTGAGTGTCCGCTCCTTCTTTCTTTTTTGCGCCGGATTGCCCTTCTTCTTGGTCCTTACGGTCGAGACTTTTCATCGGCCTCCAGGAGGTAGGGTGGCACAAGCCTTCCCGGCCACGAGTCCCGGAGGACGCGGTGGACCGGGCAGCACGGCGGGTCGCCGCGGAGGAGAAGAAGAAGAAAATGGACGCGAAGAAGGCTCGGGCCCGCGAGCGGACGCGGGCTCAGCACGCCTTGGAAAAGCTCCGTCGTCGGCAGGAGAGGGATGGACTCCCGAGGGAGCCGTCGCCGGAGACGACTGATGACGACGACGATGAAGACGATGACGAGGATGACGACATGGCTGCCCGTCTTGGCTTCAGCCCGGGTTTGAGGCTAGGCCAGGAGTCGTCAAGCCAGCCTCCGAGCGGGCCGGCGCCGTCAGTTCCCGAGGTCGAGACGCCAGGGTCCCGGCCCGAAGAGCGGGGGCAGACCGAGGGGGTACTCGACCCCTCGGCTGGGGGAGTTGAGGTGCCCTCGGGGAGTCAGGCCGAGGCGCCTGTTCCCCGAGGGCCGTTGCCCATGCCTGCAGCGCAGGAGAGCGACCCTCAGATCGCCGTGGCAGCGCCTGGGCAGTCCGTCCCCTAGGCGTCCGAGGCGCCCAAGGCAAGGACGGTACCGAAGCTGGCGGCGAGGCGGACCTCGGCGGTATCTTCGGGGGTCGGGATCCGGGAGACCTCTCCTCAGGTGCGGTTGATCATGGCCCGCAGCGGGTAAGTACCTCAGAACGTCTTCGTCTCGACTCCTCGTTTGCACATCTCGACCGTGACTTTCCTCTCCTCCTCAGCAAGCGAAGCCATGGCCTGACCGATCTGGCTCCCCGGAAAGCCCTTAAGACGGCGTCGGCTTCCGCAGCCGGCGCCGCTCCGGGGCCCGCCGTCCAGCTGTCCTTCTCGCAAGGCGCCCTACAGTGGGAGGCTCAGGCGGCACCAGTCGCCATGGAGCGAGTTCCCGAGGTCGGCTCTTCTGTCGAGGTGGTCGTTGCGCTGGGGGAGGCGGCCGGCGCGGACGTGACCTCGGGTTCGCCAGACGTGCCGCCGGCGCTGGCGCCAGCTGCTGCCGAAGCCGCTGTCGTCCCGGTCGGGGAGCGACCTGTCACCGCCGATGTTGAGATGGTCGAGGCATCGACGCTTGGTGCCTCGAAGGAGGGGGGCGTGAAACCGCGGCTCGTCCCACCGAGCGGCGGCCTTGTCCCTGTGCAGCGGGGCTTCGAGGGGCAGCGTCCGTTGCTCCGGTTTTGGACCCGTGAGGCCTCGGATCCCTTCTTTGTCCTCGACGATGAGCGGGAGGAGCAGTCTTGGGACGAGCTCCGTGAGTGTGCCGAAGCAATGGTGGGGTCGCTCCGGTCATCCTTGGAGGTCTTCTGCAGGGACATCCCCAAGATCCTCCAGGTAATGATTTCAAGCATACCTTTTTTGTGATCCAGGCGTCCTTTGTAACGCCCCGCTTCCTTCCCTCAGGATCTGACGGATCTGAGCGCCGCCAAGTCGTCGTTTATCCGTCGCGAGGTCGACGCCTGGGGCTCGCTGTGATCCCTGAGGACCTCGCTCGCCGGGGCTACCGCGCGCCTCTCCCAGCGGGGCGCCGAGGTAGCGGACCTTTGGTTGCTCTGCGCCGATCTGGGAGCAGAGGCAGCAGCGGCGCGTGTAGAGGTACAGCGTCGGCAGTCGGAGTTCGATCGGGTCGTCGATGAGCGAGATCAATCTCGGGGCTGGGCTGCCGAGGCCGAAAGCCGGGCCAGAACCCTTGCAGCAGACCTGGCCGTAGCCCAAGCCGCAGCCTCGGAGCAGCGTGCCCGAGCCGGAGGTATGTCCTGGCTGTTTTCGGCTTTCGCTTCAGCTTGTTTTCTCCACTTGTGTTTGAGGCCTTATGCTCTGGCTGTTCGCAGAGCTCGAGTCTGCCCTTGCCCAAGCAGCCGAGCAGAGGGAGGCCGACCACGCGGCCATGTCCGAGGCCATCTCGGACTTCTGCCGAGTCTTTGGCTTCGGCGACGTCCCCTCAGGGAGCTCCCCTCAGTGTCGCCTGCAGGCCTTGGGTGACCATGTGCGCGGCAGACTTCGTGAGGCGCTGCACCACGGCGTCAGGCGGGCCTTCACTGTGCTTGCTTCCCACTACGTCGTTGATCTGGAGCGGGTCAGCGAGGGGTATTGCCTCCCTGATGAAGACGAAGCCGCCCTGGCTGAAGTCCAGAGGCTCTACGCAGCCGCCGCGGGCCCGAGCGCAGTGCTGGCGACCACCTTCGAGGCAGAGATCCTCCCGCCTACGTCGTCGCCCGAAGCTGGGGTGAGCTTTGCCGAAGGTGTGGACGAGGCCGAAGGCGCGACTCCTTCCCCAGGCGACGCCTAACTCTGCCGGAGCAACTCCTTTTGAATGCGCTTGTGTCTTTTGTGGCCGCTGAGGCCTGAACACTTTTATCATTGTAGTATAAAGTCGTGGCTCTTTCTCTTCCATTTTGCGTATCTGGCCCCGTTCGCCAGTAGCAGGGTGGCTTGCCCAAGTAGGGGTCATTTTTCGTGGTAGGTGACGAGTGAGGTATCCATGACCCAGGGGTGTAGGAGTCTCTCGGCTCGGTCAGCCTTGCCACTTACATGCACCCATGTTCGCTTCTTGGGGTCCCGCTACCGACATAGCCGGGGGAGCACAGAAGCCTTTTTGGTTGAAAATTTTGACGCAGAGGGGGTTCCCCCCTTTTAGCCCCTGAGGGAGGGTCGGGCTTTGCTGAGGCAAGGCTGACCCTTCCTTATCGACCAGACTTTGTGTGTGAACGGGGACGTTGGTGAGGAACGCCATCGCCTGTTCGGACCTGATGCTGTTTAGGGGTCGGACCTCGATCCACTTGGAGAATTTGTCGATGGCGACCAACAGGTGCGTGTAGCCCCCGGGTGCCTTCTGCAAGGGGCAACGAGGTCCAGACCCCACACGGCAAACGGCCAGGTAATGGGTATGGTCTGCAGAGCCTGAGCGGGCAGGTGGGTCTGCCTCGCGTAGAACTGACACCCTTCGCAGGTGCGGACAATTCTAGTAGCGTCGGCCACCGCCGTCGGCCAGTAGAATCCTTGTCGGAAGGCATTTCCAACGAGGGTTCTAGGTGCTGCGTGATGGCCGCAAGCCCCCGAGTGTATCTTTTGCAAGAGCTCCTGGCCTTCGGCGATGGAAATGCATCGCTGGAGGTGCCTGAGAGGCTGCGGTGGTAGAGCTCCTTCCCATCTCCCAGCAAGACGAAAGACTTGGCGCGCCGCGCCAACCGCCGAGCTTCGGCTTGGTCGAGGGGCAGCTCTCCTCGGTGGAGATCTGCCAGCTTTGATTAGGCGTGACCTCGCTCAGTTCCCCCTCGATGCGCAGTGCCTCACCCTCGGGGGCCGAGGGTACCTCGGGCTGAGCCGAGGGTACCTCAGACCGTGCCGAGGGTACCTCGGACTGGGCCGAGGGTACCTCGGACTGAGCTGAAGGTGCCTCGGGCGAAGCCGAAGGTGCCTCGGGCTCGGGCGTGTCCTCGGTCTTGATGGAGGGTTGATGCAGGTCTCGGGAGAATACGTTTGGGAGAACTGTTGTTCGTCCCGAGGCTATTTTAGCCAGCTCGTCCGCAATCTCGTTGTAGCGTCGAGCGATGTGGTTGAGCTCGAGCCCGTAAAACTTGTCTTCCAGGCGCCGAACCTCGTCGCAGTAGGCTTCCATCTCCGGGTCGCGACAGTTGGAGTTCTTCATGACTTGGTTGATGACGAGCTGTGAGTCACCGCGAGCGTCGAGGCGTCGGACCCCTAGCTCGATGGCGATTCGCAACCCGTTTACCAGAGCCTCGTACTCAGCCACGTTGTTGGACGCCGGGAAGTGGAGGCGTAGCACGTAGCGTAGGTGCTTCCCGAGGGGCGAGACGAAGAGGAGGCCTGCGCCGGCCCCCGTCTTCTTCAGCGACCCGTCGAAAAACATGGTCCAGAGCTCTGGTTGGATTGGAGCCATCGGGAGCTGGGTGTCGGCCCATTCAGCCACGAAGTCCGCCAAGACCTGGGACTTGATGGCCTTCCGAGGGGCGAACGAGATCGTCTCGCCCATGATCTCCACCGCCCACTTCACAATTCTACCCGAGGCCTCTCGGGACTGGATGATCTCTCCCAGGGGGAAGGATGACACCACAGTCACCGGATGAGACTCGAAGTAGTGTCGCATCTTCCGCCGTGTCAGGATCACCGCGTACAACAGCTTCTGGATTTGTGGGTAGCGGATCTCGGTCTCGGACAGTACCTCACTGATGAAGTAGACTGGCCTCTGTACGGGCAATGCATGCCCTTCTTCTCGTCTCTCAACCACGATCGCGGCGCTAACCACCTGGGTGGTTGCGGCGACGTAGATCAAGAGGGCTTCTCCGGCAGTGGGGGGCACCAAGATGGGCGCGTTCGTGAGGAGCGCCTTCAGGTTCCCGAGGGCTTCCTCGGCCTCGGGAGTCCAAACGAAGCACTCAGCTTTCCATAAGAGGCGGTACAGAGGCAGACCTCTTTCGCCGAGGCGGGAGATGAAGCGGCTCAGAGCCGCGAGACATCCTGTGACCCTCTGCACGCCTTTCAAGTCCTTGAGTGGTCCCATGCTGGTGATGGCTGCAATCTTCTCCGAGTTGGCTTCGATGCCCCGCTCGAAGATGATGAACCCCAAGAGCATGCCTCGGGGGACCCCGAAGACACACTTTTCGGGATTAAGCTTCACGCCTTTCGCCTTGAGACATCGGAATGTCGCTCCAAGGTCGGAAAGGAGGTCGGAGGCCTTCCTCGTCTTGACTACGATGTCATCGACGTAGGCCTCGACCGTTCGACCAATGTGTTCGCCAAACACATGGTTCATGCATCGCTGGTATGTTGCCCCCACATTCCTCAAACCAAACGACATTGTAACATAGCAGTACATGCCGAAGGGTGTGATGAATGAAGTTGCGAGCTGGTCGGACTCTTTCATCCTGATCTGATGATACCCTGAGTAGTCATCGAGGAAAGACAGGGTTTCGCACCCAGCAGTGGAATCCACAATCTGATCGATGCGAGGCAGAGGGTAGGGAACCTTCGGACATGCTTTGTTTAGACCAGTGTAGTCTACACACATCCGCCATTTCCCCCCTTTCTTTCTCACAAGCACAGGGTTGGCAAGCCATTTGGGATGGAATACCTCTTTGATGAACCCTGCCGCCAGTAGCTTGTGGATCTCCTCGCCTATGGCTCTGCGCTTTTCTTCGTCGAATCGGCGCAGAGGTTGCTTCGTGGGTCGGGCCCCAGCTCGGATATCCAGAGAGTGCTCGGCGACTTCCCTCGGTATGCTGGGCATGTCCGAGGGACTCCACGCGAAAACGTCGGCGTTTGCGCGGAGAAAGTCGACGAGCACTGCTTCCTATTTGGGGTCGAGCTCGGAACCGATCCGAATCTGCTTGGAGGCGTCGTTGCAGGGGTCGAGAGGGACAGACTTGACCATCTCCGCTGGTTCGAAGTTGCCAGCGTGGCGCTTCACGTCGGGCGCCTCCCTAGAGAGGCTCTCCAGGTCAGCGATGAGGGCCTCGGATTCGGCGAGGGCCTCGGCGTACTCCACGCACTCCACATCGCATTCGTACGCGTGTCGGTACGTGGGCCCGACGGTGATGACCTCGTTGGGGCCCGACATCTTGAGCTTGAGGTAGGTGTAGTTGGGGACGTCCATGAACTTGGTGTAGCATGGCCTCCCCAGCACTGCATGGTAGGTTCCTCGAAACCCGACCACTTCGAACGTGAGGGTCTCCTTTCGGAAATTGGAGGGCGTCCCAAAGCAGACGGGTAGGTCGAGTTGTCCGAGGGGTTGAACGCGCTTCCCGGGGACGATCCCGTGGAAAGGCGCAGCGCCCGTTCGGACCGAGGACAGATCGATCCGTAGGAGCCCGAGGGTCTCGGCGTAGACGATGTTGAGGCCGCTGCCTCCGTCCATGAGGACCTTGGTGAGCCTGACGTTACCGATGATGGGGTCGACAACGAGTGGGTATCTCCCCGGGCTCGGCACGTAGTCTGGATGGTCAGCCCGGTCGAAGGTGATGGGCTTGTCAGACCAGTCTAGGTAGACTGGCGCCGCCACCTTTACCGAGCGGACCTCCCGACGCTCTTGCTTGCGGTGCCGAGTCGAGGTGTTCGCCACTTGCCCGCCGTAGATCATGAAGTAGTCGCGGACCTCAGGGAACCCTCCTGCCTTGTGATCTTCCTCCTTTGCGTCGTCGAGGGCCTTGCCACCCTCCGCGGGTGGCCCGGCCTTGTGGAAGTGTCGTCGAAGCATGGCACACTCCTCGAGGGTGTACTTGACGGGCCCCTGATGATAGGGGCACGGCTCCTTGAGCATCTTGTCGAAGAGGTTGGCACCTCCGGGAGGTTTCCGAGGGTTCTTGTACTCGACGGTGGCGACAAGGTCCGCGTCGGCGGCGTCGCGTTTCGCTTGCGACTTCTTCTTGCCCTTCTTGGCGCCGCGCTGAGTTGACGCCTCGGGGGCATCTTCCGGTGGGCGGCCCTGGGGCGGCTTGTCCTTCCGGAAAATGGCCTCAACCGCCTCCTGGCCGGAGGCGAACTTGGTGGCGATGTCCATCAGCTCGCTCGCCCTGGTGGGGGTCTTGCGACCCAGCTTGCTCACCAGGTCGCGGCAGGTGGTGCCGGCGAGGAACGCGCCGATGACATCTGAATCGGTGACGTTGGGCAGCTCTGTGCGCTGCTTCGAGAATCGCTGGATGTAGTCCCGGAGAGACTCTCCCGGCTGCTGGTGGCAGCTTCGGAGATCCCAGGAGTTTCCAGGGCGCACGTACGTGCCCTAGAAATTGCCGGCGAAGGCTTGAACCAGGTCGTACCAGTTGGAGATCTGCCCCGGGGGCAGGTGCTCCAGCCAGGCTCGAGCGGTGTCGGAGAGGAACAGGGGGAGGTTGCGGATGATGAGGTTATCGTCGTCCGTTCCACCCAGTTGGCAGGCCAGCCGATAGTCCGCGAGCCATAGTTCCGGTCTCGTCTCCCCCAAGTACTTTGTGATAGTAGTCGGGGTTCGGAACCGGGTCGGGAACGGTGCCCGTCGTATGGCGCGGCTGAAAGCCTGCGGACCGGGTGGTTCGGGCGAGGGACTCCGATCCTCCCCGCTGTCGTAGCGTCCCCCACGCCTGTGGTGGTAGCCTCGGCGCGCCCTGTCGTCGAGGTGGGCCTGATGGCTGTGATGATGGCGCCCGTTGCCGAGGCGACCCGGGGCCGCAGGCGCTGTGTTGCGCGTGCGCCCGGAGTGGACCGAGGCTTCCCGCATGAATCGGGAAGTCGCGGCGTGATATTCCGAGGGGAACCCCTGCCTTCGGGAGGCAGAGCTTTCGGCCCGTCGGACCGTGGCGTCCTCCAGGAGATTCTTGAGCTCTCCCTGGATACATCGCCCCTCGGTGGTTGATGGCTCCGGCATCGCGAGGAGGAGTATTGTCGCTGCAGCCAGGTTCTGGCCGACTCCGCTGGAATCCGGCGGTGGCCTCACCCTGACGTCGTCGGCGATGCGGTGCTGGATGTCCTGGGGGAGATGACGCGCTTCTCCGGCCGGGGGTTGGACCGCCCATTCCTGCCCGATGTTCCGGCGGATCGGCACAAGCGTTCCTGCTCCCTCGTCGAGCCTGGCCTGCCTCTCGTGGATTTGCTCAAGCTGTGGGTCAGGACCCCCCGCCGGGACGGGGACCACAGCTAGCTCCCGAAGGATGTCAACGCGAGGCATGAGCCTAGGGGGATCGCCGTTTTCTAGCATACCAAGATGGTTGCCTTCGCCAGGACCCCTTAGATCGACGTGGAAACATTCACGACTTGGGCCGCGGTCCTCGTTGTCGAGGCCGCGGCTGCCATCGGAACAGTCGAAAAGGCAGTAGTCACATGCGGTCATGAAGTCCCGCACGGCACTGGGGTTACCAAGTCCGAAGAAATCCCAACAGAGGTCGGGCTCGCCATCTTCCTCGGACCCCGAGGGCTCATAGGTCGAGTCGGCCGTCAGTTGGTCCCAGGGTGACCGCACACGATACCCCAGAGGGTTTGGACTCGTCTCTATGAGAGTGCTCACCAAAGCGGGGTCGCTTGGTGGGTCGAGGCCGAATCCAAAAGACGCGAGATGGGAATCGGTCGGTACCTTTCGGTCGACGGGCGGTGACAAGGTCGCGTCTGGGACTGACTGCACCGTTGTCTCAGGTACGAGGGTGACGCCCAGCAAGTCCTTCGCGACCGTGCTAGCGTCGTGCGTTTGTTCGAGATTGGCGTGTTGCGGGGAGGCGGCGCTCGTCTTCGTCTCAGACACGAGATCGATGCCCGACGCGCCCTCCGTTGGGGCGCCGGCGCCGTCAACTCGCTCGACAGCCAACGAGGTGCCGCTTCCCGCTTGGCCTTGGTTGCCCCGCCTCCTCCTCTGTCGGCGGGGGAGGGGACGGGACAAGCCCGAATGTCGTCCTTCCACCACGTGGGGAAGGCATCGTCGATTCCTCTGTCGGCGAGCGGGTTGTCGACCGCCATTGTCGCTGTCGCACGGCGGGGGAAGGAGTATCATGTCGTAGCTGCCGTCGAGGGACATGAACTCAAGATTCCCGAAACGGAGCACCGTCCCAGGCCGGAAAGGTTGCTGGAGACTGCCCATCTGGAGCTTGACGGGAAGCTGTTCGTCAACATGCAGCAAGCCCCTACCTGGCGCGCCAACTGTCGGTGTTTCGAAACCCGGGGGGTCCCTGGACCGACGAGTGAATCGTCGCCGCGTGCCCCAGCCCAGATGGGTCGACGCGAGGCAGAACGCGAAGGGGGGAAAGGAAGCAGCCGGAGGGAGGCAGGCGTGAGAGAGTGGATCCCGCGGCCTTCGTGTTAGCCCCGCGCCTGAGTCGGGTGCGCTTGCAGTAGGGGGATACAAGCGTCCACGCGGGAGTGGGAGCGAGCGGCCTTGCGCGAGCGCCGTCCCGTCCTTCTCCGCGCGGGCCAACCAACCCCCTGTAAGAGGGCCCTGGTCCTCCCTTTTATAGGCGTAAGGAGAGGATCCAGGTGTACCATGGGGAGTGTAGCGGTGTGCTAATGTGTCTAGCGGTGGAGAGCTAGCGCCCTAAGTACATGCCATCGTGGCAGCCGGAGAGGTCTTGGCACCTAGTTCATGTGGTGTCGTGGCTGTCGGAGGAGTGCTGGAGCCTGGCGGGAGGACAACTGTTGGGGCTGTCGAGTCCTTGCTGACGTCCTCTTGCTTCCGTAAGGGGGCTGAGAGCCGCCGTCGTCACAGGGCATGCGGGGCGCCATCATTACTCGCATGGTGGAGCGAGCCAGATGGGACACCGATCTGGTTCCCCGTAGCCCGAGTCAGCTCGGGGTAGGGTAATGATGGCGCTTCCTGTTGACGTGGTCGGTCCATGCCCTAGGCTGGGCGAGGTGGAGGCTCCTCCGAGGTCGAGGTCAAGCCCCTGGGTCGGGCGAGGCGGAGTTCGTCGTCTTCCGGGGCTGAGCCCATGTCCGAGCCCTGGGGTCGGGCGAGGCGGAGTTTGCCGTCTTCCGGTGCTGAGCCCGAGTCCGAGCCCTGGGTCGGGCGGAGCGGAGTTCGCCGTCTTCCGGGGCTGAGCCCGAGTCCGAGCCCTGGGTCGGGTGGAGCGGAGTTCGCCGTCTTCCGGGGCTGAGCCCGAGTCCGAGCCCTGGGTCGGGCGGAGCGGAGTTCGCTGTCTTCCGGGGCTGAGCCCGTGTCCGAGCCCTGGGTCGGGCGAGGCGGAGTTTCCTATGATGCCCGAGGCCGGCCTTGGCTGCTGTCAGCCTCACTCTATCGAGTGGCTCAGCAGTCGGAGCGGCGCAGGCGGCGTTGTCCTCTTGTCAGACCGGTCAGTAGAGCGGCGAAGTGACTGCGGTCACTTCGGCTCTGTCGACTGGTGGGCGTGCGTCAGGATAAAGGTGTCAGTCCACCTTTGCATTAAATGCCCCTGTGATTTGGTCGGTCGGCGTGGCGATGTGGCCAAGGTTGCTTCTCAGTGAAGACTGGGCCTCGGGCGAGCTGACGGTGTGCCCGTTGCTGGAGGGGGGTCCTCGGGCGAGACGTAGGTTCTCCGGGGCCAGCTTCCCTTGCCCGAGGCTAGGCTCGGGCGAGGCACGATCGTGTCCCTTGAATGGACCGATCCTTGATTTAGTCGCACCCATCAGGCCTTTGCAGCTTTGTGCTGATGGGGGTTACCAGCTGAGATTTAGGGGTCTTGAGGGTACCCCTAATTATGGTCCCCGACAATAATATGCTCAGTTATGAACTCAATTACCTCCTTGTGTGTCATGTTCTTCAAAGCAACGACTTTAGTCCACTTGGTAAAGTAGTCAGTGGCAACTAACACGAACCGATGCCCCTTTGATGACGAAGGATGAATTTCTCCAATAAAGTCTAATCCCCATCCTCTTAAAGGCCAAGGCTTGATGATGGGATGTAATTCGGCTGCAGGGACCAACTGTAGGTCACCGAATTTTTGACACACTTGGCATCCTTTGTAGTACTTGAAACAATCAGCTATCATGTTAGGCTAATAAAAACCAGACCTTCGCAACAACCACTTCATCTTTGGAGCCGATTGATGGGTACCATAAATTCCTTCATGTACTTCGGCCATGGCTAATATAGCATCATCTGGGCCCAAGCACTTAAGCAGGACGTCGTTGACTGTTCGGCGGTAGAGTTCATCACTTATCAAAACATACTTGAAAGTTGTACGCCGAATGCTCTTATCTGTCCTGATATTGGGATTTCGTAAATAATTAGTTATGGGCGTCCTCCAATCACTTGCATCGGCTTTATTATCAGCCAAATCAATTAGGACAACTTTCCTGGTAACCCCGGACGGTCCGGCGTATTCACGCGGACGGTCCGCGACCTGGGGAATTGGCCCTGCACTGGTTATCAGATTTTCAGTGTTGTGAAATCTCCCTCGCTTTATCCGATAACCTGATGCATCTTGTGCCAAATTGTTAGCTCTATGATTCTGAAGTCTAGAGATATGCCGAATACCGAATTCGTCGAAAGAATGGATTATGCTCCAACATTTTTCAAGGTAACTATTTAGAGTACCATCAAAACATTGATATTCTTCTAACACCTGTTGGACGACCAGCTGAGAATCACCAAATGCCTTCACATGTTTTACTCCCATACAATTTAAAAGTTCCAAGCTGAAATAAAGGGCCTCATATTCGGCTTGATTATTAGTGCAATAAGTTTTCAATCAGCTAGAGAAGTTGAAGGAGACATTACTTGATGAAACAAGTACGATGCCAATTCCTTGCCCTTCATTGCAAACCGATCCATCAAAATATAAAGTCCAAGGAGTAATAGTGAGGTATGACATGTCTAGTTTATGAATATCATTAATCCGATGTTCTATAATAAAATCCGCTATGACTTGGACTTTCATAGATTTCAATGGTTCATAGGCCAAGTCATATTCTATGAGTGCATAAGCCCACTTACCAATTCTACCACTCATAATTGGGTTATGCAACATGTATTTGATCACATCGGCTTGACCAGAAACAGTGCAATGACTAGACAGTAAATAACATCTACACTTGGTGCATGCATAAAACAAGCATCAGCATAACTTCTCAATAAAAGTGTACCTCGTTTCAGCATCCACCAACCTCCGACTTAGATACGTCACCACATGCTCCTTTCCTTCAGTTTCTTGTGTCAGAACAGCCCCAATGACCTTATCTTCAGCTGCAATGTATAATCGGAATGGTACTCCTACTTATGGTGCTTTTAATACGGGAGCCGAAGACAAGTATTTTTTTAATAAGATCAAATGCATCCTGTTGCTCTGCCCCCCAAGCGAATTTGGCATCATTCTTAAGCCCAAGGATAGGGGTGAAGGCATTAATCTTCCTGGCTAGGTTAGAAATAAACCTTCGTGAATAATTCACCTTGCCGAGAAACTTCTGCACTTCGACCTTACAGGTCGGAGGTCACACATTCCGAATAGACTTGATTTGGTCAGGGTCTATCTCTATACCACGTTCATGGATGACAAATCCTAAAAACTTACCAGCCGACACTCCAAAAGCACATTTACGTGGGTTCATTTTCAAACCATACCGACACATCTTATCAAAGGCTCTGCGTAAATCAGCTAAATGAGAACTAAACTCAGCTGGTTTTACTATAATATCATCAATGTAGACTTCAACAGTGTTTCCCAACAGCTCGCGAAAGATCAAATTCATAGCCCTCTGATAAGTAACACCGGCATTTTTCAGACCAAATGTCATGACAACCCACTCAAATAAACCAATGAAGCCTGTACATATAAAGGCCGTTTTAGACGCATCTTCTTCGGCCATGAAAATATGATTATATCCGGCATTACCATCAAGAAAGCTAATAATTCTATTTCTTGATGCATTATTGATTAATGTGTCGGCTATGGGCATGGGATATATATCTTTAGGAATTGCTCTATTTAAATTGCGAAAATCAATGCATACTCTAAGCTTACCTAACTCCTTCTCCACCGGCACAATATTGGAGACCCACTCTGCGTATCTGCAAGGTCGAATAAAATTAGCTGCTAGCAGCCGGTGGATTTTGTCCTTGATTCATGGGAGAAGATCTAGACGAAATGTTCTAGCTCTTTGCTTGAAAAGTCTAAAACCGGACTTAATAGGCAGCCGATGCTCTACGATCTCTCGGCTTAATCCCGACATCTCAGTGTAATTCCAAGCAAAGCAATCTGAATATTCCTTCAATAGACCGATCATCTCATTTGTAGGATCGGTCTCCAGGGTCTTGTTTACAAAAGTTGGCCTTGGAGTTTTACCATCTCCTATGTCGATCTCCTCCAAAGGATCAGCCGATGTAAACCCCTGTCCTAGTTTATCGAGATCTCTGAATTCCTCTATCATGTCTCCTAGAGAGGAATCAGATGATCTTTGTGTGATGGCAGACTCTCCGGTCTTGGGGCCGGATCATCTGTAATATTGTCTTTACGTTGTGGTAGATGTTCGGTCTTAAAGTCCGAACTGTTTTGTGAAAGACCAGACCATCCGGCCTTAGAAGCCAAACTGTCTGTGACTAAGGACTCATGAACTTTGTGTGTACTCATCATTTAAACTTTATTTAGGATTTAGCCGATTCTCCATCGGCTCTAGCATTACAGGAATGAAACCCTTCTTATCTATACTTATGAACTGGTAATCAGAAAAATCTACTCCTGTGAGATATGTAGCAGTCTCATAAGTCTAGAGTACAGGGGCATCGGCCACAGCGATATAGGCCGATACATCAGCATGTACTTGTTCTATATCATCATCTACCCATCGTATTAACATTTGATGTAATGTAGAAGTTATACATTGGTTGGCATGAATCCAATCTCTGCCTAGGATTAGACTGTAATTTCCTTCTACATTAGCGACGAAGAATGCAGCAACAAGGGTCTTAGTCTCGATGGTTAATTCAACGGACGTGACTCCCCTGGCTTTGATAGAACTATCAGTTCCAAAACCACTGAGGGTCATGTTGGTTTTGACAAGTTCATCATCTTATTTACCTAATTTTCTGTACAATGAATAAGGCATTAGATTTACAGCCGCCCCTCCATCTACCAACATTTTAGCAATCGGTATCCCATCAATGTGACCGCGCACGAAGAGCGGCTTTAAATTATTTATCGATTCCTTTGGTTTAGTAAAGGTGGCTTCTTTAGGACCAAAATCAAACTGGGCAACAACAGGTTCATCATTGCCAACAATAGTACAATCGGCGGAAAATGTAATAACATTTACATCCATACCTGGGCATTCTGGAGAAGCTTTGTAGTCGACCAGATCTTCTCCCAGTAGGTCGTTGAAAGGGAAATAGGGTCAATCCTTTTTCCAATATGAATTTTGGTGGTTAAATTGCCCAACACAAATTATTGGACTAACTAGTTTGCTCTAGAAAATATGTTCTACAGGTGCCAAAGGTTCACAACAAACCAATGCAAAGATAAAAGAGAGGGTTCAAAACAAAGGAGCAAAGTATGCCGAAGGCAGCCCTGGTCTAGCGCACCGGACTGTTCAGTGTGCCACCGGACAATGTCCGGTGCCCCAGGGAATCCAACTCCAAAACTTGCCACCTTCGGGAATTTTGGGAGCCGCTCTGCTATAATTCACCGGACTGTCCGGAGTAGCACTGGACTGTCCGGTGTGCCAGCGAAGCAACGGCTACTTCGCGCCAACGGTCGTCTGCGAAGGCATTAAATGCACTACAGTGCGCGCCTATGCGCGCAGAAGTCAGAGCAGGCGCTAGAAGGCGCACCGGACAGTCTACAGGACCTGTCTGGTGCACCACCGGACTGTCCGGTGGCCCCACAAGTCAGAGCTCCAACGGTCGAACCCTAACGGTTGGGTGACGTGGCTGGCGCACCGGACTGTCCGGTGCGCCCGTCGATAGAAGCCATCCCCAACGGCCATTTTGGTGGTTGGGGCTATAAATACCCCCAACCACCCCACATTCATGGCATCCAAGTTTTCAGCATTCTCACCTCTTACAAGAGCTATAGCATTCAATACAAGACACAAACAAAGAGATCAAATCCTCTCCCAAGTCCGGAATCACTCCAAACAAATTAGTGACTAGAGAGAGAGACTTTTTGTGTTCTTTTGAGCTCTTGCGCTTGGATTGCTTTTCTTCTTCCTCATTCTTGTTCCCATAACACTTGTAATCAAAACAAAAGACACCAATTGTGTGGTGGTCCTTGTAGTGGACTTAGTGTCCCATTTGATTGAGAAGAGAAGCTCACTCGGTCTAAGTGACCGTTTGAGAGAGGGTAAGGGTTGAAAGAGACCCGGTCTTTGTGATCACCTCAACGGGGAGTAGGTTTGCAAGAACCGAACCTCGGTAAAACAAATCATCGTGCCATCCTTTCTTATTTGCTTGTGATTTGGTTTCGCCCTCTCTTTCGGACTCGTCTATATTTCTAACGCTAACCCCGGCTTGTAGTTGTGCTTAAGTTTGTAATTTTCAGATTCCGCCTATTCACCCCCCTCTAGGCGACTTTCAATTGGTATCAAAGCCCGGTGCTTCATTAGAGCCTAACCGCTCGAAGTGATGTCGGGAGAACACGCCAAGAAGGAGATGGTGACCGGCGACAAGCCCGTTACAAGCCACGGGAAGGCTCCATCGGGAGAGTCCCGCAACAAGGGGAAGGAGAAGGAATCCCCTTCACACAAGTCGCATCGGAGTGGCAAAAAGAAAAAGAAGATGAGGAAGGTGGTCTACTACGAGACCGACTCTTCATCGCCATCCACCTCCGGCTCCAACGTGCCGTCCGTAACTTCTAAGCGCCATGAGCGCAAGAAGTTTAGTAAGATTCCCTTACACTACCCTCGCATTTCTAAACGTACTCCATTACTGTTGGGGGCCTTCGGCTTCCGAAGGTCCTCAAAAATGTAAGTTAACAATGTTTCTGGAGTATAATACATGAGCAGGTACCTTCGGGCATGGACCTTTCGGACTTAAGTCAAAATCACTGCATGAAGAAGCACAAGGGGGAACGAAGGATGGAACAGAGCCAAAGCTGTATGAAAGGGAGCTTCAGCATGATGACAGGAAAAAGGAAACCGACTTAAAGAGGAAAAGGTTGTCTAGACCTCGGTGAATTGCTATAGAGTTATTATCAAATGTAAAGGGCCTGAATGTAATTTTACATGGGCTGCGACCCGTGCCTATAAATAGGTGAACAATATTCCCGTACTGTTCATGCTGACTGGACATTTGCTTTTGTGTCACGCTTGTATTTTTACTTCCTTCAAGCCGAAGGTACACTTGTAATAAATCATTATCTTTACTTGTTCGTGATAATAGCATAAAAATAATACAATAATGATAATATATTTGTCTGTTCACATTGTTCATGTTTTGTGTAAACTCTTCTTCATCTTTATATACATCGTACTTACGAAGGTATGCTTTCTGTAACCTTCGTCCGAGAGTCGTTATATCCTAAGGGAAATAATGCTTCGAAGGACGAAGGACTTTAACATTTAACATTCTTTATGTTGCCTTGTTCTTATCTCATAGCATTTGAGAACAAGTCACCAACATTGGCTCCCACCTCCGGTGAACCCCTTTTTCGACCACCTTCGACAACCATCGACCTTCATCATGCCGCCAAAGAAAGCTTCGGCAACAGGGGCTGCCATTCTGCAGCCGCTGGACCCAAACCAGGAGACCCTTTCTCTTTGGGAGGCCCGAAGCCAGAAGAGGAAGGCCACTAGTCCAACACCACAAGAGGATGAGTTGGACCAAGAAATTAGGAATATGGAGATGCTTCATCAGCAGGTACAGAGGAAGAAGGAGAAGATGGCTCGGTTAGCTGACCTGCAAAGGCAGATTGATGAAGCCACCGAAGAAGTGCGTCATCTTGCTCAAGATGAGTAGCACCGAAGGCCCCACCACAGAGAGTTGCACCAGGAGGGCTTCTTCAACAAAGATGACTGGTATGAGGATTTCCATCATGGAAATTTTGCTTTTGATGATGCCTCTCCTCTGTCAGCAGAACTGCAGGCTACGCCCTGGCCCCCGTCTTACAAGCCACCACAGCTCCCCATGTATGACGGACACTCAGATCCGAAGCAGTTTCTCATGAGCTACGAAGCAACTATATCTTCGTATGGTGGCAACACTGCAGTCATGGCGAAATCCTTCGTCATGGCAGTCAGAAATGTTGCACAAACTTGGTACTCTTCTCTTCGGCCAGGAATAATCACATCATGGCAGAAGCTGAAGGACTTGCTGGTCACCAGTTTTCAAGGGTTTTAGACGAAGTCGGTTACCGCTCAGGCCTTGTTCCAGTGCACGCAAGATCAAGAGGAATATCTCCAGGCGTATGTCCGAAGGTTCTTGCGTCTGAGGGCACAAGCGCCGACAGTGCCCAATGAAATTGTCATTGAGGCCATGATTAAGGGGCTTCGGCCAGGACCTTCAGCCCAATACATCGCCAGGAAACCCCCTCAAACCCTGGAGAAACTGCTTCAGAAGATGGATGAATACATTCATGCTGACAATGATTTTCGACAGAGAAGGGAGGAAGCTTACAGGTTCTCCGAAATGGCCAGGGGCTTCGGAGGAAGAATACACCTGAGGCATGTCAGGTCAATTCACAACACTCAGAATGATGACAGAGGAAGTCAGCTACAGAGGCCCCAGCATTCTTCACAATCTTCGGGGCAGCAACAAAGCTCTTTTCGGCCGCCAGCACCAAGAGGCAGAGGCGACAGGGGCTTCGGAGGAAGATATGGGGACCAACCCAGGAAGATTTATTGTCTATTCTGCGGTGAGGACAAGGGCCACACTACCAGGATGTGCCACATCACCATCCAGAAACAAAAAGAGATAGCAGAAGCTACGGCCCAACAGAATCAGCCGAAGCAAGTCATGCATACTGCTTCGTATCACTCACCGTACATTCCAGAGTACGTGGGTAACCATCCTGCAGCCTCTGTTGCTTCGGCAAGCCAACCTCAGGCATCTTGGCAACAACCTCCACCTCCACCACCATTGCAACGAGCCCAGCAGCCAGAAGGGAGCCACCACACTCATCAGCAACGAGACTTCAGAGAGGAGTCCGAAGCTCGCACAGTCAACAGTACTGTGCCAGAATCGAAGCACATCTACTAAGAGGATATCCTACTTCTGAAATAGTTCTGGCATTTGTTATCATTTTTTCTTTTTCAATAGAGAACAATCGTTAAAAGCCTAAGTTTTTCTTGTCATTTTCAATTCCTTGTAATAGCTTCGTTTTGGCCATAGTGGAAATGTATCTCTTTTGCAGACTCACGAAGTCCAAAAAGTTGGTAAAGCACGAAAGTTGCTCTCAAGAGAGCACGGAGTTCACAATCACTTTACAAGTTTTGCCGAAGCATTAGAAAAGTCGTTCTAAGGGACGCATCATAAGTTTTTCGAAGCAACAAAAATTCGTTCCTAAGGAACACAGCGTAAGTTTTCTGCTCAAAAGTCGTTCCAAAGGGAATGCAGAGCTTACAACGAAAAATAAACGCTGATACCGCCGAAGTAAAAGGCGAAGAAGCTCCTAAGGGAGGCTTACAGCGAAAAATAAACGCTGATACCACCGAAGTAAAAGGCGAAGAAGCTCCTAAGGGAGGCTTACAGCGAAAAATAAACGCTGATACCGCCGAAGTAAAAGGCGAAGAAGCTCCTAAGGGAGGCTTACAGCAAAAAATAAACGCTGATACGCCAAAGTAAAAGGCGAAGAAGCTCCTAAGGGAGGCTTACAACGAAAAGTCAACGCTGATACACCGAAAAATAAACGGTGAAGCCGAAAAATAAACGGTAAAAAGATTGTGTGCTTTACTGAGGGAATGTGTGAGTATCTTCGGCACAAATATCATTTTGCATGTTATAACATCATTACATCATTTGCATAGCATAACATCATACATCATATTGCATCAATGGCACAAGAAGGGGATGCAATGTTGATCTTCGGAAGGGTATACGATGTTGACCTACAATGTTGATCTTCGGAGATTGTTTCGAAGAAGTGACAAGGCACAAAATAATTTTGAAAAAAGTACGACTTCATCAACTTTAATATGAAAAGGAGATCTATTGTTCACGAAGCATAATATTTTTATGGAATATGGATATTCTTCACGAAGCATGAAAAGAAGGGAAGGTGTTTTTTCGCCGAAGGCTCAAAAACGGTATGTACGTAAAGTTTCATGCATCGTAAAGAATTGAATTACAAACATCTTATACATTATATTCAAAATCACAAAATATTACACACTTTGTTCAGCAAATATTACACTCCAAATGTCTTTACAATAACAGCTATTCTTCTTTTAAAACTACTTCTGCAGCTTCGTGTAATAGTTGATCAACAACTTCATCCATAATAGCTTCGGCCATTTTAATAATTTCATCTTCTTTCTTCGCTTTGGGGTCCACCAATGGCTCGACGGGCTCTGGGGGAGGAGATAGCGCGGCTGTGATGCAAAACGTAAATAAGTTCGAAGTCACAAAATTAGAACATAAAGTTAAAAGCTGTTAAGCAATACCTATCCGCCTCTCGAGATCCACAGCTTTCTCAGCGGCTGTTGCTGCTTCTCTAGCATCGTGAGTATCTTTTTCACTTTTCCTTATGATTTCTTGGGCCATCTCCCGGCCGCCATTTTCCCAGATGTCGGTGAAAAACTTTCCACCAACTAAGCTTGTTTCAGCCGACGGGTCTTTTGTATCTTCAATAGATAAGGCACCTTCGGTTTGCGCCAAAGATTTTACATGTTCGCAACCTATCTTCTCCAAGGTAGCAGCAATCCCCCTAGCACCCGAGAAGGCGCATATGTCCCCACGGCCATTCAAAACTTCCTCAAAGGCTTCAGCTTCGTGGCTGATCCATTCACTTGGGCCTTCGGGATTGCCCCTTATGAAATTCTCCTCGCTTGAGTATGCGCCAACATTGGCGAAGCTAGTTTTTATTCTCTTAACACACTCTATAGATTTTTATAGCACCTCTCCTTGGATGCACGAAGTTCATCAACTGTTTTTTGTAGATGGTTCCTCCAATATATACTGATGTCTCGTTTAGCCTCTGCAACACCGCATTTTTCTTTAGCTTCGAGTAGCTGTTTCCGAAGATCTTCGATTTCGCATTTTTGAGCTTCAGCTTGGGCTTTGGAAGCAGCTTCGTCTTCCCTTATTTTGTTCAACAAAAAGTGTAATATTTTGTATTTTTCAAGACCTTCGTTCCTTAGTTCAATCACTTCGGAACGAAGGTTGTTCAAGGCTATGGTGTATCCTTCATCTTCGACACTTTTTTGCGCCCTGAGGGCGTTGCTAAGAATAAGGCCCTGCAAAAAATGCGGTATTAAGTGTAAGTAAATGGAAGATTTTGTTTTTAAATACAAAAATCTAATTTTCTCACTTTTAAGCTATTGTATGCTAAGCTGTTGGCCAACTCATCTTTTGATAACACTGAGAGCCCATCCTCTAGTGTAGGGAAACCGAAGCTCTTGCTCATCTCTCGGCAGACAGAAATTTCTTTGCTGTCTGGGAGGCAATACAAGAAGTCTTCTTCCCCGCTGCCGTTGAATACCAGGGCCCCCTTTGGATATTTCAATCTTTGAGCATAAAACTGAGCCTCTTGCTTCTCCTTTTCAGATAATCTTTTTCCCGAAGCATGTCGTATAATATAATCAGTAGCTTCAGATAATGTTTCGGGAATAGGAATGGCGGTTTTTTTCAGTTTTGCTTGCTTCTGTAGTTTCTTTCTCAATCTTGCCTCCGATTTCCAAGGATTTCTCCTTGGCAGGCTCGGAGGGCCCAACTTCGGTATCGACTTGGACCTTGGAAGCTTCGGCCTCAATATGTGTTTTCGAAGCTTCGACAACTTTCTTCGGAGTAGAGCTTGAAGTTTTTATTATTTCTAGCACATCTAATACATTGACCATTCTCTTTCTCTTGGGGGTTGTCGAGATATCCTTTTGTGCCTTCGGCATTGCCACCTCCACCGAAGGACTTATTGCTTCCAATATTCTCATTTTCCCAACTTTCATCTCTTCAATGTTAATAGCCTTCGGCTTGTCCGATTTGGCTGATGATGTCTTTGGCGCTACAACCAATTCACTTTTTTGCGAAATTGCAGGTTTTTTGCCTTCGGACACCGAAGAGGTCTCACCGCCAAAATCAGGCACTACGACCGGTTCAATATAGCGTGGCCCCCGGAATCTCCACTTTTTCTTTTTTGTCCCTGGGGCGGGTAACGGTAGTCGGGATACATGAACCCAATGGCATCGAAAACTCAGTTCAGTCTCTTCTTTTTATGGTTCCCGAAGGCCGTAGATAACTCGTTATCTTCTGCTCTGGAATACAGCCCAAGCAGATCATCGCTCGTAGCTTCGACGCTTTTCAGCCAGTTGTCGTCTGGCTCGATAAACTGGTCTCTAAATCTGAAGGTATATTTTAGCCGAACCAGACCACCTTTGTGGGGATTGCTGATGGATTCTTTTGGCACCTCCCAGATGGCTAGCAACGACCATATCCTGTAGGCCATGTGCTCTTGAACTAAGTCCCTTGTCCCAATGAAAGAGCAGACTAAGCCGAAAGCCTTGCGACACTCTTTGGCCGCTTCGTCAATTTCTACCTTCGGTTTACGGAGCCCGAAGCGTTGCCAGATAGGGCGCATGATTATATCTTTAATGTCTTCTCGTGCCTTTAAATCATTCTTTACATAAAACCATTCTTTTGTCCAGTCTCCGGGCCATCTCTTCCGAAAAGTCGGTACTGGTGAGCTTGAACCAGAACGAGCAATGAAACTATAGCAACCGAAATTATTATGATAATGTTCCTTACCCCAGGGCTTCGTCTCATATAACAATTCATGCATCCTGCATAAACCTTTTGCATTTGGTTCCAAGCCTTGACTCCTTAAAGCCCACACGAAGATTCCCATTCTTATAATAGCTTCAGGGGTAATCTGGTGAAGGTAAATCTGAAATATCTTCAAAACCTCGACTACGAAGCTGCTAAGAGGAAGCCGAACCCAGCCTTCAAAAAGCTCCAAAAGATCACGACTTCATTCTCCTCTGGAGTAGGACAAGTTTTTTCTCCATCGTCAGCCCTCACAACAGACATATCCTGAAAGTATTTCCCCTCATGTTGTCAAGATGGCTTTGTTTAATAGTCGATTTTCCAAAAACTGAATGGCTTGGTCGCCAGGGTCGATCTTCGGAGTCTTCCCCGCCGCTCTCCACATCATAGCTGTCACTGTCACTGGTATCTTCAGACAAACCCTCCAAAGTTTCCCTAGCAATCTTCTCCGCATTTGTCCTTGCTATCGATTCAATAAAGTCAAGATTCATCTCCTCAGAAAGGCTCAGCTTCGTTTCAGCGGTAGCTTTCTTATCCTCAGACATCTTCGAAAGTGCTGAGAAAAGTGCTCTCAAAGCCGAAGCTTAAAAATTTAAAAAATCTGGTCAAGCGTTTGTAAGCAAAGAGCTGTTTGAGCAGGCAAGGCAGATGGCAAGAAAGCGTGCCAAATGAGCTAGTGGTGCGCTCTTATTTATACGCCTGGTGCATTGCGTGCTGGAGGGCCTGCTTGTCAGTGGATGTTGCTATTCTAGCAAAGGGAAGGTGTTTTTTTCGAACCTTCGGCTCAGAGCCTTCGTCCTTGTCGCAATCTAAATTTATCATTCTAACAAATTAATATTGCGAGGGGCTACTATTAGGGTCCTTCGGCTTTCGAAGGTCCTAAAAAACGTAAGTTAACAATGTTTCTGGAGTATAATACATGAGCAGGTACCTTCGGGCATGGACCTTTTGGACTTAAGTCAAAATCACTGCATGAAGAAGCACAAGGGGGAACGAAGGATGGAACAGAGCCGAAGCTGTACGAAAGGGAGCTTCGACATGATGACAGGAAAAAGGAAACCGACTTAAAGAGGAAAAGGCTGTCTAGACCCCGGTGAATTGCTATAGAGTTATTATCAAATGTAAAGGGCCTGAATGTAATTTTACATGGGCTGTGACCCGTGCCTATAAATAGGTGAACAGTATTCCCGTACTGTTCACGCTGACTGGACATTTGCTTTTGTGTCACGCTTGTATTTTTACTTCCTTCAAGCCGAAGGTACACTTGTAATAAATCATTATCTTTACTTGTTCATGATAATAGCATAAAAATAATACAATAATGATAATATATTTGACTGTTCACATTGTTCATGTTTTGTGTAAACTCTTCTTCATCTTTATATACATCGTACTTACGAAGGTATGCTTTCTGTAACCTTCATCCGAGAGTCGTTATATCCTAAGGGAAATAATGCTTCGAAGGATGAAGGACTTTAACATTTAACATTCTTTATGTTGCCTTGTTCTTATCTCATAGCATTTGAGAACAAGTCACCAACAATTACTTTCCGTTCCATTAGGCAAACCACCGGTTTTTTATGGTGAAGATTATAACATGTGGAGTGACAAAATGAGGCATCACCTAACCTCACTCCACACTAGTATTTGGAACGTTGTTGAGTTTGGTGTACAGGTACCATCCGTAGGGGATGAGGACTATGATTCGGATGAAGTTGCCCAAATCCGGCACTTCAACTCATAAGCCACCACAATACTCCTCGCCTCTCTAAGTCGAGAGGAGTATAACAAGGTGCAAGGATTGAAGAGCGCCAAAGAGATTTGGGACATACTCAAAACGACGCACGAAGGAGATGAGGTGACCAAGATCACCAAGAGGGAGACGATCGAGGGGGAGCTCGGTCGATTCATGCTTCACCAAGGGGAGGAACCACATGCGATGTACAACCGGCTCAAGGCCTTGGTAAACCAAGTGCGCAACCTCGGGAGCATAAAGTGGGATGACCATGAAATGGTCAAGGTTATTCTTAGATCACTCGTATTTCTTAAGCCCACTTAAGTTCAATTAATTCGTGGTGATCCGAGATATAAACTAATGTCTCCCGAGGAAGTGATAGGTAAATTTGTGAGCTTTGAACTAATGATCAAAGGCTCCAAAAAGATCATCGAGCAAGGCGCATCCTCCTCCGTACCCGAAGCACAACCCGTTGCATTCAAAGCAACGGAGGAGAAGAAAGAAGATTCTACTCCAAGTAGAATCCCCATCGACGCCTCCAAGCTCGACAATGAGGAAATGACGCTCATCATCAAGAGCTTCCGCCAAATCCTCAAACAAAGCAAGGGGAAAGATTACAAGCCCCGTTCCAAGAATTGTGCTACAAGTGTGGTAAGCCTGGTCATTTTATTGCAAAATGTCCATTATCTAGTGATAGTGACAGGAGCGACGACAAGAAGGGAAAGAGGAGAGAAAAGAAGAGGTACTACAAGAAGAAGGGCGGCGATGCCCATGTTTGCCGAGAGTGGGACTCAGACGAGAGCTCCACCGACTCCTCCGACGAGGACGCCACCAACATCGCCGTCAACAAAGGGCTCCTCTTCCCCAACGTCGGCCACAAATGCCTCATGTCACACCCGGTTTTAGAAGGCAAACCGAATGCGAACCATGTACATGCCAGGATCAGCAATTCACGTACACAGCAGTTACATAACATGGACATCATCACACAGTGCTCAAATAGTATTAAAAAGGGAATAATAGTCGATTACATCATGATGTCCAAGACATCCACATAGTCTTTACAATAATCAAAGTGCGAAAACGGAACGTAGATAAACGCGGCCTTCACAGGCAGCCGACTGGGGGTTGCCGCTAACCCACACCTAGAACTCATTGTAGTCTTGGAACTCTTGGAAGTCTCCTTCCACGGCTTCATCTTCTCCTGAGCAGTGGTTGCAATGCGGACAACCTGGGGGGGTTGGTGTGTAGAGCAAGAGTGAGTACACATCAACATACTCAGCAAGTATCCTGTTTGGCTGTAGTGGACTAGCTTTATGTGGGGGTAAGTCAAGCAGTTGCTTTTAGTTGGTCAGGTTATTATTACTAGTAGAGAAAGCCAAGTTTTAGAATTAACCCATGTTATTAACCCAAACGTACTCCTTCCAAACGGAAAGAATACCACTTACCATTACCATAATCAATACCAAAACCATCATTCTCATTGCCACCTGTAATGCGAACATCTCTGATCAAGTACCACTAATCACTGGAGCTCCCTTGGCCGCTCATAACCGCGAGCACGGCTGATATATCAGTTTTCAAACACTCTGCAGAGGTTGTGCACTTTACCCACAAGCCGTGATTCCCTTTCTACCCAGAGAGAGCTACTCCCCATTGACCACTACCTAGGTGGTCCAGCAGGGCATCACTACGTAGCCTTTACAAAGATTCCCCGAGGCTGTAGCCGCCCGTTAGGTTTCCTAAATGTACCGCACTCCTCCCCAAGGGACAAATCAACCTTGGCAGAGCGAGCCGCATACACTGAGCCCCATTGACGGCACGACGGCTAAGCGAACTACACCTCGGTTCCTCTAATTATTCAGCTAAGGGCGTCCCACTCCACCCTCATGGTTGCACTGTTGTAACTGAAAGGGAATTAGGCTTACACCTAGTTCCTAAATAATTTTGGTGGTTGAATTGCCTAACACAAATCTTTGGACTAACTTGTTTGCCCAAGTGTATAGTGTATACAGGGGTAAAAGGTTCACACTCAGCCAATAAAAAGACCAAGTTTTGGATTCAATAAAAGAGCAAAGGGGCAACCGAAGGCACCCCTGGTCTGGCGCACCGGACTGTCCGGTGTGCCACCGGACAGTGAACAGCACCTGTCCGGTGCACCAGGGGACTCAGACTCAAACTCGCCACCTTCGGGAATTTCCAAGGCGACTCGGCTATAATTCACCGGACTGTCCGGTGTACACCGGACAGTGTCCGGTGCGCCAAGGGTGGTCGGCCTCAGGAACTCGCCAGCCTCGGGTTCGCGCGGCAGCCGCTCCGCTAAAATTCACCGGACTGTCCGGTGTGCACCGGACTGTCTGGTGTGCCAGCGGAGCAACGGCTCCCTGCGGCGCCAACGGCTCCCTGCGGTGCATTTAATGCGCGCGCAGCGCGCGCAGACGTCAGGAACGCCCATACCGGTGCACCGGACATCAAACAGTACATGTCCGGTGTGCACCGGACACCCAGGCGGGCCCACAAGTCAGAAGCTTCAACGGCTAGAATCCAACGGCAGTGATGACGTGGCAGGGGCACCGGACTGTCCGGTGTGCACCGGACTGTCCGGTGCGCCATCGGGCAGACGCCTCCAGCCAACGGTCAAGTTTGGTGGTTGGGGCTATAAATACCCCAACCACCCCACCATTCATTGCATCCAAGTTTTTCACTTCCCAACTACTACAAGAGCTCTAGCATTCAATTCTAGACACACCAAATAGATCAAATCCTCTCCAACTTCCACACAACGCCATAGTGACTAGAGAGAGTGATTTGCTTGTGTTCGTTTGAGCTCTTGCGCTTGGATTGCTTCTTTTCTTTCTCACTTGTTCTTGAGATCAAAACTCCATTGTAATCAAGGCAAGAGGCACCAATTGTGTGGTGGCCCTTGCGGGGAAGTTTTGTTCCCGGCTTTGATTTGAGAAGAGAAGCTCACTCGATCCGTGGATCGTTTGAGAGAGGGAAGGGTTGAAAGAGACCCGGCCTTTGTGGCCTCCTCAACGGGGAGTAGGTTTGCAAGAACCGAACCTCGGTAAAACAAATCTCCGTGTCTCACTTGCTTATTCGCTTGGGATTTGTTTTGCGCCCTCTCTTGCGGACTCATTCCTTATTACTAACGCTAACCCCGGCTTGTAGTTGTGTTTATATTTGTAAATTTCAGTTTCGCCCTATTCACCCCCCCTCTAGGCGACTATCAATTGGTATCAGAACCCGGTGCTTCATTAGAGCCTAACCGCTCGAAGTGATGTCGGGAGATCACGCCAAGAAGGAGATGGAGACCGGCGAAAAGCCCACTACAAGCCAAGGGAGCACTTCATCGGAAGAGTCCCACACCAAAAGGAGGGAGAAGAAGAAGAGCTCCTCCAACAAAGGGAAGGAAAAGAAATCTTCTTCTCACCACAAAGAGAAGAAGGAAAAATCTTCTTCCCACAAGCCGCATCGGAAAGGCGACAAGCACAAGAGGATGAGGAAGGTGGTCTACTACGAGACCGACACTTCATCAACATCGACTTCCAACTCCGATGCGCCCTCCGTCACTTCTAAGCGCCAAGAGCGCAAGAAGTATAGTAAGATCCCCCTACGCTACCCTCGCATTTCCAAACATACACCTTTACTTTCCGTCCCATTAGGCAAACCACCAACTTTTGATGGTGAAGATTACGCTAGGTGGAGCGATTTAATGCGATTTCATCTAACCTCGCTCCACAAAAGCATATGGGATGTTGTTGAGTTTGGCGCGCAGGTACCATCCGTAGGGGATGAGGACTATGATGAGGATGAGGTGGCCCAAATCGAGCACTTCAACTCTCAAGCAACAACAATACTCCTCGCCTCTCTAAGTAGAGAGGAGTATAACAAAGTACAAGGGTTGAAGAGCGCCAAGGAGATTTGGGATGTACTCAAAACCGCGCACGAGGGAGACGAGCTCACCAAGATCACCAAGCGGGAAACGATCGAGGGGGAGCTCGGTCGGTTCCGACTTCACAAAGGAGAAGAGCCACAACACATGTACAACCGGCTCAAGACTTTGGTGAACCAAGTGCGCAACCTCGGGAGCAAGAAGTGGGACGATCACGAAGTGGTAAATGTTATTTTAAGATCTCTCATTTTTCTTAATCCCACTCAAGTTCAATTGATTCGTGGCAATCCTAGATATACTAAAATGACCCCCGAGGAAGTTATCGGGCATTTTGTAAGTTTTGAGTGCATGATAGAAGGCTCGAGGAAAATCAACGAGCTTGGCGACTCATCCGAAGCCCAACCCGTTGCATTCAAGGCAACGGAGGACAAGAAGGAGGAGGCTACACCAAGTCGACAACCAATCGACGCCTCCAAGCTCGACAATGAGGAAATGGCGCTCGTCATCAAGAGCTTCCGCCAAATCCTCAAACAAAGGAGGGGGAAAGACTACAAGTCCCGCTCCAAGAAGGTTTGCTACAAGTGTGGTAAGCCCGGTCATTTTATTGCTAAATGTCCTATATCTAGTGACAGTGACCGAGGTGACGACAAGAAGGGGAGGCGAAAGGAGAAGAAGAGGTATTACAAGAAGAAGGGCGGCGATGCCCATGTTTGTCGCGAGTGGGACTCCGACGAGGGCTCAAGCGACTCCTCCGACGATGAGGACGCCGCCAACATCGCCGTCACCAAGGGACTCCTCTTCCCCAACGTCGGCCACAAGTGCCTCATGGCAAAGGACGGCAAAAAGAAGGTTAAATCTAAATCCTCCACTAAATATGAATCCTCTAGTGATGACAATGCTAGTGATGAGGAAGATAATTTGCATTCCCTTTTTGCCAACCTTAACATAGCTCAAAAGGAAAAATTGAATGAATTGGTTAGTGCTATTCATGAAAAGGATGACCTTTTGGATTCCCAAGAGGATTGCCTAATTAAAGAAAACAAAAAACATGTTAAGGTTAAAAAGGCTTATGCTCTTGAAATTGAGAAATGTGAAAAATTATCTAGTGAGCTAAGCACTTGTCGTGAGATGATTGACAACCTTAGAAATGAAAATGCTATTTTAAATGCTAAGGTTGATTCACATGTTTGTAATGTTTCAATTCCCAATCTTAGAAATGATGATGTTAATTTGCTTGCTAAGATTGATGAATTGAATGTATCTCTTGCTAGCCTTAGAGTAGAAAATGAAAAGTTGATCACTAAGGCTAAAGAACTAGATGTTTGCAATGTTACAATTTCTGACCTTAGAACTAAAAATGATATGTTGCATGCTAAGGTTGTAGAATTAAAATCTTGCAAACCCTCTACATCTATTGTTGAGCATGTATCTATTTGTACTAGATGTAGAAATGTTGATATTGATGCTATTCATGATCATATGGCTTTAATTAAACAACAAAATGATCATATAGCAAAACTAGATGCTAAAATTGCCGAGCACAACTTAGAAAATGAGAAATTTAAATTTGCTCGTAGCATGCTTTATAATGGGAGACGCCCGGGCATTAAGGATGGCATTGGCTTCCAAAGGGGAGACAATGTCAAAATTAGTGCCCCTCCTAAGAGATTGTCCAACTTTGTTAAGGGCAAGGCTCCCATGCCTCAGGATAACGAGGGCTACATTTTGTACCCTGCCGGTTATCCCGAGAGCAAAATTAGGAAAATTCATTCTAGGAAGTCTCACTCTGGCCCTAATCATGCTTTTATGTATAAGGGTGAGACATCTAGCTCTAGGCAATCAACCCGTGCTAAGTTGCCTAGAAAGAAAACTCCTAATGCATCAAATGATCATGCTATTTCATTTAAGACTTTTGATGCATCCTATGTTTTGACTAACAAATCCGGCAAGGTCGTTGCCAAGTTTGTTGGGGGCAAACACAAGGGATCTAAGACTTGTGTTTGGGTACCCAAAGTTCTTGTTTCTAATGCCAAAGGACCCAAAACAGTTTGGGTACCTAAAGTCAAGAACTAAATTTGTTTTGTAGGTTTATGCATCCGGGGGCTCAAGTTGGATACTCGACAGCGGGTGCACAAACCACATGACAGGGGAGAAAAGGATGTTCTCCTCATATGAGAAAAACCAAGATCCCCAACGAGCTATCACATTCGGGGATGGAAATCAAGGTTTGGTGAAAGGTTTGGGTAAAATTGCTATATCTCCTGACCATTCCATTTCCAATGTTTTTCTTGTTGATTCTTTAGATTACAACTTGCTTTCTGTATCCCAATTATGTCAAATGGGCTACAACTGTCTTTTTACTGATGTAGGTGTCACTGTCTTTAGAAGAAGTGATGATTCAATAGCATTTAAGGGTGTGTTAGAGGGTCAGCTATACTTGGTAGATTTTGATAGAGCTGAACTCGACACATGCTTAATTGCTGAGACTAACATGGGTTGGCTCTGGCACCGCCGACTAGCCCATGTTGGGATGAAGAATCTTCATAAGCTTCTAAAGGGAGAGCACATTTTAGGATTAACGAATGTCCATTTTGAGAAAGACAGGATTTGTAGCGCATGCCAGGCAGGGAAGCAAGTTGGAGCTCAACATCCACACAAGAACATCATGACGACCGACAGGCCGCTTGAGCTACTCCACATGGATCTATTCGGCCCGATTGCTTACATAAGCATCGGCGGGAGTAAGTATTGTCTTGTAATAGTGGATGATTATTCTCGCTTCACTTGGGTATTCTTTTTACAGGAAAAATCTCAAACCCAAGAGACCTTAAAGGGATTCTTGAGACGGGCTCAAAATGAGTTTGGCTTAAGGATCAAGAAAATTAGAAGCGACAACGGGACGGAGTTCAAGAATTCTCAAGTTGAAGGCTTCCTTGAGGAGGAGGGCATCAAGCATGAGTTCTCTTCTCCCTACACGCCACAACAAAATGGTGTAGTGGAGAGGAAGAATAGAACTCTATTGGACATGGCAAGGACCATGCTTGATGAGTACAAGACTTCGGATCGGTTTTGGGCCGAGGCGGTCAACACCGCCTGCTACGCCATCAACCGGTTATATCTACACCGAATCCTCAAGAAGACATCTTATGAACTCCTGACCGGTAAAAAGCCCAACATTTCATATTTTAGAGTTTTTGGTAGCAAATGTTTTATTCTTGTTAAGAGAGGTAGAAAATCTAAATTTGCTCCTAAAACTGTAGAAGGCTTTTTACTAGGATATGACTCAAACACAAGGGCATATAGAGTCTTTAACAAGTCCTCAGGACTTGTTGAAGTTTCTTGTGACGTTGTGTTTGATGAGACTAACGGCTCTCAAGTAGAGCAAGTTGATCTTGATGAGATAGGTGAAGAACAGGCTCCGTGCATCGCATTAAGGAACATGTCCATTGGGGACGTGTGTCCTAAGGAATCCGAAGAGTCTCCAAATGCACAAGATCAACCATCCTCCTCCACGAAAGCATCTCCACCAACTCAAAATGAGGATGAAGCTCAAGTTGATGAAGGGCAAAATCAAGAAGATGAGCCACCTCAAGATGATAGCAATGATCAAGGGGGAGATGCAATTGATCAAGAAAAGGAGGATGAGGAAGAACCAAGGCCGCCACACCCAAGAGTCCACCAAGCAATCCAACGAGATCACCCCGTCGACACCATCCTCGGCGACATTCAAAAGGGGGTAACTACTCGATCTCGTGTTGCACATTTTTGTGAACATTACTCGTTTGTTTCCTCTATTGAGCCACACAAGGTAGAGGAAGCACTTCAAGATTCGGATTGGGTGGTGGCGATGCAAGAGGAACTCAACAACTTCACTAGAAATGAGGTATGGCATTTAGTTCCACGTCCTAACCAAAATGTTGTAGGAACCAAATGGGTCTTCCGCAACAAGCAAGATGAGCATGGTGTGGTGACAAGGAACAAAGCACGACTTGTGGCCAAGGGATATTCCCAAGTCGAAGGTTTGGATTTCGGTGAAACCTATGCACCCGTAGCTAGGCTTGAATCAATACGCATATTATTGGCCTATGCTACTTACCATGGCTTTAAGCTTTATCAAATGGACGTGAAAAGTGCCTTCCTCAACGGACCAATCAAGGAAGAGGTCTATGTTGAGCAACCTCCCGGCTTTGAAGACAGTGAGTATCCTAACCATGTTTATAGGCTCTCTAAGGCGCTTTATGGGCTCAAGCAAGCCCCAAGAGCATGGTATGAATGCCTTAGAGATTTCCTTATTGCTAATGGCTTCAAAGTCGGCAAGGCCGATCCTACACTCTTTACTAAAACTCTTGAAAATGACTTGTTTGTATGCCAAATTTATGTTGATGATATTATATTTGGGTCTACTAACGAGTCTACATGTGAAGAGTTTAGTAGGATTATGACACAGAAATTCGAGATGTCGATGATGGGGGAGTTGAAGTATTTTCTAGGATTTCAAGTCAAGCAACTCCAGGAGGGCACCTTCATTAGCCAAACCAAGTATACTCAAGACATTCTTTGCAAGTTTGGAATGAAGGATGCCAAGCCCATCAAGACACCCATGGGAACCAATGGGCATCTCGACCTCGACACGGGAGGTAAGTCCGTGGATCGAAAGGTATACCGGTCGATGATAGGTTCATTGCTTTATTTATGTGCATCTCGACCGGACATTATGCTTTCCGTTTGCATGTGTGCAAGATTCCAATCCGACCCTAAGGAATCCCACCTTACGGCCGTAAAACGAATCTTGAGATATTTGGCTTATACACCTAAGTTTGGGCTTTGGTACCCTCGGGGATCCACTTTTGATTTAATTGGTTATTCGGATGCCGATTGGGCAGGGTGTAAGATTAATAGGAAGAGCACATCGGGGACTTGCCAGTTCTTGGGAAGATCCTTGGTGTCTTGGGCTTCAAAGAAGCAAAATTCAGTCGCTCTTTCCACCGCCGAAGCCGAGTACATTGCCGCAGGTCATTGTTGCGCGCAACTACTTTGGATGAGGCAAACCCTGCGGGACTACGGTTACAAATTAACCAAAGTCCCTTTGCTATGTGATAATGAGAGTGCAATCAAAATGGCCGACAATCCCGTCGAGCATAGCCGCACTAAGCACATAGCCATTCGGTATCATTTTCTTAGGGATCACCAACAAAAGGGAGATATCGAGATTTCTTATATTAACACTAAAGATCAATTAGCCGATATCTTTACCAAGCCTCTTGATGAACAATCTTTTACCAAACTTAGGCATGAGCTCAATATTCTTGATTCTCGCAACTTCTTTTGCTAGATTGCACACATAGCTCATTTATATACCTTTGATCATATCTCTTTTATATGCTATGACTAATGTGTTTTCAAGTCTATTTCAAACCAAGTCATAGGTATATTGAAAGGGAATTGGAGTCTTCGGCGACGACAAAGGCTTCCACTCCGCAACTCATACTTCGCCATCACTCCAAGCAACTCTCTATTCTTTGGGGAGAAATAAGCATCAAAGAAAAGGATTTCGTCTTTGGTATAATCTTAACTCATTTATTTATGACCAAAGGGGAAGATAGCACTTCAAGGGCTCTAATGATTCCGTTTTTGGCGATTCATGCCAAAAAGGGGGAGAAATGAGCCCAAAGCAAAAGGACCGCACCACCACCAATTTCAAAAACTTAGTGTTTTCCAAAAGTATTTATTATTTGGTATCCTATTGTGTTCAAAAGGGGGAGAAAGTAGTATTTCAAAAATGGTATATCAAAACCCTCTTGAACACTAAGAGGTGAATCTCTTTTAGGGGGAGTTTTTGTTTAGTCAAAGGAAAAGCATTTGAAACAGGGGGAGAAAATTTCAAATCTTGAAAATGCTTTGCAACTCTTATTCATTTACCTTTGACTATTTGCAAAAGATCTTTGAAATAGATTTACAAAAGGATTTGCAAAAACAAAACAAGTGGTGCAAACGTGGTCCAAAATACTAAATAAGAAAGAAACATTCCATGCATATCTTGTAAATAGTTATATTGGCTCAATTCCAAGCAACCTTTACACTTACATTATGCAAACTAGTTCAATTATGCACTTCTATATTTGCTTTGGTTTGTGTTGGCATCAATCACCAAAAAGGGGGAGATTGAAAGGGAATTAGGCTTACACCTAGTTCCTAAATAATTTTGGTGGTTGAATTGCCCAACACAAATCTTTGGACTAACTTGTTTGCCCAAGTGTATAGTGTATACAGGGGTAAAAGGTTCACACTCAGCCAATAAAAAGACCAAGTTTTGGATTCAATAAAAGAGCAAAGGGGCAACCGAAGGCACCCCTGGTCTGGCGCACCGGACTGTCCGGTGTGCCACCGGACAGTGAACAGCACCTGTCCGGTGCACCAGGGGACTCAGACTCAAACTCGCCACCTTCGGGAATTTCCAAGGCGACTCGGCTATAATTCACCGGACTGTCCGGTGTACACCGGACAGTGTCCGGTGCGCCAAGGGTGGTCGGCCTCAGGAACTCGCCAGCCTCGGGTTCGCGCGGCAGCCGCTCCGCTAAAATTCACCGGACTGTCCGGTGTGCACCGGACTGTCCGGTGTGCCAGTGGAGCAACGACTCCCAGCGGCGCCAACGGCTCCCTGCGGTGCATTTAATGCGCGCGCAGCGCGCGCAGACGTCAGGCACGCCCATACCGGTGCACCGGACATCAAACAGTACATGTCCGGTGTGCACCGGACACCCAGGCGGGCCCACAAGTCAGAAGCTTCAACGGCTAGAATCCAACGGCAGTGATGACGTGGCAGGGGCACCGGACTGTCCGGTGTGCACCGGACTGTCCGGTGCGCCATCGGGCAGACGCCTCCAGCCAACGGTCAAGTTTGGTGGTTGGGGCTATAAATACCCCAACCACCCCACCATTCATTGCATCCAAGTTTTTCACTTCCCAACTACTACAAGAGCTCTAGCATTCAATTCTAGACACACCAAATAGATCAAATCCTCTCCAACTTCCACACAACGCCATAGTGACTAGAGAGAGTGATTTGCTTGTGTTCGTTTGAGCTCTTGCGCTTGGATTGCTTCTTTTCTTTCTCACTTGTTCTTGAGATCAAAACTCCATTGTAATCAAGGCAAGAGGCACCAATTGTGTGGTGGCCCTTGCGGGGAAGTTTTGTTCCCGGCTTTGATTTGAGAAGAGAAGCTCACTCGATCCGTGGATCGTTTGAGAGAGGGAAGGGTTGAAAGAGACCCGGCCTTTGTGGCCTCCTCAACGGGGAGTAGGTTTGCAAGAACCGAACCTCGGTAAAACAAATCTCCGTGTCTCACTTGCTTATTCGCTTGGGATTTGTTTTGCGCCCTCTCTTGCGGACTCATTCCTTATTACTAACGCTAACCCCGGCTTGTAGTTGTGTTTATATTTGTAAATTTCAGTTTCGCCCTATTCACCCCCCCTCTAGGCGACTATCAGTAACACCGTGAATTTGGGGGTATAAAATTTCTTTGCTCATATTCACAAATTCATGTGTTACTTCCCTTTTCTCATCCTTCCCCAATCTTCTCTTTCTCATTTCTATAGGAGAAAAGTGGTTATTTTATTTGTAATATAGTCTATTAGCTCAAACTCCAAGGGAGCATGAATTGTTGCATCATGTTGAACCCTAGATTTCACTTTTGTTTGGTGCATAATTCTTAGAAAGGCTAATTTGAGTTTGTGGCTTATTTGGATTTGAATCAAATAGAATAAATAAAAAGAAAAGAGAAAACAAATACCAGAATAAAAGGAAAAGGAAAAGAAGCCCGCTTCCCCCGCCCCCTCGGCCTTTCGGCCCACTAGGCCCATCCCGCGCGCGCGCTCTTCCCCCCCCTTTTTCTCTCTCTGCCCTGGCGGGCCCGCTCGTCAGCGCGGCCGCTTTCCCCGCACCCGCGCTCGCTTCCCCGCTCTCTCTGCCTGTGGGTCCCGGCTGTCAGCCCCGTCATCCCCGCGTAACCGCCGCCCGAGCTGCGCGCTGCCGCGGACTCCGCGCCCACGTCGCGCGTGGAGCTCGCAACCGCCCCGCCCCCGGCCACTTGAACCTAGAACCCCGCTCGCCCTCACCCCCTCCCTCATTTGCGCACCAGCAGACCCCTCTCTCACCTCCCCCACACCGCACACACGCCAGAGCACCGCCGCCATTGAACCGCCGCCGTCCCGAGCCCGTTTCCCCGTCGCCGTTGGAGCTCCGCTGTGCCCTCTGCCACGGTGAGCTTCGCCTCGACGTCCGCAACCCGGGACGCGCCCCAATTTCCCCTCCCCCTCCCTATTTCCCTCTGCCCGCGCTCACCCGCCGTCCTCCGTGCAGCCGCGGGGGTCCGCCACCGTCGACCCGGGCCGCCGTCGCGCCATTGCCGCCACCGAGGAGTCCCCGGAGCCTGCCTTGAGGTAAGGAACCTCTCCCGCCCCCTCCCGACCTTTGTATTGCCTCCTGTCGCGTTTGATTGCTCGCCGGAGCCCTTTTGCGCCGCCGCCGAGCCGCTTCGCCGTGGACCGCCCCCTCCGGTGCCCCTGCCCCGACCTAGCCCCCACCAGAAGACTCCCCGCGCCTTCCCCAACCTCCCAGGCCACTCCGGTCGCCCCAGGGACCACAAAGCCCCCGCGCCCCTCGTCTCCGGCGAGTTCTCCGCCGCGGGAACGAGCGCCGCCGCCCCTGCTAGCCGTAGGAGAGGCCAAGGCCGGCCACCCGATCCCCGCCGTCCATCCCAGATCGGGCGGCCCTGTTTCAATTAACCCAGGCCTAATCCTGTCCGTCCGCCTGGGATCCAACGGCCCAGGGCCGCTTTCCCCACACCCCGCGCCCGCGCTGCCCGCTGGCCCCGCCTGTCAGCCCGCCCGCGCCCGCGCTGCCCGCCTGGCCCCGCCTGTCAGCCGCTCAGGCCACCGCGCGCTCGCGCGCCCGCCCGCGGATCTAATCCTGCGCGTTGATCTGAGATCCGACGGCTATTAGAGCCCGATACCCCTTCGCCTGCGCTTTTTCTTAAAGAGACCCCCCGCCTTTCCGCAAATTAACCCGCCGTCCCTGGATTTTCACAGTTAGGTCCTCGGACCTTTTATTTAATTCAAAATAAGTATTTAGGGTATATTTTTAATCCCTAAACTTGTAAAATTCATAACTTTGTCATATGAACTCCAAATTAGGTGCTTCAAATTGCAAAATGCTCATAGTATTTTTGTCTATCTATTTAAACAATGTTTCCCTGCTGTTTCCATGTCCCAATTAATAGTTGATCATTAGGATAGGATTAGGGTTATTGGAACCCTATTTGAGATAAATAGAAGATGGTAGACTTTAATAAAAGTTGGAGCACCTAAGTTTATGGACTTAAACACCCAAGTTCAGGGACTTAAAACCATGTAATGATTTAACCCCACCACTGTCTTAAACCGGATTAGTGGATAATGAATCACTTTGTATAGTCCTCTACCCTAGACCTAGGGAATACCAGAGTACCAATCCTTTTCTATTGTGAACTTGTGATCTCTCTGCTGCATATGCTTGGTATATTGCTTTGGTTTGTTATTTCCCAAGTGCATAGTGTGAATGATTACTTTACGTAGACAATGAGCAGTCTGTGTTTCCCGAGGAAGTTGCAGAGGAAGTCCCTGATCAGCAGTTTGGTGAAGGCAAGTGTCCTCTGACCCATTATGTCCTATTCACTTATAACTTACTATCCCGCATTACTTACTTGAAACCTAAGGATTGACTAGCTTTACATTTTACTTTATCCTTGATGACCTTATGGGCTGTTATGGTTAGCATTCTGCTATTGCCTTAACTTAATCAATGAACATGATGTGACTATTTATGATACTGTTATTCGGATGATGTTGATGATCTTGTGATACTCTAGGGGGCTCAGGCTGTTTCCTGAGTACCTCTCCGTAAGGACCTGTTCGTTGAGAGACCACCCGGGATAACAGTGCAACCATGAGGGTGAAATGGGATGCCCTTAGCTAATTAATTAGAGGAACTAGAGGTGTAGTTGCTTAGCCGTCGTGCCGTCAATGGGGTCCAGGCACAGTGCTTGCTCTGCCGAGACTGAGTGTCGAGGTTCTTTCGTTTTGCTTTTTGCTAGTCACTCTCCTGCGAGGAGGGGTACTGTGTTTATCAAACTGGAGAAACCTAACGGGCAGCTATGATCTCTAGGGAATCTTTGTAAAAGCTACGTAGTGATGCCCTGCCGGACCACCTAGGTAGTGGTCAATGGGGATTAGCTCTCCCCGGGTAAAAAGGGAATCATGACTCATGGGTAAAGTGTGCAACCTCTGCAGAGGGTAGTGAAACTGATATATCAGCCGTGCTCACGGTTAAGAGCAACCTTGGGATCCTCTTTGATTAGAGATACATATGGTTCGAGATACAAGGATTTTGTTATGGTTTTGGGTTCGACTATGATGATGTTGTTCCTCGATGAGGAAATGGTTTACGGGTTGGTTAATGCTAAAATCTGGCTTCTACTAATGATAAATACCTGACCCACTAAAAGCAACTGCTTGAGCCTAACCCCACATAAAGCTAGTCCACTTCAGCCAAACGGGACATTTGCTGAGTACGTTGATGTGTACTCATCCTTGCTTTACCACAAAACACCAGGTTGTCCGCATTGTAACCACTGCTTAGGAGAAGGTGAAGCCGTGGAAGGAGACTTCCAGGAGTTCCAAGACTACGACGAATTCTAGGTGTGGGTTGGCGGCAACCCCCAGTCAGCTGCCTGTGGAGGCCTTATCTTTACTGCGTTTCGCTAGTACTTTGATTTACCTGTTAAGACAATGACTATGTGGATGTCTATGACTCTGTGATGTAATAAGTTAATACTCTTTTATGTTATCACTAGGTGAGTGCACGTGCGTTGCAACGGAAACATATAATACCACAATAACTTACATACAAATGTGTGTTATATTGTTATGAGAAAAAAAATTCATAATCTATTTGTGAACCTAGCCATACATAAATTTTGTTATTTTAAAGCTATCAAACAAACAACACATCAAAAGAATCAGTAATAGCTATCAAACTGGACATTCACTTGAGTTCACAGATATTTGAGATAGCTACTTTTTAATACCTAAATACACAGTTGAGAGTACGTCAATATCTTGGATCAGCCAGCTGTCAGCATGCTATTTGTTTCATGTCAATATCCTTATAGCAGTTCATTTCCACAATTCAAACCCACCTAGAATTCTTCGGGCTAGGAAATTGTAGTTTGTCACGCAACAAGGGGTTAGTTTCAATCAGCTTCTCTTCCCCGTCTGGTGAAAGCCGGCGCCCACCTAGTGCCATGACCTCTCTGTTGCCATAACCTCTGAAGATGCTAGCTACTGAAAACATAACTGCAGATCAACTTGAAAGCAGCAAACAAACACAACACCATATCACAAGTTTATGTTGGGGCAGCCTGACAGCAATTAGTAAGGCACCAGATTAAAAATGAATCTTTATACCATGTCCATCTTTTATCATAAAAATTACCATATCCATCAAATTACAGCAGCCCAGGTGGCAGGACAATCATATAAAACAGATATTTGCAGCACCTAATACACAATCAAATCCAACAAAATCGGTTCTTTGTTACATCATGTCAATGTGCATGTGCGTTGGTTAGTGAAGAGCACGGCAGAAATTGCATGTTGAACTCAACTTCGTGTTCATTAACTCTACAAAGCTCCAGCCTGATGGGTGATGGCCCAAACTCTGTAAAACTGAATATGCCCAAAACTCTTCACCAGGCGAACAGGCATCAGCAAGGTCACGACACCAGACGGTAGTACCGGCTCTCACCAGGCAGAGAAGATAAGCCAGCAGTGGATGACTCGAGCTTCTGAAGATGGCAAAACAAAAAGACCCAGGTTCATTCTCTTTATAGAAAAAGTATTTGATAATATATTTTCTCACGAAATAGCACGTAAAAGAGCAAGATTGACACCAGATTCATGCACAGGAAATTTATGCACAATCCAAAGAAACACACATGCTGTCAACAAAAAATTGTTGTTTTATTCCAAGATGTACGAGTTCAGACACTTTCCAAAGGTGTAAGGTATGCAAATTCGATTCACTTTGTTATAAGTCGCCTCACATCGCATAAATGATTTGATCTTCTTAAAGAGCTTTGGTGCTACCTGCAGAGGCATGTTTCATAGAAAATTTGTTATTTCTAGCTTGACAATGACAAATGGTGAAGTGCAAGCTGGAATTAAGTACTTATAGTTACACATTTGTCGATGCATGACCAGTAATCAAAATATTACCTAGTGCAGTTTTGGTGACCGGTATCATCATTCTCAACTCTCTTGACACATTTCTAAAAAAACAGATCCACCATTAAAGGTTGAACACAAATACTCATGTGCGTGGCAGAGTTGTCGATGTTCGTCGATGGAATATCATGACCACGCGACAACAAAACGATGGCGCTACGGCCCCATTTGTCTCGCGCCTGTGCAACTTAAACAGCTAGCGCGTAAACAGGTAGCACAAAAGCAGTCAATGAAAAGCACTTCATAAAAAGAAGGTCGACCAGATGCACTTAAACAGCTAGCGCGTAAACAGGTAGCAAGAAACGAGAAGTAATCTAAAAATATATATTTAAGTCATGGAATGAGTCACTGAAAAGATTTAAGTGCTACTGCTATGAGTACATTGCATGAAAAAAGCAAGTGCAGATCTGAATATAACTCTCTACAATGTGATAAAAGTCTGTGATTCTTTTAAGTGTTGATCTGAGTATACCAATAATAAAAAAACTTAGCAATATAGCACTGATCTGAATATACCAATAATCAAGAAAAACTTGTGTGCTACTGCTATGTTTCCTCTCTCTTAGTAATGAAACAACGTGCCTGTAGCATCAGAAAAAAACATGTATTTGTGCTCTTTGAAGTATCTTAAGCAATACAATAACAGATAATGAAGTGACTCTGTAGACTCTAGGTCGTGAAGAGAATAAGATTGAATTTGGATGATTGCATACAATCCGACAACCATTTGCCTGCCTAAGAGACATCTGCCATCCGATCAGAAATAGTGATGTTTTTTTGCTAGGATGCGGTCAAAAAACAGCATGAATTTCAGGGTTAGCCACATCATTGTTGCCATATAGGGATGAGGTACATATGAAGTTCTTTTGTGTGGGGATGTGTTTAATAAAATATCATCTTTCTGGTGGTGTTTTCTTTTGGAGCTCATTAAGAAATGTCTTCTGCTCTTTGTGAGCCCAGGAAAAAAACTTCTGAATATAGAGTAAAATTCAATGGAAATGCCTGCCCAGTGTGAGAAATGCCTGCCCAACTAAACATGGTCTCAAGGCATTTGTGTTAGAGGCTTCAGTTAGTAGGTAGTAGTGGCTAAGCAGTAGCAGTTTGAGTTAGTAGTGGAGCTATCATATAATCAAGCAAAGATGGACATGACAACTATTTTAGTGTTCTTGGATCCGTTCACATAATTCAGATAATGGAAAGAACTTGCAAAAAAGAGGGCATGATCTAAGCAACCTTTGTCAAATTCAAATAATGGAAAGGAAAGGAGAGGTTATCTGTAATTGCATAATTCAATAACTGAGTGTGATGCATTCTAATTCAAAAAAGGAGGGATTATGCACCAGATTGAAATGAGCTTGCTCAAATGAAGACCTGGCACTGTGAAGCTCCTGATTGAGCTAAAAGATAAAAAGGGTTATGAAGTCGTCACCTTCAGATTCAAAGATCTGGGCAGTTTTCTTCCCTTCTGATTCAAGGATTTGGGCTTGTTTCTTCCCTTCTGATTCAAGGACTTGAGCGCATTTTCTCCTTTCTACTTCAGCCTGCATCTCCATAGCCTGCCTAATCCTTGTTGGAGGAGTTATGTCCCCTGCATCGCCAAAATAAAAAATTTTAAAAACATTATAAGCAAACCATATATTATAACTCAAATTATTAAACATGAAAAAACAACACATTGATCTCATAGTGGTTACACAGTTACACTTCATGCCCCAATCTGTGGCTGCCATTGATGGCACTCCTTTTTATCTCTGCAGATGTGTGTTCGCAACCTAAACGAAAACATCTTCTGTAGTGACACAAACATGCAAAGCATAGAGTTTGAGAAATTGAACCACCAAGCAATTTAGTGCGTCCTATTGACAACGCATGGTGCTTTTATAATGTCTCCATTTCCCTATTCTTTATGCCATTTGGGAGTTGCTATTTGTTAATACATACAAAACCAATTACGATACTACCTACATGTGTGCGCCAAGTTTCCTAAATCATACAAAACCAAGACAAATCAACTACAACTACTATTGGTGCAACCTTTCAACTATGTTGTTACAGCTTTCTTGAAGCCATCTAATGTGGTAACCTTGATATACATAGACTCTGACAGTATGGCCAAATAAACATAAACTAAAGAGCTCAGATGCTAGGAAACTACAGAACACCATTTAAACGACGCCATTATGTGCAAGCACGCTGTGTGTTAAATAGATGGAGTAATTTTCTTTAGCTTCTACTAAACTCTGTCATGCTCTTGGATCACTTTTAATTTTAGAGAAGAAAGTACAAACCTGCCATATATGGATTGGGCCCAGAAATCCCACCCACTCTCTTTTAGCCTGATTGAACAGAGACTTGATGAGTTCAAATAATCTTTGAGCCTCTTTCTTCTGCATTTGGATGTCAGATAAGTTGAAACCCCAGTCAGATACTTGCAGCACATCTTCCTCTACAAATGGCCTTGCATCTCCCTAGCGCACAGACTCTGCAACATCTTAATGGTATACGAAGAATTAATCAGAAGATAGAAAAGAAATGAAAAATATGATACACAAGAAGTAATTGAGAACCAAGCAGTAAGCATATGCAGCTAGCAACCATCTTATAACTAATTGGCAGCAAGCTACTAAAGCAAAAATAGTGTCCTTATACTGTGATCGTCTAGAAACCATCTTATAACTAAAGCACGATGACCAGCAGTTCTAAATAGCATTTGATTAACCATTTCTTTTCTGGATGGCCATTTTATTCACGAGTCATATTTCCCAAACCAGGGGTGTTGTTCAAACGAATAATCAGAACAAAGAACATTGTGGAGGTGGTGTATACGAACCCTAAACCTATCTAGGCATAAATGAAACAGATCTAAGTGAGGAGGGAAGTGAAAATACGTTACCAGGATCACAAACCCTAAAACCTATATGTGCTTGTAAACTCAAATTAATTAATGCGATCACATGTTGTACAATGAGCATCTCCGTCTAATCGGACCAGCCAGAGCAGATCAAACCTCCACGCGAACGCCTCTAATCAGTGGAGCACCTCCTCTTGCCTGGAACGTTGTTGAGGGCAAAAGGGGAAGATGAGCAGGACAAAGTTGTTGAGGGCAGAATGGGGAGAGGAGCAGGACTTATCTGTGCCGACGCGTGACTTGAGCTCCATAGCTTGGTGTTGTAGTCTGTCATCCTTCTCCATGGCTCCACGCTCGTGGCTACGACGGACGCTGATCTGGAGGTTTGCGACAGGCATGGAACCACGCGGTTGTCCCGAGCACGTGGGGAGGAGATCACGGCGGGGGCAATCATTTGGGAGGGGTGGGGGTAGGGAGGGGATCGCGGCGGGGCAGCGGGGCGGGCATCGCGCGGCGGGGGAAGGCGCGGTCGGGCTGTTAGGGTTCTCCGAGCAGATCGTGAGCGGGGAGGGCGGCACGCGGGTAGGGCAGGCGGGGGCATGGTGATGCCGGTGTGGACGCCCACAATGCAATCATATAGAGCTCGTGGGGTGGGGGCATTCGAAGATGGATTCATCGACGAAGGGCAGGAGCGTGCAAGGACCCCGTCCCCGTACTCGGCGTCGCCAAGATTGTGACCCCGCCCCCGTACTCGGCGTCGCCAAGACTGTGACCCCGCCCCCCTCGACTTCGAGGTCGCCTCGGAGAAGAACGCGTGGGTGGTCAAGGTCATCTACAGTGGTGGCCTTGATGCTCCCAGATCCCATCGTGTGCGGAGCAGGGTTGGGGATGGATGGGGGATGGTGAGGTAGAGGTCGTAGCGGGTGTGCGGGGGAGGGGGTGGAGGGAGCAGAGGCAGTGGACGCGGCGCCAATTCCGCGTGGGCGAGCGGACATGGGATTCTGCGGCGAGCTTGTTGGCGGGGTTGGTGGGGGCGCGTCCGCAGATCCCGCCATCTACTGTCGAGGTCGATGAAGAGCGCGAGTACCGCGCCGATGAGAGCGAATTGGTGAAGAGGTTCGCAAAGGGGAAATACTTCAAGGCCCTACTTGAGGCGACGACGTAGTCGGTGAGGGCGGTGTGCACGTCGGAGGACCCGCCTGAGCACAACGGGGAGGAAAATGCCGACGACGCTATGGCCTGCGGGGACCCCATCTTGAGCCGCGCGGCCGTCGTGCTGTCGTCGCCGTCGACATGGGTGTGGGCCTAGAGGTGGGAGGAGGCGGAGAGGTCGATGAGCGCGAGTAGCGCGCCGAAGAGGGTGAAGATGGATGGGTGTGGGCGAGGTCGACGGCGAGATGGATGGGGTAGCGGATGGGAGCGCGGGGATGGGATGGGAGCGCGGGGTCGGCGCGGGATGCAGTGAAGGAAGTCGGCGTGGTTGAGGGCGGGATGCAGGGAAGACGACGCGGGCGGGGGCGGGATTGCAGGGAAGGAAGACGACACGGGCGGGGGCGAAATTGCAGGAAGGAAGACACCGCGGGCGGAGGCTGGAGCGGGGGCACGGTGAGGTTGGTGGACGCCCTCGCTCCAGCCTTAAGGTGTAGTAGAGATTCGAGCATTGTGCGATGATGCTCATTTATGTAATCGCTGTGTACGTGAGTTCTGATCCTGGCACGTACATAGTTCGCATTCGGTTTGCCTTCCAAAACCGGGTGTGACATAAGTGGTATCAAAGCCGTGCTGACTGTAGGACCGCTGACCTAGAGTAGCACTGGTCGTACTAAGGACTATTGACCTTCCCTCTAACCTTGACCTCTGATGTTACTTCAAAAGTCGGTCACCTCGACCAACCCTATGTTTTACTACATATATATACTATATTATACCTTGTTAAAATTTTTATCTTGTTCTGTCTATGGTTTATGCACTTGTCATATTAGTTCTGCTCTTACTCTTATGCTTACGGTGTCTTTTGTAGATGGCTCGCCTTAGACACACTGCACGCAAGTCGGTGATTCCTTTCCTGCCGTCTCGACTTGCGGAGCGTCCTCTGCGCCGCACCGTGTCCGGTCAGTCGAGTCACCTGGAGAGACTGCACCACCGCCTGCGTGAGGAGTAGGAACGCCGGCGCCAGCACAGGGAGCAGCAGGGCTCTTCCTCCCCACCCCAGCAGGAGGTGGAGTCCGTGAGGCCCCGTTCCTCTGTGGCCCAGCTGGAGGCGCCCCCTGCACCACCGCGGGACGTTCCGGCTGTTGGAGGAGCTATTGGAGGAGCTACTGGAGGAGACCCCGACGACGACGACTCAGACCACAGCACGGAGTCCTCTGAGCCGCAGGAGGCGGAAGGATGGGTCGCCCGACCCATCACCCGTGACGCCGCTCGCGGTTGTCACTTCCACGACGCACTCGACACCTTGCTGCGCCAGGCTTTCGACCGGCACACCTGGTCGATCGAGTATCGTTGTGTAGTCTACCAGCACAGTCGCGGGAGGTACCCGGACCGCTGGGAGGCTACCTGCCTAGTTCGCCGTCCGGAGGATGATCTCCGGGGTGCGGAGGCCGTTTCGGAGCACTACTCCATCTCCGAGAGGGACACTGCAGAGGCGGCTATGCAGGATGCAGCACGGCGTGCACTCTCCCAGTACTGTTCTTTGTTCGGAGGGGTGGCCGACGGTCTTAACCTTCGGTACTACCCTCGCCGTCCTACTGGCAGCACCGAGAGTGTGGTTGTCTCACCTGTTGGTGAGGGTAACCCTAGGTTGAGCAGCACAGTCAACCTAGTCGCAGTGCTTAACACTGAGCTGGATCACTCTCTGGACGAGCTAAGCAGGGCTCGAACGGAAATTGCGGAGTTGCGTGCTGAGCTGGCAGAGCGCCATCACCAGGAGGGTGGTTCTCCCGCTCCTGTTGGGACTCAGCACCCATACCGCTCGCCGCCACGTGGTCACCACACTTATGGTTCCCCTGCCTGTAAGACCAGGATAGATCTGGATCCTTAGATCGTTAGCGTCGGAGTTTGTAATAATTCTTAAGTCAGATGTCTCAGTCTTAGGTAGTCGGTTTAGTTTGCTTATCAGTTGCTTCCATTTAGTTTAGTTTGCTTATCAGTTGCTTTCATGCTTGTTATGATGAACTTGTGCTGGATTTGAATCTTTGTAATGACTGTAGCCAACATGTGGGTTTCCCCTGCAGTTTGGCTTAGCTAGTAATGTTAATGAAGTCAGTTGTTTAGTTGGGAAACCATTTACTTCTACTTACCTTCTTATCCGGGAAGCTGTGTTGAATCATAATGAGGATCAGTGAAGCTCTTTATTCACTCAGTGTCATGAAGAATTCTGTTTTCCCTTTTCTTATGCTGAAAGGTTGTAAGATCAATGCTGATGTATGAATGTCTTCCACAGATGTCTGACAACAGGCGCCGATGCAACAGGCGTGCTCAGCAGGAGCAGCACGACCAACAGGAGGAACATCAGAGGCAGCCTCCCCCACCTCCCCCGATGTCAGTGGAGCAGATGTTCTTGATGCAGACTCAGGCAGTGCAGGCCATTGGGCAGACTCTGGCAGCCATGCAGCAGGCTCAACAGCAACCCCAACCCCAATTGCAAGTGCAGATGCCCTAGATGCCACGGGATAAGCGTGGTGAGTTCATGAGAGGGCACCCTCCTACCTTCGCCCATTCTGCTGACCCCATGGATGCAGAAGACTGGCTGCACGCAGTGGAAAGGGAACTGCGCACCGCCCAATGTGACGACAGGGAGAAGGTTCTGTATGGTCCCCGTCAGCTAAGGGGAGCAGCCCAGTCCTGGTGGGAGTCCTACCTCGCTACCCATGCTGACCCCGAAGCCATCACCTGGGAAGAATTCAATGAGAGTTTCCGCAGATACCATGTTCCAGAGGGACTGATGATTGTGAAGAAGGAGGAGTTTCTGGCTCTGAAACAGGGACCCCTGTCTGTTAGTGAATACAGAGACAAGTTTCTGCAGCTGTCTCGTTATGCACCTGAGGATGTCAACACTGATGCTAAAAGGCAGTACAGGTTCATGAGGGGTTTGGTGGATCCCCTGCATTACCAGTTGATGAATCACACCTTCCCCACCTTCCAGCACCTGATCGATAGGGCAGTTATGACTGAGAAGAAGCGTAAGGATATGGAAGATCGGAAGCGCAAGATGAGTGGACCCCAGTCCGGAAGCATCAGCCGTCCCCGTTTCTCAGGCAGTTCATCTCAGCAAGGCAGGCCTGGTCACCCGCAGGGATATCAGAATCAGAATCAGCGTCCGCATCAGCAGCAGTTTCAGAGGCAGTACCCACAACAGCAGCAGTATCGTCAGAACAGTCAGCAGGGAGGTAATCAGTATGAGAAGCAGAACAACCAGGCACCTCGCCTTCCTGCCCCAGCAGTAAATCAGAGCAACCAAGCAGCCCTAGCACAAGGTGGAGGCAGAGGATGTTTCCACTGTGGAGAACAAGGCCACTAGGCGATGCAGTGCCCGAAGAAGATGGCGCACCAGCAGACCAACCCCAATGCTCCAACAAGGCAAGGTGTACTGCAGCCGGCAGCAGGCAATCGTGGCCAAGCGTACAACCGTGGGAAGGTGAACCACTTGGAGGCCGAAGCAATCCAGGATGCACCAGATGTGGCAGTAGGTATGTTCTCAGTCGAATCTCATCCCGCAAAAGTGCTATTTGATACTGGTGCAACTCATTCATTTGTCACTGCAACATGGGTAGAATTGCATAACATCTCAGTAGAGGCAATGATGCCGCCCATGAGGATTAATTCGGTTGGTGGCAAGGTGCAAACAGATAAAATATGCTCAAATATAATGGTGGAAATAAGGGGGATAGGGTTCCCCAGTGATCTAATAGTAATAGACACCCCCGGGATAGATGTCATCCTAGGGATGAATTGGTTAATGAAGTATGAAGCAAATGTTAGCTGTGACAAGAGGACCGTAACATTGAAGTCCCCGTCAGGAGAAGAGGTAGTGGCCGAGCTAAGGATGCCTAAATCAGCGGAGGGAGTCTGTCACCAGATTTTAGTTGATAGTAAGGAGCCCAACCCGCTCGAGGCTATCAAGGTTGTGTCGGACTTTCCGGACGTGTTTCCCGAGGAGCTAACGGGCATGCCACCCGAGAGAAAAGTCGAATTTGCCATAGAGCTTATCCCTGGTACCGCCCCCATTTCCAAAAGAGCCTATCGAGTGTCTGGACCAGAATTGGTGGAACTCAAGAAGCAGATAGATGAGATGTTAGAGAAGGGTTACATCAGACCAAGCACCTCGCCTTGGGCCGCTCCAGTGTTGTTTGTAGAGAAGAAAGATGGTACCAAAAGGATGTGCATAGACTACAGAGCCTTGAATGAAGTCACTGTCAAGAACAAGTACCCCCTGCCAAGGATAGAAGATTTGTTCGACCAGCTCAGAGGTGCCAGTGTATTCTCGAAGATAGATCTGAGATCAGGTTACCATCAACTCAGAATCCGACCCTCGGACATACCGAAGACGGCATTCATCACCAAGTATGGGTTATATGAGTTCACAGTTATGTCCTTTGGTTTGACAAATGCGCCAGCCTTCTTTATGTATCTGATGAACAGCGTGTTCATGGACTATCTAGACAAGTTTGTGGTAGTATTCATCGATGATATCCTCATATACTCTCAAAGTGAGGAAGATCATGTAGAGCATTTGAAGATGGTATTGCAAAGACTTCGAGAGCATCAGTTGTATGCCAAGCTGGGCAAATGCGAGTTCTGGATTCATGAAGTCTTATTTCTGGGTCACATCATAAATCAAGATGGGTTAGCAGTGGATCCAAAGAAAGTAGCAGATATCCTGAACTGGAAAGCACCGAAGGATGTTCGTGGGATCAAGAGCTTCATTGGAATGGTTGGATATTATAGGCGTTTCATTGAAGGCTTCTCAAAGATTGCTAGGCCAATGACAGCATTACTAGCAAAGAAAGTTGAGTTTAAGTGGACCCAAAAGTGTCAAGAAGCATTTGAAGAACTGAAGAATAGATTGACTACAGCTCCTGTGTTAGTCCTGCCTGATGTTCACAAGCCATTCTCAGTGTATTGCGATGCTTCTTACACCGGATTGGGATGTGTGCTAATGCAAGAAGGAAGAGTTGTAGCATACTCATCTCGACAGCTGAAGATCCATGAGAAAAATTATCCCACACATGACCTAGAGTTGGCAGCAGTGGTTCATGCTTTAAAGACATGGAGACATTACCTGTATGGGCAGAAGTGTGACATCTACACAGATCATAAAAGTCTGAAGTACATATTCACCCAGTCAAAGTTAAACATGAGGCAGCGAAGATGGTTAGAATTGATCAAAGACTATGAGTTGGAGATACATTACCATCCAGGCAAAGCCAATGTTGTTGCAGATGCTCTGAGCAGGAAGAGTCAGGTCAATATGTTGGCCACGTACCCGATGTCGTATGAGTTAGCCAAAGAGTTCGACAGACTGAGCCTCGGTTTCCTGAACAGTACGCAAGGAGTAACAGTGGAATTAGAGCCCACCCTAGAGCGGGAGATCAAAGAAGGGCAGAAGGATGATGAAAGCATCAACAAGATCCGGCAGCTGATCTTAGAAGGAAGAGGCAAAGACTTTCGAGAGGATGAAGAGGGGGTAATATGGTTCAAGGACCGATTGTGTGTTCCCGACCTCAAACCTATTCGGGAACTGATCCTCAAGGAAGCTCATGAGACAGCCTACTCCATACACCCTGGAAGTGAAAAGATGTATCAGGATTTAAAAAGGAGGTTTTGGTGGTATGGCATGAAAAGAGAAATAGCAGAGTATGTCGCCATCTGTGATAGCTGTCAAAGAACCAAAGTAGAGCATCAAAGGCCCGCCGGATTGTTGCAGCCATTGCGGATTCCTCAGTGGAAGTGGGATGAGATCGGGATGGATTTTATAGTTGGCCTACCTCGTACCCGGGCCGGTTATGATTCCATCTGGGTGGTTGTGGACCGCTTAACAAAGGTGGCCCATTTCATACCCGTGAAGACAACATACACCGGAGCAACGTTAGCTGAGTTATACATGTCACGGATAGTCTGCCTTCATGGTGTGCCGAAGAAGATAGTGTCAGATCGAGGAACGCAGTTCACCTCTCATTTTTGGCAGCAGCTACAAGAAGCTTTGGGCACACATTTGAACTTCAGCTCAGCTTATCACCCGCAGACAGACGGTCAGACTGAAAGAACTAATCAGATCCTAGAAGATATGCTGAGAGCCTGTGCGTTGCAAGACAAGTCAGGATGGGACAAAAGGTTACCTTATGCAGAGTTTTCCTACAACAATAGTTACCAGGCTAGCTTGAAGATGTCACCGTTTCAGGCACTCTATGGGCGGAGTTGTAGGACTCCGCTGCATTGGGACCAGCCTGGAGAGAGACAGGTGTTTGGCCCCGACATTTTGCTTGAAGCCGAAGAGAATATCAAAATGGTTCGGGAGAACCTGAAGATAGCACAGTCGAGACAGCGAAGCTATGCGGACCGAAGGAGAAGAGAACTGAGTTTCGAAGTGGGGGATTACGTCTATCTGAAGGTGTCACCTATCAGGGGAGTCAGAAGGTTCGGAGTTAAAGGCAAGTTAGCACCCCAGTACGTCGGACCATATCAGATTCAAGCAAAGCGTGGAGAAGTGGCCTACCAGCTCAACCTACCAGAGAGCTTGTCAGCAGTGCACAATGTGTTCCACGTGTCGCAATTGAAGAAGTGTCTGCGAGTACCAGAGGAACAGTTGCCAGTGGAGGGTTTGGAGGTCCAGGAGGATCTGACATACATAGAGAAGCCAACGCATATTCTGGAGTTTGCAGACAGAGTCACCCGGAGGAATACCATTAGAATTTGCAAAGTCAGATGGGGTCACCACTCCGAGGAAGAAGCAACCTGGGAACGAGAAGATGATCTGAAGGCCAAATACCCTGAACTCTTTGCTGACCAACCCTGAATCTCGGGGCGAGATTCTTTTAAGGGGGATAGGTTTGTAACACCCTGAATTTGGGGGTATAAAATTTCTTTGCTCATATTCACAAATTCAGGTGTTACTTCCCTTTTCTCATCCTTCCCCAATCTTCTCTTTCTCATTTCTATAGGAGAAAAGTGGTTATTTTATTTGTAATATAGTCTATTAGCTCAAACTCCAAGGGAGCATGAATTGTTGCATCATGTTGAACCCTAGACTTCACTTTTGTTTGGTGCATAATTCTTAGAAAGGCTAATTTGAGTTTGTGGCTTATTTGGATTTGAATCAAATAGAATAAATAAAAAGAAAAGAGAAAACAAATACCAGAATAAAAGGAAAAGGAAAAGAAGCCCGCTTCCCCCGCCCCCTCGGCCTTTCGGCCCACTAGGCCCATCCCGCGCGCGCGCTCTTCCCCCCCCCCCCCCCCCTTTTCTCTCTCTGCCCTGGCGGGCCCGCTCGTCAGCGCGGCCGCTTTCCCCGCACCCGCGCTCGCTTCCCCGCTCTCTCTGCCCGTGGGTCCCGGCTGTCAGCCCCGTCATCCCCGCGTAACCGCCGCCCGAGCTGCGCGCTGCCGCGGACTCCGCGCCCACGTCGCGCATGGAGCTCGCAACTGCCCCGCCCCCGGCCACTTGAACCCAGAACCCCGCTCGCCCTCACCCCCTCCCTCATTTGTGCACCAGCAGACCCCTCTCTCACCTCCCCCACACCGCGCACACGCCAGAGCGCCGCCGCCATTGAACCGCCGCCGTCCCGAGCCCGTTTCCCCGTCGCCGTTGGAGCTCCGCCGTGCCCTCTGCCACGGTGAGCTTCGCCTCGACGTCCGCAACCCGGGACGCGCCCCAATTTCCCCTCCCCCTCCCTATTTCCCTCTGCTCGCGCTCACCCGCCGTCCTCCGTGCAGCCGCGGGGGTCCGCCACCGTCGACCCGGGCCGTCGTCGCGCCATTGCCGCCACCGAGGAGTCCCCGGAGCCCGCCTTGAGGTAAGGAACCTCTCCCGCCCCCTCCCGACCTTTGTATTGCCTCCTGTCGCGTTTGATTGCTCGCCGGAGCCCTTTTGCGCCACCGCCGAGCTGCTTCGCCGTGGACCGCCCCCTCCGGTGCCCCTGCCCCGACCTAGCCCCCACCAGAAGACTCCCCGCGCCTTCCCCAACCTCCCAGGCCACTCCGGTCGCCCCAGGGACCCGCAGAGCCCCCGCGCCCCTCGTCTCCGGCGAGTTCTCCGCCGCGGGAACGAGCGCCGCCGCCCCTGCTAGCCGTAGGAGAGGCCAAGGCCGGCCACCCGATCCCCGCCGTCCATCCCAGATCGGGCGGCCCTGTTTCAATTAACCCGGGCCTAATCCTGGCCGTCCGCCTGGGATCCAACGGCCCAGGGCCGCTTTCCCCACACCCCGCGCCCGCGCTGCCCGCTGGCCCCGCCTGTCAGCCCGCCCGCGCCCGCGCTGCCCGCTGGCCCCGCCTGTCAGCCCGCCCGCGCCCGCCCTGCCCGCCTGTCAGCCGCTCAGGCCGCCGCGCGCTCGCGCGCCCGCCCGCGGATCTAATCCTGCGCGTTGATCTGAGATCCGACGGCTATTAGAGCCCGATACCCCTTCGCCCGCGCTTTTTCTTAAAGAGACCCCCCGCCTTTCCGCAAATTAACCCGCCGTCCCTGGATTTTCACAGTTAGGTCCTCGGACCTTTTATTTAATTCAAAATAAGTATTTAGGGTATATTTTTAATCCCTAAACTTGTAAAATTCATAACTTTGTCATATGAACTCCAAATTAGGTGCTTCAAATTGCAAAATGCTCATAGTATTTTTGTCTATCTATTTAAACAATGTTTCCCTGCTGTTTCCATGTCCCAATTAATAGTTGATCATTAGGATAGGATTAGGGTTATTGGAACCCTATTTGAGATAAATAGAAGATGGTAGACTTTAATAAAAGTTGGAGCACCTAAGTTTATGGACTTAAACACCCAAGTTCAGGGACTTAAAACCATGTAATGATTTAACCCCACCACTGTCTTAAACCGGATTAGTGGATAATGAATCACTTTGTATAGTCCTCTACCCTAGACCTAGGGAATACCAGAGTACCAATCCTTTTCTATTGTGAACTTGTGATCTCTCTGCTGCATATGCTTGGTATATTGCTTTGGTTTGTTATTTCCCAAGTGCATAGTGTGAATGATTACTTTACGTAGACAACGAGCAGTCTGTGTTTCCCGAGGAAGTTGCAGAGGAAGTCCCTGATCAGCAGTTTGGTGAAGGCAAGTGTCCTCTGACCCATTATGTCCTATTCACTTATAACTTACTATCCCGCATTACTTACTTGAAACCTACGGATTGACTAGCTTTACATTTTACTTTATCCTTGATGACCTTATGGGCTGTTATGGTTAGCATTCTGCTATTGCCTTAACTTAATCAATGAACATGATGTGACTATTTATGATACTGTTATTCGGATGATGTTGATGATCTTGTGATACTCTAGGGGGCTCAGGCTGTTTCCTGAGTACCTCTCCGTAAGGACCTATTCGTTGAGAGACCACCCGGGATAACAGTGCAACCATGAGGGTGAAATGGGATGCCCTTAGCTAATTAATTAGAGGAACTAGAGGTGTAGTTGCTTAGCTGTCGTGCCGTCAATGGGGTCCAGGCACAGTGCTTGCTCTGCCGAGGCTGAGTGCCGAGGTTCTTTCGTTTTGCTTTTTGTTAGTCACTCTCCTGCGGGGAGGGTACTGTGTTTATCAAACTGGAGAAACCTAACGGGCAGCTATGATCTCTAGGGAATCTTTGTAAAAGCTACGTAGTGATGCCCTGCCGGACCACCTAGGTAGTGGTCAATGGAGATTAGCTCTCCCCGGGTAAAAAGGGAATCATGACTCATGGGTAAAGTGTGCAACCTCTGCAGAGGGTAGTGAAACTGATATATCAGCCGTGCTCACGGTTAAGAGCAACCTTGGGATCCTCTTTGATTAGAGATACAGATGGTTCGAGATACAAGGATTTTGTTATGGTTTTGGGTTCGACTATGATGATGTTGTTCCTCGATGAGGAAATGGTTTACGGGTTGGTTAATGCTAAAATCTGGCTTCTACTAATGATAAATACCTGACCCACTAAAAGCAACTGCTTGAGCCTAACCCCACATAAAGCTAGTCCACTTCAGCCAAACGGGACATTTGCTGAGTACGTTGATGTGTACTCATCCTTGCTTTACCACAAAACACCAGGTTGTCCGCATTGTAACCACTGCTCAGGAGAAGGTGAAGCCGTGGAAGGAGACTTCCAGGAGTTCCAAGACTACGACGAATTCTAGGTGTGGGTTGGCGGCAACCCCCAGTCAGCTGCCTGTGGAGGCCTTATCTTTACTGCGTTTCGCTAGTACTTTGATTCACCTGTTAAGACGATGACTATGTGGATGTCTATGACTCTGTGATGTAATAAGTTAATACTCTTTTATGTTATCATTCGAGCATTGTGCGATGATGTTCATTTATGTAATCGCTGTGTACGTGAGTTCTGATCCTGGCACGTACATAGTTCGCATTTGGTTTGCCTTCCAAAACCGGGTGTGACAACTGTTTTCCCAGGCGGTCATCCAACGAACAGGTCCTTACGGAGAGGCACTCGAGAAACCGCTCGAGCCCCCTTGAAGGTCACAAGTATAACATCATTATAAAAGAGGGGAAAACAGCGTATCATTGATATTTCTCATCATGTTCATTGATTAGAGTTGAGCAATAGCATAAGACTAAGCAATAATAATCCAACCCAAATAGGTAAACAAGGACATGGATAACAAAAGCTAGTCGATCCTTAGGTATAACTGTGAAATGCGAGAGGTGAATTAAAGAATGTATAGGACAGAGATAGGTCAAGGGACACTTGCCTCCACCAACCGACTGCTGCTCAGGGGCTTCTCCTGCGAGTTCTTCGGGCTCTTCAACCGGATCGTTCTTGAAAGTCGCCTAGAGGGGGGGTGAATAGGGCGAAACTGAAATTTACAAAGTTAATCACAACTACAAGTCGGGTTAGCGTTAGAAATAATAATGAGTCCGAGAGAGAGGGCGCAAAACAAATCGCGAGCGAATAAAGAGTGAGACACGTGGATTTGTTTTACCGAGGTTCGGTTCTCGCAAACCTACTCCCCGTTGAGGAGGCCACAAAGGCCGGGTCTATTTCAACCCTTTCCCTCTCTCAAACGGTCCCTCGGACTGCGTGAGCTTCTCTTCTCAAATCAAACCGGGAACAAAACTTCCCCCGGAAGGACCACCACACTATTGGTGTCTCTTGCCTCGGTTACAATTGAGTTTTGATCACAAGAACAAATGAGAAAGAAAGAAGCAATCCAAGCGCAAGAGCTCAAAAGAACACAACAAATCTCTCTCACTAATCACTAAAGCCTTGTGTGGAATTGGAGAGGATTTGATCACTTTGGTGTGTCTTGTATTGAATGCCTAGCTCTTGTAAGTGGTTGAAAGGTGGAAAACTTGGATGACTTGAATGAGGGGTGGTTGGGGGTATTTATAGCCCCAACCACCAAACTAGTCGTTTGGTGGAGGCTGTCTGTCGCATGGTGCACCGGACAGTCCGGTGCGCTAGCCACATCACCAGGCTGTTGGGTTCCGACCGTTGGAGCTCTGACTGCTGGGCCCGCCTGGATGTCCGGTGGCGCACCGGACATGTACTGTAGAGTGTCCGGTGCGCTACCTCGCGCGTGCCTGACTTCTGCGCGCTCTGGCGCGCATTAATTGCTTCTGCAGGTGACCGTTGGCGCGAAGTAGTCGTTGCTCCGCTGTTACACCGGACAGTCCGGTGTACACCGGACATGTCCGGTGAATTATAGCGGAGTGGATTCCCGAAGCTGGCGAGTTCAGAGTCGCTTCTCCTTGGAGCACCGGACACTGTTCGGTGTACACCGGACAGTCCGGTGAATTATAGCGCGGCGGCTCTGAGTTTTCCCGAAGGTGCGAAGTTTAGCTTGGAGTCCCCTGGTGCACCAGACACTGTCCGGTGGTGCACCGGACACTGTCCGGTGGCACACCGGACAGTCCGGTGTGCCAGACTAGGGTGCCTTCGGTTGTCCCTTTGCTCTCTTTTATTGAACCCATTCTTGGTCATTTTATTGGCTTGTTGTGAACCTTTGGTACCTGTAGAACTTATAAACTTGGGCAAACTAGTTAGTCCAATTATTTGTGTTGGGCAATTCAACCACCAAAATCAATTTAGGAAATAGGTGTAAGCCTAATTCCCTTTCAATCTCCCCCTTTTTGGTGATTGATGCCAACACAAACCAAAGCAAGTATAGAAGTGCATAATTGAACTAGTTTGCATATTTGTAAGTGCAAAGGTTACTTAGAATTGAGCCAATAAATATTACTTACTAGATATGCATGGATTGTTTCTTTGTTTTTAACATTTTGGACCACGCTTGCACCACATGTTTTGTTTTTGCAAATTCTTTTGTAAATCCTTTTCAAAGTTCTTTTGCAAATAGTCAAAGGTAAATGAGTAAGATTTTGAGAAGCATTTTCAAGATTTGAAATTTTCTCCCCCTGTTTCAAATGCTTTTCCTTTGACTAAAAACAAAACTCCCCCTCAAATAAATTCTCCTCTTAGTGTTCAAGAGGGTTTTAAGATATCAATTTTGAAAATACTACTTTCTCTCCCTTTTGAACACAATAAGATACCAATTTGAAATTCACCAATTGAAAATCATTAGTTTTAAACATTAGGGTGGTGGTGCGGTCCTTTTGCTTTGGGCTCATACTTTCTCCCCCTTTGGCATGAATCGCCAAAAACGGAATCATTAGAGCCCTTTACTAAACTTTTCTCCCCTTTGGCAAATAAAACATATGAGTGAAGATTATACCAAAGACGAAGAATTGCTTGGAGCGACGGTGAAGAATGAGTCATGGAGTGGAGTGGAAGCCTTTGTTTTCGCTGAAGACTCCAATTCCCTTTCAATATACCTATGACTTGGTTTGAAATGCACTTGAAAACATATTAGTCATAGCATATATAAAAGAGACATGATCAAAAGTATATTTATGAGCTATGTGTGCAAGACATCAAAAGAAATTTCTAGAATCAAGAATATTTAGCTCATGCCTAAGTTTGGTAAAAGTTTGTTCATCTAGTGGCTTGGTAAAGATATCGGCTAATTGATCTTTAGTATTAATGTATGCAATCTCGATATCCCCTTTTTGTTGGTGATCCCTAAGAAAGTGATACCGAATGGCTATGTGTTTAGTGCGGCTATGCTCAACGGGATTATCCGCCATGCGGATTGCACTCTCATTATCACATAGAAGAGGAACTTTAGTTAATTTGTAACCATAGTCTCGCAGGGTTTGCCTCATCCACAGCAATTGCGCGCAACAATGGCCTACGGCAATATACTCGGCTTCGGCAGTAGAAAGAGCGACCGAATTTTGCTTCTTTGAAGCCCAAGACACCAAGGATATTCCCAAGAACTGGCAAGTCCCCGATGTGCTCTTTCTATTGATTTTGCACCCTGCCCAATCGACATCCGAATAACCAATTAAATCAAATGTGGATCCCCGAGGGTACCAAAGCCCAAACTTAGGAGTATAAACCAAATATCTCAAGATTCGTTTTACGGCCGTAAGGTGAGATTCCTTAGGGTCGGCTTGGAATCTTGCACACATGCATACGGAAAGCATAATGTCCGGTCGAGATGCACATAAACAGAGTAATGAACCTATCATCGACCGGTATACTTTTTGATCGACGGATTTACCTCCCGTGTCGAGGTCGAGATGCCCATTGGTTCCCATGGGTGTCTTGATGGGCTTGGCATCCTTCATCCCAAACTTGTTTAGAATGTCTTGAGTATACTTTGTTTGGCAAATGAAGGTGCCCTCTTGGAGTTGCTTTACTTGAAATCCCAAGAAATACTTCAACTCCCCCATCATTGACATCTCGAATTTTTGTGTCATGATCCTACTAAATTCCTCACATGTAGATTTGTTAGTAGACCCAAATATAATATCATCAACATAAATTTGGCATACAAACAAATCATTGTCAAGAGTTTTAGTGAATAGAGTAGGATCGGCCTTGCCGACTTTGAAGCCATTTGCAATAAGGAAATCTCTTAGGCATTCATACCATGCTCTTGGGGCTTGCTTGAGCCCATAAAGCGCCTTAGAGAGCCTATAGACATGGTTAGGGTACCCACTGTCTTCAAAGCTGGGAGGTTGCTCAACGTAGACCTCTTCCTTGATTGGTCCATTGAGGAAGGCACTCTTCACGTCCATTTGGTAAAGCTTGAAGCCATGGTAAGTAGCATAGGCTAATAATATATGAATTGACTCAAGCCTAGCTACGGGTGCATAGGTTTCACCAAAATCCAAACCTTCGACTTGGGAGTATCCCTTGGCCACAAGTCGGGCTTTGTTCCTTGTCACCACACCATGCTCGTCTTGTTTGTTGCGGAAGACCCACTTGGTTCCTACAACATTTTGGTTAGGACGTGGAACTAAATGCCATACCTCGTTCCTAGTGAAGTTGTTGAGCTCCTCTTGCATTGCCATCACCCAATCCGAATCTTGGAGTGCTTCCTCTACCCTGTGTGGCTCAATAGAGGAAACAAAAGAGTAATGCTCACAAAAATGCGCAACACGAGATCTAGTGGTTACCCCCTTATGAATATCGCCGAGGATGGTGTCGACGGGGTGATCTCGTTGGATTGCTTGGTGGACTCTTGGGTGTGACGGTCTTGGTTCTTCATCCTCCTTGTCTTGATCATTTGCATCTCCCCCTTGATCATTGTCGTCATCTTGAGGTGGCTCATCTCTTTGATCTTGTCCTTCATCAACTTGAGCCTCGTCCTCATTTTGGTGGAGATGCTTGCGTGGAGGAGGATGGTTGATCTTGTGTATTTGGAGGCTCTTCGGATTCCTTAGGACACACATCCCCAATGGACATGTTCCTTAGCGCGATGCACGGAGCCTCTTCATCACCTATCTCATCAAGATCAACTTGCTCTACTTGAGAGCCGTTAGTCTCATCAAACACAACGTCACAAGAAACTTCAACTAGTCTTGAGGACTTGTTAAAGACTCTATATGCCCTTGTGTTTGAATCATATCCTAGTAAAAAGCCTTCTACAGTCTTAGGAGCAAATTTAGATTTTCTTCCTCTTTTAACAAGAATAAAGCATTTGCTACCAAAGACTCTAAAATATGAAATATTGGGCTTTTTACCGGTTAGGAGTTTGTATGATGTCTTCTTGAGGATTCGGTGTAGATATAACCGGTTGATGGCGTAGCAAGCGGTGTTGACCGCCTCGGTCCAAAACCAATCCGGCGTCTTGTATTCATCAAGCATGGTTCTTGCCATGTCCAGTAGAGTTCGATTCTTCCTCTCCACTACACCATTTTGTTGTGGGGTGTAGGGAGAAGAGAACTCATGCTTAATGCCCTCCTCCTCAAGGAAGCCTTCAATTTGTGAGTTCTTGAACTCCGTCCCGTTGTCGCTTCTTATTTTCTTGATCCTTAAGCCGAACTCATTTTGAGCCCGTCTCAAGAATCCCTTTAAGGTTTCTTGGGTTTGAGATTTTTCCTGTAAAAAGAACACCCAAGTGAAGTGAGAATAATCATCCACAATAACTAGACAGTACTTACTCCCGCCGATGCTTATGTAAGCTATCGGGCCGAATAGATCCATGTGTAGGAGCCCCAGTGGCCTGTCAGTCGTCATGATGTTCTTGTGTGGATGATGAGTGCCAACTTGCTTCCCTGCTTGGCATGCACTACAAATCCTGTCCTTCTCAAAATGAACATTGGTTAATCCTAAAATGTGTTCACCCTTTAGAAGCTTATGAAGATTCTTCATTCCAACATGGGCTAGTCGGCGGTGCCAGAGCCAACCTATGTTAGTCTTAGCAACTAAGCAAGTGTCGAGTTCAGCTCTATCAAAATCTACCAAGTATAGCTGACCCTCTAACACTCCCTTAAATGCTATTGAATCATCACTTCTTCTAAAGACAGTGACACCTACATCAGTGAATATACAGTTGTAGCCCATTTTGCATAATTGAGATACGGAAAGCAAATTGTAATCTAATGAATCAACAAGAAAAACATTGGAAATGGAATGGCCAGGTGAAATAGCAATTTTACCCAAACCTTTGACCAAACCTTGATTTCCATCCTCGAATGTGATAGCTCGTTGGGGATCTTGGTTTTTCTCATAAGAGTAGAACATTTTCTTCTCCCCTGTCATGTGGTTTGTGCACCCGCTATCGATGATCCAACTTGTGCCCCCGGATGCATAAACCTACAAAACAATTTTAGTTCTTGACTTTAGGTACCGAAACGGTTTTGGGTCCTTTGGCATTAGAAACAAGAACTTTGGGTACCCAAACACAAGTCTTGGAGCCCTTGTGTTTGCCCCCAACAAACTTGGCAACTACCTTGCCGGATTTGTTAGTCAAAACATATGATGCATCAAAAGTTTTAAATGAAATGTCATGATCATTTGATGCACTAGGAGTTTTCTTCTTAGGCAACTTAGCATGGGTTGGTTGCCTAGAGCTAGATGTCTCACCCTTATACATAAAAGCATGATTAGGGCCAGAGTGAGACTTCCTAGAGTGAATTCTCCTAATTTTGCTCTCAGGATAGCCGATAGGGTACAAAATGTAGCCCTCGTTATCCTGAGGCATGGGAGCCTTGCCCTTAACAAAGTTAGACAATTTCTTTGGAGGGGCATTAAGTTTGACATTGTCTCCCCTTTGGAAGCCAATGCCATCCTTGATGCCAGGGCGTCTCCCACTATAGAGCATACTTCTACCAAATTTAAACTTTTCATTTTCTAAGTTACGCTCGGCAATTTTAGCATCTAATTTAGCTATATGATCATTTTGTTGTTTAATTAAAGCCACATGATCATGAATAGCATCAATATCAACATCTCTACATCTAGTGCAAATGGACACATGCTCAACGGTAGATGTAGAGGGTTTGCAAGAATTAAGTTCAACAATCTTAGCACGCAAAATATCATTGTTATCTCTAAGATCGAAAATTGTAACATTGCAAACATCTAATTCTTTAGCCTTAGCAATTAATTTTTCATTTTCAATCCTAAGGCTAGCAAGAGAGGTGTTTAATTCTTCAATCTTAGCAAGCAAATCATCATTATCATTTCTAAGATTGTGAATTGAAACATCACAAACATGAGAATCAACCTTAGCAATTAATTTGGCATTTTCATTTCTAAGGTTGGCAATAGTGTCATGGCATGTGCTTAGCTCACTAGATAATTCTTCACATTTTCAACCTCTAGAGCGTAAGCATTTTTAACCTTAACATGCCTTTTGTTCTCCTTGATTAGGAAGTCCTCTTGGGAGTCCAAGAGATCATCCTTCTCATGGATGGTACTAATTACCTCATTTAGTTTTTCCTTTTGTTGCATGTTGAGGTTGGCAAAAAGGGTACGTAAATTATCCTCCTCATCACTAGCATTATCATCACTAGAGGATTCATATTTAGTGGAGGATTTGGATTTAACCTTCTTCTTTTTGCCGTCCTTTGCCATGAGGCACTTGTGGCCGACGTTGGGGAAGAGAAGTCCCTTGGTGACGGCGATGTTGGCGGCATCCTTGTCGGAGGAGGAGTCGGTGGAGCTCTCGTCGGAGTCCCACTCGCGGCACACATGGGCATCGCCGCCCTTCTTCTTGTGATATCTCTTCTTCTCCTTTCTTCTCCCCTTCTTGTCGTCGCCCCTATCACTGTCACTAGAAATAGGACATTTGGCAATAAAGTGACTGGGCTTACCACACTTGTAGCAAACCTTCTTGGAGCGGGGCTTGTAATCCTTCCCCCTCCTTTGCTTGAGGATTTGGCGGAAACTCTTGATGATGAGCGTCATTTCCTTGTTGTCGAGCTTGGAGGCGTCGATGGGTTGTCTACTTGATGTAGACTCCTCCTTCTTCTCCTCCGTCGCCTTGAATGCCACCGGTTGTGCTTCGGGCGTTGAGGAGGACCTTGCTCGATGATTTTCTTTGAGCCTTTAATCATTAGCTCAAAGCTCACAAATTTTCCTATAACCTCCTCGGGAGACATTAGCTTATATCTAGGATCACCTCGAATTAATTGAACTTGTGTAGGGTTAAGAAATACAAGGGATCTAAGAATAACCTTGACCATCTCATGGTCATCCCATTTTTCGCTCCCGAGGTTGCGCACTTGATTCACCAAGGTCTTCAAGCGGTTGTACATGGCTTGTGGGTCCTCCCCTTGGTGAAGCATGAAGCGACCGAGCTCCCCCTCGATCGTCTCCCGCTTGGTGATTTTTGTCACCTCGTCTCCTTCATGCGCGGTCTTGAGTACGTCCCAAATTTCCTTCGCACTCTTTAACCCTTGCACCTTATTATACTCCTCTCGACTTAGAGAGGCGAGGAGTATAGTAGTGGCTTGGGAGTTAAAGTGGTGAATTTGGGCCACTTCGTCGGAGTCGTAGTCTTCATCCCCTACGGATGGTACCTATACACCAAACTCAACAACATTCCATATGCTTGTGTGGAGCGAGGTTAGATGGTGCCTCATTTTGTCACTCCACATATTATAATCTTCACCGTCAAAAACCGGTGGTTTGCCTAATGGAACGGAGAGTAAAGGAGTATGCTTTGAAATGTGGGGGTAGCGTAGGGGGATCTTACTATACTTCTTGCGCTCTTGGCGCTTAGAAGTTATGGACAGCGCATCGGAGTCGGAGGTCGATGGTGATGAAGAGTCGGTCTCGTAGTAGACCACTTTCCTCATCCTCTTGTGCTTGTCGCCTCTCCGACGCGACTTGTGGGAAGAGGATTTCTTCTCCTTCCCCTTCTCTTTGTTGGAGGAGTCCTTCTTCTCCTTCCTCTTGTTGCGGGACTCTTCCGATGAAGTCTCCCCGTGGCTTATAGTGGGCTTGTCATAGGTCTCCATCTCCTTCTTGGCATGATCTACCGACATCACTTCGAGCGGTTAGGCTCTAATGAAGCACCAGGCTCTGATACCAATTGAAAGTCGCCTAGAGGGGGGGTGAATAGGGCGAAACTGAAATTTACAAAGTTAATCACAACTACAAGCCGGGTTAGCGTTAGAAATAATAATGAGTCCAAGAGAGAGGGCGCAAACCAAATCGCGAGCGAATAAAGAGTGAGACACGTGGATTTGTTTTACCGAGGTTCGGTTCTCGCAAACCTACTCCCCGTTGAGGAGGCCACAAAGGTCGGGTCTATCTCAACCCTTTCCCTCTCTCAAACGGTCCCTCGGACCGCGTGAGCTTCTCTTCTCAAATCAAACCGGGAACAAAACTTCCCCCGCAAGGACCACCACACTATTGGTGTCTCTTGCCTCGGTTACAATTGAGTTTTGATCACAAGAACAAATGAGAAAGAAAGAAGCAATCCAAGCGCAAGAGCTCAAAAGAACACAACAAATCTCTCTCATGGAATTGGAGAGGATTTGATCACTTTGGTGTGTCTTGTATTGAATGCCTAGCTCTTGTAAGTGGTTGAAAGGTGGAAAACTTGGATGACTTTAATGAGGGGTGGTTGGGGGTATTTATAGCCCCAACCACCAAACTAGCCGTTTGGTGGAGGCCGTCTGTCGCATGGTGCACCGGACAGTCCGGTGCGCCAGCCACGTCACCAGGCCGTTGGGTTCCGACCGTTGGAGCTCTGACTGCTGGGCCCGCCTGGATGTCCGGTGGCGCACCGGACATGTACTGTAGAGTGTCCGGTGCGCTACCTCGCGTGTGCCTGACTTCTGCGCGCTCTGGCGCGCATTAATTGCTTCTGCAGGTGACCGTTGGCGCGAAGTAGCCATTGCTCCGCCGTTACCGGACAGTCTGGTGTACACCGGACATGTCCGGTGAATTATAGCGGAGCGGATTCCCGAAGCTGGCGAGTTCAGAGTCGCTTCTCCTTGGAGCACCGGACACTGTCCGGTGTACACCGGACAGTCCGGTGAATTATAGCGCGGCGACTCTGAGTTTTCCCGAAGGTGCGAAGTTTAGCTTGGAGCCCCTGGTGCACCGGACACTGTCCGGTGGCACACCGGACAGTCCGGTGTGCCAGACCAGGGTGCCTTCGGTTGTCCCTTTGCTCTCTTTTATTGAACCCATTCTTGGTCATTTTATTGGCTTGTTGTGAACCTTTGGTACCTGTAGAACTTATAAACTTGGGCAAACTAGTTAGTCCAATTATTTGTGTTGGGCAATTCAACCACCAAAATCAATTTAGGAAATAGGTGTAAGCCTAATTCCCTTTCAGTTCTCTATGCGAGCGCAAACATACATACATCCACACATTAAATACAAATGAACAGTACACCATACAATAGAATGCAGTAAATAAATAGACATTCCATGCGGGCTCGCAATTAAGGCTAAGAGAGAAAGAGAAAAAAAAAGACAGTCGAGAAACGATCATGTTACATGATTATAAATTAAACTACTCGCTTAATCAAGTTCCACATTTAATCATTATAAACAACTGAAGATGAATGAAAGGGAGTGGTCGCATGGCGAGATGTACGACACAACACTTTAAATCGAATTAAGGAATCAACGACTCGTCGCGCGATCGAGCGCACAACGAGACACTTGCATTAATTATAAAGAGATGTTGAGCATCGCACGGCGAAACGCACGACGACATACGTCAACAGAACTGAGTTTAAAGTGGAACGTCGTGTGACTGGACGCGCGACGTCACACATTAAACAACCTGACATTAAAATGGATCGTCGCGCGACGAAGCGCGCGAAGCAGCACATTGATAAATATGAATTAAAAGAAATCGTCGCGCGACGAAGCGCGCGACGCAGCACGTCGACTAAACAGATTAAAGTAGATTAAAACGAGGGTAAGTGTAGTACGATTACGGTCGTACGCGTGGGAGCACGCTACATGTGCCGAGGGCACGCGAATCGTGCAGGCACGCGTGGCGCGAGGCTGCCGAGGCACGGGTTCGAGCAAGGGCGCATGATGGCACGGTCAAGGGCGCGACGGCGCGCGCGACAGTGCGCGGACGAGGGCGTGGCCGGAACGTGGGCGGGGAGGGGCTCACCGGGGGCGGGGCGTGGGCGGGGGAGGGCTCACCGGGGCACGGCTCGCCGGGGCAGGGGAGGGCGCGGGGTCGCCGGGACGGGGCACGACGCGGCCGCCAGGACCCGCCGGGCGCGGGGCCGGGGAGGGGAGGGTGCGGGCGCGACCGAGGGGGAGGGAGGGCTTGCCGGGGCAAGAGCAGGGCGCGGCCGCGAGGGGCGGCGCGGGGGCAGGGCTCGCCGAGGCCGGATGCGAGGAGGGAGGGCGCGGGCGGCCGAGCTCGCCAGGGCGGAGCTCGCCGGGGTGCGGGACGGGGAGGGGAGGGCGCAGCGTGGCCGAGGGCAGGGAGGGCTCGCCGGGGCAGGGCGGGGACGGGGCTCGCCGGGGCCGAGCGCGCGCAGGGGAGGGAGGGCCGCCGGTGAGGGGAGCGGCGCGGGCGCGGGGGGGGGGGGGGGGGGTCAGGCGGGCGCGGTGCGGTGGCGGGGCTCGCCGGGGCAGCACAGCCGAGAAAGCTCGCCGGGGCGGCGCAGCCGAGGGGGGGTGCGGCCAGGGCGCGGGATGCGCGCGGGCAGGGAGACCACGTGGGGGAAGAAGAAGGGGAGGGGGAGGAGAGAGAGGAAAGGGAAGGGGAGGGGAAAAACTCACCTCCGGGGATCCAAACTCTGGCGATCTCGACTCCAAACCCTAGGGCACCACGGGGAGAGAGAGGTGGGAGAGGGAGAGGGAGGTTACTGCGCGGGAAATCCAAATAAGAGAGGGAGAGGAGGAGGAGGCGCATAGGGGGGTGTGGGGCGCCGAGGGCGCGTGGGCCGGGTTGGGTCACACCGCGGGTCAAAACCCCGCGGCACGCACAACCACAGATCGGAAGATCGATTCGCGAACCGAAATCCAGAACGGGGCAAGACGAACACACGACTAAACACAACATCAGACAAAGAAATGTGCTTCGGCATGATGCAACACTCATGTCAACTTAGGTTTTGTTTATGCACGACACGGACACCCGTCACTATATTGGTTTGAAATTGGGAAGAAGGAGTGAAACAGGAAGAGAAAAGAGTGTAACGCCCGAATTTGGTGAGAGAAAAGAAGAAAAAAATTCTACCCCCAAATTCAGGGCGTTACAAACCTATCCCCCTTAAAAGAATCTCGCCCTCGAGATTCAGGGTTGGCTAGCAAAGAGCTCAGGGTATTTAGCCATCAGATCATCTTCACGCTTCCAGGTTGCTTCTTCCTCAGAGTGGTGATTCCATCTGACTTTGCACATTCTGATGGTCTTCCTTCGGGTGACTCTGTCTACCGTCTCAAGGATCTGCGCTGGTTTCCCTGTGTAGGTCAAGTCCTCTTGGACCTCCAGACCTTCCACTGGCAACTGCTCTTCTGGCACACGCAAACACTTCTTCAACTGAGACACATGAAAGACATCATGCACTGCGGACAAGCCTTCTGGCAAACTGAGCTGATAGGCCACTTCTCCACGCTTTGCGAGAATCTGATACGGACCGATGTAACGGGGTGCTAGCTTGCCTTTGACTCCGAATCTTCTAACTCCTCTGATCGGTGACACTTTCAGATAGACAAAATCTCCAACCTCGAAACTCAGCTCTCTTCTTCTTGTGTCTGCATAGCTTCACTATCTTGATTGCGCTATCTTCAGGTTCTCTCGAACCATCTTGATGTTCTCTTCGGCTTCAAGCAGAATGTCTGGCCCAAACACTTGCTTTTCTCCAGGCTAATCCCATTGCAACGGAGTTCTACAACTCCTCCCATAGAGCGCCTGAAATGGTGACATCTTCAAGCTGGCCTGGTAACTGTTGTTATAGGAGAACTCTGCATAAGGCAACTTCTTGTCCCATCCGGACTGATCTTGCAACGCACAGGCTCTCAACATGTCTTCGAGGATTTGATTGGTTCTTTCGGTCTGACCATCTGTCTGCGGATGATAAGCTGAACTAAAATTCAGATGTGTGCCCAAGGCTTCATGCAACTGCTGCCAGAAATGAGAGGTAAACTGCGTTCCTCTGTCTAACACTATCTTCTTTGGCACACCATGAAGACAAACAATCCGAGACATGTACAGCTCTGCCAATACTGTACTGCTATAGTTGGTCTTGACAGGTATGAAGTGGGCTAACTTGGTTAAGCGGTCCACCACTACCCAAATGGAATCGTAGCCAGCTCGAGTGCGAGGCAATCCGACTATGAAGTCCATACCGATTTCATCCCATTTCCACTGAGGAATTTGCAACGGTTGCAACAATCCAGCTGGTCTCTGGTGCTCTGCCTTGATCCTCCGACAACTATCACACATCGCCACATGCTCTGCGATTTCCCTCTTCATTCCGTACCACCAGAATTTCTTCCTCAGATCCTGATACATCTTCTCACTACCAGGGTGAATCGAATAGGCTGTCTCATGAGCTTCCTTGAGAATCAATTCTCGAATAGGCTGGACATTGGGAACACACAAGCGATCTTTGAACCATATCACACCTTCTGCATCCTCCCGAAAATCTTTGCCTTTGCCTTCCAGAATCAGTCACCGGATCTCATTGATCTTCTCATCATTCTTCTGTGCTTCTTTGATTTCCCGCTCCAGGGTAGGTTGTTATTTAGAAATCCGAGACTCAACCTGTCAAACTCTTTGGCCAACTCATAAGGCATCGGACGAGCGACCATCAGATTGACTTGACTCTTCCTGCTCAAAGCATTTGCCACTACGTTCGCTTTGCCTGGATGGTAGTGAATCTCCAACTCATAGTCCTTGATCAACTCTAACCATCTTCTTTGCCTCATATTCAGCTCTGACTGAGTGAAGATGTACTTCAGACTCTTGTGGTCTGTATAAACAACACATTTCTGTCCATACAGATAGTGCCTCCATGTCTTTAGTGCGTGAACCACTGCTGCCAACTCTAGATCATGGATTGGGTAATTCTTCTCATGAACCTTCAGCTGTCGGGACGAGTAAGCCACAACTCTTCCCTCTTGCATCGACACACATCCCAAACCCGTGTAACAAGCATCGCAATACACCAAGAAGGGCTTTTGCACATCAGACAAAACTAAGACAGGCGCAGTAGTCAACTTCTCTTTCAGCGCTTCAAAGGCCTCTTGACATTTCTGGGTCCACTTGAACTCAACTTTGTTGCCTAGCAAAGTTGTCATTGGTTTCGCAATCTTCGAAAACCCTTCAATGAATCGCCGATAATAGCCGGCCATTCCAATGAAGCTCTTGATTCCTCGAGCATCTGTTGGCGCTTTCCAGTTCAGAATGTCTGCCACTTTCTTTGGATCCACAGCCAATCCTTCTTTGTTGATTATGTGACCCAAGAACAGAACTTCACTGATCCAGAACTCGCACTTGCTCAACTTTGCATACAACTGGTGCTCTCGCAATCTCTGCAATACCATCCTCAAATGACTTGCATGCTCCTCTTCGCTTTGAGAATAAATCAGAATATCATCGATAAATACCACCACAAACTTATCAAGATAATCCATGAATACACTGTCCATCAAGTTCATGAAGAAAGTTGGCGCATTTGTTAGACCGAAAGACATCACAGTGAACTCATACATCCACACAATTATTTGTGTTGGGAAATTCAACCACCAAAATCAATTTAGGAAATAGGTGTAAGCCTAATTCCCTTTCAGTTCTCTATGCGAGCGCAAACATACATACATCCACACATTAAATACAAACGAACAGTACACTATACAATAGAATGCAGTAAATAAATAGACATTCCATGCGGGCTCGCAATTAAGGCTAAGAGAGAAAGAGAAAAAAAGACAGTCGAGAAACGATCACGTTACATGATTATAAATTAAATTACTCGCTTAATGGAAGGGAATTAATTTGGATACTACGTTTTAGCATAAAGTAAAGTCAAGTTCCACATTTAATCATTATAAACAACTGAAGATGAATGAAAGGGAGTGGTCGCACGGCGAGATGTACGACACAACACTTTAAAGCGAATTAAGGAATCAACGACTCATCGCGCGACCGAGCGCACAACGAGACACTTGCATTAATTATAAAGAGACGTTGAGCATCGCGCGGCGAAACGCACGACGGCATACGTCAACAGAACTGAGTTTAAAGTGGAACGTCGCGTGACTGGACGCGCGACGTCACACATTAAACAACCTGACATTAAAATGGATCGTCGCGCGACGAAACGCGCGACGCAGCACATTGATAAATATAAATTAAAAGAAATCATCGCGTGACGAAGCGCGCGACGCAGCACGTCGACTAAACAGATTAAAGTAGATTAAAACGAGGGTAAGTGTAGTACAATTACGGTCGTACGCGTGGGAGCTTGCTACGTGTGCCGAGGGCACGCGAATCGTGCAGGCACGCGTGGCGCGAGGCTGCCGAGGCACGGGTTCGGGCAAGGGCGCGACGGCGCGCGCGAGGGCGCGCGGACGAGGGCGCGGCCGGAACGTGGGCGGGGAGGGGCTCGCCGGGGGGCGGGGCGCGGCTGGGGGAGGGGTTGCCGGGGCACGGCTCACCAGGGCAGGGGAGGGCACGGGGTCGCCGGGACGGGGCACGGCGCGGCCGACAGGGCCCGTCGGGCGCGGGGCCGGGGAGGGGAGGGCCGCCGGGCGCGGCCGCCAGAGAGGGGAGCGGCGCGGGCTGCCGGGACAGCGCGGGCGCGGGGGGGGGGGGGGGGGGGGTCGCGCGGGCGCGACGCGGGGGCGGGGCTCGCCGGGGCGGCGCCGCCGAGGGAGCTCGTCGGGGCGGCGCGGCCGAGGGGGGTGCGGCCAGGGCGCGGGACGCGCGCGAGCAGGGAGGCCACGTGGGGGAAGAAGAAGGGGAGGGGGAGGAGAGAGAGGAAAGGGAAGGGGACGGGAAAAACTCACCTCCGGGGATCCAAACTCCGGCGATCTCGACTCCAAACCCTAGGGCACCACGGGGAGAGAGGTGGGAGAGGGAGAGGGAGGTTACTGCGCGGGAAATCCAAATGAGAGAGGGAGAGGAGGAGGGGCGCATGGGGGGGGGTGTGGGGCGCCAGGGGCGCGCGGGCCGGACTGGGCCGGACTGGGCCGGGCTGGGTCACACCGTGGGTCGAAACCCCGTGGCACGCACAACCACAGATCGGAAGATCGATTCGTGAACCGAAATCCGGAACGGGGCAAGACGAACACACGACTAAACACAACATCAGACAAAGAAATATGCTTCGGCATGATGCAACACGCATGTCAACTTAGGTTTTGTTTATGCACGACACGAACACCCGTCACTATATTGGTTTGAAATTGAGAAGAAGGAGCGAAACGGGAAGAGAAAAGAGAGTAACGCCCGAATTTGGTGAGAGAAAAGAAGAAGAAAATTCTACCCCCAAATTTAGGGCGTTACACCTCATGGCAAAGGACAGCAAGAAGAAGAAGGTAAAATCCAAATCCTCCACTAAGTATGCAACATCTAGTGATGAGGTTAATTCTAGTGATGATGAGGAGATTTGTTTACTCTCTTTGCCAACTTAAACATGCAACAAAAGGAAAAATTAAATGAATTAATTAGCGCTATTCATGAGAAGGATGAACTCTTGGATAGCCAAGAGGATTTCCTAATTAAAGAAAGCAAAAAGCATGTTAAAGTTAAAAATGCTTATGCTCAGGAAGTTGAGAAAAATGAAAAATTAACTAGTGAGCTAAGTACTTGCCATGACATTGTTTCCAACCTTAGAAATGAAAATGCAAAATTAATGGCTAAGGTTGAAAAGTTTGATGTTTGTGATGATTCAATTATTAGTCTTAGAAATGATAATGCCAATTTAATTGCTAAGATTGATCAATTGAATACCTCTCTTGCTAGCCTTAGAAATGAGAATGAAAAATTAATTGCTAAGGCTAATGAACTAGATGTTTGCAACATTTCCATTTCCAATCTTAGAGATGAGAATGATATTTTGCATGCTAAGATTGTTGAGTTGAATACTTGCAAACCCTCTACATCTACCGTTGAGCATGTTTCTATTTGCACTAGATGTAGAGATGTTAATGTAGATGCTATTCATGATCACCTTGCTTTAATTAAACAATAAAATGATCACATAACTACATTAACTGCTAAAATCAATGAGCATGACTTAGAAAATGAGAAATTTAAATTTGCTAGAAGCATGCTCTATAGTGGGAGATGCCCTGGCATTAAGGATGGCATTGGTTTCCAAAAGGGAGACAATGTCAAGCTTAATGCCCCTCCTAAAAGATTGTCTAACTTTGTTAAGGGCAAAGCTCCCATGGTTCAGGATAATGAGGGTTACATTTTGTACCCTGCCGGCTATCCCGAATACAAAATTAGGAGAATTCACTCTAGGAAGTCTCACTACGGCCCTAATCATGCTTTTATGTATAAGAGTGAGGCATCTAGTTCTAGGCAATCAACCCATGCTAAATTGCCTAAGAAGAAAACTCCTACTGCATCAAATGATCATAATGTTTCATTCAAGACTTTTGATGCTTCTTATGTGTTAACCAACAAATCAGGCAAGGTAGTTGCCAAGTATGTTGGGGGCAAACACAAGGGATCAAAGACTTGTGTTTGGGTGCCCAAAGTTCTTGTATCTAATGTCAAAGGACCCAAAACTGTTTGTGTACCTAAAATCAAGAACTAAATCTGTTTTGTAGGTTTATGCATCCGGGGGCTCAAGTTGGATCATCGACAGCGGGTGCACAAACCATATGACTGGGGAGAAAAAGATGTTCTCCTCCTACGAGAAAAACCAAGATCCCCAACGAGCTGAACTCGATAAAATTGCTATATCACCTGACCACTCTATTTCCAATGTTTTTCTTGTAGATTCTTTAGATTACAACTTGCTTTTTGTTTCCCAATTATGTAAAATGGGTTACAACTGTCTTTTCACGGATACAAGTGTTACTGTCTTTAGAAGAAGTGATGATTCAGTAGCTTTTAAGTGAGTATTAGAGGGTCAGCTATACTTAGTTGATTTCAATAGAGCTGAACTCGATACTTGCTTAATTGCTAAGACTAACATGGTTTGGCTCTGGCACTACCGACTAGCCCATGTTGGGATGAAGAATCTTCACAAGCTTCTAAAGGGAGAGCACATTTTGGGACTAACAAATGTGCATTTTGAGAAAGACAAGATTTGTAGCCATGTCAAGCAGGGAAGCAAGTTGGTGTTCATCATCCACATAAGAACATCATGACGACTGACAGGCCACTTGAGCTCCTCCACATGGACCTATTCAGCCCGATAGGTGACATAAGCATCGGCGGGAGTAAGTACTGTCTTGTTATTGTGGATGATTATTCTTGCTTCACTTGGGTATTCTTTTTACAGGATAAATCTCAAACCCAAGAGACTTTGAAAGGATTCTTGAGACGGGCTCAAAATGAGTTCGTCTTGAGGATTAAGAAGATAAGAAGCGACAACGGGACGGAGTTCAAGAACTCACAAATTGAAGGCTTTCTTGAGGAAGAGGGCATTAAGCATGAGTTCTCTTCTCCCTACACGCCACAACAAAATGGTGTAGTGGAGAGGAAGAATAGAACTCTATTGGACATGGCAAGAACCATGCTTGATGAGTACAAGACATCGGATCAGTTTTGGGCCGAGGCGGTCAACACCGCTTGCTACGCCATCAACCGGTTATATCTACACCGAATCCTCAAGAAGACATCATACGAACTCCTCACCAGTAAAAAGCCCAATGTTTCATATTTTAGAGTCTTTGGTAGCAAATGCTTTATTCTTGTTAAAAGAGGTAGAAAATCTAAATTTGCTCCTAAGGCTGTAGAAGGCTTTTTACTAGGATATGATTCAAACACAAGGGCATATAGAGTCTTTAACAAGTTCACTGGACTAGTTGAAGTTTCTTGTGACATTGTGTTTGATGAGACTAACGGCTCTCAAGTAGAGCAAGTTGATCTTGATGAATTAGATGATGAAGAGGCTCCATGCGTCGCACTAAGGAACATGTCCATTGGGGATGTGTGTCCTAAGGAATTTGAAGAGCCTCCACAAGCACAAGATCAACCATCTTCCTCCATGCAAGCACCTCCACCAACTCAAGATGAGGATGAGGCTCAATATGATGAAGGAGAAGATCAAGAAGATGAGCCACCTCAAGAAGACGACAATGATCAAGGGGGAGATGCAAATGATCAAGACAAGGAGGATGAACAAAATCCAAGACCGCCACACCCAAGAGTCCACCAAGCAATCCAACGAGATCACCCCGTGAACACCATCCTAGGAGACATTCATAAGGGGGTAACCACTCGATCTCGTGTTGCTCATTTTTGTGAACACTACTCTTTTGTTTCCTCTATTGAGCCACACAGGGTAGAGGAAGCACTTCAAGATTCGGATTGGGTGTTGGTGATGCAAGAGGAGCTCAACAATTTCAAAAGGAATGAGGTATGGCATTTAGTTCCACGTCCTAACCAAAATGTTGTAGGAACCAAATGGGTCTTCCGCAACAAACAAGATGAGCATGGTGTGGTGACAAGGAACAAGGCACGACTTGTGGCCAAAGGGTATTCACAAGTCGAAGGTTTGGATTTCGGTGAAACCTATGCACCCGTAGCTAGGCTTGAGTCAATTCGAATATTACTTGCCTATGCTACTCACCATGACTTTAAGCTTTACCAAATGGACGTGAAGAGTGCCTTCCTCAACGGACCTATCAAGGAAGAGGTCTATGTTGAGCAACCTCCCGGCTTTGAAGATAGTGAGTATCCTAACCATGTTTACAAACTCTCTAAGGCGCTTTATGGGCTCAAGCAAGCCCCAAGAGCATGGCATGAATGCCTAAGAGATTTTCTTATCACTAATGGCTTCAAAGTCGGAAAGGCTGATCCTACTTTATTCACTAAAACCATTGAGAATGATTTGTTTGTATGCCAAATTTATGTTGATGATATCATATTTGGATCTACTAACAAATCTATTTGTGAATAATTTAGTAGGATCATGATTCAAAAATTCGAGATGTCTATGATGGGGGAGTTGAAGTATTTCTTAGGATTTCAAGTCAAGCAACTCCAAGAGGGCACCTTCATTAGCCAAACAAAGTACATTCAAGATATACTCACTAAGTTTGGAATGAAGGATGCCAAGCCCATCAAGACACCCATGGGAACCAATGGGCATCTCGACCTCGACACGGGAGGTAAATCCGTAGATCAAAAGGTATACCGGTCGATGATAGGTTCTTTACTCTATTTATGTGCATCTCGACCGGACATTATGCTTTCCATATGCATGTATGCAAGGTTCCAAGCCGACCCTAAGGAAGTTCACCTTAGGGCCGTGAAGCGAATCTTGAGATATTTAGTTCACACACCTAAGTTTGGTCTTTGGTACCCCAAGGGATCCTCATTTGATTTATTAGATATTCCGATGCTGATTGGGCAGGGTGTAAGATTAATAGGAAGAGCACATCAGGGACTTGTCAGTTTTTGGGGAGATCCCTGGTGTCGTGGGCTTCAAAGAAACAAAACTCAGTAGCTCTTTCTACCGCCGAAGCCGAGTACATTGCCGCAGGCCATTGTTGCACGCAATTGCTTTGGATGAGGCAAACCCTTAGGGACTATGGCTACAAGTTTAGCAAAGTTCCTCTCCTATGTGACAATGAGAGTGCAATCCGCATGGCGGATAATCCCGTTGAACACAGCCGCACTAAGCACATAGCCATTCGGTATCACTTTCTGAGAGATCACCAACAAAAGGGGGATATCGAGATAGCCTATATAAACACCAAAGATCAATTGGCCAATATATTTACCAAGCCTTTAGATGAGCAATCCTTTACCAAACTTAGGAATGAGCTAAATATTATTGATTCTAGAAATTTTGATTGATTCTTTGCACACATTGCTCATTTATATACCTTTGATCATATCTCTTTTATGTCTATGACTAATGTGTTTTCAAGTGTATTATTATGCTTAGTCATAGATATTGAAAGGGAAATGTTCCATATTCGGCAAAGAAGGCGCTTCCACTCAACTCCAATTGTATTTGCCGGTACTCCGCATCATTCTCCACTTTGGTATAATCTTCACTCATGTTTTTGTGTTTGCCAAAGGGGGAGAAAGTTTGACAATAAGGGCTTGTATTTCACTCACAAGTATCCCTTTTTGGCGATTCATGCCAAAGGGGGAGAAAGTATGAGCCCAAAGCAAAAGGACCGCACCGCACCACCACCGAATTTTAAAAATGAAGTTTTTCATATTGATATCTTATTGTGTTCAAAAAGGGAAGAAAGTAGTAACTTCAAAACTTGCAAAACCCTCTTGAACACTAAGAGGAGAATTTTATTTAGGGGGAGTTTTGTTTTAGTCAAAGGAAAAGCATTTGAGACAGGGGGAGAAAATTTCAAGTCTTGAAAATGCTTTCTTCAATCTTATTCATGTACCTTTGACTATTTGCAAAAGGTTTTTGAAAAGAATTTTACAAAGAATTTGCAAAACAAAACCCATGGTGCAAATGAGGTCCAAAATTTTAAATAAGAAGAAAACCATCCTTGCACATCTATTGAATTAAGTATATTGGTTTCAACTCCAAGCAACCTTTGCACTTACATTATGCAAACTAGTTCAATTCTGCACTTCTATATTTGCTTTGGTTTGTGTTGGCATCAATCACCAAAAAGGGGGAGATTGAAAGGGAAATAGGGTCAAACCTTTTTCCAATATGAATTTTGGTGGTTGAATTGCCCAACACAAATTATTGGACTAACTAGTTTGCTCTAGAAAATATGTTCTACAGGTGCCAAAGGTTCACAACAAACCAATGCAAAGATAAAAGCGAGGGTTCAAAACAAAGGAGCAAAATATACCGAAGGCAGCCCTGGTCTGGCACACCGGACAGTGTCCGGTGCACCAGGGAATCCAACTCCAAAACTTGCCACCTTCGGGAATTCTGGGAGCCGCTCCGCTATAATTCACCGGACTGTCCGGTGTAGCATCGGACTGTCCGGTGTGCCAGCGGAGCAACGACTACTTCGTGCCAACGGTCATCTGCGAAGGCATTAAATGCGCTACAGTGCGCGCCTGCGCGCGTAGAAGTCAGAGCAGGCGCCAGAAGGCGCACCGGACAGTCTACAGGACCTGTCCGGTGCACCACCAGACTGTCCGGTGGCCCCACAAGTCAGAGCTCCAACGATCGAACCCTAACGGTTGGGTGACGTGGCTGGCGCACCGGACAGTGTCCGGTGACGCACCGGACTGTCCGGTGCGCTCGTCGATAGAAGCCATCCCTAACGGCCATTTTGGTGGTTGGGGCTATAAATACCCCCAACCACCCCACATTCATGGCATCCAAGTTTTCAGCTTTCTCACCTCTTACAAGAGCTATAGCATTCAATACAAGACACAAACAAAGAGATCAAATCCTCTCCCAAGTCTGGAATCACTCCAAACAAATTAGTGACTAGAGAGAGAGACTTTTTGTGTTCTTCTGAGCTTTTGTGCTTGGATTGCTTTTCTTCTTCCTCATTCTTGTTCCCATAACACTTGTAATCAAAACAAAAGACACCAATTGTGCGGTGGTCCTTGTAGTGGACTTAGTGTCCCATTTGATTGAGAAGAGAAGCTCACTCGGTCTAAGTGACCGTTTGAGAGAGGGAAAGGGTTGAAAGAGACCCGGTCTTTGTGACCACCTCAACGGGAGTAGGTTTGCAAGAACCGAACCTCGGTAAAACAAATCACCGTGCCATCCTTTCTTATTTTCTTGTGATTTGGTTTCGCCCTCTCTTTCGGACTCGTCTATATTTCTAACGCTAACCCCGGCTTGTAGTTGTGCTTAGGTTTGTAATTTTCAGATTCCGCCTATTCACCCCCCTCTAGGCGACTTTCAGTTGTCCTCCTCCATTGATGTCGGTACATCGTCGGAGCCATCCTGGTGTGGTGCGAACGGTCCAGACTCAGGGGTCGGACGGTCCGCGCCTTCTGTAGCTGGTCTAGCCTTTTTAGCTAGGTTGTCTGCCATACCTGCAGGGTGTTGTACAAGTGCTGTTTTATTTTCTATTTTTGTGGTCATTTGCGTTTCCTCAACGGTCTTTGGTCTCCATTTCTTTTGCGGTGGCGGGTATTGTGGATGTGTGTCATTGAATATCTTTTCTGCCTTATTTTCCTGGTTCTCTTTTGCTCTTAGGCGTTGTAATTTTCTCTTTTGGGACCGTGTCAATCCTGCTGGGCACCATCGAGGCATCGAGGCATGATTTAGTATTTTAAAATTTAATTAATTAAGATTAAATAATCAATAGTTATAATCTTAAATCATACTCCCTTCGTTTCGTTTTAGTTGTCATTGGATAGTGTAAAATTGAACTATCCAGCGACAACTAAAACGAAACGGAGGGAGTATATTGTTAAATTAATTATAAAAATACAGTTTCATAATAAATTGATTGATAGTTTTTTTGACGAAGGGGCAGAGCCCCCTATTTCATTAGGAAATAGGCAAAGAGTCATTACAGTCCACCATGATGGAGAGCAACCCATCAGCAAAAGTAGCAACTAGTGGAACTAACCTCTACAATCTAACAAGGATATGCAAAGATCAGACTCCACTAGCACCCGACCAGAAAGCTCCACAGTTTTTAAGCCAAGCTTATTTACAAAGGCCACAGGCCAAAGGCAGCAACCCAGCTAAAACCATCCTAGATGCAACTAACCCATCAACATAACATCCAAAAGAACTTGAGCTACGATGACCACTAGAAGGAGCATGTAGTGCCAAAAGGAGTCTTCAAACAGTAATGCGACGGTCCCTCGGACACCATCCAAAGGCCCTGCTCATCGCCTCACTTACTATCCTTCTGATTAGTTGACTTCCTTGTACCACCATCTTTTTTTCCTTCTCTTAATGTCGAATAGCCCAAGAATCCAACCAAAAGCAATAGAGAAATATTATGTTAGCCGGGTCAAGTATAATCTTTTCACCAAAAAACCAATCATTTCTGGTTCTCCAAATAGCCCAAAACAAAGCACCACAACCAAAGATCAATAAGTTTGAAATTCTGTCTTTAGGCTTATTCATCCATCTGTCACAAATTTCATCAATGTTTTTTCGGAATTGTCGGTGTTTCGACCCCGGGGGTCCCTGGACCGACGAGTAAATTGTCGCTGCGTGTCCCAGCCTAGATGGGTCGGCGCGAGACACAACACAAGGGGGAAGAACAATAAGGGGAAACGCGGCTCGTGTTTTCCTGCGCCCAAGGCGGATGTGCTTGCAGTAGGGGGTTACAAGCGTTCGCGAGGGAGAGAGAGAGCCTGCTCGCCAGCCCGTCCTCCCGCGCGGCCACCTTCTCGTACGAGGGCCCTGGACCTTCCTTTTATAGACGTAAGGAGAGGGCCCAGGTGTACAATGGGGGGTGTAGCAGTGTGCTAGCGTGTCTGGCAGAGAGGAGCCAGAGTCCTATGTACATGCCGACGTGGCTGTTGGAGAGGTGTTGGTGCCCTGTTCATGTGATGTCGTGGCCGTCAGGGGAGCGCTTAAACCCTGTAGAAGCATAGCTGTCGGGACTGTCGGGACCTTGCTGATGTCTCCTTGCTTCCGTAGGGGGCTGAGAACCGTCGTCGTCATGGAGCACGCGGGGTGTCATCATTACTTGTTTTACTGGGGCGAGCCAGATGGGACGCCGGTCTTGTTCCCCATAGCCTGAGCTAGCTAGGGGTAGGGTAATGATGTACCCCCTGTGACGTGGTCGGCCCGAGACCAAGGTCGGGCGAGGCGGAGGCTCCTCCGAGGTTGAGGCTGAGTCCGAGCCCTGGGGTCGGGCGAGGCGGAGACCGTCGTCCGGGGTCGAGGTTGAGTCCGAGCCCTAGGGTCGGGCGAGGCGGAGACCGTCGTCCGAGGTCGAGGTTGAGTCCGAGCCCTGGGGTCGGGCGAGGCGGAGACCGTCGTCTAAGGTCGAGGTTGAGTCCGAGCCCTGGGGTCAGGCGAGGCGGAGACCATCGTCCGAGGTCGAGGTTGAGTCCGAGCCCTGGGGTCAGGCGAGGCGGAGACCGTCGTCTGAGGTCGAGGTTGAGTCCGAGCCCTGGGGTTGGGCGAGGCGGAGACCGTCGTCTGAGGTCGAGGTTGAGTCCGAGCCCTGGGGTCGGGCGAGGCGGAGCTTCCTATGGCGCCCGAGGCTAGACTTGGCTGCTCTCATCCTCACCTTGGCGGGTGGCACAGCAGTCGGAGTAGTGCAGGCGGCGATGTTTTCCTGTCAGATCAGTTAGTGGAGGGGTGAAGTGACCGCGGTCACTTCGGCCTTGTCGACTGAGGAGCGCGCGTCAGGATAAGGTGTCAGGCGATCCTTGCATTGAATGCTCCTGCGATCCGGTCGGCTGGCGAGGCGATCTGGCCAAGGTTGCTTCTCCGTGAAGCCTGCCCGAACTGGGCCTCGGGCGAGTCGAAGGTGCGTCCGTTGTTTGAGGAGGCCCTCGGGCGAGGCGTGAATCTACCTGGGTCTTCCGTTCCTGCCCGAGGCTAGGCTCGGGCGAGGCGAGATTGCGTTCCTTGAGCGGACGAAGCTTTGACCTGTATTGCGCCCATCAGACCTTTGCAGCTTTGTGCTGATGGTGTTTACCAACCGAGTTTTAGGAGTCTTGGGGGTACCCCTAATTATGGTCCCCGACAGTAGCCTCCGAGCCTCGAAGGGAGTGTTGGCACTCGCTTGGAGGCTTTGTCGCATTTTTTTGCAAGGGGACCGACCTTTCTCGGTTGCATTTTATTCCGGTGGGTGCACGCGAGCGCACCCGTCGGGTGTAGCCCCCGAGGCCTCGGAGGAGTGGTTTGACTCCTTCGAGGTCTTAATGCTTTTCGTGATGCCTTGGCCGGACTGGTTGTTCCCTCATGCGAACTGGTCGTTGCCCGGGTGCATAGTCAGGTTCCGAGCTCTCGGGCTGGTATGTTGACGCTGTCAACGGTTTGGCCGGAGCCGGGTTTTGCGAGAGCAGCTCCCAAGCCTCTGCACAGGGCAAGAGGACGGTCAGGGACTGACTCGGCTTTTTTCATATGCCCCTTCGTCGCCTTTCTGCAAGGAGGAGGGGGGGAAAGCGCCATGTTGCCCTCGGAGGGCGCCGAACATGGTGTCTCCAGTGAGTTGCTAACGGGTGATCCGAGTGGACGCCCGTGCCCCGTTCGATAAGGGTCGGCTAGTGGCCCAGAGGCGCACTCCAAAAGTACCTGCAGGTGATTTGCCGGACCCGGTCCTGTTTGATAGGGTCCGAGGGCTCGATGCCTCTCTCCGATGGGATTCCGTTACAGAATCGCTCCTGCTGGTCTCGGAAATGTCCTAGGGTACCTCGAGAGCGTAGCCTGAGCCTTGGTTATGTATCGAACGTACCCAGAGCCATCCCTCACTCTGCGTGCTCTGGGGCGACTATCGAACCCTTCGGGGGGCCAGCCTACGAACCCCTGATCAGTAGTGGGTGCAGAGCCCGAGTGGCCTGAGGCGGCTGTTGAACCCTTCCGAGGGGCCAGCCTTCGAACCTCTGACCAGTAGTGGGCGCGGAGCCTGAATGCTCTGAGGCGGCTATCGAACCCTTCCGAGGGGCCAGCCTTCGAACCTCTGATCAGTAGGAGGGCTCGGGGCCCGCTTCCTTCGCGGAGAAGGATCCCTTTCGGAGTATCCCCTTTCCCGGTCCTTGTAGCAAGAGAGAGAAAGGGGAAGAGGAAAAGGATACAAAATTGAATGACGTGGCGCACCTTTTTTTGACGCGGTCATTATGGCGGAGGTGAAGCGTCGCCCGCTTCGCCTGCCAAAGGTATCGCCTGCCCTGTCGCGGAGTTAATGCGACGGGACGAGTGGTTCGCGGGGCAGCCATTGCGCATGCGCGAGCCGTTCGAGGAACGGAACACGGGCGCGTCGTCTTCACGCCGTGGGAGAGGGCTCTCCTGCTGCTCCAGGAGGGGATGTGAGCCTGCAGACGATTTGACCGCCGCTTCCGCTCGCATGCTGCCGCCATTACTATCGGCACACTTCTGGCCATATCGACCGTCGCGCCTTCTCCCGCGGCCGACTGACCCGTGACCGGCGTGTTTGGTTGACACTGCTGGTCCACGCGCAGGGTTACCTCGAATTGCGGCACCGGTTCCGCAGTCGAGAAGGCGCGGCGCTGGCGCAAGTGGCGCTGCAGTTTTTCGCACGTAGTAATCGGCGCGCCAATTACATGACGTGTGGGCCTAGGACTCCATGCCGGACGCGTTGAAGTCGAAAGGGTGCATCCCCATGGCGCGGTTGCATGCTGCCTGCATGGCGGTCCGCCCTTTCACCCGCTGGTTTAGGCGAAGACGGAGGAATGCTTGTAACCGCTGGGCGGTTACACGCTCCGCGCGTGGCGGTTTGGCTTCTTCCGTCCTGGGCCAGCTTGCATGTCGTGTGGGACCCAGCCCCTGTGTCGTAGGGGGAGGATCTTTGAGCGCATTGGTGAAGACTTAGCCCGCGACGCCTGAGGACGCGAGTGGGGTGAGTCGCCTTTAAAAAGGGAAAGGCTCTCTGGGTGGCAGTCACGCCTCCGCATTCTCTTCATGCATTGCGCCCTTCCACCTTCCGAGCCCCCGGATGGGGTGCCCCAGCGTCGTCTTGCTCTTGCTGTCATTGGGGGAGCGCGATTTCGTGGAGATCGGTACCTTTTGGCCATCGTTCGGCTTCAAGGATTTTAGTCGTGCAGCCCGGCTGCATTCCCCCACCAATGGGCAGTTAGGTGGGGAGAAGCGAGCCGGGCTGTGGCCTCCGCCCCGCCTCAGCTTCAAGGATTTTCGTCATCCGGGCTGAGGCGGAGGAGCGCACCGAGTGGGGGGTCGCCTCCGCGTGGGCCGGTAACCCTTTTCTTCCCCCAGCGTTTGGGGGAGAAAGGCATCCTCCAGCACTGCGGAGGCTTCCTTCAGCCATGCGGGGGAAGGCGAACTGCTGCTCCCTGGACAGGGTGCAGCGTTCCGTCCTTCATCTGGGCGGCGGACGCGCCGCGTACGGGCCGGCCACGTCCAGGTCTTCCTCGCGCCGACAGCCGTGCCAGAGGGTTGCCCAGCACGTCGTACGCCGCGAGGGCAGTGCTCATGTTCTAGGGCGGCCTCGGCGAGGGCAGGAGTGAGGACCTGCCGGTGCGCTTTGGGGCGGCCGGCGCTTGCTAGTGCGGTGCTGGCGGACAGGTGGACGCCGCCGTCGGTGCTGTGGTGGCAGCAGCTGGTGAAGGTTTCTCTGCCGACGAGATCGCCAACTCCGCCTGCACCCCTGGACCTCCGTCTCCCTGGCTTGAATGGCTGGTTCTTGTCCTTCGTGGGCGAGGGCTTTTTTGCCGCAGCGTTTGCCCTGAAGCCATTGCTGCAGCTGTCTTGCCGCCCGAGATGGAGGTCGTTGTCGCTGCTGTTGGAGCGGTTGCCGGTGAGCCGCTTGGAGTTCGTCGTCCCGCAGGCCCTCCTGGTATGGAGGTTGTTCATACCCACGGGAGTGGAACCGGAGTTCCATTTGTAATGGCATCTTGAGTGCCGGTGTATGTTCATTGCGGCTATCGGGGCTTGAACATCTGTGTACTTGGGCGTAAAGCCGTGTTTCTTCCCCATTTCGAGCACCAGGTCTCGCCTGTCGGCTAGCTGAACCGCTTAACCAAGTGTGAGTTGCCCTGCGCGGAAGGTGACGAGTGAGGTATCCGTATCCCCAAGGCGTAGGAGTCCCTCGGCTCAGTCGGCCTTGCCACTCAAGGCTTCTCTTGCCCAGTTAAAGAAACCCTCGGCCGCTCTGCGATGAGCCGGAGCCGGAGGCAGCGGTGTCAGCATGGACAGAGGTGGAGTTGGCTCAAAAAAGGGGGCTTCGTCGGTCCAGGCCGGGGAGGTGTAGCAACGGTGGCCGGAGCCTGGCCGAGTCGTCCACTGGCGGGACCAACCCCAGAGTCGGGCTACCGAGGCCATGAGCCAGGCTGGTATCCTCGGGGGACAGCTGGCCGAGGCCACGGAGCGGCTGGACAAGTCGTCTGCTTGGGCCAAGTTCCTAGAGGAGATCCTGGCGGTGATGGCCCAGGCGCAGTGCTGACATCTTCCTTCGAGGTGGAGATCCTTCGCCCGTGTTGCCGTCCGAGGCCGGGTCAGATTCCGCCGAAGGTGGATACGATGCCGAGGATGTCGAGGGTGATGAACCTGCAGGAGCAGTTTGTTTGTAGTGTGCATATGTTTTTTGTGGCCGCCGAGGCCTAAACATGTCGTTGTCGTGTTATAAAGTTGTGTTTCTTTTCCTCTTGTTTCGAGTATCAGGACTTGCTTGTCGGTAGCAGAATCGTTTATCCGAGCGAGAGTTACTCATCGCGGAAGGTGATGAGTGAGGTATCCGTTTCCCGGAGGCGTAGGAGTCCCTCGGCTCGGTCGACCTTCGCTGCTTACGTGTACTCTTGCTCGTCCGCGGGATTCTGTTATCGGTATAGTCGAGAAGGCACGAAAAATCGTTTCGGCAGAGAAATTTTCGAGCGTTAAGACTTGTTCGGTTAGCAGAATCGCTTATCCGAGCGTGAGTTACTTATCGCATAAGGTGATGAGTGAGGTATCCGTATCCCGGAGGCGTAGGAGTCCCTCGGCTCGGTCGGCCTTGCCGCTTACGTGTACTCCGTCGTTTTCAGGATCCCACTATCGACGTAGTCGAAAAGCACGAAAGATGTTCTGGCCGAAAGACTTTTTCCGAGGAAAATTTTGACGCAGAGGGGGTTCCCCCCTTCTAGCCCCCGAGGGAGGGTCAGGCTTTGCCGAGGCAAGGCTGACCCTTCCTTGATGGTTAGACTTTACTTGTGTATGTAAACGAGGTATATGAACGACTTGAAAACATCTTAAGGGTAGAAGCAACGTAGCTGTCAGATGTTCCAAGCGTTGTTGTAGACCTTGCCTTGACTGTTGGCCACCTTGTATGTTCCGGGCTTCAAAGTCTTGGTGATGATGAATGGCCCTTCCCAGGGAGGCGTGAGCTTGTGGCGCCCTCGGGCGTCTTGTCGTAGCCGAAGCACCAAGTCACCCACCTGGAGGTCTCGGGGCCGAACCCCTCGGGCGTGGTAGCGTCGCAGGGACTGCTGATACCGCGCCGAGTGTAGTAAGGCCATGTCCCGAGCCTCTTCCAGCTGGTCCAGTGAGTCTTCTCGGTTGGTCTGGTTGCTTCGGGCGTCGTATGCCCTCGTCCTCGGGGAGCCGTATTCTAAGTCTGTGGGCAAGATAGCCTCGGCCCCATAGACCAGAAAAAACAGCGTGAAGCCCGTGGCTCGGCTTGGCATCGTCCTCAGACTCCAGACCACCGAGGGGAGTTCCTTCATCCATCGCCTGCCGAACTTGTTGAGGTCATTGTAGATCCTTGGCTTGAGTCCCTGTAGAATCATGCCATTGGCACGCTCTACCTGCCCATTCGTCATGGGGTGAGCTACGGTGAACTGGGTGTCGTTGTCAGTGATGATGGAGTTCGGGACTCCAAAGCGATGGATGATGTTGGTGAAGAACGCCACCGCCTGTTCGGACCTGATGCTGTTTAGGGGTCGGACCTCAATCCACTTGGAGAATTTGTCGATAGCGACCAGCAGGTGCGTGAAGCCCCCCGGGTGCTTTCTACAAGGGACCGACGAGGTCTAGACCCCACACAGCAAATGGCCAGGTGATGGGTATTGTTTGCAGAGCCTGAGCGGGCAAGTGGGTCTGCCTTACGTAGAATTGACACCCTTGGCAGGTGCGTACAATCCTAGTGGCGTCAGTCATTGCGGTTGGCCAGTAGAAACCTTGTCGGAAGGCGTTTCCAACGAGGGCTCGAGGCGCTGCGTGGTGACCGCAAGCCCCCGAGTGTATTTCTTGCAATACCTCCTGACCTTCGGCGATGGATATGCATCGCTGGAGGATGCCTGAGGGGTTGTGATGGTAGAGCTCCTTTCCGTCACCCAGCAAGACGAACGACTAGGCGTGCCGCGCCAATCGCCGAGCCTCGGTTCCGTCGAGGGGTAGCTCTCCTTGGTAGAGATATTGTAGGTACGGGGTCTGCCCGTTTTGATTAGGTGGGACCCCATTCCGCTCCTCCTCGACAGGCAGTGCCTCACCCTCGACGACCGAGGGCGCCTCAGGCTGAGCCGAGGGTGCCTCGGGCGGGGCCGAGGCCTTCTCGAACTCGAGCGTGTTGTCGGTCTTGACGGAGGGTTGATGCAGGTCTCGGGAGAAGACGTCTGGGGGGACCGTTGTCCGCCCTGAGGCTATTTTAGCTAGCTCGTCCGTAGTCTCGTTGTAGCGTCGGGCAACGTGGTTGAGCTCGAGCCCGTAGAACTTATCTTCTAGGCGCCGAACCTCGTCGCAGTAGGCTTCCATCTTCGGGTCGTGGCAGTGGGAGTTCTTCATGACTTGGTCGATGACAAGCTGCAAGTCGCCACGAGCGTCGAGGCGCCGAACCCCTAGCTCGATGGTGATGCGCAACCCGTTAACCAGAGCCTTGTACTCGGCCACGTTGTTGGACGCCGGGAAATGGAGGTGCAGCACGTAGCGGAGGTGCTTCCCGAGGGGTGAGATGAAGAGCAGGCCCGCGCCCGCTCCTGTTTTCATCAGCGACCCGTCGAAAAACATGGTCCAGAGTTCTGGTTGGATCGAAGCTGCTGGAAGCTGGGTGTCGACCCATTCTGCCACGAAATCCGCCAAGACTTGGGATTTGATGGCCTTCTGAGGGGTGAAAGAGATTGTCTCGCCCATGATCTCCACCGCCCACTTTGCAATCCTACCCGAGGCCTCTCGGCACTGGATGATCTCCCCCAGGGGGAAGGATGATACCACAGTCACCGGATGAGACTCGAAGTAGTGTCGCAACTTTCGCCGCGTCAGAATTACTGCGTACAGTAGCTTCTGAATTTGCGGGTAGCGGATTTTGGTCTCGGACAGCACCTCACTGATGAAGTAGACCGGCCTCTGGACGAGCAATGCATGCCCTTCTTCTCGTCTCTCGACTACGATCGCGGCGCTGACCACCTGAGTGGTTGCGGCTACGTAGATCAGGAGAGCTTCTCTAGCAGCAGGGGGCACCAGGATGGGCGCGCTTGTAAGGAGCGCCTTCAAGTTCCCGAGGGCTTCCTCGGCCTCGGGGGTCCAAGTGAAGCGCTCGGTCTTCCTTAAGAGGCGGTACAGGGGCAGGCCTCTTTCGCCGAGGCGCGAGATGAAGCGGCTCAGAGCCGCAAGGCATCCCATGACCCTTTGTACTCCTTTCAAGTCCTTAATAGGCCCCATGTTGGTGATGGCCGCGATTTTCTCCGGGTTGGCCTCGATGCCCCGCTCGGAGACGATGAACCCAGGAGCATGCCTCGGGGGACTCCGAAGACACACTTCTCGGGATTGAGTTTTACGCCTTTCGCTTTGAGGCACTTGAATGTCGTTTCAAGGTCGGAGAGGAGGTCGGAGGCTTTCCTCGTCTTGACTATGATGTCGTCGACGTAAGCCTCGACCGTTCGGCCAATGTGCTGTCCGAACACGTGGTTCATGCACCTTTGGTATGTCGCGCCTGCATTCCTTAAACTGAATGGCATAGTAATATAGCAGTACATGCCAAAGGGTGTGATGAAAGAAGTCGCGAGCTAGTCAGACTCTTTCATCCTGATTTGGTGATACCCTGAGTAGGCATCAAGGAATGACAGGGTTTCGCACCCAGCAGTGGAATCCACGATTTGATCGATGCGAGGCAGAGGGCAGGGAACCTTCGGACATGCTTTGTTTAGACCAGTGTAGTCTACACACATCCGCCATTTCCCATCTTTCTTTTTCACAAGCACAGGGTTGGCTAGCCATTCGGGATGGAATACCTCTTTGATGAATCCTGCAGCCATCAGCTTGTGGATCTCCTCGCCTATGGCTCTGCGCTTTTCTTCGTCGAATCGGCGCAGAGGCTGCTTCACGGGTCGGGCTCCAGCTCGGATATCCAGCGAGTGCTCGGCGACATCCCTCGGTATGCCAGGCATGTCCGAGGGACTCCACGCAAAAACCTCAGCGTTTGCGCGGAGAAAGTCGACGAGCACTACTTCCTATTTGGGGTCGATCTCGGAGCTGATCCGTACTTGCTTGGAGGCGTCGTTGCTGGGGTCGAGAGGGACGGACTTAACCGCCTCTGCTGGCTTGAAGTTGTCGGCGTGGCGTTTCGCATCTGGCACCTCCTTGGAGAGGCTCTCCAGGTCGGCGATGAGGGCCTCGGACTCGGCGAGGGCCTCAGCGTACTCCACACACTCCACGTCGTATTCGTACGTGTGTCGGTATGTGGATCCAACGGTGATGACCCCGTTGGGGGCCGACATCTTGAGCTTGAGGTAGGTGTAGTTGGGGATGGCCATGAACTTGGCGTAGCATGGTCTCCCCAGCACTGCGTGGTAGGTTCCTCGGAACCCGACCACCTCGAACGTGAGGGTTTCCTTTCGGAAGTTGGAGGGAGTCCCAAAGCAGACGGGCAGATCGAGTTGCCCAAGGGTTGGACACGCTTCCCGAGGATGATCCCGTGAAAGGGCGCCGCACCGGCCCGGATCGTGGACAAATTGATCTACAAGAGCCCGAGGGTCTCGGCGTAGGTGATGTTGAGGCTGTTGCCTCCATCCATGAGGACCTTGGTAAGCCTGACGTTGCCGATGACGGGATCAACAACGAGCGGGTACTTCCCCGGGCTCGGCACGTGGTCGGGGTGGTCGCCTTGGTCGAAGGTGATGGGCTTGTCGGACCAGTCTAAGTAGACTGGCGCCGCCACCTTCACCGAGCAGACCTCCCGGCACTCCTGCTTGCGGTGCCGAGCCGAGGCGTTCGCCACCCGCCCACCGTAGATCATGAAGCAGTCATGGACCTCGGGGAGATCCTCTGCCTTGGGGTCTTCCTTCTTGTCGTTGTCGTGGGCTTTGCCACCTTCCGCTGGTGGCCCGGCCTTGTGGAAGTAGCGCCGAAGCATGACGCACTCCTCCAGGGTGTGCTTGATGGGACCCTGATGATAGGGGCACGACTCCTTGAGCATCTTGTCGAATAGGTTGGCCCCTCCGAAAGGCTTCCGGGGGTTCCTGTGTTCGGCAGCGGCGATAAGATCTGCGTCGACGGCGTCACATTTCGTTTGCGACTTCTTCTTGCCCTTCTTCTTCGTGCTACGCTGAGCGAATGCCTCGGGGACGTCTTCCTGCTGGCGTCCCTGAGGCTGCTTGTCCTTCCGTAAGATGGCCTTGACCGCCTCCTGGCTAGAGGCAAACTTGGTGGTGATGTCCATCAGCTCGCTCGCCCTGGTGGGAGTGTTGCGACCCAGCTTGCTCACCAGGTCGCGGCAAGTGGTGCCAGCGAGGAACGCGCTGATGACATCTGAGTCGGTGATGTTGGGCAGCTCAGTGCGCTGCTTCGAAAATCGCCGGATGTAGTCCTGCAGGGATTCTCCCGGCTGCTAGTGGCAGCTTCGGAGATCCCAGGAGTTCCCAGGGCGCACGTATGTGCCCTGGAAGTTGCCGGCGAAGGCTTTGACCAGGTCGTCCCAGTTGGAGATCTGCGCAGGAGGCAGATGCTCCAGCCAGGCTCGGGCGGCGTCGGAGAGGAACAGGGGGAGGTTGCGGATGATGAGGTTGTCATCGTCCGTTCCACCCAGCTGGCAGGCCGGCCGGTAGTCCACGAGCCACAGTTCCGGCCTTGTTTCCCCCGAATACTTGGTGATGGTAGTCGGGGTCCGGAACCGGGTCGGGAACGGCGCCCGTCGTATGGCCCGGCTGAAAGCTTTGCGGACCGGGTGGTTCGGGCGATGGGCTCTGATCCTCCCCGCTGTCGTAGCACCCCCCACGCTTGGGGTGGTAGCCTCGACGCACCTTTTCGTCGAGGCGGGCTCGACGGTCGCGGCGATGGTGCTCGTTGCCGAGGCGGCCCGGGGCCGCAGGCGCTGTGTCCCGCGTGCGTCCGGTGTGGACCGAGGCTTCAAGCATGAATCAGGAAGTCGCAGCGTGATGCTCTGGGGGGTATCCCTGCCTTCGGGAGGCAAATCTTTCGGCCCGTCGGACCGTGGCATCCTCCAGGAGATTCTTGAGTTCTCCCTGGATACGTCGTCCCTCGGTGGTGGATGGTTCCGGCATCGCTCGGAGTAGTATTGCTGCTACAGCCAAGTTCTGGCTGACCCCACTAGAAGCTGGGGGCAGCCTTGCACTGGCATCGTCAGTGATGCGGTGTTGGACGTCCTGGGGCAGATGACGCGCTTCTCCGGCTGGTGCTCGGCCTGCCCACTCCTGCCCGATGTTCTGCCGGAGCTGCACAAGTTGTCCTGCTTCCTCGTTGAGCCTGGCCTACATCTCGCGGATTTGCTCGAGCTGTGTGTCCTGACCCCACGCAGGCACTGGGACCACAGCTAGCTCCCGAAAGATGTCAACGCGAGGCGCAGGCCTAGGGGGATCGCCGTCCTCCGGCATACCAAGGTGGTTGCCTTCGTCGAGACCCCCTAGATCGACGTGAAAACATTCGCGACTTGGGCCACAGTCCTCGTCGTCGAGGCCGTGGCTATCATCGGAGCAATCGGAGAGGCAGTAGTCACACGCGGTCATGAAGTCCCGCATGGCACTGGGGTTCCCGAGCCCGGAGAAATCCCAACCATAATCGGGCTCGTCATCTTCCTCGGAACCCGGGGGCCCGTAGGTCGAGACGGCCATCAATCGGTCCCAGGTTGACCACATATGATACCCCGGAAGGTTCGGATATGCCTTTATGAAAGCGTCCACCGAAGCGGGCTCGCTTGGTGGGTCGAAGCTGCATCTAAAAGGCAAAGGGTGGAAAACGGACGGTACCTCTTGATCGACGGATGGTGACGGAGTCGCGTCGGAGACGGACTGCACCGTTATCTTAGGTACGAGGCTAACGCCTAGCAGGTCCTTCGCGAGCGTGCTGGCGTCATCCGTCCGCTTGGGGTTGGCGTGTTGCGGGAAACGGCGCCCGTCTTCGTCTCAGACGCGAGGTCGACGCCCGACGTGTCCCCCGCTGGGGCGCCGGCATCGTCGACTCGCTCAATAGCCGACGAGGTGCCGCCTCCTGCTTGGCAATGGTTGCCCCGCCTTCTCCTTCGTCGGCGGGGAAGGTGACGGGACAGACTCGGATGTTGTTCTTCCACCATGCGTGGAAGACGTCGTCGATTCCGCCGCCGGCGGGCGAGCTGACGGCCGCCATTGTCGTTGTCGCGTGGTGGAGGAAGGAGTACCATGTCTTAGCTGCCGTCGAGGAACATGAACTCGAGACTCCTGAAATGGAGCAGCGTCCCAGGCTGGAGAGGTTGCTGGAGACTACCCATCTGGAGCTTGACGGGAAGCTGTTCGTCAACACGCAGCAGGTCCCTACCTGGCGCGCCAACTGTCGGCGTTTCGACCCCGGGGGGTCCCTGGACCGACGAGTAAATTGTCGCTGCGTGTCCCAGCCCAGATGGGTCGGCGCGAGACGGAACACAAGGGGGAAGAACAATAAGGGGAACCACGGCTCGTGTTGTCCTGCGCCTAGGGCGGATGCGCTTGCAGTAGGGGGGTTACAAGCGTTCGCGAGGGAGAGAGAGAGAGCCTGCTCGCCAGCCCGTCCTCCCGCGCGGCCACCTTCTCGTACGAGGGCCCTGGACCTTCCTTTTATAGACGTAAGGAGAGGGCCTAGGTGTACAATGGGGGGTGTAGCAGTGTGCTAGCGTGTCTGGCAGAGAGGAGCCAGAGTCCTATGTACATGCCGACGTGGCTGTTGGAGAGGTGTTGGTGCCCTGTTCATGTGATGTCGTGGCCGTTGGAGGAGCGCTTAAACCCTGTAGAAGCACAGCTGTCGGGGCTGTTGGGACCTTGCTGACGTCTCCTTGCTTCCGTAGGGGGCTGAGAACCGCCGTCATCATGGAGCACGCGGGGTGTCATCATTACTTGTTTTACCGGGGCGAGCCAGATGGGACGCCGGTCTTGTTCCCCGTAGCCTGAGCTAGCTAGGGGTAGGGTAATGATGTACCCCCTGTGACGTGGTCGGCCTGAGCCCAAGGTCGGGCGAGGCGGAGGCTCCTCCGAGGTCGAGGCTGAGTCCGAGCCCTAACGTCGGGTGAGGCGGAGACCGTCGTCCGGGGTCGAGGTTGAGTCCGAGCCCTGGGGTCGGGCGAGGCGGAGACCGTCGTCCGAGGTCGAGATTGAGTCCGAGCCCTGGGGTCGGGCGAGGCGGAGACCGTCGTCTAAGGTCAAGGTTGAGTCCGAGCCCTGGGGTCGGGCGAGGCGGAGACCGTCGTCCGAGGTCGAGGTTGAGTCCGAGCCCTAGGGTCGGGCGAGGCGGAGACCGTCGTTTGAGGTTGAGGTTGAGTCCGAGCCCTGGGGTCGGGCGAGGCGGAGACCGTCGTCTGAGGTCGAGGTTGAGTCCGAGCCCTGGGGTCGGGCGAGGCGGAGCTTCCTATGGCGCCCAAGGCTGGACTTGGCTGCTGTCAGCCTCACCCTGGCGGGTGGCACAGCAGTCGGAGTAGTGCAGGCGGCGCTGTTTTCGTGTCAGGTCAGTCAGTGGAGGGGCGAAGTGACCGCGGTCACTTCGGCCTTGTCGACTGAGGAGCACGCGTCAGGATAAGGTGTCAGGCGATCCTTGCATTGAATGCTCCTGCGATCCGGTCGGCTGGCGAGGCGATCTGGCCAAGGTTGCTTCTCCGCGAAGCCTGCCCGAACTGGGCCTTAGACGAGTCGAAGGTGCGTCTGTTACTTGAGGAGGCCCTCGGGCGAGGCGTGAATCTGCCTGGGTCTTCCGTTCCTGCCCGAGGCTAGGCTCGGGCGAGGCGAGATTGCGTTTCTTGAGCGGACGGAGCTTTGACCTATATTGCGCTCATCAGGCCTTTGCAGCTTTGTACTGATGGTGTTTACCAGTCGAGTTTTAGGAGTCTTGGAGGTACCCCTAATTATGGTCCCCGACAGGAATGGAATCCAGATTTAACGCAATTTGAATCACTCTCCACACAAATCTAGGAATAGAGCATTTAAAGAACAAATGATCAATCGATTCCAGACCACCACAAAAACAGCACTCATTAGATCCATTCCAATTTCTTTTTTCTAGTTATCTTTTGTAAGAATTTTATTTCTTATCACCAACCAAAAGAAGACTTTAATTTTCTGTGGTAACTTAGATTTCCACAGAAATATGTAGGGAACCTTAATTTGATCAATAGATTTTTTTTCTTATACAAAGAATTTACAGTGAATCCTTTGTTGCCTAAACCTCATTTCAGTTTATCTTCTTGATCTGTCAGAGTGCAATTAGAGCATAAAGCAACTAAGTCATTATACAACACCTGAAGGTCACCAGTCATTCTTCTTCTGAAAGAGAGTGCTTCAAAATTTGAAGACAAAAAAATTGATTGATAGTTATAAATGTGAATATCAACTGCTTCAAAATTCCATAGTTCATTTTTGCCTATTTATTCAACGTTCCACCCTAATGCAGTAGAGGTATAACATCTAAACAGCTGTTGACGTAGGCAAAAATGTTTCGGGGTGCAAACCAAACAAGCTCGAGGACCTCTTGTGTTGCTTGGGTTTGGGTGGTTGTGCGTGGATGTGTGCTTTGCTTTGCTTCAGCCGTCGGAGCCGAGGTCGCCGTCGCCGACGAGGGACTGACTACTCGTCCGCGCGCGGGCTCGGGCTGCACTGTACTGCCACAGGCCTCTTTGCAACACCCGACCTGGGCTCCCAGATCGTTGCTCGTCAGCTGAAACGCAAAGCCATTAGAGCCCAGCATGCTTGCATCCGCGTGTGATAGTATTTTAGTTTTTAAATTTGTCAGCAGGCGTAATTTTTGTATTTTAACCCTACTTTGGAAAAATATTTACGTTTGGACCCCCAGAAATTTTATTTGCAAGTTTAGACCCGATGCTCGGCGTCATAGCCTGTGGCGCCGAGGTAACACAGCTCGGCGCCACAGCCTGTGGCGCCGAGGTGTGACGTGGCCATGGCTGCCGGCGCTGACGTGGCAGCGGGCGTGGCACCTAGCTCGGCGTCACATATCTTGGCGCCGAGCTAGGACTTAACCGCGCATGCGGTTCCTTCTCCGCGCGTCTGTTTTCGGTTGCGGCCGCTCCACCGCTTGCCCAGACCGAGCTCCACCGCCGCCGCTCCACCGGCGCGCGCGCCCACCGCCGCTGCCCCGCGCGCGCCCGTCACCACCGCCGTTCGAGCTCCTCCGTCCCCGCGCGCCGCCCGAGCTCCTCCGCGCCGCCCAAGCTCCACCGCGCCCACCCCGCTCCGGCACCGGCCAGCGCGGCTGCCCCACCAGCTTCGTCAGTAGGTAATTTTTTTATTTTTGTTAGTTTCTTAGTTACTAAATTGTTAGCATATTGTTAGCTATTGTTAGTGTTTAGTAATTAGTTAGCTATCCACTTGTTTAGTGTTTAGTAAATAGTTAGATATTTTCTTGTTAGTGTTTAGTAAAATAGTTAGCTAGTTTCTTGCTTAGCATATTGTTAGTGTTTAGTAAATTCTTAGTGATTATATAGTTAGCATTTTGTTTAGCGCATTGATATTACATGTTTTCTGTGTTGGCAACCATCATGTTGTCGTTTATTTGCAGGTTCTATAAACATCACTTTACAGGGGAGGTGCTACCAAATTTTTTATTGACAATAGTTTTTTTTTGTACGTAGGTGTTGTTCCGACTTGACCTTCTCCATCGTTTGCTGGACTCGTACGAGATCTCAGGTATAATTTGTTTTCGTACATTATTCATATATTATGTAATTTCGTTTGATGTGGTCATTTAATATTTACTATATAGTTATTAGTTAATAAGTAGTTACTATTTATTTATTATTTAGTAAGTTTTTAGGCTTAAGTACGTAGCCATTATTAAGTTAGTAATCCATTTTTGCAATAGATGGACACCCTAGTGACACTATACCATGGAGGAAGCGTGAGGATAGATGCGTATGGGAATGTTACTTTTGATGGTATGAAGATCGTGACCATGTTGTTCGATGAAAGACCATCTTTTGACAAGATTTTCGCTCGAGCTTGTGAGGAGATTAGTTGCGACATAAACGACCCTAGAATATCAATTCAGGGTTTGTTGTCCCATATTACATATGGAACAGTTGTCCGATGGTTGATCTCCATTGCCTCAGAAGATGATTGGGTGGGATATGTAAGAATCGTGAAACCATGCTTCTACCATGTTTGGATGTGGTTGTTCAGCCGTTATCTGTTACTCGTCGTGATGCTCCAGTCGGGTTGACTCCACAAATTCCCAATGCATCTCGTATTGAAGCTCCTTTGGTAGAGCTTCCAGAAGAAGTGGTTGTTGTGCCCGATGCTCAATCGGGGCCGCACGAGTATGGGATTTCTCGTCCTCTTCCTGGCGTTTGTGGGGCTTCTAATCCGGTGGTACCCCCCAAGAGATCCCATTGACCCAGGATCCAGTTCAGGATCATCCTAGTAAGTGTCTTTGACACGTTGTTCATATCCATCGTTATTTCGTTTCATTAGACTTTTTAATGTGGTATTTCTTGCTTCCATCCGATGCAGGATCTCCACAAATCGATAATGGTGCTTATCTTGATGTGCCTGTGTCATATAATATGGACAACATATGCAGGGCATCCAATAGTGTTGATGTTCAGATTGAGGATGAGGAGGAGCCATATGAGGCTGCACGGGCCTTAGATTCTGATGATGACCGTCCGGTTCAAGAAATGACCGAGCAAGAAATTGAACTCATAAGACGTTTGTGTCCGGAGCGTGACCCTGCAGTACATGAATTTAGCAGTTGTCGGGGACCATAGTTAGGGGTACCCTCAAGGCTCCTAATTCTCAGCTGGTAACCCCCATCAGCATAAAGCTGCAAAGGCCTGATGGGTGCGATCAAGTCAGGGATCAGTCAATTCGAGGGACTTGATCACGCCCCGCCCGAGCCTAGCCTCGGACAAGGGCAGCTGACCCCGTAGGATCTCCACCTCGCCCGAGGCCCCCTCGAGCGGCGAACACGTTCCCGACTCGCCTGAGGCCCTGTCTTCGCCAAGAAGCAACCCCGACCAAATCGCAGGAGCATTTAATGCAAAGGTGGCCTGATACCTTTATCCTGACGCGCGCCCCTCAGCTGACAGAGCCGAAGTGACCGCCGTCACTTTGCCGCTCCACTGGCCGGTCTGACAGAAAGACAGCGCCGCCTGCGCCGCTCCGACTGCGGTGCCACTTGACAGAGTGAGGCTGACAGGCAGTCAGGCCCGGCCGCACACCATAGGAAACTCCGCTCCACCCGACCCAGGGCTCGGACTCGGGCTAAGCCCCGGAAGACGGCGATCTCCGCTCCGCCCGACCCAGGGCTCGGACTCGGGCTAAGCCCCGGAAGACGGCGAACTCCGCTCCGCCCGACCTAGGGCTCGGACTCGGGCTAAGCCCCGGAAGACGGCGAACTCCGCTCTGCCCGACCCAGGGCTCGGACTCGAGCAAAGCCCCGGAAGACGGCGAACTCCGCTCCGCCCGACCCAGGGCTCGGACTTGGGCTCAGCCCCAGAAGACGACGAACTCCGCTTCGCCCGACCCCAGGACTCAAATTCCGCCCTGGCCTCAGCCAACGACCTCCGCCTCGCCCGACCTAGGGGCTCGGACTCGGCCTCGGCCACAGAAGACGGACTCGACCTCGACCTCGGAGGAGCCTCCACATCGCCCAACCTAGGGCGCGGACCGGCCACGTCAACAGGAGGCACCATCATTACCCTACTCCAAGCTGACTCGGGCTACGGGGAACAAGACCGGCGTCCCATCTGGCTCGCTCCGCCAGATAGGTGATGATGGTGCCCCGCACGCTCCCTGACGATGGCGGCTCTCGGCCCCCTTACGGAAGCAAGAGGATGTCAGCAAGGACTCGACGGCCCCGACAGCTGTCCCTCCGCCAGGCTCCAGTGCTCCTCCGATGGCCACGACATCACACAAACCGGGCGCCAAAATCTCTCCGGCCGCCACGATGGCGTGTACTTAGGGCGCTAGCTCTCCTCCGCTAGACACGTAGCACTCTGCTACACCCCCCATTGTACACCTGGATCCTCTCCTTACGCCTATAAAAGGAAGGACCAGGGCCCTCTTAGAGAGGGTTGGTCGCGCGGGGACGAGGACGAGACGGGCGCTCGCGTGAGGCCACTTGCTCCTTCCCCCGTGTGGACGCTTGTAACCCCCTACTGCAAGCGCACCCGACCTGGACGCGGGACGAACACGAAGGTCGCGGGATTTCCACCTCTCTCTCGCCCATCTTCGGCCACCTCGCTTTCCCCCCTTCGCGTTCGGCCTCGCGTCGACCCATCTGGGCTGGGGCACGCAGCGACACATCACTCGTCGGCTCAGGGACCCCCCGGTCTCGAAACGCCGACAGTTGGCGCGCCAGGTAGGGGCCTGCTGCGTGTTGACGAACAGCTTCCCGTCAAGCTCCAGATGGGAAGTCTCCAGCAACCTCTCCGGCCCGGGACGGTGCTCCGTTTCGGGAGCCTTGAGTTCATGTCCCTCGACGGCAGCTACGACATGATACTCTTTCCACCGCCGGGCGACAGCGACAATGGCGGCCGACAGTCCGCCCGCCGGCGGCGGGATCGATGACGTCTTCCCCGCGTGGTGGAAGAACAACCTTCGAGCTTGCCCCATCTTCTTCCCCGTCGGCGGAGGAGGAGGAGGCGGGGCAACCAAGGCCAAGCAGGAGGCGGCGCCTCGTCGGCCGTCGAGCGAGTCGACAACGCCAGCACTCCAATGGGGGGCGCGCCGGGCATTGGCCTCGCGCTTGAGACGAAGACGAGCGTTGTCCCCCCACAACACGTCAATCCTGAGCAAACGGACGACGCCAGCACGCTCGCGAAAGGCTTGCTGGGTGTCGCCCTCGTACCTGAGACGACGGTGTAGTCAGCCCCCGACGTGACCTCATCACCGCCCGTCGACCAAGAGGTACCGACCGATTCCCATCCCACGCCTCTCGGATTTAGCCTCGACCCGCCTAGCGGCTCCGCTTTGGCGGACGCTTTCATAGAGGCGAATCCGAACCCTCTGGGGTTTCGTATGCGGTCACCTTGGGACCGGCTGACGGACGTCTCGACCTACGGGCCCTCTGGGTCCGAGGAAGACGACGAGCCCAGCTTCTGTTGGGATTTCTCCGGACTTGACAACCCCAGTGCCATGCGGGACCTCATGACCGCATGCGACTACTGCCTTTCCGACTGTTCCGACGGTAGTCGTAGCCTCGCGACGAGGACTGCGGCCCGAGCCGTGAATGTTTCCACGTCGATCTAGGGGGTCCCTGAGAAGGCAACCATCTCGGCATGCCGGAGGACGGTGATCTCCCTAGGCCGGTGCCTCACGTTGACATCCCGCGGGAGCTAGCTGTGGTCCCCGTTCCGGCGGGGGGTCACGACCCACAACTCGAGCAAATCCGCGGGGTGCAGGCCAGGCTCGACGAGGGAGCAGGAGCGCTTGAGCCAATCCGCCGGGACGTCGAGCAGGCATGGGCGGGCCAACCTCCGGCCGGAGAAATGCGTCATCTACCCCAGGGCTTCCAGCACCGTATCGCCGATGGTGTCAGGGTCAGGCCGCCACCCGCATCCAGTGGGGTCGGCCAGAACCTGGCTGCAGCGGCAATGCTCCTCCGCGCGATGCCGGAGCCATCAGCCACCGAGGGGCGGCGAATCCAGGGAGAGCTCAAGGATCTCCTGGAAGGCGCCGCGGTCCGGCGGGCCGAGAGCTCCGCCTCCCGAAGGTAGGGGTACCCCTCGGAACATCATGCTGCGACTTCCCGATTCATGCGGGAAGCCTCGGTCTACACCGGGCGCACGCGCAACACAGCGCCTGCGGCCCCGGGTCGCCTTGGCAACGAGCACTATCACCGCGATCGTCGGGCCCACCTCGACGAGAGGGTGCGTCGAGGCTATCACCCCAGGCGTGGGGGACACTACGACAGCGGGGAGGATCGGAGTCCCTCGCCCGAACCACCCGGTCCGCAGGCCTTCAGCCGGGCCATACGACGGGCGCCGTTCCCAACCCGGTTCCGACCCCCAACTACTATCACAAAGTACTCGGGGGAGACGAGACCGGAACTGTGGCTCGCGGACTACCGTCTGGCCTGCCAACTGGGTGGAACGGACGATGACAACCTCATCATCCGCAACCTCCCCCTGTTCCTCTCCGACACCGCTCGCGCCTGGTTGGAGCACCTGCCTCCGGGGCAGATCTCCAACTGGGACGACCTAGTCCAAGCTTTCGCCGGCAATTTCCAAGGCACGTACGTGCGCCCCGGGAACTCCTAGGACCTCCGAAGCTGCCGACAGCAGCCGGGAGAGTCTCTCCGGGACTACATCCGGCGATTCTCGAAGCAGCGCACCGAGCTGCCCAACATCACCGACTCGGATGTCATCGGCGCGTTCCTCGCCGGCACCACCTACCGCGACCTGGTGAGCAAGCTGGGTCGCAAGACCCCCACCAGGGCGAGCGAGCTGATGGACATTGCCACCAAGTTCGCCTCCGGCCAGGAGGCGGTCGAGGCTATCTTCCGGAAGGACAAGCAGCCCCAGGGCCGCCCATCAGAAGATGCCCCCGAGGCGTCAGCTCAGTGCGGCGCTAGGAAGAAGGGCAAGAAGAAGTCGCAAGCGAAACGCGACGCCGCCGACGCGGACCTTGTCGCCGCTGCCGAGCACAAGAACCCTCGGAAAGCCCCCGGAGGTCCCAACTTCTTCGACAAGATGCTCAAGGAGCCGTGCCCCTATCACCAGGGGCCCGTCAAGCACACCCTTGAGGAGTGCGTCATGCTTCGGCACCACTTCCACAGGGCCGGGCCACCCGCGGAGGGTGGCAGGGCCCGCGACGACGACAAGAAGGAAGATCACCAAGCAGGAGAGTTCCCCGAGGTCCGCGACTGATTCATGATCTACGACGGGCAAGCGGCGAACGCCTCGGCTCGACACCGCAAGCAAGAGCGCCGGGAGGTCTGTTCGGTGAAGGTGGCGGCGCCAGTCTACCTGGACTGGTCCGACAAGCCCATCACCTTCGACCAAGCCGACCACCCCGACCATGTGCCGAGCCCGGGGAAATACCCGCTCGTCGTCGACCCCATCATCGGCGACGTCAGGCTCACCAAGGTCCTCATGGACGGAGGCAGCAGCCTCAACATCATCTACGCCGAGACCCTCGGGCTTCTGTGTATCGATCTGTCCTCGGTCCGGGCGGGCGCTGTGCCTTTCCATGGGATCATCCCCGGGAAGCGCGTCCAGCCCCTCGGACAACTCGATCTTCCCGTCTGCTTCGGAACACCCTCCAACTTCCGAAGGGAAACCCTGACGTTCGAGGTGGTCGGGTTCCGAGGAACCTACCACGCGGTATTGGGGAGGCCCTGCTACGCGAAGTTCATGGCCGTCCCCAACTACACCTACCTCAAGCTCAAGATGTCGGGCCCCAACGGGGTCATCACCGTCGGCCCCACGTACAAACACGCGTTCGAATGCGACATGGAGTGCGTGGAGTATGCCGAGGCCCTCGCCGAGTCCGAGGATTTCATCGCCGACCTGGAGAGCCTCTCTAAGGAGGTACCGGACGTGAAGAGTCATGCCGGCAACTTCGAGCCAGCGGAGACGGTTAAGTCCGTCCCCCTCGCCCCAGCAGCGACGCCTCCAAGCAAGTTCGGATCGGCTCCGGGCTCGATCCCAAATAGGAAGCAGTGCTCGTCGACTTTCTCCGTGCGAACGCCGACGTCTTCACGTGGAGTTCCTCGGACATGCCCGGCATACCGAGGGATGTCGCCGAGCACTCGCTGGACATCCGAGCTGGAGCCCGACCCGTCAAGCAGCCTCTGCGCCGATTCGACGAGGAGAAGCGTAGAGCCATAGGCGAGGAGATCCACAAGCTAATGGCGGCAGGGTTCATCAAAGAGGTATTCCATCCCGAATGGCTTGCCAACCCTGTGCTTGTGAGAAAGAAAGGGGGGAAATGGCGGATGTGTGTAGACTACACTGGTCTGAACAAAGCATGTCCGAAGGTTCCCTACCCTCTGCCTCGCATCGATCAGATCGTGGATTCCACTGCTGGGTGCGAAACCCTGTCTTTCCTCGATGCCTACTCAGGGTATCACCAAATCAGGATGAAAGAGTCCGACCAGCTCGCGACTTCTTTCATCACACCCTTCGGCTTGTACTGCTATGTCACCATGTCGTTCGGCTTGAGGAATGCGGGCACGACGTACCAGCGGTGCATGAACCATGTGTTCGGCGAACACATTGGCCGCACGGTCGAGGCCTACGTCGATGACATCGTAGTCAAGACGAGGAAAGCCTCTGACCTCCTTTCCGACCTTGAAGTGACATTCCGATGTCTCAAGGCGAAAGGCGTCAAGCTCAATCCCGAAAAGTGTGTCTTCGGGGTGCCTCGAGGCATGCTCTTGGGGTTCATCGTCTCCGAGCGGGGCATCGAAGCCAACCCGGAGAAGATCGCAGCCATCACCAGCATGGGGCCCATCGAGGACTTGAAAGGCGTACAGAGGGTCATGGGATGTCTCGCGGCTCTGAGCCGCTTCATCTCACGCCTCGGCGAAAGAGGTCTACCTCTGTACCGCCTCTTAAGGAAGATCGAGCGCTTCACTTGCACTCCTGAGGCCGAGGAAGCCCTCGGGAATCTGAAGGCGCTCCTCACGAAGGCGCCTATCTTGGTGCCCCCAGCTGCCGGAGAAGCCCTCTTGGTCTACGCCGCCGCGACCACTCAGGTGGTTAGCGCCGCGATTGTGGTCGAGAGGCAAGAAGAGGGGCATGCATTGCCCGTTCAGAGGCCAGTCTACTTCGTCAGCGAGGTACTGTCCGAAACCAAGATCCGCTACCCACAAGTTCAGAAGCTGCTGTACGCGGTAATCCTGACACGGCGGAAGTTATGACACTACTTTGAGTCTCATCCGGTAACTGTGGTGTCATCCTTCCCCCTGGGGGAGATCATCCATTGCCGAGAAGCCTCGGGTAGGATTGCAAAGTGGGCGGTGGAAATCATGGGCGAAACGATCTCGTTCGCCCCTCGGAAGGCCATCAAATCCCAGGTCTTGGCAGACTTCGTGGTTGAATGGGTCGACACCCAGCTACCAACAGCTCCGATCCAACCGGAGCTCTGGACCATGTTCTTCGATGGGTCGCTGATGAAGACAGGAGCCGGCGCGGGCCTACTCTTCATCTCGCCCCTCGGGAAGCACCTACGCTACGTGCTGCGCCTCCACTTCCCGTCGTCCAACAATGTAGCTGAGTACGAGGCTCTGGTCAACGGGTTGCGGATTGCCGTCGAGCTAGGGGTCCGACGCCTCGACGCTCGCGGTGACTCGCAGCTCGTCATTGACCAAGTCATGAAGAACTCCCACTGCCGCGACCCAAAGATGGAGGCCTACTGCGATGAGGTCCGGCGCCTGGAAGACAAGTTCTACGGGCTCGAGCTCAACCACATCGCTCGGCGCTACAACGAGACTGTGGACGAGCTGGCTAAAATAGCCTCGGGGCGAACAACGGTTCCCCCCGGACGTCTTCTCCCGAGATCTGCATCAACCCTCCGTCAAGATCGACGACGCGTCCGAGCCTGAGGCACCCTCGGCCCAGCCCGAGGTACCCTCGGCACAGTCCGAGGCACCCTCGGCTCGGCCCGAGGCACCCTCGGTTCAGCTTGAGGTACCCTCGGCCCCCGAGGGCGAGACGCTGCACGTCGAGGGGGAGCAAAGCGGGGTCACGCCTAATCAAAACTGGCAGACCCCGTACCTGCAATATCTCCACCGAGGAGAGCTACCCCTTGACCGAGCCGAAGCTCGGCGGATGGCGCGGCGCGCCAAGTCGTTTGTCTTGTTGGGAGAAGGGAAGGAGCTCTACCACCGCAGCCCTTCAGGCATCCTCCAGCGATGCATCTCCACCACCGAAGGTCAGGAACTCCTCCAAGAAATACACTCGGGGGCTTGCGGCCACCACGCAGCACCTCGAGCCCTTGTCGGAAATGCTTTCCGATAAGGTTTCTACTGGCCAACAGCGGTGGCCGACGCCACTAGAATTGTTCGCGCCTGCGAAGGGTGTCAGTTCTACGCAAGGCAGACCCACCTGCCCGCTCAGACTCTGCAGACAATACCCATCACATGGCCTTTTGCTGTGTGGGGTCTGGACCTCGTCGGCCCCTTGCAGAAGGCACCCGGGGGCTACACGCACCTGTTGGTCGCCATCGACAAATTTTCCAAGTGGATCGAGGTCCGACCCCTGAACAGCATCAGGTCCGAGCAGGCGGTGGTGTTCTTCACCAACATCATCCATCGTTTCGGGGTCCCGAACTCCATCATCACCGACAACGGCACCCAGTTCACTGGCAGAAAGTTCCTGGACTTCTGCGAGGATCACCACATCCGGGTGGACTGGGCCGCCGTGGCTCATCCCATGACGAATGGGCAAGTAGAATGTGCCAACGGCATGATTCTACAAGGACTCAAGCCTCGGATCTACAACGACCTCAACAAGTTCGGCAAGCAATGGATGAAGGAACTCCCCTCGGTGGTCTGCAGCCTAAGAACGACACCGAGCCGAGCCACGGGCTTCACGCCGTTCTTTCTAGTCTATGGGGCCGAGGCCATCTTGCCCACAGACCTGGAATACGGTTCCCCGAGGACGAGGGCCTATGATGACCAAAGCAACCAAGCTAGTCGAGAAGACTCGCTGGACCAGCTGGAAGAGGCTCGGGACAAGGCCTTACTACACTCGGCGCGGTACCAGCAGTCCATGCGACGCTACCACGCCCGAGGGGTCCGGTCCCGAGACCTCCAAGTGGGCGACCTGGTGCTTCGGCTGTGACAAGACGCCCGAGGTCGACACAAGCTCACGCCCCCCTGGGAGGGGCCGTTCGTCATCACCAAAGTTCTAAAACCCGGAACATAAAAGCTGGCCAACAGTCAAGGCGAGGTCTACAGCAACGCTTGGAACATCCAACAGCTACGTCGCTTCTACCCTTAAGATGTTTTCAAGTTGTTCATATACCTTGCTCTCACGCAAAGTTTAGTCATCAAGGAAGGGTCAGCCTTGCCTCGGCAAAGCCCGACCCTCCCTCGGGGGCTACACCCGCCGGGTGTAGGCACGCGCAACGGCTGCCCCGCGAACCACTCGCCCCGTCGCATTAACTCCGCGGCAGGACAGGCGGCGCCTCTGGCAGGAGAAGCGAGCGACGCTTCGCCTTCGCCATAATGACCGCGTCAAAAAAGGTACGCCGCGTCGTTCGATTTCGTATCCTTTTCCTTTTTTTCCTCTTCCTCTCTCTTGCAACAGGGACCGGGAAAGGGGGATACCCCGAAAAGGATCCTTCCCTGTGAAGGAACCAGGCTCCGAGCCTCCCTACTGATCAGAGGTTCGAAGGCTGGCCCCTCAGAAGGGTTCAACAGCCGCCTCAGAGCACGTGGGCTCCACACCCACTACTGGTCAGAGGTTCGAAGGCCGGCCCCTCGGAAGGGTTCAACAGGCGCCTCAGGCTACTCGGGCTCCGCGCCCACTACTGATCAGGGGTTCGAAGGCTGGCCCCCGAAGGGTTCACAGCCGCCTCAGACACAGAGCGAGGGATGACCATGGGTACGTTCGATACATAACCAAGGCTCGGGCTGCGCTCCCGAGGTACCCTAGGACATTTCCGAGACCAGCGGGAACGATCTTGTAACGGAATCTCATCAGAGGGAGGCATCGAGCCCTCGGACCCCGTCGCCAGGGGACCGGGTCCGGCAGATCACCCGCAGGTACTTTTGGGCGCGCCTCTGGGCCTCTAGCCGACCCCTAACAAATGGGGCACGAACGTCCGCTTGGATCACCCGCCTGCAGCTCACCGGAGACACCATGTTCGGCGCCCACCGAGGGCAACATGGCGCTCTCCCCCCCTCCTTGCAGAAAGGCGACGCAGGGGCGTATGTAAAAAAGTCGAGTATGTCCCTGATCGCCCTCTCGCCCTCGGGGGCTGCTCTCGCAAACCCGGCTCCGGCCAAACCATTGACAGCGTCAACATACCAGCCCGAGAACTTGGGACCCAACCGTACACCCGGGCTACGGCCAGCTCGCATGAGGGAGCGACCAGACCAGCCGAAGCATTGCGCGAGGCGTTAAAGACCTCGGAGGAGTCAAACCACTCCTCCGAGGCCTCGGGGGCTACACCCGGCGGGTGCGCTCGCGCGCACCCACCGGAACAAAACGCAACCGAGAAAGGCTGGTCCCCTTGCAAAAAAGTGCGACGAAAGCCTCCAAGCGAGTGCTAACACTCCCTTCAAGGCTCGGGGGCTACTGTCGGGGACCATAGTTAGGGGTACCCTCAAGGCTCCTAATTCTCAGCTGGTAACCCCCATCAGCATAAAGCTGCAAAGGCCTGATGGGTGCGATCAAGTCAGGGATCAGTCCATTCGAGGGACTCGATCACGCCCCGCCCGAGCCTAGCCTCGGACAAGGGCAGCCGACCCCATAGGATCTCCGCCTCGCCCGAGGCCCCCTCCAGCGGCGAACACGTTCCCGACTCGCCTGAGGCCCTGTCTTCGCCAAGAAGCAACCCCGACCAAATCGCAGGAGCATTTAATGCAAAGGTGGCCTGACACCTTTATCCTGACGTGCACCCCTCAGCTGACAGAGCCGAAGTGACCGCCGTCACTTCGCCGCTCCACTGGCCGGTCCGACAGAAAGACAGCGCCGCCTGCGCCGCTCCGACTGCGGTGCCACTTGACAGAGTGAGGCTGACAGGCAGTCAGGCCCGGCCGCACACCATAGGAAACTCCGCTCCGCCCGACCCAGGGCTTGGACTCGGGCTAAGCCCCGGAAGACGGCGATCTCCGCTCTGCCCGACCCAGGGCTCGGACTCGGGCTAAGCCCCCGAAGATGGTGAACTCCGCTCTGCCCGACCCAGGGCTCGGACTCGGGCTAAGCCCCAGAAGACGGCGAACTCCGCTCCGCCCGACCCAGGGCTCGGACTTGGGCTCAGCCCCAGAAGGCGACGAACTCCGCTTCGCCCGACCCCAGGACTCAAATTCCGCCCTGGCCTCAGCCAACGACCTCCGCCTCGCCCGACCTAGGGGCTCGGACTCGGCCTCGGCCACAGAAGACGGACTCGACCTCGACCTCGGAGGAGCCTCCACATCGCCCAACCTAGGGCGCGGACCGACCACGTCAACAGGAGGCGCCATCATTACCCTACTCCAAGCTGACTCAGGCTACGGGGAACAAGACCGGCGTCCCATCTGGCTCGCTCCGCCAGATAGGTGATGATGGTGCCCCGCACGCTCCCTGACGATGGCGGCTCTCGGCCCCCTTACAGAAGCAAGAGGACGTCAGCAAGGACTCGACGGCCCCGACAGCTGTCCCTCCGCCAGGCTCCAGCGCTCCTCCGACGGCCACGACATCACACAAACCGGGCGCCAAAATCTCTCCGGCCGCCACGATGGCGTGTACTTAGGGCGCTAGCTCTCCTCCGCTAGACACGTAGCACTCTGCTACACCCCCCATTGTACACCTGGATCCTCTCCTTACGCCTATAAAAGGAAGGACCGGGGCCCTCTTAGAGAGGGTTGGCCGCGCGGGGACGAGGACGAGATGGGCGCTCGCGTGAGGCCACTCGCTCCTTCCCCCGTGTGGACGCTTGTAACCCCCTACTGCAAGCGCACCCGACCTGGGCGCGGGACGAACACGAAGGCCGCGGGATTTCCACCTCTCTCTCGCCCATCTTCGGCCACCTCGCTTTCCCCCTTCGCGTTCGGCCTCGCGTCGACCCATCTGGGCTGGGGCACGCAGCGACACATCACTCGTCGGCTCAGGGACCCCCCGGTCTTGAAACGCCGACAGCAGTCTAAGTCATTCCACCCGTGCATATGCTGAAGCACGTGATGATGAACTGCTAGAGGCTCCGGATAACGCCGACAGCATTGAGATTAAGGTAGGCTTACTTTTCAAGGACCTGCCTACACTGAGACGATGGCTACAGGAATATTCTGTGAACCGCAAGAGGCCGTTCAAGGTGAGACATTCGTATGCACAGTGTCGTTACACTGTTGTGTGTGAGGTGTCGGAATGTAATTGGAGGGTATGTGCCCGAAGGCAGAAGGACACTGGAAAGTTTAAGATCACCAAAATTGTAGGTCCACACACTTGTGCCCAGACAGAGCTGAGCTCTAAGCATCGTCAGTTGACATCTACCCTGATTGCGAAAAGGATATTGGGGATATTGAAGGGTCAGCCAAACTTGAAGGTGAAGTCAATTATGACCATGACTTCGGAGCTGTTTGGTTACAGGATCAAATATGGGAAAGCATGGAGGGCAAAGCAGCGAGCATGGAAGATGATATACGGGGATTGGGAGGAGGGTTATGAGAAGTTACCAGCATTGTTCAATGCAATCAAAGCAAAAAACCCAAGCATGCATTACGAGTACATCCCCAAACCTAATGAATGGAGGAACGACAGAGAGATATTTTTTCGTGCTTTCTGGTGTTTCTCGCAGTGCGTAGAGGCCTTCAGGCATTGTCGTCCCGTGCTCTCTATTGATGGTACTTTTCTACTTGGGAAGTATAAGGGCACATTGTTGGTTGCCATATCATGCGACGCAGACAACACACTGGTTCCTTTGGCATTTGCTTTGGTGGAGAGGGAGAACAGAGATAGTTGGTCTTGGTTCTTGCGGCTTGTACGCATCCATGTCGTAGGCCCTGGACGCGAGGTTGGTGTCATATCTGACAGACACCAAGGTATTCTTAATGCAGTGCAAGAGCAGATTCCTGGCTACGCACCCATGCACCACAGATGGTGCACTCGACATCTAGCAGAAAATCTTCTTCGAAAGGATCATAGCAAGGCTAACTTCCCCCTTTTTGAGGAGGTATGTCGACAGTTGGAGGTTTCGTTTTTCGAGGATAAGTTGAAGGAACTAAAAGATGCAACAAATGCTGAAGGTAAGAACTGGATTGCTGGATTGCTGAGGGAACCGCAGAAATGGACAAGGGCCTACGACGAAGGTGGCTGGCGGTTCGAGTTTTAGACTAGCAACATGGCTGAGTCATTTAACAGTGTGCTCAAGGTTATACGGGGCATGTCAGTCAATGTTGTAGTAACATTCACTTTTTATAGGCTTGTGGCTTGGTTTAATGATAGACACGCGCAGGCCAAGGCAATGCAGACGCGAGGGAAGAGATGGGCACCTAAACCAACATCACACCTTAATAATGCAAAGGAACGTGCCCATAGACATGAGGTACAATGCTTTGATGAGGAGTTGGGTAAATACGAGGTAACAACACTAGGCGACATAACTTCCGACGGTGAGGTGCGACCTTCGAGGACACATGTCGTGTTACTTGATGCATTCTCGTGCGGTTGTGGTAAACCTAGACAATACCATTTTTCATGTGTCCGCTATAAAAAAAATACCAACCTCATCGTAATCGGCCATATGTCCACAAAAATATCCAACACCAAGCTCGGAAGGAACTAATCCATACTTAGCTTCAATACCACATTTGTAGAGTACTAGATCAAATTTCACCTCTTCTTCCGCCCACTGATTGTATCTCTTTTCGTTTACCTCTGGCTCTGGCCAATGGGACAAAGGACCATACAACCACTCTCTGAAACGACACTTACGCCACCCGTATGGCTACAGGAGAAAAAATTAGTAATTTATTGTAAATAATAACTAGTTCATACATTTAGCATATCGATGGGCTCACATAATCAATGTTCGGACAACAGAACTGCTTCTCATAGTCTTCATCGATGACAGCACGGTCTCCACAATCGCATCGAGGCGGTGAGTCCATCCGTCTTTCTGTTGCTACCTCCTTCTCCGCATCTGTCATTGGTGGAGGATTCGGGGGAGGAGGTACCCAACACTTAAAACGCTCATGACTAGTCCTTCCACTCAACCAATTAACGAAAAGAAGATATCGAGGGTCAAATTTATCAGGACCGTCGATCCACTGGAAAAAGAAACACCTCTGATGCCCCTAAAATTATGGAAAGGAAACACTATTACACATCTACAAAATAATGAATGCGAACAAAATTAAGTGACAAGTCATAAGCTACGTACGTCCAAACCGCCACAAAGGTAGTAGCAGCGAGCAGCCGTGTCTGGATGTTGTGATTGATGTACCCAAGCCAGTCTGCCACAGTTACAGTTAGGCACGGGGAGTTCAGGAGGAACAGGAGCATCCTTACTAGATACGTCCGGATATAACTCCCGAGGACGACCTCTCTTCTGCCACAACGCCTCTCGGTACATGTCTTTCATCTAATAAACGATTATAATTATCACTTGTACCTAATATGCTTTATAATAAGTTTACACAAACTAATAATCGAAATGATAATATAATAGGTTTATACAAACTATTAAACTATGAAACTATGAGCAACTATGAAACTAACAACCCAATATATAAAACGAATCAGTTGGGCACCATACCTTGATCTACGAAGTGAACCAACTCAAATCTTTGAATCCAGCAAATTTTGACGAAGTTTGGAAATGAGAGGAAATGTGCTGCTCTCGGCCAGCCGCGCGGCTGTTTTTATAGGCATCCGTAGCTCGGCGCCAAGATCTGTGACGCCGAGCTACGAGGCTGCGTCGCCACCACGTCGATGCCAGGTCAGCCCTAGGCGAATGTAGCCGTTGCTGCCACGTCAGACCTCGGCGCCACAGCCTATGGCGCCGAGCATCGGGTCCAAACTTGCAAATAAAATTTCTACGAGTCCAAACATAAATTTTTATCATAAAAGAAACTAAAAAACAAAAAAAATTCGGTCACCAAGGGCATGGGCTGTGACGAAGGAGCAGAGCTTTGTTTATTGCCTTATTGGTGATAAGAAACAGTCGCCGACGACCTTCCGACATCATTGATCGGACAACAATACCGTAGCCGTGTCGTGTTAGGGGTGTCTAGCGGCTGCTTTTTAGTCGCTTCGTTTTAGTCCCTTTTAGTTTCAAAATTATCAAACACAAAGATTATAATAGAGATAATCATATATTTTAGTCTATCTGTTTGACAATTTAGAAATTAAAATAAAAAGACTAAATATTAGCATTTAGAAACCAAAGGCCTACTTAATCATATATACAGAGTATTATGTATATATGTATATGGGAAGAGATCATGTATGTGGATTGGCGGAAAAGGCACGCATCATTTTTGCAATCTGGCTTACACATCTGAACTAACGGTGGACGCAAGCTCATTTCGCGTGTTTTATGTTGTTATAATTACATACGACTAAGGGGTGCTAATGGATCGTGATCCAAATGTTTCTTCACAAAATGTCAAGACCCTAAATAGATTATAGTTTAAAAATGAATATAAATAGAGCCCGATCATAACCCGATTCGATCCTTAAATTTTATAGTGCAAAATTTATAGCCCATTGTCAGCCCTAGCGAGTAAGGCCCTATTTCAATCTCACAAGATAAATTTTAGCTTCCTGCTAAACTTTAGCCATATAAATTGAAGTGCTAAAATTTAGCTCCTTAGGGTGTTTGGACTACTCTAATAAAGTTTAGCACATTGAAATAAAAAGACACCTATGCCCCTAATGCGGAGAGAGAGAATGAGGTTGAAGGGTATAGGTGGAAAATAGGGTTCCATGGCCCACGTTTAGCTACTTTTAGCACCCCTTGAGCAGCTTATGAGATAATAAATACTAAATTTTATCACACCACCATTAGCTCTCCTGTTTAGATCACTAAATGGCTAAAAATACCTAAAAAAAGTTGCTAAAGTTTATCTAGTAGGATTGAAACGGGGCCTAAATATGTTTGCTTGTCGCATAAGGAAAAAAATCTGACTCATTAACACTATAGAAAAAAGAAGGAAGAAGTATAAAATCCGATGACACATATGATTTGTTTTTCTAAAAAATATATAATATAGTACTCACTTCGTTCTAATTTACAATCTGTTGACTTTTTTACCTTAAGTTTGATCAACTTATCTTATTAAAAAATTATGATATTAATTACATCGTTCAACATGTATTATACTTTAAGTATGGATTTACTTTTTCATTATTTAGCAAAAAAATGAATAAGACGAGCAAATCAAATTTGGTAAAAAAAGTTAAACGCATTGGGACTGAGGGTGTAAAAACCAATACTGGTTATAGTACATTCACATTACATGGAAAAATTATGTACATCCTGGATGCAAATATCCTCTTTTACGACATCTCACATCCACCACATGGAGGCACACAAAAACATATCAAAATTTACAACTTAACTCTTTAATAATTTGTTTTTTCTATTTATATGGACCACTAAATAGTGAATGTGAATGACTGTAAAAGAGATTCTTTGCACCCTGGGTGCAAAGTTTTTTTTTTCCATCACATGTGTGTTTGGTCACTTACGGGTGGGCGTGGATCTGATGCTCAAAGTGGCAATATATTACTCCGTAGAGTCTACCGGCCATTTGTATCACTGCTTACCGGTTTGTTTGAGTGAGGCACAAAACAAGTCAAAAGTTTTGGTGTACTTTTAATTTTCTACACCAGGTTGATGCAAGTTAGGAGGCGAGAAAGGGACGTGTACCGTAGCACGGTCCCATTTTTCGTAATTCGCTGTCTTCCATGGACAACTTCGCTAAGCACCGGAAAGTCTACCCAGTGTGGCAATGTTATCTAATGCCTTGTTCAGTTATTCCCAACGTATATAGATTGGATAAAATTGAAAAAATTTAAGAAGAAGATTGACTTATTTGAGATTCAATCTCATCCAATCCCACTCAACCCACATGGATTGAGAGCTAAACGAACAAGCCCTAAATTGGCAATTTTATTTTATGGCATCCTTCCAAGTGAGAAGACGAGGGCCCAACGAGTAGAGATGGATCAAGATATTTATTCGGATATTAAATGTTTAATGTAATTATGAATAAATATGATAAAAAAATCTATATGTAAATCTATATTTTTGTTTTAAACATTGAGTTCGTTAATAAAAAGCAAACCTTACATTTGTCCTATATTCTCTTGAGTGATATATATAAAATTTAGATACGGATTTGAATTCAAATAATTTTTTTACTCTTTTCATGTAAGGAGCAAATAATATAAAAATTTCGCAAAAATATATTCTTATTTTTTTCATAATATACTTAACAACATAACTAAAAAATTAACATCAAATTTAATGTATATCTATTAAAAATATTAAATTTGTCCTCGTGTATTTCTACCTCTAGAAACAAAGAAGAGGGAAGGGAGGTGCAATGGGACTTTCCAAATCCTGTCACTATCTGCACGACACAACGAAACTGGCGCGGCCTTGTCTGGCTGGTACAATTGTACTACCAGCTATCGCACGTTCACCTGCTTCCTGTACCGCGTCGTTGCTTCTGTAGCTGCCCACAACAGCCTACCCTACCTTGTCAGTGTCCAACGATGCAAACGATCGAGTAAAAAAAAAACCCCAACTCCGAGGATCCGTCCCGGCTCCTGCTGTAGTACTACAAACTACAAAGCCCTCCGGCCCCACACGCCAGCCATCTCCAAGCCCTCCGGCCCCCCGCCTCGCCTCGCATCGTACCGAGAATAAACCCAAATCCGCCCCGCGTCCGGCGTCCGCCTACCATTTCCCGGGTCACGAGTCCACGGCCTCCTCGCTCGCGGTCCCGCGCCATGGCCCGCGCCACCAACGCCCAGCACCACCACCGCCTCCGCCTCCTCCTCTGCCTCTCCCTCGCGGCCGCCGCGTGGGCGCACGGCGGAGGCGGGGACTCCGACGCCGACGCCGACGCCGACGCGGATGGGGGCGCCGCCGCCAGGCCGGACCTGCGCGCGCGGAGCCTGGTGGAGGCCAAGCTGTGGTGCCTGGCGGTGGTGTTCGTCGGCACGCTGCTGGGCGGGGTGTCCCCCTACTTCATGCGCTGGAACGAGGCGTTCCTCGCGCTGGGCACGCAGTTCGCGGGCGGCGTCTTCCTCGGCACGGCGCTCATGCACTTCCTCAGCGACGCAAACGAGACGTTTGGGGACCTGCTCCCCGACAGCGGGTACCCCTGGGCGTTCATGCTCGCCTGCGCCGGTTACGTCGTCACCATGCTCGCCGACGTCGCCATCTCCTACGTCGTCTCACGGTCACAGGGGCGCAGCACCGGCACCGCCGCTACCGGCGGTTCTGATGCAGGTCAGTAACAAGAGTCACGTGTCAGTACCGACTCCCGTTCGTTCTGTTCTGGCTTGTAACAGTTGGGGTTGGGCAGTTGGGCTGGGCGGTGTACTGATTACTGTGAATGCCGCCACAACGACTGGGGGATCCGGGGTTGGGTTGAATGCGCACACCACTTTTTCCTGTCGCCGGGTGGGTGCAACTAGCACGGGCTGCAAATTCAGATTGGTGGAGGTCTGTGTTAGTGTGTTCTTGCCTCTTGGGATAGATTTACTCTTTTCGTCGCGAACTACTAATCCTATATTGCTGTAGTAGTACACCACTGCCTAAGGTAAACCAACTGTTGCCAATGCTTTTGGTCTGGTTGCACGTTGCATTATCACGTACAAGGCGACTGAAAGTTCGGGTTCATTGCAGTTTGCAGTAATCCTGTTCTTGAGAGTTTTATTTTCCTTCAGCCAATCAACATGTAGCGAGATTGATTAATGGATCATTTAGTTAGAGTAGTGGATCGAAACCAAAAAAAAAAACTTTACGTGGAATCAGTCTTAATGGATCATTTAGTTAGAGTTTTATTTGTGACAAACTGGCAGTTCTGCGTGTAATCAGTCTATATGCTCAACTCTGAATAGTCAGTCATCAGGGGAAGTCTGTCTGTCCCTCTCTACAGCACTGTATTTCCATTGTCATATTTTCTCTGTATTAAAGCTTTAGGAAGCCTATTATACTTGTACGATTCATTTTCTCCTTTTGACACTTTCAATAGGGCTGGAGGAGGGCAAGATGAGAACCGCAAATGGCACGAGGTCTGAGCCCACACCAGCTGTAAGTTACTACAACCTGCTTCAGCTTCTGAATTCATTATTTGATCATGGCAATACCTGCTCTTGCAACAACCATATAGTACAGTCCACTCCCAATAAAAGACAGTTAAAAAGAACAGCACTAGCAGTATCTTACGGCCGGCCGGTCAGTGTACAGAATCTTATTTGTCACCATTACTTGTGCTTTGGCGTGCAGGATGCACACGGATCTGATCACTCGGCCGCATCCATTCTGCGCAACGCGAGCACGATCGGTGACAGCGTGCTGCTCATAGTAGCCCTTTGCTTCCACTCCGTCTTCGAGGGCATCGCCATCGGGATCGCCGGTAAGGCTAAGCCAGATAGAGATAGGGATATATGGATGCGTTGTTTTGTTCCCTTCCAACTTGCAGATGACGCGTAGAAATTCCTTTATGTGCATTCCGGGTCTACTCTTATCAGCAGATGTCGCCATCATGTCACGGGCTAAACTGACGAACTTAGCTTCGTCTGAGTACGGAGTAGAGGATTAGATGCCCAGCTTTAGGTATAAATGAGATGTTATGGCATGTAGGTATGACATATATACCTGCAAGTCTGAAGTCTCAACTGAACACCGGTTACGTTAGTTCTTAGCTCGATTCCAGTGACAGATGTCGTGGTCGTGACTAAGACCAAGTGGAATCTGAACCTGCTCTTTTTGTCAAAGCTGCACTAGTGTCTCGCTGTTCGGTCAGAGCGAAAGGAGCCTACAGACTCAGCACAGCCAGAATAATAGGCTGATCATTCATCATTCCAACCCTTCTTTGCTGACCTTTCCTGATATTTTTTTTCCGCGCAACGGTTCAGTCCAGTCGTTGCCATGCATACTTTTCTACTTGTTCTGATCTTAGGTTTAAATGTCTATCCGGACGCTCTGAAGTTCTTTCTCTTCCTGATATATGGCCTTCAAGTTCTCTTCGAATGCATACTTTTTTACTTGTTCCGAATGTCAAGATTACCATTTCACTTGAATTCTGAAGGCATTTCAAGTGCTATTCGTTAGCATTTCGGAACCCATTTTAATTAATCAATTTAAACGGAGAGGCTGAGTTTCTCGTAAACATAGCGTCTCCAATTCTTGGTCGAGGTTAACAGCTGCAGAGCATCGCTAAGCGCTAGCAGCTCTCTGAGACTCTGTCTGGCCTTATTACCTAACTACTACTAATTATCGAACCTGCAGAGACCAAGGCCGACGCATGGAAGGCGCTGTGGACCATAAGCCTGCACAAGATCTTCGCGGCCATCGCCATGGGCATCGCGCTGCTCCGGATGCTGCCCAACCGGCCCCTCCTCTCCTGCTTCGCCTACGCCTTCGCGTTCGCCATCTCCAGCCCCGTCGGCGTCGGCATCGGCATCATTATCGACGCCACCACGCAGGGCCGGGTGGCCGACTGGATCTTCGCCGTCTCCATGGGCCTCGCCACGGGCATCTTCGTCTACGTCTCCATCAACCACCTCCTCTCCAAAGGGTACCGGCCCCAGAGGCCCGTCGCCGTCGACACGCCGGTCGGTAGGTGGCTCGCCGTCGTGTTCGGCGTGGCTGTCATCGCCGTCGTCATGATATGGGACACCTGACCTGGTGAGAGACACGTAGGGCTGCATTGTTGGGAACTTCCGGGGGTTGCTTATTGCACGAGATCGAATATGGTGTAGCAGACTCTTTTTAGCATTTTTTTAGCTTATTACGATCGTACATGTGCGTTGCTATTGCAAAAAAATTATAACACGATAATTAAAGTTTAGATATGTATTCTATGAAAAAACATTTTTTTAGTGTGATGTGTGTAACATTCGGTTTGTAACCAATCATCATTATTATATTGTTAGCAAAATTGGCTACAAAGTTCGCCTCTCTTGATTTAGTGTACACGACTTTAGTGTTGTTCGTTGGTCCTGTTCCATCTATTCATCCCAAATAAAATATATTCATGATTTAGCATGCCATGTAAAGTAATAAATTGTAATAATTAGTAGGTCATGTAAAGTAATAAATTGTAATAATTAGTAGGGTGGGCAGTGTGTAAGGTAGCGTTTGGTTGAAGAGCCAAGTAGAATAGAACCGTTCTGTCCCAGTTTTGTTGTTGTTTGGTTACAAAGTAACTAGAACGGAATGACTCCAATTAGGGAATATTCTCCTCAGATCCGGAACCATTCCGCTCCAAAAAATCAATGGGACGGAGCCGCTCCGTTCCAATCCCGCTCTCACAGTCACGCTCCGTTCCGTTCACTCTGCAACCAAACAAAAAACAGAACCGCTCCGTTCCAGATTACCAAACACAGAACAGAGCGACTCCGTTCCTAGAATCAGGGATGGAACGGCTCCGTTCTACTTGGCTCTTCAACCAAACACTACCTAAATGGCACCCGGGTGCCTATATTCAGGGGGATGTTTGGTTAGAGGGACTAAAGATTAGTCTCTAGTTTTTAGTCCCTTTTTTGCCAAACACTAGGACTAAAATATGGACTAAAATGATTTAGTCTTTAGTCCTTCATATAGGTGCTAAAAGAGACTAAAAGCCCACATGAGTGTATTCCAAGGGCATTTAAGTATTTCGACAATGTATTTAATGACTTAAGAATCTATTTAGTCCCTATAACCAAACAAGTAGGGACTAAAGTTTAGTCCTAAGACTAATTGAAACCAAACATGGCCTCAATAAAAGATAGGCTTGCAATTCATATAACCTCGGCAATGACTGTTGGTACTTGCTTTTCTGGGCAAGTGAATCCAACGGGAGTAGGGGTGGGCGTTCGGGTTACCCGAAAATTTCGGGTCGGGTAATTCAGGTATTTAAAATTTCAGGTTTTGAGAATCGATACTCGAATTTACAACGGGTTTTACAATACCCGAAAATTCGGGTACCCGAATTTTCGGGTTCGAGTATTCCCGAACTACCCGAACTGTTGTGTTGGCTTCATAAAAACACATACACCCTATTAAACTAGTATAAAAATATAGTTTAAATAATGATATACATGGACATATAAAACACAAGCAATCTACAATCACAAGTTAAGCACACTTACACATAATTATAGATGTACAAATTAATAATTAAACATGACATTAGTACATGACACATGAAAGTTCGGGTAATTCGGGTATTTCAGGTACCCGATTGTGATACCCGAATTACCCGAAATAAATTCGGGTTTTGCAAGTTGTTACCCGAAATTCCCGAACAAAATTCGTGTTTCGGGTATTTCGGGTTCGGGTATTCTGGTTTCGGGTTACGGGTTTTTTGCCCAGCCCTAAACGGGAGAGTGGAGAGAGAGTGTTTGTAGAGTTCAACGGGGAATGGTTATATCTATGTTAATCTGGCCTCTCAAGGGCACTGTACGGGGGTATTTATAGGTACCCGAGTGTCCACTGTCCTCTGGTAGGGACGGTTATGCCCTCGGGTATCCGGACTATACCCAGAATATTCCCACAAGGGGAGGTTACAGACCGTCATTACAGAAAAGACTATTACAGACGAGGCCCGTAATACGCTTATCCGCGCGGGGCCCGTTACAGTGGGCCAAATCCCTCATGGGCCTCCGGGCGCGATGAGGACGTGGGACTAGCAGACTTCGTCGGAGCCTTGCCTCCGTCTTGCGACGGCTCGCTCGGGCGTGGCCTTCGTTGGTGCAGCGAGGCAACGAAGACATGGAGCGAAGGGCAGCGTCTTCGCCTTCGCCACAACATTTGCCCTCTGAGGGACCAGTTCGACTGAGTCATCTGGTGCCGAAGACGTCGCTAGATGGTGGAGACGCTGCCCTCGCTCGAAGTGGTCCCGCGGGGGTTTTTGAGGTGACCGTTAGGGATGGCAATGGGTACCCGAAACCCGAAACCCGATGGGTAAAAACCCTATTAGGGCACGGGTATGGCGGATTTTGATACCCATGGGTATTTTATTGGGTCATTTATTATGCCCATCGGGTATGGGGGGCGTGGGTATGTTCTCTGTTGCCCCATACCCGCTACCCGATGGGGAACCCGCTAATATATGACACGTGGGTCCGGATTTATATGTCTCATATAAAATGAATGCTATGTTTTATCCACGGTTTTGTAGAATAAATGCTATGTTTTGTGTGATTTGAAGGCATGATATTGCCATTTAATGTTGAATATTGTTGAACCTGTGATAAAATTATGTTGGGTTCGATACATTTGTTATGCTGGTACTTATTTTTGCGATTCAAATGATCATGTCTATCGTAATGTTAATGGGTATGGGTACCCGATGGGTACCCGCTACCCATGGTGGGTATGGGTATGGCGTAATTTTGTACCCATGATGGGTAGTGGGTATGGGTATGGGTCAATTTTTTCCTAGTGGGTATGGGTATGGCTCCTTGTGCCTAGTGGGTACCATACCCACTGCCATCCCTAGTGACCGTTGATGGACGTGGCACTGTTGGACTGCGTGTTTCCCGAAGCGCCGCGTCCTGTCTATAAAAGGCGGCGCAGCTGGGGCTGTTGCTTACCCTTGCGTGCGCTGGAAAACCCTAGCTTTTTCAAACCGCTCGCCCGCTCGCCTGCCCTCCTTTGTTCTTCTGCTTCGGAGATCTAGCCCGCGTCAAGTAGACCGCGTGCCACCGTCGACGGTACGTAGCAATGTCTTCCTCCTCATCTGCTGCGAGTGCGTCGTCGGCCGGTCCGTCGACCGAGGATACCCTGAGCGATTTGGCGGTGATGGAGTTACAGCCGGGCCACACGGTGGAGTTCGGCACCTCGAGGATTTCCTCAGTTTGCGTGCAGGAGATGCAGCAGTTGGGGTACTTTGGGGACGGTGTTGGGCGCGCCCCGGGCGCTGAGGAGATCCCGGAGCCTGAGGGCGAATTAGTTGTGTTCGAGGCGTTCTTCATTGCCGGCCTTCGCCTTCCGGCGCATCATTTTGTGGCAGAGGTCTTGCAGAGGTTCGAGGTCCAGGTCCACCAGTTGACACCTAACGCCGTGGTTGCCCTGGCGAAGTATGCCTGGGCGGTGACTTCGTACGGCGGTCAGCCGTCCGTAGAAGTCTTCGCCAAGAACTATTGTCTGCACTTGCAAAAAAGGAAAATTGGAAATAAGATTGCACAATTTGGATTGTGCACCTTCACGCCGAGGACCGGAAAGACTTCGGCAGAAGTCGTGGAAATAGTTCCTTGCGCTCGGAATAAATGGGGCAACTGGTGGGACTATTGGTTTTATGTTTTGGGAGGGGAAGTCGAAGACCTCCCAGGGCTCCCTACGACCGTCATGTGCTCCCACTGTTACGTGGCGTTCCCACCGTTTGAGGTGGCAGAGGACGATGAGGACGAAGGAGCCCTCCGGTGCGTTGCCCGCATGAGTAGTGGGCGTGATTTGGTTGAGGAATTCATCGGTTATGGAGTGTGGCCCTTGGCACATGGCTGAGTGCTTGGCGAAGTGTGCCCTCGCCAGATGCCTACTTTGGGCGGGCAGTTGGTGCGAAGTCCTACCTTCGCTTTGGATTTGCGCTGCCGGAACCCAGCCGCGTTCATGCGTGAAGTAGAGGACGGAGTCGTGAGGATTGTGGGGCGGTATGTGCTGAGGACGGAGGCTCTGCGGAGCTAGGATATTCATGGATCCAATGTTCGTTTGAACCGTGTCTTCGAGTTAAACCGTCTGTCATATGGCGATTACCCTAGAGATGATGCTTGTAGCATCCCAAAAATTCAAATCTTGAAAATTTCTCAAACTCGCTCTAAATTCAAAATGAATTTTAAATTTCATTTCAAAATGTTTGTTTGAGAGTTGATATCAACATAAAATATAGTGGTCTATATTTATCTCCAAAATCCTACTCAAATATCCTGCAAATATTTCCCCAGTGATCACCCTCAAATTCTTTCTAGAAATACTGCCCAAATATTTCCCCAGTGATCTCCTCGAGTTCTTTCCAGAAATATTGCCCAAATATTCCACCGATATATCTCCAAGTATTTTTCCCCTTGAGAAATACCTTCAGAATCATTTTTCAAGTCACTACAAATATTTTCTCCATAATTTTCCTCATGCTCATATGTATATGTATGCCTCCGGTGGCATACGGTGAGCTCTACAAGCTAATTACACTTATACAAGACAAATCCATGCTTATCTCCCACTAATCCTCGCATCCTCCCACTAATCCTCTCATCCTCCCCCTAATCCCCCACCTGGGCTATAAATAGAGGGGCAAGGGCCTCCTCTCAAGCCAGCCCAAGCCATTTCATGGAAACTTTCTCCCTCCCCCCACACGCCCACTCCACCTTCCACACAAGCACACACTAGCACAAGGATCGTTCGGTCGTTCTTCGATCGTTCGTCCACCTGTTCTTAGTTTGTTCGTTCGTTTGTCCTATCGTTCGATCGTTCGTCCGATCGTTCATGGTTCGTCCGTCCGTTCGTTCGTCCAAATAATCTTTGTTCAGCAGTTATGCTGCCAAAATTCCGATCCTTCGTTCGTTCGATCATTCGATCGTTCATCGTTCGTTCATACTTCCTATTCATCGTTCATCGTTCGTTCATAGTCCCTATTCATCGTTCGTCCAGATAATCTTTGTCCAGCCGTTATGCTGCCGAAATTTCGATCGTTTGTTCGTCCGATCATTCGATCATTCGTCCGTTCGTTCATAGTTCCTATTCACCATTCATCGTTCGTTCATACACTATTCACCATCACTATTCACTGTTACTATTTATCATCGTTGCTATTCACCACCGTTACTATTCACCAATTCTATTTGTCATTGTTACTATTCATCGTTGATACCTATAATTACTTTTTCGTCGTCACTATTCATCGTTGCTATTCATCAATCATCCGATCGCCCCAAATTTCAACTACTCATCCATCATGCTGTCCAGTCCACCTAAGACCTGCCAGACCAATATTCCAGTCATACGAACTCTGGTGATTGTGATTTTCCTTCCAGTGGGAACTTCCCATCCCAGGTTTCTCCAAGTTGAGCACGCTTAACTTTGAGATTCCTTCGAACCAGGCTTCCAAACTCAGATTCCAATAATTCTTGTTTCTAAATTCTTATCAAATTATTCCCTATCCAACCATGTCATCCCTTAAGCATGGTTCATATTCCAGAAAACTCCCAAAATACTCTTGTCCCATATTCTGCTTATAATTTCCCTATTCACACTAAGTCAGACGATTCATTCATCACTATTCTCACCAATAGTGAACTCTACTGTACTACACCACATACACCCAGCTACCCTCTCCCTCTCCACACACACTCAACACCCTCAGCCAAGGCAAACACCCCAACCACTCAGTTACTCCGCTCTGCCGGCTACGCGCATAGTGTCGCTTCGCCTCCAATCCACCCTCCTGGTAAGCACCTCCACTCCACCACCAGTAATATCACAACACCACATGACACAGATTCTGCTCAAGACTCTACCCATCCATATATCGCTATTCTGACCACTATACTAAATATTTATTGGTATACTTCCTGGTTGTATGTTTGCTTGTTCATGTTGCATAGTTACCGGAGTGTTCGTGCCGTCTCATGGAGGCTAGATCTGCAAGTCTACGCTAGGTGGTGGAGCCAGAAGCTAGTTCCGCGAGCTCCCCCCTTCGTCGGTTAAGCAACGACAAGCTCACTGGATCCCTTTGATGCATAAATTACCTATGATTTTTCAACCACAACCCTCAACCTGTTATTTTATGCATGATATGATTTTGAAACAAGTTATTATGGCCACCCAACCACTTGCCGTAATCAATCTTTATACTCCTTCACATATTTGTACAAATGATTTGAGAAAAGGTGTGAGTTTTCAAAAGAAAATGTTTTCCAAAATGGGTATGATGAAGGGTTGTCACCCTTATCACCTTTTGAACAGGATGATCAGGGACTCACTGGTTTAGGGGAGGGCCTCAGGTGTTGGCACAGCCGGGTTAGGTGTGAGCAGAAGGATTGTCCCCTCATATAAGGACCGGTTTGTCATCCTTCACTACCTGTACTCATGACAAGTACAACCAATTGAGACTGTATGGGTAGTCACTCAATCTGAACTCTTACGGTCCAAACCCCAGGGTTATGATGGCTGGGGAGCACCGGGAGGACAAGGAGGGGGAATGTTTTGTCCGGTTTGGACATGGCGGTGGTCTGACTCCTTCCGGTATAACCGTTAAGGTAAGGACGTGCGAGGAAAGAGAGAGATTCGGCATTCGGATCTCACGACGGTGAGATTGCAGAAACCGGACTAGTGGGTGAAGTGTACCCCTCCGCGCACAGTTCAAACCTATTCGAATAGTCCGTGTCCACTAGAATGGACGAGTCTGGTGTGGTATGACAATTAGTGTTTTGTTTTCAAAAAATGCTTTTGAAAAGTGGTTTTAAAAGGTCCAGCGGTTGAGCCGTGAGCAATGGTGGACGGGAAGTCCAGTAGTTGTTTTTGAAAATGAAAACCCAGTGGGAAACTGCTGAGATACCTGGATGGTTTAGTCCTAGGGATTTTGTTCTAATATTGAAAAACTTCCTGCTCCTTTGGGAGAGGATGCGCTTTGAAAAATACAAAATGTTTTACAAAATAACCCTGCATCAAATATTGCTCTTTCTGCAAAATATCCTGAGCTCCACATACTCCATGCATTATATCTGATTTCCCCATTTCGTGGGTGAAGGTGGGCTGCTGAGTACGTTTGTACTCACCCTTGCTTATTTGTTGTTTTTTAGAGGAGATCGTTGATCGAGTAAGAGTTACACCTATTCCCAACCTTCCCTGTGGCTGTTGGACCACTGATTTGCTTCGCTGCGTATATCGGGCTGCTTCAGCCCCACTCTGATGATATGTCCTGAGTTGTGGACCAACTCTTAAAGTTGATCGCCACCTTTATAGGTTTGTCTCGTTTAAGAAGATCTAGAATCATCTGTTGTATAAATGTGTTTACTAGCCTCCTGGGACTAGTAATTGTATCACATTTGAGTCCCAGAGGATTGGGGCGCTTCAACGCTGCTATTGCTGTTGATTGCTGGGGGGAAAAAGCCAGCGGCTGCGACTGAGGAAGGCCCTTCGCGGGAAGCTGTGCCGACCACTAAGAAGAGAAAACTAGGTACTGCAGCTGAGGGGTTGGGGTCTCTGATCGTTTTGCTGTGGATTTAATGGGAACTTGTGCGGCCCTCGAGGGAAGGATGTCTTCGCCCGAGCTCCGGGAGTCTTCGGTGCGAATGCTGGAGGTTACTGGGGGTCGATGGTCGAGGAACGTTCCGATTCCCCGGGCGGCCGGCGAGGACATGTTTACGTCTCGTTTGGCCCGTGAGATGAAGATTTTTTCCTTACGGACGGAATATTGCTGCTGTTGTATCGGCAGCGATGGACAAGGATCGCCAAGATGCGGCGCGGAAGCGCCAGGCGTTCACTAGGGTCGAGGACCCTAGTCGCGAGGTCAAGAGGGCGCGGGGAAGCGCGAAGTATGCCGCCCCCGGCAGCAGCAAACCACCGCTGGCTACGAAGCCGGCCGTCTTCGGGCCCAGTAAATCTTCGTCGGGTGCGAGGGTTGTCGCTGCTGGCTCGAGCAAGCCGCCTTCGGCTGAGTCTACGAAGGAACGAGGGCCACCGTCTCCACTGCGCACCGCCGAGGCAGCGGCGGGAGGGGCCGACCTCGCCATGGACATCTGCGTGGATGACTATCTCGTGGGTGGTGTCATGATATTCGATGCCCACACGGGTCGGGGACTTGTTGGTGAGTGTTTGTTTATTGTTATTGTTTTTTTTCACGGGGGCTGTGTCTTGGACAAGATTGTGGTGCAGGGTTGGATGCTGGGCAACTAGATGTTGTGTCAGCTCCGGTGGCGGCCGCGCCGGCGGGTGGGACGAAGGGTGCTTCGCAGGACCCATGGTCCAAGTTTTGCGCCAGCGGCGAGATTGCGTCGGCCGCCGCCGTTAAAGACGTGGTGGGTTCTGTTTCCCAGCAGCTGAATCATGTAAGTCGTCTTGGACTTCGTCAGTTCGTTGTGTTTATGTGGTTGCGAATTTGATGGACCTTTCATGTCAGGCGGCTGCCTTCGCCGATCATGTTGCGTTAGGCACCCTGACCTCAGAGTTCGCTGCCGAGAGGCAACGACTCGAGGGCAGGGTTGAGCGCCTCCGGGCGCAGCATACGGAAGTTGTGCGGGACAAGCCAGCTGCGGAGAACAAGAGCCGCACGCTGACGGAGAAGTTGGCGGCTGCTGTGGTCGAGAAGGAGGACCTCCGCCATCAGTTAGTGGCGGAGAGGAAAGACGTAAACAGAGCCTGCGCTAAGGCGTAGGCTGCACAAGCCGAGGCCAAACTTGCGCGTGCGGAGGCCAGTCTCGCTCGACAACGCGCCGAGGAGCTGGAAACGAGCCTCAGCAGCCTGCGCAACCGCCTGGACAAAACGGAGGCCTCTACTCGCGCAGAGGTCGACCGGACGCATGCACAACTCGTGGACGCGTACCGGGAGCTTGGTGCGTGGACCACTCCCTTTGAAGCGTCCTGTAAGGAGGTGGGCCTCCGCTTTCTCGGATGGCTGCAGGAGGAGTTGGAGGTGCTCCCAACTATTGTGACGGGCCTCATGTCCTTCGCCTCACTCATCACCTGCAAAGGGGGCGTGAATGCCCTGTCCCGCGAGGGATGTGGGCACTTCGAATTCTTTGATCGATCGAACGAGGACTTCGAGCGCGGAATCTTCCAGGTTGAGGACCCGGTGCTGAAGCGGTCGGCCGGGGTGCTTTACAATAGGATGTGGGACCCTCACGGCCGTGAGACTGTTCGGGAGAGGTCCGACCGGGCGATGGAGTATATGTGTATATTTGTGATTGTGTGTATGGGTATATGTGTGTATTCATGTAGTTCTTGTTGAATGAGTATGCTATTTCTATAGATGGCGCATGATGAGGAGGTCGAAGACCTCGGGGACTTGGATAGCACACTGCCCGAGGCGTCGGGTGCGAAGGAGGGGACTGGGGGGAGCCGACGCCGCCATCCGATACTGGCGAGGGCCCCTTGGTGACCCCCGTGCCGACCTGTGCTAGCGAGGATCCCGTGCCGGCCGCTGCGCCGACTGGTGGGGACACTTCGGTGGTGGTGGGCGAACCAGCTGCCGAAGACCCTGCGGCGTCGGCCGGCCCTTCGCAGGTGGCAGGATAGGGGTTAGGGCTATCGGGTGTGAGATTTTGTTTTTTTGTGATACTGAAACTCGGTTGCTGCGCAGGTTCCGATGTATGGGCCTGCGCAAGCAACCGCTGCTGACGATACTGATTTTGTGGCGGCCGCAACCATAGTGCCTGTCAATGACAATTTATGTGGTTCTGGATCTGGTTCTTTTTCATCTGATGGTGAGTCTGGGAGTACGTTTTCCTGGACCGAAGAGTCTTCGGATAAAGACTTGGATTATTTTGTTGCGTTAGATGTGGCCGCGGCGGAGTCCTCGCCGTGGGTGGAGGTTGGCGAGGTGGCTGGTCTTCCTAGTGCGAGGACCAAGTGTCGGCGACGAAGGGTGGTGTCGAAACATATTGTGGGCGAGTTTTCGTGGAGTGGTAGACGCCGTCGGATGGGGATGGAGCGGGACAGTCTTCGAGTAGACCGGTTTGGTAAACGAGAGCTATTGTCTTCGCCGATTGGGACGAGCATTGGTGAGGGGGATCTGCAGAATCTTTTTGAGGGTGAGGAATTGAAAATAATGTTGTTCAATTATAGGGAGGCAGGCATCATCCCGAAGGTGTAGCCGATGTAGTATGAGGTGCCCTCGCTGAGTGTATGAGGTGCTCTCGCTGAGTGTATGTAACTGCAACTTGTATTGTAATATGGCATGTTGGCCGTTTTCGCGCACTTGTGCTAATCCAGCTGCACCCTTGGGCAAATTTTGCGCGAAGTGTCGATTGACGCACTTATTGCGCCTATCCGGCTGCACCCTTGGGCGACTTTTGCCTGGAGTGTCATTTTAGTAAAAAACTTCGATTGACGCACTTATTGTGCTATTCCGGCTGCACCGTTAGGCGACTTTTGCTTGGAGTGTCTTTTTAATAAAAGACTTCGATTGACGCACTTGTTGTGCTATTCCGGCTACACCCTTAGGCGACTTTTGCTCTGAGTGTCTTTTTAATAAAAGACTTCGATTAACACACTTGTTGTGCTATTCCGGCTGCACCCTTAGGCGACTTTTGCTCGGAGTGTCTTTTTAATAAAATACTTCGATTGACGCACTTGTTGTGCTATTCCGGCTGCACCCTTAGGCGACTTTTGCTCGGAGTGTCTTTTTAATAAAAAAAACTTCGATTAACGCACTTGTTGTGCTATTCCGGCTGCACCCTTAGGCAACTTTTGCTCGAAGTGTCTTTTTAATAAAAGACTTCGATTAACGCACTTGTTGTGCCATTCCAGCTGCACCCTTAAGCGACTTTTGCGTGGATTGTCGCACGCGAGGGTAGTCTACACTACCTCTCACGGTGACTTCGAAGTGGTCGAATGCCGAAGACCGTCGAAACGGTCTTTTTCGACACATTGCGTCCGAGCTTTTGTTTTTGCGGGGGCTTTTGCTGGTATATTACATGGCTCTGCCTCGTTAAAAACCTCACCCCCCGGGAGGAAAAGAGTGCGGGCTAGAATAACGTTGTTTGCTGGATTACAATGGTGCATGGGCCCTGATGGTTAAACAAAAAATTTGTGGAGATTGTCAATGTTCCAGGAGTGCTCTAAGTCTTCGCTGGAAGGCGTTACTAGCCTGTACGCGCTAGGGGATGCCTTCGACTTGACGATGAATGGACCCTCCCATTTCGGCTCCAGCTTGCCCCGTGATTCTGTCCGGGTGGTCCGGACGAGTATGAGGTCTCCTTTGTTGAACTCTCTTGGGACAACCACGTTGTCACGCCAGGCCTTTGTTTGAGCCTGATATTTGTTGAGGGCCTGTAGGGCGAGGACACGGTCTCTGTCGATGAGATCTTTGGACGTTGGTTCGTCGACATCGGGGACTGCTGATGTGCTTGTTCGGGGCGACCCATGCTTTATCTCTTGCGGCGTCATGGCCTCAGATCCATACAATAGACAAAAAGGTGTGAATCTGGTTGCCCGACATTCTGTCGTGTTTAGGGCCCAGACCACTTCAGGTAGTTGGTCTGCCCATTTGCCCTTCTTGTCGTCGAGAAGTCTTTTCTTGATGGCAGTGAAAATCTTGTCATTGGCGCGCTTGACGACGCCGTTGGATTGCGGGTGGTATACCGAGGCAAAGACAGGCTTGGTGCCGATGGAGAAACAGAAATCCCTGAAGTCTTGGCTGTCAAACTGTTTGCCGTTGTCGACTGTGAGTTCGAACGGGGCTCCAAATCGGCAGACAATGTTTTGCCAGAAGAACTTTTGGGCGGTCTTCGACGTTATTGTGGATACTGCTCTGGCCTCGATCCACTTGGTGAAGTACTCAATGGCAACAAAGGTGAATTTGAGGTTCCCTTGAGCCGTAGGCAGTGGTCTGACAATATCCAGTCCCCAGCGGAATCGCCAAATGGACAGCCAAACTCTCCGGGTACCACATCACCTTCGAACCCAGGACAACGATCAAGTCACAGGTCCTGGCAGACTTCATCGTTGACTGGACAGGGCCAACATGGTAGCTAGAAGAGTCTCCAGAGAAGGTGTGGACCATCCACTGCGACGGCGCATGGTGCCATGTGGGGGCAGGCGCAGCGGCAATCATCACGTCACCCACAGGCGTCAAGTACAGATACGCGACACGCCTTAGCTTCGCCTTGGAGTCTGATAGATGCACCAACAATATAGCAGAATATGAAGCCGTCATCCTGGGACTTCGCAAACTGCGAGCACTCGGTGTCACCACATGCATAGTCAAGACAGATTCCAAAGTAGTTGCTGGCCAGGTCGAAAAAGAATATTCAGCAAAAGACCCCGCGCTCATTCAGTATCTCACGGCTGTTCGCGGTCTCGAGAAACAGTTCAAGGGCTTCACCCTACAGCATGTGGATCGCGCCAGGAACGAAGAGGCCGACGCGTTGGCTAATGCAGCGGCCAAAGGCGAGACCTTTTGCCCTCCGACGTGTTCTACCACGTCATCGGCACACCATCTATCCGCAACGCAGAAGGCTTACAAGTAACTAATGACGCCAAAGGCCATCGCATTGTCAACCTCATCATGACTGAAGATTGGTGGGCCCCAATAACTTTGTATCTGCAAGGACATTACCACCCAAGTGACATCAATGAGGCCAAACGCCTCAAGCACCGAAGTCGGAACTTCACACTAGTCGGGGGCCAGCTGTACAAAAAGAGGATCAGTCAGCCCATGCTAAAGTGCGTGACCAAAACCGAAGGCATTCAAATCCTTCGTGAAGTCCACAGCGGAACTTGCAGCTCTCACTCAGGACCCAGGGCCCTCGCGGCCAAGGTGATCCGTCAAGGATTTTACTGGCCCGCGATAATCTGTACTGCGAATCGAGTCACGAGGTCTTGCGAAGCATGCTAGAAGTTCCCCCCCGCTCGAGCAACCCTTCGCAGTTCACCAAGCTGATCGCCCACACATGGCCACTTAAATACTTGCTTTTCTGGGCAAGTGAATCCAACGGGAGAGTGGAGAGAGTGTTTGTAGAGTTCAACGGGGAATGGCTATATCTCTGTTAATCTGGCCTCTCAAGGGCACTATACGGGGGTATTTATAGGTACCCGAGTGTCCACTGTCCTCTGGTAGGGACGGTTATGCCCTCGGGTACCCGGACTATACCTAGAATATTCCCACAAGGGGAGGTTACAGACCGTCATTACAGAAAAGGCTATTACATATGAGGCCCATAACACGCTTATCCGCGCGGGGCCCGTTAAAGTGGGCCGAATCCCTCATGGGCCTCCGGGCGCGATGAGGACGTGGGACTAGCAGACTTCATCGGACTCTTGCCTCCGTCTTGCGACGGCTCGCTCGGGCGTGGCCTTCGTTGGTGCAGCGAGGCGACGAAGACATGGAGCGAAGGGTAACGTCTTCGCCTTCGCCCCAACAATGACGTAATTCATGTAAAGTGATATTTTGATCTTAAAAGTTCAAGTGCATGTATTTTACAAGTATTCCAAACTTGCACACACACTTTTAAGGGAAGATCATTCTATAAGTTGGTATCTTTAAGACTAACACCATTTAAAAGTTTATTATATATAATAATTTCATTGAAATAAATATTGGAGTCCCCGAAGATAAAGCACCATGCTTAAATATCCAGACAACATCAATTTTCAAATTAGTAATCTTTTACCATGATTTTTACATGCATTGTATAAGATAAACTCATTTGTGCCTTATTTTGTCTTTTATGCATATGTTTTGCCTTTCAATGTTTGAAAGTGGACAGGTCCGATGAGTGTTTTGATGATAAGTTACTGTAGGGGTACCTACAGTATTTTTATTACTTCTTGGCAAAGTATGAACAATTTACAAGGTGAGAACTGAGCCACTACGAAACAGAGTGCTGAATCAAATTTCTAATTCTATCACCTATCTCTGGCTTGACTCGGTGGCAAATAAGACACATTTCTCTTTTGAACATCTCCCGGCACACTTCCACAGTGGGCGGGATCTCGTTGAATATCCAGTTGTTCCTGCTTTTCCAAATACACCAGGACATGATGATGATAATTTCCATTCTCCATGGTACTTTCAATCTCACTCTGATCCTCAATAGAGTATTAATTAGGTCCACTAATCTTGGCGGTGTGATGCCTATTGAAAGTCGCCTAAAGGGGGGTGGATAGGCGAAAACTGAAATTTACAAACTTTAAGCACACTTCAAGCCGGGGTTAGCGTTAGAATAAAATCTAAGTCTGGAAGAGAGGGCGAAAACAAATCAACTAAGAAATAAAGCTGTAACATCCCAAAATTTAATCCCAAGGTTAGAAACCCTAATCTCCTAGCCCCCCTTGATTATCCCCTAGACTCCACCTCATAAGACATTTCATTATATGCATACACCATGATTGTTAGTAGCACCTCACATAGAATATTTTTGACACCTAAGAATATATAGCTAAATATTTGTTCAAAAGAAAAAGGAGATAAAAGAAATAGAAATGGAAATAGAAAAAGAAAAAGGAAAATCTTCTCCCCCCGACTGGGTCGAATCCGGCCCAACCCCCTCTCGCCCCCTCCCCCCCGCTCGGCCCACGCGGCCCATCTCAGCTCGCGCGCCCGCGCTCCTCCCTCTGCCCCTGACAGCTCGGCCCCACCAGTCAGCCGCGCTCGCCCTCGCTCCCGCAACCGCCCTCTCTCTGACAAGCAGGTCCTGCTTGTCAGCCCTTTCCTCGCGCCCGTGACCAAGCTATCGGCGCGATCACCGCCGGTCGCCACCTGCCCCGTCGCCTCGCCATTAACACGCTCGCCAGCAAGGTTGGCGCCTTGCGTCTCTGTCTCCTTGCGCCAGCCCGAGCCATCCCGTCACCCGCCTGCCCGAGCCGTCCCGCCGCCACCACTGTGCGCCATCATCGCCGTCGTGGCAAGCTCGCCGGTGCCCGCCACCTCTCCTCCCTTCCCTGCCCCGGGCGCCTATAAAAAGGACTGCTAGAGCTCCATCCTTCTTCACACCGGCCTCGGCCACTCCCTCTCCCCTCCCCTGAGCCGAATCGAGCTCCGCGCCGTCGCGCCCTTCCTCCGCTCTGGTGAGCTCCGCTCTCCTCTATCTGTTGAGTTCTAATCAAATTAATGTAGTTCTTGAGCTTCACCACTCCCTCACGAACACAACACACCCCTTCCCTTCACCTATTGCGTCCGGCAACCTCACCAGCGATCCCACCACCGCGGACGCCCGCCACCTCGCCGTGGACCGGCCGTCCCAAGCACCCTTCGGCCAAATTAACCCCTCCACCATGATCCCCTACCCCCACCTGTGCTTAGCCGCCTCGCCGACCACCCGAAACCGGGACCGCGACAGAGAACCGCCGCGGAGCCTCACCGGCCGTTGACTCCGGCCGGTTCGCCCCCCGTCACCCCCTAACACCGTCCCCTCCTTGCTGGCGCGTGGGCCCACTCCCACGGCGCCTTCCCCCGCTAGTGGGCCGGCTGGGCCGGCTGCCCGCGCGCACGCTCGTCTGGGCCGAAAATCCCCCCGGCACAGCTAGAAGGAAATCCCTTTTCTTTTCCCTTTTTGCATTTCTTTTTCCTATTTTCATATATTTATGCATATATTGATATTTTATGCACCAAAAATAGTCTAAATAAATTATAGGGCACAAAATAATAATATCTAAAAGTTGGCACACTCCACCAAGTCACCATGGTTGATGTATTGTTCATTAACTATTTTTGCTAGAAGAAGAGGGATCCGATCCTCCGGAATTTGTAGCTCCAGAAGAAGGGCAGGAACCCAACCTCTCCAAAATAGATCTTTCGTGCTAGGAGAACTTCGACGAAGGCAAGTCCATTCTTCCCTTGATGCATAAATTACCTACTCTTTCTACCACTACATAAGCCGGGAATGAGGGATGGGTCTTTTGCATTGTGAGAAGAGAGATAACCCGCATTAAAGAATATCTTTTAACTACAAAATGTGGGACGAGAAAAGGGTGGTGTTTTACTAAACGATGTTTTCAAAAAGTGTATGGTGAAGTGTTGGGCCTGTGCTTCGTCGCCGAAGGTCTTCTAGGAAGAAGCGGCCTTCGGCTGAAGCTGTTTGTATAAGATGGCCGAAGGTCCCTCTTCATGAAGCTTCGGTATTACAAACCGACTTAAAGATAGAATGACCTTTTAGTCCATAAAGGTCTGAGTCAATGTTGTAAACTTTTATAAGGGGCATACTTGTAATCCCTCACAGGCTGCGCCCTGTGCCTATAAATAGTGAACAGTATTCCTTTACTGTTCACGGATTCTAGTAACTGCAATCGCATATTCTGGAATTCAACCTTTTGTCAAGGCAGAGGTATTATTGTATTCAATGATTGGATATATTAAGAAAATATAATATAATTCGTCTATGACTTGTCTACCTCTTTTGTACCTTTTATTTTATGTCATCTTGCAATATCTATTGAAATCTTAGTACGAAGATCTAAGCTTCGTAATTTTACTCTCATCAACCTTCGTCCAAGACCCATTATCCTCAAGGGAATAATGTTTCATGGACGAAGGACGTTGACATTTAACATTTTATGTTGCCTTGTTCTTAATTCATAGCACTTGAGAACGAGTCTCCAACATTGGCGCCCACCTCCGGTGAACTCACTTCCACTTTTCGAGCTGATGGCTTCGTTCAACGATCAAGCTGGAGCTGCTTCGGACCCGAAGCTGGTGCTCCCAATCACAGGTGGTTCGTCCTCAGAGCCAGCTAACAAGAAACAAAAGAAGGAAGCACAGAGAAGGGTACAACATGTTGGGGTGCAAGGACCCTTCATCAAGTCAAGATGGTCTCACATTCCTATTACCTTCTCTCAAGAGGACCTTCAGCTCAAGGATTACCCACACAACGATGCCATGGTTATCTCTTGTGTTATCAAAGGATTTCTGGTCCACAATGTCTTGGTTGACACAGGCAGTGCAGCTGACATCATATTTGCTAAGGCCTTCAGACAAATGCAAGAGCCAGAAGATAAGATTCATGATGCTACACATCCTCTCTGTGGCTTCAGAGGAAGACAAATTGTAGCACTGGGCAAGATTACCATGTCAGTGACCTTCGGATTCATCAACAACACTAGAACTGAGCAAGTTGTGTTTGACATTGTTGACATGGAATACCCTTACAATGCAATTATTGGTCGTGGCACCCTCAATGCTTTTGAAGCAATTCTTCACCCTGCTTATCTTTGCATGAAGATACCTTCAGATCAAGGACCCATCGCTATTCATGGAAGCCAGGAAGCTGCCAGAAGGGCTGAAGGAAACTGGACTGATTCAAAAGCAATCCATAACATAGATGGAGTTGAAGCTTGTGAACAATACAAATTCAGAAGGGAGAAAGCAGCTTCAGCAGATCAGCCGAAGTCCATGCTCTTATGTGAGGATATAGCAGAGCAGAAGGTGCTGTTGGGCTCTCAGTTATCCGAAGAACAAGAGAAAACCTTGATAAGGTTTTTGTTCAACAACAAAGATGTTTTTGCATGGTCATCCAATGATCTATGCGGAGTTAATAGGGATGTTATTGAGCATTCGCTCAATGTCGATCCATCCTTCAGACCCAGAAAGCAAAGGCTTCGGAAAATGTCAGACGATAAGGCCAAAGGTGCTCGCAACGAAGTCAAAAGACTCCTCAGTGCAGGAGTTATCAGAGAAGTAAAGTACCCAGAATGGCTAGCTAATACTGTTATGGTAAAAAAGGCCAATGGCAAGTGGCGAATGTGTATCGATTTTACAGATCTTAACAAGGCTTGTCCGAAGGATGAATTCCCATTGCCAAGGATAGACTCTTTAGTTGATGCAGCAGCTTCTTTAGAGGTCATGAGTCTGTTAGACTGTTATTCAGGCTATCATCAAATCTGGATGAAGAAGGAAGATGAGCCAAAGACTAGCTTCATAACTCCAAGTGGCACATATTGTTATCTTCGGATGCCTGAGGGGCTCAAAAACGCTGGAGGAAGTTTCAGCAGAATGACTGCGAAGGTTCTCCAGTCTCAGATAGGCAGAAATGTGCTAACTTATGTTGATGACATCATTGTAAAAAGCACGAAGCAGGAGAATCATATTGCTGACTTGCAGGAGACCTTCGCCAGTTTCAGACAAGCTGGCTTAAAGTTGAATCCAGAAAAATGCGTCTTCGGAGTAAAGAAGGGGAAATTTCTAGGATGCTTGGTTTCAACAAAGGGAATTGAAGCTAATCCAAGTAAGATTGAAGCTATACTTCGGATGGAGCCACCAACTACAAAAAAGGGGGCTCAAAGATTGACAGGAAGGTTGGCATCTCTCAATAGATTCATATCCAGATCAGCAGAGAGAAACTTACCATTCTTCGAAGTGCTAAAGTCAGCCGAAGTCTTTCAATGGGGACCAATCCAGCAGAAGGCCTTCGAAGAGCTGAAGCAGTATTTAATAGATCTAACAGCACTAACTCCACCTATGCCAGGGGCTCCTTTATTATTATATGTGGCAGCTTCGCACTCAGCGGTAAGTGCAGCACTTGTCCAGGAGAAGCTTGATGGCCAAGCCAGGAAACAGGTCCCAGTATATTTTGTATCTGAAGTTCTTAGTATATCAAAGAAAAACTACACAGAATTAGAGAAGGTGTTATATGCTGTTTTGATGGCATCCAGGAAGCTTCGGCACTATTTTCAAGCTTACAACATAATTGTTCCTTCTTCACAACCTCTGAAGGATATTATGAGGAACCGAGAAGCTACTGGAAGGATTGGAAAATGGGCTGCAGAGCTCAATGAATTTTGTATTGAATATGTTCATAGATCTTCGATTCAGTCCCAGGCGTTAGCAGACTTCATTGCTGACTGGACGCCAGGGGCTCAGGAGGAAGAAGCAAATAAAGACACCGAAGCATGGACAGTGTTTTGCGATGGGTCCTGGGGAACCTTCGGAGCGGGAGCGGCTGCTGTGTTGGTTTCACCTTCCAAAGTTAAAACTTGTTATGCGGCAAAGCTTGATTTTAGTTGCACAAACAACATTGCCGAGTACGAAGCCCTGCTTCTGGGTCTTCGGAAGCTAAAAGCAATGGGAATCAGAAGGGCTGTTCTTAAAACTGATTCCCAAGTTGTTTCGGGTCATATCGACAAGAGTTGCAAGGCTAAAGATCCGAAGCTTGAAAAGTATCTGGATATGGTTCGAAGAGTTGAAGCTTCCTTCGAGGGATTTTCTGTCAAAAATATCCCTCGAGGACAAAATGAGCATGCTGATTTGCTAGCTAAGTCAGCAGCACAGGGGCTGCCCTTACCTTCGGATGTGTTCTTCGAAACAATAAAAGCACCTTCGGTGGAACTTCTTGAAAGAGCAGTCCTCAATATATCTCCTGTTTATAGCGAAGATTGGAGGACTGAGATCATCTCTTATCTTCAGGGTAAATTCCTTTCAGATGACGAAGCTTATAATAGGAGGATAGAGGCAAGAGCTCGTCCATATGTCATGATAGAAGGAGAGTTGTACAAGCATGGAGTTTGTGCTCCGCTACTCAAGTGTTTATCCAGAACCGAAGGTATAGAGTTGATGAAAGAAATACATGCAGGCCTGTGTGGATCTCACATTGGATCTAGGCCATTACTTGGAAAAATTTTCCGCCAAGGATTTTATTGGCCGAAGGCAGCTTCGGATGCAGCGGAATTAGTCCAAAAGTGCGAAGGTTGTCAGAAATGTGCACGAGATCAAAAACAACCTTCGTCCTTAACACAGCTCATACAACCCATTTGGCCATTGCAAAGGTGGGGCCTTGACTTGTTAGGTCCGTTACCACCGGCCCAAGGGAACCTAAGATATGTTGTAGTGGCGGTGGAATATTTTTCTAAATGGATTGAGGCAAAGCCTTTAGCTACAATAACTTCGGCCACCGTCCAAAAGTTTTTCTGGCAGAATATTGTTTGTCGTTTCGGGGTACCAAAGGCTATCACTGTGGATAATGGAACACAGTTTGACTCCGAAGCTTTTAGGGATTTCTGTGATCAAATTGGTACGAAGATCCATTTTGCATCAGTCAGACATCCGGAGTCAAATGGACTCGTTGAAAGAGCCAATGGCATTATAATGACAGGAATAATGAAGTCAATCTTCAATCAACCAAGGGGAAAGTGGCCAGATCAGTTAACCAAAGTGGTGTGGAGCCATAATACAACAACATCAAGGTCTACAGGCTTTACCCCATTCAAGTTATTATTCGGTGACGAAGCAATAACTCCAGAAGAAGCTAAAACCGGATCAATAAGGGTAGTAGCTTCGGCAGCATCAGGTTCCGAAGCTGATTATTCTGTGGAAAAAGATGCTTTAGAAGGGATCAGGTTGCAAGCCGTGGAAAACATCAACAAATATCAAGCCGAAACAATTAAATGGCGAGATAGAAAGGTTCGGCTAAAGAATATTGAGCCAGGACACTTGGTGCTTCGGAGAGTGGCCAACCCAGAAACAGTGGGCAAGTTACAGTTGAAATGGGATGGACCTTTCTTAGTAGCATCTTCGTCAAGACCCGGTTCATACAGATTGAAGGATATGGACGGCAACGACATTCCTAGATCTTGGAATGCGGATGAGCTTCGGCGATATTATGTATAATTCGATGTAATTTTTCATATTTTTTATTTTTCTTTCATGGCACCCTTTTCCTTTCCGAAGGGGGAGAAAGGTTTTTAATGGGGCCATCACATGTAATTTCCTTTTTTAGTTCTATAAGAGCAAAATCCCCCAAGGAATGTAAATGTAAAAACTGAGAACGCACCATCGAGTGCCGAAAAGTAAAAACGAAGAAGCTCCAAAGTCGTTCCTAAGGGAATGCAGAGCTTACAACGAAAAGTCAACGCTGATTCCGCCAAAAGTAAAGGCGAAGAAGCTCCAAAGTCGTTCCTAAGGGAATGCAGAGCTTACAGCGAAAAGTCAACGCTGATTCCGCCAAAAGTAAAGGCGAAGAAGCTCCAAAGTCGTTCCTAAGGGGATGCAGAGCTGAGGTGTGATTGTTTTTAAGGAAATAATGGCTATGAGTATGGCTTGAGGTGTGATTGTTTGGCCATTCATTTGCACATCGCATTACATCATAACATTTGCATTCATAAACATTCATCCAGGCATATGTAGGATAATCATCTTCATGGCATAAGCGGTTGCTTCGGCAAATAAAAAAAGAAAAAAAAGGGAGGGGAAGAAAGAGCTTCGTGTATAAAAAGGAGAGCTTCGGAAAGAAGGAAAATGTTGTTTTCTATGCTTCGTTGCGTACGAAAAGAAGGGAAGGTGTTTTTTCGCCTTCGACTCAAAAAAGAAAATTTCGTCCACATCAAAGCATTTCTCATACATCAATGGAAGGATAAGGATATATTACAAGGTATGAACAGAATTCATTAAAGACAAGTTTTAGTTACATTTACAAAAGTTATCTCAAAAGTTTCTCAAGTACTGTCTACAGTCTACTGTTTAATCTCCAAGGAGCTTCAGCTTCGGCGTCATTTTTTAATCATCGGCTTCAGCTTCGTCATCCTACATGAATAAGGTCGTTGTAAGTCAAAATCGAGCTTGCAAGAAAAGGTAAGCACAAGGTATGGTTTCTTACTGGTTCAAGGTGGCTACGAGCTTCGTCTCCAGCCTTTTCTCGCCCATCTTTTGTCCATATCATTTTTACAAATCTATTAGAGATACTTCGGGCGAGATCAGGAATGTCATCCAGGATTGATGGTGATAAAGTGAAATTTGGCCTATTGACAATTTTTCCATGATCGCAGCCAGCTTTCAGGAAAGCTGCAGCAGTGCCTCGAGAAGCCACCCAGGCACAGAAGTCACCGTGCCCAGCTATGACTTCGTCGAGCTCGTCAATCTCATCCTCAATATGTTCGAAGGTCTTCGGTAAATCTTCAGCTGAGGGGACGAATTTTTCACTGCTGGCTCCAACTGAGTGAAAATTTTTTCTTAATCGATGAATGCATTTGTTGCTAAATTCCAGACATTTTTCTTGAAGGCTTGTCAATAGTTTTCTCAAATCCGAATTTTGTTGAGCTTCGACTTCAAGTTTTGCATTAAGATCTTGCTTTTCTCGTTCGAACTGTTCAGACTGGCGGAGAAGCTTCGTGTTCAGTTCTGTTATTTTTGCTTCAGCTTCCGCCAATGAACCTTCGGTTGCCTGGAGCTCAAAGTTCTTTTTCTCGATAACATCTGATTGCTCCTTTATTCTGCTTTCCAAATTTTCAATTATAACTTCGTGTTTCTTGTCTTCAAAATCTTGCTGCATTTTCAAGGCTTTGCTCAATAGCATACTCTGCACGGAAACAACCTTCGTCAGACATGTTCTCATTATTAGAAACAATAAAAGTTAAGGGAAAAATAGTTCACCTTGAAATTGGAATAAAATAAGCTACCAACGATATGCTGTCGTCGGTAGCGGCTGATGTCTGTTTCTAGCTTCGGAAATCAGATACTCTTTGACAGAGTACCGATAACTTTGGCCCCAGTTTGATCTCGAATACAATCTAATTTTTCGTCATCAATGCCTCCGAAGAGGAGTGCTCCAGGTTTGTATCCGCAGGATTTTGCATATTCTCTAAGCTCTTCTTTTTCAGCTTTTGACAGTTTTTCACCAACTAAATTCTGGAACATGAAGGCTTCGTTCTCTGAAGCTTCATCAGCAATTTCTTTCCCTTTCTCCGACGCTGCGGTCGCGGCCTCTTCGGCGGCGGTGGTAGCTTCTTCTGCAGCCATGTCTAGCAGTATTTTGTCAATGTGTGCGATTGTGCTCTACAGGTTCAAATCTTCAGCTGAGGCAGCTTCGGCAGCTGCGACCTCCGAAGGTGCAATTTCAATATCTGTCCCTTCCGCAGCCGCTGGTGTTTTTTGAGCTGAAGCTCTTGGCGGTGTCTTGTCAATTACTTCTGTCACAGTGATAATTCTTTGTCTTTTCGCTTTGATTATTTTCTTCGATTTTTCGGGCTCCTTGTCCTTCTGAAAAAACTTTGTCAGTCGGGGCCTCAGTGGACTTAGCTTCGCAGGTAAGGATTCAGTCATTACCTTCAGAATTTCCTCAACGTCAGCGACAGAGGGTGATGCGGGGGTTTCTTCGTCGGATATTTTATGCTTCGGAGAAGATGCTTTCTTCCTCTTCGGAATTTTCTTCTTTGATAGTTCTTTTTCATCCTCATTTAACTTCAGTTATCCTTTTCCTTTTTTGGCCTCCGGCACCTTTGTTCAGATTTTCGTAATCAGGGTATTCGAAACCCAGGGCGTCCAGCACTCGGTTTAGTCTTCGCTTCGGACGGGTGCCGAAGGCTGCGGTCATCAACTGATCTTCTTTTTTAGAATAATTGCCAAGTATTTCATTGCACATCGCTTCAATCGTATCCAGCCACTCTTGGCAAGGTGTTTTAAAGTATTTCTTAAACTTGAAGTAGTAAGGTAAACGTACAAGTTCACCTTCTTTCTTTTCCCCCTGTAGCTTCGACATTTCCCATTCTTTTAAACTGGGAAAAACTTTGAAAGCCAAAAACTCCTGAACCAGGTCCCTTGTGCTGATATGCTCTGCAATAATTCTGAATTCATTCATTGCTTGTTGCGTTGGACCTTCGGGTGTCATATTGCAGCGAGGTCGGGTTTCTCCGAAGATTAATTCGAGTGGACTTTGCACAAGCTTTTCCTTGTCGTCATCAACCTTAACATAGAACCACTCTGATTTCCAGCCTGCTGCCCATTTGCTTCGGTAGCTAATTACAGGAAACTTTGTAGATTTCCGATAGGCGAAGTTATAGCAACCAAAATTGTCGTGCAATCCATCCTTTCTAGCCTTCGTTTGATAATGCAACTCGTGAACCCGGCAAAAGCTGTCCGCAAATGGTTCCACTGCTTGGCTTCGGAGTGCCCAGATATAAACAATAATTCTGACGATAGCGTTAGGGGTCAGCTGGTGAAAATAGATACCGAACCTCTTCAGTACCTCTGCAATAATCCCATGTAGGGGGAATCTTAATCCAGCTTTTAGAAAGCTTTTGAAAATAACAATTTCATCCTTCTCCGGCTTTGGGGTAGTCTCTTCTCCTCCGAAGCGCAATAGCTTCTTCTGATTTTCAGTAAAAAAGCCCGATTTTACCATCTTGGACAGATCAGCCTTCGAAACAGTAGATTTCCCGAAGTCCAAATGGCTGGGTTTGCTTGGCATAGCAATGCGATAATCATCTTCGGGATCAGTTTCCTCAATATCTTCTTCCTCTGCTTCAGCGATTGCTTGTTCTGCATCTTCACTAGGAATCTTTTCCGAAGTCACTAGCCCGGATCGTTGCATGGCTTCGGAAATGGGGACAGTCTCCAAAGCTTCAGTTTCGTCCCCCTCACGTTCAACCCTGGCGGTAGAGCGCACTCTGGCCATTTAATTATGAACTTGTGGAACTTTAATACTTTCTTCCTCCGAAGCAGGTTTCAAACAGGAGCTTCGTTCGATTCCGACAGACAAGCTTCGGCGACGGTTAAAAATTTTGGCAGCAAAACAGTGCAAATAGCAATGAATGCTGTGGTAACTTCACACCTACTCGTCTGTTTATATAGTGCTGCAGGTAAGAAGGCGAAGCGCCAGGATTTTTACACCAGGCGGACATCCGCTCGCACTCGCTGCGTGGTGGACCGCAGAGACCGAACAGTAACTCTGAAAGGTGGGGCCGCTATACGCTGAGAAATTGAATCGTTTCTCGACAACGAGCTCAGGGAAGGTGTTTTTTAGACCTTCGGCGCTCCGAAGCTTAAGAGACTTTTTTCACGGATCAAGCTCGTTACGAAAAATGATCTAGCACCGCGAAAGGGGCTACTGTTGGGCCTGTGCTTCGTCGCCGAAGGTCTTCTAGGAAGAAGCGGCCTTCGGCTGAAGCTGTTTGTATAAGATGGCCGAAGGTCCCTCTTCATGAAGCTTCGGTATTACAAACCGACTTAAAGATAGAATGACCTTTTAGTCCATAAAGGTCTGAGTCAATGTTGTAAACTTTTATAAGGGGCATACTTGTAATCCCTCACAGGCTGCGCCCTGTGCCTATAAATAGTGAACAGTATTCCTTTACTGTTCACGGATTCTAGTAACTGCAATCGCATATTCTGGAATTCAACCTTTTGTCAAGGCAGAGGTATTATTGTATTCAATGATTGGATATATTAAGAAAATATAATATAATTCGTCTATGACTTGTCTACCTCTTTTGTACCTTTTATTTTATGTCATCTTGCAATATCTATTGAAATCTTAGTACGAAGATCTAAGCTTCGTAATTTTACTCTCATCAACCTTCGTCCAAGACCCATTATCCTCAAGGGAATAATGTTTCATGGACGAAGGACGTTGACATTTAACATTTTATGTTGCCTTGTTCTTAATTCATAGCACTTGAGAACGAGTCTCCAACATGAAGGGTATTCACCCTTATCACCTTTTGAGTGGGATAATCAGGGACTCCCTGGTTTAGGGGAGGGCCTTAGGTGTTGGCTCAGCTGGGTTAGGTGTGAGTAGGAGGATTGTCCCCTCATATAAGGACCGGTTTGTCATCCTTCACTACCTGTACTCATGACAAGTACAACCACTCGAGACTGTATGGGCAGTCACTCAATCTGAACTCGAACGGTCCAAACCCCAGGGTTATGATGGCTGGGGAGCACCAGGAGGATAAGGAGGGGGAATGTTTTGTCCAGTTTGGACATGGCGGTGGCCTAACTCCTTCCGGTATAACCGTTAAGGTGAGGACATGCGAGGAAAAAATGATTCAGATTCGGGTCTCATTGGTCATGAGACCGCAGAGCCGGACTAGTGGGTAAAGTGTACCCCTCTGCGCAGAGTTCAAACCTATTCGAATAGTCCGTGTCCACTGGTATGGACAAGTCTGATGTGGTATGACAATTAGAGTTTTAAAACCTCCGCGAACTGAGAAATGTGTGAGTGGGTGTGTTTTTGGAAATAAAAACAATGCCACGAGAGCAGGAAGCTCAGTGGTGGTTGAGTGTGAAAATGTGCTACTGCCTCCTTTGGGGAAAACCATCAAAGAATTGCCTTTTTCTGAAAAAGAAGAGTGACTTCAACTCCACCATATAAAGCATGTATTATATAGGTCCCTTTCTCTTTACGGGCGAGATGGGCTTGCGGAATACCTAGTGTATTCACCCAGATTTATTTATGTTTTTCAGCAACTGAAGACTTCTTTTCTGCTATGCTCGACTAGAAGGGGGTTGTGTCTGCACCTAGTTTTGCCTGTGGCTTGGGCTAGTTTATCTTCCACTGCGCTTTGTATTTCAGGCTCTTTAGAGCTTGTACTTTGGTATTGTAATAACTTTTATTCAAACTCTATACTATTTGAAGTAAGGAATGTGGTTACTAGCCTCCCGTGACTAGTAATTGTATCACATTTGAGTCCCAGAGGATTGGGGCGCTTCAAAAGTGGATGACACAATGATTTGTTTTACCGAGGTTCGGTTTCAAAGAACCTAGTCCCTGTTGAGGTGGTCACAAAGACCGGGTCTCTTTCAACCCTTTCCCTCTCTCAAACGATCACTTAGACCGAGTGAGCTTTCTCCTTAATTCTCACGGGTCACTTAGACCCTGCAAGGACCACCACACAATTGGTGTCTCTTGCCTTGCTTACAAAACACTTGAGAACAAGAATGAGGAAGGAAGAAAGCAATCCAAGAACAAGAGCTCAATGAACACGAGCAAAACTCTCTCTCTCTCTAGTCACTAGGTGTTTGGAGTGTATTTGGGACTTGGAGAGGCTTTGATTCTTTTGAATTGTGTCTTGTATTGATTGCACTAGCTCTTGTATTGAATGAGATGTCTGAAAAACTTGGATGCTTGGAGTGGTGGTGGTTGGGGGTATTTATAGCCCCAACCACCAATTCAACTGTTGGGGAGGTTGTCTGTCGATGGGCGCACCAGACAGTCCGATGCGCCACCGGACAGTGTTCGGTGCGCCAGCCACGTCACCCAACTGTTTTGGTTCTAACGGTTTTGACCGTTGGAGCTTTGACTTCTTGGGGCACCGGACAGTCCGATGCCGCACCGGACAGTCCGGTGCCGCACCGAACAGGCATTGTTCACTATCCGGTGCTCCTTCTAGCGCTGCTCTGCCTCTGCGCGAACTGTCCGCGCACTGTTCACGTTGCAGGCGACCATTGGAGTCGACCATTGTGCTCGCTAGCCGTTGCTCTTGTGGCACACCGGATAGTCCGGTGAATTATAGCGGAGCGGCTCTCCAGAAACCCGAAGGTGGCAAGTTTGAAGTCGTACGGCCCTGGGCACCGGACAATCCGGTGCGCCAGACCAGGGTTCTCTTTGGTTTCTTTTGCTCCTTTCTTTTGAACCCTAACTTTGATCTTTTTATTGGTTTGTGTTGAACCTTTACCACCTGTAGAATATATAATCTAGAGCAAACTAGTTAGTCCAATTATTTGTGTTGGGCATTCAACCACTAAAATCATTTAGGAAAAGGTTTGAGCCCTATTTCCCTTTCACCTATCATAAGCCAACATCTTCTTGCAAAGTTGCATCTAAGGAATAAATGGAGTACCGTCTCTTTGAGTTGGAGAATACAGTTGTCGCAAGTGTAGGAATCCAGTTGCATAGATCGATGTCTGAGGAATGAACGAGTATTTAATACGTATTTACTCAGTAACCAAAAGAAAACATTGTGTTTGGACTGACATTTTGTTTTCCATAACCAGGAAAAGATGGGGTGAGTCCACTCATGACCAGTCATGTGAACATAAGCCTTATGTGAAGAAAATAGGCTAGAGGAACCATTGCAGAGCCATTTATCTCTCTGGTCATGTTGTGAAAGATTTGCCAATAAGTCTTGTAGGGCATGAAACTGCTCGAATGCTTCTACAGACATAGGAGTGTGAAATATCTCATGGAAGGCTACCGTTCTTGCCTGGTGTAGAGTGATGTCTTTGTTGGAAGCGAAAGGCCAAAGTTCTGGATAGCTTGCAGATTTACACATGCCGCCCAGTCATCATGCCACAATAAAGTTGTCTTTATGTCCCCTATCTCAACTCGAGCTAACTCTTTGTAAGAATTTCGAATTTTTAAGATGTCCCTCCACCAGAATGAGCCTACTAGTTTCGCTGAAGGTACTGTGCTACAATAGTGGTTGGCCCAGATTATGTTGATCCACGGAGTGTCAACTCTATTATAAAATTTGTGGAGGTTTTTCATTAGGAGGGCTTTGTTTTGCAACTCTAGATTTATTACTCCAAGCCCCCCTTGAGCTTTTGGTTTACAAACTGATTTCCAAGCTACTTGGGGAGGTTTCTTTGCATTTATATTTGCTCCTCTCCATATACAATGCCTTCTGAATTTGTCAATATACTTGACCACCGATTTGGGAGCTTGAGGGTGGACATATAATACGTTGGTAGGGAGGAAAATACCGCGTTGACCATTTGCAGTTTGCCAGCCTGAGATAGAAAACAGAAGTTGTCGCAATTATTTTCTCTATCTTCTGAATGAGTGGAAGGAAAGCTCCTAGATTGGGCTTTTTTAATCCCAAAGGAAGCCCCAAGTAGGTGAAAGGCATTGATCCAATCTTGCAATGAAACGTGTTTGCTAAAATTTCCATTTTCTGGTTCGGAACATTGATTGGGTAGATATTGGATTTGTGATAGTTGACATGGAGGCCAGTTGATTCAGCAAAGGAATTTAGCATCACCTTTAGGAAGAAAAGTTGTTTAGGACAAGCCTCCATTACAAAAATAGTTGAAAGGGAAATGTGCCCTTGGGCCATTTCTATTATATTTTGGTGATTAAGTGTCCAACACATAGTGAGTGAGTTATTATGTGCCAAATGAAGAGAAGTGCAAATCATGTAACAAGGTACGTTTCTAGACTTAGTACATTGTTTTGAGCACTAACATATATTGTCTAAGTGCTAGAAACAGAGAAAAGAAGAAAAGAAAAGAGATGCAAAAGACTTGGCTTGTTACAGCCAAGACTCAGCTTAGTCTGGCACACCGGACCGTCCGGTGGTGCACCGGACAGTGTCCGATGCGCCAGGCTGGCCTCCAGTGAACAGGCCGCTCTCGGGAAAATTTGGCGGCGTACGGCTATAATTCACCGGACTGTCCGGTGGTGCACCGGACTGTCTGGTGAGTCAACGGCCACCAGCGCAACGGTCGGCCGCGCAATCCGCGGGCAACGCGTGGCCCACGCCAACGGTCGATAGGGGGCACCGGACTGTCCGGTGTTCACCAAACAGTGTCTGGTGCGCCAACCGCCACGAATCTGCAATGGTCGTCTGCGCCAGAATAGGAACGAGATCGCGCACCGGACATGAAAAGTGGTTGTCCGGTGGTGCACCGGACTGTCCGGTGCACCACCCTACAGAAGGCAACGTTGGCCTTCCTTGTTGGCCTCCAACGGCTCCTAGATGCCTTGGGGCTATAAAAGGGACCCCTAGGCGCATGGAGGAGTCATCCAAGCATTCAAGAAACATTCTAAGCCTCCAAGACTCCGACTTTGCGCATTTGATTCTTTGAGATAGTGACTTGAGCTCCATTTGAGTTGTGAACTCCGTGGGTTGTGTTTTGAGCTCAAGTTGTGACTTGTGTGCGTGATTGTGTTGTGATTTGAGTCTTGTGTGTGTTGCTCTCCCCTCCCTTACTTTCGTGCTTCATTTGTGATCATCATTGTAAGGGCGAGAGGCTCCAAGTTGTGGAGATTCCTCGCAAACAGGAGAAAGTTAAAGAAAGGAAAAACCATGGTATTCAAGTTGATCACTGGATCACTTGAAAGGGGTTGAGTGCAACCCTCGTCTATTGGGACGCCACAACGTGGAAGTAGGAAAGTATTACTTGGCCGAACCACGGGATAAAAATCGTGTGTCTCTTGTGTGCTTTACCTTTGATTATCTGTGTTCAAGAACTCGCTTCAAGCACTTAGCCGTTCTAATCTTCATAATCAAGTTTTGTGGCTATTAGTGTTGAATTTTACAGGATCACCTATTCACCCCCTCTAGGTGCTCTCAATTGGTATCGGAGTCGTTCTCTTCACGTAAGGGACTAATCGCCCGAAGAGATGGATCCTAAGGGAAAGGGGATGGTGGTCAACGACAAGGAAAAGGAGTCCTTCCTCAACGAGCCTATGGACGACAAGCCCACTAACTCTGGATCGAGTCACAAGAAGAAGGACAGGAAGAAGAAGAGGCACATAAAGAAGATCGTCTACTACGACAACGATGAATCGTCTTCTTCACCAAGAGACGACGACGATGACGATCCTTCTTCAAAGAAAAAGATGGTTAATCAAAATTATTCATTTGATTATTCTCGTATTCCTTTCAATTCCAATGCTCATTTGCTTTCAATTCCTCTTGGTAAACCTCCACACTTTGATGGAGAGGACTACTCTTTTGGAGTCACAAAATGCGTAGTCACTTATTTTCTCTCCATCCTAGTATTTGGGAGATAGTTGAAAATGGAATGCACTTCGACAGTACCGATAACCCTGTGTTTATTAATGAGCAAATTCATAAGAATGCACAAGCTACCACTGTTTTGTTAGCATCATTGTGCAGGGATGAATACAGCAAAGTGAGCGGCTTGGACAACGCCAAGCAAATTTGGGATACCCTCAAGATATCACATGAGGGAAACAACGCCACCATGATCACCAAGATGGAGTTGGTGGAAGGTGAGCTGGGAAGGTTCGCGATGATCAGGGGAGAGAAGCCAACACAAACATACAACAGGCTCAAGACCCTGGTCAACAAAATTAGAAGCTATGGAAGTACAAGATGGATGGACCATGACGTCGTTCGACTAATGCTAAGGTCATTTACGGTAATTGACCCCCATCTTGTCAACCTTATTTGTGAGAATCCCAGGTAGACCAAGATGACGCCCGAGGAGATTCTTGGGAAGTTTGTGAGCGGGCGCATGATGGTGAAGGAGGCTAGATATGTGGATGATGCGCTAAACGGTCCACTACCCGTCTACGAGCCTCAACCTTTGGCACTTAAGGCTACTAGCAGCAGGGAGACGCTACCAAGAAAGGTGGCACAAGTGGAGGCCGCGGGCCTCAACGAAGATGAGATGGCGCTTATCATCAAGCGCTTCAAGACGCATTGAAAGGACACAAGGAGTACCCCAACAAAAACAAAACAAAGGGAAAGCGCTCCTGCTTCAAATGCGGTAAGACTAGTCATTTCATAGCATAATGTCCCGATATTGATAGTGATCAGGAACAAGAAAAGCACGGGAAGAGGGAGAAGAAGAAGGTCTACAAGAAGGCGAAGGGCGAGGCGCACCTTGGTAAAGAATGGGACTTGGACTGCTCTTCATCCGACTCCGACGATGAAGGACTGGCAGCCTTCAACAAATCTTCGCTCTTCCCCAATGAACGCCACACCTGCCTCATGGCCAAGGAAAAGAAGGTGAGTGTTCGAGATTCCCCCAAGTACTCTACTTCTAGTGATGAAGATTCTAGTGATGATGAAGTAGATTATACTGATTTATTTAAGGGGTTAGATAGAGCTAAAGTAGATAAAATCAATGAGTTGATTGATGCTCTAAATGAAAAGGATAGACTGTTAGAAAAGCAAGAGGACATTTTATATGAGGAGCATGATAAGTTTGTTAGTGTGCAAAAATCTCTTGCTTTAGAAATTAAAAGGAATAAAATGCTATCGTCTGAATTATCTGCTTGCCATGAAACTGTGTCTAGTTTAAAGAGTGTAAATGATGATTTAAATGCTAAGCTAGAGGAAGCAAGTAAATCTAGTTCATGTGTAGAGCATGTTAGAGTTTGTAATAGATGTAAGGATTTTGATGTTGATGCCTATGCTGAACACCTTATGTCTATTACTAAATTAAATGATGAGGTGGCAAGTCTTAATGCTCAACTTAAGACTTGCAAAATTAATTTTGATCAATTAAAATTTGCTAGGGATGCCTACACTATGGGTAGACACCCCTCTATTAAGGATGGACTTGGTTTCCGAAAGGAAACCAAGAACTTAACAAGCCAAAGGCTCCCGTTCTCAACAAGGAGAAAGGGAAGGCTCCTATGGCTAGTAGTTCTCAAAAATGTCATGCTTACATTTATGATAGAAAATTTGCTAGAAATGCTCATTATAATAGGAGTTATGATGCGTTTAATTCACATGCTATGTTTGCTTCTAGCTCTACTTTTGTGCATGGTAGAAGTAAGCCTAGAAAAAATCATGTTATACATCATGTGCCTAGAAAAGTATGTAATGAACCTTCTACCATTTATCATGCTTGTAACACTTCTTTTTCACTTTTTCACTTTTTTGTAAGAACGAAAAAGTAATTGCTAGGAAGTTGGGATCCAAATGCAAGGGAGATAAAACTTGTATTTGGGTTCCAAAGGCTATTGTGACTAACCTTGTAGGACCCAACAAGAGTTGGGTACCTAAAACCCAAGTGTAAATTACCTTGCAGGTTTATGCATCTGGGGGCTCAAGCTAGATTATCGACAGCGGATGCACAAACCACATGACGGGGGAGAAGAAGATGTTCACCTCCTACGTCAAGAACAAGGATTCCCAAGATTCGATCATCTTTGGAGATGGGAACCAAGGCATGTTTAAAGGATTAGGAAAGATAGCCATTACATCCGAGCATTCTATCTCCAACGTGTTTTTAGTTGAATCGCTCGTGTACAACTTATTGTCTGTGAGTCAACTATGTAACATGGGTTATAATTGTCTATTTACAAATATAGATGTTTCTGTCTTTAGAAGGAGTGATGGTTCATTAGCATTTAAGGGTGTACTAGATGGCAAACTTTACTTAGTTGATTTTTCGAAAGAGGAGGTCGATCTAGATGCATGCTTAATAGCTAAGACTAGCATGGGATGGCTGTGGCATCGCCGTCTAGCACATGTTGGGATGAAGAACCTTCATAAACTTCTAAAGGGAGAACATGTGTTAGGACTAACCAATGTCTGCTTCGAAAAAGATAGACCTTGTGCAGCTTGTCAGGTAGGGAAACAGGTGAGAAGCACTCATCACAACAAGAATGTGATGACTACATCAAGACCACTGGAGCTTCTTCACATGGACCTCTTCGGACCCATCACCTACCTTAGCATCGGGGGAAGTAAGTATGGTCTTGTAATTGTAGACGACTTTTCCCGCTTCACTTGGGTGTTCTTTTTGCAGGATAAATCAGAAACCCAAGGGACCCTAAAGCGCTTTCTAAGGAGGGCTCAAAACGAATTTGAGCTCAAGGTGAAAAAGATAAGGAGCGACAACGGGTCCGAATTCAAGAACTTATAAGTTGAGGAGTATCTTGAGGAGGAAGGTGTCAAGCATGAGTTCTCCGCTCCCTACACACCACAGCAAAATGGTGTTGTAGAGAGAAAGAACAGGACACTTATTGACATGGCGAGGACGATGCTTGGAGAGTTCAAGACGCTCGAGCGGTTTTGGTCAGAAGCTGTGAACACATCTTGCCATGCCATAAACCGGCTCTATCTACATCGTCTCCTCAAGAAGACCTCCTACGAGCTCCTTACCGGTAACAAACCCAATGTATCTTACTTTCGTGTATTTGGGAGCAAATGCTACATTCTGGTGAAGAAAGGTAGACATTCCAAATTTGCTCCCAAAGCTGAAGAAGGGTTTTTACTAGGGTATGACTTAAATACAAAGGCGTATAGAGTCTTCAACAAATCATCGGGTTTGGTTGAAGTCTCTAGCGACGTTGTATTTGATGAGACTAATGGCTCTCCAATAGAGCAAGTTGATCTTGATGATATAGATGAAGATGATGTTCCGACGGCCGCAATACGCACCATGGCGATTGGAGATGTGAGACCACAGGAACAACAAGAGCAAGATCAACCTTCTTCCTCAACGATGGTGCATCCCCCAACTCAAGATGATGGACAGGTTCATCAAGAAGAGGCGTATGATCAAGGGGAGCACAGGAAGAACAAGCTATGGAGGAAGAAGCACTACCAGCCCCTCCAACTCAAGTCCGAGCGACGATTCAAAGAAATCACCCCGTCGATCAGATTCTAGGTGACATAAGCAAGGGAGTAACAACTCGCTCACGTTTAGCTAATTTTTGTGAGCATTACTCGTTTGTCTCTTCTATTGAGCCGTTCAGGGTAGAAGAGGCCTTGCAAGATCCGGACTGGGTGTTGGCCATGCAGGAAGAGCTCAACAACTTCAAGAGGAATGACGTTTGGAGCCTGGTGCCACGTCCAAAGCAAAACGTTGTGGGAACCAAGTGGGTGTTCCGCAACAAGCAAGACGAGCATGCAGTGGTGACAAGAAACAAGGCTCGATGAAAGGGAAATGTGCCCTTGGGCCATTTCTAAGTATTTTGGTGATTGAGTGTCAACACAAGTGCTTAAATGTGAATTTATGCCCATGGATGAACAAAGTGCAAATCACAAGTAAAGGTATGTTTCTAAGCCTTAGTACATTGGTTTTGTGTACTAATATACTTGTCTAAGTGTTAGAAACAGAAAGAAGAAGAAAAGAAAAGAAGTGAGAAAGACTTGGCTGTGTACAGCCAAGACTCAGCTCTGTCTGGCACACCGGACTGTCCGGTGGTGCACCGGACAGTGTCCGGTGCGCCAGGCAGACTCGGCGCGAAGTAGCCGCTCTCGGGAATTCGCCGACGACGTACGGCTAAAATTCACCGGACTGTCCGGTGTGCACCGGACTGTCCGGTGAGCCAACGGTCGGCCGGGCCAACGGTCGGCCGCGCGATCTGCGCGGGACACGTGGCCGAGCCAACGGTCGGAAGGGGGCACCGGACTGTCCGGTGTGCACCGGACATGTCCGGTGCGCCAACAGCTCCAGATCTTCAACGGTCGGCAACGGTCGGCTGCGCTGTTTAAGGAAATAAATCGGGCACCGGACAGTGTCCGGTGTGCACCGGACTGTCCGGTGCACCCGACGACAGAAGGCAAGGATGGCCTTCCAGATTTGCTCTCAACGGCTCCTAGCTGCCTTGGGCTATAAAAGGGACCCCTAGGCGCATGGAGGTGAAACACAAGCAACCTTAGAGCATTCTTGATCATCCACACTCAGTCTTTGCGCATTCGTTTGTCATTCTAATTGATTCGAGCTCCGTTCTAGTGAGAACTTTGAGATAACCTTTTGAGCTCGATTCTTGGCCGTGTGTGTGCACATTTTGCTGTGGATTTGTGTGTGTTGCTTCCCTCCCTTACTCCGTGCTTCTTTGTGAAATTCAATTGTAAGGGCGAGAGACTCCAAGTTGTGGAGATTCCTCGCAAACGGGAAAAGATCAAAGTAAAGAAGAACACCGTGGTATTCAAGTTGATCATTGGATCACTAGAGAGGAGTTGAGTGCAACTCTCGTCCGTTGGGACGCCACAACGTGGAGTAGGCAAGTTTTGTACTTGGCCGAACCACGGGATAACCACCGTGTCATCTCTGTGATTGATTTCTTGTGGTTATTGTGTTTTGGCTCCTCTCTAGCCACTTGGCAATTATTGTGCTAACAATTAACCAAGTTTTTGTGGCTATAAGTTTAAGTTTTACAGGATCACCTATTCACCCCCCCTCTAGGTGCTCTCAATTGGTATCAGAACCATTCTCTTCAAGAAGGGACTAATCGCCCGAAGAGATGGATCCTAAGGGAAAGGGGATGGTGGTCGACAACAACGAGAAGGAGTCTATCTTCAACGAGCCGAAGAATGACAAGTCTACCGACTTGGGCTCAAGCCACAAGCGCAAAGATGGGAAGAAGAAGAAGACAAGGCGCATCAAGGAGATCGTCTACTACGACAGCGACGAATCCTCTTCTTCCCAAAAAGACAACGACAACGACTACAGGAAGACGGTTAATTCGAACTTTTCATTTGATTATTCTCGCATTCCACATAGTTCGAATTCGCATTTGCTTTCCATTCCTCTTGGCAAACCTCCACACTTCGATGGGGAGGACTACGGATTTTGGAGTCACAAAATGCGTAGTCATTTATTCTCTCTCCATCCAAGCATATGGGAGATTGTAGAGAATGGAATGAAATTTGATAGCTCGGATAGCCCTATGTTTATTAATGAACAGATTCATAAAAATGCACAAGCTACTACTGTGTTGCTAGCCTCTTTGTGCAGGGACGAGTACAACAAGGTGAGCGGCTTAGACAATGCCAAGCAGATATGGGACACCCTCAAGATTTCTCATGAGGGAAATGACGTTACCTTGCTTACCAAAACGGAGTTGGTGGAGGGCGAGCTTGGACGGTTCGCGATGATAAGGGGCGAGGAGCCAACTCAAGCCTACAACCGGCTCAAGACCCTTATTAACAAAATAAGGAGCTACGGAAGCACGCGATGGACGGACCACGACGTCGTCCGACTAATGCTAAGGTCCTTTACCGTTCTTGATCCTCATTTGGTGAATAATATTCGTGAGAATCCCAGGTACACCAAAATGTCGCCCGAAGAAGTCCTAGGAAAATTCGTCAGCGGGCGAATGATGATCAAGGAGGCGAGGTACGTGGACGACGCCTTGAATGGACCGATCAACGAGCCGCAACCTCTTGCTCTCAAAGCAACAAGAAGCAAGGAGGCGCTACCTAGCAAGGTGGCACAGATTGAAGCGGCCGGACTTAATGATGAAGAGATGGCACTCATCATCAAAAGATTCAAGACGGCGCTCAAGGGTCGCAAGGGACAGCCAAGCAAGACCAAAGCCAAAGGGAAGCGCTCATGCTTCAAATGCGGTAAGCTTGGTCATTTTATTGCTAACTGTCCCGACAATGATAGTGATCAGGACCAAGGGAACAAAAGGGAGAAGAAGAAGCATTACAAGAAGGCCAAGGGAGAGGCACATATCAGAAAGGAGTGGGATTCGGATTGCTCCTCCTCCGACTCCGACAATGAAGGACTTGCCGCCACCACCTTCAACAAATCAACCCTCTTCCCCAACGAGCGTCACACATGCCTTATGGCAAGGGAGAAGAAGGTGAGTACTCGAGACACCACTTATGTCTCTTCTAGTGATGATGAATCTAGCGATGAGGAAATAGATTACTCTAGCTTGTTCAAGGGATTGGATAGAAATAAGATTGATAAAATCAATGAATTGATTGATGCCTTGAATGAGAAGGATAGACTCTTAGAGAAACAAGAGGATTTATTGTATGATGAACATGATAAATTTATAGAAGCACAAAAATCCTATGCTTTAGAAGTTAAAAGAAATGAAATGCTTTCTTTTGAACTATCTACTTGTCATGAAACCATTTCTACTTTAAAAGGTGTCAACAATGATTTAAATGCTAAATTAGAAGTAGCAAATAAATCCAATTCTTGTGTAGAACATGTTGTAATTTGTACTAGGTGTAAAGATTTTGACATTGATGCTTGTAGTGAACACCTAGTTTCAATTTCCAAGCTTAACGATGAATTGGCTAGTCTTAATGCTCAACTTAAGACTAGCAAGAATGATTTTGATAAGCTAAAATTTGCAAGGGATGCCTACACGATTGGTAGACACCCCTCAATTAAGGATGGACTTGGCTTCAAGAGGGAAGCCAAGAACTTAACAAGCCATAAGGCTTCCATCTCCGCCAAGGAGAAAGGGAAGGCCCCTATGGCAAGTAGTTCTAGAAAGAACCATGCTTTTATGTACCATGATAAGAGACAAACTAGAAATGCTTATAGGAATTATAATGCTTATGATGATTTTGACTCTCATGCCATGTTTGCTTCTAGTTCTTCCTATATGCATGGTAGAAATACGTTTAGGAAAAGTGCTATTCATCATATGCCTAGAAAGAATATTATTCATGCTCCTAGGAAAGTAGTGAATGAACCTTCTACAATTTATTGTGCTTTAAATGCTTCCTTTGCTATTTGTAGAAAGGATAGGAAAATTGTTGCTAGGAAGTTAGGGGCAAAATGCAAGGGAGACAAAACTTGCATTTGGGTCCCTAAGGATATTTGCACTAACCTTGTAGGACCCAACATGAGTTGGGTACCTAAAACCCAAGCCTAAATTTGCCTTGCAGGTTTATGCATCCGGGGGTTCAAGCTGGATTATCGACATCGGATGCACAAACCATATGACGGGGGAGAAGAAGATGTTCACCTCCTACGTCAAGAATAAGGATTCCCAAGATTCAATTATATTCGGTGATGGGAATCAAGGCAAGGTAAAAGGGTTAGGTAAAATTGCAATCTCAAATGAGCACTCAATTTCTAATGTGTTTTTAGTTGAGTCTCTGGGATATAATTTACTATCTGTAAGTCAATTATGCAATATGGGATATAACTGTCTATTTACAAATGTAGATGTGTCTGTCTTTAGAAGAAGTGATGGTTCACTAGCTTTTAAGGGTGTATTAGACGGCAAACTTTATTTAGTTGATCTTGCAAAAGAAGAGGCCGGTCTAGATGCATGCTTAATAGCTAAGACTAGCATGGGCTGGCTGTGGCATCGCCGCTTAGCACATGTGGGGATGAAGAACCTTCACAAGCTTCTAAAGGGAGAACACGTGATAGGTTTAACTAACGTGCAATTCGAAAAAGATAGACCTTGTGCAGCTTGTCAAGCAGGTAAACAAGTGGGAGGAGCACATCACAACAAGAATGTGATGACCACCTCAAGACCCCTGGAGCTGCTACATATGGATCTCTTCGGACCCGTCGCCTATCTGAGCATAGGAGGAAGTAAGTATGGTCTAGTTATTGTTGATGACTTTTCCCGCTTCACTTGGGTATTCTTTTTGCAGGATAAATCTGAAACCCAAGGGACCCTCAAGCGCTTCCTCAGGAGAGCTCAAAATGAGTTTGAGCTCAAAGTGAAGAAGATAAGGAGCGACAACGGGACCGAATTCAAGAACCTTCAAGTAGAGGAGTTCCTTGAAGAGGAAGGGATCAAGCACGAGTTCTCCGCTCCCTACACACCACAGCAAAATGGTGTGGTAGAGAGGAAGAATAGGACGCTCATCGATATGGCGAGGACGATGCTAGGAGAATTCAAGACCCCCGAGTGCTTTTGGACGGAAGCCGTGAACACGGCTTGCCACGCCATCAACAGGGTCTACCTTCATCGCCTCCTCAAGAAGACGTCATATGAGCTACTAACCGGTAACAAACCCAATGTATCTTACTTTCGTGTATTTGGGAGCAAGTGCTACATTCTAGTGAAGAAGGGTAGAAATTCTAAGTTTGCTCCCAAAGCTGTAGAAGGGTTTTTGTTAGGTTATGACACAAATACAAAGGCGTATAGAGTCTTCAACAAATCATCGGGTTTGGTTGAAGTCTCTAGCGACGTTGTATTTGATGAGACTAATGGCTCTCCAAGAGAGCAAGTTGTTAATTGTGATGATGTAGATGAAGAAGATGTTCCGACGGCCGCTATACGAACCATGGCGATTGGAGAAGTTCGGCCACAGGAACAAGTTGAACGAGATCAACCTTCTTCCTCAACTATGGTGCATCCCCCAACTCAAGACGATGAACAGGTTCATCAACAGGAGGCATGTGATCAAGGGGGAGCACAAGATGATCATGTGATGGAGGAAGAAGCGGAACCGGCACCTCCAACCCAAGTTCGAGCGATGATTCAAAGGGATCATCCCGTCGACCAAATTCTGGGTGACATTAGCAAGGGAGTAACTACTCGGTCTCGATTAGTTAATTTTTGTGAACATTACTCTTTTGTCTCTTCTATTGAGCCTTTCAGGGTAGAAGAGGCCTTGCTAGATCCGGACTGGGTGTTGGCCATGCAAGAGGAGCTCAACAACTTCAAGAGGAATGAAGTTTGGACACTGGTGCCTCGTCCTAAGCAAAATGTTGTGGGAACCAAGTGGGTGTTCCGCAACAAACCGGACGAACACGGGGTGGTGACAAGGAACAAGGCTCGACTTGTGGCAAAAGGTTATGCCCAAGTCGCAGGTTTGGACTTTCAGGAGACTTTTGCTCCGGTGGCTAGGCTAGAATCAATTCGTATCTTGCTAGCATATGCCGCTCACCATTCTTTCAGGTTGTACCAAATGGATGTGAAGAGCGCTTTCCTCAACGGGCCAATCAAGGAGGAGGTGTACGTGGAGCAACCCCCTGGCTTCGAGGATGTCCGGTACCCCCTGGCAAAAGGGTGATGACGCAGAAATTCGAGATGTCAATGATGGGCGAGTTGAACTACTTCCTTGGGTTCCAAGTGAAGCAACTCAAGGACGGCACCTTCATCTCCCAAACGAAGTACACGCAAGATCTGCTGAAGCGGTTTGGGATGAAGGACGCCAAGCCCGCAAAGACTCCGATGGGAACCGACGGACACACCGACCTCAACAAAGGAGTCTCAAAGGAGAATTGAAAGGGAAAAGGTGGACTTGGACCATGAAAGACTTCCACTGCACTCCGATGAGAGGGTAACTTATTCCAAGTTCATCTCATGAACTCTTATTGCCATTTGTTCTTAATTAAAGATTTTGGTGAGGCAATGGGGTTAAAGGGCCAAGATTGATCCCGTTTTGGTGCTTGATGCCAAAGGGGGAGAAAATAAAGGCCAAAGCAATAAATGGATCAGCTACCACTTGAGAGATTTGAAAATAGTAGAGTAGAGTTTTTGGTTTGTCAAAACTCTGTTATTGTCTCTTTTGTCAAAAGTTGGTTTCTTGTGGGGAGAAGTGTTGATTATGGGAAATAGGGGGAGTTTTTGAAATCTTTGATCAATCTCTTTTGGAATGACTCTCTTTATGCTTCAACATGTGTGTTTGACTTAGAGATAGAGATTTGAGTTTGATTTGCAAAAACAAACCAAGTGGTGGCAAAGGATGATCCATATATGCCAAAATTGAATCAAAATAAATTTATTTTTATTTGAAGTGATATTGCACTTGTTCTAGTTGCTTTATGTTGTGTTGGCATAAATCACCAAAAAGGGGGAGATTGAAAGGGAAATGTGCCCTTGGGCCATTTCTAAGTATTTTGGTGATTGAGTGTCAACACAAGTGCTTAAATGTGAATTTATGCCCATGGATGAACAAAGTGCAAATCACAAGTAAAGGTATGTTTCTAAGCCTTAGTACATTGGTTTTGTGTACTAATATACTTGTCTAAGTGTTAGAAACAGAAAGAAGAAGAAAAGAAAAGAAGTGAGAAAGACTTGGCTGTGTACAGCCAAGACTCAGCTCTGTCTGGCACACCGGACTGTCCGGTGGTGCACCGGACAGTGTCCGGTGCGCCAGGCAGACTCGGCGCGAAGTAGCCGCTCTCGGGAATTCGCCGACGACGTACGGCTAAAATTCACCGGACTGTCTGGTGTGCACCGGACTGTCCGGTGAGCCAACGGTCGGCCGGGCCAACGGTCGGCCGCGCGATCTGCGCGGGACACGTGGCCGAGCCAACGGTCGGAAGGGGGCACCGGACTGTCCGGTGTGCACCGGACATGTCCGGTGCGCCAATAGCTCCCAGATCTTCAACGGTCGGCAACGGTCGGCTGCGCTGTTTAAGGAAATAAATCGGGCACCGGACAGTGTCCGGTGTGCACCGGACTATCCAGTGCACCCGACGACAGAAGGCAAGGATGGCCTTCCAGATTTGCTCTCAACGGCTCCTAGCTGCCTTGGGGCTATAAAAGGGACCCCTAGGCGCATGGAGGTGAAACACAAGCAACCTTAGAGCATTCTTGATCATCCACACTCAGTCTTTGCGCATTCGTTTGTCATTCTAAGTGATTCGAGCTCCGTTCTAGTGAGAACTTTGAGATAGCCTTTTGAGCTCGATTCTTGGCCGTGTGTGTGCACATTTTGCTGTGGATTTGTGTGTGTTGCTTCCCTCCCTTACTCCGTGCTTCTTTGTGAAATTCAATTGTAAGGGCGAGAGACTCCAAGTTGTGGAGATTCCTCGCAAACGGGAAAAGATCAAAGTAAAGAAGAACACCGTGGTATTCAAGTTGATCATTGGATCACTTGAGAGGAGTTGAGTGCAACTCTCGTCCGTTGGGACGCCACAACGTGGAGTAGGCAAGTTTTGTACTTGGCCGAACCACGGGATAACCACCGTGTCATCTCTGTGATTGATTTCTTGTGGTTATTGTGTTTTGGCTCCTCTCTAGCCACTTGGCAATTATTGTGCTAACAATTAACCAAGTTTTTGTGGCTATAAGTTTAAGTTTTACAGGATCACCTATTCACCCCCCTCTAGGTGCTCTCACTCGACTTGTGGCAAAAGGTTATGCCCAAGTCGCAGATTTAGATTCGAGGAGACTTTTGCTCCTGTGGCTAGGCTAGAGTCTATTAGAATATTATTAGCCTATGCCGCTCACCACTCTTTTAGGTTGTTTCAAATGGATGTGAAGGGCGCTTTTCTCAACGGACCAATAAAGGAGGAGGTGTACGTGGAACAACCCCCTGGCTTTGAGGATGACAGGTACCCCGACCATGTGTGTAAGCTCTCTAAGGTGCTCTATGGACTTAAGCAAGCCCCAAGAGCATGGTATGAATGCCTTAGAGATTTCTTAATTGCTAATGCTTTCAAGGTTGGGAAAGTCGATCCCACTCTTTTCACTAAGACTTGTGACAGTGACCTTTTTGTGTGCCAAATTTATGTCGATGACATAATATTTGGTTCTACTAATCAAAAGTCTTGTGAGGAGTTTAGCAGGGCGAAGACTCCAAAGTTTGAGATGCCAATGATGGGCGAGTTGAACTACTTCCTTGGGTTCCAAGTGAAGCAACTCAAGGACGACACCTTCATCTCCCAAACGAAGTACACTCAAGATCTTCTCAAGCGGTTTGGGATGAAGGACGCCAAGCCCGCGAAGACACCGATGGGAACTGACGGACATGTCGACCTCAACAAAGGAGGTAAGTTCGTTGATCAAAAGACATACCGGTCTATGATAGGTTCGTTACTTTATTTATGTGCTAGTAGACCGGATATTATGCTTAGCGTATGCATGTGTGCTAGATTTCAATCCGACCCAAGGGAATGTCACCTTGTGGCCGTTAAGCGGATTCTTAGATATTTAGTTTCTACGCCTTGCTTTGGGATCTGGTATCCAAAGGGGTCTACCTTTGACTTAATTGGATATTCAGACTCCAATTATGCTGGATGCAAGGTTGATAGTGTCGGCGTTTCGAGACCGGGGGGTCCCTGGACCGACGAGTGAAATGTCGCCGCGTGCCCCAGCCCAGATGGGTCGGCGCGAGACGGAGCACGAAGGGGGGAAGGAGACGAGCGTGAGAGGTGGAAATCCCGCGGCCTTCGTGTTTGTCCCATGCCCAGGTCGGGTGCGCTTGCAGTAGGGGGTTACAAGCGTCCACGCGGGAGGGGGAGCGAGCGGCCTCACGCGAGCGCCAGTCCTGTCCTCTTCCCCGCGCGGCCAACCTTCTGTAAGAGGGCCCTGGTCCTTCCTTTTATAGGCGTAAGGAGAGGATCCAGGTGTACAATGGGGGTGTAGCAGAGTGCTAACGTGTCTAGCGGAGGAGAGCTAGCGCCCTAAGTACATGCCATCGTGGCAGCGGGAGAGGTTTTGGCACCCGGTTCGTGTGGTGTCGTGGCCGTCGGAGGAGCGATGGAGCCTGGCGGAAGGACAACTGTTGGAGCTGTCGAGTCCTTGCTGACGTCCTCTTGCTTCCGTAAGGGGGCTGAGAGCCGCCGTCGTCATAGAGCGTGCGTGGCGCCATCATTGCTTGTCTGGCGGAGCGAGCCAGATGGGACGCCGGTCTTGTTTCCTGTAGCCTGAGTCAGCTTGGGGTAGGGCAATGATGGCGCCTCCTGTTGACGTGGTCGGTCCGTGCCCTAGGTTGGGCGATGTGGAGGCTCCTCCGAGGTCGAGGTCGAGTCTGTCTTCCGAGGCCGAGGTCGAGTCCGAGCCCCTGGGTCGGGCGAGGCGGAGACCGTCGGCTGAGGCCAGGGCTGAGTCTGAGCCCTGGGGTCGGGCGAAACGGAGTTTGTCGTCTTTCGGGGCTGAGCCCGAGTCCGAGCCCTGGGTCGGGCGAAGCGGAGTTCGCCGTCTTCCGGGGCTGAGCCCGAGTCCGAGCCCTGGGTCGGGCGGAGCGGAGTTCGCCGTCTTCCGGGGCTGAGCCCGAGTCCGAGCCCTGGGTCGAGCGGAGCGGAGTTTCCTATGGTGCCTGAGGTCAGGCCTGACTGCCTGTCAGCCTCACTTTGTCGAGTGGCACAGCAGTCGGAGCGACGCAGGCGGCGCTGTCCTTCTGTCAGGCCGGTCAGTGGAGCGGCGAAGTGACTGCGGTCACTTCGGCTCTGTCGACTGGAGGACGTGCGTCAGGATAAAGGTGTCAGCCCACCTTTGCATTAAATGCCCCTGCGATTTGGTCGGTTGGTGTGGCGATTTGGCCAGGGTTGCTTCTTGGCGAAGACTGGGCCTCGGGCGAGCCGGAAGTATGTTCGTCGCTGGAGGGGGGCCTCGGGCGAGACGTAGATCCTCCGGGGTCGGCTGCCCTTACCCGAGGCTGGGCTCGGGCGAGGCATGATCGAGTCCCTCGAATGGACTGATCCTTGACTTAGTCGCACCCATCAGGCCTTTGCAGCTTTGTGCTGATGGGGGTTACCAGCTGAGAATTAGGAGCCTTGAGGGTACCCCTAATTATGGTCCCCGACAGTAGCCCCCGAGCCTCGAAGGGAGTGTTAATACTCGCTTGGAGGCTTTCGTCGCACTTTTTTGCAAGGGGACCAGCCTTTCTCGGTTGCGTTTTGATCCGGTGGGTGTGCGCGAGCGCACCCGCCGGGTGTAGCCCCCGAGGCCTCGGAGGAGTGGTTTGACTCCTCTGAGGTCTTAATGCCTCACGCAATGCTTCGGCTGGTCTGGTTGTTCCCTCATGCAAGCTGGTCGTAGCCCGAGTGCACGGTCGGGTCCCAAGTTCTCGGGCTGGTATGTTGACACTGTCAACGGTTTGGCCGGAGCCGGGTTTGCGAGAGCTGCCCCCGAGCCTCTGCACAGGGCGAGAGGACGGTCAAGGACAGACTCGACTTTTTTACATACGCCACTGCGTCGCCTTTCCGCAAGGAGGAGGGGGGAAAGCGCCATGTTGCCCTCGGAGGGCGCCGAACATGGTGTCTCCGGTGAGCTGCTGGCGGGTAATCCGAGTGGACGCCCGTGCCCCATTTGTTAGGGGTCGGCTAGAGGCCCGGAGGCGCGCCCAAAAGTACCTGCGGGTGATCTGCCGGACCCGGTCCCCTGTCGATGGGGTCCGAGGGCTCAATGCCTCCCTCTGATGGGATTCCGTTACAAGATCGTTCCCGCTGGTCTCGGAAATGTCCTAGGGTACCTCGGGAGCGTAGCCCGAGCCTTGGTTATGTATCGAACGTACCCAGGGTCATCCCTCGCTCTGTGTCTGAGGCGGTTGTGAACCCTTCGAGGGCCAACCTATGAACCCCTGATCAGTAGTGGGCGCGGAGCCCGAGTAGCCTGAGGCGGCCGTTGAACCCTTCCGAGAGGCCGGCCTTCGAACCTCTGACCAGTAGTGGGTGTGGGGCCCACGCGCTCCGAGGCGGCTGTTCAACCCCTCCGAGGGGCCAGCCTTAGAACCTCTGATCAGTAGGGAGGCTCGGAGCCTGTTTCCTTCACGGAGAAGGATCCTTTTCGGGGTATCCCCCTTTCCCGGTCCCTGTTGTAAGAGAGAGAAAGAGGAAAAGGAAAAGGATACGAAATCGAATGACGTGGCGTACCTTTTTTCACACGGTCATCATGGCGAAGGCGAAGCGTCGCTCGCTTCCCCTGCTAGAGGCGCCGCCTGTCCCGCCGCGGAGTTAATGCGACGGGGCGAGTAGTTCGCGGGGCGGCCGTTGCACGTGCGCGAGCCGTTCGAGGAACGAAACGCGGGCGCGCCGTCTTCACACCGTGAGAGAGGGTTCTCTCGCTGCCCCTGGACGGGATGTGAGCTTGGCTGACGACGTGACCGCTGCTCCTGCCCGCCTGCCACCGCCATTACTGCCGGCCCATTTTTGGCCGTATTGACCGTCGCGCCTGGCTGGCACTGCTGGGTCATACGCAGTGTTGCCTCGAGTCGCTGTACTGGTTCCGCAGTCGAGGATGCGTGGCAGTGGTGCGAGTGGCGGTGCAGTTGCTTGCACTTAGCGACCGGCGCGCCGGTTGCATGACGCGTGGGCGTGGGCCCCCATGCTGGGTGCGTTGGAGGTCGGAGGGGCGCACCCACTTGGCGCGGTTGCATGCTGCCTGCATGGCTGCCCGCCCTTTCGCCCGCTGGTCTGGGCAAAGGTGGAGGAATGCTCGTAACCGCTGGGCGGTTGCATGCACCACGCGCGGCGGTTTGGCTCCTTCTGCTCTGGGTCAGCTTGCATGACGCGTGGGACCCAGCCCCCGTGCTGTAGGGGGAGGACCTTGGAGCGTGTTGGAGAAGACTCAGCCCACGACGGCTGGGGACGCAAGTAGGGAGAGTCACCTTTAAAAGGAGGGTGACCCCCTTGAAAGGCGACCATGTCTTCGCGCTCCCTTATGCATCGTGTCTTTCCACCTTCCGAGCCCCCGGATGGGGGACACCCGCAATCCTTCCGCCTTGTCGTTGGAGGAACGCAACTCTGTGGGAGTTGGTACCTTTCGGCCATCGTTCGGCTTCAAGGATTTTCATCACGTGGCCCGGTTGCACCCCCTCGCCGGCGGTCACCTAAGACGGTGACCACCAGCCCCTGGATGGGGAGAAGCAAGTCGGGTCGCGGTCCCCGCCCCTCCCTTAGCTTCAAGGATGCTTACCATCCTTGCGGGGGCGGAGAGCGAGGCGAGCCGGGGCTCTACCTCCGCACGGGTCGGCTGGCCACCTTCTCTTCCGGCTTCTGGTGGTGGAAACCATCCTCCAGCTCTGCGGAGGAGGCGTCCTCCAGCCATGCCAGGGAAGGTGAATTGTTGCTGCCCAGCTAGGATGCAACATTCCGCCCTCTTCCTCGCTTTCGTGGCGAGGACGGGAGCGAGGACCCGCCGATGCGCTTTGGAGCGGCCTGCGTTCGCCGATGCGGCGTTGGTAGAGAGGCAGATGCCGTCGTCGGTGCTGACATGGTGGCGGCCGGGGGAAGCTTCCCCACCGTCGAGGCCGTCAGTGCTGCCTACGGGCCGGCCTTCAGCTCTTTGGCTTTGATGGCTGGTTCGCATCCCTTGAGCGGGGACGCGAACGAGAGCCTTCCGGTGGCCACGTCCATCCTGGGACCGTGGCTGCTGCTGCAGAGGTCGCCGGCGAGTCGCCCGGAACTTGTCGCCCCGCGGGCTCCCCGGTGTGGAGGTTGTTCATACCCGCGGGGACGGAACCGGAGTTCCGTTTGTGATGGCACCTTGAATGCCGGTGTTTTGTTCATTATGGCTGTCGGGGCCTGAACGTGTATGTATTTTTGGCACGAAGCCGTGTTTTTTTTCTCATTTTCGAGCACTAAGACTCGCCTGTTGGTTGTCTGAACCGCTTCACCAATCGTGAGTCGCCCCGTGTAAAGGTGACGAGTGAGGTATCCATATCCCGGAGGCGTAGGAGTCCCTCGGCTCGGTCGGCCTTGCTATCCGAGGCTTCTCTTGCTTAGTTAAAGGAACCCCTCGGCCGCTCTTCGATGAGTCGAAGCCAGGGGTAGCGGTGTCAGCACGGATAGAGGCAGAGTTGGCTCGAAAAGAAGACTTGGTCGGCCGGAGCCTGGCCGGGTCGTTCGTTAGCGGGACCGACGCCGGAGTTGATCCACCGAGGCCTCGGGCCGGGCTGATGTCTTCGGGGGACAGCTAGCCGAGGCCTCGGGGCGACCAGCCGAGCCGCCTGCTCGAGCCGGATTCTTGGAGAAGACCCTGGCGGCGATGGCCCGGGCGTGATGATGATGTCGTCCTTCAGAGTGGAGATCCTCGGACCGCGTCGCCATCCGAGGCTAGGTCGGACCTCGCCGAAGGTGTAGTCGACACCGAGGGTGCTGCTGCTCCCTTCAACTGTCAAGATCCGAGCGTCAGGATCGGATTATCTTGTAGTGTGCGTTTTTCTGCGGCCACCGAGGCCCAAACACACCCTCGCCGTGTTGTAAAGCTGCGCTTCTTTTCCTCTTGTTTCGAGTATCTGGACTTTTTTGTCGGTAACAGAATTGTCTGTGCGAGCGAGAGTTGCTTTTCACGGAAGGTGATGAGTGAGGTATCTGTATCCCGGAGGCGTAGGAATCCCTCGGCTCGGTCGGCCTTGCCGCTTACGCGCACTCTTGCCCGTCCATAGGGTTCTGCCACCGACGCAGTCGAGAAGGCCCGAAGAATCGCTTCGGCAGAGGAGCTTTCGAGCGTGAAGACTTGTTTGGTCCGCGGAATCGCTTATCCAAACGCGAGTTACTTATCGCAGAAGGTGATGAGTGAGGTATCCATATCCCGGAGGCGTAGGAGTCCCTCGGCTCAGTCAGCCTTGGTTGCTTACGTGTACTCCGTCGTTTTCAGGATCCACTTTCGAAGTAGTCGAAAAGCACGAAAGACATTCTGGCAGAAAGGATCTTTTTTCGAGGAAAATTTCGACGCAGAGGGGGTTCCCCCCCTTTTAGCCCCCGAGGGAGGGTCGGGCTTTGCTGAGGCAAGGCTGACCCTTCCTTGATGACTAAACTTTGCGTGGGAGCGAGGTATACGAACAACTTGAAAGCATCTTAAGGGTAGAAGCGACGTAGCTGTTGGATGTTCCAAGCGTTGTTGTAGACCTCGCCTTGACTGTTGGCCAGCTTGTACGTTCCAGGCTTCAGAACTTTGGCAATGACGAACGACCCTTCCCAGGGAGGCGTGAGCTTGTGCTGCCCTCGGGCGTCCTGTCGCAGCCGAAGCACCAGGTCGCCCACCTGGAGGTCTCGGGACAGGACCCCTCGGGCGTGGTAGCGTCGCAGGGACTGCTGGTACCGCGCCGAGTGTAGTAAGGCCATGTCCCGAGCCTCTTCCAGCTGGTCCAGCGAGTCTTCTCGACTAGCTTGGTTGCTTTGGTCGGCATAGGCCCTCGTCCTCGGGGAACCGTATTCTAAGTCTGTGGGCAAGATGGCCTCGACCCCATAGACTAGAAAGAACGGCGTGAAGCCCGTGGCTCGGCTCGGCGTTGTCCTCAGGATCCAGACCACCGAGGGGAGTTCCTTCATCCATCGCTTGCCGAACTTGTTGAGGTCGTTGTAGATCCGAGGCTTGAGTCCTTATAGAATCATGCCGTTGGCACGCTCTACTTGCCCGTTCTCATGGGGTGAGCCACGACGGCCCAGTCCACCCGGATGTGGTGATCCTCGCAGAAGTCCAGGAACTTTCTGCCGGTGAACTGGGTGCCGTTGTCGGTGATGATGGAGCTCGGGACCCCAAAACGATGGATGATGTTGGTGAAGAACGCCACCGCCTGTTCGAACCTGATGCTGTTTAGGGGTCGGACCTCGATCCACTTGGAGAATTTGTCGATGGCGACCAACAGGTGCGTGTAGCCCCCGGGTGCCTTCTGCAAGGGGCCGACAAGGTCCAGACCCCACACAGCAAAAGGCCAGGTGATGGGTATCGTCTGCAGAGCCTGAGCGGGCAGGTGGGTCTGCCTCGCGTAGAACTGACACCCTTCGCAGGTGCGAACAATTCTAGTGGCGTCGGCCACCGCCGTCGGCCAGTAGAAACCTTGTCGGAAGGTGTTTCCAACAAGGGCCCGAGGTGCTGCGTGATGGCCGCAAGCCCCCGAGTGTATCTCTCGTAGGAGCTCCTGACCTTCGGCGATGGGGATGCATCGCTGGAGGATGCCAGAGGGGCTGCGGTGGTAGAGCTCCTTCCCATCCCCCAGCAAGACGAACGACTTGGCGCGTCGCGCCAACCGCCGAGCTTCGGCTCGGTCGAGGGGTAGCTCTCCTTGGTGGAGATATTGCAGGTACGGGGTCTGTCAGTTTCGATTAGGCGTGACCCCGCTTCACTCCTCCTCGACGCGCAGTGCCTCACCCTCGGGGGCCGAGGGTTCCTCGGGCTGAACCGAGGGTGCCTCGGGCCGAGCTGAGGGTGCCTCGGACTGAGCCGAGGGTGCCTCGGACTGAGCCGAAGGTACCTCGGGCTGGGCCGAGGGTGCCTCGGGCTCGGGCGTGTCGTCGGTCTTGACGGAGGGTTGATGCAGGTCTCAGGAGAAGACGTCCGGGGGAACCGTTGTTCGCCCCGAGGCTATTTTAGCCAGCTCGTTCGCAGTCTCGTTGTAGCGCCCGGCGATGTGGTTGAGCTCGAGCCCGTAGAACTTGTCTTCCAGGCGCCGAACCTCATCGCAGTAGGCCTCCATCTTCGGGTTGCGGCAGTGGGAGTTCTTCACGACTTGGTCGATGACGAGCTGCGAGTCACCGCGAGCGTCGAGGCGTCGGACCCCTAGCTCGATGGCGATCCACAACCCGTTGACCAGAGCCTCGTACTCAGCCACATTGTTGGACGCCGGGAAATGGAGGCGTAGCACGTAGCGTAGGTGCTTCTCGAGGGGCGAGATGAAGAGTAGGCCTGCGCCAGCTCCTGTCTTCATCAGCGACCCGTCGAAGAACATGGTCTAGAGTTCTGGCTGGATCAGAACTGTTGGGAGCTGGGTGTCAACCCATTCAGCCATGAAGTCCGCCAAGACCTGGGACTTGATGGCCTTCCAAGGGGCGAACAAGATTGTTTCGCCCATGATTTCCACCGCCCACTTCACGATTCTACCCGAGGCCTCTCGGCACTGGATGATCTCCCCCAGGGGGAAGGATGACACCACAGTTACCGGATGAGACTCGAAGTAGTGTCGCAACTTCCGTCGCGTCAGGATCACCGCGTACAGCAGCTTCTGAACTTGTGGGTAGCAGATTTTGGTCTCAGACAGTACCTCGCTGATGAAGTAGACTGGCCTCTGGACGGGCAATGTATGCCCCTCTTCTCGTCTCTCAACCACAATCGCGGTGCTAACCACCTGAGTGGTCGCGGCGACGTAGATCAAGAGGGCTTCTCCGGTAGCGGGGGGCACCAAGATGGGCGCATTTGTGAGGAGCGCCTTCAGGTTCCTGAGGGCTTCCTCGGCCTCAGGGGTCCAAGTGAAGCACTCGGCCTTCCTTAAGAGGCGGTACAGAGGCAGGCCTCTTTCGCCGAGGCATGAGATGAAGCGGCTCAGAGCCGCAAGACATCCCATGACTCTCTGTATGCCTTTCAAGTCCTTGATGGGCCCCATGCTGGTGATGGCTGCGATCTTCTCCGGGTTGGCTTTGATGCCCCGCTCGGAGACGATGATCCCCAAGAGCATGCCTCGGGGTACCCCGAAGACACACTTTTTGGGATTGAGCTTCACGCCTTTCGCCTTGAGACATCGGAATGTCACTTCAAGGTCGGAAAGGAGGTCGGAGGCTTTCCTCGTCTTGACTACGATGTCATCGACGTAGGCCTCGACCGTCCGGCCAATGTGTTCGCCGAACACATGGTTAATGCACCGCTGGTACGTCGCACCCGCATTCCTCAAGCCGAACGACATGGTGACATAGCAGTACATGCCGAAGGGCGTGATGAAAGAAGTCGCGAGCTGGTCGGACTCCATCCTGATTTGGTGATACCCTGAGTAGGCGTTGAGGAAAGACAGGGTTTCGCACCCAGCAGTGGAATCCACGATTTGATCGATGCGAGGCAGAGGGTAGGGAACCTTCAGACATGCTTTGTTTAGACCAGTGTAGTCTACACACATCCGCCATTTCCCTCCTTTCTTTCTCACAAGCACAGGGTTGGCAAGCCATTCGGGATGGAATACCTCTTTGATGAACCCTGCCGCCATTAGCTTGTGGATCTCCTCGCCTATGGCTCTGCGCTTTTCTTCGTCGAATCGGCGCAGAGGCTGCTTGACGGGTCGGGCTCCAGCTCGGATATCCAGCGAGTGCTCGGCGACATCCCTCGGTATGCCGGGCATGTCCGAGGGACTCCACGCGAAAACGCCGGCGTTCGCGCGGAGAAAGTCGACGAGCACTGCTTCCTATTTGGGATCGAGCTCAGAGCCGATCCGGATCTGCTTGGAAACATCGCTGCTGGGGTCGAGGGGGACAGACTTAACCGTCTCCGCTGGCTTGAAGTTGTCGGTGTGGCGCTTCACGTCTGGCACCTCCTTCGAGAGGCTCTCCAGGTCGGCGATGAGGGCCTCGGATTCGGCGAGGGCCTCGGCGTACTCCACGCACTCGACGTCGCATTCAAACGCGTGTCGGTACGTGGGGCCGACGGTGATGACTCCATTGGGGCCCGACATCTTGAGCTTGAGGTAGGTGTTGTTGGGGACGGCCATGAACTTCGCGTAGCATGGCCTCCCCAATACTGCGTGGTAGGTTCCACGGAAGCCGACCACCTCGAACGTGAGGGTCTTCCTTCGGAAGTTGGAGGGTGCTCCGAAGCAGACGGGAAGGTCGAGTTGTCCGAGGGGCTCGACACGTTTCCCGGTGATGATCCCATGGAAAGGCGCAGCGCCTGCCCGGACCGAGGACAGATCAACACGCAGGAGCCCAAGGGTCTCGGCGTAGATGATGTTGAGGCTACTGCCTCCGTCCATGAGGACCTTGGTGAGTCTGACGTCGCCGATGATGGGGTCGACAACGAGCAGGTATTTCCCCGGGCTCGGCACGTGGTCGGGGTGGTCGGCTTGGTCGAAGGTGATGGGCTTGTCAGACCAGTCTAGGTAGACTGGCGCCGCCACCTTCACCGAACAGACCTCCCGACACTCTTGCTTGCGGTGCCGAGCCGAGGCGTTTGTCGCTTGCCCACCGTAGATCATGAAGCAGTCGCGGACCTCGGGGAACTCTCCTGCCTGGTGATCTTCCTTCTTGTCGTCGTCGCGAGCCCTGCCACCCTTCGCGGGTGGCCCGACCCTGTGGAAGTGGCGCCGAAGTATAGCGCACTCCTCAAGGGTGTGCTTGACGGGCCCCTGATGATAGGGGCACGGCTCCTTGAGCATCTTGTCGAAGAGGTTGGCACCTCCGGGGGGTTTCCGAGGGTTCTTGTACTCGGCGGCGGCGACAAGGTCCACGTCGGTGGCGTCGCGTTTCGCTTGCGACTTCTTCTTGCCCTTCTTCTTGGCGCCGTGCTGAGTTGATGCCTCGGGGGCATCTTCCGGTGGGTGGCCCTGGGGCTGCTTGTCCTTCCGGAAGATAGCCTCAACCGCCTCCTGGCCAGAGGCGAACTTGGTGGCGATGTCCATCAGCTCGCTCGCCCTGGTGGGGGTCTTGCGACCCAGCTTGCTGACCAGGTCGCGACAAGTGGTGCCGGCGAGGAACACGCCGATGACATATGAATCGGTGATGTTGGGCAGCTCAGTGCGCTGCTTCGAGAATCGCCGGATGTAGTCCCGGAGAGACTCTCCCGGCTGCTGTCGGCAGCTTCAGAGGTCCCAGGAGTTTCCAGGGCGCACGTACGTGCCCTGGAAATTGCCGGCGAAGGCTTGGACCAGGTCGTCCCAGTTGGAGATCTGCCCCGGAGGCAGGTGCTCCAACCATGCGCGAGCGGTGTCGGAGAGGAACAGGGGGAGGTTGCGGATGATGAGGTTGTCATTGTCCGTTCCACCCAGTTGGCAGGCCAGCCGGTAGTCTGCGAGCCACAGTTCCGGCCTCGTCTCCCCCGAGTACTTTGTGATAGTAGTCGGGGTTCGGAACCGGGTCGGGAACGGCGCCCATCGTACGACGCGGCTGAAAGCCTGCGGACCTGTTGGGTCTATGCTTCGTCGCCGAAGGTCTTATAAGAAGAAGCGGTCTTCGGCTGAAGCTGTTTGTATAAGATGGCCGAAGGTTCCTCTTCGTGAAGCTTCGGTATTACAAACCGACTTAAAGATAGAATGACCTTTTAGTCCATAAAGGTCTGAGTCAATGTTGTAAGCTTTTATAAGGGGCATACTTGTAATTCCTCACAGGCTGCGTCCTGTGCCTATAAATAATGAACAATATTCCTTTACTGATTCACGCTTTTTGGAAATTGCAATCGCATCTTCCGGGAACCAACCTTTGTCAAGGCAGAGGTATTATTGTGTTCAATGATTCAATATATTAAGTGAATATAATATAATTCGTCTATGATTTATTTACCCTTTTATACCCTTTGTCTTATGTTATCTTATACAATTTATTGAAATTTTATTACGAAGACTTGAGCTTCGTAAATTATATTCTCATCAACCTTCGTCCAAGGCTCATTATCCTTAAGGGAATAATGTTTCATGGATGAAGGACGTTAACATTTAACATTTTATGTTGCCTTGTTCTTAATTCATAGCATTTGAGAACAAGTCCCCAACATTGGCGCCCACCTCCGGTGAACTCACTTCCACTTTTTGAGCTGATGGCTTCGTTCAATGATCAAGCTGGAGCTGCTTCGGACCCGAAGCTGGTGCTCCCGATTACAGGCGGTTCGTCCTCAGAGCCAGCCAACAAGAAACAGAAGAAAGAAGCACAGAGAAGGGTACATCATGTTGGGGTGCAAGGACCCTTCATCAAGTCAAGATGGTCTCACATTCCTATTACCTTCTCCCAAGAGGACCTTCAGCTCAAGGATTACCCACACAACGATGCCATGGTTATCTCTTGTGTTATCAAAGGATTTCTGGTCCACAATGTCTTGGTCGACACAGGTAGTGCAGCTGATATCATATTTGCTAAGGCCTTCAGACAAATGCAAGAGCCAGAAGATAAGATTCATGATGCTACACATCCTCTCTGTGGCTTCGGAGGAAGACAAATTGTAGCACTAGGCAAGATCACCATGTCAGTGACCTTCGGGTTCATCAACAACACCAGAACTGAGCAAGTTGTGTTTGACATTGTTGACATGGAATACCCTTACAATGCAATTATTGGTCGTGGCACCCTCAATGCTTTCGAAGCAATTCTTCATCCTGCTTATCTCTGCATGAAGATACCTTCGGATCAAGGACCCATCGCTATTCATGGAAGTCAAGAAGCTGCCAGAAGGGCCGAAGGAAACTGGACTGACTCAAAAGCAATCCATAACATAGATGGAGCTGAAGCTTGTGAACAATACAAATTCAGAAGGGAGAAAGCAGCTTCAGCAGATCAGCCGAAGCCCATGCTCTTATGTGAGGACATAGCAGAACAGAAGGTGTTGTTGGGCTCTCAATTATCCGAAGAACAAGAGAAAACCTTGATAAGGTTTTTGTTCAACAACAAAGATGTTTTTGCATGGTCAGCCAATGATCTCTGTGGAGTTAATAGGGATGTTATTGAGCACTCGCTCAATGTTGATCCATCCTTCAGACCCAGAAAGCAGAGGCTTCGGAAAATGTCAGATGATAAGGCCGAAGGTGCTCGTAACGAAGTCAAAAGACTCCTCAGTGCAGGAGTTATCAGAGAAGTAAAGTACCCAGAATGGCTAGCTAACACTGTTATGGTAAAAAAGGCCAATGGCAAGTGGCGAATGTGTATCGACTTCACAGATCTTAACAAGGCTTGTCCGAAGGATGAATTCCCATTGCCAAGGATAGACTCTTTAGTTGATGCAGCAGCTTCTTCAGAGCTCATGAGTCTGTTAGACTGTTATTCAGGCTACCACCAAATCTGGATGAAGAAGGAAGATGAGCCGAAGACTAGCTTCATAACCCCAAGTGGCACATATTGCTATCTTCGGATGCCTGAGGGGCTCAAAAACGCTGGAGGAAGTTTCAGTAGAATGACTGCGAAGGTTCTCCAGTCTCAGATAGGCAGGAATGTGTTAACTTATGTTGATGATATCATTGTAAAAAGCACGAAATAGGAGAATCATATTGCTGATTTGCAGGAGACCTTCGCCAGTTTCAGGCAGGCTGGTTTAAAGTTGAATCCAGAAAAATGCGTCTTCGGAGTAAAGAAGGGGAAATTTCTTGGATGCTTGGTTTCAACAAAGGGAATTGAAGCTAATCCAAGTAAAATTGAAGCTATACTTCGGATGGAGCCACCAACTACAAAAAAGGGGGCTCAAAGATTGACAGGAAGATTGGCATCTCTCAATAGATTCATATCCAGATCAGCAGAGAGAAACTTACCATTCTTCGAAGTGCTGAAGTCAGCCGAAGTCTTTCAATGGGGACCAATCCAGCAGAAGGCCTTTGAAGAGCTGAAACAGTATTTGATAGATCTAACAGCATTAACTCCACCTACGCCAGGGGCTCCTTTGTTATTATATGTGGCAGCTTCGCACTCAGCGGTAAGTGCAGCACTTGTCCAGGAGAAGCTTGATGGCCAAGTCAGGAAGCAGGTCCCAGTGTATTTTGTATCTGAAGTTCTTAGTATATCAAAGAAAAACTACACAGAATTAGAGAAGGTGTTATATGCTGTTTTGATGGCATCAAGGAAGCTTCGACACTATTTTCAAGCTTACAACATAATTGTTCCTTCTTCACAACCTTTGAAGGATATTATGAGGAACCGAGAAGCTACTGGAAGGATTGGAAAATGGGCTGCAGAGCTCAACGAATTTTGTATTGAATATGTTCATAGATCTTCGATTCAGTCCCAGGCGTTAGCAGACTTCATTGCTGACTGGACGCCAGGGGCTCAGGAGGAAGAAACAAATAAAGACGCTGAAGCATGGACAGTGTTTTGCGATGGGTCTTGGGGAACCTTCGGAGCGGGAGCGGCTGCTGTGTTGGTTTCACCTTCCAAAGTTAAAACTTGCTATGCGGCAAAACTTGATTTTAGTTGCACAAATAACATTGCCGAGTACGAAGCCTTGCTTCTGGGTCTTCGGAAGCTAAAAGCAATGGGAATCAGAAGGGCCATACTTAAAACTGATTCCCAGGTTGTTTCGGGTCATATTGACAAGAGTTGCAAGGCTAAAGATCCGAAGCTTGAAAAATATCTGGATATGGTTCGAAGAGTTGAAGCTTCCTTCGAAGGATTTTCTGTCAAAAATATCCCTCGAGGACAAAATGAGCATGCTGATTTGCTAGCTAAGTCAGCAGCACAGGGGCTGCCCTTACCTTCGGATGTGTTCTTCGAGACAATAAAAGCACCTTCGGTGGAACTTCTTGAAAGAGCAGTCCTCAATATATCTCCTGTTTATAGCGAAGATTGGAGAACTGAGATCATCTCTTACCTTCAGGGAAAATTCCTTTCAGATGACGAAGCTTATAACAGGAGGATAGAGGCAAGAGCTCGTCCATATGTCATGATAGAAGGGGAGTTATACAAGCATGGAGTTTGTGCTCCGCTGCTCAAGTGTTTATCTAGAACCGAAGGCGTAGAGTTGATGAAAGAAATACATGCAGGCCTGTGTGGATCTCACATTGGATCTAGGCCGTTACTTGGAAAAGTTTTCCGTCAGGGGTTTTATTGGCCGAAGGCAGCTTCGGACGCGGCGGAATTAGTTCAAAAGTGCGAAGGTTGTCAGAAATGTGCAAGAGATCAAAAACAACCTTCGTCCTTAACACAGCTCATACAACCCATCTGGCCATTGCAAAGGTGGGGCCTTGACTTGTTAGGTCCGTTACCACCGGCCCAAGGGAACCTAAGATATGTTGTAGTGGCGGTGGAGTATTTTTCTAAATGGATTGAGGCAAAGCCTTTAGCCACAATAACTTTGGCCACCATCCAAAAGTTTTTCTGGCAGAATATTGTTTGTCGTTTCGGGGTACCAAAGGCTATTACTGTGGATAATGGAACACAGTTTGACTCCGAAGCTTTCAGGGATTTCTGTGATCAAATTGGTACGAAGATCCATTTTGCATCAGTCAGACATCCGGAGTCAAATGGACTCGTTGAAAGAGCCAATGGCATTATAATGACAGGAATAATGAAGTTAATCTTCAATCAACCCAGGGGAAAGTGGCCAGATCAGTTAACCAAAGTGGTGTGGAGCCACAATACAACAACGTCAAGGTCTACAGGCTTTACTCCATTCAAGTTATTATTCGGTGACGAAGCAATAACTCCGGATGAAGCTAAAACCGGATCAATAAGAGTAGTAGCTTCGGCAGAATCAGATTCCGAAGCTGCTTATTCTGTGGAAAAAGATGCTTTAGAAGGGATCAGGCTGCAAGCCGTGGAGAACATCAATAAATATCAAGCCGAAACAATCAAATGGCGAGATAGAAAGGTTCGGCTAAAGAATATTGAGCCAGGACACTTGGTGCTTCGAAGAGTGGCCAACCCAGAAACAGTGGGCAAGTTGCAGTTGAAATGGGATGGACCTTTCTTAGTAGCATCTTCGTCAAGACCCGGTTCATACAGATTGAAGGATATGGACGGCAACGACATTCCTAGATCTTGGAATGCGGATGAGCTTCGGCGATATTATGTATAACTCGATGTAATTTTTCATATTTTTTATTTTTCTTTCATGGCACCCTTTTCCTTTCTGAAGGGGGAGAAAGGTTTTTAATGGGGCCATCACATGTAATTTCCTTTTTTAGTTCTATAAGAGCAAAATCCCCCAAGGAATGTAAATGTAAAAGCTGAGAACGCACCATCGAGTGCCGAAAAGTAAAAAGCGAAGAAGCTCCAAAGTCGTTCCTAAGGGAATGCAGAGCTTACAGCGAAAAGTCAACGCTGATTCCGCCAAAAGTAAAGGCGAAGAAGCTCCAAAGTCGTTCCTAAGGGAATGCAGAGCTTACAGCGAAAAGTCAACGCTGATTCCGCCAAAAGTAAAGGCGAAGAAGCTCCAAAGTCGTTCCTAAGGGAATGCAGAGCTTACAGCGAAAAGTCAACGCTGATTCCGCCAAAAGTAAAGGCGAAGAAGCTCCAAAGTCGTTCCTAACGGAATGCAGAGCTGAGGTGTGATTGTTTTTAAGGAAATAATGGCTATGAGTATGGCTTTGGATACGCGTTTGGACATTCATTTGCACATCACATTACATCATAGCATTTGCATTCATAAACATTCATCCAGGCATATGTAGGATAATCATCATCATGGCATAAGTGCTTACTTCGGCAAAAAGAAAAAAAAAGGGAAGAAAGAGCTTCGTGTACAAAAGGAGAGCTTCGGAAAGAAGGGAAATGTTGTTTTCTATGCTTCGCTGCGTACGAAAAGAAGGGAAGGTGTTTTTTCGCCTTCGGCTCAAAAAAGAAAATTTCGTCCACATCAAAGCACTTCTCATACATCAATGGAAGGATAAGGATATATTACAAGGTATGAACAGAATTCATTAAAGACAAGTTTTAGTTACATTTACAAAAGTTATCTCAAAAAGTTTCTCAAGTACTGTCTACAGTCTACTATTTAATCTCCAAGGAGCTTCAGCTTCGGCGTCATTTTTTAATCATCGGCTTCGGCTTCGTCATCCTACATGAATAAGGTTGTTGTAAGTCAAAATCGAGCTTGCAGGAAGAGGTAAGCACAAGGTATGGTTTCTTACTGGTTCAAGGTGACTCCGAGCTTCGTCTCCAGCCTTTTCTCGCCCACCTTTTGTCCATATCATTTTTACAAATCTATTAGAGATACTTCGGGCGAGATCAGGAATGTCATCTAGGATTGATGGTGATAAAGTGAAATTTGGCCTATTGACAATCTTTCCATGATCGCAGCCAGCTTTTAGGAAAGCTGCAGCAGTGCCCCGAGAAGCCACCCAGGCACAGAAGTCACCGTGCCCAGCTATGACTTCGTCGAGCTCGTCAATCTCACCCTCAATATGTTCGAAGGTCTTCGGTAGATTTTCAGCTGAGGGGGTGAATTTTTCACTGCTGGCTCCAACTGAGTGAAAATTTTTTCTTAATCGTTGAATGCATTTGTTGCTAAATTCCAAACATTTTTCTTGAAGGCTCGTCAAAAGTTTTCTCAAATCTGAATTTTGTTGAGCTTCGGCTTCAAGTTTTGTATTAAGATCTTGCTTTTCTCGTTCGAACTGCTCAGATTGGCGGAGAAGCTTCGTGTTCAATTCTGTTATTCTTGCTTCAGCTTCCGCCAATAAACCTTCGGTTGCCTGGAGCTCAAAGTTCTTTTTCTCGATAGCATCTGATTGCTCCTTTATTCTGCTTTCCAAATTTTCAATTATAACTTCGTGCTTCTTATCTTCAAAATCTTGCTGCATTTTTAAGGCTTTGCTCAACAGCATACTCTGCACGAAAACAACCTTCGTCAGACATGTTTTCATTATTAGAAACAATAAAAGTTATGGGAAAAGTAGTTCACCTTGAAATTGGAATAAAATAAACTACCAACGATATGTTGTCGTCGGTAGCGGCTGATGTCTGTTTCTAGCTTCGGAAAACCGATACTCTTTGACAGAGTACCGATAACTTTGGCTCCTGTTTGATCTCGAATACAATCTAATTTTTCATCATCAATGCCTCTGAAGAGGAGTGCTCCAGGTTTGTATCCGCAGGATTTGGCATACTCTCTAAGCTCTTCTATTTCAGCTTTTGACAGTTTTTCTCTAACTAAATTCTGGAACATGAAGGCTTCGTTTTCTGAAGTTTCATCAGCAATTTCCTTCCCTTTCCCCGACGCTGCAGTCACGGCCTCTTCGGCGGCGGTGGTAGCTTCTTCTGCAGCCATATCTAGCAGTATTCTGTCAATATGTTCGATTGTGCTCTCCAGGTTCAAATCTTCAGCTGAGGCAGCTTCGGCAGCCGCGACCTCCGAAGGTGTAATTTCAATATATGTCCCTTCTGCAGCCGCTGGTGTTTTTTGAGCTGAAGTTCTTGGCGGTGTCTTGTCAATTACCTCTGTCACAGTGATAATTCTTTGTCTCTTTGCTTTGATTGTTTTCTTCGATTTTTCGGGCTCCTTGTCCTTCTGAAAAAACTTTGTCAGTTGAGGCCCCAGTGGACTTAGCTTCGCAGGTAAGGATTCAGTCATTACCTTCAGAATTTCCTCAACGTCAGCGGCAGAGGGTGATGCGGGGGTTTCCTCTTCGTCGGACATTTTTTGCTTCGGAGAAGACGTTTTTCTCTTCTTCGGAATTTTCTTCTTTGATGGTTCTTTCTCATCTTCGTTTAAGGCCTCAGTCATCCTTTTTCTTTTTTGGCCCCCAGCACCTTTGTTCAGATTTTCATAATCAGGGTATTCAAAGCCCAGGGCGTCCAGCACTCGGTTCAGTCTTCGCTTCGGACGGGTGCCGAAGGCCGCAGTCATCAATTGATCTTCTTTTTTGGAGTAGTTCCCAAGTATTTCATTACACATTACTTCAATTGTATCCAGCCACTCTTGGCAAGGTGTTTTAAAGTATTTCTTAAATTTGAAATAGTAAGGTAAACGCACAAGTTCACCTTCTTTCTTTTCCCCCTTCAGCTTCGGCATTTCCCATTCTTTTAAACTAGGAAAAACTTTGAAAGCCAAGAACTCCTGAACCAGGTCTCTTGTACTGATATATTCTGCAATAATTCTGAATTCATTCATTGCTTGTTGTGTTGGACCTTCGGGTGTCATGTTGCAGCGAGGTCGGGTTTCTCCGAAGATTAGTTCGAGTGGACTTTGCACAAGCTTCTCCTTGTCATCATCAACCTTGACATAGAACCACTCCGACTTCCAGCCTGCTGCCCATTTGCTTCGATAGCTGATTACAGGAAACTTTGTGGTTTTCCGATAGGCAAAGTTATAGCAACCAAAATTGTCGTGCAATCCATCCTTTCTAGCCTTCGTCTGATAATGCAGCTCGTGGACCCGGCAAAAGCTGTCCGCAAATGGCTCCACTGCTTGGCTTCGGAGTGCCCAGATATAAACGCTAAGCCTAACGATAGCGTTAGGGGTCAGCTGGTGAAAATAGATACCGAACCTCTTCAGTACCTCTGCAATAATCCCATGTAGGGGGAATCTTAATCCAGCCTTTAGAAAGCTTTTGAAAATAACAATTTCATCCTTCTCCGGCTTTGGAGTAGTCTCTTCTCCCCCGAAGCGTAATAGCTTTTTCTGATTTTCATTAAAAAAGCCCGATTTTACCATCTTGGACAGATCAGCCTTCGAAACAGTAGATTTCCCGAAGTCCAAGTGGCTGGGCTTGCTTGGCATGGCAATGCGATAATCATCTTCGGGATCAGTTTCCTCAATATCTTCTTCTTCTGCTTCAGCGATTGCTTGTTCTGCTTGTTCTGCATCATCACTAGGGATCTTTTCCGAAGTCACCAGCCCGGATCGTTGCATGGCTTCGGAGATGGGAACAGTCTCCGAAGCTTCAGTTTCGCCCCCCTCACGCTCAACCCTGGCGGTAGAGCGCACTCTGGCCATTTAATTATGAATTTGTGGAAATTTAATACTTTCTTCTTCCGAAGTTTTTTCTGACGAAGCAGGCTTCAAGCTGGAGCTTCGTTCGATTCCGACAGACAAGCTTCGGCGATGGTTAAAAATTTTGGCAGCAAAACAGTGCAAATAGCAATGAATGCTGTGGTAACTTCACACCTACTCGTCTGTTTATATAGTACTGCAGGTAAGAAGGCGAAGCGCCAGGATTTTTTACACTAGGCGGACACCCGCTCGCACTCGCTGCGTGGTGGACCGCAGAGACCAAACAGTAACTCTGCAAGGTGGGGCCGCTACACGCTGGGAAATTGAATCGTTTCTCGGCAACGAGCTCAGGGAAGGTGTTTTTTAGACCTTCGGCGCTCCGAAGCTTAAGAGACTTTTTTCACGGATCAAGCTCGTTACGAAAAACGATCTAGCACCGCGAAAGGGGCTACTGTTGGGTCTATGCTTCGTCGCCGAAGGTCTTATAAGAAGAAGCGGTCTTCGGCTGAAGCTGTTTGTATAAGATGGCCGAAGGTTCCTCTTCGTGAAGCTTCGGTATTACAAACCGACTTAAAGATAGAATGACCTTTTAGTCCATAAAGGTCTGAGTCAATGTTGTAAGCTTTTATATGGGGCATACTTGTAATTCCTCACAGGCTGCGTCCTGTGCCTATAAATAGTGAACAGTATTCCTTTACTGATTCACGCTTTTTGGAAATTGCAATCGCATCTTCCGGGAACCAACCTTTGTCAAGGCAGAGGTATTATTGTGTTCAATGATTCAATATATTAAGTGAATATAATATAATTCGTCTATGATTTATTTACCCTTTTATACCCTTTGTCTTATGTTATCTTATACAATTTATTGAAATTTTATTACGAAGACTTGAGCTTCGTAAATTATATTCTCATCAACCTTCGTCCAAGGCTCATTATCCTTAAGGGAATAATGTTTCATGGACGAAGGACGTTAACATTTAACATTTTATGTTGCCTTGTTCTTAATTCATAGCATTTGAGAACAAGTCCCCAACAGGACCGGGTGGTTTGGGCGAGGGACTCCGATCCTCCCCGCTGTCGTAGCGTCCCCCACGCCTGGGGTGGTAGCCTCGGCGCACCCTCTCGTCGAGGTGGGCTCGACGGTCGCGGTGATGGTGCTTGTTGCCGAGGCGACCCGGGGCCGCAGGCGCTGTGTTGCGCGTGCGCCCGGTGTGGACCAAGGCTTCCCGCATGAATCGGGAAGTCGCGGCGCGATGTTCCGAGGGGTACCCCTGCCTTCGGGAGGCAGAGCTTTCGGCCCATTGGACCGTGGCGCCCTCCAGGAGATTCTTGAGCTCTCCCTGGATTCGCCGCCCCTCGGTGGTTGATGGCTCCGGCATCGCGCGGAGAAGCATTGCCGCTGCAGCCAGGTTCTGGCCGACTCCACTGGAAGCAGGTGGCGGCCTCACCCTGACATCGTCGGCAATGCGGTGCTGGAAGCACTGAGGTAGATGACGCACTTCCCCGGCCGGAGGTTGGCCCGCCCATTCCTGCCCGACGTCCCGGCGGATCGGCTCAAGTGTTCCTGCTCCCTCGTCGAGCCTGGCCTGCACCCCGCGGATTTGCTCGAGCTGTGGGTCATGACCCCCTGCCTGAACGGGGACCACTGCTAGCTCCCGTAGGATGTCAACGCGAGGCACAGGCCTAGGGAGATCACCGTTCTCCGGCATACCAAGATGGTTGCCTTCGGAGGGACCCCCTAGATCGACGTGGAAACATTCACGACTTGGGCCGCAGTCCTCGTCGCCGAGGCTGCGGCTACCGTTGGAACAGTCGGAAAGGCAGTAGTCGCATGCGGTCATGAAGTCCCGCATGGCACTGGGGTTACCAAGTCCGGAGAAATCCCAACAGAAGTCGGGCACGTCATCTTCCTCGGACCCCGAGGGCCCGTAGGTCGAGACGTCCGTCAGCCGGTCCCAGGGTGACCACATACGAAACCCCAGAGGGTTTGGACTTGCCTCTACGAGGGCGTCCGCCAAAGTGAAGTCGCTTGGCGGGTCGAGGCTGAATCCAAAGGGCGTGAGATGGGAATCGGTGGGTACCTCTTGGTCGACGGGCAGTGACAAAGTCACGTCAGGGACTGACTGCACCGTCGTCTCAGGTACGAGGGTGATGCCCAGCAAGCCTTTCGCGAGCGTGCTGGCGCCGTCCGTTTGCTTGGAATCGGCATGTTGCAGGGAGACGGCGCTCGTCTTCGTCTCAAACGCGAGGTCGATGCCCGACGCGCCCCCCGTTGGGGCGCCGGCGCCGTCGACTTGCTCGACAGCCGACGAGGTGCCGCCTCCTGCTTGGCCTTGGTTGCCCCGCCTCCTCCTCCATCGGCGGGGGAGAGGGCGGGGTGAGCTCGAATGTTGTTCTTCCACCACGCGGATAAGATGTCGTCGATTCCGCCGCCAGCGGGCGGGCTGTCGGCCGCCATTGTCGCTGTCGCACGGCGGGGGAAGGAGTATCATGTCGTAGCTGCCGTCGAGGGACATGAACTCAATACTCCCGAAACGGAGCACCGTCCCGGGCTGGAAAGGTTGCTGGAGACTGCCCATCTGGAGCTTGACGGGAAGCTGTTCGTCAACACGCAGCAGGCTCCTACCTGGCGCGCCAACTGTCGGCGTTTCGAGACCGGGGGGTCCCTGGACCGACGAGTGAAATGTCGCCGCGTGCCCCAGCCCAGATGGGTCGGCGCGAGACGGAGCGCGAAGGGGGGAAGGAGACGGGTGTGAGAGGTGGAAATCCCGCGGCCTTCGTGTTTGTCCCGCGCCCAGGTCGGGTGCGCTTGCAGTAGGGGGTTACAAGCGTCCACGCGGGAGGGGGAGCGAGCGGCCTCACGCGAGCGCCAGTCCCGTCCTCTTCCCCGCGCGGCCAACCTTCTGTAAGAGGGCCCTGGTCCTTCCTTTTATAGGCGTAAGGAGAGGATCCAGGTGTATAATGGGGGTGTAGCAGAGTGCTAACGTGTCTAGCGGAGGAGAGCTAGCGCCCTAAGTACATGCCATCGTGGCAGCCGGAGAGGTTTTGGCACCCGGTTCGTGTGGTGTCGTGGCCGTCGGAGGAGCGCTGGAGCCTGGCAGAAGGACAACTGTCGGAGCTATCGAGTCCTTGCTGGCGTCCTCTTGCTTCCGTAAGGGGGCTGATAGCCGCCGTCGTCATAGAGCGTGCAGGGCGCCATCATTGCTTGTCTGGTGGAGCGAGCCAGATGGGACACCGGTCTTGTTTCCCGTAGCCTGAGTCAGCTTGGGGTAGGGCAATGATGGCGCCTCCTGTTGACGTGGTCGGTCCGTGCCCTAGGTTGGGCGATGTGGAGGCTCCTCCGAGGTCGAGGTCGAGTCTGTCTTCCGAGGCCGAGTCCGAGCCCCTGGGTCGGGCGAGGCGGAGACCGTCGGCTGAGGCCAGGGCTGAGTCCGAGCCCTGGGGTCGGGCGGAGCGGAGTTCGCCGTCTTCCGGGGCTGAGACCGAGTCCGAGCCCTAGGTCGGGCGGAGCGGAGTTCGCCGTCTTCCGGGGCTGAGCCCGAGTCCGAGCCCTGGGTCGGGCGGAGCGGAGTTCGCCTTCTTCCGGGGCTGAGCCCGAGTCCGAGCCCTGGGTCGGGCGGAGCGGAGTTTCCTATGGTGCCTGAGGCCGGGCCTGACTGCCTGTCAGCCTCACTCTGTCGAGTGGCACAGCAGTCGGAGCGACGCAGGCGGCGCTGTCCTTCTGTCAGGCCGGTCAGTGGAGCAGCGAAGTGACTGCGGTCACTTCGGCTCTGTCGACTGGAGGACGTGCGTCAGGATAAAGGTGTCAGCCCACCTTTGCATTAAATGCCCCTGCGATTTGGTCGGTTGGTGTGGCGATTTGGCCAGGGTTGCTTCTTGGCGAAGACTGGGCCTCGGGCGAGCCGGAAGTATGTTCGTCGCTGGAGGGGGGCCTCGGGCGAGACGTAGATCCTCCGGGGTCGGCTGCCCTTGCCCGAGGCTGGGCTCGGGCGAGGCGTGATTGAGTCCCTCGAATGGACTGATCCTTGACTTAGTCGCACCCATCAGGCCTTTGCAGCTTTGTGCTGATGGGGGTTACCAGCTGAGAATTAGCAGCCTTGAGGGTACCCCTAATTATGGTCCCCGACAGATAGGAAGAGTACATCAGGGACATGCCAATTCCTAGGAAGGTCCCTGGTGTCTTGGAGTTCAAAGAAACAAACCTCCGTTACCCTATCTACCGCTGAGGCCGAGTATGTTGCCGCATGACAGTGTTGCGCGCAAATACTTGGGATGAGGCAAACCCTCTGGGACTTTGGCTACAATCTGAGCAAAGTCCCACTCCTATGTGATAATGAGAGTGCAATCTGCATGGCAGATAATCCTGTTGAACACAACCACACTAAGCACATAGACATCCGACATCACTTTCTGAGAGACCACCAGCAAAAGGGAGATATCGAGGTGTTCCATATTAGCACCGAGAACCAGCTAGCCGATATCTTTACCAAGCCAATAGATGAGAAAACCTTTTGCAGGCTGCGTAGTGAGCTAAATGTCTTTAATTCACGTAACTTGGATTGATTTATAGCATACATGTGTGTTATGCCTTTGGTCATGTTACATTATGCATTTATGTGATTTATTGCTTATTTATGGTGCTCAAGTTGTGCAAGGGATCCCTGGACCTCACAAGTCCATGTGTGAATGATGCACATATTTAGGGGGAGAAGTGTCACAACTTGACCCTTTGAGTGTACTTGATATAGTCTCAAAGGTGGATTGAAAGGGAAAGGTGAACTTGGAACATGCAAAGACTTCCGCTGCACTCCGGTATTAGTGTACTCACCTCCAAGTTCATTCTTATGCTTTTATTGCCTTTTGCTCTTAATTGATAATTTTTGGTGAGGCAATAGGGTTAAGGGGCCACAAATGATCCCATTTTGGTGCTTCATGCCAAAGGGGGAGAAATTAAGGCCAAAGCAAATGGATCAGTTACCACTTGTGAATTTTAAAAACAATAGAGTTAGAACTTTTTGATTTGTCAAAATACTCTTATTGCAAAATTTGGTCTCTTGTGGGGAGAATTTATGATTATGGGAAAAAGGGGGAGTTTTTGGATCTTGATCATTGTAACTCTTGGAGTATCTCTCTTTGTGTCCAAACAAGTGAGTTTGACTTAGAGATAGGAAAATGAATTTGATTTGCAAAAACAAACCAAGTGGTGGCAAAGAACGATCCAAATATGCCAAATTAAAATCAAAAACAATTTGGTCTTCAATTTGAATCGATGTTGCATGTTTTGCATTGATTTTTGATGTGTTGGCATAAATTACCAAAAAGGGGGAGATTGAAAGGGAAATGTGCCCTTGGGCCATTTCTATTTTATTTTGGTGATTAAGTGTCCAACACATAGTGAGTGAGTTATTATGTGCCAAATGAAGAGAAGTGCAAATCATGTAACAAGGTACGTTTCTAGACTTAGTACATTGTTTTGAGTACTAACATATATTGTCTAAGTGCTAGAAACAGAGAAAAGAAGAAAAGAAAAAAGATGCAAAAGACTTGGCTTGGTACAGCCAAGACTCAGCTCAGTCTGGCACACCGGACCGTCCGGTGGTGCACCGGACAATGTCCGGTGCGCCAGGCTGGCCTCCGGTGAACAGGCCGCTCTCGGGAAAATTTGGCGGCATACAGCTATAATTCACCGGACTGTCCGGTGGTGCACCAGACTGTCCGGTGAGCCAACAGCCGCCAGCGCAACGGTCGACCGCGCAATCCGCGGGCGACGTGTGGCCCGCGCCAACGGTCGGAAGGGGCACCGGACTGTTCGGTGCGCCAACCGCCACGAATCTGCAACGATCGTCTACGCCAGAATAGGAAGAAGATCACGCACCGGACATAAACAGTGGTTGTCCGGTGGTGCACCGGACTGTCCGGTGCACCACCCGGCAGAAGGCAACTTTGGCCTTCCTTGTTGGCCTCCAACGGCTCCTAGCTGTCTTGGGGCTATAAAAGGGACCCCTAGGCGCATGGAGGAGTCATCCAAGCATTCAAGAAACATTCTAAGCCTCCAAGACTCCGACTTTGCGCATTTGATTCTTTGAGATAGTGACTTGAGCTCCATTTGAGTTGTGAACTCCATGGGTTGTGTTTTGAGCTCAAGTTGTGACTTGTGTGCGTGATTGTGCTGTGATTTGAGTCTTGTGTGTGTTGCTCTCCCCTCCCTTACTTGCGTGCTTCATTTGTGATCATCATTGTAAGGGCGAGAGGCTCCAAGTTGTGGAGATTCCTCGCAAACAGGAGAAAGTCAAAGAAAGGAAAAACCATGGTATTCAAGTTCATCATTGGATCACTTGAAAGGGGTTGAGTGCAACCCTCGTCCATTGGGACGCCACAACGTGGAAGTAGGCAAGTATTACTTGGCCAAACCACGGGATAAAAATCGTGTGTCTCTTGTGTGCTTTACCTTTGATTATATGTGTTCAAGAACTCGCTTCAAGCACTTAGCCGTTCTAATCTTCATAATCAAGTTTTGTGGCTATTAGTGTTGAATTTTACAGGATCACCTATTCACCCCCCCCTCTAGGTGCTCTCAATAGTGTCATCCTCATATTGGATTATAGGAAAGTCAGTACCACATGTGTTCGGTAGGGGAAGCCTGAGGATACCACATTCAGTAGCTTTGTTAACGATCGACTACAGAAGGTCTACTGCAAGAACAAAAAGAAGGAGAGACTGAGGGTCCCCTTGTCTTATTCCACGCTTACAGTGAAAACGTTGTCCAGGGACACCATTTAGAAGCACTTCTGAAGTTCCTGAGCTCAGAATCATTGATATCCAGTGAAGCCATTTGTCACCAAACTCCTTGTGTCTCAGTATGTCAACAATAGCCTCATGTTCTAGTTTACCAAAAGCTTTTTCAAAATTCAGTTTTAAAATGACCATTTCTTTTCTTGACTTATGATAAAGAGAGAGATATTCAAACGCCCAGGGTAAACAATCCTGAATAGACCTTGCCTTAATGAATCCATATTGATTCTGATGAACTAGGTTGGTAATAACACGTTGCAATCGATTGGCGAGAAGTTTTGTCAACACTTTAACACTTGTGTTGAGAAGGGAGATCGGCCTGTAGTCTCCAACTGAGGAATGTGAGCTATTTTTGGGGATGAGAGTTACGTAGGAGCCACTGATACTTTGCACGCAAATTGAGCCCTCATAAAACTTGTCACATAGTTCATAGAATTCTAGAACAATCACTGACCAACATTTCTTAACAAAGTCTGTGTTGAATCCGTCTGGGCCTGGAGATTTATTTGTTGCCAGATTTTTTATGACCAGATCAATCTCTTGATGGGAGAAAGGCACATCAAGCTCTGACAGATTATCCATCGGTTGGATCAGAGTAGATAAGTTAAAAACCATAGCCGTTTGCTGAGATGAACCCAATCTTTCCTTGAAGGTTTGGAATAGCGCGGATGCTTTCTCCTCATGAGTGATGGCAACATTGTCGTTGCTATCCTTTAATATCGAAATGAGGTTATGGCGATGTTTTATAGTGGCATTTGCATGAAATTTTTTTGTTCCAGCATCACCCAAGGTGGCCCATTTGATTTGACCTCTTTGTTTCCAGTAAGTTCGTTGTTTGGACAACAAGTCTTGCAAATGTTGAACAAGGATATCTTTAAAGTTCCATTCTTGGATCGTTAAATCTCTGCTCTCCTCAATGAAGTCTAGTAGTTGAATAACCATTTTGACTTTGTCGATCACCTTTGCAAGGTTTGGGAGGCTTTTGTGCCAAACTTGAATAACTTTCCTTGCCCTCTTGAGTTTAGCTGTGAGTCTTTTCGCAGGATCTGGTTGAAACAAGGGCTGAGCCCAGGAGTCTTGAAAGACTGTATGAAAGTCTTCATGTTGAAGCCAAAAATTCTCGAACCTGAAAATGGATGGTTTTGGGACGTTAATTTGAACATTGATAATCCATGGGACATGGTCCGAGGCGCCTCTTGCTAAGGAGTGAGCAGATGTAGCAGGGAATTGGGTAGACCAAGCCTGTGAGACAAAACACCAGTCAAGCTTTTCTAATAAAAGGTGGTGTTGCATATTTCATATTTGACTATGTGTAAGCTTGTCCCTTAAGGGCTGATTTGGTGAATAGGGATCACGAGGGGATCCATGGGATAGGAATTCCCTTACTATTCAAAATTTAATAGCAATGGGATTCCTCCCCCATGAATCCCCCCGTGATCCTTGTCCACCAAATTAGCCCTAAGGGGGATTTCTTGAATGCCCAGTTGACTGATTGCCAAATTAAAATTTAGCATTCTATGAGTGTCTCCCCTGATTTGTTGAGGTTTTCAGGTGTTCTAATCATGTTGAAGTCGCCAAGAAATATCCAAAGCTTATCACCATCAATCTCGAGGTTAGAGAACCAAGAAAAAAGGCCTCTCGACCCAGGGGAGAACAGGGGGCGTAGATGTTGGTGAGCCACCAAACCTGATTTGTCAACTTTCTGCAAAATGAGATCGTATGTCCGAACATATTCTGTTGTATCACCTCAACATCAAAATGAGAACTTTTCCAAATTGTTATAAAACCCCCAGATGCACCAATAGAAGGTCCAAATGCAAACTTACCTAGAGAGCTATTGCAGAAATTACGAATATAGGAATCCTCAAAGGAATCTTTCTTTGTCTCTTGGATGCATATGATGTCACAATTGGTCTCCATAATACTATTCCGCAAAGAGTTCCATTTGTTGTCAGAATTAATTCCTTGGATGTTATGTGATAGAATTTTCAAATTCCGATGCATATTCTGATGTGAATTATCCATAAAGAAACAATAATCATTATGCTAAAATTCATGGTTATGCATAACATATTCCAATAGTGTCACACCCGGATTTAAGGGACAAAGCCGGGTGCATCTCATACATGGGCCAAAGAAGACAACATATATAATAACAGAGTGTATAGAGATAAATGTCACAATAACATCAGAGTACTTATTACATAGCGGAAGTCTTACAAAAATAAAATATAAATATAAAACAAACTAAATCCATCCTTGGCGCCAATAAGTCAACTCGGAAACGCCACCTAGATCAGATCAAACTCCTCGTGTGACTCCTCTTGAATCACCTGTTCTTCTCTTGTGGGGGGTGCGAGACAGCAAGGGTGAGCTCACACATGATCATAGCTCAACAAGTTGTGGGAAAACCAGTGTGCATGAACTCACCAAAGGTGGGAGTTCATGTGATGTGTAAGGCTAATCAACAATAGGGGTTAAAGCTGAGCATTGCTTTTAGTAAGTTGGTCAAATTTTATTAGCAGTTACTAAATGTAAGTGAATACCAAACCATAATAAAAGTAATAGAACAAAATTAATAAATAATCTCATGCAATGCATATGACAAATTGAACTTAAGTTCCATAAATTAATCATGCGAGAGTCTTGAGCTTCTCATGACCGTGAGCTCGGCTAGTATACTAGTTTTACACTCTGTAGAGGTTGTACCCTATACCCACAAGTCATGTTACCCATCTGCCAAGGGATCGTGACTCCCATACACCTCTACCAAGGAAGCGAGGCAGTACAACACTACAAGGCCTTTACAAAGTGCCACTAGCTTCCGAAAAACCGCTACAGTTTATGGGAAGAGCACTTGCAAGAATCCCTCGTCTGACCGCCATCGCAGCAAAATCAACCCGAGAACCTTCCTGCATGCAACTCCCCTACTACCCTTGCCCCTTTCGGGTAAGGTAGTCTTCCACTAGCTTTCCTAATTAGTTAGCCAAGGGGTCCCATTCCTCCCTTGTGGTGGCACGTGTTTCTCAAGTTAAGCTCCATGTTCTAATTAAAGATAATGATCTTGACATGAACATAAATAAATAACAGAATAATCGGAACATGGATACAATGAAATATTAACCCAAAACCATGTAAAGAAATAGCATAACTACCCAAATGATTCAAGGGTAAACAAGGTAAAATGGATAAACAGACTAGGGTGACCTATTGGGTCCCATCAAAATTAAATCTATGCATGAATAAGTGATATTAAAGAACATTATTGGGTAAAAAGTGGTCAAGGGCACAACTTGCCTTCAATGAGCTCCTGCTCAGCAACTTCTATCTGCTGGCCACCAGGATCCTCAGTCACAGGCTCTTCTACTCGCCACAATACAAATAAAGACAACACATAGAGAAAATTAACATCACACCAAACATGTAAACAAAATACATAATAATATTATACACAATAAAATAAGATCATAGGAACATGAATCATTAATTTTGGAGTTATGGATTTTAAGTTATGAATTTCCAAAGATTTTATGTGCTTGAAATATGATTAAGTGAGAAATTAATTTTACTATTGTTTTCATGTCAAAACAGAGACTCTAGGTGATAATCAATAATATTACAAAATTTTAGAAACTGGAATGGATCAATTTGGAGGTCACATGAATTTTCTATGATTTATACAAGTTCTAGCAAATATTTTCATGTTAAATATTCATTTTCTAATTCATTTATCCAATTTAAATGGACTCTGGACTACGCGCACTAAAATAGGGAAACACAGGGGGCTCGACGCAATATTTCCTAAGACACAGAAGAACTATCCGCGCTGGACCGCGAGTTGATTCACTAAAAGTCCGAGGACGCGTTTGCAAAACCGGCTCGGCGAAGAGGTATGATTTGATCTCGGTCGTTGGATTAGAATCAGGCGGTACAGATTAAACCTACACTATACCGAAGTGGTACGCATTGGTGGCTGATGGATCTCAAACCAACGACGAGGATTTTAAACAGGCGCGGTCAGTCGAATCCGTCCGATCAACATCTAAGGACTCCTATTAGTCCTATCCGAAGCGGTACGCCTGGTCAGATCGGAACCGCTAACCCTGAGATTGACGGCACTGAACGCACCGTTCTCTATCTCTATTTCCCCCCGGCGAACAAGCACGGCAGAGCACCCCGCATGCGGTGGCGCCATGGCCGGAGAAGCTGCTGCACGCCACTCCGGCCCCAAACTCTAATCCGATCGGTCCTAAACAACGGTACCGAGGGAGCAAAGATATGGGAATGGTTTTCCTCGAGAACTCTAGGGCCTAAGTACTCGCCCCCAGCCCAAGTGCGCCGCGACGGGACATCGATGGCGATGCCCAAATACGCTCACCCAGACACTCGATTATCGGTATGGAACGATGCTACACATGGCGGGGATGAAAGTGAACATAGACGTGCGGTTCGTACCGGAACTCGCAGTGCAGTGGCCCCAGGCTCCGGCGAAGCACGGATCGATGGCGGCGCGGTTCGACAGCAATGAATTGGGTGCGCCCGAGTCACACACAATTCTCGCCCACGCCACTGAAGTGATCCAGAACGCGGATGGAGTCGTCCGGTCGCACACAGTGGTCCAATTTGGCTCCGAGCGCGATGAATGGCGACAGGAACGACGACTCGCCCGGTTGGTCACGGCGGACTCCGTTACTCACCCCCCCTCTCTCACGACCTTCTCCCTTTGAGTACACGCGTCAGGTCAAGAACGAAGGGAGCGTGGCCTAGTGCGTTTTATGCGCCGAGGAGTTGGTCAGCTCGGTGCTCGGCATCCGCGCGATGCCCCGCCATCGTCGGCACAACGGGTGAGAGGGGGAAGTCATGTAGAGGGCGCGCGATAGTGAGTCACTGGAGAGTGGGTTCGCCCTGTCAGCCATTGGGAGTACATGGCGTGAGCACACACGCGATGGCCAGCTTGGTCCCACCTATCGGCGCGCCGGTCTTCTGGTTTGGGCCGCACAGAGGAAACGTGCTCGTGGGCCTAAAGTGAGGGGATCCGGCCCACACGTTTTATTCTTCTTTTCTTTTTATTTTCCTCTTCCTTTTCTTTCTCTTTTAATTTATAGAATTCAAATTTGAATCCAGTTTTAAATGTGAACTTGTACTTATTTTAAATATACCAATTGAACCAAATATGGAAGGCCTAATTATTTTATATATGTTTTCTTTATTTTTGTGTAGCATTTTCCTTTCTTTTCTCTAGACTCTAATATGCAAATTAGGGTTAAATCCCCAAATTTGGATTTTAATATATTTATTTTTACACTATTTTGATATTGTCACAAAATGCACATAAAATAAATTCCAGCATGATGCATAATTTAGTGGCATATATTTTATAATTATTATTTTTAAATATGGTGTTCACATGTGATGGTACAAAAAGGTCAAACTCCCACATAGATAAAGTGAAATTGTTTCTACTTTTATATTATCTATTATAAATTACAAATTGGGTATTACAAATATATTTTCATAAAGTAGATAGCCCTTAAACATATATATCCAGAAGACCATATAAGCTTCAGTAGTTGCATGAAGTAGTTCAACATTATATCCATACAAGTAGAAATCCAAAGAGACCATAATAATATCAAGCAACATATTATCCAAACATCGCAAGTTTCATGCCAATAACCAAAGAGTCATAGACTCTTCCAAAGTTCGTTGTGACAAACAAAATTTGCGCAACATGCGCACCACCAAGAGCGGACATCTTGTGCTTATACATAGATAACCTCCAAAAGATCACAACAAAAGGGGCACAGATTAAACTGCACAGCCCAAGGGAAGAGCATAAAGCCTTACTTCCCAGCTGGGGCGCTAGACCCCACATCATCAACATTGGTATCTTCCAACTGTTCTTCTGGCAGCCTGGGTTCTTCATTTCTGCTGCTGGTGGAAGAACTTAGTCTCTGGATAGTGTTGCTTGTAGTCTCGGAGCTGTTCAGGGAGTCGAGGTTAAGGGACGATGGGTCCACTTTGCAGAACTCAGCGCCAAGCTTCTTAATAATTTTGTGAGAGATAGAAGGTGGGGAGACACGAGCACAACAAGAACATTTTTTCCAGTCCTTGAAGCCCCTAGCCTTCTCCTGAAGCCTGGCGCTCCTTCTAACTTCAGTTTCAACCATAATTGGTTGCTTTTGCTTGGATACAACTTCAGAAGAAGTGGGGGACTGTTGTTCCACATGCAACTCCTGGCTAGTAGGAGGCAGTCACTTTGGGGGAATCTTAAGCGAGGCAGTTTCCATGCTGGGCTCCACAAGAGCACAGATAGCACCTAACGTCAAGAATTTTTTGGCCCAGTCAAAGGAATCCGGCCTCAATAGCAGGCCCATGAAAAAGCAGCCCACACCTTTGGCACAGTGACAAGGTCTGAGTTGCATGGGAAAAAACCAGCCCAGGAGTTGAGACGCTTTCTAGCCAGGTAATCCTCATATGCAGGGTCAGGGGTGGATTGTCCAGGTGCTGCATACGGCCCACATTGATGTTTTCTTCAATTTGCATGTTTTCATCCCCCTGCTCGTTGTTTCCCTCCAAATGCATGCCCTCTGGGGGGAAGCTGGAATGGCTAGCACTGTTTCAACAGGTTTAGGGTATTCCACCTGGGGGAAGTGAATCCCCTGAGGGATTATGATGTCATTGAAGAATCCCACCGACTCATCTGAAGGCACATCCTCAAGGCCCGAGAGCTGATAGCTGAATTGTTCCTCCACATTGTTGACATTCACCACTGGTTCGGGAGGCTGAGCTTGCTGAACTGGCCAAGCATCCCAACCATCATTATCATTATTAGCAATGTTTTCTTCCTCATCAATCCCTCCCATGGGAGGAGGAATATTAAGATCAAACTACATATTACCCACTGGTTGTCCCATCCCAACAAACTCTGCTGGAAGCTGTTGACCATCATTCGGGTAAGGTGGTTGTTGGGGGCCTTCGGCTTCCGAAGGTCCTCAAAAACATGATTTAACAATGTTTCTGGAGTATAATACATGAACAGGTACCTTAGAACTTAGATCCTTCGGACTTGGGTCAAAACCACAGTGTGAAGAAGCACAAAGAATACGAAGGATGGTGCAGAACCGAAGCTATGCGCAGAGGAGCTTCGGCGTAATAGCAGAAAAGGAAACCGACTTAAAGGGGAAAATGCTATTCAGACCGCAATGGATTACTATAGAATTATTAGCAAATGTAAAGGGCATGGGTGTAATTTTACATGGGCTGCGTCTCGTGCCTATAAATAGATGAACAGTGCTCCCGTACTGTTCACGCTGACTTGGCATTTGCTTTTGCGTCACACTTGTAGTTTTACCTTCTTTCGAGCCGAAGGTATATTTGTAATTTGAAATCATTTCTATTTTTTCATAGCAATAAAATAGAAATGAGTTAATAATAATGCATAATTGTTTATGTCATTTCTTATACTTTATTTGACTCCTTCTTCATTATTCTGTGTTGTACTAACGAAGGTATGTCCTTCATAACTTTCGTCCGGAAATCATTATATCCCAAGGGAAATAATGCTTCGAAGGATGAAGGACTTTAACGTTTAACATTTTCTGTGTTGCCTTGTTCTCAACTCATAGCATTTGAGAACAAGTCCCCAACATTGGCGCCCACCTCCGGTGAACTCTTTTCGACCACCTTCGGCAAGCATCGACCTTCGTCATGCCGCCAAAGAAAGCTTCAGCGACAGGGGCTGCCGCCCTGCAGCCGCTGGACCCGAACTAGCAGACCCTTTCTCTTCGAGAGGCCCGAAGCCAGAAGAGGAAGGCTACCAGTCCAACACCCCAAGAGGATGAGTTGGACCAAGAGATCAGGAATATGGAGATGCTTCATCAGCAAGTGCAAAAGAAGAAGGAAAAAATGGCTCGGCTAGCTGACCTACAAAGGCAGATAGATGAAGCCACTGATGAGGTATGTCATCTTGCTCAAGATGAGCAAGACCGAAGGCCCCAGCGCAGAAAGCTTCACCAAGAGGGCTTCTTCAACGAGGATGAGGACTTCCATCATGGAAATTTTGCTTTTGATGATGCTTCTCCTCTGTTAGCAGAACTGCAGGCTACACATTGGCCCCCGTCTTACAAGCCACCCCAGCTCCCCATGTATGACGGACACTCAGATCCGAAGCAGTTTCTGATGAGCTACGAAGCTACCATATCTTCATATGGAGGCAACACTGCAGTCATGGCGAAATCTTTCGTCATGGCAGTCAAGAATGTTGCACAAACCTGGTACTCCTCTCTTCGGCCAGGAACAATCACATCATGGCAGAAGCTGAAGGACATGCTGATCACCAGTTTTCAAGGGTTTCAGACGAAGCCGGTTACCGCTCAAGCTTTGTTCCAGTGCACGCAAGATCACGAAGAATACCTCCAGGCCTATGTACGAAGGTTCTTGCGCCTAAGGGCACAAGCGCCAATAGTGCCCAATGAAATTGTCATTGAGGCCATGATCAAGGGGCTTCGGCTAGGACCTTCGGCCCAATACTTCGCCAGGAAACCCCCTCAGACCCTGGAGAAACTGCTTCAGAAGATGGATGAATACATCCGCGCTGATAATGACTTTCGTCAAAGAAGGGAGGAAGCTTACAGATTCTCCGAGATGACCAGGGGCTTCGGAGGGAGGATTCATCCAAGACATGTCAGATCAATCCACTCCACCCAGAATGATGACAGAGGAAGCCAGCAACAGAGGCCACAGTGTTCCTCGCAGGCTTCGGGGCAGCAACAAAGCTACCTTTGGCCGCCAGCTCCAAAGGGTAGGGGTGCCAGGGGCTTCAGAGGAAGGTTTGGAGATCAGCCCAGGAAGATTTATTGCCTATTTTGCGGTGAGGACAAGGGTCATACTACAAGGATGTGCCATGTCACCATCCAGAAACAGAAGGAGATAGCAGAAGCTGCAGCCCAACAGAATCAGCCGAAGCAAGTCATGCATACTGCTTCACATCATTCACCATACATACCAGAGTATGTGGGTAACCATCCTGCAGCTTCTGTTGCTTCGGCAAGCCAACCATAGGCATCTTGGCAACAGCCTCCACCTCCACCACCAATACAACCTGCATACTCCCGAGGCCAACAGCCAGAAGGGAGCCAGCATACTCACCAGCAGCGAGACTTCAGAGAGGAGTCCGAAGCTCGCACAGTCAATAGTACTATGCCAGAATCGAAGCATATCTACTAAGAGATATCCTACCTCTGAAACAGTTTTTGCATTTGTCATCATTTTCTTTTTTAACAAGGAGCAATCATCGAAAGCCTAGTTTTTTGTTGTTTTCAATTTCTTGTAATAGCTTCGTTATTGTCATGATATAATATACCTTTTTCTCAGACTCACGAAGTTCCACGAGTTGGTGAAGCATGAAAGTTGTTCTCAAGAAAAACGCGGAGTTCACAATTATATTACAAGTTTTCCCGAAGCAACAAAAAGTCGTTCTAAGGAACGCAACATAAGTTTTCGAAGCAACAAAAAGTCGTTCTAAGGAACGCAACGTAAGTTTCCAAAGCAATAAAAAGTCGTTCCTAAGGGAGCGCAGCGTAAGTTTTCTGCTCAAAAGTCATTCCAAAGGGAATGCAGAGCTTACAGCGAAAAATAAACGCTGATTCCGCCGAAGTATAAGGCGAAGCGCTAAAAGTCAACGCGAATACCGCCGAAATAGAAGGCGAAGAAGCTCCTAAGGGAGGCTTACAGCAAAAAGTCAGCGCTGATACACCGAAAAATAAGCGGTGAAGCCGAAAAATAAACGACAAAGAGATTGTGTTCTACTGTGGGAACGTGTGTGTATCTTCGGCACAAATATCATTTTGCATATCATAGCATCATCACATCATTCGCATAACATGACATCATACATCATATCACATCAATGGCACAAGAAGGGAATACAATGTTGATCTGCGGAAATTGTTTCGAAGAAATTGTGCCAAGGCACAAAATAAGTTTTGAAGAAGTACATCTTCATCAACTTTAGTATCAAAGGAGATCTATTGCTTATGAAGCATAATATTTTCACGAATATGGATATTCTTCACGAAGCATGAAAAGAAGGGAAGGTGTTTTTTCGCCAAAGGCTCAAAAACGGTATGTATGTAAAGTTTCATGCATCGTAAAGAACTGAAGTACATACAACTTATATATTACTTTCAAAACTATAAAATATTACACACTTTGTTCAGCAAATATTACATCAATATTCCGAATGTTTTTACAACAATAGCTACTCTTCTTTTAAAACTGCTTCCGCAGCTTCGTTTAGTAGTTGAGTCACAACTTCGTCCGTAATAGCTTCAGCCATCTTAGTAATTTCATCTTCCTTTTTTGTTTTGGGGTCGGCCAATGACTCGAAGGGCTCCGGGGGAGGAGATAGTTCAGCTGCGATATAAAACATAAATAAGTTCGAAGTCACAAAAATAAAACATAAAGTTAGAAACAATTAGGCAATACCTATCCGCCTTTCAAGTTCTGCAGTCCTTTCAGCTGCCTTTGTTGCTTCTCTAGCATCGTGAGTATCTTTCTCACTTTTCTTTATAATTTCATGAGCCATCCTTCGGCCGCCATTTTCCCAGATGTCGGTGAAAAACTTTCCACCAACTAAGCTTGCTTCGGCCGAGGGGTCTTTTGTATCTTCAATAGATAAGGCAGCTTCAGTTTGCGCCAAGGATTTTACATGTTCGCAACCTATCTTCTCCAAGATAGCTGCAACTCCCCTCGCGCCAGAGAAGGCGCAGACGTCTCCACGGCCATTTAAAATTTCCTCGAAAGCTTCAGCTTCGTTGCTGATCCAGTCAATTGGGCCCTCAGGATCGCCTCTCACGAAGTTGTCTTCGTTGGAGTATGCGCCAACATTGGCGAAGCTAGTCTTTATTTTCCCACACATTCTATGGATTTTTCATAACATTTTTCTTTTGAAGAGCGAAGTTCTACAACTGTCTTCTCCCAATAATTCTTCCAGTAATCACTGGCGTCTCGGTCAGCTTCGGCGATAGCACATTTTAATTTTGCTTCAGCCAGCTTTTCCGAAGGTCCTCAATTTCGCATTTCTGGGCTTCAGTTTGGGCTTTGGAAGTAGCTTCGTCTTCCTTTATTTTATTCACCAATGAGTGTAAAATTTTATCTTTTTCAAGACCTTCGTTCCTTAGTTTAATTACTTCGGAACGAAGGTTGTTCAAAGCTATAGTGCATCCTTCGTCTTCAGCACTTTTTTGTGTCCTGAGGGCGTTGCTAAGAATAAGGCCCTGCAAAGAAGTGTGGTATTTAGTGTAAGCAAATAAAACAGATCTTGGTTTTTTAATACAAAAAATTTATTCTCATACCTTTAAGCTATTATATGCTAAGCTGTCCGCCAGTTCATCTTTTGATAGTACCGAAAGTCCATCTTCTAGCATCGGGAATCCGAAGCTTTTTCCCATCTCCCGGCAGACAGAAATCTCCTTGCTGTCTTGGAGACAATACAAGAAATCTTCTTCCCCACCGCCGTTGAATATCAATGCCCCCTTTGGATATTTTAGTTTCTGGGCATAGTATTAAGCTTCTCGCTTCTCTTTTTCAGATAACCTTTTTCCCGAAGCATGTCGTATAATATAATCGAGAACTTCGAAGGATGCTTCGGGAGTAGGGGTGGCAGTTTGTTCAGACAGAATTTGTTCTGCAGCTTCTTTTTTCGTTTCTTCCTCTCTGATTTACAAGGATTTATCCTTGGCGGGCTCTGAAGGCCCAGCTTCGATTTCGGCCCGGCTCTTGGCATCTTCGGCTTCAGATAGTTTTGCATCAATTTGTGTTCTTGAAGCTTCGACAGTCTTCTTCGGGGTAGAGCTTGAAGATTTTATTGTTTCCAGCACATCTAGTACGTTAACCATTCTCTTCCTATTGGGAGTCGTCGTAAGATCCTTTTGCGCCTTCGGCATTGTCACCTCTGCCGAAGGGCTTATAACTTCTAATGATTTTATTTTCTCGACTTCTATCTCTTCAATGATATCAGCCTTCGACTCATCTAAGTTGGCCAATGATGTCTTTGGGACTGCGACCGGATCTTCAGGTTTCTGTGTAATCGCAGGTTCTTTGGCTTCAGTAGCCGAAGAGGTCTCACCGGCAAATTCGGGAACTATGGCCGGTTCAATATATCGTGGCCGGTGAGTAAGAACCTTCACCTTTTTCCTCTTCGGCGCGGGTTCGCTTGGAGCAGCTGAAGCAGCATCCTTCCCGGAAGTGGCACTCTTCCTCTTTTGCCCCCGTGGCGGGTAGCGGTAATCAGGGTACATGAACCCAATAGCATCAAAAAATCTATTTAACCTTTTCTTCTTCCGGCCTCCGAAGGCCGCAGATAACACATTATCTTCTGCCTTCGAGTATGGCCCAAGCAGTTCATCGCTTGTAGCTTCAATGCATTTCAGCCAATCATCATCTGGCTCAACAAACTTACCTTCATACCTGAAGGTGAACTTCAGCCTAATCAACCCACCTTCGCCAGACTTGGTGATAGTCTCCTTTGGCATTTCCCACTTTTCTACAAGTGGCCACACTCTGAAGGCTATGTGCTCCTGGATTAAATCCCTTGTCCCGATGAAAGAGCAAACTACGCCGAAGGCCCTCTGGCATTCTTCGGCTGCCTCGTCAATATCCACCTTCGGTTTCCGGAGGCCGAAGCGCTGCCAGATAGGGCGCATGATGATATCTTTAATATCTTCTTGTGCCTTCAAATCGTTTTTCACATAGAACCATTCCTTCATCCAATCTCCGGGCCATCTCTTCCGAAAAGTTAGCACGGGACAGCTTGACCCAGAGCGAGCACCGAAGCTATAGCAGCCAAAAATTGTTATGATATTGCTCTTTGCCCTAGGGTTTCGTCTCGTATAATAGCTCGTGCATATTGCAGAAACTTTTTGCATTTGGCTCCAAGCCCTGACTCCTCACGGCCCATACGAAGATTCCCATTCTTATGATTGCTTCGGGAGTAAGTTGATGAAGGTAGACCTGATATATCTTCAAAACTTCAACCACAAATCTGTTTAAGGGGAACCGAAGCCCAGCTTTAAAAAAGCTTCGGAAGATTACGACTTCATTCTCTTTGGGAGTAGGAACAGTCCTGACTCCATCATCTACCCTCACAACAGACATATCTCGAAAATATCTTCCTCTCATGTTATCAAGATGACTCTGTTTAATACTTGATTTTCCGAAAACTGTATGGCTTGGTCGCCAGGGTCGATCTTCGGAGTCTTTGCCGCCACTTTCCACATCATAACTGTCACTATCACTGGTATCTTCAGATAAGCCTTCTAAAATTTCTCTAGTAATCTTCTCTGTATTTGTTTTCGCTATTGATTCAAGAAAGCCCAGATTCTTCTCCTCAGAAAGGCTCAGTTTCATTTCAGCAACAGCTTTCTTATCTTGAGACATCTCTTCGAAAATGCTGAAAATGTGCTCTTAAGGCTGAAGCTAAAAAATCTAAAAAGCTAGGCAAGCGTTTGTAGGCAAGAGCTATTTGAGCAGGCAAAGCAGATGGCAAAGAGCGTACCAAAAGAGCTCGCAGTGTGCTCTTATTTATACGCCTAGTGCGTTGCAAGTGGGAGGGTCCCGCTTGTCATTGACTGTTGCTATTCTAGCAAAGGGAAGGTGTTTTTTTGGACCTTCGGCTTAGGGCCTTCATCCATTTCGCAATCTGAATTTATCATTCTAACAAATTAATATTGCGAGGGGCTACTGTTGGCGGCCATCGGCTTCCGAAGGTCCTCAAAAACATGATTTAACAATGTTTCTGGAGTATAATACATGAACAGGTACCTTCGGACTTGGGTCAAAACCACAGTGTGAAGAAGCACAAAGAATACGAAGGATGGTGCAGAACCGAAGCTATGCGCAGAGGAGCTTCGACGTAATAGCAGAAAAGGAAACCGACTTAAAGGGGAAAAGGCTATTCAGACCCCAATGGATTACTATAGAATTATTAGCAAATGTAAAGGGCATGGGTGTAATTTTACATGGGCTGCGTCCCGTGCCTATAAATAGAGGGAAACCAAGGAGGAGTAGCCAGCATTCATGGTTAAAGTTCAGGGCACGTTGATTCCATGCTTCATTATGCCTAATAACAGTAAAAGAAAATCCAAGAGCTTGATGCGGACCCATTGGAACTAAATTATTCCTATCGAATGCGAATCTGAACCTCACTAGAGCTTGGCCCAAATGGGAGCGTTGAATGCTACTGACATGAACATTTTTGAACCCCACTAGATATTCTCGGATAATATCATCAAATATGTGAAAATTAACCTCATGTTCTGGCAACGGCTGCACAAGGACGATGCCCCAATCTTCATGAGTGGTGGGTTGAGGGTGAGTCACTGTATGTACCATGATTTCCCGATAATCAACCTGCTGTGCCACGAAGCTGCAGGGAAGAAATGGCTGAAAGGGAAATAGGGCTCAAACCTTTTCCTAAATGATTTTGGTGGTTGAATGCCCTGAGAGCACCTAGAGTGGGGGTGAATAGGTGAGAGCACCTAGAGGGGGGGTGAATAGGTGATCCTATAGAAATCAAATACTTGTAGCCACAAAAACTTGGTTAAGAGTTAGTGCAATAGGACCAAGTGGCTAAGAACCGAGCTTTTGTGAAACACAATGGTCACAAGAAAGACAACACAAAAGACACAGTGATTTATCCCGTGGTTCGGCCAAGTATGACACTTGCCTACTCCACATTATGGCGTCCCAATGGACGAGGGTTGCACTCAACCCCTTTCAAGTGATCCAATGATCAACTTGAATACCACGTGTTTTCTTCCTTATACTTTCTCCCGTTTGCGAGGAATCTCCACAACTTGGAGCCTCTCACCCTTACAATTGATGATCACAAAGAAGCACGGAAGTAAGGGAGGGGAGAGGAACACACACAAGACTCAAAACAAGAGCACAATCACGCACACAAGCCACAACTTGAGCTCAGAACACAACTGGAGGAGTTCTCTACTCAAATGGGGCTCAACTCACTATCTCAAAGAATCGAATGCGTGAGAATGGAGCCTTGGTGCTTAGGAATGATCAAAGAATGCTTGGGTCACTCCTCCATGCACCTAGGGGTCCCTTTTATAGCCCCAAGGCAGCTAGGAGCCGTTGGAGGCAATCTTGGAAGGCCAAAGTTGCCTTCTGTCGGGTGGCGCACCGGATAGTCCGGTGTGCCACTGGACAGCTACTGTTCATGTCCGGTGCCCGATTCCCTTCCAAATCGGGCGCAGCCGATCGTTGCAGATTGGTGGCAGTTGGCGCACCGGACAGTCCGGTGCCCCCTGCCGACCGTTGGAGTGAGCCACGCGTCGCCCGCGGATTTGGCGGCCGACCGTTGCGCTAGCGGCCATTGGCTCACCGGACAGTCCGGTGAATTATATCCGTACGCCGCGGTCAGTTCACCGGAAGCCAGTCTGGCACACCGGACACTGTCCGGTGCACCCAGACCGAGCAGCAGTTGGCTGTACATAGCCAACTCTTTTCCAATCCTTTTTCCTCTATTTCTATCACTTAGATACAATACATTAGTACCCAAATCAGTGTACTAAGTCTTAGAAACATACCTTCTTGTTGATTTGCACTTCATTCATCATTTGGCATATAATAACCCACTTAATATGTGTTGGACACTTAATCACCAAAATATACTAGAAATGGCCCAAGGGCACATTTCCCTTTCAATCTCCCCCTTTTTGGTGATTTATGCCAACACATCAAAAAGAAACAAATAGAAGTGCAACATCAATGCGATTGAGAACAAAAATAGTCTTTGCCAAGATTTAACATATTTGGATCGTTCTTTGCCACCACTTGGTTTGTTTTTGCAAATCAAATTCGTTTTCCTATCTCTAAGTCAAACACACTTGTTTGGGCACAAAGAGAGATAATCCAAGAGTAAAGATGATTAAGAGCCAAAAACTCCCCCTTTTTCCCATAATCAAACATTCTCCCCACAAGAGACCAAAATTTGACAGTAAGAGTATTTTGACAAATCAAAAGTTCTAACTCTACTATTTTCAAGATTCTCAAGTGGTAGCTGATCCTTTTGCTTTGGCCTTAATTTCTCCCCCTTTGGCATTAAGCACCAAAACGGGATCATTATTGGCCCTTTAACCCCATTGCCTCACCAAAATTGTCAATTAAGAGCGAAAAGGCAATAAGAGCATAGATATGAACTTGGAGTGAATTACCCTCACATCGGAGTGCAGTGGAAGTCTTGCATGGTCCAAGTTCACCTTTCCCTTTCAATTCACTCTTGAGACTAAATCAAGTAAACTCAAACACACGGTTAGTCTCAAGGGGTCAAGTTGTAGCACATCTCCCCCTAAATATGTGCACCACTCACACATGGACTTGTGAGGTCCGGGGATTTCTTGCACAACTTGAGCACCATAAATAAGTAATAAATCATATAAATGCATAAGGTAACATGATCGAAGGCATAAAACACATGTATGCTATAGATCAATCCAAGTTACGCGAATCTAAGACATTTAGCTCACTACGCAGCCTGCAAAAGGTCTTCTCATCTAAAGGCTTGGTAAAGATATCGGCTAGCTGGTTCTCGGTGCTAACATAAAACACTTCGATATCTCCCTTTTGCTGGTGGTCTCTCAAAAAGTGATGTCGAATGTCTATGTGCTTAGTGCGGCTGTGTTCAACAGGATTATCTGCCATGCAGATTGCACTCTCATTGTCACATAGGAGTGGGACTTTGCTCAGATTGTAGCCAAAGTCCCGGAGGGTTTGCCTCATCCAAAGTAGTTGTGCGCAACACTGTCCTGCGGCAACATACTCGGCCTCAGCGGTGGATAGGGCAACTGAGGTTTGTTTCTTAGAACTCCAAGACACCAGGGACCTTCCTAGGAATTGGCACGTCCCTGATGTACTCTTCCTATCAACCTTGCATCCAGCATAATCGGAATCTGAGTATCCAATCAAGTCAAAGGTTGACCCCTTTGGATACCAGATCCCGAAGCAAGGCGTAGCAACTAAATATCTAAGAATTCGCTTAACGGCCACAAGGTGACACTCCCTTGGGTCGGATTGAAATCTAGCACACATGCATACGCTTAACATAATATCCGGTCTACTAGCACATAAATAAAGTAAAGACCCTATCATAGACCGGTATGCCTTTTGATCAATGGACTTACCTCCTTTGTTGAGGTCGACATGTCCGTCGGTTCCCATTGGCGTCTTCGCGGGCTTGGCGTCCTTCATCCCGAACCGCTTGAGCAAGTTTTGCGTGTACTTCATTTGGGAGATGAAGGTGCCGTCTTTGAGTTGCTTCACTTGGAACCCAAGGAAGTAGTTCAACTCGCCCATCATTTACATCTCAAATTTCTGTGTCATTACCCCGCTAAACTCCTCACAAGACTCTTGGTTAGTAGAACCAAATATTATGTCATCGACATAAATTTGGCACACAAATAGGTCACCATCACAAGTCTTAGTGAAAAGAGTTGGATCGGCTTTCCCAACCTTGAAAGCATTAGCAATTAGGAAATCTCTAAGGCATTCATACCATGCTCTTGGGGCTTGCTTAAGTCCATAGAGTGCCTTAGAGAGCTTACACACATGGTTGGGGTACTGTTCATCCTCAAAGCCAGGAGGTTGCTCCACGTACACCTCCTCCTTGATTGACCTGTTGAGGAAAGTGCTCTTCACATCCATTTGGAACAACCAGAAAGAGTGGTGAGCGGCATAGGCTAATAGAATGCGAATAGACTCTAGCCTAGCCACAGGAGCAAAAGTCTCCTCGAAATCCAAACCTGTGACTTGGGCATAACCTTTTGCCACAAGTCGAGCCTTGTTCCTTGTCACCACCCTGTGCTCGTCTTGCTTGTTGCGGAACACCCACTTGGTTCCCACAACATTTTTCTTTGGACGTGGCACCAGGGTCCAAACTTCGTTTTGCTTGAAATTGTTGAGCTCTTCCTGCATGGCCAACACCCATTCCAGATCTAGCAAGGCCTCTTCTACCCTGAAAGGCTCAATAGAAGAGACAAACGAGTAATGCTCACAAAAGTTAGCTAATCTAGAGCGAGTGGTTACTCCCTTGCTTATATCACCCAAAATCTGGTCGACAGGATGATTCCTTTGAATCGTCGCTCGGACTTGAGTTGGAGGGGCCAGTGGTGCTTCTTCCTCCATAACTTGTTCTTCTTGTGCTCCCCCTTGATCACACGCCTCTTCTTGAGGAACCTATTCATCATCTTGAGTTGGGGGATGCACCATGGTTGAGGAAGAAGGTTGATCTTGTTCTTGTTGTTCCTGTGGTCGCACATCTCCAATCGCCATGGTGCGTATTGCGGCCGTTGGAACATCATCTTCATCTACATCATCAAGATCAACTTGCTCTATTGGAGAGCCATTAGTCTCATCAAATACAACGTCGCTAGAGACTTCAACCAAACCCGATGATTTGTTGAAGACTCTATACGCCTTTGTATTTGAGTCATAACCTAGTAAAAACCCTTCTACACCTATGGGAGCAAATTTAGAATTTCTAACTTTCTTCACTAGAATGTAACATTTACTCCCAAATACACGAAAGTATGAAACGTTGGGTTTGTTACCAGTTAGTAGTTCATACGAGGTATTCTTGAGGAGGCGATGGAGATAGAGCCGGTTTATGGCATGGCAAGCTGTGTTCACAGCTTCTGACCAAAACCGCTCGGCGTCTTGAACTCTCCAAGCATCGTCCTCGCCTTGTCAATAAGCGTCCTATTCTTCCTCTCTACCACACCGTTTTGCTGTGGTGTGTAGGGAGCGGAGAACTCGTGCTTGATCCCTTCCTCCTCAAGGTATTCCTCCACTTGAAGATTCTTGAACTCGGACCCGTTGTTGCTTCTAATCTTTTTCACCTTGAGCTCAAATTTGTTTTGAGCTCGCCTTAGAAAGCGCTTGAGGGTCCCTTGGGTTTCTGTTTTATCCTGCAAAAAAAATACCCAAGTGAAGTGGGAAAAATCATCAACAATAACAAGACCATACTTACTTCCCCCGATGCTAAGGTAGGCGACAGGTCCGAAGAGGTCCATATGTAGTAACTCCAGTGGTCTTGATGTAGTCATCACATTCTTGTTGTGATAAGGCTTCCCACCTGTTTTCCTGCCTGACAAGCTGCACAAGGTCTATCCTTTTTGAAGCATACATTGGTTAGTCCTAACACATGTTCTCCCTTTAGAAGTTTATGAAGGTTATTCATCCCAACATGTGCTAGACGGCGATGCCACAGCCAGCCATGCTAGTCTTAGCAATTAAGCATGCATCTAGATCGGCCTCCTCCTTCGAAAAAATCAACTAAATAGAGTTTGTCGTCTAGTACACCCTTAAAAGCTAATGAACCATCACTTCTTCTAAAGACAGACACATCTACATTTGTAAACAAACAATTGTAGCCCATGTGGCACAATTGACTACCAGACAGGAGATTATAGCCTAGCGACTCTACTAAAAATACATTAGAGATAAAGTGCTCATTTGTGATGGCTATCTTGCCCAAGCCTTTGACCTTGCCTTGGTTCCCATCTCCAAAGATAACCGTATCCTGGGAATCCTTGTTCTTGACGTAGGAGGTGAACATTTTCTTCTCCCCCGTCATGTGGTTTGTGCATCCGCTGTCGATAATCCAGCTTGAGACCCCGGATGCATAAACCTGCAAGACAATTTACGCTTAGGTTTTAGGTACCCAACTCTTGTTGGGTCCTACAAGGTTAGTCACAATATCCTTTGGGACCCAAATGCAAGTCTTGTCTCCCTTGCATTTGGCCCCCAATTTCCTAGCAACCACTTTCTTATTTTTACATGAAAGTACAAAAGCAGTAGCAAGCATGGAAAACAGTAGCAGATTCATTATGCATTTTCCTAGGCACATGATGAATAACTCTTCCCTTCCTAGGCCTACTTCTACCATGCACAAAAGTAGAACTTGAAGCAATCATAGCATGTGAATCATAAGCATCATAACTCCTATTATAATGAGCATTCCTAGAAAATTTCCTATCATAAATGAATGCATGATTCCTTTGAGTGCTACTAGCCATCGGAGCCTTCCCTTTCTCCTTGTTGGGAATGGGAGCCCTTTGGCTTGTTAAGTTCTTGGCTTCCTTGCAAAAGCCAAGCCCATCCTTAATTGAGGGGTGTCTACCAACAGTGTAGGCATCCCTAGCAAATTTTAATTTATCAAAGTCACTTTTGCAAATCTTAAGTTGAGCATTAAGACTTGCTACTTCATGATTTAATTCAGAAATGGAAACTAAATGTTCATCACAAGCATCAACATTAAAATCCTTGCATCTATTGCAAATTACAACATGTTCTACACATGAAATAGATTTATTAGCTACTTCTAGCTTAGCATTTAATTCATCATTAACACTCTTTAAGCTAGAAATAGACTCATGGCAGGCAGATATTTCAGAAGATAGAATTTCATTTCTTTTAGTTTCTAAAGGAAGAGATTTTTGTACACTAACAAATTTGTCATGCTCTTCATACAAAATGTCTTCTTGCTTCTCTAAAAGTCTATCCTTTTCATTTAAGGCATCAATTAATTCATTAATTTTATCTACCTTTGCTCTATCTAAACCTTTAAATAAATCGGTATAATCTACTTCATCATCGCTAGAGTCATCATCACTTGAAGTAGTATACTTAGGAGTTTCTCGAACGCTTACCTTTTTCTCCTTTGCCATTAGGCAGGTGTGGCGTTTGTTGGGGAAGAGAGAGGACTTGTTGAAGGCTGAGGCAGCGAGTCCTTCGTCGTCGGAATCGAAAGATGAGCAGTCCGAGTCCCATTCCTTTCCGATGTGTGCCTCGCCCTTTGCCTTCCTATAGCACTTTTTCTTCTCTTTCTTCCCGCCCTTTCCTTGTTCCTGATCACTAGAGTTATTGGGACAATTTGCTATAAAATGACCAGTCTTACCGCACTTGAAGCAGGAGCGCTTTCCCTTTGCCTTGTTCTTGTTAGGGTACACCTTGTGTCCTTTCAATGCGGTCTTGAAGCGCTTTATGATTAGGGCCATCTCATCCTCGTTTAGCCCGGCCGCCTCAACTTGTGCCACCTTGCTAGGTAGCGCCTCCCTGCCGCTTGTTGCTTTGAGAGCAACCGGTTGAGGCTCGTAGACGGGTAGAGGGCCATTGATAGCATCATCAACGTATCACGCTTCCTTCACCATCAGCCGCCCGCTCACAAATTTCCCAAGAATCTCCTCGGGAGTCATCTTTGTGTACCTGGGATTTTCACGAATGAGGTTCACAAGATGAGGATCAATAACAGTAAAAGACCTTAGCATAAGTCAGACGACGTCGTGGTCCGTCCATCTCGTGCTTCCATAGCTCCTGATCTTGTTGACCAGGGTCTTGAGCCTGTTGTACGTTTGCGTTGGCTCCTCTCCCCTGATCATGGCAAACCTTCCTAGCTCGCCTTCCACCAACTCCATTTTGGTGATCATGGTGGCGTCGTTCCCCTCATGAGAAATCTTGAGGGTGTCCCAGATTTGCTTGACGTTGTCCAAACCGCTCACCTTATTGTACTCGTCCCTGCACAAGGATGCTAGCAAAATAGTGGTAGCTTGTGCATTTTTATGGATTTGCTCATTAATGAAAACGGGGTTGTCAGTACTATCAAAATGCATTCCGTTCTCAACTACTTCCCAAATACTAGGATGAAGAGAGAAAAGGTGACTACGCATTTTGTGACTCCAAAAAGCGTAGTCCTCTCCATCAAAGTGTGGAGGTTTACCAAGAGCAATAGAGAGCAAATGGGCATTGGAATTATACGGAATATGAGAATAATCAAATGAAAAGTTTGAGTTAACTGGTTTCTTTTTCTCGTCGTAGTCATCGTCTCTTGGGGTAGAAGAAGACTCATCGCTGTCGTAGTAGACAATCTTCTTGATGCGCCTCTTCTTCTTCCTGTCCTTCTTCTTGTGACTCGAGCCAGAGTCAGTGGGCTTGTCATCTCTTGGTTCATTGAAGATGTACTCCTTCTCCTTATTGTTGACCACCATCCCCTTTCCCTTAGGATTCATCTCTTCGGGCGATTAGTCCCTTACGTGAAGAGAACGGCTCCGATACGAATTGAGAGCACCTAGAGGTGGGTGAATAGGTGATCTTGTAGAAATCAAATACTTGTAGCCACAAAAACTTGGTTAAGAGTTAGTGCAATAGGACCAAGTGGCTAAGAACCGAGCTTTTGTGAAACACAATGGTCACAAGAAAGACAACACAAAAGACACGGTGATTTATCCCGTGGTTCGGCCAAGTATGACACTTGCTGAAGCGTCCCGATCCTTTGGGACTCAAATGTGAAACAATTACTAGTCCCAGGAGGCTAGTAAACACATTCCTTACTTCAAATAGTACAGAGTTTAGATAAAAATTATTACAATACCGGGGTACAAGCTCGAGAGAGCCAAAATAAGAAACGCAGTAGGAAAATATACTAGCCCAAGCCACAGGCAGAACTGGGTGCAGACACAGCCCTCTTAATCAAGCATAGCAGAAAAGAAGTCCTCGGCTGCTGAAAAACATAAATAAATCTGGGTGAATACACTAGGTATTCCGCAAGCCCACCCCGCTCCCGTAGAGAGAAACAGACCTATGATATACATGCTCAATTTGGTGGAGTTGTGGTCACTCATCATTTTCTTAGAGAAAGGCAGATACTTGAAGGTTTTTCCCATAGTCTTATAATAACCAAAAACTCAACCGCCACTGAGCTTCCCGCTCCCGTGGCCTTAGTTTCTTTCTTAACACCTATTTATTCACACATTCCCCTTTTCATGAAACTCATAGAGAAAGTTCTAATTGCCATACCATACCAGACTCATCCATACCAGTGGACACGGACTATTCGAATAGGTTTCAACTCTGCGCAGAGGGGTACACTTTACCCACTAGCCCGGTTTCTGCGATCCCACCGTCGCGAGACCCGAATGCCGGATCTCTTTCCTTACTCGTACGTCCTAACCTTAATGGTTATCCGGAAGGAGTCAGGCCACCACCATGTCCAAACCGGACAAAACTTTCCCCCTCGTTATCCTCCCGGTGCTCCCCAGCCTTCTTAACCCTGGGGTTGGACCGCACGAGTTCGGATTGAGTGACTGCCCACACAGTCTCGAGTGGTTGTACAATAAAGGAGTACAGGTAGTAAAAATGACAAGCCGGTCCTTATATGAGGGGACAATCCTTCTGCTCACGCCTAAACCAGCTGAGCCAACACCTTAGGCCCTCCCCTAAACCAGGGAGTCCCTGATCATCCCACTCCCAGGGTGATGAGGGTGAGTACCCTTCATCGCAAAACTTTTCAAGAGGAGACTTTATTTGAAGAAAACACAATTCCTTTCTTCCTAATCCACGTTTCGTATCCAGAATGAAAATGTTAATGCGGGCCATCTCTTACTCACAATGCAATATTCCCCCATAGATCCCGGCCTAGGCAGTGGTAGAGAGAATGGGTAATTTATGCATCAAAGGGAGGATGGACTTGCCTTCGTTGAAGCTCTATTGGCACAGAAGATCTACTTCCGGAAGTTCGGGCTCCGACCCTTCTTCCGGAGCTACAGGATCCGGATCTGCGGTCCCCGCTTCTTCTAGGAAACAGGCAGTAAAACAATACATCAATAGTGGTTTATCAATCATAGTGTGTCATTTCCTAACAACATTATTGTATGTGTGACGGAACCTCCCAAGTAATTAGGCCCACCTACAGTTGTCCTTGTCCAACGGACATCAGACAACCCTGTAGGTGCCCCTAAACTACTTGACAAGTTCGGTATCTTTCCTTACCTTACCAGGAACGTCTCACCCATCTTGTAGACATTACAGAACATCGGAGATGAAGAAATGCGGAAGCGAATTACATAAACTTACATTTTATTTTAAAAGCAAGCTTGAGTTATTTTTATTACAGACCAGACTAAAAGTGAGTGCATAGAGTAATATAATACAAACCAGGGAGGCAAAAACTCCTCCCGAGAAGCTAAAAACAAAAGATCTTAAGTGGAGGACCGAGTCCTCCCGCACTTCAGTCCTGATTTTCTTCTTTTGGAACCACCTTGGCACAGAAGCAGCAAAAGTCTGCTACTTCCTCACCTAAAAACAACGAAGGGATAAACCCTGAGTATGGAATACTCAGCAAGTCTTACCCGACTAAAGAAAAGACTCTCAAGGGTATGCTGGTTATATGGGAGTCAAGGTAAGGTTTTTCAATATTCAAAGACTCTGTTTTTGCAGAAATGCTTACTAAAGTGGATCCTTAAAAATCCAGTTTTATTTGTCAAGTTAAGTAAAATTACCTGCACTAGAGTTCTTTCTACCCTAGTTCAATCACTGATCCTACACTAGCCAATTTCTTAACAAGAGCCCATCGTCTTTAGTGGAATGCTACGTGTAAGTCAGTGGCCAAGTCTCCATAACCGCGGAGGTACGGCGATCCGAATCGATTATACTCAGCTGAGGATCTCCAATCACACGACATATGTAGCACTTAACCCTTGCATATGTCAACCCGCCACCGGGGTTCTTAAGACCGGATCAGGTTCACGCAAACCGAGAGCACAGATACACCACCGTCCAGCCTCTTGCCACGGAGGGTACACGCTACTCTCGCCACCGCTCCACGCCCATTTCGTGTTATCTTATTCCGGCCTTAGTCTGCCCGAGGCAAGGCTTACCCATGACGAGGCATGTGACCAGTTAAAGGGTCCTCGGTCAGCAGGCCTACATCGAGACGGTCCTTAATTGACTCAGACGGAGACACTACACCGAGACTCCTTTCTCGTGCAAGTCACCCGCCCGGTCTCAGCTTAATCATTTCAACCCAAAAACTTGGTACCTGGCAGAGGTACATCTTTTCCGATGTTGAATCCATCACGGCCGTGATGGATCCACCACCAAGTTTTATTTTTGAAAACAACCCTCCCACTTTGCCAAACATCTTTTGTAAAACAAATCCTTTTGTTTTTCTAAAGCAATACTAAGCATAGTAAAACCTTTTTGTAAAAACAGGGTTTCAAGGAGGGTAATCAAAATCAAGGAAGGTAATGCAGGAATTGTTTAACAATCAACTCCTATAACTTAATGCAGCAAGCAAGTGAGAAAGATTTTAAAAACATCAAGGGAGGTGGCAAATGCACCGGGGCTTGCCTTCGTTAACAGGTGATTCAGGCTCGGATCCACAAATGTCGAAGTAGAAACTATTCCCGGCCTGAGTGTCCAAAGGTGGTTGTACTTGCTCTTCAGTTACTTCTACCTCTTCTTCTCGTTCTAATCATAACCATACATATGTATAAGAATGGATGCCATGGGATGCTCATGAGGATGCAAAGATAACATAAACTTATTAGTTATGTCTTGAATACAACTTGCCTTCACGGAGTTCCGGGAACTTAGGGTTTCCGGAGTCGGTAAAGGAGTTCATAGGGCAGGGGGGTGTTTTGGGGTTTGGTGATCAAACAAGGTCCAAATCAATTCAAACTCTACCCAAGGCTTCTAAATAAGGTATCACACTCATATAAAAATTTTGGGCATTTTAGGACTTACCAACTATTTTCTAAAAATCTATAACCAATACTTTTAACCATTTTAAATACCCTAAAATTTCTTACTTTCACTGAAAATCACAAACTTATTTTTATTAAATACTATGGAAAATAACGAACCTAGGAAAATTAGTTTCACAATTTTAGCATTTCTCTACATTTTTCTACACATTTCTAAAGTTTTCCTGAAAAAGAAAAAGAAAAGGGATAAACAGAACTGGGCTGATTCTGGCCCAGACGGCCCAAGACCAGGGAGGAAAGCGCCCGCGCGCCCGCGCGCGCGATGGCGGCTTTGCACAGGGGACCCTGGGGTTTTGGTTAATTTGAAGCAGGTTTATTTACTGTGTTTCTCAGTCACTGACAACTTGCAAAAGAGACCTCCGGTTTCTGTTTCTTCGCAGGGGAAGGTCCCCGACCACGGCAGCGCACGGAGAGGCTCCGGCGAGCCACTGTACCGGCCGATTGGGGCAGTGACCGGCGCTAATCTTCGGCTGAGACCAAATCCGAGTTCCTATGAACGTTTTCCCCAACTTAATTGCACCATTGGTGGACTAGGGAGCTCCGGCCACGGTGGCCGTAAGCAAAGCGGCAATAAGGTCGTGTTCCCGGCGATGGGCGCCGGTCTAGTGCAATTAAAGGGGTCGGGGAGCATCACAGAGGCATGAGAATGCTCAAACGAGGAAGAAAAGGGCGGGCACTGACCGGAGTTGGGCTGGCGACGGTGAGTTCACTTCTACGGCGGCGGAGAACCAATTTGGGGGAAGTGCAAAATTCAGGCGAGCTGGTGGGCGATCGAGTGTGGGAACGGGTGCTAGAGCTTCACAATTTCATGGCGTAACTAGCCCTGCCCTCAATTTATAGGCTCCGAGAGCGGTGGCACTAAATTTGATCGCGATGCGTCGACGGCCGGAGAGGAGGAAGAAGCACTGGCTTCGCGGGTACGTAGCCAACGACGTGGCAGTAACTCCGGTGAGCCACGGAGGGTTCAGAGGAGGTTATGGCGACACGGTGAAAGTGTAGAGCCACGCGGCACCCGGCCGAGAGGCGGCGGTCGACGGCGAGTACTTACCGCCAGCCGCAAAGTCGAAGGAAGGCAGGGGGGGTTCGTCGGAGTGGTGGCCAGCTCACTGGTGACGAGGACCTTACCGCGACAGACTTATCTAGTGACCGCCGAGCACGAATCACAGCGACGACGATCGACGGCGACGGCTACCAGCGACGGGCACGGGAAGATCTTTTTCAGTTAACCGGTCACTGTACCATGGCATTGCCTCATCAGAGCTTCTGACCGAGCGATTTTAGAGTCAATTTTCTCCAGATTTCATGTGACAATAGGTCCAAGTCTCTGCACCAAAGTTGTAGTGCTACATACCAGCTACAACTCAACTATAGGACTTGATCACATTTGAGCACTGGATCATGCTCAAAACCTAGCTTGAAGTCGAGGTCAGTCCACTGCTAGTCTGAAAATTCAGACATAACAGCCTGACAATCCAACTTTAGGCTTGGTTTTCTCTAAATTCTTCTTAACAACAAAGCTCACAACCTTAAGCAAAGTTGTTCTCCTATAATGGGTCTTCAACTTTGATGTGGTGACCTAGGGTAAAAATCCTATGCCTTGCAAGTTACAAAGTCCCAAAGTTGAGCCCATTCACTAATTTTTCAGACTTAGAGCAAAACTCAAATGAGGTCCATTTTGCATTTAAGTCCAAATCTTTGGGTTTTGCTTTCAAGCCCACATTTTTGTGAACCAAAGGACTTAAGAAACCTATTTGGCTTGGTTTTTGCACTTGAGCCCAAAAGTGGGCTAATTTTGCACAGAAGCCCCTAGGGTTTGGTTTAGGGTTTTCCAGGGTTCCAATTAGGGTTTCTGGTATCTCAGGGGTATAAAAGTGATTCAAGCTTATCCTTAGGGTCTATTTATGACTTTTACCCTAAAGTATTTAGGTTTTCTTAACTTGGGTTAAGTTTTACCCCTTTAACCACTATTTAGGGTTAAGTCCATTAACCAGGGTTTCATTTGCAAAAACATTAAAACAACACAACTTGTTTGAAATTTTTGCCTAGTGAATGCACTCTAGGTGTGTCAAACATATGCAATGTCAATGCTCATGATGTCATGCTCAAGTTTTAGTTATAGTAACACCAGGGGTGTTACAGTATGTAACCTTGGAAATCCTTTTTTTGATAATTTTTGGTGCATAAAATATTGAGAAAACTATTTAAATGGGAAAAAGGGTGGAAAAAGAAAAAGAAAAAGAAAAGAGAATTCCTCTTTCCTGGGCTGGGGACACGGCTTTTGGCCCACCCCGGGCGCGAGCGCGCGCGCTGAAGCGCTTTCGGCCCAGCGGCGGCCCAAGAGCGAGGGGGAGACGGCGCGGCTGTGAGGGTGACGGCGTTGCTGTGGGCCCATTTGCCAGCGAGAGCGGGGGGGGGGGGGACGGCGTCGCGGCCAGACGGCGGGGTGAACCGGCCGAGCGAGGGAGAAGAGCCGGCCGCCGGGGAAGCTTGACGGCGGCTTGCTGCCGGTGGCCCGGTTCTTCAACCAAGGGAGGGTGGTTTAGCACGGGCGGAGGCTGGCGATTCCGACGGTAGGCTCAATTTGGCCGGAGAGGGTTGGGAGGGGGCTGCCCACGGGGAGGGGGCGGAGTTCCGCGGCGGGGATCGCCGCCGGTGGGCTCTGGGTGGGGGACGGGGGCTGGAAGGTGGTGCTTCGGGTTCGTGGCTACGTGAGGGAGCTGCTCGGCCCACTTAATTTCTTGCCGGACCAACGGAGAAGGAGAGGGAGGAGGAGGAAAGGACTCACCGGAGAGGAGAACGACGCCGGCGCTTCACGAATTGTGCTCGGGGGAGGGGAGGGGAGGGATGGCCGAGGCTGGTGTGAGGAAGAAGGAGCTCGGGGTGACCCTTTTATAGGCGCCCGAGGGGAGGGGGGCGGTGGAGCTTCTTGACTCCGGCGAGCTTCACAGTGCCGCCATTAATGCCGCACAGCGCCGCCGAGGGGACACTACGGCGGGGCGGTACCGGCGAGGACGCTGGTCAAGGGGGGGAGGACGGAGCGGTGCCAAACTTCCCTGTGCGGCGAGATGACGGAGGGGAGGACGGAGGCGACGGCCGGAGGTGACTTCGGTGAGGGGACGACAGAAGGACGACGAAGCAACTAACCAGCGGGGCCATTCTGCCAGAGGGAGCGAGCGCGCGAGAGAGAGGGCGGCTGACGGGTGGGGACGCCTTGCCAGCGAGAGGGATGCGGGGTGTGGAGCGGGCTGGCGCGCGCGCGCGGAGGCAGGCCAAAGATGGGCCGAGAGAGAAGGAGCGCGGGCGCGTGGGAAGGGGAGGTCGCGGGTTTGGGCCGGGATTCGGTCCAGCAGGGAGAGGAGAAGGCTTTTCTCTTTTTCTTTTTACTTTCTAATTCCTATTTCCCATTTTGCCACTTTTTCTTTTGAACAAATTATTTTGTGGATACTCTAAGTGTTTAGAAAATAGAATCTAAGTGAGGTGCTTTGTGATCAAACAAAATGTATGCATATGATGAAAGAAAATTTTAGTGGAGGTCTTGGAATTAGAGGATGAAGGGAGGGGAAAAGGTAGATTAGGGTTTCAAACCTGGGTTAGGATTTTTGGGATGCTACAAACCTACCCCACTTAAAGGAATCTCGCCCTCGAGATTCAGACGGGGCTCGAGAAAAGGTAAGGGTATTCCTTCCTCAGAGAGTCCTCACTTTCCCATGTGGCTTCCTCTTCTCCATCTCTGCTCCACTGAACCTTACAGAGTCTCACTTCTGAGTTGCGGGTCCTTCTGACTGCTGAGTCGAGAATCTTCACTGGTTTTTCCCGGTACTGGAGATCCTTTTGAATCTGAATTGCATCTGCCTCGATGCGGGTTTCTGGTACCTTTAGGCATTTGCGGAGTTGAGACACATGGAACACATTGTGGATATCTGACATGGATTCTGGTAGCTCAAGACGGTATGCCGCGGGCCCTATTCGGGAAATGACGGGGTAGGGACCGACGAAACGCGGTGCCAGTTTTCCTTTCATTTGGAACCTTTTGACACCACGCATCGGGGAGACCTTGAGATAAACGAAATCTCCTTCCTCAAATCTGAGTTCCCTTCGCCTATTGTCTGCGTAACTTTTCTGTCGACTCTGAGCTTCAAGTAACCTCCTGCGGATCAAAGCGACTTTTTCTTCGGCTTCTTTAACAAAGTCGGGTCCTTCTAGTGTCCTTTCCCCCACATTGGACCACATTAGGGGAGTCTGGCATTTTTTTCCATACAGTGCTTCGAATGGTGACATTTTGATGCTGGCCTGATGGCTGTTGTTGTACTAGAATTCGACGTACGGCAAACTGGACTCCAAATCTCTGTCGAAGGTTAACACGCAGGCTCTGAGTAAATCTTCAAGGACCTTGTTGACTCTTTCGGTTTGACCATCTGACTGGGGATGATAAGCAGTGCTGAAATCTAGCTTGGTGCCCATTGCTTGCTGAAGGCCCTTCCAAAATTTTGAAGTGAACTGCGTTCCTCTATCTGATACTATCTTCCGTGGAATGCCATGTAGCCTGACTATCTCTTTAAGGTATATTCGGGCAAGGGCTGCTCCTCCAAAAGTGGTCTTTACTGGAACGAAGTGGGCCACCTTGGTGAGACGATCGATTATTACCCATATGGAATCATTTCTTCTCTGTGATCTGGGCAGTCCGGTTTCGAAATCCATGCCTATTTCTTCCCACTTCCATTCGGGTATTGGGAGGGGTTGAAGTAGGCCTGCAGGCTTCTGATGTTCGGCCTTTGTTCGCTGACAGGTGTCACATCGGGCCACATACTGTGCTATTTCCTTCTTCATCCCTTTCCACCAGTATCTGGTCTTGAGGTCTAGGTACATCTTGGTGGTCCCTGGGTGGATAGAGTAAGTTGAGTTGTGGGTAGGGCTGACAATGGGCTGTAAATTTTGCACTATAAGATTTAAGGATCGAGTCGGGTTAGGATCGGGCTTTATTTCAAGTCATTTTTGAACTATAATTTATTTAGGGCCTTGACATTTTGTGAAGAACCATTTGGATCACAATCCATTACCACCCTTAGTTGTGGGCTTCATCGAGCAGGGTTTCTCGTGCCTCCCCCACTGGCACGCACAGGCGGTTTTTGAACCAGAGGACTCCTTGCTTATCTGTCCTAAGGTCCGGAAGTTGCTCCTTGCGTGTTCTTTCCATAAGCCTGGTTGTCTCTGCGTCCAGGCATTGGGCCTTGCATATGAGATCTTCTAGGTTTGGCTTGACTTCCAGGCCACCGTTGTCTCCCAGACATGCATTTAGCTGAGCTGATTCTTTCTTCCAATCTTCCAGAAAGTTTGTTCCTTTAACCCCGAAAGGTTTTCGGGTGAGGGCGTCTGCTACTACGTTGGCCTTTCCGGGGTGGTAGTGGATTTCGAGGTCATAATCCTTGATCAATTCAAGCCACCTTCTTTGACGGAGGTTGAGGTCCGGTTGCGTGAAGATGTACTTTAGACTCTTGTGATCAGTGAAGATGTGGCATTTGTTCCCAATCAGATAATGCCTCCATATTTTTAGGGCGTGCACTATGGCTGCCAATTCCAGATCGTGGGTAGGGTAGTTCTGTTCGTGCGGCTTGAGTAATCGGGATGCATAAGCAATGACTTTCTCATTTTGCATTAAGACACACCCTAAGCCTTGCTTGGAAGCATCACAGAAGATGACAAAATCCTGGTGTATGTCTGGCAGAGTCAGAACTGGTGCGGTTGTAAGCTTCTCCTTGATGATTTGGAAACTTTCTTCACATTTGGGAGTCCACACAAACTTATTGTCCTTTTTGAGAAGTTCGGTCATGGGCTTTGCTATGCTGGAGAATCCCTTGATAAAGCGGCGATAATACCCTGCCATTCCCAGAAAGCTTCGAACTTCACTGACGTTGGATGGTTGCTTCCAATTTGAGACAGCTTCTACCTTGGATGGGTCCACTTATATCCCTTCTGCAGTCAAGATATGCCCCAGGAAAGCTATCTTCTCTAACCAGAACTCACACTTGCTGAGTTTAGCATAAAGTTGATGTGCTCTGAGTCTTCCGAGGACGATTCGAAGGTGATGCTCATGGTCCTTGTGACTCTTGGAATATATGAGGATGTCGTCGATAAAGACCACGACAAACTTATCTAACTCTTCCATAAATACCTTATTCATGAGGTTCATGAAAAAGGCGGGTGCGTTTGTTAGCCCAAATGGCATCACTGTGAATTCATATTGCCCGTATCTGGTGACGAATGCAGTTTTCTGAATGTCTGCTTCCTTGATCCTTAGTTGGTGATACCCTGACCTGAGGTCTATCTTGGATAAGTATTTGGCTCCCTATAATTGGTCGAAGAGGTCATCGATTCGAGGGAGTGGGTACTTATTCTTGATTGTAACTTCGTTCAAGGATCGATAATCAATACACATCCTCATACTTCCATCCTTTTTGGTAACGAAAAGAACGGGTGCTCCCCAGGGAGACAAACTGGGACGGATGTATCCTTTTTGTTGTAGTTCTGAAATCTGAAGTTTCAATTCTGCCAATTCAGTGGGGGCCATGCGGTATGGTCTCTTTGCGATGGGCGCAGTGCCGGGAATGAGATCTATATAGAACTCTACTCCCCTTTCTGGTGGCATCCCGGGCAACTCTTCCGGAAATACATCCTCAAACTCCTTGATTACAGACATGCTCTCTGCTGTTAGATTAAACATCATTGGATCGTTTGCGGGCGGTTGGGCTTGATAGGAAACTGCCTTTCCTTGGTGATCTGTGAGGAGAACAGTCTTGCTTGCGCAGCTGATGATACCCTTGTGCTTAGCTAGCCAGTCCATCCCTAGGATTACATCAATTCCTTGGGATGGCAAGATGGTTAAGTCTGCCAGGAACACTACCCCACTTAAGAGGATTCTGACTTGGGAGCACTTGAGTTTGCACAGGAGGTCTGATCCCGGGGTTCGGGTGACCAAAGGGATAGCTAGGGGTGTAGAGGGGATGCCATGCTTTTCCACAAACTTAGCAGCTATAAAAGAATGGGATGCTCCCGAATCAAAAGGCACAGTAGCGGGAGTAAATTCAACAAGGAACTCACCGAGCACTACTCCCGGGGCTTGCTGAGCTTCTTGAGCGTCGACGTGGTTGACCCGGGCTCTGCCCTGATACTGAGTCCTGCTCTGCTGGCTGTTTGAAGGAAGTGCCTTGGAGGTGGGTGCCGATGGAATCTTGGGGCCATTCACCGAGTTGGAGTAGGTTGGTCCGGGTGCCTTCAGCTGAGGGCAGTTGTTCTTGAAGTGACTGGGGTCTCCGCAGTGCCAACAGGCGTTTGCTGGCGGCTGGTTGCTTGCAACGGAGGGTGCCTGAAGGGAGCTCTGACTCTGCTGACTGTAGCGTGATGGAGAGGGTCCAGACTGTTTATTGAAGCTTGGACCCCTGGGTGGAAGCCCAAAGGGTCGAGCTCTCTGGTGACGTTCTTGCTGTTGCGCTTGGAGGACTTGGAATTTCCTCTTGATGTGCCCTTTTTCTTCCTCTTTTGCCCTTTCCACCTGAATAGCTTTGTTGGAGAGGTGAGAGAAGCTGTGGAAGTCTTGGCTGGCGAGGATGGTCTTAAGCTCGGGTCTTAACCCTTTCAGAAAACGGGCCATTTTTATGGCCTCGGTGCTGACATCCTCGGGCGCGTAGCGGGCCAGCTCTGTGAACTTGTGCACATACTCACTGACTGTCCTTCCGCCTTGAGTTAACTCCCGGAATTCATCCTCCTTGAGTTGAACTATCCCCTGGGGTACGTGGTGTTCGCGGAAAGCTGCTTCGAATTCTGCCCAGGTAGCATCTCTGACGGCTTCACTGAAAGTGTCCCACCAAGCTAAAGCCATTCCTGAAAGCTGATGAGCTGCTAGCTGAACACGCTGATTCTCGGGACAAGCGATGGCTTCCAACTTCCTCTTGATCGTGCGAAGCCAGTCATCTGCATCGAGGGGATTGCTGGACCCCGCGAACGTGGGAGGCTTGAGTCTCAAAAATTCTCCCATCCTGTCCTGTGGCCTTCCACCGCCTGGGCGCTGGTTTTCCAGACTTCGAGTGAGGACTTCAATGAGTCGGGTTTGATTGGCCAGAACTTGGGCTAGGTCTAATGGTAGTTCCGGAGGTGCGGGGAGGTGGGTCTCACCCCCTTCTCCGCCAGCCTCTCCTTCAGCTCCTAGAGGAAGTCTTGCTCCAATCCCGGAGGCAGTAGGCGTGGTTCTATCCGAAGCCATCTGCCATGGGAAGAGAGTCACTATTATGCACATGCCATTTTTTTAACTAGTTATTTTATTCATTACATCAAGCCATTACATAACACAACACCCTGCTACCACAAGCTCATCACACACGAGTGCTATCTAGGGTACTCCCGAACTCCTTCTCTAAAGTGTCCCCAAATTCCTTGAGAAGGTCATCAAGGCTGGCCAGGGACATCTCTTCGGTGTCGGATGGGTTCCTTGGAGGGTTTTCTTCCTTCTGCTCAGTCTGACATCCTTGGCTTTTGGTCTTCTTGCGGATTTTTCTTGCGGGGGCGAGCTTCTTCAGTTTCTTATCATAGTCCATTTTTAGGGTGCGGTAAGCTTCACGGGTATTGGTCTCTTCTCCTTCAGCCATTGAGAGGCTCTCTTGAAGGGACGCCTTTTCTTCTGAAAGTTCCCTGACTTTTTGCTCCAGGCTTTCCACCCGGGAGGTTAGGGAGGTGCAGTGGAGGGCGAGGTCATCATATTGGTTGTCAAGGGTGTGAAGGTATCCGGCCATGTAGACAATGGTGGGATCATTCTCAATAGGATCTCCTCCTGATAGGGCCTGAAGTCTTTTCCTCCAGGTGGGGGTATTCTTGTCGCTGGGTGGAAAGTAGCGAAGGGGGTTTCAAAGATCACTTTGTTGTAGTTCTGACACAGTTGTCGGAGGGCTTTTCGGGCAACATTTTGGCAAGTATCGGAAAAACGGTATCCGGTAACAGTGACTTGGAAGGAAGGATGGTTTGGATAGTTTCGGCTTTCTCCCAGGTAGACTGCCATAGAGCATTTCTCTATTCCGCCTTCGATATGCTCCGTCCAGACGTATTCCGGCTTCTTGCGGATTCCCATGCGAAGCGCACAGCTTCGCAGGAGATGCGGAAACCCTTCCACCTCTGAGCAGTAGGATGTCCTAATGGCCAGGGAGTCTTCCATCTGGAATAGGAAAAGAAGGGCCTTGTTAAAATCGGGGAGGAGAAGAGAAAACTTTTCTTGGGGTAAGAGGTATTTTCTTTTTAGGGCAAGTTTTTAAGGTCAGGGCTGCGTCCTACGGCCAGTCCTATGGGCTCTGATACCACCTGAAGCGTTCCGATCCTTTGGGACTCAAATGTGAAACAATTACTAGTCCCAGGAGGCTAGTAAACACATTCCTTACTTCAAATAGTACAGAGTTTAGATAAAAATTATTACAATACCGGGGTACAAGCTCGAGAGAGCCAAAATAAGAAACACAGTAGGAAAATATACTAGCCTAAGCCACAGGCAGAACTGGGTGCAGACACAGCCCTCTTAATCAAGCATAGCAGAAAAGAAGTCCTCGGCTGCTGAAAAACATAAATAAATCTGGGTGAATACACTAGGTATTCCGCAAGCCCACCCCGCTCCTGTAGAGAGAAAGAGACCTATGATATACATGCTCAATTTGGTGGAGTTGTGGTCACTCATCATTTTCTTAGAGAAAGGCAGATACTTGAAGGTTTTTCCCATAGTCTTATAATAACCAAAAACTCAACCGCCACTGAGCTTCCCGCTCCCGTGGCCTTAGTTTCTTTCTTAACACCTATTTATTCACACATTCCACTTTTCATGAAACTCATAGAGAAAGTTCTAATTGCCATACCATACCAGACTCGTCCATACCAGTGGACACGGACTATTCGAATAGGTTTCAACTCTGCGCAGAGGGGTACACTTTACCCACTAGCCCGGTTTCTGCGATCCCACCGTCGTGAGACCCGAATGCCGGATCTCTTTCCTTACTCGTACGTCCTAACCTTAATGGTTATCCAGAAGGAGTCAGGCCACCACCATGTCCAAACCGGACAAAACTTTCCCCCTCCTTATCCTCCCGGTGCTCCCCAGCCTTCTTAACCCTGGGGTTGGACCGCACGAGTTCGGATTGAGTGACTGCCCACACAGTCTCGAGTGGTTGTACGATAAAGGAGTACAGGTAGTAAAAATGACAAGCCGGTCCTTATATGAGGGGACAATCCTTCTGCTCACGCCTAAACCAGCTGAGCCAACACCTTAGGCCCTCCCCTAAACCAGGGAGTCCCTGATCATCCCACTCCCAGGGTGATGAGGGTGAGTACCCTTCATCGCAAAACTTTTCAAGAGGAGACTTTATTTGAAGAAAACACATTTCCTTTCTTCCCAATCCACGTTTCGTATCTAGAATGAAAATGTTAATGCGGGCCATCTCTTACTCACAATGCAATATTCCCCCATAGATCCCGGCCTAGGCAGTGGTAGAGAGAATGGGTAATTTATGCATCAAAGGGAGGATGGACTTGCCTTCGTTGAAGCTCTCTTGGCACAGAAGATCTACTTCCGGAAGTTCGGGCTCCGACCCTTCTTCCGGAGCTACGGGATCCGGATCTGCGGTCCCCGCTTCTTCTAGGAAACAGGCAGTAAAACAATACATCAATAGTGGTTTATCAATCATAGTGTGTCATTTCCTAACAACATTATTGTATGTAACCTTGGAAATCCTTTTTTTGATAATTTTTGGTGCATAAAATATTGAGAAAACTATTTAAATGGGAAAAAGGGTGGAAAAAGAAAAAGAAAAGAGAATTCCTCTTTCCTGGGCTGGGGACACGACTTTTGGCCCACCCCGGGCGCGAGCGCGCGCGCTGAAGCGCTTTCGGCCCAGCGGCGGCCCAAGAGCGAGGGGGAGACGGCGCGGCTGCGAGGGTGACGGCGTTGCTGTGGGCCCATTTGCCAGCGAGAGCGGGGGGGAGGGGGGGAACGGCGTCGCGGCCAGACGGCGGGGTGAACCGGCCGAGCGAGGGAGAAGAGCCGGCCGCCGGGGAAGCTTGACGGCGGCTTGCTGCCGGTGGCCCGGTTCTTCGACCAAGGGAGGGTGGTTTAGCACGGGCGGAGGCTGGCGATTCCGGCGGTAGGCTCAAATTGGCCGGAGAGGGTTGGGAGGGGGCTGCCCACGGGGAGGGGGCGGAGTTCCGCGGCGGGGATCGCCGCCGGTGGGCTCTGGGTGGGGGACGGGGGCTGGAAGGTGGTGCTTTGGGTTCGTGGCTACGTGAGGGAGCTACTCGGCCCACCTAATTTCTTGCCAGACCAACGGAGAAGGAGAGGGAGGAGGAGGAAGGGACTCACCGGAGAGGAGAACGACGCCGGCGCTTCGCGAATTGTGCTCGGGGGAGGGGAGGAGAGGGATGGTCGAGGCTGGTGTGAGGAAGAAGGAGCTCGGGGCGACCCTTTTATAGGCGCCCGAGGGGAGGGGGGGGCAGTGGAGCTTCTTGGCTCCGGCGAGCTTCACAGTGCCGCCATTAATGCCGCACAGCGCCGCCGAGGGGACACTACGGCGGGGCGGTACCGGCGAGGACGCTGGTCAAGGGGGGGAGGATGGAGCGGTGCCAAGCTTCCCTGTGCGGCGAGATGACGGAGGGGAGGACGGAGGCGACGACCGAAGGTGACTTCGGTGAGGGGACGGCGGAAGGACGACGAAGCAACTGACCAGCGGGGCCATTCTGCCAGAGGGAGCGAGCGCGCAAGAGAGAGGGCGGCTGACGGGTGGGGACACCTTGCCAGCGAGAGGGATGTGGGGTGTGGAGCGGGCTGGCGCGCGCGCGGAGGCAGGCCGAAGATGGGCCGAGAGAGAAGGAGCGCGGGCGCGTGGGAAGGGGAGGTCGCGGGTTTGGGCCGGGATTCGGTCCAGCAGGGAGAGGAGAAGGCTTTTCTCTTTTTCTTTTTACTTTCTAATTCCTATTTCCCATTTTGCCCCTTTTTCTTTTGAACAAATTATTTTGTGGATACTCTAAGTGTTTAGAAAATAGAATCTAAGTGAGGTGCTTTGTGATCAAACAAAATGTATGCATATGATGAAAGAAAATTTTAGTGGAGGTCTTGGAATTAGAGGATGAAGGGAGGGGAAAGGGTAGATTAGGGTTTCAAACCTGGGTTATGATTTTTGGGATGCTACACTTGCCTACTCCACGTTGTGGTGTCCCAATGGACGAGGGTTGCACTCAACCCCTTTCAAGTGATCCAATGATCAACTTGAATACCACGGTGTTTTTCGTCCTTATACTTTCTCCCATTTGCGAGGAATCTCTACAACTTGGAGCCTCTCGCCCTTACAATTGATGATCACAAAGAAGCACGGAAGTAAGGGAGGGGAGAGCAACACACACAAGACTCAAAACAAGAGCACAATCACGCACACAAGCCACAACTTGAGCTCACAACACAACTCGAGGAGTTCTCTACTCAAATGGGGCTCAAGTCACTATCTCAAGGAATCAAATGTGTGAGAATGGAGTCTTGGTGCTTAGGAATGATCAAAGAATGCTTGGGTCACTCCTCCATGCGCCTAGGGGTCCCTTTTAAAGCCCCAAGGCAGCTAGGAGCCGTTGGAGGCAATCTTGGAAGGGCAAAGTTGCCTTCTGTCGGGTGGCGCACCGGACAGTCTGGTGTGTCACCGGACAGCTACTGTTCATGTCCGGTGCCTGATTCCCTTCCAAATTCGGCGCAGCCGACCGTTGCAGATTGGTGAAAGTTGGTGCACCGGACACTGCCGACCGTTGGAGCGAGCCACGTGTCGCCCGTGGATTTGGCGGCCGACTGTTGCACTGTCGGCCGTTGGCTCACCGGATAGTCCGGTGCACCACCGGACAGTCCGGTGAATTATAGTCGTACGCCACCGAAGTTTTCCCGAGAGCGGTCAGTTCGCCGGAAGCCAGTCTGGCACACCGGACACTGTCCGGTGCACCACCGGACAGTCCGGTGCACCCAGACCGAGCAGCAGTTGGCTGTACACAGCCAACTCTTTTCCAATCCTTTTTCCTCTGTTTCTATCACTTAGATACAATACATTAGTACCCAAATCAATGTACTAAGTCTTAGAAACATACCTTCTTGTTGATTTGCACTTCAATCATCATTTGGCATATAATAACCCACTTAATATGTGTTGGACACTTAATCACTAAAATATAATAGAAATGACCCAAAGGCACATTTCCCTTTCAATAGGTGATCCTGCAAAATTCAACACTAAATTGCCACAAGCTTGGTTATAAAGATGTTAGTGCAATAGAACCAAGTGGCTATAGAGCGAGCTCTTGCGAATCACAATAATCACATGGAAAGACAACACAAGAGACACAATGGTTTATCCCATGGTTCGGCCAAGTATAACACTTGCCTACCTCCACGTTGTGGCGTCCCAATGGACGAGGGTTGCACTCAACCCCTTTCAAGTGATCTGATGATCAACTTGAATACCATGGTATTCTTCCTTATAATTTTCTTCCCGTTTGCGAGGAATCTCCATAAGTTGGAGCCTCTCACCCTTACAAGATTGATCACAAAGAATGCATGGAGTAAGGTTGGGAAGAGCAATGCACACTAGAATTAAATCCACACCACAAACACGCACACAAGTGAGAAGATGAGCACACAAAACACGCGTGGGGAGTTTACAACTCAAAAAGTGAGGACTAGAAGTCTTGAAATGCTTAGAGTGTGCTTGGGTGACTCCTCTATGCGCCTAGTGGTCCCTTTTATAGCCCCAAGGCAGCTAGGAGCCGTTGGAGGCCAACAAGGAAGGCCAAAGTTGCCTTCTGTCGGGTGGCGCACCGGACAGCCACTGTTCATGTCCGGTGCGCGATCTCCTTCCTATTTTGGCGCATACGACCGTTGCAGATTTGCAGCAGTTGGCGCACCGAACAGTCTGGTGCCCCCTGCCGACCGTTGGTGCGGGCCACGCGTCGCCCGCGGATTGCGTGGCCGACAGTTGCGCTGGCGGCCGTTGGCTCACCAGACAGTCCGGTGCACCACCGGACAGTCTGGTGAATTATAGCCGTACGTCGCCAAATTTTCCTGAGAGCGGCCTGTTCACCGGAGTTCAGCCTGGCGCACCGGACACTGTCCGGTGCACCACCGAACAGTCCGGTGTGCCAGACTGAGCAGAGATTTGGCTGCACCGAGCCAAGTCTTTTGGTTCTTTTCTTTTCTCTGTTTCTAGCACTTAGACAACATATATTAGTACTCAAAACAATGTACTAAGTCTAGACACGTACCTTGTTACATGATTTGCACTTCTCTCTTCATTTGGCACTTAATAACTCACTCACTATGTGTTGGTCACTTAATCACCAAAACATTATAGAAATGGCCTAAGGGCACATTTCCATTTCAATCTCCCCCTTTTTGGTGATTTATGCCAACACATCAAAAGGCAATGCAAAACATGCAACATTGATTCAAATTGAAGACCAAATTGTTTTTGACTCTAATTTGGCATATTTGGATCATTCTTTGCCACCACTTGGTTTGTTTTTGCAAATCAACCTCATTTTCCTATCTCTAAGTCAAACACACTTGTTTAGGCACAAATAGAGATATTCAAATGGAAAAATTGATCAAGTGCCAAAAACTCCCCCTTTTCCCATAATCATAAAATCTCCCAACAAGAGACCAAATTTTGCAATAAGAGTATTTTGACAAATCAAAAGTTCTAACTCTACTATTTTCAAAATTCTCAAGTGGTAGCTGATCCATTTGCTTTGGCCTTAATTTCTCCCCCTTTGGCATCAAGCACCAAAACGGGATCATTTTTTGCCCTTTAACCCCACTGCCTCACCAGAGATGTCAATTAAGAGCAAAAAGGCAATAAGAGTATAAGAATGAACTTGGAGGTTAGTACACTAATACCGGAGTGCAGTGGAAGTCTTTGCATGGTCCAAGTTCACCTTTCCCTTTCAATTCACCTTTGAGACTACATTAAGTAAACTCAAATACAAATGTTAGTCTCAAGGGGTCAAGTTGTAGCACTATTCCCCCTAAATATGTGCATCACTCGCACATGGACTTGTGAGGTCTGGGGATCCCTTGCACAACTTGAGCACCATAAATAAACAACAAATCTCATAAATGCATAAAGTAACTTGATCAAAGGCATAAAACACATGTATGCTATAAATCAATCCAAGTTACGCGAATCTAGGACATTTAGCTCACTTTGCAGCCTGCAAAAGGTTTTCTCATCTAAAGGCTTGGTAAAGATATCGGCTAGCTGGTTCTCGGTGCTAATATAGAACACTTCAATATCTCCCTTTTGCTGGTGGTCTCTCAAAAAGTGATGCCGGATGTCTATGTGCTTAGTGCGGCTGTGTTCAACAGGATTATCCGCCATGCGGATTGCACTCTCATTGTCACATAGGAGTGGGACTTTGCTCAGATTGTAGCCAAAGTCCCGGAGGGTTTGCCTCATCCAAAGTAGTTGCGTGCAACACTGTCCTGCGGCAACGTACTCGACCTCAGCGGTGGATAGGGCAACGGAGGTTTGTTTCTTTGAACTCCAAGACACCAGGAACCTTCCTAGGAATTGACATGTCCCTGATGTACTCTTCCTATCAACCTTGCATCAAACATTGTTGGAGTCTGAGTATCCAATCAAGTCAAAGGTAGACCCCTTTGGATACCAGATCCCGAGGCAAGGCGTAGCAACTAAATATCTAATAATCCGCTTAACAGCCACAAGGTGACACTCCCTTGGGTCGGATTGAAATCTAGCACACATGCATACGCTAAGCATAATATCCGGTCTACTAGCACATAAAGAAAGCACTGACCCTATCATAGACCGGTATGCCTTTTGTTCAACGGACTTACCTCCTTTGTTGAGGTTGACATGTCCGTCGGTTCCCATCGGTGTCTTCGCGGGCTTGGTGTCCTTCATCCCAAACCGCTTGAGAAGATCTTGAGTGTACTTCGTTTGGGAGATGAAGGTGCCGTCCTTGAGTTGCTTCACTTGGAACCCAAGGAAGTAGTTCAACTCGCCCATCATTGACATCTCAAACTTTTGAGTCATCACCCTGCTAAACTCCTCACAAGACTTTTGGTTAGTAGAACCAAATATTATGTCATCGACATAAATTTGGCACACAAAAAGGTCACCGTCACAAGTCTTAGTGAAAAGAGTGGGATCGGCTTTCCCAACCTTGAAAGCATTAGCAATTAAGAAATCTCTAAGGCATTCATACCATGCTCTTGGGGCTTGCTTAAGTCCATAGAGCGCCTTAGAGAGCTTAAAAACGTGGTCGGGAAACCTGTCATCCTCAAAGCCAGGGGGTTGTTCCACGTACACCTCCTCCTTGATTGGCCCGTTGAGGAAAGCGCTCTTCACATCCATTTGAAACAACCTAAAAGAGTGGTGAGCGACATAGGCTAATAGAATGCGAATAGACTCTAGCCTAGCCACAGGAGCAAAAGTCTCTTCGAAATCCAAACCTGCGACCTGGGCATAACCTTTTGCCACAAGTCGAGCCTTGTTTCTTGTCACCACCCCATGCTCGTCTTGCTTATTGCGGAACACCCACTTGGTTCCCACAACGTTTTGCTTTGGACGTGGCACCAGGCTCCAAACTTCGTTTCTCTTGAAGTTGTTGAGCTCTTCCTGCATGGCCAACACCAGTCTGGATCCTGCAAGGCCTCTTCTACCCTGAAAGGCTCAATAGACGAGACAAACGAGTAATGCTCACAAAATTTAGCTAATCTTGAGCGAGTAGTTACTCCCTTGCTTATGTCACCTAGAATCTGGTCAACGGGGTGATTCCGTTGGATCGTCGCTCGGACTTGAGTTGGAGGGGCCCGTGGTGCTTCTTCCTCCATAGTTGGTTCTTCTTGTGCTCCCCCTTGATCACGTGTCTCTTCTTGAGGGACCTGTTCATCATCTTGAGTTGGGGGATGCACCATCGTTGAGGAAGAAGGTTGATCTTGCTCTTGTTGTTTCTGTGGTCGCACATCTCCAATCGCCAAGGTACGTATTGCGGCCGTTGGAACATCATCTTCGTCTACATCATCAAGATCAACTTGCTCTCTTGGAGAGCCATTAGTCTCATCAAATACAACGTCGCTAGAGACTTCAACCAAACCCGATGATTTGTTGAAGACTCTATACGCCCTTGTATTTGAGTTATACCCTAGTAAAAACCCTTCTACTGCCTTGGGAGCAAATTTAGAATTTCTACCTTTCTTCACTAGAATGTAACATTTGCTCCCAAATACACGAAAGTATGAGACGTTGGGTTTGTTACCGGTAAGAAGTTCATACGAGGTCTTCTTGAGGAGGCGATGAAGGTAGAGCCGGTTTATGGCGTGGCAAGCTATGTTCACAGCTTCCGACCAAAACCGCTCAGGCGTCTTGAACTCTCCAAGCATTGTCCTCGCCATGTCGATGAGCGTCCTGTTCTTCCTCTCTACCACACCATTTTGCTGTGGTGTGTAGGGAGCGGAAAACTCATGCTTGATTCCTTCCTCCTCAAGGTACTCCTCCACTTGCAGATTCTTGAACTCGGAGCCGTCGTCGCTTCTTATCTTTTTCACCTTGAGCTCAAATTCGTTTTGAGCCCGCCTTAGAAAGCGCTTAAGGGTCCCTTGGGTTTCTGATTTATCCTGCAAAAAGAACACCCAAGTGAAGCGGGAAAAATCATCAATAATTACTAGACCATACTTACTTCCCCCGATGCTAAGGTAGGCGACGAGTCCGAAGAGGTCCATATGTAGTAGCTCCAGTGGTCTTGATGATGTCATCACATTCTTGTTGTGATGAGTGCTTCCCACCTGTTTCCCTGCTTGACAAGCTGCACAAGGTCTATCTTTTTGAAAGCAGACATTGGTTAGTCCTAACAAATATTCTCCCTTTAGAAGTTTATGAAGGTTCTTCATCCCAACATGTGCTAGACGGCGATGCCATAGCCAGCCCATGCTAGTCTTAGCTATTAAGCATGCATCTAGATCGGCCTCCTCTTTCGAAAAATCAACTAAGTAGAGTTTGCCATCTAATACACCCTTAAACGCTAATGAACCATCATTCCTTCTAAAGACAGAAACATCAACATTTGTAAACAAACAATTGTAGCCCATGTGGCACAATTGACTTACAGACAGGAGATTATACCCTAATGACTCTACTAAGAATACATTTGAAATGGAGTGCTCGCTTGTGATGGCTATCTTTCCCAAACCTTTAACCTTGCCTTGGTTCCCATCTCCAAAGATAATCGTATCCTAGGAATCCTTGTTCTTGACGTAGGAGGTGAACATCTTCTTCTCCCCCGTCATGTGGTTTGTGCATCCGCTGTCGATAATCCAGCTTGAGCCCCCAGATGCATAAACCTACAAGGCAATTTACACTTGGGTTTTAGGTACCCAACTCTTGTTGGGTCCTACAAGGTTAGTCACAATAGCCTTTGGAACCCAAATACAAGTCTTATCTCCCTTGCATTTGGATCCCAACTTTTTAGCTACTACTTTTTCATTTTTACATAAGAGTGCAAATGAAGTGTTGCAAGCATAGTAAATGGTAGAAGGTTCATTGCATACTTTCCTAGGCACATGATGCACAACATGATGTGTCATAGGCTTATTTCTACCATGCACAAAAGTAGAGCTACAAGCAAACATAGCATGTGAATCATCATCATAACTCCTATTATAATGAGCATTCCTAGAAGATTTTCTAGCATTATACATGAAAGCATGATTCCTTTGTGTGCTATTAGCCATAGGGGCCTTTCCTTTCTCCTTGTTGGGAATGGGAGCCCTTTGGCTTGTTAAGTTCTTGGCTTCCTTTCGAAAGCCAAGTCCATCCTTAATTGAGGGGTGTCTACCAATGGAGTAGGCATCCCTAGCAAATTTTAACTTATCAAAATCAATCTTGCAAGTCTTAAGTTGAGCATTAAGACTTGCCACTTCATCATTCAATTTGGTAATAGAAGTAAGGTGTTCAACGCAAGCATCAACATCAAAATCCTTACACCTATTACAAATGGCAACATGTTCTACACATGAACTAGATTTATTGGCTACCTCTAGCTTAGCATTTAAATCATTATTCAAAATCTTTAAACTAGAGATTGATTCATGGCACACTGACAATTCAGAGGATAACATTTCATTTCTTTTAGTTTCTAAAGCAAGAGACTTTTGTACACTAACAAATTTGTCATGATCTTCATATAAAATGTCCTCTTGCTTCTCTAGCAATCTATCTTTTTCATTTAGAGCATCAATTAACTCATTAATTTTATCTACTTTTGCTCTATCTAAACCCTTAAATAAATCGGTATAATCTACTTCATCATCACTAGAATCATCATCGCTTGAAGTAGTATACTTAGGGGTTTCTTGAACGCTTACCTTTTTCTCCTTTGCCATGAGGCAAGTGTGGCGTTCGTTGGGGAAGAGAGAGGACTTGTTGAAGGCTGAGGCAGCAAGTCCTTCATCATCGGAGTCGGAAGAATAGCAGTCTGAATCCCATTCTTTGCCAAGGTGCGCCTCGCCCTTTGCCTTCTTGTAGGCCTTCTTCTTCTCCCTCTTCCCATGCTTTTTTTGTTCCTGGTCATTGTTATTATCGGAGCATTGTGCTATAAAATGACCAGTCTTACCGCATTTAAAACAGGAGCACTTTCCATTTGCTTTGCTCTTGTTGGAATACTCCTTGCGTCCTTTTAGCGCGGTCTTGAAACGCTTGATGATTAGAGCCATCTCATCTTCGTTTAGACCGGCCGCCTCAACTTGTGCCACCTTGCTTGGTAGCGCCTCCCTGCTGCTTGTTGCTTTGAGAGCAACGGGTTGAGGCTCGTAGACGGGTAATGGACCATTAATCGCGTCGTCTACATATTGGGCTTCTTTCACCATCATGCGCCCGCTCACAAACTTTCCGAGTATCTCCTCGGGCGTCATCTTTGTGTACCTGGGATTTTCACGGATGAGGTTCACAAGATGAGGGTCAATAACAGTAAAAGACCTGAGAATAAGTCGGACGATGTCGTGGTCCGTCCATCTTGTGCTTCCATAGCTCCTAATCTTGTTGACCAGGGTCTTGAGCCTGTTGTACGTTTGTGTTGGCTCCTCTCCCCTGATCATGGTGAATCTTCCCAGCTCGCCCTCTACCAACTCCATTTTGGTGATCATGGTGGCGTCATTTCCCTCATGTGATATTTTAAGGGTGTCCCAGATTTGCTTGGCGTTGTCCAAGCCGCTTACTTTGTTGTACTCATCCCTGCACAAAGATGCTAGCAAAACAGTGGTAGCTTGTGCATTTTTATGAATTTGCTCGTTAATAAATATAGGGTTATTCGTACTATCAAATTGCATTCCATTTTCAACTATCTCCCAAATACTAGGATGGAGAGAAAATAAGTGACTACGCATTTTGTGACTCCAAAAAGAGTAGTCCTCTCCATCAAAGTGTGGATGTTTACCAAGAGGAATTGAAAGCAAATGAGCATTGGAATTAAAAGGAATACGAGAATAATCAAATGAAAAATTTGAATTAACCGGTTTCTTTTTCTCGTCGTCGTCGTCTCTTGGTGAAGAAGAAGATTTGTCGCTGTCGTAGTAGACGATCTTCTTGATGCGCCTCTTCTTCTTCTTCTCGTCCTTCTTCTTGTGACTCGAGCCAGAGTCAGTGGGCTTGTCGTCCCTTGGCTCATTGAAGATGGACTCCTTCTCCTTATCGTTGACCACCATCCCCTTTCCCTTAGGATCCATCTCTTCGGGTGATTAGTCCCTTAAGTGAAGAGAACGACTCTGATACCAATTGAGAGCACCTAGAGGGGGGGTGAATAGGTGATCCTACAAAATTCAATACTAAATTGCCACAAGCTTGGTTATAAAGATGTTAGTGCAATAGTACCAAGTGGCTATAGAGTGAGCTCTTGCGAATCACAATAATCACAGAGAAAGACAACACAAGAGACACAGTGGTTTATCCCGTGGTTCGGCCAAGTATAACACTTGCCTACCTCCACGTTGTGGCATCCCAATGGACGAGGGTTGCACTCAACCCCTTTCAAGTGATCCGATGATCAACTTGAATACCACAGTATTCTTCCTTATAATTTTCTTCCTGTTTGCGAGGAATCTCCACAAGTTGGAGCCTCTCTCCCTTACAAGATTGATCACAAAGAATGCAAAGAGTAAGGTTGGGAAGAGCAACACACACTAGAATTAAATCCACACCGCAAACACGCACACAAGTGAGAAGATGAGCACACAAAACACGCGAGGGGAGTTTACAACTCAAAAGGTGCTCCAATCTCAAGAACAATGAACGGTTGCGTGAAAGTGAGGACTAGAAGTCTTGTAATGCTTAGAGTGTGCTTGGGTGACTCCTCCATGCGCCTAGGGGTCCCTTTTATAGCCCCAAGGCAGCTAGGAGCCGTTGGAGGCCAACAAGGAAGGCCAAAGTTGCCTTCTGTCGGGTGGCGCACCGGACAGTCCGGTGCACCACCGGACAACCACTGTTCATGTCCGGTACGCGATCTCCTTCCTATTTTGGCGCAGACGACCGTTGCAGATTTGTGGCAGTTGGCGCACCGGACAGTCCGGTGCCCCTGCCGACCGTTGGCGTGGGCCAAGCGTCGCCCGTGGATTGCGTGGCCGACCGTTGCGCTGGCGGTCGTTGGCGCACCGGACAGTCCGGTGCACCACCGGACAGTCCGGTGAATTATAGTCGTACGCCACCAAATTTTCCCGAGAGCGGTCTATTCACCGGAGTTCAGCCTGGCGCACCAGACACTGTCCGGTGCACCACCGGACACTATCCGGTGCACCACCGGACAGTCCTGCGCGGCCGACCGTTGTGCTAGCGGCCGTTGGCTCACCGGACAGTCCGGTGCACCACCGGACAGTCCGGTGCACCACCGGACAGTCCGGTGAATTATAGCCGTACGCCGCCAAATTTTCTCGAGAGCGGCCTATTCACCGGAGTTCAGCCTGGCGCACCGGACACTGTTCGGTGCACCACCGAACAGTCCGGTGTGCCAGACTGAGCAGAGATTTGGCTGCACTTAGCCAAGTCTTTTGTTTCTTTTCTTTTCTCTGTTTCTAGCACTTAGACAACATATATTAGTACTCAAAACAATGTACTAAGTGTAGACACGTACCTTGTTACATGATTTGCACTTCTCTCTTCATTTGGCACATAATAACTCACTCACTATGTGTTGGTCACTTAATCACCAAAAAATTATAGAAATGGTCCAAGGGCACATTTCCCTTTCATGCCCAACACAAATAATTGGACTAACTAGTTTGCTCTAGGTTATATATTCTACAGGTGCTAAAGGTTCAACACAAACCAATAAAAAGATCAAAGTTAGGGTTCAAAAGAAAGGAGCAAAAGAAACCGAAGAGAACCCTGGTCTGGCACACCGGACTGTCCTGAGCAAAAGGTGCCCAGGGCCGTACGACTTCAAACTTGCCACCTTCGGGTTTTGAAGCGCCCCAGATCCTCTGGGACTCAAATGTGATACAATTACTAGTCTCAGGAGGCTAGTAAACACATTTATACATCAGATGATTCTAGATCTGCTTAAACGAGACAAACCTATAAAGGTGGCGATCAACTTTAAGAGTTGGTCCACAACTCGGGACATATCATCAGAGTGGGGCTGAAGCAGCCCGATATACGCAGCGAAGCAAATCAGCGGTCCAACAGCCACAGGCAAGGTTGGGAACAGGCGTAACTCTTACCTGATCAGCGATCTCCTTCTCTGAAAAACAACAAATAAGCAAGGGTGAGTACTTACGTACTCAGCAGCCCACCTTCACCCGCGGAATGGGGAAATCAGATATAATGCATGGAATATGTGGAGCTCAGGATATTTTGTAGAAACAACAATATTTGATGCAGGGTTGTTTTGTAAAACATTTTGTATTTTTCAAAGCGCATCCTCTCCCAAAGGAGCAGGAAGTTTTTCAGTATAGAACAAAATCCCCTGGACTAAACCATCCAGGTATCTCAGCAGTTTCCCACTAGTTTTCATTTTCAAAACAGCTACTGGACTTCCCGTCCACCATAGCTCACGGCTCAACCGCCGGACCTTTTAAAACCACTTTTCAAAAGCACTTTTTTTGGAAAACAAAACACTAATTGTCATACCACACCAGACTCATCCATATCCGTGGACACGAACTATTCAAATAGGTTTGAACTCTGCGCAGAGGGGTACACTTTATCCACTAGTCCGGCTCTACGATCTCATGGCCAATGAGACCCGAATCCGAATCTCTTTCTTTCCTCGCACGTCCTTACCTTAACGGTTATACCGGAAGGAGTCAGGCCACTGTCATGTCCAAACCGGACAAAACATCCCCCTCCTTATCCTCCCGGTGCTCCCCAGCCATCATAACCCTGGGGTTCGGACCATACAAGTTCAAATTGAGTGACTGCCCATACAGTCTCGAGTGGTTGTACTTGTCATGAGTATAGGTAGTGAAGGATGACAAACCGATCCTTATATGAGAGGACAATCCTTCTGCTCACACCTAACCCGGCTGAGCCATCACCTTAGGCCCTCCCCTAAACCAGGGAGTCCCTGATCATCCCTACTCAAAGGTGATAAGGGTGGCAACCCTTCATCATACCCATTTTGAAAAGCATTTTCTTATGAAAACTCACACCTTTTCTCAAATCATTTGTAACAAATATATCAAGGATTGATTGCGGCAAGCGGCTGGGTGGCCATAATAACTTGTCTCAAAATCATATCATGCATAAAATAACAGGCTGAGGGTTGTGGTTGAAAAATCATAGGTAATTTATGCATCAAAGGGATCCAGTGAGCTTGTCGTGCTTATCCGGCGAAGGGGGAAGGGGAGCTCGCGGAACTGGCTTCTAGCTCTAGTACCTAGCGTAGACTTGCAGATCTTGCCTCCACGAGACGGCACGAACGCTCCGATAACTATGCAATATGAACAAGCAAACATACAAACCAGCAAGTATACCAACAAATATTTAGTATAGTGGTCAGAATGGTGATATATGAACGGGTAGAGTCTTGAGCAGAATTTGTGTCATGTGGTGTTGTGATACTACTAGTGGTGGAGCGGAGGTGTTTACCAGGAGTGTGGACTGGAGGCGAAGCAACACTATGCGTGTAGCCGGCAGAGCGGAGTAACTGAGTGGGTGGGGTGTTTGGCTTGGCTGAGGGTGTTGAGTGTGTGTGGAGAGGGAGAGGGTAGCTGGGTGTATGTGGTGTAGCACAGTGAAGTTCACTGTTGGTGAGAATAGTGACGAATGAATCGTTTGACTTAGTATGAACAGGAGAGTTATAGGCAGAATATGGGACAAGAGTATTTTGGGAGTTTTCTGGAATATGAACCATGCTTAAGGGATGACATGGTTGGATAGAGAATAGTTTGATAAGAATTTAGAAACAAGAATTATTGGAATCGGAGTTTGGAAGCCTGGTTTGAAGGAATCTCAAAGTTAAGCGTGCTCAACTTGGAGAAACCTGGGATGGGTGACCAGATGGAAAGTTCCCTACTGGAAGGAAAATCACAGTCACCGGAGTTCGTATGACTGGAATATGGGTCTGGTTGGTCTTAGGTGGACTGGACAGCATGACGGATGAGTAGTTGAAATTTGTAACGATGAATAGTGATGATGAAAAAGTAATTATAGATATCATTGATGAATAGCAACGATGATGAATAGTGTCGTTGAAGAGTAACAATGATGAATAGTAACGGTGAATAGTAACGATGATAAATAGTAACGATGAATAGTGATGGTGAATAATCGTATGAACAAACGGTGAACGATGAATAGTGCCTATGAACGAACGATGAACGATGAATAGGAACTATGAACGAACGAACGAACGATCGGAATTTTGGCAGCATAACGGCTGGACAAAGATTATCTGGACGAACGATGAATAGGAACTATGAACAAACGAATGATCGAACGAACGAACGAACGATCGGAATTTCGGCAGCATAACGGTTGAACAAAGATTATTTGGACGAACGAACGGACGAATGAACCATGAACGATCGGACGAACGATCGGACGAACGAACGAACAAACTAAGAACAGGTGGACGAACGATCGAAGAATGACCGAACAATCCTTGTGCTAGTGTGTGCTTATGTGGGAAGTGGAGTGGGCGTGTGTGTGGGGGGTAAGAGAGTTGCCATGAAATGGCTTGGGGTGGCTTGAGAGGAGGCCCTTGTCCCTCTATTTATAGGCTCGGTGGGGGATTAGGGGGAGGGATGAGAGGATTAGTGGGAGGATGAGAGGATTAGTGGGAGATTAGCATGTATTTGACATGTATAAGTGTAATTAGCTTGTAGAGCTCACCGTATGACACCAGAGGCATACGTATACGTATGAGCATGAGGAAAGTTATGGAGAAAATATTTGTAGGGACTTTAAAATGATTCTGAAGGTATTTCTCAGGAGGAAAATATTTGGAGAAATATTGGTGGAATATTTGGGCAGTATTTCTCGAAAGAATTAGAGGGGATCACTGGGGAAATATCTGGGCAGCATTTCTGGAAAGAATTTGAAGGGGATTACTAGGGAAATATTTGTGGATATTTTGAGGAGGATTTTGGAGAGAATATAGACCACTATATTTTATTTGTTGATATCAACTCACAAACAAACATTTTGAAACAAAATTCAAAATTCATTTTGAATTTAGAGCAAGTTTGAGAAAATTTCAAGATTTGAATTTTTGGGATGCTACAGGTTTCTGGAGAACCGCTCTGCTATAATTCACCGGACTGTCCGGTATGCCTGCCAGCGGAGCAACGGCTCGCGAGCGCAACGGTCGACTCCAACGGTCGCCTGCAACATGAACAGTGTGCAGACAGTTCGCGCAGAGTCAGAGCAGTGCCAGAAGGTGCACCAGACAGTGAATAGTGGTTGTCCGGTGCAGCACCGGACTGTCCGGTGCCCCAAGAAGTCAATGCTCCAACGGTCGAAACCGTCAGAACCCTAACGGTTGGGTGACATGGCTGGCGCACCAGACTGTCCGCTGCGCCCATCGACAGACAGCCTCCCCAACGGTTCAATTGTTGGTTGGGGCTATAAATACCCCCCAACCACCACCACTCCAAGTATCCAAGTTTTTCAGACATCTCATTCAATACAAGAGCTAGTGCAATCAATGCAAGACACAATTCAAAAGAATCAAAGCCTCTCCAAGTCCCAAATACATTCCAAACACCTAGTGACTAGAGAGAGAGTTTTGCTCGTGTTCTTTGAGCTCTTGTTCTTGGATCGCTTTCTTCTTCCCCATTCTTGTTCTTCAAGCACTTGTAATCAAAGCAAGGGACACTAAGTTTGTAGTGGTCCTTGTGGGGTCTAAGTGACCCATTTGATTAAGGAGAAAGCTCACTCGGTCTAAGTGACCGTTTGAGAGAGTGAAAGGGTTGAAAGAGACCAGGTCTTTGTGACCACCTCAACGGGGACTAGGTTCTTTGGAACCAAACCTCGGTAAAACAAATCACCGTGTCATCCGCTTTATTTCTTGGTTGATTTGTTTTCGCCCTCTCTCCCGGACTTTGATTTTATTCTAACGCTAACCCCGTCTTGGAGTGTGCTTAAAGTTTGTAAATTTCAGTTTCTGCCTATCCACCCCCCTCTAGGCGACTTTCAATTGGTATCAAAGTCCGGTACTTCATTAAGAGTTTAACCACTCAAAGTGATGTCGGGAGGATCCGCCAAGAGGGAGATGGAAACGGCCACAAGACACGGGAAGGCTCCATCAAGGGAGTCCGGCGCCAAAGGAAGGGAGGAATCACCTCCCCGCGTCAAGTCGCATCGGAGTGGCGACAAGAAGAAGAAGATGAAGAAAGTGGTCTACTACGAGACTGATTCTTCGTCGCCCTCCACCTCCGGCTCCGACGCTCCGTCCGTCACTTCTAAGCGCCATGAGCGCAAGAAGTTTAGTAAGATCCCCCTACGTTATCCCCGCATGTCCAAACGCACTCCTTTACTTTCCGTCCCATTAGGCAAACCACCGGTTTTTTACGGTGAAGATTATTATATGTGGAGTGATAAAATGAGGCATCCTCTAACCTCACTCCACGCTAGCATCTGGGACATTGTTGAATTTGGAGCGCAGGTACCATCCGTAGGGGATGAAGGATATGATTCGGACGAAGTCGCCCAAATCCGACACTTTGATTCCCAAGCAACTACTATACTTCTCGCCACCTTGTGTCGAGAGGAGTATAATAAGGTGCAAGGGCTAAAAAGTGCCAAAGTGATTTGGGACGTACTAAAAACCGCACATAAAGGGGATGAGGTGACCAAGATCACCAAGCGGGAGACGATCGAGGGGGAGCTCGGTTGATTCATCCTCAACCAAGGACAGGAGCCACAAGCAATGTACAACCGGCTCAAAACCTTGGTCAACCAAGTGCGCAACCTCGGGAGCACCAAATGGGATGACCATGAAATGGTCAAGGTTATTCTAAGATCACTTGTTTTTTGTAATCCTACACAAGTTCAATTAATTTGTGGTGATCCTAGATATAAGCTAATGTCTCCCGAGGAGGTTATAGGAAAGTTTGTGAGCTTTGAGTTGATGATCAAAGGCTCCAAACAAATCATCGAGCAAGGCGGCACCTCCACACCCGAGGTGCAACCCGTCGCATTCAAAGCGACGGAAGAAAAGAAAGAAGAGTATACATCAAGTAGGCTCCCCATCGACGCCTCCAAGCTCGACAACAAGAAAATGTCGCTCATCATCAAAAGCTTCTGCCAAATCCTCAAGCAAAGGAGGGGGAAAGATTACAAACCTCGGTACAAGAAAGTATGCTACAAATGTGGTAAGCCCGGTCACTTTATTGCTAGATGTCCTATATCTAGTGATAGTGACAGGGACACGACAAGAGGGGGAAGAAGAAGGAGAAGAAGAGATACTACAAGAAGAAGGGCGGCAATGCCCACATGTGTCGGGAATGAGATTCCAACGAAAGCACCACTGACTCCTCCTCCGACGAGAACGCCGCCAACATCACTGTCAACAAGGGTCTCCTCTTCCCCAACGTCGGCCACAAGTGACTCATGGCAAAGGACGGCAAAAAGAAGAAGGTAAAATCTAGAGCCTCCACTAAATATACAACATCTAGTGATGAAGGTAGCTCTAGTGATGATGAAGATAATTTGCTTACCCTTTTTGCCAACCTTAACATGCAACAAAAATAAAAATTAAATGAATTGATAGGTGCTATTCACGAGAAGGATGAACTCTTGGATAGCCAAGAGGAATTCCTTCTTAAGGAAAATAAAAGGCATGTTAAGGTAAAGAATGCTTATGCTCAGGAAGTAGAAAAGAATGAAAATTTGACTGAGGAGCTTAGCATTTGCCATGACACTATTTCCAACCTTAGAACTGAGAACGGTAATTTATTTGCTAAGGTTGAGAAGTTAAATGATTGTGATGATTCAATTACCAAGCTTAAAAATGATAATGCTAGTTTAATTGCTAAGATTGATAGATTGAATGAATCAATTTCTAGCCTTAAAATTGAAAATGCTAGTTTAATTTCAAAGGCTAAAGATTTAAATGTTTCAATGATTCTATCTCCTATCTTAGAGATGAAAATGCCATGCTAAAATCTAAGATAGATAAATTAAATGTTTGCAAACCCTCTACATCTAGTGTTGATCATGTTACTATTTGTACTAGATGTAGAGACATTAATGTTGATGCTATTCATGATCACCTAGCTTTAATTAAACAACAAAATGATCACATAGCACAACTAACTAGTAAAATTAATGAGCATGAAATTGAAAACAAAAAATTTAAATTTGCTAGAAGCATGCTCTATAGTGGGAGACGCCCTGGCATTAAGGATGGTATTGGTCTCCAACAGGGAAGCAATGTCAAGCTTAATGCACCTAAGAAATTGTCTAGCTTTGTTAAGGGCAAAGCTCCCATGGCTCAGGATAACGAGGGTTACATTTTATATCCTGCTGGTTATCCTGAACATAAGATTAGAATAATTCATGCTAGGAAGTCTCATTCTATTTCACATCATGCTTTTATGTATAAGAATGAGGCATCTAGCTCTAGGCAATCAACCCATGTGAAATTGCCTAAAAAGAAAACACCTACTGCATCAAATAAGTCTAATGTTTCATTTAAGACTTTTGATGCTTCTTATGTGCTCACTAACAAATTAGGCAAAATAGTTGCCAAATATGTTGGGGGCAAACACAAGGGCTCCAAGACTTGTGTTTGGGTACCCAAGGTGCTTGTTTCTAACGTGAAAGGACCCAAGACTGTTTGGGTACCTAAGAACAAGACCTAAATTGTTTTGCAGGTTTATGCATCTGGGGGCTCAAGTAGGATCATTGACAGCGGATGCACAAACCACATGACAGGGGAGAAAAGGATGTTCTCCTCCTGCGAGAAAAATGAAGATCCCCAAAGAGCTATCACATTCGGGGATGGAAATCAAGGTTTGGTCAAAGGACTTGGTAAAATTGCTATATCACCTGACCATTCTATTTCCAATGTTTTTCTTGTAGATTCTTTAGATTATAACTTGCTTTCAGTTTCTCAATTATGCAAAATGGGTTACAACTGTCTTTTTACGAATATAGGTGTTACTGTCTTTAGAAGAAGTGATGATTCAGTAGCATTTAAGGGAATATTAGAGGGTCAGCTATACTTAGTTGATTTTAATAGAGCTGAACTGGATACTTGCTTAATTGCTAAGACTAATATGGGTTGGCTCTGGCATCGCCGACTAGCCCATGTTGGGATGAAGAATCTCCACAAGCTTCTTAAGGGAGAACACATTTTGGGACTAACCAATGTTCATTTTGAGAAAGACAGGGTTTGTAGCGCATGTCAAGCAGGGAAGCAAGTTGGTACCCACCATCCACACAAAAACATCATGCCGACAGACAGGCCACTGGAGTTACTCCACATGGATTTATTCGGCCCGATCGCTTACATAAGCATCGGCGGGAGTAAGTACTGTCTTGCAATTGTGGATGATTATTCTCGCTTCACTTGGGTATTCTTTTTGCAGGAAAAATCTCAAACCCAAGAGACTTTAAAGGGATTCTTGAGACGGGCTCAAAACGAGTTCGGATTAAGGATCAAGAAGATAAGAGGCGACAACGGGACGGAGTTCAAGAATTCTCAAATAGAAGGCTTTCTTGTAGATGAGGGCATCAAGCATGAGTTCTCGTCTCCCTATACACCTCAACAAAAATGGTGTAGTGGAGAGGAAGAATAGAACTCTACTGGACATGGCAAGGACCATGCTTGATGAGTACAAGACTTCGGACCGATTTTGGGCTGAGGCGATTAACACCACCTGCCACTCCATCAACCGGCTTACCTTCACCAAGTCCTCAAGAAGACATCATATGAACTCCTCACCGGTAAAAAGCCTAATATTTATATTTTAGAGTTTTTGGTAGCAAATGTTTTATTCTTGTTAAAAGAGGTAGAAAATCTAAATTTGCTCCTAAGGCTGTAGAAGGCTTTTACTTGGTTATGACTCAAACACAAGGGCATATAGAGTCTTCAACAAATCCACTAGATTAGTTGAGGTTTCTTGTGACATTGTGTTTGATGAGACTAGTGGCTCCCAAGTGGAGCAAGTTGATCTTGATAAATTAGATGATGAAGAGGCTCTGTGCGTCGCGCTTAGGAACATGTCCACTAGGGATGTGTATCCAAAGGAATCCAAAGAGCCTCCACAAGAACAAGATCAACCATCATCTTCCATGCAAGCATCTCCACCAACTCAAGATGAGGATCAGGCTCAAGACAATGAAGATGAAGATCAAGAGGATGAGCCACTTCAAGAGGAGGTCAAGGATCAAGGGAGAGATGAAGTTGATTAAGACAAGGAAGATGATCAGGGTCAAAGACCGCCACACCCAAGAGTCCACCAAGCGATTCAAAGAGATCACCCCGTGAACTCAATTCTCGGTGACATTCATAAGGGGGTAACAACTTGATCTCGAGTCGCTCATTTTTGTGAACATTACTCTTTTGTGTACTCTATTGAGCCATATTGGGTGGAGGATGCACTAAGAGATTCGGATTGGGTGTTGGCAATGCAAGAGGAGCTCAACAACTTCACAAGGAATAAGGTATGACATTTAGTTCCATGTCCTAACCAAAATGTTGTAGGAACCAAGTGGGTATTCTGCAACAAGCAAGATGAGCATGGTGTGGTGACAAGGAACAAAGCTCGACTTGTAGCCAAGGGATATTCACAAGTCGAAGGTTTGGATTTCGATGAAACCTATGCAACCGTAGCTAGGCTTGAGTCAATTCGCATATTACTTGCCTATGCTACTCACCATGGCTTTAAGCTTTATCAAATGGATGTGAAGAGTGCCTTCCTCAATGGACCAATCAAGGAAAAGGTCTATGTTGAGCAACCTCCTGGCTTTTAAGATAGTGAGTACCCTAACCATGTTTATAAACTCTCAAAGGTGCTTTATGGGCTCAAGCAAGCCCCAAGAGCATGGTATGAATGCCTAAGAGATTTCCTTATCACTAACGGCTTCAAAGTCGGTAAAGTCGATCCTACTCTCTTTACTAAAACTATTGGAAAAGATTTGTTTGTATACCAAATTTATGTTGATGATATCATATTTGGGTCTACTAACAAATCTACTTGTGAAGAGTTTAGTAGGATCATGATTCAAAAATTCGAGATGTCTATGATGGGGGAGTTGAAGTATTTCCTAGGATTTCAAATTAAGCAACTCCAAGAGGGCACCTTCATCAGCCAAACCAAGTATATACAAGACATACTTACCAAGTTTGGAATGAAGGATGCCAAGCCCATCAAGACACCCATGGGAACCAATGGGCATCTTGACCTCGACACAGGAGGGAAATGGAGTCTTCGGTGAAGACAAAGCTTCCACACTACTCTATCGGTATCATTTTTCCCTTCGTCATCACTCCACTCTCAATTGGTATAATCTTCACTCTTATTACTCATACCAATGGGGAGATAGAAAGGAACAAGGGCTCTCAAAAGACTCCGTTTTGGTGATTAATGCCAAAGGGGATGTTGGGGGTCTGCTTCATCACCGAAGGTCCTGTAAGAAGAAACACCTTCGGAAGATCGACACAGAAGCAACGTCGAAGCTACCATCCAGGGAGCTTCGGCATAGTGACGCGCCTTGAGACGAAGGGTTGCACCGACTTAAAGATGAAAAGATCGATCGGCCCATGATAATTTGTGTCATGATTGTAACCAGTTGTAAAGGACATGAATGTAATTTCACACAGGTTGCGCCCTGTGCCTATAAATAGATGAACAGTACCCCCGTACTGTTCACGCTGATTTGTACTCGCTTGTGCATCACGCTTGTACCTTTGCCTTCTGTCAAGCCGAAGGTATAAATATAGTTTTGTTCTTATTCATTCATGATTATATAATAAAAGATATATTAATGGTGTCATATAATCATCCATGTTATTTCCTATGTCTCATATGTTTCGTCTTTCATTGATATATGTTGTGATGATGAAGGTACGTCCTTCATGACCTTCGTCCGAAGATCGTTATATCCTTAGGGAAATAATGCTTCGAAGGACGAAGGGCATTAACCATTAACATGTTTTTGTGTTGCCTTGTTCTTAATTCATAGAAGTTGAGAACAAGTCCCCAACATTGGCGCCCACCTCCAGTGAACTCACTTCCACTTTTGAGCTGATGGCTTCGTTCAACAACCACGTCGAAGCACCTTCGGCTACGAAGCTGGTGCTCCCGATAACAGGTGGCTTAAGTTCAGAGCCGGCTAATAAGAAACAGAAGAAGGAAGCACAGAGAAGGGTACAACATATTGGAGTGCAGGGACCCTTCATTAAGTCAAAATGGTCTCACATCCCAATCACCTTCTCCTAGGAGGACCTTTAGCTCAAAGATTACCCTCACAATGATGCTATGGTCATATCTTATGTCATCAAGGGATTTCTGGTCCATAATGTTCTGGTTGATACAGGCAGTGCAGCGGATATCATATTTGCTAAGGCCTTCAGACAGATGTAAGAGCCAGAAGACAAGATTCATGATGCTACACACCCTCTTTGTGGCTTCGGATGAAGGCAAATTGTAGCGCTCGACAAAATCACAATGCCAGTGACCTTCGGCTTTGTCCATAATACAAGGACTGAACAGTTTGTCTTTGACATTGTTGACATGGAGTACCCATATAATGCAATCATTGGTCGGGGAACACTTAATGCTTTCGAAGCAATACTTCATCCAGCATACCTATGTATGAAGATACATTCGGAACAAGGGCCCATTGCTGTCCATGGGAGTCAAGAAGCTGCCAGAAAAGTCAAAGGAAACTGGACAGATTCAAAGGCAATTCATAATATAGATGGAGCCGAAGTCTGTGAGCAGTACAAATACAAAAGAGAGAAGGCTGCTTCGGCGGTTCAGCCGAAGCCTATGCTTCTATTTGAAGATATAGCAGAGCAAAAGGTACTGCTGGGGTCTCAGCTATCTGAAGAGCAAGAGAAGACTTTTATAAGATTTCTATTCAACAACAAAGATGTCTTTGCTTGGTCAGCCAATGATCTTTGTGGTGTCAACAGAGATGTCATTGAACATTCACTCAATGTGGATCCATCCTTCAGGCCAAGGAAACAAAGGCTTCGGAAAATGTCTGACGACAAAGTTGAAGGTGCTCGGAACGAAGTGAAGAGACTTCTCAGTGCTGGTGTTATCATAGAGGTGAAATACCTAGAGTGGCTAGCCAATACTGTTATGGTGAAGAAGGCCAACTATTGGGGACTCGTTATCAAATGCTATGAATTAAGAACAAGGCAACATAAAATGTTAAATGTTAATGCCCTTCGTCCGCTGAAGCATTATTCCCTTAAGGATTTAATGAACTTTAGACGAAGGTTGAGGATGGTACAATTACGAAGGTTGTTTCTTCGTAATTGAACTCTAATAGATTATATAAAATAACGCGAGATATGTAGCATCGAAGACAAATAAATTATAAAGGAACAACATCAATTCCATATTATATCAACTTAATGAATTCAAATATTAAATACATTTATACCTCTGCCTTGACAAAGAATAATTCCCGAGTATTGCGATTGCAATTACAGGAATGCGTGAACAGTAAAGGAATATTGTTCACTATTTATAGGCACAGGACACAGCCTATGAAGAATTACAATCATGCCCCTCATAAAAGTTTACAACAACGACTCAAACACTTATGGACTAAAAGGTCATTCTACTTTTAAGTCGGTTTGTAATTCCGAAGCTTCATGAACAGCAACCTTCGGTCATCACATGCGGACAGCTTCAGCCGAAGCTGTTTCTTCCTGCAGGACCTTCGGCGACGAAGCATGGTCCCAACACCAACGGTAAATGGAGAATGTGTATTGATTTTACAGATCTTAACAAGGCTTGTCCAAAGGATGAATTCCCATTGCTAAGAATAGACTCTCTAGTAGATGCAGCAGCTTCTTCAGAGCTCATGAGTCTACTGGACTGTTACTCAGGCTATCACCAAATTTGGATGAAGAAGGAAGATGAGCCGAAGACTAGCTTCATAACCCCTAGTGGCACATATTGCTATCTTCGGATGCCTGAGGGGCTCAAAAATGCTGGAGGAAGCTTCAGCGGAATGACAACTAAGGTCCTTCATTCTCAAATAGGCAGGAATGTACTGACCTATGTTGATGATATCATAGTGAAAAGCACGAAGCAAGAAAATCACATTGCTGACTTGCAAGAGACATTTGCCAATTTTAGGCAAACTGGCCTGAAGTTAAATCCAGAAAAGTGTGTTTTTGGGGTAAAGAAGGGCAAGTTCCTTGGCTGCTTAGTATCAACGAAGGGAATTGAAGCCAACCCAAGCAAGATTGAAGCTATCCTTCGAATGGAGCCGCCAAGTACAAAGAAAGGGGCCCAGCGGCTAGCAGGTAGACTAGCATCATTAAACAGATTCATATCTAGATCAGCAGAAAGAAATCTGCCATTCTTTGAAATATTGAAGTCAGCCGAAGTTTTTCAATGAGGTCCGGTTCAACAAAAAGCCTTCGAAGAGTTGAAGCAATACTTGATTGATTTAACAACATTAACTCCACCTGCGCCAGGGGCTCCATTGCTCTTATATGTGGCGGCTTCGCATTCTGCAGTAAGTGTGGCGCTTGTACAGGAGAAGCTAGATGGCCAAGTCAAAAAGCAAGCTCCAGTGTACTTCGTCTCTGAAGTTTTAAGTCTATCAAAAAAATTATATAGAATTGGAGAAGGTGGTGTATGTTGTGTTAATGGCCTCCAGGAAGCTTCAGCATTATTTTCAAGCATACCACATAATTGTTCCTTCGTCACAGCCTTTGAAGGACATAATGAGGAGCAGAGAAGCTATTGGAAGGATTGAAAAATGGGCTGCAAAGCTTAACGAATTCGCTATTGACTATGTGCATATATCTTCAATTCAGTCCCAGGCGTTAGCAGACTTCATCGCTGACTGGACGCCAGGGGCTCAGGAAGAAGAAATAAATAAAGACGCTGAAGCTTGGACAATGTTTTGTGATGGTTCTTGGGGAACCTTCGGTGCAGGAGCGGCTGCTTTCCTAGTAGCACCTTCGAAAGTCAGAACATGTTACGCAGCCAAGCTTGACTTTAGTTATACAAATAATATTGTTGAATACGAAGCACTACTGTTGGGGCTTTGGAAGTTAAGGGCAATGGGAATAAGAAGGGCCATCCTGAAAACTGATTCTCAAGTCATTTCTGGCCATGTAGACAAAAGTAGCAAGGCAAGAGACCCGAAGCTTGAAAAATATCTGGATACAGTTCGAAGGTTGGAGGCTTCTTTCGAAGGTTTTTCTGTCAAGAATATTCCAAGAGGTGAAAATGAGCATGCAGATCTGCTAGCCAAATTAGCGGCTCAGGGGCTCTCTCTACCTTTAGAAGTATTTTTTGAAACAATAAAGGCACCTTCGGTTGAACTCATGGAGAGAGCAGTGCTTGTTATTTCTCCAGTACATAGTGAAGATTGGAGGACTGAAATCATATCTTTCCTCCAAGGTAATTGTCTTTCGGATGACAAAGCTTATAATAAGAGAATGGAAGCAAGGACGAGACCGTATGTGATAATAGAAGGGGAATTATATAAACATGGAGTTTGTTCTCCACTCCTCAAGTGTTTATCAAGAGCTGAAGGTATTGAATTAATGAAGGAGATACATGCAGGTCTATGTGGATCTCATATTGGGTCTAGGCCCTTGCTGGGAAAAGTGTTTAGGCAAGGATTTTACTGGCCGAAGGCAGCTTCGGATGCAGCAGAGCTAGTTCAAAAGTGTGAAAATTGTCGAAAATGTGCAAGAGACCAGAAACAACCTTCATCTCTCACTCAGTTAATACAGCCTACCTGGCCATTGCAAATATGGGGTATAGATTTGTTAGGCCCACTTCCACCAGCGCAAGGTAATTTAAAATATGTTGTGGTGGCTATAGAATACTTCTCCAAGTGGATTGAAGCGAAGCCTTTAGCTACAATAACTTCGGTTATAGTCCAGAATTTTTTCTGGCAAAATATTGTTTGTCGCTTCGGCGTGCCGAAGGCTATAACTATGGACAATGGAACACAGTTTGATGCTGAAATGTTCAAGGATTTTTGTGATCAAATTGGCACAAAGATTCATTTTGCATCAGTTAGGCATCCGAAGTCAACCGGGTTGGTCGAAAGAGCAAATGGCATTATAATGACGGGAATAATGAAGCTAATCTTCAATCAGCCCTGAGGAAAGTGGCTAGATGAGTTGATTAAAGTGGTGTGGAGCCACAATACAACTATATCAAGATCAACAGGTTTTACACCGTTCAAATTATTATTTGGTGATGAAGCTATAACCCCAGAAGAAGCTAAAGCAGGGTCAATAAGAACAGCAGCTTCGGCAGAAGACGAAGCTGATTATCACATAGCAAAAGATACTATAGAAGGGACCAGACTTCAGGCTGTGGAGAATATCAATAAATACCAAGTCGAAACAATAAAATGGCGTGACAGAAAAGTTCAGTTGAAAAACATTAAGCCAGGACATATGGTGCTTCAAAAGTAGCTAATCCGGACACAATAGGCAAATTGCAGCTGAAGTGAGAAGGGCCCTTTTTGGTGGTATCTTTGTCGAGGCCCGGTTCTTACAGATTGAAGGATATGGACGACAACGACATTCCTAGATCTTGAAATGCGGATGAGCTGTGACGATATTATGTGTAACTTGATGTAATCTTTTTTCATTCTTTCCTATGGCACCCTTTTCCTTTCCGAAGGGGGAGAAAGGTTTTTAATGGGGCCATAGCTTGTATTTCTTATTTAGCTCCACGAGAGCAAATCCCCAAAAGAATGTAAAATGTAAAATCTGAGCATGCACCATCAAGTGCAGAAAAAAGAAAAAAAGAGCAGGGAAAAGCTCAAAAGTCGTCCCTAAGGGGATGCAGAGCACGACGAAGCTACAAAAAGTCGTTCCTAAGGGAGCGCAGCGTAAGTTTTCTGCTCAAAAGTCGTTCTTAAGGGAATGCAGAGCCAAATACCACCGAAATAGAAGGCAAAGAAGTTCCAAAGTCGTTCCTAAGGGGATGCAGAACTTATACCGCCGAAATAGAAGACGAAGAAGTTCCAAAGTCGTTCCTAAGGGGATGTAGAACTTACACCGAAAAATAAATGGTGAGCACCAAAAAATAAACGGTGAAAAGACTCCAAAGTCATTCCTAAGGGGATGCAGAGTCTGGGTGTGGCTTCGTAAGCGCGTGTCTGGACATTCATTTGCACGATTACATCACATCATTCATTTGCATTCATACACATTCATTTAGACATTCGTAGGATCATCATCATCATAACATAGAATACAAACAGATGCTTCGGCTCTGATGACAGGGCCTCGATGAGTATACAAAAAAGCAAAGTTATGCTTCGTTGTGTACGAAAAGAAGGGAAGGTGTTTTTCGCCTTTGGCTCAAAAAATACAAGTTTCGTCCACATCAAAGCAGTTCATACATGGATGGAAAGGTAAAAATATATTATAAGGTATGGACAAATTTACATAGCAGTGTTTGATTCCTAAATTACAATATCTTTTTGCAAAGTTAATTCAAAATTTCTCTAAGAGCTTTTTGCAGCAGCTTCATCAGTATCCGTCAAGCTTCGGATCATTGATCTTCGGCTTCGTCATCCTGTACATAACAAAGCGGTATAAGGTAAATAGAAATCTCAGAAGAAGGTAAGCAACAGGCACAAGTTTAATACCGACTTGAGATGACTTCGAGCTTCGTCACCAGCTAAGTTTCGCCCTCCCTTTGTCCAGATTTGTGTTATAATCCTATTTCCAATGCTTCGGGCCAGGCTAGGAATGTCAGTTAAATCCACTGGTGATAGGCTAAAGTTTGGTCTGTTTACAATTTTCCCATGCGTGCAACCAGTCTTCATGAAAGCAACAGCTGTGCCGCGAGAAGCTAGCAGGGCACAGAAGTCGTCGTGCCCAGCTATAACTTTGTCAAGCGCATCAACTTCGCCCCCAATATGTTCGAAGGTGCCTGGCAGGTCTTCAACCGAAGGTTCAAATTTTTCAGAACTGGCTCCAACTGAGTTGAAGACCTGCTTCAGCCGTTGCACGCACCGGTTGCCGAAGTCTAGACATTTGTCCTGAAGCTCCTTCAACGATTTTTGCAAATTCGAACTCTTCTCAACTTCGGCTTCGAGCTTCGCATCAAAATTCTTCTTTTCTTGCTCGAAGTTTTCTGACTTCAAGAGGAGTTCACTGTTTAATCTGGTAATTTTGGCTTGAGCCTCTACCAATGAAACCTCCATTGATTTAAGAACAAAATCTTTCTTTTCAAGAGCAACCTCAAGATCTTTGATTTTACTTTCCAAGCCTTCAATTATAACCTCATTTTTCTTATCTTTGAGGTCCTGTTGCATCCTCAAGGCTTTACTCAGTAGCATACTCTGTTCAAAACAACCTTCGTCAGAAACCACCTTCATCGTAAAACAATAAAAAGCTGAGGGAAAAATTTTACCTTGAAATTGGAATAAAATAAACTACCGACGATATGATGTCGTCGGTAGCGACTGATGTCAGCTTCAAGCTTCGGAAAATCAACACTCTTCGACAGAGTGCTGATAATTTTTGCTCCAGTTCGATCTCGAATGCATCCTAGGCTCTCTTCGTTAATTCCGTCGAAGAGCATCGCTCCTGGCTGGTATCCACAGGATATAACATACTCCTGCAGCTCCTCTTTCTCAGCCTTGGACAATTCTTGACCAATTATATTTTGAAAATTGAAGCCTTTTTCCTCCAAAATATCCTCGACGATTTCCTTCCCTTTTTCAGGCACTTCGGCCAGGGTTTCTTCGATAGCTGCAGCAGCTTCTTCCGCCGCCATGTCCAAGAGCATTTTATCAATATCAGAGAATGTGCTTTCCAAATTGGTAGCTTTGGAAGTTGCAACTTCGACAGTTGTAGCTTCGGGTGGAGCAGCTTCGGCAGAGGCAACAACTTCGGCAGCTAGTGCTATTTTTGACCCTGAGGCCGGCGGTGGCGTTTCTTCAATTGCTTGCATAACAGTAACAATCCTTCGCTTTTTTCGCCCAACCGCCTTCTTCGCTGCCGAAGGCTCGTCCTTCTTCTGTAAAAGCTTCGTCAGTTCTAGCCCCAGTGGACTTAGCAGCTTGATAGGTAAGGATTCAGTCATTACCTTTAAAATTTCTTCCACTTCGGCAGCAGAAGGTGTCGAAGGAGCTCCCTCTTCTATCTCATCCATTTTCGGCTCTAGAGTTGCAGTTTTCCTCTTCTTCGAGGTTGTCACCTTCGGCTCAGGGCTGATTTTTTTCTTTTTCAAAAATTTTTCATCTTCTTTTATCATCCTAGCAGCATGTCTGTTCATAACACTGACAACCCTTTTTCGCTTTGACCCTTCGGCACCCTTGCTTAATTGTTCATAGTCAGGGTATTCAAAGTTCATGGCATCCATTACTCGATTCAGCCTTCGTTTTGGTCGGGTGCCAAAGGCCGCAGTCATTAGTTGATCTTCTTTTTTAGTATAGTTGCCCAAAATTTTGTTGCACATAGCCTCAATCATTTCTAGCCACTCTTGGCAAGGCTCTTTGAATTGTTTCTTGAACTTGAAGTGATAGGGCAATCGAACAAGTTCATTCTTTTTCTTTTCTCCCTTCAGCTTCGGCATATTCCATTCACTCAACGTCGGAAATACCCCATTGGCTAAGTATTCTTGCACCAGAACTCTAGTGCTGATCTGCTTAGTCACAACTCTGAATTCTGCCACAGCCTGTTGGCATGGTGACCCCGACGACATGCGACACAGGGGCCTAGTTAGCCCGAAGCTTAAACTCAGCGGGCTCATTACCAGCGTCTTCAATTTCTCTCTCTTCTTCTCATCAGCCTTGATATAGAATCACTCACTTTTCCAGCCGGTTGGCCACTTGGTGCGGTAGCTTAGCACCGGGGCCTTCATAACCTTGCGGTAAGCGAAGTTGTAACAACCAAAATTCTCATGAAACCCATCTTCTTTGGCCTTCGTCTAATAATGTATCTCATGCACTCGGCAGAAAGCTTCAGCATTTGGGTCCATTCCCTGGCTTCGAAGGGCCCAAATAAAGATGTTGAGCCTAACGATAGCGTTAGGAGTCAGCTGATGAAGATAAATTTCACAATTATCCAAAACTTCCCTAATCATCTCATGAAGCGGAAACCGCAATCCAGCTTTGAAAAAGCTTTTGAAAACTACTACTTCGTCATTTTTGGCTCTGGGGTGGTTTCTTCGCCGACAAAATGAAGAAGCTTCTTCTCTGTCTCCCCGAAGTAACCGAGCTTAATCATCATGGGCACATCGGCCTCAGAGACAGTAGATTTTTCAAAATCTAAGTGGCTGGGCTTTGCAGGGATTAGAGTGTTATAGTCTTCCTCTTCATCAGCATTTTCTTCCTCAATGTCCGCTTCTTCAGCCTCAGGAGTATGTGTATCTTCGTCAATAGCCCCCTCTGTCACAACCAATCCCGATTGCTTCATAACTTCGAAATCGGGACTGTTTCGGTGGCTTCGGCCTCCTCTCTGTCATGGGTCACCCTAGCAGTTGAACGTACTCTAGCCATCTGATGTTGAATTTCTTGCAGATCTTACGAAGTTGATGATTTTTACAGTTTTGACGAAGCTTTCTCTTATGCCAAAGCTAAATCAAGATGATGCTTTGCTCGAGAATGAGATGAAAAAGCTTCGGTTATGGTTAAATTTTTCAGCAGCACAACAGTGCAATGGTGATAAATGTTGTGGTAACTTCACACCTACCCATCTGTTTATATAGTGCTGCAGGTGAGAAGGTGAATTGTCGAGTCGCCCACACCCGCTGAACAGTTACCTGCACCCACTGAACGGTGGACCACAACGCGTGGGAGGTGAATCACCAGATCGCGCGTACCCGCCGCATGGTGGGCCACCTCGCGCTCGGAATATTTTAATCGTTTCTCGGCAACGAGCTCAGGGAAGGTGTTTTTCGGACCTTCGACATTCCGAAGCCTTAGAGAATTTTTCATGGATCAAGCTCGTTACAAAAAACGATCTAGCACCGCGAAGGGGCTACTGTTGGGGGTCTGCTTCATCGCCGAAGGTCCTGTAAGAAGAAACACCTTCGGAAGATTGACACAGAAGCAACGCTGAAGCTACCATCCAGGGAGCTTCGGCATAGTGACGCGCCTTGAGACGAAGGGTTGCACCGACTTAAAGATGAAAAGACCGATCGGCCCATGATAATTTGTGTCATGATTGTAACCAGTTGTAAAGGACATGAATGTAATTTCACACAGGCTGCGCCCTATGCCTATAAATAGATGAACAGTATCCTCGTACTGTTCACGCTGACTTGTACTCGCTCGTGCATCACGCTTATACCTTTGCCTTCTGTCAAGCCGAAGGTATAAATATAGTTCAATATTGTTTTTATTCATTCATGATTATATAATAAAAGATATATTAATGGTGTCATATAATCATCCATGTTATTTCCTATGTCTCATATGTTTCGTCTTTCATTGATATATGATGTGATGATGAAGGTACGTCCTTCATGACCTTCGTCTGAAGATCTTTATATCCTTAGGGAAATAATGCTTCGAAGGATGAAGGGCATTAACCTTTAACCTGTTTTTGTGTTGCCTTGTTCTTAATTCATAGAAGTTGAGAACAAGTCCCCAACAGGGAAGAAATATTAAGCCCAAAGCAAAAGGACCGCACCACCACCTTTCGTAAAAAAAATTAATTTACATACTTCAAAATTGATATGTTTTTCAATTGGTTAGGATTTTTCAAATTGGTATCTAAAAATATTTGATCTTCTTTCAAATTGGTAAAACCCTCTTGAACACTAAGAGGAGAAGTTCATCCAGGGGGAGTTTTGTTTAAGTCAAAGGAAAAGCATTTGAAACAGGGGGAGAAAATTTCAAATCTTGAAAATGCTTCTTGCAATCTTATTCACATACCTTTAACTATCTGCAAAAGGACTTTGAAAAGAATTTTCAAAAGAATTTGCAAAAACAAAAAAGTGGTGCAAATGTGGTCCAAAATGTTAAATAAAAGAAAGCAACCGTGCATATCCTATGAAACTATAAAATTGGTTTAATTCTATGTAACCTTTGCACTTACCTTATGCAAACTAGTTCAATTCTGCACTTATATATTTGCTTTGGTTTGTGTTGGCATCAATCACCAAAAAGGGGGAGATTGAAAGGGAAAAAGGGCTCAAACCTTTTCCTAAATGATTTTGGTGGTTGAATGCCCAGCACAAATAATTGGACTAACTAGTTTGCTCTAGATTATTTATTCTACAGGTACTAAAGGTTCAACACAAACCAATAAAAAGATCACAGTTAGGGTTCAAAAGAAAGGAGCAAAAGAAACCGAAGAGAACTCTGGTCTGGCGTACCGGACTGTCCGGTGCCCAGGGCCGTACGGCTTCAAACTTGCCACCTTCGGGTTTCTGGAGAACCGCTCCGCTATAATTCACCGGACTGTCCGGTGTGCCAGCGGAGCAACGGCTAGCGAGCGCAACGGTCGAGTGCAACGTGAATAGTGCGCAGACAGTTCGCGCAGAGTCAGAGCAGTGCCAGAAGGTGCACCGGACAATGAACAATGGTTGTTCGGTGCAGCACCAGATTGTCCGGTGCCCCAAGAAGTCAATGCTCCAACGGTCGAAACCGTCAGAACCCTAACGATTGGGTGACGTGGCTGGCGCACCGGACACTGTCTGGTGGCGCACCGGACTGTCCGGTGCGCACATCGACAGACAGCCTCCCCAACGTTTGAATTGGTGGTTGGGGCTGTAAATATCCCCCAACCACCACCACTCCAAGTATCCAAGTTTTTCAGACATCTCATTCGATACAAGAGCTAGTGCAATCAATGCAAGACACAATTCAAAAGAATCAAAGTCTCTCAAAGTCCCAAATACACTCCAAACACCTAGTGACTAGAGAGAGAGTTTTGCTCGTGTTCTTTGAGCTCTTGTTCTTGGATCGCTTTCTTCTTCCCCATTCTGGTTCTTCAAGCACTTGTAATCAAAGCAAGAGACACTAAGTTTGTAGTGGTCCTTGTGGGGTCTAAGTGACCCATTTGATTAAGGAGAAAGCTCACTCGGTCCAAGTGACCGTTTGAGAGAGGGAAAGGGTTAAAAGAGGCCCGGTCTTTGTGACCACCTCAACAGGGACTAGGTTCTTTGGAACCGAACCTCAGTAAAACAAATCACCGTGTCATCCGCTTTATTTCTTGGTTGATTTGTTTTCGCCCTCTCTCCCGGACTTCGATTTTATTCTAACGCTAACCCCGCCTTGGAGTGTGCTTAAAGTTTGTAAATTTTAGTTTCTTCCTATCCACCCCCTCTATGCGACTTTCAACGGCGCATGATCAACTCTATGAAATGTCATTTCCTCACAAACTTCCTGATGAGCAACCCGAAGAGGCGACGATCGCTCCGCGCGAAGCAGCGAACGAAGGGGCGACGGGCTCTTCCTCGGAAGCGAAATGGAAGAGGGTTTTGTGAACAGTGCAAGTTCCATGGAAGGAGAAGAGGCACTTTTCGAGAGAACCGCTTGTGCAAACTCACCAAAACAATTATAACGAGGCAGGGATGAAGGCCCACCAGTAAGTGAGAGCGAGGGGACAATCATGAGGAAGATACCCAAATTGCATTCTCAAACTTACTAAGGAATGGATCAAAAGACCGTCTGCAATTCTGATCAGAAATCCCGAAAATTTACCGATTATTGATCGAAATAGAATGACCCAAGTTATGACATAAATCACGCGCCCTTGAATCGATGGGCACAACTTTGATTTTGTTAGAGACCTGCCCAGCGACCCCTGAGGGAAAGGACGCTGGCCCAATATCTTTTTGGGCCACCAAATGAACTTCCTGGGGGCCCATGGACGAGCGCGGGAATCACGTAAAGATGTCCGATTATTATGGCTCTCAATGCGTCGGTTACTAGTTTTTGAATAATTTTGAATTTGAGAGCGTCCAAAATCCCTCTGCCACCCCAGTGCGGGTTCACCACCGTGTTCATCAAAGAACTAGAAGAATAATTGGGCAGAAACCCCGTCCGATCATTGGTGGGATACTTGAAAGTCGCCTAGAGGGGGGGTGAATAGGGCGAAACTGAAATTTACAAAGTTAATCACAACTACAAGCCGGGTTAGCGTTAGAAATATAATCGAGTCTGCGAGAGAGGGTGGAAAACAAATCTCAAGCAAATAAGAAGTGTGACACGCGGATTTGTTTTACCGAGGTTCAGTTCTCGCAAACCTACTCCCCGTTGAGGAGGCCACAAAGGCCGGGTCTTTTTCAACCCTTTCCCTCTCTCAAACGGTCCCTCGGATCGAGTGAGCTTTCTCTTCTCAAATCAACCGGGAACAAAACTTCCCCGCAAGGACCACCACACAATTGGTGTCTCTTGCCTTGGTTACAATTGAGTTGATCGCAAGAAAGAATCAAATAAGAAAGCAATCCAAGCGCAAGAGCTCGAAAGAACACAAGCAAATCTCTCTCACTAATCACTAAGGTGTTGTGTGGAATTTGGAGAGGATTTGATCACTTGGGTGTGTCTAGAATTGAATGCTAGAGCTCTTGTAAGTAGTTGAAGTAGGAAAACTTGGATGACTTGAATGTGGGGTGGTTGGGGGTATTTATAACCCCAACCACCAAACTAGCCGTTTGGTGGAGGCTGTCTGTCGCATGGTGCACCGGACAGTGTCTGGTGCGCCAACCACGTCACCAGGCCGTTGGGTTCCGACCGTTGGAGCTCTGACTGCTGGGCCCGCCTGGATGTCCGGTGGCACACCGGACATGTACTGTAGAGTGTCCGGTGCGCCACTTCGCGCGTGCCTGACTTCTGCGCGCTCTGGCGCGCATTAAATGACTCTGCAGGTGACCGTTGGCGCGAAGTAGTCGTTGCTCCGCTGGCTCACCGGACACGTCCGGTGAATTATAGCGGAGCAAATTCCCGAAGCTGGCGAGTTCCAGAGTTGCTCTCCCTTGGGGCACCGGACACTGTCCGGTGTACACCGGACAGTCCGGTAAATTATAGCGGAGCGCCCCTGGATTTTCCCGAAGGTGAAGAGTTTAGCGTGAAGTCCCCTGGTGCACCGGACACTGTCCGGTGGCACACCGGACAGTCCGGTGCGCCAGACCAGGGCACACTTCGGTTATCCCTTTGCTCTCTTTGTTGAACCCAATTTTTGGTCTTTTTATTGGCTAAGTGTGAACCTTTGGCACCTGTAAAACTTATACACTAGAACAAACTAGTTAGTCCAATTATTTGTGTTGGGCAATTCAACCACCAAAATTAATTAGGAAAATAGGTGTAAGCCTAATTCCCTTTCAATCTCCCCCTTTTTGGTGATTGATGCCAACACAAACCAAAGCAAGTATAGAAATACATAATTGAACTAGTTTGCATAATGTAAGTGCAAAGGTTGCTTGGAATTGAGCCAATATAACTACTCATAAGATATGCATGGATTGTTTCTTTAATTTTTGACATTTTGGACCACGCTTGCAACATATGTTTTGTTTTTGCAAATTCTTTTGTAAATCCTTTTCAAAGTTCTTTTGCAAATAGTCAAAGGTAAATGAATAAGATTTTGCAAAGCATTTTCAAGATTTGAAATTTTCTCCCCCTGTTTCAAATGCTTTTCCTTTGACTAAACAAAACTCCCCTAAATGAAATTCTCCTCTTGGTGTTCAAGAGGGTTTTGAGATATCAATTTTTAAATACTACTTTCTTCCCTTTTGAGCACAATAAGGTACCAATTTGAAATTTTTCCAATTGAAAAACCTTAGTTTTTTAAAATTAGGTGGTGGTGCGGTCCTTTTGCTTTGGGCTAATACTCTCTCCCCCTTTGGCATGAATCGCCAAAAACGGAGTCATTAGAGCCCTTAGAATCACTCTCTCCCCCTTTGGTCATAAATAAATGAGTGAAGATTATACCAAAGATGGAGTCCTTTTCTCCCCAAAGATGGAGAGTTGCTCGGAGTGATGGCGAAGGATGAGTTACGGAGTGGAAGCCTTTGTCTTCGCCGAAGACTCCGATTCCCTTTCAATACACCTATGACTTGGTTTGAAATAGACTTAAGAAGACATTAGTCATAGCATATGAAAGAGACATGATCAAAGGTATATGAGTGAGCTATGTATGCAAGACATCAAAAGAAATTCCTAGAATCAAGGATATTTAGCTCATGCCTAAGTTTGTTAAAGGTTTGTTCATCAAGAGGCTTGGTAAAGATATTGGCTAATTGATCTTTAGTGTTAATATATGAAATCTCGATATCTCCCTTTTGTTGGTGATCCCTTAGAAAATGATACCGAATGGCTATGTGTTTAGTGCGGCTATGCTCAACGGGATTATCCGCCATGCGGATTGCACTCTCATTATCACATAGAAGAGGAACTTTGGTTAGTTTGTAACCCTAGTCCCTAAGGGTTTGCCTCATCCAAAGCAATTGCACGCAACAATGGCCTGTGGCAATGTACTCGGCCTCGGCAGTAGAAAGAGCTACGGAATTTTGCTTCTTTGAAGCCCAAGACACTAAGGATCTTCCCAAGAACTGGCAAGTCCCTGATGTGCTCTTTCTATTAATTTTACAACCCGCCCAATCGGCATCCAAATAACCAATCAAATCAAATGTGGATCCCCTAGGATACCAAAGCCCAAACTTAGGAGTATGAACTAAATATCTCAAGATTCGTTTTACGGCTGTAAGGTGAGCTTCTTTAGGGTCGGCTTGGAATCTTGCACACATGCATACGGAAAGCATAATATCCGGTCGAGATGCACATAAATATAGCAAAGAGCCTATCATCGACCGGTATACCTTTTGATCGACGGATTTACCTCCTTCGTCGAGGTCGAGATGCCCATTGGTTCCCATGGGTGTCTTGATGGGTTTGGCATCCTTCATTCCAAACTTGCTTAGAATATCTTGAGTGTACTTCGTTTGGCTTAGGAAGGTGCCCTCTTGGAGTTGCTTCACTTGAAAACCTAAGAAGTACTTCAACTTCCCCATCATAGACATCTCAAATTTTTGTGTCATGATCCTACTAAATTCTTCACATGTAGACTCGTTAGTAGACCCAAATATAATATCATCAACATAAATTTGGCATACAAACAAGTCATTTTCAAGAGTTTTAGTGAAGAGTGTAGGATCGGCTTTTCCGACTTTGAATCCATTAGTGATAAGGAAATCTCTAAGGCATTCATACCATGCTCTTGGGGCTTGCTTGAGTCCATAAAGCGCCTTAGAGAGTTTATACACATGGTTAGGGTACTCACTATCTTCAAAGCCAGGAGGTTGCTCAACATAGACCTCTTCCTTGATTGGTCCATTGAGGAAGGCACTCTTCACGTCCATTTGATAAAGCTTGAAGCCATGGTAAGTAGCATAGGCCAATAATATACGAATTGACTCAAGCCTAGCTACGGGTGCATAGGTTTCACCGAAATCCAAACCTTCGACTTGGGAGTATCCCTTGGCCACAAGTCGAGCTTTGTTCCTTGTCACCACACCATGCTCATCTTGCTTGTTGCGGAACACCCATTTGGTTCCTACAACATTTTGGTTAGGACGTGGAACTAAATGCCATACCTCATTCCTAGTGAAGTTATTGAGCTCCTCTTGCATTGCCACCACCCAATCTGAATCTTGTAGTGCTTCCTCTACCCTATGTGGCTCAATAGAGGAAACAAAAGAGTAATGCTCACAAAAATGTGCAACACGAGATCTAGTAGTTACCCCTTATGAATGTCGCCGAGGATGGTGTCGACGGGGTGATCTCGTTGGATTGCTTGGTGGAGTCTTGGGTGTGGCGGCCTTGGTTCTTCATCCTCCTTATCTTGCTCATTTGCATCTCCCCCTTGATCATTGTCGTCATCTTGAGGTGGCTCATTTGCTTGATCTTCTCCTTCATCAACTTGAGCTTCATCCTCATTTTGAGTTGGTGGAGATGCTTGCGTGGAGGAGGATGGTTGATCTTGTGCATTTGGAGGCTCTTCGGATTCCTTTGGACACACATCCCCAATGGACATGTTCCTTAGCGCGATGCATGGAGCCTCTTCATCACCTATATCATCAAGATCAACTTGCTCTACTTGAGAGCCGTTAGTCTCATCAAACACAACGTCACAAGAAACTTCAACTTGTCTAGAGGACTTGTTAAAGACTCTATATGCCCTTGTGTTTCAATCATATCCTAGTAAAAAGCCTTCTACAGTCTTAGGAGCAAATTTAGATTTTCTACCTCTTTTAACAAGAATAAAGCATTTGCTACCAAAGACTCTGAAATATGAAATATTGGGCTTTTTACCGGTTAGGAGTTCGTATGATGTCTTCTTGAGGATTCGGTGTAGATACAACCGGTTGATGGCGTAGCAAGCGGTGTTGACCGCCTCGGCCCAAAACCGATTGAGAGCACCTAGAGGGGGGTGAATAGGTGATCCTGTAAAACTTAAAACTTAAGCCACAAAACTTGGTTAAGTGTTAGCACAATAATCACCAAGTGGCTAGAGAGGAGTCTCAACAAAACACAGTAACCACAAAGATATCAATCACAGAGATGACACAGTGGTTTATCCCGTGGTTCGGCCAAGACCAACGCTTGCCTACTCCACGTTGTGGCGTCCCAACGGACGAGGATTGCAATCAACCCCTCTCAAGCGGTCCAAAGACCCACTTGAATACCACGGTGTTTTGCTTTGCTTTTCTTAATCCCGTTTGCAAGGAATCTCCACAACTTGGAGTCTCTCGCCCTTACACTTGAAGTTCACAAATAAGCACGGAGCAAGGGAGGGATTAGCAACTCACACAAGACACAAAGATCACAGCAAATACGCACACACAGAACCCAGACTTAAGCTCAAATGGCTAGCACACTAGAACGGAGCTCAAGTCACTAGAATGTCAAACAAGTGCGCAAGAATGATGTGTGAGTGATCAATAGTGCTCAAAGGATGCTTTGTGTGCTCCTCCATGCGCCTAGGGGTCCCTTTTATAGCCCCAAGGTAGCTAGGAGCCGTTGAGAGCAATCTGGGAAGGCAATCCTTGCCTTCTGTCGCGTGGCGCACCGGACAGTCCGGTGCACACCGGACAATGTCCGGTGCCCGATTTCTTTCCTTAAATGGCGCAGCCGACCGTTGGCAGCCAGAGAGCCGTTGGAGCACCGGACATGTCCGGTGCACACCGGACAGTCCGGTGCCCCCTTCTAGCCGTTGGCTTGGCCACGTGTCCCGCGCAGATCGCGCGGCCGACCGTTGGCCCGGCCGACCGTTGGCTCACCGGACAGTCCGGTGCACACCGGACAGTCCGGTGAATTATAGCCGTACGTCGCCGGTGAATTCCCGAGAGCGGCCAGTTCGCTCGAGCCAGCCTGGCGCACCGGACACTGTCCGGTGCACCACCGGACAGTCCGGTGCTCCCAGACTGAGCAGACTTTGGCTGAACAAAGCCATCTCATTTCCAATTCGATTTTTCCTGTTTCCAGCACTTAGACACAACACATTAGTCCATAAAATAATGTACTAAGTCTAGAAACATACCTTTTGACATGATTTGCACTTTGTCCACCACATTGCATAGATCAACACAAAAGCACTTGCGTTGGCACTCAATCACCAAAATGCTTAGAAATGGCCCAAGGGCACATTTCCCTTTCAATCTCCCCCTTTTTGGTGATTTATGCCAACTTAACATAAAGCAAGTAGAACAAGTGCAAAATCACTTCAAATAAAACTCAAATTTGTTTTGAATCAGATTTGGCATATATGGATCATTCTTTGCCACCACTTGGTTTGTTTTTGCAAATCAACTTTAAATTCCTATCTCTAAGTCAAACACACTTGTAAAGACATAAAGAGAGGTATTCCAAAAATTGATCAAGGATTTCAAAAACTCCCCTTTTTCCCATAATCAACACTTCTCCCCACAAGAGGCCAAATTTTGAGAATAAGAGACAAATAAGAGTATTTTGACAAACAAAAACTCTAACTCTACTTTTTCAAAATTCTCAAGTGGTAGTTGATCCATTTATTGCTTTGGCCTTTATTTTCTCCCCCTTTGGCATCAAGCACCAAAACGGGATCAATCTTGGCCCTAGAACCCCATTGCCTCACCAAAAGCTTCAATAAGAATGCAAAGGCAATAAGAGTACATGAGATGAACTTGGAATAAGTTACCCTCTCATCGGAGTGCAGTGGAAGTCTTTCATGGTCCAAGTCCACCTTTTCCCTTTCAAACCTCCTTCGAGACTAAATCATCAAACTCAAGCACATGGTCAGTCTCAAAGGGTCAAGTTGTAACACATCTCCCCCTGAAAATGTGCATCCTTTGCAACGGACTTGTGAGGTCCAGGGAGTGTTTGTACAACTTGAGCACCATAACTAAGCAACAAAATGCATAGGGAACATGATCAAAGGCATAAACACATGTATGCTATAAATCAATCCAGGTTCCGCGAATCTAAGACATTTAGCTCACTACGCAACCTGCAAAAGGTCTTCTCATCTATAGGTTTGGTAAAGATATCGGCTAGCTGGTTCTCGGAGCTAACATGGAACACTTCGATATCCCCCTTTTGCTGGTGGTCTCTCAGAAAGTGATGCCGGATGTCAATGTGCTTTGTGCGGCTGTGTTCAACAGGATTTTCCGCCATGCGAATAGCACTCTCATTATCACATAGGAGTGGGACTTTGCTCAGATTGTAGCCAAAGTCCTTGAGGGTTTGCCTCATCCAAAGTAGTTGTGCGCAACACTTTCCTGCGGCAACATACTCGGCCTCAGCTGTGGATAGGGCAACAGAGGTTTGTTTCTTAGAATTCCATGACACCAGGGACCTTCCTAAGAATTGGCACATCCCCGATGTACTCTTCCTATCGACCTTACATCCAGCATAGTCAGAATCTGAATATTCAATCAGGTCAAAGGTAGACCCCTTTGGATACCAGAGCCCGAGGCAAGGCGTAGCAACTAAATATCTAAGGATTCGCTTCACTGCCATTAAGTGACACTCCTTAGGATCGGATTGAAATCTAGCACACATGCATACGCTAAGCATAATATCCGGTCTACTAGCACATAAGTAAAGTAATGACCCTATCATTGACCGGTATGCCTTTTGATCAACGGACTTACCTCCTTTATTGAGATCGGTGTGTCCGTCGGTCCCCATCGGAGTCTTTGCGGGCTTGGCGTCCTTCATCCCAAACCGCTTCAGCAAGTCTTGTGTGTACTTCGTTTGAGAGATGAAGGTGTCGTCCTTGAGTTGCTTCACTTGGAACCCAAGGAAATAGTTCAACTCGCCCATCATCGACATCTCGAATTTCTGCGTCATCACCCTGCTAAACTCTTCACAAGACTTTTTATTAGTAGAACCAAATATTATGTCATCGACATAAATTTGGCACACAAAAAGATCACTGTCACAAGTCTTAGTGAAAAGAGTTGGATCGGCTTTCCCAACCTTGAAAGCATTAGCAATTAGAAAGTCTCTAAGGCATTCATACCATGCTCTTGGGGCTTGCTTAAGTCCATAGAGCGCTTTAGAGAGCTTACACACGTGGTCGGGGTACCGTTCATCCTCGAAGCCAGGGGGTTGCTCTACGTACACCTCCTCCTTGATTGGCCCGTTGAGAAAAGCGCTCTTCACATCCATTTGGAACAACCTGAAAGAATGGTGAGCGGCATATGCTAGCAAAATACGAATGGACTCTAGCCTAGCCACAGGAGCAAAAGTCTCCTCAAAGTCCAAACCTGCGACTTGGGCATAACCTTTTGCCACAAGTCGAGCCTTGTTCCTCGTCACCACTCCGTGCTCGTCTTGTTTGTTGCGGAATACCCACTTGGTTCCCACAACATTTTGCTTAGGACGAGGCACCAGTGTCCAAACCTCATTCCGCTTGAAGTTGTTGAGCTCCTCTTGCATGGCCAACACCCAGTCCGGATCTAGCAAGGCCTCCTCTACCCTAAAAGGCTCAATAGAAGAGACAAAGGAGTAATGCTCACAAAAATTAACTAATCGAGACCGAGTAGTTACTCCCTTGCTTATGTCACCCAAAATCTGGTTGATGGGATGATCCCTTTGAATCATCGCTCGGACTTGAGTTGGAGGTGCCGGTTGTCCTTCTTCCTCCATTACTTGATCATCTTGTGCTCCCCCTTGATCACACGCCTCCTGTTCATCATCTTGAGTTGGGGGTTGCACCGTTGTTGAGGAAGAAGGTTGATCTTGCTCCTTTTGTTCCTGTGGTCGTACATCACCAATCGCCATGGTTCGTATAGCGGCCGTCGGAACGTCTTCTTCATCTACATCATCAAGATCAACAACTTGCTCTCTTGGAGAGCCATTAGTCTCATCAAATACAACGTCGCTAGAGACTTCAACCAAACCCGATGATTTGTTGAAGACCCTATACGCCTTTGTATTTGAATCATAACCTAACAAAAACCCTTCTACAGCTTTGGGAGCAAACTTAGAATTTCTACCCTTCTTCACTAGAATGTAGCATTTGCTCCCAAATACACGAAAGTAAGATACATTGGGTTTGTTACCGGTTAGTAGCTCATATGACGTCTTCTTGAGGAGGCGATGAAGGTAGACCCTATTGATGGCGTGGCAAGCCGTGTTCACGGCTTCCGACCAAAAGCACTCGGGGGTCTTGAATTCTCCAAGCATCGTCCTCGCCATATCGATGAGCGTCCTGTTCTTCCTCTCTACCACACCATTTTGTTGTGGTGTGTAGGGAGCGGAGAACTCGTGCTTGATCCCTTCCTCTTCAAGGTACTCCTCCACTTGAAGGTTCTTGAACTCGGACCCATTGTCGCTCCTTATCTTCTTCACTTTGAGCTCAAACTCGTTTTGAGCTCTCCTTAGGAAGCGCTTGAGGGTCCCTTGGGTTTCAGACTTATCCTGCAAGAAGAATACCCAAGTGAAGCGGGAAAAGTCATCCACAATAACTAAACCATACTTACTTCCCCCTATGCTTAGATAGGCGACGGGTCCGAAGAGGTCCATATGTAGCAGCTCCAGGGGTCTTGATGTGGTCATCACATTCTTGCTGTGATGCGCTCCTCCCACTTGTTTACCTGCTTGACAAGCTGCACAAGGTCTATCTTTTTCGAAAGTAACATTGGTTAGACCTATCACGTGTTCTCCCTTTAGAAGCTTGTGTAAGTTCTTCATCCCCACATGTGCTTAGCGACGATGCCACAGCCAGCCCATGCTAGTCTTAGCAATTAAGCATGCATCTAGACCGGCCTCCTCTTTTGCAAAATCAACTAAGTAAAGTTTGACGTCTAGTACACCCTTAAAAGCTAGTGAACCATCACATCTTCTAAAGACAGACACATCTATATTAGTGAATAGACAGTTATATCCCATATTGCACAATTGACTAACAGATAGTAAATTATATCCCAGAGACTCAACTAAAAATACATTAGAGATAGAGTGCTCATTTGAAATTGCAATCTTGCCTAAGCATTTCACCTTGCCTTGGTTCCCATCACCAAATATGATTGAATCTTGGGAATCCTTATTCTTGACGTAGGAGGTGAACATCTTCTTCTCCCCCGTCATATGGTTTGTGCATCTGCTGTCGATAATCCAGCTTGAACCCCCGGATGCATAAACCTGCAAGGCAAATTTAGGCTTGGGACTTAGGTACCCAACTCTTGTTGGGTCCTACAAGGTTAGTCACAATTGTCTTAGGGACCCAAATGCAAGTTTTATCACCCTTGCATTTTGCCCCTAATTTCCTAGCAACTATCTTTCTATCCTTTCTACAAATAGCAAAGGAAGTATTTAAAGCATGATATATTGTAGAAGGACCATCCATAACTTTCCTAGAAACATGAACAATATTCTTTCTAGGCACATGATGAACATATCTCCTAAACATATCTCTATCATGCATATAAGAAGAACGCAAACATAGCATGTGAATCATAAGCATGTGAATCATAACTTCTATAGTCATTTCTAGCATGTCTCCTATTATGATACATAAAAGCATGGTTCTTTTTAGTACTACTTGCCATAGGAGCCTTCCCTTTCTCCTTGGCGGGGATGGGAATCTTATGGCTTGTTAAGTTCCTGGCTTCCCTCTTGAAGCCAAGTCCATCCTTAATTGAGGGGTGTCTATTAATCGTGTAGGCATCCCTCGCAAATTTTAGCTTATCAAATTCGCTCTTGCTAGTCTTAAGTTGAGCATTAAGACTAGCCAATTCATCCTTAAGTTTGGAAATTGAAACTAGGTGTTCACTACAAGCATCAATGTCAAAATCTTTACACCTATTACAAGTTGCAACAATTTCTACACAAGATGTTGATTTACTAGCTATTTCTAACTTAGCATTCAAATCATCATTAATGCTCCTTAAGTTAGAGATTGTCTCATGACAGGAAGATAATTCACAAGAAAGCATTTCATTTCTTTTAACTTCTAGAGCATGAGATTTTGTGCTTCTACAAATTTGTCATGTTCTTCATACAACAAATCCTCTTGCTTTTCTAAAAGCCTATTCTTATCATTCAAGGCATCAATCAATTCATTAATTTTATCTACCTTGGTTCTATCTAGGCCCTTAAATAAACATGAATAATCTATTTCATCCTCATCACTAGATTCGTCCTCACTTGAAGAAGCATAAGTAGAGTTTCGAGTACATACCTTCTTCTCCCTTGCCATAAGGCATGTGTGACGCTCGTTGGGGAAGAGGGATGACTTGTTGAAGGCGGTGGCGGCGAGTCCTTCATTGTCGGAGTCGGAAGAGGAGCAATCTGAATCCCACTCCTTGCCTAGATGTGCCTCGCCCTTTGCCTTCTTATAGTTCTTCTTCTTCTCCCTCTTGTTCCCTTGATCCTGATCACTATCATTGTCGGGACAGTTAGCAATAAAATGACCAAGCTTACCACATTTGAAGCATGAGCGCTTCCCCTTTGTCTTGGTCTTGCTTGTCTGCCCCTTGCGACCTTTTAGCGCCGTCTTGAATCTCTTGATGATGAGAGCCATCTCTTCATCATTAAGTCCAGCCGCCTCAATTTGTGCCACCTTGCTAGGTAGCGTCTCCTTGCTTCTTGTTGCCTTGAGAGCAAGAGGTTGAGGCTCATTGATTGGACCATTCAATGCGTCGTCCACGTATCTTGCTTCCTTGATTATCATTTGCCCGCTCACGAACTTTCCAAGTATCTCCTCGGGCGTCATCTTGGTGTACCTAGGATTCTCTCGAATATTGTTTACAAGATGAGGATCAAGGACAGTAAAAGACCTTAGCATTAGGCGGACGACGTCGTGGTCCGTCCATCGCGTGCTTCCATAGCTTCTTATCTTGTTGACAAGGGTCTTGAGCCGGTTGTACGTTTGGGTTGGCTCTTCTCCCCTTATCATAGCGAATCTCCCGAGTTCGCCCTCCACCAACTCCATCTTGGTGAGCATTGTGACGTCATTCCCCTCATGAGAGATCTTGAGGGTGTCCCAAATTTGCTTGGCGTTATCCAAGCCGCTCACTTTGTGGTATTCATCCCTGCACAATGAAGCTAGAAGAACAGTAGTAGCTTGTGCATTTTTATGAATTTGCTCATTAATGAACACGGGACTATCTGTACTATCAAAGTGCATTCCACTCTCTACAATCTCCCATATACTAGGATGGAGAGAGAACAAGTGACTACGCAGTTTGTGACTCCAAAATCCGTAGTCCTCTCCATCAAAATGAGGAGGTTTACCAAGTGGAATAGATAATAAATGAGCATTTGTACTTTGAGGAATACGAGAGTAATCAAAAGAAAAGTTCGAATTGACCGTTTTCTTTTTATCGTAGTCGTTGTCGTCCTTTTGGGAAGAGGAAGATTTGTCGCTGTCGTAGTAGACGATCTCCTTGATGCGCCTTGTCTTCTTCTTCTTCCCGTCTTTGCGCTTGTGGCCCGAGCCCGAGTCGGTAGGCTTGTCATCCTTCGGCTCGTTGAAGATAGACTCCTTCTCGTTGTTGTTGACCACCATCCCCTTTCCCTTAGGATCCATCTCTTCGGGCGATTAGTCCCTTCTTGAAGAGAACCGCTCTGATACCAATTGAGAGCACCTAGAGGGGAGTGAATAGGTGATCCTGTAAAACTTAAAACTTAAGCCACAAAACTTGGTTAAGTGTTAGCACAATAATCACCAAGTGGCTAGAGAGGAGTCTCAACAAAACACAGTAACCACAAAGATATCAATCATAGAGATGACACAGTGGTTTATCCCGTGGTTCGGCCAAGACCAACGCTTGCCTACTCCACGTTGTGGCGTCCCAACGGACGAGGGTTGCAATCAACCCCTCTCAAGCGGTCCAAAGACCCACTTGAATACCATGGTGTTTTGCTTTGCTTTTCTTAATCCCATTTGCAAGGAATCTCCACAACTTGGAGTCTATCGCCCTTACACTTGAAGTTCACAAAGAAGCACGGAGCAAGGGAGGGATTAGCAACTCACACAAGACACAAAGATCACAGCAAAACGCACACACAGAACCCAGACTTAAGCTCAAATGGCTAGCACACTAGAACGGAGCTCAAGTCACTAGAATGTCGAACAAGTGCGCAAGAATGATGTGTGAGTGATCAATAGTGCTCAAAGGATTCTTTGTGTGCTCCTCCATGCGCCTAGGGGTCCCTTTTATAGCCCCAAGGCAGCTAGGAGCCGTTGAGAGCAATCTGGGAAGGCAATCCTTGCCTTCTGTCGCGTGGCGCACCGGACAGTCCGGTGCACACCGGACACTGTCCGGTGCCCGATTTCTTTCCTTAAATGGCGCAGCCGACCGTTGGCAGCCAGAGAGCCGTTGGCGCACCGGACATGTCCGGTGCACACCGGACAGTCCGGTGCCCCCTTCTAGCTGTTGGCTCGGCCACGTGTCCCACGCAGATCGCACGACCGACCGTTGGCTCACCGGACAGTCTGGTGCACACCGGACAGTCCGGTGAATTATAGTCGTACGTCGCTGGTGAATTCCCGAGAGCGGCCAGTTCGCTCGAGCTAGCCTGGCGCACCGGACACTGTCTGGTGCACCACCGGACAGTCCGGTGCTCCCAGACTGAGCAGACTTTGGCTGAACAAAGCCATCTCATTTCCAATTCGATTTTTCCTGTTTCCAGCACTTAGACACAACACATTAGTCCATAAAATAATGTACTAAGTCTAGAAACATACCTTTTGACATGATTTGCACTTTGTCCACCACATTGCATAGATCAACACAAAAGCACTTGCGTTGGCACTCAATCACCAAAATACTTAGAAATGGCCCAAGGGCACATTTCCCTTTCACCGATCCGAATTCTTGTACTCATCAAGCATGGTTCTTGCCATGTCCAATAGAGTTCTATTCTTCCTCTCCACTACACCATTTTGTTGTGGCGTGTAGGGAGAAGAGAACTCATGCTTGATGCCCTCCTCCTCAAGGAAGCCTTCAATTTGAGAGTTCTTGAACTCCGTCCCGTTGTCGCTTCTAATTTTCTTGATCCTTAAGTCGAACTCATTTTGAGCCCGTCTCAAGAATCCCATTAATGTTTCTTGGGTGTGAGATTTTTCCTGCAAAAAGAACACCCAAGTGAAGCGAGAATAATCATCCACAATAACTAGACAGTACTTACTCCCGCCGATGCTTATGTAAGCAATCGGGCCGAATAGATCCATGTGTAGGAGCTCCAGTGGCCTGTCAGTCGTCATGATGTTCTTGTGTGGATGGTGAGCACCAACTTGCTTCCCTGCTTGGCATGCGCTACAAATCTTGTCTTTCTCAAAATGAACATTTGTTAATCCTAAAATGTGCTCTCCCTTTAGAAGCTTATGAAGATTCTTCATCCCAACATGTGCTAGTCGGCGATACCAGAGCCAGCCCATGTTAGTCTTAGCAATTAAGCAAGTGTCGAGTTCAGCTCTATCAAAATTTACTAAGTATAGCTGACCCTCTGACACTCCCTTAAATGCTATTGAATCATCACTTCTTCTAAAGATAGTGACACCTACATCAGTAAAAAGACAATTGTAGCCCATTTTGCATAATTGAGATACAGAAAGCAAATTGTAATCTAAAGAATCTACAAGAAAAACATTGGAAATGGAATGGTCAGGTGATATAGCGATTTTACCCAATCCTTTGACCAAACCTTGATTTCCATCCCCGAATGTGATAGCTCGTTGGGGATCTTGGTTTTTCTCGTAGGAGGAGAACATCTTCTTCTCCCCTGTCATGTGGTTCGTGCACCCGCTATCGATTACCCAGCTTGAGCCCCCGGATGCATAAACCTACAAAACATGTTTAGTTCTTGACTTTAGGTACCCAAATGGTTTTGGGTCCTTTGGCATTAGAAACAAGAACTTTGGGTACCCAAACACAAGTCTTTGACCCCTTGTGCTTGCCCCCAACATACTTGGCAACTATCTTGCCGGATTTGTTAGTTAAAACATAGGATGCATCAAAAGTTTTAAATGAGATGCCATGATCATTTGATGCACTAGGAGTTTTCTTCTTAGGCAACTTAGCACGGGTTGGTTGCCTAGAGCTAGATGTCTCACCCTTATACATAAAAGCATGATTAGGGCTAGAGTGAGACTTCCTAGAATGAATTCTCCTAATTTTGCTCTCGGGGTAACCAGCAGGGTACAAAATGTAGCCTTCGTTATCCTGAGGCATGGGAGCCTTGCCCTTAACAAAATTAGACAATTTCTTAGGAGGGGCATTAAGTTTGACATTGCCTCCCTGTTGGAAGCCAATGCCATCCTTAATGCCAGGGCATCTCCCACTATAAAGCATACTACGAGCAAATTTAATTTTTTCATTTTCAAGTTCATGCTCGGTAATTTTTGCATCTAGTTTAGCTATATGATCATTTTGTTGTTTAATTAAAGCCATATGATCATGTATAGCATTAATATCAACATCTCTACATCTAGTGCAAATAGTAGTGTGCTCAACAGTAGATGTAGATGGTTTGCAAGATTTTAGTTCAACAATCTTAGAACGCAATATATCATTTTTGTCTCTAAGATCGGAATAGTAGCATTGCAAACATCAAAATCTTTAGCCCTAGTAATTAATTTCTCATTTTCAATCCTAAGGCTAGCAAGAGAAATGTTCAATTCTTCTATTTTAGCAAGCAACTCAACATTATCATTAGGAATTGAAACATTACAAACATTTGAATCAACCTTAGCTAACAAATTAGCATTCTCATTTCTAAGGTTGTCAATGGTCTCATGGCAAGTGCTTAGCTCACTAGATAATTTTTCACATTTTTCAACTTCTAGAGCATAAGCATTTTAAATTTTAACATGCTTTTTGTTTTCCTTGATTAGGAAGTCCTCTTGGGTGTCCAAGAGGTCATCCTTCTCATGGATGGCACTAATCAATTCATTTAGCTTCTCTTTTTGTTGCATGTTTAAGTTGGCAAAAAGAGTATGCAAATTATCTTCCTCATCACTAGCATTATCATCACTAGAGGATTCATATCTAGTGGAGGATTTAGATTTAACCTTCTTCTTTTTGTCGTCCTTTGCCATGAGGCACTTGTGGTCGACGTTGGGGAAGAGAAGTCCCTTGGTGACGGCGATGTTGGCGGCGTCCTCGTCGTCGGAGGAGTCGCTAGAGCTTTCGTCGGAGTCCCACTCGCAACAAACATGGGCATCGCCGCCCTTCTTCTTGTAGTACCTCTTCTTCTCCTTTCTTCTCCCCTTTTATTTCGTCGCCCTTGTCACTGTCACTAGAAATAGGACATTTTGCAATAAAGTGACCGAGCTTACCACACTTATAGCAAACCTTCTTGGAGCGGGGCTTGTAATCTTTCCCCTTCCTTTGCTTGGGGATTTGGCGAAAGCTTTTGATGACGAGCGCCATTTCCTCGTTGTCGAGCTTGGAGGCGTCGATGGGTGTTCTACTCGGTGTAGACTCCTCCTTCTTCTCTTCCGTCGCTTTGAATGCGACTGGTTGAGCTTCGGACGTAGAAGGACCGTCAAGCTCGTTGATCTTCCGTGAGCCCTTGATCATAAATTCAAAGCTCACAAAATTCCCGATTACTTCCTCGGGAGTCATTAGTGTATATCTTGGATTACCACGAATTAATTGTACTTGAGTAGGGTTAAGGAAAATAAGTGATCTTAGAATAACCTTAACCACCTCGTGGTCATCCCATTTCTTGCTCCTGAGGTTGCGCACTTGATTCACCAAGGTTTTGAGCCGGTTGTACATGTCTTGTGGCTCCTCCCCTTGGCGAAGACGGAAGCGACCGAGCTCCCCCTCGATCGTTTCCCGCTTGGTGATCTTGGTGAGTTCATCACCCTCGTGCGCGGTTTTGAGCACGTCCCAAACTTCCTTGGCGCTCTTTATTCCTTGCACCTTGTTGTACTCCTCCTTACTTAGAGAGGCGAGGAGTATTGTTGTGGCTTGGGAGTTGAAGTGCTCGATTTGGGTCACTTCGTCCTCATCAAAATCCTCATCCCCTACAGATGGTACCTGTGCTCCAAACTCAACAACATTCCATATACTTTTGTGGAGTGAGGTTAGATGAAATTTCATTAAATCACTCCACCTAGCATAGTCTTCACCGTCAAAGGTTGGCGGTTTGCCTAATGGAACGAAAAGTAATGGAGTATGTCTAGAAGTACGAGGATAGTGTAAGGGGATCTTACAAAACTTCTTGCGTTCATGGCGCTTAGAAGTTATGGAGGGCGTGTCGGAGCCGGAAGTGGAAGGTGATGAAGTGTCGGTCTCGTAGTAGACCACCTTCCTCATTTTCTTTTTCTTGTCGCCACTCCGATGCGACTTGTGGGAGGAGGCCTTCTTCTCCTTCCCCTTCTTTTTGTTGCGGGACTCTTCCGATGAAGCCTTCCCGTGGCTTGTAGTGGGCTTTTCGCCGGTTTCCATCTCCTTCTTGGTGTGATCTCCCGACATCACTTCGAGCGGTTAGGCTCTAATGAAGCACCAGCTCTGATACCAATTGAAAGTCGCCTAGAGGGGGGGTGAATAGGGCAAAACTGAAATTTACAAAGTTAATCACAACTACAAGTCGGGTTAGCATTAGAAATATAATCGAGTCCGCGAGAGAGGGTGGAAAACAAATCTCAAGCAAATAAGAAGTGTGACACGCGGATTTGTTTTACCGAGGTTCGGTTCTCGCAAACCTACTCCCCGTTGAGGAGGCCACAAAGGCCGGGTTTTTTCAACCCTTTCCCTCTCTCAAACGGTCCCTCGGACCGAGTGAGCTTTCTCTTCTCAAATCAACCGGGAACAAAACTTCCCCGCAAGGACCACCACACAATTGGTGTCTCTTGCCTTGGTTACTATTGAGTTGATCGCAAGAAAGAATCAAAGAAGAAAGCAATCCAAGCGCAAGAGCTCGAAAGAACACAAGCAAATCTCTCTCACTAATCACTAAGGTGTTGTGTGGAATTTGGAGAGGATTTGATCACTTGGGTGTGTCTAGAATTGAATGCTAGAGCTCTTGTAAGTAGTTGAAGTAGGAAAACTTGGATGACTTGAATGTGGGGTGGTTGGGGGTATTTATAACCCCAACCACCAAACTAGCCGTTTGGTGGAGGCTGTCTGTCGCATGGTGCACCGGACAGTCCGGTGCACACCGGAAAGTGTCCGGTGCGCCAGCCACGTCACCAGGCCATTGGGTTCCGACCGTTGGAGCTCTGACTGCTGGGCCCGCCTGGATGTCCGGTGGCACACCGGACATGTACTGTAGAGTGTCTGGTGCGCCACTTCGCGCGTGCCTGACTTCTGCGCGCTCTGGCGCGCATTAAATGACTCTGCAGGTGACCGTTGGCGCGAAGTAGTCGTTGCTCCGCTGGCTCACCGGACACGTCCGGTGAATTATAGCGGAGCAAATTCCCGAAGCTGGCGAGTTCCAGAGTTGCTCTCCCTTGGGGCACCAGACACTGTCCGGTGTACACCGGACAGTCCGGTGAATTATAGCGGAGCGCCCCTGGATTTTCCCGAAGGTGAAGAGTTTAGCGTGAAGTCCCCTGGTGCACCGGACACTGTCCGGTGGCACACCGGACACTGTCCGGTGGCACACCGGACAGTCCGGTGCGCCAGACCAGGGCACACTTCGGTTATCCCTTTGCTCTCTTTGTTGAACCCAATTTTTGGTCTTTTATTGGCTAAGTGTGAACCTTTGGCACCTGTAAAACTTATACACTAGAACAAACTAGTTAGTCCAATTATTTGTGTTGGGCAATTCAACCACCAAAATTAATTAGAAAAATAGGTGTAAGCCTAATTCCCTTTCAATACTTCATATATGAAATCCAATCGAAAACCGAAGACCTTTGCCTCATAGTTGAAAAAGATGGTCCAAAAATAACCGGACGTCCCAAGGGCACAGAGTTTGCACCCGACAGAACGGGCTTACGAACAATATCAGCAGAGGAAACAAACTTATTACGATGACGGGAAACCACTTTCCAAGACTTTGATTCTTCTTCAGAAAACAGTTGCCATTCTCTGATCCAGTTCGGGCCACTAGAATTCCACAAGTGCAGATATGCTTTGAACGACAGATATACATAAGATCGTAGTCGGTAAACCACGAAGCCCACATTCTTGCAAGAAAGCGAGAAACGGAAGGCCCGATCCGACAGAAGAGAAACCCTGAATAAATCCGCTGCTCCACCAATGAAGGATTGAAGGAGAAACCCCACTAACTCTGTGTTCAGGCGCATGGAGCACCTACCGAAGGAGACAACTAGAAAAAACTCAGAGAGATCGAATTTACCCGGGAGAAAGTTGATCGGGGCAGTTGTACTTGTTAAAGATCCATTACTGAAATCGAAGACCATCGGAGAAGTCCAAGGCAGAGCCACCCGACCCAATCGGGAGCCCCCCATCTTGTAACGTAGGTACGATAAATGTTGTGTAGTGATCAGAGATGTTCTAGTGGATGCTAGACTAGTCCGATGGTGAGCAATTGACCATACACCCAAAGATAAGTTTCAAATAGCTAGTTCTGACAAATTAATGCCTTGCCCATTTAATAGCCAAAGCAACCTAGTGCTAGAGAAGGAACCATGGCATAGCGAGGGACTTGAGAGTCAAATTTTACAAGATTAGCAGTCTTATTGATGTAAACAAGAGTTAGTGTGCACCCATTGTTATCATTGGTATTGATATAGTCTTAGATAGAGTTTTGCTTTTTAGTCTTGGAGATCAACATCACCTACTAGATAGTTTGGTGGCGGCCAGAGCGCGATGATCACCTAAAGAATGTGTGTGTGACCTAACGTGGGAGTTGTACATGGTTGTGAGCGGTTCACCATACCAAAGCGACGTAGACCAACTCATAGGGACTACTTGGTACTTACATGGACCAAGGGAGAACGATGCCCTTGTGCGGGTACTCCAATGAGAATTAGTGGGGAGTGTCGACTCTCTAAGACCTCGATAAAAACTTGAGGAGTTTTCTAAACCATTGCTTTACTTTTCACAAATATATTTGTGAAATTTACTTTGAGTATTTATATTTCTAGAATTATCATGATAGCATAGTGTTAAAATTATGGGGCAAAACTCTTTGTGTGCACATTAAACACTTGGGTGAAGTTGGGCTTGCTATTATGTTTTAATTATTATAAGAAATATTATAGAAGCTCAATTCATCCCCTCTTAGGCACTATGATACTTTCGAAGACAATGAGGAGCGATCCAAGAGAGGATATTCCGAAGACCCACTTGTATGTGGAAAAGGCCCGAAGCTACCCACGTAATTATCTGGCTGAAAGCTTAACCCTCGCATGGCATCTTTGAAGAGGCTCTAACGAGCACTAAGGAGAAGCTTGCGTGCTCCTCTATGCCTCGGTAAAAATACCAGATACCCGATAGGAGTTTATATCTCTATTGTCTTTGAATTTCAGTATTTATATTATGTACCTTACTTGTGTGGCTTTCTTGCAAAACGTCATTATAATGGAGGGACTCATGTATGAGCTCCCTATTGATATTCTCACACACCAATTGCAAAACATGCTAGAACAGCAGAAGGCCTACTGGAAACAAAGGTGTAAAATCAAGTGGGCGCAATGTGGAAATGATGGCATAAATTTTTTCATATCGCCTCCTCAATTAGACATAATCAAAACTTCATTACTACAATACAAGATGACACAAGACAGATGATCTTTGATCATAAGGCCAAAGCTAAGGTATTGTTTGATGCATACAAAAAATAAGTTGGGCACTTTGGGGAGTTCTGAGATGGTTTTTGCTCTAAACGCCATCTTACAAAACACACAAGATTTGAGTATTCTGGAGGCACCCTTCCTGGAAGAAGAAATAAACTTCATAATTGCAAGCCTCCCCAATGGCAATGCACCGGGTCCGGATGGTTTCAATATGGTTTTTCTAAAGAAATGTTGGCTGATTATCTCACATGAATTTTTATGATCTTTGTAATAGTTTCTATGAAGAAAAGGTTTGTATGCAGAGTATTAATGGGTCCCACATTACCCTGCCCCTGAAGAAATCGTCCCCCTCACAGTCAGTGACTACAGACCAATCTCTCTGCTTAACACGAGTACCAAGTTAGTGACAAAGATTCTAGCTAATAGGCTCCAAAAAGTTATCACCAACCTCATCCACAAAAACCAATATGGGTTCATCAGAGGGCGCACCATTCAGGATTGTCTAGCTTGGGCCTTTGAATATATTTATATGTGCAAACAATCTCAAAGGTAAGTGGTTATTCTAAAGCTTGACTTTGAAAAGGCTTTTGATAAAATAGAACACAATGCCATAATGGATATACTTCGTCACAAGGGCTGCGAAACCAAATGGTTGAAGTGGATGTATATGATCATGGGCTTTGGGACATCGTCTGTTCTGTTAAACGGAGTACCAGGGAAAACGTTTCATTGCAAAAGAGGAGTATGCCAAGGGGACCCTCTATCACCACTCTTGTTCATCCTTGCAGCGGATCTCCTCCAATCCATACTCAATAAGGAAAAAGACATCGATATCATCAAGCTCCCCTTGACTACAACTTTAGGGCATGATTTCCAAACTATATAACATGTTGATGACACAATTCTGGTAATGGAGGCTTGCCCTAGGCAGCTTTTCTTCCTCAAGGCCTTATTGAATTCATTTGCAGACTCAACGTGGCTCCATGTCAATTATCAAAAGTCAAACATATACCTTACAAGATGCGGGATATGGTAGCTGAAAACGTCGGACATTGGATGCAAACATTGTAATACGAAAATGTAATCTCTAAACATGTTTATAGAAAATAAATAAAATGAATATTGTAGGGACCCCCTACAGTAAAAGCTTTATTCAAAAAAATGTATGAGATCTCCCTATTGCAACTTCTTTCACATTCTTGAATCAGTTCTTCATCCTAGAGAAGAGAAAAAAACAAGACAACAAAAATAATGTTAGTAGTTAGCCGTTAGTGGAAAGGCAACCGTTTTATGGAGCGTGGTCGTCTCCATAAAAACCACTGACAGTACATAAATTGTTTTGGTGGGATATAAACAGGCTTCTTTGAGAGTACCAAGGATCAAGACAAGTTTGAAAATACAACTAAAAACAATAATATTTTGAGATTTTCTTGTTATAGCTAAGCTATCGACTAAACTTGATAGAAACTTATACTAAACTTGAGAGAGAAGGGGAGCTTGAACATCAAATTATTGTAAAGCTTTTGTGTATATTTGAGCTCATCTCGATTAGGTATATATAGCCAAACGAGTGTAAATGTAGAACAAGTGGATCCTCTACAATTACTTACTAGGATATAACTGCAGATGGGTTACTAGCATGTGGATACAGTCTAGACCTGATCCCACACATCAGTTTAGCTGCAGGTGGATATGCTTCCTAGTGTAGGAGGGGTCGGTCGACACCTCTCTTCCTCGTCTATCTCACATAAGGGTGGTAATGTGCCCTAGATTTTACACTATAAATTTTAAGGATCGAATCGGATTAGGATCAGACTTTATTTTAATTTATTTTTAAACTAAAATTATTTAAGGACCTTAACGCTTTGTGAAGGTGCATATGGATAGTAATCCATTACCACCCCTAATCTCACATGTAGAGATGTCAATGAGGAATTCTCCACCGGGTTATAGCATCCCAAACCCAGCTCCATCATGTTTGATCCATCCACATACCCATACCCATCATGGGTGCAAACCTATCCCATACCCAGCCCTATTCGGGTTTTAGGTCTCCAATGGGTCCACATCTCCAATTAAGGGATAACTAGGTATTAACAGCTAGCACAAACTATCTAGATTTCAGACATCACCACATGTCAAGTACTCATCCATGAACCATGATCCATTCAACCATCTATTAGAAAAGAAATCAGTACTTCGGGACCAATAGAAGAAATGAAGAAATGGAGTCGGTTGGCTGGCTGGCAGGGTGTAGCGTATGGCTGATTATTTTAGTGTTTTGTTTTTTTCTAGTCTACTAGTTGTCTGGCCGTGTTGCCTTGTTGGGATAGGACCTAGACCTGGTGTGCTGCCGTGCTGGGCTTGGTGGCCGACTCAGACTCAACTCATTCATACAAACAGGACAGGTGTACACGTATGAAATATCCATGGGTAATCAGGTTTGGATTATTGCTTCCCAAACTCATACCCGTTTACTCAATGAGTGGAGACTTTATCCCATATCCATACCATGGGGACAATTTTTGTTTTATACCCGTACCCTAATAGAGTAATTTCCCACGACTTAGTGGGTATTGGGTACCATCAACATCTCTACTCACATGCTTTATTTTGGATTCCAGAAAAGCGACCGATGAAACAAAGTTGACAAAAAAAAAAGAGGGCATCAATGGTCGGCCGGCCATCTACTTCTCTTTTTTTTTATTCTTTTTTACTTTCTTCACCTCCAAATTTACTCGTATTCCCTATTAAAGCAAAGCAAGAGAGCTGCTAGATACGGTGAGGAGAGGGTTGCCCAATCAATCACGAGGCCGGGTTCCAATAGTGGTTGGTTACAAGTCCTAGATAGTCGACGTTGAATCGCTTCAACTGGACTTGTGTATATACAGCATACATCGGAAGATCCGCGGCTAATTTCTCAGGTCTCAATCAAGCGATAGGAGCGTGGTTTCGCGTCGAGTGCTCACTCATCTCAAGCGTCACCGTCGACCGTGGAGCACCAAATCAACCCGTGAGACGGGGCAGATTAGATTCTTCCCATCCAAGGGGCGGTCGCAATGATGACAGATGATAAAGGCGAGGTTCGCGTCGTCAGTATTAACGATAAAAAAAACACCGGCGCATCAGAATGTCCAAAGTAAAACTACTACTCCTTTTTTCATTATTTATCTTCCTAAGACTGCCCCGGTTGGACCGAACCAAACCAAACCACCACCTCGTATCGTCTGTGCCCACCGTGCTAGAATAATAGTATCGCACTGCACGATGACTATTTCCTTTTACTTTAAGTTACAAAACCATTGGATTTCTTACATTACAAATTAATTTAGTTCTAAATAAAAATAAATCATTTTTGATTTATGATTTATTCGATTAGAGATGGTGTAATTAATTTAGTTCTAAATAAAAATAAATCATTTTTGATTTAGGATTTATTCGATTAGAGATGGATGAAATGAGATAGAAGTGGATTAAATCTTCTTCTATTTAAAATAGAAGGAGATTTAACCTCCTCATATCCCACCCTGTTCGAAGGAGCCCAAGCCCAAGGGGCGCACGCGCACGTGGGTTGAGACGAGTGATCACTGGCCACATCCGGACCCAAAAATATCACGGGGTCGGGGGAGGATAAACATGAGCCGAACCCAACCGGGAGAAGCAGAGGGAGAGCAGTCACCAAACCAAAACCGCTCTCGAGTCTCCATCCATTCTCTCCGCTCATCCGCAGCTCTCGAGTCTCCAGCTCTAGCTAGCCTTAGCCTCGTCCAAGGGACGAAGGGGCCACCATGAGCGTGGTGATCCTGGACGGCTCCACGGTGCGCGGCTTCGTGGCGGACGAGGCGGCCTTCGCGCGCAGCCTGGACGCGCGGTTCGCCGCGCTGGACGCCAACGGCGACGGCGTGCTGTCCCGCGCCGAGCTCCGGCGCGCGCTCGAGTCCTTCCGCCTCCTCGACGGCGGCGGCTTCGGGTCCGCCCAGCCGGCGCCGCTCCCCGCCGAGGTCGCCGCGCTCTACGACGCCGTCTTCGAGCAGTTCGACGCCGACCACAGCGGCGCCGTCGACCGCGCCGAGTTCCACGACGAGATGCGCCGCATCATGCTCGCCGTCGCCGACGGGCTCGGCTCCCAGCCGCTCCAGGTCGCCGTGGACGACGAGGGCGGGAGCTTCCTGCTCGAGGCAGCCGAGCACGAGGCCGCTGGGATCGCCGCCAAGATCGAAGCCAACCGCAAGGCGGAGGCGGAGGCGGAGGCGGCCAAGTGACGACGTGTCCCTCGTGCGGGCCCTGCGCTTGATTTTCTGGGTGTTTGCTACTACGTACTAGTACTACTTACCTGGCGGCCGATGTGCCGCCGCACGTGTACGGTATACTACGTAACTAGAAGCGGCCAGCACCAGCTACTCAAATCACTGCTGATGCTACTTGTGAACGGAATAAAACCTGTCAATCATTTTAGTGGTCTTGCTTGCATAAAACACTTCTTTGTCGTCAAATCTTCGGTCCACTTTCTTGTAGCCCTAACAGCACTTGTTAGTGAGGAGATTTTTGTCATTGTGAAAGACGACACGCTGCTGCTGAGGACTTGTTCGATTGGTTATTTGTTCTCAATCCATGTGGATTGACATGGATTGAGTGAGATTATGGATATGGATTGAGTGAGATTATGGATTGAGTGAGATTGGATAAATTTAAATCTTAAGTAAATTAATTTTTTTTAATTTTTTTCTAATTTTATCTAATCTATATATAATGAGAATAACCGAACAAGGTCTTCTTTTCAATTCTATTTAATATATGTATAATGGAAATAATCGAACAATGCCTGAAATGAAAAACCTTCCCAAATAGAAAACCTTCACCCGTCTTTGTCATTTACCGTTATTACTGTTATAAATTTAGAGAATGCTTTCAATATATTTATATATATTAAATATCTTAATTCTGAATAAAACAAGCATATAACTCAGATAAATGTCATATGTAATTATAGCAGCAATGGACAGTAGCAATTTTAGGACATGTAAACATATAAAATAGCTACTCAGGTCCATTTCAAAATTAAACATGGCTTGCAGATGAAAAAGACAGATTTATTGTTTATCTTTTTATATTGCTTCAAAATAGCGGGTTGCTGCACTAGACAACCCTCCAACGTTAAAGGGTGATCAAAAATCATCGACTAATGTGACAGTCATATCTTACCAAATCAGGGTTTTAGATCAAATATAATAAGCCTAATAATCAAGTATAAATACTAATAGTAAGGAGTTGTAAACTAAATAATATAGCAGAATTTAACACAGGTAAACAGCCTCAACAAATAGAGATATAATTAGGCCTAAATAATATTAATGCTGAAAAGAAGGGGATCCACTTCCCTTATGAAGGGAGATGACCAGGGCAGCCGCCAAGGATGGATCCATGCGAGATGCGCAAGCTTCGGCGTCAGTTCCGTGGGAACCGGGGAGGAGTTGAGCGCCGCCGCCCCAACTCTGACGCGAGTTTTTTCTGGGAAACACCTTGCTCGGTCTCCCCTCCGTGCTTTGCCTGCGCGTAGGTTTTGGTTGCCGCTGGCTGGGCTGCTCGGCCAGCCGGCCTAGTAGCGGCCCAGCTGGCCAGCCTTTTTTTAATAAAGTGAAAACTTAAAAATGGTCATCAATCCCCACCATTTTCACTCTTATTTTCTAATCAATGTCATTGAGCTCCCGTACTATTTATATACTACTTTTCGGCAGTGATACTTGTTAGGTTTGAACCAAAGCCTATCCCAGTGTACTCCAACCCTGCACGAGTAAGCGGAGGACTACGCCTTGATCCACAAACCCTAGTGTGAGAATCTTCACACAAAAGGCACATAGTACTAGGCAGATTATCTGCTTCTCTTACGGGGCAGGGCGTTACGGTCATGCCCTTTAATATCTATTCATGAACTCACTAGAGAGAAAACCCCATTCTCTCCCGGACTGCGACCCCACAGTCAGCTCATATAGGTGAAATCATTAAGGAAATTTTGTAGGACAATTTCCCTGCTTATAGCATTGACTTCATTAAGAGCATATCGCTCAACCTGCCATACAGATAGAGCACAACAACTAATGAGACTCTTTGTCTTTTGTGCTCTTGGTTCCATAGTGCTTCGTTTCCTGGAGCCTGGATCTCGGGACCTCCGGTCACACAGGATAGTTATCCGCAGTTGAAACCGCTAACAGGGTACGAGTCCCATTCCCATGCACACTGCTTGGATTGGCTTTTGAGCCAGTCCTTTGGTGAAAGGATCAACAAGGTTCCTTTCAGACTTGATGTAATCTATTGTTATTACACCCGTCTCTCTAGCATGCTGACATGAATCAAGTCGTCTTCTGATATGCCTCGAGGATTTTTGGTTGTCCTTTCTACTGTTCACTTTCAGCAACACAGAAGTGTTGTCACAGTATACTAGGACAGCCGGTATCGGCTTTGCTAGCATTGGAAGGTCTGACAACAGGTCTCTCAACCATTCAGCCTCCAATGCTGCTAAATCAAGTGCAACTAATTCAGCCTCCTTGGTGGAACGTGTCGATATTGTTTGTTTAGACGATCTCCATGACACGACCCCACCAGCTAAAGTGAACACATAGCCACTTGTAGACTTCATTTTATCCGAGTCAAAGATCCAATTTGCATCACTGAATCCTTCAAGTACTGACAGAAATCTGGTATATTTAATACCAAGATTCATAGCTGCCTTCAAATATCGAAGCACTCTATACAAGGCTACCCAGTGTCTATCTCCTGGACTGACCGGATAATGAGCCAGTCTGCATATTGCATATGAGATTTCTGGTCTAGTTGCACTGCTCAGGTACATGAGAGATCCGATGATCTGCGAATATAGTAGCTGGTTCACAGGCTCGCCTTCATGTTTACAGAGCGTGTAGGATGGATCATAGGGCGTGGTGACTGGTTTATAGTCCAGATGTCCAAAGCGAGTCAGGACCTTTTCCACATAATAGGATTGTGACAAAGTAATCCCATCCTCACCCTTTATTAGCTTGATATTCAATATTACATCAGCTTCACCCCAAGTCCTTCATATCAAAGTTCTTGGAGAGGAATACTTTTGTCTCCATGATAGCCTCCAAATCGGTCCCAAATATCAATATGTCATCAACATATAAACACATGATGACACCTTTGCCCCCAGAGAAGTGATAATACACACATCGGCTTCGTTTACGCAAAACCTGACAGTGGTCAGAGTATTATTGAACTTCCCATGCCATTGTCTGGGAGCTTGCTTAAGATCGTATAAGGATTTAATCAGGCGACACACTTTGCTCTGTTGTCCTTTAACCACAAATCCTTCTGGTTGCTGCATATAAATTTCCTCTTCCAGCTCTCCATTTAGGAATGTTGTCTTTACGTCCATTTGATGGACAAGAAGTTTATAAGCAGCCGCCAGCGCTAAGAGCACACGGATTGTGGGCAATCGAGCCACTGGAGAATAAGTATCAAAATAATCATCCTCTTTCTTTTGAGTAAAACCCTTAGCCACAAGACGGGCCTTGTACTTTTCAATAGTACCATCGGGTCTCCTCTTCCTCCTAAAGATCCATTTGCAGCCCATAGGCTTGCAACCAGCCGGGAGATCAGTTATCTCCCAGGTTCCGTTAGAGATGATTGAATCCATCTTGCTACGGACAGCCACCCTCCAGTACTCTGCATCCGGAGATGTATATGCCTCTGTGAGGGAGCGTGGTTCTTCATCCACTAGATAAATAATATAATCATCATTCAATGACTTTTCAGTCCTTTGTCTCTTACTCCTCCTTAACTCCAAATCTGGAGTCTGGTCATGGACACTTCAGGGCAGAGAATATGTCCGAGATGGACCATCTGGGGCTACTACTTCCTTATCCCGCATAGGGAAGATGCTCTCAAAGAATGTCACATCCCGAGACTCCATTATTACATTTACAGCGACTTCGCTTGTCTCGGAATGGACCACTAGAAATCTATAAGCAGCACTGTTATGTGCATAACCCAGGAAGACACAGTCTACGATCTTAGGGCCTAGCTTTCTCTTCTTTGGCAACGGGACATTCACCTTTGCAAGGCAGCCCCAAGTCCGAAGATGCGAAAGATCTGGCTTCCTTCCTTTAAATCCTTCATAGGGCATGGCCTCACGGTTGCGAGGTGGCACCCTATTCAGGACATAGCACATCGTGAGTACTGCTGCGGTACCCTGAAACTAAAGTACCCTTGCTACTGTATAAAGACACAGCGCCCACGCGGCTATCTCTTAGTCGCGTGGTAATAGTGTTGTGTGTGGGACCAGGCCATGGCTTGCCCCAGTCTCGAGCGACTACTCTGGGTCCACATCAGCACCCGACCCCACTACATGGGTGGGTCCGGAGCCGCCACGTGTCCAGAGAAGGTGATATACTCCAAGGCATCAACAGTGAGTCATGACCCCCATGGGAGAGCGCCGGACCTCTGGATATGCAGTCCGGACCTCCAAGGTGGGTCCAGGACCGCCACGTGTGCAAGTTGGACCCCTGGAACGGGATCCCCCCCCCGTATGGGGTCCGGGCCGCCCACAATGGGGTCCCAAGGTTCCAGGACAGAACATACACAGGCCTTGAATAGGACCCCGGCGGGGGTCCAGTACCGACACGTGTCTAGACCTAGTCTGGTGCAGACCTGCCCGCATACACTTCTACTCCCCGCCCAGACGGAGATCTGATGCTGCCACGCGGCCTACTGCACGTAACGTAAGCCAATGGGCGGAGCTTGACGTAAGGCCTCCGGGTTACGCGGCCTCTGCATTTATTGAGGATAAGGCACGCCGCCTGCCCATTCCACTGACAGGCGGTGTGCCGCCTCAGCATTTATTGAGACCTATCCATTCTGCTGGCAGGCAACGACCTGTCCATTCTGCTGGCAGGCAGCGACCTGTCCATTCTGTAGGCGACGTGCCTATCCATTCCACTAGCAGGTGGCATGCCTATCCATTCCATTGGCAGGCGGCACGCCCATACTGCCGCGTGCACTATGCTCATCATTACTAGCACGTTACCAATGAAGCTGCCGCCGCATATCAATACTGCGCGAGCTGCGGACAACATGGGCCTGGAGATTGCACAGGCGTCACCTGCATTAGTTACTCCAATGATGTATTCCTTCCATTATACTCCTGGGCCCACATGTCGGGGCTCAGCATCCTTGTATGTGCCTCCCTTGAGCTATAAAAGGGAAGGCACGCAATGTTACAAGGCAGACCAACTTAGACACTCAGGTTCTCTAGACGTAACTCAAGCTCTATAGACTCAGGCTTACATACTCAATACAATACACATAGTGGAGGTAGGGTTTTACGCTCCGGCAGTCTGAACCATTCTAAACCCTTATGTGCTCTCCTGTTTTCATCCACCTTCCAACAAGCAGGCAAACCGCTAAGGCCCCTTCTCATCTTAGGATTTAGGGCGGGTGCGTACCGCCACCCGGCTAGAAAATTTCCTCTCCGACATTTGGCGCGCCAGGTAGGGGGCTTGGCTTTAGGTTTTTCGCCTGATTTTCTACTCGACATGATGAAACAGATCGTCGAGCACCGTGGCGTGACTTCTGAAGACTTCCTGATGAAGAAAGAAGCTGCATCGTCCATGCCACGAAGCTCCAACCACCCTGCGCCTGGTGCTGCTGTTGTGCGCGCTGCGCAGCAGCACACGCCTGCACAGACGTCCCGAGCTCCGTAAGGGGCTGCTCCTAGGGCGTTGTCTGCGGCCAGGGAGTTGTTGCGCCACCCTCCAAGGTCCACAGCCTCGCCGGGGGCCATGAAGCAGTGGCATGACGATGTCGATCGTCTCCGTGGCATGGCGCAATCTGGCTCGGCCAGGCCTAGGCCTCGGTCGTTCCGGTGTCAGCACGAGGCGTCGGCGTCAATGCGCTCAACCTCGGTGAAGGCCGCACCGACTGAGGACCTGCGGGTGGAGCTCAACCGCAGGCGTGCGGGAGAGGACGCTCTAGTATCTCTGGAGAGGCCTGATGACCTACGGGCAGAACTCAACCGTAGGCGAGCGGGCGAGGATGCCCGAGTCTCTCTGGAGAGGGCGCGTGAGCGCCGACAGAACATCGAGGGTCGCAACCTCGACCTAGACTTCACCGCGGTAGCACCGCAAACTCCAAGGGGTGCTCGAATTTAGGTGGGTGTCCCATTGGCCGGCGTGGGCTGCGCTGCACTGGCGGATCATCTCCGCGTGGCGACTTGGCCATCCAAGTTCCGACCACACCTGCCGGAAAAGTACGACGGTACGTCAAAACCCGTCGGAATTCTTGCAGGTATACGTCACCGCTATTACGACAGTAGGTGGAGACACTATTGTAATGGCAACATATTTTCATGTAGCATTGTCTGGGCCGGCCCGGACCTGGCTCATGAACCTCACCCCGGGATCGATCTACTCCTGGAAAGAACTCTGCACACGGTTCACAGCGAACTTCGCCAGTGCATATCAGCAGCATGGCGTGGAGGCTCACCTCCATGCAGGGAGGCAGAAACCCGGGGAAACTCTCTAGGCTTTCATCTTTCGCTTCACTAAGGTACGAGGCACTATACCTCGTATCTCCGATGCTTCCATCATCACCGCTTTCTGCGAGGGGGTACGTGATGAGAAGATGCTGGAGAAGTTGGCCATGCATGACGTGGAAACTCTCACCATGCTCTTCACTCTAGCTAACAAGTGTGCCAGAGCCACCGAGGGCCGCACATGGCACTCGGCACCACAGACCGAGGCTACCCAAACGGGTGGCTCGGGTGCCGTCACCTAGGATGACAAAAATAAAAAGAAGAAGAACCACGACCACGAGAGGCCGCAGCCCGCTGCTCTGGTCGTCGCAACTGCGACTGGGGGCCGGAACGAGCGCAACAACCGCCCGCGGCCACTGGGAGGCAACAGTGGCTCATGCCCTGTGCACCCCAATAGTCGCCACAGCGCCTCGGAGTGCCACGAGATCATCAAGCTTGCGAAGCGCGTCAGCAAGCGGCGCGAGCAGACTTCCAAGGATGGCTCCCCACCTCGTCGCCGGCCTGGCAAGGAGAGGGTCGACGATGGCGATGTGGCCGCGGGAGAACGGGACCTCGGGTATCAGTCGCCCGAGGGGGCCTCAAGGACGTTTTCACTGGAGACTCTGACTCCGGTGGCGAGAGCGACCACCGCAAGAAGCTGTATGTCATGTACGGCGGGAGCTGGGAGCTCACCTCCCATAGGAACGTCAAGTCCTTGCGCCGAGAGGTCCTTTCGGTGGCCCCGGGGGTCCCAAAGGCTTCTCCACATCAGCGGTGGAGGAGCACCACTATCTCCTTCGGGGCATCCGACTGCCCCGACAACATGGCAGGGGCTGGTATACTACCGCTCATCACCGCCCCTGTCATCGCCAACATGCGACTGCACCATGTGCTGATTGACGGCGGGGCAGGGCTCAACGTCATCAGCCATGCTGCATTCAAGCAGCTGCAGATCCCTAGGTCCCAACTAGGACCCTCTCGTCCATTCTCTGGAGTGGGCCCACAGCTGGTGTATCCCCTTGGGAGCATCACACTCCCGGTAACATTCGGGACCGAGGAGAACTTCCGCACAGAGAGCGTCCAGTTCGATGTCGCGGAGGTTAACCTCCCCTTCAATGCCATCATTAGCAGGACGACCCTGTACCGGTTCATGGCCATTGCCCATTATGGGTATTTGGTCCTCAAGATGCCATCCCCGGCTGGGGTCCTTACCGTGGGGTGACCGCGCCACTGCAGTGACGGCTGTCGAGAAGCTGCACGCCCTGGCGGCAGAAGCTGCATGCCCCGACGACGGAGGGAAGGACCCCTCGACCTACGGTACCAAGGCGCCTGCCAAGGTGCCAAAGGTGCAGCCGTCTGGAGCAGACGGCAGACCCGTAAAGACCATCCAGGTCGGCATAGACTCCTCCCAGACCACCCGCATCACGGGTAATCTGGAGGAGAAATAGGAACTCGTGCTCATCACCTTCCTCCGAGCAAATGTCGACGTTTTCGCATGGGAACCGTCGCAGATGCCTGGGATCCCCAGGGAGGTGATTGAGCACCATCTGAAGATCCACCCTGACGCCAAACCGGTGAGTCAGAAGCCCCGGAGACAGTCGGTTGAGCGGTAGGACTTCATCCGTCAGGAGGTCCGGAAGCTGCTAGACGTCGGCTTTATCGAAGAGGTCCATCACCCTATGTGGCTGGCCAATCCAGTCATCGTTCCAATGGCAAATGGGAAGCTTCGGATGTGCATCGACTACACCAGCCTTAATAAGGCTTGTCCCAAGGACCCGTATCAACTTCCACGCATAGATCAGATCATGGATTCTACCTCCGGGTGCGACCTTTTGTCCTTCTTAGATGCTTACTCTGGGTTCCATCAGATCCAGATGGCTAGGGAGGATAGGAAGCATACCACTTTTGTGACAGTGGATGGGCTTTACTGCTATGTTGTAATGCCCTACGGTCTGAGAAACGCCTTGCCAACATTTGTACAGCCGATGAGTAAGACCTTTGGGGACCTAATTAGGGACAGGATAGAGATATATGTTGATGACATCGTGGTCAAGACTAAGAGGGGGTCGACTCTGGTGGAAGACCTGACCCTGGTCTTTGACAAGCTGCGGGCGACGCGCACGAAGCTGAACCCAGACAAGTGCTTCTTTGGTGTCTCCGCTGGGAAGTTGCTGGGATTCCTAGTTTCGCACCGGGGTATTGAAGCAAACTCGGAGAAGATCAGGGCAATTGAGGCAATGAGGCCCCCGGCCCGTATCAAGGACGTCCAGAAGCTTACGGGGTTATTAGCCGCCCTTAGCCACTTCATTTCAAGGCTGGCTGAGAGGGCGCTACCCTTCTTCAAGCTGTTGCGGAAGTCCGACCCATTCTCTTGGACCGAGGAGGTGGAACAAGCCTTTCAAGAGTTGAAGCAGCACCTTGTGTCCTTGCCGATACTGGTAGCTCCAGAGCCAGGTGAGCCACTGTATCTCTACATTGCAGCAGCTGCAGAGGCGGTGAGCTTGGTGCTGGTCGTCGAAAGGACGGAGCAACATTCCCAAGGGATTCAGTAGGTTCCCCTAGGAGAAGATGGTGGTGCGACCACCTCGGACCTTGAGGTCCTGGGGCCAACCGTAGGGGTCCAGACCATACATAGGCCGGTCTACTACGTCAGCGAGGTCCTCCGTGAAGCGAAGACCAGGTATCTTGAGACGCACAAACTTCTCTATGATGTACTTGTTGCGTCCAGGAGGTTGCGCCACTATTTCCAGGCACACAGGGTCGTGGTGGTGACCTCCTTTCCATTAAGGGCCATCCTCCACAACTCTAACGCCACAGGCAACATCGCCAAGTGGGCCGCGGAGCTCGCTGAGTTCCAGCTGGACTTCCAGCCTCGCCACGTCGTCAAGAGCCAGGTCCTGTCTGACTTCTTCGTGGAGTGGACACCTCCCCCGAGCACTCCTGGGGGTCCGGATCCCGATTCGGACTCCACACCTGCGGAGCCCAAGGGTCCGATCTTCACCGAACCCCACTGGACGCTCTTCTTCGATGGATCCGCCCGTCAGCAAGTTGGCAAGGCTGGGGTGGTCCTCATCGACCCAAGCAGAGATCAAGTGAAGTACATGGTGCACCTTGAGTTCAAGGCCACCAACAATATGGCAGAGTACGAAGCATTGATCTTCGTCTTGTCGGCTGCCCTATCCCTGGGGATCTGCCAGCTCCTCGTGAAGGGGGACTCCCAGCTGATCATCAAGCAAGTCCACAGGGAATGTAGCTGCAACGAGCCCAGGCTCGCAACTTACCTCCTCCATGTAAGGAAGCTGGAAAAGGACTTCACTACCCTGGAGCTACAACATGTTCCTCGGGCTGACAACTTGGCGGCAGATGAACTCTCCACGAGGGCATCAACTTGGGCACCCGTGCCCGAGGGCGTCTTCAAAAGACGGCTGTTGAGACCCACCGCCTAGCCTGCCGAACTGGGCAAAGGGGGCGAGACTAGCACCTCGAAGCTAGCGGTCCCGGTGGCGTCCCATCTACAGAACCCACCAAAGGTTGTGTGTGTTACAGGGGTCCTGCCTACCCCTTAGTGCCATAGCCAGTGTCTCAGAGTGGTCCCGATGCATGGATCTTCGAGATCCGAGACTACCTGAAGGAAAATATTCTTCCTGAAGATCATGTGTCCGCAGAGTGCATAGTGCGGTTGGCTAAACGCTACACGGTGGTATAGGGGGATCTTTACCGCCGTGGCGCCAACAGCATTCTCATGCGGTGCATCACCCAGAGGAGGGCCCTGAGCTACTCACGGAGATCCATGGAGGAGAGTGCGGAAGTCATTCATCATCCCGCACGCTGGTCGATAAAGCCTTCCGGCATGGCTTTTACTGGCCAACCACCCTCCAGGATGCAGCTGAGATGGTAAAGTCCTGCAAGGCGTGTCAGTTCCACGCAAAGCAGATACACACACCAGCTCAGGCTCTGCAGATGATTCCACCCTCCTGGCCATTCGCCGTATGGGGGGTGGATATCCTGGGACCATTCCCCAGGGCCATCGGCGGGTACCGCTTCCTCTTCGTCGCCATCGACAAGTTCACAAAGTGGCCAGAGGCCACCCCTGTGGTCAACATCACCCAGGGTGCTGTTGTTGCTTTCCTCAGATCGATTGTCTGTAGATTTGGGGTCCCAAGCCGTATCATTACGGACAATAGGACCCAGTTTACAAGTCGGCTCTTTGTCACACCCGATTTTAGAAGGCAAACCGAATGTGAACCATGTACGTGCCAGGATCAGCAATTCACGTACACAGCAGTTACATAACTGGACATCATCACACAGTGCTCAAATCATAATATAAAAGGGGAATAATAGTCGATTACATCATATGTCTGAGACATCCACATAGTCTTTACAATAATCAAAGTGCGGAAAAGAAACGTAGATACACTCGGCCTTCACAGGCAGCCGACTGGGGGTTGCCGCTAACCCACGCCTAGAACTCGTTGTAATCTTGGAATTCCTGGAAGTCTCCTTCCACGGCTTCATCTTCTCCTGAGCAGTGGTTGCAATGCGGACAACCTAGGGGGGTTTGGTGTGTAGAGCAAGGGTGAGTACACATCAACATACTCAGCAAGTGTCCTGTTTGGCTGTGGTGGACTAGCTTTATATGGGGGGTAAGTCAAGCAGTTGCTTTTAGTTGGTCAGATTATTATTACTAGTAGAGAAAGCCAAGTTTTAGAATTAACCCACGTTATTAACCCAAACGTACCCTTTCCAAATGGAAAGAATACCACTTACCATTACCATAATCAATACCAAAACCATCATTCTCATTGCCACCTGTAATCCGAACATCTCTGATCAAGTACCACTAATCACTGGAGCTCTCTTGGCCACTCATAACCACGAGCACGGCTAATATATCAGTTTTCATACACTATACAGAGGTTGCGCACTTTACCCACAAGCCGTGATTCCCTTTCTGTCTGGAGATCATGACTCTCCATTGATCACTACCAAGGTGACCCAGCAGGGTATCACTACGTAGCCTTTACAAAGATTCCCCGGAGCTGTAGCCGCCCGTTAGGTTTCCTAAATGTACCGCACTCCTCCCCAAGGGACAAATCAACCTTGGCAGAGCGAGCCGCATACACCGAGCCCCATTGACGACACGACAGCTAAGCGAACTACACCCCGATTCCTCTAATTATTCAGCTAAGGGTGTCCCACTCCACCCTCATGGTTGCATTGTTTTCTCGGGCGGTCATCCAACGAACAGGTCCTTACAGAGAGGCACTCGAGAAACCGCTCGAGTCTCCTTAAATGCCACAAGTATATCATCATAAATAAGAGGGAAAACAGCGTATCATAGATAAATCTCATCATGTTCATTGATTAATGTTAAGCAATAACATAAAGCTAACAAATAATAATCCAACCCAAATAGGTAAACAAGTACATGGATAACAAAAGCTAGTCAATCCTTAGGTATAACTGTGTAAATGCGGAAAGTGAATTATAGAATTGTATAGGACATAGATAGGTCAAGGGACACTTGCCTCCACCAACCAGCTGCCGCTCAGGGGCTTCTCCTGTGAGTTCCTCGGGCTCTTCAACCAGATCGTTCTCTATACGAGCGCAAACATACATATATCCACACATTTAATACAAAAGAACAGTACACCATACAATAGAATACAATAAATAAACAGACGTTCAACGCGGGGCTCGCAATTACGGTTAAAAGAGAAAGAGGAGCTGACAGTCGAGTCTACGGTCGAGAAGCGATCATGTTACATAATTATAAATTAAACCACTCGCTTAACAGAAGGGCATTAATTTGAACACTGCGTTTAGCATAAAGTAAAGTCATGTTCCATGTTTAATCATTATAAATAGATAAAGATGAATGAAAGGGAGTGGTCGCACAGCGAGACATATGGCACAACATTTAAATTGAATTAAGAACTGAACGACTCGCCGCGCGACAGAGCGCAACGAGATTCTTGCATTAATTATAGATAAACATTAAGCGTTGCGCGACGAAGCGCACGACGGCTTACGTCAACAGAACTACATTTAAAAACAAATCGTCGCGTGATGAAGCGGGCGACGTAGCACTGTAATAAATATAAATGAAACGAATCATCGCGCGACGAAGTGCGCGACGCAACACATTAATAAATATAAATTTAAAAGGGCTGTCGCGCGACGAAGCGCGCGACGCAGCACATTAATAAAGATGAAATTAAAATGAACTGTCGCGCGACAAAGCGCGCGACGCAGCATATCGACTAAACTAACATTAAAATGAATTAAGACTGGGGGCTGAACGCCGCGCGACTACGGTCGCACGCGTGAAAGCATGCTGCGCGTGCCGAGGGCACGCAAGGGCGCGAGGCCGGGACGCGGGGCGCAGGGCGCGGGACCGAGCCGCCGGCGCCGAGCGCAGACGCGCAGGGGGCCATGGGCGCGGGGTCGGGCGCGACGCGGCCGAGCCGCCGCCGGGGGCGCGCGACGGGGAGGGGAGGGGCGCGGCGCGGGCCGCCGCCGCCGGGCATGGGGAGGACCCGGGGGGAGGGCGCGGGCCACCGGGGAGGGGCTCGCCGGGGGGAGCGGCTCGCCGCCGGGGAGGGGCTCGCCGGGGGGAGGGGGCTCATCGAGGGAAGGGGGCTCGCCGGGGGCGCGCGCGACAGGGAGGGGGCCGCGCGGGGGGGGAGGGGAGGGCGCGCGACAGGTGCCACGTAGGGAGGAAGAAAGGGTGGGGGAGGGAGAGAGAGAGAGAGGGAAGGGGAGGGGAAAAACTCACCTCTAGGAATCCAAACTCCGGTGAATTTGGAAGAAGGAGCGAAACAGGAAGAGAAAAGAGAGTAACGCCCGAATTTGGTGAATGAAAAGAAGAAAAAATTCTACCCCCAAATTCAGGGCGTTACAAACCTATCCCCCTTAAAAGAATCTCGCCCTCGAGATCCAGGGTTGGCTAGCAAAGAGCTTAGGATATTTAGCCATCAGATCATCTTCACGCTCCCAGGTTGCTTCTTCCTCAGAGTGGTGACTCCATCTGACTTTGCACATTCTGATAGTCTTCCTCCGGGTGACTCTGTCTGTAGTCTCAAGAATCTGCGCTGGCTTCTCTATGTAGGTCAAGTCCTCCTGGACCTCTAGACCTTCCACTAGCAACTGCTCTTCTGGCACACGCAAACACTTCTTCAACTGAGACACATGAAAGACATTGTTGGGGACTTGTTCTCAAATGCTATGAGTTAAGAACAAGGCAACACAAAAAATGTTAAACGTTAAAGTCCTTCGTCCTTCGAAGCATTATTTCCCTTGGGATATAATGATTTTCGGACGAAGGTTATGAAGGACATACCTTCATCAGCACATGTAGCATCCCAAAAATTCAAATCTTGGAATTTTCTCAAACTTGCTCTAAATTCAAAATGAATTTCAAATTTCATTTCAAAATGTTTGTTTGCAAGTTGATATCAGCAAATAAAATATAGTGGTCTATATTCTTTCCAAAATCCTCCTCAAAATATTCTACAAATATTTCCCCAGTGATCACCCTCAATTTCTTTTCAGAAATACTGCCTAGATATTTCCCCAGTGATCCCCCTCAAATTCTTTCTAGAAATATTGCCCAAATATTCCACCAATATATCTCCAAGTATTTTGTTCCTAAGAAATACCTTCATAATCATTTTTCAAGTCCCTACAAATATTTTCTTCATAACTTTTCTCATGCTCATACGTATATGTATGCCTCCAGTGTCATACGGTGAGCTCTACAAGCTAATCTCACTTATACAAGACAAATACATACTAATATCCCACTAATCCTCTCATCCTCCCACTAATTCTCTCATCCCTCCCCCTAATCCCCCCACCATGGCTATAAATAGAGGGGCAAGGGCCTCCTCTCATCCCACCCCAAGCCATTTCATGGCAACTCTCTTCCCCCTCCACACACACCCACTCCATGTTCCACACAAGCACACACTAGCACAAGGATCGTTCGATCGTTCTTCGATCGTTCGTCCCCTGTTCTTAGTTTGTTCGTTCGTTCGTCCGATCGTTCATGGTTCGTTCGTCCGTTCGTCCGATCGTTCGATCGTTCGTCCGTTCGTTCGTCCAAATAATCTTTTTCCTGCCGTTATGCTGCCGAAATTCCGATCGTTCGTTCGTTCGATCATTCGATCGTTCATCGTTCGTTCATAGTTCCTATTCATCGTTCATCGTTCGTTCATAGTCCCTATTCATCGTTCTTCTAGATAATCTTTGTCCTGCCGTTATGCTGCCGAAATTCCGATCGTTCGTCCGTTCGTTCATCCAAATAATCTTTTTCCTGTCGTTATGCTGCCGAAATTCCGATTGTTCGTTCGATCATTCGATCGTTCATCGTTCGTTCATAGTTCCTATTCATCATTCATCGTTCGTTCATAGTCCCTATTCATCGTTCTTCCAGATAATCTCTGTCCTGCCGATATGCTACCGAAATTCCGATCGTTCGTTCGTCCGATCATTCGATCGTTCGTTCATAGTTCCTATTCATCGTTCGTTCATAGTTCCTATTCATCGTTCATCGTTCGTTCATACGACTATTCACCATCACTATTCACCGTTACTATTCATCATTACTATTCACTGACGCTATTCACCATCGTTACTATTTAGTGTTACTATTCATCATCGTTACTACTCATCGATGATATCTAGTAACTGTTTCGTCGTCACTATTCATCGTTACTATCATCGATTAGCCGATCACCCCAAATTTCAACTACTCATACATCATGCTGTCCAGTCCACCTAAGACCAGCCAGACCCATATTCCAGTCATACGAACTCCGGTGACTGTGATTTTCCTTCCAGTAGGGAACTTCCCATCTGGTCACCCATCCCGGGTTTCTCCAAGTTGAGCACGCTTAACTTTGAGATTCCTTTGAACCAGGCTTCCAAACTCAGATTCCAAAAATTATTGTTTCTAAATTCTTATCAAACTATTCCCTATCCAACCATGTCATCCCTTAAGCCTGGTCCATATTCCAGAAAAACTCCCAAAATACTCTTGTCCTATATTCTGCCTATAACTCTCCTGTTCATACTAAGTCAGACGATTCATTCGTCACTATTCTCACCAACAGTGAACTTCAATATGCTACACCACATACACTCAGCTATAAATACACCCAGCTACCCTCTCCCTCTCCACACACACTCAACACCCTCAGCCAAGGCAAACACCCCACCCACTCAGTTACTCTGCTCTGCCGGCTACACGTATAGTGTCGCTTCGCCTCCAGTCCACCCTCCTGGTAAGCACCTCCGCTCCACCACTAGTAGTATCTCGACACCACATGACACATATTCTACTCAAGACTCTACCCATCCATGTATCACTATTCTGACCACTATACTAAATATTTGTTGGTATACTTGCTCGTTTGTATGTTTGCTTGTTCATGTTGCATAGTTATCGGAGCGTTCGTGCCATCTCGTGGAGGCCAGATCCGCGAGTCTACGCTAGGCGGTGGAGCCAGAAGCCAGTTCCGCGAGCTCCCCTTCCCCTTCGCCGAATAAGCACGGCAAGCTCACTGGATCCCTTTGATGCATAAATTACCTATGATGTTTCAACCACAACCCTCAGCCTGTTATTTTATGCATGATATGATTTTGAGACAAGTTATTATGGCCACCCAGCCACTTGCCGCAATCAATCCCTGATATATATGTTCCAAATGATTTGAGAACAGGTGTGAGTTTTCAAAAGAAAATGCTTTTCAAAATGTGTGTGATGAAGGGTTTTCACCCTTATCACCTTGTGAGTGGGATAATCAGGGACTCCCTAGTTTAGGGGAGGGCCTAAGGTGTTGGCTCAGCTGGTTTAGGCGTGAGCGGAAGGATTGTCCCCTCATATAAGGACCGATTTGTCATCTTCACTACCTGTACTCTTTAATAGTACAACCACTCGAGACTGTGTGGGCAGTCACTCAATCTGAACTCGTGCGGTCCGACCCCAAGGTTATGAAGGCTGGGGAGCACCGGGAGGATAAGGAGGGGGAAAGTTTTGTCCGGTTTGGACATGGTGGTGGCCTGACTCCTTTCGGATAACTGTTAAGGTTAGGACATGCGGGGAAAGAAAGAGAGTCAGATTCGGGTCTCATTGGCCATGGGATCGCAGAGCCAAACTAGTGGGTAAAGTGTACACCTCTGCGCAGAGTTTGAAAACCTATTCGAATAGTCTGTGTCCATAGGAATGGACGAGTTTGGTATGGTATGGCAATTAGTGTTTTGTTTTCCAAAAAAAGAGATACTTTTGAAAAGTGGTTTTTAAAAGGTCTGGCTGTTGAACCGTGAGCTATGGTGGATGGGAAGTCCAGTAGCTGTTTTTGGAAATGAAAACCAGTGGGAAACTGCTGAGATACCTGGATGGTTTAGTCCAGGGGATTTTGTTATAATACTGAAAAACTTCCTGCTCCTTTTGGAGAGGATGAGCTTTGCAAAAATACAAAATGTTTTTCAAAACAACTCTGCATAAAATATTGCTGTTTCTGCAAAATATCCTGAGCTCCACATATTCCATGCATTATATCTGATTTCCCCATTCCGCGGGTGAAGGTGGGCTGCTGAGTACGTTTGTACTCACCCTTGCTTATTTGTTGTTTTTCAGAAAAAGGAGATCGGGTAAGAGTTACGACTGTTCCCAACCTTGCATGTGGCTGTTGGACCGCTGATTTGGTTCACTGCGTATATCGGGCTGCTTCAGCCCCACTCCGATGATATGCCCCGAGTTGTGGACAACTCTTAAAGTTGTTCGCCACCTTTATAGGTTTATCTCGTTTAAGCAGATCTGGAACTATCTGATGTATAAATGTGTTTACTAGCCTCCTGGGACTAGTAATTGTATCACATTTGAGTCCCAGAGGATTGGGGACGCTTCAGGTGGTATCAAAGCTGTTAGGTTGGCCGCAGGACGTAACCCTTAGCCTGATCAAAAGTTTTTGAGTCCAAACTATTTTCTAAAAAAAATCTTGCTCTCATCCCTCCATTTCAAAAATGCTTTCCCCTTTCCTTCTCTCAGAAGTCAGATGGAGGTTTGCTGCCAAACCAGCTTTTGCCAGAATGAAGATGGCTTCGCCAAGTTATTGAGAGCATGCACAGTCCGCCTCGGAATCAGGAGCCAGCCAGAGTATGATGGTCGTGAATTCGTCGAGCATGGCACAGAGAAGTGTGTCATGACTGTATACATTGGATCCAGTCCGCACCATGTGGAATGGAGTGTCACTGCTGCTGGACACAGATTCAAAGACACCTGCCAAGTCGTCGCCCACAAGGCATTGAGGGCCCTGTGTCAGATCTATGAAGAAGTGGCCGACACCCCACTCAGATTCTTTCTGCCCTTTCAGAGAGGGGATCGTATCCAGTGCACAAGGGCCACGCCGTGCACAAATGCACAAAACGAAATCTAGCCGTCCATTTTCCATCCAACGACATGACGGCGCGGGGGGTTTTTCACAAAACAGACTCGACAAGCTACAGAGGCTGCGGGAGGGTTCATCTGCATATTTACGACAGCCGTTGGATGGAAAATGGACGACCAGATTTCGTTTTGTGCATTTGTGCACGGCGTGGCCCTTGTGCACTGGATACGATCCCTTCAGAGAGACCGTCTAGTTTGGATGGCCAGGATGCGTGCATTGGAAGGGAAGCAGCTGCTTGAGGACGACCCCACAGTCGTGTACCTCACTGCATACCTCCTCACCCTTGATACACAGTATGATTTCTTGGCTCGGCACCACCGTCAGATGATTGCCCGAGCAGAAGATGCAGAGAAGCGCAACCGTCAGCTGCATGTGGATCTCACCACAGCTCAAGCCCGTGCAACTGCCTTGGAGAGTCGTGAAGCCATTGCTGTTGAAGCCCTGAAGCAAGCCAAGGAGGAGCACGTCCAGAAGTTGATGGAGGCCTACTTGGTAACCCATAACCAACGTAGAGCCCTGCGGATCTAAGAGCCCGTTCCATCCAACCCTGTTCAACCCATCAAAGCTGAAGACCCCCAGATTCTTGAAGGTCACCCGGTCTCTATCAAAGGAGAGAAGAAGGCTTGGGAACTCTCGGAAGGAGCCATAGACTTGGAAGGAATTCCAGTCTCCCCTCTGGCTATGGATAAGCAAGAGCACCCCGAGTCCTCCCAAGATCCCCCGCCAGAGTTGTTTGAGCCCCTCACCATGAAGAATATTCCAGCACCATCCCTTGAGGTCAAGGAAGAAGCTGCAAGCACCCCGCCAGCGCCGCCGCCCTCTGAGGAACTACAAGAGCCAGTCCATCTTGAAGAAGAGTTCGACCCCGTCTTGCCATCGCAATCGCCGCCAGAAGAAGTCATCAACATCAACTCCCTGTTGACCCATCCAAGAGATGTCTCAGATTGAAGTTGTAAGCCAGCCTTGCCAGAAGAGAAGCTGCCAGATCTGAGTTAGTATGCCCAGTCCTCTGCATGCATTGGGTAGTGAAGTTTTTCTTCACTTGGGCTAGAGCCCTGCATGTATGAGAGGTAATCGTGTAGTCCCGTGCTTTGAAAAACTCTATTTGTGTGGCCCCCTAGGGCATTTCAAAATGAATTTCGCTTGATGTTTTCTCCCCTTTTGAGTGCATATGTGATGCTTTAACGTTAGTGCTCATAAGTCGCATTTAGCATAGTTCTCAATTCAGGAGCCAAGCAATAGTAGTTATGCTTAGCCCCCGAATATGAGTAGTCCGTGCTTTGGAAAAACTCTATCCTTCCCTTATTCAAAACATTTGATTTGTTTGTGCTTATCATTGCTGAGCTTGTGTGTTTTCTTTTTTTTTAAGAAATGTTTTCTCTAAAATCATAGATCACAAATTAGATCTCATCCTCACCTTATGCTTCCATTCTCATCTTAACCCATCTCAAGAGAAAAGTGCCTTACCCAAGAAGATACCGGGAAGCTTACCCTTGAAGCCTGGAACAAGCTACAGAAGAAACCAGTCCAGCCGCTCAGTCAAAAGGACCGACCGTGAGAATCAAAGCACTGCCCCTGAGTCAAAGTAAACAGGAAAAGAGGACAGAAGTGTAACACCCCAGGTGTTACTCAGGGTGTCCATTCCAGGGTTACCCCTTTTACCCATTATCACATGAAGACTGATTTGGGCAAAGTATACCAAACTTGGAATTCTAGGTCCTAAGCAAGTGTAATCCACCTTGGATGTCATGCCCTAGCATATCATGCACCTCTAAGTGGGGATCTCCCAAAACCCTAAAGCAAAACCCCCATAGGCAATGGGAACCCTAATTGAAGCCATGATCAAAAGATTATGTAAACCTTATGATCATGGTTTGGGCCAAATATAAAAGTTGTAGTACACTTAACAACCTACAATTAATAGTAAGGAAGTACCCCCAAAAAAGTTTTCAGAAAAGCCCTAAACAGTTCACCTAAGATTTAGCATAAGGGAAAATTCAGTTTTTGCCTAAGTACAAAAACTAACCCTTGCACAAAGACTCCACATGTTCACCTTAATCCCCTTTTCAAAACCCTTCGACCCAATTGACAAAATGGCGCCAAATTAACCCTAGAACACCCTGGAAAGAGATGACACCTATCCTAGGGCGCTAGACATGACTTGACACTCCTTTTGTCTCGGTTCGGGCTTGGCTGACACAGCAAACTTCTCCCCTCTCTATCTCTCTACCCCGACCATATCTCGACTTTGAACTCATAGCGAAAAGATAGGATTTGGAGCAGAGAAGCGACCGTACACAGTGACCTTGCCAAGATACGCACGCTATGGCGCTCTAATCGGCCGTTGAACCATGGCAGAAGCAAGCCTCCACGTGTTCGACGCGAGCTGGCATCCAGGGGCGCGCTCAGAGCACGCCCGTGCGCGAACCCCCGTGCACCCGCGGCCGCACGTGACCACGCCCGCGCCACGGCTATAAAGCCCACCCCAGTGCTTGGCTGCCTTCCCCGTTACCTCCTCCGTACTGCGCCGGACTCGCCCGAGCCAGCCATTAACTCCGGCGACCTCCCCGCGACCCGCCAGTGCCGCCCGAGAGCAACCACCGTGGCCAGCCCCTCTCCCGTCCTCCTCCGTTCGATCCAAGCCCTCAGAGAGCTTCCTGGTGAAGCCGTGAGTCTTGCTCAAGCTTGACCCAGGGACCCGCGTCACCGGAGTAGCCCAATGGTGCTCACCGGAGTTCAAGAGCCCGCCGGCGCACGTGGACCGGGTAATCCCCTGCACCGTTTTCCAATTCCTTGCGTGTATGGCCTCTATGTCACCCCGTGAAGCTCCTCGTGCACCTTAATTGATCTATGCCGCCGTGGTTTGGCCGGAGCAGGAGCCACCGACGACCCCCGCCGCCTGTGCTCGTGGCCAGGGTAGCTCCGACCACCTCCGACACCGAACCGCACATCGGCGTGACCGTTGCGACCTCCCGGACGTCACTGACCACCTCGCCGGAGCTCTACTGCCGCTGGTAAGCCCCACCGCCGTAAAATGTACCGCGGGCACTGTTTGAGCCGGTCAGGGAGCGCGGGTTAGATTTTAGTTAAGCCCAGGGGGCTTTGCGCAGTGTCAGTGACTCAAGCCAATAGTGGACCAAGGGCTGTTCTGTGAGAAAAGAAAAGGGAAAACCCCAGGGGCCTCGGCGTAAACACGTTTTCTTTTTCTATTTTCGAATTTCTTTTCTTTTGTTATAACAGATAGCTAAGTAAATGCATAACTTGCAGAATAATCATCCAAAAATGTTCAAACCAATTTTGCTAGATTCAGAAATTTATGAGCTATCAGAGAAAAATAATAGAACCCATAGCTTCTGTATTTCTTTCTGAAGTTTAGAATTAAATAAGAAAACCCCTCAAAACCCAATATTAGGAGGAAAAATAGGAATATTGTTAAACCAGGGTTAGAAAAATTTTGAGAAGCTTATATCTACCTACTAGACCAAGTAAAAATGTTAAACCCCTCTGCCCACTCCATTTAAGTTAGTTTTACCCTTTATTCTATAATATGCTTAAGGATAAGGAAAATAGAAAATACAACTTAATTAATGAACCAGAGAGTACTTCTATTTTTGTTAGGTTACTTATTCAATATAGTTCACTGGAAAAATATATCATACCCTGGTTTAGTACAAATTAAGTAGGATATCTTTTATTTTATTAAAACAAGGATAACTTAGAAAAACCCTACAAAAATGACCCCAAGGTAAAAACACCCCCACCCTTGGGATGACTATTGTTTTATTAGAGAGAACTTAGGAAAAATATGAAATCTGCTGTTTGACATTTTTCAAATAATAATGTAGTAGAAAGTGCCTTTTTGACATTAAACTTGAGAAAATCATAACTAAATAACCACCCCTTAGTTTCCTATGATTTTTAGCACAGAAACCTATTATTACCAGAGGATGCCAACAAAAATAACCTTTAGGACAGAACCTACCCCTAACTAAGAGGTGTAGTGTAAAGTGGCCCGTTTTGCCTAACTTTGTTATTTTTGTTTAAAAGCCTAACTTTTATACCTTAAGCCTCAACTTTTTAAAACAAGCTAAAATAGCCAGTGACAATCCACTGTAATTTTTACAGAATTTTTGGAAATTTTTAAAACCCTGTTGTAGTTCAAACCTACCCTAGAAACCCTAAATGGGAATTAAGGAAAGGAAAAAAAAGAATAATGTGAATTAAGGTTATCCTAAAACCTTTGTAATCTGTCCACTAAAATGTATCAAGGCAATACCAATCCACTATGTTATCCTAAAGTAAAACCTAAGTCTAAAGGGTAATAAGTCTATCTATATACCACTAGAAGCCCCGCATGACTAAGAAACCCTAAATTACTTCTTGGCTAGTTTCTTTAGCTTAATGTTCTTAAATTTTGCATAATCATGACATACATGTTCATTACATTCGATAGACTGTAATCTTGCTGACGGAGAGTACATCCTCGTGCCGGAGCAAGGAGCTGCTCAGGAGGTAGCCCCAGATCCAGCACCCGAGCCTGCACCAGAGGACCTGCCTGCCACTGCTTTGGAAGGCAAGCCCCGGTTTTATGCATAACCTGTTATTTATGCTATTTTACTTCACTTAATGATTGTAGGATTGATTGTGCACTTAGGTGTAGGAGTTGTTTGAAACCCTAGTTGCATGATCTCAGGAATCCTTTTGAAATGAATACTAGTATGACAGGTCGAGTAGTTGCTTTAATTAAATAGGATCTCGGTAGAAGACGAGTGATTTTTCTAGCACTCGCGCGAGATCAGGAAATTGATTGTACCCACTTTCACACTGTCATGATACTAGTTGGTGGACAACAATCCATGGGGATTAGTTGTTTACGAGATGGAAAATGGAATAAGGATTAACGTGCGGATACCTGTGTCAAGCGTTTGAATGTACTAAACACATACCGAGAAATATGGTAAATCGGTAAGCCTAGTACCTGAGTGAACCTGCCCGCAGATTGCCCTCCTCACGCGACCTGAGACGAGGTATCCCATTCCGGTTATGGTGGGTACAAGTGCGGTCACTGCACGACGGCCAGTCGGGGTCAGTGAGGCATTGTACGCCAAGGCGGTGAGCCCCTTTCTGTTGCCAGGGAATCAATGGGGACGGTTGGTATGTGTGGGGACGGAGTGCCCCTGCATGTCGTGTGTTTAGGTTTACCTTGCAAGGATAAAAAACTCGATTCGAATCGTCTGCTTCTCGCAGCTAATGAGACTGCTTGATCCATTGTACTGCATTGAGTAATAAGTGGAAGTATGATGAGTTGAGATAAGATGTTGACTGTTAATGATGCTTGCTACCATGTATGAGTAGATAGTCCACTTTTAGCCTTAAGAGAGTCACACTTAACTTTGATTAAGTTAAAATCTTGATTTAGAAACTCAGCTAGTGCTTTTGGCAACCAAACCCCACAGCCAAACAGCTGCATGTCTAGAGGTAGAGGAGTAGACTCCTCACACCGGGTAAGTCTAGCTGAGTATTAGTATACTCAGCCTTGATTGTGGCATAATTTTTACAGGTTCTCTGGAGGAGATGGTTGCTGGGATAACTTGGCCGTCCACCTTGCCACCGGGTTGGACTGTTGAGTGGGACCCTGCCTCGGCTGAGGAGGAGCATGAGGAGTGATGGGACAGGCTTCCCCATCTCTCTGTTTAATTATCGATAGTTTTATTCCGCTGCACTTCGAACAATGATGGTTACTTTTGCAAAAACTCCGATGATGATGATGGTGATGTAATAATTTAACATTGTGACATGTATGGTTTTATGCTTTATTGTGTTTGCTCTGTGACTCACCTTCGAGTGAGATTGTGGTACTTGATCCTGTCAGTGGCCGCGTCGGACTAGATCCGAGGGATTGACGGGTTATTCCCATTTAAGTGTGGTCTAGCCTCTAAGGCGGGACTTGGACACTTAAGTTGGAATAATTCGGGCGGTTCCGCCACAGCTGGTATCGGAGCTTGTACCACCACAGAGGAATCAATAAAATATAAATACCATCAATTTTCTAAATAAAACTTGATAGAAACAAGGTTGGATAGATAGTAGGACGAACAGGATAGACCTAGGACGTGAAGCCTTAGGTTAATAGAATGGTAGCTAGGTGGCTAAGTAACTAGGCCCTACAGGTCACTTTTACAGGATGGGAGTTCCTCCCTATTCCTTTTATCTTGTTGTGAGGCCGTTCAGGACGAGCATGCATGCATTCATAATTAAGCAAATGGATAATTGAGTAAAGGACTTAAAAATAAAATAACAACCAATTAGGTCCCTAACGCCTTTCTACTTAACTAGAGAAAGACTGAGTTTTACTTTTCCTTGTTCTTTTTATAATTCTTTTTCTTTTACTTACGCTTAACCGTACACAGATGACTTCCCATGGATCCTTCGATGACGAAAATGCACTGACCCACACTGACGGACTTGCACGAGAGGGATTTCCCCGCATTTTGTGGGAAGTACTTCAGGGGGCCGGATACACGACACCCCCTCAGTACGCGGTGCAGCAGTTCGAGAAGCACCGAGTGCCCCGCTGTAGGGTAAGGATGACTTTGGAGCCTCATCCCCTGCAGCCAGGCTGGCGCTCCTTGGACTCCGAGTCTTTCGGGTACCGGGCAGAGGACACGATCGAGGCGATCGCTCTGCATGGGTTGACTACCTTCTGCGGATTCCATCCCTTCGAGCTGGCTACCCACCCCATTGGCTTGTTCCCCGCTGAGAAGGAGGACGACCCAATGTGGAAGGATCGGGTGGAGCATGCCAAGGACATCTGGGCCATCTACCCAGGTCAGACTGCGCACTTGACAGTACGGTGCATGAATGCTCTGTACCGTCTGCAGGTGATGCGCGGTGAGGCAATGTCCCATCTGATGGCACTACTGGAGGCAACAAAGATCACGTTGGATAACAGAGAGGAGCTCGTGGTTGACTTATCTCAAGAATTAGTGGAGAAGGACTTGCAGGTGGAGCAGCTATCCACTGATATTCAAGAATTGGAGGAGCTGGTAGGTACCAGGGAGAACACCATCGAGGTTCTCGAGGATCAGCTCATTAACACTCAGCAGCAACTTGCTGAGGCTAACGAGCACCTGGACATGCATCACCAGGAAATCCAGGACCAGGAGGCCAACGAGGACGTCGACATTGAGGGAGGAGATGAGCCTGCCTCCAGTGTGGACACTGCTGGCTCGGGAAGACCACCCTCCCCCGAGTCAAGTGTTGCTTCGTTCGCTCACTAGGTGTCCAGGGTAGGCTTAGAAGTTGGACAGTCGGACTCCTCGCAGCTAGCTTAGCTTTTGCACCCTTGGGGTACTAGGCTAGGTAGAGTTGAGTCATTTTGGAACAATTTGATGTAACCGTGTTAAACTCTCTTGGGAGCTTGTTTGATGGATGCTATTATCAGTTTAAATTTTGGAAGGAAAAATTTATGCCTCTCAAAATCCCTTTTGTTGAAGTCGGAATCTATCATGCTGTTTTAACTTTTTCCCCATGATAAAATCTTGAAATTGGAACTGTGGTGTTAAGTAAGTATGTGGTTTTTCAGATGGCCGGGAGGCAGCGTCGTGGCCAGAACGAGCGCGTTCCGCCACCGCCACCACCACCTCCCACTCTGCAGGAGCTCATGGCTCAGCAGAATGAGATCCTGAGGCAGCTGGCTCAACGTCAGCCACCACCTCAGCATTATGGTGGTGGGGACCACCAACGTCACCCCGCGGCGGCCACCTATCAGGAATTCCTCAGCACCCAGCCTCCACTATTCACAAGGGCGGAGGACCCACTTGACGCAGATGTATGGCTGCGAGTGGTGGAATCCAAATTCCCACTACTCCATGGAGTTTGCTCAGAGATCACCAAAGTCAGGTTCGCCACCCAGCAGCTTCGCGGACCTGCAAGGACTTGGTGGGATCATTTTCTTGCTTTGCAGCCAGAGGACCGAGAGGTGGAGTGGAGAGAGTTTAAGGCAGCTTTTAGAGGACACCATATACCTGCCGGGATCATGGACAGGAAACTCAATGAGTTCTTGGCACTCACTCAGGGCAACAGGACAGTGTTGCAGTATGCCCAGGCCTTTAATGACTTGTGCCAGTATGCGGGGTATCATGCAGATACAGATGAGAAGAAGAGGGACAGATTCAGAAGGGGGCTCAACACTAAGCTCCGGGATCGTCTCAACACCGTCAGGGCCAACAGCTACAATGAGTTGGTAAACATGGCTATCTCCCAAGAGGACTGCATTACAGCTAGGCAGGCAGAAAAGAAGAGGAAGACCCCCGTGGCAGGACCCTCAGCTCAGCCTCAGCGCTTCAGGATTGTGTCCGACACCCAGGGCAGGGGACCCCAGCAGCAGCAAGGGCGATGGGTAATCCGGCCTCAGCAGTAGCAGCAGCAGGTACCCAACCGCAACCAGTTTCCAGCACAGAGGAATAACCAGCAGCAGCAGTACCGCCAAGCCAATGACAACCGATGCTTCACATGTGGCAACACTGGGCATTATGCCAAGAATTGCCCCAGGAACCAGCAGAGGCAGGGGCAGAATGCAAATCAGAACCAAGGCAAGAGGCAGAAGGTGCAAGTAAGGCAAGGCAGGCTGAACTTCACCACCATGGCTGACATTCCAGAGGGAGCACCCGTCATGACTGGTATCTTTACAGTTTTGAATTATCCTGCTATTATTCTATTTGATTCCGGTGCTTCACATAGTTTTATCAGTGCCAAGTTTAGTGCCAAATGCCAGTTGCCCTTTCACCATACCGATGGGGGCATTACAATTTCAACACCGGGAGGCAGAGTTGCCACTTATCAAATCAACAGGCAAGTGCCTATAAAATTTGGTAGTCTAGTGATTAGAACCACCCTTCTCATCTTAGGATTGGATAGCATGGATATTATTTTGGGAGCTGACTGGTTGACCAGGCATCAGGCAGTATTGGACATTGCAGCCAGAGCCATTGAAATCCATTCCCCTGCTTATGGCGAGACTATTTTGTATTTACCCAACCAGGGTTGTACCCGATCTTGTGCTTTTGTTATGCTAGAATCCCCAGTGGAAAAGATCCCAGTGGTCTGTGACTATCCGGATGTTTTTTCGGATGAATTGCCAGGAATGCCACCTGACCGAGATATTGAGTTCGCCATCGAATTGCAACCCGGGACTGCTCCTATCTCCAAGAGACCTTATAGGATGCCTCCCGCGGAATTGGCAGAATTGAAGAAACAATTGCAAGAGTTGTTGGACAAGGGGTTTATTCGTCCAAGCACTTCACCATGGGGATGTCCAGCATTATTTGTGAAGAAAAAGGATGAGAGTTTGAGGATGTGTGTTGACTACCGTCCTCTCAATGCGGTGACTATTAAGAACAAATACCCGCTGCCCCGCATTGATGTTCTGTTTGATCAGTTGGTTGGAGCCAAGGTGTTCTCCAAGATAGATCTTCGCTCGGGATACCATCAGATCAAGATCCGTGCCAGCGACATTCCCAAGACGGCTTTCTCTACCAGATATGGACTGTATGAGTTTCTGGTGATGTCTTTTGGGCTGACCAATGCCCCGGCCTATTTCATGTACCTGATGAACTCAGTGTTTATGCCAGAATTGGATAAGTTCGTGGTTGTTTTCATTGATGATATACTGGTTTATTCCAAGAATGAAGCCGGGCACACTAAACACTTGCATACTGTACTTCAGAGACTGCGTGATCATCAGTTGTATGCTAAGCTGAGTAAGTGTGAGTTTTGGCTAAAAGAGATCAAATTCTTGGGTCACACAATTTCTCAGGATGGGATATCAGTTGATCCTGAGAAGGTACAAGAGGTAATGGATTGGAAACCCCCGACTACAGTGAAGCAGATTCGGAGTTTTCTAGGATTGGCAGGGTATTACCGACGATTTATTCTGGATTTCTCCAGAATTGCCAAACCAATGACTGAATTGTTGAAGAAGGGAGTCAAATTTGAGTGGAGCCAAAAGTGTGAAGGTGCCTTTCATACCTTGAGGCAGCATTTGACAACAGCCCCAGTGCTAGCTCAACCTGACAACACCAAGCCATTTGAAGTCTATTGTGATGCTTCTGGTACTGGTTTGGGATGTGTCTTGATGCAAGAGAACAGAGTGATTGCTTATGCTTCCCGGGCACTCAGGTCCCATGAGCAGAACTACCCTACACATGATCTAGAATTGGCAGCTGTAGTTCATGCTCTTAAGATATGGAGACACTACTTGATGGGAGCTCACTGTAACATCTACACTGATCACAAGAGTCTCAAGTACATTTTCACTCAGGCAGATCTGAACATGAGGCAAAGGAGATGGTTAGAGTTGATCAAGGATTATGATTTAGAAGTGCATTACCACCCAGGGAAGGCCAATGTTGTGGCAGATGCCTTGAGCAGAAAGGCCCAGTGCAATTGTGTGAGCATGGATGTAGGAGTTACCACCCTGTGTGATGAATTGTGCAAGCTGAACCTAGAAGTTGTTTATTCGGGTAACCTAAGCTATATCTCGGTGGAGCCCACATTGCAAGAGCTGATAGTCAGGGCACAGGTTGAGGATAAGGGTGTTCAGGTTATCAAGGATATGATCAAGCAAAAGGCAGAGAAATACAAGTGTTTCTGACAGGACAGCAAGGGAATTCTATGGTTTGGAGATCGATTGGTTGTTCCTAAGGACCCTGAGCTTAGAAAGAAGATACTGGACGAAGCTCACCTTTCCAAATTCTCCATGCACCCTGGTAGCAACAAGATGTACCATGATCTCAGATCTCTGTATTGGTGGACTAGAATGAAAAGGGAAATTGCCAAGTACATATCCGAGTGTGATACTTGCCAGAGGATAAAGGCTAGTCACTTGAAGGCAGCAGGCCCTTTGCAACCCCTTCCCATACCATCTTGGAAATGGGAGGACATTTGCATGGACTTCATAGTGGGATTACCCAATACCTCCAGGCACCATGATTCTATTTGGGTTATCGTGGACAGGTTGACCAAGACTGCTCATTTCTTGCCAGTGCACACCACCCACAAGACCGAGAAGTATGCTGAAATTTATGTTGATCAGATAGTGAGATTGCATGGTATTCCCAAGACCATTATATCTGACAGAGGAGCACTGTTTGTGGCACGCTTTTGGGAGAAACTGCAAGAATCACTTGGGACCCATGTCATCCGAAGCTCAGCATACCACCCACAAACAGATGGCCAGATAGAAAGAGTAAATCAGATTTTGGAAGACATGTTGCGAGCATGTGCACTACATTATGGAAAGGATTGGGACAAGTGTCTGTCTTTGGCAGAGTTCTCTTACAACAATAGCTATCAGTCCAGTTTGAAGATGGCACCTTTTGAGGCATTATATGGGAGAAGGTGCAGGACCCCACTAAACTGGTCTCAAGCAGGAGAAAGGGAAATTTTTGGGCCAGACTTGGTACTCTAGGCAGAGGCAAAGGTCAGGGTTATTACCAAGAACTTAGAAGCTGCTCAGGCCAGGCAAAGGAGCTATCATGATAGGAGGCGGAAGCCTCTACAGTTTGAGGTGGGAGATCATGTCTATCTTAAGGTATCACCCACCAAGGGTGTCCAGAGATTCGGGATCAAGGGCAAGTTAGCTCCTCGCTACATTGGACCCTATGAGATCAAAGCAAGACGTGGACCCGTGGCCTATCAAGTGGAATTGCCACCTCACATGTCAACAGTTCATAATGTGTTCCATGTATCTCAGCTGCGGAAATGCGTTCGTCTACCCACTGAAGTACTACCGGAGCCAGACATTGAGATAGAACCAGACTTGTCTTACCAAGAGTACCCCGTCAAGGTATTAGATCAAAAGGAAAGATCAACTCCGGCAAGTTCGGTCAGAATGTACAAGGTTCAGTGGAGTCACCATTCAGAAGAAGAAGCTACATGGGAGACTGAGGATTTTCTGCGCTCTCGCTTCCCCGACTTTCTGCCCAAAGGAGTCGGTATGTAACCCCAAACCCCACCCCCACCTGCCCTTTGAATCCAATTATGAGAAAAACTTAGATAACAAGGATAGTCTAAGTTGTGGATTTAACTTAAGAAGGGCTTCCTTCTGAAGTTGCAAAGAGGATGACATTCGAAGAGCAGTTAACAAGAGAAACTTAAGTATAAAGGAAAAAAAATACCAGCACACCTTCAAGCACCCTCCAAGGGACTCTACCTAAATCTCGGGGCGAGATTCCTTTAAGGGGGGAGGGCTGTAACACCCCAGGTGTTACTCAGGGTGTCCATTCCAGGGTTACCCCTTTTACCCATTATCACATGAAGACTGATTTGGGCAAAGTATACCAAACTTGGAATTCTAGGTCCTAAGCAAGTGTAATCCACCTTGGATGTCATGCCCTAGCATATCATGCACCTCTAAGTGGGGATCTCCCAAAACCCTAAAGCAAAACCCCCATAGGCAATGGGAACCCTAATTGAAGCCATGATCAAAAGATTATGTAAACCTTATGATCATGGTTTGGGCCAAATATAAAAGTTGTAGTACACTTAACAACCTACAATTAATAGTAAGGAAGTACCCCCAAAAAAGTTTTCAGAAAAGCCCTAAACAGTTCACCTAAGATTTAGCACAAGGGAAAATTCAGTTTTTGCCTAAGTACAAAAACTAACCCTTGCACAAAGACTCCACATGTTCACCTTAATCCCCTTTTCAAAACCCTTCGACCCAATTGACAAAATGGCGCCAAATTAACCCTAGAACACCCTGGAAAGAGATGACACCTATCCTAGGGCGCTAGACATGACTTGACACTCCTTTTGTCTCGGTTCGGGCTTGGCTGACACAGCAAACTTCTCCCCTCTCTATCTCTCTACCCCGACCATATCTCGACTTTGAACTCACAGCGAAAAGATAGGATTTGGAGCAGAGAAGCGACCGTACACAGTGACCTTGCCAAGATACGCACGCTATGGCGCTCTAATCGGCCGTTGAACCATGGCAGAAGCAAGCCTCCACGTGTTCGACGCGAGCTGGCATCCGGGGCGCGCTCAAAGCACGCCCGTGCACGAACCCCCGTGCACCCGCGGCCGCCCGTGACCACGCCCGCGCCACGGCTATAAAGCCCACCCCAGTGCTTGGCTGCCTTCCCCGTTACCTCCTCCGTACTGCGCCGGACTCGCCCGAGCCAGCCATTAACTCCGGCGACCTCCCCGCGACCCGCCAGTGCCGCCCGAGAGCAACCACCGTGGCCAGCCCCTCTCCCGTCCTCCTCCATTCGATCCAAGCCCTCAGAGAGCTTCCTGGTGAAGCCGTGAGTCTTGCTCAAGCTTGACCCAGGGACCCGCGTCACCGGAGTAGCCCAATCGTGCTCACCGGAGTTCAAGAGCCCGCCGGCGCACGTGGACCGGGTAATCCCCTGCACCGTTTTCCAATTCCTTGCGCGTATGGCCTCTGTGTCACCCCGTGAAGCTCCTCGTGCACCGTAATTGATCTATGCCGCCGTGGTTTGGCCGGAGCAGGAGCCGCCGACGACCCCCGCCGCCTGTGCTCGTGGCCAGGGTAGCTCCGACCACCTCCGACACCGAACCGCACATCGGCGTGACCGTTGCGACCTCCCGGACGTCACTGACCACCTCGCCGGAGCTCTACTGCCGCCGGTAAGCCCCACCGCCGTAAAATGTACCGCGGGCACTGTTTGAGCCGGTCAGGGAGCGCGGGTTAGATTTTAGTTAAGCCCAGGGGGCTTTGCGCAGTGTCAGTGACTCAAGCCAATAGTGGACCAAGGGCTGTTCTGTGAGAAAAGAAAAGGGAAAACCCCAGGGGCCTCGGCGTAAACACGTTTTCTTTTTCTATTTTCGAATTTCTTTTCTTTTGTTATAACAGATAGCTAAGTAAATGCATAACTTGCAGAATAATCATCCAAAAATGTTCAAACCAATTTTGCTAGATTCAGAAATTTATGAGCTATCAGAGAAAAATAATAGAACCCATAGCTTCTGTATTTCTTTCTGAAGTTTAGAATTAAATAAGAAAACCCCTCAAAACCCAATATTAGGAGGAAAAATAGGAATATTGTTAAACCAGGGTTAGAAAAATTTTGAGAAGCTTATATCTACCTACTAGACCAAGTAAAAATGTTAAACCCCTCTGCCCACTCCATTTAAGTTAGTTTTACCCTTTATTCTATAATATGCTTAAGGATAAGGAAAATAGAAAATACAACTTAAATAATGAACCAGAGAGTACTTCTATTTTTGTTAGGTTACTTATTCAATATAGTTCACTGGAAAAATATATCATACCCTGGTTTAGTACAAATTAAGTAGGATATCTTTTATTTTATTAAAACAAGGATAACTTAGAAAAACCCTACAAAAATGACCCCAAGGTAAAAACACCCCCACCCTTGGGATGACTATTGTTTTATTAGAGAGAACTTAGGAAAAATATGAAATCTGCTGTTTGACATTTTTCAAATAATAATGTAGTAGAAAGTGCCTTTTTGACATTAAACTTGAGAAAATCATAACTAAATAACCACCCCTTAGTTTCCTGTGATTTTTAGCACAGAAACCTATTATTACCAGAGGATGCCAACAAAAATAACCTTTAGGACAGAACCTACCCCTAACTAAGAGGTGTAGTGTAAAGTGGCCCTTTTTGCCTAACTTTGTTATTTTTGTTTAAAAGCCTAACTTTTATACCTTAAGCCTCAACTTTTTAAAACAAGCTAAAATAGCCAGTGACAATCCACTGTAATTTTTACAGAATTTTTGGAAATTTTTAAAACCCTGTTGTAGTTCAAACCTACCCTAGAAACCCTAAATGGGAATTAAGGAAAGGAAAAAAAGAATAATGTGAATTAAGGTTATCCTAAAACCTTTGTAATCTGTCCACTAAAATGTATCAAGGCAATACCAATCCACTATGTTATCCTAAAGTAAAACCTAAGTCTAAAGGGTAATAAGTCTATCTATATACCACTAGAAGCCCCGCATGACTAAGAAACCCTAAATTACTTCTTGGCTAGTTTCTTTAGCTTAATGTTCTTAAATTTTGCATAATCATGACATACATGTTCATTACATTCGATAGACTGTAATCTTGCTGACGGAGAGTACATCCTCGTGCCGGAGCAAGGAGCTGCTCAGGAGGTAGCCCCAGATCCAGCACCCGAGCCTGCACCAGAGGACCTGCCTGCCACTGCTTTGGAAGGCAAGCCCCGGTTTTATGCATAACCTGTTATTTATGCTATTTTACTTCACTTAATGATTGTAGGATTGATTGTGCACTTAGGTGTAGGAGTTGTTTGAAACCCTAGTTGCATGATCTCAGGAATCCTTTTGAAATGAATACTAGTATGACAGGTCAAGTAGTTGCTTTAATTAAATAGGATCTCGGTAGAAGACGAGTGATTTTTCTAGCACTCGCGCGAGATCAGGAAATTGATTGTACCCACTTTCACACTATCATGATACTAGTTGGTGGACAACAATCCATGGGGATTAGTTGTTTACGAGATGGAAAATGGAATAAGGATTAACGTGCGGATACCTGTGTCAAGCGTTTGAATGTACTAAACACATACCGAGAAATATGGTAAATCGGTAAGCCTAGTACCTGAGTGAACATGCCCGCAGATTGCCCTCCTCACGCGACCTGAGACGAGGTCTCCCATTCCGGTTATGGTGGGTACAAGTGCGGTCACTGCACGACGGCCAGTCGGGGTCAGTGAGGCATTGTACGCCAAGGCGGTGAGCCCCTTTCTGTTGCCAGGGAATCAATGGGGACGGTTGGTATGTGTGCGGATGGAGTGCCCCTGCATGTCGTGTGTTTAGGTTTACCTTGCAAGGATAAAAAACTCGATTCGAATCGTCTGCTTCTCGCAGCTAATGAGACTGCTTGATCCATTGTACTGCATTGAGTAATAAGTGGAAGTATGATGAGTTGAGATAAGATGTTGACTGTTAATGATGCTTGCTACCATGTATGAGTAGATAGTCCACTTTTAGCCTTAAGAGAGTCACACTTAACTTTGATTAAGTTAAAATCTTGATTTAGAAACTCAGCTAGTGCTTTTGGCAACCAAACCCCACAGCCAAACAGCTGCATGTCTAGAGGTAGAGGAGTAGACTCCTCACACCGGGTAAGTCTAGCTGAGTATTAGTATACTCAGCCTTGCTTGTGGCATAATTTTTACAGGTTCTCTGGAGGAGATGGTTGCTGGGATAACTTGGCCGTCCACCTTGCCACCGGGTTGGACTGTTGAGTGGGACCCTGCCTCGGCTGAGGAGGAGCATGAGGAGTGATGGGACAGGCTTCCCCATCTCTCTGTTTAATTATCGATAGTTTTATTCCGCTGCACTTCGAACAATGATGGTTACTTTTGCAAAAACTCCGATGATGATGATGGTGATGTAATAATTTAACATTGTGACGTGTATGGTTTTATGCTTTATTGTGTTTGCTCTGTGACTCACCTTCGAGTGAGATTGTGGTACTTGATCCTGTCAGTGGCCGCGTCGGACTAGATCCGAGGGATTGACGGGTTATTCCCATTTAAGTGTGGTCTAGCCTCTAAGACGGGACTTGGACACTTAAGTTGGAATAATTCGGGCGGTTCCGCCACAAGAAGGAGTTATTACCATATAGAGAGGCAAAGATTCTTGGAACCAGAGACCACAAACATCAGGGTCATCGACCCCACCACTCACCTGTGCCCCTCGCACGCGTGCCCGCCTCCATGCGCACTATCACCACCCCACGCCCCCTTTGCAGCGCACAACCGCCACCCACGCCCCCTTTTGCAGCGCACCCACCGCCATCGTCGCCGGCAACTGGCCCCCCTTCCCCTTGTCGCACCTGCTGCCTCGTGTCACCTGCTCCATCACTACCACTCCACCCCCCCCCCCCCCCGAGCACCCCTGCTCGCCTATAAACCCCCCCCCCCCCCCCCCACCAGCTCCCTCAACTCCCATCTCGCTCAAAGCAAAGCACACTCCAGATAAATCCCCTCTGCCAAATTGCAAGCAACTCCATTTTCCACTCCCTTGCCCCTAAGATCACAATGCTTGGTGATTCTTGGGTTGAAGACTGTTGCACATGGTTCATAGTCTTTGGTTTCCTCCAGTGTATGATAGTAATACTCTTTGATAGAATCCTCGAGTGGGAAGAGCAAAGAGAAAGAAAGAGGCAGTGAAAAGTGAAAAGTGAGAAGAGAAAAGAAGATAGTGAAGAGAAGATGAGAAGAAGGTTGTCCCAAAATCAACCATGTGTCAGTCATTTCTCCGCAGCCTGCTCAAGCAGCAACAGCAGAAGAAGGTCTCGTAACACCCTTGTTATGTGGTACTTCAAGGAGTTCAAATCCCCAAGATTCAAGAGTTCTACCCTCATTCTTTTTAAGTGGGGTAGTATTCCAGTAAAGTTCCTGCTATGGAGAAAAAGAAGAAGGCCTGTAGCAAGCTTGTGGAGGACCAGATCATCAAAGCATATAAGTTTCTGGATGAGAAGTGGTCACCCAAGTTTTGTTGATGAAGCACCAGAAGACCAATCAAGGAAGGAATCCATGTGGGAGTTCGCAAGAGAAAGGTTTGCGTGTTGGCATCGATGCTTCCTCAATAAGCTAGCTGCCAAGCGAAAGCTGAAGCCTGAAGATGATCTTTGAGTAGCCAGAATCAGCATTTGCAATCGGCAAACAGATGCTCCGCAAAGGCCAGATTTTGTTGAAGTTCCATCTCCTCAAAGAGTTGCCAAGTGAAGATATGTAGCTGAAGTAAAGCTATACCCATAACCCTTCTAAGCCGAATCTCGAGGACGAGATTCATTTTAAGTGGGGTAGATTTGTAGCATCCCAAAAATTCAAATCTTGGAATTTTATCAAACTTGCTCTAAATTCAAAATGAATTTCAAAATTCATTTCAAAATGTTTGTTTGCAAGTTGATATCAGCAAATAAAATATAGTGGTCTATATTCTTTCCAAAATCCTCCTCAAAATATTCTACAAATATTTCTCCAGTGATCACCCTCAATTTCTTTTCAGAAATACTGCCCAGATATTTCTCCAGTGATCCCCCTCAAATTCTTTCCAGAAATATTGCCCAAATATTCCACCAATATATCTCCAAGTATTTTGTTCCTAAGAAATACCTTCATAATCATTTTTCAAGTCCCTACAAATATTTCTTCATAACTTTTCACATGCTCATATGTATACGTATGCCTCCAGTGTCATACGGTGAGCTCTACAAGCTAATCTCACTTATACAAGACAAATACATACTAATCTCCCACTAATCCTCTCATCCTCCCACTAATTCTCTCATCCCTCCCCCTAATCCCCCACCATGGCTATAAATAGAGGGGCAAGGGCCTCCTCTCATCCCACCCCAAGCCATTTCATGGCAACTCTCTTCCCCCTCCACACACACACCCACTCCATGTTCCACACAAGCACACACTAGCACAAGGATCGTTCGATCGTTCTTCGATCGTTCGTCCCCTGTTCTTAGTTTGTTCGTTCGTTCGTCCGATCGTTCGATCGTTCATCCGATCGTTCATGGTTCATTCGTCCGTTCGTCCGATCGTTCGATCGTTCGTCCGTTCGTTCGTCCAAATAATCTTTTTCCTGCCGTTATGCTGCCGAAATTCCGATCGTTCGTTCGTTCGATCATTCGATCGTTCATCGTTCGTTCATAGTTCCTATTCATCGTTCATCGTTCGTTCATAGTCCCTATTCATCGTTCTTCTAGATAATTTTTGTCCTGCCGTTATGCTGCCGAAATTCCGATCGTTCGTCCGATCATTCGATCGTTCGTCCGTTCGTTCATCCAAATAATATTTTTCCTGCCGTTTTGCTGCCGAAATTCCGATCGTTCGTTCGATCATTCGATCGTTCATCGTTCGTTCATAGTTCATATTCATCGTTCATCGTTCGTTCATAGTCCCTATTCATCGTCTTCCAGATAATCTCTATCCTGCCGATATGCTACCGAAATTCCGATCGTTCGTTCGTCCGATCATTCAATCGTTCGTTCATAGTTACTATTCATCGTTCGTTCATAGTTCCTATTCATCGTTCATCGTTCGTTCATACGACTATTCACCATCACTATTCACCGTTACTATTCATCATTACTATTCACTGACGCTATTCACCATCGTTACTATTTAGTGTTACTATTCATCATCGTTACTACTCATCGATGATATCTAGTAACTGTTTCATCGTCACTATTCATCGTTACTATTCATCGATTAGCCGATCACCCCAAATTTCAACTACTCATACATCATGCTGTCCAGTCCACCTAAGACCAGCCAGACCCATATTCCAGTCATACGAACTCCGGTGACTGTGATTTTCCTTCCAGTAGGGAACTTCCCATCTGGTCACCCATCCCGGGTTTCTCCAAGTTGAGCACGCTTAACTTTGAGATTCCTTTGAACCAGGCTTCCAAACTCAGATTCCAAAAATTCTTGTTTCTAAATTCTTATCAAACTATTCCCTATCCAACCATGTCATCCCTTAAGCCTGGTCCATATTCCAGAAAAACTCCCAAAATACTCTTGTCCTATATTCTGCCTATAACTCTCCTGTTCATACTAAGTCAGACGATTCATTCGTCACTATTCTCACCAACAGTGAACTTCACTGTGCTACACCACATACACTCAGCTATAAATACACCCAGCTACCCTCTCCCTCTCCACACACACTCAACACCCTCAGCCAAGGCAAACACCCCACCCACTGAGTTACTCTGCTCTGCCGGCTACACGCATAGTGTCGCTTCGCCTCCAGTCCACCCTCCTGGTAAGCACCTCCGCTCCACCACTAGTAGTATCTCAACACCACATGACACATATTCTACTCAAGACTCTACCCATCCATGTATCACTATTCTGACCACTATACTAAATATTTGTTGGTATACTTGCTCGTTTGTATGTTTGCTTGTTCATGTTGCATAGTTATCGGAGCGTTCGTGCCATCTCATGGAGGCCAGATCCGCGAGTCTACGCTAGGCGGTGGAGCCAGAAGCCAGTTCCGCGAGCTCCCCTTCCCCTTCGCCGAATAAGCACGACAAGCTCACTGGATCCCTTTGATGCATAAATTACCTATGATGTTTCAACCACAACCCTCAGCCTGTTATTTTATGCATGATATGATTTTGAGACAAGTTATTATGGCCACCCAGCCACTTGCCGCAATCAATCCCTGATATATATGTTCCAAATGATTTGAGAACAGGTGTGAGTTTTCAAAAGAAAATGCTTTTCAAAATGTGTGTGATGAAGGGTTTTCACCCTTATCACCTTGTGAGTGGGATAATCAGGGACTCCCTGGTTTAGGGGAGGGCCTAAGGTGTTGGCTCAGCTGGTTTAGGCGTGAGCAGAAGGATTGTCCCCTCATATAAGGACCGATTTGTCATCTTCACTACATGTACTCTTTAATAGTACAACCACTCGAGACTGTGTGGGCAGTCACTCAATCTGAACTCGTGCGGTCCGACCCCAAGGTTATGAAGGCTGGGGAGCACCGGGAGGATAAGGAGGGGGAAAGTTTTGTCCGGTTTGGACATGGTGGTGGCCTGACTCCTTCCGGATAACCGTTAAGGTTAGGACGTGCGGGGAAAGAAAGAGAGTCGGATTCGGGTCTCATTGGCCATGGGATCGCAGAGCCGAACTAGTGGGTAAAGTGTACACCTCTGCGCAGAGTTTGAAAACCTATTCGAATAGTCTGTGTCCACAGGAATGGACGAGTCTGGTATGGTATGGCAATTAGTGTTTTGTTTTCCAAAAAAAGAGATACTTTTGAAAAGTGGTTTTTAAAAGGTCTGGCTGTTGAACCGTGAGCTATGGTGGATGGGAAGTCCAGTAGCTGTTTTTGGAATTGAAAACTAGTGGGAAACTGCTGAGATACCTGGATGGTTTAGTCCAGGGGATTTTGTTATAATACTGAAAAACTTCCTGCTCCTTTTGGAGAGGATGCGCTTTGCAAAAATACAAAATGTTTTTCAAAACAACTCTGCATAAAATATTGCTGTTTCTGCAAAATATCCTGAGCTCCACATATTCCATGCATTATATCTGATTTCCCCATTCCGCGGGTGAAGGTGGGCTGTTGAGTACGTTTGTACTCACCCTTGCTTATTTGTTGTTTTTCAGAAAAAGGAGGTCGGGTAAGAGTTACGACTGTTCCCAACCTTGCATATGGCTGTTGGACCGCTGATTTGCTTCGCTGCGTATATCGGGCTGCTTCAGCCCCACTCTGATGATATGCCCCGAGTTGTGGACCAACTCTTAAAGTTGTTCGCCACCTTTATAGGTTTGTCTCGTTTAAGCAGATCTGGAACTATCTGATGTATAAATGTGTTTACTAGCCTCCTGGGACTAGTAATTGTATCACATTTGAGTCCCAGAGGATTGGGGACGCTTCAGCACAACACATAATAATGAAGAAGGAACCATATAAAGTATAAGAGATAACATGGACAATTGTGTATTATTATCAACTCATTTCTATTTCATTATTATGGAAAAATAGAAATGATATTAAATTACAATGTACCTTCGGCTTGAGGGAAGATAAAAGTACAGGCGTGACGCAAAAGCAAATGCCAAGTCAGCGTGAACAGTACAGGAGCAATGTTCATCTATTTATAGGCACTCGGCGTAGCCCATGTGAAATTACACCCATGCCCTTTTCATTTGCTAATGACTCTATAGTAAACCATCGAGGTCTGAATAGCCTTTTCCCTTTGAAGTCGGTTTCCTTTTCTGCTATCGTGCTGAAGCTCTCCTGCACATAGCTTCGGCTCTGCGCCAACCTTCGTGTTCTTTGTGCTTCTTCATACTGTGGCTCTGATCCGATTCCGAAGATACCTGTTCATGTACTTTACTCCAGAAACATTGTTAAATCATGTTTTTGAGGACCTTCGGAAGCCGAAGGCCCCCAACAGTAGCCCCTCACAATATTAATTTGTTAGAATGATAAATTTAGATTGCGATATGGACGAAGGCCCTAAGCCGAAGGTCCGAAAAACACCTTCCCTTTGCTAGAATAGCAACAACCAATGACAAGCGGGGCCCTCCATCTTGCGACGCGCTAGGCGTATAAATAAGAGCACACCACGAGCTCATTTGGCACGCTTTTTGCAATCTGCTCTACTTGCTCAATTTTTAGCTCTTGCCTACAAACGCTTGCTTGGCTTTTTAGATATTCTAAGCTTCGGCGTTAGGAGCACATTTTCACCATTTCTGAAGAGATGTCTCAAGATAAGAAAGCTGTTGCTAAAACGAAACTGAGCGAGGAGGAGAAGCTCTCTGAGGAGAAGAATGCTGGCTTTATTGAATCAATAGCAAAAACGAATACATAAAAGATTACTAGGGAGATTTTAGAAGTCTTATCTGAAGACACCGGCGACAGCGACAGTTATGATGTGGAAAGTGGCGGCGAAGACTCCGAAGATCGACCCTGGCGACCAAGTCATGCAATGTTCGGGAAATCAACTATTAAACAGAGTCATCTCGATAATATGAGGGGAAGATATTTTCGAGATATGTCTATTGTGAGGGCTGACAATGGGGACAAGACTGCTCCTACTCCCGAAGAGAATGAAGTCGTGATCTTCCGAAGCTTTTCAAAGCTGGGCTTCGGCTCCCCTTAAGCAGATTTGTGGTTGAAGTCTTAAAGATATATCGGATTTTCCTTCACCAAATTACTCCCGAAGCTATCATAAGAATGGGAATCTTCATCTGTGACGTGAGGAGTCAGGGCTTGGAGCCAAGTGCAAAAGGTTTCTGCAGCATGCACGAACTTTTATACGAGACGAAGCCCTGGGGTAAAGAACAATATCATAACAATTTTGGCTGCTATAGCTTCGTCGCTCGCTCAGGCTCAAGCTGCCCAGTGCCAACCTTTCGGAAGAGGTGGCCTAGAGACTGGATGAAGGAATGGTTCTACGTGAAGAACGATTTAAAGGTACGAGAAGACATTAAAGATATCATCATGCGTCCTATCTGGCAGCGCTTCGGCCTTCGGAAACCGAAGGTAGAGACTGATGAGGCAGCCGAAGGATGCTGAAGGGCCTTTGGCACGGTTTGCTCTTTCATCGGGACAAGGGACCTAATCCAGGAGCACATAGCCTTCAGAATATGGCCACTTTTAGAGAAGTGGGAAATGCCGAAGGAGACTGTGACTAAAACTGGCGAAGTAGAGCTGGTTCGACTGAAATACAACTTCAAATATGGAGATAAATTTGACGAGCCAAATGATGACTGCCTCAAATGTATCGAAGCTGCAAGTGATGAACTGCTTGGGTCGTACTCCAAAGCGGAAGATAATGCGTTATCTGCGGCCTTCGGGAGCCGGAAAAAGAAGAGGCTAAATAGAGTTTTTTATGCCATCGGGTTTATGTATCCAGACTACCATTACCCGCCGAAGGGGCAAAAGAGGAAAAGCGCAACCTCTGGGAAGGATGCTACTTCAGCTGCTCCGAGTGAGCCCGCGCCGAAGAGGAGGAAAGTAAAGGTACTTACTTACCGACCGCACTACATTGAACCGGCCACAGTGCCTGAATTCGGCGGTGAAACATCTTCGGCTGCTAAAGCCAAAGAACCTGCCCTCACACAGAGGATTGAAGAACCGGCCACAATGCCAAAGGTTAACAAAATTGAAGAACCTAGAATCAAAGAAACAAAAATATCAGTTCTGAGCCCTTCGGCGAAAGTGACAGTGCCGAAGGCACAAAAAGATCTTATAACGACCCCAAGAGGAAAAGGATGGTCAATGTACTAGATGTACTGGAGATGATAAAGAGTTCAAGCTCTACTCTAGGGAAAACTGCCGAAGCTTCAAAAACGCAGGCTGAAACAAAACTAACTGAAGCCGAAGCTGCAAAGAGCCAGGCCGGGACTGGAGCTGGGCCTTCAAAGCCTACCAAGGAGAAATCCTTGGAAACCGGAGAAAAAGAAACAGAAAAAGAAACTGCAAAACAAATTCTGCTTGAAAGAATTGTCACTTCAACTCCCGAAGCATCTTCCGAAGTACCTGATTATATTGTACGACATGCTTCGGGAAAAAGGTTATCTGAAGAAGAAAAGCGAGAAGCTCAATATTACGCCCAGAAATTAAAATATCCAAAAGGGGCATTGATATTCAACGGCAGCGGAGAAGAAGATTTCTTGTATTGTCTCCTAGACAGCAAGGAGATTTCTGTCTGCCGGGAGATGGGCAAAAGCTTTGGATTCCCGACACTAGAAGATGGGCTTTCGGTATTATCGAAAGATGAACTGGCGGACAACTTAGCATATAATAGTTTAAAGGTATGAGAATGAATTTTTTGTATTTTAAAACAAAAAATTGTTTTATTTGCTTATACTTAATACTACACTTCTTTTTGTAGGGCCTGATTCTTAGCAATGCCCTCAGGGCTCAGAAGAATGCCGAAGACGAAGGATGTACTATAGCTCTGAACAACCTTCGTTCCGAAGTAATTGAACTAAGGAACGAAGGTCTTGAAAAAGATAAAATCCTAAATTCATTGGTGAACAAAATAAAAGAAGATGGAGTTACTTTCAAAACCCAAGCTGAAGCTCAGAAATGCGAAATTGAAAATCTTCGGAAACAGCTAGCTGAAGCAAAATTGAAATGTGCTATTGTTGAAGCTGACCGAGACGCTAGTGACTACTGGAAAAATCACTAGGACAAAACAGTTGTAGAGCTTTGATCTTTAAAAGAAAGATGCTATGAAAAGTCTGTAGCATGTGTAGAAAAGATAAAAACTAGCTTCGCCAATATTGGCGCATATTCTAGCGAAGACAACTTTGTACTGGGCGATCTCGAAGGTCCAATTGAATGGATCAGCAGCGAGGCCGATGCCTTTGAGGAAATTTTGAATGGTCGCGGGGACGTCTGTGCCTTTTCTGGTGCAAGAGGGGTCGCAGCTATTTTGGAGAAAGCGGGATGCGAACATGTGAAAGCTTTGGCCCAAACCGAAGCTACCTTATCTATTGATGATACGAAGGACCCCTCGGCTGAAGCAAGCTTAGTTGGTGGAAAATTCTTTACTGATATATGGGAAAATGGCGGCCGAGGGATGGCTCACGAGATAATAAAGAAAAGCGAAAAGGATACTCACGATGCTAGGGAAGCAACGAAGGCAGCTGAAAAAGCTGCAGAACTCGAAAGACGGATAGGTATTGCTTAATAGCTTTTAACTTTAATTTTTTATTTTTGTGACTTCGAACTTATTTACGTTTTTTACCACAACCGAACTATCTCCTCCCTCGGAGCCTTTCGAGCCACTGGCCGAAGCAGAGACAAAAGAATCATTAGATATTATTAGCATGGCTGAAACCATTATGGACGAAGTCGTTACTCAACTTCTGACCGAAGCTGCAGACAAAGTTTTGAGAGAAGAAGAATAGATATTGTAAGAATATTGCCAAAATATTAATGTAACATTTGCTAGACTATGCTTGTAATATTTGGTACTCATGAGTTCTTAATGTAATGTGTATATGACTTTGTAATCTATTTCTTTGCGATGCATGAAATTTTTATTGTACATACCGTTTTTTAGCCTTCGGCGAAAAAGCAACTTCCCTTCTTTTCATGCTTCGTAAAGAAGAGCTTTCATGCTTCGTGAAAAATCTTTCACTTGTCGCAGAAACATTAATACTCCGTCAGTAATAGACTTTGTTCCTTGATGTCAGAGTGCTTTATAAAAATGCTCTAAGCGTCACCATAACACTGATACTTAGTCAATAAAAAACTTTCCTCCCCACTTCGGAGCCGATAAAGCCGTATCTCTTCAAAACTTATTTTGTGCCTTAGCACAATTTCACTTTTTCGAAACATTCTCCGAAGGTTAACATTGTACCCCCTTCTTGTGCCGAATGATGTGATGATGTATGATGTTATGTTATGCAGAATGATGTGATGATGTTATGCTGTGCAAGATGATATTTGTGCCGAAGACACACATACATTCCCACAATGGAATACACAATCTCTTTGCCGTTTATTTTTCGGCTTCACCGCTTATTTTTTGGTGTATCAGCGCTGACTTTTCGCTGTAAGTTCTGCATTCCCTTAGGAACGTCTTTTGAACTTCTTCGCCTTTTATTTTGGCGGTATTCGGGTTGACTTTTCGCGCTTCGCCTTATATTTCGGCGGTATTTGGCTCTGCATTCCCTTTGGAACGACTTTTGAGCAGAAAACTTACACTGCGCTCCCTTAGGAACGACTTTTTGTAGCTTCGGCAACTTACGCTGCGTTCTGTAGAATGACTTTTTGTAGCTTCGAAGATATTTGTGCCTTGGAAACGGCTTTTTGTAGCTTCGAAGATATTTGTGCCTCGGCGACTTTTTGGACTCCGTAAGTCTGTGGAGAAGATATATTTTTACTATGGCAAAAACGAAGCTATTACAAGGAATTAAAAACGCCAAGAAAACTATATTTTCAACAACTGTTCTTTAGTAAGAAAGAGAATGACAACAAATGTAAAAACTGATTCTGAGGTAGGATATCTTTTAGTAGATATGCTTCGACTCTAGCACAGTACTGTTGACTGTGCGAGCTTCGGACTCCTCCCTGAAGTCTCTCTGCTGATGGTTCTGTTGACTCCCTTCTGGCTGTTGGCCGCGCGAATATGCAGGTTGTAGTGGTGGCGGAGGTGGAGGCTGTGGCCAGGATGAATGTGACTGACTGGCCGAAGCAACAGACGCTGTAGGATGGTTACCCACATACTCTGGTATGTAGGGCGAGTGATATGAAGTAGTATGCATAACCTGCTTCGGCTGGTTCTGCTGAGCTGCAGCTTCTGCTATTTCCTTCTGTTTCTGAATGGTGACATGGCACATCCTTGTAGTATGGCTCTTGTCCTCACCACAGAATAAGCAATAAATTTTCTTGGGCTGATCCTCAAACCTTCCTCCGAAGCCCCTGGCGCCTCTGCCCCTTGGAGCTGGCGGCCGAAGATAGTTTTGTTGCTGCCCCGAAGCTTGCGAGGAATACTGTGGCCTCTGTTGCTGACTTCCTCTGTCGTCATTCTGGGAGGAGTGGATTGATCTGACGTGCCTTGGGTGGATTCTTCCTCCGAAGCCCCTGGTCATCTCAGAGAACCTGTAGGCTTCCTCCTTTCTTTGACGAAAGTCATTATCAGCGCAGATGTATTCATCCATCTTTTGAAGCAATTTCTCCAGGGTCTGAGGGGGTTTCCTGGCAAAGTATTGGGCCATAGGTCCCGGCCGAAGCCCCTTGATCATGGCCTCAATGACAATCTCATTGAGCACCGTTGGCGCTTGTGCCCTCAGACGCAAGAACCTTCGGACATACGCCTGGAGGTATTCTTCGTGATCTTGCGTGCACTGGAACAAAGCTTGAGTGGTAACTGGCTTCGTCTGAAACCCTTGGAAACTGGTGATCAACATGTCCTTCAACTTCTGCCATGATGTGGTTGTTCCTGGCCAAAGAGAGGAGTACCAGGTTTGCGCAACATTCTTGACTACCATGACGAAAGATTTCGCCATGACTGCAGTATTGCCTCCATATGAGGATATGGTTGCTTCGTAGCTCATCAGAAACTGCTTCGGATCTGAGTGCCCGTCATACATGGGGAGCTAGGGTGGCTTGTAAGATGGGGGCCAAGGTGTAGCATGCAGTTCTGCTGACAGAGGAGAAGCATCATCAAAAGCAAAATTTCCATGATGGAAATTCTCATACCATTCATCCTCGTTGATGAAGCCTTCTTGATGAAGCTCCCTGTGTTGAGGCCTTCGCTCTTGCTCATCTTGAGCAAGGTGGCGTACTTCTTCAGTAGCTTCGTCAATCTGCCTCTGAAGGTCGGCTAGTCTAGCCATCTTCTCCTTCTTCCTTTCTACTTGTTGATGAAGCATCTCCATATTCCTGATTTCTTGGTCCAACTCGTCCTCCTGGAGTGTTGGACTAGTGGCCTTCCTCTTCTGGCTTCGGGCCTCTCGAAGAGAAAGGGTCTCCTGGTTCGGGTCCAGCGGCTGCAAAGCGGCAGACCCTGTTGCTGAAGCTTTCTTCGGTGGCATGACGAAGGTCAATGCTTGCCGAAGGTGGTCGAAAAGAGTTCACCGGAGGTGGGCGCCAATGTTGGGGACTTGTTCTCAAATGCTATGAGTTAAGAACAAGGCAACACAAAAATTGTTAAACGTTAAAGTCCTTCGTCCTTCGAAGCATTATTTCCCTTGGGATATAATGATTTTCGGACGAAGGTTATGAAGGACATACCTTCATCAGCACAACACATAATAATGAAGAAGGAACCATATAAAGTATAAGAGATAACATGGACAATTGTGTATTATTATCAACTCATTTCTATTTCATTATTATGGAAAAATAGAAATGATATTAAATTACAATGTACCTTCGGCTTGAGGGAAGATAAAAGTACAGGCGTGACGCAAAAGCAAATGCTAAGTCAGCGTGAACAGTACGGAAGCACTGTTCATCTATTTATAGGCACGGGGCGCAGCCCATGTGAAATTACACCCATGCCCTTTTCATTTGCTAATGATTATATAGTAAACCATTGAGGTCTGGATAGCATTTTCCCTTTTAAGTCGATTTCCTTTTCTGCTATCGTGCCGAAGCTCTCCTGCACATAGCTTCGGCTCTGCATCAACCTTCATGTTCTTTGTGCTTCTTCATACTGTTGCTCTAATCCGAGTCCGAAGATACCTGTTCATGTACTTTACTCTAGAAACATTGTTAAATCATGTTTTTGAGGACCTTCGGAAGTCGAAGGCCCCCAACAGACATCATGCACTGCGGACAAGCCTTCTGGCAAACTGAGTTGATAGGCCACTTCTCCACGCCTTGCGAGGATCTGATACGGACCAACATAGCGGGGCGCTAGCTTGCCTTTGACTCCAAATCTTCTGACTCCCCTGATCGGTGACACTTTCAGATAGACAAAATCTCCAACTTCGAAACTCAGCTCTCTTCTTCTTGTGTCTGCATAACTTCGTTGCCTTGATTGCGCTATCCTCAGGTTCTCCCGAACCATCTTGATGTTCTCTTCAGCTTCAAGCAAAACGTCTGGCCCCGAACACTTGCTTTTCTCTAGGCTGATCCCATTGCAACAGAGTTCGACAACTCCTTCCATAAAGCGCCTGAAATGGTGACAACTTCAAGCTGGCCTGGTAACTGTTGTTATAGGAGAACTCTGCAAAAGGCAACCTCTTGTCCCATCCAGACTGATCTTGCAACGCACAGGCTCTCAACATGTCTTCAAGGGTTTGATTGGTTCTTTCGGTCTGACCATCTGTCTACGGATGATAGGCTGAACTGAAATTCAGATGTGTACCCAAGGCTTCATGCAACTGCTGCCAGAAATGAGAGGTGAACTGCGTTCCTCTGTCTGACACTATCTTCTTTGGCACACCATGAAGACAAACGATCCAAGACATGTACAACTCTGCCAATACGGCACTATTGTAGTTGGTCTTGACAGGTATGAAGTGGGCTGACTTGGTTAAGCGGTCCACCACTACCCAAATGGAATCGTAGCCGGCTCGAGTGCGAGGCAATCCGACTATGAAATCCATACCGATTTCATCCCATTTCCACTAAGGAATTGCAATGGTTGCAACAATCCAGCAGGCCTCTGATGCTCTGCCTTGATCCGTCGACAACTATCACACATAGCCACATGCTCTGCGATTTCCCTCTTCATCCCGTACCACCAGAATTTCTTCTTCAGATCTTGATACATCTTCTCACTTTCAGGGTGTATCGAGTAAGCTGTCTCATGAGCTTCCTTGAGGATCAATTCCTGAATAGACTAAACATTGGGAACACACAAGCGGTCCTTGAACCATATCACACCTTCGACATCTTCCCGAAAATCTTTGCCTTTGCCTTCCAGAATCAGTTGCCGGATCTCACTGATCATCTCATCATTCTTCTGCGCTTCTTTGATTTCTCGCTCCAAGGTGGGTTCCAGCTCAACTGTTACTCCTCGCGTATTATTCAGAAATCCGAGGCTCAACCTGTCAAACTCTTTGGCCAACTCATAAGGCATCGGATGAGCGACCATCATATTAACTTGACTCTTCCTACTCAAAGCATCTGCCACTACGTTCGCTTTGCCTGGATGGTAATGAATCTCTAGTTCATAGTCCTTGATCAACTCTAACCATCTTCGTTGCCTCATATTCAGCTCTGATTGAGTGAATATGTACTTCAGACTCTTGTGGTCTGTGTAAACATCACATTTCTGCCCATACAGATAGTGTCTCCATGTCTTCAGTGCGTGAACCACTGCTGCCAACTATAGGTCATGGATTGGGTTATTCTGCTCATGAACCTTTAGCTGTCGGGACGAGTAAGCCACAACTCTTCCCTCTTGCATCAACACGCATCCCAAACTAGTGTAACAAGCATCGCAATACACTGAGGAAGGCTTGTGCACATCAGACAAGACTAAAACAGGCGTTGTAGTCAACTTCTCTTTCAGCGCTTCGAAGGCCTCTTGACATTTCTGGGTCCACTTGAACTCAACTTTGTTGCCTAGCTGTCATTGGTTTCGCAATCTTCGAGAACCCTTCAATGAATCGCCGATAATATCCAGCCATTCCAATGAAGCTCTTGATTCCTCGAGCATCTGTTGGTGCTTTCCAGTTCAGAATATCTGCCACTTTCTTCGGATCCACAACCAATCCTTCTTTGTTGATTATGTGACCCAAGAACAGGACTTCATCAATCCAGAACTCGCACTTGCTCAACTTTGCATACAGCTGGTGCTCTCGCAATCTCTGCAATACCACCCTCAAATGATCTGCATGCTCTGCTTCGCTTTGAGAATATACCAGAATATCATCAATGAATACCACCACAAACTTGTCAAGATAATCCATGAATACACTGTTCATCAGATTCATGAAGAAGGCTGGTGCATTTGTTAGACCAAAAGACATCACAATGAACTCATACAACCCGTACTTGGTAATGAATGTCGTCTTCGGAATATCTGAGGGTCGGATCCTGAGCTGATGATAACCTGACCTCAGATCTATCTTTGAAAACACGCTGGCTCCTCTCAACTGGTCGAACAGATCCTCTATTCTAGGTAAGGGGTACTTGTTCTTGATCGTGACCTCATTCAGAGCTCGATAATCGATACACATCCTTCTGGTGCCATCTTTCTTCTCCACGAATAGGACAGGGGCAGCCCAAGGCGAGGTGCTTGGCTGGATGTAACCTTTCTCTGACAGCTCATCGATCTGCTTCTTAAGCTCAACCAACTCTGGTCCCGATACTCTGTAAGCTCTCTTAAAGATGGGGGCGGTTCCAGGAAGAAGCTCTATGGCAAACTCAACTTTTCGCTCTGGTGGCATACCTGGTAGGTCTTTCGGGAACACATCTGGGAACTCAGACACAACCTTGATAATCTCAAGTGGGTCTGCTTCAGTGCTATCAACAGCCATCTGATAACAACTTCCTTTCTATGGCTCAGGCGGGACTAACTCGGTCACCACTTCCTCTCCTAATGGGGACATCAACTTGATTGTCCTCTTATCACAACTGATAATTGCCTGATACTTATCTAGCCAGTTCATCCCTAGGATGACGTCTATTCCCTGAGTACCCATTACTATGAGATTAGCGGGAAACGCTATCCCCCTTATTTTCACACTTACATTCAAGCAAATGCTATCTGCTCGAATTCTACCACCGGCTAAATCAATTTGAATGGGGGTTGACATGGTAGTAATTGGAAGATTATGTGCTTCTACCCATGATGTAGTAATGAAAGAATGTGTTGCTCCAGTATCAAATAACACTTCTGCAATATGGGAGTCGACTGGAAACATACCTACTATCATGCCGGGGTTCTCCTGAACTGCTTCAGCCTCCAAGTGGTTCAGTCTCCCATGATTATAGCGTGGCTGAGAGCAGTTGCCTGCTCCAGGCTGAGGCACATTCTGCTTTGCTGGGGCATTTGGGCCTGACTGCTGTTGGGCTGCCTTCTTCGGACATTGCATCACCCAATGACCTTGCTCTCCACAGTGGAAACATGCCCTGCTTCCACCCTGAGCTGGTGCTGCTTGACTGTTCTGCTGGTTCGCTGGGGCAGGAAGATGAGGTGTCTGTTGATTCTGCCTTTGGAACTGACCTTCTCCTGGCTGATTGTTCTAGCGATTCTGCTGCTGGTGCTGAGGGTACTGCCTTTGGAACTGCTGCTGCTGAGGTGGACGCTGGTTCTGCCTGAACTGCTGAGGTTGATTGCCTGAGAAACGAGGGCGATTGCTGCTTCTAGGCTGGGGTCCACTGATCTTGCGCTTGCGATCCTCCATCTCTTTGCGCTTCCTCTCTGTCATGATTGCTCTGTCAATCAGGTGCTGAAACGTCGGGAAGGTATGATTCATCAGCTGATACTGCAGAGGGTCGACCAAGCCTCTTAGGAAACGATACTGCCTCTTGGCGTCGGTGTTGACATCTTCAGGAGCATAGCAAGACAACTGCAGAAACCTGTCCCGGTACTCACTGACAAACAATGACCCTTGCTTGAGGGCCAGGAACTCCTCCTTTTTCACTGTCATTAGACCTGCAGGAACATGGTACTGACGAAAACTACCTCTAAACTCTTCTCAGGTGATGGTGTCAGGGTTGGCATGGGTGGCGAGATAAGACTCCCACCAGGACTGAGCTGCTCCTCTCAACAGACGGGGACCATACAGAACTTTCTCCCTGTCGTCACACTGAGCGGTATGCAACTCCCGCTCCACAGTACGCAGCCAGTCTTCAGCATCCATGGGGTCAGAAGAATGAGCAAACATCGGGGGATGACCTCTCATGAATTCAGCACGCTTGTCCCTGGGCATCTAAGGCATCTGAGGCTGGGGTGGTGGATGTTGCTGCTGCTGCTGAATGGCGGCCAGAGTCTGACCGATGGCTTGAACTGCCTGAGTCTGCATCATGAACATCTGCTCGATGGACATCGGGGGCGGGGGTGGCAGCTGCTGTTGCTGGGGTGCCTCATCCTGCTGAGCTGCCTGCTCCTGCTGAGCACGCCTTCCTCCTCTACGCCTGTTTTCTGACATCTGCAGAATGCAACCACACATCAAAACTGATCTGGCAAATCTTGCAGCATAAGAAAAGAGTATAGAATTCTTCCACAACACTGAACAGATGAACATCTTTACTGATCTCCAACACAGACCAACACAGCTTCTCAGATAAAGAGGAAAGTGGAATAAAAGGTTTCCCAACTAGATAGCTAATCTCATTAACATATAACAGGTAAACCACAATGCAGGGGATGCCCACACTCTGGTGACAGTCATTACAAAGGTCCAAATCCAACATGGTTCACCATGACAAACATAAATGCACAAGATAAGCAAACTACCCTGTCTAACTAAGACTAACTAGAAGCAAGACTAACGCTAAGACTATTGCTTCTATGTATATATCTTCGTATTAATTACAAGGTCTGACGCTGACGATCTATGGTTCTAAATTTATCTTGGTCTTACAGTCGGGGTTGCCATAAGACTGGTGTCCACGCCGAAGTGAGCGGTACGGGTGCTGAGTCCAGACGGGAGCGGGGAAGCCATCCTCCAGGTGACGATGCTCCGCGCGCTCAGCCCGCAGCTGGGCGATCTCAGCACGAGCCCTACTCAGCTCGTCTAGTGCATGGTCCAGCTCCATGTTTAGCACGGCGGCTAGGTTGACTGTGCTGCTCAACCTAGGATTGTCCTCGCCAACAGGTGAGACAATCACGCCTCCTGTGCTGCCAGATGGACGACGGGGGTAATACTTCAGGTTGAGACCATCAGCTACCCCACCGAGCACTGAATAGTAGTGCGAAAGTGCATGCCGTGTGGCATCTTGCATGGCCGCCTCCGCTGAGTCCCGCTCAGAGATAGAGTAGTGCTCTGAGCAGATCTCAGCACACCAGAGACTTCTCCGGACGGCGCACCAAGCAGGTAGTCTCCCAGCGGTCCGGATAGACCCCGCGACGGTGCTGGAAGACCACACAGCGATACTCGATGGACCAAGTATGCCGGTCAAGTGCCTGGCGTAGCAGAGTGTCGAGCGCGTCGTGGAAGTGACACCCGCGAGCAGCGTCGCGAGTGATGGGTCGAGCAACCCATCCTTCCAACTCCTGGTCGGCGGAAAGGTCGGTGTCGTGGCTCGAGCTGCTGTCGCCACCTCTGTCATCTGGGTCTCCTCCAGCGGCTAATCCAGGGGCTGGGGCGCTCATTGGTGGTGCAGGGGGTGCCTCCAGCGGAAGCACGGGGAAGCAGCTCCTCACAGACTCTATCTCCTGCTGGAGCAAGAAAGAAGAGCCCTGCTGCTCCTGCTCCTGTCGACGACGCTCCTGCTCCTCGTGTAGGCGGTGGTGCAGCCTATCCAAATGGCTGTACTGACCAGTCACTGGACGGCGAAGCGGACGCTCAGCGAGACGAGAGGGTAAGAAGGGGATGACAGACTTCCATGCAGTGTGTCTAAGACGAGCCATCTACAAAAGACACCGTAAGCATAAGAGTGAGAACTGAACTAATATGACCAGCAAGTAAACCATGAATAAATGAGGAATTAAAATAAACCAAAAAGATTTTTAGCAAGGTATAATATATAGTAGAACATAGTTTTGGTCGATATGACCAACTTTTGAAGGGATACCAAAGTCAAGGCAAGAATAGGGGTCTATAATCCTTAGAACGACCATTCTACTCTAGGTTAGCGGTCCTACAGTCAGCACAGCTTTGATACCACCTATGTCACACCTGGTTTTAGAAGGCAAACCGAATGCGAACCATGTACGTGCCAGGATCAGCAATTCACATACACAACAGTTACATAACTGGACATCATCACACAGTGCTCAAATCATAATATAAAAGGGGAATAATAGTCGATTACATCATATGTCTGAGACATCCATATAGTCTTTACAATAATCAAAGTGTGGAAAAGAAACATAGATACACGCGGCCTTCACAGGCAGCCGACTAGGGGTTGCCGCTAACCCACGCCTAGAACTCGTCGTAATCTTGGAATTCCTGGAAGTCTCCTTCCACGGCTTCATCTTCTCCTAAGCAGTGTTTGCAATGCAAACAACCTGGGGGGTTGGTGTGTAGAGCAAGGGTGAGTACGCATCAACATACTCAGCAAGTGTCCTGTTTGGCTGTGGTGGACTAGCTTTATATGGGGGGTAAGTCAAGTAGTTGCTTTTAGTTGGTCAGATTATTATTACTAGTAGAGAAAGCCAAGTTTTAGAATTAACCCACGTTATTAACCCAAACGTACCCTTTCCAAATGGAAAGAATACCACTTACCATTACCATAATCAATACCAAAACCATTATTCTCATTGCCACTTGTAATCCGAACATCTCTGATCAAGTACCACTAATCACTGGAGCTCCCTTGGCCGCTCATAACCGCGAGCACGGCTGATATATCAGTTTTTATACACTCTGCAGAGGTTGCGCACTTTACCCACAAGTCATGATTCCCTTTCTGCCTAGAGATCATGACTCTCCATTGATCACTACCAAGGTGACCCAACAGGGTATCACTACGTAGCCTTTACAAAGATTCCCCGGAGCTGTAGCCGCCCGTTAGGTTTCCTAAATGTACCGCACTCCTTCCCAAGGGACAAATCAACCTTGGTAGAGCGAGCAGCATACACCGAGCCCCATTGACGGCACGACGGCTAAGCAAACTACACCCCGGTTCCTCTAATTATTCAGCTAAGGGCGTCCCACTCCACCCTCATGGTTGCACTGTTTTCCTGGGCGGTCATCCAACGAATAGGTCCTTACGGAGAGGCACTCGAGAAACTGCTCGAGTCCCCTTAAATACCACAAGTATATCATCATAAATAAGAGGGAAAACAGCGTATCATAGTTAAATCTCATCATGTTCATTGATTAATGTTAAGCAATAGCATAAAGCTAACCAATAATAATCCAACCCAAATAGGTAAACAAGGACATGGATAACAAAAGCTAGTCAATCCTTAGGTATAATTGTGTAAATGCGGAAAGTGAATTATAGAATTGTATAGGACATAGATAGGTCAAGGGACACTTGCCTCCACCAACCAGCTGCCGCTCAGGGGCTTCTCCTGTGAGTTCCTCGGGCTCTTCAACCAGATCGTTCTCTATACGAGTGCAAACATACATATATCCACACATTTAATATAAAAGAACAGTACACCATACAATAGAATACAATAAATAAACAGACGTTCAACGTGGGGCTCGCAATTACGGTTAAAAGAGAAAGAGGAGCTCACAGTCGAGTCTACGGTTGAGAAGCGATCACGTTACATAATTATAAATTAAACCACTCGCTTAACAGAAGGGCATTATTTTGGACACTGCGTTTAGCATAAAGTAAAGTCATGTTCCATGTTTAATCATTATAAATAGATAAAGATGAATGAAAGAGAGTGGTCGCACAGCGAGACGTACGACACAACATTTAAATTGAATTAAGAACTGAACGACTCGCCGCGCGACAGAGCGCGCAATGAGATTCTTGAATTAATTATAGATAAACGTTAAGCGTTGCACGACGAAATGCACGACGTCTTACGTCAACAGAACTACATTTAAAAACGAATCGTCGCGCGACGAAGCGCGCGACGTAGCACTGTAATAAATATAAATAAAACGAATCATCGCGCGACGAAGCGCGCGACGCAACACATTAATAAATATAAATTTAAAAGGACCGTCGCGCAACAAAGTGCGCGACGCAGCACATTAATAAAGATGAAATTAGAATGAACCATCGCGCGGCGAAGCGCGCGACGCAGCACATCGACTAAACTAAAATTAAAATGAATTAAGACAGGGGCTGAACACCGCTCGACTACGGTCGCACGCGCGAAAGCACGCTGCGCGTGCCGAAGGCACGCGAGGGCGCGGCGGGGCGCGGCGGGACGCGAGGCAGGGGCCGAGCCGCCGGCGCCGGGCGCGGGGGCGCGGGGCCGGGCGTGGAGGGGCGCGGCGCGGCCGAGCGCGGGAGGGCGCGGGGCCGGACGTGGGAGGGCGCGGGGTCGGGCGCGGCGCGGCCGAGCCGTCGCCGGGGGCGCGCGATGGGGAGGGGAGGGGTGTGGGCCGCCGCCGCCGGGCACGGGGAGGACACGGGGACGCGCGGCCGAGCGCGGGGGGAAAAGCGCGGGCCGCTGGGGAGGGGCTCGCCAGGGGCGCGCGCGACGGAGAGGAGGCCGCGCGGGGGGGGGGGGGGAAGGGGAGGGCGCGCGATAGGGGCCACACAGGGAGGAAGAAAGGGTGGGGGAGGGAGAGAGAGAGGGAAGGGGAGGGGGAAAACTCACCTCCGGGGATCCAAACTCCGGCGATCACGTCTCCAAACCCTAGGGCACCATGGGGAGAGAGAGAGGTGGAAGAGGGAGAGGGAGGTTACTGTGCGGGAGAAAATCAAATGAAACAAAGGGATTAGGGGGAGGGGCGCGCGCATAGGGAGAGCAGGGGGCGCCGGGGGCGCACGGGCCGGACTAGGCCAGGCTAGGTCACTCCGATCGGAATTCCGAACGCAAACCGAAATCCGAACCGGGACGAGACGAACACGCGATTAAACACGACATCAGACAAAGAAATATGCTTCGGCATGATGCAACACTCATGACACTTAGGTTTTGTTTATACATGACACGGACACCCGTCATTATACTGGTTTGAAATTGGGAAGAAGGAGCGAAACGGGAAGAGAAAAGAGAGTAACGCCCGAATTTGGTGAATGAAAAGAAGAAAAAATTCTACCCCCAAATTCAGGGCATTACACTCTTCCAGGAGTATTGCGAGGGCATCGGCACCCAGCTCTGTTTTGCGTCTATGGCTCATCCTAGGAGCAACGACCAGGTGGAGAGGTCAAACGCAGAGATCCTCAAGGGACTCAAGACACGCACCTATGACTGCTTGAAAAAGCATGCTGCAAATTAGGTCAACGAGCTTTCGTCCGTGCTGTGGGGGAACCGGACCACACCCCACCGAGCTACCTGGGAGACCCCGTTCTTCCTGGTCTACGGGGCCGAAGCCTGCCTTCCCTCGGAAATCATTATGGGCTCCCCATGGGTCCAGGCTTTCGATGAGTCTATGCAGGAACAGCTATGGCGTGAGGACGTGGACTTCATCGACGAGCGCAGATGGCGAGCAGCGATCCGGAATGCACGGTACAACTAGGCGCTCAGGCGCTACCACCAACGGTTCGTGCATAGTAAGGAGCTCAGGGTCACGGACCTGGTCCTAAGGCGAGTATTGAACCGAGAAGGGCTCCACAAACTCTCCCCTAGCTAGGAAGGACCCTTCAAGGTGACGGAAATATGCCGACCCGGGTGTGTCTGCCTCGCTACAACTGAAGGAGAGCCTCTTCCCAATCCCTGGAACATAGAGCATCTTCGTTTGCGTGAATCAACACCGAGATGGCCAAGCGAAGTCATGGCATCGTCGGCGGCGCGGGTGTAGAGCAGGAGAGCGCGAATGCAAAGGGACACAGAGGGCTCGAAGGTGAAAGGATGCAGCGGTTGGGAGAGAATGCGAAAGCGTAACTGCTGCACGCGAAGGTGAACCCCTTTTTCAAGGAAACTCTCCCGCTCGCGCCCCGAGACGCCGCAGGGAATCCCACCCAACGTGCACCTAGCGCCCAGGCGGCCCAGTCTCTGACTCGAGGCCCGGGTCTACAAGTCATGCAGCTGGTGTGCTGGTCTCCGAGTGCGAAGAAAGCGAACCGCCACGCGGGGAGCGAACCGCCGCGCACGATCGCGCTCCACTTCGGGGCTGCTGCAGAAGGATATTTTTTAACCAATGCGGCGGCAATGAGGTGCCTCGCGCGTGGCTGATGGAACCCCTAGACGTAGGGCCGTGGGTCAGTCAGCCGCGGGGACATATATGGCAGTTGACGTGACCGAAGGCAGATTGACAGCGCGTGCGTCGATGGATGCGCTGAGTTAATGTGGCACGTCAGCAGGCGTGCTAAGATGGTGCCCCAATCACCGGTCATGTCATGATGAGGTGAAGTACAAGCTTTGGCCCCACCTGCAGGCTCACATCCTTGTAGCATCCCAAAAATTCAAATCTTGAAATTTCCTCAAACTCCCTCTAAATTCAAAATGAATTTCAAATTTCATTTCAAAATGTTTGTTTGCGAGTTGATATCAGAAAATAAAATATAGTGGTCTATATTCTCTCTAAAATCCTCCTCAAAATATCCTACAAATATTTCCCCAGTGATCCCCCTCAAATTGTTTCCAGAAATACTGCCCAGATCTTTCCCCAGTGATCCCCCTTCAAGTTCTTTCCAGAAATACTGTCCAAATATTTCACCGATTTATCTCCAAGTATTTTCCTCTTGAGAAATACCTTCAGAATCATTTTTCAAGTCCCTATAAATATTTTCTTCATAACTTTCCTCATGCTCATACGTATACGTATGCCTCCAGTGTCATACGGTGAGCTCTACAAGCTAATCTCACTTATACAAGACAAATACATGCTAATCTCCCACTAATCCTCTCATCCTCCCACTAATCCTCTCACCCCTCCCCCTAATCCCCCCACCATGGCTATAAATAGAGGGGCAAGGGCCTCCTCTCATCCCACCCCAAGCCATTTCATGGCAACTCTCTTCCCCTCCCCCACACACCCACTCCATGTTCCACACAAGCACACACTAGCACAAGGATCGTTCGATCGTTCGTCCCCTGTTCTTAGTTTGTTCGTTCGTTCGTCCGATCGTTCGATCGTTCGTTCGATCGTTCATGGTTCGTTCGTCCGTTCGTTCGATCGTTCGTCCGTTCGTTCGTCCAAATAATCTTTTTCCTACCGTTATGCTGCCGAAATTTCGATCGTTCGTTCGTTCGATCATTCGATCGTTCATCGTTCGTTCATAGTTCCTATTCATCGTTCATCGTTCGTTTATAGTCCCTATTCATCGTTCTTCCAGATAATCTTTGTCCTGCCGTTATGCTGCCGAAATTTCGATCGTTCGTTCGTCCGATCATTCGATCGTTCGTTCGTTCGTTCATAGTTCTTATTAATCGTTCATCGTTCGTTCATAGTTCCTATTCATCGTTCATCGTTCGTTCATACGAACTATTCACCATCACTATTCACCATTACTATTCATTGTACTATTCACCGTTACTATTCATTATCGTTACTATTCATCGATGATATCTATAATAACTTTTCGTCGCCACTATTCATCGTTACTATTCATCGATCATCCGATCGCCCCAAATTTCAACTACTCATACATCATGCTGTCCAGTAAACCTAAGACCAGCCAGACCCATATTCCAGTCATACGAACTCCGGTGACTGTGATTTTCCTTCCAGCAGGGAACCTCCCATCTGGTCACCCATCCTAGGTTTCTCCAAGTTGAGCATGCTTAACTTTGAGATTCCTTTGAACCAGGCTTCCAAACTCAGATTCCAATAATTCTTGTTTCTAAATTCTTATCAAACTATTCCCTATCCAACCATGTCACCCCTTAAGCCTGGTCCATATTCCAGAAAACTCCCAAAATACTCTTGTCCCATATTCTGCCTATAACTCTCCTGTTCATACTAAGTCAGACGATTCATTCGTCACTATTCTCACCAACAGTGAACTTCACTGTGCTACACCACCTACACTCAGCTATAAATACACCCAGCTACCCTCTCCCTCTCCACACACACTCAACACCCTCAGCCAAGGGAAACACCCCACCCACTCAGTTACTCCGCTCTGCCGGCTACACGCATAGTGTCGCTTCGCCTCCAGTCCACCCTCCTGGTAAGCACCTCCGCTCCACCACCAGTAATATCACAACACCACATGACACAGATTCTACTCAAGACTCTACCCATCCATATATCACTATTCTAACCACTATACTAAATATTTGTTGGTATACTTGCTGGTTTGTATGTTTGCTTGTTCATGTTGCATAGTTATCGGAGCGTTTGTGTCGTCTCGTGGAGGCCAGATCTGCAAGTCTACACCAGGCGGTGGAGCCAGAAGCCAGTTCTGCGAGCTCCCCTTCCCCCTTCGCCGAATAAGCACGGCAAGCTCACTGGATCCCTTTGATGCATAAATTACCTATGATTTTTCAACCACAACCCTCAGCTTGTTATTTTATGCATGATATGATTTTGAGACAAGTTATTATGGCCACCCAAGCCGTTTGCCGCAATCAATCCTTAATATATTTGTTACAAATGATTTGAGAAAAGGGTGTGAGTTTTCAAAAGAAAATGCTTTTCAAAATGTGTATGATGAAGGGTTTTCACCCTTATCACCTTGTGAGTGGGATAATCAGAGACTCCCTGGTTTAGGGGAGGGCCTAAGGTGTTGGCTCAGCTGGTTTAGGCGTGAGCAGAAGGATTATCCCCTCATATAAGGACCGGTTTGTCATCTTCACTACTTGTACTCTTTAATAGTAAAACCACTCGAGACTGTGTGGGCAGTCACTCAATCTGAACTCGTGCGGTCCGACCCCAGGGTTATGAAGGCTGAGGAGCACCGGGAGGATAAGGAGGGGGAAAGTTTTGTCCGGTTTGGACATGGTGGTGGCCTGACTCCTTCCGGATAACCGTTAAGGTTAGGACGTGTGGGGAAAGAAAGAGATTCAGATTCGTGTCTCACTAGCTATGAGATCGCAGAGCCGAACTAGTGGGTAAAGTGTACACCTCTGCGCAGAGTTTAAACCTATTCGAATAGTCTGTGTCCACAGGAATGGACGAGTCTGGTATGGTATGGCAATTAATGTTTTGTTTTCCAAAAAAAAGAGATGGTTTTGAGAAAAGTGTTTTTTAAAAGGTTCGGCGGTTGAGCCGTGAGCTATGGTGGACGGGAAGTCCAGTAGCTGTTTTTGAAAATGAAAACCAGTGGAAACTGCTGAGATACCTGGATGGTTTAGTCCAGGGGATTTTGTTATAATACTGAAAAACTTCCTACTTCTTTTGGAGAGGATGCCCTTTGCAAAAGTACAAAATGTTTTTTTTAAAACAACCCTGCATAAAATATTGTTGTTTCTGCAAAATATTCTGAGCTCCACATATTCCATGCATTATATCTGATTTCCCCATTCCGCGGGTGAAGGTGGGCTGCTGAGTACGTTTGTACTCACCCTTGCTTATTTGTTGTTTTTCAGAAAAAGGAGATCGGGTAAGAGTTACGACTGTTCCCAACCTTGCATGTGGCTGTTGGACCGCTGAATTGCTTCACTGCGTATATCGGGCTGCTTCAGCCCCACTCTGATGATATGTCCCGAGTTGTGGACCAACTCTTAAAGTTGTTCGCCACCTTTATAGGTTTGTCTCGTTTAAGCAGATCTGGAATCATCTGATGTATAAATGTGTTTACTAGCCTCCTGGGACTAGTAATTGTATCACATTTGAGTCCCAGAGGATTGGGGCGCTTCAGGTGGTATCAGAGCTGTTAGGTTGGCCGCAGGACGTAACCCTTAGCCTGATCCAAAAGTTTTTGAGTCAAAACTATTTTCTTAAAAAAATCTTGCTCTCATCCCTTCATTTCAAAAATGTTTTCCCCTTTCCTTCTCTCAGAAGTCAGATGAAGGTTCGTTGCCAAACCAGCTTTTGCCAGAATGAAGATGGATTCCCCAAGTTGCTGAGAGCATGCACAGTCCGCCTCAGAATCAGGAGCCAGCCAGAGTATGATGGCCGTGAATTCGTCGAGCATGGCACAGAGAAGTGTGTCGTGACTGTATACATTGGATCCAGTCCACACCATGTGGAATGGAGTGTCGCTGCTGCTGGGCACAGATTCAGAGACACCTGCCAAGTCGTCGCTCGCAAGGCATTGAGGGCCCTGTGTCAGATCTACGAAGAAGAAGTGGCCGACACCCCGCTCAGATTCTTTCCGCCCTTTCAGAGAGACTGTCCTTTTTGGATGGCCAGGATGCGTGCATTGGAAGGTCAGCAGTTGCTTGAGGACGACCCCACAGTCGTGTACCTCACTGCATACCTGCTCACCCTGGATGCACAGTATGATTTCTTGGCTCGGCACCACCGTCAGATGATTGCCCGAGCAAAAGATGTAGAGAAGCTCAACCGTAAGCTCCATGTGGATTTCACCACAGCTCAAGCCCGTGCAACTGCCTTGGAGAGTCGTGAAGTCATTGCTGTTGAAGCCCTGAAGCAAGCCAAGGATGAGCACATCCAGAAGTTGATGGAGGCCTACTTGGTAACCCATAACCAACGTAGAGCCATGCGGATCCAAGAGCCCGCTCCATCCAACCCAGTTCAACCCATGAGAGCTGAAGATCCCCAGATTCTTGAAGGTCACCCGGTCTCTGTCAGAGGAGAGAAGAAGGCTTGGGAACTCCCGGAAGGAGCCATAGTCTTGGAAGGAATTCCAGTCTTCCCTTAGGCTATGGATAAGCAAGAGCACCCCGAGTCCTCCCAAGATCCCCCGCCAGAGTTGTTTGAGCCCCTCACCATGAAGAAGATTCCAGCACCGTCCCGTGAGATCAAAGAAGAAGTTGCAAGCACCCCACTAGCACCGCCGCCCTCTGAGGAGCTACAAGAGCCAGTCCCGCTTGAAGAAGAGTTCGACCCTATCCTGCCATCTCAATCACCGCCAGAAGAAGTCATCAACATCAGCTCCATCTTGACCCATCCAGGAGATGTCTCAGATTGAAGTTGTGTGCAAGCCTCGCTAGAAGAGAAGCTGCCAGATCTGAGTTAGTTATGCCCAGTCCTCTGCATGCATTGGGTAGTGAAGTTTTTCTTCACTTTGGCCAGAGCCCTGCATGTATGAGAGGTAACCGTGTAGCCTCGTGTTTTGAAAAACTCTATTTGTGTGGCCCCCTAGGGCATTTCAAAATGAATTTCGCTTGATGTTTTCTCCCCTTTTGAGTGCATATGTGATGCTTTAACGTTAGTGCTCATAAGTTGCAATTAGCATAGTTCTCAATTCAGGAGCCAAGCAATAATAGTTATGCTTAGCCCCCGAATCTGAGTAGTCCGTACTTTGGAAAAACTCTATTCTTCCCTTATTCAAAACATTTGATTTGTTTGTGCTTATCATTGCTGAGCTTGTGTGTTTTCTTTTCGTTTTTCTTAAAAAGGTTTTCTCTAAAAACATAGATAACAAATTAGAGCTAATCCTTACCTTATGCTTCCATTCTCATTTTAACCCATCTGAAGAGAAAAGTGCCTTACCCAAGAAGATACCGGGAAGCTTACCCTTGAAGCCTGGAATAAGCTACAGAGGAACCTATCCAGTCGCTCAGTCAAAAGGACCGACCGTGAGAATCAAAGCACTGCCCATGAGTCAAAGTAAACAGGAAAAGAGGACAGAAGGAGTTATTACCATACAGAGAGGCAAAGATTCTTGGAACCAGAGACCACAAACATCAGGGTCATCGACCCCACCACTCACCCGTGCCCCCGCACGCGTGCCTGCCTCCATGCGCACTACCACCGCCCCACGCCCCCTTTGCAGCGCACTACCGCCACCCACCCCCCTTTACAGCGCACCCATCGCCGCCATCATCGCCGGCACCAGGCCCCCTTCCCCTCCGTCGCACCTGTTGCCACGTAGCACCTACTCCATCACCACCACTCCACACCCGAGCACCCCCACTCGCCTATAAATTCCCCCCATCAGCTCACTCAACTCACATCTCGCTCAAAGCAAAGCACACTCCAGACAAACCCCCCTGCCAAATAGCAAGCAACTCCATTTTCCACTCCCTCGCCCCTAAGATCACAATGCTCGGTGATTCTTGGGTTGAAGACTGTTGCACATGGTTCATAGTCTTTGGTTTCCTCCAGTATATGATAGTAATACTCTTTGATAGAATCCTCGAGTGGGAAGAGCAAAGAGAAAGAAAGAGGTAGTGAAAAGTGAAAAGTGAGAAGAGAAAAGAAGATAGTGAAGAGAAGATAAGAAGAAGGTTCTCCTAGAATCAACCCTGTGCCAGTCATCTTTCCGCAGCCTGGTCAAGCAGCAGCAGCAGAAGGACCCGTAACACCCTTGTTATGAGGTACTTCAAGGAGTTCAAATCTCCAAGATTCAAGAGTTCTACCCTCATCCTTTTTAAGTGGGGTAGTGTTCCAGTAAAGTTCCTGCTATGGAGAAAAAGAAGAAGGCATGTAGCAAGCTTGTGGAGGACCAGATCATCAAAGCATATAAGTTTCTGGATGAGAAGTGGTCACCCAAGTTTTGTTGATGAAGCACCAGAAGACCAATCAAGAAAGGAATCCATGTGGGAGTTCGCAAGAGAAAGGTTTGCGTGTTGGCATTAATGCTTCCTCAATAAGCTAGCTGCCAAGCGAAAGCTAAAAGCCTGAAGATGATCTTTGAGTAGCCAGAATTAGTGTTTGCAATCAGCAACCAGATGCTCCTCAAAGGCCGGATTTTGTTGAAGTTCCATCTCCTCGAAGAGTTGCAAAGTGAAGATATGTAGCTGAAGTAAAGCTATACCCATAACCCTTCTAAGCCGAATCTCGAGGACGAGATTCCTTTTAAGTGGGGTAGATTTGTAGCATCCCAAAAATTCAAATCTTGAAATTTCCTCAAACTCCCTCTAAATTCAAAATGAATTTCAAATTTCATTTCAAAATGTTTGTTTGCGAGTTGATATAAGAAAATAAAATATAGTGGTCTATATTCTCTCTAAAATCCTCCTCAAAATATCCTACAAATATTTCCCCAGTGATCCCCCTCAAATTGTTTCCAGAAATACTGCCCAGATCTTTCCCCAGTGATCCCCCTTCAAGTTCTTTCCAGAAATACTGTCCAAATATTTCACCGATTTATCTCCAAGTATTTTCCTCTTGAGAAATACCTTCAGAATCATTTTTCAAGTCCCTATAAATATTTTCTTCATAACTTTCCTCATGCTCATACGTATACGTATGCCTCCAGTGTCATACGGTGAGCTCTACAAGCTAATCTCACTTATACAAGACAAATACATGCTAATCTCCCACTAATCCTCTCATCCTCCCACTAATCCTCTCATCCCTCCCCCTAATCCCCCCACCATGGCTATAAATAGAGGGGCAAGGGCCTCCTCTCATCCCACCCCAAGCCATTTCATGGCAACTCTCTTCCCCCCCACACACCCACTCCATGTTCCACACAAGCACACACTAGCACAAGGATCGTTCGATCGTTCTTCGATCGTTCGTCCCCTGTTCTTAGTTTGTTCGTTCGTTCGTCCGATCGTTCAATCGTTCGTCCGATCGTTCATGGTTCGTTCGTCCGATCGTTCGATCGTTCGTCCGTTCGTTCGTCCAAATAATCTTTTTCCTACCGTTATGCTGCCGAAATTTCGATCGTTCGTTCGTTCGATCATTCGATCGTTCATCGTTCGTTCATAGTTCCTATTCATCGTTCATCGTTCGTTCATAGTCCCTATTCATCGTTCTTCCAGATAATCTTTGTCCTGCCGTTATGCTGCCGAAATTCCGATCGTTCGTTCGTCCGATCATTCGATCGACCGTTCGTTCGTTCATAGTTCCTATTAATCGTTCATCGTTCGTTCATAGTTCCTATTCATCATTCATCGTTCGTTTATACGACTATTCACCATCACTATTCACCATTACTATTCATTGTACTATTCACCGTTACTATTCATCATCGTTACTATTCACCGTTACTATTCATTATCATTACTATTCATCGATGATATCTATAATAACTTTTCGTTGCCACTATTCATCGTTACTATTCATCGATCATCCGATCGCCCCAAATTTCAACTACTCATACATCATGCTGTCCAGTCCACCTAAGACCAGCCAGACCCATATTCCAGTCATACAAACTCCGGTGACTGTGATTTTCCTTCCAGTAGGGAACCTCCCATCTGGTCACCCATCCTAGGTTTCTCTAAGTTGAGCATGCTTAACTTTGAGATTCCTTTGAACCAGGCTTCCAGACTCAGATTCCAATAATTCTTGTTTCTAAATTCTTATCAAACTATTCCCTATCCAACCATGTCACCCCTTAAGCCTGGTCCATATTCCAGAAAACTCCCAAAATACTCTTGTCCTATATTCTGCCTATAACTCTCGTGTTCATACTAAGTCAGACGATTCATTCGTCACTATTCTCACCAATAGTGAACTTCACTGTGCTACACCACCTACACTCAGCTATAAATACACCCAGCTACCCTCTCCCTCTCCACACACACTCAACACCCTCAGCCAAGGGAAACACCCCACCCACTCAGTTACTCCGCTCTGCCGGCTACACGCATAGTGTCGCTTCGCCTCCAGTCCGCCCTCCTGGTAAGCACCTCCGCTCCACCACCAGTAATATCACAACACCACATGACACAGATTCTACTCAAGACTCTACCCATCCATATATCACTATTCTAACCACTATACTAAATATTTGTTGGTATACTTGCTGGTTTGTATGTTTGCTTGTTCATGTTGCATAGTTATCGGAGCGTTTGTGTCGTCTTGTGGAGGCCAGATCTGCAAGTCTACACCAGGCGGTGGAGCCAGAAGCCAGTTCCGCGAGCTCCCCTTCCCCCTTCGCCGAATAAGCACGGCAAGCTCACTGGATCCCTTTGATGCATAAATTACCTATGATTTTTCAACCACAACCCTCAGCCTGTTATTTTATGCATGATATGATTTTGAGACAAGTTATTATGGCCACCCAAGCCGCTTGCCGCAATCAATCCTTAATATATTTGTTACAAATGATTTGAGAAAAGGGTGTGAGTTTTCAAAAGAAAATGCTTTTCAAAATGTGTATGATGAAGGGTTTTCACCCTTATCACCTTGTGAGTGGTATAATCAGGGACTCCCTGGTTTAGGGGAGGGCCTAAGGTGTTGGCTCAGCTGGTTTAGGTGTGAGCAGAAGGATTATCCCCTCATATAAGGACCGGTTTGTCATCTTCACTACTTGTACTCTTTAATAGTACAACCACTCGAGACTGTGTGGGCAGTCACTCAATCTGAACTCGTGCGGTCCGACCCCAGGGTTATGAAGGATGGGGAGCACCGGAAGGATAAGGAGGGGGAAAGTTTTGTCCGGTTTGGACATGGTGGTGGCCTGACTCCTTCCGGATAACCGTTAAGGTTAGGACGTGCGGGGAAAGAAAGAGATTCGGATTTGGGTCTCACTAGCTATGAGATCGCAGAGCCGAACTAGTGGGTAAAGTGTACACCTCTGCGCAGAGTTTAAACCTATTCGAATAGTCTGTGTCCACAGGAATGGACGAGTCTGGTATGGTATGGCAATTAATGTTTTGTTTTCCAAAAAAAAGAGATGGTTTTGAGAAAAGTGTTTTTTAAAAGGTTCGGCGGTTGAGCCGTGAGCTATGGTGGACGGGAAGTCCAGTAGCTATTTTTGAAAATGAAAACCAGTGGAAACTGCTGAGATACCTGGATGGTTTAGTCCAGGGGATTTTGTTATAATACTGAAAAACTTCCTGCTTCTTTTGGAGAGGATGCGCTTTGCAAAAGTACAAAATGTTTTTTTTAAAACAACCCTGCATAAAATATTGATGTTTCTGCAAAATATTCTGAGCTCCACATATTCCATGCATTATATCTGATTTCCCCATTCCGCGGGTGAAGGTGGGCTGCTGAGTACGTTTGTGCTCACCCTTGCTTATTTGTTGTTTTTCAGAAAAAGGAGATCGGGTAAAAGTTACGACTGTTCCCAACCTTGCCTGTGGCTGTTGGACCGCTGAATTGCTTCACTGCGTATATCGGGCTGCTGCAGCCCCACTCTGATGATATGTCCCGAGTTGTGGACCAACTCTTAAAGTTGTTCGCCACCTTTATAGGTTTGTCTCGTTTAAGCAGATCTGGAATCATCTGATGTATAAATGTGTTTACTAGCCTCCTGGGACTAGTAATTGTATCACATTTGAGTCCCAGAGGATTGGGGCGCTTCAATCCTCCCCTGAGGCAGGCCCGAGGGCCACTGTCGGTACCCTGAAACTAGGGTACCCCTTACTACTGTATAAAGACACAGCGCCCACACGACTATCTCTTAGTCGCGTGGTAATAGTGCTATGTGTGGGACCAGGTCGTGGCTCGCCCTAGTCTCGGGCGACTACTCTAGGTCCACATCAGCACCCGACCCCACTACATGGGCGGGTTCGAAGCCGCCACGTGTCCAGAGAAGGTGATATACTCCAAGGCATCAACAGTGAGTTAGGACCCCCATGGGAGAGCGTCGGACCTCTGGATATGCAGTCTGGACCTCCAAGGTGGGTCCAGGACCGCCACGTGTGCAAGCCAGACCCCTGGAACGGAATCCCCCCCGTATGGGGTCCGGGCAGCCCACAATGGGGTCCCAAGGTCCCAGGACAGAACATACATGGGCCTTGAACAGGACCCAGGCGGGGGTCCGGTACCGACACGTGTCCAGACCTAGTCTGGTGCGGACTTGCCCGCATACACTTCTGCTCCCCGCCTAGATGGAGATCTGATGCTGCCACGCGGCCTACTACATGTGACGTAAGCCAACGGGCGGAGCCTGACGTAAGGCCTCTGGGTTATGCGGCCTCTGGATTTATTGAGGATAAGGCACGCCGCTTGCCCATTCCACTGACAGGCGGTGTGTCGCCTCAGCATTTATTGAGACCTGTCCATTTTGCTGGCAGGCAGCGACCTGTCCATTCTGCTGGCAGGTGGCGACCTATCCATTCCACAGGCGGCGTGCCTGTCCATTCCACTGGAAGATGGCATGCCAGTCCATTCCATTGGCAGGCGGCACGCCCATACTGTCGCGTGCACTATGCTCATCATTACTAGCACGTTACCAAGGAAGCTGCTGCCGCATATCAATACTGCGCAAGCTGCGGACAACATGGGCCTGGAGATTGCATAGGCGTCACCTGCATTAGTTACTCCAATGATGTATTCCTTCCATTATACTCCTGGGCCCACATGTCGGAGCTCAGCATCCTTGTATGTGCCTCCCTTGAGCTATAAAAGGGAAGGCACGCAACGTTACAAGGCAGACCAACTTAGACGCTCAGGTTCTCTAGATGCAACTCAAGCTCTCTAGACTCAGGCTTACATACTCAATACAATACACACAGTGGAGGTACGGTTTTACACTCCGGTGGCCTGAACCACTCTAAACCCTTATGTGCTCTCGTGTTTTCATCCACCTTCCAACAAGCAGGCGAACCGCTAAGGCCCCTCCTCATCTTAGGATTTAGGGTGGGTGCGTACCGCCACCCGGCCGGAGAATTTCCTCTCCGACAATTGCCTCACCCCACCAGATGTCAGGCATCCCCGAACTTTGCAACAGAGCATTAGCTAGGTCACACACCGTTCGGTTCTTCCTTTTAGCTACCCCATTTGACTGAGGTGAATATGGAGCGGTGGTTTCATGAATGATTCCACACTCTTTGCAGTACTCATCAAAAAGGTTGGAAAGTTATTCACCTCCTCTATCAGACCGCAGCCTTTAAATTTTCTTGTCTAACTGGTTTTCAACTTCAGTCTTATAGATCTTAAAGTGTTCTAGTGCCTCATCTTTGGTTCTGAGTAAGTAAATATAACAGAACCTGGTAGCATCATCTATCAAGTTAAGAAAGTATCTTTTACCGCCTTTTGTGATTATACCATTCATCTCACAAACATCTGAGTGAATTAGTTCTAAAGGAGTGGTACTTCTGCCTTCAATTGTATGAAACGGTTTTCTAGGCTGCTTAGCTTGCACACAAATACCACATTTTACACCTTTAACATGTTTATATTCAGGAATTAAAGACATGTCACTTAATCTCTTAATGGCCTCAAAAATAACATGACACAAACGGGAATGCCAAATATCATTAATGGAATCGTTATTACAGACCACATTAACATGGTAAGAAGAATGATTGTTCAAAATAGAAAGATGGAACAAACCGCCTGACTCATGACATTCCAACAAAAGTACCAAACTTAGACATGACCACTTTATTAGACTCAAACACTAATTTGAGACCCTGTCGACATAGCAGCGACACTGATATGAGGTTCCGGCTCATCGAGGGCACATATAGTACATCCTTCAGCATGAGCGTCTTTCCTGAAGTTAACTTCAGGTAGACCTGTCTAGTACCTCAAACTGCTGCCGGAACACCATTTCCCATCAAGACTGGTGCGCTGTTGTATCCCTGGAATGAAGAGAACATGGATTGATCAGCACAAATATGAACAGTAGCACCGGAATCCATCCACCAATCATCTGATGGACTTGCCATAAAGGCCTAAGGTGCATACCCTAGGGTGGAGTTGACCACCACGTGTTGGGGACTTGTTCTCAAATGCTATGAATTAAGAACAAGGCAACACAAAAATAGGTTAATGGTTAATGCCCTTCGTCCTTCGAAGCATTATTTCCCTAAGGATTTAACGATCTTCGGACGAAGGTTATGAAGGACATACCTTCATCATCATAGCATATATTAATGAAAGACGAAGCATATGAAACATGAGAGATGATATAGATAATCATATGATGTCACAATATATCTTTTATTATATAGTCAAGAATGAATAAAAATAGCACAAAACTGCATTTATACCTTCAGCCTGACAAATGGTGAAAGTACAAACGTAACGCACGAGTGAGTACAAGTACGCGTGAATAGTATGGGGTGTTGTTCATCTATTTATAGGCAAAGGGTGCAGCCTGTGTGGATTTACATTCATGCCCTTTATAAATAGTTACAATCATGACACAGACTATCATGGGTCGATCGGTCTTTTCACCTTTAAGTCAGTGCTATCCTTCGTCTCAAAGCATGTTACTATGTTGAAGCTCCCTAGATGGTAGCTTCGGCGCTGCTTCTATGTTGATCTTTCGAAGGTGTTTCTTCTTGCAGGACCTTCGGCGACGAAGCAGACCCCCCAACAGTAGCCCCTTCGCAGTGCTAGATCATTATTCGTAACGAGCCTGATCCGTGAAAACATCTCCGAAGCTTCGGAATGCCGAAGGTCCAAAAACACCTTCCCTGAGCTTATTGCCGAGAAACGATTAAAATATTCCAAGCGCGAGAGATGGCCCACCATGCAGTGGGTATGCACGGTCTAGCGGTTCTCCTCCCAAGCGTCGGTTGGTCCACCGTTCAGCGTGTGTGAGTAACTGTTCAGCGGGTGTGGTCAGCTTGGTGATTCACCTTCCCACCTGCAGCACTATATAAACAGACGGGTAGATGTGAAATTATCACAGCATTCATTGCCATTGCACTGTTGTGCTTTTGAAAATTTTAACCATAGTCAAAGCTTTTCACTGTATTTCCGAGCAACCCATTGTTCTGGATTAGCTTCATCAAAAGAGGGAGCTTCGTTAAAAGACTGCAAAAAAACAATCAACTTTGTAAGAACTGCAAGAAAATCATCAAATGGCCAAAGTACGTTCAACTTCGAGAGTGACCCGTGACAGAGAGGAGGCTGAAGCTATCGAGACTGCTCCGATCTCCGAAGTGATGAGACAATCGGGACTAGTTGTGACAGAGGGAGCCATTGAAGAAGGTGCACCTGTTGTCGAAACTGAACATGACATCGAGGAAGAAATTATTGACGAAGAAGAAGAAGAGGATTATAGTATCTTAATCCCATCAAAACCTAGTCACTTGGATTTTTGAAAAATCTACTGTTTCTGAAGCTGATATGCCCATGATGATGAAGCTGGGCTACTTAGGAGAAGCCGAGAAAAAACTAATTTGTTTTGCTGGGGAAGAGACCACTCCGACACCGAAAGTTGATGAAGTGGTGGTTTTCAAAAGTTTTTTTAGAGCAGGATTACGGTTTCCGCTAAACGAGATTATTGGAGAAATTTTAGCTAATTACGAAATATTTCTTCATCAGCTGACCCATAACACCATTGTTAGGCTCAGTATTTCATCTGGGCCCTTCGAAGCCAGGGGATGGACCTGAATGCCGAAGCTTTTGCCGAGTGCATGAGCTACATTACCAGACGAAGGCTAGAGAAGACGGGCTCCATGAAAATTTTGGCTGCTATAACTTCGCGTATTGCAAGGATACAAAGGCCCCAGTCCTGAGCTATCGGTCCAAATGGCCAACTGGATGGAAAAGTGAGTGGTTTTATGTTAAGGCTGGCAAGAAGAAAAGGGAGAAGCTGAAGAAGCTGGTCATGAGCCCACTAAGCCTAAGCTTCGGGATGACCAGACCCCTGTGCAACATGAAGCCAGGGTTACCATGCCAACTAGCCGTGGCAGAATTCAGAGTGGTGGCTGAGCATATCAGTACCAAAGATCTAGTGCAAGAATACCTGGCAAATAGGGTATCTCCAACATTGAGTAATTGGAGCATGCCAAAGCTGAAAGGATCAAAGAAGATGGGTGAACTTGTTCGATTGCCCTATCGCTTCAAGTTTGAGAAGCAATTCAAAGAGCCCTGCCAGGAATGGCTAAAAATGATTGAAACTATGTGCAACGAAATTCTGGGCAATTATACGAAAAAAGAAGATCAACTGGTGACTGTGGCCTTCGGCACCCGAACAAAACGTAGGCTGAATCGAGTAATAGATGCTTTAAACTTTGAATATCCTGATTATGAACGATTAAACAAGGGTGTCGAAGGGCCAAAGAGAAAAGAGGATTGTTAGTGTTATGAGCATACAAGCAGCTAGGATGGTAAAAGAGGACGAAAAAGCTCTAAAAAAAGAGAAAATCCAGTCCTGAGCCGAAGGTGGCTACTTCAAAGAAAAGAAAACCAGCAACTCTAGAGCCAAAGATGGCTGAAATAGAAGAGGGAGCTCCTTCGACACCTTCTGCTGCCAAAGTAGAAGAGGTTTTAAAGGTAATGACCGAACCCCTACCTATCAAGTTGCTAAGTCCATTGGGGCCACAACTGACGAGGCTTTTACAGAAGAAAGACGAGGCTTCGGCAACGAAGAAGGCGGCTGGGCCAAAGAAGCGAAGGATTATTACTGTTATGTAAGCAATTGAAGAAACGCCACCGCCAGCTTCAGCATCAAAAATAACAACAGCTGCTGAAGTTGCCATAGCTACCGAAGCTACACCTGCTAAAGCTACAACGACTGAAGCCATGAATCTAGAGAGCACATTATAGAATATTGATAGAATACTCTCGGATATGGCCGCGGAAGAAGCTGCTGCAGCCGTCGAAGAAACCGTGGCTACAGTTCCTGAAAAGGGGAAGGCAGTCACCGAAGATACTTCGAAGGAAAAAAGGCTTTAATTTTCAAAATATAATTGGTCAAGAATTATTTAAGACTGAAAGAGAGGAGCTGCAGGAGTATGCTATATCGTGTGGCTACCATCCAGGAGCGTTGCTCTTCGGCGGAATTAACGAAGAAAGCTTAGGATGCATCTGAGATCGGACTGGAGCGAAGGTTATCAGTACTCTGCCAAAGAGTGTTGGTTTCCCAAAACTTGAAGCTGACATCAGTCGCTACCGACGACAGCATATCGTCGGTAGCTTATTCTATTCTAATTTTAAGGTAAAATTTCTCCTTCAGCTTTTTCATTGTTTTACGATGAAGATTATTTTACACAGAGTATGCTACTAAGTAAAGCCTTGAGGATGCAATAGGACCTCGAAGATAAGAAAAATGAGGTTATATTGAAGGCTTGGAAAGCAAAATCAAAGATCATAAAGCTGCTCTTGAAAAGAAAGATTTTGTTCTTCAAACAATGGAGGGTTCACTGGAAGAAGCCCAAGGCGAAATCGCCAGATTAAACAGTGAACTCTCCACGAAGTCAGAAAGCTTCGAACAAGAAAAGCAGAGTTTTGACACGAAGCTTAAAGCTGAAGTCAAAAAGAATTCGAATTTGTGGAAATCATTGAAGGAACTTCATGATAAATGTCTAGACTTCGGCAACCGGTGCGTGCAACGGCTGAAGCAGGTCTTCAACTCAGTTGGAGCCAGTTCTGAAAATTTGAACCTTCGATTGAAGACCTGCCAGGCACCTTCGAACATATTGAGGGCGAAGTTGATGCACTTGACGAAGTTATAGCTGGGCACGGGACTTCTGTGCCCTGCTAGCTTCTCATGGCATAGCTGTTGCTTTCATGAAGACTGGTTGCACGCATGGTAAAATCGTGAACAGACCAAACATTAGCCTGTCACCAGCGGATTTAACTGATATTCCTAGTCTGGCCTGAAGTATTAGAAATAGATTCATAACTCAAATTTGGACGAAGGGTGGGCGGAATTTAGCTGGTGATGAAGCTCAAAGTCATCTCAAGCCGGTACTAAACTTGCACCTATTTCTTATCTTTCGCTGATATTTCTATTTACCTTATACCGCTTTGTTATGTACAGGATGACGAAGCCGAAGATGAATGATTCGAAGCTTGACGGGTATTGATGAAGCTGCTGCAAAAAAACTCTAGAGAAATTTTGAATTAACCTTATAAAAAATATTGTAATTTAGGAATCAACACTGCTTTGTAAACTTGTCCATACCTTGTAATGTATTTTTACCTTTCCATCCATGTATGAACTGCTTCGACGTGGACGAAACTTGTATTGTTTGAGCCAAAGGCGAAAAACACCTTCCCTTTTTTTCGTGCATAACGAAGCGTAAATTTGCTTCTTTTGTACTTATCGAAGCCTTGTCATTAGAGCTGAAGCGACTGTCTGTATGCTTATAATATGATAATGATGATCCTACGAATCTCTAAATGAATGTGTATGAATGCAATGAATGATGTGATGTAATGTGCAAATGAATGTCCAAACACACGCTTACAAAGGCGCACCCAGACTCTGCATCCCCTTAGGAACGACTTTGGAGTCTTCTTCACCGTTTATTTTTCGGTGTTCACTGCTTATTTTTCGGTGTAAGTTCTGCATCCCCTTAGAAACGTCTTTTGAACTTCTTCGCCTTCTATTTCAGCGGTATAGGTTCTGCATCCCCTTAGGAACGTCTTTTAAACTTCTTCGCCTTATATTTCAGCGGTATTTGGCTCTGCATTCCATTAGGAACAACTTTTGAGCAGAAAACTTACTCTACACTCTCTTAGGAACGACTTTTTGTAGCTTCGTCATGCTCTGCATCCCCTTGGGGGCGACTTTTGAGCTTCTCCCTGCTTTTTTCTCACTGCACTCGATGGTGCATGCTCAGATTTTACATTTTACATTCTTTTTGGGGGATTTTGCTCTCATAGAGCCAAATAAGAAAAGAAAAATTACAAGCCATGGCCCCATTAAAAACCTTTCTCCCCCTTTGGAAAGGAAAAGGGTGCCATAGGAAAAAATGGAAAAAGATTACATCAAATTACACATAATATCGTCGAAGCTCATCCGCATTCCAAGATCTAGGAATGTCATTGTCGTCCATATCCTTCAATCTGTAAGAACCGGGCCTTGACGAAGATACCACCAGAAAAGGTCCTTCCCACTTCAGCTGTAGTTTGCCTACTATGTCTGGATTGGCCACTCTCCGAAGCACCAAATGCCCTAGCTTAATATTTTTCAGCCGAACTTTTCTGTCATGCCATTTTATTGTTTCGGCTTGATATTTATTGATATTCTCCACAGCCTGAAATCTGGTCCCTTCTATAGTATCTTTTGCTACGTGATAATCAGCTTCATCCTCTACAGAAGCTGTTGTTCTTATTGATCCCGCTTTAGCTTCTTCTGGGGTTATAGCTTCGTCACCATATAATAACTTGAACGGTGTAAATCATGTTGATCTTGATATGGTTGTATTGTGGCTCCACACCACTTTAATCAACTCATCTGGCCACTTTCCTCTGAGCTGATTGAAGATTAGTTTCATTATTTCCGTCATTATAATGCCATTTGCTCTTTCGACCAGTCTGTTTGACTCCGGATGCCTAACTGATGCAAAATGAATCTTCGTGCTAATCTGATCACAAAATTCCTTGAAAGTTTCGGCATCAAACTGTGTTCCATTGTCCACAGTTATTGTCTTCGGTACGCCGAAGCGACAAACAATATTTTGCCAGAAGAATTTCTAGACTGTAACCAAAGTTATTGTAGCCAAAGGCTTTGGTTCAATCCACTTAGAAAAATATTCTATAGCCACCACAACATATCTCAAATTGCCTTGCGCTGGTGGAAGTGGGCCTAACAAATCCAGGCCCCATCTTTGTAACGGCCAGGTGAGCTGTATTAGCTGAGTAAGAGATGAAGGTTGCTTTTGGTCTCTTGCACATTTTTTACAGCTTTCACATTTTTGAACTAGCTCTGCTGCATCTGAAGCTGCCTTCGGCCAGTAAAATCCTTGTCTGAACACTTCTCCCAGCAAGGGTCTAGACCCAATATGAGATCCACATAGACCTGCATGTATCTCCTTCATTAATTCAATACCTTCAGCTCTTGATAAACACTTGAGGAGTGGGGAACAAACTCCATGTTTATATAATTCCCCTTCTATTATCACATACGGTCTCGTCCTTGCTTCCATTCTCTTATTATATGCTTCGTCATCCGAAAGACAATTACCTTGGAGTAAGGATATGATTTCAGTCCTCCAATCTTCACTATGTACCGGAGAAATGGCAAGCAATGCTCTCTCCATGAGTTCAACCGAAGGTGCCTTTATTGTTTCAAAAAATACTTTCGAAGGTATAGGGAGCCCCTGAGCCACTGATTTGGTTAGCAGATCTGCATGCTCATTTTTGCCTCTTGGAATATTCTTGACAGAAAAACCCTCGAAGGAAGCCTCCAACCTTTGAACTGCATCCAGATATTTTTCAAGCTTCAGATCTCTTGCCTTGCTACTTTTGTCCACATGGCCAGAAATGACTTGAGAATCAGTTTTCAGAAAGGCCTTTCTTATTTCCATTGCCCTTAACTTCTGAAGCCCCAACAGGAGTGCTTCGTATTTAGCAATATTATTTGTACAACTAAAATCAAGCTTGACTGCGTAACATATTCTGACTTTCGAAGGTGCTACTAGGACAGCAGCCGCTCCTGCACCGAAGGTTCCCCAAGAACCATCACAGAACACTGTCCAAGCTTCAGCGTCTTTATTTATTTCTTCTTCCTGAGCCCCTGGCGTCCAATCGGCGATGAAGTCTGCTAACGCCTGGGACTAAATTGAGGATCTATGTACATAGTCAATGGTGAATTCATTAAGCTCTGCAGCCCATTTTCCAATCCTTCCAGTAGCTTCTCTGTTCCTCATTATGTCCTTCAGGGGCTGTGACGAAGGAACAATTATGTGATATGCTTGAAAATAATGTCGAAGCTTCCTTGAGGCCATTAACACAGCATACAACACCTTCTCCAATTATGTATAATTTTTCTTTGATAGACTTAAAACTTCAGAGACGAAGTACACTGGAGCTTGCTTTTTGACTTGGCCATCTAGCTTCTCCTGTACCAGCGCCGCACTCACTGTACAGTGCGAAGCCGCCACGTATAAGAGCAGCGGAGCCCCTGGCGCAGGTGGAGTTAATGTTGTTAAATCAATCAAATATTGCTTCAGCTCTTCGAAGGCTTTTTGTTGAACCGGTCCCCATTGGAAAACTTCGGCTGACTTTAGTATTTCAAAGAATGACAGATTTCTTTTTGCTGATCTAGATATGAATCTATTTAATGATGCGAGTCTTCCTGCCAGACGTTGGGCCCCCTTCTTTGTGCTTGGTGGCTCCATCTGAAGAATAGCTTCAATCTTGCTTGGGTTAGCTTCAATTCCCTTCATTGATATTAAACAGCCAAGGAACTTGCCCTTCTTCACCCCAAAACACACTTTTCTGGATTTAATTTCAGGCCAGCTTGCCTGAAATTGGCAAATGTCTCTTGTAAATCAGCAATGTGATTTTCTTTCTTCGTGCTTTTCACTATGATATCATCAACATAGGTCAGTACATTTCTTCCTATTTGAGAATGAACGACCTTGGTTGTCATTCTGCTGAAGCTTCCTCTAGCATTCTTGAGCCCCTCAGGCATCCGAAGATAACCAGAGTAACAATCCAGTAAACTCATGAGCTCCGAAGAAGCTATTGCATCCACTAGGGAGTCTATTCTTGGCAATGGAAACTCGTCCTTCGGACAAGCCTGGTTAAGATCTATAAAATCAATGCACATTGTCCATTTGCCATTAGCCTTCTTTACCATAACAGTGTTGGCTAGCCATTCTGGGTATTTCACCTCTCTGATAACACCAGCACTAAGAAGTCTCTTCACTTCATTCCGAGCACCTTCAGCTTTGTCTTCAGACATTTTCTGAAGCCTTTGTTTTCTTGACCTGAAGGATGGATCCACATTGAGCGAATGTTCAATGACATCTTTGTTAACACCACAGAGATCATTGGCGGACCAAGCAAAGACATCTTTATTGTTGAATAAGAATCTTAGCAAAGTCTTCTCTTGTTCTTCAGATAGCTGAGACCCCAGCAATACCCTTTGTTCTGCTATGTCTTTACATAGGAGCATAGGCTTCGGCTGATCTGCTGAAGCAGCCTTCTCTCTTTTGTATTTATACTGCTCACAGGCTTCGGCTCCATCTATATTATGGATTTCCTTTGAATCTGTCCAATTTCCTTTGGCTTTTTTGGCAGCCTCTTGACTTCCATGGATAGCAATGGGCCCTTGCTCCGAAGGTATCTTCATACATAAGTATGCTGGATGAAGTATAGCTTTGAAAGCATTGAGTGTCCCTCGGTCAATGATTGCATTATATGGATACTCCATTTCAATAATATCAAAAGCAACTTGTTCAGTCCTTGTGTTATGAACGAAGCCGAAGGTTACTGGCATTATGATTTTGTCGAGTGCTATAATCTGCCTTCCTCCGAAGCCACAAAGAGGGTGCGTAGCATCATGAATCTTATCCTTTGGCTCTTGCATTTGTCTGAAGGCCTTAGCAAATATGATATCCGCTGCACTACCTGTGTCAACCAGAACATTATGGACCAGAAACCCCTTGATGCACAAGATATGACCATAGCATCATTGTGGGGGTAATCCTTGAGCTGAAGATCCTCCTGGGAGAAGGTGATTGGGATGTGGGACCATTTAGACTTGATGAAGGGTCCCTGCACCCCAACATGCTGCACCCTTCTCTGCGCTTCTTTCTTCTGCTTCTTGTTGGTTGGTTCTGAGCTTGAACCGCTTGTTATCGGGAGCACCAACTTCGTAGCCGAAGATGGTACAACTTGGTTGTTGAACGAAGCCATCAGCTCAAAAGTGGAAGTGCGTTCACTGGAGGTGGGCGCCAATGTTGGGGACTTGTTCTCAAATGCTATGAATTAAGAACAAGGCAACACAAAAATAGGTTAATGGTTAATGCCCTTCGTCCTTCGAAGCATTATTTCCCTAAGGATTTAACAATCTTCGGACGAAGGTTATGAAGGACATACCTTCATCATCACAGCTTATATTAATAAAAGACGAAGCATATGAAACATGAGAGATGATATAGATAATCATATGACGTCATGATATATCTTTTATTATATAATCAAGAATGAATAAAAATAGCACAGAACTGCATTTATACCTTCAGCCCGACAGATGGTGAAAGTACAAACGTGACGCATGAGTGAGTACAAGTACGCGTGAACAGTACAGGGTAATGTTCATCTATTTATAGGCACAGGGCGCAGCCTGTGTGGATTTACATTCATGCCCTTTATAAATAGTTACAATCATGACGCAGACTATCATGGGCCGATTGGTCTTTTCACCTTTAAGTCGGTGCTACCCTTCGTCTCAAAGCGTGTTACTATGCCGAAGCTTCCTAGATGGTAGCTTCGGCGCTGCTTCTGTGTTGATCTTCCGAAGGTGTTTCTTCTTGTAGGACCTTCTTTGCGCTGAGGTGGAGGACATTTTCCCTTCCTAAGTTTGCACCTCCGAGCTATATGCCCGGAGACACCATAAACGTAGCAGATAAAGTCCTCCTTTTTCTTCTTCATCCTTTTGGACTTAGGTTGGTTCAGATTCTTCTATGGAGAGTTCTTCTTCTTCTGGAATTTTCTATCTCCACCCTTCTCAACAACGTGAGCCTGGAGTTGCTGGGAGGGCTTGTTACTGGACCTTGCACGCTCTTCCACATTTATCGCAGCTGACAACTCAGTGAGAGTCATTTGCTTCTTCATGTGGCGGCATGAAGTCACAAAGTCTCGCCAAGGTGGGAGCTTTGCCAGTATTGCATTCACCTGAAAACTGTCTGGTAGGACGTAGCCATATTGGACCAAGTCCCTAACAAGGAGTTGAATCTCCTGTAGCTGCTCCATAATAGACCTTCCTTCAGCCATTTTATAGTTGAGGTAGTTTTCCGTTGTGAATGACTCATTGCCATTGTCAACTTCAGAGAACTCATTCTCAAGTTCAGTCCATAGATCCTTAGCGGAGGTAAAACCAGAGTACACGTTAAATAAGCGGTTCGACAAGACGTTCAGCAGACGAGACAAGCATGCCTCATTGGCTTCGTCCCACTTGGCCTTCTCCACTAGTGCGGCGGCCTTTGCTGCATCATCAGAATCATCTGATGCAACCTGGGGAACAGCCGACGTCACTACCCAAAATAATTTTAGGTCAGTGAGCCACATGCGAGTCTTAATCTGCCAGCGCTTAAAGCTTGCGTCGTCGAACGCTTCAGTCTTAATGACATCAGAACTGGAGGCCGTTATACGAATTGGTTTTCTGGATTGTTGTAAACTTAGAGAAATAAGTGACATGCTTTCAATATATTTATATATATTAAATATCTTAATTCTGAATAAAACAAGCATATAACTCAGATAAATGTCATATGTAATTATAGCAGCAATGAACAGTAGCAATTCTAGGATATGTAAACATGTAAAATAGCTGCTCAGGTCCATTTCAAAATTAAACATGGCTTGCAGATGAAGAAGGCATATTTTGCACATAAACGTTATTGTTTATCTTTTTATATTGCTTCAAAATAGCGGGTTGCTGCACTAGACAGCCCTCCAACGCTAAAGGGTGATCAAAGATCCTCGACTAATGTGACAGTCCTATCTTACCAAGTCAGGGTTTTAGATCAGATGTAATAAGCCAAATAATCAAGTATAAATACTAATAGTAAGGAGCTGTGAACTAAATAATATAGCAGAATTTAACACAGGTAAACAGCCTTAACAAATAGAGATATAATTAGGCCTAAATAATATCAATGCTGAAAATAACAACACAATAAAACCCAGACTGTCACGTCGTCTCACTAGACCGCTATCATCATTGTCGGCGTTTCGACCCCGGGGGGTCCCTGGACTGACGAGTAAATTGTCGATGCGTGTCCCAGCCCAGATGGGTCGGCGCGAGATGAAACACAAGGGGGAAAACAGTAAGGGGAAACCGCGGCCTCGTGTTGTCCTGCGCCCAAGGCGGATGCGGTTGCAGTAGGGGGTTACAAGCGTTCGCGAGGGAGAGAGAGAGAGAGCGAGAGCCTTGTGCGTCGGCCCGTTCTCCCGCGCGGCCACCTTCTCGTACGAGAGCCCTGGACCTTCCTTTTATAGATGTAAGGAGAGGGCCCAGGTGTACAATGGGGGTGTAGCAATGTGCTAACGTGTCTAGCAAAGGGGAGGCAGAGCCCTATGTACATGCCGTCGTGGCTGTCGGAGATGTGTTGTTGCCCTGTTCATGTGATGTCGTGGCTGTCGGAGGAGCGCTTGAGCCCTGTGGAAGTACAGCTGTCGGGGCTGTCAGATCCTTGCTGACGTCTCCTTGCTTCCATAAGGGGCTGAGAACCGCCGTCATCATGGAGCACACGGGGTGCCATCATTACTTGTTTACCGGGGCGAGCGAGATGGGACGCCGGTCTTGTTCCCCGTAGCCTGAGCTAGCTAGGGGTAGGGTGATGATGGGCCCCCTGTAGAGTGGTCGGTCCGAGCCCAAGGTCGGGCGAGGCAGTGATTCCTCCGAGGTCGAGGCTGAGTCCGAGCCCTGAGGTCGGGCGAGGCAGAGTCCGTCGTCCGAGGTCGAGGTTGAGTCCGAGCCCTAGGGTCGGGCGAGGCGGAGACCGTCTTTTGAGGTCGAGGTGGAGTCCGAGCCCTGGGGTCGGGCGAGGCGGAGACCGTCTTCCGGTGTCGAGGTTGAGTCCGAGCCCTGGGGTCGGGCGAGGCGGAGACCGTCTTCCGGTGTCAAGGTTGAGTCCGAGCCCTGGGGTCGGGCGAGGCGGAGCTTCCTATGGCGCCTGAGGCTGGACTTGGCTACTGTCAGTCTCACCCTGGTGGGTGGCACAACAGTCGGAGCAGCGCAGGCGGCGCTGTTTTCCTATCAGGTCAGTCAGTGGAGCGGCGAAGTGACTGTGGTCACTTTGGCCTTGTCGACTGAGGAGCGTGCGTCAGGATAAGGTGTCAGGCGATCCTTGCATTGAATGCTCCTGCGATACGGTCGGTTGGCATGGCGATCTGGCCAAGGTTGCTTCTCCGCGAAGCCTGCCCGAGCTGGGCCTCGGGCGAGTCGAAGGTGCGCCCGTTGCTTGAGGAGACCCTCGGGCGAGACGTGAATCCTCCTGGGTCGGCTATCTTTGCCCGAGGCTGGGTTCGGTCGAGGTGAGATCGTGTCCCTTGAGTGGACGGAGCCTTGACCTGAATTGCGCCCATCAGGCCTTTGCAGCTTTGTGCTGATGGGGGTTACCAGCTGAGATTAGGAGTCTTGGGGGTACCCCTAATTATGGTCCCCGACAGTAGCCCCCGAGCCTCGAAGGGAGTGTTGGTACTCGCTTGGAGGCTTTTGTCGCACTTTTTTGCAAGGGGACCGGCCTTTCTCGGTTGCATTTCGTTCCGGTAGGTGCGCGCGAGCGCACCCGCCGGGTGTAGCCTCCGAGGCCTCGGAGGAGTGGTTTGACTCCTCCGAGGTCTCAGCGCATTTCGTGATGCCTCGGCCAGTCTGGTTGTTCCCTCATGCGAACTGGTCGTTGCCCGGGTGCATAGTCAGGTTCCAAGTTCTCGGGCTCGTATGTTGATGTTGTCAACGGTTTGGCCGGAGCCGGGTTTACGAGAGCAGCCCCCGAGCCTCCGCACAGAGCGAGAGGACGGTCAAGGACTGACTCGGCTTTTATCATACGCCCCTTCGTCGCCTTTCCGCAAGGAGGAGGGGGGAAAGCGCCATGTTGCCCTCGGAGGGCGCCGAACATTGTGTCTCCAGTGAGTTGCTAACGGGTGATCCGAGTGGACGCCCGTGCCCCGTTCGATAAGGGTCGGCTAGTGGCCTAGAGGCGCGCTCCAAAAGTACCTGCAGGTGATTTCCCGGACTCGGTCCCGTTTGATAGGGTCCGGCGGCTCGATGCCTCCCTCTGATGGGATTCCATTACAGAATCACTCCTACTGGTCTCGGAAATGTCCTAGGGTACCTTGGGAGCGTAGCCCGAGCCTCGGCCATGTATTGGACGTACCCAGAGTCATCCCTCGCTTTGCATGCTCTGAGGCGGCTGTCGAACCCTTCGGGGGCCAGCCTACGAACCCCTGATCAGTAGTGGGCGTGGAGCCCGAGTGGCCTGAGGCGGCTGTCGAACCCTTCCGAGGGGCCAGCCTTCGAACCCCTAACCAGAAGTGGGCGCGGAGCCCGAGTGCTCTTAGGCAGCTGTCGATCCCTTCCGAGGGGCTAGCCTTCGAACCTCTGATCAGTAAGAGGGCTCGGGGCCCGCTTCCTTCGCGGAGAAGGATCCCTTTCGGAGTATCCCCTTTCCCGGTCCCTGTAGCAAGAGAGAGAAAGGGGAAGAGGAAAAGGATATGAAATTGAACGTCGTGGCACACCTTTTTTGATGCCGTCATTATGGCGGAGGTGAAGCGTCGCCCGCTTCGTCTGCCAAAGGTGTCGCCTGCCCTGCCGCAGAGTTAATGCGATGGGACGAGTAGTTCGTGGGGCAGCCGTTGCGCGAGCCGTTCGAGGAACGGAACATGGGCGTGTCGTCTTCACGCCGTGGGAGAGGGTTCTCCTACTGCTCCAGGAGGGGACGTGAGCTTGCAGACGATTTGACTGCTGCTTCCGTCCGCCTGCCGCCGTCATTACTGCCGGCCCACTTTTGGCCATATCGACCGTCGTGCCTTCTCCTGCGGCTGACTGACCCGTGACCGACGCGCCTGGTTGGCACTGTTGGGCCATGCGCGGGGTTGCCTCGAGTCGCGGCATCGGTTCCGTAGTCGAGAAGGCGCAGTACTGACGCAAGTGGCGGTGCAGTTTTTCGCACATAGTAACCGTCGTGCCGGTTACATGATGTGTGGGCCTGGGCTTCCATGCTGGACGCGTCGAAGTTGAAAGGGTGCGCCCCCTTGGTGCGGTTGCATGCCTCCTGCATGGCGGTCCGCCCTTTCACCCACTGGTCTAGGCGAAAGTGGAGGAGTGCTTGTAACCGCTGGGCAGTTACGCGCTCCGTGCGCGACAGTTTGGCTCCTTCTGTCCTGGGCCAGCTTGCATGACGCGTGGGACCCAGCCCCCATGTCGTAGGGGGAGGACCTTGGAGCGTGTTGGTGAAGACTCAGTCCGCGACGGCCGAGGACGCAAGTGGGGAGAGTCGCCTTTAAAAAGGGGGCGACCCCCTTGGATGGCAGCCATGCCTTCGCACTCCCCTCATGCATTGCGCCCTTCCACCTTCTGAGCCCCCGGATGGGGAGCGCCCGCATTGCTTTCGTCTTGTTGTCATTGGAGGAACGCAACTTTGCGGAAGTTAGTACCTTTCAGCCATCGCTCGGCTTCAAGGATTTTCATCAGGCAGCCAGGCTGCATCCCCTCGCCGATGGTCACCCAAGACGGTGACCACCAGTTTGATGGTGGGGAGAAGCAAGCCGGGTTGTGGCCTCTGCCCCGCCCTCAGCTTCAAGGATCTTCATCATCCTTGTTGGGGCGGAGGGCGAGCTGAGCCGGAGCCTGCCTTCGCGTGGGTCGGCATCCCGCTTCTTCCTCCAGCTTCTGGAGGTGGAAACCATCCTCCAGCTCTGTGGAGGAGGCACCCTCCAGCCATGCCGGGGAAGGCGAACTGTTGCTGCCCAGCCAGGGTGCAACATTCCGTCCTTTGTCCGGGCGACGGTGGCCAGCCGCACCGGGGGGTCTCACAATACGTCGTACGCCGCGAGGGCGGTACTCGTGTTATGGGACGGTCCCATTCTCGTTTTCGTGGCGAGGACGAGAGTGAGGACCTATCGGTGCGCTTTGGGGCGCCCGGCGCCCGCTGGTGCGGTGTTGGTGGGTAGGTGGACGCCGCCGTCGGTGCTGAGGTGGTGGCAGCTAGAGAAAGCTTCTCCGCCGACGAGACCGTCAGCGCCACCCTCGGACCGACCTCCGGCTCTTTGGCTTTAATATCTGGTTCTCGTCCCTTGAGTGGGGACGCGAACGAGAGCCTTCCGGCGGCAGCGTCCGTCCTGGGACCATCGCTGCTGCTGCAGAGGTCACTGGCGAGTCGCCCGGAGTTTGTCGTCCCGTAGGCCCTCCAATGTGGGGGGTTGTTCGTACCTGCGGGAGTGGAACCGGAGTTCCGTTTGTAATGGCACCTTGAGTGCTGGTGTCTGTTCATTGTGGCTGTCGGGGCCTGAACATCTATGTATTTGGGCGTAAAGCCGTGTTTTTTCCTCATTTCGAGCACCAGGACTCGCCTATCGGCTAGCTGAACTGCTCGACCAAGTGTGAGTGGCCCTGTGCAGAAGGAGACGAGTGAGGTATCCGTATCCCGGAGGCGTAGGAGTCCCTCGGCTCGGTCGGCCTTGCCGCCCAAGGCTTCTCTTGCTCAGTTAAAGGAACCCTCGGCCGCTCTGCGATGAGCCGAAGCCGGAGGCAGCGATGTCAGCATGGACAGAGGCGAAGTTGGCTCGAAAAGAAGCTTCGTCGGCCGGAGCCTGGCCGAACCGTCCACTGGCGGGACCAACACCGGAGTCGGGTTGCCGAGGCCATGAGCCGGGCCGGTGTCCCCGGGGGACGGCTGGCTGAGGCTATGGAGCGGCCGGTCCGGCCGTCTGCTCAGGCCGGGTTCCTGGAGGAGACCCCGGCGACGATGACCTAGGAGCAGTGCCGACATCTTCCTTCGAGGTGGAGACCCTCCGACCGTGTCGTCATCCGAGGCCGGGCTGGATTCCGCCGAAGGTGGAGTCGATGCCGAGGGTGCTGCTGCTCCCCCTACCGATGTCTGATCCTGCAGGAACAGTTTTATCTATAGTGTGCGTATGTTTTTTGTGGTCGCTGAGGCCCAAACATATCGTTGTCGTGTTGTAAAGCTGTGTTTCTCTTCCCCTTGTTTCGAGTATCAGGACTTGTTCGTCGGTAGCAGAATCGTTTATCCGAGCGAGAGTTACTTTTCATGGAAGGTGATGAGTGAGGTATCTGTATCCCGGAGGCGTAGGAGTCCCTTGGCTCGGTCGGCCTTGCCTCTTACGTGTACTCTTACTCGTCCGTAGGATTCTGTTATCGATATAGTCGAGAAGGCACGAAAAATTGTTTCGGCAGAAAACTTTTCGAGCGTTAAGACTTGTTCGGTCAGCGGAATCGCTTATCCGAGCGTGAGTTACTTATCGCAGAAGGTGCTGAGTGAGGTATCTGTATCCCGGAGGCGTAGGAGTCCCTTGGCTCGGTCGATCTTGCCGCTTACGTGTACTCCGTCGTTTTCAGGATCCCACTATCGAAGTAGTCGAAAAGCACGAAAGACGTTCCGGCAGAAAGACTTTTTCCGAGGAAAATTTTGACGCAGAGGGGGTTCCCCCCTTCTAGCCCCCGAGGGAGGGTCGGGCTTTGCCGAGGCAAGGCTTACCCTTCCTTGATGGTTAGACATTATTTGTGTATGTAAACGGGGTATACGAATGACTTGAAAACATCTTAAGGGTAGAAGCAACGTAGATGTCGGATGTTCCAAGCGTTGCTGTAGACCTCGCCTTGACTGTTGGCCATCTTGTATGTTCCGGGCTTCAAAATCTTGGCGATGATGAACGGCCCTTCCCAGGGAGGTGTGAGCTTGTGGCGCCCTCGGGCGTCTTGTCGTAGCCGAAGCACCAAGTCCCCCACCTGGAGGTCTCGGGACCGAACCCCTCGGGCGTGGTAGCGTCGCAGGGACTGCTGATACCTTGCCGCGTGTAGTAAGGCCATGTCCCGAGCCTCTTCCAGCTGGTTCAGTGAGTCTTCCCGGTTGGTCCGGTTGCTTCGGTCGTCGTACGCCCTTGTCCTCGGGGATCCGTATTCTAAGTCTGTGGGCAAGATAGCCTCGGCCCCATAGACTAGAAAGAACGGCGTGAAGCCCGTGGCTCGACTCGGCGTCGTTCTCAGACTCCAGACCACCGAGGGGAGTTCCTTCATCCATCGCCTGCCGAATTTGTTGAGGTCGTTGTAGATCCTCGGCTTGAGTCCCTGTAGACTCATGCCGTTGGCACGCTCTACCTGCCCATTCATCATGGGGTGAGCTACGGCGGCCCAGTCCACCCGGATGTGGTGGTCCTCACAGAAGTCTAGGAACTTTCTGCCAGTGAACTGGGTGCCGTTGTCGATGATGATGGAGTTCAGGACCCCAAAGCGATGGATGATGTTGGTGAAGAACGCCACCGCCTGTTCGAACATGATGCTGTTTAGGGGTCTAACCTCGATCCACTTGGAGAATTTGTCGATGGCGACCAGCAGGTGCATCTAGCTCCCAGGTGCCTTCTGTAAGGGACCGACGAGGTCCAGACCCCACACAGCAAACGGCCAGGTGATGGGTATTGTTTGCAAGGCCTGAGCGGGTAGGTGCGTCTGCCTTGCGTAGAATTGACACCCTTGGCAGGTGCGTACAATCCTAGTGGCATCGGCCACCGCGGTTGGTCAGTAGAAACCCTGTTGGAAGGCGTTTCCAACAAGGGTCCGAGGTGCTGCGTGGTGACCGCAAGCCCCCGAGTGTATTTCTTGTAATAACTCCTGACCTTCGGCGATGGATATTGTCGGGGACCATAATTAGGGGTACCCTCAAGGCTCCTAAATCTCAGCTGGTAACCCCCATCAGCACAAAGCTGCAAAGGCCTGATGGGTGCGACTAAGTCAAGGATCGGTCCATTCGAGGGACGCGATCACGCCTCGCCCGAGCCCAGCCTCGGGCAAGGGCAGCCAACCCCGGAGGATCTACGTCTCGCCTGAGGCCCCCCTCCAGCAACGGACACACCTTCGGCTCGCCCAAGGCCCAGTCTTCACCGAGAAGCAACCTAGGCCAAATCGCCACGCCAACCGACCAAATCGCAGGGGCATTTAATGCAAAGGTGGCCTGACACCTTTATCCTGACGCACGCCCTCCAGTCGACAGAGCCGAAGTGACCGCAGTCACTTCGCTGCTCCACTGACCGGTCTGACAAGAGGACAGCGCCGCCTGCGCTGCACCGACTGCTGTGCCACTCGACAGAGTGAGGCTGACAGCAGCCAAGTCCGGCCTCAGGCGCCATAGGAAACTCCGCTTCGCCCGACCCTAGGGCTCGGACTCAGGCTCAGCCCCGGAAGACGACGAACTCCGCTTCGCCCGACCCCAGGGCTCGGACTCGGGCTCAGCCCCGAAAGACGACGAACTCTGCTTCGCCCGACCCTAGGGCTCGGACTCGGGCTCAGCCCCGGAAGACGACGAACTCCGCTTCGCCCGACCCCATGGCTCGAACTCGGGCTCAGCCCCGGAAGACGACGAACTCCGCTTCGCCCGACCCCAGGGCTCGGACTCGGGCTCAGCCCCGGAAGACGACGAACTCCGCTTCGCCCGACCCCAGGACTCGGGCTCAGCCCCAGAAGACGACGAACTCCGCTTCGCCCGACCCCAGGGCTCGGACTCAGCCCTGGCATTAGCCGACGGTCTACGCCTCGTCCGACCCAGGGGCTCGGACTCGACCTCGACTCTGGAAGACAGACTCGACCTCGACCTCGGAGGAGCCTCCACCTCTCCCAAACTAGGGCACGGACCGACCACGTCAACTGGAGGCGCCATCATTACCCTACCCCAAGCTGACTCAGGCTACGGGGAACAAGACCGGCGTCCCATCTGGCTCGCTCCGCCAGACAAGTAATGATGGCGCCCCGCACGCTCCATGATGACGGCGGCTCTCAGCCCCCTTACGGAAGCAAGAGGACGTCAGCAAGGACTCGACAGCCCCGACAGCTGTCCTTCCGCCGGGCTCCAGCGCTCCTCCGACGGCCACGACATCACACAAACCGGGTGCCAAAACCTCTCCGGCTGCCACGATGGCATGTACTTAGGGCGCTAGCTCTCCTCCGCTAGACACGTTAGCACATTGCTACACCCCCCATTGTACACCTGGATCCTCTCCTTGCGCCTATAAAAGGAAGGACCATGGCCCTCTTACGAGGGTTGGCCGCGCGGGGAAAGGACGGGACGGCGCTCGCGTGAGGCCGCTCGCTCCCTCCCGCGTGGACGCTTGTAACCCCCTACTGTAAGCGCACCCGACCTGGGCGCGGGACAAACATGAAGGCCGTGGGATTCCACCTCTCACGCCCGTCTCCCTCCGGCTGCCTCCCCCCTTCGCGCTCCGTCTCGCGCCGACCCATCTGGGCTGGGGCACGCGGCGATAATTTACTCGTCGATCCAGGGACCCCCCGGGTTCGAAACGCCGACAGTTGGCGCGCCAGGTAGGGGCCTGCTGCGTGTTGACGAACAGCTTCCCATCAAGCTCCAGATGGGCAGTCTCCAGCAACCTTTCCAGCCCGGGACTGTGCTCCGTTTCGGGAGTCTTGAGTTCATGTCCCTCGACGACAGCTACGACATGATACTCCTTCCCCCGCCGTGCGACAGCGACAATGGCGGCCGACAGCCCGCCTGCCGGCGGCGGAATCAACGACGCCTTCCCCGCGTAGTGGAAGAACAACATTCGAGCTCGCTCCGTCCCCTCCCCCACCGACGGAGGAGGAGGCGGGGCAACCAAGGCCAAGCAGGAGGCGGCATCTCGTCGGCTGTCGAGCGAGTCGACGGCGCCGACGCCCCAATGGGGGGCACGTCGGGCATCGACCTCGCGTCTGAGACGAAGACGAGCGTCGTCTCCTCGCAACACGCCAACCCCGAGCAAACGAACGACGTCAGCACGCTCGCGAAGGACTTGCTGGGCGTCACCCTCGTACCTGAGACGACGGTGCAGTCAGTCCCTGACGTGACTTCGTCACCGCCCGTCGACCAAGAGGTACCAACCGATTCCCATCTCACGCCTTTTGGATTCAGCCTCGACCCGCCAAGCGACTTCGCTTTGGTGGGCGCTCTCGTAGAGGCGAGTCCAAACCCTCTGGGGTATCGTATGCGGTCACCCTGGGACCGGCTGACGGACGTCTCGACCTACGGGCCCTCGGGGTCCGAGGAAGATGATGAGCCCGACTTCTGTTGGGATTTCTCCGGACTTGGTAACCCCAGTGCCATGCGGGACTTCATGACCGCGTGTGACTACTGCCTTTCCGACTGTTCCGACGGCAGCCGCAGCCTCGGCGACGAGGACTGCGGCCCAAGTCGTGAATGTTTCCACGTCGATCTAGGGGTCCCTCCGAAGGCAACCATCTTGGTATGCCGGAGAACGGTGATCTCCCTAGGCATGTGCCTCGCGTTGACATCCTACGGGAGCTAGTGGTGGTCCCCGTTCCGGCGGGGGGTCATGACCCACAGCTCGAGCAAATCCGCGGGGTGCAGGCCAGGCTCGACGAGGGAGTAGGAACACTTGAGCCGATCCGCCGGGACATTGGGCAGGAGTGGGCGGGCCAACATCCAGCCGGAGAAGTGCGTCATCTACCCCAGGGTATCCAGCACCGCATCGCCGACGATGTCAGGGTAAGGCCGCCACCCACCTCCAGCGGAGTCGGCCAGAACCTGGCTGCAGCGGCAATGCTTCTCCGCGCGATGCCGGAGCCATCAACCACCAAGGGGTGGCGTATCCAAGGAGAGCTCAAGAATCTCTTGGAGGACGCCACGGTCCGACAGGTCGAAAGCTCCGCCTCCCGAAGGCAGGGGTACCCCTCGAAACATCGCGTCGCGACTTCCCGATTCATGCGGGAAGCCTCGGTCCACACCGGGCGCACGCGCAACACAGCGCCTGCGGCCCCAGGTCGCCTCGGCAACGAGCACCACCACCGCAACCGTCGGGCCCACCTCGACGAGAGGGTGCACCGAGGCTACCACCCCAGGCGTGGGGGATGCTACGACAGCGGGGAGGATCGGAGTCCCTCGCCCGAACCACCCGGTCCGCAGGCTTTCAGTCGCGCCATACGACGGGCGCCGTTCCCGACCCGGTTCCGAACCCCGACTACTATCACAAAGTACTCGGGGGAGACGAGACCGGAACTGTGGCTCGCGGACTACCGGCTGGCCTGCCAGCTGGGTGAAACGGACGATGACAACCTCATCATCCGCAACCTCCCCCTGTTCCTCTCCGACACCGCTCGCGCCTGGTTGGAGCACCTGCCTCCGGGGCAGATCTCCAACTGGGATGACCTAGTCCAAGCCTTCGCCGGCAATTTCCAGGGCACGTACGTGCGCCCTGGGAACTCCTGGGATCTCCAAAGCTGCCGACAGCAGCCGGGAGAGTCTCTCCGCGACTACATCCGACGATTCTCGAAGCAGCGCACCGAGCTGCCCAACATCACCGATTCAGATGTCATCGGCGCGTTCCTCGCCGGCACCACCTGCCGCGACCTGGTGAGCAAGCTGGGTCGCAAGACCCCCACCAGGGCGAGCGAGCTGATGGACATCGCCACCAAGTTCGCCTCTGGCCAGGAGGCGGTTGAGGCCATCTTCCGGAAGGACAAGCAGCCCCAGGGCCGCCCACTGGAAGATGTCCCCGAGGCGTCAACTCAGCGTGGCGCCAAGAAGAAAGGCAAGAAGAAGTCACAAGCGAAACGCGACACCGCCGACGCGGACCTTATCGCCGCCGCCGAGTACAAGAACCCTCGGAAACCCCCCGGAGGTGCCAACCTCTTCGACAAGATGCTCAAGGAGTCGTGCCCCTATCATCAGGGGCCCGTCAAGCACACCCTTGAGGAGTGCGCCATGCTTCGGCGCCACTTTCACAAGGCCGGGCCACCCGCGGAGGGTGGCAGGGCTCGCGACGACGATAAGAAGGAAGATCACCAGGCAGGAGAGTTCCCCGAGGTCCACGACTGCTTCATGATCTACGGTGGGCAAGCGGCGAACGCCTCGGCTCGGCACCGCAAGCAAGAGCGTCGGGAGGTCTGTTCGGTAAAGGTGGCGGCGCCAGTCTACCTAGACTGGTTCGACAAGCCCATCACCTTTGACCAAGCCGACCACCCCGACCGCGTGCCGAGCCTGGGGAAATACCCGCTCGTTGTCGACCCCGTCATCGGCGACGTCAGGCTCACCAAGGTCCTCATGGACGGAGGCAGCAGCCTCAACATCATCTACGACGAGACCCTCGGACTCCTGCGTGTTGATCTGTCCTCGGTCCGGGCAGGCGCTGCGCCTTTCCACGGGATCATCCCCGGGAAGCGCGTCCAGCCCCTCGGACAACTCGACCTTCCCGTTTGCTTTGGGACACCCTCCAACTTCCGAAGGGAGATCCTCACGTTCGAGGTGGTCGGGTTCCAAGGAACCTACCACGCAGTACTGGGGAGGCCATGCTACGCGAAGTTCATAGCCGTCCCCAACTACACCTACCTCAAGCTCAAGATGTCGGGCCCCAACGGGGTCATCACCATCGGCCCTACGTACCGACACACGTTCGAATGCGACGTGGAGTGCGTGGAGTACGCCGAGGCCCTCGCCGAATCTGAGGCCCTCATCGCCGACCTGGAGAGCCTCTCTAAGGAGGTGCCAGACGTGAAGCGCCATGCTGGCAACTTCGAGCCAGCGAAGACGGTTAAATCCGTCCCCCTCGACCCCAGCAGCGACGCCTCCAAGCATATCCGGATCGGCTCCGAGCTCGATCCCAAATAGGAAGCAGTGCTCATCGACTTTCTCCGCGCAAACGCCGACGTTTTCGCGTGGAGTCCCTCGGACATGCTCGGCATACCGAGGGGTGTCGCCGAGCACTCGCTGGATATCCGAGCTGGAGCCCGACTGGTGAAGCAGCCTCTGCGCCGATTCGACGAAGAAAAGCGCAAAGCCATAGGCGAGGAGATCCACAAGCTAATGGCGGCATGGTTCATCAAAGAGGTATTCCATCCCGACTGGCTTGCCAACCCTGTGCTTGTGAGAAAGAAAGGAGGGAAATGGCGGATGTGTGTAGACTACACTGGTCTAAACAAAGCATGTCCGAAGGTTCCCTACCGTCTGCCTCGCATCGACCAAATCGTGGACTCCACTGCTGGGTGCGAAACCATGTCTTTCCTCGATGCCTACTCAGGGTATCACCAAATCAGGATGAAAGAGTCCGACCAGCTCGCGACTTCTTTCATCACACCCTTCGGCATGTACTGCTATGTCACCATGCCGTTCGGCTTGAGGAATGCGGGTGCGACGTACCAACGGTGCATGAACCACATGTTCGGCGAACACATTGGCCGGACGGTCGAGGCCTACGTCGATGACATCGTAGTCAAGACGAGGAAAGCCTCCGACCTCCTTTCCGACCTTGAAGTGACATTCCGATGTCTCAAGGTGAAAGGCGTGAAGCTCAATCCCGAAAAGTGTGTCTTCGGGGTTCCCCGAGGCATGCTCTTGGGGTTCATCGTCTCCGAGCGGGGCATCGAGGCCAACCTGGAGAGGATCGCAGCCATCACCAGCATGGGGCCCATCAAAGACTTGAAAGGCGTACAGAGAGTCATGGGATGCCTTGCGGCTCTGAGCCGCTTCATCTCGCGCCTCGGCGAAAGAGGCCTGCCTCTATACCGCCTCTTAAGGAAGGCCGAGTGCTTCACTTGGACCCCTGAGGCCGAGGAAGCCCTCGGGAACCTGAAGGCGCTCCTCACAAACGCGCCCATCTTGGTGCCCCCCGCTGCCGGAGAAGCCCTCTTGATCTACGTCGCCGCGACCACTCAGGTGGTTAGCGCCGCGATTGTGGTTGAGAGACGAGAAGAGGGGCATGCATTGCCCATCCAGAGGCTAGTCTACTTCATCAGCGAGGTACTGTCCGAGACCAAGATCCGCTACCCACAAATTCAGAAGCTGCTATACACGGTGATCCTGACGCAGCGGAAGTTGCGACACTACTTCGAGTCTCATCCGGTAACTGTGGTGTCATCCTTCCCCCTGGGGGAGATCATCCAGTGCCGAGAGGCCTCGGGTGGAATTGCAAAGTGGGCGGTGGAAATCATGGGCGAGACGATCTCGTTCGCCCCTCGGAAGGCCATCAAGTCCCAGGTCCTGGCGGACTTTGTGGCTGAATGGGTCGACACCTAGCTCCCAACAGCTCCGATCCAACCGGAACTCTGGACCATGTTCTTCGATGGGTCGTTGATGAAGACAGGAGCAGGCGCAGGCCTGCTCTTCATCTCGCCCCTCGGAAAGCACCTACGCTACGTGCTACGCCTCCATTTCCCGGCGTCCAACAATGTGGCTGAGTACGAGGCTCTGGTCAACGGGTTGCGCATCGCCATTGAGCTAGGGGTCCGACGCCTCGACGCTCGTGGTGACTCGCAACTCGTCATCGACCAAGTCATGAAGAACTCCCACTGCCACGACCCGAAGATGGAAGCCTACTGCGACGAGGTTCGGCGCCTGGAAGACAAGTTCTACGGGCTCAAGCTCAACCACATCGCCCGACGCTACAACGAGACTGCGGACGAGCTGGCTAAAATAGCCTCGGGGCGAACAACGGTTCCCCTGGACGTCTTCTCCCGAGACCTGCATCAACCCTCCGTCAAGACCGACGACACGCCCGAGCCCGAGAAGGCCTCGGTCGAGCCTGAGGCACCCTCGGCTCAGTCCGAGGCACCCTCGGCTCGGCCCGAGGCACCCTCGGTTCGGCCCGAGGTACCCTCGGCCCCCGAGGGTGAGGCACTGCGCATCGAGGAGGAGCAAAGTGGGGGTCACGCCTAATCGAAGCTGGCAGACCCCGTACCTGCAATATCTCCACCGAGGAGAGCTACCCCTCGACCGAGCCGAAGCTCGGCGGTTGGCGCGGCGCGCCAAGTCGTTTGTCTTGCTGGGGGACGGGAAGGAACTCTACCACCGCAGCCCCTCAGGCATCCTCCAGCGATGCATTTCCATCGCCGAAGGCCGGGAGCTCCTACAAGAGATACACTCGGGGGTTTGCGGCCATCACGCAGCACCTCGAGCCCTTGTTGGAAACGCCTTCCGATAAGGTTTCTACTGGCCGACGGCGGTGGCCGACGCCACTAGAATTGTCCGCACCTACGAAGGGTGTCAGTTCTACGCAAGGCAGACCCACCTACCCGCTCAGGCCCTGCAGACGATACCCATCACCTGGCCTTTTGCTGTGTGGGGTCTGGACCTCGTCGGCCCCTTGCAGAAGGCACCCGGGGGCTACACGCACCTGTTGGTCGCCATCGACAAATTCTCCAAGTGGATCGAGGTCCGACCCCTAAACAGCATCAGGTCCGAACAGGCGGTGGCGTTCTTCACCAACATCATCCATCGCTTTGGGGTCCCGAACTCCATCGTCACCGACAACGGCACCCAGTTCACCGGTAGAAAGTTCCTGGACTTCTGCGAGGATCACCACATCCAGGTGGACTGGGCAGCTGTGGCTCACCCCATGACGAATGGGCAGGTAGAGCGTGCCAACAACATGATTCTACAAGGACTCAAGCCTCGGATCTACAACAACCTCGACAAGTTCGGCAAGCGATGGATGAAGGAACTCCCCTCGGTGGTCTGGAGTCTGAGGACAACGCCGAGCCGAGCCACGGGCTTCACGCCGTTCTTTCTAGTGTATGGGGTCGAGGCCATCTTGCCCACAGACTTAGAATACGGTTCCCCGAGGACGAGGGCCTACGCCGACCAAAGCAATCAAGCTAATCGAGAAGACTCACTGGACCAGCTGGAAGAGTCTCGGGACATGGCTTTACTACACTCGGCGCGGTACCAGCAGTCCCTGCGACGCTACCACGCCCGAGGGGTTCGGTCCCGAGACCTCCAGGTGGGCGACCTGGTGCTTCGGCTGCGACAAGACGCCCGAGGGCGGCATAAGCTCACGCCCCCTAGGAAGGGTCGTTCGTCATCGCCAAAGTTCTGAAGCCCGGAACGTACAAGCTGGCCAACAGTCAAGGCGAGGTCTACAGCAACGCTTGGAACATCCAACAGCTACGTCGCTTCTACCCTTAAGATGTTTTCAAGTTGTTTGTATACCTCGTTCCCACGCAAAGTTTAGTCATCAAGGAAGGGTCAGCCTTGCCTCGGCAAAGCCAGACCCTCCCTCGGGGGCTAAAAGGGGGGAACCCCCTCTGCGTCGAAATTTTCCTCGAAAAAAGATCTTTTCTACCAGAATGTCTTTCGTGCTTTTCGACTACTTCGAATGTGGATCCTGAAAACGACGGAGTACACGTAAGCAGCCAAGGCTGACCGAGCCGAGGGACTCCTACGCCTCCGGGATACGGATACCTCACTCATCACCTTCTGCGATAAGTAACTCGCGTTCGGATAGGTGATTCCGCGGACCGAACAAGTCTTCACGCTCGAAAGCTCCTCTGCCGAAATGATTCTTCGGGCCTTCTCGACTGCGTCGATGCCAGAACCCTATGGACAGGTAAGAGTGCGCGTAAGCGGCAAGGCCGACCGAGTCGAGGGATTTCTACGCCTCTGGGATACGGATACCTCACTCATCACCTTCCGTGAAAAGCAACTCTCGCTCGCACAAACAATTCTGTTACCGACAAAAAAGTCCAGATACTCGAAACAAGAGGAAAAGAAACGCAGCTTTACAACACGACGATGGTGTGTTTGGGCCTCGGCGGCCGCAGAAAACATACACACACTACAAGATAATCCGATCCTGCAGGCTCGGATCTTGATAGTTGAAGGGAGCAGCAACACCCTCGGCGTCAACTACACCTTCGGCGAGGTCAGGCCTAGCCTCGAACGGCGACGCGGCCGGAAGATCTCCACTCTGAAGGACGACATCAGCACCACGCCCGGGCCATTGCTGCCAAGGTCTTCTCCAGGAATCCGGCTCGAGCAGACGGCTCGGCCGGCCACCCCGAGGTCTCGGCCAGCTGCCTCCCGAAGACATCAGCCCGGCCCGAGGCCTCGGCAACTCAACGTCGGCGTCGGTCCCGCCAGTGGACGACCCGACCAGGCTCTGGCCGACCAAGTCTTCTTTTCGAGCCAACTCTGCCTCTGTTCGAGCTGACACCGCTACCCCCGGCTTCGGCTCATCGAAGAGCGGCCGAGGGGTTCCTTTAACTAAGCAAGAGAAGCCTCGGACAGCAAGGCCGACCGAGCCGAGGGACTCCTACGCTTCCGGGATACGGATACCTCACTCGTCACCTTTGCACGGGGCAACTCACGCTTGGTGAAGCGGTTCAGATAGCCGACAGGCGAGTCTTAGAGCTCGAAATAAGGAAAAAATACAGCTCCGCGCCAAAAATACATACATGTTCAGGCCCCGACAGCCACAATGAACAAAAGACCGGCATTCAAGGTGCCATTACAAACGGAACCCTGGTTCCACCTCCGCAGGTACTAACAACCCCACACGGTTGGGGGGGCCTGCGGAGCAACAGAAGGTCGACGGACGGCTCACCGTCGCCGGCTCCAGCAGCAACGACAACGACCCCCGCTACGGGTGGCCGAACTGCAGCAGCGGTGGCCTCAGGGCGGACGCCGCTGCAACCTTGCCCTCGCCCACGCCGACGCTCGAGGGGCGAGGACAAGTACAAAGAGCCGGAGGCCCGAAGCGCGGATGGTGGCGGTGATCCCGTCGGTGACGGGGACTTCTCGAGCCGCCCCCACCTTGGCACTGACGACAGGAGCCATCAGCCCTCCGGTAGATCCCCACTCAGATCCTCCCGGACGAGTGGAGCACCGACCTCCGCGCGGAGGCGCCGTACCGGTGCAAAGGCAGGACCGCCCCAGAACACGAACGCCGCCCTAGCAGCGCGCGACGTCTTGGGCGGTCCTACCGTGCGCGCGGCGCGACAACTGCCCTTGCGGCGGGAGGGGGCACTGGGAGCCAAGCTGGCGAACCCAACGCGCTGAAGCTGACGACGCCCGCTGTCGACCAGCCCCGCGTTGTCGAAGTCTGCCCCTCTCGCAGGGCCAGTGAGCACCCTCTCCCTTGAATGCTGAAGGAGAGGCTGACCCACGAACCCGTGCGGGAGGTAGAGCCCCGGCTTGCCTCGCTCTCCGCCCCAACAAGGATGATGAACATCCTTGAAGCTGAGGGCGGGACCAAGATCGCAGCCCGGCTTGCTTCTCCCCATCCAGGGGCTGGTGGTCAACGTCTTGGGTGACCACCGGCGAGGGGATGCAGCCGGGCCGCGTGATGAAAATCCTTGAAGCCGAACGATGGCTGAAAGGTACCAACTTCCATGAAGTTGCGTTCGTCCAACGACAAGGCAGAAGGATTGCGGGTGTTCCCCATCCAGGGGCTCGGAAGGTGGAAAGACACGATGCATAAGGGAGCGCGAAGACATGGTCGCCTTTCAAGGGGGTCACCCTCCTTTTAAAGGCGACTCTCCCTACTTGCGTCCCCAACCGTCGTGGCCTGAGTCTTCTCCAACACGCTCCAAGGTCCTCCCCCTACGGCGCGGGGGCTAGGTCCCACGCGTCATGCAAACTGGCCCAGGGCAGAAGAAGTCAAACCGCCACGCGCGGTGCATGCAACCGCCCAGCGGTTACAAGCATTCCTCCACTTTCGCCCAGACCAGCGGGTGACAGGGCGGACAGCCATGCAGTCGGCATGCAACCGCGTCAAGTGGGCGCGCCCCTCCGACTTCCAACGCACCCAGCATGGAAGCCCGGGCCCACGCGTCATGTAACCGGCGCACCGGTTGCTACGTGCGAGCAACTGCACCGCCACTCGCACCACTACCACGCCTCCTCGACTGCGGAACCAGTACCGCAACTCGAGGCAACCCTGCGTACGACCCAGCAGTGCCAGCCAGGCGCGACGGTCAATACGGCCAAAAATGGGCCGGCAGTAATGGTGGTGGCAGGAGGGCAGGAGCAGCGGTCACGTCGTCAGCCAAGCTCACGCCACCTCGTGGGACAGCGAGAGAACCCTCTCTCACGGCGTGAAGACGACGCGCCCGTGTTCCGTTCCTCGAACGGCTCGCGCACGCGCAACGGCCGCCTCGCGAACCACTCGCCCTGTCGCATTAACTCCGCGGCGGGACAGGCGGCGCCTTAGGCAGGAGAAGCAAGCGACGCTTCGCCTTCGCCATAATGACCGCGTCAAAAAAGGTACGCCACGTCATTCGCTTTCGTATCCTTTTCCTTTTCCTCTTTCTCTCTCTTACAACAGGGACCGGGAAAGGGGATACCCCGAAAAGGATCCTTCTCCGTGAAGGAAACAGGCCCCGAGCCTCCCTACTGATCAGAGGTTCAAAGGCTGGCCCCTCGGAAGGGTTTAACAGCCGCCTCAGAGCGCTTGGGTTCCGCGCCCACTACTGGTCAGAGGTTCGAAGGCCGGCCCCTCAGAAGGGTTCAACGGCCGCCTCAGGCCACCCGGGCTCCGCGCCCACTACTGATCAGGGGTTCGTAGGCTGGCCCTCGAAGGGTTCACAGCCGCCTCAGACACAGAGCGAGGGATGACCCTGGGTACGTTCGATACATAACCAAGGCTCGGGCTACGCTCCTGAGGTACCCTAGGACATTTCCGAGACTAGCGGGAGCGATCTTGTAACGGAATCCCATCAGAGGGAGGCATCGAGCCCTCAGACCCCGTCGAAAGGGGACCGGGTCCGGCAGATCACCCGCAGGTACTTTTGGAGCGCGCCTCCGGGCCTCTAGCCGACCCCTAACAAATGGGGCACGGGCGTCCACTCGGATTACCCGTCAGCAGCTCACCGGAGACACCATGTTCGGCGCCCTCCAAGGGCAACATGGAGCTTCCCCCCCCCTCCTTGCGGAAAGGCGACGCAGGGGCGTATGTAAAGAAGTCGAGTATGTCCTTGACCGTCCTCTCGCCCTGTGTAGAGGCTCGAGGGCTGCTCTCGCAAACCCGGCTCCGGCCAAACCGTTGACAGCGTCAACATACCAGCCCAAGAACTTGGGACCCGACCGTGCACCCGGGCTACGGCCAGCTCGCATGAGGGAACAACCAGACCAGCCGAAGCATTGCGCAAGGCATTAAGACCTCGAAGGAGTCAAACCACTCCTCCGAGGCCTCGGAGGCTACACCCGGCGGGTGCGCTCGCGCGCACCCACCGGAGCAAAACGCAACCGAGAAAGGCTGGTCCCCTTGCAAAAAAGTGCGACAAAAGCCTCCAAGCGAGTATTAACACTCCCTTCGAGGCTCGGGGGCTACTGTCGGGGACCATAATTAGGGGTACCCTCAAGGCTCCTAAATCTCAGCTGGTAACCCCCATCAGCACAAAGCTGCAAAGGCCTGATGGGTGCGACTAAGTCAAGGATCGGTCCATTCGAGGGACGCGATCACGCCTCGCCTGAGCCTAGCCTCGGGCAAGGGCAGCTGACCCCGGAGGATCTACGTCTCGCCCGAGGCCTCCCTCCAGCAACGGACACACCTTCGGCTCGCCCAAGGCCCAGTCTTCACCGAGAAGCAACCTAGGCCAAATCGCCACGCCAACCGACCAAATCGCAGAGGCATTTAATGCAAAGGTGGCCTGACACCTTTATCCTGACGCACGCCCTCCAGTCGACAGAGCCGAAGTGACCACAGTCACTTTGCCGCTGCACTGACCGGTCTGACAAGAGGACAGCGCTGCCTGCGCTGCACCGACTGCTGTGCCACTCGACAGAGTGAGGCTGACAGCAGCCAAGTCCGGCCTCAGGCACCATAGGAAACTCCGCTTCGCCTGACCCTAGGGCTTGGACTCGGGCTCAGCCCCGGAAGACGACGAACTCCGCTTCGCCCGACCCCAGGGCTCGGACTCGGGCTCAGCCCCGGAAGACGACAAACTCCGCTTCGCCCGACCCTAGGGCTCGGACTCGGGCTCAGCCCCGGAAGACGACGAACTCCGCTTCGCCCGACCCCAGGGCTCGGACTCGGGCTCAGCCCCGGAAGACGACGAACTCCGCTTCGCCCGACCCCAGGGCTCGGACTCGGGCTCAGGCTCGGAAGACGACGAACTCCGCTTCGCCCGACCCCAGGACTCGGACTCGAGCTCAGCCCCGGAAGACGACGAACTCCGCTTCGCCCGACCCCAGGGCTTGGACTCAGCCCTGCATCAGCCGACGGTCTACGCCTCGTCCGACCCGGGGGCTCGGACTCGACCTCGACTCTGGAAGACAGACTCGACCTCGACCTCGGAGGAGCCTCCAACTCGCCCAAACTAGGGCACGGACCGACCACGTCAACTGGAGGTGCCATCATTACCCTACCCCAAGCTGACTCAGGCTACGGGGAACAAGATCGGCGTCCCATCTGGCTCGCTCCGCCAGACAAGTAATGATGGCGCCCCGCACGCTCCATGACGACGACAGCTCTCAGCCCCCTTACGGAAGCAAGAGGACGTCAGCAAGGACTCGACAGCCCCGACAGTTGTCCTTCCGCCGGGCTCCAGCGCTCCTCCGACGGCCACGACACCACACAAACTGGGTGCCAAAACCTCTCCGGCTGCCACGATGGCATGTACTTAGGGTGCTAGCTCTCCTCCGCTAGACACGTTAGCACACTGCTACACCCCCCATTGTACACCTGGATCCTCTCCTTGCGCCTATAAAAGGAAGGACTAGGGCCCTCTTACGAGGGTTGGCCGCGCGGGGAAAGGACGGGACGGCGCTCGCGTGAGGCCGCTCGCTCCCTCCCGCGTAGACGCTTGTAACCCCCTACTGCAAGCGCACCCGACCTAGGCGCGGGACAAACACGAAGGCCGCGGGATTCCACATCTCACGCCTGTCTCCCTCCGGCTGCCTCCCCCCTTCGCGCTCCGTCTCGCGCCGACCCATCTAGGCTGGGGCACGCGGTGATAATTTACTCGTCGGTCCAGGGAGCCCCCGGGTTCGAAACGCCGACAGATATGCATCGCTGGAGGATGCCTGAGGGGCTGCGGTGATAGAGCTCCTTTCCATCACCCAGCAAGACGAACGACTTGGCGCGTCGTGCCAGTCGCCGAGCTTCGGCTCTGTCGAGGGGTAGCTCTCCTCGGTGGAGATATTGCAGGTATGGGGTCTGCCAGTTTCGATTAGGCATGACCCCATTCCGCTCTTCCTCGACGCGCAGTGCCTCACCCTCAGGGGCCGAGGGTGCCTCGAGCTGGGCCGAGGGTGCCTCGGGCTGAGCCGAGGCCTCCTCAGGCTCGGGCGTGTCGTCGGTCTTGACGGAGCGTTGATGTAGGTCTCGGGAGAAGACGTCCGGAGGAACCGTTGTCTGCCCCGAGGCTATCTTAGTCAGCTCGTCCGCAGTCTCGTTGTATCGTCGGGCGATGTGGTTGAGCTCGAGCCCGTAGAACTTGTCTTCCAGGCGCCGAACCTCATTGCAGTAGGCTTCCATCTTCGGGTCACGGCAATGGGAGTTCTTCATGACTTGGTTGATGACAAGCTGCGAGTCGCCACGAGCGTCGAGGCGCCGGACCCCTAGCTCGATGGCGATGCGCAACCCGTTAACCAGAGCCTCGTACTCGGCCACGTTGTTGGACGCCGGGAAATAGAGGCGCAGCGCGTAGCGGAGGTGCTTCCCGAGGGGTGAGATGAAGAGCAGGCCCGCGCCCGCTCCTGTCTTCATCAGCGACCCGTCAAAAAACATGGTCCAGAGTTCCGGTTGGATCGGAGCTGCTGGAAGCTGGGTGTCGACCCATTCAGCCATAAAGTCCGCCAAGACTTGGGACTTGATGGCCTTCCGAGGGGCGAACGAGATTGTCTCGCCCATGATCTCCACCGCCCACTTTTCAATCCTACTCAAGGCCTCTCGGCACTAGATGATCTCCCCCAGGGGGAAGGATGACACCTCAGTCACCGGATGAGACTCGAAGTAGTGTCGCAACTTTCGCCGCGCCAGAATTACCGCGTACAGTAGCTTCTGGATTTGCGGGTAGCGGATTTTGGTCTCGGACAGTACTTCACTGATGAAGTAGACCGGCCTCTGGACGGGCAATGCGTGCCCCTCTTCTTGTCTCTCGACCACGATCGCGGCGCTGACCACCTGAGTGGTAGCGGCGACGTAGATCAAGAGGGCTTCTCCGGCAGCGGGGGGCACCAAGATGGGCGCGCTTGTAAGGAGCGCCTTTAGGTTCCCGAGGGCTTCCTCGGCCTCGGGGGTCCAAGTGAAGAGCTCGGTCTTCCTTAAGAGGCGGTACAGAGGTAGGCCTCTTTCGCCGAGGCGCAAGATGAAACGGCTCAGAGCCGCAAGGCATCCCATGACCCTCTATACTCCTTTCAAGTCCTTGATGGGCCCCATGTTGGTGATGGCCGCGATTTTCTCCGGGTTGGCCTTGATGCCCCGCTCGGAGACGATGAACCCCAGGAGCATGCCTCGGGGGACTCCGAAGACACACTTCTCGGGATTGAGTTTTACGCCTTTCGCCTTGAGACACTTGAATGTCGTTTCAAGGTCGAAGAGGAGGTCGGAGGCTTTCCTCTTCTTGACTACGATGTCATCAACGTAAGCCTCGACCGTTCGACCAATGTGCTCTCCGAACACGTGGTTCATGCACCTTTGGTATGTCGCACCCGCATTCCTCAAACCGAATGGCATAGTAATGTAGCAGTACATGCCAAAAGGTGTGATGAAAGAAGTCGCGAGCTGGTCGGACTCTTTCATCCTGATTTGGTGATACCCTGAGTAGGCATCGAGGAAAGATAGGGTTTCACACCCAGCAGTGGAATCCACGATTTGATCGATGCGAGGCAGAGGGTAGGGAACTTTCGGACATGCTTTGTTTAGACCAGTGTAGTCTACACACATCCGCCATTTCCCGCCTCTCTTTCTCACAAGCACAGGGTTGGCTAGCCATTCGGGATGGAATATCTCTTTGATGAACCCTACAACCATCAGCTTATGGATCTCCTCGCCTATGGCTCTGCGCTTTTCTTCGTCGAATCGGCGCAGAGGCTGCTTCACAGGTCGGGCTCTAGCTCGGATATCCAGCGAGTGCTTGGCGACATCCCTCGGTATGCGAGGCATGTCCGAGGGACTCCACGCAAAAACCTCGGCGTTCGCGCGGAGAAAGTCGACGAGCACTGCTTCCTATTTGGGGTCGAGCTCGGAGCCGATCTAGACTTGCTTGGAGGCGTCGTTGCTGGGGTCGAGAGGGATGGACTTAACTGCCTTAGCTGGCTCAAAGTTGCCGGCGTGGCGCTTCGCATCTGGCACTTCCTTAGAGAGGCTCTCCAGGTCGGCGATGAGGGCCTCAGATTCGGCGAGGGCCTCGGCGTACTCCATGCACTCCACGTCGCATCCGTACGCGTGTCGGTACGTGGAGCCGACGTTGATGACCCCGTTGGGACCCGACATCTTGAGCTTGAGGTAGGTGTAGTTGGGGACGGGCATGAACTTGGCGTAGCATGGTCTTCCCAGCACTGCGTCGTAGGTACCTCGGAACCCGACCACCTCGAACGTGAGGGTTTCCTTTCGGAAGTTGTAGGGAGTCCCAAAGCAGACGGGCAGATCGAGTTGCCCAAGGGGTTGGACACGTTTCCCGGGGATGATCCCGTGAAAGGGTGCCGCGCCGGCCCGGATCGAGGACAGATCGATCTGCAGGAGCCCGAGGGTCTCGGCGTTGATGATGTTGAGGCTGCTGCCTCCGTCCATGAGGACCTTGGTAAGCCTGACGTTGCCGATGACGGGGTCGACAACGAGCGGGTACTTCCTCGGGCTCGGCACGCGGTCGGGGTGGTCGCCCTGGTCGAAGGTGATGGCCTTGTCGGACCAGTCTAGGTAGACTGGCGCCGTCACCTTCACCGAGCAGACCTCCCGACGCTCTTGCTTGCGGTGCCGAGCCGAGGCGTTCGCCACTTGCCCACCATAGATCATGAAGCAGTCGTGGACCTCGGGGAACTCCTCTGCCTTGTGATCCTCCTTCTTGCCGTTGTTGTGGGCTCTGCCACCTTCCGCCGGGGGCCTGGCCTTGTGGAAGTAGCGCCGAAGCATGACGCACTCCTCAAGGGTGTGCTTGACGGGACCCTGATGATAGGGGCACGAATCCTTGAGCATCTTGTCGAACAGGTTGGCGCCTCCGGGAGGCTTTCGAGGGTTCATGTGCTCGGCGGCGGCGACAAGATCTGTGTCGGCGGCGTCGCATTTCGCTTGCGACTTCTTCTTGCCCTTCTTCCTCGCGCCGCGCTGAGCGGACGCCTCGGGGACGTCTTCCGGCTGGCGCCCCTGGGGCTGCTTGTCCTTCCGGAAGATGGCCTCGACCGCCTCCTGACCAGAGGCGAACTTGGTGGCGATGTCCATCAGCTCGCTCGCCCTGGTGGGAGTCTTGCGACCCAGCTTGCTCACCAGGCCGCGGCAAGTGGTGCCGGCGAGGAATGCGTCGATGACATCCGAGTCGGTGATGTTGGGCAGCTCGGTGCGCTGCTTCGAAAATCGCCGGATGTAGTCCCGCAGGGATTCTCCCGGCTGCTGGCGGTAGCTTCGGAGATCCCAAGAGTTCCCAGGGCGCACGTATGTGCCCTGGAAGTTGCCGGCGAAGGCTTTGACCAGGTCGTCCCAGTTGGAGATCTGCGCAGGAGGCAGATGCTCCAGCCAGGCTCGGGCGGCGTTGGAGAGGAACAGGGGGAGGTTGCGGATGATGAGGTTGTCATCGTCTATTCCACCCAGCTGGCAGGCCAGCCGGTAGTCCGCGAGCCACAGTTCCGGCCTTGTCTCCCCCGAGTACTTGGTGATGGTAGTCGGGGTTCGGAACCGGGTCGGGAACGGCGCCCGTCGTATGGCCCGGCTGAAAGCTTGCAGACCGGGTGGTTCGGGCGAAGGGCTTCGATCCTCCCCGCTGTCGTAGCGTCCCCCACGCCTGGGGTGGTAGCCTCGGTGCACCTTCTCGTCAAGGTGGGCTCGACGGTCGCGGCGGTGGTGCTCGTTGCCGAGGCGACCCGGGGCCGCAGGTGCTGTGTTCCGCGTGCGCCCGGTGTGGACCGAGGCTTCCCGCATGAATCGGGAAGTCGCGGCGGGATGCTCCGGGGGGTACCCCTGCCTTCGGGAGGCAGAGCTTTCGGCCCCTCGGACCGCAGCATCTTCCAGGAGATTCTTGAGCTCTCCCTGGATACGCCGCCCCTCGGTGGTGGATGGTTCCGGCATCGCTCGGAGTAGTATTGCTGCTGCAGCCAGGTTCTGGCCGACCCCACTGGAATCCGGGGGCAGCCTTGCCCTGACATCGTCGGCGATGCGGTGCTGGACGTCCTGGGCCAGATGATGCGCTTCTCCGGCCGGTGCTCGGCCTGCCCACTCCTGCCCGATATTTTGCCGAGGCTGCACAAGTTGTCCTGCTTCCTCGTCGAGCCTGGCCTGCATCTCGCGGATTTGCTCGAGCTGTGCGTCCTGACCCCCCACAGGGACTGGGACCACAGCTAGCTCCCGAAGGATGTCAACGCGAGGTGCAAGCCTAGGGGGATCGTCGTCCTCCGGCATACCAAGGTGGTTGCCTTCGTCGAGACCCACTAGATCGACGTGGAAACATTCACGACTTGGGCCACAGTCCTCGTCGTCAAGGTTGTGGCCATCATCGGAGCAATCGGAGAGGCAGTAGTCACATGCGGTCATGAAGTCCCGCATGGCACTGGGGTTACCGAGCCCGGAGAAATCCCAACTATAGTCGGGCTCGTCATCTTCCTCGGAACCCGGGGACCCGTAGGTCGAGACGGCCGTCAGTCGGTCCCAGGTTGACCGCATATGATACCCCGGAAGGTTTGGATACGCCTTTATGAAAGCGTCCATCGAAGCGGGATCGCTCGGTGGGTCAAAGCTGAATCTAAAAGGCACAGGATGGGAAACGGACGGTACCTCTTGATCGACGGATGGTGACGAAGTCGCATCGGGGACGGACTGCACCGTTATCTCAGGTACGAGGCTAACGCCCAGCAAGTCCTTCGCGAGTGTGCTGGCGTCGTCCGTCTGCTTGGGGTTGGCGTGTTGCGGGGAAACGACGCTCGTCTTCATCTCAGACGCGAGGTCAACGCTCGACGTGTCTACCGCTGGGGCGCCGGTGCCATCGACTCGCTCGACAGCCGACGAGGTGCCGCCTCCTGCTTGGCCATGGTTGCCCCGCCTCCTCCTCCGTCGGCGGGGAAGGTGATGGGACAGACCTGAATGTCGCTCTTCCGCCACGTGGGGAAGACGTCGTCGATTCCGCCGCCGGCGGGCGGGCTGACGGCTGCCATTGTCGTTGTCGCGCGGCGGAGGAAGGAGTATCATGTCGTAGCTGCCGTCGAGGGACATGAACTCAAGACTCCCGAAACGGAGCAGCGTCCCGGGCTGGAGAGGTTGCTGGAGACTACCCATCTGGAGCTTGACGGGAAGCTATTCGTCAACACGCAGCAGGCCCCTACCTGGCGTGCCAACTGTCGACGTTTCGACCCCGGGGGGTCCCTGGACCGACGAGTAAATTGTCGCTGCGTGTCCCAGCCCAGATGGGTCGGCGCGAGACGGAACACAAGGGGGAAACAGTAAGGGGAAACCGCGGCCTCGTGTTGTCCTGCGCCCAGGGCGGATGCGCTTGCAGTAGGGGGTTACAAGCGTTCGCGAGGGAGAGAGAGAGCGAGAGCCTTGTGCGTCGGCCCGTTCTCCCGCGCGGCCACCTTCTCGTACGAGAGCCTTGGACCTTCCTTTTATAGATGTAAGGAGAGGGCCCAGGTGTACAATGGGGGGTGTAGCAATGTGCTAACGTGTCTAGCAAAGGGGAGCCAGAGCCCTATGTACATGCCGTCGTGGCTGTCGGAGAGGTGTTGCTGCCCTGTTCATGTGATGTCGTGGCCGTCGGAGGAGCGCTTGAGCCCTGTGGAAGTACAGCTGTCGGGGCTGTCGGATCCTTGCTGACGTCTCCTTGCTTCCGTAAGGGGCTGAGAACCGCCATCGTCATGGAGCACGCGGGGTGCCATCATTACTTGTTTACCGGGGCGAGCCAGATGGGACGCCGGTCTTGTTCCTCGTAGCCTGAGCTAGCTAGGGGTAGGGTGATGATGGGCCCCCCTGTAGCGTGGTCGGTGTAACGCCCTGAATTTGGGGGTAGAATTTTTTCTTCTTTTCTCTCACCAAATTCAGGCGTTACCCTTTTCTTTTCTCGTTCCCTCGCTAAACCTTGATCTTTTCCAAAGTTATAGCGGGGTTTGGCTTGGAATTCCCGTGTAAAGAAAAACCCTAAATTACTTTATGTTGTTTGATGCACCATGTCGAACTATGCATTCTTTGATTGCTTAGAAATGTAAGTGCATTCATCTAGGAAGATTGGATTTCGAAAAGGAGAAAAACATTTTCTTTCTTTTTCTTTTTCTTTCTCTCTCCTCCCTTTTTCTCTCTCCCGCGTCGTGGGCCGCCCCGGCCGACCCAGCCGCCCCCCCACGCGCCCCCTTTGGGCCCAGCTGGCCCAGCCGCCCCTCCCTCTTCCCCCCAAATCCCTCTCTCTCCCTCCCTTTCTCCCATTTTCTCTCTAGCCGCCGCCCCCTGCCCTAGCCGCGCGCCCAGCCGCCGCTCGGCTGCCCCTGTGGCCGCCCGGCTCGGTCGCCCCTGTGCCCGCCCGGTTCGGCCGCCCCCGCGCCCCCGGTCCGGCCGCCCGCCCGCCCCAGCTCGGCCGCCCCCCTGCGCGCCCAGCCACCCCAGCTCGGCCGCCCCGCGCCCGCGCCCTGCCCAGCCGCCCCTGCCCCAGGCCGGTTCAACCGCCCCCTGGCCGGTTCAACCCCCCCCCCCCCCTTTTTTATTTATTTTTTTTATTTTATTTTCTTTCATTACTGTTATTTATTTTATTTTAGGCAGGTTAATCATTGTTCATGTTATTGAAATAGGAAAGTTAATTTAGAATTCCGTTACGCTAGTTAATTCATATAATCAATTGTTTATCCAGTTCAATGTTGGTCAACTAAAAATGACTAGGTTTCCATTAGTGCATATAACTAAATTCTTTTGTTAGAACCAATTGTAACTAATCATTAGTGCATAAGCTTTAACCCCCCCCCCCCCCCCCCCGCGAGACCTTTTCCCGTTTCTTTCTAACCATAACGAATGCGACATCAAATGTCATACTTGATGCATATTTACTTTATTTGTCCCCTTGTGTGGTGTACTGTTTGTTTCCTAATTTGAATGGATGTATGTATGTATGCTTGCAATCGCATAGAGAACGATCCGGACGAAGAGCCCGAGGAACTCGCAGGAGAAGCCCCTGAGCAGCAGTCGGTTGGTGGAGGCAAGTGTCCCTTGACCTATCTCTGTCCTATTCATTATTTAATTCACCTCCCGCTTTACACATATATGCCTAAGGATTGACTAGCTTTTGTTATCCATGTCCTTGTTTACCTATTTGGGTTGGATTATTATTGTTTAGCTTTATGCTATTGCTCAAACTCTAATCAATGAACATGATGAGATTATCTATGATACGCTGTTTTCCCTTCTCTTATTACGATGTTGTACTTGTGGTCTTCAAGGGGGCTCGAGCGGTTTCTCGAGTGCCTCTCCGTAAGGACCTGTTCTATGGATGACCGCCCGGGAAAACAGTGCAACCATGAGGGTGGAATGGGATGCCCTTAGCTGAATAATTAGAGGATCTGGGGTGTAGTTCACTTAGCCGTCGTGCCGTCAATGGGGCTCGGTGTATGCGGCTCGCTCTGCCAAGTTTGGGTTCGCCCCTTGGGGAGGAGTGCGGTGCATTTAGGAAACCTAACGGGTGGCTACAGCCCCGCGGAATCTTTGTAAAGGCTACGTAGTGATGCCCTGCTGGGTCACCTTGGTAGTGATCAATGGAGAGTCATGATCTCCGGGCAGAATGGGAATCACGGTGTAAGGAAAATGGACCCCGGGCCATTTGGCTAAGTAAGCTTTGGTGTTTGATGATTAACACAATCTGTGGACTAACATGTTTTCTAGTGTTTATGTTTGTAGTTCACAGGATGTAAGAATTACTTGGACTAAGGAATTGAGGAAAGCAACACCTCAAAAGAAGACATTAAGAAGATCAAGAAGAGTCCAAGAAAGGAGGGGTGTGCTGCCTGCGGACTGTCTGTGCATGGAGCACCGGACTGTCCGGTGGCACACCGGACTGTCCGGTGCCCACACGCCGGACTGTCCGGTGCACCTGGGAACTGCAGCCCAACGGCTAGTTCCAGGTGGCACCCGGAGCCTGCGGCGCCAACGGTCACCTGCTCTGACAGGAGTCAGACAGGCAACGGCTAGGCGCACCGGACAGGCTACAGTGCGCTGTCCGGTGCACCACCGGACTGTCCGGTGCACACCGGACTGTCCGGTGTGCCGCAAAGAGCAGCAGCTTTTCTCCAACGGCTACAATTGTGTTGGGGGCTATAAATACACCCCCAACCGGCCATTCTCTAGTGTGGGAGCCCAAGCAACATACCAAGCAATATTGTAGACATTCCCAAGTGCTCTTACACCCAAGTGCTTAATAGAATCACTCGGTGATTAGCGTAGGTGCTTTGCGAAGTGCTTAAGTTAGTTAGACCGCTCTAGCGCTTGCTCTAGGAGAACCCTAGTTAGTTGAGTGAGTTTAGACAAACCACACAACCCCTCGGCTCTTGCGTGAGTCGTTGTAATTGTACCGAGTGGGGCGAGAGTCTTGCGAGACCGTGACAACCGTGTTTGTGTCACGGCCGCCACCGTGTACGGAGGGAACGAGGCCCGCGGCGTTTCGGCCGGAAGCTCGATAGTGGAGACGGCGGGAAGCGTCCGAGAGGAGCCGGAAGCGGAGCACCACTTGCGTGTGGAGAAGGCCCGTGGCTCTCTACGGAGTTACTCGACCGAAGGTGCTTGGCCCTCGCGTGGGCTTCCCTTTGCGTAGGGGCACCAACGAGGATTAGTCGGAACCTTGTGTGGTTCCGGATACCTCGGTAAAAATACCGGCGTCGTCCATGAGAGTTTGCATCTCTACTTTGCTCTTTAAGTTTCCGCATTTATATTAAGCATTTAAGTTTCAATCTTGTATTCATACCTATAGTGTAGATTGGAACTTAGCCTTTGCAGTAGAGATAGCAACACTTAGACAAAACCTAGTTTGCACATTCTAGTTTGTTTATTTGCATAGGTTTTGCTCTAGAGATTTAATTGTGGCCTAGTTTAGTGAATGTTTTAGAAGTCCTAATTCACCCCCCCCCCCCTCTTAGGCGTCACCCGTTTCCTACAAGTGGTATCAGAGCCTGGTTTGGCTCATTTGAAACGTTTTAGCTTCACCGCTAAAAGAGCCGACGCCTTTTAGAGGAAGGGATGGATACCCATAGGCCACCACATTTCGACGGCACTAACTTTCCCTATTATAGTGCTAGAATGGCTTGCTACCTAGAGGCCGTTGATCTAGGTGTTTGGAGAGTCACTCGTGACGGGATGAAACCCCTCAAGAATCCCGAGAAACCAACCACGAGTGAGGAAAAAGAAATTCACTTAAATGCTAGAGCCAAAAATTGCTTGTATGAATCTCTTAGCATGGATATTTTTAATCAAGTATTTACCTTGAAAACTGCTAATGAGATTTGGCTAAAATTGCATGAGCTTCATGACGGCACAACCAATGTCCGTGAGCAAAAACATTGCCTAGTCTTAAATGAGTACAATTCTTTTGCTATGAAAGATGATGAGCTTGTTAGAGATATGTATTCTCGTTTGAATCTAATTATAAATGAGCTCAACTCTATTGGTATTAATAAGCTAGGTGATGCGGACATTGTGCGAAAGATTATCTCCCTGCTACCTCAACGAAGATATCGGAGCATCATCACCATCCTTCACAACATGGAGGACTTGAGCAACATGACCCCGACCATTGTGATTGGGAAAATCGCGGCTTTTGAAATGTCGCGAAAAATGTGTCGGGGAGAGGAGCCAACTTCCTCAAAGCCATATGCTTTTGCATGTGATGAGAGGAAGGGTAAAAAGAAGGCTTCCACACCAAGTTCCTCAAGTGAAGAAGAAGAGGAAGAAGAGAGTGATGATGATGAAGATAATCAACCATGCACATCATCCTCCGAGGACGAAGAAACAATCCGACGCGTCGGAAAGGTAATGGGGATGATCCGCAAGATTAATCTAATGGGTGTCCCCCTACAGGTCGAAGATATTCTCTTTAACATTGACAGGAAAAAGCAAAGAAAGAGAGGATGCTTCGCATGTGGGGAGAAGGGCCACTTCAGGGACAGCTGTCCAACTATGGCCAAACCCAAAAAGGAGAGGAGCAAAGGCAAGGCACTAACAAGTGTTAGAACTTGGGATGACTCTTCAAGTGAAGATGAACCTCCAAGGACGCGCAGCCACCGGTCCTCATCACGCTCATCACGGTCATCACACAAATGCCTTATGGCAAGAGGTAACAAAAGCATTCCATCCTCTAGTGATGAAAGTAGTAGTGATGATGAAGGTGAAGGAAAGCCCTCCGTAGATGAGCTTGCGGAAGCCGTTGAATTTTTCCAGGATGTTTGCACTAAGCAAAAAGCCCAACTTAAAACTTTGAAAAATAAGTTGATTAGCTCCCAAAATGATTACAAAGGTTTGCTAGAAAAATTTGAAACTTTTGCAAACTTAAATAGTGAGTTATCAACTAAAATTGAGCTATTAGAGTCTAGTGCTCCATCCACTGCTACCGATGATGGCCTTATTAAAAAGAATGAAAAACTTAAGGCTAAGTTAGTTAGCTCCCAAAATACTATTGAAAATTTGCTAGAGAAAATGGAAATTCTTAGCATACACAATGATGAGCTAACTACTAAGCTAGAAAACATTGGTAGCACCCCAGTAGCCTCTTTAGTTGAAAATTCTGAAATTATTAAAAAGGATGCTTCTACTTCTTGCTTTGATTTAATTGATGATTCTAACCCCTGCAACCAAGTTTTTGTTGAGAATGTTGTTGTAGAAACATGTTCGGATGAGGTTGCAAAGGAAAATGAGCAATTAAGGCAAGAAGTGGCTCGTCTTGGCAAGGCTCTGTATGAAAAGAAAGGCAAAGCCAAACAAATCCAACCTCCACAGGATAACACCACTGCGGGAGTGAACAAGCCTATGGAGGGAGAAATCGTGATTTGTAGGTTATGCCACAAGGAAGGCCACAAGTCTTTCCAATGCAAGACGAGGACCGGGGATAAGCAAAGGCAAAAGCTCAAGCAAAAGCCATCAAACAAAATCTCCAACACCTACATCAAAAAGGTGGACAAAAAGACTGCTACACCATATTTGATCAAAAAGAAAAAGAATGGAAAGGTGATAGCTATCAAGGCCAACAAGCAAGCCAACAAAGGAAAGGGAGCCAAACGCATCTGGGTGCCAAAAGAAATAATTTCAACCATGAAAAGCACCAAGAAGGTTTGGATCCCGAAAGGGAAGTGAGTGGACCGAAGATTTCGGGAAATTTGGAGACTTGGCAAAGATGGGATGTATATCATGGGATACATCATAATGGATAGAGATTATTGCCAAGTGGATTAGTAAAAGACTTTGGACCCAAATTTCCCCACCCATGACTAAGGTAACTAGATTTATTGTATTTACTACTCTTAGATATGCGTATCTATTTTCTTGTATCTAGCTCTACCTTTCATGCCTAGTATTTCATTTGATGTTTACTTTTATGTATGCATACTAGGAAAATCACATGGTAGGATTGCTTGCTTTCAATTTATATCCTAAGCAAACCTACATGGCTTAAAACGTTTATTTAAGCTCGGCACATAGCTTCTACATCACTTCATAGTAAATGATACATCATTTGATAACTATGAATTCTAGTAGTGGTAAAACACTCATATCTTACATTTGGTATCATTTAACTTATATGTGCCAAAGCTTGGATTATGGATAACCTGCCCCTCTTGAGATCAAATCAAAGTGCATGTCTCCTACAAGTATTCAAAAATCTTGTATGCACATCTTTAGGGGGAGATTTCTCTATAATCTAAGACTTTGAGACTAACACTCCTTTCAAGTCTATTTTCTTGTGATAGTCTCATTGTAAGGAAAATGAAGTCCCTGGAGAAAGACAACAATCTTCCACTGCATATCTCCAAGAACTGTAATTTTACATCATTTTCACGTTTTCTCCGACATTTGGTTAAACTACGGTTTCATATCTTATACTTCCTTGTTGCTATAAATGCATAAGTGGTTCAATCATATTTTGTTACCTATGCATAAGGGAAGTCAGTCTATTCAAATCATGACTTGCACCTCTAATTTTCACATGCTTTTTTCCTAAGTAGATGATCTCTATCAGGGGGAGTATTTTTTTCGTCTCTAAAAAGGGGGAGAAATTTCTTTCTAAAAGAGAACACTCATTTAGGGGGAGTTTTCATATGTTTTTTCAAGAGTTTCAATTCCTTGAGGGCAAGTTTTATTTACTTCCTACATGCTTTTAATGTCTTCCTTTTCGGTGGTTGATTCCAAAGGGGGAGAATTTTAGGGACCAAAGCAATGAAAAATGTATCAAACACCAAACACCACCAATTTAAAATTTTAAAAATTCTGCAAGTGCCCTGTCAAGTGGTTTTGGTTATTTGGTCCAAAATAGGAAGTAAGTGAATTATGGAGTTAGGGGGAGGCTTAAGTCCATAATATCACATTAAGGGGACAATCATGCATCCTAGCAAGTAGATTGCATATTTACATTCAAATACTTGTATTATTTGCTTGCTTTGGTTGTGTTGTCATCAATCACCAAAAAGGGGGAGATTGTAAGGAAAATGGACCCCGGGCCATTTGGCTAAGTAAGTTTTGGTGTTTGATGATTAACACAATCTGTGGACTAACATGTTTTCTAGTGTTTATGTTTGTAGTTCACAGGATGCAAGAATTACTTGGACTAAGGAATTGAGGAAAGCAACACCTCAAAAGAAGACATTAAGAAGATCAAGAAGAGTCCAAGAAAGGAGGGGTGTGCTGCCTGCGGACTGTCTGTGCATGGAGCACCGGACTGTCCGGTGGCACACCGGACTGTCCGGTGCCCACACGCCGGACTGTCCGGTGCACCTGGGAACTGCAGCCCAACGGCTAGTTCCAGGTGGCACCCGGAGCCTACGGCGCCAACGGTCACCTGCTCTGACAGGAGTCAGACAGGCAACGGCTAGGCGCACCGGACAGGCTACAGTGCGCTATCCGGTGCACCACCGGACTGTCCGGTGCACACCGGACTGTCCGGTGTGCCGCAGAGAGCAGCAGCTTTTCTCCAATGGCTACAATTGTGTTGGGGGCTATAAATACACCCCCAACCGGCCATTCTCTAGTGTGGGAGCCCAAGCAACATACCAAGCAATATTGTAGACATTCCCAAGTGCTCTTACACCCAAGTGCTTAATAGAATCACTCGGTGATTAGCGTAGGTGCTTTGCGAAGTGCTTAAGTTAGTTAGACCGCTCTAGCGCTTGCTCTAGGAGAACCCTAGTTAGTTGAGTGAGTTTAGACAAACCACACAACCCCTCGGCTCTTGCGTGAGTCGTTGTAATTGTATCGAGTGGGGCGAGAGTCTTGCGAGACCGTGACAACCGTGTTTGTGTCACGGCCGCCACCGTGTACGGAGGGAACGAGGCCCACGGCGTTTCGGCCGGAAGCTCGATAGTGGAGACGGCGGGAAGCGTCCGAGAGGAGCCGGAAGCGGAGCACCACTTGCGTGTGGAGAAGGCCCGTGGCTCTCTACGGAGTTACTCGACCGAAGGTGCTTGGCCCTCGCGTGGGCTTCCCTTTGCGTAGGGGCACCAACGAGGATTAGTCGGAACCTTGCGTGGTTCCGGATACCTCGGTAAAAATACCAGCGTCGTCCATGAGAGTTTGCATCTCTACTTTGCTCTTTAAGTTTCCGCATTTATATTAAGCATTTAAGTTTCAATCTTGTATTCATACCTATAGTGTAGATTGGAACTTAGCCTTTGTGGTAGAGATAGCAACACTTAGACAAAACCTAGTTTGCACATTCTAGTTTGTTTATTTGCATAGGTTTTGCTCTAGAGATTTAATTGTGGCCTAGTTTAGTGAATGTTTTAGAAGTCCTAATTCACCCCCCCCCCCCCCTCTTAGGCGTCACCCGTTTCCTACACACGACTTGTGGGTAAAGTGCACAACCTCTGCAGAGTGTTTGAAAACTGATATATCAGTCGTGCTCGCGGTTATGAGCGGCCAAGGGAGCTCCAGTGATTAGTGGTACTTGATCAGAGATACTTTGGTACAGGTGGCTATGAGATCGATGGTTTTGGTTATGACTATGGTGCTGGTAAGTGGTACTCTTTCCGTTTGGAAAGGAGTACGTTTGGGTTAATAACGTGGGTTAAATCTAAAACTTGGCTTTCTCTACTAGTAATAATAATCCGACCAACTAAAAGCAACTGCTTGACTTATCCCCACATAAAGCTAGTCCACTACAGCCAAACAGGATACTTGCTGAGTATGTTGATGTGTACTCACCCTTGCTCTACACACCAAACCCCCCCCCCCCCCCTCCCCAGGTTGTCAGCATTGCAACCACTGCTCAGGCGAAGATGAAGCTGTGGAAGGAGACTTCCAGGAGTTCCAAGACTACGATGAGTTCTAGGCGTGGGTTAGCGGCAACCCCCCAGTCGGCTGCCTGTGAAGGCCGCGGTTATCTACGTTTCTTTTTCGCACTTTGATTTATTGTAAGGACTATATGGACGTCTCAGACGTATGATGTAATTGACTATTTCCCTTCTTAATACTATTTTGAGCACTGTGTGATGATGTCCATGTTATGTAACTGTTGTGTACGTGAATAACTGATCCTGGCACGTACATGGTTCGCATTCGGTTTGCCTTCTAAAACTGGGTGTGACATAAGTGGTATCAAAGCCAGGTTGACTGTAGGACCGCTAACCTAGAGTAGAATGGTCGTTCTAAGGACTATAGACCTCTGTCCCTGCCTTGACTTTGATATACCTTCAAAAGTTGGTCATACCGACCACACCTATGTTCTACTATATAATATACCTTGCTGAAAATTGTGTTTTATTCTAATCCTTCATTTACTTATGATTCATTATTTGCTGGTCATATTAATTCTGTTCTCACCCTTTTGCTTGCGATGTCTTTTGTAGATGGCTCGACTTAGACACACTGCACGAAAGTCTGTCATCCCCTTCTTACCCTCCCGCCTTGCTGAGCGTCCGCTTCGCCGTCCCGTGGCCGGACAGTCCAGCCACTTGGAGAGACTGCACCACCGCCTGCATGAGGAGCAGGAACGTCGACGACAGGAGCAGCAGGGCTCTTCCTTCTCGCTCCACCAGGAGATAGAGTCTGTGAGGAGCTGCTCCCCTGTGCTTCCCCTGGAGGCGCCCCCTGCACCACCACTGGGCGCCCCAGCCTCTGGAGTAGCTGCTGGAGGAGACCCAGACGACGGAGGTGGCGACGACAGCTCGAGCCACGACACCGACTTCTCTACTGACCAGGAGCCGGAAGGATGGGTTGCTCGACCCATCACTCGCGACGCTGCTCGCGGGTGTCACTTCCATGATGCGCTCGACACCCTGCTACGTCGGGCACTTAACCGGCGTACTTGGTCTATCGAGTATCGCTGTGTGGTCTACCAGCATAGTCACGGGGTCTACCCGGACCGCTGGGAGGCAACCTGCTTGGTGCGCCGCCCGGAGAACAGTCTCCAGGGTGCGGAGGCCTGCTCAGAGCACTATTCTATCTCTGAGCGGGACTCGGCTGAGGCAGCCATGCAAGATGCTGCACGGCGTGCGCTTTCGCACTACTGCTCAGTTTTCGGTGGGGTAGCTGACGGTCTCAACCTGAAGTATTACCCCCGCCGTCCACCTGGCAGCACAGGAGGCGTGATTGTCTCACCTGTCGGTGAGGGCAATCCTAGGTTGAGCAGCACAGTCAACCTAGCCGCCGTGCTAAACACGGAGCTGGACCATGCATTAGACGAGCTGAGTAGGGCTCATGCTGAGATCGCCCTGCTGCGGGCTGAGCGCGCGGAACGTCGTCACCTGGATGGTGGTTCCCCCGCTCCCGTTGGGACTCAGTACCCGTACCGCTCACCTCGGCGTGGACACCAGTCTTATGGCAATCCCGACTGCAAGACCAAGATAAATCTAGAACCATAGCTCGTTAGAGTTGGATCTTGTAATTAATACTAAATATATACGTAGAAGCTACAGTCTTAGCGTTAGTCTCGGTCTTAGTTAGTCTTAGTTAGACAGGGTAGTTTGCTATATCCTGTGCATTTATGTTTGTCATGATGAACTATGTTTGGTTTGGATCTTTGTAATGACTGTCACCAGAGTGTGGGTATCCCCTGCATTTTGGTTTACCTGTTATATGTTAATGGAGTTAGTTATATAGTTGGGAAACCTTTTTATTCCACTTTCCTCTTTATCTGAGAAGTTGTGTGGTCTGTGTTGGAGATCAGTGAAGATGCTCATCTGTTCAGTGCTGTCGAAGAATTCTATACTCTTTTCTTATGCTGCAAGATTTGTCAGATCAGTTCTGATGTGTGGTTGCATTCTGCAGATGTCAGAGAACAGGTGCAGAGGAGGAAGGCGTGCTCAGCAGGAGCGAGCCGCTCAACAGCAGCACCTGCCGCCCCCGCCCCCGATGTCCATCGAGCAGATGTTTCTGATGCAGACTCAGGCAGTTCAAGCCATCGGTCAGACTTTGGCCGCCATTCAGCAGCAGCAGCAGCAGCAACAGCAGCAGGCCCCACCTTAGCCTCAGATGCCTCAGATGCCCAGAGACAAGCGTGCTGAATTCATGAGAGGTCATCCACCAACGTTCGCTCACTCTTCTGACCCCATGGATGCTGAATACTGGCTGCGCACTGTGGAGCGGGAGTTGCATACCGCTCAGTGCGATGACAGGGAGAAAGTCCTGTATGGTCCCCGTCTGTTGAGAGGAGCAGCCCAATCATGGTGGGAGTCTTACCTCGCCACCCATGCCCACCCTGACGCCATCACCTGGGAAGAGTTCAGAGGTAGCTTTCGTCAGTACCATGTTCCTGCAGGTCTGATGACAGTGAAGAAGGAGGAGTTCCTGGCCCTCAAGCAAGGGCCATTGTCTGTCAGTGAGTACCGGGACAGGTTTCTGCAGTTGTCTCGCTATGCTCCTGAAGATGTCAACACCGACGCCAAGCGACAGTACCGTTTCCTGAGAGGCTTGGTTGACCCTCTTCAGTACCAACTGATGAATCACACCTTCCCGACATTTCAGCACCTGATTGACAGAGCAATCATGACAGAGAGGAAGCGTAAGGAGATGGAGGATCGTAAGCGTGAGATCAGTGGACCCCAGCCTGGAAGCAGCAATCGTCCTCGTTTCTCAGGCAATCAACCTCAGCAGTTCAGGCAGAACCAGCGTCCACCTCAGCAGCATCAGCAGTTCCAAAGGCAGTATCCTCAGCATCAGTACGAGAACCTTCAGAGCAATCAGTCAGGAGGTCAGTTTCAGAGGCAGAATCAGCAGGCACCTCGCCTTCCTACCCCAACAGCCCAGCAGAACAATCAGGCAGCACCAGCTCAAGTTGGAAACAGAGCATGATTCCACTGTGGAGAGCAAGGCCACTGGGTGATGCAATGTCCGAAGAAGGCAGCCCAGCAGCAGTCAGACCCCAATGCCCCAGCGAAGTAGAATGTGCCTCAGCCTGGAGCAGGCAACCGCTCTCAGTCGCGCTATAATCATGGGAGACTGAACCACTTGGAGGCTGAAGCAGTTCAGGAGACCCCCGGCATGATAGTAGGTATGTTCCCAGTCGACTCCCATATCGCAGAAGTGTTATTTGATACTGGAGCAACACATTCTTTCATTACTGCATCATGGGTAGAAGCACATAATCTTCCAATTACTACCATGTCAACCCCCATTCAAATTGACTCAGCCGGTGGTAGAATTCGAGCCGATAGCATTTGTTTGAATATAAGTGTGGAAATAAGGGGGATAGCGTTTCCCGCCAACCTTATAGTAATGGGTACTCAGGGAATAGATGTCATCCTAGGGATGAATTGGCTAGATAAGTATCAGGCAGTTATCAGTTGTGATAAAAGGACAATCAAGTTGGTGTCCCCACTAGGAGAGGAAGTGGTGACTGAGTTAGTCCCGCCTGAGCCAAAGAAAGGAAGTTGTTATCAGCTAGCTGTTGATAGCAGTGAAGCAGACCCAATTGAGAGTATCAAGGTTGTGTCCGAGTTCCCAGATGTGTTTCCAAAGAACTTACCAGGTATGCCACCAGAGCGGAAAGTTGAGTTTGCCATAGAGCTTATTCCCGGAACCGCCCCTATCTTTAAGAGAGCTTACCGAATATCTGGACCAGAGTTGGTTGAGCTTAAGGAACAGATTGATGAGCTGTCAGAGAAAGGTTACATCCGGCCAAGCACCTCGCCTTGGGCCGCCCCTGTCCTATTTGTGGAGAAGAAAGATGGCACCAAGAGGATGTGTATCGATTACCGAGCTTTGAATGAAGTCACGATCAAGAACAAGTATCCCTTGCCCAGAATAGAAGATCTGTTCGACCAGTTGAGAGGAGCCAGTGTGTTCTCCAAGATTGATCTGAGGTCAGGTTATCATCAGCTCAGGATCCGACCTTCGGACATTCCGAAGACGACATTCATTACCAAGTATGGTTTGTATGAGTTCACAGTGATGTCTTTTGGTTTGACCAATGCGCCAGCGTTCTTCATGAACTTGATGAACAGTGTATTCATGGATTACCTTGATAAGTTTGTGGTGGTATTCATTGATGACATTCTGATTTATTCTCAAAGCGAAGAAGAGCACGCAGATCATTTGAAGATGGTATTGCAGAGATTGCGAGAGCACCAGTTGTATGCAAAGTTGAGCAAGTGTGAGTTCTGGATCAGTGAAGTCCTGTTCTTGGGTCACATAATCAACAAAGAAGGATTGGCTGTGGATCCGAAGAAAGTGGCAGACATTTTGAACTGGAAGGCGCCAACAGATGCTCGAGGAATCAAGAGTTTCATTGGAATGGCCGGATATTATCGGCGATTCATTGAAGGGTTTTCGAAGATTGCGAAGCCAATGACAGCGTTGCTAGGCAACAAGGTTGAGTTCAAGTGGACCCAGAAATGTCAAGAGGCCTTTGAAGCGCTGAAAGAAAAGTTGACAACAGCGCCTGTCCTAGTCTTGCCTGATGTGCACAAGCCCTTCTCGGTGTATTGTGATGCTTGTTACACAGGTTTGGGATGTGTGTTGATGCAAGAGGTAAGAGTTGTGGCTTACTCGTCCCGACAGCTGAAGGTTCATGAGAAGAACTACCTAATCCATGATCTAGAGTTGGCAGCAGTGGTTCACGCACTGAAGACATGGAGGCACTATTTGTATGGACAGAAATGCGATGTTTACACAGACCACAAGAGTCTGAAGTACATATTCACTCAGTCAGAGTTGAACATGAGGCAACGAAGATGGTTAGAGTTGGTCAAAGATTATGAGTTGGAGATTCATTACCATCCAGGCAAAGCAAACGTAGTGGCAGATGCTTTGAGCAGGAAGAGTCAAGTCAATCTGATGGTCGCTCGTCCGATGCCTTATGAGTTGGCCAAGGAGTTTGACAGGTTGAGTCTCGGATTTCTGAACAATTCGCGAGGGGTCACAGTCGAGTTGGAACCTACCTTAGAGCGTGAAATCAAAGAAGCGCAGAAGAATGATGAGAAAATCAGTGAGATCCGGCGACTGATTCTAGATGGCAGAGGCAAAGATTTTCGAGAAGATGCAGAAGGCGTGATATGGTTCAAAGACCGCTTGTGTGTTCCCAATGTCCAGTCCATTCGGGAGTTGATTCTCAAAGAAGCTCATGAGACGGCCTATTCGATTCAACCTGGCAGTGAGAAGATGTATCAGGATCTGAAGAAGAAATTCTGGTGGTACGGAATGAAGAGGGAAATCGCAGAGCATGTGGCTATGTGCGATAGTTGCCGAAGAATTAAGGCAGAGCACCAGAGACCTGCTGGATTGTTGCAACCGTTGCAGATCCCTCAGTGGAAATGGGATGAAATTGGTATGGATTTCATAGTCGGATTGCCTCGCACTCGAGCCGGCTACGATTCCATTTGGGTAGTGGTGGACCGCTTGACCAAGTCAGCCCACTTCATACCTGTCAAGACCAACTATAGCAGTGCCGTATTGGCATAATTGTATATGTCCGGGATCGTTTGTCTTCATGGTGTGCCAAAGAAGATAGTGTCAGACAGAGGAACGCAGTTCACCTCTCATTTCTGGCGGCAGTTGCATGAAGCTTTGGGCACGCATCTGAATTTCAGTTCAGCTTATCATCCGCAGACAGATGGCCAGACCGAAAGGACCAACCAAATTCTTGAAGACATGTTGAGAGCCTGTGCGTTGCAAGATCAGTCCGGATGGGATAAGAGATTGCCTTATGCAGAGTTTTCCTATAACAACAGTTACCAGGCCAGTTTGAAGATGTCACCATTTCAGGCGCTCTATGGGAGGAGTTGTAGAACTCCGTTGCAATGGGATCAGCCTGGAGAAAAGCAGGTGCTTGGGCCAGACATTCTACTTGAAGCCGAAGAGAACATCAAGATGGTCCGAGAGAATCTGAAGATAGCGCAATCGAGGCAGCGAAGCTATGCAGACACAAGAAGAAGAGAGCTGAGTTTCGAAGTCGGAGACTTTGTCTATCTGAAAGTGTCACCGATCAGAGGAGTCAAGAGGTTCGGAGTCAAAGGCAAGCTAGCACCCCGCTACATTGGTCCGTATCAGATCCTTGCAAGACGTGGAGAAGTGGCCTATCAGCTCAGTTTGCCCGAGAATTTGTCTGTTGTGCATGATGTTTTTCATGTGTCTCAGTTGAAGAAGTGCTTGCGTGTGCCAGAGGAGCAGTTGCCAGTGGAAGGTCTTGAAGTCCAGGAGGACTTGACCTACGTCAAGAAGACAGTGCAGATCCTTGAGGTTGCAGACAGAGTCATCCGAAGGAAGACCATCAGAATGTGCAAAGTCAAATGGAATCATCACTCTGAGGAAGAAGCAACCTGGGAGCGTGAAGATGATCTGATGGCCAAGTACCCTGAGCTCTTTGCTAGCCAACCCTGAATCTCGAGGGCGAGATTCTTTTAAGGGGGATAGGTTTGTAACGCCCTGAATTTGGGGGTAGAATTTTTTCTTCTTTTCTCTCACCAAATTCAGGCGTTACCCTTTTCTTTTCTCGTTCCCTCGCTAAACCTTGATCTTTTCCAAAGTTATAGCGGGGTTTGGCTTGGAATTCCCGTGTAAAGAAAAACCCTAAATTACTTTATGTTGTTTGATGCACCATGCCGAACTATGCATTCTTTGATTGCTTAGAAATGTAAGTGCATTCATCTAGGAAGATCGGATTTCGAAAAGGAGAAAAACCTTTTCTTTCTTTTTCTTTTTCTTTCTCTCTCCTCCCTTTTTCTTTCTCCCGCGCCGTGGGCCGCCCCGGCCGACCCAGCCGCCCCCCCCCCCCCCCCGTGCGCCCCCTTTGGGCCCAGCTGGCCTAGCCGCCCCTCCCTCTTCCCCCCAAATCCCTCTCTCTCCCTCCCTTTCTCCCATTTTCTCTCTAGCCGTCGCCCCCTGCCCTAGCCGCGCGCCCAGCCGCCGCTCGGTCGCCCCTGTGGCCGCCCGGCTCGGCCGCCCCTGTGGCCGCCCGGTTCGGCCGCCCCCGCGCCCCCGGTCCGGCCGCCCGGCCGCCCGCCCGCCCCAGCTCGGCCGCCCCCTGCGCGCCCAGCCGCCCCTGCCCCAGGCCGGTTCAACCGCCCCCCCCCCTTTTTTATTTATTTTTTTTATTTTATTTTCTTTCATTACTGTTATTTATTTTATTTTAGGCAGGTTAATCATTGTTCATGTTATTGAAATAGGAAACTTAATTTAGAATTCCGTTACGCTAGTTAATTCATATAATTAATTGTTTATCCAGTTCAATGTTGGTCAACTAAAAATGACTAGGTTTCCATTAGTGCATATAACTAAATTCTTTTGTTAGAACCAATTGTAACTAATCATTAGTGCATAAGCTTTAACCCCCCCCCCCCCCGCGAGACCTTTTCCCGTTTCTTTCTAACCATAACGAATGCGACATCGAATGTCATACTTGATGCATATTTACTTTATTTGTCCCCTTGTGTGGTGTACTGTTTGTTTCCTAATTTGAATGGATGTATGTATGTATGCTTGCAATCGCATAGAGAACGATCCGGTCGAAGAGCCCGAGGAACTCGCAGGAGAAGCCCCTGAGCAGCAGTCGGTTGGTGGAGGCAAGTGTCCCTTGACCTATCTCTGTCCTATCCATTATTTAATTCACCTCCCGCTTTACACATATATGCCTAAGGATTGACTAGCTTTTGTTATCCATGTCCTTGTTTACCTATTTGGGTTGGATTATTATTGTTTAGCTTTATGCTATTGCTCAAACTCTAATCAATGAACATGATGAGATTATCTATGATACGCTGTTTTCCCTTCTCTTATTACGATGTTGTACTTGTGGTCTTCAAGGGGGCTCGAGCGGTTTCTCGAGTGCCTCTCCGTAAGGACCTGTTCTATGGATGACCGCCCGGGAAAACAGTGCAACCATGAGGGTGGAATGGGATGCCCTTAGCTGAATAATTAGAGGATCCGGGGTGTAGTTCACTTAGCCGTCGTGCCGTCAATGGGGCTCGGTGTATGCGGCTCGCTCTGCCAAGTTTGGGTTCGCCCCTTGGGGAGGAGTGCGGTGCATTTAGGAAACCTAACGGGTGGCTACAGCCCCGCGGAATCTTTGTAAAGGCTACGTAGTGATGCCCTGCTGGGTCACCTTGGTAGTGATCAATGGAGAGTCATGATCTCCGGGCAGAATGGGAATCACGGCTTGTGGGTAAAGTGCACAACCTCTGCAGAGTGTTTGAAAACTGATATATCAGCCGTGCTCGCGGTTATGAGCGGCCAAGGGAGCTCCAGTGATTAGTGGTACTTGATCAGAGATACTTTGGTACAGGTGGCTATGAGATCGATGGTTTTGGTTATGACTATGGTGCTGGTAAGTGGTACTCTTTCCGTTTGGAAAGGAGTACGTTTGGGTTAATAACGTGGGTTAAATCTAAAACTTGGCTTTCTCTACTAGTAATAATAATCTGACCAACTAAAAGCAACTGCTTGACTTATCCCCACATAAAGCTAGTCCACTACAGCCAAACAGGATACTTGCTGAGTATGTTGATGTGTACTCACCCTTGCTCTACACACCAAACCCCCCCCCCTCCCCAGGTTGTCAGCATTGCAACCACTGCTCAGTCGAAGATGAAGCTGTGGAAGGAGACTTCCAGGAGTTCCAAGACTACGACGAGTTCTAGGCGTGGGTTAGCGGCAACCCCCCAGTCGGCTGCCTGTGAAGGCCGCGGTTATCTACGTTTCTTTTCCGCACTTTGATTTATTGTAAGGACTATATGGACGTCTCAGACGTATGATGTAATCGACTATTTCCCTTCTTAATACTATTTTGAGCACTATGTGATGATGTCCATGTTATGTAACTGTTGTGTACGTGAATAACTGATCCTGGCACGTACATGGTTTGCATTCGGTTTGCCTTCTAAAACCGGGTGTGACAGTCGGTCCGATCCCAAGGTCGGGCGAAGCGGTGATTCCTCCGAGGTCGAGGCTGAGTCCGAGCCCTGAGGTCGGGCGAGGCGGAGTCCATCGTCCGAGGTCGAGGTTGAGTCCGAGCCCTGGGGTCGGGCGAGGCGGAGACCATCTTCCGAGGTCGAGGTGGAGTCCGAGCCCTGGGGTCGGGCGAGGCGGAGACCGTCTTCCGGTGTCGAGGTTGAGTCCGAGCCCTGGGGTCGGGCGAGGCGGAGCCCGTCTTCCGGTGTCGAGGTGGAGTCCGAGCCCTGGGGTCGGGCGAGGCGGAGACCGTCTTTCGGTGTCAAGGTTGAGTCCGAGCCCTGGGGTCGGGCGAGGCGGAGCTTCCTATGGCGCCTGAGGCTGGACTTGGCTGCTGTCAGTCTCACCCTGGCGGGTGGCACAGCAGTCGGAGCAGGGCAGGCGGCGCTGTTTTCCTGTCAGGTCAGTCAGTGGAACGGCGAAGTGACTGCGGTCACTTCGGCCTTGTCAATTGAGGAGTGTGCGTCAGGATAAGGTGTCAGGCGATCCTTGCATTGAATGCTCCTGCGATACGATCGGTTGGCGTGGCGATCTGGCCAAGGTTGCTTCTCCGCGAAGCCTGCCCGAGCTGGGCCTCGGGCGAGTCGAAGGTGCGCCCGTTGCTTGAGGAGACCCTCAGACGAGACGTGAATCCTCCTGGGTCGGCTATCTTTGCCCGAGGCTGGGTTCGGTCGAGGCGAGATCGTGTCCCTTGAGTGGACGGAGCCTTGACCTGAATTGCGCCCATCAGGCCTTTGCAGCTTTGTGCTGATAGGGGTTACCAGCTGAGATTAGGAGTCTTGGGGGTACCACTAATTATGGTCCCCGACAATCATCGAGCAATCAACTCTGCCCACAAATTGTGCAATCACACCCAAGTAAATAATACTAGCAAATTGCACAAAATTACTCAACAAATATAGAGATGCAACGGGTAACTCACAGCACGTAGATTGTCTACATGGGAAGACTAGCTCAACGAACACAAGGTTCTGTCCCAGAAAACCAATTCTGCTGCCCACGTCCGGGCCTGCACGGCGGGAGGTTGACGGAGATACTAGAGCCGTTGTCGGAGCCGAGGGAGACGTCCACGGTACCAGCCCGAGAAGAGGAACACCGCGCAGCAGGGAGCCCAAGCATCAGACCACGGTGGACAGAGACCAGAGAATCAACGAGCAGTAGCAAGGCACGACAGCAACAGCACCACACCACCACCACCGAGAACAATAGACAGCCGACGATTCGGACGAGACCAGGCACCCGGAATTGAGCAAATCGAAGTATTTCTCGCTGGAACAGTGGATTGGATGGAACCGTAGAGTACAGGGGAAGGGGATCCACTTCTCTTATGAAGGGAGCTGACCAGGACCGCCGCCAAGGACGGATCCATGCGAGATGCGCAAGCTTCGGCGTCAGTTCCGTGGGAACCGGGGAGGAGTTGAGCGCCGCCGCCCCCGATTTTTTGCATTTTGGTCCTTTCTTGGAAAAAAAATCACGTTTAGATCCTAGAAAATTTTAATGTCATTTTTTGACCCTTTGCTCGGCGCCATAGCCTATGGCACCGACGTACGTGCTACGCTGGCACAAACGGACGTCGTGGCGTCGACGTGGCACCGAGCTCGGCGTCATAGATCTTGGCGCCGAGCTCAGTTTTGTACACAAAGCCTGTCTTGCTTAGTTGGCAAAACACAAGGCTCTTAACCTTGTTGTCGTGGGTTCGAGCCCCACGATGGGTGTTTTAATACTTTTTGTCTTTGCCACTTATTTGTTTTTTTTATTGTCCAGATTTTTCGTTTATGTCGCTAATTTGTTCGTCCAGATTTATTTCTCATCCAGATTTTTTTTGTTTTTGTGACTGATTTGTTTATTCGTCCAGATTTTTTTTATCCAGCGAGCACATCGACTGTGTGCCACAGTGGCCACAAGCCGTCAACTTCCCCCTTATTTGCTCAGCTAACCACAATAAAAAATCAAATGAGAACACTCTTACTTCAATCATGACCAAATAAAAATATTATATTTTCATTGAGTTCTTTTGAACATAAATTCTAAATACATAATAACATATTTCCAGTAAAAAGAAGCACACATATTCATCTTTTTTTCCTCTGCACTAAATAAAAGTATACTCCATTATATACTTGTCTCATGGATGATATATTTTACAATTTACTGCATAAATTACTCCACTAGGTGATACCTAATTCCATTCCCTCTATTTACCATGACTTTTTGAAACAAATTTAAGTTTTTCAAGTGGACAAAATACTTTGTGAGCTTGTGTCTGTGTGTAGGGAGACTGTACAGTCCCTCACTTTTATATTTAATTTACATACTACTAAACTAAACAGTATAGTTAATCCATGGACATTTGCGGTTCAGTTTGATTTTCCTAGGTGTAGGTTAGCTGAGCAAACAAGGGGGGAAGTTGACAGCTCGCGGCCACTGTGACACACAGCCGCTGTGCTCGTCGGATAAACAAAAAAATATTTGTACGAATAAACAAATCAGTCACAAAAACAAAAAAAAATCTAGATGAGAAATAAATCTGGATGGACAAATCAGCGCCATAAATGAAAAATCTGGACAACAGAAAAAAAACAAATCAGTGACAAAGAAAAAAGTATTAAAAAACATCCATTGTGTGACTCGAACCCACAACCACAAAGTTAAGAGCCTTGTGCTTTACCGACTGAGCTAGATAAGTTTTGTGTATACAATTGAGCTCGGCGCAAAGCTCGATGCCACGTCGGCGCCACGACATCCGTTTGTGTCAGCGTAGCACGTACCTCGGCGCCATAGTATATGGCGCCGAGCTATATTACCTCGGTGCCATAGGCTACGGCGCCGAGCAAAGTGCCCAAAAGTAACAATTTTCTAGGATATAAACGTGATTTTTTTTCCAAAAAAGACAAAAATACAAAAAAATCGGCCGCCGTCCTAACTCTGCACGCGAGTTTTTTCTGGGCAACACCTTGCTCGGTCTCCCCTCCGTTCTTTGCCTGCGCATAGGTTTTAGCTGCCGCTGGCTAGGCTGCTCGGCTAGCCGGCCTAGTAGCGGCCCAGCTGGCCGGCCTTTTTTTTTAATAAAGTGAAAACTTAAAATTGTCGGCAATTACCTCCCCGACCTGCTTAACACCGACGCCAAATGCCGTGGACACCGTGAGTTCCCTTTCCTATTCTCTTCTTCTCCCCTCACCGGCAAGCGCCAAGCACTGGCAGGTCTGTGGTCATCGATGTCGGCGCCGCGCCGCCGACAGACAGATATCCCGCCACCATGAACGAGCCTCCCCCGGAATGCAACGATTTTGGTGGACCACCGAGGTTGAACACTGGATCTGCGTCAGCATTGGCTCTTGTGCGATTCACTCGTACTCATGTTAGCATAATATCATTTGTTTCTTCTCTGGCTGATTTGTTTGGTGCATCCCGCCGCCTATATTCTATTGTATGATGTATGTACTACCACAACTAATGAGCAAGGCACTACTTCCACTACTAGGGGCTATTTTGGGAGCCTCAAACCCGGAGGGGATTGGAGGGGCTAAAATCCCCTCCTTATTCAATTTTGAATAAGAAGGGGATTTTAGCCCATTGAATCCCCTCCGGATTTTAGACTTCCAAACTGACCCCTAATGAACCGGCCAATGCTTCAACAACTGAGCAGGCAACTGCATGTACTCCACCAAACAAGGAGAAGCAACCTGCAAGGAAAATCATTCCCGAATCTGCATGTACTAGTCATGTTAGTCTGAATTAGTAGCTGTTATCATGCTAGTCTGTATGTACTACTTCTACAGCTGATGAAGTTGTTACTCATGTTAGTCTGAATTAGTAGATGTTCCCACTGAACCTGTTGTACTGTGTTTCATCAAGTGAACACCTTATTCAGTCTTTCATCCAGGGCTGCACTTGTCTTGTTTCACGTACCATGTTTCAGAGCAAGCTTCCAAATGCACATACCAACAACACGATCAACAAATTTCGGAAAATAATAACACTGCAAGATCATGTTTCAAACAACATCCAAACATCATAAGCAACTGGACAAGACAAATCTATTACATTGAATGTTTAAAAATTTCGGAAAATAATAACACTGCAAGATCATGTTTCAAACAACATCCGGTCAACTGGACAAGACAAATCTATTACATTGAATGTTTAAATGTTAGTTACAATTACTAAATATAATTTAATTACAAAAACTAATTATATTTTTTTATTATGGAAAGCCTGTTGAACGAAAGACATTTTACTTTATCGTAATTGTCGGGGACCATAATTAGGGGTACCCTCAAGACTCCTAATTCTGAGCTGGTAACCCCCATCAGCATGAACCTGCAAAGGCCTGATGGGTGTGATTAAGTCAGGGATCAGTCCATTCGAGCGACTCGATCATGCCTCGCCCGAGCCTAGCCTCGGACAAGGGCAGCCGACCCCGGAGGATTTCCGTCTCGACCGAGGCCCCCCTCCAACGGCGGACACATCTCCGGCTCGCCCGAGGCCCTGCCTTCGCTAAGAAGCAACCCTGACTAAATCGCCGCACCGACCGACCGGATCGCAGGAGCATTTAACGCAAAGGTGGTCTGACACCTTTATCCTGACACGCGCCCCCCGGCAGAGCCGAAGTGACCGCCGTCACTTCGCCGCTCCACTGACCGGCCTGTCAAAAGGACAGCGCCGTCTGCGCCACTCCGACTGCAGTGCCACATGACAGAGTGAGACTGACAGGCAGTCAGGCCCTGCCAAAGGCACCATAGGAAGCTCCGCCCGACCCAGGGCTCGGACTCGGGCTAAGTCCCGGAAGACGGCGAACTCCGCTCCGCCCGACCCCAGGGCTCGGACTCGGGCACAGCCCCAGAAGACGACGAACTCCGCTTCGCCCGACCCCAGGGCTCGGACTCCGCCCTGGCCTCTGCCGAACGACCTTCGCCTCGCCCGACCCAGGGGCTCGGGCTCGGCCTCGGCCATGGAAGACAGACTCGACCTCGGCTTCGGAGGAACCTCCACGTCGCCCAACCTAGGGCGCAGGCCAGCCACGTCAACGGGAAGCGCCATCATCACCCTACCCCGAGCTGACTCGGGCCGCAGAGAACAAGACCGGTGTCCCATCTGGCTAGCTCCGCCAGATAGGCAATGATGGCGCCCCGCATGCTCTGTGACGACGGCGGCTCTCAGCTCTCTTACGGAAGCACGAGGACGTCAGCAAGGACTCAACCGCTCCGACAGCTGTCCCTCCGCCAGGCTCCGTCGCTCCTCCGACGGCCACGACATCACACCAGCTGGGTGCCAAGATCTCTCCGGCTGCCACATCGGCATGTACTTAGGGCGCTAGCTCTCCCCCGCTAGACACGTAGCACTCTGCTACACCCCCATTGTACACCTGGATCCTCTCCTTACGCCTATAAAAGGAAGGACCAGGGCCCTCTTAGAGAGGGTTGGCCGCTCGGGGACGAGGACGGGACAGGCGCTCTCCTGGGGCCGCTCGCTTCCCTCTCCCGCGTGGACGCTTGTAACCCCCTACTGCAAGCGCACCCGACCTGGGCGCGGGACGAACACGAAGGCCGCGGGATTTCCACCTCTCTCACGCCCATCTCCGGCCACCTCACTTCCCCCCTTCGCGCTCGGCCTCGCGTCGACCCATCTGGGCTGGGGCACGCGGCGACATTCACTCGTCGGCTTAGGGACCCCCCGGTCTCGAAACGCCGACAGTTGGCGCGCTAGGTAGGGGTCTGCTGCGTGTTGACGAACAGCTTCCCGTCAAGCTCCAGATGGGCAGTCTCCAGCAACCTCTCCGACCCGGGACGGTCCTCCGTTTCGGGAGTCTTGAGTTCATGTCCTTCGACGGCAGCTACGACATGATACTCCTTCCACCGCCGCGCGACAACGACAATGGCGGCCGACAGCCCGCCCGCCGGCGGCGGAATCGACGACGTCATCCCCGCGTGGCGGAAGAACAACATTCGAGCTCGCCCCGTCCTCTCCCCCGCCAACGGAGGAGGAGGCGGGGCAACCAAGGCCAAGCGGGAGGCTGCGCCTCGTCGGGTGTCGAGCGAGTCGACGTCCCCAGCGCTCCAACGGGGGGCGCGTCGGGCGTCGACCTCGCGTTTGAGACGAAGGCGAGCGCCATCTCCCCACGACACGCCAATCCCGAGCAAGTGGACGACGCTAGTGCGCTCGCGGAGAGCTTGCAGGACGTCGCCCTCGTACCTGAGACGGCGGTGCAATCAGTCCCCGGCGTGACTATGTCGCTGCTCGTCGACCGAAAGGTACCGACTGATTCCCATCCTACGTCATTTGGACTCAGCCTCAACCCGCCAAGCGACCTTGCTTTGGCGGGCGCTCTCGTAGAGGCGAATTCAAACCCTCTGGGGTTTCGCATGCGGACGCCTTGGGACCGGCTGACGGACGTCTCGACCTACGGGCCCTCTGGGTCCGAGGAAGATGACGACCCCAACATCTGTTGGGATTTCTCTGGATTTGGCAACCCCAGTGCCATGCGGGACTTCATGACCGCATGTGACTACTGCCTCTCCGACGGTTCCAACGGTAGCCGCAGCCTCGACGACGAGGACTGCGGCCCAAGCCACGAATGTTTCCACGTCGAGCTAGGGGATCCCTCCGAAGGCAACCATCTCGGCATGCCGGAGGACGGTGATATCCCTAGGCCGGTGCCTCGCGCTGACATCCCGCGGGAGCTAGCTGTGGTCCCCGTTCCGGCGGGGGGTCACAACCCACAGCTCGAGCAAGTCCGCGGGGCGCAGGCCAGGCTCGACGAGGGAGCAGGAGCGCTTGAGCCAATCCGCCGGGACGTCGGGCAAGTATGGGCGGGCCAACCCCCGGTCGGAGAAATACGTCACCTGCCCCAGGGTTTCCAGCACCGCGTCGCCAACGACGTCAGGGTCAGGCCGCCACCCGCATCCAGCGGGGTCGGTCAGAACCTGGCTGCAGCAGCGATGCTTCTCCGCGCAATGCCGGAGCCATCAACCACCGAGGGTCGGCGAATCCAGGGAGAGCTCAAGAATCTCCTGGAAGGCGCGGCGGTCCGACGGGCCGAGAGCTCTGCCTCCCGAAGGCAGGGATACCCCTCGGAACCTCATGCTGCGACTTCCTGATTCATGCGGGAAGCCTCGGTCTACACCGGGCGCACGCTCAACACCGCGCCTGCGGCCCCGGGTAACCTCGGCAACGAGCACCATCATCGCGAACGTCGGGCCCACCTCGACGAGAGGGTGCGCCGAGGTTACCACCCCAGGCGTGGGGGACGCTACGACAGCGGGGAGGATCGGAGTCCCTCGCCCGAACCACCCGGTCCGCAGGCCTTCAGCCGGGCCATCCGACGGGCGCCGTTCCCGACCCGGTTCCGACCCCCGACTACTATCACAAAGTACTCGGGGGAAACGAGACCGGAACTGTGGCTCGCGGACTACCGCCTGGCCTGCCAATTGGGTGGAACGGACGACGACAACCTCATCATCCGAAACCTCCCCCTGTTCCTCTCCGACACCGCTCGCGCCTGGTTGGAGCACCTGCCTCCGGGGCAGATCTCCAACTGGGATGACCTGGTCCAAGCCTTCGCCGACAATTTCCAGGGCACGTACGTGCGCCCCGGGAATTCCTGGGACCTCCGAAGCTGCCGGCAGCAGCCGGGAGAGTCTCTCCGGGACTACATCCGGCGATTCTCGAAGCAGCGCACCGAGCTGCCCAACATCACCGACTCGGATGTTATCGGCGCGTTCCTTGCCGGCACCACCTGCCGCGACCTGGTGAGTAAGTTGGGTCGCAAGACCCCCACCAGGGCGAGCGAGCTGATGGACATCGCCACCAAGTTCGCCTCTGGCCAGGAGGCGGTCGAGGCTATCTTCCGAAAGGACAAGCAGCCCCAGGGCCGCCCATCGGAAGATGCTCCCGAGGCGTCTACTCCGCGCGGCGCCAAGAAGAAAGGCAAGAAGAAGTCGCAAGCGAAACACGACGCCGCTGACGCGGACCTTGTCGCCGCCGCCGAGTACAAGAACCCTCGGAAGCCCCCCGGAGGTGCTAACCTCTTCGACAAGATGCTCAAGGAACCGTGCCCCTATCATCAGGGGCCCGTCAAGCACACCCTTGAGGAGTGCGTCATGCTTCGGCGCCACTTCCACAGGGCCGGGCCACCCGCGGAGGGTGGCAGGGCCCGCGACGACGACAAGAAGGAAGATCACCAAGCAGGAGAGTTCCCCGAGGTCCGCGACTGCTTCATGATCTACGGTGGGCATGCGGCGAATGCCTCGGCTCGGCATCGCAAGCAAGAGCGCCGGGAGGTCTGCTCGGTGAAGGTGGCGGCGCCAGTCTACCTAGACTGGTCTGACAAGCCCATCACCTTCGACCAAGCTGATCACCCCGACCACGTGCCGAGCCCGGGGAAATACCCGCTCGTCGTCGACCCCATCGTCGGCGACGTCAGGCTCACCAAGGTCCTTATGGACGGGGGCAGCTGCCTCAACATCATCTACGCCGAGACCCTCGGGCTCCTGCGCGTCGATCTGTCCTCCGTCCGAGCAGGCGCTGCGCCCTTCCACGGGATCATTCCCGGGAAGCGCGTCCAGCCCCTCGGACGACTCGACCTTCCCGTCTGCTTCGGAACGCCCTCCAACTTCCGAAGGGAGACTCTGACGTTCGAGGTGGTCGGGTTCCGAGGAACCTACCACGCGGTACTGGGGAGGCCATGCTACGCGAAGTTCATGGTCGTCCCCAACTACACCTATCTGAAGCTCAAGATGCCGGGCCCCCACGGGGTCATCACCGTCGGCCCCACGTACAAACACGCGTTCGAATGCGACGTGGAGTGCATGGAGTACGCTGAGGCCCTCGCCGAGTCCGAGGCCCTCATCGCCGACCTGGAAAGCCTCTCCAAAGAGGTGCCAGACGTGAAGCGTCATGCCGGCAACTTCGAGCCAGTGGAGACGGTCAAGGCCGTCCCCCTCGACCCCAGTGGTGACGCCTCCAAGCAGATCCGGATCAGTTCCGAGCTCGACCCCAAATAGGAATCAGTGCTTGTTGACTTTCTCCGCGCAAACGCCGACGTCTTTGCGTGGAGTCCCTCGGACATGCCCGGCATACCGAGGGATGTCGCCGAGCACTCGCTGGATATTCGGGCCGGAGCCCGACCCGTCAAGCAGCCTCTGCGCCGATTCGACGAGGAGAAGCGCAGAGTGATAGGCGGGGAGATCCACAAGCTAATGGCAGCAGGGTTCATCAAAGAGGTATTCCATCCCGAATGGCTTGCCAACCCTGTGCTTGTGAGAAAGAAAGGGGGGAAATGGCGGATGTGTGTAGACTACACTGGTCTCAACAAAGCATGTCCGAAGGTTCCCTACCCTCTGCCTCGCATCGATCAAATCGTGGATTCCACTGCTGGGTGCGAAACCCTGTCCTTCCTCGACGCCTACTCAGGGTATCACCAAATCAGGATGAAAGAGTCCGACCAGCTCGCGACTTCTTTCATCACGCCCTTCGGCATGTACTGCTATGTCACCATGTCGTTCGGTTTGAGGAATGCGGGCGCGACGTATCAGTGGTGCATGAACCATGTGTTCGGCGAACACATCGGTCGCACGGTCGAGGCCTACGTCGATGACATCGTAGTCAAGACAAGGAAAGCTTCCGACCTCCTCTCCGACCTGGAAGTGACATTCCGATGTCTTAAAGCGAAAGGTGTCAAGCTCAATCCCGAGAAGTGTGTCTTCAGGGTGCCCCGGGGCATGCTCTTGGGGTTCATCGTCTCCGAGCGGGGTATCGAAGCCAACCCGGAGAAGATCGCAGCCATCACCAGCATGGGGCCCATCAAGGACTCAAAAGGCGTACAGAGGGTCATGGGATGTCTCGCGGCCCTGAGCCGTTTCATCTCACGCCTCGGCGAAAGAGGCCTGCCTCTGTACCGCCTCTTAAGGAAGCTCTCGGGAACCTGAAGGCGCTGCTCACAAAGGCGCCTATCTTGGTGCCTCCGGCTGACGGAGAGGCCCTCTTGGTCTACGTCGCCGCGACCACTCAGGTGGTTAGCGCCGCGATTGTGGTCGAGAGGCAAGAAGAGGGGCATGCATTGCCCGTTCAGAGGCCAGTTTACTTCGTCAGCGAGGTACTGTCCGAGACCAAGATCCGCTACCCACAAGTTCAGAAGCTGTTGTATGTAGTGATCCTGACAAGGCGGAAGTTGCGACACTACTTCGAGTCTCATCCGGTAACTGTGGTGTCATCCTTCCCCCTGGGGGAGATCATCCAGTGCCGAGAGGCCTCGGGCAGGATTGCAAAGTGGGCGGTGGAAATCATGGGCGAGACAATCTCGTTCGCCCCTCGGAAGGCCATCAAGTCCCAGGTATTGGCGGACTTCGTAGCCGAATGGGTCGACACCCAGCTACCGACGGCTCCGATCCAACCGGAGCTCTGGACCATGTTTTTCGACGGGTCGCTGATGAAGACGGGGGCCGGCGCGGGCCTACTCTTCATCTCGCCCCTCGGGAAACACCTACGCTATGTGCTACGCCTCCATTTCCCGGCGTCCAACAATGTGGCCGAGTACGAGGCTCTGGTCAACGGGTTGCGGATCGCCATCGAGCTAGGGGTCAGGCGCCTCGACGCCCGCGGTGACTCGCAGCTCGTCATCGACCAAGTCATGAAGAACTCCCACTGCCGCGACCCGAAGATGGAGGCCTACTGCGATGAGGTTCGACGCCTGGAAGACAAGTTCTACGGGCTCGAGCTTAACCACATCGCTCGGTGCTACAACGAGACCGCGGACGAGCTGGCAAAAATAGCCTCGGGGCGAACAACGGTTCCCCCGGACGTCTTCTCCCGGGATCTGCATCAACCCTCCGTCAAGATCGACGACTCGCCCGAGCCTGAGGCGCCCTCGGTCCAGCCCGAGGTACCCTCGGCACAGCCCGAGGCACCCTTAGCTCGGCCCGAGGCGCCCTCAGTTCAGCCCGAGGTACCCTCGGCCTCCGAGGGCGAGGCACTGCACGTCGAGGAGGAGCGGAGCGGGGCCACGCCTGATCGGAATTGGCAGACCCCGTACCTACAATATCTCCGCCAAGGAGAGCTACCCCTCGACCGAGCCGAGGCTCGGCGGGTAGCGCGACGCGCTAAGTCGTTCGTCTTGCTGGGCGATGAGAAGGAGCTCTACCACCGCAGCCCCTCGGGCATCCTCCAGCGATGCATCTCCATCGCCAAAGGTCAGGAACTCCTGCAAGAGATACACTCAGGGGCTTGCGACCGTCACGCAGCGCCTCGAGCCCTTGTCGGGAATGCTTTCCGGCAAGGCTCCTACTGGCCAACGGCGGTGGCTGACGCCACTAGAATTGTCCGCACCTGCGAAGGGTGCCAATTCTATGCGAAGCAGACCCACCTGCCCGCTCAGGCTCTGCAGACGATACCCATCACCTGGCCCTTTGCTGTGTGGGGTCTGGACCTCGTCGGCCCCTTGCAGAAGGCGCCCGGGGGCTACACGCACCTGCTGGTCGCCATCGACAAATTCTCCAAGTGGGTCGAGGTCCGACCTCTGAACAGCATCAGGTCCGAGCAGGCGGTGACGTTCTTCACCAACATCATCCATCGCTTCGGGGTCCCGAACTCCATCATCACCGACAACGGTACCCAGTTCACCGGAAGAAAATTCTTGGACTTCTGCGAGGATCACCACATCCGGGTGGACTGGGCCGCCGTGGCTCATCCCATGTCGAATGGGCAAGTAGAGCGTGCCAACGGCATGATTCTACAAGGGCTCAAGCCTCGGATTTACAACGACCTCAACAAGTTCGGCAAGCGATGGATGAAGGAACTCCCCTCGGTGGTCTGGAGCCTGAGGACGACGCCGAGCCGAGCCACGGGTTTCACGCCGTTCTTCCTGGTCTACGGGGCCGAGGCCGTCTTGCCCACTGACCTGGAATACGGCTCCCCGAGGACGAGGGCCTACAGCGACCAAAGCAACCAAGCTAGCCGAGAAGACTCGCTGGACCAGCTGGAAGAGGCTCGGGACAAGGCCTTACTACACTCGGCACGGTACCAGCAGTCCCTGCGACGCTACCACGCCCGAGGGGTCCGGCCCCGAGACCTCCAGGTGGGCGACCTGGTGCTTCGGCTGCGGCAAGACGCCCGAGGGAGGCACAAGCTCACGCCCCCCTGGGAGGGGCCATTCGTCATCGCCAAAGTTCTGAAGCCCGGAACGTACAAGCTGGCCAATAGTCAAGGCGAGGTCTACGGCAACACTTGGAACATCCAACAGCTACGTCGCTTCTACCCTTAAGATGTTTTCAAAGTTGTTCATATACCTCGCACCCACGCAAAGTTTAGTCATCAAGGAAGGGTCGGCCTCGCCTCGGCAAAGCCCGACCCTCCCTCGGGGGCTAAAAGGGGGGGAACCCCCTCTGCGTTGAAATTTCCCTCGAAAAAAGATCTCTTCTGCCAGAATATCTTTCGTGCTTTCTGACTACTTCGAAAAGTGGATCCTAAAAACGACGGAGTACACGTAAGCAGCCAAGGCTGACCGAGCCGAGGGACTCCTACGCCTCCGGGATACGGATACCTCACTCATCACCTTCTGCGATAAGTAACTCGCGTTCGGATAAAGTGATTCCGCGGACCGAACAAGTCTTCACGTTCGGAAGCTCTTCTGCTGAAGCGATCCTTCGAGCCTTCTCGACTGAGTCGGTGACAGGGCCTCATGGACGGGTGAAAGTACGCGTAAGCGGCAAAGCCGACCGAGCCGAGGGACTCCCACGTCTCCGGGATACGGATACCTCACTCATCACCTTCCGCGAGAAGCAACTATCGCTCGCACAAACATCCCTGTTACCGACAAAAAAGTCCAGATACACGAAACAAGAGGAAAGGAGACGCAGCTTTACAACACAGCGAGGGTGTGTATTCTGGCCTCGGCGGCCGCAGAAGGCACACGCTACAAGACACTCTGATCCTGCAGACTCGGGTCTTGACGCTGGAAGGGGGCAGTAGCACCCTCGGCATCGACGACGCCTTCAGCGAGGTACGACCTAGCCTCGGACGGCGACACGGTCCAGGGATCCCCACTCTGGAGGACGACGTCATCGCCACGCCTGGACAATCGCTGCCAGGGACTTCTCCGGGAGTCCGGCCCGAGCAGGCGGCTCGGCCGGTCACCTCTGGGGCCTCGGCCAACCATCTTCCAAGGGCGCCAGCCCGACCCGAGGCCTCGGCTGGTCAACTCCGGCGTCGGTCCCACTAACGGACAACCCGGCCAGGCTCCGGCCAACCAGGTTTCATTTTCGAGCCAACTCTGCCTCTGTTCATGCTGATATCGCTACCCCTGGCCTCGGCTCGTCGAAGAGCGGCCAAGGGGTCCCTTTAACTAAGCTAGAGGAGCCTCAGACAACAAGGCCGACCGAGCCGAGGGACTGCTACGCCTCCGGGATACAGATACCTCACTCGTCACCTTGACACGGGGCGACTCATGCTTGGTAAAGCGGTTCAGATAATCAACAAGCGAGTCTTAGTGCTCGAAAATGAGGAAAAAACACGGCTCCGCGCCAAAATTACATACATGTTCAGGCCTCGACAGCCACGATGAACAAAAACACTGGCATTCAAAGTGCCACTACAAACGGAACTCCGGTTCCCCCTCCGTAGGTACGAACAACCCCAATCCAGGGGGGAGGGCCTGCGGAGCAACAGAAGACTGACGAGCGGCTCGCCGCCGCCCGCTCTGACTACGACGACAACGACCCCCGCTCCGGGTGGCCGAACTGCAGCAGCGCAGGCCTCAGGGTGGGCGCTGCTGCAATCTTGCCCTCGCCCACACCGACGCTCGAGGGGCGAGGACAAGTACAAAGGGCCGGAGGCCCGAAGCGCGGATGGTGGCGGTGATCCCGTCGGCGACGGGGACTTCTCGAACCGCCTCCGCCTCGGCACCGATGGCAGGGGCCATCAGCCCTCCGACAGATCCCCACTCAAATCCTCCCGGACGAGTGGGGCACCGGCCTCCGCATGAAGATGCCACGCCGGTGCAAAGGCAGGACCACCCCAGAACACGAACGCCGCCCTAGCAGCGCGCGGCGTCTGGGGTGGCCCTCCCGTGCACACGGCGCGGCAGCCGCCCTCCGGCAAGAGGGGCCGCCGGGAGCCAAGCCGACGAGCCCGACACGCTGGAGGTGACGACGCCCGCCGTCGACCAGCCCCGCGTTGTCGAAGTCCGGGCCGCCCGAAGGGCCAGTGAGCGCCCTCTCCCTCGAACGCCGCGGGAGAGGGTGACCCACGAACCCGCGCGGGAGGTAGAGCGCCGGCTCAGCCCGACCTCCACCCCAGCGAGGATGATGAACATCCTTGAAGCTGAGGGTGGGACCAAGATCGCAGCCCGGCTTGCTTCTCCCCACCCAGGAACTGGTGGTCACCGTCTTGGGTGACCGCCGGCGGGGGGGGGGGGGTACAGCCGGGCTGGCGGATGAAAATCCTTGAAGCCGAACGATGGCTGAAAGGTACCAACTCCCACGGAGTTGCGTTCCTCCAACGATGAGGCGAAAAGACGGCGGGTATCCCCCATCCGGGGGCTTGGAAGGTGGGAAGACGCGATGCATAAGGGAGCGAGAAGACATGGTCGCCCTCCGAAAGAGGTCGCCCTCCTTTTAAAGGCAACTCTCCCTATTTGCGCCCCCAACCGTCACGGGCTGAGTCTTCTCCAACACGCTCCAAGGCCCTCCCCTACGGCGCGGGGGCTGGGTCCCGCATGTCATGCAAACCGGCTCAGAGCAGAAGAAGCCAAACTGCCGCCCGTGGTGCACACACGACCGCCCAGCGGTTACAAGTGACCCTCCACTTCTGCCCAGACCAACGGGCGAAAGAGGCGGGCAGCCATGCAGGCGGCATGCAACCGCGCCAAGTGGACGCGCTTCTCCGACTCCCAACGCGCCCGGCCTGGAGGCCCAGGCCCACGCGTCATGCAACCGGCGCGCCGGATGCTTCATGCGAGCAACTGCACTGCCACTTGCGCCACCACCTCGCCTCCTCGATTGCGGAACCAATACCGCGACTCGAGGCGACCCAGCGCGCGACCCAGCAGCGCCAGCTTGGCGCGGCGGTCAATGCGACCGAAAGTGGGCCGGCAGTAATGACGGTGGTAGGCGGGCGGGAGCAGCGGTCACATCGTCAGCCAAGCTCACGTCCCATCCAGGGGCAGCAAGAGAACCCCCTCTCACGGCGCGAAGACAACGCGCCCGTGATCCGTCCCTCGAACGGCTCGCGCACGCGCAACGGCCGCCCCGCCAACCGCTCGCCCCGTCGCATTAACTCCGCGGCAAGACAGGCGGCGCTTCTGGCAGGAGAAGTGGGCGACGCTTCGCCTTCGCCGTAATGACCGCGCCAAAAAAGGTACGCCGCGTCGTTCGATTTCATATCCTTTTCCTTTTCTCCTTTTTCTCTATCTCTTGCAACAGGGACCGGGAAAGGGGGATACCCCGAAAAGGATCCTTCCCTGTGAAGGAACCAGGCTCCGAGCCTCCTTACTGATCAGAGGTTCGAAGGCTGGCCCCCCGAAGGGTTTCAACAGCCGCCTCAGATCGCATGGGCCCTACACCCACTACTGGTCAGAGGTTCGAAGGCCGGCCCCCCGAAGGGTTCCGCGGCCGCCTCAGGCTACTCGGGCTCCGCGCCCATTACTGATCAGGGGTTCGAAGGCTGGCCCCCGAAGGGTTCACAGCCGCCTCAGACGCCGAGCGAGGGATGACCAGGGGTACGTTCGATACATAACCAAGGCTCGGGCTGCGCTCCCGAGGTACCCTAGGACATTTCCGAGACCAGCGGGAGCGATCTTGTAACGGAATCCCATCAGAGGGAGGCATCGAGCCCTCGGACCCCGTCGCCAGGGGACCGGGTCCGGCAGATCACCCGCAGGTACTTTTGGGCGTGCCTCTGGGCCCCTAGCCGACCCCTAACGAACGGGGCACGGACGTCCACTCGGATTACCCGCTTGCAGCTCACCGGAGACACCATGTTCGGCGCCCATCGAGGGTAACATGGCGCTTTCCCCCCTCCTCCTTGCGGAAAGGCGACGCAGGGGCGTATGTAAAAAAGGCGAGTCTGTCCCTGATCGTCCTCTCGCCCTGTGCGGAGGCTCGGGGGCTGCTCTCGCAAACCCGGCTCCGGCCGAACCGTTGACAGCGTCAACATACCAGCCCGAGAACTTGGGCCCCGACCGTACACCCGGGCTACGGCCAGTTCGCATGAGGGAACAACCAGACCAGCCGAAGCATTACGCAAGGCATTAAGACCTCGGAGGAGTGAAACCACTCCTCCGAGGCCTCGGGGGCTACACCCGGCGGGTGCGCTCGCGCGCACCCACCGGAACAAAATGCAACCGAGAAAGGCTGGTCCCCTTGCAAAAAAGTGCGACGAAAGCCTCCAAGCGAGTGATAACACTCCCTTCGAGGCTCGGGGGCTACTGTCGGGGACCATAATTAGGGGTACCCTCAAGACTCCTAATTCTCAGCTGGTAACCCCCATCAGCATGAAGCTGCAAAGGCCTGATGGGTGCGATTAAGTCAGAGATCAGTCCATTTGAGCGACTCGATCATGCCTCGCCCGAGCCTAGCCTCGGACAAGGGCAGCCGACCCCGGAGGATTTCCGTCTCGACCGAGGCCCCCCTCCAACGGCGGACACATCTCCGGCTCGCCCGAGGCCCTGCCTTCGCTAAGAAGCAACCCTGACTAAATCGCCGCACCGACCGACCGGATCGCAGGAGCATTTAACGCAAAGGTGGCCTGACACCTTTATCCTGACACGTGCCCCCCGGCAGAGCCGAAGTGACCGCCGTCACTTCGCCGCTCCACTGACCGGCCTGTCAAAAGGACAGCGCCGCCTGCGCCACTCCGACTGCAGTGCCACATGACAGAGTGAGACTGACAGGCAGTCAGGCCCTGCCAAAGGCACCATAGGAAGCTCCGCCCGACCCAGGGCTCGGACTCGGGCTAAGTCCCGGAAGACGGCGAACTCCGCTCCGCCCGACCCAGGGCTCGGACTCGGGCTAAGTCCCAGAAGACGGCGAACTCCGCTCCGCCCGACCCCAGGGCTCGAACTCGGGCACAGCCCCAGAAGATGACGAACTCCGCTTCGCCCGACCCCAGGGCTCGGACTCCGCCCTGGCCTCTGCCGAACGACCTCCGCCTCGCCCGACCCAGGGGCTCGGGCTCGGCCTCGGCTTCGGAGGAACCTCCATGTCGCCCAACCTAGGGCGCAGGCCAGCCACGTCAACGGGAAGCGCCATCATCACCCTACCCCGAGCTGACTCGGGCCTGAAAGGGAAATGTGCCCTTGGGCCATTTCTAAGTATTTTGGTGATTGAGTGCAAACACAAGCGCTTAAATGTAAATCTATGCTCATGGATGGACAAGTTGCAAATCTAAAGTAAAGGTATGTTTCTAAGCCTTAATACATTGGTTTTGTGTACTAATATACTTGTCTAAGTGCTAGAAACAGAAAGAAGAGAAGAGTTGGCTGTGTACAGCCAAAAGGCTGTTTCGGTCTGGGGCACCGGACTGTCCGGTGGTGCACCGGACAGTGTCCGGTGCGCCAGGCTGCCTCGGGCAAAGAGGCCGCTCTCGGGAATTCGCCGACGGCGTACGGCTAAAATTCACCGGACTGTCCGGTGTGCACCGGACTGTCCGGTGAGCCAATGGTCGGCCGAGCCAACGGTCGGCCGCGGAATCTGCGCGCGACATGTGGTCTGGCCAACGGTCGGAAGGAGGCACCGGACTGTCCGGTGTGCACCGGACATGTCCGGTGCGCCAGATCTGCAACGGTCGGCTGCGCCGTTTAAGGAAAGAAATCGGGCACCGGACAGTGTCCGGTGTGCACCGGACTGTCCGGTGCGCCCGACGACAGAAGGCAAGGTTGGCCTTCCAGATTTGTTCTCAAGGGCTCCTAGCTGCCTTGGGGCTATAAAAGGGACCCCTAGGCGCATGGAGGAGGACATCAAGCATTCCTACAACATCTCTAAGCACCAAGACACCGATTCCGCGCATTTGTTTCATTGTGTTAGCATATAGAGCTCTAGTGGAGTTGTGAACTCATTGAGTTGTGTTGCGAGCTCTTGTTGCGACGTGTGTGCGTGTTGACACTCTGATTCTTGTGTCTTGTGTGCTTTGCTAATCCCTTCCTTGCTCTGTGCTTCTTTGTGAATTTCAAGTGTAAGGGCGAGAGGCTCCAAGTTGTGGAGATTCCTCGCAAACGGGATTGAGAAAAAGCAAGCAAATCACTGTGGTATTCAAGTGGGTCTTTGGACCGCTTGAGAGGGGTTGATTGCAACCCTCGTCCGTTGGGACGCCACAACGTGGAGTAGGCAAGCGTTGGTCTTGGCCGAACCACGGGATAACCACCGTGCCATCTCTGTGATTGATTTCTTGTGGTTACTGTGTTTTGACTCCTCTCTAGCCACTTGGCAATTATTAGGCTAACAATTAACCAAGTTTTGTGGCTTAAGTTTTTCAAGTTTCGCAGGATCACCTATTCACCCCCCCCCCTTTAGGTGCTCTCAATTGGTATCGGAGCCGTTCTCTTCAAGAAGGTACTAATCGCCCGAAGAGATGGATCCTAAGGGAAAGGGGATGGTGGTTGACAACAACGAGAAGGAGTCTATCTTCAACGAGCCGAAGAATGACAAGTCTACCGACTTGGGCTCAAGCCACAAGCGCAAAGATGGGAAGAAGAAGAAGACAAGGCGCATCAAGGAGATCGTCTACTACGACAGCGACGAATCCTCTTCTTCCCAAAAGGACGACGACAACGACTACAGGAAGACGGTCAATTCGAACTTTTCATTTGATTATTCTCGTATTCCACATAGTTCGAATTCGCATTTGCTTTCCATTCCTCTTGGCAAACCTCCACACTTTGATGGGGAGGACTACGGATTTTGGAGTCACAAAATGTGTAGTCATTTATTCTCTCTCCATCCAAGCATATGGGAGATTGTAGAGAATGGAATGAAATTTGATAGCTCGGATAGCCCTATGTTTATTAATGAACAGATTCATAAAAATGCACAAGCTACTACTGTGCTGCTAGCCTCTTTGTGCAGGGACGAGTACAATAAGGTGAGCGGCTTGGATAATGCCAAGCAGATATGGGACACCCTCAAGATTTCTCACGAGGGGAACGACATTACCATGCTCACTAAAATGGAGTTGGTGGAGGGCGAGCTTGGAAGGTTTGTGAAAGTCGCCTAGAGGGGGGGTGAATAGGGCGAAACTGAAATTTACAAATATAAACACAACTACAAGCCGGGGTTAGCGTTAGTAATAAAGAAACGAGTCCGCAAGAGAGGGCGCAAAACAAATCCCAAGCGAATAAGCAAGTGAGACACGGAGATTTGTTTTACCGAGGTTCGGTTCTTGCAAACCTACTCCCCGTTGAGGAGGCCACAAAGGCCGGGTCTCTTTCAACCCTTCCCTCTCTCAAACGATCTACGGATCGAGTGAGCTTTTCTTCTTCTCAATCAAAACGGGAACAAAACTTCCCCGCAAGGGCCACCACACAATTGGTGCCTCTTGCCTTGGTTACAATTGAGTTTTGATCACAAGAGCAAGTGAGAAAGAAAGAAAGCGATCCAAGCGCAAGAGCTCAAAAGAACACGGCAAATCTCTCTCGCTAGTCACTATAGGCTTGAGTGGAATTAGAGAGGATTTGATCTCTTGGGTGTGTGTCTAGAATTGAATGCTAGAGCTCTTGTAGTAGTTGGGAAGTGGAAAACTTGGATGCAATGAATGGTGGGGTGGTTGGGGTATTTATAGCCCCAACCACCAAACTTGACCGTTGGCTGGGCTGTCTGTTCGATGGCGCACCGGACAGTCCGGTGCACACCGGACAGTCCGGTGCCCCTGCCACGTCATCACTGCCGTTGGATTCTAGCCGTTGGAGCTCCTGACTTGTGGGCCCGCCTAGGTGTCCGGTGCACACCGGACATCTACTGTTCCTTGTCCGGTGTGCCGGAATGGGCGCGCCTGACATCTGCGCGCGCAGAGCGCGCATTAAATGCGCGGCAGAGAGCCGTTGGCGCGGAGACGACCGTTGCTCCGGAGTTGCACCGGACAGTCCGGTGCACACCGGACAGTCCGGTGAATTATAGCGGACGAGCCGTTGGAGTTTCCCGAAGCTGGCGAGTTCCTGAGGCCGACCTCCCTTGGCGCACCGGACACTGTCCGGTGTACACCGGACAGTCCGGTGAATTATAGCGGAGTCGCCTCCGGAAATTCCCGAAGGTGGCGAGTTTGCGTTCGAGTCCTCTGGTGCACCGGACACTGTCCGGTGGTGCACCGGACACTGTCCGGTGTACACCGGACAGTCCGGTGCTCCCAGACCAGAGGGCCCTCGGTTGCCACATTGCTCCTTTGTTGAATCCAAAACTTGGTCTTTTTATTGGCTGAGTGTGAACCTTTTACACCTGTATAATCTATACACTTGGGCAAACTAGTTAGTCCAAAGATTTGTGTTGGGCAATTCAACCACCAAAATTAATTAGGGACTAGGTGTAAGCCTAATTCCCTTTCAATTTCCCCCTTTTTGGTGATTGATGCCAACACAAACCAAAGCAAATATAGAAGTGTATAATTGAACTAGTTTGCATAATGTAAGTGCAAAGGTTGCTTAGAATTTGAGCCAATATAAATACTTACAAGATATGCATGGATTGTTTCTTTCTTATATAACATTTTGGACCACATTTGCACCACATGTTTTGTTTTTGCAAAATCTTTTGTAAATCCATTTCAAAGTTCTTTTGCAAATAGTCAAAGGTAAATGAATAAGATTTTTGCAAAGCATTTTCAAGATTTGAAATTTTCTCCCCTATTTCAAATGCTTTTCCTTTGACTAAACAAAACTCCCCCTAAATGAGATCCTCCTCTTAGTATTCAAGAGGGTTTTGATGTGTCATTTTTGAAATACTATTTTCTCCCTCTTTTGAACACAATGGGATATCAAATGAAAAATATTCAATACTGAGTTTTTGAAATTTTGAAATAGGTGATGGTGCGGTCCTTTTGCTTTGGGCTCATTTCTCCCCCTTGTTGGCATGAATTGCCAAAAACGGGATCATTAGAGCCCTCGAAGTGCTATCTTCCCCTTTGGTCATAAATAAATGAGTTGAGATTTATACCAAAGACGAAATCCGGTCCTTTTGCCTTGGGCTCATTTCTCCCCCAAAGACGAAGTCCGGGTTTGATGCTCATGCTTGAAGTGACGGCGAAGTATGAGTTACGTAGTGGAAGCCTTTGTCTTCGCCGAAGACTCTAGTTCCCTTTCAATACATCTATGACTTGGTTTGAAATAATCTTGAAAGCACATTAGTCATAGCATATGAAGGAGACATGATCAAAGGTCTATAAAATGAGCTATGTGTGCAATCTAGCAAAAGAAGTTCCTAGAATCAAGAATATTGAGCTCATGCCTAAGTTTGTTAAAAGATTGTTCATCAAGAGGCTTGGTAAAGATATCGGCTAATTGATCTTTAGTATTAATGTAAGAAATCTCGATATCTCCCTTTTGTTGGTGATCCCTCAAAAAGTGATACCGAATGGCTATGTGTTTAGTGCGGCTATGCTCGACGGGATTGTCGGCCATTTTGATTGCACTCTCATTATCACATAGCAAAGGGACTTTGGTTAATTTGTAACCGTAGTCCCGCAGGGTTTGCCTCATCCAAAGCAATTGCGCGCAACAATGGCCTGCGGCAATATACTCGGCTTCGGCGGTGGACAGAGCGACCGAATTTTGCTTCTTTGAAGCCCAAGACACCAAGGATCTTCCCAAGAACTGGCAAGTCCCCGATGTGCTCTTCCTATTGATTTTACACCCCGCCCAATCGGCATCCGAATAACCAATCAAATCAAATGTGGATCCCCTGGGATACCAAAGCCCAAACTTAGGAGTATAAGCCAAATATCTCAAGATTCGTTTCACGGCCGTAAGGTGAGCTTCCTTAGGGTCGGCTTGGAATCTTGCACACATGCATACAGAAAGCATAATATCCGGTCGAGATGCACATAAATAAAGTAATGAACCAATCATCGACCGGTATACCTTTTGATCTACGGACTTACCTCCTGTATCGAGGTCGAGATGCCCATTAGTTCCCATGGGTGTCTTGATGGGTTTGGCATCCTTCATTCCAAACTTGGTTAGAATGTCTTGAGTGTACTTCGTTTGGCTGATGAAGGTGCCCTCTTGGAGTTGTTTGACTTGGAATCCTAGAAAATACTTCAACTCCCCCATCATAGACATCTCGAACTTCTGTGTCATGATCCTACTAAACTCTTCACATGTAGACTCATTAGTAGACCCAAATATAATATCATCAACATAAATTTGGCATACAAACAAGTCATTCTCAAGTGTTTTTGTAAAGAGCGTAGGATCGGCCTTACCGACTTTGAAACCATTAGCAATAAGGAAATCTCTAAGGCATTCATACCATGCTCTTGGGGCTTGCTTGAGCCCATAAAGCGCCTTAGAGAGCTTATAGACATGGTTAGGATACTCACTGTCTTCAAAGCCGAGAGGTTGCTCAACATAGACCTCTTCCTTGATTGGTCCATTGAGGAAGGCACTTTTCACGTCCATTTGATAGAGCTTAAAGCCATGGTAAGTAGCATAGGCTAATAATATGCGAATTGACTCAAGCCTAGCTACGGGTGCATAGGTTTCACCGAAATCCAAACCTTCGACTTGGGAGTATCCTTTGGCCACAAGTCGAGCTTTGTTCCTTGTCACCACACCATGCTCATCTTGCTTGTTGCGGAAGACCCATTTGGTCCCTACAACATTTTGGTTAGGACGTGGAACTAAATGCCATACCTCATTTCTAGTGAAGTTGTTGAGCTCCTCTTGCATCGCCACCACCCAATCCGAATCTTGGAGTGCTTCCTCTACCCTGTGTGGCTCAATAGAGGAAACAAACGAGTAATGTTCACAAAAATGTGCAACACGAGATCGAGTAGTTACCCCCTTATGAATGTCGTCGAGGATGGTGTCGACGGGGTGATCTCGTTGGATTGCTTGGTGGACTCTTGGGTGTGGCGGCCTTTGCTCTTCATCCTCCTTGTCTTCCTCATTTGTATCTCCCCCTTGATCAATGGCATCAACTTGAGGTGGCTCATTTGCTTGATCTTCTACTTCATCAACTTGAGCTTCATCCTCATTTTGAGTTGGTGGAGATGCTTGCGTGGAGGAGGACGGTTGATCTTGTGCATTTGGAGGCTCTTCGGATTCCTTAGGACACACATCCCCAATGGACATGTTCCTTAGTGCGATGCACGGAGCCTCTTCAATACCTGTCTCATCAAGATCAACTTGCTCTACTTGAGAGCCGTTAGTTTCATCAAACACAACGTCACATGAGACTTCAACTAGTCCAGTGGACTTGTTAAAGACCCTATATGCCCTTGTGTTTGAGTCATAACCAAGTAAAAAGCCTTCTACAGTCTTAGGAGCAAATTTAGTTTTTCTACCTCTTTTAACAAGAATAAAACATTTGCTACCAAAGACTCTAAAATATGAAATGTTGGGCTTTTTACCGGTTAGGAGTTCATATGATGTCTTCTTGAGGATTCGGTGTAGATATAACCGGTTGATGGCGTAGCAAGCGGTGTTGACCGCCTCGGCCCAAAACCGATCCGAAGTCTTGTATTCATCAAGCATGGTTCTTGCCATGTCCAATAGAGTTCGATTCTTCCTCTCCACTACACCATTCTGTTGTGGTGTGTAGGGAGAAGAGAACTCATGCTTGATGCCCTCCTCCTCAAGGAAGCCTTCAATTTGAGAGTTCTTGAACTCCGTCCCGTTGTCGCTTCTAATTTTCTTGATCCTTAAGCCGAACTCATTTTGAGCTCGTCTCAAGAATCCCTTTAAGGTCTCTTGGGTTTGAGATTTTTCCTGTAAAAAGAATACCCAAGTGAAGCGAGAATAATCATCCACAATAACAAGACAGTACTTACTCCCGCCGATGCTTATATAAGCGATCGGGCCGAATAGATCCATGTGCAGGAGCTCTAGTGGCCTGTCGGTCGTCATTATGTTCTTGTGCGGATGATGAGTGCCAACTTGCTTTCCTGCTTGGCATGCGCTACAAATCCTGTCTTTCTCAAAATGAACATTGGTTAGTCCTAAAATGTGTTCCCCCTTTAGAAGCTTATGAAGATTCTTCATCCCAACATGAGCTAGTCGGCGGTGCCAGAGCCAACCCAAGTTAGTCTTAGCAATTAAGCAAGTGTCGAGTTCAGCTCTATCAAAATCTACCAAGTATAGTTGCCCCTCTAACACTCCCTTAAATGCAATTGAATCATCACTTCTTCTAAAGACAGTGACACCTATATCAGTGAAAAGACAGTTGTAGCCCATTTGACATAATTGAGAAACAGAAAGCAAGTTGTAATCTAAGGAATCAACAAGAAAAACATTGGAAATGGAATGGTCAGGAGATATAGCAATTTTACCCAAACCTTTGACCAAACCTTGATTTCCATCCCCGAATGTGATCGCTCTTTGGGGATCTTGGTTTTTTTCATATGAGGAGAACATCTTTTTCTCCCCAGTCATGTGGTTCGTGCATCCGCTGTCGAGTATCCAACTTGAGCCCCCGGATGCATAAACCTACAAAACAAGTTTAGTTCTTGACTTTAGGTACCCAAATGGTTTTGGGTCCTTTGGCATTAGACACAAGAACTTTGGGTACCCAAACACAAGTCTTTGACCCCTTGTGCTTGCCCCCAACATATTTGGCAACTACTTTGCCGGATTTGTTAGTTAAAACATAAGATGCATCAAGAGTTTTGAATGAAATGTCATGATCATTTGATGCAATAGGAGTTTTCTTAGGCAACTTAGCACGGGTTGGTTGCCTAGAGCTAGATGTCTCACCCTTATTCATAAATGCATGATTAGGGCCAGAGTGAGACTTCCTAGAATGAATTCTCCTAATTTTGCTCTCAGGATAACCGGCAGGGTACAAAATGTAACCCTCGTTATCCTGAGGCATGGGAGCCTTGCCCTTAACAAAATTGGACAATCTTTTAGGAGGGGCACTAATTTTGACATTGTCCCCCCTTTGGAAGCCAATGCCATCCTTGATGCCCGGGCGTCTCCCATTATAAAGCATGCTACGAGCAAATTTAAATTTCTCATTTTCTAAATTGTGCTCGGCAATTTTAGCATCTAATTTAGCTATATGATCATTTTGTTGTTTAATTAAAGTCATGTGATCATGTATAGCATCAATGTTAACATCTCTACATCTAGTGCAAATAGAAGTGTGCTCAACGGTAGATGTAGACGGTTTGCAAGATTTTAGTTCTACAACCTTAGCATGCAATATTTCATTTTTACTTCTAAGGTCGGAAATAGTAGCATTGCAAACATCAAAATTTTTAGCCTTAGCAAGTAATTTTTCATTCTCAATTCTAAGGCTAGCAAGGGAAGCATTCAACTCATCAATCCTAGCAAGTAAATCAACATTATCATCTCTAGGATTTGAAGTTGAAATATTGCAAACATGTGAATCAACCTTAGCATTTAAACTAGCATTTTCATTCCTAAGGTTGTCAATCATCTCACGGCAAGTGCTTAGCTCACTAGATATTTTTTCACATTTTTCTACTTCTAGAGCATAAGCATTTTTAGCCTTAACATGTTTCTTATTTTCTTTAATTAGACAATCCTCTTGGGAATCCAAAAGGTCATCCTTCTCATGAATGGCACTAATTAATTCATTTAGTTTTTCTTTTTGTTCCATGTTAAGGTTGGCAAAAAGGGTACGTAAGTTATCTTCCTCATCACTAGCATTATCATCACTAGAGCTTTCATACTTAGTGGAGGATCTTGATTTTACCTTCTTTTTGCCGTCCTTTGCCATGAGGCACTTGTGGCCGACGTTGGGGAAGAGGAGTCCCTTGGTGACGGCGATGTTGGCGGCGTCCTCGTCGTCGGAGGAGTCGCTTGAGCTTTCGTCGGAGTCCCACTCCCGACAAACATGGGCATCGCCGCCCTTCTTCTTGTAGTACCTCTTCTTCTCCTTTCTTCTCCCTTTCTTGTCGTTGCCCCTGTCACTATCACTTGATAATGGACATTTAGCAATAAAATGACCGGGCTTACCACACTTGTAGCAAACTTTCTTGGAGCGGGACTTGTAGTCTTTCCCTCTCCTTTGCTTGAGGATTTGGCGGAAGCTCTTGATGACGAGCGCCATTTCCTCATTGTCAAGCTTGGAGGCGTCTATTGGTTGTCGACTTGGTGTAGACTCCTCCTTCTTTTCTTCCGTCGCCTTGAATGCGACGGGTTGAGCTTCGGATGTGGTGGGTTCGTCAAGCTCGTTGATTTTCCTCGAGCCTTCGATCATGCACTCAAAACTTACAAAATGCCCGATTACTTCCTCGGGGGTCATTTTAGTATATCTAGGATTACCACGAATTAACTGAACTTGAGTAGGGTTAAGGAAAATAAGAGATCTTAGAATAACCTTAACCATTTCATGGTCATCCCATTTTATGCTCCCGAGGTTGCGCACTTGGTTCACCAAGGTCTTGAGCCGGTTGTACATGTGTTGAGGCTCCTCTCCTTTGCGAAGCCGGAACCGACCGAGCCCCCCCTCGATCGTTTCCCGCTTGGTGATCTTGGTGAGCTCATCTCCCTCGTGCGCGGTTTTGAGCACATCCCAAACTTCCTTGGCGCTCTTCAACCCTTGCACTTTGTTATACTCCTCTCTACTTAAAGAGGCGAGGAGTATCGTTGTTGCTTGAGAGTTGAAGTGCTCGATTTGGGCCACCTCATCCTCATCATAGTCTTCATCCCCTACGGATGGTACCTGTGCACCAAACTCAACAACATCCCATATGCTTTTGTGGAGCGAGGTTAGATGAAATCGCATTAAATCGCTCCACCTAGCGTAATCTTCACCATCAAAAGTTGGTGGTTTGCCTAATGGGACGGAAAGTAAAGGTGTATGTTTGGAAATGCGAGGATAGCGTAGGGGGATCTTACTATACTTCTTGCGCTCTTGGCGCTTAGAAGTGACGGATGCCGCGTCGGAGCCGGAGGTGGATGCCGATGAAGAATCGGTCTCGTAGAAGACCACCTTCCTCATCCTTTTCTTCTTGTCCTTACTCCGATGCGGCTTGTGGGAAGAAGATTTTTCTTTCTTCTCTTTGTGGTGAGAAGAAGATTTCTTCTCCTTCCCTTTGTTGGAGGAGATCTTCTTTTTCTCCTTCCTCTTGGTGCGGGACTCTTCCGATGAAGTGCTCCCTTGGCTTGTAGTGGGCTTTTCGCCGGTCTCCATTTCCTTCTTGGCGTGATCTCCCGACATCACTTCGAGCGGTTAGGCTCTAATGAAGCACCGGGCTTTGATACCAATTGAAAGTCGCCTAGAGGGGGGGTGAATAGGGCGAAACTGAAATTTACAAATATAAACACAACTACAAGCCGGGGTTAGCGTTAGTAATAAAGAAACGAGTCCGCAAGAGAGGGCGCAAAACAAATCCCAAGCGAATAAGCAAGTGAGACACGGAGATTTGTTTTACCGAGGTTCGGTTCTTGCAAACCTACTCCCCGTTGAGGACGCCACAAAGGCCGGGTCTCTTTCAACCCTTCCCTCTCTCAAACGATCTACGGATCGAGTGAGCTTTTCTTCTTCTCAATCAAAACGGGAACAAAACTTCCCCGCAAGGGCCACCACACAATTGGTGCCTCTTGCCTTGGTTACAATTGAGTTTTGATCACAAGAGCAAGTGAGAAAGAAAGAAAGCGATCCAAGCGCAAGAGCTCAAAAGAACACGGCAAATCTCTTTCGCTAGTCACTATAGGCTTGAGTGGAATTGGAGAGGATTTGATCTCTTGGGTGTGTGTCTAGAATTGAATGCTAGAGCTCTTGTAGTAGTTGGGAAGTGGAAAACTTGGATGCAATGAATGGTGGGGTGGTTGGGGTATTTATAGCCCCAACCACCAAACTTGACCGTTGGCTGGGCTGTCTGTTCGATGGCGCACCGGACAGTCCGGTGCACACCGGACAGTCCGGTGCACACCGGACAGTCCGGTGCCCCTACCACGTCATCACTGCCGTTGGATTCTAGCCGTTGGAGCTCCTGACTTGTGGGCCCGCCTGGGTGTCCGGTGCACACCGGACATCTACTGTTCCTTGTCCGGTGTGCCGGAATGGGCGCGCCTGACATCTGCGCGCGCAGAGCGCGCATTAAATGCGCGGCAGAGAGCCGTTGGCGCGGAGAAGACCGATGCTCCGGAGTTGCACCGGACAGTCCGGTGCACACCGGACAGTCCGGTGAATTATAGCGGACGAGCCGTTGGAGTTTCCCGAAGCTGGCGAGTTCCTGAGGCCGACCTCCCTTGGCGCACCGTACACTGTCCGGTGTACACCGGACAGTCCGGTGAATTATAGCGGAGTCGCCTCCGGAAATTCCCGAAGGTGGCGAGTTTGCGTTCGAGTCCTCTGGTGCACCGGACACTGTCCGGTGGTGCACCGGACACTGTCCGGTGTACACCGGACAGTCCGGTGCTCCCAGACCAGAGGGCCCTCGGTTGCCACATTGCTCCTTTGTTGAATCCAAAACTTGGTCTTTTTATTGGCTGAGTGTGAACCTTTTACACCTGTATAATCTATACATTTGGGCAAACTAGTTAGTCCAAAGATTTGTGTTGGGCAATTCAACCACCAAAATTAATTAGGGACTAGGTGTAAGCCTAATTCCCTTTCAGTTTGCAATGATAAGGGGCGAGGAGCCAACCCAAACATACAATCGGCTCAAGACCCTTATCAACAAAATAAGGAGCTATGGAAGCACGCGATGGACGGACCATGACGTCGTCCGACTATTACTAAGGTCCTTTACCATTCTTGATCCTCATTTGGTGAATAATATTCGTGAGAATCCCAGGTACACCAAAATGTCGCCCGAAGAAGTCCTAGGAAAATTCGTCAGTGGGCGAATGATGATTAAGGAAGCAAGGTACGTGGACGACGCCTTGAATGGACCGATCAACGAGCCGCAACCTCTTGCTCTCAAAGCAACAAGAAGCAAGGAGGCGCTACCGAGCAAGGTGGCACAAATTGAGGCGGCCGGACTTAATGATGAAGAGATGGCTCTCATCATCAAACGCTTCAAGACGGTGCTAAAGGGTCACAAGGGGCAGCCAAGCAAGACCAAGACAAAGGGGAAGCGCTCATGCTTCAAATGCGGTAAGATTGGTCATTTTATTGCTAACTGTCCCGATAATGAAAGTGACCAGGAACACGAGAACAAGAGGGAAAAGAAGAAAAATTACAAGAAGGCCAAGGGCGAGGCACATCTAGGAAAGGAGTGGGACTCGGATTGCTCCTCTTCCGACTCCGACAACGAGGGACTCGCCGCCACCGCCTTCAATAAATCAACCCTCTTCCCCAACGAGCGTCACACATGCCTTATGGCAAGAGAGAAGAAGGTATGTAATCAAAACAATGTCACTTATGATTCTTCCAGTGATGATGAGTCTAGTGATGATGAAATAGATTACTCTAGTTTGTTCAAGGGATTGGATAGAACTAAAGTAGATAAAATTAATGAATTGATTGATGCCTTGAATGAAAAAGATAGACTCTTGGAAAAACAAGAGGACCTTTTGTATGAAGAGCATGACAAATTTGTAGAGGCACAAAAATCTTATGCTTTAGAAGTTAAAAGAAATGAAGTGCTTTCTAGTGAACTATCTTCTTGTCATGAAACCATTGCTACTTTAAAGAGTGTTAATGATGACTTAAATGCTAAACAAGAAGTAGCTAGTAAATCTAATTCTTGTGTAGAACATGTTGAGATTTGCACTAGGTGTAAAGATTTCGATGTTGATGCTTGTAGTGATCATTTAGTTTCAATTTCCAAATTAACTGAGGAATTGGCTAGTCTTAATGCCCAACTTAAGACTAGTAAGAATGAATTTGATAAACTAAAATTTGCAAGGGATGCCTACACGATTGGTAGACACCCCTCAATTAAGGATGGACTTGGCTTCAAGAGGGAAGCCAAGAACTTAACAAGCCATAAGGCTCCCATTCCCGCTAAGGAGAAAGGGAAGGCCCCTATGGCTACTAGTGCTAAAAGGAACCATGTCTTTTTGTATCATGATAGGAGACAAACTAGAAATGCTTATAGGAGTTATAATGCGTACGATGATTTTTCTCATGCTATGTTTGCTTCTAGTTCTTCATATATGCATGATAGAAATATTGGTAGAATGGATGTTGTTCATAATATGCCTAGGAGAAATGTTGTTAATATTCCTAGGAAAGTTAATGAGCCTTCTACAATATATCATGCTTTGAATGCTTCCTTTGCAATTTGTAGAAAGGATAGAAAGGTAATTGCTAGGAAGTTAGGGGCAAAATGCAAGGGTGATAAAACTTGCATTTGGGTCCCTAAGGAAATTGTGACTAACCTTATAGGACCCAACAAGAGTTGGGTACCTAAGTCCCAAGCCTAAATTTGCCTTGCAGGTTTATGCATCCGGGGGTTCAAGCTGGATTATCGACAGCGGATGCACAAACCATATGACGGGGGAGAAGAAGATGTTCACCTCCTACGTCAAGAATAAGGATTCCCAAGATTCAATTATATTCGGTGATGGGAATCAAGGCAAGGTAAAAGGGTTAGGTAAAATTGCAATATCAAATGAGCACTCAATTTCTAATGTGTTTTTAGTTGAGTCTCTGGGATATAATTTACTATCTGTTAGTCAATTATGCAATATGGGATATAACTGTCTATTTACAAATGTAGATGTGTCTGTCTTTAGAAGAAGTGATGGTTCACTAGCTTTTAAGGGTGTATTAGACGGCAAACTTTATTTAGTTGATTTTGCAAAAGAAGAGGTCGGTCTAGATGCATGCTTAATAGCTAAGACTAGCATGGGTTGGCTGTGGCATCGCCGCTTAGCACATGTGGGGATGAAGAACCTACACAAGCTTCTAAAGGGAGAACACGTGATAGGTTTGACTAACGTTCAATTCGAAAAAGATAGACCTTGTGCAGCTTGTCAAGCAGGTAAACAAGTGGGAGGAGCACATCACAGCAAGAATGTGATGACCACCTCAAGACCTTTGGAGCTGCTGCATATGGACCTCTTCGGACCCGTCGCCTATCTGAGCATAGGAGGAAGTAAGTATGGTCTAGTTATTGTTGATGACTTTTCCCGCTTCACTTGGGTGTTCTTTTTGCAGGATAAGTCTGAAACCCAAGGGGTCCTCAAGCGCTTCCTCAGGAGAGCTCAAAATGAGTTTGAGCTCAAAGTGAAGAAGATAAGGAGCGACAACGGGTCCGAGTTCAAAAACCTTCAAGTGGAGGAGTTCCTTGAAGAGGAAGGGATCAAGCACGAGTTCTCCGCTCCCTACACACCACAGCAAAATGGTGTGGTAGAGAGGAAGAACAGGACGCTCATCGATATGGCGAGGACGATGCTAGGAGAGTTCAAGACCCCCGAGTGCTTTTGGACGGAAGTCGTGAACACGGCTTGCCACACCATCAACAGGGTCTACCTTCATCGCCTCCTCAAGAAGACGTTGTATGAGCTACTAACCGGTAACAAACCCAATGTATCCTACTTTCGTGTATTTGGGAGCAAGTGCTACATTCTAGTGAAGAAGGGTAGAAAGTCTAAGTTTGCTCCCAAAGCTGTAGAAGGATTTTTGTTAGGTTATGACTCAAATACAAAGGCGTATAGAGTCTTCAACAAATCATCGGGTTTGGTTGAAGTCTCTAGCGACGTTGTATTTGATGAGACTAATGGCTCTCCAAGAGAGCAAGTTTTTGAGTGTGATGATGTAGATGAAGAAGATGTTCCAACGGCCGCTATACGAACCATGGCGATTGGAGAAGTTCGGCCACAGGAACAAGATGAACGAGATCAACCTTCTTCCTCAACTATGGTGCATCCCCCAACTCAAGATGATGAACAGGTTCATCAACAGGAGGCGTGTGATCAAGGGGGAGCACAAGATGATCATGTGATGGAGGAAGAGGCGGAACCGGCACCTCCAACCCAAGTTCGAGCGATGATTCAAAGGGATCATCCCGTCGACCAAATTTTGGGTGACATTAGCAAGGGAGTAACTACTCGATCTCGACTAGTTAATTTTTGTGAGCATTACTCTTTTGTCTCCTCTATTGAGCCTTTCAGGGTAGAGGAGGCCTTGCTAGATCCGGACTGGGTGTTGGCCATGCAAGAGGAGCTCAACAACTTCAAGAGGAATGAAGTTTGGACGCTGGTGCCTCGTCCTAAGCAAAATGTTGTGGAAACCAAGTGGGTGTTCCGCAACAAACAAGACGAGCACGGAGTGGTGACAAGGAACAAGGCTCGACTTGTGGCAAAAGGTTATGCCCAAGTCGCAGGTTTGGACTTTGAGGAGACGTTTGCTCCTGTGGCTAGGCTAGAGTCCATTCATATCATTGCTAGCATATGCCGCTCACCATTCTTTCAGGTTGTTCCAAATGGATGTGAAGAGCGCTTTCCTCAACGGGCCAATAAAGGAGGAGGTGTACGTAGAGCAACCCCCTGGCTTCGAGGATGAACGGTACCCCGACCATGTGTGTAAGCTCTCTAAGGCGCTCTATGGACTTAAGCAAGCCCCAAGAGCATGGTATGAATGCCTTAGAGACTTTCTAATTGTTAATGCTTTCAAGGTTGGAAAAGTCGATCCAACTCTTTTTACAAAGACATGTGATGGTGATCTGTTTGTGTGCCAAATTTATGTCGATGACATAATATTTGGTTCTACTAATCAAAAGTCTTGTGAAGAGTTTAGCAGGGTGATGACGCAGAAATTCGAGATGTCGATGATGGGCGAGTTGAACTACTTCCTTGGGTTCCAAGTGAAGTGAAAGGGAATTAGGCTTACACCTAGTTCCTATATAATTTTGGTGGTTGAATTGCCCAACACAAATCTTTGGACTAACTAGTTTGCCCAAGTGTATAGATTATACAGGTGTAAAAGGTTCACACTCAGCCAATAAAAAGACCAAGTTTTGGATTCAATAAAGGAGCAAAGGGGCAACCGAGGGCACCCCTGGTCTGGCGCACCGGACTGTCCGGTGTGCCACCGGACAGTGAACAGTACCTGTCCGGTGCACCAGGGGACTCAGACTCAAACTCTTCACCCTCGGGATTTCTCGGAAGCCGGCGCGCTATAATTCACCGGACTGTCCGGTGTGCACCGGACATGTCCGGTGCTCCAAGGAAGCTCGGCCTCCTGAACTCGCCAGCCTCGGGTTCGCGCGGCAGCCGCTCCGCTATAATTCACCGGACTGTCCGGTGTGCACCGGACTGTCCGGTGTGCCAGCGGAGCAACGGCTCCCTGCGGCGTCAACGGCTCCCTGCGGTGCATTAAATGCGCGCGCAGCGCGCGCAGACGTCAGGGCTGCCCATACCGGTGCACCGGACATCAAACAGTGCATGTCCGGTGTGCACCGGACACCCAGGCGGGCCCACAAGTCAGAAGCTCCAACGGCTAGAATCCAACGGCAGTGATGACGTGGCAGGGGCACCGGACTGTCCGGTGTGCACCGGACTGTCCGGTGCGCCATCGAACAGAAGCCTCCAGCCAACGGTCAAGTTTGGTGGTTGGGGCTATAAATACCCCAACCACCCCACATTCATTGTCATCCAAGTTTTCCAACTTCTAACCACTTACAAGAGCTAGGCATACAATTCTAGACACATACAAAGAGATCAAATCCTCTCCAATTCCACTCAAGCCTTTAGTGACTAGCGAGAGAGATTTGCCGTGTTCTTTTGAGCTCTTGCGCTTGGATCGCATTCTTTCTTTCTCTTTTGCTCTTGTGATCAACACTCAATTGTAACCGAGGCAAGAGGCACCGATTGTGTGGTGGCCCTTGCGGGGAAGTTTTGTTCCCGGTTGATTGAGAAGAAGGAAAGCTCACTCGGTCCGAGGGACCGTTTGAGAGAGGGAAGGGTTGAAAGAGACCCGGCCTTTGTGGCCTCCTCAACGGGGAGTAGGTTTGCAAGAACCGAACCTCGGTAAAACAAATCCACGTGTCACTCTCTTTATTTGCTTGCGATTTGTTTTGCGCCCTCTCTTGCGGACTCATTTATTATTACTAACGCTAACCCCGGCTTGTAGTTGTAATTATTTTTGTAAATTTCAGTTTCGCCCTATTCACCCCCCCCTCTAGGCGACTATCAATTGGTATCAGAGCCCGGTGCTTCATTAGAGCCTAATCGCTCGAAGTGATGTCGGGAGATCACGCCAAGAAGGAGATGGAGACCGGCGAAAAGCCCACTACAAGCTACGGGAGCACTTCATCGGAAGAGTCCCGCACCAAAAGGAGGGAGAAGAAGAAGAGCTCCTCCAACAAAGGGAAGGAGAAGAAATCTTCTTCTCACCACAAAGAGAAGAAGGAAAAATCTTCTTCCCACAAGCCGCATCGGAAAGGCGATAAGCACAAGAGGATGAGGAAGGTGGTCTACTACGAGACCGACACTTCATCAACTTCTACCTCCGACTCCGATGCGCCCTCCGTCACTTCTAAGCGCCAAGAGCGCAAGAAGTATAGTAAGATCCCCCTACGCTACCCTCGCATTCCTAAACATACACCTCTACTTTCCGTCCCATTAGGCAAACCACCAACTTTTAATGGTGAAGATTATGCTATGTGGAGTAATTTGATGCGATTTCATCTAACCTCTCTCCACAAAAGAATATGGGATGTTGTTGAGTATGGTGTACAGGTACCATCAATAGGGGATGAGGACTATGACACGGACGAAGTGGCCCAAATCGAGCACTTCAACTCCCAAGCCGCAACCATCCTCCTTGCCTCCCTAAGCAAGGAAGAATACAACAAAGTACAAGGATTGAAGAACGCCAAGGAGATTTGGGACCTACTCAAGACGGCGCACGAGGGTGATGAACTCACCAAGATCACCAAGCGGGAAACGATCGAGGGGGAGCTCGGTCGCTTCCGTCTTCGCCAAGGGGAGGAGCCACAAGACATGTACAACCGGCTCAAGACCTTGGTGAATCAAGTGCGCAACCTCGGGAGCACAAAATGGGATGACCACGAAGTGGTTAAGGTTATTCTAAGAGCTCTTATTTTCCTTAACCCCACTCAAGTACAATTAATTCGTGGGAATCCTAGATATCCACTAATGACCCCCGAAGAAGTTATCGGGAATTTTGTGAGTTTTGAATGCATGATTAAGGGCTCCAAGAAGATCAACGAGCTTGGCGAGCCTTCGACCTCCGAGGCGCAACCGGTGGCCTTCAAGGCAACGGAGGAGAAGAAGGAGGAGTCTACACCAAGTAGACAACCAATTGACGCCTCCAAGCTCGACAACGAGGAGATGGCCCTAATCATCAAAAGCTTTCGGCAAATTCTCAAGCAACGGAAGGGGAAGGACTACAAACCCCGTTCCAAGAAGGTTTGCTACAAGTGTGGTAAGCCCGGTCACTTTATTGCAAAATGTCCTATGCCTAGTGACAGTGACAGGGGCGACGACAAGAAGGGAAGAAGAAAGGAGAAGAAGAAGTATTACAAGAAGAAGGGCGGCGATGCCCATGTTTGTCGGGAGTGGGACTCCGACGAAAGCTCAAGCGACTCCTCCTCCGACGAGGACGCCGCCAACATCGCCGTCACCAAGGGCCTTCTCTTCCCCAACGTCGGCCACAAGTGTCTCATGGCCAAGGACGGCAAAAAGAAGGTAAAAACAAGGTCCTCCACTAAATATGAAACATCTAGTGATGAGGATGATGATAAAAATGAAGAAGATAACTTGCGCATTCTTTTTGCTAACCTTAACATGGAACAAAAGGAAAAATTAAACGAACTAATTAGTGCCATCCATGAAAAGGATGATCTCTTGGACTCCCAAGAGGACTTCCTAATCAAGGAGAATAAGAAACATGTTAAGGTTAAAAATGCTTATGCTCTAGAAGTAGAAAAATGTAACAAATTATCTAGTGAGCTAAGCATGTGCCATGACACTCTTGCCAACCTTAGAAGTGAAAATGCTAAATTAATTGCTAAGGTAGATTCTCATGTTTGCATTGATCCTAGAAATGATAATGTTGATTTACTTGCTAGGATTGATGAGTTAAATGTTTCCATTGCTAGCCTTAGAAATGAGAATGAGAAACTAATTGCTAAGGCTAAGGATTTTGATGTTTGCAATGCTACTATTTCCGACCTTAGATCTAAAAATGATATGTTGCATGCTAAGGTTGTTGAACTAAAATCTTGCAAACCCTCTACATCTAATGTTGAGCATATTTCCATTTGTACTAGATGTAGAGATATTAATGTTGATGCTATCCATGATCACCTAGCCTTAATTAAAAAACAAAATGATCACATAGCTCAACTAAATGCTAAGATTAGAGAGCATGACTTAGAAGATGAAAAATTTAAATTGGCTAGAAGCATGCTCTATAATGGGAGACGCCCTGGCATCAAGGATGGCATTGGTTTCCAAAGGGGAGACAATGTCAAACTTAATGCCCCACCTAAAAATTTGTCTAACTTTGTTAAGGGCAAGGCTCCCATGCCTCAGGATAACGAGGGTTACATTTTGTACCCTGCCGGTTATCCCGAGAGCAAAATTAGGAGAATTCACTCTAGGAAGTCTCACTCTGGCCCTAACCATGCTTTTATGTATAAGGGTGAGACATCTAGCTCTAGGCAACCAACCCGTGCCAAGTTGCCTAGAAAGAAAACTCCTAATGCATCAAATGATCATGCCATTTCATTTAAAACTTTTGATGCATCTTATGTGCTTACTAGCAAATCCGGCAAGGTAGTTGCCAAATTTGTTGGGGGCAAGCACAAGGGTTCCAAGACTTGTGTTTGGGTACCCAAAGTTCTCATTTCTAATGCCAAAGGACCCAAAACCGTTTGGGTACCTAAAACAAAGAACTAAACTTGTTTTGTAGGTTTATGCATCCGGGGGCTCAAGTTGGATACTCGACAGTGGGTGCACAAACCATATGACAGGGGAGAAAAAGATGTTCTCCTCATATGAGAAAAACCAAGATCCCCAACGAGCTATCACATTCGGGGATGGAAATCAAGGTTTGGTCAAAGGTTTGGGTAAAATTGCTATATCACCTGACCATACTATTTCCAATGTTTTTCTTGTAGATTCTTTAGATTACAATTTGCTTTCCGTATCCCAATTATGTAAAATGGGCTACAACTGTCTTTTTACTGATACTGGTGTTACTGTCTTTAGAAGAAGTGACGATTCAATAGCTTTTAAGGGAGTGCTAGAGGGTCAGCTATACTTGGTAGATTTTGAAAGAGCTGAACTCGACACTTGCTTAGTTGCTAAGACTAACTTGGGTTGGCTTTGGCACCGCCGACTAGCCCATGTTGGAATGAAGAATCTTCACAAGCTTCTAAAGGGAGAACACATTTTGGGACTAACCAATATTCATTTTGAGAAAGACAGGATTTGTAGCGCATGCCAAGCTGGGAAGCAAGTTGGCATCCATCATCCACACAAAAATGTCATGACTACCGACAGGCCGCTGGAGCTACTACACATGGACTTATTCGGCCCGATCGCTTACTTAAGCATCGGTGGTAGTAAGTATTGCCTTGTAATTGTGGATGATTATTCTCGCTTCACTTGGGTATTCTTTTTACAGGAAAAATCTCAAACCCTAGAGACCTTAAAGGGATTCTTGAGACGAGCTCAAAATGAGTTCGGCTTAAGGATCAAGAAAATAAGAAGCGACAACGGGACGGAGTTCAAGAACTCTCAAATTGAAGGCTTCCTTGAGGAGGAGGGCATCAAGCATGAGTTCTCCTCTCCCTACACGCCCCAACAAAATGGTGTAGTAGAGAGGAAGAATCGAACTCTATTGGACATGGCAAGAACCATGCTTGATGAGTACAAGACACCGGACCGGTTTTGGGCCGAAGCGGTCAACACCGCCTGTTACGCCATCAACCGGTTATATCTTCACCGAATCCTCAAGAAGACATCATATGAACTCCTAACCGGTAAAAAGCCCAATATTTCATATTTTAGAGTTTTTGGTAGCAAATGCTTCATTCTTATTAAAAGAGGTAGAAAATCAAAATTTGCTCCTAAAACTGTAGAAGGCTTTTTACTTGGTTATGACTCAAACACAAGGGCATATAGGGTCTTTAACAAGTCCACTGGACTAGTTGAAGTCTCTTGTGACGTTGTGTTTGATGAAACTAACGGCTCTCAAGTAGAGCAAGTTGATCTTGATGAGATAGGTGAAGAACAGGCTCCATGCATCGCGCTAAGGAACATGTCCATCGGGGATGTGTGTCCTAAGGAATCCGAAGAGCCTCTAAGTACACAAGATCAACCATCCTCCTCCATGCAAGCATCTCCACCAACTCAAAATGAGGATGAGGCTCAAAATGATGAAGAGCAAAATCAAGAAGACGAGCCACCTCAAGATGATAGCAATGATCAAGGGGGAGATACAAATGATCAAGAAAAGGAGGATGAGGAAGAACCAAGACCGCCACACCCAAGAGTCCACCAAGCAATCCAACGAGATCACCCCGTCGACACCATCCTCGGCGACATTCATAAGGGGGTAACTACTCGATCTCGGGTTGCTCATTTTTGTGAACATTACTCTTTTGTTTCCTCTATTGAGCCACACAGGGTAGAGGAAGCTCTCCAAGATTCGGATTGGGTGGTGGCGATGCAAGAGGAGCTCAACAATTTCACGAGGAATGAGGTCTAGCATTTAGTTCCACGTCCTAACCAAAATGTTGTAGGAACCAAATGGGTCTTCCGCAACAAGCAAGATGAGCATGGTGTGGTGACAAGGAACAAAGCTCGACTCGTGGCCAAAGGGTATTCACAAGTCGAAGGTTTGGATTTTGGTGAAACCTATGCACCCGTAGCTAGGCTTGAGTCAATTCGCATATTATTGGCCTATGCTACTTACCATGGCTTTAAGCTCTATCAAATGGACGTGAAAAGTGCCTTCCTCAATGGACCGATCAAGGAAGAGGTCTATGTTGAGCAACCTCCCGGCTTTGAAGACAGTAAGTATCCTAATCATGTCTATAGGCTCTCTAAGGCGCTTTATGGGCTCAAGCAAGCCCCAAGAGCATGGTATGAATGCCTTAGAGATTTCCTTATTGCTAATGGCTTCAAAGTCGGCAAGGCCGATCCTACACTCTTTACTAAAACTCTTGAAAATGACTTGTTTGTATGCCAAATTTATGTTGATGATATTATATTTGGGTCTACTAACGAGTCTACATGTGAAGAGTTTAGTAGGATCATGACACAGAAATTCGAGATGTCGATGATGGGGGAGTTAAAGTATTTTCTAGGATTCCAAGTCAAGCAACTCCGAGAGGGCACCTTCATTAGCCAAACGAAGTACATTCAAGACATTCTTGCTAAGTTTGGGATGAAGGATGCCAAACCCATCAAGACACCCATGGGAACTAATGGGCATCTCGACCTCGACACGGGAGGTAAGTCCGTGGATCAAAAGGTATACCGGTCAATGATTGGTTCATTGCTTTATTTATGTGCATCTCGACCGGACATTATGCTTTCCGTTTGCATGTGTGCAAGATTCCAATCCGACCCTAAGGAATCACACCTTACGGCCGTAAAACGAATCTTGAGATATTTGGCTTATACTCCTAAGTTTGGGCTTTGGTACCCTAGGGGATCCACATTTGATTTAATTGGTTATTCGGATGCCGATTGGGCGGGGTGCAAAATCAATAGGAAGAGCACATCGGGGACTTGCCAGTTCTTGGGAAGATCCTTGGTGTCTTGGGCTTCAAAGAAGCAAAATTCGGTCGCTCTTTCCACCGCCGAAGCCGAGTACATTGCCGCAGGACATTGTTGCGCGCAATTGCTTTGGATGAGGCAAACCCTGCGGGACTACGGTTACAAATTAACCAAAGTCCCTTTGCTATGTGATAATGAGAGTGCAATCAAAATGGCCGACAATCCCGTCGAGCATAGCCGCACTAAGCACATAGCCATTCGGTATCATTTTCTTAGGGATCACCAACAAAAGGGGGATATCGAGATTTCTTACATTAATACTAAAGATCAATTAGCCGATATCTTTACCAAGCCACTTGATGAACAATCTTTTACCAGACTTAGGCATGAGCTCAATATTCTTGATTCTAGAAATTTCTTTTGCTAAGCTTGCACACATAGCTCTTTTGAATACCTTTGATCATATCTCTTTTATATGCTATGACTAATGTGTTTTCAAGTTTATTTCAAACCAAGTCATAGGTATATTGAAAGGGAATTGGAGTCTTCGGCGAAGACAAAGGCTTCCACTCCGTAACTCATACTTCGCCATCACTCCGAGCAACTCTCTCGTCTTTGGGGGAGAAATGAGCATCAAGGAAAAGGACTTCATCCTTGGGGGAGAGAGTAAAAGCTCAAACGCAAAAGGGACTTCGTCTTTGGTATAATCTTAACTCACTTATTTATGACCAAAGGGGAAGTTTGCACTTCAAGGGCTCTAATGATTCCGTTTTTGGCGATTCATGCCAAAAAGGGGGAGAAATGAGCCCAAAGCAAAAGGACCGCACCACCACCACCAAATTCAAAAACTTAGTGCTTTCCAAAAGTCTTTATCATTTGGTATCCTATTGTGTTCAAAAGGGGGAGAAAGTAGTATTTCAAAAATGGTATATCAAAACCCTCTTGAACACTAAGAGGTGGATCTCTTTTAGGGGGAGTTTTGTTTAGTCAAAGGAAAAGCATTTGAAATAGGGGGAGATGGATCTCTTTTAGGGGGAGTTTTGTTTAGTCAAAGGAAAAGCATTTGAAATAGGGGGAGACAATTTCAAATCTTGAAAATGCTTTGCAAACTCTTATTCATATACCTTTGACTATTTGCAAAAGATCTTTGAAATGGATTTACAAAAAGTATTTGCAAAAACAAAACATGTGGTGCAAACGTGGTCCAAAATGTTATATAAGAAAGAAACATTCCATGCATATCTTGTAAGAAGTTTTATTGGCTCAATTCCAAGCAACCTTTACACTTACATTATGCAAACTAGTTCAATTATGCACTTCTATATTTGCTTTGGTTTGTGTTGGCATCAATCACCAAAAAGGGGGAGATTGAAAGGGAATTAGGCTTACACCTAGTTCCTATATAATTTTGGTGGTTGAATTGCCCAACACAAATCTTTGGACTAACTAGTTTGCCCAAGTGTATAGATTATACAGGTGTAAAAGGTTCACACTCAGCCAATAAAAAGACCAAGTTTTGGATTCAATAAAGGAGCAAAGGGGCAACCGAGGGCACCCCTGGTCTGGCGCACCGGACTGTCCGGTGTGCCACCGGACAGTGAACAGTACCTGTCCGGTGCACCAGGGGACTCAGACTCAAACTCTTCACCCTCGGGATTTCTCGGAAGCCGGCGCGCTATAATTCACCGGACTGTCCGGTGTGCACCGGACATGTCCGGTGCTCCAAGGAAGCTCGGCCTCCTGAACTCGCCAGCCTCGGGTTCGCGCGGCAGCCGCTCCGCTATAATTCACCGGACTGTCCGGTGTGCACCGGACTGTCCGGTGTGCCAGCGGAGCAACGGCTCCCTGCGGCGTCAACGGCTCCCTGCGGTGCATTAAATGCGCGCGCAGCGCGCGCAGACGTCAGGGCTGCCCATACCGGTGCACCGGACATCAAACAGTGCATGTCCGGTGTGCACCGGACACCCAGGCGGGCCCACAAGTCAGAAGCTCCAACGGCTAGAATCCAACGGCAGTGATGACGTGGCAGGGGCACCGGACTGTCCGGTGCGCCATCGAACAGAAGCCTCCAGCCAACGGTCAAGTTTGGTGGTTGGGGCTATAAATACCCCAACCACCCCACATTCATTGTCATCCAAGTTTTCCAACTTCTAACCACTTACAAGAGCTAGGCATACAATTCTAGACACATACAAAGAGATCAAATCCTCTCCAATTCCACTCAAGCCTTTAGTGACTAGCGAGAGAGATTTGTCGTGTTCTTTTGAGCTCTTGCGCTTGGATCGCATTCTTTCTTTCTCTTTTGCTCTTGTGATCAACACTCAATTGTAACCGAGGCAAGAGGCACCGATTGTGTGGTGGCCCTTGCGGGGAAGTTTTGTTCCCGGTTGATTGAGAAGAAGGAAAGCTCACTCGGTCCGAGGGACCGTTTGAGAGAGGGAAGGGTTGAAAGAGACCCGGCCTTTGTGGCCTCCTCAACGGGGAGTAGGTTTGCAAGAACCGAACCTCGGTAAAACAAATCCACGTGTCACTCTCTTTATTTGCTTGCGATTTGTTTTGCGCCCTCTCTTGCGGACTCATTTATTATTACTAACGCTAACCCCGGCTTGTAGTTGTAATTATTTTTGTAAATTTCAGTTTCGCCCTATTCACCCCCCCTCTAGGCGACTATCATGAAGCAACTCAAGGACGGCACCTTCATCTCACAAACGAAGTACACACAAGATCTGCTAAAGCGGTTTGGGATGAAGGACGCCAAGCCCGCAAAGACTCCAATGGGAACCGACGGACACACCGACCTCAACAAAGGAGGTAAGTCCGTTGATCAAAAAGCATACCGGTCCATGATAGGTTCTTTGCTTTATTTATGTGCTAGTAGACCGGATATTATGCTTAGCGTATGCATGTGTGCTAGATTTCAATCCGATCCTAAGGAGTGTCACTTAGTGGCAGTGAACGAATTCTGAGATATTTAGTTGCTACGCCTTGCTTTGGGCTCTGGTATCCAAAGGGGTCTACTTTTGACTTGGTTGGATACTCAGATTCCGACTATGCTGGATGTAAGGTCGATAGGAAGAGTACATCGGGGACGTGCCAATTCTTAGGAAGGTCCCTGGTGTCGTGGAACTCTAAGAAACAAACTTCCGTTGCCCTATCCACCGCTGAGGCCGAGTACGTTGCCGCAGGACAGTGTTGCGCGCAACTACTTTGGATGAGGCAAACCCTCCGGGACTTTGGCTACAATCTGAGCAAAGTCCCACTCCTGTGTGACAATGAGAGTGCTATCCGCATGGCGGAAAATCCTGTTGAGCACAGCCGCACAAAGCACATAGACATCCGGCATCACTTTTTGAGAGACCACCAGCAAAAGGGGGATATCGAAGTGTTTCATGTTAGCACCGAGAACCAGCTAGCCGATATCTTTACCAAGCCTCTAGATGAGAAGACCTTTTGCAGGCTGCGTAGTGAGCTAAATGTCTTAGATTCGCGGAACTTGGATTGAATTGTAGCATACATGTGTTTATGCCTTTGATCATGTTCATTCTGCATTTTGTTGCTTATTTTGGTGCTCAAGTTGTACAAACATTCCCTGAACCTCACAAGTCCGTTGCAAAGTGATGCACATGTTTAGGGGGAGATGTGTTACAACTTGACCCTTTGAGACTAACCATATGCTTGAGTTTGCTTGATTTAGTCTCGAAGGAGAATTGAAAGGGAAAAGGTGGACTTGGACCATGAAAGACTTCCACTGCACTCCGATGAGAGGGTAACTTATTCCAAGTTCATCTCATGAACTCTTATTGCCATTTGCTCTTAATTGAAGATTTTGGTGAGGCAACAGGGTTTTGGGGCCAAAATTGATCCCGTTTTGGTGCTTGATGCCAAAGGGGGAGAAAATAAAGGCCAAAGCAATAAATGGATCAGCTACCACTTGAGAAATTTTGAAAATAGTAGAATAGAGCTTTTGGTTTGTTCAAAACTCTTGTATTGTCTCTTTTATCAAAAGTTGGTTTCTTGTGGGGAGAAATGTTGATTATGGGAAAAAGGGGGAGTTTTGTGAAATCTTTGATCAATCTCTTTTGGAATGACTCTCTTTATGCTTCAACATGTGTGTTTGACTTAGAGATAGAGATTTGAGTTTGATTTGCAAAAACAAACCAAGTGGTGGCAAAGGATGATCCATATATGCCAAAAATGAATAAAACTCGAATTTATTTTATTTGAAGTGTTTTTTGCACTTGTTCTAGTGGCTTTATGTTGTGTTGGCATAAATCACCAAAAAGGGGGAGATTGAAAGGGAAATGTGCCCTTGGGCCATTTCTAAGTATTTTGGTGATTGAGTGCAAACACAAGTGCTTAAATGTAAATCTATGCTCATGGATGGACAAGTTGCAAATCTAAAGTAAAGGTATGTTTCTAAGCCTTAATACATTGGTTTTGTGTACTAATATACTTGTCTAAGTGCTAGAAATAGAAAGAAGAGAAGAGTTGGCTGTGTACAGCCAAAAGGCTGTTTCGGTCTGGGGCACCGGACTGTCCGGTGGTGCACCGGACAGTGTCCGGTGCGCCAGGCTGCCTCGGGCGAAGAGGCCGCTCTCGGGAATTCGCCGACGGCGTACGGCTAAAATTCACCGGACTGTCCGGTGAGCCAATGGTCGGCCGAGCCAACGGTCGGCCGCGGAATCTGCGCGCGACACGTGGTCTGGCCAACGGTCGGAAGGAGGCACCGGACTGTCCGGTGTGCACCGGACATGTCCGGTGCGCCAGATCTGCAACGGTCGGCAACGGTCGGCTGCGCCGTTTAAGGAAAGAAATCGGGCACCGGACAGTGTCCGGTGTGCACCGGACTGTCCGGTGCGCCCGACGACAGAAGGCAAGGTTGGCCTTCCAGATTTGTTCTCAACGGCTCCTAGCTGCCTTGGGGCTATAAAAGGGACCCCTAGGCGCATGGAGGAGGACATCAAGCATTCCTACAACATCTCTAAGCACCAAGACACCGATTCCGCGCATTTGTTTCATTGTGTTAGCATATAGAGCTCTAGTGGAGTTGTGAACTCATTGAGTTGTGTTGCGAGCTCTTGTTGCGACGTGTGTGCGTGTTGACACTCTGATTCTTGTGTCTTGTGTGCTTTGCTAATCCCTTCCTTGCTCTGTGCTTCTTTGTGAATTTCAAGTGTAAGGGCGAGAGGCTCCAAATTGTGGAGATTCCTCGCAAACGGGATTGAGAAAAAGCAAGCAAATAACCGTGGTATTCAAGTGGGTCTTTGGACCGCTTGAGAGGGGTTGATTGCAACCCTCGTCCGTTGGGACGCCACAACGTGGAGTAGGCAAGCGTTGGTCTTGGCCGAACCACGGGATAACCACCGTGCCATCTCTGTGATTGATTTCTTGTGGTTACTGTGTTTTGACTCCTCTCTAGCCACTTGGCAATTATTGTGCTAACAATTAACCAAGTTTTGTGGCTTAAGTTTTTCAAGTTTCGCAGGATCACCTATTCACCCCCCCTCTAGGTGCTCTCAGGGCCGCAGAGAACAAGACCGGTGTCCCATCTGGCTAGCTCCGCCAGATAGGCAATGATGGCGCCCCGCATGCTCTGTGACGACGGCGACTCTCAGCTCTCTTACGGAAGCACGAGGACGTCAGCAAGGACTCAACCGCTCCGACAGCTGTCCCTCCGCCAGGCTCCGTCGCTCCTCCGACGGCCACGACATCACACCAGCTGGGTGCCAAAATCTCTCCGGCTACCACATCGGCATGTACTTAGGGCGCTAGCTCTCCCCCACTAGACACGTAGCACTCTGCTACACCCCCATTGTACACCTGGATCCTCTCCTTACGCCTATAAAAGGAAGGACCAGGGCCCTCTTAGAGAGGGTTGGCCACGCGGGGACGAGGACGGGACAAACGCTCTCCTGGGGCCGCTCGCTTCCCTCTCCCGCGTGGACGCTTGTAACCCCCTACTGCAAGCGCACCCGACCTGGGCGCGGGATGAACACGAAGGCCGCGGGATTTCCACCTCTCTCACGCCCATCTCCGGCCACCTCACTTCCCCCCTTCGCGCTCGGCCTCGCGTCGACCCATCTGGGCTGGGTCACGCGGCGACATTCACTCGTCGGCTTAGGGACCCCCGGTCTCGAAACGCCGACAGTAATCTTTTTCAAAGTATAGTTTTAGAATTAATCCATTCATTTTTTTCCTTTTGCAACTCATAAATAGCCTCATGAAGCATAATTATACCTACAAGAATATTATGACCAGGCAAGAAAACGGTCTAAGAGATATTAATAAGCTTATCTGCTACCATCTCTATTATGTTCTTTAGGGCTTTAGTATCAATCTTAAAACTAACATTAAAGTAAGTAAATAGGTCGATACTCTTGTATTTTTTTAGGCATTACCTTTCTTAGGTAGAAGATTAATAACTCCAAAATTAGGCTATAAATTGGTTACGTATCATTGTGAAAATCCACGAACAAGGCAAGGCTAGTAAATCATCCTTTATTCTTCCTAAGAAAAACTTATAGGATTCTACCGTAAAACCATTCGAACGAGGAGCTTTATTACGTTCCATCCGCAAAACTGCCTTGCGGATTTCAGACATGTTTGGTTTGTGGCTAACTATGCCATACTTTGCCTAAGGTTAGTCATTTGAATTGAAGAACTAACCTTAGGCACAAAAGTGTGGCAAAATGTGGCAAATTAGTCAACGAACCAAACAAGCCTTTCATCCACAGAGAATGGTGCCGTGAAAATTGTGTTTTCGGTATTTGAAACCTAGGGGATATCATGACTATCGCAACCGGCCAACAGGAAATTTCAGCCGGGCATCCCCAATTCATCTTCCCCACGCCGCGTCCGCGTCCGGACCGGACACCGGCGGCACCTCCTCCTGCCTCCACTTCACCAGTTCATCGGGCGCCGGAAGTGGGAGCCATCCGCCGCCGCCACATATCTGTCCTCTTCGGCGCTGACTGGGGCTCAGCCGCTCGAAGCTCCATCCCGCCTCCCGTCTTCGCCGCCGCTCGGTAAGCCGGTAAAGGGTTCATCCTGTTCTAAACAACTTGGGAGCTGTTTGGTTGGGCTTTTTTTGGTCCGTGATCCATCGCGGTGGGAGTCGGCTCCTTCCCATTCCATCTCATTACCGCTCGGTTTACGGCGCAGTCAGATCCCTCGACGCGACGGTCGTGTCTTGACTCTCCACCACGCGACTCCACCCAGCTCTTCTCCACGCGACTGCAGAGCGACGATCGGAGGCGCCGCCATCGCACAATCCACCGTCGCTGCCTGCTCCTGGTGTGTCCTCTCTCCTCTCTCCTCTCCCTCTCCATCTCCGTCTCAAATCTTTTACCCAAACCCTAACCCCGACTGCTATCTATTCTTGTAAGTGATACTCTCACAAGATCCGCTGCTACATCCATTTCTTCTTCTTCCACGTTGCTGGGAGGAGACGGGCGCAAGGATTTGTGCGAGGGAGAAAGAAAGGGAAGGAAAGGGGATAGGACGGGAGGAGGAGCACGACTGCTTACCACTTATTCTTCCCAGCCCGGTACCGTAGATTTCTCTTGTTCTGTGTAGTGTGCTTTCTAATTTGTCGTATATATATAAATATGTGGAAATATATTATAAATAATTTCCTTTGAATTTGACTTGTACAAGTTTCTATAATTTTTACATGTAATGCATCAGTTATATGTTTTCCATATCTGCATGTGCACAGGAGTAGCGCCATTTGCCAACAGCAACAATACGCGCTTGTAGCAATTTCGGTCGGTAGTGAACGCAATAAACAAACACCGTTAGGGGATCTAATGGCGCTGTTCAAATAAAACAAACAAATCCAGGTAATCATTACACTGTAAACCGATAGCACCTGCAGCCCATTCCATTACCATTCCTATTAACTAGAGTGAACCAAACACTACCTTGATGTATTCATCTTGATGTATTCATGGGCATGGTAACAAAATTTCAGAACCTACAAGTCTGTCTATAAGCGTCTACAGTTCATTACGACCTGACTCGGCCACCGCTCGTATCTCCATCTCAGGATGTATGATGGGCATTTTATCAATAATGTTCCAGTAGCGTCTTTCAAAAAGAGAAAAAAAACGAGGCTCAATTTGCAGACAGAAGAACAGAGCTTCCATAAAACAAGATGTTGATAAATGGGCTAGCTCTTGTCAAAAACACTACCAGTGATGAATAAACAGGCTGCGAAGCTCCTCCGTTCTTTTTTATTTATCACGGTTTAGTTAAAAATGAACTACCGACAACAAATATTTGAAGTGTTACTGTGATTTGAAAAAAGGTGTGCACGTGTAATTTGGATTACCTAACAAACAAAGATGCTTAGATATGCTAATACGCTGGCCTCGAATGGAGCAACATTCTCAATGCAAAGGGTGACCATATCAATCTGACAATCTGCATGTACAGGCTACCATCACTATTCGCCTGATTGGATGACTGTATCCAGACGCGCAGGCTCGGGTGGCCCTGGCTGACCCGATACGGCAATTTTCTGCGTACGAGTAGATGCAACCAAATAGCTATAAAATGGCTTGTTTTGCATCCGCTCATGCAGTCTGCATCTCCCTTGTGTAGGCAACCAAACATGAGCTCAGATAGAGTCAATGCATATGGTGGTTCAAGACGAGACGGTACGGGTAACCAAACATATGTTATCTGAACTCAGTGGTCTCTTATCGTACGAGTCTACCGATTACCATGCTTGCCGAAGCCGTCGTTGCCGACGAGTTTGATGCCGGAGCGGTTGGCCTCCGCCTGGAGGCCCGGATGTACCTGGCCGGCCGGGCCGAGAGAAGCAAACATCGGCCCGGCCCACTCTAGCGCGAGCTGCTTGAGCTTGTCGACCCAGACACGGTTACATATCTCGTGTTAGTTCATAGCCTGGCCCAACCGGTAAGCTATACTGACAACTTTACTACCCGTCTCGCGCGAGCGGAACACATTCCGCTTGTCCTCTCTCGCCGCTGCTCCGACGAGCTCGCCGGCGCCGACTCCCCTCCCGTCGGACCAGCCCGCCGAAAGCGGCCGGACGAACGAGAGGCTTCCCTCCCCTCGCACTTGCCTGCCTCGTCGCCTTCCTGAGCCTCTTTCTGCGCCCGGCCACGGGCTCGCGGCCCCACGCCCGAGCACGTGCAGCAGGCGCCGAACCCGCCTCCTGTGCCACCCCATCGGAGCTCGCCGGCCACGTGGAGGGATTCCTTTTCCTCGCAGCATTCCTCGTCGCCGACGGCTTCGTCGTGCTCCAGGGGTTGGATTGGCGTGGAGCGGAGAGCAGTGCAAACCTGGGATTGAATTCTGGTGTAGGTAAGGAACCCTAACTTGCTCAGGTTGATTAGCTGATTTATGCGATGGAAGGTGTCAGTAATTTCTCTTATTTGCTCCATATGTGGTACTAACGGATTACTTTGCTACCTGATGGAGTGCTAATCAGTAATCAACCCACATCCTTTTTTTGAGGTTTAGTTGAAAATCCCATGACTGAGCGCCCAACGCTAGGTCCGTCCTTAATCTTGCCATTGGTCTTTCTTAGGCAACTGCAACAACCTGTCGCTGCTCCTATGCTCCGGTAGCTCAACTGACTTACTAGTGACCAGCTTTCTGATCGATCTATGGAGGCAGGAATACATCTATTTCAAAGTAGCTTGGTCGTCCTGTGTGTCACGTCCATGCTGATTTTCTTTTTACCCAGTGATTCATCGTTAAGATGCTTTGTGGTTCCGGAGATTCTCTAACACATTCTGGGCTGGACATTGTTGGTAATAAATTTGATTCATTTGCTCCTGTGCGGTAGTATATGGTTTCATTCCAATGCAGAAGCTGAGGCGCAATAACAGTACCTGGAGATTTGGTAACATACTTATAGTCTTAGCTATGAATGTTAGCAGAAATAGCTTCCGGACAAAATGTTAGCTGTTCTAAATCAACGCATCTTCACAGGAAATTGTGCGTCCGTGCTTATAAGTAGGGATGTTTCATTTATTAGCCCGTTTCCGTAACATATCAGTGACGCGTTTTAGCGTTTATTTGCAGCTACATCCAGCTATATTAGAGTGTTTTTTTTTTTGAAAAAAAGATAATTGTAATAAAAGCTCAGTAGTCTCTCTCTCTCTCTCTCTTAAATACACTCTTAATGCTAGACTGAATAAAAAGCTAATGCTACTGGATTTGAAATTAGTCCTGAACTTCCGGTGCTCAACAGTGCACTTGGGAGATTATCAAGTCATCCGACTATCGTGATTAGTTGGGCTTTTCAGTGCCATGGCAATCAGTTATGCACTACGATTAGTCACTATTAGTCGGGATTGGTCGGGATTTTTAGTGCCATGGCGATCAGTTATGCACTACGATTAGTCACTATTAGTCGCAATTGGTCGGGCTTTTCAGTACCATGACATCAGTTATGCACTAAGGCTGATCACTATCAGCCGCAATTAGTCGCGCTGATCGGTGCCAGGGCAACTAGGGTTGATTAGACGACTTGCAAACACTGTGGGACTTCTGGACACCCATAGACTTAAATGAATGAACATTGTGGGAGAAGTGGACTTGATGTGACATTGTGAAGTTATACTTATTTTTCTATAAGTTGCCGTTAAGGTGCAGACTTCGCTGCACGATGCTAGAGCTGTAAATTTGCCTCCCACCTCCCATCTCATTTTTTTTGTTTTACCTTTTATGGCTAAAATCTTGAGGGGTTGTTTTTTTAATAGGAATTTGACAGTGTTCTTAATTTCTCATAGTTCTTTACCTTCTTTATCCCTTTGGATTGGGGTAATAGGCTTGAATTCCTATTGGAATCCTTTCTTTCCTTAGCTTGTTGACATCAGGGAGAAGTGAATAAAATGCCAGTAATGATAATAATAGACACCAACATTAATAATGACCATTGAAGTCCTCAAGTACTCTTATGCATCATGCTAAACTCCTATGGTAGAAGGTGATTTGAAACCATTATCTTGTAGATATTTTTCTAACCTTAGCACATTAATAGTAAGATAAGACAGAGGAGTTTGTGATTGGTATGTGAAAGATCTGATGTGGAAGCCTTCTGTTGAATTTGATTCGCTTTACAAGGGTCTTTTTGGTTCTCAGCCAAAGATCCAATCAAAATTTTGTACGTCCTGAATTGCCACAGCAAAAATGAACAACTACAATCTTAAGAACACAGGCTGTGTGGCCCATGTTTTGGCTTGGTTACATACAAAGCTAGAACGCTAGATGTCACCTCCTGGTTTACTGTTTAAACATGCCATTTTCTTGTTATCAGTCTTTGATTAACATATCTTCTCAACTATGCATCTGATGTGTAATGATGCAATCCATTTGAACTGTTGTATTACTTATTACAATCAGACCAATAAATGAAGATCTGTGCTTGATGCTAAAATAAGTTAGTGTCGTGTCATACTCACAGTTTTGGCAAACTTTGGTATGGCTTCTGTCCAAGTACTGTTTTCCTTATTATTTTGCATCGCTTGTGAATCATTACGGCCACAGCCCAACGTACTTTTCTCACAGCTTTGGCATCATCAACTTTTTTGTTTGGTTTACTAGAGTCACAAACCGAAACCAAACAAATTTCAAGTAATAATGCTATATAGAACCCAAAATTTCAGTTGTAATTTGGTTTCAAAAAAGTGCAAGCTGACCATAAAAGCTGAGTACCTGTGCTTATTATATTACTTGAGTTGTTCTGAAATGGTTGCTGGATTTTACATGTTGCTTTGTTGTCCTTTTAAAGTACCCATTTTGCTGTTTTTGGATATGCCATTTTGCGTTTTCGTTATTAGTTTATTTTTACAGATGGATTCCACAGCTCTTCAATATGAAAACCAAAAATTGGTGCAACAACTGGAGGTACAGAAGTCCGAAATGCATGCATTGGAGCGCAAGTTCAAGGAGCTTAGTGATGATCAATGTTCTTATGACAAGACTCTGATTTCTTTGAATAAACTGTGGAATCAGGTTCCTTCCTTTGCGTCTGATATGAAAATTTCTGTATGGACCTTTTCCACTCCAACATGTTTCTCATTATGGCTATGTATATTATAGCTGATTGATGATTTGGTTCTGCTTGGAGTACGGGCTGGTGGGGATTTGGATAATTTGCAAGCACTTGACCATGAAGAGTTATCAGAAGGTTGCGACAAATTTGGTTAACGTTGCCTTTTAAGGTTCAATTCATTTCAGCAGTGATGCTTTTTTAGCTGATTGTTTACTCATTGTTCCACAGAATCTTTGGAGTCGTGTCCTTCCGAGGAGATATTTCTCTTAAGGCTCTTGAAGACAAACAACATCAGAGATAATAGTGACACTAGCTTGTTGAAATTTGTTGAAGAAGCTCTTGCTTTTCGGTCTTCAGCAACTGTTACTTTGATGAAGTCCCTGCAAGAGACTATTTCTTCGCAGCAAGCTAGAAGTGAGTCTTTGTCTTTAGCTTTGAATGGACAAAAGTCAAATGAAGGTAGAAACGGAAAATTTCACCTTTTTCCTTCTTATTTACTCTGCACCTAAGTTCTCTGCCCATTTTCCATTTGATTAAACTGTATATTTTTTTAGATGTTATTGTTGCCCTTCGAAATCATAATGATTGCTTGAAAGAGGTGGCAGAGAATGCGAGTCAAGCCATCTCTATTATCAACGAGAAGCACAAAAGGTATCTTGATGAGATTGAGGCTTTTAAAAGCAACCATTCAAGGGAGCTACAGGAAATCAAGCGTATTTCAGGTATTAAAATCTTCCATCTGGCTTCAATTTGGGTAAAAGTGTGCTGCATTAGCATTTAAGATGATTCCTTCACAACTCTTTACTCTTCATATACTACTATCCCTGAGTCACAAATAGGTGATGGTTTTAGACATTGGCATGATGTCTAAAAATTTTCGACTACAGTTGTCTGTTGTAATATATTTGTAATACGTAAAAAAAGTATATTATTATTATAACGCTATTATCAATTCAAAACTACTCATATGATCACCATATCAAAGCTCAACACATAAAAAGTAATTTGTGACCGGAATCTTGAATGGTTGTCATGTAGGTTATTGATTGGTAGATAAGTGTCACACCCGATTTTAAGGGCAAAACCGAATGCATAGCATATGCGTGTCAGGATCTATTTTCACACATATGTTGACGTCACAAGTGTAATATATCAAAGGAACAATGCATAAAAGCGTAAATAAAGATTATAGTAATATATTACACTTTGAACAGACTTAATGTCTTAACCTTTACTCATCAAAGTACAACAGAGTATGGGCATCCTTCCACAGGAAGATGATTGGGGGAATCACTAGACTAGCATCCATCGAATTCACCATCATAATCTTCATCTGCATAACCTTCCGATCAAAATTAAGCAAGGATGAGTACATTTATGGTTGGTACTTAGCAAGTGGGTGAAAATGCAAAACTAATAAGGTAAGGTTGAGGTTTACTGTGGTTAGCATTTTAGTTGGTCAACATTTTATTATCAACACCTGATTACTAAGTATAAGTATATATCAAACCCAATTAAGCATAAGTAGCAACCATCATTGTAATAATAATTGTCAGCATAAATACTAATCAACATAATCTCAAACCACTTGAGTAAAACGAAACACGATTTATTTCCATCTTTAAGTTCAACTATCACTAAAAGAAGGTGGCCCATTCCCAACTGAAGAAGATGAATTACCAGGAGAGGCTAAAACATCAAGAGAAGAGGGCATACCAGAGGAAGGTGATGGAGAAGAAGTCAAAGGACAGCGTTTCCCGTGTGTTTGAGAGAAAAAGGAGAGAAAGAGAGACCAAGAGTAACGAGAGGGTGACAACAGGCACAAAGTGCAAACTGTAAAGTGCTGAGGGGGAGGGATTAACCCCTTAATGGGCCTGCTGCGGTGCTGTGGTTAGTTTACCTGGATAGCAGGTGGGCCTTTTGGATTTTTCGGGCTGAGAATGCATGACATAGAATGAAGAACGTGGCCGAGCTAAAATATACACATGCATATAATTGTATATACATATATACTTGTTTTTTTAGCAAGACAGTAAGGTATTCCCAGGAATACCCGAACATCCATATAGGATCCACCCATGAGTCTGACCATTGTAGTTTGGCTAACCTGATCTAAAAAATAAACAAACTCATAATGCAAATGCTTTTGTCGGATTGCAGGTGAGCTAGAGGAAAGCATTGCAGAGCTTGAGGAAAGTCAAAGGAAGTTGGTTGTGCTCCAGTTGCAGAGGCATGGTTCTGTAATGGATGCATCTGGGGCAAATGCTGTGAATGGTGGTATTTCTACTCATAAATCTTCAGATAAAAGTATGAGCTGGCAAGACCTCAAAGATGCTGTTGACGCAGCTAAGGTAATTGTGAACTGTAATCATGTTAATCTTCAAATTTCTTTAGATCCTGTTTGGAACTCCTATCTTCTCAGTTTTCATCTTAGTGGTGTGTTTGATCTTTCCCTGCTAATTTGTGGATTTTTCAAACTGAGTGCAGACCCTCGCAGGAAACCGTCTATTAGAACTCCATCAGACTCAAGAGGATAATCTGATACTATCCAAGGAGCTGGGAGATCTTGAGGTTGTTACCTTGATTTGTAGTGCAGGGTTGGCATTTTTGTATTTTAAGTTGGATCCTGTTTTTTTCCCCTTATTTCACTGTCCTATGCATGCAGGGGCAATTGAAAGATGAGAAGTATGTCTTGGTATCCAAACCGTACATGATTCTTAATGATAAACTACAACATTTGAATGCTGAGATAGAGCGTTATAGAGGGTTGGTTGAAGTTTTACAGGTTTGGTTTCTGTCTTCTGTTATACTGCTTTGTATTGCATTTGCTTTGGTTTTTCCGAGCTTTTCTTCATTGTGTGAATTTAGAATGACAAGGACCAGCTCATGCAAAGGGAGAAAGAAATTTCTGCAAAAGCAGAATCGCTCGACAGTGTTAAACAAACCATTATCACATATGAGAAAAAAATTGAAGAACTGGAAACTCAAATTCAGATACTCTTTTCTGAAAAGAATGATCTCGAAACCAAGGTTGAGGAGACTTTGCAAGATTCAGGTAGATGGGACATGTCACATATGCACCTTATTTAAGGACTGGGTGGGGCAGTTGCTCATCTCTTCTTGATTGTTTCCATTTATGCTTTTAGGTAAGAAAGACTTCAAGAATGAGATTCATGTTATGGCTGCAGCACTCTCCAATGAACTGGGTATGATGGAGAATCAGTTGAGTCGATCAAAGGATGCAGCTTCTGAAGCACTTGCATTGCGTGAGCAAGCTGAATCATTAAGATCATTGGTAGCTAAAAAGGTTTGTCTTTGATCTGGTCAACCATTCCTTGCATACCGTATCCTTTATTTTGCCTATGTCGAGTTGTTTTGTAATATTCTTATTCATGTAACCTAACATTGTTTTAAAGCTTAGCCTGTCGGAAGTTAGCTTCCCACGTACTCTTGAAAAACATTCATGCATATATTTCTTCCACTCAGTTCTTTTTCTCCCCTAATTTCAAAGTGATGGTTGGTTCCCCACCCTGCCACTCTTGGGACTGAACCTGGATAGTTCAAGCCCATAACGACTGAAAGTACATGCTTATGGAGTTGTGGTTCCATGCTATTCCAGTCCTTCAGTTCATAATTTTAGATTTCCCCTGGTTTCTCTTGATGTGCTACTCATTTGGCACTCATCTGTCTGACATATATTATATATAGCATATTAATGGAGCATTACGTTAGTTTGTTTATTATCACTGTGGATTCTCCACATAAATTTCATGATTGTATGATGGTGTTAGGTTAACTTTCTCTAATGTTTCAGCAGAGTTATCTGTCGCGTACTTCTATATGCTGCAATCCTCTTCTGCAGACTTTGCAAAGAGCTAGGAAAATGACTAGTACATATGATGAAATATGTTGAATTTTCAGATTGAGGAACACAAGAAGATTTCGGATAAATACAACTCACAAGTAATTGAGATCAAGTCCCTCAAGGCATTGGTATGTTGTCCTAATAACTTCTGTCTCCTTAAAGGTGGTGCTAAACTGCTAATAGCCTGAGAAATCGATACATATATTTACCCCTTGGGAAAGTTAGTGTGTTTCCTTGGTCTCTCTTCGTGTTGTAGAGCTTGTATCAAAGACACCAGTAGCAGCTATATCATGTTTTTGTCTTTGTGCTAGCAAGGACATTTGACTTTGTAGTGGTGAAGAGCTCGATTGGTTAGTACATCATTTTAATAATAGGCTTGATTCCTAGCTTCTGTAAATACACTAGTATGTTGTCAATTAACATATCATTTGGTCTTTCAATTTTATGTATCAATATGTAATCAGCTTTGCAGTTAGTTTTTTTTCCGGAACGCAGGAGGACTGCGTGACATTATATTAAGAGGAGAAATAGGGTCCTAAGGGACCAGTACAAAAAAATCAGAGGCCTCCTTACGGTGGCCACCAACAAGCATACAAAAACTCATCCATGACTAACTACACCAAAGAAAAAACGACCAAAGCCTAGACTCCAACAGATAAGAGGTGGCCAAGCAGGCCCTGAAGAGCCGAGGCTCCTGCTGCACACCAAAGAACGCACTCATCAGCCACAGCCTGTTGGACAAACTGAACTCTTTTTCCATCGAACACACAAGAATTCCTGTGTTTCCAAATCTCCCAAGCGACGAGCACAATGAAGGAGTTGAGGCCAGTTCTATGCTCTTTGGAGATTATCTTAGTGATTCTGCTCCACCATCTAATAAATGTGTCATCAGCTTCTGGAACAAGACTTTGTAGACCCCATCTAGAGAATAAGAGAAACCAGACTTCTCTAGTGAAGACGCAGGTAGTCAGACAGTGTTGAATGTCTCCACAGCCTGATCACAAAGTGGGCAAGAACTAGGGTGGGGCAGTCCTCTTTTTGCAAGTCTATCGGCAGTCCAACAACGGTTCTTAACTGCCATCCAGATGAAAAATCTGCATTTTAGAGGAGCCCGAGTCTTCCAGATGTGTTTCCATGGGCCAAATTTAATTGCTCCATTAAAGAATGCCTCATAAGCTGATTTGCTAGAATAGATCCCATGCTTGGATAGGCACCAGGAATGCTGATCCGGCGTAACTTGCTGCAGTTCCACTCTGCCCAAAAGGTTCCAGAGTTGCAGATACCTTGGCGTCGCGGCACTATCCAGATCACGGCGTCGTGACCGCCGTATCCTCTGCTCGTATGGCGTCGCCACAGCAGGGAAGGCGTCGCCATGGCGTTGGAGGTTGGCAAGGCGGGCGCTGCGTCTCTACGCGCGCGGAAGACGAGTGGGGGAGCAGCGCGCGGGAAGCGGGAAATATGTCATTGACTGCGCGGGAAATGAGTTAGCGAGCGCGCGACGAGCAGCATCGCGCAGCAGCACCTTGGAATTCGGCGTTGGCCGCGCCGCTGCCTCCATCCAGCTGCTCCTCCGCCTCCATCCGGTGGTCCGGCCTGCATCTCTGAGATCCACCCGCCGACCTGCATCTCCGAGCTCCGGCCTGCGCTTCTTCCTCCCCCGTGCGTCTTCCTCTGCCCGCCCGCCTGTAATTCTTCCTCCCCTTGCGTTTGCGCTTCTTCCTCCCCTGCGCTTCTTCCTTTGCTCGCCTGCCTGTGCTTCTTCCTCCCCCTGCAGTTGCGCTTCCACCTCCCTCCACGCCAGCTATGCGCCTCTGCCTTTGTTGCATGTGGTAGTCGCAACTCGCCAGTGCTCTTTACAACTACAAGTCAGGTAGTGCCCTCTATCCAGCTACTAATTGTTATATAGCTGTGTCCTGTGTGCTTTGTGAATGTGTGCATGTGTACAGATAGGTTGCTTTGTGAATGTGTGCTTTGTGCTATTGCAAGTGTTAGGTTATTTTGCGCCTAGGTGATGCTCATCTAATTCGCCTAGGCGTTATGAAGGGGGTGGGTCACCATGTCTCGCCTTAACGCCTTAATAATCTTGGCAGATACTCCCTAAAACTTGTACTGTCAGAGCCCCTTGAATGTCAGAGGCCCATTTTCTGTTTTGTAGACCTTGGGACACAGATCGCTGTTGTCTAGCTCTTTTGGGGAGCAATTGAAGCAGGTTAGGTGCCCATTCTGCAGCAGTTTTACCTTGTATCCAGCGATCTATCCAGAATTTGGTTGATTCTCCATAGCCCACTTGGGTAACAACAGCAACGTTGCATAAAGCTTGCGCAATTGGAGGTACCCTAATGGGGAGACCTTCCCAAGGTTTCTCAATGGCCTGCATGCCCGAATTCACGTCTTTCATTTGTATCAAAAGTAAAATCACACATGGGCTGTGGATGTTGTAATGATCGTAGGTATACCGGCATTAGGTTGAGGAAATAAGGTTTGGACCATCTATTTACTTTGGGGTAGCTTGACCATGAATTATATTCCTTTTCTCTTCTTGAAACTGAATGTTAATGAGCATTCATGGATTCAAATTTCGAGCACAAGTTGCAGTTAAATGCTACTCTCTCCGTCCTGAAATATAGTGCATTATGACATCTAAAATTTGAACTGAAATATAATGTATTTTACATGGTACCATGCTCAGATTTGACAAAGTTAGTTAAAAAGGAAACCGTACTTTGGGAAGAAATTGCTTAATTGGGTTTAGTCCATGGGTACATGCGTCATTGGAGCATTCCCTTAAGTCGTCTTTAATTTTTTGGAAGGCATTTTATTACAGGTCGGAGGGAGTAGGTTGCATGGTTTTCATTCATTTTTTTTTCTCGAACGCGCAGGAGAGTTGCACATCATTATATTAAGAAGAGGGGTCCAAAATAGACCAACAATCACCAATACAATACAAGCCTCCTTACGGAGGACAAAAACAAAGAAACATAAAAACTGCCATAAGAAAGAACTATCCTACAGCTACTACTATTGAGGCCAAATGCCTGCCAAGCCAGCGGCTCCTGCTAGAGACCAATTAATGGCATCATCCCGGATGAACTGCAACAGCTGCTGGGCACACGAAGACTGCCCTCGAAGACACAAGCGTTCCGATGTTTCCACAACCACCAAGCGACTAAAATGACAGTTGAATTGAAGCCTTTGCGCCGACTTTTATCCACCTGCTGCTCTGCATTCCTCCACCAGTCTTGGAAAACATGGTCATGAGGTTGAGGAGTCAAGGTTTGCCAGCCCATTGGGAAAAAACATGCCACCAGATTTGCCTAGCAAATACACAAGACACTAAAAGGTGTTGCGTCGTCTCCTCCTGGTCACAAAGAGGACACCTCTCAAGATGGTCAAGCCCTCGTTGTGCCAGACGATCAGCCGTCCAACACCTATTATGAGTGGAAAGCTAGATAAAGAATTTACACCTTGGTGGTGCCCAACATTTCCATATTCTCTGGCGGGGTTCAAACCCAACATAACCTTCAAAAAACCTATTGTAGGCTGATTTGGAGGAGTGAATTCCTGAGGGTGCCGGTGTCTAGAGATGGTGGTCTGGCACCCCAGGCATGAGTTGAATGCCAAGCAAAACATCCTAGAGCAATAGAAACTCAATCAAGGCCTGCACATGCAGATCCCCCTAATATATTTGATCCACTGCCTATTTAGCAAGGCATCCTTGATTGTCCTTTCTTTGAAAACCCTCTTTGGGAGGAGCTAGTCATTTGGTCCAAGGAGTCCCCGTGCAACCATTTGTCCGTCCAGAAAAGAGTATTTTCCCCATTCCGAACTGAAGTCACCACCGAGAGTGCAAACATAGCTGCAGCATTTGGATGCACTTGAATATCTAACCTAGACCAAGGCCAATCAGGTTGAGTTTTTTTCAACCAAAGCCACCTCATGTTCAACGCCCAACCTAGAGACTCTAGATTGTGAATGCCCAAACCACCTAGATCTAGGGGTCTGCATACTCGATTCCAATTCATTAGACAGTGACCATGTTATGGTCGCTAGATCGGTGAGGGATTGGAGAGGGGTATCGATGGGCAGGAACGTCGGCCGGGGCCTCTGCCCACGACCGAGCAAGAGGAGGGTTTCTCCCTTCTAATTCTTGTCTACTTTATTTCTCATCCATTGATTACATAATAGGTCGGCTGGCCACCCTATCTAGCTAGAGATCCTTATCTCCTTAAAACTCTCCTAAAAACTCTCACCAAACTAACTGCTAACCTTCCTAAATAATCTAAACTAATCTCCTAAATAATCTCAACTAATCTTCTAATCTTATCTCTAACTATCCTTATCTAATCCCCCCTGAAGGGCCCATAGCTGCTGCTGTCGTAGCCCCTTCTTGGGCCTCCTTGGCCCTGACACTACACCCCTCCTGGACTAGCAGCTCGTCCTCGAGCTGCAGCATGACGGGTGCTCAAAGACCGAGTCTACTTGACCCAAAACCGGACACCTAGAAGACAAGCCTTTTACATCTCGGCTTATCTTATTATTGCCCCCATAAGATAAGGCGGACACCTTCCGCGCATTGGACTTGCATGTGTGCAGTCACCTGGATCCCATGGATGCCATCTGGACGAAAAGGGAGCACATGTGACAAAATTTGGCGTTGTCCCTGGAGATGGGCACACCGATGTCCAGGATGTGGTGACAAAATTGGTAGGCGATGCTGCCCATGGAGATGGGGACGCCGATTGCCAGGATGGCGTGACGAAGGTGGCATGTGGCGCAACCCATGGAGATGAGGACGCCGATTGCTAGGACGGCGTGACGAAGGTGGCATGCGGCGCAGTCCATGGAGATGGGGACGCCGGTTGCCAGGACGATGCCACGAAATTGGCAGCAGATGCCATGGGATCGGATCGAAACCCAAGCTAGCCGATACCAGATGTTATGGTCGCTAGATTGGTGAGGGATTGGAGAGGGGTATCGATGGGCAGGAACGTCGGCCGGGGGCCTCTGCCCACGACCGAGCAAGAGGAGGGTTTCTCCCTTCTAATTCTTGCCTACTTTATTTCTCATCCATTGATTACATAAATAGGCCGGCTGGCCGCCCCTGTCTAGCTAGAGATCCTTATCTCCTTAAAACTCTCAACAAACTAATTGCTAACCTTCCTAGATAATCTAAACTAATCTTCTAAATAATCTCAACTAATCTTCTAATCTTATCTCTAACTATCCTTATCTAACCCCCCCTTGGAGGGCCCATGGCTGCTGCTGCCGCAGCCCCTCCGTGGTCCTCCTTAGGCCCTGACAGACCCCCTTTAATATCTCTCCTTCCCTTCCATAGGAAGCCTCTCCTTATCTTGTTAATTGCCTTAATCATCCATTTGGGGCATTGTAAGGCAATGAAATGGTAAACAGGCACTGCCGTGAGAACTGCCTTGACAAGGGCTGCATGTCCCGCAAGATGCATTAAGGCCTCTTTTCATTCCGGTAAATGATAAGCAACCTTATCCACTAACGGAATCAAGTCATTTTTCCTTAGTTTCCTGACTGAAAGAGGCATGCCCAGGTATTTGTAGGGGAAATTCTCCACTTTACATGCCATAACTTCTTGTACCTCCGCTAACTCCTCTTCCCCACATTGGATAGGAGTGACCGAGCTCTTACTAATGTTAGTTACCAACCCTGTAGCATTTTCGAAAATACGCAAAAGCTCCTTTGTCAAGGCCAATTCATCCGTCCTAGATTGTAGAAAAATAACAACATCATCAACATATAAGGAGATCCTTTGGCCATGACCTCTCCTCAACAAAGGTTGCAGATAACCATTCCCACTGCCTTACACACCATCGAGTTTAGGACATTCATAACCATAATGAATAGCATAGGCGATAGAGGGTCCCCCTAGCGTAATCCTCTCTGATGTGAAATAAGGTCACCTGGCTCGCTGTTAACCAACACCCTAGTTGACGAACTCCTTAGCAGCTTGGACAAAATACCGCACCAAACAGGGCAAACCCAAAAATCTCAACACTTCAAGCAAGAAAGGCCATGGCACAGAGTCAAAAGCCTTCGTGATGTCCAGCTTAAGAAGTATCCTAGGCTCCTTCTGCCTGTGCAAAGTCTTAGCAGTCTGCTGCACAAGAATAAAGTTATCATGAATGCACCGACCTTTTATAAAAGCACTTTGACTGTTGGACACTAAAGAAGGGAGCTTTCCAGCCAATCTGTTAGCTAAGAGCTTGGACACAATCTTTGCGAAGCTATGTATCAGACTTATCGGCCTAAAATCCTTAATTTCCAGAGCATCAGGAGACTTAGGTAACAAGGTAATGTAAGCTGAATTGTGAAGGAACAGTCTATTAACATCTCCCTGCATAACCCGGCAGACAGCGGCCATAAAGTCCACCTTAATAAAGTGCCAAACAGAGTTAAAGAACCGCCCAGTAAATCCATCAGGGCCTGGTGCCTTGTCAAAAGGCAGGGATTCGATACCTGCCCAAACATCTTCTTCTGTAATGAACTGCTCTAGGTCGGTTAAGTTGTCAATGAAATTTCATTCAGGTTGAGGAGTTGGAGCAGGAAAAGCAGGAGCTGGAGTTTATTGCAGATATGTACGTGAAAGAAAGTTCTGAGTCTAGGTAAAACTTGTCCATTATTTTTTATATCAATTTTTTAATGCTTAAAAGGTATGCCACTTTTAAAATGGTTTGTAATTGTATTGTTGAACTGTCCTCACAGGATGACTATCTGCTTTAAAATTAAATGTACAATACATCAGGACTGTTAGATAGTTTGTAAATTGCTATTTGATTCTTAGAACTTCTCCAAAGAAATATTTTCGAAATAAATAAATTTATTGCCATATTTGTTTATAGTATGTAAATTCCTCTATTTTCCTAGAGCTTCTTCAAAGCAATGGTTTCTAAATAAATAGATTTATTGCTATAGTTGCTCATGTTCTTAAATTTAATTTATTCTCAACCAAGTTGGGGGTAGGCTGGAGCTGAAACTTAAACATGAGAAGGGGCTAAACGATTTTAAAGAGGTATTAGACTATTAGTAACAGCAATAATAGCACGGTAAAAGGGGACTGAGCCTATATCATGGTCCATGCACTTTGTTATTTTTAAATTTATTGGGGTGCATGCGGGTTTCATGTATATATCTGCCAATGATAATTGATATCTATCTAAGTGTGCTACATGTTGGAATATAATATAAGTGAATTGTCCAGCTCTTTCTATCAGCTTAAGCTTTTAGGTTGAATTGATTGGTGCATTCAACTTAATAATGTCATAAGTTTGAATCCTGGCTAGCGCAATAAAATAAAATAATTGTTGCTCGCTTCTGTTCCACGTCTGAGACCCAAGAGAGGCTCGACGTGAGAGGGAGTGTTGGAATATAATATAAGCGAATTGTCCACCTCCTCCTATCAGTTTAAGCTTTTAGGTTGAATTGGTTGGTGCATGCAACTTAATAGTACCTTTGAATAATCATGACCTGGTCTAACATTTATCAAGCTCTTAGGAAAAGTGGTATTGTGGTAATTGTTAATTTTACCTGCATGTTGCAATTAGGTGGGCGAAAGGGCCTCTAGCCGAGTTGGTTAGGTGGTCTGAGTAGCACTCCTCAGGTTCTAGGTTCGACTCCCCGTGGGAGTGAATTTCAGGTTGTGGTTAAAAAAATCGTCTCGCTTGTCCCACGCTAAAACACATCAACTTGAGTGAGAAGGTTTTCTTCTTAATACAATACTCGAGGGCTGTTTTACCCCCCCCCCCCCCCCCACCCCGCGGCAGGTCGAGTTGCAATTAGGTGGACTATTTGATATAGGACTATAAATGCTGTTGGTAATTACATAGAGACAAATATAGTTCAGAGAATTTAAAATTTAAACATTTTTTTTAAAAGGAAGGTAGCCATGATACTGCAACTATTCTTCTGTGATGAATAGTGGATGATTGAGGAAATGTATGCATAATGCAATAATCACATTTACATACATGTATATTTCATTTTCTTACAACATATATATTATATTTGATTCATTATATCACATAATTTTCTCTACATTGTGCATCTAGGACAATTGCTGATATTGAAGAATCAGAAACCCGAGCTCGCAATCAGGCTGAATATTTGAGGAGCAATCTAGAGGAGCATAGTCTTGAGCTTCGGGTTAAAGCAGCAAATGAAGCTGAAGCTGCATGCCAGCAAAGGCTTTCCTTTGCTGAAGTGGAACTAGAAGAGTTAAGGACCAAAGTAGATGCATCTGAAAGGTTGTCTTTCTGCTCCTGGGGACACTGATATATTTCAAGCTAGAACAATTGATAGCTCTTGGTCCTTATAATTCAATTTATCTGAAAACTTTTCATGATTGTCTCAAGTTGTATGCGACACTCAATTTAGTGTTCTTTAGTTATATGAACTAGTATATTTGCTGGGTGCACGTGATGTATGGTGCACGTGATGTGAAGTGGCAGGTATTAGATGTTAGATCTGTGAATTCAGTAAACATATATATTTGTTTTGTTAAAATTTGATTTTCTATGTCTAAGCCATACTCTTACCTCTGTGATCTGTTCTATCAGAGATGTTGTGGAACTTAAGGAGGCAATAAGAATTAAAGAGGCTGAAGGAGACGCCTATATTTCTGATATCGAGGTTCGTTTTTTTATTTGTCAGTACTGTTTTTGGGTATGAGTAAAATGTATAATATTTGCAATACAGACAGTTGGTCAAGCATATGAAGACATGCAAACGCAAAATCAGCATCTTCTTCAACAGCTTACTGATAGAGATGACTTTAACATAAAGGTATTTATTTGTTCTCTCCTTTTCCACTTTCACGTCAAAGCTGCAAACTCATAACATACAGATTGGAATTGGAGATACATGCCCGGGGTTTTTATGCCAATCTCGGCAATGACACTACCTACTTTATGAAAAGTCATGAAAAGCCGTAAAATTTCAGACAACCTTATTGTTTCTGCCTTGTTAGCGAGCATAATGGGTATGCAAGTGATCAACCATATTTTGATGTGCAATGAAGTGTGAACCTCTGGCAAACAAGGATAACAAGGAACATAATGTACCAGTATTGTGAGTTCTATGGCATATTTTTGCAGATATTGTAGTGACTGAGATAAAAGCTTCACTTACATCTGATTGGCCACCTCATAATGTCTATTAGCTAGTTATTGTTGGAAATTATGCACACTAATCAAGTTCACAGAACTCTTTCTACAGTTTTGCAATGGCAAAAGCAATATAAGCTTTGATTTTCTTTTTAGTTGCTGTCAGTAACTTAAATCTTATATAACAGCTAGTATCAGATAGTGTGAAGATGAAACAAGCTTGTAGTTCCCTTCTCTCTGACAAGCTTATGCTAGAGAAGCAACTCCAGCAAGTTAACACTTCACTGGAGTCATCTAAACTGAAAATTGCCCGTGGCGAAGAGCAGGTATTGTCTTACTTTTGTTTTGATACTTCTTTTATATGGTATCATTTGGTGGCAAGTTACGGTCATTGAATTTTTTTGTGTGCCAACAGAGTCCTAAAAAATAGCAGACATCAACTTTCTAAAAGTATATTTATTTTAGTGCTTACACTCGGAAGTGAGCGAACTGTAATAATGGTTTGCTTCGATGATTCTTATAGATGAAGACTTGTGTAGCGCAAGCTATAAAAACTTCAGCTGAAAACAGACATCTTACTATTAGCCTGGAAAGGATTGCGCTGGAGTTATCCAACACAGATAAGGAACTCAAGTGGCTTCGGTCCTCCGTTGGATCCTCTGAGAAAGAATACGAGCAAACTCAGCAAAAGATATCTGAGCTGAGAGCGTTACTGGAGCACGAGAGGTTAGGCTTCTGTTGCAAGTTAATCTTGCAATGCCGCTGTCTCTCGAAATTTGCTTGTTACCTTTACTTTTTTCAGGAGTGAGAGGCGGCGGCTTGAAGAACAATATGAAGAGGTGAAAAATGAAGTTATGGAGCTGACCTCTGAGACTGAAGAGACTACTGTCCGGAAACTTGAGGATGAAATAAAAGAATGCAAGGGTATTCTCAAGTGTGGTGTATGCTTTGACCGGCCTAAAGAGGTAACATATAATGTACTGTACGTGTTTCTCAATCATGATTTTAGAGGTTTACACCATTCTTAGCTCCACCACGAAGTTCCTGTTTCTTTGTTGGATGATCAATTTTGCCGCCTAAACTGACGAGGATTGTATTTTTCTGTATATTCGTTGACAGGTTGTGATCACCAAATGTTTCCACCTATTCTGCTCGCTATGCATCCAGAGAAACCTCGAGATTCGCCACCGAAAATGTCCTGGCTGTGGAACCCCATTCGGACAAAACGACGTTAGGGAGGTGAAGATATGAACCTCACCAAAGTGACAGTGACAAAACCGACTTGCGTGTGAACAGCAGCAACAAACTCCCTTGTGAATATCGTCTGTTATGTTGGCGAACATCTAGATCTAACTTGCTTTATTACTGGGATTAAAATTAGGATAAGAACTGGAAGAAGTGAAGTTCCTAATTTATTTGCTATCGTGTGTGCTATGTATGATTACCCTTGGCAGCGAGTGGTGTATCTGCTGGGTGTCAATATGCTCGAATTCTAGCTCCTCCCTGCTAGCGGGTGCATGCCAGTTTTATTAAGGCTATTCCATGTACATGGTGTCACACTCTTTAATACATACCACATAGGATGAAAATCTGATGTGACATGTGATTGAAACATAGGGAGACACCACTCATGCACCAGATTATAGACATTGAAATCTGAACCATCTAAATGAACTGTAACTCATACTCTTATATATATCTAACATTTTGTCTTGTGATAACTATGAAACAACATATAATACTATACATTGGAGTAAAAATATATGATGTATTAACTCTAGATATCGTGATAAAAAACGAGTTGGAGAATAACGTAATTAGGGATGGTAGTGGGTAAGTTATCTAAATAGACACAAAGCCATACCTATAACCACTAAAGAAAAAATACTCTATATCCACACTCACTATCCATCTGTGTACAAAATTATGCTATACTCATATCTGCCACAGATAGCGGTATCCATCGGGTACCTATACCCACTAATATTACAGTAGATATGATCATTTGAATCACAAAAGTAGGCACCAAATATATAATGTTGAAAACACGTACCTCATCAATATTGAAAGATGCTAAAATTACATATTTATGCTAGCATGACAAATTTATCGAACCCAACATAATTTTATTATAAGGTCAACAATATTCAGCATTAAAGGACAACATTTAAGCTCATGCATAAAAGAGAACAAGCCACTTAAACCAAGCTCACATGTCATATGTTAGGAAGTTTTTTATCTGGTAGTGACTATGAAATAAGAGAGAACATACCAACGTCCACCATATCCGATGGGTATAAGTATAACAAATGTGTCAATAAAATATCCATAGGTATTAAAATTCGCCACCCATAACCTAATAGGGTTTTTACCCATCGGGTATCGCATTTCGAGTAACCATTGTCATCCCTAAACGCCGTGGTAATTTGCGCCGGTAGTTTGGTGCTCGTGCATGCATACATCTCTGTAGGTAGCTATTTCATACGCACATTAATTAGGTACTTACCACATTACGATTGTCAGGAACGTCAGTGTGCTAAGGATGAGGGTAAGAGCTTCCGGATAAAAACAAAATTTACAGAATTTTGTCAGGAATGGCAGCCTGCCAGAGTTACAGAAGTACCTGTAGTTCCATCATTCCATGCATAGGGCTGTTTGGTTCTTGTCCTCACCTAAGCCATTAGGTCAGACACAACAAGATTCTCTGTGTTAGATAGGTTTGTCTGAGCCTCTAGGAGAAAAACAAAATAGGTCCATGATTGTTTATTTTGTTTTATAACTTCCATGTGTTTTTGATAAGCTACAGTTGTGTTTGAGATTATATCAAGACAGAATATATGAAACCAAAATTCTGTCAATTGATGTGCTTTAGGACTTCGTGTTATGTTTGGGTCTCCTAAGAACTACGGAAAATGAGATCCAAATAGATAGAATCTAAGGAGACATTCTTATAATCCTGAATCTAAAGAGAAATTCCTATAATCCTGAGATCCAAATAGATAGAATCTAAGGAGAGATTCTTATAATCCTACAATTAGTTTTTGAGCATTCTGAAAAGATCTAGACCTTAGTTCTCTTTTAGTGATTAAATTAATGACAATATAAATTTTATCGTAACATATGTTTTAAAGAAACAACGCAATCAGTTTTTGATAATTCTGAAAAGATCTAGACCTTAGTCTAGTTTTTAGTGATTAAATTAAGGACAACATAAATTTTATTGTAACATATGTTTTATAGAAACAACATGAGTTAGGTCACAATAAAATAGAATGACTAGGCTTATGAGTATTCATGCCTTTGTTAACGAAGATCAATGGTGATTTCTAAAGAAATAGAAAAAAAGTCTAAAAGATCAACTAGTTTTAAGTGTCAATAGAATTGTTGGACGCTTAGAGTAATAATATGATATCAATTTTCCTTTAGGCATGCTATAACGGGGGTATGAGATGGGTAACTTAATCTAGGTGAGTCTAGTTAGGTGTGATGGTGTACACTTTTAAAAGCAAGTACTAGATAAACTCAGGAAAGCCCACAAAAAATATATATTTTAAAAAATTAATTCACCCTAACTCAGGCGAGTTCTTCAATAGTGAGATTTTTAATATAGCTTCCCGTGTGCACCATCGTCATATCGATGAGCCTAAAATTGCTCAGCCAAGGAATAGAGTTTTTTTCATCTTAAATAGGACGACCCCCTAATTTATAGGCTGATGTGCTAAGATAAACTCAACCGTGTAGAAGTAAGCCTTTAAAATTTTCACTACGGTTTTTATTTATACTTGAGTATAGAGTATAAAACATAAATACATGTGTGCTCCATTAGGTAGCTGGTATGAATGTGAGTTTAGAACCATCAATCATAATTCAATTCAAATCTCTATTTGTGCACAATTTTAATTTTTTTATCATTTAAATGTGGGGGAGCACTACAACTTGGAATCTAGTGTTTTATACATTATGTAGCTGGTATGAATGTGAGTTTAGAACCATCAATTATAATTCAATTGAAATCTCTATTTGTACATAATTTTAATTTTTTTATCATTTAAATGTGGGGGAGCACTATAACTATGGAATCTAGTGTTTTATACTGTGTTTAGTAGTTTACCCATAAGATCATCCAAAAATATAGACCGCATCATTCATAGAGTGAGGTTTGAATATAAGTATGTGGATGAGTAAGCTACTGGAGATAGCCTTCTAGCAACATAAATGGGCATTGACCTATGTAAACTTTTACAAGATAAACGGGTCTTGGCTCACACACTTGTAAGAAACATGAGATTATTTCAGTCATCCAGTTGCAATAAATATCACCGAGTTTAATCTGAGACAAGTTCCATATGAAAGTGAAAGCAAATTACTATAAGATACATCATAAGCCAAGGATGAATTGCCACGGGCACACCGGAGCGCGCCAGTGATGGTACCAGCACAGCACCCCCACAGTTGAGGTTGTTCACCTCAGGACAGGGGTGTGGTGGCGGACGCCATTGATGGCCATCTTTTCACCTCCATTCTCCGCGTGGAAGTTCATGCTGGGGAGGAATTTATTAGCAGATGCGAAGCTAACGTGCTCTTGATGAGCTAGCGTGCCACTCCAGTTTGAAGCACTCGAGATTGTAGAGCTCGTCGAAGGCGAGTGAGATGTGCTGCTTTCAGGGCATAGGTTCCTGCCAAAGGCCATTTTGCTGACCCCACCTGTTGGAGTCTGAAGTGAAGGCAGTGCCTTCAGCTGCTGCTCCTGGAGCTCCTTTTTGTTGAGGAAACGCCCCCTGGTCCACGGACTCGCTTCATTGCATGACGATGCCGAGATTCATGGAGATATGGCTGAGAAGGGAAGAAAACTTTCATACTGATTGATATAACCCATAAAAAATGTCCAAACTGTGTGTGTAACCGATGGATAAACAACGCTGTTCAAAGATAACCATACATGGAAGAAACAAAGTTGGCCCAATTAAAGTGAAAGCAAAATTATATCTAGAAAGTAAAATAAAGAATACAAGTGCTTACTGTATCCAACTTAATTTGCATGACAGGAATATGCTGGCTGATGCTTTCAGAAAAGAAGCACTATGTTATTCAATAGCTAAATGACATAACTGAATAGAATAATTTCAGTACGAAAAGATCCTAGTGAGGTAGAAGTGTAGAGCCATAGAATAATAAGAGGTTGACACATGATTATGCCATGAGACGAATCATAACATGCAAAGAAGTTTATTGGTTCTTTCATTATCAAGGGAAAGCAGTGGAGCAGAGAAAGCATCCTAGAATGGTTGTTTAGGTAACAATAAGTGATGTTTAAGCAAACAAAACATAATTGTAATCTATATGTTTGTTCTTAATGCAATGATACACAACTCTCCTGTATATTCGAGAGAAAAAAATCTACACAAGGAAAATGGAGAAAAAGAGTGATGTGTTAAGGTATGAAAGTCACTATTATTTCGGTGAAATGATTTTTTCTACAAAAATACTCTCATATGGTCAGAAGTAGTTGTCACATTTGACTTCGCATGGTCTTTGATGCAAATCATTGACCACTAATTTCTTCTACAATATATTCTTGAATTACTTAAAATTTATGAGATTCAACCGATTTTTTTAATACAAATCTATATATAACTTGCATGTTTTTAAATCAACAATTAAACATTATTGATGTTTGTAGTTTTAAAGATTTAACTAAATTGTCCTAAACTATATGTTTTATGACCAGAGGGAGTATTGGACATAACAGTGGGAAACTAGATGAAAAGGGATGTGTCCGACTTGGCCTCGACGAAGCTGATGGAGGCTAAGTAGGAGGCGAAGCGACTGTACCATGCCCGCGGCGCCTGCTTGAGGTCGTATAGGGAGCGGTTCAGCCGACAGACTAGATCCGGACGAGCGGCGTCGACGAAGCCGATGGGCTGGCTGCAGTAGACAAACCCCATTAGAGTGTCATGGAGGAAGGCATTCTTGACATCGAGCTGATGGATCGCCCAGTCCCAAGAGAGGGCGAGGACGACGCGAACGGTGGCGAACTTGACGACAGGGCTGAAGGTCTCGTCGTAGTCCACTCCGGGGCGCTGGGTGAATCCCCGAAGGACCCAATGGGCCTTGTAGCGGTCGAGGGAGCCGTCTGAGGTGAGCTTGTGGCGAAAAAGCCACTTGCCGGTAACCACGTTGGTGCTTGGTGGACACGGCATCAGGTCTCAGGTGTGGTTGGCCAGCAGGGTCGCGTACTCCTCCATAGCGCGACGCCAGTGGGGGTCGACGAGGGCGGTGCAAATAGAGGAGGGGATCGGGGAGGCGTCCGGAGGAGTGGCAGTCGTATCAGCTGCTAGGATCAGCCCCTCGACAGGGTGGAGAACGCTGGCGGCGCGCCGAGTCACCATCGGGTGGACGTGCCTGTAGTCGCGGTGGATGGCGACCAGGTGGTACACAAGAGGCTCGGTGCAGGCTGCTGGGGCGTCGGGAGCCGCGGGTATGGCTTGCTCATGGTGGTGATAGACGACGGCGGATCAGCGAAGCAAGCCGCGCTCGTTGACGGGCCCCGAGTCAGTGGGAGTCGAGGTAGTGGCACGCCCACGGCGGTGGTAGACGAGGGCGAGATCGGCAAAGCAGGCCACATCATCGATGGGGTCACGCGTGGCGCGGGCAATGGCGCAAGGCGGGGCGTCTGAGTTGCACGTGGTGCGGGTAGAGGCGGGAGCGGTGGCGTCTGAACCTGGGTAAGAGTGGTCGAGAGCGACGGGGTGGAGGGGGAACCAGATCAGACTCGAGGAAGGAGTTGAGATTAGTGGGTGGGGAGGAGCTAGCAAGGGGAAACACATCTTCGTGACGAGAGATGAGGATGCAGTGTGAGACGAGGTCAAGACAGCGATACCCCCTGCGGTCAGGGGAGTAGTCAAGGAAGAGGCAGCGAGTGGAGCGAGGAGATAGCTTATAGGGAGCGGAAATGGTAGTGTTGGGATAGTAGACACAGTCGAACACACGAAGGTGGCCGTAAGAGGAGGTTGTGCTGTACAGGACGGAGTGGGGAGTAGGGTGGCTCACCGCCTTTGAGGGAAGGCGGTTGAGCAGGTGTGGTGGTGTGCAGGGCCTCTGCCCAGTAGCTAGCAAGGACACTTGTAAGAGAAGGCAGCGGATCATATTGGTGGTGTGAATCATATGTTTGGCCCGACCATCCTAGGGAGAGGTGTAGGGGCACGAGAGACGCAACTGGACGCCATGAGTGAGAAAAAAACACGGGAGGCGTGATTGTCGAACTCGCGACCATTATCACACAGCGGGACGACGAAACTGGGTGGATGCCTAGGCGAAGTGTGTGAGGGTGATGAACGTGTCGGACTTCAACCGAAGAGGAAAAGTCCAAAGAAAATGGGAAAATCATCTTAAATCACCAGATAGTATTTATATCCAGACAAACTGAGTACAGGGGAGGTCCAGAGATCATAATGACCCAGATCAAAAGCCTGCTTAGCCCTAGAAGTAGTGAATGGGAGACAAGTATATCGATCTAGCTAACAAGCATGGCAGAGACCATCAAAATGTCCCCCACTACATGAAAGATCTAAACTATTGGTGAGCTTGATCATGATCCTTGATGGTCGAGACGACGATGCCAAGTGGTGGAGACCAGGACGGGAGGTGGAGACGCACCGGTGGGGTTAGGGCAGAGCCTGTAGAGGGCCCCTGAGTTGTCACAGCGGGCGAGAGGGGTCCTGGTGGTCAGATCCTTCACAGAAAAAACAGAGGGGTCAAAAATGGAACAAGAGTTGTCGGTGGTGAACCGACAAACAAAATAAGATTATGAGTGATGTGAGGGGCTACGAGAACGCCGAACGGCCCAGGGAGAACCGAGGCACCTACTGAGGTGACTAGCAAAGTGGCACTGTTTCCAACAACGATCGAGGAGGGGTGGGAGGAATGGATGGGATGGGACCGAGAGAGCGTGCCTGCAGTGGGAGTGGTGTGGTAGGAAGCACCTGAGTCGACCACCCAGTCGGAGGGGGGTGGGGTCATCGCCATGGTGCTGAAGGCGGCGACGAGGGAGGCAGAGTTCCATCCTCCAGCCAGCGGGGACCAAGGCGTCGATGTGGTGGTCCACGAGGGCGAGAGCTGGAATGGTGCCAGAGTCGTTGGTGGCACGCCATAGGGAGGCGTGGGAGGCACGCCGTAGGGAGGCGCTGTCAGGAGCGCCAGCACCGGAGGATAGGAGGCACTAGAGGCCTGGCCCGACCACATGGAGATGGTCCTGGTCCAGGGGTTGTAGAATGATGGCCACGCCTGGCCGCCACCTTGGCCGAAGGGACCACCTCGGGTGGAGCCGCCACCCCCGCGACCGCCCTTGCGGGAGCGACGACCTCCGTTGGCGGTGGAAGCCGAACGAGGAGCCGCAGGGACTGCGGGTGGAGGGCGGGTAGGAGCCCCGATCGACAGAGAGCGAGGGGCCTGCTCCCTCGAAGGCGCCTGACCGCCGGGAGGAGAGCTGTAGAGGGGCGGGGCCGGAGCGGGTGCCTCAGTCTCCATGATGAGCTCCTCGAGAAGAAGCTTGTTCCACACGACATGGAAGGTGGGAAAGGGCACGGTCCTCTTAATCAAAGCCTTCAGGTGACTGTAGCGGGGGCTAAGGCCACGCAAAAGGTTTAACACCACGGTACGGTCGGCGACCGGCTCGCCGAGGTCCCGGAGGGAGTCCGCCATGCCCTTCATCTGGCGGCAGTACTCCCCCACGGAGAGATCCCCCTGAGAGAACAGGTGGAACTGGTCGTCGAGGTGGAGCGCCCAGGCCTCCCGGTTCCTGAAGAACTGGTCCTCAAGAGCTAGCCACAACTGGCGAGCGGTGTCCGCCTGGTCGCGGACGATGTCCTGTAGCTCGACGGTGATGGTGTTGTTGAGCCAAAAGAGGACCACACTGTCCATCTGGGCCCACGATGGTGACAGCGGGGTGACGAGGTCGTAGAGAACGTGGTCGGCGAGGGCGAACCGCCGAAGCGTGAGGAGCACCTGAGCGCGCCAGCGAGGGTAGTGGGAGGACGTCGGATCCAACACCACAGACACAAGGGACCGAATGTTGTGAACCTCGACGGCCTGGGCGTGGAGGGCGACGATGGTGGTGGCGTCGAGCCCAGAGACATGGGGAGCCTCGGAAGTGATCGGGAGATCGTCATGGGCGACCAGCATGGTGGGGCTGCGACCGAGGAGGAGACGTTGCGCGGTGGCCATCTGGGCGGTGAGGGCGGCACCCATGGCACGTTCTTGCTCCAAGGCAAGAGACGCGGCGCGTTCGTGCTCCTGGGAAGCGGCAACGGCTGCCTGGATGGTGGCGATGGCTGCGACAAGCGCGGAGGATGTGGGTGGAGTAGCAGTCGAAGACACGACGGTGTCAGCCCACGCTGGATCTGAGAAGCCTGACGGCGGGCGACGAATGCGCTGCTGCGCAGAGAGAGCAGCGGTGGCCTGCGTGGAAGTGAGGCCAAGCCAGGCGGGGAGGCCGGGCAGGGAGGCGGCGGGGAGGCCGGGCAGGGAGGCGGCGGGAGCGGCGCCGAGGGCCGGCGAGCCGAGCATAGGGCTGGTGCCCACGCCGGCGAGGTGGCTGGGCAGAAAGCCGGCGGAGAGGCCTGGCAGGGAACTGGCTAGAGCAGCGCCGGTGATCTGTGTGGCTGCGCCGGCGGCCTGTGGGCCAGGCAGGGAGCTGGCGCTCACGCCGGCGAGGTGGGGGGCGACGGCCGCGCGGCCTGCTTCCGCGTGGGGGGCCGAGCCCGCGCCTGTGGAGGCAGCGGCCGCAAAGGCCGCACCCACGCCGGTGAGGGAGTCGAGCAGGGGAGGCAGGCCGGTGCCTGTGCTGACGGCGGTGGTGGTGGCGGCCCCTGCAGAGGACGCGGGAGGATCCATGGAGGGGAGGGAAGAATGGGCCGGCAGGAGGAAGAACCGGCGTCCGGAGGTGGCCGGCGGCTGGCAGGGGAAGGCCGGCGGCTGAGGTGGGAGGGGATTTAAAAGTGGAAAAAAAAATTAAACTATCTCTATAAACCGGCGGCTGAGGTGTGAGGGGAGAGAAAAGTGGAAAAAAATTAAACTCTCTATAAATCGGGTACTCTATCCATAACTGTTCCCACATACACTGCAGCCGCGATAGGTTTTTGTATGCCAAAACTGTACTAGTAGTCTATAAATTGCACTGACTCTGAATCTCTGATAACCATCTGAATGATCATAGAAGGTGTGGTAAATAGTTTAGTGGTGTAGTGCATCCCTAAGTGTGCAAAATTATGGAACTTACAAGAGAAACCGGTACGGGTAAATGTGAAGTGCTTTAAGGCATGTTTGGTTCCCTACCTAAGTTGGCACACTTTACCTAATTTTTCTGACTAAGGCTAGTTATTTAATTCGGACGACCAACCTTAATCAAAATATGACATATTTAGCCACAAACCAAACAGACACTTAGACTTACCTTCCGACCTTTCACCAGTTTATTTTGGGCCTCCAGTTTTGCGCGTTTTTGCCTCCTCCGGAGGATAGCATTGTATTGCTTTGCATTGACAAATATGGGTTCCTCTGCTGCAGGCCCAACTGGCAATGGTACCCTAGTGTTTGCTGCACCACTAATTTGGGGATGGACCTGCATGATAATAAATAAGGATTCCACACAGCAAATTCACGAATGAAAGGTAGGGACAAAATGTTTCAGTAACTGAATGTTAATAACTTAGGCAAAATATATGGATCATGTTTGTTATGTAACTTAACCATGCTAACAAGTATAAACATTGAAAATGCTGTAGAACTATAAACCATAGATACTCACAATTCCATTTGAAGCGTATCCTGCCCACACCCCGCCATAATATGGATCAGCACTATAAGAAGCACAACCCTGGAAAAATAGTGGGTAGCTGGAAAAACTTGTTAGGATTTATGGGCTTGGCCCAATTAAGAATTTCTAATAAATCCCAGGAAAATCTCAAAAGCCCATATAAGTGGATGGCAAAGGGATAGGTGAAACCAATAGCACCATATTGCTAGCTCTAGTGGAGTAGAGCTAGCTTAAATATGTAAGCCACACTCACTCACCAAGTCATGGATGAGAGGAGAGTGTGTGGAGAGCCACACGCGCGCGCGCGCTCGCTCGCCTCGCCTCGCCTGGCCTGGCCGGGCCGGGCGGGGCGAAGGGCGCACGACATGCGCGTGAATGGTCCGCCGAAATCCGGCCCCTCGCCTTGCGGGGGCGCGGCTACCTTTTGCCGTTTGATTTTTTGGTTTCTTGGCTGTTACGCTTATCCTAACCGATCCCTATAAAATCTCAACTGATTGCGAGATTTTCGTGGGCGGATAAGCACTGGGGTCGCGGACTCGGCCCTATAAAAGGAGCCCGGCAGCCAGCCTCCAAATCATCCCAGATCCCAGTTCGCTTTCGCCTCTCTTCATAGCTGAGCCGCCTTTTAGTTCCCTTCGTCCCGACCGCAGAGGTGCATCTGCGATCAGGAGAGCAGGTCTCCGGAACCCTTCGTCTTCTAGATCCTGCACCGGGAGAGCGCGAATAAGGTTTTTGGGAAGCGTCTTCACGCGACTGCTCGTGATCTGCTGACCTCGTCAACCCATCTGATCCTGGCGCGCACCAACAATCAGTAAGTCTAATCAGTACGCATCATCTGATTTGGCTTTTATTTCAGTTCTTCTGATTTGGTCAGGATTTATATTCGGAATTTAATTTGGAATTTGTCTAATTATTCAACAATCCAAAAACCTTATTGTAGACAATTTCCTAGTTTTTCTATGGCTGCTTTTGCCGACGCGCTGAAGCCAGAAAAGTTTAATGGTATGCACTTTAAGAGATGGCAAGTCAAGGCCACGCTCTGGCTTACTGCTATGAATGTCTTCCATGTTAGTAAAGGCAGACCTGAGGGTCCACTGACTCCTGAACAGGAGAAAGAGTACGACCATGCCAATACTATGTTCACGGGAGCCGTTCTTAGCGCCCTTGTTGACCGTCTGGTTGATGCGAATATGCAGTACACAGACGGGAAACAGTTGTGGGATGCACTTACTACTAAGTATGGTGCATCAGATGCTGGCAGTGACCTGTATATCATGGAGAGCTTTCATGATTATAAGATGGTTGATAATCGCTCTATTGTAGAGCAAGCTCATGAAATACAGTGTATAGCCAAGGAGCTCGACCACCTTAAGATAGTCCTTCCTGACCGATTTGTGGCCGGATGCATTATTGCAAAGTTGCCTTCTACATGGAGGAACTTCGCCACAGCTCTGAAACATAAGAGACAGGAGATATCAGTTGAAAATCTGATAGCGTCTCTGGATGTTGAGGAGAAAGCTCGGGCTAAGGACACGGGATCTAAAGGAGGCGAGGGCCACTCCAGCGCCAACATGGTTCAGAAGAACCACAACAAGGGCAAAGGAAAGCCAAAATCTAACAAGCCCAACAAAACTACCAACTTCAAGAAGAAGAAGAACAAGGCTGAATTGACATGTTTCGCATGTGGCGAGGCGGGTCATTTTGCCAAGGATTGTCCCGATCGAGCGGATCGCCGTGGCAAAAAGGGCAATGTCAACACAGTGGTCGCTAGCAATGAGGAAGACAAAGGGTATGGTAATTTACCTTTCATCTTCTCAGTATTTCAATCACCTAGCTGGTGGCTTGATACTGGTGCTAATGTTCATGTGTGTTCTGACATCAACTTGTTCTCTTCTTATCAGGGCGCCCGGGATTCTTCCGTGCTAATGGGGAATGGGTCACATGCTTCTGTTCATGGCACTGGCACGGTGGATCTGAAGTTTACTTCGGGAAAGATCGTGCAGCTGAAGAACGTGCATCATGTCCCTTCTATACACAAGAATCTCGTTAGCGGAACCCTTCTATGTAGAGATGGGTTCAAGGTAGTTTTGGAGTCCAATAAATTAGTTGTGTCCAAGTCTGGACAATTTATTGGTAAAGGCTATGATTGCGGAGGCTTGTTCCGCTTTTCTTTGTTAGATTTTAATAATAAGTCTGTGAACCATATTTGTGCTAATATTGATGATCTTGCGAGTATTTGGCATTCTTGTTTGTGTCATATTAATTTTGGCTCTATGTCTCGGCTTGCAACCATGAGTTTAATTCCGAATATCACCATAGTCAAAGGTTCTAAGTGCCATAGTTGTGTGCAGTCGAAGCAACCTCGAAAGCCTCATAAGGCTGCTGAGGAGAGACACCTGGCACCACTAGAACTCATACATTCTGATCTTTGTGAGATGAATGGTGTGTTGACAAAAGGTGGTAAGAGATACTTCATGACATTGATTGATGATGCGTCTAGATTTTGCTATGTATACTTGCTTAAAACTAAAGATGAGGCTTTAGACTACTTTAAAATCTATAAGGCTGAGGTTGAAAACCAACTAGAGAGAAAGATCAAACGTCTTAGATCAGATCGTGGTGGCGAGTTCTTTCCCAAAGTCTTTGATGATTTCTGTGCAGAACATGACATTATTCATGAGAGGACTCCTCCCTATTCACCCGAGTCAAACGGGATTGCTGAAAGGAAAAACCGTACGTTGACTGACCTGGTGAATGCCATGTTAGACACTTGTGGTTTATCTAAGGCATGGTGGGGGGAGGCAGTCCTGACTTCATGTCATGTTCTGAATAGAATTCCTATGGGCAAAGAAGAGAAAACCCCTTATGAGAAGTGGGTTGGGAGAAAACCATCACTTTCATACTTGCGCACTTGGGGGTGCATGGCGAAAGTCAATGTACCAATTAATAAAAAGCGCAATCTTGGTCCAAGGACAGTGGATTGTGTCTTTCTTGGATATGCTTCGTGTAGCATAGCTTATAGATTTTTAGTAGTTAAATCTGAAGTTCCTGATGTGTATGTTGATACTATTATGGAATCACGTGATGCTACTTTCTTTGAGCATATATTTCCAATGAAAGACATTCATAGCAATTCTAGATACTCTTCTGAGATAATTCCTGAACATAATACACCTATTGAGAGTTTTGAACAGCCACATGAAATTGTCCTAGAGGAGGATGACAATGATGCTCCTAAAAGGAGCAAGAGACAAAGGGTTGAAAAATCCTTTGGTAATGATTTCATTGTGTACCTTGTGGACGATACTCCTACTACCATTGCAGAAGCATTTGCATCTCCAGATGCAGATGATTGGAAAGAAGCAGTTCATAATGAGATGGACTCTATTCTTTCAAATGGTACGTGGGAAGTCACTGATCGACCCTATGGATGCAAACCCGTGGGTTGTAAGTGGGTGTTTAAAAAGAAGCTCAAGCCTGATGGTACAATTGAAAAGTACAAGGCTAGGCTTGTGGCTAAAGGCTATACTCAGAAAGAAGGAGAAGACTTCTTTGATACTTACTCACCTGTTGCTAGAATGACCACTATTCGAGTACTACTTTCTTTGGCTGCCTCGTATGGTCTCCTTGTTCATCAGATGGATGTAAAGACAGCTTTTCTTAATGGAGAGCTGGACGAGGAAATCTATATGGAACAACCTGATGGATTTGTAGTAAAGGGTCAAGAAAGCAAGGTGTGCAAGTTATTGAAATCTTTGTATGGTCTGAAGCAAGCACCAAAGCAGTGGCATGAGAAGTTTGACACTACTCTAACGTCTGCAGGCTTTGCCATTAATGAGGCAGACAGGTGTGTATATTATCGCTGTGGTGGGGGCGAAGGAGTTATATTGTGCTTATATGTTGATGATATATTGATATTTGGCACAAACATTGATGTGATCAATGAAGTCAAGTCTTTTCTATCAAAGAGTTTTGATATGAAAGATCTGGGAGAAGCTGATGTGATTCTAAACATCAAGCTGATTAAGGCAGATGGTGGGATTACTCTCTCGCAATCTCACTATGTTGAAAAGGTTTTGAAGCGATTTGGCTTCTCTGAGTGCAAACCTTCTTCAACACCTTATGATCCCAGTGTGACACTGCGAAAGAACAAGAGAATTGGTTTAGACCAATTGAGATACTCTCAGATTGTCGGTTCACTCATGTATCTTGCTGGTGCAACAAGGCCCGATATCTCGTTTGCTGTGAGCAAATTGAGTAGGTTCATGTCAAACCCCGGGACTGATCATTGGCATGCACTTGAGCGGGTTATGCGCTACCTGCAAGGTACAATGAGTTATGGAATTCACTATTCTGGTCAGCATGCAGTACTTGAAGGATATAGTGATTCGAACTGGATATCTGATGCAGACGAGCTTTATGCCACCAGTGGTTATGTCTTTACTATTGGTGGAGGTGCGGTATCATGGAGGTCATGCAAGCAGACCATTTTGACGAGGTCAACCATGGAAGCCGAGCTAGCTGCACTTGACACAGCAACCGTTGAGGCAGAATGGTTGCGTGAACTCTTGATGGACTTGCCGGTGGTTGAGAAACCAATACCAGCTATCCTTATGAACTGTGACAATCAGACAGTGATTGCTAAAGTGACGAGTTCTAAGGATAATGGAAAGTCATCAAGACATGTCAAAAGACGATTGAAGTCTGTCAGAAAGTTGAGAAACTCCGGAGTTATAAGTGTGACTTATATTTCAACAGATAAGAATCTGGCAGATCCTTTTACCAAGGGACTACCACGTAATGTGATAGAAATCGCATCGAGAGAGATGGGTATGAGACCCGAATAAAGTTGCCATGGTGGAAACCCAGTCTATGTGATCGGAGATCCCGTGAATTAGGTCCTGGGAAGAACAAGCCATTGGTGAACTGAGGAGAGTAACCTTTGACCCTCTCTAAGTAAAGATGCAATACTCTCAAATGCTGTAAGGCAGGTTGGCTTTGTGCCTTAATGTGTTCTGTTGGCTTGTATTAGCGAAGATGTTGTCCTGCAGAACATTCTTGAAAGAACACACCTATATGAGTTAGACTGTCTAACGTCGCAGTCTATGAGATTTGGGTGATCTCTAGTAAACTTATGAAGAGACCTTGGAGTACGACGTATATGCTCCACCCGAGAAGGGGACTACTGGTAGCCAAGTACTGGTCATGACTTCAAGTGAAACCCATTCACGCAAAACTTGCAATTCAAGGCATAGTCCATTGTCCAAGTTGTGGGTTGGTGTAACTTGGAGTTCTAGGCGGAAGTTCAACTTAACAGTCTCTGCTGAAAAACTAGTATATTAAACAGTAGTGAACAGTGGCGAAAACTGCAGATGGGCATTTGAGATCTAGTGGGGGATTGTTAGGATTTATGGGCTTGGCCCAATTAAGAATTTCTAATAAATCCCAGGAAAATCTCAAAAGCCCATATAAGTGGATGGCAAAGGGATAGGTGAAACCAATAGCACCATATTGCTAGCTCTAGTGGAGTAGAGCTAGCTTAAATATGGAAGCCACACTCACTCACCAAGTCATGGATGAGAGGAGAGTGTGTGGAGAGCCACACGCGCGCGCGCGCTCGCTCGCCTCGCCTCGCCTCGCCTGGCCTGGCCTGGCCTGGCCTGGCCGGGCCGGGCCGGGCCGGGCGGGGCGAAGGGCGCACGACATGCGCGTGAATGGTCCGCCGAAATCCGGCCCCTCGCCTTGCGGGGGCGCGGCTACCTTTTGCCGTTTGATTTTTTGGTTTCTTGGCTGTTACGCTTATCCTAACCGATCCCTATAAAATCTCAACTGATTGCGAGATTTTCGTGGGCGGATAAGCACTGGGGTCGCGGACTCGGCCCTATAAAAGGAGCCCGGCAGCCAGCCTCCAAATCATCCCAGATCCCAGTTCGCTTTCGCCTCTCTTCATAGCTGAGCCGCCTTTTAGTTCCCTTCGTCCCGACCGCAGAGGTGCATCTGCGATCAGGAGAGCAGGTCTCCGGAACCCTTCGTCTTCTAGATCCTGCACCGGGAGAGGGCGAATAAGGTTTTTGGGAAGCGTCTTCACGCGACTGCTCGTGATCTGCTGACCTCGTCAACCCATCTGATCCTGGCGCGCACCAACAATCAGTAAGTCTAATCAGTACGCATCATCTGATTTGGCTTTTATTTCAGTTCTTCTGATTTGGTCATGATTTATATTCGGAATTTAATTTGGAATTTGTCTAATTATTCAACAAAACTAAATTTCAAGAATTGCTGAAGCACTGAAGATTAAAAAGGTCAATTAGCATACAAAAGGCTAGCTGTAGTTAACCTTGTGAGAGGAAAAGGCAGCTTCCGGGCTACTAAAGGACAATACAGACTTCACCATGCCCTGGTCCCGCTTTCCACAAATATCGTTGTTATCTAAGAGGGAGAACTAACCTGTTATACAGTGATCAAAGGAGTAGGAGCTACAAGGACAGTCTTGCTATCCATCTGTAGTGATACAAATTAATAAATGATTTTTCATAACTGAAACAAGGAGTGCATATTCGTTTGCTTAGTAGATTTAGCATATCTACACAAGTTGATAGGCCTTAATCTTTTAAGCAAGCATAACAGACAATCTCCTTATCTACCCTTATAGCTAAATTATACTTATCTTCTTACTCTGCAACAAAAGCATTCTCTCGTGTAGCCTATAAGAATATGTCGAGACATTTTGTGGCCTGTTTAGATGTATCAAGAGTATATTAGGCATAGCTAGATATGGGTAGTCTAGGATATATCCATCGGGTTTTCTTCATTCCCTAAAATTTCTTCTTTAGAATAGCAGAAGCTAGACTACAGTAATTTGATCAGCATGCATGACAGGTCCTCTAGTCTGGTCTTTGGTGCATTGTACACATAATACAATCAGCTTTAGTGCATTGTTGAGTGCCATTAAGCTCGCACCTGATCTTGGATCAAGATAAGGGAGAGGAACAAGGTAGCAACACAGCCAAATACAATTCCAGGGCATTCAAGCTAGAGTGGACTAAGAACATACTGTACTTTGAAACTATTGTCACTTTGGTTTACCAAATCATACCATAACCTATCATTTCAAGTACAAATATATAATCAAATTAATATCTATGATAGCCATGAAGTTTCTAACCAAGGTGGAGTGCGGAACCAAAACTCTAGGAACATATAGATACAAGTACAACAATTCCACAAATAAGTTGAAAAAGATATGGCATTTCAATACAGCATGTAGGATGGTTTAACAGCAAGTAGAAGATTCTGATAAAAAAACTCAATACATTGGAGAGGAAAAAGACAATTGCAGTAACCAATTGCCATTTACAAATAACATTATACATATTTGATAGTATAAAACTAGTTTCAATGAGGAATACTATATTACTATGTCAATGTCGCAGTGAGAATGGCCAAGACTGCAAAGTCTTAGAAGAATGGCCAGGACTGCAACACAACCTGTGATCATTACTTAGTTAAGTTTACAATTAGGACACTACTGAGAGTAGTCAGAACTTGAATTCAATCTAGTTTGAGGACAAGTTTTAATATTTTATATGTACATTGTATAATTATACCACAACAGCCATATCTGTAACAATCTGCAAACCTAGGATCAAATCTCAAATATGTTATAAAAAATCACAAATAGGTTCATAAAAGTTGTAATAACGCTTACGGAAATGTTTTACCAGATTGCGTTGGTGTGTGTTGTCCACTGAGGCTGCTGTCAGATAAGTCTTGCCAAGACTGCTTAGACTTGGATGATGAAGAGTCTATATCAGAGTTGCTGCGCACTAACTGCTTTAATGAATAACCGTTCCCAGACAGGAAATCCTAATTCAGAGAAGCAGCTTGTTATCCTTTATTGAAAATCATGTAATTCATAACCCAATTCAGTACTGTACCAAACTTATACTCACATAGCTGGGCATGGGATGGAATGGATCACCATCCATTTCTCGCAGAAGCATTTTCACTATCAGATCGCATCACTCAATCTCCAAAAACATTTTGATTCTTGCTGTTTTTAATAATAGAAAAGATATTCAGAACAAATTGCCGACACAATCATAGATCAGCTGAAATGCCACCCAGGCACACAACAGTGCCAAAGTAATAGGTAAATTTGTGGAAGATTGGGTTTGGTTATTCATTCTCTAACAACGTGGCTATAAAAATAGATATAACAGACACCAAAATATAGACAGAAAAATAAAATAAATTGAATGAACGTTGTGAGGCATCAGTCACATCATTAACAAATAGTGTTCATTTGTCAACTTTCTAATATTTAACCTAGCTATACTTACCCTAGGATACGCATAGCTTCTGAATGGCAAGACATGCCAGGCTACAAAAGAAGAGTGTAACAATGCCTGAAACTGCAGCTTTAGAGTCGAACATATGAATTTGCTATTGATGATAATTCAGTATACTCAGTGTGACAACAATTTATCCATCCTTCAGTATATTTTCATATTACCATAACGGGCTGTTTGGATCTATTCATTTTAGATAATTTAAATTTATTTAATAAAGTAGTCTATTTGGCTTCGAATTTGACATTCCACCACTTTCTAAAGCTCAGTTATAAGTCTATTTCAAATTCATGTGGTGGAGTATGGAATATGATTTTATATATCAACGGAATATATTTATACTCTGCACCTTATAAGACGCTCTTCGGCTCACTCCTTATAGTAAAAATGTAGCATATAAATATATTTCATATATTGTTAATAATAAAATACAAATATATTTCGCATAAAACTATATTAACTTAATTGATGTTTGCCTAAATTACTATTACTAGGATCCAAACGAGGCGAAAGATTCTTTGGAATTATTAATTTGAAGTAATACCTAATCTGTACTCGTACATGTTTTGGAGACCTATATCATTAACCACGGGAATAACAACTAAAATTCCAAGCAGAATATATTTGAGTATTTGACACATATCACATAAACCATGCTGGTAATGAAACAAAAGGCGACAAAATATGAAATACGACACATACGGCCCGCCCAAAGTTTAGCCTAAAGTTCTCACGAAAATAGCTTAAAATAATACCAAATCGGCAAAAGTGCAGTCCCAACCAAGTTCTAACTTGTAACTCCATGGAAGACTCGTGTTCTTGTTCTATTGCCAAACCGAAAAAGAGTAGACCAAAAATCAAGAACGTGATCCCCAACCGATAGTTCAACGAAACAGTTTCCAAGGATCCAGCTGAAGGAACAAATTAGTAGATCGATGCGGAAGCCAGGATAGCAAGAACCAAAATCCACACACAACTGCGGAGGAACTCAACAAGGCACCAGACAATTCAGGAAGCTTGACTGCTTGAGACCAAGGCAAGAATCCACTATAGGAAAGATTCACCAGCTAGAAACAGCAAAATTGACGTGACTGAAGACGAAGCAGCAGGAGGTACCTCTCCGTCTTCGCGTCAATCCAGTCCCCTTTCTCTCTCCTCTCCTCTCCTCTCCCTCCCTCCCTCTCCCAAGTAGCCCTCCTGGAAAGACTCTGCTGCAGTGCTGCTCCGGAAAGGCCCTCCTCGCCGCAGCCAAATATGCATTCGTTGTATATCCTTTTTGCTGGGCTCTTCTCTCCCTCTCTGTTTTTTTTTCCTTTCTGATTTTGGGTTAAACAAATATGATCTGTCACACTCTCATCGCTATCATACATCATCCGCCAGCAAAATTGCTAGACACACACGGCATAGAGCAACATGTGATGCACGATCCTTTTTTTACGATACAAATTGTCAACAATTCAGTTCCCTAGTCTACTACTCGGAGCTATGGTTTATTTTTCAGACTGGTCAGAAGAGCTGCTGGCTGTGGTTGTGTTGCCTTCATTTAATCATTTGTGACAAATGAATATTTATGTAGGTGAACTTGATTGCCATCTAATAGAAAGGGAGGTTTAATACAAATAATTGATTAACCATTTTAACCCATGCTAAACATGATGCAGGTCTACTTCTAGCTAAAGATTTAGTAATGTCATGCTGTAATAACTAATTATAAAGGTGTTTAGAGAAGTGTTGTGTTCAAATCCTATGGAAAACTTATTATGAAACTTTAGATTGGCTATTAAAAGCATATACAGCTCTACAATTAAGTAAATAATAGTGACACAAAAGAAATCGGTATGAATTATGGATTGAAACTTGTGTGGTTTAGTTGTGCTTGAGGTGTTTCTAGCCAACACTAATCCCAACAACATACCTTTAAATTCAAAATGTGTTATTGCTTTGATAGGATGTAAGGTACTCTTAATTTTGAATTATAAGGTATTTTGATTTTTTCTTTTCTAAATACATTATTTGTGCTATGTATCTAGCCATGGTATATATCTAAGTACATAGTAAAATATATATCAAGAAAAGCTAAAAAAATTATAATTTGAATAGATCCAGAGGTAAACATAAAAAATGGTAACTGAAACTTCCCAAGCTATGGTACAACAATATGCACTTGTTCCTATATCTACTCTATTTTAGAATATGATGAATTTTTGGTTGTCCTAAGTCGAGCTATATTGATTTTTACTAAGTTCATAGAGAAAAGTAGAGTATTTATGATATCAAATAAGTTTTATTACATGTATACATAATGTATTTTTTATGATACATTTTTACACGGTAGATGTTATTGTTCTTCTCTATAAATTTGGTTATACTTAAAAATATGGATGTAATCAGATCGAATACAGACAAATATCACTCGTTTCATATCTATTTTCATATTTTATTTTCGGGTTATGATTGGATACGGATATTATCAAGTTGTGCCATATAAGATTTAAATGAATATCGACATATTAAACATTCAACTTTGAGAATACAGATAAAGACCAGATATAGATCAGATATTGAGTACCTGGACTTGGATACAGATCGGATCTTAGTCCTCTTAGATAGATCGAATTCGAATATAGACAGATAACGTATATACCATTTACACCTCTACTTAAGATTGGTTTGCATTATAACAGTTGAAAAACCATTGTAGTTGAGGACTAACGAGAGGATAGGTCAAAGAACTATTATCTAAACCCGGCACATAATAGATTGACCAAAGCATAAAAGACGTCCTTTTTTTGCTAAAACAGAAGGTTACAGTGCATGAGAGAGTCGTCTTGTTGTATCCGAGCCACACCTTAAACATCACTCGAGCTCCAATTAATGTAATCAACTCACAATTTTAGGTAGGAAGGTGAGGCGCGAATGAGGTTTTTCTGTTCTGTATCGTTGGATGGGCAAAACTGAAATCAACTACCCCTATTATTGTCCTTAAGCAAAAGCACAGACGTGGCAGGTTGGGAGTCATTATCGAAAGCGACAGCAACGAGATTTGTTAAGGTGGCACACGTAGTGGTAGGGACAAGAACTCGTAGACGACCGATTCTGTGGTGGGTACCATTGGGAGGCCCCCAAACAAAGCCCCTGTTTGTTTCGGCTTTTCGCAGCTTTTGGCCACCAAAAGCTGCTGCGGACTGCCAAACACTCAACTTTTCAGCCAGCTTCTATAAAATTCGTTTGGATAAAAATCATTCAAAATCAACATAAACATATAATCGGTTGAGTCGTCGTAATAGTAGTAATCCGCCACTTTATAGATCTTGAGCCACATGGACAAGTTTATCTTCCTCCGCACGTAATCCTAATGATACTTAGATTCTCTACACAGCCAGATTCTTCCCATAGCTAGATTCTCGGAAAAGATGGTCAGAAAAAAGCTAAACCAAACAGGGCCCTATCAGGATTCACGAACACGGGAGAGAAAACTGTTAAATTTTAAAGATGCACAAATTTGAATTATATAGCTTGGTGCTAATTGTTCATGCCTTATTAATATCCAAGTAAAAGTGATGGTTTGCTACAAACAACGCGGTGCGTAGATCAATTGTCACAGTACAATACAACATATGTGCAGAGAAGTGAATAATTACCATGGTTTTGAGTTTGGCTTAGCTATTAAACATCTTGTATAATCTGTTTGTTGCTTCCATAGCACACGAACAGTCATATAGTAAATCGGAAAGAGATCATTGAAAACCAATGAATTGATTGGGAATAAGCCCACGGTTACAAGATGCAGACACGGTTGTAGGCCCCATCAGATACGTCACACAACAACTCACACACATTTGCAATTTGCTCATCCTCTCTATGTCGACTCCATTCATTCGCATTGTGGCCATATTTAGCCTCCTCAATGCATAATTCAGCCTCTTTAATCTGTCTCTGAATCCGCCACTACATACACACAAGACTTTAGTTATGAATATAAGAGTAAAACGGAAATAAATAGTGAAAATATTGTTAACTTATTTATTTCATCAAATGCTCAAAAACGTAATGTGCCAAACAGAGCCTTCACTTTTATGGTAGCTAAGTTACTTCTATTTAATCATAAAGCGAAGAACTCGTAGAATAGGAATTCTTGTACCTTCTTGGCCCTCGTGGATCATGAGTCATACTCAGGTACAACAAAGAAAATGGTGAAACATATTACCTCGTAGTGTCGCACAACTTTGTTATTATAGAGCGGTAAATGTTAGAAAACTAGGCATTTTGGTTGCACTTTAATAAAAAAAGATATACAAAAAAGTTCATGTCAATAGAAAGATGCAAATGTAAACTTAGCATGATGACTATAAACAGAGTTAAGAGTAACATGATTGTTTACCATTAAAAGAAAGATCTATACCTATGAATATACATATTGCCAATCGACGTAGTCATCCCACTTGATGTAGTACATGTATATAACTATGACGATCAGCAACAAAACACCAAACTGACCTGGAGATGATAGAGCACGACACCATAAAGAAGATGAAAGCAAGAAATTGTGTCACTGATGCTCCCCAAAAACGCGATTGTTGTCCTTCACCTGAGCAGGTGATCAGGGTGACATTCATTTTAGAGGACGGGTCTCCCAGAACCCGTACGTGTAAGTACTAAAATGGAGTACTTGGATAATAGTTGAACAGCCACAAAAGGCAACCCAAGAGCAGATGACATGATGAAATTTATATAGTCGATCTAGGAGAACTAAGCAATCACGGGAGGTCAGAGGACGTGAGAGCTAAGAGGACACGGGAGGTCAAAAGTCAGGTAACTTCTCATCCATCAAACATATAACTCCTAGAGTTATGTTCTAAAACTCATAAGATAACTTCTGAATCGCTCATTCTAACACTTCCCCTACACATAATTATGTGACTATTTGTCTCCTTAGGGACTGTCTAACTCCCTGACATTGTGTAATACTCAAAGTTGTATACAAAGAATAATAGAGAGATCTCTTCAGTTTATGTGCCTTATTTGCATCATGAAAAGAGCATACATGTAATTAAGAGGGATTAATCAAAACAAATGATTCCAAGATAAAAAAAAATATGCATCATGTTGGAGTTATATGTCTGTGCATTAAATAAAATAATAAGGACGATGATAATAAAATAATAATAATTCTAAAGGTTGGAGTAAACCCTAAATTAAAAGTAGGGTTTTTGAAAATGAGAAGAGGAGGAATGATATAAAATACAAATAATATAGTTATATCTCCAAAGTTGGTATTCTTAATTTCACAATATAATTGAGGATAAATTTGGAACAGCTTTGAATTTAAAATTCGGATTCAAATTAGACTTAGAAATAGAGAAGAAAAGAAATAGAAAGGAAAAGAATAAAACAACAACCGACTTAGGTGGGCTCACGAGGCGATTTTTGGCCCACTTCTGATCTCACTCGTCTCGGCCCAACCCCGACCGGGCGCAGCGCGCCGACAAAGGGGCCCCACCGGGCAGCCTCCCGCGCGCGCTTGCCTGCCCTCCCCTTTTCGCCGACCTGCGGGGCCCGCTTGGCAGACCCGTCTCCTTCACGGACTCGGTCTTCGCGGCGATGAAATCGCGGGCGCCGAAGCTCGGGGAAACGCGAACCGCGGCGATAAGCTCGGGTCGTACACCCATTTTGACCCTCTCCTCTGCGTATAAGTGCCGGCCGCAACCTCTCTCCTCTCTCCTCCTCAATTTCGCGTGCTCAACCGATTAGAACCCGACGCGTGCGATTTGGAGCGTGCGGCGGAGGTGTGAAGTCCGCCGCCGTGACTGCCCTCACCAACACCGCGACAGGTCCTCTGCGCTAGAACCTGGGTACCTGCTTGGCGTGGCGAAGCTTCGGCCACCGTCAATTTTCCCCGCCGGTGCCCTGCGCAAGCTCAATTCGTCGCCGTGATTTCCTCCTCCGCCGTGCGTCGCGGGCGACTTCATTTGGCTTCCCTCCTCGGTGAGTATGCACCACATCGTGTTCGCCCGATCTTTATGATTGCGTAGCACCCATCGGCGTAGAATTTCGGGCGCTAAATCACCGCGCCCGGAGGTCCGGCCATGGTGCCACCGCGCCTGGCGTCCGCGCCGCCGGTTGGGCGGTCGACGGTAGGCGGATAGGCGTCCTCCGTCCGATCGCGATTCGGCGGTCAGGATTAGTTAGGCCGATACCCCTTCACCTGATTGATCATGCGCCGTTGATGTCTGATCGGGTGGTTGTAGGCTCGCGTTGCTCAAGATCCTTTTGGGCCGTTAGATCGAGATCTCACGCGTTAGATTAGATCGCGGCACTTCAAACTCGGAGCCATAGGATCTAGATCGGGCGACCGAAATCAAAACATACCCCTTCGGTCGCAAGTTTTGTAAAAGAAACCCTGGGTTTAAAGGATATCAACCCGCCATCCAGAGAACCCTATTCACTGAGTCTCGGAAAACTTACGCCAGACCCCCCTGACTTTTCTAGAAATTGGCGCCCAGTCCCGAGCGCGTTTAAAATGTATAAATGAATTAGTAAATGTATTTTTAATACAAAAATAATTCCTAGAACTTAGTTAATTCATAGAAAATTCTTATGAACTCCAAATTACTCCATTCCAGTTCCTAAAATTTTGTAATTTTCTGTTTTGTCATGAAAACAGTAAGAAAATTAATTTCTCATTTAATCCTACTTAAATCACATTAAACCTTAGGAAATTCATAACTTGAAATCTATAACTCCAAATTTAATGATTCCAGTTCCTATGATCTCATTTTAATGTGTAGATTTCTATTGTATATTTTATTTATCTGTTTGATGTAATGTTAATTTATGCTATACTATGTATGTATTGTGTTGATGTGAATAGACGAGCAAGCCATTGTGGATTCTGAGGTTCAGCAAGTAGAAGTAGCTGAGCAGGAGCTCATTGAAGGCAAGTTGTGCCCTTGACCACTTTTTACCCAATAATGTTCTTTAATATCATTTATTCATGCATAGGTTAATTTTGATGGGACCCAATAGGTTACCCTAGATTGTTTATCTCATTACCTTGTTTACTCCTGAATCACTTGGGTAGTTTGCTATTGCTTTACATGGATTTGGGATAATTATATATCATATCTATGTTCCAGTTGTTTTGTTATTCTATTTATGTTCATGTCAAGATCATTAATGTTAATTGGAACATAGAGCTTAACTTGAGAAACACGTGCCACCACAAGGGTTTATGGACGCCCTTGGCTGATTAATTAGGAAAGCTAGTGGAGGACTACCTTACCCGAAAGGGGCAAGGGCAGTAGGGGAGTGGTCAGTGTAGGGAGGTCCTTGGTTGATTTTGCTGCGATGGCGGTCAGGCAAGAACCCTACATTGGAGCTTCCTATAAACTGTAGCGGGTTTTCTGAAGCTAGTGGAACTTTGTAAAGGCCTCGTAGTGTTACCCTGCCTCGCCTCCTCGGTAGAGGTGTATGGGAAGTCGTGATCCCTTGGCAGACGGGTAACATGACTTGTGGGTAAAGGGTACAACCTCTGCAGAGTGTAAAACTGGTATACTAGCCGAGCTCACGGTCATGAGCAGCTCAGGACTCTCTGATGATTAATTTATGGAACTAAATTCAATTTGTCATATGCATTGCATCGCAGGTGATGATGTTACTTTTGTTCTACTACTTAATTGGGTTGGTATTTACTTATAATTAGTAATTGCTAATAAAATTTTGACCAACTTTAAAAGCAATGCTCAGCTCTAACCATCCTCTTTGGTAAGCCTTACACTTCACGTGAGCTCCCACCTTTGGCGAGTTCATGCACATTATTCCCCACAACTTGTTGAGCGATGAACGTATGTGAGCTCACTCTTGCTGTCTCACACCCCCCACAGGTCAAGAACAGGTACCACAGGATGAGGCGCTTGAAGGATGTTGTGATGTGTTCGTGAGAGATCTAGGCCGTCGTCTCCCAGTCAACTTTGGGTTGCTGGACCGTTGTCTCCTTATAATGTAAATATTTATTTATTTTGTATAGAACTCCTGTTATATAGTAAAATGTGACATTCGATCCTGTGCCATGATTCATCATATGTGTGAGACTTGGTCCCAGCACACCTGGTGATGATGTTCGCGTCCGGGTCTTGGTGCCCCGAAACCCGGGTGTGACACATTGAGAGTGACAAAACACACCTTAGAAATTGTCTGAGTTCCTAACATCTAACATCAATAGTGGCAAAACACACTAACACCATGCCACGTCGTGACCGCAACACGACATCCACGCCACGTCTCACCTCGCCTCAGCGAATGTGGCACGTGCACATGTACGACAGACCTTGGCCCTTTTCTCCACTCAAGATAGACAGATAGGGCCAACCATATAAAGTGTGTAATAAATCTAGGGAAGAAGGGGAATGTCAGCGTTTCGACCCCGGGGGGTCCCTGGACCGACGAGTAAATTGTCGATGCGTGTCCCAGCCCAGATGGGTCGGCGCGAGACGGGACACAAAGGGGGGAGAACAGTAAGGGGAACCCACGGCCTTCGTGTTGTCCTGCGCCCAGGGCGGATGGATGCGCTTGCAGTAGGGGGTTACAAGCGTTCGCGTGGGAGAGAGAGCGAGAGCGAGAGCCTTATGCGCCGGCCCGTTCTCCCGCGCGGCCAACCCCCTCGTACGAGAGCCCTGGACCTTCCTTTTATAGGCGTAAGGAGAGGGTCCAGGTGTACAATGGGGGGGTGTAGCAGTGTGCTAATGTGTCTAGTAGAGAGGAGCTAGAGCCCTAAGTACATGCCGTCGTGGCAGTCGAAGAGGTTTTGGCACCATGTTCATGTGATGTCGTGGTCGTCGGATGAGCGCTTGGGCCCTGTGGAAGGACACTGTCGGGGCTGTCGAATCCTTGTTGATGTGTTCTTGCTTCCGTAAGGGGCTGAGAGCCGCCGTCGTCATGGAGCACGCGGGGCGCCATCATTATTTGTTTTACCGGGGTGAGCCAGATGGGACGCCGGTCTTGTTCCCCGTAGCCTTAGCTAGCTAGGGGTAGGGTAATGATGGCCTCCCTGTGACGTGGTCGGTCCAAGCCCTAGGTCGGGCGAGGCGGAGGCTCCTCGAAGGTCGAGGTCGAGTCCGTCTTCCGAGGTCGAGGTTGAGTCCGAGCCCTGGGGTCGGGCGAGGCGGAGTCCGTCTTCCGAGGTCGAGGTTGAGTCCGAGCCCTGGGTCGGGCGAGGCGGAGACCGCCTTCCGAGGCCGAGGCTGAGACCGAGCCCTGGGTCGGGCGAGGCGGAGTCCATCGTCCAGCGTCGAGGTTGAGCCCGAGCCCTGGGGTCGGGCGAGGCGGAGACCGTCTTCCGAGGCCGAGGCTGTGTCCGAGCCCTGGGGTCGGGCGAGGCGGAGTCCGTCGTCCAGCGTCGAGGTTGAGCCCGAGCCCTGGGGTCGGGCGACGCGGAGCTTCCTATGGCGCCCGAGGCTGGACCTAGCTGCTGTCAGCCTCACTCTGTCGAGTGGCACAGCAGTCGGAGCAACGCAGGCGGCGCTGTTTTCTTGTCAGATTGGTCAGTGGAGCGGCGAAGTGACTGCGGTCACTTCGACTCTGTCGACTGAAGAGCGCGCGTTAGGATAAGGTGTCAGGCGATCCTTGCATTAAATGCTCCTGCGATACGGTCGATTGGCGTGGCGATCTGGCCAAGGTTGCTTCTCTGCGAAGACTGGGCCTCGGGCGAGCCGAAGGTGTGTCCGTTGCTTGAGGGGGCCCTCGGGCGAGACGTGAATCCTCCGGGGTCGGCTGCCTTTGCCCGAGGCTGGGCTCGGGCGAGGCAAGATCGTGTCCCTTGAGTGGACTGAGCCTTGACCTTAATCGCGCCCATCAGGCCTTTGCAGCTTTGTGCTGATGGGGGTTACCAGCTGAGATTAGGAGTCTTGGGGGTACCCCTAATTATGGTCCTCGACAGTAGCCCCCGAGCCTCGAAGGGAGTGTTGATACTCGCTTGGAGGCTTTTGTCGCACTTTTTTGCAAGGGGACCGGCCTTTCTCGGTTGCGTTTCGTTCCGGTGGGTGCGCGCGAGCGCACCCGCTGGTTGTAGCCCCCGAGGCCTCGGAGGAGTGGTTTGACTCCTTCGAGGTCTTAGCGCGTTTCGTGATGCTTCAGCCGGTCTGGTTGTTCCCTCATGCGAACTGGTCGTAGCCCGGGTGCATAGTCGAGTCCCAAGTTCTCGGGCTGGTATGTTGACGCTGTCAACGGTTTGGCCGGAGCCGGATTTGCGAGAGCAGCCCCCGAGCCTCCGCACAGAGCGAGAGGACGGTTAAGGACAGACTCGACTTTTTTCATACGCCCCTGCGTCGCCTTTTCGCAAGGAGGAGGGGGGAAAGCGCCATGTTGCCCTCGGAGGGCGTCGAACATGGTGTCTCCAGTGAGTTGCTAACGGGTAATCCGAGTGGACGCCCATGCCCCATTCGTTAGGGGTCGGCTAGTGGCCTGGAGCCGCGCTCCAAAAGTACCTGCGGGTGATTCGTCGGACCCGGTCCCCTTTTGACGGGGTCCGAGGGCTAGATGCCTCCCTCTGGTGGGATTCCGTTACAAAATCGTTCCCGTCGGTCTCGGAAATGTCCTAGGGTACCTCGGGAGCGTAGCTCGAGCCTTGGTTATGTATCGAACGTACCCAGGGTCATCCCTCGCTCTGCTTGCTCTGAGGCGGCTGTCGAACCCTTCGGGGGCCAGCCTACGAACCCCTGATCAGTAGTGGGCGCGGAGCCCGAGTGGCCTGAGGCGGCCGTTGAACCCTTCCGAGGGGCTAGCCTTCGAACCTCTGACCAGTAGTGGGCGCGGAGCCCGAGTGCTCTGAAGCGATTGTTGAACCCTTCCGAGGGGCCAGCCTTCGAACCTCTGATCAGTAGGGGGCTCGGGGCCCGCTTCCTTCGCGGAGAAGGATCCCTTTCGGAGTATCCCCTTTCCCGGTCCCTGTAGCAAGAGAGAGAAAGAGTAAGTGGAAAAGGATACGAAATCGAACGACGTGGCGCACCTTTTTTGACGCGGTCATTATGGCGGAGGTGAAGCGTCGCCTGCTTCGCCTGCCAAAGGTGTCGTCTGTCCTGCCGCAGAGTTAATGCGACGGGACGAGTGGTTCGCGGGGCAGCCGTTGTGCGTGCGCGAGCCGTTCGAGGAACGGAACACGGGCGCATCGTCTTCACGCCGTGGGAGAGGGTTCTCTCGCTGTCCCAGGAGGGGGCGTGAGCTTGCTGACGACTTGGCTGCTGCTTCCTCCCGCCTGCCACCACCATTACTGCCGGCCCATTTCTGGCCGTATCAACCGTCGCGCCTTCTCCCGTGGCTGACTGACCCGTGACCGATGTGCTCGGTTGGCACTGTCGGGTCATGCGCAGGGTCGCCTCGAGTCGCGGCACCGGTTCCTCAGTCGAGGAGGTGCGGTACTGGCGCGAGTGGCGGTGCAGTTTTCCCGCACGTAGTAACCGGCGCGCCGGTTACATGACGTGTGGGCCTGGGCCTCCACGCTGGATGCGTCGGAGTCGAAAGGGTGCGCCCCCTGGTACGGTTGCATGCCGCCCGCATAGCGGCCCGCCCTTTCACCCGCTGGTCTGGGCGAAAGTGGAGGAGTGCTTGTAACCGCTGGGTAGTTGTGCGCTCCGCGCGCGGCGGTTTTGGCTCCTTCTGTCCTGGGCCAGCTTGCATGACGCGCGGGACCCAGCCCCCGTGTCGTAGGGGGAGGATCTTGGAGCGTGTTGGTGAAGACTCAGTCTGTGATGGCTGAGGACGCAAGTGGGGAGAGTCGCCTTTAAAAGGGGGGTGACCCCCTTGGGTGGCAACCATGTCTTCGCACTCCCTTCATGCATCGCGTCCTTCCACCTTCCGAGCCCTCGGATGGGGAGCACTCGCGTCGCTTTCGTCTTGCTATCGTTGGAGGAACGCAACTTCGTGGAAGTTGGTACCTTTCAGCCATCGTTCGGCTTCAAGGATTTTCATCAGGCAGCCCGGCTGCATCCCCTGGCCGGTGGTCACCCAAGACGGTGACCACCAGTTTGATGGTGGGGAGAAGCAAGCTGGGCTGCGACCTCTGCCCCGCCCTCAGCTTCAAGGATGTTCATAATCCTGGCTGGGGCGGAGGCCGGACTGAGCCGGAGCTCTACCTCCCGCGCGGGTTCGTGGGTCACCTTCTCCTTCAGCATTCAGGGGAGAGGGCGCTCACCAGCCTAGCGGGAGGGTCGGACTTCGACAACGCGGGGTTGGTCGGCGGCGAGCGTCGTCAGCTTCAGCGCGTTGGGCTCGCTGGCTCAGCTGGCTCTGGCTCGGCTCCCGGTGCCCCCTCCCGCCGCGAGAGCGGTTGTCGTGCCGCGCGACCGGAGGACCGCCCAAGACGTCACGCGCTGCTAGGGCGGCGTTCGTGTTCTTGGGCTGTCCTGCCTTTGCTTCGGTACGACGCTTCTGCGCGGAGGTCGGTGCTCGCCCGTCCGGGAGGATCCGAGTGGGGATCTGCTGGTGGGCAGATGGCTTCCGTCGTTGGCGCTGAGGTGGTGGCGGCTGAAGAAGTCCTCGTCGCCGACGGGATCACCGCCACCATCCGCGCTCCGGGCCTCCGGCTCTTTGGCTTTGATAGCTTGTCCTCGCCCCTCGAGTGGGGACGTGGGCGAGGGCCTTATTGCAGCAGCGTCCACCCTGAGGCCATCGCTGCTGTTGTTTGGCCACCTGGAGCGGAGGTCGTTGTCGCTGCTGCCGGAGCGGGCGGCGGTGAGCCACCTGGGGTTTCGTCGCCCCGCAGGCCCTCCAATGTGGGGGGTTGTTCGTACCTGCGGGGGTGGAACCGGAGTTCCGTTTGTAATGGCACCTTGAGTGCCGGTGTCTGTTCATTGTGGCTGTCGGGGCCTAAACATGTATGTATTTTTGGCATGAAGCCGTGTTTTTTCCTCATTTTTAGCACTAGGACTCTCCTGTCGGCTAACTGAACCGCTTAACCAAGTGTGAGTTGCCTCGTGCGAAGGTGACGAGTGAGGTATCCGTATCCCGGAGGCGTAGGAGTCCCTCGGCTCGGTCGACCTTGCCGCCCGAGGCTTCTCTTGCTTAGTTAAAGGAACCCTCGGCCGCTCTGCGATGAGCCGGAGCCAGAGGCAGCGGTGTCAGCATGGACAGAGGCAGAGTTGGCTCGAAAAGAAGACTTCGTCGGCCGGAGCCTGGCCGGGCCGTCCACTGGCGGTACCAGCGCCGGAGTCGGGTTGCCGAGGCCATGAGCCGGGCTGGTGTCCTCGGGGGACACCTGGCTGAGGCTTCGGGGTGGCCGGCCGAGCCGTCTGCTCGGGCCGGGTTCCTGGAGGAGACCCTGGCGACGATGGCCCGGGCGTGGTGCTGATGTCGTCCTTCGGAGCGGAGATCCTTCGCCCGTGTTGCCGTCCGAGGCTCGGTCGGACTTCGCCGAAGGTGGAGTTGACGCCGAGGGTGCTGCTGCTCCCCCTCCATCGACGTCTGAGCCTGCAGGATCGGTTCGCCTGTAGTATGCATATGTTTTTTGCGGCCGCCGAGGCCCAAACATACTGTCGTCGCGTTGTAAAGCTGCGTTTCTTTTCCTCTTGTTTCGAGTATCAGGGCTTGCTCGTCGGTAGCAGAATCGTTTATCCGAGCTAGAGTTACTTCTCATGGAAGGCGATGAGTGAGGTATCCGTATCCCGGAGGCGTAGGAATCTCTCGGCTCGGTTGGCCTTGCCGCTTACGTGTACTTTTGCTCGTCCGCGGGATTCTATTATCGATGTAGCCGAGAAAACCCAAAAAATCATTTCGGTAGAAAGTATTTTGAGCGTTAAGTCTTGTTCGGTCAGCAGGATCGCTCATCCGAACGTGAGTTACTTCTCGCAGAAGGCGATGAGTGAGGTATCTGTATCCTGGAGGCGTAGGAGTCCCTCGACTCGGTCGGCCTTGTCTGCTTACGTGTACTCCGTCGTTTTCATGATCCCACTACCGAAGTAGTCGAAAAGCACGAAAGATATTCTGGCAGAAAGACTTTTTCCGAGGAAAATTTTGACGCGGAGGGGGTTCCCCCCTTCTAGCCCCCGAGGGAGGGTCGGGCTTTGTCGAGGCAAGGCTGACCCTTCCTTGATGGTTAGACTTTATATGTAAACGAGGTATATGAATGGCTTGAAAACATCTTAAGGGTAGAAGCGACGTAGCTGTCGGATGTTCCAAGCGTTGTTGTAGACCTCGCCTTGACTTTTGGCCAGCTTGTACGTCCCGGGCTTCAAAACCTTGGCGATGACGAACGGCCCTTCCCAGGGAGGCGTGAGCTTGTGCCGCCCTCCGGCGTCTTGTCGTAGTCGAAGCACCAAGTCGCCCACCTGGAGGTCTCGGGACCGAACCCCTCGGGCGTGGTAGCGTCGCAGGGACTGCTGATACCGCGCCGAGTGTAGTAAGGCCACGTCCCGAGCCTCTTCCAGCTAGTCCAGTGAGTCCTCTCGGTTGGTATGGTTGCGTCGGTCGTCGTACGCCCTTGTCCTCGGGGAACCGTATTCTAAGTCTGTGGGCAAGATGGCCTCGGCCCATAGACTAGAAAGAACGGTGTGAAGCCCGTGGCTCGGCTCGGCGTTCACTACTAAAAAATCACCCTAATGCCACGACGGATATTGCAACAACACTATTTTTGTTGCATTAGGTGTTAGTTATTGCCACATCCTTTAAAAGTGGTTGCGATATATGGACCGTTTTGCCACTACTTTTATGCATTGCGATAACCATGACTATCGTTGCAAGAGAAAGGTGTTATTGCTACCACTAGAACAGTTGTTGCAAAATTACCCTAGTGCCAAGGCAGATATTGCAACAACATTATTTTGTTGCATTAGGTGTTAGTTATTGCCACATCCTTTAAAAGTGGTTGCAATATATGGACCGTTTTACCACTATTTTTATGCATTGCGATAATCATGACTTTCGTTGCAAGAAAAATGTGTTATTGCTACCACTAGAACAGTTGTTGCAAAATTACCATAGTGCCACGGGGATATTGCAACAACACTATTTTTTGCATTATGTGTTAATTGCTACCACTAGAACAGTTGTTGCAAAATTACCCTAGTGCCACAGGGATATTGCAACAACACTATTTTTGTTGCATTAGGTTTTAGTTATTGCCACAGACTTTAAAAGTGGTTGCAATATTTGGACCATTTTGCCACTATTTTTGTGCATTGTGAGAACCATGAATTTCGATGCAATAGAAAGGTATTATTGCTAACACTAGAACAGTTGTTGCAAAATCCACACCGGATATTGCAACAACACTAAAGTTGTAGTATTAGGTGTTAATTATTATCACAACCTTTAAAAGTGGTTACAATGCGAGAATCATGACTTTTGTTACAAGAGAAAGATGTTATTATTACCACTAGAAAACTTATTGCAAAAGCACCCTAATGCCGACAGCACTAAATTTATTGCATTATGTATAGTTATTGTCGTAACCTTTAACTGGTTACAAAATATACACATTTGTGCTACTGTTTTTGTGCATTGCGATAATCATGACTTTCGTTGTAAAAAACAATGTTATTTGCTACCACTAAAAAAGATGCAATTAATTGACAATTATGCCACATATTTTCTTTGTTGTGATAAACTTGAATTTCATTGCAAAATGTTGTTGTCATAATTTTAATCTCCATTGCAAAAGGTTGACATATATTACAATATAATTATTAGATATTGCAAAGAAAAAGATATATTTGCCACGATATTCCTTTATTGTAGTATTTTTAAATGTCGTTGCATTGACTATATATATTACAACAAATTAAAGTTATAAAATGTCACATGTATTTTGGTCATATATACTATAGTATGAAATTCTTTTGATAGTTTTGTTTTTTAATCTTGAATATGATTATAGGTACAATCTGTAAGTGCAAGCGAGAAACAAGGTAGATCATCTTAAGAAGTTCTATCAAAGCGTGTTTAAGGTATGTCCACAATCCAATGGAGCACTTCCTATTTTTAGTGTTGTTGTCATGCATGCAATGGATTTTAGTGTTGTTGTGCTGCTTGCTGCGTGCTGCTGCTTGCTGTTGCTTGCTAGGAGTTGTGCTATATAAAAGGTTTAGTTCTTGCATAGCATTTGGAATCTACTTAGAGAGCAACTACATGATTAACCAAGTTACTGTACCTGTAGCCACTGCAATTGTAGTCTTCCACTTATGGTTAACCAAGTTATTGTAGCTTTACTAATTAATTGTTTTGAACACTTCCAACAGGTTCGTTGTCATCGCGATATCGTTGTCATGATAACCATCACTTGCATCAATGGAGGAGATGGAGGGGTACACGGTGGACCAAAAAAGCTTCCACTCATTTGCTAGTGTTGAGTAGTTTATTACCTATGTTATGACAATCCAAGCTAGCATGAGGATGTTGTGATTGTGAGCTGTTTTGTCAAATTAATTTGTATTTGGTCACTGTTTATTTGGTGCAACCTATTTGTTACAAAATGGTATGGATATAGTTAATATATGAGGCAAGAGACAAATATTATGGTTGTCAATTTTGGTTATGACGTTACATATGCGAAATATAATTCTTTTTGTGTAATATTTTATACCCAATAGAAATATGAAATGCATTTTTATATAAATTATGGGTTGAATATATGTAATTGCAACAGTTTTATTCGTTGTTGTATGGTTCGGTTGCACTATCTTTATAGTTGCGACATCATCAATTGCAATGATTTTTTTTGTTGCAATAAGATGTAATTACAATGGATCTATTTCGTTGGGACTTCAGTTGTCGCAACATTTTCTCCTTGTTGCAACATCATTAGTTACAATGATGTTTTTGTTGCCATAAAGACTTGTACCATGGATTAATTTTTATAGTAAAAAGGTCATATAACCACGAGACACATTATGTTGCAAAATGATCAAATGCAACGAAATTATTTGCATGGCAATACATCTTGTTGCCACGAGTCACTTGTGTGGCACTAGTGTTTTGTTGCCATGAAACATCTTGTGGTAACAAAGCCATTTGCAACAGATTCAAATGTGGCATTAACACTTATTACCATGAAATATGTTGTGGCAATATAGTTTTTGGCAACTATTATAAATGTTGCAATATAACTTATTTGCAACATAATAATCCATTGTAACAACAAACAGTTACAACACTTGAACACGTTGCAAAGGATGTAGTAATTGCAACAGAAGGTAAAAATGTTGCTATAACCTATTGCCACTCAATTTTTTGCAACAGCAAGCAACGACAGTTGTTCTATCGCAATTGGTGCCTATTGCAACGATTTATAGCCTATCGCAACGATTTTTGCCCATTGCAAGAAGGTGATTTTTTAGTAGTGGTTGTCCTCAGACTCCAGACCACCGAGGGGAGTTCCTTCATCCATCGCTTGCCGAACTTGTTGAGGTCATTGTAGATCCGTGGCTTGAGTCCTTGCAGAATCATGCTGTTAGCACGCTCTACTTGCCCATTCGTCATGGGGTGAGCCACGGCGGCCCAGTCCACCCGGATGTGGTGATCCTCGCAGAAGTCTAGGAACTTTCTGCCGGTGAACTGGGTGCCGTTGTCGGTGATGATGGAGTTCGGGACCCCAAAGCGATGGATGATGTTGGTGAAGAACGCCACCGCCTGTTCGGACCTGATGCTGTTTAGGGGTCGGACCTCGATCCACTTGGAGAATTTGTCGATGGCGACCAGCAGGTGCGTGTACCCCCCGGGTGCCTTCTGCAAGGGAACGACGAGGTCTAGATCCCACATAGCAAACGGCCAGGTGATGGGTATTGTTTGCAGAGCCTGAGCGGGTAGTTGCGTCTGCCTTTGCGTAGAATTGACACCCTTAGGCAGATGTAGACAATTCTAGTGGCGTCGGCCACCGCGGTCGGCCAGTAGAAACCTTGTCGGAAAGTGTTTCCAACAAGGGCTCGAGGCGCTGCGTGATGACCGCAAGCCCCCGAGTGTATTTCTTGTAAGAGCTCCTGGCCTTCGGCGATGGATATGCATCGCTGGAGGATGCCGAAGGGGCTACGGTGGTAGAGCTTCGGCTCTGTCGAGGGGTAGCTCTCCTCGGTGGAGATATTGCAGGTACGGGGTCTGCCAGTTTCGATTAGGCGTGACCCCATTCCGCTCTTCCTCGATGCGCAGAGCCTCACCCTCGGTAGCCGAGGGTGCCTCGGGCGGGGCCGAGGGTGCCTCGGGCTGAGCCGAGGGCGCCTCGGGCAGGGCCGAGACCTTCTCGGGCTCGGGCGTGTCGTTTGTCTTGACTGAGGGTTGATGTAGGTCCCGGGAGAAGACGTTCGGGGGAACCGTTGTTCGCGCCGAAGCTATCTTCGCCAACTCGTCCGCAGTCTCGTTGTACCGCTGGGCGACGTGGTTGACCTCAAGCCCGTAGAACTTGTCCTCCAGGCGCCGAACCTCGTCGCAGTAGGCTTCCATCTTCGGGTAGCGGCAGTGGGAGTTCTTCGTGACTTGGTCGATGACGAGCTGCGAGTCACCGCGAGCGTCCAGGCGTCGGACCCCTAGCTCGATGGTGATGCGCAACCCGTTGACCAGAGCCTCGTACTCAGCCACGTTGTTGGACGCCGGGAAATGGAGGCGCAACACGTAGCGGAGGTGCTTCCCGAGGGGCGAGATGAAGAGCAGGCCCACGCCTGCCCCTGTTTTCATCAGCGACCCATCGAAAAACATGGTCCAGAGTTCCGGTTGGATTGGAGCCGCCGGGAGCTGGGTGTCGACCCATTCAGCCACAAAGTCCGCCAATACTTGGGACTTGATGGCCTTCCGAGGGGCGAACGAGATTGTCTCGCCCATGATTTCCACCGCCCACTTTGCAATCCTACCCGAGGCCTCTCGGCACTGGATGATCTCCCCCAGGGGGAAGGATGACACCACAGTCACCGGATGGGACTCGAAGTAGTGTCGCAACTTCTGCCGCGTCAGAATCACCGCGTACAACAGCTTCTGAATTTGTGGGTAGCAGATCTTGGTCTCGGACAGTACCTCACTGATGAAGTAGACCGGCCTCTGGACGGGCAATGCATGCCCTTCTTCTCGTCTTTCGACCACGATCGTGGCGCTGACCACCTGAGTGGTAGCGGCGACGTAGATCAAGAGGGCTTCTCCGGCAGCAGGAGGCACCAGGATGGGTGCGTTCGTAAGGAGCGCCTTCAGGTTCCCGAGGGCTTCCTCGGCCTCGGGGGTCCAAGTGAAGCACTCGGTCTTTCTTAAGAGGCGGTACAGAGATAGGCCTCTTTCGCCGAGGCGCGAGATGAAGCGGCTCAGAGCCGCAAGGCATCCCATGACCCTTTGTACGCCTTTCAAGTCCATGATGGGCCCCATGTTGGTGATGGCCGCGATTTTCTCCGGGTTGGCCTCGATGCCCCGCTCGGAGACGATGAACCCCAGGAGCATGCCTCGGGGGACTCCGAAGACACACTTCTCGGGATTGAGTTTTACGCCTTTCGCCTTGAGACACCGGAATGTCGTTTCAAGGTCGGAGAGGAGGTCGGAGGCTTTCCTCGTCTTGACTACGATGTCATCGACGTAAGCCTCGATCGTTCGACCAATGTGCTCTCCGAACACGTGGTTCATGCACCTTTGGTACGTCGCACTCGCATTCCTCAAACCAAATGGCATAGTGACGTAGCAGTACATGCCAAAGGGCGTGATGAAAGAAGTCGCGAGCTGGCCGGACTCTTTCATCCTGATTTGGTGATACCCTGAGTAGGCATCGAGGAAAGACAGGGTTTCGCACCCAGCTGTGGAATCCATGATTTGATCGATGCGAGGCAGAGGGTAGGGAACCTTCGGACATGCTTTGTTTAGACCAGTGTAGTCTACACACATCCGACATTTCCCTCCTTTATTTCTCACAAGCACAGGGTTGGCAAGCCATTCGGGATGGAATACCTCTTTGATGAACCATGCGGCCATCAGCTTGTGGATCTCCTCGCCTATGGCCCTGCGCTTTTCTTCGTCGAATCGGCGCAGAGGCTGCTTCACGGGTCGGGCTCCAGCTCGGATATTCAGCGAGTGCTCGGCGACATCCCTCGGTATGCCAGGCATGTCCGAGGGACTCCACGCAAAGACTTCAGTGTTCGCGCGCAGAAAGTCGACGAGCACTGCTTCCTATTTGGGGTCGAGCTCGGAGCCGATCCGTATCTGCTTGGAGGCATCGTTGCTGGGGTCGAGAGAGACAGATTTGACCGTCTCAGCCGGCTCGAAGTTGCCGGCGTGGCACTTCGCATCTGGCGCCTCCTTGGAGAGGCTCTCCAGGTCGGCGATGAGGGCCTTGGATTCGGCGAGGGCCTCGGCGTACTCCACGCACTCCACGTCACATTCGCACGCGTGTCGGTACGTGGGGCCGACGGTGATGACCCCGTTGGGGCCCGACATTTTGAGCTTGAGGTAGGTGTAGTTGGGGACGGCCATGAACTTGGTGTAGCATGGCCTCCCCAGTACTGTGTGGTAGGTTCCTCGGAACCCGACCACCTCAAACGTGAGGGTTTCCCTTCGGAAGTTGGAGGGAGTCCCGAAGCAGACGGGCAGATCGAGTTGTCCGAGGGGTTGGACGCGTTTCCCGGGGATGATCCCGTGAAAAGGCGTCACGCCTGTCCGGATCGAGGACAAATCGATCTGCAGGAGCCCGAGGGTCTCGGCGTAGATGATGTTGAGGCTGCTGCCTCCGTCCATGAGGACCTTGGTGAGCCTGACGTTGCCGATGATGGGGTCGACAACGAGCGGATATTTCCCCGGGCTCGACACGCGGTCGGGGTGGTCGCCCTGGTCGAAGGTGATGGGCTTGTCGGACCAGTCTAGGTAGACTGGCGCCGCCACCTTTACCGAGCAGACCTTCCGACGCTCTTGCTTGCGGTGCCGAGCCTAGGCGTTCGCCATTTGCCCACCGTAGATCATGAAGCAGTCGTGGACCTCGGGGAACTCCTCTGCCTTGTGATCCTCCTTCTTGTCGTTGTTGTGGGCCCTGCCACCTTGCGTCGGTGGCCCGACCTTGTGAAAGTGGCGCCGAAGCATGACACACTTCTCAAGGGTGTGCTTGACGGGCCCCTGATGATAGGGGCACGGCTCCTTGAGCATCTTGTCGAACAGGTTGGCGCCTCCGGGAGGTTTCTGAGGGTTCTTTGAGCTTTTGATATGTATTATCATTTGTTCCTGCAAATTCTAGCTCAAAGGAAGATTTGCTTGTCGACGGACAACAGGCATTAGCACATGGTAATATAGTTTTTATTTGAATACATGTGCATGAGTGTGGTTGTTGGGATTTTAAGTTTTCTATCACAACCTCATGAGCAATGTTTAACATGATATGATCATCCATAAGATCTTCATGAGAGCATAGGAGCATATCATATTTTTCTTGAAAAGCTAGATTTTCAACTTTTAGCTTTTCTACTTGGTCCTTAAGCAAGGTATTCCTATTTACTGATTGAGCGATACAATGTAAAGCGTTATCTTGCTCAATTGAAATAGTTTCATACCTTTGGACCAAATCAACATGAGAGCACTTTAGCTCCTCATGTTCTTTAGTCAACTCGTCAAAGTGTAGCATTTTTATGGAGAGAACATCTTCTAGCCTTTGACGAGCTTCGCTTTGCTCTCTCGCTCTTTCTAGAAGTTTGAGCATGACCGTCTTATCTTCTTGGCTTAGGCGAGCGTAGAGATGCACAAAGCTTCTTTCTTCCTCCTCATCCTCGTTTGTGCTTCCGCTATCATTTTCATTAGCCATACAACACATGTGGGAATCGAAATGGGAGGACAAACCTTTTGGAGAGGTGGATTCATCGTTTGGTCTCCATCGTTCATTCTCTTCTTCTTCCTTGCAAGGGTTAGTATCACAAATACCAAAGGAAGTAGAGACACAAAATGAACTATCATGTTTGGACTCATCAAATTTGCTTCTAATTCTAGTCCAAATATCATGCGCATCATGAATGGATTCATTATAATTTGTGATGAAGGCACGACAATCTTCTTTGCTAAGAGAATTTCTTAAGATGTCATAAGCTATGAAGTTTAAGTGTATACATCTTCGATCTTCCTCCGAAGCATTATAATTAGAGGGCATGATACTCTTGTTTATAATTTGTTCTAAAAGTGGATCTATGGTTCTAAAAGCATTTAGCACACTAGTAGACCATGAATCATAGTTAGAACAATCATCAAATAAAATTTCAAGAGTTACCTCCTTCCGAGTTGTATTCTCCTGGGTCTTCTTGTTCTTTTGGGATCTTTTACGAGCCATCACTTCGAGTTGTTAGACTCAAGATGAAGTGCCTAGCTCTGATACCAATTGATAGTCGCCTAGAGGGGGGTGGATAGGCGAAACCTGAAATTTAAAACTTTATCCCCCAACTAGATCCCTTGATTAGTGGTTAGAACAAGATAAACAATTATCGGAGTATAAAAGCTAAGTCCTTTGCTTGTAAAGAATGTTGCTTTGAAATAATGCGGAATTGATAATCAATACAACTACTAGATATATGGATAGTAAAGCAAGAAGGCTTAGATGAGAAGAGCAATAAGTCAAGTTTCTTTCTTGCGAAGTTTTGCTTCACTAAATGAGAATTTAACTTGAAGCAACACCAAATGATATTGACAAAGAATAGCGCAAGAAAACTTAGAGAAAGGAAAACAAACAAATCACAAGCAATAAACACAAATGACACGGGTGATTTGTTTTACCGAGGTTCGGCCCTCGAAGGCCTAGTCCCCGTTGAGGAGTCCACTTAAGGACGGGTCTTTTTCAACCCTTTCCCTCTCTCCACCGATCACCCAAGGATCGGCGAGCTCTTCTTCTTCTCAAGGATCACTCTCGATCCCGCAAGGACCACCACACTCTTTGGTGTCTCTTGCTAGCTTTTACAAGCCTCCAAAACTTTGGAGGAAGTTCAATGGGAGTCAAAACTCCACGCGCAAATGATCACAAAGATGTAGCACACACTATCTCTCAATGAATCTCACAAGGCACTAGTGCTAAACTCAAATGAGTAGCTCTCTATTGCTTGCTCTCTCTTTTGTGGCACTTGTGTTGGTTGTAGTGGTCTAGATCTTGTGTATAGGATGTATCAATGAATATATGTGGTTGGGAGGGCTTGAGTATGTCAACTAGATGACTTGGAATGTTGCTTGGACTCCCACCATTGAAGTGGCCGGTTGGGGTGGTATTTATAGCCACCAAACAAAATATGGCCGTTGGAGAAGTCTGCTGGCGTATGGTGCACCGGACAGTCCGGTGTGCACCGGACATGTCCGGTGCGCCAGCCACGTCATCAAAGCCGTTGGGTTCCGACCGTTGGAGCTCTGTCTTCTGGGCCTGCCTGGATGTCCGGTGGCGCACCGGACATGTACTGTAGAGTGTCCGGTGCGCCAGCATGGGCGTGCCTGACGCCTGCGCGCTCTGGCGCACATTAATTGCTGTTGCAGGCGACCGTTGGCGCGAAGTAGCCGTTGCCCCGCTGTTACACCGGACAGTCCGGTGTACACCGGACATGTCCGGTGAATTATAGCGGAGCAGCCGTTGTGAATTCCCGAGGCTGCCGAGTTCCATAGTCGCGTCTTCTTGGAGCACCGGACACTGTCCGGTGAATTATAGCGCGTCGGCTCTGAGAATTTCCCGAGGCTGAGGAGTTCTGGGCGAAGTCCCCTGGTGCACCGGACACTGTCCGGTGCGCCACCGGACAGTCCGGTGCGCCAGACCAGGGAGCCTTTCGGGATGCCTTTAGCTCTCTATTTTGAACCCAACTTTGGTCTTTTTAATTGGCTTGTGTGAACCTTTGACACCTGTATAACTTATACACTAGACCAAACTAGTTAGTCCAATTGTTTGTGTTGGGCAATTCAACCACCAAAATTATCTAGGAACTAGGTGTAAGCCTAATTCCCTTTCAATCTCCCCCTTTTTGGTGATTGATGCCAACACAAACCAAAGCAAATATAGAGGTGCGTAATTGAACTAGTTTGCATAATGTAAGTGCAAAGGTTGCTTGGAATTGAGCCAATATAAATACTTATAAGATATGCATGGATTGTTTCTTTGTTTTTAATATTTTGGACCACGCTTTGCACCACATGTTTTGTTTTTGCAAATTCTTTTGTAAACCCTTTTCAAAGTTCTTTTGCAAATAGTCAAAGGTAAATAAATATGATTTTGCAAATCATTTTCAAGATTTGAAATTTTCTCCCCCTGTTTCAAATGCTTTTCCTTTGACTAAACAAAACTCCCCCTTAATGAAATCCTCCTCTTAGTGTTCAAGAGGATTTTGATATTAATTTTGAAGAGGGTATACCAATTTGAAATTATATCACAGGTAAGATACCAATTTGAAAATACTTCTTTTAAAATAGGATACCAATTGAAAAATTCATCATTTCAAGATCTTTAAATTTTGAAAATTGGTGGTGGTGCGGTCCTTTTGCTTTGGGCTAATACTTTCTCCCCCTTTGGCATGAATCGCCAAAAACGGATACTTTGAGTGAAATATAAGCCCTTTTATAACTTTTCTCTCTCCCTTTGGCAAAAGTATATGAGTAAAGATTAAACCATAATTGGAGAGCTAGTGTGGAGTGATGGCGAAGGATAAATAGTACCGATAGAGTTGAGTGGAAGCCTTGTCTTCGCCGAAGACTCCATTTCCCTTTCAATCTACGACTTAGCATAAAGATCACTTGAAAGCACATTAGTCGTAGACATAAAGAGATATGATCAAGAGATATATCAATTAAGCATGATCATAGTTCTATATAATATAGATTCCCCCTAAATATGTGCCTTGAGAGGAATACATATTTTGGCCTTAAATGCCAAGTGCACATAATTAGTTTAATGAGAACAAATCTATATCATAGAGAAAGTGAAGTGCATTGTGTCATAGTATAGGTGTGATGCTTATGACAGATTATGCACTTGTGAAAGCATGTTATAAAAATTTTAAGCATTTTCCCTTAAGGATTTCAAAGAGGCTTAAGGACCATCCACCTTTGGAACAAAGGCAGCTTATCCTCGTTACAAGGTTAAGCTTTAAGCTCTTTGACGATAAGATTACTTCATCCAGTTTTAACAAAGATGCATAAATGCAGGAATGAAATGTTTGAGAGATTAAACTAGGTATGAAGCAGGGAAAAATGCATGGCCATGCTTTCTCTTCCTTTTATACAAGATATGTAAAGAAAGTATAGAAAAGGAAGATTTAGGTACAAGTTTGAATGAAATGAAGTAGTTTTACCCTTTTGTACCCTCATAGAGACGCTATCTTCATTGTGCATTGTCCTTAGTCTTAGTGGCTTAAGACCTATACTCAAGACAATATATGGAAATATTTTGCACAAGAGAGAGCTCTACAACTAGTGATCCTTTTCCAAGTTAATGTTAGATTAAATTAAATGGATCACAAATTGTATAAAGGCAACATGAATTCTCCTTTCAACTTAGTGCACATCAAGAGATATTGATTGATTTTATATGAGGCACTAAGAAGTATAAGTGTTAATAGAAGTTATTCAATGATCAAACAAATACCAGATGTGATCAAAAGAACAATATGAGCATTAGATTAACAAATAAGCTTATTATAGGAGAATCCAGTTAGCATGCTAATTTAGCGATGAAAACAACAATCCTTGATAAACGCGACATTATTTTAACAAGTTGGATTGATGAGTAGTAGCATACTATATGAGAAACATTATTCTCATGCAAGAGACTATATGAAATTACTAAGATAAAGCAATAGTCTCAACATAATCAAAATGTAAGAATGGACCCCCTTAGAGATATGCATTGAAAGAATTGATTTCGATGCATTCACTTTTAAAGACATAAGGGGAGACCCATTATACATCTTGATCGAGGCTTATAAAATTTGCAATAAACAACTTAAGCCTGGTAATCTCATAATGAAAAAGATTTAGAATGCTTACAACCACACCATTTATTGTTGTGAAGACCTTATTGTCCAAGTAGGTGTTGTTGTCCTTGATGTTCTTCCTTTTCATTTGAGTGTCCTCCCTTTGTAGTTGTCTCTTTTTCCTTCCAAACTTATTGAAAATACTCAAGAGAGATGTTAATAGCGCAAAGGAGTATATGGTGAAGGATGATTTCTTTAGATAAATAATATATACAATTCATCATTCACAAGTCACACAGACATGAAGTAAAATCCTTATTATTGGTGCACATCATTAGAAAAGAGGAATATGCACCTTTTAAACATTTTTGATTAATCATAGGAAGTTTACTTCTTCATATTGAATTTTAATATCATACCTTAGAAGCATATCAATATGAAAATAAATATAGCAAAAGGCATGAATTAGATTCTAATGGACAAGTGCATTTAAAAGAATGAGATTGAATGCACGTCTAGATAAATTTTTAGTCCAATAAAGAATCTATTCTTCAAGAATGATAATTTAGAGTAAATAACCATTGAAGGGAACTATATTTGATTAAGAAGTTGAGTTCCCATACCTTTGCTTTTTACCTTTCTTCCTTTGGGCAAAGTGTGACCCTTTAGGCTTGTGACTTGCACTTATTCTCTTGTAGATTTCACAAGTAAGCTCAAGAGATATGTCATTAGTAACACAAACACTAGTTTCCCTTTTTGTAATCACTTTGACATGAAATGAAAAATGGATTACTAAAGCATGGAAACTTTATAATATGAACTAGATTATTCCATGAAGAATGCTTAGATTTAACTCATAAAACAGGCATAGTTAATTCCTTAGGATTATGGGAATAAATCTAATTCATAACATGGAGAGCGATAAATGTAGAAGAATCATATCCAATTTAAGCAATAAGACATACAACATAAATTATTGGATTGATTTTCCTTGTCATGATGGATTACACATTTCCATAGAGAAACTTATTCTCTAAATGTGAGACTACTTAGGTTACTTGGATAAACACATTAGTCTCACTATTCAAGACATAAAGAAAGATTCCCTTTTATAAGTATCTTTAGGATTTGAATTCCTTACATGACACCTTATTCCTTTAAGAACATGGAATCTCTATCATATCTAGATCATGGCAATAATAGGATAGTTAAAGATAAAAACATGCCATGGGAACTTTGCAACAATTTAAAGCATGTAGATTGCCATAATATGAAAATGATGAATATGTAATCTACCATATGAGAGGAAATTCTTTAAGGAATGGTGATGTAATTTAAAGACATCTAAAGTGCTTCCTATTTCTATGTGACCACACAAGACACATGATAATTTTAAGATAATTGCACTTAAAGAACATAAGTGTTACCATCCTTTGACTTTCCTCCATGTTGTAGGCTTTGACTTTTCCGCATAGGATAATTCTTTATTTCCTACAACATCAACAACTTCCTTCGAGATGATATAAGTTTAAGATATAACAAATTAAAATAACCTTGGGTTAATCTTGAATATAGATCATTGAAGATTGATAGCTTGAGTCAACAAAAATTGAGTTGACTTTCTCAAGCACCCCAAAGCTTCATACCATCTCCTCCTCCTGCAAAGCTTGTCAAGTATATTTTGGTACCCATCTCTTGATGGGTCCATCAAGGTTAGTTAACAAAGATCTAGGAACCCAAATGTCCTTTGTGTTAGCACTTGGTAAACTCATTACCTTTCTAGCACAAGTTGCAATTTTGGGTTGCCTAGTTACATGAGAATTAATTGACAAGCTAGGAGTGGGAATGTTACCAATGGGACAATCTTTGCATTGATGTCCCCTTTTTCGGCATGTGTAGCATAGGCGTTTTCCAAGTTTTGAAGATTTCTTCTTTCCTTGTTTGTTGCTTGCTACATGGTTAGTAAAAACTTTCTTTTCTAACATCATGCCTTTTTGTTTTAAATAGGGACAAGATTTAACTAAGTGTCCCTTCTTTGAGCATTTAAAACAAAGTCTATCATCCTTGTTGATAATCAAGCCATTTTTTATGTAGGGACAAGACTTAATCAAGTGTCCCTCTTCAAAGCATTCACTACACTTCTTATTTTTCTTAGTGTGAAGTGTGGCTTGATCATTACCTTGGATGTTACCTTTTATGGAGGCATGGTTGAGGCTTTTGGAGGAGATGTTGATTTTCTTTCTTTGTTCCTTCCTCTTGGCAATCCTCAAGTCCTTGACATTTTCTTCAAGGGATTTAGTGCATGCCTCGATTGTTCCCGTCTCAAGCTTCTTCACCATGTGATCACGGTTATCTTGAGAAGGTTGAGCAATGCACTTCCCTTTAAGTTGTGTCAAGCTCAATTTTAGCCTCTCATTTTCTTCTTTGAGCTTTTGATATGTATTATCATTTGTTCCTGCAAATTCTAGCTCAAAGGAAGATTTGCTTGTCGACGGACAACAGGCATTAGCACATGGTAATATAGTTTTTATTTGAATACATGTGCATGAGTGTGGTTGTTGGGATTTTAAGTTTTCTATCACAACCTCATGAGCAATGTTTAACATGATATGATCATCCATAAGATCTTCATGAGAGCATAGGAGCATATCATATTTTTCTTGAAAAGCTAGATTTTCAACTTTTAGCTTTTCTACTTGGTCCTTAAGCAAGGTATTCCTATTTACTGATTGAGCGATACAATGTAAAGCGTTATCTTGCTCAATTGAAATAGTTTCATACCTTTGGACCAAATCAACATGAGAGCACTTTAGCTCCTCATGTTCTTTAGTCAACTCGTCAAAGTGTAGCATTTTTATGGAGAGAACATCTTCTAGCCTTTGACGAGCTTCGCTTTGCTCTCTCGCTCTTTCTAGAAGTTTGAGCATGACCGTCTTATCTTCTTGGCTTAGGCGAGCGTAGAGATGCACAAAGCTTCTTTCTTCCTCCTCATCCTCGTTTGTGCTTCCGCTATCATTTTCATTAGCCATACAACACATGTGGGAATCGAAATGGGAGGACAAACCTTTTGGAGAGGTGGATTCATCGTTTGGTCTCCATCGTTCATTCTCTTCTTCTTCCTTGCAAGGGTTAGTATCACAAATACCAAAGGAAGTAGAGACACAAAATGAACTATCATGTTTGGACTCATCAAATTTGCTTCTAATTCTAGTCCAAATATCATGCGCATCATGAATGGATTCATTATAATTTGTGATGAAGGCACGACAATCTTCTTTGCTAAGAGAATTTCTTAAGATGTCATAAGCTATGAAGTTTAAGTGTATACATCTTCGATCTTCCTCCGAAGCATTATAATTAGAGGGCATGATACTCTTGTTTATAATTTGTTCTAAAAGTGGATCTATGGTTCTAAAAGCATTTAGCACACTAGTAGACCATGAATCATAGTTAGAACAATCATCAAATAAAATTTCAAGAGTTACCTCCTTCCGAGTTGTATTCTCCTGGGTCTTCTTGTTCTTTTGGGATCTTTTACGAGCCATCACTTCGAGTTGTTAGACTCAAGATGAAGTGCCTAGCTCCGATACCAATTGATAGTCGCCTAGAGGGGGGGTGGATAGGCGAAACCTGAAATTTAAAACTTTATCCCCCAACTAGATCCCTTGATTAGTGGTTAGAACAAGATAAACAATTATCGGAGTATAAAAGCTAAGTCCTTTGCTTGTAAAGAATGTTGCTTTGAAATAATGCGGAATTGATAATCAATACAACTACTAGATATATGGATAGTAAAGCAAGAAGGCTTATATGAGAAGAGCAATAAGTCAAGTTTCTTTCTTGCGAAGTTTTGCTTCACTAAATGAGAATTTAACTTGAAGCAACACCAAATGATATTGACAAAGAATAGCGCAAGAAAACTTAGAGAAAGGAAAACAAACAAATCACAAGCAATAAACACAAATGACACAGGTGATTTGTTTTACCGAGGTTCGGCCCTCGAAGGCCTAGTCCCCGTTGAGGAGTCCACTTAAGGACGGGTCTTTTTCAACCCTTTCCCTCTCTCCACCGATCACCCAAGGATCGACGAGCTCTTCTTCTTCTCAAGGATCACTCTCGATCCCGCAAGGACCACCACACTCTTTGGTGTCTCTTGCTAGCTTTTACAAGCCTCCAAAACTTTGGAGGAAGTTCAATGGGAGTCAAAACTCCACGCGCAAATGATCACAAAGATGTAGCACACACTATCTCTCAATGAATCTCACAAGGCACTAGTGCTAAACTCAAATGAGTAGCTCTCTATTGCTTGCTCTCTCTTTTGTGGCACTTGTGTTGGTTGTAGTGGTCTAGATCTTGTGTATAGGATGTATCAATGAATATATGTGGTTGGGAGGGCTTGAGTATGTCAACTAGATGACTTGGAATGTTGCTTGGACTCCCACCATTGAAGTGGCCGGTTGGGGTGGTATTTATAGCCACCAAACAAAATATGGCCGTTGGAGAAGTCTGCTGGCGTATGGTGCACCGGACAGTCCGGTGTGCACCGGACATGTCCGGTGCGCCAGCCACGTCATCAAAGCCGTTGGGTTCCGACCGTTGGAGCTCTGTCTTCTGGGCCCGCCTGGATGTCCGGTGGCGCACCGGACATGTACTGTAGAGTGTCCGGTGCGCCAGCATGGGCGTGCCTGACGCCTGCGCGCTCTGGCGCACATTAATTGCTGTTGCAGGCGACCGTTGGCGCGAAGTAGCCGTTGCCCCGCTGTTACACCGGACAGTCCGGTGTACACCGGACATGTCCGGTGAATTATAGCGGAGCAGCCGTTGTGAATTCCTGAGGCTGCCGAGTTCCATAGTCGCGTCTTCTTGGAGCACCGGACACTGTCCGGTGAATTATAGCGCGTCGGCTCTGAGAATTTCCCGAGGCTGAGGAGTTCTGGGCGAAGTCCCCTGGTGCACCGGACACTGTCCGGTGCGCCACCGGACAGTCCGGTGCGCCAGACCAGGGAGCCTTTCGGGATGCCTTTAGCTCTCTATTTTGAACCCAACTTTGGTCTTTTTAATTGGCTTGTGTGAACCTTTGACACCTGTATAACTTATACACTAGACCAAACTAGTTAGTCCAATTGTTTGTGTTGGGCAATTCAACCACCAAAATTATCTAGGAACTAGGTGTAAGCCTAATTCCCTTTCAACTTCCGAGTCGGTGACGTTGGGCAGCTCAGTGCGCTGCTTCGAGAATCGCCGGATGTAGTCCCGGAGAGACTCTCCCGGCTGCTGGCGGCAGCTTCGGAGATCCCAGGAGTTCCCAGGGCGCACATACGTGCCCTGGAAGTTGCCGGCGAAGGCTTGGACCAGGTCGTCCCAGTTGGAGATCTGCCCCGGAGGCAGATGCTCCAGCCAGGCTCGAGCGGTGTCGGAGAGGAACAGGGGGAGGTTGCGGATGATGAGGTTGTCATCGTCCGTTCCACCCAGCTGGCAGGCCAGTCGGTAGTCCGCGAGCCACAGTTCCGGCCTCGTCTCCCCCGAGTACTTTGTGATGGTAGTCGGGGTTCGGAACCGGGTCAGGAACGCGCGCCCGTCGTATGGCCCGACTGAAAGCCTGCGGACCGGGTGGTTCGGGCGAGGGGCTCCGATCCTCCCCGCTGTCGTAGCGTCCCCCACGCCTGGGGTGGTAGCCTCGACGCACCCTCTCGTCGAGGTGGGCTCGACGGTTGCGGTGGTGGTGCTCGTTGCCGAGGCGACCCGGGGCCGCAGGCGCCGTGTTGCGCGTGCGCCCGGTGTGGACCGAGGCTTCCCGCACGAATCGGGAAGTCGCAGCGCGATGCTCCGAGGGGTACCCCTGCCTTCGGGAGGCAGAGCTTTCGGCCCGTCGGACCGCGACATCCTCCAGGAGATTCTTGAGCTCTCCCTGGATACGCCGCCCTTCGGTGGTTGATGGTTCCGGCATCGCGCGGAGTAGTATTGCTGCTGCAGCCAGGTTCTGGCTGACCCCACTGGAAGTCGGTGGCGACCTTGCCCTAACGTCGTCGGCAATGCGGTGCTGGATGCCCTGGGGTAGATGACACGCTTCTCCGGCCGGAGCTTGGTATGCCCATTCCTGCCCGATGTTCCGCCGGAACTGCTCAAGTGTTCCTGCTCCCTCGTCGAGCCTGGCCTGCATCTCGCGGATTTGCTCGAGTTGTGCGTCCTGACCCCCGCGGGGACTGGGACCACAGCTAGCTCCCGAAGGATGTCAACGCGAGGCGCATGCCTAGGGGGATCGCCGTTTACCGGCATACCAAGATGGTTTCCTTCGCCGGGACCCCCTAGATCGACGTGGAAACATTCACGACTTGGGTCGCAGTCCTCGTTGCCGAAGCTGCGGCTACCATCGGAACAATCGGAGAGGCAGTAGTCGCATGCGGTCATGAAGTCCCGCATGGCACTAGGGTTACCGAGCCCGGAGAAATCCCAACAAAAGTCGGGCTCGTCATCTTCCTCGGAACCCGAGGGTCCGTAGGTCGAGACGGCCGTCAGTCTGTCCCAGGGCGACCGCATATGGTACCCCGGAGGGTTGGTACATGCCTCTATGAAGGCTTCCACCGAAGCGAGGTCGCTTGGTGGGTCGAAGCTGAATCCAAAAGGCACGAGATGGGAATCGGTCGGTACCTCTTGGTCGACGGGCGGTGACGAAGTCGCGTCAGGGGCGGACTGCACCGTTGTCTCAGGTACGAGGGCGACGCTCAGCAAGTCCTTCGCGAGCGTGCTGGCGTCGTTCGTCTGCTTGGGGTTGGCGTGTTGCGGGGAAACGGCGCTCGTCTTCGTCTCAGACGCAAGGTCGAAGCCCGACGTGTCCCCCGCTGGAGCGCCGGCGTCGTCGACTTGCTCGACAGCCGACGAGGTGCCGCCTCCTGCTTGGCCATGGTTGCCCCGCCTCCTCCTCCGTCTGTGGGGGAGGTGACGGGACAAACCCGGATGTTGTTCTTCCGCCATGTGGGGAAGACGTCGTTGATTCCGCCGCCGGCGGGCGGGCTGACGGCCGCCATTGTCGCTGTCGTGCGGCGGAGGAAGGAGTATCATGTCGTAGCTGCCGTCGAGGGACATGAACTCAAGACTCCCGAAACGGAGCATCGTCCCGAGCTGGAAAGGTTGCTGGAGACTACCCATCTGGAGCTTGACGGGAAGCTGCTCGTCAACACGCAGCAGGCCCCTACCTGGCGTGCCAACTATCGGTGTTTCGACCCCGGGGGGTCCCTGGACCGACGAGTAAATTGTCGCTGCGTGTCCCAGCCCAGATGGGTCGGCGCGAGACGGGACACAAAGGGGGGGAGAACAGTAAGGGGAACCCGCGACCTTCGTGTTGTCCTGCGCCCAGAGCCGATGGATGCGCTTGCAGTAGGGGGTTACAAGTGTTCGCGTGGAAGAGAGAGCGAGAGCGAGAGCCTTATGCGCCGGCCCGTTCTCTCGCGCGGCCAACCCCCTCGTACGAGAGCCCTGGACCTTCCTTTTATAGGCGTAAGGAGAGGGTCCAGGTGTACAATGGGGGGTGTAGCAGTGTGCTAACGTGTCTAGCAGAGAGGAGCTAGAGCCCTAAGTACATGCCGTCGTGGCAGTCGGAGAGGTTTTGGCACCCTGTTCATGTGATGTCGTGGTCGTCGGAGGAGCGCTTGGGCCCTGTGGAAGGACAGCTGTCGGGGCTGTCGAATCCTTGCTGACGTCTCCTTGCTTTCGTAAGGGGCTGAGAGCCGCTGTCGTCATGGAGCACGCGGGGCGCCATCATTATTTGTTTTACCGGGGCGAGCCAGATGGGACGCCGGTCTTGTTCCCCGTAGCCTGAGCTAGCTAGGGGTAGGGTAATGATGGCCCCCCTATGACGTGGTCGGTCCGAGCCCTAGGTCGGGCGAGGCGGAGGCTCCTCCGAGGTCGAGTCCGTCTTCCGAGGTCGAGGCTGAGTCTGAGCCCTGGGGTCAGGCGAGGCGGAGTCCGTCTTCCGAGGTCGAGGTTAAGTCCGAGCCCTGGGTCGGGCGAGGCGGAGACCGTCTTCCGAGGCCGAGGCTGAGTCCAAGCCCTGGGTGGGGCGAGGCGGAGTCCATCGTCCAGCGTCGAGGTTGAGCCCGAGCCCTGGGGTCGGGCGAGGCGGAGACCGTCTTCCGAGGCTGAGGCTGTGTCCGAGCCCTGGGGTCGGGCGAGGCGGAGTCCGTCGTCCAGCGTCGAGGTTGAGCCCGAGCCCTGGGGTCGGGCGAGGCGGAGCTTCCTATGGCGCCCGAGGCTGGACCTAGCTGCTGTCAGCCTCACTCTGTCGAGTGGCACAGCAGTCGGAGCGACGCAGGCGGCGCTGTTTTCTTGTCAGGTCGGTCAGTGGAGCGGCAAAGTGACTGCGGTCACTTCGGCTCTGTCGACTGAAGAGCGCGCGTCAGGATAAGGTGTCAGGCGATCATTGCATTAAATGCTCCTGTGATACGGTCGGTTGGCGTGGCGATCTGGCCAAGGTTGCTTCTCTGCGAAGACTGGGCCTCGGGCGAGCCGAAGGTGTGTCTGTTGCTTGAGGGGGCCCTCGGGCGAGACGTGAATCCTCCGAGGTCGGCTGCCTTTGCCCGAGGATGGGCTCGGGCGAGGCGAGATCGTGTCCCTTGAGTGCACTGAGCCTTGACCTTAATCGCGCCCATCAGACTTTTGCAGCTTTGTGCTGATGGGGGTTACCAGCTGAGATTAAGAGTCTTGGGGGTACCCCTAATTATGGTCCGCGACAGGGAACGACATGGAGCACTTGATGAAGGCCTTCAGGTGGTCACAACGTCAGCTAAGAACACATAGAAGGTTGAGGACGAGCGTGTGGTCAGAGACGGGCTCACCGGGGTCACGTAGGAAGTATACCATGTTGTTCATATGACAGCAGTACTTAGTGACAGATAGGTTCCCCTGGTAAAACAGCCAGAAGGAGGTGTCGAGGTGGAGGGCACGACCCTCCCGGATGTTGAGGATCTGGTTCTCGAGGGGAACCCAAGACTGGTGAGCGGTGCCCCTTCTCATGGATGACATCCTAAAGCTCAACGATGAGCGTGCTGAGGATCCACAAGAGGACCATGTTATCCATCTGGTGCTAGGATGGGAGCAGCAGGGAGACAAAGTGGACAAAACATGGTCATCGAGGGAGTAGCGCTAAAGGGTGAGGAGCACCTAGTTGCGCTAGCGAGACTAGAGCAAGAACGTGGGGTCGAGGACGACGGAGACGAGTGACCCGATGTTCTAGACACTAGCTGTCTATGCATGGAGATTCGTGATGACCATGACCTCATACTCCATCTCCATGGGAGGTGGTGGCACTAGGGCCACAAGAGAGGGCTCGAGGAAGGAAGAGTTGTGGAGGAGACACTCAGCATCGCCAAATGAGAGGCGAGAGCATCCGCCACGGTTCGCTCGTGCTCCCATGCAAGGGCAGTAGCACGCTCGCGATCACGGGCCGCCACCAAGGTGGAGTGGCGATGAAGACGTCAAGGCCCGAGGCGAGGTGCATTGGAGCAAGCGATGTCGGCTCGATGGGGATGAGCGCGAAGAGTACTAGAAAGGAGGCCCCAGTGATGGTGGAGGAATACACAGGGTGCATCGAGGCTCGGTGTCGGCAAAGCGGGAGCCGCCGCTGCCATGATGGCCCAAGCGTGCGCAGCCTAGGGGCAGGATGCCCAGTCGGTCATGGGCAAGGAGAGACCAGGGGTCACAGGTGCGGAAGCAGAGGGCGCCCAGGATTTGTGAGGCCTAGCGCAGTGCGCGGAGCAAGGAAGGTGGAAGGTCGGCACAACAGTCTGGACGGAGCAGGTAGTCAGCACTAGCATGGAGAAGAGTGTGGTGGCCGACTATGCGAAGTAGGGGCCGATAAAGGCGGGGGGAATGGTGTCGTGGTCTGCTGGGTGAAGCAAGGGGTGGCGCAGGCGTGGAGAGGGGAACCACAGTCGATGGGGCAGAGGAGTTGGTCGGCACGAGTGTGAGGAAGGATGTCGCGATCATCAAAGCGATCATCAAAGCGAGGCAGGGGCAGCATAGGCCGGGGCAACGCAGGGCTATGGTGCAGTGCAAGGCCACGACACGAGCTAGGGGCACAGCATAGGCCGGGGCGACACAGGGCCATGGTGCAGTGCAAGGCCACGACACAAGCTAGGAGCATTCGAGAGGGAAGGTGACAGGTGTGGCCACGTCATGGTGCAGGAAGGGCGCCAGTCAAGGCAAGCTAGGATGTGGCATCGAGAGGGAGCACGATTCGCGTGCCAAGAGAGAGCGTGATGGGAAGGGGGAAGGAACGTGACGGACACACTATGGGGGTGGCGGGTGGGGATTGGAGATTGTAGGGTCATTCTAATCCCGAAAGAGAATTTGAGTTTCCAAACTAGCACTTACAACAAAATTTTGGAACAAAAACTGGAAGTGAACATTAAACACGTTCTTGCAAATCACAACGGCACGAAAAAACGGTTCCCCTTTTATAATTAAAACAAAGAAAAACCTGGTATTCATCAGGCCTATCCTGCATATTACAGCATATCACTTCAATTAGGTTCTATCCACACGGAACCGAAATTTCACTTATCCAGCCATAGAAGCACACCAAAATCTCAAAAGGATTGTGTGGTCCAGCCAAGATGGGCAAGCTGGTTATGTTGAAACGCTCCTACTTGATTTCCAGGAACCATGGCCGACATGTCCAGGCCTAGATTTCCTGCCAATGGCGGTGCAGCCGGCTGATGTATCATGGTCTGCGGGTTCTGCACCATGGTCATGGATGTTGGCTGCAGTGCATGCACAAAGCCCGGGTACTGCAAGTGACCAGGATGGGAAGGGGCGGGACTGAAGGCAGTGTGGCCACTTTGTGGTGGTAAGTATGCTGCATGTGGAGACACTGGTTGTCCCACCATATTGTAGAACGGTGCAGATGGCATATTGGGACTCTCTTTCTGACTTTGAATCCATACATCTGCTGTTTCCACCTGACAATCACGGAAAATAAAAGGCTATAGTCATGCTTATAGATTACAACAGTAACCAAAAAATAGAAATAGTTAATGGTCCAGAAAAGAGTTCTCACTACCTGTGGATTGGGTGCATAGAGGCAGTTGTCCTTATATTTACTCATATTCATATCCTCAATAGCACCTGTGCCGCCAATAACACCGTTAGGGTAACCATTATGATTTCCGTAGCCATATCCAGCAGGGGCTCCTTGAAATACTTGCTTATACTGATGGTTTGATCCATATTTCATGCCATTGGCAGCTAGTTGTGAGGCTCCATTTGGCATTACCAGATAGCTGCTGGCATGTGGCAACTGAGGAAATGCATGGTTGCTTGAATAGTTTGGAACAACCATTAGAGACCCAAACTGTGGTGAGAAAACATGCCGATATGGCAAAAAGTTTGGATACTGAGGTGCTTGGAATTGTTGAGAAAACATCTGGGGCACTGGTTGTTGAGTTGCTGTAGATGCAGGTAACTGATAGCCATTTACAGAATGTAAAACCATAGCCTGCCAACATAATCTCACATAAGTTGTCATAAAGCCTTGCCAATGAACATATGTCTGGGGCAATAGATAAGCACTAGCAACAGGATCCAGATACTAGCATGACTAATGCTCATGCATGTTAAGAGCCAACATCCATGCATCATACAGCCTCTGAACTCTGAAGATATACTAGCCTAGAGTGTATGTAAGGGAAATAAGGCAACTAAATACCATCTAGCATTTCAATGCAAAAACTTAGTTGTATAGGTGCACTTGATGTTCATAAGAGTTACTGCAGGTCCAAATATGTACTAATTAGAGTGCAGGTCCCTGACACAACTAGATGCATAGGGTCTCATAAGCAGGTTTTCGAATAAAAGTTCATAATGCCAAACAATGCAAATTTTATTAATCACAAGGCAACTAAATAGTAAATACCATCTAGCACTTCAATGCAAAAACTTAGTTGTATAGGTGCACTTGATGTTCATAAGAGTTACTGCAGGTCCAAATATGTACTAATTAGAGTGCAGGTCCCTGACACAACTAGATGCATAGGTTCTCATAAGCAGGTTTTCGAATAAATGTTCATAATGCCAAACAATGCAAATTTTATTAATCACAACTACAAACCTACAAAAGGAACATCCCATGGGTGCAAAAGAAAGAAGAAAAAAGACAGTCAAATTCAACCATAAAACTCCCACGCTTGCAAAGATGACAAACAAACGGTCCAGAAAATTTACTGTTTCTAAACATATCAACCAGGAAACAGAATATTGATCATACCTCAGATGAATAAGCTATACCTTGGGCTGCTTCACCATCAACTTTAGTAATAAATGACATCCCATAACCAGAATCTGGCTCATATGCCTGGTATATCATAAAGTGTAAGTGTCAGGAAAAAAACAGAAGTATATAAATTAGTACACAGAAAGCATATAAAATATTGTTATATGTTTTCAAGTAAGTTACCTTAAAATTCTGTGCAGCTTCCTGATGCTGGAGTCGAGGTTGAGAATGTGTTACCTTGCTTGAAATCGTCTCATTTGTTCCACCGACAACACCAGGGCTCCGAACATCCACACACTCCGTCAATGACTGCTCATGTTCAGAAACTGAAACAGCAGGCTCTGACTGTGGAAGTGGACTGCAGGAACCAACATTATCCATCCTATCATTAAGAGTCCCATCAGTTGATGTGAAACCCAATGCTGCCACGCTAGTAGGCAAGAAAGCAACAAACAAACAAAAGTCTCAATTTGAAGATGAAATAGTTTTAAATAGTCAATCAAGAAAAGTTGTCATATGGAAATACTGGAGCTGGTACAATTGCATCTTGATCAAAGGGTACATACTACAAAATATTAGTCGAAAATGCTTCTGACCTTGATGGAGAGTGATCATTCAAGTCTTCTTTAGCCACAGCATCATAATAGGCTGCTAAAGAAGCCTTTGGATAAATTTCAGATTCAAAAGAACCGAAGATGAAATGAGTTCTTTCAGAATCTGGTATCCTGATGTGCTCCGGTATAATGACATGTTCATGTGATACATTAGCATGTGAAAGCTTCTTAGACAAAGCAGACACTTCTGTTTTACTTCCATCATCAACAGGTGATGGAGCACCAGGAGGTGCAGCAGTGCTGGGGCTTACTGATTTGGGCTTCCATTCCAAATGTGGGCTAACTGCATACAAGTGAGTAGTATTTCTAAACATCACTTAGCTAGACCAAGGTAAACCAATAATAAAGATGGAAAAGGCACAACCTATCCCTCCAGAAGTACATGTTAAAATGATTCCACATGGTTCCTTGATGACAGTTAAACATTTTTCTGATTTAAAGGCTGGTCAAAACTTCAATAAATCTACAATGTTATCCCTTTCAGTGTTACACTGATAGCATCTAGCTTCCAAATAACTTAGGATAATGGCACAAAAGCAAAGATAAAATATGGGTATAATGAATGGTGAATGCCTTATAAAATAAATTACTAGTGATCTTTTGCATAGAAGCATAATCTAAACATGCATGTTCGTTCATGGTGTCTTACTCTTATGGGGAAAAATAACTGACAAAAAATCAGATATAGACATCATGAGCAAGCTACTTGTTTTGTTTATCAAGATTTGCCAACGGATGATGTTCCCGTGGAAATGCTAACCTTTTTTATTAATAACATGATGAGATTGCTTATTGCTCAAAAGGTACAGGCAAATTAAAACAGATATTTCTCAGGGAGACACTAGAGAGTCCAGATTGTTGTTCTTTTGAAGGATTATTACCCTTTGGTGCTGATACCACTTTGACTAAGCCATTAGAAGTAGATGTGTATATTGCTGCACTATCAGCTGGCCTTTGCCTAGCACCAACTACTCCAACTTCACGCTTTATGGCTCCAAAAGTTCCAGCTGATTTAGAACCAGGAGAGGGCACATGGATTGGATCTGATGAAGAACAGCAAAGTTCGCCACCAAAATTATTTTTCCCTGATGCTGCAGTGTCCACCGTGTTCTGGTTGCCCTTTCCAAGAACTGCATGAGATCCAACCAATGATGCTTGTGTCCCTTCATATTGTTCCATTTTTCGGACAATAGAAGGCTTGACTTCCTTGTCATGGGCTTGAGCCGCAATTTTGATACCATTGTCAGCATGGGCCGCTCCATGCCCATTAACATTGCAAGTAACCAAGTGGTGTTGGGCAGCAAGCTTTTTGGTTGAGCTTCAGAAACAGGATAACGACATAATGAACAGATGTGGTACTGGTAAAATGATGCAGCAAAGAAATAAAGCAGCTATCAGATCATAAAGCAGAGAAGTCAATAATGCTACTAAGCAAATACTAAAGCAACACGAACAGTTAATACAAATATGTTGATAAAACCACTAAAAACATGAACAAATGAGGAATAAGTGTTTAGTTTTTTTTTTTTTTGGGGGGGGGGGGGGGGGGGTGTTACCATATACCAGCATATAAATTTACAATAACACTGACAGAAAAAAGTGCGTAAGATTAAGAATCCACACTTAATATCCCTAGTTTTGTGTTATGCAATTATCTTGAAATAACACAATGTTTTCTAATTGTGATCACTGTCACAATGTTCCATTTTATAGATGGAAAGTAGAATACAAAGAGCCATAGGAGGGACAACTGGTATACTCTACCATTTATCTCTAACATTTGAAAAAGCACATTCATTGCTAGAATCGCCGTTCTGAGATGCTTCTGGCAAAGTCTCACTAACTTCTTTCAGTTTAATTCTGTTATCTTTGACAACACGAAATTCCTGTGTGACTCCTGAAAGTGTCCGATGTTCAAAGGTTAAAAGAAGCTTATTGCAAAATGCTGGATTAACACATAAATACAAGTGACGAATCATAATAATTTTTGTACTTCCATGTTTTAAACATGAAGGGCAGGTCTGGTGTAATGGTGAGAAATGTTTCACTGAGTCATCAGGTCGTGGGTTCTAAACAACTTCTCCGCATTTGCGGGAAAGGCTCGTCTCGATTTATCCCTTCCCTAAAACCCACTCATGTGGGAGCCTCCAGCACTGGGTCTGCCCTTTTTCCATGTTTTAAGTGCTAGTTGCTTTTATACAACATAAGAATGAAGCATCTACAGTTGTCTCAGAATATATAGCCATAACACCACTGTAAAAATGTAGTAGATGTTGCAAGAATGGCATGCAAGTACAAAAGGCTAAGACTGTCTCCAACGGGAAGTGTAAAATAGATGACGCGGAACTATAGTCTATAGATGACACTGTTTGCAGAGTGAAGTTTGAAATAGGGGATGAGATATGAGATCTGCTGGAGATAGCCTAAGAGCTTCCATCTTGCCATAGTATCCACATATGTCAGTATTTTATCTAAGTAAATAATGTTCCATATGTTTAATGTGTTTTAAGAAAACATGAGCGGTGGCTAGAAGGCTAAAATCAGAAGCAAATTGGTTGCTAGATTGAAAACGACTCATATGCAACAATAAAACTGAGCAAATCCAAAAAAACTGGTTTTATGTAGAAACGTGCTACACATTATCGGCATCTGTTTTACAACCAAAAAGTCATCATGCATGCCACAGGATCACATAAAAAATATCTATAAAATTAATCTCAGAACAATCAGCATTAAAAACATGAACTGAAGGATTAGTATGGCCAGCGATGGCTATAATTAAAAATATATTACAGCCTTATCAGGTATTGTGCAAAGACACTGTTTGGCACAACTCCAGCTCCAATATTTGTGGAGAGCTCGGGAGTTACACTTATGGGTTCGGCTGTTTGGATGAGTCATCTTGTTTTTACTTTGTAGACTTTGACTTTAAAGGCTCAAACCACTATATTTGACATACAAACTTAGATCTGATGTGGAAGTGGGAGCTAGAGCATTGACGAGAATGGCCTAAGATGGTACCATTCATGTCTGAGAAAATATCAGCATGATCTTGGATTTACACAGCCTAGAAAACATCAATACAAATACAAACTATGGTGCATACTGTACATAAAAAAAAGTAAGGCAATCTTCTAGCTACGTCAAAATTTTCACATAATGCATCCAAAAGAACTGCAGAAAATATAAAAAAACTCGGCCGGTAGGGGAAAGACCGCCGCCACGGTATTATATTAAGAAGAAGCTCAATCGGAGCCCTAACCGAGAAAGGTTACGAAAGCTAGACCCCCGTGCAGCATGAGGGCCCACCCCCTATAGGCTGGATCTTTACTCGTGCTTTGAGCACTCCCAACCCCTACACGAGGATCCGTCCCTCATAGGTCAGTCCATCTCGTTTGCACACAACCAAGAGAACCAGTGAGTGACTTTTTAAACCTCGGCCTGAAATTCGCTCCCACTAGGATTCGAAATCAGGACATGAGGAGTGCTATTTAGATCACTGACCACCTAACCAACTCAGCTAGAGGCTCTTTCGCTAACTGCAGAAAATATACTTATTTATGACACTAAAACATGCCATTTTATTTTGTAGCATGTTGTATATGAAGGTTTACCAGGCAATGAACTTCGAGAGTAGCCTCCTCTAGTAATATTTCTATTGAAAACTCTTCCAGGTCTTGCCCATTCTTTTTTCATTTCTTTTTGCACCCTGATAGCATTCATGCCTTGCTGACTTGTGTTCTGCAATGGCAGAACAAACTAAGGGTGAGATGAGACATGGTAACAGTAGTTACAACTCATATACGGATGACAATAAAAAAACAAATGTCCAACAGAACAGCAGTAACAACTAGATGACCATTTGGCACTAACACGATGGGCCAGCCCAGGCACGGCACGAAAAAGCACGGTCCAGGCACGACCCGGTCCGGTTAGTATAGTGCCAGTGCCTGGCACGGCACGGCTATAGTGCCGTGCCTGGGCCACTATCTCGACCCGTAGTGCTGCCACGGGCACGACACGGTTACATTTTTTATTTTATAAATAATAGTTTACATATATTAAGTATAAGAATTCAACATATAACACAATAAAACTGCAGCTGCACTGGTTAGATGGATGCGTTTAAGCCTCTTATGCACTAGGTTGTGGGTTCAAGCCCCCACAACTACACATTTTTTGCTAAATTCTACAATATACTCAGATGGGCCATAGTGCCACCGGGCCGGCCCGGCACGACTAACAGGCTCACGGGCCGTGCCTGGGCCGCGGCAGCGGCACGCCGGCCCATCTTGGCACGGCACGTTTCGTAGCCGGGCCTAGCGGGCCGTGCCAGCGACGGGCCGTGCCGGGTCGGGCCGTGCCGGCCCGTTTGGCCATCTATAGCAACAAGGGAAATAACACATACCTCTCTATTGCTGCCATGACGCTTTGTGCTGTTATGAAAATACTCTGCAGGGGGGCATTTAACAATAGTTAGCACTTCATTAAAAAAAACTGAATGTGCTCATAGTCATAAAACAAAAGAAAACATATATGCCATAAAGACCAATGCTCCAATGCATACATTAAATATCTAGGCCCTGGCATTAACAATTCCCATTCCCAACTCTAGTGGCGGGGGGTAACACAGGGCATGGAGTTGCAGGTCGGGCTGAAAATTCAGAATAAGGTGATAATATATTAATAGTAGTGAATGATACTTTAGGTTAATTATGCCACCGGACAGTGTCGGGCGAATGCACAAGCAGGAGAACCGAATCAGAATGGGGTTTCTTATATCAACAGGGTCCACAAGCCAACAATGCAAAACAGATGGATAGGAGTATCCATCCATCCCTCGCAGGACGTAGGGTTAGGTTCCGAACGCTATTAGTTCGAGAAAGAGGATTCAACAAATTAGCACGCAATCAGAAAAAGGCTAGGGCTCACCGATAAAGCCGGAGGAGCCTCCCCTCGACGCCATCAAAGGAGACGAGAGGAGGGGGAGAGGGCGAGGACAAAAAAGTCGAATCCGGCGGTGTGGTCCTGCTGGAGGCGGCGGGCGTGGGCAGGGGAGGCGACGAGGGTTCGGCCTTCGGCGGCGCGGGCGGCGGGGATATGACTGGAGCGGTGGCGTTTCCTTGGCCCTAGGATGACGATGGCGTGCGAATACGATAATCAGACTTCGATGGGAAAGTGTAATGATGATTGGGCCGTGAGCCCAGACGTCAAGGCCCAAATGTATATTGCAATACACTTGGTTGGGCCGAAAAACTCTCTCTTTTCTAGTCTCTAATCTCTAGAGCAACTTCAAAAGGATGAAAAAAAAACTTTCCCTTAGAAGCTGATTATTGGAGGTACACTAAAACTTGTTAGGGGTGGATTACCCTCCAACAGTTTTTCAAACATAACAGCAACACTATGTTGCAGGCTTCAAGTGTGTATGTACTAAGGAGTGTTTGAATGCATTAAAGCTAATAGTTAGTTGACTAAAAATTGCTAATTGAATTAGTTAGCTAACTAGTGTCTAATTTACTAAAAGTAACTAATAGCTGAACTATTAACTAGACTGTTTGGATGTCTCAGTTAATTTTAGCACCTAACTATTAGTTCTAATGCATTCAAACACCCATAAATCCTACACTTTGTGGTGATGCAATCGCAGCAAAGAAAACAAAAGGATGGAAGACTCATGTCCCCATCCGCTTTATTGTCAGGTTAACAATAGCAACATCTACTTTCACTGTTGCTTACCATGTGATTGGTTTCCTGAGTGTGGAGCGTCTGTCTCACGTCAGCCTGGGTTGCTGGAAACGCGGCGGAGCTGTATCTCCGCGCATACAGACGAGAGAGCTAAAAAAGGTTATGTGGTACGCGTGGGAGCATGTTGTCGTCATCCTCTACGGCCAACCAATCACAAATTTTGCATGGTCAACTGTACGCGGTGCGCCTGGGCGTGGCTGGCGGCGCAACCAATCACGTGGTTAGCTCCTGAACGAGCCTAGGACCAAGCATATTAAATCATCACCAACAGAACAAGTGCAGGAAATGGACGGAGCCATCATGTCGACCAAGCCAATGTGTTGCATTCTCACAGGCCGGTACCAAGAAGAAGATCTGAGTGAGTTCTTGACGCAAAAACCATTGAGTCGGTGACACCAGCAGCAAGAGATCTAGAAAACCGTCAGATCGACCGACCGAGAGACCAGACAAAATCACAAAAGAATGGTTAGCTCCCAACCTTGCTCCTCCTTGTTGCCGCCATCCATTGTCGTAGGAAGAAGAAGCAACAAATTAACTGCCTGGATGGGGATAACAAAATTGCATCAGCCACTTAGTAAAAGAAACAACGGTGATTGTACCGATACACGGTGTACTCCTCAATGCTCATGGTGGTTGGTGGTGATTGGAGTAATAATCTGTGTTGTGCATGCTAAACTGCTGCTATCATTGGCGAGAAGTTATAGACACAGATGGTGGTGGCATGTCACCGTTGCCGCTGCCGCCGTTGCGCTCCTCGTCGCCCTGTATCCTGGTGGGGATGCGGATCCCGGAGAGGGCGATGCCGGGTGAAAGTCGCCTAGAGGGGGGGTGAATAGGGCGAAACTGAAATTTACAAAATTAATCACAACTACAAGCCGGGTTAGCGTTAGAAATAGAAACGAGTCCGAGAGAGAGGGCGGAAAACAAATCGCAAGCGAATAAAGAGTGTGACACGCGGATTTGTTTTACCGAGGTTCGGTTCTTGCAAACCTACTCCCGTTGAGGTGGTCACAAAGACCGGGTCTCTTTCAACCCTTTCCCTCTCTCAAACGGTCCCTCGGACCGAGTGAGCTTTTCTTCTCAATCACTTGGAACACAAAGTTCCCACAAGGATCACCACACGATTGGTGTCTCTTGCCTCAATTACAAGTGAGTTTGATCTCAAGAAAAAATGAGAAAGAAAGCAATCCAAGCGCAAGAGCTCAAAAGAACACAACAAATCTCTCTCACTTAACACTAAAGCTTTTATGGAATTGGGAGAGAATTTGATCACTTGGGTGTGTCTAGAATTGAATGCTAGAGCTCTTGTAAGTGGTTGGAAGTTGGAAAACTTGGATGACTTGAATGTGGGGTGGTTGGGGGTATTTATAGCCCCAACCACCAAACTAGTCGTTTGGTGGAGGCTGCTGTCGCATGGCGCACCGGACAGTCCGGTGCGCCACCGGACACTGTCCGGTGCGCCAGCCACGTCACCAGGCCGTTGGGTTCCGACCGTTGGAGCTCTGTCTTGTGGGCCCGCCTGGCTGTCCGGTGGTGCACCGGACAAGTCCTGTAGACTGTCCGGTCTGCCACCCGCGCGTGCTCTGACTTCTGCGCGCGCTGGCGCGCATTTAATGCGTTGCAGACGACCGTTGGCGCGAAGTAGTCGTTGCTCCGCTGGCTCACCGGATAGTCCGGTGTGCACCGGACATGTCCGGTGAATTATAGCGGAGCGGATTCCCGAAGCTGGCGAGTTCAGAGTCGCTCTCCTCTGGAGCACCGGACAGTCCGGTGAATTATAGCGAAGCGCCTCTGAAAATTCCCGAAGGTGCGAAGTTTGGCTTAGAGTCCCCTGGTGCACCGGACAGTCCGGTGCGCCAGACCAGGGCAGCCTTCGGTTGTCCCTTGCTCTTTTGGTTGAACCCATTTCTTGGTCTTTTTTTATCGGCTAAGTGTGAACCTTTGGCACCTGTATAACTTATACACTAGAGCAAACTAGTTAGTCCAATTATTTGTGTTGGGCAATTCAACCACCAAAATCATTTAGGAAATAAGTGTAAGCCTAATTCCCTTTCAATCTCCCCCTTTTTGGTGATTGATGCCAACACAAACCAAAGCAAATGAGGAAGTGCATAATTGAACTAGTTTGCATAATGTAAGTGCAAAGGTTACTTGGAATTGAGCCAATATAAATACTTATAAGATATGCATGGATTGTTTCTTTGATTTTTGACATTTTGGACCACGCTTGCACCACTTGTTTTGTTTTTGCAAATTCTTTTGTAAATCCTTTTCAAAGTCATTTTGCAATATAGTCAAAGGTAAATGAATAAGATTGTGAGAAGCATTTTCAAGATTTGAAATTTTCTCCCCCTGTTTCAAATGCTTTTCCTTTGACTAAACAAAACTCTCTCTCACTGAAATCCTCCTCTTAGTGTTCAAGAGGGTTATAAGATATCAATTTTGAAAAACACTACTTTCTCCCCCTTTTGAACACAATGAGATACTAATTTGAAAATCATACCAATTGAGAAATTCTTTTTTAAATTAGTGGTGGTGCGGTCCTTTTGCTTTAGGCTCATGCTCTCTCCCCCTTTGGCATAAATCTCCAAAAACGGATTCATTAGAGCCCTTTTAACTACTTTCTCCCCTTTGGCAAATAAGACACGAGTGAAGATGATACCAAAGCCGGAGAGATGCTCGGAGCCACGACGAAGGATGAGTTACGGAGTGGAAGCCTTTGTCTTTGCCGAAGACTCCAATTCCCTTTCAATACACCTATGACTTGGTTTGAAATGCACTTGAAGACACATTAGTCATAGCATATAAAAGAGATATGATCAAAGGTATATTTATGAGCTATGCATGCAAGACATCAAAAGAAATTCCTAGAATCAAGAATATTTAGCTCATGCCTAAGTTTGTTAAAAGTTTGTTCATCAAGTGGCTTGGTAAAGATATCGGCTAATTGATCTTTAGTATTAATGTATGCAATTTCGATATCTCCCTTTTGTTGGTGATCCCTTAAGAAATGATACCGAATGGCTATGTGTTTAGTGCGGCTATGCTCAACGGGATTATCCGCCATGCGGATTGCACTCTCATTATCACATAGAAGAGGAACTTTGGTTAATTTGTAACCGTAGTCCCTAAGGGTTTGCCTCATCCAAAGAAATTGCGCGCAACAATGGCCTGCGACAATATACTCGGCTTCGGCGGTAGAAAGAGCTACAGAATTTTGCTTCTTTGAAGCCCAAGACACCATGGACCTTCCCAAGAACTAGCAAGTCCCGGATGTGCTCTTTCTATTAATTTTACACCCCGCCCAATCGGCATCCGAATAACCAATTAAATTAAAAGTGGATCCCCTAGGATACCAAAGCCCAAACTTAGGAGTATAAACTAAATATCTCAAGATTCGTTTTACGGCCGTAAGGTGAGCTTCCTTAGGGTCGGCTTGGAATCTTGCACATATGCATACGGAAAGCATAATATCCGGTCTAGATGCACATAAATAGAGTAGAGAGCCTATCATCGACCGGTATACCTTTTGATCTACGGACTTACCTTCCGTGTCGAGGTCGAGATGCCCATTGGTTCCCATGGGTGTCTTGATGGGTTTGGCATCCTTCATCCCAAACTTGCTTAGAATATCTTGAGTATACTTCGTTTGTCTTAGGAAGGTGCCCTCTTGGAGTTGCTTCACTTGAAATCCCAAGAAGTATTTCAACTCCCCCATCATTGACATCTCGAATTTTTGTGTCATGATCCTACTAAACTCTTCACATGTAGATTCGTTAGTAGACCCAAATATAATATCATCAACATAAATTTGGCATACAAACAAATCATTTTCAAGTGTTTTGGTAAAGAGTGTAGGATCGGCCTTTCCGACTTTGAATCCATTATTGATAAGAAAATCTCTAAGGCATTCATACCATGCTCTTGGGGCTTGTTTGAGCCCATAAAGCGCCTTAGAGAGTTTATAAACATGGTTAGGGTACTCATTATCTTCAAAGCCGGGAGGTTGCTCAACATAGACCTCTTCCTTGATTGGTCCATTGAGGAAGGCACTCTTCACGTCCATTTGATAAAGCTTGAAGCCATGGTAAGTAGCATAGGCCAATAATATACGAATTGACTCAAGCCTAGCTACGGGTGCATAGGTTTCACCGAAATCCAAACCTTCGACTTGGGAGTATCCCTTGGCCATAAGTCGGGCTTTGTTCCTTGTCACCACACCATGCTCATCTTGCTTGTTGCGGAAAACCCACTTGGTTCCTACAACATTTTGATTAGGACGTGGAACCAAATGCCATACCTCGTTCCTAGTGAAGTTGTTGAGCTCCTCTTGCATCGTCACCACCCAATCCGAATCTTGAAGAGCTTCCTCTACCCTGTGTGGCTCAATAGAGGAAACAAAAGAGTAATGCTCACAAAAATGTGCAACACGAGATCTAGTGGTTACCCCCTTATGGATGTCGCCTAGGATGGTGTCGACGGGGTGATCTCGTTGGATTGCTTGATGGACTCTTGGGTGTGGCGGCCTTGGTTCTTCATCCTCCTTGTTTTGATCATTTGCGTCTCCCCCTTGATCATTGCCGTCATTGTGAGGAGGCTCATCTTCTTGATCTTCTCCTTCATCAACTTGAACCTCATCCTCATTTTGAGTCGGTGGAGATGCTTGCGTGGAGGAAGATGGTTGATCTTGTGCATTTGGAGGCTCTTCAGATTCCCCAGGACACACATCCCCAATGGACATGTTCCTTAGCGCGATGCACAGAGCCTCTTCATCACCTATCTCATCAAGATCAATTTGCTCTACTTGAGAGCCGTTAGTCTCATCAAACACAACGTCACAAGAAACTTCAACTTGTCCAGAGGACTTGTTAAAAACTCTATATGCCCTTGTGTTTGAGTCATATCCTAGTAAAAAGCCTTCTACAGTCTTAGGAGCAAATTTAGATTTTTTTACCTCTTTTAACAAGAATAAAGCATTTGCTACCAAAGACTCTAAAATATGAAATGTTGGGCTTTTTACCGGTTAGGAGTTCGTATGATGTCTTCTTGAGGATTCGGTGTAGATATAACCGGTTGATGGCATAGCAGGCGGTGTTGACCGCCTCGGCCCAAAACCGATCCGAAGTCTTGTATTCATCAAGCATGGTTCTTGCCATGTCCAATAGAGTTCTATTCTTCCTCTCCACTACACCATTTTCTTGTGGGTGTAGGGAGAAGAGAACTCATGCTTGATGCCCTCCTCCTCAAGGAAGCCTTCAATTTGAGAGTTCTTGAACTCCGTCCTGTTGTCGCTTCTAATTTTCTTGATTCTTAAGCCGAACTCGTTTTGAGCCCGTCTCAAGAATCCTTTTAATGTCTCTTGGGTATGAGATTTTTCCTGCAAAAAGAACACCCAAGTGAAGCGAGAATAATCATCCACAATAACTAGACAATACTTACTCCCGCCGATGCTTATGTAAGCAATCGGGCCGAATAGATCCATGTGTAGGAGCTCCAGTGGCCTGTCAGTCGTCATGATGTTCTTGTGCGGATGATGAGCACCAACCTGCTTCCCTGCTTGGCATGCGCTACAAATCCTGTCTTTCTCAAAATGAACATTTGTTAATCCTAAAATGTGCTCTCCCTTTAGAAGCTTATGAAGATTCTTCATCCCAACATGGGCCAGTCGGCGGTGCCAGAGCCAACCCATGTTAGTCTTAGCAATTAAGCAAGTCTCGAGTTCAGCTCTATCAAAATCTACCAAGTATAGTTGACCCTCTAACACTCCCTTAATTGCTACTGAATCATCACTTCTTCTAAAGACAGTGACACCTACATCAGTAAAAAGACAGTTGTAGCCCATTTGACATAATTGAGATACAAAAAGCAAATTGTAATCTAGGGAATTTACAAGAAAAACATTGAAAATTGAATGGTCAGGAGATATAGCAATTTTACCCAATCCTTTGACCAAACCTTGATTTCCATCCCCGAATGTGATCGCTCTTTGGGGTCCTGGTTTTTCTCGTAGGAGGAGAACATCTTCTTCTCCCCTGTCATGTGGTTTGTGCATCCGCTATCGATGATCCAACTTGAGCCCCCGGATGCATAAACCTACAAAACATTTTTAGTTCTTGACTTTAGGTACCCAAATGGTTTTGGGTCCTTTGGCATTAGACACAAGAACTTTGGGTACCCAAACACAAGTTTTTGACCCCTTGTGCTTGCCCCCAACATACTTGGCAACTACCTTGCCGGATTTGTTAGTCAACACATAAGATGCATCAAAAGTCTTAAATGAAATGTTATGTTCATTTGATGCACTAGGAGTTCTCTTCTTAGGCAACTTAGCATGGGTTGGTTGCCTAGAACTAGATGTCTCACCCTTATACATAAATGCATGGTTAGGGCCAGAGTGAGACTTCCTAGAATGAATTCTCCTAATTTTGCTTTCAGGATAACCGGCAAGGTACAAAATGTAACCCTCGTTATCCTGAGGCATGGGAGCCTTGCCCTTAACAAAGTTAGACAATCTTGTAGGAGGGGCATTAAGTTTGACATTGTTCCCCTTTTGGAAGCCAATGCCATCCTTGATGCCAGGGCGTCTCCCATTATAAAGCATACTACGAGCAAATTTAAATTTTTCATTTTCAATTTCATGCTCGTCAATTTTAGCATTTAATTTTGCTATATGATCATTTTGTTGCTTAATTAATACCATATGATCATGAATAGCATCAATATCAACATCTCTACATCTAGTGCAAATAGTAGTATGTTCAACGGTAGATGTAGAGGGTTTGCAAGATTTTAATTCTACAACCTTAGCATGTAATATATCATTTTTACTTCTAAGGTCGGAAATGGAAGCATTGCAAACATCTAATTCTTTAGCCTTAGCAAGCAATTTTTCATTTTCATTTCTAAGGCTAGCAAGAGAAATGTTCAATTCTTCAATCTTAGCAAGCAAATCAACATTATCATCTCTAAGATTGGAAATTGAAACATTACAAGCATTTGAATCAACCTTAGCAATTAAACTAGCATTTTCATTTCTAAGGTTGTTGATAATGTCATGGCATGTGCTTAGCTCACTGGTTAATTTCTCACATTTTTCAACCTCTAGAGCATAAGCATTTTTAACCTTAACATGCTTTTTGTTTTCTTTAATAAGGAAGTCCTCTTGAGAGTCCAAGAGATCATCCTTCTCATGAATAGCACTAATCAATTCATTTAATTTTTCCTTTTGTTGCATGTTTAGGTTGGCAAAAAGGGTACGCAAATTATCCTCCTCATCACTAGCATTATCATCACTAGAGGACTCATATTTAGTGGAGGATTTGGATTTAACCTTCTTCTTTTTGTCGTCCTTTGCCATGAGGCACTTGTGGCCGACGTTGGTGAAGAGAAGGCCCTTGTTGATGGCGATGTTGGCGGCGTCCTCGTCGGAGGAGGAGTCGGAGGAGCTCTCGTCCGAGTCCCACTCATGGCATACATGAGCGTCGCCACCCTTCTTCTTGTAGTATTTCTTCTTCTCTTTTCTTCTCCCCTTCTTGTCGTCGCCCCTGTCACTGTCACTAGAAATAGGACATTTTTCTATAAAGTGACCGGGCTTACCACACTTGTAGCAAACCTTCTTGGAGCGGGGCTTGTAATCTTTCCCCCTCCTTTGCTTGAGGATTTGGCGGAAGCTCTTGATGACGAGCGCCATTTCCTCATTGTCGAGCTTTGAGGCGTCGATTGGTTGTCTACTTGATGTAGACTCCTCCTTCTTCTCCTCCGTTGCCTTGAATGCAACCGGTTGTGCCTCGGATGTGGAGGGATCATCTAGCTCATTGATTTTCTTTGAACCCTTGATCATATACTCAAAGCTCACAAAATTCCCGATTACTTCCTCGGGAGTCATTAGTGTATATCTAGGATTGCCACGAATTAATTGAACTTGAGTAGGGTTAAGGAAAATAAGTGATCTAAGAACAACCTTAACCATCTCGTGGTCATCCCATTTTTTGCTCCCGAGGTTGCGCACTTGGTTCACCAATGTTTTGAGCCGGTTGTACATGTCTTGTGGCTCTTCCCCTTTGCGAAGCCGGAAGCGATCGAGCTCCCCCTCGATCGTCTCCCGCTTGGTGATCTTGGTTAGTTCATCTCCCTCGTGCGCGGTCTTGAGCACGTCCCAAACTTCCTTAGCGCTCTTTAATCCTTGCACCTTGTTATACTCCTCTCGACTTAGAGAGGCGAGGAGTATAGTTGTGGCTTGGGAGTTGAAGTGCTCGATTTGGGCCACCTCGTCCTCATCATAATCCTCATCCCCTACGGATGGTACCTGTGCTCCAAACTCAACAACATTCCATATACTTTTGTGGAGTGAGGTTAGGTGAAATTTCATCAAATCACTCCACCTAGCATAATCTTCACCGTCAAAGGTTGGCGATTTGCCTAATGGAACGAAAAGTAATGGAGTATGTTTAGGAATGCGAGGGTAGCGTAGGGGGATCTTACTAAACTTCTTGCGCTCATGGCGCTTAGAAGTTACGGAGGGCGCGTCGGAGCCGGAGGTGGAAGGCGATGACGTATCGGTCTCGTAGTAGACCACCTTCCTCATCTTCTTTTTCTTGTCTCCACTCCTATGCGACTTGTGGGGAGAGGCTTTCTTCTCCTTCCCTTTCCCTTTGTTGCGGGACTCTCCCGATGAGGCTTTCCCGTGGCTTGTAGTGGGCTTGTCGCCGGTCTCCATCTCCTTTTTGGTGTGATCTCCCGACATCACTTCGAGCGGTTAAGCTCTAATGAAGCACCGGGCTCCAATACCAATTGAAAGTCGCCTAGAGGGGGGGGGGGTGAATAGGGTGAAACTAAAATTTACAAAATTAAACACACTACAAGCCGGGTTAGCGTTAGAAATAGAAACGAGTCCGAGAGAGAGGGCGGAAAACAAATCGCAAGCGAATAAAGAGTGTTACACACGAATTTGTTTTACCGTGGTTCGGTTCTTGCAAACCTACTCCCCGTTGAGGTGGTCACAAAGACCGGGTCTCTTTCAACCCTTTCCCTCTCTCAAACGGTCCCTCGGATCGAGTGAGCTTTTCTTCTCAATCACTTGGAACACAAAGTTCACACAAGGATCACCACACGATTGGTGTCTCTTGCCTCAATTACAAGTGAGTTTGATCTCAAGAAAGAATGAGAAAAAAGCAATCCAAGCGCAAGAGCTCAAAAGAACACAACAAATCTCTCTCACTTAACACTAAAGCTTTTGTGGAATTGGGAGAGAATTTGATCACTTGGGTGTGTCTAGAATTGAATGCTAGAGCTCTTGTAAGTGGTTGGAAGTTGGAAAACTTGGATGACTTGAATGTGGGGTGGTTGGGGGTATTTATAGCCCCAACCACCAAACTAGCCGTTTGGTGGAGGCTGATGTCGCATGGCGCACCGGACAGTCCGGTGCGCCACCGGACACTGTCCGGTGCGCCAGCCACGTCACCAGGCCGTTGGGTTCCGACCGTTGGAGCTCTGTCTTGTGGGCCCGCCTGGCTGTCCGGTGGTGCACCGGACAAGTCCTGTAGACTGTCCGGTGTGCCACCCGCGTGTGCTTTGACTTCTGCGCGCGCTGGCGCGCATTTAATGCGTTGCAGACGACCGTTGGCGCGAAGTAGCCGTTGCTCCGCTGGCTCACCGGACAGTCCGGTGTGCACCGGACATGTCCGGTGAATTATAGCGGAGCGAATTCCCGAAGCTGGCGAGTTCAGAGTCGCTCTCCTCTGGAGCACCGGACACTGTCCGGTGGTGCACCGGACAGTCCGGTGAATTATAGCGATGCGCCTCTAAAAATTCCCGAAGGTGCGAAGTTTGGCTTGGAGTCCCCTGGTGCATCGGACACTGTCCGGTGGTGCACCGGACACTGTCCGGTGGCACACCGGACAGTCCGACGCGCCAGACCAGGACAGCCTTCGGTTGTCCCTTGCTCTTTTGGTTGAACCCATTTCTTGGTCTTTTTTTATCGGCTAAGTGTGAACCTTTGGCACCTGTATAACTTATACACTAGAGCAAACTAGTTAGTCCAATTATTTGTGTTGGGCAATTCAACCACCAAAATCATTTAGGAAATAGGTGTAGGCCTAATTCCCTTTCACCGGGCGCGAACCTGATGGCCAACACGGCGGTGCTGAGCCCTCCATGCTGCTGCTGCATAGCAGCATAGGGCTGTCGGCTTCAATGGTCTCCAGCCAACCCCGCTCGGAGGGCTCGTCCCCTCTGGAAGAACTGACACTGGCCACCAAGCGTCGGCAGTGGCGAACCTAGAATTTTTACATAGGGTGTGCCGCAATAAAATTTTCATATACAATTCTATCTAATGTACATATAATTTCATAGTAAATTTGGTAAACAATTTGATATATAAATATAAAGTTTGACAATCAACAAATAAGCATGAAAATTGTATACATTAAACATAAAGATTGCAATAATACTACTTATCTAGCATGCGCTTCCTCAACGCCATAAAAGTTTTAATTATATCTTCTTCATTCACTTCGAAGAAAATATCCGTCTCGATGTATGTAACAAGTCAATCATCCAACAGACTATCACATATCTTGTTTCTCAATTTAGTCTTCACCAAATTTATTGCAGAAAATGCCCTTTCAATAGCAGGCCAGCAGGGACGCGATGTTCCTGCGCACCTCACCAATCACCAGCAGGCAGCAACTCGTAGCCTCGTAGTACTAGCCACGGCCGCCAGGAACAGGCAGCAAGCCAGCAACTCGTACGGTCGTACCAATCAGGCAATCACCAGCAGCAGCGTCTTGCGGCCGCCAGGCGCCAGGAACACTAGAACAGCCACCGAGCCGCGCACTCGCCACTAGCTGACCAGTCGTCCAGCCGCGCACTCGCCAGACGTCAGGTGAACTGGAAGCTAAAGGATCGGGAAGTTGAAGGGTCGGGAAGTTGGAACGGCTTCTGCGCTCGGCAGCCGAACGGGTGGGGTCTCCGGTGGGCCTGGCTTAGGGTGTGCCAGGGCCCACCCGGACCCCCCTGTGGGTCCGCCCCTGAGCGTCGGCATCTTTGGAGCAGCAATTTTTACGGGACCATCTCACCGGTCGTCGCCGCCTCCAGTCGCCGCACTTCCCGCCTCCGAACACAACAACGCATGTGGCACCGGCACATCAAAAAAGTGAAAGCCTAGATGCGCACCTGAGATTTTGAGTTAAAATATAAGTGAGAAGCTATACGAGACGTGAGATTTTGAGTTGGACGATGGAAAAACTGTTGGAGCAAAAAATATTTTTTGATAATATCTGTTTTAGGGTTGTTTTACACGTTATTTTAGAGTTGCTTTAAAGCACCAGTTTGGTAAGTCGTGCATTACGTTTGAATTTCTTAAAGCGCCGGTTTCATGTCGTGAGGTGAAAGTCGCCTAGAGGGGGGTGAATAGGGCGAATCTGAAATTTACATACTTTAAGCACAACTACAAGCCGGGGTTAGCGTTAGAAATATAAACAAGTCCGAAAGAGAGCGCGAAAACAAATCACAAGCAAATAAGGCGGATGACACGGTGATTTGTTTTACTGAGGTTCGGTTCTTATAAACCTACTCCCCGTTGAGGTGGTCACAAAGACCGAGTCTCTTTCAACCCTTTCCCTCTCTCAAACGGTCACTTAGACCGAGTGAGCTTCTCTTCTCAATCAAACGGGACACTAAGTTCCCACAAGGACCACCACACAATTGGTGTCTCTTGTCTTGGTTACAATTGAGTAGGAATCAAGAAAGAATGAAGAAGAGAAGCAATCCAAGCGCAAGAGCTCAAAGGAACACAATTGTCTCTCTCATTAGTCACTATTTGATTGGAATTGTCTTTGGACTTGGGAGAGGATTTGATCTCTTGTTTGTGTCTTGTATTGAATGCTATAGCTCTTGAATGTGGTGTGAAGGCTGAAAACTTGGATGCAATGAATGGTGGGTGGTTGGGGGTATTTATAGCCCCAACCACCAAAAGAGCCGTTGGTGGAGGCTGTTGTCGCATGGCACACCGGACAGTCCGGTGCGCCACCGAACACTGTCTGGTGCGCCAGCCACGTCACCCGGCCATTGGGTTCTGACCATTGGAGCCTCTGACAGCTGGGCCACTAGACAGTCACTGTTCACTGTCTCGTGTGCCTTCTGGCGCCTGTCCTAACTTCTGCGCGCGCAGGCGCGCACTGTAGCGCATTTATTGTTCTTGCAGACGACCGTTGGCGCTGGTGTGGCACACCGGACAGTCCGGTGCGCCAGACCAGGGCACACTTCGGTTGTCTTTTGCTCTTTTTATTTGAACCCTTTCTTGGTCTTTTATTGGTTTGTTGTGAACCTTTGGCACCTATAAAACTTATAATCTAGAGCAAACTAGTTAGTCCAATTAATTTGTGTTGGGCAATTCAACCACCAAAATCAATTAGGAAAAAGGTGTAAGCCTATTTCCCTTTCAATCCCCCCCTTTTTGGTGATTGATGCCAACACAAACCAAAGCAAATATGTAAGTGCAGAATTGAACTAGTTTGCATAATGTAAGTGCAAAGGTTGCTTGGAATGAAACCAATAATTATTTCTACTAGATATGCATGGATGGCTTTCTTCTTATTTAAAATTTTGGACCACGCTTGCACCACATGTTTTGTTTTTGCAAACTCTTTTGTAAATTCTTTTCAAAGTCCTTTTGCAAATAGTCAAAGGTAAATGAATAAGATTTTGAGAAGCATTTTCAAGATTTGAAATTTTCTCCCCCTGTTTCAAATGCTTTTCCTTTGACTAAACAAAACTCCCCCTTAATGAAATCCTCCTCTTAGTGTTTAAGAGGGTTTTAGATATTAATTTTAAAGAGGGTATACCAATTTGAAATTATATCAAAAATAAGATACTAATTGAAAAATCTTTTCTTAACTCAAATTTGAAAGACTACATTTTTAAAATTGGTGGTGGTGCGGTCCTTTTGCTTTGGGCTAATACTTTCTCCCCCTTTGGCATGAATCGCCAAAAACGGATACTTTGAGTGAAATATAAGCCTTTTTTCAAACTTTCTCCCCCTTTAGTAAATAATATAGGAGTGAAGATTATACCAAATTGGAGAGCGGTGCTGAGCGACGGTGAAGGATGAATAATTCGATGGAGTGGAGTGGAAGCCTTTGTCTTCACCGAAGACTCCAATTCCCTTTCAATCTATGACTTAGCATGAAATGCATTTGAAACCACATTAGTCATAGCACATGAAAGAGATATGATCAAAGGTGTATAAGTAAGCTATGTGTGCAAAATATCAATCAAAATTCCTAGAATCAAGAATATTTTGCTCATGCCTAAGTTTGGTAAAAGTTTGCTCATCTAATGGCTTGGTAAAGATATCGGCTAATTGTTCTTTGGTGTTAACATAAGCAATCTCGATATCCCCCTTTTGTTGGTGATCCCTGAAAAAGTGATACCGAATGGCTATGTGTTTAGTGCGGCTATGCTCAACGGGATTGTCCGCCATGCGGATTGCACTCTCATTATCACATAGAAGAGGAACTTTGGTTAATTTGTAACCATAGTGCCTAAGGGTTTGCCTCATCCAAAGTAATTGCGCGCAACAATGGCCTGCGGCAATGTACTCGGCTTCGGCAGTAGAAAGAGCCACAGAGTTTTGCTTCTTAGAAGCCCAAGACACCTGAGATCTTCCCAAAAACTGGCAAGTCCCTGATGTGCTCTTTCTATTAATTTTACACCCTGCCCAATCAGCATCTGAATAACCAATTTAATCAAAAGTGGATCCCCTGGGGTACCAAAGGCCAAACTTAGGAGTATAAACTAAATATCTCAAGATTCGTTTCACGGCCCTAAGGTGAACTTTCTTAGGATCGGCTTGGAATCTTGCACACATGCATACGAAAAGCATAATATCCGGTCGTGAAGCACATAAATAAAGTAAAGAGCCTATCATCGACCGGTATACCTTTTGATCTACGAATTTACCTCCCATGTCGAGGTCGAGATGCCCATTGGTTCCCATGGGTGTCTTGATGGGCTTGGCATCCTTCATCCCAAACTTTGTGAGTATGTCTTGAATGTACTTCGTTTGGCTAATGAAGGTGCCCTCTTGGAGTTGCTTCACTTGAAATCCTAAGAAATACTTCAACTCCCCCATCATAGACATCTCGAATTTTTGAGTCATGATCCTACTAAACTCTTCACATGTAGATTCGTTAGTAGACCCAAATATGATATCATCAACATAAATTTGGCATACAAACAAATCATTTGCAAGTGTTTTAGTAAAGAGAGTAGGATCAGCTTTTCCGACTTTGAAGCCATTAGCGATAAGAAAATCTCTTAGGCATTCATACCATGCTCTTGGGGCTTGCTTGAGCCCATAAAGCGCCTTAGAGAGTTTATAGACATGGTTAGGGTACTCACTATCTTCAAAGCCAGGAGGTTGCTCATCATAGACGTCCTCCTTGATTGGTCCATTGAGGAAGGCACTTTTCACGTCCATTTGATAGAGCTTAAAGCCATGATAAGTAGCATAGGCAAGTAATATACGAATTGACTCAAGCCTAGCTACGGGTGCATAGGTTTCACCGAAATCCAAACCTTCGACTTGTGAATATTCCTTGGCCACAAGTCGGGCTTTGTTCCTTGTCACCACACCATGCTCATCTTGTTTGTTGCGGAAGACCCATTTGGTTCCTACAACATTTTGGTTAGGACGTGGAACTAAATGCCATACCTCATTCCCCGTGAAGTTGTTGAGCTCCTCTTGCATCGCCAGCACCCAATTCGAATCTTGAAGTGCTTCCTCTAACCTGTGTGGCTCAATAGAGGTAACAAAAGAGTAATGTTCACAAAAATGAGCAACACGAGATTGAGTGGTTACCCCCTTATGAATATCTCCGAGGATGGTGTTCACGGGGTGATCTCGTTGGATTGCTTGGTGGACTCTTGGGTGTGGCGGTCTTGGACCCTCATCATCTTCCTTGTCTTGATCATTAGCATCTCCCCCTTGATCATTGTCCTCCTCTTGAGGTGGCTCCTCCTGATCTTCATCATCATCATCTTGAGCTTGATCCTCATCTTGAGTTGGTGGAGATGCTTGCATGGAGGAAGATGGTTGATCTTGTGTATGTGGAGGCTCTTCGGATTCCTTAGGACATACATCCCCAATGGACATGTTCCTTAGCGCGACGCACGGAGCCTCTTCATCATCTAGCTCATCAAGATCAACTTGCTCTACTTGAGAGCCGTTAGTTTCATCAAACACAATGTCACAAGAAACTTCAACTAGTCTAGTGACTTGTTAAAGATTCTATATGCCCTTGTGTTTGAGTCATAATCAAGTAAAAAACCTTCTACAGCCTTAGGAGCAAATTTAGATTTTCTACCTCTTTTAACAAGAATAAAGCATTTGCTATCAAAGATTCTAAAATATGAAACATTGGGCTTTTTACCGGTTAGGAGTTCATACGATGTCTTCTTGAGGATTCGGTGTAGATATAACCGGTTGATGGCGTAGCAAGCGGTGTTAACCGCCTCGGCCAAAACCGATCCGAGGTATTGTACTCATCAAGCATGGTTCTTGCCATGTCCAATAGAGTTCTATTCTTCCTCTCCACTACACCATTTTGTTGTGGCGTGTAGGGAGAAGAGAACTCATGCTTGATGCCCTCCTCCTCAAGGAAGCTTTCAATTTGAGAGTTCTTGAACTCCGTCCTGTTGTCGTTTCTAATTTTCTTGATCCTTAAGCCGAACTCATTTTGAGCCCGTCTCAAGAATCCTTTTAAGGTCTCTTGGGGTTGAGATTTTTCCTGCAAAAAGAACACCCAAGTGAAGTGAGAATAATCATCCACAATAACTAGATAGTACTAACTCCCGCCGATGCTTATGTAAGTTATCGGGCCGAATAGGTCCATGTGGAGTAGCTCAAGCGGCCTGTCGGTCGTCATGATGTTCTTGTGTGGATGATGAACACCAACTTGCTTCCCTGCTTGACATGCGCTACAAACCCTGTCTTTCTTAAAATGAACATTGGTTAGTCCCAAAATGTGCTCTCCCTTTAGAAGCTTATGAAGATTCTTCATCCCAACATGGGCTAGTCAGCGGTGCTAGAGCCAACCCATGTTAGTCTTAGCAATTAAGCAAGTGTCGAGTTCAGCTCTATCAAAATCTACTAACTATAGCTGACCCTCTAACACTCCCTTAAATGCTACTGAATCATCACTTCTTCTAAAGACAGTAACACCTATATCTGTAAAAAGACAGTTGTAGCCCATTTTACATAATTGAGAAACAGAAAGCAAATTGTAATCTAAAGAATCTACAAGAAAAACATTGGAAATAGAATGGTCAGGAGATATAGCAATTTTACCCAGTCCTTTGACCAAACCTTGATTTCCATCCCCGAATGTGATAGCTCTTTGGGGATCCCTATTTTTCTCATAAGAGGAGAACATCTTCTTTTCCCCTGTCATGTGGTTTGTGCACCCGCTATCGATGATCCAACTTGAGCCCCCGGATGCATAAACCTACAAAACAAGCACTAGTACACAGAAGCTCTATAGTGGCGGTTCTAAACATATTTACACTGGCGTTTTTCAGTACCGCCAGTGCTAGGGGTCAGTGGAAATCAGCATTTCCACTGGCGGTTATTTTGGAACCGCCAGTGAAAAGTTCATTTTCACTGGCGGTTTTCTTAACGAACCGCCAGTGAAAAGTGCATTTCCACTGGCGGCTGAATAAAGAAAACCGCCAGTGGAAATGCACTTTTCACTGGCGGTTTTCTTTATAAAACCGCCAGTGGAAGTTTTCCCGCCTTTTTTCAAAATTTCAAACAATACTGAATTATATATATATTTATTTACACACACACAAACATATATATATATATATCTATATTGATATTGAAAGCAACATGAAATTAAATTCTATCATACATTTATATACATCAAAGTATTCTGTTTACAACCATATATGCTTCATGCATTCTATACATCATAAGTTTTCACCTAAGCTCTAATAACTATCTCGGCTAAGAGATAATCTACTAATTTCTGTTAGTATTCTGAACTCTGGCAAAGCTAATGTCCCGGAAGCATCGTGATATTTTCCTTCTGCGGGAATGACCTCTTTCAATATGAATGTGCAGAGGTCCTCGACTATGCCATACAATGCAGCTTCGGTCAAGTTCTCCGGGTTTCCTCGTTGAAATTGCTGTAAAGGAATTTTATAAACATCATCTATTTATACTCAATAATAACACATTTGCATCTTTAATGACATAAATACATACTTAACTATTACTAATAATACCTTGTCAGGGTTCGTGATGTATCGTCCGTTCACTCTCATGAACTCGCACGCATAGAATCCACATAGGACCGATCCTTGTGGTTGCTTGTGGCACTACATAACGGGAGATTGGTTATTTAGTTGCAACATTGTGTATGATATGTATTCATAAAATCACATACTTACCGGCCAGTGATGATGGATGTCTAGTGGCACGAGTTTTTTCGACAGCTCGTACTTTCCACCTCTCATCTTATAGAATCTATAAGCACTGTGATCTCAAATAGAATCACCATGTTATTCTCAAATTTTAATCGATAAAAGTATGCATGCATAGAAAAGGCTTACAGCTCTAAGATGCTGAGGAATGTTGCATATGTCGAAGGGTCGAAGTTCAAGGAGTCGAGCACCAGCACCTTTCCATCCTTAGGATAAATGAGGAAGCATATCCAGTGGTCCCTGTACGAATCAAATTTGTGATGCATGTGTATTGAAATTATTAATTTTATTTATGCAAAATCACACTTACTTAAAGTTGTACGGGGCCATTATGGCTTCCCTGTCTTGAAATTGAAGCATTGCATGTCCTATGTATGTGGCGTATCGAGCTTCAAAATCCTTCTTCATTTCCTTTATACGCTTCTCAACTTCTTCGTCCGTCTTTCCCCTTATTTCATCGTTGTCTTTCCCGATTCTAAAAGTGTGGCTTTCCTCGGATATAAGTATTGGGTTGAGATACCCAACCCTTTTACTGGCACTAGCATTGGGCTTGGTACCGTAAAGAATCTCCTGCTGATCATGTTGCATTCTGCAAGTCACACGTGCATGTCAGATATTGAAATTTTATACAGCTCACTAATAATAACACACTTATGTGGAAGTATGAGCGACACTTACAATGCAAACATCGTTACAAGTTGCACGTCGAGTCTCTGAAGGTTCATCATTAACCACATGTCCTCGAATGTAACAACGGCCTTTTGGTTCGAACCAATAAAAGCATGGTCTGGTATATGCACACTGATGGTGTCGATGCCAACCGATGATGCCCGCATGTACCATTCATGCAACCTTTTAACACCAGCCGGGACCTTTCTTAGTTTCTCAAGAGGTAGCAGAGGTCTGCCCGGCACATATTTTTTAGGCACGTTTTTGTAATCTGCCTTAGTTGGCTTCTTTATCTTTGCGGCCGTTGCCTCAGCCTTTTTTGCAGACTCCTCGTGCTCGGCCAAATCAACAGTTTGTGACGTGAGGCTCCGTCCAATCCCTTTCAAAAACCGAACTGTGCCAGCAGTAGTAGCTTTACTCTTCTTTTTCTGATACGGGGACACCAATTTTGGAATAGGAAGTTTAGATTTCTTTGATGGCCTTGGATCGTTTGATGGCTGTGGAGAAGGTGGATCCCTTGATGGTGGCGTAGACAGTGGGTCACCAAGAGGATGGGGAGGAGAAGGTGGTGGAGCCCTGAATGGTGATGCTTGTGGCGGAGACGGTGGGTCAGAAAAAGGATGAGGAGCAACATGTGAAGTTTGAGGAGGTGAGGATGATGGATGTACAATAGGAGCAAAAATTTGAGAAGGTGGAGACGGTTGGGCCTGCGACGCCTGCGGCGAATTCGACCAATCAAGCAAATCGACATCCCTTCGAGGCCAAAGGATAAAATTCTTGATAGCTTGTCCAAGTTTCTCGATACCTTCGGGCCCAGGGATGTCTAGCATGTCGTCCTCGGATCCTTGGACGACCGTCGTCACTTCTACTTTGCAATAATCATCTGGAATATCGTTTCCATGGAACTTGCGTCCTGGGATCGCAAGGCCTGTGGCTACTTTCTTTGTACGTTTATTGTTAATACCATATCTTATAACCAGTGCGCACGCCACAGGCCTTGTGATGTCATCAACTGGATAACGGTCCTTATTTCCCGTTGAAGCAACAGAGCTTGGTAATGTCGTACAATCTGTGGAAGCCGGCGGTTGAGCTGCTGGAATTATTTGTATTTGTGGAGTGGTCATCTGTTGAACAGACATCGCACTCGCCAACTGTTGCATCAATTCTGGAGGAGGATTCGATAGCATTTGAGACATCATGGCTTTGAACTCTTTCTTGGCCTCCAACTTAAAATAATCCGCCATCTCTTCCTTGTATCGATCACGTTTCCTGTACAGACCTTCCCACTGTTGTCCGAATCCTTCCTTCCATCCTTCCTTAGACGAGATTCCTCGTACACGGCCAGGATGCTCAGGGTTACCGAGACCAGCCGTTAGGATGTCTCTTTCCCTTTGTGGCTTAAAAGTTCCTTCGCTCTGCTTAGCTGCCATTGTATATATGTTTTTTGCCGCTTCTTCGACAATGGGATCATCAAAAGATACACCGGTCTCGGTTTCCCTTGGTTTTCTAGCACGGAGCCAATTTGCCGCCCTTTCACCAAGTTGCTCGGACAGCGTCGGCAACCCTGCGGCCTTCTTCTCGGCGTCTTCTTGTCTCCATTTAGGAACCTGACGCTTGTAACCACCTGTGCCTAGGTGGTGGCGGTACTTGTTCTTCTTTGATAGTTCAGAATTTGCCTCACTTAGAGATATGAAATCAGGGCTGCTCCTCTGCTCTAAAAATACTGCCCACTGACCTGCTGAGATTTTATATTTTTTGGTCGGGTCCAGACCTTTCTTTGCAAACTTTGTGTTCATCTCAGACCTCCAGTTTCGGAAATTTATCGCAAGCTGCTTCATCGTGTATTCCTTCACGAGTTCTTCTGAACCCCGAGGCAGAACGAACCTCATTAATAGCTTATTCCATATTTGATTCTTGACATCATCTGACACATCTCTCCACTGTCGTATTGTTATGTCAAGATTATCTCTAACTAAAAACCCAAGTGCATTCCGGAACTTAGGTAGTGCCTCTTCTGGAGCAAGGGGCTGACCTTTCGGGCTCACGTCTGAGATTTTGTATGTTTTGTCGGGAAACTTGTTCAGCCCCCTGTCACCTCTTTTTCGATCGCTCTGCTTCCTTTTCCTTGACGTCTCGGTTGTTGTCTTGGTCTGTTCCGGTGCGTCTTGGGTCGGCTCCGGTACGTCTTCGTTTCATGCCACGGCTTCTTCGAGTATCGCACGAAATTCAGACATGACCTCCTATTCATGTAATAAAATGCACAAGAGATCATGCATGTGAAATCAGTAGGGTACACATACGAAGCTAAAGATGCGTACTTTTACCTCAGCTTCTCGTGGATCATAAGTAGGGTCACGTTGCAACTCACGGAGAGCGGCCCTATCTATGCTAGTGGTAGGAAAAGGGTCGCTAGGCGTTTCATATCGTTCACTGCTGGATTTTTCTTGAGCAACACTCTTGTCCATGTGCTCGGGCACTAAATCTTGGTCCTTGATCGGAGAACTCATTGAGCTATATATATACAAATACATAAGCAATAATTAAATACATATTAACACATATTAACGTAAGCAATAATTAAATTCATATTAACAAATAGTATAATTAAATACATCCTCAGGCACTAAACCCTTAACCCTAACCCTAAACCCTAACCCTAAACCCTAACCCTAACCCTAACTATAACCCTAACCCTTAACCCTAACCCTAACCCTAACTATAACCCTTAACCCTAACCCAAAACCCGAACCCTTAACCCAAAACCCGAACCCTTAACCCTAAACTCTAACCCTAACTATAACCCTTAACCCAAAACCCGAACCCTAACCCTAACCCTAACCCAAAACCCGAACCCTTAACCCAAAACCCGAACCCTTAACCCTAACCCTAACCCTAACCCTAACCCTAACCCTTAACCCAAAACCCGAACCCTTAACCCTAACCCTAACCCTAACCCTAAACACTAACCCTTAACCCTAACCCTAACCCTAACCCTTAACCATAACCCTAACCCTAAACCGTAACCATATAGTATCGTATAGTCGTATAGTATCGTGTAGGACGGGGAGAGAGTCGCATAGGACGTATAAAGAGGGAGAGAGGGAGAATCGTATGGATATTATCGAGTTACGTATAGAGAAGGAGAGAGGGAGAGTCGTATAGGACGAGGAGAGGGAGAGAGGGAGAGTCGCATAGGACGTATAGAGAGGGAGAGAGGGAGAGTCGTACGGAAATTATCGAGTTCAGATCGAATTCGGATCGGATCGGATATGTATATTATCGAGTTGTGACGGATAAAATTACAATGTATATATTGAACATACATTTGAACACATATGAACACACATATATATATTGAACACATACATTTGAACACATATGAACACACATATATATTGAACACATACATTTGAACACATATGAACACATATATATATTGAACACATATGAACACACATATGTCTCCCTCCTCTCTCTCCTCTCCCTCCTCTAACTATCTCTCTCCTCTCCCTCCTCTCTCTCTCTCTCACCCTCCTCTCCCTCCCTCTATCTATCTCCTCTCCCTCTATCTCTCTCCCTCTCTCTATCTCTCTCTCCTCTCCCTCCTCTCTCTCTCTCACCCTCCTCTCCCTCCCTCTATCTCTCTCCCTCTCTCTATCTCTCTCCTCTCCCTCCTCTCTCTCTCTCACCCTCCTCTCCCTCCCTCTATCTCTCTCCTCTCCCTCTATCTCTCTCCCTCTCTCTATCTCTCTCCTCTCCCTCCTATCTCTCTCTCACCCTCCTCTCCCTCCCTCTATCTCTCTCCCTCTCCCTCCTCTCTCTTCCCTCTCCCTCTCCTTCCTCTCTCTTCCTCCCTCTCGGCGGCGGCGGCGCGCCCCTCCTCTCTCTCACTCTATGCAGAGACGGCGGCGGCGCCCGCGTGCGCGCGGCGGCGGCGTGCGCCCGTGCGCGCGGCGGCGGCGGCGGCGCGCGCCCTCCTCTCTCTTCCCTCTCACTCCTAGACCGAGCCCGAGCGAACGAAGAAAGGGAGAGAGAGAGAGAAGAACTCACCTACGGCGCGGGGACGACGGCGTGGACGACGGCGGCGCACGGAGGAAGATCGCCGGGGCGAAAATTCGGCAGCCTGACGGCGGGAGTGTAAAAGACAGGGCGCCAAAAGACTTAGCGAAATTTCGGCCCCGCGCGCGCTCCTTTATATAGGAGATATTTCTACTGGCGGTTGACAATGAAAACCGCCAGTAGAAATCATTTCTACTGGCGGTTGTCATAGAGAACCGCCAGTAGAAATGCCATCCACAGACTGTGGAGGCCATTTCTACTGGCGGTTCTCTATGACAACCGCCAGTAGAAATGATTTCTACTGGCGGTTTTCATTGTCAACCGCCAGTAGAAATGTTTTTAGTATATTATTTTTTATTGTATATTCATACATTAAGTATATAAATTTTTGTACATATTAAATATATAAATATATATATTTAGTATACATAATATATATATTTATATATTACTTCTCTCTCTCTCCCCTCTCTCTCCTCTCTCTCCTCTCTCTTCCCTCTCCCTCCTCTCTCTTCCCTCTCTCTCCCCTCTCCCTCTCTCTCTCCTCTCTCTCCTCTCCCTAGCTCCTCTCTCTCTATCCTCTCTCTCCTCTCTCTCCTCTCTCTCCTCTCCCTAGCTCCTCTCTCTCCTCTATCCTCTCTCTATCCTCTCTCTCTCCTCTCTCTCCTCTCTCTCTCTATCCTCTCTCTATCCTCTCTCTAGCTCCTCTCTCTAGCTCCTCTCTCTCTCTATCCTCTCTCTCTCCTCTCTCTCTCCTCTCTCTCTCCTCTCTATCCTCTCTCTCTCTATCCTCTCTCTCTCCTCTCTATCCTCGGTTTGTCGCTAACAATAATCAATTACATGACATGTCCTAACAATAATCAATTACATGACAACTATATAATCTAGGGAGCTATTGTTCTGCCTTGTCCATCGTGGCGTACCCAGGGCATCGAATTGCGTGGGATGCTTCGCTCAACGTTCCTTATCTTGGTTGGATGGTCTATGAAAAGAGACATGTCATTGAACTGGTTAAAATCCTCTAAATCAGATACACCATCAACTCCTATAGCTTGTTGTTTTCCAGGAAAAACTACATGCTTCGGTTTGTCGGTGCTTTTCTTCTCATTGTTAGAAATGATATGTTCAGCATAGAAGACCTGTGCAGCACGATTAGCAAGGATCCATGGGTCATCTTTGTAACCTACCTTACTTAGATCAAGAACTCTGACCCCATAGTTGTCTACCGTGACATGTTTGTCTTCAACCCATTGACATCGGAAAACCGAGATCTGAAATGTACCATAGTCTAGTTCCCATATGTCCTCAATAAAGCCAAAATATGTAATAATCTCACCAGTTTCATCATCTATGGCTTCGCATCGAACACCACTGTTTTGTGACATGCTCTTTTTGTCCTTGGACTTGGTACAAAATGTGAATCCACTAATGTCATAGGTTTGCCATGTTGTGACCTGGCGTGATGGTCCAGATGCCAAGCCCTTGATGGTTTGTTCTTCTATTGTTTCTCCACGTGGAATGTCCTTCACCATTAGCCATGTGTTGAACCGCTGCTTATGTTGCTTCATTACCCAATCATCCGTATGCCCAGGATTTTGCTCGCGAAGCTCATTGATGTGTTGTTGGATAAATGGCTCCATTATTGTTAGCTGATGTAGGATGCTCTGATGTGCCTCAAGTACTATATCGTAATCCGGTGGGATGAAAGATTTCCGTCCCATCCTCCCGCTTCCATACAGTCTACCCTCGTGTCGTGACGGAGGCAGACCTATTGCAACCTGGTCTTTTAGGATACTATTGCAGAATGGAGCTCCGGACTCAATGGCCTCTTCGGTACAGTACCCCTCTATCATGGATGCCTCGGGACGAGCACGGGTTGATACATAGCCATTCAGTATTGACATGAAACGTTCATACGTCCACATTTCATGCAAGTACATAGGACCCAATGCCTCTATTTGTGGCACCAAGTGCACCACAAGGTGCACCATAATATCAAAGAACGATGGAGGGAAACACATCTCAAACTGTGATATTGTCTCCACTGCGAATTCCTGAAGAGATGCCAACTCATCACGGCCAATTACCTTTTGTGAAATCCTGTTGAAAAAGTAGCACAACCGTGTGATTGCCATCTTTAAAAACAAAGGATTTATAGCCCTGATGGCAATAGGTAGGAATGTAGTCAGCATGACATGGCAATCATGTGAGTTGTAGTTGGTGATTGTCAGGTCTTTCATTGACACAATACTCCGTATGCTAGAGCAGAATCCGGATGGGACTTTCAAATTCTTGAGCCAAACACACATCGCATGTTTCTCATCTACATTGAGATTGTAGCTTGCTGCTGGGAGATGGTACTTCCCATTTTCTTGAAGAACGGGATGTAGTTCCTTTTTTATGCCTAAATCTACCAAGTCCATGCGTGAATTGAGCCCTTCTTTTGTTTTGCCCTTTATGTCTAGCAAGGTGCCCATTATGCTTTCAAACACGTTCTTCTGAACGTGCATACCATCGATCGCATGCCGCACATCTAACTCTTTCCAGTAAGGCAAGTACTCGAAGAAAATAGACTTCTTCTTGAATATAGCCCCCGAAGCTGGTTTGACATCCTTCCTTGTTTTTCCGTCTTTTGTCTTCTTCCCGAAAACAAACTTGATATTCCTGACTATTTCAAAAACTCTATGACCTCTATTGTTACCCGATGGAGCAGTAGAATGTAGTTCACCATTATTGTCGAAGTACTTATCCATCTTTCGCATGCGGTACCTGTGTCCTTCCAATAAAAAGCGTCTGTGCCTCATGTAAACTATCTTCCTAGATGCAGCAAGGGATACGTAAGCAGTTCCATCAATGCATACTGTGCAACCAACCTTTCCCTTAAACTGGCCTGATAATGTGAAGAGAGCAGGGTAATCGTTGATCGTAACAAAAAGAATTGCTCTCAGCGTGAATGAACCTTTACGATACTCATCCAACATTTGAACACCCGTTTCCCACAATATTTTCATATCCTCCATTAAGGGCTCCAAAAATACATCCATGTCAACTCCAGGTTGTGTAGGTCCAGAAATAAGGATGGTTAGCAAAATGTACTTCCGTTTCTGCATCAACCATGGAGGAAGGTTGTATATGGTGAGGATCACCGGCCATGTGCTATGCTTGCTGCTCCTCTCAGCAAATGGGTTCATTCCATCAGTACTCAGTGCGAACCTAACATTTCTCGGTTCATCGGCAAAGTCTCGGTGGTTGTCATTGAAATCTTGCCACTGCTTCCCATCGGCTGGATGTCGAAGCTTCCCATCGTTTTTGTGCTCATCAGAAGCATGCCAGCTCATAAGTCTGGCATCCTCAGGATTAGCGAACAAACACCTCAATCGATCGACGACGGGGAGGTACCACATCACCAAAGCAGGAATCTTTTTGAGCGCATAATAGTCTACTTCTTCTTTTTCTTTGCTCGTGGATTTTGAAGTCTTTTTTTGGGCTTTCTTTCGCTTCTTCCCTTTAGACACGGATGCAACACACTCTTCGTCCTCTCGATAGTCTTTATTCGTCTTGTACCTACTTGCACCGCACTTTGGGCAGCTCTCCAAGTCTTTATAATCATCACCTCGATAAAGGATACAGTGATTTCTACACGCGTGGATCTTCTCCACACCCATAGTGAGCGGACTGATTAGTTTCTTTGCATAGTACGTGTTAGCAGGCACATTGTTCTCCTTTGGAAGCATGTCTGCGATAATACTCAAGAACGCATCGAAGCCAGCATCAGACACACCATATTTAGCTTTTAACATCAACAGCTTTAGCACAGACCAGAGCGTCGTGAACTCTTTGGTACAACCCTTAGACTCGTCGTACAAAGGCTCTTCTGCTGCCTTCTTTAGGGACTCCATACCTTTCATTAAGAACATCGATTGATCTGTATGACGACGCAACATTGCCTCTAGCAACTCTGCATCTTCCTCATCCATAACACTTGGCAGAACATGAGGTCTATCATGTTCATTTCCTCCAGCGTAACCATGATCAGTAACATTTTGCACTACATGTTCGCTCTGTGGAAGAGGTTGGTGTGTCTCGTGAACGAACTGAAATCTGTCGTCGATGTTCTCAGGGTTTCCAGTCGTATAAGGCGAAGAGCTACCCTCTCCATGCTTTGTCCAAATTGTGTAATCCTTCATAAATCCTCGGCATACCAGATGAGATATGATTTGTTCTGTGTCATTAAATACAGCAGCATTTTTGCAGTCCATGCATGGACAATATATGTGTTTTGTCTTTGTTCTCCAAGCATGGTTCGTAGCGACATCAATAAACCTATGGACCTCGGATATGTATGATGGATCTAGCCTTGATAAGTTATACATCCAGGATGTCCTCTCCATCACCACCTGTAAAAAAGTAACATAAAACACATGGTGAAACCCTATATCCAAAAATGTGGCTAAAATGTGAAGGACGCGTTGGAGTGCGACATCTGCTAAAAAGTCAGATTACCATGCATGTATATATACAGTACATATTGATCGGTATATATACAAATGTAGTTAGACTACTGGTGAGAGCCTAGTTTCAAAATATGGTGAAAGCCTAGTTTCAAATTAATACCCAAACCTATCTTTAACATATGGTGAAAGCCTAGTTTCAAAATGTAGTTAAAATTGAGCAAAAATAAACAATAACTAACAATTGAAACATAATTAAACTAATCTTCCATACAACACATTCACCATTCATTAAGCAACTAAACATGAAAAAGAGAGGGAATAGACAAAAACTAACCATCTTATGCAACCTCATTTGAGAAAATAGAGAAAATTACCTATCTATACTCTTCTCTCTCACATGTGAAACCCTAGATCCAAAATGTGGCTAAAATTGAGCAAGAATGAACAAAAATTGACAAAGAAACATAAACCAACCTTTCTTATCCACCTTCTTCCAAGAAATGAAGACCAAAACCTCCCCCCTTATATTTTTGTGAAATCTGGACCTCCAAAATCGCCTCCAATGGAAGCTGGCTGCGAGCATACAGTTCACTGTCGCGGGGAAGATGGGTATTTTATAACAGACAGTTCACTGGCGGTTGGTTTGAAAAACCGCCAGTGGAAACCTATTTCCACTGGCGGTTATCTTAACACAACCGCCAGTGTAAATAGGGTCTTTACACTGGCGGTTCTGTTACACCAACCGCCAGTGGAAATAGGTTTCCACTGGCGGTTCTGTTACACCAACCGCCAGTGGAAATACCCTATTTCCACTGGCGGTTGTGTTAAGATAACCGCCAGTGAAAATGGGTTTCCACTGGCGGTTCCTAAGTCGGGTCCACCTTGTTTTTTTTACTGGCGCGTGATAACTGAAACCGCCAGTGATAATTTATGGGTGCCGCAGGCTTTGAGCTCTTTTCTACTAGTGAAGTTTAGGCCTTGTTCTTAGGTACCCAAACGGTCTTGGGTCCTTTCACATTAGAGACAAGCACCTTGGGTACCCAAACACAAGTCTTGGAGCCCTTGTGTTTGCCCCCAACATATTTGGCAACTACTTTGCCTGATTTGTTAGTTAAAACATATGATGCATCAAAGGTCTTAAATGAAATACTTGGTTCATTTGATGCAATAGGAGTTTTCTTCTTATGCAATTTAGCATGAGTGGATTGCCTAGAACTAGATGCCTCACTCTTATACATGAAAGCATGATGAGAGCCAGAGTGAGACTTTCTAGAGTGAATTCTCCTAATTTTGTGCTCGGGATAATCGGCAGGGTACAAAATGTAACCCTCGTTATCCTGAGGCATGGGAGGCTTGCCCTTAACAAAGTTAGATAATCTTTTAGGAGGAGCATTGAGTTTGACATTGCCTCCTTGTTGGAAGCCAATGCCATCCCACTACAGGAAACGCCTAAATTTTCGTGGGCCAAAAACCCACGAAAATAAGCCTAAACCGACGAAAATAGATAATTTTCGTCGGCAGGCCGACAAAAATAGCCGCCGAAAATAAGTTCGACGAAAATAGGCGGGTATTTTCGTCGGTACCGACAAAACTAAACTATTTTCGTCGACCTTGCTAAAACCGACGAAAATAGTGCGTCGACCATTTATTTTCGTCGGCCGGTGGTGGCCGACGAAAATAGCCTGGGAACATATTTTCGTCGGCCCCAGTGGTGGCCGACGAAAATAGCCTGGGAACATATTTTCGTCGGCCACCACCGAGGCCGACGAAAATTGATGGTTCCCCCCCCAAAACAGATTTTTCTGCACCTATTAATAATTCACAGCAATATACACAATATCACAATTCACATATACAGATTCACAAGCTTAATACATAATTCACAAAACACATTCACATATACATAATAAGTCTAGAGTATCCATAAGTCCAAAAGTCCATTGTCCATTCAAATACACAATTCACAAAACTCTAGTCCATAAGTCTAGAGTCCATAAGTCCATAAGCTACTAACTACTCACAACTCACTCCTCACTGATCACTCCGGCGGGCTGTGGGAGTTTTGGCCACTCACTCCTCCGCCACCAGGAAGGTGGCCACTCCCTCCAGCACCATGGACGAGGAAGTCTTGGACGTTGACACCACCCTCCGATCCATGAGCATGTGACGCTGAACCCTGCAATTCATCAATCATTCAAATAAGGTTGTATACATATACATTGCTGTGTTTGGTCAATATTTGCATAAAACTAAACATGGAATGTCACCTGTGATCCATGGTGAGGAGGAGGTTGTGCATGCATCCACGGGTACTGTTGTGCTGGCCACCCCATAGGTGGTGGCACCCACCCCGTCGGTGGCGGTGCCATCCACGCTTGAAATGGCTGAGAGCCCGCCGGTGGCTGGGAGACCGGTGGCACCCATCCCGGGACTGGCTGTGATCCTTGGGGTGGAGGCGTCCAAGTGCCTGGAGGTGCCTGCGTCCACCCAACACCGGTCCACTGTGGCTGCGACGCTGGAGCTTGTCCTGGCCACTGTCCCCATCCTTGTGCCTGCGAGCCATTTTTGATAATAAAGAAAGAGTTGCTATGGAATTGAAGTGTTCAGATAGTGTTACCTGGGGAGGGCGAAAAGCGGGCAAGTTCATATCAGGGCCGAGTCGAGTAGTCATTTCCTGCAAATGGATGCAACGTTAGAATCGCAACATTATACTTTGAATTCAAAGACGACACGTGATGAGATAGACGAATTACCTGAAAATAAGAAGCCATATATTGCGTCAGCTGCCCAACCTGCTCCTGCGCTGCTCGAGCCTGCTCCTGTGCTGCTCGAGCCTGCTCCTGTGCTGCCCGAGTCTCCTCCTCCAGCTGAGCCTCTCGAGCAGACCTGGAGGAGCGAGAACTCCCTCCCGAAGACGATGCCTTCCCTTGACCTATAGTCCTGTTGTACTCCACAACGCCGGTGCCAAAGGCAAACCTGCATGATACACATAGTTGAGCAATTAAGTGGACACATTCTTGTTAATGAAATCGTCGAATCAAACACAAACACCTCACCTGCCATGCTTTCTACCCCCACCACTATGGTACAACACCGAGGCATCTAAGTCTGAATGCATCCAGTCGAAGTCAGGCCCATGGCGTTGAGTCATTTCCTCCCCATATGCATTCTGCAAAGAAAGTTGGAGTTAGACACAAAACATGCAATTTAATTCGTAAATACAAACTTGTTTACCATTTTCTCCCTTGCCGCCTCGCTGCATAGCACATCAGGGTTCGCCGGATCAGGGCCACGGTGACCACGGACGTAAACCTCCATAAAACTTGGAGCAACTCCACTTTCAGCTTCCTGCATGAAAAAGAAGAGTTAAACCATATAATTTTCATAGATGTAACATACAAGTTTGATTTATATACTTACCATGCGGCGTGCGGTACCAAGGTGTCCATCGGCGCCGTACCTGTGCCCCGGTCCTTCAGTGCCACGGTTGGCACGGTGCTTGTTGGACTCTGCAATCCACTCAGGCGACGCCCATCTCTTAGCCAACCACCTCCAGGCTTCCATGTCCTTGGACAGCCAATCCACAACGCTCTCCAGGTACTGCTCCTCTGTGAGGTAGATCTCATTGGCCCCTAATGCTTTGCTCATTTTCTGACCCTTTATCTTCTTGTAGTAGTAGTTGACGGCCGCGATGCGAGCATTGTACATGGCATCCTTGATTATCTTATCAGCGCACTTCCGAAAGTGCCTCTTCACACGTGTCCACTGAGCCTGATCCTCCTCGATGTCATCCGGCAATTGGAACCTCCCCTACATATCAATGGAGAAGTTAAGTTAAAGTAAGATTAGGTGAAGCAATAATTCAATGAATTGCTTATATACGAAAGTAAACTCACCCAGAACTCGTCCCACACAGCCACCTGACAAGTCCTTCGTTTTTTTTTCCGAACTTCCCCCTCCGCTACTGCTTTCCCCTGACTCCCCTGGCTCGACATAGTCCTTTAGACCCCAGTCAGCCCACTGCATAGCCGCAAACCTCTCACCATTGAGCTCCACCATGCCAGGGTAGTAGAAGCGACAGAGGCTACCCAACACCGCGTTCACCTTGGGACGTCTGCCTGTACCGTCCCAAGTCAAGTCTTCCCATGACCTACAAAAATTAATAAAACAAGTAAACTAGTGCAATCACGTTCACATTAAAAAATTAACAAAACAGAAATAAGCCCCACCATTCTCCATGCGTCCGGATGAGCCTCCTCTCGGCAAGTCTCGGACCAAGCGCATTGCTCTTCTTATACCTAAGTATACAAGTAAATTCAATATGATGAAATGATTAGAAACTAATATCAATTAAAGTAATATGCATAATAATACCTGAAGGACGTAGAACCATCTGACGCGTCGCCCGCGCTGCCTGCCCCCATTGGGTCAACCTCCTCATCCTGCTCACCCTCGTCATCCTGCTCACCCTCCTCACCCTGCACTTCGTCTAGACAGTCGAGAAGTTGTTGCTGCCTCTGTCGGCTCTGTGAGGTGCCCTGAAAAAGCCCACTGCCCGAGCTGTCCTCGCTGGCCGCGCTGCCCCCACTCCTCCTCGATCTCCTATGCTTGAACATGTTCAACTGTAGATAAATTAATGTCAAACCACAGTATATGAAACAAATAATATGAAAATTAATAATGTGGAAATTGGAATACATAGCTTAATTGATTAACTAAAAGAAACATACTAATCAAAAGTCATCCGCATCCGATGATGCTTCTTCGGCTCGTTGTTTATTCATACGCTCTTGATTTTGTTGGATCCTTACTGATCTTCTAACGACGACAGGTCGTTTGCGCTTTGACCTAGGTTCTTCAATTAAGTCGCTTGAATTGCAACAGAGATTTTCAAGTCCTTCTCCATTGGTCACATGGAATCGGTGAGCTATGTCTTGATTCGACGCCGCTTCTGGTTGAAAAACAGCATCATCGTTGTCCCTGATTGTACTCACGTAGTCAGCACTCTCTGGAGCGACGACTTGTGGGTTGACTTTGATTGCAACCCACCAAGCCCTAAGGCTTGGGTGAGGATATGGCAGGTAGTACACCTGTTTTGCCTGATTTGCAAGGACAACATCGCTCATACTGCTCGGAATCCTAGAGCTATGCTTCACCTCGACATTACCATACTTGTCGACACGAGTCCCACTATGAGCATCAAACCAGTCGCACTCGAAAAACACGACTTTAAGTTCTTTGGGGCCATCGAAAATCAACTCTACAATGTTTTGAAGAACACCGTAATAGTCCACTACTTTGTCATCGTCAACATATGAACTTGCCAACACACCACTATTGGTGGTGGCTGCCAATGGTCGACTCTTCTCCAATTTCGCGGTTCGGAAGCGATATCCATTTACATCATAGCGAGTATAGTTTCGGACGGACACAGAGGTATGTGCCATTTGCTGCAAGTCCGGGTGCACAGAGTTTTTGGAAACCTATACAAGTAATTAGTATATGCATTATATCTTCCAAGTTCAAAATTCAAAGATTAAGTATGGACAATGAGAGAACGACAATTACTAACATAATTACGAAACCACTGCACGAAGTTTGGTCCACCTTTCAACCCATCACGTCGAAGATTTTCTAATTGGATGGCCGTAGGTTTACTAGTAGATTTCCAACATTCTTCATCAAACATGCTGGACATATTACAAACATGGAGATTACACACTATAGAAATTATGAGATGAGAAAATGGACGTAACTATGAGGAAAACTTACTCGAACGCCTCCTGTGTGCTGTCAATATTGCTATACATATATAGCATTAGCGTGTTCAAATCTGATGCTTCAATGTGACGTACACTCCCTTTTCCAACTGCTTTACCCGGATTCGCAAAAATTTGAAGGGTGCTTTGGGGTGATTCATTATCGACATGAAGTCGCACTGAAGGCGCAAACACATTGTTGGCTCGAGCGAAATACCTGGTTGAGAATTGAGATATCTCCTTAAGGGCAAAAGCCTCCGCAATACACCCTTCGACTCTAGCCTTGTTCCGAACAGACGCCCTGAGCTTTTTCAACGCCCTTTCTATAGGATACATCCACCTGAATTGCACTGGTCCGCCTACCAAAGCTTCCCAAGGCAAATGCACAATTAGATGTTGCATCACATTGAAGAATCCTGGCGGGAAAACCTTTTCAAATTTACAAATAAGAATTGGAATTTCTTTCTCAAATTTCTGCATCAACCTCTTCGATACCGTCTTTGCGCATACTTCCCTATAGAAGTAACTCAACTCTGCAAATATGCTCCAAAGCTCATCCTTGAAATAGCCTCGAAACATCACGGGCATCAGCCTCTCCATAATAATATGGTAGTCATGGCTTTTCAAACCGATCAATTTACCGGTCTTCAGATTGACTGCCCGTTTCAGATTTGCCGCATACCGATCTGGAAATTTCAGATTCTTCAACCACTTAAATATTTCTTTCCTTTCATCCGGCTTGAGGCAGTAATCAGCTCGCGGCCTACTTTCATGCCCTTTATCGCTTACTTTCAACTCGAGCATCGACCTCTTACAAATTTCAGCCATGTCTTTTCTTGCCTTCATATTATCTTTCGTTTTATCAGTCACATCAAAACATGTGCTTATGATGCTTTCAGCAACGTTACGCTCTTGGTGCATCAAGTCTATGTTGTGCGGCATGATCAAGGCTTTTGCATACGGAAGCTCCCATATTGATGAAATATGGGTCCAGTTATGGTCCTCCCCGTAGCCTTGGAACCTATCATTTTCTCCTTGCTTCAGACAAGAATGCCATGCCATTATCTGCGGTGCAGTTTGCCTCTTTGGTGGCCCATTTCTGATTTTGGCTCCACCTCTGAATGCAGTAAGCGAATTCCTAAAATCATGCTTGAATGGAGTCCAACGTCGATGAGCATCAAAGAATGACACTTTCCCACCATGCTTCAATCTGAATGCATCCGTATCATTCATACATATGGGACAGCACAACCGACCATGGACACACCATCCAGACCAATCTCCATACGCCAGCAGATCATGCACTGACCACAAATAAGCAGCGCGCATGGTAAACTCCTTTTCAGTATGGCTGTCATAAGCCTTCACACCTCTCCACAATTGTTTCAGCTCTTCGATTAAAGGGCGAACAAACATATTCAGCTTTGGCCCTGGATGCTCGGGGCCTGGGATGACTAGTGCAAGGAACATGAACTCTTCTTTATTGACCAACTCAGGAGGAAGATTATATGGCACAATGAAGACAGGCCAACACGAGTAAGGGCTTGCACTGGTATTGAAAGGTGTGAATCCGTCCGTCGATAGACCAAGCCGTACACTCCTAGGGTCGTTTGCAAATTCGGGATCAAACTCGTCAAATGCCTTCCACGCATCACCGTCCGACGGATGGACCATTATGTCTGGATCAGTGACGAGACGTACACCATTCTTTGGCCACGTCATATGCAGAGCTATTTCCTTGTTGAGGAACAGCCTTGAAAGCCGAGGAATGATGGGCAACCGACGAAGTTGCTTAGCTGCGACCTTCGTAACTACCAATTCACCCTCATCATTTGTCACCTCGACATATCTAGAAGCTTCACAATGCTTACAACGGTCCAGCTTGTCATCCTCCTCAAAGAATAGCATGCAACTGTTGGGACACACGTCGATCTTCTCATATGTCATCCCAAGACCAGCCAACATCTTCTTTGCGAAGTACATATTCTTTGGCAACTTATGATTCTCCGGGAGAACCTCGCCCATAAGTTGGACGATGTCGTTGTAAGCACTGTTTGAAATGTTGTGCTTCGACTTTATCGCCATTAGTCTTGTGAGAGTCCCAAGAACTGACATCTGAGTGTGCTCGTGCAGTCTCTCTTCTCCCGCGGCGAGTAGCCGGAAGAATTCTTGAGCATCGCGTGGAAGCTGCCCCGGCTCCTCAGCGTTCATTTCAACCTCCCTACCAAGATCATGCAACATATCGTCCATCCTATCATGATCGTCATCAAGCTCCACCTCCGCGTCAACGTGTCTAATAGACTCTCCATGCCGGTACCATACAAGGTAGTTCGGCATAAACCCACTTTTGCAAAGGTGTTTCTCCATTTCTTCCTTCTTCTGAGGCCACTTGTTCTCGCAGCGATTGCAAGGACACTTCACTAGACGACCAGTTGCATCTTTGAAAGCGTGCTCAAGAAAAGCCTTTGTTACACCCATCCATTCATTCGAATGTGCCCCATCCTTTCTCCACCCGTCATACATCACCCTCCGATCACCGTCCATTTCAAAGGCTAAACAAAAGACAAAGAACATCAACGATCGTCCGTGGCTTAGGTGAACTCCCTATTAGGTAAAGGCCCTAAACCCACCCAAGAGTGTAAGCCGATGCTTGTGATTTGTGACGTGTAGCCTACGATTGCCGCAAAATTTCGGCAGCATAACCCCGCTGCTCTCCAAGCACACGCCTGAACATGGTGTGTTGGAGAACAACTGGGTTACACAACCGAAATTCCGCGTCAATCGTAAGGCACATGTCACAAATCACAAGCATCGACCTACACTCTCAGGCTGTCCAAAATACGTGGACAATTCCGAAACGGCGAACCTCACAAGCCAATGTGACGTTCGCCGTTCCCGAATGGGTGACGCATACGGTTCACTACGGTTAACGATTAAAACTAAACTCTATACGCCAATGGCACAACCATAAGACAGAGGCTCATCACGGCCGCCACGGCACGCGCACGGCCGCGCGCACGGCACGCCACGGCCGCCATGAGCATCAAATGTGGTGTGATAACAATCTTACAAACAATCTTATAAACGGGGAGGCTTACCGCGGGAAACGAGTGCGGCGTGGACAGACGGCGGGCGCGGCGTGGACGGACGGACGGACGACGGACTCTCTTTTTCGAGACGGCGACCACGGGCTCCCTTCGCGGACGGCGGGCTCTCTTCTTCGCGGGCGGGCGAGGGCGCGCGGGCCGCGTGCGGCGTGGGGCGACGTGGGGCTCGACGGAGCGGGCGTGGGGCTCGGCAGGCGTGCAGTGGCGAGGGGCGCGGCGTGCAGGGGCTTGGCGGCGGGCGGCGTGGGGCTCGGCGGCGTCGCGGGAGCTGCTGGGGCGTGGGGCTCGGCGGCGTTCAGGGGCTTGGCGGCGTGGGCGTGCTCTGCGGGTGGCGTGCGGCTCGCCGGCGGCGCGGATGTGTGGCGGCGCGGGCGTGCTCTGCGGGCGGCTCGCCGCCGCGCGGGTGTGTGGCGGCGCGGGGGTGCGGCGGCGCGGGCGTGCGGTGACGGGGGCGAGCTCTGCGGGCTGCGGGCGGCGTGCGGCTCGCCGGCGGCGCAGGCGTGCTCTGCGGGCGACGTGCGGCGTGTCGATTGGAAGCGTTTGAAACGACCGAGAGAAAGCCGAGCGACGATGTAGGGCCACTATTTTCGTCGGCCTCAGTGAGGCCGACGAAAATAGTGGTCGTACATCGACGTATTTTCGTCGGTTGTGCCCTAGGCCCACGAAATTACCATTATTTTCGTCGGCCTCGAGACCGACGAAAATAATTTCTGTATTTTCGTGGGCCTGCCGACGAAAATATTGACGGGCCCACGAAAATACTCCTTATTTTCGTCGGCCTAGGGGCCGACGAAAATTACTTCAGTATTTTCGTGGGCCGGCCGACGAAAATATCCCGGCCCACGAAAATTTAGGTGTTTCCTGTAGTGTCCTTAATGCCAGGGCGTCTCCCACTATAGAGCATACTACGAGCAAATTTAAAATTTTCATTTTCTAACTCATGCTCGGCAATTTTAGCATCTAATTTTGCTATATGATCATTTTGTTGTTTAATCATAGCAATGTGATCATGAATAGCATCAATGTTAACATCTCTACATCTAGTGCAAATAGTAACATGCTCAACGGTAGATGTAGAGGGTTTGCAAGAATTTAGTTCAACAATCTTAGCATGTAAAATGTCATTCTCATCTCTAAGATTGGAAATAGAAACATTGCAAACATCTAATTCCTTAGCCTTAGCAATTAATTTTTCATTCTCATTTTTAAGGCTAGCAAGAGAGGCATTCAATTTTTCAATTTTAGCAATTGAACTAGCATTATCATTTCTAAGATTGTCAATTGAATCATCACAAATATTTGATTTCTCAACCTTAGCAATTAATTTGGCATTTTCATTTCTAAGGTTGGTAATAACATCATGAAAAGTGCTTAGCTCACTAGATAATTTTTCACATTTTTCTACCTCTAGAGCATAAGCATTTTTAACCTTAACATGTTTTTTATTTTATTTAATTAGGAAGTCCTCTTGGCTATCCAAGAGTTCATCCTTCTCATGAATAGCACTAATCAATTCATTTAATTTTTCCTTTTGTTGCATGTTCAAGTTGGCAAAAAGGGTGAGCAAATCATCCTCATCATCACTAGAGCTAGCCTCATCACTAGAAGTTGCATATTTAGTGGAAGCTCTAGATTTTACCTTCTTCCTTTTGTCGTCCTTTGCCATGAGGCACTTGTGGCCGACATTGGGGAAGAGGAGTCCTTTGGTGACGGCGATGTTGGCGGCGTCCTCGTCGGAGGAGGAGTCAGTGGAGCTCTCGTCGGAGTCCCACTCCCGGCAAACATGGGCATCGCCGCCCTTCTTCTTGTAGTACCTCTTCTTTTCTCTCCTCTTTCCCTTCTTGTCGTTATCCCTGTCACTATCACTAGACAAAGGGCATTTAGCGATAAAATGACCAGGCTTACCACATTTGTAGCAAACCTTCTTGGAGCGGGACTTGTAGTCTTTCCCCCTCCTTTGCTTGATGATTTGGCGGAAGCTCTTGATGATGAGCGCCATTTCCTCATTGTCGAGCTTGGAGGCGTCGATAGGAACCCTACTAGGTGTAGAGTCTTCCTTCTTCTCCTCTATTGCCTTGAAAGCAACGGGTTGCACATCGGGTGTGGAGGAGGCGCCTTGCTCGATGATTTTCTTGGAGCCTTTGATCATCAATTCAAAGCTCACAAATTTTCCTATAACTTCCTCGGGAGACATTAGCTTATATCTAGGATCACCACGAATTAATTGTACTTGAGTAGGGTTAAGAAATACAAGTGATCTTAGAATAACCTTGACCATTTCATGGTCATCCCACTTGGAGCTCCCGAGGTTGCGCACTTGCTTCACCAAGGTTTTTAGCCGGTTGTACATGGCTTGCGGGTCTTCTCCTTGGTTGAGCATAAAGCGACCGAGATCCCCCTCGATCGTTTCCCGCTTGGTGATTTTGGTCACCTCATCTCCTTCGTGCGCGATCTTGAGTACATCCCAAATCTCTTTGGCGCTCTTCAACCCTTGCACCTTATTATACTCCTCTCGACTTAGAGAGGTGAGGAGTATAGTAGTTGCTTGAGAGTTGAAGTGCTCGATTTGGGCCACCTCGTCCTCATCATAATCTTCATCCCCTACGGATGGTACCTGTACTCCAAACTCAACAACATCCCATATGCTTTTGTGGAGTGAGGTTAGCTGATATTTCATCATATCACTCCACCTAGAATAATCTTCACCATCAAATGCCGGTGGTTTGCCTAATGGGACCGAAAGTAATGGAGTATGTCTAGGAATGTGAGGGTAGCGTAGGGGGATCTTACTATACTTCTTGCACTCTTGGCGCTTAGAAGTGATGGACGCGGCGTCGGATCCCGATGTAGAGGGCGATGAAGAGTCGGTCTCGTAGTAGACCACTTTCTTCATTTTCTTCTTCTCGCCACTGTTGTGCGTCCTAATGCGTGAAGGGGATCCCTCCTCCTTTTTGTTGCCGGACTCCCTTGATGGAGCCTTCCTGTGGCTTATGGCGGGCTTCTCACCGGTCACCATCTCCTTCTTGGCGTGATCTCCCGACATCACTTCGAGCGGTTAGGCTCTAATGAAGTACTGGGCTCTGATACCAATTGAAAGTCGCCTAGAGGGGGGGTGAATAGGGTGAATCTGAAATTTACAAACTTTAAGCACAACTACAAGCCGGTGTTAGCGTTAGAAATATAAACGAGTCCGAAAGAGAGGGCAAAAACAAATCACAAGCAAATAAGGCAGATGACACGATGATTTGTTTTACTGAGGTTCGGTTCTTGCAAACCTACTCCCCGTTGAGGTGGTCACAAAGACCGGGTCTCTTTCAACCCTTTCCCTCTCTCAAACGGTCACTTAGACCGAGTGAGCTTCTCTTCTCAATCAAACGGGACACTAAGTCCCCACAAGGACCACCACACAATTGATGTCTCTTGCCTTGGTTACAATTGAGTAGGAATTAAGAAAGAATGAAGAAGAAAAGCAATTCAAGCGCAAGAGCTCAAAGGAACACAATTGTCTCTCTCACTAGTCACTATTTGATTGGAATTGTCTTTGGACTTGGAAGAGGATTTGATCTCTTGTTTGTGTCTTGTATTGAATGCTATAGCTTTTGTATGTGGTGTGAAGGCTGAAAACTTGGATGCAATGAATGGTGGGTGGTTGGGGGTATTTATAGCCCCAACCACCAAAGGAGCCGTTAGTGGAGGCTGCTGTCGCATGGCGCACCGGACAGTCCGGTGCGCCACCAAACACTGTCCGGTGCGTCAGCCATGTCACCCGGCCGTTGGGTTCTGACCGTTGGAGCTTCTGACAGTTGGGCCACCGGACAGTCCGGTGGTGCACCGGACAGTCACTGTTCACTGTCCGGTGCGCCTTCTGGCGCCTGTCCTAACTTCTGCGCGCGCAGGCGCGCACTGTAGCGCATTTATTGTTCTTGCAGACGACAGTTGGCGCTGTGTAGCCGTTACTCCGCTGGCGCACCGGACAGTCCGGTGCTACACCGGACAGTCCGGTGAATTATAGCGGAGCGGCTCCCAGAATTCCCGAAGGTGGCAAGTTCGGAGTTGGGTTCCCTGGTGCACCGGACACTGTCCGGTGGCACACCGGACAGTCCGGTGCGCCAGACCAGGGCACACTTCAGTTGTCTTTTGCTCTTTTTATTTGAACCTTTTTTGGTCTTTTTATTGGTTTGTTGTGAACCTTTGGCACCTGTAAAACTTATAATCTAGAGCAAACTAGTTAGTCCAATTAATTTGTGTTGGACAATTCAACCATCAAAATCAATTAGGAAAAAGGTGTAAGCCTATTTCCCTTTCATGAGGCATAGACCTATGAGGTGGACTTTTATGCGGCGTGAGCCGCACGACATAGATCTTGTTTCTTCGAATTTCTTGATAGCTTCTTAGCGTAGAAATCTGGAAAAGAAAACAAATAACAAGATTTTGGTTTTAGTTTCTGAAAAGCCAGAAGTTAAAAGGCTAAGTTTTTATAAGATGATGAAAAACCTGATTTATGTATTTTATGTAGCTGTCTAAGTTTAATAAACTAAGGACATGTTTTTTTGAGTTATTGCTTTGAAACTATTCTGAAAATTTGTTATTAGGTTTTTTATTGTAAGAAGCCAATGATAGGTCTCCGATGATGTTATTAGCTTTCTAAGCTTAGAAAGCTACATAAAGCATATAAAATCTGGTTATAAAGCATATAAAACAGGTTTTTCAAGTTCTTATATAAACTCAACTTTTCTAAGTTTTTGGCTTTTCGAAAGCTAAACCAAAATGTTGTTTGTTTGTTTGAGCTTCTGACTTTTCATGCTAAGAAGTTATCCAGAAGCTCAAACAAATGAAGCCCAATAACATCATAAAAAATTATTATTAACTTCTTAAGATAAGAGACCAAAAGCTACGGATGTTGTAGCTCAAATAAACATTATGTTTGGTTCACTGCCTCACTTGCCACAGTTTGTCATGTCTAACGTTAGGTAGATTTGATTAGTTCAGACATGCCCGTACGTGAGCTTTTTAACCCCTGATGCAAAACATAAATTTGAGACCCATATTTATAATATGTAAATAATCAAGATATATTCAGACTTCGTAGCTACCATAAGCATTTATGTTAGTAAAGGGCGAATCTTCCTTACAAAATCTTCTAAGCTTCTATTACAAAGCATCATTTGTCTAGTATTCCTTGAAACAAAATCTTCAATTATATCTTCATATTTAACCTTCTATTAGTTTTATAAGTACACCATTTGTTGATTGATTGTAACTTATAAATAAAAACTAGGTAGGTGCCCGTGCGTTGCGACGACATACAAAATATTGAATAAAATGGTAATACACAACTAAATTAGTTCAAAAAGATATGTAATGCTCAAAGGATAGTGTTTGTGGATGTCAAAGGATAGTGTTTGACAGGAATCCCCACTACCTAAATAGATGTTATCTTAATCAATAGAAAGCCTGGGAGATTGCTTGTCATCAATGCTTAATACACCTAGAACAAGATGCTACCATACCTGGCATCCAATATCTCCAAGCCCCAAAATACGTTCACCGGGGGCGGCGAAGGTCATTGCCTCATCTGCAGAGTCGAGCTCCGAGTCGTCGGCCTTCACCCCAAACTCCTCGAATTCGACCTCGAAATCCTTTTCCAGGCTTATCACCTATCAGCTAGCACATTAAAAAGGTAGATGAAAGGAACTTAAGCTTACTTTACTCTGCCATCCTTTTCTGGCATCTTCGCTAGGGAAATCAGCACTGAGCAGCTTATGAGCTGAGTATCCAAGACGCTTTCGCAGAAAGGGAATGATTGCTTTGGAGCATCCCATGTGTATATTTTTCCCATTTGGTTCCCCGGATTTGTCCAACAACACAACAACAAAATTTACAATTGATTGTATAGTATTTAACACACCAGAAGACAGAAGGTATGAAAATGAGGACACTGCAAAAAAATAGTGCACTAAAATTAGGTGAAAAAAGGTTGCATAATGTCCAAGCACTGTGTGCACAAATAGCTAGTTACCTAAATTCATAATATCCTCCAACATTTTACATGCTCCACAATATAGGTAATCAACATTTCAAGGAGCAAGAGATGGTTGGAACTCAGAAAGAACATCATCAAATTTTCAGTTGGTTGTAAAGTCTGCAAAAGTTGCTTCAGAATTGACATGTTTGGTTGATTCAACAGATCAGGAATGCCAAGTAACTGCAAAAGGCACCAGACTTGTTAGCATTAGCAGCTTCAGTTTCTAGATCTCGTCTATTTTCAGATAAACAAAAATTTAACAATAGAACAACCTTCCCGTAGCAGCCAAGAATCTCCTTGCATACAACAGTCACATTGATGACTTGGAGACAACCACATATGGTATGTCTGGGTTGCCAGCAGAAGATGAATGTGAACTCCAGCCATCTAAACAGCTCTCAGATTCTGAAGAGTAGTAGCTTATCATGTTACCAATCGAAAGCAAGGACATTCAATGAAGAATTATACGAAATGTGGACATTGTTATTCTCAAGCAATGCAGGAAAGCTGTGTCATTTCACTAATAAAAGATCCATAAAGGAAGGGGGGTAATCCCTCCCAGCACAAAGCACATACAACCCCGACCATTAAGAAACCGACTCAGCCCACTAATTATTAATTCAAACACTGTAAAGGTAACACGAAGCAAAAATTATTGAATAGAAGGTTACCATCTTTGATCATTGAAACTGCTCCATCCAGATGCTTCCTTAAAACTAAGAATAGTGGCTGGATTTTGTCAAGAAAATCTTGTGTGCTCTTATGGCAATGAGTAGGAGTATATTTTGCTTTAGAAGTACTAAGAAAAGGCTTGATTGAAGGATTCAGATTATCTAATTTGTTGTGCAGATCACGGAGAAGATATAGATATGTTGGTAGCTGCGTGACGAAACAGCCAGACATTAATAATGTAACAACGATTACATACAATAACAAAATGACTTCATGTAATCCTAGAGCCTCAGTGTTACCATTCCCTCTAAAGTGGAGTTTATGATTCAGGGTATCATTGAGAAAATGACCATATTTGTCCAATATTCACTAGGAAACCTCTAAGGAAACCTCCTTTCTCAATGTCATCCTAAGCAACATTTATCAATGGTAAACATGCCTGAGCTGCATACTTGAAGCCACTGTTTTTGGTTTCATCCTTCCTAGTCACATATACCTATAATGTATCGTTGTCATGGACAAATAACACTAATGATGTAAAAAATGGAATATAAATTCAATGTAGGTAGAAGCATCTCACCAATTCAATGAGATTGCAATTGAAGGTATGACATACACTAAGGCCTTCCTTGCAGCAGTAATGACAGAAGAGTGGAACCTACATAGTTCTGAAATGGATAAATAACAGAATACAAAATGGACAGTAAATGGACCATTTTTAAAAAAGCGCATACATCTCATATCCACAATTTGGTCTTTTATTTATACCATTGATCACCTGCATAAACAAAACAAATTGTTTTTAAACCACAAATCAAATTACCTCCAAGACATTATTCCACGCTAATATCACAAAAAACATAGTGGTAATTTATCCATTATGCAGAATGCTTAAAAAGAATAAATATATATGCTTGAAAAACCCTCTGTCATATAGACTCAAGAAAAGGGGCATAATTTGACTTCTTCAGTTAAACCTTCTTCAAGTACAATCTTTCATCGCCACTAAGATCATCTAGTTTAGCCATAGGGCCTTGAGCTTTCGTAACCCCATACTTCTAAAACTTTTCGACCAACACAACCTCCTTTAATTTGGCCTGAAATAGAAATAGCTCATTTCAATTTATTTTCTCTGACCATAGAAAAAGGGCAAAGGGGGGGAACACATCATGTCCATTAAATAATATAGTTTCTTACTATGGTCAAATGAATCAACTGAACATTAATACAAACAACTTAAGAATAACAATGTAACAGTAGCAGAGAAAACAACTGACAAGGAAATGTTCTGTAGGACAATTGCTTTTTAGTAGTAAAACCAAAATGGTGTAGATGTTGCATTGTAATTAGGAAGCTCATTTACTATACCACTAAAGTTGACTACACACCAAGTAATATGTGAGAAGAAATGGTTCAACAATGAGCCAAACAAACCAAACAAAGCCATATAACTTGGTGCACTACCTTCTCAATTTTATATTTGAGCCTAGCTTTGGCTTTGAGGAATTTTTGTTTTATCTTCTTTCCCTTACGCATAATACTTTGCTGATCATTTTTATTTGCCTCTTTCCTCTCATTCTTTATACGCTTCCTTTGAAGCTTCAAGCGCTTCTTTGTCAAATATCTTCCCTTTTTGGAGGGCTCCACCACCTCAAACTGAAATGTAGGTTTGCCATCATAAGACAAAACAAGATTCACTGATCCATATGTACCCCATCTAATAGCCCATGAATGCCCAAACAAGTAAAGGGGGCTAAAGCATTTGCTAGGGAAAACAATACCAGATCTGTACCAAGAATAAGGAAACTAAGTGGAATTAAATCAAACTTACATGGATTAAAACTTTCAATTGTCCACAGATGCAAATGTATATAACAACTTGTTACAAAAACGGAATCTTCATCGTAAAAAGAAGCTATTTGAACATTGAGATCCTAGCAGGAAAAACAGACATACGGTGTTAAATAGAGAAAAATGAATCATCATATCTAAGGAATAATTTCTGTGTACTACTTTCCTGAAGATAAACAACAACCAAGCTACATGACTATTATTACGCTATATTCATATGAGAACATTCTTTATTTTATATGTTTAAGTAACTTGCATGGATTATCATGTGGTTTATGTTCTTCCAATGGGTTATGAGACTCATGACTAACCTTGGAATAATAATGTCCTGGTGGGGACTTCTTGTCATGACACCTCTTTCAGTGAACACATTTACGTTTTATTTCTATTTTCAGAACAGTTAGACAAACCATTATAGTATGGAGATAAATAACTCATGTAACAAACTGTTTAATCCTACAATTGATGTATCCTCTGTCAATGTATATCCCAGCAAAGACTTTCAGGACATTAAATCATTTGGCATAACAGTTTGTCTTCTAAAGAATAGCAGCAACAACAGAGCAACCATATAGAGGCAAGTTTGTGCAAAAACCTGTGAGTGTTGGGCACCAACTCCAGCAGCAGCAACAGAGCAACCATATAGAGGCAAGTTTGTGCAAAAACCTATGAGTGTTGGGCATCAACTCCAGCAGTAGCACCATTTGGACCCCTCAAGACAATAGGAACATATATCTGCCCAGCAGACATGTAGTTTGATTTGGCAGCTGAATTAATTATGTGATCAATTGCCTGAATATACAAAAGGGTATAGTTAAGAAATTTGTTTGCCAGCATATGGATTCGGCAGTATTCATAATATCAAAGATAGAGAATAATAAACATTGTTGTTGTAGAAAATTGTAAATACAAATTGTTGTTCAAGTAAATTGTGATCACCAAATGTTAATCCACAACACCAGATTATAACTCTGATTTATTAATCAAATCAGAATGGATCATAGTGTTCAGTGGATTTGATAGATTTTCACAGATATTCTATCATGTGATAATAAACTGGAGTGAGGGGGTTCATGTCACTTTTTTCAAGAGAAGAATGTCTACAGGCACGCTAATAAAATGAGGTGCTACCTAAAAAATGCATTACAATTGTCGAATGTTAGGAGCCATTTTAGTTTATGTAACAAATGCTTCTAAGGAATAGGAAGCGAAGAGAGAAGAGCAAAAACAGATATGCATTAAGATGCTGCAATAAACAGGATTTTTCAAGGATTGCAAAACATGTAGAGAAAATGAGTAGATAAATCAAAAGAAATCAATAAGGAGATAATTTTTTTCATTGTTTTCTCTAAAAAACTATGGACATTCAAAAACCAAATATGTAGCATGTTCCTCAATAGGAAGTAGAATAATTAATAACAGTGATCAAAGTGATTAAAATCAATGGTATATGTAAAAAACAGAAGAGAAACATCATCAGAATTATATGACAAGAACACATAGAAGAAAAAATATCTACAATATGGAAAACCAAATCTATGCTTTACAAAAAGAAAATCTTAAATATCACTAATCAACAAAATATCTGAAATTGCAAAAGAATGTAAATGAGCTCAACAAATTCTAGCAGGTTAAATTTGTGCCCGCAATAGTGAACTCTCACCAGAACTTCATTTTCTGTGACCAAAAGAAATAATATGTATATATATCAAACGATCACATTACCTATCTACTCATAATAGTTTAACTCGTCCCTCCACTTCTATAGCACTGAGTTGTTCTAGAGCAGCAGAATCAACAAGCCGTGTACTTGGCAGGCCGCTCGCCAAGACTCCACCGTCCGAACGCCCTAAGCTTCACAGCGACGAATGTGAGGTCCACCCTATCGGTCCCACCCCGCAGGCTTGTGGAGTTGTGCCTGTGGCGATGGGAGGAGGGAGGAAGAGGCAAAAGGAGGAGGCAAAGATGGTCGAGCCAACAGAGGAGAAGAGCAGGGTGATGGGATCCATAGGCTAAAGCGATGCAAGCGACGGCATCAAAGGGAGTAGCACAATAATATGGAGGGATGGAGGGGGAGCAGGTGCGGTGGTCGCGGAGCATCGTGGGGCGGCGGTCGTGGCGCCAAGGCCGCGAGGGAACAAGGGAGGGGGAATTTAGACCTGTCACCGCTGGCTTGCGCCGCGTCCATGGTCTATTTCACGGTGAGCGAGAGCAGCGTCTGCGCGCTCCGACCCTGCCCACCACATCGGTCGACCGGGAGCGCCCATGACGGGTCAGCATAGGATGGAGAACAAATGGACGAAAGGAAGCATAACAAATGGGAATTAGGAAGGACCTTAGAGATCGAAAAAAGAAAAGGAAAACATCACCTTGTACATATTGGACCTGCTCTCGCCTCGGCTTGGGCGTGCACCACCGCGGGCTCGGCATCTCCGTTGATAGCGTGGGTGCCTCCGTCTTGGATTCACTTCCTCGCCTCGTGCTCCGTCAACCGCACCGGCGCACATCCGACGGTAGTCATGATTCAGGCCCTATGCACGACACCTCTTGCCTTTGATTCGCCGTCCCGCCTCGCGGGCTTGACACCTCCATCGACGGTGATGGCTATCTCGGGTGGGGGTGCATGATGGCGGCTATATCGGGCAAATCGACTCGCGGTTGGAGCCCAGCCATCGCGCGGGGACAAGGACGCAGGCGCGCGGGGACGACGGTCAGGAGCTATGCGCGGAGTCGCCTTCCATAGAGAGAACGGACGCGGACGCAGATCCGGGGCGAAGGTGCTGGACCCTTCCATGGAGATCGGGCTATCGCAGACTTTCATGGAGAGAGCGGGGCCATGGTACCCAATTGGAGCCCTAGCGCTGACAAGCATCGCACGACAACGTCCACACTAAACAATTGGAGCCCGCGAGGACAGAGCTAGAGCCTAGAGCGAGGTGAGAGTATATGCCCTTACCCTGGGAGATGAGCCTGTCGACGGCTATGTCGGGGTCCATTCCGCAGTCGCAGAGCGTGGCGTAGATCTCGCCCTCCGAGCGGTCGGCCAGGATCCCCTTGAAGCTCTGCACCATCTTCCTGGAGGCGACCGGGATCGCCGCCGCATCCGTCCCATCCGGCGCCGCGTAGGAAGGCTACCTCCCGCCATCGCCACGACCACCGCCCCTCATGGCGCTCCCGCCCCCGCAGCCACCACAGGGGCCTCCGCTGGCTCATCCCCATCCTCGATCCGGGGCGGCGAACAGCACGCGGTGTACGGAGCAGCAAAACCCTCGTCAGAACGGCAACAGCGAGATTTGCGGGGGCGGGGGAGGCGAGATTCGCGGAGACTGGGGCAGGCGAGATTCGTGGGGCAGGGGAGACATCGCGGCTGATGAGGAGGTGGCGCAATCTCCCAACATGTAACGCCTGAGCTCAATCCCCGCGGCCGGGATGCGGGGCGGATGCGGGCGGGGTGGGCACGACAGAACGTGCATGTGTGCACGCCTACATTAGTGACATAATTAGTAGTAGAGATAAAGGAGCAAGTCATCACTCACCACATACTAGTCCGATGCTTGATTGCTTGTTGTAATGAGCGTCCACGAAATCACGGTCCCTTGGCAAAGCTTGGCGGGATGACGTCGTCACTCTGTGGAGGCAGGCTGTGGCTATGCACGACGATCAACGGGTGGTGGCGTGCAACGACGCCATGACAGTTGCGTGCCACGTGCGGTAGGACTGTGGATATGTGGGATGGCGTCGTGCGACAAGACTGAGGGGGTGTTTGGTTAGAGGGACTAAAGATTAGTCTCTAGTTTTTAGTCCCTTTTAGTCCCTTTTTTGCCAAACACTAGGACTAAAATATGGACTAAAATGATTTAGTCTTTAGTCCTTCACATAGGTGCTAAAAGAGACTAAAAGCTCATAATTATCATGTTGCCCTTACCTTTTTATAGATAACTAATATCATGAGTATATTCTAAGGGTATTTGAGTCTTTGGACAATGTATTTAATGACTTTAGAATCTATTTAGTCCCTAGAACCAAACATATAGGGACTAAAGTTTAGTCCTAGGACTAAAGTTTAGTCCTAGAACTAATTGAAACCAAACATGCCCTGAGGATGCTGAACCAGGAATTTCAATCGACCAGGATCATTAAAACCAAGTATACGGGGCCCTCAAAAAATTAGGGGCCTAGTGCAATCATTCCACTTGCACTAGGCCATATATTGGTCTGGGTTTAGACGTGTATTTGGTTTATAATCATAATTATGACAAGAATTTTCTCATGCTGTCTAGATCTCACTCGTAATGATTTGTAAAAGTATGGCAAGATTCTCTTAGGTGTTGCCAAGATGTGTGAAAATTTGAATGACCAATCTTAGACAAATATGACAGAAAATATATGGTGATTTTTAGCACTAGCTATACAACCAAATAGACATATAGTCATCCAGAAGGTTAGATGCATTAGCTGAGCGAGACAACCCACTGGGAATACTGAAATGGTGGCTCCGCCGACCGAAGTTCTTATATTTTGTACTCGTGCCGAAGTTCTTAGTCTACAAGCATTGTGTCACATCCGGATTTAAGGAACAAAGTCGGGTGCATCTCATATATGCGCCAGAGAAGACAACACATATAATAAAAGAGTGCATAGAGATAAATGTCATAAATATCATAAATGTACTTATTCACTACCGGAAACGAGTGCTTTGCTGAGTGCTCGAAGCACTCGGCAAAGCCTTAAAAACACTCGGTAAAGAGGCTCGTTACCGAGAGCCGAACTTTGCCGAGTGCGGCTCTCGGCAAAGCCTTCTTTGCCGAGTGCCCGACAAAAGGCACTCGGCAAAGACTCCGACACTCGGCAAAGCCTCGGATTCCGGTAGTGATTACATAGCGGAAGTCTTACAAAAATAAATGATAAAATAAAGTGAACTAAATATTATTCCCTGGCGCAATAAAGCTGACTAGGAGACGTCACCTATATCAAGTCGAAAGCCTCAGTGCTAGGCGGCTCCTTTTCGACCATATGTTCTTCTCCTGTGGGGGGTGTGAGACAGCAAGAGTGAGCTCACACATGTTCATCACTCAACAAGTTGTGGGGAACAATGTGCATGAACTCACCAAAGGTAGGAGTTCATGTGAAGTGTAAGGCTGATTAATAAAATAAAGGTTGCAACTGAGCATTGCTTTTATAAGTTGATCAACATTTTGATAGCAATTACTAAGTGTAAGTAAATACCAAACCTTAGTAATAATAAATAAAAGTAATGATAAAATAATCCCAATGCAATGAAATGACAAATTGAGTTTAATTCCATAAATTAATCATGTGAGTGTCCGAGCTGCTCATGACCGTGAGCACGGCTAGTATACCAGTTTTACACTCTGCATAGGTTGCGCATCTTTACCCACAAGTCGTGTTACCCATTTGCTACGGGGTTGATCGGACCCCATACACCTCTACCAAGGAAGCGAGGCAGGGTACCACTACGAGGCTGAAAGTTGCCTAGAGGGTGTGAATAGGCAAGTGGAATTTTTTTCAACAAAAACTAGAAACGAACTGGGTAAAACCGGTTCAACCGGTTTGCACGAGCTCAACTAAAGAATGATATATAAAACTGAATTGATCTCGAAATCCACCCAATTAACTTTGGAAATGAGATGTTCTAGTTGATCCACAGGGTTCAAAGTAGTAGATCTGAGAAGGGCACTTCTCAAAATCCACGCACCAAAAAGATATAAACAAATCTTCCACGCAATGGTGAGAGAACGAAGAACACAAACAAACACAATGAGCAAGAACACAAGATACACAAGATTTATCCCGAGGTTCGGTCACACCACCAAGGTGCCCTACTTCCTCGTTGAGGCGCACACAAAGAGTCGGTTCTCTCTCAACCCTAATCCTCCCTTTGCCGACCACAAAGGTCAAGCCCACACAATAATCTTTGCTCAAATGAGCGGGTAATACAAACTTTCTTGTGGTCTTCCACAAGATTTGGAGACTCACAAGAGACACCTAGTCGTCTAGGAGCTAGAAGCTCCAAGAGTAACGAATCCACAAAGAACTCGATGTAGTACCAAAGCTCGAATGAAGAAGAGCAAGAGAGATTTGGAGACGAAGCACAAAAACCGCAGCTCTCAAACTCACTCAAAGATTTGAAATGGGAGAGGCAAGAGATGTGTGAGTGGGAGTGGGAGGTGTTTCTCAGGTTAGAAATGGAGTTTTATGCGTGCTCTTCTGTGGGGGAGAGAGGTAGGAGTGTGTATATATAGGTGGGTCTCCAAAACTAGCCGTTTTTGACTTTTCTGCACAAAAACCGGTTGAACCGGTCCCAAAACCGGTTGAACCGATTTTCAAAAAGCTGCGCACATCTTTTTGGGTGACACAACAGACTGGCAGAAAAAAGTTAACAGTGCAAAAACCGGTTTCCACCAGACTGAAAACCGGTTGAGTGTCCGGCTCAGCTGGTCCAAAAACCAATTGACTGTTTTTGAATACCAGCTGAACCAGCCTGAAAACCAACTGAACCAGTATTTGAATACCAGCTGAACCAACCTGAAAACCAGCTGAACCAGTATTTTCTAGAGAGCAATTTTGGCCAAGATAGACTTAAAAAGGTTGTACTACATACTTTCACTAAGGATTAACAAGGGTAAAATGGAAGTTTTAGATCAAGGCTTTTGAGCTTTAGTACCAACACCAACCTTCTTTTTGGATCCCCCTTGATAGTACAACGATTCCTATACTCAAGTTAAATAAAATATAATTAAGTAAACTCCTTGAGTAATTGGTGTCTCATGTGTGATTTCTCCATGGCGTTCATAAGGATCACAAACATCCTTGTCTCACCTTTTGAAGCAAACAAAAAGCAAACCATGTGACTTGTACCATTTCACCAATTATGAGTTCAAATCATGGCTTCAAGTCACTTTACTGATGCTTCAACATATTATAACTCTTCATAGCTGATTAGTTCATCGACTTAGTGCAAGTACTCTCTTCTTCACCTTAGCCATGGTACCTCGGTCCACAAGCCGTCGCTTGGCCTTCACCTTCGCTTAGTTCCTCGAAGCCCTTTCCTTGCTATCTTCACCCTATCAAGCCATTCTTGAGTCACATCATATTGAGCATCCATTGAGAGAATCATTTCTTCAATATTGTGAACCTTGCTTGAATGTCATCTAGATATAAATGCTAAGATCAATCAAGCTCTAGTTTGATTCTCATAGAAGCATATATGGACTAATACTAATATGGCCAAGCCAATTCATGATTCCTCATATCTCATTCACTCTGGCTTGACCAGTCCTCTTAATCACTTCAACCTCTATTCTGATCATATTTATGCATAGTGATTTCTCAGGTCTTGTCCATATATTCAAACCAATATAGAGACCATATTATATCCATTTGCATTATCTCACTAGTTATTTAACATTGTGTTGAACCTTTGTTCACTGATCATTATACGCTATTCAAGTATGTTCATCATACTGAATTTCCTATTCAACACTTAGCAAACTTGTTAGACCTTTAAATATGTTGTTATCCAAATCACCAAAACTCATAAAAGGGATGAATGCACTTTCAATCTCCCCCTTTTTGGTGATTGATGACAACACATTTAAAGCTTACATAAGATTTGATAAATAAGATTTTGAATCCTATGATATAGTTTCCTCCCCCTAAATATGTGCATTTCAGAAAATACCAATTTTGTACTCAAATGCCAAAAGCACATATTTGGGTCAAAGTATGGAGACAACTTATATCATACTATTCATAGAGTGCAGTGTGTCATAAAATAAATGTGATGATGTGATGCTCATGACATAGTATGCACTCATCAACTTTCTACATCTTATGTTTTTTCTTATGATTCCCCCTTTTTGTTAATTATTCTCCCCTTTTCAAAAGTCTTCTAACACTTAGTTACATAAGACTAAAGGTAAGCTTTAATGCAAAATTCTCCCCCTTTGTCATAAATCTCCAAAAAGGATACAAAGAATATAAAGGGTAGAAATTATGATTAAGCAAGATGGGAACACACTATTATGAAAAGGGTCCTTAGATGGCACAAAGGTAATGGAGAAGTGACATGAAGTGATGTACCTTTGCATTTTACCTTTTCAAGGGGAGTTCCAAACTTGTGTTGGATTTACAATTCATTTGCAAGCTCTTGTTGGTATAGTTGTGACATAGGTCCAAGATATTAAATGAAGATTGTCATACTAAATCGAAGGTGAAACTTGATACCTAGAGTCTAGATGTCACCTAGCATTTTGTTATCACAACAAGAGGCAACATGAAAATTGCACAGGTATGGATTATGCAACTAGTGATCATGTATGAAAAAATATCAATTGAAAAACACCAATTGATACAATTTGATAGATAAGCAGACCACTAATAGCATATTACACTAAGTTCTCCTCAAGTTTTAGTGCACACATATATATGAATTCAATTGATATCTGTTGAGAGTACTTATTTGCAACTTAAAGTACCATTGGCATAAAAGGAGTATCAATTGAACATAATCATGCAACAAAAGAAACATGTGCACTATTTAATCAATTAAGTTCTAGACAGGAGAATTTATAAGCTATGCTACTTTAGACATTTGCAATCCAAAAGGATGTGATACATGTTTACCAATTTTAGATGATGTTGGAGTAGCATATAAAAGAGAAACTCATTCCCTTATGAAATGTATAAAAGATACATTTATTGGAGCAAAGAATTTTTGATACCCATCAAAATTTGTAGTGGAAGCGATTGTCTTTGCTTGAAGATTCCTTTCTAATTTGAGACTACATACATAATAGACTTGAATGAAGTTAGTCTCAAAGATTCAAATTATATACCATTCTCCCCCTAAATGTGTGCATACAAGTGATGAATACTTGTTTAGTTTATGCACTTGGACTTGTGAGGCCAGGGGATTAAGTTCTACAATTTGAACCTTGGTACAAATAAAGTATGAAAATGTGAATTGTACTAATTGAAGGAATTACTCATAATCAAAAGGTATACTAATAGACATGATATGCAATATTTTAAACCAAGATTCTTGAGAAGTTAGCATGTTTGAGTCATACCTCACTAAGATGACTTAAAACTAACTTATGACATCACCACAAGAGGTATTAATCAAATATCTAGAGATTCTTTAATCGTCACCACAAGTACAACCTTATGGTGTGACTTAAGATATTGCATATACATGCACACACTAGCATGTAAGAGCCTAGATACAAAAATGCAATACAATAGTTCATGGAGTGACACACCTTTGTTCTACGCCACATGGTCTCCATTATAATCATGAATTTCCATCTTAGCTTTTGATAGGCTTGACATTTCTTTACAAAGCAAGATAGTTTTCATTGATGTCCATCAGTCTTCATCATGACTTGGATTGAGTCAATTTAGCATGCCAAATAGAAACTTATCCTCTTAAAAAATCAACAAAAACTCATTCTCTTCAAAGAACTACACAAATTCACTAAAAGAAAATGTTAGTCTTTTAAGGACACAAGATATAGAATGAGCTCCCCCTAAATGTATGCATCAAGTACTCGAATTACTTGTAACATGCACTTGATTCAATTAGGATTCTTAGAGGAGTTCATCATATATCTTGGTCAAGGCATAATATATTTGAAACAATTGAACTTATGCTAGAGAACACATATCGTTTCCCCAATAGAACTAATCCATGTGGTGACATGCGGTAAATATTCGATCATTTCCTTGGAACCACTTATCCTCATTTGATGTTCTCTTTTCACCAAGGTGTGAGACTAAACAACATGAACTTGACAGAAATCATTAGTCTCACAAGATATAGGCTAAACTCTCCCTCAATTTGTGCATGCAAGGGTACACATAGTACACTTATGCATATAAACAATATGAGGTTAAAGGTGAAGTTTGCACTATATCTTGATTTAACATAACATGCTTTAAATAGATGATGAAAATTATACCAATTAAAAGTTTAAGAACTAAAAGTATATCAATTGAAATCTTGAAGGGTAAAGCATGCTAATATGAACCTCAAACCTCATAATGAAGGATATTATATGATTATGTCACTACTTCTTCATTATTTGGTTTACAATATAGTTCAACTTCCTTCTTGATTCACTGTGATCTCTTTCCTCTTTATGATTTCATCCAACCAAGTGATCTTGAACTTCATTCATTTTTTGTTGATTTTGAATCCATCTTGAAAGCACTTGGAAGGACCTTCTTGAAACACTTAGAAAAGAGAGCATTAATAACACAAGATAGGGTTTCACAAATGATGATCCTTATATGTGGATGGCAAATGAATCATCATTATTGAGACCCAAAAGGATAGACTAAATTCCTTTAAATTAGTGCACACATATAGATGATGTCAAAGTTATATGCACTATTGAACATTTTATATTCCAAGGAATTTAACCTATATTATGGTACATCCTACTAAGGATAGAATACTAAAACAACCGAAGGAGAGTAAGTTTTCATACCTTGGCCTCTTATCAACATCATCTTACTTTAGTTGAATAATATCCTTTAAGCTTGTGATTTATTCAATTTAATAATAAGCACCATCTCTCAACATAGATTTTCTATGGATAAACTTAACACAAGAGATGACATTAGTAGCACAAGCACTAGTTTCTTATTTAGCAACCCTTTATATGTGGAAGGCAAGCGTGTTGCTAAAATAGAGAAACCTCATAATATGGACTAAATTTCCCTTGAGCCCTTATGCACAATATACTTTGAATGACATGGATAATATGCATGGTTGTTCAATGAAGTCTAAAGGGCCGACTTAATCCATATTATGGTGAGTGTCTAATATAGAAGAATCAAATCCAAATTAACTAGATAGAGAATACGTCACATAATTTTGGATTGTTGACCATATGATAATATTCATTCATCTTCCAATTGGACCTTTATTTCATAATCAACAACTGACGTATATCCTCAAGTGCTTCTTTTTCCTTAGTGGCTACACAAGTCACAAAAGAGATAAGATTTGAAAATAATATGCACTTGAGATTCAGTTGTTACCACCCTTGCTACTATCTCCAAATATGATTTATACATTCATTATCGAGCACCCAACTTGATCCATTGAAGGAGTGATCCTGCAAAACAAGTTTAAGCTTCATATCATGGTACCCAATTTGAATTGGGTCCTTTAAGATTAGTAGTAAGAGCCTCGAGTACCCACACAATCCTTATTGTGGCCTTTCTCTTTGTGTAAGCACCCACATATACTTGACAACCATCTTACGTGGTTTCAAGTCAATATGTAATCACACAGATAAGAGCTAGAGTTAAGAATAGGAGCCTTTTCTCCTTTTGTTACATTTCACTTAACTTGCTCTTCAAACAACCCATGTTGATCATGTTATATGCTTAGATGGGTTGTAGCCAAGTGCCCTTCGTCCATGGTTGTTTCTTAGGGACTTATTCTTGGCTTCAACTTTTATTGATACATCATCATTGGTGAACGTATTCTGGATAATGTACCTAGCTTGACCTTGAGTGCACCTAGCACCAAGTAGAGCGTACCATTTGTTATACCAATTTGAAAGATCTTACTATCTGTGGTGGTGTCATTGTAGTATTCTTCTTTTCATCATTTGTGGAGACTTCCTTTTTTAGCTTGTTATCTCTTTTCTTTTTAAAACTAGTCAAAAAACACTTCAAAAAGAGATATTAGTGGTACAAGGAAGTATTTAATGAATGATGGTATTTATATATGAATGGCAGACAAATCATCATTTATGAGGCATAAAGGCATAAATTAAATTCTTTTAAGTTAATGCACATGGAGGAGTGAATTAACAATATGCACCAATTTACAAATTTAAGCCAAAAGGAATTTAACCTTTATATTGACATTTCTTTCCATAGAATAGATTATTACCAATTGAAAGAATGTCACTTGAAAGGAACTATTATTGATCACATACCAAATGAAACAATTAGTTCCATACCTTTGCCTTGAGCATTCCTAATCTTTCTTTTAGGTGAAGATTAACCTTTAATGCTTGTGATTTTACCAATTGAAAGAGAACAATCTCTACTTATGAATTTCATGAAATAGCTTAAAAGAGATTGCATTTGAAACACAAGCAATAGTTTCCTATTTAGCAACCTCTATTATATGAATGACAAGAAGGTTACTAAATTAAGGAAACCTAATGATTTGAACTAAATTACCCTTACAGGCATCATGCATAACATCAATTGAAACGAGATAAAAGTAGCATGATTATTTAATTAAGTTTATAGGGCAAGTTTAATTCATAACATGGTCAGTGATTAACGTAGAAGACTCAAAACCAATTTAAACTAGAGGGAATACTTCACATAGTATTGGATTGATCTTCTTTTAATGTTGAATGGCACACTCTATTTGGGAAACACATTCTCATGTTGTGAAACTACATAAATCACTTAGATAAAAACATTAGTCTCACAACTCTAGTCATATAGAGAATTTCCCTTTTGGTAAGTGCTTTAAGAATTTGAATTTCTTACTTAGCACTCTATTCATTTAAGAACATGGGATAATCCTCTTTATGTCTAGGTCATGGCAATAATACGATAATCAATTTGAAATATTCCACAAGACACATACAACCAATTTAAAGCATGTTGATTGTCACAATATAAACATATAAACTTGCAATCTACCATATTATTGGATCTTTTCCAAGGCAAGGTAAAATCTTTTAAGTTCATTCTCAAGTGCTTCATTTTTCCTATGTGGCTATAAAAGACACAAAGGAATATACTAATTAAAAGCAATTTGCACTTAAGAATTAATTGTTACCATCCTTTGGATATCACTTGGTTGTAGGCCTTTTACTTGATTCCCACAAAGGTTAATCCTTATTCACTACAACACAAGTTCTTGCTAGAGATGAATATGAAGTTAGTGATATAACAACTCAATTCATCTTTGGGTCAATCTTAAAGGATAGACAATGTAAGATTGATAGCTTGAGATAAGAATTGAGTTAAACTGATCAAGCACCCCAAAGCTTCATATCATCTCTAGATACCTGCAAAACTTATTGAGTACATTTTGGTACCCATCTCATGATGGGTCCATCAAGGTTAGCCAATAAGGACTTAGGCACCCAAATAGCCTTGGTCCTAGAATGTGGTGAACTCATCACCTTTCTAGCACAAGAGTCAAATTTAGGTCTCCTAAGCATATCTAAATGTATTGACAAGTTAGGCTTAGGAATTTTACCCTTTGGACAAACCTTGAATAGATGACCTTTTTCACGGCAATTGTAGCAAATGCGGTGCTTGTCCTTGCAATGCATTTGTCTTTTGCTTTCATCTTTCTTGATTGTCATCTTTCTTGATCGTGAAAGGTCTTGATTTTTCATGTGGGGACATGAATCAATTTCATGACCTTTCTCCTTGCATCCATAGCACCTTCTATCACTTCTCTTTGATCTTTATCTGTTGAAGCACATAGGTACATTGTTAGAGCAAATAGTATGAGCATTAATTTTCTTACCATGAATTTTGCTCATGCCCTTCTTGGAATGCTTGGTATTCTTTTGAAGGGGTTTTGTGCATGCTACTGTTGTCCCCTTCTCAAGCTTTTTCACCATATTATCACGGTTATCTTGAGAAGGTTGAGCATGACACTTTCCCTTCTAAAGAGTTAAGCTCCTTCTTAGCCTTCCAACTTCTTCCTTGAGCTCTTTATTTTCTTGTGTGATAGAAATATCACTAATTCCTGAAATTTCTAGCTCAATGGAAGATTGGCTTTCTTGAGAGCAACATTTGTTAGCACATGATAATATAGTTTCTACTTGAGTACATGTGCATATGTGAGGTTGGTATGATTTCAAATTAGTTAACACAACCTCATGAGCCATTTCTAACATGATATGTGAATCCATAAACTTATTATGAGAGAACACAAGCATATCATGTTTTTCTTGCAAAGCTAGATTTTCAATATTTAGCCTTTCTATCGTGTTCTTGAACATAGAATTTTTATTTTCTAATTGAGCAATATATGATAAATGATTAACAACTTTAATTTGCTCAATTGAAATGTCTTCATACCTTAGGACCAAATCATCATGAGAGCACTTTAGCTTCTCATGCTCTTTGGTCAACTTCTCTAAGTCTTCGATTTTTCTGATGAGGAAGTCTTCTTGCTTATGAAGCATTTCTTTTTGTTCTTCCGCTCTTTTCATGAGTTTGAGCAAGCTCATCCGATGTTTCTTGCTTAGCTGAGCGAAGAATTGTTGAAGATCATCCTCATCTTCACTATAACCTTCTTGCTCCTCCTCATCCTCACTTTCGCTTTCACTGTCACTCCCATTAGCGACAAAGCACATATGAGAAGTGGATTTGAAAGACAAACCTTGTGAAGAGGTGGATTCGTCGTTTGGTCTCCATCGATCATTTTCTTCTTCTTCAATCTTGTTCTTCATCTCATCTTCCTTCATTTTGAGGAACATCCTTTCGGCGATTCTCATGGCAAGATCTATTGCCCTAGGATCAACATCTGCACCAAAAGATGAAGTCGAGGCAACCTCAACGTTTTCAAGCTTAGAAGCACTTTCGTTTCTTAGTCCCCCCGACATGATCTTTTCCTCACGCGGTTAAGCGTTAGAATGAGGATTAGGCTTTGGTACCAATTGAAAGTTGCCTAAAGGGGGGGGGGGGGGGGTGAATAGGCAAGTTGAAACTTTTTCAACAAAAACTAGAAACGAAATGGGTAAAACCGGTTCAACCGGTTTGCACGAGCTCAACTAAAAAATGAGATATAAAACTGAATTGATCTCGAAATCCACCCAATTAACTTTGGAAATGAGATGTTCTAGTTGATCCACAGGGTTCAAAGTAGTAGATCTGAGAAGGGCACTTCTCAAAATCCACGCACCAAAAAGATATAAACAAATCTTCCACGCAATGGTGAGAGAACGAAGAACACAAACAAACAAACACAATGAGCAAGAACACAAGAGACACAAGATTTATCCCGAGGTTCGGTCACACCACCAAGGTGCCCTACTTCCTCGTTGAGGCGCACACAAAGAGCTGGGTCTCTTTCAACCCTAATCCTCCCTTTGCCGACCACAAAGGTCAAGCCCACACAATAATCTTTGCTCAAACGAGCGGGTAATACAAACTTTCTTGTGGTCTTCCACAAGATTTGGAGACTCACAAGAGACACCTAGTCGTCTAGGAGCTAGAAGCTCCAAGGGTAACAAATCCACAAAGAACTCGATGTAGTACCAAAGCTCAAATGAAGAAGAGCAAGAGAGATTTGGAGATGAAGCACAAAAATCGCAGCTCTCAAACTCACTCAAAGATTTCTCTCCAAAAATTTGAAATGGGAGAGGCAAGAGATGTGTGAGTGAGAGCGGGAGGTGTTTATCAGGTTAGAAATGGAGTTTTGTGCGTGCTCTTCTGTGGGGGAGTGAAAGGTAAATGTGCCCTTGGGCAATTTCTATAATGTTTTGGTGATTAAGTGCCCAACACGTTTAATTAAGTTCTTATGTGCCAAATAAAGTGAAAAGTGCAAATCAAGGCAAAAGGTATGTTTCTAGACTTGGTAAATTGTTTTATGTACTAACATGGTTATCCAAGTGCTAGAAATAGTGACTAAAGAAGAAGAGAGGAAAAAGGAAGGACTTGGCTCTGTGCAGCCAAGCTTCAGCTCGGTCTGGCACACCGGACAGTCCTGTGGTGCACCGGACAGTGTCCGGTGCGCGAGGCTAGTTCGCGGTGAACTTGCCGCTCTCGGGATTTGACGGTGGCATACGACTATAATTCACCGGACTGTCCGGTGGTGCACCAGACTGTCCGGTAGGCCAACGGTCGGCCGCGCAATCTTCGCACGACACGTGGACTGCTCCAACGGTCAGCTGGTGCATCGGACCGTCCGGTGTGCACCGGACAGTGTCCGGTGCGCCAATCATCCCAGAGGAGCAACGGTCGGATATGCCAAATTTGGAAGGAGATCGCGCACCGGACCGTCTACAGGACCTGTCCGATGGCGCACGGACTGTCCGGTGAGCCACTCGACAGAAGGCAGGAATTGCCTTCCAAGATTGCCTCCAACGGCTCCTAGCTGCCTTGGGGCTATAAAAGGGACCCCTAGGTGCATGGAAGAGACACCTAAGCTTTCACTAAGCATTCTAAGACTCCCACACTCCGCCTCCGCGCATTTGATCGATTGTGTTAGTGATTTGAGCTCCGTTCGAGTTGTGAACTCTCTGTGCTACATTTCGAGCTCAAGTCTTGGCTTGTGTGCGTGTGCGTGCTGCGGATTTGTGTCTTGTGTGTGTTGCTCTCCCAACCTTCCCTATTCCCTATAAGGTTGATGTGAGGTCATTTAGGATGAGCATGCATGCATCATTTTATCTAAACTACTTAGTAAGTAGTCAAGAACTTTAAAGGCTATGAGGAATGGTAATAAAAGATTAAGTACACTCCAAGACCTCAACGTAACCTTAGAAAAGTCAAGCACTGATCCCCTTTTATTTTATAATTCTTTTTCTTTTCGCTTACGCTTACCCTTACGCAGATGACTTCTCACGAATCCTCGAAAGGAGAGAATGCACATTCCCACACGGACGGACTTGCACGAGAGGGTTTTCCCCGCATCTTGTGGGAGGTGCTGCAGGGAGCCGGTTATACGACGCCTCCCCAGTACGCGGTGCAGCTGTTCGAGGAGCACCGGGTACCCCGCTGTAGGGTGAGGATGACCTTGGAGCCTCATCCCTTGCAGCCAGGCTGGCACTCGTTGGACTCCGAGTCTTCCGGATACCGGGCTGAAGACACTATTGAGGCCATTGCTCTCCACGGGCTGACAACCTTTTGTGGCTTTCATCCCTTGGAGCTGTCCACTCATCCCATTGGTTTGTTCCTCGCTAAAAAGGAGGACGACTGATATGACCACGCCATTAAGCAATACATTACAACCCCCAAGTCATACTACATCAACTCAAGTACAACCAACATCATCACCAACTCAAGCCTTTGATGGACCAATTACACGTAGCCGAGCTAAGAAGCTACAACAAGAGGTGCACACGCTACTTTATGAATTTCAATTGAATACTAATGAGAACTTTATGCTACCTAAGTTGTGTATGTTGATATTACTTAGGTTCACTAAAGAGGAAGGACAAAACATATCAAGGGCGAATCAGCAAGAAGAGCTATGTCCGAGTCAGTCCAGCGCAACAAAACCGTCCAGAAGAAACAGTCATATCTTTTGATTCCCAAAAGCTATGAAGGCCCATAAGTACTTTTCGGAAAGCTCTTGAAATCTAGTTTCCATTGCTTCTAAAGCCGACTTAACCACATCTACCAGAAAGGAAGCCGACCTACTTTAGTGCTGACTGGTCAGAAGGTCAACAGTCTGCTTGATGACCGAGTTTTCGTATTAAACTGCATCATTCTATGAAGTTTAATTAAGCATGCTATATATGGTGAGAAAGCTTATCAAGTTAGCTTTCCAATGCAACCAGTCCCACGTCATTTGAAGATTCCTAGAAGAAGTTATTGTCAAAATACTGAAGGCTGCGCAGAAGTCAAACAGCCACACGGAAATCAGCTCTGCAGATCTCCCGAAGAGGCTCCTTCACATTAGCACGTGAAAATACTTTTGTTTCGTGTTTATACCTCGCTAAGGCTGGTTGTTACTAGTATAAATACCCCCAATGTCTATGATGTAAGGCAGCTTATGATAATCTAAAACAGAACCCCTTTGTTCAGCTGTGTGCTAACAAATATTGAGAGTGATCTCTACCCCTTTGCTCTTGTGAATTCCTTCGCGGGATTGCAGAAGCGGCGGCTTCATCCGCTCCCAATTGGTGCTCCTACTCCCTTCGAGGTCTCCTCGATTGATTGTAGTCTGTGTTGGTTGGTTCTTTGAGAGTGTGGTTGGGCGAATCCTCGATTCAGGCTGCCGGTTAAAGACGGTGGTTGGCTTCGAGTTTTATTTGTCAGGTTGCACTAGTTATCGCTGCTTGCAGCAAGTTATCTTGGCTTCTTTGAAGCTAGTTATCTGAAGATTGATCCTACGTCGTGAAGATCGGGCATCATGACGCATCATCTGGTATCAAAGCCTCAGTTGCCACGGTAGGATTCTTTACCCTTAGCTACATATATTTTGTGTTCGTCCTATCCACCAAAAAGCCATAAAATATTTTTGCTATAGCCCTTTGTTTCAATCTGTTGTTCCAGTGAGTTTTGTTAAGTTTCAGTCCTTAGAGTCTTTGTTTAGTTGCTGGTCACTCTATCCTTTGCGTTTCCTTTGAGCCTCTTATATATATATCTGAAAATATCCACAAAAAGAAAAATCTGAAACCCTCATCATTTCCTTCGCGTTAACTTTGATCCTATTTAAGTTATAGCTGCTGGTTGAGTTCTTTGTTAGTTATTATAAAGTGTGCAATATCATATCAGATCTCTGTGTTTAGTTCTATAAAAAAAGAGTATCAAAAAAAAGAGAAGAAAGAAAGGTACCCAAAAAAAAGTTTTGAGCAATATTGTGAAAGAAAAGAAGAACGATCGATTTGTTTATGTGCACAAGTGCTGAAAGTTCATCAAGTTGTTCAACCAGTTTGCTATTGTCATTTGGTGCAAAATTTTGGTTGGGTCTGATCGCAACACTTGCATTCCAATCATACTCCTTGATTTGCATCAAATCTGAAATTTCTTTGCGCGTGTGTTTGATCTACTTCCATCACTCGAATCTTGTGGTCAGCACTAGGCAGGGAACTTCTAGTCGGATGGTTATTTAACTTAACAACAACTAGAATTCAGATTGTATCCCTTGTTTATTAATCCCCACCAAGCTCCACATATAAGCCATCGTAATCGGTACTCTGGTCTTGTATTCGCTTAACCACCACTTTCTTGTTACCACCACACATTTTCTTGCAACCCGCAGGGAACTCATAAGAGCTTTGGTTGGTAAGAGTGGTGAGGTTGTGAGATTCTATATAGCTTCATATTCCACCTATATTTGTTGCCTTGTTGCCACTAACTTCGCAGGAAGATGGATCCCAACGTTGAGATTGAAGAATGTGTCACCCTGATACAATTCAATGAGTTCAAACAAAGCATAGAAGCCAAGCAAGATCTGTTGGCACAAGATCTTCAGACACTTATGGCTGAAATTAGAGGTCGTCGTCGACTCCCCGACGGTGTAAGAAACCATGATGAAGATGGGGAAGAAGATGAAGGAAATTATTCTAGAAGAGCAAGTGAACATGGGAGGAGAAATCAAGGTGCTGCATATGGTAGAGGAAGAGGCCGGAATCGAAGAAATAATGACAATGAAGAATCTGAATTTGGGGATGATCAGTCTCAACATCGCTATGGTCGTCGTCATCATAGAGGCGTCAACCAAGAAGAGAGATTTGGGAAACTTAAGTTTACCATGCCAAAATTTGATGGTAGATCTGATCCCGAAGATTATTTCACATGGGAATTGAAAGTGGAGAAAATCTTCCGCCTACATAATTATTCAGAGGAGAAGAAACTTGCAATGACATCTCTTGAGTTTGAAAGATATGCTCTGATTTGGTGGGAGCAACTTCTTCGTGATCGTGAAGAAGATGGAGAAGACCCTATTATTACTTGGCAAGAGATGAAGCGAGAAATGAGGATTCGTTTTGTGCCGAAGCATTATCGGCGTGATCTTTTTGATAAATTGCAGAATTTGAGGCAAGGAAGTTTCTCTGTTGAGGAGTATTATAAGGAGATGGAGAAGGCCATGATTAGAGCCAATGTGTATGAAGACGAAGAGCAAACCATTGCACGTTTCATGGCTGGGTTACACCGCAACATTCAGCGTATTGTTGAGTTTCAGCCGTACCAAAGTATTATTGATTTGGTACATCAAGCCACCAAAGCTGAACGCCAGCTGCAACAAGATGCTAAGAGCAGCAAGCCCTTGTCATATGGTGCACGAACCATGACTGGAGGAAGCAAATCGATCTCAAGGTTTACTGCTGCATCCTCAGCAACAAAAGGTTCAACTGGAGGCTTGCGATCCAATATTCAAGGCAATTCTAGTGGAAAGAACGGTGCTGCTCCAAACACGAGTTATAAACCAGCAGCATCCACTTCAACATCAGTGGGTTCAACAGACAAGAGTAGTGGTATTCAGTGCTTCAAGTGTGGAGGTCGTGGTCATGTCATAAAGGAGTGTCCAAATAATCGTGTGATCCTTGTGACTGATGATGGAGAATATACATCAGCTAGTGAAGAGGAAGCTGAAGCAGGAAATGAAGATGACATTGATAAATCTGAAGAACATACGGGATGTGAATTTGAGCATGGTACTACTCTTGTGGTTACACAAATCTTGAGTGTTCAAATGAAAGAAGCTGAAATTGGACAGCGACATAATCTTTTTCAAACACGAGCAAAAGTGCAAGACAAAGTAGTAAAGGTGATCATCGATGGAGGGAGCTACCATAATCTTGCAAGTCGTGAGATGGTTGAAAAGCTTGGTTTGAAGTTGCAGCGACACCCTCATCCATATCATGTCCAATGGCTGAATGAATCGGGAGATATCAAGATTGGTTATAAAGTGAAAGTTCTGTTCAAGATTGGAGAGTATGTTGACATAGTGGAGTGTGATGTTGCACCCATGTCTGTGTGTCACATGCTACTAGGAAGACCTTGGCAATATGACCGATATTCTCAACATTGTGGAAGAACAAATCAATACACGCTAGATCTGAAAGGGAGAAAGTTTGTACTCAAGCCTATGACCCCTCAACAAATCATGGCTGAACACTTACAAAAGAAAACTGAAATTAGTACAGCAAGTAGAGGAGGAGAAGAGCAAAAGAAATTGAGTGCCATCCACAATTCGGTGAGTGAGTGCTACAAGCCAAATTCCAAAGATAAAAAGAAGGAAGAGGGAGAACATCTAGTTATGCTGGCCACAAAATCCGAGCTGAGAGAAGTGAGGAACAACCCATATCAAGTGCTCTTTGTACTTGTGAACAAAGATGTTTTGATTTCTCCTAACGACATAACATCTCTTCCTAGTGTTGTGGCTGATCTTTTGCAGGACTATGAAGACGTATTTCCACAAGAAACACCGGCTGGACTACCTCCAATTCGAGGGATTGAGCATCAAATCGATCTTATTCCAGGGGCTGCACTTCCTAACCGTCCACCATATCGAACCAATCCCGAAGAAACTAAGGAAATACAAAGGCAAGTACAAGAACTTCTTGCTAAAGGTTTTGTTCGTGAAAGCTTAAGCCCTTGTGCTGTTCCTGTGATTTTAGTACCTAAGAAAGATGGATCTTGGAGGATGTGTGTTGATTGTAGAGCTATAAATAATATTACCGTTCGCTATCGCCATCCTATTCCACGGCTAGATGATATGCTTGATGAATTAAGTGGTTCCACAATTTTTACTAAAATTGATTTGAGAAGTGGATACCATCAAATAAGAATGAAAACTGGAGATGAATGGAAGACTGCATTTAAAACAAAATTTGGGTTGTATGAATGGTTAGTAATGCCCTTTGGGTTGACTAATGCTCCTAGTAATTTTGTGAGATTAATGAACCATGTCTTAAGAACATTCATTGGAAAATTTATTGTTGTCTACTTTGATGATATTCTAATTTACAACAAATCTTTTAATGAACATGTGAAACACATTTGGCAAGTCTTAGATGAGCTTAGAAAGGAGAAATTATTCGCTAATCTTGAGAAGTGTAGTTTTTGCACAGACCATGTTGTGTTTCTTGGCTTTGTTGTTTCAGCAAAAGGAATAGAGGTGGATGAATCCAAGGTGAAAGCCATCAAGGATTGGCCAGGTCCAACGAATGTAAGTCAAGTAATAAGTTTTCATGGTCTTGCTAGTTTTTATAGAAGATTTGTGCGAGATTTCAGTACCATCGCTTCTCCTTTAAATGAATTGACAAAGAAAGGTGTTGAATTTAAATGGGGAAACTCACAAGAAGATGCTTTTCAAGAATTGAAGAAACGTTTGACTGAAGCACCTGTACTTATTCTTCCTGATTTCACTAAAACTTTTGAAGTAGAATGTGATGCTAGTGGGATTGGGATAGAGGAGTTTTAATGCAACAAGGAAAACCTATAGCATATTTTAGTGAAAAATTGGGAGGTGCTCAATTAAATTATTCTGTGTATGACAAAGAATTGTATGCTTTGGTCCGAGCGCTTGAAACATGGCAACACTACTTATGGCCAAAAGAGTTTGTTATTCATTCCGACCATGAAGCTTTGAAGTATTTGAAAGGGCAAGCCAAACTGAACCGTTGTCATGCCAAATGGGTTGAGTTTATCGAAACATTTCCATACATTGTGAAATATAAGAAAGGTAAGGACAATGTGGTCGCTGATGCCTTATCTCGAAGGAATGTGTTGTTGAATCAACTAGAGGTAAAAGTTTTGGGTCTTAAAAATTTGAAAGAAATGTATAATGATGATCCTGAATTTTCAGAACCATACATTCATTGTAAAGATGGAAAAGGTTGGGAAAAATATCATATACATGATGGATTTTTGTTTAGAGCTAACAAACTTTGCGTACCAAATTCTTCGGTTAGATTGCTTTTATTGCAGGAGCCACGAGGGAATGGTCCATTTCATGTTCTTGCCAAGATCAATGATAATGCATACAAGATAGATCTTCCACCACGCTATAGCGTGAGCAACACGTTCAATGTTGTTGACCTCTTACCAGTTACAAGTGAAGACACTTCAGAGTCGAGGACGACTCCTTTTCAAGGGGAGGAGGATGATATGACCATGCCATTAAACAATACATTACAACCCCCAAGTCATACTACATCAACTCAAGTACAACCAACATCATCACCAACTCAAGCCTTTGATGGACCAATTACACGTAGCCGAGCTAAGAAGCTACAACAAGAGGTGCACGCGCTACTTTATGAATTTCAATTGAATACTAATGAGAACTTTATGCTACCTAAGTTGTGTATGTTGATATTACTTAGGTTCACTAAAGAGAAAGGACAAAACATATCAAGGGCGAATCAGCAAGAATAGCTATGTCCGAGTCAGTCCAGCGCAACAGAACCGTACAGAAGAAACAGTCATATCTTTTGATTCCCAAAAGCTATGAAGGCCCATAAGTACTTTTTGGAAAGCTCTTGAAGTCTAGTTTCCATTGCTTCTAAAGCCGACTTAACCACATCTACCAGAAAGGAAGCCGACCTACTTTAGTGCTGACTGGTTAGAAGGTCAACAGTCTGCTTGATGACCAAGTTTTCGTATTAAACTGCATCATTCTACGAAGTTTAATTAAGCATGCTATATATGGTGAGAAAGCTTATCAAGTTAGCTTTCCAATGCAACCAGTCCCACGTCATTTGAAGATTCCTAGAAGAAGTTATTGTCAAAATACTGAAGGCTGCGCAGAAGTCAAACAGCCACACGGAAATCAGCTCTGCAGATCTCCCGAAGAGGCTCCTTCACATTAGCACGTGAAAATACTTTTGTTTCGTGTTTATACCTCGCTAAGGCTGGTTGTTACTAGTATAAATACCCCCAATGTCTATGATGTAAGACAACTTATGATAATCTAAAACAGAACCCCTTTGTTCAGCTGTGTGCTAACAAATATTGAGAGTGATCTCTACCCCTTTGCTCTTGTGAATTCCTTCGCGGGATTGCAGAAGCGGCGACTTCATCCGCTCCCAATTGGTGCTCCTACTCCCTTCGAGGTCTCCTCGATTGATTGTAGGCTGTGTTGGTTGGTTCTTTGAGAGTGTGGTTGGGCGAATCCTCGATTCAGGCTGCCGGTTAAAGACGGTGGTTGGCTTCGAGTTTTATTTGTCAGGTTGCACTAGTTATCGCTGCTTGCAGCAAGTTATCTTGGCTTCTTTGAAGTTAGTTATCTGAAGATTGATCCTACGTCGTGAAGATCGGGCATCGTGACGCATCAACGACCCAATATGGAAGGATCGAGTGGAGCATGCCAAGGATGTGTGGGCTCTTTACCCAGGGCAGACTGCTCACCTGACGGTGCGATGCATGAATGCCCTGTACCGCCTACAAGCAGTGCGAGGAGAGGCAATGTCTCAGCTAATGGGCTTGGTGGAGGCTACCAAGATCACCTTGGATAACAGGGAGGACCTTGTGGTAGACCTATCCACTGAGATGGTGGAAAAGGACCTCCAGGTGGAGCAGATGGCCACCTAGATCCAAGAGCTTGAGGAGCTAGTAGGAGCCAGGGAGAACACCATCGAGGTTCTCGAGGATCAGCTTATGAACACTCAGCAACAACTTGAGGAAGCTAACCAGCACTTGGATATGCACCATCAGGAGATTTAGGACATGGAGGCCGACAAGGATGTTGACATCGAGGGAGGAGTGGAGCCAGAGCCTGTATCCAGCCTAGACACTGCTGGCTCAGGGAGACCACCTTCCCCCGAGTCAAGCGTTGCCTCGTTTGCTCATTAGGTTACAGGGATAGGGTTAGAAGTGTGTGGCGGTAGCACTCCTCAAAACTAGCTTAGCTTTTGCACCCTTGGGGTACTAGGCTAGACAGAGTTGAGTCTTTTGAGCACTGATGTAACCAGTAGCAAACTCTTTTGGAATTATGGATGATGGATGATGTCGACTTTAACTTATGAAGAAAGTTTTATGTCATGTGGTGTCTTTTATGAAAAGTGCAAAGAAATGTTTGGCATTTTACAAACTTTGTCCTTTCAAATCTTTTATAACGTATGAGCCCTGACATCAAAAGTATGATATTAAGAGCATCCTAAATTTTCAGATGGCAGGAAGAGCGCACCGTGGACAGAATGAGCGCATTCCTCCACCACCGCCACCGCCTCCTACCATGCAAGAACTAATGGCTCAGCAGAATGAGATTCAGCGACAGTTGGCTCAGCGTCAGCCGCCACCTCAGCACTATGGTGGTGGTGATCACCATCAGCGTCCCCCAGCAGCGGCCACTTATCAGGAGTTCCTCAGCACTCAGCCGCCGTTGTTCACTCGGGCAAAGGATCCACTTGATGCTGATGTGTGGCTCAGGGTAGTGGAATCCAAATTCCCACTACTTAATGGAGTTTGTTCAGATGTGGCTAAGGTCCGGTTCGCCACCCAGCAGCTTCGCGGACCCGCGCGGACTTGGTGGGATCACTTTCTCGCTATGTAGCCCATTGATCACGTGGTGGAATGGGGAGATTTTAAGGAAGCATTCAGAGGGCATCACATACCAGCAGGCATCATGGACCGCAAGCTAAATGAATTTCTAGCGCTTACTTAGGGGAATCATACTGTGTTGCAGTACGCTCAAGCTTTCAATGACCTGTGTTAGTACGAAGGCTATCATGCTGACACCGATGAGAAGAAAAGGGACAGGTTCAGAAGAGGCCTCAGTACTAAGCTCCACGACCGTCTCAACACAGTCAGGCCAACAGCTACAATGAGTTAGTCAACATGGCCATTTCTCAGGAAGACTGCATCACAGCCCGCCAGGCAGAAAAGAAGAGGAAGACCCCTGTGGCAGGACCTTCAGCTCAGCCTCAGCGCTTCAGGATTGTGTCTGACACTCAGAACAGGGGACCTCAGCAGCAGCAAGGACGTTGGGTGATCCGACCACAGCAGCAGCAGGCACCCAACCGCTCTGAACCCCTAGTTCAGAGGAACAACAACCAACCACAGCAGCAGTACCGTCAGGCCAATGACAACATATGTTTCACTTGTGGCAGCATTGGACACTACACCAAGAATTGCCCCAAGAACCAGTAGAGGCAGGGGCAAAATTCAAATCAGAACCAAGGCAAGAGGCAGAAGGTGCAATTGAGACAAGGCAGGCTGAACTTCACCACTATGGCTGACATTCCAGAGGGAGCACCCGTCATGACCAACATCTTTTCCGTTTTGAATTATCCCGCAGTTATTCTTTTTGATTCAGGCACTTCACACAGCTTCATCAGCGCAAAATTTAGCGCCAAATGTCAGCTAACTTTTTACCACACAAATGGGGGCATTACGATTTCAACCCCAGGAGGCAGGGTTGCCACCTATCAACTCAACCGACGCGTGCCAATAAAAATTGGTAGTCTTATATTTAAAACCACTCTCCTCATCATGGGATTGGAGAGCGTGGATATCATTTTGGGGACTGACTGGTTATCACGACATCATGCCTTGATTGATGTAGCAGCGAGAGCCATTGAGATACACTCACCTTTTTGTGGAGAAATCACATTGTACATGCCTAACCAGGGTTGTACCCGTTCTTGTGCCTTCGCTATGATAGAGTCACCTATAGAGAAAATTTCAGTGGTATGTGAGTACCCAGATGTTTTCTCAGATGAATTGCTAGGGATGCCACCCGATAGAGACATAGAGTTTGCGATTGAGCTGCAACCCGGAACTGCGCCTATATCCAAGAGACCCTATAGAATGCCTCCAGCAGAGTTGGCAGAATTGAAAAAGCAGTTACAAGAGTTGCTGGACATGGGGTTCATTCGCCCAAGTACTTCTCCATGGGGATGTCCAGCCTTGTTCGTGAAGAAGAAAGATGAGAGTCTGAGATTGTGTGTTGATTACCGCCCTCTCAATGCGGTAACCATCAAAAATAAGTATCCATTGCCCCCGCATTGATGTATTATTTGATCAGTTGGTGGGGGCCAAGGTATTTTCCAAGATAGACCTTCGCTCCGGCTACCATCAGATCAAGATCAGGGCCAGTGATATTCCGAAGACGACTTTCTCTACCAGATATGGGCTTTATGAGTACTTGGTGATGTCTTTCGGGCTGACCAATGCCCCGACCTATTTCATGTATTTGATGAACTCAGTATTTATGCTAGAGCTGGAAAAGTTTGTGGTGGTCTTCATTGATGATATTCTGGTTTATTCCAAGAATGAAGACGAGCATACTGAACACTTACACATTGTACTTCAACGACTGCGCGATCATCGCTTATATGCTAAGTTGTCCAAATGTGATTTCTGGCTGAGGGAAATCAAATTTTTGGGTCACACCATTTCTCAGGATGGGGTATCAGTTGATCCTGAGAAAGTGCAAGAAGTCATGGATTGGAAGCCTCCTACCACTGTACGAAAGATTCGGAGTTTTCTGGAATTGGCAGGATATTATCGATGATTCATTCTAGATTTCTCTAGGATTGCCAAACCAATGACTGAATTGTTGAATAAAGGAGTAAAGTATGAATGGAGTCAGAAATGTGAAGACGCCTTTCAAACATTGAGGCAGCATCTGACGACAGCACCCGTGCTGGCACAGCCTGACAACACCAAATCTTTTGAGGTTTATTGCGATGCTTCAGGCACTGGATTGGGATGTGTCTTGATGCAAGACAACAGAGTTATTGCCTATGCATCCTGAGCACTCAGGCCTCATGAGCAGAACTACCCCACCCATGATCTGGAGTTGGCTGTCGTAGTTCATGCTCTGAAGATATGGAGACATTACTTGATGGGAGCTCATTGTAATATCTATACTGATCATAAGAGTCTCAAGTATATTTTTACTCAGGCAGATCTTAATATGAGGCATAGGAGATGGTTGGAATTAATCAAAGACTATGATTTAGAAGTGCATTACCATCCGGGCAAGGCCAATGTGGTAGCAGATGCCTTAAGTCGGAAAGCCCAGTGCAACTGTGTAACTATGGACTCTAAGATCGCCACTTTGTGTGACGAGTTATGCAAGCTGAACATAGAAGTTGTTTCCTAAGGTACCTTGAGTTATATCTCAGTGGAGCCCACTTTACATGAGCAAATAGTCATGACACAGATTGGTGACAAGGGTGTTCAAGTCATCAAGGATATGCTCAAGCAAAAGGTGGATAAGTACCAATGCTTTTGACAGGACAGCAGGGGAGTTCTATGGTTTGAAGACCGATTGGTTGTTCCTAAAAATTCCAAACTCAGAAGGAAAATATTGGATGAAGCTCATCTTTCCAAATTTTCCATGCACTCCGACAGTAACAAGATGTATCATGATCTCCGATCCCTGTACTGGTGGACCAGAATGAAGAGGGAAATTGCTAAGTGAAAGGGAATTAGGCTTACACCTATTTCCTAATTGATTTTGGTGGTTGAATTGCCCAACACAAATAACTGGACTAACTAGTTTGCTCTAGTCTATAAGCTCTACAGGTGCCAAAGGTTCACAATAAGTCAATAAAAAGACCAAGAATGGGTTCGAACAAAGTGAACAAGGGTCAACCGAAGTGTGCCCTGGTCTGGCGCACCGGACTGTCCGGTGTGCCACCGGACAGTGTCCGGTGCACCAGGGAACTCCAAGCTAAATTCAACACCTTCGGGAATTCTCAGAGGCGCTCCGCTATAATTCACCGGACTGTCCGGTGTACCACGGACAGTGTCCGGTGCCCCAGGGGAGAGCGGCTCTGAACTCACCAGCTTCAGGAATCCGCTCCGCTATAATTCACCGGACTGTCCGGTGAGCCAGCGGAGCAACGGCTACTTCGCGCGCAACGATCGACTGCAACGCATTAAATGCGCGCCTGCGCGCGCAGAGGAGCAGTGCACGCGCGGGTGGCACACCGGACAGTCTACAGGACTTGTCCGGTGCGCCACCGGACAGCCAGGCGGGCCCACACGTCAGAGCTCCAACGGTCGGAACCCAATGGCTAGGTGACGTGGCTGGCGCACCGGAAAGTGTCCGGTGGCGCACCGGACTGTCCGGTGCGCCATGCGACAGCAGCCTCCACCAAACGGCTAGTTTGGTGGTTGGGGTTATAAATACCCCCAACCACCCCACATTCAAGTCATCCAAGTTTTCCACCTTCCAACTACTTACAAGAGCTCTAGCATTCAATTCTAGACACACCCAAGTGATCAAATCCTCTCCCAATTCCACAAAGCATTAGTGATTAGTGAGAGAGATTTGTTGTGTTCTTTTGAGCTCTTGCGCTTGGATTGCTTCTTTATTTCACTCTTTCTTGCAAACAACTCAATTGTAACCAAGGCAAGAGACACCAATTGTGTGGTGGTCCTTGCGGGAAAGTTTGTTCCCGTTTGATTGAGAAGAAGAAGCTCACTCGGTCCGAGGGACCGTTTGAGAGAGGGAAAGGGTTGAAAGAGACCCGGTCTTTGTGACCACCTCAACGGGGAGTAGGTTTGCGAGAACCGAACCTCGGTAAAACAAATCCGTGTGTCACACTCTTTATTTGCTTGCGATTTGTTTTGCACCCTCTCTCTCGGACTCGATTATATTTCTAATGCTAACCCGACTTGTAGTTGTGATTAAGTTGTTAAATTTCAGATTCGCCCTATTCACCCCCTCTAGGCGACTTTCAATTGGTATCAGAGCCCGGTGCTTCATTAGAGCCTAACCGCTCGAAGTGATGTCGGGAGATCACGCCAAGAAGGAGATGGAGACCGGCGACAAGCCCACTACAAGCCACGGGAAAGCTTCATCGGAAGAGTCCCGCAATAAGGGGAAGGGGAAGCAAAAGAAATCCTCTTCCCACAAGCCGCATCGGAGTGGCGACAAGAAAAAGAAAATGAGGAAGGTGGTCTACTACGAGACCGATACTTCATCACCTTCCACCTCCGGCTCCGACGCGCCATCCATTACTTCTAAGCGCCATGAGCGCAAGAAGTTTAGTAAGATCCCCCTACGCTACCCTCGCATTCCTAAACATACGCCTTTACTTTCCGTCCCATTAGGCAAACCACCAACGTTTGATGGTGAAGATTATGCTAGGTGGAGTGATTTGATGCGATTTCATCTAACCTCACTCCACAAAAGTATATGGGATGTTGTTGAGTTTGGTGTACAGGTACCATCCGTAGGGGATGAAGATTATGATGAGGACGAAGTGGCCCAAATTCAACACTTCAACTCCCAAGCCTCAACTATACTCCTCGCCTCTCTAAGTCGAGAGGAGTATAATAAGGTGCAAGGGTTGAAAGGTGCTAAAGAAATTTGGGACACGCTAAAGACCGCACACGAAGGAGACGAGGTGACCAAAATCACCAAGCGGGAAACGATCGAGGGGGAGCTCGGTTGCTTCCGACTTCGCCAAGGGGAGGAGCATGTACAACCGGCTCAAGACCTTGGTGAACCAAGTGCGCAACCTCGGGAGCAAAAAATGGGATGACCACGAAATGGTTAAGGTTATTCTAAGATCACTTGTTTTCCTTAACCCTACTCAAGTTCAATTAATTCGTGGCAATCCTAGATATACACTAATGACTCCCGAGGAAGTAATCGGGAATTTTGTGAGCTTTGAATTGATGATCAAAGGCTCAAAGAAGATCAACGAGCTTGACGACCCCTCCACGTCCGAAGCACAACCGGTCGCATTCAAGGCGACGGAAGAAAAGAAGGAGGAATCTACTCCAAGTCGAACACCCATCGACGCCTCCAAGCTCGACAACGAGGAGATGGCGCTCATCATCAAGAGCTTCCGTCAAATCCTCAAGCAAAGGAGGGGGAAAGATTACAAGCCTCGCTCCAAGAAAGTTTGCTACAAGTGTGGTAAGCCCGGTCACTTTATAGCAAAATGTCCTATTTCTAGTGACAGTGACAGGGGCGACGACAAGAAGGGGAGAAGAAAGGAGAAGAAGAAGTACTACAAGAAGAAGGGCGGCGATGCCAATGTTTGCCGGGAATGGGACTCCGACGAAAGCTCCACCGACTCCTCCTCCGACGAGGACGCCGCAAACATCGCCGTCACCAAGGGACTTCTCTTCCCCAACGTCGGCCACAAGTGCCTCATGGCAAAGGACGACAAAAGGAAGAAGGTAAAATCAAGATCCTCCACTAAATATGAAACCTCTGGTGATGAGGATAATGCTAGTAATGAGGAGGATAACCTACGCATTCTTTTTGCCAACCTAAACATGCAACAAAAGGAAAAATTAAATGAATTGATTAGTGCTATTCATGAGAAGGATGATCTCTTGGACACCCAAGAGGACTTCCTTATTAAAGAAAACAAAAAGCATGTTAAGGTTAAAAATGCTTATGCTCTAGAAGTAGAAAAATGTGAAAAATTATCTAGTGAACTAAGCACTTGCCATGAGACTATTGACGACCTTAGAAATGAAAATGCAAAACTAATTGCTAAGGTTGATTTAAATGCTTGTGATGTTTCAATTCCCAATCTTAGAAATGATGATTTGCTTGCTAAGATTGAAGAATTAAACATTTCTCTTGCTAGCCTTAGGATTGAGAATGAAAAATTGCTTGCTAAGGTTAAAGAACTAGATGTTTGCAATGTTACAATTTCTAACCTTAGGAGTGAAAATGATATATTACATGCTAAGGTTGTAGAATTAAAATCTTGCAAACCCTCTACATCTACCGTTGAGCATACTTCTATTTGTACTAGATGTAGAGATATTAACATTGATGCTATTCATGATCACATGGCTTTGATTAAACAACAAAATGATCATATAGCCAAATTAGATGCTAAAATTGCCGAGCATGACTTAGAAAACGAAAAATTTAAATTTGCTAGAAGCATGCTCTATAGAGGGAGACGCCCTGGCATCAAGGATGGCATTGGCTTCCAAAAGGGAGACAATGTCAAACTTAGTGCCCCTCCTAAAAGATTATCTAATTTTGTTAAGGGCAAGGCTCCCATGCCTCAGGATAACGAGGGTTACATTTTGTACCCTGCCGGTTATCCCGAGAGCAAAATTAGGAGAATTCATTCTAGGAAGTCTCACTCTGGCCCTAATCATGCTTTTATGTATAAGGGTGAGACATCTAGCTCTAGGCAACCAACCCGTGCTAAGTTGCCTAAGAAGAAAACTCCTAATGCATCAAATGACCATAGCATTTCATTCAAAACTTTTGATGCATCATATGTTTTAACTAACAAATCCGGCAAGGTAGTTGCTAAGTATGTTGGGGGCAAACACAAGGGATCAAAAACTTGTGTTTGGGTACCCAAAGTTCTTGTGTCTAATGCCAAAGGACCCAAAACCATTTGGGTACCTAAAGTCAAGAACTAAACTTGTTTTGTAGGTTTATGCATCCGGGGGCTCAAGTTGGATCATCGATAGTGTTGGGGACTTGTTCTCAAATGCTATGAGTTAAGAACAAGGCAACATAGAAAATGTTAATCGTTAAAGTCCTTCGTCCTTCGAAACATTATTTCCCTTAGGGTACAATGGTTTTCGGACGAAGGTTATGAAGGGTATACCTTCATAAATTCATCATATAATGACGAAGGATGAAATGTAAGGAATATAAATGACAACATGAACAATTATGTATTATTATTAAACATAAACAGAAATATCGTTGAATTACAAGTGTACCTTCAACTGGAAGGAGATGATAATACAAGCGTGACGCAAAAAGCGAATGCCAAGTCAGCGTGAACAGTACGGGGATACTGTTCACATATTTATAGGCACGGGACACAACCCATGCAAAATTACATTCATGCCCTTTACACTTGATAATAATTCAATAGTAATCTGTCGAGGTCTAAATAGCCTTTTCATCTTTAAGTCGGTTTCACTCTTTGCTGTCACGCCGAAGCTTTCCTGCTTACACCTTCGGCGCTGCACCAACCTTCGTATTATTCTGGTCTACTGTGATGCCTGACTTGAGTCCGAAGATACCTGTTCACACATTATACTCCAGAAACACTATTAAATCCTGTTTTTGAGGACCTTCGGATGCCGAAGGTCCCCAACAGTAGCCCCTCGCAATATTAATTTGTTTAAAATAATAAATTTAGATTGCGACATGGACGAAGGCTTTACGCCGAAGGTCCGAAAAAACACCTTCCCTTTGCTAGAATAGCAACATTCACTGACAAGCGGGGTCTTTCAATTTTCAATGCTCTTGGCGTATAAATACGGCCATACCGCAAACGCATTTGACACGCTCTCTGGCCAACTGCTCCCGCTCACTCAATTTTTAGCTCTTGTGCACTACGATTTGCTAAGCTTTTAGTTTTGAAGCTTCGGCTTTGAAAATAGTTTTTAGTGTCTCCGAAGATGTCTGAATATAAGAAGACTGCTGCTGAGATGAAGCTGAGCCTCGACGAAGAGAAAAACTTGGGGTTTCTCATAGCGATGTCAAAGACCAACACAGAAAAAATTACCAAAGAGATTCTGGAAGGTTTGTCTGAAGATACTGGTGACAGCGACAGCTATGATGTGGACAGTGGTGGTGAAGACTCCGAAGATCGTCCCTGGCGACCAAGCCATTCAGTTTATGGTAAATCAACTATCAAAGAGAATCATCTTGTCAACATGAGAGGAAGGTATTTCCGGGATTTGTCCATTGTGAGGGCCGACGAAGGGGAAAAAACTTGCCCACACCCTGAAGAGAACGAAGTCGTAGTGTACCGAAGCTTTTTGAAAGCTGGACTGCGATTTCCCTTGAGCAGCTTCGTTGTAGAGGTGCTGAAAATATTCGAAGTCTATCTCCATCAACTTACCCCCGAGGCAATTATAAGGCTGAATATCTTCGTGTGGGCCGTGAGAAGCCAAGGTCTGAAGCCTGACGCAAAAAGCTTCTGCAATATACATGAATTATCATATGAAACAAAACCTTGGGGTAAGGAACAGTATCACAATAATTTTGGCTGCTACAGTTTCGTTTCCCGGTCCGGGTCAAGCTGCCCCGTGCCAACCTTTCGGAAGAGATGGCCCGGCGACTGGATGACAGAATGGTTTTATGTGAAGAATGATCTGACAGTACGAGAAGATATCAAAGGTATAATTATGCACCCTATTTGGCAAAGCTTCGGCCTTCGGAGGCCGAAGGTTGAAATGAATGAAGCTGCCGAAGAATGCTAGAGAGCCTTCGGCGTTATCTGTTCTTTTATTGGAACGAGAGACTTAGTACAAGAACATATTGCCTTCAGGGTATGGCCGCTCGCGGAGAAATGGGAAATGCCACAGGAAACCATAAAAGAGGCCGACGAAGGTGGACTTATCAGATTGAAGTACACTTTTAAATTTGGAGATAAATTCGTTGAGCCAGATGATGACTGGTTAAAAAGCATTGAAAATTTAAGTGATGAACTGCTTGGGGCTTATTCGAAGGCCGAAGACACTGCAATGTCAGCAGCCTTCGGAGGCCGAAAAAATAAGAGGCTAAATCGGGTATTTGATGCAATCGGGTTTGTCTACCCTGACTATTGCTATCCCATTCGAAGGCAAAAGAGAAAAAACCCAACTTCTGCAAAAGAAGAAGTTGCAACTGCTCCTAGCGAGCCAGAACCGAAAAGAAAAAAGATAAAGGTCCTCACACATCGGCCGCGCTATATTGAACCAGCTTCGGTGCCTGAATTTACCGGAGAAACCTCTTCGGCCACCGAAGCTGAAAAACTAACCGAGCCAACCCTGCTGCCAGAAGTCCCAGAAACGGCCGAAGTGCCGACAAAAATAAAATTGGAACAATCAAAGATTTTGTTATCAGAAACGAAAGAGAAGGCCGAAGCGCCGTCCACAGAAAAAATGGTGCCAGCAGAAGTAAAAGAAGCAACTGAGGGATCAAAAACATCAGAAGTTTTGAGTCCTGCAGCAAATATTGAAGCAGTAAAAAACCAAAAGGTGCCAGCAGTGACTCCAAAAAGGAAGAGAATGGTCAACGTGCTAGATGTTCTGGAGACAATTAAATCTTCAAGCACACCTCCGAAGGAGACTGCTGTCATCCCTGAAGAAAAAACTGAGATCTCTGATACTAAAGCTTTAGAACAAGAAACTGAAGCCGAAGCTGGGTCCTCAGAACCCACGAAAATAAAATCCTTGGAATTCGAGGAAGAAAAAATTGCAGAGCCAACTTTTGTTGAAGAAACCAGTGCTGCTGCCCCCGAAGCATCTCCCAAAGTCCTTGATTATATTATTCGCCATGCTTCGGGGAAACAGCTATCAGAAAAAGAAAAACAAGAGGCCCAACTTTACGCCCAAAAACTGAAGTATCCAAAGGGGGCATTAATATTTAATGGCAGTGGAGAAGAAGACTTTTTGTATTGTCTCCCTGACAGCAAAGAAATTTCTGTCTGTCGGGAGATGAGCAAGAGCTTCGGATTCCCAACACTGGAAGACGGGCTCTCAGTGCTATCGAAAAATGATTTGGCCGACAGCCTGGCGTATAATAGCTTGAAGGTGTAACAAATGGAATCTTTGCATTTTTTGTTGAGACCAAAATTTTTCGTTTGTTTAAGCCTATTGACACACACATATTTCTCTTTGCAGGGCCTGATACTTAGCAATGCCCTCAGGGCACAGAAAAATGCTGAAGACAAAGGGTGTACTATAGCCCTGAGCAACCTTCGTTCCGAAGTAATTGAACTGAGGAACGAAGGTCTCGAGAAAGATAAAATATTACACTCATTGATAAATAAAATAAAGGAAGACGAAGCTGTTTTTAAAGGTCAAGCTGAAGCTCATAAACGCGAACTTGAAGATCTTCGGAAACAACTCGCCAGAGCCAAGGAAGAACGTATACTCGAAGAAACAAAGCGAGAACTCAACGACCAATGGGCAGATCACTTAGAAGGAACTGTTGAAGAGCTTCGGTCGTCCAAAAAGAGATGCTATAACAAATCTATAGAATGTGTTAAGAAGCTAAAGGCTAGCTTCGCCAAGGTCGGCGCATTCTCAAGTGAGGAAAACTTTACGAGAGGCAATCCCGAAGGTCCCATCGAATGGATCGACCACGAAGCTGAAGCCTTCGAAGAAATTTTGAATAGCCGTGGAGATATATGTGCCTTCTCGGGTGCCAGAGGAATTGCCACTATTTTAGAGAAAAAAGGCTGCGAACATGTAAAGATTCTAGCGCAATCCGAAGGTGCTTTTTCCTTCGAAGATGCAAGGGATCCATCGGCCGAAGCTAGCATGGTTGGTGGAAAATTTTTCACCGATATCTGGGATAATGGTGGCCGAGAAATGGCCCGAGAGATTATTCAAAGAAGCGAAAGGGCATTCACGATGCTAGAGAAGTAGCTGAGGCTGCTGAGAAGAGCGCAGAGCCCGAAAGTCAATTAGGTATTACCTAATAGTTTTTATTGTGCTGTAATTTTAGGTTTTAAGATTCATTTGCAATTTGTCATAGCAATGTGGCCGTATCCTGTTCTACTTCAGATTCTGCTAAAGCCCCTTCGGACACTCAGCCGAAAGGAGACGACGAAATAAAAAAGATGGCTGAAGCTATTATGGACGAAGCCGTCAATCGACTTCTAAACGAGGCTGCAAAAGTCGTCTTGAGAGAGGATTAAGTATTATTGTAGAAACTTCTGAAATGTAATATATATTGTAACATTTTGTAACCCTGAATGTAATATACCTGTTTTTCTTGCTTAATTCTTTACGATGCATGAAACTTTACACGTACCGCTTTTGAGTCTTTGACGAAAAAACACCTTCCCTTCTTTTCATGCTTCGTGAAGAATAATTTTTCAACAATATCCAGTGTTCTGATGAATAATATCCAGGCTTCGTGAAAATATTTTCCGAAGCTACACCTCCGAAGATCGATAATGTATCTCCTTGTGACATTATGATTTTTCCCTTTCTTCAAAACGTTCTTCTGTAGATTGATATTGTGTCCACCTCTTGTGTCATATGCAACATGATGTATGATGCTTATGCTATGCGAAATGATGCGATGATGTTATGTTATGTGATGCGATGCGTATTCCGAAGATGCACACGCATCCCTGCAATAAAACATACAATTTTTTACAAGCCTCCCTTAGGAGCTTCTTTGCCTTTTACTTTAGCGGAATCAGCGTTTATTTTTCGCTGTAAGCCTCCCTTAGGAGCTTCTTCGCCTTTTACTTTCAGCGGTATTCGCGTTGACTTTTCGCGCTTCGCCTTTTACTTAGGCGGTATCAGCGTTGACTTTTCGCTGTATGCTCTGCATTCCCTTTGGAACGACTTTGGAGCAGAAAACTTACACTGCGCTCCCTCTGGAGCGGCTTTTTGTGACTTCGGCAAACTTACTCTGCGTTCCTTAGAACGACTTTTTGTTACTTCGAAGAATTTTCAATAGTTCGAAGGTCCTCTTTGCTGTCACAAGTCTTTCAACAATTTAAGCCTGTGAAGAAAATATATTTTCCTTGTGGGAATCGACGAAACTATTTACATGAAACCTGAACAATGTCCTTTATTACAGAAAATAAAACTGAATGAAAAAGATTGCTATTAAGGTAGGATATTTGTCAATAGATGTGCTTTGACTCTGGCACAGTGCTGTTGACTGTGCGAGCTTCGGACTGCTCTCTGAAGTCCCTTTGGTGTGGAGCATATTGGCTCCCTTCTGGCTGCTGGCCTTGTTGCAGCGGTGGTGGAGGCGGAGGTTGTTGCCAGGAAGCCTGAGGTTGACTCGCCGAAGCAACAGAAACTGCAGGGTGATTGCCTACATACTCTGGGATGTAAGGCGAATGATACGAAGCAGTGTGCATGACCTGCTTCGGCTGAGCCTGCTGTGCTGCCGCTTCGGCTATTTCTTTTTGCTTCTGGATGGTAACATGGCACATCCTGGTGGTATGACCTTTGTTCTCACCACAGAATAAGCAAAAGATTCTTCTCGGTTGATCACCAAATCTTCCTCCGAAGCCCCTGGCGCCTCTGCCCCTTGGAGCTGGTGGTCGGAAAGAGCCTTGCTGTTGCCCCGAAGCCTGTGAGGAACATTGTGGCCTTTGCTGTTGGCTCCCTCTATCATCATTTTGTGTAGAGTTATGAATTGATCTAACGTGCCTCGGGTAAAACCTCCCTCCGAAGCCCCTGGTCATTTCAGAAAACCTGAAGGCCTCCTCCCTTCTTTGTCGAAAATCATTATCGGCTCGAATGTACTCGTCCATCTTCTGGAGCAGCTTCTCCAAAGTTTGAGGGGGCTTCCTAGCGAAGTACTGAGCTGACGGTCCTGGCCGAAGCCCCTTGATCATGGCCTCAATGACAATTTCATTGGGCACCGTTGGTGCCTGTGCCCTCAGACGCAAGAACCTGCGGACATACGCCTGAAGGTATTCTTCGTGATCCTGGGTGCACTGGAACAGAGCCTGGGCAGTGACCGGCTTCGTCTGAAACCCTTGGAAGCTAGTTAACAACAAGTCCTTCAGCTTCTGCCATGAAGTGATCGTTCCTGGTCGAAGGGAGGAATACCAGGTTTGAGCAACACTCCTGACAGCCATAACGAAAGATTTGGCCATGACTGAAGCATTGCCACCATACGAAGATACTGTTGCTTCGTAGCTCATCAAAAACTGCTTCGGGTCTAAGTGGCCATCGAATACGGGAAGTTGAGGCGGCTTGTAGGACGGAGGCCAAGGTGTAGCCTGCAGCTCAGCGGACAGAGGAGAAGCATCATCAAAAACAAAATTCCCATGATGGAAATTGTCATACCAGTCATCTTCGTTGGGAAAACCCTCCTGATGAAGGTCTTGGTGCTGAGGCCTTCGGTGTTGCTCATCCTGGGCAAGATGACGAACTTCTTCAGAGGCTTCGTCTATCTGCCTCTGCAGTTCAGCTAACCTGGCCATTTTTTCTTTCTTCCTCTGTACTTGTTGATGAAGCATCTCCATGTCTCTGATTTCTTGATCTATCTCGTCCTCCGGTGGTGTCGGACTGACAGCCTTCCTTTTCTGGCTTCGGGCCTCCCGCAGGGAGACTGTCTCCTGATTGTGGTCCAGTGGTTGCAGAGCTGCAGCCCCAGTCGCTGAAGCTTTCTTCGGCGCCATAACAAAGGTTTACGTCCGCCGAAGGTGTTCAAAAAAAAACTTCAAAGAGTGGAAGTGAGTTCACCGGAGGTGGGCGCCAATGTTGGGGACTTGTTCTCAAATGCTATGAGTTAAGAACAAGGCAACATAGAAAATGTTAATCGTTAAAGTCCTTCGTCCTTCGAAACATTATTTCCCTTAGGGTACAATGGTTTTCGGACGAAGGTTATGAAGGGTATACCTTCATAAATTCATCATATAATGACAAAGGATGAAATGTAAGGAATATAAATGACAACATGAACAATTATGTATTATTATTAAACATAAACAGAAATATCGTTGAATTACAAGTGTACCTTCAACTGGAAGGAGATGATAATACAAGCGTGACGCAAAAAGCGAATGCCAAGTCAGCGTGAACAGTACGGGGATACTGTTCACATATTTATAGGCACGGGACACAACCCATGCAAAATTACATTCATGCCCTTTACACTTGATAATAATTCTATAGTAATCTGTCGAGGTCTAAATAGCCTTTTCATCTTTAAGTCGGTTTCACTCTTTGCTGTCACGCCGAAGCTTTCCTGCTTACACCTTCGGCGCTGCACCAACCTTCGTATTATTCTGGTCTACTGTGATGCCTGACTTGAGTCCGAAGATACCTGTTCACACATTATACTCCAGAAACACTATTAAATCCTGTTTTTGAGGACCTTCGGATGCCGAAGGTCCCCAACAGATAGCGGGTGCACAAACCACATGACAGGGGAGAAAAAGATGTTCTCCTCCTACGAGAAAAACCAAGATCCCCAACGAGCTATCACATTCGGGGATGGAAACCAAGGTTTGGTCAAAGGATTGGGTAAAATTGCTATATCACCTGACCATTCCATTTCCAATGTTTTTCTTGTAGATTCTTTAGATTACAATTTGCTTTCCGTCTCTCAATTATGTCAAATGGGCTACAACTGTCTATTTACTGATGTAGGTGTCACTGTCTTTAGAAGAAGTGATGATTCAGTAGCATTTAAGGGAGTGTTAGAGGGTCAGCTATACTTAGTAGATTTTGATAGAGCTGAACTCGACACTTGCTTGATTGCTAAGACTAACATGGGTTGGCTTTGGCACCGCCGACTAGATCATGTTGGGATGAAGAATCTTCATAAGCTTCTAAAGGGAGAGCACATTTTAGGATTAACAAATGTTCATTTTGAGAAAGACAGGATTTGTAGTGCATGCCAAGCAGGAAAGCAAGTTGGTACTCATCATCCACACAAAAACATCATGACGACTTACAGGCCACTAGAGCTCCTACACATGGACCTATTCGGCCCGATAGCTTACATAAGCATCAGCAGGAGTAAGTACTGTCTAGTTATTGTGGATGATTATTCTCGCTTCACTTGGGTGTTCTTTTTGCAGGAAAAATCTCATACCCAATAGACATTAAAAGGATTCTTGAGACGGGCTCAAAATGAGTTCGGCTTAAGGATCAAGAAAATTAGAAGCGACAACGGGACGGAGTTCAAAAACTCTCAAATTGAAAGCTTCCTTGAGGAGGAAGGCATCAAGCATGAGTTCTCTTCTCCCTACACCCCACAACAAAATGGTGTAGTGGAGAGGAAGAATAGAACTCTATTGGACATGGCAAGAACCATGCTTGATGAGTACAAGACTTCGGATCGGTTTTGGGCCGAGGCGGTCAACACCGCTTGCTACGCCATCAACTGGTTGTATCTACACCGAATCCTCAAGAAGACATCATACGAACTCCTAACCGGTAAAAAGCCCAATATTTCATATTTTAGAGTCTTTGGTAGCAAATGCTTTATACTTGTTAAAAGAGGTAGAAAATCTAAATTTGCTCCTAAGACTGTAGAAGGCTTTTTACTAGGATATGATTCAAACACAAGGGCATATAGAGTCTTTAACAAGTCCTCTGGACAAGTTGAAGTTTCTTGTGACGTTGTGTTTGATGAGACTAACGGCTCTCAAGTAGAGCAAGTTGATCTTGATGAGATAGGTGATGAAGAGGCTCCGTGCATCGCGCTAAGGAACATGTCCATTGGGGATGTGTGTCCTAAGGAATCCGAAGAGCCTCTAAATGCACAAGATCAACCATCCTCCTCCACGCAAGCATCTCCACCAACTCAAAATGAGCATGAGGCTCAAGTTGATGAAGGAGAAGATCAAGAAGATGAGCCACCTCAAGATGACGGCAATGATCAAGGGGGAGATGCAAATGATCAAGACAAGGAGAATGAAGAACCAAGGCCGCCACACCCAAGAGTCCACAAGCAATCCAACGAGATCACCCCGTAGACACCATCCTCGGCGACATTCATAAGGGGGTAACCACTAGATCTCGTGTTGCTCTTTTTTGTGAACATTACTCTTTTGTTTCCTCTATTGAGCCACACAGGGTAGAGGAAGCACTACAAGATTCAGATTGGGTGGTGGCGATGCAAGAGGAGCTCAACAACTTCACTAGGAACGAGGTATGGCATTTGGTTCCACGTCCTAATCAAAATGTTGTAGGAACCAAGTGGGTGTTCCGCAACAAGCAAGACGAGCATGGTGTGGTGACAAGGAACAAAGCCTGACTTGTGGCCAAGGGATACTCCCAAGTCGAAGGTTTGGATTTCGGTGAAACCTATGCACCCGTAGCTAGGCTTGAGTCAATTCGTATATTATTAGCCTATGCTACTTACCATGGCTTCAAGCTTTACCAAATGGACGTGAAGAGTGCCTTCCTCAATGGACCGATCAAGGAAGAGGTCTATGTTGAGCAACCTCCCGGCTTTGAAGATAGTGAGTACCCTAACCATGTTTATAAACTCTCTAAGGCGCTTTATGTGCTCAAGCAAGCCCCAAGAGCATGGTATGAATGCCTTAGAGATTTCCTTATCACTAATGGATTCAAAGTTGGAAAGGCCGATCCTACACTCTTTACCAAAACACTTGAAAATGATTTGTTTGTATGCCAAATTTATGTTGATGATATTATATTTGGGTCTACTAACGAATCTACATGTGAAGAGTTTAGTAGGATCATGACACAAAAATTCGAGATGTCAATGATGGGGGAGTTGAAGTATTTCTTAGGATTTCAAGTGAAGCAACTCCAAGAGGGCACCTTCATTAGCCAAACTAAGTATACTCAAGACATTCTAAGCAAGTTTGTGATGAAGGATGCCAAGCCCATCAAGACACCCATGGGAACCAATGGGCATCTCGACCTCGACACGGAAGGTAAATCCGTAGATCAAAAGGTATACCGGTCGATGATAGGCTCTTTACTTTATTTATGTGCATCTCGACCGGATATTATGCTTTCCGTATGCATGTGTGCAAGATTCCAAGCCGACCCTAAGGAAGCTCACCTTACGGCCGTAAAACGAATCTTGAGATATTTAGTTTATACTCCTAAGTTTGGGATTTGGTACCCTCGGGGATCCACATTTGATTTAATTGGTTATTCGGATGCCGATTGGGCGGGATGTAAGATTAATAGAAAGAGCACATCGGGGACTTGCCAGTTCTTGGGAAGATCCTTGGTGTCTTGGGCTTCAAAGAAGCAAAATTCCGTAGCTCTTTCTACCGCCGAAGCCGAGTACATTGCCGCAGGACATTGTTGCGCGCAATTACTTTGGATGAGGCAAACCCTTAGGGACCATGGTTACAAATTAACCAAAGTTCCTCTTCTATGTGATAATGAGAGTGCAATCCGCATGGCGGATAATCCCGTTGAGCACAGCCGCACTAAACACATAGCCATTCAGTATCATTTCTTAAGGGATCACCAACAAAAGGGAGATATCGAGATTGCATATATTAACACTAAGGATCAATTAGCCGATATCTTTACCAAGCCACTAGATGAACAAACTTTTAACAAACTTAGGCATGAGCTAAATATTCTTGATTCTAGGAATTTCTTTTGATGTCTTGCACACATAGCTCATAAGTATACCTTTGATCATGTCTCTTTCATATGCTATGACTAATGTGTTTGCAAGTGGATTTCAAATCGAGTCATAGGTGTATTGAAAGGGAATTGGAGTCTTCGGCAAAGACAAAGGCTTCCACTCCACTCCATAACTCATCCTTTGCCGTCGCTCCGAGCAACTCTCCGTCTTTGGTATAATCTTCACTCATAGTTTATTTGCCAAAGGGGAGAAAATAGTTAGGAAAGGGCTTATATTTCACTCAAAATATCCGTTTTTGGCGATTCATGCCAAAGGGGGAGAAAGTATTAGCCCAAAGCAAAAGGACCGCACCACCACCTACTTTTAAAACTAATGATTTTCAAATTGGTATCTTATTGTGTTCAAAAGGGGGAGAAAGTAGTATTTTCAAAAATTGATATCTTTAAACCCTCTTGAACACTAAGAGGAGGATTTCATTAAGGGGGAGTTTTGTTTAAGTCAAAAGAAAAGCATTTGAAACAGGGGGAGAAAATTTCAAATCTTGAAAATGCTTCTCAAAATCTTATTCATTTACCTTTGACTATTTGCAAAAGAACTTTGAAAATAATTTACAAAAGAATTTGCAAAAACAAAACATGTGGTGCAAGCGTGGTCCAAAATGTTAAAATTAAAGAAACAATCCATGCGTATCTTATAAGGATTTATATTGGCTCAATTCTAAGTAACCTTTGCACTTACATTATGCAAACTAGTTCAATTATGCACTTCCATACTTGCTTTGGTTTGTGTTGGCATCAATCACCAAAAAGGGGGAGATTGAAAGGGAATTAGGCTTACACCTATTTCCTAATTGATTTTGGTGGTTGAATTGCCCAACACAAATAATTGGACTAACTAGTTTGCTCTAGTCTATAAGCTCTACAGGTGCCAAAGGTTCACAATAAGTCAATAAAAAGACCAAGAATGGGTTCGAACAAAGTGAGCAAGGGTCAACCGAAGTGTGCCCTGGTCTGGCGCACCGAACTGTCCGGTGTGCCACCGGACAGTGTCCGGTGCTCCACCGGACAATGTCCGATGCACCAGGGAACTCCAAGCTGAATTCAACACCTTCGGGAATTCTCAGAGGCGCTCCGCTATAATTCACCGGACTGTCCGGTGTACCACCGGACAGTGTCCGGTGCCCTAGGGGAGAGCGGCTCTGAACTCACCAGCTTCAGGAATCCGCTCCGCTATAATTCACCGGACATGTCCGGTGCACACTGGACTGTCCGGTGAGCCAGCGGAGCAACGGCTACTTCGCGCGCAACGGTCGACTGCAACGCATTAAATGCGCGCCTGCGCGCGCAGAGGAGCAGTGCACGCGCGGGTGGCACACCGGACAGTCTACAGGACTTGTCCGGTGCGCCACCGGACAGCCAGGCGGGCCCACACGTCAGAGCTCCAACTGTCGGAACCCAACGGCCAGGTGACGTGGCTGGCGCACCGGACTGTCCGGTGCGCCATGCGACAGCAGCCTCCACCAAACGGCTAGTTTGGTGGTTGGGGTTATAAATACCCCCAACCACCCCACATTCAAGTCATCCAAGTTTTCCACCTTCCAACTACTTACAAGAGCTCTAGCATTCAATTCTAGACACACCCAAGTGATCAAATCCTCTCCCAATTCCACAAAGCATCAGTGATTAGTGAGAGAGATTTGTTGTGTTCTTTTGAGCTCTTGCGCTTGGATTGCTTCTTTCTTTCACTCTTTCTTGCGAACAACTCAATTGTAACCAAGGCAAGAGACACCAATTGTGTGGTGGTCCTTGCGGGGAAGTTTGTTCTCGTTTGATTGAGAAGAAGAAGCTCGCTTGGTCCGAGGGACCGTTTGAGAGAGGGAAAGGGTTGAAAGAGACCCGGTCTTTGTGACCACCTCAACGGGGAGTAGGTTTGCGAGAACCGAACCTCGTTAAAACAAATCCGCGTGTCACACTCTTTATTTGCTTGCGATTTGTTTTGCACCCTCTCTCTCGGACTCGATTATATTTCTAACGCTAACCCGGCTTGTAGTTGTGATTAAGTTGTTAAATTTCAGATTCGCCCTATTCACCCCCCCTCTAGGCGACTTTCACTAAGTATGTATCTGAATGCGACACTTTCCAGAGAGTCAAAGCTAGTCATTTGAAGGTAGCCGGTACCTTACAGCCTCTTCCCGTACCAGCTTGGAAATGGGAGGACATTTGCATGGATTTTATTGTGGGTTTACCCAACACATCCCGACACCACGATTTTATTTGGGTCATTGTGGATAGGTTGACCAAGACAACTCATTTCTTGCCAGTACATACCACTCACAGGGCAGAGAAGTATGCTGAGATCTATGTTGACCAGATAGTTCGTTTGCATGGAATACCAAGGACTATTGTGTCAGACAGAGGGGCACCATTCGTAGCACGTTCCTGGGAGCAACTACAAGAATCACTTGGGACCCATGTAATAAGAAGCTCAACATACCATCCTCAAACAGATGGTCAGACAGAAAGGGTGAATCAGATTTTGGAAGACATGTTGAGGGCATGTGTGTTGCACTATGGGAAGAATTGGGATAAGTGCCTTTCCTTGGCAGAATTCTCTTATAACAACAGCTACCAGTCCAGCCTAAAGATGGCACCGTTCGAGGCCTTGTATGGGAGAAGGTGTAGGACACCGCTAAATTGGTCACAAGCTGAAGAGAGGGAAATATTTGTACCTGACCTGGTACTTGAAGCCGAGGAGAAAGTCAGAGTCATTAAGAAGAACCTAGAAGCTGCTCAGGCCAGACAAAAGAGTTATCATGATAAGAGGAGGAAGCCTCTACATTTTGAAGTGGGAGATCATGTTTATCTTAAGGTGTCACCCACCAAAGGTGTTCAGAGATTTGGAATCAAGGGCAAGTTAGCTCCTCGCTACATTGTGCCCTATAAGATCAAAGAGACTTGTGGACCTGTAGCATATCAATTGAAGTTGCCACCTCATATGTTAGCAATCCATGATGTATTCCATGTATCTCAGCTACGAAAGTGTGTCCGCTTACCCACGGAAGTGCTACCTGAACTAGAATTGGAGATCGAACCAGATTTGTCTTATCAAGAGCACCCCGTCAAGGTATTGGACCAAAAGGAGAGATCAACTCGGGCAAGGTCGATCAAGATGTATAAGGTTCAGTGGAGCCACCATTCAGTAGAAGAGGCTACGTGGGAGACTGAGGATTTTCTACGTTCTCGCTTCCCCGACTTTCTGCCTAAAGGAGTCGGTACGTAACCCAAAACCCCACCCCTACCTGCCCTTTGAATCTAAATATAAAAAAAGCTTAGTTGTTAAGAGTAGAGTAAGTTTTGAAAATAACTCTAAAAGGACTTCCTTCTGAAGTTGCAAAGAGAATGACATTCGAAGAGCAGCTAAATAGAGAAACTTAGAAATTGCAACAAACCAACATACCTTCTTGGTACCCCTCTAAAGGATCCCTACCCAAATCTCGGGGCGAGATTCCTTTAAGGGGGGAGGGCTGTAACACCCCAGGTGTTACCCAAGGCCTTGGCTCCATACATACACTTATGACTTGTTATCACATGTGTTTAAGTAAAGGAGAAAGAGCACCCAAAACTTTAGAAACCATGGACTAATTAAGGAATGTTCATAGCAAAAGCAATACCCAAGAATTTTATGCAATTATCACCTTGAACAAAAGAGGTTAAAACCCTAGACCCCCTTCTTGAGCCATTAGCCCCCAAACACTGGATTAATGGAAAAGATAAGCAAATGAACATTTCATGACTTAAACCCTTAACCAAAGTTTAAGTACATTAACATATCTACAAAATTTAGTGAGGGAAACCTTACAAAAAGATCCCTTAAAGACCTCAAATCAGCCCCCAAGTGGAGAACACTAAAGAGTCACTCACATTTTTCTCTAAGTCAAAAATGAACCCTAATCTAAAGATCAGAAGTGTTCACCTAGTTAATGGCGCCAAAACCACTTGGTCTAAATAACAAAAAGGAGCTAAACTACCTAAGGAACACACTGGAAAAATTTGAACCCAAGCCAAAACCGTTTGACATGATTTTACATCTCTTTTGTCTCGGGGTGAACAGTGTGACAGCCCCGATTTGGCGTCCGCACATCTTGTGAACTAGGGCATATCTCCCATTGGAACTCACACATATTAGCTAGCCCTAGGTGCCAGGAAGAGATTTGCGCAAGACTCATGGCAAGATTCACACGTTTGCGATCTCTGCAAACGTTTGAACAGAGGCAGAAACAAACGCCCACGTTTTCGACGCGTTCTAGCGCGCTAGAGCACGCCCCAGCGCTCGACCCCGCGCGCACCACACTGCGCCAAGCCAAACCCGTGCCCACACCCACGCCCGCGCCTATAAAGCCGACAGAGGCCTCGACCGTACGCCCCCGCGCGCTCTCAACCTCGCCGGATCGCAAGTTCACTGGCGATTGCTCTGCGCACGGCGTGCCAGCGGCCGCCCGAGAACCGACCACCGTAGACCGGCCACCCTAGCCATTCCCCACCCCATCTGACCCTCGAGAGAGCCTCTACGTGCCTCGGTGAAGCTCCTAGAGCCAGGAATCGAGCTCTACCTCACCGGAGACACCGGATCAACGTCGCCGGACTTCACCAGATCGCCGGCGTACGTAGACCGAGCTCCACGGTGAGTCTTTCTTTGATTCCTTGCACGGGTAGATTCCTTAGCACCCCGTGAAGCTTCTTGTGCCCTTGGATTGAACTCTACCACCATGAGCAGGCCGGAGCACACGCCGCCGACGAGCCCGCCCACCTGCACACGTGGACCGACCGATTTCGGCCATCACCGTCGACGAGTCGTACCTCGACGTGACCGCAAGGACTTCCCGGAGCTAACCCCGCCCTTCGCCGGACCTCCCTCGCCGCCGATAAGCCGTGCCACCCAGTTTACTTCCGCAGTTACTGTTTAAAAGGGGGGAGGGACCTCAGGGAGAAAGGAGGAGAAGTCAGGGGGGTTTGAATGGTCAGAGACTCAGGTGAATAGTTGCGCAGGGGCATAAGTTAAAGAGTTGGTTTAGGAAAAACCCAGGGTCCTCGGTGTAAACTGGCTTTTCAGAAAACCTTTTAAACATTATTCATTTAAATACAAACAGAGCTTGTAAAATTCATAACTTCAGTTTTATTTAGCCAAATTTGGTCAAACCAATTTTGCTAGGTTTTAAATAATGTGGACTGCTTAGGAAAAATACAAAACACCCTAAGTATTGCAGAAGATTTTAAAGTTTTGATTTAAATAGTAAACTAGCCAAAAGCTAACTAAAAAAGAGAAAAATAGCTACACTGTTAGACTAGGGTTAAGAAAAATCAGAGAGGTACTAAACCACTACCTAGCCTGTTTAAAAATAATAAACCCCTCAGTACACCAAATTAAGGAAGGGTTTACCATTTAAACTCATTTTGGCTCAAGGTTAAGGAAAGAAGAAAAGGTAGTTTAAAATAAGAACCAGGGGCAACCACATTTTTTCTAGCTCACTTAATAAGTATAGTTTACTGGAAAATTTTGTTAGACCCTTGGTTAGTACAAAAGAAATGAAATACCTGTTATTTCATGAAAACAATGAAAACTTAGAAAAACCTTAGAAAAATAATCCGGAGGAGAAAGCACTCCAAACCTTGGGATAACTCATAATATGTTATTATAAATCTAGGAAAAATGTAAGTTTTGTTGTTTGACATTTTTCAAACAGCAAGTTAGTTATAAGTACCTTTTTGGCATTAAACTTTAGAAAATCACAACTAAATATCCAGTAGCCCTTTTTCTGTGATTTTTAACACAAAGACCTATTATTTTCCAGGAATCTAGGTAAAAATAAATGTTGACACAGAAACCTTACAAAAATTAGAGCTATAGTGTAAAGTGCACTTTTATCCTTACTTTTGTTAATTTTGTGCAAGGAGCATCTGAACTAAATTCAACCTCAAATTTTTAGAATAACCCACAGATGTCAATGTTTACCCACTGTAATTTTTATAACATTTTTGGAAGATGTTAACTTGCCATGGCAATGTAAAAGCACTCACTAAGAAGCTTAATTGAAAGTAAAATAAGGAATGTGGAAAGAATAGTGGAGTGCAACCCTAAATCTTCCAAGAGCCAAAACCAACCTCTAAAGGATGACTGAAATTTTAAGTTTTATTCAAGACCCTAAAATGAATGTATAAAACCCTTAAGGAAAACCAAAGGAAACCCTGAAGTACCACTAAATTTAGTAATGTTCTACTATGCATAGCCTTTACAAATTACCATGTCATTAATATGCATATATCTTATTCATTGCATTCGATAGACTGTAATCTCGCTGACGGGGAGTACATCCTCGTTCCGGAGCAAAGAGTTGCTCAGGAGGTAGCCTAGGAGCCAGCACCAGAGCCTGCCATCGAGGATCTGCCTGCCCCAGCTTTGGAAGGCAAGCCCCAGTTTTATGCATAACCTATTCTATGTGCTATTTTACTGCACTTAGTGTTTGTAGGCTTGTACTGTGCACTTAAGTGTAGAAGTTGACTGAAACCTTAGTTGCATGAACTCAGGTTTTCCCTTGTGATGGATACTAGTATGCTAGGTCGAGTAGCTGCTATTGCTAATTAGAGATCTCGGTAGAAGTCGAGTGATTTTCTAGCACTCGTGCGAGGTCAGGAATTGATTGTATCCATTTTATATCAGAATGATGATGGTCTGTTGACAACGGTCCATGGGGATGCGTTGTCTACGAGACGGAAATTGGAATAAGGATTAAGGTGTGGTACCGTGTGTCAAGCGTTTGAACTTACTAAGCACATGCCGAGAAATATGGTAAATCGGTAAGCCTAGTACCTGAGTGAACCTGGCAACAGACTTTATCCCTCATGCGACCTGAGATGTGGTCTATCATTCCGGTTATGGTGGGTACAAGTGCGGTCACTACACGACGCCAGTCGGGGTCAGTGAGGCATTGTACGCCAAGGCAGTGAGCCCTGATCTGTTGACGGGGAATCGATGGGGACAGTTGATGTGTGTGGGAATGGAGTGCCTCGCCACGTCGTGTGTTTAGGTTTACCTTGCAAGGTTTAAAAACTCGATTCGAATCGTCTGCTTCTCGCAGCTAATGAGACTGCTTGATCCATGCTGCTACATTGAGTAACAAGTGGAAATGTGTTAACTTGGCAAAAGATGTTGATTGCTAAATGTTTGATACCATGTATGATTAGATAGGTACACATTTAGTCTTAAGAGAGTCACACTAAAACTTGAAAAGCTAAAATTTGATTTTAGACTCAGCTAGTGCTTTTGGCAAACCAAACCCCTCAGCCAAACAGCTGCATGTCTAGAGGTAGAGGAGTAGACTCCTCACACCGGGTAAGTCTAGTTGAGTATTAGTAGGGATGAAAACGGTTTCGAAATTTTTCAGAATTCCGGAAACCGTTTTTGATTTTTTCCGATCGGAATCGTCGGTATCGGTATTTCTTGGAATCAGAATCGGTATCGGAATCGGTACCGACCATTTTCTTCGGTTACCGTTTTGGATCGGAATTTACCGAATTCAAAATTCGGAATTTACCGAAACTTGTCGGCGTTTCGACCCCGGGGGGTCCCTGGACCGATGAGTAAATTGTCGCCGCGTGCCCCAGCCCAGATGGGTCGGCGCGAGACAGAGCGCGAAGGGGGGGAAAGCCGGAGGGAGACAGGCGTAAAAGGGGAAACCCGCGGTCTTCGTGTTTGTCCCGCGCCCAGGTCGGGTGCGCTTGCAGTAGGGGGTTACAAGCGTCCGCGTGGGAGGGAGCGAGAGGCTTATGCGCGCGCCGTCCCGTCCTTCCCCGCGCGGCCAACCTTCCGTAAAAGGGCCCTGGGCCTTCTTTTTATAGGCATAAGGAGAGGGTCCAAGTGTACAATGGGAGATGTAGCAGTGTGCTAACGTGTCTAGCAGAGAGGAGCTAGTGCCCTAAGTACATGCCGTCGTGGCAGTCGAAGAGGTTTTGGCACCCTGTTCATGAGATGTCGTGGCCGTCGGAGGAGCGCTGGAGCCTGGCGGAAGGACAGTTGTCGGGGCTGTCGAGTCCTTGCTGACGTCTCCTTGCTTCCGTAAGGGGGCTGAGAGCCGTCGTTGTTATGGAGCACGCGGGGCGCCATCATTATTTGCTTTGTCGGGGCGAGCCAGATGAGACGCCGGTCTTGTTCCCCGTAGCCTGAGCTAGCTAGGGGTAGGGTGATGATGGCCCCTCCTGTGACGTGGTCGGTCCGAGCCCTGGGTTGGGCGAGGCGGAGGCTGCTCCGAGGTCGAGGTCGAGTCTGTCTTCCGAGGCCGAGGTCGAGTCTGAGCCCCTGGGTCGGGCGAGGCGGAGACCGTCGGCTGAGGTCAGGGCTGAGTCCGAGCCCTGGGGTCGGGCGAGGCAGAGTTCGTCGTCTTCCGGGGCCGAGGCCGAGTCCGAGCCCTAGGGTCGGGCGAGGCAGAGTTCGTCGTCTTCCGGGGCCGAGGCCGAGGCCGAGTCCGAGCCCTAGGGTCGGGCGAGGCGGAGCTTCCTATGGCGCCCGAGGCCGGACTTGGATGCTGTCAGCCTCACTCTGTCGAGTGGCACAGCAGTCGGAGCGGCACAGGCAGTGCTGTCCTCTTGTCAGGCCGGTCAGTGGAGCGGCGAAGTGACTGCGGTCACTTCGGCTCTGTCGACTGAAGGGCGCGCGTCAGGATAAGGTGTCAGGCCATCCTTGCATTAAATACTCCTGCGATACGGTCGGTCGTCGTGGCGATTTGGCCAAGGTTGCTTCTTGGCGAAGACTGGGCCTCGGGCGAGCCGAAGGTGTGTCCGTTGCTTGAGGGGGTCCTCGGGCGAGACGTAAATCCTCCGGGGTCGGCTGCCCTTGCCCGAGGCTGGGCTCGGGCGAGGCGAGATCGTGTCCCTTGAGTGGACCGAGCCTTGACTTAATCGCACCCATCAGGCCTTTGCAGCTTTGTGCTGATGGGGGTTACCAGCTGAGATTAGGAGTCTTGGGGGTACCCCTAATTATGGTCCCCGATAGTAGCCCTCGAGCCTCGAAGGGAGTGTTAATACTCGCTTGGAGGCTTTTGTCGCACTTTTTTGCAAGGGGACCGACCTTTCTCGGTTGCGTTTTGTTCCAGTGGGTGCGCGCGAGCGCACCCGCCGGGTGTAGCCCCCGAGGCCTCGGAGGAGTGGTTTAACTCCTTCGAGGTCTTAATGCGTTTCGTGATGCTTCGGCCGGTCTGGTTGTTCCCTCATGCGAGCTGGCCGTAGCCCGGGTGCTCAGTCGAGTTCCAAGTTCTCGGGCTGGTATGTTGACGCTGTCAACGGTTTGGCTGGAGCCGGGTTCGCGAGAGCAGCCCCCGAGCCTCCACACAGAGCGAGAGGACGGTCAAGGACAGACTCGACTTTTTTACATACGCCCCTGCGTCGCCTTTTCGCAAGGAGGAGGGGGGGGGAAAGCGCCATGTTGCCCTTGGAGGGCGTCGAACATGGTGTCTCCAGTGAGCTGCTAACGGGTAATCCGAGTGGACGCCCGTGCCCCATTTGTTAGGGGTCGGCTAGTGGCCCGGAGGCGCGCTCCAAAAGTACCTGCGGGTGATTTGCCGGACCCGGTCCCCTTTTGACGGGGTCTGAGGGCTCGATGCCTCCCTCTGATGGGATTCCGTTACAAAATCGTTCCCGTTGGTCTCGGAAATGTCCTAGGGTACCTTGGGAGCGTAGCCCGAGCCTTGGTTATGTATCGAACGTACCCAGGGTCATCCCTCGCTCTGCGTCTGAGGCGGCTGTGAACCCTTCGAGGGCCAGCCTACGAACCCCTGATCAGTAGTGGGCACGGAGCCCGAGTGGCCTGCGGCGGCCATTGAACCCTTTCGAGGGGCCGGCCTTCGAACCTCTGACCAGTAGTGGGCGCGGAGCCCGAGCGCTCTGAGGCGGCTGTTGAACCCCTCCGAGGGGCCAGCCTTCGAACCTCTGATCAGTAGGGGGGCTCGGGGCCTGTTTCCTTTGCGGAGAAGGATCCCTTTCGGGGTATCCCCTTTCCCGGTCCCTATTGTAAGAGAGAGAAAGAGGAAGAGGAAAAGGACAAAATCGAATGACGTGGCGCACCTTTTTTTGACGCGGTCATTATGGCGGAGGTGAAGCGTCGCTTGCTTCGCCCGCCAAAGGTGCCGCCCGTCCTGCCGCAGAGTTAATGCAACGGGACGAGTGGTTCGCGGGGCGGCCGTAGCGCGTGCGCGAGCCGTTCGAGGAACGGGTGTTTCGCTTTGAGTTTTGAATCCCGTGGCGGGTTCGGGCGAGGTGTTGAATGGGTCTCGCCTGGGCCTTTATATATTCGGGAGAGGGACCGGTGATGGTTTTTTACTCTGCTACTTGCCTCCTTCTTAGGTTTTCGCAACCCGAGGGAATAGCCAGAGAAAGGAAACCGCTCACCCAGCCCTTCCCGCCGCCACCCCTTTCGCTTGGTGATGGTCGACCGGGTGACCATTGTTCCGCCGCACGACCCGTGGCCTTTCTCCACCGTCACGGCGGATGACCTGGAGGCCCTTGTTGCTGAGGGTTTGCTTCGCCCTCTCTCCGGTGACCCGCAGCCGGAGTGGATGGCCCCTCCGAGCGGAGCCGCCCCGTCCCCACCGCCGGGGTATGTTGTGAGCTTCGTCTCCTTTCACGAGCGGGGGTTCAGAGTGCCGGCAAGTCGTTTTATGCGGGTGATTCTGCATGTCTACGGGGTGGAGCTGCACAACCTCAGTCCTAACTCCATCTCGCAAGCCGCCATCTTCGCGGTGGTTTGTGAAGGATAATTGGGGATTGACCCTCACTGGGACCTGTGGACTCATTTCTTCTCCGCGGAGCTTTTCGCCTCGCCGACGGGGGAGAGAAGGGTCCGCACGACAGTGTGGGCTGGTGGCTGCATCCTCCAGCTGAGGCAGGCGCGGGCGCCACAGTATATCCCCGCCATCCTTGCGTCCTCGAACAAAGGGTGGCAGCGCCGATGGTTCTATCTCCGAAATGACGACGGGAGGCTCCCGTCGTTTTCTCAGCGAGTGGTGACCGCCGCCGCCGATATCTGGCGCTACGGGACCCCGCGCGACAGACAGAAGAATCTCCAGCCCCTTCTAAAGGCCCTGGAGGAGTTGCGGAAGGGAGGGCTCACCGCTGCGGGAGTGGTCGCCACCATTCATCGCCGGAGGGTGCTTCCCTTGACGGAACGGCGGCTGCCGCTTTGGGAGATGACGCCGGGGGCCGACTTGGAGGGTTTGCGGATGTCCTCGGATCCCCTTCCCGTCGACGACCTCCACAGGCGGGTAGCCGTCATGTTGGGGAAGCCGGACGCCGGCGCCCTTTCCTAGCCCTTGATGCGTCCTGATTGCGGGTGTGTGTCCCTAGTGAATGTCTGCTCCTTCTTTCTCCTTGCGTTGGATTGCCCTTGGTTCTCACAACTGAGACTTTTCGTCTGTCTCCAGGAGGTAGGGCATCACAAGCCTTCCCTGCCACCGGTCCCGGAGGACGCGGTGGACCGAGCTGCGCGGAGGGTTGCCGCGGAGAAGAGGAAGGAGAAAAAGGACGCGAAGAAGGCTCGGGCCCGCGAGCGGACGCGGGCTCGGGACGCCTTGGAAAGGCTCCGTCGTCGGCAGGAGAGGGATGGGCTCCCGAGGGAGCCGTCGCCGGAGACGCCTAACGACGACAACGACGATGAAGACGACGATATGGCTGCCCGCCTTCGCCTCAGCCCGGATCTGAGGCTGGGCCAGGGGTTGTCAAGCCAGCCCCCGAGCGGGCTGGTGCCGTCGGGGTCCCGGTCCGAAGAGCGGGGGCAGACCGAGGGGGTACTTGACCCCTCGGCCGGGGAAGTTGAGGTGACCCCGGGGAGTCAGGTCGAGCTGCCTGTTCCCCGAGAACCGTTGCCCGTGCCGACTGCGCGGGAGGGCGATCCTCAGGTTGTCGTGGCTGCGCCTGGGCAGTCCGTCTCTCAGGCGCCTAGGGCGCCCAAGGCGAGGATGGTACCGAAGCTGGCAGTGAGGCAGACCTCGGTGGTACCTTAGGGGGTTGAGGTTCAAGAGACCTCCCCACAGGCACGATTGATTATGGCCCGGAGTGGGTAAGTATCTTAGGATATCTCCATCCTGGATCCTCCTTCGTATGTCCCGACCCTGATTTTCCTTTTCTCCTTAGCAAGCAGAGTCACGGTTTGACCGATCTGGCTCCCCGGAAGGTCCTCAAGACGGCGTCGGCTTCCGCAGCTAGTGCCGCGCCGGGCCTCGCCGGCCAGCTGACCTCCTCGCAAGACGCCCCACGGCGGGGGGCTCAGGCGGCACCAGTTGCCGTGGAGCGAGCTCCTGAGGCTGGCTCTTCTGTCGAGGCGGCCGTCGCGCTGGGGGAGGCTGTTGGCGTGGCCGTGGCCTCGGTCCCACTAGACATGCTACCGGCGCTGGCGCCGGCTGCTGCCGAGGTCGTTGCCGTTCTGGTCGTGGAGCCACCCATCGCCGCCGACGCTGAGATGGCCGAGGCGTCGCTACTTGGTGCCTCGGAGGAGGGGGGCGCGGGACCGCGACCCGTCCCGTCGAGCGGCAGCCTTGTCCCCGCGCGGCGCAGCTCCGAGGGGCGGCGCCAGTTGCTTTGGTTCCGGACCCGTGGGGCCTCGGATCCCTCTTCGTTCTTGACGATGAGCGGGAGGAACAGTCTTGGGACGGGCTTCGTGAGTGTGCCGAGGCAACGGTGGGGTCGCTCCGGTCGACCTTGGAGGTCCTTTGCAGGGACGTTCCCAAGATTGTCCAGGTAATGATTTCAGGCATACCTTTCTCGTAATCAAGGCGTTCTTTGTGACACCCCACTTCCTTCCCTCAGGATCTGACGGATCTGAGCGCCGCCAAGTCGTCGTTCATCCGCTGCGAGGTCGATGTCTGGGGTTCGTTGCGGTCCCTGAGGACCACGCTTGCCAGGGCTACCGCGCGCCTCTCCCAACAGAGCGCCGAGGTGGCGGACCTTCGGTTGCTCTGTGTCGATCTGGGAGCAGAGGCAGCAGCGGCACGCGCAGAGGCGCAGCTGCGACAGTCGGAGCTTGACCAGGTCACCAGCGAGCGGGACCAATCTCGGGGCCGGGCTGTCGAGGCCGAAAGCCGGGCTGAGGCTCTTGGAGTCCAGCTAGTCGAGGCGTCTGCTCGGGCCAGAGCCCTTGCGGCAGACCTAGCCGTGGCCCAAGCTGAATCCTCGGAGCAGCGTGCCCGAGCCAGAGGTATGTCTTGGCTGTTTTAAGTTTTTGTTTCAGCTCGGTTCCTCAACTTGTGTTTGAGGTCTTCCACTTTGGTTGTTCGCAGAGCTCGAGTCTGCCCTTGATAAGTCCACCAAGGCGCTTGCTCAGGCGGCCGAGTAGAGGGAGGCCGACCACGCGGCCATGTCCGAGGCCATCTTGGCCTTCTGCCGGGTCTTTGGCTTTGACGACGTCCCCTCGGGAAGCTCCCCTCAAAGTCGCCTGCAGGCCTTGGGCGACCATGCGCGTGGCAGACTCCGCGAGGCGCTGCATCACGGCGTCAGGCGGGCCTTCGCCGTGCTTGCTTCCCACTATGTCGTGGATCTGGAGCGGGTCAGCGAGGGGTATTGCCTCCCCGACAAAGATGAAGCCGCCCTGGCGGAAGTCCAGAGGCTCGACGCGGCCGCCGCGGGCCCAAGCGTGGTGCTGGCAACCACCTTCGAGGCGGAGATCCTCCCGCTTGCACCGTCGTCCGAGGCCGGGGCGGACCTTGCCGAAGGTGGGGATGAAGCCGAGGGCGCGGCTCCTTCTCCGGGCGACGCCTGACTCTGCCGGAGCAGTTTTCTTTGAATGCATATGTGTCTTTTGCGGCCGCCGAGGCCCGAACACTTTATTATCGTAGTATAAGGTTGTGCTCCTTTTCCTTCCGTTTTGCGTATCCGGGCCCGTTCATCAGTAGCAGGGTAGCTTGCCCAAGTAAGAGTCATTTTTCGTGGTAGGTGACGAGTGAGGTATCCGTATCCCAGAGGCGTAGGAGTCCCTTGGCTCGGTCGGCCTTGCCACTTACATGCGCCCTTATTCGTTTCTTGGGGCCCTGTTACTGATATAGTCGGGAGACGCGAAAGCCTTTTTGATGGAAGACTTCTTTCGAGGAAAATTTTGACGCGGAGGGGGTTCCCCCCTTTTAGCCCCCGAGGGAGGGTCGGGCTTTGCCAAGGCAAGGCTGACCCTTCCTTGATGGTTAGACTTTGTGTGTGAACGAGGTGTATGAACAACTTGAAAGCATCTTAAGGGTAGAAGCGACGTAGCTGTCGGATGTTCCAAGCGTTGCTGTAGACCTCGCCTTGACTGTTGGCCAGCTTGTATGTCCCGGGCTTCAGAACCTTGGCGATGACGAACGGCCCTTCCCAGGGAGGCGTGAGCTTGTGCCGCCCTCGGGCGTCTTGTCGCAGCCGAAGCACCAAGTCGCCCACCTGGAGGTCTCGGGAACGAACCCCTCGGGCGTGGTAGCGTCGCAGGGACTGCTGATACCGCGCCGAGTGTAGTAAGGCCATGTCCCGAGCCTCTTCCAGCTGGTCCAGTGAGTCTTCTCGGTTAGCTCGATTGCTTTGGTCGTCGTAGGCCCTCATCCTCGGGGAACTGTATTCTAAGTCTGTGGGCAAGATGGCCTCGGTCCCATAGACTAGAAAGAACAGTGTGAAGCCCGTGGCTCGGCTCGGTGTCGTCCTCAGACTCCAGACCACCGAGGGGAGCTCCTTCATCCATCGCTTGCCGAACTTGTTGAGGTCGTTGTAGATCCGCGACTTGAGTCCTTGCAGAATCATGCCGTTGGCACGCTCTACTTGCCCATTCGTCATGGGGTGAGCCACGGCGGCCCAGTCCACCCGGATGTGGTGATCCTCGCAGAAGTCCAGGAACTTTCTGCTGGTAAACTGGGTGCCGTTGTCGGTGATGATGGATGTTGGGGACTTGTTCTCAAATGCTATGAATCAAGAACAAGGCAACATAAAATGTTAAATGTTAATGCCCTTCGTCCAACGAAGCATTATTCCCTTAAGGATTAAGGAACTTTGGACGAAGGTTAAAGTCAATATGATTACGAAGGTTAAATCTTCGTAATTGAATTCTAATAGATTGAATAAAGTAATATAAAATATGAAGCGTCAAAGGTGAATAAATTATAAACGAACAACATTACTTTAATATTATATCTATTTAATATATTTAAGCATTGGGTACAGTAATACCTCTGCCTTGGCAAAAGGTTGATTCCCGAATGGTGCGATCACTATTACAGGAATGCGTGAACAGTAAAGGAATACTGTTCACTATTTATAGGCACAGGACACAGCCTGTGAGGAATTACAATCATGCCCCTCATAAGGGATTACAACAGCGACTCAAACATTTATGGACTAAAAGGTCATTCTACTTTTATGTCGTTTGTAATTCCGAAGCTCCATGAAGAGGAACCTTCGGTCATCACATGCGAACAGCTTCAGCCGAAGCTGTTTCTTCCTACCAGACCTTCGGCGATGAAGCATAGTCCCAACAGTAGCCCCTTCGCGGTACTAGATCGTTTTTCGTAACGAGCTTGATCCGTGAAAAAAGTATCTTAGGCTTCAGGAAGCCGAAGGTCCAAAAAACACCTTCCCTGAGCTCGTTGTCGAGAAACGATTCAGTTTCTGAGCGCGTAACGGTCCCACCTTGCAGAGTTACTATTTGGTCTCTACGGTCCACCGCGCAGCGGGTGCAAGCAGCTGTTCGCCCGGTGTAAAAATCCTGGCGATTCACCTCCTTACCTGCATCACTATATAAACAGACGGGTAGGTGCGAAGTTACCACAACATTCATTGCTATTTGCACTGTTTTGCTGCCAAATTTTTTAACCATAGCCGAAGCTTGACTCTCGAAACCAAACGAAGCTCCAGCTTGAAGCCTACTTCGTCAGAAGAAGAAAAACTTCGGAAGAAAAGTATTTAATTCCCAAAAAATTCAGAATTAAATGGCTAGAGTGCGCTCTACCGCTAGGGTTGAGCGTGAGGGAGGCGAAGCTGAAGGATCGGAGACCGTTCCCATCTCCGAAGCGATGCAACGATCCGGACTGGTAATCTCGGAAGAAATCCCCACTGCTGAAACAGAACAGGCAACTGCCGAAGCGGAAGAAGGAGACATTGAGGAAACTGATTCCGAAGATGATTATCATATTGCCATGCCCAGTAAGCCCAGCCACTTGGACTTCGGAAAGTCGACTGTCTCTAAGGCTGATCTCTCCAAGATGGTAAAGTCGGGTTATTTCAGTGAGAGTGAGAAGAAGCTACTTCGGTTCGGGGGTGAAGAAACTACCCCGAAGCCGGAGAAGGATGAAATAGTCATTTTCAAGAGCTTTCTAAAGGCTGGGTTGAGATTCCCCCTCCATGGGATTATTGCAGATGTATTGAAGAAGTTTGGGATCTACTTTCATCAGCTGACTCCTAACGCTATCGTTAGGCTTAGTGTTTATATCTGGGCCCTCCGAAGCCAAGCGGTGGAGCCGTTTGCCGACAGCTTTTGTCGAGTTCATGAGCTGCACTACCAGACGAAGGCTAGAAAAGATGGATTGCATGATAACTTTGGTTGCTATAATTTTGCTTATCAGAAAACCACAAAATTTCCTGTAATCAGCTACCGAAGCAAATGGCCGGCAGGCTGGAAGTCGGAATGGTTTTATGTGAAAGTTGACGAAGACAAAGAGAAGCTGGTACAAAGCCCTCTTGAATTGATCTTCGGAGAAACAAGACCGCGATGCCAAATGTCATTAGAAGGTCCCACTTGGGCTGCACTGGCTGAGTTAAAATTGTTTCAGAGCATATCGGCACAAGAGACCTGGTTCAAGAGTTCTTGGCCTTCAGGGTTTTTCCTACTTTAAAAGAATGGGAAATGCCGAAGCTAGAGGGGGAGAAGAAAGAAGGGGAACTTGTGCGGTTACCTTACTATTACAAATTTAAGAAATACTTTAAAACACCTTGCCAAGAGTGGCTGGACACAATTGAAATAATGTGCAATGAAATACTCGGTAATTACTCCAAAAAAGAAGATCAGTTGATGACTGCGGTCTTCGGTACCCGTCCGAAGCGAAGACTGAATCGAGTGCTGGACGCCTTGGGTTTTGAATACCCTGATTACGAACAACTGAATAAAGGTGTCGAAGGCCGGAAAAGGAAAAGGGTAGCCGAAGCTTTAAATGAAGATGAGAAAGAACCACCAAAAGAGAAGAAAATTCCGAAGAAGAGAAAAGTATCATCTCCGAAGCGAAAAGTATCCGACGAAGAAGAGACTCCCGCATCACGCTCTGCCACTGACGTGGAAGAGATTTTGAAGGTAATGACTGAATCCCTGCCTGTGAAGCTAAGTCCATTAGGGCCTCAACCGACGAAGTTTTTTCAGAAGGAAAAGGAGCCCGAAAAAACGAAGGAAACAACTAAAACAAAGAGACAAAGAATCATCGCAGTGACAGAAGTCATTGACAAGACACCACCGAGAGCATCAGCTCGGAAGATACCAGCGGCTGAAGAAATAACAAATATTGAGGTCGCACCTTCGGAGATCGCGGCTACCGAAGCTATCTCAACCGAAGATTTGAACTTGGAAACCACAATCGAACATATCGACAAAATACTGCTAAACATGGCCACAGAAGAAGCTACGACTGCCGCCGAGGAGACCATGGCCACAGTGTCTGGGAAAGAAAAGGAAATCTCTGACGAAACTTCAGAGGACGAAGCCTTCATGTTTCAAAATTTAGTTGGACAAGAATTGTCAAAAACCGAAATAGAAGAGCTTAAAGAATATGCCAAATCTTGCGGATATAAACCAGGAGCACTCCTCTTCGGGGGTATTGACGATGAAAAATGAGACTGTATCCGGGATCAAACTGGGGCTAAGATTATCGGTACTCTATCAAAGAGTATCGGTTTTCCGAAGCTAGAAACAGATATTAGCCGCTACCGACGACAACATATCGTTGGTAGTTTATTCTATTCCAATTTCAAGGTGAACTATTTTTCCCTTGACTTTTATTGTTTTTAATAACGAAGACATTTCTAACGAAGGTTGTTTATGTGCAGAGTATGCTGTTGAGTAAAGCCTTGAAAATGCAGCAGGATCTGGAAGACAAAAAACACGAGGTTATAATTGAAAATTTAGAGAGCAAATTAAAAGAGCAATCAGATACTATTGAAAAGAAAAACTTCGAGCTTCAGACAACTGAAGGCTTATTGGCAGAAGCCGAAGCTAAAATAGCAGAATTGAATACGAAGCTTCTCTGCCAATCTGAACAGTTTGAACAAGAAAAGCAAGAACTTAATGCGAAACTTGAAGCCGAAGTCCAACAAAATTCAGATTTGAAAAAATTATTGGCAAGCCTTCAAGACAAATGTTTGGAGTTTAGCAATAAATGTATTCAACGACTGAGAAAAATCTTCCACTCAGTCGGGGCTAGCAGTGGGAAGTTCACCCCGTCAACTGAAGATTTACCAAAAACCTTCGAACATATTGAGGGTGAAATTGATGAGCTTGACGAAGTTATAGCCGGGCACGGTGACTTCTGTGCCTGGGTAGCTTCTCGGGGCACTGCTGCAGCTTTTCTGAAAGCTGGCTGCGACCATGGAAAAATTGTTAATAGGCCCAATTTCACTCTATCACCATCAATTTTAGATGATATTCCTGACCTCGCCCGAAGCATTTCTAATAGATTTGTAAAGATGATATGGACAAAAGGCGGGCGAGAAAAGGCTGGAGACGAAGCTCGGAGCCATCTTGAACCAGTAAGAAATCATACCTTGTGCTTACCTTTTCCTTCAAACTTGGTTTTGACTCTCAACAACTTAATTCATGTAGGATGACGAAGCCGAGACCGATGCTTAGAGTACAACGCCAAAGCTGAGGCCCCATGAAGATCAGTAGGAGTAGACTGTAGAAAAACTCAAGAAACTTTTGAAATAACTTTTGTAAATATGGCTAAACAGTTCTTAATGAACTTTGTTCATACCTTGTAATATGCTCTTACCCTTCCATTAATGTATGAGGTGCTTTGATGTGGACGAAATTATCTTTTTGAGACGAAGGCGAAAAAACACCTTCCCTTCTTTTCGTACACAGCGAAGCATAAAAAACAGCTCTTTCTCTTTGCCGAAGCTCTTCTTTTCGTACACAACGAAGTACAAAAGACAGTTTTTTTCCTTTTTGCCGAAGCAACCACTTATGCTATGACGATGATTATCCTACATATGCCTGGATGAATGTTTATGAATGCAAATGTTATGATGTAATGTGATGTGCAAATGAATGTTCAAACATATATCCAAAGCCATAATCACAACCGTTATTTCCTTAGAAACAATCACATATCAGCGCTGACTTTTCGCTGTAAGCCTCCCTTAGGAGCTTCTTCGCCTTTTACTTCAGCGGAATCAGCGTTGACTTTTCGCTGTAAGCCTCCCTTAGGAGCTTCTTCGCCTTTTACTTTCGGCGGTATCAGCGTTGACTTTTCGCTGTAAGCCTCCCTTAGGAGCTTCTTCGCCTTTTACTTTCGGCGGTATCAGCGTTGACTTTTCGCTGTAAGCTCTGCATTCCCTTTGGAACGACTTCTGAGCAGAAAACTTACACTGCGCTCCTTTTGGAGCGACTTCTTTAGTAGCTTCATCGTGCTCCGCATCCCTTTAGGGACGGCTTTCGAGCTTCTTCCCTGTTTCTTTTCGGCACTCGATGGTGCGTTCTCAGTTTTTACATTTACATCTTTGGGGGATTTTGCTCTTATAGAGCTAAAAAAGGAAATTACATGTGATGGCCCCATTAAAAACCTTTCTCCCCCTTCAGAAAGGAAAAGGGTGCCATGAAAGAAAAATAAAAAATATAAAAAATTACATCGAGTTATACATAATATCGCCGAAGCTCATCCGCATTCCAAGATCTAGGAATGTCGTTGCCGTCCATATCCTTCAATCTGTATGAACCGGGTCTTGACGAAGATACTACCAAAAAAGGTCCCTCCCATTTCAACTGCAACTTGCCCACTGTATCTGGGTTAGCCACTCTCCGAAGCACCAAATGTCCTGGCTCAATATTCTTTAGCCGAACCTTTCTATCACGCCATTTGATTGTTTCGGCTTGATATTTATTGATGTTCTCCACAGCTTGAAGCCTGATCCCTTCTATAACATCTTTTTCCACAGAATGATCAGCTTCAGAATCTGATTCTGCCGAAGCTACTATTCTTATTGATCCAGTTTTAGCTTCCTCCGGAGTTATTGCTTCGTCACCAAACAATAGTTTGAATGGAGTAAAGCCTGTTGACCTTGATGTTGTTGTGTTGTGGCTCCATACCACTTTGATTAATTGATCTGGCCACTTTCCCCTGGGTTGATTGAAGATTAACTTCATTATTCCTGTCATTATGATGCCATTGGCTCTTTCAACAAGTCCATTTGACTCCGGATGCCTGATTGATGCAAAATGAATCTTCGTGCCAATTTGATCATAGAATTCTCTGAAAGCTTCGGAGTCGAATTGTGTTCCATTATCTACAGTGATGGCCTTTGGTACCCCGAAACGACAAACAATATTCTGCCAGAAAAACTTTTGAATGGTGGCCGAAGTTATCGTGGCTAAAGGCTTTGCCTCAATCCATTTAGAAAAATATTCCACAGCCACTACAACATATCTTAAGTTTCCTTGGGCCGGTGGTAACGGACCTAACAAGTCAAGGCCCCACCTTTGCAATGGCCAGATGGGTTGTATCAGCTGAGTTAGAGACGAAGGTTGTTTTTGATCTCTTGCACATTTCTGACAACCTTCGCACTTTTGAACTAATTCCGCTGCATCCGAAGCTGCCTTCGGCCAATAAAACCCTTGACGGAAAACTTTTCCAAGTAACGGCCTAGATCCAATGTGAGATCCACACAGGCCTGCATGTATTTCTTTCATCAATTCTATGCCTTCGGCTCTAGATAAACACTTGAGTAATGGAGCACAAACTCCATGCTTGTACAACTCCCCTTCTATCATGACATATGGACGAGCTCTTGCCTCTATCCTCCTGTTATAAGTTTCGTCATCTGAAAGGAAGTTACCCTGAAGGTAAGAGATGATCTCAGTTCTCCAGTCTTCACTATAAACAGGAGATATATTGAGGACTGCTCTTTCAAGAAGTTCCACTGAAGGTGCTTTTATTGTTTCGAAGAACACATCCGAAGGTAAGGGCAGCCCCTGTGCTGCTGACTTAGCTAGCAAATCAGCATGCTCATTTTGTCCTTGAGGGATATTTTTGACAGAAAATCCTTCGAAGGAAGCTTCAATCCTTCGGACCGTGTCTAGATATTTTTCAAGCTTCGGATCTTTAGCCTTACAACTCTTGTCGATATGACCCGAAACAACCTGGGAATCAGTTTTAAGAATGACCCTTCTGATTCCCATTGCTTTTAACTTCCGAAGGCCCAAAAACAGGGCTTCGTACTCAGTAATGTTGTTTGTACAACTAAAATCGAGTCTTGCCGCATAACAAGTTTTAACTTTGGATGGTGAGACCAACACAGCGGCTGCTCCTGCTCCGAAGGTTCCCCAAGACCCATCGCAAAACACTGTCCATACTTCGGCATCTTTATTTGCTTCTTCATCCTGAGCCCCTGGCGTCCAGTCAGCAATGAAATCTGCCAACGCTTGAGACTGGATCGAAGATCTATGCACATAATCAATGCAAAATTCATTGAGCTCTGCAACCCATTTTCCAATCCGTCCAGTAGCTTCTCTATTTCTCATAATATCCTTCAACGGTTGCGAAGAAGGAACAACAATATTGTATGCTTGAAAGTAGTGCCGAAGCTTCCTGGATGCCATCAAAACAGCATATAACACCTTCTCCAATTCTGTATAGTTTTTCTTCGATAAACTAAGAACCTCAGATACAAAATATACTGGGACCTGCTTCTTGACTTGGCCATAAAGCTTCTCCTGGACAAGTGCTGCACTTACCGCTGAGTGCGAAGCTGCCACATATAATAACAAAGGAGCCCCTGGTGTTGGTGGAGTTAATGTTGTTAAATCTATCAAATATTGCTTCAGTTCCTCGAAGGCTTTTTGTTGGCTTGGTCCCCATTGAAAGACTTTGGCTGATTTCAGCACTTCGAAGAATGGTAAATTTCTTTCTGCTGATCTAGATATGAATCTATTGAGAGATGCCAGCCTCCACGTCAGTCTTTGGGCCCCCTTTTTTGTATTTGGTGGCTCCATTCGAAGTATGGCTTCAATTTTACTTGGATTAGCTTCAATTCCCTTTGTTGAAACCAAACATCCAAGAAATTTCCCCTTCTTTACTCCAAAGACACATTTTTCTGGATTCAGCTTTAGACCAGCTTGTCTAAAACTGGCGAAGGTCTCCTGCAAATCAGCAATGTGATTTTCTTGCTTCGTGCTTTTTACAATGATATCATCAACATAAGTTAGCACATTTCTGCCTATCTGAGACTGAAGAACCTTCGCAGTCATTCGACTGAAACTTCCTCCAGCGTTCTTGAGCCCCTCGGGCATCCGAAGGTAACAATATGTTCCACTGGGGGTTATGAAACTGGTCTTCGGCTCATCCTCCTTCTTCATCCAAATTTGATGATAGCCTGAATAACAATCTAGAAGACTCATAAGCTCTGACGAAGCTGCTGCATCAACTAAGGAGTCTATCCTTGGCAATGGGAATTTGTCCTTCGGACAAGCCTTGTTGAGATCCGTAAAGTCGATACACATTCGCCATTTGCCATTGGCCTTTTTTACCATAACAGTGTTAGCTAGCCATTCTGGGTACTTTACTTCTCTGGTAAATCCTGCACTGAGGAGTCTTTTGACTTCGTTCCGAGCTCCTTCGGCCTTGTCTTCAGACATTTTCCGAAGCCTCTGCTTTCTGGGTCTAAAGGATGGGTCAACATTGAGCGAGTGTTCAATAACATCCCTGTTAACTCCGCAAAGATCATTGGCTGACCATGCAAAAACATCTTTGTTGTTGAACAAAAACCTTATCAAGGTTTTCTCCTGTTCTTCGGATAATTGGGAGCCCAACAGCACCTTCTGCTCTGCTATGTCCTCACATAAGAGCATGGGCTTCGGCTGATCTGCCGAAGCTGCTTTCTCCCTTCTGAATTTGTACTGTTCACAAGCTTTAGCTCCATCTATATTATGGATTGCTTTTGAGTCAGTCCAGTTTCCCTCGGCCCTTCTGGCAGCTTCCTGACTTCCATGAATAGCAATGGGTCCTTGATCCGAAGGTATCTTCATGCAAAGGTAAGCAGGATGAAGAATTGCTTCGAAAGCATTGAGGGTGCCACGACCAATAATTGCATTGTAAGGGTATTCCATGTCAACAATGTCAAACACAACTTGCTCAGTTCTGGTGTTGTTGATGAATCCGAAGGTCACTGGCATGGTGATTTTGCCCAGTGCTACAATCTGTCTTCCTCCGAAGCCACAGAGAGGGTGCGTAGCATCATGAATCTTATCTTCTGGCTCTTGCATTTGTCTGAAGGCCTTAGCAAATATAATATCAGCTGCACTGCCTGTATCAACCAAAACATTGTGGACCAGAAATCCTTTGATAACGCAAGAAATAACCATAGCATCGTTATGAGGAAAATCCTTGAGCTGAAGGTCCTCTTGGGAGAAGGTGATTGGAATGTGGGACCATCTTGACTTGATGAAGGGTCCCTGTACTCCAACATGTTGTACTATTCTCTGCGCCTCTTTCTTCTGCTTTTTGTTGGCTGGTTCTGAGCACGAACCACCTGTTATCGGGAGCACCAGCTTTGGGGCCGAAGCAGCTCCAACTTGATCGTTAATCGAAGCCATCAGCTCAAAAAGTGGAAGTGAGTTGACCGAAGGTGGGCGCCAATGTTGGGGACTTGTTCTCAAATGCTATGAATCAAGAACAAGGCAACATAAAATGTTAAATGTTAATGCCCTTCGTCCAACGAAGCATTATTCCCTTAAGGATTAATGAACTTTGGACGAAGGTTAAAGTCAATATGATTACGAAGGTTAAATCTTCGTAATTGAATTCTAATAGATTGAATAAAGTAATATAAAATATGAAGCGTCAAAGGTGAATAAATTATAAACGAACAACATTACTTTAATATTATATCTATTTAATATATTTAAGCATTGGGTACAGTAATACCTCTGCCTTGGCAAAAGGTTGATTCCCGAATGGTGCGATCACTATTACAGGAATGCGTGAACAGTAAAGGAATACTGTTCACTATTTATAGGCACAGGACACAGCCTGTGAGGAATTACAATCATGCCCCTCATAAGGGATTACAACAGCGACTCAAACATTTATGGACTAAAAGGTCATTCTACTTTTATGTCGGTTTGTAATTCCGAAGCTCCATGAAGAGGAACCTTCGGTCATCACATGCGAACAGCTTCAGCCAAAGCTGTTTCTTCCTACCAGACCTTCGGCGACGAAGCATAGTCCCAACAATGGAGTTCGGGACCCCAAAGCGATGGATGATGTTGGTGAAGAACGCCACCGCGTGTTCGGACCTAATGCTGTTTAGGAGTCGGACCTCGATCCACTTGGAGAATTTGTCGATGGCGACCAGCAGGTGCGTGTAGCCCCCGGGTGCCTTCTGCAAGGGGCCGACGAGGTCTAGACCCCACACAGCAAACGGCCAGGTGATGGGTATGGTCTGTAGAGCCTGAGCGGGTAGGTGGGTCTGCCTTGCATAGAATTGACACCCTTGGTAGGTGCGGACAATTCTAGTGGCATCGGCCACCGCAGTCGGCCAGTAGAAACCTTGTCGGAAGGTGTTTCCAACAAGGGCTTGGTGCGCCACATGATGACCGCAAGCCCCCGAGTGTATTTCTTGTAAGAGCTCCTGGCCTTCGGCGATGGATATGCATCGCTGGAGGATGCCTGAGGGGCTGCGGTGGTAGAGCTCCTTCCCGTCCCCCAGCAAGACGAACGACTTGGCGCGCCGCGCCAACTGCCGAGCTTCGCCTCGGTCGAGGGGTAGCTCTCCTCGGTGGAGATATTGTAGGTACGGGGTCTGCCAGTTTCGATTAGGCGTGACCCCGCTCCGCTCCTCCTCGACGCGCAGTGCCTCACCCTCGAGGGCCGAGGGTGCCTCGGGCTGGGCCGAGGGTGCCTCGGCTGAGCCGAGGCCTTCTCGGGCTCGGGCGCGTCGTCGGTCTTGACGGAGGGTTGATGCAAGTCTCGGGAGAAGACGTCCGGGGGAACCGTTGTCCACCCCGAGGCTATCTTAGCCAGCTCGTCCGCAGTCTCGTTGTATCGTCTGGCGATGTGGTTGAGCTCGAGCCCGTAGAACTTGTCCTCCAGGCGCCGAACCTCATCGCAGTAGGCTTCCATCTTCGGGTCGCGGCAGTGGGAGTTCTTCATGACTTGGTCAATGACGAGCTGCGAGTCACCGCGAGCGTCGAGGCGTCAGACCCCTAGCTCGATGGCGATGCGCAACCCATTGACCAGAGCCTCGTACTCGGCCACATTGTTGGACGCCGGGAAGTGGAGGCGTAGCACGTAGCGTAGGTGCTTCCCGAGGGGCGAGATGAAGAGCAGGCCCGCGCCTGTCCCTGTCTTCATCAGCGACCCGTCGAAAAACATGGTCCAGAGTTCTGGTTGGATCGGAGCTGTTGGGAGCTAGGTATCGACCCATTCAGCCACAAAGTCCGCCAAGACTTGGACTTGATGGCCTTCCGAGGGGCGAACGAGATTGTCTCGCCCATGATTTCCACTGCCCATTTTGCAATCCTACCCGAGGCCTCTCGGCACTGGATGATCTCCCCCAGGGGGAAGGATGACACCACAGTCACCGGATGAGACTCAAAGTAGTGCCGCAACTTCCGTCGCGTCAGGATCACCGTGTACAACAGCTTCTGAATTTGTGGGTAGCGGATCTTGGTCCCGGACAGTACCTCACTGATGAAGTAGACTAGCCTCTGGACGGGCAATGCATGCCCCTCTTCTCGTCTCTCAACCACGATCGCGGCGCTGATCACCTGAGTGGTAGCGGCGACATAGATCAAGAGGGCTTCTCCGGCAGCGGGGGACACCAAGATAGGCGCATTCGTGAGGAGCGCCTTCAGGTTCCCGAGGGCTTCCTCGGCCTCAGGGGTCCAAGTGAAGCACTCGGCCTTTCTTAAGAGGCGGTACAGAGGCAGGCCTCTTTCGCCGAGGCGCGAGATGAAACGGCTCAGGGCCGCAAGGCATCCCGTGACCCTCTGTACGCCTTTCAAGTCCTTGATGGGCCCCATGTTGGTGATGGCCGCGATTTTCTCCGGTTTGGCCTCGATGCCCCGCTCGGAGACGATGAACCCCAAGAGCATGCCTCGGGGGACTCCGAAGACGCACTTCTCAGGATTGAGTTTTACGCCTTTCGCCTTGAGACACCGGAATGTCGCTTCAAGGTCGGAAAGGAGGTCGGAGGCTTTCCTCGTCTTGACTACGATGTCATCGACGTAAGCCTCGACCGTTCGACCAATGTGTTCGCCGAACACGTGGTTCATGCACCTTTGGTATGTTGCACCCGCATTCCTCAAACCAAACGGCATGGTAACATAGCAGTACATGCCGAAAGGTGTGATGAAAGAAGTCACGAGCTGGTCGGACTCTTTCATCCTGATTTGGTGATACCCTGAGTAGGCATCGAGGAAAGACAGGGTTTCGCACCCAGCAGTGGAATCCACGATTTGATCGATGCGAGGCAGAGGGTAGGGAACTTTTGGACATGCTCTTTTAGACCAGTGTAGTCTACACACATCCGCCATTTCCCTCCTTTCTTTCTCACAAGCACAGGGTTGGCGAGCCATTCGAGATGGAATACCTCTTTGATGAACCCCGCCGCCATTAGCTTGTGGATCTCCTTGCCTATGGCTCTGCGCTTTTCTTCGTCGAATCGGCGCAGGGGCTGCTTCACGGGTCGGGCTCCAGCTCGGATATCCAGCGAGTGCTCGACGACATCCCTCGGTATGCCGGGCATGTCCGAGGGACTCCACGCGAAAACGTCGGTGTTTGCGCGGAGAAAGTCGACGAGCACCGCTTCCTATTTGGGGTCGAGCTCGGAGCCGATCTAGATCTGCTTGGAGGTGTCGTTGCTGGGGTCGAGAGGGACGGACTTAACCGTCTCCGCTGGCTCGAAGTTGCGGCATGGCGCTTCATGTCTGGCGCCTCCTTGGAGAGGCTCTCCAGGTCGGCGATGAGGGCCTCGAATTCGGCGAGGGCCTCAGCGCACTCCACGCACTCCATGTCGCATTCGTACGCGTGTCGGTACGTGGGGCCGATGGTGATGACCCCATTGGGGCCTGGCATCTTGAGCTTGAGGTAGGTGTAGTTGGGGACGGCAATGAACTTGGCGTAGCATGGCCTCCCCAGCACTGCGTGGTAGGTTCCTCGGAACCCGACCACCTCGAACGTGAGGGTTTCCCTTCGGAAGTTGGAGGGAGTCCCGAAGCAGACGGGTAGATCGAGTTGTCCGAGGGGCTGGACGCGTTTCCTGGGGATGATCCCGTGGAAAGGCGCCGCGCCTGCCCGGACCGAGGACAGATCGATCCGCAGGAGCCCGAGGGTCTCGGCGTAGATGATGTTGAGGCTGCTGCCTCCGTCCATGAGGACCTTGGTGAGCCTAACGTTGCCGACGACGGGGTCGACAACGAGCGGGTATTTCCCCGGGCTCGGCACGCGGTCGGGGTGGTCGCCCTGGTCGAAGGTGATGGGCTTGTCGGACCAGTCTAGGTAGACTGGCGCCGCCACCTTTACCGAGCAGACCTCCCGACTCTCTTGCTTGCGGTGCCGAGCCAAGGCGTTCGCCACTTGCCCACCATAGATCATGAAGCAGTCGTGGACCTCGGGGAACTCTCCTGCCTTGTGATTCTCCTTCTTATCATCGTCGTGGGCCCTGCCACCTTCCGCAGGTGGCCCGGCCTTGTGAAAGTGGCGCCGAAGCATGGCGCATTCCTCAAGGGTGTGCTTGACGGGCCCCTGATGATAGGGGCACGGCTCCTTGAGCATCTTGTCGAAGAGATTGGCGCCTCCGGGAGGTTTCCGAGGGTTCTTGTACTCAGCGGCGGCGACAAGGTCCGCGTCGGCGGCGTCGTGTTTCGCTTGCGACTTCTTCTTGCCTTTCGTCTTGGTGCCGCGCTGAGTGGACGCCTCGGGGACCTCTTCCGGCTGGCGGCCCTGGGGCTGCTTGTCCTTCCGGAAGATGGCCTCAACCGCCTCCTGGCCAGAGGCGAACTTGGTGGCGATGTCCATCAGCTCGCTCGCCCTGCTGGGGGTCTTGCGACCCAGCTTGCTCACCAGGTCGTGGCAGGTGGTGCCGGCGAGGAATGCGCCGATGACATCCGAGTCGGTGACGTTGGGCAGCTCGGTGCGCTGCTTCGAGAATCGCCGGATGTAGTCCCGGAGAGACTCTCCCGGCTGCTGGCGGCAGCTTCGGAGATCCCAGGAGTTCCCAGGGCACACGTACGTGCCCTGGAAGTTGCCGGCGAAGGCTTGGACCAGGTCGTCCCAGTTGGAGATCTGCCCCGGAGGCAGGTGCTCCAGCCAGGCTCGAGCGGTGTCGGAGAGGAACAGGGGGAGGTTGCGGATGATGAGGTTGTCATCGTTCGTTCCACCCAGGTGGCAGGCCAGCCGGTAGTCCGCTAGCCACAGTTCCGGCCTCGTCTCCCCCGAGTACTTTGTGATAGTAGTCGGGGTTCGGAACCGGGTCGGGAACGGCGCCCGTCGTATGGCTCGGCTGAAAGCCTGCGGACCGGGTGGTTCGGGCGAGGGACTCTGATCCTCCCCGCTGTCGTAGCGTCCCCCACGCCTGGGGTGGTAGCCTCGGCGCACCTTCTCGTCGAGGTGGGCTCGACGGTTGCGGTGATGGTGCTCGTTGCCGAGGCGACCCGGGGCCGCAGGCGCTGTGTTGCGCGTGCGCCCGATGTGGACCGAGGCTTCCCGCATGAATCGGGAAGTCGTGGCGCGATGTTCCGAGGGGTACCCCTGCCTTCGAGAGGCAGAGCTTTCGGCCCGTCGGACCGTGGCATCCTCCAGGAGATTCTTGAGCTCTCCCCGGATACGCCGCCCCTGGTGGTTGATGGCTCCGACATCGCGCGGAGAAGTATTGCCGCTGCAGCCAGGTTCTGGCCGACCCCACTAGAAGCCGGTGGCGGCCTTGCCCTGACGTCGTCGGCGATGCGGTGCTGGATGCCCTGGGGTAGATGACGCGCTTCTCCGGCTGGAGGTTGGCCTGCCCATTCCTGCCCGATGTCCCGGTGGAACGGCTCAAGTGTTCCTGCTCCCTCGTCGAGCCTGGCCTGCATCTCGCGGATTTGCTCGAGCTGTGAGTCCTGACCCCCCGCAGGGACTGGGACTACAGCTAGCTCCCGAAGGATGTCAACGCGAGGCGCAGGCCTAGGGGGATCACCGTTTTCCGGTATACCAAGATGGTTGCCTTCGTCGGGACCCCCTAGATCGACGTGGAAACATTCACGACTTGGGCCGCAGTCCTCGTCGCCGAAGCTGCGGCTACCGTCAGAACAATCGGAGAGGCAGTAGTCGCATGCGGTCGTGAAGTCCCGCATGGCACTGGGGTTACCAAGTCTGGAGAAATCCCAACAAAAGTCGGGCTCGTCATCTTCCTCGGAACCCGAGGGCCCGTAGGTCGAGACGGCTGTCAGCCGGTCCCAGGGTGACCGCATACCGTACCCCGGAGGGTTTGGACTCGCCTCTTTGAAAGCGTCCACCGAAGCAAAGTCGCTTGGTGGGTCGAGGCTGAATCCAAAAGGCACGAGATGGGAATCGGTCAGTACCTCTTGATCGACGGGCGGTGACGAAGTCACGTCAGAGGCAGACTGCACCGTCGTCTCAGGTACGAGGGTGACGCCCAGCAAGTCCTTTGCGTGCATGCTGGCGTCGTCTGTCCGCTTGGAGTTGGCGTGTTGCGGGGAAACGGCGCTCGTCTTCGTCTCAGACGCGAGGTCAACGCCCGACGTGTCCCCCGTTGGGGCGCCGGCGCCGTCGACTCGCTCGACAGCCGATGAGGTGCCGCCTCCTGCTTGGCCTTGGTTGCCCCGCCTCCTCCTCCGTCGGCGGGGGAGGCGATGGGACAAACCCGAATGTTGTTCTTCCACCACGTGGGGAAGACGTCGTCGATCCCGCCACCGGCGGGCGGGTTGTCGGCCGCCATTGTCGCTGTCGCGCGGCGGGGGAAGGAGTATCATGTCGTAGCTGCCGTCGAGGGACATGAACTCAAGACTCCCGAAACGGAGCACCGTCCCGGGCTGGAAATGTTGCTGGAGACTACCCATCTGGAGCTTGACGGGAAGCTGTTCGTCAACACGCAGCAGGCCCCTACCTGGCGCGCCAACTGTCGGCGTTTCGACCCCGGGGGTCCCTGGACCGACGAGTAAATTGTCGCCGCGTGCCCCAGCCCAGATGGGTCGGCGCGAGATGGAGCGCGAAGGGGGGAAAAGTCGGAGGGAGACATGCGTAAAAGGGGAAACCCGCGGCCTTCGTGTTTGTCCCGCGCCCAGGTCGGGTGCGCTTGCAGTAGGGTGTTACAAGCGTCCGCGTGGGAGGGAGCAGAGAGGCTTATGCGCGCGCCGTCCCGTCCTTCCCCGCGCGGCCAACCTTCCGTAAGAGGGCCCTGGGCCTTCCTTTTATAGGAGTAAGGAGAGGGTCCAGGTGTACAATGGGAGATGTAGCAGTGTGCTAACGTGTCTAGCAGAGAGGAGCTAGTGCCCTAAGTACATGCCGTCGTGGCAGCCGGAGAGGTTTTGGCACCCTGTTCATGAGATGTTGTGGCCGTCGGAGGAGCGCTGGAGCCTGGCGGAAGGACAGATGTCAGGGCTGTCGAGTCCTTGCTGACGCCTCCTTGCTTCCGTTAGGGGGCTGAGAGCCGCCGTCGTTATGGAGCACGCGGGGCGCCATCATTATTTGCTTTGCCAGGGCGAGCCAGATGGGACGTCGGTCTTGTTCCCCGTAGCCTGAGCTAGCTAGGGGTAGGGTGATGATGGCCCCTCCTGTGACGTGGTCAGTCCGAGCCCTGGGTTGGGCGAGGCAGAGGCTCCTCCGAGGTCGAGGTCGAGTCTGTCTTCCGAGGCCGAGGTCGAGTCCGAGCCCCTGGGTCGGGCGAGGCGGAGACCGTCGGCTGAGGCCAGGGCTTAGTCCGAGCCCTAGGGTCGGGCGAGGCGGAGTTCGTCGTCTTCCGGGGCCGAGGCCGAGTCCGAGCCCTGGGGTCGGGCGAGGCGGAGTTCGTCGTCTTTCGGGGCCGAGGCCGAGTCCGAGCCCTGGGGTCGAGCGAGGCGGAGTTCGTCGTCTTCCGGGGCCGAGGCCGAGTCTGAGCGCTGGGGTCGGGCGAGGCGGAGCTTCCTATGGCGCCCGAGGCCGGACTTGGCTGCTGTCAGCCTCACTCTGTCGAGTGGCACAGCAGTCGGAGCGGCGCAGGCGGCGCTGTCCTCTTGTCAGGCCGGTCAGTGGAGCGGCGAAGTGACTGCGGTCACTTCGGCTCTGTCGACTGAAGGGCGTGTGTCACGATAAGGTGTCAGGCCATCCTTGCATTAAATTCTCCTGCGATACGGTCGGTCGTCGTGGCGATTTGGCCAAGGTTGCTTCTTGGCGAATACTGGGCCTCGGGCGAGCCGAAGGTGTGTCCGTTGCTTGAGGGGGTCCTCGGGCGAGACGTAAATCCTCCGGGGTCGGCTGCCCTTGCTCGAGGCTGGGCTCGGGCGAGGCGAGATCGTGTCCCTTGAGTGGACCGAGCCTTGACTTAATCGCACCCATTAGGCCTTTGTAGCTTTGTGCTGATGGGGGTTACCAGCTGAGATTAGGAGTCTTGGGGGTACCCCTAATTATGGTCCCCGACAAAACTCATGGCCCAGCACAATTTCTAAAATTTAAATTCACAACTCATGGGCGGCCCATAGGAGCAAGTAGCCCAGCAGGCCACCACAACCCATCTGCCGTTGGCCACCACAGTCCACTTCCAATCTTCCGTCGCCCTCGCCCAGGCACAGCCCCACGCCCACACAGCAAGCACTGCAGCCCACTGGCCACTGCCACACAGGAAGCCCACTAGCCACTGCCGCACCAGTGCACCACACACTGCACTTGCCCTGTAGCCTGCACTCAGCAAACATAGGACACACTGCTGGTACTACTGTACTAGAAGTCTAGAACACCATAGTCCACCGTTGAAGCTACAGGAAACAAACGGTAGATAATTTTTATGCGCTGAAAATGCTTACCGATTTTTTTAATGATTAGCCACATTGATGCTTTACTGAGCGCCATATCATGGGCTTTAAAGTATGTGGGGTGTTCATATAAAATACTACAGAGTAATAACACATATCCAAAACATGTGTTATCCAAAACAGGTGTTCACTCAAACAAAAAATCCGATAAAAAAGGTTACCGATTGTATTGTGCTATCCAAAACATGTGAACTTGTGTTTTTGTGATATTTGTAAACTTTGTTGTATTGTGATATTTTCATATTGATATGGTTACCGATTGTATTTTAGATTCCGACCGATACCGATGTTTTTTTGTACCGAACTTCCGTTTTTGATGATTCCGAAATACCGATGTCGTTTCCGTTTCCGGAATTACCATTTCCGATTTCGTTTCTGATAAAAAAAATATGAAAACGGTAACGATTTTAGTGTTTTCCGATCGTTTCCAACCGTTTTCATCCCTAAGTATTAGTATACTCAGCCTTGCTTGTGGCATAATTTTTTTACAGGTTCTTTGGAGGACATGGTTGCTGGAGTGACTTGGCCGTCCATCTTGCCACCGGGTTGGACAGTCGAGTGGGACCCTACCTCGGCAGAGGAGCATGAGGAGTGATGGGCCAGGCTTCCCCATCTCTCTGTTTACTTATCATTAGTTATATTCTGCTGCATTCCGAACAATGATCACTACTTTTGATAAACTCCGATGATGTTGTAATAAATTAAATACTCATTAATGTATGGTTCTATGCTTTATTGTATTTGCTCTGTGCCTCACCTTCGGGTGAGTATGTGGTACTTGATCCTGTTAGCGGCCTTGTCGGACTAGATCCGAGGGACTGACGTTTTATTCCTATTTAAGTGTGGTCTAGCCTTTAAGGTGGGACTTAGGAATTTATGTTGGAATAATTCGGGCGGTTCCGCCACAGTGACATGTGGACCTGGGCCCCCATGTCGGGGACCGGGTCACTGTGAGCACTAGGTGCGCGTTGGATGGGGTTGGGACGCGAGCGTGAGAGCCTTCTTTGAGAAAAGGGGACTCATTCCGCGACCAGCCTCTGTTGCACTCGCATTTCTCTGTTTTTCGCCACTACAGCAGTCATGGCTTCTCTGGTTCATCCCGAGCATTACCAGACCGAGAGGAGGCTCGACACGGTGCGCCGCCTGCTCGGATGGAGTGTGTCGTCGCACGCTTGGAGGATCTGGGCCAGTGCTTCCCCCCTTGGCGATATCACCGCCGGGGAGTTTGTGCTCTTTGTCTCCTACCTCTCGTGTGGGTTGGCGTTGCCGATCTCCCCCTTCTTCATGTTACTGTTGGAGGAGCTTGGTCTCCATCTCCAGCACCTCACACCCCACTCCATCCTTCAGGCGGCCATCTTCGCTCACCTGTGCGAGATGTTTGTGGGGATGGCTCCGTGCACCTCTCTCTTCCACCACTTTTTCGTGCTGGTGAAGTCCGGGAAGGCCAAGGACCATCTCGGTGCGTATTACTTCTAGACAAGGGCGGATTCGGTCGGCGCCTATATCTCCTCCCTCAGTGGCGTGAGGTGGGAAAACTGGCGGGCCGAATGGGTGATCGCTAGTACCGAGGCCAGCGATCGCCTCGTACTTGTGAGTGATGGGCCAAGGCTCGAAAGGAAGCAATGGAGAGCTAAGCCGCCGTTGACACCGGAGTTCGAGCTCATGTTGGGCAGGATTGAGTCCCTGGCGACCGATGGTCTAACGTCAATGCACGTGGTTGGCGACTTCCTGCAGCGCTGGATCGCGCCGCTGCAGGCGAGGGCACGCCTGAGCTGCTGGTTCACTGGCTCGAACGACCTCGGTCGGGTCCATCGTGGGCCAGGCACCGACCTGTCCTGGGAGGAGCTAGAGCTTCTGGTGAAGGGGATCACTGGTGAGTCCTTCGTTGCTGAGTCCTTGATTCCTCCCGAGGGCATTTCTCCGCTTTGCGACGACCAAGGGTTGAGGACAGCGATCCTAGATTCGCTGTCGACCCTTGACGAGAGCGGCGTAGCGGTTCACCAGACCGGCAACCGAGACCCCCACCGCGGGATTCAGATCCCCGGTGTACCGGTCGGAGGTTCCCAGCCCGCCGATGCCGGCTCTAGAGCTCCCCCCGCGACTCTCAGCCCCTCGGGCAAGGGCAAGGGAGCTGCGAGTAGTTCTTCCACCCCGGGTGGTTCTGGGAGGTCGGAGGGAGAGAGGCGGCACCGACTGTGTCGTGCCGACGAGTCTTTCGTGGCGGATCCGCCCCTTTATTCGGGCCTCCCTCAGAAGCGCTAGAGGATAGCTGGCGGGGTCGGGGAGGCCGGCTCCCTGGCCCAGGGCTCACAGAGGCGCGTCAGTCCTCCACCAGCACCACCATCAGTCCCGCCGCCACCGCCGCCATCATCATCTGGCTTGCCACCGCCACAGGGGCAGCAGCATCAACAACAGCAACAGCAGCAAGGGCAACAGACGTCTCGCTTCCAAGGTCGTTGGAAGGTCCAGGGCCCCAAGTAAGTGTACCCCTTTTCATTTTCCTCATTGGTGTAGTTACCATGTTGACGAGTATTAACCCGTCTTTTGCTCATCAGGGCCTCTTCTCCCTCTGTCTCCAAAGTCGCTCCTACTGGTGAGTCCGGCTCCCAGCAGCAGGTGTCTGCTGGCCTTGATGCTGGTGACCTGCCTCCACCTGCTACTGCTGAGGCGGCGCCATCGGGCCCCTAGGTTCCTGCTGCTGCCGTGGCAGCGCCGTCGGGCCCCCAGGTTCCGACTGGCACTGCCGAGGCAGTGCCGTCGGGCCCCTAGGCTCCAACCGAGGGTCCAGTAGTGGCAGCACCGCCAACGGCTACTACGGACCCAACGACGGCGGCGATATCGTCGAATATACCTTCGACAACGGCGGAAGCCGCAGGGGGCATGCCCGATTCCATCCCACCGCCCACTCTGGAGGAGCCAGAGGTCATTCTTGGGTGGCGGCTCCAGACCGGCGCCGGGCCAGAAGCGACGCCGCCTCCCCTCCCTCGGGTGCTGTCCCACGCTCATCAGGCTCTCCAGGAGACTGAGGCGGCGATCCTTCGGGAGTGGGAGGCGCTCGAAACTGAGCACCAGCGCCTTGGCGATTGGCTCACCCAGCTGGAGGAACGTACCAAGGTCGTGTCCTGCCAATTTGCTTCGGAGCGGTCCGATCTTGAGCAGGGGCATGAGGACCTCAAGGAGGACCTGGAGAAGGTGCTCGAGTGAGAGCGGGAGGCGACCCGGGAGGAGAAGAGGCTGGTCAAGAAGAAAGAGCACTTAGACCAGCGAGATACAGTCATCACTGAATTTCATGAGAAGTTGAAAGCCTATAATGCGATGCTAGAGAAGCAGCGGGATGAGCAGATCACGACTGAGGCGGCACTGCAAAAGTTGCAGCAGGAGCTTGATGACAGGGCTATGAAAGTCGCCTAGAGGGGGGGGTGAATAGGGCGAATCTGAAATTTATAAACTTAAGCACAACTACAAGCCGGGTTAGCGTTAGAATTATGAACGAGTCCGAGAGAGAGGGCGAAAAACAAATCTCAAGCAAATAAAGAGTGAGACACAAGGATTTGTTTTACCGAGGTTCGATTCTTGCAAACCTACTCCCCGTTGAGGTGGTCACAAAGACCGGGTCTCTTTCAACCCTTTCCCTCTCTCAAATGGTCACTTAGACCGAGTGAGCTTCTCCTCTCAATCAAACGGGACACTAAGTCCCCACAAGGACCACCACACAGTTGGTGTCTCTTGCCTCGGTTACAATTGAGTTGATCACAAGAAAGAATGAAGAAAAGAAGCAATCCAAGCGCAAGAGCTTAAATGAACACAAGTCACTCTCTCACTAGTCACTATTTGATTGGGAATGATCTTTGGACTTGGGAGAGAATTTGATCTCTTTGGTGTATCTTGTATTGAATGCTATAGCTCTTGTAAGGTGTAGGAAGTCTGAAAACTTGGATACAATGAATGGTGGGTGGTTGGGGGTATTTATAGCCCCAACCACCAAACTAGCTGTTTGGTGAAGGCTGCTGTCGCATGACGCACCGGACAGTCCGGTGCGCCACCAGACACTGTCCGGTGCGCCTGCCACGTCACCCAGCCGTTGGATTCTGACCGTTGGAGCTTCTGTCTTCTAGGCCACCGGACAGTCCGGTGGTGCACCGGACAGGTCCTGTAGACTGTCCGGTGCGCCTTCTGGCATGTGCCTGACTTCTGCGCGCATTGTAGCGCATTGAATGCAGTTGCAGGTGACCGTTGGCGCTAAAGTAGCCGTTGCTCCGCTGGCACACCGGACAGTCCGGTGCGCCACCGGACACTGTCCGGTGCTACACCGGACAGTCCGGTGAATTATAGCGGAGTGGCTCCAAGAATTCCCGAAGGTGAGCAGTTCGGAGTTGGAGTCCCTGGTGCACCGGACACTGCCCAGTGGTGCACCGGATAGTCCGGTGCGCCAGACCAGGGGACACTTCGGTTGACTTTGCTCTCTTATATTTGAATCCTTTTTCGGTGTTTTTATTGGTTTGTTGTGAACCTTTGGCACATGTAGAACTTATAATCTAGATCAAACTAGTTGGTCCAATTATTTGTGTTGGGCAATTCAACCAACAAAATCAATTAGGAAAAAGGTGTAAGCCTAATTCCCTTTCAATCTCCCCCTTTTTGGTGATTGATGCCAACACAAACCAAAGCAAATATAGAAGTGCATAATTGAACTAGTTTGCATAATGTAAGTGCAAAGGTTACTAAGAATTGAACCAATAAATTCTCATAAGATATGCATGGATTGATTTCTTCATTTTTAACATTTTGGACCACGCTTGCACCACATGTTTTGTTTTGCAAATTCTTTTGTAAATTCTTTTCAAAGTCCTTTTGCAAATAGTCAAAGGTAAATGAATAAGATTTTGAGAAGCATTTTCGAGATTTGAAATTTTCTCCCCCTGTTTCAAATGCTTTTCCTTTGACTAAACAAAACTCCCCCTCAATAAAATTCTCCTCTTAGTGTTCAAGAGGTTTTTAGATATTAGTTTTGAAAGGGTTGTACCAATTTTGAAATTCTATCAAAAATAAGATACCAAATTGAAAAATCTTTTCTTAACTCATTTTTTTTTGAAATTGGTGGTGGTGCGGTCCTTTTGCTTTGGGCTAATACTTTCTCCCCCTTTGGCATGAATCGCCAAAAACGGATACTTGAGTGAAATATAAGCCCTTTGAACTCTCCCTATGGTAAATAACATATGAGTGAAAATTATACCAAAGTTGGAGAGCGGTGTGGAGTGACGGTGAAGAATGAGTAATTTGATGGAGTGGAGTGGAAGCCTTTGTCTTCGCCGAAGACTCCAATTCCCTTTCAATCTATGACTTGGTTTGAAATACACTTGAGAACACATTAGTCATAGCACATGAAAGAGATATGATCAAAGGTATATTTATGAGCTATGTGTGCAAAACATTAAAAGAAATTCCTAGAATCAAGAATATTTAGCTCATGCCTAAGTTTGGTAAATGTTTGTTCATCTAGTGGTTTGGTAAAGATATCTGCTAATTGTTCTTTGGTGTTAATATATGCAATCTCGATATCCCCCTTTTGTTGGTGATCCCTTAAGAAATGATACCGAATGGCTATGTGTTTAGTGCGGCTATGCTCAATGGGATTATCTGCCATGCGGATTGCACTCTCATTATCACATAGAAGAGGGACTTTGGTTAATTTGTAACCATAGTCCCTAAGGGTTTGCCTCATCCAAAGCAATTGCACAACAATGGCCTGCGGCAATATACTCGACTTCGGCGGTAGAAAGAGCTACAAAATTTTGCTTCTTTAAAACCCAAGGCACGAGAGATCTTCCCAAGAACTGGCAAGTCCCCGATGTGCTCTTTCTATTAATTTTACACCCTGCCCAATCGACATCCGAATAACCAATTAAATCAAATGTGGACCCCTAGGGTACCAAAGGCCAAACTTAGGAGTATAAACTAAATATCTCAAGATTCGTTTTATGGCCCTAAGGTGAACTTCCTTAGGATCGGCTTGGAATCTTGCACACATGCATACGGAAAGCATAATGTCCGGTCGAGATGCACATAAGTAGAGTAAAGAACCTATCATCGACCGGTATACCTTTTGATCTACGGATTTACCTCCCGTGTCGAGGTCGAGATGCCCATTGGTTCCCATGGGTGTCTTGATGGGCTTGGCATCCTTCATCCCAAACTTGTTTAGAATGTCTTGAATATACTTCGTTTGGCTAATGAAGGTGCCCTCGTGGAGTTGCTTCACCTGAAATCCCAAGAAGTACTTCAACTCCCCCATCATGGACATCTCGAATTTTTGTGTCATGATCCTACTAAACTCTTCACATATAGATTCGTTAGTAGACCCAAATATGATATCATCAACATAAATTTGGCATACAAACAAATCATTTTCAAGTGTTTTAGTAAAGAGTGTAGGATCGGCATTTCCGACTTTGAAGCTATTAGTGATGAGAAAATCTCTTAGGCATTCATACCATGCTCTTGGGGCTTGCTTGAGCCCATAAAGCGCCTTAGAGAGTTTATATACGTGGTTAGGATACTCACTATCTTCAAAGCCGGGAGGTTGCTCAACATAGACCTCCTCCTTGATTGGTCCATTGAGGAAGGCACTCTTCACATCCATTTGGTAAATCTTGAAGCCATGGTAAGTAGCATAGGCAAGTAAAATGCGAATTGACTCAAGCCTAGCTACGGGTGCATAGGTTTCACCGAAATCTAAACCTTCGACTTGTGAATATCCCTTGGCCACAAGTCGGGCTTTGTTCCTTGTCACCACACCATGCCATCTTGCTTGTTGCGGAAGACCCACTTGGTTCCTACAACATTTTGGTTAGGACATGGAACTAAATGCCATACCTCATTCCTAGTGAAGTTGTTGAGCTCCTCTTGCATTGCCACCACCCAATCCGAATCTTGAAGTGCTTCCTCTACCTTATGTGGCTCAATAGAGGAAACAAAAGAGTAATGTTCACAAAAATGAGCAACACGAGATCTAGTAGTTACCCCCATTTGAATATCGCCGAGGATGGTGTTCACGGGGTGATCTCGTTGGATTGCTTTGTGGACTCTTGGGTGTGGCGGTCTTGGAACTTGTTCATCTTCCTCATCTTGATCATGGGCATCTCCCCCTTGACCATTGCTCTCCTCTTGAGGTGGCTCATCTTCTTGATGTTCTCCTTCATCATCTTGAGCCTCATCCTCATCTTGAGTTCGTGGAGATGCTTGCATGGAGGAAGATGGTTGATCTTGTGCTTGTGGAGGCTCTTAGGATTCCTTAGGACACACATCCCCAATGGACATGTTCCTTAGCGTGACGCATAGAGCCTCTTCATCATCAAGCTCATCAAGATCAACTTGCTCTACTTGAGAGCCGTTAGTCTTATCAAACACAATGTCACAAGAAACTTCAACTAGTCCAGAGGACTTGTTAAAGACTCTATATGCCCTTGTGTTTGAATCATATCCTAGTAAAAAGCCTTCTACAGCCTTAGGAGCAAATTTGGATTTTCTACCTCTTTTAACAAGAATGAAACATTTGCTACCAAAGACTCTAAAATATGAAACATTGGGCTTTTTACCGGTTAGGAGTTCGTATGATGTTTTCTTGAGGATTCGGTGTAGATATAATCGGTTGATGGCGTAGCAGGTGGTGTTGACCGCCTCGGCCCAAAACCGATTCGAAGTCTTGTATTCATCAAGCATGGTCCTTGCCATGTCCAATAGAGTTCGATTCTTCCTCTCCACTACACCATTTTGTTGTGGTGTATAAGGAGAGGAGAACTCATGCTTGATCCCTTCCTCCTCAAGAAAGCCTTCAATTTGAGAATTCTTGAACTCCGTCATGTTATCGCTTCTAATCTTTTTGATCCTTAAGCCAAACTCATTTTGAGCTCGTCTCAAGAATCCCTTTAAGGTTTCTTGGGTATGAGATTTTTCCTGCAAAAAGAACACCCAAGTGAAGCGAGAGTAGTCATCCACAATAACTAGACAGTACTTACTCCTGCCGATGCTTATGTAAGCTATCGGGCCGAATAGGTCCATGTGTAGGAGCTCGAGTGGCCTATCAGTCGTCATAATGTTCTTGTGCGGATGATGAACACCAACTTGCTTCCCTGCCTGACATGCGCTACAAACCCTGTCTTTCTCAAAATGAACATTTGTTAGTCCCAAAATGTGTTCTCCCTTTAGGAGCTTGTGAAGATTCTTCATTCCAACATGTGCTAGTCGACGATGCCAGAGCCAGCCCATGTTAGTCTTAGAAATTAAGCAAGTGTCGAGTTCAGCTCTATCAAAATCTACTAAGTATAGCTGACCCTCTAACACTCCCTTAAATGCTACTAAATCATCACTTCTTCTAAAGACAGTAACACCTATATCCGTAAAAAGACAGTTGTAGCCCATTTTACATAATTGCGAAACGGAAAGCAAGTTGTAATCTAAGGAATCTACAAGAAAAACATTTGAAATGGAATGGTCAGGTGATATAGCAATTTTGCCCAATCCTTTGACCAAACCTTGATTTCCATCCTCGAATGTGATGGCTCGTTGGGGATCTTGGTTTTTCTCGTAGGAGGAGAACATTTTCTTCTCCCATGTCATGTGGTTTGTGCACCCGCTATTGATGATCCAACTTGAGCCCCTTGATGCATAAACCTATAAAACAAATTTAGTTCTTGATTTTAGGTACCCAAACAGTTTTGGGTCCTTTGACATTAGATATGAGAACTTTGGGTACCCAAACACAAGTCTTTGACCCCTTGTGTTTGCCCCCAACATACTTGGCAACTACCTTGCCGGATTTGTTAGTCAAAACATAAGATGCATCAAAAGTTTTAAATGAAATACTAGATTCATTTGATGCAATAGGAGTTTTCTTCTTAGGAAATTTAGCATGGGTTGATTGCCTAGAGCTAAATGTCTCACCCTTATACATAAAAGCAAGATTAGGGCCAGAGTGAGACTTCCTAGAGTGAATTCTCCTAATTTTATGCTCGGGATAACCGGCAGGGTATAAAATGTAACCCTCGTTATCCTGAGGCATGGGAGCCTTGCCCTTAACAAAGTTAGTCAATCTTTTAGGAGGGGCATTAAGTTTGACATTGTCTCCCTTTTGGAAGCCAATGCGATCCTTGATGCCAGGGCGTCTCCCACTATAAAGCATACTACGAGCAAATTTAAATTTTTCATTTTCTAACTCATGCTCGGCAATTTTAGCATCTAATTTTGCTATATGATCATTTTGTTGTTTAATCAAGGTCATGTGATCATGAATAGCATCAATGTTAACATCTCTACATCTAGTGCAAATTGTAACATGCTCAACGGTAGATGAAGAGAGTTTGCAAGATTTTAGTTCAACAATCTTAGCATGTAAAATGTCATTTTCACTTCTAAGATTGGACATGGAAGCATTGCAAACATCTAAGTCTTTAGCCTTAGTAATCAATTTTTCATTTTCAATCCTAAGGCTGTCAAGAGAAGCATTCAATTTTTCAATCTTAGCAAGCAAACTAGCATTATCATCTCTAAGATTGGAAATTGAATCATCACATACATTTGAATCAACCTTAGCAATTAATCTAGCATTCTCATTTCTAAGGTTGGTAATAACATCATGGCAAGTGCTTAGCTCACTAGATAATTTTTCACATTTTTCTATTTCTAGAGCATAAGCATTTTTAACCTTAACATGCTTCTTATTTTCCTTAATTAGGAAGTCCTCTTGGGTGTCCAAGAGTTCATCCTTCTCATGAATAGCACTAATTAATTCATTCAACTTTTCTTTTTGTTGCATGTTTAGGTTTGCAAAAAGGGTGAGCAAATTATCCTCCTCATCACTAGAATTATCCTCATCACTAGAGGTTGCATATTTAGTGGAGGATTTTGATTTTACCTTCTTCCTTTTGCCGTCCTTTGCCATGAGGCACTTGTGACCGACGTTGGGGAAGAGAAGCCCTTTGGTGATGGCAATGTTGGCGGAGTTCTCGTCGGAGGATGAGTCGGTGGAGCTCTCGTTGGAGTTCCACTCACGGCATACATGGGCATCGCTGCCCTTCTTCTTGTAGTATCTCTTCTTTTCTCTCCTTTTGCCTTTCTTGTCGTTGCCCCTGTCACTGTCACTTGATAATGGACATTTTGCAATAAAGTGACCGGGCTTACCACACTTGTAGCAAACTTTCTTGGAGCGGGACTTGTAGTCCTTTCCCCTCCTTTGCTTGAGGATTTGACGAAAGCTCTTGATGATGAGCGCCATCTCCTCATTGTCGAGCTTGGAGGCGTCGATGGGGACCATACTCGTTGTAGAGTCATCTTTCTTCTCCTCCGTTGCTTTGAATGCAACGGGTTACACATCGGGTGTGGAGGAGGCGCCTTGCTCGATGATTTTCTTGGAGCCTTTGATCATTAGTTCAAAGCTCAAAAATTTGCCTATTACTTCCTCGGGAGACATTAGTGTGTATCTAGGATCACCACAAATTAATTGTACTTGCGTAGGATTAAGGAATACTAGTTATCTTAGATTAACCTTGACCATTTCATGGTCATCCCATTTTGTGCTCCCGAGGTTGCGCACTTGGTTCACCAAGGTCTTGAGCCGGTTGTACATTGCTTGTGGCTCCTCCCCTTGGTGAAGCATGAAGCGACCGAGCTCCCCCTCGATCGTCTCCCGCTTGGTGATCTTGGTCACCTCGTCTCCTTCGTGCGCGGTCTTGAGCACGTCCCAAATTTCCTTTGCGCTCTTCAACCCATGCACCTTATTATACTCCTCTCGACTTAGAGAGGCGAGGAGTATAGTTGTGGCTTGGGAGTTGAAGTGTTGGATTTGTTCGACCTCCTCCGAGTCGTAATCCTTGTCTCCCTTCTTTGGTACCTGCGCTCCATACTCAACAATATCCCATATGCTTTTGTGGAGTGAGGTTAGGTGATGCCTCATTTTATCACTCCACATAGAATAATCTTCACCTTCTAGCATAGGTGGTTTGCCTAATGGAACAGAAAGTAATGGAGTGCGTTTTGAAATACGAGGGTAGCGAAGGGGCATCTTACTATACTTCTTGCGCTCATGGCGCCTAGAAGTGACGGATGCCGATTCCAAGCCGGAGGTGGAGGGTGACAAAGAGTCGGTCTCGTAATAGACCACCTTCTTCATCTTCTTCTTCTTGTCACCTTTCCGTTGGGACTTGATGGAGGAAGAGGATTCCTCCTTGTGCTTGTGGGCAGACTCCCTTGAGTGCGTTCTCCCCGAGCTTGCGGACTTGTTGCCGGTCCCGAGCTCCCTCTTGGCGGATGCTCCCACATCACTTCGAGCGGTTAGGCTCTAATGAAGCACCGGACTCTGATACCAATTGAAAGTCGCCTAGAGGGGGGGTTGTGGCGGAACCGCCCGAATTATTCCAGCTTAAGTGCCCAAGTCGCACCCATAAGGGCAGCAACACACTTAAACAGGAATAACCCGTCAGAACCTCGGATCTAGTCCGATAAAGCCACTTACCAGGATCGAATACCACTAGCTCACACGAATGTGAGGCACAGAGAAATACAATAAAACATAATACCACAATTTTAATAAGTGTCATTAGTGATTACATTATCGGAGTTTCAGAAATAATAACCATAAATTTTAATGCAGCGGGAATAACTAACGGAGAAAACCGAGTAACATGGCGAAGCCTGGCCACGCTACTCCTCCTGGTCCTCTCCTGCGGAAGCAATAACCCACTCGACCGTCTATCCCGGTGGCAGGGATGAAGGCCAAGTCACACCATCAACCAATCAACCTAAGAAGTACCTGCAAAAATTATGCCACAAGCAAGGCTGAGTATACTAATACTCAGCTAGACTTACCCGGTGTGAGGAGTCTACCCCTCTACCTCTAGACATGCAGCTGTTTGGCTGAGGGGTTTGGTTTGCCAAAAGCACTAGCTGAGTCTAAAAACAAGTTTTAGCTTTTCAAGTTTTAGTAGAATCCTTTAGAACTAGATGTGTACCTAGCTAGTCATACATGGTATCAAACATTTTATCAATCAACATCTTTTGCCAGTCACCTCATTTCCACTTATTACTCAATGTAGCAGCATGGATCAAGCAGTCTCATTAGCTGCGAGAAGCAGACGATTCGAATCGAGTTTTTATCCTTGCAAGGTAAACCTAAACACACGACATGTAGGGGCACTCCGTCCCCACACACATCAACCGTCCCCATCGATTCCCTGGCAACAGATCAGGGCTCACCGCCTTGGCGTACAATGCCCCACTGACCCCGACTGGCCGTCGTGCAGTGACCGCACTTGTACCCACCATAACCGGAATGGGAGACCACGTCTCAGGTCGCGTGAGGGGTAAAGTCTGCGGGCAGGTTCGCTCAGGTACTAGGCTTACCGATTTACCATATTTCTCGGTATGTGTTTAGTACGTTCAAACGCTTGACTCACGGTACCACACCATAATCCTTATTCAAATTTTTATTCCGTAGACAACCAATCCCCATGGATTGTTGCCCACAAACCAACATCAGTATGATATGAAAGTGGGTACAATCAATGTCCTGACCTCGCGCGAGTGCTAGAAAAATCACTCGACTTCTACCGAGATCCCTAATTAATAAAGCAGCTACTCGACCTAGCATACTAGTATTCATCTCAAAAGGAATCCTAAGTTCATGCAACTAAGGTTTCAGTCAACTCCTACACTTAAGTGCACAGTACAAGCCTACAAACATTAAGTGCAGTAAAATAGCATATATAACGGTTATGCATAAAACCGGGGCTTGCCTTTATTTTAACACTTAGATAGTGTTTGCTGGGGGAGGTACTCGCTTGGCGAGCATCCACTGGGTAAGTCCATCATTTTTCCGGTCGTCCACCACGGCATCTTGTGGTTGGCACCACATCCCTGGCTCGATCATCATCTCACGGTCCTATATGAGGTGCAAGATGCATATGTATGAATATAATGAAAAGTTATCACAAGATATACAATACACGGTAGCGAACTAAACGCCAAGTAGTAAGACACCGCAACGACTATACGCAAGCGCTAGCTATTCGTACGTTATCAGCGTTCATCATTAACACCAATAACAAGACGACCATATCTTATTTATTTACGCAACACAAATACGATATCACAGGTACACACATTTATTTAATTGCTACGACTTTGCATTAGTTCTATTGATCACACAAAAGCATCACAACACAAGTTTAACAGAGGACCGATGCATCAATGTCGATGGACTCATCTATCACAATCAACTATAGCAAGCAAGCACATTAATCATGGAACACATGTTAACCTAAGTTTAGCTATCACAAGTTTATGTCCGTTAAGTGCTAACTAAGCATTTTTAGCCAAAATGGTGAACTAAATATTCATTTGAGCACATGCAGATTTTTAGGACAGCAGCACAACAGCTACTTGTTTTAATCATAACTTTTCAAATATTAATCCAAAACTAGCAAACTAGGACTTTCTGGAAAGCTTAGAAAGTTCTCTACAACTTTGGTATTTTTACCTCCACAGGATTCAGCACTTAGCAAGGTCAAACACTGCTAACACAACAGTTCTGTCCAGATTTGGACAAATGCAGACTTGCAACTTCAAAAATTCACAACTGAAGATTCAGACATCCAAACAAATTGATCCTAGACTTTCTGGAAAGCTAATTAAATTGTCTACATATCATTTATAAACATCCCTAGCTGGTTTAGCATGTATCAAGGGTAAAATATATTATGAAGGCTGTGCTGTCCAAAACTGGACAGATTCAGTCTTTACACTTCAAACACATGTAACTTAATCTTCAGACCACCAAAAAGAGTGATCTAAGACTTTTTGAAAAGCTTAGCAAAAGTACTACACAACTTTTATAATCACCAAGAAGTGATTCCAGGTTTAACTAAATCAAATATTACAGTTTTCGAAATCTGTTCTGACGGTGGACAGAACACAACAACCAGTCTGTAAAATTCATAACTCTTAAACCGTCAGGCCTATAGTTATGAAATTTTAACACAAGCAAGATAAGAAAAGCCTCTACAACTTTCTTATAATTGACAAGGACTGATTCTAACATTAACTTAAGCAAACAATGCAGTTTCTGAAATCTGTCCAGAATTTGGACAGATTCAGTTACTGAATTTGTAAAAAGCACAACTCCTAAACGGTCAGACCTATGGCTATCAAATTTTAACTCCAGCAAGATAATAAAGTTATCTACCACTTTTCTATAGCATATATCTACAGAAAACACAATTTAGTTCATCAAACATACAGCACACCGAAAACAGTACGTGCAGTCCAAAACAGCGATTAATACATTTCAGCTCCTATACAATTCAAGAATTGCCATGATCTAGAGATTTGAATTATTCTAACACTTTACCATTTGTTAGAGTTAAAACAATCAAATGAGGACCAACAAGTCAACTTATCATTTTTTTTTATTCAAGTCATTTAATGCACTAAAACTACTACAACCAATCAACGACGCATTCTCCCCGATAATCACCCAACCATTTGGGGTTTCAATTAGACCCCACATGAGCACTACTACTTTTTACCCGTGCCCATAACCATACACATTTAGACCACAACAAGCCATTCGCTGTGATTACGAGCTTAACCAAGTTATCTAACCATTCGGTTAACTAGAGCAACGACATCGCCGCTAGATAACGTACACGTCAACTTGCCTTTTATTGCCGCAATCCGAGACACAACATATACTACAACATTTTTATAAACCCACAGATTCACAAGTATATTCGCACACCGACCAACTCATATGAATCGTAAATCACAAATCTCCAAATCACAATCACCATGCATTTACTTCCCAATCATGAACACATACATGTTTATCATACGAACAGAGCATTTCAATAATTATCCTAAAACAATTAACTCCATTACACAACTCATACCACAAACCTACTTGACTTGCTTGAAGTGTCTACTCGAATCCGTGAGCACAATCACACATTATATGCGAAGCATAATTTAATGAACACAAAATACGCATCGACTCGATTCGACTTATAAATATTGAGAAAGTGATGACTACTTCGGCATGTCACCACCTCTCTAATTAAGCAAACACAATTTCCTACTTATGTCGACCGAACATTCGTGTCGAGCACACCTTATGTTACCTTGTCTCGCATACAACCATGTTGTGGCATGCACTCGAGACACTACCGATTAACTTAACGTAATTACCACCACAATGCACTTCGATATACACGTTTGACATCACAGTGCTTCGACAGACCCCACACTCCTAATCTACTTGTCACACCCAAACACACCACGTGACCACTGCATTCTTATAACCCAATTTTAGCGCAATTATTTATGACAACACTTAGCGATTAGACGAGTGAAACACTAACCGATCATTCGCACATCTCGCATTTAAAACACGAATCACATGTCACATAATTTATATTTTCAACCCACGCTATCCTACGCCACGATGAATACATAAGATATATTTAACATAGACTAACCCCCTTAGCCAGCTACGGAAGTCATCGAGCATGCTTTAGGCTTTATTAAATTTTTTTTTGCCGCGCGAACACAATATTCCACGACGAAGCATTTTAACAATCAAATAATCCATCCGCGACCAATTCCTATGACGTACAAAATAACTATCGCAGCCACACATATTCAACATCAATATACACCATATTTGTATGCATGCCATCAATCGAAACACATCAATAGTAAATCATAAATCTATCGACCTGTCAAACTCGGATTCGGGTTGCACATGTGTCCATGGTTTAGGGGCTTCACCGAAACAGGCATCGCGCGCGGCTCCGCGGCAACGTCTAGCTGCGATTAACATCACTCGATGGTTCAAACATTTTATCGAGTACAACGAATGTGATAGCAGCAAGGGCAGTGGGTTTTCACCAGTATTTGACACCGTCGCGGCTGGGGCTGCGCAGATCCGGCGAGCGGCTGAGCGTTCCATCGAGCATGTAGCTTGTAGCAGGTGCTGAGCTTCCGCTGCCAGGAACCTGATGGAGGGGCTTGGAGACGAAGTTTGGGCGATGCCCCCTGGCGCTCGTCGCTGGCGGACCCAACAAAGGGTGTGCTCTGGCCAAACAGCAGGGGGTGGACGTTCAGTCCATGGGAGAAGACCATGGATGACGCATCGATGCAGGGAGGAGCTTGGTGGCTAGAGAATGGAGAGGGGCGTGTAGCAGCAGGGAAGGGGATGTTGCTGTCGGAATTTCTGGGCGCCGTGGGGAGCTTCTACAGGGGATTTCGGCCATGGACAGAGAGGGGCGAGCTGCAGAGGGGCGTCCATGTGTGAAACCCAAGCTGCTGCAGCGCCATGGACATGGAGCACGCCGAGATCGGGCCTGGGAGATCCTGCGCGCAGGGGGAAAGGCTCCCTGTTGGGGAGGTTCGCAGGGAGGAGCGGCGACCGGAAGGGGAGCTCGGCTGGCGTCCAGCTTGGAGGAAGGAGCTCGCCGCAGGGGCCGTCGGGACCTGGGCGTCCCTGCTGGAATGGAGCTCGGCCAGGGAACTGCTCCCTGCGCCTGCACCAGGGAAGGAGGGTGGGGAGGAAGATGAACATGCGCTGGTTGGGAGAGGCGGCGCCTAGAGGAGAGGAGCCGCCATGGGAGGGGCACGGCTCCCTGATGGCTGTTGCTGCCGTGAAGAAGAAAGGCAGGGAAAAGCTGTGGCGGCTGGAAATTTTTTAGGGGTGGGAGTGCAAAATAACCATGTGCAAGGAGAGAGGGCTGCTATTTATAGAGAGGCACTAGGGCTAGGGTTTTCTTAGTGGGCCAAATGGGTTGGGTTGGGCTGGCCCAAAACGCCAAACGGGCTGCGCTAAATATTTTCCGAAAAAAAATGTTCCCGCGGAATTCGTTTCTACAGAGAACAGAGCGAATTAGAGTTTCGGCGAATGGACAGTTGAGCGATTAATTCGGCCGAGAGTTGGATTTGATTTCGCTCGGAAATAATTCATCGCGCACTATTTTAGAAATAAATGTTTCTCTGAGAATTCTGATCGGCTTTGAATTTTAGTCGGAGAAAGCGAATCGTGACATTTTAAAATCGCTGTCGGAGGGAGTTTTGAATTCGGTTTAGATACAAAGATACTGGGCTGAGTCGAGTAAGAATTAATTAGAGGGCGACATACTGAGTATTCCGTTTAAGAGTACGGACTCGGATAAAATAGTCGGACATCGATCGAAGTTCGAGGAATTTAGATGCGGGCTCAGATCAGATAACAGTCGTCGAGAGTTTGATTAAATAAGCTTCAGATGAGATTTATAATTCGAGAATGATTTTCGAGTTTGCATTCGTGCTGAGAATAAAAGTTTTAACGCGCTCCAAAATTGGCTGTTTCTCGCGACCGAATAACTTCGAATCCGGTGAACTTCCATGAGAAAGCCTGATAAATAGAGACATACGTGAGCGAGAAATAGAAAATTTTCACTTGGCATCTGAGATTGGGATAAATCTCCCGACATAACCCGAAACTGACACCTGGGGTGTCACAGCCTTCCCCCCTTAAAAAGAATCTCGTCCCGAGATTCGAATGAGGATATTTAAGGGTGGAGAAGCATGTAACTCCCAAGCTGGAGATAGATGCAAATTTATGAGATGGGATCTGACAGGATACTGAAGATAGATTTGGGTAGAATATCGCGGCATGCTGAGACAAAATGCAGCGATCGTTCTGAGAGAGTGTCCACAAAAGATAGCACATTGGTGTAGTCTTATAATGGATCACAACTATTAACCGCGATACCAGCGCGTGCCGAGCAGCTCAACCATGTGTGCACCATGGTAGGCTCTCGGTTTCGTCGCGGCACCATCGGTCGTTTAGTCATAATACCATTACCAAACACAACCAATGAGAAAATCACATAGCACAGATAGATGGAGCCCATGAGAGTATGGCTCAGAAAACAAGAATGTGATCGGAGTTGAAGCAGAGATTGTTGGCAAAAGAGCATCACATGAGAATTTTCTTCAACTCAGAGAACTATTTCTTGATCATCATGGGGATTATCAGCCAAAGATCGATACGATATTTAATACGAGGAGGAATCAGCCATGAGATCGAGATTGATAAGCTTTTAGAGACAGGAGAGATCCCAAGATAACAGCAACATCCATTAATCCACATGGATATGCCGTTTAGAGATAAAATTGATAAAATGACATCATGATCCTTAGAGAAAGAGTATGAGAATGATCAGAAATGAGAGATTTAGGCAAGATCAACATCTGATACTTGAAAACGGGTTATAGCAGATAACCAGATAACGGGCAGATTCAATAGGGGATCCCGAGATTCGGATGATAAGCCACAACATGATTCACAGAGGAAAAGATTACCAGATCTAGGTGAAAAGAGAGGTCATCAACCCAAATGGCATCTAGGATGAGCAGAAGAGAATTTAATGAGGATTTTGGACAAGGCTTCCAAGAAGAATTTGGGGCTAGATCTATGGAAAGAAACATGGCTTGGTCATGGTTTGCGCAACTAGACACCAAACAATTTTTTTTGTAACATGTGCAGAAGGAGACTTGGGTTGGTCTAGCGATCAAGCTATGGGGTTCTATAAGCTGTGCAGGTGTAACTTTATGGGTAAAACACACGAGGGTTAGAAAACACTAACACAAGCATAATTTTTTTTGAGGTTTTACTTGCTAACCACTAGGTTGTTTAAAGAAGGGGGTCTTTTGATGGGCAAAACAGACAGCAATTTTTATTGGCAAAAAGGGTTGAACAATTGCAATGCCACCTAGATAGCAAGACAAGAGAAACACATAACATGACCTAACAAGACTTACCAATCTGACACGAGGTAAGGCATTTTTTGCAGTTCATAGCAATACAACACATTATTCACAATTTCTTATTCTTGGAATAAAGGTGAGAGAAGCATGTTGATGCACAAGAGACAATTATAATGCGACAATCATGATGCATGCTCATTCTAGTCGTCTTCTCAGACCTAACTAATTTTTCGGATGCTTCTACAGCATCCTAATAGTAGTAGTAATAGCCTTTATGGCCTATATAAATATAGCCACCTAGCTACCCATCTATTTCCTAAGGCTTCACGTCCTAAGTCTATCCTTATCGTCCTGATATCTATCCAACCTTGGTTTCTAAGCAAGTTTTACTTTAGAAAAAAATTGGTAGTCATGACTTATTGACTTCTCTGTGATGGTATTCGCTCCGATACCAGCTGTGGCGGAACCGCCCGAATTATTCCAGCTTAAGTGCCCAAGTCGCACCCATAAGGGCAGCAACACACTTAAACAGGAATAACCCGTCAGTCCCTCGGATCTAGTCCGATAAAGCCACTTACCAGGATCGAATACCACTAGCTCACACAAATGTGAGGCACAGAGAAATACAATAAAACATAATACCACAATTTTAATAAGTGTCATTAGTGATTACATTATCGGAGTTTCAGAAATAATAACCATAAATTTTAATGCAGCGGAAATAACTAACGGAGAAAACCGAGTAACATGGCGAAGCCTGGCCACGCTACTCCTCCTGGTCCTCTCCTGCGGAAGCAATAACCCACTCGACCGTCTATCCCGGTGGCAGGGATGAAGGCCAAGTCACACCATCAACCAATCAACCTAAGAAGTACCTGCAAAAATTATGCCACAAGCAAGGCTGAGTATACTAATACTCAGCTAGACTTACCCGGTGTGAGGAGTCTACCCCTCTACCTCTAGACATGCAGCTGTTTGGCTGAGGGGTTTGGTTTGCCAAAAGCACTAGCTGAGTCTAAAAACAAGTTTTAGCTTTTCAAGTTTTAGTAGAATCCTTTAGAACTAGATGTGTACCTAGCTAGTCATACATGGTATCAAACATTTTATCAATCAACATCTTTTGCCAGTCACCTCATTTCCACTTATTACTCAATGTAGCAGCATGGATCAAGCAGTCTCATTAGCTGCGAGAAGCAGACGATTCGAATCGAGTTTTTATCCTTGCAAGGTAAACCTAAACACACGACATGTAGGGGCACTCCGTCCCCACACACATCAACCGTCCCCATCGATTCCCTGGCAACAGATCAGGGCTCACCGCCTTGGCGTACAATGCCCCACTGACCCCGACTGGCCGTCGTGCAGTGACCGCACTTGTACCCACCATAACCGGAATGGGAGACCACGTCTCAGGTCGCGTGAGGGGTAAAGTCTGCGGGCAGGTTCGCTCAGGTACTAGGCTTACCGATTTACCATATTTCTCGGTATGTGTTTAGTACGTTCAAACGCTTGACTCACGGTACCACACCATAATCCTTATTCAAATTTTTATTCCGTAGACAACCAATCCCCATGGATTGTTGCCCACAAACCAACATCAGTATGATATGAAAGTGGGTACAATCAATGTCATGACCTCGCGCGAGTGCTAGAAAAATCACTCGACTTCTACCGAGATCCCTAATTAATAAAGCAGCTACTCGACCTAGCATACTAGTATTCATCTCAAAAGGAATCCTGAGTTCATGCAACTAAGGTTTCAGTCAACTCCTACACTTAAGTGCACAGTACAAGCCTACAAACATTAAGTGCAGTAAAATAGCATATATAACGGTTATGCATAAAACCGGGGCTTGCCTTTATTTTAACACTTAGATAGTGTTTGCTGGGGGAGGTACTCGCTTGGCGAGCATCCACTGGGTAAGTCCATCATTTTTCCGGTCGTCCACCACGGCATCTTGTGGTTGGCACCACATCCCTGGCTCGATCATCATCTCACGGTCCTATATGAGGTGCAAGATGCATATGTATGAATATAATGAAAAGTTATCACAAGATATACAATACACGGTAGCGAACTAAACGCCAAGTAGTAAGACACCGCAACGACTATACGCAAGCGCTAGCTATTCGTACGTTATCAGCGTTCATCATTAACACCAATAACAAGACGACCATATCTTATTTATTTACGCAACACAAATACGATATCACAGGTACACACATTTATTTAATTGCTACGACTTTGCATTAGTTCTATTGATCACACAAAAGCATCACAACACAAGTTTAACAGAGGACCGATGCATCAATGTCGATGGACTCATCTATCACAATCAACTATAGCAAGCAAGCACATTAATCATGGAACACATGTTAACCTAAGTTTAGCTATCACAAGTTTATGTCCGTTAAGTGCTAACTAAGCATTTTTAGCCAAAATGGTGAACTAAATATTCATTTGAGCACATGCAGATTTTTAGGACAGCAGCACAACAGCTACTTGTTTTAATCATAACTTTTCAAATATTAATCCAAAACTAGCAAACTAGGACTTTCTGGAAAGCTTAGAAAGTTCTCTACAACTTTGGTATTTTTACCTCCACAGGATTCAGCACTTAGCAAGGTCAAACACTGCTAACACAACAGTTCTGTCCAGATTTGGACAAATGCAGACTTGCAACTTCAAAAATTCACAACTGAAGATTCAGACATCCAAACAAATTGATCCTAGACTTTCTGGAAAGCTAATTAAATTGTCTACATATCATTTATAAACATCCCTAGCTGGTTTAGCATGTATCAAGGGTAAAATATATTATGAAGGCTGTGCTGTCCAAAACTGGACAGATTCAGTCTTTACACTTCAAACACATGTAACTTAATCTTCAGACCACCAAAAAGAGTGATCTAAGACTTTTTGAAAAGCTTAGCAAAAGTACTACACAACTTTTATAATCACCAAGAAGTGATTCCAGGTTTAACTAAATCAAATATTACAGTTTTCGAAATCTGTTCTGACGGTGGACAGAACACAACAACCAGTCTGTAAAATTCATAACTCTTAAACCGTCAGGCCTATAGTTATGAAATTTTAACACAAGCAAGATAAGAAAAGCCTCTACAACTTTCTTATAATTGACAAGGACTGATTCTAACATTAACTTAAGCAAACAATGCAGTTTCTGAAATCTGTCCAGAATTTGAACAGATTCAGTTACTGAATTTGTAAAAAGCACAACTCCTAAACGGTCAGACCTATGACTATCAAATTTTAACTCCAGCAAGATAATAAAGTTATCTACCACTTTTCTATAGCATATATCTACAGAAAACACAATTTAGTTCATCAAACATACAGCACACCGAAAACAGTACGTGCAGTCCAAAACAGCGATTAATACATTTCAGCTCCTATACAATTCAAGAATTGCCATGATCTAGAGATTTGAATTATTCTAACACTTTACCATTTGTTAGAGTTAAAACAATCAAATGAGGACCAACAAGTCAACTTATCATTTTTTTTATTCAAGTCATTTAGTGCACTAAAACTACTACAACCAATCAACGACGCATTCTCCCCGATAATCACCCAACCATTTGGGGTTTCAATTAGACCCCACATGAGCACTACTACTTTTTACCCGTGCCCATAACCATACACATTTAGACCACAACAAGCCATTCGCTGTGATTACGAGCTTAACCAAGTTATCTAACCATTCGGTTAACTAGAGCAACGACATCGCCGCTAGATAACGTACACGTCAACTTGCCTTTTATTGCCGCAATCCGAGACACAACATATACTACAACATTTTTATAAACCCACAGATTCACAAGTATATTCGCACACCGACCAACTCATATGAATCGTAAATCACAAATCTCCAAATCACAATCACCATGCATTTACTTCCCAATCATGAACACATACATGTTTATCATACGAACAGAGCATTTCAATAATTATCCTAAAACAATTAACTCCATTACACAACTCATACCACAAACCTACTTGACTTGCTTGAAGTGTCTACTCGAATCCGTGAGCACAATCACACATTATATGCGAAGCATAATTTAATGAACACAAAATACGCATCGACTCGATTCGACTTATAAATATTGAGAAAGTGATGACTACTTCGGCATGTCACCACCTCTCTAATTAAGCAAACACAATTTCCTACTTATGTCGACCGAACATTCGTGTCGAGCACACCTTATGTTACCTTGTCTCGCATACAACCATGTTGTGGCATGCACTCGAGACACTACCGATTAACTTAACGTAATTACCACCACAATGCACTTCGATATACACGTTTGACATCACAGTGCTTCGACAGACCCCACACTCCTAATCTACTTGTCACACCCAAACACACCACGTGACCACTGCATTCTTATAACCCAATTTTAGTGCAATTATTTATGACAACACTTAGCGATTAGACGAGTGAAACACTAACCGATCATTCGCACATCTCGCATTTAAAACACGAATCACATGTCACATAATTTATATTTTCAACCCACGCTATCCTACGCCACGATGAATACATAAGATATATTTAACATAGACTAACCCCCTTAGCCAGCTACGGAAGTCATCGAGCATGCTTTAGGCTTTATTAAATTTTTTTTTGCCGCGCGAACACAATATTCCACGACGAAGCATTTTAACAATCAAATAATCCATCCGCGACCAATTCCTATGACGTACAAAATAACTATCGCAGCCACACATATTCAACATCAATATACACCATATTTGTATGCATGCCATCAATCGAAACACATCAATAGTAAATCATAAATCTATCGACCTGTCAAACTCGGATTCGGGTTGCACATGTGTCCATGGTTTAGGGGCTTCACCGAAACAGGCATCGCGCGCGGCTCCGCGGCAACGTCTAGCTGCGATTAACATCACTCGATGGTTCAAACATTTTATCGAGTACAACGAATGTGATAGCAGCAAGGGCAGTGGGTTTTCACCAGTATTTGACACCGTCGCGGCTGGGGCTGCGCAGATCCGGCGAGCGGCTGAGCGTTCCATCGAGCATGTAGCTTGTAGCAGGTGCTGAGCTTCCGCTGCCAGGAACCTGATGGAGGGGCTTGGAGACGAAGTTTGGGCGATGCCCCCTGGCGCTCGTCGCTGGCGGACCCAACAAAGGGTGTGCTCTGGCCAAACAGCAGGGGGGTGGACGTTCAGTCCATGGGAGAAGACCATGGATGACGCATCGATGCAGGGAGGAGCTTGGTGGCTAGAGAATGGAGAGGGGCGTGTAGCAGCAGGGAAGGGGATGTTGCTGTCGGAATTTCTGGGCGCCGTGGGGAGCTTCTACAGGGGATTTCGGCCATGGACAGAGAGGGGTGAGCTGCAGAGGGGCGTCCATGTGTGAAACCCAAGCTGCTGCAGCGCCATGGACATGGAGCACGCCGAGATCGGGCCTGGGAGATCCTGCGCGCAGGGGGAAAGGCTCCCTGTTGGGGAGGTTCGCAGGGAGGAGCGGCGACCGGAAGGGGAGCTCGGCTGGCGTCCAGCTTGGAGGAAGGAGCTCGCCGCAGGGGCCGTCGGGACCTGGGCGTCCCTGCTGGAATGGAGCTCGGCCAGGGAACTGCTCCCTGCGCCTGCACCAGGGAAGGAGGGTGGGGAGGAAGATGAACATGCGCTGGTTGGGAGAGGCGGCGCCTAGAGGAGAGGAGCCGCCATGGGAGGGGCACGGCTCCCTGATGGCTGTTGCTGCCGTGAAGAAGAAAGGCAGGGAAAAGCTGTGGCGGCTGGAAATTTTTGAGGGGTGGGAGTGCAAAATAACCATGTGCAAGGAGAGAGGGCTGCTATTTATAGAGAGGCACTAGGGCTAGGGTTTTCTTAGTGGGCCAAATGGGTTGGGTTGGGCTGGCCCAAAACGCCAAACGGGCTGCGCTAAATATTTTCCGAAAAAAAATGTTCCCGCGGAATTCGTTTCTACAGAGAACAGAGCGAATTAGAGTTTCGGCGAATGGACAGTTGAGCGATTAATTCGGCCGAGAGTTGGATTTGATTTCGCTCGGAAATAATTCATCGCGCACTATTTTAGAAATAAATGTTTCTCTGAGAATTCTGATCGGCTTTGAATTTTAGTCGGAGAAAGCGAATCGTGACATTTTAAAATCGCTGTCGGAGGGAGTTTTGAATTCGGTTTAGATACAAAGATACTGGGCTGAGTCGAGTAAGAATTAATTAGAGGGCGACATACTGAGTATTCCGTTTAAGAGTACGGACTCGGATAAAATAGTCGGACATCGATCGAAGTTCGAGGAATTTAGATGCGGGCTCAGATCAGATAACAGTCGTCGAGAGTTTGATTAAATAAGCTTCAGATGAGATTTATAATTCGAGAATGATTTTCGAGTTTGCATTCGTGCTGAGAATAAAAGTTTTAACGCGCTCCAAAATTGGCTGTTTCTCGCGACCGAATAACTTCGAATCCGGTGAACTTCCATGAGAAAGCCTGATAAATAGAGACATACGTGAGCGAGAAATAGAAAATTTTCACTTGGCATCTGAGATTGGGATAAATCTCCCGACATAACCCGAAACTGACACCTGGGGTGTCACAGGGGTGAATAGGGCGAATCTGAAATTTATAAACTTAAGCACAACTACAAGCCGGGTTAGCGTTAGAATTATGAACGAGTCCGAGAGAGAGGGCGAAAAACAAATCGCAAGCAAATAAAGAGTGAGACACAAGGATTTGTTTTACCGAGGTTCGGTTCTTGCAAACTGAAAGTAGCCTAGAGGGGGGGTGAATAGGCTACACCTGAAAATTTTCACTAAAAACTTCGAAATAGGTTAAATTAAAGTTGCACAGGTGCAAACCGGTTCAGTCGATTTTAATCACAACTGAACAAGTTTGAACCCACTCAACTTAAATTTAATAATCTATTGAACAAATTCGAAGTAGTAAAGAAAATAGCTAAAGATTTGCCCTACACAAGAACTACTTGAATGAATAATATGAACCAACCACCGAATATGAAATGCTTAACAAGAACACACAAGAACACGCGATATAACCCGAGGTTCGGCAACCACCACAAAGGTGTCCTACTCCTCGTTGAGGAACCCACAAAGGGCCGGGTCTTTTCCAACCCTAATCCTCCACAAGCCGACCACAAAGGTCAAGGCAATCTTCTTCTCAAATCTGCTCAAGGAGCGGGGAATACAAACTTCTTGGGGTCGTCCACAAATTTGGAGACTCCCAAGCAACCTCTAACCGTCAAGGAACACGAGGTTCCAAGAGTAACAAATCCGCACACGGTTAAGTTTGCAACGAGCTCAAGAACAAGAGAATGGGAGAATCGAGATGAAATTGACAGCGAGTTCGATCGAGTTCACCTCACACCAAGGGTCCTTCAAATGATTGAAGGAGATGCGATTGCGGGTGTGAGAGGTGAAGTGAATGCTCTTGTTTGAGGGTTGGTCAGCCAAAGATTCGTGGGAGAGGCAGTAGTAAATGAGAGAGAGAGTGTGAGGGGGTATATAAAGGATCCCTCAAAAGCTGGCAGCCGTTGGGAGAAAGTGGGCAAAAACCGGTTGAACCGGTTTTCAAACCGGTTGAACCGGTTTCTACCAGGGGGATCCCGGTCCACTGGTCTACTCAGCCGGACACTGGACCGGTTTCAAAACCGGCTGAGTAGGATCAAATTTCGGCTCAACCGGTTTCAGAAAAATATCTGCTGCGACTTTTCTGACAGCTCTGACTGTCAGACAGGTCAGAGCAGAGGTGACAGGGTGAACAGTACCAAAACCGGTTGAACCGGTTTCAGGACCGGTTGAACCGGTTTTGGGGGCTGAAACCAATCTTTGAGAATTTTGAAGAGAACAAAGAGGGAGACTTTGTGGGAAGTGAAATTTGTTTTTCTCAAGAGCATTCATGATCTGAAAAAAGATGATCTCAAAGGAGTTTTCAAAAGAATTGAACTTGGCTCGTTTCACAACTTACTTAACCTTCGCGGATCCCTCTTAATTGTACGGCGATTCCTATGATTCAAGAATTATAAACTTAGTACCGCCGACGATTCATAGCACTTGGAGCACGCCATTTGATGTGGAATTTTAAATCCGCTGTGCTTTATACTTTTATGCTCGTAGGATCTGTGCTTCTCCTGTCTGTAGAAATACTGTGTACACACTAGGAGCAAACTTGTTAGAATCATAGTTTGTTTTGTCATTAATCACCAAAAACCTCAATTAGGGTTGATTGCACTTACAATCTCCCCCTTTTTGGTGATTGATGCCAAAACAAACTAGAATGGAAATAATGATTAAAAGTTACAAATACTTGTGATAAAAAGTCTTTTGTGTATGTGTAGCTCCCCCTAAATATGTTCATGAGTTTTGCGATATTCACATTGACTTGATATGTCAATTTGCAACATATTTAGAGAAAAAGAACAATCAACACCATACACAAAAATGATGAGATATGAAACATAATTGAATATAAAGAGTAAAAACACATTCAAGCTCATCATCGCATAGCATATGATATGAAAAAGGTCTACAGCTATTACAATAGTGAGAGCTCGTCTCATCACATCATCAAGTGTTTATGGCTTTCAAGCCATGCATGCAGCAAATAGTAGTTATTACAGACCAAGTGTTCATTACAAAAATAAAGTACTGAATAATAAACGTTCTCCCCCTTTTTGGCACCAAGAACCAAAAAGAGAGAGAGAGAGGCGTCAATCCAAGGATCACCAGTGGGGAGGAGGTTGATGAGGAGCAAAGAGGTGTTGCGCCAGGTCGTAGGCAAAATGTTCCTCTCCAGACTGGGCCGGAGGAGGAGCACTGCCAGACGGGTCCTAGGGCGGAGGGTAGGAGGACGATTGGCCCGGATCCCCGCGATATGGGGGTGGGTCAAACTGCTCCGGATCATCAAAATAGGTTTCTTCGTCGACGTCATCGGCTGAAGAGAAAGGTACCCCATACGCCTGCTGGTACCACTCATTGACATCTGGAGGAGGAGGGTGAAGAGGTACATCAGGAGAGCGAGGGGCGAAGGGAGTACCCAAAGCAGAAGCTTGACGACGAAGGTTGTCGTCGGTCTCCCGCTGACGTCGAGCCACCTCATGGACATCTGCAGCAATATTGCGGCACATGGAGAAGAAGGCCGCAAACCCGTGAGCCAGGCGGGCACCCATCCCACGGCCACGACCTCGACCACGACCACGACCACGTGGTGTGGGAGATCCGCGGCTAGGGGAAGGGCGCGAGGCACCAGCAGCAGCAGCACCAGCACCAGCACCGGCAGACGGACCAGCAGATGTATGACCACGAGAACTGGAGGGGGCTTTCCTGAGGCGCCCAGCTGGATTGTTGGGATCAATCCAGAAAGGAGTGTATGACTGATGTCGGGTGCCTTTCTCAAATCTGAATTGGGTCACGACCTCAATCATCTTCATAATGAATGGGGCATGAAGACACCCCTTCAAAGGAAAGCAGGCTGCATGAATAATTTCCTGCCAAATCATGTCAAAGACATTAATCCTTTCTGAGCTGTTTGGTTTCATAAAAGAGAGCAAGACTTTGCTCTCCCCAAGGATGTTCATCTGATTTCCCCCTTTTGGAATGAGGGTCATCCTGCAGAGGGAGTTGATATAGCGATAATACTTGTGAATGTTGGTTGACTCCCAATACTTTCCAGACTCAGACAAATGAAGGTCCTTGGCTTCATCTCTTGTGGGCTGCCGGAAATCATGAATCTTGATCTTGTCTCCAGATATATCCTCGTCAGAAAAACCAAGAATGTGAGCAAATCGACGATAGCTCACCTTGTACCAACTACCTTCAATGAAGAAGTTCAGATAGGGGTAGTTGTAATGGCTCTCCTCATCAGCCAGCTTTATCCAGAGAGTGGAATAAAATTGTGCAATCACTTCATCATTCCAATCATATTGGAATGTCATGATGTTCTTCATTTGCTTCCTTTCACAGGCCCTCAGTGCCTGTGACATCTCTGGGTCCCCAATTGCTTCGCAACCTTCCCAGTTAATATAACGTTGATGAAGGATGGGCTGATGCTTCTTGGGAAGAATAACTGAATTATAGAAATCAACATGGTGAAGAGTCCAGAAACGATTTCCATCGATCCTGGCATCGCGAATACGCAATACCGGATTTTGGAAACGCAGATCCTGGAGAAGAGCAGACCCTCCACTGGCCGTGAAGTCAGTGACTGGCTCATTGCCAGCACGCCGAGCCTCGGCCCGGTGGAGAACCAAGCCGCGAATCACAGGAGCCGACGCCGGGGGAAGATCAACTTCATCGTCCTTCCCACCGTCATCATCACTTGCAGGCTCCCACGCCTGCGGATTCGTAGCAGGTTGAGACCGACCGGAAGGAGTCCGGGAAGTCCGACCGCGAGCACTTTGAGACCCGGAGGCCTCAGTACCCGGCATGACATTGCCACATCCGCGCCCTCGCTTGGATCAAGAGCGAGGAGGGGTATCACCATGGATCTCCTGGTCATCCGATGAGTCGGATTCGACCACTGACGGGTTCCTTCGTCGCACCATTCTAAGAAATAAGAGATAGAACCTATCATGATCAAGGATCAACCACGTTTGAGAAGAAACGCATAAGAGATTGAATCATGCACTTCAACCGTTCATATGAGCGGTTCAACTACAACGAACAATATCAAATCGCTAATCTCAAACAGTGTTTGTGACAAAATGAAGATAGTCTAAGTGTTGCAATCACTTAAACCAAAATGTACCCAACGAATGATACATAAGATAATCAAGAACGCGTAAGATCGAGTACAAGGAAATAACATAGAACAATACCTCGATCCGAAGATGGGGGTCAAGATCTCCCAACGAGAAGGAGGAAGATGGTGGAAACACGCCGGGAAGAACGGATCTCCAACCACACTTCCAAAAAGGTGAGGGCTTGAGAGAGTTTGGAGTGGAGAGAGAAGAAACAGAAGTGGCGGCGGCGGCTGGAAACAAGGCTGAGAAGGGAAGAGAAGAGAGGGAGAGGTATAAAAAGGAGAGGAGTCGGCCGCCAGAAAACCGAAAACCGGTTCAACCGGTTTCAAAACCGGTTCAACCGGTTTCGGGTCAAACGGCGCAGTAAAAGCGCGCAGAAAACAGTGTTGACTGCGCGAAAAACCTAGCAGTCTGACAGCACAGACTGCAAAACTGACAGCGCAGACTGCGCAGCTGTCAGCGCAGACTGCGCGCGGACTGACGGCGCGACGGCCAAAACCGGTTCAACCGGTTTTTATACCGGTTCAACCGGTTTCCACCAGGAAGAAACCGGTTGAGTGGTCTACTCAGCCGGTTTACTCAACCAGATTTCAAATATTGCCCGGAAGGGCTGTAATAGCACTTAGCAAATATGACATGAGATATTATAAAGATAAAAATGACATTTCTCAATTCATATTGCCCAAACAATCCATTTTCAATCATCAAATTTGATCAAAATTTTAGTTATTAAGTCACGTTTCGAGAATCCAAGATATTTAGCTCACTCCTAAGAAAACAAAACCTAGTCTCATCAAGGGGTTTTGTGAAGATATCGGCTAGTTGATTTTCGGTGCTCACATGAAATAGTTCGATATCTCCTTTGGCTTCATGGTCTCTCAAGAAATGGTGTCTAATGTCAATATGTTTAGTTCTAGAGTGTTGCACTGGATTGTTTGCAAGTTTTATGGCACTCTCATTGTCACACAAAAGAGGAATTTTGTTAAACTCACAACCAAAATCTCTAAGGGTTTGCTTCATCCATAGCAACTGTGCACAACATGCCCCAGCTGCTATGTATTCAGCTTCTGCAGTGGAGAGTGCAACACAATTTTGTTTCTTGGAACTCCATGACACTAAGGACCGCCCAAGGAATTGGCAAGTCCCAGTAGTGCTTTTTCGATCTACTTTGCAACCGGCATAATCTGAGTCAGAATAGCCAAGCAAATCGAAAAAGGAGCCTTTAGGATACCATAATCCTAGGTTTTGGGTGTGGACTAAGTATCTTAGAATTCTCTTAACGGCTACAAGATGGCAGTCTTTAGGATTTGCTTGAAAACGTGCACACATACAAACACTCAACATTATATCAGGCCTAGATGCACATAAGTAAAGCAGTGATCCTATCATTGATCTATATAATTTTTGATCTACAGGTTTACCTTCCTCATTTAGGTCGAGATGTCCATTTGATGACATTGGAGTCTTGGCGTGCTTTGCCTTTTCCATGCCAAACTTCTTGAGCATATCTTGAGTATATTTAGTTTGGCATAGAAAGGTACCTTCCTTGAGTTGTTTGACTTGAAATCCCAGGAAGTATTTAAGCTCGCCCATCATAGACATCTCAAACCTGTTCGTCATTACTTTGCTAAACTCTTCACAAAATTTTTCATTAGTACTACCAAATATAATGTCATCAACATATATTTGGCACACAAATAATTCATTATCAACTTTTCGAGTAAACAAAGTAGAGTCAGCTTTTCCTATTGTAAATCCATTTTTAATTAGAAAATCTCTAAGACAGTCATACCAAGCTCTAGGGGCTTGTTTAAGCCCGTAGAGTGCCTTGTGAAGAAGATAAACATGATTTGGCTTCTTTGGGTCTTCGAAGCCCGGTGGTTGCTCCACGTATACTCTTTCTTGTAGTGGTCCATTTAGAAAAGCGCTCTTGACATCCATTTGATATAGCTTGAAATCATGGTTAGTAGCATAGGCAATTAATATTCTAATTGATTCTAACCTTGCTACCGGCGCATATGTTTCACCAAAGTCAAGTCCTTCCACTTGAGTATAGCCTTGGGCAACCAACCTTGCCTTGTTTCTTGTAACAACGCCATTTTCATCTTGCTTGTTCCTAAAGACCCATTTAGTCCCAATCACATTTTGTTTGGGTCTTTGGACTAAGGACCAGACTTCATTCCTAGTGAAGTTGTTCAACTCCTCTTGCATCGCAGTTATCCAATCCGGATCACCTAATGCTTCTTCAACCTTAAGTGGCTCAAGAGAGGAAACAAACGAGTAAAATTCACAAAAATTAGCTAAACGAGATCGAGTCGTTACCCCTCTCCTGATGCTACCCAGGATGTTGTCCACCGGATGATCCCTTTGAATTGAATGATGGACTCTTGGATGAGGCACTGATGGATGTCTTTGTATTTGCTCTTCCTCATCAGTTACTTGATCAAGAGGCACTTCACCATCAATATTTTCTTGTTCATCTTCTACCACTGTTGGCATCCTTTGATGATTTTCTTCGTGGTTTGGATGACTTGAGGTTGATGGGTTTGCTTGGGTGGAGACATTGTCACTCACCACCCTTGCACCCACATCAACTACCTCATTGGTCATCCACAAGGTTCCTTCTTCATCATCCCTTTCTTGAGGTCTCACCTCACCTATGGCAAGTTTCTTTATGGCCTCACAAGGTAGTTTTTCATTTCCTGCAGTGTCATTAGAAACATGCCCTTGCGAGCCATTAGACTCATCAAATGTCACGTCTATCGCTATTTCAACAAGACCGGTGGAATTGTTGAAAACACGATATCCATGCGCATTTGATGCATAACCAAGCAAGAAACCCTCGTCCACTCTAGGAGCAAACTTTGAGCTCTTGACTTTCTTGTTAAGAATAAAACATTTACAACCGAATACTCTAAAATAATCAACTTTAGGTTTGTTACCAGTGAGAAGCTCATAGGCAGTCTTTTTGTAGATCTTATGAAGATAGAGGCGGTTGATTGCATGACAGGCGGTGTTGACCGCCTCTGCCCAGAAGTTGTCAGGTGTCTTGTATTCATCCAACATGGTTCTTGCAGCTTCAATTAGAGTCCGGTTCTTTCTTTCCACAACACCATTTTGTTGTGGAGTGTAAGGCACCGAGAACTCATGCTTGATTCCCTCTTCTCCTAAGAATTCTTCGACACCTGTGTTCTTGAATTCCGTTCCATTATCGCTTCTCACTTTCTTGATTTTGAGCTCAAATTCATTTTGAGCTCTCCTCATGAATTTCTTTAAGATTTCTTGAGTTTCACCTTTGTCACTCAAAAAGAAAACCCAAGTGAATCGAGAAAAATCATCAACAATAACTAAACCATACTTACTACCACCAATGCTAATGTAGGCCACAGGTCCGAAGAGGTCCATGTGAAGAAGCTCCAATGGCCTCTTTGTTGTGACCACATTCTTTGATTGATGTGGGACTCCATGTTGCTTTCCTGCTTGGCATGCGCCATAAACCCTATCTTTCTCAAATACAACATTTGTTAGTCCAATGATGTGATTATCCTTTTGAAGTTTGGCCAAATTCCTCATACCGACATGGGCTAGCCGGCGATGCCATAGCCAACCCTTGTCGGATTTTGCCACTAAACAAGTCTCAGGCGTCACTTTACTTGTTGTGAAATCAACAAGATAAAGCTTACCCTTCAAGCGACCTGTAAAGGCAACTGAGGAGTCCTCCCTTCTAAGGATTTTCACATCCACATCCGAAAATAAGCAATTGTAACCCATTCCACAAAGTTGTGAAACGGACAACAAATTATAGCTCAAGGAATCTACTAATAAAACATTTGAAAGTGATTGTTGGTCAGAGATAGGAATTTTACCAATACCAATCACCTTACTCTTGCCACTATCTCCAAACACAATTTCTTGTGCTTCTTGAGTTAGTTGCAATGTATGAAACATGTCTTTCTCCCCGGTCATGTGATTTGTACATCCACTGTCAAGCACCCAACTTGACCCACCAGAGGAGTAGACCTGCAAAACAAGTTTAGGCTATACTTTTAGGTACCCAAATTGAATTGGGTCCTACAGTGTTAGTTATAGCCTTGGGTACCCACACACTTCTTTTCATGACTTTTTGTTTAGTGTAGGCACCCACATATTTCACAACTAATTTCCCTGAATCCCAAGTTAACATATAATCACAAAGATATGAGTGGGAAATGGGAGCATTAGATTTTTGTCCACTTGAGGATCCCACTTCCTTCATCTTACTCTTTGTGGAACTCAAGTTAACCTTTACCTGAGATGACTTGTCATTTGAGGAGTGGATCCTCCCCAAGGCATCATATAGAGTGGTTCCCTCTATGAACTTGGGGGATCTCCACCCCTTATGCACTGTGCTAGGGTTTTCCTTGGATGAGTTGAACCCAAGCCCCCTTCTACCCTTGTTGGGCTTAAGGGACTTGTACTTGGGTTCAACTTTCTTTAACCCATCATTGCTAGAGCATCTTTTCAAAATTTCTTTGACCTTCACCTGTGGGCTTTGCTTCCTTGCATGGTTAGTTAGACAACAAGAAGCATGATATTTGGCACAATGCTTGCAGGAATTATCATTAGAGCTAGACTTAGATTCAAATACTAAAGTGGGGGCATTGATGTTCTTGCAATTTTCAAGTTGCACTTGAAGTTCTTGATTTTGAACATTCAAGCTTAACATGCTTGATTCAAGTGCATTCTTTTCATTTGCAAGGTTATCAATAGAGGTTTTCAAGTTAGTTACTTCTATATCTTTATTGTGAATCAACTCTTGAAGCTCTAGGTTTCTTTCCTTTTCAAGGATAAGCAAGTCTTCTTGAGCATCAAGAGTTGCCTTTCTTTTATCTAGCTTTTCCATTAACTTTGTGATAACATTGTATCCATTTAAGCCAAATTCTTTAATCATTTTATTTTTCATGGCAATTTGATCATCATCATCATTTGAAAAATCATTACTAAATAAAGTTACCTTATCTCCCTTTGCCATGAGGCAAGTTGGAATGTAGGAGTCGTCTTGAAGGTTGGTGAAGAGTTGCGTGCTTGAGGTAGATTGGATGGCCACATTTGCCACCACTTCCTCTTCCTCGGAGCTAGAGCTCTCATCATCGGAGTTCCATTCTTCACCAATATGAGCTTGTCCATACTTCTTCTTCTTGAAGTATCCCTTGGTCTTGCCTCCCTTTTTAAACTTATCCTTCTTGTATTCCTTCTTGGCTTCTTGTTCCTTCTTGTTAGGACAATCCGCTATGAAATGACCGGTTTGGCCACATTCATAGCATGCCCTCTTCTTTCCTTTCCTTTGGAACTTGTCATTCTTCCTTACAAATTTCTTGAAAGTTTTGATGAACATAGCTGTGTCTTCATCACTTGAGCTATCTTCATCACTTGAGGTCTCAACCACTTTCTTTGCTTTGTGGTCTTTGCTCTTCTTGAGATTGTCTTGTTCATTTGTGATCAAGGCATGAGAGTCTCTTGTATTGATGGGGGCTTCTTCGGACTCATGTTGTTGAATTTTTGCAAATAGTTGATGAGGCGTCATGTCCTCATAATCATCACGATCCCTTATCATCCTTGCAAGACTTTTATCCTTTTCTTTATAAGCTCTCATGAACAATCTTGTGACCTTGGAGTCACTCCAATCTTCACTCCCAAGTACTCTTATTTTGTTGACCAATACCATCAATCGATCAAAGAGTGATTGGAGCGACTCACCCTTTGTCCAATCATACCTTGCAAGCTCACTTTCCAAAGCTTCAACTCTATGTCTTTTAGCTTTGGGATCTCCTTCATGTGACATTCTAAGAATGTTCCAAATGTCACGAGCATCTTCTCTTCCTTGAACTTTCCGGTATTCTTCCGGACAAAGACTTCCTTTGATTATGCTCACTGCTTGAGCATTTCGATGAACCTCTTGCATCATTTCCGGAGTCATCTCTTCTCCTTGGGCGGGCTTATACATACCTACATTAACAATCTCCCAAAGACTAGGATGCACACTGATTAAATGCGACTTCATCTTGTCGGCCCACTCATCATAGTTCAACTCACTAAGAGTTGGTAACTTTCCAAGTGGGGCGGAAGAGAAGTTGGGAATATAATTTCTAGAGTAATCGAATTGAACTTTGCTAAAGTCATTACCTTTGCTTTTGGTAGATGATCCTTCGGTGTTGAGACTTACCTTGCTCAATACCTTAGACACCAAAAGATCCACTAGATCGTCATTATAATCAAATGTTCCCTTACCTTTACCTTCTTCGGCCTTTCTTCTTGTTTCCTCTTCTTCGGCCTTTTTCCTAGCATCTTCCTCTTTCATTTTGAGGAACATTTTCTCGGCAATCTTCATGGCGAGGTCGAGGACCTTGGGGTCCACTTCCTCACCGGAAGATGTGACGGGGATTTCCTCGAGAAGAGGATCCACATGGTCCCGTTGTGTAGACATGATCGTTTCCTCACGCGGTTAAGCGTAAAACGAGGCACGAAGCTCTGATACCAATTGAAAGTAGCCTAGAGGGGGGGTGAATAGGCTACACCTGAAAATTTTCACTAAAAACTTCGAAATAGGTTAAATTAAAGTTGCACAGGTGCAAACCGGTTCAGTCGATTTTAATCACAACTGAACAAGTTTGAACCCACTCAACTTAAATTTAATAATCTATTGAACAAATTCGAAGTAGTAAAGAAAATAGCTAAAGATTTGCCCTACACAAGAACTACTTCAATGAATAATATGAACCAACCACCGAATATGAAATGCTTAACAAGAACACACAAGGACACGCGATATAACCCGAGGTTCGGCAACCACCACAAAGGAACCCACAAAGGGCCGGGTCTTTTCCAACCCTAATCCTCCACAAGCCGACCACAAAGGTCAAGGCAATCTTCTTCTCAAATCTGCTCAAGGAGCGGGGAATACAAACTTCTTGGGGTCGTCCACAAATTTGGAGACTCCCAAGCAACCTCTAACCGTCAAGGAACACGAGGTTCCAAGAGTAACAAATCCGCACACGGTTAAGTTTGCAACGAGCTCAAGAACAAGAGAATGGGAGAATCAAGATGAAATTGACAGCGAGTTCGATCGAGTTCACCTCACACCAAGGGTCCTTCAAATGATTGAAGGAGATGCGATTGCGGGTGTGAGAGGTGAAGTGAATGCTCTTGTTTGAGGGTTGGTCAGCCAAAGATTCGTGGGAGAGGCAGTAGTAAATGAGAGAGAGAGTGTGAGGGGGTATATAAAGGATCCCTCAAAAGCTGGCAGCCGTTGGGAGAAAGTGGGCAAAAACCGGTTGAACCGGTTTTCAAACCGGTTGAACCGGTTTCTACCAGGGGGATCCCGGTCCACTGGTCTACTCAGCCGGACACTGGACCGGTTTCAAAACCGGCTGAGTAGGATCAAATTTCGGCTCAACCGGTTTCAGAAAAATATCTGCTGCGACTTTTCTGACAGCTCTGACTGTCAGACAGGTCAGAGCAGAGGTGACAGGGTGAACAGTACCAAAACCGGTTGAACCGGTTTCAGGACCGGTTGAACCGGTTTTGGGGGCTGAAACCAATCTTTGAGAATTTTGAAGAGAACAAAGAGGGAGACTTTGTGGGAAGTGAAATTTGTTTTTCTCAAGAGCATTCATGATCTGAAAAAAGATGATCTCAAAGGAGTTTTCAAAAGAATTGAACTTGGCTCGTTTCACAACTTACTTAACCTTCGCGGATCCCTCTTAATTGTACGGCGATTCCTATGATTCAAGAATTATAAACTTAGTACCGCCGACGATTCATAGCACTTGGAGCACGCCATTTGATGTGGAATTTTAAATCCGCTGTGCTTTATACTTTTATGCTCGTAGGATCTGTGCTTCTCCTGTCTGTAGAAATACTGTGTACACACTAGGAGCAAACTTGTTAGAATCATAGTTTGTTTTGTCATTAATCACCAAAAACCTCAATTAGGGTTGATTGCACTTACACAAACCTACTCCCCGTTGAGATGGTCACAAAGACCGGGTCTCTTTCAACCCTTTCCCTCTCTCTAACGGTCACTTAGACCGAGTGAGCTTCTCCTCTCAATCAAACGGGACACTAAGTCCCCGCAAGGACCACCACACAGTTGGTGTCTCTTGTCTCAGTTACAATTGAGTTGATCACAAGAAAGAATGAAGAAAAGAAGCAATCCAAGCGCAAGAGCTTAAATGAACACAAGTCACTCTCTCACTAGTCACTATTTGATTGGGAATGATCTTTGGACTTGGGAGAGAATTTGATCTCTTTGGTGTGTCTTGTATTGAATGTTATAGCTCTTGTAAGGTGTAGGAAGTCTGAAAACTTGGATACAATGAATGGTGGGTGGTTGGGGGTATTCATAGCCCCAACCACCAAACTAGTCGTTTGGTGAAGGCTGCTGTCGCATGGCGCACCGGACAGTCTGGTGCGCCATTGGATACTGTCCAGTGCGCCTGCCACGTCACCCAGCCGTTGGATTCTGACCGTTGGAGCTTCTGTCTTCTGGGCCACCGGATAGTCCGATGGTGCACCAGACAGGTCCTGTAGACTGTCCGGTGCGCCTTCTGGCGCGTGCCTGACTTCTGCGTGCACTGTAGCGCATTGAATGCAGTTGCAGGTGACCGTTGGCGCTGAAGTAGCCGTTGCTCTGCTGGCACACCGGACAGTCCGGTGCGCCACCGGACACTGTCCGGTGCTACACCGGACAGTCCGGTGAATTATAGCGGAGTGGCTCCTAGAATTCCCGAAGGTGAGCAGTTCGGAGTTGGAGTCCCTGGTGCACCGGACACTGTCCGGTGGTGCACCAGACAGTCCGGCGCGCCAGACCAGGGGACACTTCGGCTGACTTTGCTCTCTTATATTTGAATCCTTTTTCGGTCTTTTTATTGGTTTGTTGTGAACCTTTGGCACCTGTAGAACTTATAATCTAGAGCAAACTAGTTAGTCCAATTATTTGTGTTGGGCAATTCAACCACCAAAATCAATTAGGAAAAAGGTGTAAGCCTAATTCCCTTTCAGGCTAGCAACATCTCTCTCGCCGAGGAAAACCTCAAGGCGAAGGATTCCTCCCTGGAGGAGTGGGCGACAGATCTCATCCGACAGGAGAAGGACGTCTCCTAGAGGGAGGAGATGTGGGAAAGGCGGGACAAGTTGCTGGCCGAGCACGAGCTCGAGGCAGAGGAGAAGGAGAAGAAAGTGGAGGAGGAAGAGTGGACACTGGAGGAGCGGGTCCGCCGGTTCCAGGCGGTGTAGGCAGCGCAGGTAGCCCAGACGGCGCAGGCGGCTCTAGGTTCCCAGGCGGCAGAGACAATGAAGAAGACGCTAGAAGATCTCTGGGCGGAGCATCGCATCGGGGTCCAGCGTATCGCCGCATGGGCCGACGAGGCGAGCTTGGCTCTGGTGCCGCTGGGGGTGAGCCCCATCCCAGTGTCGAAGCAGCCAGTGTCCATTTCCGAAGCGCTCCCGGTGCTGGATTCCGCTGCTGACCGCCTCCGACGCCTGGATCAGATCCTTGGCGCCCGCTTGGAGGCTGAGGGCAGCAGACTCTACCGGGCGGTGATAGAGTACATCCTGACGTGCTTCTAGAGCCACGACCCAGCCATCTCCTTAGGGCCAGTGATCGCCGGTTCGGTGGCTGATACCGAAGACGCCGCCCGGGGGAGCGTGCATGACGCTGTAGACGTGGTGGCCAAGTGCTTCCAGCGAGATCCCACTGATGATGAGTAGTCGGATCTGTGGAGAGGAAGCAAGGGTTCCGCTGGAAGCGGCTTAACATATTTTGGTTTTGTAAGATACATTTAAGTATTATTTGTCAAGCAACATTACAACTTATCTGCACGCTACTTTCCCTTTGCTATGTGTGTTATTGTCAACTTCTTCCCTGGTACTTGGCCCCTCTGGGGTGTGGTCTCGACTTGTCGAGGCTGGATGCCAGTATACTTAAGAAGGAGTTGGTGACCTGGCCCCTAGGAGGGTATTTTGACTGGGACCCGGACCTGCACACAGCCTTAGCTAGGGAGTTTTAGTAGTGCACCCATCGGAACCATTAACTGGTATCCATCATCCTTTGTCTTACGCAACATGGCCTATAGGATCTGGGCTGGGGGGCCGACCCGTGTGTCTGGATCCCCTGGGTCACGGCTTCTAATTACTAGGGTACTCGTCGCATGGTGGTGGAGTGCGTAGGCTTACGGTACGGGACCGGGCTAAGCAGTCACGCAGCTCTAGACCTCCCCTGAGACGTGTGCCCTTTCTTTAGAGCCGGACCTCAGGTTTCCGGACCTACAAGACTATAATTCCGGATACTAGGACACCCGACACGGGGTGGTGGAGCGTGTGGGCTTATGGTCCTGGACCAAGCTAAGCGGCCACACGGCTCCGGACCTCCCCATGGGCGATTATCCGTTCTCTTGGACTAGCCCCTAGGCTACACGACCTTGCTACTCAATCCGGATGCAATATACCAGCAATGGAGGGAATCCGGGTGGGTGGGTTAGATAAAAATAATGGTTGCAAGATTAAGCAGGATAATGGTTGCAAGATTAAGTAGGATAAGACCTCCATAAAGCAAATCTGGGGTGGGGTGAATTTTCTCTTCATAACTTCATGAGCGTAAACCAACAGACCGGGTTTATAAGGGCGGACCTTACCGGGCTGGCGTACATATGTGTGCTACCTAGTTACAAAGGAAGAAAATTGCATCCCCCAGTTTTGCTTTTATGGGAAGAACTTACGAAGGTGTTCTATATTCCAGGGATTGGGCAGAGACTCTCCTTCAGTTGTGGCAAGGCGGACACACCCGGGTCACCATACTTCCGTCACCTTGAAGGGTCCTTCCCAGCTGGGGGAGATTTATGGAGCCCTTCTCAGTTCAGTACTCGCCTTAGGACTAGGTCCCCGACCCTGAGCTCCCTACTATGCACGAACCGTTGGTGGTAGCGCCTGAGCGCTTGGTTGTACCGTGCATTTCGGATGGCTGCTTGCCACCTACGCTCGTTGATGAAGTCCATGTCTTCATGCCGCAGTTGTCCCTGCATAGATTCCTCAAAGGCCTGGACCCGAGGGGAGCCCATGATGATTTCCGGGGGAAGACAGGCTTCGGACCCGTAGACCAGGAAGAACGGGGTCTCCCCGGTGGCTCGGCTGGGTGTTGTCCGGTTCCCCCATAGCACGGAAGGGAGTTCACTAACCCAATTTGCACCATGCTTCTTCAAGTAGTCGTAGGTGCGCGTCTTGAGTCCCCTGAGGATCTCTGCATTTGCCCTTTCCGTTTGGCCATTGCTTCTGGGGTGGGCCACGGATGCAAAGCAGAGCTAGGTGCCAATGCCCTCGCAATATTCCTGGAAGATCCGACTTGTAAACTGGGTTCCGTTATCCGTAATGATACGGTTTGGGACCCCAAATCTATAGACGATGGACTTGAGGAAGGCGACAGCGACACCTTGGGTGATGTTGACCACAGGGGTGGCCTCTGGCCACTTGGTGAACTTGTCGATGGCGACGAAGAGGTATCGGTACCTGCCAACGGCCCTGGGAAATGGTCCCAGGATATCCACCCCCCATACGGCGAATGGCCAAGAGGGTGGAATCATTTGCAGGGCCTAGCTGGTGTGTGTATTTGTTTTGCATGGAACTAACATGCCTTGCAGGACTTCACCATCTCAGCTGCATTCTGGAGAGCGATTGGCTAGTAGAAGCCATGCCTGAAGGCCTTGCCGACCAATGTGCGGGATGATGAATGACTTCCGCACTCTCCTCCATGGATCTCCGTGAGAAACTCACGACCCTCTTCCTGGGTAATGCATCACATGTGAATGCCGTTGGCGCCGCGGCGGTAGAGATCCCCTTCCACCACCGCATAACGCTTAGCCAACCGTACAATGCGCTCTGCGGACACATGGTCTTCAGGAAGGATATTTTCCTTCAGGTAGTCCTGGATCTCGGAGATCCATGCATCGAGACCACTCTGAGATATTGGCTGTGGCGCTAAGGGGCTGGCAGGCCCCCCTGTAGTGCACACAGTCTTTGGTGGGTTCTAGGACGCCACCAGGACCGCTAGCTTCGAGGTGCTAGTCTCGCCCCCTTTGCCCAGTTTGGCAGGCTGGGCGGTGGGTCTCAGCAACCGTCTTTCAAAGATGCCCTCGGGCACAGGTGCCCAAGTTGATGCCTTCACGAAGAGGTCATCTGTCGCTGAGTTGTCGGCCCGAGGAACATGTTGTAGTTCTAGGGCCGTGAAGTCTTTCTCCAGTTTCCTCATGTGAAGAAGGTAGGCGGCGAGCCTAGGCTCATTGTAGCTACACTCTCCGTGGACTTGCTTGATGATCAGCTGGGAGTCTCCCTTCACTAGGAGCTGGCGGATCCCTAGGGATAGGGCTGCCGATAAGCCGAAGATCAGTGCCTCGTACTCTGCCATGTTGTTGGTGGCCTTGAACTCAAGGTGCACCATGTACTTCACTTGATCTCCGCTTGGATCAATGAGGATCACCTCGGCCCCACCAACTTGTTGGCGGGCAGATCTGTCGAAGTAGAGCGTCCAGTGGGGCTCGGTGAAGACCAGACCCCTGGGCTCCACAGGTGTGGGGTCCGAATCAGGACCTAGACCCTTGGGGACGCTTGGGGGGACGTCCACTCTACGATGAAGTCAGCCAGGACCTGACTTTTGATGGCGTGGCGAGGTCGGAAGTCCAGCTGGAACTCAGCGAGTTCCGCGGCCCACTTGGCGATGTTGCCTATGGTGTTAGAGTTGTGGAGGATGGCCCTTAATGGGAAGGAGGTCACCACCACAATCTTGTGCGCTTGGAAATAATGGCGCAACTTCCTGGATGCGACAAGCATAGCATAGAGGAGTTTGTGCGTCTCAAGGTACCTGGTTTTCGCCTCATGAAGGACCTCAGTGACGTAGTAGACCGGCCTTTGAATGGTTTGGACCCCTGCAGTCGGTCCCGAGTCCTCAGATTCCTGGCTTTCTGGTGCTGGTCTCTCGACGACCAGCATCATGCTCACTGCTTCTGCGACCGTCGCGATGTATAAATATAGCGGCTCCTCTGGTTCCAGAGCTACCAATATTGGTAGGGACACCAAGTGCTGCTTTAACTCCTAGAAGGCTTGTTCTGCCTCTTCGGTCTAAGAGAAAGGCCCGGACTTCCGCAGCAGCTTAAAAAAGGGCAGCGCTCTCTCAGCCAACCTCGAAATGAAGCGACTAAGGGCGGCTAATGATCCCGTAAGCTTCTGGACGTCCTTGACTCGGGCCGGAGGCCTCATCGCCTCAATCGCTCTGATCTTCTCCAGGTTCGCTTCAATGCCTCGGTATGAAACCAGGAATCCCAGCAACTTCCGGGCGGAAATGCCAAAAACGCATTTGTTTGGGTTCAGCTTCGTGCGGGTTGCCCGCAGCTTGTCGAAGACCAGGGTCTTCCACTAGGATTGATCCTCTCTTAGTTTTGACCACGATGTCATCAACGTAGACTTCTACTTTGTCCCTAATCAGGTCCCCGAAAGTCTTACTCATCGCCCGCACAAATGTAGGCAAGGCGTTTTTCAGACCGTACGACATAACAACATAGCAGTAAAGCCCATCCACTGTTACAAAAGTGTCGGGGACCATAATTAGGAGTACCCTCAAGGCTCCTAATTCTTAGCTGGTAACCCCCATCAGCATAAAGCTGCAAAGGCCTGATGGGTGCGGTTAAGTCAGGGATCGGTCCACTCGAAGGACGCGATCACGCCTCGCCCGAGCCTAGCCTCGGACAAGGGCAGCCGACCCCGGAGGATCTCCGCCTCGCCCGAGGCCCCCCTCCAGCGGCTAACGTATTTCCGGCTCGCCCGAGGCCCTGTCTTCGCTAAGAAGCAACCCTGACCAAATCGCCACGCCGACCGACCAAATCGCAGGAGCATTTAATGCAAAGGCAGCCTGACGCCTTTATCCTGACGCGCGCCCTTCAGCCGACAGAGCCGAAGTGACCGCCGTCACTTCGCCGCTCCACTGACCGGCCTGACAGAAAGACAAGCGCTGCCTGCGCCGCTCCGACTGCGGTGCCACTTGACAGAGTGAGGCTGACAGGCAGTCAGGCCCGGCCATAGGCACCATAGGAAGCTCCGCTTCACTCGACCCAGGGCTCGGACTTGGGCTCAGCCCCAGAAGACGACGAACTCCGCTCCGCCCGACCCAGGGCTCGGACTCGGGCTAAGTCCCAGAAGACGGCGAACTCCGCTCCGCCCGACACAGGGCTCGGACTCGGGCTAAGTCCCGGAAGACGGCAAACTCCGCTCCGCCCGACCCAGGGCTCGGACTCGGGCTAAGTCCCGGAAGACGACGAACTCCGCTTTGCCCGACCCAGGGCTCGGACTTGGGCTCAACCCAGAAGACGACGAACTCTGCTTCGCCCGACCCTAGGGCTCGGACTCCGCCCTGGCCTCAACCAACGGTCTCCGCCTCGCCCGACCCAGGGGCTCGGACTCGACCTCGGCCACGGAAGATGGACTCGACCTCGGCTTCGGAGGAGCTTCCACATCGCCCAACCTAGGGCGCAGACCTGCCGCGTCAACAGGAGGCACCATCATCACCCTACCCCAAGCTGACTCGGGCCACGAGGAACAAGACCGGCGTCCCATCTGGCTCGCTCCGCCAGATAGGCAATGATGGCGCCCCGCATACTCTGTGACGACGGCGGCTCTCAGCCCCCTTACGGAAGCAAGAGGACGTCAGCAAGGACTCAACAGCTCCGCCACCTGTCCCTCCGCCAGGCTCCAGCGCTCCTCCGATGGCCACGACATCACACCAGCTGGGTGCCAAAATCTCTCCGGCTGCCACAACGGCATGTACTTAGGGTGCTAGCTCTCCTCCGCTAGACACGTAGCACTCCGCTACACCCCCATTGTACACCTGGATCCTCTCCTTACGCCTATAAAAGGAAGGACCAGGGCCCTCTTAGAGAGGGTTGGCCGCACGGGGACGAGGACGAGACAGGCGCTCCCGTGAGGCCGCTCGCTCCCTCTCCTGTGTGGACGCTTGTAACCCCCTACTGCAAGCGCACCCGACCTGGGCGCGGGACGAACACGAAGGCCGCGGGATTTCCACCTCTCTCACGCCCATCTCCGGCCACCTCACTTCCCCCCTTCGCGCTCGGCCTCGCCCCGACCCATCTGGGCTGGGGCACGCGGCGACATCTCACTCGTCGGCTTAGGGACCCCCCGGTCTCGAAACGCCGACAGTTGGCGCGCCAGGTAGGGGCCTGCTGCGTGTTGAAGAACAGCTTCCCGTCAAGCTCTAGATGGGCAGTCTCCAGCAACCTCTCCGACCCGGGACGGTGCTCCGTTTCGGGAGCCTTGAGTTCATGTCCCTCGACGGCGGCTACGACATGATACTCCTTCCACCGCCGGACGACAGCGACAATGGCGGTCGACAGCCCGCCCGCCGGCGGCGGAATCGACGACGTCTTCCCCGCGTGGTGGAAGAACAACATTCGAGCTCGCCCCGTCCTCTCCCCCGCCAACGGAGGAGGAGGCGGGGCAACCAAGGCCAAGCGGGAGGCAGCGCCTCGTCGACTGTCGAGCGAGTCGACGGCCCCAGCGCCCCAACGGGGGGCGCGTCGGGCATCGACCTCGTGTTTGAGACGAAGGCGATCACCGTCTCCCCGCGACACGCCAACTCCGAGCAAACGGACGACGCCGGCACGCTCGCGAAAGGCTTGCAGGACGTCACCCTCATACCTGAGACGACGGTGCAGTCAGTCCCCGACGTGACTTCATCACCGCCCGTCGACCAAGAGGTACCGACCGATTCCCATCTCGCGCCTTTCGGATTCAGCCTCGACCCGCCAAGCGGCCTCGCTTTGGCAGACGCTCTCGTAGAAGCGAGTCCGAACCCTCTGGGGTTTCGTATGCGGTCACCTTGGGACCGGCTGACGGACGTCTCGACCTACGGGCCCTCTGGGTCCGAGGAAGACGACGAGCCCAGCTTCTGTTGGGATTTCTCCGGACTTGGCAACCCCAGTGCCATGCGGGACTTCATGACCGCATGTGACTACTGCCTTTCCGACTGTTCCGACGGCAGCCGCAGCCTCGGCGACGAGGACTGCGGGCCCAAGCCGCGAATGTTTCCACGTCGATCTAGGGGGTCCCTCCGAAGGCAACCATCTCGGCATGCCGGAGGACGGTGACCTCCCTAGGCCGGTGCCTCGCGTTGACATCCCACGGGAGCTAGCTATGGTCCCCGTTCAGGCGGGGGCCATGACCCACAGCTCGAGCAAATCCGCGGGGTGCAGGCCAGGCTCGACGAGGGAGCAGGAGCGCTTGAGCTGATCCGCCGGGACGTCGGGTAGGAATGGGCGGGCCGGCCTCCGGCCGAAGAAATACGTCATCTACCCTAGGGCTTCCAGCACCGCATCGCTGACGATGTCAGGGTCAGGCCGCCACCCGCATCCAGTGGGGTTGGCCAGAACCTGGCTGCAGCAGCAATGCTCCTCCGCGCGATGCTGGAGCCATCAACCACCGAGGGGCGGCGAATCCTGGGAGAGCTCAAGAATCTCTTGGAAGGCGCCGCGGTCCGACGGGCTGAGAGCTCCGCCTCCCGAAGGCAGGGGTACCCCTCGGAACCTCATGCCGCGACTTCCCGATTCATGCGGGAAGCCTCGGTCTGCACCGGGCGCACGCGCAACGCAGCGCCTGCGGCCCCGGGTCGCCTCGGCAACGAGCACCATCACCGCGACCGTCGGGCCCACCTCGACGAGAGGGTGCGCCGAGGCTACCACCCCAGGCGTGGGGGACGCTACGACAGCGGGGAGGATCGGAGTCCTTCGCCCGAACCACCCGGTCCGCAGGCCTTCAGCCGGGCCATACGACGGGCGCCGTTCCCGACCCGGTTCCGACCCCCGACTACTATCACAAAGTACTCGGGGGAGACGAGACCAGAACTGTGGCTCGCGGACTACCGTCTGGCCTGCCAACTGGGTGGAACGGACGATGACAACCTCATCATCCGCAACCTCCCCCTGTTTCTCTCCAACACCGCCCGCGCCTGGTTGGAGCACCTGCCTCCGGGGCAGATCTCCAACTGGGACGACCTAGTCCAAGCTTTCGCCGGCAATTTCCAGGGCACGTACGTGCGCCCCGGAAATTCCTGGGACCTCCGAAGCTGCCGACAGCAGCCGGGAGAGTCCCTCCGGGATTACATCCGGCGATTCTCGAAGCAGCGCACCGAGCTGCCCAACATCACCGACTCGGATGTCATCGGCGCGTTCCTCGCTGGCACCACCTGCCGCGACCTGGTGAGCAAGCTGGGTCGCAAGACCCCCACCAGGGCAAGCGAGCTGATGGACATCGCCACCAAGTTCGCCTCCGGCCAGGAGGCGGTCGAGGCTATCTTCCGGAAGGACAAGCAGCCCCAGGGCCGCCCATCGGAAGATGCCCCTGAGGCGTCAACTCAGTGTGGCGCTAAGAAGAAGGGCAAGAAGAAGTCGCAAGCGAAACGCGACGCCGCCGATGCGGACCTTGTCGCCGCCGCCGAGTAGAAGAACCCTCGGAAACCCCCCGGAGGTGCCAACCTCTTCGACAAGATGCTCAAGGAGCCGTGCCCCTATCACCAGGGGCCCGTCAAGCACACCCTTGAGGAGTGCGTCATGCTTCGGCGCCACTTCCACAAGGCCGGGCCACCCGCGGAGGGTGGCAGGGCCCGCGACGACGACAAGAAGGAAGATCACCAGGCAGGAGAGTTCCTCGAGGTCCGTGACTGCTTCATGATCTACGGTGAGCAAGCGGCAAATGCCTCGGCTCGGCACCACAAGCAAGAGCGTCGGGAGGTCTGTTCGGTGAAGGTGGCGGCGCCAGTCTACCTAGACTGGTCCGACAAGCCCATCACCTTCGACCAAGCCAACCACCCCGACCATGTGTCGAGCCCGAGGAAATACCCGCTCGTCGTCGACCCCATCATCGGCGACGTCAGGCTCACCAAGGTCCTCATGGACGGAGGCAGCAGCCTCAACATCATCTACGCCGAGACCCTCGGGCTCCTGCGTGTCGATCTGTCCTCGGTCCGGGCAGGCGCTGCGCCTTTCCATGGGATCATCCCCGGGAAGCGCGTCCAGCCCCTCGGACAACTCGACCTTCCCGTCTGCTTCGGAACACCCTCCAACTTCCGAAGGGAGACCCTGACGTTCGAGGTGGTCGGGTTCCGAGGAACCTACCACGCGGTACTGGGGAGGCCATGCTACGCGAAGTTCATGGCTGTCCCCAACTACACCTACCTGAAGCTCAAGATGTCGGGCCCCAACGGGGTAATCACCGTCGGCCCCACGTACAAACACGCGTTCGAATGCGACGTGGAGTGCGTGGAGTACGCCGAGGCCCTCGCCGAGTCCGAGGCCCTCATCGCCGACCTAGAGAGCCTCTCTAAGGAGGTGCCAGACGTGAAGCGTCATGCCGGCAACTTCGAGCCCACGGAGACGGTTAAGTCTGTCCCCCTCGACCCCAGCGGCGACGCCTCCAAGCAGATCCGGATCGGCTCCGAGCTCAGTCCCAAATAGGAAGCAGTGCTCGTCGACTTTCTCCACGTGAACACCAATGTATTCGCGTGGAGTCCCTCGGACATGCCCGGCATACCGAGGGATGTCGCTGAGCACTCGCTGGACATCCGAGCCGGAGCCCGACCCGTCAAGCAGCCTCTGCGCCGATTCGACGAAGAAAAGCGCAGAGCCATAGGCGAGGAGATCCACAAGCTAATGGCGGCAGGGTTCATCAAAGAGGTATTCGATCCCGAATGGCTTGCTAACCCTGTGCTTGTGAGAAAGAAAGGAGGGAAATGGCGGATGTGTGTAGACTACACTGGCCTGAACAAAGCATGTCCGAAGGTTCCCTACCCTCTGCCTCGCATCGATCAAATCGTGGATTCCACTGCTGGGTGCGAAACTCTGTCTTTCCTCGATGCCTACTCAGGGTATCACCAAATCAGGATGAAGGAGTCCGACCAGCTCGCGACTTCTTTCATCACGCCCTTCGGCATGTACTGCTATGTCACCATGTCGTTCGGCTTGAGGAATGCGGGTGCAACGTACCAGCGGTGCATGAACCATGTGTTCGGCCAACACATTGGCCGGACGATCGAGGCCTACGTCGATGACATCGTAGTCAAGACGAGGAAAGCCTCCGACCTCCTTTCCGACCTTGAAGTGACATTCTGATGTCTCAAGGCGAAAGGCGTCAAGCTCAATCCCGAAAAGTGTGTCTTCGGGGTGCCCCGAGGCATGCTCTTGGGGTTTATCGTCTCCGAGCGAGGCATCGAAGCCAACCCGGAGAAGATCGCAGCCATAACCAGCATGGGGCCCATCAAGGACTTGAAAGGCGTACAGAGGGTCATGGGATGTCTTGCGGCTCTGAGCCGCTTCATCTCACGCCTCGGCGAAAGAGGCCTGCCTCTGTACCGCCTCTTAAGGAAAGCCGAGTGCTTCACTTGGACCCCTGAGGCCGAGGAAGCCCTCGGGAACCTGGAGGCGCTCCTCACGAAGGTGCCTATCTTGGTGCCCCCGGCTGCCGGAGAAGCCCTCTTGGTCTACGTCGCCGCGACCACTCAGGTGGTTAGCGCCGCGATTGTGGTCGAGAGGCAAGAAGAGGGGCATGCATTGCCCGTTCAGAGGCCAGCCTACTTCGTCAGCGAGGTACTGTCCGAAACCAAGATCCGCTACCCACAAGTTCAGAAGCTGCTGTATGCGGTGATCCTGACACGGCGGAAGTTGCGACACTACTTCGAGTCTCATCCGGTAACTGTGGTGTCATCCTTCCCCCTGGGGGAGATCATCCAGTGCTGGGAGGCCTCGGGTAGGATTGCAAAGTGGGCGGTGGAAATCATGGGCGAGACAATCTCGTTCGCTCCTCGGAAGGCCATCAAGTCCCAGGTCTTGGTGGACTTCGTAGCTGAATGGGTCGACACTCAGCTCCCAACAGCTCCGATCCAGCCGGAGCTCTGGACCATGTTCTTCGACGGGTCGCTGATGAAGACAGGAGCCGGCGCAGGCCTACTCTTCATCTCGCCCCTCGGGAAGCACCTACGCTATGTGCTACGCCTCCATTTCCCGGCGTCCAACAATGTGGCCGGGTATGAGGCTCTGGTCAACGGGTTGCGGATCGCCATCAAGCTAGGGGTCCGACGCCTCGACGCTCGCGGTGACTCGCAGCTCGTCATCGACCAAGTCATGAAGAACTCCCACTGCCGCGACCCGAAGATGGAGGCCTATTGCGATGAGGTTCGGCGCCTGGAAGACAAGTTCTACGGGCTCGAGCTCAACCACATCGCCCGGCGCTACAACGAGACTGCGGACGAGCTGGCTAAAATATCCTCGGGGCGGACAACGGTTCCCCCGGACGTCTTCTCCCGAGACCTGCATCAACCCTCCGTCAAGATCGACGACACGCCCGAGCCCGAGGCACCCTCGGTCCAGCCCGAGGTACCCTCGGCTCAGTCCGAGGCACCCTCGGCTCGGCCCGAGGCGCCCTCGGTTCAGCCCGAGGTACCCTCGGCCCCCGAGGGCGAGACGCTTCACGTTAAGGGGAAGCAAAGCGAGGTCGCGCCTGATCAAAACTGGCAGGCCCCGTACCTGCAATATCTCCACCAAGGAGAACTACCCCTCGACCGAGCCGAAGCTCGACGGTTGGCGCGGCGCGCCAAGTCGTTCGTCTTGCTGGGAGATGGGAAGGAGCTCTACCACCGCAGCCCCTCAGGCATCCTCCAGCGATGCATCTCCATCACCGAAGGTCAGGAACTCCTCCGAGAGATACACTCGGGGGCTTGCGGTCATCACGCAGCACCTCGAGCCCTTGTCGGAAATGCTTTCCGACAAGGTTTCTACTGGACGACGGCGGTGGCCGATGCCACAAGAATCGCCCGCACCTGCGAAGGGTGTCAGTTCTACGCAAGGCAGACCCGCCTGCCCGCTCAGGGTCTGCAGACGATACCCATCACCTGGCCTTTTGCTGTGTGGGGTCTGGACCTCGTCGGCCCCTTGCAGAAGGCACCCGGGGGCTACACGCACCTGTTGGTCGCCATCGACAAATTCTCCAAGTGGATCGAGGTCCGACCCCCTAAACAGCATCAGGTCCGAGCAGGCGGTGGCGTTCTTCACCAACATCATCCATCGTTTCGGGGTCCCGAACTCCATCATCACCGACAACGGCACCCAGTTCACCGGCAGAAAGTTCCTGGACTTCTGCGAGGATTACCACATCCGGGTGGACTGGGCCGTCGTGGCTCATCCCATGACGAATGGGCAAGTAGAGCGTGCCAACGGCATGATTCTACAAGGACTCAAGCCTCGGATCTACAACGACCTCAACAAGTTCGGCAAACGATGGATGAAGGAACTCCCCTCGGTGGTCTGGAGCCTGAGGACAACACCGAGCCGAGCCACGGGTTTCACGCTGTTCTTTCTAGTCTATGGGGTCGAGGCCATCTTGCCCACAGACCTAGAATACGGTTCCCCGAGGACAAGGGCCTATGCCGACCAAAGCAACCAAGCTAGTCGAGAAGACTCGCTGGACCAGCTGGAAGAGGCTCGGGACAGGGCCTTACTACACTCGGCGCGGTACCAGCAGTCCATGCGACGCTACCACGCCCGAGGGGTCCGGTCCCGAGACCTCCAGGTGGGCGACCTGGTGCTTCGGCTGCGACAAGACGCCCGAGGGCGGCACAAGCTCACGCCCCCCTGGGAGGGGCCGTTCGTCATCGCCAAAGTTCTGAAGCCCAGAACGTACAAGCTGGCCAACAGTCAAGGCGAGGTCTACAACAACGCTTGGAACATCCAACAGCTACGTCGCTTCTACCCTTAAGATGTTTTCAAGTTGTTCATATACCTCGCTCCTACGCAAAGTTTAGTCATCAAGGAAGGGTCAGCCTTGCCTCGGCAAAGCCCGACCCTCCCTCGAGGGCTAAAAGGGGGGAACCCCCCTCTGCGTCGAAATTTTTTCCTCGAAAAAAGATCTTTTCTGCCAGAATGTCTTTCGTGCTTTTCGACTACTTCGAAAGTGGATCCTGAGAATGACGGAGTACACGTAAGCAGCCAAGGCTGACCGAGCCGAGGGACTCCTATGCCTCCGGGATACGGATACCTCACTCATCACCTTCTGCGATAAGTAACTCAAGTTCGGATAAGTGATTCCGCGGACCGAACAAGTCTTCACGCTCGAAAGCTCTTCTGCCGGAGCGATTCTTCGAGCCTTCTCGACTGCGTCGGTGACAGAACCCCATGGACGGGTAAGAGTGCGCGTAAGCGGCAAGGCCGACCGAGCCGAGGGACTCCTACGCCTCCGGGATACGGATACCTCACTCATCACCTTCCGTGAGAAGCAACTCTCGCTCGCACAAACAATTATGTTACCGACAAAAAAGTCCAGATACTCAAAATAAGAGGAAAGGAGACGCAGCTTTACAACACGACGAGGGTGTGTTTTGGCCTCGGCGACCGTAGAAAACACGCGCTACAAGATGATCCGATCCTGCAGGCTCGGATCTTGACGCTTGAAGGGAGCAGCAGCACCCTCAGCGTCGGCAACACCTTCGGCGAGGTCCGACCTAGCCTCGGACGGCGACGCAGTCCAAGGGTCTCTGCTCTAAAGGACAACGTCATCACCAAGCCCGGGCCGTCGCCGCCAGGGCCTTCTCCGAGAATCTGGCTCGGGCAGGCGGCTCGGCTGGCCACCCCGAGGCCTCGACCAGTTGTCCCCCGAGGACATCAGCCCGACCCGAGGCCTCGGCAGGTCAATTCCGGCGTCGGTCCCGCTAACGGACGATCCGGCCATGCTCCGGCCGACCAGGTCTTCTTTCCGAGCCAACTTTGCCTCTGTTCGCGCTGACACCGCTACCTCTGGCCTCGGCTCATCAAAGAGCGGCCGAGGGGTTCCTTTAACTGAGCAAGAGAAGCCTCGGGCAACAAGGCTGACCGAGCCGAGGGACTCCTACGCCTCCGGGATACGGATACCTCACTCGTCACCTTTACACGGGGCGACTCACGCTTGGTGAAGCGGTTCAGACAACCAACAGGCGAGTCTTAGTGCTCGAAAATGAGGAAAAAATACATACATGTTCAGGCCTCGACAGCCACAATGAACAAAAACACTGGCATTCGAAGTGCCATTACAAGCGGAACTCCGGTTCCACCTCCGCAGGTACGAACAACCCCACTCGATGGGGGGGAGGCCTGTGGAGCAACAGAAGACCGACGGGCGGCTCGCCGTCGCCCGCTCCGGCAGCAACGACAACGACCCCCGCCCCGGGTGGCCGAACTGCAGCGGCGAGGGCCTCAGGGCGGATGCTGCTGCAATCTTGCCCTCGCCCACGCCGATGCTCGAGGGGCGAGGACAAGTACAAAGAGCCGGAGGCCCGAAGCGCGGATGGTGGCGGTGATCCCGTCGGCAACGGGGACTTCTCGAGCCGCCTCCACCTCGGCACCGACGACAGGGGCCATCAGCCCTCCGGCATATCCCCACTCAGATCCTCCCGGACGAGTGGGGCACCGACCTCCGCGCGGAGGCTCCGTACCGGTGCAAAGGCAGGACCGCCCCAGAACACGAACGCCGCCCTGGCAGCGCGCGATATCTTGGGCGGTCCTCCCGTGCACACGGCGCGGCAGCCGCCTTCTGGCGGGAGGAGGCACCGGGAGCCAAGCCGACGAGCCCGACGCGCTGAGGCTGACGACGCCCGCCGTCGACCAGCCCCGCGTTGTCGAAGTCCGACCCGCCCGCAGGGCCAGTGAGCGCCCTCTCCCTCGAACACCGAAGGAGAGGCCGACCCACGAACCCGCGCGGGAGGTAGAGCTCCGGCTCAGCCCGGCCTCCACCCCAGCGAGGATGATGAACATCCTTGAAGCTGAGGGTGGGACCAAGATCGCAGCCCGACTTGCTTCTCCCCACCTAGGGGCTGGTGGTCACCGTCTCGGGTGACCGCCGGCGGAGGGGTACAGCCGGGCTGGCTGATGAAAATCCTTGAAGCCGAACGATGGCTGAAAGGTACCAACTCCCGTGGAGTTGCGTTCCTCCAACGACGAGGCGGAAAGACGGCGGGTATCCCCCATCCGGGGGCTTGGAAGGTGGAAGGACACGATGCATAAGGGAGCACGAAGACATGGTCGCCTTCCAAGGGGGTCACCCTCCTTTTAAAGGCGACTCTCCCTACTTGCGTCCCCAGCCGTCGTGGGCTGAGTCTTCTCCAACACGCTCCAAGGTCCTCCCCTACGGCGCGGGGGCTGGGTCCCACACGTCATGCAAGCCGGCTCAGAGCAGAAGAAGCCAAACCGCCATGCACGGTGCGTGCAACCGCCCAGCGGTTACAAGCGGCTCTCCACTTTTGCCCAGACCAGCGGGCGAGAGGGCGGGCAGCCATGCAGGCGGCATGCAACCGCGCCAAGTGGGCGCACTTCTCCGACTCCCAACACGCCCAGCATGAAGGCCCAGGCCCACGCGTCATGCAACCGGCGCGCCGAATGCTTCTTGCATGCAACTGCACCGCCACTTGCGCCACCACCGCGCCTCCTCGACTGCGGAACCAATACCGCAACTCGAGGCGACCCAGCGCACGACCCAGCAGCGCCAGCCTGGCGCGACGGTCAATGCGGCCAAAAATGGGACGGCAGTAATGGCGGTGGCAGGCGGGCAGGAGCAGCTGTCACGTCGTCAGCCAAGCTTACGTCCCATCCAGGGGCAACGAGAGAACCCTCTCAAACGGCGTGAAGACAACGCGCCCGTGTTCTTTTCCTCGAACGGCTCGCGCACACGCAACGGCCGCCCCGCGAACCACTCGCCCCGTCGCATTAACTCTGAGGCGGGATAGGCGGCGCCTCTGGCAGGAGAAGCGAGCGACGCTTCGCCTTCGCCATAATGACCGCGTCGAAAAAGGTACGCCGCGTCGTTCGATTTCGTATCCTTTTCCTTTTTTCCTCTTTCTCTCTCTTGCAACAGGGACCGGGAAAGGGGGATACCCCGAAAAGGATCCTTCCCCGTGAAGGAACCTGGCTCCGAGCCTCCCTACTGATCAGAGGTTCGAAGGCTGGCCCCTCGGAAGGGTTCGACAGCCGCCTCAGATCGCGTGGGCTCTACACCCACTACTGGTCAGAGGTTTGAAGGCCGGCCCCTCGGAAGGGTTCAACGACCGCCTCAGGCTACTCGGGCTCCGCGCCCACTACTGATCAGGGGTTCGAAGCCTGGCCCCCGAAGGGTTCACAGCCGCCTCAGACACAGAGCGAGGGATGACCATGGGTACGTTCGATACATAACCAAGGCTCGGGCTGCGCTCCCGAGGTACCCTAGGACATTTCCGAGACCAGCGAGAACGATCTTGTAACGAAATCCCATCAGAGGGAGGCATCGAGCCCTCGGACCCCGTCGCCAGGGGACCGGGTCCGGCAGATCACCCGCAGGTACTTTTGGGCGCGCCTCTGGGCCTCTAGCCAACCCCTAACGAATGGGGCACGGACGTCCACTCGGATTACCCGCCTGCAGCTCACCGGAGACACCATGTTCGGCGCCCATCGAGGGCAACATGGCGCTTTCCCCCCCTCCTCCTTGCGGAAAGGCAACGCAGGGGCGTATGTAAAAAAGTCGAGTCTGTCCCTGATCGCCCTCTCGCCCTGTGCAGAGGCTCGGGGGCTGCTCTCGCAAACCCGGCTCCGGCCGAACCGTTGACAGCGTCAACATACCAGCCCGAGAACTTGGGACCCGACCGTACACCCGGGCTACGGCCAGCTCGCATGAGGGAACGACCAGACCAGCCGAAGCATTACGCGAGGCATTAAGACCTCGGAGGAGTCAAACCACTCCTCCGAGGCCTCGGGGGCTACACCCGGCGGGTGCGCTCGCGCGCACCCACCGAAACAAAACGCAACCGAGAAAGGCTGGTCCCTTTGCAAAAAAGTGCGACGAAAGCCTCCAAGCGAGTGCTAACACTCCCTTCGAGGCTCGGGGGCTACTGTCGGGGACCATAATTAGGGGTACCCTCAAGGCTCCTAATTCTCAGCTGGTAACCCCCATCAGCATAAAGCTGCAAAGGCCTGATGGGTGCGGTTAAGTCAGGGATCGGTCCATTCGAAGGACGCGATCATGCCTCGCCCGAGCCTAGCCTCGGACAAAAGCAGCCGACCCCGGAGGATCTCCGCCTCGCCCGAGGCCCCCCTCCAGCGGCTAACGTATTTCCGGCTCGCCCGAGGCCCTGTCTTCACCAAGAAGCAACCCTGACCAAATCGTCGCGCCGACTGACCAAATCGCAGGAGCATTTAATGCAAAGGCAGCCTGATGCCTTTATCCTGACGCGCGCCCTTCAGCCGACAGAGCCGAAGTGACCGCCGTCACTTCGCCGCTCCACTGACCGGCCTGACAGAAAGACATCGCCGCCTGCGCCGCTCCGACTGCGGTGCCACTTGACAGAGTGAGGCTGACAGGCAGTCAGGCCCGGCCACAGGCACCATAGGAAGCTCCGCTTCACCCGACCCAGGGCTCGGACTTGGGCTCAGCCCCAGAAGACGACGAACTCCACTCCGCCCGACCCAGGGCTCGGACTCGGGCTAAGTCCCGGAAGATGGCGAACTCCGCTCCGCCCGACCCAGGTCTCGGACTCGGGCTAAGTCCCGGAAGACGGCGAACTCCGCTCCGCCCGACCTAGGGCTCGGACTTGGGCTCAGCCCCAGAAGACGACGAACTCCGCTTCGCCCGACCCAGGGCTCGGACTTGGGCTCAGCCCCAGAAGACGACGAACTCCGCTTCGCCCGACCCCAGGGCTCAGACTCCGCCCTAGCCTCAGCCAACGGTCTCCGCCTCGCCCGACCCAGGGTCTCGGACTCGACCTCGGCCACGGAAGATGGACTCGACCTCGGCTTCGGAGGAGCTTCCACATAGCCCAACCTAGGGCGCAGACCTGCCGCGTCAACAGGAGGCGCCATCATCACCCTACCCCAAGCTGACTCGGGCCACGGGGAACAAGACCGGCGTCCCCTCTGGCTCGCTCCGCCAGATAGGCAATGATGGCGCCCCGCATACTCTGTGATGACGGCGACTCTCAGCCCCCTTACGGAAGCAAGAGGACGTCATCAAGGACTCAACAGCTCTGACAGCTATCCCTCCGCCAGGCTCCAGCGCTCCTCCGACGGCCACGACATCACACCAGCTGGGTGCCAAAATCTCTCCGGCTGCCACAACGGCATGTACTTAGGGCACTAGCTCTCCTCCGCTAGACACGTAGCACTCTGCTACACCCCCATTGTACACCTGGATCCTCTCCTTACGCCTATAAAAGGAAGGACCAGGGCCCTCTTAGAGGGGGTTGGCCGCACGGGGACGAGGACGAGACAGGCGCTCGCATGAGGCCGCTCGCTCCCTCTCCCGTGTGGACGCTTGTAACCCCCTACTGCAAGCGCACCCGACCTGGGCGCGGGACGAACACGAAGGCCGCGGGATTTCCACCTCTCTCACGCCCATCTCCGACCACCTCACTTCCCCCCTTCGCGCTCGTCCTCGCGCCGACCCATCTGGGTTGGGGCACGCGGCGACATCTCACTCGTCGGCTTAGGGACCCCCCGGTCTCGAAACGCCGACAAAAAGCAATGTGCTTCCTATCTTCCCTAGACATCTGGATTTGATGGAAACCAGAGTAAGCGTCTAAGAATGATAACAGATCGCACCCGGAGGTAGAATCCACGATTTGGTCTATACATGGTAGTGGATACGGGTCCTTGGGACAGGCCTTATTCAAGCTGGTGTAGTCGAGGCACATCTGAAGCTTCCCATTTGCTTTGGGGACGATGACTGGGTTGGCCAGCCATATTGGGTGATGAACCTCTCCGATGAAGCCAGCATCTAGCAGTTTCCGGACCTCCTTTCGGATGAAGTCCTGCCGCTCAACAGACTATCTGCGGGGCTTCTGGCTCACCGGCCTGGCGTCGGAGTTAATCTTCAGGCAGTGCTCGATCACCTCCCTGGGGATCTCAGGCATCTGCGACGGCTCCCATGCGAACATGTCGACATTTGCCTGGAGGAAAGCGACGAGCGCGAGTTCCTATTTCTCGCCCAGATCACCCGCAATGCGAGTGGTCTGGGTGCAATCCGCAGCGAGCCGGATGGCTTTGACGGGGACACCATCCGCTCCGGATGGTCGTACCTTTGGCGCCTTGGGGGCGCCTTGGTACCGGATGTTGAGGGATTCCTCCCTCCATCGTCTGGGCGAGCAGTCTCTACCGCCAGGGCGTGCAGCTTCTCTACGGCTGCAAGTGCGGCGGCATGGTCACCTTGCACAGTGAGGACCCCAGTCGGGGATGACATCTTGAGGACCAAATACCCGTAATGGGCAATGGCCATGAACCGGTACAGGGCCGGCCTGCCAATGATGGCGTTGAAGGGGAGGTTGACTTCCGCAACGTCGAAAACGATGTTCTCCGTGCGGAAGTTCTCCTCAGTTCTGAATGTAACCGGGAGTGCGATGCTCCTAAGGGGATACACCGGTGATGGGCCCACTCCGGAGAATGGGCGTGAGGGTCCCAGACGGGACCCCGGGATTTGCAGCTGCTTGAACGCAGCATGGCTGATGACGTTGAGGCCTGCCCCGCCGTCAATCAACACATGGTGCAGTCGCATGTTGGCGATGATAGGGACGGTGATGAGTGGCAGTATGCCGGCCCCTGCCATGTTGTCGGGGCAATCGGGTGCCCAGAAGGAGATGGTGGTGCTCCTCCATCGTTGATGTGGGGCAGCCTTCAGGACCCCTGGAGTTGCCGACAGGACCTCACGACGTAGGGACTTGACGTTCCTGCGGGAGGTAAGTTCCCAATTCCCGTCGTACATGACGTACAACTTCTTGCGGCGGTCGCTGTCATCCTCGGAATCAGAATCTCCAGTGAAGACGTCCTTGAGGTCCCCCTCGGGTGATTGATACCTGAGTTCTCGTTCTCCCGCGGCCACTTCACCATCGTCGACCCTCTCCTTACCAGGCCGACGATGGGGCGGGGAGCCATCCTTGGACGACTGCTCGCGTCGCTCACTGACGCGTTTCACGAGCTTGATGATCTCGCGGCATTCCGAGGCACTGTGGTGAGCGTTGGGATGCACTGGGCATGAGCCGCTGTTGCCTCCCTGTGGCCAGGGGTGCTTATTGCGCTCGCCCCATCCTTTAGTCGCGGCTGTGACAGTCGGAGCGGCAAACTGCGGCCTCTCATAGCCGCGGTTCTTCTTCTTCTTTTGCCGTCCTGGGAGACGGCACCCAACTGGGCAGGCCTGGTCTGTGGGGCCGAGTGCCATGCACAGCCCTCGGCGGCTCTGGCGCATTTGTCGTCCAGAGCGAAGAGTGTGGAGACAGTCTCCACGTCATGCGTGGCCAACTTCTCCAACATTTTTTCATCACATACTCTCTGTCAGAAGGTCGTGATGATGGAAGCATCGGAAATGCGAGGTATAGTACCTCGCACCTTGGTGAAGTGGGAGATGAACGTCCGAAGAGTCTCCCTGGGCTCCTGCCTCACCGCATGGAGGTGGGCCTCCACACCGTGCTGCTGGTAAGCACTGGCGAAGTTCGCAACGAACCGCCATGCGAAATGGCTATGTGCTTAGTGCGGCTGTGTTCAACGGGATTATCTGCCATGCGGATTGCACTCTCATTATCACAAAGGAGAGGAACTTTGCTAAATTTGTTGCCATAGTCCCTAAGGGTTTGCCTCATCCAAAGCAATTCTGCGCAACAATGGCCTGCGGCAATATACTCGGCTTCGGCGGTAGAAAGAGCTATTGAATTTTGTTTCTTTGAAGCCCAAGACACCATGGATCTTCCCAAGAATTGACAAGTCCCCGATGTGCTCTTTCTATCAATTTTTCACCCTGTATGGCTCAATAGAAGACACAAAAGAGTAATATTCACAAAAATGAGCGACACGAGACCGAGTGGTTACCACCTTATGAATATCGCCGAGGATGGAGTTCACGGGGTGATCTCTTTGTATCGCTTGGTGAACTCTAGGGTGTGGCGGTCTTTGACCCTGTTCTTCTTGATCATCTTCCTTGTCTTGATCATTATCATCTCCCTCTTGACCATTGTCCTCCTCTTGATGTGGCTCATCTTCTTGATCTTCTTATTCATTATCTTGAGCCTGATCCTTATCTTGGGTTGGTGGAGATGCTTGCATGGAAGATGACGATTGATCTTGAGCTTGAGTGGGTTCTTCGGATTCCTTAGGACACACATCCCCAATGGACATGTTCCTTAGCGTGACGCATGGAGCCTCTTCATCATCTAGCTCATCAAGATCAACTTGCTCCACTTGGGAGCCATTAGTCTCATCAAACACAATGTCACAAGAAACCTCAACTAATCCAGTGGATTTGTTGAAGACTCTATATGCCCTTCTGTTTGAATCATATCCTAGTAAAAAGCCTTCTACATCCTTAGGAGCAAATTTAGATTTTCTACCTCTTTTAACAAGAATAAAACATTTGCTACCAAAGACTCTAAAGTATGAAACATTGGGCTTTTACCGGTGAGGAGTTCATATGATGTCTTCTTGAGGATTCGGTGAAGGTAGAGCCGGTTGATGGAGTAGCAAGCGGTGTTAATCGCCTCAGCCCAAAACCGGTCCGGAGTCTTGTACTCATCAAGCATGGTCCTTGCCATGTCAAGTAGATTTCTATTCTTCCTCTCCACTACACCATTTTGTTGAGGTGTGTAGGGAGAAGAGAACTCATGCTTGATGCCCTCCTCAAGAAAGCCTTCAATTTGAGAGTTATTGAACTCCGTCCTGTTATCGCTTCTTATCTTTTTTATCCTTAATCTGAACTCGTTTTGAGCCCGTCTCAAGAATCCTATTAAAGTCTCTTGGGTTTGAGATTTTTCTTGCAAAAAGACTACCCAAGTGAAGCGAGAATAATCATCCACAATTACAAGACAGTACTTACCCCCGCCGATGCTTATGTAAGCTATCGGGCCGAATAGATCCATGTGGAGTAACTCCAGTGGCCTGTCTGTCGTTATGATGTTTTTGTGTGGATGGTGGGCACCAACTTGCTTTCCTGCTTGACATGTGCTACAAACCCTGTCTTTCTCAAAATGAACATTTGTTAGTCCCAAAATGTGTTCTCCCTTTAGAAGCTTGTGAAGATTCTTCATGCCAACATGGGCTAGTCGGCGATGCCAGAGCCAACCCATATTAGTCTTAGCAATTAAGCAAGTATTGAGTTCAGCTCTATTAAAATCAACTAAGTATAGCTGACCCTCTAATACTCCCTTAAATGCTACTGAATCATCACTTCTTCTAAAGACAGTAACACATATATCCGTAAAAAGACAGTTGTAACCCATTGAAAGCATCTAGGCCCCTGGTTGGTTTTAGTGATTAATGACAACATAATGTTATATGTTACTAACGTGTGTTTTGCAGAGACAAATGGTAAGTTAGGTCGCATTACAGGTAGAAGTACTACAACAGTGAAAACAATCCCATAGATAAGAACTCAAAGCGACGGCTAAAATGACGAAACAAAAAGTGAAGGACTACTTAGTCCGAGTGTCAAGGAGTTGTGGACACTCGTGATTTAGTTAAGTCTTTTATTCTGTTTTAGCCATACTATAAAGAGGGGTTGTCGATGAGTAGTTTGACCAAGAGAGTTCTAGTGTAGTGTTGGTGCATATTCACACTCACATATAGTGCTAGGTGACACTCTAAAACATACTCACAAGTTAGAATGAAAACCAAATTGAAAAACAGCGGAAAACAGAAAATAGGGTTTCTGGCCTTGGGGCACCGGACTGTCCGGTGCGCCCTCTGCTAGGTGAGGCCAGGCTAGCCCAGGGGAAGGGTTTCCCCACGCAGAAACCCGAGAGCGCAAGGTTCCCGAGTGGAATTTTAGTGGCGCACCGGACAGCGCACCGGACAGTGACTGTTCACTGTTCGGTGTGCTATCTGCCCAATGGCTAGCTGTCAGAACTAGTTGTTGGAGTCGACCGTTGGCGCACCGGTGGCCCACCGGACTGTCTGGTGCGCCCATGAGCAGAACAGTGCTGGTAACGGCTAGTTGGTGGGTGAGGCCTATTTATAACCCCTCCACCCACCATTTTCAATGTCTTGCTGCCCACATTGATTCCTGCACATTGGTAGAGCATTGCAAGCACCAAAAGCCTAGTGAGGAGATTAGAGAATCTTAATCCCGTATTTGGACCTCATTAGCGCTAGCGAGAGCCACCTAGAGCACACACCACTTGTGTTAGGCTTCTCTTGGTCAAGTGAAAGTCTACGACTTGTTACTCTTGGTGATCGGCATCACCTAGATGGCTTGGTGGCGTTGGGAGCTCGGTGACCACCGTGGAGATCTTGTTGGTGACCCGACTCAAGTTTGTAAGCGGTCGTGAGGGATCCACCGCGCCGGAGTGGCAAAGGATCATCTCGTAGTGAGCACTTGGTTCTTGCGAGGACCAAGGGGGAGCGGTACCCTTGTGCGGGTGCTCCAACGAGGACTAGTGGAGAGTGCCGACTCTTCGATACATCGGGAAAATTGGAGGAGTCTTCTAACCCTTGCTTTACATTCCGCACTTAATTCAAGCATTTTACATTGTGTATTTGTTTAGCAAGTATTTGAAGTATTGTCTTAGCATTGTTGTATTTCTAGTATTATTCTCTTAGTGCTAGTTGTTGGGGTGAAGTTGGGCTCTTGCTTAGGTTTTAATTAGTGTTGATTTTTAGAAAAGCCCAATTCACCCCCCCTCTTGGGCATCGTGATCCTTTCAATTGGTATCGGAGCCTTGTTGCTCTTAGATTAGCCTAACCGCTAGAGTAACGATGTCCGGTGGGGATGGACCTCCTCCCATTTTTGATGGTGACGATTTTCCATTTTGGAAAATTCGTATGGAAGCATATTTAGAGGCTATAGACATTGGTGTCTACAAAGCCGCTACACAAGGATTCCCCGCACCTAGAGATCCCACAAATCTTGTAAGTGATGAGTTTAATTATGAGAAATGGAATGCTAAGGCCAAAAACACCCTTTTTAGAGGCCTTTGCAAAGATGTGTTTAATAGAGTTAGAGATCATAAAAATGCTTATGATTTGTGGATGGACATTTGTGCTCTACATGAAGGAACTAGAAGTGAGCGTGAGGAGAGATATCACATTGCTATGAGAAAGTTAAATTCTTTTGAAATGCTTGCAAATAAAAATGCCAATGCTATGTACTCACGTCTCAATATTCTTGTAGAGGAAGTAAATGGCTTGGGGCTTACTCAAATCTCACAACCGGATGTTGTGAGGAAGATTCTCAGTGTCCTCCCAATTGACAAATATGGACACATTGTCACTGTGCTGCATCAAATGGATCTTTCAGTTACCACACCTACACAAATATTGGGAAAGATCAATGCTCATGAGATGTACATGCACATCAATGACAAGGATGAGTCATCTTCCAAAAGAAAGGATTTGGCTCTCAAAGCAAATCAAGAAAGAAAAGGAAAAGCTAAACTACAAATTGAGGAAGAATCCTCAAGCGATGATGACCTTGATACTAACATTGCCTTGATGGTGAGGAAGACCACCAAGATGTTAAAAAAGCTCAACAGAGAAGGCATCAAATTTGATTCAATAAAGAAGAAATTCTTTTCCAGCAAAAGAAAGCCCATTTCTGAGATGGATTGCTACAATTGTGGAGAGCTTGGTCATCTTGCTCATCAATGTAACAAGCCTAAGAAGAACAAGTTCAAGGGCAAGAAAGAAGATGACAGCGATGATGATAAAAAGGAAAAGAGATTCTTCAAGAGGAAGGATGGGAAGCAAAAGAGGTTCCACAAAAAGAAAAATGGAAAGACATATATTGTTGGTGACTGGCTCACTGACATTGAGTCATCAAGTGGATCTTCTTCAAGTGAAGAAGAGAATGATGAAAAAGTTGCCACCATCGCCGAGGACTTCTCTTCACCACCACCATCGCCATCATCGACCTCTCACCTATGCCTCATGGCTAGAGGTGAACGAAAGGTACAAAATGATATTGATATTACTGATGATAGTGATAGTGATAGTGATGAGGAATTTACTTCACCTTCCTATGATGAACTAGCTGACTTGCTTAAAGAATATACTCAAATCATTAGGAAGTCAAAAGCTAAATGTGATAAGTTGAAAAATGAAAATGAATCTTTAAATGCCAAATATGACATAGTTATGAAAGCTAGTGATGAAATGAAAGAAGAGAACAAAACTGTGTCATCCACTGTAAATGAGCTTACAACCTCCCTAAAAGATGCTAAGGATAAATATGACAAGTTAAATGAAGCTAATAGGGAGTTGAAAGATAGACTAGTGAAAATCAAGGAAGACTATACTAAGATTAAATTTGATCATGATAATCTTCTTGTTGAAAATGAACTTTTATCTTGCAATACACATGAGGCTATTAACCCTGTTGTTAAGATTGATGTAGCAACCTCATGTGATGATTTTAGTCAAGGAGAGCAAACTAGTCTACATGATGAATTGACCGAAAAAGTTGAAGTCTTGACTTTAGACAACCAAAAATTGAAGAGATACTTGACTGATGCAACTACTAGAGGAAAGGTTGCCATTGAGAACAATGATTTCAACAATGAGTTGGCAGTGGATAATGAAAGGCTTAAAATGAGGTCAATAAACTTAAGAGTGAAAATGAACATCTTGCAACAAGTGTGCAAAAGTTCAACAAGGGCCAATACCTCCAAAATGAATTGCTTATGAACACTGTCATGAAAAACAACAAGAGTGGTATTAGATGCAATGCTTTTGTGCAAAAGAAAGCTACTACTCAATACAAGCCAAAGCAGACTCATAAGCCTATCAAATGCTTTGAGTGTGGAAAAGAAGGTCACTTTGCCCACAACTGCAAAGCCAAACCACCAACTCCCTTGCCTAAGCACTCAAGACCATTTGCTTTCAATGCTCATTATGTTCTAAGAAAAGTTGCAAATGGAAAGTTCAAAGTTACATTCCTAGGTCCACCAAGCAAGAGCAAACCTAGACAAATTTGGGTTGCAAAGTCCTTGATTGAGAGAGTCACTGGTCCTATGCAATATAGGGCCCTCAAAACTCAAGCTTGATTTGTCTGTGGATGTAGGTGAACTACAAGACCGGTGGGAGCCATTGGGTTATTGACAGTGGATGCACACAACATATGACAGGCAACCCACGGATGTTCACCTCACTTGATGAGAATGTTGATGGACAAGACAAAATCACATTTGGGGACAATTCAAAAGGGAAAGTTCAAGGACTTGGCAAGGTGGCAATTTCTAATGATCTATCAATTTCAAATGTTCTCTTGGTTGCACCTTTGAGCTTCAACTTATTATCAGTGGGTCAACTCTGTGATCTTGGACTTCAATGCTTATTCACTCCAACAGAGGTTATTGTATCAAAAATGGATGATGAATCAATGGTGTTCAAAGGATTTAGATACAACAATCTCTACTTAGTGGATTTCACCTCTGAAGATGCAGACTTGAGAACTTGCCTCTTTACCAAAACATCACTTGGATGGCTTTGGCATAGGAGGCTTGCACATGTTGGGATGAGCACACTCAAGAAGGTATTAAAGAAGGACATGGTTAGAGGATTGAAGGATGTTGTATTTGAAAAGGACAAGCCTTGTAGTGCATGTCAAGCTGGGAAGCAAGTTGCTAATACACATCCTACAAAAGCTTTCATGTCAACATCAAGGCCACTGGAACTACTTCATATGGATTTATTTGGACCTACAAATTATGTAAGTGTTGGTGGCAACTTCTACTGTCTGGTGATTGTTGATGATTTCTCAAGATACACTTGGGTGTTCTTTCTCCATGATAAATCTGAAGTTGCATCTATATTCAAAAAGTTTGCCAAGAAAGCTCAAAAAGAATTTGATTGCAAGATTAAGAAGATTAGAAGTGATAATGGTAAAGAATTTGACAACACCAACATTCATGAGTACTGTGATGAGATTGGGATCAAGCATGAAGTATCTGCAACATATACACCTCAACAAAATGGAGTTGTTGAAAGGAAAAATAGGACCTTGATCACACTTGCAAGAACAATGATTGATGAGTATAACACACCGGAGAGGTTTTGGGCCGAAGCTGTCAACACTGCATGTTATGCATCAAACAGGCTATTTCCTCACCGGCTACTTGCGAAGACTCCCTATGAACTGCTAAATGGGAAAAAAGCCAGATGTCTCCTTCTTCCGGGTGTTTGGATGCAAATGCTACATCTACAAGAAACACCATCACCTAGGGAAGTTTCAAAGACGTTGTGATATTGGTTTTCTATTGGGTTATTCATTAAAGTCCAAAGCATATCGAGTATTCAATCATGCCACTGGCATGGTAGAAGAAACATATGATGTGGAATTTGATGAGACTAATGGCTCCCAAGGAGCACTTGAAAATCTTGATGATGTAGGTGATGAGCCACTTAGGGAAGCAATGAAGAACATGCCAATTGGAGCTATCAAACCAAAAGAAGATGAAGAAGAGGTGCAAAACATTGACAGGCCTTCTTCATCAAATGTACCACAAGATGATGAAAAAGATGAGAGGCATGCAAATGAAGATACATTTGTCTCTCATGAACAAGCAAGGGTACAAGCCGAAGATGTTGATGCTCCAGGATCTTCTTCCCAAGCGGTTGATAGGAGAAATTCTGTGGCAGAACCGCCCGAATTATTCCAGCTTAAGTGCCTAAGTCACGCCCCAGGGGTCATAACACACTTAAATCGGAATAACCCGTCAGTCCCTCAGATCTAGTCTGATAGAGCCACTTAACCAGGATCAAATTCCACAATCCCACTCGAAGGTGAGTCACAGAAGAAATACAATAAAACAGGAAACCTCAAATTAAGTACTGAGTTATTACATAAATCGGAGTTTTGAGTAGCAAATAAGTTCACAAATTAAAGTGCAGCGGATAATCGATGTCGTCGGTAATGAGGAAATGGGCAGGGCCTAGCCCACTACTCCTCATGCTCCTCTCCTGCCGGAGCAACATCCCACTCGACCGTCCAACCCGGTGGCAGGGTGGTAGGCCAAGTCACACCATCAACCAATTCCTGCATGGTACCTGCAAAAATGGTGCCACAAGCAAGGCTAAGTATACTAATACTCAGCTAGACTTAACCGGTGTGAGGAGTCTACTCCTCTACCTCTAGACTATGCAGCTGTTTAGCTGAGGGGTTTGGTTTGCCAAAAGCACTAGCTGTTTCTAAAATCAATTTTTTGCTTTTCAAATTCTACCATCATTAACTTAGCTAGATTTGCTCCTTCTAAGCATTCATGGTAACAATCAATTAGTTCAATCAACAAGTTGTCTCATATAACCACATTTCACTTCTTACTCGATGCAGTACAAGGAATCAAGCAGTCTCATTAGCTGCGAGAAGCAGACGATTCGAATCGAGTTTTAAACCTTGCAAGGTAAACCTAAACACACGGCATGTCAGGGTACTCCGACCCCACACATGACAACCGTCCCCATCGATTCCCCGTTCGCGTCCAGGCCTCACCGCCTTGGCATACAATGCTCCACTGACCCCGGCTGCCGCCGTGCAGTGACCGCACTTGTACCCACCATAGCTAGCATGGGAGACCCGGTCTCAGGTCGCATGAGGGATAAAGTCCGCGCCCGGCTTCACTCAGGTACTAGGTTTACCGGTTACCATTTTTCCCGGCATGTGCTTAGTACGTTCAAAAGCTTGACTCAGGTATCCACACATTAATCCTTAATTCATTTTTCCCATCTCATGGACAAGGCATCCTCCCTGGATCCAAATCCATAGACCAACATAGATCCCGTTATCAAGATGAATACAATCAATTCCTGACCTCGCGCGAGTGCTAGAAAAATCACTCGACTTCTACCGAGATCCTGATTAGCAAGCAGCTACTCGACCTAGCATACTAGTATTCATCTCAAAAAGGAATCCTAAGTTCATGCAACTAGAGGTTTCAAGCAACTCCTACACTTAAGTGCACATTGCAATCCTACAAGCATTAAGTGTAGTAAAGTAGCATATAATAACATGGTTATGCATAAAACCGGGGCTTGCCTTCAATTGCTGGGGCTGCGGGGAGATCCTCAATAGCAGCCTCTGAAGCCTGCTCCTGGTCCTCCTCTTGGACAGGTCCTTGCTCGGGGATGAGCACGTACTCTCCGTCGGCAAGATTACAATCTAATGAATGCAACGCGTAAGATATATGCATGATATGATATGTGCTTTTAGAAATTACAACTTTAAAGGTGTATGATTTTCTTGAGTTAAACAAGGTTAACTTTGCTTATGTAAGACCCTTGGGTGGTATACTTGGTAAATTGGGTTAAACTTAGCTAAGGTAAGTGGTAGGTTTATTTTTGGGTTTCCACTGAATTATTTTTAAGTCTTAGGGAGAATTGATAAGTTCTCAAGTTAGACTTATTGGGATGAGGTTTATTCCTTCTTTCCTTTTCTTTTATTCTTTTAATGTTTTGGAGTGGGTTTGAACTACAAGTTGCTTTTATAAAATTCCAAAAATTCTGCAAAAATTACAGTGGCTTGTTACTGGTGTATTATTCTCTGTCTCAAAATTTGGGGGTCAGAAAGTGAATGGTTTTCTCTGGACAAAATTACCAAATTTTAGGGCAGAAGGGGTGCTTTGAACTACAACTATTATTTAACAGTGGGTAATTCTCTAAAACTTATTTTTGCTGACTTTTAGGTGTCATAACATGACTTGGTACAAATTTCTAGTCATTAATACCTTTTAATTATTTTCCTATGGTTTTCTCAAGTTTCTAGCCAAATGGGTGCTTTCTACTACCACTATATTTGAAAAACATCAAACAACAGAGTTCTTATTTTTCTTGGTTGGTATTTTGTGCAAGAGCAATCATTCTGAAGTTTTGGCCTCTTTTTGCTTAAGGGAAAGGGTGGTTTGTATTATTTGAATTAAGTGGTCTTTCTCTTTAATCATTAGCAAAAGGTATGAGTTTACTTCTTCTTCATGGGTTTGCATTTTTCTCTGGTGGTTTGTCTCATCATGGACTTAGCAAATTTTTGGTTGCCCATTATCACATGGATAGGGGTTGTTTATGATTTAGTGGAAAAATGCCTTATTATTACTCTGTATTTATTTTCCTTACTTAAAGAGTTGGGCTGGGGTGCTCTGTATTTTTGTAGTGGGGCTCTGGTGGTTATAAGTTCACTGGATTTTTATTAATCACTTTGGTTATAATTTTGCAATTCTAATAATTGATTTCCAGTCTATATAAGGCTAAATAAATCATCTTAATTAAAAATTGGTCCAAATTAATAATCTCTGTATTTTTCCTAGGTTCTCTGTTGCACAAGTAAACTAGGAAAAATATTATTAATCACTGTTCATTAATTTCTAAGGCCTTTCTGATTTTCTCTAAGTTTTGGACAAAATAGCTTTAAATGAATAACTACATCATATTTTTCAATGCTGGTGTTCCTACTATTTTTAAACAGTGTCTAAATAAGGTATAAACATCTACAAATTTTTCTTAAGCTCAGCACAAAAGAAAAACTAATTTTCCTTAATTAAACAAGGTTTAGTGGGTTTCTGTTTTTAATTTTAAACTCTAAAATTTAGAACAGAAAGCATAGGGTTCACTATTTTTAAATGACAGATCATAATATTCCAGAGCTAGCAAAATTGGTTTGACAACTTTTTATTAAGATTTCATCAAGTTATGGATTTTCTAAGTTCTCTGGTCATTTTAAAAAGAATAACAGAATTGATTAAATGGAAAACCACTTTGCACTGGGGTCCCTGGCGGTTTTCTAAGTTTCCTTCGCGAATCAGTCCTTAGGTTACTATTCACATGAGTCACTGACCTTACAGAAAACCCCTCGGGTTCTATAAATCCTAACCCGAGGTCCTTCTTCTACCTTAAACAGTAACCGCGGCGGAGAAAAGGGCGGAGGAGCTTACCGGCGGCGAGACTGTTCCGGTGAAGTGGTCGAGGACGAAGGGGAGGTCGCGGGGATCACAACGGTGTGCGGAACGCCGTCGGAGATGGCCGGAGTCGGTCGGTCCACGCGCGCAGGCGGGGATGCTCGTCGGCGACGAGGAGACCGGCCTGGTCACGGCGAGATAGTTCAATCAAATAGGCCAGGGAGGTTCACGGGATGCCAGAGAAGACATGAGCGAAAGGAATCGGGCGAAGACTCACTGGATAGCTCGGTCCACGCGCGGCGGCGGAAGACCGAAGTCCGGTGAGGTTGATCTCGGGCCTCCGGTGAAGTCCGGTCGGGTCCGAGGGCTTGGCGAGCTTCACGGGCTACTGGCGGAGCTAGCCGAAGCACTGGCTTGCCCAGAGGATGGCTGGAGTGGGCTGGCCACGATGGCCGAAGCTCTGGCGGCAATGGCGGGCGGAATTAAGCTCGCCGGAGCTAAGGGAAAGGGGCTGGCCGGTGAGGGTGAGTGCGGGGCGAAGTGGGGCGCGCCTGGGAAGGCTTTATAGGCACGACGCGGTGCACGGGCGGTCGTGGACCGGCGAGTGCGCGCGGGCGTGCACTGGGAAGGCGCGGTGCGCGAACGGGCGTGAACCAGGGGTGTCAGCCGCGGTCGAACACGTGTTCCCGTTGCCTCTGCCCCTGTTCAAGCGCCGATTGGGAGCAAATCTTTGCGAATTTGGGCAAGATCACTGCAAGGGATTTGTTCACCAGACCAATCTTTGTCTTTTGTGTATGGACGACGTGCGGTTTTAGGCTAGGGACAGGGAGTTGTAGCGTCACCAAGGTGCCAGTGTCAGAATGCCTGGTCCCGAGGTTAAGCTGCGCCAAAACCGTGTCAAATGAATTTGGTTTGAGTTCAAACTTTCCCAGAATGTGTTCAAGGTAGTTTGGCACGACTTTGATATTTGGATCTTCTGGCTTTGAGTTTTGAAAAGCAGAGAACACAGATGATCTTTGAGAAGAGGTCTGAAATTCAGAAATTCAGAAATCTGAATTTCTCTAAGGGTTCATTGATCAAGGGCTGATTTGGGGATTTATTTGAGTTATTTTGGCTAAGCCTCCTCAATCTTTCTTGTTGCTTAATAAATATATTTTAACTTATATATTTGGCTCAACTCAAAATTTTAAACTTTTCATCCTCTTTTTCATATTTTCTTAAATTTTGTTCATGGGGCTTACTTAGGGTTTTGAATTAGGGTTGCACATTCTTATCTTTCAAAAGTCTCAATTGTTTTGACCATGACACTTTTAAGTATATACTTGGTGAATTCTTTCTCACTTAAATTGTTTTGTTGTTCATGCTTACTTTGGTTCACATAAAATGATGGTTTTTTTTTGGTTTGGCTTTTGAGAAAAACCCTGAGTGACACTGGGGTGTCACAAATTCATCACTACTTCAAGCTCATCCTCAAAACCAAATCATTGGGAGTCCTTCACAAGGGGTTATTACTCGATCACATAAACATGCTTCTTTTATTGTACATCACTCCTTTGTTTCTTGTGTTGAGCCTACATGTATAGATGAGGCACTACAAGATCCGGACTGGGTGAACGCCATGCATGAAGAACTAAACAACTTCACCCATAACCAAGTTTGGACCCTGGAGAAGCCTCCACAAGGTACAAGAATCATTGGAACAAAGTGGGTGTTCAGGAACAAACAAGATGATCAAGGCGTGATTGTAAGGAACAAGGCAAGACTTGTTGCAAAAGGATTCTCTCAAGTTGAAGGCTTAGATTTTGGAGAGACATTTGCACCAGTTGCTCGACTAGAAGCCATCTGTATCCTACTCGCATATGCATCATGCTATGATATAAAGCTTTATCAAATGGATGTAAAAAGTGCATTTTTAAATGGCTTCATAAATGAACTTGTATATGTTGAGCAACCACCTGGATTTGAAGATCCTAGATATCCTAACCATGCTTACAGGTTGTCCAAGGCGCTATATGGGCTAAAGCAAGCTCCAAGGGCTTGGTATGAGCGTCTTCGCGACTTCCTCATCGAAAAGGGCTTCAAGATCGGGACCGTCAACACAACTCTATTCACAAAGAAACATAACAGTGATATTTTCATTTGTCAAGTATATGTTGATGACATAATCTTTGGCTCGACAAATGACTATCATTGCAAGGAATTTGGTGAGTTGATGTCGAAGGAGTTCGAGATGTCAATGATTGGTGAGCTAACGTACTTCCTCGGCTTTCAAGTCAAGCAAATGAAGGATGGTTACTTCCTTGTTGGGGCGAAGGCAAAGACGCCACCCTTCGCTCGAGGCCTCCGCCGCAGTCGCTGGTCTGACAGAGACAAAGCAGGCAGGGACACCCTTCGCTCCATTCGGCACTTTGACGAAGGCCTGCGGCGACGTCTTCCCACGGCGCGGCCTCGTTCAGTCCTAAGGCCCACGCGTGATCTGGCCCATTGTAACGGGCCCTGCGTGGCCGCCTTTGTGTTACGGGCCTAACTTGTAAAGACATACTTGTAATTACAGCTTGTAACCCTGCTTTATGGGAATATTCTGGGGATAAACTAGGTGTCTGAGGGCACATGCGTCCTTAACACAAGGCGTTGGGCACTCAGATACCTATAAATACCCCCGCACAGTGCCCGTGAGAGGCTAGATCAACAGAGCTATTGCCCCCGTGCACGTAACCCTGTTGTCACCACTGTTCACCCTCGTTGGCCTCCTTGCTGCAGAGAGCAAGTTCCAACATTTGGCGCCCACCGTTCGTGCTACGACAAAACCACCCGCGATGGCACCCAAGAGAGCTAACCCGAAGGCTGACGAGGCTGCGAAGGCAGCACTGTTGGCCGCAAGGAAGGGCAAGGCCCTCGTCCTCACCCAATCCACCCACCAAGAGCCCACTGAAGACAATGTTCCCCACACCGGTGAAGACGACACCTTCCGCACCTGCGGAACCGAAGGACAGTCGCAGCCGCCCCCAGGCTTCGCCCCACTGGAAGGCGCGGACCTCACCGAGGACGGTGAGGTCCTCGGCGTCTCAACAGAAGAACAGCTACAGCTGCGCGCCCTGCGCCTCAGGAACCGCAATCTCCAGAGGCAGAAAGAGATACTGGAGGCCAAGCGCCAGCGTGTGTCCGCACTAGCCAAGGTGCGGCAAATGATACGCGACGAGGAGCAGAAGGCCCAAGACCTCGAGCGCGAGATCGCGCTGATGCAGCGCGAAGGCCACCTCGGTCTACAGCAAGAGTCACCCCTCCAGCAGCGCACACAACCGGAAGACACGCGCGAAGGCCACCTCGGCCGGCAGCATGGCCCACCCCTGTAGCACCGGGCGCAGCCGGAGAACCCGCGTTTCCCCTAGCATGACTACGCCTTCCAGCACGGCGCGCCATTCCAAGGGGTCAACTACCTCGACGAGCGAAGTCCCCTGGCGCCACACCTGCAAGTGACGCCTTGGCCAGCTAACTTTCGGGCGGGGGCATATCCCAAGTACAACGGCAGCACCGACCCGGCGCAATACATAATGAGTTATCAAGTCGCCGTTGCATCCGCCGGAGGGGACGACGCCACAATGGCGAAGTCTTTCATCATCGCCCTAGAGGGCCCAGCACTCACCTGGTTCACCAGATTGCCTCCGCTGTCCATTGATTCGTGGAGAAGTCTCAGGGACAAGTTCCTCCTCAACTTCCAAGGGTACCGTCCAGACACCGACGCTTTGGCCGAGCTCTCGCTTTGCAAACAGCTGGAAAAGGAGACTCTGAGGGAGTATTACCGCAAATTCTTAACACTCAAGTCGCAGCTGCCCTCTGTCGATGATCAGATCGCTATCCACTACGCCATCAGTGGCCTTCGGGCCGGCGTTCTCTACAGCCACTGTATCAGAGATCCACCCAAGAGCTTGCAGGAGCTATATCAGCTCTTCGAAAAATATGCCAAATCCGAAGAGCTCCACCAGCGCAAGGTCGAGTCACAACGCAAACCCAAAGACGCACCGCAGTCCAGCCGCACGTGGACAAGGACTCCGCAGCCAGACTCCGGTCGAGATGGCCGCAGTCAGCAGCAAGTGCACACAATCGCCAACCAGCAGCCTGCTGCTGACCCCCCTCGTCGCCAGGAATATCCCCCCCAGGGCCGCGGAAATGGAACTCGTGGCAGGGGCCGAGGACGCGCGCAGCCGCCGTGCCGGTTCTACTGCCTTTTCCACGGCGAAGACTGCGCCCACCAAACCAAAGACTGCCCCGAAACGAAAGCAACCAGAGACAGAATGGCGCGGGCGCAGCCAGCCGACAATCCCAGAATTGTCGCGCATAATTACCAGCCACCCCCTCCACCATATATCCACGCTCCCGCTCCGCATCCACCGCACCACGCTTACCAACACCATCAGGAAGTACAAATCGTACCTCCTCCACAACCACCACCACACCAGCAACATCAAAACATCCCCCATGCCCCAAAGCAGGAAGACTTCGCCGATCAACCATATCGCGGAGTCATTCACATGATAACAGGGGGGTCCAGCACCGACTTCGACACCAAGCGGCAGAAGCGGGACCACTACCGCAGCATCAACCATGTCGCCGTCACTGGCCCGGTCGTGCAGACGAAGTGGTCCCACATACCGCTAACCTTCGACGCACGAGACATCGACCTGCGCAGCGCCCCCCACATCGACGCTATGGTCATCAATTGCAGCGTGGCAGGCTGGGATTTACACAAAGTCCTAGTCGACAACGGCAGTCAGGCGGACATCATCTTCCTCCACGCCTTCGACCGCATGGGTATAAGCCACAGCTTGCTGAAGCCTTCGGACAACCCGTTATATGGTTTCGGCGGCAAGGGCACCTTTCCAGTTGGCAAGATAGAGTTGCCCCTCTCCTTCGGTGTAGCACCCAATGCCCGAAGTGAGCAAGTAACCTTCGACATTGTCGACATGGTATATCCATACAACGCCATCATGGGCCGGGGCTCCATCAATAAGTTCGAAGCTGCCATCCACGGGTTGTACCTATGTATGAAGATACCAGGTCCGCTAGGCGCCATTACAATCTACGACAACCAGCAGACGGCGCGCAACATAGAGCAGGACTTCGTGCCTGGTCAGAGGAACGTACACTGTCTCACGACCCAGCGCGAGGTCCCCGCGCCTGCCAGCCCAACCGATAAACAGCACGACAAGGCACAGCTGCAGAGCCAAGACGGGACCAAGACTGTCCCCCTCGATCAGGCCACGCCCAAGCAGACAGTCACTATCAGCGAAGACCTCACCTCACTTGAAGAAGAGAAACTTCTCTGCTGCCTGGCCAAGAATAAAGATGTCTTCGCCTGGTCCGCCCTCGATCTGGTCGGAGTCAGCCGATCCATAATTGAGCACAGCTTGGGAATTGACCCTTCGGTGCGACCCAAAAAGCAGAGGCTTCGCAAAATGTCAGACGAAAAGACAGAGGCCGCCAAGGCAGAGGTGCACCGCCTCCTGGAGGCTAAATTCATCGAGCCAGTGGCTTACCCCACGTGGCTCTCCAATGTTGTAATGGTGCAGAAAAAAAGCGGGAAATGGCAAATGTGCATAGACTTCACCAGTATCAATAAGGCCTGCCCAAAGGACAATTTCCCGTTGCCGCGGATCGACAAAATAGTCGATAGCGCGGCCGGATGCGAGGTCATGTCTCTCCTCGACTGCTTCTCCGGCTATCACCAGATATACATGAAGGAGGAAGACAAGGCTAGCACCAGCTTTATAACACCCTTCGGCACTTATTGCTTTGTCAGAATGCCGGAGGGTCTCAAGAATGTCGGGTCCACCTTCTCCAGACTCACCAAAACGGTACTCGAAGGGCAGGTCGGCAGAAATATATTTACATATGTGGACGACATCGTCGTCGCTAGCAAGAATAAGGAGGACCATCTCGCCGACCTGGCCGAGACATTCGCGAACATGCGAGATGCACGACTCCGCCTAAACCCGGAAAAGTGCGTCTTCGGTGTCCGCCAGGGCAAGATATTGGGCTACCTGGTGTCCCACCGCGGCATCGAGGCCAACCCAACCAAGATCCAGGCCATCGTCGATATGTCGCCTCCGCAGTCCGCCAGGGACGTCCAGCGTCTGACAGGCAGATTGGCCGCTCTCAACAGATTCATCTCCAGGTCCGCCGAGCGAAGTCTCCCCTTCCTCAAAACACTCCGCGGTGCGAAAGACTTCGCCTGGGGACCGGAGCAAGCAGCGGCCTTCGCCTCACTAAAATAGTACCTGTCGGAGCTGGCCATCCTCACAAGCCCCGACTCCTCGCTCCCTCTATTGCTCTATGCCGCGGCGTCGCCGCACGCGGTCAGCGCGACACTAGTGCAGGAGCAGACAGTCGGGGGCACAGTCAGGCAGTGCCCTGTTTACTATGTCTCCGAGGTCCTGACACCGTCCAAATGCAACATGACAGAGCTGGAGAAGATCGCCTACGCAGTTGTTATGTCCTCGCGCAAGCTGCGCCATTACTTTGAGGCATTCAAGGTCCGAGTCACCTCAGACAGGGGGCTCGGCGAACTATTCAGAAACCCAGAGGCATCGGTGAGGATCGCCAAGTGGGCAGCCGAACTCTCCGGCTACCGCATCAGCTTCGAGCCCAGGACAGCCATCAAGTCGCAAGTCCTGGCAGACTTCGTCGTCGACTGGACTGGGCCAGTAACACAGCCGGACCCGTCCACAGAGAAGGTCTGGACCATCCATTGTGACGGCGCATGGTGCCATGCGGGGGCAGGCGTCGCTGCAGTCGTCACCTCACCAGCCGGAGTCAAACACAGATATGCAGCACGCCTCAACTTCGCTCTGGAGTCCGACAGATGCACAAACAATATAGCAGAGTATGAAGCGGTTATCCTCGGCCTCCGCAAGCTAAGGGCCCTCGGAGTCACCACATGTATCATCAAGACAGACTCCAAGATAGTCGCCGGCCAGGTCGAGAAAGACTACGCAGCAAAAGACCCCGCGCTCATGCAATACCTCGCGGCCATTCGAAGCCTCAAGAGACAGTTCAAGGGATTCACCTTACAACATGTGGATAGGGCCAAGAACGAGGAGGCCGATGCATTAGCCAAGGCCGCCGCCAGGGGCGAGCCCTTGCCCTCCGACGTGTTCTTTCACACCATCGGCATGCCAGCCGTCCGGAGCCCCGAAGGGCTCCAGATAACTAATGACAGCGAGGGCCACCGCATAGTCAACCTAATCATGACCGAAGACTGGCGGGCACCAATAACCCTGTTCCTACAAGGGTACTATCATCCAACCGACGCCAGTGAGGCAAAGCGCCTCAGACATCGAAGCCGGGACTTCGCACTGATTGAGGGCCAGTTATACAAGAAAGGGGTCAGTCAGCCAATGCTTAAATGCGTCACCGAAACCGAAGGCATGCAGATCCTACGCGAAGTCCACAGTGGCACGTGCGGCTCGCACGCAGGGCCAAGGGCCCTGGCTGCCAAGGTGATCCGACAAGGGTTTTACTGGCCTGCGATGATCTGCGCCGCAAATCGTGTCACAAGGTCCTGCGAAGCCTACCAGAAGTTCTCTCCTCGGTCAGGCAACCCCTCGCAATATACAAAGCTGATCGCCCACACATGGCCTCTCCAGCGCTGGGGCCTGGACATTGTCGGGCCCCTGCCCACCGCTCAGGGGAACCTTAAGTTCGCCTTCGTAGCCGTCGAATACTTCACTAAATGGATTGAAGCGAGGGCTGTTTCCACAATCACATCAAAGACTGCCCAAAAATTCTTCTGGCAGAACATTGTTTGCCGCTTCGGAGTACCGTCCGAGCTAACAGTTGACAACGGCAAGCAGTTCGACAGTCAAGATTTCAAGGATTTTTGTTTCTCCATCGGCACCAAGCTTGCCTTCGCTTCAGTCTATCATCCGCAGTCCAACGGGGTCGTGGAGCGTGCCAACGGGAAAATCTTCACAGCTGTCAAGAAGATGCTCCTCGATGAAAAAAAGGCAGATGGACCGATTTATTACCGGAGGCAGTCTGGGCGCTAAACACAACTGAGTGCAGGGCGACCGGGTTCACTCCTTTCCGCCTTCTATACGGATCGGAGGCTATGACCCCGCAAGAAATAAAGCATGGGTCCCCGCGTACAGTTCCGTCAGTCGTCCCCGACGTGGACGAGCCAACTTCAAAAGACCTCATTGACGGAGACCGGGTCTTCGCCCTACAGGCCCTAAACAAATACCAAGCCCAGACCAAAGCATGGCGCGACCACGCAGTCATCCCGAGGGAGTTCAGCGAGGGGGACCTCGTACTCGTCCGAACAGCTCGGACGGAGTCCAAGGGCAAGTTGGAGCCCAAGTGGGAGGGCCCCTTCATAGTCAAGACAAAAGCTTCCCGCAGCGCTTACAGGCTCACAACGCCAAACGGCGAGGACCTGGAGCACTCCTGGAACATCGACAACCTTCGCAAATTTTTTGTTTGACCCATTTAGGGCTGATTTCGCCCTTGTAATCCGCCACAATCAAACTTATACCGGCCCGCACTCTTTTCCTCCCGGGGGGTGAGGTTTTTAACGAGGCGGAGCCATGTAATATATGTGACAAAAATCCCCCGCAAAAACATGTGTCGAAAAAAGACCGCGACAACGGTCTTCGGCATTCGACCAATTCGAAGTCACCGCGAGGCTAAGCGCTAGCCACCCTCGCGTGCGACAAATCCGTGCAGAAGTCGCCTAAGGGTGCAGCCGGACTAAGCACAACAAGTGCGAAAAAATCCGACGTCTATCGCGAAGACTATCCGCGCAGAAGTCACCTAAGGGTGCAGCCGGACTAAGCACAACAAGTGCGAAAAAATCCGACGTCTATCGCGAAGACTATCCGCGCAGAAGTCGCCTAAGGGTGCAGCCGGACTAAGCACAACAAGTGCGAAAAAATCCGACGTCTATCGCGAAGACTATCCGCGCAGAAGTCGCCTAAGGGTGCAGCCGGACTAAGCACAACAAGTGCGAAAAAATCCGACGTCTATCGCGAAGACTATCCGCGCAGAAGTCTCCTAAGGGTGCAGCCGGACTAAGCACAACAAGTGCGCAAAAATCCGACGTCTATCGCGAAGACTATCCGCGCAGAAGTCGCCTAAGGGTGCAGCCGGACTAAGCACAACAAGTGCGCAAAAATCCGACGTCTATCGCGAAGACTATCCGCGCAGAAGTCGCCTAAGGGTCCAGCCGGACCAGCACAAGTGCGAAAAAGTCCGAAGTCTATCGCATAGACTCCGCGCAGTAAGCCGCCTAAGGGCGCAGCCGACCTAGTACAACAAAAGCAGAAACGACAGCATCAAATCATCCGCACCAAAACCGACTATAATCACACCGGCACAGCATAACCAACCATATCAGACAAAGTGAACAGCGCCCTCGCAGGCACAGGCACGCGAGGGCACACAACTCCATATTACAAGCCCTTACACATATACAAGCGAGGGCACCACGCTCTACATCGGCTCAACCTTAGGAATAATTCCCATCTCCCTATAATTAAATAACATTATCCTAAGCTCTTCACCCGCAAAAAGACTTCGCAGTTCCCCTTCCCCTGTACCCACGGCGGCCGGCAAAGACAACAGCTCCTGCCGACCAGCCCTACTCACGCGAAGCCGAGCCCCTTCCTCCGCGCTAACCCTACGCTTTGCAATCGCCCTTCGTCGTCGGCGCCCGGTGCTAGGACCTGGCACGTCTGGCGCGTCCGCGGCGCGTGGCGAAGCCTCTGCCGCAGCCACATCCAAGGCCGCAAAATAATCCAAGTCCTCCTCCGACGACTCCTCAGTCCACTCAATCGAACTCCCAGAGTCAGTAAAATCAGAAAACTCAGATACAGACCCACCATATTCATTCCCACCTTCCGCGGTCGAAGCCGCCAAAAACTCAGTAGTAGCGGTTGTGTGCGCAGGCCCAAAATCTTGAACCTGCGCAGCAACCAAAATTCAGCACAACATCCAAAAATTCCCCAACCCTAAACACCCACTACGCCACCTGCGAAGGCCCTGCCGCCGCGGGAGCCTCCGCCGCTGTTTCCGCCTCCACCGCCGCGAAATCTTCCGCGCTCGGCACAGCAGCTGCGGGGGCATCAGGCGCGCCTTCGGCCACCTTTGGGGGCAGGTCTTCGCCGGCCGCAGCAAATGTGGGGGCGCCTAGCGCGCCTGGCGCGTCTTCCGCAGTCTCCGGGGTTGGTTCCAGGGCGGCTCCAGTCGCAGCCTCCGCAGGGGTCGGCTCCGGGTCAGGCAGCGCGCTGTTCAGTGCCCCGAAGTCGTCCACCCGCTCGCCACGCTCCGCCTAAGACAAAACACAAATTCAGCAAACACACGCGCAGACCACATCCAGCAAACGCCGAACAAACGACAACGTTACTTGAGCCCTCGCAGCCTCGGCCCGCTCCCTGACCACCTCACGACCGCACAGACCCCACATCCGGTCATAGAGGGCCCCGGCGGACTCCTTCACCACGGGGTCTTCGACCTCATAGATATCTCGCCCAAAATCTTCATCTGCCTGGTCAAAGGCCTCAAAGTGCCGGCACCCTTCGCGAGAGAGTGCGTTCATCGCCCCTTCGCAGGTGACCAGGGAGGTGAACGACATTAACCCCCCCAAGACAGTGGGGAGCTCCTGCAGCTTCTCCTGCACCCATTCCAGACAGCGAAGCCCGGGCTCGCGCTCCGGCACCTCGAAGTCACCGGTCCGCGCACCCAGCTCGCGATATGTAGCCATCAGCTGTGTGCGCGTCCGTTCGGCCTCCGCTCGCATCGCGGCCTCGGCCCCCTTCGCGCGGCTCTCCAGGGCAGTAAGCCGCTGCTGCAGCTGGCCGGCGAGCTCCTTGGCAATATTGCCTTCCGCCCGCGCCAGTTTGGCCTCCGCCTGCGCAGCCTGCTCTTTGGCGATGGCTTCGTTGGCCTCCCTCCTCTCCCCCGCCAGCTGGCGCCGGAGGTCAGCCTTCTCCTTCTCCAGGGCGGCCACCTTGTCCGCCAGTTTACGGCACTTGCTGTCGGAGGCCGACTTCTCACGGACAGCGTCAGCATGTTGCGTCCGAAGTCTCTCGACTTCGGCAGACAAAGCTGCCGTAAGGGCCCCCGGCGCAGTACGGCTGGTAAAGTCAGCCACCTGCAGAGCACACGTAAGGCCGTTGCCTTAAAAAAAAAGAGAGAAGGGGGGGTGGAGAGGGCATAGCTCAGCGAACCTGACTTAGCGCCTCCGTCGCCTGACTCAGCGCCTCCGTCACTCCCTTCAGCCGGCGGGTCGCCACGCCTGCCTCGTCCCTGACCAGCGCGAGGGCCGACACCTCGCCTCCAACGCCAAGGGTCTCACCCCTTGCCTTCGGCGCTAGCGCAGCTGTCGCGATCGCCGCGCCAGGCGCAACTAGAGCGAGCTGGCCCTCGTTCGACCCTGCAACGCGTCAACAAATTAAAAAAAACAAATATATATATATATAGACTTACCCCCAAGATAATCATCCACATTAATCTCGGTGCCGAAGTCGGCAACGCGTTTGCCCGGCGGCGGCAACGTTCGAGCCGCCTTCGCAGCCTCCGCCACTCCGCTGGCCGGCGGCACCACCTTCGTCAGTTTGGAGCCTCCGGCGCCCACCGTTGCCTCCGGCGCCTTGCTAGGGGCAGAGGCGCCCGCCTTCGCCGGCAGCGGCGGCTTGCCTCCGCCAGAGGCCGCAGCCTTCGCCGTTCCCCGCTGCCTTTTCGGCCGGGCTTCGTGAATCCTGACAGTCGCCTGGCGTTTTTGCGCCGCCCCTTGGCGATCCTTGTCCATCACTGCCCACACAACAGCACCGATATTTCGCCCGTAAGGAAAAACTCTCCACTGATGAACCATACGAGATGTAAAACAGTCCTCCTCAGCCGCGCAGGGGATAGGAACATTTCTAGGCCAGCAACCCCCGGTAACCCTCAGCATCCGAGCCGAAGACTCCCGGAGCTCGGGCGAAGACATCCTCTCCCCCGGGGCCGCACACGTCCTCATTAACTCTCTAGCAAACCTATCAGACACCCCAAGTCCTCCCATCGCAGTACCTAATTTTCTCTTTTTTGAGGAGGGGGCGGCCGCCAGCGCAGGGTCGCCTCCAGTCTCCACCGCCGGCTTCTTCCCACGGCGGTCCGCTTCGTCTTGACCAGGGTAGCCGTCGTACGGCAATTGATTTAATTCGAAGACCCTGTTCAAACGTTCATTTGACCCGCGGATATCAAAGCTGCGCTGGCCTTCCGTCCTCGGCACGTAACGCCCCACGAGCCGCACCGCCAAGTCCTCCGCATCACGCACAAAGGCGGCCGGGTCACGGTTTCGCAAATTCAGTGCAAAGGCAGGACTTCGCACCACCCTTCCTCCGTGAAAAGGCATCTGGCGAGGGCACACTTCGCCCAGCGCCCAGCCGTGCGCCAAGGGCCAGACCCCGTACGCCACGAACTCTTCAACTAAATCACGCCCACTGCTCTGGCCGGCGGCGCACCGAAGGGCGCCTTCGTCTGCATCCTCTTCTGCCACTTCAAAAGGCGGATACGCAGAGTAATAGTGAGAGCACATCTCAGACACGGGGAGTCCTTCATGGCCTTCGACAGCAGCCTCAGCAACGTAAAACCAAAATTCATTCCAATTGCCCCACATGTTGCGGGCGCACGGAACCAACTCCACTACTGGCATTGTGGTCTTGCCGGTCTTCGGCGTGAATGTGCATGACCCGAACTGGGCAACTCCGTCCTCAACCATCCTCTTCTGCCAATGCAAACAATAATTCTTCGCAAAAACTTCAACTGACGGCTGTCCGCCGTACGAAGTCGTCGCCCAGACATACTTCGCCAGCACCACCACGGCGTTCGGTGTCAGCTGATGTACTTGAACGTTGAATCTACGCAGGACTTCGCCAACAAATCGGTGCGCAGGCAAGCGGAGACCGGCGACGAAGAACGCCTCGAAAACAACCAACTCACCCTCCGGCTCAGGGACTTCCTCCGTCCCCGGAGCACGAGCGACTCCGCCGCCAAAGTAGCCCAACCGCTGCATATCTTCAACGCGGGCTGACGTCATCCGTGACACACCAAAATCAACAGAGTCGCCGGCGCGCAACTCCTCCACCATCACGCTACACAACGTCTCCTCAGACGAGGCGGCGGCCGGCGGCGTGGCGTCGGCGGAAGAAGAAGAGGATGGCATCGCTACGTACCGTCGGCGGCGGCGGGCGGTCTGCTTCACTCGAGCCAGAACTCCGGCGAGCAAAAGGAGCGGCGGAGGAAGAGGAGCAGCAAGACGGCGGGCGGCTAGGGTTTTTACGGAGCGCGGAAGGCAAAGTTCAAACAGCGCCGACCCCCGCCCCCTTTTATAGGCAGGGCGCGGCTCTTCGGGAAACCCGCAATCCGACAGGGCGCGACGCTTCGGGAAACCCGCAATCCATCAACGGTCACATCAAAAACCCCCGCGGAACCACTTCGAGCGAGGGCAGCGTCTCCGCCATCTAGCGACGTCTTTGGCACCAGGTGACTTTGTCGAACTGGTCCCTCGGAGGGCAAATGTTGGGGCGAAGGCAAAGACGCCACCCTTCGCTCGAGGCCTCCGCCGCAGTCGCTGGTCTGACAGAGACAAAGCAGGCAGGGACACCCTTCGCTCCATTCGGCACTTTGACGAAGGCCTGCGGCGACGTCTTCCCGCGGCGCGGCCTCGTTCAGTCCTAAGGCCCACGCGTGATCTGGCCCATTGTAACGGGCCCTGCGTGACCGCCTCTGTGTTACGGGCCTAACTTGTAAAGGCATACTTGTAATTACAGCTTGTAACCCTGCTTTATGGGAATATTCTGGGGATAAACTAGGTGTCTGAGGGCACATGCGTCCTTAACACAAGGCGTTGGGCACTCAGATACCTATAAATACCCCCGCACAGTGCCCGTGAGAGGCTAGATCAACAGAGCTATTGCCCCCGTGCACGTAACCCTGTTGTCACCACTGTTCACCCTCGTTGGCCTCCTTGCTGCAGAGAGCAAGTTCCAACATTCCTCTCACAAGAGAAGTATACCAAAGACTTGTTGAAAAGGTTCGACATGGAGAAGTGCAAACCAATCAAGACACCTATGCCAACAAATGGACATCTCGACCTAGATGAGGGAGGTAACCCGGTTAATCAAACTCTCTATCGCTTTATGATTGGTAGTTTATTGTATCTTACCACATCTAGGCCCGATATCATGTTTAGTGTCTGCATGTGTGCTAGATTTCAATCTAATCCTAAGAAAGCTCATCTTCGTGCTGTTAAAAGAATTTTTAGGTATCTCAGGCACACCCCAAGCGTTGGTCTGTGGTATCCCAAAGGAGCTACTTTTGACTTAATTGGCTATTCCGATTCGGATTATGCCAGTTGCAAAATTGATAGAAAAAGTACTTCTGGGGGTGCCATTTGCTTGGGAGATCACTAGTATCATGGACATCCAAATAGCAAAATAGTGTTGCCTTGTCAACCGCCGAAGCGGAATACATTGACGCGGGTGCTTGTTGCACACAAATTTTATATATGAAACAAACTCTTCTAGACTATGGTGTAGTTCTAGAAAAGGTACCTTTGTTGTGTGACAATGAGAGTGCCATTAAAAATGCTAATAATCCTGTACAACACTCTTGCACCAAGCACTTTGATATCTGTCATCACTTCCTTAGAGATCATGTTGCTAAAGGAGACATCCTTTTAGAAGGAGTGAGGTCGGAAGATCAATTAGCGGATATTTTCACTAAGCCACTTGACCCGCTTTTGCATGTTGAGGAATGAATTAAATATACTTGATCTCAGAAATTTTATTTAAGATGTCAAATGGTGTTGTCAAGCTTGCATTGCATATTTAAATTTCTTGTATTGCATCTAGGGCTTGTCTAACCTAGTTGAGATAACCGCCAACAAAGCGAGTGAAAAAGCTTACCTCATATCAAACTTGACAAGTCTTAGTTTTAAGCTTTTAGCACTTAAATTCTTACTTACTATGCAATTGTTGGTTCTTGAAATATGCATGAGGTACTGCACTTAGGGGGAGTATTCAAAACTCAAAACACTCATGAAAACCCCTAGTGCAAGGCCAAAATGCAAATTTCACCATTTGCCTATTTTCTCTAAAATTATCTAGCATATGGCAAAATATTTTGAAAATTATGAGAAAATATATGAGGGTGCCAATACATGTCCCAACAAGTGTTATTTTGTGTGATTATAATTTGGGATTTGGTTTGGTTGAAAACTAGATAGAAAATTTCAAAATTTCCCTCTGTCTGGGCTCACCGGACAGTCCGGTGCACCGGTCGCTCGCGCGCAAGATCCCCTTCTCCTGTGCGCTGCCCGGTGTGCACCGGATAGGCGATGTAGACTGTCCGGTGCACCCATAACGCGTTTTAAAAAAAGGCCTCCAGCCCACGCCCGAGCCAGAGGCTCTCTTTTCCTCTCTGCTCTCTGGCTCTCTGCCCTCTGGCGATTTGCACCCCCTCTCCGGCGATCACCGGCGTGGTGATCCTGCTCGTGCTCCCCTTGCTCCCCTTCTCTCGGTGAGCACCCTCTTCCCTTCCCTCTCTGTTTCTAGGTCAGTGAAACCTTCCATTCCACCCTTTGTGCTCAATCTCAAATTCTTATCAATTCCAGTGAATCCCAGTGCATGATTGTGTGCCCTAGTGCTCCATTGAATCCCCTGCAGGTTCCTAGCTCCTTAGGGAGGGTTTCACCACCTCAAATAGCCTTTTCACCGAAACCCTAAACCTCCGCACGCCACATGCTCGGTGAAATGCCCAAACCACTCAAAATTGCTCCGATTGAACCCAAACTTTTCAGGCACCTTCACAACACCTTCAGTAACATATTCACGCAATTTCACGCCAATCAGATATTCCAGGCTTCATTTTCAACCAATTCTCTGTTTCGAGCGATCCATTCCGAGTCGAGTGCCTAAATTTTATTTTATTTGCATCAATTCAAACCAAGCACACACTTCACTCATATTTACCCATATAAAACTATTCGTGAAGTATCGGCTCAATTCCACGTCCATTTCATGCCTCAATTCGAAATCCAAACCTCCTATGACACTATTTCTCGTTCAAACGCCATTTTCGCGTCGTTTGACCTCTCGATCGCCATATCTCTCGTTTTTTGTGCCATAATTCTCTGTGTATGTATTTAATCACATTTCATATACTTATGACTATGTGACTAATACGTGTTCACCTATTCTGTCATTTCAGTGACCTTGCCTGCTCGTGAGCCGTCTCCTGTCCTGCCTGGATTTTCACCTCTCGTGTGAGCTTTCCAGGTAGACATCCACTCTTTTGATATTCTATCGGCTGTTATCGACTTGTGCTTAGCTTCTCTCTCTCATTTGCAGTCGTCAGGTCAGGATGTCGCGCACGAAGAATGTGTCGGCGCCAGGGGGAGGAGATGACGAGGATCCTCCTCGCCCCTTCAGGCAGGTCAAGGGAAAGACCGTTTATTTGGAGCAGCAGGAAGGCCGCAAGAAGCGACGTCTCGACAGAGCAACCCGAGCAGCGGCAGCAGCAGCGGCAGCAGCAGCAGCAGCCACTGAGCAGGCGGAGCTAGGAGCTCAGTTGCAGATTCCTTCAAATCAGATTGCCTATCGAGTTCGTCGCCTCGCCTCTCGTCCTTGCTCCTCCGCTCCTACCACTCCCACCACTGCTACCACTCCTCCACCCACTTCGCCTGCCCCCATCACTCCTGCGCCATCCACCACCTCAGCCATACCCACCACCTCCACTACTCCAGCTTCCACTGCTCCTCCTCCCGCTCCCGCTTCCGCTCCTCCTATCCCACCTGCTCGCTTCCGAGAGCACGATGAGACTGAGGTGCGACCACTTGCTGCGGATCCTAGGCTGTTTGATCTTCAGCGTGCTACAGCGGCACGGGTACGTTGGTTTAGATACGTACCCGTGGAGTCTTGGTTACCTGCACAGAGAGACCCTGCAGCGGCAGATCCATTCAGCACCAGGATTCAGGAGTCTTTCTACAGAGCACAGTTGTCAGCTCAGATTGCTCTGCGAGCGCACCGACTCTTGGATCTCCCTGCCTTCCTTCTAGCAGCCGGTGTCGACTCTGAGGTTCACCTCTCCTATTCGCCTAGACTTCTCACTCTTTTGACTACCAGCGACACATATGTTGAGGAATGGGACCGAGTTTTTTATGCTACTGTATGGATCGACCCTGATCACCACTGGATGAGATTCCGATTTGAGCGAGAGGATGTTACCATTCATGCCAGTCAGATTCGTCAGGTGTTTGGATTCAACGAGTCATCGACTCGTCTTCACAGCATGTGCTATGGCACCTCTGACCCTCCTCGTCGCCCTCACGGCGGAGTTGCTCCTGGTACAGCTCACGTCGCGACTTTGTTCCGACCGCCCTTCTCAGATGGGTAGCGACGTTCTCCGACAGATTTCACCACAACGGCCATGTTTCTATATCAGCTCATGAGACGAACGCTTCTGCCACGGATGGGTTACAGGGAGGCTGCCACTCATATTCAGCTTTGGCTCCTTGGTGCCCTAGTTTCTCACTCAGAGTTTGATGTTGTGAATTTTCTTATTTGTGAGATCGAGGACACCGTTCTGGATGGTCTACGTGCTCGTCGACAGCTGCCTTATGCTCACTATCTGTGTCACATCTTTGCTCAGCTGATTCGGCCCCCACAGTTCCAGGGTACTCTTGAGGCCTCTCGCCTCATCTTTGGGTCGTACCGTCCAGCTCCAGAGGATCCTGTGCCAGCACCTGCTCCAGTGATTCATACTCAGGCCGAGGATACCACCTTCCATCAGTTTGAGACTCAGGGCGCAACAGTCCATGATGATGATGATGATGACTTTGGGGTTCCACCTCCGCCTCTGCCTCCTATGCCTCCTCGCACTCATGATCATGAGGCTGGGAGTTCTAGTGGTGCTGCCCCTGCTGCCCCACCTGCCATTGACCCTGCTCTTGCGGCGATCCTCCAGACTCTCACTCAGCAAAAGGCTCACTTGGCAGCCGTCCAGCAACAGATGTCCAAGAGAATGCTCTCGATGTTTCAAACGATTCAGGACAAACAGGATACTCTACAGCAGCAGCTTCTCTAGGACCGGGCTGAGAACAGGGCATTCATGACTCTCATGCTTCAGCATACTGGTGTACCGATTCCCCCAGTTCAGTCAGCACCGCCTCCACCTCTTCAGGCTCCTGTTGTGCCAGCTATTTAGCTAGGACCCCCTCTTCCTACATTTGGTCCTTCTTCCTCTCCGCTCCGGTCGGTCACCCTGGTTTTCACGTCGCCGGTCATTGGCTCCGTCAGCTCTCAACCGCTAGTGCCACCAGCTCCTGTTGTTACCACTGCCGCTGTGGCGGTGTCTGTGACTTCTTCGGCTCCGGCAGCTCCTACAGCGCAGATTCCGTCTGAGTCAGTACCAGCTCCAACTTCTACAGTAGATCCTGGATCTGAGACTGACTCTGACCCACAGCTGGCGTTCGCTCTACTGCCTCGACCGCGACTGGATGTGCCCCCGTCACCTCCTCCCTCTTCTAATGTGTAGGTTTGGGTTCCCTTTTGGTGTTTGACGCCAAAGGGGGAGAGATATGAGTTGTGAGAGCAAGGGGGAGTTAGGGAGTTAGTAGAGAGTCATTTTGATGTAATATATGTGCTTGTTACTCTCTGTACTACTCTCTGTACTAGCTTCACTTTTGTATGATGCTTTTGGCTCACAAACTCTATTATATACTCTCGATGCTCACGTTGACTATGTGTGTATTATGTTTTCACCTTATATGTTATCACCAGTCTTCTAGATCTTGTTCATCGATTTGATTTCACTTTTATATATGAACAAGAAACTTACGATGTGTATGCGCTCATTCCTATTATTATGTTACACATTTTCTGTCAATGATTACTGAGTATAACTAACCATCTTCTCAATTGACAGAAATTTCAAAACAAACTACTCTCACAAAACTTGTAGGGTTTTCATCAATCACCAAAAAGGGGGAGATTGAAAGCATCTAGGCCCCTGGTTGGTTTTAGTGATTAATGACAACGTAATGTTATATGTGACTAACGTGTGTTTTGCAGAGACAAATGGTAAGTTAGGTTGCATTACAGGTAGAAGTACTACAATGGTGAAAACAATCCAGGAGATAAGAACTCGAAGCGACGGCTAAAACGACGAAACAAAAAGTGAAGGACTACGTAGTCCGAGTGTCAAGAAGTTGTGGACACTCGTGATTTAGTTAGGTCTTTTATTCTATTTTAGCCGTACTATAAAGAGGGGTTGTCGATGAGTAGTTTGACCAAGAAAGTTCTAGTGTAGTGTTGGTGCATATTCACACTCACATATAGTGCTAGGTGACACTCTAGAACAAACTCACAAGTTAGAACGAAAACCAAATTGAAAAATAGCGGAAAGCAGAAAATAGGGTTTCTGGCCTTGGGGCACCGGACTGTCCGGTGTGCCCTCTGCTAGGTGAGGCCAGGCTGGCCCAGGGGAAGGGTTTCCCCACGCAGAAACCCGAGAGCGCAAGGTTCCCGAGTGAAATTTTAGTGGCGCACCGGACAGTGCACCGGACTGTCCGGTGTGCACCGAACTGTGACTGTTCACTGTCCAGTGTGCCATCTGCCCAACGGCTAGCTGTCAGAACTAGCCGTTGGAGTCAACCGTTGGCGCACCGGTGGCGCACCGGACTGTCCGGTGCGCCCATGCGCAGAACAGTGCTGGTAACGGCTAGTTGGTGGGTGAGGCCTATTTATAACCCCTCCACCCACCATATTCAATGTCTTACTGCCCACATTGATTCCTGCACATTAGTAGAGCATTGCAAGCACCAAAAGCCTAGTGAGGAGATTAGAGAATCTTAATCCCGCATTTGAACCTCATTAGCGCTAGCGAGAGCCACCTAGAGCACACACCACTTGCGTTAGGCTTCTCTTGGTCAAGTGAAAGTCTACGGCTTGTTACTCTTGGTGATCGGCATCACCTAGACGGCTTGGTGGCGTTGGGAGCTCGGTGATCGCCGTGGAGATCTTGTTGGTGACCCCACTCAAGTTTGTAAGCGGTCGTGAGGGATCCACCGCGCCGGAGTGGCAAAGGATCATCTCGTAGTGAGCACTTGGTTCTTGCGAGGACCAAGGGGGAGCGATACCCTTGCACAGGTGCTCCAACGAGGACTAGTGGAGAGTGCCGACTCTTCGATACCTCGGGAAAATTGGAGGAGTCTTCTAACCCTTGCTTTACATTCTGCACTTAATTCAAGCATTTTACATTGTGTATTTGTTTAACAAGTATTTGAAGTATTGTCTTAGCATTGTTGTATTTCTAGTATTATTCTCTTAGTGCTAGTTGTTGGGGTGAAGTTGCGCTCTTGCTTAGGTTTTAATTAGTGTTGATTTTTAGAAAAGCCCAATTCACCCCCCTCTTGGGCATCGTGATCCTTTCACCCATTTTACATAATTGAGAATCTGAAAGCAAGTTATAATCTAAAGAATCTACAAGAAAAACATTGGAAATAGAATGGTCAGGTGATATAGCAATTTTACCAAGTCCTTTGACCAAACCTTGATTTCCATCCCCGAATGTGATGGCTCTTTGGGGATCATCGTTTTTATCGTAGGAGGAGAACATCCTTTTCTACCCAATCATGTGGTTAGTGCATCCGCTATCAATAATCCAACTTGAGCCCCCGGATGCATAAACCTACAAAACAAGTTTATGCCTTGTTCTTAGGTACCCAAACGGTCTTGGGTCCTTTCACATTAGAAACAAGCACCTTGGATACCCAAACACAAGTCTTTGATCCCTTGTGTTTGCCCCCAACATATTTGGCAACTACTTTGCCTGATTTGTTAGTTAAGACATAGGAAGCATCAAAAGTCTTAAATGCAACATTAGGCTCATTTGATGCAACATGAGATTTCTTTTTAGGCATTTTAACATGGGTAGAATGCCTAGAACTAGATGTCTCATTCTTATACATAAAAGCATGATGAGAACCAAAATGAGACTTCCTTGAATAAATTCTCCTAATTTTATGCTCAGGATAACCAGCTGGATATAAAATGTAACCTTCGTTATCATGTGCCATGGGAGCCTTGCCCTTAACAAAATTGGACAATCTCTTAGGGACATTAAGCTTGACATTGTCTCCCTGCTGGAAGCCAATGTCATCCTTAATGCCAGGGCGTCTCTCATTATAGAGCATGCTCCTAGCAAATTTAAATTTTTCATTTTCTATTTCATGCTCATTGATTTTACTAGTTAGTTGTGCTATATGATCATTTTGTTCTTTAATTAAAGCTAGATGATCATGGATAGCATCAACATTAATATCTCTACATCTCATGCAAATAGAAACATGATCAATAGTGGATGTAGAGGTTTTGCAAGATTTTAAATCATCAATCTTAGCATGTAAAATAGCATTCTCATCTCTAAGATTGGAAATAGAAACATTGCAATCATTTAAATCTTTAGCCTTTGAAATTAAACTAGCATTTTCAATTTTAAGGCTAGAAATTGATTCATTCAATATGTCAATCTTAGCAATTAAACTAGCATTATCATTTTTAAGATTGGCAAATGAATCATTACAAACATTTCTCTTTTCAACCTTAGCAAGTAATTTGGCATTCTCAGTTCTAAGGTTAGAGATAGTGTTATGGCAAATGCTAAGCTCCTTAGATAAATTTTCATTTTTCTCTACTTCCTGAGCATAGGCATTTTTAACTTTAACATGCTTCTTGTTTTCCTTAATAAGGAATTCCTCTTGGCTATCCAAGAGTTCATCCTTCTCATGAATAGCTCCTATCAATTCATTTAATTTTTCCTTTTGTTGCATGTTAAGGTTTGCAAAAAGGGCAAGCAAATTATCTTCATCATCACTAGAACTACCCTCATCACTAGATGTAGTATACTTGGGGGTGGTTCTAGCTTGTACCTTCTTTTTCTTGTCGTCCTTTGCCATGAGGCACTTGTGGACGACGTTGGGGAAGAGAAGGCCTTTGGTGACGATGATGTTGGCGGCGTCCTCGTCGGAGGAGAAGTCGGTGGACCTCATGTCGGAGTCCCATTCCCGACACACGTGGGCATCGCCGCCCTTCTTCTTGTAGTACTTCTTCTTTTCCTTCCTCCTTCCCTTCTTGTCGTCGCCCCTGTCACTATCACTAGATATAGGACATTTAGCAATGAAATAATCGGCCTTACCACACTTGTAGCACACTTTCTTGGAGCGGGGTTTATAATCCTTCCCCCTCCTTTGCTTGAGGATTTGGCGGAAGCTCTTGATGATGAGCGTCATTTCCTCGTTGTCGAGCTTGGAGGCGTCGATGGGGAGTCTACTTGACGTAGACTCTTCTTTCTTCTCCTCTGTCGCTTTGAATGCGACGGGTTGCACCTCGGGTGCGGAGGTGACGCCTTGCTCGACGATTTGTTCGGAGCCTTTGATCATCAATTCAAAGCTCACAAACTTTCCTATCACTTCCTTGGGAGACATTAGCTTATATCTAGGATCACCACGTATTAATTGAACTTGAGAAGGATTACGAAATACGAGTGATCTAAGAATAACCTTGACCATTTCATGGTCATCCCATTTGGTGCTCCCGAGGTTGCGCACTTGGTTGACCAAGGTCTTGAGCCGGTTGTACATGGCTTGTGGCTACTCTCCTTGGTTGAGGATGAATCGACCGAGCTCCCCCTCGATCGTCTCCCACTTGGTGATCTTGGTCAACTCATCTCCTTCATGTGCGGTCTTTAGCACGTCCCAAATCTCCTTGGCACTTTTCAACCCTTGCACCTTATTATACTCCTCTCGACATAGAGAAGCGAGGAGTATAACGGTGGCTTGGGAGTCAAAATGTCGGATTTGGACGACCTCGTCCGAATCATATGCTTCATCCCCTACGAATGGTACCTGCGCTCCAAACTCAACAATGTCCCAAATGCTAGCGTGGAGTGAGGTTAGGTGATGCCTCATTTTATCACTCCACATACAATAATCTTCACCGTCAAAAACCGGTGGTTTGCCTAATGGGACAGAAAGTAAAGGAGTGCGTTTGGAAATGCGGGGATAGCATAAGGGGGTCTTACTAAACTTCTTGCGCTCATGGCGCTTAGAAGGACGGAGTGTCGGAGCCGGAGGTGGATGGCGACGAGGAATCGGTCTCGTAGTAGACCACCTTCTTCATCTTCTTTTTCTTGTCGCCACTCCGATGCGACTTGGTATGTGATGGGGCTCCCTTCATTTTGTTGCCGGACTCCCCCGATGGAGCCTTCCGTGACTTGTAGACTTGTCACCACCGGTCATGATCTCCTTCTTAGCGTGTTCTCCCGACATCACTTCGAGTGGTTAGACTCTAATGAAGTACCGAGCTCTGATACCAATTGAAAGTCGCCTAGAGGGGGGTGAATAGGCAAATCTGAAATTTATAAACTTTAAGCACAACTACAAGCCGGGGTTAGCGTTAGAAATAAAACCGAGTCCAACAGAGAGGGCAAAAACAAATCAACCAAAGAAATAGAGCGGATGACATGGTGATTTGTTTTACCGAGGTTCGGTTCTTGCAAACCTACTCCCCGTTGAGGTGGTCACAAAGATCGGGTCTCTTTCAACCCTTTCCCTCTCTCAAACGCTCACCTAGACCGAGTGAGCTTTCTCCTTAATCAACGGGTCACTTAGACCCCTCACAAGGACCACCACAACTTGGTGTCTCTTGCTTTGATTACAAGTGTGTTGAGAACGAGAATGGAGGGAGAAGAAAAGCGATCCAAGCGACAAGAACTCAAATGAACACGAAAATCTTTCTCTCACAAGTCACTAAGTGTTTGGAGTGGTTTTGAACTTGGGAAAGGATTTGATCTCTTGTTTGTGTCTTGGAGTGAAGTCTAGAGCTCTTGTATTGAATGCAATGTGCTGGAAACTTGGATGCCTTGAATGGTGGTGGTTGGGGGTATTTATAGCCCCAACCACCAAAACAGTTGTTGGGGAGGGCTACTATCGATGGGCACACCGGACAGTCCGGTGCGCCACCGGACACTGTCCGGTGCACCAGCCACGTCACCCAACCATTAGGGTTCTGACAGTTTCAACCGATGGAGCTCTGACATCTTGGTGCACCGGACTGTTTGGTGCCGCACCGGACAGCTATTGTTCAGTGTCCGGTGTGCCTCTGGCGCCTGCTTTGACTTTTGCCGCGAAATGTAGCTCTGTCAGGGAACTGTGCAGTCGACCGTTGCGCTGATAGTCGTTGCTCCGCTTGGTGCACCGGACAGTCCAGTGAATTATAGCGGAGTGCGCCTAGAGAAACCCGAAGGTGAAGAGTTTGAGGTCGATCCACCCTGGTGCACCGGACAGTCCGGTGTGCCAGACCAGGGTTCTCTTCGGTTTCTTTTGCTCCTTTGTTTCGAACCCTAACTTGTGTATTTTTATTGGTTTGTATTGAACCTTTGGTACCTGTAGAACATATAATTTAGAGCAAACTAGTTAGTCCAATTATTTGTGTTGGGCAATTCAACCACCAAAATTATTTAGGAAAAGGTTTGACCATATTTCCCTTCCAGTTCTCCTCCTACGAGAAAAATGATGATCCCCAAAGAGCTATCACATTCGGAGATGGAAATCAAGGTTTGGTCAAAGGACTTGGTAAAATTGATATATCTCCTGACCATTCTATTTCCAATGTTTTTCTTGTAGATTCTTTAGATTACAATTTGCTTTCTATATCTCAATTATGCAAAATGAGTTACAATTGTCTTTTTACGGATATATGTGTTACTGTCTTTAGAAGAAGTGATGATTCAGTAGCATTTAAGGGAGTATTAGAGGGTCAGCTATACTTAGTTGATTTTAATAGAGCTGAACTCGATACTTGCTTAATTGCTAAGACTAATATGGGTTGGCTCTGGCATTGCCGACTAGCCCATGTTGGGATGAAGAATCTTCACAAGCTTCTAAAGGGAGAGCACATTTTGGGACTAACAAATGTTCATTTTGAGAAAGACATTGTTTGTAGAGCATGTCAAGCGGGAAAGCAAGTTGGATCCCACCATCCACACAAGAACATCGTGATGACCGACAGGCCACTTGAGCTACTCCACATGGATCTATTCGGCCCGATCGCTTACATAAGCATCGGCGAGAGTAAGTATTGTCTTGTGATTGTGGATGATTATTCTCGCTTCACTTGGGTATTCTTTTTGCAGGAATAATCACAAACCCAAGAGACCCTAAAGGGATTCTTGAGACAGGCTCAAAATGAGTTCGGATTGAGAATCAAAAAGATTAGAAGCGATAATGGGACGGAGTTCAAGAACTCACAAATTGAAGGCTTTCTTGAGGAGGAGGGCATCAAGCATGAGTTCTCTTCTCCCTACACCCCCAACAAAATGGTGTAGTGGAGAGGAAGAATAGAACTCTACTAGACATGGCAAGGACCATGCTTGATGAATACAAGACTCTGGACCGGTTTTGGGCTGAGGCGATTAACACCGCCTACTACTCCATCAACTGGCTCTACCTTCACCGAATCCTCAAGAAGACATCTTATGAACTCCTCACCGGTAAAAAGCCCAATGTTTCATATTTTAGAGTCTTTGGTAGCAAATGTTTTATTCTTATTAAAAGAGGTAGAAAATCTAAGTTTGCTCCTAAGGCTGTAGAAGGCTTTTTACTTGGTTATGACTCAAACACAAGGGCATATAGAGTCTTCAACAAATCCACTGGATTAGTTGAAGTTTCTTGTGACATTGTGTTTGATGAGATTAATGGCTCTCAAGTAGAGCAAGTTGATCTTGATGAGCTAGATGATGAAGACGCTCTGTGCGTCGTGCTAAGGAACATGTCCATTGGGGATGTGTGTCCTAAGGAATCCGAAGAGCCTCCCCAAGCACAAGATCAATCGTCATCTTCCATGCAAGCATCCCCTCCAACTCAAGATGAGGAACAAGCTCAAGACAATGAAAATGAAGATCAAGAGGAAGAGACACCTCAAGAGGAGGACAACGATCAAGGGGGAGAAGAAGTTGATCAAGACAAGGAAGATGATCAGGGTCAAATACCGCCACACCCAAGACTCCACCAAGTGATACAAAGAGATCACCCCGTCAACTCCATTCTTGGTGATATTCATAATTGGGTAACAACTCAATCTCGAGTCGCTCATTTTTGTGAACATTACTCTTTTGTGTCCTCTATTGAGCCATACAGGGTGGAGGATGCACTAAGAGACTCGAATTGGGTGCTGGCAATACAAGAGGAGTTCAACAACTTCACGAGGAATGAGATATGGCATCTTGTTCCATGTCCTAACCAAAATGTTGTAGGTACCAAGTGGGTATTCTGCAACAAGCAAGATGAGCATGGTGTGGTGATAAGGAACAAAGCCCGACTTGTAGCCAAAGGATATTCACAAGTCGAAGGTTTGGATTTCGGTGAAACCTATGCACCCATAGCTAGGCTTGAGTCAATTTGCATATTACTTGCATATGCTACTTACCATGGCTTCAAGCTTTATCAAATGGACATGAAAAGTGCCTTCCTTAATGGACCAATCAAGGAAGAGGTCTATGTTGAGCAGCCTCCCGGCTTTGAAGATAGTGAGTACCCTAACCATGTGTATAAACTCTCAAAGGGGCTTTATGGGCTCAAGCAAGCCCCAAGAGCATGGTATGAATGCCTTCGAGATTTTCTTATCACTAATGGCTTCAAAGTCGAAAAAGCTGATCCTACTCTCTTTACTAAAACCATTGCAAAAGATTTGTTTGTATGCCAAATTTATGTTGATGATATCATATTTGGGTCTACTAACAAATCTACTTGTGAAGAGTTTAGTAGAATCATGATTCAGAAATTCGAGATGTCGATGATGGGGGAGTTGAAGTATTTTCTAGGATTTCAAGTCAAACAACTCCAAGAGGGCACCTTCATCAGCCAAACAAAATACATTCAAGACATACTTACCAAGTTTGGAATGAAGGATGCCAAGCCCATCAAGACACCCATGGGAACAAATGAGCATCTCGACCTCGACACGGGAGGTAAATCCGTAGATCAAAAGGTATACCGATCGATGATAGGATCTTTACTCTATTTATGTGCATCTCGACCGGATATTATGCTTTCCGTATGCATGTGTGCAAGGTTCCAAGCCGATCCTAAAGAAGTTCACCTTAGGGCCGTGAAAAGAATCGTGAGATATTTAATTTATACACCTAAGTTTGGACTTTGGTACCCCAAAGGATCCACCTTTGATTTAATAGGATATTCAGATGTTGATTGGGCAGGGTGTAAAATCGATAGGAAGAGCACATCAGGGACATATCAGTTTCTGGGGAAATCCCTGGTGTCTCGGGCTTCAAAGAAACAAAATTTAGTAGCTCTTTCTACTGCCGAAGCCGAGTATATTGCCGCAGGCCATTGTTGCGCGCAATTGCTTTGGATGAGGCAAACCCTTAGGGACTATGGCTACAAATTGAGCAAAGTCCCTCTCCTATGTGATAATGAGAGTGCAATCCGCATGGCGGATAATCCCGTTGAACACAGCCGCACTAAGCACATAGACATTCGGTATCACTTTCTGGGGGATCACCAACAAAGGGGGGATATCGAGATTGCTAATGTTAGCACAAAAGAACAATTAGCCGATATCTTTACCAAACCATTAGATGAGAAAACCTTTACCAAACTTAGGAATGAGCTAAACATTCTTGATTCTCAGAACTTTGATTGACACTTTGCACACATTGCACAATTATATACCTTTGATCATATCTCTTTTACTTTGGTACAAATGCATAATTCTTATTATTTATGTACCAAGGCTATGACTAATGTGGTTTCAAGTGTATTTCTACTAAGTCATAGATTGAAAGGGAAATGGAGTCTTCGGCGAAGACAAGGCTTCCACTCCACTCTGTCGGTATCATTTACCCTTCGTCGTCACTCCACTCCAAATTGGTATAATCGTTCACTCATATTTACTTGTATCAATGGGTGAGAAAGTAAAGAGGCTCTCAAAAGACTCCGTATTTGGCGATTAATGCCAAAGGGGGAGAAATATTAAGCCCAAAACAAAAGGACCTCACCACCACCAAATTCAAAATTTTCAAGAATTTTTCAAATTGATATCAAATGAATTTGATCTCTTTCAATTGATATATTTTGGTATGTCTACTTTCAAAATTGGTATCTAAAACCCTCTTGAAAACTAAGAGGAGAATTTTATTCAGGGGGAGTTTTGTTTAAGTCAAAGAAAAAGCATTTGAAACAGAGGGAGAAAATTTCAAATCTTGAAAATGCTTCTTGAAATCTTATTCATATACCTTTGACTATTTGCAAAAAGACTTTGAAAAGATTTTCCAAAAGAATTTGCAAAAACAAAACAAGTGGTGCAAGCGTGGTCCAAAATGTTAAATAAAAGAAAGCAACCATGCATATCTAATAAAAATATAAATTGGTTAATTCCAAGCAACATTTGCACTTACCTTATGCAAACTAGTTCAATTCTGCACTTATATATTTGCTTTGGTTTGTGTTGACATCAATCACCAAAAATGGGGAGATTGAAAGGGAAATAGGGTTTAACCTTTTCCTATAAATAATTTTGGTGGTTGAATGCCCAACACAAATAATTGAACTAACTAGTTTGCTCTAGATTATATATTCTACAGGTGCTAAAGGTTCAACACAAACCAATAAAAAGATCAAGTTAGGGTTCAAAAAGAAAGGAGCAAAAGAAACCGAAGAGAACTCTGGTCTGGCGCACTGGACTGTCCGGTGTGCCACCGGACACTGTCCGGTGCACCAGGGCCGTACAAGTCTGAACTTGCCACCTTCGGGTTTCAGAGGCGCCGCTCCGTTATAATTCACCGGAATGTCCGGTGTGCCACCTGCAAAAGTGCTACAGTGCGCGGACAGTTCGCGCAGAGCCAGAGCAGCCGCCAGAAGGCACACCGGACAGTTAACAGTGCCTGTCCGGTGCAGCACCAGACTGTCCGGTGCCACATGAAGACAAAGCTCCAACGGTCGAAACCGTCAGAACCGTAACGGTTGTGTGACGTGGCTGGCGCACCGGACAGTGTCCGGTGGCGCACCGGACTATCCGGTGCGCCCATCGACAGTAGCCTTCCCCAACGGTTGAATTGGTGGTTGGGGGCTATAAATACCCCACAACCACCTCCACTCCAACCATTCAAGCATTCACCACAGTGCATTCAATACAAGAGCAATACACAACACTCCAAGACACAAATCAAAGCCTCCGATCCAATCAAAGTCCACAATTCAACTCTAGTATTTTAGGACTTGTGAGAAGATTGTCTTGTGTTTCTTTGTTGCTTGGTTGGCTTTCTTCTTCCTCATTCTTGTTCTCAAGACACTTGTAATCAAAGCAAGAGACACCAAGTGTGTGGTGGTCCTTGTAGGGTCTAAGTGACCCGTTTGATTAAGGAGAAGCCTCACTCGGTCTAAGTGACCGTTTGAGAGGGAAAGGGTTGAAAGAGACCCGGTCTCTGTGACCACCTCAACGGGGACTAGGTTCTTTGGAACCGAACCTCGGTAAAACAAATCACCGTGTCATCCGCTTTGTTTTCCCTCTCTTTCGGACTCGGATTTAATTCTAACACTAACCCCGGCTTGTAGTGTGTGCTTAAGTTTGTAAATTTCAGATTCCGCCTATTCACCCCCCCCCCCCCACTCTAGGCGACTTTCAATTTTGCTATGTACATGGTTGGTTTGGGGTTTTGAAGAACTAATTGATTTCCAGGAATGTCGAGTTTAATTCCATGTTCAAATTATCGCTCGAAATTGGGAGTGTTTCAAAGGGGTGGACACTTTTTACCATAAACCAAAAACCGAACTGAAATGTATTTTTTGGTGTTTTGGTTAAATTTTGGTTTTTATATTCATGAAGTTTAATGTTCGGTATCGTAATCGGTTTTTGGCTTATACCAAACCAAAATACTAGACTTCATCTATTCTAAAACTTAACTCTTTGATTATATGAACTAAGGGCATGTTTGGATCCATGAGGATAAACTGAAGTGACTAAAATTTAGTCACCACATGTTTGAAACAAGTGACTAAACAGTCATTAATGACTAAACCAGCCACTAGCAAACGTGAGGTCTTTGAAAAGTGTTCTCATTTATGGCTAAACCAGCCACTAGCAAGCACCGGATGTGGGGGGCCAACATTAAAGTATGGGTTTTAGTCAGTTTTAGCTCCTCCTTAGAAACTAAAGGAGCTAAAACATTTTAGTCACTTTTAGTCCTTTATGTTTGGAAGTTCAGCTTATAAACTGACTAAACTTTAGTCATTTTGCTTTAGTCATGTGGACCCAAACATGCCCTAAATGTGTCGATGTTTCGGAACCACAAGCTAGTTAAGTATCATGCTTGACATGCCTTGGGGCAAATGATGGGCAAAGTGAACACGGAAGTTATACTAGTTCGAGTAGAATGTCCCTACGTTTAATTGACAATTCCTATTACCCTACACTAGTTTGTAGTAGAAGGGTTATAAACATGCGTAAGACGGACCAAGTTCCAAAGTGTCCGATGAGTGAGTGCTGCAGTTACAAGTGCTCTATGTTGATGCGAGTGATGATTGCTCCCTCCTTGAATAGTGGTCCTTCCAATCCTTTTATAGGCGAACGTGAGAGAGATCTAGTTACATGAGTCACAGGGTCGGGGAAAGCGAGCAAAGGTAAGTGGTGTCTCGTAGCATGGTGTCCTTTAAGGTTCCCACCGGCTATGGGACGCCCTAGATGACGTCCCCTTCCTCCATCAGGATACTCTAGCCACGCCAATGCCACCTTGGTGCCTTTCGTTACACTCCGGGTAGATACTGTAGCCACACCAATGCTGCCCCAGTGCCTGTCATTACACTTTGGTTTACTTGATGCCCTTTGCTAACTTCCTAGCTACGAAGTGGTTAAGCGGGTGCTACTCTCCACACCTAATAGGTGACGCTCGTGTTTTGACATACCAACTCTCATGCCATCATTTTGACTGCACACCCGTGTTAGAGCATGACTTGCATGTTCCTATGTCCATAATGGACGTCATGGTACGATCTCGAGAATTCTGAACCAACATAATCAGGCGAAGTACCTGACCCCATCCATACCAGCATGATCGAGCGAAACCCTAGGAGGGAGTTATCCAGCTCCCAGACCCCTAGAGATTAAAAGTCAAAGGTCGAGCGAGATGAAACTTAGAGGCATAATAGTCCCTCTATGGTTAGGGGTCGAGCGAGACAACCTCGAGGTAAAGTCGCATGTACCTAGACCCTCAATGGTTGAGGTTCAAGTTCAAGCGAGACAGAAAAATATACATCTCTCATTCCCCAAACCTAGTGGTTGAACAAAATGAGGCCCACCTCGTGAAGGTGGAACAGATCCAAATGGTTGGATACTTATCTCTACCCAGATATTCGTCAAAATATGTGTTGCGATGAACTTGCTATTCACTATATGTGATATATGATGTATCAATAAATCCTTATGGGTATATAATGTTTACATTTTAGTTTATGTGTAATCTATCATATAAATGTGTATGCACTGCAATGTAACCTTTATACTAGTCAGTTGTCTGTGTTCTACAACACAAATGAACATGTTCGAATGATGAAACTGCCACTTAAATCTAGTAGTGATTTTCCAATTATATTAGTATATATTTTTACAATATCAATTCTTTGGATAACACGACATTTAGATTATTTATCCTTCTTACAACATAAACAGTCATGTCTTAGGAGGGGGAGGTCATGAGTTTAAATCCCTGCAGATGCTTATTTTTGCTAGACGCACGAAGAAACTACCACTGAAATACAGTAGAGATTCGGTGTTCATTTTTTTTACTAAAAACCATTGTAAAAAACTAAAACAACACTCATCAGTTTTTTTATAAACTACTGGTCTTGATGTCTATAAAACCGAAGTTTTTTTAACAAAAAACCAAACAAATTCTTTTAAAAAACAAATGACCAGAACTACGATTTCATTTCAGGTCCAGACTCCCCGAGGCAAATCCACCCTGGGGCGATCCGTAATGCAGGATCCCACAAATCAAATGTGCCTCACAAGTCACAAGGCAACGGGCACTGTACAACATTAAAAGACATGACTCATTGCCAGTGTTAGCACCGTAAGACAGTAAATGTAGTCACCGTTGAACCAGGAGCATGCGTTAGATCATGTAATTTAAGAGCTCGATGAGCATGCGTTAGATCATGTAATTTAAGAGCTCGATGATTGTATAGCTACAAGCATCCCATAGAAAAAGGGATAGACATTCCACCTCCGAAGTTATGTTGCTGTGCAAAAGCATTAGTCAAATACAACAGGGTCCACTGATATCTTTTACATCAGTTTTCACGCTGCTAGTGCTAAAGAACAATGATTCACTGTGACCTCGCAACTGGCTCCAGTGCCTCGATCATTACAACACTGTTTCCCCTGATAACCTGAGGATAATAGTAGGCTGTCAGCATGTTACTAAGCAAGTACCAAATAACCTTTCAGTAGAAGAAAACTTACCACCATTCCAATATCTGTTTTGTCATTTCCATTGACCTCCACAGTGTTGTCCACCACCAGATTCATGAACTGGTCGAACCCACGAAGTGTGCCGATAACAACACGGTTTGCATTCATCTTAACTGAAGAAATGGACAAACAACGCACACATAAGCCACTTATAATTTCAATGGCAAAATATTAATCTAATGTAGCATCTCCAAGATAAAAAAATAAATAAAATGTCAAAACAGGACATTATTGCATCAATACACATAGAAAAATACAGAAAACAATGAAAGCATGAGCCTCACTGCTTGACTCAAGTAATACACTTTGGACTTTAAAAACTTTCAAAAAAAATCATGTAGAGAAAAACAAGGAAGCCTTTGTGGCTGTATATACAGTGAGACCTCAGAGATGCCATTATAAATATAGACCAAGCCTCTAGTGGGTAACAGCTTTTTTTAGGAGTTCCAACAAATTTTATAGCAAAAATATTACTAATTATGACACATAATCAAATAGATACAACATAAAACATATTTTCATATTTTTTTGTTGTGACATGTTGGGGGCTTTCGGCTTCCGAAGGTCCTCAAAAACAGGATTTAACAGTGTTTCTGGAGTATAATGTGTGAACAGGTATCTTCGGACTCGAGTCGATATCACAGTAGGAGAAGCCCAAAATAATACGAAGGTTGATACAACGCCGAAGATGTGAGCAGTAAAGCTTCGACGTGGTAGCAGAAAAGGAAACCGACTTAGATGAAAAGACTATTCAGACCTCGGTGGATTACTATAGAATTACTACCAAATGTAAAGGGCATTAATGTAATTTTATATGTGCTGTGTCCCATGCCTATAAATAGGTGAACAGTACCCCCGTACTGTTCACGCTGACTTGGCATTTGCTTTTGCGTTGCACTGGTACTTACGTCTCCTTTCAAGTCGAAATTACATTTGTAACTTGATATCATTTTTATTTCTTCATAATAATAATGCAAAAATAAGTTGATAATAATATATAATTGTCTATGTTGTCCTTCATATTTCATATGGTTCATTCTTCATCATCGTATGTTGTGTTTATGAAGGTGCGCCCTACATAACCTTCGTCCGAAAATCATTGTATCCTAAGGGAAATAATGCTTCGAAGGACGAAGTACTCTACCGTTTAACATTTTCTGTGTTGCCTTTTTCTTAACTCATAGCATCTGAGAACAAGTCCCCAACATGACATATGGTATTACTTTATATAAGATTGCCCAAGCTTAATAAATAATGACTTGGGACTTTTCTAGAAGTTGACTTATTAAGGGAATGACGACTTGTACTAGACTTAAAATGTGTTGAGGGCATAATTTATGTAACAAGTAATTATCACATTTAATACTAGGGACGACTTCCCAATAGATGTAATTTGATGCCAGCTTTTTTTTGGGTCAATAGCATTTCTTGTGTGTCAAATTCCCCAGCATTTACAAATGACAACAATCTGGCCCCTCAAAAATCAGACTGATTTACACAAGTGAATTCGAAAAGATTGATATGGCACCCTATCAGAGTAACTATGACAAAAAAAGCCTCATTTGGAAATTAATCCATAGCTTTTCGAAAATTATCATCATGTAGGGCAGCCATAGCCAAACAGGTTATGGACAGAATAGATTTTGCCATTTTGGATTATCAGAGCAACTACAAAAATGAGAAACGATGACAGAAGATCAGATAGAGTAGTCACCACACTATCATAGGGAAGGCTACAACACCAAATGAACCATCGATAGATGGGGTGTCGCTGTGACTATTATCAGGAAGCAAAAATGTAGATGAATGCACTATCAGAGTAACTATGACATGAAGCCTCATCTGGAGATAAATCCATAGACTTCAAATTATGTTCATCATTTAGAGGATTTCAAATACCAAGATCACAAACAGAGATACAATGTTCGCGCATGGTCAGGCTGAAGAAGAAACTGGAACCAAAAAGGATGTTCAAATTGCCGAAAAAAATGGAAACATTTATTTTGGCGCAAAAGCAATCGATGCAAGTTGACAACAGGAGAAAGAGCTAACAAGCAAAAGCGCAGCTAGTGAGAAATATGGTTCGTCCATGGACTGAAAGCTGGGTGATGCCCTAATCATCACTGCCCGCCCTAGTCAGCACTGGGATCATATCCCTAAGACTAAACATACTGGTGACACACATGCATGTTTCACCCTTTAAAACTAAAGAAAAATTTTCTGAACTGCAAATGAACTATTGGGGCTTGGATTGTAGAATCGAGAGAATATCACTTACTCTGAAGCTTCTTGTCCATGTACCTGCGACGCCAAAGGAAACAAACCCAAATCAGCTCAACGGAACCAATCAAACCGGATTCTAATATGAAGGGGGAGACAGATAGAGATGCGGGCGCTTTACTTCTTGAGATCCGGAGGCTGCCCCGAGCGGCTCATGGTGACGGCTACCTAGCCTCGAACGCGAGAGAGGAAAGGATTTGCGAGCTCCGAACGCCTTATACACGAGACGAAACCCTAACACAACAAACAGATAGCGGCCGAGGAGGCGAGTCTGATGGAGCAGTCCAGCTTTAAATGGGACAAGCCGCCGCCGCCGCCTCAAAACCCTAGCTCGATGGAGACATTGAGGGAGGCCACAGCCTGCAGGTAGGTTCGTTCGACTAGTCATGGGCCGCGAACCATCTACTGCAATTTGCAGCCCATGAGAGACGATCGGGCTCTCCAAGTGGGCATGGTGCAGGGTAGCTGGGCTCCCTGGGCTCCAACAAGGAACGAGGCCCATCTATAATGACGGTTAGACAAAGAAGTGGCGCAGCGGCACTAGGCCATCCGTTGAAGCGTTATCCCGCAGCGGGCAACCACGGTCACGTACGCGAAATCTCTCTCTCTCGTGGTCGTGCGCTTCCTTCCCGAGACTCCAATGCCCCTGCCTCCCCTGCTCCCGCGCCTTTACCCCACGCCGCCTCCACTTCGCGCCGGGGACAGGGGTAACGCCGTCCCTCTCTCTCCTGGAAGAAGAAGGCCGGCGCTTCTCGCTGTCGTCCGCGCAAAGAGAAAGGACGAGGCAAGCTTCACCGACCGCATCCTTGACTACATCGAGGGTATGTGTCTCGAGTCTCAACAGGGTTAGAAGCTGACTCGCTGCGGTAGAGCCGATGTCCGTTTCGTGGTACCTGAACATGTCCCTGAAGAGGGAAATGAGTTTCGGGTCTTAGCCCTCTTAGGTACTCGGATCAGTGCATCCCTATGTCAGTAGGCAGTAGCAACAACTAAAGAAAAAAAAAACATCTTTTCTGTGGTTGTTTATCTTATTATCTAAGCGAACTTAGAGCTCTTGTGCTCGTATGAGCACTTTAAATCTGGTGCCTTCATTTTTCGTCTAAGTGTGAATGTGGTTGTTTATCTTATTATCTAGGGAAATTTGGATCCATACCATTAAAAGATCACCACTTTGGATCCATACTATTACTATCTCACTTACATGTGGGTCCACATGAGTCAATGACATGTGGGGTCCATGGTATATATCTAAAGTTTGGATCTTTTAATGGTATAGATCCAATTGTTCCTATTATCTAAGCATTTTCTGTGCTCATGGAGCTCTTGTGCTCGTATGAGCACTTTAAATCTGGTACCTTCATTTCTCATCAAAGTGTGAATAGATATTTCCTAGTTTCTTCTGTGTGCCACTGCTGCCCTTACCCCTGGATGAGAAATGAATGCACCAGATTTAAAGTGCTCATATAAGCACAAGAGCTCCATGAGCATATGATATGTTCCCATTATCTAATTGGATACTGGCTACCCTTGTCATTTGTCAATGTGGCAGAGTGAGCCAGGACTACTAGCTAACCTAGCAGGCCCTGACCCTGAGTTGTTCGTTTCAAATCTTGCTAGGAGGGCCAAAGTTAAGGAGATGGTATGGAGCACCCGATTTGCTTCCCAAGGATGGGGCTGCGGAGGATGAGGAGGACGAGTCTCAAGGTACATAGAGAAAGCACTCTGTAAATTTGAACTCCTTGGCGGCTGTGTCTTCTTATTTGTTGGCAGATCTGGGGTGACAAATAGATATTGAGGAGTCTCGGGACGCTGTGCTAGTCACCAATGGCGACAGTGAGATTGGACAGGTGTCCTTTCATCTCCATGTTTCCTTATTCCTTCTGCCGTGGAAGTGCCATTGTACAGACTTTATTAGAATAGAGTAGTCCCTAAACTTATAACGTTGTATTATCCCGGTATCTAAACTCATAAAGTGCACGTTGAGGTCTCTAAACTTGTTAAGTTGTATCATCCCAGTCTCTAAACTCTTAATATGCACATTATGGTCTCTATAATTATATGTTGTGCCATCTGGGTATATAAACTTATTTTTTGTGTCATCACATGTTCATAAACTCTTAACTTGTTTTTAATCACATTAAAAATAATTTTAGAGAAACAGATACCACAATCATACAAGTATAAAAACTGAAATATGCATGTTAAGAATTGAAGGACCGGTATGATACAATTTCACAAGTTTAGGGATCTGAATGTACACTTTGGGAGTTTAGTGACCATGATGATACAATGCTACAAGTTTAGGGACCGGTAACGTACTTTACTCAATGTGGTAATTTGTGTGTCTTCATTTTGTTTCTCCCCGTAATCTGAACTGCACACTATATTCTAGAAAAGAATAATCCAGTCTAACACAACCAGTTGTTTGAGCATAAAGTCCTCGCTAAGGAAACAACTAAAGGTTCAGTTCACCCAACAACAAAAAAGAATGAACTTTTATTAGTATACCTTAGCTACAAACACTTGTAAGGGCAAACGATTCAAGTTGGTTTCCTTGTATTTTCAGATGGTGATATTAGCACTAATTCTGAAAAGGGCTAGAACAAAAGCACTTGTTAAGGATAAACGAACCACTGAAGAAGCTTTTGGAACTTATGTGGAGGTGACACTTCAATTTTTTACTGTATTCCACTATTCTATATGTTTCTCAGATGTTGCAACATTCTGCGTTACTGCTATCTTTTAGATCTGAAATTACCAATAAAAGAAACAATGCATGTATTTTTTTTACGGTTCCATCTTGTACAGTAATATTTTGTTGATAAGTACAGCGAGTATCACTCAAATAATCTCATTTTGGTTTATTATAGTGCATGGTTGGTGATATCGGAGATAAGTCCTTCACAAAGAGAGCACTAAGGGGCGTTCGTGCTATAATTTGTCCAGCTGATGTATGTTAAAACTTTGAGGTTTCTATTCATATATTAGCTACTCCCAAAGCATGAGGTGTACTTGTGTTCAACATAAAGCATGGGGCGTACTATTTGCCCAAAAAATAATCATTAGGTGTACTGTTTTATTATCTGTACAATTGTTGATTGTTTGACACTTTTTGGAGGCCCTCTAGCTGATGGCCTGATGTTTAGGGCATTACTTAATTTTTATGTATAAAACAATAACTAACAGATTTAGTTGAGTCCCTCCTTTTGACTTTCATGTAAAGAGCTCTTTCTATTAGGAAACTTTAGAATTTCATGGTATGAATCAACTAGATATTACTGCCTCCATTCCAAATGTAGGACAGTAGGACATTTTGTCTTTTCTAGATATATTGATTTATATGCATATAGACATAATGTATATGTAAGTGCATAGCAAAAGCTATGATTCTAGAAAAGTCAAATAGCCTTGTAATTTGAAATGAAGAGAGTATTAATTTAGTATTATCCATATGTGCCACATATTTGGAACTACTTATGGGTACATTATGTTCATCTTAATCTTGAGAAAGATATGTGATGTGTTAGTTAGTTATGTACTTATATGAGAACGTAAATGCCATTCCTCTTTAATTGCATGATTTACCTTTGAACTTGATATGTTTACAGGATGGTTTTTTCTCTGAACCGATCGACCTCAAGGGTGTTCAACACATTGTTCTGCTATCACAGGTTTGCAATGCTCTTGTAATTCCTTATTATCCAGCTAGCTCTAGCATCAGTCATTTACCCCTATGAGATCTTGATGAGGTTGCAGCTGGCTGTCTACAGAAATAGTGGTGGTTTGCAAGCTATTATGAACAGCAAGCTGAAGACGCTAGCAGAGAAGGATGAAGAAGTGGTTCTTGCATCTGGCATCCCATGTACAATAATCAGAACAGGTTCTCTGCAAAGCACTCCTGGTCGCGAGAGAGGTTTTGATTTTACTGAGGTCTCAGCGATGAAACCCAGCTTACCCCCAGTGCATATTAATTATTGTGCAGTTTCTCTTCCCAGCATTCAGTAATTGAACTAATGAATATCATGCAATTAGGACACACATTTAGACACTATTGTATTCATAGATGTCTGATATAATTTGCAGTCCACAAACTGAATATTATACCTGCATTTCTAGACTTAGGAAACTGAATGGAATATTATCATCTTGGAGTACCTATACTATTCATTGTTGTGATGTATCGCCCTATGGTATTGTCCACGAAATGTGTAGGGCATAGCAAGCAAGGGAAGAATAAGCAAAGAGGATGCTGCTACCATATGTGTGGAAGCTCTGAATAGCATTCCCCTAAAGACACACATTTTTGAGGTATGCACTAGCTAGCTCAATGAGGCATCATGTCATGTGATCCTGATCTTTCTGAGTTTTCTGCCAATCCTTTTCAATTTTTAAGGAACCTTTGCCGTTAGAACGACAACAGAATCATCCCTTTGTGCAGGTTGCAAATGGTAAGGAGAAGGTGATAGACTGGAAAGCATGGTTTGAAGAGCAGACCAAAAGAGAAGAAGAAATACAGTAAAAAACAAATTGGAAGTGTTTTTCGCTTGTTGGTCCATGAGAAAGGAAAATAGAAAAGAGCAAAAAAAGGAGAGGATTTATAAAAACTTGATGGCTAGTTTGGAAACTCAAATGCTCTTCGGAATTGAAGGGGATGGGAGAGGAAATTAGTTCATTTCTACCTCAATCCTCTCCAATTCCGAACGAGATTTGAGGTTCCCAAATAGCCTAAAGGAAATGAGCTGAAGGTTACGTTTGATCCTCTAGCCTTGCTGGCAATTGAATCATACTAGTATATCCGATGAAGAAACAAAAGTGCGTGGAGAAGTGGAGGCACGTCTATGAACTCTACACTCTGCAGTTGGGCTGAAGCCCCTGATCCCTCATTGTTTATCAACTCATTCATTATCTTATATAAAATGCAGTTCAAATTATTTGATTAAAGACTTTAACCATCCACGAGTATTTCTGTACACATGTATCTAGCGTTTCTGCCAGTATTGTTTGTTGTTCAATTTGAAGATTAGGCCATCAAGTTATTACTTCAGGGCAACAGAAGCCTCAAGTCAATGTCACATGGTACTGGATTTCTGCAGCAAACATGTTAACATGCTGCCGTCTTTAAGGGTTTGTTCGCTTTCCTCTCAATCCATATGGATTGGTTGGGATTGAATTGGTTTAAATCCCAAACAAATCAAAATCGTTCATATTTTTTTCCAATCTCATCCAATCCATATGGGACAGGAATAATCGAACAAGCCCTAACCAGAAATTTTGAACTCTGTATGTGGTATTCCAAAACTACCTAGATGACTGTTTTCTTTGGCTGCTAAGTTTGATCAACACGGCACTATGGTCGACTTCGGAATAAGAGTACTAAAAGAGAAAGTCAATGGCACATGGGTTTGCGGGACATGTACACACAACTGTAATTTTTATAAAGAAAAACTAAGAGCTAGTTTGGGGATATATTTTCTTAAGGGATTTTCATTTTTCAAAGGTAAATTAGTTTATTTTCTTATGAGAAAATAGAAATCTCATGGAAAATGAAGTTCCCAAACTAGCCTTAAGTGTATTGACTTGACGGAGACTGGTACCAAAAGTAGAACATCAGCAATGCAAGAATTTCTGCCGAAGTTAGGCAATGGCTTTTACGAAAGGGCGTATACCAATCCATGTTTCTTTGTTCTCACTTATAAGGGGATACTCCTATAATTTGATTATTGATTTTTGTATGACTCACGCCAAACTAGTTAATTATTCTTTTCATGAAAAAATAGTTAAAATGTTTTCACATTCTACGTGTGGTCATCCCTAAGACCCTGACTCCTATGTTTGGGTCATTTTTTCATAGAAAAACTGAAATTGTAAGAAAGATTAATATTTGCTAGAGTTTGCCACTACCAAAACTGATATTAGAAATAGAGCCAAAAAACAAATACCCCCTCCACCTGTGCGCATACATTAACATTCAAACCTGTTGAATATCTGTCAAAGTTCTAAAAAATAACAATATGGCAGCACCATCAATTTAAAAAATTTAGGGTAAGTTTAGTTTGGCTTTTGGCTTTAGCTTTTGCCCTATAAAAGACAAAAGTCAAGCCAAAGGGCGCGAACCAGGAAGCAGTTTTTTTTCTTCAAAAGCCGGCTTTCTGGCAGTGCAAAAAATTGAAAACAACTCTGTACCTGCTTTTAGCGGCTTTCGGATGAAATTGTGCAAATATATATATGGAAGAACTTTTAGCTGCTTTTAGCGTCTTCCACCATACAATTTTTAGCATTTTTTACAGCTCACAGTTTACAACAACTTTTTTCACAGCTCACAACTCACATCAGTTTTTTTTCGCGGCCACAACCCGGCCAAATAGACCTTTATTGTCCTACTCAACTTTGGTACAATTAGATAGCTAGTTCATTCGGATACCATGGAGTGACATCTAAATGAAATATAGCTAGTTCATTCGGATACCATGGAGTGACATCTAAATGAAATATTTCCTCTGAAGGTTTTGGAGGAAAGAAGGCGTGGAACATGGTTTCATTTTTTTTGCAAATGAGTGAAATATGTCATTCAAGGATTCAATATTATTCGATCGATTACGATTCCAAAGTTCTTGGATTTTGATTAATATATACATAAGTGACAAAGAATACATGAATGTTTGAGTGTTAAATATACTTATATACATATGCTTAATACAAAAGCTTCAACATATTAATACATTTGGAAGCTCTCTAAATATAGGGATGCCCCACGCGAGATATTTGCAAATGGCTAACCTCCGAAACGGTGGCACTGTCTATCTATTTAAACGATCTAGCTCAGGTACATATTCATATAAAATTAAATTTTATCCCTCCCTTTTACATAGTTGTTCTTAGTATTTCGAGAAGTACAATAATGGCATTTCGCTACAAAGACGTGTTGGACATGTCTTCTCTTTGTAGGCACTCCTTGAATCTTCTCTTCTCCAAAATCCTTTCTTTCGGAGCCGAGGTTTTGATTTTCGTATCTTCATCTTCGTGCACCTTCGGGTTGTATATAGGCTCTGAAGCTCTTTAAATGGTTTTCCTTTCGGCTTTGGCTAGCAACCATGTCCTAAAAAATATCCAAATGTGGATTTCATCAATTTAGATCGTTAGCCAGAGACCTTCTCCCCAACCCGACACATGATTACTTAGTTTTTATAAAAAAAACTCAATTTGCAAACTCTACTTCAAATGTCCCTATGACAAAGGTTCGTAAAAACATCTCTTTGAGTCCATTAATGAAAAAAAACTAAAAATTACACGAATTGTGTGTGAAAGTGTATCGGTATTGTCGTGGTTCCGGAAATCGGGGGACAATAAGATTTGTGTTCGGTGGGGGTGAGAGCACCTAGAGGGGGTGAATAGGTGATCATGTAAAATTCAACAACTAATATCCAATAAAACTTGGTTAAGTGTTAGTATGGCTAAGTAGCGAGCTCTTGCGAACACACAAGTAATCACAGAAAAGCAATCACAAGAGACACGCGAGTTATCCCATGGTTTGGCCAAGTATAACACTTGCCTACTTCCACGTTGTGGCGTCCCAATGGACGAGGGTTGCACTCAACCCCTTTCAAGTGATCCAATGATCAACTTGAACACCACGGTGTTCTTCTTTCTTATCTCTTTTCCCGTTCGCAAGGAATCTCCACAAGTTGGAGTCTCTCGCCCTTACAATAAAGATTACGGTGAAAGCACAAGAGTAAGGAAGGATGGGAAGCAACACACACAAATCCGCAGCAATACACACGCACACAAGCCAAGACTTGAGCTCAAAATGAAGCACAACTAGTTCACTACAAGAACAGAGCTCAAATCACTAACACGGTTGATCAAGTGCGCGAAGACGGAGTGTGGAAGACTTAGAATGCTCAAAGTATGCTTGGTTAACTCCTCCATGCGCCTAGGGGTCCCTTTTTGAAAGGGAAATAGGCTTACACATTTTCCTAATTAATTTTGGTGGTTGAATTGCCCAACACAAATAATTGGACTAACTAGTTTGCTCTAGATTATAAGTTTTACAGGTGCCAAAGGTTCACAACAAACCAATAAAAAATGACCAAGAAAGGGTTCAAACAAAGAGAGCAAAAGATAACCGAAGTGTGCCCTGGTCTGGCGCACCGGACTGTCCGGTGCACCAGGGAACCAAACTCTGAACTCGCCACCTTCGGGAATTCTGGGAGCCACTCCGCTATAATTCACCAGACTGTCCGGTGTGCCAGCGGAGCAACGGCTATCTGCGCCAACGGTCGTCTGCAAAAGCAATGGAACAGTGCGCGGACTGCGCGCGCAGAGTCAGAGCAGGCGCCAGAAGGCGCACCGGACAGTGAACAGTGGCTGTCTGGTGCACCACCGGACTGTCCGGTGACCCAGCTGTCAGAAGCTCCAACGGTCAGAACCCAACGGCTGGGTGACGTGACTGGCGCACCGGACAGTGTCCAGTGGCGCACCGGACTGTCCGGTGCGCATACGACAGCAGCCTCCACCAACGGTCAATTTGGTGGTTGGGGCTATAAATACCCCCAACCACCCACCATTCATTGCATCCAAGTTTTCAGCCTTCACACCTCATACAAGAGCTATAGACTTCATTCAAGACACATACAAAGAGATCAAATCCTCTCCCAAGTGTGACACTATGAAAATCATTAAATAAAATAATATGTTTAGTTAATAATGATATTTATGGTAATTAATTTTCTCTTAAGAGTTCGTTATTTATTTGCCTCTGGGATGATTTTTGAATGCTCATGATTGATTTTGAATATGGAATATCATTTCTTCTTAAATGAAAATTCACATAAATAATATAATAAATACTAGTCCAAGAATTAATATGTTATTTATAAATAATTTTGGTTTATTTCGTATGAATTTTATGATTATTTTAATATGTATTTCGAAATTTAAAAAGGAAATAGAAAAAAAAGAAAAACTAACCTAATCTAATCTAGCTGGCCGAACCGGCCCACTTGGCCCATGCCCAAGCCGTCGCCACCCTGCTAACCCTAGCCGGCGCCCTAGCCTTCTCTATGCAGCCGCCGCCGCCCCTGCACTTCTCTCTCACGCCCTTTCTCTCTCTTCTCTCTCTCCCTGCCTCCTGGTCTTCCACGCGCAGCCCGCCTAGGAGCCGCGACACCCACCGAGCGGACGCCAGCAGCCGAGCGTGCCCCTGCCCGAGCCAGCCTCGCCGCACCGCGCCATGGACGTACCCGCCCGACCGACGCACAGCCGCCAGGCGACCGGCCGGACCCAAGCGCCCCTACACGCGCCCTGGAGCATACGCACGCGCCGCGCCCGTGGAGCGACCGCGTGACTCGACGTGACCCGAACCGACGCCCATGCAGAGGACCAACGCCGAGCCGCAAACCAAGCCGCGCCCAACGCCGACAGTTTCTTCTATGTGCGTTATGGAACTTCATTGCTTCCGTTACTCTCTCCCCCACTTCTTCTTCCTTGAAGACACGCCATTGATGGCGTTTAAACCGGCCGTTCCTCCTCAGCGATCCTCTCCCTCTCTCTATAAATTGAAGCCGGCTCTCTCTCCAAGCCATCCCGAGCTCGCCTCTCGCGCCCTCCTCTCTTGCCGACCACAGTGTCCGTCATCACCGGAGCAGCCATATCCGTCGCCGGAGCCCCGCCCGACGTCAAGAACCCCTGCCCGCCATTGCCGTGTACCTCTGCCGCTCGCCGTGCATTAGCACCTCGCCCGCCAGCCCACCGGCCCGCAACATCGTCACCACGTCGTTGTCGTCGCTCGCTGAAGCTCCACCTATCTCGTCGTGCTGCGATCCGCGCAAGCAGCTGCAACGAGTTTGTCGTCGACGACCCCTTGGAGTCCGCCCACACCGTTCCGCTCGTCGACACTGTGTAGGAATTCTGCGTCAAGGCCTTCTATTCCCGACCGAAGCCGCAACTCCTTGCTATATGACGAACGTAAGATTAAGGTGTAATTGTTTTATTAGTTTCATACATCTGTTCTAAATACCTCAAAGTTAATATTGTTCACATGTTTTCGTAATTTAAATCTGACCTGTGACTGTTATAATTATTTTATGCGTAGTTTTCTAATTATGAAGTTAAAAAGAAATGTAGATCACATTTTCCTAAGCAAACATACTAAATAAACAACTATATAATTACCTTTTATGATTATATTTAAGTATTTCATATTTAAATACGTGTTTGATTTTAGAGATGCGATGTATACGTGTAGCCAAAATCGACCCTGCGACAATACTTTGAATATGCGTATGATTTTAAAAATGAGTACGGTCACTATTCACTACTTTAATGATTTTCATACTAAAATTGTTTATAATTAATTTCGCTTATTGTGTGGAGCGATAATCGGTTAGTAGTGATATAATAAATTAAAATATAAATACTAGGCCACGTATTTCCAGTCAAATGAGGATATAGATTTTACTATTCGTAATAAATGAATTCATAAGTATGGCACTTAAGTACTTAGAATTAATAAGATATTTATCTATGTCATAATAACCATGAATATGTTATTAAAAGTCCCATTTAGTAATTTACAATTAATTCTTAGTATATTAATGTTAGAAGAATTAAATAAACAATTTTTAGTTATATGTATAAATTCTATTTAGAAAAGAAAGGAGAAAATTGAAATAGTAGAATTTATAATAGTGTTAAAATGACTTAACTAGGCACTTATACTTTTCTAACAAAGAAAATAATAGTTATGTCGATAAACATAGGTTTCTTACTAAAGAATTAGATAAATTGTTTCAAACTTTAAAATGACCTTTTTAATAGTTATCATATTTAACAAGATTCATTATAGATGTTTAAGTATAGCCGTATTAAATAGAAACTTAAAAGTAATATGTCATATAACTTTTCTAATAATGATATAATGGCTTAATTAAGTGCTCACATCGTCATAGCTAAAACAATAGTTAATAACATACCAATGAATATAATATTCATTTTAAATATCTAGGTCATATGTTTCTAAACTAAATGTAAAGATAAATAATAGAGTAATTATGTCCTCTCATAACCTAGTTAATTAGATTTATATTTGTTTACAACTGGTTATATAGGCTTAATTAATCATTTAATCAAAATTAGTTAATATTATTTATATATGTGTCACTTAGTTTTTCCTAAAGAATAAACTAAGGAAATTAGTGTTCATGTTCTTTAATAATAATGTTAGTTTGTATATTGTTTTGTATATAGCTTTCTTAATAAAAATAAAGTTGCTTATTCACTGTCTTTTACATAAAAGTTCATTTAAGACATATATCATAACTTTCCATAAATAAGTGTTTAATAATAATGATCTTTTCACATAAAATCTATTTATACTTATATCTTAATTTGTCATAAGTAATTGGTTAACAATATTTATAAAATGCTTCATAATGCTTCTAAAATTAATAACGCGATTAGTAGCCCATTAACCTTAGATATATATAACTTATATCTATTCTAAAAGGTTAAAAATGTTTAATATCGTTATTACGTGTTTTATCGTGTTATAAACCCTTAATCTAGACATATCACGTATGACGATTTATAAAAGATTAAATTAGTGAACCTAATATTTGTATATTTTAATTAAGACACTTATAAGCTCATGTCTTATTTTATGAAGTATAGATCACATGTTTGAAAAGAATACCTTTTTATTATAACCTTGCGTGTAATGTTTTGAAAAGCGAACACTCTTTTCGTTAGGCTTTCTTTTAGCTTTACGTATGGTGAATGTTGTATGTTATTGAGTGGTGTTTGTTCTTTTTGTTTGTTTGTGTGATATTCAGTGATTGATCTAATAGTTGAGAATCAAGTGCTATTCCGTGGAAGAACCTCAAGTTTTCAATAAGCAAGGCAAGTGGACTTCTCCCTCTGCATACTCTGTTTGATCCCAAATAATACATTTAATAAAGTTTATTCTTTTGGATATATATGCATAATTTGACGGGTTACCTATTTAGATAACCTTTCCAACCTTATTCCTTGATCAAACCTGGGAATTATACTTTACCTTCGTAGCTATGCTATTGCTACAACTTAACTTTATGCAGTCACTCCTGTTTATGATATTAATGTTCCAAATGGTAAGTTTACATTATTGTTGTTAACCCGATGGTTAAACAAGATTATTGCATATTAATTGGAACATGGAGTGACCACCCGGGAAAACAGTGCTACCATGAGAACTATCATGGCTCTGGTCTTGGCTAAATAACTAGGGAAGTCTTATGTTGGGTGCTGGTCGTGGTCGACCGAAACGGGGGCATCTGGCAAGCGCTTATAGTTCCGGCTCAGGCAGATTGGATACGGGCATAGTTCCTAAAGCTTTACCCTGTAGTCTGGACTATAAGTTGGTTACGGTAGGTGTGCCTTATGCAGTTTGACCATTTCCAGCATTTGCGTAATGAGGACTCTAGGGAGAAGCCTCGTAGTGAGACCCTGGCCATTCACCTCGGAAGTGAATACGGGTCTAGCTAACCCAGGCTAGAAGGGAATCGCGACTCATGGGTAAAGATGCGCCACCTCTGCAGAGTGTAAAACTGATATATCAGCCGTGCTCACGGTTATGAGCAGCCTGGACTCCTCACATGATAATTGAACTTGAAGATGGAAATAAATCGAGATCCGATGATCTGCCAATGGTTTTGCTTAAGTGGTTTCACTTAAGTGTTTTTGATATAATCTTGTATCTTTGCTTAATGGGAATACTTGGGATTCACACTTATTAGTAAGACAGGTGTTGTTAATAAAATGTTGACCAACTAAAATGCTTACTGCTCAACCTCAGCCTCACCTTGTTAGACTTGCATTAGTTTTTCCCCCACTTGCTGAGCCCCGACCATAAGTGAGCTCACCCTTGCTTAATTTTGATCAGAAGTTGCAGATGAAGATTATGATGCTGAACTCCATGGATGCTAGTCTAGTGATACCCCCGGTCATCTTCCTGTGGATGGATGTCCTTGTTTCGCTGTACTTTGATGGATAAAGGTTAAGACATTATGTCTGTTCAAAGTGTAATATGTTAATATAATCGCTATTTACGCTTTTATGCATTGTTCTTTTGATATATTACACTTGTGACGTCAACATATGTGTGGAAATAGATCCTGGCACACATATGCTATGCGCTCGGTTCCACCCCCTGGAACCGGGTGTGACAGAAGTGGTATCAGAGGAATGTGACCGTAGGTCGCTAGATTAGTTAGAAATGGAAAGCCCAGTCAGTCTTTCAAAGCCTGATATATTTTCCTCCATAAAAACTTACTTTATATTAAAACTCGTCTCTTTTATTTTCAACTCTTCTTGTCTGATTTTTGGTCTATTCGAATGTTCTAATGAGAAGCATTGCAAGATGATCAAGCTAGGATTGCGGAACTTGAAGCAAAGTTTGCCAGAAGAAACCCTCTCGAAGCTATCGACGATGCCCTATCCTCTATCTTATCCCCACTCTGCAAGAAGTTTTGTCATGGATCCCCTGGATCTATTATTTGACTTCTTGGCTAGGTTGATAGGATTGTTCTTTAGTATTAAGATTTTCGACTAGATCGGTAATGGCGATATTATATTATATTTTAAGTGGTTTTCTAATCCCTAATATTGCTATATAACCCTTGACTTCTTATACTTTTGTTTTCTTGCCATTGTCATCCTTGGACAATATCTACCTTGATATATTAAACCTTTGCCTCTCTACTTTTTCCCCTTGATAATGCCCTTGTATTTTGTATCCTTAAAAAAAGGGGAAAAAACTTTCTCATATCCTTGGTTGTATAATTTATCCTCGCTTCACCAGTTAGTGGTTATCTTATTTCATTATTGGTCATTAACAATAATGTTTTGGTCTTGTCTAACTCCTTGCTATTTCTTACCTGACTCCTTGACTTTATAATATCTTTCTTATTCGAAACCTCGTCTCAGCTTTTGTTTTGGTTGAATGAGTAGAATTGGATTGTGTTGTGCTGGTATGCTTGAGTTCATTGTCCGTTGTGTTCATGTTTGATTTGCTTCTTTGAAATGATCGTTGGTGTATTGTGTGACTTTTGTCCACAATGACATCAGTTAGCTAGAAAAAAAATCTTAGATAGATGGGTTTTCTCTGCTCTCTATAATCTATCTTTGCGCAACCCTTTCGTCCCTCCCATTCTTCCATACCCATACAGATGTCAGACCTTGGAATGTCAACTACAAGTGATGTCACTAAGTGCAAAGAATGCAGTGTGTTGACAAGTCAAAACAACACTATAAATAAAGCAGCTGATGAACAGACATTGAAGACACAAAAGGATGCACAACCAAACCAACAAACAAGTGACCTTGGAACATGTTGTTGTTGTGAGTACTATGGAATTCCTTGTCACTAGATCAGTACAAACGAAAGTGAAACTACAAAACGGAAGAACCGAATTTTATTTTCTGGTATAAAAAGTCAATGGTCTTCCCAAAAACAACTAGTAGCAGATGCACTGTCAGACGATGAATTGCCAGGTTTTCCAAAAAAAAGAAACATCACAAGGATGCCCAGCTCCAAAAGGAAGCACATGAGTGTTACATTGATGGATGGACTATCACCTGCACACAGTTTCAGCCCCGTCGTCGCATCAGGTCCAAGAAACTAAAAGGAAAACATGGAAAAAGTCAAGAAATAACTTCAAGAAAAGCTTGCTATCAATGTGGACGTGAAGGTCATTACTTCCGTAACTGTCCTGAGAAGAGTTCACTACAGATCACCTCCGAGATGAAGCTACCTCAGTTTTCAGACATGGAATATGAACAAAAATGCAAAGAAACTTCTACCAACAACGTAAAGACAACTCCACCATGTAACTCATCAAGTCGTGCTTGCTTTGGATGTGGTGATACCGGCCATCTTGTTAATGGTTGTCCTAAGAAGGATGTGGAGATCAATAAGGTCCAAAAGAAAAGACAACACCCTCAAACCCATGCATCAACAAAGAATAAACAACGGAAAGAGACCACAGGAAGAATAAGTTATGCAGTAACAGGAACTATTCCATATGATGATGCAGTGATTTTTGGAACACTAGTCATTCACACAACCATTGCCACTGTGTTGTATGATCCTCGTACAACGCATTCTTTTATCAGTGCCCAGTTTGCAACAAAGTATGGTATCTTTAAGTGTCCCTTAAGATCAAGAAAGACCATCAGTACACCCGAAAGGAAAATGTTAGTGAACTACATATGTCCAAAAGTAAGTGTTAAAATCAATGGTATAGATTTTCCAGCTGATCTCCTAGTGATAGAAACAATGGGAAAGGATGTGATTCTTGGAAAGAATTGGTTACAAAGAACTAAGGCAGTAATCCAACATAGAACCATATGTTTGGAAACCCCATCTGGAGAAAGAATAGTAGTTGAAGACAACCGACCTCCAGCTCTGAAGTTTGGTACATCTGACAAGGAAGAATAATATGTCATTTAGCTAGAAGAAGTAGTATGTCTCACGAAGAAAAAAAATGTCAAAGTGTTGCCCCTTTCAAGATTTTGTAATTGTGCTAAGTAATATATGAATAAATTTGGAGAATCTTTCGCACCTATTGTGTTTTGCCTCTTTATAAAGAAAATAAAGTGTGGTGTCATCTGCTATATGCAAACAATGTGATACTCTAATTGGCCTAAAGTCCCCGCTCAAGTCTTTCTCTCAATTTGTGCTCAAAGAAATACTTTTGGATCGGAAAGATGATTTGGATATCATGCTCTGAAATCTATAAGGTTCAAAAGGATCTATGTTAAGGATTATGACACTTGTACGCTCTTGTAGTATGATGAAGCTAGTAGAAATCTGAAACCACCCTTGTTCCTTAACTAATCTTATATTGGAAATTAAAACGTTGTGTTAGCTCTTTATCTTCATATCGTACAAGCCTCTTATGTAATCTTGTCTCACTATCTCCTTTACTCTCTAACCAGATGATGAACCCCAATGGAAATGAAGTAAATGATGCCAACGACAATATTCCTACCTTAACAACTATGAACGAGAAAAACAAGTCACAGAGATATTCGATGAATGGAATGAAGAACAACAAAAGGAATAGAAAAACGTTTGGATATATGATTAGTCCACCTCAAGCGAAAGCCACGAAATACACGGATACCCAAACAGAAGAATCAAGTCAGGCTCAGCTATATGAGATACAGACACCCGATCAACCCTCAGCCCCTGTTGGTCAAGCAAAGTTGACTCGCAAAGAACTCAAAGCAAGAGGTGCTTGCTACTACTGCAAAAACGAAGGACATCTTATTCACGAATGCCCCAAGAAGCGTCTAGACCGACTAGAGAAGAAAGCTGCCAAACATGACCTAAGCAATAATTCAGAAGACCTACCATTTTATAAGTATGATGATGAAGGTCGCTTGATTAGTATACATTGCGGAGCAAAGAAGTAAGGAAGTTCCTTAAGTTTGGAGGAGTGCAATGAGAACTAAGAACCTACAAATAAACCATGTATCACCTTTGTTTTCTTGCTAGCTTTTCTTAATCTCGAGGACGAGATTCTTTTTAAGAGGGGTAGATTTGTGACACTATGAAAATCATTAAATAAAATAATATGTTTAGTTAATAATGATATTTATGGTAATTAATTTTCTCTTAAGAGTTCGTTATTTATTTGCCTCTGGGATGATTTTTGAATGCTCATGATTGATTTTGAATATGGAATATCATTTCTTCTTAAATGAAAATTCACATAAATAATATAATAAATACTAGTCCAAGAATTAATATGTTATTTATAAATAATTTTGGTTTGTTTCGTATGAATTTTATGATTATTTTAATATGTATTTCGAAATTTAAAAAGGAAATAGAAAAAAAAAGAAAAACTAACCTAATCTAATCTAGCTGGCCGAACCGGCCCACTTGGCCCATGCCCAAGCCGCCGCCACCCTGGTAACCCTAGCCGGCGCCCTAGCCTTCTCTATGCAGCCGCCGCCGCCCCTGCACTTCTCTCTCACGCCCTTTCTCTCTCTTCTCTCTCTCCCTGCCTCCTGGTCTTCCACGCGCAGCCCGCCTAGGAGCCGCGACACCCACCGAGCGGACGCCAGCAGCCGAGCGTGCCCCTGCCCGAGCCAGCCTCGCCGCACCGCGCCATGGACGTACCCGCCCGACCGACGCACAGCCGCCAGGCGACCGGCCGGACCCAAGCGCCCCTACACGCGCCCTGGAGCATACGCACGCGCCGCGCCCGTGGAGCGACCGCGTGACTCGACGTGACCCGAACCGACGCCCATGCAGAGGACCAACGCCGAGCCGCAAACCAAGCCGCGCCCAACGCCGACAGTTTCTTCTATGTGCGTTATGGAACTTCATTGCTTCCGTTACTCTCTCCCCCACTTCTTCTTCCTTGAAGACACGCCATTGATGGCGTTTAAACCGGCCGTTCCTCCTCAGCGATCCTCTCCCTCTCTCTATAAATTGAAGCCGGCTCTCTCTCCAAGCCATCCCGAGCTCGCCTCTCGCGCCCTCCTCTCTTGCCGACCACAGTGTCCGTCATCACCGGAGCAGCCATATCCGTCGCCGGAGCCCCGCCCGACGTCAAGAACCCCTGCCCGCCATTGCCGTGTACCTCTGCCGCTCGCCGTGCATTAGCACCTCGCCCGCCAGCCCACCGGCCCGCAACATCGTCACCACGTCGTTGTCGTCGCTCGCTGAAGCTCCACCTATCTCGCCGTGCTGCGATCCGCGCAAGCAGCTGCAACGAGTTTGTCGTCGACGACCCCTTGGAGTCCGCCCACACCGTTCCGCTCGTCGACACTGTGTAGGAATTCTGCGTCAAGGCCTTCTATTCCCGACCGAAGCCGCAACTCCTTGCTATATGACGAACGTAAGATTAAGGTGTAATTGTTTTATTAGTTTCATACATCTGTTCTAAATACCTCAAAGTTAATATTGTTCACATGTTTTCGTAATTTAAATCTGACCTGTGACTGTTATAATTATTTTATGCGTAGTTTTCTAATTATGAAGTTAAAAAGAAATGTAGATCACATTTTCCTAAGCAAACGTACTAAATAAACAACTATATAATTACCTTTTATGATTATATTTAAGTATTTCATATTTAAATACGTGTTTGATTTTAGAGATGCGATGTATACGTGTAGCCAAAATCGACCCTGCGACAATACTTTGAATATGCGTATGATTTTAAAAATGAGTACGGTCACTATTCACTACTTTAATGATTTTCATACTAAAATTGTTTATAATTAATTTCGCTTATTGTGTGGAGCGATAATCGGTTAGTAGTGATATAATAAATTAAAATATAAATACTAGGCCACGTATTTCCAGTCAAATGAGGATATAGATTTTACTATTCGTAATAAATGAATTCATAAGTATGGCACTTAAGTACTTAGAATTAATAAGATATTTATCTATGTCATAATAACCATGAATATGTTATTAAAAGTCTCATTTAGTAATTTACAATTAATTCTTAGTATATTAATGTTAGAAGAATTAAATAAACAATTTTTAGTTATATGTATAAATTCTATTTAGAAAAGAAAGGAGAAAATTGAAATAGTAGAATTTATAATAGTGTTAAAATGACTTAACTAGGCACTTATACTTTTCTAACAAAGAAAATAATAGTTATGTCGATAAACATAGGTTTCTTACTAAAGAATTAGATAAATTGTTTCAAACTTTAAAATGGCCTTTTTAATAGTTATCATATTTAACAAGATTCATTATAGATGTTTAAGTATAGCCGTATTAAATAGAAACTTAAAAGTAATATGTCATATAACTTTTCTAATAATGATATAATGGCTTAATTAAGTGCTCACATCGTCATAGCTAAAACAATAGTTAATAACATACCAATGAATATAATATTCATTTTAAATATCTAGGTCATATGTTTCTAAACTAAATGTAAAGATAAATAATAGAGTAATTATGTCCTCTCATAACCTAGTTAATTAGATTTATATTTGTTTACAACTGGTTATATAGGCTTAATTAATCATTTAATCAAAATTAGTTAATATTATTTATATATGTGTCACTTAGTTTTTCCTAAAGAATAAACTAAGGAAATTAGTGTTCATGTTCTTTAATAATAATGTTAGTTTGTATATTGTTTTGTATATAGCTTTCTTAATAAAAATAAAGTTGCTTATTCACTGTCTTTTACATAAAAGTTCATTTAAGACATATATCATAACTTTCCATAAATAAGTGTTTAATAATAATGATCTTTTCACATAAAATCTATTTATACTTATATCTTAATTTGTCATAAGTAATTGGTTAACAATATTTATAAAATGCTTCATAATGCTTCTAAAATTAATAACGCGATTAGTAGCCCATTAACCTTAGATATATATAACTTATATCTATTCTAAAAGGTTAAAAATGTTTAATATCGTTATTACGTGTTTTATCGTGTTATAAACCCTTAATCTAGACATATCACGTATGACGATTTATAAAAGATTAAATTAGTGAACCTAATATTTGTATATTTTAATTAAGACACTTATAAGCTCATGTCTTATTTTATGAAGTATAGATCATATGTTTGAAAAGAATACCTTTTTATTATAACCTTGCGTGTAATGTTTTGAAAAGCGAACACTCTTTTCGTTAGGCTTTCTTTTAGCTTTACGTATGGTGAATGTTGTATGTTATTGAGTGGTGTTTGTTCTTTTTGTTTGTTTGTGTGATATTCAGTGATTGATCTAATAGTTGAGAATCAAGTGCTATTCCGTGGAAGAACCTCAAGTTTTCAATAAGCAAGGCAAGTGGACTTCTCCCTCTGCATACTCTGTTTGATCCCAAATAATACATTTAATAAAGTTTATTCTTTTGGATATATATGCATAATTTGACGGGTTACCTATTTAGATAACCTTTCCAACCTTATTCCTTGATCAAACCTGGGAATTATACTTTACCTTCGTAGCTATGCTATTGCTACAACTTAACTTTATGCAGTCACTCCTGTTTATGATATTAATGTTCCAAATGGTAAGTTTACATTATTGTTGTTAACCCGATGGTTAAACAAGATTATTGCATATTAATTGGAACATGGAGTGACCACCCGGGAAAACAGTGCTACCATGAGAACTATCATGGCTCTGGTCTTGGCTAAATAACTAGGGAAGTCTTATGTTGGGTGCTGGTCGTGGTCGACCGAAACGGGGGCATCTGGCAAGCGCTTATAGTTCCGGCTCAGGCAGATTGGATACGGGCATAGTTCCTAAAGCTTTACCCTGTAGTCTGGACTATAAGTTGGTTACGGTAGGTGTGCCTTATGCAGTTTGACCATTTCCAGCATTTGCGTAATGAGGACTCTAGGGAGAAGCCTCGTAGTGAGACCCTGGCCATTCACCTCGGAAGTGAATACGGGTCTAGCTAACCCAGGCTAGAAGGGAATCGCGACTCATGGGTAAAGATGCGCCACCTCTGCAGAGTGTAAAACTGATATATCAGCCGTGCTCACGGTTATGAGCAGCCTGGACTCCTCACATGATAATTGAACTTGAAGATGGAAATAAATCGAGATCCGATGATCTGCCAATGGTTTTGCTTAAGTGGTTTCACTTAAGTGTTTTTGATATAATCTTGTATCTTTGCTTAATGGGAATACTTGGGATTCACACTTATTAGTAAGACAGGTGTTGTTAATAAAATGTTGACCAACTAAAATGCTTACTGCTCAACCTCAGCCTCACCTTGTTAGACTTGCATTAGTTTTTCCCCCACTTGCTGAGCCCCGACCATAAGTGAGCTCACCCTTGCTTAATTTTGATCAGAAGTTGCAGATGAAGATTATGATGCTGAACTCCATGGATGCTAGTCTAGTGATACCCCCGGTCATCTTCCTGTGGATGGATGTCCTTGTTTCGCTGTACTTTGATGGATAAAGGTTAAGACATTATGTCTGTTCAAAGTGTAATATGTTAATATAATCGCTATTTACGCTTTTATGCATTGTTCTTTTGATATATTACACTTGTGACGTCAACATATGTGTGGAAATAGATCCTGGCACACATATGCTATGCGCTCGGTTCCACCCCCTGGAACCGGGTGTGACACCAAGTCCAAAGATCATTCCAATCAAATAGTGACTAGTGAGAGAGAGACTTGTGTTCATTTGAGCTCTTGCGCTTGGATTGCTTTTCTTCTTCCTCTATTCTTGTGTTCAACCCACTTGTAATCAAAACAAGAGACACCAAGTTGTGGTGGTCCTTGTAGTGGACTTAGTGTCCCATTTGATTGAAGAGAAAGGCTCACTCGGTCTAAGTGACCGTTTGAGAGAGGGAAATGATTGAAAGAGACTCGGTCTTTGTGACCACCTCAACGGGGAGTAGGTTTGCAAGAACCAAACCTCAGTAAAACAAATCACCGTGTCATCCGCTCTTATTCGCTTGTGATTTGTTTTCGCCCTCTCTTTCTGAAAGAGAAATAGGCTTATACCTTTTCCTAATTAATTTTGGTGGTTGAATTGCCCAACACAAATAATTGGACTAACTAGTTTGCTCTAGATTATGAGTTCTATAGGTGCCAAAGGTTCACTTCAAACCAATAAAAAGACCGAAAAAGGGATTCAAATATAGAGAGTAAAGTCAGCCGAAGTGTCCCCTGGTCTGGCGCACCGGACTGTCCGGTGCACAAGGGACTCCAACTCCGAACTGCTCACCTTCGGGAATTCTGGAGGCCGCTCCGCTATAATTCACCGGACTGTCCGGTGTAGCACCGGACAGTGTCCGGTGGCGCACCGGATTGTCCGGTGTGCCAGCGGAGCAACGGCTACTTCGCGCCAATGGTCGTCTGCAGAAGGCATTAAATGCGCTACAGTGCGCGCCAGAGTCAGAGCAGAGCCAGATGGCACACCGGACAGTGAACAGTACCTGTCCGGTGCACCACCGGACTGTCCGGTGGCCCAGAAGACAGAAGCTCCAACGGTCAGAATCCAACGGCTGGGTGACGTGGCAGGCGCACCGGACAGTGTCCGGTGGCGCACCGGACTGTCCGGTGCGCCATGCGACAACAGCCTTCACCAAACGGATAGTTTGGTGGTTGGGGCTATAAATAACCCCAACCACCCACCATTCATTGCATCTAAGTTTTCAGACTTTCTACACCTTACAAGAGCTATAGCATTCAATATAAGACACACCAAAGAGATAAAATCCTCTCCCAAGTCCAAAGATCATTCCCAATCAAATAGTGACTAGTGAGAGAGTAACTTGTGTTCATTTGAGCTCTTGCGCTTGGATTGCTTCTTTTTCTCATTCTTTCTTGTGATCAACTCAATTGTAACCGAGGCAAGAGACACCAATCGTGTGGTGGTCCTTTGCGGGGACTTTGTGTCCTGTTTGATTGAGAAGAGAAGCTCACTCGGTCTAAGTGACCATTTGAGAGAGGGAAAGGGTTGAAAGAGACCCGGTCTTTGTGACAACCTCAACGGGGAGTAGGTTTGCAAGAACCGAACCTCGGTAAAGTAAATCCTTGTGTCTCACTCTTTATTTGCTTGCGATTTGTTTTTCACCCTCTCTCTCAGACTCGTTCATATTTCTAACGCTAACCCGGCTTGTAGTTGTGCTTAAGTTTATAAATTGCAGATTCGCCCTATTCACCCCCCCCTCTAGGCGACTTTCAATTGGTATCGGAGCCCGGTACTTCATTAGAGCCTAACCGCTCGAAGTGATGTCGGGAGCATCCGCCAAGAGGGAGCTCGGGACCGGCGACAAGTCCGCAAGCTCGGGGAGAACGTACTCAAGGGAGCCCGCCCACAAGCACAAGGAGGAATACTCTTCCTCCATCAAGTCCCAATGGAAGGGTGACGAGAAGAAGAAGATGAAGAAAGTGGTCTACTACGAGACCGACTCTTCGTCACCCTCGACCTCCGGCTCAGAAACGGCATCCGTCACTTCTAAGCGCCATGAGCGCAAGAAGTATAGTAAGATGCCCCTTCGCTACCCTCGTATTTCAAAACACACTCCATTACTTTACGTTACATTAGGCAAACCACCTATGCTAGAAGGTGAAGATTATTCTATGTGGAGTGATAAAATGAGGCATCACCTAACCTCACTCCACAAAAGCATATGGGATATTGTTCAGTATGGAGCGCAGGTACCAAAGAAGGGAGACAAAGATTACGACTCGGAGGAGGTCGAACAAATCCAACACTTCAACTCCCAAGCCACAACTATACTCCTCGCCTCTCTAAGTCGAGAGGAGTATAATAAGGTGCAAGGGTTGAAGAGCGCAAAGGAAATTTGGGACGTGCTCAAGACCGCGCACGAAGGAGATGAGGTGACCAAGATCACTAAGTGGGAGACGATCGAGGGGGAGCTCGGTCGCTTCATGCTTCACCAAGGGGAGGAGCCACAAGCAATATACACCCGGCTCAAGACCTTGGTGAACCAAGTGCGCAACCTCGGGAGCACAAAATGGGATGACCATGAAATGGTCAAGGTTATTCTAAGATCACTAGTATTTCTTAATCCTACGCAAGTGCAATTAATTCGTGGTGATCCTAGATATACACTAATATCTCCCGAGTAAGTAATAGGAAAATTTGTGAGCTTTGAGTTGATGATCAAAGGCTCCAAGAAAATCATCGAGCAAGGCGCCTCCTCCACGCCCGAAGCACAACCGGTCGCATTCAAGGCAATGGAGGAGAAGAGAGAAGACTCTACACCAAGTAGAGTCCCCATCGACGCCTCCAAGCTCGACAACAAGGAAATGGCACTCATCATCAAGAGCTTTATCCAAATCCTCAAGCAAAGGATGGGGAAGAACTACAAGTCCCACTCCAAGAAAGTTTGCTACAAGTGTGGTAAGCCCGGTCACTTTATTGCAAAATGTCCATTATCAAGTGACAGTGATAGGGGCGACGCCAAGAAGGGCAAGAGGAGAGAAAAGAAGAGATACTACAAGAAGAAGGGCGGCGATGCCCATGTGTGCCGCGAGTGGAACTCCGACGAGAGCTCCACCGACTCCTCCGACGACGAGGACGCCGCCAACATCGCCGTCACCAAAGGGCTTCTCTTTCCCAACGTCGGCCACAAGTGCCTCATGGCTAAGGACGACAAAAGGAAGAAGGTAAAATCAAAATCCTCCACTAAATATGCAACCTCTAGTGATGAGGGTAATTCTAGTGATGAGGAGGATAATTTGCTTACCCTTTTTGCCAACCTAAACATGCAACAAAAGGAAAAGTTAAATGAATTAGTTAGTGCTATTCATGAGAAGGATGAACTCTTGGACACCCAAGAGGACTTCCTAATTAAGGAAAACAAGAAGCATGTTAAGGTTAAAAATGCTTATGCTCTAGAAGTAGAAAAATGTGAAAAATTATCTAGTGAGCTAAGCACTTGCCATGATATCATTGCCAACCTTAGAAATGAAAATGCCAGATTAATTGCTAAGGTTGATTCAAATGTATGTGATGATTCAATTTCCAATCTTAGAGATGATAATGCTAGTTTACTTGCTAAGATTGAAAAATTGAATGCTTCTCTTGCTAGCCTTAGGATTGAAAATGAAAAATTGATTGCTAAGGATAAAGACTTAGATGTTTGCAATGCTTCCATTTCCAATCTTAGAAGTGAAAATGACATTTTACATGCTAAGATTGTTGAACTAAAATCTTGCAAACCCTCTACATCTACCGTTGAGCATATTACAATTTGCACTAGATGTAGAGATGTTAACATTAATGCTATTCATGATCACATGGCCTTGATTAAACAACAAAATGATCATATAGCAAAATTAGATGCTAAAATTGCCGAGCATGAGTTAGAAAATGAAAAATATAAATTTGCTCGTAGCATGCTTTATAGTGGGAGACGCCCTGGCATCAAGGATGGCATTGGCTTCCAAAAGGGAGACAATGTCAAACTTAATGCCCCTCCTAAAAAAATTGTCAAACTTTGTTAAGGGTAAGGCTCCCATGGCTCAGTATAATGAGGGTTACATTTTATACCCTGCCGGTTATCTCGAGCACAAAATTAGGAGAATTCACTCTAGGAAGTCTCACTCTGGCCCTAATCATGCTTTTATGTATAAGAGTGAGACATCTAATTCTAGGCAATCCATTTATGCTAAATTGCCTAAGAAGAAAACTCCAATTGCATCAAATGAACCTAGCATTTCATTTAAAACTTTTGATGCATCCTATGTTTTGACTAACAAATCCGGCAAAGTAGTTGCTAAGTATGTTGGGGGCAAACACAAGGGGTCAAAGACTTGTGTTTGGGTACCCAAAGTTCTTGTATCTAATGTCAAAGGACCCAAAACCGTTTGGGTACCAAAAATCAAGAACTAAATTTGTTTTGTAGGTTTATGCATCCGGGGGCTCAAGTTGGATCATCGATAGCGGGTGCAGAAACCATATGACAGGGGAGAAGAAGATGTTCTCCTCCTATGAGAAAAACCAAGATCCCAAAGAGCGATCACATTCGGGGATGGAAATCAAGGTTTGGTCAAAGGATTGGGTAAAATTGCTATATCACCTGACCACTCTATTTCAAATGTTTTTCTTGTAGATTCTTTAGATTACAATTTGCTTTCCGTTTATCAATTATGTAAAATGGGTTACAACTGTCTTTTTACGGATATAGGTGTTACTGTCTTTAGAAGAAGTGATGATTCAGTAGCATTTAAGGGAGTGTTAGAGGGTCAGCTATACTTAGTTGATTTTGATAGAGCTGAACTCGACACTTGCTTAATTGCTAAGACTAACATGGGCTGGCTCTGGCATCGCCGACTAGCACATGTTGGAATGAAGAATCTTCACAAGCTTCTAAAGGGAGAACACATTTTGGGACTAACAAATGTTCATTTTGAGAAAGACAGGATTTGTAGCGCATGTCAGGCAGGGAAGCAAGTTGGTGTTCATCATCCACACAAGAACATCATGATGACCGAGAGGCCGCTTGAGCTCCTACACATGGACCTATTCGGCCCGATAGCTTATATAAGCATCGGCGGGAGTAAGTACTGTCTAGTTATTGTGGATGATTATTCTCGCTTCACTTGGGTATTCTTTTTGCAGGAAAAATCTCACACCCAAGAAACTTTGAAAGAATTCTTGAGACGGGCTCAAAATGAGTTTGGCTTGAGGATCAAGAAGATAAGAAGCAACAACGGGACGGAGTTCAAGAACTCTCAAATTGAAGGTTTTCTTGAGGAGGAAGGCATCAAGCATGAGTTCTCTTCTCCCTACACGCCACAACAAAATGGTGTAGTGGAGAGGAAGAATAGAACTTTATTGGACATGGCAAGGACCATGCTTGATGAGTACAAGACTTCGGATCGGTTTTGGGCAGAGGCGATCAACACCGTGTGCTACGCCATCAACCGGTTATATCTACACCGAATCCTCAAGAAGACATCATATGAACTCCTAACCGGTAAAAAGCCCAATGTTTCATATTTTAGAGTCTTTGGTAGCAAATGCTTTATTCTTGTTAAAAGAGGTAGAAAATCTAAATTTGCTCCTAAGGCTGTAGAAGGCTTTTTACTAGGATATGATTCAAACACAAGGGCATATAGAGTCTTTAACAAGTCCTCTGGACTAGTTGAAGTTTCTTGTGACATTGTGTTTGATGAGACTAATGGCTCTCAAGTAGAGCAAGTTGATCTTGATGAGCTAGATGATGAAGAAGCTCTGTGCGTCGCGCTAAGGAACATGTCCATTGGGGATGCGTGTCCTAAGGAATCTGAAGAGCCTCCACAAGCACAAGATCAACCATCTTCCTCCATGCAAGCATCTCCACCAACTCAAGATGAGGATGAGGCTCAAGATGATGAAGAGGAAGATCAAGAAGATGAGCCACCTCAAGAAGAGAGCAATGATCAAGGGGGAGATGCCCATGATCAAGAAGAGGAAGATGAACAAGTTCCAAGACCGCCACACCCAAGAGTCCACCAAGCAATTCAACGAGATCACCCCGTGAACACCATCCTCGGCGATATTCAAAAGGGGGTAACTACTCGATCTCGTGTTGCTCATTTTTGTGAACATTACTCTTTTGTTTCCTCTATTGAGCCACACAAGGTAGAGGAAGCACTTCAAGATTCAGATTGGGTGGTGGCGATGCAAGAGGAGCTCAACAATTTCACAAGGAATGAGGTATGTCATTTAGTTCCACGTCCTAATCAAAATGTTGTAGGAACCAAGTGGGTCTTCCGCAACAAGCAAGATGAGCATGGTGTGGTGGCAAGGAACAAAGCCCGACTTGTGGCCAAGGGATATTCACAAGTCGAAGGTTTGGATTTCGGTGAAACCTATGCACCCGTAGCTAGACTTGAGTCAATTCGCATTTTACTTGCCTATGCTACTTTCCATGGCTTTAAGCTTTACCAAATGGACGTGAAAAGTGCCTTCCTCAACGGACCAATCAAGGAAGAGGTCTATGTTGAGCAACCTCCCGGCTTTGAAGACAGTGAGTACCCTAACTATGTATATAAACTCTCTAAGGCGCTTTATGGGCTCAAGCAAGCCCCAAGAGCATGGTATGAATGCCTAAGAGATTTTCTTATCACTAATGGCTTCAAAGTCGGAAAGGCTGATCCTACACTCTTAATCAAAACACTTGAAAATGATTTGTTTGTATGCCAAATTTATGTTGATGATATCATATTTGGGTCTACTAACGAATCTACATGTGAAGAGTTTAGCAGGATCATGACACAAAAATTCGAGATGTCTATGATGGGGGAGTTGAAGTATTTCTTAGGATTTCAAGTAAAGCAACTCCAAGAGGGCACCTTCATTAGCCAAACGAAGTATATTCAAGACATTCTAAACAAGTTTGGGATGAAAGATGCCAAGCTCATCAAGACACCCATGGGAACCAATGGACATCTCGACCTCGACACGGGAGGTAAATCTGTAGATCAAAAGGTATACCGGTCAATGATAGGTTCTTTACTCTATTTATGTGCTTCACGACCGGATATAATGCTTTCCGTATGCATGTGTGCAAGATTCCAAGCCAATCCTAAGGAAGCTCACCTTAGGGCCGTAAAACGAATCTTGAGATATTTAGTTTATACTCCTATGTTTGGCCTTTGGTACCCCAGGGGATCCACATTTGATTTAATTGGTTATTCGAATGCCGATTGGGCAGGATGTAAAATTAATAGAAAGAGCACATCAGGGACTTGCCAGTTCTTGGGAAGATCTCTGGTGTCTTGGACTTCAAAGAAGCAAAATTCCGTAGCTCTTTCTACCGCCGAAGCCGAGTATATTGCCGCAGGACATTGTTGCGCGCAATTGCTTTGGATGAGGCAAACCCTTAGGGACTATGGTTACAAATTAATCAAAGTTCCTCTTCTATGTGATAATGAGAGTGCAATCCGCATGGCGGATAATCCCGTTGAGCATAGCCGCACTAAACACATAGTCATTCGGTATCATTTCTTAAGGGATCACCAACAAAAGGGGGATATCGAGATTGCATATATTAACACCAAAGAACAATTAGCCGATATCTTTACCAAGCCATTAGATGAACAAACATTTACCAAACTTAAGCATGAGCTAAATATTCTTGATTCTAGTAATTTTTATTGATGTTTTGCACACATAGCTCATTGATATACCTTTGATCACCTCTCTTTCATGTGCTATGACTAATGTGTTTTCAAGTGCATTTCATGCCAAGTCATAGATTGAAAGGGAAAAGGAGTCTTCGGCGAAGACAAAGGCTTCCACTCCACTCCATCGAAAATTACTCATCCTTCGCCGTCGCTGCGCGCCACTCTCCAACTTTGGTATAATCTTCACTCATATGTTATTTACCATAGGGAGAGAAAGTAATAAGGGCTTATGTTTCACTCTAGTATCCGTTTTTGGTGATTCATGCCAAAGGGGGAGAAAGTATTAGCCCAAAGTAAAAGGACCGCACCACCACCAATTTCCAAAATTTTGAGTTAAGAAAAGAATTTTTCAAATTGGTATCTTATTTTTGATAGAATTTCAAATTGGTACAACCCTTTCAAAACTAATATCTAAAACCCTCTTGAACACTAAGAGGAGGATTTGATTGAGGGGGAGTTTTGTTTAGTCAAAGGAAAAGCATTTGAAACAGGGGGAGAAAATTTCAAATCTTGAAAATGCTTCTCAAAACATTACTCATTTACCTTTGACTATTTGCAAAAGAACTTTGAAAAGAATTTACAAAAGAATTTGCAAAAACAAAACATGTGGTGCAAGCATGGTCCAAAATGTTAAAATGAAGAAATCAATCCATGCATATCTTATGAAAATTTATTGGTTCAATTCTAAGTAACCTTTGCACTTACATTCTGAAAACTAGTTCAGTTATGCACTTCTATATTTGCTTTGGTTTGTGTTGGCGTCAATCACCAAAAAGGGGGAGATTGACAGGGAAATAGGCTTACACCTTTTCCTAATTAATTTTGGTGGTTGAATTGCTCAACACAAATAATTGGACTAACTAGTTTGCTCTAGATTATGAGTTCTATAGGTGCCAAAGGTTCACTTCAAACCAATAAAAAGACCGAAAAAGGGATTCAAATATAGAGAGCAAAGTCAGTCGAAGTGTCCCCTAATCTGGCGCACCGGACTGTCCGGTGTGCCACCGGACAGTGTCCGGTGCACCAGGGACTCCAACTCCGAACTGCTCACCTTCGAGAATTCTGGAGGCCGCTCCGCTATAATTCACCGGACTGTCCGGTGGCGCACCGGACTGTCCGGTGTGCCAGCGGAACAACGACTACTTCGCGCCAACGGTCGTCTGCAGAAGGCATTAAATGCGCTACAGTGCGCGCCAGAGTCAGAGCAGAGCCAGATGGCACACAAGACAGTGAACAGTACCTGTCCGGTGCACCACCGAACTGTCCGGTGGCCCAGAAGACAGAAGCTCCAACGGTCAGAATCCAACGGCTGGGTAACGTGGCAGGCGCACCAGACAGTGTCCGGTGGCGCACCGGACTGTCCGGTGCGCCATGCGACAACAGCCTTCACCAAATGGCTAGTTTGGTGGTTGGGGCTATAAATAACCCCAACCACCCACCATTCATTGCATCCAAGTTTTCAGACTTTCTACACCTTACAAGAGCTATAGCATTCAATACAAGACACACCAAAGAAATCAAATCCTCTCCCAAGTCCAAAGATCATTCCCAATCAAATAGTGACTAGTGAGAGAGTGACTTGTGTTCATTTGAGCTCTTGCGCTTGGATTGCTTCTTTTTATCATTCTTTCTTGTGATCAACTCAATTGTAACCGAGGCAAGAGACACCAATCGTGTGGTGGTCCTTGCGGGGACTTTGTGTCCCGTTTGATTGAGAAGAGAAGCTCACTCGGTCTAAGTGACCGTTTGAGAGAGGGAAAGGGTTGAAAGAGACCTGGTCTTTGTGACCACCTCAACGGGGAGTAGGTTTGCAAGAACCGAACCTCGGTAAAACAAATCCTTGTGTCTCACTCTTTATTTGCTTGCGATTTGTTTTTCACCCTCTCTCTCGGACTCGTTCATATTTCTAACGCTAACCCGGCTTGTAGTTGTGCTTAAGTTTATAAAATTCAGATTCACCCTATTCACCCCCCCTCTAGGCGACTTTCACTTTTGGACTCGTTTATATTTCTAATGCTAACCTCGGCTTGTAGGGTGTGTTTAAGTTTGTAAATTTCAGATTTGCCTATTCACCCCCCCTCTAGGCGACTTTCACTTTTATAGCCCCAAGGCAGCTAGGAGCCGTTGGAGGCATTCTTGGAAGGCAAATCTTGCCTTCTGTCGGGTGGCGCACCGGACAGTCCCTGTAGCTGTCCGGTGTGCGATCTCCTTCCTTTTCTGGCACATCCGACCGTTGCAAATTTGTGGCAGTTGGCGCACCGGGCACTGTCCGGTGGACACTGGACAGTCCGGTGCCCCCTACCGACCGTTGGAGCGGGCCACGCGTCGCCCGCGGATTTTGCGGCCGTTGGCTCACCGGACAGTCCGGTGAATTATAGTTGTACACCGCCGAAGTTTTCCCGAGAGTGGCCAGTTCGTCGGAGACCAGCCTGGCGCACCGGACACTGTCCGGTGCACCACCGGACAGTCCGGTGTGCCAGACTGTGCTGAGTCTTGGCTGCACACAGGCACTCTCTTCCAATCTTTTTCTTTTCCTATTTCTAGCACTTAGGTAACTTCATTAGTACCCAAAACAAATGTACTAAGTCTAGAAACATACCTTCTTGTTGATTTGCACTTCATTCATCATTTGGCATATGATAACCCACTTAATATGTGTTGGACACTTAATCACCAAAATATACTAGAAATGGCCCAAGGGGACATTTCCCTTTCAATCTCTCCCTTTTTGGTGATTTATGCCAACACATCAAAAAGCAACAAATAGAAGTGCAACATCAATGCAATTGAGAACAAAAATAGTCTTTGACAAGATTTGACATATTTCGATCGTTCTTTGCCACCACTTGGTTTGTTTTTGCAAATCAAATTCACTTTTTCTATCTCTAAGTCAAACACACTTGTTTGGGCACAAAGAGAGATAATCCAAGAGTAAAAATGATTAAGAGCCAAAAACTCCCCCTTTTCCCATAATCAAACATCCTCCCCACAAGAGACCAAATTTTCACAATAAGAGTATTTTGACAAATCAAAAATTCTAACTCTACTATTTTCAAAATTCTCAAGTGGTAGCTGATCCATTTGCTTTGGCCTTAATTTCTCCCCCTTTGGCATTAAGCACCAAAACGGGATCATTATTGGCCCTTTAACCCCATTGCCTCACCAAAATTGTCAATTAAGAGCAAAAAGGCAATAAGAGCGTAGATATGAACTTGGAGTTAATACCGGAGTGCAGTGGAAGTCTTTGCATGGTCCAAGTTCATATTTCCCTTTCAATTTACCTTTGAGGCTACATTAAGTAAACTCAACACAAATGTTAGTCTCAAAGGATCAAGTTGTAGCACTTCTCCCCCTAAATATGTGCATTACTCACACATGGACTTGTGAGGTTCGGGGATCCCTTGCACAACTTGAGCACCAGAAGTAAACAACAAACCTCATAAATGCATAAAGTAACACTACAAGAAACTGATAAATGTTCGTGGGTAAAATTAAAAACGTGGGTACCCACGTTCTTACTTGAGTTAAGTTCATGGGTTATGTTAAGAACGTGGGTACCCACGTTCTTAAGTTAAGTTCGTGAGCCCTGGAAAAAACCGTCGAACTTAACGTGTTAGGAACGTGGGTACCCACGTTCTTAACTTAAGTTCGTCGGGCTTGTGCACACCGTCGAACTTAATCCTGAAAACCTAAATCCAAAAATCCAACGCGCCCGGCTGTCTCTCTCACCCCCTGTCTCATCCTGCCCACACACACGTGCTCCTCTCACCTAGCGCCAGGCCGAGCCGCCGCCGCGCCACCGCCGCGCCGCCGCCACGCCACCGTGAGCCGCGCTGCCACCGCGACCGGGTCACGTCTCCGCCACGCCACCGCAACCGGGTCGCACCGCCGCCGCGCTGCCGCTTGCAAAAGATCCCTCCAGACTTCTGCAAGCACATCCCCTAGGCGGCGTTGAGCAAAAGACCTGCTGCTCCGCGCCGCGGCTGGCAGAGCAACAAGCGGCGGCGCTATCGGCGCGCGAGAGGACCGGGCCCTCGCGTGATGATGACGCCAGTCTGAAGCGTGCGGACAAGGATTATTCCGTTGGGAAGGAGCTGGTGCGGTACCGTGTGCGCTAGGTGAGCACGCAGAAGGTCTCATGCTCCAATCGAACGCCGCCAGAATCGGACGGTAAGCTGCGTAACCGCCCAATGTATGTGCTCGCATCGCAGACTCGCAGTGAAGACCGAGATCAAGGACATCGACGAGGTAGTGTTGCGCTTGATGATCCCCACACCCCACCGCCGTCTAATTTCTTCGTATGGTCCTCCGAGAATTTCTGACCCTTTTTTATATCACTACATTTTAATGCTAAGGAATAGGTTTGTGCTAGTAATCTGCCTATTGCTTGTTTTTCTATGTACCGGAATGGAATAGCTGGTTTGAACATGTTAGCATTTCTTCCATGCCTTGATGTCTGCAAAATATACTTCTACTTAGCATCAGCCTAGAAGTATGTTCGCTTCACTGGTTTTTTTCGAACACACTAGGGCTTCTGGATGTACTGGTTACCGTTATAGTACAACAAGTGTACCACACTTTGGTTCTTTTCTTTTATGTCTTAAAAGACCTAACCTTCCACAGTGTTTTAGTTTGTTTGTGGTTGATTTGTCAGTTCAGAACATACTTTAGTATCCCAGTAAATGCTAAGGTTTGATTACAAGGGTTAGTATAATTCATGAATGAGGACTCATCTGCTATACTGGTTGTAAAATGGGGCTGCCAGCTCTTCAGTTGTTGCTCGCAGATTGAATGGTTTAACATCAATGTCACTATCTTTTCACTAAACAGGTTTCTTTTCACAGGCCAGCCCAAAAGACACCTGCTGACAACTGGCTGGAGTGTGTTTGTCAGTGCTAAGAGACTTGTTGCTGGAGATTATGTGCTATTTATATGGTTTGTTACATTGTTTCAATGCTGTAACCACTAAAAATTTTCTGACGAGTAGGACTTACTCTTTCCTCACTAATTTAGGAATGATAAAAACCAGCTTTTGCTTGGAATCAGACACGCTAGCCGGCCACAGACTGTGATGCCCTCTTCTGTTCTTTCGAGTGACAGCATGCACATCGGACTCCTTGCAGCAGCAGCTCATGCTGCTGCAACAAATAGCCGCTTCACAATTTTCTTTAATCCTAAGTAATTTGAACTGCTTGATGAGCAAATGGCAATTATATGTTTCCTATGTTCCACTTGATTCGAAAAATGTGCTTGCAGGGCAAGTAAAACAGAATTTGTTATACCCCTTTCGAAATACATCAAGGCTGTTTTTCACACGCGGATATCAGTTGGGATGCGATTCAGGATGTTGTTTGAGACTGAGGAATCAAGTGTCCGCAGGTGAGGCAGCAGTACCAAAATTTCCTTATTCTTGGCAAAAAATGTGTCTCATGAGACTCGCAGTTCTGTGCTCAATAATTACGAAATAAACTCATAAATAAGATATTAAATAATTGCAGGTACATGGGGACAATAACACAAGTGAGTGATGCTGACCCAGTGCGTTGGCCTAGTTCCTATTGGAGATCAGGGAAGGTAAGGGTTTTATCTTCTTTATTTTTCTTGTTAGCTCTCTCCTTGGTCCCCTCTATGATTTTACTCTTCTTTTGTGTGGCGGTTTGTATTCCTCGTTTCAAATTGGTAATTGCTACTCTCTTAAATCATGTTTCATGTTTTTGTTCTCATTTTCTTCTGATCTGCTCTTCATTTTTCTCAAGGGAATAATTTGGTGACTTCTATCACTTTCAGATAAATTGCACTACCCATATTTTAATTTTATTGACAAGACAATAACCTCCTATTTTTAAATCTTGTTCCACACCAGAAGTATCGTTATATTAAGAGAAAGGGGGTTTAGAAACCCTGGGAACAACACACACCAGTTGTCCTGTGTTCATTGTTTCCTATCATATGGTTTGCGGATTGTGGGTATAAAATCTGAATAGTACTCTGTTCATTGTCTTCCAACACAGCATTTTTTTCTTTTGTTATCCAACTCTGTATAAACTTCGAGTATCTTCTCTGTTGTCTGTTCCAGTCATGTTGACGAGGGTGATCAGGGGGTAAATGCCACACAATTGCTGCATAACGAACCTGTACTTGTTACTGTAAGTGGTGATGGCAGGTGAGTAACTAGCCCAATGACGTACACATTCTGTCATCAATCAATCTGCATTTAAGTTATGAAAAATGCTTAACTAATTTAATATGCTTTTAGTGTTGGAATGTGGGACGTTACTTTAGGTCAACCTTGTGTCAGACATATCGTTGCCCATACTCGACGTGCTAATGCGGTGAGCCTATATTGTGATATTCTATCTGTGGCACCCTTCATCTTACCTCTTCTGATATTGATTTTCATTGTATAAATTCCAGGTTGTTGTGGCCCTTAATGACAAATACCTCTGCACAGGAGGAAGCGACCAGAAAGTTGTGAGTTGCTTATTTGTCCTTTTAGTTTCTTATGTGGCTTATGTTATGTCGTACTGGAAAAGGTATGTTTGGATTGTTTTGTTGGTTAACAACTGAAATCAGTAGAAATGCAATACATCTTATTGATGTAGTTTTTTTTTCTCAAACACGTAGGAGAGTTGTGTATCTTTATATTATAGAGAGAGAGAGAGAAAAGGGATATAAACCTATACAAGGCAACTGGCAACCTTTATACCTCAACTATGAGACAACAGAAGGTTGCAAGGAAAAAAATACTACACAACACTCAAACCCTTTTTACAAGGAAGAAAGTCGCGACCTTTCTAGCCTCGACATGACAAAAAATAGCTCCTGAAGTTTTTGAGCATCAGTGAAGCACCAAGACTCAGCCTCAGTTTCTCTTTGAAGGAATGTTGTTGTTGTGCCTTTACTAGGGAAGGGCCGCAACTGTCAAAAATTCCTCTTTTCCTGTGAAGCCATGAGGCCCATGCTCCCAGGATCACCATACTGTTCAAACCTTTTCTTTGGGTAGCTTGGCTAGTGGTTACATGAAATGGGCATGGTTTAAAAATACTATTGGCATACTTGTATTCATTATCCATATGTATGGTTCTTGCCTTGATGTGCATAACTGACTAATGTGTCCCTTGAAGAGGGAGTTATTGTAACTGATGTATGATATTATTTCCATTTATGGCTTTGGGCAGAACCACGAGTGTTTGCTTTGTTTTTATGTTTAGCTGGTCCTCTCATTGACTATTGGCTTGGCAGGTTTTATATCATAACAGAAGTGGGCGTACACATCTTAATTGGCATCTTTCACATCCTCTCCAAGGAAATGATTGATATGCTGCCAGAAATCATAGAATTGTTCCGCTAACATGGTAAATCACATTTCCTTTCTGTGACTTTGATTCGGTGATCTCTGTTAGTACTTCAGCACTGTAACAACTAAAAATAGAATCATACATCAATAAATATATGAATATGGTATAAACTGCATGCGAACATACTTCTCTTCACTTTTCTAATAGCTTAAGGGGTTGTTGCAACTTCACGTCAGGCAGACTTCTGTTTTATCCTCATTGGAGATTGAACAGCTTCTGTTATTTCCCAACACGCCCTGCATACCTCTGTTCCTAACTCTTTTTGTGTGCATATCTTTTTCAGCAGGGAAGTTCTCTAAGGCAGGCAGTTGAACTTTGGCAGAAACTTGGTTATCATTTCTTCCATGCCTTGTTGTCTGCAAAATATACTTCTACTTAGCATCAGCCTAGAAGTATGTTCGCTTCACTGCCTTTTGCCTAGAAGTATGTTAGCTTTCATACCGTTATATTAAGAGAAAGGGGGTTTAGAAACCCTGGGAACAACACACACCAGGTCATACCATTATACATTCTCTCATCTCTATTAATTATTAACAAGTAAAAGGATGCATGAGTATATTGACTAGACTCTCAGTAATAGGCAAAAGGTGCTACTTTGCCTCCAGTGGTTAGTTGGTGACCTGTGGTGCAGTAGCATGATCTAAACTTCTTTTAAAGCTTACTACAATAGTTCTTTATATAATCTAGAGTTGTGCTATTGAATTGAACTTCTAATAGTGATTTTCCAATTTATACTTACAATAAAATCTTGTTTGCATCTCAGGCTTGCCTAAGGGAGATCCATGCTTCTATCCTAAGGAAGCATTTACATCGATTGGAACATCCTGGTGCTGTTGAACCGGATGTGGAATCTGAGAAAGAAGTTGATAATAAACTGGAGGATGAGATGCACGAGGATGAAGGTTTACCTTCTTTTCTGATTACTCAATCAACTATGTTTCCAAGTTACTGAAGTGATTTCTGATATTATGTTTTATTTGTAGATGATAAACGATATTCACCTGAGTCTATACCTCAACAGACAGATAACCAATTTCAAGAGGAAGATGGATCCTTTTCTCCACATCTAATGCATGGCAACAAAGATGAAGATGCAATTGATCCTGAAGAAGACAAAGCTGAGCTGGTAGAGTTCTATGTTTCTATTTTCTAATTATTAGTTTAGAAACATGATTGGAAGTTCAGAACTGTAATAGTTATTCGTTCAAGTGCAGTTAACTGAGTAGTTTAATTGTCAAGTACAGATTGTTAGAAAGTGGATTCCAAATTATGCAACAAAAAGGCTTAACCAACAATATTAGGGCAAAAAGTTCTACTGAGATTTTCTTTCATTCGGACAAACTTTCAAGCTTCTGCAGACCTCCATGTGTGTCTTACCCTAAGAGAGGACATTGATTCATTTAGATCTTACTTTTGATGGCAATGCTCCTTATGGTGGCTTAAGATCTTACTCTATGTTTCTGTATTGTATGTGATATTTTGTGTTGCATGTGATTTTATGTTTGTCTAATTTTTCATTTCTGTAATTTTTATTTTTTCCCTAGAAAAGGGATAAGAACGTGGGTACCCACGTTCTTAAAGTTAAGAACGTGGGTACCGTCGAACTTAATGTGCAGCCCACGTAGACCCACGCAGGCCACATAAGTTCGACGGCCACGCGTCCCCGTCGAACTTAACAGTAAGAACGTGGGTACCGTCGAACTTACTTCTCTAAATTCGACGGTCCCCGTCGAACTTAAAAACGCACGTTCTTAATGTTAAGTTCGACGGTACCCACGTTCTTAATGCTAAGTTCGACGGTACCCACGTTCTTAAAGTTAAGAACGTGGGGGCCTTCGAACTTACTTCTCTAAGTTCGTCCAAAAATCGCCGTCGGCTATATTCGTCGGTACACCCACGTTCTTACGGTAAGTTCGACGGCTTATTACATTAAGTTCGACGGTTTGTCACCCACGTTCTTTAACCAGTTTCTTGTAGTGTAACTTGATCAAAGGCATAAAACACATGTATGCTATAGATCAATCCAAGTTACGCGAATCTAAGACATTTAGCTCACTACGCAGCCTGCAAAAGGTTTTCTCATCTAAAGGCTTGGTAAAGATATCAGCTAGCTGGTTCTCGGTGCTAACATAGAACACTTCTATATCTCCCTTTTGCTGGTGGTCTCTCAAAAGTGATGCCGGATGTCTATGTGCTTAGTGCGGCTGTGTTCAACAGGATTATTGAAAGTAGCCTAGAGGGGGGGTGAATAGGCTACACCTGAAATTTTTCACTAAAAACTTCGAGATAGGTCAAACTAAAGTTGCACTGGTGCAAACCGGTTCAGTTGATTTTGTTTACAACTGAACAAGTTTGAACCTGCTCAACTTAGAATAAATAATCAGTTAAACAAATATGACGAAGTAGTGAAAGATTTTGCTAATGACTTGCCCTATAGAAAATCCACTCAAATAGATGAATATGAACCAACCAACAATTTAAGGCACTTAACAAGAACGCACAAGAACACGCGATTTAACCCGAGGTTCGGCAACCACCACAAAGGTGTCCTACTCCTCGTTGAGGAGCCCACAAAGGGCCGGGTCTTTTCCAACCCTAATGCTCCACAAGCCGACCACCAAGGTCAAGGCAATCTTTTCTCAAATTTGCTCAAAGAGCGGGTAATACAAACTTCTTGGGGTCGTCCACAAATTTGGAGACTCCCAAGCAACCTCTAACCGGCAAGGAACACAAGGCTCCAAGAGTAACAAATCCGCACATGGTTAAGTTTGCAATGAGCTCAAGAACAGAGAGAATGGGAGAATCAAGATGAAATTGACAGCGCGTTAGATCGACTTCACCTCACACCAAGGATCCTTCAAGCGATTGAAGGAGATGCGATTTCAGGTGTGAGATGTGAATTGAATGCCCTTGTTTGGAGTTTGGTCAACTGTGGAGAGAGCAGAAGTAATGAAGAGACAGTGTATGGGGGGTATTTAAAGGATCCCCCAAAAGCTGGCAGCCATTGGGAGAAAAGAACCGAAAACCGGTTTCCACCAGGAAGATCTCGGTTCACTGATCTACTCAACCGGAGACTCGACCGGATTCAAAACCGGTTGAGCCGGGGAAAAATCCGGTTGAACCGATTTCCAAAAAATATCTGCATACGTCTTTTCTGACAGCTCTGACTGTCAGACTGGTCAGAGCAGAAGTGGCAGAGAAATAGTCCAGAAACCGGTTGAACCGGTTTCAGGTCCGGTTGAACCGGTTTTTGAAGCTGAAGAGCAAGTTTTGAAAATTCTGAAGTGAACCAAGGTGGAACTTTTGTGGGGAGTAATAGTGTTTTTTCAAAAGTCATTCATGATCTAGAAAAGTGTTATCTAAGATGATTTTGAAGGAATTTGAATTGAGCTCATTGCATAACTTACTTAACTTATTGTGAATCCCTCTTAATTGAACGACGATTTCTATAACTCAAGAATTATAAAATGAACACTGTCGTTGTTTCCAAGCACTTGGAGCACGCCATATGATGTAGAATTTAAATCCGCTGTGCTTTACATTTTTATACTCATAAGATATGTGCTTCTCCTGTCTGTAGAATAATTGTGTACATGCTAGGAGCAAACTTGTTAGAATCTCTGTTTGTTTTGTCATTTAATCACCAAAACCCTCAATTAGGGTTGATTGCACTTACAATCTCCCCCTTTTTGGTGATTGATGCCAAAACAAACTAGAGTAGAGATAAAAATTAAAAAGTAAGAAACTAGCGAGATATAAGTACTTGTGTATGTGCATCTCCCCCTAAATATGTGCATGAGTTTTGTGATATTCATATTGACTTGATATGTCAATTTGCAACATATTTAGAGAGAGTGAACAACCAACACAATACACAAAAGCTGAGGGATGCAACAGAATTATATAGGATGTGATGATAAAAAGAATAGTATTACACAAACAAGTCCATCATTGTATAGCATAAGATATGAAATGTTACTACTGGCTATTACAATAAGGTCATCACATCACATCATTAAAAAGTTTGTGGCTCTAAGCCATCACCACATGCATTACAAGTCAGTCGAATAATTATTACAGACCAAGTGTTCATTACATAAAATCTTCTCCCCCTTTTTGGCAACTAGCACCAAAAAGGATAGAACCACCAACCACACATCACCACTAAGGAGGACGCGGACCAAAGAATTGATGCACCAGATGAGTTGCAAAGTGTTCTTCCCCAGACTGAGCTGGGGGAGGATAGCTGCCCGAAGGATCCTGGGGCAGAGGATAAGAAGAGGATTGACCCGGATCCCCCTGGTGGGGAGGCGGGGCAAACTGCTCACGATCATCAAAGTATTCTTCATCTTCATCTTCATCTTCTGGAGTCATGAAAGGCACCCCATATGCCTACTGGTGCCACTCATTGATTTCTGGTGGAGGAGGATGAAGAGGCACATCAGGCGAACGGGGAGCAAATGGCATACCCATAGAGGAAGCTTGACGACGAAGATTGTCGTCAGTCTCCCGCTGCCACCGAGCCAGCTCATGCACATCTGAAGATATATTTCTGCACATGGAAAAGAATGCTGCAATACATTGGGCCAAACGAGCACCCATCCCGCGACCACGACCTCGACCACGACCACGTGGTGTGGGAGATCCGCGACCAGGAGATGGACGCGAGGGTCCGGCAGCAGCAGGTCCACGAGAGCTGAAGAGCGCTTTCCTCAGACGCCCTGCTGGATTGTTTGGATCAATCCAGAAGGGGGTGTAAGATAGATGTCTTATGCCTTTCTCATAGCGAAATTGAGTCACCACTTCAATCATCTTCATGATGAAGGGGGCGTGAAGACATCCCTTGAGAGGGAAGCAAGCAGCATGAATAATTTCTTGCCAAATCATGTCAAAAACATTAATACTTTCTGAACTATTTGGCTTCATAAATGAGAGCAAGACCTTGCTCTCTCCCAGGATATTCATTTGGTTACCTTCTTTTGGAATGAGAGTCATTCTGCAGAGAGAGTTAATATATCTGTAAAACTTATGCAAATTGGTGGACTCCCAAAATTTACCAGTCTCGGATATATGAAGATCCCGGGCTTCATCCTTTGTGGGTTGACGATAGTCATGAATTTTAATCTTGTCCCTAGAAATATCTTCATCAGAAAATCCCAGTATGTGAGCAAACCTCCGGTAGCTCACCTTGTACCATCTGCCTTCGATATAGAAATTTAGATAAGGAAAGTTATAAGGACTTTCCTCATCGGCCAGCTTGATCCAAAGAGTAGAATAGAACTGAGCAATAACCTCATCATTCCAATCATATTGGAATGTCATAATGTTCTTCATCCTCTTCCTTTCACAGGCCCTCAAAGCCTGTGTCATCTCTGGGTCTCCAATTGCTTCACATCCTTCCCAGTTGATGTATCTCTGATGCAGGATAGGCTGATGCCTCTTGGGAAGAATCACAGAGTTATAAAAATCGACATGCTGAAGGGTCCAGAACCGATTACCATCGATCCTAACATCACAAATACGTAATGTAGGGTTTTGGAATCGGATGTCCTGGAGAAGGGCAGACCCTTCGCTGGCAGTGAAATCTGTGACAGGCTCATTTGCAGATCGACGAGCCTCCGCCCTGTGAAGAACCAACCCCCGGATAATGGGTGCGTTGGCAGAAAGGAGGTCAACTTCATCATCCTTGCATCCGTCATCATCGCTAGTTGGCTCCCATGCCTGTGGATTGGCCGCGGGTCGAGACCGACCAGAGGGATTCCGGACCGTCCGACCACGTGCACCATGAGACCCTTAGGCCTCACCACCTTGCATCACATTTCCGGATCCTCGCCCGCGCTTGGATCTGGAACGCGGGGGAGTTTCTTCATGAATTTCTTGATCATCATCGGAGTCAGATTCAACAACTGATGGGTTCCTATGACGCACCATCCTTAAGATAAAAAGAGAACATATGGTGAGCGAGGAGATCGATGTTCAAGGATTTTAACAAACACGTTTGAGTAAAGATGCATATGATATTGAGCATGCACTTCAACCGTTCATGCGACCGGTTCAACTACAATGAACAATACCAAACTACTAAACTCAAACAATATTCGAGACAAAAGAAGACAGTTTAAGTGATGCAAGCACCTAAACTACATAGTATCCTTGAAAAGATACACAAGATAATCAAGAACTGCGTGAGATCGAGTAAACACATGATGAAATAAGGCAATACCTTGATCTGATGATTCAACCACAGAAATCCCAACGAAAAGGAGGGAGTTGATGGAGGAGGCCGAGAGGAACAAATCTCCAACGAACTCCCAATGAATTTGATGGCTCAAACGGGATTTGGAGTGTGGTGTGAGTGTGAGAGAGAGGAAAAGTGAAGGCGACGGCGGCAGTAAGAAATGAACGGGTAAAGAGTGAAAGAAGGAAGGGGAGAAGAAAAAGGAGGAGGTGGCGGCTAGTCAGCGGACCAAAACTGGTTCAACCGGTTATACAACCGGTTCAACTGGTTTTGCTGCAGTGTGAACAGTTAAAGCGTGCAGAAAACGACGTTGACTGCACGGAATTCCTGCCATACTGACAGTGCAGACTGCGGGGCTGACTGACAGCGCGGACGCAGAGGCGACAAAAACCGGTTCAACCGGTTTTATACCGGTTCAACCGGTTTTCACCGGAGGAAAACCGGTTGAGTGGCCTACTCAGCCGATTTACTCAACCTGTTTTGAGATATTGCTCGGTAAGGCTTTAACTACAATCAATATATGTGACATGAGTAACTTTGGCAATAAAAATAGGATTTCACATGTCATTTTGTGCATGAAGCAATTTTATATCAAACAATCATGATTCAAATTTTAGTTTTATGACACATTTTGAGAATCCAAGATATTTAGTTCACTCCTAAGAAAACAAAACCTAGTCTCATCAAGGGGTTTTGTGAAGATATCGGCTAGTTGATTTTCGGTGCTCACATGAAACAATTTGATATCTCCTTTGGCTTCATGGTCTCTCAAGAAATGATGTCTAATATCAATGTGTTTGGTTCTAGAGTGTTGCACAGGATTGTTTGCAAGTTTTATGGCACTCTCATTGTCACACAGTAGTGGAATCTTATTAAACTCACAACCAAAATCTCTAAGGGTTTGCTTCATCCATAACAACTGTGCACAACATGCACCAGCTGCTATGTACTCAGCTTCTGCAGTGGAAAGTGCAACACAATTTTGTTTCTTGGAACTCCATGACACTAAGGACCGTCCAAGGAATTGGCAAGTCCCAGTAGTGCTTTTTCGATCTACTTTGCAACCGGCATAATCTGAGTCAGAGTAGCCAAGTAAATCGAAAAGGGAGCCTTTAGGATACCATAATCCTAGGTTTTGGGTGTGGACTAAGTATCTTAGGATTCTCTTAACGACAACAAGATGGCAATCTTTAGAATTAGCTTGAAAACGTGCACACATGCAAACAATTAACATGATGTCAGGTCTAGATGCACATAAGTAAAGCAGTGACCCTATCATTGATCTATATAATTTTTGATCTACCGGTTTACCTTCTTCATTTAGGTAGAGATGTCCATTTGATGACATTGGAGTCTTGGCGTGCTTTGCCTTTTCCATGCCAAACTTCTTGAGCATATCTTGTGTATATTTGGTTTGGCATAGAAAGGTACCTTCCTTGAGTTGTTTGACTTGAAATCTCAGGAAGTATTTGAGCTCGCCCATCATAGACATCTCAAACATGTTTGTCATTACTTTGCTAAATTCTTCACAAAATTTTTCATTAGTACTACCAAATATAATGTCATCGACATATATTTGGCACACAAATAACTCATTGTCAACTTTGCGAGTAAATAATGTAGAGTTAGCTTTTCCTATTGTAAATCCATTCTTAATTAAAAAATCTTTAAGACAATCATACCAAGCTCTAGGGGCTTGTTTAAGCCCGTAGAGCGCCTTATGAAGTAGATAGACATGGTTTGGCTTCCTTGGATCTTCAAAGCCCGGTGGTTGCTCCACATAGACCCTCTCTTGTAGTGGTCCATTTAGAAATGTGCTCTTGACATCCATTTGGTATAACTTGAAATCATGGTTAGTAGCATAGGCAATTAATATTCTAATTGACTCTAACCTTGCTACCGGCGCATATGTTTCACCAAAATCAAGTCCCTCCACTTGAGTGTAGCCTTGGGCAAACAACCGTGCTTTGTTTCTTGTAACAACGCCATGTTCATCTTGTTTGTTCCTAAAGACCCATTTTGTCCCAATCACATTTTGCTTGGGTCTTTGAACCAAGGACCAGACTTCATTCTAGGTGAAGTTGTTCAACTCCTCTTGCATGGCAATTATCCAATCCGGATCACCCAACGCTTCTTCAACCTTAAGTGGCTCAAGAGAGGAGACAAACGAGTAAAATTCACAAAAAAATTGCTAAACGGGATCGAGTTGTTACCCCTCTCCTGATGCTACCCAGGATGTTGTCCACCGGATGATCTCTTTGAATGGTATGATGGACTCGAGGATGGGGCACTGATGGTTGTCTTTGAATTTGCTCCTCCTCATCATCCACTTGATCAAGAGGCACTTCACCATCAACACTTTCATGTTCATATTTGTAGCATCCCAAAAATCCTAATCTAGGTTTGAAACCCTAATCCACCTTTTACCCCTCCCTCCATCCTCTAATTCTAAAGTCCTCCACTAAATTTTCCTTCATCATATGCATACATTTTGTTTGATCACAAAGCACCTCACTTAGATTCTATTTTCTAAACACTTAGAGTATCTACAAAATAATTTGTTCAAAAGAAAAAGATGCAAAATGGGAAATAGGAGTTAGAAAGTAAAAAGAAAAAGAGAAAAGCCTTCTCCTCCCCCTGCTGGGCCGACTCCCGGCCCAAACCCGCGACTCCCCCCCCCCCTCTCGCGCCCGCGCTCCTCCTCTCTCGGCCCACTCCCGGCCTGCCTCCGCGCGCGCGCCAGCCCGCTCCGCACTTCGCCTCTCTCTCGCTGACAAGCCGACCCCACCTGCCAGTCGCTCTCTCTCGCGAGCTCACTCCCGCTGGCAGACCGGCCCCACCAGTCAGCCGCTTCGTCGTCCGTCCGCCGTCCCCTCGCCGAGGTCACCTCCGGCCGTCGCCTCCGTCCTCCCCTCTGCCATCCTGCCACACAGGAAAGTTGGGCACCGCTCCGTCCTCCTCCCCTTGACCAGCGTCCTCGCCGGTACCGCCCCGCCGTAGCGTCCCCTCGGCGGCGCTGTGCGCCATTTATGGCGGCACCGGGAAGCTCGCCGGAGTCAGGGAGCTCCACCGCTCCCCTTGCCCCCGCGCGCCTATAAAAAGCTTGCCCCGAGCTCCTTCTTCCTCGCACCGGCCTCGACCACTACCCTCCTCCCCTCGCCCGAGCCCAATTCGCGAAGCGCCGCCGTCTTCCCCCTCTCCGGTGAGTTCCTCCCCCTCTTCTCTCTCCCTCTCTGTTGGCCCAGCGAGCGATTAAGTTAGCCTAGCAGCTTCCTCACTTTGCCGCAAACTCAAAACACCACTTCCCCTCCCCAATCACTCGCCCAAAGACCACCGGCGGCGATCCCCGCCGCGGAGCTCCGCCACCTCCCCGCGGACAGCCCCCTCCTGTCCTCCTCTAGCCAAATTGAGCCCACCTCTAGGCTCGCCAGCCCCTCCCCGTGCTAAGGCACCTACACATTGTCCAAGAACCGGGCCACCGGCGGCGAACCGCCGCCGAGCCCACCGGCGGCCGAGTCCTCCCCGCGGACGGCCGGTTCATCCCCCCCCCCGTCAACCGTAACGCCGTCCCTTTCCCCCTCTCTCGCTGGCAAGTGGGCCCCATGCGACGCCGTCACCGTCGCGGCCGCGCCGTTCCCCCCCCCCCCCCGCTCATGGGCCGCCGCTGGGCCGAAAGTGCCTCAGCGCGCGCTCGCGCCCGGGGTGGGCCAAAAATCATGCCCCCGGCCCACCTGAGAAGAAATTCCTTTTCTTTTTCCTTTTCCTTCCCTTTTCCCATTTAATTAATATTCCTCAATATTTTATGCACCAAAAATTATCCAAATAATTTCTAAAGGTCTCATACAACAATGATGTTAGAAAATGACACATTATAATTTGTAAATCCCTGTTGATGTATTGTTTTATTGCCTGTTTTCCTAGAAGAAGCGGGGATCGTTGATCCGGAACCCGTAGCCCCGGAAGAGGGACCAGAGCCCGAACTTCCGGAAGTAGGTCTTCTGTGCCAGGAAAGCTTCGACGAAGGCAAGTCCATCCTTCCCTTGATGCATAAATTACCTATTCTCTCTACCACTGCCTAGGCCGGGATCACGGGGGAATATTGCATTGGGAGTGAGAGATGGCCCGCATTAAAATATACTTTCTGGATACGTAATGTGGTTTGGAAAGAAGGGCAATGTGTTTCCCCTAATAAAGTCTCTTCTTGAAAAGTTTTGCGATGAAGGGTACTCACCCTCATCACCCTGGGAGTGGGATGATCAGGGACTCCCTGGTTTAGGGGAGGGCCTAAGGTGTTGGCTCAGCTGGTTTAGGCGTGAGCAGAAGGATTGTCCCCTCATATAAGGACCGGCTTGTCATTTTCACTACCTGTACTCCTTTATCGTACAACCACTCGAGACTGTGTGGGCAGTCACTCAATCCGAACTCGTGCGGTCCAACCCCAGGGTTAAGAAGGCTGGGGAGCACCGGGAGGATAAGGAGGGGGAAAGTTTTGTCCGGTTTGGGCATGGTGGTGGCCTGACTCGTTCCGGATAACTGTTAAGGTTAGGATGCACGAGTAAGGAAAGAGATCCGGCATTCGGGTCTCGCGACGGTGAGATCACAGAAACCGGGCTAGTGGGTAAAGTGTACCCCTCTGCGCAGAGTTGAAACCTATTCGAATAGTCCGTGTCCACTGGTATGGATGAGTCTGGTATGGTATGGCAATTAGAGCTTTTTCTCTAAGTTTCTTAACAAGGAAAAGGTGTGTTTAAATGGGTTTTGAAAAAGAAAATAAAGCCACGGGAGCGGGAAGCTCCGTGGTGGTTGAGTTTTTGGTTACTGGTAATACCATGGGAAAACCTTCAAGCAACTGCCTCTCTCTAAGAAAATGATGAGTGACTACAACTCCACCAAATTGAGCATGTACATCATAGGTCTCTTTCTCTCTACGGGAGCGGGGTGGGCTTGCGGAATACCTAGTGTATTCACCCAGACTTATTTATGTTTTTCAGCAGCCGAGGACTTCTTTTCTGCTATGCTTGATTAAGAGGGCTGTGTCTGCACCCAGTTCTGCCTGTGGCTTGGGCTAGTGTATTTCCTTCTGCGCTTCTCTATTTGGCTCTCTCGAGCTTGTACCCCGGTATTGTAATAAATTTATCTAAACTCTGTACTATTTGAAGTAAGGAATGTGTTTACTAGCCTCCTGGGACTAGTAATTGTTTCACATTTGAGTCCCAAAGGATCGGGACGCTTCAGGTGGTATCAGAGCCCATAGGACTGGCCGTAGGTCGCAGCCCTGACCCTAAAACTTACCTTAGAAGGAAAATACCCCTTACCTCAAGAAAAGTTTTCTCTTCCCTTCCCCGGTTTTAACAAGACCCTTCTTTTCCTATTCCAGATGGAAGACTCTCTGGCCATTAAGTCATCCTACTGCTCAGAAGTGGAAGGGTTCCCACGCCTCTTGCGAAGCTGTGCGCTCCGCATAGGAATCCGCAAGAAGCCGGAATACGTCTGGACGGAACATTTCGAGAGCGGAATGATAAGATGCTCTATGGCAGTCTACCTGGGGGAAAGCCAAAGCTATCCCAACCAACGTTCCTTCCAAGTCACTTTTACCGGAGTCCATTTCCTAGATGCTTGCCAAAATGTCGCCCGAAAAGCCCTCCGACAGTTATGTCAGAACTACAACAAAGTAATCATTGAAACCCCCCTTCGCTACTTTCCACCCAGCAACAAGAATACCCCCACCTGGAGGAAAAGACTTCAGGCCCTATCAGGAGGAGATCCTATTGAGAATGATCCCACCATTGTCTACATGGCTGGATACCTTCATACCCTTGATAACCAATATGATGACCTCGCCCTCCACTGCACTTCCCTAACCTCCCGGGTGGAAAGCCTGGAGCAGAAAGTCAGGGAACTTTCAGAAGAAAAAGCGTCCCTCCAAGAGAGCCTCTCGTTAGCTGAAGGCGAAGAGACCAACACCCGTGAAGCTTACCGCACCCTCAAAATGGACTACGACAAGGTACTGAAGAAGCTCGCCCCCGCAAGGAAAATCCGCAAGAAGACCAGAAACCAAGGATGCCAAACTGAGCAGCAGGAAGAGAACCCTCCCAGAAACCAGTCCGACACCGAGGACATGTCCCTGGCCAGCCTTGATGACCTTCTCAAGGAATTTGGGGACACTTTAGAGAAAGAGTTCGGGGGTACCTTAGGTAGCACTCGTGTGTGATAAGTTTGTGGTAATGGTATGCTATGTAATGTAATAGCTTGATGTAATGAATAAAATAACTAGTTAAAAAAATGGCATGTGCATAATAGCGACTCTCTTCCCATGGCAGATGGCTTCGGATAGAACCACGCCTACCGCCTCTGGGATTGGAGCAAGACTTCCTCTAGGAGCTGAGGGAGAGGCTGGCGGAGAAGGGGGTGAGACCCACCTCCCCGCACCTCCAGAACTACCACTAGACCTAGCCCAAATTCTGGCCAATCAAACCAGACTCATTGAAGTCCTCACTCGAAGTCTGGAGAACCAGCGCCCAGGCGGTGGAAGGCCCCAGGACAGGATGGGAGAATTCCTGAGACTGAAGCCGCCCACGTTCGCGGGGTCCAGCAATCCCCTCGATGCAGATGACTGGCTTCGCACAATCAAGAGGAAGTTGGAAGCCATCGCTTGTCCTAAGAATCAGCGTATTCAGCTGGCAGCTCATCAGCTTTCAGGAATGGCTTTAGCATGGTGGGACACTTTCAGTGAAGCCATCAGAGACGCCACATGGGCAGAATTTGAAGCAGCCTTCCGTGAGCACCACGTACCCCAGGGGACAGTTCAACTCAAGGAGGATGAGTTCCGGGAGCTAACCCAAGGCGGAAGAACAGTCAGTGAATATGTGCAAAAGTTCACAGAGTTGGCCCGCTACGCTCCTGAGGATGTCAGCACCGAGTCCAGAAAGATGGCTCGTTTTCTGAGAGGGTTAAGACCCGAGCTTAAGACCATCCTCGCCAGCCAGGACTTCCACAGCTTCTCTCACCTTTCCAACAAAGCTATTCAAGTGGAGAGAGCAAAAGAGGAAGAAAAAGGGCACATCAAGAGAAAGTTCCAGGTCCTCCGAGCACAACAGCAAGAACGTCACCAGAGAGCTCGACCCTTTGGGCTCCCACCCAGAGGTCCAAGCTTCCATAAACAATCTGGACCCTCTCCATCGCGCTACAGTCAGCAGAGCCAGAGCTCCCATCAGGCACCCTCCGTTGCAAGCAACCAGCCGCCAGCAAACGCCTGTTGGCACTGCGGGGACCCCAGTCACTTCAAGAACAACTGCCCCCAGTTGAAGGCACCAGGACCAACCTACTCCAACTCGGTGAATGGCCCCAAGATTCCATCAGCACCTACCCCCAATGCGTTTCCTTCCAGCAGCCAGCAGAGCAGGGCTCAGTACCAGGGCAGGGCCCGGGTCAACCACGTCGACGCTCAGGAAGCCCAGCAGGCCCCGGGAGTAGTGCTCGGTGAGTTCCTCGTTGAATTTACTCCCGCTTCTGTGCTTTTTGATTCAGGAGCATCCCATTCATTTATAGCCGCTAAGTTTGTGGAAAAGCATGGCATACCCTCTACACCTCTAGCTATCCCTTTGGTCACCCGAACCCCGGGATCAGACCTCCTGTGCAAACTCAGGTGTTCCCAAGTCAGAATTCTTTTAAGTGGGGTAGTGTTCCTGGCAGACTTGACCATCTTGCCATCCCAAGGAATTGATGTAATCCTAGGAATGGATTGGCTAGCTAAGCACAAGGGTGTTATCAGCTGCGCAAGCAAGACTGTTCTTCTCATAGATCACCAAGGAAAGGCAGTTTCCTGTCAAGCCCAACCGCCCGCAAATGATCCAATGATATTTAATCTGGCAGTAGAAAGCATGTCTGTAATCAAGGAGTTTGAAGATGTATTTCCAGAAGAGTTGCCCGGGATGCCACCAGAAAGAGAAGTAGAGTTCTATATAGATCTCATTCCCGGCACCGCACCCATCGCAAAGAGACCATACCGCATGGCCCCCACTGAGTTGGCAGAATTGAAACTTCAGATTTCGGAACTACAACAAAAAGGGTACATTCGTCCCAGTTCGTCTCCCTGGGGAGCACCCGTTCTTTTCGTTACCAAAAAGGATGGGAGCATGAGGATGTGTATTGATTATCGATCCTTGAACGAAGTTACAATCAAGAATAAGTACCCTCTTCCCCGGATCGATGACCTATTCGACCAACTGCAAGGAGCCAAGTACTTCTCCAAGATAGATCTCAGGTCAGGGTATCACCAACTCAGGATTAAGGAAGCAGACATTCAGAAAACTGCATTCGTCACCAGATATGGGCAATATGAATTCACAGTGATGCCATTTGGACTAACCAACGCACCCGCCTTTTTCATGAACCTCATGAATAAGGTATTTATGGAAGAATTGGATAAGTTTGTCGTGGTTTTTATCGATGACATCCTCATCTATTCCAAGAGTCGCAAGGACCATGAGCAGCACCTTCGAACCGTCCTCGGAAAACTCAGAGCACATCAACTTTATGCTAAGCTCAGCAAGTGTGAGTTCTGGTTAGAGAAGATAGCCTTCCTAGGGCATATCTTGACTGCTGAAGGGATAGAAGTGGACCCATCTAAGGTAGAAGCTGTTTCAAATTGGAAGCAACCATCCAACGTCAGTGAAGTTCGAAGCTTTCTGGGAATGGCAGGGTATTATCGCCGCTTTATCAAGGGATTCTCCAGCATAGCAAAGCCCATGACTGAACTTCTCAAAAAGGACAATAAGTTTGTATGGACTCCCAAATGTGAAGGAAGTTTCCAAATCATCAAGGAGAAACTTACAACTGCACCAGTCCTGACCCTACCAGACATACACCAGGATTTCGTCATCTTTTGTGATGCTTCAAAGCAAGGCTTAGGGTGTGTCTTAATGCAAAATGAGAAAGTCATTGCTTATGCATCCCGATTGCTCAAGCCGCACGAGCAGAACTATCCTACCCACGATCTGGAATTGGCTGCCATAGTGCACGCCCTAAAAATTTGGAGGCATTATCTGATTGGGAACAAATGCCACATCTTCACTGATCACAAGAGTCTAAAATACATCTTCATGCAACCGGACCTCAACCTCCGTCAAAGAAGGTGGCTCGAATTGATCAAAGATTATGACCTCGAAATCCACTACCACCCCGGAAAGGCCAACGTGGTAGCAGACGCCCTCAGCAGAAAACCCTTCGGGGTTAAGGGAGCAAACTTTTTGGAAGATTGGAAGAAAGAATCAGCTCAGCTAAATGCATGTCTGGGAGACAACGGTAGCCTGGAAGTCAAGCCAAATCTAGAAGATCTCATATGCAAGGCCCAACGCCTGGACGTAGAAACAACCAAACTTATGGAAAGAACACGAAAGGAGCAACTTCCGGACCTCAGGACAGATAATCAAGGAGCCCTCTGGTTCAAGGATCGCCTGTGCGTGCCAGTGGGAGAAACACGAGAAACCCTGCTCGATGAAGCCCACAACTCGGCTTACTCTATCCACCCAGGGACCACCAAGATGTACTTAGACCTTAAGACCAGATATTGGTGGAAAGGGATGAAAAGGGAAATAGCACAGTATGTGGCCCGATGTGACACCTGCCAGCGAACAAAGGCCGAACATCAGAAGCCTGCAGGCCTGCTTCAACCCCTCCCAATACCCGAATGGAAGTGGGAAGAAATAGGCATGGATTTCGTCACCGGACTGCCCAGATCACAAAGAGGAAATGATTCCATATGGGTAATAATCGATCGTCTCACCAAGGTGGCCCATTTCATTCCAGTAAAGACCACTTTTGGAGGAGCAGCCCTCGCCCGATTATACCTTAAAGAGATAGTCAGGCTACATGGCATTCCACGGAAGATAGTATCAGATAGAGGAACGCAGTTCACTTCAAAATTTTGGAAGGGCCTTCGGCAAGCAATGGGCACCAAGCTAGATTTCAGCACTGCTTATCACCCCCAGTCAGATGGTCAAACAGAGAGAGTCAACAAGGTCCTTGAAGATTTACTCAGAGCCTGCGTATTAGCCTTCGACAGAGATTGGGAGTCTAGTTTGCCGTACGCCGAATTCTCATACAACAACAGCCATCAGGCCAGCATCAAAATGTCACCATTCGAAGCACTGTATGGAAGAAAATGCCAGACTCCCCTAATGTGGTCCAATGTAGGGGAAAGGACACTAGAAGGACCCGACTTTGTTAAAGAAGCCGAAGAAAAAGTTGCTTTGATCCGCAGAAGGTTACTTGAAGCTCAGAGTCGACAGAAGAGTTACGCAGACAATAGGCGAAGGGAACTCAGATTTGAGGAAGGAGATTTTGTTTATCTCAAGGTTTCCCCAATGCGTGGTGTCAAAAGGTTCCAGATGAAAGGAAAGCTAGCGCCCCGTTTCGTCGGTCCTTACCCTGTCATTTCCCGAATAGGACCCGTGGCATACCGTCTTGAGCTACCAGAATCCATGTCAGATATTCACAATGTGTTCCATGTGTCTCAACTCCGCAAATGCCTAAAAGTACCAGAAACCCGTATCGAGGCAGAAGCAATTCAGATTCGAAAAGATCTCCAGTACCGGGAAAAGCCAGTGAAGATTCTCGACTCAGCAGTCAGAAGGACCCGCAATTCAGAAGTGAAGCTCTGTAAGGTTCAGTGGAGCAGAGATGGAGAAGAGGAAGCCACCTGGGAAAGTGAGGACTCTCTGAGGAAGGAATACCCTTACCTTTTCTCGAGCCCCGCCTGAATCTCGGGGGCGAGATTCCTTTAAGTGGGGTAGGTTTGTAGCATCCCAAAAATCCTAATCTAGGTTTGAAACCCTAATCCACCTTTTACCCCTCCCTCCATCCTCTAATTCTAAAGTCCTCCACTAAATTTTCCTTCATCATATGCATACATTTTGTTTGATCACAAAGCACCTCACTTAGATTCTATTTTCTAAACACTTAGAGTATCTACAAAATAATTTGTTCAAAAGAAAAAGATGCGAAATGGGAAATAGGAGTTAGAAAGTAAAAAGAAAAAGAGAAAAGCCTTCTCCTCCCCCTGCTGGGCCGACTCCCGGCCCAAACCCGCGACTCCCCCCCCCCCTCTCGCGCTCGCGCTCCTCCTCTCTCGGCCCACTCCCGGCCTGCCTCCGCGCGCGCGCCAGCCCGCTCCGCACTCCGCCTCTCTCTCGCTGACAAGCTGACCCCACCTGCCAGTCGCTCTCTCTCTCGCGCTCACTCCCGCTGGCAGACCGGCCCCACCAGTCAGCCGCTTCGTCGTCCGTCCGCCGTCCCCTCGCCGAGGTCACCTCCGGCCGTCGCCTCCGTCCTCCCCTCTGCCATCCTGCCACACAGGAAAGTTGGGCACCGCTCCGTCCTCCTCCCCTTGACCAGCGTCCTCGCCGGTACCGCCCCGCCGTAGCGTCCCCTCGGCGGCGTTGTGCGCCATTTATGGCGGCACCGGGAAGCTCGCCGGAGTCAGGGAGCTCCACCGCTCCCCTTGCCCCCGCGCGCCTATAAAAAGCTCGCCCCGAGCTCCTTCTTCCTCGCACCGGCCTCGACCACTACCCTCCTCCCCTCGCCCGAGCCCAATTCGCGAAGCGCCGCCGTCTTCCCCCTCTCCGGTGAGTTCCTCCCCCTCTTCTCTCTCTCTCTCTGTTGGCCCAGCGAGCGATTAAGTTAGCCTAGCAGCTTCCTCACTTTGCCGCAAACTCAAAACACCACTTCCCCTCCCCAATCACTCGCCCAAAGACCACCGGCGGCGATCCCCGCCGCGGAGCTCCGCCACCTCCCCGCGGACAGCCCCCTCCTGTCCTCCTCTAGCCAAATTGAGCCCACCTCTAGGCTCGCCAGCCCCTCCCCGTGCTAAGGCACCTACACATTGTCCAAGAACCGGGCCACCGGCGGCCGAGTCCTCCCCGCGGACGGCCGGTTCATCCCCCCCGTCAACCGTAACGCCGTCCCTTTCCCCCTCTCTCGCTGGCAAGTGGGCCCCATGCGACGCCGTCACCGTCGCGGACGCGCCGTTCCCCACCCCCCCCCCCCCCCCCCCCGCTCGTGGGCCGCCGTTGGGCCGAAAGCGCCTCAGCGCGCGCTCGCGCCCGGGGTGGGCCAAAAATCATGCCCCCGGCCCACCTGAGAAGAAATTCCTTTTCTTTTTCCTTTTCCTTCCCTTTTCCCATTTAATTAATATTCCTCAATATTTTATGCACCAAAAATTATCCAAATAATTTCTAAAGGTCTCATACAACAATGATGTTAGAAAATGACACACTATAATTTGTAAATCCCTGTTGATGTATTGTTTTATTGCCTGTTTTCCTAGAAGAAGCGGGGATCGTTGATCCAGAACCCGTAGCCCCGGAAGAGGGACCAGAGCCCGAACTTCCGGAAGTAGGTCTTCTGTGCCAGGAAAGCTTCGACGAAGGCAAGTCCATCCTTCCCTTGATGCATAAATTACCTATTCTCTCTACCACTGCCTAGGCCGGGATCACGGGGGAATATTGCATTGGGAGTGAGAGATGGCCCGCATTAACATATACTTTCTGGATACGTAATGTGGTTTGGAAAGAAGGGCAATGTGTTTCCCCTAATAAAGTCTCTTCTTGAAAAGTTTTGCGATGAAGGGTACTCACCCTCATCACCCTGGGAGTGGGATGATCAGGGACTCCCTGGTTTAGGGGAGGGCCTAAGGTGTTGGCTCAGCTGGTTTAGGCGTGAGCAGAAGGATTGTCCCCTCATATAAGGACCGACTTGTCATTTTCACTACCTGTACTCCTTTATCGTACAACCACTCGAGACTGTGTGGGCAGTCACTCAATCCGAACTCGTGCGGTCCAACCCCAGGGTTAAGAAGGCTGGGGAGCACCGGGAGGATAAGGAGGGGGAAAGTTTTGTCCGGTTTGGGCATGGTGGTGGCCTGACTCCTTCCGGATAACCGTTAAGGTTAGGATGCACGAGTAAGGAAAGAGATCCGGCATTCGGGTCTCGCGACGGTGAGATCGCAGAAACCGGGCTAGTGGGTAAAGTGTACCCCTCTGCGCAGAGTTGAAACCTATTCGAATAGTCCGTGTCCACTGGTATGGATGAGTCTGGTATGGTATGGCAATTAGAGCTTTTTCTCTAAGTTTCTTAACAAGGAAAAGGTGTGTTTAAATGGGTTTTGAAAAAGAAAATAAAGCCACGGGAGCGGGAAGCTCCGTGGTGGTTGAGTTTTTGGTTACTGGTAATACCATGGGAAAACCTTCAAGCAACTGCCTCTCTCTAAGAAAATGATGAGTGACTACAACTCCACCAAATTGAGCATGTACATCATAGGTCTCTTTCTCTCTACGGGAGCGGGGTGGGCTTGCGGAATACCTAGTGTATTCACCCAGACTTATTTATGTTTTTCAGCAGCCGAGGACTTCTTTTCTGCTATGCTTGATTAAGAGGGCTGTGTCTGCACCCAGTTCTGCCTGTGGCTTGGGCTAGTGTATTTCCTTCTACGCTTCTCTATTTGGCTCTCTCGAGCTTGTACCCCGGTATTGTAATAAATTTATCTAAACTCTGTACTATTTGAAGTAAGGAATGTGTTTACTAGCCTCCTGGGACTAGTAATTGTTTCACATTTGAGTCCCAAAGGATCGGGACGCTTCAATATTCTACCACGGTTGGCATCCCTTGGGGTTGATGACCTTCTTCAAGACTTGGATGACTTGAGGTTGATGGGTTTGCTTGGGTGGAGGATTTATCACCCACCACCTTTGCACCCACATCAAAAAACTCATTGGTCATCCACAAAGTTCCTTCCTCATCATCTTTTTCTTGAGGTCTCACTTCACCAATTGCAAGCTTCTTTATGGCCTCACAAGGTGGTTCTTCATTTCCTGCAATGTCATTAGAAACATGCCCTTGCGAGCCATTAGACTCATCAAATGTCATGTCTATCGCTATTTCAACAAGACTGGTGGTATTTTTGAAAACATGATATCCATGCGCATTTGATGCATAACCAAGCAAGAAGCCCTCGTCCACTCTAGGAGCAAACTTTGAGCTCTTGACTTTCTTGTTAAGAATAAAGCATTTACAACCAAATACTCTAAAATAATCAACTTTAGGTTTGTTACCAGTGAGAAGCTCGTAGGCAGTCTTCTTGTAAATCTTGTGAAGATAAAGGCGGTTGATTGCATGACAGGCGGTGTTGACCGCCTCTGCCCAAAAATTGTCAGGGGTCTTGTACTCATCCAACATGGTTCTAGCGGCTTCAATTAGTGTTCGATTCTTCCTTTCCACAACACCATTTTGTTGTGGAGTGTAGGGAACCGAGAACTCATGTTTGATTCCTTCTTCGCCTAAGAATTCTTCGACACCTGTGTTCTTGAATTCTGTCCCATTGTCACTTCTCACTTTCTTGATTTTAAGCTCAAACTCATTTTGAGCTCTTCTCATGAATTTCTTCAAGGTCTCTTGGGTTTCACCTTTGTCACTCAAAAAGAAAACCCAGGTGAAGCGAGAAAAATCATCAACAATAACTAAGCCATACTTACTACGACCAATACTGATGTAAGCCACAGGTCCGAAGAGGTCCATGTGAAGAAGCTCCAATGGCCTCTTTGTTGTGACCACATTCTTTGATTGATGTGGGACTCCATGTTGCTTTCCTGCTTGGCATGCGCCACAAACCCTATCTTTCTCAAATACAACATTTGTTAGTCCAACGATGTGACTATCCTTTTGAAGTTTGGCCAAATTCCTCATACCGACATGAGCTAGTCGGCGATGCCATAGCCAACCCTTGTCGGACTTTGCCATTAAACAAGTCTCAGGCGTCACTTTACTTGTTGTGAAATCAACAAGATAAAGTTTGCCCTTCAAGCGACCCGTAAAGGCAACTGAGGAATCCTCCCTTCTAAGGATCTTCACATCCACATCAGAAAATAAACAATTATAACCCATTCCACAAAGTTGTGAAACGGACATCAATTTGTAGCTTAAAGAATCTACTAGTAAAACATTTGAAAGTGATTGTTGGTCAGAGATAGGAATTTTACCAATACCAATCACATTACTATTGCCACTATCTCCAAACACAATTTCTTGTGCTTCTTGAGTTAGTTGCAAGGAATGAAACATGTCTTCTTCCCCGGTCATGTGATTTGTACATCCACTGTCAAGCACCCAACTTGACCCACCAGAGGAGTAGACCTGCAAAACAAATTTAGGCTATGCTTTTAGGTACCCAAATAGAATTGGGTCCTGCAGTGTTAGTTATAGCCTTGGGTACCCACACACTTCTTTTCATGACTTTTCTTTTAGTGTAGGCACCCACATATTTAACAATCAATTTCCCTAAATCCCCAGTCAACATATAATCACAAAGATAAGAGTGAGAAATGGGAGCATTAAATTTTTCTCCACTTGTGGATCCCGCTTCCTTCATCTTACTCTTTGTGGAACTCAAGTTTACCTTTACTTGTGTTGACTTGTCATTTGAGGAGTGAATCCTCCCCAAGGCATCATATAGGGTGGTTCCCTCTATGAACTTGGGGGATCTCCACCCCTTATGCACTATGCTAGGGTTTTCCTTAAATGAGTTGAATCCAAGCCCCCTTTTTCCATTGTTGGGCTTTAAGGACTTGTACTTGGGTTCAACTTTCTTTAACCCATCATTGCTAGAGCATCTCTTCAATATTTCTTTGACCTTCACCTGTGGGCTTTTCTTCCTTGCATGGTTAGTCAAACAACAAGAAGCATGGTATTTGACACAATGTTTGCAAAAGGTATTATTTGAGGAGCTAGACTTAGATTCAATCAATAAAGATGAGGCATTGATGTTCTTGCAATTTTCAAGTTGCACTTGAAGTTCTTGATTTTGGACAGTCAAGCTTAACATGCTTGATTCAAGTGCATCCTTTTCATTTGCAAGATTAGCTATAGAGGTTTTCATATTTGTTACTTCTTTTTCTTTATCCTCCATAGTTATCTTGACTAAAGATACTTCCTTAGTCAAGGATTCTAGCATTTCATCTTTATTGAGTAGCAATTCTTGAAGCTCTAGGTTTCTCTCCTTTTCAAGAATGAGACAGTCTTCTTGAGCATCAAGAGTTGCTTTTCTTTTATCTAGCTTCTCCATTAATTTAGTGATAACATTATATCCATTCAAGCTAAATTCTTTAATCATTTTATTTTTCATGGCAATTTGTTCATCATCATCATTTGAGAAATCATCACTAAATAAAGTTACCTTATCTCCTTTTGCCATGAGGCAAGTTGGAGTCTAGGAGTCGTCTTGGAGGTTAGTGAAGAGTTGCGAGCTTCAAGTAGATTGGATGACAACGTTTGCCACCACTTCCTCTTCTTCGGAGCTAGAACTCTCTTCATTGGAGTTCCACTCTTCACCAATATGGGCTTGACCATATTTCTTCTTCTTCTTGAAATATCCCTTGTTCTTGCCTCCCTTTTTGAACTTGTCCTTCTTGTATTCCTTCTTGGCTTCTTGTTCCTTTTTGTTAGGACAATCCGCTATGAAATGACCGATTTGGCCACATTCATAGCATGCCCTCTTCTTTCCTTTCCTTTGAAACTTATCATTTTTCCTTACAAATTTCTTGAATGTTTTGATGAACATAGTTGTGTATTCATCACTTGAGCTATCTTCATCACTTGATGTCTCGACCACTTTCTAGGCATGAGAGTCTCTTGTCTTGATTGGGGCTTCTTCGGATTCATGTTGTTGAATCTTTGCAAATAATTGATGAGGCGTCATTTCCTCATAGTCATCATGGTCCCTTATCATCCTTGTTAGACTCTTGTCCTTTTCTTTGTATGCTCTCATGAATAGTCTCGTGACCTTGGAGTCACTCCAATCTTCACTTCCAAGCACTCTTATTTGTTTACCAACACCATTAACCGATCAAAGAGTGATTGAAGTGACTCACCCTTAGTCCAATCATATCTAGCAAGCTCACTCTCCAAAGCTTCAATTCTATGTCTCTTAGCTTTGGGGTCTCCTTCATGTGACATTTTAAGAATATTCCAAATGTCACGGGCATCTTCTCTTCCTTGAATTTCCGGTATTCTTCCGGACAAATACTTCCTTTTATTATGCTCACCGCTTGAGCATTGCGGTGAACCTCTTGCATCATTTTCGAAGTCATCTCTTCTCCTTGGGCGGGCTTGTACATACCTATATTGACAATCTCCCAAAGACTAGGATGCACACCGATTAAATGTGACTTCATCTTATCGGCCCACTCGTCATAGTTCAACACGCTAAGAGTTGGTAACTTTCCAAGTGGGGCGGAAGAGAATTTGGGGATAAAATTTCTAGAATAATCAAATTGAACTTTACTGAATTCGTTACCTTTACTTTTGGTAGATGATCCTTCGGTGTTGAGACTTACCTTGCTCATCACCTTCGACGCCAAAAGTTCCACTAGGTCGTCATTGTATTCAATTTTTCCCTTTCCTTTATCTTCTTCGGCCTTTCTCCTTGATTCTTCTTCTTCTCTTTTCTTAGCATCTTCCTCTTTCATTTTGAGGAACATCTTCTCGGCAATCTTCATGGCGAGGTCGAGGACCTTGGGGTCTATTTCCTCGCTGGAAGATGTGATGGGGATTTCCTCGAGGAGAGGATCCACATGGTCCCTTTGAGTAGACATGATCGTTTCCTCACGCGGTTAAGCGTAAAACGAGGTACGAAGCTTTGATACCAACTGAAAGTAGCCTAGAGGGGGGTGAATAGGCTACACCTGAAATTTTTCACTAAAAACTTCGAGATAGGTCAAATTAAAGTTGCACTGGTGCAAACCGGTTCAGTTGATTTTGTTTACAACTGAACAAGTTTGAACCTGCTCAACTTAGAATAAATAATCAGTTAAACAAATATGACAAAGTAGTGAAAGATTTTGCTAATGACTTGCCCTATAGAAAATCCACTCAAATAGATGAATATGAACCAACCAACAATTTAAGGCACTTAACAAGAACGCACAAGAACACGCGATTTAACCCGAGGTTCGGCAACCACCACAAAGGTGTCCTACTCCTCGTTGAGGAGCCCACAAAGGGCCGGGTCTTTTCCAACCCTAATGCTCCACAAGCCGACCACCAAGGTCAAGGCAATCTTTTCTCAAATTTGCTCAAAGAGCGGGTAATACAAACTTCTTGGGGTCGTCCACAAATTTGGAGACTCCCAAGCAACCTCTAACCGGCAAGGAACACAAGGCTCCAAGAGTAACAAATCCGCACATGGTTAAGTTTGCAATGAGCTCAAGAACAGAGAGAATGGGAGAATCAAGATGAAATTGACAGCGCGTTAGATCGACTTCACCTCACACCAAGGATCCTTCAAGCGATTGAAGGAGATGCGATTTCAGGTGTGAGATGTGAATTGAATGCCCTTGTTTGGAGTTTGGTCAGTTGTGGAGAGAGCAGAAGTAATGAAGAGATAGTGTATGGGGGGTATTTAAAGGATCCCCCAAAAGCTGGCAGCCGTTGGGAGAAAAGAACCGAAAACCGGTTGAACCGGTTGAACCGGTTTCCACCAGGAAGATCTCGGTTCACTGATCTACTCAGCCGGAGACTCGATCGGAATCAAAACCGGTTGAGCCGGGAAAAAATTCGGTTGAACCGATTTCCAAAAAATATCTGCATACGCCTTTTCTGACAGCTCTGACTGTCAGACTGGTTAGAGCAGAGGTGGCAGAGAAACAGTCCAGAAACCGGTTGAACCGGTTTCAGGTCCGATTGAACCGATTTTTGAAGCTGAAGAGCAATTTTTGAAAATTCTGAAGTGAACCAAGGTGGAACTTTTGTGGGGAGTAAGAGTGGTTTTTCAAAAGTCATTCATGATCTAGAAAAGTGTTCTCTAAGATGGTTTTGAAGGAATTTGAATTGAGCTCATTGCATAACTTACTTAACTTATTGCGGATCCCTCTTAATTGAACGGTGATTTCTATAACTCAAGAATTATAAAATGAGCACTGTCGTTGTTTCCAAGCACTTGGAGCACGCCATATGATGTAGAATTTAAATCTGCTGTGCTTTACATTTTTATACTCATAAGATATCTGCTTCTCCTGTCTGTAGAATAATTGTGTACATGCTAGGAGCAAACTTGTTAGAATCTCTGTTTGTTTTGTCATTTAATCACCAAAACCCTCAATTAGGGTTGATTGCACTTACAATTATCCGCCATGCGGATTGCACTCTCATTGTCACATAGGAGTGGGACTTTGCTCAGATTGTAGCCAAAGTCCCGGAGGGTTTGCCTCATCCAAAGTAGTTGCGCGCAACACTGTCCTGCGGCAACATACTCGGCCTCAGCGGTGGATAGGGCAACAGAGGTTTGTTTCTTAGAACTCCAAGACACCAGGGACCTTCCTAGGAATTGGCACGTCCCTGATGTACTCTTCCTATCAACCTTGCATCCAGCATAATCGGAGTCTGAGTATCCAATCAAGTCAAAGGTAGACCCCTTTGGATACCAGATCCCGAAGCAAGGCGTAGCAACTAAATATCTAAGAATTCGCTTAACGGCCACAAGGTGACACTCCCTTGGATCGGATTGAAATCTAGCACACATGCATACGCTTAGCATAATATCCGGTCTACTAGCACATAAATAGAGCAAGGATCCTATCATAAACCGGTATGCCTTTTGATCAACGGACTTACCTCCTTTGTTGAGGTCGACATGTCCGTCGGTGCCCATTGGTGTCTTCGCGGGCTTGGCGTCCTTCATCCCGAACCACTTGAGAAAGTCTTGTGTGTACTTCATTTGGGAGATGAAGGTGTCGTCCTTGAGTTGCTTCACTTGGAACCCAAGGAAGTAGTTCAACTCTCCCATCATCGACATCTCAAATTTCTGTGTCATCACCCTGCTAAACTCCTCACAAGACTTTTGGTTAGTAGAACCAAATATTATGTCATCGACATAAATTTGGCACACAAATAGGTCACCATCACAAGTCTTAGTGAAAAGAGTTGGATCCGCTTTCCCAACCTTAAAAGCATTAGCAATTAGGAAATCTCTAAGGCATTCATACCATGCTCTTGGGGCTTGCTTAAGTCTATAGAGCGCCTTAGAGAGCTTACACACATGGTCGGGGTATCGTTCATCCTCAAACCCAGGGGGTTGCTCCACGTACACCTCCTCCTTGATTGGCCTGTTGAGGAAAGCGCTCTTCACGTCCATTTGGAACAACCTGAAAGAGTGATGAGCGGTATAGGCTAATAGAATGCGAATAGACTCTAGCCTAGCCACAGGAGCAAAAGTCTCCTCAAAATCCAAACCTGCAACTTGGGCATAACCTTTTGCCACAAGTCGAGCCTTGTTTCGTGTCACCACCCTGTGCTCGTCTTGCTTGTTGCGGAACACCCACTTGGTTCCCACAACGTTTTGCTTGGGACGTGGCACCAAGGTTCAAACTTCATTTCTCTTGAAGTTGTTGAGCTCTCCCTGCATGGCCAACACCCAGTCCGGATCTTGCAAGGCCTCTTCTACCCTGAAAGGCTCAATAGAAGAGATAAACGAGTAATGCTCACAAAAATTAGCTAATCGTGAGCGAGTAGTTATTCCCTTGCTTATGTCACCCAGAATCTGATCGACGGGGTGATTCCTTTGAATTGTCGTTCGGACTTGAGTTGGAGGGGCCAGTGGTACTTCTTCCTCTATCACTTGTTCTTCTTGTGCTCCCCCTTGATCACACGCCTCTTCTTGATGAACCTGTTCATCATCTTGAGTTGGGGGGGTGCACCATCGTTGAGGAAGAAGGTTGATCTTGCCCTTGTTGTTCCTGTGGTCGCACATCTCCAATCGCCATGGTGCGTATTGCAGCCGTCGGAACATTATCTTCATCTATATCATCAAGATCAACTTGCTCTCTTGGAGAGCCATTAGTCTCATCAAATACAATGTCGCTAGAGACTTCAACCAAACCCGATGATTTGTTGAAGACTCTATACGCCTTTGTGTTTGAGTCATAACCTAGTAAAAACCCTTCTACAGCTTTGGGAGCAAATTTAGAATTCCTACCTTTCTTCATTAGAATGTAACATTTGCTCCCAAATACACGAAAGTATGATACGTTGGGTTTGTTACCGGTAAGAAGTTCATACGAGGTCTTCTTGAGGAGGCGATGAAGGTAGAGCCGGTTTATGGCATGGCAAGCTGTGTTCACAGCTTCCGACCAAAACCGCTCAAGCGTCTTGAACTCTCCAAGCATCATCCTTGCCATGTCGATAAGCGTCCTGTTCTTCCTCTCTACCACACCATTTTGTTGTGGTGTGTATGGAGCGGAGAACTCGTGCTTGATGCCTTCCTCCTCAAGGTACTCCTCCACTTGCAGATTCTTGAATTCGGGCCTGTTGTCGCTTCTTATCTTCTTCACCTTGAGCTCAAATTTGTTTTGAGCCCGCCTTAGAAAGCGGTTAAGGGACCCTTGGGTTTCTGATTTATCCTGCAAAAAGAATATCCAAGTGAAGCGGGAAAAATCATCAACAATAACAAGACCAAAATTACTTCCCCCGATGCTTAGGTAGGCGACGGGTCCGAAGAGGTCCATATGTAGTAGCTCTGTTGGTCTTGATGTGGTCATCACATTCTTGCTGTGATGAGTACTTCCCACCTGTTTATCTGCTTGACAAGATGCACAAGGTCTATCTCTTTCGAAACATACATTGGTTAGACCTAACACATGTTCTCCCTTTAGAAGTTTATGAAGGTTCTTCATCCCAACATGTGCTAGACGGTGATGCCACAGCCTGCCCATGCTAGTCTTAGCAATTAAGCATGCATCTAGATCGACCTCCTCTTTCGAAAAATCAACTAAGTAGAGTTTGTCGTCTAGTACACCCTTAAAAGCTAATGAACCATCACTCCTTCTAAAGACAGACACATCTACATTGGTAAATAGACAATTATATCCCATATTACATAGTTGACTGACAGATAATAAATTGTACCCGAGCGATTCAACTAAAAACACATTTGATATGGAATGCTCGGATGAAATGGCTATCTTTCCTAGTCCTTTAACCTTGCCTTGATTCCCATCTCCAAAGATGATCGAATCTTGGGAATATTTGTTCTTGACGTAGGAAGTGAACATCTTCTTCTCCCCCGTCATGTGGTTTGTGCATCCGCTGTCGATAATCCAGCTTGAGCCCCCGGATGCATAAACCTGCAAGGCATTAATTAGGCTTGGGTTTTAGGTACCCAACTCTTGTTGGGTCCTACAAGGTTAGTTACAATAGTCTTTGGGACCCAAATGCAAGTCTTGTCTTCTTTGCATTTGGACCCCATCTTTCTAGCAACCACTTTTTCATTTTTACATGAAAGTACATACGTAGTGTTGCAAGCATGAAATACAGAGGTAGGTTTATTACACATTTTCCTAGGAGCATGAGACACAAAATTTCTCCTAGACCTACCATTAAAATTGGAACTTGAAGCAATCATAGCATGTGAATCAAAAGCATTATAACTCCTATTATAATGAGAACTTCTAGAAAATTTTCTATCATTATACATGAAAACATGATTCTTTAGATTACTACTAGCCATAGGGGCCTTCCCTTTCTCCTTGTTGGGAATAGGAGCCCTTTGGCTTGTTAAGTTCTTGGCTTCCTTTCGAAAGCCAAGTCCATCCTTAATTGAGGGGTGTCTACCAATAGTGTAGGCATCCCTAGCAAATTTTAATTTATCAAAGTCACTTTTGCAAGTCTTAAGTTGGGCATTAAGACTTGCCACTTCACCATTTAATTTTGTAATAGAAGTAAGGTGCTCTACACATGCATTAACATCAAAACCCTTACACCTATTACAAATGACAACATGCTCTACACAAGAACTAGATTTGTTAACTACTTCTAGCTTAGCACTTAAATCATCATTCAAAGTCTTTAAGCTAGAGATAGATTCATTGCAAGTAGATAACTCAGAAGATAGTAATTCATTCCTCTTAATTTCTAAGGCAAGAGACTTTTGAACACTAACAAATTTGTCATGTTCCTCATACAAAATGTCCTCTTGCCTCTCTAGAAGTCTATCCTTTTCATTTAAAGCATCAATCAATTCATTGATCTTTTCTACCTTTGCTCTATCTAAGCCTTTGAACAAGCTAGTATAATCTACTTCATCATCACTAGAATCTTCATCACTAGAATCTTCATCACTAGAAGTTGAGTACTTAGGGGTTTCTCGAACGCTTACCTTTTTCTCCTTTGCCATGAGGCAGGTGTGGCGTTCGTTGGGGAAGAGAGAAGATTTGTTGAAGGCCGAGGCTGCCAATCCTTCATCATCGGAGTCGGATGACGAGCAGTCCGAGTCCCATTCCTTGCCAAGATGTGCCTCGCCTTTAAACTTCCTATAGCTTTTCTTCTTCTCCTTCTTCCCATGTTTTTCTTCTCCATGGTCATTTTCATTATCGGGACATTGGGCAATAAAATGACATGTCTTACCATATTTGAAGCAAGAGCGCTTTCCCTTTGCTTTACTCTTGTTGGGGTAATCCTTGCGTCCTTTCAATGCAGTCTTGAAGCACTTGATGATGAGAGCCATCTCATCTTCATTTAGCCCGGCCACCTCAACTTGTGCCACCTTGCTTGGTAGCACCTCCCTGCTACTTGTTGCTTTGAGAGCAACGGGTTGAGGCTCGTAGACAGGCATGGGGCCGTTTAATGCATCATTAACATATCTTGCTTCCTTGACCATCATACGCCCGCTTACAAAATTTCCGAGTATCTCCTCGGACGTCATCTTTGTGTAACTAGGATTTTCACGAATAAGGTTCACAAAATGAGGGTCAATAACAGTGAAAGACTTGAGCATAAGTCGGACGACGTCGTGGTTGGTCCATCTCGTGCTTCCATAGCTCCTGAACTTGTTGACTAGGGCCTTTAGCCTGTTGTACGTTTGCGTCGGCTCCTCTCCCCTGATCATGGCAAACCTTCCTAGCTCGCCTTCCACCAACTCCATTTTGGTGATCATGGTGGTGTCGTTCCCCTCATGCGATATCTTGAGGGTGTCCCATATTTGCTTGGCGTTGTCCAAGCCGCTCACCTTGTTGTATTCGTCCCTGCACAATGATGCTAACAAAACAGTGGTAGCTTGTGCATTCTTATGAATTTGTTCGTTGATAAACACAGGGTTATCGGTACTATCAAATTGCATTCCATTCTCAACTATCTCCCATATACTAGGATGGAGGGAAAATAAGTGACTACGCATTTTGTGACTCCAAAAAGTGTAGTCCTCTCCATCAAAGTGTGGAGGTTTACCAAGAGGAATGGAAAGCAAATGAGCATTGGAATTATAAGGAATACAAGAATAATCAAATGAAAATTCGAATTAACCGGTTTCCTTTTCTCGTCGTCGTCATCTCTTGGGGAAGAAGAAGACTCGTCGCTGTCGTAGTAGACGATCTTCTTGATGCGCCTCTTCTTCTTCTCGTCCTTCTTCTTATGACTCGAGCCAGAGTCAGTGGGCTTGTCGTCCCTTGGCTCGTTGAAGATGGACTCCTTCTCCTTATCGTTGACCACCATCCCCTTTCCCTTAGGATCCATCTCTTCGGGCGATTAGTCCCTTTCGTGAAGAGAACTGCTCCGATACCAATTGAAAGCACCTAGAGGGGGGGTCAATAGGTGATCCTATAAAATTCAACAACTAATAGCCAATAAAACTTGGTTAAGTGTTAGTATGGCTAAGTAGCGAGCTCTTGCGAACACACAAGTAATCATAGAAAAGCAATCACAAGAGACACGCGAGTTATCCCGTGGTTCGGCCAAGTATAACACTTGCCTACTTCCACGTTGTGGCGTCCCAATGGACGAGGGTTGCACTCAACCCCTTTCAAGTGATCCAATGATCAACATGAATACCACAGTGTTCTTCTTTCTTATCTCTTTTCCCGTTCGTGAGGAATCTCCACAAGTTGGAGTCTCTCGCCCTTACAATAAAGATTACAGTGAAAGCACAAGAGTAAGGATGGGAAGCAACACACACAAATCTGCAACAATACACATGCACACAAGCCAAGACTTGAGCTCAAAATGAAGCACAACTAGTTCACTACAAGAACGGAGCTCAAATCACTAACACGGTTCATCAAGTGCGCGAAGACGGAGTGTGGAAGACTTAGAATGCTCAAAGTATGCTTGGTTAACTCCTCCATGCGCCTAGGGGTCCCTTTTATAGCCTCAAGGCAGCTAGGAGTCGTTGGAGGCATTTGATAGCACCTAGAGGGGGGGTGAATAGGTGATCCTGTAAAAACTTGAAACTTAAAGCCACAAACTTGATTAATTGCTAGCACAATGAAATCAAGTGGCTAAGGAGAGCTCTTGTGAACCACAATTGACACAGTGAGAACAGACACAAGAGACGCAAGGATTTATCCCGTGGTTCGGCCAAGTACAATACTTGCCTAGTCCACGTTGTGGCGTCCCAATGGACGAGAGTTGCACTCAACTCCTTTCAAGTGATCCAATGATCAACTTGAATACCATGGTATTCTTCTTTCTTTACTCTTTCCCGTTTGCGAGGAATCTCCACAACTTGGAGCCTCTCGCCCTTACAATGAGATGATCACAAAGAAATACAGATGTAAGAGTGGGAATAGCAACACACACAAGCCTTAAAGCACGAGCACAAACACGCACACAAGTCACAACTTGAGCTCTAAGATCACACACGGAGTTCTCAACTCAAGAGGAGCTCAAATTGCTATCACAACGAATCAAATGCGCTAGAGAGATGTCTTGGTGCTAAAGATGATCAAAGAATGCTTGGTGTACTCCTTCATGCGCCTAGGGGTCCCTTTTATAGCCCCAAGGCAGCTAGGAGCCGTTCAGAGCAATCCAGGAAGGTAATTCTTGCCTTCTATCGACTGGTGCACCGGACAGTCCGGTGCAGATTTCTTTCCTATTCTGGCGCAGCCGACCGTTGTTGATTTAGAGCCGTTGGCGCACCGGACACTGTCCGGTGCCCCCTTCTGACCGTTGGCTTGGCCACGCGTCACACACAGATTGCGCAGCCGACCATTGGCTCACCGGATAGTCCGGTGCACCATTGGACAGTCCGGTGATTTATAGTCGTACGTCGCCGTCGAGACCCGAGAGCAGGCAGTTCACCAGACGCCAGCCTGGCTGTAATACTCAAAAGTATAATAAAAGTGGATAGAGATAAACCCATTAGTTTGTGGCCTCTACTATTCATTGCATGTGATCAACACTAGTTAAAAGTGGGTAATTAGAACCAAGAACACCTAAATAACATGTGCATCATGCTGGATCTTACTTTGTGTGCGTTTTGTGATGATATAAAAATATGGTAAACAAAAAAAATAATAATTATGTTAATACCCCAATGGGAAATTAAATCCTAAAAGAAATTCTAGAGTTTGGAAAAGAAGAAAAGAAATTCTAGAAGTGAAACCAAAGAGAGAAAAGATATAAAAATAATATATATAATAATATATCTTCAAAGTAGTACTGTTTATGGCGCAATATCATCTGAGAATATTTGGTCACAAGAGTTTGAATTAAATTTGAACACAACTTGAATTTGAAAAGAGAGGAAAAAAGAAAAAAAAAAGAAAGGAACTCCAACTTACCGGGCCGGCTGCATCACTTCTGGCCCAATACCTCGGCACTTCTCCTCGGCCCATTTTCTTTTTCCCTCCCACGCGCGTGCGGCCCAGTGGCAGCGAAGACCCGCTCGTCTGCCGCTCACTCCGCGCCCGCGCATCTGGCCGGATGTTTTCCCCTCGCTAGCGAATGGGCCCCACGTAACCAGCCTCCCCTTCTTCCTCGGTCTGTTGCGTGAGCTCCGCCTGGCCGTGCGGATCTCCGGGATAGACGACCCCGCTCGAGCTGCCAGACGCCGTCTTCTTCGCCGCAACCCAGGGAGGAATCAGTCTGCTAGCTCAAACGGCCCTAGCCGGTGCCTCTGCGCACCTATTCGTTGCACGGGTGGGCTAGCGGGACCCACTGCCTCGCCTTCGACGGGAGCTCAAATCGAACTAGAGTTCGTTGCAACGGCCTCCTGAAAACTCGCCGTTCCTTGCGATGGGATGGATAAGTATGCGCGCGCCTCCTCTGTGCTCTCGACCGGGATACCTGGGTCCCTCCGACTCCCGTGATTCTCCTCTCCTTTCCTCTCCATTTCACCATGAACGCCGTGTGAGAAGAGTTGAAGAAATTTGAGCGTCGATGTCGAGGTGAATCTTGCCTGCGCAAATTCGGCGCTCGGGCTACATCGTGGGTGGGCCTCGGCGACTCGGCGCGATCCCGTCGGTGACCCAAGGATGGACAGGGCATCGTCCGGGTAGAGAGAGTTTCTCGTCGGAGTACGGTGCGCTTGCGGGAGCGTGCGGCGCCGTGGTCGACCTTACTGCTTGCGCCTTCACCATGGAGGTTAGGCTTATCATATTTGTCGAGTTATCCATATTAATTTTTGCCTATGTTGTTGCGAACTGCGTGGTCGGGGACTCGTTAGGGGCACGCCGACGTGAGGGCCGTCGCGGTCGTCATCGCGCCGCCGCGGTGGCCACTGGCTACGGCTGCAGTAGTGTCGTGGAGAGAGAAGGACGCGGGGCCCTAGATCCATGAGTCAATGGCTACGATTGAATCCATCCAGGCCGATGCGTCGAGTGAAGCTATGTCGTTGATTTCCAGATCGGCGGCCATGGGAGATTATGATTTGTTTTTCACCGTAGCCGTAGATCTCAGATCATGCGATCCTGGTTGCGTACTGGTTCACTTAAGTCAGGTTCTGATCTGGGCCTTGGATTTCTAATCCGACGGCCTATATCACCCCATACCCTTTCGCATAGCTCATCTTGCAAAAGAGTCCTCGTAGTATTGATGAATAAACCCGCTGTCCAGCTAGGTTGCGGCCTGTGTCTTAGGTTCGTTTTCGTCAAAGTCCCTGCGCTTTCTGGTATTTGAGGCCCACTTCAGGGAATTATAAAACCAGAGAAAATAAATCAGAAATGTATTTTTAATACAAAAATAATTACTAGAACTTGTTTAATTTGTAGAAAATTCATATGAGCTCCAAATTGGACCATTCCAGTTCCTATAATTTTTTAATAGTATTATTTATTAAATAGTACCACTGTTTTTACATGAAATACACATTTAAATTTATTTCTCACTTAACCCTATATTAAATACATAAAACCTTTGGAAATGCATAACTTAAAATATATAACTCAAAATTTAATGATTCCAGTTCCTGTGATCTTATTTTAATGTCTAGTTTATTACTGTATATTCTATTTGCATGTTTGCTGTGATGTTAATTTATGCTATGTTATGTCTGTAGTGTATTGATGCGAGTAGACGAGCAAGCTACAGAGGATTTTGAGGTTCAGCAAGTAGAGACTGCTGAGCAGGAGCTCGTGGAAGGCAAGTTGTGCCTTTGATCACTTCTTTTACCCATTTATGTTCTTATTATTCATAATGATCTGCATAGGTTAATTTTGATGGGACCCAATAGGATGCCCTAGATTTTGACTATCTTTATACCTTGTTTCACCACTGGTTTTACTACTAAACTTTTGGGTAGTACATGCTATTGCTTTATGTGGCTTTGGGTATAGAGATATTCATCACTCACTTTTATACTTGTTATTATCTGTTCATTATTTTATGTTCATGATAAGATCATTATGTTAATGGGAACATGGAGAACCACCCGGGAAAACAGTGCTACCACAAGGGTTTAATGGGACGCCCTTGGCTGATTAACTAGGAAAGCTAGTGGAGGGCTGCCTTACCCGAAAGGGGCAAGGGCAGTAGGGGAGTGGTCAGTGTAGGGAGGTCCTTGGGTTGATTTTGCTGCGATGGCGGTCAGGCAAGAACCCTGCACTGGAGCTTCCTATAAACTGTAGCGGGTAGTCTGAAGCTAGTGGAACTTTGTAAAGGCCTCGTAGTGGTACCCTGCCTCGCTTCCTTGGTAGAGGTGTATGGAGTCTGATCAACTCCGTGGCAAATGGGTAACACGACTTGTGGGTAAAGATGCGCAACCTCTGCAGAGTGTAAAACTGGTATACTAGCCGTGCTCACGGTCATGAGCGGCTCGGACACTCACATGATTAAATTATGGAACTTAAACTTAATCTGTCATTTCATTGCATCTGGGATTATTTCATTATTACTTTTATTTATTATTTCTAAGGTTTGGTATTTACTTACACTTAGTAACTGCTAATAAAATTTTGACCAACTTATAAAAGCAATGCTCAGCTTCAGCCTCTATTTCATTGATCAGCCTTACACTTCATGAACTCCCACCTTTGGTGAGTTCATGCCACATTATTCCCCACGACTTGTTGAGCTATGAACGTATGTGAGCTCACTCTTGCTGTCTCACACACCCCCCCACAGGAGAAGAACAGGTGGTTCAAGAGGAGCCACAAGGCGAGGAGTATGATCTGATCTAGGTGGCGTATCTCAGTCGACATTGGCGCCAACGATCCTTAGTTCGTTTTATATTCATTACTTTATTTTGTAATAAGTCTTCCGCTATGTAATAAATACTCTAATGTTTTATGACATTTATCTCTATACACTCTGTTATTGTATATGTTGTCTTCTTGGCGCATGTATGAGATGCACCCGGCTTTGTTCCTTAAAACCGGGTGTGACAGAAGTGGTATCAGAGGAAATGTTGACTGTAGGACGAAACCTAGATAGAAATGGACAACCCTTACCTACTTACCTTACTATGATTCTTCTATACTCATCTTATCTTGATCTTGTCTCACCTTCTACTGTTCTACTCTGATCATTCTTATCTTTTCTATTCTAAGACAAGATAAATTTCACACCTTAGAATCCTACATTTATGACCTTTTTAAGAGATAGGAGGCCTAAGACCAAAAAAACCCAAAATTATTTTCTTTATTTAAAAATGTTGGTTGATTGTTCTGATGATCAATGCCTGATTTGCTTTTTTTTGATTGATTGAAATAGTATAGACGGGCATCTTAGCATGTACCACCATAAGGTAATGTATTATCTTTAGTAGATGACACACTTAGCTAATAAATTCCCCAAAGTAACATGCTTCGTAATCACTGCCTTGTCTACAATCCTTTCTTTCTTACCCTATGTTTCTAACCCAGATGGGCTACCCCTATATTGTTAGAAGAGAAACAATATAGACGTGATCCTTGGTATGTCATGGTTAAGAAAGGCAAAGGCTGTTTATACACTGTGCTAAAGGAACCATAGAACTCACCAGTTCTAAAGGAGAAAGATTTGAAGTTGGAATTGCAGTAACTACCGCCACCAGACTAGCGGCATTCTTAGTAGATGGGAAGTTTGTTGGTGTCAACATCCGTGTGGTTATAGATTTTCCGGATGTCCTCCCAGAAGAGTTACCACGGATGCCACCATATAGGGAAATTGAGTTTATCATTGATCTCTTACCTGAGACTGCTCCTATTTCTAAACGGCTATACAGGATGTCCGTAGAAGAACTAAAGGAACTTAAGAAGCAATTAACGGAATTACAAGAGGCTGGGTACATTCGTCCGAGTTCCTCACCTTGGGGAGCGCCGGTTATGTTTGTACAGAAGAAGGATGGATAACAGCGGATGTGTGTGGATTATAGGTCCCTTAATGATGTTACCGTGAAGGACAAGTACCCATTACCCCGCATTGAGGATTTATTTGATCAGATGAGTGGTGTCACAGTGTTCTCTAAGATTGACCTCAGGTCGGGTTACCATCAGTTGAAGATTAGACCATCGGATATCCCCAAGACGGCTTTCTCGACTCGATATGGATTATATGAGTTCACTGTTATGTCGTTTGGATTAACTAATTGTCGGGGACCATAATTAGGGGTACCCTCAAGACGCCTAATTCTCAGCTGGTAACCCCCATCAGCATAAAGCTGCAAAGGCCTGATGGGTACGATTAAGTCAGGGATCAGTCCACACGAGTGACTCGATCACGCTTCACCCGAGCCTAGCCTCGGCCAAGGGCAGCCGACCTCGAGAGACTTCCGTCTCACCCGAGGCCCCCTTTTTATGGCGGACACATCACCGGCTCGCCCGAGGCCTTGGCTTCGCTCAGAAGCAACCTTGACTAAATCGCCACACCGACTGACCAAATTGCAGGGGCATTTAACGCAAAGGCGGCCTGACACCTTTATCCTGACACGCGCCCCCGGCAGAGCCGAAGTGACCGCCGTCACTCCACCGCTCCACTGGCCAGTCTGACAGAAGGACAGCGCCGCCTGCGCCACTCCGACTGCAGTGCCACTCGACAGAGTGAGTCTGACAGGCAGTCAGGCCTTGCCAAAGGCGCCACGGCGAACTCCGCTCCGCCCGACCCCAGGGCTCGGACTCGGGCTAAGACCCGGAAGACGGCGAACTCCGCTCCGCCCGACCCCAGGGCTCGGACTCGGGCTAAGACCCGGAAGACGGCGAACTCCGCTCCGCCCGACCCCAGGGCTCGGACTCGGGCTAAGACCCGGAAGACGGCGAACTCCGCTCCGCCCGACCCCAGGGCTCGGACTCGGGCTAAGTCCCGGAAGACGGCGAACTCCGCTCCGCCCGACCCCAGGGCTCGGACTCGGGCTAAGACCCAGAAGATGGCGAACTCCGCTCCGCCCGACCCCAGGGCTCGGACTCGGGCTAAGACCCGGAAGACGGCGAACTCCGCTCCGCCCGACCCCAGGGCTCGGACTCGGGCTAAGTCCCGGAAGACGGCGAACTCCGCTCCGCCCGACCCCAGGGCTCGGACTCGGGCTAACGCCCGGAAGACGACGAAACTCCGCTTCGCCCGACCCCAGGGCTCGGACTCCGCCCTGGCCTCGGCCGAACGACTTCCGCCTCGCCCGACCCCTTGGCTCGGGCTCGGCCACGGCAACGGAAGGCAGACTCAACCTCGGCTTCGGAGGAACCCCCACGTCGCCATGCCTAGGGCACAGACCACCACGTCAACAGGAAGCGCCATCATCATCCTACCCCGAATCGACTCGGGTCACGGAGAACAAGACCGGCGTCTCATCCGGCCAGCTCCGCCGAAGGGGCAATGATGGCGCTCCACAAGCTCTATGACGACGGCGGCCCCCAGCTCTCTTACGGAAGCAGGACGACGTCAGCAGGGACTCGACCGCTCCAACAGCTGTCCCTCCGCCAGGCTCCGCCGCACCTCCGACAGCCACGACATCACGCCAGCAGGGTGCCCAGATCTCTCCGGCTGCCACATTGGCATGTACCTAGGGCGCTAGCTCTCCCTCCGCTAGACACGTAGCACTCTGCTACACCCCCCATTGTACACCTGGATCCTCTCCTTACGACTATAAAATGGAGGACCAGGGCCTTCTCAGAGAAGGTTGGTCGCGCGGGACCGAGGACGGGACAGGCGCTCTCTTGGGGCCGCTCGCTTCCCTCACCCGCGTGGACGCTTGTAACCCCCCTACTGCAAGCGCACCTGACCTGGGCGCGGGACGAACACGAAGGCCGCGGGACTTCCACCTCTCTCACGCTCGACTCCGGCCACCTCGCCTCTCCCCCCTTCGCGCTCGCCCACGCGCTCGACCCATCTGGGCTGGGGCACGCAGCACACTCACTCGTCGGCTTAGGGACCCCCCTGTCTCGAAACGCCGACAGTTGGCGCGCCAGGTAGGGGCACGCTGCGTGCTGACGAACAGCTCCCCGTCAAGCTCCAGATGGGCAGTCTCCAGCAACCTCTCCGGCCCGGGACGGTGCTTCGTTTCGGGACTCTTGAGTTCATGTCCTTCGACGGCAGTTACGACATGATACTTCTTCCACCGCCGCGCGACTACGACAATGGCGGCCGACAACCCGCCCGCCGGCGGCGGAATCGACGACGTCTTCCCCGCGTGGTGGAAGAGCAACATTCGGGCTCGCTCCGTTCTCTCCCCCGCCAACGGAGGAGGAGGCGGGGCCGTCAAGGCCAGGCGGGAGGCCACGCTTCGTCGGCCGTCGAGCGAATCGACGCCCCCGACGCCCCGACGGAAGGCACGCCGGACGTCGACCTCGCGTTCAAGACGGAGGCAAGCGCCGTCCCCCCGCGACACGCTGATCCCGAGCAAGAAGACGACGCCGGCGCGCTCGCGGAAAGCCTGCAGGACGTCGCCCTCGAACCAGAGATGACGGTGCAACCAGTCCCCGATGTGACTACGCTGCTCCTCGTCGACCAAAAGGTACCGACTAACTCCCATCTTGCGTCATTTCGACTCGGCCTCAACCCGCCAAACGACCTCGTTTTGGCGGGCGCTCTCATTGAGGCGAGTGCAACCCCACTGAGGTTCCGTATGCGGTCGCCTTGGGACCGACTGACGGACGTCTCGACCTACGGGCACTCTGGGTCCGAGGAAGATGACGATCCCAGCATAGGTTGGGATTTCTCCGGACTTGGCAACCCCAGTGCCGTGTGGGACTTCATGACCGCATGTGACTACTGCCTATCCGACTGTTCCGATGGAAGCCGCAGCCTTGGCGACGAGAGCTGCGGCCCAAGCCGCGAATGTTTCCACATCGAGCTAGGGGATCCCTCCAAAGGCAACCATCTTGGCATGCAAGAGGACGGTGATCTCCCTAGGCCGGTGCCTCGCGCCGACAACCCACGGGAGCTAGCTGTGGTCCCCGCTCTGGCGGGGGGTTACGACCCACAACTCGAGCAAGTCCGCGAGGCGCAGGCCAGGCTCAACGAGGGAACAGGAGCGCTTGAGCCGATCCGTCGGGACGTCGGACATGCATGGGTGGGCCAACCCCTGCCCGGAGAAATACGTCATCTGCCCCAAGGTCTCCAGCACCGCGTCGCCAACGACGTCAGGATCAGGCCGCCGCCCGCATCCAGCGGGGTTGGTCAGAACCTGGCAACCGCAGCAATGCTCATCCGCGCGATGCCGGAGCCGTCAACCACCGAGGGTCGGCGAATCCAGGGAGAACTCAAGAATCTCCTGGAAGGCGCTGCGGCCCGGCGGGCCGAGAGCACTGCATCCCGAAGGCAAGGTTGTCCCTCGGAACCTCATGCCGCGACTTCCCGATTCATGCGGGAAGCCTCGGTCTACACCGGGCGCACGCGCAACACCGCGCCTGCGGCCCCGGGCCACCTCGGCAACGAGCACCATCGACGCGACCGTCGGGCTCACCTCGACGAAAGGGTGCGCCGAGGCTACCACCCCAGGCGTGGGGGCGCTACGACAGCGGGGAGGATCGGAGTCCCTCGCCCGAACCACCCGGTCCGCAGGCCTTCAGTCGGGCCATCCGACGGGCGCCATTCCCGACCCGGTTCCGACCCCCGACTACTATCACGAAGTACTCGGGGGAAACGAGACCGGAACTGTGGCTCGCGGACTACCGCCTTGCCTGCCAACTGGGTGGAACGGACGACGACAACCTCATCATCCGTAACCTCCCCCTGTTCCTCTCCGACACTGCTCGCGCCTGGTTGGAGCACCTGCCTCCGGGGCAGATCTCCAATTGGGACGACTTGGTCCAAGCCTTCGCTGGCAATTTCCAGGGCACATACGTGCGCCCCGGGAATTCCTGGGACCTTCGAAGCTGCCGGCAACAGCCGGGGGAATCGCTCCTGGACTACATCCGGCGATTCTCGAAGCAGCGCACCGAGCTGCCCAACATCACCGACTCGGATGTCATCGGCGCGTTCCTCGCCGGCACCACTTGCCGCGACCTGGTGAGCAAGCTGGGTCGCAAAACCCCCACCAGGGCGAGCGAGCTGATGGACATCGCCACCAAGTTCGCCTCTGGCCAGGAGGCGGTCGAGGCTATCTTCCGAAAGGACAAGCAGCCCCAGGGCCGCCCATCGGAAGAAGCTCCCGAGGCGTCTGCTCCGCGCGGCGCCAAGAAGAAAGGCAAGAAGAAGTCGCAATCGAAACGCGACGCCGCTGACGCGGACCTTGTCGCCGCCGCCAAGTATCAGAACCCTCGGAAGCCCCCCGGAGGTGTAAACCCCTTCGACAAGATGCTCAAGGAGCCGTGCCCCTACCATCAGGGGCCCGTCAAGCACACCCTCGAGGAGTGCGTTATGCTTCGGCGTCACTTCCACAGGGCCGGGCCACCCACCGAGGGTGGCAGGGCCCGCGACAACGACAAGAACAAAGATCACCCAGCAGGGGAGTTCCCTGAGGTCCGCGACTGCTTCATGATCTATGGAGGGCATGCGGCGAATACCTCGGCTCGGCACCGCAAGCAAGAGTGCCGGGAGGTCTGCTCGGTGAAGGTGGCGGCGCCAGTCTACCTAGACTGGTCCGACAAGCCCATCACTTTCGACCAGGCCGACCACCCCGACCATGTGCCGAGCCCGGGAAAATACCCGCTCGTCGTCGACCCCGTTGTCGGCGATGTCAGGCTCACCAAGGTCCTGATGGATGGGGGCAGTTGCCTCAACATCATTTACGCCGAGACCCTCAAGCTCCTGCGCGTCGATCTGTCCTCCGTCCGAGCAGGCGCTGCACCCTTCCACGGGATCATCCCTGGGAAGCGCGTCCAGCCCCTCGGGCGACTCGACCTCCCCGTCTGCTTCGGGACACCCTCCAACTTCCGAAGGGAGACCCTGACGTTCGAAGTGTCCGGGTTCCGAGGAACCTACCACGCCGTGCTAGGGAGGCCATGCTACGTGAAGTTCATGGTCGTCCCCAACTACACCTACCTGAAGCTCAAAATGCCGAGCCCCAACGGGGTCATCACCGTCGGCCCCACGTACAAACACGCGTTCGAATGCGACGTGGAGTGCGTGGAGTACGCCGAGGCCCTCGCCGAGTCTGAGGCCCTCATTGCCGACCTGGAGAACCTCTCCAAGGAGGTGCCAGACGTGAAGCGCCATGCCGGCAACTTCGAGCCAGCGGAGACGGTCAAGGCCGTCCCCCTCGACCCCAGTGGCGACACCACCAAGCAGGTCCGGATCGGTTCCGGGCTCGACCCCAAATAGGAAGCAGTGCTCGTCGACTTTCTCCGCGCAAACGCCGACGTCTTTGCGTGGAGTCCCTCGGACATGCCCGGCATACCGAGGGATGTCGCCGAGCACTCGCTGGATATTCGGGCCGGAGCCCGACCCGTCAGGCAGCCTCTGCGCCGATTCGACGAGGAGAAGCGCAGAGTGATTGGCGAAGAGATCCACAAGCTAATGGCAGCAGGGTTCATCAAAGAGGTATTCCATCCCGAATGGATTGCCAACCCTGTGCTTGTGAGGAAGAAAGGGGGGAAATGGCGGATGTGTGTAGACTACACTGGTCTCAACAAAGCATGTCCGAAGGTTCCCTACCCTCCCCCTCGCATCGACCAAATCGTGGATTCCACCGCTGGGTGCGAAACCCTGTCCTTCCTCGATGCCTACTCAGGGAATCACCAGATCCGGATGAAAGAGTCCGACCAGCTCGCGACTTCTTTCATCACGCCGTTCGGCATGTACTGCTATGTCACCATGCCGTTCGGTTTGAGGAATGCGGGCGCGACGTACCAGCGGTGCATGAACCATGTGTTCGGCGAACACATCGGTCGCACAGTCGAGGCCTACGTCGATGACATCGTAGTCAAGACACGGAAGGCTTCCGACCTCCTCTCCGACCTTGAAGTGACATTCCGGTGTCTCAAGGCGAAAGGAGTCAAGCTTAATCCTGAGAAGTGTGTCTTCGGGGTGCCCCGAGGCATGCTCCTAGGGTTCATCGTCTCCGAGCGAGGCATCGAAGCCAACCCGGGGAAGATTGCGGCCATCACCAGCATGGGACCCATCAAGGACTTAAAAGGGGTACAGAGGGTCATGGGATGCCTCGCGGCCCTGAGCCGCTTCATCTCACGCCTCGGCGAAAGAGGTCTGCCTCTGTACCGCCTCTTAAGGAAGGCCGAGTGTTTCGCTTGGACCCCTGAGGCCGAGGAAGCCCTCGGCAACCTGAAGGCGCTCCTTACGAAGGCGCCTGTCTTGGTGCCCCCGGCGGACGGAGAAGCCCTCTTGGTCTACGTCGCCACGACCACTCAGGTGGTTAGCGCCGCGATTGTGGTCGAAAGGCAAGAGGAAGGGCATGCATTGCCCGTTCAGAGGCCGGTCTACTTCATCAGCGAAGTGCTGTCCGAGACTAAGATCCGCTACCCACAAGTTCAAAAGCTGCTGTATGTTGTGATCCTGACAAGGCGGAAGCTGCGACACTACTTCGAGTCTCATCCGGTAACTGTGGTGTCATCCTTCCCCCTGTGGGAGATCATCCAGTGCCGAGAAGCCTCGGGCAGGATCGCAAAGTGGGCAGTGGAAATCATGGGCGAAACGATCTTGTTCGCCCCTCGGAAGGCCATCAAGTCCCAGGTGTTGGCGGATTTCGTGGCCGAATGGGTCGACACCCAGCTGCCAACGACTCCGATCCAACCGGAGCTCTGGACCATGTTTTTCGACGGGTCGCTGATGAAGACAGGGGCCGGCGCGGGCCTGCTCTTCATCTCGCCCCTCGGAAAGCACTTGCGCTACGTGCTGCGCCTCCATTTCCCGGCGTCCAACAATGTGGCCGAGTACGAAGCTCTGGTCAACGGATTGCGGATCGCCATCGAGCTAGGGGTCAGACGCCTCGACGCCCGCGGTGATTCGCAGCTCGTCATCGACCAAGTCATGAAGAACTCCCACTGCCGCGACCCGAAGATGGAGGCCTACTGCGACGAGGTTCGGCGCCTGGAAGACAAGTTCTTCGGGCTCGAGCTCAACCACATCGCTCGGCGCTACAACGAAACCGCAGACGAGCTGGCTAAGATAGCCTCGGGGCGAACGACAGTCCCCCCGGACGTCTTCTCCTGGGATCTGCATCAACCCTCTGTCAAGCCCGACGACACGCCCGAGCCCGAGGTACCCTCGGCTCAGCCCGAGGTACCCTCGGCTCAGCCCGAGGTACCCTCGGCCCCCGAGGGCGAGGCACTGAACGTCGAGGAAGGGCAGAGCGGGGCCACGCCAGATCAAGATTGGCAGGCCCCGTACCTGCAATATCTCCGTCGAGGAGAGCTACCCCTCGACCAAGTCGAGGCTCGGCGGGTAGCGCGACGCGCCAAGTCATTCGTCTTGCTGGGCGACGAAGAGGAGCTCTACCATCGCAGCCCCTCGGGCATCCTCCAGCGATGCATCTCCATCGCCGAAGGTCGGGAACTGCTGCAAGAAGTGCACTCGGGGGCTTGCGGCCACCACGCAGCGCCCCGAGCCCTTGTCGGAAATGCTTTCCGGCAAGGCTTCTACTGGCCAACGGCGGTGGCTGACGCCACTAGAATTGTCCGCACCTGCGAAGGGTGCCAATTCTATGCGAAGCGGACACACCTGCCCGCTCAGGCTCTGCAGACAATACCCATCACCTGGCCCTTCGCTGTATGGGGTCTGGACCTCGTCGGTCCCTTGCAGAAGGCGCCCGGGGGCTACACGCACCTGCTGGTCGCCATCGACAAATTCTCCAAGTGGATCGAGGTCCGACCTCTGAACAGCATCAGGTCCGAGCAGGCGGTGGCGTTCTTCACCAACATCATCCATCGCTTCGGGGTCCCGAACTCCATCATCACCGACAACAGCACCCAGTTCACCGGCAAAAAATTCTTGGATTTTTGCGAGGATCACCATATCCGGGTGGACTGGGCCGCCGTGGCTCATCCCATGTCGAATGGGCAAGTAGAGCGTGCCAACGGCATGATTCTACAAGGGCTCAAGCCTCGGATCTACAACGACCTCAACAAGTTCGGCAAGCGATGGATGAAGGAACTCCCCTCGGTGGTCTGGAGCCTAAGGACGACGCCGAGTCGTGCCATGGGCTTCACGCCGTTTTTCCTGGTCTACGGGGCTGAAGCTATCTTGCCCACTGACCTGGAATACGGCTCCCCGAGGACGAGGGCCTACACCGAACAAAGCAACCAAGCTAGCCGAGAGGAATCGCTGGACCAGCTTGAGGAAGCTCGGGACAGGGCCTTACTACACTCGGCGCGGTACCAACAGTCCCTGCGACGCTACCACGCCCGAGGGGTCCGGTCCCGAGAACTCCAGGTGGGCGACCTGGTGCTTCGGCTGCGGCAAGACGCCCGAGGGAGGCACAAGCTCACGCCCCCCTGGGAAGGGCCATTCGTCATCGCCAAAGTTCTGAAGCCCGGAACATACAAGCTGGCCAACAATCAAGGCGAGATCTACGGCAACGCTTGGAACATCAAACAGCTACGTCGCTTCTACCCTTAAGATGTTTTCAAGTTGTTCATATACCTCGCACCTACGCAAAGTTTAGTCGTCAAGGAAGGGTCGGCCTAGCCTCGGCAAAGCCCGACCCTCCCTCGGGGGCTAAAAGGGGGGAGACCCCCTCTGCGTCGAATTTTTCCTCGAAAAAGGATCTCTTTTTAGCAGGATTTCTTTCGTGCTTCTTGACTACTTCGGAAAGCGGATCCTGGAAACGACGGGGTACACGTAAGCAGCCAAGGCTGACCGAGCCGAGGGACTCCTACGCCTCCGGGATACGGATACCTCACTCATCACCTTCTGCGATAAGTAACTTGCGCTCGGATAAAGCGACTCCGTGGACCGAACAAGTCATCACGTTCGGAAGCCCTCCTGCCGAAGCAGTCCTTCAAGCTTTCTCGACTAAGTCGGGGACAGGGCCTCATGGACGGGTGAAAGTACGCGTAAGCGGCAAGGCCGACCGAGCCGAGGGATTCCCACGCCTCTGGGATACGGATACCTCACTCGTCCCTTCCGCGAAAAGCAACTCTCGCTCACACAAACATCCCTGTTACCGACAGAGTCCAGATGCTCGAAACAAGAGGAAAAAAGACGCAGCTTCGCAAGCGCAGCGAGGGTGTGTTCTTCTGGCCTCGGCGGCCGCAGAAAGCACACGCTACAAGATGATCTGATCCTGCAGGCTCAGGTCTTCACGCTGAAGGGAGCCGTAGCACCCTCGGCATCGACGACGTCTTCAGCAAAGCCCGACCCAGCCTCGGGCGGCGCCGCGGTCCAGGGACTCCTCCGGGAATCCGGCCCGAGCAGGCGGCTCAGCCGGTTACCCCTGGGGCCTCGGTCAACCGGCTTCCAAGGGCGCCAGCCCGACCCGAGGCCTCGACTGATCAACTTTGGCGTCGGCTCCGCTGACGGACAACACGGCTAGGCTCCGGCCAACCAGGTTCCCATTCTCGAGCCAACTCCGCCTCTGTTCATACTGATATCGCTACCCCTGGCCTCGGTCCACCGAAGGGCGGCCGAGGGGTCTCTTTTACTAAGCTAGAGGAGCCCCAGACAACAAGGCCGAACGGGCCGAGGGATTCCTACGCCTCCGGGATACGGATACCTCACCCGTCACCTTGACACGGGACGACTCATGCTTGGTAAAGCGGTTCAGATAATCGACAGGCGAGACTTAGTGCTCGAAAATGAGGAAAAAACACGGCTCCGTGCCGAAATTACATACATGTTCAGGCCCCGACAGCTGCAATGAACAAAAAACACTGGCATTCGAAGTGCCATTACGAACGGAACTCCGGTTCCCCCTCCGCAGGCGCGAACGACCCCACTCCGAGGGGGAAGGCCTGCGGAGCAACGGAAGGCCAACGAATGGTGCGCCGTCACCTGCTCCAGCAGCGGCGACGACGACGCCTTCTGCTCCGAGGGACCAAGCAGCGGCAACGCCGACCTCGGGCTAGATGCCGCTGCCAGGAGGCCCCCGCCCATGCCGAAACTCGTAAGGCAAGGACGGGCAGAAGGCCGTAGAGTTGGAGGTCAGCCCGTGGCCGGCCCCGGCTATCTCGCCGGCAGCAGAACCTCTTCAAGCTGCCGTGGCGGATGCCGGCACCGCGAGCGGCTCTGAAGCCACTCGCGCCTGAAAGCCAGGCACGCTGCAGCTGCCAGCGCCGCGGACGACGGCCGCCTTTCCCTCCGATCACTGAGTGAAGGGGCGGGCCGCCGCCCACGCGGGGGCCGACCTCAACTCTGCGCACTCCCCTCCCCAGCCCTGGTGATGAAAATCCTTGAGGCTGAGGGAGGGGAAGAGGCAGCAGCCCGGCTCGCTTTCCCCCACCATCAAGCCGGAGGTCGCCATCTCGGGTGACCGCCGGCGGAGGGGAGCAGCCGGGCAGCATGATGAAAATCCTTGAAGCCGAACGATGGCTGAGAGGTACCAACTCCCTTGGGGTTGCGTTCCTCCAACAAGGAGGCGGAAAGGCGGCGGATACCCCCCATCCGGGGGCTTGGAAGATGGGAAGACACGACGCTTAAGGGAGGAAGAAGACATGGTTGCCTTCCGAAAGGAGTCTCCCTCCTTTTAAAGGCAACTCTCCCTACGTGCGCCCCCAGGCGCCGCGGGCTGAGTCTTCTCCAACACGCTCCAAGGCCCTCCCCTGCGACTCGGGGGGTGGGTCCCGCATGTCATGCAAGCCGGCTCAGGGCAGAAGAAGCCAAACCGCCGCGCGTGGTGCGCACAACCGTCCGGCGGTTACAAGCGACCCCCCATTTTCGCCCAGACCAACGGGCAGAAGGGGCGGGCAGCCATGCAGGCGGCATGCAACCGCGCCAGATGGACGCGCTTCTCCGACTTCTGACACGCCAGCTTGGGAACCCAGGCCCACGCGTCAAGCAACCGGCGCGCTGGTTGCTGCATGCAAGCAACCGCACCGCCACTTGTGCCACCATCGCGCCCCTTCGGTTGCGGAGCCTACGCCGCGACTCGAGGCGACCCAACAGCGCCAGACTGGCGCGTCGGTCAAAGCGACCGAAAGTGGGCCGGCAGTAATAGCGGTGGCAGGCGGGCGGGCGCAGCGGTCACGTCGTCAGCCAGGCTCACGTCCCATCCTGGGACAGCAAGAGAGCCTCCTCTCAAGACGTGGAGACGGTGCACCCGTGACCCGTTCCTCGAACGGATCGCACGCGCGTAACGGCCGCCCCGCCAGCCACTCGCCCCGTCGCATTAACTCCGCGGCGGGACACGCGACGCTTCTGGCAGGAGGAGCGCGCGACGCTTCACCTTCGCCGTGATAACCGCTTCAGAAAAGGTACGCCACGTCGTCCGATTTCGTATCCTTTTCCGTTTTTCTCTTTCTCTATCTCTTGCAACAGGGACCGAGAAAGGGGGATACCCCGAAAGGGATCCTTCCCCGCAAAGGAACCGGGCTCCGAGCCCCCCATTACTGATCAGGGGTTCGAAGGCTGGCCCTCCGAAGGGTTCAATAGTCGCCTCAGATCGCGTGGGCCCGACACCCACTACTGGTCAGGGGTTCGAAGGCCAGCCCCCCGAAGGGCTCCATGGCCGCCTCAGGCTACTCGGGCTCCGCGCCCATTACTGATCAGGGGTTCGAAGGCTGGCCCCCGAAGGGTTCACAGTCGCCTCAGACACCGAGCGAGGGATGACCAGGGGTACGTTCGATACATAACCAAGGCTCGGGCTGCGCTGCCGAGGTACCCTAGGACATTCCCGAGACCAGCGGGAACGATCTTGTAACGGAATCCCATCGGAGGGAGGCATCGAGCCCTCGGACCCCGTCGCCAGGGGACCGGGTCCGGTAAATCACCCGCAGGTACTTTTGGGCGTGCCTCTGGGCCCCTAGCCGACCCCCAACGAACGGGGCACGGACGTCCACTCGGATTACCCGCTTGCAGCTCACCGGAGACACCATGTTCGGTGCCCATCGAGGGTAACATGGCGCACTCCCCCCTCCTCCTTGCGGAAAGGCGACGTAGGGGCGTATGTAAAAAGTCGAGTCTGTCCCTGACCGTCCTCTCGCCCTGTGCAGAGGCTCGGGGGCTGCTCTCGCAAAAACCGGCTCCGGCCAAATCGTTGACAGCGTCAACATACCAGCCCGAGAGCTTGGGCCCCGACCGTGCACCCGGGCTACGGCCAGTTCGCATGAGGGAACGACCAGACCAGCCGAAGCGTTAAGCGAAGTATTAAGACCTCGAAGGAGTGTAACCACTCCTCCGAGGCCTCGGGGGCTACACCAGGCGGGTGCGCTCGCGCGCACCCACCGGAACGAATGCAACCGAGAAAGGCTGGTCCCCTTGCAAAAAAGTGCGACAAAAGCCTCCAAGCGAGTGCTAACACTCCCTTCGAGGCTCGGGGGCTACTGTCGGGGACCATAATTAGGGGTACCCTCAAGACGCCTAATTCTCAGCTGGTAACCCCCATCAGCATAAAGCTGCAAAGGCCTGATGGGTACGATTAAGTCAGGGATCAGTCCACACGAGTGACTCGATCACGCTTCACCCGAGCCTAGCCTCGGCCAAGGGCAGCCGACCTCGAGAGACTTCCGTCTCGCCCGAGGCCCCCTTTTTATGGCGGACACATCACCGGCTCGCCCGAGGCCTTGGCTTCGCTCAGAAGCAACCTTGACTAAATCGCCACACCGACTGACCAAATTGCAGGGGCATTTAACGCAAAGGCGGCCTGACACCTTTATCCTGACACGCGCCCCCGGCAGAGCCGAAGTGACCGCCGTCACTCCACCGCTCCACTGGCCAGTCTGACAGAAGGACAGCGCCGCCTGCGCCACTCCGACTGCAGTGCCACTCGACAGAGTGAGTCTGACAGGCAGTCAGGCCTTGCCAAAGGCGCCACGGCGAACTCCGCTCCGCCCGACCCCAGGGCTCGGACTCGGGCTAAGACCCGGAAGACGGCGAACTCCGCTCCGCCCGACCCCAGGGCTCGGACTCGGGCTAAGACCCGGAAGACGGCGAACTCCGCTCCGCCCGACCCCAGGGCTCGGACTCGGGCTAAGACCCGGAAGACGGCGAACTCCGCTCCGCCCGACCCCAGGGCTCGGACTCGGGCTAAGTCCCGGAAGACGGCGAACTCCGCTCCGCCCGACCCCAGGGCTCGGACTCGGGCTAAGACCCGGAAGACGGCAAACTCCGCTCCGCCCGACCCCAGGGCTCGGACTCGGGCTAAGACCCGGAAGACGGCGAACTCCGCTCCGCCCGACCCCAGGGCTCGGACTCGGGCTAAGTCCCGGAAGACGGCGAACTCCGCTCCGCCCGACCCCAGGGCTCGGACTCGGGCTAACGCCCGGAAGACGACGAAACTCCGCTTCGCCTGACCCCAGGGCTCGGACTCCGCCCTGGCCTCGGCCGAACGACTTCCGCCTCGCCCGACCCCTTGGCTCGGGCTCGGCCACGGCAACGGAAGGCAGACTCAACCTCGGCTTCGGAGGAACCCCCACGTCGCCCTGCCTAGGGCACAGACCGCCACGTCAACAGGAAGCGCCATCATCATCCTACCCCGAATCGACTCCGTTCACGGAGAACAAGACCGGCGTCTCATCCGGCCAGCTCCGCCGAAGGGGCAATGATGGCGCTCCACAAGCTCTATGACGACGGCGGCCCCCAGCTCTCTTACGGAAGCAGGACGACGTCAGCAGGGACTCGACCGCTCCAACAGCTGTCCCTCCGCCAGGCTCCGTCGCACCTCCGACAGCCACGACATCACGCCAGCAGGGTGCCCAGATCTCTCCGGCTGCCACATTGGCATGTACCTAGGGCGCTAGCTCTCCCTCCGCTAGACACGTAGCACTCTGCTACACCCCCCATTGTACACCTGGATCCTCTCCTTACGACTATAAAAGGGAGGACCAGGGCCTTCTCAGAGAAGGTTGGCCGCGCGGGACCGAGGACGGGACAGGCGCTCTCTTGGGGCCGCTCGCTTCCCTCACCCGCGTGGACGCTTGTAACCCCCCTACTGCAAGCGCACCTGACCTGGGCGCGGGACGAACACGAAGGCCGCGGGACTTCCACCTCTCTCACGCTCGACTCCGGCCACCTCGCCTCTCCCCCCTTCGCGCTCGCCCACGTGCTCGACCCATCTGGGCTGGGGCACGCAGCACACTCACTCGTCGGCTTAGGGACCCCCCTGTCTCGAAACGCCGACACTAATGCACCAGCCTATTTTATGGATCGGAAGAATAAGGTGTTCGTGATCTGGACAGATTCGTCGTGGTTTTCATCGACGATATTTTTATTTATTCCAAGAGTGATAGTGATCATGAGGAACATCTGGGATTGGTGCTACAGAAGCTACAAGATAATCAACTCTACGCCAAGTACAGCAAGTGCGAGTTTTGGATTGACAAGGTGCCATTCCTTGGTCATATTATTTCTAATGGAGGAATAGCAGTGGATCCTGCTAAAGTGAAGGAGATAATGGGGTGGAGAGTGCCCACTACAGTTACTGAGATTCAGAGTTTCTTGGGATTAGTAGGCTATTATCGGAGATTTATTGAAGGATTTTCTAAGATTGCTAAGCCTATGACTTCGCTTTTGGAGAAAGGGATAGTTTAAGTGGGATGAGAAATGTCAAGAAAGCCTTGATCAATTGAAGGAGAGATTGATGTCACCTCCAATGTTGGTTATGTCAGATCTACAGAAAAGATTTGACATTTATTGTGATGCATGTGGCCAAGGCTTTGGATGTGTACTTATGCAAGAAGGACTCGTGATTGCCTGCGTGTCTCATCAGTTGTGGAAACATGAGTTAAACTACCCCACTCAAGACTTAGAACTGGCAGCCATTGTGCATACGCTTAGGATTTGGAGACATTATAATATTGGAATCAAGTGTCAAGTATACGTGGATCATAAGAGTTTGAAGTATATCTTCACTCAGAAGGATCTCAACCTTAGGCAACGTCGTTGGTTGGAGCTCATTAAGGATTATGATTTGGAGATTCACTATCACCCGGGCAAGGCGAATTTGGTTGCAGATGCCTTGAGTCGGAAGGAGCATGTTCACTCCGCTTTTTGTTGTCCAGCTACCCGATGAATTAGCAAAAGATTTTGAGAAGCTCAACCTAGGAATTGTTACTCACACTGAAGGAGTTACCATTGAGTTGGAACCTACCTTGGAGCAAGAGATTCGTAAAGGTCAGGTTGGTGATGCTAAGATTCAAGAGATTAAGGATCTGATTACTGAAGGTCCAGGTCTGGAATTCACGGAAGATGAGCAAGGCACAATATGGTTCAAGGACAAGATATGTGTCCCTGAGATTGAAAACCTTCATGACACTATTTTAAAGGAGGTCCATGACTCAGATTATTCTATTCATCCTGGTAGTACCAAGATGTATCAGGATTTGAAGCGGAAGTATTGGTGGTATGGTTTGAAGAGAGTTGTGGCTGCACATGTGATTATGTGCGATATGTGTCAAAGAGTTAGAACAGAACGCCAAAGGCCAATTGGACTATTATACCCATTAAAGATACCTAAGTGGAAGTGGGAAGAGATTGGTATGGACTTCATGACTGGATTGCCTCGCACCCCGAGAGGATATGATTCGATATGGGTTATTGTGGATAGACTGACCAAAGTGGCTCATTTCATTCCGGTCAAAGACTACTTATAAGTGATCTCAACTGGCAGAGTTATATATGGAACGGATTATGTCTCTACACAGTGTACCAAAAAAATCGATTTGGATAGAGGATCACAGTTTACCCCCAGATTTTGGAAAAGTTTTTATGAGAATATGGATGTGAAGTTGAATTTAGTTCGGCCTACCTCAGACTGATGGACAGACTGAAAGGACTAATCAAGTATTGGAAGGCATGTTGAGAGCTTGTGCCCTTCAGCATGGTAGAAGTTGGGATAAAAGTCTACCTTATGCTGAGTTATCATATAATAATAGTTACCAGGCCAGTCTGAAGATGTTACCGTTCGAGACTCTGTGTGGTAGGAAATGCAGGACTCCTCTATATTGGGATCAGACTAGAGGAAGACAATTCTTTGGGCCTGAACTTATTCAATAGGCAGAAAAAAAACAAGTCTGTATAATTTGAGAGAATTTGAGGGTAGCTCAAACCAGGCAAAAGAGCTATGCTGATAATAGAATGAGACCACTGTAATTTGAGGAAGGTGATCATGTATACCTCAAGGTGTCACCACTTCGTGGAATGAGGAGATTCAAAGATAAGAGCAAGTTGTACCCTCGCTTCATTGGACCTTACTTGATCTTAAAACGAGTGGGAGAAGTTGCATATCAACTGGAACTACCTGATCACCTATCAGATGTACATGATGTATTTCACGTGTCACAACTAAAGAAGTGCCTCAGGGTATCTGAGGAGCAGCTACCAATGGAGGACCTTAGTGTTCAAGATGATCTGATCTATGTTGAGTACCCTATCAAGATTCTGGACACTTTGACTCGAGTTACAAGAAATAAGGTGATAAAGACGTGCAAAGTGCAGTGGAGTCACCATGCAGAAGTTGAAGCAACGTGGGAAAGAGAAGAAGAGCTTCGTATAGATTTTCCCCACCTTTTCCCTAGATCTTCTTAAATCTCGAGGACAAGATTATTTTTAAGGGGGGTAGGATTTGTAATACTCAAAAGTATAATAAAAGTGGATAGAGATAAACCCATTAGTTTGTGGCCTCTACTATTCATTGCATGTGATCAACACTAGTTAAAAGTGGGTAATTAGAACCAAGAACACCTAAATAACATGTGCATCATGCTGGATCTTACTTTGTGTGTGTTTTGTGATGATATAAAAATATGGTAAACAAAAAATAATAATAATTATGTTAATACCCCAATGGGAAATTAAATCCTAAAAGAAATTCTAGAGTTTGGAAAAGAAGAAAAGAAATTCTAGAAGTGAAACCAAAGAGAGAAAAGATATAAAAATAATATATATAATAATATATCTTCAAAGTAGTACTGTTTATGGCGCAATATCATCTGAGAATATTTGGTCACAAGAGTTTGAATTAAATTTGAACACAACTTGAATTTGAAAAGAGAGAAAAAAAGAAAAAAAAGAAAGGAACTCCAACTTACCGGGCGGGCTGCATCACTTCTGGCCCAATACCTCGGCACTTCTCCTCGGCCCATTTTCTTTTTCCCTCCCACGCGCGTGCGGCCCAGGCTCCATCTCCCGTGCACGTGATCCTCTGACGGTGGGCCACCGGTGGCAGCGAAGACCCGCTCGTCTGCCGCTCACTCCGCGCCCGCGCATCTGGCCGGATGTTTTCCCCTCGCTAGCGAATGGGCCCCACGTAACCAGCCTCCCCTTCTTCCTCGGTCTGTTGCGTGAGCTCTGCCTGGCCGTGCGGATCTCTGGGATAGACGACCCCGCTCGAGCTGCCAGACGCCGTCTTCTTCGCCGCAACCTAGGGAGGAATCAGTCTGCTAGCTCAAACGGCCCTAGCCGGTGCCTCTGCGCACCTATTCGTTGCACGGGTGGGCTAGCGGGACCCACTGCCTCGCCTTCGACGGGAGCTCAAATCGAACTAGAGTTCGTTGCAACGGCCTCCTGAAAACTCGTCGTTCCTTGCGATGGGATGGATAAGTATGCGCGCGCCTCCTCTGTGCTCTCGACCGGGATACCTGGGTCCCTCCGACTCCCGTGATTCTCCTTTCCTCTCCATTTCACCATGAACGCCGTGTGAGAAGAGTTGAAGAAATTTGAGCGTCGATGTCGAGGTGAATCTTGCCTGCGCAAATTCGGTGCTCGGGCTACATCGTGGGTGGGCCTCGGCGACTCGGCGCGATCCCGTCGGTGACCCAAGGTTGGACAGGGCATCGTCCGGGTAGAGAGAGTTTCTCGTCGGAGTACGGTGCGCTTGCGGGAGCGTGCGGCGCCGTGGTCGACCTTACTGCTTGCGCCTTCACCATGGAGGTTAGGCTTATCATATTTGTCGAGTTATCCATATTAATTTTTGCCTATGTTGTTGCGAACTGCGTGGTCGGGGACTCGTTAGGGGCACGCCGACGTGAGGGCCGTCGCGGTCGTCATCGCGCCGCCGCGGTGGCCACTGGCTACGGCTGCAGTAGTGTCGTGGAGAGAGAAGGACGCGGGGCCCTAGATCCATGAGTCAATGGCTACGATTGAATCCATCCAAGCCGATGCGTCGAGTGAAGATATGTCGTTGATTTCCAGATCGGCGGCCATGGGAGATTATGATTTGTTTTTCACCGTAGCCGTAGATCTCAGATCATGCGATCCTGGTTGCGTACCGGTTCACTTAAGTCAGGTTCTGATCTGGGCCTTGGATTTCTAATCTGACGGCCTATATCACCCCATACCCTTTCGCATAGCTCATCTTGCAAAAGAGTCCTCGTAGTATTGATGAATAAACCCGCTGTCCAGCTAGGTTGCGGCATGTGTCTTAGGTTCGTTTTCGTCAAAGTCCCTGCGCTTTCTGGTATTTGAGGCCCACTTCAGGGAATTATAAAACCAGAGAAAATAAATCAGAAATGTATTTTTAATACAAAAATAATTACTAGAACTTGTTTAATTTGTAGAAAATTCATATGACCTCCAAATTGGACCATTCCAGTTCCTATAATTTTTTAATAGTATTATTTATTAAATAGTACCACTGTTTTTACATGAAATACACATTTAAATTTATTTCTCACTTAACCCTATATTAAATACATAAAACCTTTGGAAATGCATAACTTAAAATATATAACTCCAAATTTAATGATTCCAGTTTCTGTGATCTTATTTTAATGTCTAGTTTATTACTGTATATTCTATTTGCATGTTTGCTGTGATGTTAATTTATGCTATGTTATGTCTGTAGTGCATTGATGCGAGAAGACGAGCAAGCTACAGAGGATTTTGAGGTTCAGCAAGTAGAGACTGCTGAGCAGGAGCTCGTGGAAGGCAAGTTGTGCCTTTGATCACTTCTTTTACCCATTCATGTTCTTATTATTCATAATGATCTGCATAGGTTAATTTTGATGGGACCCAATAGGATGCCCTAGATTTTGACTATCTTTATACCTTGTTTCACCACTGGTTTTACTACTAAACTTTTGGGTAGTACATGCTATTGCTTTATGTGGCTTTGGGTATAGAGATATTCATCACTCACTTTTATACTTGTTATTATCTGTTCATTATTTTATGTTCATGATAAGATCATTATGTTAATGGGAACATGGAGAACCACCCGGGAAAACAGTGCTACCACAAGGGTTTAATGGGACGCCCTTGGCTGATTAACTAGGAAAGCTAGTGGAGGGCTGCCTTACCCGAAAGGGGCAAGGGCAGTAGGGGAGTGGTCAGTGTAGGGAGTTCCTTGGGTTGATTTTGCTGCGATGGTGGTCAGGCAAGAACCCTGCACTGGAGCTTCCTATAAACTGTAGCGGGTAGTCTGAAGCTAGTGGAACTTTGTAAAGGCCTCGTAGTGGTACCCTGCCTCGCTTCCTTGGTAGAGGTGTATGGAGTCTGATCAACTCCGTGGCAAATGGGTAACACGACTTGTGGGTAAAGATGCGCAACCTCTGCAGAGTGTAAAACTGGTATACTAGCCGTGCTCACGGTCATGAGCGGCTCGGACACTCACATGATTAAATTATGGAACTTAAACTTAATCTGTCATTTCATTGCATCTGGGATTATTTCATTATTACTTTTATTTATTATTTCTAAGGTTTGGTATTTACTTACACTTAGTAACTGCTAATAAAATTTTGACCAACTTATAAAAGCAATGCTCAGCTTCAGCCTCTATTTCATTGATCAGCCTTACACTTCATGAACTCCCACCTTTGGTGAGTTCATGCCACATTATTCCCCACGACTTGTTGAGCTATGAACGTATGTGAGCTCACTCTTGCTGTCTCACACACCCCCCCACAGGAGAAGAACAGGTGGTTCAAGAGGAGCCACAAGGCGAGGAGTATGATCTGATCTAGGTGGCGTATCTCAGTCGACATTGGCGCCAACGATCCTTAGTTCGTTTTATATTCATTACTTTATTTTGTAATAAGTCTTCCGCTATGTAATAAATACTCTGATGTTTTATGACATTTATCTCTATACACTCTGTTATTGTATATGTTGTCTTCTTGGCGCATGTATGAGATGCACCCGGCTTTGTTCCTTAAAACCGGGTGTGACACTGGCGCACCGGACACTGTCCGGTGCACCACCGGACAGTCCGGTGCACCCAGACTGAGCAGAGTCTTGGCTGCTCGAGCCAAGTCCTTTCCATTTGTCTTTTCTCTGATTCTAGCACTTAGACAAATATGTTAGTACACAAAAACCAATGTACTAAGTCTAGAATCATACCTTTGTATTGATTTGCACTTTGTCCACCATTTGGCATAGTTTAACACATAACCATTTGTGTTGGACACTTAATCACCAAAATACTTTGAAATTGCCCAAGGGCACATTTCCCTTTCAGCATTCTTGGAAGGCAAATCTTGCCTTCTATCGGGTGGCGCACCGGACAGTCCGGTGCGCCACCGGACAGTCCCTTTAGTTGTCCGGTGCGCGATCTCCTTCCTTTTCTGGTGCATCTGACAGTTGCAAATTTGTGGCAGTTGGCGCACCGGACACTCTCCGGTGCACACCAGACAGTCTGGTGCCCTCTGCCGACCGTTGGAGCAGGCCACGCGTCGCCCGCGGATTTGGCGGCCGACCGTTGCACTGGCGGCCGTTGGCTCACCGGACAGTCCGGTGAATTATAGCTGAAAGGGAAATAGGCTTACACCTTTTCCTATATGAATTTTAGTGGTTGAATTGCCCAACACAAATTAATTGGACTAACTAGTTTGCTCTAGATTATGAGTTCTACAGGTGCTAAAGGTTCAACACAAACCAATAAAAGTCCAAGAAAGGGTTCAAATAAAAAGAGCAAAAGACAACCCGAAGGCAGCCCTGGTCTGGCGCACCGGACTGTCCGGTGTGCCACCGGACAGTGTCCGGTGCACCAGGGAACCCAACTCCAAACTTGCCACCTTCGGGAATTCGGGGAGGCCGCTCCGCTATAATTCACCGGACTATCCGATGTAGCACCGGACTGTCTGGTGTGCCAAGCGGAGCAACGGTCATCCGCACCAACGGTCGTCTGCAACGCTACAGTGGAACACTATAGTGCGTGGCTGCGCGCGCAGAAGTCAGAGCAGGCGCAGAAGGCGCACCGGATAGTGAATAGTGACTGTTCGGTGCACCACCAGACTGTCTGGTGGCCCAGTTGTCAGAAGCTCCAATGTCGGAACCCAATGGCCTGGTGACGTGGCTGGCGCACCGGACAGTGTCCGGTGGCGCACCGGACTGTCCGGTGCGCCATACGACAGAAGCCCTCACTAACGGTTCTTTTGGTGGTTGAGGCTATAAATACCCCCCAACCACCACACTTCAATGCATCCAAGTTTTCAGCCATCAAACCTCATACAAGAGCTCTAGACTTCATTCCAAAACACAAACAAAGAGATCAAATCCTCTCCCAAGTCCAAAGATGATTCCAATCAAATAGTGACTAGTGAGAGAGACAATTGTGTTCATTTGAGTTCTTGCGCTTGGATTGCTTTTCTTCTTCCTTCTTTCTTGTTTCCAACTCAATTGTAATCAAAGCAAGAGACACCAATTGTGTGGTGGTCCTTGTGGGGACTTGGTGTCCCGTTTGATTGAGAAGAGAAGCTCACTCAGTCTAGGTGACCGTTTGAGAGAGGGAAAGGGTTGAAAGAGACCCGGTCTTTGTGACCACCTCAACAGGGAGTAGGTTTGCAAGAACCGAACCTCGGTAAAACAAATCACCGTGTCATCCGCTCTTATTCGCTCGTGATTTGTTTTCGCCCTCTCTTTCGGACTCGTTTATATTTCTAACGCTAACCCCAGCTTGTAGTTGTGCTTAAACTTTATAAATTTCAGATTTGCCTATTCACCCCCCCCCCTCTAGGCGACTTTCAATTGGTATCAGAGCCTGGTACTTCATTAGAGCTTAACCGCTCGAAGTGATGTCGGGAGCATCCACCATGAGGGAGATCGGGACCAGCGACAAGTCTGCAAGCTCGGGGAGAACACACTCACGAGAGTCCACCCACAAGCACAAAGAGGAATCCTCTTCCTCCATCAAGTCCCAACGGAAGGGTGACAAGAAGAAGAAGATGAAGAAGGTGGTCTACTACGAGACCGACTCTTTGTCACCCTCCACCTCCGGCTCGGAATCGGCATCCGCCACTTCTAAGCGCCATGAGCACAAGAAGTATAGTAAGATGCCCCTTTGCTATCCTCTTATTTCAAAACGCACTCCATTACTTTCCGTCCCATTAGGCAAACCACCTATGTTTGATGGTGAAGATTATTCTATGTGGAGTGATAAAATGAGGCATCACCTAACCTCACTCCACAAAAGCATATGGGATATTGTTGAGTATGGAGCGCAGGTACCAAAGAAGGGGGATAAGGATTATGACTCGGAGGAGGTCGAACAAATCCAACACTTCAACTTTTGAGTATGGAGCGCAAGAAGGTTTGCTACAAGGCGACTTTTGATGCATCATATGTGCTCACTAACAAATCAGGCAAAGTAGTTGCCAAATATGTTGGGGCAAACACAAGGGGTCAAAGACTTGTGTTTGGGTACCCAAGGTGCTTGTTTCTAATGTCAAAGGACCCAAGACCGTTTGGGTACCTAAGAACAAGGCCTAAATTTGTTTTGTAGGTTTATGCATCCGGGGGCTCAAGTTGGATAATTGATAGCGAGTGCACAAACAACATGACTGGGGAGAAAAGGATATTCTCCTCCTATGAGAAAAACAATGATCCCCAAAGAGCTATCACATTCGGGGATGGAAATCAAGGTTTGGTCAAAGGATTGGGTAAAATTGCTATATCTCCTGACCATTCTATTTCCAATGTTTTTCTTGTAGATTCTTTAGATTAAAATTTGCTTTTTGTTTCTCAATTATGCAAAATGGGTTACAACTGTCTTTTTACGGATATAGGTGTTACTGTCTTTAGAACAAGTGATGATTCAGTAGCATTTAAGGGAGTGTTAGAGGGTTAGCTATACTTAGTTGATTTTAATAGAGCTGAACTCGATACTTGCTTAATTGCTAAGACTAACATGGGTTGGCTCTGGCATCGCCGACTAGCCCACGTTGGGATAAAGAATCTTCATAAGCTTCTAAAGGGAGAGCACATTTTGGGACTAACAAATGTTCATTTTGAGAAAGACAGGGTTTGTAGCGCATGTCAAGCAGGAAAGAAAGTTGGTGTTCATCATCCACACAAGAACATCATGACGACTGACAGGCCGCTTGAGCTACTCCACATGGACCTATTTGGCCCGATCGCTTACATAAGCATCGGCGGGAGTAAGTATTGTCTAGTTATTGTGGATGATTATTCTCGCTTCACTTGGGTGTTCTTTTTGCAGTAAAAATCACAAACCTGAGAAACCTTAAAGGGATTCTTGAGATGGGCTCAAAATGAATTCGACCTAAGGATCAAGAAGATTAGAAGCGACAACGGGACGGAGTTCAAGAACTCACAAATAGAAGGCTTCCTTAAGGAGGAGGACATCAAACATGAGTTCTCTTCTCCCTACACGCCACAACAAAATGGTGTAGTGGAGAGGAAGAATAGAACTCTTCTTGACATGGCGAGGACCATGCTTGATGAGTACAAGACTTCGGACCGGTTTTTGGGCGGAAGCAATCAACACCGCTTGCTACGCCATCAACCGTCTCTACCTTCACCGAATCCTCAAGAAGACATCATATGAACTCCTAACCGGTAAAAAGCCCAATGTTTCATATTTTAGAGTCTTTGGTAGCAAATGCTTTGTTCTTGTTAAAAGAGGTAGAAAATCTAAATTTGCTCCTAATACTGTAGAAGGTTTTTTACTTGGTTATGACTCAAACACAAGGGCATATAGAGTCTTTAACAAGTCCACTGGACTAGTTGAAGTTTCTTGTGACATTGTGTTTGATGAGACTAACGGCTCTCAAGTAGAGCAAGTTGATCTTGATGAGCTAGATGATGAAGAGGCTCCATGCGTCGCACTAAGGAACATGTCCATTGGGGATGTGTGTCCTAATGAATCCAAAGAGCCTCCACAAGCACAAGATCAACCATTTTCCTCAATGCAAGCATCTCCACCAACCCAAGATGAGGATCAAGCTCAAGAGGATGAAAATGAAGATCAAGAAGATGAGCCACCTCAAGAGGAGGACAATGATAAAGGGGGAGATGCTAATGATCAATACAAGGAAGATGATGAGGGTCCAAGACCGCCACACCCAAAAGTCCACCAAGCAATACAATGAGATCACCCCGTGAACACCATTCTCGACGATATTCATAAGGGGGTAACCACTCGATCTCGTGTTGCTCATTTTTGTGAACATTACTCTTTTGTTTCCTCTATTGAGCCACACAGGGTAGAGGAAGCACTTCAAGATTCGGATTGGGTGTCGGCGATGCAAGAGGAGCTCAACAATTTCACGAGGAATGAGGTATGGCATCTTGTTCCACGTCCTAACCAAAATGTTGTAGGAACCAAGTGGGTCTTCCGCAACAAGCAAGATGAGCATGGTGTGGTGACAAGGAACAAAGCCCGACTTGTGGCCAAGGGATATTCACAAGTCGAAGGTTTGGATTTCGGTGAAACCTATGCACCCGTAGCTAGGCTTGAGTCAATTCGTATATTACTTGCCTATGATACTTACCATGGCTTTAAGCTCTATCAAATGGACGTGAAAAGTACCTTCCTCAATGGACCAATCAAGGAGGATGTCTATGTTGAGCAACCTCCCAGTTTTGAAGATAGTGAGTACCCTAACCATGTGTATAAACTCTCTAAGGCGCTTTATGGGCTCAAGCAAGCCCCAAGAGCATGGTATGAATGCCTAAGATATTTTCTTATCGCTAATGGCTTCAAAGTCGGAAAAGTCGATCCTACTCTCTTTACTAAAACAATTGCAAATGATTTGTTTGTATGCCAAATTTATGTTGATGATATCATATTTGGGTCTACTAACAAATCTACTTGTGAAGAGTTTAGTAGGATTATGATTCAAAAATTCGAGATGTCTATGATAGAGGAGTTGAAGTATTTCTTAGGATTTCAAGTCAAGCAACTCCAAGAGGGCACCTTCATTAGCCAAACGAAGTACATTCAAGACATTCTTACCAAGTTTGGGATGAAGGATGCCAAGCCTATCAAGACACCCATGGGAACCAATGGGCATCTCGACCTCGACACGGGAGGTAAATCCGTAGATCAAAAGGTATACCGGTCGATGATAGGATCTCTACTTTATTTATGTGCATCTCGACCGGATATTATGCTTTCCGTATGCATGTGTGCAAGATTCCAAGCCGATCCTAAGGAAGTTCACCTTAGGGCCGTGAAACGAATCTTGAGATATTTAGTTTATACTCCTAAGTTTGGCCTACGGTACCCCAGGGGATCCACTTTTGATTTAATTGGATATTCAGATGCTGATTGGGCAGGGTGTAAAATTGATAGAAAGAGCACATCAGGGACTTGCCAGTTCTTGGGAAGATCCCTGGTGTCATAGGCTTCAAAGAAGCAAAATTATGTAGATATTTCTACCGCCGAAGCCGAGTATATTGCCGCAGGCCATTGTTGCGCGCAATTGCTTTGGATGAGGCAAACCCTTAGGGACTATGGTTACAAATTAACCGAAGTTCCTCTCCTATGTGATAATGAGAGTGCAATCCGCATGGCGGATAATCCCGTTGAGCACAGCCGCACTAAGCACATAGCCATTCGGTATCACTTTTTGAGGGATCACCAACAATGGGGAGATATCGAGATTGCTTACATTAACACCAAAGATCAATTAGCCGATATCTTTACCAAGCCATTAGATGAGAAATCTTTTACCAAACTTAGGCATGAGCTAAATATTCTTGATTCTAGGAATTTTGATTGATATTTTGCACACATAGCTCATTTATATACCTTTGATCATATCTCTTTCATGTGCTATGACTAATGTGTTTTCAAGTGAATATTATGCTAAGTCATAGATTGAAAGGGAAATGGAGTCCTCGGCAGAGACAAAAGGCTTCCACTCCACTCCATCGAATTATTCATCCTTCGCCGTTGCTCCACAACGCTCTCCAATTTGGTATAATCTTCACTCCTATATTATTTACCAAAGGGGGAGAAAGTATGAACAAGGGCTTATATTTCACTCACAAGTATCCGTTTTTGGCGATTCATGCCAAAGGGGGAGAAAGTATTAGCCCAAAGCAAAAGGACCGCACCACCACCAATTTCAAAAAATTTGTAGTCTTCCAATTTTAAAGAAGTGTTTTTTAAAGATTTTCAAATTGGTATCTTATTTTTTATATAATTTCAAATTGGTATACCATCTTCAAAATTAATATCTAAAACCCTCTTGAACACTAAGAGGAGGATTTCATTAAGGGGGAGTTTTGTTTAGTCAAAGGAAAAGCATTTGAAACAGGGGGAGAAAATTTCATATCTTGAAAATGATTCTCAAAATCTTATTCATATACCTTTGACTATTTGCAAAAGATTTTGAAAAAGAATTTCCAAAACATTGCAAAACAAAACAAGTGGTGCAAGCGTGGTCCAAAATTTTAAATAAGAAGAAAGCCATCCATGCATATCTAGTAGAAATAATTATTGGTTTCATTCCAAGCAACCTTTGCACTTACCTTATGCAAACTAGTTCAATTCTGCACTTTTGTATTTGCTTTGGTTTGTGTTGGCATCAATCACCAAAAAGGGGGAGATTGAAAGGGAAATAGGCTTACACCTTTTCCTATATGAATTTTGGTGGTTGAATTGCCCAACACAAATTAATTGGACTAACTAGTTTGCTCTAGATTATGAGTTCTACAGGTGCCAAAGGTTCAACACAAACCAATAAAAGTCCAAGAAAGGGTTCAAATAAAAAGAGCAAAACACAACCCGAAGGCAGCCCTGGTCTGGCGCATCGGACAGTGTCCGGTGCACCAGGGAACCCAACTCCAAACTTGCCACCTTCGGGAATTCAGGGAGGCCGCTCCGCTATAATTCACCGCACTGTCCGGTGTAGCACCGCACTGTCCGGTGTGCCAAGCTGAGCAACGGTCGTCCGCGCCAACGGTCGTCTGCAACGCTACAATGGAACGCTACAGTGCGTGACTGCGCGCGCAGAAGTCAGAGCAGGCGCAGAAGGCGCACCGGACAGTGAATAGTGACTGTCCGGTGCACCACCGGACTGTCTGGTGGCCCAGTTGTCAGAAGCTCCAACGGTCAGAACCCAATGGCCTGGTGACGTGGCTGGTGCACCGGACAGTGTCCGGTGGCGCACCGGACTGTCCGGTGCGCCATACAACAGAAGCCCTCACCAACTGTTCTTTTGGTGGTTGGGGCTATAAATACCCCCCAACCACCACACTTCAATGCATCCAAGTTTTCAGCCATCAAACCTCATACAAGAGCTCTAGACTTCATTCCAAAACAAAAACAAAGAGATCAAATCCTCTCCCAAGTCCAAAGATCATTCCAATCAAATAGTGACTAGTGAGAGAGACAATTGTGTTCATTTAAGTTCTTGTGCTTGGATTGCTTTTCTTCTTCCTTCTTTCTTGTTTCCAACTCAATTGTAATCAAGGCAAGAGACACCAATTGTGTGGTGGTCCTTGTGGGGACTTGGTGTCCCGTTTGATTGAGAAGAGAAGCTCACTCGGTCTAGGTGACCGTTTGAGAGAGGGAAAGGGTTGAAAGAGACCCGGTCTTTGTGACCACCTCAATGGGGAGTAGGTTTGCAAGAACCGAACCTCGGTAAAACAAATCACCGTGTCATCCTCTTATTCGCTCGTGATTTGTTTTCGCCCTCTCTTTCGGACTCATTTATATTTCTAACGCTAACCCCGGCTTGTAGTTGTGCTTAAACTTTATAAATTTTAGATTTGCCTATTCATCCCCCCTCTAGGCGACTTTCAATAGCCGTATACCGCCGAAGTTTTCCCGAGAGTGGCAAGTTCACCAGAGACCAGCCTGGCACACCGGACACTGTCCGGTGCACCACCGGACAGTCCGGTGTGCCAGAATGTGCTGAGTCTTGGCTGCACATAGGCACTCTCTTCCAATCTTTTTCTTTTCCTGTTTCTAGCACTTAGGTAACTTCATTAGTACCCAAAACAAATGTACTAAGTCTAGAAACATACCTTCTTGTTGATTTGCACTTCATTCATCTTTTGGCATATGATAACCCACTTAATATGTGTTGGACACTTAATCACCAAAATATACTAGAAATGGCCCAAGGGGACATTTCCCTTTCAGGGGGTGCTAGCGCGGACTCGCTGGGACTCGAGTGGAGAACTTGGGACACGGGGTTTATAGTGGTTCAGGCCGAAGCTCTGGTCTAGTGTAGTGTTGATCGTAGTATTGCAATGAGATATGTTACAGTTTGTGTGCCTGTGTGTTGAGAAGAGAGAGGGCATGCCCTTTTATAGCTTAAGGGTTGAACCTTATAGTGGTGATTGGTTTTCTATCGAAGAGAGAGAGGGGGAGAGAGAGAGATCAACTGCTCCTGGTCGTCGTGTAGTTCCTCTGTAGGATCATGCGTAGTTGTACCCTTGGTATGGTGTACAGTCTTACCCGCTTGTCCCACGGTATCTTGTAACTAGTCCATTACCGACATCTTCGTAACAGTGTGTGGTGGGTCCCATGGGTCAGCCCCACGGTGTGGTCGTGCATGGCATGGCTTCGCTTCTCATCACGAGCCTACGTCACCTGCCGGTGTGCGTAGGCATACATATGGTATGGCGTATCTGCCGCATCCCTTTGGGTATGCGAGTCACTGTTGATACTCTAACGTCAATGCCCACAAAACCAGGGTTGACCGGTTCCACGCGTCGCCGGGTGCTTGCCTAAGATAGTGTGTAATGATGTGTCGTTGGCGTTTGATGGGGACCTTTCGTCATCATACCCGAGGCCCAGACGTGGCTTGGTGACGACACATCTTGTGCCCTTTCCCTGCGCTGGCACGACTAACGCGCGAATTAGTCACCCGCCCCACTTCACGGAGTTGCTCGACTGGGACCTGGTCATCCACCCTCGCCTTGCGGAGTTGCTTGGTGGGGGATAGGGATGGCAAGGGGAACATTTACCCACGTGTCTGTGGGTAAAAACCCTATAGGGTGCGGGTTCGGGCATGAGTTTGTACCCGCGGGGTACGGGTGCGGGTTTGATTCTCGACCCGATGGGTTTTTTCTCTCGCGAGTATGAAAATATTATACCTGTGTCTGCAAACTCGCGTACTCGCAATGGTATATATGTGTGTGTATATATTATATATACATATTTGTATATGTATATTGATATGTGTGTATAAATATATGTATATATAGATGATAGATATATAAATATATGTGTATAATTATGTGCCCCCAGGGCGCGGGTATGGGTAACATATTGTACATGTCGCGGGTAACGGGTACGGGTGCGAGTTTAATATTAGACCTGCAAATGTGGGTTTGAAAACCCTCTACCCGCGGGTTTCAATCCCGTAGCCATCTTTAGCAGGGGGCTTGGTCGCCCACTCCACTTCGCAGAGTTGATCGGCGGGAGGCCCGCTCCATCTTTCTCGGCAGGGGTCAGAAGAAGGGGTTTATGACACATGTATATTGGGTCAGGATGGCAGTGAGTACTTTTTTGTACGAGACTCCATTTGTGAGCTGGTTTGATTATGGGTCTGTTTGGTTCAGCTTTTTCTTACCAGCTTTTCTGAGAATCTGGCTGTGAAGAGAATATGGCTGTGAGAAGAATCTGAGTATCGTGAGGATTACGTGCGAAGGAAGATGAAGTGGTCTAAAAGGTTCAAGATCTAGAAAGCGACGAAATCCTAATATCGTGACGACTCGACCGAGTTTGTGTTCATATTGATTTTGGACGGTTTTACCAAAGCAATTCTTATATAAGCTGACTGAAAAGATGGAAGTTTGATAGTCCGCAACAACTTTTGATGACCAGAAGCTAGAAAAAACTAGGGCCTATATAAGGAGATGGGTCCCGTTGTGCCCTCCACAATATTTATTGGTTATGCTAGTACATTGTCGCTCTTTAATTAGCTCCACCTCCTAGGCTCTCTTGCGCTTCCAAATCGAGTCCATTTTTGAAGGCCCTTGCACTGAGACCCATCTTCATCCTTACTAAGGGCATGTACAACCTTGATACGCCGGTTCGAGTTTCTAAGTATAAGAGACATTTAAGAGACTTTGTGATACAACCTTAAGCCGTTAAACCATAAATACAGTTAAAAGACAATATGCATGGAGAGTCGTGAAGAGCATGTCTCTTATATTTTTTGTTGGAATATGTCTCTAATTCCTTTTATATATTTGGAATATGTCTTTAAATATGCTTTCATGTACGCCTATAAATATAGGCCCTACCTGTAACTTGTACTCTACGGTTGATAGTGGATCTGTTTCCTCGTGGTTGTTTGCTCCTCCATATCGGAGGAGAATTTTCCACATAAATCTTTGTGTCTATTTATTTCCTAACAAGTGGTATCAAAGCTAGGGTTAGACACATTGTTTTTATCCACATTGTGGCCGCCGCCACCACTGGGTCGTTGACTTCGGAATTTTTTTTATCTCGCATTATGTCGACTAAATTTGATATTCTGAAGTTTGATGACAAAATTAGTTTTGCTATTTGGCAGATTCAGTTGAAGGTTGTTCTTACCCAGTCGGTTGTTCAAAAGGCGTTGCAAACACGACCTGCTGACATGACTGATGATAAGTGACATGATATTGATGAGAGAGCTTTGTCCATCATACAACTCAGTTTATTTTTTGATGTTCTGTGTTAAATAATGCATCAAAAATTCGCAGCAACATTGTGGAAGAAATTGGAGGAGCTGTATATGACCAAGAGTCTTGCAAACAAGCTACTTCTCAAGGATCGTCTTTACACTATTCGCATGTCAGAAGGTACATCTATGCAGTCACATCTTAATGAATTTAGTTCAATTATTGTGGACCTTGAGAGTCTTGATGTGAAGATAGATGATGAAGATAAAGCAATTTTGTTGGTAGTCTCATTGCCCCTTCTTTAGCATTTTAAGGAAATTATGCTTTATGGTAATCATACTTTACTGTCCATTAAGAATGTTAAGTCAAATTTGTTGTCCAAGGAAAATTTTGATGTTGATTCTCGTTTTGAACCCAAAGGTGAAGGTTTAATTGTTCAGGGATCTAGAGATCATAAATCCAACCTTTATTATTGTTATTGCAGAAAAAATACTCATCATATTTCTCAGTGTCCCAAAGTGAGAAATAAAGAGGAGAGAAAGAAAAAAGAATTGGATAAGTCTTCTGCTAAAGGAGGTTTTGTTGAAACTTTGGATATTGGAGAAGCTCTGTTTGTTGCCTCAGTTGAAAAGTGCTCTTCTTGGGTTCTCGATTCCGCTTGCACTTTTCATATTTGTTCGCATAGAGATTGATTTTCTGACTATGTTCAGTCGCATGCTGGTGAGGTTGTTATTGGAGATGGATCCACATGTGAGATTATTGGAATCGGCTCTATTTATATCCAAGTTCATGATGGCAGTATTAAGAAACTTATAGATGTCTGTTTTGTTCCAAAATTGAAGAGAGATCTTATTTCTCTGAGCACTTTAGAAGCAATGAGATTCAATTTTGTGGCTATTGATGGTGTTCTTAAGGTTTCTCGTGGCAATCGTATTATCTTGAAGGGCAACTGTTTGAATAATCTCTATTACTTGCAATGTTCAATAGTTGATGTTGAAGTTGTTTCTATTGCGTTCCTGAAGAAAGGTTATTTGATGATACGAAGTCGTGCTCCAGTTTCAAGTCTAATGATTCCTTAGACTTGGTTGATATTCAAATTTAGCATTCTAGTGGCGTTTGGAAAACATTTATATGGATTTAGAGTCAAAGGGAGATTTGTTGTAATATGTCTCTAATTCCTTTTATATATTTTGAATATGTTTTGGAATATGCTTTCATATACGCCTATAAATATAGGCTCTCTCTGTAACTTGTACTCTGTGGTTGATAGTAGACATGTTTCTTCGTGGTTGTTTGCTCCTCCATATTGGAGGTGATTTTTCCACGTAAATCTTTGTGTCTATTTTATTTCCTAATATTTTTTTATCTAACTTTTAGAGATCATTCAAGTTATTTTATATTAAATAGGATTGTACATGCCCTAATAAACGGCACACATCTAAGATGTGCTTTAGGTCCAATGTCTACATCGTCCGAAGCCGTTCACCGAGATAGCGTCAGCAACATTAAAGAGGAGCACGTCGAGGATATGACTGAGCTTGAGCTAAGCGGTTGAGGAAGAAATCTGTTGGGCGGCAATCGGTCCAAACACAAAGCGTCTAGGGATGAAAGTGTATGCAAACCTTGGATACACTGATAATGTTAATTTGGCTCGTCTTGGTGGTAATTATGAAACAACCAATGAATATAGAGGTGTTGAATGATTATAGAGGTGTCGAAGAAACAAGAGATATATTTTCATCCGATTTTAGGTGTAGAGCACATCGAACCATCTAACCAACTTATCTAGAGACTCTTTCGCACTGGGTTCTACTATAACATTAATTTGTCGAAGTTTACGAAGATAAGAGAGCTAATCATGAGTCTGTTGAGACCGTTATTCGATCGAATGACTAGACGAAGAAGTTATTTTAGAGTGGCCGCCGACAGGTAAATAGGAAGGCAGAGGCTCAAAGATCTCTTAAGTTGAGGTTTCAGTTCACAACAATGATGAGAGGACTTATTTTCGGCGGTTGAGGACTTAGCCGCGGGAAATAAACAGATTTAAACTAGTCCCACAACTTTCTTCTCTCTTTCCTTCTCCATCCCTCATCTCTCCTGACGCAGTTGCTGCTCTTCGTCGCGCCGCTGCTCCAGACCCGGCCTCACCGCCGTCGCCACCGGACTCGCCCCCGCACCCGCCCCGGACCTGCCCCCGCACTCGCCGCCGACCCTTGCTCGTGCCGTCCGGTCGCCGAACCCTCCTCCCGCACCACTCTCGGTCGTCGCTCCCTCTACGCAGCCCGACCCGGCGTCGAGCCCTCCTCCGGCTAGCCACCACTCCATACAACTGTTGTTTTTTGCGTATTTTATTCTATATTTTCGGTTGTCGTTATTCAATTGCAACCAAAATTAGTATGTAATTGTGATTATGTTTGTTTGATTAGGGTGTGTGATTAATATTATTTTTTAGTACAATTCCATTAATGTGTGTGGTTCAGTGATTAGTGGTATATTGTATTTGTGGCATTAGTTTTATATTAGTATCTGGTACTATTACATTATTAGTTTTTATAAGTACATTACAGTGGTATGTGGTATATTTGCATTATTAGTCTTTATTTTTGGCTAATTTTTTTCGTCGGTCGGAAGCCGCCAAAAATAGATCATATGTTGCCGAAAATAAACTATTTTCAGCGATATATAGCTTATTTTTAGCGGTTTCTGGCCGCCGGAAATGATCTTGTTCTTTGTAGTGGTTATAACAACTTTATGGCTAATTTATACTCATAAGGAAAAGAAACAAAAGCAAAACAAAAGAAATCATTAGGTATCTTGGAAAACACAAGGACTAAAAGAGTACTAGTAGATGTTGGACCGTGTCAGCAGTTTACTCGTATAGTCAACGAAAACACTGTTTTATATTATAAATTGCACTATTTGTAGAGTGTAGTTTAATATAGTTATGTGAGTAAGCTGCTAGAGATAACCTTAGATAACAAACAATGATATTGGTGTATAGATACCTTGTGGTCGGAGCAAATTTAGCTACAAGCTAGTAAAAAAAATTGGTCAACATGTTTACTTGGTTTTAATCCGTATCGATTTTTATTATTCATACAATGTTTTTTTTTGTCTCTATAGATTGTCTTGGAAACAAAACAGTGCGAAGTTAGCTTCAATCCCAAATGAACAATCCGGTGTCTTGGAAAACACAATGACCAGTCGACAGCAAACACGGCTATCGGTGCCCTGTAGCCGAAGCAAATTTTGGCTACAGAGAGAAGAAAAGATCGGAGATCTGATCTTGTGGTGGCCTAGCTGGTCTACCCCTGCTACGCGGCATCTGCGCCTGTGCCGCCTGCCAAGTGATGCGTGTTCGTTTGGCAAGCGTGAAGCGTGTCCTGGCGTTTATGGGAAGCTTCCCGTGCCGTGTCCAACCGCACAAGTACAGACATGGCCGAAAATGACGGATCCAAATGAAACTTGAAGAAAAATGTTACGGATGAAGATGGCACATGTCACTGTCACTTGTTTTATTTCCGTCGCATGGTTGGGGGATTTGATGATGTTGGTGATGCCGGCTATTAGATGTTTACCAAGGTCCAACCAACGAGTTAGTTCCATCTCCATTAAAAAACGCTATAGAACGAGTGTTGATCAAATTCTTTTAAGTTCGATGGAATTAGTAAAAAAATATTAAGCAAAGTTTACATTTTAAAAATTATTATATTCAAAGAACTATCTAACGTTACTAATTAGTTATTATAAATATTGATATTATATATATTTGATAAAGTTAACATGTTGGGTTCTTTTTGGCTTTTGCAACGGAGAGAGTACATACAAAAAAAAAGTCTGAACCACCCTTGAACTAGCCCTTAAATTTGAAAAATAAACCCCTCAAAAATCAAGATTGGACAACAAGTATGCCTTAACTTTTCTAGAAAAAACTTTTGACCGTTTCAAAGTGATTTCTTGGATGACTTTGATGACCCTAGTCTCCCTATCATTTGTTATCTCCCCTTCTCTTATATATAAAAAACATAACTTCACCATGTAAGTCGTATTGATATAAACTTTATACTTAAATTGTATTTCTATTGCTATCTTTTTATTTAATATATTCTAAATATTTTTTAAATCGCTAGATTTTAGAATTCATTTTTTTAAAAAAAATAACATTGGATATTGATATATACCAGAGTTGTAGTTTTCAGTGAATTCTATAACTTTATAGTTAATAATATTTTTAACTGGGGTCGTTTAGGGACACAAATATTCACTTTAAATGTCTTTGATTTCGAAACTTTTTTTTTCCAAACGACCTCTAATGTTCATACAGTGTAAACCGAAGTTGCAGCTCTCAACATGATCCATAATTTCTTGCCTTTTCTGTTTAAAAATTATAAAAAAAATACCTTTTTCGGATATATTAATTTTATTACGTATCTTTGCTATGTATATAAACATAACATATATCTAAATGTATAGCAACAGTTTTGTATTTTTAAAATTAAAACATCTTATAATTTGAAATATAAAAGTAGAGGAATTAGTTGATATTTTTTATTTAAGACCGTTTAGACTTAAAATACCTGTCATTCGAGGGATTTATTTTAAAATGAGTATTTATACCTGCAAATAACCTCGGATTAACAGGCTGTCAAGACATAGCGGTACAATATTTAGGCCTCTACAAAGTTCTAGAAGCGGAATACACCGCTCTTCATGCATCCTAGCATGCTTTCTTTTTGTTTTTTTTGGCCGTTGCGTCGTGCATGCGTGCATTACTCATGCAAAAACTCGCGTAAAAGTACTTTACCAGATCTAATTTGTAGTTCGTTTGTCTTTTTAGTCTAAGCTTAATTAGCTCGTCTTATTTAAAATTTTTCATAATAACAATAATTTTTAGTGTAATATTGTTTATCATATATATGTATGATTTTGACTTTTTTATTTTTTTTCTTCTATAAATTGAATTAGACGAATCAGTCAAACTTGACACAAAAATGCAAAAGGATTATAGTTTAGAACGAAGAGAGTAGTATATAATTGTAATCTCTAGATGACTATAAAGTCTAAAGAGTTGAAAGTAACTTTAGATATTAATACTATGGTACCAAATTTGTTTGACGTAAGAGCATGTATAGTGGAGAGACATCAAAACAGTTTTTCAAGCACAAGAGATAATAAAAGACTCTATTATATAATAGAGTGTCTATAAATTTATTCCACTAATAAATACATAAGTAAATGTGATTATATAGCATCGGATCGATAAAACAGACGCTGACTAAGACGTATGTTAGGTTACGAGCAAGAGATGTCACACTGCTGCACGAGTAGTATATAAAAAATGTTCACTACAAAGGTTTGAAACTTCGAATGCGTGTGCAGAGAAGGAAGATGACTTTAAGGTAGGTACTGTTGACGGCACATGCCATTAATTGTCTGGCAATTCCAAGAAATTTGACCTGAATTCCACACTCCTTGGGTCGAAAAGTTTCTAGCCATTCCGTCCACTGTACTGTACTCGTACTGCTGCTCTGCACTCCGGTATTCATCAATTTGACTTGAGTAGTACTCCCTCCGGTGTAGTAAAAGAAGTCATCCTGCGCGTGACCGAGCGTGCACAAAAAGAAGTCATAGCGCGCGTGGGTCTGGGATTTGGACGTTGTTGCCCCTAGTAATTGCACAAAAAAAGATGCATTTAAGACCTTCAGTCTAGAATGCCTTGGAGCTGCTGCAGCAACCAATCAAGCCTGATTATTTTAGTGATGTTAATGCACCCATATTCCTATTTAATATGGGCAAACAGGGAAAACTCTATGATAATTAATCACTCCTTGGTATGCACAATCATGTCCTAAACGACTACCTTTACTGCACTGGAGGGAGTACCTTTGAAGAGGCTTTGACAGATTAAATTGAGAGTTGCTACAATGCCAGAGAGAGAGGGCACAGGCAATAGGCTAAATAAATAAATAAATAAATAAATATTTTTAGCTAAAATATTCGAAACTCTTGCCGGTCAATGCACGGGCAGAGAAATATCAGCAGACAGCCGCGTAGTACACCGAATCCAGCCAGCGGGCGCCGCACACAGACGAGAGACGAGACGGCTGCGAGAGCAGAGGCAAGACGTGTCTCAAATCTCGCCGTCTCTCGCCGCTGCCTCCTCTCTTCTCCTCTAGAGAAACCGGCCGAACATTCTCGGCAATAATTAAAAAAAAAAACAGTCCAGCCTGCCTGTGCCTGTTTCGTGTGTCTGAGGATCTCCTGATCTCCTCCTCCCCCCTCCCCTGCTCCCTCCCCATCGTCATCCACCTCCTCCACCCATCCCCTCCTCGCTCGCTCTCTCGCGGCTTCCCTCTCCTCCTCTGACCTGCGCATCTGAAGCATAGATAGCAAGCAAGGACCCTGCTCAGTGCTCACCTCGCCGGAGGTGCTGCTGCTACGGCGGCGGCGGCGTACTACTACTACTACGACGAGGTAACCACCACCACCACCACCCGCCCCCTCCTCCTCTCTTCTCTCGTCGGGAATCGTCCTGGTGCTGAGCTGACCGGAGCTCGATTCACCCGTTCGTTCCTCTTGCTCAACACCGTGTTCGGGCAGGGGATGCTGCGTCCGATCCGCCCGCGCCTGAATTCCTCCACCCCTGCCCTGCCCTGCAGTCACTGACAGGTTCGCTGCGATTTCGCCTCGACCCGGCTCCACGGTCCGTGCTCCGTCGCCCCCGGCGGGCGGACCCGATTCCCGGGTCTCCGCCGCCCTCTTCGCCTCGCTCCCGAGGTCGTCTCCACGTGCTCTCGGGAACTCTGCGCGCAGCTCCGGATCTCAACCGTTTCGTTCCCCTCAACCACCTTTTCGTTTACCCGGATTCCTTTTTTTTTATCTCGTTCGTCGTCATGGATCGATGATCAAGGTGTCCGCCTTCCCTTCGAGTACAGGCAGCAAGGGGGGAAGGAAATCGCGGCAGTTAATTCCGAGATCTGTGCCGATTTTTAGGGCCCAAGCTGGAAAGATTCGGCAAGTACTACGTCTGATCTTGTAGCATAGTACCCCCCTCATGTCCGAATAGTGAAACTTGTCTCCGCCCTTGGCGCTTTTAAAAAGTACTACTCATTTTTTTTTAATTCGCGCACTCTGTGAACCAAATCCTCCTCCTTCCTTATCCCAGGCAGCCTCCCCATCTCCTGCGAGTTGCGTGCTCACCGATTCCCGCTCCTCTCCATTGCAGACTCTGCGCGCGCACAAGCCCACAGGAGTGCAGAATTGACCGCGCGCACGACGACGACGACCACCAACAGCAACAGGAGAGAGGAGGAGATCGATAAGGGATGGAGGGCGGCGAGACGACGCTGTCCGGGTTCGGCGGTGCCGGGGCCCCCGGCGTGGACACCAAGGTGCTGCACGCGTTCCAGACCAGCTTCGTGCAGGTGCAGACGCTGCTGGACCAGAACCGCCTCCTGATCAACGAGATCAACCACAACCACGAGTCCAAGGTGCCCGGCGACCTCTCCCGCAACGTGGGCCTCATCAGGGAGCTCAACAACAACATCCGCCGCGTCGTCGACCTCTACGCCGACCTCTCCTCGCTCTTCGCCGCGGCCGACGGCGGCGGCGGCCGCGCCGCGTCCGAGGGCGGGTCCGTGGGCACCGTCCGCCACCAGGCGGGCGCCGGCCACAAGAGGATCAGGTCCGGCCTCGACTGATTTGTTGCCAGGCATTTCTTCTTCGCAGAGAAAAGGAGTAGCAGTACTAAGTACAGTAGCTAGCCACGTACCACCAGCCGCAGCGAAACCACCTCCCTTTTGTCTTCTGACTTGAGCTCTTCTTGTATCTATCGACATACGCTATATATCTATCTATCTATTTATATGTCTCCATTACGACTGTTACCATATTCTTGTTGCTAAGAGCTACTACTACTTAGTATGCGATTAGTCTGTATTTTCGATGCAATGCAATTCATGGACGATGCACGCAACATACAGGGTGAACTTGTCTGAATTCCCAGAGAAACATATACTACACTGAAGTTTGCTGTGCTAACTGATTTGTCGATGGCAGACCACTTTCTTTTTTACTCTGCATCATTCACCAGGGAACACAACAAAGCTTAGGTCCTTTCGATAACCTAATTCAGGAAGCGATGCCATGGCTGACCATGATGGCCCCCCAGAAAAATCCAAGGGAACTCATGAGATGTCAGACGCAAACAGGTGAACCCCCCCCCCCCCCCCCCCCCCCCCACTGATTTCATCTGTGCTTTACACTGTCAGAGAAGAGAAATCCGAAATCCAAGAGCAAAGTCATGATCTTTTGGCGAGCTCATGCTGTCCTCCTGCTTTCCTTTTCTTTCGTCATGCTCGCTTCACTTGCGGAGAAGGGTGCATTCCCCCCTGCCTGCGACGCCACCGTCGCTTCTTTCCAGCGGTCCCGACGACTCTCTCGCAGCGGCGGCGGCGGCGGCACTTTCTGCGAGAATCTGTTAAACGCTGGCCGTTCCATCCGGCATTGGATGATGATGATGACTGCACCAGCTGTTTGAAATGAACGGGGGAAAAAATGCAGCTGCGAGAATCTGTTAAAGCGCTTTTGCCACGAGAGCACGTTTGTCGGCGTGGGGTTTTCCGCAAGATTCTCTTGCGAAAAGACTCTTTTATGCACAGGCATCAAGTACTAGTACAACTTTGGAATTGCCAGAATTCCTAGGTGCGTGTTCGGTTGTGGGACTAGGCGGGTTTGGTTGACTATATATATATATATATATATATATATATATATATATATATATATATATATATATATATATATATATATATATATATATATATATATATATATATATATATATATATATATATATATATATATATATGTGTGTGTGTTTGGTTTGAGTAATAAAGTGATTCATTTTCTTCTCGCTTTTTTATTTGGTTTGTGTAATAGAATATGTTGATCTATCATCACCCCATTCCTTATAAGCTAACTAGTTGGTTGTCCGTGCGTTGCGACGGCTTACAACAATACCTACATAAACTATCTATCAAAAAAAATTCAAGATTTTTTATTGATTGTCTCCGCTCTCTATAATATATTTTTTGATTTGGCTAACTGATGTTATTTATTACTCCATGCAAATATGTCTTGTTACAACACAGCCAATGAAGTGAGCGATTAGAAAAGAGTTCACAACGATTGACTGAATGAACTGAGATTATAAAATGACATAATTCTATCATATAGAGACCAAATAAGAGAAAGTTTGTGAGATCAAGTTTATAAAATAAGTCCCATGAAGCCAAACTTTTAAAAAAGATAGATCAAAATATGAAGTGATTGCGAAAGTCAGACATCAATAAAAAATGGATGCGCTCCATATAAATTACGCTACTTCGTAGCAATTACTAACGTTTAAAACCAACAAATAACCTTTTATTTTGCTGTTAGTGTGACAAATCATTGCTGCTCAATCCAATTCAGCAACCTCAAACACCATGTAGTCCATTACGCCAATGTTATCTCAGAAACGACCTAATGCTTGTAAGAGCAAAGAACGTCGTGCCGTGCTTGGGCTGTAGCCTCGGCCCGTAGTGCTGGCCCGGCCCGACACGATTATTTTTTTATTTTACAAAAAAACGTATATACCTATATACAATTTATATTCAATATTAAAAATATCTTACCGTGATGTTCTATTGGTTAGACAGTTTCACCCAATGTCTCCCGCCCTTCTTCCATCAGGGCATGGGTTCGAATCCCACCTCCTGTGCCGTTTTTTAATATTTTACGCTGATTTAATTAAATGGATCGACAAGCTAACGGGCTGGTTAGCAGGGCGTCGTTTGACATCTATAGCGTGCAGCAGATTAATTTGAAATAGCTATGAGAGGTTATTTGTAAAAAATGACGCATGACGACCGTTGAAACTGATGCTTTAAGTATAGTATAGATAATTAATATATACATAAGGAGTGAGTTGATTTTACCAAAATTAATGGAATGGATATATGATGTATCACCTCATTAAGCATAAAATGACTCCACAAACTAAACACCAGATGCTTTGTTTCTCCCACTAATTGACGGACTCTATACCCATCCCTCGTCTGCACCCGCTTCCAACTGTGGCTCGGCAAGGTTCGTGGCTGCTTGCGCAAAGTGGGTTGGTTCTGTCTTCTGTAAAAAAAAAAAAACAGAGAGACTTTAGGGCTCCTTTGGAACATCCGAACATAGGAATTTTATAGGAATAGTACAAATATTTCACAGAAATCAGTTAAAAGCACAAAAAACACAGGATTTAGGAAATAATACTTTATTCCAAAGAAGGCCTTACTTTGGAGGAGGAAAATGACATCTTCACTTAAAAAAAATCAATAGAATCTAGGATCTGAGATGAACTTCCATGATTTTGAGGAAAATTCTACTACTGTACTGTGCTCAATCAATTACATTACATTAGCACAATGAAAAAGTTCGAATCACCGAAAAAGAGAGATCTTTATGCGGCAGGCCGCCTCAGTTCCAATCATGCTGCGCATGACCAGTATGATCCGGTGACCAAAAGGAGGAAGCAGCCCGGCCTTTTCTCTAGACCCTTGCGCTTGCGCTGTGCCCAGTGGCCAGTGCCCACCGCAACACCTTTTCTGCACGAGGCCGTCCGTCTTCCTGCGCCAGTGCGTGTCCAAGGTTTATAAAACCGGCGGTTTTCGGCTATATGTGAAGATGATTTACTGTTAGATGCTATTTTTTTTGCCTATTTTAAGTGCTAGTTTAGTGCCCAGACATTGTTACTATTTAACTGTTTATATGTGACATATATGTGAAGATGTTTTATATCAAGTATGTAATATTCTTGTAAGAGACATGTCGGACATAGTCTAAGAGCATGGAGAGAATGTTAGCACGGTTTTCAAGTGCAAGTATTGTAGAGAAACGAAGAGCGGAGGTGGTGGTACCTGTTTGAAGAAGCATATGGTACATAGAAGTGCAAGTATTTCAGATGCATGCACATATAACTACAAACATCTCACATATAGAAGAGCAAGTATTCTAGATGCATGCACATATAACCTCAACACTTATGCATGGAAAGGACCTCCAGTTAAAATACAACCAGAGACATGTACATGTATGGACCCCTCCACACATACACTCAAATTTGACAAATATGTACTTCTTCCGTTTCTTTTTATTTGTCGCTGGATAGTGCAATTTTACACTATCCAGCGACAAATAAAAAGAAACGGATGGAGTATCCAGCAGGACAATATCCCACATATTTTTATGGTCTTTTCTAGCTGCCTTCATATGATTATACAGGCAGCGAGGTGAGTTTATTTTATTTTTTCATGAACTATTTATTTGTCAATCATGTTGGTGCACATACCATGATCCTTCAAACATGCCTGAGTATTATGACTCAAGTCGATTATGTGGATGTTTCATAATTGAAAATGTGTGGACCCATTCATGGCATGAGAGAACTCTAAATGAACATGTATTTGACTATTGTGAAGTCCAATCTATTGTTTGTTGCATGATAATTGTAGTTTCTGGTTGTATATATTTGTCTTGTGTCATATTATTGATGAACAAATATTGTGTAGACCAATTAATATTTACTGTGCAACGTGAATTGAGCAAATTACAAACAAACCTTGTCGTTTTTTTATTTTTTTATGTAAAAACTTTAATTTGGTGGAAACCCGCCGGTTTTGGGTGGTTTACCGACAGTTTATCAACGGTTTACTAGTGCAAAAAAATTGAATTTGGATTGAGCAAACCGGTTGGTTTTTATAGGTAAACCAGTGGGTGGCGGTGTTTTACTGCAAAACGGTTTTACAAACTCTGTGCGTGTCCCTGTCTCCGTGTCCAATGTATGGATATCTGAAAACACAAGCTACTGTGTTCCACAACAACCGGTACGGGATGCAGATCTTGCGGGCGTCCAGGAGGTACAGCCTCTGTAGACCGCAACAGAGCGAACTACGATTTCACAACGTGAATGGAGGTTCACTTCAGTTTTGCTTAAATCGTGTCTTTGCTTAAAACGTGATTATATAAAAGAAGCAAGTTTTAAGGTTTATTTTGTAAAACAATGTAGAAGCTATGTTACCAAATGGTTTTTTTTTAAATGGCTTTGCCTAATGCCTCTCCTAGAAAAGCTGCTCGCACTCAAAAAGTCAAAAGCTAGCTAGAGCCAAATCTAAAGCCTTGTCAAAGGGACCTTAGTGCTCAACAATTCCATAATGCGATGTACTGATAGGAATATCGTAGTGCCCTCCTCACCCAAACGCTTTTATCATCTGGTTGATTTCACTGTTCCATTTATTTAGCTTAAGGCCTTGCTTTACTTCTCCATCTTCTTAACTATTGCATTTCAGATAGTTCTTTGGAAGCATGAAATAACATATGATATCATTTATGAGAACAAGAAATTAACCTTACTTTATCATTCAAATTTCACTCAGTCTTGCAATACTGGGAGACTACTACACTTCATAAAGTAGTCCTACTTATAGGTAACTACATACAATCACCATCCTTGTGATTGGTATGTTGCACACATCCGTTCAGACTGAGCGCGTGCATTGACCAAGAAGCAACCGTTGTTTGATTAATTGTATAGAGTCAGGCTGATGCTGCACCCGTAGATGCAGCATAGGTAAAAAAATATATTACTCTGCTGCATGGGCGCATACGCTCCGGCATTCAGTTTCTGGCGGGCCACCGTCACTAGAGCCAGGCGCCGCTCGTCCGCCCATCCAATCAGTCGGTATATACTCCCTCCGGTCACAGATATTATTTTACGTTTTGGAAATATTCTATTCTATATATTAACTGTGGGAGCAAAACTTCTTCCATGTTCATCCACGTCATCCCTCCTTCCTTCGTGGCCACACGATCGAAATAGAACTTTGATGAACCGATCGGTTTTCGTGTTCTCAAACCGGCCTATTCTTGCACATTCATGGCATGAACTTGAGATAGGTAAGCATATCTTTTTTTTTGAATTCGTGGCGTTTTATTGGTTGGATCAGGTCAGGTCAAATATTAAATATAGTATAATTATAAAACTAAATATACAGATGAAGACTAAAATACGAAACAAACTTATTAAACATAATTAAGTCTATATTTAATACTTATAATTGATATTTAAAATTTTAGATGTGACACGAACTAAACTTTAGTAAGGGGAATCAAACACCTGGGCTCGCCACGGATCAGCTCGTTTGAATTTTTCACGAGTTGAGCTAACATCCCAGATTTTCAGCACAGATTGTTAACGAGCCAGCTCGAGCTTAACTGAGCTTGCTCGCGAGCTCAAACGAGCTATCACATTTCAACAAAATAAAACTACATTTATATTATTTATGTATGAATTAGTAAAGTGTTTACGTGTATGTGTTGTGGCTGTGGGATATGATATGGATTACACTGATGATTGATGAACTGTCTCTGTTTAAATTATTTTCTGCAAATGTGCATGTGGATTAAACTGTGAACATATGTGTGAATCATAGATTTATGATGTCCTTGAACTGTATTAATTTGATGTTGAATTGAAAGCATCTCCAACAAATCCTAAAAAATATTTTTTTCGAACACATAGGACTTGATATTTTCCTAAAACTTTAAATCCTAAATAAAATGCTACTGCTCCAACAACTTTCAATGTTTTTTTCCTAAAAAATGTGACAGTTCTATGGCTCAGGGTGAGGCGGCGTGGGCTGGCTCGATGGGCCATGCAGTCACGTGTGTGGACAGAACTCACAGAAGGAGTGAGGGCGCAAGGTGGCAGCAGAACATTGGGGGCCCAAACAGTGCCACAACGAGCCTTTTAGAATTTATCAGGAATTCGTTTTAGGCCCAAACATCGGGGCCCAAGGATACTGACGGAATGACAGCCCAGGACAGGAATGAAGAGTGTAGCTCAACCACTGCCTGCCACTTGAACCACCCGGCCAGAAAAGCGGAACGGAATCGCTGCGACCCACGAGCTTCCAAGGAGAGAGCGCACAAGGTGGCAGCAGGGCATTTAAGCAACGTCGCAACTGCCATCCAGGTAGGCTGACATGCACTGATCTGTTCTGGTGCAACAAATCAACCGACACCACTCCATATAATCATTCTCGTACATCATTTCGTTTGGATTTTTTTTTCTATTTCCCGAGAAGATCATAGAAGATGTGTGAACAGAACTTCAGATGAGAGCGGTCGTGTGTTTGGAAGCCTGCATCTGCATGTGAATGTAGTCTATCTGAACGAATGCAAAAAATAAGATTTCATCTTAACTCGGTGACCTTCACTGGCTATCGTAGCTGGTGAATGCAGTGTATAAGTGTATTCTATATGAAACTTGTGCATTAACATCAAAGTTTATATTTTAAGCGAAATTTAAAATGAGAAAATCTATATGGTGCCCATATTTATGGACCCGTTTGTTTCAGCTTCGGTAGTGATGAATCTATTGCAGGCTTTTCAACCGCTTTTGTAAGAAACAGTTTTGCTGAAAACCGTTTAAAGTCAACGTAAATATAAAATCGGCTGAGTCATCGTGATAGTAAGTCACAATCTAGATCACAAACCTTATGAAACTATTTATCTTTTTTGCATGTAATCCTCACGATACTTAAATTCTTTCCACAGTTAGGTTCTCATAAAAGCTCGTCAGAAAAAGGATAAAGTTTGTTAAAAAGGAAAAAATACTTTCTGGAGAAACTTTTAAATGGTGTTTAATTCATCGGTATACATACGCTATCTGAGTATTATTTTTAAAGCCGTCTTAAAAATTCTTTACAGTGCTTTGTAAAAAGAGTACGCCACAATAACGGAGGAGGACACAAGGTTAAGAAATACTGTGACGATTAATTTAGCTAACAAAAATATGTATTATCACAAGTACTAGTAACTTTTTTTGTGTGGATCGCTGGGACGAACAAATATCTGAATGTATTTGTATAAGCAGTACTCTCTGTTCTAAATATAGTTCACTTTATTTTTGCCAACTTTATTTTCTTTCAAAACACACACATCCATATATACAATAAATACATTAGAAAAATACACTTATGTAGAAAATTTAATGAAACTGATTCAATGTAGTTGTCGATAAGCTTAGTAAAAACTAAAAGAGAACCTTGACGAAGATAAAACTAAACTAGGTTCATATTAGATATGAACATATTAGACCATCTCCAAAAGTAGGTTTGGGATGGGTACGGGGCAATTTCCCCCTCCCGGGGCAGGAATAGGAAAGAAACTACCCCTGCAGAGCCTCACTGAAACCTAATAAGAAATTGTAATATGTATTTGTGTATTGTGATTTGTATTCTGTAAGACTGAGACTATTACTAAGTTAAAATAATCGTGGCTTATAAGTTATGTTTGTATTATAATGTTGTTAGTTATTTTAGATTTATTTTTGTCCTGATAATTGATATATTTGTAATTGTTATTATACAATATATATTTAATTTTTGTGTTCTAATATTCCCCACGGGCCCTCGAATGGGGAACGGGGACCTAGGGGACCGGGACGACAATGATTTTATCCCCGTTAAGTTAAACGGGGCGGAGATGGAGAATGGGTTTCGGGGAACGGGACACGGCCTCGCCCCTTTGCCATCTGTATCCAAAAGTCTTTTTATTTTTTACTCTTTATTTGACTATCTATTTATCTTTTCATAAAGATTAAATTCTACATGTAACATCTCATTCTAACAGAATCTCTAACATGCAAGTTAGTTTGATGAGCCAGAGTGGCTAACCTAGTTTAGCTAGTGAGGGAGCCAATTTAGAGAGCTGGATAGCTTTGCGAGTTGGATAACTAGTCTGTTGCAGAATTATTTTGCTATTAAATAACTAAAATTTAGCTTGATAAGTCATTTAGCTAATCTCTTAAAGATGCTCAGAGAGAGTAAAGATATGTAGTTTGATTGGCTATGCCCCAAGTCCAATCATGAAGCTCTAATATTTATATCTGTTAAAACATTTAGATTTAGCCGGTGCAAGGGTATAGTCGTTAGAGCATCTACAAGAGATTCTTTATTTTTGGCTCTTTATTTAACTCTCTATTTATTTTTTCATAAAAAATCGTTACACTTTATATATAGCATTCACTTCAACAGACTATCTATCTATTTTGGCTATGGCTAGCTAAGTTTGACTAGTAAGGGAGCCAATTTGGAGAATTGGATAACTTTCTCGAGTTAGATATAACTAATCTGTTTGAGAGTTATTTTGCTGTTGATTAGTCAAAATTTGGCTTGGTGAGCTATTTGACTAGTATCTTGAAGATGCTCTTAGACTAGTATTGTAAATAATTGTGGATGATCTGTAATAGATGACTCACGGGCGTTAATATACAAATAGGTGTAGGCATCAGAATCGACTGTTTTCTTTAAAACCAATGTCTTAATTTATATTGAAATGCAAAGAGATTATTCAATAGCCAATGAGTGTTAGATTCTTTTCACTTATTCGACACGCAGAAATCTCGGCGAGTTTCCTTTCAATTAAAATCATTTGGGTCGCTGCAGAGAAAGACGAACGATGATGGATGTATCATGATTGTGGCGACAGCCTGGTGAAACCGGTTCCAATCATCACAAAGCGCAAAATTTATATAACTAATCTGAAGATCATATATCCAACACACGGCTGCTGCTTCAAAAAGTATAGCCGATTAATCGTAAACTTTAGGCTTATATGTTCATGACCCATCAATCAAGGAAAGCAATGACCCGTAGTGCCTTGAGGAGACGTTGCCATCTACTCCGTTTCTGAATAATACTATAAGTTGATGGGTTCTGCTGAAGTGGTTAGTAGTGTAATGATAGATCATAATTTGACAAGATTGCGTCCCTTTTGTATATTGTTTTCTTTCTTTTTTCGTTTTGGGAAGATGGCTCAATTTTCACCGACCTAAAGCGGTTCAATACCCGTGCGTTGCAACGGGAATATATAATAACAGTATATTACAATAATTTATATATAAAATATGTGTTATATCATTATGAGAAAATATTTTATAATCAATTTGTGATTCTGGCCATACATAAATTTTGTTATTTTAATCTATCTGTTTCACTACTATATTGCAACCATCAGTATCATACAGAATTCGATATATGTCACGATTTGCATGGTCTCATCATTGGAGAGCACGTTCCACACATGCAGGAAGAAATTCCTCCGTACATCGTTAGTCATTAGACACGTACCACCATACGCTTTTGCTTAAATAAAAATGCAAGTGTGTGTTTGCGAAGAGAATTAAAGGCAAGTCGGCACAAAAGCTACCCCAACAGTGGCGAGGATGACGAACTGGTCATTATTGTCGGTCCTCCTCTGTGTCACCTCCTGCGTCGTCAAGATGACGCCACGGTCCTCGATATAGTAGTCGTCGAACGCGCGCGACATACCGAGTACTGATGACTCTTGGTTGGGCTGTAAAACGAAGTGCACCCTGCGCTCATCAGCAAGGTAGTACCCCTGGCCATTGCACCACCAGATGCGCTACTCCTCTACATACATCATGTTCAACGACAATCACACAACGTTAGCAACGGCCATCGTCCCAACGCACAAGAATTCATGGCCGGTCAGTAGCGACTTACGTGGCAGGTTGGGCTTCAGGTGGACGATGAGCTGGACGACGTGATGGCGTCGTCGCCAAATGCGATGCCCAGAACAACCCGAGAGTCGCCGACGTTGGCGACGACCATGAGGTCCCCCTGCTTGACGATGGACAGCGCTGAGCAGCCGCTCTGCACCGCGTCCAAGCGGCGGCTGCGCCGGAGCTTGTCGTACATAGCGGCACATGCGGCCACGTAGGACTGTTTCTAGAGGTCGAACTGGCAGTCGCCACGTTTCTTCTCGTCGTCGATGAGCGACCTCAACGCGAGTGCCTCCCGCTAATGGTGTTTGTTCGGGATTTTCAAGTAAGAAACATGGATTCATGTTTTGGCATTGGTTTATAAAAATGACTTACAAGTCAGATCCATGGAAAAAATATTATGAAGAATAAATGTCACGCATGCAAAAAAGGAATTTAAGTTGAAAACATTATTCAAACAAAAGAAATTGCATGTAAGGCTCTTTTTTAAATACTACTCTCTCCATCCAAAAATATAATTCAAGAATTTCGGTGATACTTATCTACTACTATGCATTGTGCAAGAGTAGCAAGTGAGCTTGGGAAGAGATGTTGTAGATGTATTTCCTATTATAGGTGTAGACATAAACACACATGTGGTGTAGCGGTAACTATTGCTGGCATTTGCTTGAAAAGGTCGTGAGTTCGAATCCCCTTGGGGCTATGTGTATTTTTTTTAATTTTAGTTAGACGTCGGCTGTACGGGGGAATGACAATGAGAATGAGATTTGCGGGGAGGGGGAATGAGAATGATAGATATAGAATGGTGGCAGAACATGGGAATGGACTATGTGCGGGGAGGAGGGAATCAGAAAGGCAGAACAGGAATGGTGGCAGAACACGGAATGGGCAGAACAAGGAATGGCCGACTACTATTGCAGCCTTAATAAGTAGTATATATTGTGCTTCCAAAATAACTAGGGAAGCTTCAGTCCAATGTTGGATCCGGTTCAACCGCACCAGGTTCCAGGAGTCTATAAAAAGGAGCCACAGGACGCTAGGGTTTTATTTTTTAGCGCCGTCGATGGTGAAGCCTCCAACACGATGCTCGATGCATGAGCGACCACGCCCCCACCCTACCGATGCGCGCACGACAGCGGTTCCCTGAGGGAGCGCGGCGGGGGTGGCCATCCTAGGCGGGAGCGACGGCGACGACGGATCCTAGATGCCGCGCCATAGTGGCGGTCACCTGAGGCGCACGAGATGTTGAAGTACGACGACAACAGTCCCACGGACGTGCGAACGACGATGGATCTAGGAGGCACGTACACGACGGCGGATCCCAAAGGCGCGTGTGTCGGCTCCCCGGAGACGCGAGATGACGACGACGCTCTGTTTCAATCATTGTTTATGCATGGGGTTGTTGGTTAGGCACATATTAGGACTTTTTCATCAATTATGATGCAACTGTAGATATTTGTGTAACTTTCTATGAAAATTTATGCTTTTGTCCGATTTATGTCATCCAATTTTTGTGTGTATATAATGAGAACAAAAATGATATTCAAAAGTTACACGCATGCAATGAAAACACTCACAACTTGCCATATTTTTTTAGATCTACCATAAAATAATATCGCATGCATGGTTCTTGTGGGGACACGCCCCGTATGCATATGACTGGTGGAGGGACGACATACAATCACATAAATATTTTTATGCTACTTTGTATACATATATATGCAACATTAATAGGTTTTACGATATACTGTCAGTTCATGTTTCCCCTTCCATCTATTGTATATTTGTCGGGTACCGTAATTAGGGGTACCCCCAACACTCCTAAACACGGCTGGCAACCACCATCAGCATAAGCTGCAAAGACTAATGGGCACGATTCAGGTCAAGACTTCGTCTACCCAAGGGACGCGATCTCGCCTCGCCCGAGCCCAGCCTCGGGCGGGAACTGTAGTCCCGGACGAAGTTACGTCGTGCCCGAGGGCCTCCTCAGGCAGTGGGCGCACCCTCGGCACGCCCGAGGCCCAACTCGAGCAGGCTTCGTCAAGAAGCAACCTTGGCCAAATCACCTCTCCAACCGACCGTATCACAGGCGCATTCAATGCGAGGATCGCCTGACACCTTATCCTGACACACGTGCCTCAGTCGGCAAGGTCGAAGTGACCGCAGTCACTTCACCCTTTCGCTGATCGACCTGACAGGAAAGCAGCGCCGCTCGCCCCGCTCCGACTGCTGTGCCACCCACCAGGGTGAGGCTGACAACAGCCAAGTTTAGCCTCGGGCACAACAGGAAGCTCCGCCTCGCCCGACCTTAGGCCTCGGCCTCGGAAGGAGGTCTCCGCCTCGCCCGACCCTAGGGCTCGGCCTCAACCTCGGCCTCGGAAGGTGGTCTCCGCCTCGCCCGACCCCAGGGCTCGGCCTCAACCTCGGCCTTGGGAGGAATCGTGTCCTCGCCCGACCCCAGCCTCGGCCTCAGGAGAAGTCTCCGCCTCGCCCAACCTTGGGCTCGGACCGACCACGCCACGGGGGATACATCATTATCCTACCCCTAGCTAGCTCAGGCTACGGGGAAACAAGACCGGCGTCCCATCTGGCTCGCCCCGGTAACAAGTAATGATGGCTCCCCGCGTGCGCCCATGACGATGGTGGTTCTCAGCCCCCTACGGAAGCAGGGAGACGTCAGCAAGATCCCAACAGCACCGACAGCTGTGCTTCTACAGGGCTCAGGCACTTCTCCGACGGCCACGTTACCGCGTACACAGGGCTCTAGCACCTCTCCGACAGCCACGTTGGCATGTACACAGGGCTCAGGCACTTCCCTGCCAGACACGTTAGCGCATAGCTACACCCCCTATTGTACACCTGGACCCTCTCCTTGCATCTATAAAAGGGAGGTCCAGGGCCTTCATGCGGGGGGTCGCGCGGGAGAACGAGCTAACGAACAGGCTCACTCTCTCTCTCTCTCTCTCTCGCGAACGCTTGTAACCCCTACTACGAGCACACCCCCCTGGTGCGAGATAACACGAGCCGCGTTTTTTCCCTTGTGTTCCATCTCGCGCCAACCCATCTGGGCTGGGACGCGCAGCGACAAATTTACTCGTCGGTCCAGGGACCCCCCGGGTCGAAACGCTGACAGTTGGCGCGCCAGGTAGGGGCCTGCTGCGTGTTAACGAACAACTTCCCGTTGAGTTCCAGATGGGTAGTCTTCAGCAACCTCTTCAGCCCGAGATGGTGCTCCGCTTGTCCCTCGATGGCAGCTACGACATGGTACTCCTCCCCCCGCAGCGCAACAGCAACCACGACGGTCGTCAGCTCGCCCGATGGCGGCGAACTCGACGACGTCTTCCCCCCGTGGCGGAAGAGCAGCATCCGGGTTTGTCCCGCCACCCTCCTCACCGCAGGAGGAGGAGACAGGGCAACCGTGGCCAGGCAGGAGGCGACACCTCGTCGGCTGTCGAGCGAGTCGGCGACACCGACACCCCAGCGGGGGACATGTCGGGCGTTGTCCTCGCACCTAAGACAACGACGGATGTCGTTTCCCCGCAACGTGCCAACCCCAAGCAGACAGATGACGCCAACACACTCGCGAAGGGCTTGCTGGGCGTTAGCCTCGTACCTAAGATAACGGTGCAGTCCGTCCCCGACGTGACTTTGTCACCGTCCATCGACCAAGAGGTACCATCCGTTTTCCACCCTGTGCCTTTTAGATTCAGCTTCGATCCGCCAAGTGACCCCGCTTCGGTGAGCGCTTTCGTAAAGGCATACCCTAACCTTCCGGGGTACCATATGTGGTCAACCTGGGACCGACTGACGACCGTCTCAACCTACGGGCCTCCGGGTTCCGAGGAAGAGGACGGTCCCGACTCCGGTTAGGATTTCTCAGAGCTCCGCGATCCCAGTGCCATGCGAGACTTCATGACCGCATGTGACTACTGCCTCTCCGATTGCTCCGATGATGGCCAAAGCCTTGACGACGAGGGTTGTGGCCCAAGTTGCGAATGTTTCCACGTCGATCTAGGGGGTCACGACGAAGGCAACCACCTCGGTATGCCGGAGGATGACGATCCCCTTGGGCCTGCGCCTCACGTTGACATCCTGCGGGAGCTAGCTGTGGTCCCAGTCCCTGCGAGGGGTCAGGACACACAGCTCGAGCAAATCCGCGAGATGCAGGCCAAGCTCGATGAGAAAGCAGGGCAACTTGTGCAGCTCCGGCAAAACATCGAGCAAGAGTGGGCAGGCCGAGCACTCGCCGAAGAAGCGCGTCATCAGGCCTAGGACGTCCAGCGCCGTATCATTAATGATGCCAGGGCAAGGCTGCCCCCAGCCTCCAGCGGGTCAGCCAGAATCTGGCTGCAGCGGCAATACTACTCCGAGCAATGCCGGAGCCATCCACCACCGAGAGGCGGGGTATCCAGGGAGAACTCAAGAATCTCTTGGAGGATGCCGCGGTCCGACGGGTCGAAAGCTCTGCCTCCCGAAGGCAAGGGTGCCCCCCGGAGCATCGCGCAACGACTTCCCGACTCATGCGAGAGGCCTTGGTCCACACCGGGCGCACGAGGGACGCGACGCCTGCAGCCCCGGGTCGCCTCGGCAACGAGCACCACCGCCACGACCATCGAGCCCGCCTCGACGAGAAGGTGCGCCGAGGCTACCACCCCAGGCGTGGGGGACGCTACGACAGTGAGGAGGATCAGAGCCCCTCGCCCGAACCACCAGGCCCGCAAGCCTTCAGCCGGGCCATACGACGGGCGCCGTTCCCGACCCGGTTCCAGGCCCCGACTACCATCACCAAGTACTCGGGGGAAACAAGGCCGGAGTTGTGGCTTGCGGACTACCGGCTGGCCTGCCAGCTGGGAGGAACGGACGACGACAACCTCATCATCCGCAACCTCCCCCTATTCCTCTCTGACGCCGCCCGGGCCTGGCTGGAGCATCTGCCTCCTGCGCAGATCTCCAACTGGGATGACCTGGTCAAGGCCTTCGCTAGAAACTTCTAGGGCACGTACGTGCGCCCTGGGAACTCCTGGGACCTCCGAAGCTGCCGCCAGCAGCCAGGGGAATCCCTGCGAGAGTATATCCGGCGGTTTTCGAAGCAGCGCACCGAGCTGCCCAACATCACCGACTCGAATGTCATCAGGGTGTTCCTCGCCGGCACCACTTGCTGCGACCTGGTGAGCAAACTGGGCCGCAAGACTCCCACCAAGGCAAGCGAGTTGATGGACATCGCCACCAAGTTCGCCTCTGGTCAGGAGGCGGTCGAAGCCATCTTCCAGAAGGACAAGCAGCCTCATGGACGGCAACAGGAAGACGTCCCCGAGGCGTCCGCCCAGCGGGGCACGAAGAAGAAGGCCAAGAAAAGGCGCAAGCAAAGCGCGACGCCGCTAACGCGGATCTCATCGCTGCTGTTGAGCACAGGAACCCCCGGAAGCCTCCCGGAGGGGCCAACCTGTTCGATAAGATGCTCAAGGAGTCGTGCCCCTATCACCAGGGTCCCGTCAAGCACACCCTTGAGGAATGCGTCATGCTTCGGCGCTACTTCCATAAGGCCGGGCCCCCGGCGGGAGATGGCAAAGGCCAAGACGACAACAAGAAAGAGGGCGACAGGGAAGAGGAGTTCCCCGAGGTCCACGACTGCTTCATGATCTACGGTGGGCAAGTGGCGAACGCCTCGGCTCGGCACCACAAACCGGAGCGCCGAGAGGTCTGCTCGGTAAAGGTGGCGGCGCCAGTCTACCTAGACTGGTCCAACAAGCCCATCACCTTCGACCAAGGTGACCACCCCGACTGCGTGCCGAGCCCGGGAAGGTACCCGCTCGTTGTCGATCCTGTCATCGGCAACGCCAGGCTCACCAAGGTCCTCATGGACGGGGGTAGCAGCCTCAACATCATCTACGCCGAGACCCTCGGGCTCTTGGAGATCGATCTGTCCACGATCCGGGCTGGTGCGGCGCCCTTTCATGGGATCATCCCAGGAAAGCGCATCCTCCCCCTTGGGCAACTCGATTTGCCCGTCTGCTTCGGAACTCCCTCCAACTTCCGCAGGGAAACCCTCACGTTCGAGGTGGTCGGGTTCCGAGGGACCTACCACGCGGTGCTGGGGAGACTGTGCTACGCCAAGTTCATGGCTGTCCCCAACTACCTCAAGATCGAGATGCCAGGCCCCAACGGGGTCATCACCGTCGGATCCACGTACCGCCACGCGTACGAATGCGACGTGGAGTGCGTGGAGTACGTCGAGGCCCTCATCGCCGACCTAGAGTGCCTCTCCAAGGAGGTGCCTGACACAAAGCGCCACATCGGCAACTTCGAGCCAGCTGAGGCGGTTAAGTCCATCGCCCTCGACCCCAGCAACGACGCCTGCAAGCAAGTCCGGATCGGCTCTGAGCTCGACCCCAAATAAGAAGCAGTGCTCGTCGACTTTCTCCGTGTGAACGCCGAAGTTTTTGCGTGGAGTCCCTCGGACATGCCCGGTGTACCGAGGGATGTCACCGAGCACTCACTGGATATCCGAGCTGGTGCCCGACCCGTGAAGCAGCCTCTGCGCCGTTTCGACGAAGAAAAGCGCAGAGCCATAGGCGAGGAGATCCACAAGCTCATGGCTGCAGGGTTCATCAAAGAGGTATTCCATCCCAAATGGTTAGCTAACCCTGTGCTTGTGAAAAAGAAAGGTGGGAAGTGGAGGATGTGCGTAGACTACACTGGTCTAAACAAAGCATATCCGAAGGTTCCCTACCCTCTGCCTCGCATTGATCAAATTGTGGACTCCACTGCTGGGTGCAAAACCCTGTCATTCCTCGACGCCTATTCAGGTTATCACCAAATCAAGATGAAAGAGTCCGACCAGCTCGTGACTTCTTTCATCACACCTTTTGGAATGTACTGCTATACTACTATGCCATTTGGCTTGAGGAATGCAAGTGTGAAAGGGAATTAGGCTTACACCTATTCCCTGATTGATTTTGGTGGTTGAATTGCCCAACACAAATAATTGGACTAACTAGTTTGCTCTAGTCTATAAGTTCTACATGTGCCAAAGGTTCACAACAAGCCAATAAAAAGACTAAGAAAGGGTTCAAACAACGAGAGCAAAAGACAGCATAAGGCACCCTGGTCTGGCGCACCGGACTGTCCGTTGTGCCACCGGACAGTGTTCGGTGCACCACTGGACAGTGTCCGGTGCACCACTGGACAGTGTCCGGTGCACCAAGGCACTCGAGGCTGAACTCTTCACCTTCAGGAATTTCCAAGGGTGCTCCGCTATAATTCACCGGACGGTCCGGTGATTCACCGGACAGTGTCCGGTGTGCCAGCGGAGCAACGGCTACTTCGCGCGCAATGGTCGACTGCAACCGCATTCAATGCGCTACAGAGCGCGCAGAAGTCAGAGCACGCGTGGGAGGCGCACCGGACAGTCTACAGGACCTGTCTGGTGCACCACCGGACAGCCCAGAGGCCCCACAAGTCAGAGCTCCAACGGTCGAACCCCAACGATCCGCTGACGTGGCTGGCGCACCGAACAGTGTCCGATGGCGCACCAGACTGTCCGGTGCGCCATGCGATAACACACTCCCAACGACCATTTTTGGTGGTTGGGGCTATAAATACCCTAACCACCCCACATTCAATGGCATCCGAGTTTTCCACTCTTCTACACCTTACAAGAGCTAGCATTCAATACAAGACACACAAAAGAGATCAAATCCTCTCTCAACTCCACACAAAGCTTTAGTGATTAGAGAGAGTGATTTGTCGTGTTCATTTGAGCTCTTGCGCGTGGATTGCTTCTTTTCTTTCTCATTCTTTCTTGTGATCAAACTCATTTGTAATCGAGGCAAGAGACACCAATTGTGTGGTGGTCCTTGCGGGAACTTTGTGTTCCGATTGATTGAGAAGAGAAGCTCACTCGGTCTGAGTGACCGTTTGAGAGAGGGAAAGGGTTGAAAGAGACCCGGTCTTCGTGACCACCTCAACAGGGAGTAGGTTTGCAAGAACCGAACCTCGATAAAACAAATCATCGTGTCTCGCTCTTTATTTGCTCACGATTTGTTTTGCGCCCTCTCTCTCGGACTCGTTTCTATTTCTAACGCTAACCCGGCTTATGGTTGTGCTTAAGTTTATAAATTTCAGATTCGCCCTATTCACCACCCCCCTCTAGGCGACTTTCAATTGGTATCAAAGCCCGGTGCTTCATTAGAGCCTAACCGCTCGAAGTGATGTTGGGAGATCACGCCAAGAAAGAGATGGGGACCGTCGAGAAGCCCATTACAAGCCACGGGAAGGCTTCATCGGGAGAGTCCTACAACAAAGGGAAGGGGAAGGAAAAGGAATCCCCTTCACACAAGTTGCGTTGGAGCGGTGACAAGAAGAAGAAGATGAGGAAGGTGGTCTACTACGAGACCTACTCCTCGTCGCCATCCACCTCCGGCTCCGACACGCCGTCCGTAACTTCTAAGCGCCATGAGCGCAAGAAGTTTAGTAAGACCCCCCTATGCTATCCTCGCATTCCTAAACATACGCCTTTACTTTCTGTCTCATTAGGCAAACCACCAACGTTTGATGGTGAAGATTATGCTAGGTGGAGTGATATGATGCGATATCACCTAACCTCACTCCACAAAAGTATATGGGATATTGTTGAGTTTGGTGTACAGGTACCATCCGTAGGGGATGAAGACTATGATGAGGACAAAGTAGCCCAAATTGTGCACTTCAACTCCCAAGCCACCACTATACTCCTCGCCTCTCTAAGTCGAGAGGAGTATAATAAGGTGCAAGGGTTGAAGAGCGCAAAGGAGATTTGGGACGTGCTAAAGACCGCACACGAAGGAGACGAGGTGACCAAGATCACCAAGCGGGAGACGATCGAGGGGGAGCTCGGTCGCTTCTGACTTCGCCAAGGGGAGGAGCCACAAGACATGTACAACCGACTCAAAACCTTGGTGAACCAAGTGCGCAACCTCGGGAGCAAAAAATGGGATGACCACGAAATGGTTAAGGTTATTCTTAGATCACTTGTTTTCCTTAACCCTACTCAAGTCCAATTAATTCATGGTAATCCTAGATATACACTAATGACTCCCGAGGAAGTGATAGGAAACTTTGAGAGCTTTGAGTTGATGATCAAAGGCTCAAAGAAAATCAACGAGCTAGATGGCCCCTCCACGCCCGAAGCACAACCGGTCGCATTCAAGGCAACGGAGGAGAAGAAGGAGGAGTCTACATCAAGTAGACAACCAATCGACGCCTCAAAGCTCGACAATGAGGAGATGACGCTCATCATCAAGAGCTTCCACCAAATCCTCAAGCAAAGGAGGGGAAAGGACTACAAATCCCGCTCCAAGAAAGTTTGCTACAAATGTGGTAAGCCCGGTCATTTTATTGCAAAATGTCCACTATCCAGTGATAGTGACAGGGGCGACGACAAGAAGGGAAAGAGGAGAGAAAAGAAGAGGTACCACAAGAAGAGAGGCGGCGATGCCCATGTGTGCCGTGAATGGGACTCCGACGAGAGCTCTAGCGACTCCTCCTCCGACGAGGACACCGCCAACATCGCCGTCACCAAGGGACTCCTCTTCCCCAACGTCGGCCACAAGTGCATCATGGCAAAGGACGGCAAAAGGAAGAAGGTAAAATCTAAATCATCCTCTAAATATGTATCCTCTAGTGATGAAGATAATGCTAGTGATCAAGAGGATAATTTGCGTACCCTTTTTGCCAACCTAAACATGCAACAAAAAGAAAAATTGAATGAACTAATTAGCGCTATTCATGAGAAGGATGATCTTTTGGACACCCAAGAGGATTTCCTAATTAAGGAGAATAAAAAACATGTTAAGGTTAAGAATGCTTATGCTCTAGAAGTAGAAAAATGTGAAAAATTATCTAGTGAGCTAAGCACTTGCCATGATACTATTGTCAACCTTAGAAATGAAAATGCTAAACTTATTGCTAAGGTTGATTCTAATGTTTGTGATGTTTCAATTCCCAATCTTAGAGATGATAGGGTTAACTTGCTTGCTAAGATTGAAGAATTGAATGATTCACTTGCTAGTCTTAGGATTGAAAATGAAAAATTAATTACTAAGGCTAAAGAATTAGATGTTTGCAATGTTACTATTTCTAACCTTAGAAGTGAAAATGATATATTACATGCTAAGGTTGTTGAATTAAAATCTTACAAACCCTCTACATCTACCGTTGAGCATACCTCCATTTGTACTAGATGTAGAGACATTAATATTGATGCTATCCATGATCACCTAGCTTTAATTAAAGAACAAAATGATCACATAGCTCAACTTAATGCTAAGATCAATGAGCATGACTTAGAAAATGAAAAATTTAAATTTGCTAGAAGCATGCTCTATAGTGGGAGACACCCTGGCATCAAAGATGACATTGGCTTCCAAAAGGGGGACAATGTCAAACTTAGTGCCCCTCCTAAAAGATTGTCTAATTTTGTTAAGGGCAAGGCTCCCATGCCTCAGGATAACGAGGGTTACATTTTATACCCTGCCGGTTATCCCGAGAGCAAAATTAAGAGAATTCACTCTCGGAAATCTCACTCTGGCCCTAATCATGCTTTTATGTATAAGGGTGAGACATCTAGCTCTAGGCAATCAACCCGTGCTAAATTGCCAAAGAAGAAAACTCCTAGTGCATCAAATGATCATAACATTTCATTTAAAACTTTTGATGCATCTTATGTTTTGACTAACAAATCCGGCAAGGTAGTTGCCAAGTTTGTTGGGGGCAAACACAAGGGATCAAAGACTTGTGTTTGGGTACCCTAAGTTCTTGTATCTAATGCCAAAGGACCCAAAACCGTTTGGGTACCTAAAACCAAGAACTAAACTTGTTTTGTAGGTTTATGCATCCGGGGGCTCAAGTTGGATCATCAATAGCGGGTGCACAAACCACATGACAGGGGAGAAGAAGATGTTCTCCTCCTACGAGAAAAACCAAGATCCCCAACGAGCTATCACATTCGGGGATGGAAATCAAGGTTTGGTCAAAGGATTGGGTAAAATTGCTATATCTCCTGACCATTCAATTTCCAATGTTTTTCTTGTAGATTCTTTAGATTACAATTTGCTTTCCGTATCTCAATTATGCAAAATGGGCTACAACTGTCTTTTCACAGATGTAGGTGTTACTGTCTTTAGAAGAAGTGATGATTCAATAACATTTAAGGGAGTGTTAGAGGGTCAGCTATACTTATTAGATTTTGATAGAGCTGAACTCGACACTTGCTTAATTGCTAAGACTAACATGGGCTGGCTCTGGCACCGCCGACTAGCACATGTTGGAATGAAGAATCTTCACAATCTTCTAAAGGGAGAACATATTTTGGGACTAACAAATGTTCATTTTGAGAAAGACAGGGTTTATAGTGCATGTCAGGCAGGGAAGCAAGTTGGTGTTCATCATCCACACAAGAACATTATGACGACTGACAGGCCACTCGAGCTCCTACACATGGACCTTTTCGGCCCGATAGCTTACATAAGCATCGGCGGGAGTAAGTACTGTCTAGTTATTGTGGATGATTATTCTCGCTTCACTTGGGTGTTCTTCTTGCAGGAAAAATCTCATACTCAAGAAACCTTAAAGGGATTCTTGAGACGAGCTCAAAACGAGTTCGGCTTAAGGATCAAGAAAATTAGAAGCGACAACAGGACGGAGTTCAAGAACTCTCAAATTGAAGGCTTCCTTGAGGAGGAGGGCATCAAGCATGAGTTCTCTTCTCCCTACATGCCACAACAAAATGTTGTAGTGGAGAGGAAGAATAGAACTCTATTGAACATGGCAAGAACCATGCTTGATGAATACAAGACTTCGGATCGGTTTTGGGCCGAGGCGGTCAACACCGCCTGCTACGCCATCAACCGGTTGTATCTACACCGAATCCTCAAGAAGACATCATACGAACTCCTAACCGGTAAAAAGCCCAATATTTCATATTTTAGAGTCTTTGGTAGCAAATGCTTTATTCTTGTTAAAAGAGGTAGAAAATCTAAATTTGCTCCTAAGACTGTAGAAGGCTTTTTACTAGGATATGATTCAAACACAAGGGCATATAGAGTCTTTAACAAGTCCTCAGGACTAGTTGAAGTTTCTTGTGACGTTGTGTTTGATGAAACTAACGGCTCTCAAGTAGAGCAAGTTGATCTTGATGAGATAGGTGATGAAGAGGCTCCGTGCATCACACTAAGGAACATGTCCATTGGGGATGTGTGTCCTAAGGAATCCGAAGAGCCTCCAAATGCACATGATCAACCATCCTCCTCCACGCAAGCATCTCCACCAACTCAAAATGAGGATGAGGCTCAAGTTGATGAAGGAGAAGATCAAAGAGATGAGCCACCACAAGATGACGGCAATGATCAAGGGGGAGATGGAAATGATCAAGACAAGGAGGATGAAGAACCAAGACCGCAACACCCAAGAGTCCACCAAGCAATACAACGAGATCACCCCATCGACACCATCCTCGGCGACATTCATAAGGGGGTAACCACTAGATCTCGTGTTGCACATTTTTGTGAGCATTACTCTTTTGTTTCCTCTATTGAGCCACACAGGGTAGAGGAAGCACTACAAGATTCGGATTGGGTGGTGGCGATGCAAGAGGAGCTCAACAACTTCACTAGGAAGGAGGTATGGCATTTGGTTCCACGTCCTAATCAAAATGTTGTAGGAACCAAGTGGGTCTTCCGCAACAAGCAAGTCGAGCATGGTGTGGTGACAAGGAACAAAGCCCGACTTGTGGCCAAGGGATATTCACAAGTCGAAGGTCTGGATTTCGGTGAAACCTATGCACCCGTAGCTAGGCTTGAATCAATTCGCATATTACTTGTCTATGCTACTTACCATGGCTTTAAGCTTTACCAAATGGACGTGAAAAGTGCCTTCCTCAATGGACCAATCAAGGAGGAAGTCTATGTTGAGCAACCTCCCAGTTTTGAAGATAGTGAGTACCCTAACCATGTTTACAACTCTCTAAGGCGCTTTATGGGCTCAAGCAAGCCCCAAGAGCATGGTATGAATGCCTAAGAGATTTCCTTATCACTAATGGCTTCAAAGTCGGAAAGGCCGATCCTACTTTATTTACTAAAACTCTTGACAATGATTTGTTCGTATGCCAAATTTATGTTGATGATATTATATTTGGGTCTACTAACAAATCTACATGTGAAGAATTTAGTAGGATCATGACACAGAAATTCGAGATGTCAATGATGGGGGAGTTGAAGTACTTCTTGGGATTTCGAGTGAAGCAACTCCAAGAAGGCACCTTCATTAGCCAAACAAAGTATATTCAAGATATTCTAAGCAAGTTTGGGACGAAGGATGTCAAACCCATCAAGACACCCATGGGAACCAATGGGCATCTCGACCTCGACATGGGAGGAAAATCCATCGATCAAAAGGTATACCGGTCGATGATAGGCTCTTTACTCTATCTATGTGCATCTCGACCAGATATTATGCGTTCCGTATGCATGTGTGCAAGATTCCAAGCCGACCCTAAGGAAGCTCACCTTACGGTCGTAAAACGAATCTTGATATATTTGGTTCATACTCCTAAGTTTGGCGCGTGCTCTGACTTCTGCGCGCGCTGGCGCGCATTCAATGCGCCTGCAGTCGACCGTTGGCGCGAAGTAGCCGTTTCTCCGCTGGCTCACCGGACAGTCCGGTGTGCACCGGACATGTCCGGTGAATTATAGCGGAGCGAAAATCCGAAGCTGGCGAGTTCAGAGTCGCTCTCCCCTGGGGCACCGGACACTGTCCGGTGGTACACCGGACAGTCCGGTGAATTATAGTGAAGCGTCTCTGAGAATTCCCGAAGGTGCGAAGTTTGGCTTGAAGTCCCCTGGGGCACCAGACACTGTCCGGTGGCACACCGGACAGTACGGTGCGCCAGACCAAGGCAGCCTTCGGTTATCCCTTTGCTCTCTTTGTTGAACCATTTTCTTGTTCTTTTTATTGGCTTAGTGTGAACCTTTGGCACCTGTATAACTTATAGACTAGAGCAAACTAGTTAGTCCAATTATTTGTGTTAGGCAATTCAACCACCAAAATCAATTAGGAAAATAGGTGTAAGCCTAATTCCCTTTCAATCTCCCCCTTTTTGGTGATTGATGCCATCACAAACCAAAGCAAGTATAGAATTGCATAATTGAACTAGTTTGCATAATGTAAGTGCAAAGGTTACTTGGAATTGAGCCAATATACATACTTATAAGATACGCATGGATTGTTTCTTTAGTTTTAACATTTTGGACCACGCTTGCACCACATGTTTTGTTTTTGCAAATTCTTTTGTAAATACTTTTCAAAGTTCTTTTGCAATAGTCAAATGTAAATGAATAAGATTTGAAATTTTCTCCCCCTGTTTCAAATGCTTTTCCTTTGACTAAACAAAACTCCCCCTTAATGAAATTCTCCTCTTAGTGTTCAAGAGGGTTTTGAGATATCAATTTTGAAATACTACTTTCTCCCCCTTTTGAACACAATAGTATACCACTTTGAAATTTACCAATTGAAAATCATTAGTTTTTAAAATTAGGTGGTGGTGCGGTCCTTTTGCTTTGGGCTCATGCTCTCTCCCCCTTTGGCATAAATCGCCAAAAACAGAATCATTAGAGCCCTTTGAATTACTTTCTCCCCCTTTGGTTATAAATAAATGAGTGAAGATTATACCAAAGCCGGAGAGATGCTCGGAGCAACGGCGAAGGATGATTTATGGAGTGGAGTGGAAGCCTTTGTCTTCGCCGAAGACTCCAATTCCCTTTCAATATACCTATGACTTGGTTTGAAATTCACTTTAAAACACATTAGTCATAGCACATGAAAGAGACATGATCAAAGGTATATTCATAAGCTATGCATGTAAGATATCAAAAGAAATTCCTAGAATCAAGAATATTTAGCTCATGCCTAAGTTTGTTAAAGGTTTGTTCATCAAGTGGCTTGGTAAAGATATCGGCTAATTGATCTTTAGTGTTAATGTATGCAATCTCGATATCTCCCTTTTGTTGGTGATCCCTTAGAACATGATACCGAATGGCTATGTGTTTAGTGCGGCTATGCTCAACGGGATTATCAGCCATGCAGATTGCACTCTCATTATCACATAGAAGAGGAACTTTGGTTAATTTGTAACCGTAGTCCCTAAGAGTTTGCCTCATCCAAAGTAGTTGCGCGCAACAATGTTCTGCGGCAATATACTCGGCTTCGGCGGTAGAAAGAGCTACGGAATTTTGCTTCTTTGAAGCCCAAGACACCAAGGATCTTCCCAAGAACTGGCAAGTCCCCGATGTGCTCTTTCTATTAATTTTACACCCTGCCCAATCGACATCCGAATAACCAATCAAATCAAATGTGGATCCCCTAGGATACCAAAGCCCAAACTTAGGAGTATAAACTAAATATCTCAAGATTTGTTTTACGGCCGTAAGGTGAGCTTCCTTAGGGTCGACTTGGAATCTTGCACACATGCATACGGAAAGCATAATATCCGGTCGAGATGCACATAAATAGAGTAGTGAACCTATCATCGACCGGTATACCTTTTGATCAACGGATTTACCTTCCGTGTCAAGGTCGAGATGCCCATTTGTTCCCATGGATGTCTTGATCGATGGGTTTGGCATCCTTCATCCCAAACTTGCTTAGAATATCTTGAGTATACTTCGTTTGGCTTAGGAAGGTGCCCTCTTGGAGTTGCTTCACTTGAAATCCTAAGAAGTACTTCAACTCCCCCATCATCGACATCTCGAATTTCTGTGTCATAATCCTACTAAACTCTTCACATGTAGATTCGTTAGTAGACCCAAATATAATATCATCAACATAAATTTGGCATACAAACAAATCATTTTCAAGTGTTTTGGTAAAGAGTGTAGGATCGACCTTTCCAACCTTGAAGCCATTAGTGATAAGAAAATCTCTTAGGCATTCATACCATGCTCTTGGGGCTTGCTTGAGCCCATAAAGCGCCTTAGAGAGTTTATAAACATGGTTAGGGTACTCACTATCTTCAAAGCTGGGAGGTTGCTCAACATAGACCTCTTCCTTTATCGGTCCATTGAGGAAGGCACTCTTCACGTCCATTTGATAAAGCTTGAAGCCATGGTAAGTAGCATAGGCCAATAATATACGAATTGACTCAAGCGTAGCTACGGGTGCATAGGTTTCACCGAAATCCAATCCTTCGACTTGGGAGTATCCCTTGGCCACAAGTCGGGCTTTCTTCCTTGTCACCACACCATGCTCGTCTTGCTTGTTGCGGAACACCCACTTGGTTCCTACAACATTTTGATTAGGACATGGAACCAAATGCCATACGTCGTTCCTAGTGAAGTTGTTGAGCTCCTCTTGCATCGCCACCACCCAATCCGAATCTTGTAGTGCTTCCTCTACCCTGTGTGGCTCAATAGAGGAAACAAAAGAGTAATGCTCACAAAAATGTGCAACACGAGATCTAGTGGTTACCCCCTTATGGATGTCGCCGAGAATGGTGTCGACGGGGTGATCTCATTGGATTGCTTGGTGGACTCTTGGGTGTGGCGGCCTTGGTTCATCATCCTCCTTGTTTTGATCATTTGCATCTCTGCTTTGATCATTGCCGTCATCTTGAGGTGGCTCATCTCTTTGATCTTCTACTTCATCAACTTGAGCTTCATCCTCATTTTGAGTTGGCGGAGATGCTTGCGTGGAGGAGGATGGTTGATCTTGTGCGTTTTGAGGCTCTTCGGATTCCTTAGGACACACATCCCCAATGGACATGTTCCTTAGCACGATGCATGGAGCCTCTTCATCACCTATCTCATCAAGATCAACTTGCTCTACTTGAGAGCCGTTAGTCTCATCAAACACAACGTCACAAGAAACTTCAACTAGTCCTGAAGACTTGTTAAAGACTCTATATGCCCTTGTGTTTGAATCATATCCTAGTAAAAAGCCTTCTACAGTCTTAGGAGCAAATTTAGATTTTCTACCACTTTTAACAAGTATAAAGCATTTGCTACCAAAGACTCTAAAATATGAAATATTGGGCTTTTTACCGGTTAGGAGTTCATATGATGTCTTCTTGAGGATTTGGTGTAGATACAACCGGTTGATGGCGTAGCAGGCGGTGTTGACCGCCTCGGCCCAAAACCGATCCGACGTCTTGTACTCATCAAGCATGGTTCTTGCCATGTCCAATAGAGTTCTATTCTTCCTCTCCACTACACCATTTTGTTGTGGCGTGTAGGGAGAAGAGAACTCATGCTTGATGCCCTCCTCCTCAAGGAAGCCTTCGATTTGTGAGTTCTTGAACTCCGTCCTGTTGTCGCTTCTAATTTTCTTGATCCTTAAGCCGAACTCATTTTGAGCCCATCTCAAGAATCCTTTTAAAGTTTCTTGGGTATGAGATTTTTCCTGCAAAAAGAACACCCAAGTGAAGCGAGAATAATCATCCACAATAACTAGATAGTACTTACTCCCGCCGATGCTTATGTAAGCTATCGGGTCGAATAGATCCATGTGTAGGAGCTCCAGTGGCCTGTCAGTCGTCATGATGTTCTTGTGTGGATGATGAGCACCAACTTGCTTCCCTGCTTGGCATGCGCTACAAATCCTGTCTTTCTCAAAATGAACATTTGTTAATCCTAAAATGTGCTCTCCCTTTAGAAGCTTATGAAGATTCTTCATCCCAACATGTGCTAGTCGGCGATGCCAGAGCCAGCCCATGTTAGTCTTAGCAATTAAGCAAGTGTCGAGTTCAGCTCTATCAAAATTTACTAGGTATAGCTGACCCTCTAACACTCCCTTAAATGATATTGAATCATCACTTCTTCTAAAGATAGTGACACCTACATCAGTAAATAGACAGTTGTAGCCCATTTTGCATAATTGAGAAATAGAAAGCAAATTGTAATCTAAAGAGTCTACAAGAAAAACATTGGAAATGGAATGGTCAGGTGAAATAGCAATTTTACCCAGTCCTTTGACCAAACCTTGATTTCCATCCCCGAATGTGATCGCTCTTTGGGGATCTTGGATTTTCTCGTAGGAGGAGAACATCTCCTTCTCCCCTGTCATGTGGTTTGTGCACCCGCTGTCGATTACCCAACTTGAGCCCCTGGATGCATAAACCTACAAAACAAGTTTAGTTCTTGACTTTAGGTACCCAAATGGTTTTGGGTCCTTTGGCATTAGACACAAGAACTTTGGGTACCCAAACACAAGTCTTTGACCCCTTGTGCTTGCCCCCAACATACTTGGCAACTACCTTGCCGGATTTGTTAGTTAAGACATATGATGCATCAAAAGTTTTAAATGAAATGCTATGTTCATTTGATGCACTAGGAGTTTTCTTTTTAGGCAACTTAGCATGGGTTGGTTGCCTAGACCTAGATGTCTCACCCTTATACATAAAAGCATGGTTAGGGCCAGAGTGAGACTTCCTAGAATGAATTCTCCTAATTTTGCTCTTGGGATAACCGGCAGGGTACAAAATGTAACCCTCGTTATCCTGAGGCATGTGAGCCTTGCCCTTAACAAAGTTGGACAATTTCTTAGGAGGGGCATTAAGTTTGACATTGCCTCCCTGTTGGAAGCCAATGCCATCCTTAATGCCAGGGCGTCTCCCATTATAAAGCATACTACGAGCAAACTTAAAATTTTCATTTTCTAGTTCATGCTCGACAATTTTAGCATCTAATTTAGCTATATGATCATTTTGTTGTTTAATCATGGAAAGGTGATCATGTATAGCATTAACATCAACATCTCTACATCTAGTACAAATAGTGACATGCTCAGTGGTAGATGTAGAGGGTTTGCAAGAATTAAGTTCAACAATCTTAGCACGTAATATATCATTTTTATCTCTAAGATCGGAAATTGTAATATTGCAAACATCAAAATCTTTAGCCTTAGCAATTAATTTTTCATTTTCATTTCTAAGGCTAGTAAGAGACATGTTTAATTCTTTAATCTTAGCAAGTAAATCATCATTATCATTTCTAAGATTTGGAATTGAAACATTACAAGCATTTGAATCAACCTTAGCAATTAAACTAGCATTCTCATTTCTAAGGTTGTCAATGGTCTCATGGCAAGTGCTTAGCTCACTAGAAAGTTTTTCACATTTCTCTACTTCTAGAGCGTAAGCATTTTTACTTTAACATGCTTCTTGTTTTCTTTAATAAGGAAGTCCTCTTGGGTGTCCAAGAGATCATCCTTCTCATGAATAGCACTAATCAATTCATTTAATTTTTCTTTTTGTTGCATGTTAAGGTTGGCAAAAAGGGTACGCAAATTATGTTCCTCATCACTAGCATTATCATCGCTAGAGGACTCATATCTAGTGGAGGATTTGGATTTAACCTTCTTCTTTTTGCCGTCCTTTGCCATGAGGCACTTGTGGCCGACGTTGGGGAAGAGAAGTCCCTTGGTGACGGCGATGTTGGCGGCGTCCTCGTCGGAGGAGGAGTCGCTAGAGCTTTCGTCGGAGTCCCACTCGCGACAAACATGGGCATCGCCGCCCTTCTTCTTGTAGTATCTCTTCTCCTTTCTTCTCCCCTTCTTGTCGTCGCCCCTGTCACTATCACTAGATAATGGACATTTTGCGATAAAATGACCGGGCTTACCACATTTGTAGCACACTTTCTTGGAGCGGGGTTTGTAGTCCTTCCCCCCTCCTTTGTTTGAGGATTTGGCGGAAGCTCTTGATGACGAGCGCCATTTCCTCATTGTCGAGCTTTGAGGCGTCGATTGGTTGTCTACTTGATGTAGACTCCTCCTTCTTCTCCTCTGTTGCCTTGAATGCAACCGGTTGTGCTTCGGATGTGGAGGGATCATCTAGCTCATTGATTTTCTTTGAGCCCTTGATCATATACTCAAAGCTCACAAAATTCCTGATTACTTCCTCGGGAGTCATTAGTGTATATCTAGGATTACCACGAATTAATTGAACTTGAGTAGGGTTAAGGAAAATAAGTGATCTAAGAATAACCTTAACCATCTCGTTGTCATCCCACTTTTTGCTCCCGAGGTTGCGCACTTGGTTCACCAAGGTTTTGAGCCGGTTGTACATGTCTTGTGGCTCTTCCCCTTTGCGAAGCCGGAAGCGACCGAGCTCCCCCTCGATCGTTTCCCGCTTGGTGATCTTGGTTAGTTCATCACCTTCGTGCGCGGTCTTGAGCACGTCCCAAACTTCCTTGGCGCACTTTAATCCTTGCACCTTGTTATACTCCTCTCGACTTAGAGAGGCGAGGAGTATAGTTGTGGCTTGGGAGTTGAAGTGCTCGATTTGGGTCACTTCGTCCTCATCATAATCTTCATCCCCTACGGATGGTACCTGTACACCAAACTCAACGACATCCCATATACTTTTGTGGAGTGAGGTTAGATGAAATCGCATTAAATCACTCCACCTAGCATAATCTTCACCATCAAACGTTAGAGGTTTGCCTAATGGGACGGAAAGTAAGGGCGTATGTTTAGGAATGCAAGGATAGCGTAAGGAGATCTTACTAAACTTCTTTCGCTCATGGCGCTTAGAAGTGACGGACGGCATGTCGGAGCCGGAGGTAGATGGCGATGAGGTGTCGGTCTCGTAGTAGACCACCTTCCTCATCTTCTTTTTCTTGTCCCCACTCCGATGCGACTTGTGGGAAGAGGGTTTCTTCTCCTTCCCCTTCCCTTTGTTGTGGGACTCTTCCGATGAAGCCTTCCCGTGACTTGTAGTGGGCTTCTCGCCGGTCACCATATCCTTCTTGGCGTGATCTCCCGACATCACTTCGAGCGGTTAGGCTCTAATGAAGCACCGAGTTCTGATACCAATTGAAAGTCGCCTAGAGGGGGGGTGAATAGGGCGAAACTGAAATTTACAAAGTTAATCACAACTACAAGCCGGGTTAGCGTTAGAAATATAATTGAGTCCGCGAGAGAGGGTCCAAAACAAATTGTTAGCGAATAAAGAGTGTGACACGCGGATTTGTTTTACCGAGGTTCGGTTCTTGCAAACCTACTCCCCGTTGAGGTGGTCACAAAGACCGGGTCTCTTTCAACCCTTTCCCTCTCTCAAACGGTCCCTCGGACCGAGTGAGCTTCTCTTCTCAAATCAATTGAGAATCAAACTTCCCGCAAGGACCACCACACAATTGGTGTCTCTTGCCTTGTTTACAATTGAGATGATCGCAAGAACGAACGAGAAAAAGAAGCAATCCAAGCGCAAGAGCTCAAAAGAACACAACAAATCTCTCTCACTTAACACTAAAGCTTTGTGGAATTTGGAGAGGATTTGATCACTTGGGTGTGTCTATAATTGAATGCTAGAGCTCTTGTAAGTAGTTGGAAGGTGGAAAACTTGGATGTCTTGAATGTGGGGTGGTTGGGGGTATTTATAACCCCAACCACCAAACTAGCCGTTTGGTGGAGGCTGCTGTCGCATGGCGCACCGGACAGTCCGGTGCGCCACCGGACACTGTCCGGTGCGCCAGCCACATTACCTGGCCATTGGGTTCCAACCGTTGGGTTCCGACCGTTGGAGCTCTGTCTTGTGGGCCCACCTGGCTGTCCAGTGGTGCACCAGACAAGCCATGTAGGCTGTCCGGTGTGCCACCCGCGCGTGCTCTGACTTCTGCGCGCGCTGGAGCACATTCAATGCGCCTGTAGTCGACCGTTGGTGCGAAGTAGACGTTGCTCCGCTGGCTCACCGGACAGTCCAGTGTGCACCGGACATGTCCGGTGAATTATAGCGGAGCGGAAATCCGGAGCTAACGAGTTCAGAGTCGTTCTCCCCTGGGGCACCAAACACTGTCTGGTGGTACACCGGATAGTCCGGTGAATTATAGTGAAGCGTCTCTAAGAATTCCCGAAGGTGCGAAGTTTGGCTTGAAGTCCCCTGGTGCACCGGACACTGTCCGGTGGCACACCGGACAGTTCGGTGCGCCAGACCAAGGCAGCCTTAGGTTATCCCTTTGCTCTCTTTGTTGAACCCTTTTCTTGTTCTTTTTATTGGCTTAGTGTGAACCTTTGGCACCTGTATAACTTATAGACTAGAGCAAACTAGTTAGTCCAATTATTTGTGTTGGGCAATTCAACCACCAAAAACAATTAGGAAAATAGGTGTAAGCCTAATTCCCTTTCACTCCCAATGGCCATTTTTGGTGGTTGGGGCTATAAATACCCCAACCACCCCACATTCAATGGCATCCAAGTTTTCCACTCTTCTACACCTTACAAGAGCTAGCATTCAATACAAGACACACCAAAGAGATCAAATCCTCTCCCAACTCCACACAAAGCTTTAGTGATTAGAGAGAGTGATTTGTCGTGTTCATTTGAGCTCTTGCGCTTGGATTGCTTCTTTTCTTTCTCATTCTTTCTTGTGATCAAACTCATTTGTAATCGAGGCAAGAGACACCAATTGTGTGGTGGTCCTTGCGGGAACTTTGTGTTTCGATTGATTGAGAAGAGAAGCTCACTCGGTCTGAGTGACCGTTTGAGAGAGGAAAAGGGTTGAAAGAGACCCGGTCTTCGTGACCACCTCAACGGGGAGTAGGTTTGCAAGAACCGAACCTCGGTAAAACAAATCATCGTGTCTCGCTCTTTATTTACTCACAATTTGTTTTGCGCCCTCTCTCTCAGACTTGTTTCTATTTCTAACGCTAACCCGGCTTGTGGTTGTGCTTAAGTTTATAAATTTCAGATTCGCCCTATTCACCCCCCCTCTAGGCGACTTTCAAGGTGCAACATACCAAAGGTGCATGAACCACGTGTTCGGAGAGCACATCGGCCGAACGGTCAAGGCTTACGTCGATGACATCGTTGTCAAGACGAGGAAAGCCTCCGACCTCCTCTCCGACCTTGAAACGATATTCAAGTGTCTGAGAGCGAAGGGCATGAAGTGTGTCTTCGGAGTCCCCCGAGGCATGCTCCTAGGGTTCATCGTCTCCGAGCGGGGCATCGATGCCAACCCGGAGAAAATCGTGGCCATCACCAACATGGGGCCTATCAAAGATTTGAAAGGAGTACAAAGGGTCATGGGATGCCTTGCGGCTCTGAGCCGCTTCATCTCGCGCCTCGGCGAAAAAGGCCTACCCTTGTACCGCCTCTTAAGGAAGGCTGAGCGCTTCACTTGGACCCCCGAGGCCAAGGAAGCCCTCGGGAACTTAAAGGTGCTCCTTACAAATACGCCCATCTTGGTGCCCCTCGCTGCGGGAGAAGCCCTCTTGATCTACATAGCCGCAACCACTCAGGTGGTCAGCGCTGCGATCGTAGTCGAGAGACGAGAAGAAAGGCATGCACTGCTCGTCCAGAGGCCAGTTTACTTCATCAGTGAAGTGCTGTCCGAGACCAAGATCCGCTACCCGCAAATTCAGAAGCTACTGTACACAGTAATTCTGGCGCGGCAAAAGTTGCGACACTACTTCGAGTCTCATCCGGTGACTGTGGTGTCATCCTTCCCCCTGGGGGAGATCATCCAGTGCCGGGAGGCCTCGGGTAGGATAGCAAAGTGGGCAGTGGAACTCATGGGCGAGACAATCTCGTTCGCTCCTCGGAAGGCCATAAAGTCCCAAGTCTTGGCGGACTTCGTGGCTGAATGGGTCGACACCCAATTGTCAACAGCTTCGATCCAACCAGAACATTGGACCATGTACTTCGATGGGTCGCTGATGAAAACGGGAGCAGGTGCTGGCCTGCTCTTCATCTCACCCCTCGGGAAACATCTCCGCTACGTGCTGCGCCTCCATTTCCCGGCATCAAACAATGTGGCCGAGTATGAGGCTCTGGTTAATGGGTTGCGCATCGCCATCGAGCTAGGGATTCGCTGCCTTGACGCTCGTGGCGACTCGCAGCTTGTCATCGACCAAGTCATGAAGAACTCCCACTGCCACGACCTGAAGATGGAGGCCTACTGCGACGAAGTTCGGCGCCTGGAAGACAAGTTCTACGGGCTGGAGCTCAACCACATCGCTCGACGGTACAACGAGACTGCGGATGAGCTGGCGAAAATAGCCTCGGGGCGGACAACGGTTCCCCCTGACGTCTTCTCCAGAGACATACATCAACCCTCCGTCAAGATCGATGACACGCCTGAGCCCGAGGAAGCCTCGACCCAGCCCGAGGTATCCTCGGCCGCCGAGGGTGAGGCCTTGCTAAAAGGGAAATAGGCTTACACCTTTTCCTAAATTGATTTTGGTGGTTGAATTGCCCAACATAAATAGTTGGACTAACTAGTTTGCTCTAGTCTTTAAGTTTTATAGGTGCCAAAGGTTCACAACAAGCCAATAAAAAGATCAAAGATGGGTTCAAATAAAGATAGCAAAAGACAACCCAAAGACACCCTGGTCTGGCGCACTGGACTGTCCGATGTGCCACCGGACAGTGTCCGGTGCACCAGGGAACTCGACACTGAACTCCTCACCTTCGGGAAAATGTGAGGTCGCTCCGCTATAATTCACCGGACTATCCGGTGAGGCACCGGACAGTGTCCGGTGACACACCGGACTGTCCGGTGTGCCAGCGGAGCAACAGCTACTTCGCACGCAACAGTCGACTGCAACGCATTTAATGCGCGCCTGCGCACGCAGAGGACAGAGCACGCGCAGAAGGCGCACCAGACAGTCTACAGGACCTGTCCGGTGCACCACCAGACAGCCCAGAGGCCCCACCTGTCAGATCTCCAACGGTCAGAACCCAACGGCCGGCTGACGTGGCTGGCGCACCGGACAGTGTCCGGTGGCGCACCGGACTGTCCGGTGCGCCATGCGACAGACAGTCTCCCAACGGCCACTTTTGGTGGTTGGGGCTATAAATACCCCAACCACCCCACATTCAATGGCATCCAAGTTTTCCACCTTCCAACACCTTACAAGAGCTATAGCATTCAATTCTAGACACAACCAAAGAGATCAAATCCTCTCCCAAGTCCGAAATCACTATTGGGGCGAAGGCGAGGACGCCACCCTTCGCTCGATGCCTTCGCTGTAATCGCTGGACCAACGGAGACAAGACAATGGGCAGGCCTACCCTTCGTCCCATACGTCACCGGACGAAGACCTGTGACGAGGTCGTCCCATCCTGCGACCTCGTCCAGCATGGAGGCCCACGTGTGATCCGACCCATTGTAACAGGCCCTGCGTGGTCGCGGCGCATTACGGGCCTAATTTGTAAAGGCATCCCTGTAATTACGGTCTGTAACCCCGCTTTATGGGAATATTCCGGGGATAATCTAGGTGTCTGAGGGCACATGCGTCCTTAACACAGGACGCTGGGCACTCAGATACCTATAAATACCCCCGCACAGTGCCCTTGAGAGGCGAGATTAACAGAGCTATTGCCATCTCGTGCGAGAACCCTGTTTACGTCACTACACACCCCCGTTGGATCCCCTTGCACCAGAGAGCAAGTTCCAACATTTGGCGCCCACTGTTCATGCTACGAGAAAACCACCCGCGATGGCACCCAAGAAAGCTAGCTCGAAGGCTGACGAGGCTGCGAAGGCAGCACTGCTGGCCGCAAAAAAGGGCAAGGCCCTCGCCCTCACCCACTCCACCCACCAAGAGGTTACTGAAGACAACGTTCTCCGCACCTGCGAAGACGACGCTCTCCGCACCTGCGGCCCTGAAGGACAACGACAACCTCCCCCAGGCTTTGCCCCACCGGAGGGCGTGGACCTCACCGAGGACGGCGAAGTCCTCGGCGTCTCAGCGGAAGAACAGCTACAGCTGCGCGCCTTGCGCATCAAGAACCGCAATCTCTAGAGGCAAAAAGAGATACTGGAGGCCAAGCGCCAGCGTGTGTCTGCACTAGCCAAGGTGCGGCAAATGATACGCGACGAAGAGCAGAAGACCCAGGACCTCGAGCGGGAGATCGCGCTGATGCAGCGCGAAGGCCACCTCGGCCTGCAGCACGGGCCACCCTTGCAACAGCGCGCACAACTGGAAGACATACGCGAAGGCCACCTCGGCCTGCAGCACGGGCCATCCCTGCAACAGCGCGCGCAAATGGAAGACCTACACTTCCCCCAGCGCGACCACGCCTTCCCACACGCCGCGCCATTCCAAGGGGTCAACTACCTCGACGAGCGAAGTCCCCTGGCGCAACACCTGCAAGTGACACCCTGGACTGCCAACTTCCGGGCAGGGACCTATCCCAAGTACAACGGCAACACGGACCCAGCACAGTACATCATGAGTTATAAAGTCGCCGTTGCATCTTCCGGAGGGGACGACGCCACGATGGCCAAGTCTTTCATCATCGCCCTCGAAGGCCCAGCTCTCACCTGGTTCACCAGGTTGCCCCCGCTGTCCATTGACTCCTGGAGAAGCCTCCGGGACAAATTCCTGCTCAACTTCCAAGGGTACCGCCCAGACATTGACGCCTTGGCCGAACTCTCACTCTGCAAACAGCTGGAAAAAGAGACTCTGCGGGAGTATTACCGCAAGTTTCTAACACTCAAGTCACAGCTGCCCTCAGTTGATGACCAGATCGCCATCCACTACGCCATCAGTGGCCTTCGCGCCGGCGTCCTTTACAGCCACTGCATCAGGGACCCGCCCAAGAACCTCCAGGAATTATATCAGCTATTTGAAAAATATGCAAAATCCGAAGAGCTCCACCAGCGCAAGGTTGAGTCTCAGAGGAAACCCAAAGATGCGCCATAGTCCAGCCGCACGTGGACAAGGACTCCGCAGCCAGACTCTGGTCGAGACGGCCGCAATCAGCAGCAAGTGCACAACATCGCCAACCAGCACCCCGCTGCTGACGCCCCTCGCCGCCAGGAGTATCCCCCCAGGGCCGCGGAAACAGAACTCGCGGTAGGGGTCGGGGGCGTGCGCAGCCACCGCGCCGATTCTACTGTCTTTTTCATGGCGAAGACTGCGCCCACCAAAACCAGAGACTGCCCAGAGACGAAGGCCACCAAAGACAGGATGGCACGGGCCCAGCCAGCCGACAACCCCAGAGTTGTCGCGCACACTTATCAGCAACCCCCTCCACCATACATCCACGCCTCCGCCCCGCATCCACCACACCATGCATACCAACACCACCAGGAAGTACAAATCGTACCTCCCCCACCCCCACCTCCACACCAGCAACATCAGAACATCCCCCACCCCCACGCCCCAAAACAAGAAGACTTCGCCGATTAGCCGTATCACGGAGTCATTCATATGATCACTGGGGGGTCCAGCACCGACTTCGACACAAAGCGGCAGAAGCGGGACCACTACCGCAGCATCAACCACGTCGCCATCACCGGCCCAGTCGTGCAGACAAAGTGGTCCCACGTACCGCTAACCTTCGACGCATGAGACGTCGACCTGCGCAGCGCCCCCCACATCGACACCATGGTTATCAACTGCAGCGTGGCAGGCTGGGACCTGCACAAAGTCCTAGTCGACAATGGCAGTCAAGCAGACATCATTTTCCTCCATGCCTTCGACCGCATGGGCATAAGCCACAGCCTACTCAAGCCTTCGGACAACCCGTTGTATGGTTTCGGCGGCAAGGGCACTTTTCCTGTCGGCAAAATAGAACTGCCTCTCTCCTTCGGTGTAGCACCTAATGCCCGAAGTGAGCAAATAACCTTTGATATCGTCGATATGGTGTATCCGTACAATGCCATCATGGGCCGGGGCTCTATCAACAAGTTTGAGGCAGCCATTCACGGACTGTACCTGTGCATGAAGATACCAGGTCCGTTAGGCGCCATTGCGGTCTACGACAATCAGCAGACTGCGCGCAACATAGAGCGGGACTTCGTCCCCGGGCAAAGAAATGTGCACTGCCTCATGGCCCAGCGCGAGATCCCTGCGTCCGTCAGCCCAACCGACAAAGAACACGACAAGGCATAGCTGTAGAGCAACGACGGAACCAAGACTGTTCCCCTAGACCAGGCCACGCCCAAGCAGACAGTCACCATCAGCGAAGACCTCACTTCGCAGGAAGAGGAGAAACTCCTCTGCTGCTTGTCCAAGAACAAAGACGTCTTCGCCTGGTCAGCCCTCGACCTGGTCGAGGTCAGCCGATCCATAATTGAGCACAACTTGGGAATCGACCCTTCGGTGAGACCGAAAAAACAGCGGCTCCGCAAAATGTCCGATGAGAAGACAGAGGCCGCCAAGGCCGAGGTACACCGCCTCCTTGAAGCCAAATTTATCGAGCCAGTGGCTTACCCCATGTGGCTCTCCAACGTTGTGATGGTGCAAAAAAAGAGTGGCAAGTGGTGAATGTGCATCGACTTCACCAGTCTCAACAAGGCCTGCCCAAAGGACAACTTCCCGTTGCCGCGGATCGACAAAATAGTTGATAGCGCGGCCGGATGCGAAGTCATGTCACTCCTCGACTGCTTCTCCGGTTACCACCAAATATATATGAAGGAGGAAGACAAGGCTAGCACCAGCTTTATAACACCCTTCGGCACATATTGCTTCATCAGAATGCCGGAGGGACTCAAGAACGCCGGGTCCACCTTCTCCCGGCTTACCAAAACAGTGCTCGAGGGGCAAGTCGGCAGAAATATATTCACATATGTGGACGACATCGTCGTCGCCAGCAGGAGCAAGGAGGACCATCTTGCTGACCTCGCCGAGACATTCGCGAACATGCGGGACGCACGACTTCGCCTGAACCCCGAAAAGTGCATCTTCGGCGTTCGCCAGGGGAAAATATTGGGTACCTGGTATCACACCGCGGCATCGAGGCCAACCCAACCAAAATCCAGGCCATCATCAACATGACGCCTCCGCAGTCCGCCAGAGACGTCCAGCGCCTTACGGGCAGGTTGGCCGCCCTCAACAGATTCATCTCCAAATCCGCTGAGCGAAGTCTCCCCTTCCTCAAAACTCTCTGTGGCGCAAAAGACTTCGCTTGGGGACCAGAGCAGGCAGCGGCCTTCGCCTCATTAAAGCAGTACCTGTCGGAGTTGACAGTCCTTACAAGCCCCGACTCTTCGCTACCCCTGTTGCTCTATGTTGCGGCTTCGCCGCATGCGGTCAACGCGGCACTGGTGCAGGAGCAGACAGTCGAGGGCGTGATCAGGTAGTGCCCAGTTTATTACATCTCCAAAGTGCTAACACCATCCAAATGTAACATGACGGAACTGGAGAAGATTGCCTATGCAGTTGTTATGTCTTCACGCAAATTGCGCCATTATTTTGAAGCATTCAAGGTCCGAGTCATCTCAGATAGGGGACTAGGTGAATTGTTTAGAAACCCGGAGGCGTCGGTCAGGATTGCCAAATGGGCGGCCGAACTCTCTGGCTACCACATCAATTTCGAGCCTAGGACAGCCATCAAGTCACAAGTCCTGGCAGACTGGACTGGGCCAATAACACAGCTGGACCCGTCCGCAGAGAAGGTTTGGACGATCCACTGCGACGACGCATGGTGCCATGCGGGGGCAGGCGCCGCTGTAGTCATCACCTCACCCGCCGGGGTCAAGCACCGATACGCGGCACGCCTCACCTTCGCTCTGGAATCTGACAGATGCACAAACAACATAGCAGAATACGAAGCAGTCATCCTCGGCCTCCGCAAGTTGCGGGCCCTTGGTGTCACCACCTGCATTATCAGAACAGACTCCAAGGTAGTTGCCGGCCAAGTCGAGAAAGACTATGCAGCAAAGGACCCCACACTTATGCAATACCTCGCGGCCATCCGAAGTCTCGAGAGACAATTCAAGGGATTCACCTTGCAGCACGTGGACCGGGCCAAGAATGAAGAGGCCGACGCATTGGCCAAGGCTGCCGCCAGAGGCGAGTCCCTGCCCTCCGACGTGTTCTACCATGTTATCGGCACGCCAGCCGTCCGGAGCCCCGAAGGGCTCCAAATAACCAATGACAGCGAGGGCCACCGCATAGTCAACCTTATTATGACCGAAGACTGGCGGGCACCAATAACCCTGTTCCTACAGGGGTACTACCACCCAACCGACATCAACGAGGCCAAGTGCCTCAAACATCGAAGCCGGGACTTCGCACTGATTGAGGGCCAACTCTACAAGAAAGGGGTCAGTCAGCCAATGCTTAAATGTGTCATCGAGACCGAAGGCGTCCAAATCCTGCGCGAAGTCCACAGTGGTACTTGCGGCTCTCACGCAGGGCCAAGGGCCCTAGCCGCAAAGGTGATCCGCCAAGGTTTCTACTGGCCCGCAATGATCTGTGCCGCAAATCGGGTCACAAGGTCCTGCGAAGCCTGCCAGAAGTTTTCTCCTCGATCAGGCAGCCCCTCGCAATTCACAAAACTGATCGCCCACACATGGCCTCTCCAGCGCTAGGGCCTGGACATCGTCGGGCCCCTGCCCACGGCTCAGGGGAACCTCAAGTTCACCTTCGTCGCGGTCGAGTACTTTACCAAATGGATCGAGGCGAGGACTGTTTCCACAATAACATCAAAGACTGCACAGAAATTCTTTTGGCAAAACATTGTTTGCCGCTTCGGAGTACCGTCCGAACTAACAGTTGACAATGGCAAGCAGTTTGACAGCCAAGACTTCAAGGATTTTTGCTTCTCCATTGGGACCAAGCTTGCCTTCGCCTCAGTATATCACCCGCAGTCCAACGGAGTTGTGGAACGCGCCAATGGAAAAATTTTCACAGCTGTCAAAAAGATGCTCCTCGACGAAAAAAGGGCAGGTGGGCCGATTTGTTACCCGAGGCGGTCTGGGCGCTAAACACGACTGAGTGCAGTGCGACCGGGTTCACCCCTTTCCGCTTTCTATATGGATCGGAGGCCATGACCCCACAAGAAATAAAACATGGGTCCCCGCGAACAGTTTCGTCAGCTATCCCCGACATGGACGAGCCCACTTCGAAGGATCTCATCGATGGAGACCGTGTCTTCGCTCTACAGGCTCTAAATAAATACCAAGCCTAGACAAAAGCATGGCGCGACCACGCAGTCATCCCGAGGGAATTCAGCGAAGGGGACCTCGTACTCGTCCGAACAGCTCGGACAGAGTCCAGGGGCAAGCTGGAGCCCAAGTGGGAGGGCCCTTTCATTGTCAAGACGAAGGCCTCCCCCAGCGCATACAGGCTCGCAACGCCAAACGGCGAAGACCTGGAGCACTCCTGGAACATCGATAATCTCCACAAATTTTTTGTTTGACTCATCAGGGCTGGTTCGCCCTTGTAATTCGCAAAAACAATTTTATTCTGGCCCGCACTCTTTTCCTCCCGGGGGGTGAGGTTTTTAACGAGGCGGAGTCATGTAATATACAAGTGAAAAATCCCCCGCAAAAACCTACGTCGAAAAAAGACCGCGCCGACGGTCTTCGACATTCGACCAATACAAAGTCACCGTGAGGTCCAGCGCTAGCCACCCTCGCGTGCGACAACCCCGCGCAAAAGTCGCCTAAGGGTGCAGCCGGACTAGCACAACAAGTGTGAAAAATCGAAGTCTTCCGCGAAGACTATCCGCCCAGAAGTCGCCTAAGGGTGCAGCCGGACTAGCACAACAAGTGCGAAAAATCGAAGTCTTCCGCGAAGACTATCCGTGCAGAAGTCGCCTAAGGGTGCAGCCGGACTAGCACAACAAGTGCGAAAAATCGAAGTCTTCCGCGAAGACTATCCGCGCAAAAGTCGCCTAAGGGTGCAGCCGGACTAGCACAACAAGTGCGAAAAATCGAAGTCTTCCGCGAAGACTATCCGTGCAGAAGTCGCCTAAGGGTGCAGCCGGACTAGCACAACAAGCGCGAAAAATCGAAGTCTTCCGTGAAGACTACCCGTGCAACAGTCGCCTAAGGGTGCAGCCGGACGAAGCTTAGCAAGTGCGAAAACGACTACACCAAACTGTCCGTGCAAAGACACATGCGCACCAGACCAACATAACAAATACACCAGACCAACATAACAAATACACCAGACCAACATAACAAATACACCAGACCAAGTACATAACGCCTTCATGAGCATAGCCGAATGTGCGAAGGCACACGACCTCATCATACAAGCTATTACATATGTACAAGCGAGGGCATCACACTTTACATCGGCTCAACCTTCGGAATAATTCCCATCTCCCTATAATTAAATAGCATTGTTCTCAGCTCCTCACCCGCAAAAAGACTTCGCAGCTCCCCCTCACCTGAACTCACAGCGGCCGGCAAGGACAACAGTTCCTGCCTGCCAGCCCTACTCACACGAAGCCGACCGCCGTCCGCCTCACTCACTCTACGCTTCGCAACCGCCCTTCGCCACCTACGCCCAGCACTCGGACCAGGCACAACTTCAGCATCCGCAGCATGCGGCGAAGCCTCCACCGCTGCCACATCCAAGGCCGCAAAGTAGTCCAAGTCCTCATCCGACGACTCTTCGGTCCACTCAACCGAGCTCCCAAAGTCACCAAAATCAAAAAACTTAGATGCAGACTCATCCGATTTATTCCCATCATCCATGGTTGAAGCCGCCAAAAAATTAGCAGTAGCGGTTGCGTGCGCAGGCCCAAAATCTTGAACCTGCGCAGCAACCAAGGTTCAGCAACATATCCAAAATTCCCTAACTACCCACACCCACTAAGCCACCTGCGAAGACCCAGCCGTCGCGGGATCCTCCGCTGCCGGCTCCGCCGCCATCTTCACAGGATCCTCAGCCCTCGGCGCGGCAGTTGGCGACGGGCCTCCGCCAGTCACAGTGACTGTGGGGGCATCGGGAACGCCTTCGACGGTTTCCGGGGGCAGCTCCGGGGCGGTCTCAGTCGCAACCACCACTGGGTTCGACTCCGAGTCAGGCTGCGCGCTGTTCAAAGCCCCGAAGTCCTCCACCTTCTCGCCACGCGCCGCCTGAGACACAGCACACAGATTCAGCAAACCCACATATAACCCACATTCAACACACACCAAACAAAAGCCAAACATTACCTGACCCCTCGCCGTCTCGGTCCGCTCCCTGACCACCTCCCGACCGTGGGGGCCCCACATCCGGTCGTAGAGGGCTCCCGCAGATTCCTTCACCACAGGGTCCTCAACCTTGTAAATATCACGCTCGAAATCCTCATCAGCTTGGTCGAAGACCTCATAGTGCCGGCACCCTTTGCGAGAGAGCGCGTTCATCGCCCCCTCGCAGGTGACCAGGGAGGCATAGGACATAAACCCCTCCACGATGGCGGGGAGCGCCAGCAGCTCCTCCTGTAGCCACTCGAGGCAGCAAAGTCCGGGCTCTCGGTCTGGCACCTCGAAGTTAGCGGTCCGCGCGCCCAGCTCATGGTATGAATCCATAAGCTATTTGCGTGTCCGCTCAGCCTCCGAGCGCGTCGAAGCCTCGGCCCTCTCCACACGGGTCTGTAGAGCGTTGAGCCGCTCCTCCAACTCCTCGGCGCGCTGCCTGGCAAGACTGCCCTCCGCCCGCGCCAAATTGGCCTCCGCCTGCGCAGACTGCGCCTTGGCGAGGGCCTCATTAGCCTCCTTCCTCTCCTCCGCCAGCTGGCGCCGGAGGTCTGTCCTCTCACCCTCCAGCGCGGCCACCTTATCCGCCAGCTTGCGGCACTTGCTGTCGGTGGACGACTTTTCCCGGACAGCGTCAGCATGTTGCGCCCGAAGTCTCTCGACTTCGGCAGACACAACTGCCGTAAGGGCCCCCGACGCCGCGCGGTCTGCGAAGTCAGCCGCCTACAAGACACACATAAGACCACAACCCCAACAAAGCCGGTAAAAAACTGAAGTCTAGCTCAACGTACCTGACTTAATGCCTCCTTCAGCCGGCGGGACACAACGCCCGCCTCGTCCCTGACGGCAGTGAGTGCCGGAATCTCGCCACCGGCACTAAGAGCACTACCCTTCGCCCTGGGCACCACGGCAGCCGCCGCGGTCGCCACGGCAGGCGGAACGACAACAAGTTGGCCTTCGTCCGACCCTGCGACGTATCAACAGATTCAAAAAAAATAAAATAAAAAAATAAAAAAAAACTCAAGCCAACGACTTACCAACAAGATAATCTTCCACGCTAATATCGGTGGCGAAGTCGGCAACGCGCCTGCCCGGTGGCGGCAACTCTCGGGCCGCCTTCGCAGCCTCCGGCGCCCTGCCGGACCCAGAGGCGGCCTTCACAGACTTGGTACCGCCGGCGGCAGCCGCCTTCGCAGCCTCCGGCGCCCTGCTGGGCATAGGGGCGGCCGACTTCGCCGCCAGCGGCGGCTGGCTACCGCAGGGGGCAGCAGCCTTCGCAGTCCCCCGCGGCCTCTTTGGCCTGGCCTCATGAAGCCTGACGACCGCCTGGCGCTTCTGCGCAGCTCCCTGACGATCCTTGTCCATCACTGCCGACACAACAGCAGCAATACTCCGCCCGTAAGGAAACACTCCAATCACGAACCATGCGAGATGTAAAAAAAGTCTTCGCCGGCCGCGCAGGGGATAGGAACATTCTTAGGCCACCAACCCCCGGTAACCCTCAGCATCCGCGCCGAAGACTCCCGGAGCTCGGGCGAAGACATCCTTCCCCCCGGGGCAGCGCATGTCCTCATCAATTCCCTAGCAAAACCATCAGAAACCCCCAGTCCTCCCACAGCAATACCTAGCTTCCTCTTCTTAGAGGATGGGGCGGCCGCCGGCGCGGGGTCGTCTCCAGTCTCTACCACCGGCTTCTTCCCGCGACGATCCACATCGTCTTGGCCGGGATAACCGCCATACGGCAGACAGTTCAACTCGAAAACCCTGTTCAAGCGGTCATTAGACCCGCGTATATCCCAGCTATGCTGGCCCTCTGTCTTCGGCACGTACCGACCGACAATCCGCACCGCCCCATCCTCCACCTCATGCACAAAAGCGGCCGGATCGCGGCTACGCAGATCCAGTGCGAAGGCGGGACTTCGCACCACCATCTCACCACGGGAAGGCATCTGGCGAGGGCATACTTCGCCCAGCGCCCAGCCACGCGCCAAAGGCCACACCCCATACGCCACAAACTCCTCAACCAAATCGCGCCCGCTGCTCAGGCCGGCGGCGCACCGAAGGGCCCCTTCGTCTGCATCCCCCTCCGCCACTTCAAACGGCGGGTATGCTGAGTAATAATGCGAGCACATCTCGGCCACGGGGAGCCCCGGATGGTCTTCGACTGTGCCCTCCGCAACATAGAACCAAAACGCATGCCAGTTGCCCCACTTATTGCGGACGCAAGGAACCAACTCAACTACCTCCATCGAGGTCTTGCCGGTCTCCGGCGTAAATGTACAGGACCCAAACTGGGCAACTTTATTTCCGATCATCCTTTTCTGCCAGTGCAGGCAATAGTACTTCGCGAAGACTTCGACTGATGGCTGTCCGCCGTATGAAGTCATCGCCCAGACATACTTCGACAGAGCCACCACGGCATTCGGAGTCAGCTGATGGATCTGGACGTTAAATCTACGCAGAACTTCTCCCACAAATCGGTGCGCAGGCAGGCGAAGACCAACGGCGAAGAACGCCTCGAACACAACCAACTCGCCTTCCGGCTCGGGGACCTCCTCCGTCCCCGGGACACGAGCGACTCCGCTGCCAAAGTAACCAAGCTGCTGCATATCTTGCACGCGGACCGAGGACATACGCGACACACCGAAATCCACCATATCGTCGGCGCGCAACTCCTCCACCGCCACAGTGCTCAGCGTCTCCTCAGACGACGCGTCGGCCGGCGGCGTAGCGGCAGCAGAAGAAGAAGAGGTCGGCATCGCTATGTACCGTCGGCGGCGGCGGGCGGTCTGCTTCACACGGGCCAGATCTCCGGCGAACAAGAGCAAGGAGGGCAGACGAGCAGCAAGAAGTTGGAAAAGGCGGCTAGGGTTTTCACGGAGCACGGAAAGATAAAGTTCAAAACGCGCCGCCCCCCGCCCCCTTTTATACACAGGGCACGGCGCTTCGGGAAACCCGCAGTCCAACAGTACGGTGTCAATCAACGGTCATGTCAAAAACCCCCGCGGAACCACTTCAAGCGAGGGCAGCGTCTCCGCCATCTAGCGACGTCTTCGTCACCAGATGACTTAGTCGAACTGGTCCCTCGGAGGGCAAATGTTGGGGCAAAGGCGAGGACGCCACCCTTCGCTCGATGCCTTCGCTGTAATCGCTGGACAAACGGAGACAAGACAATGGGCAGGCCTACCCTTCGTCCCATACGTCACCGGACGAAGACCTGTGACGAGGTCGTCCCATCTTGTGACCTCGTCCAGCATGGAGGCCCACGTGTGATCCGGCCCATTGTAACAGGCCCTGCGTGGCCGCGGTGCATTACAGGCCTAATTTGTAAAGGCATCCCTGTAATTACGGTCTGTAACCCCACTTTATGGGAATATTCCGGGGATAATCTAGGTGTCTGAGGGCACATGCGTCCTTAACACAGGACGCTGGGCACTCAGATACCTATAAATACCCCCGCACAGTGCCCTTGAGAGGCGAGATTAACATAGCTATTGCCATCTCGTGCGAGAACCCTGTTTACGTCATTACACACCCCCGTTGGATCCCCTTGCACCAGAGAGCAAGTTCCAACAATCACTCCAAATCAAATAGTGACTAGAGAGAGCGACATTTGTGTTCATTTGAGCTCTTGCGCTTGGATTGCTTCTTCTCTTTCTCATTCTTCTTGTGATCAACTCAATTGTAACCGAGGCAAGAGACACCAATGGTGTGGTGGTCCTTGCGGGAACTTTGTGTTCCGTTTGATTGAGAAGAGAAGCTCACTCGGTCTAAGTGACTGTTTGAGAGAGGGAAAGGGTTGAAAGAGACCCGGTCTTCGTGACCACCTCAACGGGGAGTAGGTTTGCAAGAACCGAACCTCGGTAATCAAATCCTTGTGTCTCATTCTTTATTTCACTTGCGATTTGTTTTCACCCTCTCTCTCGGACTTGTTTATATTTCTAACGCTAACCCGGCTTGTAGTTGTACTTAAGTTTATAAATTTCAGATTCACCCTATTCACCCCCCTCCCTCTAGGCGACTTTCAATTGGTATCAAAGCCGGTGCTTCATTAAATCCTAACCGCTCAAAGTGATGTCGGGAGATCACGCCAAGAAGATGGTGATAGGCGGTGAGAAGTCTGCTACAAGCCACGGGAAGGCTCCATCAAGGGAGTCCGCCAACAAGAAGAAGGATGGATCCTCTTTATGCATTCGATCGCACAAGAGTGGCGAGAAGAAGAAGAAAATGAAGAAAGTGGTCTACTACGAGACCGACTCTTCATCGCCCTCTACATCCGGATCCGACGTCGCGTCAGTCACTTCTAAGCGCCAAGAGCGCAAGAAGTATAGTAAGATCCCCTACGCTATCCTCGCATTTCTAAACATACTCCATTACTTTCCGTCCCATTAGGCAAACCACCAACATTTGACGGTGAAGATTATTCTAGGTGGAGTGATATGATGCGATATCACCTAACCTCACTCCACAAAAGTATATGGGATGTTGTTGAGTTTGGTGTACAGGTACCATCCGTAGGGGATGAAGATTATGATGAGGACGAGATGGCCCAAATCGTGCACTTCAACTCCCAAGCCACCACTATACTCCTCACCTCTCTAAGTCGAGAGGAGTATAACAAGGTGCAAGGATTGAAGAGCGCCAAGGAGATTTGGGACGTGCTAAAAACCGCGCTCGAAGGAGACGAGGTGACCAAGATCACCAAGCGGGAGATGATCGAGGGGGAGCTAGGTCGCTTCCGGCTTCGCTAAGGGGAGGAGCCACAAGATATGTACAACTGGCTCAAGACCTTTGTGAACCAAGTGCGCAACCTCGGGAGTAAAAAATGGGATGACCATGAAATGGTCAAGGTTATTCTTAGATCACTCGTCTTTCTTAACCCGACACAAGTTCAATTAATATGTGGTGATCCTAGATATACACTAATGTCTCCCGAGGAAGTGATAGGAAAATTTGTGAGTTTTGAGTTAATGATCAAAGGCTCAAAGAAGATCATCGAGCAAGATGGCCCCCCCACACCCGAAGCACAACCGGTCGCATTCAAGGCAACAGAGGAGAAGAAGGAGGAGTCTACATCAAGTAGACTACCCATCGATGCCTCCAAGCTCGACAATGAGGAGATGGCACTCATCATCAAAAGCTTTCACCAAATCCTCAAGCAAAGGAGGGAGAAGGACTACAAATCCCGCTCCAAGAAAGTGTGCTACAAGTGTGGTAAGCCCGGTCACTTCATAGCAAAATGTCCATTATCAAGTGACAGTGACAGGGATAACGACAAGAAGGGAAAGAGGAGAGAAAAGATGAGGTACCACAAGAAGAGGGGCGGCGATGCCCATGTGTGCCGTGAATGGGACTCCGACGAGAGCTCCACCGACTCCTCCTCCGACGAGGACGCCGCCAACATCGTCGTCACCAAAGGGCTCCTCTTCCCCAACATCGGCCACAAGTGCCTCATGGCAAAGGACGGCAAAAGGAAGAAGGTAAAATCAAGATCCTCCACTAAATATGCATCCTCTAGTGATGAAAATAATTCTAGTGAAAATGAGGAGGATAACTTGCGCACACTTTTTGCCAACCTAAACATGCAACAAAAGGAAAAATTAAATGAATTAATTAGTTCTATTCATGAGAAGGATGAACTCTTGGACTCTCAAGAGGACTTCCCAATTAAAGAAAACAAGAAGCATGTTAAGGTTAAAAATGCTTACGCTCTAGAAGTAGAGAAATGTGAAAAACTATCTAGTGAGCTAAGCACGTGCCATGATATTGTTACCAACCTTAGAAATGAGAATGCCAAATTAATTGCTAAGGTTGATTCAAATGTTTGTGATGATTCAATTCCCAATCTTAAAAATGATAATGTTAGTTTACTTGCTAAGGTTGAAGAATTGAATGTCTCTCTTGCTAGCCTTAGAAATGAGAATGAAAAATTAATTGCTAAGGCTAAAGACTTAGATGTTTGCAATGTTACCATTTCTAACCTTAGAAGTGAAAATGACATATTACATGCTAAGGTTGTTGAGTTAAAATCTTGCAAACCCTCTACATCTACCGTTGAGCATGTTTCCATTTGTACTAGATGTAGAGACATTAATGTTGATGCTATTCATGATCACCTAGCTTTAATTAAGAAACAAAATGATCATATAGCTCAACTTAATGCCAAAATTAATGAGCATGACTTAGAAAATGAAAAATTTAAATTTGCTAGAAGCATGCTCTATAGTGGGAGACGCCCTGGCATCAAGGATGGCATTGGCTTCCAAAAGGAAGACAATGTCAAACTTAATGCCCCTCCTAAAAGATTGTCAAACTTTGTTAAGGGCAAGGCTCCCATGCCTCAGGATAACGAGGGTTACATTTTATATCCTGTCGGTTATCCCGAGCACAAGATTAGGAGAATTCACTCTAGGAAGTCTCACTCTGGCCCTAATCATGCTTTTATGTATAAGGGTGAGACATATAGTTCTAGGCAATCAACCCGTGCTAAATTGCCTAAGAAGAAAACTCCTATTGCATCAAATGAATCCAGTATTTCATTTAAGACTTTTGATGCATCTTATGTTTTAACTAACAAATCCGGCAAAGTAGTTGCCAAATATGTTGGGGGCAAGCACAAGGGGTCAAAGACTTGTGTTTGGGTACCCAAAGTTCTTGTATCTAATGTCAAAGGACCCAAAACCGTTTGGGTACCTAAAATCAAGAACTAAATTTGTTTTGTAGGTTTATGCATCCGGGGGCTCAAGTTGGATCATCGACAGCGGGTGCACAAACCATATGACAGGGGAGAAAAAGATGTTCTCCTCCTACGAGAAAAACCAAGATCCCCAACGAGCTATCACATTCGGGGATGGAAACCAAGGTTTGGTCAAAGGATTGGGTAAAATTGCTATATCACCTGACCATTCCATTTCCAATGTTTTTCTTGTAGATTCTTTAGACTATAACTTGCTTTCAATTTCTCAATTATGTAAAATGGGCTACAACTGTCTTTTTACGGATATAGGTGTTACTGTCTTTAGAAGAAGTGATGATTCAATAGCATTTAAGGGAGTGTTAGAGGGTCAGCTATACTTGGTAGACTTTGATAGAGCTGAACTCGACACTTGCTTAATTGCTAAGACCAACATGGGCTAGCTCTGGCATCGCCGACTAGCACATGTTGGAATGAAGAATCTTCACAAGCTTCTAAAGGGAGAACACATTTTGGGACTAACAAATGTTCATTTTGAGAAAGACAGGGTTTGTAGCGCATGTCAGGCAGGGAAGCAAGTTGGTGTTCATCATCCACATAAGAACATCATGACGACTGACAGGCCACTCGAGCTCCTACACATGGACCTATTCGGCCCGATTGCTTACATAAGCATCGGCGGGAGTAAGTACTGTCTAGTTATTGTGGATGATTATTCTCGCTTCACTTGGGTGTTCTTTTTGTAGGAAAAATCTCACACCCAAGATACCTTAAAGGGATTCTTGAGACGGGCTCAAAACGAGTTCTGTTTAAGGATCAAGAAAATTAGAAGCGACAACGGAATGGAGTTCAAGAACTCTCAAATCGAAGGCTTCCTTGAGGAGGAGGGCATCAAGCATGAGTTCTCTTCTCCCTACACACCACAACAAAATGGTGTAGTGGAGAGGAAGAATAGAACTCTATTGGACATGACAAGGACCATGTTTGATGAGTACAAGACCTCAGATCGGTTTTGGGCGGAGGCGGTCAACACCGCGTGCTACGCCATCAACCGGTTGTATCTACACCGAATCCTCAAGAAGACATCATACGAACTCCTAACCGGTAAAAAGCCCAATGTTTCATATTTTAGAGTGTTTGGTAGCAAATGCTTTATTCTTGCTAAAAGAGGTAGAAAATCAAAATTTGCTCCTAAGGCTGTAGAAGGCTTTTTACTAGGATATGATTCAAACACAAGGGCATATAGAGTCTTTAACAAGTCCTCTGGGCTAGTTGAAGTTTCTTGTGACATTGTGTTTGATGAAACTAACGGCTCTCAAGTAGAGCAAGTTGATCTTGATGAGCTAGATAATGAAGAGGCTCCGTGCGTCGTGCTAAGGAACATGTCCATTGGGGATGTGTGTCCTAAGGAATCCGAAGAGCCACTACAAGCACAAGATCAACCATCATCCTCCATACAAGCATCTCCACCAACTCAAGATGAGGATGAGGCTCAAAATGATGAAGGAGAAGATCAAGATGTTGAGCCACCTCAAGAGGAAAGCAATGATCAAGGGGGAGATGCTCATGATCAAGATGAGGAAAATGAACAAGTTCCAAGACCGCCACACCCAAGAGTCCACCAAGCAATCCAACGAGATCACCCCGTGAACACCATTCTCGGCGATATTCAAAAGGGGGTAACTACTCGATCTCGTGTTGCTCTTTTTTGTGAACATTACTCTTTTGTCTCCTCTATTGAGACACACAGGATAGAGGAAGCACTTCAAGATTTGGATTGGGTGATGGCGATGCAAGAGGAGCTCAACAATTTCACTAGGAATGAGGTATGACATTTAGTTCCACGTCCTAATCAAAATGTTGTAGGAACCAAGTGGGTTTTCTGCAACAAGCAAGATGAGCATGATGTTGTGACAAGGAACAAAGCCCGACTTGTGGCCAAGGGATATTCACAAGTCGAAGGTTTGGATTTCGGTGAAACCTATGCACCCGTAGCTAGGCTTGAGCCAATTCGCATTTTACTTGCCTATGCTACTTACCATGGCTTTAAGCTTTACCAAATGGACGTGAAAAGTGCCTTCCTCAATGGACCAATCAAGGAAGAGGTCTATGTTGAGCAACCTCCCGGCTTTGAAGATAGTGAGTATCCTAACTATGTATATAAACTCTCTAAGGCGCTTTATGGGCTCAAGAAAGCCCCAAGAGCATGGTATGAATGCCTAAGAGATTTCCTTATCACTAATGGCTTCAAAGTCGGAAAGGCGGATCCTACTCTATTTACTAAAACTCTTGCAAATGATTTGTTTGTATGCCAAATTTATGTTGATGATATTATATTTGGGTCTACTAACGAATCTACATGTGAGGAATTTAGTAGGATCATGACACAGAAATTCGAGATGTCTATGATGGGGGAGTTGAAATACTTCTTAGGATTTCAAGTAAAGCAACTCCAAGAGGGCACCTTCATTAGCCAAACGAAGTATATTCAAGACATTCTAAGCAAGTTTGGGATGAAGGATGCCAAGCCCATCAAGACACCCATGGGAACCAATGGGCATCTTGACCTCGACACGGGAGGTAAATCCGTCGATCAAAAGGTATATCGGTCGATGATAGGCTCTTTACTCTATTTATGTGCATCTCGACCGGACGTTATGCTTTCCGTATGCATGTGCGCAAGATTCCAAGCCGACCCTAAGGAAGCTCACCTTACGACCGTAAAACGAATCTTGAGATATTTAGTTTATACTCCTAAGTTTGGGCTTTGGTACCCTCGGGGATCCACATTTGATTTAATTGGTTATTCGGATGCCGATTGGGCGGGGTGTAAAATTAATAGAAAGAGCACATCGGGGACTTGCCAGTTCTTGGGAATGTCTCTGGTGTCTTGGGCTTTAAAGAAGCAAAATTACGTAGCTCTTTCTACCACCGAAGCCGAGTATATTGCCGCAAGCCATTGTTGCGCGCAATTTCTTTGGATGAGGAAAACCCTTAGGGATTATGGTTACAAATTAACCAAAGTTCCTCTTCTATGTGATAATGAGAGTGCAATCCGCATGGCGGATAATCCCGTTGAGCATAGCCGCACTAAACACATAGCCATTCGGTATCATTTTCTAAGGGATCACCAACAAAAGGGGGATATCGAGATTGCATATATTAACACCAAGGAACAATTAGCCGATATCTTTACCAAGCCACTAGATGAACAAACATTTAACAAACTTAGGCATGAGCTAAATATTCTCGATTCTCGGAATTTCTTTTGATATTTTGCACACATAGCTCAGTAATATACCTTTGATCATATCTCTTTTATATGCTATGACTAATGTGTTTTCAAGTGTGTTTCAAACCAAGTCATAGATTGAAAGGGAATTGGAGTCTTAGGCGAAGACAAAGGCTTCCACTCCACTCCATTGAATCACTCATCCTTCGCCGTCGCTCTGAGCAACTCTCCAACTTTGGTATAATCTTCACTCATATTTTGTTCGCCAAAGGGGGAGAAATTAGTTAAAAGGGCTTATATTTCACTCAAGTATCCGTTTTTGGCGATTCATGCCAAAGGGGGAGAAAGTATTAGCCCAAAGCAAAAAGGACCGCACCACCATCAAGTTTCAAAAATTTTGAGTTAAGATTTTTTCAAATGATGTTTTTCCAATTGGTATCTTATTTTTGATAGAATTTCAAATTGGAACACCCTCTTCAAAACTAACATCTAAAACCCTCTTGAACACTAAGAGGAGAATTTGATTGAGGGGGAGTTTTGTTTAGTCAAAGGAAAAGCATTTGTAACAGCAGGAGAAAATTTCAAATCTTGAAAATGCTTCTCAAAATCTTATTCATTTACCTTTGACTATTTGCAAAAGGACTTTGATAAGAATTTACAAAAGAATTTGCAAAAACAAAACATGTGGTGCAAGCATGGTCCAAAATGTTAAAAATATAAAGAAACAATCCATGCATATCTTTTGAGAATATATTGGTTTCATTCCAAGCAACCTTTGCACTTATAATTATGCAAACTAGTTCAATTATGCATTTCTATATTTGCTTTGGTTTGTGTTGGCATCAATCACCAAAAAGGGGGAGATTGAAAGGGAAATAGGCTTACACCTTTTCCTAAATTGATTTTGGTGGTTGAATTGCCCAACACAAATAGTTGGACTAACTAGTTTGCTCTAGTCTATAAGTTTTACAGGTGCCAAAGGTTCACAACAAGCCAATAAAAAGATCAAAGATGGGTTCAAATAAAGAGAGCAAAAGACAACCCAAAGGCACCCTGGTCTGGCGCACCGGACTGTCCGGTGTGCCACCGGACAGTGTCCGGTGCACCAGGGAACTCGACGCTGAACTCCTCACCTTCGGGAAAATGTGAGGCCGCTCCGCTATAATTCACTGGACTGTCCGGTGTGCCAGCGTAGCAACGGCTACTTCGCACGCAATGGTCGACTGCAACGCATTTAATGCGCGCCTGCGCGCGCAGAGGACAGAGCACGCGTAGAAGGCGCACCGGACAGTCTACAGGACCTGTCTGGTGCACCACCGGACAGCCCAGAGGCCCCACCTGTCAAAGCTCCAATGGTCAGAACCCAACGACCAGCTGACGTGGCTGGCGCACCGGACAGTGTCCGGTGGCGCACCGGACTGTCCGGTGCGCCATGCGACAAACAGTCTCCCAACGGCCACTTTTGGTGGTTGGGGCTATAAATACCCCAACCACCCCACATTCAATGGCATCAAAGTTTTCCACCTTCCAACACCTTACAAGAGATATAGCATTCAATTCTAGACACAACCAAAGAGATCAAATCCTCTCCCAAGTCCGGAATCACTCCAAATCAAATAGTGACTAGAGAGAGCGACATTTGTGTTCATTTGAGCTCTTGCGCTTGGATTGCTTCTTTTCTTTCTCATTCTTCTTGTGATCAACTCAATTGTAACCGAGGCAAGAGACACCAATTGTGTGGTGGTCCTTGCGGGAACTTTGTGTTCCGTTTGATTGAGAAGAGAAGCTCACTCGGTCTAAGTGACCGTTTGAGAGAGGGAAAGGGTTGAAAGAGACCTGGTCTTCGTGACCACCTCAACGGGGAGTAGGTTTGCAAGAACCGAACCTCGGTAAAACAAATCCTTGTGTCTCATTCTTTATTTCGCTTGCGATTTGTTTTCACCCTCTCTCTCGGACTCGTTTATATTTCTAACGCTAACCCGGCTTGTAGTTGTGCTTAAGTTTATAAATTTCAGATTCGCCCTATTCACCCCCCCTCTAGGCGACTTTCACTTGCGCATCGAGGGAGAGCGGAATGGGGTTGCGCCAAACCAAAACTGGCAGACCCCGTACCTGGAATATCTCCTCCGAGGAGAGCTACCCCTCGACAAGGCCAAAGCTCGGCGACTGGCGCGGCGCGCCAAGTCGTTCGTCTTACTGGGGGATGAAAAGGAGCTCTACCACCACAGCCCCTCGGGCATTCTCCAACGATGCATATCCGTCACCGAAGGACAGGAGCTATTGCAAGAAATACACTCGGGGGCTTGCGGTCACCACGCAGCACCTCGAGCCCTCGTGGGAAACGCCTTCCGACAAGGTTTCTACTGGCCAACCGCGGTGGCCGACGCCACTAGGATTGTACGCTCTTGCCAAGGGTGTCAATTCTACGCAAGTCATACGCACCTGCCCGCTCATGCCCTACAGACAATACCCATCACCTGGCCGTTTGCAGTGTGGGGTCTAGACCTCGTCGGTCCCTTGCAGAAGGCACCTGGGGGCTTCTCGCACCTGCTGGTCGCCATCGACAAATTCTCCAAGTGGATCGAGGTCCGACCCTTAACCAGCATCAGGTCCGAGCAGGCAGTGGCGTTCTTCACCAACATCATCCATCGCTTTGGGGTCCCGAACTCCATCATCACCGACAATGGCACGCAGTTCACTGGGAAGAAGTTCCTGGACTTCTGCGAGGACCAACACATCCGTGTGGACTGGGCTGCCATAGCTCACCCCATGACGAATGGGCAGGTGGAGCGTGCCAACGGTATGATTCTACAGGGACTTAAACCGAGGATCTACAACGACCACAACAAGTTTGGCAAGCGGTGGATGAAGGAGCTACCCTCGGTGGTCTGGAGTCTGAGGACGACGCCGAGCCGAGCCACGGGTTTCTAGTCTATGGGGCCGAGGCTATCTTACCCACAGACTTAGAATACGGTTCCCCGAGGACAAAGTCGTACGACAACCGAAGCAACCAGGCCAGCCGAGAAGACTCACTGGACCAGCTGGAAGAGGCTCGGGACGTGGCCTTACTACACTCGGCGCGGTATCAGCAGTCTCTACGACGCTACCACGCCCGAGGGGTTCGGCCCCGAGGCTTCCAGGTGGGAGACTTGGTACTTTGGCTGCGGCAGGACGCCCGAGGGCGCCACAAGCTTACTCCTCCCTGGGAAGGGCCGTTCATCATCGCCAAGATTTTGAAGCCTGGAACATACAAGCTGGCCAACGATCAAGGCGAGGTCTACAGCAACGCTTGGAACATCCAACAGCTACGTCGCTTCTACCCTTAAGATGTTTCAAGTCGTTCATATTCCTTGTTCTCTTTACATACACAAATAAAGTCTAACCGTCAAGGAAGGGTCAGCCTTGCCTCGGCAAAGCCCGACCCTCCCTCAGGGGCTAGAAGGGGGGAACCCCCTCTGCGTCAAAATTTTCCTCGGAAAAGTCTTTTGCCAGAACGTCTTTCGCGCTTTTCGACTGCTTCGATAGCGGGGTCCTAAAAACGACGAGAGTACACGTAAGCGGCAAGGCCGACCGAGCCGAGGGACTCCTATGCCTCCGGGATACGGATACCTCACTAATCACCTTCCGCGAAAAGTAACTCACGCTCGAACGAGGGATTCTGCTACCAAACAAGTCCTAACGCTTGAAAACTTTTATGCCAGAACGGCTTTTGTGCCGTTTCGACTGCTTTGATAGCAGAACCCTAAAAACGACGAGAGTACACGTAAGCGGCAAGGCCGACCGAGCCGAGGGACTCCTACGCCTCCGGAATACAGATACCTCACTCATCACCTTCCGCGAAAAGTAACTCACGCTCGGACGAGGGACTCTGCTACCAAACAAGTCCTAACACACGAAACAAGAGGAAAGAAAATGCAGCTTTATAATCCGGCGTTAAAATGTTTAGGCCCCAGCGGCCGCGAAAAACATACGCATACTTCAGACAAACTGTTCCTGCAGGTTCGGACATCAGCAGGGGGAGCAGCAGCACCCTCGGCGACGTTTCCACCCTCGGCAGATCCTGGCCCAGCCTCGGACGACGACTCGGGCGGAAGGATCTCCACTTCAAAGGAGGACGCCAGCACCGCGCTTGGGCCCTCACGACTAGGTTCTCCGCAAGGGTTCCGGCCTGAGCAGACACCCCGGCTAGCCGCTCCGTAGCCTCAGCCAGCTGTCCCTCGAGGACCTCAGCCCGGCTCATGGCCTCGGCAGCATGACTCTGGGGTTGGTCACGCTAGCGGACAACCTAGCCAAGCTCCAGCCGCCGCTGCTGCACCTCCTCGGCCAGGGAAGCCACACGCTCCTGGGCCGACGAAGCCTCTTTTTGAGCCGACTCCACCTTTGTCCACGCCGACGCCGCTGCCTCTGGCTCCAGCTCATCGCAGAGCGGTCGAAGGTTCTAAAACTAAGCAAGAGAGGCCTTGAGTGGCAAGGCCGACCGAGCTGAGGGACTCCTACGCCTCCGGGATACGAATACCTCACTCGTCACCTTCCGCGCAAGGCAACTCACACTCGGTTAAGCGGTTCAGCTAGCCGACAGGCGAGTCCTAGTGCTCGAAATGAGGGAGAAACACGGTATCACACTCAAATACCCAGATGTTCAGGCCTCGACAGCCATAATGAACAAACACCCGTACTCAGGGTACCATTACAAACGGGACTCTGGTTCCACTCCCGCGGGTATGAACAACCTCCCCACCAGAGGGCCTGCGGGACAACAAACTCCGGGTGGCTTGCCGGCGACCGCTCCATCAGCAGCGACAACAACCTCTGCCTCGGGCGGATAAACAGCAGCAGCGATGACCTCAGGGCAAACGCTGCTGTAAGAAGGCCCTCGCCCATGTCCCCACTCGAGGGGCGAGGACAAGCCATCAAAGCCAAAGAGCCGGAGGTCTGACCGCAGGTGGCGCCGACGGTCTCGTCGGCGGAGAAACCTCCTCTGGCGACCACCACCTCAGCACCGACGACAGCAGTCACCTGCGCGTCGGCGCTACGCCAACGAATGGCGGCCGCCCTAGCCTGCACCGGCAGATCCCCACTCAAGTCCTCACGGACGGGCAGGCACCGACCTCCGCGCGGAGGCGTCGTGCCGGAGTGAGGACAAGACAATCCAAGAACACGAACGCCACCCATACGACGTACGATGTCTTGGACGATCCCCTGGTGCACATGGCGCAACAGTCGCCCGTGCGGTGGACGGATGGCCATGCCCAGATCAAGCGGCAGGAGGCAGTGTCGGAGGCCGCGACAGAGCCAGCTGAGCCAGCGAGCCAGGCACGCTAGAGCTGACGACGCTTACGGCCGACCGGTCCCGCGTTGTTGAAGTTCGCCCCCTCCGCAAGGCCGGTGAGCGCCCTCTCCCCTGAATGTTGAAGGAAGAGGCAGCCTGTCGGCCCATGCGGGAGGTAGAACCCCGGCTCAGCTCGCCCTCCGCCACAGCAAGGATGATGAAGATCCTTGAAGCTGAGGGCGGGGCTGAGGCCGCAGCCCGGCTTGCTTCTCCCCACCACCGAACTGGTGGTCATCATCCTGGATCACCATTGGTGAGGGAATGCAGCCGGGCTGCATGATGAAAATCCTTAAAGCCGAGCGATGGCTGAAGGGCGCCAACCCCCGCGAGGTCGCGCTCCTCCAACAACAGCAAGACGAAGGCAACACGGGTGCCCCCCATCTGGGGGGCTCGGAAGGTGGAAGGACGTGATGCATGAAGGGAGTGCGAAGGCATGGCTACCGCCCGGGGGATCGATCCCTTTTTAAAGGCGACTCTCCCCACTCGCATCCTCAAGCGTTACGGGCAAAGTCTTCACCGACGTGCTCCGGGGTCCTCCCCCTACGACACGGGGGCTAGGTCCCACACGTCATGCACGCTGACCAAAAACAGAAGAAGCCAAACCACTGTGCGCGAAGCAGGTAACCACCCCGCGGTTATAAGCGTTCCCCCATTCTCGCTGAAACCAGCAGGCGAAAGGGCGGACCGCCATGCAGGAGGCGTGCAACCGCACCACGGTTGTACACCCTTTCGGCTTCATCGCATCCGGTGGGTCAGTGTGAAGGCCTAGGTCCACACGTCATGTAACCGGCACGCCGGTTACTACGTGCAAGAAACCGCACCGCCACTTGCGCCAATGCCGCACCTCCTCGACTGCGGAACTAGTGCCGCGACTCGAGGCAGCCCTGCACATGACCCAACAGTGCCAATCGAGCACAACGATCACGGGTCAGTCAGCCGCGGGAGGATGCGCGACGGTTGATGTGGCCAAAAGTGGACCGGCAGTAATGGCGACGGCAGACAAGCGGAAGCAGTGGTCAAATCGCCTGCAGGCTCGCGTCCCCTCCTGAAGCGGTAGAGGAGCCCTCTCCCACGGCGTGAAGACGACGCGCCCATGTTCCGTTCCTCGAACGACCCGCGCACGCGGCCGCCCCGTGAATCGCCCGTCTCGTCACATTAACTCCTCGACAGGGCAAGCGACACCTTTGGCAGGCGAAGCGGACGTCGTTTCACCTCTGCCATGATGACCACATCAAAAAAGGTGTGCCACACCGTTTAAATTCATATCATTTTCCTCTTCCCCTTTCTCTCTCTTGCTATAGGGACCGAGAAAGGGGATATTTCGAAAGGGATCCTTCTCCGCGAAGGAAGCAGGCCCCGAGCCCTCCTACTGATCAGGGGTTCGAAGGCTGGCCCCTTGGAAGGGTTCGACAGCCGCCCAGAGCACTCGGGCTTCAAGCCCATTACTGATCAGGGGTTCGAAGGCTGGCCCCTCGGAAGGGTTCGACAGCCGCCTCAGAGCACTCGGGCTCCGCGCCCACTACTGATCAGGGGTTCGAAGGCTGGCCCCTCGAAAGGGTTCGACAGCCGCCCCAGAGCACGCAGAGTGAGGGATGACTCTGGGTACGTCCGTTACATGGCTGAGGCTCGGGCTACGCTCCCGAGGTACCCTAGGACATTTTCGAGACCAGCAGGAGCGATTTTGTAATGGAATCCCACCAGAGGGAGACATCGAGCCCTCGGACCCTATCGAACGGGTCCGGGTCCGGCAAATCACCTGCAGGTACTTTTGGAGTGCGCCTCTGGGCCACTAGCCGACTTATCGAACGGGGCACGGGCGTCCACTCGGATCACCCGTTAGCAACTCACTAGAGACACCATGTTCGGCGCCCTCCGAGGGCAACATGGCGCTTTCCCTCCCCCCTTCCTCCTTGCGGAAAGGCGACGAAGGGGCGTATAAAAAAAGTCGAGACAGTCCTTGATCGTCCTCTCGCTCCGTGCAGAGGCTCGGGGGGCTGCTCTCGCAACCCAGCTACGGCCAAACCGTTGACAACGTCAACAAACCAGCCTAAAAACTCGAAACCTGACCATGCACCCAAGCTACGACCAAGCCGCATGAGGGAGCGACAAGGCCGGCCGAAGCATCACGAAAAGCATTAAGACCTCAGAGGAGTCAAACCACTCCTCCGAGGCCTCGGGGGCTACACCCGGAGGGTGCGCTCGCGCGCACCCACCAGAACAAAGTATAACCGAGAAAGGCCGGTCCCCTCACAAAAAAGTGCGACAAAGCCTCCAAGCGAGTACCAACACTCCCTTTGGGGCTCGGGGGCTACTGTCGGGTACCGTAATTAGGGGTACCCCCAACACTCCTAAACACGGCTGGCAACCACCATCAGCATAAGCTGCAGAGACTGATGGGCACGATTCAGGTCAAGGCTTCGTCTACCCAAGGGACGCGATCTCGCCTCGCCCGAGCCCAGCCTCGGGCGGGAACTGTAGTCCCGGACGAAGTTACGTCTCGCCCGAGGGCCTCCTCAGGCAGTGGGCGCACCCTCGGCACGCCCGAGGCCCAACTCGAGCAGGCTTCGTCAAGAAGCAACCTTAGCCAAATCGCCTCTCCAACTGACCGTATCGCAGGCGCATTCAATGCGAGGATCGCCTGACACCTTATCCTAACACACGTGCCTCAGTCGGCAAGGTCGAAGTGACCGCAGTCACTTCACCCTTTCGCTGACCGACCTGACAGGAAAGCAGCGCCGCTCGCCCCGCTCCGACTGTTGTGCCACCCACCAGGGTGAGGCTGACAACAACCAAGTTCAGCCTCGGGCGCAACACGAAGCTCCGCCTCGCCCGACCTTAGGCCTATGCCTCGCCCGACCCCAGGGCTCGGCCTCGGGAGGAATCGCATCCTCGCCCGACCCCGGCCTCAACCTCAGGAGAAGTCTCCGCCTCGCCCAACCTTGGGCTCGGACCGACCGCGCCACGGGGGATACATCATTACCCTACCCCTAGCTAGCTCAGGCTACGGGGAAACAAGACCGGCGTCCCATCTGGCTCGCCCCGGTAACAAGTAATGATGGCTCCCCGCGTGCGCCCATGACGATGGTGGTTCTCAGCCCCCTACGGAAGCAGGGAGACGTCAGCAAGATCCCAGCAGCACCGACAGCTGTGCTTCTATAGGGCTCAGGCACTTCTCCGACGGCCACGTTACCGCATACACAAGGCTCTAGCACCTCTCCGACAGCCACGTTGGCATATACACAGGGCTCAGGCACTTCCCTGCCAGACACGTTAGCGCATAGCTACACCCCCATTGTACACCTGGACCCTCTCCTTGCATCTATAAAAGGGGGGTTCAGGGCCTTCATGCGGGGGGTCGCGCGGGAGAACGAGCTAACGAATAGGCTCACTCTCTCTCTCTCTCTCGCGAACGCTTGTAACCCCTACTAGAGCACACCCCCCTGGTGCGAGATAACACGAGCCGCGTTTTTCCCCTTGTGTTCCATCTCGCGCCAACCCATCTGGGCTGGGACGTGCAGCGACAAATTTACTCGTCGGTCCAGGGACCCTCCGGGTCGAAACGCCAATAATATTTATGATAGATTTACAAATCCGATTGAGTTTAAAATTTATAGAGACCTTAGAAACACATTTATCAAGGTGTGTGTAAAATTTCATCTCAATAGGAGTCTGTTTGGTTCAGTTTCGTATTTAAGAACTGAATTTCGAGCCGCTATAATCAACACTAATTAGCGACAGAGTCTTGTATCGATTTGGACTCTTCGGTGTCCGGTTTATGATCAGTTCGTTTTGCTCGTCTCATGTGAGTCTTAGAAACATTTTGAAGTCAAGCGCTTACTTCATTTCTATTGAAATGAAATGTTTAATTTTAGTTTTCAGCAACAAAAATTTGATTGGCTCTCATTTACTCCCTCTGATCGTTTCGCTGGTCTTTCATATAAAATATTAAATATACATCGAACTTGTAAAAAAATCTAAAATAGCTTATATTTTAGGACCCTACAAATTTGACAAATTGATCAAAACCTCGTTTATATTCATATCATGCGCCGTGAAACCTCCGTTTAGGTGGTCTATATCAATATCGTACCTGCCGGCTGATGATGAGGATGATCTTCCTCTGTTGACTGTTGTACCGCCACTTACAACTGCTTCGCCGTGAAACATGCAGACACTATTCCACAACAAATCCCACTTGATCAAGTGAGGTTGTACCATAGTTCATGACATCTTCTTGGACAACCTTTCTTGAAGTGCGTTTGTTCGCTGTGTCTTTAATCCAGCTACGAGTGTGGTTTCTACAAAATACAACTGCAGCAGTCCGAATAGCTACAACAACTTAACAATCTTTTTTTGCTAATTCACACTTAGGGCTAGTTTAGGAGCCCGAAAATCGGAGGGAATTTTTAGGGCTAATTTTGAATAAGAATAGAATTTTAGCTCCTCCAATTCTCTTCGTTAGCCCGTAGAGTATGCTTTCGACCAGCCTCAACAGACTTTTGTACCCCATCTATGAATAATGATGATAGCCTCAATATTGTGCATAAATCTTAACGTTTTCATACTAGTTAACTTTGTAAACCTAGTGGCAAAGAAATAACTATAGCAGTATTACAAGCAAATGAAGAATTGTATTTGTTTTTTCCTCTCATCCACCATATATATAGTTCCAGATCAAGATCTAGACCATCTAAAACTTAAAAAAGAGAGTAGAATAAAGATGTGGAGCACATAGAAACCTCATATGGTACCCTTATTCCAGGGGTGAAGCTAGCTGACAAAGCCACCGGGGTGTCAGTTCTATTATACACTAATATCAGCTCTATGAATGGACAGTGCTTATGAAAGATTTTTAATTGATTTTTGCAAAGAGTCATCGGTGTCAACTGACACCGTCGAACAAGCCTGGCTCCGCCAGCCCTGCTTATTCAATGATTCCAAGAGAAAAAATCCTCTCCCCCACCCAAAATGGTGATTTTTTGATGTTATGGAGCTCAAATTCTTTTTTTTTTGGTAATGCACATTTCAGATATACTATCTCGCATTTTTTTGGTAATGTACGTTTCCACTTCCATTATATAATTGGAGCATAGCCGTCTGTGTTTTTCGATAAACAGAGAACAACACCATTTGTATGCATGATTTGGGAAAGAATAATAACAAAACAGTGAGGCGCTCTAGCTAGCACGCATGAACAACATCATTTGTAGATGGCGACCATAAAACAAGATGAGACGGGTAGAAAGGGAGTACGACCGGCAAGCTGGACACGGCCGAGGAGACGTGTGGACGAGGTATATTATCATTACTAATTATTATTACTAGTATTATTTATTATCTGCATTCTCGAATATTTATCGTCCACTAATTTCTTTTTAAATTAAAGTGTGATAAATATAAAAAAGAACTGATGAAGTAACTGTGTGTCCATATCTAGGGCTGGATAAAATACTCGTGACTCGTGAGCTCGCTCGACTCGTGGCCAACTCGGCTCGGCTCGACTCGGCTCGTTTTAATTTTATCACGAGCTGAGCTAACTTCTTAGCTCGGTTTGTTAATGAGCCAGCTCGACACGAGCTCGAGCCAGCTCGTTAGCTCGAATGAGCTAGCATTTATCTATAAAACAAAGTCTATACTTGTATTGGATGAATTAATAAGTGATAAACTATGTTAGTTTAGGGCTTAAATAATGTGATATATAAAATTATGAGTATTGTTAGTCTTTTCTAGTGTTAAATTAGTATAAAATTAACTAACAATTAATTATATTGTTGTATATATACATGTATACTATTTTTTATTGTGGCTCGCGAGCTAAACGAGCCAGCTCGAGCTTGCAAACGAGCCGAGCCGAGTTGGTTCTCTGGCTCGGATGCTTAATAAGTCGAGTCGAGCTAGCTCGTTCTCTTAACGAGCCAGCTCGAGCTCGGTCGAGCCGAGCTGGCTCGATATCCACCCCTATCCATATCTGTCGAAGGGCATCGATCCGAAGGGGGGAAAAGATATCCTTTCGACCTTTTCAAAATTTTCGGTCATTTGATTTTCTCCCGTCTATAATACCGACTTTTTCGATGCATTTAACTATTATAAAAGAAAACTGTTCGTTTCTTTTATCCTAGGTGATTTTTAATTGACATAACACCTTGTAAGAATTTAAGGATCGAGCAACGTTACTCGGTTTATATCTTCTTTTACGTGAGTATTGTAGTTTACAGTGTAAAATAGTGATTTGTATGATTATTCTAAAGCTATCTCTAGTAATTTATCCATTATATATTTAATTTTAAACAAACATAAATGTATTCTACCATATAAAATACTGTAAATAATATTTTACACAGTAGTATACACCGCAAACAAATAGATAAATCGGACACCAAAATCCAAATGAGGCGGGCGCCTGGGTCCATGAACCTGATCGGATAACAGCCCACGCCCAGGCACGCGCGCGGGCGGCGCGGTGGTGGAGGCGAAACTGAAGCGCACGCAGCTATAGCTTGGCAGGCAAGACGCAGCCAGCAGGCGAGGGGTTGGCGCCCGCCCCGCACCCGTCGCGCTCCATCACCGCCAGCCTGGCCTTGGCCTGCCGCTCTCTCTCTCTCTCTCTCTCTCTCTCTCTCTTTCTCCCTGCTTCTCTCTCTCCAGCTCGCTGTCGATGGTGATGACTGATGACCATATCCGTGCACGGCGCCAGATACGCATACACGCACATATATATACCCGGCCGCCAGGGTTTGGGGGCTCAGAAGAACCGACCGCGCGTCAATTAACCCAGCAGAAGGTCCGTCGTCTCGTCGCCGACGACTCGGCTTCTGCTCATCACCACCAGCCACTAGCTGTCGTCGCCGACATCGACGCACGCGGAGGAGATCGATCGGCCCGGCCGCCGGCCGCAGGAGAAGATGAGCTTCTTTGGCCGCGGCAGCAGGTTAGCAGCCCACGCACGGTTCTTCTAGCTCTTCCTCCGCGCGCGTCATCTTCGAATCGATCTTGTGGTGTCGACCGGCCGGCCGCTGGCTGATCAATTGCTTCGTCTGACTGACGCCGGATTGTGGCCTTGCAGAAACCAGAGAACCTTCAGGCCGAAGAAGAGCGCGCCGTCCGGGAACAAGGTACGTACGGCGCCGCCGCGCGCGCATGTCGCCACCATCGCCGGTGTACTACTCGCTTTGCTAGTAGCCTCCTGGACTTCCCATATATCACCATCGTCGTCGTCATCATTTGTCATGTCACCAATGCCGCTTGGATTCGCACGCACCCGGCCGATTGCATTCTCATCTCAGGGTTTAATTCAGCCCTGCGCATCCACCACATTTTACAACCGAAAACATGCGCCTTTTTCGTTTTCCCTTTATCATTATTATTATTATTTGGTAGACTTGTTTCCATGGAACGCATATACCTAGCTTTCTTGCACCGCCAGAACTCTCTCTGGCTCTCTTTTGCAAAGCTGTCTACAAGGGCTGAATTAACCTGGAGCCAGCCAGCTAACAAAAAAGCAGGATTACTTAAATTTCGGCTGTCAGTTATGGAAACTGAAGAAGGCTGGCTCTGCCTGTGCAGCTTAGTTGCATCCAACTGTTCCTCCCTTTGCGGCTAGCACACACACACACACCCATGAAGCTGAAATTTGGCAACTGTTTGATTGGCCATCTATCTGTGTGCACTGTGCAGGGGATGCAGCTGAAAAGGCACATCGACGCCACCCTCGGCAGCGGTAACCTGCGAGAGGCGGTGCGTCTGCCCATCGGGGAGGACCTCAACGAGTGGCTCGCTGTCAACAGTAATTTAGTCTCAGTCCAGTGCCTTTTAGTTTCAAGGTGTTGAAGAGGCACTCCAGCCTGTTGTAGTTGCATTAACCCTGTTGTTGTTCTTGTTGTTGTGCTTCTGTGTACTGGCCAGCCGTCGACTTCTTCAACCAAGTGAACATTCTCTACGGCACCCTGATGGAGTTCTGCACGCCAGCGACATGCCCGACCATGTCAGCCGGACCAAGGTATGGTATACAAAATCTTGACGCTCCCCCAAAAAATTCAGTCAAGCAGACAGTCATATAAGAAAATCGATCTGTCATGCAAAGAAAGTATCACGTTGCAAACTGTCTGATGAAAACGAAACCATTCCCCCATCATATAGCTACGAGTACAGATGGGCTGACGGAGCCAAGATCAAGAGGCCAATCGAGGTGTCTGCGCCCAAGTACGTGGAGTACCTGATGGACTGGGTGGAGGCCCAGCTCGACGAAGAGACCATATTCCCCCAAAAGCTCGGTCGGTAACTTGGACTTGTCTGTCTAGTCGCCAAGCATATGATCGTTTGGGACTTTGTGCATGGTCTGATCATATGTTTGTATGTTTGTGTTTGGTTCGACACTATTGTGATGGTGATGGTGATGCCGCCGACAGGGGCTCCGTTCCCTCCCAACTTCCGCGACGTCGTCAAGACGATCTTCAAGCGCCTCTTCAGGGTGTACGCGCACATATACCACTCGCACTTCCAGGTGATCGTCAGGCTCAAGGAAGAGGCGCATCTCAACACCTGCTTCAAGCACTTCACGCTCTTCACACTGGTATTCTCGATCCAGCGTGCACGCATCCAGCTCAGTTTTCATAGACACAGCTAGCCTGGGGGGGTTCTATATTACAAACAGGTGATCTTTCACCTGCCGATGTCGCTCTCATCCTAGCTAAAAGATCTTCAGCGCTCCAGCTTGCCAGCAAACCAAGCCCTGCATGGCTGCCGCCGGCACCACTGGAACAGTATGTTGGAGTAGGAACCCTCCCACTCCCATCTCCCATACGAAAGAAGAGGCGGGTTGCCTTTGGTGCAATGATTCAGACGCCTTTGCCCTGTTGTTTCAGCTGGTTGCTTTAGCAGTTGGGAATGGGATACATCATTCAGCACGCAAAGACTTGCTTGGGGCCATACAATCGTTTGTTTTTAAAGTGTGTGTGTATCGATCTGTCCCATGCCTTCCTTATAACGACCATGTTCTGTCAAACACTAGCTAGGATGAACTGAGTGTTTAATAGTTGTAACACCACGTCCACTCCTGGATCGACAGTATTAGACCATCCCCGAGTCTTTTATTTATACTTTATCCTACTTATACGATAAGACTTTCTGGACAGTCACCCATCTCAATACTCTATTAAACATTTGACCAGGATATCACACAGTAGCGCACAATCAGCCTCACCCTGATTAGCAGATATTGCCATGCTGCAATTATGGAGTAGTTGAAAACGTAGTTACTGCCAATTAATCTAGTTTTTTTTCCTGTGGTGCAGGAATTCCGGCTGATCGACAGGGCAGAGCTGGCTCCCCTCAACGAGTTGATCGAGCCCATAATACTTGGTTATTGACTGGAGAGGCTTTGTTTAGGCCGACTGTGCCGAGAGAATTTTCCCCCCTCTCCTTTTAATTTTGATCATTTCGGGTGGAATATCTCCATCTGCATTTTGGAAGCGTAGGCTAGTGGTTTCGCTACTCTGTCCCGGATGTATGTGTTCCCTTCCCTAGCAGTAGCAGCCAGCGGTTGGTCTCAACTTTTTCAGTCAAATGGAGTGCTGTTTGATCCGACTCAGCTGGGTGCTTTGTTTCTGTTCTGTTCTGTTCTTTTTTTTTTGTCTAAGATGGGCGCCTCCGTTCTGTTTATTATTTTTTAGTTTAACCTTTTCAGCTGGAGTTTGAACTTTTCTCTACTTCTAAAAAGCACGAGTTTGGTGACCATCTTTCTCCTCTTCCTCACTGTTGAGGACGTATATAGTTTTTTTATTAGTTGTTGCCAGAGAAATTGTGAAATATTAAGGTCGATGATAATATTTGTATTGCTCGCTATAATATAATCGTTATGCATTAATATTTTATCGAATATTTATGTGACTTTGCAAAACTGGAGGGAGATCACTGTTGACTTACCATTGAAACAGGATGAACACAAGATAGCAGGTTCCAGTGTAGTCGGTCCTTACCGATCACCACATTAACTATCAACCACACTACCAATCATGCTATTGACCATCGTGAGTCTTTATCTACGCAACGCTCCACTGTATGGTAGACAGTCCGCCCTATGGGGCCAGACAATTCATTGGTAAAACCATATTTTCATCTAGAAACTTATAAGTTTATATCCGTCTCTAGAACAGTATAAGGAGCAATCCACTTAAGGGCTTGTTCGGCACCTTGGGAAATTTTCCTGGGCTGGATTTTTTCCACATATGGATTGGGTGAATCCAAGCCTTTCACCCAATCCCTTGTGGGATTAAATCCCTAAACCCAATCAACCTATATTTGTTCGTTTATTCCATATGGTTTATATCCTAAAATCCAATCAGTTTCCACCATCCCGTGACCTCCCACCTCTCACACTTGCTAGAGTAGTGAAAACAAAGAACACTGAAACTGAAACTGCACAGCGACATGAAACTGAAACAACAGCCTTTCAGTTTTCTATTCAGAGGACGCACACCAACATGAAACTGAAACAACAACTTTTCAGTTTTCTATTCAGAGGACGCACACCAACATGAAACTGAAACAACAGCCTTTCAGTTTTCTATTCAGACAATGCACACCAACATGAAACTGCAAACCAAGAGCTCAACGTGACAACCAGAAAAAGGGACATGACAACCAGAAAAGGGACAAAATAACAGGAGGCGACATCTACACAGCTGCTTGGATGAACGACTGTGGACTGTGGTGGACCTTCTATTCCGTGTAGGCATCTAGTGCTAGCTTTCAACTGAACTGAGAAAAGAACCGGTGCAAGAATCAAATGGATGGTCTCGAACGAAGTCAGAGCCTGTCCGTGTTCCACCAGACCTGCCTGCCAGTACCAAACCAAAAGAATGTGAGTTGATAACACAACAATAGATGGATGCATGAAATAAACAGCATGATAATCATTTGATCATGATGACATAAACAGCATGATGATATAATCAGCTACCAAACTGATATGAAACTGATGACACTGTTCATGATAATAATTTGAGGTGTTCTTAAGGGCACAACATGATCAACATAATCAGCTACTAAACTTAACAAAGTACTATAAAACTGACCAAAACTGATTTTGCAGCTAAATTGATCAAAACAGAGTACCAAACTGAACAGCATGATCAACATGACCAGAACAGAGTACAATGCTGAATAGAGAAAATTTTGCAGCCACAGTGGCAGCCATCACTCGAAACAGATAGCCAATCGGAGATATTGGGAATCTTACCTTTAGAGTTTATCCATCTTCCCTCTTAGCCAAAGGAGAGCGACTTCTGGCTCATCATCATTGAAACAAATAAATGTTTCCCTGTAATTTGGTATGTTGAACACCTCAGCTGCTTTGACCTTCTCATCTCTTGTCATATCCATAGTCTTAAGAACAGAAATACACCTCTTGATAGAAAAATCATTATCTTGAGCAACATCCTTTACTTTTGCTGATTGTGCAGCCTCATCTGCAACTTGCTTCGTTTTCACATCAAGGTACCTCCCTATCAGCCCTTCTAGTGCATCTTTCCTCACTCTTTTTGTCTCCTTCTCTTGATTGACAGTTGGTGCACCTGACCTTTTAGGTAACCTCTGTTCAACCCTTTCAACAATTATTATATCTTCATCTTGTTCTATTCTTGCATCTTCTTCTGGTTCATTAGTATCTTCATCTTCCACTTCTATGGTTTTTAGTTGCTCTCCATCATTAGAATTTTGTACTGGTTGAGTAGAGGTAATGTTCCAAGTCCCTTGTGCGATGTGACCATCATATAATTCACCCAAGGCATCAAAGAGAGGAAAAGACTTCTTGCGGAACTTCTTAGCTCTAGGAAATGTCTGCAATGTGAACACAAGACCATTTCATAAAACTAGCAGATACTCTTTAGCATGTCTGCAATGAAACTGAAATTGTTCTTTTGAAACAATAAGAACATGCTACTAAATTCTGGGCTACCAGAAAATTGAAACAACAGTGGTAATTTACTCAGGCACCAAACTGTACTAGTAGCAGCATACTCTTTAGCAGCAGCAGCATGCTGCAAAATATTATGCATCTTTTTTCAATACAGTGATAATTTACTGAAATTAAAAGAACTTCTGATATGATTTAAAATCAGTTATTTTAAGAACCTTGCATGACCAACTTCGCTACAAGGTAAAGCATATGCTTCTTACAGTGATAATGTTGTCCCATATCGTTGGTTCAGCAATGATCATGCATCTTTTTTCATTCCAAGAAACTCCACTTTGTTTTCTTGCCTCCTTCAATATCTTGTATTCCCTTTTCAATTCCCTCTCCTTTTCCTGAATTTGGATCTTGTTGAATGTAACATATTCATGCTTCTTGTGGAATTCAGAAACTATTTTATTCCAAGCATCTGGACTCCACCCATTTTGAGCCCTATATGGAGGCATGTTGTGTTCAAACAACAAGTCAACAAGACTCTTCTCCAATTCAACATTCCATGCAGCTCTCTCAACACCACCTAAAATTAAAAATTGAGGCACATATAATCATATAAATGTCAACCATGAACAAATCATGTAAAAGCTTTTATCAAATAAATTTGACATTATTACCGCCACATTTCTTTGTTGTTGCAGCTTTAGGAGAAGCCTTCTTTTGAGCAGCTTTAGATAAAGCTACTATCTTAGGAGAACCTCTGAACATCTTATCTACAATATAGAAATAACACATTTATTTAACATAGAAATATTCACTAATTTCTGCGCTGTTGGTAGTCAGACCACATATGATATGCTATTGTATCTCTTAAGTTATTCCCTTCCAAATTTCCCTCATCATTTCCTTGGTCTCCATCAGGTAGGTTCACAAAAGTTTGTGGATTGATATTTCCTTGATCATTCTCTAGCCACCTCTCATCACCATTTAGTGACCGAATCAAGTTATGAAAGACTGCAGTAGCTAAAGGTATTTTTGCTTGGTTTTCCATTTTGTGAAAGGTAGCAACTTTGAGGATTGGAAATCTCTTCTTTATGACACCCAAAGCCCTCTCTACATGATTTCTTAAAACAGCATGGCGATGATTATATAACTCCTTATGATTTTGAGGTCTTTGGTGGCCACGACCAAACTCTTTCAAGTGGTACCTAACCCCACGATAAGGCGCAAGAAAGGAAGTTGTATTGGCATAACCACCATCTACTAGGTAGAACTTCCCGGAAGGTACTTGAAACTTTCCTATAGAATTGGTCATTGCAGATCTGAGAACCATTGAATCTGTTGCTGATCCTTCCCATCCAGCTGACACATAAGTTATGTTAAGGTCAAAATCACACACAACCATCACGTTTTGGCTAAGAGTCCCTTTTCTATTCCTGAATGGTGCGGCTTGATCAGGTGACATTGATACTGGAACATGGGTTCCATCTATTGAACCTATGCAATTCTGCAAAAAAGAAAAAAAGAAACGATCTTCTAAGATCTAATATTGAGGATGTTCTAAGATGGACACATAAGAGTTAAAAGAAGTCACCTTGAAGTATGGATAAAATCGGTTGTCTCCATGAATTTTTGGATGAACTTGATTGGAAGGAGGCTTTAGGAACCGCATGCTAAGGCCAGGGATAACAATGTCGAAGAAATGTTTGATGACACGGTGAAATGTATCATTGCTATGACCAAAAAAGACTTGGAGATCTTCAAATGTCGCATTGTGGCTAATCATGAATAAGAAGAACCCAAGTTTTTCCTCAACTTTGATTTTTGTATCTTTAACCAATCCTTCCATTCTAAGATAGTTGGCCAAGGATTTGAAAATGAAAGGTTCCATTCTAAATGATACCCTGCAGTTCTTGATATGGCCTTCAAGTAGCTCTCGAACCTTTTCCTCCCCGGTCAGCGCTGATGTATGCCTCAATTTCTTTTTACTACGTCCAAGATAGCCCAAGAGATGTAGGGAAGGGAGAATCAAAAGGAAGAGGTCATCATCATCCTCCTCCCTCCTCCTAATGTGATCTCTATTGCTCATGTCCATAGCAAAACTAAAAGTAGCATCAAGAGACATAAGGAAAACTAATTACTAAAGCTAGTTATGTTGTTCATATAATTCAAATTCTTTAGGTTTTGGCTAGTACCTTGAGAAAATGGGTCAGGCACCAACACCCAGGATGGGGGAGGCTCGTCCTCGCCTACTCTTACTGGAGCAGGGACAACCTGAAAATAAATAAATTATTGGTTCATATAAACATCAGTAAGAACGGATTATTGTACCTAGAAAATAAAAAGGAGATGCCATTAATACTCTAATATTTAACCCCCATATATATAACCATATAGTCATAATATCTCTTTTTTTGCAAAAGAATAAGAGAGAAACATATTAAGCAATCATCGTATGGAGAGGTACTAATCATATTAGATAATCATCATGTGGAGAGATACATGAACCATCTGTCTTTTTCATCGTATGAAACTATAGAATCAAACTATGGTCCTAGAGGATAAAATAACAAGCAGGGCTGTTTGAAATGCAACGAAAAAAAGCTGCTGAAGAACTATAGTACAATTCCATGCAGGTGATCTAGTTCGTGTACAAAAAAATATGCTGGCTCATTACATGCAGAAAAGAGAATGCAGCTGCTGGCTCATTTCTGCAACACAAGACTGAGAGAATACAATTTAGAAAAGAGGGAAATTCCATGTACTGAACTACTGAAGCCCAGAGATAAGAACTATATATAGTACAATTCCTACCTGAAGTGTACTCCTACTACTCAGGCAGTCAGGCAGCTACACTACCACACCCTGTAGGATTGGGAAAAGAAAATCAACGATTGTCTTGCAGTTTGCACAAGAGAAGAAGCTGGACGATTGCATTCCATTTTTGCATTTGGTTAGCAGTTAGCTTGCTGCCACAAAGCTGCAGAAAGAACGGTTTCCTGCGGAATTCGAGCGTCCGTACTAGCTAACTGCATACGCCTATTGCAGGGGAGAAGCTGACGTTCGCGGTGGAAGAGGCCCTGCCGGCGCGGAAGATGGAGCCCGACGACGAGGCCGAGATGGACGAGGACGAGGACAAGCTGGCCCTGGCAGTGGCCGGCGGGCGCGCGGCGACCTCATCGCGTGCGACCTCGCCCTGCAGCCGCGTCAGGTCGTCGTCTGGTTCCAGAACCGCCGCGCCCGCTGGAAGACCAAGACGCTCGAGCGCCAAATGTGAAAGATAGAGAGAGGGCGTTGAGGACGACGACCTCCAACCGGACAAGGATAGAGAGAGGGGTAGAGAGCAGATGAGAAAGGATCGAACCGGAGAGAAGCTTGCCAGCGGTGTCGACGTTGCCGGCGACGGAGAGGAAGACACCTTGCGCCGCCGCCGCTCCCCTCGGTCACGGCTCCGTGGTTTGTTTCCAGACCCTAGGAGTCATGGCTCCAATCCAGAATCTACTGTCGCAAAAAAAAAATTCAGATCCATGGGCTCGAATTCCAGTGGGCTTAACCGAACACCAAAAATGTTAGAACCTGGATTTTTTCATGGGCTTGGAATATAACCTGGATTGGAGCCCAATCCAGCCTCATCCCAGCCTGGATGGGTAGAACCGAACGAAGCCTAAAGAAGAGTCCAAGTGGATGGACCCATGAGCTCGACTACAAGTCCATGAAGAAGGTCTATAGAGAGGAGGCTTCTAGAAGATTAGATATGGAAAGCATCTTGGTTAGATAATAGATAAGCTTGTAACATAGAGATGAACTCATGCATGACTTGGTAACCGACTCGATTCCATCACAAACTTGGTAACCGACTTAGTACCTTCCATATAACCGTTGTTCCTCCTTAAGATATAAAAGGAGGTCCGAGAAAAATCCCTAAACATTAGAAGATACAAAAGGAGGGACGACAAAAGGAATGATGATATTAGGGATGCTTTGACATGATATCTCTTCTACTTAATGTGATTGGAGCTTCTTTAAAATAAAAGACATGATATGACAAAGTCAACAAAATAAAGTAAAAACAATAGGTATTGGATAGATTAGTACCGAAACATGATTGAACCAAGGTCAATCTCTTCAAAGACCTAGAGACACACGATGGTTCTCTCACTATAAGACTCTTAAGAGTCTCAACAACTTGTTCTCTTCTGTTATTGAATATGCGAAAAAGGATAGCCCAAATGACAAGAAGAGACGCCAAGCCTATGTGCTACTATATACTATATTATCTCAAGTATTTTGATTTTGTGTTTCATTTACGCTTGATGTTGTTGATCGTGGGATATGAAAATTCTCCATGGTATATTGGAGGTCATGTCAGAGGTAAAATTAACAAAACAATTTTTTAAAAAAAAAATCAAAGATGATGGTCGAGAATCTTTACCGCAGACAATATATTCCTTTTGCGAATAGCATGCAACTCCTAAGTTGGGCATGAAAGATGAGTATATTGATCGCCATAAACCAAAAAAAGTCAAACTGAACTAATTACAAGCACTATGGATAGGATTATTAAAAATCAGTTTTTGACTTTCTACTCATAGAGTTTAATAACAGTTTTGGTGAAACAAATTATAATTTGCTTACTGACATATGTCAACTTCCTGACCACTTAGATGGCCTTCAAATTCCTACCAAGATTCTGCAGCGCCGGTGGCGGTGGGGTTTCCTGCAACATGGGAGGATTTTACTCCACTTCGACAGCGTTTTCCACAAGCGCCTGCTTGGGGTCAAGCAAGTTTTTATCCAGGGGAAATGTCAGCAACTCATCAGCAGACCAGGCTTTGTCGGATGGGCCGATGGGCTACAGGAGCAACAGACTGAAGATTTGAATGCTGGGCTTCAGAGGTCTTCACCGGATGGGCCGAGAAGAGGTGAACGTGTGCGAAAGCCAAATGTCAGGGTCCAAGGCCCAAGAGTGGAGGGCGTGAGCGTCGACATCTTGTAACAGAATTATTTAGCACAGTGGCGGACCCAGGAACTGATGACAGCCTAGGCGAGAATACGGTGTGATCCCCACGCCTGTGCTCGTGCCACGTGCTGCTTGCTTCCGTACAATGTGCTCGCGCCTTGCCCTCCATTGCAGCCGGCGAGCCAGCCCAGGCCACCGCCTGCGGTGCCTGGGTGGTGAGTCCGCCCCTGATTTAGCATGTTCATCTTCTTCCCCGAGTCTCTGTTCCTTGTTCATTCTCCTACTGTTCTCGTTCTATTCTCGATCTGCTGCTACTCAGACTGTGAATTAAGGTTCAATTATTGTCACCGATACACTTGTAACACAGTGCTACCTAGTACGACGCGAGGTAACCAAGCACGTACTCCATGCAGCACACGCCACGCAACAAACTCTACTTGCATCTGAATTAATTTAAAATGGTCACATGCAACTGAGCAACTAAGCACCGTTACTGTACAGCTAGCCTAGCTACTAGCTAGCTGGGTTAACATAAGCAAGCAAACATTATCGTTCCCCTCCACCTCCACGCGTGCCTCACGTACGTCTGGCCATGAAGAGCATTGCTAGGTCGATCAGTGGTGCGAGCCAGGCTAGTCTGGCCTAGGAAACCAAACGCGTACTACTCTTTATTTGAGCTATTTTGTTGTGGCGTATGATCCTGCGCCCTATTTCCGCCATCTCTTTACACCACATCTATGCACTCAGCGGGCGCGGCTGATGAGCGATCTCGTAATAATTAATATGCATGGTGATGAATGATCACTACTAGAGATATGCTTATTTAAGACACACATTTTAAGATGGATATCAGTGCATTTTATAAAAGCGTCTTTTATAATATGCTGATGAGTAAGATAAGACAGTTTTTTGGAGATCCGTCTTTAATAAAAAAGTGATTTGAGACGGTTACATTGTAAAAATTGTCTTACATTGAGTTAAGACGAATAGTTATTGAAAACCGTCTCAAATAAATATACCTTTCGAGTCATTAAGATGACAAGAATGCCTTAAATTCTAGTTAGTATATTAGACACTTATGTATATGAAACCATCTCAAATAAAAATATTATTAGAGTCGTCAAGACTATAAAAACTGTCTTAGATGTTAGTGAATATACTAGACACTTCAAGATATGAAACCGTCTTTGTATGATATTTCTAATAAGATATGTTATAAGAAAATATAATAAATAGTGAATTCCGCTTAAACTTATCTCTACAACTTCATGTAGATGGTAAAATAGACCAACATGCGACCCGATCATTAATGTTTCACATAACAGACCTAAGTCACCATTTTGCTTTATTTCCTATCAATTACGTACTAAGGGATACAGGAAGGTATACCCATCCTATGCTGGATATATGCATTTACATTGTCAAGTTCCGAAAAACCAATATAGACTTGAGATTTCTTTAGCCGAAAGAACAAAAGAGGCTTTAGGCATGACTTACAACCCAACCTAACAATCTTTAGACGCAGACAGTTTTAGTCCATCCAACGAGGCGTCCGTCTTCACGGACTGTTTGAACACACGATGACACCAAATACTCTTCTCTCCACTCCACGAGCATCACCAGTAAGGATGAAAACGGTTAGTAAAATCTAGTAAATTTTTTGTACCGCTTAACAAATTTTCTCGATCCAGTACATTTCCGGTAACACTTATCGGATTTTCCCAATCATTTTTGGATTAATCAGGATATATAGAAAACGGTGAGACGTTTTTACCGTCCATTTTTGAAATTTTAGAAAAATCCGACATATTTTGGTAGTTTTACCATATTTTCTCGGGCCATTCACGATAGCCCAACTGACCGAGAAATATTGGCACTTTCAGTAGGCCTACCGGCCCACCAGAGTCAGGCAGCTAGCCAGACAGGCAACCTCCAGCATGTAACACCCCAGGTGTTTATTGTCTGCTCGAGTACGAGTGCGGGCTTTAACACGTGATAGCGGTGAATGTAAAGGCCACTAAGTTTTAATCATCTTCGTCTATCACGATTTTGATATCGTGTCTGTCTCCATCTGTTTAAATTATCCAAATTTATTTTGCAAAAAAATCAGACTTTAGTAATCTTCCAAAACATTGAATCCAATATCATTTGGGTTGAGCCATCGACGTCTTGCCCAAACTATAATCTTTGAAATCAAATGTGGTTCCTTAAAGATTCGTTTGAAATTCTTTCACACTTGCGTCGCACAAGTCTATCTGTGGCCTGACATCGTGTCACGTGTGGTGGGTGCATTGTCTGAGAGAAATCTTGCGCGGGGTTGATAATCATGAGTATTTAGTAGTAAGTCGTTCAACGCAGATAAAGGTAATTAGAACCAAACTTAGTATTCATAATTAATCTATTTCCCTGTTCAGACTGCGGATGAATTATCAGGTTTCAAATTAAATCAAATCAAATCTGGTACAAATTTTGTCACCGGTTTTGTTTGATTCGACCTATTCATACCTCTTTTAGACCTAGATTTCAGAACCCTAAAATATCTACATGTTTATTTTGTTAATGGTTTGGAAAAAATAGGGAAAATATCTGATGGAGACATATCCTCTCCAACGTTTAAACTTCAGCCATATCCAAATCATCAAAGCAAATGTCCATTTTCCTTACGTAACTTATCTTCCTTATCCTATCTCCATAGCCCCATTTCCTATCCTCCTAGCCGATCCCCTCTCCCTCACGGCGCCCTCTCCCATGGCCGTCGGCCCTCCCCGCCATGGACGCCGCTCTTCCTTCCTACAGTACGTCAGCGACCTCGTCTCCCTCCCTTCCCGTGGACGCCTGCTGCAGGAGCTGTTCCTCCCCTGCGCTCGCCTAAGATGGCCGAACTCGCCCATGATGGCTTTCCCCTGTCGATGCTGTTCTCTAGCCGCCATGGCAGTGCCTCCCTGCAGCAGTCCGGTGACCGGGCCCTCCCCTTCCCACGTCATGTTGGTGCCATGTCTTCTCCCTCACCGGCCAACCTCGCCAGCCACCAGGAAGGTGTCTCCCTCTCGGCAGCTCCCATGGCCACCATCAGCCCTAGCTGCGGTTGCCCTGGTTCCAGCAGCTCGACGCCAGCCCCTCTCAATCTTCCATCGTTGCCGCTCAGCTTGTCCCAGATATATTGTATGTTCCTCTATTTTATTGTGGTAATTATGCTTACATTAGGTGGTGTTGAAGCGATGCAAATGGTAGTTAGTGTTTTAAGAAATTAGCCAGTTAGTTTTGTCGATGTGCTCGGATGAATATATGTGTGTGCATAATGTGTTTAAATTGATTCTTTGTTTGCATAATGTCAAAGTAGGTTCGAAATACTAGATTATGTGAAGTAAATGGATTCATGGCTATAAAATAGCAGAAATCTATATATGCGATTAGAAAGTGTCAAACATATGATAAGTGTAGAAAGTATATATGAGTAAATTGAATGTTGGCTGTTTGGACTGTGTCCAGTTTTAGTATCCAGGTAGTTGAGTGAAGTAAACATTGTTTTCTGTAGAAATGTTATATATAAAAGTTGTAGCTCACTTCTTTATCTTGGTTGTGTAAAAATTGCATGACCATAGGTTTAGTAGTTTAGGAGTTATGATTTTTCAAAGTCCAGTCTCAGAATCTGCCCAGATTCTGTACTGATTTCGAAAATAACCTTGTTTGCCCAAGTTAAACTTAGAATCAGCTCTTAGTAATTATAGGAGAATTGTAGTACTTTTCTTAAGCTTTGCAACAAATTTTGGAGCACCAATTTTGGTGGTCTATAAGTCAGGTTATGGCTGTTTGAAATGTGATGTTTGAAGCTGTCAAAATCTGGACAGCAATGCTTGTTTGTATTAACTGACTTCGATACACATTGAATCACCTTGAGATGATTATAAATGAACTGTAGACAATTCTATTAGCTTTCTAAAAAGTCTAGGATCACCTGATTTGGATTTCTAAAACTCCAGTTATGAATTAATGAAGTAAGTAGTCGAATTCTATCCAAATCTGGACAGAAATTGCGTTTAGTATTGTTTGACATTTCTAAATGTCGAATCTCATGGTGATGATAATACCAAAATTTTAGAGGACTTTATAAGCTTTCCAAAAAGTCTTAGTTTACTATTTTTGGATGAATATTGTGTAAGTTATGAATAAAACAACTAGCTCTACAACTTTCATTTAATCAAGCGTGTTTCTGCTTTATCTTGCTATGCTCTGACCGAAGCTTTAATTCTTGTGCGACTGGTATTTCTGTGTTCTGCAGATCATTTAGCTCAAGTAATTGGTAGTTCAACTGTCATAATGTTTGGTTTGGGATTTCTATCTGTGGATGGTTCGTCTGGCTTATCTATGCTTTTAGGTGCTTCATCTGGCTTATCTATGTTTTTGCGCTCTCGCTTTTGCATGTGTTGCAGGATGTTGACAATTGGAAATCCATGTAGCAAATAAATGATTTTGGAACTGGGGGCAGGTCAGAGTCTAGAGCATGTTCATTCCACGTATGTTGGTTTCGTGACTTGTTTTCGGTGATTTCAGATCCGAATGGCTGACATTCTGTCTCCATCGATATTTAATAGTAAAGCAAGGTTTGTGACCTGGATTTATTGGGTGCTGTAGACATTGGAGGTGGATTTTCCTCAATTGGAGATATTGACAAATTGGAAAAAAATGTGACTTGACCTGTGCTGCAACAACCTTAAGGGCTTCTTTGGATTACAGGAATTTTGAAGGAATAATGCTGGAATAGGAAAGTTTCCTATCCTATAGTTTGGCTGGCATGATGCACCAATTATATTCCATAGGATTTTATCTCTTTATGTGTTGATTCCATAGGATTTCTAACATCCACTCAGAGCTCTTGGAAAAATTCCTACACGCGAAGCACGAGAAGTGGAATGCTAATGCTAGCAACTAATGGCCCATTATGGCTTGTCCTACCCAAATTTAAATAGAGAAAAACACATATAAAGCACCCATTTGATATTGTTTTTATCCAAGCTTGACATTCATGCAAAATGAACCCTTCGTTTTTTCCTTGCCCCAACCAAACAACCTTCCACTCAATATTACTACGTTTTACAATCCTCTGATTTGCACATACAATCCTACGTTTTTCCTATTCCTATGTTTTTCAATTCCTACATTTCAAAGGAGCCCTAAACTAGGAGGGGCTTCTAATTCTTCATCTCTACCAACAGTCCTCTCCTGTTACTTTTTAAACCAATAACTTTTTCAAGTTTGTGCAGATGCACACATCCTTGAGCCAAAATAGAAAAAAAATCATAGAAGAGTTCTTTGGTAAATATAAATTGTGCACTCATAATTTTGCAAGTGCATCTATGGATACCTTCACTTATTCCTAACGCTATTAACTTTGATGTCTTTCAGGTTGTCACGTGATTCAAGAGTATTAATGATATACAAAAGTTTGCTTTATGGCAAGTCAGGTAACCACAAATTTTGGGCAATGACAGGGATGTGCAGTGGTGGTCTCTTAAAAGAATTTTGTGTTCCAGCGTAGCTATTTCCACTGCAAACTATCAAATCATTACAAACTGGTGAGTTGGCACTGCTGCTGCCTGCGTCCGTCCATCAAATAATGTGCATGAACTGGAACAAGCAACTTGTGCACGAAAGAGCATTACTTGAACAAGCAGCTTGTGCATGAATGAGTAATACTGTAGATGATTGGTCATATTATAAAGAAAGCACATAAGTCCTTGGTTTTAGCATTTTTAACCCCCTCTTGACGGGGTGCAGGATTTCACTATCTGTTTATTTTTGAAGGCATTCCATGGCTTCCACTAGTTGAGTCCCCATGATAACCAATCCTTGTTATCATATTGTTTGTTAGCTATTCTCGAAACATTTTTTTTGTCCTTATTGCTTCAGTATACTGTTGCTCATAATAAATGCATTTTAACTCTTCATCGTTCTATTATTTTTTCTTACTTTTACTTAACCATTTTTCAGCTGGGAACATGCTCCATCTTATTATCGAAGCCTGTATCTCGAGAAAGTTGATCGATACATCTGCTTATTTATGGCCTGGTTATGTTGTACCATCTGGGACTTTAAAAGATACAGCTTTGCCCCAAGAATCCCCTTGGTTAAACTTTATGAAAGGGTCTCGACATTCAGGACCCCTTATTGATGCTCTGGTCGCATCTCCTGCTTCAAGGTGTGTATGTGTATAGTTGAGCATGATGATCTTGGTAGCTGTGTGAGGTTGCTGTTTTCATTAGTAGATCTGTGTACCTTATACTTGCTATATTGTCCATATATGTTGTGTGCATGAAAGACTTGCATTGAAAATATCATGTGCTACAATCGTTAGGACTATTAATAGATGTTCCTCTATCTATCTATACAGTTACATCGCTGGAAATTCCCATGCCCTTTCATAGTACGCCTGTGAAATGCTCACTGCTTTTCTATTGGTTTGTGTGCAGTTCAAGCTCTGCAAGATGAGGTCTGTTCAGTTTGGCCAAAAAGGCATCCCCTACCTGAACACCTACGACGGCTGCACCATCCTCTACCCCGACCCGCTCATCAAGGCCAACGACACCATCAAGATCGATCTAGAGACCAACAAGATCATGGACTTCTTCAAGTTTGACGTCAGCAACGTGGTCATGGTGACCGGCGGGAGGAACACCGGGCGTGTAGGAGTGATCAAGAACTGGGAGAAGCACAAGGGCAGCTTCGAGGTCATCGACGTGCTGCTTGGAGCTTTTTGCATGCTATGTCTAGTTTTCTCCTATTTGTTGTACAAGAAAACATAGAATGGAATTCAAATTTGGTGGTCGCAAAAGTGTGGAGACTTGAATTCATATAAAGTTAGGCTTAACATTAGTGCAAAAAGTTGTATTTTAGTTTAGATTTAGAGTACACTTATGTATGCCTTGTTTGACAATACTTATTTATGATATATTGAATGGTACCTATTGTAATCGTCTATTATTGTAGGATATTCGAGACAGTTTGATAAATACTTTATGACTTATAATGTTTGTTTTCTCTACGGTTCTTTAGAAGTAGTGTCTTAAATAATAACCTAATTCAAGACGGTTTATCGGACAAAATGACTTAAACAAATACCTTTTTCAGACGGTTATAAATTAAAAATTGTCTTATATAATATCTTTTAAGACGGTTTACAAACATCTTAAATGTGGGATATCTTTTACGACTCCATCAAATTTGGACACTTTATAAGCGTCTTAAGAACTAAAAATTAACCGTCTCATATAACATGTTTTGTAGTAGTGGATGATGACATGCAGCAGCTGGCTGGCCCCGACGCAGCGCAGCACGCAAGAGCTAGCGGCGCCGGCGCGGCCGGTGAAACTGAAATCCAGACGCACCGCTCACGCAGCTTTGCCAGGCAAGGCCCAGCAGCGCAGCCAGCAGTATGTAATAGTATTATTATATATACGTAAACACACAGTATGCAGTGATCTGTGTGCACTGCAGTGCCGACGACTAGCTAGCTACTCAGCTTCTGCTCATCGTCAGGTTAGGTACGGTCCTTCGTTCGTTCCGGAGCTAGCTAGGTGGACCAAGATGAGCTTCTTCTCCGGCGGCGGCAGCAAGTACGCAAGCAGATCTTATTAGTTAGTTTACTACTCTTCCTCTCCCGGCGGCCTGAACGGCCGGTTCTGATATGGTTCCTGTCCCCGGCGGCGGACTGCGCTTGCAGGAACCACCAGAGGACCTTCAGGGCGAAGAAGAGCCTGTCGTCGCCCGGGAACAAGGTAAGCTAGCTAGCTGTGCCTAATGCATGGCGTGTCGACATGTGAGGTGTTAACATTCTCTGGCGTGGTTCGGTTGCCCCCGTATATATATATATATAGAGAGAGAGAGACGACTTGATTAGCTTTGCTTTGCTGAACGACGATGATCCATTAATTCTTGATGATGTTGTCTGTCATGAGTTCGTTCGATGCATGCATGCATTAAGGGCAGCGTTTAAAATAGCGGGATAATGGGTTTATCCCCGCACACTTGTAAAAAATGCAAATATCATGGATATACCGGACTAAACAGTGTAACTTTTCGCTTCTATATAAAAATGCTTATATCAGGATATATATATGTATCGGCTGCTATAACCGAATATTTTAAAACCTTGATTAAGAGCCTAGCCTTCCTTCCTGATCGTTCGATTTCGGAGTTGTCAGAGAGATTCAAACGCTTAAATCTTTGTTTGGGTACTCTAATATTGATCTTAATCCGTATATGTGTTAAGGTGGATTGAGATGTAACTTACTTTTTAAGTTACATTCTAATTCACCTCAACACATGTGAACTGAGGTCAATATTATAGTACACAAACTAGGCCAATCCGAATGACGTCTATGTATATAGGTAGTCTTCAAATTAAAACACGGCCTATAGATTGTAATGAGTGTGTTGGTTTGTTACCTAGCCAGAACTTTACTGTTGAACAAAGCTTCTTCTATCGTAAGAGAAGTAGTAGTGACTTATTGGATCAATCGCCTGTGATTGCACCTCGTAATAATCCTTTTGCTCCAAATTCATGGTCTTTTATTTCAGGCAGGAACGTAAGAGTTGCTCTCTAAGCCAGAGGACTGTTTCCTTGGAACGCATTTAGCTGCGGTTCTTGCAACGCCGGCCAAAACTCCAAGAGAAAAAGCTAGCTGTTAGTAGCTAGCTAGGGGGTTAAATTGGAGCCAGCTGCTAGGAGATATAGTAGGATTTTTTTACTTGGGGACCATACATGCATCCGGCCAGATTGTAGGCTGTCAGCTGCTCTGGGCCTATAGTAGGATTAAATTAGAGTTGTATCAAGATCCAACTAAGGGCTAGCTAGCTTCTTCCCTAACCTAATGGACCACACCGCGGTGTGCTGCTCTAAACTCCATGTATGCATCACAAAAAAAAACAGAAACGGAGAATAAAGGCAATATTATTGGCAGACCACTAGTACAGAGAAGTTCTATAGTGGCGGTTGTAAACCTATTTATAGTGGCGTTTTTCGTAACCGCCAATGCTAGGGGCCAGTAGAAATCATCATTTTTACAGGCGGGTAACTGAGGACCGCCAGTGAAAATCGATTTTCACTGGCGGTCGGCGTAATAAAACCGCCAGTGAAAATCGATTTTCACTGGCGGTCGACGTAATAAAACCGCCAGTGAAAATCGTTTCCAGGAAACATAAAACATATTTTAAAAAAAGTTAAAAAAATTATTTTTATTAGGCCCACCCCACCCCCGCCCGTCTCCGTCGAAGTCGCAAGTCGCGGCATTTTTCGCGCGCTACGCGGTTGTTAGTATTCGAACCGTCGACCTCACCCTCGCGCGTACCCTCCCCTACCACTCCGTCTATGACATGTCTTGTGTCTAATTTGTAGTTGTTTTCTCCACATATTACAACCATTTGAGTGTAAATTGCTTATTTGAGACCCTAAACGAATTCAAATAAAAAAGTTGTCAACTACAAAGATAAATAACTTTTGAAGTTCTACAACTTTTATTTTGACACTTTTTTCATCCGAGGTAGTTTGCAAAATTTGAATTTTAAATTTGACATACTTAGATTCAATTTTTGAGAACCGAAATGAGTTCAAATAAAAAAGTTGTCAACTACAAAGTTTCATAACTTTTAGAGATCTACAACTTTTATTTTGGTGGTTTTGTCATACGAGGCCGTTTGAAAAACTCGCAAAATTAAGGATAAAAATGATTTCTAGTGGCGGTTCCTTAAGAAAACCGCCACTAGAAATCGTATTTCTAGTGGCGGTTCCTTAAGAAAACCGCCACTACAAATCATAGATTTATACTGGCGGTTTTCTTAAGGAACCGCTAGTAGAAATACGATTTCTAGTGGCGGTTTTCTTAAGGAACCGCCACTAGAAATAACACAGTCGGTGGATAACCGAATCCACCTGTAAAAATATATCGTCCCCGCAGGCTTTGAGCCTTTTTGTACTAGTGGACTGAGAATCTACGTTACAGGATTGTGAAGCCCTTCATATATATATATATATATATATATATATATATATATATATATATATAATGTGAGGTATTAATTATTTTGGATGATAGAATTATATATCTAACCACATTCATTGAGCTTGTTGCAAGCATGTCATTGATGGTTTTCTCCTCCACTAATAATAATACTACTCTATGACATGCACGCCATCTCGATGTTTATGCAATTATGCTCGGTTCTTGTAGCAGCAGGCTGTGGGAGTTAATTTGTGGTTTCTTGGATATCCAGGGTACGCAACTGAGGAGGCACATTGACGCCACTCTCGGCAGCGGCAACCTGCGAGAGGCTGTCCGTCTACCCGTCGGGGAGGACCTCAACGAGTGGCTGGCTGTCAACAGTAAATCATGGCTGCTCCCCAGTTTCAGTTTTCTCTCGGGGCTTGTCTCAAACAACAAGCCGCCACCTCAATGCAGTTACTAATTAACCTGCATTGCTTTGTGTGATGGCAGCTGTTGACTTCTTCAACCACATAAACGTTCTGTACAGCACGCTGGCGGAGTTCTGCACTCCACATACCTGCCCGGTCATGGCAGCCGGACCAAAGTACACTACTATTCTTCTTCTTCTTCTTCTTCTTCTTCTTCTTCTTCTTCTTCTTCTTCTTCTTCTTCTTCTTCTTCTTCTTCTTCTTCTTCTTCTTCTTCTTCTTCTTCTTCTTCTTCAAACCAATAAACGAGTATACGTACAAACTGCCTGATCGACTGATACTGTTAGACTAAGCAAAACTTCTGACGGGAATGCAAATCTCCCCACAGGTACGAGTACAGGTGGGCCGACGGAGAGCCAAGGTCAAGGTGCCCATCAAGGTGTCCGCGCCCAAGTACGTGGACTACCTCATGGACTGGATAGAGATCCAGCTGGACGACGAGGCCATTTTCCCTCAACAGCTTGGTAATACTGCTTCTCTTCAAATTTTGGCTGGCCAATGACCGCCATGACCAGCTAATTAAGCATGACCATGCATGTGTGTGTCTTGGCTACACACAGGGGCTCCTTTCCCTACCAACTTCCGCGACGTCGTCGTCAAGACGATCTTCAGGCGCCTCTTCAGGGTGTACGCGCACATATACCACTCCCACTTCCAGATGATCGTCAAGCTCAAGGAGGAGGCGCATCTCAACACTTGCTTCAAGCACTTTGCGCTCTTCACGCTGGTACGTAGTTCTCGATCCAGTTGTTGTCACGTCACATCTAGTTTTTCAAGCCTGACAAGCGCCCCGGATGAAAATACACACGGACGGGTTGTAGGAAAAACATCCATGTCACGATCTCAAAGAACTGTTTGCGTCCCTAAAGAGCGATAGTGTCGGCGTTTTGAGACCGGGGGTCCCTAAGCCGACGAGTGAATGTCGCCGCGTGCCCCAGCCCAGATGGGTCGACGCGAGGCCGAGCGCGAAGGGGGAAGTGAGGTGGCCGGAGACAGGCGTGAGAGAGGTGGAAATCCCACGGCCTTCGTGTTCGTCTCGCGCCCAGGTCGGGTGCGCTTGCAATAGGGGGTTACAAGCGTCCACGCGGGAGAGGGAGCGAGCGGCTTCAAGCGAGCGCCTGTCTCGTCCTCGTCCCCGCGCGGCCAACCCTCTCTAAGAGGGCTCTGGTCCTTCCTTTTATACGCGTAAGGAGAGGATCCAGGTGTACAATGGGGGATGTAGCAGAGTGCTACGTGTCTAGCGGGGGAGAGCTAGCGCCCTAAGTACACGCCATCATGGCGGCCGGAGAGGTTTTGGCACCCGGTTTGTGTGATGTCGTGGCCGTCGGAGGAGCGCTGAAGCCTGGCGGAGGGACAGCTGTCGGAGCTGTTGAGTCCTTGCTGACGTCCTCTTGCTTCCGTAAGGGGCTGAGAGCCGCCGTCGTCACAGAGTATGTGGGGCGCCATCATTGCCTATCTGGCGGAGCGAGCCATATGGGACGCCGGTCTTGTTCCCCGTGGCCCGAGTCAACTTGGGGTAGGGTGATGATGGCGCCTCCTGTTGACGTGGCTGGTCTGCGCCCTAGGTTGGGCGATGTGGAAGCTCCTCCGAAGCCGAGGTCGAGTCTGTCTCCCGTGGCTGAGGTCGAGTCCGAGCCCCCGGTTCGGGCGAGGCGGAGACCGTCGGCTGAGGCCAGGGTGGAGTCCGAGCCCTGGGGTCGGGCGGAGCAGAGTTCGTCGTCTTCTGGGGCTGAGCCCAAGTCCGAGCCCTGGGTCGGGCGGAGCGGAGTTCGTCGTCTTCCGGGACTTAGCCCGAGTCCGAGCCCTGGGACGGGCGGAGCGGAGTTCGTCGTCTTACGGGACTTAGCCCGAGTCCGAGCCCTGGGTCGAGCGGAGCGGAGTTCGTCGCCTTCTGGGACTTAGCCCGAGTTCGAGCCCTGGGTCGGGCGGAGCGGACTTCGTCGTCTTCTAGGACTTAGCCCGAGTCCAAGCCCTGGGTCGGGCGGAGCGGAGTTCGCCGTCTTCCGGGGCTTAGCCCGAGCCCGAGTCCGAGCCCTAGGTCGGGCGGAGCGGAGTTCACCGTCTTCCGGGGCTTAGCTCGAGTCCGAGCCCTGGGTCGGGCGGAGCGGAGCTTCCTATGGTGCCTGCGGCCGGGCCTGACTGCCTGTCAGCCTCACTCTGTCAAGTGGCACCGCAGTCAGAGCGGCGCAGGCGGCGCTGTCTTTTTGTCAGGCCGGTCAGTGGAGCGGCGAAGTGACGGCGGTCACTTCGGCTCTGTCGGCTGAAGGGCGCGCGTCAGGATAAAGGTGTCAGGCCACCTTTGCATTAAATGCTCCTGCGATTTGGTCGGTCGGTGCGGCGATTTGGTCAGGGTTGCTTATTGGCAAAGACAGGGCCTCGGGCGAGCCGGAAATATGTTCGCCGCTGGAGGGGGGCCTCGGGCGAGACGGAGATCCTCCGGGGTCGGCTGCCCTTGTCCGAGGCTAGGCTCGGGCGAGGCGTGATCGAGTCCCTCGAATGGACTGATCCCTAACTTAATCGCACCCATCAGGCCTTTGCAGCTTTATGCTGATGGGGGTTACCAGCTGAGAATTAGGAGCCTTGAGGGTACCCCTAGTTATGGTCCTCGACAGTAGCCCCCGAGCCTCGAAGGGAGTGTTAGCACTCGCTTGGAGGCTTTCGTCGCACTTTTTTGCAAGGGGACCAGCCTTTCTCGGTTGCGTTTTGTTCCGGTGGGTGCGCGCGAGCGCACCCGCCGGGTATAGCCCCCGAGGCCTCGGAGGAGTGGTTTGACTCCTCCGAGGTCTTAATGCCTCGCGCAATGCTTCGGCTGGTCTGGTCGTTCCCTCATGCGAGCTGGCCGTAGCCCGGGTGTACGGTCGGGTCCCAAGTTCTCGGGCTGGTATGTTGACGCTGTCAACGGTTTGGCCGGAGTCGGGTTTGCGAGAGCAGCCCCCGAGCCTCTGCACGGGGCGTGAGGGCGATCAGGGACAGACTCGACTTTTTTACATACGCCCCTGCGTCGCCTTTCCGCAAGGAGGAGGGGGGAGAGCGCCATGTTGCCCTCGGTGGGCGCCGAACATGGTGTCTCCGGTGAGCTGCAGGCGGGTGATCCGAGTGGACGTCCGTGCCCCATTCGTTAGGGGTCGGCTAGAGGCCCGGAGGCGCGCCCAAAAGTACCTGCGGGTGATCTGCCGGACCCGGTCCCCTGGCGACGGGGTCCGAGGGCTCGATGTCTCCCTCTGATGGGATTCCGTTACAAGATCGTTCCCGCTGGTCTCGGAAATGTCCTAGGGTACCTCGGGAGCGCAGCCTGAGCCTTGGTTATGTATCGAACGTACCCATGGTCATCCCTCGCTCTGTGTCTGAGGCGGCTGTGAACCCTTCGGGGGCCAGCCTTCGAACCCCTGATCAGTAGTGGGCGCGGAGCCCGAGTAGCCTGAGGCGGCCGTTGAACCCTTCCGAGGGGCCGGCCTTCGAACCTCTGACCAGTAGTGGGTGTGGAGCCCACGCGCTCTGAGGCGGCTGTTGAACCCATCCGAGGGGCCAGCCTTCGAACCTCTGATCAGTAGGGAGGCTCGGAGCCTGGTTCCTTCACGGGGAAGGATCCTTTTCGGGGTATCCCCTTTCCCGGTCCCTGTTGCAAGAGAGAGAAAGAGGAAAAAAGGAAAAGGATGTGAAATCGAACGACGCAGCGTACCTTTTCTGACGCGGTCATTATGGCGAAGGCGAAGCGTCGCCCGCTTCTCCTGCCAGCGGCGCCGCCTGTCCCGCCGCGGAGTTAATGCGACGGGGCGAGTGGTTCGCGGGGCGGCCGTTGCGCGTGCGCGAGCCGTTCGAGGAACGGAACACGGGCGCGTTGTCTTCACGCCGTGAGAGAGGGTTCTCTCGTCACCCCTGGATGGGACGTAGGCTTGGCTGACGACGCGACCGCCGCTCCTGCCCGCCTGCCACCGCCATTACTGCCGGCCCATTTTTGGTCGCATTGACCGTCGCGCCAGGCTGGCGCTGCTGGGTCGTGCTCTGGGTCGCCTCGAGTCGCGGTATTGGTTCCGCAGTCGAGGAGGCGCGGTGGTGGCGCAAGTGGCGGTGCAGTTGCATGCACGAAGCACTCGGCGTGCCGGTTGCATGACGCGTGGGCCTGGGCCTCCATGCTGGGCGTGTTGGGGGTCGGAGAAGTGCACCCACTTGGCGCGGTTGCATGCCGCCTGCATGGCTGCCTGCCCTTTCGCCCGCTGGTCTGGGCAAAAGTGGAGAGCCGCTTGTAACCGCTGCGCGGTTGCACGCATCGCGCACGGCGGTTTGGCTTCTTCTGCTTTGAGCCGACTTGCATGACGTGTGGAACCCAGCCCCCGCGTCGTAGGAGGAGGGCCTTGGAGCGTGTTGGAGAAGACTCAGCCCGCGACGGCTGAGGACGCAAGTAAGGAGAGTCGCCTTTAAAAGGGGGGTGACCCCCTTAGAAGGCGACCATGTCGCGCTTCCTTATGCATCGTGTCTTTCCACCTTCCAAGCCCCCGGATGGGGGATACCCGCCGTCTTTTCGCCTTGTCGTTGGGGGAACGCAACTCCGCGGGAGTTGGTACCTCTCAGCCATCGTTCGGCTTCAAGGATTTTCATCATGCAGCCCGGTTGCACCCCTCCACCGGCGGTCACCCAATATGGTGACCTCCAGTTCGATGGCGGGGGAAAGCGAACCGGTCTGCGGCCTCTGCCCCTCGCTCAGCCTCAAGGATTTTCATCACCAGGGCTGGGGAGGGGAGTCTACCGAGTTGGGGTCGGCCCCTGCGTGGGCGGTGGCCCGCTCCTTCCCTTAGTGATCGGGGGGAAGGGCGGTTGTCGTCCGTGGCGCCGGCAGCTGCCGCGTGCCTGGCTCTCGGACCCGAGTGGCTTCGGAGCCGCTCTCGGCGCTGGCTTCCGCCACGGCAGCTGGAAGAGGTTCTTCCGCCAACGGGATAGCCAGGGCCGCCCACGGACCGACCTCCAACTCTACGGCCTTCTGCCCGTCCTTGCCTCACGAGTTTGGGCACGGGTGGCGGCCTCCTGGCAGCGGCATCCGCCCTGAGGTCATCGCTGCCGCTGTTCTGCCCCCCGGAGCAGAAGTCGTCGTTGTCGCCGCTGCCGGAGCGGGCGACGGCGCGCCGTTCGTCGTCTTCCGTTGCTCCGCAGCCCCCCCCCATCGAGTGGGGTTGTTCGTACCTGCGGAGGTGGAACCAGAGTTCCGTTTGTAATGGCACTTCGAATGCCAGTGTTTTTGTTCATCGTGGCTGTCGAGGCCAGAACATGTATGTAATTTCGGCACGGAGCCGTGTTTTTCCTTATTTTTGAGCACTAAGACTCGCCTGTTGGTTGTCTGAACCGCTTCACCAAGCGTGAGTCGCCTCGTGTAAAGGTGACGAGTGAGGTATTCGTATCCCGGAGGCGTAGGAGTCCCTCGGCTTGGTCAGCCTTGTTGCCCGAGGCTTCTCTTGCTCAGTTAGAGAAACCCCTCGACCGCTCTTCGATGAGCCGAGGCCAGGGGTTGCGGTGTCAGCGCGAACAGAGGCGGAGTTGGCTCGAAAAGAAGACCTGGTCGGCCGGAGCCTGGTCGGGCCGTCCGTTAGCGGGACCGACGCCGGAATTGACCTGCCGAGGCCTCGGGTCGGGCCGATGTCCTTGGAGGACAGCTGGCCGAGGCCCCGGGGTGACCGGCCGAGCCGCCTGCTCGGGCCAGATTCTCGGAGAAGACCCTGGCGGCGATGGCCCGGGCTTGGTGATGACGTTGTCCTTCAGAGCAGAGACCCTTGGACCACGTCGCCGTCCGAGGCTAGGTCGGGCCTCGCCGAAGGTGTTGTCGACGCCGAGGGCGCTGCTGCTCCCTTTAGCCGTCAGGATCCGAGCCTGCAGGATCGGATTATCTTGTAGCGTGTGTTTTCTGCGGCCGCCGAGGCCAAAACACACCCCCGCCCTGTTGTAAAGCCGCGTCTCTTTTCCTCTTGTTTCAAGTATCTGGACTTTTTTGTCGGTAACAGAATTGTTTGTGCGAGCGAGAGTTGCTTCTCACGGAAGGTGATGAGTGAGGTATCCGTATCCCGGAGGCGTAGGAGTCCCTCGGCTCGGTCGGCCTTGCCGCTTACGCGCACTCTTACCCGTCCATGGGGTTCTGTCACCGACGCAGTTGAGAAGGCTCGAAGAATCGCTCCGGCAGAAGAGCTTCCGAACGTGAAGACTTGTTCGGTCCGCGGAATCACTTATCCGAACGTGAGTTACTTATCGCAGAAGGTGATGAGTGAGGTATCCGTATCCCGGAGGCGTAGGAGTCCCTCGGCTCGGTCAGCCTTGGCTGCTTACGTGTACTCCGTCGTTTTCAGGATCCGCTTTCGAAGTAGTCAAAAAGCACGAAAGACATTCTGGCAGAAAGGATCTTTTTTCGAGGAAAAAATTCGACGCAGAGGGGGTTCCCCCCTTTTAGCCCCCGAGGGAGGGTCGGGCTTTGCCGAGGCGAGGCCGACCCTTCCTTGATGACTAAACTTTGCGTGGGAGTGAGGTATATGAACAACTTGAAAACATCTTAAGGGTAGAAGCGACGTAGCTGTTGGATGTTCCAGGCGTTGTCGTAGACCTCGCCTTGACTGTTGGCCAGCTTATATGTTCCGGGCTTCAGAACTTTGGCGATGACGAACGGCCCCTCCCAGGGGGCGTGAGCTTGTGCCGCCCTCGGGCGTCTTGTCGCAGCCGAAGCACCAGGTCGCCCACCTGGAGGTCTCGGGACCGGACCCCTTGGGCGTGGTAGCGTCGCAGGGACTGCTGGTACCGCGCCGAGTGTAGTAAGGCCTTGTCCCGAGCCTCCTCCAGCTGGTCCAACGAGTCCTCTTGACTAGCTTGGTTGCTTTGGTCGGTGTAGGCCCTCGTCCTCGGGGAACCGTATTCTAAGTCTGTGGGCAAGATGGCCTCGGCCCCATAGACCAGAAAGAACGGCGTGAAGCCCGTGGCTCGGCTCGGTGTTGTCCTCAGGCTCCAGACCAAAGAGGGGAGTTCCTTCATCCATCGCTTGCCGAACTTGTTGAGGTCGTTGTAGATACGAGGCTTGAGTCCTTGCAGAATCATGCCATTGGCACGCTCTACTTGCCCATTTGACATGGGGTGAGCCACGGCGGCCCAGTCCACTCGGATGTGGTGATCCTCGCAGAAGTCCAGGAACTTCCTGCCGGTAACTGGGTGCCGTTGTCGGTGATGATGGAGTTCGGGACCCCGAAGCGATGGATGATGTTGGTGAAGAACGCCAACGCCTGCTCGGACCTGATGTTGTTTAGGGGTCGGACCTCGATCCACTTGGAGAATTTGTCGATGGCGACCAACAGGTGCGTGTAGCCCCCGGGTGCCTTCTGCAAGGGGCCGACGAGGTCCAGACCCCACACAGCAAAAGGCCAGGTGATGGGTATCGTCTGTAGAGCCTGAGCGGGCAGGTGGGTCTGCCTTGCATAGAACTGACACCCTTCGCAGGTGCGGACAATTCTAGTGGCGTCGGCCACCGCCGTCGGCCAGTAGAAACCTTGTCGGAAAGCATTCCCGACAAGGGCTCGAGGCGCTGCGTGATGGCCGCAAGCCCCCGAGTGTATCTCTCGCAGGAGTTCCTGACCTTCGGCGATGGAGATGCATCGCTGGAGGATGCCTGAGGGGCTGTGGTGGTAGAGCTCCTTCTCATCTCCCAGCAAGTCGAACGACTTGGCGCGCCGCGCCACCCACCGAGCTTCGGCTCGGTCGGAGGGTAGCACTCCTCGGTGGAGATATTGCAGGTACGGGGTCTGCCAGTTTTGATCAGGCGTGACCCCACTTCGCTCCCCCCCCGACGTGCAGCGTCTCGCCCTCGGGGGCCGAGGGTACCTCGGGCCGAACCGAGGGTGCCTCGGGCCGAGCCGAGGGTGCCTCGGACTGTGCCGAGGGTACTTCGGGCTGGTCCGAGGGTGCCTCGGACTGTGCCGAGGGTACCTCGGGCTGGGCCGAGGGTGCCTCAGGCTCGGGCGAGCCGTCGATCTTGACGGAGGGCTGATGCAGATCTCGGGAGAAGACGTCCGGGGGAACCGTTGTTCACCCCCAGGCTATTTTATCCAGCTCGTCCGCAGTCTCGTTGTAGCGCCGAGCGGTGTGGTTGAGCTCGAGCCCGTAGAACCTGTCTTCCAGGCGCCGAACCTCATCGCAGTAGGCCTCCATCTTCGGGTCACGGCAGTGGGAGTTCTTCATGACTTGGTCGATGACAAGCTGCGAGTCACAGCGAGCGTCGAGGCGTCGGACCCCTAGCTCGATGGCGATCCGCAATCCGTTGACCAGAGCCTCGTACTCAGCCACATTGTTGGATGCCGGGAAATGGAGGTGTAGCACGTAGCGTAGGTGCTTCCCGAGGGTGAGACGAAGAGTAGGCCTGCGCCGGCTCCTGTCTTCATCAGCGACCCGTCGAAGAACATGGTTCAGAGCTCCGGTTGGATCGGAGCTGTTAGGAGCTGGGTGTCGACCCATTCGGCCACGAAGTCCGCCAGGACCTGGGACTTGATGGCCTTCCGAGGGGCGAACGAGATTGTTTCGCCCATGATTTCCACCGCCCACTTTGCAATCCTACCCGAGGCCTCCCGGCACTGGATGATCTCCCCCAGGGTGAAGGATGACACCATAGTTACCGGATGAGACTCGAAGTAGTGTCGCAACTTCCGTCGGGTCAGGATCACCGCGTATAGCAGCTTCTAAACTTGCGGGTAGCGGATCTTGGTTTCGGACAGTACCTCGCTGACGAAGTAGACTGGCCTCTAAACGGGCAATGCATGCCCCTCTTCTTGCCTCTCTACCACAATCGCGGCGCTAACCACCTGAGTGGTCGCGGCGACGTAGATCAAGAGGGCTTCTCCGGCAGCTGGGGGCACCAAGATAGGCGCCTTCGTGAGGAGCGCCTTCAGGTTCCCGAGGGCTTCCTCGGCCTCAGGGGTCCAAGTGAAGCACTCGGCCTTCCTTAGGAGGCGGTACAGAGGTAGACCTCTTTCGCCGAGGCGTGAGATGAAGCGGCTCAGAGCCGCGAGACATCCCATGACCCTCTATACGCCTTTCAAGTCCTTGATGGGCCCCATGCTAGTGATGGCTGCGATCTTCTCCGGGTTGGCTTCGATGCCCCGCTCGGAGACGATGAAACCCAAGAGCATGCCTCGGGGCACCCCGAAGACACACTTTTCGGGATTGAGCTTGACGCCTTTCGCCTTGAGACATCGGAATGTCACTTCAAGGTCGGAAAGGAGGTCGGAGGCTTTCCTCGTCTTGACTACGATGTCATCGACGTATGCCTCGACCGTCCGGCCAATGTGTTCGCCGAACACATGATTCATGCACCGCTGGTACGTCGCGCTCGCATTCCTCAAGCCGAACGGCATGGTGACATAGCAGTACATGTCGAAGGGTGTGATGAAAGAAGTCGCGAGCTGGTCGGACTCTTTCATCCTGATTTGGTGATACCCTGAGTAGGCATTGAGGAAAGACAGGGTTTCGCACCCAGCAGTGGAATCCACGATTTGATCGATGCGAGGCAGAGGGTAGGGAACCTTCGGACATGCTTTGTTGAGACCAGTGTAGTCTAAACACATCCGCCATTTCCCCCCTTTCTTTCTCACAAGCACAGGGTTGGCAAGCCATTCGGGATGGAATACCTCTTTGATGAACCCTGCCGCCATTAGCTTGTGGATCTCCTCGCCTATGGCTCTGCGCTTCTCTTCGTCGAATCGGCGCAGAGGCTGCTTGATGGGTCGGGCTCCGGCTCGGATGTCCAGCGAGTGCTCGGCGACATCCCTCGGTATGCCGGGCATGTCCGAGGGACTCCTCGCGAAGACGTCGACGTTCACGCGGAGAAAGTCGACGAGCACTGCTTCCTATTTGGGACCAAGCTCGGAGCCGATCCGAATCTGCTTGGAGGCGTCGCCGCTGAGGTCGAGGGGGGCGGACTTAACCGTCTCGGCTGGCTCAAAGTTGCTGGCATGACGCTTCACGTCTGGCACCTCCTTAGAGAGGCTCTCCAGGTCGGCGATGAGGGCCTCAGACTCGGCGAGGGCCTCGGCGTACTCCACGCACTCCACGTCGCATTCGAACGCGTGTTTGTACGTGGGGCCGACGGTGATGACCCCGCTGGGGCCCGGCATCTTGAGCTTCAGGTAGGTGTAGTTGGGGACAGCCATGAACTTCGCGTAGCATGGCCTCCCCAGTACCGCGTGGTAGGTTCCTCGGAACCCGACCACCTCGAACGTCAGGGTCTCCCTTCAAAAGTTGGAGGGTGTTCCGAAGCAGACGGGAAGGTCGAGTTGTCCGAGGGGCTGGACGCGCTTCCCGGGGATGATCCCATGGAAAGGCGCAGCGCCTGCCCGGACCGAGGACAGATCGACGCGCAGGAGCCCGAGGGTCTCGGCGTAGATGATGTTGAGGTTGCTGCCTCCATCCATGAGGACCTTGGTGAGCCTGACGTCGCCGATGATGGGGTCGACGACGAGCGGGTATTTCCCCGGGCCCGGCACATGGTCGGGGTGGTCGGTTTGGTCGAAGGTGATGGGCTTGTCGGACCAGTCTAGGTAGACTGGCGCCGCCACCTTCACCGAACAGACCTCCCAGCGCTCTTGCTTGCGGTGCCGAGCCGAGGCATTCGCCGCTTGCCCACCGTAGATCATGAAGCAGTCGCGGACCTCGGGGAACTCTCCTGCCTGGTGATCTTCCTTCTTGTCGTCGTCCTGGGCCCTGCCACCCTCCGCGGGTGGCCCGGCCCTGTGGAAGTGGCGCCGAAGCATGACGCACTCCTCAAGGGTGTGCTTGACGGGCCCCTGGTGATAGGGGCACGGCTCCTTGAGAATCTTGTCGAAGAGGTTGGCACCTCCTGGGGGTTTTCGAGGGTTCTTGTACTCGGCGGCGGCGACAAGGTCCGCGTCGACGGCGTCGCGTTTCGCTTGCGACTTCTTCTTGCCCTTCTTCTTGGCGCCGCGCTGAGTTGATGCCTCGGGGGCATCTTCCGAAGGGCGGCCCTAGGGCTGCTTGTCCTTCCGGAAGATAGCCTCGACCGCCTCCTGGCCGGAGGCGAACTTGGTGGCAATGTCCATCAGCTCGCTCGCCCAGGTGGGGGTCTTGCGACCCAGCTTGCTCACCAGGTCGCGACAAGTGGTGCCGGCGAGGAACGCGCCGATGACATCCGAGTCGGTGATGTTGGGCAGCTCGGTGCGCTGCTTCGAGAATCGCCGGATGTAGTCTCGGAGAGACTCTCCCGGCTGCTGTCGGCAGCTTCGAAGGTCCCAAGAATTCCCAGGGCGCACGTACGTGCCCTGGAAATTTCCGGCGAAAGCTTGGACCAGGTCGTCCCAGTTGGAGATCTGCCCCGGAGGCAGGTGCTCCAACCAGGCGCGAGCAGTGTCGGAGAGAAACAGGGGGAGGTTGCAGATGATGAGGTTGTCATCGTCCGTTCCACCCAGTTGGCGGGCCAGACGGTAGTCCGCGAGCCACAGTTCCGGTCTCGTCTCCCCCGAGTACTTCGTGATAGTAGTCGGGGGTCGGAACCGGGTCGGGAACGGCGCCCGTCGTATGGCCCGGCTGAAGGCCTGCGGACCGGGTGGTTCGGGCGAGGGACTCCGATCCTCCCCGCTGTCGTAGCGTCCCCCACGCCTGGGGTGGTAGCCTCGGCGCACCCTCTCGTCAAGGTGGGCTCGACGGTCGCGGTGATGGTGCTCGTTGCTGAGGCGACCCGGGGCCGCAGGCGCTGTGTTGCGCGTGCGCCCGGTGTAGACCGAGGCTTCCCGCATGAATCGGGAAGTCGCGGCATGATGTTCCGAGGGGTACCCCTGCCTTCGGGAGGCGGAGCTCTCGGCCCGCTGGACCGCGGCGCCTTCCAGGAGATTCTTGAGCTCTCCCTGGATTCGCCGCCCCTCGGTGGTTGATGGCTCCGGCATCGCGCGGAGGAGCATTGCTGCTGCAGCCAGGTTCTGGCCGACCCCACTGGATGCGAGTGGTGGCCTGACCCTGACATCGTCGGTGATGCGGTGCTGGAAGCCCTGGGGTAGATGACGTATTTCTCCGGCCGGAGGTTGGCCCGCCCATGCCTTCCCGACGTCCCGGCGGATTGGCTCAAGCGCTCCTGCTCCCTCGTCAAGCCTGGCCTGCACCCCGCGGATTTGCTCGAGCTGTGGGTCGTGACCCCCCCGCTAGAACGGGGACCACAGCTAGCTCTCGTGGGATGTCAACGTGAGGCACCGACCTAGGGAGATCACCGTCCTCCGGCATGCCGAGATGGTTGCCTTCGGAGGGACCCCCTAGATCGACGTGGAAATATTCGCGGCTTGGGCCGCAGTCCTTGTCGCCGAGGCTACGGCTACCGTCGGAATAGTCAGAAAGGCAGTAGTCGCATGCGGTCATGAAGTCCCGCATGGCACTGGGGTTGCCAAGTCCGGAGAAATCCCAACAGAAACTGGGCTCGTCGTCTCCCTCGGACCCAGAGGGCCCGTAGGTCGAGACGTCTGTCAGCCGGTCCCAAGGTGACCGCATACAAAACTGAAAGGGAAATGTGCCTTTGGGCCATTTCTAAGTATTTTGGTGATTGAGTGCAAACACAAGTGCTTAAATGTGAAAATATGCCCAAGGATGAACAAAGTGCAAATCACAAGTTAAGGTATGTTTCTAAGCCTTAGTACATTGGTTTGTGTACTAATATTCTTGTCTAAGTGTTAGAAACAGGAAGAAGAAAAGAAGTGGAGAGTGGCTGTGTGCAGCCAAAGGCTGCTTCGGGCTGGGGCACCGGACTGTCCGGTGTGCACCGGACAGTGTCCGGTGCGCCAGACCAGCGCAGCGCAAACCAGCCGCTCTCGGGTTTTTCTCCGGCGACTTCGGCTAAAATTCACCGGACTGTCCGGTGTGCACCGGACTGTCCGGTGAGCCAACGGTCGGCCGGGCCAACGGTCGGCCGCGCGATCGGCGCGCGACACGTGGCCAAGCCAACGGTCGGAAGGAAGCACCGGACTGTCCGGTGTGCACCGGACATGTCCGGTGCGCCAACTGTGCGCAGATCTGCATCAGAAAGCAACGGTCGGATGAGCTTTTTATGGAAACAAATCGGGCACCGGACAGTGTCCGGTGTGCACCGGACTGTCCGGTGCGCCACGAGACAGAAGGCAAAGATGGCCTTCCAGATTTGTTCCCAACGGCTCCTAGCTGCCTTGGAGCTATAAAAGGGACCCCTTGGCGCATGGAGGAGTACACCAAGCATTCCTTGAGCACTCTTGATCACTCACACATCAATCTTGCGCACTTGTTCGACACTCTAGTGATTTGAGCTCTGTTCTAGTGTGCTAGTCTCTTGAGCTCAAGTCTGGGTCTTGTGTGTGCGTATTCGCTGTGATCTTTGTGTTGTGTGTGAGTTGCTAATCCCTCCCTTGCTCCGTGATTCTCTGTGAACATCTTTTGTAAGGGCGAGAGGCTCCAAGTTGTGGAGATTCCTCGCAAACGGGATTGAGAAAAGAAAAGCAAGAACACCGTGGTATTCAAGTTGATCATTGGATCACTTGAGAGGAGTTGAGTGCAACTCTCGTCCGTTGGGACGCCACAACGTGGAGTAGGCAAGTTTTGTACTTGGCCGAACCACGGGATAACCACCGTGTCATCTCTGTGATTGATTTCTTGTGGTTATTGTGTTTTGACTCCTCTCTAGCCACTTGGCCATAATTGTGCTAACACTTAACAAGTTTTTGTGGCTTAAGTTTTGAAGTTTTACAGGATCACCTATTCACCCCCCCCCTCTAGGTGCTCTCAATTGGTATCAGAGTTGTTCTCTTCAAGAAAGGGACTAACCGCCCGAAGAGATGGATCCTAAGGGGAAGGGAATTGTGATCAACGACAAGGAGAAGGAGTCCTTCGTCAACGAGCCAAGGGATGACAAGTCCAATGACTCGGGCTCGGGCCACAAGCGAAGAGATGGGAAGAAGAAGAAGACAAGACGCATCAAGGAGATCGTCTACTACGACAGCGATGAGTCCTCTTCTTCCCAAAAGGACGACGACCACGACAAACAAAGGAAACCGGTTAATTCTAACTTTTCTTTTGACTACTCTCGTATTCCGCAAAGTTCAAATTCACATTTGATTTCCATTCCACTCGGCAAGCCCCCACACTTTGATGGGGAGGACTACGGATTTTGGAGCCACAAAATGCGTAGTCACCTATTCTCTCTCCATCCTAGCATATGGGAGATTGTAGATAGTGGAATGCACTTTAATAGTTCGGATAGTCCTATATTCATTAATGAGCAAATCCATAAGAATGCACAAGCTACTACTGTTCTACTAGCCTCATTGTGCAGGGATGAATATAATAAAGTGAGTGGCTTGGATAACGCCAAGCAAATCTGGGATACCCTCAAGATCTCTCATGAGGGAAATGACGCTACCTTGCTCACCAAAATGGAGTTGGTGGAGGGCGAGCTTGGACGGTTCGCGATGATAAGGGGCGAGGAGCCAACTCAGACATACAACCGGCTCAAGACCCTTATCAACAAAATAAGGAGCTACGGAAGCACGCGATGGACGGACCACGACGTCGTCCGACTAATGCTCAGGTCCTTTACCGTTCTTGATCCTCATTTGGTGAATAATATTCGTGAGAATCCCAGGTACACCAAAATGTCGCCCGAAGAAGTCCTAGGAAAATTCGTCAGCGGGCGAATGATGATCAAGGAGGCAAGGTATGTGGACGACGCCTTGAATGGACCGATCAACGAGCCGCAACCTTTTGCTCTCAAAGCCACAGGGAACAAGGAGGCGCTACCCATCAAGGTGGCGCAAATTGAGGCGGCCGATCTTAATGAAGAAGAAATGGCCCTCATTATCAAGAGATTCAAGACGGTGCTAAAGGGTCGCAATGGACAGCCGAGCAAGACTAAGACCAAGGGGAAGCGATCATGCTTCAAATGCGGTAAGCTTGGTCATTTTATTGCTAACTGTTTCGATAATGATAGTGACCAGGAAAAGGGAAACAAGAGGGAAAAGAAGAAGCATTACAAGAAGGCAAAGGGCGAGGCGCATCTAGGCAAGGAGTGGGACTCGGATTGCTCCTCGTCCGACTCCGACAATGAAGGACTCGCCGCCACCGCCTTCAACAAATCAACCCTCTTCCCCAACGAGCGTCACACATGCCTTATGGCAAGGGAGAAGAAGGTATGTACTTCTTCAAGTGAGGACGAATCTAGTGATGAGGATGAAGTAGATTATTCATGTTTGTTCAAGGGCTTAGATAGATCTAAGATAGACAAAATTAATGAATTAATTGATGCCTTGAATGAAAAGAATATACTTTTAGAAAAGCAAGAGGATTTGTTGTATGAAGAGCATGATAAATTTGTTGAGGCACAAAAATCCTATGCTTTAGAAGTTAAAAGAAATGAAATGCTTTCTTTTGAACTATCTACTTGTCATGAAACCATTTCTACTTTGAAAGGTGTCAACAATGATTTAAATGCTAAATTAGAAGTAGCAAATAAATCCAATTCTTGTGTAGAAAATGTTGTTATTTGCAATAGATGTAAAGACTTTGATATTGATGCTTGTAGTGAACACATAGCTTCTATTGCAAAGTTAAATAATGAAGTGGCTAGTCTTAATGCCCAACTTAAGACTAGCAAAAGTGAATTTGATAAGTTAAAATTTGCAAGGGATGCTTATACAATAGGAAGACATCCCTCAATTAAGGATGGGCTTGGCTTCAAGAGGGAAGCCAAGAACTTAACAAGCCATAAGACTCCCATCTCCACCAAGGAGAAAGGGAAGGCTCCTATGGCTAATAGTGTTAAGAAGAATCATGCTTTCATGTACTATGATAGGAGATATTCTAGAAATGCCTTTAGAGGTCATGATGTTTTTGATTCACATGCTTATGACTCTTATGCTATGACTGCTTCTAGTTCTCATGTTATGCATGGTAGAAATGGGCTTAGAAGAAATGTTGTTCATCAAATGCCCAGGAGAAATGTTGTTAGGAGAGTAGTGAATGAACCTTCTACAATTTATTGTGCTTTGAATGCTTCCTTTGAAATTTGTAGAAAGGATAAGAAAATTGTTGCTAGGAAGCTAGGGGCAAAATGCAAGGGAGACAAAACTTGCATTTGGGTCCCTAAGGATATTTGCACTAACCTTGTAGGACCCAACATGAGTTGGGTACCTAAGACCCAAGCCTAAATTTGCCTTGCAGGTTTATGCATCCGGGGGTTCAAGCTGGATTATTGATAGCGGATGCACAAACCATATGACGGGGGAGAAGAAAATGTTCACCTCCTACGTCAAGAATAAGGATTCCCAAGATTCAATCATATTCGGTGATGGGAATCAAGGCAAGGTAAAAGGGTTAGGTAAAATTGCAATTTCTAATGAGCACTCTATCTCTAATGTATTTTTAGTAGAGTCACTAGGATATAATTTACTATCGGTTAGTCAATTGTGCAATATGGGATATAACTGTCTGTTTACAAATGTAGATGTGTCTGTCTTTAGAAGAAGTGATGGTTCACTAGCTTTTAAGGGTGTATTAGACGGCAAACTTTATTTAGTAGATTTTGCAAAAGAAGAGGCCGGTCTAGATGCATGCTTAATAGCTAAGACTAGCATGGGCTGGCTGTGGCATCGCCGCTTAGCACATGTGGGGATGAAGAACCTTCACAAGCTTCTAAAGGGAGAACACGTGATAGGTCTAACTAATGTTCAATTCGAAAAAGATAGACCTTGTGCAGCTTGTCAAGCAGGGAAACCGGTGGGAGGAGCGCATCACAGCAAGAATGTGATGACCACTTCAAGACCCCTGGAGTTGCTGCATATGGACCTCTTCGGACCCGTCGCCTATCTAAGCATAGGGGGAAGTAAGTATGGTCTAGTTATTGTTGATGACTTTTCCCGCTTCACTTGGGTGTTCTTTTTGCAGGATAAGTCTGAAACCCAAGGGACCCTCAAGCGCTTCCTTAGGAGGGCTCAAAATGAGTTTGAGCTCAAAGTGAAGAAGATAAGGAGCGACAACGGGTCCGAGTTCAAGAACCTTCAAGTGGAGGAGTTCCTTGAGGAGGAAGGGATCAAGCATGAGTTCTCCGCTCCCTACACACCACAGCAAAATGGTGTGGTAGAGAGGAAGAACAGGACGCTAATCGACATGGCAAGGACTATGCTTGGAGAGTTCAAGACCCCCGAGCGTTTTTGGTCGGAAGCCGTGAACACAGCTTGCCACGCCATCAACAGGGTCTACCTTCATCGCCTCCTCAAGAAGACGTCGTATGAGCTTCTAACCGGTAACAAACCCAATGTACCGTACTTTCGTGTATTTGGGAGCAAGTGCTACATTCTAGTGAAAAAGGGTAGAAATTCTAAGTTTGCTCCCAAAGCTGTAGAAGGGTTTTTGTTAGGTTATGACTCAAATACAAAGGCGTATAGAGTCTTCAACAAATCATCGGGTTTGGTTGAAGTCTCTAGCGACGTTGTATTTGATGAGACTAATGGCTCTCCAAGAGAGCAAGTTATTGATTGTGATGATGTAGATGAAGAAGATGTTCCGACGGCCGCTATACGAACTATGGCGATTGGAGAAGTGCGGCCACAGGAACAAGATGAACGAGATCAACCATCTTCCTCAACTAAGGTGCAACCCCCAACTCAAGACGATGAACAGGTTCATCAACAGGAGGCATGTGATCAAGGGGGAGCACAAGATGAGCAAGTGTTGGAGGAAGAAGCGCAACCGGCACCTCCAACCCAAGTTCGAGCGATGATTCAAAGGGATCATCCCGTTGATCAAATTCTGGGTGACATTAGCAAGGGAGTAACTACTCGATCTCGATTAGTTAATTTTTGTGAGCATTACTCCTTTGTCTCTTCTATTGAGCCTTTCAGGGTAGAGGAGGCCTTGCTAGATCCGGATTGGGTATTGGCCATGCAGGAGGAGCTCAACAACTTCAAGCGCAATGAAGTTTGGACACTGGTGCCTCGTCCAAAGCAAAATGTTGTGGGAACCAAGTGGGTGTTCCGCAACAAACAGGACGAGCACGGGGTGGTGACGAGGAACAAGGCTCGACTTGTGGCAAAAGGTTATGCCCAAGTCGCAGGTTTGGACTTTGAGGAGACTTTCGCTCCTGTGGCTAGGCTAGAGTCCATTCGTATCTTGCTAGCATATGCCACTCACCATTCTTTCAGGTTGTACCAAATGGATGTGAAGAGCGCTTTCCTCAACGGGCCAATCAAGGAGGAAGTGTACGTGGAGCAACCCCCTGGCTTCGAGGATGAACGGTACCCCGACCACGTGTGTAAGCTCTCTAAGGCGCTCTATGGACTTAAGCAAGCCCCAAGAGCATGGTATGAATGCCTTAGAGACTTTTTAATTGCTAATGCTTTCAAGGTTGGGAAAGCCGATCCAACTCTTTTCACTAAGACATGTGATGGTGATTTATTTGTGTGCCAAATTTATGTCGATGACATAATATTTGGTTCTACTAATCAAAAGTCTTGTGAAGAGTTTAGCAGGGTGATGACGCAGAAATTCGAGATGTCGATGATGGGCGAGTTGAACTACTTCCTTGGGTTCCAAGTGAAGCAACTCAAGGACGGCACCTTCATCTCCCAAACGAAGTACACGCAAGATCTGCTAAAGCGGTTTGGGATGAAGGACGCCAAGCCCGCAAAGACTCCGATGGGGACAGACGGACACACCGACCTCAACAAAGGAGGTAAGTCCGTTGATCAAAAAGCATACCGGTCAATGATAGGTTCTTTGCTTTACTTATGTGCTAGTAGACCGGATATTATGCTTAGCGTATGCATGTGTGCTAGATTTCAATCCGATCCTAAGGAGTGTCACTTAGTGGCGGTGAAGCGAATTCTTAGATATTTAGTTGCTACGCCTTGCTTCGGGCTCTGGTATCCAAAGGGGTCTACCTTTGACTTAGTTGGATACTCAGACTCCGACTATGCTGGATGTAAGGTCGATAGGAAGAGTACATCAGGGACGTGCCAATTCTTAGGAAGGTCCCTGGTGTCATGGAACTCTAAGAAACAAACTTCCGTTGCCCTATCCACCGCTGAGGCCGAGTACGTTGCCGCAGGACAGTGTTGCGCGCAACTACTTTGGATGAGGCAAACCCTCAGGGACTTTGGCTACAATCTGAGCAAAGTCCCACTCCTATGTGATAATGAGAGTGCTATCCGCATGGCGGAAAATCCTGTTGAACACAGCCGCACAAAGCACATAGACATCCGGCATCACTTTCTGAGAGACCACCAGCAAAAGGGGGATATCGAAGTGTTTCATGTTAGCACCGAGAACCAGCTAGCCGATATCTTTACCAAGCCTCTAGATGAGAAGACCTTTTGCAGGCTGCGTAGTGAACTAAATGTCTTAGATTCGTGGAACCTGGATTGAACTGTAGCATACATGTATTTATGCTTTTGATCATGTTCCTTTTTGCATTTTGTTGCTTATTATGGTGCTCAAGTTGTACAAACACTCCCTGGACCTCACAAGTCCGTTGCAAAGTGATGCACATGTTTAGGGGGAGATGTGTTACAACTTGACCCTTTGAGACTAACCATGTGCTTGAGTTTGATAATTTAGTCTCGAAGGAGGATTGAAAGGGAAAAGGTGGACTTGGACCATGAAAGACTTCCACTGCACTCCGATGAGAGGGCAACTAATTCCAAGTTCATCTCATGAAATCTTATTGCCATTTGCTCTTAATTGAAGACTTTGGTGAGGCAATGGGGTTCATGGGCCAAGATTGATCCCGTTTTGGTGCTTGATGCCAAAGGGGGAGAAAATAAAGGCCAAAGCAATAAATGGATCAGCTACCACTTGAGAAATTTTGAAAAAGTATAATAGAGCTTTTGGTTTTGTCAAAACTCTTGTATTGTCTCTTTTTGTCAAAAGTTGGCTTCTTGTGGGGAGAAATGTTGATTATGGGAAATAGGGGGAGTTTTTGAAATCTTTGATCAATCTCTTTTTGGAAAGACTCTCTTTATGCTTCAACATGTGTGTTTGACTTAGAGATAGAGATTTGAGTTTGATTTGCAAAAACAAACCAAGTGGTGGCAAAGGATGATCCATATATGCCAAAATTGAATAAAACTCAAAGTTAGTTTTTATTTGAAGTAGTTTTGCACTTGTTCCACTTGCTTTATGTTGTGTTGGCATAAATCACCAAAAAGGGGGAGATTGAAAGGGAAATGTGCCTTTGGGCCATTTCTAAGTATTTTGGTGATTGAGTGCAAACACAAGTGCTTAAATGTGAAAATATGCCCAAGGATGAACAAAGTGCAAATCACAAGTTAAGGTATGTTTCTAAGCCTTAGTACATTGGTTTGTGTACTAATATTCTTGTCTAAGTGTTAGAAACAGGAAGAAGAAAAGAAGTGGAGAGTGGCTGTGTGCAGCCAAAGGCTGCTTCGGGCTGGGGCACCGGACTGTCCGGTGTGCACCGGACAGTGTCCGGTGCGCCAGACCAGCGCAGCGCAAACCAGCCGCTCTCGGGTTTTTCTCCGGCGACTTCGGCTAAAATTCACCGGACTGTCCGGTGTGCACCGGACTGTCCGGTGAGCCAACGGTCGGCCGGGCCAACGGTCGGCCGCGCGATCGGCGCGCGACACGTGGCCAAGCCAACGGTCGGAAGGAAGCACCGGACTGTCCGGTGTGCACCGGACATGTCCGGTGCGCCAACTGTGCGCAGATCTGCATCAGAAAGCAACGGTCGGATGAGCTTTTTATGGAAACAAATCGGGCACCGGACATTGTCCGGTGTGCACCGGACTGTCCGGTGCGCCACGAGACAGAAGGCAAAGATGGCCTTCCAGATTTGTTCCCAACGGCTCCTAGCTGCCTTGGAGCTATAAAAGGGACCCCTTGGCGCATGGAGGAGTACACCAAGCATTCCTTGAGCACTCTTGATCACTCACACATCAATCTTGCGCACTTGTTCGACACTCTAGTGATTTGAGCTCCGTTCTAGTGTGCTAGTCTCTTGAGCTCAAGTCTGGGTCTTGTGTGTGCGTATTCGCTGTGATCTTTGTGTTGTGTGTGAGTTGCTAATCCCTCCCTTGCTCCGTGATTCTCTGTGAACATCTTTTGTAAGGGCGAGAGGCTCCAAGTTGTGGAGATTCCTCGCAAACGGGATTGAGAAAAGAAAAGCAAGAACACCGTGGTATTCAAGTTGATCATTGGATCACTTGAGAGGAGTTGAGTGCAACTCTCGTCCGTTGGGACGCCACAACGTGGAGTAGGCAAGTTTTGTACTTGGCCGAACCACGGGATAACCACCGTGTCATCTCTGTGATTGATTTCTTGTGGTTATTGTGTTTTGACTCCTCTCTAGCCACTTGGCCATAATTGTGCTAACACTTAACAAGTTTTTGTGGCTTAAGTTTTGAAGTTTTACAGGATCACCTATTCACCCCCCCCTCTAGGTGCTCTCAAAAACCCCAGAGGGTTTGGACTTGCCTCTACGAGAGCGCCCGCCAAAGCGAAGCCGCTAGGCGGGTCGAGGCTGAATCCGAAAGACGTGGGTTGGGAATCGGTCGGTACCTCTTGGTCGACGGGCGGTGATGAAGTCACGTCGGGGACTGACTGCACCGTCGTCTCAGGTACGAGGGTGACGTCCAGCAAGCCTTTCGCGAGCGCGCTGGCGTCGTCCGTTTGCCCGGAATCGGCGCGTTGCGGGGAGACAGCGCTCGTCTTCGTCTCAAGCGCGAGGTCGATGCCCGGTGCGCCCCCCGTTGGGGTGCTGGTGCTATCGACTCGCTCGACAGCCGACGAGGCGCTGCCTCCTGCTTGGCCTTGGTTGCCCCGCCTCCCCCTCCGTCGGCGGGGAAGAGGGCGGGGTGAGCTCGAAGGTTGTTCTTCCACCATGCGGGGAAGACGTCGTCGATTCCGCCGCCGGCGGGCGGGCTGTCAGCCGCCATTATCGCTGTCGCCCGGCGGTGGAATGAGTATCATGTCGTAGCTGCCGTCGAGGGACAGGAACTCAAGACTCCCGAAACGAAGCACCGTCCCGGGTTGGAGAGGTTGCTGGAGACTGCCCATCTGGAGCTTGACGGGAAGCTGTTCGTCAACACGCAGCATGCCCCTACCTGGCGCGCCAACTGTCGGCGTTTCGAGACCGGGGGGTCCCTAAGCCGACGAGTGAATGTCGCCGCGTGCCCCAGCCCAGATGGGTCGACGCGAGGCCGAGCGCGAAGGGGGGAAGTGAGGTGGCCGGAGACAGGCGTGAGAGAGGTGGAAATCCCGTGGCCTTCGTGTTCGTCTCGCGCCCAGGTCGGGTGCGCTTGCAGTAGGGGGTTACAAGCGTCCACGCGGGAGAGGGAGCGAGTGGCTTCAAGCGAGCGCCTGTCTCGTCCTCGTCCCCGCGCGGCCAACCCTCTCTAAGAGGGCCCTGGTCCTTCCTTTTATAGGCGTAAGGAGAGGATCCAGGTGTACAATGGGGGATGTAGCAGAGTGCTACGTGTCTAGCGGGGGAGAGCTAGCGCCCTAAGTACACGCCATCGTGGCGGCCGGAGAGGTTTTGGCGCCCGGTTTGTGTGATGTCGTGGCCATCGGAGGAGCGCTGGAGCCTGGCGGAGGGACAACTGTCGGAGCTGTTGAGTCCTTGCTGACGTCCTCTTGCTTCCGTAAGGGGGCTGAGAGCCGCCGTCGTCACAGAGTATGCGGGGCGCCATCATTGCCTATCTGGCGGAGCGAGCCAGATGGGACGCCGGTCTTGTTCCCCGTGGCCCGAGTCAGCTTGGGGTAGGGTGATGATGGCGCCTCCTGTTGACGTGGCTGGTCTGCACCCTAGGTTGGGCGATGTGGAAGCTCCTCCGAAGCCAAGGTCGAGTCTGTCTCCCGTGGCTGAGGTCGAGTCCGAGCCCCCGGTTCGGGCGAGGCGGAGACCGTCGGCTGAGGCTAGGGTGGAGTCCGAGCCCTGGGGTCGGGCGGAGCGGAGTTCGTCGTCTTCTGGGGCTGAGCCCAAGTCCGAGCCCTGGGTCGGGCGAAGCGGAGTTCGTCGTCTTCTAGGACTTAGCCCGAGTCCGAGCCCTGGGTCGGGCGGAGCGGAGTTCGTCGTCTTCCGGGACTTAGCCCGAGTCCGAGCCCTAGGTCGGGCGGAGCGGAGTTCGTCGTCTTCTGGGACTTAGCCCGAGTCCGAGCCCTGGGTCGGGCGGAGCGGACTTCGTCGTCTTCTGGGACTTAGCCCGAGTCCGGGCCCTAGGTCGGGCGGAGCGGAGTTCGCCGTCTTCTGGGGCTTAGCCCGAGTCCGAGCCCTAGGTCAGGCGGAGCGGAGTTCGCCGTCTTCCGGGGCTTAGCCCGAGTCCGAGCCCTGGGTCGGGCGAAGCGGAGCTTCCTATGGTGCCTGTGGCCGGGCCTAACTACCTGTCAGCCTCACTCTGTCAAGTGGCACCGCAGTCGGAGCGGCGCAGGCGACGCTGTCTTTTTGTCAGGCCGGTCAGTGGAGCGGCGAAGTGACGACGGTCACTTCGGCTCTGTCGGCTGAAGGGCGTGCGTCAGGATAAAGGTGTCAGGCCGCCTTTGCATTAAATGCTCCTGCGATTTGGTCGGTCGGTGCGGCGATTTGGTCAGGGTTGCTTCTTGGCGAAGACAGGGCCTCGGGCGAGCCGGAAATATGTTCGCCGCTGGAGGGGGGCCTCGGGCGAGCCGGAGATCCTCCGGGGTCGGCTGCCCTTGTCCGAGGCTAGGCTCGGGCGAGGCATGATCGAGTCCCTCGAATGGACTGATCCCTGACTTAATCGCACCCATCAGGCCTTTGCAGCTTTATGCTGATGGGGGTTACCAGCTGAGAATTAGGAGCCTTGAGGGTACCCCTAATTATGGTCCCCGACAGATAGGTTCTCCTTAACGCACCTCGCCACCTGAAGCGAAGGAACCGAACTTTGTTTGAATATTCTTTCGATCCCATTCTTTCCAAATGTTTCACGTTATGTAGATAGTGACACCGTTAAAATTCCTCGTGCGACTTTTCGGGAAGTGGGGCGGCCTCCGCCCTCTCCTACCAATCGCCCAGATTTGTAGCGCTCCACGGATCGGCCTGCTGCGACCAGAGACATGTTCTCCTAGGCGAGGACGCGGTTCCAAACCTCTTGTGCAAAAGGGCAAGTCAGACATAAATGAAATCCAGATTACATAGGTCCGTTGCACAGGGTGCAAGACGTCTGATAAGGCCAGTCGCGTCGCACGAGGTTATTCGCTGTAAGGATCTTATTTTAGATGAGAATCCAAGCGAATAACTTGCATTTGTTTTCCGCTGTGGCGCGCCAAATGAGATCAAGCTTGTGGCCACAGTAGGAGCCGATGAACTAGGCTCTATAAGCAGACCTAGAGGAGTAGATATCGTCTGGCGTCCATTTCCAAGTAATGGCATCTTGAACATCCTGCTATAGGTGGATTTGTTGTAGCCTAATCCAGAGCGCGACAAATTCCTCAATTTGCACGGTTGTTGTGATTTTCCTTCTTAGCGGGTTGATCTAGGCGTCACTTGTTAACTCTTGTAGTACCGACCTATATTTCCTTATGACCAGAGTAAAGAGGTGGAGCGCTAGGTTGCAAGGGGCTTCACCATCTAGCCAATTATCCTTCCAGAACATAGCTTTGGCACCATTACCGACAGTTATGGAGGTGGTAGCTTGGAAAAACAAGCGTTCAAGTTTGTTGCATGGAACCTACAGGCCTTGCCAAGGTTTTGGGTCATCCGTCCACTCCTGCCAAAGCCAACAGAGCCTTAGCGCACGTCCAAACTTCTCAAAGTTGAGGACCCCAAGTCCGCCCAAGTCTTTAGGTCTGCTCACTGTTGTTCAATTGACCAGACAATGGCCTCCATTCGCATTGCCTTCCCCTTTCCAAAGGAAGAACCAACGAATCTTATCGATCTGCTTCCTAGCCCATTTTGCAAAGGGGAGATGGACATATGATAGGTCAGCATAGAGGAGAGCACTGATGTGACTAGAGTGAGACATCCCACCCAGTTGAGAAGTTGTCTTTTACTACCCGTGAGCCGTTGTACAATCGTTTTCACTCGGGGTTGAATAAGATTTTTTGGAGAGGCCAAGTATGTAGTTGTAGGCCAAGGTAGCGGCAAGGGAACGTTTTGCAGCTGCCCATGAACAGTTGAAGAATGTTGGTCAAGTCTACGTTTGGACAATTGATTCGGTGAACCGAACTCTTCTCAAAGTTTATGACGAGGCCCGTGGCAGATCCAAACACCTAAAGAATTTGCTTGACTGACTGGAGTTGGTCATAGCCTGGGGTCACAAACATTGCGACATCATCTGCGTACAACGAGGTTCTCAGGTTTGCTGCTGCGAGGGGGAGGGGTGAGAGCACTCCTTGCTGCGTGGGCGTGGCAAGGTCTAAGATCCTTTGTAGCGGGTCGATGGCCAGGATGAACAATATAGGAGAGGGGGGTCTCCTTGTCGTACTTCACACATGTGGTCAAAACAGCTTTCTTGTGCCCGGTGAATTAGGGGCTTGGAGTTGGCTTTACTGAAAAGGATGGAGATCCATTCCTGCCAATGTGTCCCGAAACCACGGGCCTATAAAATTCTCTAGGAGCTGATTTGGTGACCAGGGATCACGGGGGGATTGGAGGGGATTGAGGGGGAAATTAGTTTTCCCCCTCAATCCTCTCCAATCCCCCCGTGATCCCTTTGTCACCAAATCAACCCTAGGAGATAGCTCCGGTTAACTGTGTCGAAAGCTTTCTCGATGTCCAGCTTTAGAAACAACGCTGGGATTTTAGACTTGTGAAATTGCCTTATGATGTTTTGGACATAAAGAAAATTGTCTTGGATGACTCTCTTGCGGATGAAAGCACTTTGGCACTTGGTGTCGAGAGAAGGGGTGCGAGTCTGTTGGCAATCAACTTTGAGAAGATTTTTGTGATGCTGTGGACGTTTCGACGTTCTTGCTTTTCTCGATGATGGTGTCATTTACGTATGCTTATTGATGCCCCCATTTCTTCCTGCAGGAATTCAAGCTGGTCGAGAGCGCAGAGCTGGCTCCTCTCAGGGATCTGATCGAGCCCCTGATAAGTCAGTGCTAAACCAGAGAGAGACTTCGATTAGGAGGCCAATTAAGTGCGGAGACCATCTTTCTTCTTCTATTAGTTTTGGCCTCTCCCGGCGTTCAGTTTAGTGTCGGTTTGGTTCCGGATGGAACATCTTACGCATTTCGTATCAGCCGTTGGTAACTCGGATGGTCTCTGTATCAGTCGTTGATCACTACTTGTTCTGTTATTTTATCCCTTCTCATTTTTGAAACGCACACACAAAAAAAAGTGTTGGATCCAAAGTTTTCTCTCGGAATCTTGGTTTACTGCCATGCTGCATGCTGCTGCTGGTACTGGATGGTTTTGCCTCGGACTGACGCTAACGTCAGTTCCGACTTCTTTTTTTTATATAGAGACAGAGCTATTTATTGGTTAGAAGAGAAACTGAAACTATTTGTTTAAATTTAAGGGCAAATCCATAACGAACGATTTTATTTGATGGAAAACTGGTAGATACAAGTAACTAGACACACCAATGCAAGTAGGCAAAAGCGCGCTTTTGCGTCTGAAGATATTTAGCGTAGATATTTGGAGCCGCGTAGTAGCAGACGCTTCAATAAAAGCGGTGGGCGATGAAGACGTTGTGTGATGTGTTTGAGACATGAGATCGCTGTCTGAACTGTGGAATTGAATCGGACAGATCATGCGGACCAACAAAGGTACATCAAGTGCGAGTGCGGGGACAGACTTTACATCCACACCCGTAACCCGTCATAGCGGCACGGGCATAAAAATGATTGTATAACTATATCTATACCACTATATAATCTATCAGTTTAAATTTTATAAAACTCACTCAACCAAATTATCTCACATCTATAACCTCCAACTAAATTTACCAAACAAGTTGCACCTAGATTTAACAGGGCCATCAAAATCAATAATATATGTTACTGAATAACTCTATCTCTTGTTCACTCAAATATAATAGACAATATTATTTAGATCATTCATCGTCCTCTCCCCCCACGACCCCAGCAACTCTAGCCTCCTCCTCTCTTCCCCGCCTCACCTCCCCCTCACTATTGCCTATACGTGGCCAATGCGTCGTGTCGGGTAGGCATGGCCCGAGACCGTCATGAGCTAGGCGGGTTTAATCGGGCTAAGACACGACACAGATAAATGGCAGGTCGTATTGTGTCCGCTCGTGGGCCGAAGTCTGAGCCCAAGCATGACCTAAATAGTTTAAAACGGGTCGTGCTGTGTAATACTCAAAAGAGTAATAATGAGAATTGAGAAAATCTCAATAATTTGTGACCTCTACTTATCATTACATGTGATCAACCCTAGTTCAAAAGTGGATAATGAAAATAAAGAACACATAAATAACTTATGCATCATGCTGGAGTTTATTTGATTGTGCATTTGTGGATAAAAAAATAAAAGTATCAATAGCAATGTATTAATGTGCCCACAACACCCAAACCCTAATTTGAAAACAAAACCATGAAAATGGAGAAGGAGAGAAAGAAATATCATATAACACAAAATAAATTTATAAACATTAACTTCATTACATTTTGGTATAACCAAGTGGAACAATTAGACTGAGTACAAACGTGCCACAAAGTTGGATTTAAATTGAGGTTTTGAATTTAGAATTCAAAATAAATAGAGAACAAAATAGAAAAGAAAAATAAAGAAGAGAGAATTTGGTTTGGGCCTGGGGGAAACTTTTTCGGCCCACTTCACATTATCCGCTCGTCCCTATGCAGTGTGGGACCCGCCGGTCAGTTATCTCCTGCGCGCCCCGCCCACTCCTTCTCACCCGCGTGTGGACCCCATCGGTCAGGCCGGCTTTCGTCTCCCTCGCGCTGGCGTGGACTGCTGGGTCGCGCTGACTCCGCGTGTGATGGTGCCGAGACTACCGGCCGGATCCGCGTCTTCGGGGGTTGGTTAAGCTTTGGCTGCTGGGGCAGCTCTATCGTTCCCCCCCCCGTCATCCGCCTCCGCTCCGCTTAGCCAGTCTCCCATTCCGAAAGCCGCCGCGATCTGGTCAAGGGAACGCCCCTCGATCCGAAATCCACGCTGGCCTGAGTCTTGCCTCCGGTACTGTCACTGGTAAATGGACTGCGTGCTCAATCCGTTCAACCCTGCGCGGTGTCGTGTTCACGGAACGCCGTACCGGTCGGAGCTCAACTGCCCGCGCGAATCGCGGTTCGGTAGGCAGTAGTTTCGGAACCGAGCTCCGCCGGGGATTTAAGCGCTGGTTGGGCTTGCTTTTTCCCCCTCCTGCCTACCCTTTGCAAAGCCATCAACACCACCGCGTGCAGAGAGGGAATTTGTGAGGCCCGCCGCCGCCGTGGGACTTCGATGCCAGCGTTCCGCACCACACCGTGTCCGACCTCGTCCCCATCTTCGCTTCTGGTAAGACCTCTTCCCTGCGGTTAGCTTTGGCCTGATATTTGTGTAGAGTGTTGCGAATCGGGGAGTAGTGCACCAGAGCCATGGATCGCCGCACTCCGGCGATAGCTCCGCCGTCGTTCACTGGTGCGTCGCCGTGTTCAGGCTGATGGATGAAGAATAGACGCGGAACCGTGGATCCACGGTTGGGCGGTCCAGATTAGTTCTAGCATACCGTCTAGGGCGTTGAACCTGTGACCGTAGATCTGATATCCTACGGCTCGAAGCAGATCACGTTTTATTAAATTATAGCCATCAGATCTCGATCCTGTGGACCACAATCCCGTACCGATTCGGGGTCTGATCCGAGCCGTTGGATCTAATCCGAGTGGCTCAGGTTTCAGGATACCCCTTCGCCGAGCAAAAGTGCAAAAGAGCCCCTGGAGTATTAGGGAATAAACCCGCCGTCCTACCTTTCACAGCGGTGACCTCGGAAATAAATTCTGGAATTGCAGATCGGTCCTCCAAATTTTCAGAAAAATCCCTGGCATCTATTTTGGCATTAAAATTAATAATAAATGCAACTCAAACTTGTTTAATTCATATTTAATTCATCTTAGCTCCGAATTAATTTATTCCAGTTGCTATAAATTCATAATAATATTGTTTATCATCTGGTAACCTTATTTTATTATGAAACAAAGGTATAATTTATGCACTCAATTTATTTTGTGTCCAACATTTAAATCTTTATAAAATCATAACTTGATAACCGTAACTCCGAATTTAGTGATTCTTGTTTCCACGATCTCGTAGCGCCGCGTAGAATATTATTACGTAGTTAATTCTATTGTTTGGTGTGATGTTAATTTTGCCTATACACTGTTTGTCTGTATTGCTACGTTTAGCAGTGAGGACACGTGTCACCTGAAGATCATCCTGGTACCTGGAATCTCAAGTCCCAGGCAAGTTGTGCCCTTGATCACTTCTTTTACCCACTCATGTTCTAATTAATCATAATGATCTGCATAGGTTAATTTTGATGGGACCTAATAGGTTACCCTAGTTTGTCTATCTTTATGCCTTGTTTACCACTGAACTTTTTGGGTAGTACTTGCTAGTGCTATATGTGGTTTTGGGCATTGAGATACACATTATTCATGATTATACTTTTGTTAGCTGTTGTTATTTACTGTTCATGTCAAGATCATTAATGTTAATTGGAACATAGAGCTTAACTTGAGAAACACGTGCCACCACAAGGGTTTATGGACGCCCTTGGCTGATTAATTAGGAAAGCTAGTGGAGGACTACCTTACCCGAAAGGGGCAAGGGCAGTAGGGGAGTGGTCAGTGTAGGGAGGTCCTTGGTTGATTTTGCTGCGATGGCGGTCAGGCAAGAACCCTGCATTGGAGCTTCCCATAAACTGTAGCGGGTTTTCTGAAGCTAGTGGAACTTTGTAAAGGCCTCGTAGTGTTACCCTGCCTCGCCTCCTCGGTAGAGGTGTATGGGAAGTCGCGATCCCTTGGCAGATGGGTAACATGACTTGTGGGTAAAGGGTACCACCTCTGCAGAGTGTAAAACTGGTATACTAGCCGAGCTCACGGTCATGAGCAGCTCAGGACTCTCTGATGATTAATTTATGGAACTAAATTCAATTTGTCATATGCATTGCATCGCAGGTGATGTTGTTACTTTTGTTCTACTACTTAATTGGGTTTGGTATTTACTTATACTTAGTAATTGCTAATAAAATTTTGACCAACTTTAAAAGCAATGCTCAGCTCTAACCATCCTCTTTGGTAAGCCTTACACTTCACGTGAACTCCCACCTTTGGTGAGTTCATGCACATTTGTCGGGGACCATAATTAGGGGTACCCTCAAGACGCCTAATTCTCAGCTGGTAACCCCCATCAGCATAAAGCTGCAAAGGCCTGATGGGTACGATTAAGTCAGGGATCAGTCCACACGAGTGACTCGATCACGCTTCACCCCGAGCCTAGCCTCGGCCAAGGGCAGCCGACCTCGAGAGACTTCCGTCTCGCCCGAGGCCCCCCTTTTTACGGCGGACACATCACCGGCTCGCCCGAGGCCTTGGCTTCGCTCAGAAGCAACCCTGACTAAATCGCCACACCGACTGACCAAGTTGCAGGAGCATTTAACGCAAAGGTGGCCTGACACCTTTATCCTGACACGCGCCCCCCCGGCAGAGCCGAAGTGACCGCTGTCACTCCACCGCTCCTCTGACCGGGCTGACAGAAGGACAGCGCCGCCTGCGCCACTCCGACTGCGGTGCCACTCGACAGAGTGAGTCTGACCGGCAGTCAGGCCTTGCCAAAGGCGCCACGGCGAACTCCGCTCCGCCCGACCCCAGGGCTCGGACTCGGGCTAAGACCCGGAAGACGGCGAACTCCGCTCCGCCCGACCCCAGGGCTCGGACTCGGACTGAGACCAGAAGACGGCGAACTCCGCTCCGCCCGACCCCAGGGCTCGGACTCGGGCTAAGACCCGGAAGACGGCGAACTCCGCTCCGCCCGACCCCAGGGCTCGGACTCGGGCTAAGACCCGGAAGACGGCGAACTCCGCTCCGCCCGACCCCAGGGCTCGGACTCGGGCTAAGACCCGGAAGACGGCGAACTCCGCTCCGCCCGACCCCAGGGCTCGGACTCGGGCTAAGACCCGGAAGACGACGAAACTCCGCCTCGCCCGACCCCAGGGCTCGGACTCCGCCCTGGCCTCGGCCGAACGACTTCCGCCTCGCCCGACCCCATGGCTCGGGCTCGGCCTCGGCAACAGAGGACAGACTCAACCTCGGCTTCGGAGGAGCCCCCACGTCACCCTGCCTAGGGCACAGACCCGCCACGTCAACAGGAAGCGCCATCATCATCCTACCTCGAGCCGACTTGGGACACGAAGGACAAGACCGGCGTCCCATCTGGCCAGCTCCGCCGGATGGGCAATGATGGCGCCCCCCAAGCTCTGTGACGACGGCGGCTCTTAGCTCTCTTACGGCAGTAGAGCGACGTCAGCAAGGACTCGACCGCACCAACAGCTATCCCTCCGCCAGGCTCCGTCGCTCCTCCGACAGCCACGACATCACGCCAGCAAGGTGCCAAGACCTCTCCGGCTGCCACATTGGCATGTACCCAGGGCGCTAGCTCTCTCTCTCTCCGCTAGACACGTAGCACTCTGCTACCCCCCGTTGTACACCTGGATCCTCTCCTTACGACTATAAAAGGAAGGACCAGGGCCTTCTTAGAGAAGGTTGGCCGCGCGGGACCGAGGACGGGACAGGCGCTCTCTTGGGGCCGCTCGCTTCCCTCACCCGCGTGGACGCTTGTAACCCCCCTACTGCAAGCGCACCTGACCTGGGCGCGGGACGAACACGAAGGCCGCGGGACTTCCACCTCTCTCACGCTCGACTCCGGCCACCTCGCCTCTCCCCCCTTCGCGCTCGCCCACGCGCTCGACCCATCTGGGCTGGGGCACGCAGCACACTCACTCGTCGGCTTAGGGACCCCCCTGTCTCGAAACGCCGACAGTTGGCGCGCCAGGTAGGGGCCTGCTGCGTGCTGACGAACAGCTCCCCGTCAAGCTCCAGATGGGCAGTCTCCAGCAACCTCTCTGGCCCGGGGCGGTGCTTCGTTTCGGGACTCTTGAGTTCATGTCCTTCGACGGCAGCTACGACATGATACTTCTTCCACCGCCGCGCGACGACGACAATGGCGGCCGACAGCCCGCCCGCCGGCGGCGGAATCGACGACATCTTCCCCGCGTGGTGGAAGAGCAACATTCGAGCTCGCTCCGTTCTCTCCCCCGCCAGCGGAGGAGGAGGCGGGGCCGTCAAGGCCAGGCGGGAGGCCGCGCTTCGTTGGCCGTCGAGCGAATCGACGCCCCCGACGCCCCGACGGAAGGCACGCCGGACGTCGACCTCGCATTCAAGACGGAGGCAAGCGCTGTCCCCCCGCGACACGCCGACCCCGAACAAGAAGACGACGCCAGCGCGCTCGCGGAAAGCCTGCAGGACGTCGCCCTCGTACCTGAGATGACGGTGCAACCAGTCCCCGATGTGACTACGTCGCTCCTCGTCGACCAAAAGGTACCAACTAACTCCCATCTTGCGTCATTTCGACTCGGCCTCAACCCGCCAAACGACCTCGTTTTGGCGGGCGCTCTCATTGAGGCGAGTGCAACCCCACTGGGGTTTCGTATGCGGTCGCCTTGGGACCGGCTGACGGACGTCTCGACCTACGGGCCCTCTAGGTCCGAGGAAGATGACGATCCCAGCATCTGTTGGGATTTCTCCGGACTTGGCAACCCCAGTGCCGTGCGGGACTTCATGACCGCATGTGACTACTGCCTCTCCGACTGTTCCGACGGAAGCCGCAGCCTTGGCGACGAGAGCTGCGGCCCAAGCCGCGAATGTTTCCACATCGAGCTAGGGGATCCCTCCGAAGGCAACCATCTCGGCATGCCGGAGGACGGTGATCTTCCTAGGCCGGTGCCTCGCGCCGACACCCCACGGGAGCTAGCTGTGGTCCCCGCTCCGGCGGGGGGTTACGACCCACAACTCGAGCAAGTCCGCGAGGCGCAGGCCAGGCTCAACGAGGGAACAGGAGCGCTTGAGCCGATCCGTCGGGACGTCGGACAGGCATGGGCGTGCCAACCCCTGGCCGGAGAAATACGCCACCTGCCCAAAGATCTCCAGCACCGCGTCGCCAACGATGTCAGGGTCAGGTCGCCGCCCGCACCTAGCGGGGTTGGTCAGAACCTGGCAGCCGCAGCGATGCTCCTCCGCGCGATGCCGGAGCCATCAACCACCGAGGGTCGGCGAATCCAGGGAGAGCTCAGGAATCTCCTGAAAGGCGCTGCGGCCCGACGGGCCGAGAGCACTGCCTCCCGAAGGCAAGGATACCCCTCGGAACCTCACGCCGCGACTTCCCGATTCATGCGGGAAGCCTCGGTCTACACCGGGCGCACGCGCAACACCGCACCTGCGGCCCCGGGCCACCTCGGCAACGAGCACCATCGACGCGACCATCGGGCTCACCTCGACGAAAGGGTGCGCCGAGGCTACCACCCCAGGCGTGGGGGGCGCTACGACAGCGGGGAGGATCGGAGTCCCTCGCCCGGACCACCCGGTCCGCAGGCCTTCAGTCGGGCCATCCGACGGGCGCCATTCCCGACCCGGTTCCGACCCCCGACTACTATCACGAAGTACTCGGGGGAAACGAGACCGGAACTGTGGCTCGCGGACTACCGCCTTGCCTGCCAACTGGGTGGGACGGACGACGACAACCTCATCATCCGTAACCTCCCCCTGTTCCTCTCCGACACTGCCCGCGCCTGGTTGGAGCACCTGCCTCCGGGGCAGATCTCCAACTGGGAAGACTTGGTCCAGGCCTTCGCTGGCAATTTCCAGGGCACATACGTGCGCCCCGGGAATTCCTGGGACCTTCGAAGCTGCCGGCAACAGCCGGGGGAGTCGCTCCGGGACTACATCCGGCGATTCTCGAAGCAGCGCACCGAGCTGCCCAACATCACCGACTCGGATGTCATCGGCGCGTTCCTCGCCGGCACCACTTGCCGCGACCTGGTGAGCAAGCTGGGTCGCAAGACCCCCACCAGGGCGAGCGAGCTGATGGACATCGCCACCAAGTTCGCCTCTGGCCAGGAGGCGGTCGAGGCTATCTTCCGAAAGGACAAGCAGCCCCAGGGCCGCCCATCGGAAGAGGCTCCCGAGGCGTCTGCTCCGCGCGGCGCCAAGAAGAAAGGCAAGAAGAAGTCGCAATCAAAACGCGACGCTGCTGACGCGGACCTTGTCGCCGCCGCCGAGTACAAGAACCCTCGGAAGCCCCCCCGGAGGTGCAAACCTCTTCGACAAGATGCTCAAGGAGCCGTGCCCTTACCATCAGGGGCCCGTCAAGCACACCCTCGAGGAGTGCGTTATGCTTCGGCGTCACTTCCACAGGGCCGGGCCACCCGCCGAGGGTGGCAGGGCCCGCGACGACGACAAGAACGAAGATCACCAAGCAGGAGAGTTCCCCGAGGTCCGCGACTGCTTCATGATATATGGAGGGCATGCGGCGAATGCCTCGGCTCGGCATCGCAAGCAAGAGCGCCGGGAGGTCTGCTCGGTGAAGGTGGCGGCGCCAGTCTACCTAGACTGGTCCGACAAGCCCATCACCTTCGACCAGGACGACCACCCCGACCATGTGCCGAGCCCGGGGAAATACCCGCTCGTCGTCGACCCCGTTGTCGGCAATGTCAGGCTCACCAAGGTCCTGATGGATGGGGGCAGCTGCCTCAACATCATCTACGCCGAGACCCTCAAGCTCCTGCGCGTCGATCTATCCTCCGTCCGAGCAGGCGCTGCGCCCTTCCACGGGATCATCCCTGGGAAGCGCGTCCAGCCCCTCGGGCGACTCGACCTCCCCGTCTGCTTCGGGACGCCCTCCAACTTCCGAAGGGAGACCCTGACGTTCGAGGTGGTCGGGTTCCGAGGAACCTACCACGCCGTACTAGGGAGGCCATGCTACGCGAAGTTCATGGCCGTCCCCAACTACACCTACCTGAAGCTCAAGATGCCGGGCCCCAACGGGGTCATCACCGTCGGCCCCACGTACAAACACGCGTTCGAATGCGACGTGGAGTGCGTGGAGTATGCCGAGGCCCTCGCCGAGTCCGAGGCCCTCATCGCCGACCTGGAGAACCTCTCCAAGGAGGTGCCAGACGTGAAGCGCCATGCCGGCAACTTCGAGCCAGCGGAGACGGTTAAGGCCGTCCCTCTTGACCCCAGTGGCGACACCACCAAGCAGATCCGGATCGGTTCCGGGCTCGACCCCAAATAGGAAGCAGTGCTCGTCGACTTTCTCCTCGCAAACGCCGACGTCTTTGCGTGGAGTCCCTCGGACATGCCCGGCATACCGAGGGATGTCGCCGAGCACTCGCTGGATATTCAGGCCGGAGCCCGACCCGTCAGGCAGCCTCTGCGCCGATTCGACGAGGAGAAGCGCAGAGTGATTGGCGAAGAGATCCACAAGATAATGGCAGCAGGGTTCATCAAAGAGGTATTCCATCCCGAATGGCTTGCCAACCCTATGCTTGTGAGGAAGAAAGGGGGGAAATGGCGGATGTGTGTAGACTACACTGGTCTCAACAAAGCATGTCCGAAGGTTCCCTACCCTCTGCCTCGCATCGATCAAATCGTGGATTCCACCGCTGGGTGCGAAACCCTGTCCTTCCTCGATGCCTACTCAGGGTATCACCAGATCCGGATGAAGGAGTCCGACCAGCTTGCGACTTCCTTCATCACGCCGTTCGGCATGTACTGCTACGTCACCATGCCGTTCGGTTTGAGGAATGCGGGTGCGACGTACCAGCGGTGCATGAACCATGTGTTCGGCGAACACATCGGTCGCACAGTCGAGGCCTACGTCGATGACATCGTAGTCAAGACAAGGAAGGCTTCCGACCTCCTCTCCGACCTTGAAGTGACATTCCGATGTCTCAAGGCGAAAGGAGTCAAGCTCAATCCTGAGAAGTGTGTCTTCGGGGTGCCCCGAGGCATGCTCCTAGGGTTCATCGTCTCCGAGCGAGGCATCGAAGCCAACCCGGAGAAGATCGCGGCCATCACCAGCATGGGACCCATCAAGGACTTAAAAGGTGTACAGAGGGTCATGGGATGCCTCGCGGCCCTGAGCCGCTTCATCTCGCGCCTCGGCGAAAGAGGTCTGCCTCTGTACCGCCTCTTAAGAAAGGCCGAGTGTTTCGCTTGGACCCCTGAGGCCGAGGAAGCCCTCGGCAACCTGAAGGCGCTCCTTACAAAGGCGCCTGTCTTGGTGCCCCCGGCGGATGGAGAAGCCCTCTTGGTCTACGTCGCCGCGGCCACTCAGGTGGTTAGCGCCGCGATCGTGGTCGAGAGGCAAGAGGAAGGGCATGCATTGCCCGTTCAGAGGCCGGTTTACTTCGTCAGCGAAGTGCTGTCCGAGACCAAGATCCGCTACCCACAAGTTCAAAAGCTGCTGTATGCAGTGATCCTGACAAGGCGGAAGCTGCGACACTACTTCGAGTCTCACCCGGTAACTGTGGTGTCATCCTTCCCCCTGGGGGAGATCATCCAGTGCCGAGAAGCCTCGGGCAGGATCGCAAAGTGGGCGGTGGAAATCATGGGCGAAACGATCTCGTTCGCCCCTCAGAAGGCCATCAAGTCCCAGGTGTTGGCGGACTTCGTGGCCGAATGGGTCGACACCCAGTTGCCGACGGCTCCGATCCAACCGGAGCTCTGGACCATGTTTTTCGACGGGTCGCTGATGAAGACAGGAGCCGGCGCAGGCCTGCTCTTCATCTCGCCCCTCGGGAAGCACTTGCGCTACGTGCTGCGCCTCCATTTCCCGGCGTCCAACAATGTGGCCGAGTACGAAGCTCTGGTCAACGGGTTGCGGATCGCCATCGAGCTAGGGGTCAGACGCCTCGACGCCCACGGTGATTCGCAGCTCGTCATCGACCAAGTCATGAAGAACTCCCACTGCCGCGACCCGAAGATGGAGGCCTACTGCGACGAGGTTCGGCGCCTGGAAGACAAGTTCTTCGGGCTCGAGCTCAACCACATCGCTCGGCGCTACAACGAAACCGCAGACGAGCTGGCTAAAATAGCCTCGGGGCGAACGACGGTCCCCCCGGACGTCTTCTCCCGGGATCTGCATCAACCCTCTGTCAAGCTCGACGACGCGCCCGAGCCCGAGGTACCCTCGGCTCAGCCCGAGGTACCCTCGGCTCAGCCCGAGGCACCCTCGGCACAGCCCGAGGTACCCTCGGCCCCCAAGGGCGAGGCACTGGACGTCGAGGAAGAGCAGAGCGGGGCCACGCCAGATCGAGATTGGCAGGCCCCGTACATGCAGTATCTTCGCCAAGGAGAGCTACCCCCCGACCAAGTCGAGGCTCGGCGGGTAGCGCGACGCGCCAAGTCGTTCGTCTTGCTGGGCGATGAAGAGGAGCTCTACCATCGCAGCCCCTCGGGCATCCTCCAGCGATGCATCTCCATCGCCGAAGGTCGGGAACTGCTGCAAGAAATACACTCGGGGGCTTGCGGCCATCACGCAGCACCCCGAGCCCTTGTCGGGAATGCTTTCCGACAAGGCTTCTACTGGCCAACGGCGGTGGCTGACGCCACTAGAATTGTCCGCACCTGCGAAGGGTGCCAATTCTATGCGAAGCAGACCCACCTGCCCGCTCAGGCTCTGCAGACAATACCCATCACCTGGCCCTTCGCTGTATGGGGTCTGGACCTCGTCGGTCCCTTGCAGAAGGCGCCCGGGGGCTACACGCACCTGCTGGTCGCCATCGACAAATTCTCCAAGTGGATCGAGGTCCGACCTCTGAACAGCATCAGGTCCGAGCAGGCGGTGGCGTTCTTCACCAACATCATCCATCGCTTCGGGGTCCCGAACTCCATCATCACCGACAACGGCACCCAGTTCACCGGCAAAAAAATCTTGGATTTTTGCGAAGATCACCATATCCGGGTGGACTGGGCCGCCGTGGCTCATCCCATGTCGAATGGGCAAGTAGAGCGTGCCAACGGCATGATTCTACAAGGGCTCAAGCCTCGGATCTACAACGACCTCAACAAGTTCGGCAAGCGGTGGATGAAGGAACTCCCCTCGGTGGTCTGGAGCCTAAGGACGACGCCGAGTCGTGCCACGGGTTTCACGCCATTTTTCCTGGTCTACGGGGCTGAAGCTATCTTGCCCACTGACCTGGAATACGGCTCCCCGAGGACGAGGGCCTACACCGATCAAAGCAACCAAGCTAGCCGAGAAGAATCGCTGGACCAGCTGGAGGAGGCTCGGGACAGGGCCTTACTACACTCGGCGCGGTACCAGCAGTCCCTGCGACGCTACCACGCCCGAGGGGTCCGGTCCCGAGACCTCCAGGTGGGCGATCTGGTGCTTCGGCTGCGGCAAGACGCCCGAGGGAGGCACAAGCTCACGCCCCCCTGGGAAGGGCCATTCGTCATCGCTAAAGTTCTGAAGCCCGGAACGTACAAGCTGGCCAACAATCAAGGCGAGATCTACGGCAACGCTTGGAACATCAAACAGCTACGTCGCTTCTACCCTTAAGATGTTTCCAAGTTGTCCATATACCTCGCACCTGCACAAAGTTTAGTCGTCAAGGAAGGGTCGGCCTAGCCTCGGCAAAGCCCGACCCTCCCTCGGGGGCTAAAAGGGGGGAGACCCCCTCTGCGTCGAATTTTTCCTCGAAAGAGGATCTCTTTTTAGCAGGATTTCTTTCGTGCCTCTTGACTACTTCGGAAAGCGGACCCTGGAAACGACGGAGTACACGTAAGCAGCCGAGGCTGACCGAGCCGAGGGACTCCTACACCTCCGGGATACGGATACCTCACTCATCACCTTCTGCGATAAGTAACTCACGCTCGGATAAAGCGACTCCGTGGACCGAACAAGTCTTCACGTTCGGAAGCTCTCCTGCCGAAGCAGTCCTTCAAGCTTTCTCGACTAAGTCGGGGACAGGGCCTCATGGACGGGTGAAAGTACGCGTAAGCGGCAAGGCCGACCGAGCCGAGGGATTCCAACGCCTCTGGGATACGGATACCTCACTCGTCCCTTCCGCGAGAAGCAACTCTCGCTCGCACAAACATCCCTATTACCGACAGAAAGTCCAGATGCTCGAAACAAGAGGAAAAAAGACGCAGCTTCGCAAGCACGGCGAGGGTGTGTTTTCTGGCCTCGGCGGCCGCAGAAGGCACACGCTACAAGACGATCTGATCCTGCAGGCTCGGGTCTTCACACTGAAGGGAGCCGTAGCACCCTCGGCATCGACGGCGTCTTCAGCAAAGTCCAACCCAGCCTCGGACGGCGACGCGGTCCAGGGACTCCTCCGGGAATCCGGCCCGAGCAGGCGGCTCGGCCGGTTACCCCTGGGGCCTCGGCCAGCCGGCTTCCAAGGGCGCTAGCCCGACCCGAGGCCTCGGCTGATCGACTTTGGCGTCGGCTCTGCTGACGGACGACACGGCTAGGCTCCGGCCAACCAGGTTCCCATTCTCGAGCCAACTCCGCCTCTGTTCATACTGATATCGCCACCCCTGGCCTCGGCTCATCGAAGGGCGGCCGAGGGGTCTCTTTAACTAAGCTAGAGGAGCCCCAGACAACAAGGCCGAACGGGCCGAGGGATTCCTACGCCTCCGGGATACGGATACCTCACTCGTCACCTTGACACGGGGCGACTCATGCTTGGCAAAGCGGTTCAGATAATCAACAGGCGAGACTTAGTGCTCGAAAATGAGGAAAAAACACGGCTCCGTGCCGAAATTACATACATGTTCAGGCCCCGACAGCCACAATGAACAAAAAACACTGGCATTCGAAGATGCCATTACAAACGGAACTCCGGTTCCCCCTCCGCAGGTACGAACAACCCCACTCCGAGGGGGAAGGCCTGCGGAGCAACGGAAGGCCGACCTCAACTCGGCGCACTCCCCTCCCCAGCCCTGGTGATGAAAATCCTTGAGGCTGAGGGAGGGGCAGAGGCCGCAGCCCGGCTCGCTTTCCCCCACCATCAAGCCGAAGGTCACCATCTCGGGTGACCGCCGGTGGAGGGGAGCAGCCGGGCTGCAAGATGAAAATCCTTGAAGCCGAACGATGGCTGAGAGGTACCAACTCCCATGGAGTTGCGTTCCTCCAACGAGGAGGCGGAAAGGCGGCGGATACCCCCCATCCGGGGGCTTGGAAGATGGAAAGATACGACGCATAAGGGAGGAAGAAGACATGGTTGCCTTCTGAAAGGAGTCTCCCTCCTTTTAAAGGCAACTCTCCCTACGTGCGCCCCCAGACGCCGCGGGCTAAGTCTTCTACAACACGCTCCAAGGCCCTCCCCTGCGACTCGGGGGCTGGGTCCCGCATGTCGTGCAAACCGGCTCAGGGCAGAAGAAGCCAAACCGCCGCGCGTGGTGCGCACGACCGCCCAACGGTTACAAGCGACCCCCCACTTTTGCCTAGACCAACGGGCGGAGGGGGCGGGCAGCCATGCAGGCGGCATGCAACCGCGCCAGGTGGATGCGCTTCTCCGACTTCTGACACGCCAGCTTGGAAGCCCAGGCCCACGCGTCAAGCAATCGGCGCGCCAGTTGCTGCATGCAAGCAACCGCACCGCCACTCGTGCCACCGTCGCGCCTCTTCGGTTGCAGAGCCTATGCCGCGACTCGAGGCGACCCAGCAGCGCCAGTCTGGCGCGTCGGTCAAAGCGACCGAAAGTGGGCCGGCAGTAATGGCGGTGGCAGGCGGGCGGGCGCAGCAGTCGCGTCGTCAGCCAGGCTCACGTCTCATCCTGGGACAACAAGAGAGCCTCCTCTCACGGCGTGAAGACGGTGCACCCGTGACCCGTTCCTCGAACGGATCGTGAAAGGGAATTAGGCTTACACCTAGTCCCTAATTTATTTTGGTGGTTGAATTGCCCAACACAAATAATCGGACTAACTAGTTTGCCCAAGTGTATAGATTATACAGGTGTAAAATGTTCACACTCAGCCAATAAAAAGACCAAGTTTTGGATTCAACAAAGGAGCAAAGGGGCAACCGAAGGCGCCCCTGGTCTGGCGCACCGGACTGTCCGGTGTGCCACCGGACATGTCCGGTGCACCAGGGGGACACAGACTACAACTCGCCACCTTCGGGAATTCCCAGAGGCGACTCGGCTATAATTCACCGGACTGTCCGATGTACACCGGACAGTGTCCGGTGCGCCAAATGAGGTCGGCCTCAGGAACTCGTCTGCTTCGGGAAACTCCAACGGCTAGTCCACTATAATTCACCGGACTGTCCGGGTGCACCGGACTGTCCGGTGCGACTCCGGAGCAACGGCTATCTCCGCGCCAACGGCTCTCTGCGGTGCAATAAATGCGCGCGCAGCGCGCGCAGTTGTCAGGCGCGCCCATGCTGGCACACCGGACAGCAAACAGTAACTGTCCGGTGTGCACCGGACACCCAGGCGGGCCCACATGTCAGAAGCTCCAACGGTCAGAATTCAACGGCAGTGATGACGTGGCAGGGGGCACCGGACTCCCAACGGCCACTTTTGGTGGTTGGGGCTATAAATACCCCAACCACCCCACCATTCATTGCATCCAAGTTTTCCACTTCCCAACTACTACAAGAGCTCTAGCATTCAATTCTAGACACTCCAAAGAGATCAAATCCTCTCCAAATTCCACACAACGCCATAGTGACTAGAGAGAGTGATTTGCTTGTGTTCTTTCGAGCTCTTGCGCTTGGATTGCTTTCTACTTTCTTGATCTTTTCTTTGCAATCAAACTCACTTGTAATTGAGGCAAGAGACACCAAACTTGTGGTGGTCCTTGTAGGAACTTTGTGTTCCAAGTGATTGAGAAGAGAAAGCTCACTCGATCCGTGGATCGTTTGAGAGAGGGAAGGGTTGAAAGAGACCCGGCCTTTGTGGCCTCCTCAACGGGGAGTAGGTTTGCGAGAACCGAACCTCGGTAAAACAAATCCGCGTGTCTCTCTTGCTTATTCGCTTGCGATTTGTTTTGCGCCCTCTCTCACGGACTCGTTCTTATTTCTAACACTAACCTGGCTTGAAGTTGTGTTTATATTTGTAAATTTCAGTTTCGCCCTATTCACCCCCCCTCTAGGCGACTTTCAATTGGTATCGGAGCCCGGTGCTTCATTAGAGCCTAACCGCTCGAAGTGATGTCGGGAGATCACGCCAAGAAGGAGATGGAGACCGGCGAAAAGCCCACTACAAGCCACGGGAGCACTTCATCGGAAGAGTCCCGCACCAAGAGGAAGGAGAAGAAGAAGGACTCCTCCAAACGGAAGGAGAAAAGGTCTTCCTCTTCTCACCACAAAGAGAAGAAGGAAAAATCTTCTTCCCACAAGCCGCGTCGGAAAGGCGACAAGCACAAGAGGATGAGGAAGGTGGTCTACTACGAGACCGACACTTCATCAACATCGACCTCCGACTCTGATGCGCCCTCCGTCACTTCTAAGCGCCAAGAGCGCAAGAAGTATAGTAAGATTCCCCTACGCTACCCTCGCATTTCCAAACATACACCTTTACTTTCCGTCCCATTAGGCAAACCACCAACTTTTGATGGTGAAGATTACGCTAGGTGGAGCGATTTAATGCGATTTCATCTAACTTCGCTCCACAAAGGTATATGGGATGTTGTTGAGTTTGGTGCACAGGTACCGTCGGTAGGGGATGAGAACTATGATGAGGATGAGGTGGCCCAAATCGAGCACTTCAACTCTCAAGCAACAACAATACTCCTCGCCTCTCTAAGTAGAGAGGAGTATAACAAAGTACAAGGGTTGAAGAGCGCCAAGGAGATTTGGGATGTGCTCAAAACCGCGCACGAGGGAGACGAGCTCACCAAGATCACCAAGCGGGAAACGATCGAGGGGGAGCTCGGTCGGTTCCGGCTTCGCAAAGGGGAGGAGCCACAACACATGTACAACCGGCTCAAGACCTTGGTGAATCAAGTGCGCAACCTCGGGAGCGTAAAGTGGGATGACCACGAAATGGTTAAGGTTATTCTAAGATCTCCTATTTTCCTTAACCCTACTCAAGTTCAATTAATCCGTGGTAATCCTAGATATACTAAAATGACCCCCGAGGAAGTTATCGGGAATTTTGTGAGTTTTGAGTGCATGATCGAAGGCTCGAGGAAGATCAACGAGATTGATGAAGCCACCACATCCGAAGCCCAACCCGTTGCATTCAAGGCAACGGAGGAGAAGAAGGAGGAGTCTACACCAAGTAGACAACCAATTGACGCCTCCAAGCTTGACAATGAGGAAATGGCGCTCGTCATCAAGAGCTTCCGCCAAATCCTCAAACAAAGGAGGGGGAAAGACTACAAGTCCCGCTCCAAGAAGGTTTGCTACAAATGTGGTAAGCCCGGTCATTTTATTGCTAAATGTCCCATATCTAGTGACAGTGACCGAGGCGACGACAAGAAGGGGAGAAGAAAGGAGAAGAAAAGGTACTACAAGAAGAAGGGCGGCGATGCCCATGTTTGTCGGGAATGGGATTCCGATGAAAGCTCAAGCAACTCCTCCGACGACGAGGACGCCGCCAACATCGCCGTCACCAAAGGACTTCTCTTCCCCAACGTCGGCCACAAGTGCCTCATGGTAAAGGACGGCAAAAAGAAAAAGGTTAAATCTAACTCCTCCACTAAATATGAATCTTCTAGTGATGATAATGCTAGTGATGAGGAGGATAGTTTGTGTTCCCTTTTTGCCAACCTTAACATAGCTCAAAAGGAAAAATTAAATGAATTAGTCAGTGCTATTCATGAAAAGGATGATCTTTTGGATTCACAAGAGGATTGTCTAATTAAAGAAAACAAGAAACATATTAAGGTTAAAAAGGCTTATGCTCTAGAAATAGAGAAATGTGAAAAATTATCTAGTGAGCTAAGCACTTGCCGTGAGATGATTGACAACCTTAGACATGAAAATGCTAGTTTAAATGCTAAGGTTGATTCTCATGTTTGTAATGTTTCAATTCCCAATCCTAGAGATAATAATGATGACTTGCTTGCTAGGATTGAAGAATTAAACATTTCTCTTGCTAACCTTAGAGTAGAAAATGATAATTTGATTGCTAAGGCTAAAGATTTTGATGTTTGCAATGTCACTATTTCCGATCTTAGAGATAAAAATGATATATTACATGCTAAGATCGTTGAACTTAATTCTTGCAAACCCTCTACATCTACCATTGAGCATGTTACTATTTGTACTAGATGTAGAGATATTGATGTTGATGCTATTCATGATCACGTGATTTTAATTAAGCAACAAAATGATCATATAGCTAAACTAGATGCTAAAATTGCCGAGCACAACTTAGAAAATGAGAAATTTAAATTTGCTCGTAGCATGCTTTATAATGGGAGACGCCCTGGCATTAAGGATGGCATTGGCTTCCAAAGGGGAGACAATGTCAAACTAAATGCCCCTCCTAAAAATTTGTCTAACTTTGTTAAGGGCAAGGCTCCCATGCCTCAGGATAACGAGGGTTACATTTTGTACCCTGCCGGTTATCCCGAGAGCAAAATTAGGAGAATTCACTCTAGGAAGTCTCACTCTGGCTCTAACCATGCTTTTATGTATAGGGGTGAGACATCTAGCTCTAGGCAACCAACCCGTGCTAAGTTGCCTAGAAAGAAAACTCTTAATGCATCAAATGAACATAGCATTTCATTTAAGACTTTTGATGCATCATATGTTTTGACTAACAAATCCGGCAAGGTCGTTGCCAAGTTTGTTGGGGGCAAACACAAGGGCTCCAAGACTTGTGTTTGGGTACCCAAAGTTCTTGTTTCTAATGCCAAAGGACCCAAAACAGTTTGGGTACCTAAAGTCAAGAACTAAATTTGTTTTGTAGGTTTATGCATCCGGGGGCTCTAGTTGGATACTCGACAGCGGGTGCACAAACCACATGACCGGGGAGAAAAGGATGTTCTCCTCATATGAGAAAAACCAAGATCCCCAACGAGCTATCACATTCGGGGATGTAAATCAAGGTTTGGTCAAAGGTCTTGGTAAAATTGCTATATCTCCTGACCATTCTATTTCCAACGTTTTTCTTGTAGATTCTCTAGATTACAACTTGCTTTCTGTTTCCCAATTATGTCAAATGGGCTACAACTGTCTTTTTACTGATACAGGTGTCACTGTCTTTAGAAGAAGTGATGATTCAATAGCATTTAAGGGTGTGTTGGAAGGTCAGCTATACTTAGTAGATTTTGATAGAGCTGAACTCGACACATGCTTAATAGCTAAGACTAACATGGGGTGGCTCTGGCACCGCCGACTAGCCCATGTTGGGATGAAGAATCTTCATAAGCTTCTAAAGGGAGAGCACATTTTAGGATTAACAAATGTTCATTTTGAGAAAGACAGGATTTGTAGCGCATGCCAGGCAGGGAAGCAAGTTGGAATCCATCATCCACACAAGAACATCATGACGACCGAAAGGCCGCTTGAGCTACTCCACATGGATCTATTCGGCCCGATTGCTTACATAAGCATCGGCGGGAGTAAGTATTGTCTTGTAATAGTGGATGATTATTCTCGCTTCACTTGGGTATTCTTTTTACAGGAAAAATCTCAGACCCAAGAGACCTTAAAAGGATTCTTGAGACGGGCTCAAAATGAGTTCGGCTTAAGGATCAAGAAAATAAGAAGCGACAACGGAACGGAGTTCAAGAACTCTCAAATTGAAGGCTTTCTTGAGGAGGAGGGCATCAAGCATGAGTTCTCTTCTCCCTACACCCCTCAACAAAATGGTGTAGTAGAGAGGAAGAATCGAACTCTACTGGACATGGCAAGGACCATGCTTGATGAGTACAAGACTTCGGATCGGTTTTGGGCCGAGGCAGTCAACACCGCTTGCTACGCCATCAACCGGTTATATCTTCACCGAATCCTCAAGAAGACATCTTATGAACTCCTTACCGGTAAAAAGCCCAATATTTCTTATTTTAGAGTCTTTGGTAGCAAATGTTTTATTCTTGTTAAAAGAGGTAGAAAATCTAAATTTGCTCCTAAGACTGTAGAAGGCTTTTTACTAGGATATGACTCAAACACAAGGGCATATAGGGTCTTTAACAAGTCCACTGGACTAGTTGAAGTCTCATGTGACGTTGTGTTTGATGAAACTAATGGCTCTCAAGTAGAGCAAGTTGATCTTGATGAGATAGGTGAAGAACAGGCTCCATGCATAGCGCTAAGGAACATGTCCATTGGTGATGTGTGTCCTAAGGAATCCGAAGAGCCTCCACATGCACAAGATCAACCATCCTCCTCCACGCAAGCATCTCCACCAACACAAGTTGAGGATAAGACTCAAGATGTTGAACAAGAAGACCAAGAAGATGAGCCACCTCAAAATGACGGCAACGATCAAGGGGGAGATGCAAATGATGAAAATAAGGAGGATAAAGAACCAAGGCCGCCACACCCAAGAGTCCACCAAGCAATACAACGAGATCACCCCGTCAACACCATTCTCGGCGACATTCATAAGGGGGTAACCACTCGATCTCGTGTTGCACATTTTTGTGAGCATTACTCGTTTGTTTCCTCTATTGAGCCACACAGGGTAGAGGAAGCTCTCCAAGATTCGGATTGGGTGGTGGCGATGCAAGAGGAGCTCAACAATTTCACGAGGAATGAGGTATGGCATTTAGTTCCACGTCCTAACCAAAATGTTGTAGGAACCAAATGGGTCTTCCGCAACAAGCAAGACGAGCATGGTGTGGTGACAAGGAACAAAGCTCGACTCGTGGCCAAAGGGTACTCACAAGTCGAAGGTTTGGATTTCGGTGAAACCTATGCACCCGTAGCTAGGCTTGAGTCAATTCGCATATTATTGGCCTATGCTACTTACCATGGCTTTAAGCTTTATCAAATGGACGTGAAAAGTGCCTTCCTCAATGGACCAATCAAGGAAGAGGTCTATGTTGAGCAACCTCCCGGCTTTGAAGACAGTGAGTATCCTAACCATGTTTATAGGCTCTCTAAAGCGCTTTATGGGCTCAAGCAAGCCCCAAGAGCATGGTATGAATGCCTTAGAGATTTCCTTATTGCAAATGGCTTCAAAGTCGGAAAAGCCGATCCTACACTCTTTACTAAAACTCTTGAAAATGACTTGTTTGTATGCCAAATCTATGTCGATGATATTATATTTGGGTCTACTAACGAGTCTACATGTGAGGAATTTAGTAGGATCATGACACAGAAATTTGAGATGTCTATGATGGGGGAGTTGAAGTATTTCTTAGGATTTCAAGTGAAGCAACTCCAAGAAGGCACCTTCATTAGCCAAACGAAGTACACTCAAGACATTCTTGCTAAGTTTGGGATGAAGGATGCCAAACCCATCAAGACACCCATGGGAACTAATGGGCATCTCGACCTCGACACGGGAGGTAAGTCCGTGGATCAAAAGATATACCGGTCGATGATAGGTTCCTTACTCTATTTATGTGCTTCTCGACCGGACATTATGCTTTCCGTTTGCATGTGTGCAAGATTCCAATCCGACCCTAAGGAATCCCACCTTACGGCCGTAAAACGAATCTTGAGATATTTGGCTTATACTCCTAAGTTTGGGCTTTGGTACCCTCGGGGATCCACATTTGATTTGATTGGTTATTCGGATGCCGATTGGGCGGAGTGCAAAATTAATAGGAAGAGCACATCGGGGACTTGCCAGTTCTTGGGAAGATCCTTGGTGTCTTGGGCTTCAAAGAAGCAAAACTCGGTCGCTCTTTCCACCGCCGAAGCCGAGTACATTGCCGCAGGCCATTGTTGCGCGCAATTGCTTTGGATGAGGCAAACCCTGCGGGACTACGGTTACAAATTAACCAAAGTCCCTTTGCTATGTGATAATGAGAGTGCTATCAAAATGGCCGACAATCCCGTCGAGCATAGCCGCACTAAGCACATAGCCATCCGGTATCATTTTCTTAGGGATCACCAACAAAAGGGAGATATCGAGATTTCTTACATTAGCACTAAAGATCAATTAGCCGATATCTTTACCAAGCCTCTTGATGAACAAACCTTTACCGAACTTAGGCATGAGCTCAATATTCTTGATTCTCGCAACTTCTTTTGCTAGTTTGCACACATAGCTCATTTATACTTTTGATCATATATGCTATGACTAATGTGTTTTCAAGTCTATTTCAAACCAAGTCGTAGGTATATTGAAAGGGAATTGGAGTCTTCGGCAAAGACAAAGGCTTCCACTCCGTAACTCATCCTTCGCCGTCGCTCCAAGCCTCTCTCCATCTTTAGGGGGAGAGTTCAAAGCAAAAGGACTTCGTCTTTGGGGGAGAGAATAAGCCCAAAGCAAGAGGACTTCGTCTTTGGTATAATCTTAACTCATTCATTTATGACCAAAGGGGAAGAAAAGCACTTCGAGGGCTCTAATAATTCCGTTTTTGGCGATTCATGCCAAAGGGGGAGAAAGTATGAGCCCAAAGCAAAAGGACCGCATCACCACCAATTTCAAAAACTTAGTGTTAAATATTTATTGATTTTCCTATTGTGTTCAAAAAGGGGGAGAAAGTCGTATTTCAAAATATTACATCAAAACCCTCTTGAACACTAAGAGGAGGATTTAATTTAGGGGGAGTTTTGTTTAGTCAAAGGAAAAGCATTTGAAACAGGGGAGAAAATTTCAAATCTTGAAAATGCCTTGCAAAATCTTATTCATTTACCTTTAACTATTTGCAAAAGATCTTTGAAATGGATTTACAAAAAGAACTTGCAAAAACAAAACATGTGGTGCAAACGTGGTCCAAAATGTTATATAAGAAAGAAACAATCCATGCATATCTTGTAAGTATTTATATTGGCTCAATTTCAAGCAACCTTTACACTTACATTATGCAAACTAGTTCAATTATGCACTTCTATATTTGCTTTGGTTTGTGTTGGCATCAATCACCAAAAAGGGGGAGATTGAAAGGGAATTAGGCTTACACCTAGTCCCTAATTTATTTTGGTGGTTGAATTGCCCAACACAAATAATCGGACTAACTAGTTTGCCCAAGTGTATAGATTATACAGGTGTAAAATGTTCACACTCAGCCAATAAAAAGACCAAGTTTTGGATTCAACAAAGGAGCAAAGGGGCAACCGAAGGCGCCCCTGGTCTGGCGCACCGGACTGTCCGGTGTGCCACCGGACATGTCCGGTGCACCAGGGGGACACAGATTACAACTCGCCACCTTCGGGAATTCCCAGAGGCGACTCGGCTATAATTCACCGGACTGTCCGGTGTGCACCGGACAGTGTCCGGTGCGCCAAATGAGGTCGGCCTCAGGAACTCGTCTGCTTCGGGAAACTCCAACGGCTAGTCCACTATAATTCACCGGACTGTCCGGTGTGCACCGGACTGTCCAGTGCGACTCCGGAGCAACGATTATCTCCGCGCCAACGGCTCTCTGCGGTGCAATAAATGCGCGCGCAGCGCGCGCAGTTGTCAGGCGCGCCCATGCTGGCACACCGGACAGCAAACAGTAACTGTCCGGTGTGCACCGGACACCCAGGCGGGCCCACATGTCAGAAGCTCCAACGGTCAGAATTCAACGGCAGTGATGACGTGGCAGGGGGCACCGGACTCCCAACGGCCACTTTTGGTGGTTGGGGCTATAAATACCCCAACCACCCCACCATTCATTGCATCCAAGTTTTCCACTTCCCAACTACTACAAGAGCTCTAGCATTCAATTCTAGACACTCCAAAGAGATCAAATCCTCTCCAAATTCCACACAACGCCATAGTGACTAGAGAGAGTGATTTGCTTGTGTTCTTTCGAGCTCTTGCGCTTGGATTGCTTTCTACTTTCTTGATCTTTTCTTTGCAATCAAACTCACTTGTAATTGAGGCAAGAGACACCAAACTTGTGGTGGTCCTTGTAGGAACTTTGTGTTCCAAGTGATTGAGAAGAGAAAGCTCACTCGATCTGTGGATCATTTGAGAGAGGGAAGGGTTGAAAGAGACCCGGCCTTTGTGGCCTCCTCAACGGGGAGTAGGTTTGCGAGAACCGAACCTCGGTAAAACAAATCCGCGTGTCTCTCTTGCTTATTCGCTTGCGATTTGTTTTGCGCCCTCTCTCGCGGACTCGTTCTTATTTCTAACACTAACCTGGCTTGAAGTTGTGTTTATATTTGTAAATTTCAGTTTCGCCCTATTCACCCCCCCTCTAGGCGACTTTCAGATCGCGCACGCGCAACGGCCGCCCCGCCAACTACACGCCCCGTCGCATTAACTCCGCGGCGGGACACGCGGCGCCTCTGGCGGGAGAAGCGCGCGACGCTTCGCCTTCGCCGTAATAACCGCGTCAAAAAGAGGTACGCCACGTCGTTCGATTTCGTATCCTTTTCCTTTTTCCTCTTTCTCTATCTCTTGCAACAGGGACCGGGAAAGGGGGATACCCCGAAAAGGACCCTTCTCCGCGAAGGAACCGGGCTCCGAGCCCCCCCCTACTGATCAGGGGTTCGAAGACTGGCCCTCCGAAGGGTTCAACAGTCGCCTCAGATCGCGTGGGCCCGACACCCACTACTGGTCAGGGGTTCGAAGGCCAGCCCCCCGAAGGGTTCCATGGCCGCCTCAGGCTACTCGGGCTCCGCGCCCATTACTGATCAGGGGTTCGAAGGCTGGCCCCCGAAGGGTTCACAGTCGCCTCAGACACCGAGCGAGGGATGACCAGGGGTACGTTCGATACATAACCGAGGCTCGGGCTGCGCTCCCGAGGTACCCTAGGACATTTCCGAGACCAGCGGGAACGATCTTGTAACGGAATCCCATCGGAGGGAGGCATCGAGCCCTCGGACCCCGTCGCCAGGGGACCGGGTCCGGCAAATCACCCGCAGGTACTTTTGGGCGTGCCTCTGGGCCCCTAGCCAACCCCCAACGAACGGGGCACGGACGTCCACTCGGATTACCCGCTTGCAGCTCACCGGAGACACCATGTTCGGTGCCCATCGAGGGTAACATGGCGCACTCCCCCCCCCCCTCCTTGCGGAAAGGCGACGTAGGGGCGTATGTAAAAAGCCGAGTCTGTCCCTGATCGTCCTCTCGCCCTGTGCAGAGGCTCGGGGGCTGCTCTCGCAAAAACCGGCTCCGGCCGAACCGTTGACAGCGTCAACATACCAGCCCGAGAGCTTGGGCCCCGACCGTGCACCCGGGCTACGGCCAGTTCGCATGAGGGAACGACCAGACCAGCCGAAGCGTTACGCGAGGTATTAAGACCTCGGAGGAGTGTAACCACTCCTCCGAGGCCTCGGGGGCTACACCCGGCGGGTGCGCTCGCGCGCACCCACCGGAACAAAATGCAACCGAGAAAGGCTGGTCCCCTTGCAAAAAAGTGCGACGAAAGCCTCCAAGCGAGTGCTAACACTCCCTTTGAGGCTCGGGGGCTACTGTCGGGGACCATAATTAGGGGTACCCTCAAGATGCCTAATTCTCAGCTGGTAACCCCCATCAGCATAAAGCTGCAAAGGCCTGATGGGTACGATTAAGTCAGGGATCAGTCCACACGAGTGACTCGATCACGCTTCACCCCGAGCCTAGCCTCGGCCAAGGGTAGCCGACCTCGAGAGACTTCCGTCTCGCCCGAGGCCCCCCTTTTTACGGCGGACACATCACCGGCTCGCCCGAGGCCTTGGCTTCGCTCAGAAGCAACCCTGACTAAATCGCCACACCGACTGACCAAGTTGCAGGAGCATTTAACGCAAAGGTGGCCTGACACCTTTATCCTGACACGCGCCCCCCCCGGCAGAGCCGAAGTGACCGCTGTCACTCCACCGCTCCTCTGACCGGGCTGACAGAAGGACAGCGCCGCCTGCGCCACTCCGACTGCGGTGCCACTCGACAGAGTGAGTCTGACCGGCAGTCAGGCCTTGCCAAAGGCGCCACGGCGAACTCCGCTCCGCCCGACCCCAGGGCTCGGACTCGGGCTAAGACCCGGAAGACGGCGAACTCCGCTCCGCCCGACCCTAGGGCTCGGACTCGGGCTGAGACCCGGAAGACGGCGAACTCCGCTCCGCCCGACCCCAGGGCTCGGACTCGGGCTAAGACCCGGAAGACAGCGAACTCCGCTCCGCCCGACCCCAGGGCTCGGACTCGGGCTAAGACCCGGAAGACGGCGAACTCCGCTCCGCCCGACCCCAGGGCTCGGACTCGGGCTAAGACCCGGAAGACGGCGAACTCCGCTCCGCCCGACCCCAGGGCTCGGACTCGGGCTAAGACCCGGAAGACGACGAAACTCCGCCTCGCCCGACCCCAGGGCTCGGACTCCACCCTGGCCTCGGCCGAACGACTTCCGCCTCGCCCGACCCCATGGCTCGGGCTCGGCCTCGGCAACAGAGGACAGACTCAACCTCGGCTTCGGAGGAGCCCCCACGTCACCCTGCCTAGGGCACAGACCCGCCACGTCAACAGGAAGCGCCATCATCATCCTACCCCGAGCCGACTTGGGACACGAAGGACAAGACCGGCGTCCCATCTGGCCAGCTCCGCCGGATGGGCAATGATGGCGCCCCCCAAGCTCTGTGACGACGGTGGCTCTTAGCTCTCTTACGGCAGCAGAGCGACGTCAGCAAGGACTCGACCGCACCAACAGCTGTCCCTCCGCCAGGCTCCGTCGCTCCTCCGACAGCCACGACATCACGCCAGCAAGGTGCCAAGACCTCTCCGGCTGCCACATTGGCATGTACCTAGGGCGCTAGCTCTCTCTCTCTCTGCTAGACACGTAGCACTCTGCTACCCCCCGTTGTACACCTGGATCCTCTCCTTACGACTATAAAAGGAAGGACCAGGGCCTTCTTAGAGAAGGTTGGCCGCGCGGGACCGAGGATGGGACAGGCGCTCTCTTGGGGCCGCTCGCTTCCCTCACCCGCGTGGACGCTTGTAACCCCCCTACTGCAAGCGCACCTGACCTGGGCGCGGGACGAACACGAAGGCCGCGGGACTTCCACCTCTCTCACGCTCGACTCCGGCCACCTCGCCTCTCCCCCCTTCGCGCTCGCCCACGCGCTCGACCCATCTGGGCTGGGGCACGCAGCACACTCACTCGTCGGCTTAGGGACCCCCCTGTCTCGAAACGCCGACAACATTATTCCCCACAACTTGTTGAGCGATGAACGTATGTGAGCTCACTCTTGCTGTCTCACACCCCTCCCCCCCACAGGTCAAGAACAGGTACCACAGGATGAGGCGCATGGAGGATGCTGCGATGTGTTTGTGAGAGGTCTAGGCCGTCGTCTCCCAGTCAACTTTGGGTTGCTGGACCATTGTCTCCTTATAATGTAATTATTTATTTATTTGGTATAGAACTCCTATTATATAGTAAAGTTGTGACATTCGATCCTGTGCCATGATTCATCATATGTGTGAGACTTGGTCCCAGCACACCTGGTGATTATGTTCGCGCCCGGGTCTTGGTGCCCCGAAACCCGGGCGTGACAGAAGTGGTATCAGAGGAATGTTGACTGTAGGACGAAACCTAGATAGAACTGGACAATCATTATCTACTTACCTTTGCTACTCTGATTCTTTTCTAAACTTCTCTTAATCTTTTCTCATCTATTTCCGCTTTACTCTGATTATTCTTACCTTTTCCTTCTAAAGACAAATGTGGATTTCACACTTTGAAATTCTGTACCTAAAGTGACTTTTAGGAATAGAAGACCTACTCTTAGGAACAAAAACAAAACTATTTTTACAGGTATCTATACGCTTGAGTGTTTGTTCTTATGATACTTGTCTGGTTTGGATTTTTGATTGAGTGTGATGGGTTGTGGAGTAATGTCCACAATTACATCTGCATATACGTATAGGCTTAAATAGAATTCATAAGAAAACTAAGCAATTTAGATTATCCTCCATTAAAATGTATCTATCTCATAGAGATCCCTCTAATCTTAAAAGACTCTTCCATATCTTAATAGATTCATCGTATCTTATAAGATTCTCTCTTATCTTACTAGATCCACCTCATCTTAAAAGATTCTTCTTACCTTAATAAATTCATCTTATCTTGAAGAGATTCTATCTTGTCATAACATATCTAACTAATCTCAAAAGATTCTAACATATCTTAATAATACATATTCTACCCTGTTGGACCTATCTAACCTAAACTAGTCTAATCTAGTCACATCCAATCTAATCTAGATCTTATCTTACCTAATGTGACCTGAGCTAGTGTGGTCTAATGTTATCTAACCTAATGTGGTCCACTTAAACAGATTAATGACACTAGTAGAAGAGATTAGACCCTACTAGCCATGTATTAACTTAACTTAGCACATTGGATCAACTCAACCATGAGCTAACCCAACCCATAGAACCATGATGAATGGTATAACCTCTCTATTCCCACCTAACAACAAACAAACTTTTAACCTACATCTTGTAGTCTATCTCACCCATATCTATCTTAACTATATCACCCAACTCCGATGATATACACTAACCTCAAATTAAAGAGACCAAGACTGGAGAAGAAAAGATCAACCTCGTCAAGGAAGGAGAGAAGTCAAACTCAATCTTCAGAAGGATTACCACCCAACACGGAGTTTTTCCACATCAAAAACCTTCTTACCCTTGGCTATTCTTGCCCTAACTTATCCATCTCTTATATCCTACAGAATAAGTAGCTGGATACCTATGCTCTCCTAATCACCCACTACTGACTATAAAAAAATGAGACTCTAGATTTTGAACCAATCAATAAAAAAAATCTGAATCACAAACCAATACTTCTGTATCCCTTTTCTTGCAAATCTCGAGGACGAGATTCTTTTTAAGGGGGGTAGGATTTGTAATACTCAAAAGAGTAATAATGAGAATTGAGATAATCTCAATAATTTGTGACCTCTACTTATCATTACATGTGATCAACCCTAGTTCAAAAGTGGATAATGAAAATAAAGAACACATAAATAACTTATGCATCATGCTGGAGTTTATTTGATTGTGCATTTGTGGATAAAAAAATAAAAGTATCAATAACAATGTATTAATGTGCCCACAACACCCAAACCCTAATTTGAAAACAAAACCATGAAAATGGAGAAGGAGAGAAAGAAATATCATATAACACAAAATAAATTTATAAACATATAACTTCATTACATTTTGGTATAACCAAGTGGAACAATTAGACTGAGTACAAACGTGCCACAAAGTTGGATTTAAATTGAGGTTTTGAATTTGGAATTCAAAATAAATAGAGAACAAAATAGAAAAGAAAAATAAAGAAGAGAGAATTCGGTTTGGGCCTGGGGGAAACTTTTTCGGCCCACTTCACATTATCCGCTCGTCCCTATGCAGTGTGGGACCCGCCGGTCAGTTATCTCCTGCGCGCCCCGTCCACTCCTTCTCACCCGCGTGTGGACCCCATTGGTCAGGCCGGCTTTCGTCTCCCTCGCGCTGGCGTGGACTGCTGGGTCGCGCTGACTCCGCGTGTGATGGTGCCGAGACTACCGGCCGGATCCGCGTCTTCGGGGGTTGGTTAAGCTTTGGCTGCTGGGGCAGCTCTATCGTTCCCCCCGGTCATCCGCCTCCGCTCCGCTTAGCCAGTCTCCCATTCCGAAAGCCACCACGATCTGGTCAAGGGAATGCCCCTCGATCCGAAATCCACGCTGGCCTGAGTCTTGCCTCCGGTACTGTCACTGGTAAATGGACTGCGTGCTCAATCCGTTCAACCCCGCCCGGTGTCGTGTTCACGGAACGCCGTACCGGTCGGAGCTCAACTGCCCGCGCGAATCGCGGTTCGGTAGGCAGTAGTTTCGGAACCGAGCTCCGCCGGGGATTTAAGCGCTGGTTGGGCTTGCTTTTTCCCCCTCCTGCCTACCCTTTGCAAAGCCATCAACACCACCGCGTGCAGAGAGGGAATTTGTGAGGCCCGCCGCCGCCGTGGGACTTCGATGCCAGCGTTCCGCACCACACCGTGTCCGACCTCGTCCCCATCTTCGCTTCTTGTAAGACCTCTTCCCTGCGGTTAGCTTTGGCTTGATATTTGTGTAGAGTGTTGTGAATCGGGGAGTAGTGCACCAGAGCCATGGATCGCCGCACTCCGGCGATAGCTCCGCCGTCGTTCACTGGTGCGCCGCCGTGTTCAGGCTGATGGATGAAGAATAGACGTGGAACCGTGGATCCACGGTTGGGCGGTCCAGATTAGTTCTAGCATACCGTCTAGGGCGTTGAACCTGTGACCGTAGATCTGATATCCTACGGCTCGAAGCAGATCGCGTTTTATTAAATTATAGCCATCAGATCTCGATCCTGTGGACCACAATCCCGTACCGATTCGGGGTCTGATCCGAGCCGTTGGATCTAATCCGAGTGGCTCAGGTTTCAGGATACCCCTTCGCCGAGCAAAAGTGCAAAAGAGCCCCTGGAGTATTAGGGAATAAACCCGCCGTCCTACCTTTCACAGCGGTGACCTCGGAAATAAATTCTGGAATTGCAGATCGGTCCTCCAAATTTTCAGAAAAATCCCTGGCATCTATTTTGGCATTAAAATTAATAATAAATGCAACTCAAACTTGTTTAATTCATATTTAATTCATCTTAGCTCCGAATTAATTTATTCCAGTTGCTATAAATTCATAATAGTATTGTTTATCATCTGGTAACCTTATTTTATTATGAAACAAAGGTATAATTTATGCACTCAATTTATTTTGTGTCCAACATTTAAATCTTTATAAAATCATAACTTGATAACCGTAACTCCGAATTTAGTGATTCTTGTTTCCACGATCTCGTAGCGCCGCGTAGAATATTATTACGTAGTTAATTCTATTGTTTGATGTGATGTTAATTTTGCCTATACACTGTTTGTCTGTATTGCTACGTTTAGCAGTGAGGACACGTGTCACCTGAAGATCATCCTGGTACCTGGAATCTCAAGTCCCAGGCAAGTTGTGCCCTTGATCACTTCTTTTACCCACTCATGTTCTAATTAATCATAATGATCTGCATAGGTTAATTTTGATGGGACCTAATAGGTTACCCTAGTTTGTCTATCTTTATGCCTTGTTTACCACTGAACTTTTTGGGTAGTACTTGCTAGTGCTATATGTGGTTTTGGGCATTGAGATACACATTATTCATGATTATACTTTTGTTAGCTGTTGTTATTTACTGTTCATGTCAAGATCATTAATGTTAATTGGAACATAGAGCTTAACTTGAGAAACACGTGCCACCACAAGGGTTTATGGACGCCCTTGGCTGATTAATTAGGAAAGCTAGTGGAGGACTACCTTACCCGAAAGGGGCAAGGGCAGTAGGGGAGTGGTCAGTGTAGGGAGGTCCTTGGTTGATTTTGCTGCGATGGCGGTCAGGCAAGAACCCTGCATTGGAGCTTCCCATAAACTGTAGCGGGTTTTCTGAAGCTAGTGGAACTTTGTAAAGGCCTCGTAGTGTTACCCTGCCTCGCCTCCTCGGTAGAGGTGTATGGGAAGTCGCGATCCCTTGGCAGATGGGTAACATGACTTGTGGGTAAAGGGTACCACCTCTGCAGAGTGTAAAACTGGTATACTAGCCGAGCTCACGGTCATGAGCAGCTCAGGACTCTCTGATGATTAATTTATGGAACTAAATTCAATTTGTCATATGCATTGCATCGCAGGTGATGTTGTTACTTTTGTTCTACTACTTAATTGGGTTTGGTATTTACTTATACTTACTAATTGCTAATAAAATTTTGACCAACTTTAAAAGCAATGCTCAGCTCTAACCATCCTCTTTGGTAAGCCTTACACTTCACGTGAACTCCCACCTTTGGTGAGTTCATGCACATTTGTCGGGGACCATAATTAGGGGTACCCTCAAGACGCCTAATTCTCAGCTGGTAACCCCCATCAGCATAAAGCTGCAAAGGCCTGATGGGTACGATTAAGTCAGGGATCAGTCCACACGAGTGACTCGATCACGCTTCACCCCGAGCCTAGCCTCGGCCAAGGGCAGCCGACCTCGAGAGACTTCCGTCTCGCCCGAGGCCCCCCTTTTTACGGCGGACACATCACCGGCTCGCCCGAGGCCTGCACGCCACCATAGATTGACAAGAGGAGTCCGAGGAGATGTATCGTCACGAGCAGGTCAACCGCTCAAATAGCTGTGTGCATATGTTTATAAAGTACATTTTTTCTAACAAATTGTAAAAGATAAGGAGGGTTCGACCAGATCTCAGCTGCGGCGAGCGTCATAGCTCGCCACTACATGCATCTACTTGTAGGTCCGCTTGTGTACGGTAGAGGTGGGTTGGTATGCGTTGTGATGTGAGTGTGTGCATAGTTGTACATAAACAGATACTTGTATGTAAGTGAGAGACAATAAAAAAAGTATATATGTTTTTTGCAGACGCTTTAATAAGTGAGAAGGAGTGGGGGGCAAAAAAGCGGTGAGCGATAGATAGTTGGAGTCGTCGTGTCTGTGATAGAAGATCGCTGTCTGGAAAACGGAATCCCGCTGCGAATAAAAGAAGTGATCGACCATTTGAAGCAACGAACAAAGGATCTTAGGGCGAACAAATTGGTTCATCTCTATAAATTATAACTATAGCAGTTTAAACTGCCAGTTTTTATCTGAACCGAACGGACAGACAGGTGTTCCAAACGCCACCACGGACCACGCCAGGCCGGCCGGCCGGCGCGCCAAGAGAGAGAGAGAGGTGGCCCAGGTGGGCGTGGCACCCTGTTTTAGTTTTCGCCGACGTTTTGTCACTGCCGCTACGCTAGGCGACAAGCAGAGATAAGATAACCCATCCAATCCTATCCTACTACGGTGGGGACCACCGCCAGCTGCTGCCCCCTCCGTACTTTGCTTGCGATTGGAGAATTTACTAGCATTTGGGATGTATAAAAGTGCGAGCCTCTATCTATCTACTAGTACTATAGATTATTATTATTATCATAGGGGTCGGATCCTCCTCTGCTCTTATCCACTCGCCTACTACCTCCTCTTTCTCCGCCCACCTCCACCCCCTTCCCTGCTCTCTCCCACTACTGCCCCCTTTCGCCGTCTCCCTTCTCCCATCCCTTCCGCCGTTTCTGCCTGCTGCGAACCCGGCGGCAACCGACCTCGATCGTCGCCGTTCGTCCGCCGACCACCGCCAAGGTAACAACACCAGCAACCCCTACCACATCTTCCCCACACCACCGCGTTAGTCCTTTCCTGTCGCCTGCGTGCTTCTGGCCTTCTGCCATGTCCCCGGCAAACCTCTCTGTTCGACAACGTAACTAAGCCACGTCTCAAAGACCCGCCATCCGCGCGCCTAGTTTTCCAGAGTCCTTTCTGTCGCCGCACATCCGGCATACCCGGAGTTACGAGGAGTACTAGCGGCAGTTTCCATCGATTTTTATTTATTTTTTTAGGATGATAAGCACACCAGACACTTATCTTTTTTTTTTTCCTTCCTTCTTTTTCTCTCAACACCAAGGGTTCTTACACATAAGAGCATCTCCAACAACGTGACCTATAAAAATGCCTTATAATTTAAAAATAAGTAAATTGTATAGAATTTAGGGCACCAATAAAACACCCCGCTCCAACAGTAAAGCCCCAAATCTACATTATAGGGCAGCTCACTACGGTGTAGTATATTTGAGGCACTTGAGAGGGTGCCCTATAGTTTTTTGACAAAATTTGTTGAATTGAGGCACTGTTGGAGTGATTTTTCCTGTGTAGAGCCCTATATTTCAATTTGAGGCACTAGTTTAAGGCATTGTTGGAGATGCTCTAAGTACAGACAGGCTTCCCAACAACTCTACAAACTTTCCATCTCAAACAAACCTTCTGCAATCATATGTGGATAGACATTTCATGGCCTTTTCCCATTTTTTTAGGCCCTCTTTGGAACCTAGATAGCTGTTTAAATTAGATCTTCCAAACACACTCAGCTAATACCTAGCTAATTGTTAGTCACCTCATAATTAGCAATTAGTTTATTAGCCGGTTCAACCTAAATAATAATTTGTTTGCTAGTTACTCTCTCCGTCCACAAGAATTAGTCCTTTAGATTTGTTCTAAATTAATCACTATTAACTTCGACCAGTTACACCGAATATTTCATAAGATTTTATAATACAAACATAACACAAAAGTAAAGGTACTAGATTTATCATGACTCGAACTATTATAATACATAATTATTATAGTTTAAAATATTTTAATCTTATATATATATATATATATATATATATATATATATATATTGTTGTTCAAATAGTGTGACTTAGAATAAATCTAAAACGACTAAATCATGTAGACGGAGAGATATATATTGTTGTTCAAATAGTTTGATTTAGAATAAATCTAAAACGACTAAATCATGTAGACGGAGAGAGTAACTAACATGACCTATCATGCAGCCGCTTCATTAGAGGCCATAATATAACCGCCCTTTAATCTTTCCTCTCTGTCACAGTGTCACTAACTCTTTCACTAAACTCTTATACGCCGTATGCATCTCTCTTGTTTTGTTCTGCGCAGAGGCAGAGTTGATATGGCCCTCAAGACCCCGCACCTCCCATCCAATTTCGCGAGGCGGCCAAGCAGCCACCACAGCTTCAGCCAGTGGCACTCGCCTCCGCACCACCCAAAGCTTCCTCCAAGGCCCGACCCGCAGACAAGAGTTGCCATTGCCACGAAGCCGCCGCCGCCGCCGCATGTCGTCCGCAAGAGGAGCACGACGTCGACGTTGATGAGGTGCAGGGACGGCCTAGGCCTACACGGCTTCACGGACGACGAGGCTGTTCATCAGACCCCGGAACCGGAAGACCACCAGACCACCGAGCTCCCCGTCGTGACGCACCCGTCGGTCGTCTTCCCCGGCGCCACGCTGCAGCTGCACGCGTTCGAGTTCCGGAGCCGCATCATGGCGCACACCCTGCTGCAGCAGGGCCTCAGCTTCGGGGTCGTCTGCCGCGGGGGGGTAGCGGACGTGGGGTGCGTCGTGCACGTCGTGGAGTGCGAGAGGCTCACCGACGGCCGCTTCTTCCTCACCTGCGTGGGCAGGGACCGGTTCCGGGTCGTCGAGACCGTCAGGACGAAGCCCTACGCGGTCGCACGGGTCCAGGTCTTTCGGGACCGTGACCACAGCCACCACCACCACCACCACGACCTGATGCAGCAGGTGGAGCGGCACCTCGGGAACGTGGCCGCGCTCGCGGACAAGCTGGGCCAGAAGCCGCCGCCGCCGCTGCCGTACCGCCAGGGCGACCGGCGGCTGCACACCGCCGCCTCGCTCTCGTTCCTCGTCGCGCGCCTGTTCGTCGACGACCGCCGGGAGCAGCAGGCGCTGCTGCGGATGGACGACGCCGCGCAGCGGCTGGCGCGGGAGGGGGAGTACCTGGAGCGCAGGAGCAAGTACCTGGCGGCCTTGGCGGCGATCAAGGACGCGTTCCAGCACTCGTCCTGCAACGAGAAGTAGATCGCGGACCTGTACATTTTCAAGGGTAGAAGAACTGTACAAGTTCCCTGGTGAGGTCTGACCGTCTGTTAATACCTAAGGGTTTGATTAGTGAGTTGGTCTGTTTTTGTATGTTGGTTTAGTCCTTGGTGTTTCCTGGAAAAGATTGGGACGATGATCTAAAGCTCTAAAAAAATAATAAGAAGGGCAATAAGCAACCAGACTATATGCTTGCTGTTGGTATTGCTTCAGCTACGACCAGCTCCTGCTGCTGCCTGTACATTCTTGCATGGCCTTTCTGTGCTGCCACTTCTGCTGCTATTTCTAATAAACTGATGTACTCATTCGTGTGTATATATGCTATTTCTAGATGTATGTTTCAGAGTTTACATTGGGCTGATACAGCACTGCTGGAGGCACTCCCAACAACCTCAGCATTATCAGTATACGCAGACTCCAAAGTTTAACATAAAAGCGCATAACATTTTTATAGCAATCAACGCTTCCTTTCAAAAAAAATTTTTATAGCAATCAACTCAAAGGCTTAGATTACCACACCCTATGCCTGGAACTGGAAGAAACACGAGATTTTACATTTTATTTACATGGCAAGCACTGCTGATTCTGCAAGGGCTTCAGATGCAACTAGAAAACCTGGGCGCGGCGCGGCGTGGCTTGCGCCAACAACCAGTAGTGGTGTGGGTCTACGAGATTCACAATTTGCCGGAGGAACGTTGTAAAAGGTGTCGTCATATCATATAATGACTCAGCTGCTCTGATCAATTGAAAAAGGAAATTATGGCCATGTTTTTTTCTTCTTCTTCTCTCTCTCTCTTCCAAATGGAACGAAATTAGCGCCAAGCAAAAGCCATTGAATGAAAGTATGAAACGAGAGCATCTTTCTGCAGGCACGAACGAACTTAAGCCTGCTGTCCATTGCTTTACAATAAACGAATACATCAGCTGGTGCAGTCCGAAAACAGATGAACACAGACCAATGCAAGAATAATGAAATGATCCTGACATTTCCTCAAGAACGTAGTACGTAGCAGCAAGGAAGCTTTGGTCTTGCCCTTTCTGATTAGGCAACTACGCAGCAAGTGAAAAAATCAGTACAACCATGCACTATATACTGTATGAAACCAAAGCCTGAATAGAGCAGAAGCACCCTGCTCTTACACTGCTTCGGAAATGGGGGTTAAGGCATAGTATATGCTCACTGTGACTATTTGTTGTTTCCGCCCCAGACAGAAATTGAGGAAGGCTTCAGTGGAAGAGAGCTTCCTTCATTCAGAGATCATTGGAAGCAGAGAAGACAGTGAGTGTTAACAGTGCCATAAATCAGGAAGTACGTTCAGTTTCGTTCCACACATTTCACAGATGAAGGCTAGACGATGCACTTAGGGCCCGTTCGCTTCTTTCGGAACGACGGGCCGAAATAATTCCCTGTCGAAACTATTCACTAATTTATATAGTTTTTGATAAGCCGGAACAGTTTCAGATGTATTCCAAACTAACCGAACGGACCCTTAGGGCTTGTTCGTTTGTGCCGGATTGGTGGGCCGAAACGATTCCTAACCGGATCGTTTCTCTAATTTATATAAACTTTGATTAGCTGGAACGATTCCGGGTGCAATCCTACGTAAACGAACAAAGCCTTAATGATCTTGATCAATCCATTTGTCCGGATTCCCCTCTCAAGCAACTGTTGCCTAGCTTGAATTGGATCTGTCACGTGGGTTTGAGATTTAAGCTGTCATGCAGCTCGTTAACCAAATAAATGTCAATACGAGAAGAATTAAGAAGGAGCGGACTATGAAATGGTCATGTAGCTGCGTTTTAAGTCTGGCCAGATTCATCAACAATATATTTTAAAAGGTATATACACTTGGCAGTATATTAGCCACAAAATCAAAGTCAGCTATCCTCATTCGGCTTTTATACAGAATCCGGTCCCCTAAAAAGCTATCCTCGATGTGAAATCGCGTCAACATCACATTTGAACCATAGATTTGACAACACTATATCAACTTCACATTCGAAGCATAGATTCACATTTGAACCATAGATCAGCTAACGCACCGTTTATATCTTTGGAATTGAATTCCATTCTAATAATAGTAATTTAGGTAAAGATCCATTAAGCTAATACAATATGTGGGAAATATATTTGTATACTATTACTAGTAATATTATGTGGGAGATATTAATGTGTTACATTTTTTCTATAGTGAGCCGAAAAACATTTTATAAGTTGCAGAGTATAAACATATTTCACTCATATACAAAATCATTTTCTATCACCCACCCCTCATGAATTAGAGATAAATATCTAAACTTTGAAAAGCGGTGTAATATCAAATTCCAAGCAAAATAGATTACTTCATTAAGTAAATTTTAATTCCTCCAAAATAAATAGATCCAAACGGCCTATAAGCATCATGAGCAGTTTTGGGAGAAAATCTCAAAAACCCTATCAAATGTTGTACATAAATCATGACATTTGAACCATAGATTCACAACACCATAGGAAAGATGTTCACCCAAAAATCAACTTAAAACTTAAAGGCCTTCATAGCATATCATCCAAATTCATAGCGACCGTCTGATATTAACAAACCGCGCCTTGAAAAAATTGATCCAATGATTGAAACTGACTCAAATCAAATTCTATTGATCTCAAACTTTACAAAGGAGTTCCTTGGGGCGTCGGTAGGATATCCTCAGAGCACCAACACATAGAACAACCTACAAATGCACAAATATAAAAATCCATCAAAACAAAATTTGATTCACAATAATGGACTTGAATTGATACAGAAGTTTTTGTTAAATTTAACAATGCACTTGAATTGATCAATGGAGCTGATAGAGGGGAGATTGGCTCAGAAATATGAACATGAAAAAAGATGACAAACAAAGGGATGGAATACACTCTAAGGGCTAGTTTAGAAGAAGGGAAGGAAACCAAGGGAGAGAAAACCTCCAATAAATAACTAAACATCTTATTAAAATGACACATCTTGGTATCAGTATCCTGGAAATGAAAGGGATCTTAAGGGGATTTGAGTTTCCAAACTAGCCCTAAGGAGCCTACTCCATTGATATGTTGGAAATTGTCATAAGCAGTTTGAATATTTTCCAAGTATGGAGTGTATGTTTTAAATGAATTCGATATGCATGTGACATGTTTGGATGCTTTGAGTCTAACCATTTCTATATTATGCCTATATGTGGATACAATGCTTGTTTCTAAGTACCTTCATCCAAGTGGACATAGTTGGCAAGAGGTTACCAATGTGGGTAGTAACAGTTGTAGGGCCAATTGGAGCAATCCATTGCCATCACTCCTTCCACTCTGCTGCCTACGCCATGGTGCTTCAGACGCCTCCTGTGCCTTTCACCGCTGTTGCTCGCGTTGTGCACATCCATCCGTCGCCGCCGGAGAGTAGTCATGTGCTTCCGCTCAAGGAGGCCCTAGCTCTAAGAGGTCGTTTGGTTTGCTGTCTTACTTGCTATAGCTTGCCACGCCTAAGGTTAGGCAAGTTTGACTAGTTAGGCATACATTTGGTTTGTAGCCACAGTCGTGACATGATTTTTCTCCTACTGCGTAGGTCCCACTCGTCAATGTCTTGTAAAAGTGTGACAATGTTCTCTTAGACGTGGCAAACAGTTTCGCATAATTTGGCGGCTAACCTTAAGGCAAGTGTGATAAATGAGGCAGCAAACTAAACAACCCAAAATACGTGGCAATTTTTGACATCTTAGATATAGAACCAATCAGGCCTAAATACCATGTTGCAATTTAGAAAAATTCTAGAGTGGTGCTTGAGTGCTTGAGGCCTAAACAACCCAAATTTCATGCATCTGTGTTAAAATATTTGTCATATAATTCGGGTGTTTCCATCCCTGACCACACTCTCTCTTCCTTTTATTTCACTATATGCACAAAGGTCATTTACAACTATTCAATTTACACAACAGTATTATTGACTAACACAATTAACTATAGTGTTTCAGTCAATAATATACGTGCAGTGCTTTCTAAGGACAGCTACTTGCCACAAGATGTGGTGTGACTCATTGCTCATGCTGAATTGTTCCAAGAAACATATATAATGGCACAGGAAAATATTAAACTCCATCTGTGTGAGCTGTCTACCTTACTTATAGACCTCTTCACTGGACGTGCTTCTGATTTTTGTTCTGGCTGGTTTCATCAGTACAAGCTCCTTGTGATTCAACTTCTGTACTTGCTGCAAGGGGCTGTACTACACACACTTAAACCACACCACAAATGACAAAGTGGTGCAATTTGCAGGGTTTTTTTTCAAAAAAAAAAATCCAGATCAATCGATGAGGGAAGGAAAGTACTAACTACCCTTTGTTTGTTTCAAAAAGAAGGAAGTACTATCTCCTTCCTCTTCCAGGTACTTGCAGAATACGCCCTACTATCAAAACATAAAACAATGGGCACGTCCGCATCGCCAACGTCAGGATATAAATTAAGATTGCTGCTCAGAAACCAAATTCCATTTTTATTGCGAAGGCACAAGGGATTTGATGGGGGTATATTCCTGCCCGGCTACGTCACCCTCACAAGAATCTCGAATAGTTTAGTTTGTTGCTCACACAGAGCTGATGAGGTCTTATTGATTGTGTGCCAAACTCGCATTCGCCCAGCGCAACATGGAGGCTATTATATATGGAAATTGTTTGTATGGTTCTCATAGACGATGTGGTCCTCCTGGGTTTCAAGTGGACAGGAAGCTCGCTCCCTTGCTGCTAATTAAGGCTCCAGTGGCATGGATGATTGTGAGGAGTGGAAGAAAAATGCGAGGCGCGCGGTCACTGTCACTGGTCTAATTTAATAGCGTCATGTTGTCTCGATGCTTAAGATATGGACAGGGACATGTTTTGTTTGATCGCAGCACCATTATTGCGTCTGAGTTTAATTTGGATAGCATATGAGGACTGAGTTCATCAGTCTGAAGTCTGAACATGGGGAGCTGAGGTAGACGACAGGTTTGCTTGATAGAAACAGGAGATGATAAATTCAGATCAACGTAAAGTGCGGTGCAAGTTCATGCAAAGCTAGCTTTCACGCCGAAAGATTCAGTATGTAACCGAAATGCATGGAGGTGCATAGTTTAGCAGGCACTCAAACTCAAACTATCAAGACTGGAAAGCCGAAGATCTTACTGTCACTTGGTTCTTTTTAACTGCATACAAGTTGCGAAGCATCCCTACTTTGGGATTGGCAACATAAGAACAGGCAACTGAGCTGAAAATTTAAAGCTTAAGCCAATGCAAATGTGCTAAGGTTGCATACAATGTGTCGTGTTGGTGACTTGTTCTCAAATGCTATGAGTCAAGAACAAGGCAACATAGAAAATATTAATCGGTAAAGTCATTCGTCCTTCGAAGCATTATTCCCCTTAGAATATAATGGTTTTCGGACGAAGGTTATGAAGGGCGTACCTTCATAAATTCACTATTCAGTGACGAAGGATGAATTGTAATGAATATAAAGGACAACATAAACAATTATATATTACTATCATGTATAAACAGAAATAACGATTAATTACAAATGTACCTTCAACTTGAAGGAGATGAAAGTACAAGCGTGACGCAAAAAACGAATGCCAAATCCGCGTGAACAGTACGGGGGTACTGTTCACCTATTTATAAGCATGGGACACAACCCATACAAAATTACATTCATGCCCTTTACATTTGATAATAATTCTATAGTAATCTATCGAGATCTGAATAGCCTTTTCATCTTTAAGTCGGTTTCACTTTTTGCTGCCACGCCGAAGCTTTCCTGCTCACACCTTCGGCGCTGTATAAACCTTCGTATTATTCTGGTCTGCTGTGATGCTGACTTGAGTCCGAAGATACCTGTTTACACATTATACTCCAGAAATACTGTTAAATCCTGTTTTTGAGGACCTTCGGAAGCCGAAGGCCCCCAACAGTAGCCCCTCGCAATATTAATTTGTTAAAAATAATAAATTTAGATTGCGACGTGGACGAAGGCTTTACGCCGAAGGTCTGAAAAACACCTTCCCTTTGCTAGAATAGCAACATTCACTGACAAACGGGGTCTTTCAATTTCCAACGCACTGGGCGTATAAATACGGTCATACCGCAAACTCATTTGGCACGCTCTCTGGCTATCTGCTCCCGCTCACTCAATTTTTAGCTCTTGTGCACTAAGATTTGCTGAGTTCTTAGTTTTGAAGCTTCGGCTTTGAAAACAGTTTTTTAGTGTCTCCGAAGATGTATGAAGATAAGAAGGCTGTTACCGAGATGAAACTGAGTCTCGATGAAGAGAAAAATCTGGGGTTTCTTATAGCAATGTCGAAGACCAACACAGAAAAAATCACCAAGGAGATTCTAGAAGGTTTGTCTGAGGATACTGGTGACAGCGACAGTTATGATGTGGACAGCGGTGGTGAAGACTCCGAAGATCGTCCCTGGCGACCAAGCCATTCAGTTTATGGTAAATCAACTATCAAAGAGAATCATCTTGTCAACATGAGAGGAAGGTATTTCCGGGATTTGTCCGTTGTGAGGGCCGATGAAGGGGAGAAGACTTGTCCACACCCTGAAGAGAATGAAGTCATAGTGTACCGAAGCTTTTTGAAAGCTGGGCTGCGATTTCCCTTGAGCAGCTTCGTCGTAGAGGTGCTGAAAATATTCGAAGTCTATCTTCACCAACTTACCCCCGAGGCAATCATAAGGCTGAATATCTTCGTGTGGGCCGTGAGAAGCCAAGGTCTGAAGCCTGATGCCAAAAGTTTCTGCAATATACACGAACTATCATACGAAACAAAACCTTGGGGTAAGGAACAGTATCACAATAATTTTGGCTGCTACAATTTCGTTTCGCGGTCCGGGTCAAGCTGCCCCGTGCCAACCTTTCGGAAGAGATGGCCCGGTGACTGGATGACAGAATGGTTTTATGTGAAAAATGATCTGAAAGCACGAGAAAATATCAAAGGTATAATTATGCGCCCTATTTGGCAAAGCTTCGGCCTTCGGAGGCCGAAGGTTGAAATGAATGAAGCTGCCGAAGAATGCCGGAGAGCCTTCAGCGTTATCTGTTCTTTTATTGGAACGAGAGATTTAGTACAAGAGCATATTGCCTTCAGGGTATGGCCGCTCGCGGAGAAATGGGAAATGCCGCAAGAAACCATAAAAGAGGCCGACGAAGGTGGACTTATCAGGCTGAAGTACACTTTTAAGTTCAGAGATAAATTCGTTGAGCCAGATGATGACTGGTTAAAAAGTATTGAAAATTTAAGTGATGAACTGCTTGGGGCTTATTCGAAGGCCGAAGATACTGCACTGTCAGCAGCCTTCGGAGGCCGAAAAAAGAAGAGGCTGAATCGGGTATTTGATGCAATCGGGTTTGTCTACCCTGACTATCGTTATCCTATTCGAGGGCAGAAAAGAAAAATCACAAGCTCTGCGAAAGAAGAAGCTGCAATTGCTCCCAGCGAGCCAGAACCGAAAAGAAAGAGGATAAAGGTCCTCACACATCGGCCGCGCTATATTGAACCAGCTTCGGTGCCTGAGTTTACCGGAGAAACTTCTTCGGCCACCGAGGCTGAAAAGCCAACCAAACCAACCTTGCTGCCAGAAGTTGCAGAAATGGCCGAAGCGCCAAAGAGGATAGAATTGGAAGAATCGAAGATTTTGCTACCAGAAACCAAAGAGATGGCCGAAGCGCCATCCACAGAAAAAATGGAAGAAGTGAAAAAACCAACTGAAGAAAAAACATCAGAAGTTTTGAGTCCTGCAGCAAATGTTGAGACAGTAAAAAATCAAAAAGTGCCAGCAGTGACTCCGAAAAGAAAGAGAATGGCTAATGTGCTAGATGTACTGGAAACAATTAAATCTTCAAGCACACCTCCGAAGAAGACTGCTGCCATTCTTGAAGCAACAACTGAAATTTCTGATACTAAAGCTCCAGAGCAAGAAACTGAAGCCGAAGCTGGGTCCTCAGAGCCCGCAAAGATAAAATCCTTGGAAACTGAAGAAGAAAAAATAACAGAGCCAACTTTTGTTGAAGAAATCGGTGTCATTGCCCCCGAAGCATCCTCCAAAGTCCGTTATTATATTGTTCGTCATGCTTCGGGGAAAAAATTATCAGAAAAAGAAGAGCAAGAGGCCCAGCGCTACGCCCAAAAACTGAAGTATCCAAAGGGGGCGTTAATATTCAATGGCAGTGGAGAAGAAGACTTTTTGTATTGTCTCCCTGACAGCAAGGAGATTTCTGTCTGTCGGGAGATGAGCAAGAGCTTCGGATTCCCAACATTAGAAGACGGGCTCTCGGTGCTGTCGAAGAACGATCTGGCCGACAGCCTGGCCTATAATAGCTTAAAGGTGCAACAAATGGGATCTTTGTATTTTTTGTTGAGACCAAAATTTTTCGTTTGTTTAAATCTATTGACGCACATATATTTCTCTTTGCAGGGCCTGATACTTAGCAATGCCCTCAGGGCACAGAAGGATGCTGAAGACGAAGGGTGTGGTATAGCCCTGGGCAACCTTCGTTCCGAAGTAATTGAACTGAGGAACGAAGGTCTCGAAAAAGATAAAATATTACACTCATTGATAAATAAAATAAAGGAAGACGAAGTTGCTTTTAAAGGTCAAGCTGAAGCTCAGAAGCGCGAAATTGAAGATCTTCGGAAACAACTGGCCAGAGCCAAGGAAGAACGCATACTTGAAGAAACAAAGCGAGAACTCAGCGACCAATGGGCAGATCACTTAGAAGGAACTGTTGAATAGCTTCGTTCGTCCAAGAAGAGATGCTATAACAAATCTATAGAGTGCGTTAAGAAGTTAAAAGCTAGCTTCGCCAGAGTCGGCGCATTCTCAAGCGAAGAAAACTTTACAAGAGGCAATCCTGAAGGTCCCATCGAATGGATCGATCACGAAGCTGAGGCCTTCGAGGAAATTTTAAATAGCCGTGGAGATATATGTGCTTTCTCGGGTGCCAGAGGAATTGCCACTATTTTAGAGAAAAAGGGCTGCGAACACGTAAAGATTCTAGCGCAATCCGAAGCTGCTTTGTCCTTCGAAGATGCAAGAGATCCTTCGGCCGAAGCTAGCATGATTGGTGGGAAATTTTTCACCGATATCTGGGATAATGTTGGCCGAGAAATGGCTGGAGAAATTATTCGAAAAAGTGAAAAGGGCATTCACGATGCTAGAGAAGTGGCTAAAGCTGCTGAAAAAAGCGCAGAGCCCGAAGGGCAAATAGGTATCGACTAATGGTTTTATTGTGTTGTAATTTTCAATTTTAAACTTCGTTCGCAATTTGTAATAGCAATGTAGCCGTATCCTGTCCTCCTTCAGATCCTACTAAAGCGTCTTCGGGACCTCCCCCGAAAGGAGACGACGAAATTAAAAGGATGGCTGAAGCAATCATGGATGAAGTTGTCAATCGGCTCCTGAACGAGGCTGCAGAAGTCGTCTTGAGAGAAGATTAAGTATTATTGTAAAAACTTCTGAAATGTGATATATTGCAACATTTTGTAATCCTGAATGTAATATACCTGTTTTTATTGTTCAATTCTTTACGATGCATGAAATTTTACACGTACCGCTTTTGAGTCTTTGACGAAAAAACACCTTCCCTTCTTTTCATGCTTCGTGAAGAAGAATTTTTCTTTATCCCAACAATATCCAGTGTTCTGCTGAATAATATCCAAGCTTCGTGAAGATATTTTCCGAAGCTATACTTCCGAAGATCAATAATGTATCTCCTTGTGACATCATGATTTTTCCCTTTTTTCACCTCTTGTGCCATATGCAACATGATGTATGATGCTTATGCTATGCGAAATGATGCGATGATGTTATGTTATGTGAGGTGATGTTTATTCCGAAGATACACACGCATCCCTGCAATAAAACACAATCCTTTATAAGCCTCCCTTAGGAGCTTCTTCGCCTTTTACTTCAGCGGAATCAGCGTTTATTTTTCGCTGTAAGCCTCCCTTAGGAGCTTCTTCGCCTTTTACTTTCAGCGGTATTCGCGTTGACTTTTCGCGCTTCGCCTTTTACTTAGGCGGTATCAGCGTTGACTTTTCGCTGTATGCTCTGCATTCCCTTTGGAACGACTTTGGAGCAGAAAACTTACACTGCGCTCCCTTTGGAACGGCTTTTTGTGACTTCGGCAAACTTACTCTGTGCTCCTTAGAACGACTTTTTGTTGCTTCGAAGAATTTTCGATAATTCGAAGGTCCTCTTTGTTATCACAAATCTTTAAACTTCAACAACTTAAGCCTGTGAAGTAAATATATTTTCCTTGTGGCAAACAACGAAACTGTTTACATGAAATCTAAACAATGTCCTTTATTACACAGAAAATAAGACTGAATAAGAAAGACTGCTATTAAGGTAGGATATTTGTCAATAGATGTGCTTTGACTCTGGCACAGTGCTGTTGACTGTACGAGCTTCGGACTGCTCTCTGAAGTCCCTTTGGTGTGGAGCATACTGGCTCCCTTCTGGCTGCTGGCCTTGTTGCAGCGGAGGTGGAGGCGGAGGCTGTTGCCAGGAAGCTTGAGGTTGACTCGCCGAAGCAACAGAAACTGCAGGGTGATTGCCCACATATTCTGGGATGTAGGGCGAATGATACGAAGCAGTATGCATGACCTGCTTCGGCTGAGCTTGTTGTGCTGCGGCTTCGGCTATTTCCTTTTGCTTCTGGATGGTAACATGGCACATTCTGGTGGTATGGCCTTTGTTCTCACCGCAAAACAAGCAAAAGATTCTTCTTGGTTGATCTCCGAATCTTCCGCCGAAGCCCCTGGCGCCTCTGCCTCTTGGAGCTGGTGGTCGGAAGGAGCCTTGCTGTTGCCCCGAAGCCTGTGAGGAACACTGTGGCCTTTGCTGTTGGCTCCCTCGATCATCATTTTGGGTAGAGTTATGAATTGATCTAACGTGCCTCGGATAGAACCTTCCTCCGAAGCCCCTGGTCATTTCAGAAAACCTGAAAGCCTCCTCCCTTCTTTGGCGAAAATCATTATCGGCCCGAATGTACTCGTCCATCTTCTGGAGCAGCTTCTCCAAAGTTTGAGGAGGCTTCCTAGCGAAGTACTGAGGTGACGGTCCTGGCCGAAGCCCCTTGATCATGGCCTCAATGACAATTTCATTGGGCACCGTTGGTGCCTATGCCCTCAAACGCAAGAACCTCCGGACATACGCCTGAAGGTATTCTTCGTGGTCCTGGGTGCACTGGAATAGAGCTTGAGCAGTGACCGGCTTCGTCTGAAACCCTTGGAAGCTAGTTAATAACAAGTCCTTTAGCTTCTGCCATGAAGTGATCGTTCCTGGTCGAAGGGAGGAATACCAGGTTTGAGCAACACTCCTGACAGCCATAACAAAAGATTTGGCCATGACTGCAGCATTGCCACCATACGAAGATACTGTTGCTTCGTAGCTCATCAAAAACTGCTTCGGGTCTGAGTGGCCATCGAATACGGGAAGCTGAGGCGGCTTGTAAGACGGAGGCCAAGGTGTAGCCTGCAGCTCAGCGGACAAAGGAGAAGCATCATCGAAAACAAAATTCCCATGATGATGGAAATTATCATACCAGTCATCTTCGTTGAGGAAACCCTCCTGATGAAGGTCTTGGTGCTGAGGCCTTCGGTGCTGCTCATCCTGAGCAAGATGACGAACTTCTTCAGAGGCTTCGTCTATCTGCCTTTGCAGTTCAGCTAGCCTGGCCATCTTTTCCTTCTTCCTCTGCACCTGTTGATGAAGCATTTCCATGTCTCTGATTTCTTGATCTATCTCGTCCTCTGGTGGTGTCGGGCTGACAGCCTTCCTTTTCTGGCTTCGGGCCTCCCGAAGAGAGACAGTCTCCTGATTGTGGTCCAGCGGTTGAAGAGCTGCAGTGCCAGTTGCTGAAGCTTTCTTCGGCGCCATAACGAAGGTTTATGATCGCTGAAGGTGTTCAAAAAACTCAGAGTGTGGAAGTGAGTTCACCGGAGGTGGGCGCCAATGTTGGTGACTTGTTCTCAAATGCTATGAGTCAAGAACAAGGCAACATAGAAAATATTAATCGGTAAAGTCCTTCGTCCTTCGAAGCATTATTCCCCTTAGGATATAATGGTTTTCGGACGAAGGTTATGAAGGGCGTACCTTCATAAATTCACTATTCAGTGACGAAGGATGAATTGTAATGAATATAAAGGACAACATAAACAATTATATATTACTATCATGTATAAACAGAAATAACGATTAATTACAAATGTACCTTCAACTTGAAGGAGATGAAAGTACAAGCGTGACGCAAAAAACGAATGCCAAATCCGCGTGAACAGTACGGGGGTACTGTTCACCTATTTATAAGCATGGGACACAACCCATACAAAATTACATTCATGCCCTTTACATTTGATAATAATTCTATAGTAATCTATCGAGGTCTGAATAGCCTTTTCATCTTTAAGTCGGTTTCACTTTTTGCTGCCACGCCGAAGCTTTCCTGCTCACACCTTCGGCGCTGTATAAACCTTCGTATTATTCTGGTCTGCTGTGATGCTGACTTGAGTCCGAAGATACCTGTTTACACATTATACTCCAGAAATACTGTTAAATCCTGTTTTTGAGGACCTTCGGAAGCCGAAGGCCCCCAACATGTCGGAATCTAAATTAGATCTACGCAACGTCCTGCAAATCATAAATAGGAAAACGTTGTTTATATACAGTTTGTCAGGATCTAAATTAGATCTACGTAACCACATCATAAAAACGGAAGGATCGATTATTTGCCAATCACTTACACCGAATAATTACCTAAAATATAATTCGTTTTATACTAAACATACATTCATTACTTAACCTATAATTATATGATGAACGTAGTTTACACGTATGTCCACGTTCAATATCATTAACGGGGCGTTTGGATCCCTTCATTTTGGAGGAATTAGAATTCACACAATAAAATAACTTATTTAGTTTGGAATTTGACATTCCACCATTTTTCAAAGTTCGGATATAAGCATATCTCGAATTAATGGGGTGGATGATGGAAAATGATTTTATGCATTAATAGATTTTTGTTTCTAATCTGTAACTTACATGACACTCTTCGTCCTCTATAGTAAAAATGTAGCACATAAATATCTCCGACATCTTCCTAATAATAGTATACAAATATATTTTGTATAAAACCGAATTATCTTAATTAATATATGCATAAATTACTATTAGGCCCCCTTTGTTTCGTTGGAATTGAATTCCATTTTAATAATTATAATTTAGACAAAACTAATTAAGTTCATATATTTATATATGTAATATATTTGTATGTTATCTTAAATCATATGAGAGAGATAGTTATATACTACATTCATGTTATATCGAAGCAAGTAGAAGGGTGTGAAGTTGAACATCGGAAAAATAGCATGTAAATCTATAGAATCAATTTCCATCTCTCACTCCATGAATTTGAGATATTATATGATAACTTTAGAAAGTGGTGGAATGTCACATTGTAAAAAAATAGCCTATTCCAATAGTAAGATTCCAATTTCTTAAAATAAAAGGAAACAAACGGGACCTTATTAGAATGGAATTCAATTCTAATAATCTAAACGGGGCGTAATTTGAATGTGGACAGTAAAGAAAAAGGGCCAGAGAGAATTATATTTTGTGATGGAGGGAGTAAAACACGAGAAATTAACACAAGCAAATAGCATATTACTTTTGTTCTAAATTATAGGTCGTTTTGGCTTTTTTATTATATTAATTTTATTATGTATCTAGATATAATATAAGCCTAGATATATAGTAAAATCTATGTAAAAAAAATCTAATCGACTTATAATTTAAAACTGATCGAATATTTTACACTGATATCAAGAATAGGCCTGCTAGCATGTTACACTTGCTTATTTCTCATATATCACATGCAAAAGAGTACTGGTAGGTCAACAACCGCCAAGTATAATTCTAAAAGGAAGACGTGAAGCCACTGAAAGCTGCGAAAACATTTATCAACTTATTTGTGCAATGCGCTCAAATGATTATTATCACCATCAGAATTTGTAGAATTACATGAAATTTCCTTATCAATAATCACTGGACACACGACTTTGTCATTCATATTTTTTGACTATTAATAAGTTGCATGCACCAGTTCAATTTAAATGCTTAAAGTAATAAAAAAAGATAGGCAATTGCTTTATATTTTAGTACTTTTCTCACGTGGAGGCTTTCTCGTCAAATAGAAGCGAGCAATAATTGATATCATATTAATGATGTATGCACCACTCAGTTTAATCCGAAAGCTTAAGTTGACAAGGAAGATGGGTCATTCACTATATATTTCATCATAAACAAGATCACACATGGAGTTGGCATCTCTCATGTTTCTTTGCTTTGTTTATGTCGGTTCGGTGTGTTGCTGCGGCCTAGGCCGTAAATTGTACTTTGTTTGAAAAGTCTCTGTCCTTTGTCACTTCATTTTGAGATGTATCTATTGACATTACGCGAGAATAATTTAGGGGAAACCTTAATTCTATCTCTCTCAACCATATGTTGAGGATTGTTTGACATTGAATTTATGGGGTAGGTCACGATATCAAAAACTAAAGGTAAAGGCACAAAAGACTCAAAGATGTAGATAGGTTTAGACTCCCAATGTGAGATAATACCCTATGTCATATGTGTGGCGGTATTTATTGCATATGCAATGTGATCAAGTGATCTACCCTCTTCGGACATTCGGGCCTCCTATTATAGTCCAAAGAGGGGCGGTGGTTACAGAGAGGGTGTCTAGGTCGATCACCAAATAAGGATAGCGATCAACATAGTCGACAATATAAGGACTCTACATTAAGCACGATATGATAGATTCTAGCACAAGGACGTGTTTGTCCCGAGAAGGAGGGAGATATAGACTACTACCGATTGTATAGAAATCTTCATCAACTCTACCTGCTACAAGTTCTCCAAGGGCAACTTTATGCACTGCAAATCCGAACATCCACACATGTTCATTATCCCAATATGAGTCTTGGGATGCAATATTCACCAACATGCTCTGCTTGATGATAAACCCCTTCATCAAGCACCCCAATGATACCATACCTATTATGACGAGTTACGTCCTACCAAACTCCAACATCCAGGTACATAGCATTGAGAGACCTCCATGTGTCATGCAAATATTCTCCATTGACACAAGTGTTCACGCCATCCCATCCTCAACATTGTTCAAGACACGCATGGGTCGACATTGGCAAGTAGGGCATACAATGACTTCATCTTCGACTACATCGGCAACCTCCAGCACTATGTTGTTCATGGTCCATTGTACTAGTGACAAATCATCCTTGCGAAAATCAAGATTGGGCGCCTGTCGGGGACCATAATTAGGGGTACCCTCAAGGCTCCTAATTCTCAGCTGGTAACCCCCATCAGCACAAAGCTGCAAAGGCCTGATGGGTGCGACTAAGCAAGGGATCAGTCCATTCGAGGGACTCGATCACGCCTCGCCCGAGCCCAGCCTCGGGCAAGGGCAGCCGACCTTGGAGGATCTCCGTCTCGCCCGAGGCCCCCCTCCAGCGACGAACAAACTCCCGGCTCGCCCGAGGCCCAGTCTTCGCCAAGAAGCAACCCTGGCCAAATCGCCACGCCAACCGACCAAATCGCACGGGCATTTAATGCAAAGGCGGCCTGACACCTTTATCCTGACGCACGTCCTCCAGTCGACAGAGCCGAAGTGACAGCAGTCACTTCGCCGCTCCACTGACCGGCCTGACAGAAGGACAGCGCCGCCTGCGCCGCTCTAACTGCTGTGCCACTCGACAGAGTGAGGCTGACAGGCAATCAGGCCCGGCCTCAGGCACCATAGGAAACTCCGCTCTGCCCGACCCAGGGCTCGGACTCGGGCTCAGCCCCGGAAGACGGCGAACTCCGCTCCGCCCGACCTAGGGCTCGGACTTGGGCTCAGCCCTGTAAGACGGTGAACTCCGATCCGCCCGACCCCAGGGCTCGGACTTGGGCTCAGCCCCGGAAGAGGCCGAACTCCGCTCCGCACGACCCAGGGCTCGGACTTGGGCTCAGCCCCGGAAGACGGCAAACTCCGCTCCGCACGACCCAGGGCTCGGACTTGGGCTCAGCCCCGGAAGATGGCGAACTCCGCTCCGCCCGACCCAGGGCTCGGACTTGGGCTCAGCCCCGGAAGACGGCGAACTCCGATCTGCTCGACCCCAGGGCTCGGACTTGGGCTCAGCCCCGGAAGACGACGAACTCCGCTTCGCCCGACCCCAGGGCTCGGACTCAGCCCTGCCTTCAGCCGACGGTCTCCGCCTCGCCCGACCCAGGGGCTCGGACTCGACCTCGGCCACGGAAGACAGACTCGACCTCGACCTCGAAGGAGCCTCCACATCGCCCAACCTAGGGCGCGGACCGACCACGTCAACAGGAGGTGCCATCATTACCCTACCCTAAGCTGACTCAGGCTACGGGGAACAAGACCGGCGTCCCATCTGGCTCGCTCCACCAGACAAGTAATGATGGCACCCCGCACGCTCTATGACGACGGCGGCTCTCAGCCCCCTTACGGAAGCAAGAGGACGTCAGCAAGGACTCAACGGCCCCGACAGCTGTCCTTCCGCCAGGCTCCAGCGCTCCTCCGACGGCCACGACACCACACGAACTGGGTGCCAAAACCTCTCCGGCTGCCACGATGGCATGTACTTAGGGCGCTAGCTCTCCTCCACTAGACACGTTAGCACTCTGCTACACTCCCATTGTACACCTGGATCCCCTCCTTGCGCCTATAAAAGGAAGGACCAGGGCCCTCTTACAGAGGGTTGGTCGCGCGGGGAGGAGGACGGGACAGGCGCTCGCGTGAGGCTGCTCGCTCCCCCTCCCGCGTGGACGCTTGTAACCCCCTACTGCAAGCGCACCCGACCTAGGCGCGGGACAAACACGAAGGCCGCGGGATTTCCACCTCTCTCTCTCGCTCCGGCTGCCTTTTTTCCCCCTTCGCGCTCCGTCTCGCGCCGACCCATCTAGGCTGGGGCATGCGGCGACATTTCACTCGTCGGCCCAGGGACCCCCCGGTCTCGAAACGCCGACAGTTGGCGCGCCAGGCAGGAGAGTTCCTCGAGGTCCGCGACTGCTTCATGATCTACGGTGGGCAAGCGGCGAACGCCTCGGCTCGGCACTGCAAGCAAGAGCGTCGGGAGGTCTGTTCGGTGAAGGTGGCGGCGCCAGTCTACCTAGACTGGTCCGACAAGCCCATCACCTTTGACCAAGCCGACCACCCCGACCACGTGCCGAGCCCGGGGAAATACCCGCTCGTTGTCGAACCCGTCATCGGCGACGTCAGGCTCACCAAGGTCCTCATGGACGGAGGCAGCAGCCTCAACATCATCTACGCGGAGACCCTCGGGCTCCTGCGTGTTGATCTGTCCTAGGTCCGGGCAGGCGCTGCGCCTTTCCACGGGATCATCCCTGGGAAGCGCGTCCAGCCCCTCGGACAACTCGACCTTCCCGTCTGCTTCGGGGCACCCTCCAACTTCCGAAGGGAGACCCTCACGTTCGAGGTGGTCAGGTTCCAAGGAACCTACCACGCAGTACTGGGGAGGCCATGCTACGCGAAGTTCATGGCCGTCCCCAACTACACCTACCTCAAGCTCAAGATGTCGGGCCCCAACGGGGTCATCACCGTCGGCCCCACGTACCGACACGCGTTCGAATGCGACGTCGAGTGCGTGGAGTACGTCGAGGCCCTCGCCGAATCTGAGGCCCTCATCGCCGATCTGGAGAGCCTCTCTAAGGAGGTGCCAGACGTGAAGCGTCACGCCGGCAACTTCGAGCCAGCGGAGACGGTTAAGTCTGTCCCCCTCGACCCCAGCAGCGATGCTTCCAAGCAGATCCGGATCGGCTCCGAGCTCGATCCCAAATAGGAAGCAGTGCTCGTCGACTTTCTCCGCGCGAACGCCGACGTTTTCGCGTGGAGTCCCTCGGACATGCCTGGCATACCGAGGGATGTCGCCGAGCACTCGCTGGATATCCGAGCCGGAGCCCGACCCGTCAAGCAGCCTCTGCGCCGATTCGACGAAGAAAAGCGCAGAGCCATAGGCGAGGAGATCCACAAGCTAATGGCGGCAGGGTTCATCAAAGAGGTATTCCATCCCGAATGGCTTGCCAACCCTGTGCTTGTGAGAAAGAAAGGAGGGAAATGGCGGATGTGTGTAGACTACACTGGCCTAAACAAAGCATGTCCGAAGGTTCCCTACCCTCTGCCTCGCATCGATCAAATCGTGGATTCCACTGCTGGGTGTGAAACCCTGTCTTTCATCGATGCCTACTCAGGGTATCACCAAATCAGGATGAAGGAGTCCAACCAGCTCGCGACTTCTTTCATCACGCCCTTCGGCATGTACTGCTATGTCACCATGTCGTTCGGCTTGAGGAATGCGGGTGCGACGTACCAGCGGTGCATGAACCATGTGTTCAGCGAACACATTGGCCGGACGGTCGAGGCCTACGTCGATGACATCGTAGCCAAGACGAGGAAAGCCTCCGACCTCCTTTTCGACCTTGAAGTGACATTCCGATGTCTCAAGGCGAAAGGAGTAAAGCTTAATCCCGAGAAGTGTGTCTTTGGGGTTCCCCGAGGCATGCTCTTGGGGTTCATCGTCTCCGAGCGGGGCATCGAAGCCAACCTGGAGAAGATCGCAACCATCACCAGCATGGGGCCCATCAAGGACTTGAAAGGCGTACAGAGAGTCATGGGATGTCTTACGGCTCTGAGCCGTTTCATCTCACGCCTCGGCGAAAGAGGCCTGCCTCTGTACCGCCTCTTAAGGAAGGCCGAGTGCTTCACTTGGACCCCTGAGGCCGAGGAAGTCCTCGGGATCCTGAAGGCGCTCCTCACCAACGCACCCGCCTTGGTGCCTCCCGCTGCCGGAGAAGCCCTCTTGATCTACGTCGCCGCGACCACTCAGGTGGTTAGCGCCGCGATTGTGGTCGAGAGACGAGAAGAGGGGCATGCATTGCCCGTCCAGAGGCCAGTCTACTTCATCAGCGAGGTACTGTCCGAGACCAAAATCCGCTACCCACAAGTTCAGAAGCTGCTATACGCGGTGATCCTGACGCGGCGGAAGTTGCGACACTACTTCGAGTCTCACCCGGTAACTATGGTGTCATCCTTCCCCCTGGGGAAGATCATCCAGTGCCGAGAGGCCTCGGGTAGAATCGCGAAGTGGGCGGTGGAAATCATGGGTGAAACAATCTCGTTCGCCCCTCGGAAGGCCATCAAGTCCCAGGCCTTGGCGGACTTCGTGGCTAAATGGGTCGACACCCAGCTCCCAACAGTTCCGATCCAGCCAGAACTCTGGACCATGTTCTTTGACGGGTCGCTGATGAAGACAGGAGCCGGCGCAGGCCTACTCTTCATCTCGCCCCTCGGAAAACATCTACGCTACGTGCTACGCCTCCACTTCTCGGCGTCCAACAATGTGGCTGAGTACGAGGCTCTGGTCAATGGGTTGCGGATCGCCATTGAGCTAGGGGTCCGACGCCTCGACGCTCGCGGTGATTCGCAGCTCGTCATCGACCAAGTCATGAAGAACTCCCACTGCCGCGACCCAAAGATGGAGGCCTACTGCGATTAGGTTTGGCGCCTGGAAGACAAGTTCTACGGGCTCGAGCTCAACCACATCGCCCGACGCTACAACGAGACTACGGACGAGCAGGCTAAAATAGCCTCGGGGCGAACAACGGTTCCCCCGGACGTCTTCTCCCGAGACCTGCATCAACCCTCCGTCAAGATCGACGACACATCCGAGCCCGAGGTACCCTCGGCTCAGTCCGAGGTACCCTCGGCTCAACCCGAGGCACCCTCAGCTCGGCCCGAGGCACCCTCGGTTCAGCCCGAGGTACCCTCGGCCCCCGAGGGTGAGGCACTGCGCGTCGAGGAGGAGCGAAGCGGGGTCACGCCTAATCGAAACTGGCAGACCCCGTACCTGCAATATCTCCACCGAGGAGAGCTACCCCTCGACCGAGCCGAAGCTCGGCGGTTGGCGCGGCGCGCCAAGTCGTTCGTCATGCTGGGAGATGGGAAGGAGCTCTACCACCGCAGCCCCTCAGGCATCCTCCAGCGATGCATTTCCATCACCGAAGGTCAGGAGCTCCTACGAGAGATACACTCGGGGGCTTGCGGCCATCACGCAGCACCTCGAGCCCTTGTTGGAAATGCCTTCCAACAAGGTTTCTACTGGCCGACGGCGGTGGCCGACGCCACTAGAATTGTCCGCACCTGCGAAGGGTGTCAGTTCTACGCGAGGCAGACCCACCTGCCCGCTCAGGCTCTGCAGACGATACCCATCACCTGACCTTTTGCTGTGTGGGGTCTGGACCTCGTCGGCCCCTTGCAGAAGGCACCCGGGGGCTACACGCACCTGTTGGTCGCCATAGACAAATTCTCCAAGTGGATCGAGGTCCGACCCCTAAACAGCATCAGGTCCGAACAGGCGGTGGCGTTCTTCACCAACATCATCCATCGTTTTGGGGTCCCGAACTCCATCATCACCGACAACGGCACCCAGTTCACCGGCAGAAAGTTCCTGGACTTCTGCGAGGATCACCACATCCGGGTGGACTGGGCAGCCGTGGCTCACCCCATGATGAATGGGCAAGTAGAGCGTGCCAACGGCATGATTCTACAAGGACTCAAGCCTCGGATCTACAACGACCTCAACAAGTTCGGCAAGCGATGGATGAAGGAACTCCCCTCGGTGGTCTGGAGTCTGAGGACAACACCGAGCCGAGCCACGGGCTTCACGCCGTTCTTTCTAGTCTATGGGGCCGAGGCCATCTTGCCCACAGACTTAGAATACGGTTCCCCGAGGACGAGGGCCTACGCCGACCAAAGCAACCAAGCTAGTCGAGAAGACTCGCTGGACCAACTGGAAGAGGCTCGGGACATGGCCTTACTACACTCGGCGCGGTACCAGCAGTCCCTGCGACGCTACCACGCCCGAGGGGTCCGGTCCCGAGACCTCCAGGTGGGCGACCTGGTGCTCCCACTGCGACAGGACGCCCGAGGGCGGCACAAGCTCACGCCTCCCTGGGAAGGGCCGTTCGTCATCGCCAAAGTTCTGAAGCCCGGAACGTACAAGCTGGCCAACAGTCAAGGCGAGGTCTACAGCAATGCTTGGAACATCCAATAGCTACGTCGCTTCTACCCTTAAGATGCTTTCAATTTGTTCATATACCTCGCTCCCACGCAAAGTTTAGTCATCAAGGAAGGGTCAGCCTTACCTCGGCAAAGCCCGACCCTCCCTCGGGGGCTAAAAGGGGGGAACCCCCTCTGCATCGAAATTTTCCTCGAAAAAAGATCTTTTCTGCCAGAATGTCTTTCGTGCTTTTCGACTGCTTCGAAAGTGGATCCTGAAAACGACGGAGTACACGTAAGCAGCCAAGGCTGACCGAGCCGAGGGACTCCTACGCCTCCGGGATACGGATACCTCACTCATCACCTTCTGCGATAAGTAACTCGCGTTCGGATAAGTGATTCCGCGGACCGAACAAGTCTTCACGTTCGAAAGCTCTTCTGCCGAAGCGATTCTTCGGGCTTTCTCGACTACGCCGGTGACAGAACCCCATGGACGGGCAAGAGCACGCGTAAGCGGCAAGGCCGACCGAGCCGAGGGATTCCTACGCCTCCGGGATACGGATACCTCACTCATCACCTTCCGTGAAAAGCAACTCTCGCTCGCACAGACAATTCTGTTACCGACGAAAAAGTCCAGAGACTCGAAACAAGAGGAAAAGAAGCGCAGCTTTACAACACGGCGAGGGTGTGTTTGGGCCTCGGCGGCCGCAGAAAACGCACACTACAAGATAATCCGATCCTACAGGCTCGGATCTTGACAGTTGAAGGGAGCAGCAGCACCCTCGGCGTCGACTACACCTTCGGCGAGGTCCGACCTAGCCTCGGACGGCGACGCGGTCCGAGGATCTCCACTCTGAAGGACGACTTCATCATCATGCCCGGGCCATCGCCGCCAGGGTCTCCTCCAAGAATCTGGCTCGAGCAGGCGGCTCGGCTGGTCACCCCGAGGCCTCGGCCAGCTGTCCCCCGAAGACATCAGCCCGGCCCGAGGCCTCGGCAGATCAACTCCGGCGTCGGTCCCGCTAACGGACGACCCGGCCAGGCTTCGGCCGACCAAGTCTTCTTTTCGAGCCAACTCTGCCTCTGTCTGTGCTGACACCGCTACCCCTGGCTTCGGCTCATCGAAGAGCGGCTGAGGGGTTCCTTTAACTAAGCAAGAGAAGCCTCGGACATCAAGGCCGACCGAGCCGAGGGACTCCTATGCCTCCGGGATACGGATACCTCACTCGTCACCTTTGTACGGGGCGACTCACGCTTGGTGAAGCGGTTCAGACAACCAACAGGCAAGTCTTAGTGCTCGAAAATGAGGAAAAAACATGGCTCCGCGCCAAAAATACATACACGTTCAGACCCCGACAGCCACAACGAACATAACACTGGCATCCAAGGTGCCATTACAAACGGAACTCCGGTTCCACCTCCGCGGGTACGAACAACCCCACTCGATTGGGGGGCCTGCGGAGCAAAGGAAGACCGACGAACGGCCCACCGTCGCCCGCTCCAGCAGCAGCGACAACGACCCCCTCTACGGGTGGCCGAACTGCAGCAGCGATGGCCTCAGAGCGAACGCCGCTGCAACCTTGCCCTCGCCCACGCCGACGCTCGAGGGGCAAGGACAAGTACAAAGAGCTGGGGGCCCGAAGCGCGGATGTGGCGGTGATCCCGTCGGCGACGGGGACTTCTCGAGCCGCCTCCACCTCGGCATCGACGATAGGGGCCGTCAGCCCACCGGCAGATCCCCACTCGGATCCTCCCGGACGAGCGGAGCACCGACCTCCGCGCGGGGGCGCCGTACCGGTGCAAAGGCAGGACCGCCCCAGAACACGAACGCCGCCCTGGCAGCGCGCGACGTCTTGGGCGGTCCTCCCGTGCGCACGGCGCGACAACCGCCCTTGCGGCAAGAGGGGGCGCCGGGAGCCAAGCCGGCGAGCCCAATGCGCTGAAGCTGACGACGCCCGCCGTCGACCAGCCCCGCTTTATCGAAGTCCGCCCCGCTCGCAGGGCCAGTGAGCGCCCTCTCCCTTGAATGCCGAAGGAGAGGCTGACCCACAAACCCGCGCGGGAGGTAGAGCTCCGGCTCAGCCCGGCCTCCGCCCCAGCGAGGATGATGAACATCCTTGAAGCTGAGGGCAGGACCAAGATCGCAGCCTGGCTTGCTTCTCCCCACCCAGGGGCTGGTGGTCACCGTCTTGGGTGACCACCGGCGAGGGGGTGCAGCCGGGCCGCGTGATGAAAATCCTTGAAGCCGAATGATGGCTGAAAGGTACCAACTCCCATGGACTTGCGTTCCTCCAACGACGAGGCAGAAGGATTGTGGGTGTCCCCCATCCGGGGGCTCGGAAGGTGGAAAGACATGATGCATAAGGGAGCGTGAAGACATGGTCGCCTTCCAAGGGGGTCACCCTCCTTTTAAAGGCGACTCTCCCTGCTTGTGTCCCCAGTCGTCGTGGGCTGAGTCTTCTCCAACACGCTTCAAGGTCCTCCCCCTGCGGCGCGGGGGCTGGGTCCCACGCGTCATGCAAGCTGGCCCAGAGCAGAAGAAGCCAAACCGCCGCACGCGGTTCATGCAACCGCCCAGTGGTTACGAGCATCCCTCCGCTTTCGCCCAGACCAGCGGGCGAAAGGGCGGGCAGCCATGCAGGCGGCATGCAACCGCGCCAAGTGAGCGCGCCCCTCCGACTTCCAACGCACCCAGCATGGGGGCCCACGCCCACGCGTCACGCAACCGGCGCGCTGGTCGCTACGTGCAAGCAACTGCACCGCCACTCGCACCACTGCCACGCCTCCTCGACTGCGGAACCAGTACCGCGACTCGAGGCAACCCTACGTACGACCCAGCAGTGCCAGCCAGGCGCAACGGTCAATACGGCCAAAAATGGGCCGGCAGTAATGACAGTGGCAGGCAGGCAGGAGCAGCGGTCACGTCGTCAGCCAAGCTTACGTCCCATCCTGGGGCAGTGAGGGAACCCTCTCTCACGGCGAGCAGACGGCGCGCCCGTGTTCCGTTCCTCGAACGGCTCGCGCACGCGCAACGGCCACCCCGCGAACCGCCTGCTCCGTCGCATTAACTCCGCAGCGGGACAGGCGGGGCCTCAAGCAGGAGAAGCAAGCGACGCTTCGCCTTCGCCATAATGACCGCGTCCAAAAAGGTATGTCGCGTCATTCGATTTCGTATCCTTTTCCTCTTTCTCTCTCTTACAACAGGGACCGGGAAAGGGGGATACCCCGAAAAGGATCCTTCTCCGTGAAGGAAACAGGCTCCGAGCCTCCCTACTGATCAGGGGTTCGAAGGCTGGCCCCTCGGAGGGGTTCAACAGCCGCCTCAGAGCGCGTGGGCTCCACACCCACTACTGGTCAGAGGTTCGAAGGCCGGCCCCTCGGAAGGGTTCAACGGCTGCCTCAGGCCACTCGGGCTCCGCGCCCACTACTGATCAGGGGTTCGTAGGCTGGCCCTCGAAGGGTTCACAGCCGCCTCAGACACAGAGCGAGGGATGACCATGGGTACGTTCGATACATAACCAAGGCTCGGGCTACGCTCCTGAGGTACCCTAGGACATTTCCGAGACCAGCGGGAACGATCTTGTAACGGAATCCCATCAGAGGGAGGCATCGAGCCCTCGGACCCCGTCGACATGGGACCGGGTCCGGTAGATCACCCCGTCGTAAGGGGGCTGAGAGCCGCCGTCGTCATAGAGCGTGCGGGGCGCCATCATTGCCTATCTGGCGGACCGAGCCAGATGGGACGCCGGTCTTGTTCTCCGTGGCCTGAGTTAGCTCGGGGTAGGGTGATGATGGCGCCTCCTGTTGACGTGGCTGGTCTACGCCCTGGGTTGGGCGATGTGGAAGCTCCTCCGAAGCCGAGGTCGAGTCTGTCTTCCGTGGCCGAGGTCGAGACCGAGCCCCTGAGTCGGGCGAGGCGGAGACCGTCGGCTGAGGCCAGGGCGGAGTCCGAGCCCTGGGGTCGGGCGAAGCGGAGTTCGTCGTCTTCTGGGGCTGAGCCCGAGTCCGAGCCCCTGGTCGGGCGGAGCGGAGTTCGCCGTCTTCCGGGACTTAGCCCGAGTCTGAGCCCTGGGTCGGGCGGAGCGGAGTTCGCCGTCTTCCGGGGCTTAGCTCGAGTCCGAGCCCTGGGTCGGGCGGAGCGGAGTTCGCCGTCTTCCGGGACTTAGCCCGAGTCCGAGCCCTGGGTCGGGCGGAGCGGAGTTCGCCGTCTTCCGGGGCTTAGCCTGAGTCCGAGCCCTGGGTCGGGCGGAGCGGAGTTCGCTGTCTTCCGGGACTTAGCCCGAGTCCGAGCCCTGGGTCGGGCGGAGCGGAGTTCGCCGTCTTCCGGGACTTAGCCCAAGTCCGAGCCCTGGGTCGGGCGGAGCGGAGTTCGCCGTCTTCCGGGGCTTAGCCTGAGTCCGAGCCCTGGGTCGAGCGGAGCAGTGCTTCCTATGGTGCCTGCGGCCGGGCCTGACTGCCTGTCAGCCTCACTCTGTCAAGTGGCACCGCAGTCGGAGCGGCGCAGGCGGCGCTGTCTTTCCGTCAGGCCAGTCAGTGGAGCGGCGAAGTGACGGCGGTCACTTCGGCTCTGTTGGCTGAGGGGCGCGCGTCAGGATAAAGGTGTTAGGCCACCTTTGCCTTAAATGCTCCTGCGATTTGGTCGGTCGGTGCGGTGATTTGGTCAGGGTTGCTTCTTGGCGAAGACAGGGCCTCGGGCAAGCTGGAAATATGTTCACCGCTGGAGGGGGGCCTCGGGCGAGACGGAGATCCTCCGGGGTCGGCTGCCCTTGTCCGAGGCTAGGCTCGGGCGAGGCACGATCGAGTCCCTCGAATGGACTGATCCCTGACTTAATCGCACCCATCAGGCCTTTGCAGCTTTATGCTGATGGGGGTTACCAGCTGAGAATTAGGAGCCTTGAGGGTACCCCTAATTATGGTCCCCGACAGTAGCCCCCGAGCCTCGAAGGGAGTGTTAGCACTCGCTTGGAGGCTTTCGTCGCACTTTTTTGCAAGGGGACCAGCCTTTCTCGGTTGCGTTTTGTTCCGGTGGGTGCGCGCGAGCGCACCCGCCGGGTGTAGCCCCTGAGGCCTCGGAGGAGTGGTTTGACTCCTCCGAGGTCTTAATGCCTCGCGCAATGCTTCGGCTAGTCTGGTCGTTCCCTCATGCGAGCTGGCCGTAGCCCGGGTGTACGGTCGGGTCCCAAGTTCTCGGGCTGGTATGTTGACGCTGTCAACGGTTCGGCCGGAGCCGGGTTTGCGAGAGCAGCCCCCGAGCCTCTGCACAGGGCGAGAGGGCAATCAGGGACAGACTCAACTTTTTTATATACGCCCCTGCGTCGCCTTTCCGCAAGGAGGAGGGGGGAAAGCGCCATGTTGCCCTCGGTGGGCGCCGAACATGGTGTCTCCGGTGAGCTGCAGGCGGGTAATCCGAGTGGACGTCCGTGCCCCATTCGTTAGGGGTCGGCTAGAGGCCCGGAGGCGCGCCCAAAAGTACCTGCGGGTGATCTGCCGGACCCGGTCCCCTAGCGACGGGGTCCGAGGGCTCGATGCCTCCCTCTAATGGGATTTCGTTACAGGATCGTTCCCGCTGGTCTCGGAAATGTCCTAGGGTACCTCGGGAGCGCAGCCCGAGCCTTGGTTATGTATCGAACGTACCCATGGTCATCCCTCGCTCTGTGTCTGAGGCAGCTATGAACCCTTCGGGGGCCAGCCTTCGAACCCCTGATCAGTAGTGGGCGCAGAGCCCGAGTAGCCTGAGGCGGCCGTTGAACCCTTCTGAGGGGCCGGCCTTCGAACCTCTGACCAGTAGTGGGTGTGGAGCCCACACGCTCTGAGGCGGCTGTTGAACCCTTCCGAGGGGCCAGCCTTCGAACCTCTGATCAGTAGGGAGGCTCGGAGCCTGGTTCCTTCACGGGGAAGGATCCTTTTCGGGGTTTCCCCCTTTCCCGGTCCCTGTTGCAAGAGAGAGAAAGAGGAAAAAAGGAAAAGGATACGAAATCGAACGAGGCGGCGTACCTTTTTTTGACGCGGTCATTACGGCGAAGGCGAAGCGTCGCTCGCTTCTCCTGCCAGAGGCGTCGCCTGTCCCGCCGCGGAGTTAATGCGACGGGGCAAGTGGTTCGCGGGGCGGCCGTTGCGCATGCGCAAGCCGTTCGAGGAACGGAACACGGGCGCGTTGTCTTCACGCTGTGAGAGAGGGTTCTCTCGCTGCCCCAGGATGGGACGTGAGCTCGGCTGACGACGTGACCGCTGCTCCTGCCCGCCTGCCGCCGCCATTACTGCCGGCCCATTTTTGGCCGCATTGACCGTCGCGCCAGGCTGGCGCTGCTGGGTCGTGCGCTGGGTCGCCTCGAGTCGCGGTATTGGTTCCGCAGTCAAGGAGGCGCGGCGGTGGCGCAAGTGGCGGTGCTGCTGCATGCATGAAGCATTCGGCGCTCGGTTGCATGACGTGTGGGCCTGGGCCTCCATGCCGGGCATGTTGGGAGTCAGAGAAGTGCGCCCACTTGGCGCGGTTGCATGCCGCCTGCATGGTTGCCCGCCCTTTCGCCCGCTGGTCTGGGCAAAAGTGGAGAGCCGCTTGTAACCGCTGGGCGGTTGTACGCACCGCGCATGGCGGTTTGGCTTCTCCTGCTCTGAGTCGGCTTGCATGACGTGTGGGACCTAGCCCCCGCGCCGTAGGGGAGGACCTTGGAGTGTGTTGGAGAAGACTCAGCCCACGACGGCTGGGGACGCAAGTAGGGAGAGTCGCCTTTAAAAGGAGGGTGACCCCCTTGGAAGGCGACCATGTCTTCGCGCTCCCTTATGCATCGTGTCTTTCCACCTTCCAAGCCCCCGAATGGGGGATACCCGCCGTCTTTCCGCCTCGTCGTTGGAGGAACGCAACTCCGTGGGAGTTGGTACCTTTCAGCCGTCGTTCGGCTTCAAGGATTTTCATCATGCAGCCCGGTTGCACCCCTCCACCGGTGGTCACCCAAAACGGTGACCTCCAGCCCCTGGATGGGAAGAGGCAAGTGGGGCTGTGATCTTGGTCCCGCCCTCAGCCTCAAGGATGTTCGTCATCCTTGCTGGGGCGGGGAGCGAGGCGAGCCGGGGCTCTACCTCCCGCGCGGGCCGGCTGGCCACCTCTTCTTCCAGCTTCTGGTGGTGGCAACCATCCTCCAGCTCTGTGGAGGAGACGTCCTCCAGCCATGCCGGGGAAGGCGAACTGTTGCTGCCCAGCTAGGATGCAACATTCCGCCCTCTTCCTTGCTTTCGTGGCGAGGACGGGAGCGAGGACCTGCCGGTGCGCTTTGGAGCGGCCCGCTCTTTGGCTTTAATAGCTGGTTCGCGTCCCTTGAGCGGGAACGCGAACGAGAGCCCTCCGGCGGTCGCGTCCGTCCTGGAACCATGGCTGCTGCTGCAGAGGTCGCTGGCGGGTCCCCCGGTGCTCGTCGCCCCGCAGGCTCCCCGGTGTGGAGGTTGTACATACCCGCGGGGACGGAACCAGAGTTCCGTCTGTAATGGCACTTCGAATGCCAGTGTTTTTGTTCACCGTGGCTGTCGAGGCCTGAACATGTATGCCATTTTGGCACGGAGCCGTGTTTTTTCCTCATTTTCGAGCACTAAGACTTGCCTGTTGGTTGTCTGAACCGCTTCACCAAGCGTGAGTCGCCCCGTGTAAAGGTGACGAGCGAGGTATCCGTATCCCGGAGGCGTAGGAGTCCCTCGGCTCGGTCAGCCTTGTTGCCCGAGGCTTCTCTTGCTCAGTTAAAGGAACCCCTCGGCCGCTCTTCGATGAGCCGAGGCCAGGGGTAGCGGTGTCAGCGCGAACAAAGGCAGAGTTGGCCCGAAAAGGAGACCTGGTCGGCCGTAGCCTGGCCGGGTTGTCCGTTAGCGGGACCGACGCCGGAATTGACCCGCCGAGGCCTCGGGTCGGGCTGATGTCCGCGGGGGACAGCCGGCCGAGGCCTCGGGGTGACCAGCCGAGCCGCCTGCCCGAGCCGGATTCTCGGAGAAGACCCTGGCGGCGATGGCCCGGGCGTGGCGATGACGTCGTCCTTCAGAGTGGAGATCTTCGGACCGCGTCGCCGTCCGAGGCTAGGTCGGACCTCGCCGAAGGTGTTGTCGACGCCGAGGGTGCTGCTGCTCCCTTCGAGCGTCAAGATCCGAGCCTGCAGGATCGGATTGTCTTGTAGCGTGTGTTTCCTGCGGCCGCTGAGGCCAAAACACACCCTCGCCGTGTTGTAAAGTTGCGTCTCTTTTCCTCTTGTTTCGAGTACCCGGACTTTTTTGTCGGCAACAGAATTGTTTGTGCGAGCGAGAGTTGCTTCTCACGGAAGGTGACGAGTGAGGTATCCGTATCCCGGAGGCGTAGGAGTCCCTCGGCTCGGTCGGCCTTGCCGCTTACGCACACTCTAACCCGTCCATGGGGTTCTGTCACCGACGTAGTCGAGAAGGCTCGAAGAATTGCTCCGGCAGAAGAGCTTCCGAGCGTGAAGACTTGTTCAGTCCACGGAATCACTTATCCGAACGTGAGTTACTTATCGCAGAAGGTGATGAGTGAGGTATCCGTATCCCGGAGGCGTAGGAGTCCCTCGGCCCGGTCAGCCTTGGCTACTTACGTGTACTCCGTCGTTTTCGGAATCCACTTTCGAAGTAGTCGATAAGCACGAAAGAGATTCTGGCAGAAAAGATCTTTTTTCGAGGAAAATTTCGACGCAGAGGGGGTTCCCCCCTTTTAGCCCCCGAGGGAGGGTCGGGCTTTGCCGAGGCAAGGCTGACCCTTCCTTGATGACTAAACTTTGCGTGGGAGCGAGGTATATGAACAACTTGAAAACATCTTAAGGGTAGAAGCGACGTAGCTGTTGGATGTTCCAAGCGTTGCTGTAGACCTCGCCCTGACTGTTGGCCAACTTGTACGTTCCGGGCTTCAGAACTTTGGCGATGACGAACGGCCCCTCCCAGGGGGGCGTGAGCTTGTGCCGCCCTCGGGCGTCTTGTCGCAGCCGAAGCACCAGGTCGCCCACCTGGAGGTCTCGGGACCGGACCCCTCGGGCGTGGTAGCGTCGCATGGACTGCTGGTACCGCGCCGAGTGTAGTAAGGCCCTGTCCCGAGCCTCTTCTAGCTGGTCCAGCGAGTCTTCTCGACTAGCTTGGTTGCTTTGGCTGGCATAGGCCCTTGTCCTCGGGGAGCCGTATTCCAGGTCTGTGGGCAAGACGGCCTCAGCCCCGTAGACTAGAAAGAACGGCGTGAAGCCCGTGGCTCGGCTCGGTGTTGTCCTCAGGCTCCAAACCACCGAGGGGAGTTCCTTCATCCATCGCTTGCCGAACTTGTTGAGGTCGTTGTAGATCCGAGGCTTGAGCCCTTGTAGAATCATGCCGTTGGCACGCTGTACTTGCCCATTTGACATGGGGTGAGCTACGGCGGCCCAGTCCACCCGGATGTGGTGATCCTCGCAGAAGTCCAGGAACTTTCTGCCGGTGAACTGGGTGCCGTTGTCGGTGATGATAGAGTTCGGGACCCCGAAACGATGGATGATGTTGGTGAAGAACGCCACCGCCTGTTCGGACCTGATGCTGTTTAGGGGTCGGACCTCGATCCACTTGGAGAATTTGTCGATGGTGACCAACAGGTGCGTGTAGCCCCCGGGTGCCTTCTACAAGGGGCCGACGAGGTCCAGACCCCACATAGCAAAAGGCCAGGTGATGGGTATCGTCTGCAGAGCCTGAGCGGGCAGGTGGGTCTGCCTTGCGTAGAACTGACACCCTTCGCAGGCGCGGACAATTCTAGTGGCGTCGGCCACCGCCATGGGCCAGTAGAAGCCTTGCCGGAAAGCATTCCCGACAAGGGCTCGAGGCACTGCGTGATGGCCACAAGCCCCCGAGTGTATCTCTCGCAGGAGTTCCTGACCTTTGGCGATGGAGATGCATCGCTGGAGGATGCCAGAGGGGCTGCGGTGGTAGAGCTCCTTCTCATCTCCTAGCAAGACGAACGACTTGGCGCGCCGCGCCACCCGCCGAGCTTCGGCTCGGTCGGAGGGTAGCTCTCCTCGGTGGAGATATTACAGGTACGGGGTCTGCCAGTTCTGATCAGGCGTGACCCCGCTTTGCTCCCCCTCGACGCGTAGCGTCTCGCCCTCGGGGGCCGAGGGTACCTCGGGCCGAGCTGAGGGTGCCTCGGGCTGTGCCGAGGGTACCTCGGGCTGGGCTGAGGGTGCCTCAGGCTCGGGCGTGTCGTCGATCTTGACGGAGGGTTGATGCAGGTCTCGGGAGAAGACGTCCGGGGGAACCGTTGTTCGCCCCGAGGCTATTTTAGCCAGCTCATCCACAGTCTCGTTGTAGCGCCGGGCGATGTGGTTGAGCTCGAGCCCGTAGAACTTGTCTTCCAGGCGCCGAACCTCATCGCAGTAGGCCTCCATCTTCGGGTCGCGGCAGTGGGAGTTCTTCATGACTTGGTCGATGACGAGCTGCGAGTCACCGCGAGCGTCGAAGCGTCGGACCCCTAGCTCGATGGCGATCCGCAATCCGTTGACCAGAGCCTCGTACTCAGCCACATTGTTGGATGCCGGGAAATGGAGGCGTAGCACGTAGCGTAGGTGCTTCCCGAGGGGCGAGATGAAGAGTAGGCCTGCACTGGCTCCTATCTTCATCAACGACCCGTCGAAGAACATGGTCCAGAGCTCAGGTTGGATCGGAGCCGTTGGTAGCTAGGTGTCGACCCATTCGGCCACGAAGTCTGCCAGGACCTGGGACTTAATGGCCTTCCGAGGGGCGAACAAGATTGCTTCGCCCATGATTTCCATCGCCCACTTTGCAATCCTACCCGAGGCCTCTCGGCACTGGATGATCTCCCCCAGGGGGAAGGATGACACCACAGTTACCGGATGAGACTCGAAGTAGTGTCGCAACTTCTGCCGTGTCAGGATCACCGCATACAGCAGCTTCTGAACTTGTGGGTAGCGTCAGACAGTACCTCGCTAACGAAGTAGACTGGCCTCTGAACGGGCAATGCATGCCCCTCTTCTTGCCTCTTGACCACAATTGCGGCGCTAACCACCTGAGTGGTCGCGGCGACGTAGACCAAGAGGGCTTCTCCGGCAGCTGGGGGCACCAAGATAGGCGCCTTCGTGAGGAGCGCCTTCAGGTTCCCGAGGGCTTCCTCGGCCTCAGGGGTCCAAGTGAAGCACTCGGCCTTCCTTAAGAGGCGGTACAGAGGTAGACCTCTTTCGCCGAGGCGTGAGATGAAGCGGCTCAGAGCCGCGAGACATCCCATGACCTTCTGTACGCCTTTCAAGTCCTTGATGGGACCCATGCTGGTGATGGCTGCGATCTTCTCCGGGTTGGCTTCGATACCCCGCTCGGAGACGATGAACCCCAAGAGCATGCCTCGGGGCACCCCGAAGACACACTTCTCGGGATTGAGCTTGACGCCTTTCACCTTGAGACATCGGAATGTCACTTCAAGGTCGGAAAGGAGGTTGGAGGCTTTCCTCGTCTTGACTACGATGTCATCGACATAGGCCTCGACCGTGCGGCCAATGTGTTCGCCGAACACATGGTTCATGCACCGCTGGTATGTCGCGCCCGCATTCCTCAAGCCGAACGGCATGGTGACATAGCAGTACATGCCGAAGGGTGTGATGAAGGAAGTCGCGAGCTGGTCGGACTCTTTCATCCTGATTTGGTGATACCCTGAGTAGGCATCGAGGAAAGACAGGGTTTCACACCCAGCAGTGGAATCCACGATTTGATCGATGCGAGGCAGAGGGTAGGGAACCTTCGGACATGCTTTGTTCAGACCAGTGTAGTCTACACACATCCGCCATTTCCCCCCTTTCTTTCTCACAAGCACAGGGTTGGCAAGCCATTCGGGATGGAATACCTCTTTGATGAACCCTGCCGCCATTAGCTTGTGGATCTCCTCGTCTATGGCTCTGCGCTTCTCCTCGTCGAATCGGCGCAGAGGCTGCTTGACGGGTCGGGCTCCGGCTCGGATGTCCAGCGAGTGCTCGGCGACATCCCTCGGTATGCCGGGCATGTTCGAGGGACTCCACGCAAAGACGTCGGCGTTCGCGCGGAGAAAGTCGACGAGCACTGCTTCCTATTTGGGATCGAGTCCGGAGCCGATCCGGATCTGCTTGGAGGCGTCGCTGCTGGGGTCGAGGGGAACGGCCTTAACCGTCTCCGCTGGCTCAAAGTTGCCGGCATGACGCTTCACGTCTGGCACCTCCTTAGAGAGGCTCTCCAGGTCGGCGATGAGGGCCTCGGACTCAGCGAGGGCCTCGGCGTACTCCACGCACTCCACGTCGCATTCGAACGCGTGTTTGTACGTGGGGCCGACGGTGATGACCCCTTTGGGGCCCGGCATCTTGAGCTTCAAGTAGGTGTAGTTGGGGACGACCATGAACTTCGCGTAGCATGGTCTTCCCAGTACCGCGTGGTAGGTTCCTCGGAGCCCGACCACCTCGAACGTCAGGGTCTCCCTTCAGAAGTTGGAGGGTGTTCCGAAGCAGACGGGAAGGTCGAGTTGTCCGAGGGGCTGGACGCGCTTCCCGGGAATGATCCCATGGAAGGGCGCAGCGCCTGCCCGGACGGAGGACAGATCGACACGCAGGAGCCCGAGGGTCTCGGCGTAGATGATGTTGAGGCTGCTGCCTCCGTCCATGAGGACCTTGGTGAGCCTGACGTTGCCGATGACGGGGTCGACGACGAGCGGGTATTTCCCCGGGCTCGGCACATGGTCGGGGTGGTCGGCTTGGTCGAAGGTGATGGGCTTGTCGGACCAGTCTAGGTAGACTGGCGCCGCCACCTTCACCGAATAGACCTCCTGGCGCTCTTGCTTGCGGTGCCGAGCTGAGGCATTTGCCGCTTGCCCACCGTAGATCATGAAGCAGTCGCGGACCTCGGGGAACTCTCCTGCTTGGTGATCTTCCTTCTTATCGTCGTCGTGGGCCCTGCCACCCTCCGCGGGTGGCCCGGCCCTGTGGAAGTGACGCCGAAGCATGACGCACTCCTCAAGGGTGTGCTTGACGGGCCCCTGGTGATAGGGGCACGGCTCCTTGAGCATCTTGTCGAAGAGGTTGGCACCTCCGGGGGGTTTCCGAGGGTTCTTGTACTCGGCGGCGGCGACAAGGTCCGCGTCGGCGGCGTCGCGTTTCGCTTGCGACTTCTTCTTGCCCTTCTTCTTGGCGCCGCGCTGAGTTGACGCCTCGGGGGCATCTTCCGATGGGTGGCCCTAGGGCTGCTTGTCCTTCCGGAAGATAGCCTCGACCGCCTCCTGGCCGGAGGCGAACTTGGTGGCGATGTCCATCAGCTCGCTCGTCCTGGTGGGGGTCTTGCGACCCAGCTTGCTCACCAGGTCGCGGCAGGTGGTGCCAGCGAGGAACGCGCCGATGACATCCGAGTCAGTGATGTTGGGCAGCTCGGTGCGCTGCTTCGAGAATCGTCGAATGTAGTCCCGGAGTGACTCTCCCGGCTGCTGTCGGCAGCTTCGGAGGTCCCAGGAATTCCTGGGGCGCACGTACGTGCCCTGGAAATTGCCGGCGAAAGCTTGGACTAGGTCGTCCCAGTTGGAGATCTACCCCGGAGGCAGGTGCTCCAACCAGGCGCGAGCGGTGTCGGAGAGAAACAGGGGGAGGTTACGGATGATGAGGTTGTCATCGTCCGTTCCACCCAGTTGGCAGGCCAGACGGTAGTCCGCGAGCCACAGTTCCGGTCTCGTCTCCCCCGAGTACTTTGTGATAGTAGTCGGGGGTCGGAACCGGGTCGGGAACGGCGCCCGTCGTGTGGCCCGACTGAAGGCCTGCGGACTAGGTGGTTCGGGCGAGGGGCTCCGATCCTCCCCGCTGTCGTAGCGTCCCCCACGCCTGGGGTGGTAGCCTCGGCGCACCCTCTTGTCGAGGTGGGCCCGACGGTCGCGGTGATGGTGCTCGTTGCCGAGGCGACCCGGGGCCGCAGGCGCTGTGTTGCGCGTGCGCCCGGTGTAGACCGAGGCTTCCCGCATGAATCGGGAAGTCACGGCATGAGGTTCCGAGGGGTACCCCTGCCTTCGGGAGGCGGAGCTCTCGGCCCGTCGGACCGCGGCGCCTTCCAGGAGATTCTTAAGCTCTCCCTGGATTCGCCGCCCCTCGGTGGTTGATGGCTCCAGCATCGTGCGGAGGAGCATTGCTGCTGCAGCCAGGTTCTGGCCGACCCCACTAGATGCGGGTGGCGGCCTGACCCTGACGTCGTCGGCGACGCGGTGCTGGAAGCCCTAGGGTAGATGACGTATTTCTCCGGCTGGAGGTTGGGCCGCCCATGCCTGCCCGACGTCCCGGCGGATCGGCTCAAGCGCTCCTGCTCCCTCGTCGAGCCTGGCCTGCACCCCGCGGATTTGCTCGAGTTGTGGGTCATGCCCCCCCACCTGAACGGGGAACACAGCTAGCTCCCGTGGGATGTCAACGCGAGGCACCGGCCTAGGGAGATCACTGTCCTCCGGCATGCCGAGATGGTTGCCTTTGGAGGGACCCCCTAGATCGACGTGGAAACATTCGCGGCTTGGGCCGCAGTCCTCGTCGCCGAGGCTACGGCTACCGTCAGAACAGTCGGAAAGGCAGTAGTCGCATGCGGTCATGAAGTCCCGCATGGCACTGGGGTTGCCAAGTCCAAAGAAATCCCAACAGAAGCTGGGCTCGTCGTCTTCCTCGGGCCCAGAGGGCCCGTAGGTCGAGACGTCCGTCAGCTGGTCCCAAGGTGACCGCATACGAAACCCCAGAGGGTTTGGACTCGCCTCTACGAGAGCGCCCGCCAAAGCGAAGCCGCTAGGCGGGTCGAGGCTGAATCCGAAAGACGTGGGATGGGAATCGGTCGGTACCTCTTGGTCGACGGGCGGTGATGAAGTCACGTCGGGGACTGACTGCACCGTCGTCTCAGGTACGAGGGTGACACCCAGCAAGCCTTCCGTGAGCGTGCTGGCGTCGTCCACTTGCTCGGGATTAGCGTGTCGCGGGGAGATAGCGCTCGTCTTCGTCTCAAGCGTGAGGTCGATGCCCGGCGCGCCCCCCGTTGAGGTGCTAGCACTGTCGACTCGCTCGACAGCCGACGAGGCGCTGCCTCCTGCTTGGCCTTGGTTGCCCCGCCTTCCCCTCCGTCGGCGGGGAAGAGGGCGGGGCGAGCTCAAAGGTTGTTCTTCCACCATGCGGGGACGACGTCGTCGATTCCGCCGCCGGCGGGCGGACTGTCGGCCGCCATTGCCGCTGTCGCCCGGCGGTGGAATGAGTATCATGTCGTAGCCGCCGTCGAGGGACATGAACTCAAGGCTCCCGAAACGGAGCACCGTCCCGGGTCGGAGAGGTTGCTGGAGACTGCCCATCTGGAGCTTGACGGGAAGCTATTCGTCAACACGCAGCAGGCCCCTACCTGGCGCGCCAACTGTCGGCGTTTCGAGACCGGGGGGTCCCTAAGCCGACGAGTGAAATGTCGCCGCGTGCCCCAGCCCAGATGGGTCGGCGCGAGGCCGAGCGCGAAGGGGGGAAGTGAGGTGGCCGGAGATGGGCGTGAGAGAGGTGGAAATCTCGCGGCCTTCGTGTTCGTCCCGCGCCCAGGTCGGGTGCGCTTGCAGTAGGGGGTTACAAGCGTCCACGCGGGAGAGGGAGCGAGCGGCCTCACGCGAGCGCCTGTCTCGTCCTCGTCCCCGCGCGGCCCACCCTCTCTAAGAGGGCTCTGGTCCTTCCTTTTATAGGCGTAAGGAGAGGATCCAGGTATACAATGGGGGGTATAGCAGAGTGCTACGTGTCTAGCGGAGGAGAGCTAGTGCCCTAAGTACATGTTGTCGTGGCAGCCGGAGAGATTTTGGCACCCAGCTGGTGTGATGTCGTGGCCGTCGGAGGAGTGCTGGAGCCTGGTGGAGGGACAGCTGTCGGAGCTGTTGAGTCCTTGCTGACGTCCTCTTGCTTCCGTAAGGGGGCTGAGAGCCGCTGTCGTCACAGAGTATGCGGGGCGCCATCATTGCCTATCTGGCGGAGCGAGCCAGATGGGACGCCGGTCTTGTTCTCCGTGGCCCGAGTCAGCTCGGGGTAGGGTGATGATGGCGCCTCCTGTTGACGTGGCTGGTCTGCGCCCTGGGTTGGGCGATGTGGAAGCTCCTCCGAAGCCGAGGTCGAGTCTGTCTTCCGTGGCCGAGGTCGAGTCCGAGCCCCTGAGTCGGGCGAGGCGGAGACCGTCGGCTGAGGCTAGGGCGGAGTCCGAGCCCTGGGGTCGGGCGAACCGGAGTTCGTCGTCTTCTGGGGCTGAGCCCGAGTCCGAGCCCCTGGTCGGGTGGAGCGGAGTTCGACGTCTTCCGGGGCTTAGCCCGAGTCCGAGCCCTGGGTCGGGCGGAGCGGAGTTCGCCGTCTTCCGGGACTTAGCCCGAGTCCGAGCCCTGGGTCGGGCGGAGCGGAGTTCGCCGTCTTCCGGGGCTTAGCCCGAGTCCGAGCCCTGGGTCGGGCGGAGCGGAGTTCGCTGTCTTCCGGGACTTAGCCCGAGTCCGAGCCCTGGGTCGAGCGGAGCGGAGTTCGTCGTCTTCCGGGACTTAGCCCGAGTCCGAGCCCTGGGTCAGGCGGAGCGGAGTTCGCCGTCTTCCGGGGCTTAGCCCGAGTCCGAGCCCTGGGTCAGGCGGAGCGGTGCTTCCTATGGTGCCTGCGGCCGGGCCTGACTGCCTGTCAGCCTCACTCTGTCAAGTGGCACCGCAGTCGGAGCGGCGCAGGCGGCGCTATCTTTCCGTCAGGCCGGTCAGTGGAGCGGCGAAGTGACGGCGGTCACTTCGGCTCTGTTGGCTGAGGGGCGCGCGTCAGGATAAAGGTGTCAGGCCACCTTTGCCTTAAATGCTCCTGCGATTTGGTCGGTCGGTGCGGTGATTTGGTCAGGGTTGCTTCTTGGCGAAGACAGGGCCTCGGGCGAGCCGGAAATATGTTCGCCGCTGGAGGGGGGGGGGCCTCGGGCGAGACGGAGATCCTCCGGGGTCGGCTGCCCTTGTCCGAGGCTAGGCTCGGGCGAGGCGCGATCGAGTCCCTCGAATGGACTGATCCCTGACTTAATCGCACCCATCAGGCCTTTGCAGCTTTATGCTGATGGGGGTTACCTGCTGAGAATTAGGAGCCTTGAGGGTACCCCTAATTATGGTCCCCGACACTAATATAAAAGCACGAGTTTCATCGTGTGTCGTCCCCTTCACTACATACGAGCGTAGCGAGTGTTCCCCACGCACCAGCGAAAAGCGCAACTGCTAGGATTCGAACAGAGGAAGAGAGCACTCGTCTCTAACTAATGCAGCTCATATTGGTTTGTGTTGTACAAAGAAATCGTAGCAATGTACGAGCAACTAACTAGTAAGAACAATGTACGAAAAATCATAATTATATCTCTCTCCTCCACTCTGCAAACCAGCCTCCTATGTACGCTGTTAAGGTGCTACTAGCTTCAGCCACCACAGCCATGCCGCCTGCCACACGCCAGGCTGACCGTAGCATGCTGCTGTCGTCGACGCCCCCCTCCCTCTCTCTAGGCGCAGACTGCCTAGGGTATTTGTTCCTTCCCTCTAGTGTCTCCTAAATCCACTCTAATTTCCTCTAGATTAAGATCTTGTTTGTTTACCCTCTAAATTATATAATTCAGCTTAAATAAGTTGAGAAGTAAAAACAAACAACACATATTATTAGATAGATTATATAATCTACATATCTAGATTATGATAATTCATAAGCAAGTCAATAGATGTTTATATAATCCATAAGCTGGATTATATAATAATTTGAGATTGAGAAGACAACAAAAAGGGAATTGGAGTTAGGCATATGGATAAAATTGCTGGCTCAGAGTGATAATAACTACCATTGCATCCATCACAATACAATACACAACAAAAGAATTGCTATCTCAGTACGGTATCCAGTGCGTCAAAGAACACAGGACCGATGGATTTGGAGCAAGAGATATAAAATACGTACTGCCGTCTGAATAGTACCGCACTACTGCCTGCGCTGCGTTGTGTGCATCTTCCATGACAATTTTTACCATCGCCATCTGCACAGTTTCACAATCGAAAAAAAATAATTTGTCCAGCTTGCAGATATTCGGGCTTATTATGACAGGAACCAACCAATCAGCCTGCAGCTACCTTTTGAAGACACTGAGAAATTAAAGAGCCCGGCTGTGGCCTTTGGTGGCAAACAAGAGTTATTAGTTGAAACCTTCAAACGCACACATCTGGGTTTGCCGCGCGCACCTGCACACACTTGCGCTCGCATATACCAACAACTAGCTAGCTAGCAGCAAAGCATAGTGCTCTCTATTTTTTTTTTTTCATTCCAGATGACCAATGCGCATTCTTGTGCTTCAGGAAAAGAAAAAAAAGGAGCAGAAAAATTCAAGCTTGCAAGTCCCACCTCTGAAAACCGCATCGTATTTTAATTCTGGGGGGTCTGGATGTATCAATAACCAGCAAGAACACACATACAGAGAGAGAGAGAGAGAGAGAATCAGCTAGAGTACAATACGCATCGCCATGTACAGAACTGGACGAACACTTGTCGAGCGCTGATTGATCGAGGTGAGCTCGTCACCAAGAACTAAACAAGGAGCAATTGCTCAAGGCACTTGCAGTTGCAACCGTCAGGGCACAAGGCACCTGTGATGCCGTCATTTGGATCCCAATCATTTGAGATTCAGTATGGATCCAAGCAACAGGCAACACAGGGGTAGTACCAACTAACGGGTAGCGGCCGTTCCTGTCGCCCTCCAACCAAACTCTTATTAATCCCCTGTGCCGAGACGCTGTGACAGAGCCGCCCTTCTCCGGCTCCCGTCCAATGGGACCGGCGCCATTAAACTGCTTCAGCAACCATGATGTCTCAATGTTTCCCAGCAACCGTGATGTCGCGCAGAGAGAGAGACGTAAATATACAATCGTGTCACCAAACCCAAGGGTTGAATGAACCGAGTCAAAAGTGACGCTCCCTGTTACAAGGAAGAAGGGAGTTCAGAGCTTGAGATTCCGCTACAAAATTGACCAGCTTTGTTGGGTACCAGAACATCAGTAGTAAAAATCGAACTGAATCATGACGACAACACCCCCGGGAGATTCTGGGGACGGTTCAATTTTGCCTGTCAAAAATCTCTCTCTTTTTTTCTTCTTCCCTTCATTCGATTCTTGCAAGTAAACACTATGTTTAATAGTAATATAGTTCATATAATGGTTCATCTAGTCATCTAGAAGTAGTTGCCAAGCACAAGAAGTTGGAGTTGCACATTCAAATTCAGCCAATCAAGTTTTGCCTTGTGTTAAGAGAAGTTTCCTGAGTCCTTTTTTGTTAATTGTCAATGAGATGCCTACCCTATGGTGTGTATGTAATACTCACTCGGTTCCAAATTAATATTCGTTTTAGCACTTGATTTTTATGCCTATATTCAAATTGATGATAATGAACACATAGATTAAGTATTGTATTAATCTATCAGGCATAAAACAAATTTTAATTTAGGAGAGGGGAGCAATTGATAGAGCCATGTGCCACCAACGTGTAGGAAATATGTCAATTCGACGAGGGTAGAACCCTAAAATAACCCCACAAATAGGGACGGATCTAGCGGTGGGGTAGGCGATGCTCAAGCCCCCTACCGCTCCCGATCTCATGGAGTCATATTAGAGCATTTTCTAATATAAAATGTACATAATATAACATAGAAATGACTTATATACTGCAATAGTTTAGTTTAGTTACTCCTAAACCTTTTTCTGGCCACGTCCCTGCCCGCCCACAACTGCATAAACAAGGCCCACTAATCCCTTCCCTCGGTCCCTCCTCATTAGCCTCCAATCAATTCATCAAACCCTACATTAAGCTCCACAAATCAAAGCAAGGCATAACTAAGACGCAAACGCCAAGCGGATCCACCACCACTCCAACCTCTACATGTCCATGCACATCTCCTCATCTTCTTTTGCAAGATTGCATGCATGAAGCCCATGAGCTGCCACGAGCAGGAGCACCCGGAGCTCGCCGCCACCACGACCAACAGCGGCTTCGACTGGCTTGAGGATCCCATCTCCTTCCTCACCGCAGACGTCGACATCGCCGGCGGCGGCTATGGGTGGTGGTCCGATCCCGCGGCGGCGCAGCAAGATGGTATTGGCAGCGTCGTGGCGCAGACCCTTTCGCCCCCGGCGCCGCTGCTGGCGCACACCTCGCCGAGCATTGCGTCACCGGTCGTGTCGGAGCCTTCGTCCAAGAAACGCAAGTCCCCGGCGCACAGGGCGTCCGCCAGTACTGGCAGCAACCAGCGTCGCCGCGCCGACCAAGACAGGCCAGGTGCTGGTAGCAGCAGCGGCGGCAGCAAGAGGAGCGGCTCCAAGGGCGGTGGAGCGGGATCCGACCGGGACACGAGGTGGGCGGAGCAGCTCCTGAACCCGTGCGCGACCGCCGTCGAGGCCGGCAACCTGTCGCGCGTGCAGCACCTGTTCTACGTGCTCGGCGAGCTCGCCTCCTTCTCCGGCGACGCCAACCACCGGCTGGCCGCGCACGGGCTGCACGCGCTGGCCCGCATGCTCCCCGCCGCCGTCGGCCCGGCGGCCGCGGCGACCGTGCGGGTGCCTCCCTGCGAGTGCCCGACGCCGGGGTTCGCGGGCGCGGAGCCGCGGCTGTTCCGCGCGTCGCTCATCAAGTTCCACGAGGTGAGCCCGTGGTTCGCGCTCCCCAACGCGCTCGCCAACGCCGCCATCGCGCAGGCCGCCGCGTCGGGCTCGGGCGGGCGCGGGGGCTCCGAGCCCCGGTCGCTCCACGTCGTCGACCTCGGCGTCTCGCACGGCGTGCAGTGGCCGACGCTGCTGGAGTCGCTGACCCGGCTGCCCGGCGGGCGCGCGCCGCCCTCCGTCCGCCTCACCGTCGCGGGCGCCCCGCCGGCGCCCTTCTCGGCGTCGCCTCCGGGGTACGACTTCTCGCCGCACCTCCTCCGGTACGCCAAGTCCATCGACCTGCGGCTCGCGATCAGCCGCGCGGCCTCCCTAGACTCCGTGCACGGGCTCGCCTCCTCCCCGTCGGGCGAGGCGCTCGTCGTGTGTCTCCAGTTCCGGCTCGGCCACGCCGGCGCCGACGAGCGGACAGAGATTCTAAGGAAGGTCCGGGGTCTCAACCCGGAGCTGGTGGTGGTCTCGGAGCTCGACGGCGGGGGCGACGGCACCGCGGCGGGCGAGTTCACGGCGAGGCTGGAGCTGCTGTGGCGGTTCCTGGAGTCGACGTCCGCGGCGTTCAAGGGGAGGGATGGGGAGGAGAGGCGCCTGCTGGAGGCCGAGGCTGGCACGTCCGTCGCGTCGGAGGCGGCAGGGGCAGGGAGGGAGGCGTGGCGGGAGCGCATGGTGGTGGCCGGGTTCGAGGCGGCGGCGTTCGGAGACGAGGCGGTGGAGTCGGCCAAGTCGCTGCTGAGGAAGTACGACGGCGGCTGGGAGATGTCGGCGTCGGGGACGGCCGGCGCGGTGGCGCTGCGGTGGAAGGGGCAGCCGGTGTCGTTCTGCTCGCTGTGGCGGCCGGCGTGCAGCGGCTAAGGCCGCGGAGCCGTGCGTCCATGGGATCACCGGATCAGATATCCAGATAGATGATCAATCGAACATGGCGGATGATCTGGGCCGTGCGCTGCGACTCGATGGAGATTGCATTGACAGGATGGGGATGGCGGATGCAACCCGGTGCCCACTTGCCCAGGTTCCAGGAGCTAGCCGAGCCGACGCGCCTTGGGCATGGTCCATGGTGCATTGCATGGAAGTGTTGCTCTGCTCTCATCTCATGTCACGAGCTTGGCTGGGCCAAGACTTTGCGCACCGGCGGTGTACCGGAAGTCACGGCGAAGCCCTTTTTTTTCACCTCCCTCTTGATTTCGAAGAAGAAAGCTACTGCAGACTGCAGTTGCCAGTCGCCATTTTTGTACAGATCGATACGATTCCTTTGTTGATTTCTCTGTCCCACGCACGCATGGATGCCCCAAATCAAATGCATGTACTTTTGCTTCGCGTGATGCTGGAACACGCCGTGGGGTTTTGTGTGGTCATGGAGAATCAAATCAATTGGCAGCTCAACAGTTAGTTAATTAATACAGTATATATAAAAAAAACATCTCACTGCAGTGCTGCAGTCAGGAATCTCACGTGTTATATATGTAGGTGAAAAATACTTGCATGGGTGGGGATTTGAACTTGGTTGACTCCACATTCATACTCACCTAATCAACATAACACACATAGTTTTATGTTTGATATTCTATACTTAAATATAATATAAAACACTACTATGTGATATATAGAACTAGTTAAACTTATATAAAACAGTATCAACATGATCTATAAATCATTTCATAAGTTAAGGTGGTTTAACTTAACACTATACTGCACTTTCATATTTAGCTGGTTCTTAATTGCAAATTACTCCATTCATTCCAAATGACTCATCTAATCTAATTATAAGTCTAGTTTTTCTAGATACATTATTTTTGCTATGTATATGGTTATACAATATGTCTTGATACATACGAAAACTTATATATCTAAAAAAATATTAGTTGGCTCTTAATTGCAAAGTATTCAATCTATTCTAAACTACTCATTCAGGTCATTCTCGTCGAAGGTTTCATGGGATTTTTATTCTCATTAAATGCCACATAAATAAATAGGATGATATGACATGCAAATTAATAAAGAGAGATGTGATAGAGTTTTATGAGAATATATATATATTGTTTTCTTGATAAATATTGACATGACAGCATTGGAAAGCGTGTGATGACCTCTCCATTGAGAACGGTCTAAATCGTCTAGTTTTTCTAGATGCATTATTTTTGCTAGGTACATAGTTATACCATATATCTAGATACATATAAAATTCCATGTACCAAAAATAATCTATAACAACAAAGAATGGAGATAGTACTATTTAGCTAATAAAAATTATTAGCTAGTTCTTAATTGCAAAATACTTCCTCCGTTCTAATTTATAATTTGTTTGACTTTTTTTATCTTAAGTTTGACCGATCCGTCTTATTTTTTTTCATAATTACTGTTAATTTTTACTGTGATAACTGATATCGTCTACTCTATAATATACTTTAAGTATGACTTTGGATTTTTCATTTTTCCGTAAATTTTTTGAATAAAACGAGCCATCCAAACCTAACATAAAAAAAGACAAACGAATTATAAATTGGGACAGAGAGAATATTACTCTACTAACTATTAGCTGGAGGATCTAAACAAGATTCGCCTAATATCCTGTAGCTGGCTTTCTATCAGCTAACAATTAGCTGTCTGCAGGCTCTTGATAAATCTATCAAGGGACGTTTTTATTTCAGTCTCGGTCTACTACGAGACGTTGGGTAGATGTGAACATCGTGTCTCCATGGCTGACACCTCATGGCAACTCACCAGGGTGCAGGACTGCAGGGTGACTGGGAAGGCAGGAACAAAAGGCAAATGCTATGAATGTGTGGAAGAGTCGGGACTGTTTTCTTGTCTTTCAGTTCAATGTTTTTATTTTTATTCTTTCAGTTCTGGTCCTGGATAAAAAAACGCAATTTGGTGCCATCATAACTCATGAGTTGCAATACTGACAATGCAATATTTGCCCTCTTGACATGAAGCTAAGAATATGTAGACCCAGATACAATTTTGGCAGATATTAACCTTTAAGTAAGCAAGTACACTACTAGCACAGTTACTTTCCTTCCCTACAGCAACGTTCTTGCAGTCAGAAACTTTATGATGCTGCTGCTGTACTGCACATCTCGTGGTTAAATAGGTGGGTGGTAAATAAGATCATACCACTACAACACTAAATCTCTTCGAAACATGATTCACCACACTAAAAGATGGGGGAAAATGATACTACAGTCTAACCAACGATAACTGGTTAGCCGATGTTCAGCTGGTCGACGGTCATCCGAGGTCGCTTTGCAGCAGCAGCTGCCACAGCATTGAGTTGAAATGAAACCCTCTGGCCATGCTGGGGAGTGTGCTGTTGCTCGTTACTCCGCTGATCCTGCGAGAAGGTTGGATTAGAATTTGCCGGGTTCGGTGTCAGACTTGGGTTGGATTCTTCATTCTCATCCTCGTTTTCCTCATATTGAGGTGGCGGCTTCAACGGAGGCAGGAGTTGGTAGTTCTGGGCCAACAGTGTGTCCTGCTCAGGCGGGAGGGGAATTGAGCCAGGAGGAGCAATTGATTTGGGCAGCGGCATTCTGTTTCGGCTGCGGGCCAGCTCAAGGAGAACCTACCAAGAAGAGGAAATAGTTTGTTAGCCTAAAACACTGCTATGCAGCATGCTCTCAACAGATAAGACTAGATCAACTTAACTTTCCAGGAATCCAATGAAACAACAATAGCCTAACCCCTAGATTCAAAATATTAAGTACACCATCCACAGAAGACACACCAAAACATGAGTTTCAGTGTTTCACCACAACTCTTGTACACCTTTTAGTTGTGCCAAGAAGACAACATCCAACAGGTATATTTATAAATGACTCTGTACTTGGGAGTCTAGAAACACAAAAAGCCAACATGAGATTCCTGTAGACTAAGCATGATATAACAGCATCACATCTTATTTCAAGGTGAATGCACATACTTAATAGAGTTAAATGCATCGGTGGTCCCTGAACTATGTCACTTAGGTCCACAAACTTTGAAAATGCATTTTTAGGTCCTTAAACTTATTAAGTGATGTACTATATATATCCCTGAACTTGTAAAAATAGTGCAACTCAGGTCCATTTCTAAACAATACCGACCACTGCGGTGCGTCACTTAACAAGTTTAAGGACGTAGAAATACATTTTCAAAGTTCGTGGATCTAAGTGGTATCCCTTGACAAGTTCAAAGTCCCTAATGCATTTCACTCTACTTAATAGCATAACATGCTTGTACAGCTAACCTTATGTGCCATTGAGATTCTCATCTCAAGACAAAGAGGTAAAGACCATAGTCACAAGAAACAGGTACAGTGGTAGCGACGCTCGATCCGGGAACGTCGTCCCCGACCCGGGTACACGGGGTCATTTTCGTTTTCACCATGTAAAAATCTCTCACGGATAGCGTACCATGTTCCTGGAACCTATCGATCTAGAAACTTTGTGAATATGGTATGTAGCGACCCTCGATCCGGGTACGTCGTCCCCGACCCGGGTACGCGGGGTCATTTTCGTTTTCACCATGTAAAAATCTCTCACGGGTAGCGTATCACGATCCTCGAACCTATCGATCTAGAAACTTTGTGACTATGGTAATGACTTCTAAATTGTGGCAGCCCACTTGGAAAATCTGAAGGTCAACCATCGTGCTCCAGATTTTCTAGTGGGATGATTTGAAGATGCCTAACAATGACTAAATTCTGATCTCAGTAGTTATTTATAAAAATATCTAAGTTCTGTAGTCGTGTTGGTTAAACTTGACAGCAAAAAAGATGGTTTTTGTTGCTGGGTCCAGCTGTTGGTTGATTTTTTTGGCATCTGACGAGAACTCTTCCAAATATAGAGACTATTCCCTAAAGGTCAAAGTTGTCTCTAACAAAAAGAGTCTTGTGATCCACCATGAAAAAATGAAAAAATAGACTTTGTTCACTTGTTTGGTTACGGGACAGCCAGGACAGGGGCGTCCTCTGTCGTCCTCTCTCGTCCCTCCAATTTTGAGGGATAACTGGGGACAACACGGGATTGGTCTGTCCCAACCCCTGACCCTGAACCAAACAACCTTATTTGAGGGATCGTCCCGTCCCATCCCGTCCTGTCATTGCAACCAAACACACCCTAAAAGGCCAACTTGTCACTACGAAAGGGCCTCTGACTAAGTTGGTTAGGTGGTTTGAATAGCACTCCTCAGATCTTGAGTTCAATTCTCCGTGGGAGTTGAGGTTAAAAAAATTCCCTCGTCTGCCACACATCAAAGCACAGGTCCATGGTCTTGGCCCTAGTCGTAGTCGTTCTCATATTCGATATGGTGCCACTATGTATGAGTGTGTCAAGGGGTGTATGAGGCCATTCTCAGTGGGAGTTTCATTCTCATCAAGTGACATGCCACATAAGCAAACAGGATGACATGTCATGCAATTTAATGAAAAAAATGATATAAGAGGGTTTCATAGGATGAAACTCTTGATACACTGTTTTCTAGATAGATGTTGACATGACAGCTTTGGAAACAGTGCAAGAAATTATCCATTGAGGATGGCACGAGTGTGTCAGGGGTTCGAGGTCTTTCTCGACCTGCGTGAGAAGGTCTCCCCCGCACAGGTTGAGTTTTTTTGTCACTGTGTAATTCATCACAAAAATGTGATGGGAGATCAATATGATCTACTGTGAAAGGGTCTTTAGCCGAGTTGGTTAGGTGGTCTGAATAGCACTCCTCAGGTCCTGGGTTTGACTCCTCGTGGTAGCGAATTTTCAGGCTGTGGTTAAAAAAAATCCACTCGTCTGTCCCACGCCAAAGCACATGTCTACGTCACGGTCCCGATGGCGGTCGTTCTCACAAGGGCTACGGTGCCGCTGTGTATGGGTGGGGCAGGGGTTCAGGGGTTTTCTCGACCTGCGTGAGAAGGTCTTCTTCTTGTTATAACTAGAGAAGGTCTTCTTGTTATGACAACTGAAGTTTTGAATTGTTGGCTACACACATCCCAAAGTATGACTAGAGAAATTATTCATTATGAGCTAAGCACAAGAAATAAATCAATTTTCGTTAAGAGCGGCAACACTGAGACAAGATCAGGGGTGAGCAGCGGCGCTAACCACCACCAAGGGCAGGATATGTGGGCTGACTGGTAGGCTAGGCCATTTCTTATACATCTCCTACCCCTTCCTTCTCCTTTTTCCTTTTTGTTTTTCTTCCTCATCTATGCTGTTGTTCTGTTGTTTCTCTGATTGGTAAGCCTTGCTCGCCTTAGTAAGCGCCTAGTCACCTAGATGTCCAGGCAGTGGTCAACCACTCTCACCTCCAACCGACCCCCATATCCTCTCTGCTCTCTCCCACAATCTCAGACTCTCCTATACACCACTGCGCACTCCTAGGCGTACACATCCTATATACTAAAGGTCAAGTTGTCACTGTATAATCCATCGCAAAAGTGATATTGGAGATAAATATGATCTACTAATGAAACACAAGCAAAGAGTATTTTCTGTTGTATTATATTTAATAACCTCAAGAAATTATAATAAAAAAATATAAAGTGTTTTTTGAAACAAAGCTTCACAAGCCAATCTGAATATACAACCAAAAATTTGAATTGTTGACTACACATGTCCCAGAACAGTGCTTTGTGACCAGAGAAATTATTCATTATGAGCTAAGCGAGAAAGATATAAATTTACTCTTTTCAAATGTTAATTGGTACTTCCTACACTTCCTTAGGTAACTGATGTATCATTTTCTAGGCGAGCAATACATATTGTACTTTTTTTTGTGAAGAGTCCAAGGGATCAACAGGGATCACGTTAATTGTATTTAGTAATACCACATTTAAAGAAATCTCTTATCAACATAATAAGAATGTCCCTCATAAGGCAATAAATATCCATAGTGATGCCGCTGATGCCCATAACAAGCAAGGAGAAATCAATTGTGTTCGCGACATTGTAATCTTCCAGAAATGCACCTTAAAACTCAGTACTAGGTGTCGTGAGGAAGCACTCAAACACTTCATACCCATAACATCACTTTATCACTGAATGGTCATATGGAACACTTGATTATATGGTTCTGCTCATAGGTTAGTCCGTACTTTGTATGAACTTCTCAACAGATCAAAATATTATAGCAGATAGTCAATTAACAGAACCAATAGGAATTGGTGAGTCAGAGTATTTTATCAAAGAATCTGGACAAAAAGTGTCAATAGCCTTGTCATATTTAGATGCATAAAATGAAGATTTTGAAACACAAGAAACACCTGAGGCAGAAGGACAAATACAACCAAACGACAAAGCAGATTAGTTCAGTGCAGTTCTAGTATTATGCCAAGTATTAGTCTTAGATGACGTTTAAGAATGTGGAGGAATCATTAAAAGATGGATGATTTCAATTTAGCTATAAATTATTATCTTCCTAAATCAAGATGCAATGCAACAACCAGAGTGTTATGGTACAGAGGAAGTTCACCTTTGATTACGAACAGAGGGAAATCTGAAATAAAAAACAAAATACAATACCCTAATGCAACAGTGTTCAATCCTACAAGTATCAATCAGGAATTATCTACATCTACAAATTTAAAATGCAGCTGGTGGGTGGCAATCAATTTCAAACTGAACCATTTAAAGCTTATGTAGCACGCAATGCACTAGCTGTCATTTTCCCATATGAAAGCTAGTTCCTAACCAATATGATCCTAGTGTATGGCCAAAGTGGTTTTAATAACAAAAATTGTTACAGACATAGGAAGTAAAAAGATCACCATATTCTGCAATGCAGCACGGGAATGATAAGTACCATTAGAATGCATGAAGACACAGCTTTTGAAACTTCAAGAATTTATTACAACACATGAATAATTAATTTTTGTAGTAGTTTAGAATTCTGAATCTTCTCTTAATGGTTATGTTTTGGATTAGGATGTTATTGTCTCTGATCTATGTGGCTTTTAGTATCTAAACTCTTTCTGAATCTATGTTGTATATCGACATTTCCATCTCTCTATCAACGGAATTGAGCAGGGACCAATTAATAAATTTAAAAAGACATAATTTCACTAAGACTATAAATAGTAGATACTACTTCATGATTAGAGAGATGCCAGCAAAACTCTTATTAATATTATATTAACAAAAACAATGGTAAAGAAATATCAGGTTCTCGACCAAACTAATCCAGCAAAAACAAAACTAATTCAAAATCAAGTTTCAACTATACGGGCAGCAAAATAACTAGGTTTCATGGACTCGGCCGTATAAAACCAACGCAGGGAGAAAGTTGCTTTGGCGGGGATAGAAGAAAATAAACATAAGCCAACTGATTTGCCCAAACTGAGAATAGGGTAGGATTGGTACCTCACGCGGCGGCGGCTGGGAGAAGGAGAAATTGACCTTGGCCTGGATGGCGAGGCGGACGTCGTCGGCGTCGATCTGAGCCTTCCCGGCGTGGTCGGCGTAGACTTGGGCGTCCCCTAGCACGTCTCCGACGTATCGGTAGGCCAGGTCCAGGAACTGGTGCACGACGCGGGGTTCGTACTCGCCCTCACCGAGACCCATCGAGCGCAGGAGCTCCCGCACCACCCGCGCGTCCCGGGGCTCGTCCGCGACGGAGGCCCCGGCGACTGCGGCAGCAGCGGCCGACGGTGCCGATGGACGCGCGCCGGCGGCGTCCATGAGTGGTGCGGGGTGGGGTTTCGGCGTTTCGGGAGTGTGGTGTCACCGTGTCAGGGGCTCAGGCAACCTGCTTCAGCACACGGAGAGATTATGTTTAACTACCTTATATTGTCAAATATTCTGTACTGCAGCAACTGACGCTTTGGCCGAGTGGTTAAGGCGTGTGCCTGCTAAGTACATGGGGTTTCCCCGCGAGAGTTCGAATCTCTCAGGCGTCGGACTTTTTAAATTGTTTCTCTTTTTCTTTTTTATCGACTTTTTTAATTGTTTCTCTTTTTCTTTTTTATTTTTTCCTTTTTTATTTCATTGCATAAGCTAATTTAGCACTCGAGTCTCTCTGTTACCTTTTTTTAACCATTATCTACTAATTTAGAGCTTCCAATTACCTTTTATTTTGGTACCATATTGTTTTTTGGATTTTGTCAATTAGTTGAACCACAATCGTTCTAAAGCTATCTTAAGGTGTGTTTTGCAAGCAGAATAGAGCTATTCTATTTTTTATTTGGTTAAAGGGTATAACAGAACAGATCCACTCTGTTCTTTGTTTAATTAAAGAGTCATACGAGTATAGAGGTGAGAAGAGAGAAAAATACTCGCGTCCGAAAGAGCGCTCGCATCCGACTATTTTGGTGGAGCGGGGACACTTCAACTATTTATAATAAATTTCTATATAGAGACTTTATGAGCCGCTTCGCTTCTCTTTTATTGGAAATCAAATATTCATAAACTAGAATGAAGCCCTCCATTCTCCTTAACCAAACACACCCTTAACGATTGTATGTTTACATATTAATAAATTCACACAAAGTTTGATGTATTTATTTTATATATGCATTTAAATTCATCATCATCTATTTGAATATAAATATAAAAATTAAAAGCTAAAATAAATACTATTTTGGGACGAAGGGTTATATGTTCCTGTATGTGTATCGGTATGTTTATAGATATGTATAAGTATATGGTCGTATTTATGAATATAGGCGTATGTAACTATGTATTGAGTACACGCCCGTACTTATATGTATATGTGTTGCATTTTTTTTATTAGTAGACTAACCACTACTCTAGTGTTGCATTTGAGACAAGTTATGTCTACATTCAAAGTTGAGCAAAATTCATATCCGTTATTGTATGCATATCCGCATGTTTATAGATGCGTATAGGTACATGCTCGTATATATGAATATAGGTGAATGTATTGAGTACGCGCTCATACTTATATACATACTTTTATATATTTTGAGCAGTGTGCTTCCAAAAGCTAGAGAAAGCTCTGGTTCAAATGTTGTCATACGGTTCAATCGCACCACCTCAAATTGACCCAGACTCCGGGCGTCTATAAAAACAGCATAGACCCAGGGATTAGGGTTTCGATGCCTAGCGACAGCGTGAGGCGCGAGGGGCGCCAGAGGCACGACATCAGCGAGAGGCGGGCGACATCGATGAGCGTCAGGCGACATCAGCGAGCGGTGCCCGAGACACGAGCTCCATGGCGGCCGCGTCGCCTGAGGCGCGAGCGGTGGCGTCGGCCACGACCTCATGAGACGTGAGCGGCGACGGAGGAGACGCCAACGACAGCATTCAAAGACGAAGACCTCCTCTAATGCAGTGCATCTCGGGCATCCTCCGACGATGACCACCTCCGATCCGACGGCCTCGGGGCCGTCCTCCAGCGACGAACTCCCCTGATCTATGTTTATGCCTTTGATGATTGTGTTTTATACCTATTACTTACACAATTTCTGCATTTATGTTGGGAACCTGCCTGTCTGGGTAAGTTGATCCAACGAGGGAGTGGAAAGTGTGTTTGCAAAGTTTAGCATGGAATGCCAAAAGCTTCGTTAATCTCCCGTGTGCGGGCACTGTACGGGGGTATTTATAGGTAATCGAGGGGCTGCCTGTCCCTATCAAAGACGTTTAGACCCTCGAGTACCCGGTTTATCCCTAGAATAATCCCACGAGGGGAGGTTACAGATAGTCAGTAAGGTAAACCCTATTACAGACACGACCCTTATCGCACTTGTTGTCGCGGGGCCCAACACTATGGGCCGAATCACACATGGGCCTCCCCCGACAGTGAGGGCGCGGGAGGTCCGTAGATGTAACACCCCAGGTGTCTATCGTCTGCTCGACCACGAGTACGAACTTTAACACGTAATAGCGGTGAATAAAATGGACACTAAATTTTAATCATCTTTGTGTATCACGATTTTGATATCGTGTATGTCTCCATCTGTCTAAAATGTCCTAATTTATTTTGCAAAATTCAGACTTCAGTAATCTTTCAAAACATCGAATCCAATATCGTTTGGGTTGAGCCATCGACGTCTTGCCCAAACTCTAATTCTTGAAATCGGATCTGGTTCCTAAACTGTGTTTCAAATTCTTTCACGCTTGTGTTACACATGTCTCTCTGTCGCCTGGCATCATGGCGCGTGGCAGGTGCTAACCGGTGTCTAGACATCGCACAACCTCTCTACGTGTGCGTCACATAGCATCGTTTCTGTGAAGTCTCGCATATGCATCTTTGAAGCGTCCCGATCCTTTGGGACTCAAATGTGATACAATTACTAGTCCCAGGAGGCTAGTAACCACATTCCTTACTTCAAATAGTACAGAGTCTGAGTAAATGTTATTACAATACCGGGGGTACAAGCTCGAGAGTGAGCCGGAATTATAAAACACAGTGGAAGATAAATTAGCCCAAGCCACATGCAGAACTGGGTGAAGACACAGCCCCTTCAATCAAGCATAACAGAAAAGAAGTCTTCAGCTGCTGAAAAACATAAATAAGTCTGGGTGAATACACTAGGTATTCCGGCATTCCGCTAGCCCACCCGGCTCCCGTAAAGAGAAAGAGACCTATATCATACATGCTTCATATGGTGGAGTTAAATTCACTCTTCTTTTTCTCAGAGAAAGGCAATACTTGTTGTTAGGGTTTTCCCGAAACAATAGAAATGACACTTGCTTAACCACCACTGATCTTCCTGCTCCCGTGGCACCATTTTCCTTTCTAGAGACACACTCACACTCACAAATATTTCCCTGTTCCTAGTTGTTGTAGAAACACTAATTGTCATACCACACCAGACTTGTCCATACTAGTGGACACGGACTATTCGAATAGGTTTAAACTCTGAGCAGAGGGGTACACTTTACCCACTAGTCCGGCTCTGCGATCTCACGGCCAATGAGATCCGAATCCGAATCTCTTTCCTTCCTCGCACGTCCTAACCTTAATGGTTATACCGGAAGAAGTCAGGCCACCGCCATATCCAAACCGGACAAAACATTCCCCCTCCTTATCCTCCCGGTGCTCCCCAGCCTTCATAACCCTGGGGTTGGACCGTACGAGTTCAGATCGAGTGACTGCCCACACAGCCTCGAGTGGTTGTACTTTTCATGAGTACAGGTAGTGAAGGATGACAAACCGGTCCTTATACGAGAGGACAATCCTTCTGGTCACGCCTAAACCAGTTGAGCCATCACCTTAGGCCCTCCCCTAAACCAGGGAGTCCCTGATCATCCTACTCACCAAATGATGAGGGTGAATACCCTTCATCGCACACTTTTTGGAAAACATCGTTATTCATACCCCTTTTCTTATCCCATATCTTGTGATCAAAAGGTATTAGTTAATGCGGGCTCTCTCATGCTCACTATGCAGATAGATTCCATCCCTAAATCCCGGCTTAGGTAGTGGCAGAGAGAAATAGGTAAATTATGCATCAAGAGAAGGATGGACTTGCCTTCGTCGAAGCTTTCCTGGCACAAAAGATTTATCTCGGAGGGGTCGGGTTCCTGCCCTTCTTCCGGAGCTACAAATTCTAGAGGATCGGATCCCTCTTCCGCTAACAAACACAGATAAGAACAATACATCAATCATGGTGACTTTAGTGGGGGTGTGCCATTTCTTATATCTTATTATTTTTTGTGCCCTATAATTTATTTAAACTATTTTTGGTGCATAAAATATCAGCATATAATTCCATATATGAAAATGGGAAAAAGAAATGGGAAAAGAAAAAGAAAAGGGTTTTCCTGCTTGCTGGGTCGGGGGGGGGAGATTTTGGTCCACCCGGGCGCGAGCGCGCGCGCGCGGGCGCGGCAGGCGGCCCAGCCGGTCCATCAGCGAGGGAAACGGCGGGGGACGTTGCCGTGGTGCGGGCCCACACGTCAGCGAGGGAAGGGGGTTTAACGGCACGGAGCAGCGATGGAGGGGGGGGGAAGTCGATCGGAGCTCGACCGCCGGTGAAAGTCCGCGACGGTTCTCCGCCATGGGTCTAGTTCTGTGGAGGGGGAGCGGTGGCGAGGCACGGGCGGGGATAGGGGATCACGGGGGTGGGGTCAATTTGACCGGCGGGGGCCTAGGGTGCCGGTCCACGGCGCGGTGGCGGGTGCTCGCGGCGGTGAGGTCGCCGGCGAGGCAGCCGAGCGCAATAGGAGGTGAGGATAGGTGTGTTGCGATCGTGAGTGAGTGGCGGAGCTCAAGCACCAAGTTAATTCGACCGAAAGCTACTAGAGAGAGGAGAACAAAGCTCACCGGAGTGAAGGGGGGACGCGGCGGCGCTAGCTCAATTGGACTCGGGGAGGTGTAGAGGAGATGGTCGGGGCTGGTGTGGAGGAAATGGAGCTCGGGCGGTCCCTTTTATAGGCGCCCGGGAGGGGGAAGGAAGGGAGGGGACAACGAGCCCTGATGAGCTTGCCATGATGGCGGGGATGGAGCAAACGACGACGAGATGGCTCGGGCAGACGAGGGGTGAGGGGACGGTTCGGGTACAGTGGCGGGGTGGTCGCTGAGGCCGGTGCGAGCGTTAATGGCGAAGCGATGGGACGTGAGGCGGTCGGCGGCGAACGCGCCGGTGATGGCATGGGTGGGACGATGGTCCTGACAGGCGGGCCCAGGCTGCCAGTGGGAGAGCGGCGCGAGAGGGAGAGGGGTGGAGCCGCTGACCGGTGGGGCCGGGTTGTCAGGCGCGGCGCGGGCGCGCGCAGCTGGGCCGCTTGGGCCGGGGTGGAAAGGGGGGGAAAGAGCGGGCGCGGCGCGGTTTGGGCCAGAATCGGCCCAGCCGAGGGGGGGGGAAAGGTTTTTCCTTTTCCTTTTTCTGTTTTCTATTTCCTTTGTCCATATTCTATTTTTGTTTCTTTTTATTTCCTTTTCTTTTGAATCAACAATTTGCTAAATAATCTTGAGTGTTGAAAATAGTCTATGTGAGGTGCTCCTAACAATTCAAGTGTATGCATATGATCAGATGACCTAAGGGTGGAGTTTAGGGAGAAAATAAAATAAAAGGGGGGTTTAGGAGATTAGGGTTCCAAACCTTGGGTTGAGATTTTTGGGATGTTACAAACCTACCCCACTTAAAGGAATCTCGCCCTCGAGATTTAGACTGGATTTGAGAAAAGATAAAGGTATTCCCTCCTCAAGGAGTCCTCACTCTCCCAGGTAGCTTCCTCTGCTCCACTAAACTTTACAGAGTTTCACTTCTGAGGTGCGGGTCTTCCGGACTGCTGAATCAAGGATCTTTACTGGCTTCTCACGGTACTGAAGATCTTTCTGAATCTGCACTGCCTTTTCTTCGATGTGACTTTCTGGTGCTTGCAGGCATTTACGGAGCTGGGATACGTGAAACACATTGTGGATGTCAGACATGGATTCTGGTAGTTCAAGACGGTATGTTGCGGGTCCCACTCTGCCAATGATGGGATAGGGACCGACGAATCGCGGTGCTAGCTTTCCTTTTACTTGGAACCTTCTGACACCACGCATCGGGGAGACCTTGAGGTAGACGAAGTCTCCTTCCTCAAATCTGAGTTCTCTCCGCCTGTTGTCCGCATAACTCTTCTGTCGACTCTGAGCTTCAAGTAATCTCCTGTGGATCAGGGCAACTTTCTCTTCCGCCTCTTTGACAAAGGCAGGTCCTTCCAGTGCCTTTTCCCCTACGTTGGACCACATGAGAGGGGTCTGGCATTTTCGTCCATACAATGCTTCGAACGGTGACATCTTGATGCTGGCCTGATAGCTGTTATTATACGAGAACTCCGCATAGGGCAAGATGGATTCCCAACTTCTATCGAATGCTAGCACACATGCTCTTAATAGATCTTCGAGGACCTTGTTGACTCTTTCTGTCTGTCTGTCTGTCTGAGGGTGATAGGCGGTGCTGAAATCTAGCTTGGTGCCCATAGCTTTCTGAAGGCTTGTCCAGAATTTGGAGGTGAACTGGGTTCCTCTGTCTGACACTATCTTTCTTGGAATGCCATGGAGTCTGACTATCTCTTTGAGATAAATTCGGGCAAGGGTGGCTCCTCCAAAGGTAGTTTTCACTGGGATGAAATGGGCTACCTTGGTGAGGCAATCTATTATTACCCAGATAGAGTCATTCCCTTTTTGCGTCCGGGGTAGTCCGTTTACAAAATCCATGCCCATGTTTTCCCACTTCCATTCAGGCACTGGGAGGGGTTGCAATAGGCCTGCAGGTTTTTGGTGCTCGGCCTTTGTTCGTTGGCAGGTGTCACACCGGGCCACATACTGTGCTATCTCTTTCTTCATCCCTCTCCACCAGTATCTGGTTTTGAGGTCTAGGTACATCTTGGTAGTTCCTGGGTGGATGGAGTAGGCTGAGTTGTGAGCTTCCTCGAGCAGGACTTCTCGTGCCTCTCCTTTTGGTACACACAGACGATTCTTGAACCAAAGGGCTCCTTGTTCATCTGTCCTGAGGTCCGGGAGTTGTTCCTTGCGAGCTTTTTCCACAAGTCTTGCTGTCTCTGAGTCTAGGCGTTGAGCTTTGCATATGAGGTCTTCTAGCATTGGTTTGACTTCGAGACTGCCGTTGCTTCCCAAACATGCATTCAGTTGAGCTAATTCCTTCTTCCAATCTTCTAAAAAGTTGGTTCCCTTTATTCCGAAAGGTTTTCGGCTGAGGGCGTCTGCTACCACGTTGGCCTTTCCGGGGTGGTAATGAATCTCAAGGTCATAGTCTTTGATCAGTTCCAACCATCTTCGTTGACGGAGATTGAGATCTAGCTGAGTGAAGATATACCTCAGACTCTTGTGATCGGTGAAGATGTGACATTTGTTCCCAATTAGGTAATGCCTCCATATCTTCAAAGCATGCACTATGGCTGCCAATTCCAAATCATGGGTGGGATAATTCTGCTCATGCGGCTTAAGTAGGCGCGATGCATAAGTAATGACTTTCTCGTTTTGCATCAACACACACCCTAATCCTTGCCTCGAGGCATCACAGAAGACGACGAAATCCTGATGTATATCTAGTAGTGTCAAAACGGGTGCGGTCGTGAGCTTCTCCTTTATGATCTGGAAACTTCCTTCACATTTTGGGGTCCACACAAACTTATGGTCTTTCTTGAGGAGCTCGGTCATAGGTCTTGCTATGTTGGAGAATCCCTTGATAAAGCGGCGGTAATATCCTGTCATTCCTAGAAAGCTTCGAACTTCACTGACGTTGGATGGCTGCCTCCATTTTGATACTGCTTCCACCTTGGAAGGGTCTACTTCTATTCCTTCCGCGGTCAAGATATGCCCAAGGAAGGCTATCTTTTCCAACCAGAATTCACATTTACTGAGTTTAGCATAAAGTTGGTGTGCCCTGAGTTTTCCGAGGACGGTCCGAAGGTGACGCTTATGGTCTTCGCGGTTCTTGGAGTAGATAAGGATGTCGTCAATGAAGACCACGACAAACTTATCCAGCTCTTCTAGAAACACTTTGTTCATGAGGTTCATGAAAAAAACAGGTGCGTTTGTCAGTCCGAAAGGCATCACTATGAATTCATATTGTCCGTACCGGGTGACAAATGTAGTCTTCTAGATATCTGCTTCCTTGATTCTCAATTGGTGATAACCAGACCTTAGGTCTATCTTGGAGAAGTATTTGGCCCCTACAAGTTGATCGAAGAGGTCGTCGATCCGAGGAAGTGGATACTTGTTCTTGATGGTGACTTCATTTAACGATCGGTAATCAATACACATCCTCATACTTCCATCTTTCTTAGAGACGAAAAGGACTGGTGCCCCCCAAGGGGATGAGTTGGGACGAATGTACCCTTTTTGTTGAAGATCTGCGATTTGGAGCTTCAATTCTGCTAACTCGGTAGGAGCCATGCAGTATGGTCTCTTTGCGATGGGTGTCGTTCCAGGAATCAGATCTATGTAGAATTCCACTTCTCTTTCCAGTGGCATTCCTGGTAACTCTTCTGGGAACACATCCATGAATTCTTCTACCACTGATATGTTTTCTGTTGCTAGACTAAACATCATTGGATCATTGGCGGGTGGCTGAGCCTGACAAGAGACTGACTTCCCTTGGTGGTCTGTGAGAAGGACTGTCTTGTTTGCGCAACTGATGATACCTTTGTGTTTGGTCAACCAATCCATCCCTAAGATCACATCAATCCCTTGGGATGGCAAGACGGTTAAGTCTGCCAAGAACACTACCCCACTTAAAAGGATTCTGACTTGGGAGCATTTGAGCTGACATAGAAGGTCTGACCCTGGGGTTCGGGTTACCAAGGGAATCTCTAGAGGGGTAGAGGGAATGCCATGATTTTCCACAAAACTAGTGGCTATAAAAGAATGGGATGCTCCTGAATGGAAAAGTACGGTAACGGGAGTATTTTCAACAAGGAACTCACTAAGCACTACTCCCGGAGCTTACTGAGCCTCCTGAGCATCGACGTGATTAACTCGCGCTCTTCCTTGATACTGGGTCTTGTTCTGCTGGCTGATGGAGGAGGGCGCCTTGGGGGCGGATGCGGAGGTATTCTTGGGGCCATTCACCGAGTTGGAGTAGGCAGGTCCTGATGGCTTCAGCTGGGGACAGTTGTTCTTGAAGTGACTGGGATCTCCGCAGTGCCAACATGCATTCGCCAGGGGTTGGTTGCTTGCAACTTAGGGGGCATGAAAGGAGCTCTGACTCTGCTGATTGAACCGTGACGGGGTGGGTCCAGCTGGTCTACTGAAGCTTGGTCCCTTGGGCGGAAATCCAAAGGATCGAGTTTTCTGGTGCCGATCTTGCTGCTGAGCCCGGAGGACTTGGAATTTCCTCTTGAGATGGCCTTTTTCTTCGTCCTTTGCCCTTTCCACTTGCATGGCTTTGTTGGAGAGGTGAGAGAAACTGATGAAGTCTTGGCTAGCCAGGATGGTCTTGAGTTCTGGTCTGAGCCCCTTCAGGAAGCGGGCCATCTTCTTGACTTCGGTACTGACGTCATCTGGCGCGTAGCGGGCCAATTCCGTGAACTTGTGCACATATTCACTGACAGATCTTCTGTCTTGAGTCAGTTCCCGGAATTCGTCTTCCTTGAGCTGAACGATCCCTTAGGGGCACATGGTGCTCCCAGAAAGCTGATTCAAACTCCGCCCAGGTAGCATCTCTGATGGTGACATTGAAGGTATCCCACCGGGCTAAGGCCATCCCGGAAAGTTGATGAGCAGCCAGTTGAACACGCTAATTTTCTGGGCATCCGATGGCTTCCAGCTTTCTTTTAATCGTGCGCAGCCAATCGTCAGCATCGAGGGGATTGCTAGATCCAGCAAACGTGGGACGCTTGAGCCTCAGGAAATCCCCCATCCTGTCTTGCGGTCTTCCACCATTCGGACGTTGATTTTCCAGACTTCGAGTGAGGACCTCGATGAGTCGGGTTTGGTTGGCAAGAACTTGGGCTAGATCTAAGGGTAGTTCTGGAGGTGTGGGGAGGTGGGTCTCACTTTCCTCTCTACCGGCTTCCCTTTCAGCTCTCAGGGGAAACCCTGCTCCAATCCCGGAGGCGGTAGGCATGGTTTTATCCGAAGCCATCTGCCAGGGGGAGAGAGTCACTATTATGAACATGCCAATTGTTTTCAACCAAGTCATTTTATTCATTACACCAATACATTACAAGCATATGGCTACTACAAGTCATACTACACGCGAGCGTTCTCTGAGGTACTACCGAACTCTTTCTCTAAAGTGTCCCCAAATTCGTTGAGAAGGTCATCAAGGCTAGCTAGGGACATATCCTTGATGTCGGACAAATTCTCTATCCTGGCGGGAGCTGGTGCTGGGAGAGCCTTCTTCCTCCGCTCAGCTTGGCCTCCTTGGTTCCTGGTCTTCTTTTGGATTTTCTTCGTGGGGGCGAGCTTCTTTAGCTTCTTATCATAGTCCATCTTTAAGGTTCGATAGGCTTCAAGGGTGTTGGCCTCCTCACCTTCCACTATGTCGAGACACTCTTGGAGGGATGCCTTCTCCTTCTTAAGCTCCTTGACCTGCTTCTCTAAGCTTTCCACCCGAGAGTTTGGGTGGGTGCAGTGGGAGGAGAGATCATCGTAGTGGTTATCGAGAGTGTGGAGGTATCCGGCCATGTAGACAATGGTGGGGTCATCCTCGGTGGGGTCTCTCCCTGACAGGGCCTGAAGTCTTTTCCTCCAGGTGGGGGTATTTTTGTTGCTGGGTGGGAAGTAACGAAGGGGGGTTTCAAAGATCTCTCTGTTGTAGTTTTGGCATAGCTGTTTAAGGGCTTTTCGGGCAACACTTTGGCAAGTGTCTGGGAAGCGATGCCCGATGAAGGTGACTTGGAAGGGAGGGTGGTTTGGGTAACTTCGGCTTTCTCCCAGGTAAACTGCCATAGAGGACTTCTCTATTCCATTTTCGCAGTATTCCTTCTAGACATATTCAGGCTTCTTGCAGATCCCCATGTGTAGTCCGCAACTCCGTAGGAGGTGAGGAAATCCTTTCTCCTCTGAGCAGTAGGATGTCCTAATGACCCAAGAGCCTTCCATATGGTAGGAGAAAAGAAGGGTCTGTTAATATCAGGGAAAGGAGAGAAGGTGTTTCTTGGGGGTAAGAGGTGTTTTCTTGTTAAGGCAACTTTTAAGGTCAGGGCTGTGGTCTACGGCCAGTCCTATAAGCTCCGATACCACCTGAAGCGTCCCGATCCTTTGGGACTCAAATGTGATACAATTACTAGTCCCAGGAGGCTAGTAACCACATTCCTTACTTCAAATAGTACAAAGTCTGAGTAAATGTTATTACAATACCGGGGGTACAAGCTCGAGAGTGAGCCAGAATTATAAAACACAGTGGAAGATAAATTAGCCCAAGCCACAGGCAGAACTGGGTGAAGATACAACCCCTTCAATCAAGCATAGCAGAAAAGAAGGCTTCAGCTGCTGAAAAACATAAATAAGTCTGGGTGAATAGACTAGGTATTCCGTAAGCCCACCCAGCTCCCGTAAAGAGCAAGAGACCTATATCATACACGCTTCATATGGTGGAGTTAAAGTCACTCTTCTTTTTCTCAGAGAAAGGCAGTACTTGTTGTTAGGGTTTTCCCGAAATAATAGAAATGACACTTGCTTAACCACCACTGAGCTTCCTGCTCCCGTGGCACCATTTTCCTTTCCAGAGACACACTCACACACACACACACACATATTTCCCTATTCCTGGTTGTTGTAGAAACACTAATTGTCATACCACACCAGACTCGTCCATACCAGTGGACACGGACTATTCGAATAGGTTTAAACTCTGCGCAGAGGGGTACACTTTACCCACTAGTCCGGCTCTGCGATCTCACGGCCAATGAGATCCGAATCCGAATCTCTTTCCTTCCTCGCACGTCCTAACCTTCAAGGTTATACCAGAAGGAGTCAGGCCACCGCCATGTCCAAACCGGACAAAACATTCCCCATCCTTATCCTCCCGGTGCTCCCCAGCCTTCATAATCCTGGGGTTGGACCGTATGAGTTCAGATCGAGTGACTGCCCACACAGCCTCGAGTGGTTGTACTTTTCATGAGTACAGGTAGTGAAGGATGACAAACCAGTCCTTATACGAGAGGATAATCCTTCTGCTCATGCCTAAACCAGCAGAGCCATCACCTTAGGCCCTCCCCTAAACCAGGGAGTCCCTGATCATCCTACTCACCAGGTGATGAGGGTGAATACCCTTCATCGCACACTTTTTGGAAAACATCGTTGTTCATACCCCTTTTCTTATCCCATATCTTGTTATCAAAAGGTATTAGTTAATGCGGGCTCTCTCATGCTCACCATGCAGATAGATTCCATCCCTTAATCCCGGCTTAGGTAGTGGCAGAGAGAAATATGTAAATTATGCATCAAGGGAAGGATGGACTTGCCTTTGTCGAAGATTTCCTGGCACAAAAGATTTATCTCGGAGGGGTCGGGTTCCTGCCCTTCTTCCGGAGCTACAAATTCCGGAGGATCGGATCCCTCTTCCGCTAACAAACACAGATAAGAACAATACATCAATCATGGTGACTTTAGTGGGGGTGTGCCATTTCTTATATCTTATTATTTTTTGTGCCCTATAATTTATTTAAACTATTTTTGGTGCATAAAATATCAGCATATAATTCCATATATGAAAATGAGAAAAAGAAATGGGAAAAGAAAAAGAAAAGGGTTTTCCTGCTTGTTGGGCCGGGGGGGGGGGGATTTTGGCCCACCCGGGCGCGAGCGTGCGCACGCGGGCGTGGTAGGCGGCCCAGCCGGCCCATCAGCGACGGAAACAGCGGGGGACGGCGCCGTGGCGCGGGCCCATACGTCAGCGAGGGAAGGAGGTTTAACGACGCGGAGCAGCGACGGAGGGGGGGGGGAGTCGACCGTAGCTCGACCGCTGGTGAAATTCCGCGGCGGTTCTCCGCTGTGGGTCCGGTTCTGTGGCGGGGGAGCGGTGGCGAGGCACGAGTGGGGATAGGGGATCACGAGGGTGGGGTCAATTTGACCGGCGGGGGCCTAGGGTGGCCGGTCCACAGCGCAGTGAGGTCGCCGGCGAGGCAGCCGAGCGCAATAGGAGGTGGGGATATGTGTGTTGCGATCGTGAGTGAGTGGCAGAGCTCAAGCACCAAGTTAATTCGACCGAAATCTACTAGAGAGGGGAGAACAAAGCTCACCGGAGTGAAGGGGGGATGCGGCGACGCTAGCTCAATTGGGCTCGGGAAGGTGTGGAGGAGATGGCCGGGGTTGGTGTGGAGGAAACGGAGCTCGGGCGGTCCCTTTTATAGGCGCCCGGGAGGGGGAAGGATGGGAGAGGATGGCGAGCGCCGACGAGCTTGCCATGATGGCGGGGATGGAGCAAACAGCGACGAGATGGCTCAGGCAGGCGAGGGGTGAGGGGACGGCTTGGGTACAATGGCAGGGTGGTCGCTGAGGCCGGTGCGAGCGTTAATGGCGAAGCGACGGGGCGTGAGGCGGTCGGCGGCGAACGCGCCGGTGATGGCATGGGCGGGACGATGGTCCTGACAGGCGGGCCCGAGCTGCCAGTGGGAGAGCGGCGCGAGAGGGAGAGGGGTGGAGCCACTGACTGGTGGGGCCGGGTTGTCAGGCGCGGCGCGCGCAGCTGGGCCGCTTGGGCCCGGGAGGAGAGGGGGGGGGGGGGGGGGGGGGGGGGAAGAGCGGGCGCGACGCGGTTTGGGCCAGAATCGGCCCAGCCGAGGGGGGGGGGGAGGTTTTTCCTTTTTTTCTGTTTTCTATTTCCTTTTTCCATTTTCTATTTTTGTTTCTTTTTATTTCCTTTTCTTTTGAATCAACAATTTGCTAAATAATCTTGAGTGTTGAAAATAGTCTATATGAGGTGCTCCTAACAATTCAAGTGTATGCATATGATGATATGACCTAAGGGTGGAGTTTAGGGAGAAAATAAAATAAAAGGGGGTTTAGGAGATTAGGGTTCCAAACCTTGGGTTGAGATTTTTGGATGTTACAATCTTATCTCTCTATCGTCTCTTTCTGGTACATTTTATCTCGCTCTAATTTTATCCTTGAGCATGTATTTATCTCAACGTTTTGCAAAAAAAAAAAAAGTAAAAGAAATATCTCCCTTTATTCATACGATGGATGCTTCTTCCCTTCTCCCTATCCAGCACGTCACATGTACACGTTCTCTCTCCTTTTGTTCTTATCACACACGGACACGCCCTACTCCAGCACATGTCTACGATCTGGAGGCTTCTCATATCCATCTCCTAAACACGCCGGCACCCTTCCTTGCTCCCTCCCCACGCAGATGCTGCAGCACTAAACTGCCTCCTCTGTTAGCCACGCTCGGCTCCTGGGCATCAGCCCCCACGCCAGAAGCTAGGGCACCACCCTCTTGATGTTTCCCATGGCCGCCTCCAGCTGCTCCTATGGCGAGCTCGCCCTCCCTCTGTGCCCTGCCCTCTGTATGACGCTCTCCCTGCTCCAGTTTGTTTTTCCAGCCGCCCTCCCCATCACTCTCACATGGCTGCTGCACCAGCCCCATCCTCTAGTTGTGCTCGCTGCTGGCCCTATGGCGAGTCCCTGCTTTGTCCTTGCCATGGATGCCGTCCAGCACACATGCACTGGTTGTGTTTCCTCCCTCGTGTAACGCCTTGGTGGCCGTCGTGCAGCACGACGTGCCTGCGCAGCCCCGGCAGCGACGTCGTCCATCCCATTCGGCGTGCTCTAGGTGTTCGACGAAATGGGAGAACCAAGGAATTGTCGTCGTTTCTTATCCGCGACCCCGCCAGTCTTGTGCGCAGTCCACATATTGTGTTCCTCATCGGTGAGGCTTGTTGTTCATGCCTTGTTCGATCCCCATTTGGTACCTGCATCTTGATATTAACTATATGTGTTTGTGTGTTTGATGTGGACTGAAATCCTTGGCGTTGTTGGAGAGAGGAACCCCAGGGTTGGGTGATGAAGAGAAGGTCTATGCGCATCGCTCGCCAGATGTTCGATAGAAGACTTCAATCAAAGGCTGTCGTCGTTCTTGCAAAAAAAAAATCAAGTCGGATCATGATGTGGTGAGCTAAGTCGTTTCTACGGTTATTTTGTTAATAAATGGTTTGGTTAGATAATTATTATTGTAGCTGTGTTTGATGTATGATGAAATAATTGGGTTGTGTGCCATGATTTTTATTGACGTCATGATTGGATAGTAGAAGTGTTGTTTTAGGGGAAGTTTAGGTATTAGGTGCAAATTTTATGAGGAGTGCTTAGAGAGTACATATGTCGAGTATAATTAAATGGATGTTATAAAACACAGAGGATGGTGTTGATTAGGCGAGGAATTCTTTGATAGATATGTTGGTAAGCCGTGGTTAACCAAAATAGGAACTAAATTGAATGCTTGTTGTTTGGGACTGCATGACCAATTTTAGTTATGCAGCTAGTTCAATGAAGTAAACCATGTTTTCTGTAGAAATTTTATATAGGAAAGTTGTAGATAACTTCTTTATTTTACTTGTGTAAAAATTTTATGACCATAGGTTAAGTAGTTTAGGAGTTATGATTTTTCAAAGTCCAGTATCAGAATCTGCCCAGATTTTGTACTGATTTCGAAAATGACCTTGTTTGCCCAAGTTAAACTAAGAATCAGCCCTTAGTAATTATAAAAGAATTGTAATACTTTTCTTAAGCTTTCCAACAAATTTTGGATCACCCTTTTTGGTGATCTATAGATTAAGTTACAGCTGTTTGAGTTAGAATCTCTGAATCTGTCCCAATTTGGACAGCAGAGCCTTTCTCATGTTTTCTGACCTTGATATATATTGAATTAACCTGGAATGTTTATAAATGAATTGTAGACAATTCTACTAGCTTTGTAAAAAGTATAGGATCACCTGATTTGGATGCCTGAAACTCCAGTTATGGATTTTTGAAGTAAGTAGTCGAATTCTGTCCAAATCTGGACATAATTTATGTTTAGTTCTATTTGACCTTTCTAAACGTCGAATGATGTTGTGATGATAATATAAGAGTTATAGAGGATTTCCTAAGCTTTCCAGAAAGTCCTAGTTTACTATGTTTGAATGCATATTTTGTGAGTTATGAATAAAACAGTTAACCACTGTGCTGCTGTCTAGAAAATCTGCATGTGTTAAACTGATTTCTTGGTGTCATTTTTGTTTGCCTAGGAAGGATTAGTCAATCCTTGATCTTTGATTGATAACAACTTGTTGCATATGAAGTGTTTATCCAAATTCCTTGTTATATATGGTCAATTCATTCTTTCTAAATGTTTGCTTTAGACTTGATTGAATTAAGAAGGAGGTAAATACTTTGGTGAATGTAAATGAGTTGTGACTATTTAGATTTGTGTAAGTATGGTGAAATCAGTAATACGAAGTAAAATTAAATTAGTTCTTCATGAGCGATGTGTGGTATAAATAATAACGCGAGAGATAAATGTAGCATTTCAATAATTAGTTGATAAGTCTGTTTAGGCTAATTGTGTTAAATGTGTTAGTTTGTTTCTCCCCATACGTTAGTCCTAGAAGCCAGTTATAGTGAATTTAATCGGATGAATCTTTTATATTATACTCTACCTAAGTACGATAGGACTCGTATTCGTTTAAAGTTTCTCGATGTTTGGGTTAGAACCCGTGGTCGTCCTTGTTGTACTTAGTCATTTGTTGGCGTCTAGTATTTTCTCACAAGTGTTATAGTGCCTCGTCATTGTGCTTATTTCTTTATTGTGTGTAATATGTTGTGTTATTCTTCCTTATGTTTATACATGTGCATTATGCATCTCATTAGGTACGCTAGTGAACTACGTGATGTGGAGGACCAAAGATGAGTCGACCACAAGATGCTGTTAAGCGTGGGCTACTCTGCAAGATGATGTCGTCAGTCGGGCCAACCTGAAGATGGATAAATCAAGCAAGTGCCCACCTGAGAGAGAGGATCGGCAAGCAAGTCTCGTCTAACAAACACTAACCTAGTGTTATCCCAGGCAAGCCCCGGTGCATTTGCCACCTCCTTGTTGTTTTAAAACTTTTATCACTTATATGCTGCATTAGGTTATAGGAGTTGAGTGATGAAACAATTGATGCATTACCATTCCTTGGAATTTGATTATCCTCCTTGCTACCTGTTTTATAAAGAGAACTAATGAGGCTTAGCCCTGCCTAGAGAATTAAAACTTGTTTCTGTTTAAAAGAATGTTGTGTAACACTGGGTATGGGTTTGTTTTATGAAAAAGGACTTGTAATGGTGAGAGCATCATCTGCAGTGATGAATTCATCATTCAAGTGTTGTACCTCTGTCAGGTACATGGTTTTGGGTGATAAATAATAAGATGAGACCAGACGTTGAGCAGGAAAGGTCGCCCGTCTGTGTCGATTAAGGACCGCACCGAAAGTAGGCTTGCTGATCTAGGACCCTTTAACTGGCCACATGCCTCGTCATGGGTAAGCTTAGCCTCGGCTGGACCAATACCAGAAAGGCTGGCCTGCAATGGGAGTGGAGAGATGGCGAGAGTATCGTGTATCCACCTGGCAAGAGGCTGGATGGTGGGGTACTGAGCTCTCGGTTGGCGGGGACCCGTTCTGGTCTTGAGAAACCCGTGGGCGAGTTGACATATGCAAGGGTTAAGTGCTACATATGTCGTGTGGTTGGAGATCCTCAGCTGAGTATTAATGGATTCGGATCGCCGTTACTTCTCGGATATGAAGACTGGATCACTGCCCTGCATCGTAGTTAACAAGCGAAACTAAAGCTGTTAAAATGAAGCTAGAGTAGGACAAGTGAATGCTCTAGATTAGGCAAATCTAGATTAAGGCAAAGTACTTAACTTGTGAAGTAAAATTTTGGCATAAGGATACACTACTAGTAAGCTTTTCTGCAAAAATGAGTCTTGAAACTTGATGAGCCTTACCTTGAATCTTTTTAAATCCAGCATACCCTTGAGAGTCTTTTCTTTAGTCGGGTAAGTCTTGCTGAGTAATTGCGTACTCAGGGTTTTATTCCCTGTTGTTTTTCAGGTTATAAGTTTGTTCTGTTGTGGATGGTGCTAAGTGCCGGTGGGCTCGGCCTTCTTATATAAGTATATTTCATCTTTAGCTTCTTTATTGAGGATTGTCACTTAAGCTAGCATGTATTTTAAAACTTATAAATATTTTATACATTTTAAAGTGTAATTCTTTTGAATCACTTTCTTTTGTAATCACTCCGATAATTGTATAATGTAAACTTATTGTAACATGTAATCATTTTGCAATAAAGAATTTATTTCTGCTGCAAATGTTGGTGTGTGATTTGTGTTTACTTAATCCTGCGATCTTGGAGGTAAGTCGTTTATCCGGGGTCCTCGGGGCACTCGGACAGATCCTGTTAAGTTGTTTGGTGCACATGCATAGCCGTCTGAGGTCTTTGAGACAAGGACAGGTGCATGTGGGCCCGATAACTTGGGAGGTTCTGCGACAGTAGACATCGGCAGGGCCTTCGTCTCGCAACACGAGAGCGAAGGGGGTCGCACAGGTCTTCGTCCGGTCGACGCCCTCGACTTGTTCTGGCGTGTTCTGTGGATGTAGCCTTCGTCTGCGCGACGAGTAGACAAAGTCGTCGAGCGAAGGGTGGCGTGTTCGCCTTCGCCCCAACAATTTCATTAAGGATTTTTACGATAGTAATAACGACACATGTCACGTAGCTTGATTTTTTACGGTAACCACCTGGATTCATGCACATTTGCTACGAGAATGTCAAACATGACATCACACTGACCATTGTAACAACATTGTGAATTTTTATGCCTACCAATGTTAGTATCTATGCTTAAAATTGAGAATTTTTATGCTCAAACTTGGGGTCACCCACCAGTGTCATGTATACATATTTTTCCGTGTGCAGAATAAGAAGGGAATCCCTTAATTTATGGTGTTAGTAACTGCCATAAAAAATAAAATCACTTTCAACTTCCATAATCAAATCTTTTGATTTATGATGGCCGCATGGATGTGGGAGCTGTTGGTTGACAGTGAATCAAACATTTACACAATTACCTATCACTATGTATGCTCAAACTTGAAGATTTTTAGAATCATGAATACAACACATTAGAGTTACCAACGTCTCTCACTTTGGCTCGTTATTTACGCGCATAACTGCGGATGTTTATGCTCAAAACTGAAGGTTTATACGATCAAACATGGAGATGCGTCCACCAGTGCACCACATTTTATGTAGTGTACCGCATTGCATAAATACTTACACCATGTAGCATAATTAGTATCAGTATATATATCATAAACTGGTTCTAACGAGCCTAGCTGCATGTCTGTTAGAGTGATCCTATATTTATGTAGTAAATAAAAGCATTCAAATATGATTTTTTATTTCCATACATTTCAATCAATTTATTTTCATCGCACATTTCTGTCATCCTAAATTTGTGCGCGTGCAGCAGGAAACAGATTTTTACGTAGTGTACTAAATTGCACAAATACCTACATTGTGTAGCATAATTAGTATCACTATATATCATAAATTTGTTCTAAAGAGCCTAACTGCATGGTTGTTGGAGCGATCCTATTATGAAGCCATCCATTTTTTGCGCGCATGTAGTGGAAACGAAAATGTCATCCAAAATTTGCGCACAAGCACTAGAAACTCTCACGATCTGCCATAATTATCGGATCTAACATAAAAATAGGATATGCATGCATGCGCTTGCACGTGTGGACTTGGTTCAGTGGCTGGGCAGGTTTTATGCTATCTCTAAGAAATATGTACGCTATTTCTGTGAATTGTTTACGCTATTTGCGCAAAAAAATAGAACCGCAATTTACGACGTACGTCCCACATGTGGGGGGTTGGGTGTTAGACTAGAGGTTTGACTAAGGCATGTGGAAGAGGTTTGATCTGGTGCCTAGTTGTTGGGTGCAGACCAGGGTGTGGCTGGTGCGAACTAGGGGCGGTTGGGGATTCCTGTAAGTATTGGAAACCCTGGGCTTCTAATATAGCGACCATATATATATCGTGACAATGACCCCCAGTCCCTATAACCCATGGGTGAGTGAGCGCGTTGAGTAAAGAACCCCTGATCGCTGGGGGTCCGTTAGTCAGTCGAAAGAGGCAGATGCGCCAACCCTAGAAGAACCCGCCCCTGGTCGTACCCCGCGGCACCAAGCCCGGGGCCAGGCGTGGCAGGGCCTGACAAGGGTGGCCGGGCGTATCGAAAGGGAACCGTTCGAGTGGATTCTACGCCCGGCCCAAGACTGACCCGCCGTAAATGACTGGTTGTATTAACCAAGCCAGGCACCGAGCCACAACGTCGGCGTCGATACACTTCCCACTCATGACCTACAGACCCTTGGGCCGCATAGCGCTCATGACCTACAAGTCCCTGGACTGTGGCGCATTATAGGCCTATGCACCCCTCGTTATGCGGTGCACTTATGGCATATCGGACTAGGCCTGAGTGCGCAGACCTCCCACAGGGCACTACACAATAGGCCACGCTGAGCCCTAGGCTACGGAATCCATGGGTCGACATAGCCTGAATGATGAAACCTAGGACCATCGCCACCCCCACGTCATCCACCACGACAAATATACAACAACCAGGCAACCCTGGGGCCCACAAGTACGTGTGGCCTCACCTGGGGTAAAACACTAGTTTTACACTTTCCTTACGACTCCTTCCCGAGGAAGCCACCACTAGCTGACCCTATCCCGGCCTATAAAAGGGAGAGGCTCGCCTTAGGGCAGGCAGTGTAGGAGGCTCAAATCGGCCTCGCCTTCTGAGGCCGACAAAATAAGGCAACATATTGTGATTCATATGGGGCCAAATCCCTCATATGACGATTTGTTAGTTTTTTGCGTCCTACGCAGAAACGACACCCTGCCACGATGGCTCTCACGGTGGCTTCAGCGCCTTTCCACCTCGACTACCCCATGCCCCGGGGGTAATCGCCGCCCTCGTATCCCGTGGCCACCTCTTCATGATAGACTACCTGGAGTTTGTGGAGATGGCTGGTGGCGATGAGGACCTCATCTACGACGCGCTTTGCATGGGCTCGGACTCGGATCTAGGTCCCTCTAAGTGCGATGATGAGTAGAGCCCCTAGCGACAAGGACAATGAGGATCGTCTGACCACCATAGCTTCGTCAGCAGTCCAGGCAGGATGGGACGTCGTGCATGGTTGGACCAGAGGAAACACCATATGTAACGCCTATGGAAAAAGAGCCCGTAGTAGATGACTGGCCGGAGCGCGGCTCCCTCTTTGCCACGCGTCGGCTCCATAGGCACGAGCCTATTAAGTCATTTCCCTTATGTTTCAGGCATTCCTACGTACATTAATGGGGTGTTTGGTTTGAAGAATTAATCCATTCTAGATGAGGTGGTTCATCATGAGTCCATTCCACAAATTTAGTGGAATGAATTCATTCCTCATATTATTGGTAATTATTAGCTTATGAGGAATGAAATGGTGATGGATAAACTCATTCATTCCACAAAACCAAACAAAAAAGTGAGGTGTGAGAAGATGATGGACTACCTCATTCCTCAAACCAAACACCCCTAAGTGATTGTCATTATTTTATGTATCTCAAACATTTATTGTTATTGGTCTAGTCATTCTAGGTAATATTAAGTCATTCTAGCGTCCAAACAACAATAAGTCATTTCAGAGTCCAAGCAAAGTCATTCAGACAATGTTAAGTCATTCCCATGAACATTAAGTCATTCTACTAAATAATAAGTCATTTTTAGAAAACATTAAGTTATTATTGTATTTCATCATTTTCTAGTTTTCTTAGACATTTCTTATGTTATTGGTTCAGTCATTCCATAAAATACAAAGTAATTCTAGCATCCAGACAACATTTAAGTTATTTTAAGTAACATTAAGTCATTCCAAAGTCTAGGTAATATTTAAGTCATTCTAGGCTACATTAAGTCATTTCTTTAAGCATTAAGTCATTTCAGGTAGGGTGGCTCGGCTCGGCTCTTGGTACGAGCAGCTCAGGTGACCGGCTGGGCGAGAGCGCGCAGGAGGGTGGGGGTGCTCGTTCTCCTGTCTAGGGGGCCATGATGGTCCAGGTGATGGATCGTTGGGTCCATAGATCTGCCTTAAATATATATGGAGGGATATTGGGAGCCCTAGGCTTCCAAACACATATTGGAAACCCTATCCACCCCGTGCACCACCCGACCAGCCTGGCTGTCTGGATCCCCGCACGCGCCCCATCCGCTGCATGCACGATATTTGTTTCTATTTGCATGCGAAAAAATCAGAAGGTGTATCTGTTTCCTGATGCACGTGCACAAATTTAGGATGACAAGAATGTGCGATGAAAGGAAATGGATTGACATGCATTAAACAAAAAAAATCTGATTTAAATGCTTTATTTCGTCCATAAATATAGGATCTCAACAACACTCTTGCATCTAGGCTCGTTAGAACCAGTTTATGATATATACTGGTACTAATTATGCTACATGGTATAGGTATTTATGTAATATGGTATGCTGCGTAAAAATCTACTTCCTCCCGTATGCGCACAAAATTAAGATGACAAGAATGTGCATTGAAATAAAATGGATTGGCATCTATGGAAACAAAAATCTAATTTAAATGTTTTATTTCTCCATAAATATAGGATCTCTACAACAGTCATGCAGCTAGACTCCCTAGAACTAGTTTATGATAATACTGATACTAATTATGCTACACGGTGTAGATATTTATGCAATGAGGTACGCTACATAAAAATCTGTTTCATGTTGCATGCGCACAAATTTAGGGTGACAAGAATGTGCATTGAAAGGAAATGGATTGACATGCATGGAAACAAAAAAATCTGATTTATATACTTTATTTCCTCCACAAATATAGGATCTCTCCAATAGCTATACACTAAACTCGTTAGAACCAGTTTATGATATATACAAATACTAATTATGCTACACGGTAAAGGTATTTATGTATTGTGGTACACTACGTAAAAATCAGGCATGCGGTTCGAATCAATAGCCCCCATGTCCATGTGTCCACCATAAATCAAGGAATTTTATTAGAGGAGTTGATTAGATGATTTAATAAGGTGGGTTGATTAATGAATATAATTTTTTATGGCTGTAATGGACACCATAAATCAAGGGATTGCATGCGCGAGATTTTATGAAATCGTGACAAATGACCATATTTCCGGGAGCGGTTACCTTTTTCGTGAATTTCTGTTTCATTGCGTAAACGTGTGTGTCGTAAATATCTTATAATATGGCGTAAATGGTAGGAACCCAATATACACATAGGGTTAGGTAATGAGATAATGCATAAAATCAATAAACGTTTGCATAAAATGTGAATATAAATATCATAAACAAACAATATATGAAAGGGGATCCATGAAGTGAAATATATATCGTAAAAAACCTATTGATGTTGGCATAAAATATATATACAAAGTAGCATAAAAACAGGGTTGTCGCTCGCGGAAACGCCACCTCATCTCTGGGGTCCGCCTCCGCCATCGCTCGCGCCTTGGTTAGTCCGTCGCGGTCGCTCCCACCTCGGATAGCATCACCGTCTTGGGTGCCTCAAGGGGCCACCGCCATCGCGTCGTCATAGTCGCTCCTGCCTCGCTGTCGTGTGTGCCTCAAGGGGGTGCTGCCACGTGTGTGCCATTGGGATCCGTCGCACCGCCGCAACCACTCCCACCTCACTGCCTCCACGCGTGCCTCAGGGGCCGCTTCCACGCGTGTGCCCCTAGGGTCCGCCGCCAAGCGCGCCTCAAGAAGCCGCTACCGCGCGTGCCCCTAGGATCCGCCGCCGCACACACGCCTTGGGGGGTCACCGTTGGCGCCGCTAAAAATTGAACCCTAACGACCTGGTGCTCCTTTTATAGATACCCAGGACCAGATGACAACGTTGGATCAGGACTTCCCCTGGTTATTTGGAAAGCCAGGGCTCCAAATATATAAACTATATATATATATATATGTGTGTGTGTGTGTGCGCGCGCGTGTGCATGTGTGTGCACGCGCTATATTTTTTATTATAGACTAACCACTACTCTAGTGTTGTATTTGAGACATGTTAAGTCCACATTCAAGGTTGAGCGAAATTGGCAACATAAAAAGGACGGTGATGGCCATTAAGAATAATAAAGTGCTCAACATGGAAAAGAGGAAGGAGAAAAGTCAAGATTCAAGTGCTCAAGTCAAAGGTATAACCAGTGCATTTTGTTTTGTCAATCAAGACGTAATAAAGTGCATGATCGGATTCAGAATAAATGATTATACTATTAAGATGGGAGCTTAATTATACAATTTGGTCATCTAATGACACTATGTGTTGGAATCATATGCGTTGCATATAAGCAAGTGAAAAATGCTAAATATGCTCTAATATGTCTAGTAAAATATTTTATACTCAGCACACTTTAGAAGAGATGAAAAAGTGCTCCCAGTGCAGATTTTTAAAAGGCACCGGACATGTCCGGTGGTACACCAAACATGACACATCATATGTGTGAGGCTAACACACATCACATAGTTTTAGCTAAGCACACTAGAGTTTGGTGTGCATCGTATATGCCTGACCAAATGTGTTTTATGCAGCACTAGAATGTCCGCCATATAGGGCACTTAGACATCATATCAATCACACATTTCAACTCTATAGTGCATCAAACATGTCTGATGTGGCACCACATATTACATCGGCATGGCACCCAAAAAATATGTAAAATGAATACTTTGGCTCCATGTGCACCGCACATATTCGATGGTATGTCTGGTACAAGCAATGGATATCTGACAATTGTAACAACTAGGTTATAGCCATTGCTATTATAGTTGTTAGAAAGGTACCGGATGTGTCAAGTGCAGGAACGGGTGGTGCACAAGACATGTCTACTACCCTTGATTTAAGCCCACCAAGAGGTAATAGTTGGATTTTGAGTTGGGGCTATAAATATACCCCTTGGTCAGCATTGGTTGGTATCTCTTAACTCCTTACACTTAACACCTATTGAGGCTAGAGAGATACACTCCACTCACTTACATCTTGTTGATCATCATTTGTGTGAGATTGGAGATTTCCTAGTGCATAGCATATATCTACATCTTGTGGCACTAGTTCAGTGGATTGGGTTGGCTCTTGTAACTCTTGATGATTGTCATCACCTAGACAACATAGAGTTTTTGGGATCATTGAGCGACTATTGGAGATCATCACTAGCTCTAATCATCATTGTGAGGGGCTCTTGTGTGGATTTCCTAGGGGTTTGTGAAGAACAACTTTAGTACAACCATGGCTTGTTGGAGTGCCTATTTGAAAGTCGCCTAGAGGGGGGTGAATAGGCAAATCTGAAATTTATAAACTTTAAACACAACTACAAGCCGGGGTTAGCGTTATAAATAAAACCGAGTTCGAAAGAGAGGGCGAAAACAAATCAACCAAAGAAATAGAGCGGATGACACGGTGATTTGTTTTACCGAGGTTCGGTTCTTGCAAACCTACTCCCCGTTGAGGTGGTCACAAAGACTGGGTCTCTTTCAACTCTTTCCCTCTCTCAAACGGTCACCTAGACCGAGTGAGCTTTTCTCCTCAATCAAATGGGTCACTTAGACCCCGCAAGGACCACCACACAATTGGTGTCTCTTGCTTTGATTACAAATGTGTTGAGAACAAGAGTGGGGAAGAAGAAAAGCGATCCAAGCGACAAGAACTCAAATGAACACGAAAATCTTTCTCTCACTAGTCACTAAGTGTTTGGAGTGATTTTGGACTTAGGAGAGGATTTGATCTCTTGTTTGTGTCTTGGAGTTAAGTCTAGAGCTCTTGTATTGAATGCACTATGCTGAAAACTTGGATGCCTTGAATGGTGGTGGTTGGGGGTATTTATAGCCCCAACCACCAAAATAACCGTTGGAGAGGGCTGCTGTCGATGGGCGCACCGAACAGTCTGGTGTGCCAGCCACATCACCCAACCGTTAGGGTTCTGACGATTTCGACCGTTGGAGCTCTAATAGCTTGGTGCACCGGACCGTCCGGTGCCGCACCGGACAGTCATTGTTCACTGTCCGATGCGCCTTCTGGCGCTGCTCTAACTCTGCGCGCACTGTTCAAGTTGTTAGCCGCCCGTTGGAGTCGACCATTGCGCTGGCGACCGTTGCTCCGCTTGGCACACCGACAATCCGGTGACCCACCAGACAGTCCGGTGACCCACCAGACAGTCCGGTGAATTATAGCGGAGTGCGGCCTCACAAACCCGAAGGTGAGAAGTTCAGCCTGTACGGTCCCTGGGGCACCGAACACCGTCCGGTGGCACACTGGACAGTTCGGTGCGCCAGACCAGGGTTCTCTTCAGTTTCTTTTGCTCCTTTATTTTGAACCCTAACTTTGATCTTTTTATTGGTTTGTGTTGAACCTTTAGCACCTGTAGAATATATAATCTAGAGCAAACTAGTTAGTCCAATTATTTGTGTTGGGCATTTCAACCACCAAAATCATTTAGGAAAAGGTTGACCCTATTTCCCTTTCAATCTCCCCCTTTTCGGTGATTGATGCCAACACAAACCAAAGCAAATATATAAGTGCAAAATTGAACTAGTTTGCATAAGGCAAGTGCAAAGGTTGCTTGGAATTAAACCAATTTATCATTTCAATAGATATGCATGGATTGCTTTCTTTCTTTTAACATTTTGGACCACATTTGCACCACTTGTTTTGTTTTTGCAAATTCTTTTGGAAAATCTTTTCAAAGTCTTTTTGCAAATAGTCAAAGGTACATGAATAAGATTTCGAGAAGCATTTTCAAGTTTTGAAATTTTCTCCCCCTGTTTTAAATGCTTTTCCTTTGACTTAAACAAAACTCCCCCTCAATGAAATTCTCCTCTTAGTGTTCAAGAGGGTTTTAGATATCAATTTTGAAAGAGGTCATACCAATTTTGAAATTATATCAAGAATAAGATACCAATTGAAAAACTTCTTTAATACAAATTGAAAGACCGCTTTTAAAAACTTTTTGAAATTGGTGGTGGTGCGGTCCTTTTGCTTTGGGCTATATTCTCTCCCCCTTTGGCATTAATCGCCAAAAACGGATACTTTGTAAGTGAAATATGAGCCTTTTTACTTTCTCCCCAATTGTACAAATGAATATCAGTGAAGATTATACCAAAGTGAGAGTGGAGTGACGACGAAGGGTAAATGATACCGGTAGAGTTGAGTGGAAGCCTTGTCTTCGCCGAAGACTCCATTTCCCTTTCAACCTATGACTTATCATGAAAATACACTTGAAAACATATGAGTCATAACAAATGAAAGAGATATGATCAAAGGTATATTAATGAGCTATGTATGCAAGGTTTCAATCAAAGTTCCGAGAATCAAGAATGTTTAGCTCGTGCCTAAGTTTGGTAAATGTTTTCTCATATAATGGTTTGGTAAATATAACGGCTAATTGTTCTTTGGTGCTAACATAGGCTATCTCAATATCCCCCTTTGTTGGTGATCCCTCAAAAAGTGATACCGAATGGCTATGTGCTTAGTGCGGCTGTGTTCAACGGGATTATCCGCCATGCGGATTGCACTCTCATTATTACATAGGAGAGGGACTTTGCTCAATTTGTAGCCATAGTCCCTAAGGGTTTGCCTCATCCAAAGCAATTGCACACAACAATGGCCTGCGGCAATATACTTGGCTTCGGCAGTAGAAAGAGCTACTGAGTTTTGTTTCTTTGAAGCCCAAGACACCAGGGATCTTCCCAAAAACTGACAAGTTCCTGATGTGATCTTCCTATCAATTTTACACCCTGCCCAATCAACATATGAATAACCTATTAAATCAAAGGTTGATCCCTTGGGGTACCAAAGACCAAACTTAGGTGTATGAACTAAATATCTCAAGATTCTTTTCACGGCCCTAAGGTGAATTTCCTTAGGATCGGCTTGGAATATTGCACACATGCATACGAAAAGCATAATATCCGGTCGAGATGCACATAAATAGAGTAAAGATCCTATCATCGACCGATATACCTTTTGATCTATTGATTTACCTCCCGTATTGAGGTCGAGGTGCCCATTGGTTCCCATGGGTGTCTTGATGGGCTTGGCATCCTTCATTCCAAACTTCGTGAGTATATCTTGAATGTATTTGGTTTGGCTGATGAAGGTGCCCTCTTGGAGTTGCTTCACTTGAAATCCTAAGAAGTACTTCAACTCCCCCATCATTGACATCTCAAATTTTTGAATCATGATCCTACTAAACTCTTCACAAGTAGATTTGTTAGTAGACCCAAATATGATATCATCAACATAAATTTGGCATACAAACAAATCATTTGCAATAGTTTTAAAGAGAGTAGGATCAGATTTTCCGACTTTGAACCCATTAGTGATAAGAAAATCTAGTAGACATTCATACCATGCTCTTGGGGCTTGCTTGAGCCCATAAAGCGCCTTAGAGAGTTTATACACGTGATTAGGGTACTCACTATCTTCAAAGCCGAAAGGTTGCTCAACATAGACCTCTTCCTTGATTGGTCTGTTGAGGAAGGCACTTTTCACGTCCAGTTGGTAAAGCTTAAAGCCATGGTAAGTAGCATAGGCAAGTAATATACGAATTGACTCAAGCCTAGCTACGGGTGCATAGGTTTCACCGAAATCCAAACCTTCAACTTGTGAATATCCCTTGGCCACAAGTCGGGCTTTGTTCCTTGTCACCACACCATGCTCATCTTGCTTGTTGCGGAATACCCACTTGGTTCCTACAACATTTTGGTTAGGACGTGGAACAAGATGCCATACCTCATTCCTCGTGAAGTTGTTGAGTTCCTCTTGCATTGCCAACACCCAATCTGAATCTTTTAGTGCGTCCTCCACCCTGTATGGCTCAATAGAGGACACAAATGAGTAATGTTCACAAAAATGAGCAACTCGAGATCTAGTAGTTACCCCATTATGTATATCACCAAGAATGGAGTTCACGGGATGATCTCGTTGAATTGCTTGGTGGACTCTTGGGTGTGGCGGTCTTTGTCCCTGATCATCTTCCTTGTCTTGATCATCTTCATCTCCCCCTTGATCATTGTCCTCTTCTTGAGGTGGCTCATCCTCTTGATCTGCATTTTCATTATCTTGAGCTTGATCCTCATTTTGAGTTGGTGGAGATGCTTGCATGGAAGATGATGGTTGATCTTGCGCTTGTGGAGGCTCTTCGGATTCCTTAGGACACACATCCCCAATGGACATGTTCCTTAGCGCGACGCACAGAGCCTCTTCATCATCTAGCTCATCAAGATCAACTTGCTCTACTTGAGAGCCATTAGTCTCATCAAACACAATGTCACAAGAAACTTTAACTAATCCAGTGGATTTGTTGAAGACTCTATATGCCCTTGTGTTTGAGTCATAGCCAAGTAAAAAACCTTCCACATCCTTAGGAGCAAATTTAGATTTTCTACCTCTTTTAACAAGAATAAAACATTTCCTACCAAAGACTCTAAAATATGGAACATTGGGCTTTTTACCGGTGAGGAGTTCATATGATGTCTTCTTGAGGATTCGGTGAAGATATAACCGGTTGATGGAGTAGCAGGCGGTGTTAATCACCTCAGCCCAAAACCGGTCCGGAGTCTTGTATTCATCAAGCATGGTCCTTGCCATGTCCAGTAGAGTTATATTATTCCTCTCCACTACACCATTTTGTTGAGGTGTGTAGGGAGAAGAGAACTCATGCTTGATGCCCTCATCCTCAAGAAAGCCTTCTATTTGAGAGTTCTTGAACTTCGTCCCGTTGTCGCTTCTTATATTCTTGATCCTTAATCCGAACTCATTTTGAGCCTGTCTCAAGAATCCTTTTAAGGTCTCTTGGGTTTGAGATTTTTCCTGCAAAAAGAATACCCAAGTGAAGCGAGAATAATCATCCACTATTACAAGACAATACTTACTCCCGCCGATGCTTATGTAAGCGATCGGGCCGAATAGATCCATGTGGAGTAACTCAAGCGGCCTGTCGGTCGTCATGATGTTCTTGTGTGGATGATGGGTACCAACTTGCTTTCCTGCTTGACATGCGCTACAAACCCTGCCTTTCTCAAAATGAACATTTGTTAGTCCCAAAATGTGTTCTCCCTTTAGAAGCTTGTGAAGATTCTTCATCCTAACATGGGCTAGTCGGCGATGCCAGAGCCAACCCATATTAGTCTTAGCAATTAAGCAAGTATCGAGTTCAACTCTATTAAAATCAACTAAGTATAGCTGACCCTCTAATACTCCCTTAAATGCTACTGAATCATCACTTCTTCTAAAGACAGTAACACCTACATCAGTAAATAGACAGTTGTAGCCCATATTGCATAATTGAGAAACAGAAAGCAAATTGTTATCTAAAGAATCTACAAGAAAAAACATTAGAAATAGAATGGTCAGGTGATATAGCAATTTTACCAAGTCCTTTGACCAAACCTTGATTTCCATCCCCGAATGTGATAGCTCTTTGGGATCTTCGTTTTTCTCATAGGAGGAGAACATCTTTTTCTCCCCTGTCATGTGGTTTGTGCATCCGCTATCAATGATCCAACTTGAGCCCCCGGATGCATAAACCTACAAAACAGTTTTAGGCCTTGTTCTTAGGTACCCAAACAGTCTTGGGTCCTTTCACGTTAGAAACAAGCACCTTGGGTACCCAAACACAAGTCTTGGAGCCCTTGTGTTTGCCCCCAACATATTTGGCAACTACTTTGCCTGATTTGTTAGTAAGCACATAAGCAGCATCAAAAGTCTTAAATGAAATGTAATGATCATTTGATGCAACAGGAGATTTCTTTTTAGACATTTTAACATGGGTAGAATGCCTAGAGCTAGAAGCCTCATTCTTATACATAAAGGCATGATGGGAAACAAAATGAGTCTTCTTAGTATGAATTCTCCTGATCTTGTGCTCGGGATAACCAGCAGGATATAAAATATAGCCCTCGTTATCCTGAGCCATGGGAGCCTTACCCTTAACAAAATTAGACAATTTCTTGGGGGCATTAAGCTTGACATTGTCTCCCTGTCGGAAGCCAATGCCATCCTTAATGCCAGGTCGTCTCCCATTATAAAGCATGCTACGAGCAAATTTAAAATTTTCATTTTCTAGTTCATGCTCAGCAATTTTAGCATCTAGTTTAGCTATATGATCATTTTGTTGTTTAATCATAGCAATGTGATCATGGATAGCATCAACATGAATGTCTCTACATCTAGTACAAATAGTAACATGATCAACACTAGATGTAGAGGGTTTGCAAGCATTTAATTCATCAATCTTAGCATGTAACATGGCATTCTCATCTCTAAGATTGGAAATAGAAATATTGCAAACATTTAAATCTTTAGCCTTAGAAATTAATTTTTCATTTTCAATCTTAAGGCTAGAAATAGATTCATTCAATTTGTCAATCTTAGCATTTAAACTAGCATTATCATTTTTAAGATTGGCAATTGAATCATCACAAACATTTCTCTTTTCAACCTTAGTGATCAAATTAGCATTTTCAATTCTAAGGTTAGAGATAGTGTCATGGAAAATGCTAAGCTCACTAGTTAAATTTTCACATTTCTCTATTTCCTGAGCATAAGCATTTTTCACCTTAACATGCTTTTTGTTTTCTTTAATAAGGAATTCCTCTTGGCTGTCCAAGAGATCATCTTTCTCATGAATGGTACCTATTAGTTCATTTAATTTTTCCTTTTGTTGCATGTTAAGATTGGCAAAAAGACTAAGCAAGTCATCTTCATCATCACTAGAACTACCCTCATCACTAGATGTAGTATACTTGGGGGTGGTTCTTGCTTGTACCTTCTTTTTCTTGTTGTCCTTTGCCATGAGGCACTTGTGACCGACGTTGGGGAAGAGGAGGCCTTTGGTGACGGCGATGTTGGCGGCGTCCTCGTCGGAGGAGGAGTCGGTGGAGCTCACGTCGGAGTCCCATTCCCGACACACGTGGGCATCGCCGCCCTTCTTCTTGTAGTACTTCTTCTTTTCCTTCCTCCTCCCCTTCTTATCGTCGCCCTGTCACTATCACTAGATATAGGACATTTAGCAATGAAATGACCGGGCTTACCACACTTGTAGAAAACTTTCTTGGAGCGGGGTTTGTAATCCTTCCCCCTCCTTTGCTTGAGGATTTGGCGGAAGCTCTTGATGATGAGCGCCATTTCCTCGTTGTCGAGCTTGGAGGCGTCGATGGGGAGCCTACTTGATGTATACTCCTCTTTTTTTTCTTCCGTTGCTTTGAATGAGACGGGTTGCACCTCGGGTGTGGAGGTGCCGCCTTGCTCAACAATTTGTTTGGAGCCTTTGATCATCAACTCAAAGCTCATAAACTTTCCTATAACCTCCTCAGGAGACATTAGCTTGTATCTAGGATCACCACGAATTAATTGAACTTGTGTAGGATTACGAAAAACAAGTGATCTTAGAATAACCTTGACCATTTCATGGTCATCCCATTTGGTGCTCCCGAGGTTGCGCACTTGATTCACCAAGGTCTTGAGCCGGTTGTACATGGCTTGTGGCTCCTCTCCTTGGTTGAGGATGAATCGACCGAGCTCTCCCTCGATCGTCTCCCGCTTGGTGATCTTGGTCACCTCATCCCCTTCATGCGCGGTCTTTAGCACATCCCAAATCTCCTTAGCACTTTTTAGTCCTTGCACCTTGTTATACTCCTCTCGACATAGAGAGGCGAGGAGTATAGTGGTGGCTTGGGAGTCAAAGTGCCGGATTTGGGCGACCTCGTCCGAGTCGTAGCCTTCATCCCCCCACAGATGGCACCTTCGCTCCAAACTCAACAATGTCCCAAATACTAGCATGGAGTGAGGTTAGATGATGCCTCATTTTATCACTCCACATACAATAATCTTCACCGTCAAAAACTGGTGGTTTGCCTAATGGGACGGAAAGTAAAGGAGTGTGTTTAGAAATTCGAGGATAGCGTAGGGGGGTCTTACTAAACTTCTTGCGCTCATGGCGCTTAGAAGTGACGGATGGAGTGTCAGAGCCGGAGGTGGATGTCGATGAAGAATCGGTCTCGTAGTAGACCACCTTCTTCATTTTCTTCTTCTTGTCGCCACTCCGGTGCGACTTGACGTGGGGAGGTGAGTCTTCCCTTCCTTTGGCGCCGGACTCCTTTGATGGAGCCTACCCGTGGCTTGTGTCCGTTTCCATTTCTCACTTGGCGTGATCTCCCGACATAACTTCGAGTTGTTAAACTCTAATGAAGTACCGGGCTCTGATACCAATTGAAAGTCGCCTAGAGGAGGGGGTGAATAGGCAAATCTGAAATTTATAAACTTTAAACACAACTACAAGCCGGGGTTAGCGTTATAAATAAAACTGAGTCTAAAAGAGAGGGCGAAAACAAATCAACCAAAGAAATAGAGCGGATGACACGGTGATTTGTTTTACCGAGGTTCGGTTCTTGCAAACCTACTCCCCATTGAGGTGGTCACAAAGACCGGGTCTCTTTCAACCCTTTCCCTCTCTCAAACGGTCACCTAGACCGAGTGAGTTTTTATCCTCAATCAAATGGGTCACTTATACCCCACAAGGACCACCACACAATTGGTGTCTCTTGCTTTGATTACAAATGTGTTGAGAACAAGAGTGGGGAAGAAGAAAAGCGATCCAAGCGACAAGAACTCAAATGAACACGAAAATCTCTCTCTCACTAGTCACTAAGTGTTTGGAGTGATTTTGGACTTAGGAGAGGATTTGATCTCTTGTTTGTGTCTTGGAGTTAAGTCTAGAGCTCTTGTATTGAATGCACTATGTTGAAAACTTGGATGCCTTGAATGGTGGTGGTTGGGGGGTATTTATAGCCCCAACCACCAAAACAGCCGTTGGGGAGGACTGCTATCGATGGGCGCACTGGACAGTCCGGTGCGCCACCGGACACTGTCTGGTGCTCCAGCCACGTCACCCAACCGTTAGGGTTCTGACGGTTTCGACCGTTGGAGCTATGATAGCTTGGTGCACCGGACCGTCCGGTGCCGCACCAGACAGTCACTGTTCACTGTCCGGTGCGCCTTCTGGCGCTGCTCTAACTCTGCGCGCACTGTTCACATTGTCAGCCGACCGTTGGAGTTGACCGTTGTGCTGGCGACCGTTGCTCCGCTTGGCACACCGGACAGTCCGGTGAATTATAGCGGAACGCGGCCTCAGAAACCCGAAGGTCAGAAGTTCAGCCTGTACGGTCCCTGGGGCACCGGACACTGTCCGGTTGCACACCCGATAGTTGAGAGCACCTAGAGGGGGGGTGAATAGGTGATCCTGTAAAATCAAACACTAATAGCCACAAAACGTAGTTAAAAGTGTTAGTACGGCTAAGTGGCGAGTTCTTGTGAACACAACAATCATAGAGAAAGCAACACAAGAGACACACGATTTTTATCCCGTGGTTCGGCCAAGTAACACTTGCCTACTTCCACGTTATGACGTCCTAATGGACGAGGGTTGCACTCAACCCCTTTCAAGTGATCCGATGATCAACTTGAATACCACGGTCTTTTCCTTTAGAGTATTGTTCCCGTTTGCGAGGATTCTCCACAATTTGGAGTCTCTCGCCCTTACAATAGAGATCACAAAGAAAGCACGGAGTAAGGTTGGGAGAGCAACACACACAAGACACAAATCCGCAGCACACACACGCACACAAGCCAAGACTTGAGCTCGAAACGTAGCACAGAGAGTTCACAACTCGAACGGGGCTCAAATCACTAACACAATCGATCAAATGCGCGAAGGCGGAGTGTGGGAGTATTAGAATGCTTAGTGAATGCTTGAGTGACTCCTCCATGCGCCTAGGGGTCCCTTTTATAGCCCCAAGGCAGCTAGGACCCGTTGGAGGCCAACTTGGAAGGCCAAACTTCCTTCTATCGGGTGGTGCACCGGACAGTACGGTGCACCACCAGATCATCACTGGAGCTGTCCGGTGTGCGATCTCCTTCCTTTTCTGGCGCATCCGACCGTTGGTTCTCGGGGTCGGTTGGCGCACCGGACACAGTCCGGTGCACACCGGACAGTCCGGTGTGCCCAACCGACCGTTGGCGCTGGCGACCGTTGGCTCACCAGACAGTCCGGTGCACCACCGGACAGTCCAGTGAATTATAGTCATACGCCTCTACTTTTTCCCGAGAGCAGCTGGTTCACCGCCAGCCAGCCTGGCGCACCGGACACTGTCTAGTGCACCACCGGACACTGTCCGGTGCACCACCGAACAGTCCGGTGTGCCTGGCCAGAGTTGGTGTTGGCTGCACATAGCCAACTCTTTTCCTTTTCTTTTCCTCTTCTTTTGTCACTGTTTCTAGCACTTAGACAAACACATTAGTATACAAAATAATATACTAAGTCTAGAAACATACCTTACACTTTGATTTGCTCTCTTCGCACATTTTGCACATAAGTACTCATTAAGTATGTTGGGTATCTAATCACCAAAATACTTATAGAAATTGTCCAAGGGCACATTTCCCTTTCAATCTCCCCCTTTTTGGTGATTTATTCCAACACATCAAAAAGCAACAAAAGAAGTGCAACATCAATGCAATTTAAGACAAAATTGTTTTCGCTAATGATTTGGCATATTTGGATCACTCTTTGCCACCACTTTGGTTTTTGCAAATCAAACTCTTTTTCTTATCTCTAAGTCAAACACACTTGTTTGGGCAAAATGAGAGATATTCCAAGAGAAAAATTGATCAAGTGCCAAAAACTCCCCCTTTTTCCCATAATCAAAATTCTCCCCCATAAGAGACCAAATTTTGCAATAAGAGTATTTTGGACAAATCACAAATTTTAATACTACTATTTTCAAAATTCTAAAGTGGTTGGTTGATCCAGTTGCTTTGGCCTTAATTTCTCCCCCTTTGGCATTAAGCACCAAAACGGAATCATTTTTGGCCCTCTAACCCCATTGCCTCACCAAAAATGTCGATTAAGAGCAAAAAGGCAATGAGATTTCAAGTATGAACTTGGAAGTAAGTATACTAATACCGGAGTGTAGTGGAAGTCTTTTCATTGTCCAAGTTCACCTTTCCCTTTCAATGCACCTTTGAGACTATATCAAGTATACTCAAACAAACAGGTTAGTCTCAAAGGGTCAAGTTGTAGCACATCTCCCCCTAAATATGTGCACATTTGCATACGGAGTTGTGTGGTCCGGGGAGGCTTGTACAACTTGAGAACCATAAATATACAATGAATAATGTAAATGCTCAAAGTAACTTGATCAAAGGCATAGACTACATGTATGCTATAGATCAATCCAAGTTACGCGAATCTAGGACATTTAGCTCACTACGCAACCTGCAAAAGGTTTTCTCATCCAACGGCTTGGTTAAGATATCGGCTAGCTGGTTCTCGGTGCTAATATGGTACACCTCGATATCTCCCTTTTGCTGGTGGTCCCTCAGGAAGTGATGTCGGATGTCTATGTTGCTTAGTGCGGCTGTGCTCAATAGGATTATTCGCCATGCGGATTGCACTCTCATTATCACATAGGAGTGGGACCTTGCTCAGATTGTAGCCAAAGTCCCAGAGGGTTTGCTTCATCCAAAGTAGTTGCGCGCAACACTGTCCTGCGGCAACATACTCGGCCTCAGTGGTGGATAGGGCAACAGATGTTTGTTTCTTCGAACTCTAGGACACCAGGGACCTTCCTATAAATTGGCACGTCCCTGATGTGCTCTTCCTATCAACCTTGCACCCGGCATAATCAGAGTCTGAGTATCCAATCAAGTCAAAGGTAGACCCCTTTGGATACCAGATCCCGAAGCAAGGCGTAGAGACTAAATACCTAAGAATTCGCTTGACGGCCACAAGGTGACACTCCTTGGGGGTCGGATTGATATCTAGCACACATGCATACACTATGCATAATGTCCGGTCTACTAGCACATAAATAAAGTAATGAACCTATCATGGACCTGTATGCCTTTTGATCAACGGACTTACCTCCTTTGTTGAGGTCAACATGCCTGTCGGTTCCCATCGGTGTCTTCGTGGGCTTGGCGTCCTTTATCCCAAACCTCTTGAGAAGATCTTGAGTGTACTTCGTTTGGGAGATGAAGGTGTTGTCCTTGAGTTGCTTCACTTGGAACCCAAGGAAGTAGGTCAACTCGCCCATCATCGACATCTCGAACTTTTGTGTCATCACCCTGCTAAACTCCTCACAAGACTTTTGATTAGTAGAACCAAATATTATGTCATCGACATAAATTTGGCACACAAAAAGATCACCATCACAAGTCTTTGTAAAAAGAGTGGGATTGGCTTTCCCAACCTTGAAGGCATTAGCAATTAAGAAATCTCTAAGGCATTCATACCATGCTCTTGGGGCTTGCTTAAGTCCATAGAGCGCCTTAGAGAGCTTGAACACATGGTCGGGGTACCTGTCATCCTCAAAGCCAGGGTGTTGTTCTATGTATACCTCCTCCTTTATTGGCCCATTGAGGAAAGCGCTCTTCACATCCATTTGAAATTGCCTGAAAGAGTGGTGAGCGGCATAGGCTAATAAAATTCGACTAGACTCTAGCCTAGCCACATGAGCAAAAGTCTCCTCGAAATCCAAACCTGTGACTTTGGCATAACCTTTTGCCACAAGTCGAGCCTTGTTTCTTGTCACCACCCCGTGCTCGTCTTGCTTGTTGCGGAACACCCACTTGGTTCCCACAATATTTTGCTTTTGACATGGCACCAGGCTCCACACTTCATTTCTCTTGAAGTTGTTGAGTTCTTCCTGCATGGCCAACACCCAATCCGGATCCTGCAAGGCCTCTTCTACCCTGAAAGGCTCAATAGAAGAGAAAAACGAGTAATGCTCACAAAAGTTAGCTAATCTTGAGCGAGTAGTTACTCCCTTGCTTATGTCACCCAAAATCTGGTCAACGGGGTGATGTCGGTGGATCATTGCTCGGACTTGAGTTGGAGGGGCACGTGGTGCTTCTTCCTCCATTACTTGTTCTTCCTGTGCTCCCCCTTGATCTTGTCCCTCTCCTTGAGGTACCTGTTCACCGTCTTGAGTTGGAGGATGCACCATTGAGGAGGAAGATGGATGATCTTGCTCCTGTTGTTCTTGTGGTCGCACATCACCAATCGCCATCGTGCGCATTGCGGCCGTTGGAACATCATCTTCATCTATGTCATCAAGATCAACTTGCTCTCTTGGAGAGCCATTAGTCTCATCAAATACAACGTCGCCAGAGACTTCAACCAAACCCGATGATTTGTTGAAGACTCTATACGCCTTTGTATTTGAGTCATACCCTAGTAAAAACCCTTCTACTACCTTGGGAGCAAATTTAGAGTGTCTACCTTTCTTCACCAGAATGTAACACTTGCTCCCAAATACACGAAAGTAGGAGACGTTGGGTTTGTTACCGGTAAGAAGTTCGTAGGAGGTCTTCTTGAGAAGGCGATGCAGATAGAGCCGGTTTATGGCGTGGCAAGCTGTGTTCACAGCTTCCGACCAAAATCGCTCGGGTGTCTTGAACTCTCCAAGCATCGTTCTCGCCATGTCGATAAGTGTCCTGTTCTTTCTCTCTACCACACCGTTTTGCTGTGGTGTGTAGGAGCAGAGAACTCGTGCTTGATGCCTTCCTCCTGAAGATACTCCTCAACTTGCAGATTCTTGAACTTGGACCCGTTGTCGCTCCTTATCTTTTTCACCTTTAGCTCAAATTCGTTTTGAGCCCTCCTTAGAAAGCGCTTTAGGGTCCCTTGGGTTTCTGATTTATCCTGCAAAAATAACACCCAAGTGAAGCGGGAAAAGTCATCAACAATTACAAGACCATACTTACTTCCCCCGATGCTAAGGTAGGCAACGGGTCCGAAGAGGTCCATGTGAAGAAGCTCCAGTGGTCTTGATGTTGTCATCACATTCTTGCTATGATGAGTGCTTCCCACTTGTTTCCCTGCCTGACATGCTGCACAAGGCCTATCTTTCTCGAAACAAACATTGGTTAGTCCTAACACATGTTCTCCCTTTAGAAGTTTATGAAGGTTCTTCATCCCAACATGTGCTAGACGGCGATGCCACAGCCAGCCCATACTAGTCTTAGCTATTAAGCATGCATCTAGATCGGCCTCCTCTTTCGAAAAATCAACTAAGTAGAGTTTGTCATCTAATACACCCTTAAAAGCTAATGAAGAATCACTCCTTCTAAAGACAGATACATCAACATTTGTAAAAAGACAATTGTAGCCCATGTGACACAGTTGACTTACAGACAGAAGGTTGTAACCAAGCGACTCTACTAGAAATACATTCGATATGGAGTGCTCATTGGTGATGGCTATCTTGCCCAAGCCTTTGACCTTGCCTTGGTTCCCATCTCCAAAGATGATCGTATCCTGGGAGTCCTTGTTCTTGACGTAGGAGGTGAACATCTTCTTCTCCCCCGTCATGTGGTTTGTGCATCCGCTGTCGATAAACCAGCTTGAGCCCCCGGATGCATAAACCTGCAAAGAATTTAAGCTTGGGTTTTAAGTACCCAACTCTTGTTGGGTCCTACAAGGTTAGTCACAATAATTTTTGGAACCCAAATACAAGTCTTGTCTCCCTTGCATTTGGATCCCAACTTCCTAGCAACCACTTTTTCATTCTTACATGAAAGTACAAACGAAGTGTTGTAGGCATGAAAAACGGTAGTAGGTTTATTACACACTTTCCTAGGCCTACTTCTACCATGCACAAAAGTAGAGCTAGAGGCAAACATGGCATGTGAATTATTGTAGGCAGTATGAACATAACTCTTAGCAATTTTCCTATCATAAATAAAAGCATGATTCCTTTGAGGACTACTAGCCATAGGGGCATTCCCTTTCTCCTTGTTGAGAACGGGAGCCTTTTGGCTTGTTAAGTTCTTGGTTTCCTTTCGAAAACCAAGTCCATCCTTAATTGAGAGGTGTCTACCAACAGTGTAGGCATCTCTAGCAAATTTTAATTTATCAAAATCAATTTTGCAAGTCTTAAGTTGAGCATTAAGACTTGCCACTTCATCATTCAATTTAGTAATAGAAATAAGATGTTCATCACATGCATCGACATCAAAATCCTTACATCTATTACAAATAACAACATGCTCTACACATGAACTAGATTTATTAACTTCCTCTAGCTTAGCATTTAATTCATCATTTAAACTCCTTAAACTAGAGACAAATTCATGACAAGCAGACAACTCAGAAGATAGCACTTCATTTCTTTTAATTTCTAGAGCAAGAGATTTTTGAACACTAAAAAATTTATCATGTTCTTTATATAAAATGTCCTCTTGCTTTTCTAAAAGTCTATCCTTTTCATCTAGAGCATCAATCAATTCATTAATTTTTTCTACTTTGGCTCTATCTAAACCTTTAAATAAACTAGAGTATTCTACTTCATCATCGGAGGATTCTTCATCACTAGATGAAGTGTACTTGGGTGTGTCCCGAATACGTACCTTTTTCTCCTTGGCCATAAGACATGTATGGCTTTCGTTGGGGAAGAGTGAGAATTTGTTGAAGGCCGAGGCAGCAAGTCCTTCGTCGTCGGAGTCGGAAGAGGAGCAGTCTGAATCCCATTCTTTTCCAAGGTGCGCCTCGCCCTTCGTCTTTTTGTAGACCTTCTTCTTCTCCCTCTTCCCGTACTTTTCTTGTTCCTGGTCATTATCATTATCGGGGCATTGAGCAATAAAATGACTAGTCTTACCGCATTTGAAGCAGGAGCGCTTTCCCCTTGTTTTGTTCTTGTTGGGATACTCCTTGCGTCCTTTAAGTGCGGTCTTGAAGCGCTTGATGATAAGCGCCATTTCATCTTCATTGAGCCCGACAGCCTCTACTTGTGCTACCTTGCTTGGTAGCGCCTCCCTGCTGCTGGTTGCTTTGAGAGCAACGGGATGTGGCTCGTAGACGGGTAGTGGACCGTTTAGTGCGTCGTCCACATATCGAGCCTCCTTCACCATCATACACCCTATTACAAACTTTCCAAGGATCTCCTCAGGCGTCATCTTTGTGTACCTGGGGTTTTCACGAATAAGATTGACAAGATGAGGGTCAATTACAGTAAATGACCTTAGCATGAGTCGGACGACATCATGATCCGTCCATCTTGTGCTTCCATAGCTTCGAATCTTGTTGATGAGGGTCTTGAGCCTGTTGTAGGTCTGAGTTGGCTCCTCTCCCCTGATCATCGTGAATCTCCCCAGCTCGCCTTCCACCAGCTCCATTTTGGTAATAATGGTGGCGTCGTTTCCCTCATGAGATATGTTGAGGGTGTCCGATATTTGCTTGGCGTTGTCCAATCCGCTCACCTTATTATATTCACCCCTGCAAAGTGAAGCTAGCAAGACAATAGTAGCTTGTGCATTTTTATGAATTTGCTCATTTATGAAAACGGGATTGTCAGTACTATCAAAATGCATTCCGTTTTCAATAATCTCCCAGATACTAGGATGAAGAGAAAATAAATGACTACGCATTTTATGACTCCAGAAAGAGTAGTCTTCTCCATCAAAGTGTGGAGGTTTCCCAAGTGGAATTGATAGCAAATGAGCATTTGAATTAAATGGAATACGGGAATAATCAAATGAATAGTTTTGATTAACCGTTTTCTTCTTTGAAGAGTCATCGTCGTCGTGTGGTGAAGAAGACGAGGCATCGCTGTCGTAGTAGATGATCTTCTTAATGCGCCTCTTCTTCTTCATGTCTTTCTTCTTTTGACTCGAGCCTGAGTCAGTAGGCTTGTCGTCTCTTGGCTCGTTGAAGACGGACTCCTTTTCCTTGCCATTTACCACCATCCCCTTTCCCTTAGGATCCATCTCTTCGGGCGGTTAGTCCCTTAGATGAAGAGTACGGCTCCGATACCAATTGAGAGCACCAAGAGGGGGGTGAATAGGTGATCCTGTAAAATCAAACACTAATAGCCACAAAACTTAGTTAAAAGTGTTAGTACGGCTAAGTGGTGAGTTTTTGTGAACACAACAATCACAGAGAAAGCAACACAAGAGACACGTGATTTTTATCTCGTGGTTCGGCCAAGTAACACTTGCCTACTTCCACGTTGTGGCGTCCCAATGGACGAGGGTTGCACTCAACCCCTTTCAAGTGATCCGATGATCAACTTGAATACCATGGTCTTTTCCTTTAGAGTATTGTTCCCGTTTGCGAGGAATCTCCACAATTTGAAGTCTCTCGCCCTTACAATAGAGATCACAAAGAAAGCACAGAATAAGGTTGGGAGAGCAACACACACAAGACACAAATCCGCAGCACACACACGCACACAAGCCAAGACTTGAGCTCGAAACGTAGCACAGAGAGTTCACAACTCGAACGGAGCTCAAATCACTAACACAATCGATCAAATGCGCGGAGGCGGAGTGTGGGAGTCTTAGAATGCTTAGTGAATGCTTGAGTGACTCCTCCATGCGCCTAGGGGTCCCTTTTATAGCCCCAAGGCAGCTAGGAGCCATTGGAGGCCAACTTGGAAGACCAAACTTGCCTTCTGTCGGGTGGTGCACCGGACAGTCCGGTGCACCACCGGACAATCACTGTAGCTGTCCAGTGCACGATCTCCTTCCTTTTCTGGCGCATCCGACTGTTGGTTCTCGGGGTCGATTGGCGCACCGGACACTGTCCGGTGCACACCGGACAGTCCGGTGTGCCCAACCGACCGTTGCTGCGGGCCACGCATCGCCCGCGGATTGCGCGGACGACCATTGGCGCTGGCGACCGTTGTCTCATCGGATAGTCCGATGCACCACCGGACAGTCCGGTGAATTATATTCGTACGCCTCTGCTTTTTCCCGAGAGCAGTTGGTTCACCGTCGGCCAGCCTGGCGCACCGGACACTGTTTGGTGCACCACCGGACAGTCCGGTGTGCCTGGTCAGCGTTGGTGTTGGCTGCACATAGCCAACTCTTTTCCTTTTCTTTTCCTCTTCTTTTGTCATTGTTTCTATCACTTAGAAAAACACATTAGTATACAAAATAATATACTAAGTCTAGAAACATACCTTACACTTTGATTTGATCTCTTCACACATTTTGCACATAAGTACTCATTAAGTGTGTTGGGCATCTAATCACCAAAATACTTATAGAAATTGTCCAAGGGCACATTTCCCTTTCAATAGTTCGGTGCGCCAGACCAGGGTTCTCTTCGGTTTCTTTTGCTCCTTTCTTTTGAACCCTAACTTTGATCTTTTTATTGGTTTGTGTTGAACCTTTAGCACCTGTAGAATATATAATCTAGAGCAAACTAGTTAGTCCAATTATTTGTGTTGGGCATTTCAACCACCAAAATCATTTAGGAAAAGGTTTGACCCTATTTCCCTTTCACTATTTTGTGTGGTTCTTTAAACACCCTAATTTGTGGCTTAGTGTATGATGCCAATTAGCACATAAACCACTTAGGTAGGACTCGCCACAATGACTATGTAGGTTGTCATCAAGCAACCAAACCTCAGTTATGTATCTTATGTATTTTCTTTCCTAGTGTGGTTTGCACTTCTTGCTTACTGAAAGCATCTAGGCTCCTAGTTGATTCTGGTGATGAATGACAACAGTGGCGGGCCCATGATTTAGAGGATGGGTATTCGAAATTTTTTATAGGATGATTTTTTGGAAGATTAAAACATGTCTATCGATGTATATAGTTAATTATATATATGTATAACCTATAATTAAGCACACACGCTATGGTCATCACTGATTCAATAACTAGTCTACTAAACTCAAATTTCATACAACTATTTCAAAAGTTTTAAATCGAAATGCACTTGTTGGTTGTTGCTCAGTTGCTAGCTGGCTGCTTGTCCTCTTTGGCATTTTCCAATCGCTAATGCCCCATCTGCAGCCCAGTACTGCAAGCAGCAAAGCAGGGGAGGTCAGGTCGGGTGTCCACTAGCTGGGTAGGCTTGGACATTGGCACGATGGGACCTTGCCCTTGGTTGTCTGTCCTGTCATGCGGTGACGTTCTAACTATGGTGGATTGAAGCCTTGGACGACGGACGACATACGACGCAACAACGAGACCATATGCAACACAATGACAGTTAATCGGCCAAGTCTGGGCACCTAGCTGCGCCGTAGAGCCACGATGTCTCAACGGAGGTGCTGGTGTCTCCATGGCATGTGGGGCTGCAAGATGTGACCACGACTTGGTTGCTGGCGCATATGGTGGCTCTACCATGGTGCAACTACAATAGGGTTTGGGGATTGTTTTTGTGGTGAGGTAATGACGTGGACTTTGTCGCTCCGTTGGGCTTCATGGTCCACGAAAAACGATTGGATTAGTTAGGTATGAGAGGTAGGAAGGATCTTTTAGTCCAAATTAACATAATTCCTTTATTTATTTGATTCATTTTTTATTTTCCATGCATATACATTATATACATGTATATATATTGAAGTTCTTTTGCCAAAAATAATGGGTATTCATTTGAATACCCTTGAATTCAATGGGGCCCGCCCCTGAATGACAACAGAAGAATATTGTGACTAACGTATGTTTTGCAGTTATATGGTAAGTTAAGTCACAATAAAGAAAAAATGGGCCTCAACAAGTGAAAACACCCTGAGAGATTGAAACTGATGAAATGGATAAAGAAGGATGCTTAAAAGGTCAAGAGTTATTTGTTCTAAGTGTTGAAGGAGTTGTAAGACACTTAATATAGAGACAGGACCTTTTATTTATTTTTAGTCGTATTATATAAATGGGGGTTTTGGATGAGTAACTTGACTTAGGCTTGTCTCATGTAGTGTACACTTGCATAAAACTAGTGCTAGGTATCTCACATAGGCCCATGAAAAGATTAGAGTGAAAACCAATTTGAAAAACATACTTCCATTACTTCTTGAATGCTCTTATTATACAAACACATGTGGAACCATATCATTCAAGAACATAAATACGCAAGAATGTTGATTTAATCTTCACTTTACTAAGAAATTTGATGGTTGACTTTATACTATATACTATCCATCAACATATATGAGGAGGATCTTTTGATTTTTTTTGTAATACAGGCGATCTCAAATGATAAAGTATTCTAAGCATTGGTGAATTCTACAATCCCAAATTTATTAAATGCTTCAAACCTCATTATACTGAGCATTCAGGTTTCTACATTTGTTCACACAAACTATGATTGAGAAATTTTGGAAGGTGGTAGAATCCTACAATCCATAATCAAACTAGTCATTTTACCTCTTGTAGCACTGCCACACAATGGGTTATCTTTGATGGTTCATAACTCCTATTTTTCATCCATGTATAGTTATTTTTGGTAGAAAGTCATTATATATCATGGATTGAAGAAGTGATTTGTTTTGTTGAAGACCAACAAATTATGCATCTAGGTTGATTGTTGAAAATTTAGAAAGAAATAATTGTAGACCCAAAGAATTACACTTGCAAGTTTTTCACGCAAAAACTTTCAACATTCAAACTAAAAAAATAACCCCCTCCTTTAGTCCCTCCCTATAATCTCACTTATACTTCATTACTAATAGTGTTGAGAAAATTTCACCATCAAACTTTTAGATCCTATTGATGGTAGCTTCAAGAAAAACGTGGTGACACATGAGAAAACAAAAAGCATTATATTCCAAATGATGACAAAGGAAACAATTCCAGCCTCTGTTATAGAGGGGGCTAACAAAAGTTGACTAGATATAAATTAAAACAAAATAACTGATAAAAGAGAAATGATGATATAAGATAATATCAATCTTTTGGTTCTGCAAACTATTGTCGCTAGCTTTGTTTCATGCAGTAGGTCCGTGACCACGACGACGATACACAATCCCCCACTTGAGACGGAATAAAGGGTAAAGCCGCCGAAGCTCATCCACATATATCCATGAAGCACTATCATCAGGAAAGCCTTCCCACTGAGTCAGAACCTGCAACCTTCCATGGATTGACCGTGAGGACACGACTCGACGTGGAGTACGTAGCGCATACTCTTGCCGAGGAGCATGAATTCTCTCTTGAGGAGACGCCTTTGGTGGTGCGGGCATATTGTCCTACCCAAGGTCAATCAATCACTTGGTGCTTTAGAGAGGAGAAAGAGAGGAGGGAACTTTTGGTTTTGTTTTTTTGATAGAAACACAATCGACCTAACCGCTTTATAGAGGTGGCTAATGCGATAGCTAAAAAATATTTGGTAAATTTGGTGAATTCCTGCAGCCCCAAGATTTACTAGTGATGCTCTCATTCACACCAGCATGAGGGGGTTGATACGTTTATAAACTATTTTGGAAGTTTGTGAAATCATATATACTAAGCATTCCAATTGTTTCTCTCATTCACACTAATTTCTATGAATCGATTTTGGAAGTTAGTGAAATCCCACTATCACAATGATTTTGTTTGACTCCCTTAGTCAAACTAGCCGTTTCATTTGAAATTCATTGCTCGGGATAGTACATTGACAACTAGCACACTAGATAGGAGATCTTGGGTGTAGATTCATCTATAAAGAACAAATGTGTTTCTTTAGGGCGACCTTGCTCCATGACATGCATCTCTTTGGTGACGTGTGCTTCACTATTGTCACACCCGGTTTTGGAAAGCAAACCGAATGTGAACCATGTACGTGCCAGGATTAGAAATTCACGTACACAACAATTACATAAAAGACTCATCATAGCACAATGCTTCGAATAACAATAAATGGTAAGTGATAATACTGCATACTAGAGTCATTTACATAATATAACTCAAAGTGCACATAATAGAAAGTATCCAATGTAAATAAACCTACCACTGGCAGCTGACTGGGGGAGGTCGCTAGCCTAATCCTCGAACTCGTCGAAGTCCTGGACCTCCTGGAGATCTGCCTCGACGCCTTCTTCTTCTTATTCTTTACCTGAGCATAGGTTGCACCAAAGCAACCTGGTGTTTTATGAAAGCAAGGGTGAGTACACATCAACGTACTCAGCAAATGTCCCAATTGGCTGAGGTGGACTAGCTTTATGTGGGGTTAGGATCAAAGTATTTGCTTTTAGTTCATCAGATATTTATTACTAGTAGAAGCCAAGTTTTATCATATAACGAACCCATGAAACATTTCCTCATCGAGGAACACCATTATCATCATCGAACCAAAACCATCAATAGAACCATTGTGTCTCAGATCATCTGCATCTCTAATCAAAGAGGATCCCAAGGCCGCTCATAATCATGAGCACAACTGATATATCAGTTTCTTTCCCCTGCAGGGTTGCACACTTTACCCACAAGCCGTGATTCACTTTCTTCGCGGAGAGCGCTACTCCCCATTGACCACTATCTAGGTGGTTTGGCAAGGTATCACTATGTAGCCTTTACAAAGATTCCCCTAATGTGCAGTTGCTCGTTAGGTTTCGCCAATCGTACAAACACAATACTCCTCCCTAAGGTGGGTGACTAACCAAAAACCAAATCAAATAAACCTCGGCACCCACCCTTAGCAGAGCAAGCACTATGCCCCAGCCACCATTGACGGTCCTCTGGCAAAGCCAACCTACACCCCCATGTTCATCTAATTAATCATCTAAGGGCGACCAATTCCACCCTCATGGTTGTATTGTTATCCCGGGTGGTCTCTCAACGAACAGGTCCTTATAGAGAGGTACTCAGGAAATAGCCTGAGTCCCCTAAAGTATCACAAGTTCATCATCATAATCAAGATAACATCATCGTATCATAAATATTCTCATCATGTTCGTTGATTAAAGTAGAGCAATAGCATGAAGCTAACCATAATAACCCAAAAGGTAATCAAGGACAAGGTAAATACAAAGTTAGTCAATCCTTAGGTTTCAATTAAGTAATGCGGGACAATGAATTATAAGTAAGTAGGACATAATGGGTCATAGGACACTTTCCTTCACCAAACAGATGGTCATGGTCTTCAACTTTGTAGAACTCGAAGAACCTGATCACACAGTCGCCGAAGCTTGACCGTCGATTCCTCGAAGTTCGGAAACGGATCGCGATCTAACCGCAACGCGAAGCGAGGACGAACAGGCACAAGCAAACAAACATATATATATATATATATATGCATAAGAACATTATACCATTCAAAGAAAAACATAATCAAAAGTTGCAATATGAAATAGAACTCGCTTTTATGGTCGCACGAGAGAAAGAAACGCTGAGGTCGAAATAACGGTTGAGAAGTTATCGCGTTTACGCTAAACAAGTATTAGTTAGAACGTTTAGTCTGACATGGTTAGATTAATTGACATTTATTAACTGTAAATCAAAACTACTACTTAGTTTTGAATAACTTACTATTTTAATTGTGGATGATTAAATAAATAACTAATTAACTAACATGAGTGATTATAAGCGAATAGTTTAATCTCGAGCGTGGATAATGCGCGATACGCGCGAACGACGCGCGTCAAGGCGTGTGACACACGCGAACGACGCGCGACAACGCGTGCGAACAGCACGCGCGACACTCGCGAATAACACACGATGACGCGCGCGAAACAACATTGCGGCACACGTACGACACGCGGGCCGACACGATACGCGAAACCTAATAAATAAATAGCACGATTAATCTAAACATTTATTAATAAGAAACATTTCAGTTAAGGTTAATCGTGTTTGGGACTAATTATAAATGCACAAATCGAATTCGTAAATTAAATTTTAAAATTGAAACGTTGTTCTAGTAGCCATCGGTCAAACAAACGTTTAAATAAATTAAATAAAATGTGTAACAGTAGTGAAAAATACTTCTAACTTGAAGATAATTTTAATATAAATCTAACGCAACTTGAACGGATCGAATCGGGTTTAAAATGCAAAAGTTATCACTGTTTTAAATTAGACTAAATTCATGCGTACGGTTTCAAAACCTGACAGGGGCATTTTCGCAAATTATTTTTCTTATTCCTCACCTCTCTCTCTCACGCAGGAAACTCCATGGGGGCTTGGGGAGGGGCGTGCTGGGGACGCGGGCGCAGGCGCGCCGCCGCCGCCACTGAGGGGAGAAGGAGGTCGCGCCGGGGGGGAGGAGGGGGGAAGGGCACCGCCGCCCTAGGGAGAGAGAGGGGGAGGGGGAGAGAGAGGGGCTGCGCAGGAAGGAGAAAAAAAATGAAGAACTAGGTTGAAACCCATGGAGGAAGCTCACCGGGGAAGAAAACCCTCACCGGAGCTGAGGAGGAAACCATCGATTGACGAAGATTTGGAGGTTCGATTGACGAACCGGACACGCCCAGACGAAGCCCTCGACGAGAAGATCGTAGCGATATGCCGATATCCTCGGATTCCGCAGACGATGCACAGATTGGGAGTAATTGCTCGCCGGAGTTGGAACCGCTTCCAAACTTCGGCGAGCAATTCCGAAAGCTAGGAATTCAATCTGAGGAAACTGTTTCATGCACTAGAACGTGCTCAACGAGGAGAAGCCGAGCATGTATATATAGTTGGGGTTCGGACGAGATGAAAATTCGGGTCAAATTTGGATTTTACCATTTATAAAATTCAGAAAAACCTAGAAATCCATATTTTGTGCTAAAAATATTATAAATGCTTCCAAAAATTCTAGAAAATTCCTAGAAATGTTTTGGCACCTAATGAACTCAAAAACATACTTAGAGTTTCTAAAAACATTTTTAAGTACCTCAAATAAATAGAATTTTGTTTTCGGAAAATAGAAAAATACTCCAAAAAATATGAAAATATATCGAGAGCTTCTATAGAATATGTTAACCTGTTTCAAACACATTTTGCTTAGAGACACTATGCAACTGCATGAATGCAACAACCAAAGTGCCTCTAGGGCCCATTCCACTAGGTTTACACCAATATAAAACAAAAAATAATTCTCCATTTTTAGGAATAAGATAAGGAAAGCAAAGAAATGAAAGAGCAACATCTAAATTTGGTGGATATTGGAAAAGAAATTTTATACCCCCAAATTCAGGGTGTTACAACTACCGACTCAATGGGGCATTTGGTACTTATCCCTACCTTCACGAGCAAGTAGACCTTAAAATTTGGGACCTCAAATTTGGAAGGTGATGGATTCAACAAGCCCTACCTCTATGACTTTGCTCTGCACCAATCATAAGAGATTATGTTGCACTCTTCCCCTAAACTCTCATTCAAGTTGAGGAACATGGCATCCACCTGTTAGGGTGCCACCATATGATAGATGCATATATAGCTCACACCTGAATTATCACTCATTGAGTGACAATATGTGTTTATCAAGATAATTGTCTCAATGAAAACATCCTTGCCTCCCTATCCCATGAATGTTTTGGATCATATAGAGAGAGCATACTTAGACAATCAACATTTCTCATATTAAGATCCAAAACTAAGTACCACACATAATATTATCTTAACTAATAGAGTTCCAAAAAGTTTTGTTTAGTATTTTATTTGGGAACAAAGCGGGAAAATGGGGTAGAATGGGCCCATAGGGGACTGACTAAACCACGTTAGGTAGGGAGGCATGACTCTGGATCCAATCTTGTTCATATGAGAGACATCACAATCTAGATCAACATAGAATAAAGGATCAATTCTATAGGTTCACTTGAGTGGAAAATTTGAAGAGAACTTGAATCAAAGGGCTCATAAAATAACAAAAAGAAATTTTTAGAGAATTGATCGATGAACCATTTTTTTTGTAACACCCCGTTCAATCCCGGACCGGTGGCGGTACTTACTCCTGGCATCTCTCTAGGATCATATATTGTCACCACAGACCAACACGAGTCTTTTGTGCGCACCTTGTCCTCACTCATGTGCACCCGAGAAAACTTCTCGGTCGGTCACCATCCCAAATTGCTCCAAGCCAAGCACACTTAACTTGGAGGTTCTTTCGAGATAGTCTTCCGAAAAAGAAGATGCACCTTGTTGGTATGGTTACTCTATTAATTCTATTAAGCCTTGGGTCAGGATATCACCATCCCAGGGGCTAGGGTATCACATTTATCAACATAGTTTTGATATTGAAAGCATCTAGGCCCCTGGTTGGTTTTAGTGATTAATGACAACATAAGATTACTGGTGACTAACGTGTGTTTTGTAGAGCAAATGGTAAGTTAGGTCACAATGAAGGAGTTGCGCTACAACAATGAAAACAATCCCTAATATGAGAACTTGAAGCGGCGACTGAAAAAAGGGGGATCAAAAGATGAAGGACTTCATATCCTAAGTGTCGAAGGAGTTGTGGGACAGTTGGTATAGAGTTAGGACTTCTATTTTTATTTTAGTCATACTATAAAGAGGGGTTGTGGATGAGTAGTTTGACCAATAGATAACTAGTGTAGTGTCGGTGCATGTTCACACTCACAACTAGTGCTAAGTGTCACTCTAGAACTCACTCACAAGTTAGAATCGAAAATGGTTTAGAAAAACCTAAGAAAAGAAAATGTGTTGCTGACCTAGGGGCACCGGACTATCCAGTGTTCAAACAGTTCCCAACAGTCGAATTTTAGCCTAGTACCGTACTGTCCGGTTGTAACACCCCAGGGTCCACAAACACCCCGGAATGCTACTGTACTACACATCTAACATTTATATATATAATTTTGGCAGCATCTCCTTTGAAAAAGTTGCATAAACGAGGGGGCAAAAGTGTATAAACATATATATCATGACAAAAAAACATACTGAGCATTATTAATCTACTAGCAAAGGGAAGATAACCATAACGACATGAACTGAATTAACTAGTGCACACGACTAGTTAAAAACATCCTTTGACATAGAGTTTCTAATTAAATCATGACTGCAACTGGGCAGCGTTATTATAAGAGTGAAGTTGGACATGTTGCTACTTCTTTCATTCCCAACATGAATCAAGTACCTGCATTGAGTAATGCAAGGGTGAGATGACATATCTCAGCAAGTAAAATACTATCAAACTGTTTAACCACAAAAGAACATTGTTTTACCACCACTTGATTTCACAATCCTCTTCTTATTATCAAGGTGCAGCACGATAACAACGTACAACACACCTAGTTACCACACCTCGTAGGTAGAAACCACAATAGTAACATAGCAATGTCACACTTCATATATACCTCATGAGTGCAAATGACTGCAAATGCAAGGATGACTTCTGTCTTCATACCTCTAAGGATATGAAGCCGCATCGTACCCCTCCTCGGGCAACATACGATGCTTAATGTACCGGTACGGTAGGACCATATGATCACGACATAACTTCAAATGCAAAATAAATGATGCACTATGCATGACATGTCAACATAAGTCCACATCATTTAACATGCTTCAAATAGCTACTTCGACTTCATCAAGTTACGAATCAACCACCTATAACATTCTCAAATCATTATCCTCAACATATTTAAAATAGTAGAACATGATTAATTTCAAACAAACAAACCTCTTAATAGAATTCAATGAGTAACACATTCGATACTTATGAAAATTCAATGACAGGGCACAAGATACAACCAAACGATATAAAACCACCACTGCGTTTACTTGCCTTTGCCAGGAATTGAAATGGCACTAAGTACGATCCGGAGGTCCACCACCTGTTGCGGCATAAAACTTAGAACACACATTCACATAACATTCGCTAATAACCAACACCGCTCCTACGCACAAACCCCAACACCGACGTGAACAACACCTCTCCCTACCACCGACCAAACTGCAGCAGCGCTGCTTGTTAATTTCATTTTTTTAAAATTATAACAACAGTGATATCAAACAAAAACTCTAGAAACATCTACACAAAATACCCTACAAGTTTTGTATTCAAAAGATAATTAAATTTCGACATCTTGATAGCCCCAAATAGCCGACAAAGTACACCCCGCGTTTTGTTTTTTTGGACAACAACCTAGCTGAGTTCAAAATGTGATATTTCTAGAATATTTCACCAAATTGGACGCATAAGTACTCTATGGAAAGATATGATAATTCTCTACATGAATTTTACAGCGATTACAGCTAATTGACCTTGCTAAAACCCCAGAAATAGTCGACACTACTGTTGTCCGCCCACCACCAAAAATCAGGACAACGCCCCCGCCAATTCGCCTAGGAGAACGGATAACCCAATGAAATTGCAACACAATTACAAAATATAAATCAAGATCACCTTGAACTCCTTGTTCATCCCTTCCTTCTTCCTCCCACCAATCCTCCAATGGGGATTTACACATATCAAAAGAGAACCAAGGGAGAGAGTGGCTGCACCTTGGAGGAGTGGAATGGGGGGCTGCTTGGGGAGGATGGGAAAAGGGGGGGCGACTGCTTGAGGGAGAGGGAGGGGCGGCTGCAAAGGGGAGAGGGAGGGGGCGGATGCAAGGGGGAGAGGGAGAGGGGCGGCTAGGGTATGGAGAGGTGAGGGGCCTCCAATGCCCTTGATGCGAAATCAACGGCTCACAACCTGTTCTCCCATCCGAGCTCCCGGTCCCATCGAATGAATACAAAAATGCTACCGTTCAACTGAGATATTCACCTCCATAGACTCCAAAAACTTCAATAGCACAGAGCACGAAAAAAGAGAGAAAAAGATTTAACTTCTTTTCATAAAATTGGGTACCACACCGGTGTGCACCGGACAGGAACTTTTCAGTGTCCAGTGCAACTCCACAACAATAGATAGTTGTCAGAACTAGCTGTTGGGAGTGCACGGTTGGCGCACCGGTGGCGCACCGGACTGTCCGGTGCGCCCATGTGCAACAGCGTTATGCAACATTTTGTTTTGGTTGGTGGGTGTGTTTATACCCCCTCCACCAGTCATATTAAGTGTCTTGTTGTCCCAACCACCTAGGATTAATTGCTAGAGCATTGCAATTCCACAAAGTCTAGTGAGGTGATTAGAAAAATCATAATCCCATGTTAGGAGCTCATTAGTGCACATGAGAGCCACCTAGAGCACACACCACATGCATTAGGCTTCTCTTGGTCAAGTGAAAGTCTATGGCTTATTACTCTTGGTGATCGGCATCACCTAGACGACTCAGTGGTGATTGGAGTTTGGTGATCACCCCAGAGGATTTGTTGGTGACCCAACTCGATGGTTGTACGCGGTCGTGAGGGATTCGCCGCGCCAGAGAGGCAAAGGATCATCTCATAGTGAGCACTTGGTTCTCACGAGGACCAAGGGGGAGTGATACCCTTGCGCGGGTCCTCCAACGAGGACTAGTGGAGAGTGCCGACTCTTTGATACCTTTAGAAAAATTGGAGGAGTCTTTTTGTCCCTACTTTACTTTCCGCATTTACGTTGAACATTTTATTTTGTGTATTTTCTTTGTTAGTATTTGCCATAATAACTTAGGGTTGTTCTCTATTTCATAGCTTTTACTTTTTGCTAGTAGATTGAGAGAAGATGGGCTCATGTTTAGGGTTTAATCTTTTGTAAGAATTTTAGAAAATCCCAATTCACCCCCTCTTGGGCATCGTGATCCTTTCAGTTGGTATTGGAGTCGTGTTGCTCCTAGTTTAGCTTAACCGGTAGAGTAATGATGTCCAGCGGGGATGGACCTCCTCCCATTTTTGATGGTAACAATTTTCCTTATTGGAAAATTTGTATGGAAGCTTACCTAGAGACTATAGACATTGGAGTCTACAAAGCTGCCACCCAAGGGTTTCCCCAACCTAGAGATACCACAAACCTTTTGGGTGATGAAATCTATTATGAAATGGAACGCAAAGGCCAAAAACACTCTTTTTAGGGGGTCTCTGCAAGGATGTGTTCAATAGAGTTTGAAATCATAAAAATGGTCATGATTTGTGGTTGGACATTTGTGCTCTACATGAAGGAACAAAGAGTGAGTGTGAGGAGAGATATCATATTGCTATGAGAAAGTTAAATTCCTTTGAAATGCTTGCTAATGCAAATGCAAATGATATGTACTCACGACTCAATATTCTTGTAGAGAAAGTGAATGGCTTAGGTCTCACTCAAATCTCTCAACCGGATGTTGTGAGGAAAATTCTTAGTGTCTTTCCAATTGAGAAATATGGTGTTGTATATGCTAGCAAATGGTGTTGTTTCATTTAACACTCTAAAATCTCTCAAGAAAATGGTGTTGTACATGTCCTCCATTTAATAATGCTAGCAAACGTGCTTAGGCTATTCCCAATCCATATATTGTTTTTGTCATTATATTCAAAGTTGCCACGTCATATGTTACTATATAAAATATAATTGTCCCAGTGTATATGAGAGCACCTAGAGGGGGGGGGGGTGAATAGGTGATCCTGTAAAAACTTAAACTTATAGCCACAAAACTTGATTAGGCGTTAGCACAGTTTATACCAAGTGGCTAGAGAGGAGTCAAAACACAATAACCACAAGAATCCAATCACAGAGATGACACAGTGGTTATCCCGTGGTTCGGCCAAGTACAAAACTTGCCTACTCCACGTTGTGGCGTCCCAACGGACGAGAGTTGCACTCAACTCCTCTCAAGTGATCCAATGATCAACTTGAATACCACGGTGTTCTTGCTTTTCTTTTCTCAATCCCGTTTGCGAGGAATCTCCACAACTTGGAGCCTCTCGCCCTTACAAAAGATGTTCACAGAGAATCACAGAACAAGGGAGGGATTAGCAACTCACACACAACACAAAGATCACAGCGAATACGCACACACAAGACCCAGACTTGAGCTCAAAAGACTAGCACACTAGAACGGAGCTCAAATCACTAGAATGTCGAACAAGTGCGCGAGATTGATGTGTGAGTGATTAAGAGTGCTCAAAGAATGCTTGGTGTTCTCCTCCATGCGCCTAGGGGTCCCTTTTATAGCCCCAAGGCAGCTAGGAGCCGTTGAGAGCACATCTGGAAGGCTATCCTTGCCTTCTGTCGTCGGGCGCACCGGACAGTCCGGTGCACACCGGACACTGTCCGGTGCCCGATTTGTTTCCATAAAAAGCGAAGCCGACCGTTGCCGACCGTTGCAGATCTGGCGCACCGGACAGTCCGGTGCACACCGGACAGTCCGGTGCTTCCTTCCGACCGTTGGCTCGGCCACGTGTCGCGCGCCGATCGCGCGGCCGACCGTTGGCCCGGCCGACCGTTGGCTCACCGGACATTCCGGTGCACACCGGACAGTCCGGTGAATTTTAGCCGAAGTCGCCGGAGAAAAACCCGAGAGCGGCTGGTTTTCTCCGCGCTGGTCTGGCGCACCGGACACTGTCCGGTGCACACCGGACTGTCCGGTGCCCCAGCCCGAAGCAGCCTTTGGCTTTGCACAGCCACTCTCCACTTCCTTTCTTTTCATCTTCTTCCTGTTTCTAACACTTGGACAAGATATTAGTACACAAAACCAATGTACTAAGGCTTAGAAACATACCTTTACTTATGATTTGCACATTGTTCATCTATGGGCATATTTTCACATTTAAGCACTTGTGTTGACACTCAATCACCAAAATACTTAGAAATGGCTCAAGGGCACATTTCCCTTTCAATCTCCCCCTTTTTGGTGATTTATGCCAACACACCATAAAGCAACTAGAACAAGTGCAAAATCACTTCAAATAAAAACTCAAATTGGTTTTGATTCAATTTTGGCATATATGGATCATCCTTTGCCACCACTTGGTTTGTTTTTGCAAATCAAATTCAAATCTCTATCTCTAAGTCAAACACACATATCGAAGCACAAAGAGAGTCATTCCAAAAGAGATTGATCAAAGATTTCAAAAACTCCCCCTATTTCCCATAATCAACACTTCTCCCCACAAGAAGCCAACTTTTGAACATAGAGACAATAAGAGATAATAAAAGTTTTTGACAAAACAAAAACTCTATTCTACTATTTTCAAAATTTCTCAAGTGGTAGCTGATCCATTTATCACTTTGGCCTTTATTTTCTCCCCCTTTGGCATCAAGCACCAAAACGGGATCAATCTTGGCCCCTTAACCCCATTGCCTCACAAAAATCTTCAATTAAGATCAAATGGCAATAAGAGTTCATGAGATGAACTTGGAATTTGTTACCCTCTCATCGGAGTGCAGTGGAAGTCTTTCATGGTCCAAGTCCACCTTTTCCCTTTCAATTCTCCTTCGACACTAAGTCAAATAAACTCAAGCATATGGTTAGTCTCAAAGGGTCAAGTTGTAACACATCTCCCCCTAAAACTGTGCATCACTTTGCAACGGACTTGTGAGGTCCAGGGAGTGTTTGTACAACTTGAACACCACAATAAACAACAAAATGCAGAATGAACATGATCAAAGGCATAAACACATGTATGCTACAATTCAATCCAAGTTCCGCGAATCTAAGACATTTAGCTCACTACGCAGCCTGCAAAAGGTCTTCTCATCTAGAGGCTTGGTAAAGATATCGGCTAGCTGGTTCTCGGTGCTAACATGAAACACTTCGATATCTCCCTTTTGCTGGTGGTCTCTCAAAAAGTGATGCCGGATGTCTATGTGCTTTGTGCGGCTGTGCTCAACAGGATTCTCCGCCATGCGGATAGCACTCTCATTGTCACATAGGAGTGGGACTTTGCTCAGATTGTAGCCAAAGTCCCGGAGGGTTTGCCTCATCCAAAGTAGTTGCGCGCAACACTGACCTGCGGCAACGTACTCGGCCTCAGCGGTGGATAGGGCAACGGATGTTTGTTTCTTAGAGTTCCATGACACCAGGGACCTTCCTAAGAATTGGCACGTCCCCGATGTACTCTTCCTATCGACCTTACATCCAGCATAGTCGGAGTCTGAGTATCCAACTAAGTCAAAGGTAGACCCCTTTGGATACCAGAGCCCGAAGCAAGGCGTAGCAACCAAATATCTAAGAATTCGCTTCACCGCCACTAAGTGACATTCCTTAGGATCGGATTGAAATCTAGCACACATGCATACGCTAAGCATAATATCCGGTCTACTAGCACATAAGTAAAGCAAAGAACCTATCATTGACTGGTATGCTTTTTGATCAACAGACTTACCTCCTTTGTTGAGGTCGGTGTGTCCGTCGGTCCCCATCGGAGTCTTTGCGGGCTTGGCGTCCTTCATCCCAAACCGCTTTAGCAGATCTTGCGTGTACTTCGTTTGGGAGATGAAGGTGCCGTCCTTGAGTTGCTTTACTTGGAACCCAAGGAAGTAGTTCAACTCGCCCATCATCGACATCTCGAATTTCTGCGTCATCACCCTGCTAAACTCTTCACAAGACTTTTGGTTAGTAGAACCAAATATTATGTCATCGACATAAATTTGGCACACAAACAAATCACCATCACAAGTCTTGGTAAAAAGAGTTGGATCGGCTTTCCCAACCTTGAAAGCATTAGCAATTAAGAAATCTCTAAGGCATTCATACCATGCTCTTGGGGCTTGCTTAAGTCCATAGAGCGCCTTAGAGAGCTTACACACATGGTCGGGGTACCGTTCATCCTCGAAGCCAGGGGGTTGCTCCACGTACACCTCCTCCTTGATTGGCCCGTTGAGGAAAGCGCTCTTCACATCCATTTGGAACAACCTGAAAGAATGGTGAGCGGCATATGCTAGCAAGATACGAATTGATTCTAGCCTAGCCACAGGAGCAAAAGTCTCCTCGAAATCCAAACCTGCGACTTGGGCATAACCTTTTGCCACAAGTCGAGCCTTGTTTCTCGTCACCACCCCGTGCTCGTCTTGTTTGTTGCGGAACACCCACTTGGTTCCCACAACATTTTGCTTGGGACGAGGCACCAGTGTCCAAACTTCATTGCGCTTGAAGTTGTTTAACTCCTCTTGCATGGCCAACACCCAATCCGGATCTAGCAAGGCCTCTTCTACCCTGAAAGGCTCAATAGAAGAGACAAAGGAGTAATGTTCACAAAAATTAACTAATCGAGATCGAGTAGTTACTCCCTTGCTAATGTCACCCAGAATTTGGTCGACGGGATGATCCCTTTGAATCATCGCTCGAACTTGGGTTGGAGGTGCCGGTTGCGCTTCTTCCTCCACCACAAGATCATCTTGTGCTCCCCCTTGATCACACGCCTCCTGTTGATGAACCTGTTCATCGTCTTGAGTTGGGGAATTCACCATAGTTGAGGAAGAAGGTTGATCTTGCTCTTCTTGTTCCTGTGGTCGCACATCACCAATCGCCATGGTTCGTATAGCGGCCGTCGGAACATCTTCTTCATCTACATCATCAAGATCAACAACTTGCTCTCTTGGAGAGCCATTAGTCTCATCAAATACAACGTCGCTAGAGACTTCAACCAAACCCGATGATTTGTTGAAGACTCTATACGCCTTTGTATTTGAGTCATAACCTAACAAAAACCCTTCTACAGCTTTGGGAGCAAACTTAGAATTTCTACCCTTCTTCACTAGAATGTAGCATTTACTCCCAAATACACGAAAGTACGATACATTGGGTTTGTTACCGGTTAGTAGCTCATACGACGTCTTCTTGAGGAGTCGGTGAAGGTAGACCCTGTTGATGGCGTGGCAAGCCGTGTTCACGGCTTCCGTCCAAAAGCACTCGGGGGTCTTGAACTCTCCAAGCATAGTCCTTGCCATGTCGATTAGCGTCCTGTTCTTCCTCTCTACCACACCATTTTGCTGTGGTGTGTAGGGAGCAGAGAACTCATGCTTGATCCCTTCCTCCTCAAGAAACTCTTCCACTTGAAGGTTCTTGAACTCGGACCCGTTGTCACTCCTTATCTTCTTCACCTTGAGCTCAAACTCATTTTGAGCTCTCCTGAGGAAGCGCTTGAGGGTCCCTTGGGTTTCAGACTTATCCTGCAAAAAGAACACCCAAGTGAAGCGGGAAAAGTCATCAACAATTACTAGACCATACTTACTTCCTCCTATACTCAGATAGGCGACGGGTCCAAAAAGGTCCATATGCAGCATCTCCAAGGGTCTTGATGTCGTCATCACATTTTTGGTGTGATGAGAGCCTCCCACCTGTTTCCCTGCTTGACAAGCTGCACAAGGTCTATCTTTTTCGAATTGAACATTAGTTAGTCCTATCACGTGTTCTCCCTTTAGAAGCTTGTGAAGGTTCTTCATCCCCACATGTGCTAAGCGGCGATGCCACAGCCAGCCCATGCTAGTCTTAGCTATTAAGCATGCATCTAGACCGGCCTCTTCTTTTGCAAAATCTACTAAATAAAGTTTGCCGTCTAATACACCCTTAAAAGCTAGTGAACCATCACTTCTTCTAAAGACAGACACATCTACATTAGTGAATAGACAATTATACCCCATGCTGCACAATTGACTAACAGATAGTAAATTGTAACCAAGAGACTCTACTAAAAACACATTGGAAATAGAATGCTCATTGGAAATTGCAATTTTACCTAACCCTTTTACCTTGCCTTGATTCCCATCACCGAATATGATTGAATCTTGGAAATCTTTATTCTTGACGTAGGAGGTGAACATTTTCTTCTCCCCCGTCATATGGTTTGTGCATCCGCTGTCGATAATCCAGCTTGAACCCCCGGATGCATAAACCTGCAAGGCAAATTTAGGCTTGGGTCTTAGGTACCCAACTCATGTTGGGTCCTACAAGGTTAGCACAAATCTTCTTAGGGACCCAAATGCAAGTTTTATCACCTTTGCATTTAGCCCCTAACTTCCTAGCAATTATCTTTCTATTCTTTCTACAAATTGCAAAGGAAGCATTCAAAGCATGATATATTGTACAAGATTCATTTACTACTTTCCTAGGAGCATTATGAACTACATTTTTCCTAGGCATTTGGTGAACAACATTTCTTCTATCATGCATAACATGAGAACTAGAAGCAGTCATAGCATAAGAGTCATAAGCATGTGAATCAAAAACATCATTTCTAGTATGTCTTCTTTCATGATACAAAAAGGCATGGTTCCTCTTAGCACTAGTAGCCATAGGGGCCTTCCCTTTCTCCTTGGCGGGAATGGGAGCCTTATGGCTTGTTAAGTTCTTGGCTTCCCTCTTGAAGCCAAGTCCATCCTTAATTGAGGGGTGTCTACCAACCGTGTAGGCATCCCTAGCAAATTTTAGTTTTTCAAAATCACTTTTGCTAGTCTTAAGTTGAGCATTAAGACTAGCCACTTCATCACTTAATTTTGAAATGGAAACTAAGTGTTCACTACAAGCATTAACATCAAAATCCTTACACCTAGTGCAAATTGTAATATTTTCAACATACGAGTTACTTGCTACTTCTAGTTTAGTAGTTAAATCTTTAATTTCACCTTTTAAAGAAGAAATGGTTTCATTACAAGTAGAAAGTTCACCAGAAAGTATTCCATTTCTTTTAACTTCTAGAGCAAGTGAATTTTGAGCACTAACAAATTTATCATGTTCTTCATATAAGAGATCTTCTTGTTTCTCTAAGGTTCTATCCTTTTCATTTAAGGCATCAATCAACTCATTAATCTTAGCTATCTTAGTTCTATCCAATCCCTTGAATAAGCTAGAGTAATCAATTTCATCCTCACTAGATTCATCATCACTAGAAGAATCATAAGTATTAGCATTACGAGTGATTACCTTCTTTTCCCTTGCCATGAGGCAAGTGTGATGCTCGTTGGGGAAGAGAGCCGATTTGTTGAAGGCGGTGGCGGCGAGTCCTTCATTGTCGGAGTCGGACGAGGAGCAATCCGAGTCCCACTCCTTGCCTAGATGCGCCTCGCCCTTTGCCTTCTTGTAATGCTTCTTCTTTTCCCTCTTGTTTCCCTTTTCCTGGTCACTATCATTATCGGGACAGTTAGCAATAAAATGACCAAGCTTACCGCATTTGAAGCATGATCGCTTCCCCTTGGTCTTAGTCTTGCTCGGCTGTCCATTGCGACCCTTTAGCACCGTCTTGAATCTCTTGATAATGAGGGCCATTTCTTCTTCATTAAGACCGGCCGCCTCAATTTGCGCCACCTTGCTAGGAAGCGACTCCTTGCTCCTCGTTGCCTTTAGAGCAATGGGTTGAGGCTCGTGGAGTGGACCGTTCAATGCGTCGTCAACGTATCTTGCCTCCTTGATCATCATCCGCCCGCTCACGAATTTTCCAAGCACTTCCTCGGGCGTCATCATCATGTACCTGGGATTCTCACGAATATTGTTCACGAGATGAGGATCAAGAACGGTAAAGGACCTGAGCATTAGGCGGACGACATCGTGATCCGTCCAACGCGTGCTTCCGTAGCTCCTTATTTTGTTGATAAGGGTCTTGAGCCGGTTGTAGGTTTGAGTTGGCTCCTCTCCCCTTATCATGGCGAATCGTCCAAGCTCGCCCTCCACCAACTCCATCTTGGTGAGCATGGTGATGTCGTTCCCCTCGTGAGAGATCTTGAGGGTGTCCCATATCTGCTTGGCATTGTCCAAGCCACTCACCTTATTGTATTCTTCCCTGCACAAAGATGCTAAGAGAACAGTAGTAGCTTGTGCATTTCTATGAATTTGTTCATTTATAAGCATAGGGCTATCCGAGCTATCAAATTTCATTCCATTCTCCACAATCTCCCATATGCTTGGATGGAGAGAGAATAAGTGACTACGCATTTTGTGACTCCAAAATCCGTAGTCCTCCCCATCAAAGTGTGGGGGTTTGCCAAGAGGAATGGAAAGCAAATGCGAATTCGAACTATGTTGAATACGAGAATAATCAAATGAAAAGTTCGAATTGACCGTCTTTTTGTAGTCGTGGTCGTCGTCCTTTTGGGAAGAAGAGGACTCATCGCTGTCGTAGTAGACGATCTCCTTGATGCGTCTTGTCTTCTTCTTCTTCCCATCTTTTCGCTTGTGGCCCGAGCCCGAGTCATTGGACTTGTCATCCCTTGGCTCGTTGACGAAGGACTCCTTCTCCTTGTCGTTGATCACAATTCCCTTCCCCTTAGGATCCATCTCTTCGGGCGGTTAGTCCCTTCCTTGAAGAGAACGGCTCCGATACCAATTGAGAGCACCTAGAGGGGGGGGGGTGAATAGGTGATCCTGTAAAAACTTAAACTTATAGCCACAAAACTTGATTAGGCGTTAGCACAGTTTATACCAAGTGGCTAGAGAGGAGTCAAAACACAATAACCACAAGAATCCAATCACAGAGATGACACAGTGGTTATCCCGTGGTTCGGCCAAGTACAAAACTTGCCTACTCCACGTTGTGGCGTCCCAACGGACGAGAGTTGCACTCAACTCCTCTCAAGTGATCCAATGATCAACTTGAATACCACGGTGTTCTTGCTTTTCTTTTCTCAATCCCGTTTGCGAGGAATCTCCACAACTTGGAGCCTCTCGCCCTTACAAAAGATGTTCACAGAGAATCACAGAACAAGGGAGGGATTAGCAACTCACACACAACACAAAGATCACAGCGAATACGCACACACAAGACCCAGACTTGAGCTCAAAAGACTAGCACACTAGAACGGAGCTCAAATCACTAGAATGTCGAACAAGTGCGCGAGATTGATGTGTGAGTGATTAAGAGTGCTCAAAGAATGCTTGGTGTTCTCCTCCATGCGCCTAGGGGTCCCTTTTATAGCCCCAAGGTAGCTAGGAGCCGTTGAGAGCACATCTGGAAGGCTATCCTTGCCTTCTGTCGTCGGGCGCACCGGACAGTCCGGTGCACACCGGACACTGTCCGGTGCCCGATTTGTTTCCATAAAAAGCGAAGCCGACCGTTGCCGACCGTTGCAGATCTGGCGCACCGGACAGTCCGGTGCACACCGGACAGTCCGGTGCTTCCTTCCGACCGTTGGCTCGGCCACGTGTCGCGCGCCGATCGCGCGGCCGACCGTTGGCCCGGCCGACCGTTGGCTCACCGGACATTCCGGTGCACACCGGACAGTCCGGTGAATTTTAGCCGAAGTCGCCGGAGAAAAACCCGAGAGCGGCTGGTTTTCTCCGCGCTGGTCTGGCGCACCGGACACTGTCCGGTGCACACCGGACTGTCCGGTGCCCCAGCCCGAAGCAGCCTTTGGCTTTGCACAGCCACTCTCCACTTCCTTTCTTTTCATCTTCTTCCTGTTTCTAACACTTGGACAAGATATTAGTACACAAAACCAATGTACTAAGGCTTAGAAACATACCTTTACTTATGATTTGCACATTGTTCATCTATGGGCATATTTTCACATTTAAGCACTTGTGTTGACACTCAATCACCAAAATACTTAGAAATGGCTCAAGGGCACATTTCCCTTTCAGTATAGTATCATGTTGTCGGTGTTTTGAACCAGCTCTGACAAGTAAATTTGTTTGTGCACGTTCTGGATACGGATGGTGCGCTCAGTGGGCGCAAGATTTATACTGGTGAACGTCCTTACATACAGTCTTTGGCGGCTTACTCTACTAGCACCTTGTTGCTCAATGCTCGTAGTAGGGGTTACAAGCGGGCGAGAGAGGGAGGAGCTCCCAAGTCTCTTATGCGTGGTGAGATGTAAGGACTACGAATATAGTGTTCTCTACTTAATCCTTGGGGGTCGTGGCAGTGTGCTCCTCGGCTTTGGCCTCCGTAGGCCTCTGTATCCCCTTTCTTGTTCTCATCTCGTCCGACCCTCCTCCTTTTATATACTAAGGAGGGGTGGTTATAGGTAGCTTCTTAGGTAAGGAGTTACTTTGTCGTGGTAGAACAAAGTGTTCTACCTCCGATAGAAACGTGTCTATCGGTATTCGCCTTGGTCGTCTGTGCTTCCTAGCCAGACTCATTAGGTATGGCACCATTATTATTTTCTATGTGTCGTGCTGACCCCTGGACTTCGTAGCCTGAGTCTCGGTGCAGCTTGTCATGTTGCGGGCCCTATAGATTGCTAGGGTACTCAAGCCTTGGCTTGGTAGGTAATGAGCGGGTCGCAGGTCCAGGGGCTCATAGGGCATGAGTGGGGTTCGGGCCCGAGTTCGCAGGTCATGAGTGGAAGGAGGACCTACCCCCTTGTCGTGGCTCGGCGCCAGTGGCAGTTAATGCGGACAGTTATTTATGGTGGGTCAGTCTTGGGCTGGACGCAGAATCCAATCGAGTGGTGTCATGTCGGTTCGCTTGACCTCCTGTTTTGGCTCCACCTGGCATGGCCGGGGCTTGGTGCCTCAAGACCATCCGGGGGCGGGTCCTTCCGACATGGAACCTTTCGTTGTCCTCCATCTGACTTGTGGGCCCTAGGGATCTTTTCCCTGGCACATGTAGTGTTTTATAGTCCACCATAAGACTATTAAATGCTAGATGTACATGAGAGTATGAATCGTGGGTCACTTCGATGCTTTAGGTTTCAATGCCTATAGTCTCATGTCAGAGTGGTATCTCCCTCAATATACTGTTTTATTCTCTTTCCTCTTAACCCACATATCAAATCAGATTTCTATCCTACATGGCATGTATTAAATGAGTATGACACCATGCACTAATAATAGCATTAGAGCAAGTATAATGATGGACTGTAAGATGGCTAAAAGTTGATGCATGTGGACGAGAGAGAAGAGGATAGAGAGAAGCGGGCTATAAACTTACAACCAGCTTAGACACAATAATCAAAAATTCTGTGAGACATGTGGATCATACATTAATAATGAGCAGCTAAACACTATACGAATAGGCTGAAAGGTACGTAGGCTATAAAGATTCCTACTGCCAGTGGTTAGCTATATTATTAAACTTGCTCTTATGTATTGAGCGGCCACCTGAACCGCATGTGGCTCGAAGATTAATGTAGCAGTTGTATCATTGACTCCAATATGTATTTAGAATCAAACATTGTAATAGGTCTCGATGCACAAAATAAATGTGTGCAGTTCTAACGCGTATAAGGTCATCTCCAGCGGAGCGTGTATATGGGCGTGCAAAACACTGTTTTACACTGTAGATTGCACTGTTTATAAAGTGAAAATTAAAATAGAGGGTGAGATAGGGAGTGTGGTAGAAAGGCTGCCGGAGATAGCCTTGAGCATGAGTTATAATTCTGGACCAAAATAAAAATTATAAGAAACATGAGGGTACTTTAGAAAGTATAATGGATAGATAGAAGAAATTTTTTTTTGCTCTTTAATATGTATTATGTATAGATATATAGATATAGATATAGATATAGATGTTGATGTTGATGTAGATATAGATATAGATATAGATATAGATGTTGATGTAGATATAGTCATATATAGATGTAGATGTAGTAGGTTGGACAAGCAGAAAAACACTTATAGCATAGTGGTAGTATACTATCGGTTGACATAGGATAAACTAAGGGAAAGGCGATGAAGAAATCAACATGTGAAAATCAAAACAAAAAAAATTAGAGGTTAGCACGCCCCAATTAATGACAGCATAGATATGTCATGCTGATGTTAATAAACCGTGTGATGTACCCTCTCTCCCAGCCGGTATGTGTGTAGCAGAACGCGGCCGCATTGTTTCACACACACGGTTGACAGGTTCAGCGCGTGCTAGCTGCGCATATGGTATATATATATATGTTGGTTCCACGCATCCACTACACTGACGCCATCAGCACTGGACTCGACCGAGATTGATCGGCCGTCGTCAAAGCCAACCTGCTGCCGGCGCGCGGGGGGTGGCAGAGTTCATACCGATCACCACGCGCCCGGCGTTACTCATGCATGCATGCAGTGGATGAGCTGGTTTAAGTAATTTCTCATATGCTTCTCATGGATATGTAAACATCGCAGTATACGTGTGTGTGTGTTTGGTGTGAGACGAACGAGTCGTCTAGGTCTAGGTCTAGCTAGCTCTAGGCGTGTTTAATGCCGCTACTGATAAACCAAACGCTTTGTTAGCCTAGTATATATAAGACGTACGCTTTGTTATTGACCACGTACGATACACATGTATAAGTTTCGTTTGGTGCATGCGTGTCATTCTCGGTGACGTACGTGACATACCCAGCAGCTGCGCTCGTTAAACTATACAGATGAGCGTGATGCACACACATCAAGGTTATTCGCAAGGTCGTCTCTGTTGTTTTCATGCCGTGCTTTGTTTGTTTCTCTCCGTCCATAGCCTGCAGACTACAGCGAAGAAGAAGGCAGCTGCTGCTGAACCTGATGAGAGTGAGACGCTTTGCTTTCGATGTCGTGTTGTGTCCCCAGGAACGACGCCTCTGCCCTTTCTACTGCTGCTAGTCGTTCCATGCATGCATGTTCACACATTTGTCTGTCCAAGTCTCGATCGTCGCCACCTTTTTCAGAACCCAGAAAAGGAGGAGAGGCTACCATCTATACAACTACAATCTCCACCCCTTTCGTTTTCTTGTGCTCGATCGCTCAGCGTCTGTCCGTCGCTGTCCTGTTCCCTGTGCATGCGCTGCGCTGCGTGCTAAACATGAGCGCGTCCACATCAGACAGAGCGTGTACACATCAGACAGAGCTCCAAACTCGATCGGCGCCCACATCATTATGCATATATGTATCCAACTTCCATACGTCATATTCTGTGACCATCTTGGTATGCTGTGGCATGTTTTGTGCGAGAGCGGGAAGCGACCTATATATTTTTCTTTTATTACTCTTAGTATCGTCGTCTACCTGGTCTCTACGTTATACTTGTCTAAACGGGCCGACCGACGGACAGCCTATGGCCTGGCACTGTAGAGGCCCGTCACGAGCATGGCCCGGCACAGGCACAGTGTCGTGCTTGGATAGGCTGGTCGGCCCACAGTGCAGGCACGGGCTCGACACGGTTAAAGGGGCGGCCCGGGAACAACCCGATAGGCTAAATACCTACCGCTGCCACCCCTCGGCCCCCGTTCCCAAGCGAAACCTAAACCTAATCCCCTTCCCCTCTCGCGTCTCTCTCACACACCCGCACTCCGCCTCTCCCTCATCTGCTCCGCTTTGCTCGACGGCTCCCCCCCATCCGAGGAATACGCCGGTGAGCCTGTGTCGACCATCGACAGATCTGACGCTCTGGTGACCGGTGCTCTAATCCTCCTCCTCTCATATCCCTCCGATGACCCTCTCCATAACCCTAATCCTCGATCTGGTCGCTCTAGTGTCTGTGTCTCCTCTCGTTGCATCGTTTCCTCATCGATCTTGTAGCCTCGTCGGTGGATCTGGTGCTCCCACGTGCATGTATGTATCTAGTATTGTCAGCGTTTTGACCCCGGGGGGTCCCTGGACCGACGAGTAAATTGTCGCCGCGTGCCCCAGCCCAGATGGGTCGGCGCGAGACGGAGCGCGAACGGGGGAAAGCCGGAGGGAGACAGGCGTAAAAGGGGAAACCCGCGGCCTTCGTGTTTGTCCCGCGCCCAGGTCGGGTGCGCTTGCAGTAGGGGGTTACAAGCGTCCGCGTGGGAGGGAGCGAGAGGCTTACGCGCGCGCCGTCCCGTCCTCCCCGCACGGCCAACCCTCGTAAGAGGGCCCTAGATCTTCCTTTTATAGGCGTAAGGAGAGGGTCCAGGTGTACAATGGGAGATGTAGCAGCGTGCTAACGTGTCTAGCAGAGAGGAGCTAGTGCCGTAAGTACATGTCGTCGTGGCAGCCGGAGAGGTTTTGGCACCCTGTTCGTGTGATGTCGTGGCCGTCGGAGGAGCGCTGGAGCCTTGCGGAAGGACATCTGTCGGGGCTGTCGAGTCCTTGCTGACGTCTCCTTGCTTCCGTAAGGGGGCTGAGAGCCACCGTCGTCATGGAGCATGCGGGGCGCCATCATTATTTGTTTTACCGGGGCGCGCCAGATGGGACGCCGGTCTTGTTCCCCGTAGCCAGAGCTAGCTAGGGGTAGGATAATGATGGCCCCTCCTGTGACGTGGTCGGTCCGAGCCCTGGGTAGGGTGAGGCGGAGGCTCCTCCGAGGTCGAGGTCGAGTCTGTCTTCCGAGGTCGAGGCCGAGTCCGAGCCCTGGGTCGGGCGAGGCGGAGTTCATCGTCTTCTAGGGCCGAGGCCGAGTCCGAGCCCTGGGGTCGGGCGAGTCGGAGTTCGTCGTCTTCTGGGGCCGAGGCCGAGTCCGAGCCCTGGGGTCGGGCGAGGCGGAGCTTCCTATGGCGCCCGAGGCCGGACTTGGCTGCTGTCAGCCTCACTCTGTCGAGTGGCACAGCAGTCGGAGCGACACAGGCGGCGCTGTCCTCTTGTCAGGCCGGTCAGCGGAGCGGCGAAGTGACTGCGGTCACTTCGGCTCTGTCGACTGAAGGGCGCGCGTCAGGATAAGGTGTGAGGCCATCTTTGCATTAAATGCTCCTGCGATACGGTCGGTCGTCGTGGCGATTTGGCCAAGGTTGCATCTTGGCGAAGACCGGGCCTCGGGTGAGCCGAAGGTGCTTCTTGGCGAAGACCGGGCCTCGGGCGAGCCGAAGGTGTGTTCGTTGCTTGAGGGGGCCCTCGGGCAAGACGTAGATCCTCCTGGGTCGGCTGCCCTTGCCCGAGGCCGGGCTCGGACAAGGCGAGATTGTGTCCTTGAGTGGACCGAGCCTTGACTTAATCGCACCCATGATGCCTTTGCAGCTTTGTGCTGATGGGGGTTACCAGCTGAGATTAGGAGTCTTGGGGGTACCCCTAATTATGGTCCCCGACAATAGCCCCGAGCCTCAAAGGGAGTGTTAATACTCGCTTGGAGGCTTCTGTCGTACTTTTTTGCAAGGGGGCCGGCCTTTCTCGGTTGCGTTTTGTTCCGGTGGGTGCGCGCGAGCGCACCCGCCGGGTGTAGCCCCTGAGGCCTCGGAGGAGTGGTTTGACTCCTTCGAGGTCTTAATGTGTTTCGCGATGCTTCGGCCGGTCTGGTTGTTCCCTCATGCGAGCTGGCCATAGCCCGGGTGCACGGTCAGGTCCCAAGTTCTCGGGCTGGTATGTTGACGCTGTCAACGGTTTGGCCGGAGCCGGGTTTGCGAGAGCAGCCCCTGAGCCTCTGCACAGAGCGAGAGGGCGGTCAAGGACAGACTCGACTTTTTTACATACGCCCCTGTGTCGCCTTTCCGTAAGGAGGAGGGGGGAGAAGCGCCATGTTGCCCTTGGAGGGCGCCGAACATGGTGTCTCCAGTGAGCTGCTAACGGGTAATCCGAGTGGACGCCCGTGCCTCATTTGTTAGGGGTCGGCTAGTGGCCCGGAGGCGTGCTCCAAAAGTACCTGCGGGTGATTTGCCGGACCCGGTCCCCTTTTGACGGGGTCCGAGGGCTCGATGCCTCCCTCTAATGGGATTCCGTTACAAAAATCGTTCCCGTTGGTCTCGTAAATGTCCTAGGGTACCTCGGGAGCGTAGCCCGAGCCTTGGTTATGTATCGAACGTACCTAGGGTCATCCCTCGCTCTGCGTCTGAGGCGGCTGTAGAACCCTTTCGAGGGCCAGCCTACGAACCCCTGATCAGTAGTGGGCGCGGAGCCCGAGTGGCCTGAGGCGGCCGTTGAACCCTTCCGAGGGGCCGGCCTTCGAACCTCTGACCAGTAGTGGGCGCGGAGCCCGAGCGCTCTGAGGCGGCTATTGAACCCCTCCGAGGGGCCAGCCTTCGAACCTCCGATCAGTAGGGGGGCTCGGGGCCCGTTTCCTTCGCAGAGAAGGATCCCTTTCGGGGAATCCCCTTTCCCAGTCCCTGTTGTAAGAGAGAGAAAGAGGAAGAGGAAAAGGATACAAAATCGAATGACGTGGCGCACCTTTTTTTGACGCGGTCATTATGGCGGAAGCGAAGCGTCGCCTGCTTCGCCCGCCAAAGGTGCCGCCCGTCCTGCCGCAGAGTTAATGCGACGGGACGAGTGGTTCACGGGGTGGCCGTTGCGCGTGCGCGAGCCGTTCGAGGAACGGAACACGGGCGCGCCGTCTTCACGCCGTGGGAGAGGGTTCTCTCGCTGTCCCTGGAGGGGACGTGAGCTTGGCTGACGACTTGACCGCTGCTTCCGCCTGCCTGCCACCGCCATTACTGCCGGCCCATTTCTGGCCGTATCGACCGTCGCACCTTCTCCCGCGGCTGACTGACCCGTGATCGACGTGCCTGGTTGGCACTGTTGGGTCATACGCAGGGTTGCCTCGAGTCGCGGTACCGGTTCCGCAGTCGAGGAGGCACGGTAGTGGCGCGAGTGGCGGTGTAGTTTCTTGCACGTAGCAACCGGCGCGCCGGTTGCATGACGTGTGGGCCTGTGCCCCCATGCTAGACGCGTTGGAGTCGAAAGGGGGTGCCCACTTGGTGCGGTCGCATGCTGCCTGCATGGCGGTCTGCCCTTTCACCCGCTGGTCTGGGCGAAAGTGGAGGAATGCTTGTAACCGCTGGGCAGTTACGCGCACCGCGCACGGCGGTTTGGCTTCTTCTGCCCTGGGCTAGCTTGCATGACGCGTGGGACCCAGCCCCAGTGTCGTAGGGGGAGGACCTTGGAGCGTGTTGGAGAAGACTCAGCCCGCGATGGCTGAGGACGCAAGTGGGGAGAGTCGCCTTTAAAAGGAGGGTGACCCCCTTGAAAGGCAACCATGTCTTCACGCTCCCCTTATGCATCGCGTCTTTCCACCTTCCGAGCCCCCGGATGGGGGACACTCGCAGTTCTTTCGCCTTGTCGTTGGAGGAACGCAACTTCGCGGAAGTTGGTACCTTTCAGCAATCGTTCGGCTTCAAGGATTTTCATCAGGCAGCCTGATCGCATCCCCTTGCCGACGGTCACCCAAGACGGTGACCACCAGCTCCTAGGTGGGGAGAAGCAAGTTGGGCTACGGCCTCTGCCCCTCCCTCAGCTTCAAGGATGTTCATCATCAGTGCTGGGGAGGGGAGTGCGCCGAGTTGGGGTCGGTCTCCGCGCGGGCAGTGGCCCGCTCCTTCCCTCAGCGATCGGGGGGAAGGGCGTTCGCCGTTCGTGGCGCTAGCAGCTGCCGCGTGTCCGGCTCTCCAGTCCGAGCGGCTTCGGCGCTGCTTCCGGTGCCACCTTCCGCCGCGGCAGCCGGAAGAGGTTTCTCCGCCGACGAGATAGCCGGTGCCGCCCACGGACCGACCTCCAACTCTACGGCCTTCTGCTTGTCCTCGCCCCTCGAGTGGGGACGTGGGCGAGGGCCTTATGGCAGCAGCATCCGCCCTGAGGTCATCGCTGCTGCTGTTCGGCCGCTCGGAGCAGAAGTCGTCGTCGCTGCTGCTGAAGCGGGCGGCGGCGAGCCATCCGTCGGCCTTCTGTTGCTCCGCAGGCCCTCCAATCGTGGGGGGTTGTTCGTACCTGCGGAGGTGGAACTGGAGCTCCATTTGTAATGGCACCTTGAGTGCCGGTGTCTTGTTCATTGTGGCTGTCGGGGCCTGAACATGTATGTATTTTCGGCACGGAGCCGTGTTTTTTCCTCATTTCGAGCACTAGAACTCGCCTGTCGGCTAACTGAACCGCTTAACCAAGTGTGAGTTGCCTCGTGCGAAGGTGACGAGTGAGGTATCCGTATCCCGGAGGCGTAGGAGTTCCTCGCATCGGTCGACCTTGCCGCCCGAGGCTTCTCTTGCTTAGTTAAAGGAAATCCTCGGCCGCTCTTCGATGAGCCGAAGCCCGAGGCAGCGGTGTCAGCATGGACAGAGGCAGAGTTGGCTCGAAAAGAACATTTGGTCGGCCGGAGCCTGGCCGGGCCGTCCACTGGCGGGACCGACGCCGGAGTCGAGTTGCCGAGGCCACGAGCCGGGCTGATGTCCTCAGGGGACAGCTGGCTGAGGCTTCGGGGTGGCCGGCCGAGCTGTCTGCTCGGGCCGGATTCCTGGAGAAGACCCTGGCAGCGATGGCCCGGGCGCGGTGCTGATGTCGTCCTTCAGAGTGGAGATCCTCCGACCGCGTTGCCGTCCGAGGCTAGGTCGGACTTCGCCGAAGGTGTAGTTGACGCCGAGGGTGCTGCTGCTCCCCCTCCGTCGAGGTCCGAGCCTGCAGGATCGGTTTATCTTGTAGTGTGCGTATGTTTTCTGCGGCCGCCAAGGCCCAAACATACTGTCGTCGTGTTGTAAAGTTGCGTTTCTTTTCCTCTTGTTTCGAGTATCTGGACTTATTTGTCAGTAACAGAATTGTTTGTCCGAGCGAGAGTTACTTTTCACGGAAGGTGATGAGTGAGGTATCCGTATCCCGGAGGCGTAGGAGTCCCTCGGCTCGGTCGGCCTGACCGCTTACGTGTACTCTTACTCGTCCGTAGGATTCTGCTATCGATATAGTCGAGAAGGCCCGAAAAATCGTTTCGGCAGAAGAGTTTTCGAGCGTGAAGACTTGTTCGGTCCGCGGAATCACTTATCCTAGCGTGAGTTACTTATCGCAGAAGGTGATGAGTGAGGTATCCGTATCCCGGAGGCGTAGGAGTCCCTCGGCTCGGTCAGCCTTGGCTGCTTACGTGTACTCCGTCGTTTTCAGGATCCCGCTTTCGAAGTAGTCGAAAAGCACGAAAGACATTCTGGCAGAAAAGATCTTTTCTGAGGAAAATTTTGACGAGGATGGGGTTCCCCCCTTCTAGCCCCCGAGGGAGGGTCGGGCTTTGCCGAGGCAAGGCTGACCCTTCCTTGATGGTTAGACTTTGTGTGTGAATGAGGTGTACGAACGACTTGAAAGCATCTTAAGGGTAGAAGCGACGTAGCTGTCGGATGTTCCAAGCGTTGCTGTAGACCTCGCCTTGACTGTTGGCCAGCTTGTACGTCCCGGGCTTCAGAACCTTGGCGATGACGAGCGGCCCTTCCCATGGAGGCATGAGCTTGTGCCGCCCTCGGGCGTCTTGTCATAGCCGAAGCACCAGGTCGTCCACCTGGAGGTCTCGGGACCGAAGCCCTCGGGCGTGGTAGCATCGCAGGGACTGCTGGTACCGTGCCGAGTGTAGTAAGGCCATGTCCCGAGCCTCTTCCAGCTGGTCCAGTGAGTCTTCTCGGTTAGCTCGATTGCTTTGGTCGTCGTAGGCCCTCGTCCTCGGGGAACCATATTCTAAGTCTGTGGGCAAGATGGCCTCGGCCCCATAGACTAGAAAGAACGGTGTGAAGCCCGTGGCTCGGCTCGGCATCGTCCTTAGACTCCAGACCACCGAGGGGAGCTCCCTCATCCACCGCTTGCTGAACTTGTTGAGGTCGTTGTAGATCCGTGGCTTGAGTCCTTGCAGAATCATGCCGTTGGCACTCTCTACTTGCCCATTCGTCATGGGGTGAGCCACGGCGGCCCAGTCCACCCGGATGTGGTGATCCTCGCAGAAGTCCAGGAACTTTCTGCCGGTGAACTGGGTGCCGTTGTCGGTGATGATGGAGTTCGGGACCCCAAAGCGATGGATGATGTTGGTGAAGAACGCCACTGCCTGTTCGGACCTGATGCTGTTTAGGGGTCAGACCTCGATCCATTTGGAGAATTTGTCGATGGCGACCAGCAGGTGCGTGTAGCCCCCGGGTGCCTTTTGCAAGGGGCCGACGAGGTCCAGCCCCCACACAGCAAATAACCAGGTGATGGGTATCGTCTGCAGAGCCTGAGCGGGCAGGTGGGTTTGCCTTGCGTAGAATTGACATTCTTGGTAGGTGCGGACAATTCTAGTGGCGTCGGCCACCGCGGTCGGCCAGTAGAAACCTTGTCGGAAGGCGTTTTCGACAAGGGCTCGAGGCGCTGCGTGATGACCGCAAGCCCCCGAGTGTATTTCTTGTAAGAGCTCCTGGCCTTCGACGATGGATATGCATCGCTGGAGGATGCCTGTGGGGTTGCGGTGGTAGAGCTCCTTCCCGTCCCCCAGCAAGACGAACGACTTGGCGCGCCGCGCCAACCGCCGAGCTTCGGCTCGGTCGAGGGGTAGCTCTCCTCGGTGGAGATATTGCAGGTACGGGGTCTGCCAGTTTCGATTAGGCGTGACCCCGCTCCGCTCCTCCTCGACGCGCAATGCCTCACCCTCGGGGGCCGAGGACTTCTCGGGCTCGGGCGGAGCCGAGGGTGCCTCGTGCTGAGCCGAGGCCTTCTCGGGCTCGGGCGCGTCGTCGGTCTTGATGGAGGGCTGATGTAGGTCTCGGGAGAAGACGTCCGAGGGAACTGTTGTCCGCCCCGAGGCTATCTTAGCCAGCTCGTTCGCAGTCTCGTTGTATCGTCGGGCGATGTGGTTGAGCTCGAGCCCGTAGAACTTGTCCTCCAGGCGCCGAACCTCATCGCAGTAGGCTTCCATCTTCGGGTCGCGGCAGTGGGAGTTCTTCATGACTTGGTCAATGACGAGCTGCGAGTCACCGCGAGCGTCGAGGCGTTGGACCCCTAGCTCGATGGCGATGCGCAACCCGTTGACCAGAGCCTCGTACTCGGCCACATTGTTGGACGCCGGGAAGTGGAGGCACAGCACGTAGCGTAGGTGCTTCCCGAGGGGCGAGATGAAGAGCAGGCCCGCGCCTGCCCCTGTCTTCATCAGCGACCCGTCGAAAAACATGGTCCATAGTTCCGGTTGGATCGGAGCTATTGGGAGCTGGGTATCGACCCATTCAGCCACAAAATTCGCCAAGACTTGGGACTTGATGGCCTTCCGAGGGGCGAATGAGATTGTCTCGCCCATGATTTCCACTGCCCACTTTGCAATCCTACCCGAGGCTTCTCGGCACTGGATGATCTCCCCCAGGGGGAAGGATGACACCACAGTTACCGGATGAGACTCGAAGTAGTGTCGCAACTTCCGCCGCGTCAGGATCACCGCGTACAGCAGCTTCTGGCCAAACACGTGGTTCATGCACATTTGGTATGTCGCACCCGCATTCCTCAAATCAAACGGCATGGTAACATAGCAGTACATGCCGAAAGGTGTGATGAAAGAAGTCGCGAGCTGGTCGGACTCTTTCATCATGATTTGGTGATACCCTGAGTAGGCATCGAGGAAAGACAGGGTTTCACACCCAGCAGTGGAATCCATGATTTGATCGATGCGAGGCAGAGGTGTTGGGGCGAAGGCAAAGACGCCACCCTTCGCTCGAGGCCTTCGCTGCAGTCGCTGGTCTGACAGAAACAAAACGGGCAGGAACACCCTTCGCTCCATTCGGCACCAGACGAAGGCCTGCGGCGACGTCACCCCGCGGCGCGGCCTCGTCCAGCTCTGAGGCCCACGTGTGATCTGGCCCATTGTAACGGGCCCTGCGTGGCCGCCTTTGTGTTACGGGCCTAATTTGTAAAGGCATTCTTGTAATTACAGCTTGTAACCCTGCTTTATGGGAATATTCTGGGGATAAACTAGGTGTCTGAGGGCACATGCGTCCTTAACACAAGGCGCTGGGCACTCAGATACCTATAAATACCCCCGCACAGTGCCCGTGAGAGGCTAGGTCAACAGAGCTATTGCCTCCTAGCACGTAACCCTGTTGTCACCACTATTCACCCTTGTTGGCCTCCTTGCAGTTGAGAGCAAGTTCCAACATTTGGCGCCCACCGTTCGTGCTACGACCAAACCACCCGCGATGGCACCCAAGAGAGCTAACCCGAAGGCTGACGAGGCTGCGAAGGCAACACTGCTTGCCGCAAGAAAGGACAAGGCCCTCGTCCTCACCCAGTCCACCCACCAAGAGCCCATTGAAGACAATGTTCCCCGCACCTGCGAAGACGACACCTTCCGTACCTGCGGGCTCGAAGGACAATCGCAGCCGCCCCCAGGCTTCGCCCCACTGGAAGGCGCGGATCTCACCGAGGACGGCGAGGTCCTCGGCGTCTCAACAGAAGAACAGCTACAGCTGCGCGCCCTGCGCCTCAAGAACCGCAATCTCCAGAGGCAGAAAGAGATACTGGAGGCCAAGCGCCAGCGTGTGTCCGCACTAGCCAAAGTGCGGCAAATGATACGCGATGAGGAGCAGAAGGCCCAAGACCTCGAGCGCGAGATCACGCTGATGCAGCGCGAAGGCCACCTCGGTCTATAGCAAGAGCCACCCCTCCAGCAGCGCGCACAACCGGAAGACACGCGCGAAGGCCACCTCGGCCTGCAGCATGGCCCACCCCTGCAACACCGGGCGCAGCCGGAGAACCCGCGTTTCCCCCAGCATGACTACACTTTCCAGCACGGCGCGCCATTCCAAGGGGTCAACTACCTCGACGAGCGAAGTCCCCTGGCGCCACACCTGCAAGTGACGCCTTGGCCAGCTAACTTTTGAGCAGGCACCTATCCCAAGTACAACGGCAGCACCGACCCGGCGCAATACATAATGAGTTATCAGGTCGCCGTTGCGTCCGCCGGAGGGGACGACGCTGTTGGAACTTGCGCTCAGCAGCAAGTAGGCCAACAAGGGGGAAATGTGGTGACAACAGGGTTACGTGCTCGGGGGCAATAGCTCTGTTAATCTAGCCTCTCACGGGCACTGTGCGGGGGTATTTATAGGTATCCGAGTGCCCAACGCCTTGTGTTAAGGACGCATGTGCCCTCAGACACCTAGTTTATCCCCAGAATATTCCCATAAAGCAGGGTTACAAGCTGTAATTACAAGTATGCCTTTACAAGTTAGGCCCGTAATACAGAGGCGGCCACGCGGGGCCCGTTACCATGGGCCTGATCACACGTGGGCCTTGGGACTAAACGAGGCCGCGCCGCGGGAAGACTTCGCCGCAGGCCTTCGTCAAAGTGCCGAATGGAGCGAAGGGTGTCCCTGCCCGCTTTGTCTCTGTCAGATCATCCACTGCGGCGGAGGCCTCGAGCGAAGGGTGGCGTCTTTGCCTTCGCCCCAACATTTGCCCTCCGAGGGACCAGTTCGACAAAGTCACCTGGTGCCGAAGACGTCGCTAGATGGCGGAGACGCTGCCCTCGCTCGAAGTGGTTCCGCAGGGGTTTCTGATGTGACCGTTGATGGACGGCGTACTGTTGGATTGCGGGTTTCCCGAAGCGTCGCGGCCTGTCGGATTGCGGGTTTCCCGAAGAGCCGCGCCCTGCCTATAAAAGGGGGCGGGGGTCGGCGCTGTTTGAACTTTGCCTTCCGCGCTCCGTAAAAACCCTAGCCGCGCCCGCCGTCTTGCTGCTCCTCTTCCTCCGCTGCACGTTTTGCTCGCCGGCGTTCTGGCTCGAGTGAAGCAGACCGCCTGCCGCCGCCGACGGTACGTAGCAATGCCATCCTCTTCTTCTTCCGCCGACGCCACGCTGCCGGCCGCCGCCTCGTCTAAGGAGACGTTGAGTAGCGTGATGGTGGAGGAGTTGCGCGCCGGCGACTCTGTTGATTTTGGTGTGTCGCGGATGACGTCAGCCCGTGTTGAAGATATGCAGCGGTTGGGCTACTTTGGCGGCGGAGTCGCTCGTGCTCCGGGGACGGAGGAAGTCCCCGAGCCTGAGGGCGAGTTGGTTGTTTTCGAGGCGTTCTTCGTCGCCGGACTCCGCTTGCCTGCGCACCGGTTTGTTGGCGAAGTCCTGCGTAGATTCAACGTTCAAATACATCAGCTGACACCGAACGCCATGGTGGCGCTGGCGAAGTATGTCTGGGCGACGACTTCGTACAGCGGACAGCCGTCAGTTGAAGTTTTTGCAAAGAATTATTGTTTGCATTGGCAGAAAAGGATGGTTGAGGACGGGGTTGCCCAGTTCGGGTCATGCACATTTACGCCGAAGACCGGCAAGACCACAATGCCAGTAGTGGAGTTGGTTCCGTGCGCCCGCAACAAGTGGGGCAATTGGAATGAATTTTGGTTTTACGTTGCTGAGGCCACTGTCGAAGGCCATGAAGGACTCCCCGTGTCTGAGATGTGCTCTCACTATTACTCTGCGTATCCGTCTTTTGAAGTGGCAGAAGAGGATGCAGACGAAGGGGCCCTTCGGTGCGCCGCCGGTCAGAGCAGTGGTCGTGATTTAGTTGAAGAGTTCGTGGCGTACGGGGTCTGGCCCTTGGCGCACGGCTGGGCGCTGGGCGAAGTATGCCCTCGCCAGATGCTTTTTCACGGAGGAAGGGTGGTGCGAAGTCCTGCCTTCGCACTGAATTTGCGAAACCGTGACCCGGCCGCCTTTGTGCGTGATGCGGAGGACTTGGCGGTGCGGCTCGTGGGGCGTTACGTGCCGAGGACGGAAGGCCAGCGCAGCTTTGATATCCGCGGGTCAAATGAACGTTTGAACAGGGTCTTCGAATTAAATCAATTGTCGTACGACGGCTACCCTGGTCAAGACGAGGCGGACCGCCGTGGGAAGAAGCCGGCGGTGGAGACTGGAGGCGACCCTGCGCTGGCGGCCGCCCCCTCCTCAAAAAAGAGAAAATTAGGTACTGCGATGGGAGGACTTGGGGTGTCTGATAGTTTTGCTAGAGAGTTAATGAGGACGTGTGCGGCCCCGGGGGAAAGGATGTCTTCGCCCGAGCTCCGGGAGTCTTCGGCTCGGATGCTGAGGGTTACCGGGGGTTGTTGGCCTAGAAATGTTCCTATCCCCTGCGCGGCTGAGGAGGACTGTTTTACATCTCGTATGGTTCATCGGTGGAGAGTTTTTCCTTACGGGCGAAATATCGGTCATGTTGTGTGGGCAGTGATGGACAAGGATCGCCAAGGGGCAGCGCAAAAACGCCAGGCGACTGTGAGGGTTCACGAAGCTCGGCCGAAAAGGCAGCGGGGAGCGGCGAAGGCTGCGGCCTCCGGCGGAGGCAAACCGCCGCTGCCGGCGAAGGCGGGCGCCTCTGCACCTAGCAAGGCGCCGGAGGCAACGGTGGGCACCGAAGGCCCCAAACTGACGAAGGTGGTGCCGTCGGCCAGCGGAGTGGCGGAGGCTGCGAAGGCGGCTCGGGCGTTGCCACTGCCAGGCAAACGCGTTGCCGACTTCGGCACCGAGATTAATGTGGATGATTATCTTGGGGGTAAGTCTATATATATATATATATATATATATATATATATATATATATATATATATATATATTTTAATCTGTTGACGCGTTGCAGGGTCGGACGAGGGCCAGCTTGCTCTTGCTGCGCCTGGCGCGGCGATCGTGACAGCTGCGCTAGCGCCGAAGGCAAGGGGTGAGACCCTTGGCGTCGGAGGCGAGGTGTCGGCCCTCGCGCTGGTCAGGGACGAGGCGGGCGTGGCGACCCGCCGGCTGAAAGGAGTGACGGAGGCGCTGAGTCAGGCGACGGAGGCGCTGAGTCAGGTCCGCTGGACTATTTTTTTTAAGCAACGGCCTTACGTGTGCTCTGCAGGTGGCTGACTTCACCAGCCGCACTGCGTCGGGGGCCCTTACGGCAGCTTTGTCTGCCGAAGTCGAGAGACTTCGGACGCAACATGCTGACGCTGTCCGTGAGAAGTCGGCCTCCGACAGCAAGTGCCGCAAACTGGCGGACAAGGTGGCCGCCCTGGAGAAGGAGAAGGCTGATCTCCGGCGCCAGCTGGCGGGGGAGAGGAGGGAGGCCAACGAAGCCATCGCCAAAGAGCAGGCTGCACAGGCGGAGGCCAGGCTGGCGCGGGCGGAAGGCAATATCGCCAAGGAGCTCGCCGGAGAGCTGCAGGGGCGGCTTACTGCCCTGGAGAGCCGCGCGGAGGGGGCCGAGGCCGCGATGCGAGCGGAGGCCGATCGGACGCGCACGCAGCTCATGACTGCATATCGCGAGCTGGGTGCGCGGACTGGTGACTTCGAGGTGCCGGAGCGAGAGGCCGGGCTTCGCTGTCTGGAATGGGTGCAGGAGGAACTGCAGGAGCTCCCCACTGTCTTGGAGGGGTTAATGTCGTTCACCTCCCTGGTCACCTGCGAGGCGGCGATGAACGCACTCTCTCGCGAAGGGTGCCGGCACTTTGAGGCCCTCGACCAGGCAGATGAGGATTTCGGGCGAGATATCTTTGAGGTCGAAGACCCCGTGGTGAAGGAATCCGCCGGGGCCCTCTATGACCGGATGTGGGGTTCGTACGGTCGTGAGGTGGTCAGGGCGCGGGCCGAGGCTGCGAGGGCTCAGGTAACGTTGTCGTTTGTTCGGCGTTTGCTGGATGCGGTCTGTGCGTGTGTTTGCTGAATTTTTGTGCGTTTTGTCTTAGGCGGAGCGCGGCGAGCGGGTGGACGACTTCGGGGCGCTGAACAGCGCGTTGCCTGACCCGGAGATGACCCCTGCGGAGGCCGCGACTGGAGTCGCCCCGGGACCGACCCCGGAGACTGCGGAAGACGCACCAGGCGCCTCCGCAACTGCTGCGGCCGGCGAAGACCTGCCCCCAAAGGTGGCCGAAGGCGCGCCCGATGCCCCCGCAGCTGCTGTGCCGAGCGCTGAAGATCCCGCGGCGGTGGGGGCGGAGGCAGCGGCGGAGGCCTCGGCGGAGGCTCCCGCAGCGGCAGGGCCTTCGCAGGTGGCGTAGTGGGTGATTAGGGTTGGGGAATTTTTGGATGTTGTACTGAATTTTGGTTGCTACGCAGGTTCAAGATTTTGGGCCTGCGCACGCAACCGCTGCTACTGAGTTTTTGGCGGCTTCGTCCGCGGAAGATGGAAATGAATATGGTGGGTCTGTATCTGAGTTTTTTGATTTTACTGACTCTGGGAGCTCGGTTGAGTGGACTGAGGAGTCGTCGGAGGAGGACTTGGATTATTTTGCGGCCTTGGACGTGGCTGCGACGGAGGCTGTGCCACATGTTGCGGACGCGCCAGACGTGCCAGGTCCTAGCACCGGGCGCCGACGACGAAGGGCGGTTGCAAAGCGTAGGGTTAGTGTGGAGGAAGGGGCTCGGCTTCGCGTGAGTAGGGCTGGTCGGCAGGAGCTGCTGTCTTTGCCGGCCGCCACGGGTGCAGGGGAAGGGGAGCTACGAAGTCTTTTTGCGGGTGAGGAGCTTAGGATAATGTTATTTAATTATAGGGAGATGGGTATTATTCCTAAGGTTGAGCCGATGTAGAGCGTGGTGCCCTCGCTTGTGTATGTGTAAGGGCTTGTAAAATGGAGTTGTGTGCCCTCGCGTGCCTGCGCCTGCGAGGGCGCTGTGTACTTTGTCTGGTATGGTTGATTATGCTGTGCCGGTGTGATTACAGTTGGTCTTGCTGTCGTTTCTGCTTTCGTTGTACTAGGTCGGCTGCGCCCTTGGGCGGCTCTTGTGCGGAGTCTTTGCGATAGACATCGGAATTTTTCGCGCTTGTTGTGCTAAGTCCGGCTGCACCCTTAGGCGACTTCTGCGCGGTTAGTCTTCGCGATAGACATCGGAATTTTTCGCACTTGTTGTGCTAAGTCCGGCTGCACCCTTAGGCGACTTCTGCGCGGATAGTCTTCGCGATAGACATCGGAATTTCTCGCACTTGTTGTGCTAAGTCCGGCTGCACCCTTAGGCGACTTCTGCGCGGATAGTCTTCGCGATAGACATCGGAATTTCTCGCACTTGTTGTGCTAAGTCCGGCTGCACCCTTAGGCGACTTCTGCGCGGATAGTCTTCGCGATAGACATCGGAATTTCTCGCACTTGTTGTGCTATGTCCGGCTGCACCCTTAGGCGACTTCTGCGCGGATAGTCTTCGCGATAGACATCGGAATTTTTCGCGCTTGTTGTGCTAAGTCCGGCTGCACCCTTAGGCGACTTCTGCGCGGATTAGTCGCACGCGAGGGTGGCTAGCGCTTAGCCTCGCGGTGACTTTGAATTGGTCGAATGCCGAAGACCGTTGTCGCGGTCTTTTTTCGACACATGTTTTTGCGGGGGATTTTTCTCACATATATTACATGGCTCCGCCTCGTTAAAAACCTCACCCCCCGGGAGGAAAAGAGTGCGGGCCGGTACAAGATTGTTTGCGGTGAATTACAAGGGCGAACTCAGCCCTAAATGGATTAAACAAAAAATTTGCGAAGGTTGTCGATGTTCCAGGAGTGCTCCAGGTCCTCGCCATTTGGCGTTGTGAGCCTGTAAGCGTTGGGGGAAGCTTTTGTTTTGACTATGAAGGGGCCTTCCCACTTGGGCTCCAACTTGCCCTTGGACTCCGTCCGAGCTGTTCGGATGAGTACGAGGTCCCCTGCGCTGAACTCCCTTGGGATGACTGCGCGGTCGCGCCATGCTTTGGTCTGGGCTTGGTATTTGTTTAGGGCCTGCAGGGCGAAGACCCGGTCTCCGTCAATGAGATCTTTTGAGGTTGGCTCATCCACGTCAGGGACGGCTGACGGAGCTGTACGCGGAGACCCATGCTTTATTTCTTGCGGGGTCATTGCCTCCGATCCGTATAGAAGGCGGAAAGGAGTGAACCCGGTCGCCCTGCACTCAGCTGTGTTTAGCGCCCAGACTGCCTCCGGTAACAAGTCGGTCCATCTGCCTTTTTTTCATCGAGGAGCATCTTCTTGACAGCTATGAAGATTTTCCCATTGGCACGCTCCACGACCCCGTTGGACTGCGGATGATAGACTGAAGCGAAGGCAAGCTTGGTGCCGATGGAGAAACAAAAATCCTTGAAATCTTGGCTGTCAAACTGCTTGCCGTTGTCAACTGTTAGCTCGGACGGTACTCCGAAGCGGCAAACAATGTTCTGCCAAAAGAATTTTTGGGCAGTCTTTGATGTGATTGTGGAAACAGCCCTCGCTTCAATCCATTTGGTGAAGTATTCGACGGCTACGAAGGCGAACTTAAGGTTCCCCTGAGCGGTGGGCAGGGGCCCGACAATGTCCAGGCCCCAGCGCTGGAGAGGCCATGTATGGGCGATCAGCTTTGTGTATTGCGAGGGGTTGCCTGACCGAGGGGAGAACTTCTGGCAGGCTTCGCAGGACCTTGCGACTCGATTTGCGGCGCAGATCATTGCAGGCCAGTAAAACCCTTGTCGGATCACCTTGGCAGCCAGGGCCCTTGGCCCTGCGTGCGAGCTGCACGTGCCACTGTGGACTTCGCGTAGGATCTGCATGCCTTCGATTTCGGTGACGCATTTGAGCATTGGCTGACTGACCCCTTTCTTGTATAATTGGCCCTCAATCAGTGTGAAGTCCCGGCTTCGATGTCTGAGGCGCTTTGCCTCACTGACGTCGGTTGGATGATAATACCCCTGTAGGAACAGGGTTATTGGTGCCCGCCAGTCTTCGGTCATGATTAGGTTGACTATACGGTGGCCCTCGCTATCATTGGTTATTTGGAGCCCTTCGGGGCTCCGAACGGCCGGCGTGCCGATGGTGTGAAAGAACACGTCGGAGGGCAGGGGGTCGCCCCTGGCGGCGGCCTTGGCTAATGCATCGGCCTCCTCGTTCTTGGCCCTGTCCACATGCTGCAGGGTGAATCCCTTGAACTGTCTTTCGAGACTTCGGATAGCCGTGAGGTATTGCATGAGCGCGGGATCTTTTGCTGCATAGTCTTTCTCGACCTGGCCGGCAACTATCTTGGAGTCTGTTTTGATGATACATGTGGTGACCCCGAGGGCCCTTAGCTTGCGGAGGCCGAGGATAACCGCTTCATACTCTGCTATGTTGTTTGTACATTTGTCGGATTCCAGAGCGAAGCTGAGGCGTGCTGCATATCTGTGTTTGATTCCGGCTGGTGAGGTGACGACTGCAGCGACGCCTGCCCCCGCATGACACCATGCACCGTCGCAATGGATAGTCCAGACCTTCTCTGTGGACGGGTCCGGCTGTGTTACTGGCCCAGTCCAGTCGACGACGAAGTCTGCCAGGACTTGCGACTTGATAGCTGTCCTGGGCTCGAAGCTGATGTGGTAGCTGGAGAGTTCGGCTGCCCACTTGGCAATCCTCACTGATGCCTCCGGGTTTCTGAATAGTTCGCCGAGCCCCCTGTCTGAGGTGACTCGGACCTTGAATGCTTCAAAGTAATGGCGCAGCTTGTGCGAGGACATAATAACTGCGTAGGCGATCTTCTCCAGCTCTGTCATGTTGCATTTGGACGGTGTCAGGACTTCGGAGACATAGTAAACAGGGCACTGTCTGACTGCGCCCTCGACTGTCTGCTCCTGCACCAGTGCCGCGCTGACCGCGTGCGGCGAAGCCGCGACATAGAGCAATAGGGGGAGCGAGGAGTCGGGGCTTGTGAGGATGGCCAGCTCCGACAGGTACTGTTTTAGTGAGGCGAAGGCCGCTGCTTTCTCCGGTCCCCAGGCGAAGTCCTTCGCACCGTGGAGTGTTTTGAGGAAGGGGAGACTTCGCTCGGCGGACCTGGAGATGAATCTGTTGAGAGCGGCCAATCTGCCTGTCAGGCGCTGGACGTCCCTGGCGGACTGCGGAGGCGACATATCGACGATGGCCTGGATCTTGGTTGGGTTGGCCTCGATGCCGCGGCGGGACACCAGGTAGCCCAATATCTTGCCCTGGCGAACACCGAAGACGCACTTTTCTGGGTTTAGGCGGAGTCGTGCATCTCGCATGTTCGCGAATGTCTCGGCCAGGTCGGCGAGATGGTCCTCCTTATTCTTGCTGGCGACGACGATGTCGTCCACATATGTAAATATATTTCTGCCGACCTGCCCTTCGAGTACTGTTTTGGTGAGTCTGGAGAAGGTGGACCCGGCATTCTTGAGACCCTCCGGCATTCTGACAAAGCAATAAGTGCCGAAGGGTGTTATAAAGCTGGTGCTAGCCTTGTCTTCCTCCTTCATGTATATCTGGTGATAGCCGGAGAAGCAGTCGAGGAGGGACATGACCTCGCATCCGGCCGCGCTATCGACTATTTTGTCGATCCGTGGCAACGGGAAATTGTCCTTTGGGCAGGCCTTATTGAGACTGGTGAAGTCTATGCACATTCGCCATTTCCCGCTTTTTTTCTGCACCATCACAACATTGGAGAGCCACGTGGGGTAAGCCACTGGCTCGATGAATTTAGCCTCCAGGAGGCGGTGCACCTCCGCCTTGGCGGCCTCTGTCTTCTCGTCTGACATTTTGCGAAGCCTCTGCTTTTTGGGTCGCACCGAAGGGTCAATGCCCAAGCTGTGTTCGATTATGGATCGGCTGACTCCGATCAGATCGAGGGTGGACCAGGCGAAGACATCTTTATTCTTGGCCAGGCAGCAGAGAAGTTTCTCTTCTTCAAGTGAGGTGAGGTCTTCGCTGATAGTGACTGTCTGCTTGGGCGTGGCCTGGTCGAGGGGGACAGTCTTGGTCCCGTCTTGGCACTGCAACTGTGCCTTGTCGTGCTGCTTGTCGGTTGGGCTGACTGGCGCAGGGACCTCGCACTGGGTCGTGAGACAGTGTACGTTCCTCTGACCAGGCACGAAGTCCCGCTCTATGTTGTGCGCCGTCTGCTGGTTGCCGTAGATTGTGATGGCGCCTAGCGGACCTGGTATCTTCATACATAGGTACAACCCGTGGATGGCGGCTTCGAACTTATTGATGGAGCCCCGGCCCATGATGGCGTTGTATGGATATACCATGTCGACAATGTCGAAGGTTACTTGCTCACTTCGGGCATTGGGTGCTACACCGAAGGAGAGGGGCAACTCTATCTTGCCAACTGGAAAGGTGCCCTTGCCGCCGAAACCATACAAGGGGTTGTCCGAAGGCTTCAGCAAGCTGTGGCTTATACCCATGCGGTCGAAGGCGTGCAGGAAGATGATGTCCGCCTGACTGCCGTTGTCGACTAGGACTTTGTGTAAGTCCCAGCCTGCCACGCTGCAATTGATGACCATAGCGTCAATGTGGGGGGCGCTGCGCAGATCGACGTCTCGTGCATCGAAGGTTAGCGGTATGTGGGACCACTTCGTCTGCACGACTGGGCCAGTGACCGCGACATGGTTGATGCTGCGGTAGTGGTCCCGCTTTTGCCGCTTGGTGTCGAAGTCCGTGCTGGACCCCCCTGTTATCATGTGAATGACTCCGCGATATGGCTGATCGGCGAAGTCTTCCTGCTTTGGGGCATGGGGGATGTTTTGGTGTTGCTGGTGTGGTGGTGGGGGCGGAGGAGGTACGATTTGTACTTCCTGATGGTGTTGGTAAGCGTGGTGCGGTGGATGCGGAGCGGGAGCGTGGATATATGGTGGAGGGGGTGGCTGGTAATTATGCGCGACAATTCTGGGATTGTCGGCTGGCTGCGCCCGCGCCATTCTGTCTCTGGTGGCCTTCGTCTCGGGGCAGTCTTTGGTTTGGTGGGCGCAGTCTTCGCCGTGGAAAAGGCAGTAGAACCGGCGCGGCGGCTGCGCTCGCCCTCGGCCCCTGCCACGAGCTCCATTTCCGCGGCCCTGGGGGGGATATTCCTGGCGACGAGGGGGGTCAGCAGCAGGCTGCTGGTTGGCGATGTTGTGCACTTGCTGTTGACTGCGGCCATCTCGACCGGAGTCTGGTTGCGGAGTCCTCGTCCACGTGCGGCTGGACTGCGGGGCATCTTTGGGCTTCCGCTGTGACTCCAACTTGCGCTGGTGGAGTTCTTCGGATTTGGCATATTTTTCAAAGAGCTGATATAGCTCCTGGAGGTTCTTGGGTGGATCTCTGATACAGTGGCTGTAGAGGACGCCAGCCCGAAGGCCACTGATGGCGTAGTGGATAGCGATCTGATCATCGACGGAGGGCAGTTGTGATTTGAGTGTTAAAAATTTGCGGTAATACTCCCGCAGAGTCTCCTTTTCCAGCTGTTTGCAAAGCGAGAGCTCGGCCAAAGCGTCGGTGTCTGGACGGTACCCTTGGAAGTTGAGAAGGAACTTGTCCCTGAGACTTCTCCACGAATCAATGGACAGCGGAGGCAATCTGGTGAACCAGGTGAGTGCTGGGCCCTCTAGAGCGATGATGAAAGACTTCGCCATTGTGGCGTCGTCCCCTCCGGCGGATGCAACGGCGACTTGATAACTCATTATGTACTGTGCCGGGTCGGTACTGCCGTTGTACTTGGGATATGCCCCTGCTCGGAAGTTAGCTGGCCAAGGTGTCACTTGCAGGTGTGGCGCCAGGGGACTTCGCTCGTCGAGGTAGTTGACCCCTTGGAATGGCGCGCTGTGCTGGAAGGCGTAGTCATGCTGGGGGAAACGCGGGTTCTCCGTCTACGCCCGGTGTTGCGGGGGTGGGCCATGCTGCAGGCCGAGGTGGCCCTCGCGCATGTCTTCCGGTTGTGCGCGCTGCTGGAGGGGTGGCTCTTGCTGTGGGCCAAGGTGGCCTTCGCGCTGCATCAGCGCGATCTCGCGCTCGAGGTCTTGGGACTTCTGCTCCTCGTCGCGTATCATTTGCCGCACCTTGGCTAGTGCGGACACACGCTGGCGCTTGGCCTCCAGTATCTCTTTCTGCCTCTGGAGATTGCGGTTCTTGAGGCGCAGGGCACGCAGCTGTAGCTGTTCTTCTGTTGAGACGCCGAGGACCTCGCCGTCCTCGGTGAGATCCGCGCCCTCCAGTGGGGCGAAGCCTGGGGGCGGCTGCGATTGTCCTTCGAGTCCGCAGGTGCGGAGGGTGTCGTCTTCGCAGGTGCGGGGAATATTGTCGTCGGTGGGCTCTTGGTGGGTGGATTGGGTGAGGGCGAGGGCCTTGCCCTTCCTTGCGGCAAGTAGTGCTGCCTTCGCAGCCTCGTCTGCCTTCGGGTTAGCTCTCTTGGGTGCCATCGCGGGTGGTTTGGTCGTAGCACGAACGGTGGGCGCCAAATGTTGGAACTTGCGCTCAGCAGCAAGTAGGCCAACAAGGGGGAACTGTGGTGACAACAGGGTTACGTGCTCGGGGGCAATAGCTCTGTTAATCTAGCCTCTCACGGGCACTGTGCGGGGGTATTTATAGGTATCCGAGTGCCCAACGCCTTGTGTTAAGGACGCACGTGCCCTCAGACACCTAGTTTATCCCCAGAATATTCCCATAAAGCAGGGTTACAAGCTGTAATTACAAGTATGCCTTTACAAGTTAGGCCCGTAATACAGAGGCGGCCACGCGGGGCCCGTTACCATGGGCCTGATCACACGTGGGCCTTGGGACTGAACGAGGCCGCGCCGCGGGAAGACTTCGCCGCAGGCCTTCGTCAAAGTGCCGAATGGAGCGAAGGGTGTCCCTGCCCGCTTTGTCTCTGTCAGATCATCCACTGCGGCGGAGGCCTCGAGCGAAGGGTGGCGTCTTTGCCTTCGCCCCAACAGACGCCCCAATGGCAAAGTCTTTCATCATCGCCCTAGAGGGCCCAGCACTCACCTGGTTCACCAGATTGCCTCCGCTGTCCATTGATTCATGGAGAAGTCTCAGGGACAAGTTCCTGCTCAATTTCCAAGGGTACCGCCCAGACACCGACGCCTTGGCCGAGCTCTCACTTTGCAAGCAGCTGGAAAAGGAGACTCTGCGGGAGTATTACCGCAAATTCTTAACACTCAAGTCACAATTGCCCTCCGTCGATGACCAGATCGCTATCCACTACGCCATCAGTGGCCTTCGTGCCGGCGTCCTCTACAGTCATTGTATCAGAGATCCACCCAAAAACCTCCAGGAGCTATATCAGCTCTTTGAGAAATATGCCAAATCCGAAGAGCTCCATCAGCGCAAAGTTTAGTCACAGCGGAAGCCCAAAGATGCCCCGCAGTCCAGCCTCACATGGACGAGGACTCCGCAGCCAGACTCCAGTCGAGATGGCCGCAGTCAGCAGCAAGTGCACAACATCGCCAACCAGCAGCCTGCTGCTGACCCCCCTCGTCGCCAGGAATATCCCCCCAGGGTCGCGGAAATGGAACTCGCGGCAGGGGCCGAGGGCGCGCGCAGCCGCCACGCCGATTCTACTGCCTTTTCCACGGCGAAGACTGCGCCCACCAAACCAAAGACTGCCCCGAAACAAAGGCCACCAGAGACAGAATGGCGAGGGCACAGCCAACCGACAATCCCAGAATTGTCGCGCATAATTACCAGCCACCCCCTCCACCATATATCCACGCTCCCGCCCCGCACCCACCGCACCACGCTTACCAACACCATCAGGAAGTACAAATTGTACCTCCTCCACCCCCACCACCACACCAGCAACACCAAAACATCCCCCACGCCCCCAAGCAGGAAGACTTCGCCGATCAACCATATCGCGGAGTCATTCACATGATAACAGGGGGGTCAAGCACTAACTTCGACACCAAGCGGCAGAAGCGGGACCACTACCGCAGCATCAACCATGTCGCCGTCACTGGCCCAGTCGTGCAGACAAAGTGGTCCCACATACCGCTAACCTTCGACGCACGAGACGTCGACCTGCGCAGCGCCCCCCACATCGACGCCATGGTAATCAATTGCAGCGTGGCAGGCTGGGACTTACACAAAGTCCTAGTCGACAACGGCAGTCAGGCGGACATCATCTTCCTCCACGCCTTCGACCGCATGGGTATAAGCCACAGCCTGCTCAAGCCTTCGGACAACCCGTTGTATGGTTTCGGCGGCAAGGGCACCTTTCCCGTTGGCAAAATAGAGTTGCCCCTCTCCTTCGGTGTAGCACCCAATGCCCGAAGTGAGCAAGTAACCTTCGACATTGTCGACATGGTATATCCATACAACGCCATCATGGGCCGGGGCTCCATCAATAAGTTCGAAGCTGCCATCCACGGACTGTACCTATGCATGAAGATACCAGGTCCGCTAGGCGCAATTACGATCTACGGCAACCAGCAGACGGCGCGCAACATAGAGCGGGACTTCGTGCCTGGTCCGAGGAACGTGCACTGTCTCACGACCCAGCGCGAGGTCCCTGCGCCCGCCAGTCCAACCGATAAGCTGCATGACAAGGCACAGTTGCAGAGCCAAGACGGGACCAAGACCGTCCCCCTCGATCAGGCCATGCCCAAGCAGACAGTCACTGTCAGCGAAGACCTTACCTCACATGAAGAAGAGAAGCTCCTCTGCTGCCTGGCCAAGAATAAAGATGTCTTCGCCTGGTCTGCCCTCGACCTGGTCGGAGTCAGCCGATCCATAATCGAGCACAGCTTGGGAATTGACCCTTCGGTGCGACCAAAAAAGCAAAGGCTTCGCAAAATGTCCGACGAAAAGACAGAGGCTGCCAAGGCGGAGGTGCACCGCCTCCTAGAAGCTAAATTCATCGAGCCAGTGGCCTACCCCACGTGGCTCTCCAATGTCGTAATGGTGCAGAAAAAAAGCGGGAAATGGCGAATGTGCATAGACTTCACCAGTCTCAATAAGGCCTGCCCAAAAGACAATTTCCCGTTGCCGCGGATCGACAAAATAGTCGATAGCGCGGCCGGATGCGAGGTCATGTCACTCCTCGACTGCTTCTCCGGCTATCACCAGATATACATGAAAGAGGAGGACAAGGCTAGCACCAGCTTTATAACACCCTTCGACACTTATTGCTTCATCAGAATGCCGGAGGGACTCAAGAACGCCGGGTCCACCTTCTCCAGACTCACCAAGACAGTACTTGAAGGGCAGGTTGGCAGAAATATATTTACATATGTGGACGACATCGTCGTCGCCAGCAAGAATAAGGAGGACCATCTCGCCGACCTCGCCGAGACATTCGCGAACATGCGAGATGCACGACTCCGCCTAAACCCGGAAAAGTGCGTCTTCGGCGTTCGCCAGGGCAAGATATTGGGCTACCTGGTGTCACACCGCGGCATTGAGGCCAACCCAACCAAGATCCAGGCCATCGTCGACATGTCGCCTCCGCAGTCCGCCAGGGACGTCCAACGTCTGACAGGCAGATTGGCCGCTCTCAACAGATTCATCTCCAGGTCTGCCGAGCGAAGTCTCCCCTTCCTCAAAACACTCCGCGGTGCAAAAGACTTCGCCTGGGGACCGGAGCAAGCAGCGGCCTTCGCCACACTAAAACAGTACCTGTCGGAGCTGGCCATCCTCACGAGCCCCGACTCCTCGCTCCCCCTATTGCTCTTTGTCGCGGCTTCGCCGCACGCGGTCAGCGCGGCACTTGTGCAGGAGCAGACAGTTGAGGGCGCGGTTAGACAGTGCCCTGTTTACTATGTCTCCGAAGTCCTGTCACCGTCCAAATGCAACATGACAGAGCTGGAAAAGATCGCCTACGCAGTTGTTATGTCTTCGCGCAAACTGCGCCATTACTTTGAAGCATTCAAGGTCCGAGTCACCTCTGACAGGGGGCTCGGCGAACTATTCAGAAACCCGGAGGCATCGGTGAGGATTGCCAAGTGGGCAGCCGAACTCTCCGGCTACCACATCAGCTTCGAGCCCAGGACAGCCATCAAGTCACAAGTCCTGGCAGACTTCGTCGTCGACTGGACTGGGCCAATAACACAGCCAGACCCATCCATAGAGAAGGTCTGGACCATCCATTGCGACGGAGCATGGTGCCATGCGGGGGCAGGCGTCGCCGCAGTCGTCACCTCACCAGCCGGAATCAAACATAGATATGCAGCACGCCTCAGCTTCGCCCTGGAATCCGATAGATGCACAAACAATATAGCAGAATATGAAGCGGTTATTCTCGGCCTTCGCAAGCTAAGGGCCCTCGGAGTCACCACATGTATCATCAAAACAGACTCCAAGATAGTTGCCGGCCAGGTCGAGAAAGACTATGCAGCAAAAGACCCCGCGCTCATGCAATACCTCGCGGCCATCCGAAGTCTCGAGAGACAGTTCAAGGGATTCACCTTGCAGCATGTGGATAGGGCCAAGAACGAGGAGGCCGATGCATTGGCCAAGGCTGCCGCCAGGGGCGAGCCCTTGCCCTCCGACGTGTTCTTTCACACCATCGGCACGCCAGCCGTCCGGAGCCCCGAAGGGCTCCAAATAACTAATGATAGCGAGGGCCACCGCATAGTCAACCTAATCATGACCGAAGACTGGCGGGCACCAATAACCCTGTTCCTACAGGGCTACTATCATCCAGCCGACGTCAGTGAGGCCAAGCGCCTCAGACACCGAAGCCGGGACTTCGCACTGATTGAGGGCCAACTCTACAAGAAAGGGGTCAGTCAGCCAATGCTTAAGTGCGTCACCGAAACCGAAGGCATGCAGATCCTACGTGAAGTCCACAGTGGCACGTGCGGCTCGCACGCAGGGCCAAGGGCCCTAGCTGCAAAGGTGATCCACCAAGGGTTTTACTGGCCCGCCATGATCTGCGCCGCAAATCGGGTCGCAAGATCCTGCGAAGCCTGCCAGAAGTTTTCTCCTCGGTCAGGCAGCCCCTCGCAGTATACAAAGCTGATTGCCCATACATGGCCTCTCCAGCGCTGGGGCCTGGACATTGTCGGGCCCCTGCCCACCGCTCAGGGGAACCTCAAGTTCGCCTTCGTAGCCGTCGAATACTTCACCAAATGGATTGAAGCGAGGGTTGTTTCTACAATAACATCAAAGACTGCCCAGAAATTCTTCTGGCAAAACATTGTTTGCCGCTTCGGAGTACCGTCCGAGCTAACAGTTGACAACGGCAAGCAGTTTGACAGCCAAGATTTCAAGGATTTTTGTTTCTCCATCGGCACCAAGCTTGCCTTCGCCTCAGTCTATCACCCGCAGTCCAACGGGGCCGTGGAGCACGCCAATGGGAAAATCTTCACAGCTATCAAGAAGATGCTCCTCGATGAAAAAAAGGCAGATGGACCGATTTGTTGCCGGAGGCAGTATGGGCGCTAAACACAACTGAGTGCAGGGCGACTGGGTTGACTCCTTTCCGCCTTTTATACGGATCGGAGGCCATGACCCCGCAAGAAATAAAGCACGGGTCCCCGCGTACAGTTCTGTCAGCCGTGCCCGACGTGGACGAGCCAACTTCAAAAGATCTCATTGACGGAGACCGGGTCTTCGCCCTACAGGCCCTAAACAAATACCAAGCCCAGACCAAAGCATGGCGCGACCACGCAGTCATCCCGAGGGAGTTCAGCGAGGGGGACCTCGTACTCGTCCGAACAGCTCGGATGGAGTCCAGAGGCAAGCTGGAGCCCAAGTGGGAGGGCCCCTTTATAGTCAAGACAAAAGCTTCCCCCAGCGCCTACAGGCTCACAACGCCAAACGGCGAGGACCTGGAGCACTCCTGGAACATCGATAACCTTCGCAAATTTTTTGTTTGACTCATTAGGGCTGATTTCGCCCTTGTAATTCGCCAAAAACAATCTTGTACCGGCCCGCACTCTTTTCCTCCCGGGGGGTGAGGTTTTTAACGAGGCGGAGCCATGTAATATATGTGTGAAAAATCCCCCGCAAAAATATGCGTCGAAAAAAGACCGCGACGACGGTCTTCGACATTCGACCAATTCGAGGTCACCGCGAGGCTAAGCGCTAGCCACCCTCGCGTGCGACAAATCCGCGCAGAAGTCGCCTAAGGGTGCAGCCGGACTAGCACAACAAGTGCGAAAAAACACGAAGTCTATCGCGAAGACTATCCACGCAGAAGTCTCCTAAGGGTGCAGCCGGACTAGCACAACAAGTGCGAAAAAACACGAAGTCTATCGCGAAGACTATCCGCGCAGAAGTCGCCTAAGGGTGCAGCCGGACTAGCACAACAAGTGCGAAAAAACACGAAGTCTATCGCGAAGACTATCCGCGCAGAAGTCGCCTAAGGGTGCAGCCGGACTAGCACAACAAGTGCGAAAAAACACGGAGTCTATCACGAAGGCTATCCGCGCAGAAGTCGCCAAAGGGTGCAGCCGGACTAGCACAACAAGTGCGAAAAAACCGAAGTCCACCGCGAGGACTATCCGCGCAGAAGTCGCCTAAGGGTGCAGCCGGACTAACACAACAAATACGGAAAAGCCGAAGTCCACCGCAAAGACTGTCGCACCAGCATAGCATAACAAAAACATACCAGACAAAGCACACAACGCCTTCGCAGGCACGGGCAAGCGAGGGCACACAACTTCATCGTACAAGCCTTTACACATACACAAGCGAGGGCGCCACACTCTACATCAGCTCAACCTTAGGAATAATTCCCATCTCCCTATAATTAAATAACATTATCCTAAGCTCCTCACCCGCGAAGAGACTTTGCAGTTCCCCTTCCCCTGTATTCGCGGCGGCCGGCAAAGACAACAGCTCTGCCGACCAGCTCTACTCACGCGAAGCCGAGCCCTTTCCTCCGCACTAACCCTACGCTTTGCAACCGCCCTCCGTCGTCGGCGCCCGGTGCTAGGACCTGGCACGTCTGGCGCGTCCGCGGCGTGTGTCGAAGCCTCCGCCGCAGCCACGTCCAAGGCCGCAAAATAATCCAAGTCCTCCTCCGACGACTCCTCAGTCCACTCAACCGAGCTCCCAGAGTCAGTAAAATCAAAAAAACTCCGATGCAGACCCACCATATTCATTACCACCTTCCGCCGTCGAAGCCGCCAAAAACTCAGTAGTAGCGGTTGCGTGCGCAGGCCCAAAATCTTGAACCTGCGCAGCAACCAAAATTCAGCACAACATCCAAAATTCCCCAACCCTAAACACCCTCTACGCCACCTGCGAAGGCCCTGACGCTGCGGGAGCCTCCGCCGTTGGCTCCGCCGCCGCTTCCGTCGTTGTTTCCACCGCCACCGCCGCGAGATCTTCAACACTCGGCACAGCAGCTGCGGGGGCATCAGGGGCGCCTTCGGCCACCTTTGGGGGCAGGTCTTCGCCGGCCGCAACAGATGTGGGGGCAGCCGTCGCGATCGCTGCGGTCTCCGGGGTGGGCTCCAGGGCGACCCTAGTCGCAGCCTCCGCAGGGGTCGGCTTCGGGTCTGGCAGCGCGCTGTTCAGAGCCCCGAAGTCGTCCACCCGCTCGCCACGCGCCGCCTAAGGCAAAACACACACAATTTAGCAAACCAAAGCACACCCCACATACAACAAACGCCAAACAAACAACAACGTTACCTGAGCCCTCGCAATCTTGGCCCGCTCCCTGACCACCTCACGACCGTGCGGACCCCACATCCGGTCGTAGAGGGCCCCGCCGGATTCCTTCACAACGGGGTCTTCGACCTTATAGACATCTCGCTCAAAATCTTCATCTGCCTGGTCGAAGACCTCGAAGTGCCGGCACCCTTCGCGGGAGAGTGCGTTCACCGCCCCCTCGCAGGTGACCAGGGAGGCGTACGACATAAACCCCCCCACGACAGCGGGGAGTTCTTGCAGCTCCTCCTGCACCCATTCCAGACAGCGAAGCCCGGGCTCTCGGTCCGGCACCTCGAAGTCACCGGTCCGCGCACCCAGCTCACGATATGTATCCATAAGCTGTGTGCGCGTCCGTTCGGCCTCCGCACGCATCGCGGCCTCGGCCCCCTTCGCGCGGCTCTCCAGGGCGGTGAGCCGCTCCTGCAGATGTCCGGCGAGCTCCTTGGCAATATTGCCTTCCGCCCGCGCCAGCTTGGCCTCCGCCTGCGCAGCCTGCTCTTTGGCGATGGCTTCGTTGGCCTCCCTCCTCTCCCCCGCCAGCTGGCGCCGGAGGTCAGCCTTCTCCTTCTCCAGGGCGGCCACCTTGTCCGCCAGTTTACGGCACTTGCTGTCGGAGGCCGATTTTTCACGGACAGCGTCGGCATGTTGCGTCCGAAGTCTCTCGACTTCGGCAGACAAAGCCGCCGTAAGGGCCCCCGACGCAGTACGGCTGGTGAAGTCAGCCACCTGCAGAGCACACGTAAGGCCGTTGCCTTTAAAAAAAGGGGGGGAGGGGAAGAGAGTATAGCTCAGCGGCCCTGACTCAGCGCCTCCGTCGCCTGACTCAGCGCCTCCGTCACTCCCTTCAGCCGGCGGGTCGCTGCGCCCGCCTCGTCCCTGACCACCGCGAGGGCCGACACCTCGCCTCCGGCGCCAAGAGCCTCGCCCCTCGCCCTCGGCACTATCGCAGCCATCGCGATCGCCGCGCCAGGCGCAGCTATAGCAAGCTGGCCCTCGTCCGACCCTGCAACGCATCAACGAATTAAAAAAATAAATAAATAAATAAATAAAATATAAAATAATAATAATAGACCAACGACTCACCACCAAGATAATCGTCCACAGTAATATCGGTGCCGAAGTCGGCAACACGTCTGCCCGACAACGGCAACGCTCGGGCCGCCTTCGAAGCCTCCGCCACTCCGCTGGCCGGTGGCACCACCTTCGTTGACTTGGAGCCTCCGGCGCCCGCCGTTGCCTCCGGCGCCTTGCTAGGTGCAGAGGCGCCCGCCTTCGCCGCCAGCGACGGCTTGCCTCCGCCGGAGGCCGCAGGCTTCGCAGCCCCCCGCTGCCGCTTCGGCCTAGCTTCATGCAGCCTGACAGCCGCCTGGCGTTTTTGCGCCGCCCCTTGGCGATCTTTGTCCATCACTGCCCACACAACAGCACCGATATTCCGCCCGTAAGGAAAAACTCTCCACTGACGAACCATACGAGATGTAAAACAGTCCTCGTCAGCCGCACAGGGGATAGGAACATTCCTAGGCCAGCAACCCCCGGTAACCCTCAGCATCCGAGCCGAAGACTCTCGGAGCTCGGGCGAAGACATCCTTTCCCCCGGGGCCGCACACGTCCTCATCAACTCTCTAGCAAAACTATCAGACACCCCAAGTCCTCCCATCGCAGTACCTAATTTTCTCTTTTTTGAGGAAGGGGCGGCCGCCGGCGCAGGGTCGTCTCCAGTCTCCACCGCCGCCTTCTTCCCACGGCGGTCCGCTTCGTCTTGCCCAGGATAGCCGTCGTACGGCAACTGATTTAATTCGAAGACCCTGTTCAAACGGTCATTCGACCCGCGGATATCAAAGCTGCGCTGGCCTTCCGTCCTCGGCACGTAACGTCCCACGAGCCGCACCGCCCCGTCCTCCGCATCGCGCACAAAGGCGGCCGGGTCGCGGTTCCGCAGATTCAGTGCGAAGGCAGGACTTCGCACCTCCCTTCCTCCATGAAAAGGCATCTGGCGAGGGCACACTTCGCCCAACGCCCAGCCATGCGCCAAGGGCCACACCCCGTACGCCACGAACTCTTCAACTAAATCACGCCCACTGCTCTGACCGGCGGCGCACCGAAGGGCCCCTTCGTCTGCATCCTCCTCTGCCACTTCAAAGGGCGGATACGCAGAGTAATAATGAGAGCACATCTCAGACACGGGGAGTCCCTCATGGCCTTCGACAGTACCCTCAGCAACGTAAAACCAAAATTCGTTCCAATTGCCCCACTTGTTGCGGGCGCACGGAACCAACTCCACTACTTGCATTGTGGTCTTGCCAGTCTTCGGCGTGAATGTGCATGACCCGAACTGGGCAACTTCGTCCCCAATCATCCTTTTCTGCCAGTGCAAACAATAATACTTCGCAAAAACTTCAACCGACGGCTGTCCGCCGTACGAAGTCGTCGCCCAGACATACTTCGACAGTGCCACCACGACATTCGGTGTCAGCTGATGTATTTGAACGTTGAATCTACGCAGGACTTCGCCAACAAACCGGTGCGCAGGCAAGCGGATACCGGCGGCGAAGAACGCCTCGAAAACGACCAACTCACCCTCCGGCTCGGGGACTTCCTCCGTCCCCGGAGCACGAGCAACTCCGCTGCCAAAATAGCCCAACCGCTGCATATCTTCAACGCGGGCTGACGTCATCCGCGACACACCAAAATCAACAGAGTCGCCGGCGCGCAACTCCTCCACCATCAAGCTACTCAACGTCTCCTCAGACGAGGCGGCGGCCGGCGGCGTAGTGGCAGCGGAAGAAGAAGAGGACGGCATTGCTACGTACCGTCGGCGGCGGCGGGCGGTCTGCTTCACTCGAGCCAGATCTCCGGCGAGCAAGAGCACGGTGGGAGACGAGCAGCAAGACGGCGGGCGGCTAGGGTTTTCGCGGAGCGCGGAAGGCAAAGTTCAAAAAGCGCCGACCCCCACCCCCTTTTATAGGCAGGGCGCGGCTCTTCGGGAAACCCGCAATCCGACAGGGCGCGGCGCTTCGGGAAACCCACAATCCAACAGTACGCCGTCCATCAACGGTCACATCAAAAACCCCCGCGGAACCACTTCGAGCGAGGGCAGCGTCTCCGCCATCTAGCGACGTCTTCGACACCAGGTGACTTTGTCGAACTGGTCCCTCGGAGGGCAAATGTTGGGGCGAAGGCAAAGACGCCACCCTTCGCTCGAGGCCTTCGCTGCAGTCGCTGGTCTGACAGAGACAAAACGGGCAGGGACACCCTTCGCTCCATTTGGCACCAGACGAAGGCCTGCGGCGACGTCACCCCGCGGCGCGGCCTCGTCCAGCTCTGAGGCCCACGTGTGATCTGGCCCATTGTAACGGGCCCTGCGTGGCCGCCTTTGTGTTACGGGCCTAATTTGTAAAGGCATTCTTGTAATTACAGCTTGTAACCCTGCTTTATGGGAATATTCTGGGGATAAACTAGGTGTCTGAGGGCACATGCGTCCTTAACACAAGGCGCTGGGCACTCAGATACCTATAAATACCCCCGCACAGTGCCCGTGAGAGGCTAGGTCAACAGAGCTATTGCCTCCTAGCACGTAACCCTGTTGTCACCACTGTTCACCCTTGTTGGCCTCCTTGCAGTTGAGAGCAAGTTCCAACAAGAGGGTAGGGAACTTTTGGACATGCTTTGTTTAGACCAGTGTAGTCTACACACATCCGCCATTTCCCTCCTTTCTTTCTCACAAGCACAGGGTTGGCAAGCCATTCGGGATGGAATACCTCTTTGATGAACCCTGCCGCCATTAGCTTGTGGATCTCCTCGCCTATGGCTCTGCGCTTTTCTTCGTCGAATCGGCGCAGAGGCTGCTTCACGGGTCGGGCCCCAGCTCGGATATCCAGCGAGTGCTCGGCGACATCCCTCGGTATGCCGGGCATGTCCGAGGGACTCCACGCGAAAACGTCGGCATTTGCGCGGAGAAAGTCGACGAGCACTGCTTCCTATTTGGGATCGAGCTCGGAGCCGATCCGGATCTGCTTGGAGGCGTCGTTGCTGGGGTCGAGAGGGATAGACTTAACCGTCTCCGCTGGCTCGAAGTTGCCAGCATGGCGCTTCACGTCTAGCGCCTCCTTGGAGAGGCTCTCCAGGTCGACGATGAGGGCCTCGGATTCGGCGAGGGCCTCGGCGTACTCCACGCACTCCACGTCGCATTCGTATGCGTGTCGATACGTGGGGCCGACGGTGATGACCCCGTTGGGGCCCGACATCTTGAGCTTGAGGTAGGTGTAGTTGGGGACGGCCATGAACTTGGCGTAGCATAGCCTCCCCAACACTGCGTGGTAGGTTCCTCGGAACCCGACCACCTCGAACGTGAGGGTTTCCCTTCGGAAGTTGGAGGGGGTCCCGAAGCAGACGGGTAGATCAAGTTGTCCGAGGGGCTGGACGCGTTTCCCGGGGATGATCCCGTGGAAAGGCGCCGCGCCTGCCCGGACCGAGGACAGATCGATCCGCAGGAGCCCGAGGGTCTCGTCGTAGATGATGTTGAGGCTGCTGCCTCCGTCCATGAGGACCTTAGTGAGCCTGATGTTGCCGATGACGGGGTCGACAACGAGCGGGTATTTCCCCGGGCTCGGCACGCGGTCGGGATGGTCGCCCTGGTCGAAGGTGATGGGCTTGTCGGACCAGTCTAGGTAGACTGGCGCCACCACCTTTACCGAGCAGACCTCCTAACGCTCTTGCTTGTGGTGCCGAGCCGAGGCGTTCGCCACTTGCCCACCATAGATCATGAAGCAGTCGTGGACCTCGGGGAACTCCCCTGCCTTGTGGTCTTCCTTCTTATCGTCGTCGCGGGCCCTGCCACCCTCGGCAGGTGGCCCGGCCTTGTGAAAGTGGCGCCGAAGCATGGCGCACTCCTCAAGGGTGTGCTTGACGGGCCCCTGATGATAGGGGCACGACTCCTTGAGCATCTTGTCGAAGAGATTGGCGCCTCCGGGAGGTTTCCGAGGGTTCTTGTACTCAGCGGCGGCGACAAGGTCCGCGTCGGCGGCGTCGCGTTTCGCGTGCGACTTCTTCTTGCCTTTCTTCTTGGTGCCGCGCTAAGTGGACACCTCGGGGACATCTTCCGGGTGGTGGCCCTAGAGCTGCTTATCCTTCCGGAAGATGGCCTTAACCGCCTCCTGGCCAGAGGCGAACTTGGTGGCGATGTCCATCAGCTCGCTCGCCCTGGTGGGGGTCTTGCGACCCAGCTTGCTCACCAGGTCGCGGCAGGTGGTGCCGGCGAGGAACGCGCCGATGACATCTGAGTCGGTGACGTTGGGCAGCTCGGTGCGCTGCTTCGAGAATCGCCGGATGTAGTCCCGGAGAGACTCTCCCGGCTGTTCGCGACAGCTTTGGAGATCCCAGGAGTTCCCAGGGCGCACGTACGTGCCCTGGAAGTTGCCGGCGAAGGCTTGGACCAGGTCGTCCCAGTTGGAGATCTGCCCCGGAGGCAGATGCTCCAGCCAGGCTCGAGCGGTGTCGGAGAGGAACAGGGGGAGGTTGCGGATGATGAGGTTGTCATCATCCGTTCCACCCAGGTGGCAGGCCAACCGGTAGTCCGCGAGCCACAGTTCCGGCCTCGTCTCCCCCGAGTACTTTGTGATAGTAGTCGGGGTTCGGAACCGGGTCGGGAACGGCGCCCGTCGTATAGCCCGGCTGAAAGCCTGCGGACCGGGTGGTTCGGGCGAGGGACTCCGATCTTCCCCGCTGTCGTAGCGTCCCCCACGCCTGGGGCGGTAGCCTCGGCGCACCTTCTTGTCGAGGTGGGCTCGACGGTTGCGGTGATGATGCTCGTTGCCGAGGCGACCTGGGGCCGCAGGCGCAGTGTTGCGCGTGCGCCCGGTGTGGACCGAGGCTTCCCGCATGAATCGGGAAGTCGCGACGCGATGTTCCGAGGGGTACCCCTGCCTTCGGGAGGCAGAGCTTTCGGCCCGTCGGAACGCGGCATCCTCCAGGAGATTCTTGAGCTCTTTCTCGATACGCCGCCCCTCGGTGGTTGATGGCTCCGGCATCGCGCGGAGAAGTATTGCCGCTGCAGCCAGGTTCTGGCCGACCCCACTGGAAGCCGGTGGCGGCCTTGCCCTGACATCGTCGGCGATGCGGTGCTGGATGCCCTGGGGTAGATGACGCGCTTCTCCGGCTGGAGGTTGGCCTGCCCATTCCTGCCCGATGTCCCGGCGAAACGGCTCAAGTGTTCCTGCTCCCTCGTCGAGCCTGGCCTGCATCTCGCAGATTTGCTCGAGCTGTGAGTCCTGACCCCCTGCAGAGACTGGGACCACAGCGTGCTCTCGTAGGATGTCAACGCGAGGCGCAGGCCTAGGGGGATCACCGTTCTCCGGTATACCAAGATGGTTGCCTTCGCCGAGACCCCCTAGATCGACGTGGAAACATTCACGACTTGGGCCGCAGTTCTCGTCGCCGAAGCTGCGGCTACCGTCAGAACAATCGGAGAGGCAATAGTCGCATGCGGTCATGAAGTCCTGCATGGCACTGGGGTTACCAAGTCCGGAGAAGTCCCAACAAAAGTTGGGCTCGTCTTCTTCCTCGGAACCCGAGGGCCCATAGGTCGAGACGGCTGTCAGCCGGTCCCAAGGTGACCGCATACCGTACCCCGGAGGGTTTGGACTCGCCTCTATGAAAGCGTCCACCAAAGCGAAGTCGCTTGGTGGGTCGAGGCTGAATCCAAAAGGCACGAGATGGGAATCGGTCGGTACCTCTTGGTCGACGAGCGGTGACGAAGTCACGTCAGGGGCGGACTGCACCGTCGTCTCAGGTATGAGGGTGACGCCCAGCAAGTCCTTTGCGAGCGTGCTGGTGTCGTCCGTCCGCTTGGAGTTGGCGTGTTGCGGGGAAACGGCACTCGTCTTCGTCTCAGACGCGAAGTCGATGCCCGACGTGTCCCCCGTTGGGGCGCTGGCGCCGTCGACTCGCTCGACAGCCGACGAGGTGCCGCCTCCTGCTTGGCCTTGGTTGCCCCGCCTCCTCCTCCGTCGGCGGGGGAGGCGACGGGACAAACCCGAATGTTGTTCTTCCGCCACGTGGGGAAGACGTCGTCGATTCCGCCGCCGGCGGGCGGGTTGTCGACCGCCATTGTCGCCGTCGCGCGGCGGGGGAAGGAGTATCATGTCGTAGCTGCCGTCGAGGGACACGAACTCAAGACTCCCGAAATGGAGCACCGTCCCGAGCTGGAAAGGTTGCTGGAGACTACCCATCTGGAGCTTGACGGGAAGCTGTTCGCCAACATGCAGCAGGCCCCTACCTGGCGCGCCAACTGTCGGCGTTTTGACCCCGGGGGTCCCTGGACCGACGAGTAAATTGTCGCCGCGTGCCCCAGCCCAGATGGGTCGGCGCGAGACGGAGCGCGAAGGGGGGAAAGCCGGAGGGAGACAGGCGTAAAAGGGGAAACCCGTGGCCTTCGTGTTTGTCCCGCGCCCAGGTCGGGTGCGCTTGCAGTAGGGGGTTACAAGCGTCCGCGTGGGAGGGAGCGAGAGGCTTACGTGCGCGCCGTCCCGTCCTCCCCACGCGGTCAACCCTCGTAAGAGGGCCCTGGATCTTCCTTTTATAGGCGTAAGGAGAGGGTCCAGGTGTACAATGAGAGATGTAGCAGCGTGCTAACATGTCTAGCAGAGAGGAACTAGTGCCCTAAGTACATGCCGTCGTGGCAGCCGGAGAGGTTTTGGCACCCTGTTCGTGTGATGTCGTGGCCGTCGGAGGAGCGTTGGAGCCTTGCGGAAGGACAGCTGTCGGGGCTATCGAGTCCTTGCTGATGTCTCCTTGCTTCCGTAAGGGGGCTAAGAGTCGTCGTCGTCATGGAGCATGCGGGGCGCCATCATTATTTGTTTTACCGGGGCGCGCCAGATGGGACGCCGGTCTTGTTCCCCGTAGCCAGAGCTAGCTAGGGGTAGGGTAATGATGGCCCCTCCTGTGACGTGGTCGGTCCGAGCCCTGGGTAGGGCGAGGCGGAGGCTCCTCCGAGGTCGAGGTCGAGTCTGTCTTCCGAGGTCGAGGCCGAGTCCGAGCCCTGGGTCGGGCGAGGCGGAGTTCGTCGTCTTCCGGGGCCGAGGCCGAGTCCGAGCCCTGGGGTCGGGCGAGGCGGAGTTCGTCGTCTTCTGGGGCCGAGGCCGAGTCCGAGCCCTGGGGTCGGGCGAGGCGGAGCTTCCTATGGCGCCCGAGGCCAGACTTGGCTGTTGTCAGCCTCACTCTGTCGAGTGGCATAGCAGTCGAAGCGACGCAGGCGGCACTGTCCTCTTGTCAGGCCGGTCAGTGGAGCGGCGAAGTGACTGCGGTCACTTCGGCTCTGTCGACTAAAGGGCGCGCGTCAGGATAAGGTGTCAGGCCATCTTTGCATTAAATGCTCCTGCGATACGGTCGGTCGTCGTGGCGATTTGGCCAAGGTTGCTTCTTGGCGAAGACCGGGCCTCGGGTGAGCCGAAGGTGTCTTGGCGAAGACCGGGCCTCGGGCGAGCCGAAGGTGTGTCCATTGCTTGAGGGGGCCCTCGGGCGAGACGTAGATCCTCCGGGGTCGGCTGCCCTTGCCCGAGGCCGGGCTCGGACGAGGCGAGATCGTGTCCTTGAGTGGACCGAGCCTTGACTTAATCGCACCCATCAGGCCTTTGCAGCTTTGTGCTGATGGGGGTTACCAGCTGAGATTAGGAGTCTTGGGGGTACCCCTAATTATGGTCCCTGACAAGTATCGATCTGGTCTTTTGATTTTGTTTGCTTTTCTTGAGTTCTTCATTTCTCACTAAGTCCCTCTCCTCTCTTCCTATCTTCTACCTTGTGGAGGACACTGGCTGTCGGCGTCTCGGACCCCGGAGGACCCTCGACCGGGCCGTCCAGTGAATTTTATCGCTGCGTGTCCCTGCTCAGATGGGTTGGCGCAAGATGGAACACAAGGGGGAAATGTATTATCTCGCGCGGGGGGTGCTCGTAGTAGGGGTTACAAGCGTCGCGAGAGAGAGAGAGAGGGCCTATTCGTTTGCCCATTCCCCTGCGCGACCTCCCGCAGGAAGGCCCTGGACCTCCCTTTTATAGGTGCAAGGAGAGGGTCCAGATGTACAATGGGGGTGTAGCAATGCGCTAATGTGTCCGGCAGAGTAATGCCTGAGCCCTGTGCACATGCCAACGTGGCTGCTGGAGAAGTGCTTGAGCCCTGTGTACGCGGTAACGTGGCTGCCGGAGAAGCGCCTGAGCCCTGTAAAAGCACAGTTGTCGGTGCGGCTGGGATCCTGTTGACGTCCCCTTGCTTCCGTAGGAGGCTGAGAACCACCGACGTCATGGACGCACGCGGGGAACCATCATTACCTGTTACCGGGGCGAGCCAGATGGGACGCCGGTCTTGTTCCCTCGTAGCCTGAGCTAGCTAGGGGTAGGGTAATGATGTATCCCCTGTGGCGCGGTCGGTCCGAGCCCAAGGTCGGGCGAGGTGGAGACTTCTCCTGAGGCCGAGGCCGGGGTCGGGCGAGGACGTGATTCCTCCTGAGGCCGAGGCTAAGGCCGAGTCCTGGGGTCGGGCGAGGTGGAGATCTCCTCCCGAGGCCGAGGCCTAAGGTCGGGCGAGGCGGAGCTTCCTGTTGCGCTCGAGGCTGAACCCGGCTGTTGTCAGCCTTACCCCGATGGGTGGCACAGCAGTCGGAGCGGGGTGAGTGGCGCTGTTTTCCTGTCAGGTCGGTCAGTGAAAGGGCGAAGTGACTGCGGTCACTTCGACCTTACCGACTGCGGCGCGTGTGTCAGGATGAGGTGCCAGGCGATCTTCGCATTGAATGCGCCTGCGACACGGTCGATTGGTAAGGCGATTTGGCCAAGGTTGCTTCACGACGAAGCCTGCCCGAGCTGGGCCTCGGGTGAGCCGAGGGCGCGCCCACCGCCTGAGGAGGCCCTCGGGCGAGGCGTGAACTCGTCCGGGACTACTATTCCCGCCCGAGGCCGGGCTCGGGCGAGGCGAGATTGCGTCCCTTGGTAGACGAGGCCTTGACCTGAACCGTGCCTGTCGGTCTTTGCGGTTTGTGCTGAGGGTGCTTACCAGCCATGATTAGGAGTGTTGGGGGTACCCCTAATTACGGTACCCGACACTGGCCATCAGGCTAGTGCCGCTCGCCTTGAGGAGCCGGAGACGTCGGTGAGGTGACGAGCTGGCCGACTAATGTCTGGTGCGTTGTGGCCTTGTTCTTAGTGCCATGTCATCCATTGGAGATGTCTAAGAGCTAGACCCAATCATCGAGGACGAGGAGAGGAGGCTAGAAGACGAGAGCGAGGCTCAGGATGCCCTCCAGTTCCTTGTCGGTGGTGCTTGTGCCATTGAGGCGGGACCGCCACTGGATCCACGCCGACGAGCCCGATGGTCGAGGCGAGCAGTGGCTCTAGATCCCACCCCGGCCCAGCCACCCATTTGAGGAGGAGGGGACCTACGTCCAAAGTCTGGCTAGACTTTGAAGAAGTGACTGCCATGGAGGGAGGTAAGGTGGTAAGAGTCGCTGCCATTTGCCATTACCACAAGTAGAGTTTATTTGCTAAGTCTTCTTCTGGTACTAGGCACTTGATCCGGCACTCGATGCATTGTTTAGCTAAGAAATAAAAGGAGAAAGATGGCATTGTCTAGTCTGTTATTAGATTTAATATTGATGGTTCTGTGGTTACATGGGAGTACTCTGCTAGTGTTTCACGATCTAAGCTTTGTCATTTGATTGCTAGATTAGATTTGCCTATTTCCTTTAGTCATGCTGGCAGGGTCCTCGAGGAACGGCGGCGGCGACAGGTAACAACTGACATGGTGGAGGTCCTCTCATGCATCAAGGACTGGGAGCTAGCAGACTTGCACAAGCAGCATGAGGTGGAGAAGGACACCAAGGAACTAGAAATGGCTTTTGAATCTTTGTACATGGATGATGAACAAGAAATAGTTGCTGGGATCAAGATAAAGGAGCAATAAAGAGTTAAAGTGACAAGGAACAGAGAATTAGAACTTGAACTCATGATTTATGTAATGGACTGTCAATATGTAGTTCTGTAATGGACACTTGAGCTAGAACTCTAAAAGGAGTTGGTTGTACTCTTTTCTTTCGTCCTAGCGTTTTCTTACGAGGTATGAGTTTTTACCTAGGAAAGGTTTTAACGAGTCAGCATTGCACTAAGACTCCAGTTTTAATGAAATATGTGTTAATTGTTGTATGATTTATGTGTATATTGCTGAAATATATATGTGAAATCTATGTATGTAATCTGTGTAGAAATCTATATATGTATGAAATATGTGTAAAATATGTGTATGAAAGCTATGTAGAAATCTGTTTATGGGCCCAAGCTTGAGCACAACACTAATAGTCCATCGCGCCTCTGGCTCGGTCTAGCCGTATAAGCTTAGCCGTGTCGGTCGGAACTTACTGTACCCCACGGGCCGACCCGGCACGACACGACACATAAACTGTGCCGGGTCTAGTCGGGTTCCTTTCGTGCCGAGCCAATTACCCACGTTTGAACATGTAAACTCTCCGCCGTCTCCATCTGTTAATCTGAACCAAGTCTGCAAGTTTTCAAGCGGGGTAACACGAGAGTTTTACATGTAAACACGCTGTTCCAGTCTGAACTCTGACGCGAGAGACGTTTTACTGTCCAGGGAATCCACCAGTACAAACAAGAGGGGCAATTAAGTAGCAAAGGAACGAAACAAACTAAAGGAACAATTAACATGAGTTCGACAACGACAGGGACGACGACGAACTCGATCCAGTCAGTTCAGCAACTGAACCTGGAAAGTTCCTCTCCCTTGCTAGATATTTCCACGAACATTTAAGTGGCGACTGACCGGTTATATTACCCAAAAAAAAAGAAGAAGATTGCATTCGTTCGTTCCACAAACGCTACAGAGAAATCCAAGTAGCACTTCATTTCGCCTCTAGACTGAAACCGTCTTAATTAACCAAAGCGAGTGGTTTTTCTTTTCTTTTTGATCCGCCGTTCGCTACCTGCCATACAGCTGAACCGTCAGCATGACAACGATCGCACACGCACGCACGCGTTGGTGGTAGGTAGCTAGCTTTGTCTAGTACTCTACTCGATCGTCTAGAGAAAGGAGGAAAAGAAAGCAAAAAGGCGGCGGCATATGTATATAGTCAGAGACGGCGGTTCTATGGTAAAATTTATGATTGAAGCATGAAAGGCAAGTCGTTGGTTTTTAGTATATGATATGTGTGCACAGGTCCAAACGGCAGACACCAAGTTGATGATTTGCTATTGGTCAAGTTGCACTGATGTCTTGTTTTGTACCTGCACAGGATGTAGCCTAGCTAGCTGCTCCTCTAGTATTATTAAGTGTTGACGAACCAATAAGTGTAAGGGAAACTATAGAGCATACGAAGTCATCAGTGTATACAGTTGTTAGGCCGTGTCTAAATAGGCAGACGGTAATCAAAAGTCTGGAACTAGTTGTTAGGCTATTAGACAGAGCTAACTAGGGGTGGAAATGGATGTTTGGAGATCCGAATTATCCGTATGTGTATTCGCTAAAACTGCTAATATAGATATCCGTATCCGTATTCGATTTCAATATGGATGTCAAATAAATGTATTCGAATTCGATTTATAGTATTTTTCTCTATCCAATTCCGTATTCGTATTCGAAAAAAACCATGAAACATCCGATATCCGTATCCGTGAAAAAAATATGTTTCATGAAACCATTTCAAACTTAACTTTATCACTAATTAAAAATGATTTTAAGTTTAATAATATACTAGAAAATGATATATATCATTTAAAATATTAAAAATATTTATATGATAAATAAATAAATATATCAACTTTATATTTCTAGTGATATTCAATAATAAAATTCAATAGGTTTCATAAATATTCAATTATAACTCTCCACTTTATCTATATAGTGAACACATCTCAACGAAGTTCCATAAACATTCAACTATAACTCTCCACTTTATAATATATAAATAAATTTCTTCTTGTTTTCATTTAAGTTTTGATACACACATTTATATAGGACATTCATTCATTTTTTAGAACGGAAAATTTGTTTTTCTTGGTACATTTACTATTTTAAATCAATTCTAATTTACTTGTATTTGTACAAATGACACTTATTAAATATCACGTGTTATTGTTTATCTTTTGTTACATGCTTTGATAGTTTAAAAATATTATTTATATAGTTTTGTTGACTTGGATATGGAGATTCACGAGAAATCTATTTTAATTTAAGTTTGTTTTGATTATCTATTAACTATATATAAACTTGTACTTAAATAAAATCCACACATACACATGTTAAATTTTAGGGTATGCTGTTTGAGTTGAATTGAGTAAATATCCGAATAAGAATTCGGATTCGACTATCCGTTTTGTATTCGTATCAGAAGATATTCGAATTCGTATCCGAATTCGGACTAAAATATGGTAACTGTGACATTCGAATTCGTATCCGTGCGTATTCGATCTGTTTCCACCCCTAGAGCTAACATGGGCTAATGCCACAGGCGACAAGTCATGCGAATTTTGAAATCCGATCCCTCAAGTTCCATTCCTAATGTTTAGTTAGACGATGCTCAAGTTTTGTGACAAGGGATTTGGAAGAGATCCACAAGGGAGGAAACCTCTTACTATTCAAAATTGATTTACTCCCTTATGGATCCCCTCCAAATCCCTTGTCACCAACCAACCCTTTGCTTCCAAACAAGTCCCAAGAGGAAATTGAAGGGTTTGAAAACTATGATTTCACGTCATTCGAACTGGGCAACTCGACCATCTCCCTCGAATCCTCTTGCAATCTTGCTACAACCTCCTCCAACCACTATCTCTACTTTTATCACCACAAAAACGATTGAGGGCTGAGGGGTAGTAGGACCAACTCATTTCTTCCTAACTTATCCTCTCCAAACATCACACTTTGCTTCCTCCACCTATTACCCACGCAGGTGGGATCTTAGCATGGTAGACATTTGCATCGTCGTGGCTATTAACCAGATTTTTCAAAATGCCTTGTTTTACCTCTTCATCACCCTTTTTGGGCTTTGGCATACCCCAACTGGATCTCAAAGGGAACACCTTGTTTGCAAGAAATTCTTGCATTAAATTCCAAGAGCCAATCATGTCCACCACAATACTGAACGCAATATAAGTTCTTTGGGTATTCCCGCTCATATTGCAAATGGATCTCTTTAAACTGAAGCACACCTTTAGTGGTCTCAGCACTATATCTTTGAACTCCTCCCTCTTCTTCGTATCCACCTTGGCATAAAACCATTCCTTAGCCTATTTGCTTGGTCATTTGATCTGGTAGGCTAGCACATGAAATTTTGAATCCTTTCGGTAAGCAAAGTACCAACAAAAGTTGTTGTGTAACTTATTCGAAGCTCTAGCTTGCGTCTGGTAGTGTAATTCATGCACTCTACAAAAGGCATCAACATCTTCTCATGCACCTTGGCTCCATACAACCCATACAAAGACACTATTGCATTAATTAGTTGTCATCTAGCTCACTATTGCATTAGTTGTCATCTTGTGTTGTAGGCGTTTCAGACCCGCGAGGACCCTCAACCGACCAGTGAATTTGTCGTTGCGTGTCCCTGCCCAGATGGGTTGATGCAAGATGGAACACAAGAGGGAGGATGAGGCTTATATTATCTTGCACCGGGGTGCTCGTAGTAGGGGTTACAAGCGTCGAGAGAGAGAGGGAGAGGGGTTCGGCCTTGAGGTGAGCTGTCTGAGTTAGCCTCCTCTGCGTTTCTCCCACTCTGCCTCTCCCCCCCTTAGGAAGGCCCTGGACATCCCCTTTTATAGATACAAGGAGATGGTCCAGCTATACAAAGGGGTGTAGCTATGTGCTAACGTGGCCGGCGGAGAAGTACTTGAGCCCTGTAGAAGCGCAGCTGGCGGTGTGGCATGGATCCTGCTGACGTTTTCCTGCTTCCGCAGGGAGCTGAGAATCATCAACGTCATGGACGCACGCGGGGAACCATCATTACCTGTTACCGGAGTAATCTAGATGGGACACCGGTCTTGTTCCTTCGTAGCCTCAGGTAGCTAGCTAGGGGTAGGGTAATGATGTATCCCCTGTGGCGTAGTCGGTCCGAGGCCGAGGTCGGGCGAGACGGAGACTTCTCCTGAGGCCGAGGCTGAGGTCAGGCGAGGATGTGACTCCTCCCGAGGCCGAGGCTGAGGTCGGGCGAGGCGGAGACCTTCTCCCGAGGCCGAGGCTGAGGCCAAGGCCTGGGGTCGAGCGAGGCGGAGACCTTCTCCCGAGGCCGAGGCCTGAGGTCGGGCGAGGCGGAGCTCCCTGTTGCGCCCAAGGCTGAACTCGGGGGAGGTCATGACTTACTGTCGTTAGTTTTACCCTGGTGATTGGCACAGTAGTCGGAACGGGGTGAATAGTGTTGTTTTCCTGTCAGAACGATCAGTAAAGGGCGAAGTGATTGCGGTCATTTAGACCTTGCCGACTGGCGCGCGTGTCAGGATAAGGTGTCAGGCGATCCTCGCATTAAATGCGCATGCGATACAGTCGGTTGGTAAGGCGATTCGGCCGAGGTCGCTGCACGACAAAGTTTGCCCGAGCTTGGCTTCGGGCGAGCCGAGGGTGCGCCCACTGCCTGAGGAGGCCCTCGGGCGAGGCGTGAATCCGTCCGGGACTACTGTTCTTGCCCGAGGCTGGGCTCGGGTGAGACGAGATCGCGTCCCTAAGGCTTCAACTTTGAACCACGCTTATCGATATTTACGGTCTGTTTTGAGGATATTTTCTAGCCAGGTTAAGGAGCACTGGGGGTACCCCTAATTACGGTACCCGACAGTAGCCCCCGAGCCTCGAAGGGAGTGTAGGTACTCGCTTGGAGGTTCTGCCGGATTTTTTGCAAGGGGACCAGCCCTTCTCGGTCATATTTTGTTCCGATGGGTGCGCGCGAGCGCACCTGTCGGGTGTAGCCCCCGATTCCTCGAAGGAGTGGTTTGACTCCTCCAAGGTCTTAATTCTTTTTGTGATGCCTCGGTCAGCCTTGTTGTTCCCTCATGCGGCCTGGCCACAGACCGGGTGCATGGTCAGGCTCCGAGTTTTTAAGCTGGTTTGTCGACGTGGTCGACAATTTGGCCGTAGCCTGGTGCGAGAGCAGCCTCCGAGCCTCTGCACGGAGCGAGAGGACGATCGAGGACTGTCTCGGCTTTTTATTGTACGCCCCTTCGTCGCCTTTCCGCAAGGAGGAAGGGGGGAAAGCGCCATGTTACCCTCGGAGGGCACCGAACACGGTGTTTCCAGTGAGTTGCTATCGGGTGATCCGAGTGGACGCCCAAGCCCCGTTTGATAAGGGTCGGCTAGTGGCCCAGAGGCACGCTCCAAAAGTACGTGCAGGTGATTTGCTGGACCCGGACCCATTTGATAGGGTCCGAGGGCTTGGCGCCTCCCTCTGGTGGGATTCCATTACAAATCGTTCCCGCTGGTCTCGGAAATGTCCTAGGGTACCTCGGGAGCATAGCCCGAGCCTTGGCCATGTAACGGACGTACCCAGGGTCATCCCTGACTCTGCGTGCTCTGGGCGGCTGTCGAACCCTTCCGAGGGGCCAGCCTTCGAACCCCTGATCATTAAAGGGCTCGGAGCCCGAGTGCTCTAGGGTGGTTGTCGAACCTCGTAGGGCGCAACCTTCGAACCCCTGATCAGTAGGAGGGCTCGGGGCCCGTTTCCTTCACTGAGAAGGATCCTTTTTCGAAATATCCCCTTTCCCGATCCCTGTGGCAAGAGAGAGAGAGAGGAAAAAGAAAAGGATATGAATTTAAATAATGCGGCGCACCTTTTTTGACGCGGTCATCATAATGGAGGTGAAACGGCGCCCGCTTCGCCTGCCGGAGGTGTCGCGTGCCCTGCCAGGGAGTTAATGCGATGGGACGGGCAATTCGCAGGGCATCTGTTGCGCGTGCGCGAGTCGTTCGAGGAACAGAAAAAGCCGTTTCACCTTTGAGTTTGAATTTCGCGACGGGTTCAGGCGATGTTTTGGGTGGATCTCGCCCGGGCCTTTATATACCCGGAAGAGGGGCCGTCGGTGGTTCTTTACCCTGCCATTTGCGCTTGCCTTCTACTTTTGTTTCCGCAACCTAAGAGAGTAGCCAGAGAAGAGAAAACCGCGCACCTCATCCCCTCCGCTTCCACCACTTCTGTTTGGCGATGGCCGACAAGGCGACCGTCGTTCCGCTGCGCGACCCGTGGCCTTTCTCCACCGTTACTGTGGAGGAGCTGGAGGCCCTCGTTTCTGACGGTTTGCTCCATCCTCTCTCCAGCGGGTCGTAGCCTGAGTGGATGGCCCCCGGGAGCGAGGCCGACTCGACTCCGCCGTCGGGGTACGTGGTCAGTTTCATCCCCTTCCATGAGCGAGGGTTTGGGATGCCGGCGAGCCGCTTCATGCGGGCGCTCCCGCACTACTACGGGGTGGAGCTGCATAACTTCAACCCCAACTCCATTGCGCAAGCGGCCATCTTCGCGGCGGATTGCGAGGGTTTTTTGGGGATTGACCCTCAGTGGGACCTGTGGACCCATCTCTTCTCCGCGGAGTTCTTCGCCGCGTCGATGGACGTGAAGAAGGTCCACATGGCGGTGCGGGCCGGTGGCTGCACCCTCCAGCTGAGGCCAGGGCACGCGCAGCAGTACATCCCTGCCTCTCTTGTATCTTCGAACAAGGCGTGGCAGAACCGGTGGTTTTATATCCGGAACGACGACGGGATGCTTTCGCCATTTTCTCAACAAGTGGTGACCGCCGACGGTAATAACTGGCGCTGGGGGCCACACGCGAGAACCAGGAAAAGCTCCAGCCTATTCTGCATGCCTTGCAGAAGTTACAAGACGAGGGCCTTACCGCTGCGGGGGTCGTCGCCACTATCCATCGCCGGAGGGTGCTCCCATTGGCGGAGCGGCGGTTGCGACTCTCGGAGATGAAGCCGAGGGTTGATTTGGAGGGTTCGTGGATGTCATCGACCTCCCTCTCCACCGACGACCTCCTTAAGCGGGTAGTGGGTACGGTAGGGAGGCTGGATGCTGGCGTCCTTAGCCAGCCCTCGATGCGCCCCGACCATGGGTACGTGTCCCTGTTAAGTGTTCGACCCTCCTTCTATTTTGCGCCGAGTTTTTTACGTTTTCGATTCTTACTGTTGGGATTTTTGTTCATCCCTAGGGGTTGAGGGGTTTTAAACTCTCCCGGCCACCGGTCCCGGAGGACGCGGCGGACCGAGCCGCGCGTAGGCTCGCCGCGGAGAAGGAAAAGGAGAAGAAGGAAGCGGAAAAGGCCCGGGCTCGCGAGCGGTTGCGAGCTCGGGAAGCCTTGGAGAAGCGTCGTCGGAGGCAAGCAAGGGATGGGCTCCCGTTGGAGCCGTCGCCGGAGACGCCTGACGACGACGATGATGATGATGATGATGATGAAGATGACGACATGGCGACCCAACTTGGCCTCAGCCCGGACCCGAGGCTGGGCCAGGGGTTGCCAAGCCAGCCTCCAGGTGGGCTGGCACCACCAGTGTTTGGGGCCGGGACACCAAGGTCCCGGTCCGAGGAGCAGAGGTGGGCCGAGGGGGTACTTGACCCCTTGGCCAAGATAATTGGGGTGACTCCGGGGGGTCAGGACGAACCGCATGCCCCCCAAGAGCAGGTGCCCGCGCCGGCCGTACAGGAGGCCGGTCCCTCGGCCGTCATGACGACGCCTGGGCAGGCCGCTCCCTCGGCGCCTTGGGCGTCCGAGGCGGAAACGGCGCCAAAGCCGGCAGCGGGGCAACCCTCGGCAGCGCCTGCGGAGACCGGGGCCCGAGGGGTCTCCCCGCAGGCACGATTGGCCTTGCCCCAGAGCGGGTAAGTATATGAAGATACCTCTGTTTTGGTTTTTTCGCTGTGTGTCTTGAACTTGCCCTCTCTCTCTTTCAGCAAGCGGAGGCAGGGCTCGGCCGGTCTAGCCCCCACGAAGGCCCTTAAGACGGGGTTGGCCTCTGCAGCCGGTGCTGCGGCGCGCCACGCTGGTTGGCTGGCCTCCGCACAAGGCGCCCTCCGTTGGGGGGCCCAGGCGGCGCGGGTTGCCCTGGGGCAAGCCTCCCAGGTTGACCCCCCTGTTGGAGTGGCCATCATGCCAGGGGAGGCCGTTGACACGGTCGTGGCTCCGAGCCTGCCTGTCTTGTTGCCGGCGCCGGCATCGATTCTCGCCGGGGCCGTCGCTGATTCGCCCGCGGAGCTGCCTGTCACCGTCGATGTCGGGATGGCTGAGGCGCCCCCGCCCCTCGTCATCCCCGACCTCCCCATTCTCGACCATGAGGAGAGGGCGGCCGTCGTTGCCGAGGTCGGTGAGCGGAGGCCTGTCATCCTAGCCGAGGAGTGGCCCGGTACGTCGACTACGGTGGTACCTGATGCATCGACTGCAGGGGGACCCGACACCTCGGTGTATGGGCGCGCAGAACCGTGGCCCGTCTTGGGGAGCAGCAGCCTTATCCCCACACAGCTCAATCCCAATGAGTGGTGTGGGCAGCCGCTCCTATTCTAGAGCCGCGACACCTCGGAGCCCCTCCTCTCCCTCAATGATGAGTTGGAGGAGCAGTCTCGGAATAATTTCCGTGAATATACCGAGGCGACAATGAGGTTGCTTCGGATGACCATGGAAATCCTTTCCAGGGATGTCCCCAGGGTCTTCCAGGTAAGGATTTTGATGTACACCTTACGTGATCAGGGCATTCTTTGTGATATCTTGTTTTCCTTCCTCAAGAGCTTGCGGACGTGAGCACCGCCAAGTCGCTGTTCATCCACCGCGAAAGCGACGTTTGGGAGTCGCTGCGATCCCAGTGGCCCATGCTTACCGAGGCCAATGAGCGCCTTGCCCAACGGAGCGCCGAGGTGGCGAACCTTCGGTTGCTCTGTGATGAGCTGAAGTCGGAGGCAGCGGCGGTGCAGACAGAGGCGACGTAGGCACAAGCGGAGGCTTCATCGGCCCGGGAGCAGGTGGCTTCCCAGGCCGAGGAGTTGCAGCAGCGGCAGCTGGAGCTTGGCCAGGTCATCGGCGAGCAGGACCAATCTCGGAGCCAAGCTGCCGAGGCCGTGAGCCGGGCTGAGGCCCTTAGGGGTCAGCTGGCTTAGGCTACGAAGCAGCTGGCTGAGGCGTCCGCTCGGGCCGGGACCCTTGCGGAGGGCCTGGCTGTGGCCGTCGGGTCTGCCCAGTCCGCACAAGTCATGGCCTCACAGCAGCGCGCCCGGGCCGAAGGTCTGTTCTGTCCGCTTTATGACTTTGTTTTTGTCTCCATTCTTCACCTCGTGTCTGAAGAATATTGTCCAACTTTCTGCAGGGTTCGAGAAGGCTCTTAACGAGTCCGTCGAGAACTGCAAGGCACTTGCCCAGGCGGCTGAGCAGAAGGAGGCCGACCGCGTGGCCATGTGTGAGGCTATCTCGGCGTTTTGCCGGGCCTTTGGCCTCGACGACGTCCCCTCGGGTAGCTCCCCCTAGAGTCACCTGTGGGCCTTGGGCGGCCATGTGCGCAGCAGACTCCGCGGGGCGCTGCACCACGGCGTTAGGCGGGCCTTCGCCGTCCTCGCTTCCCACTACGACGTGGATCTGTAGTGGGTCAACGAGGGGTACTGCTTACCCGACGAAGAGGAGGCCGCCTTAGCCGAGGTCCAGAGGCTTGACGCGGCTGTCGAGGGCCCAAGCGCGGCGCTGGCTTCCTCCTTTGAGGTGGAGATCCTTCCGCCTGTGTCGCCGTCTGAGGCCGGGCCAGATTCTGTCGAGGGTGGAAACAACGCCGAGTGTGCTGCTCCTCCCCCTGCCGACACTTGAGCCTGTAGGAACAGTTTGTTTTAAGTATGCGTATGTTTCTTGTGGCCACTGAGGCCTAAACATTTTTAGTGTCAGAGTATAAAGCTGCGTTTTCTTTCCTCTTGTTTCGTGCGTAAGGACTTGTTCATCGGTAGCAGAATCACTTATCCGAGCGTGAGTTACTTTTCGCGGAAGGTGATGAGTGAGGTATTCGTATCCCGGAGGCGTAGGAGTCCCTCGGCTCAGTCGGCCTTGCCGTTTAAGGTTCCTCTCATCATTTTTAGGATTCTGTTATCGATATAGTCGAAAAGCACGAAAGTCATTTTGGCGGAAAACTTTTTCCGAGGAAAATTTTGACGCAGAGGGGGTTCCCCCCTTCTAGCCCCCGAGGGAGGTTTGGTTTTTGCTGAGGCAAGGCCGATCCTCCCTTGACGGTTAGACTTTATTTATACACATAAATAAAGCGAGATACATGAACGACTTGAAACATTTTAAGGGTAGAAGCGACGTAGCTGTTGGATGTTCCAAGCGTTGTTGTAGACTTCGCCTCGATCGTTGGCCAGCTTGTATGTCCCGGGCTTCAAAATCTTGGCGATGATGAACAACCCTTCCCATGGAGGAGTAAGCTTGTGGTGCCCTCAGGCGTCTTGTCGCAGCCGAAGTACCAAGTCTCCCACTTGGAAGCCTCGGGGCCGAACCCTTCGAGCGTGGTAGCGTCGCAGAGACTGCTGATACCGCACAGAGTGTAGTAAGGCTACGTCCCGAGCCTCTTCCAGCAGGTCCAATGAATCCTCTCGGCTGGTCTGGTTGTTTTTGTTGTTGTATGCCTTTGTCCTCGGGGAACCGTATTCCAAGTCTGTGGGTAAGATGGCTTCGGCCCATAGACTAGGAAAAACGGCGAGAAACCTGTGGCCCGGCTCGGCGTCGTCCTCAGACTCCAAACTATCGAGGGTAGTTCTTTTATCCACCGCTTGCCGAACTTGTTGAGGTCGTTGTAGATCCTCGGTTTTAGTCCCTGCAAAATCATGCCATTGGCGCGCTCCACCTGCCCATTTGTCATTGGGTGAGCCACGGCGGCCCAGTCCACACGGATGTGGTGGCCTTTGCAGAAGTCTAGGAACTTTTTCCCAGTGAACTGCGTGCCACTGTCGGTGATGATGGAGTTTGGGACCCCAAAGCGATGGATGATATTTGTAAAGAACGCCACCGCCTGCTCGGACCCGATGCTGGTTAAGGGTCGGACTTCGATCCACTTGGAGAATTTGTCGATGGCGACCAGCAGGTGCGTGAAGCCCTCGGGTGCCTTCTGTAAGGGACCGACGAGGTCCAGACCCCATACGGCAAACGACCAAGTGATAGGTATTGTCTGTAGGGCCTGAGTGGGCAGGTGCGTCTGTCTCGCGTAGAATTGATACCCTCGGCAGGAGCGCACAATCCTAGTGGCGTCGGCCACCGTGGTCGGCCAGTAGAAACCTTGTCGGAAAGCGTTTCCCACGAGGGCCCGAGGTGCTGCATGGTGACCGCAAGCCCCCGAGTATATTTCCTGTAACAACTCTTGTCCTTGGGCGACAGATATGCATCGTTGCAGAATGCCTGAGGGGCTGCGGTGGTACAACTCTTTTACATCACCCAGTAAAACGAATGACTTGGCGCGCCGAGCCAGTCGCAGAGCTTCGGCCTTGTCGAGGGGTAGCTCTCCTCGGAGGAGATATTCCAGGTACGGGGTCTGCCAGCTCAGGTTTGGCGTAACCCCATTCTGTTCTCCCTCGACGCGTAGGGCCTCACCCTCGGTGGCCGAGGGTACCTCGGGCTGGGCCGAGGTCTCCTCGGGTTCGGGCGTGTCGGGGACCATAATTAGGGGTACCCCCAAGACTCCTAATCTCAGCTGGTAACCCCCATCAGCACAAAGCTGCAAAGGCCTGATGGGTGCGATTATGTCAAGGCTCGGTCCACTCGAGGACACGATCTCGCCTCGCCCGAGCCCAGCCTCGGGCAAGGGCAGCCGACCCCGGAAGATTCACGTCGCGCCCGAGGGCCCCCTCAAGCAACGGACACACCTTCGGCTCGCCCGAGGCCCAGTCTTCGCCAAGAAGCAACCTTGGCCAGATCGCCACACCGACCGATCGCACCGCAGAAGCATTTAATGCGAGGATGGCCTGACACCTTATCCTGACGCGCGCCCTCCGGTCGATAGAGCCGAAGTGACCGCAGTTACTTCGCCGCTCCACTGACCGGCCTGACGAGAAGACAGCGCCGCCTGCGCCGCTCTGACTGCTGTGCCACTCGACAGAGTGAGGCTGACAACAGCCAAGTCCGGCCTCGGGCGCCATAGGAAGCTCCGCCTCGCCCGACCCCAGGGCTCAGACTCGGCCATGGCCCCGGAAGACGACGAACTCCGCCTCGCTCGACCCCAGGGCTCGGACTCGGCCTCGGACCCGGAAGACGACGAACTCCGCCTCGCCCGACCCCAGGGCTCGGACTCGGCCTCGGCCCCAGAAGACGACGAACTCCGCCTCGCCCGACCCCAGGGCTTGGACTCGGCCTCGGCCCCAGAAGACGACGAACTCCGCCTCGCCCGACCCCAGGGCTCGAGCTCGACCTCGACCACGGAAGACAGACTCGACCTCGACCACGGAGGAGCCTCCGCCTCGCCCGACCCAGGGCTCGGACCGACCACGTCATAGGGGGGCATCATTACCCTACCCCTAGCTAGCTCAGGCTATGGGGAACAGGATCGGCGTCCCATCTGGCTCGCCCCGGTAAACAAATAATGATGGCGCCCCGCGTGCTCCATGACGACGACGGCTCTCAGCCCCCTTACGGAAGCAAGGAGACGTCAGCAAGGACTCGACAGCCCCGACAGCTATCCTTCCGCCAGGCTCTAGCGCTCCTCCGACGGCCACGACATCTCATGAACAGGGTGCCAAAACCTCTCCGGCTGCCACGACGGCATGTACTTAGGGCGCTAGCTCCTCTCTGCTAGACACGTTAGCACACTGCTACACCTCCCATTGTACACCTGGGCCCTCTCCTTACGCTATAAAAGGAAGGGCCAGGGCACTCGTACGAGAAGGTTGGCCGCGCGGGGAGGACGGGACGGCGCGTGCAGGCCTCTCGCTCCCTCCCACGCGGACACTTGTAACCCCCTACTGCAAGCGCATCCGACCTGGGCGCGGGACAAACACGAAGGCCGTGGGTTTCCCCTTTTATGCCTGCCTCCCTCTGGTTTTCCCCCCTTCGCGCTCCATCTCGCGCCTACCCATCTGGGCTGGGGCACGCGGCGACAATTTACTCGTCGGTCCAGGGACCCCCCCGGGGTCGAAACGCTGACAGTTGGCGTGCCAGGTACGGGCCTGCTGCGTGTTGACGAACAGCTTCCCGTCAAGCTCCAGATGGGTAGTCTCCAGCAACCTTTCCAGCCTGGGACGGTGCTCCATTTCGGGAGTCTTGAGTTCATGTCCCTCGACGGCAGCTATGACATGATACTCCTTCCTCCGCCGCGCGACAGCGACAATGGCGGCCGACAACCCGCCCGCCGGCGGCGGAATCAACGACATCTTCCCCACGTGGCGGAAGAACAACATTCGGGTTTGTCCTGTCGCCTTCCCCGCCGACGGAGGAGGAGGGGGGGCAACCAAGGCCAAGCAGGAGGCAGCACCTCGTCGGCTGTTGAGCGAGTCGACGGCACCGGCGCCCCAGCGGGGGACACGTCGAGCGTCGCCCTCGCGTCTAAGACGAAGACGAGCGTCGTTTCCCCGCAACACGCCAACTCCAAGCGAACGAACGACGCCAGCTTGCTCGCAAAGGATCTGCTGGGCGTCACCCTCGTACCTGAGACGATGGTGCAGTCTACCCCTGATGTGACTTCGTCACCGCCTGTCGACCAAGAGGTACCGACCGATTCCCATCTCGTGCCTTTTGGATTCAGCCTCGACCCACCAAGCGACTTCGCTTCGGTGGACGCTTTCATAGAGGCGAGTCCAAACCCTCCGGGGTATTGTATGCGGTCACCCTAGGATTGGCTGACTTTTGTTGGGATTTCTCCGGACTTGGTAACCCCAGTGTCATGCGGGACTTCATGACCGCATGCAACTACTGCCTTTCCGATTGTTCCGACGGTAGCCGCAGCTTCGGCGACGAGGACTGTGGCCCAAGTCGTGAATGTTTCCACGTCGATCTAGGGGGTCCCAGCAAAGGCAAACATCTTGGTATACCGGAAAACGGTGATCCCCCTAGGCCTGTGCCTCGCGTTGACATCCTTCGGGAGCTAGCTGTGGTCCCAGTCCCTGTGGGGGGTCAGGACTCACAGCTCGAGCAAATCCACGAGATGCAGGCCAGACTCGACGAGGGAACAGGAACACTTGAGCCGTTCCGCCGGGACATTGGGCAGGAATGGGCAGGCCAACCTCCGGCCAGAGAAGCGCGTCATCTACCCCAGGGCATCCAGCACTACATCGCCGACGATGTCAGGGCAAGGCCGCCACCGGCTTCCAGTGGGGTCGGCCAGAACCTGGCTGCAGCGGCAATACTTCTCCGCACGATGCCGGAACCATCAACCACCGAGGGACGGCGTATCCAGGGAGAGCTCAAGAATCTCCTGGAGGATGCCGCGGTCCGACGGGCCGAAAGCTCTGCCTCCCGAAGGCAGGGGTACCCCTCGGAGCATCGCGCCGCGACTTCCCGATTCATGCGGGAAGCCTCGGCCCACACCGGGCACACGCGCAACACAACGTCGCGGCCCCGGGTCACCTCGGCAACGAGCACCACCACCACAACCGTCGAGCCCACCTCGACGAGAAGGTGCGCCGAGGCTACCACCCCAGGCGTGGGGGACGCTACGACAGCGGGGAGGATCAGAGTCTCTCGCCCGAACCACCCGGTCCGCAGGCTTTCAGCCGAGCCATACGACGGGCGCCGTTCCTGACCCGGTTCCGAACCCCGACTACTATCACAAAGTACTAATGGGAGACGAGGCCGGAACTGTGGCTCGCGGACTACCGGCTGGCCTGCCACCTGTGCGGAACGGATGACGACAACCTCATCATTCGCAACCTCCCCCTGTTCCTCTCCGACACCGCTCGAGCCTGGCTGGAGCATTTGCCTCCGGGGCAGATCTCCAACTGGGACGACCTGGTCCAAGCCTTCGCCGGCAACTTCCAGGGCACGTACGTGCGCCCTAGGAACTCCTGGGATCTCCGAAGCTGCCGCCAGCAGCCGGGAGAGTCTCTCCGGGACTACATCCGGCGATTCTCGAAGCAGCGCACCGAGCTGCCCAACGTCACCGACTTGGATGTCATCGGCGCGTTCCTCGCCGGCACCACCTGCCGCGACCTAGTGAGCAAGCTGGGTCGCAAGACCCCCACCAGGGCGAGCGAGCTGATGGACATCACCACCAAGTTCGCCTCTTGCCAGGAGGCGGTTGAGGCCATCTTCCGGAAGGACAAGCAGCCCCAGGGCCGCCAGCCGGAAGATGTCCCTGAGGCATCCGCTCAGCGCGGCACCAAGAAAAAGGGCAAGAAGAAGTCGCAAGCGAAACGCGACGCCGCCGACGCGGATCTTGTCGCCGCCGCTGAGTACAAGAACCCTCGGAAACCTCCCGGAGGCGCCAATCTCTTCGACAAGATGCTCAAGGAGCCATGCCCCTATCATCAGGGGCCCGTCAAGCACACCCTTGAGGAGTGCGCCATGCTTCAGCGCCACTTTCGCAAGGCCGGGCCACCTGCGGAAGGTGGCAGGGCCCACAACGACGATAAGAAGGAGGATCGCAAGGCAGGAGAGTTCCCCGAGGTCCACGACTGCTTCATGATCTACGGTGGGCAAGTGGCGAACGCCTCGGCTCGGCACCGCAAGCAAGAGCGTCGGGAGGTCTGCTTGGTAAAGGTGGCGGCGCCAGTCTACCTAGACTGGTCCGACAAGCCCATCAACTTCGACCAGGGCGACCACCCCAACCGCGTGACGAGCCCAGGGAAATACTCGCTCGTTGTCGACCCCGTCATCGGCAACGTCAGGCTCACCAAGGTCCTCATGGACGGAGGCAGCAGCCTCAACATCATCTACGCCGAGACCCTCGGGCTCCTGCAGATTGATCTATCCTCGGTCCGGGCGGGCGCGGCGCCTTTCCACGGGATCATCCCCGGGAAACGTGTCCAGCCCCTCGGACAACTCGATCTACCCGTCTGCTTCGGGACTCCCTCCAACTTCTGAAGGGAAACCCTCACGTTCGAGGTGGTCGGGTTCCGAGGAACCTACCACGCAGTGTTGGGGAGGCCATGCTACGCCAAGTTCATGGCCGTCCCCAACTACACCTACCTCAAGCTCAAGATGCCGGGCCCCAACGGGGTCATCACCGTCGGCCCCACGTATCGACACACGTACGAATGCGACGTGGAGTGCGTGGAGTACGCCGAGGCCCTCGCCGAATCCGAGGCCCTCATCGCCGACCTGGAGAGCCTCTCCAAGGAGGCGCCAGACGTGAAGCGCCATGCTGGCAACTTCGAGCCAGCGGAGACGGTTAAGTCCGTCCCTCTCGACCCCAGCAATGACGCCTCCAAGCAGATACGAATCGGCTCCGAGCTCGATTCCAAATAGGAAGCAGTGCTCGTCGAGACGGTTAAGTCCGTCCCTCTCGACCCCAGCAATGACGCCTCCAAGCAGATACGGATCGGCTCTGAGCTCGATTCCAAATAGGAAGCAGTGCTCGTCGACTTTCTCCGCGCAAACACCGATGTTTTCGCGTGGAGTCCCTCGGACATGCCTGGCATACCGAGGGATGTCGCCGAGCACTCGCTGGATATCCGAGTTGGAGCCCGACCCGTGAAGCAGCCCCTGTGCCGATTCAACGAAGAAAAGCGCAGAGCCATAGGCGAGGAGATCCACAAGCTAATGGCGGCAGGGTTCATCAAAGAGGTATTCCATCTCGAATGGCTTGCCAACCCTGTGCTTATGAGAAAGAAAGGAGGAAAATGGCGGATGTGTGTAGACTACACTGGTCTAAACAAAGCTTGTCCAAAAGTTCCATACCCTCTACCTCGCATCGATCAAATCGTGGATTCCACTGCTGGGTGCGAAACCCTGTCTTTCCTCGATGCCTACTCAGGGTATCACCAAATCAGGATGAAAATGTCCGACCAGCTCGCGACTTCTTTCATCACACCTTTCGGCATGTACTGCTACGTTACCATGCCGTTTGGTCTGAGGAATGCAGGTGCGACATACCAAAGGTGCATGAACCACGTGTTCGGCGAACACATTGGTCGAACGATCGAGGCTTACGTCGATGACATCGTAGTCAAGACGAGGAAAGCCTCTGACCTCCTTTCCGACCTTGAAGCGACATTTCAGTGTCTCAAGGCGAAAGGCGTAAAACTCAATCCTGAGAAGTGCGTCTTCGGAGTCCCCCGAGGCATGCTCTTGGGGTTCATCGTCTCCGAGTGGGGCATCGAGGCCATCACCAACATGGGTATGGAACTTCGAAGAAAATCGCGGCCATCACCAACATGGAGCCCATCAAGGACTTGAAAGGCGTACAGAGGGTCATGGGGTGCCTTGCGGCTCTGAGCCGCTTCATCTCGCGCCTCGGCGAAAGAGGTCTACCCCTGTACCGCCTCTTAAGAAAGGTCGAGTGCTTCACTTGGACCCCTGAGGCCGAGGAAGCCCTCGGGAACCTGAAGGCGCTCCTCACGAACGCGCCCATCTTGGTGCCCCCCGCTGCTGGAGAAGCCCTCTTGATCTACGTCGCTGCTACCACTCAGGTGGTCAGCGCCGCGATCATGGTTGAGAGGCAAGAAGAGGGGCATGCATTGCCCGTTCAGAGGCCAGTCTACTTCATCAGTGAGGTACTGTCCGAGACCAAGATCCGCTACCCACAAATTCAGAAGCTGTTGTACGCGGTGATCCTGACGCGGCGGAAGTTGCGACACTACTTCGAGTCGCATCCGGTGACTATGGTGTCATCCTTCCCCCTGGGGGAGATCATCCAGTGCCGAGAGGCCTCGGGTAGGATTGCAAAGTGGGCGGTGGAAATCATGGGCGAGACAATCTCATTCGCCCCTCGGAAGGCCATCAAGTCCCAAGTCTTGGCAGACTTTGTGGCTGAATGGGTCGACACCCAGCTCCCAACAGCTCTGATCCAACCAGAACTCTGGACCATGTTTTTCGACGGGTCGCTGATGAAGACAGGTGTGACGGAACCTTCCAAGTAATTAGGCCCACCTACAGTTGTCCTTGTCCAACGGACTTCAGACAACCCTGTAGGTGCCCCTGAACTACTTGACAAGTTCGGTATCTTTCCTTACCTTACCAGGAACGTTTCACCCGTCTTGCAGACATTACAGAACATCGGAGATAAAGAAATGCGGAAGCGAATTACATAAACTTACATTTATTTCAAAAGCAAGCTTGAGTTATTTTATTACAGACCAGACTAAAAGTGAGTGCAGAGTAGTAATATTATACAAACCAAGGGAGGCACAAACTCCTCCCGAGAAGCTATAAGCAAAAGATCCTAAGTGGAGGACCGAGTCCTCCCGCACTTCAGTCTTGTTTTTCTTCTTTTGGAACCACCTTGGCACAGAAGCAGCAAAAGTCTGCCACTTCCTCACCTAAAAACAACGAAGGGATAAACCCTGAGTATGGAATTACTCAGCAAGTCTTACCCGACTAAAGAAAAGACTCTCAAGGGTATGCTGGTTATATGGGAGTCAAGGTAAGGCTTTTCAATATTCAAAGACTCTGTTTTGCAGAAATGCTTACTAAAGTGGATCCTTAAAAATCCAATTTTATTTGTCAAGTTAGGTAAAATTACCTGCACTAGAGTTCTTTCTACCCTAGTTCAATCACTGGTCCTGTACTAGCCAATTTCTCAACAAAAACCCCTTTATCTTTAGTGGAATGCTACGTGTAAGTCAGTGGCCAAGTCTCCATAACCGCGGAGGTACGGCGATCCGAATCGATTATACTCAGCTGAGGATCTCCATTCACACGACATATGTAGCACTTAACCCTTGCATATGTCAACCCGCCACCGGGGTTCTTAAGACCGGATCAGGTTCACGCAAACCGAGAGCACAGCTACACCACCATCCAGCCTCTTGCCACGGAGGGTACACGCTACTCTCGCCACCGCTCCACGCCCATTTCGTGTTATCTTATTCCGGCCTTAGTCTACCCGAGGCAAGGCTTACCCATGACGAGGCATGTGACCAGTTAAAGGGTCCTCGGTCAGCAGGCCTACATCGACAAGGTCCTTAATCGACTCAGACGGAGACACTACACCGAGACTCTCTTCTCGTGCAAGTCACCCGCCCGGTCTCAGCTTAATCATTTAACCCAAAACTTGGTACCTGGCAGAGGTACATCTTTTCCGATGTTGAATCCATCACGGCCATGATGGATCCACCATCAAGTTTTATTTTTGAAAACATCCCACCCACTTTTGCCACAACATCTTTTGTAGAAACAAAACCTTTTGTTTTTCTAAAGCAAAGCTAAGCATCAAAAAGCTTTTGTAAAACAGGTGATCAGATTCAAGGAAGGTAATGCAGGAATTGTTTTAGCAATCAACTCCTATCACCTAATGCATCAAGCAAGTGAGAAAGATTTTAAAATAGCAAGGAAGGTGGCAAATGCACCGGGGCTTGCCTTCGTTTACAGGTGATTCGGGTTCGGATCCACAGATATCGAAGTAGAAACTATTCCCGGCCTGGGATTCCGAAGGTGGTGGTGTCCTGTCTTCGGTGACTTCTATCTCTTCTTCACGTTCTAATCATAACCATACATAAGTATAAGAATGGATGCCATGGGATGCTCATGAGGATGCAAAGATAATATAAACTTATTATTTATGTCTCGAATACAACTTTCCTTCACGGAGTTCCGGGAACTTAGGGTTTCCGGAGTCGGTAAAGGAGTTCGTAGGGCAGGGGGGTGTTTTGGGTTTGGTGATCAAACAAGGTCCAAATCAATTCAAACTTTACCCAAGGTCTCTAAATAGTGTATAACACTCATATAAAAATTTTGGGCATTTTTGGACTTATCAATTATTTTCTAAAAATCCATCACTAATACTTTTAACTACTTTAAATACTCTAAAATTTCTTACTTCCACTAAAAATCACAAACTTATTTTTATTAAATTCTATGGAAAATAACAAACCTAGGAAAATTAGTTTCACAATTTTAGCATTTTTCTACATTTTTCTACATATTTCTAAAGCTCTGCTGGAAAAAGAAAAGGAAAAGGATTAAATAGAACTGGGCCGGATTCAGCCCAGCGGCCCAGGTCCAGGGAGGAAAGGCGCTCGCGCGCGCCCGCGCCCTGGCGGTTTTGCAGAAAGGGCCTCGCGTTTCAGAACAACCCGAAGCAGATCCGTAGCACTATTCACTGAGTCGCTGACAGTTTACAGAAACGCCCTTGACTTTCTATTCCTTTACCCGGCGCGTCCACGACGGCGTTCACGCCCCGCCGAGCTCCGGCGAGCGCCAGAACCGGCCAAAAGGGGCAACGGCTATGGTTTTTGAGCAGCAAACACCAAATTCAACTCCTAAGGACTCTTTCCCCCCAATCAATTTCATACTTGGTGATCTGCCAAGCTCTGCCCGCGAGGACAGTGCACGGCGCGGATAGGTGTTCGTGTTCCAATCAATTCATGGCAGTTAAGTTCAATTGGATGGTTTGGAGAGCATCAAGGACACATGAGAATGTTAGAACAAGCAACAGAGCAACATGAACTGACCTAATTTGGGCTGGCCACGGTGAGACTTGTTTCACGGTGGCGGAGAGCGAGGTTCGTTGGGGGAAATTCCGAATTCAAGTTCTCTGGTGGGAGGTTTAGGATGCAAGCGGGTGCAATAGCTGCTTGGATGCATGGCGGAGCTGGGGGTACGGTCAATTTATAGCGCCCGTGGGCGGTGGTGCCCAATTTGGCCGAGCCGTGTTGGCGGCCGGAGATAAAGAAGAAGCTTGCGCGGTGAATTCGTGTCCGCCGCCATGGCAACCTCCCCGTCGACGATGGGACGGGTACAGGGAGTCATGGCGACGCGGTGGAAAGGTTTGGACACGCGGCACACAGCCGGGAAGCGGCGGTCACCGGCGAGCACATCCGTTCCAGCCGTAAGGAGGAAAAGAGAGACACGGCGGGGGGGTCACCGGAGTGATTTCCAGCTCACCGTCGGCGAAGATCTTTTACCGTGTGCCCTTATCTGCCCATCCCGTGCACAAGTCAGGCCGGCAACGGCACGAATCACGGCGGAGGTGTCGTCGGCGGTGGGAGTTCCGCGCTGGCAGCCTGATCCAATCCGGGCTACTGTACCATGGTGAACCCCCATTCAGAGCGACTGACAGACAAGGTTTAGGCTCGATTTTCTTTGAAATTTGCATGTGAACTTCATTAAACCTCTGTACCAAAGTTGTAGAGTTACAAACCAGCTACAATTCGACTATAGGACTTGAACACATTTGAGTACGAAATCAAGGTGGAATTTATACTCAAAGTTGGCTTTGCTACACTGAATATCTGAATTTCAGACAGAATCAGCCTGACAGCCAATATTTAGGTTTAATTATCTCCAATATTTTCTTAACAACTCTGCTGACACTCTTAAACAAAGTTATGCTCCTATAATTGGGCTACAATTTTGATGTGGTGACCTAGGGCAAAAACCCTATGCTTTGAAAGTTACAAAGCCCCAAAGTGGAGCCAATTCTCTGATTTTCAGACTTCATCACATGAGTCAAGTGTGGCCCTTTTGCACTTAAGTCCAAATCTCAGGGTTTGGCTTGTAAATTCACATATTTGTGAACCAAATGACTTTATATGTCTAAACATAGTAGCTTTTACACTTTAGTCCAAAGGTTCATCATTTTTGCACATAAGCCCCTAGGGTTTAGACTTATGGTTTTCCAGGGTTCCAATTAGGGTTTCTGGTATCCCAGGGGTATAAAGGTGATTCAAGTTTATTTTTGGGGTCATTTTATGACTTTTACCCTAAAGTCTTTAGGTTTCCTTAACTTGGGTTAAGTTTTACCCCTTTAACCACTATTTAGGGTTAAGTCCTTTAACCAGGGTTCTATTTGCAAAAACATTAAAACAATACAACTTGTTTGAAATTTTTGCCTAGTGAATGCACTCTAAGTGTGTCAAACATATGCAATGCCAATGCTTATGATGCCATGCTCAAGTTTTAGTTATAGTAACACCAGGGGTGTTACATCCTTCCCCCCATAAAAGAATCTCGTCTCGAGATTAAAAATCCTAGGGTAGGGAATGGTAAAGGAAACACATCACATTTTTATTTCCTAAATTTTGGTACAAGGCAGGGGTAATGTGGGGGTTACTTCTTTATTACAACAGCTATACAGGCATTACAATTTACATGAGGCTAGAAAGCCTGGGAAATTCTTATCTAAGAAGTCTTGGGTTTCCCATGTAGCCTCATCTTCAGAATGCTGGTTCCACTGTATCTTTTAGAACTTGAGAGTCTTTCTTCGGGTGATCCTGTCCTTTTGATCCAGAACTCGAATAGGATGTTCCGAGTATGTTAAATCTGGTTCCAGGACAACATCAGTCACTTCAACGGTTCGATCAGGAACCCGAAGACACTTCTTCAATTGTGACACGTGGAACACATTATGCACAGCAGACAATGTTTCGGGGAGTTGAAGTCGGTATGCCACTGGTCCACATTGCTCAAGCACCGGGAATGGACCAATGTACCTGGGTGCAAGTTTCCCTTTAACCCCAAAACGCGATACGCCTTTCATTGGTGAGACCTTTAGGTAAACATAGTCTCCTTCCAGGAAATATAAGGGCCTTCGCCGTGTGTCTGCATAACTCTTCTGGCGAGCTTGTGCCTTCTTCATATTATAAATAATTTTCTGAACCTTATCCTCGGCCTCTTTCACCATATCAGGCCTAAAGAAGCATCTTTCTCCAGGTTCAGACCAATTTAGCGGAGTTCGACACCGTCGTCCATATAGCGCTTCGAAGGGTGCCATCTTGATACTTTCTTGATAGCTATTGTTATATGAAAACTCCGCCAAAGGCAAACATTCATCCCATTTTGGTGAGAAGTCCAGGACACATGCCCGCAGCATATCTTCAAGTATTTGGTTCACTCTCTCAGTCTGTCCACTGGTTTGAGGATGATAGGCCGAACTGTGGAGTAACTTAGTACCCAAGGATTTGTGAAGAGCTTCCCAAAACTTGGCTACAAATTGAGGTCCACGATCCGACACTATGGTCTTTGGAACACCATGCAGACTAAGAATACGAGCAATGTACAATTGGGCGTAGACAGTAACCGGGGAATTTGTCTTGACTGGCAGAAAGTGAGCAACCTTTGTAAGCCGATCGACAATCACCCAAATAGAGTCATACCCTTTTATCGTCCTGGGCAGTCCCACAATAAAGTCCATACTGATGTCTTCCCATTTCCATGTTGGGATTGGCAAAGATTGTAATGGACCAGCAGTTTTCATGTGTATGGCCTTGACACGTCTGCAAGTGTCACACTTAGCCACATAGCGTGCAATTTCGATTTTCATCTTCGTCCACCAATAATGTTGCTTTAAGTCTTGATACATCTTAGTGCTTCCGGGATGAATTGAATAGCGACTAAGATGTACTTCATCAAGAATTTGCTGGCGGAGCTCTTCGTTCTTTGGCACTACTATGCGGTTTTTAAACCATATCACACCTTGATCGTCTTCCTTGAAACATTTGGCTACTCCAGCCCTTATCTTCTCTCGTATGTGCTTCATACCCAGATTATCCTTTTGAGCATCAATTATTCTTTGCAAAATGATTGACTCAAGCTTTAGCTGATTTAGAGTCCCTTGTTGGATTATTCCCAGGTTTAGCTTTTCCATTTCCTGACACAAAGTGTTCTCGGAGGTCTTCGCCATAAGACAGTGGCAGGAAGTCTTACGACTCAATGCATCTGCCACCACATTGGCTTTGCCTGGGTGATAATGGATCTCCAGTTCATAGTCTTTAATGAGCTCAAGCCATCGTCTTTGCCTCATATTTAATTCTGACTGGGTGAAAATGTACTTCAAACTTTTATGATCTGTATATATGTGACAGATATTTCCCAGCAGATAGTGACGCCAAATCTTTAGGGCATGAACCACAGCAGCTAGCTCCAGATCATGAGTTGGATAATGCTCCTCATGTCGGCGCAACTGCCTTGAAGCATACGCAATCACTCGGCCTTCTTGCATCAGTACACAGCCGAGCCCACTGCCAGATGCATCACAATATACGTCAAAAGGTTTAGTGATGTCCGGTTGAGCCAAGACCGGAGCAGTGGTCAATAGCGTCTTCAGTTGCTCAAAGGCTTCATTACACTTAGAAGACCAATTAAACTTAATGTCATTCTTCAATAAACTTGTGATTGGCTTCACAAGCTTAGAAAAATCTGGTATGAATCTGCGATAATACCCAGCTAGTCCAAGAAAACTCCGGACTTGGTGAACAGTAGTTGGGGGTTTCCACTCCAGAATATCTTTGACCTTGCTAGGGTCTACCGCAATTCCTTTAGCCGATAACACGTGCCCCAAAAATTGAATTTCTTCCAGCCAGAACGCGCACTTGCTGAACTTGGCATATAGCTGATGTTCCCTGAGGCGCGTCAATACAATCCGTAGATGCTGAGCATGGGCCTCTTCATTCTTAGAATATATCAAGATATCGTCGATGAAGACTACCACGAACTTGTCCAACTCGGGCATGAACACCGAGTTCATCAAATAGGTGAAGTGGGCAGGAGCATTTGTGAGCCCGAAAGACATTACCAAGTATTCAAACAATCCATACCGCATAGTAAACGCGGTCTTCGGTATATCCTCGGGCCGAATACGGATTTGATGATAGCCCGACCTGAGATCAATTTTAGAAAATACCCTCGCCCCAGTCAGTTGATCAAATAAGATGTCGATCCTTGGAAGAGGGTACTTATTCTTGATGGTGACCTCATTTAGGGGTCGATAATCCATGCACATTCTCAAGGTTTGATCCTTCTTCTTAACAAAAATGGCGGGACAACCCCACGGGGACGAGCTTGGCCGGATGAATCCCTTATTCAGTAGATCTTGCAATTGAATTTTCAATTCCGCCAATTCATTAGGGGGCATACGGTACGATCTTCGGGAGATGGGAGCCGTACCGGGCTTTAGCTCAATTACGAATTCTACATCTCTTTTAGGGGGCAGTCCAGGCAAATCTTCCAGAAATACATCTGGAAACTCACATACTACCGGAATGTTCTTGATCTCCGGTACAATGGCTTCATAGACTTTACCAGAAGCTTTGGCTGGATTGGTTGCGGGGAGAGTCAAAAGAATCTCTTCTTGGTTATAGCTCAACCTGACGGTTCTGAGTTTAGTGTTGAGAATTGCCTTGTGTTGGGTTAACCAATTCATACCCAAAATTACATCTATATCCTGGCCCTTTAGAACAATCATGTTAGCAGGAAAGTTCCGTCCGGCCATTGTTACTGGCACTCCATAGGCCACTTCCCTAGTATAAATGTGTCCCCCAGGTGAATGAATTTTAAATCCCTCTTTCGATTCATGGTATGCAATATGATGTTGCTCCACAAATTTCTTGCTAATGAATGTATGTGAAGCACCAGAATCAAAAAGAATAATTGCTGGGTGACTGGCCACGTGAAACGTACCCATCATCACCGGCTCTCCTTCCGGTGTAGTAGCCACTTGAGTGTAATATACACGCCCCGTCTTCTTCGTATTTTTCCCCACAGCATTTCCTTTGGGCTGAGTTGATCTCCCAGATCCCTGCGGAGCATTTGATTGATTTTGCTTCGGATATGGGCAGTCTTTGATAAAGTGTCCCGACTTGCCGCAATTAAAACACCCAGTTGAAGAACTAGGCAAGGCAGGGAATCGAGTGCCTGGGGCACCCGGCTGATTTGGGGTATTGTTGGGGCGAATAATGATAGGTTGTTTGAAAGGAAATGAGGGTGGACGAGAAAAAGTGCGATTTTGGTTTGAAGGTCGGATCACAAACCGTTGCTTCTTCGCCTGGCCCTGATTAGGCCTCTCACCACCGAATCCCTTATTCTTCCCAGAATTTGTGTATTTTGCTTCCACAGATAAGGCCGTGCTGACCGCCTTTCCATACGTGAGATCTATGCATGTGGCCATTTTCCTTTGTAGCCGATCATTTAGTCCCCGCATAAAACAGTTCTTCTTCTTTAAATCCGTATTCACCTGGTCGATGGCATACTGCGATAGGTGATTAAATTTGTTGAGATATTGGTTGACGGTATCTCCACCTTGTTGTAACTTCATAAATTCCTCTTGTTTCATATGCAGCACTCCTTCAGGGATATAGTGTTCACGGAAGGCTGCTTTAAACTCATCCCTGGTGACTTGATTGTTGACAGGTTGAATAGCCACGAAATTTCCCCACCAGGTACTGGCAGGACCACAGAGTTGTTGTGCGGCAAACAACGGCTTCTGCGTCTCTGAGCAACGGAGAAGACCAAACTTTTGTTCAATAACCCGAATCCACTCATCAGCTTCTAGGGGATCTTCAGCTTTGACGAATAGGGGTGGACGGGTTTCCGAGAAATCCAAATAAGTAGTTTCACGGGGGCCATGCGGATAACCCCTTCCTGCCTGCTGCTGAAATTGCGGGTCACCCGCCATTTCCCTAAGGAAGCGGGTATTGTCGGCGGTGGCATTCACCAAGGCGGCAATCGCCTCGACTAACGTGGGAGGAACCGGAGGTGGGTTTGGGGTAACATCCCTTCCCCTAGAAGTTCCGGCTGCGTCCTGTCCTCGAGTCCTGGTCGGCATCTGTGGCAAAGAACATTTGAAGTAAACATAATGTGCCAGAGAAAACCTTCCATTTTACATTACTATAAAAAGTAATGATACAGACTCGATATTACATAACAGGATACATTACCCATTATACAAAAGTTCAACCTATTATACAACAGTACACCCTACAATACCCTACTCTACTTTTACTTCTATTACACCATTATTCCTGCTTTCCATTAGACTTGGCGGCCTCATCGTCAGGTGTGGGAGTCCAGACATCAACCAACCTCAAAGAAGGAGGGGGCTCAAAAAGGTCTAACTCCCCACCCAGCGCACGTCCCGCAACATGAGATGGTCCGACTTCCGCCTCAGCAGGTTGTGCAGGCTCACTTGGGTGTAATTGTGAGTATAGTATATGGACTTCCTCATGCAACGTATTGCAGTAAACTTGCAGGTCATCGACAGTCGAGCTAAGTTCTTTAATTCGGGCCTGAGCCCTTGCTTCCTTAGCACACATTAGCAAACGAGACTGTACGACCCAGTCAAGTGCTAAGTCTCGATCAGCGAGTTGATCCTGCAAGTGTCGGATGTCCCTTCTCAGTTCATTGATTCTATCCCCATCGGCGACCCAAGCATCGGTCCTGTGTTGCAGCGCTGTTTGAAGTCGACTCACACGGGCTTCAAGATCTCCGATGGGGTCATTACTTCCACTGCTGCTGCTTTCATGTCGGGGAGCCAATTGATGCCGAGGCACCCCAATTGGTCCCGTAGACTTGCGTGCCGTTAGCCTGGTGCGTGGCGGCATCTTTTCTAAGGGGGAAAATGTTATTAGTATAGTTCTTAGCATGATGCATGTATAATTACAGAATCAACCTTAGTCGATTCAACCTTCTATACGTTGCACTCTTCCTATCTGGTCTTTAAGATAGACTTCTTCAGAATACTTAGGTAAGAAGAGAAAAGAGTTTTTAGGTAAGACCTTTGAAAATTCTTTTGAAGATGCCTCATAATATCTGCAAAGAAGGGCTACGCTCCGATACCAGCTGTGACGGAACCTTCCAAGTAATTAGGCCCACCTACAGTTGTCCTTGTCCAACGGACTTCAGACAACCCTGTAGGTGCCCCTGAACTACTTGACAAGTTCGGTATCTTTCCTTACCTTACCAGGAACGTTTCACCCGTCTTGCAGACATTACAGAACATCGGAGATAAAGAAATGCGGAAGCGAATTACATAAACTTACATTTATTTCAAAAGCAAGCTTGAGTTATTTTATTACAGACCAGACTAAAAGTGAGTGCAGAGTAGTAATATTATACAAACCAAGGGAGGCACAAACTCCTCCCGAGAAGCTATAAGCAAAAGATCCTAAGTGGAGGACCGAGTCCTCCCGCACTTCAGTCTTGTTTTTCTTCTTTTGGAACCACCTTGGCACAGAAGCAGCAAAAGTCTGCCACTTCCTCACCTAAAAACAACGAAGGGATAAACCCTGAGTATGGAATTACTCAGCAAGTCTTACCCGACTAAAGAAAAGACTCTCAAGGGTATGCTGGTTATATGGGAGTCAAGGTAAGGCTTTTCAATATTCAAAGACTCTGTTTTGCAGAAATGCTTACTAAAGTGGATCCTTAAAAATCCAATTTTATTTGTCAAGTTAGGTAAAATTACCTGCACTAGAGTTCTTTCTACCCTAGTTCAATCACTGGTCCTGTACTAGCCAATTTCTCAACAAAAACCCCTTTATCTTTAGTGGAATGCTACGTGTAAGTCAGTGGCCAAGTCTCCATAACCGCGGAGGTACGGCGATCCGAATCGATTATACTCAGCTGAGGATCTCCATTCACACGACATATGTAGCACTTAACCCTTGCATATGTCAACCCGCCACCGGGGTTCTTAAGACCGGATCAGGTTCACGCAAACCGAGAGCACAGCTACACCACCATCCAGCCTCTTGCCACGGAGGGTACACGCTACTCTCGCCACCGCTCCACGCCCATTTCGTGTTATCTTATTCCGGCCTTAGTCTACCCGAGGCAAGGCTTACCCATGACGAGGCATGTGACCAGTTAAAGGGTCCTCGGTCAGCAGGCCTACATCGACAAGGTCCTTAATCGACTCAGACGGAGACACTACACCGAGACTCTCTTCTCGTGCAAGTCACCCGCCCGGTCTCAGCTTAATCATTTAACCCAAAACTTGGTACCTGGCAGAGGTACATCTTTTCCGATGTTGAATCCATCACGGCCATGATGGATCCACCATCAAGTTTTATTTTTGAAAACATCCCACCCACTTTTGCCACAACATCTTTTGTAGAAACAAAACCTTTTGTTTTTCTAAAGCAAAGCTAAGCATCAAAAAGCTTTTGTAAAACAGGTGATCAGATTCAAGGAAGGTAATGCAGGAATTGTTTTAGCAATCAACTCCTATCACCTAATGCATCAAGCAAGTGAGAAAGATTTTAAAATAGCAAGGAAGGTGGCAAATGCACCGGGGCTTGCCTTCGTTTACAGGTGATTCGGGTTCGGATCCACAGATATCGAAGTAGAAACTATTCCCGGCCTGGGATTCCGAAGGTGGTGGTGTCCTGTCTTCGGTGACTTCTATCTCTTCTTCACGTTCTAATCATAACCATACATAAGTATAAGAATGGATGCCATGGGATGCTCATGAGGATGCAAAGATAATATAAACTTATTATTTATGTCTCGAATACAACTTTCCTTCACGGAGTTCCGGGAACTTAGGGTTTCCGGAGTCGGTAAAGGAGTTCGTAGGGCAGGGGGGTGTTTTGGGTTTGGTGATCAAACAAGGTCCAAATCAATTCAAACTTTACCCAAGGTCTCTAAATAGTGTATAACACTCATATAAAAATTTTGGGCATTTTTGGACTTATCAATTATTTTCTAAAAATCCATCACTAATACTTTTAACTACTTTAAATACTCTAAAATTTCTTACTTCCACTAAAAATCACAAACTTATTTTTATTAAATTCTATGGAAAATAACAAACCTAGGAAAATTAGTTTCACAATTTTAGCATTTTTCTACATTTTTCTACATATTTCTAAAGCTCTGCTGGAAAAAGAAAAGGAAAAGGATTAAATAGAACTGGGCCGGATTCAGCCCAGCGGCCCAGGTCCAGGGAGGAAAGGCGCTCGCGCGCGCCCGCGCCCTGGCGGTTTTGCAGAAAGGGCCTCGCGTTTCAGAACAACCCGAAGCAGATCCGTAGCACTATTCACTGAGTCGCTGACAGTTTACAGAAACGCCCTTGACTTTCTATTCCTTTACCCGGCGCGTCCACGACGGCGTTCACGCCCCGCCGAGCTCCGGCGAGCGCCAGAACCGGCCAAAAGGGGCAACGGCTATGGTTTTTGAGCAGCAAACACCAAATTCAACTCCTAAGGACTCTTTCCCCCCAATCAATTTCATACTTGGTGATCTGCCAAGCTCTGCCCGCGAGGACAGTGCACGGCGCGGATAGGTGTTCGTGTTCCAATCAATTCATGGCAGTTAAGTTCAATTGGATGGTTTGGAGAGCATCAAGGACACATGAGAATGTTAGAACAAGCAACAGAGCAACATGAACTGACCTAATTTGGGCTGGCCACGGTGAGACTTGTTTCACGGTGGCGGAGAGCGAGGTTCGTTGGGGGAAATTCCGAATTCAAGTTCTCTGGTGGGAGGTTTAGGATGCAAGCGGGTGCAATAGCTGCTTGGATGCATGGCGGAGCTGGGGGTACGGTCAATTTATAGCGCCCGTGGGCGGTGGTGCCCAATTTGGCCGAGCCGTGTTGGCGGCCGGAGATAAAGAAGAAGCTTGCGCGGTGAATTCGTGTCCGCCGCCATGGCAACCTCCCCGTCGACGATGGGACGGGTACAGGGAGTCATGGCGACGCGGTGGAAAGGTTTGGACACGCGGCACACAGCCGGGAAGCGGCGGTCACCGGCGAGCACATCCGTTCCAGCCGTAAGGAGGAAAAGAGAGACACGGCGGGGGGGTCACCGGAGTGATTTCCAGCTCACCGTCGGCGAAGATCTTTTACCGTGTGCCCTTATCTGCCCATCCCGTGCACAAGTCAGGCCGGCAACGGCACGAATCACGGCGGAGGTGTCGTCGGCGGTGGGAGTTCCGCGCTGGCAGCCTGATCCAATCCGGGCTACTGTACCATGGTGAACCCCCATTCAGAGCGACTGACAGACAAGGTTTAGGCTCGATTTTCTTTGAAATTTGCATGTGAACTTCATTAAACCTCTGTACCAAAGTTGTAGAGTTACAAACCAGCTACAATTCGACTATAGGACTTGAACACATTTGAGTACGAAATCAAGGTGGAATTTATACTCAAAGTTGGCTTTGCTACACTGAATATCTGAATTTCAGACAGAATCAGCCTGACGGCCAATATTTAGGTTTAATTATCTCCAATATTTTCTTAACAACTCTGCTGACACTCTTAAACAAAGTTATGCTCCTATAATTGGGCTACAATTTTGATGTGGTGACCTAGGGCAAAAACCCTATGCTTTGAAAGTTACAAAGCCCCAAAGTGGAGCCAATTCTCTGATTTTCAGACTTCATCACATGAGTCAAGTGTGGCCCTTTTGCACTTAAGTCCAAATCTCAGGGTTTGGCTTGTAAATTCACATATTTGTGAACCAAATGACTTTATATGTCTAAACATAGTAGTTTTTACACTTTAGTCCAAAGGTTCATCATTTTTGCACATAAGCCCCTAGGGTTTAGACTTAGGGTTTTCTAGGGTTCCAATTAGGGTTTCTGGTATCCCAGGGGTATAAAGGTGATTCAAGTTTATTTTTGGGGTCATTTTATGACTTTTACCCTAAAGTCTTTAGGTTTCCTTAACTTGGGTTAAGTTTTACCCCTTTAACCACTATTTAGGGTTAAGTCCTTTAACCAGGGTTCTATTTGCAAAAACATTAAAACAATACAACTTGTTTGAAATTTTTGCCTAGTGAATGCACTCTAAGTGTGTCAAACATATGCAATGCCAATGCTTATGATGCCATGCTCAAGTTTTAGTTATAGTAACACCAGGGGTGTTACAACAGGGGCGGGCGCAGGCCTGCTCTTCATCTCGCCCCTCGGGAAGCACCTACTCTACGTGCTATGCCTTCACTTCCCGGCGTCCAACAATGTGGCCGAGTATGAGGCTCTGGTCAACGGGTTGCGCATCGCCATCGAGCTAGGTGTCCGACGCCTCGACGCTCGCGGTGACTCACAGCTCGTCATTGACCAAGTCATGAAGAACTCCCACTGCCGCGACCCGAAGATGGAAGCCTACTGCGATGAGGTTCGGTGCCTGGAGGACAAGTTCTATGGGCTCGAGCTCAACCACATCGCCCGATGATACAACGAGACTGCGGACGAGCTGGCTAAGATAGCCTCGGGGCGAACAACGGTTCCCCCGGACGTCTTCTCCCGAGACCTACATCAGCCCTCAATCAAGACCGATGACACGCCCGAGGCACCCTCGACCCCCGAGGGTGAGGCACTACGCGTCGAGGAAGAGCGGAGCGGGGTCACGCCTTACCGAAACTGGCAGACCCCGTACCTGCAATATCTCCACCGAGGAGAGCTACCCCTCGACCGAGCTGAAGCTCGGCGATTGGCGCGGCGCGCCAAGTCGTTCGTCTTGCTGGGGGACGGGAAGGAGCTCTACCACCGCAGCCCCTCAGGCATCCTCCAGCGATGCATATCCATCGCCGAAGGCCAGGAGCTCTTACAAGAAATACACTCGGGGGCTTGCGGTCACCATGCAGCGCCCCGAGCCCTTGTTGGAAATGCTTTCTGACAAGGTTTCTACTGGCCGACCGCGGTGGCCAACGCCACTAGAATTGTTCGCACCTGCCAAGGGTGTCAATTCTACGCAAGGCAGACCCACCTGCCCGCTCAGGCTCTGCAGACAATACCCATCACCTGACCGTTTGCTGTGTGGGGTCTGGACCTCGTCGGCCCCTTGCAGAAGGCACCCGGGGGCTACACGCACCTGCTGGTCGCCGTCGACAAATTCTCCAAGTGGATCGAGGTCCGACCCCTAAACAGCATCAGGTCCGAACAGGCGGTGGCGTTCTTCACCAACATCATCCATCGCTTTGGGGTCCCGAACTCCATCATCACCGACAATGGCACCCAGTTCACCGGCAGAAAGTTCCTGGACTTCTGCGAGGATCATCACATCCGGGTGGACTGGGCCGCCGTGGCTCACCCCATGACGAATGGGCAAGTAGAGCGTGCCAACGGCATGATTCTGCAAGGACTCAAGCCGCGGATCTACAACGACCTCAACAAGTTCGGCAAGCGATGGATGAAGGAGCTCCCCTCGGTGGTCTGGAGTTTGAGGACAACGCCGAGCCAAGCCACGGGCTTCACACCGTTCTTTCTAGTCTATGGGGCCGAGGCCATCTTGCCCACAGACTTAGAATACGGTTCCCCGAGGACGAGGGCCTACGACGACCAAAGCAATCGAGCTAACCGAGAAGACTCACTGGACCAGCTGGAAGAGGCTCGAGACGTGGCCTTACTACACTCGGTGCGGTATCAGCAGTCCCTGCGACGCTACCACGCCCGAGGGGTTCGGTCCCGAGACCTCCAGGTGGGCGACTTGGTGCTTAGGCTGCAGCAAGACGCTCGAGGGCAGCACAAGCTCACGCCTCCCTGGGAAGGGCCGTTCGTCATCGCCAAGGTTCTGAGGCCCGGGACGTACAAGCTAGCCAACAGTCAAGGCGAGGTCTACAGCAACGCTTGGAACATCCGACAACTACGTCGCTTCTACCCTTAAGATGCTTTCAAGTTGTTCATACACCTCGTTCACGTACGAAGTCTAACCATCAAGGAAGGGTCAGCCTTGCCTCGGCAAAGCCCGACCCTCCCTTGAGGGCTCGAAGGGGGGGAACCCCCTCACGTCAAAATTTTCCTCGAAAAAAGTCTTCCATCAAAAAGGCTTTCACGTCTCCCGGCTATATCAGTAACAGGACCCCAAGAAACGAATAAGGGCGCATGTAAGTGGTAAGGCCGACCGAGCCGAGGGCTCCTACGCCTCTGGGATACGGATACCTCACTCGTCACCTACCACGAAAAATGACTCTTACTTGGGCAAGCTACCCTGCTACTGACGAACGGGTCCGGATACGCAAAACGGAAGGAAAAGAAGCACAGCCTTATATTACGATAATAAAGTGTTCGGGCCTCGGCGGCCGCAAAAGACACATATGCATTCAAAGAAAACTACTCTGACAGAGTCAGGCATCGCCCGGAGAAGGAGCCGCGCCCTCAGCTTCGTCCCCACCTTCGGCAAGATCCGCCCCGGCCTCGGACGACGGTGCAAGCGGGAGGATCTCTGCCTCGAAGGTGGTTGCCAGCACCGCGCTTGGGCCCGCAGCGGCCGCGTCGAGCCTCTGGACTTCGGCCAGGGCGACTTCATCTTCGTCGGGGAGGCAATACCCCTCGCTGACCCGCTCCAGATCCACGACATAGTGGGAAGCAAGCACGGCGAAGGCCCGCCTGACGCCGTGATGCAGCGCCTCGCGGAGTCTGCCACGCGCATGGTCACCCAAGGCCTGCAGGTGACTTTGGGGGGAGCTTCCCGAGGGGACGTCGTCGAAGCCAAAGACCCGGCAGAAGGCCGAGATGGCCTCGGACATGGCCGAGTGGTCGACCTCCCTCTACTCGGTCGCCTGAGCAAGCGCCTTGGTGGACTTATCAAGGGCAGACTCGAGCTCTGCGAACAGCCAAAGCGGAAGACCTCAAACACAAGTTGAGGAACCAAGCTGAAACAAAAACTTAAAACAGCCAAGACATACCTCCGGCTCGGGCACGCTGCTCCGAGGATGCGGCTTGAGCCACGGCTAGGTCTGCTGCAAGGGCTCCGACCCGAGCAGACGCCTCGGCTAACTGGACTCCAAGAGCCTCAGTCCGGCTTTCGGGCTCGGCGGCCCGGCCCCGAGATTGGTCCCACCCGCCGGTGACCTGGTCAAGCTCCGACTGCCGCCGCTGCGCCTTTGCGCGTGCCGCTGCTGCCTCTGCTCCCAGATCGACACAGAGCAACCGAAGGTCCGCCACCTCGACGCTCTGTTGGGAGAGGCGCGCGGTAGCCCTGGCAAGCGTGGTCCTCAGGGACCGCAGCGAACCCCAGACATCGACCTCGCGGCGGATGAACGACGACTTGGCAGCGCTCAAATCCGTCAGATCCTGAGGGAAGGAAGCGGGGCGTCACAAAGAACGCCTTGGTCACGAGAAAGGTATGCCTGAAATCATTACCTGGAGGATCTTAGGAACGTCCCTGCAAAGGACCTCCAAGGTCGTTCGGAGCGACCCCACCGTTGCCTCGGCACACTCACGAAGCCCGTCCCAAGACTGCTCCTCCCGCTCATCGTAAAGAACGAAGAGGGGATCCGAGGCCCCACGGGTCCGGAACCAAAGCAACTGGCGCCGCCCCTTGGAACTGCGCCGCGCGGGGACAAGGCTGCCGCCCGACGGGACGGGTCGCGGTCCTGCGCTCCCGTCCTCCGAGGCACCAAGTAGCGACGCCTCGGCCATCTCAGCGTCGGCGGCGACGGGTGGCTCCACGGCCAGAACGGCAACGGCCTCGGCAGCAGCCGGCGCCAGCGCCGGCAGCATGTCTGGTGGGCCCGAGGCCACGGCCGCGCCAGCAGCCCCCCCAGCGCGACGGCCGCCTCGACAGAAGAGCCAGCCTTGGGAGCTCGCTCCACGGCAACTGGTGCCGCCTGAGCCCCCCGCTGTGGGGCGTCTTGCGAGGAGGTCAGCTGGTCGGCGAGGCCCGGCGCGGCACTAGCTGCGGAAGCCGACGCCGTCTTGAGGACCTTCCGGGGAGCCAGATCGGTCGAACCGTGACTCCGCTTGCTAAGGAGAAAAGGAAAATCAGGGTCGGGACATACGAAGGAGGAGCCAGGACGAATATATCCTAAGATACTTACCCACTCCGGGCCACGATCAATCGTGCCTGTGGGGAGGTCTCTCGAACCTCGACCCCCGAAGGTACCACCGAGGTCTGCCTCGCTGCTAGCTTCGGTACCATCCTCGCCTTGGGCGCCCTAGGCGCCCGAGAGACGGACTGCCCAGACGCAGCCACGACGACCTGAGGATCGCCCTCCCGCGCAGTCGGCACGGGCAACGGTTCTCGGGGAACAGGCAGCTCGGCCTGACTCCCCGGGGTCACCTCAACTTCCCCAGCCGAGGGGTCAAGTACCCCCTCGGTCTGCCCCCGCTCTTCGGACCGGGACCCCGACGTCCCAGCCCCGGATACCGACGGCACCAGCCCGCTCGGGGGCTGGCTTGACGACCCCTGGCCCAGCCTCAGATCCGGGCTAAGGCCAAGGCGGGCAGCCATATCGTCGTTTTCGTCGTCGTCTTCATCGTCGTCGTCGTCAGGCGTCTCCGGCGACGGCTCCCTCGGGAGCCCATCCCTCCTGCCGACGACGGAGCCTTTCCAAGGCGTCCCAAGCCCGCGTCCGCTCGCAGGCCCAAGCCTTCTTTGCGTCCTTTTTCTCCTTCCTCTTCTCCGCGGCAACCCTCCGCGCAGCTCGGTCCACCGCGTCCTCCGGGACCAGTGGCAGGGAAGGCTTGTGATGCTCTACCTCCTGGAGACAGACGAAAAGTCTCGGCTGTGAGAACCAAGGGCAATCCGACGCAAGGAGAAAGAAGGAGCGGACACTCACCAGGGACACACACCCGCGGTCAGGACGCATCAAGGGCTGGGAAAGGGTGCTGGCGTCCGGCTTCCCCAACGTGACGGCTACCCGCCTGTGGAGGTCGTCGACGGGAAGGGGATCCGAGGACATCCGCAAACCCTCCAAGTCGGCCCCCGGCGTCATCTCCCAAAGCGGCAGTCGCCGCTCCGTCAAGGGAAGCACCCTCCGGCGATGAATGGCGGCAACCACTTCCGCAGCGGTGAGCCCTCCTTTCCGCAACTCCTCCAGGGCCTTCAGAAGGGGCTGGAGATTCTTCTGTCTGTCACGCGGGGTCCCGTAGCGCCAGATATCGGCAGCGGCGGTCACCACTCGCTGAGAAAACGACGAGAGCCTCCCGTCGTCATTTCGGAGATAGAACCACTAGCGCTGCCACCCTTTGTTCGAGGACGCAAGGATGGCGGGGATATACTGCGACGCCCGCGCCTGCCTCAGCTGGAGGATGCAGCCACCAGCCCGCACTGCCGTGCAGACCCTTCTCTCCCCCGTCGGCGAGGCAAAAAGCTCCATGGAGAAGAGATGAGTCCACAGGTCCCAGTGAGGGTCAATCCCCAAGTATCCTTCACAAACCGCCGCGAAGATGGCGGCTTGCGAGATGGAGTTAGGACTGAGGTTGTGCAGCTCCACCCCGTAGACATGCAGAATCGCCCGAATAAAACGGCTTGCCGGCACTCCGAACCCCCACTCATGAAAGGAGACGAAGCTCACGACATACCCCGGCGGCGGGGACGAGGCGGCTCCGCTCGGAGGGGCCATCCACTCCGGCTGCGAGTCACCGGAGAGAGGGCGAAGCAAACCCTCAGCAACAAGGGCCTCCAGGTCATCCGCCGTGACGGTGGAGAAAGGCCACGGGTCGCGCGGCGGAACAATGGTCACTCGGTCGGCCATCACCAAGCAGAAGAGGTGGCGGCGGAAAGGACTGGGTGAGCGGTTTCCTTTCTCTAGCTATCCCCTCGGGTTGCAAAAACCTAAGAAGGAGGCAAGTAGCAGAGTAAAAAACCGTCACCGGCCCCTCTCCCGAATATATAAAGGCCCAGGCGAGACCCATTCAACGCTTCGCCCGAACCCGCTGCGGGATTCAAAACTCAAAGCAAAACGCTCGTTCCTCGAACGGCTCGCGCACGCGCAACGGCCGCCCCGTGAACCACTCGTCCCATCGCATTAACTCTGCGGCAGGACGGGCGGCACCTTTGGCGGGCGAAGCAGGCGACGCTTCACCTTCGCCATAATGACCGCGTCAAAAAAGGTGCGCCACGTCATTCGATTTCGTATCCTTTTCCACTTCCTCTTTCTCTCTCTTGCCACAGGGACCGAAAAAGGGGATACCCCGAAAGGGATCCTTCTCCGTGAAGGAAGCGGGCCCCGAGCCCCCTTACTGATCAGAGGTTCAAAGGCTGGCCCCTCGGAAGGGTTCAACAGCCGCCTCAGAGCACTCGGGCTCCGCGCCCACTACTGGTCAGAGGTTCGAAGGCCGGCCCCTCAAAAGGGTTCAACGGCCGCCTCAGGCCACTCGGGCTCCGCGCCCACTACTGATCAGGGGTTCGTAGGCTGGCCCTCGAAGGGTTCGACAGCCGCCTCAGACGCAGAGCGAGGGATGACCCTGGGTACGTTCGATACATAACCAAGGCTCAGGCTACGCTCCCGAGGTACCCTAGGACATTTCCGAGACCAACGGGAACGATTTTGTAACGGAATCCCATCAGAGGGAGGCATCGAGCCCTCGGACCCCGTCAAAAGGGGACCGGGTCCGGCAAATCACCCGCAGGTACTTTTGGAGCGCGCCTCCGGGCCACTAGCTGACCCCTAACAAATGGGGCACGGGCGTCCACTCGGATTACCCGTTAGCAGCTCACTGGAGACACCATTTTTGGCGCCCTCCAAGGGCAACATGGCGCTTTTCCCCCCTCCTCCTTGAGGAAAGGCAACGCAGGGGTGTATGTAAAAAAGTCGAGTCTGTCCTTGACCGTCCTCTCGCTCTGTGCGGAGGATCGGGGGCTGCTCTCGCAAACCCGGCTCCGACCAAACCGTTGACAGCGTCAACATACCAGCCCGAGAACTTGGAACTCGACTGAGCACCCGGGCTATGGCCAGCTCGCATGAGGGAACAACCAGACCGGCCGAAGCGTCACGAAACGCATTAAGACCTCGAAGGAGTCAAACCACTCCTCCGAGGCCTCGGGGGCTACACCCGGCGGGTGCGCTCGCGCGCACCCACCGGAACAAAACGCAACCGAGAAAGGCCGGTCCCCATGCAAAAAAGTGCGACAAAAGCCTCCAAGCGAGTATTAACACTCCCTTTGAGGCTCGGGGGCTACTGTCGTGGACCATAATTAGGGGTACCCCCAAGACTCCTAATCTCAGCTGGTAACCCCCATCAGCACAAAGCTGCAAAGGCCTGATGGGTGCGATTAAGTCAAGGCTCGATCCACTCGAGGACACGATCTCGCCTCGCCCGAGCCCAGCCTCGGGCAAGGGAAGCCGACCCCGGAAGATTCACGTCTCGCCCGAGGGCCCCCTCAAGCAACAGACACACCTTCGGCTCGCCCGAGGCCCAGTCTTCGCCAAGAAGCAACCTTGGCCAGATCGCCACACCGACCGACCACACCGCAGAAGCATTTAATGCGAGGATGGCCTGACACCTTATCCTGACGCGTGCCCTCCGGTCGATAGAGCCGAAGTGACCGCAGTCACTTCGCTGCTCCACTGACCGGCCTGACGAGAAGACAGCGCCGCCTGCGCCGCTCCGACTGCTGTGCCACTCGACAGAGTGAGGCTGACAGCAACCAAGTCCGGCCTCGGGCGCCATAGGAAGCTCCGCCTCGCCCGACCCCAGGGCTCGGACTCGGCCACGACCCCGGAAGACGACGAACTCTGCCTCGCCCGACCCCAGGGCTCGGACTCGGCCTCGGCCCCGGAAGACGACGAACTCCTCCTCGCCCGACCCCAGGTCTCGGACTCGGCCTCGGCCCCGGAAGACGACGAACTCCGCCTCGCCCGACCCTAGGGCTCGGGCTCGACCTCGACCATGGAAGACAGACTCGACCTCGACCTCGGAGGAGCCTCTACCTCGCCCGACCCAGGGCTCGGACCGACCACGTCATAGGGGGGGCCATCATTACCCTACCCCTAGCTAGCTCAGGCTACGGGGAACAAGACCGGCGTCCCATCTGGCTCGCCCCGGTAAACAAATAATGATGGCGCCCCGCGTGCTCCATGACGACGGCGGCTCTTAGCCCCCTTACGGAAGCAAGGAGACGTCAGCAAGGACTCGACAGCCCTGACAGCTGTCCTTCCGCTAGGCTCCAGCGCTCCTCCGACGGCCACGACATCTCATGAACAGGGTGCCAAAACCTCTCCGGCTGCCACGACGGCATGTACTTAGGGCGCTAGCTCCTCTCTGCTAGACACGTTAGCACACTGCTACACCTCCCATTGTACACCTGGGCCCTCTCCTTACGCCTATAAAAGGAAGGGCCAGGGCACTCGTACGAGAAGGTTGGCCGCGCGGGGAGGACGGGACGGCGCGTGCAGGCCTCTCGCTCCCTCCTACGCGGACGCTTGTAACCCCCTACTGCAAGCGCATCCGACCTGGGCGCGGGACAAACACGAAGGTCGTGGGTTTCCCCTTTTACGCCTGCCTCCCTCTGGTTTCCCCCCCTTCGCGCTCCGTCTCGCGCCGACCCATCTGGGCTGGGGCATGCGACGACAATTTACTCGTCGGTCTAGGGACCCCCCGGGGTCGAAACGCCGACAGGGCGCGTCGTCAATTTTGACGGATGGTTCATATATGTCCCTGGAGAAGACGTTCGGGGGAACCGTCGTCCGTCCCGAGGCTATTTTAGCCAGCTCATCCGTAGTCTCATTGTACCGTCAAGCAACATGGTTGAGTTCTAGCTCGTAGAACTTATCTTCCAAGCGCCGAACTTCGTCGCAGTAGGCCTCCATTTTTCAATCGCGGCAGTGGGAGTTCTTCATGACTTGGTCAATAATGAGTTGCGAGTCGCCACGAGCGTCGAGGCACCGAACCCCTAGCTCGATGGCGATGCGCAACCCATTAACCAAAGCCTCGTACTCGGCCATGTTGTTTGATGCCGGAAAATGGAGGCGTATCACGTAGCGCACATGTTTCCCGAGGGGTGAGATGAAGAGCAAGCCAGCACCTGCTCCGGTTTTCATAAGCGACCCATCGAAGTACATGGTCCAAAGTTCGGCCTGGATTGGAGCTATCGGCAATTGGGTGTCGACCCATTCAGCCAGGAAGTCTGCCAAGACTTGGGATTTTATGGCCTTCCGAGGAGTGAATGAAAGTGTTTTGCCCATGAGTTCCACTTCCCATTTTGCTATCCTACCCGAGGCCTCTCGGCACTGGATGATCTCTCCCAGGGGGAAGGATGACACCACAGTCACCGGATGAGACTCGAAGTAGTGTCGCAGCTTTCGCCGTATTAGAATTACCGCGTACAGTAGCTTCTGGATTTGTGGGTAGCGGATCTTGGTCTCGGATAGCACCTCGCTGATGAAGTAGACCAGCCTCTGGATGAGCAGTGCATGCCCTTCTTCTTGTCTCTCGACTACGACTGCGGCGCTGACCACCTGAGTGGTTGCGGCTACGTAAATCAAGAGGGCTTCTCCCGCAGCGGGGGGCATCAAGATGGGCGCATTAGTAAGGAGTGCTTTAAGGTTTCTGAGAGCTTCTTCGGCCTCGGGGGTCCAAGTGAAGCGCTCGGCCTTCCTTAAGAGGCGGTACAAGGGCAATCCTTTCTCACCAAGGCGCGAGATGAAGTGGCTCAGAGCCGCAAGGCATCCCATGACCCTTTGTACTCCTTTTAAATCTTTGATGGGTCCCATGTTGGTGATGGCCGCGATTTTCTCCGGGTTGGCCTCAATGCCTCATTCGGAGACGATGAGCCCTAGGAGCATGCCTCGGGGAACTCCGAAGACACACTTCTCGGGATTGAGTTTTACGCCCTTCGCTCTTAGACACCTGAATGTTATCTCAAGGTCAGAGAGGAGGTCGGAGGCTTTCCTTGTTTTGACAACGATGTCATCGACGTAAGTCTCGACCGTTCTGCCGATGTGCTCTCCGAACACGTGGTTCATGCACCTTTGGTATGTTGCACCTGCATTCCTCAAGCCAAATGGCATAGTAGTATAACAACACATGCCAAAAGGTGTGATAAAAGAAGTCACGAGCTGGTCGGATTCTTTCATCTTGATTTGGTGATAGCCTGAATAGGCATTGAGGAAAGACAGGGTTTCGCACCCAGCAGTGGAGTCCACAATTTGATCGATGCGAGGCAGAGGGTAGGGAACCTTTGGACATGCCTTATTTAACCCAGTGTAGTCTACGCACATCCTCCATTTCCCACCTTTTTTCTTTACAAGCACATGGTTAGCTAACCATTCTGGATGGAATACCTCTTTGATGAACCCTGCAGCCATTAGCTTGTGGACCTCCTCGCCTATGGCCCTGCGCTTTTCTTCATCAAAACGGCGCAGGTGCTGCTTCATGGGTCGGGCACCGGCTCGGATGTCCAATGAGTGCTCGGCGACATCCCTCGGTATGCCGGGCATGTCCGAGGGACTCCACGCAAAAATTTTGGCGTTTGCGCGGAGAAAGTCGACGAGCACTGCTTCCTATTTGGGGTCGAGCTCGGAGTCGATCCTGACTTTCTTGCCGGCGTCGTTGCTGGGGTCGAGAGAGACGGACTTAACCGCCTCGACTAGTTCGAAGTTGCCGGCGTGGCGCTTCGCATCAGGCACCTCCTTGGAGAGGCAATCCAGGTCGGCGATGAGGGCCTCGGACTCGGCGATGGCCTCAGCATACTCCACGCATTTCACGTCGCACTCGTAAGCGTGGTGGTACGTGGATCCAACGGTGATGTTTCCCTTGGGGCCTGGCATCTTGAGCTTGAGATACGTGTAGTTGGGGACGGCCATGAACTTGGCGTACCACAGTCTTCCCAGCACCGCGTGATAGGTCCCTTGGAACCCGACTACCTCGAAAGTGAGGGTTTCCTTTCGGAAATTGGAAGGAGTTCCGAAGCAGACGGGCAAATCGAGTTGCCCAAGGGGCAGGACACGCTTGCTGGGGACAATCCCGTGAAAAGGTGCTGCACCGGCCCGGATCGTGGACAGATCGACCCCCAAGAGCCCTAGGGTCTCGGCGTAGTTGATGTTGAGGCTGCTGCCTCCATCCATGAGGACCTTGGTGAGCCTAGCGTTGCCGATGACAGGGTCGACGACAAGCGGGTACCTTCCTGGGCTCGGTACGCAGTCGGCGTGGTCTCCTTGGTCGAAGGTGATGGGCTTGTCGGACCAGTCTAGGTAGACCGGCGCTGCTACCTTCACTGAGCAGACCTCCCGGCGCTCCTACTTGCGGTGTCAAGCCGAAGCATTCGCCACTTGCCCGCCGTAGATCATGAAGCAGTTGTGGACCTTAGGGAACTCTTCTTCCCTGTCGCCCCCCTTCTTGTTGTTGCCTTGGTCCCTGCCACCTTCTGTCGAGGGTTCGGCCTTGTTAAAGTAACGTCGGAGCATGTCGCACTGTTCAAGGGTGTGCTTGACGGGACCCCTGTGATAGGGGCACGACTCCTTGAGCATATTGTCGAACATGTTGGCCCCTCCGGGAGGCTTCTGAGGATTCCTGTGCTCGGCAGCAGCGACGAGATCCACGTCAATGGCGTCGCGTTTTGCGTGTGCCTTCTTCCTGGTCTTCTTCTTCGTGCCACGCTGGACGAACGCCTCGGGGACGTCTTCCTTCTGTTTTCCCTGAGGCTGCTTGTCCTTCCGGAAGATGGCTTCAACCGCCTCCTGACCAGAGGCGAACTTGGTGGCTATGTCCATCAATTCGCTCGCCTTGGTGGGAGTCTTCCGTCCCAGTTTACTCACCAGGTCCTGGCAAGTGGTGCCGGCGAGGAATGCCCCGATGACGTCCGAGTCGGTGATGTTGGGCAACTCGGTGCACTGCTTGGAAAACCACCGGATGTACTCTCGTAGGGATTCCCCTAGCTGCTGGTGGCAGCTCCAGAGATCCAACGAGTTCCTAGAGCGCACGTACGTACCTTGGAAATTTCCAGCGAAAGCCTTGACCAAGTCGTCCCAATCGGAGATCTGCGCAGGAGGCAGATGCTCCAGCCAGGCCCGGGCAGCGTGGGAGAGGAAAAGGGGGAGGTTGCGGATGATGAGGTTGTCGTCGTCCGTTCCTCCCAATTGGCACGCCAGCCCATAATCCGCAAGCCACAACTCCGGCCTTGTCTCCTCTGAGTACTTGGTGATGGTAGTCGGGGCTTGGAACCGGGCCGGGAACGGCGCCCATCGTATGGCCCGGCTGAAGACTCGCGGACCTGGTGGTTCGGGCGAGGGGCTCCGATCCTCCTCACTGTCGTAGCGTCCTCCGTGCCTAGGGTGGTAGCCTCGGCGCACCCTTTCCTCGAGGCGGGCTCGACGGTCGTGGCGTCGTTGCTCGCTGCCGAGGCGGTCCGGAGCTGCAGGCGTCCTGTCCCTTATGCGCTCGGTGTGGACCGAGGCCTCCCGCATGCATCGGGAGGACGTTGCGCGATGCTCCGAGGGGCACCCTCACCTTCGGGAGGCAGAGCTCTTAGCTCGTCGGACAGCAGTGTTTTCTAGGAGATCCTTGAGTTCGCCCTGGATACGTCGCCCCTCAGTGGTGGATGGCTCCGGCATTGTTCGAAGTAGCATCGCCGCTGCAGCTAGGTTCTGACTGGCCCCGCTGAAGGCCGGAGGCAGCCCTGCCCTGGCATCGTCAATGATACGGCGTTGGACGTCTCGGGCCCGATGACGCGCTCCTCCAGCGAGTGCTCGACCTGCCCACTCTTGCTCGATGTTTTGTCGAAGCTGCACAAGTTGCCCCGTTTCTTCATCGAGCTTGGCCTGCATTTCACGGAGTTGCTCGAGCTGTGTGTCCTGACCCCCTGCAGGGACTCGGACAACATCTAGCTCCCGTGGGATCTCAATGCGAGACGCAAGCGTAGGGGCGTCATCGTTCTCTGGCATGCCGAGGTGGTCGTCTTCGTCGTGATCCCCCTGATCGATGTGGAAACACTCGCGACTTGGGTCGTGACCCTCGTCGCCAAGGCTCTAGCCATCGTCAGAGTAGCCGGAGAGGCAGTAGTCACATGCGGACATGAAGTCTCGCATGGCACTGGGATCACTGAGTCCGGAGAAATCCCAACTAAAGTCGGGGTCGTCCTCTTCCTCGGAACCCGCGGGTCCGTAGGTTGAGACGGCCATCAGTCGGTCCCTAGTTGACCACATATGGTACCCCGGAAGGTCAGGATATGCCCTTGCGAAAGCGCTCACCGAAGCAGGGTCGCTTGGTGGATCGAAGCTGAATCTAAAGGGAACAGGGTGAAAAACTGATGGTACCTCCTGGTTGATGGACGGTGGTGAAGTCGCATCGGGGACGGAGTGCGTCGTTATCTCAGGTGCGAGACTAATGTCTGACAAGTCTCTCGCAAGGGTGCCGGCGTCATCATTCTGCGTGGGGTTGGCACGTTGCTGGGAAGCGACACCCGTCGTTGTCTCAGGTGCGAGGACAACACCCGACATGTCCCCCGCAGGGGTGCCGACGTCGTCGGCTCGCTCTGGTCCGACAGCCGATGAGGTGCCGCCTCCGGCCTGGCCACGGTTGCTCCGTCTTCTCCTCCTCCGGCGAGGAGGGTGGCGGGGCAAATCCGGATGTTCCTCTTCTGCCGCTGGGAGATGTCGTCGTCGAGCTCGCCGCCGCCGGGCGAGCCGACGACCGTCGTTGTTGTCGTGCTGCGAGGAAAGGAGTATCATGTCGTAGCTGCCGTCGTGGGACATGAACTCAAGACTCCCGAAGTGGAGCACCGTCCCGGGCTGAAGAGGCTGCCGAAGATTGTCCATCTGGAACTCAATGGGAAAGTATTTGTCAACATGCAGTAGGCCCCTACCTGGCGCGCCAACTGTCGGCGTTTCGGACCCGTGAGGACCCTCAACCGACCAGTGAATTTGTCGTTGCGTGTCCCTGCCCAGTTGGGTTGATGCAAGATGGAACACAAGAGGGAGGATGAGGCTTATATTATCTTGCACCGGGGTGCTCGTAGTAGGGGTTACAAGCGTCGAGAGAGAGAGAGAGAGAGAGAGAGGGAGAAGGTTCGGCCTTGAGGTGAGCTGTCTGAGTTAGCCTCCTCTGCGTTTCTCCCACTCTGCCTCTCCCCCCCTTAGGAAGGCCCTGGACATCCCCTTTTATAGATACAAGGAGATGGTCTAGCTGTACAAAGGGGGTGTAGCTATGTGCTAACATGGTCGGCGGAGAAGTACTTGAGCCCTGTAGAAGCGCAGCTGGCGGTGCGGCATGGATCCTGCTGACGTTTCCCTGCTTCCGCAGGGAGCTGAGAACCATCGACGTCATGGACGCACACGGGGAACCATCATTACCTGTTACCGAAGTAATCTAGATGGGACATCGGTCTTGTTCCTTCGTAGCCTGAGGCAGTTAGCTAGGGGTAGGGTAATGATGTATCCCCTGTGGCGTAGTCGGTCCGAGGCTGAGGTCGGGCGAGGCGGAGACTTCTCCTGAGGCCGAGGCTGAGGTCGGGCGAGGATGTGACTCCTCCCGAGGCCGAGGCTGAGGTCGGGCGAGGCGGAGACCTTCTCCCGAGGCCGAGGCCTAGGGTCGGGCGAGGCAGAGACCTTCTCCCGAGGCCGAGGCCTGAGGTCGGGCGAGGCGGAGCTCCCTGTTGCGCCCGAGGCTGAACTCGGGGGAGGTCATGACTTACTGTCGTTAGTTTTACCCTGGTGGTTGGCACAGTAGTCGGAACGGGGTGAATAGTGTTGTTTTCCTGTCAGAACGATCAGTAAAGGGGCAAAGTGACTGCGGTCATTTCGACCTTGCTGACTGAGGCGCGCGTGTCAGGATAAGGTGTCAGGCGATCCCCGCATTAAATGCGCATGCGATACGGTCGGTTGGTAAGGCGATTTGGCCGAGGTCGCTGCACGACAAAGTTTGCCCGAGCTTGGCTTCGGGCGAGTCGAGGGTGCGCCCACTGCCTGAGGAGGCCCTCGGGCGAGGCGTGAATCTGTCCGGGACTACTGTTCTTGCCTGAGGCCAGGCTCGGGTGAGACGAGATCGCGTCCCTGAGGCTTCAACTTTGAACCACACTTATCGGTATTTACGGTCTGTTTTGAGGATGTTTTCCAGTCAGGTTAAGGAGCATTAGGGGTACCCCTAATTACGGTACCCGACAGGTGTATATAGATCTTGTACTTCTTTAGCACCTCAGTAACCATCATGTGCATCGATAGTCGAAGGCCTGCCCAAAAGAAGCTCTTGAACACTATGATATCATTCTCCTTCGGCTCAGGAACTGCCTCCTCGCCGGCAAAGCGGATTAAACTTTCATTCTCGTTGTATCCAAGTCTTTTTAGAACTTTGAACTCAATGAGCTTTACAAGAGATCGATCGATGTCAATGTAATTAGGCTTAGACGAACGAAGATCATACTCTTCTTTCTCAACAACCTTATCTCCAACATTAGAGACGTTCTCCCCTCACTCTTCTCCTCCTTTGGCTGATTCATCATCCTTCCTTTTCTTCGAGGTACATGTTATCCTCTTCATAGCATCTGAAATCAGAACACTTGTGGACCCCTGCATGACTTCAGTGTTTGGAGCTTCCTCGTCTCTTTACAATGCTTCTGACGAAGTTGGTGTCGCTACCTTAGCAATTGTCCTAATCCTCGCCATATGAAGGTTGTCCAAATCTTGAGTTTTCAAAGCACATTCAAAGCAAGACAGACAATGAGTTTTGGGTGTAGGGAATTTAATGTCAGCGGGTTGGTACCAGAAGTAAATGTCATGCAACCAAGCTAGGGCCAATTGAGTTATATAGGTAAAGAGCCGCAAAAGTCGAGGAGCCACGCCATCCTCGCCCTCTGTTCTATGGACCACCGACTCAGGTTCTCACCTCATCACCAGCTGTCCAAGCATGTGTTTGTATGATCCCGTTTTCAATAACGTCTTCGAGGAAGGTGTTTTTCGGATCTTTGACACAAGGCTTTCGTTTGTTCCATGATATGAGCACATTATGGAAAAACAAATTAATCCCGCAAGGGACTACTGTTGGGGTAGGCCTTTGCTGAAGGTCCTCAAAATAAACTAATCTTAACCACTTTGTGATTTGTTTCAGGAGCAACCAATTCATGTTTGTCGAAGGTCACCAATGCAGGTCAAAAGGGGAATAGAAGAAACTTTAGCTTAAGCATGTCGCTGAGCTTGTACCGAGTGGCAAGGAAACGAAGAAAGGACTCACTGATGTGCGCAACAATGCTTCGAAAGAAACACATGATGATGGCCCTAGTAGATTCCATAGTTACTTGTATAGGGTTTGGGATCATGGTTGTCACTTCACACAAAGTTGTACGTTGAGTTGTCATTATAAATAGGTGAACAACGTTCATGCAAAGGGGCTAGCGAAAGATACATGGAGGACTCGCTCACGCAACTCCGAGCATCTTAGCATTCAAAGCTTTAGAACATTTGGGCGTTTCGTTACTTTTAATAAAATTTTGACCAACTTTAAAAGCAATGCTCAGCTTTAACCATCTTATTTAGTATGCCTTACACTTCACATGAGCTCCCACCGTAAGTGAGCTCATGCACATTATTCCCCACAAGCTGTTGAGGGATGAACGTATGTGAGCTCACTCTTGATGTACTCACACCCCCTGGGTCAAGAATAGGTACCACAGGATAAGGAGAGCATGAAGTATGCAGCGATGAGTTCGTGAGAGATCTAGGCCGTCGTCTCTGAGAGCACCTAGAGGGGGGGTGAATAGGTGATCCTGTAAAAACTTAAAACTTAAAGCCACAAACTTGATTAAGTGTTAGAGCAAGTGGCTAGAGAGGAGTTCTTGCAAAACACAATAACCACAAAGGTATCAACACAGAGAGGCACAGTGGTTTATCCCGTGGTTCGGCTAAGTTCAACACTTGCCTACTCCACGTTGTGGCGTCCCAACGGACGAGGTTGCAATCAACCCCTCTCAAGTGATCCAAAGATCCACTTGAATACCACGGTGTTTCTCTTCCTTTCACTATATCCCGTTTGCGAGGAATCTCCACAACTTGGAGTCTCTCGCCCTTACAAAAGATGATCACAAATGAACACGGAAGTAAGGATGGGATGAGCAACACACACAAGTCCACAGCAATACACACACACACACGTCCAAGACTTGAGCTCAAATGAATATCTCAAAGTTCTCAATAGAACGGAGCTCAAATCACTAAGAATGTCAAACGAGTGCGCAAAGAAGAAGTGTGAATGATCAAGAATGCTCAAAGTATGCTTGGTGTCTTCCTCCATGCGCCTAGGGGTCCCTTTTATATCCCCAAGGCAGCTAGGAGCCGTTGAGAGCATTCCAGGAAGGCAATTCTTGCCTTCTGTCGACTGGCGCACCGGACAGACACTATTCACTGTTCGGTGCGGATTGCTTTCCTGTTTTGGCGCAGCCACTACACCAAAATAGTAAACTTCCTAGAGCCTAAACCCTAGGAAGTTAGGCCTAAACTCTAGGAAGTTAGCTAAACTCTCGGAAGTTAAGCCATCCCGTCGGAAGTTTGGCTCTCGGAAATTTTTTGTCGGAAGTTAGCTTAACTTCCTAGAGCCCTCTAGGAAGTTAGCTAACTTCCTACAGCCAAAAAAGCCCCTCGGAAGTTAGTAGATTCTCGGAAGTTAGTACCTTCACGCCGTCAGCGCCGTCAGCTGACTAACTTCCTACGAGTAACTTCCTACGGCTGACCGTAGCCCCTAGGAAGTTAGTTGGCTAACTTCCTACGGCTGACTATAGCCCCCAGGAAGTTAGCTGGTTAACTTCCTACGGCTGACTGTAGCCCTAGGAAGTTAGCTGACTAACTTCCTACGACTTAATAAGCCTCTAGGAAGTTAATTTGACCAGCATTATAAATGTTGTTTATTTTTATTTTACACCACATGCCACAATATAACAAATATATCAACAGCTACATAGCACAACATATTTTCACATAAAACATCTGACACACAATCACATAACAATATTTAAATCCATAGTCTCATCAATTACATCACAAAAGTCTCATCCATAGTCTTATCAATTACATCACAAAAGTCTCATCCATAGTCATAATAAGACACATCTCATCATCCAGTACTAATAAGAGACAATATCTCATACATAGTCATAATAAAAGTCTCAAGTATCAAAACACAATAACATGGAAGCTCACGATCGCCGATCACCATCAGGTTACAGTGAAGAGTGATGGTCGATACCTCCACTAGTGAAGAGGGTTTCGACAAAGTCTAACCCGTCGTCTTGTTCATGCGTCAGCAAGGTAGCTGGAGGGGTCTAATATACATGTACAAATGACATTTGCTGAGTTACATCATAATATAACTAACAACAAGTAAATGATGATGAATATGCATACCTGATATACCCAGCTTGCCTTGATGCCTAGCAGCCTTTTAAACATTGATTTTGCAGTACCTGTCATTCAGCTTGTCCCTCCTCATTTTTCACGACAAGCTTTGGATTTTAGACCAGATGAACATGGTTCATCTCTACCCCTGCACAGAACAAATATTTATATTACTATAGAGCAGAACATAAGGAAACACCATGTACAAGCCGAATGCTATGTTCACAGTGTTAGTGATGCCATTGCCAAGCATAAGAAAATGAAACACACCAGATCACATGGGAATTGAGATTTGATTGGAGATAATTCATAGCAATATGCTATACAATCACAATCATCTGACTGCATGTGCACACTTGATGTTTTACAAACTTGTTGGCATCTTGTAGAAACCTTTAAAGCCAGAGAGGTTTTCCTGTTTGGGGCTTGAACCCCATGAGAAGGACGGACAAGATGCCCAAATAGACACACATAATGGATAGAAACTTGATAGTGTTCACCCACATGCACGCACTTCACAATCAGAATGAAGAGTTAAGACAAGAAACAATACCTTTTGCCCAAATTAAGCTGCTCAAATCCACAAGCATCTCCATTGACACCCTCAATCCCAAGTCTGCTACAATTGCAAAGTAAGTACTGAACAAATGCCACAACAGGAAATACATACAGAGGAAATGCACGTGCAGAATAGCTTCTCAAATATCTAATAAACCATTGTGCTGCTTCATGCTTGCATTCCAGTCAAAAGATAAGAATCAAATGTCTATGATCATGATAATGCAAATCACTTGAATCGATATATTATTATACTATAATGCATGATTGAGCAGCGGAAAAGGTTATACCAGCTAGCAAACAAACTCCAATTGCTTCAAGGTACAGTTTGTACATGATCACAACAGCAGTAAGTGTGTTGGTGAACCAGTAAATACATCAGCCAAATCGAATAATTAGTCTACCACCGCCCACAAATTTTTTAACAAGCCCAAAAAGCAATCTGCAGCGAAAACGACCTAGGTGCGCCGCGCCATAAACAGAAATGCAGTCTACATATATACTACGGGAAAGGACTGTTCCGGTCGGCATTGTTGTACCCTCCGTCGCAGAAGATGGATAGATCTTCGTCATCGACGGCGCCACAGATTAGGAAGTCCTCCACGGGGTCTCCGCCTCCGGCAGTTCATCATCGCGGGTGGGGGCGCGCGGCGGCCGAGGGGGAATCCGCGGTCGAGGCAAGGCTAGGCTAGGGCTCCGCTGGGTCGGGCGGGCGAGAGCGAGACGAAAGGTCAAGAACAAACCGGGCTCGCGCTTTGCAGAATGCCCCCTGGATGCGGCCCAGATTGTTGACAAGGGTGGCCGCGGTGGGGGCTTCCATGGCGGCGGCGGGGCGTCCTCGACGGGGGCGGGTGGGGCCGGGGGCGGCTGGGCGTGGTGGGGGTGGCCTTGGCCGGGCGCTGCGGTGGCGGCGGGGGCCGAGGGCGCTGCGGGGGCGGCCGAGCGCGGGAGGGGCGACCTGCGGCGTGGAGTTGGCGGCGGTGTGGCTGGCGGCTAAAGAGACAGAGAGAGATGGGTTGAGAAAGGTGAAGGAAGAGATAAGGTTGAGGGGAGGTTTAAAATAAAAAAACATAACTTTCTAGAGTAAAGTCGTAGGAAGTGACGTAACTTCCTAGAGTTTTTACATTTACTCTAGGAAGTTAAGTAACTTCCTAGAGCCGGCCGTAGGAAGTTAGATTTCCGTTTGACTCGTCAACGGCTGAAACCTAACTTTCTAGAGGAGGCAGTAGGAAGTTAGCTATTCGTTTGGCTGGTCAACAGCTGAAACCTAACTTCCTAGAGGAGGCCGTAGGAAGTTAGCTCGGTAGCTAACTTCCTAGAGCTAGCCGTAGGAAGTTAACTATTCGTTTGACTGGTCAACAGCTGAAACCTAACTTCCTAGAAGAGGCCGTAGGAAGTTAGCTATTCGTTTGGCTGATCAACAGCTGAAACTTAACTTCCTAGAGGTGGCCGTAGGAAGTTATCTAACTTCCTATGGTTTTTTAACTTCCGACAGCTTTTATAAAATACCGTAGGAAGTTATGTTTATTTCCTAGAGCTATCAGTTGCCTTTCGGAAGTTATTTATTTCCTACGGTTTGTTATAAAAGCTGTAGGAAGTTAAAAAACCGTAGGAAGTGTATGATTTTGGTGTAGTGAGCCGACCATTGGAGACTTGGAGCCGTTGGCGCACCGGACACTATCCGGTGCGCACCGAACAGTCCGGTGCTCCCTTCTGACCGTTGGCTCGGCCACGCATCACGCGCGGATTGCGCGTCCTACCGTTGGCTCGGCCGACCGTTGGCTCACCGGACAGTCCGGTGCACCACCGGACAGTCCGGTGATTTATAGCCGTACGCCGTTGATTGCTTCCCGAGAGCGACGACTTCGCCGTGGATGGCTCACCGGACAGTCCGGTGCACCACCGGACAGTCCGGTGATTTATAGTCGTACACTGCCGTCGAGTCCTGAGAGCGGACTGTTCACCGAGACTGGTCCTGGCGCACCGGACACTGTCCGGTGCACCACCTGACAGTCCGGTGCACCTAGACCGAAGCTGTCTTTAGCTGCACAATGTCAGCTCTTTTCCAAATGTCTTTTCTCTGATTCTAGCCCTTAGACAAATATGTTAGTACACAAAAACCAATGTACTAAGTCTAGAATCATACCTTTGTATTGATTTGCACTTTGACCATCATTTGGCATAGATTAACACATAACCATTTGTGTTGGACACTTAATCACCAAAATACTTCGAAATGGCCCAAGGGCACATTTCCCTTTCAATCTCCCCCTTTTTGGTGATTCATGCCAACACAACAAAAAAGCAACATATAGAAGTGCAACATCAATGCAAATGAGAACAAGAAATTGTTTTGATTCAAATTTGGTATATTTGGATCATTCTTTGCCACCACTTGGTTTGTTTTTGCAAATCAAACTTAATTTCCTATCTCTAAGTCAAATTCACTTGTTGAGGCATAGAGAAAGGTATTCCAAGAGAAATTGATCACAGATTCAAAAAAACTCCCCCTATTTCCCATAATCAAACATTCTCCCCACAAGAGACCAAATGTTGACAAGAAAAGACATTAAGAGAATTTTGGCAAACCAAAAACTCTAACTCTACTATTTTCAAAATTCTCAAGTGGTAGTAGCTGATCCATTTCTTGCTTTGGCCTTATTTTCTCCATTTCTTGCTTTGGCCTTTTTTTCTCCCCCTTTGGCATCAAGCACCAAAACGGGATCAATCTTGGCCTTTAAACCCCATTGCCTCATCAAAATCTTCAAATAAGAATAAAAGGCAATAACAGTATGGAGATGAACTTGGAGTGAGTTACCCTCTCATCGGAGTGCAGTGGAAGTCTTGCATGGTCCAAGTTCACCTTTCCCTTTCAATCCACCTTTGAGACTAAATCAAGCAAGCTCAAACACATGGTTAGTCTCAAAGGGTCAAGTTGTAGCACATCTCCCCCTAAATATGTGCATCACTTGCAAATGGACTTGTGAGGTCCGGGGAGTGCTTGTACAACTTGAGCACCACAAATAAACAACAAAATGCATAAGGAACATGATCAAAGGCATAAAACACATGTATGCTATAAATCAATCCAAATTCCGCGAATCTAAGACATTTAGCTCACTACGCAGCCTGCAAAAGGTCTTCTCATCTAGAGGCTTGGTAAAGATATCGGCTAGCTGGTTCTCGGTGCTAACATAAAACACTTCGATATCTCCCTTTTGCTGGTGGTCTCTCAAAAAGTGATACCGGATGTCTATGTGCTTTGTGCGGCTGTGTTCAACAGGATTATCTGCCATGCGGATAGCACTCTCATTATCACATAGGAGTGGGACTTTGCTCATATTGTAGCCAAAGTCCCGGAGGGTTTGCCTCATCCAAAGTAGTTGCGCGCAACACTGTCCTGCTGCAACATACTCGGCCTCAGTGGTGGATAGGGCAACGGAAGTTTGTTTCTTAGAACTCCAAGACACCAGGGACCTTCCTTAGAATTGGCACGTCCCTGATGTACTCTTCCTATCAACCTTACACCCAGCATAATCGGAGTCTGAATATCCAATCAAGTCAAAGGTAGACCCCTTTGGATACCAGATTCCGAAGCAAGGCGTAGCGACTAAATATCTAAGAATTCGCTTCACGGCCACTAAGTGACACTCCCTTGGATCGGATTGAAATCTAGCACACATGCATACACTAAGCATAATATCCGGTCTACTAGCACATAAGTAAAGCAAGGAACCTATCATAGACCGGTATGCTTTTTGATCAACGGACTTACCTCCTTTGTTGAGGTCGACGTGTCCGTCAGTTCCCATTGGAGTCTTTGCGGGCTTGGCGTCCTTCATCCCAAACCGCTTGATCAAGTCTTGCGTGTACTTCGTTTGAGAGAAGAAGGTGCCGTCCTTGAGTTGCTTCACTTGGAACCCAAGGAAGTAGTTCAACTCGCCCATCATCGACATCTCGAATTTCTGCGTCATCACCCTGCTAAACTCTTCACAAGACTTTTGGTTAGTAGAACCAAATATTATGTCATCAACATAAATTTGGCACACAAATAAGTCACCATCACATGTCTTAGTGAAAAGAGTTGGATCGGCTTTCCCAACCTTGAAAGCATTAGCAATTAGAAAGTCTCTAAGGCATTCATACCATGCTCTTGGGGCTTGCTTAAGTCCATAGAGCGCCTTAGAGAGCTTACATACGTGGTCGGGGTACCGTTCATCCTCAAAGCCAGGGGGTTGCTCTACGTACACCTCCTCCTTGATTGGCCCATTGAGGAAGGCGCTCTTAACATCCATTTGGAACAACCTGAAAGAATGGTGAGCGGCATAGGCTAACAATATACGAATTGACTCTAGCCTAGCCACAGGAGCAAAAGTCTCCTCAAAGTCTAAACCTGCGACTTGGGCATAACCTTTTGCCACAAGTCGTGCCTTGTTCCTTGTCACCACCCCGTGCTCGTCCTGTTTGTTGCGGAACACCCACTTGGTTCCCACAACGTTTTGCTTGGGACGTGGCACCAGTGTCCAAACTTCATTTCTCTTGAAATTGTTGAGCTCCTCCTGCATGGCCAACACCCAGTCCGGATCTAGCAAGGCCTCTTCTACCCTGAAAGGCTCAATAGAAGAGACAAAAGAGTAATGCTCACAAAAATTAACTAATCTAGAGCGAGTAGTTACTCCCTTGCTAATATCACCCAGTATCTGGTCGACGGGATGATTCCTTTGAATCGTTGCTCGAACTTGAGTTGGAGGGGCATGTTGTGCTTCTTCCTCCATAACATGATCATCTTGTGCTCCTCCTTGACTACACGCCTCTTCTTGATGAACCTGTTCATCGTCTTGATTTGGGGGTTGCACCATTGTTGAGGAAGAGGGTTGATCTTGCTCTTGGAGTTCCTGTGGTCGCACTTCTCCAATCGCCATGGTGCGAATTGAGTCTGTTGGAACATCATATTCATCTACATCATTAGGATCAACTTTCTCTCTTGAAGAGCCATTAGTCTCATCAAATACAACGTCGCTAGAGACTTCAACCAAACCCGATGATTTGTTGAAGACTCTATACGCCTTTGTATTTGAGTCATAACCTAGCAAAAACCCTTCTACAGCTTTGGGAGCAAATTTAGAATTTCTACCTTTCTTCACAAGAATGTAGCATTTACTCCCAAATACACGAAAGTATGAAACATTGGGTTTGTTACCGGTTAGAAGCTCATACGAAGTCTTCTTGAGGAGGCGATGAAGGTAGACCCGGTTTATGGCGTGGCAAGCCGTGTTCACGGCTTCCGACCAAAACCGCTCGGGCGTCTTGAACTCTCCAAGCATCGTCCTTGCCATGTCGATGAGCGTCCTGTTCTTCCTCTCTACCACACCGTTTTGCTGTGGTGTGTAGGGAGCAGAGAACTCGTGCTTGATTCCTTCCTCCTCAAGATACTCCTCCACTTGAAGGTTATTGAACTCGGACCCGTTGTCGCTCCTTATCTTCTTCACCTTGAGCTCAAACTCATTTTGAGCTCTCCTTAAGGAAGCGCTAGAGGGTCCCTTGGGTTTCAGATTTATCCTGCAAAAAGAATACCCAAGTGAAGCGGGAAAAATCATCCACTATAACAAGACCATACTTACTTCCTCCTATGCTTAGGTAGGCGACGGGTCCGAAGAGGTCCATGTGAAGTAACTCCAAAGGTCTTTACGTGGTCATCACATTTTTGATATGATGATAGCTTCCCACCTGTTTGCCTACTTGACAAGCTGCACAAGGTCTATCTTTTTTGAAATTTACATTTGTTAGACCTAACACATGTTCTCCCTTTAGAAGCTTGTGAAGGTTCTTCATCCCCACATGTGCTAGACGGCGATGCCACAGCCAGCCCATGCTAGTCTTAGCAATTAAGCATGCATCTAGACCAGCCTCCTCTTTTGCAAAATCAACTAAATAGAGTTTGCCGTCTAGTACACCCTTAAAAGCTAATGAACCATCACTCCTTCTAAAGACAGACACATCTACATTTGTGAATAAGCAATTATATCCCATATTACAAAGTTGACTAACAGACAACAAGTTATATCCGAGCGATTCTACTAAAAACACATTAGAGATGGAATGCTCGGATGAAATTGCTATTTTTCCTAGTCCTTTAACCTTGCCTTGGTTCCCATCACTGAATATGATTGAATCTTGGGAATCCTTGTTCTTGACGTAGGAGGTGAACATCTTCTTCTCCCCCGTCACGTGGTTTGTGCATCCGTTGTCGATAATCCAGCTTGAGCCCCCGGATGCATAAACCTGCAAGGCAATTTAGGCTTGGGTTTTAGGTACCCAACTCTTGTTGGGTCCTGCAAGGTTAGTAACAATGTTCTTAGGGACCCAAATGCAAGTTTTATCTCCCTTGCATTTTGCCCCTAATTTCCTAGCAATCACCTTCTTATCCTTTCTACAAATTGCAAAGGAAGCATTGCAAGCATGATAAATTGTATAAGGTTCATTAATTTTCCTAGGAACATGAGCAATATTTCTTCTAGGTACATGATGAATGACATTTTTCCTAGGCATATCTCTACCATGCATATAGGAAGAACTTGAAGCAAACATGGCATTTGAATTATAAGCATTACAACTCCTATCATGATGAACATTTCTAGAATATCTCCTATCATGGTACATGAAAGCATGGTTCTTTTGAGCGCTATTAGTCATAGGAGCCTTCCCTTTCTCCTTGGCGGGAATGGGAGCCTTATGACTTGTTAAGTTCTTGGCTTCTCTCTTAAAGCCAAGCCCTTCCTTAATTGAGGGGTGTCTACCAATAGTGTAGGCATCCCTTCAAATTTTAGTTTATCAAATTCACTTTTGCTAGTCTTAAGTTGGGCATTAAGACTAGCCACTTCACCATTTAATTTTGCAATGGAAACTAGGTGTTCACTACAAGCATCAATATTAAAATCTTTACACCTATTGCAAATCATAACATGTTCTACACAAGAGGTTGATTTATTAGCTATTTCTAACTTAGCATTCAAGTCATCATTGATACTCTTTAAGCTAGAAATGGATTCATGGTGAAAGGGAATTAGGCTTACACCTAGTCCCTAATTAATTTTGGTGGTTGAATTGCCCAACACAAATAATTGGACTAACTAGTTTGTTCTAGTGTATAAGTTATACAGGTGCAAAAGGTTCACACTTAGCCAATAAAAAGACCAAGAGTTGGATTCAACAAAAGAGCAAAGGGGTCAACCGAAGGCACCTCTGGTCTGGCGCACCGGACTGTCCGGTGTGCCACCGGACAATGTCCGGTGCACCACCGGACATGTCCGGTGCACCAGAGGACTCCAACGCAAACTCGCCACCTTCGGGAATTTCCAGAGGCAACTCCGCTATAATTCACCGGACTGTCCGGTGTACACCGGACAGTGTCCGGTGCTCCAAGGGAGAGCGGCCTCAGGAACTCGCCAGCTTCGGGAATCTCCAACGACTAGTCCACTATAATTCACCGGACATGTCCGGTGTGCACCGGACTGTCCGGTGCAACCCCGGGGCAACGGCTATTCGGCGCCAACGGCTACCTGCAGCACATTTAATGCGCGCGCAGCGCGCGCAGAAGTTAGACGCGCCCATACTGGCGCACTGGACAATGAACAGGAGATGTCCGGTGTGCACCGGACATCCAGAAGGGCCCACAAGTCAGAAGCTCCAACGGTCAGAATCCAACGGCAGTGATGACGTGGCGGGGGCACCGGACATGTCCGGTCTGCACCGGACTGTCCGGTGCGCCATCGAACAGACAGCCTCCCAACGGCCACTTTTGGTGGTTGGGGCTATAAATACCCCAACCACCCCACCATTCATTGCATCCAAGTTTTCCAGCTTCCAACCACTATACAAGAGCTAGCATTCATTGCAATGCACACCAAAAGAGATCAAATCCTCTCCCAACCCCACACAAAGCATTAGTGATTAGAGAGAGTGATTTGTAGTGTTCATTTGAGCTCTTGCGCTTGGATCGCTTCTTTTCTTTCGCATTCTTTCTTGTGATCAAACACTCACTTGTAATTGAGGCAAGAGGCACCAATCGTGTGGTGGCCCTTGCGGGAAGTTTGATTCCCAAGAGATTTGAGAAGAGAAGCTCACTCGGTCCAAGGGACCGTTTGAGAGAGGGAAGGGTTGAAAGAGACCCGGCCTTTGTGGCCTCCTCAACGGGGAGTAGGTTTGAGAGAACCGAACCTCGGTAAAACAAATCCGCGTGTCTCACTTCATTATTCGCTTGCGATTTGTTTTCCGCCCTCTCTCGTGGACTCGATTATATTTCTAACGCTAACCCGGCTTGTAGTTGTGATTATTTTTGAGAATTTCAGTTTCGCCCTATTCACCCCCCCCCCCTCTAGGTGACTATCAATTGGTATCAGAGCCCGGTGCTTCATTAGAGCCTAACCGCTCGAAGTGATGTCGGGAGATCACGCCAAGAAGGAGATGGAGACCGGCGAAAAGCCCACTACAAGCCACGGGAGCACTTCATCGGAAGAGTCCCGCACCAAGAGGAAGGAGAGGAAGAAGGACTCCTCCAAACGGAAGGAGAAAAGATCTTCCTCTTCTTACCACAAAGAGAAGAAGGAAAAATCTTCTTCTCACAAGTCGCATCGGAAAGGCGACAAGCACAAGAGGATGAGGAAAGTGGTCTACTACGAGACCGACACTTCATCAACATCGACCTCCGACTCCGATGCGCCCTCCGTAACTTCTAAACGCCAAGAGCGTAAGAAGTTTAGTAAGATCCCCTTACACTATCCTCGTACATCTAGACATACTCCATTACTTTCCGTTCCATTAGGCAAACCGCCAACCTTTGACGGTGAAGATTATGCTAGGTGGAGTGATTTAATGAAATTTCATCTAACCTCACTCCACAAAAGTATATGGAATGTTGTTGAGTTTGGAGCCCAGGTACCATCCGTAGGGGATGAGGATTATGATGAGGACGAGGTGGCCCAAATCGAGCACTTCAACTCCCAAGCCACAACCATACTCTTGGCCTCTCTAAATAGAGAGGAATACAACAAGGTGCAAGGGTTGAAGAATGCAAAGGAAATTTGGGACCTCCTCAAGACCGCGCACGAGGGTGATGAACTAACAAAGATCACCAAGCGGGAAACGATCGAGGGGGAGCTCGGTCGCTTTCGACTTCGCCAAGGGGAAGAGCCACAAGACATGTACAACCGGCTCAAGACTTTGGTGAACCAAGTGCGCAACCTCGGGAGCAAGAAGTGGGATGACCACGAGGTGGTTAAGGTTATTCTTAGATCACTCATTTTCCTTAACCCCACTCAAGTTCAATTAATTCGTGGTAATCCTAGATATACTCAAATGACCCCCGAGGAAGTTATCGGGAATTTTGTGAGCTTTGAATGTATGATCAAGGGCTCAAAGAAGATCAACGAGCTTGACGAACCCTCCACGTCCGAAGCACAACCGGTGGCATTTAAGGCGACAGAGGAGAAGAAGGAGGAGTCTACACCGAGTAGACAACCAATTGACGCCTCCAAGCTCGACAATGAGGAGATGGCTTTAATCATCAAAAGCTTTCGCCAAATCCTCAAGCAACGGAAGGGGAAGGATTACAAATCCCGTTCCAAGAAGGTTTGCTACAAGTGTGGTAAGCCCGGTCACTTTATCGCTAAATGTCCATTATCAAGTGACAGTGACAGGGATAACGACAAGAAGGGAAAGAGGAGAGAAAAGAAGAGGTACTACAAGAAGAAGGGCGGCGATGCCCATGTTTGCCGGGAGTGGGACTCGGACGAGAGCTCCACCGACTCCTCCTCCGACGAGGACGCCGCCAACATCGCCGTCACCAAGGGACTCCTCTTCCCCAACGTCGGCCACAAGTGCCTCATGGCAAAGGACGGCAAAAAGAAGAAGGTAAAATCAAGATCCTCCACTAAATATGAAACCTCTAGTGATGAGGATGATGCTAGCAATGAGGAGGATAACTTGCGCGTTCTTTTTGCCAACCTTAACATGGAACAAAAGGAAAAACTAAATGAGCTAATTAGTGCCATCCATGAAAAGGATGACCTCTTGGACTCCCAAGAGGACTTCCTAATCAAGGAAAATAAAAAGCATGTTAAGGTTAAAAATGCTTATGCTCTAGAGGTAGAAAAATGTGAAAAATTGTCTAGTGAGCTAAGCACTTGCCATAAGACCATTAACAACCTTAGGAATGAAAATGCTAAATTAATTGCTAAGATTGATTCTCATGTTTGTATTGATTCTCATCCTAGGAATGATAACGTTGAATTACTTGCTAGGATTGATGAATTAAATGGTTCTCTTACTAGCCTTAGAATAGAAAATGAAAATTTGACTGCTAAGACTAAAGATTTTGATATTTGCAATGTTACTATTTCCGACCTTAGAACTAAGAATGATATGTTGCATGCTAAGGTTGTAGAACTAAAATCTTGCAAACCCTCTACATCTAATGTTGAGCATGTTTCTATTTGTACTAGATGTAGAGATATTGATGTTAATGCTATTCATGATCACATGTCCTTAATTAAACAACAAAATGATCATATAGCAAAACTAGATGCTAAAATTGTCGAGCATAACTTGGAAAATGAAAAGTTTAAATTTGCTAGAAGTATGCTCTATAATGGGAGACGCCCGGGCATCAAGGATGGCATTGGCTTCCAAAGGGGAGACAATGTCAAACTTAATGCCCCTCCAAAGAATTTATCCAACTTTGTTAAGGGCAAGGCTCCCATGCCTCAGGATAACGAGGGTTACATTTTGTACCCTGCCGGCTACCCTGAGAGCAAAATTAGGAGGACTCATTCTAGGAAGTCTCACTCTGGCCCTAACCATGCTTTTATGTATAAGGGTGAGACATCTAGCTCTAGGCAACCAACCCGTGCCAAGTTGCCTAGAAAGAAAACTCCTAACACATCAAATGATCATGCTATTTCATTCAAAACTTTTGATGCATCATATGTGCTTACTAACAAATCCGGCAAGGTAGTTGCCAAGTTTGTTGGGGGCAAACACAAGGGCTCCAAGACTTGTGTTTGGGTACCCAAAGTTCTTGTTTCTAATGCCAAAGGACCCAAAACCGTTTGGGTACCTAAAGTCAAGAACTAAAAGTGTTTTGTAGGTTTATGCATCCGGGGGCTCAAGTTGGATACTCGACAGCGGGTGCACAAACCACATGACAGGGGAGAAAAAGATGTTCTCCTCATATGAGAAAAACCAAGATCCCCAACGAGCTATCACATTCGGGGATGGAAATCAAGGTTTGGTCAAAGGATTGGGTAAAATTGCTATATCACCTGACCATATTATTTCCAATGTTTTTCTTGTAGATTCCTTAGATTACAATTTGCTTTCCGTATCCCAATTATGTCAAATGGGCTACAACTGTCTATTTACTGATATAGGTGTTACTGTCTTTAGAAGAAGTGATGATTCAATAGCATTCAAGGGAGTGTTAGAGGGTCAGCTATACTTGGTAGATTTTGATAGAGCTGAACTCGACACTTGCTTGGTTGCTAAGACTAACTTGGGTTGGCTCTGGCACCGCCGACTAGCCCATGTTGGAATGAAGAATCTTCATAAGCTTCTAAAGGGAGAGCACATTTTAGGACTAACAAATGTTCTTTTTGAGAAAGACAGGATTTGTAGCGCATGCCAAGCCGGGAAGCAAGTTGGCACTCATCATCCACATAAAAACATCATGACTAGTGACAGGCCACTGGAGCTCCTACACATGGATTTATTCGGCCCGATCGCTTACATAAGCATCGGCGGGAGTAAGTACTGTCTAGTTATTGTGGATGATTATTCTCGCTTCACTTGGGTATTCTTTTTACAGGAAAAATCTCAAACCCAAGAGACCTTAAAGGGATTCTTGAGACGGGCTCAAAATGAGTTCGGCTTAAGGATCAAGAAAATAAGAAGCGACAACGGGACGGAGTTCAAGAACTCTCAAATCGAAGGCTTCCTTGAGGAGGAGGGCATCAAGCATGAGTTCTCTTCTCCCTACACCCCACAACAAAATGGTGTAGTAGAGAGGAAGAATCGAACTCTATTGGACATGGCAAGAACCATGCTTGATGAATACAAGACACCGGATCGGTTTTGGGCCGAGGCGGTTAACACCGCCTGCTACGCCATTAACCGGTTATATCTACACCGAATCCTCAAGAAGACGTCCTATGAACTCCTAACCGGTAAAAAGCCAAATATTTCATTATTTAGAGTTTTTGGTAGCAAATGTTTTATTCTTGTTAAAAGAGGTAGAAAATCTAAATTTGCTCCTAAAACTGTAGAAGGCTTTTTACTAGGATATGACTCAAACACAAGGGCATATAGAGTCTTTAACAAGTCCTCAGGACTAGTTGAAGTTTCTTGTGACGTTGTGTTTGATGAGACTAACGGCTCTCAAGTAGAGCGAGTTGATCTTGATGATATAGGTGAAGAACAGGCTCCATGCATAGCGCTAAGGAACATGTCCATTGGGGATGTGTGTCCTAAGGAATCCGAAGAGTCTCCACATGCACAAGATCAACCATCCTCCTCCACGCAAGCATCTCCACCGACTCAAAATGAGGTTGAAGCTCAAGTTGATGAAGTAGAAGATCAAGCAAATGAGCCACCTCAAGATGATGGCAATAATCAAGGGGGAGATGCAAATGATCAAGAAAAGGAGGATGAGCAAGAACCAAGACCGCCACACCCAAGAGTCCACCAAGCAATACAACGAGATCACCCCGTCGACACCATCCTCGGCGACATTCATAAGGGGGTAACAACTAGATCTCGTGTTGCACATTTTTGTGAACATTACTCGTTTGTTTCCTCTATTGAGCCACACAGGGTAGAGGAAGCACTACAAGATTCGGATTGGGTGGTGGCGATGCAAGAGGAGCTCAACAACTTCATGAGAAACGAGGTATGGCATTTAGTTCCACGTCCTAACCAAAATGTTGTAGGAACCAAGTGGGTCTTCCGCAACAAACAAGACGAGCATGGTGTGGTGACAAGAAACAAAGCTCGACTCGTGGCCAAAGGGTATTCACAAGTCGAAGGTTTGGATTTTGGTGAAACCTATGCACCCGTAGCTAGGCTTGAGTCAATTCGTATATTATTAGCCTATGCTACTTACCATGGATTTAAGCTTTATCAAATGGACGTGAAAAGTGCCTTCCTCAATGGACCAATCAAGGAAGAGGTCTATGTTGAGCAACCTCCCGGCTTTGAAGATAGTGAGTATCCTAACCATGTCTATAGGCTCTCTAAGGCGCTTTATGGGCTAAAGCAAGCCCCAAGAGCATGGTATGAATGCCTTAGATATTTCCTTATTGCTAATGGCTTCAAAGTCGGCAAGGCCGATCCTACTTTGTTCACTAAAACTCTTGACAATGATTTGTTCGTATGCCAAATTTATGTTGATGATATTATATTTGGGTCTACTAACGAATCTACATGTGAAGAATTTAGTAGGATCATGACACAAAAGTTCGAGATGTCTATGATGGGGGAGTTGAAGTACTTCTTAGGATTTCAAGTGAAGCAACTCCAAGAGGGCTCCTTCATTAGCCAAACAAAGTATACTCAAGATATTCTAAACAAGTTTGGAATGAAGGATGCCAAGCCCATCAAGACACCCATGGGAACTAATGGGCATCTCGACCTCGACACGGGAGGTAAGTCCGTGGATCAAAAGGTATACCGGTCGATGATAGGTTCTTTACTCTATTTATGTGCATCTCGACCGGATATTATGCTTTCCGTCTGCATGTGTGCAAGATTCCAATCCGACCCTAAGGAATCCCACCTTACGGCCGTAAAACGAATCTTGAGATATTTGGCTTATACTCCTAAGTTTGGGCTTTGGTACCCTCGGGGATCCACTTTTGATTTAATTGGTTATTCGGATGCCGATTGGGTGGGGTGTAAGATTAATAGAAAGAGCACATCGGGGACTTGCCAGTTCTTGGGAAGATCCTTGGTGTCTTGGGCTTCAAAGAAGCAAAATTCGGTCGCTCTTTCAACCGCCGAAGCCGAGTACATTGCCGCAGGTCATTGTTGCGTGCAATTGCTTTGGATGAGGCAAACCCTGCGGGACTACGGTTACAAATTAACCAAAGTCCCTTTGCTATGTGATAATGAGAGTGCAATTAAAATGGCCGACAATCCCGTCGAGCATAGCCGCACTAAGCACATAGCCATTCGGTATCATTTTCTTAGGGATCACCAACAAAAGGGAGATATCAAGATTGCATACATTAATACTAAAGATCAATTAGCCGATATCTTTACCAAGCCTCTTGACGAACAAACTTTTACCAAACTTAGGCATGAGCTCAATATTCTTGATTCTAGAAATTTCTTTTGCTAACTTGCACACATAGCTCATAAATATACCTTTGATCATGTCTCTTTTATATATGCTATGACTAATGTGTTTTCAAGTCTATTTCAAACCAAGTCATAGGTGTATTGAAAGGAAATTGGAGTCTTCGGCAAAGACAAAGGCTTCCACTCCACTCCACAACTCATCCTTCGCCGTCACTCCGAGCATCTCTTTCCATCTTTGGTATAATCTTCACTCCTTTAATTATGACCAAAGGAAGGGAAAGTAATTTGAAGGGCTCTAATGATTCCGTTTTTGGCGATTCATGCCAAAGGGGGAGAAAGGTTGAGCCCAAAGCAAAAGGACCGCATCACCACCAATTTCAAAAACTTAGTGTTTTTCAAGAGTATTTTTCAATTGGTATCCTATTGAGTTCAAAAGGGGGAGAAAATAGTATTTCAATTTGAATCATCAAAACCCTCTTGAACACTAAGAGGATGATTTCATTTAGGGGGAGTTTTGTTTAGTCAAAGGAAAAGCATTTGAAACAGGGGGAGAAAATTTCAAAACTTGAAAATGCTTTGCAAACTCTTATTCATTTACCCTTGACTATTTGCAAAAGAACTTTGATAAGATTTACAAAAGATTTTTGCAAAAACAAAACATGTGGTGCAAGCGTGGTCCAAAATGTTAAAGATGAAGAAACAATCCATGCATATCTTGTAAGTATTTATATTGGCTCAATTCCAAGCAACCTTTACACTTACATTATGCAAACTAGTTCAATTATGCACTTCCATATTTGCTTTGGTTTGTGTTGGCATCAATCACCAAAAAGGGGGAGATTGAAAGGGAATTAGGCTTACACCTAGTCCCTAATTAATTTTGGTGGTTGAATTGCCCAACACAAATAATTGGACTAACTAGTTTGTTCTAGTGTATAAGTTATACAGGTGCAAAAGGTTCACACTTAGCCAATAAAAAGACCAAGAGTTGGATTCAACAAAAGAGCAAAGGGGTCAACCGAAGGCACCTCTGGTCTGGCGCACCGGACTGTCCGGTGTGCCACCGGACAATGTCCGGTGCACCACCGGACATGTCCGGTGCACCAAAGGACTCCAACGCAAACTCGCCACCTTCGGGAATTTCCAGAGGCAACTCCGCTATAATTCACCGGACTGTCCGGTGTACACCGGACAGTGTCCGGTGCTCCAAGGGAGAGCGGCCTCAGGAACTCGCCAGCTTCGGGAATCTCCAACGGCTAGTCCACTATAATTCACCGGACATGTCCGGTGTGCACCGGACTGTCCGGTGCAACCCCGGGGCAACGGCTATTCGGCGCCAATGGCTACCTGCAGCACATTTAATGCGCGCGCAGCGCGCGCAGAAGTCAGGCGCGCCCATACTGTCGCACCGGACAATGAACAGGAGATGTCCGGTGTGCACCGGACATCCAGAAGGGCCCACAAGTCAGAAGCTCCAACGGTCAGAATCCAACGGCAGTGATGACGTGGCGGTGGCATCGGACATGTCCGGTGTGCACCGGACTGTCCGGTGCGCCATCGAACAGACAGCCTCCCAACGGCCACTTTTGGTGGTTGGGGCTATAAATACCCCAACCACCCCACCATTCATTGCATCCAAGTTTTCCAGCTTCCAACCACTATACAAGAGCTAGCATTCATTGCAATGCACACCAAAAGAGATCAAATCCTCTCCCAACCACACACAAAGCATTAGTGATTAGAGAGAGTGATTTGTAGTGTTCATTTGAGCTCTTGTGCTTGGATCGCTTCTTTTCTTTCGCATTCTTTCTTGTGATCAAACACTCACTTGTAATTGAGGCAAGAGGCACCAATCGTGTGGTGGCCCTTGCGGGAAGTTTGATTCCCAAGAGATTTGAGAAGAGAAGCTCACTCGGTCCAAGGGACCGTATGAGAGAGGGAAGGGTTGAAAGAGACCCGGCCTTTGTGGCCTCCTCAACGGGGAGTAGGTTTGAGAGAACCGAACCTCGGTAAAACAAATCTGCGTGCCTCACTTCATTATTCGCTTGCGATTTGTTTTCCGCCCTCTCTCGTGGACTCGATTATATTTCTAACGCTAACCCGGCTTGTAGTTGTGATTATTTTTGAGAATTTCAGTTTCGCCCTATTCACCCCCCCTCTAGGCGACTATCACATGGCATGTAGACAGTTCACATGAAAGCATTTCATTTCTTTTAACTTCTAAAGCAAGAGAATTTTGCGCACTTACAAATTTATCATGCTCTTCATATAAAAGATCTTCTTGCTTTTCTAAAAGTCTATTTTTCTCATTCAAAGCATCTATCAACTCATTGAGCTTATCAATTTTAGTTCTATCTAATCCTTTGAATAAACATGCATAGTCTATTTCATCATCACTAGATTCATCATCACTTGAAGAAGCATACGTAGTATTATTTCGAGTACTTACCTTCTTCTCCTTTGCCATTAGGCATGTGTGATGCTCGTTGGGGAAGAGGGACGATTTGTTGAAGGCCGAGGCGGCGAGTCCTTCGTCGTCGGAGTCGGATGATGAACAATCCGAGTTCCATTCCTTGCCAAGGTGTGCCTCGCCCTTAGCCTTCTTGTAGGTCTTCTTCTTTTCCCTCTTCTTTTCTTGATCTTGGTCACTATCATTATCAGGACAATTAGCAATAAAGTGACCAACCTTACCACACTTGAAGCAGGAGCGCTTTCCCTTCGTCTTGCTCTTGTTGGGATGCTCCTTGCGACCTTTGAGCGCTGTCGGGGACCATAATTAGGGGTACCCTCAAGACGCCTAATTCTCAGCTGGTAACCCCCATCAGCATAAAGCTGCAAAGGCCTGATGGGCACGATTAAGTCAGGGATCAGTCCACACGAGTGACTCGATCGCGCTTCACCCGAGCCTAGCCTCGGCCGAAGGCAGCCGACCTCGAGAGACTTCCGTCTCGCCCGAGGCCCCCTTTTTATGGCGGACACATCACCGGCTCGCCCTAGGCCTTGGCTTCGCTCAGGAGCAACCTTGACTAAATCACCACACCGACTGACCAAATTGCAGGGGCATTTAACGCAAAGGTGGCCTGACACCTCTATCCTGACACGCGCCCCCGGCAGAGCCAAGGTGACCGCCGTCACTCCACCGCTCCACTGGCCAGTCTGACAGAAGGACAGCGCCGCCTGCACCACTCCGACTGCAGTGCCACTCGACAGAGTGAGTCTGACAGGCAATTAGGCCTTGCCAAAGGCGCCACGGCGAACTCCGCTCCGCCTGACCCCAGGGCTCGGACTCGGGCTAGGACCCGGAAGACGGCGAACTCCGCTCCGCCCGACCCCAGGGCTCGGACTCGGGCTAAGACCCGGAAGACGGCGAACTCCGCTCCGCCCGACCCCAGGGCTCGGACTCGGGCTAAGACCCGGAAGACGGCGAACTCCGCTCCGCCCGACCCCAGGGCTCGGACTCGGGCTAAGACCCGGAAGACGGCGAACTCCGCTCCGCCCGACCCCAGGGCTCGGACTCGGGCTAAGACCCGGAAGACGGCGAACTCCGCTCCGCCCGACCCCAGGGCTCGGACTCGGGCTAAGACCCGGAAGACGGCGAACTCCGCTCCACCCGACCCCAGGGCTCGGACTCGGGCTAAGACCCGGAAGACGACGAAACTCCGCCTCGCCCGACCCCAGGGCTCGGACTCCGCCCTGGCCTCGGCCGGACGACTTCCGCCTCGCCCGACCCCCTGGCTCGGGCTCGGCCACGGCAACTGAAGGCAAGACTCAACCTCGGCTTCGGAGGAAACCCCACGTCGCCCTGCCTAGAGCACAGACCGCCACGTCAACAGGAAACGTCATCATCATCCTACCCCGAATCGACTCGGGTCACGGAGAACAAGACCGGCGTCTCGTCCGGCCAGCTCCGCCAGAGGGGCAATGATGGCGCTCCACGAGCTCTATGACGACGGCGGCCCCCAGCTCTCTTACGGCAGTAGGACAACGTCAGCAGGGACTCGACCGCTCCAACAGCTGTCCCTCCACCAGGCTCCGTCGCACCTCCGATAGCCACGACATCACGCCAGCAGGATGCCCAGATCTCTCCGGCTGCCACATCGGCATGTACCTAGGGCACTAGCTCTCCCTCCGCTAGACACGTAGCACTCTGCTACATCCCCATTGTACACCTGGGTCCTCTCCTTACGACTATAAAAGGAAGGACCAGGGCCTTCTCAGAGAGGGTTGGCCGCGCGGGACCGAGGACGGGACAGGCGCTCTCTTGGGGCCGCTCGCTTCCCTCACCCGCGTGGACGCTTGTAACCCCCCTACTGCAAGCGCACCTGACCTGGGCGCGGGACGAACACGAAGGCCGCGGGACTTCCACCTCTCTCACGCTCGGCTCCGGCCGCCTCGCCTCTCCCCCCTCCGCGCTCGCCCACGCGCTCGACCCATCTGGGCTGGGGCACGCAGCACACTCACTCGTCGGCTTAGGGACCCCCCTGTCTCGAAACGCCGACAGTTGGCGCGCCAGGTAGGGGCCTGCTGCGTGCTGACGAATAGCTCCCCGTCAAGCTCCAGATGGGCAGTCTCCAGCAACCTCTCCGGCCCGGGACGGTGCTTCGTTTCGGGGCTCTCGAGTTCATGTCCTCCGACGGCAGCTACGACATGATACTTCTTCCACCACCGTGCGACCACGACAATGGCGGCCGACAACCCGCCCGCCGGCGGCGGAATCGACGACGTCTACCCCGCGTGGTGGAAAAGCAACATTCGGGCTCGCTCCGTTCTCTCCCCCGCCAACGGAGGAGGAGGCGGGGCCGTCAAGGCCAGACGGGAGGCCGCGCTTCGCCGGCCGCCGAGCGAATCGACGCCCCCGACGCCCCGACGGAAGGCACGCCGGACATCGACCTCGCGTTCAAGACGGAGGCAAGCGCCGTCCCCCCGCGGCACGACGACCCCGAGCAAGAAGACGACGCCGGCGCGCTCGCGGAAAGCCTGCAGGACGTCGCCCTCGAACCAGAGATGACGGCGCAACCAGTCCCCGATGTGACTACGTCGCTCCTCGTCGACCAAAAGGTAACGACTAACTCCCATCTTGCGTCATTTCGACTCGGCCTCAACCCGCCAAACGACCTCGATTTGGCGGGCGCTCTCATTGAGGCGAGTGCAACCCCACTGAGGTTCTGTATGCGATCGCCTTGGGACCGACTGACGGACGTCTCGACCTACGGGCCCTCTGGGTCCGAGGAAGATGACGACCCCAGCATCGGTTGAGATTTCTCCGGACTTGGCAACCCCAGTGCCGTGCGGGACTTCATGGCCGCATGTGATTACTGTCTGTTCGACTGTTCCGATGCAAGCCGCAGCCTTGGCAACGAGAGCTGCGGCCCAAGCCGCGAATGTTTCCACATCGAGCTAGGGAATCCCACCGAAGGCAACCATCTTGGCATGCCGGAGGATGGTGATCTCCCTAGGCCGGTGCCTCGCGCCGACATCCCACGGGAGCTAGCTGTGGTCCCCGCTCCGGCGGGGGGTTACGACCCACAACTCGAGCAAGTCCGCGAGGCGCAGGCCAGGCTCAACGAGGGAACGGGAGCGCTTGAGCCGATCCGTCGGGACGTCGGACAGGCATGGGTGGGCCAACCCCTGGCCGGAGAAATGCGTCATCTGCCCCAAGGTCTCCAGCACCGCGTCGCCAACGACGTCAGGATCAGGCCGCCGCCCGCATCCAGCGGGGTCGGTCAGAACCTGGCAACCGCAGCAATGCTCATCCGCGCGATGCCGGAGCCATCAACCACCGAGGGTCGGCGGATCCAGGGAGAACTCAAGAATCTCCTGGAAGGCGCCGCGGCCCGGCGGGCCGAGAGCACTGCATCCCGAAGGCAAGGATATCCCTCGGAACCTCATGCCGCGACTTCCCGATTCATGCGGGAAGCCTCGGTCTACACCGGGCGCACGCGCAACACCGCGCCTGCGGCCCCGGGCCACCTCGGCAACGAGCACCATCGACGCGACCGTCGGGCTCACCTCGACGAAAGGGTGCGCCGAGGCTATCACCCCAGGCGTGGGGGACGTTACGACAGCGGGGAGGATCGGAGTCCTTCGCCAGAACCACCCGGTCCGCAGGCTTTCAGTCGGGCCATCCGACGGGCGCCATTCCCGACCCGGTTCCGACCCCCGACTACTATCGTAAAGTACTCGGGGGAAACGAGACCGGAGCTGTGGCTCGCGGACTACCGCCTTGCCTGCCAACTGGGTGGAACGGACGATGACAACCTCATCATCCGCAACCTCCCCCTGTTCCTCTCCGACACTGCTCGTGCCTGGTTGGAGCACCTGCCTCCGGGGCAGATTTCCAACTGGGACGACTTGGTCCAAGCCTTCGCTGGCAATTTCCAGGGGACATACGTGCGCCCCGGGAATTCCTGGGACCTTCGAAGCTGCCGGCAACAGCCGGGGGAGTCGCTCCGGGACTACATCCGGCGATTCTCGAAGCAGCGCACCGAGCTGCCCAACATCACCGACTCGGATGTCATCGGCGCGTTCCTCGCCGGCACCACTTGCCGCGACCTGGTGAGCAAGCTGGGTCGCAAAACCCCCACCAGGGCGAGCGAGCTGATGGACATCGCCACCAAGTTCGCCTCCGGCCAGGAGGCGGTCGAGGCTATCTTCCGAAAGGACAAGCAGCCCCAGGGCCGCCCGTCGGAAGAAGCTCCCGAGACGTCTGCTCCGCGCGGCGCCAAGAAGAAAGGCAAGAAGAAGTCGCAATCGAAACGCGACGCCGCAGACACGGACCTTGTCGCCGCCGCCGAGTATAAGAACCCTCGGAAGCCCCCCGGAGGTGCAAACCTCTTCGACAAGATGCTCAAGGAGCCGTGCCCCTACCATCAGGGGCCCGTCAAGCACACCCTCGAGGAGTGTGTTATGCTTCGGCGTCATTTCCACAGGGCCGGGCCACCCGCCGAGGGTGGCAGGGCCCGCGACGATGACAAGAACGAAGATCACCAAGCAGGAGAATTCCCCGAGGTCCGCGACTGCTTCATGATCTACGGAGGGCATGCGGCGAATGCCTCGGCTCGGCACCGCAAGCAAGAGCGCCGGGAGGTCTGCTCGTTGAAGGTGGCGGCGCCAGTCTACCTAGGCTGGTCCGACAAGCCCATCACTTTCGACCGAGCCGACCACCCCGACCATGTGCCGAGCCCGGGGAAATACCCGCTCGTCGTCGACCCCGTTGTCGGCGATGTCAGGCTCACCAAGGTCCTGATGGACGGGGGCAGCTGCCTCAACATCATCTACGCCGAGACCCTCAAGCTCCTGCGCGTCGATACGTCCACCGTCCGAGCAGGCACTGCGCCCTTCCACGGGATCATCCCTGGGAAGCGCGTCCAGCCCCTCGGGCGACTCGACCTCCCAGTCTGCTTCGGGACACCCTCCAACTTCCGAAGGGAGACCCTGACGTTCGAAGTGGTCGGGTTCCGAGGAACCTACCACGCCGTGTTAGGGAGGCCATGCTACGCGAAGTTCATGGCCGTCCCCAACTACACCTACCTGAAGCTCAAGATGCCGGGCCCCAACGGGGTCATCACCGTCGGCCCCACGTACAAACACGCGTTCGAATGCGACGTGGAGTGCGTGGAGTACGCCGAGGCCCTCGCCGAGTCCGAGGCCCTCATCGCCGACCTGGAGAACCTCTCCAAGGAGGTCCCAGACGTGAAGCGCCATGCCGGCAACTTCGAGCCAGCGGAGACGGTCAAGGCCGTCCCCCTCGGCCCCAGTGGCGACACCACCAAGCAGATCCGGATCGGTCCCGGGCTCGACCCCAAATAGGAAGCAGTGCTCGTCGACTTCCTCCGCGCAAAACGCCGACGTCTTTGCGTGGAGTCCCTCGGACACGCCCGGCATACCGAGGGATGCCGCCGAACACTCGCTGGATATTTGGGCCGGGGCCCGACTCGTCAGGCAGCCTCTGCGCCTTGATCATCAAGGAAGGGTCGGCCTCGCCGTAGCGGAGCCGACCCTCCCTCGGGGGCTAAAAAGGGGGAACCCCTCTGCGTCGAGATCGAACCCCTCGGCGTCGAGATCTTTTTAAATCAAAAAAAAAAGGGGGAGCCTTTTGCGTCCTCCCAGCTACGTTCTCCTGGCTATGTCGGAAGCCGGGTCTCGAGGAGCGAACGCGGGTTCATGAAAATGGCAAGGCCGATTGAGCCGAGGAACTCCCGTACCTCCGGGTTAGGGATACCTCACTCATCACCTGCCGCGGAGAATGGCCCAACTCGAGAAGCCACTCTATTATCGACGAGCTAGGACGAACACGCAGACGGAAAGAGAGGAGAGTACGACTCCATGCAAGAAAGACAAAAGTGTTCAGGCCTCAGCGGCCGTGGTAAGACACACATTCAACAAGAAACCGTTCAAACGAGAATCAGGTGCCGCCTTGGGAAGGAGCCGCGCTTTCAACTACACCCCCGCCATCGGTGAGATCCCTCTCGGCCTCCAGTGACGTCACAGGAGGAAGGACCTCCGCCTCAAAGGTGGTCGCCAGCACCGCGCTTGGGCCAGCGGCAACCGCGTCAAGCCGCTGCACCTCCGCCAAAGCAGCATCATCTTCGTCAGGAAGGCAGTACCCCTCACTAACCCGCTCCAGATCCACAACGTAGTGAGAGGCGAGCACGGCGAAGGCCCGCCTGACGCCGTGGTGTAGCGCTTCGCGGACTCTGCCGCGGGCGTGACCACTCAAGGCCCGAAGGCGGCTTTGAGGGGAGCTTCCTGAAGGGACGTCATCAGAACCGAGGGCACGGTAAAAGTCCGAGACGGCCTCGGACATGACCGCGAGGTCCGCCTCCCTCTGCTCAGCGGCTCCGGCAAGCGCCTCAGCAAGCGCCTTGGCGGACTCGTCAAGGGCGGACTCGAGCTCTGCAAATAGCCAGGAGAGATACCTCAAGTGCAAGCAAGGGAAACGGACAAGAAAAGGAACTAGGGAGGACCGAGACGTACCCCTGGCTCGGGCACGATGCTCCGAGGCCGCGACTTGGGTTGCAGCTAAGTCGGCCGCAAGGGTCTCGGCTCGGCTTTCAGCCTCGGCAGCCCGGCCTTGAAGCCGGTTCCATTCCTCGACGACCCGGGCGAGCTCCGATCGCTGCTGTTGCGCCTCCGCACGCGCCGCTGCCGCCTCGGCTCTCAGGTCGGCGCATAACAGCTGGAGATCCGCCACCTTGGCATCTTGCTGAGAAAGGCGCGTGGTAGCCCCGGCAAGCGAAGACCTCAGGGATCGTAGTGAGCCCCAGACATCAACCTCACGGCGGATGAATGACGACTTAGCGGCGCTCCGGTCCGTCAGATCCTGGGAAAAGGAAACAGGGCGTCACAGCGAGTATCATACAGAAGGAAGAAAGGGATGCCCGAAACCGCTACCTGGAGGATTTTGGGGACGTCTCTGCAGAAGACCTCCAGCGACGCCCGGAGCGACCCCATCGTCGTCTCTGCGCACTCGCGGAGCTCACCCCAGGACTGGTCCTCCTGCTCATCATCAAGAACGAAGACGGGGTCCGAGGCCTCGCGGGTCCGGAATCGGAGCAACGGGCGCCGGGCCTCGGGGCTCCGCCGCACGGCGATGAGGCTGTCGCCCGGCGGGACAGGTTGCGCGACCGCGCCCACCTCTTCTGAGGTCTTGGGCACCGACGCATCAGCCATTCCGGCACTGGCGGCGGCTGGGCACCCTTTGACAAGGACGGCGGCAGCCTCGACGGTGGCGGGCGCCGGCATGACCGGCCCGACAGGCGAACTCAGAGCCGTGTGGGCGTCAGCCGCCTCCTCAACCACGATCGCCGCTCCGGCTGAAGAGCCGGCCTCGGGAGCCCGCTCCTCCGAGATTAGCGACGCCCGAACCCCCGATGTCGGGGTGCCCCGCGAGAGGGTCGGCTGAATGGCGCTGGCCGCACAGCTCGGCGCCGTCTTGAGGGCCTTCCGGGGTGCCAGGTCGGTCTGGCCGTGACTTCGCTTGCTGGACAGAAAAGGAAGGGGATCACAACCAAAACATACGAACGGGAGGCCAAGACGAAGACATTCCGAGGTACTCACCCACTCCGGGCCATGATCCACCGCGCCTGGGGAGAGCCTTCTTGGATCCCAGCTCTCGAAACGGCCACCGAGGTCCGCTTCGCCGGCGCTTGGGGCGCCTGGGAAACAGGTTCCTCGGGCACGGCAGCGACGACCTGAGGGTCACTCCCGGCCACCCCCAGCACAAGCGGCGGCCTCTGGGGAACGGACGCCTTGGTCTGGACCCCCGGAACTACTTCAGCTCCTCCGGCGGAGGGGTCAGGTGGCCTCTCGGTTCGCCCCGCGCCTCGGGTCGGGAGCCCGACGCCCCGACTTCGGGGGCTGACGGAGTCGGTTCGCTCGGGGGCTGGACCGACGGCTCTGGGCCACACCCCAGGCCGAGGCTGAGGCCAAGACGGGCGGCCACATCATCAACATCATCATCATCATCATCATCGTCGTCGTCATCGTCGTCGGGCGTCTCCGGCGACGGCTCCCTCGGGAGTCCGTCCCTCTCCTGCTGGCGGCGGCGCTTCTCTAAGGCGTCCCGAGCCCGCCTCCGCTCGCGGGCCCGGGCCTTCTCCGCGTCCTTCTTTTTCTTCTTCTCCTCCGCGGCAACCCGCCGCGCTGCACGGTCCACCGCGTCCTCCGGAACCCGTGGCGGGGAGGGTTTGTGACACCCCACATCCTAAAAGGAGGGGAGAAAGGAACCCGATCATAAGGACCTGGAGCAACCAGACATACGAAGAAAGGAGGAGCGGACGCTCACCAAAGTCACGCACCCCTGATCGGGGCGCATCCGAAGCTGGGAGTATGCGTGGGGGTCCGGCTTCCCCATCGCGGCCGACACCCGCCATTGGAGGGCGTCAGAAGAAAGAGGATCCGGGGACATCCGTGAGCCCTCCCAGTCGGCTCCCGGGGTCATCTCCCAGAGCGACAGCCGCCGCTCCGCCAATGGGAGCACCCTCCGACGGTGAATGGCGGCGATCACTCCCGCAGCAGTAAGTCCCCCCTCCCGCAACTCCTTCAGGGCCTGGAGAAGGGGCTCGAGATTTTTTTGCCTCTCGTGCGGGGTCCCGTGGCGCCAGGCGTCGGTGGCAGCTGTAACTACTCGCTGGGAAAACGGTGGGAGCAACTCACCGTCGTTCCGGAGGTAGAACCACCGGCGCTGCCACCCCTTGTTCGAAGACGCGAGAATGGCAGGAATGTACTGCAACGCCCGCGACTGCCTCAACAAGAGAATGCAGCCGCCGGCCCGCACCGCTGCGCGGATCCTCTTCTCCCCCGTCGACAAGGCGAAAGGCTCGGCGAAGAAGAAGTAAGTCCACAAATCCCAATGGGGAGCAATCCCCAAGTACCCTTCGCATAGCGCTACGAAAATAGCGGCCTGCGAGATGGAGTTGGGGGAGAGGTTGTGCAACTCCACCCCGTAGTGGAACAAGATGGCCCGCATAAAGCGGCCCGCAGGCGCACCAAATCCCCGCTCATGGAAGGAGACGAAGCTCACAACATACCCCGGCGGTGGGGACGGAGCGGCTCCGCCCACGGGAGGAATCCACTCTGGCCGCTGCTTGTCGGTGAGGGGGCGGAGCAGACCTTCGCCGACCAGCTCCTCCAGATCGCTCGCCGTCACCGTGGAGAAGGGCCACGGATCGCGCGGGGGGATTATGGTCACTCGGTCCGCCATCACCAAAGATGGAGAAGATGGCGGCGCGGGGGGCAGGGAAGGCGGTTTCCCTCTCCTCCGGCTAAAGTTTCCCGGGTGGCGAAAACCTGAAGGGAAAAGAAGGGAGCAGAGTGAAGAACCGTCACCGGGCCCCCTCTCGAGTATATGAAGGCCAGGGCGAAACCGTTTCCAGCACGCCGCCTGGACCGGATACAGGATTCGAAAAACGCGAAGCGGCACAGCCGTTCCTCGAAACGGCTCGCACACGCGTAGCGGCCGCCCCGCCAACCACTCGCCCCGTCGCATTAACTCCGCGGCGGGACACGCGGCGCTTCTGGCAGGAGGAGCGCGCGACGCTTCACCTTCGCCTTAATAACCGCGTCAGAAAAGGTATGCCACGTCGTCTGATTTCGTATCCTTTTCCGTTTTCCTCTTTCTCTATCTCTTGCAACAGGGACCGGGGAAGGGGGATACCCCGAGAGGGATCCTTCTCCGCGAAGGAACCGGGCTCCGCGCCCCCCATTACTGATCAGGGGTTCGAAGGCTGGCCCCCCGAGGGTTCAACAGCCGCCTCAGATCGCGTGGGCCCGACACCCACTACTGGTCAGGGGTTCGAAGGCCGGCCCTCCGAAGGGCTCCACGGCCGCCTCAGGCTACTCGGGCTCCGCGCCCATTACTGATCAGGGGTTCGAAGGCTGGCCCCCGAAGGGTTCACAGTCGCCTCAGACACCGAGCGAGGGATGACCAGGGGTACGTTCGATACATAACCGAGGCTCGGGCTGCGCTCCCGAGGTACCCTAGGACATATCCGAGACCAGTGGGAACGATCTTGAAACGGAATCCCATCGGAGGGAGGCATCGAGCCCTCGGACCCCGTCGCCAGGGGACCGGGTCCGGCAAGTCACCCGCAGGTACTTTTGGGCGTGCCTCTGGGCCCCTAGCCGACCCCCAACGAACGGGGCACGGACGTCCACTCGGATTACCCGCTTGCAGCTCACCGGAGACACCATGTTCGGTGCCCATCGAGGATAACATGGCGCACTCCCCCCCTCCTCCTTGCGGAAAGGCGACGTAGGGGCGTATGTAAAAAGCCGAGTCTGTCCCTGATCGTCCTCTCGCCCTGTGCAGAGGCTCGGGGGCTGCTCTTGCAAAAACCGGCTCCGGCCAAATCGTTGACAGCGTCAACCTACCAGCCCGAGAGCTTGGGCCCCGACCGTGCACCCGGGCTACGGCCAGTTCGCATGAGGGAACGACCAGACCAGCCGAAGCGTTAAGCGAAGTATTAAGACCTCGAAGGAGTGTAACCACTCCTCCGAGGCCTCGGGGGCTACACCCGGCGGGTGCGCTCGCGCGCACCCACCGGAACGAAATGCAACCGAGAAAGGCTGGTCCCCTTGCAAAAAAGTGCGACAAAAGCCTCCAAGCGAGTGCTAACACTCCCTTCGAGGCTCGGGGGCTACTGTCGGGGACCATAATTAGGGGTACCCTCAAGACGCCTAATTCTCAGCTGGTAACCCCCATCAGCATAAAGCTGCAAAGGCCTGATGGGCACGATTAAGTCAGGGATCAGTCCACACGAGTGACTCGATCGCGCTTCACCCGAGCCTAGCCTCGGCCGAAGGCAGCCGACCTCGAGAGACTTCCGTCTCGCCCGAGGCCCCCTTTTTATGGCGGACACATCACCGGCTCGCCCTAGGCCTTGGCTTCGCTCAGGAGCAACCTTGACTAAATCACCACACCGACTGACCAAATTGCAGGGGCATTTAACGCAAAGGTGGCCTGACACCTCTATCCTGACACGCGCCCCCGGCAGAGCCAAGGTGACCGCCGTCACTCCACCGCTCCACTGGCCAGTCTGACAGAAGGACAGCGCCGCCTGCGCCACTCCGACTGCAGTGCCACTCGACAGAGTGAGTCTGACAGGCAATTAGGCCTTGCCAAAGGCGCCACGGCGAACTCCGCTCCGCCCGACCCCAGGGCTCGGACTCGGGCTAGGACCCGGAAGACGGCGAACTCCGCTCCGCCCGACCCCAGGGCTCGGACTCGGGCTAAGACCCGGAAGACGGCGAACTCCGCTCCGCCCGACCCCAGGGCTCGGACTCGGGCTAAGACCCGGAAGACGGCGAACTCCGCTCCGCCCGACCCCAGGGCTCGGACTCGGGCTAAGACCCGGAAGACGGCGAACTCCGCTCCGCCCGACCCCAGGGCTCGGACTCGGGCTAAGACCCGGAAGACGGCAAACTCCGCTCCGCCCGACCCCAGGGCTCGGACTCGGGCTAAGACCCGGAAGACGGCGAACTCCGCTCCGCCCGACCCCAGGGCTCGGACTCGGGCTAAGACCCGGAAGACGACGAAACTCCGCCTCGCCCGACCCCAGGGCTCGGACTCCGCCCTGGCCTCGGCCGGACGACTTCCGCCTCGCACGACCCCCTGGCTCGGGCTCGGCCACGGCAACTGAAGGCAAGACTCAACCTCGGCTTCGGAGGAAACCCCACGTCGCCCTGCCTAGAGCACAGACCGCCACGTCAACAGGAAACGTCATCATCATCCTACCCCGAATCGACTCGGGTCACGGAGAACAAGACCGGCGTCTCGTCCGGCCAGCTCCGCCAGAGGGGCAATGATGGCGCTCCACGAGCTCTATGACGACGGCGGCCCCCAGCTCTCTTACGGCAGCAGGACAACGTCAGCAGGGACTCGACCGCTCCAACAGCTGTCCCTCCACCAGGCTCCGTCGCACCTCCGATAGCCACGACATCACGCCAGCAGGATGCCCAGATCTCTCCGGCTGCCACATCGGCATGTACCTAGGGCACTAGCTCTCCCTCCGCTAGACACGTAGCACTCTGCTACATCCCCATTGTACACCTGGGTCCTCTCCTTACGACTATAAAAGGAAGGACCAGGGCCTTCTCAGAGAGGGTTGGCCGCGCGGGACCGAGGACGGGACAGGCGCTCTCTTGGGGCCGCTCGCTTCCCTCACCCGCGTGGACGCTTGTAACCCCCCTACTGCAAGCGCACCTGACCTGGGCGCGGGACGAACACGAAGGCCGCGGGACTTCCACCTCTCTCACGCTCGGCTCCGGCCGCCTCGCCTCTCCCCCCTCCGCGCTCGCCCACGCGCTCGACCCATCTGGGCTGGGGCACGCAGCACACTCACTCGTCGGCTTAGGGACCCCCCTGTCTCGAAACGCCGACAAGCGCCGTCTTGAAACGTTTGATGATGAGGGCCATTTCATCCTCGTTTAGCCCGGCCGCCTCAATTTGCGCCACCTTGCTAGGTAGCGTCTCCCTGCTACTTGTTGCCTTGAGAGCAATGGCTTGAGGCTCATGAATTGGGCCATTTAGCGCCTCATCAACATATCTCGCCTCCTTGATCATCATTCGCCCGCTCACAAACTTCCCAAGTATTTCTTCGGGTGTCATCTTGGTGTACCTAGAATTCTCACGAATAGAGTTAACAAGATGAGGATCAAGGACGGTGAAGGACCTTAGCATAAGTCGGACGACGTCATGGTCCGTCCATCGCGTGCTTCCATAGCTCCTTATTTTGTTGATGAGGGTCTTGAGCCTGTTGTACGTTTGGGTTGGCTCCTCCCCCCTGATCATCGCGAACCTTCCTAGTTCACCTTCCACCAACTCCATCTTGGTGAGCATGGTGATGTCGTTCCCCTCATGTGAGATCTTGAGGGTGTCCCAGATCTGCTTGGCATTGTCCAGACCGCTCACCTTATTGTATTCTTCCCTGCACAAAGATGCTAGAAGAACAGTAGTAGCTTGTGCATTCTTATGAATTTGTTCATTGATAAACATAGAATTATCCGAACTATCAAATTTCATATACTCCAAAATCCGTAGTCCTCTCCATCGAAGTGAGGAGGTTTACCAAGTGGAATAGAAAGCAAATGAGCGTTGGAATTATGCGGAATACGAGAGTAATCAAAAGAAAAGTTCGAGTTAACCGTTTTCTTTTTCTCCTCGTATTCGTCGTCCTTTTGAGAAGAGGAAGATTCGTCACTGTCGTAGTAGACAACCTTCTTGATGCGCCTCTTCTTCTTTCCATCTTTCTTCTTTTGACTCGAGCCGGAGTCATTGACTTTGTCGTCCCTTGGCTCGTTGAAGATGGACTCCTTCTCATTGCCGTTGACCACCATCCCCTTTCCCTTAGGATCCATCTCTTCGGGCGATTAGTCCCTTTCTTGAAGAGAACGGCTCTGATACCAATTGAGAGCACCTAGAGGGGGGGGTGAATAGGTAATCCTGTAAAAACTTAAAACTTAAAGCCACAAACTTGATTAAGTGTTAGAGCAAGTGGCTAGAGAGGAGTTCTTGCAAAACACAATAACCACAAAGGTATCAACACAGAGAGGCACAGTGGTTTATCCTGTGGTTCGGCTAAGTTCAACACTTGCCTACTCCATGTTGTGGCGTCCCAACGGACGAGGGTTGCAATCAACCCCTCTCAAGTGATCCAAAGATCCACTTGAATACCACGGTGTTTCTCTTCCTTTCACTATATCCCGTTTGCGAGGAATCTCCACAACTTGGAGTCTCTCGCCCTTACAAAAGATGATCACAAATGAACATGGAAGTAAGGATGGGATGAGCAACACACACAAGTCCACAGCAATACGCACACACACACGGCCAAGACTTGAGCTCAAACGAATATCTCAAAGTTCTCACTAGAACGGAGCTCAAATCACTAAGAATGTCAAACGAGTGCGCAAAGACGAAGTGTGAATGATCAAGAATGCTCAAAGTATGCTTGGTGTCTTCCTCCATGCGCCTAGGGGTCCCTTTTATAGCCCCAAGGCAGCTAGGAGCCGTTGAGAGCATTCCAGGAAGGCAATTCTTGCCTTCTGTCGACTGGCGCACCGGACAGTCCGGTGCACCACCGGACAGGCACTGTTCACTGTCCGGTGCGGATTGCTTTCCTGTTTTGGCGCAGCCGACTGTTGGAGACTTGGAGCCGTTGGCGCACCGGACACTGTCCGGTGCGCACCGGACAGTCCGGTGCTCCCTTCTGACCGTTGGCTCGGCCACGCGTCATGCGCGGATTTGCGCGGCCGACTGTTGGCTCGGCCGACCGTTGGCTCACCGGACAGTCCGGTGCACCACCGGACAGTCCGGTGATTTATAGCCGTACGTCGTTGATTGCTTCCCGAGAGCGACGACTTCACCGTGGATGGCTCACCGGACAGTCCAGTGATTTATAGCCGTACACCGTCGTCGAGTCCCGAGAGCGGACTGTTCACCGAGACTGGTCCTGGCGCACCAGACACTGTCCGGTGCACCTAGACCGAAACTGTCTTTAGCTGCACACTGTCAGCTCTTTTCCAAATGTCTTTTCTCTGATTCTAGCACTTAGACAAATATGTTAGTACACAAAAACCAATGTACTAAGTCTAGAATCATACCTTTGTATTGATTTGCACTTTGACCATCATTTGGCATAGATTAAAACATAACCATTTGTGTTGGACACTTAATCACCAAAATACTTAGAAATGGCCAAAGGGCATATTTCCCTTTCAGTCTCCCAATCAACTATGCTTGCGAGTTCATTGTCTTTGTATAATGTATTTATTTAACTATTTTGTACAGAACTCCATTATATATTATTTGTACAGAACTCCATTATATATTAAAGATGTGACATTCATTTCTGTATCATGAGTCATCATATGTGTGAGACTTAATCCTAGCACTCATTTGATCCGTGCTTAGATATTCCCTCTAAATTCGGGTGTGATAATACCCTGCTACCGTCACCATACCTAATAGACGCATCAGCACCTCTAGGCACGATTAGACCGTCCGAGTATAATCTCGAGCCATCCGGTAGCCTATTGCGGACGGTCGACCCGGGCTCATGTAGAGAGCACCTAGCCCCTCGCTCCCCACGAGAGGGATTCAGATGTGTTAGGTGATTGGCCCAAAAGAGATCTAGCCCAACTTTATGGATAGAGTTTGCTGCCCGCACGTCCCTTTTTGCCTCTTTAATTTGTTTCTTCCTAAAGTATACCAAGCTGAGGTTGAAGCATTCGTCATTCTATATTTTTATCCATAGCTGGATACTACTATGGGCGATCGAGATCTTAGAAAATTCTTCCTGGTCCACGGCACGCTAGCTTGCTGGTTCCGATAATCCTTGGGACCGGGGCGTGAAGAAGTCAGAACGATTATTGCTGAGTTTTCTCATGCAAGCGTGTCCGTCCGTCCGCCGAACGCGCGTTCACGGCCTCCCCCGCCCCCCGGGTCGTCGTCGTCCTCGCGCGCGGCGCGAGCATTTTACGCGGTGGACGCCGCCCGCCCGGTTTTCCCGTGCGCACCATCACGTACGTGTATTGCATGCCGATGATGGCGAGATCTAGCTGCTGGCTGTGAACAACGCCGCCCGGCCCGCCCAACGACGACGGACGCCAGAATTAATTTGTTTACGGCTCGCGCAGTTGGCGCGCCACCGTCTTCGTTCCCATGCAGTTGAGTTGACCGCACGGCGCGCCAGAGAGAAGAGAAGACGATCGATCCATGAGACTTTGACGATGCATGACAATCAAGCGCCAGCAGAACTGCTGCTTGTTTGAACGTCCGCTTTGGCCGCACTGTGCACCCTGTGCTTTAAAAACAAGACAAGACTTGACTTTCAAAAGGAAAAAAAACCAAAACAAAAAGACAAACTCTATCTTGGTGTAGTTGTTACTGGACTATAGAATTCATAGTCGGCACTCAATTTAACAAATGGGTCTATGTCTCTCTACTTTTAAATTATATTTTAAGATTCCTAGATTTGTTTTCGACTCCTATCAAGCATGGCTCACTTTGTACCCTGACATGGCACGTTGACCATCCACTAATGTGGATTTGACATATGAGACCCACTTAACCACCTACATATCCTCTCTATTCTTGTCTCCAACATGTGAAAACTTTATCAGCAGGATTTTTTTTTCTTCAGGCCTTGTTCGTTTACATCGGATTGTACCCGGAATCGTTCCGGCTAATCAAAGTTTATATAAATTAGAGAAGCAATCCAGCTCGGAATCGTTCCGACCCACCAATCCGACACAAACGAACAAGGCCTCAACCTTTTTTACCGATCTGTTTCCTCCCTCCTATCTTTGAATGTGAGTGTGACTCCTGGTAGCGCCGGGAACTACAGCTGGAGCAAGAGCTTTGCTGCTCCGGTAGTGGTGTGGCCCTGGCCGTGTGCGGGCAGGTGTCCATAGCGTGCCAAATTAAGGAGCAGTTGCGGTGTCCGAGGATACCTATGTCTTCCCTATCATCGACCTTGCGGATTAATCCAACAACCAAGGATCTCGGACACATCAGCCCCTAGGACACCCCCACACATTGGCCTCTAGGGCACCTCGAGCATAGGCCATCAAGGCACCTCGTGTGTCGGGCCCCAAAGCACCACTTAATTGTCTCCGTCCCCTTGGCACCAGGAGCATCAACCCTTAAGGGCATATACAACGGCATTTAATTAGCCGTCTCTAAGAACTATTATTAAAGAGAATAATTCTACATGGACAGCAATTAGGGAAGAGAGAGAGAGTGCAGTCGTCGTTTCGTGAGGCGACGGCTTTGTCCCGTGCTCTAAGAACCAAGCGACGGACGAAGCAACCGCTGTAGAGCGAGTCGGCGGCGACGGTGGATTAGCTACACGCGGGAGCTTTTGGCAGGCGGCATGGATGAATTTGCTCCTGCGTGCACCATTTTTTCTCCTCCCCATATAGCTTATCTCGTTGTTTTAGTTCAGTCTTGAATTTTTTCCCTAATCTAACAGATGGAGTCGGATGGGGATGGTGTGTTGCCTCCAGCCACCTTCGTCTTCGATGCGGCGCAGGCGCAATGACTCCTTGCGGCAGCAGCAAGCAGGGACCTCTCCCATGTAGGGGCAACTGCAGGTGGGGATTCTTCCCAAGCTGGAGCTGGACAAGCAGGTACGAAGTTGTGTGTAGGCCAGAGGACGGACAGGGCGGCGTCGCGGACAGACCAAACAGCGGGCAACGCGGCGTCGCGGACAGGCCAGACGGCGGGCAATGCGACGTCGCAGACAAGCCAGAAGGCGGACAGCGCGGCGTCGCGAATAAGCATGACGGCGGTGGAGCGGCTGCAGCGAATAGGCCATACGGCAGCGGCAGGACTTCCTCGGACAGGCCAGCCACCGGTGGCATCGGTCCTGTTTGGAAGACCACCACTGCTGGCTGGGCAAGCAACAGCAGCCATTGATTCTACATGAACACTTGGGCTGAAGAGAAGAGTTGCAACTATGGCTTCCTCCGATATTGCATCCAGTCCTGGTTCATCTTCTCCAGTCACTCCACAATCCGATCCAACAACTTGGTAATTGCTCGATTCATCACTTTGTTTAGCTTGTGGTTTTCATATATGTCTTGTTACACGAACCATGTAGTAGTTGCTTATTCAACTATAATTTATTTGCAGATTAAACTGTAACTAACAGGAGTGATGTCCTTCCTTTTTCTTAGTAAGTTTATGATGTTGTTCGATCCATGCTTTCAGGGATAACAATCCACACCCCCCAGGTGGATTTATAAACCTAGTGAACAACCCATTATCGCAGAATTTCTATTTTGTTGGCATGAGGACATGTACTTCGACTGCAGAAGCAAACCAGAATCAAATTGATGTGGACAACGAGGATGAAGCTGTTCGAACTGAGAAACGGATCCTTTGGACACAAGAAGAAGATGTTAGGCTGGTTAGTATTACTTAAATCTATTTTTCTGTTGTGAGTTGCTGCCATTTAGCTTTAACATAAATATTACTTTATAGATGAGTGCTTGGTTAGAGAATTCGATGGATTCAATTAATGGAGCTGATAAGAGAAATGAACAGTATTGGGGTGATGTTGTTAAGAAGTACAACCTGACAACGCCAAAAAAATAGAATGAGAACTCAGAAGCAAGCTAAAGACCGTTGGCATAAGATTAATAAATGGACTGAGCTATTCCACGCTGCTTGGTTGAAGGCTCGCAGAATATATACAAGTGGCTATTTAGATCAAATGTGGATTGATAAGGCACACAAGTTCTATGTAGAGGACAACAAACATCTGAAGTTGGGCCCATTCGTGCTAATGGTTGTATGGAACACAGTTAGATGCGTGGCAAAGTGGATTACATACAACAATGACCTGAAGAGAACACACGATAGGAAGGGCAGTGTGGGGAAATGTCAGTGATCCTATGGATGAAGATCCTCACGAACTCCCGCGGACTATGGGACAGAAGAAAGCAAACAAAATGGCATTGGAAGCTAAAAAGGATGGGTGAAAGTCGCCTAGAGGGGGGGGTGAATAGGGCGAAACTGAAATTTACAAATATAAACACAACTACAAGCCGGGTTAGCGTTAGAAATATAAACGAGTCCGCGAGAGAGGGCGCAAAACAAATTGCAAGCGAATGAGTAAGTGAGACACGCGGATTTGTTTTACCGAGGTTCGGTTCTCGCAAACCTACTCCCCGTTGAGGAGGCCACAAAGGCCGGGTCTCTTTCAACCCTTCCCTCTCTCAAACGGTCCCTCGGACCGAGTGAGCTTTCTTTTCACAATCACTTGGAACACAAAGTTCCTACAAGGATCACCACAAGATTGGTGTCTCTTGTCTCAATTACAAGTGAGTTTGATCGCAATGAAAGAATCAAGAAAGCACGATTAAAAAGCCAAGCAACAAGAGCGACAAATGACACACGGATCGCTTTCTCTCTCAAGCCACTAATCACGAATGATCTCTTATCTCAATAGTGAAACTTGGAGAGATGGAGGCTTTGAATGTGTCTTGGAATGGATTGCTAGCTCTTGTATTGAATGTTGAAGGTTGGAATGCTTGGATGGAGTGAATGGAGGTGGTTGAGGTTGTATTTATAGCCACCAACCACTTCCTAGCCGTTGGGCCATTCTGCTGAGCGCGGACGGTCCGCCCTCCTGGTGCGGACGGTCCGCCCCTGTAGATCAACGGCTGAAAATGCAACGGTCAGCAGTAACGGCTATATCAACGGCTATATTGCATTTAATGCGTCGTCAGATGTCAGACAGAGCCAGTCGCGGACGGTCCGCCTGCCTGGTCCGGACGGTCCGCGAGGCCGCTATAATTCATTTCTCCGAACCCGTTACCTTCGGGTTTTTCGGTTTCTCACCTACCGGACGGTCCGCGCCAGAGGCCGGACGGTCCGCGCAAGGGCTCGGACGGTCTTTGCTTTTCCTCCGGACAGTCCATAGCACAGACTTGGATTTTTGCATTGGTTCTGGCCGAGTGACATCCTCGTGTCGCGGACGGTCCGCCGCAAGGGCCCGGACGGTCCGCGCTTGGCCTGTTTTTCCAAAAAGCTTCTCCTGTCCGGAATAATCTACGGTATTCCGGACAGTCGAATTAGTATAGTTGTAGATGAACCTTTGGCACCTGTAGAACATGTAATCTAGAACAAACTAGTTAGTCCAATTTATTTGGGCGATTCAACCACCAAAACTATTTAGGAACTAGGTGTAAGCCTAATTCCCTTTCAATCTCCCCCTTTTTGGTGATTGATGCCAACACAAACCAAAGCAAATATAAAGGTGCATAATTGAACTAGTTTGCATAATGTAGGTGTAAAGGTTGCTTGGAGTTTAGCTAATATAAACACTTACAAGATATGCATGGATTGTTTCTTCATTTTTAATATTTTGGACCACGCTTGCACCATATGTTTTGTTTTTGCAAATACTTTTGTAAATCCTTTTCAAGGTTCTTTTAGCAAATAGTCAAAGGTAAATAAATGAGATTTTGCAAAAGCATTTTTAAGATTTGAAATTTTCTCCCCCTGTTTCAAATGCTTCTCCTTTGACTAAACAAAACTCCCCCTAAAAGAGATCCACCTCTTAGTGTTCAAGAGGGTTTTGATATACCATTTTTGAAATACTACTTTCTCCCCCTTTTGAACACAATAGAATACCAAATGATAAAGACTTTTGGAAAGCACTAAGTTTTTGAATTTGGTGGTGGTGGTGCGGTCCTTTTGCTTTGGGCTCATTTCTCCCCCTTTTTGGCATGAATCGCCAAAAACGGAATCATTAGAGCCCTGAAGTGCAAACTTCCCCTTTGGTCATAAATAAGTGAGTTAAGATTATACCAAAGACGAAGTCCCTTTTGCGTTTGAGCTTTTACTCTCTCCCCCAAGGATGAAGTCCTTTTCCTTGATGCTCATTTCTCCCCCAAAGATGAGAGAGTTGCTCGGAGTGATGGCGAAGTATGAGTTACGGAGTGGAAGCCTTTGTCTTCGCCGAAGACTCCAATTCCCTTTCAATATACCTATGACTTGGTTTGAAATAAACTTGAAAACACATTAGTCATAGCATATAAAAGAGATATGATCAAAGGTATTCAAAAGAGCTATGTGTGCAAGCTTAACAAAAGAAATTTCTAGAATCAAGAATATTGAGCTCATGCCTAAGTCTGGTAAAAGATTGTTCATCAAGTGGCTTGGTAAAGATATCGGCTAATTGATCTTTAGTATTAATGTAAGAAATCTCGACATCCCCCTTTTGTTGGTGATCCCTAAGAAAATGATACCGAATGGCTATGTGCTTAGTGCGGCTATGCTCGACGGGATTGTCGGCCATTTTGATTGCACTCTCATTATCACATAGCAAAGGGACTTTGGTTAATTTGTAACCGTAGTCCCGCAGGGTTTGCCTCATCCAAAGTAATTGCGCGCAACAATGTCCTGCGGCAATGTACTCGGCTTCGGCGGTGGAAAGAGCGACCGAATTTTGCTTCTTTGAAGCCCAAGACACCAAGGATCTTCCCAAGAACTGGCAAGTCCCCGATGTGCTCTTCCTATTAATTTTGCAACCCGCCCAATCGGCATCCGAATAACCAATTAAATCAAATGTGGATCCCCGAGGGTACCAAAGCCCAAACTTAGGTGTATAAGCCAAATATCTCAAGATTCGTTTTACGGCCGTAAGGTGTGATTCCTTAGGGTCGGCTTGAAATCTTGCACACATGCAAACGGAAAGCATAATGTCCGGTCGAGATGCACATAAATAAAGCAATGAACCAATCATCGACCGGTATACCTTTTGATCCACGGACTTACCTCCCATGTCGAGGTCGAGATGCCCATTAGTTCCCATGGGTGTCTTGATGGGTTTGGCATCCTTCATCCCAAACTTAGCAAGAATGTCTTGAGTGTACTTTGTTTGGCTAATGAAGGTGCCCTCTTGGAGTTGCTTGACTTGGAATCCTAGAAAATACTTCAACTCCCCCATCATCGACATCTCGAATTTCTGTGTCATGATCCTACTAAACTCTTCACATGTAGACTCGTTAGTAGACCCAAATATAATATCATCAACATAAATTTGGCATACAAACAAGTCATTTTCAAGAGTTTTAGTAAAGAGTGTAGGATCGGCCTTGCCAACTTTGAAGCCATTAGCAATAAGGAAATCTCTTAGGCATTCATACCATGCTCTTGGGGCTTGCTTGAGCCCATAAAGCGCCTTAGAGAGCCTATAGACATGGTTAGGGTACTCACTGTCTTCAAAGCCGGGAGGTTGCTCAACATAGACCTCTTCCTTGATTGGTCCGTTGAGGAAGGCACTTTTCACGTCCATTTGATAGAGCTTAAAGCCATGGTAAGTAGCATAGGCCAATAATATGCGAATTGACTCAAGCCTAGCTACGGGTGCATAGGTTTCACCAAAATCCAAACCTTCGACTTGTGAATACCCTTTGGCCACGAGTCGAGCTTTGTTCCTTGTCACCACACCATGCTCATCTTGTTTGTTGCGGAAGACCCATTTGGTTCCTACAACATTTTGGTTAGGACGTGGAACTAAATGCCATACCTCGTTCCTCGTGAAATTGTTGAGCTCCTCTTGCATCGCCACCACCCAATCCGAATCTTGGAGAGCTTCCTCTACCCTGTGTGGCTCAATGGAGGAAACAAAAGAATAATGTTCACAAAAATGAGCAACCCGAGATCGAGTAGTTACCCCCTTATGAATGTCGCCGAGGATGGTGTCGACGGGGTGATCTCGTTGGATAGCTTGGTGGACTCTTGGGTGTGGCGGTATTGGTTCTTCCTCATCCTCCTTTTCTTGATCATTTGTATCTCCCCCTTGATCATTGCTATCATCTTGAGGTGGCTCGTCTTCTTGATTTTGCTCTTCATCATTTTGAGCCTCATCCTCATTTTGAGTTGGTGGAGATGCTTGCATGGAGGAGGATGGTTGATCTTGTGTACTTGGAGGCTCTTCGGATTCCTTAGGACACACATCCCCGATGGACATGTTCCTTAGCGCGATGCATGGAGCCTGTTCTTCACCTATCTCATCAAGATCAACTTGCTCTACTTGAGAGCCGTTAGTTTCATCAAACACAACGTCACAAGAGACTTCAACTAGTCCAGTGGACTTGTTAAAGACCCTATATGCCCTTGTGTTTGAGTCATAACCAAGTAAAAAGCCTTCTACAGTTTTAGGAGCAAATTTAGATTTTCTACCTCTTTTAATAAGAATGAAGCATTTGCTACCAAAAACTCTAAAATATGAAATGTTGGGCTTTTTACCTGTTAGGAGTTCATATGATGTCTTCTTGAGGATTCGGTGAAGATATAACCGGTTGATGGCGTAGCAGGCGGTGTTGACCGCTTCGGCCCAAAACCGGTCCGGTGTCTTGTACTCATCAAGCATGGTTCTTGCCATGTCCAATAGAGTTCGATTCTTCCTCTCCACTACACCATTTTGTTGTGGCGTGTAGGGAGAAGAGAACTCATGCTTGATGCCCTCCTCCTCAAGGAAGCTTTCAATTTGAGAGTTCTTGAACTCCGTCCCATTGTCGCTTCTTATTTTCTTGATCCTTAAGCCGAACTCATTTTGAGCCCGTCTCAAGAATCCTTTTAAAGTCTCTTGGGTTTGAGATTTTTCCTGTAAAAAGAATACCCAAGTGAAGCGAGAATAATCATCCACAATAACTAGACAGTACTTACTCCCGCCGATGCTTATGTAAGCGATCGGGCCGAATAGATCCATGTGTAGGAGCTCCAGTGGCCTGTCAGTCGTCATTATGTTCTTGTGTGGATGATGAGTGCCAACTTGCTTCCCTGCTTGGCATGCGCTACAAATCCTGTCTTTCTCAAAATGAACATTGGTTAGTCCTAAAATGTGCTCTCCCTTTAGAAGCTTATGAAGATTCTTCATCCCAACATGGGCTAGTCGGCGGTGCCAGAGCCAACCCATGTTAGTCTTAGCAATTAAACATGTGTCGAGCTCAGCTCTATCAAAATCTACTAAGTATAGCTGACCCTCTAACACACCCTTAAATGCTATTGAATCATCACTTCTTCTAAAGACAGTGACACCTATATCAGTAAAAAGACAGTTGTAGCCCATTTGACATAATTGGGAAACAGAAAGCAAGTTGTAATCTAATGAATCTACAAGAAAAACATTTGAAATAGAATGGTCAGGAGATATAGCAATTTTACCCAAACCTTTGACCAAACCTTGATTTCCATCCCCGAATGTGATAGCTCGTTGGGGATCCTGGTTTTTCTCATATGAGGAGAACATCCTTTTCTCCCCGGTCATGTGGTTTGTGCACCCGCTGTCGAGTATCCAACTTGTGCCCCCGGATGCATAAACCTACAAAACAAGTTTAGTTCTTTGTTTTAGGTACCCAAACGGTTTTGGGTCCTTTAGCATTAGATACAAGAACTTTGGGTACCCAAACACACGTCTTGGAGCCCGTGTGTTTGCCCCCAACAATTTTGGCAACTACCTTGCCAGATTTGCTAGTCAACACATAAGATGCATCAAAAGTTTTAAATGAAATGGCATGATCATTTGATGCATTAATAGTTTTCTTTCTAGGCAACTTGGCATGGGTTGGTTGCCTAGATCTAGATGTCTCACCCTTATACATAAAAGCATAATTAGGGCCAGAGTGAGACTTCCTAGAATGAATTTTCTTAATCTTATTCTCAGGATACCCGGCAGGGTACAAAATGTAACCCTCGTTATCCTGAGGCATGGGAGCCTTGCCCTTAACAAAGTTAGACAAGTTCTTAGGAGGGGTATTAATTTTGACATTGTCTCCCTTTTGAAAGCCAATGCCGTCCTTAATGCCCGGGCGTCTCCCATTATAGAGCATGCTTCTAGCCAATTTAAATTTTTCATTTTCTAAGTCATGCTCTCTAATTTTAGCATTAAGTTGTGCTATGTGATCATTTTGTTTTTTAATTAAGGCAAGGTGATCATGGATAGCATCAACATTAATATCTCTACATCTAGTGCAAATGGACACATGCTCAATAGTAGATGTAGAGGGTTTGCAAGACTTTAATTCAATAACCTTAGCATGCAACAAATCATTCTTAGTTCTAAGGTCAGAAATAGTAGTATTGCAAACATCAAAATCCTTAGCCTTAGCAATTAATTTCTCATTCTCATTTCTAAGGCTAGCGATGGAAGCATTCAATTCATCAATCCTAGCAAGCGAATCAACATCATCATTTCTAGGATCAATGCAAACATGAGAATCAACCTTAGCCAACAAATTAGCATTTTCATTTCTAAGGTTGTCTAAAATCTCATGGCAAGTGCTTAGCTCACTAGATAATTTTTCACATTTTTCTCTTTCTAGAGCATAAGCATTTTTAACCTTAACATGTTTCTTGTTTTCCTTGATTAGGAAATCCTCTTGGGAGTCCAAGAGATCATCCTTTTCATGGATAGCACTAATTAGCTCATTTAATTTTTCCTTTTGTTCCATGTTAAGGTTGGCAAAAAGAATACGCAAGTTATCCTCCTCATTTTTATCATCCTCATCACTAGATGTTTCATATTTAGTGGAGGACTTTGATTTTACCTTCTTTTTGCCGTCCTTGGCCATGAGGCACTTGTGGCCGACGTTGGGGAAGAGGAGGCCTTTGGTGACGGCGATGTTGGCGGCGTCCTCGTCGTCGGAGGAGTCGCTTGAGCTTTCGTCGGAGTCCCACTCCCGACAAACATGGGCATCGCCGCCCTTCTTCTTGTAGTACTTCTTCTTCTCCTTCCTCTTGCCCTTCTTGTCGTTGTCCCTGTCACTGTCACTTGATAATGGACATTTAGCAATAAAGTGACCGGGCTTACCACACTTGTAGCAAACCTTCTTGGAACGGGATTTGTAGTCCTTCCCCTTCCGTTGCTTGAGGATTTGCCGGAAGCTTTTGATGATTAGGGCCATCTCCTCGTTGTCGAGCTTGGAGGCGTCAATTGGTTGTCTACTTGGTGTAGACTCCTCCTCCGTTGCCTTGAAGGCCACGGGTTGCGCCTCGGATGTGGAAGGCTCATCAAGCTCGTTGATCTTCTTGGAGCCCTTAATCATGCATTCAAAACTAACAAAATTCCCGATGACTTCCTCGGGGGTCATTTGTGTATATCTAGGATTGCCACGAATTAATTGTACTTGAGTAGGGTTAAGGAAAATAAGGGCTCTCAGAATAACCTTAACCACTTCGTGGTCATCCCATTTTGTGCTCCCGAGGTTGCGCACTTGGTTCACCAAGGTCTTGAGCCGGTTGTACATGTCTTGTGGCTCCTCCCCTTGGCGAAGACGGAAGCGACCGAGCTCCCCCTCGATCGTTTCCCGCTTGGTGATCTTGGTGAGTTCATCACCCTCATGCGCCGTCTTGAGTAGGTCCCAAATCTCCTTGGCGTTCTTCAACCCTTGTACTTTGTTGTATTCCTCCTTGCTTAAAGAGGCAAGGAGAATGGTTGTGGCTTGAGAGTTGAAGTGCTCGATTTGGGCCACTTCGTCCGTGTCGTAGTCCTCATCCCCTACGGATGGTACCTGTACACCATACTCAACAACATCCCATAATCTTTTATGGAGAGAGGTTAGATGAAATCGCATCAAATTACTCCACATAGCATAATCTTCACCATTAAAAGTTGGTGGTTTGCCTAATGGGACGGAAAGTAAAGGTGTATGTTTAGGAACGCGAGGGTAGCGTAGGGGGATCTTACTATACTTCTTACGCTCTTGGCGTTTAGAAGTGACGGACGCCGCGTCGGAGCCGGAGGTGGAGGTCGATGAAGTGTCGGTCTCGTAGAAGACCACCTTCCTCATCCTTTTGTGCTTGTCCCCACTCCGATGCGGCTTGTGAGAAGATTTTTCCTTCTTCTCCTTATGGTGAGAAGAGGAAGATCTTTTCTCCTTCCGCTTGGAGGATTTCTTCTTCTTCTCTCTTCTCTTGGTGCGGGACTCTTCAGATGAAGTGCTCCCTTGGCTTGTAGTGGGCTTGTCGTCGCCGGTCTCCATCTCCCTCTTGGTGTGATCTCCCGACATCACTTCGAGCGGTTAGGCTCTAATGAAGTACCGGGCTCTGATACCAATTGAAAGTCGCCTAGAGGGGGGGGTGAATAGGGCGAAACTGAAATTTACAAATATAAACACAACTACAAGCCGGGTTAGCGTTAGAAATATAAACGAGTCCGCGAGAGAGGGCGCAAAACAAATTGCAAGCGAATGAGTAAGTGAGACACGCGGATTTGTTTTACCGAGGTTCGGTTCTCGCAAACCTACTCCCCGTTGAGGAGGCCACAAAGGCCGGGTCTCTTTCAACCCTTCCCTCTCTCAAACGGTCCCTCGGACCGAGTGAGCTTTCTTTTCACAATCACTTGGAACACAAAGTTCCTACAAGGATCACCACAAGATTGGTGTCTCTTGTCTCAATTACAAGTGAGTTTGATCGCAATGAAAGAATCAAGAAAGCACGATTAAAAAGCCAAGCAACAAGAGCGACAAATGACACACGGATCGCTTTCTCTCTCAAGCCACTAATCACGAATGATCTCTTATCTCAATAGTGAAACTTGGAGAGATGGAGGCTTTGAATGTGTCTTGGAATGGATTGCTAGCTCTTGTATTGAATGTTGAAGGTTGGAATGCTTGGATGGAGTGAATGGAGGTGGTTGAGGTTGTATTTATAGCCACCAACCACTTCCTAGCCGTTGGGCCATTCTGCTGAGCGCGGACGGTCCGCCCTCCTGGTGCGGACGGTCCGCCCCTGTAGATCAACGGCTGAAAATGCAACGGTCAGCAGTAACGGCTATATCAACGGCTATATTGCATTTAATGCGTCGTCAGATGTCAGACAGAGCCAGTCGCGGACGGTCCGCCTGCCTGGTCCGGACGGTCCGCGAGGCCGCTATAATTCATTTCTCCGAACCCGTTACCTTCGGGTTTTTCGGTTTCTCACCTACCGGACGGTCCGCGCCAGAGGCCGGACGGTCCGCGCAAGGGCTCGGACGGTCTTTGCTTTTCCTCCGGACAGTCCATAGCACAGACTTGGATTTTTGCATTGGTTCTGGCCGAGTGACATCCTCGTGTCGCGGACGGTCCGCCGCAAGGGCCCGGACGGTCCGCGCTTGGCCTGTTTTTCCAAAAAGCTTCTCCTGTCCGGAATAATCTACGGTATTCCGGACAGTCGAATTAGTATAGTTGTAGATGAACCTTTGGCACCTGTAGAACATGTAATCTAGAACAAACTAGTTAGTCCAATTTATTTGGGCGATTCAACCACCAAAACTATTTAGGAACTAGGTGTAAGCCTAATTCCCTTTCAATGGGCAATCAAAGGAAAAAGAAATTGATGTTGATCTTGAAAAGTATAGCCAAATCCAAATTGAATCTAATGCAAGTCGATTGAAAGTCCTAGAGGTGCAACAGAAGCTTTCAAAGGAGAAGCTTGAGGCATCAAAACTAAATCATCGAGCAGAAGTTGTGAACAAAGAAGCTAAGATGTTGGAGGCATACAACACTGTGCTATCGAGAGACACAAGTGGGTACTCAGCGAAAGAGAAAGAGGAGCATTTGGCTACCCTCAGATGTTTGAGGATGCGACTTTTTTCTGAGGATTGAGATGCTAAGTTGCGCAGTGGTGGTGTTCCTTTTATCTGTTGAATCATTTGTGTTAACTGGTCACTTTCTTATGTGTGAACTGCTGCATTCACTTAAATCTGAACTTGTTAGTGTATAAGAAATGATAATATATATATTTTAATTTTTTTCTTTTATTTCCAATTCATTTATTTTATTATAGTTCATGAATAAGAAACACGATAGTAACAAAGACAGTTTATACATGGGATCTCTTATAGCAATAAAAGTCATTATATAAATTTAAAACTATGTAGACAGTGTAAACAGACAACCCACTGTATGAACTGTTTATTATGTTGTCTATATGCATACTTCTAAGCGCTTATAGACGACAGTTGTCTAAGCACTGTACATGCCCTAAGTGTTGGGTCTATGCTTCGTCGCCGAAGGTCTTATAGAAAGAAGTGACCCTCAGATGAAGCTGTTCGTACAAGATAGCCGAAGGTGCCTCTTCGCAGAGCTTCGGCATTACAAACCGACTTAAAGTTAGAATGACCTTTTAGTCCATAAAGGTCTGAGTCAATGTTGTAAGTTTTTATAAGGGGCATACTTGTAATTCCTCACAGGCTGCGTCCTGTGCCTATAAATAGTGAACAGTATTCCGTTACTGTTCACGCACTCTGGTATTTGCAACCGCATCTCTCGGAATACAACCTTTGTCAAGGCATAGGTATCATCGTATTTGATGATTCAATATATTAAGTGAATATGATACAATACATCTGTGAATCATTTACTCATTTTTATATCTTTTACTTTGCATTATCTTACAATATTTATTAAAAGTTTATTACGAAGGTTCAACTTCGTAATAAGATTCTTATCAACCTTCGTCCAAGGTTCATTATTCCCAAAGGAATAATGCTTCACGGACGAAGGACAGTATCATTTAACATTTTTATGTTGCCTTGTTCTTAATTCATAGCATTTGAGAACAAGTCCCCAACATTGGCGCCCACCTCCGGTGAACTCACTTCCACTTTTTGAGCTGATGGCTTCGTTCAACAACCAAGCTGGAGCTGCTTCGGACCCGAAGCTGGTGCTCCCGATCACAGGTGGCTCGTCCTCAGAGCCAGCTAACAAGAAACAGAAGAAGGAAGCACAGAGAAGGGTACAGCATGTTGGGGTGCAAGGACCCTTCATCAAGTCAAAATGGTCTCACATTCCTATTACCTTCTCCCAAGAGGACCTTCAGCTCAAAGATTACCCACACAATGATGCCATGGTTATCTCTTGTGTTATCAAAGGATTTCTGGTCCACAATGTCTTGGTTGATACAGGCAGTGCAGCTGACATCATTTTTGCTAAGGCCTTCAGACAAATGCAAGAGCCAGAAGATAAGATTCATGATGCTACACATCCTCTTTGTGGCTTCGGAGGAAGACAGATTGTAGCACTGGGCAAGATCACCATGTCAGTGACCTTCGGGTTCATCAACAACACTAGAACCGAGCAAGTTGTGTTTGATATTGTTGACATGGAATACCCTTACAATGCAATTATTGGTCGTGGTACTCTTAATGCCTTCGAAGCAATCCTTCATCCTGCTTATCTTTGCATGAAGATACCTTCGGATCAGGGACCCATTGCTATCCATGGAAGTCAGGAAGCTACAAGAAGGGCTGAAGGCAATTGGACTGACTCAAAAGCAATCCATAATATAGATGGAGCTGAAGCTTGTGAGCAGTACAAGTTCAGGAGGGAGAAAGCAGCTTCAGCAGATCAGCCGAAGCCTATGCTCTTATGTGAGGACATAGCAGAGCAGAAGGTGCTGTTAGGCTCTCAACTATCCGAAGAGCAGGAAAAAACCTTGATAAGGTTTTTGTTCAATAACAAAGATGTTTTTGCATGGTCAGCCAATGATTTATGCGGAGTCAATAGGGATGTTATTGAGCACTCGCTCAATGTCGATCCATCCTTCAGACCCAGAAAGCAAAGGCTTCGGAAAATGTCAGATGATAAGGCCGAAGGTGCTCGCAACGAAGTCAAAAGACTCCTCAGTGCAGGAGTTATTAGAGAAGTGAAGTACCCAGAATGGCTGGCTAACACTGTTATGGTAAAAAAGGCCAATGGCAAGTGGCGAATGTGCATCGATTTTACAGATCTTAACAAGGCTTGTCCGAAGGATGAATTCCCACTACCAAGGATAGATTCTTTAGTTGATGCAGCAGCTTCGTCAGAGCTCATGAGTCTGTTAGACTGCTATTCAGGCTATCACCAAATTTGGATGAAGAAGGAAGATGAGCCGAAGACTAGCTTCATAACTCCAAGTGGCACATATTGCTATCTTCGGATGCCTGAGGGGCTCAAAAACGCTGGAGGAAGTTTCAGCCGAATGACTGCGAAGGTTCTTCAATCTCAAATAGGCAGAAATGTGCTAACTTATGTTGATGACATCATTGTCAAAAGCACGAAGCAGGAGAATCACATTGCTGATCTGCAGGAGACCTTCGCCAATTTCAGGCAAGCTGGCTTAAAGTTAAATCCAGAAAAATGTGTCTTCGGAGTGAAGAAGGGGAAATTTCTTGGATGCTTGGTTTCAACAAAGGGAATCGAAGCCAATCCAAGTAAAATTGAAGCTATACTTCGGATGGAGCCACCAACTACAAAGAAGGGGGCTCAAAGATTGACAGGAAGATTGGCATCTCTCAATAGATTCATATCCAGATCAGCAGAGAGAAATTTACCATTCTTCGAAGTGCTGAAGTCGGCCGAAGTCTTTCAATGGGGACCAACCCAGCAGAAGGCTTTCGAAGAACTGAAACAGTATTTGATAGATCTAACAACATTGACTCCACCAATGCCAGGGGCTCCTTTATTGTTATATGTGGCAGCTTCGCACTCAGCGGTAAGTGCAGCGCTTGTCCAGGAGAAGCTTGATGGTCAAGTCAAAAGGCAGGTCCCAATATATTTTGTTTCCGAGGTCCTTAGTTTATCAAAGAAAAATTATACAGAGTTGGAGAAGATACTGTATGCTGTCTTGATGGCCTCCAGGAAGCTTCGGCACTATTTCCAAGCTTACAACATAATTGTTCCTTCATCACAACCTCTGAAGGATATTATGAGGAACCGAGAAGCTACTGGAAGGATTGGAAAATGGGCTGCAGAGCTCAATGAATTTTGCATTGAATATGTTCATAGATCTTCGATTCAGTCACAGGCACTGGCAGACTTTATTGCTGATTGGACGCCAGGGGCTCAGGAGGAGGAAACGAATAAAGACAACGAAGCCTGGACAGTGTTTTGCGATGGATCTTGGGGGACCTTCGGAGCAGGAGCGGCTGCTCTGTTGGTTTCGCCATCCAAAGTCAAAACTTGTTATGCGGCAAAGCTTGATTTTAATTGCACAAACAACATTGCTGAGTACGAAGCATTGATTCTAGGTCTTCGGAAGTTAAAAGCAATGGGAATCAGAAGAGCCATACTTAAAACTGATTCCCAGGTTGTTTCGGGTCATATTGACAAAAGTTGCAAGGCTAAGGATCCGAAGCTTGAAAAATATCTGGATATGGTTCGAAGAGTTGAAGCTTCCTTCGAAGGGTTTTCTGTAAAAAATATCCCTAGAGGACAAAATGAGCATGCTGATTTGCTAGCTAAGTCAGCAGCACAAGGGCTGCCTTTACCTTCGGATGTATTTTTCGAAACAATAAAAGCACCTTCGGTGGAACTTCTTGAAAGAGCAGTTCTTAATATATCTCTCGTTTTTAGCGAAGATTGGAGAACCGAGATCATCTCTTACCTTCAGGGTAAATTTCTTTCAGATGACGAAGCTTATAACAAGAGGATAGAAGCAAGAGCTCGTCCATATGTCATAATAGAAGGGGAATTGTATAAACATGGAGTTTGTGCTCCGCTGCTCAAATGCTTATCCAGAACCGAAGGTATAGAGTTAATGAAAGAAATACATGCAGGCCTGTGTGGATCTCACATCGGATCTAGGCCGTTACTCGGAAAAATTTTCCGTCAAGGGTTTTATTGGCCGAAGGCAGCTTCGGATGCAGCAGAATTGGTTCAAAAGTGCGAAGGTTGTCAGAAATGTGCAAGAGATCAAAAACAACCTTCGTCCTTGACACAGCTCATACAACCCACTTGGCCATTGCAAAGGTGGGGCCTTGATTTGTTAGGCCGTTACCACCGGCCCAAGGGAACTTGAGATATGTTGTGGTAGCTGTGGAATATTTTTCTAAATGGATTGAGGCGAAGCCCTTAGCCACAATAACTTCGGCTACCGTCCAAAAGTTTTTCTGGCAGAATATTGTTTGTCGTTTCGGGGTGCCAAGGGCTATCACTGTGGACAATGGAACACAGTTTGACTCCGAAGCTTTCAGGGATTTCTGTGACCAAATTGGTACGAAGATCCATTTTGCATCAGTCAGGCACCCGGAGTCAAATGGACTCGTTGAAAGAGCCAACGGCATTATAATGACAGGAATAATGAAGCTAATCTTCAATCAACCTAGAGGAAAATGGCCAGATCAGCTAACCAAAGTGGTGTGGAGCCACAACACGACAACATCAAGGTCTACAGGCTTCACTCCATTCAAGTTGTTATTCGGTGACGAAGCAATAACTCCAGAAGAAGCTAAAGCCGGATCAATAAGGATAGTAGCTTCGGCAGAATCAGATTCCGAAGTTGCTTATACTATAGAAAAAGATGCTTTAGAAGGGATCAGACTGCAAGCTGTGGAGAATATTAATAAATATCAAGCTGAAACAGTCAAGTGGCGGGATAGAAAGGTTCGGTTAAAAAATATTGAGCCAGGGCACTTGGTGCTTCGGAGGGTGGCCAACCCGGAAACAGTGGGCAAATTGCAGTTGAAATGGGACGGGCCTTTCTTAGTAGTATCTTCGTCAAGGCCCGGTTCATACAGATTGAAAGATATGGACGACAATGACATTCCTAGATCTTGGAATGCGGATGAGCTTCGGCGATATTATGTATAATTCGATGTAATTTTTCATATTTTTATTTTTTCCTTTCATGGCACCCTTTTCCTTTCCAAAGGGGGAGAAAGGTTTTTAATGGGGCCAACATATGTAATTTCCTTTTTTAGTCTTATAAGAGCAAAATCCCCCAAAGAATGTAAATGTAAAAGCTGAGAGTGCACCATTGAGTGCTCAAAAAGTAAAAACGAAGAAGCTCCAAAGACGTTCCTAAGGGAATGCAGAGCTTACAGCGAAAAGTCAACGCTGATTCCGCCAAAAGTAAAGGCGAAGAAGCTCCAAAGACGTTCCTAAGGGAATGCAGAGCTTACAGCGAAAAGTCAACGCTGATTCCGCCAAAAGTAAAGGCGAAGAAGCTCCAAAGTCGTTCCTAAGGGAATGCAGAGCTGAGGTGTGATTGTTTTTAAGAAAATAATGGCTATGAATATGGTTTCGGATACGTGTTTGGCCGTTCATTTGCACATCACATTACATCATAGCATTTGCATTCATAAACATTCATCTAGGCATATGTAGGATAATCATCTTCATCACATAAAATGGTTGCTTCGGCAAGAAAAGAAAAAGGAAGGGAAAATGTTGTTTTCCATGAAGGAGAGCTTCGGAAAAAAGGAAAATGTTGTTTTCTATGCTTCGTTGCGTACGAAAAGAAGGGAAGGTGTTTTTTCGCCTTCGGCTCAAAAAGGAAATTTCGTCCACATCAAAGCATTTCTCATACATCAGTGAAAGGTTAAGGATATATTACAAGGTATGAACAGCATACATTAAAAATAAGTTTTGTTTACATTCACAAAAGTTATCTCAAAAGTTTTTTAAGTACTGTCTGCAGTCTACTATCTAAATTTCCAAGGAGCTTCGGCTTCGGCATTATCTTTGGTCATCAGCTTCGGCTTCGTTATCCTACACGAATAAGGTCGTTGGAAGTCAAAATCAAGTTTACAGAAAAAGGTAAGCACAAGGTATGATTTCTTACTGGATCAAGGTGGCTTCGAGCTTCGTCTCCAGCTTTCTCTCGACCACCTTTTGTCCATATCATTTTTATGAATCGATTTGAGATGCTTCGGGCAAGATCAGGGATGTCATCCAGGATTGATGGTGACAAAGTGAAATTTGGCCTGTTGACAATTTTCCCATGATCACAGCCAGCCTTTAGGAAGGCTGCAGCAGTCCCTCGAGAAGCCACCCAGGCACAAAAGTCGCCGTGCCCAGCTATGACTTCGTCGAGCTCGTCAATCTCCCCCTCAATGTGTTCGAAGGTTTTTGGTAGATCTTCAGCTGAGGGGGTAAATTTTTCGCTGCTGGCTCCAACTGAGTGAAAAATCTTTCTTAGTCGTTGAATACACTTGTTGCTAAATTCAAGGCATTTTTCTTGAAGATTTGTCAGTAGTTTTCTCAAATCCGAATTTTGTTGAGCTTCGGCTTCAAGCTTTGCATTGAGATCTTGTTTTTCTTGTTCGAACTGCTCAGACTGGCGGAGAAGCTTCGTGTTCAGTTCTGATATTTTTGCTTCAGCTTCCGCCAGTAAACCTTCGGCTGCCTGGAGCTCAAAGTTCTTTTTCTCAAAAGCATCTGATTGCTCTTTTATTTTGCTTTCCAAATTTTCAATTATAACTTCATGCTTTTTATCTTCAAGATCTTGCTGCATTTGCAAGGCTTTGCTCAATAGCATACTCTACATAAACATAACCTTCGTCAGACATGTTTTTATTAGAAGCAATAAAAGATAAGGGACAAGTCATTCACCTTGAAGTTGGAGTAAAATAAACTACCAACGACATGTTGTCGTCGGTAGCGGCTGATATCTGTTTCTAGCTTCGGGAATCCAATACTCCTGGACAGAGTGCTGATGACTTTGGCCCCTGTTTGGTCCCGAATACACTCTAATTTCTCATCATCAACGCCTCCGAAGAGGAGTGCCCCAGGTTTGTATCCACAGGATTGGGCATACTCTTTAAGCTCTTCTATTTCAGCTTTTGTTAGATGTTCTCCAACTAAGTTTTTGAACGCAAAGACTTCGTTTTCCGAAGCTTCATCAGCAATTTCTTTTCCTTTCTTTGACGCTACGGTCACAGCTTCTTCGGCAGCAGTGGCAGCTTCCTCTGCAGCCATGTCTAGCAGCATTTGGTCAATATGTTCAATTGTGCTATCTAAATTCAAATCTTCAGCTGAGGTAACTTCGGCGGCTGCGGCCTCCGAAGGTGCAATTTCAATATCTGCCCCCTCTGCTGCTGCTTGTGTTTTTTGGGCCGAAGCTCTTGGCGGCGTTTTGTCAATTACCTCTGTCACGGTAATGATTCTTTGTTTCTTTCCCTTGATTGTTTTCCTCAATTTCTCAGGCTCCTTGTCCTTCTGAAAAAACTTAGTCAGTTGAGGACCCAGTGGACTTAGCTTCGCAGGTAAGGATTCGGTCATTACCTTCAGAATTTCTTCAACAACAGCAGCAGAAGGTGATGCGGGGGTTTCTTCTGCTTCGGATATTTGTTGCTTCGGAGAAGAAGGTTTCTTTTTCTTTGAAATTTTCTTCTTTACTGGCTCTTTTTCACCTTCATCTAAGGCTTCAGTCGCCCTTTTCCTTTTTTGCCCTCTGGCACCTTTGTTCAGATCTTCGTAGTCTGGGTATTCGAAACCCAAGGCGTCCAATACTCGATTTAGCCTTCGTTTCGGGCGGGTGCCGAAGGCTGCGGTCATCAATTGATCTTCTTTTTTTGAATAATTACCAAGTATCTCGTTGCACATCACTTCAATCGTATCCAGCCACTCTTGGCAAGGAGTTTTAAAATATTTTTTAAATTTGAAGTAGTAAGGCAAACGTACAAGTTCACCTTTTTTCTTCTCCCCCTTCAGCTTCGGCATTTCCCACTCTCTTATACTAGGAAAAACCTTGAAGGCCAAAAATTCCTGGACCAGGTCCCTTGTACTAATATTCTCTGCAATTATTTTGAATTCAAACATTGCTTTTTGAGTTGGACCCTCTGGTAGCATGTGGCACTGGGGGCGAGTTTCTCCGAAGGTTAGTTCCAGTGGACTCTGCACAAGCTTTTCTTTATCATCATCAACCTTAACATAGAACCATTCTGATTTCCACCCTGCTGCCCATTTGCTTCGGTAGCTGATCACAGGATACTTCGTAGTTTTCCGATAAGCAAAATTATAACAACCAAAATTCTCATGTAAACCATCCTTTCTAGCCTTTGTCTGATAGTGCAGTTCGTGAACTCGACAGAAGCTGTCAGCAAATGGTTCCACCGCCTGGCTTCGGAGTGCCCAGATATAAACATTAAGCCTAACGATCGCGTTAGGAGTTAGCTGGTGAAAATAGATTCCAAAATTTTTCAATATCTCTGCAATAATCCCATGAAGGGGGAATCTTAATCCAGCCTTTAGGAAGCTCTTAAAAATAACAATTTCATCTTTCTCCGGCTTCGGGGTAGTCTCTTCTCCCCCGAAGCGTAATAGCTTCTTTTGATTTTCAGTAAAATAGCCTGATTTTACCATCTTGGACAGATCAGCCTTCGAAACAGTAGATTTCCCGAAGTCCAAATGACTGGGTTTGCTTGGCGTGGCAAGGTGATAATCATCTTCGGGGTCAGTTTCCCCAGCATCTTCTCCTTCTGCTTCAGCAACAGCTTGTTCCGCATCATCACCAGGAATCTTCTCCGAAGTCACTAACCCGGATCGTTGCATGGCTTCGGAGATAGGGACAGTCTCCGAAGCTTCAGTTTCGTCCCCCTCACGCTCAACCCTAGCTGTAGAACGAACTCTGGCCATTTAATTATGAACTTGTGAAACTTTAATACTTTTTTCTCCGAAGCAGGCTTCAAGATGGAGCTTCGTTCAATTCTGACAAACAAGCTTCGGCGATGGTTAAAAATTTTGGCAGCAAAACAGTGCAAATAGCAGTAAATGCTGTGGTAACTTCACACCTACTCGTCTGTTTATATAGTGCCGCAGGTAAGAAGGCGAAGCGCCAGGAGTTTTACACCAGGCGGACACCCGCTCGCACTCGCTGTACGGTGGACCGCAGTGACCGAACAGTAACTCTGCAAGGTGGGGCCGCTGCGCGTAGGGAAATCCAATCGTTTCTCGACAACGAGCTCAGGGAAGGTGTTTTTTGAGACCTTCGGCGCTCTGAAGCTTAAGAAACTTTTTTTTTCACGGATCAAGCTCGTTACGAAAAACGATCTAGCACCGCGAAAGGGGCTACTGTTGGGTCTATGCTTCGTCGCCGAAGGTCTTATAGAAAGAAGTGACCCTCAGATGAAGCTGTTCGTACAAGATAGCCGAAGGTGCCTCTTCGCAGAGCTTCGGCATTACAAACCGACTTAAAGTTAGAATGACCTTTTAGTCCATAAAGGTCTGAGTCAATGTTGTAAGTTTTTATAAGGGGCATACTTGTAATTCCTCACAGGCTGCGTCCTGTGCCTATAAATAGTGAACAGTATTCCGTTACTGTTCACGCACTCTGGTATTTGCAACCGCATCTCTCGGAATACAACCTTTGTCAAGGCATAGGTATCATCGTATTTGATGATTCAATATATTAAGTGAATATGATACAATACATCTGTGAATCATTTACTCATTTTTATATCTTTTACTTTGCATTATCTTACAATATTTATTAAAAGTTTATTACGAAGGTTCAACTTCGTAATAAGATTCTTATCAACCTTCGTCCAAGGTTCATTATTCCCAAAGGAATAATGCTTCACGGACGAAGGACAGTATCATTTAACATTTTTATGTTGCCTTGTTCTTAATTCATAGCATTTGAGAACAAGTCCCCAACACTAAGGTACCTCTTGTATTGGCCCTAGGGCACCTTGGGCATCGGCCCTCACGCCTTCTAATGAAACAACCATGCATGATCAATAAGGATGAATGACGCGTGCTCATGCACATCAACTTAATTATTAGGCCCAGTCGTTCCTCATAAACCATCTACTCTCTTCTCAATAAGTGATACTACTAATTTTTTATCATTATCTTATGCTTGGGAATGATGTGGAGGATTCACATGGTTATGGTGCAAAGGATGGAATGATACGAACATTGTCAGTTCAGGGCAACAAGACATCAACTCCTTGAGGAGGCCATAACTTTCTACTCCGAAGTGGCCCACAAGCATTAAATGGAGGCACAAACCCATAGAAAAAGCAAATCACACTTGACAGTTTGGAGCGCCTTGACCTGGGCCTTTTAGCCTTGTTTCCGTAAGGACCATTAGGAGGGGCAGATTAGGGTTTTTGTCCCCCTTGCTACTTAACACCTATAAGTACTAGATGAAGTGTAGCCACTGCTACTTCCTTGTAATCGTGTGACTCGGCTAGAGCACCCATTCTACTTGATTCAGAAGACCAATTTCGTGATTAAGAGATTACATCTTTGGGCAAGGTCGTTGTATTTTTTTTCTTGCCCACTCCATCTTGCTTTATTCGGTTTCTTTGCAAGTTTTAGGTTATTCTTAGCATGGTAAAAACAACAACATATCCAAATCGAGTTATCCCTCACTCTCATCGAAAGATCAAGGACCCATTTATTCCATGAAGTGGTATCAGAGTTCAAGATTGATCGATGAGAGATTTATCCATCCTCTGTTCTACCTATAGTCCAAAAAAGAGAAACCAAAAAATAGGCTAGATTTGAAATTCCAACACAAGTTGAGCTTTGTTGTTACTACTTAGTCATTGTTTGTTAATTTTTCGGTTGCAGTATTTGGTTGAGTTGCTGGCATGGTGCTTACCTTTAGAGTTTCAAGTTGTTGTTACATTTTCGCCTCCAAAAACCACTAGTCACACATTTTTTTTCTATGCAAAATATGTGTGTGCGGTGATGTTAGGATCTGGATCTAGGACTTAGTGCCCAACTTTTTTGGATTTTAGCCTTTTTGGGTTTTTTTTGCACAACTATGCCCTTTGCAGTTTCATTTCAAAAAATGGACCCCAACCTCGGCGCCATCATCATTGGCGCCGAGGTAACGCACAGCGACGCCAGTACCATTGGCGCCAACTTTCCTACGTGGTAGCCGATGTGGCAAGTCCCACGGGTCGGCGCCATAGATCTTGACGCCGACCCCCTTGACGGCGGGGTCCGGTGCTATCCAGAGGGGTCGGCGCCAAGATCTATGACGCTGACCCCCTGGGACTTGCCACATCGGCTGCCACGTAGGAAAAGTTAGCACCAATTATGTCGGCGACACTATGTGTTACCTCGGCGTCAATGATGACGGCGCCGATGTTAGGGTCTATTTTTTTGAAATAAAACTACAAAGGGCATAATTGTGCAAAAAAAACTCTAAAAGGGCTAAAATGCAAAAAAGTTGGACTTAGTGCTTAGCATGTTCTCTGCCTACCACTCGGCTATAGAGTTATTTATGACTAGAAAAGGTATGTTTTCCTTTTACTTCAAGTCTGAAAGAGGCTTTAGTACTAGTTGGTGATAAAAAAACAGTACTAATGTGGCCCTTTGATACCAATTTTTGCTACCAACGGATACTATACTAAAAAAAAATCTTTTAGCTTTAGTGGTTGGAGGAATAAATATTGGGGGCAAACTCCTATAGCTTCACGCATGCTGCTTACACCACACTAGATCTAGAGATCGATAGAAAGGAAGCTGTAAAAATCAACGTTTCGAGCTTCTTCTCGGATGTTTTCTAATTCGCCTCTTTTTTAGGTTGGGCATACGAAATGACACCCTCGTTTTTTTTTCTCTTCTCGCACGTTTATTTTTTCCACCTTTTTTTTGCGTATCTGTTGGTTACTACTACGTGCGTGTACGTACGTGGCACTCCGACCATGATGACAACAATGCAACGCTGAATTTCTCTCCGGACTCCATCTGTTTGCGTTGACATGCACGCGCACTCCCATTTCTGCTGTCATGTCCATGTTGCTTGTGGATGTGAAATGTCGTTCGAGCCCAGATGGCTACTATTTTTTGTTCAGGCTGCCGCTTAACCACGCGCCCATATCTTATCCTTGGTTTGACATTAGAAACCTTTTTAAAAAAATTTGCATTTTTTTAGGACGGAGGTGTGCGCTACAGTAATGATGAACAAGGGAATGCTGAATGTGGTCTTTTTTTAACTGCTTTCCACGTCCCAAATTGTAGGTCAAAGCTAGCAGCTTGGGCCAAGTTGAACTTATCTAATTATGACCATTTTGTTCTAAAAAAAAGTAAACGGAGATATGCACGCACCGTCCGCCCCTCAAAGATGCACTACTACAGGGATCCTCTGTACAGGCGGTCCGGTTAGCCTCTACAAAGACGGTTCCAGGAACCGCTTGTGGTGCACCGCCTATGATGTAAAACAACATCACAGGCGGTCAATCAAAAACCGCCTGTGATAGACACACATCACAGGCGGTCCGGTTTAAAAGAACCGACTGTGATAGACACACATCACAGGTGGTCCGGTTTAAAAGAACCGCCTGTGTTAGCACACATCACAAGCGGTTTTAATTATAAGTCCGACTGTATTTCAATATGCAGATTCCAGATTCATATTTAGATTCCAGATTCATATACAGAAACAGAATTAATAACAGATTCAAACACAGATTCAAACACATATTCCATACACATATTCATCATACAAAGATTCCATACACAGATTCAAACAAGTTCTATAGCAGGTTCCATACACAGATTCATCCACATATATATCAAGTTCCATCATACACAGATTTATACACATCAAGTTGCATAACAACTCAACATCTCAAAGTTCCATAGACAACTAAACATCTAAAGTTCCTAACTAAAGACCTAAACACTGTGTGATATTGTGTACAAACTTAGTTCTGGGAATTTTTGCAAATTTCCATTTACATTGTAGAATAGCCCTTGTTGATGAAGAACTTCACGGCGCATAAAGTAAAGCAAGTCTCTTACAACCTTAGCCACGCCGGTGGAAACCATATCTCTTTCTAACCATTCAGCATTGATCTTAGATTTAGGAACCTGCAATGAAAGCAAAAAGCAATCAGTGCTAAGAGTAATGTGATGAGCAACAATATAACATAAAAATTGCAACATAGACAATGATAGCGAACTTACATCCTCACGATTGACCATGTAATGGAAGGTGACACGACACCATTCGCATACATAATAACCGCACAGGACAGTACCCGGAGGTTGTTTGTCACCATATGGAAATAATGATATTGACAAATTAGGCTTGTCCTCTGGATGTTCGCCGCCAAGATCTTTCCAATAAAAACGGTATGCACTGCATATAAGAATAGCATTGTGAGATTAAGAATACATTTGTTAAGTTGTAATAAGTACAAGTGTGCAATAATAATCATACTTCTCTAAAATCTTCAAGAAGTCATTATACGTAGCCTTTTCCATTCTCAGTGAGTCGAAGACCACGACTTTACCATCCTTTGGCCAGATCATGATACAAATGTAGTGGTCACTATATAGACATAGACGAAAACACATGTTAATATCACGATTGCCATAATTTATAGTTCAAAATTAAACCATGTCGATAACTTACTTAAAGTGGTGCGGAGCTATTATTAAGTCCTTGCCATGTTGTACATGATTATACATGGCTCGTCCAATGTATGCCGCCATTACCTTCATTTTCTTTCTCTGATTCTGTTTGACGGCTTTCTCAAATTCAGCATCATCCAAGTCTTTGTATTCTTCTCCTTGCCTCCGAGCAACTACTTTGTAGCGAGCTTGGGATATCATCAACGGGTCAAGAAACCCTGTCTTAAGTTGTTTCTTCTTATCATCCATGTATTGCATCCTACGTGTAATAGTGTTAATCGTTAGACTCTCGTTTATGTGTGCGTGTACAAAACTAACAAATATGAAAGTTTAGAGGTACTTACAAGCAAAAGAGGGTTAAGTAGTTGGTTTCCATCCTTTGTCGGTGGTACAACGACCAGAGATCGTCAAAGAATAAATGTCGCACAGGATCTATATGATCATTGCTCCAAAATGCATCTTCTGGCACAACAAATGTGAATTCCTCGAGTTTGTATTTGTTGCTAGCCACCATGTACCACTCATGCATTCTAATCTCCGGAGTCGACAACTTAGAAAGTTGCACCGTCGTTAAGAACGGCCTCCCATTCACAAATTTAGGAGGAACATCCTCCTTCTTGTATACCGAGATATTGGTTTTAAGACGTAATGATTCTCGAGTATGAATCATTCCATCTTCTTCCCATACTTCGAAATTGTCTATTTGGGTCGACCGTGTGCCTACTCCATGAGATGCTGATACCGCTTTTGATTGATTAGTCATAACTCTCTGCAATTTATGCAGGTAGCGTGCCACTGATTCTGACGGTTTCTTGACATCGTCAGTGGTGATTCGCTTATGAATTTTCTTTGAAATAGTTGGCCCTTCAACATTGGTGCCAACCTTTGGTTCCTTTTTGATGTTGACGTCGACATTCTGAGGAACAATTTTGTCTACGTCCTCCTCGTCGAGTTCCTTCGCAAGAGGCGATATGATTGTTTCAACGATTTTTTTGGAGGTCGGTGTCATATTTTCCTGCACCATGGGGTGTGGAATGATCGAACTAGCTTTTTGTTGCATTGGTGTTGAATTCGGCTCATCACCAAACTTGATGTCGCGTCGATGCCAAAGGACCAACTCGTTCATTACCTCCTGCAAAGTTATGATCCCCTCAACTGGAAAATCTATCTCCCAATCTTCACAACCACTGTCTGTGATTTCTAGAACTTGGACCACATCATAGTGTGGCGGGACAGGATTGTCCTTGTAGTTAACAAGTCCTGGTTTTACCAAACCAGTAGCAGCTTGCTTTGTTTTTGTCCCAGATCGATTGATTGGAATATGAAGAAAGCAAGGCTTGTCCTCAACAATATCGTCTACAGGGTACTTGGTCAAGTCTTGCACAGATCCAACGCTGCTAGGGACTATTGGTGGACTCATGTGGCTTGGCTTGAGTTCAAATGATATGCATTCTGTTTTCTTCATTTTGTTCATCACGTCATTAATAGCCTTTTGTACCCTTTCATCAATAGTCTCTTCAAGGGTCCTTTTTGACTTCTCGTGTTTCCTATATGACGACGCATACTCTAGAAACGCCTCTCTCCAGGAAATCTTAGAAGAGATTCCCCGAGCCCGTCCAGTGTGTTCAGGATTGCCTAGTGCTGCAGTTAGTATGTCATTCTCCCTCCGAGGCTTAAATTCTCCTTTTTTCTCTTATCTGCATATTCTTGAATTTTTGTCGAAACTTTGCCTACCAATTCTGGATGCAAAAGTTTGCCGTCCTCACTCAAACCTGCCCGACCTAAGATCCAACGAATAGCTCTCTCGTCGATATCTTTTAATATTGGGTCCAAAGTGCCGTTAGTTATAGCTTCCTCGATAATCCTGTTCCACTGCACAACTTTATGGTGATATCCGCTTGACCCCAGGCGATGGGGGTGTTTGTTCATCTTTGCTCTCTGAGAATTAGTTTCGCCCAGTTCTTTGGCCTTCAGTTCGGTCTTCTGACGAACAAATTCCTCCCACTGAGCTTGAGTGATTTTCCCCATTTTCTTGGGCGGAGGAACCTTATTCTTCTTAACAAAGTCCCTATTCATCTCGGCCTTCCACCCACGAAACATCTTGGCCATAGCAGAGAGCATCGACTTCCTTACTGCATCCTCTGTGCCTTTTGGGAACTTGAATGACTCAGACAACTTAGCCCATAGCTTGTTGCGGGTGTCTTCATCTAAATCCTTCCATTTTTGAAGTGTGATTGGCACTATATCTCTAACAGTAGACCCGCAGGAATTTCGAAACTTTGTAACCACGTTAAGTGGTTCTTCAGGAAACCCCTCTGCATTTAGTTTTGTTACGTACATAACTGCACCTTCTTTCATCTGATTTGGACCTCGTCGCCCTCGTTTCCGCTTATGTGAAACGGATGATTCAGGCATCGGAGCATCCTCCGTGTTTCGTGTAGAAGATGCATCCTCTTTCTTCTCTTCATTTGAAATCTATATAGTGAAAAAATTAATGGCCTTTCATATATGAACATTATTTTACAATATAGTCGGCATATTTCTATTTACCTCTTCATCGTTGGGAATATAGTCGGCATCAAGCTCATCTGATGTTTTTTTCTTCCTTGGAGGTATAGGAGTACAAGGATTGTCGTCACTAGAACTATCCTCCCCGCTCCCTTCACCGGAGCTGCTCGTTGTCTGCCATTCAAGTTTGGTCGCGTCTTCATCAACTTTGTTAGACGCACCGGTGCAGACCACATCCATACTAGGCTGCTCGTTGTCTGCCATTCAAGCTGGTTCCATCGATAAAGGGATATACTGTTAGTCTGATATACTGGTTCCATCAATAAGGGAACTTGGAGAAAAGGTGATTCAAAAGAAATCGAGCCCAAACCCCCCTACGGGGCAGGATCGGGTCGGGAAGCAAGCTCGCAAATAGAAGGGCACTTTCAAATGCAGTTAGACAGAGAAGGCATGGCTGTGATGTTATAATGCTGAAGGACCCCAAGAAGAGATTAAGCCCTGTAGTCTACCACCTCCCGTTATTTGTGGGCTTCACCGAGGGCGGGAAACATTTGGTGACATCAAACGACCTTCGGGCTGGGGACGTCTGCGAGCTTGTTAAGGGGCCAGACGATGGTGAGCCGGTGTACTCTGTCCGGATGTGTGGTCACAAAATTTAAAGCCGCCCCGGCTTCATCTGTGCGCTTCTCTTCTCTTATGTCGGCTACTAAGATCACTTAGCACCCCACCTAAGAGAAGAGAAGCACACACATGCAGCCGGGGCGGCTTTTAATTTTGTGACCACACATCCGGACATAGTACACCGGCTCAACATCGTCTGGCCCCTTAACAAGCTCGCAGACGTCTTCAGCCCGAAGGTCGTTTGCTATCACCAAATGTTTCCAGCCATCGGTGAAGCCCACAAATAACGGGAGGTGGTAGACTACAGGACTTAATCTCTTCTTGGGGTCCTTCAGCATTATAACATCACAGCCATGTCTTCTCTGTCTAACTGCATTGGAAAGTGCACTTCTATCTGCGAGCTTGCTTCCCGACCCGATTCAGGCATTCTCCATATAAGTCCCAAACAGATAATAGGGATGAGGTAGTCAAGATTGTAGGCGCTAGTGCTCAACTACTAGCATCTATAGATATGGACACAAGTCCAAATTTGGTGCTACTCGGCACCATCGATATCACTAGAAAAAAAATACATCAAAGAGATCCACTTCCCAATAGTACTCGAAGATAGTTCATTGACTTGACACTCTCTAAGAGGTTCATACAAAATACATTATCTCTAAGAGTGAAACCTACGATACTCATATCGTGTTGTTTAGGACTAAACATCAACAACCCCTTGACTGGTCGCTATCATACTCAATTCCAAAATATTTTTCCAATATGTCGGCTTGAGTAAGGAGATCTGGGCTTGGGAGTTCCTCCAAATCATCTGCAGCTTCATCATCTTCAGCATATTGCAGGGCTTCATCTTGAATAATTTTAGCCCTCTTGGAGTCAGCATACTTTTTGATGGACAGAGCACACTTCTCAAGCATGTCGCATACATCTCCAATTTGAAACAAAGTGGTCTTAAGTGTGTACACTGATTCCGGTTCACTAGTATCCACAACCCCATCAGTCACTAGACTGCGAATGATGTCAACATGTGTCTCGATGACTCGAACTGAGCTCTCAACCATGTCAAGTGGCTCTTTTTCCATCTCTAAAACTAAAAATGGCCAAGTCTCACAATCAAAATTGAGATCGCAACAAAGGCAGGGATCAGAGGGAAAACAAGGATGTGGCTTATAGGGCAAAAAGAGGGGTCCAAATAACATTGTCATGGCTATGAACAAGTCAAAGATGGGAGATAAGAACAAGTCTTATAACATAGGGTTGGGAAGCAAAGATAGGTAGTCAAAAAACTAAGAAGGGAGATAAGAACAAGTCTTATAACATAGGGAGATAATAACATTGTCATGGCTATGTACTTCCATGATGTATGTGGCCATAAGCACATTTGCCCTAATGATTATCAAACAAAGATAGGTAGTCAAAAAACACTAAAAATAGACTTGTTGCCCCAATCACTATGGAGATTTTCTACCAAGAAGGGGTCCTAGTAGTTGCATCAACTATCCATGACAAGATCAAACAACTGACATCAATGGAGGGACACAAAATTCTTCATTCGAAGGATACTAACACCTTAATGGTATACAAACATTTAATCACAAGGGATACAAGCTACTAAAGCAAAAATGGTGACCTTAACAAAATATGTAAGTGAAAACACCAACAATATAAGCATAATGACCAACATTAACGATATAAGATTAACAATAATTAATCTAAGCACTGATAATTAATCTAATGTACACTATCTGCAATGTAGTGCACCATGATCAAGGAGTGCACTGAGGAATCAAGGCATGACTAGCAGAAACAAGTAATCAAGGCATGAATTTGTAACAAGTAATCAAGGCATGATCAAGGAGTGCACCGAGGAATCAAGGCACGACTAGCAAAAACAAGTAATCAAGGCATGAATTTGTAACAAGTAATTAAGGCATGATCAAGGAGTGCACCGATGGCTCGAAGATGGGCACGGCGGCGCACTCGGCGCTCGGGCTCGGCGGCGCTCGGGCTCGGGGACGGGGACGGCGGCGCTTGGCCTCGGGGACGGGGACAAAGGCGCTCGGGCTCGGAGATGGAGACGGCGACGCTCGGGCTCGGAGATGGAGACGGCGACGCTCGGGCTCGGAGATGGGGACGGGGACGGCGGAGTTGGGCTCGGGGACGGCGCGGCGTGGCGGGCGCCCAGCTCGGAGACGGTGGCGCTTGGGCTCGGGCTCGGCGACGGCGTGGCGGGCGCTCACGGCTCGGAGACGGGGACGAGAACGGCGGCGCAGTATCAGCCTGGCAGCGTAGTATCAGCTCCGGGCGAAACCTAAACCCTAAACCACCGTACCGAGGCTTTTATATTGTAAACACATCACAGGCGGATTTTTAGAAAAACCGCTTGTGATGTATAACATCACAAGCGCTTTTCTATTTCGACCGCCTGTGATATGTAAACTTCACAGGCGGTCGAAATAGAAAAGCGCTTGTGATGTTAAACATCACAAGCGGTTTTTCTAAAAATCCGCCTGTGATGTGTATGTAGTATAAAAGGCTCGGTGGTTCCAGCGCAGGAACCCTAACTTCCGGAGCCCGACATGCCGCTAGGCTGCGCACTGTAGCGACAGCGGATTTTTTTGATCTACGGGGAGAAGGTTTTGTTTTTTATTTTCGGGCTTGATTTCAAGAGTTTATGCATATATATGATCTCCGTTTGTTTTCTTTCTCATTTTGATACGATTTTTTGCCTCAATTTTGTAATATAGACCGGAATTGAAGAAAAACTCAGGAATTCCAAGATTTGGACTTGTAGTTGATCTAATTTAAAGATTTTTTATGAAGAGTTGTCTCACCTCAAGGTACCTATATTGCTGCAATCTTGTTTCATTTTCATGCACATTAATTCGTTCATGATTTAGGGATTAAATTCAATTAATTAGGGATATTATAAAATTTTTTTGTCTCATGTGCTAGGTACATCTCGATATGATCTTGTTTCACTTTCATGAACATTTATTTTTTCATGTTACATCTCGATATTGACGTTAATCAATATAGGGATAGGTAATGGACCGAGGTTGGATGTACAATGTGCCAAGACCACATCCGTCGTACATTCGAAATTTGAGAAGCTTTATTGAAGCGGCCAACAAGCACGCGAATTTGCGAAAGAGCAAGGAGATATTATGTTCGTGCATCGATTGTGATAATAAGATAGCTTGGAGAGATATAGGAGTAATCCAATCACATATGCTAAAAAGAGGGTTTAAAAACAATTACACGATATGGTCAGAACATGGTGAGTTGGATCCGTGTGAAGTTCCTGGTAATGACGAGAGAGTTGTCGGAATTTTAGATCTTAAAGTTGATGGTAAAGTGGATAATGTGGATGCTAATCAAGATTTTGAATAATTTGATTGTGAAGAGATGTTGCGCCATATGGAACCAGAAATGTTAAGTTCTGTGGGATCGCAGAAAGGGCTATCTAAAATGGAGGGACTGGAAAGTGCCTCAAAAGAACCTTTATATGATGAATCAAAGGGTTGTGACAAAGAGTTTACTACACTGCGTACAGTTCTAGAACTTCTGAAGTTGAAGGCTAGCGCCGGATGGTCTGATACTAGCTTCACAGATCTTTTGAATTTTCTGTCTCAATTACTACCAAAACCCAACAAACTACCAACAAGCACTTATAAAGCGAAGAAGCTTATATCTCCCATAGCTCTGGGTGTGCAAAAAATTCATGCATGTCCGAACCATTGTATTCTGTATCGTGGCGATTTTGAGAACGCATCAAGATGCCCAGTTTGCAATGTCAGTCGATACAAGAAGAGCTACAATCAAGACTGTGTAAAAAAATTCCCAAAGAAAAATAAAAACAAGAAATCCACTATTGGACCTGAAAGTGACGATGACACTTTTGATGACATGGATGGGAAAAAGAAGTCAAAGAACCCAGCTTTGGTGATGTGGTATCTTCTAGTAATTGATCGCTTAAAACGTTTGTTCTCAAATCCTAGGGAGGCTGAGCTTATGCGTTGGCATGCTGAAAATCGCAAGCAGAATAACAAACAGATTCGACACCCTGCTGATGCATCAAAATGGAAAAATTTTGATCTTATGTATCCTGAGTTTGCCAAAGAAACCAGAAATGTAAGATTTGCTTTGGGTACAGACGGAATGAATCCATTTGGTGAAAAAAGAAGTGTACATAGCACCTGGCCCATGACTTTAACGATGTACAACCTTCCATCATGGCTGTGTCACAAAAGAAAGTATATTATGTTGACTATTCTTATTCAAGGTCCGAAATCAGCTGGTGTTGATATTGATGTGTTCCTAGAACCTCTTATGGAAGATATGACAAAGCTCTGGAATGAAGGAGTTAGAATATGGGATGAGTATTGCCGTGAGTATTTCAACTTAAGAGCAATTATATTTGTTACCATCCATGATTCTCCCGGTGGCGCCACACTATCAGGGCAAAAGACTAAAGGAAAGAATGGTTGTGTAGTGTGCGTCGATGGAACTGCTTCCATGTACCTTAAATCATCCAAGAAGTTGGTGTTCATGGGACACAGACGGTTCTTGATGAAGCAGCATAAGTACCGAAAGATGAAAGAGGAATTTAAAAATCAACTGGAAAGTGAAGGTGCACCAAAGCCTTATAGTGGGAAACTTGTTTTTGAAATTGTAAAGAACATTCATGTTGTATTCGGAAAGGGAAAAAACAAAGGAGAAAAGAGAAAGAGAACTGACCCTTCAACTTACACAACTTTCAAGAAGCAATCAATATTTTTCAAGTACCTCCCATACTGGAAGGATATGGAAATTTGCCACAGCATTGATTTGATGCATGTAACAAAAAATGTTTTTGACAGCATCATTGGAACCTTGCTGGGCATGCCGAGTAAGACAAAAGACGGACTTAAATCACGCAATGATCTAGTAGATCTTCAAATCAGACCGGAACTTCATCCAGTGGATAGTGGCAAAGGGAAGCCTTACCTCCCCCCAGCTAGCTACAACTTGTCAGTTGAGGAGAGAACAAAGATTTGCAAATGTTTGCGTGGGGTCAAAGTGCCCACAGGTTTCTTATCCAATATCAGCAGACTAGTCAGGATGAAGGACTTGTCTCTATTTGGCTACAACTCTCATGACTGCCATGTGATGATGACGGTGTTCCTCCCAATTGCGGTAAGAGCCCTCGAAACAGAGCATGTCAAAGTTGTCATCACACGCTTGTGTTACTTTTTCAATGCGGTTTCACAAAAAGTAATAGCTTTAGAAGACTTGGACTATCTAAAGGCATACATCATCGAGACTATGTGCAAGCTTGAAATGTGTTTTCCTCCATCATTTTTTGATATGCAAGTACACCTAATCATACATCTCGTGGATCAGATAAAAATATTAGGGCCACTATATTTACATCATATGTTTCAGTTGGAGCGATACCTGGGAGTATTAAAAGGTTATGTGCGAAATCACGCTCACCCAGAGGGTTCAATCATGGAGGGATACACTACATAAGAAGTGATTGAGAGCTGTATAGATTACATCAGTGACGGAACAATGATAGGTGTGCCTGTACCTAAACATGAGGGTAAACTATGTGGGAGAGGGAGAATGGGCAAGAAAACTTTTCGCGTTGAGGATTACAAGCTAGTACATTGTGCTCATGGTAGTGTACTACAACATCTCACGATAGCCGAGCCTTACATAGAGGAACACCTGAATGAGCTTCGTAAAGAAAATCAGAACCGCACAGAGGACTGGATCACGAGGGAGCACAAACATCGTTTCAGCGAATGGTTAATGGACAAAAACATCCCATTCGGAGACTCTTCGGAAGAGAAAACAATGAAGAATTTGGCTTCTGGGCCATCGTGTTTTGTGACATCATGGCAAGCATATGACATCAATGGGTACACATTCTACACTAAATCAAAAGACATGAAAAGTGTTGCACAAAATAGCGGTGTTCGTATCGATGCTTTTGACCTACATGGACAGAAGACCACATATTTTGGATTCATAGAGGAAATATGGGAACTTGATTATGGCCCAAGCATGAAAATACCCTTATTTAAGTGCCAATGGGTACAACATCCCGTGGGGGTGATAGTGGATAACTACGGACTCACACTGGTAGACTTAAAGAAAGTAGAATATAAAGATGACCCGTGGGTTCTCGCCGAATGTGTTGCACAAGTGTTCTATGTACTCGATCCAGCAGATGAGAAGATGCATGTAGTTATTTATGGAAAGCAAAAAATTGTTGGAGTTGAGAATGTGGGAGACCAAGATGAGGAATACAATAAGTATGAAGAGATGTTCGTCTTTAACGGTCCAGAGAGAATCAAGCGTGTGGAAAAGAAAATTGATAAGAACTTAAAGCCATACATGCGGAAAAATGGTAGTTCATGAAAAATTGTATGAATCAAATTGTATTTGTTATCATGTATGATCGACTATGAATTGTGGTTGCCAATTAATTTAAAATCTCTCTAGTTATCTATGTGTGCTATTATAATTCATTTAAATTGTATTTGCATATTATTGTTAAAAATTAAATATTAATTCATTTAAATTGTATTTGCATATTTCTGTTAAAAATTAAAATTATTTTCATATTTAAATTGTATTTTTCATATTTTTACAATCACAGGCGGTTTTGTCTTAGGGTCCGCTTGTGAAAAGGATAGAGCACCACAGGCGGTCCTAAACAAAAACCGCTTGTGATACTATTACATCACAGGCGTACTGAACCGCCTGAGACATCACAGGCGGTTTTATAACCGAACCGCCTGTGATGTAAAAAGCCTACCGCTTGTATAGAGCCAAATTGTACTAGTGATGAACTATATTTTAAGACGGATGAAATACTAGTTAAGCAAATGAAATACCACGGTATATGGATATTTTGTAGTGGATCTAACGAAATTAGTTTGATGATATAAATGTCTCATCGTCTCTGCATGCATATTTCAATAAACTTGGCCAGTACGTAATTTTGATTCGGTACAAAGCCAAAAGCGAGCTGCATACAGTTTCGAAAATGAGGGAATATGTTGTGCTCTGCCAAAGAAAACTGTGTTGGTGCTGATCTGGGCGCCAAACACTAGAACGAACCGACTAACGGTGCTCTCTGCGGAGGCACGAACGGTCCGCGAATTGGACGTAGGAGCGTCTCCTATGCGTATGTCCGAACGGTCCACGATGGTGCAGAGGGTAGTCTTTTTCGCAGTAGACCTAGATCTCGCCTCCCGGGAGGGACCCGTCGGGGAGGAGAGATCCTAGGGTGTGTCTTACCAACAGCAGGTCACCCAAGACGCCTCTAGTCGACGTAGAGCCGAATAGAGGTTGAGATTTGAGGTAAAGGGAGGCTAAACTAGAGTTACTCCTAATGCATAAGGTAAAAACCATAATTAGAATTGATTGAATCGATTGTGGGGGGTTCAAACGGTCGTATCTCTTAATCTATATAAAGGGGAAGGTCTGGACCCATTACAAGTTGGTTCCCAAGTTAATCCCACAGATATAGCTAACAAATTCGGTAAGAAATCTGGAACCCTAATTGATTCTACGCACGCGTGGACGGTTCGCACCGCTATGACGGACAGTGGACCGCGGACCGTCTGGCCTCAGTGTCGGATCGTCCACAAGGACATTTTCTATGTTCAACATATGCCCTATTGTCTTCTTGTGGAGGTTGACGAACCAAAACCATATGCACTAAGCCTGATGCAAGTCATCGGCTTTTCAATCTAATAGGGTGATCGTTCAATTAAGCTTCAATGCATAAAGGCTGTTTCAGATTGCATCTTTATCGACCATGACCATCTGATCAATAGATCAAAAGGTATATAATGAAGGTGCCCCCGCGCGTGCATAGTCAAAGGGACTTTGCAAGTACACTGGATTCATCGTCGTACCGTTCCATATTCGAACAGAACAATATATCGACGATGAGCAGGCGGGTGAAAAGTATCCTAGCATCACTGGATGAATAAGTGATGATTGTTGTTCCGCCTTTCGGTCCGTTTTGTTTTAGCAGCTGACCGAGGTTTCTTTGTTGCCCGATCACGTAGAAAGACCTTCTTGCTCGCATATTTGGAGAGCAATTGATCAAAAGTAGGGCCGACTTTGACCAGTCGACCATGTGAGTTATCTTTGCTTTGCCTTTGCGTCTCTCCTTCATTACTTTGTGTGGAGGCTGACGCCTCTGACCATAGGCGGACTCTCTGGCTGAGTCAGCCGGACCGTCCGCATGAGCACCGGACCGCCTGCGCAGGTGCTCCACGATGCTCGAGTCTGTGAGCTTTGCTCAGCTGCTCGATTGAGCCTACCCCCAGCGCCTTTGGACTTGTTAATCTTTCTATCTGGAGCTTCCCGAGCAATCTCTTCTTGTGATATATTCGACGTGCGAGGATTGCCAATGACAATGTTTTTGTCTTTTCCTTTATCGGCCACTTTCGGCCGAACCAAGACCTTTTTGCTTGCTAGCTCTATCATATTGACAAAAATTGGTTGCATGTCCACTTGCATCTCCTAGAAACTCAACCAGCCCTCATTTACGGCCGATTGAATCTGTAGACAAAAAATATTACAATCATTGGTGGCATAGGAAAAAGATATATACAACTTGCAGTACGCACGTCTTTTTAATTCATCTAGAGGAGGATTAGTATGTCTTAATTTAATGTTGCCATTTTTAGTAGCTCGTCAAATATTTTATCGTATTTGGCAACATTAAAAGTAAATTTAACTTCTTCTTGTCGATTCTTTTGAACCAGCTGCAAAGAATAACATGCAGAAGATTTGACCTTTGTTGGCCAAACAAGCTTAGCAGTATATACATCTGTGGATTTATCATCTGAACTATCACGCTCTACTAGATGTATAGTATGAGCAGCTGATTTTGATGTCTCTTTACATCAGCTTTCACAAGCCAAAGCCTGCTGATGTAGCTGAGCTATTGAAAAGAACTGAGTGCCATCTAATTTATCTTTTAAGTAGGATAGCAACCCATTAAAAGCCATCTAATTTGTCTCTTAACTATCACGCTCTAATTATGCCACTTACACTAACTCTGAGCCTATCTCGAAATAGTTCAGCCATCTCTTACCTAATTTTCTCCATTGTGCCCGGTGGTAGACCACCGAACCCTAGGCTTTAGGGCTCATTCGGTCGGGCATTGCTATGCTAACCTTCTTGCTGTGACTGATCGATAATGTTGATCGGCCTGCAGTGATCATATGGTGCGTTGTGGTTTAAATATTATCGGCGTTTCGAGACCGGGGGGTCCCTAAGCCGACGAGTGAGTGTGCCGCGTGCCCCAGCTCAGATGGGTCGAGCGCGTGGGCGAGCGTGAAGGGGGGAAGGCGAGGTGGCCGGAGACGGGCGTGAGAGAGGTGGAAATCCCGCGGCCTTCGTGTTCGTCCCGCGCCCAGGTCGGGTGCGCTTGCAGTAGGGGGTTACAAGCGTCCACGCGGGTGAGGGAAGCGAGCGGCCCCAAGAGAGCGCCTGTCCCGTCCTCGCTCCCGCGCGGCCGACCTTTTCTAAGAAGGCCCTGGTCCTTCCTTTTATAGTCGTAAGGAGAGGATCCAGGTGTACAATGGGGGTGTAGCAGAGTGCTACGTGTCTAGCGGAGGGAGAGCTAGCGCCCTAAGTACATGCCAATGTGGCAGCCGGAGAGATCTTGGCACCCTGCTGGTGTGATGTCGTGGCTGTCGGAGGAGCAACGGAGCTTGGCGGAGGGACAGCTGTCGGAGCGGTCGAGTCCTTGCTGACGTCCCCCTGCTTCCGTAAGGGAGCTGAGAGCTGCCGTCGTCACAGGGCACGCGGGGCGCCATCATTGCCTATCTGGCGGAGCTAGCCAGATGGGACACCGGTCTTGTTCTCTACGGCCCGAGTCGGCTCGGGGTAGGGTGATGATGGCGCTCCCTGTTGACGTGGCGGGCCCGCGCCCGAGGCCGGGCGACGTGGGGGCTCCTCCGAAGCTGGGGTCGAGTCTGTCTTCCGTTGCCGAGGCTGAGCCCGAGCCCCTGGGTCGGGCGAGGCGGAGGTCGTTCGGCAGAGGCCAGGGCGGAGTCCGAGCCCTGGGGTCGGGCAAAGCGGAGTTCGTCGTCTTCTGGGGCTGAGCCCAAGTCCGAGCCCTGGGTCGGGCGGAGCCGAGTTCGCCGTCTTCTGGGGCTGAGCCCGAGTCCGAGCCCTAGGTCGGGCGGAGCGGAGTTCGCCGTCTTCCGGGGCTTAGCCCGAGTCCGAGCCCTGGGTCGGGCGGAGCGGAGTTCGCCGTCTTCCGGGGCTTAGCCCGAGTCCGAGCCCTGGGTCGGGCGGAGCGGAGTTCGCCGTCTTCCGGGGCTTAGCCCGAGTCCGAGCCCTGGGTCGGGCGGAGCGGAGTTCGCCGTCTTCCGGGGCTTAGCCCGAGTCCGAGCCCTGGGTCGGGCGGAGCGGAGTTCGCCGTCTTCCGGGGCTTAGCCCGAGTCCGAGCCCTGGGTCGGGCGGAGCGGAGTTCGCCATCTTCCGGGGCTTAGCCCGAGTCCGAGCCCTGGGTTGGGCGGAGCGGAGTTTCCTATGGCGCCTTTGGCAGGGCCTGACTGCCTGTCAGTCTCACTCTGTCAAGTGCACTGCAGTCGGAGTGGCGCAGGCGGCGCTGTCCTTCTGTCAGACCGGTCAGTGGAGCGGCGAAGTGACGGCGGTCACTTCGGCTCTGCCGGGGGGCGCGCGTCAGGATAAAGGTGTCAGGCCACCTTTGCGTTAAATGCTCCTGCGACTTGGTCGGTCGGTGCGGCGATTTAGTCAGGGTTGCTTCTTAGCGAAGGCAAGGCCTCGGGCGAGCCGGTGATGTGTCCGCCGTTAAAGGGGGGCCTCGGGCGAGACGGAAATCCCTCGGGGTCGGCTGCCCTTGTCCGAGGCTAGGCTCGGACGAGGCGTGATCGAGTCGCTCGTATGGACTGATCCCTGACTTAATCGCACCCATCAGGCCTCTGCAGCTTTATGCTGATGGGGGTTACCAGCTGAGAATTAGGCGTCTTGAGGGTACCCCTAATTATGGTCCCCGACAGTAGCCCCCGAGCCTCGAAGGGAGTGTTAGCACTCGCTTGGAGGCTTTCGTCGCACTTTTTTGCAAGGGGACCAGCCTTTCTCGGTTGCATTTTGTTCCGGTGGGTGCGCGCGAGCGCACCCGCCGGGTGTAGCCCCCGAGGCCTCGGAGGAGTGGTTTCACTCCTTCGAGGTCTTAATGCCTTGCGCAATGCTTCGGCTGGTCTGGTTGTTCCCTCATGCGAACTGGCCGTAGCCCGGGTGCACGGTCGGGGCCCAAGCTCTCGGGCTGGTATGTTGACGCTGTCAATGGTTCGGCCGGAGCCGGGTTTGTGAGAGCAGCCCCCGAGCCTCCGCACAGGGCGAGAGGGCGATCAGGGACAGACTCGGCTTTTTTACATACGCCCCTACGTCGCCTTTCCGCAAGGAGGAGGGGGGGAGTGCGCCATGTTACCCTCGATGGGCACCGAACATGGTGTCTCCGGTGAGCTGCAAGCGGGTAATCTGAGTGGACGTCCGTGCCCCGTTCGTTGGGGGTCGGCTAGGGGCCCAGAGGCACGCCCAAAAGTACCTGCGGGTGATCTGCCGGACCCGGTCCCCTGGCGACGGGGTCCGAGGGCTCGATGCCTCCCTCCGATGGGATTCCGTTACAAGATCGCTCCCGCTGGTCTCGGAAATGTCCTAGGGTACCTCGGGAGCGCAGCCCGAGCCTTGGTTATGTATCGAACGTACCCCTGGTCATCCCTCGCTCGGCGTCTGAGGCGACTGTGAACCCTTCGGGGGCCAGCCTTCGAACCCCTGATCAGTAATGGGCGCGGAGCCCGAGTAGCCTGAGGCGGCCGTGGAGCCCTTCGGGGGGCCGGCCTTTGAACCTCTGACCAGTAGTGGGTGTAGGGCCCACGCGATCTGAGGCAACTGTTGAACCCCTCGGAGGGCCAGCCTTCGAACCTCTGATCAGTAGGGGGGCTCGGAGCCCGGTTCCTTCACAGGGAAGGATCCTTTTCGGGGTATCCCCCTTTCCCGGTCCCTGTTGCAAGAGATAGAGAAAGAGGAAAAAAGGAAAAGGATACGAAATTGAACGACGTGGCGTACCTTTTTTGGCGCGGTTATTACGGCGAAGGCGAAGCGTCGCCCGCTTCTCCTGCCGCCTGTCCCGCCACGGAGTTAATGCGACGGGGTGAGTTGTTGGCGGGGCGGCCATTGCGCGTGCGCGAGCCGTTCGAGGGACGGATCACGGGTGCGTCGTCTTCACGCCGTGAGAGGAGGATCTCTTGCTGCCCCTGGATGGGACGTGAGCCTGGCTGACGACGTGATCGTTGCTCCCGCCCGCCTGCCACCGTCATTACTGTCGGCCCACTTTTGGCCGCATTGACCGTCGCGGCAGGCTGGTGCCGCTGGGTCGCCTCGAGTCGCGGCATTGGTTCCGCAACCGAAGAGGCACGACGGTGGCGCAAGTGGCGGTGCGATTGCCTGCATGCAGCATCCGGCGCGCCGGTTGCGTGACGCGTGGGCCTGGGCCTCCATGCTGGCGCGTTGGGAGTCGGAGAAGCGTGTCCACTTGGCGCGGTTGCACGCCGCCTGCATGGCTGCCCACTCCTTCCGCCCATTGGTCTGGGCAAAAGTGGGGGGTCGCTTGTAACCGCTGGGCGGTTGTGTGCACCACGCGTGGCGCTTTGGCTTCTTCTGCTCTGAGCCGGTTTGCATGACATGCGGGACCCAGCCCCCGCGCCGCAGGGGAGGGCCTTGGAGCGTGTTGGAGAAGACTCAGCCCGTCGCGTTTGGGGGCGCACGCAGGGAGAGTTGCCTTTAAAAGGAGGGCGACCCCTTTTGTCGGCGTTTTGAGACAGGGGGGTCCCTAAGCCGACGAGTGAGTGTGCTGCGTGCCCCAGCCCAGATGGGTCGAGCGCGTGGGCGAGCGCGGAGGGGGGAGAGGCGAGGCGGCCGGAGCCGAGCGTGAGAGAGGTGGAAGTCCCGCGGCCTTCGTGTTCATCCCGCGCCCAGGTCGGGTGCGCTTGCAGTAGGGGGGTTACAAGCGTCCACGCGGGTGAGGGAAGCGAGCGGCCCCAAGAGAGCGCCTGTCCCGTCCTCGGTCCCGCGCGGCCAACCTCCTCTGAGAAGGCCCTGGTCCTTCCTTTTATAGTCGTAAGGAGAGGACCCAGGTGTACAATGGGGATGTAGCAGAGCGCTACGTGTCTAGCGGAGGGAGAGCTAGCGCCCTAGGTACATGCCGATGTGGCAGCCGGAGAGATCTGGGCATCCTGCTGGCGTGATGTCGTGGCTATCGGAGGTGCGGCGGAGCCTGATGGAGGGACAGCTGTTGGAGCGGTCGAGTCCCTGCTGACGTTGTCCTGCTTCCGTAAGAGAGCTGGGGGCCGCCGTCGTCAGAGCTTGTGGAGCGCCATCATTGCCCCTCTGGCGGAGCTGGCCGGACGAGACGCCGGTCTTGTTCTCCGTGACCCGAGTCGATTCGGGGTAGGATGATGATGACGTCTCCTGTTGACGTGGCGATCTGTGCTCTAGGCAGGGCGACGTGGGGTTTCCTCCGAAGCCGAGGTTGAGTCTTGCCTTCAGTTGCCGTGGCCGAGCCCGAGCCAAGGGGTCGGGCGAGGCGGAGGTCGTTCGGCCGAGGCCAGGGCGGAGTCCGAGCCCTGGGGTCGGGCGGAGCGGAGTTCGTCGTCTTCCGGGTCTTAGCCCGAGTCCGAGCCCTGGGGTCGGGCGGAGCGGAGTTCACCGTCTTCCGGGTCTTAGCCCGAGTCCGAGCCCTGGGGTCGGGCGGAGCGGAGTTCGCCGTCTTCCGGGTCTTAGCCCGAGTCCGAGCCCTGGGGTCGGGCGGAGCGGAGTTCGCCGTCTTCCGGGTCTTAGCCCGAGTCCGAGCCGTGGGGTCGGGCGGAGCGGAGTTCGTCGTCTTCCGGGTCTTAGCCCGAGTCCGAGCCCTGGGGTCGGGCGGAGCGGAGTTCACCGTCTTCCGGGTCTTAGCCCGAGTCCGAGCCCTGGGGTCGGGTGGAGCGGAGTTCGTCGTGGCGCCCTTGGCAAGGCCTGATTGCCTGTCAGACTCACTCTGTCGAGTGGCACTGCAGTCGGAGTGGCGCAGGCGGCGCTGTCCTTCTGTCAGACTGGCCAGTGGAGCGGTGGAGTGACGGCGGTCACCTCGGCTCTGCCGGGGGCGCGTGTCAGGATAGAGGTGTTAGGCCACCTTTGCGTTAAATGCCCCTGCAATTTGGTCAGTCGGTGTGGTGATTTAGTCAAGGTTGCTTCTGAGCGAAGCCAAGACCTTGGGCAAGCCGGTGATGTGTCCGCCATAAAAAGGGGGCCTCGGGCGAGACGGAAGTCTCTCGAGGTCGGCTGCCTTCGGCCGAGGCTAGGCTCGAGTGAAGCGTGATCGAGTCACTCGTGTGGACTGATCCCTGACTTAATCGTGCCCATCAGGCCTTTGCAGCTTTATGCTGATGGGGGTTACCAGCTGAGAATTAGGCGTCTTGAGGGTACCCCTAATTATGGTCCCCGACAGTAGCCCCCGAGCCTCGAAGGGAGTGTTAGCACTCGCTTGGAGGCTTTCGTCGCACTTTTTTGCAAGGGGACCAGCCTTTCTCGGTTGCATTTCGTTCCGGTGGGTGCGCGCGAGCGCACCCGCCGGGTGTAGCCCCCGAGGCCTCGGAGGAGTGGTTACATTCCTTCGAGGTCTTAATGCTTCGCTTTACGCTTCGGCTGGTCTGGTCGTTCCCTCATGCGAACTGGCCGTAGCCCGGGTGCACGGTCGGGGCCCAAGCTCTCGGGCTGGTATGTTGACGCTGTCAACGATTTGGCCGGAGCCGGTTTTTGCGAGAGCAGCCCCCGAGCCTCTGCACAGGGCGAGAGGACGATCAGGGACAGACTCGGCTTTTTACATACGCCCCTATGTCGCCTTTCCGCAAGGAGGAGGGGGGAGCGCGCCATGTTACCCTCGATGGGCACCGAACATGGTGTCTCCAGTGAGCTGCAAGCGGGTAATCCGAGTGGACGTCCGTGCCCCGTTCGTTGGGGGTCGGCTAGGGGCCCAGAGGCACGCCCAAAAGTACCTGCGGGTGATTTGCCGGACCCGGTCCCCTGGCGACGGGGTCCGAGGGCTCGATGCCTCCCTCCGATGGGATTCCGTTACAAGATCGTTCCCGCTGGTCTCGGAAATGTCCTAGGGTACCTCGGGAGCGCAGCCCGAGCCTTGGTTATGTATCGAACGTACCCCTGGTCATCCCTCGCTCGGTGTCTGAGGCGACTGTGAACCCTTCGGAGGCCAGCCTTCGAACCCCTGATCAGTAATGGGCGCGGAGCCCGAGTAGCCTAAGGCGGCCATGGAGCCCTTCGGGGGGCTGGCCTTCGAACCCCTGACCAGTAGTGGGTGTCGGGCCCACGCGATCTGAGGCGGCTGTTGAACCCTTGGGGGGCCAGCCTTCGAACCCCTGATCAGTAATGGGGGGCTCGGAGCCCGGTTCCTTCGCGGAGAAGGATCCCTTTCGGGGTATCCCCCTTCCCCGGTCCCTGTTGCAAGAGATAGAGAAAGAGGAAAACGGAAAAGGATACGAAATCGGACGACGTGGCGTACCTTTTCTGAAGCGGTTATTACGGCGAAGGTGAAGCGTCGCGCGCTCCTCCTTCCAGAGGCGTCGCGTGTCCCGCCGCGGAGTTAATGCGACGGGGCGAGTGGTTGAGCTCGAGCCCGAAGAACTTGTCTTCCAGGCGCCGAACCTCGTCGCAGTAGGCCTCCATCTTCGGGTCGCGGCAGTGGGAGTTCTTCATGACTTGGTCGATGACGAGCTGCGAATCACCGCGGGCGTCGAGGCGTCTGACCCCTAGCTCGATGGCGATCCGCAATCCGTTGACCAGAGCTTCGCACTCGGCCACATTGTTGGACGCCGGGAAGTGGAGGCGCAGCACGTAGCGCAAGTGCTTCCCGAGGGGCGAGATGAAGAGCAGGCCCGCGCCGGCTCCTGTCTTCATCAGCGACCCGTCGAAAAACATGGTCCAGAGCTCCGGTTGGATCGGAGCCGTTGGCAACTGGGTGTCGACCCATTCGGCCACGAAATCCGCCAATACCTGGGACTTGATGGCCTTCCGAGGGGCGAACGAGATCGTTTCTCCCATGATTTCCACCGCCCACTTTGCGATCCTGCCCGAGGCTTCTCGGCACTGGATGATCTCCCCCAGGGGGAAGGATGACACCACAGTTACCGGGTGAGACTCGAAGTAGTGTCGCAGCTTCCGCCTTGTCAGGATCACAGCATACAGCAGCTTTTGAACTTGTGGGTAGCGGATCTTGGTCTCGGACAGCACTTCGCTGACGAAGTAGACCGGCCTCTGAACGGGCAATGCATGCCCTTCCTCTTGCCTCTCGACCACGATCGCGGCGCTAACCACCTGGGTGGTCGCGGCGACGTAGACCAAGAGGGCTTCTCCATCCGCCGGGGGCACCAAGACGGGCGCCTTCATAAGGAGCGCCTTCAGGTTGCCGAGGGCTTCCTCGGCCTCAGGGGTCCAAGCGAAACATTCGGCCTTCCTTAAGAGGCGGTACAGAGGCAGACCTCTTTCGCCGAGGCGTGAGATGAAGCGGCTCAGGGCCGCGAGGCATCCCATGACCCTCTGTACCCCTTTTAAGTCCTTGATGGGTCCCATGCTGGTGATGGCCGCGATCTTCTCCGGGTTGGCCTCGATGCCTCGCTCGGAGACGATGAAACCTAGGAGCATGCCTCGGGGCACCCCGAAGACACACTTCTCAGGATTAAGCTTGACTCCTTTCGCCTTGAGACACCGGAATGTCACTTCAAGGTCGGAGAGGAGGTCGGAAGCCTTCCGAGTCTTGACTACGATGTCATCGACGTAGGCCTCGACCGTGCGACCGATGTGTTCGCCGAACACATGGTTCATGCACCGCTGGTACGTCGCACCTGCATTCCTCAAGCCGAACGGCATGGTGACATAGCAGTACATGCCGAACGGCGTGATGAAAGAAGTCGCGAGCTGGTCGGACTCTTTCATTCGGATCTGGTGATACCCTGAGTAGGCATCGAGGAAGGACAGGGTTTCGCACCCAGCAGTGGAATCCACAATTTGGTCGATGCGAGGCAGAGGGTAGGGAACCTTCGGACATGCTTTGTTGAGACCAGTGTAGTCTACACACATCCGCCATTTCCCCCCTTTCTTCCTCACAAGCACAGGGTTGGCAAGCCATTCGGGATGGAATACCTCTTTGATGAACCCTGCCGCCATTAGCTTGTGGATCTCTTCGCCAATCGCTCTGCGCTTCTCCTCGTCGAATCGGCGCAGAGGCTGTCTGACGGGTCGGGCTCCGGCCCGAATATCCAGCGAGTGCTCGGCGACATCCCTCGGTATGCCGGGCATGTCCGAGGGACTCCACGCAAAGACGTCGGCGTTCGCGCGGAGAAAGTCGACGAGCACTGCTTCCTATTTGGGGTCGAGCCCGGAGCCGATCCGGATCTGCTTGGTGGTGTCGCCACTGGGGTCGAGGGGGACGGCCTTGACCGTCTCCGCTGGCTCGAAGTTGCCGGCATGGCGCTTCACGTCTGGGACCTCCTTGGAGAGGTTCTCCAGGTCGGCGATGAGGGCCTCGGACTCGGCGAGGGCCTCGGCGTACTCCACGCACTCCACGTCGCATTCGAACGCGTGTTTGTACGTGGGGCCGACAGTGATGACCCCGTTGGGGCCCGGCATCTTGAGCTTCAGGTAGGTGTAGTTGGGGACGGCCATGAACTTCGCGTAGCATGGCCTCCCTAGCACAGCGTGGTAGGTTCCTCGGAACCCGACCACTTCGAACGTCAGGGTCTCCCTTCGGAAGTTGGAGGGTGTCCCGAAGCAGACTGGGAGGTCGAGTCGCCCGAGGGGCTGGACGCGCTTCCCAGGGATGATCCCGTGGAAGGGCGCAGCGCCTGCTCGGACGGAGGACGGATCGACGCGCAGGAGCTTGAGGGTCTCGGCGTAGATGATGTTGAGGCAGCTGCCCCCGTCCATCAGGACCTTGGTGAGCCTGACATCGCCGACAACGGGGTCGACGACGAGCGGGTATTTCCCCGGGCTTGGCACATGGTCGGGGTGATTGGCCCGGTCGAAAGTGATGGGCTTGTCGGACCAGTCTAGGTAGACTGGCGCCGCCACCTTCACCGAGCAGACCTCCCGGCGCTCTTGCTTGCGGTGCCGAGCCGAGGTACTCGCCGCATGCCCTCCATAGATCATGTAGCAGTCGCGGACCTCGGGGAACCCCCCTGCTGGGTGATCTTCGTTCTTGTCGTCGTCGTGGGCCCTGCCACCCTCGGCGGGTGGCCCGGCCCTGTGGAAATGACGCCGAAGCATGACGCACTCCTCGAGGGTGTGCTTGACGGGCCCCTGATGGTAGGGGCACGGCTCCTTGAGCATCTTGTCGAAGAGGTTTGCACCTCCGGGGGGCTTCCGAGGGTTCTTATACTCGGCGGCGGCGACAAGGTCCGCGTCGGCGGCGTCGCGTTTCGATTGCGACTTCTTCTTGCCTTTCTTCTTGGCGCCGCGCGGAGCAGACGCCTCGGGGGCTTCTTCCGATGGGCGGCCCTGGGGCTGCTTGTCCTTTCGGAAGATAGCCTCGACTGCCTCCTGGCCAGAGGCGAACTTGGTGGCGATGTCCATCAGCTCGCTTGCCCTGGTGGGGGTTTTGCGACCCAGCTTGCTCACCAGGTCGCGGCAAGTGGTGCCGGCGAGGAACGCGCCGATGACATCCGAGTCGGTGATGTTGGGCAGCTCGGTGCGCTGCTTCGAGAATCGCCGGATGTAGTCCCGGAGCGACTCCCCCGGCTGTTGCCGGCAGCTTCGAAGGTCCCAGGAATTCCCGGGGCGCACGTATGTGCCCTGGAAATTGCCAGCGAAGGCTTGGACCAAGTCGTCCCAGTTGGAAATCTGCCCCGGAGGCAGGTGCTCCAACCAGGCACGAGCAGTGTCGGAGAGGAACAGGGGGAGGTTGCGGATGATGAGGTTGTCGTCGTCCGTTCCACCCAGTTGGCAGGCAAGGCGATAGTCCGCGAGCCACAGCTCCGGTCTCGTTTCCCCCGAGTACTTTACGATAGTAGTCGGGGGTCGGAACCGGGTCGGGAATGGCGCCCGTCGGATGGCCCGACTGAAAGCCTGCGGACCGGGTGGTTCGGGCGAAGGACTCCGATCCTCCCCGCTGTCGTAGCGTCCCCCACGCCTGGGGTGATAGCCTCGGCGCACCCTTTCGTCGAGGTGAGCCCGACGGTCGCGTCGATGGTGCTCGTTGCCGAGGTGGCCCGGGGCCGCCGGCGCGGTGTTGCGCGTGCGCCCGGTGTAGACCGAGGCTTCCCGCATGAATCGGGAAGTCGCGGCATGAGGTTCCGAGGGATATCCTTGCCTTCGGGATGCAGTGCTCTCGGCCCGCCGGGCCGCGGCGCCTTCCAGGAGATTCTTGAGTTCTCCCTGGATCCGCCGACCCTCGGTGGTTGACGGCTCCGGCATCGCGCGGATGAGCATTGCTGCGGTTGCCAGGTTCTGACCGACCCCGCTGGATGCGGGCGGCGGCCTGATCCTGACGTCGTTGGCGACACGGTGCTGGAGACCTTGGGGCGGATGACGTATTTCTCCGGCCAGGGGTCGGCCCACCCATGCCTGTCCGACGTCCCGACGGATTGTCTCAAGCGCTCCTGCTCCCTCGTTGAGCCTGGCCTGTGCCTCGCGGACTTGCTCGAGTTGTGGGTCGTAACCCCCCGCCGGAGCGGGGACCACAGCTAGCTCCCGTGGGATGTCAGCGCGAGGCACCGGCCTAGGGAGATCACCATCCTTCGGCATACCAAGATGGTTGCCTTCGGTGGGATCCCCCAGCTCGATGTGGAAACATTCGCGGCTTGGGCCGCAGCTCTCGTCGCCAAGGCTGCGGCTTCCATCGGAACAGTCGGACAGACAGTAGTCACATGCGGTCATAAAGTCCCGCACGGCACTGGGGTTGCCAAGTCCGGAGAAATCCCAACCGATGTTGGGGTCGTCATCTTCCTCGGACCCAGAGGGCCCGTAGGTCGAGACGTCCGTCAGTCGGTCCCAAGGCGACCGCATACAGAACCTCAGTGGGGTTGCACTCGCCTCAATGAGAGCGCCCGCCAAATCGAGGTCGTTTGGCGGGTGGAGGCCGAGTCGAAATGACGCAAGATGGGAGTTAGTCGTTACCTTTTGGTCGACGAGGAGCGACGTAGTCACATCGGGGACTGGTTGCGCCGTCATCTCTGGTTCGAGGGCGACGTCCTGCAGGCTTTCCGCGAGCGCGTCGGCGTCGTCTTCTTGCTCAGGGTCAGCGTGCCGCGGGGGGACGGCGCTCGCCTCCGTCTCGAACACGAGGTCGACGTCCGGCGTGCCTTCCGTCGGGGCGTCGGGGGCGTCGATTCGCTCGACGGCTGACGAAGCGCGGCCTCCCGTCTGGCCTTGACGGCTCCGCCTTCCCCTCCGTTGGCGGGGGAGAGAACGGAGCGAGCCCGAATATAGCTCTTCCACCACGCGGGGAAGACGTCGTCGATTCCGCCGCCGGCGGGCGGGTTGTTGGTCGCCATTGTCGTGGTCGCACGGCGGTGGAAGAAGTATCATGTCGTAGCTGCCGTCGAAGGACATGAACTCGAGAGCCCCGAAACGAAGCACCGTCCCTGGCCGGAGAGGTTGCTGGAGACTGCCCATCTGGAGCTTGACGGGGAGCTATTCGTCAGCACGCAGCAGGCCCCTACCTGGCGCGCCAACTGTCGGTGTTTCGAGACAGGGGGGTCCCTAAGCTGACGAGTGAGTGTGCTGCGTGCCCCAGCCCAGATGGGTCGAGCGCGTGGGCGAGCGCGGAGGGGGGAGAGGCGAGGCGGCCGGAGCCGAGCGTGAGAGAGGTGGAAGTCCCGCGGCCTTCGTGTTCGTCCCGCGCCCAGGTCGGGTGCGCTTGCAGTAGGGGGGTTACAAGCGTCCACGCGGGTGAGGGAAGCGAGCGGCCCCAAGAGAGCGCCTGTCCCGTCCTCGGTCCCGCGCGGCCAACCTCCTCTGAGAAGGCCCTGGTCCTTCCTTTTATAGTCGTAAGGAGAGGACCCAGGTGTACAATGGGGATGTAGCAGAGCGCTACGTGTCTAGCGGAGGGAGAGCTAGCGCCCTAGGTACATGCCGATGTGGCAGCCGGAGAGATCTGGGCATCCTGCTGGCGTGATGTCGTGGCTATCGGAGGTGCGGCGGAGCCTGATGGAGGGACAGCTGTTGGAGCGGTCGAGTCTCTGCTGACGTTGTCCTGCTTCCGTAAGAGAGCTGGGGACCGCCGTCGTCAGAGCTTGTGGAGCGCCATCATTGCCCCTCTGGCGGAGCTGGCCGGACGAGACGCCGGTCTTGTTCTCCGTGACCCGAGTCGATTCGGGGTAGGATGATGATGACGTCTCCTGTTGACGTGGCGATCTGTGCTCTAGGCAGGGCGATGTGGGGTTTCCTCCGAAGCCGAGGTTGAGTCTTGCCTTCAGTTGCCGTGGCCGAGCCCGAGCCAAGGGGTCGGGCGAGGCGGAGGTCGTTCGGCCGAGGCCAGGGCGGAGTCCGAGCCCTGGGGTCGGGCGGAGCGGAGTTCGTCGTCTTCCGGGTCTTAGCCCGAGTCCGAGCCCTGGGGTCGGGCGGAGCGGAGTTCACCGTCTTCCGGGTCTTAGCCCGAGTCCGAGCCCTGGGGTCGGGCGGAGCGGAGTTCGCCGTCTTCCGGGTCTTAGCCCGAGTCCGAGCCCTGGGGTCGGGCGGAGCGGAGTTCGCCGTCTTCCGGGTCTTAGCCCGAGTCCGAGCCCTGGGGTCGGGCGGAGCGGAGTTCGTCGTCTTCCGGGTCTTAGCCCGAGTCCGAGCCCTGGGGTCGGGTGGAGCGGAGTTCACCGTCTTCCGGGTCTTAGCCCGAGTCCGAGCCCTGGGGTCGGGTGGAGCGGAGTTCGTCGTGGCGCCCTTGGCAAGGCCTGATTGCCTGTCAGACTCACTCTGTCGAGTGGCACTGCAGTCGGAGTGGCGCAGGCGGCGCTGTCCTTCTGTCAGACTGGCCAGTGGAGCGGTGGAGTGACGGCGGTCACCTCGGCTCTGCCGGGGGCGCGTGTCAGGATAGAGGTGTCAGGCCACCTTTGCGTTAAATGCCCCTGCAATTTGGTCAGTCGGTGTGGTGATTTAGTCAAGGTTGCTTCTGAGCGAAGCCAAGACCTTGGGCAAGCCGGTGATGTGTCCGCCATAAAAAGGGGGCCTCGGGCGAGACGGAAGTCTCTCGAGGTCGGCTGCCTTCGGCCGAGGCTAGGCTCGGGTGAAGCGTGATCGAGTCACTCGTGTGGACTGATCCCTGACTTAATCATGCCCATCAGGCCTTTGCAGCTTTATGCTGATGGGGGTTACCAGCTGAGAATTAGGCGTCTTGAGGGTACCCCTAATTATGGTCCCCGACACCTTTCGGAAGGCAACCATGTCTTCTTCCTCCCTTATGCGTCGCGTCTTTCCACCTTCCAAGCCCCCGGATGGGGGGGCATCCGCCGTCTTTTCGCCTCATCGTTGGAGGAACGCAACTCCGCGGGAGTTGGTACCTTTCAGCCATTGTTCGGCTTCAAGGATTTTCATCATGCAGCCCGGTCGCTCCCCCCCCCCCGCTGGTGGTCACCCAAGATGGTGACCTCCAGCTGGATGGTGGGGGAAAGCGAGCCGGGCTGCGGCCTCTGCCCCTCCCTCAGCTTCAAGGATCTTCATCACCAGGGCTAGGGAGGGGAGTGCGCCGAGTTGAGGTCGGCCCCCGCGTGGGCGGCGGCCCGCCCCTTCACTCAGTGATCGGAGAGAAGGGTGGTCGTCGTCCGTGGCGCTGGCAGCTGCACCGTGCCTGGCTCTCGGGCGCGAGTGGCTTCGGGGCCGCTCGCGACACCGGCGTCCGCCACGGCAGCTTGAAGAGGTTCTTCTGCCGGCGAGATTGCCAAGGCCGGCCACGGACCGACCTTCAACTCCACGGCCTTCTGCCCGTCCTTGCCTCACGAGTTTTGGCATGGGCGGGGGCCTCCTGGCAGCAGCATCCGCCCTGAGGTCAGTGCTGCCGCTGTTCGGCCCCCCGGAGCAGAAGTCGTCGTCGTCGCCGCTGCTGGAGCAGGTGACGGCGCGCCGTTCGTCGGTCTTCCGTTGCTCCGCAGGCCTTCCCCCATGGAGTGGGGTTGTTCGTACCTGCGGAGGGGGAACCAGAGTTCCGTTTGTAATGGCACCTTGGATGCCAGTGTGTTTGTTCATTGTGGCTGTCGAGGCCTGAACATGTATGTAGTTTTGGCACGGAGCCGTGTTTTTTCCTCATTTTCGAGCGCTAAGTCTCGCCTGTTGATTATCTGAACCGCTTCACCAAGCATGAGTCACCCCGTGTCAAGGTGACGAGTGAGGTATCCGTATCCCGGAGGCGTAGGAGTCCCTCGGCTCGATCGGCCTTGTTGTCTGAGGCTCCTCTAGCTTAGTTAAAGAGACCCCTCGGCCGCTCTTCGATGAGCCGAGGCCAGGGGTAGCGATATCAGCGCGAACAGAGGCGGAGTTGGCTCGAAAATGGGAACCTGGTTGGCCGGAGCCTAGCCGGGTTGTCCGTCAGCAGGATCGACGCCGGAGTTGACCAGCCGAGGCCTCGGACCGGGCTGGTGCCCTTGGAAGATGGTTGGCCGAGGCCCCGGGGTAACCGGCCGAGCCGCCTGCTCGGGCCGGATTCCCGGAGAAGTCCCTGGACCGCGTCGCCGTCCGAGGCTGGGTCGGACCTCGCTGAAGGTATCGTCGATGCCGAGGGTGCTACAGCCCCCCTCCAGCGTGAAGACCCGAGCCTGCAGGATCAGATTATCTTGTAGCGTGTGCCTTCTGCGGCCGCTGAGGCCAGAAAACACACCCTCGCTGCGCTGTAAAGCTGCGTCTCCTTTCCTCTTATTTCGAGCATCTGGACTTTTTTCGGTAACAGGGATGTTTGTGTGAGCGAGAGCTGCTTCTCGCGGAAGGTGATGAGTGAGGTATCCGTATCCCGGAGGCGTGGGAGTCCCTCGGCTCGGTCGGCCTTGCCGCTTACGCGTACTTTCACCCGTCCATGAGGCCCTGTCTCCGACTCAGTCGAGATGGCTTGAAGGACTGCTTCGACAGAAGACCTTCCGAACGTAAAGACTTGTTCGGTCCACGGGATCACTTTATCCGAACGCGAGTTACTTATCGCAGAAGGTGATGAGTGAGGTATCTGTATCCCGGAGGCGTAGGAGTCCCTCGGCTCGATCAGCCTTGGCTGCTTACGTGTACTCCGTCGTTTTCAGGATCCGCTTTTCGAAGTAGTCAAAAAGCACGAAAGATATTCTGCTAAAAGAGATCTTTTTTCGAGGAAAATTTCGACGCAGAGGGGGTTCCCCCCCTTTTAGCCCCCGAGGGAGGGTCGGGCTTTGCCGAGGCGAGGCCGACCCTTCCTTGATGACTAAACTTTGCGTGGGTGCGAGGTGTATGAACAACTTGAAAACATCTTAAGGGTAGAAGCGACGTAGCTGTTTGATGTTCCAAGCGTTGCCGTAGACCTCGCCTTGATTGTTGGCCAGCTTGTATGTTCCGGGCTTCAGAACTTTGGCGATGACGAATGGCCCCTCCCAGGGGGGCGTGAGCTTGTGCCTCCCTCGGGCGTCTTGCCGCAGCCGAAGCACCAGGTCGCCCACCTGGAGGTCTCGGGACCGGACCCCTCGGGTGTGGTAGCGTCGTAGGGACTGCTGGTACCGCGCCGAGTGTAGTAAGGCCTTGTCCCGAGCCTCTTCCAGCTGGTCCAGTGAGTCTTCTCGGCTAGCTTGGTTGCTTTGATCGTTGTAGGCCCTCGCCCTCGGGGAGCCGTATTCCAGGTCAGTGGGCAAGATGGCCTCGGCCCCGTAGACCAGGAAGAACGGCGTGAAACCCGTGGCTCGGCTTGGCGTTGTCCTCAGGCTCCAGATCACCGAGGGGAGTTCCTTCATCCATCGCTTGCCGAACTTGTTGAGGTCGTTGTAGATCCTGGGCTTGAGCCCTTGTAGAATCATACCGTTGGCACGCTCTACTTGCCCATTCGACATGGGATGAGCCACGGCGGCCCAGTCCACCCGGATGTGATGATCCTCGCAAAAATCCAAGAATTTTTTGCCGGTGAACTGGGTACCGTTGTCGGTGATGATGGAGTTTGGGACCCCGAAGCGATGGATGATGTTGGTGAAGAACGCCACCGCCTGCTCGGACCTGATGCTGTTCAGGGGTCGGACCTCGATCCACTTGGAGAATTTGTCGATGGCGACTAGCAGGTGCGTGTAGCCCCCGGGCGCCTTCTGCAAGGGACCGACGAGGTCCAGACCCCATACAGCAAAGGGCCAGGTGATGGGTATCGTCTGCAGAGCCTGAGCGGGCAGGTGGGTCTGCTTCGCATAGAATTGGCACCCTTCGCAGGTGCGGACAATTCTAGTGGCGTCAGCCACCGCTGTTGGCCAGTAGAAGCCTTGCCGGAAAGCATTCCCGACAAGGGCTCGAGGCGCTGCATGATGGCCGCAAGCCCCCGAGTGTATTTCTTGCAGGAGTTCCTGACCTTCAGCGATGGAGATGCATCGCTGGAGGATGCCCGAGGGGCTGCGGTGGTAGAGCTCCTCCTCATCGCCCAGCAAGACGAACGACTTGGCGCGTCGCGCTACCCGACGAGCCTCGGCTTGGTCGAGGGGTAGCTCTCCTTGGTGGAGATATCGCAGGTACAGGGCCTGCCAATTTTGATCAGGCGCGGCCCCGCTCTGCTCCTTTTCGACGTCCAGTGCCTCGCCCTCGGGGGCCGAGGGTACCTCGGGCTGAACCGAGGGCGCCTCGGGCTGTGCCGAGGGTGCCTCGGGCTCGGGCGTGTCGTCGATCTTGACGGAGGGTTGATGCAGATCCCGGGAGAAGACGTTCGGGGGAACCGTTGTTCGCCCCGAGGCTATTTTAGCCAGCTCGTCCGCAGTCTCGTTGTAGCGCCGAGCGATGTGGTTGAGCTCGAGCCCGTAGAACTTGTCTTCCAGGCGCCGAACCTCATCGCAGTAGGCCTCCATCTTCGGGTCGCGGCAGTGGGAGTTCTTCATGACTTGGTCGATGACGAGCTGCGAGTCACCGCGGGCGTCGAGGCGTCTGACCCCTAGCTCGATGGCGATCCGCAACCCGTTGACCAGAGCCTCGTACTCAGCCACATTGTTGGACGCCGGGAAATGGAGGCGTAGCACGTAGCGTAGGTGCTTCCCGAGGGGCGAGATGAAGAGCAGGCCCGCGCCGGCTCCCGTCTTCATCAGCGACCCGTCGAAAAACATGGTCCAGAGCTCCGGTTGGATCGGAGCCGTCGGCAGTTGGGTGTCGACCCATTCAGCTACGAAGTCCGCCAACACCTGGGACTTGATGGCCTTCCGAGGGGCGAACGAGATCGTTTCGCCCATGATTTCCACCGCCCACTTTGCGATCCTGCCCGAGGCCTCTCGACACTGGATGATCTCCCCCAGGGGGAAGGATGACACCACAGTTACCGGATGAGACTCGAAGTAATGTTGTAGCTTCCGCCTCGTCAGGATCACAGCATACAGCAGCTTCTGAACTTGTGGGTAGCGGATCTTGGTTTCGGACAGTACCTCGCTGACGAAGTAGACTGGCCTCTGAACGGGCAATGCATGCCCTTCTTCTTGCCTCTCGACCACAATCGCGGCGCTAACCACCTGAGTGGTCATGGCGACGTAGACCAAGAGGGCTTCTCCATCAGCTGGGGGCACCAAGATGGGTGCCTTTGTAAGGAGCGCCTTCAGGTTCCCGAGAGCTTCCTCGGCCTCAGTGGTCCAAGCGAAACACTCGGCCTTCCTCAAGAGGCGGTACAGAGGCAGACCTCTTTCGCCGAGGCGTGAGATGAAGCGGCTCAGGGCCGCGAGACATCCCATGACCCTCTATACGCCTTTTAAGTCCTTGATGGGCCCCATGCTGGTGATAGCTGCGATCTTCTCCGGGTTGGCTTCGATGCCTCGCTCGGAGACGATGAACCCCAAGAGCATGCCCCGGGGCACCCCGAAGACACACTTCTCAGGATTGAGCTTGACTCCTTTCGCCTTGAGACATCGGAATGTTACTTCAAGGTCGGAGAGGAGGTCGGAAGCCTTCCTCGTCTTGACTACGATGTCGTCGACGTAGGCCTCGACTGTGCGACCGATGTGTTCGCCGAACACATGGTTCATGCACCGTTGGTACGTCGCGCCCGCATTCCTCAAACCGAACGGCATGGTGACGTAGCAGTACATGACGAAGGGCGTGATGAAAGAAGTCGCGAGCTGGTCGGACTCTCTCATCCGGATTTGGTGATACCCTGAGTAGGCATCGAGGAAGGACAGGGTTTCGCACCCAGCAGTGGAATCCATGATTTGATCGATGCGAGGTAGAGGGTAGGGAACCTTCGGACATGCTTTGTTGAGACCAGTGTAGTCTACACACATCCGCCATTTCCCCCCTTTCTTCCTCACAAGCACAGGGTTGGCAAGCCATTCGGGATGGAATACCTCTTTGATGAACCCTGCTGCCATTAGCTTGTGGATCTCCTCGCCTATCACTCTGCGCTTCTCCTCGTCGAATCGGCGCAGAGGCTGCCTGACGGGTCGGGCTCCGGCTCGAATATCCAGCGAGTGCTCGGCGACATCCCTCGGTATGCCGGGCATGTCCGAGGGACTCCACGCAAAGACGTCGGCGTTTGCGCGGAGAAAGTCGACGAGCACTGCTTCCTATTTGGGGTCGAGCCCGGAACCGATCCGGATCTGCTTGGAGGTGTCGCCACATGGGTCGAGAGGGACGGCCTTAACCGTCTCCGCTGGCTCGAAGTTGCCGGCATGTCGCTTCACGTCTGGCACCTCTTTGGAGAGGTTCTCCAGGTCGGCGATGAGGGCCTCGGACTCGGCGAGGGCCTCGGCGTACTCCACGCACTCCACGTCGCATTCGAACGCGTGTTTGTACGTGGGGCCGACGGTGATGACCCCGTTGGGGCCCGACATCTTGAGCTTCAGGTAGGTGTAGTTGGGGACGACCATGAACTTCGCGTAGCATGGCCTTCCCAGTACCGCGTGGTAGGTTCCTCGGAACCCGACCACCTCGAACGTCAAGGTCTCCCTTCGGAAGTTGGAGGGCGTTTCGAAGCAGACGGGGAGGTCGAGTCGTCCGAGGGGCTGGACGCGCTTCCCAGGGATGATCCCGTGGAAGGGCGCAACACCTGCTCGGACGGAGGACGGATCGACGCGCAGGAGCCTGAGGGTCTTGGCGTAGATGATGTTGAGGCAGCTGCCCCCATCCATCAGGACCTTGGTGAGCCTGACGTCGCCGACGATGGGGTCGACGACGAGCGGGTATTTCCCCGGGCTCGGCACGTGGTCGGGGTGGTCAGCCTGGTCGAAAGTGATGGGCTTGTCGGACCAGTCTAGGTAGACTGGCGCCGCCACCTTCACCGAGCAGACCTCCCGGCGCTCTTGCTTGCAATGCCGAGCCGAGGCATTCGCCGCATGCCCACCGTAGATCATGAAGCAGTCGCGGACCTCGGGGTACTCTCCTGCTTGGTGATCTTCCTTCTTGTCGTCGTCGTCGGCCCTGCCACCCTCCGCGGGTGGCCCGGCCCTGTGGAAGTGGCGCTGAAAGTCGCCTAGAGGGGGGGGTGAATAGGGCGAAACTGAAATTTACAAATATAAACACAACTACAAGCCGGGTTAGCGTTAGAAATATAAACGAGTCCGCGAGAGAGGGTGCAAAACAAATCGCAAGCAAATAAAGAGTGTGACACGCGGATTTGTTTTACCGAGGTTCGGTTTTCGCAAACCTACTCCCCGTTGAGGAGGCCACAAAGGTCGAGTCTCTTTCAACCCTTCCCTCTCTCAAACGATCCACGGATCGAGTGAGCTTTCTCTTCTCAATCACTTGGAACACAAAGTTCCCACAAGGACCACCACAAGATTGGTGTCTCTTGCCTCAATTACAAGTGAGTTTGTTCGCAATGAAAGAATCAAGAAAGAAGAAAGCAATCCAAGCGCAAGAGCTCGAAAGAACACAAGCAAATCACTCTCACTAGTCACTATGGCGTTGTGTGGAATTTGGAGAGGATTTGATCTCTTTTGTGTGTCTAGAATTGAATGCTAGAGCTCTTGTAGTAGTTGGGAAGTGGAAAACTTGGATGCAATGAATGGTGGGGTGGTTGGGGTATTTATAGCCCCAACCACCAAAAGTGGCCGTTGGGGAGGCTATCTGCTCGATGGCGCACCGGACAGTCCGTTGCACACCGGACATGTCCGGTGCCCCCGCCACGTCATCACTGTCGTTGGATTCTGACCGTTGGAGCTTCTGACTTGTGGGCCCGCCTGGATGTCCGGTGCACACCGGACAACACCTGTTCATTGTCCGGTGCGCCGGAATGGGCGCGCCTGACTTCTGCGCGCGCAGAGCGCGCATTAATTGCTCTGCAGGTAGCCGTTGGCGCGAGTTAGCCGTTGCTCCGGAGTTGCACCGGACAGTCCGGTGCACACCGGACATGTCCGGTGAATTATAGCGGACTAGCCGTTGGAGTTTCCCGAAGCTGGCGAGTTCCTGAGGCCGCTCCTCCTTGGCGCACCGGACACTGTCCGGTGTACACCGGACAGTCCGGTGAATTATAGCGCGAGTGCCTCTGGAAATTCCCGAAGGTGGCGAGTTTGCGTTGGAGTCCTCTGGTGCACCGGACATGTCCGGTGGTGCACCGGACACTGTCCGGTGGCACGCCGGACAGTCCGGTGCGCCAGACCAGAGGTGCCTTCGGTTGGCCCTGTTCTCTTTTGTTGAATCCAACTCTTGATCTTTTTATTGGCTGAGTGTGAACCTTTTACACCTGTATAATCTATACACTTGGGTAAACTAGTTAGTCCAATTATTTGTGTTGGGCAATTCAACCACCAAAATTATTTAGGAACTAGGTGTAAGCCTAATTCCCTTTCAATCTCCCCCTTTTTGGTGATTGATGCCAACACAAACCAAAGCAAATATTGAAGTGCATAATTGAACTAGTTTGCATAATGTAAGTGTAAAGGTTGCTTGAATTTGAGCCAGTATAACTACTTACAAGATATGCATGGATTGTTTCTTACTTATTTAACATTTTGGACCACGCTTGCACCACATGTTTTGTTTTTGCAAAACTCTTTTGTAAATTCTTTTCAAAGTTCTTTTGCAAATAGTCAAAGGTAAATGAATAAGAGTTTGCAAAGCATTTTCACGATTTGAAATTTTCTCCCCCTATTTCAAATGCTTTTCCTTTGACTAAACAAAACTCCCCCTAAAAGAGATCCTCCTCTTAGTGTTCAAGAGGGTTTTGATATATACTTTTGAAATACTATTTTTCTCCCCCTTTTGAACATAATAGGATACCAATTGAAAATATTCAACACTAAGTTTTTGAAATTGGTGGTGGTGCGGTCCTTTTGCTTTGGGCTCATTTCTCCCCCTTTTTGGCATGAATCGCCAAAAACGGAATCATTAGAGCCCTCGAAGTGCTATCCTCCCCTTTGGTCATAAATAAATGAGTTGAGATTATACCAAAGACGAAGTCCGATCCTTTAGCTTTGGGCTCTTACTCTCTCCCCAAAGTCCTTTTCTTTGATGCTCATGCTTGTCTCCCCTAGAACGGAGAGTTGCTTGGAGCGACGGCGAAGGATGAGTTACGTAGTGGAAGCCTTTGTCTTCGCCGAAGACTCCAATTCCCTTTCAATACACTTATGACTTGGTTTGAAATAGACTTGAAAACACATTAGTCATAGCATATGAAAGAGATATGATCAAAGGTATATAAATGAGCTATGTGTGCAATCTAGCAAAAGAAATTGCGCGAATCAAGAATATTGAGCTCATGCCTAAGTTTGTTAAAAGATTGTTCATCAAGAGGCTTGGTAAAGATATCGGCTAATTGATCTTTAGTATTAATGTAAGAAATCTCGATATCTCCCTTTTGTTGGTGATCCCTTAAAAAGTGATACCGAATGGCTATGTGCTTAGTGCGGCTATGCTCGACGGGATTGTCATCCATTTTGATTGCACTCTCATTATCACATAGCAAAGGGACTTTGGTTAATTTGTAACCGTAGTCCCGCAGGGTTTGCCTCATCCAAAGCAATTGCGCGCAACAATGGCCTGCGGCAATGTACTCGGCTTCGGCGGTGGAAAGAGCGACCGAATTTTGCTTCTTTGAAGCCCAAGACACCAAGGATCTTCCCAAGAACTGGCAAGTCCCCGATGTGCTCTTCCTATTGATTTTGCACCCCGCCCAATCGGCATCCGAATAACCAATCAAATCAAATGTGGATCCCCTAGGATACCAAAGCCCAAACTTAGGAGTATAAGCTAAATATCTCAAGATTCGTTTCACGGCCGTAAGGTGAGCTTCCTTAGGGTCGGCTTGGAATCTTGCACACATGCATACGGAAAGCATAATATCCGGTCGAGATGCACATAAATAGAGTAAAGATCCTATCATCGACCGGTATACCTTTTGATCCACGGACTTACCTCCCGTGTCGAGGTCGAGATGCCCATTGGTTCCCATGGGTGTCTTGATGGGCTTGGCATCCTTCATTCCAAACTTGTTTAGAATGTCTTGAGTGTACTTCGTTTGGCTAATGAAGGTGCCCTCTTGGAGTTGCTTTACTTGGAATCCTAAGAAATACTTCAACTCCCCCATCATAGACATCTCGAATTTCTGTGTCATAATCCTACTAAACTCTTCACAAGTAGACTCGTTAGTAGACCCAAATATAATATCATCAACATAAATTTGGCATATAAACAAGTCATTTTCAAGAGTTTTAGTAAAGAGTGTAGGATCGGCTTTTCCGACTTTGAAGCCATTAGCAATAAGGAAATCTCTAAGGCATTCATACCATGCTCTTGGGGCTTGCTTGAGCCCATAAAGCGCCTTAGAGAGCTTATATACATGGTTAGGTTACTCACTGTCTTCAAAGCCGGGAGGTTGCTCAACATAGACCTCTTCCTTGATTGGTCCATTGAGGAAGGCACTTTTCACGTCCATTTGATAGAGCTTAAAGCCATGGTAAGTAGCATAGGCTAATAATATACGAATTGACTCAAGCCTAGCTACTGGTGCATAGGTTTCACCGAAATCCAAACCTTCGACTTGAGAGTATCCTTTGGCCACAAGTCGAGCTTTGTTCCTTGTCACCACACCATGCTCATCTTGCTTGTTGCGGAAGACCCATTTGGTTCCTACAACATTTTGATTAGGACGTGGAACTAAATGCCATACCTCATTTCTAGTGAAGTTGTTGAGCTCTTCTTGCATTGCCACCACCCAATCCGAATCTTGAAGTGCTTCCTCTACCCTGTGTGGCTCAATAGAGGAAACAAAAGAGTAATGTTCACAGAAATGTGCAACACGAGATCTAGTAGTTACCCCCTTATGAATGTCGCCGAGGATGGTGTCGACGGGGTGATCTCGTTGGATTGCTTGGTGGACTCTTGGGTGTGGCGGCCTTTGCTCTTCATCCTCCTTGTCTTGATCATTTGCATCTCCCCCTTGATTATTGCCGTCATCTTGAGGTGGCTCATTTGCTTGATCTTCTACTTCATCAACTTGAGCCTCATCCTCATTTTGAGTTGGTGGAGATGCTTGCGTGGAAGAGGACGGTTGATCTTGTGTATTTGGAGGTTCTTCGGATTCCTTAGGACGCACGTCCCCAATGGACATGTTCCTTAGCGCGATGCATGGAGCCTCTTCTTCACCTATCTCATCAAGATCAACTTGCTCTACTTGAGAGCCGTTAGTTTCATCAAACACAACATCACATGAGACTTCAACTAGTCCAGTGGACTTGTTAAAGACCCTATATGCCCTTGTGTTTGAGTCATAACCAAGTAAAAAGCCTTCTACAGTCTTAGGAGCAAATTTAGATTTTCTACCTCTTTTAACAAGAATAAAGCATTTGCTACCAAAGACTCTAAAATATGAAATGTTGGGCTTTTTACCGGTTAGGAGTTCATATGATGTCTTCTTGAGGATTCGGTGTAGATACAACCGGTTGATGGCGTAGCAGGCGGTGTTGACCGCCTCGGCCCAAAACCGATCCGAAGTCTTGTACTCATCAAGCATGGTTCTTGCCATGTCCAATAGAGTTCTATTCTTCCTCTCTACTACACCATTTTGTTGAGGTGTGTAGGGAGAAGAGAACTCATGCTTGATGCCCTCTTCCTCAAGGAAACCTTCGATTTGAGAGTTCTTGAACTCCGTCCCGTTGTCGCTTCTTATTTTCTTGATCCTTAAGGCAAACTCATTTTGAGCCCGTCTCAAGAATCCCTTTAAGGTCTCTTGGGTTTGAGATTTTTCCTGTAAAAAGAATACCCAAGTGAAGCGAGAATAATCATCCACAATAACTAGACAGTACTTACTCCCGCCGATGCTTATGTAAGCGATCGGGCCGAATAGGTCCATGTGTAGGAGTTCTAGTGGCCTGTCGGTCGTCATTATGTTCTTATGCGGATGATGAGAGCCAACTTGCTTCCCTGCTTGGCATGCGCTACAAATCCTGTCTTTCTCAAAATGAACATTTGTTAATCCTAAAATGTGTTCTCCCTTTAGAAGCTTGTGAAGATTCTTCATCCCAACATGGGCTAGTCGGCGGTGCCAGAGCCAACCCATGTTAGTCTTAGCAATTAAGCAAGTGTCGAGTTCAGCTCTATCAAAATCTACCAAGTATAGCTGACCCTCTAACACTCCCTTAAATGCTATTGAATCATCACTTCTTCTAAAGACAGTGACACCAATATCAGTAAAAAGACAGTTGTAGCCCATTTGACATAATTGGGAAACAGAAAGCAAGTTGTAATCTAAAGAATCTACAAGAAAAACATTGGAAATGGAGTGGTCAGGAGATATAGCTATTTTACCCAAACCTTTGACCAAACCTTGATTTCCATCCCCGAATGTGATCGCTCTTTGGGGATCTTGGTTTTTCTCATATGAGGAGAACATCTTTTTCTCCCCAGTCATGTGGTTCGTGCACCCGCTGTCGAGTATCCAACTTGAGCCCCCGGATGCATAAACCTACAAAACAAGTTTAGTTCTTGACTTTAGGTACCCAAATGGTTTTGGGTCCTTTGGCATTAGACACAAGAACTTTGGGTACCCAAACACAAGTCTTTGACCCCTTGTGCTTGCCCCCAACATATTTGGCAACTACTTTGCCGGATTTGTTAGTCAACACATAAGATGCATCAAAAGTTTTGAATGAAATGTCATGGTCATTTGATGCACTAGGAGTTTTCCTTTTAGGCAACTTAGCATGGGTTGGTTGCCTAGAGCTAGATGTCTCACCCTTATACATAAATGCATGATTAGGGCCAGAGTGAGACTTCCTAGAATGAATTCTCCTAATTTTGCTCTCAGGATAACCGGCAGGGTACAAAATGTAACCCTCGTTATCCTGAGGCATGGGAGCCTTGCCCTTAACAAAGTTAGACAATCTTTTAGGAGGGGCACTAAGTTTGACATTGTCTCCCCTTTGGAAGCCAATGCCATCCTTGATGCCAGGGCGTCTCCCACTATAGAGCATACTTCTAGCAAATTTAAACTTTTCATTTTCTAAGTTATGCTCGGCAATTTTAGCATCTAGTTTTGCTATATGATCATTTTGTTGTTTAATTAAAGCCATATGATCATGAATAGCATTAACATCAACATCCCTACATCTAGTACAAATAGATACATGCTCAACAATAGATGTAGAGGGTTTGCAAGAATTAAGTTCAACAATCTTAGCATGAAGAATATTATTTTTATCTCTAAGATTGGAAATGGTAGCATTGCAAACATCTAGTTCTTTAGCCTTAGCAATTAAGTTTTCATTTTCTACTCTAAGGCTAGCAAGAGAAATGTTCAATTCTTCAATCCTAGCAAGCAAATCATCATTATTATCTCTAGGATTGGGAATTGAAACACTACAAACATGTGAATCAACCTTAGCATTTAAACTAGTATTTTCATGTTTAAGGTTGTCAATCATCTCATGGCAAGTGCTTAGCTCACTAGATAGTTTTTGACATTTTTCTACTTCTAGAGCGTAAGCATTTTTAACCTTAACATGCTTCTTATTTTCTTTAATAAGGAAGTCCTCTTGGGTGTCCAAGAGATCATCCTTTTCATGGATGGCACTAATTAATTCATTAAGTTTTTCCTTTTGTTGCATGTTGAGGTTGGCAAAAAGGGTACGTAAATTATCCTCCTCATCACTAGCATTATCATCACTAGAAGACTCATATTTAGTGGAGGAGTTAGATTTAACCTTCTTCCGTTTGCCGTCCTTTGCCATGAGGCACTTGTGGCCGACGTTGGGGAAGAGAAGCCCTTTGGTGACGGCGATGTTGGCGGCGTCCTCGTCGTCGGAGGAGTCGCTTGAGCTTTCGTCGGAGTCCCACTCTCGACAAACATGGGCATCACCGCCCTTCTTCTTGTAGTACTTCTTCTTCTCCTTTCTTCTCCCCTTCTTGTCGTCGCCTCGGTCACTGTCACTAGATATGGGACATTTAGCAATAAAATGACCGGGCTTACCACATTTGTAGCAAACCTTCTTGGAGCGGGACTTGTAGTCTTTCCCCCTCCTTTGCTTGAGGATTTGGCGGAAGCTCTTGATGACGAGCGCCATTTCCTCATTGTCGAGCTTGGAGGCGTCTATTGGTTGTCGACTTGGTGTAGCCTCCTCCTTCTTTTCCTCCGTCGCCTTGAATGCGACGGGTTGAGCTTCGGATGTGGTGGGTTCGTCAAGCTCGTTGATCTTTCTCGAGCCTTCGATCATGCACTCAAAACTTACAAAATGCCCGATAACTTCCTCGGCGGTCATTTTAGTATATCTAGGATTACCACGAATTAATTGAACTTGAGTGGGGTTAAGGAAAATAAGAGATCTTAGAATAACCTTAACCACCTCGTGATCGTCCCACTTTATGCTCCCGAGGTTGCGCACTTGGTTCACCAAGGTCTTGAGCCGGTTGTACATGTGTTGTGGCTCCTCCCCTTTGCGAAGCCGGAACCGACCGAGCTCCCCCTCGATCGTTTCCCGCTTGGTGATCTTGGTGAGCTCATCTCCCTCGTGCGCGGTTTTGAGTACATCCCAAACCTCCTTGGCGCTCTTCAACCCTTGCACTTTGTTATACTCCTCTCTACTTAAAGAGGCGAGGAGTATCGTTATCGCTTGAGAGTTGAAGTGCTCGATTTGGGCCACCTCATCCTCATCATAGTCCTTATCCCCTACCGACGGTACCTGTGCACCAAACTCAACAACATCCCATATACTTTTGTGGAGTGAGGTTAGATGAAATCGCATTAAATCACTCCACCTAGCATAATCTTCACCATCAAAAGTTGGTGGTTTGCCTAATGGGACGGAAAGTAAAGGTGCATGTTTAGAAATGCGAGGGTAGTGTAGGGGGATCTTACTAAACTTCTTACGCTCTTGGCGTTTATAAGTTACGGAGGGCGCATCAGAGCCGGAGGTCGATGTTGATGAAGTGTCGGTCTCGTAGTAGACCACTTTCCTCATCCTCTTTTGCTTGTCCCCACTCCGATGCGGCTTGTGGGAAGAAGATTTTTCTTTCTTCTCTTTGCGGTGAGAAGAGGATTTCTTCTCCTTCCCTTTGTTGGAGGAGCTCTTCTTCTTCTCCCTCCTTTTGGTGCGGGACTCTTCCGATGAAGTGCTCCCGTGGCTTGTAGTGGGCTTTTCGCCGGTCTCCATCTCCTTCTTGGCGTGATCTCCCGACATCACTTCGAGCGGTTAGGCTCTAATGAAGCATCGGGCTCCGATACCAATTGAAAGTCGCCTAGAGCGGGGGTGAATAGGGCGAAACTGAAATTTACAAATATAAACACAACTACAAGCCGGGTTAGCGTTAGAAATATAAACGAGTCCGCGAGAGAGGGTGCAAAACAAATCGCAAGCAAATAAAGAGTGTGACACGCGGATTTGTTTTACCGAGGTTCGGTTTTCGCAAACCTACTCTCTGTTGAGGAGGCCACAAAGGCCGGGTCTCTTTCAACCCTTCCCTCTCTCAAACGATCCACGGATCGAGTGAGCTTTCTCTTCTCAATCACTTGGAACACAAAGTTCCCACAAGGACCACCACAAGATTGGTGTCTCTTGCCTCAATTACAAGTGAGTTTGTTCGCAATGAAAGAATCAAGAAAGAAGAAAGCAATCCAAGCGCAAGAGCTCGAAAGAACACAAGCAAATCACTCTCACTAGTCACTATGGCGTTGTGTGGAATTTGGAGAGGATTTGATCTCTTTTGTGTGTCTAGAATTGAATGCTAGAGCTCTTGTAGTAGTTGGGAAGTGGAAAACTTGGATGCAATGAATGGTGGGGTGGTTGGGGTATTTATAGCCCCAACCACCAAAAGTGGCTGTTGGGGAGGCTATCTGCTCGATGGCGCACCGGACAGTCCGGTGCACACCGGACATGTCCGGTGCCCCCGCCACGTCAACACTGCCGTTGGATTCTGACCGTTGGAGCTTCTGACTTATGGGCCCGCCTGGATGTCCGGTGCACACCGGACAACACCTGTTCATTGTCCGGTGCGCCGGAATGGGCGCGCCTGACTTCTGCGCGCGCAGAGCGCGCATTAATTGCTCTGCAGGTAGCCGTTGGCGCGAGTTAGCCGTTGCTCCGGAGTTGCACCGGACAGTCCGGTGCACACCGGACATGTCCAGTGAATTATAGCGGACTAGCCGTTGGAGTTTCCCGAAGCTGGCGAGTTCCTGAGGCCGCTCCTCCTTGGCGCACCGGACACTGTCCGGTGTACACCGGACAGTCCGGTGAATTATAGCGCGAGTGCCTCTGGAAATTCCCGAAGGTGGCGAGTTTGCGTTGGAGTCCTCTGGTGCACCGGACATGTCCGGTGGTGCACCGGACACTGTCCGGTGGCACACCGGACAGTCCGGTGCGCCAGACCAGAGGTGCCTTCGGTTGGCCCTGTTCTCTTTTGTTGAATCCAACTCTTGATCTTTTTATTGGCTGAGTGTGAACCTTTTACACCTGTATAATCTATACACTTGGGTAAACTAGTTAGTCCAATTATTTGTGTTGGGCAATTCAACCACCAAAATTATTTAGGAACTAGGTGTAAGCCTAATTCCCTTTCAGGCGCCAAAGCATGACGCACTCCTCGATGGTGTGCTTGACGGGCCCCTGATGATAGGGGCACGGCTCCTTGAGCATCTTGTCGAAGAGGTTAGCACCTCCGGGGGGCTTCCGAGGGTTCTTGTACTCGGCGGCGGCGACAAGGTCCGCATCGGCGGCGTCGCGTTTCGATTGTGACTTCTTCTTGCCTTTCTTCTTGGCGCCGCGCGGAGTAGACGCCTCGGGAGCCTCTTCCGATGGGCGGCCCTGGGGCTGCTTGTCCTTTCAGAAGATAGCCTCGACCGCCTTCTGGCCAGAGGCGAACTTGGTGGCGATGTCCATCAGCTCGCTCGCCCTGGTGGGGGTCTTGCGACCCAACTTGCTCACCAGGTCACGGCAGGTGGTGCCGGCAAGGAACGCGCCGATGACATCCGAGTCGGTGATGTTGGGCAGCTCGGTGCGCTGCTTCGAGAATCGCCGGATGTAGTCCCGGAGTGACTCTCCCGGCTGTTGCCGGTAGCTTCGGAGGTCCCAGGAATTTCCGGGGCGCACGTACGTGCCCTGGAAATTGCCGGCGAAGGCTTGGACCAAATCATCCCAGTTGGAGATCTGCCCCGGAGGCAGGTGCTCCAACCAGGCGCGAGCAGTGTCGGAGAGGAACAGGGGGAGGTTGCGGATGATGAGGTTGTCGTCGTCCGTTCCACCCAGTTGGCAGGCCAGGCGGTAGTCCGCGAGCCACAGTTCCGGTCTCGTTTCCCCCGAGTACTTTGTGATAGTAGTCGGGGGTCGGAACCAGGTCGGGAATGGTGCCCGTCGGATGGCCCGACTGAAGGCCTGCGGACCGGGTGGTTCGGGCGAGGGACTCCGATCCTCCCCGCTGTCATAGCGTCCCCCACGCCTGGGGTGGTAGCCTCGGCGCACCCTTTCGTCGAGGTGGGCCCGACGGTCGCGATGATGGTGCTCGTTGCCGAGGTGGCCCGGGGCCGCAGGCGCGGTGTTGAGCGTGCGCCCGGTGTAGACCGAGGCTTCCCGCATGAATCGGGAAGTCGCGGCATGAGGTTCCGAGGGGTATCCCTGCCTTCGGGAGGCAGTGCTCTCGGCCCGTCGGGCCGCAGCGCCTTCCAGGAGATTCTTGAGCTCTCCCTGGATTCGCCGACCCTCGGTGGTTGATGGCTCCGGCATCGTGCGGAGGAGCATCGCTGCGGCTGCCAGGTTCTGACCGACCCCGCTGGATGCGGGCGGCGGCCTGACCCTGACGTCGTTGGCGACGCGGTGCTGGAAACCTTGGAGCAGGTGACGTATTTCTCCGGCCGGGGGTTGGCCCGCCCATACCTTCCCGACATCCCGACGGATCGGCTCAAGCGCTCCTGCTCCCTCGTCGAGCCTGGCCTGCGCCCCGCGGACTTGCTCGAGCTGTGGGTCGTGACCCCCCGCCGGAACGGGGACCACAGCTAGCTCCCGCGGGATGTCGGCACGAGGCACCGGCCTAGGAAGATCACCGTCCTCCGGCATGCCAAGATGGTTGCCTTCGGAGGGATCCCCTAGCTCGACGTGGAAACATTCGCGGCTTGGGCCGCAGTCCTCGTCGTCAAGGCTGCGACTACCGTCGGAACAGTCGGAGAGGCAGTAGTCCCATGCGGTCATAAAGTCCCGCATGGCACTGGGGTTGCCAAATCCGGAGAAATCCCAACAGATGCTGGGATCGTCATCTTCCTCGGACCCAGAGGGCTCGTAGGTCGAGACGTCCGTCAACCGGTCCCAAGATGACCGCATACGAAACCCCAGTGGGGTTGCACTCGCCTCAACGAGAGCGTCCGCCAAAGCAAGGTCGCTAGGCGGGTTGAGGCCGAGTCGAAATGATGTAAGACGGGAATTAGTCGGTACCTTTTGGTCGACGAGGAGCGTCATAGTCGCGTCGGGGACTGATGGCACCGTCGTCTCAGGTACGAGGGCGACGTCCTGCAAGCTTTCCGCGAGCGCGCTGGCGTCGTCTTCTTGCTCGGGATCGGCGTGTCGTGGGGGGACGGCGCTTGCCTTCGTCTCGAACGCGAGGTCGACGCCTGGCGTGCCTTCCGTTGGGGCGTCGGGGACGCCGATTCGCTCGACGGCCGACGAAGCGCGGCCTCCCGCTTGGCCTTGGTTGCCCCGCGCCCTCCTCCGTTGGCGGGGGAGAGGACAAGGCGAGCTCGAATGTTGTTCTTCCACCACGCGGGGAAGACGTCGTCGATTCCGCCGCCGGCGGGCGGGTTGTCGGCCGCCATTGTCGTTGTCGCGCGGCGGTGGAAGGAGTATCATGTCGTAGCTGCCGTCGAAGGACATGAACTCAAGACTCCCGAAACGGAGCACCGTCCCGGGCCGGAGAGGTTGCTGGAGACTGCCCATCTGGAGCTTGACGGGGAGCTGTTCGTCAGCACGCAGCAGGCCCCTACCTGGCGCGCCAACTATCGGCGTTTCGAGACCGGGGGGTCCCTAAGCCGACGAGTGAGTGTGCCACGTGCCCCAGCCCAGATGGGTTGAGCGCGTGGGCGAGCGCGAAGGGAGGAAGGCGAGGTGGCCGGAGACGGGCGTGAGAGAGGTGGAAATCCCGCGGCCTTTGTGTTCGTCCCGCGCCCAGGTCGGGTGCGCTTGCAGTAGGGGGTTACAAGCGTCCACGCGGGTGAGGGAAGCGAGCGGCCCCAAGAGAGCGCCTGTCCCGTCCTCGCTCCCGCGCGGCCGACCTTTTCTAAGAAGGCCCTGGTCCTTCCTTTTATAGTCGTAAGGAGAGGATCCAGGTGTACAATGGGGGTGTAGCAGAGTGCTACGTGTCTAGCGGAGGGAGAGCTAGCGCCCTAAGTACATGCCAATGTGGTAGCCGGAGAGATCTTGGCACCCTGCTGGTGTGATGTCGTGGCTGTCGGAGGAGCAACGGAGCTTGGCGGAGGGACAGCTGTCGGAGCGGTTGAGTCCTTGCTGACGTCCCCCTACTTCCGTAAGGGAGCTGAGAGCTGCCGTCGTCACAGGGCACGCGGGGCGCCATCATTGCCTATCTGGCGGAGCTAGCCAGATGGGACACCGGTCTTGTTCTCTGCGGCCCGAGTCGGCTCGGGGTAGGGTGATGATGGCGCTCCCTGTTGACGTGGCGGGCCCGCGCCCGAGGCCGGGCGACGTGGGGGCTCCTCCGAAGCTGGGGTCGAGTCTGTCTTCCGTTGCCGAGGCCGAGCCCGAGCCCCTGGGTCGGGCGAGGCGGAGGTCGTTCGGCAGAGGCCAGGGCGGAGTCCGAGCCCTGGGGTCGGGCGAAGCGGAGTTCGTCGTCTTCTGGGGCTGAGCCTGAGTCCGAGCCCTGGGTCGGGCGGAGCGGAGTTCGCCGTCTTCTGGGGCTGAGCCCGAGTCCGAGCCCTGGGTCGGGCGGAGCGGAGTTCGCCGTCTTCCGGGGCTTAGCCCGAGTCCGAGCCCTGGGTCGGGCGGAGCGGAGTTCGCCGTCTTCCGGGGCTTAGCCCGAGTCCGAGCCCTGGGTTGGGCGGAGCGGAGTTTCCTATGGCGCCTTTGGCAGGGCCTGACTGCCTGTCAGTCTCACTCTGTCAAGTGCACTGCAGTCGGAGTGGCGCAGGCGGCGCTGTCCTTCTGTCAGACCGGTCAGTGGAGCGGCAAAGTGACGGCGGTCACTTCGGCTCTGCCGGGGGGCGCGCGTCAGGATAAAGGTGTCAGGCCACCTTTGCGTTAAATGCTCCTGCGACTTGGTCGGTCGGTGCGGCGATTTAGTCAGGGTTGCTTCTTAGCGAAGGCAAGGCCTCGGGCGAGCCGGTGATGTGTCCGCCGTTAAAGGGGGGCCTCGGGCGAGACGGAAATCCCTCGGGGTCGGCTGCCCTTGTCCGAGGCTAGGCTCGGACGAGGCGTGATCGAGTCGCTCGTATGGACTGATCCCTGACTTAATCGCACCCATTAGGCCTCTGCAGCTTTATGCTGATGGGGGTTACCAGCTGAGAATTAGGCGTCTTGAGGGTACCCCTAATTATGGTCCCCGACAAATATATAGGGGCAGAATATAATGCTGTTGTGGTGTGTAATAATTTGGTGCATAGTGTGCAACAGTAGTTTCTGAGTATGTGTATCCGGTTTGTCATGTGATAAATCCAAACTGGCCGGTTGTGTTCGCTAATATTAGGGCACCACGCGGTGGTCCTGGTGCATCCTCGGACTGTCCGGCACGGAAAGACGGAGGGTCCGCGTAAGGGCCGGACTGTCCTGGCAAAAGCTCGGACGGTCCGACCGTGTCTAGGGGCGTCGATCTGTCAAGCAGGGACGACAGTGGTGGTATTTGCCCTGGATATTAGTTCATCGGCATACCATATAATGGTTGGGGCTGCGAATCCATATTTGTTGCCGATGTATTAGATATCGATATCCTATTACTAGTTTCATATGATGGAAAACTAGGAGCAATAGACTTCTCCAACGCACGTGTTAATTTTCTAATTGATTATTCTAACCCGCCAATATGTTGTTTCATTTGATTATGTTGCTGATCTACATAATGTTTAATAGATTGGATGTCGTGGGGTTTTCTTACGTTGGGGACTTGAAGCGAAGATAAAAGAGATGCAACGTCGGTCTCTCCATATTTGACAACCTTCTGCTGGCGATCCACCGTGTATTGTGACAAGAATTTCTCCTTCGCTTGACGCATGTAGTCTTCGTATTGAAGTTGTCCCTCAGCCGTCAGACTTTCAACAACCGACTTTAGGATATTGTCCGAGGAAATATCGATGTGATCTTTAGAACCGACCATTTGAGGCCTGATTTTAGTAGATACCGGTGTGTCTTGGTGTCGGTAGGCCGCCCGAGACGCCTCTAGTCGACGTAGAGCCGAAGAGAGGTGAAGGTTTGAGGTAGAGGATGCTAAACTTGGGCTAAACTAGAGTTACTTCTAATGTATAAAGTAAAAACGATAAGTATAATTGATTGGATCGATTTTAGGGGTTTTATCGGTCGTAGCCCTTCATCTATATAAAGAGGGAGGTTTGTACCCGTTACAAGTCGGTTCCCGAGTCAATTCCGCAGGTTTAGCTAACAAATCTTGCAAGAAATCCGAAGCCATAATCGATTCTGCGCTGCTACGACGGATAGTCCGAACCGCGGGCCTGGACTGTCCACAAGGATATTTTCAGTGTTCAACAAATCGGATGGGTTTTTTTTATCCGTGTGCGCATCTCTATTTTTTTTTTTTTGAACAACATGAAAGCTAGCTACTATGTATCGGCAGCCAAAAAGGAAAAAAAAAAGTGTTGTGAAATTGAGGAAAAGACAGGAAGAAAGGAAATCGAAGCATAGGAAAACTGGAAATCCACGGCTGGGAGGGCCGGTGGGGCGCACATATGCATGCGATCGAGGCGTTGAGCTGTCAAGTCAGCGGTCAGCGCGGCGATATGTCTTCTGTCTGCTGTGGACTGGAACGGAAAGCCGATCGGCTCAACCAACGCGCCATCCATTTTACTCGGCATGGTTTTGGTTGGTAGGTAGCTATGCTTCACCGCGGGCCGAGCCGGCCTCTACAAATACTCATCCATGTGCTTCTCATTTCCTCGGCCACCACCACCACACAACACCCACACGCGCGCCGCGCCTACTCGACGACCTAGATAGCTGCTAGCGAGCCTGTCCATCGATCGGCCTCGTGCTTGAGCTCAAACCTGTTGCATGGTGTGCGTGCGTGGCATAGATAGATAGACAGATCGACGATGGCGAGGTCATCCAACAAGAAGAAGTCGCAGCAGCTGAAGCAGAAGCCGGTGTCGGCGTGGCAGTTCCTGTTCCGCGGGTGCCTGGGCGGGGCCGCGTCCGGGAGCAGGCGGCGGAAGAACAAGGTCCAGCCGCGGTCGTCCACGCAGCAGGGGCGGGCGGCGCCGCCGTCCCCCGCGCCGTCGTCGTCGACGGGGCTGCAGCACCAGCGGCTGTCGCTGACGGACGTGATGAGCACGGCGTCGGACCAGGACCTGTCGGTGTCGCTGGCCGGGTCGAACCTGCATGTGTTCACGGTGGGGGAGCTGAAGGCTGCGACGCAGGGGTTCGTGGACAGCAACTTCCTGGGCGAGGGCGGGTTCGGCCCCGTGTACAGGGGCGCCGTGGCCGAGGGCGCCAAGCCGGGGCTCCGCTCGCAGCAGATCGCCGTCAAGCTGTGGGACCCCGAGGGCACGCAGGGCCACAAGGAGTGGCTGTCGGAGGTCATCTTCCTGGGCCAGCTGCGCCACCCCAACCTCGTCAGGCTCGTCGGCTACTGCAGCGAGGAGGAGCACCGCCTGCTGGTCTACGAGTACATGCCTAAGGGGAGCCTCGAGAACCACCTCTTCAAGAGTGAGTAGTATTACCACGCCCCATCCATCGTCACCTACTCTCAGCAAATTTTATCATTTCCTGTTCAATTTGTCAAACGCGATGGGTGCAATCCATCATCCAGTTCGTTCGTACGACGTGCTCCAGCTAGCCCGCACTAACAACTACAAGTCGTCAACTGATGGTTGGATTAGCATTAGCTAGAGGTGTGGTACACGGCCAAATAAACACTGTTCATTTGAAAGGGCTATCTAGCTAGGAGGGAGTCCGAGCTGGTGGTTGACCGCAACGTTGCATTAAACTGTTGATCCTGTTATGATTTATATGAGTTTGGTCAAAATTGTTAGAGAGATCTGGCTTAAAACAAATGCAAAATGCCATAATTTAAGGATGAATATAATACACAAAAAAAAAACAATCCACTATGTATATGAGCGCGCGCTTGCATTTGGCTGCTGTTATTTAGAATATTCTAAACTTAGGTTTAGACCTTAGTTTTTTAAACCATAATATTTTAAACTGTAGTATTGTCTTGATTAAATTATAATGTAATATTTCAAAAACTATGGTTTTCCAAAACGTTGTTCACGAACAGGGCCTTATGCATATATGCATGCATGCTATCCGGGGACGGGGATGTTGAAAGTTGACAAGCAATGGTATATACTGCAGCTAGCAATCATACTGAATACAATGAATCAATATCGTTAATTACGTATTTGTTTTTATTTGTTAATGCTGAATGGTGCGTGCTTGTCTCTTCTAACTATCATCCGAACGACATCCATGCATCTGTAGTACTATATGTAAATTTAAAATGATTATATTGAACCATGCATGCTTGTAGAATTCATGTTGGTTCATTATATATCTCCAACGGTTTTGTGCTTATGTCCGACGGCTTTGATCCTAGGACTAGAACATTTCGAGCTTTTTTGGTTTACTGCATAACTTGTCACACTTTGCCTAACTTTTCTAACTAAGGTTAGTTCTTCAATTCGGACGACTAACCTTAGGCAAAGTGTGACACAGTTAGCCGTGAACCAAACATGCCCTTCATCTCTTACTGTTGTGATATACACATATTTTTTTATTATGCATGCCATAACAATTAATTAAACGATCTTTATCTTTTGACGTACGTTCTGCAGAGTTCCCGCCCGTTCTGTCGTGGGCAACGCGTCTCAACATCGCGGTGGGCGCCGCCAAGGGGCTCGCCTTTCTTCACGACGCCGAGAAGCCCGTCATCTACCGCGACTTCAAGACATCCAACATTTTGCTCGACCCGGTACGTAATCAATATATATATATAGTATTATATATTCACCTAATACAATTCAGCTAGTTTAGGCCATGTTTGGTTTCTTTAGTCTAGGGACTAAAGTTTAGTAATTAGTGGACTAAAGTTTAGTCCCTAACATGTTTGGTTCTAAAGGCTAAAAATAGTAATAATATATTAAATGACTCATAAGAAGACTAAAATGGCCTTTAACATTCTTCTACTATTAGTACAATTGAACTAAATGAGTGGTAAATGTGGAATTGATATAGTTTAGTCCTTTTTAGCACATATAAAGACTAAATCATTTTAGCCCATATTTTAGTCCTAGTGTTTGGCAAAAAAAGGACTAAATGAGCCTAAAAACTAGAGACTAATCTTTAGTCCCTCTAACCAAACACTCTCTTAGTCGCTATCTGCTAATAATCTCTTCTCTTCACACAAGCCGACCAAAAAACTTTTTAGAGAGAGAGAGAGACCCTAGCTAGCTAGCTAGTTCTAAGCACTGACCACTGACTCGAGTGGGTTGACTTGGCATGGAATAACGCAACAAACCCTTTGTTGATGCGTGCGTGGCGCTAGTTGACTTTCATCGCCCGTTCCTACTACTAGTAAACCCTTTTTGTTACCAGCGCCGCAGCGCGCTACGGAATCGTTAATCTTTTCCGCTGCGGCGGCGGCGTCACACTCACATGCATGTGGCTGTGTGGGAGGGCGGACAGAATCAGAGCCCATTTTATTTTTCTTTCTTTCCTTCCCACCGCACAATTCATCGTTCGATGCTTCCTTTTCATACTACTCCTCTTTGTTCCTGCAAAAAAAAGTAGTAAATGAAAAGGGGAAACCCATGGAAAGTCTCGATCGTAGACAAAATAAAAGAGAGAGCCCTTTCTTGAATTTCGGCCGATTCGGTGCTGTTTCAAATGTGGAGGTGGTTGGCTAGAATCCGCTCTTGTACTTTGATTTCTTCATTCGATTCAAAAGTCAAATCGTCTCGAGGTGTCACAGTTTGTTATTCTTTATATTAGAAGAAGAAAAAAAAACTTTGAGTTATCCAGTGGAGTGTACTGGACCAACGGATCGGGACATGGGCCTAAAGATGGGCCGTAATAAATTCAGCCCAACTGAGACTAAACATACACAGATGACTGACATTTTGATGAATTTTTTTTTGCAGGACTACGAGGCGAAGCTGTCGGACTTCGGGCTGGCGAAGGACGGGCCGGAGGGGGACGACACCCACGTGTCGACCCGCGTGATGGGCACCCAGGGGTACGCGGCCCCGGAGTACATCCTCACGGGGCACCTCACGGCCAAGAGCGACGTGTACAGCTTCGGCGTGGTGCTGCTGGAGATGCTGTCGGGGCGGCGGGCGGTGGACAGGGACCGGCCCAGCCGGGAGCAGCACCTGGTGGAGCACATGCGGTCGTGGCTCAAGGACCCGCAGAAGCTGGCCCGGGTCATGGACCCGGCCCTGGAGGGCAGGTACCCCGCCGCCGCCGCGCACCGGGCGGCGCTGGTGGCGTACCAGTGCCTCAGCGGCAGCCCCAAGAACCGGCCGGACATGTCCCGGGTCGTCCAGGACCTGGAGCCGCTGCTCACGGCCACTGCCGACGACGACGTGCCCGCCAGCGAGCCGACGGCGTGCGTGGAGCCGGAGAGGAAGGACAGGACGAGGAGAAGCGACGGCGGCGATCGCAGAGACAAGGCGCGCCGGCCCGATAAAGCGCCGGCCAGGTCCCCGAACCCGAAGAGGGCCGTCAGGAGACGGGCTCCGGGCCAGAGCGAGGAGTTCTGGGAGTGGAACATGCCCGCTGCTGCTGCGCCTGGACAAGGGAAATCGTAGCATCATGGTAGGGTGTGTGTGTACGGTGTACCTAGCCATAGTTTTTTTTAAACAGTGCCGGCTGCTAGCTTGTGCAGTGGTTACTACTTTTATGTATAAAGAGAGGTGTAGTATAATTGTAGATGATACGTATGCCTTTGTTCAGGGTTACACTTCTGTCTGTTAATTCTAACTTTGCCCGGTCCGTTTGGTCGAATGGTTCTTGTACATAGGGATAAAATTGGACGAAAAACCTCTCTCTTGTTTTCGTATCCATATTTTATCATCGGAAACGAGATTAGATCCAGAATAGTCGGGAACAGAAACGGGAGTAGGATAAACAGAGTTGCCAAAACGAACAAAAACAGAAATGCTATCGGAAACTCGTAATTTAATACAAGCATGGTTGACTAGTAATTGATTGGTAGGACACTAATATAAAACAAATAGATACAGAGAGGCAACATTCTATTGTTGTTTGGTTGCTAATGATGTATATATAGCTACATCCGATGTTGTTTAAGACTTTAGACCACTTGCCATTGAAAAAAGCCGATGGTTACAATAGTCACTTGTGCTATAATTTGTCACATAAAGATACGAGACTTTGGTTTATATACTAATGCATATTAGGCTCGTCCCATATTTATCAAATACGGAATAAATACGAGTTCAATATGTGTAGAAACATGATCCCACAAAAATGGATGGAATAAACCCTCTCACGTTTCCATCTCATTTCCATATTTTTCCGTAAATACGAAAACGGTCAGATTAAATATAAAAATGATATGGGTCGGGATGGGGGTTTTACCTTTCCGTTTTCAACCTACCTGTACACGACGCACAATAGCGGGCTGATTTTGTCGAACTTCTCCCACTTCTGCAACAGTAATATTATAATTCAAAAGCCTGAGGGTGATAGTAAACACTAAACTAGCTCTTAATAATACTGAAATAGAACATTTTTAGTTTCATCAAGTTTGTATTGAAAAGTATTCGTATTTTAATACCGAATGTGTGCCAATAAATCAAGACAGAGATGACAATGAATAAATACCACTGAATATTACTATTATATACATATACACACGACGAAAAAAATAGTATGTTGGGTCACTCATATCGACCGGTGGGTATGGATTTACTTTCATACTGTCGGTACCCTAAATCAGGGGTACTCTTTTCTATGGTATGAAGGCGCTGCACCCGTACCTCCAGGTCATACGAAGAGCGGCTCCCGACCCCACCACATGGGCAGGACTAGGGGCGCCACCTGGCAAGGAAAGATAATACATCCCGAGGTGCATCGATGGGTCTGGACCTCCAAGGGACACCAGACCCCTGTACGAACGGGTCCGGAGCTCCCAGAAGGACATGCTGGGTCCCTCGAATAAGTTCCACGCTCCCCCAGTAAGGTCCGGGTCTTGGGAAGGTCCTGGGACGAGGAGGACCCCCGGCATGGGTAGGGGTCCGATGCCGGCACGTGTCCAGGCCTTGCCCTACGCTTCCCGCTCAGGCGAAGGCCCGCTGCTGCCGCGTGGCATGTGGCCCGTGACATAAGCCAGCAGGCCGAGCCTGATGTAAGGTCCATACAGCCATGCAGCCTTTGCATTTATTGCAGAGAGGACGCGCCGCCTGCCACCACGTTGACAGGCGACGTGCCCTCTCGGCATTTAATGCACCCCGTCCCATCCGCTAGCAGACGGTGTCAGACCCGTCTAGCAGACGGCACGTCTGATCAGTCTACTGGCAAACAGTGCGCCCGTGCCGAGCGGCGCGCTGTACTCATCTTCCCTTCTACAAGAAGCTTCCCCTGCACGCCGAGGATACACAGATCTCGCGCGTCAGGGCATAAGAAGATTGTCTCGGCAACAGACATTAGTGGCTCCAAGCGCTATATTCTTTATGTCCCTGGGCCCACATGTCGGGGCCCAGTACCTTTGTGCATGCCCCCCTTCAGCTATAAAAGGGGAGGCATGCGACGTTACACGCACACGCAATCTTAGATCACACCTTAGACTCGCAAGCTCATACAAGCTCACAAGCAATACATCTCACAGTGGAGTAGGGTATTACGCTCCGGCGGCCCGAACCACTCTAAATCCTTGTGTGTTCTTGAGTTCTTCCCGTTCATTCCAACGATCAAGCAAAACGCCTAAGCCCCTCCTCATCTCAGGATTTAGGGCGGGTGCACTCCGCCACCCGGCCGAAGATTTGCTCTCCAACATTTGGCGCGCCAGGTAGGGGGCTAGGCATTAGGTTTTTGCTTGTATTTCCTGTTCAACACCATGGTCCGTATCGCCAAGCATTGAGGCGAGACCTCTGAAGGCTTCTCCATGGAGGAGGAGGCTGCATCTTCTACGCCACAGAGCTCTGGCCATCCGACGCTTGGTGTTGCAGCCGTGCGCCCCGCACGGCGGCGCACGCCAGGATGGGTGTCCCGGACTCCGTCAGGGGATACCCCCGCCGGGGCACTCTCTGCGGCTAGAGAGTTGTTGCGCCACTTGCCAAGCCCCACGGCCTCGCCAGGGGCTATGAGACTGTGGCGCGACGACGTGACTCGCCTCCTTGGCATGGCACACACTGGCTCGATCAGGCCTAGGCCTCGGTCGCCCTGGCGCCGTCACGAAGCATCTGCCTCGGAATGCACACCCTCGGTGAGGACTGTCCCGACTGGAGATCTGCGAACGGAGCTCAACCGCAGACGTATAGAAGGAGACGTGCAAGTTCCTCCAGAGGGACCAGGAGACCTGCGGGATAAACTCAACCGCAGACGTGCGGGCAGAGATTCCTGTATCTCTTCGGAGAAGACGCGTGAGCGCTACGGCGGCCTCGGGCAAGATTCCGCAGCGGTCGCGCCACGGGCCCCAGGGGATGCTCGATTCCAGACCAGCATCCCATTGGCTGGAGTAGGTTGCGCTGTCCTAGCGAACCACCTCGGCGCGGCAACGTGGCCACCCAAGTTTCGGCCACATCTGCCGGAAAAATACGACGGTACGACAAACCCGTCAGAATTCCTACAGGTTTATGTCACTGCCATTACAGTAGCAGGTGGAGACACCGCCGTATTGGCAACCTACTTCCATGTAGCCCTGTCTAGACCAGCTCGGACTTGGCTCATGAACCAAGCCCCAGGATCCATCTACTCCTAGGAAGAGCTCTGTGCGCGGTTCGTGGCGAACTTCGCCAGCGCTTACCAGCAGCACGGTGTGGAGGCCCACCTCCATGCGGTGAGGCAGGAGCCCAGGGAGACCCTCTAGAAGTTCATCTCCTGCTTCACCAAGTTGCGAGGTACGATACCTCGTATTTCTGATGCTTCTATCATCACGGCCTTCCGACAGGGAGTACGTGATGAAAAATGTTGGAGAAGTTGGCCACACTTGACGTGTAAACTGTCCCCACGCTCTTCGCTCTGGCCGACAAGTGCGCCAGAGCCGTCGAGGGCCGTGCATGGCACTCAACCCCACAAACTGGAGCTGCCCAATCGGGTGGCTCGGGGCCCGTCCTCCAGGACGGAAAGAAGAAGAAGAAGGACTGCGACTACCAGAAGCCACGGTCCACCGCTCTGGTGGTCGCAGCCGCGACCGGAGGCCAGGGCGACCGCCACAAACGCCCGTGGCCACAGAAGGGTAGCAGCGGTTCATGCCCTGTGCACCCGAACGGTCGCCACAGCGCCGCGGAGTGTCACGAGATCATTGACCTCGCAAAACGCGGAGTGTCACGAGATCATTGATCTCTGTAAGTTCTATCCATAGAGCAAGACTAAGGGGTCGAATCTGTTTCCCTTTTTTGTAACTAGATAACGCATACGTGTACGACAACCCGGTGGGATCTGCTCCCATGAACCCGGCCTATTGGTCTGCACACATGCATGACAAGTTATAAAGAGAAACTACCCCCTCAGTTGTGCTCTTGTGATAGTTCCATCTTGCTGCTCCATGGTCCTACCTTGCAGTCTTTCAGGTAGTACTTTTTAGCTAACTCACCCGTACGGTTTCCATCTGTCTGACATGGCGACGTCTGAATTGAGCAGCCAGGCTTGTAATTTAGGGTCCCTGATACGAAAGTAGGGAGGTCCGACAGCCTGGGGGCTGGCTCTAGAGAGTGGGACCCCGTTCCATAGGGTGGTCCGGAGCCCGTGCAGCCGCTCAGCTAGGTCCTGTACCGTGGGCCTGCATGCTCTGCCACCCCGTGACGGGAACTTAGTATCTGGAGTTATAAGTCCTGTAGGTCCGACAACCTCGGGACCGGAGCTAGAGAATGGACATTAGTCTCCTGGGGTGGTCCGGAGCCCGTGCAGTCGCTCAGCCTGGTCCCGTACCGTGGGCCTGCACGCTCCATCGCCCTGCGACAAGTGTCTTAGTATCTAGAACCGCGACCCAAGGGTGTCCGGACACGCAACTTGGCCACCCGGACTAAAACCTGCGGGTCCCGAGCATGTATCAAAGGATGACTAATGTTAGACGGAGAATCCTATGAGGTGTACTACTAATGCTTCCTAGCTAAAAGTTGTGTACAGATCCAGATCCCGGCGAGTTTGCCTCCCGAGGATTGTTGACAACCTTTTTAGAAACACTGGTATCCAACCTCAACACATCAAGCCTGCATCCCAGGCGGGGGGGCAGGTACTAAGGAGGAGTCAACAATATCGCACACAGCAGGAACAAGCGACACACAAATAAGTGTTAAATGCTGCTTAGAAGACAATATTTATTACTTTACAAAAACAGGGGAAGGCCTAGGGGCCGGTTCTAAAGAACGGATGCTCGTTCCATAGGGTGGTCCGGAGCCTGTGTGGCCGGTAAGCCTGGTTCCGTACCCAAAATCCTGTACACTCCACCACTCCGTGGGGGGTGTCCTAGTAATTAAAACTATAGTCCTGTGCGTCCAACAACCTGGAGGTTCGGCTCTGAAGAACGGGCACTTGTCTCCTGGGGGGGGTCCGGAAACCATGTAGCCGCTCAGCCTTGTCCCGTACCGTGAGCGTGCATACTCCACCGCCCTGCGGCAGGTGTCTTAGTACTTGAAGCCACCATCTAGGGGGTCCGAACACACAACTTGGCTTCCCAGGCTAAAATCCTGCGTACATATGTTATTACATTCTGCTCTCAAGCAAATGTCATTACATTCCCTTACAAGCGGGACCCTAGCTCCATTTTTGCAGGAATGAACTACGTTGCACCAGCAAGAGTCGCGCTGGAAGCTGGCTCCGGACAGCCCCACCAACGGCGGCGGCCACCTCTGCACCAGTAGCGACAACAACCTCCGCTCCAAGCAGCTCGCCAGCAGCAGCGATCACCTCAGGGTGAGCGCTACTGCGAATAGGTCCTCGCCCCCGTCCTCCTACAGGGGACAACAACGAGGCCATTAAAGCCAAAGAGTCGGGGGTCCGTCGGCAGGTGGCACTGACGGTCTCGCCAGCGGAGGCAACCACCTCTACAGTGGGTAGCCTCACCAGCGGAGGCGACCACGTCAGCCCCACCAGTGGCAGCGACCACCTCTGCACCGATGGACAGCGGCTGCCCCAGCACCCACGAAGAGGTCCTCGCTCCCGTCCTCGCTGCGGGAGTGAGGACAAGACCATCCAAGAACGCCATCGCCGCCCCCGTGGCGTACGACGTCTTGTACGACCTCCCGGTGCGGCCGGTGGCGCGGGGGAAGCCGTGGATGTGGCCGACCCGCGCACGGCGCGACCGTCGCCCGTGCGGTGGACGGGCAGCCACGCTCCGCCCCAGCGGCAGGAGGCAGCACCAGAGGAGGCACCAGAGCCACCCAGGCCGGGGAGCCAAACACGAGGCAGCTGACAGCGCCACAGACGGTCAGCCCCACGTACCCGGAGTTCGCCTTCTTCGCAAGACTGGCGAACGCCCTTCTCCCCCGAATGCTGGAGGAAGAAGCGAACAACCATCCCACGCGGAAGGCGAAGCTTCCACTCGGCTCGCCCTCCTCCCCAGCGCGGATGATGAACATCCTTGAAGCTGAGGGTAGGGGGGAGGCCGCAGCCCGGCTCGCTTCTCTCCACCACAAGGCTGGTAGTCATCCTTGTGGATGACCACCGACTGGAGGTTGCGATCGGGCTGCGTGATGAAAATCCTTGAAGCCGAATGATGGTGGAAGGATGCCAACTCCCATGGGGTTGCACCCCTCCAACATCAGCAAGAAGAAGACAAGATCGACGACACCACCACGAGCACGTGCTCCCCGACGGTGAAGTCGCCGGAAGGGACGACCTCGACGCGGATCCCGCCAGAGAACACCGGCGCACTCCATCTAGAGGCCCGGAAGGCGAAAGGGCGCGATGGTCGCAAGAGGAGCGAGGCATGTCTACTGCCCGGGAGATCGACCCCTTTTTAAAGGCAGATCCCCCCACTCGCGCCCCTGAAGCGTCATGAGTGGAATCTCCCCCGGCGTGCTCCAAGGATCCCACCTTATGACATGGGGGCCAGGCCCCACATGTCATACAGTCTAACCCGAAGAAGGAGCGTGCAACTGCCCTGCTGTTACACGCCCCTTCATTCTCGGGGCAACCAGCGGTCAGGAAGGCGAACCGCCGTGCAAGGGGCATGCAACCGCCCCACGGTTAAGCGCCCCTTCCTCTTCACCGTAACCAGCGGTCAAAGAGGCGAACCACCGCGCAAGAAGCGTACAACCGTCGCACGACTGTGCGCCCCCTCAGCTTCTCTGCAACCGACGGTCCAACTCGGGGGATCAGGCCCACATGTCATGCAACCGGCGGGCCGATTACCGAGTGCGAAAAAACCGCACTGCCGCTTGCGCCAATGCCACGTCTTTTCGGGACCGTCACGGGAGTCTGAAAAGGTAAAGTACAGCGACTCGAGGCACCCCCACACATGGCCCAACAGTGACATTAAGTACGATGGTCACGGGCCAGTCAGCCGTGGGAATAAGCGTAGCAGTCGGCATGGCCATAGGCGGGCCGGCAGTAATTGCAGCAACAGGCACGTAGGAGCAGCGGTCCAACCGCCAATCAGACTCTAGTCCCACCTGCAGGCTCGCATCCTCCCCTGAGGCGGGCCCGGGGGCCACTTTCGGTACCCTAAATCAGGGGTACCCTCTTCTATGGTATGAAGGCGCTGCACCCGTACCTCCAGGTCATACGGAGAGCGGCTCCCGACCCCACCACATGGGCAGGACTAGGGGAGTAGGGGCGCCACCTGGCAAGGAAAGATAATACATCCTGAGGTGCATCGATGGGTCCGGACCTCCAAGGGACACCGGACCCCTGTACGAACGGGTCTGGAGCTCCCAGAAGGACATGTCGGGTCCCTCGAATAAGCTCCAGGCTCCCCCCCCCAGTAAGGTCCTGGTCTTGGCAAGGTCCTGAGACGAGGAGGACCCCGGCATGGGTAGGGGTCCAGTGCCGGCACGTGTCCAGGACTTGCCCTACGCTTCCCGCTCAGGCGAAGGCCCGCTGCTGCTGCGTGGCATGTGGCCCGTGACATAAGCCAGCAGGTCGAGCCTAATGCAAGGTCCATACAGCCATGCAGCCTTTGCATTAATTGCAGAGAGGACGCGCCGCCTGCCACCACGCTGACGGGCGACGTGCCCTCTCGGCATTTAATGCACCCCGTCCCATCTGCTGGCAGACGGTGTCAGATCCGTCCAGCAGACGACACGTCTGATCAGTCTACTGGCAAACAGTGCGCCCGTGCCGAGCGGCGCACTGTACTCATCTTCCCTTCTACAAGAAGCTTCCCCTGCACGCCGAGGATACACAGATCTCGTATGTCAGGGCACAAGAAGATTGTCTCGGCAACAGACATTAGTGGCTCCAAGCGCTATATTCTTTATGTATCTAGGCCCACATGTCGGGGTCCAGTACCTTTGTGCATGCCCCCCTTCAGCTATAAAAGGGGAGGCATGCGACGTTACACACACACGCAATCTTAGATCACACCTTAGACTTGTAAGCTCATACAAGCTAACAAGCAATACATATCACAGTGGAGTAGGGTATTACGCTCCGGCGGCCCGAACCACTCTAAATCCTTGTGTGTTCTTGAGTTCTTCCCGTTCATTCCAACGATCAAGCAAAACGCCTAAGCCCCTCCTCATCTCAGGATTTAGGGCGGGTGCACTCCGCCACCCGACCGGAGATTTGCTCTCCGACACATATCCATACCTATGTAGGTATGGGTCACTCGTCGGGTCACCCGTACCACAAAGATTTAACATTTACATATACAAATGTCAAGTATACCCATCTAAATACCATTACAAAATTTCTAGCATAATTCGATCATCTATTAAAGAACATCATAGATAATTGGATAAAATAGCAACACTAGGATATTACCACATAGCAAATTACATGTTCCATTACATAGTCATCAAATAGTTGTAAAGCCTTTTATGACATTATCGCCCAAAAGGTTGTTAAATAATCAAAAGAGATGGATGACTAAAGCCTAAGTCCATGCTTTTGGGCTAAATTTATATCGGGTATTTTACATGTTGGGGACTTGTTCTCAAATGCTATGAGTCAAGAACAAGGCAACATAGAAAATGTTAATCGGTAAAGTCCTTCGTCCTTCGAAGCATTATTCCCCTTAGGATATAATGGTTTTCGGACGAAGGTTATGAAGGGCGTACCTTCATAAATACACTATACAATGACGAAGGATGAATCGTAAGGAATATAAAGGACAACATAAACCATTATATATTACTATCATGTATAAACAGAAATAACGTTGAATTACAAATGTACCTTCAACTTGAAGGAGATGAAAGTACAAGCGTGACGCAAAAGCGAATGCCAAATCAGCGTGAACAATACGGGGGTACTGTTCACCTATTTATAGGCACAAGACACAGCCTATGTAAAATTACATTTATGCCCTTTACATTTGATAATAATTCTATAGTAATCTATCGAGGTCTGAATAGCCTTTTCATCTTTAAGTCGGTTACATTTTTTGCTGCCACGCCGAAGCTTTCCTGCTCACACCTTCGGCGCTGTATCAACCTTCGTATTATTCTGGTCTGCTGTGATGCCGACTAGAGTCCGAAGATACCTGTTCACACATTATACTCCAGAAATACTGTTAAATCCTGTTTTTGAGGACCTTCGGAAGCCGAAGGCCCCCAACAGTAGCCCCTCGCAATACTAATTTGTTTAAAATAATAAATTTAGATTGCGACATGGACGAAGGCTTTACGCCGAAGGTCTGAAAAAACACCTTCCCTTTGCTAGAATAGCAACATTCACTGACAAGCGGGGTCTTTCAATTTCCAACGCACTGGGCGTATAAATACGGTCATACCGCAAACTCATTTGGCACGCCCTCTGGCTATCTGCTCCCGCTCACTCAATTTTTAGCTCTTGTGCACTAAGATTTGCTGAGTTCTTAGATTTGAAGCTTCGGCTTTGAAAACAGTTCTTTAGTGTCTCCGAAGATGTCTGAAGATAAGAAGGCTGTTACCGAGATGAAACTGAGTCTCGATGAAGAGAAAAATCTGGGGTTTCTTATAGCAATGTCGAAGACCAACACAGAAAAATCACCAAGGAGATTCTAGAAGGTTTGTCTGAGGATACTGGTGACAGCGACAGTTATGATGTGGACAGCGGTGGTGAAGACTCCGAAGATCGTCCCTGGCGACCAAGCCATTCAGTTTATGGTAAATCAACTATCAAAGAGAATCATCTTGTCAACATGAGAGGAAGGTATTTCCGGGATTTGTCCGTTGTGAGGGCCGACGAAGGGGAGAAGACTTGTCCACACCCTGAAGAGAATGAAGTCGTAGTGTACCGAAGCTTTTTGAAAGCTGGGCTGCGATTTCCTTTGAGCAGCTTCGTCGTGGAGGTGCTGAAAATGTTTGAAATCTATCTTCATCAACTTACCCCCGAAGCAATTATAAGGCTGAATATCTTCGTATGGGCCGTGAGAAGCCAAGGTCTGGAACCTGATGCGAAAAGCTTCTGCAACATACACGAATTATCATACGAGACAAAACCTTGGGGTAAGGAACAGTATCACAATAACTTTGGCTGCTACAATTTTGTTTCTCGGTCTGGGTCAAGCTGTCCCGTGCCAACCTTTCGGAAGAGATGGCCCGGCGACTGGATGACAGAATGGTTTTATGTGAAAAATGATCTGAAAGCACGAGAAGATATCAAAGGTATAATTATGCGCCCTATTTGGCAAAGCTTCGGCCTTCGGAGGCCGAAGGTTGAAATGAATGAAGCTGCCGAAGAATGCCAGAGAGCCTTCGGCGCTGTCTGTTCTTTTATTGGAACGAGAGATTTAGTACAAGAGCATATTGCCTTCAGGGTATGGCCGCTCGCGGAGAAATGGGAAATGCCGCAAGAAACTATAAAAGAGGCCGACGAAGGTGGACTTATCAGGCTGAAGTACACTTTTAAGTTCGGAGATAAATTCGTTGAGCCAGATGATGACTGGTTAAAAAGCATTGAAAATTTAAGTGATGAACTGCTTGGGGCTTATTCGAAGGCCGAAGATACTGCACTGTCAGCAGCCTTCGGAGGCCGAAAAAAGAAGAGGCTGAATCGGGTGTTTGATGCAATCGGGTTCGTCTACCCTGACTATCGTTATCCCATTCGAGGGCAGAAGAGAAAAAACACAACCTCTGCAAAAGAAGAAGCTGCAACTGCTCCTAGCGAGCCAGAACCGAAAAGAAAAAGGATAAAGGTCCTCACACATCGGCCGCGCTATATTGAACCAGCTTCGGTGCCCGAGTTCGCCGGAGAAACTTCTTCGGCCACCGAGGCTGAAAAGCCAACCAAACCAACCTTGCTGCCAGAAGTTGCAGAAATGGCCGAAGCGCCAACAAGGATAGAATTGAAAGAACCAAAGATTTTGCTACCAGAAATCAAAGAGATAGCCGAAGCGCCATCCACAGAAAAAATGGAAGAAGTGAAAAAACCAACTGAAGAAAAAACATCAGAAGTTTTGAGTCCTGCAGCAAATGTTGAGACAGTAAAAAATCAAAAAGTGCCAGCAGTGACTCCGAAAAGAAAGAGAATGGCAAATGTGCTAGATGTACTGGAAACAATTAAATCTTCAAGCACACCTCCGAAGAGGACTACTGTCATTCCCGAAGCGAAAACTGAAATCTCTGATACTAAAGCTCCAGAGCAAGAAACTGAAGCCGAAGCTAGGTCCTCAGAGCCCGCGAAGGTAAAATCCTTGGAAACTGAGGAAGAAAAAATAACAGAGCCAACTTTTGTTGAAGAAATCGGTGTCATTGCCCCCGAAGCATCCTCCAAAGTCCGTGATTATATTGTTCATCATGCTTCGGGGAAAAAACTATCAGAAAAAGAAGAGCAAGAGGCCCAGCGCTACGCCCAAAAACTGAAGTATCCAAAGGGGGCGTTAATATTCAATGGCAGTGGAGAAGAAGACTTTTTGTATTGTCTCCCTGACAGCAAGGAGATTTCTGTCTGTCGGGAGATGAGCAAGAGCTTCGGATTCCCAACATTAGAGGACGGGCTCTCAGTGCTGTCGAAGAACGATCTGGCCGACAGCCTGGCATACAATAGCTTAAAGGTGCAACAAATGGGATCTTTGTATTCTTTGTTGGGACCAAAATTTTTCATTTACTTAAATCTATTGACACACACATATTTCTCTTTGCAGGGCCTGATACTTAGCAATGCCCTCAGGGCACAGAAAGATGCTGAAGACGAAGGGTGTGCTATAGCCCTGAGCAACCTTCGTTCCGAAGTAATTGAACTGAGGAACGAAGGTCTCGAAAAAGATAAAATATTACACTCATTGATAAATAAAATAAAGGAAGACGAAGCTGCTTTTAAAGGTCAAGCTGAAGCTCAGAAGCGCGAAATTGAAGATCTTCGGAAACAACTGGCCAGAGCCAAGGAAGAACGCATACTTGAAGAAACAAAGCGAGAACTCAGCGACCAATGGGCAGATCACTTAGAAGGAACTGTTGAAGAGCTTCGTTCGTCCAAGAAGAGATGCTATAACAAATCTATAGAGTGTGTTAAGAAGTTAAAAGCTAGCTTCGCCAGAGTCGGCGCATTCTCAAGCGAAGAAAACTTCACAAGGGGCAATCCCGAAGGTCCCATCGAATGGATCGACCACGAAGCTGAGGCCTTCGAGGAAATTTTGAATAGCCGTGGAGATATATGTGCTTTCTCGGGTGCCAGAGGAATTGCCACCATTTTGGAGAAAAAGGGCTGCGAACATGTAAAAATTTTAGCGCAATCTGAAGCTGCTTTGTCCTTCGAAGATGCAAGAGATCCTTCGGCCGAAGCTAGCATGGTTGGTGGAAAATTTTTCACCGATATCTGGGATAATGGTGGCCGAGAAATGGCCGGAGAAATTATTCGAAAAAGTGAAAAGGGCATTCACGATGCTAGAGAAGTGGTTGAGGCTGCTGAAAAAAGCGCAGAGCCTGAAGGGCAAATAGGTATCAACTGATGGTTTTATTGTGTTGTAATTTTCGATTTTAAACTTCGTTCGCAATTTGTAATAGCAATGTAGCCGTATCCTGTCCTCCTTCAGATCCTACTAAAGCGTCTTCAGGTCCTCCCCTGAAAGGAGACGACGAAATTAAAGAGATGGCTGAAGCTATCATGGATGAAGTTGTTAATCGGCTCCTGAACGAGGCTGCAGAAGTCGTTTTGAGAGAAGATTAAGTATTATTGTAAAAACTTCTGAAATGTAATATATCATAACATTCTGTAACCCTGAATGTAATATACCTGTTTTTATTGTTCAATTCTTTACGATGCATGAAACTTTACACGTACCGTTTTTGAGTCTTTGACGAAAAAACACCTTCCCTTCTTTTCATGCTTCGTGAAGAAGAATTTTTCTTTGTCACAACAATATCCAGTGTTCTGATGAATAATATCCAGGCTTCGCGAAGATATTTTCCGAAGTTACACTTCCGAAGATCAATAATGTATCTCCTTGTGACGTTATAATTTTTCCCTTTTTTCAAAACGTTCTTCTGTAGATTGATATTGTGTCCACCTCTTGTGCCATATGCAACATGATGTATGATGCTTATGCTATGCGAAATGATGCGATGATGTTATGTTATGTGAGGTGATGTTTATTCCGAAGATGCACACGCATCCCTGCAATAAAACACATAATCTTTTATAAGCCTCCCTTAGGAGCTTCTTCGCCTTTTACTTCAGCGGAATCAGCGTTTATTTTTCGCTGTAAGCCTCCCTTAGGAGCTTCTTCGCCTTTTACTTTCAGCGGTATTCGTGTTGACTTTTCGCGCTTCGCCTTTTACTTAGGCGGTATCAGCGTTGACTTTTCGCTGTATGCTCTGCATTCCCTTTGGAACGACTTTGGAGCAGAAAACTTACACTGCACTCCCTCTGGAGCGGCTTTTTGTGACTTCGGCAAACTTACTCTGCGTTCCTTAGAACGGCTTTTTGTTGCTTCGAAGAATTTTCGATAATTTGAAGGTCCTCTTTGTTATCACAAATCTTTAAACTTCAACAACTTAGGCCTGTGAAGAAAATATATTTTCCTTGTGGCAAACAACGAAACTGTTTACATGAAATCTAAATAATGTCCTTTATTACACAGAAAATAAGACTGAATAAGAAAGACTGCTATTAAGGTAGGATATTTGTCAATAGATGTGCTTTGACTCTGGCACAGTGCTGTTGACTGTACGAGCTTTGGACTGCTCTCTGAAGTCCCTTTGGTGTGGAGCATATTGGCTCCCTTCTGGCTGCTGGCCTTGTTGCAGCGGAGGTGGGGGTGGAGGCTGTTGCCAGGAAGCTTGAGGTTGACTCGCCGAAGCAACAGAAACTGCAGGGTGGTTACCCACATATTCTGGGATGTAGGGCGAATGATACGAAGCAGTATGCATGACCTGCTTCGGCTGAGTTTGTTGTGCTGCGGCTTCAGCTATTTCCTTTTGCTTCTGGATGGTAACATGGCACATCCTGGTGGTATGGCCTTTGTTCTCACCGCAAAACAAACAAAAGGTTCTTCTTGGTTGATCTCCAAATCTTCCGCCGAAGCCCCTGGCGCCTCTGCCTCTTGGAGCTGGTGGTCGGAAGGAGCCTTGCTGTTGCCCCGAAGCCTGTGAGGAACACTGTGGCCTTTGCTGTTGGCTCCCTCGATCATCATTTTGGGTAGAATTATGAATTGATCTAACGTGCCTCGGATAGAACCTTCCTCCGAAGCCCCTGGTCATTTCAGAAAACCTGAAAGCCTCCTCCCTTCTTTGGCGAAAATCATTATCGGCCCGAATGTACTCGTCCATCTTCTGGAGCAGCTTCTCCAAAGTTTGAGGAGGCTTCCTAGCGAAGTACTGAGCTGACGGTCCTGGCCGAAGCCCCTTGATCATGGCCTCAATGACAATTTCATTGGGCACCGTTGGTGCCTGTGCCCTCAAACGCAAGAACCTCCGGACATACGCCTGAAGGTATTCTTCGTGATCCTGGGTGCACTGGAATAGAGCTTGAGCAGTAACCGGCTTCGTCTGAAACCCTTGGAAGCTAGTTAACAACAAGTCCTTCAGCTTTTGCCATGAAGTGATCGTTCCTGGTCGAAGGGAGGAATACCAGGTTTGAGCAACACTCCTGACAGCCATAACAAAAGATTTGGCCATGACTGCAGCATTGCCACCATACGAAGATACTGTTGCTTCGTAGCTCATCAAAAACTGCTTCGGGTCTGAGTGGCCATCGAATACGGGAAGCTGGGGCGGCTTGTAGGACGGAGGCCAAGGTGTAGCCTGCAGCTCAGCGGACAGAGGAGAAGCATCATCGAAAACAAAATTCCCATGATGGAAATTATCATACCAGTCATCTTCGTTGAGGAAGCCCTCCTGATGAAGATCTTGGTGCTGAGGCCTTCGGTGCTGCTCATCCTGAGCAAGATGACGAACTTCTTCAGAGGCTTCGTCTATCTGCCTTTGTAGTTCAGCTAGCCTGGCCATCTTCTCTTTCTTCCTCTGCACCTGTTGATGAAGCATCTCCATGTCTCTGATTTCTTGATCTATCTCGTCCTCTGGTGGTGTCGGGCTGACAGCCTTCCTTTTCTGGCTTCGGGCCTCCCGAAGAGAGACAGTCTCCTGATTGTGGTCCAGCGGTTGAAGAGCTGCAGTGCCAGTTGCTGAAGCTTTCTTCGGCGCCATAACGAAGGTTTATGATCGCCGAAGGTGTTCAGAAAACTCAGAGTGTGGAAGTGAGTTCACCGGAGGTGGGCGCCAATGTTGGGGACTTGTTCTCAAATGCTATGAGTCAAGAACAAGGCAACATAGAAAATGTTAATCGGTAAAGTCCTTCGTCCTTCGAAGCATTATTCCCCTTAGGATATAATGGTTTTCGGACGAAGGTTATGAAGGGCGTACCTTCATAAATACACTATACAGTGACGAAGGATGAATCGTAAGGAATATAAAGGACAACATAAACCATTATATATTACTATCATGTATAAACAGAAATAACGTTGAATTACAAATGTACCTTCAACTTGAAGGAGATGAAAGTACAAGCGTGACGCAAAAGCGAATGGCAAATCAGCGTGAACAGTACGGGGGTACTGTTCACCTATTTATAGGCATAAGACACAGCCTATGTAAAATTACATTTATGCCCTTTACATTTGATAATAATTCTATAGTAATCTATCGAGGTCTGAATAGCCTTTTCATCTTTAAGTCGGTTTCATTTTTTGCTGACACGCCGAAGCTTTCCTGCTCACACCTTCGGCGCTGTATCAACCTTCGTATTATTCTGGTCTGCTGTGATGCCGACTTGAGTCCGAAGATACCTGTTCACACATTATACTCCAGAAATACTGTTAAATCCTGTTTTTGAGGACCTTCGGAAGCCGAAGGCCCCCAACATTACACCCACGGGTTAATGGGTATGGGTGAGGGTGAAATGTTCTAATACATGTTTACCCATTGGGTGAAAATTTTTGCCTAATAAGAGACCCATGGGTGGAACATTTAGCCCATATACAACCCTAATAGAGTAAATATCTATCAGGTATCAGGTTGCGGGACCCATTGCCATCTCTACGTATGGACGTATGATTTATAATTTTAGTTAAACTTTAAATAGTTTAATAAAATTAATTTACAGATGTGTTTTTAGTTCAACATTCATCTTAATGACTGAAATAAATGAGTTTAGAAGAGTTTAAATGCACTAGAGCTAATAATTAGCTGCAATACATACAAACAGTCTAAACTATTAACTATTTTTAGTAAATTAGCTAATGGTTAGCTAGACTAGATATTTGTTAGATAGCTAATTATAATACTAAGTTTTTAGTCAACTAATTATTAGCTCCATTATGTTTAAAGTTTTATAAATAAGTGATCGAATAACTTGCATGCATGCAAGCAAAAGCAAAGTACACATGCCCATGCATGATGGATATGATTACACGGTACCTGGTACGCTAGATACAGGCGAGCACGCACAGGCACGCACAATCGGACAGGGGGGCTAGACAGTCTGCTCCAAACGGTGAGCAGTGGTGCATGTCATGATTGATTGGTGCATGTCATGATTGATTCATATATTTGTGACGTAAATGATAACCAATAATGTTAAATCGTGTTGAAGTCTAATCTAATCAGATACTACACTAGAAAATAATATAGTCCTATTTAAATTTGTTACCGCTAGTAATTAAATGTGAATCATTACCGTTGCTATTTAGAATCAAACGACACCTTGGTTCTTTTTTCTTACCTTACTCCTCATTAATTTTGGAAATTTTCTTTACTAAATCCATCCTCCTCTAGACCTCGACCACTTGTACGACCATGCCTAATCTAAATCCAATCAAATTTGGGTACTAAACTCCAAAGTAATCCAACTTTGTATAAACAATTTTTTTTGATTTCTCCTCAAGACTACTTTTAATCATTGAAGATTCTAAGACCAAAATCCTATGATCATGCACATGATTGGCACTTTGTAAATTCCTTTTGTGAAAATTATTCGTCTATCCCCGATCAAGCACACCATTGATCCTAAGACCAAGATCTCAGCTCGCCCGTGGCTACTCTAGGTCAGATCTTCTCGTGTACATACCGATTGGAAGCCGGCTACACTATCGAATTTTTAATTGGTATTGGACAATCGAGACTTAGGACGTTAATTTTTAGTTTCGATTGCAATGAGCGATACTAAAAATAAACTTTTACTACTGGTTATTGGCTTGAATAGGTAGTAAAAGACCCATGAACCGATACTAAAGATTAATACTGGTTCCAGCCAAGAACGAATAATAAATAAGGCATTTTAGACCCGATTCTTTTTAAGAGAAGTACTAAAGTGAAATTTTATTTTACATATTTATGAACCGATACTAAAGATTAATACTGGTTTCTGATGTGCTCTTTGGAGGGACGAGGCATCATAGCTAGCTAGTTGCGATGGCAAATTGGCAATGGAAATGCATCTTTAGACTCAGTCAGTGACCAAGCTAGATCAAAATCGAGAAGGATGTATTCGGCCATTAGATGCATAACACATTTTTCTAGAGACACATATATGATAAAATTTTAACCTATATAGCCTCTCCCCTGGGCTCAGTAGTGGTGGAGAGAGGGCTCGACGTACGAGCTCACAAATGAGAAAGGATTGGGAAATGCTAAATTTATAGGAGGGAACTTTAGTACCGGTTCTGACTAAAAACTGGTACTAAGGACTGCTTGTTGATGGTAACTGATAGTCATTTTGGGTGAAAACTTATTGTCGAAAAAAAAACATTAAGTACCGGTTCTTAAAAAGAATCGATCGATACTAAAGTCATTTAGGTGGAAACGGAAAAGAGACCTTTAATACATGTTCTGCTAGAACTGATACTAAATACATCTCTATGATCTATCAGTACTATAACCTTTAAAGCATCCGGAACAAAGATATTATCGATCGAACAGAAGACCCGTTCTTCAATAGCTAGCGTGCGCTGAGATCGACGCATACACGGTGCATCGTCCAACCAAAACAGAATCTACTCATAGACAGGCCAAACGAGACCACAACAACTAAACACAAAAGGTTGCACCGTACCGCTGCAGCTTGACTACTACAGTCTACAGACCTGGCCTGGCCTTGCCTTGTTCATCCGCACATGTGACATGCCACCGTGGTCGAGCGCCTGGTCCGTCCCCTCGGCCTGCATTCCATCCAACACAAGCAGTCAAGCACCACAGTGTACTATGCGCCCGCCGTACATTGTTCTTTGGATCGATGTGGATCTGGAATTCTTGAAAGGAGTTCCCGTCTTTGCTCCATCGTCGAGATATGTACTACCCGTGGCGTCAAAATCTCTTGATTTCGCCTAGAAGTACATTTTTCCTTACACCTTTTAGAATAAATTCCAACATCCCGTAAAATCTGCTAAAATGCAGTTAATATTCGAAATATGCCAACGACATTTTTACGCCAAAAGAAGGGGTGTGATGATAAGTACCTAGAGCATCTTCAACATCTCCCGATTAATACTTCAAAAATAATAGTTTAGGGATAAAGGTGAAAAACCCTAATCCAACGGCTCTTGATCTAAGCTCCCAATTTATCCGATGCTCCAAAACCAGTACAGATTTAGGGTTAAGCCACTGTCACCCCAATCTGTGGTTTTTTTCTGTTTCCTGCGCCATTACGGAATGTGCTGGCGCCACCTCCAACCTCCTGGTCGCCGCTATCGTCGTCGAGACCTCGGTCCGGATGCGCGCCGGCGCCGGCGCCGGCCTCCCGCATCCGCCCCCGCCATCTGTTTGTCCTGGCCGCGAATGCTGCCCTCCGCGCCCGCGTGCCCCGAGCGGTAACGAAAATAGCAAAAAAAAAAAAAAAAAGACGGGATGGGGATTATTATCGAAGTTAATTTGTATTATACAAATGATTAAATGTTATATAAACAAGGTGTACATATAAGATATATAGAAGCTGTAGCAACATATAGATAACTAACTAGTTAGATGCCCGTGCGTTGCAACGGCACACGATCAATACGATAAAATGTTAGGACACAACGATTACATAAAAATGAATAACACATATATTATCATCCTCAATATCTCATAATTTTTTTGGCAACAACCAATATAGAACTAAACAGATACAAATCAAATTATATATCAGAAAAAAGTTTAAGAAGTGAATACAATGCTCGTACGCTGCGACATAAATTATATAGTAAGGTGTTCGTGTTAACGCTACGACAAATATACAAATATAATAGGTACGCATGATAACACCAATCTACAAAAATTAGATGGAAACTGTACTACATCTATTAAAACAAACGTCTCAACAAGATATGAACAATCTACTTTTATTTTGTCTTGAAGACACGTAGGAAATGATGTAGTGGCAGATATTACTTAAACCTCATGTAAACAACCTTTCTTTAGCCCGAGTGGATGCCCAACATCCATGACCCTGTCTTGCGACAGGAAGTCCTGTCTCGTGGTGCTCGATCTGACAGCAAACTGGGCTACTGTCCTCCACGTCTTGGTCTGCCTACCAACCTTCTTGTAGATGCAATATTATGATAGCTTCTACAACGTTTGCACTTTTTCTAGACTTAGGAACTGATTTAATTGAGTTAGACGAGCAGAAGGTGGAATGAAAATTGAAAACAAATTTCACATGAACAACATTCTTGCTCTTGTACTTCACAAGAGATATCATTTCTTTAGGCAATATGAAATCCCATGTGGAATGTAGACAATAAGTAGAGATAGTTTATCTCCTCATTTGGATAATAAAACAATTATTCTTCTTTGCTAAAAATGCCATATGTTCGCAGATACATTTACTGGGGAAGAGTTAAACTGTTGTCAAGTTCCTATAATTTTGTAGTTCTTTTTTATTTGGCCAATATGAACTCCCATCTAAAATTTAACTAATAAGCAAATATCTTATCTAAACTGTTGTAAGTATTTCTAATGAGCTTGAGTTGCTCATCTCAAACTTCATTTGGTCAAGAATGTCTAATTGTTTCAAAAGCATGTTCTTAGGTTTATCGAAATATACAGTTGGAGAAAGAGATTGTGGATAGAATCCTCTAAGACCACAAAGGTGATACGAATACAATACCTTTGGTTTGATTCTTGCTGCACTAATTTAGTTTCATCTCAAAAATAGAAGGCATGTAAGGATATACCTAGTAAAAACAGAAACTAAACATATCAATTAGCTGATTGCTTTCATTACCCAAGAAAATTTAAAAGTAATAATTTGGTCACCTCTTTCTTCACCATAAATTTCTTGCTTAGCACATTCCTTGACTGGAAGGTTACATTTGAAGTCATTGCACCCCAAAATCCAACCGCGTGTTGAAAATTCTGAAGAAGCAGATGACAAAGTTGAGCCAGCACAGCCTTAGGAAAGGAATTAGGGTACCCCAGGAAGTAACGATTTTATAAATTATATACATGCAAATCTACATATTAACAGGCAACTCATCAACAGAATATGTCAAAAATTTGCCTTGCAACGCTAAAATAGCCACCAAGGCCATTCCCAATAGCTTCATGTGGGCTATCTGTGGAGCGGCAAGTACAAAAATAGCAGCGTGTACTTGGAGGGCCTCGCCCTGCGCGGCGAGCTCGCAGAATACAGCAACCATGTCTGCCTTGAGGAGGCACCGCAACTTGGGTTCCACCGCGGCATCAACAGAAGCGGCGGGGGGGGGGGGGGGGGGGGCGACACGCTTGATGAACTGGACAGTCTGGATGACCTCAGTGCTGAGATACCACCCTTGCTGCGTCGGCTTCCGATTCTTGCTCCGCTCCGTATCATGATGGTCGCGGTGGTCATGCTCTTCCGGCGAGCGCCACAACGGGTAGGGGGTAGGCGGAATGGTGAGCAGGCGAGTAGGGAGAGCATCGTTGTCTACCTCTGCTCGAGGTGGATAGTGGCATGTGATTGCAGCAGTTCTGGATAGTTTGAGAACATGACAAATTCAGAGTTCGTTTGTACTGCCAACTTGCGGTTCACATTCTTCGCTTCATCAGAAACAAAAAAAGGCAAGATACATGTCAACCTTAGAACTTTACACCATCTTTCATGTCATAGCCTCCTATATAAAACATTGCAAAAAGAATAAAGTATACTACAAAAACACAACATAACATAAAAGCTATCAAATGAATATCTTAAACAAGCCTCTATCGTTTGCAAATAAGCATCTAGCAGCTAATGACCTATGTCGTTGCCAGCTAACAGTGAAGATACATTAATTGCATTGCACCAAACATGAGAAGTGTTTTTAATGACTTCAAAAATTGAGGGAGTAAGAACCTTTAATAAATATTTATTTTAAATGCTTCTTGATGATCTGATGCCATGGAGTGGAAAAGGATGAACAAACCTAAAATTCTCAAGAGTCACAAGTTGTGTTATCTCCTTATAAAACTCCTCATTGAATGTCGAAAATACTTTAAGATCATTGACAAGAATATCTATAGCCTTTGCTCTATCATGCCTGTTTTGAACATAAAGAAAGAAACAAGTTAGTAGAATTTTAAAGTTCCATAAAAATGGACCAAAATTCGAAACCCAACTCCTAATTCAAATGAAATCTGAAATATGAAAGATCAGTGCCTATGAAGTGCTTCCAAATACTTTTGCTCGGTTATCTCAAAGAAGATCTTCATCAAATACCTATTGTCATCTACCTTGGTGAAACCTGACAAGTATTTCTCCACCTCATCCCACTCACCAGCGTGGACCTTAATGGTTCATGATCTATTAGTCCTATTTTCATTACCAGTGAAGATACATTAATTGCATTGCACCAAACATGAGGCATTTTTAATGACTTAAAAAATCGAGGGAGTAAGAAGCTGTAAGAAATATTTATTTTAAATGCTTCTTGATGATCCGATGCCAAAGAGTGGAAAAGGATGAACAAACCTAAAAATTTTCAAGAGTGAGAAGTTGTGCTATATAAAACATGAACCACATCTTTCATGTCATAGCCTGCTACATAAAACATTGCAAAAAGAATAAAGTATACTACAAAAACACAACATAACATAAAAGCTATCAAATGAATATCTTAAACAAGCCTCTATCGTTTGCAAATAAGCATCTAGCAGCTAATGACCTATGTCGTTGCCAGCTAACAGTGAAGATACATTAATTGCATTGCACCAAACATGAGAAGTGTTTTTAATGACTTAAAAAAATCGAGGGAGTAAGAACCTTTAATAAATATTTATTTTAAATGCTTCTTGATGATCTGATGCCATGGAGTGGAAAAGGATGAACAAACCTAAAATTCTCAAGAGTGACAAGTTGTGTTATCTCCTTATAAAACTCCTCATTGAATGTCGGAAAGACTTTAAGATCATTAACAAGAATATCTATAGCCTTTGCTCTACCATGCCTGTTTTGAACATAAAGAAAGAAACAAGTTAGTAGAATTTTAAAGTTTCCTAAAAATGGACCAAAAAATCAAAACCCAACTCCTAATTCAAATGAAATCTGAAATATGAAAGAACAGTGCCTATGAAGTGCTTCCAAATACTTTTGCTCGGTAATCTCAAAGATGATCTTCATTGAATACCTATTGTCATCTACCTTGGTGAAACCTGACAAGTATTTCTCCACCTCATCCCACTCACCAGCGTGGACCTTAATGGTTCATGATCTATTAGTCCTATTTTCATTACCAGTGAAGATACATTAATTGCATTGCACCAAACATGAGGCATTTTTAATGACTTAAAAAATCGAGGGAGTAAGAAGCTGTAAGAAATATTTATTTTAAATGCTTCTTGATGATCTGATGCCATAGAGTGGAAAAGGATGAACAAACCTAAAATTTTTCAAGAGTGAGAAGCTGTGCTGTCTCCTTATATAACTCCTTATTGAATGTCGGAAAGACTTTAAGATCGTTGACAAGAATATCTACAATCTTAGCTCTATCTTGTATGTTTCGATCATAAAGAAAAAATGTCAGTTCAATTTTACAATTCTCTAAAAATGGATTGAAATCCGAAACCCAGCTCCTAATTCAAATGAAATCCGTCACTGAAACAACATTATAAATAAATATTATAAGAAGTATAATTATCGCGTGCAGTGGACATCCCAAGAGTACATGTCCGCATTCCAAGCCTGATACCTCTCCTTAAGGATATGCCCAGGAGGTGTCTGCCTAGGGATGGCAATGGGTACGGGTATGGGTAAATAACCGCGGATAATTATCCATTGGATATGGGTATGGTGGAATTTGATATCCGTGGGTACGGATATGGATATAATAAGGTATCCGCGGATATTTTTTTCGTGGGTATGGATATCCAGTATCCATACCCGTTACCCAATGGATATCTAACATGTGGGCTATTCGGATTTATATATTATCATAAATTCTTAGTTTTCAATTTTTATCCATAACATGTTGTTTGGTGCTGAAATTATCATTTAATGCTATTGGAATGATAATTATTTTGAAATGTAATAAAATTGTTGTTTGGTGTTTAATGCTAAAATTGTAGTGGACGGGCGGGTAACGGGTATCCACTGGATAGCGGATACCCGGCGGGTACGGGTATGGATACAGATCCATACCCATGAACGTTTATGGGTACAGATATGGGTTGAGTTTTGTCTCGCGGGTATGGATTCGCGAACTATATATCCATGTACTACCCGCCCGATTGCCATCCCTATGTCTGCCCCCAAGACTGCAAACTTCCCCTGATTCTCTATGGCGATGATCACATTAGGTCTGAATGGGAAAGGCGAACATGGTCAAACAATCAAGAAAACACTACCTTAGAAAAAGCTTGATAGAATTCATGTGTCAAAAGATTGGGAAGACATTTTCCCACAAGCTGTGGTGAAGACTTCCTAAATAAATTTCAGGCCATAACCATTTGCTGGTGACAGATGGTAAATGTGAAATTTTGTCTTTTTATCTAGTTTAGATTTGACCTCAATTGGCTGAATAACCACGATTCTTTTTAAAGAAGTAGAGAGAAGTTGGTTGATACCTTGGGGGGCCGAAACGCTTTCAACTAACCTTCCTATAATTTAGCCAATATAACACAAACAAACACACATAATTTAAAAGGAAAGGAAAGGCAAGATATTGACATTAGCTGGGTTCACAAACAGCCCCGTGTACTCTGCGCCTGCGAGGATGACAGGGACGATGGAGGTTGAGAGCAGCAAGGTCTTGAGGATGACGTTGCGGGGGCCCTTTATGATGACCCAGAGCACGGTCAGGGTGATGATGAAGGTGAGCACCCCTTCGGCTAAAGCATCAGTGTGGGGATCCACCTTGAGTGAGGGGCCCGCGAGCGTGTGCTATTACCTCGCCAGCATCAGCTCCGAGATGGCCAGGGCACCACCCACAGTGCCGACGGCCTAACAAAGATGCTACTTCAGAATTCGATTGATTCCACTGAATACAGGAGGGGCAGAGGACGAGGGAAAGCCCATCGCTATGTACCTGCGCCAGGAAGCGGAGCGCAACAGAGAAGTGGGAGGGGCTGTCGAGTCCGGCGGAATAGGAGGCGACAAGTCGGTGGGGTTGAAGCTGGCACCACCGAGCACACCGCAGAGGAGGTGGAAGGTGAAGAGGAGCACTAAGAGGAGGGACGTGTGACGAGGAGCCCATAGTGGCCGGCGCCCTCCTGCAACCCCTGGTACGACATGACGGCTGCTATGGGGACATTGAGCGCGGAGGCGCACAACACCCACAAGAACGTCACCATGGCGTCTGTAGCCGCCGCGCGAACCGTCGCTCCCATCGCCATCCGCGTCTGCGCTGGCGTCGGCCTTCTACCTGCCTCATTTGCGGCTCGATCGGAAATAGAAGGCTGGATTGGGGTTTTGACAACGACAATTCGATATTTCAATCGATCGATTGCGCACCCCAGTTGACGAAGAGGGGTGCCCACGAGCACGCGCTCGCCGTGATTCTCTTGGCGTTGAGCGGAGGCTGTGGTACAGATCATAGTCCTCTGAACTTATAATTGTAGATCTAGGGGCTGACGATTCGAACATACCTGAGGAAGGAGAAGAGGAATCAACCACCAGCGAGCTGAAATGGTGGCGTCGAGGACACCTGCGGCGGCCTGGATCCAGGGCGAGGCTGGCGTGGTGTTGGATGCGGGTGGGGAGCATCGTGTCCAGTCATCCCCCACGGCGGGGAGGCGGTCGAGGGCATCGCGAGAGCGGGGGAGCCGTGGTGAGGACGTCGAGGCGGCTGTCACGATGGGGGAGGCGGCCGGGGCATCGCGAGATTGGGGGCACGGTGCGGGTGAAATTTCGGGGGGCAGGCGGGCAGCGGGGCTTGCGCGACGTCCGGGCGGGGGCGCGGTGTGGTGTGGACGCCCTCGCTAGCTCCTTATAGAGTAGTAAAGATTAGTGATAATTTATTCTGGATATGTTAATACTAGTTTGTGGCTCAACCGATACTTAACAAATATTACACCAACTTATAATACTCTTCCTAAGATATCGCTAGTGTTTCGATTTTAATGTATGATGGTAGGGATGACAATGAGAAATTCATTGTTGGGGTTTTCCATACCCGCCTATGCGACAAATAAAATCCCACAGGATCCCCACGAACGCTTGTAGGGAAGATTTCTTTCTCATCCCTATTCCCCGCGGGGATAAATTCCTGTCGAGTATCCCCGCCCCGCTTACATTACAATCAGGATGTGCTTTATATGTTATTAATACAAAATTTTTTAACTTAATAAACATTGCCGGATGTAAGAAATCAATATGTGTACATCAAAATAAACATATTTGTATAATGAGTTGAAAGTCGCCTAGAGAGGGCGTGAATAGGCGGAAACTGAAATTTACAACTTTAAACACAACTACAAGCTGGGGTTAGCGTTAGAAATAAATTTGAGTCCGAAAGAGAGGGGAAAACAAATCAACCAAAGAAAATAGAGCGGATGACACGGTGATTTGTTTTACCGAGGTTCAGTTCTTGCAAACCTAGTCCCCGTTGAGGTGGTCACAAAGACCAGGTCTCTTTCAACCCTTTCCCTCTCTCAAACGGTCACCTAGACCGAGTGAGCTTTCTCTTTAATCAAACAGGTCACTTAGACCCCTCACAAGGACCACCACAACTTGGTGTCTCTTGCTTTGATTACAAGTGTCTTGAGAACAAGAAATGAGGAAAAAGAAAAGCGATCCAAGAACAAGAGCTCAAAGAACACGAGCAAAAACTCTCTCTCTCTAGTCACTATTTGTTTGGAGTGGATTTGTGACTTAGAGAGGCTTTGATTCTTTTGAATTGTGTCTTGTATTGATTTTACTAGCTCTTGTATTGAATGTGAAGTCTGAAAAACTTAGATACTTGAAGTGGTGGTGGTTGGGGGTATTTATAGCCCCAACCACCAAACCAACCGTTGGGGAGGCTGTCTGTCAATGGACGCACCGGACAGTCCGGTGCGTCAGCCACGTCACCCAATCGTTAGGGTTTTGACGGTTTCGACCGTTGGAGCTCTGACAGCTTGGGCCACCGGATAGTCCGGTGCCGCACCGGACATGCACTGTTCACTGTCTGGTGCGCCTTCTGGCGCTGCTCTGACTCTGTGCGAACTGTCCGCGCACTGTTCACGCTGCAGGCAACCGTTGGAGTCGACCGTTGCGCTTCTTAGCCGTTGCTCCGCTGGCACACCGGACAGTCCGGTGATACATCGGACAGTCCAGTGAATTATAGCGGAGCGGCTCTCCAGAAACCCGAAAGTGAAGAGTTCAGCATGTACGGTCCCTGGGGACCGGACACTGTCCGGTGCGCTAGACCAGAGTTCTCTTCGGTTTCTTTTGCTCCTTTCTTTTGAACCCTAACTTAGATCTTTTTATTGGTTTTGTGTTGAACCTTTAACACCTGTAGAACATATAATCTAGAGCAAACTAGTTAGTCCAATTATTTGTGTTGTGCCTTTCAACTACCAAAATCATTTAGGAAAAAAATTGATCCTATTTCTCTTTCATGAGTGTTATCTAAAAATATAATTATTTATTTTTTATCATTAACAATTATATAAAAACATTGTCATGTGTAAGTTTATTGGGCCACCGCCGGGAATGGGGATCTCATCCCGTCTACCCATCCGGGCAGAATTTTTTGTCATTTATATTCTCACGTGAAAAAACTTTCTAATCTCATCCCCTAATAAAAGAATTCCTCACAGATACTCAGGGATCGAGCACTATTGCCATCTTTATATGCTAGCGATCGGATTGTAGCAGTGCTGGGAGAGCCCGGTGGTCACACACATTGACGTGACGTACCATTTACACTTGGCATGCATAACGAATCAACGGACCTACCGCCGAGAGGAGGCCTAGTAGCCTACGATGCCACTGTTCGTTTAAGTTTTTTTTTTTAGTTTTTGGCTGCCAACTGTTGACAGCCATCTTTTCGGTCCGTTTATATGAAAATCATTTTAGTCAAAAACATCCAAAATCTATATAAACCAGAACCGGCCAACTAGTTGCGATAGTAAAAAATCGTCACTTTCAATATTCTAAACCTTATGGACTATTTATTTTTCTCCGCACGTAATTTACATGATACCTAGATTATCTCCACAACTAGATTCTCCTCACATCTAGATTTTTAGAAAAGCTCATCAAAAAAAAGAACCAAACAGTCTCGATATCGCGACGAGCCCCATATGTACTCTTTGGCTCTCTTTGTATAGCTCTTACATCGCCAGTTTCAGCTCTAGTTCTGACTTATGTGGAAATATTTTTTTCTTATTTTCAGGAGCCTTTGGAGAAAAAACACAACTCCTTCTATTTTTACGGAAGGGAGAATGACGGGAAAGATCCAAATAAGCCTTTTTTGCTTCTGGCTTCGCTCGGTTTTTCGGACATCTTGTTTTTATAGAGAAGTCAGCATAGGAGCTCGTCGTTTGGTAAATATTTTGAGGAGCCGTTGATGGAGCCTTTGGTAAATATTTTGAGGAGTCGTTGATGGAGCCTTTAGAAGAGCTCTATCAAAGGGAACCTAAATATGTGTCCAACATATCGTGTATATGATCGTGCAAAATACAGTTTTATACAGTTTATAGGGTGAAGTTTGAAATATGTGGTGATAATAGTTGGAGTCCACCTAAAGAACTCGTTTCCACAATTCTACTATTCCACCAAAGTCGTACTTGGTCACGTGGCATGTGTTGTTACCTCCAGTGGCGGACCCAGGAATTACTGACAGCCTAGGCGAAATTATTAAGTGCTAATAACTATAGTCCATAGATAATTTAATACCAAAAGACATGTACAAGTTCAATTGTTTTAAGCCATTTCTTTTCAAGCATACAGAGAATATTGTAAATGTCCACATTTAGAAAAAAAACAAAGGAACAAAATAAGAAAAACTTACTAGAGTAATATAGATGGCATGATAATAGCTTATACTCCAAAATAATAATGGAAAAGGCCACACGAGATCCTGCAACATAGAAATTTATACACATTAAATATTGTATGGAGTTACAATGATACACTTGTTTTTATCTAATGAAATCTAAAACCAAAAGTCCAAAACATACCACTAATTTCTATGACGAGGTAAATTCATTTTTCTTGTCTTGATGTTTTGGAACCTTCGCATGATTGTATCATCATTAATACCCTTGAATATCTCACGCTCCGTATAGCACACCATCAAATGATTGAACCACTCATCTCCAATCTTATTGCGTAATTTGGACTTAATGATTTTCATGGCTGAGAAAGATCTTTCAACAGATGTCGTTGACACGGGCAATATCAAAACCAACTCAATTAATTTGTATACCAATGGAAAAACCAAGTGCTTCCCCGTTTCAACCATCTTCATAGCCAAACTTGCTACATCTTTACAAGATGCAAAAGCAGCATGCCTTCTAACTTGTAGTATATAAGTCTCAAGTTGGCCCCTTATTAAAGCACGATCACTATTAGAGAAATCCGCATCATAAATTTCAGCAAGCCGGAAGAGCTTATCGGTGTCAAACTTGGAGAAATTTTTCTTTGGATCAAGACATGAAAAGCATGTTAAGATCTCTGTAGTTGCTTCATTAAACCGATGATTCATATCAGCAATGATTTGATCAATTGTGACATAAAAAAGCTCAACACGGTAGTGATGAAGATTTGTGATCATAATCCTTTCACGCCTTGAGCGGCTTCTATATACATGGTATCTCATCATCCATATTTGGCACCGGAACACATTTTGCTTCACAAAACTTTTTGACCTCATCAAGAAAGTCTTCCCAACCATGATCCCTCAAGGCAATCAATTGATATTTCACATCATCAACTAAATCAATGGCATGGATAATATTTATATCCTTCCTTTGCAAGACTTGTGAAAGATCATTTGTGATAGAAAACAAGTTACCCATAAGCTTTAAAATGAAGACAAACTTAAAATTCTCCATTTTTTCAATCAACCCCCCAGCTGCAGATGATATGCGTCCATCCCTTTCAACAATCAACATGCTCAGGCAATGATTTATATGCCATCTTCCAATTATTAAATCCTAGTTTATTGAATACATCAAATCCATGAAATTCTGCCCTTCCTGGTTCCTTGAAGAGAAAACAATAGAAACAAAATGTTGCATCCTTGGACACACTATATTCTAACCAATCAAATTTCTTGTACCATGCTTGTTGAAAAGCCCTACTAGAATCACCAAATTTCTTCTTAGGGAAATTAACAATAGGTTGTGTTGGTCCCTTCAATATGTATGCCCTTTTAATTTGGTCACGAATCTCTGGAGCATACTCATGTATAGGTTTTCTAAGTGCAGGATCGCTTACAATCTCATCCAAATTGATCTCGCCGCCACCTCTAGATTGAGCTTGTGGTGGGTTTGGTTGTGCTGCACCTTGACCTTGTGGTTCAGACAGTAAACTTCTATCAACCAAGAATCTTCTCATTTTCTACAAATTTGCAATGAGTACACAATTAATTATTAAATACAATCAATTTATAGATAATAATCAATGAAGATGAAATCACAAGTCATAAGTTAGAGTTATAAAATCAAACCACAAGGAGATGGGGGAGGTCTGCACTCTGCAGCAGCCGAGAAGTGGAACCAGGCAACCGGCCAACCTGGCAACCTGCTGCAGTGCTGCTGCTCCCTGCCGTGTGCTGTCCTTGATAGGAGATGGAGGTGGCCAGGTGCCCAGGTGGGAGCGTCCGAGCGTGGCTGCGTGGGGGCTGGAGCGGTGGCTGGCGGTGCCTGGGCTGGGCAGCAGGGATTTGCAGATGGCGTCGTGGCGGGCGGCGGCTAGGGTTGGAGAGGTCGTATTCTTTTCTCCTGGCCGCCTGGCGCTGTCCGGTCTAGCAGTAGCCGTAGTCCAGTATATCGCTGTATCGGCCTGGGCCTGGGCTGGTAGAGAAATGGACTGGAATTTTTTGGACTTCTTACATGCACTCTCGTGGCGTGGCAGGCTGGCAGCCCAGGCGACGGCCTGTACTGCCTGGGCACTCGGTCCGCCACTGGTTACCTCCAAGATAGCTCATGAAAAAATGTCGAAGCCAGACATGACATGAAGCCGCATGCAATGCAGTGCTTCTGAATAGTACTATATTCCTAGCTGAAAGAGGACGGACGACCGAGCAAGTTAGAAAAAAAGGAGCAGGTATTTTTTTCAATACATACCTTTCTCTTTTTTTGCTAAGATAACATATAATTTATATAATTTAATATCTGATATGTGGGTCATATGTCCATATTAATTTTAAATTTATTTTTTTGGGTTACGTATACTTTAATTTAAATTTATTTTTATGAAGAGAGTACGAATGTATGCCACCAATCATATTAGCCGTATTTCTTGCATGCATTCGTACCGACCAAGGAACAAGTTATTTCTTGTATGTGGTATTTCTTGCATGTATTCTTATTAGTCGTATATTACCATTAAACTCTTTATGTCGTATAACCATTGTAGTTTATATCTATACTACTCTATTAGAAGTGTAAAGTCAGCATCCACAGCCCTGCAACCGCCTGCGTGCCCACATTGCACACGCTCCCATGAATGTCGTCGCGCCCGACGTGCCCCCGCCTCTCTCCCGTGGATGTCGCCCAGCACCGGCCAGCCTCATCTGTCCAGGTACGGCCAATGCCCCCTTCCATCTTCGCCTTTGAGCAGCTTGCCCCCTTCCATCTCTACTCACTCGTTGTGCCCTCTTCCATCCTCGACTAGATCAGTGGAATCAAGGTTGGTTGCGACGATAGCCCATCAATGCACCTCGCGCCCCGCGTCGGGATCTACCTTCCTTTCTCGCCACCACGCCGATCTCACCTTCCATAGGAGCTACCTCAAATCCACGTCCCCAATCAGCGCTCTGTGTTCCCCTTCCATCCTCTCCCCCACGTTGTGCTCCTTCCATCTTCGCCATGACACCGTGATTACTATTAAAGAGGGAGAAAGGGGCACCATAGGCGATGTCGTCACCCACCGCGAGGACAACGGGAGGTGTGTATTCGGCTGTTCCTTTGTAGGCACCATCTTCATTTTTTCCTGCTGAGAACATCGCCTAAGAATATGTGTGGATGTGTTGGTTCTGTTCCTACGTCACGACATCGCCTAAGCGTTCCAACTCTTCCATAAGCTTAGAAGTAAGCATTCCAACTCTGAACATGTTAGTTGTTGTCCAATCAGTAGTATGCATACAGTTGTTGCCGCCGAATTACAATTGTTACTATTCAGAAAACGAGTCTTTTATTTCTCTTTTGCAAATCCATCCGCTGAGAACATCTTTAGCTTTTTCGTCTGCTCTAGACAGTTCAGAACACCTACTGAAATTCTTGTGCTCCAGACAATCTTATTGAGACCATTCTTAACAATAATTTACTTGTTAAAGACAGAACTATGTGCTCCTCCAATGTTGGTGCTAATCTTGACTGGTGGAGCTACAATCCAATGTTTTTAGAATAGTTTACTTTTTCTTTTTGAAAGGGAAATAGGGTTAACCATTTCCTATAATTAATTTTGGTGGTTGATAGTCAACACAAACACATGGGCTAACTAGTTTGTCTAGAATTCATGTATTATAGGTGCATAAGGTTCAACACAAACCAATAAAAGAATCAAGTTAGGGACACAATTTTAAAGGAGCAAAAGGACTTGAGTGTGCTGAAGATTGGCACACCGGACTATCCAGTGTGCCACCGGACAGTGTCCGGTGCACCAGGACCGTACAGGTGTGCAGCCAGCCACTCTCGGGAAAACGGAGGCGCGCTCCGCTATAATTCACCGGACTGTCCGGAGTGCCACCAGACTGTCCGGTGAGCCAGTGGAGCAACGACTATCTGCGCGCAACGGTCAACTCTGACAGATGAACAATGTCATGGCAGATGTCAGAGCAGGAAGTCAGAGGGGCACCGAATTGTCCGGTGTGGCACCGGACTGTCTAGTGCCGCAAGAGGACAAAGCTCCAACGGTCGACCCAGCTCCGAACCCTAACGGTTGGGTGACGTGGCGACGCACCAGACAAGGAACAGTGCCTGTCCGGTGCGCCCATCGCCAGCAGCCTCCCCAACGGCTATGGAAGTGGTTGGGGGCTATAAATACCCCCCAACCACCTCATTCATATCCATCCATGCATTCCAAACATCAAATTCAATACAAGAGCAAAAGACTCCACTCCAATACACATCAAATAGATTGAATCCTCTCTAAACCTCCAAATTCACTCAATTCCATTAGAGACTTGAGAGAGGGTGCATTTGTGTTCTTTGTTGCTCTTGTTGCTTGGCTTGGCCTTTTTCTTTTCTTACTCTTATTCTCAAGTGCTTTGTAAGCGAGGCAAGAGACACCAAGTGTGTGGTGGTCCTTGCGGGGTCTTAGTGACCCGGGAGATTAAGGAAGAAGGCTCACTCGGTATAAGTGACCATTTGAGAGAGGGAAAGGGTTGAAATAGACCCGGTCTTTGTGACCTCCTCAACGGGGACTAGGTTCTTTGGAACCGAACCTCGGTAAAACAAATCATCGTGTTCACTCGCCTTGATTCTTGGTTGATTTGTTTTCCCTCTCTTTACGACTTGAATTTAACTCTAACGCTAACCCCGGCTTGTAGTGTGTGTTTAAAGTTATAAATTTCAGGTTTCGCCTATTCACCCCCTCTCTAGGCGATTTTTACTTTTCTTAGTTTTAGGCCATTGGTTGTCATATTCCCATACTATGTGCTCCTCCAATCTTGACTGGTGTGTTGTGTTGATTCCCATACTATGCCACTAGTGGTTTTGTTTCACAATGCAATTTCTTTCTATTATATGTGCTACTGCTAATCAGGTGTGAGACATGTGATCCACATAAGATGCTTAAAAAACTAAAAATACAATACCTGAACTGTTTACCAACAAGGAGCTGAGTAACGTGTTGCTGCTAAACTAAAAGTTGGTACTACAAAGCAACTTGGTAAACAGATAATGCATTTACAGATGAGTTAGAGGTTAAACAACATTATAGATTGTAAAAGTGTCGGGTACCATAATTAGGGGTACCCAGATCACAACCCTAAAGTGCCTAGACAGATGAGTAAGAAAGGGTCATAAGCAAACACACTCTCGTGACTGCATCTTAGAAAGGGTCATAAGCAAACACGCCTGAGGACAACCTCGAACAAGCAGCGTGTTTCCGACTCGCCTGAGGGCATCTCAGGCGATACTCCGGAAGGTGCCCAACTCCGCCGACCAACTCTGCAAGGCGGACCGGCTGACCAACTCTGCGAGGCGGACCAAAAAGTGTTGGTTTTGGTAAACTTCCAACGTACCATCAGGACCCTACAACAGAAGAATTAGCCAAAACACTCGGTTGTTGGTCATCAATGAAATATTATATCATGAGTTGTAGATATGTAAGTATGTGTTCATTTTGAATGTCTTTATAAAGGGAACTTCTTTGCAATTCTAATGGCTGGTATTTTGCAGGTTCTTATGCCATGGAAATTCAACGAAAACGTTCTGGATGGGCAGATAATATTTTTAAGTGGGAACATACAATTCGGACTGATGTTTCAATTGACTTAAAAGAGTATTTTCTCCCTACCACCTTCTTAAGAGTTTAATTTTTTTCTATGATAACCATGGTATATAACAAAGTTGGCCAAACATTATTCTATAAGCTTAATACCAACTACCTCGTTTTATAAGCTATGGCCATGTGGGATAATGACAGACGAATGGAATTTGTTAGGGTGAGTAGAGTACGTCTGTTTCATGTTGAAACATACATTTCAGTGACATAATACAAATTTGATGTTTTATTCTCTTGTGTCTTTGTGTGTAGGATGCAAAGATTCATCGAAAGAACTTCGTGATTGATCTGTTAAGTTACGAGGATAATTCGTGCCGATATTGTCATCCCTGCAAACATACAACAAGGACTTATCGATATTGTTAAAAAGAATCAGATTAGTGTACGGTTGTCGACACATTTGTATGACATTAAAAATTCTATATTAACTTTTTAGAAATAATTTATACGCTATTGATAATGTTTATCACACGAATTAATTTTACATATTATAGTGATGTTTGTCTTCAGTATCTATGCTTTATCCAAACTTTTTTACTTCTACCGTAACACAGACACATACCTAGTAGTCAAATATGATTGGTGGCATGCATTCTTAATGTGATCCAGCGGTCCAGCCGTCAGTCCAGGACACGGGCAGGACAGCAGGGTAGGGTGCTCCACTTGTGCTTGCATGCTAGCATGCCGGACTGCATGCGCTTCACGTCTTTACTGCACGTTGCCACGTTCGTTCCACCACTCCCAGACGGCCAGTCCACCGTTGGGTCGGAACGTAGGGAACGGCCTAGAGCCGGGCCTGTCTGGCCTAGACGTTCAGGCACCAGCCAGGCTAGCTATACTATGTAGCACTGTAACAGTATACTCATGTATAGGGCACGAGAAGATAGCTTTTGCTTTACTTTACTACGCTCCACGGATCTCTCATGCGTTCCAACCTCGTGCCATGCCACTGTTGAATCACTGCCAAGAAGAAGAAAAAAAAGACGGAAACCATAGGCCACGCTCGACTAGCTGCACCCCAAGTCCACACTAGAAGCTAGTCCTGCTAGGGCTACTGTTTTACAATGACTTTTGCCTTTTCCTTGTCGTCAAACAGGATCGGTCGTCTCCTCCTGTACTGTAGTCACACACGTGTCGGCTTAAGCAAAAGATCCAGCGCTGTTGTCTGAATATACGGCTAATATGATAGTATCTACCAACATGAACACTGTTGTTGGTGTTCTGAACTAACACCAACGAGAAAATTTGTGTATGTGTGTTGTAAGTCTGAACGGTATATGTGTCAGCTATCGTAATTAGAGGTACCTGAATTATTCCCCTAAAACACGCTTAACCCCAAGACCACCATCAAGACACGTTCCCCGAGGACAATGGAGTGCAAATCACACTTCGCCCGAGGCCCCTCTCAAGGTCACCATAGCTCTGCCTCGCCCGAGCCTACCCTCGGATAGGGTATTGTTCTCAAGAGAATCCTCGTCCTGGCCGAGGTCTCCTCTCCCCAGAACCGTTGTCTCCACCTCGTCCGAGCCCGTCTCGGGTAAGGAAGACATCCCCGAGGCAGGACTCAACCGAAGTCCGCAGAGTACAGGAGCATTCAATGCGCATACCTACCCCAAACAGAGTTGCAGGTGAACAGGAGCAACAAGACTGTGGTCCTGTCAAACTTCACCAACTACGATGACGCATGCGGCTACTGTTCCCGCACGTCGTCTGCCAACTCCTGATGGGACGCATATACGACAAGAGCGCAGGTTGGCCCTCGGGCGCAAACTTTGCCTCGCCCGAAGCCAACCTCGGCCTCGGGACAAACTCCGCCTTGCTCGAGCCTAGCCTCGGCTACCTGCTCCTCGCGAATCCTGCAGGAGACCACTCCTTCAACTGTATCGCGCACGTGTACGAATCCTAGAGCAGGCTCAGGCGGACTTCTGCCTCGCTTGAGCCTGGCTTCGACCTCAATGTCAACAACGGAAAGGCGCCTAATGTCACCGTATACTGCAGAGCTGACGTCTTACTCAAAGCTTTTTGCCATACTCAGTACTGTGTCAACCACTATGACATGGGCAACCTCCTTGTCAAGGGGGTTCGGGTACATGATCGAGCCCTCGACCCTGTTCTCGGCTCTCAGCAGAAATTGGGTGGGCATAAGTCAACAACAAGTACAAGATTCATGCCCTAACTACATAGCATAGCCATAAACAATGTTTTAAGTAAATTCGACTGATCTTATATTTTCGTTTTTAGATTTTTAACATAACTAATGATGTTTTATCTATTCAATTCATAAATAAAGTTGTTGTGGATGGGGATAAACATCGCTTTTCCTATGTTCTAGATGCCACAACTATCGTCATTGCTATAATGGGGTTCTCCATGGATGCTACGATCTCGGGTAATCACATCTTTAGCAAACTTAGCTTAATTGTAATAAAAATTAACCAATTAAACTTAATTCTAAAAATTATCTCAATTTTATCAAAACTTAGTTAATTTGGCAAAACTAACTAATTTAGCTTAATTCAAGGAAAAAATAATCAATATAGTTCAATTACAGCGAAACTTATAATTATTGTAGCATAACTTGTAGAAAAAACAACTTAGCTCAATTTTATCGAAACTTAGTTAATTTTGCAAAATTAATTCAAGGGAAAATTAATCAATATAGTGCATTTGTATCGAAACATAGTCATTGTAGCATAACTTAGTTAATCGAGCTCAAATTTTAGCAAAAAATAGTCAATTTACCTTAAATCTATCTAATTATAATCAATACAATTTAATTCTAACTAACTATAGTTTTGTGATATACTGGCCCAAGGCTTAATAGGATACTCAAACCAATAAGGTGTATCTTGTTTTCGGAAGCCTATCTTGAAAGAACTTGTGGGTTAAGCATGCATGGCCTATACAATATTGGGATGGGTGACCGACCAGAAAGCCTTCTCGAGTGCGTATGAGTGAGGACAAAGTGCACACAAAAGACTTGTGTTGGACTGTGGGATGGTCGGTGATCATAGAGGTCTGCTAGGAGTAAATATCACCGGTACATGAGTGGACATGATGTTACAAATGGTATTAGAGCCGACCCTCATGGTTTCACGAGCGTGTGTGTAATAGGGGTTCGGCCATATGGCGCATGTGGGTCTAGAGTGGTCACATGGCATGACATATGACCACATTGGCACATAGACGTGGCCAAGAGGAGAGGTTCATGGCTTGGGGTTGACCGATAAGAACATCGGTCTTCTAATGGAGAGATTATGATATCCTAGCCCAAGGATTAATAGGATTGATAGAATACTCATACCAATAAGGCACATCTTCTTTTTCGGAAGCTTGTCTCGAAAGATCTTGTAGGTTAAGCATGCTTGGCCTAGAGCAATATTAGGATGGGTGATCGATCGAGAAGTCTTCTCAGGTGCGTACGAGTGAGAACAAAGTGCACACAAAAGACTCATGTTGGTTTGTAAGGATGGTCTATGATCCTATAGGGCTGCCAGGAGTAAGTATCGTCGGTCCAAGAGTGGACAGAGTGTTACAAGTTTGCAAGTTTTTAGACTCATCCATAATTAGCCATTTGTCAACTAATTGTTTAACTACACTCCAGATAGTGATGAGAATTCTAACCATCTTACAAGTCCATGTTTAAACTAATTTGATGTATGAATATTGGTACTTGTGACGTTAGTTCAAACAGTCAAGACTTGAATATTTGATGATACTTGAAGACTTCTTATGATTGATCAATATGGTATGGAATGATATATGTTAATGTATATGATGTTAATGAATATATGTGTCTGTGAATGTATGTGATGTAGATGAATGTGTGTTTGTGAATGTATATGGTATGGATGAAGATATATGTGTTGTGAATGTGTATATTAATATGCATATATATTTTGGGTTATCAATGGATATAAATATTACTCCATACGCTCCAATTTATAATTCGTTTGACTTTTTTTACCCCAAGTTTGATCGGCTCGTCTTATTTAAAAAATCATAATAATTATTAATTATTATTGTGGTATTATTAATTTCAAAAATGAATAAGACAAACTGGTCAAAATTGGTTAAAAAGTCAGACAAATTATGAATTAGGACAGATCCAATAATTTATAGCTAGTGTGTGGTCGCTATGGCTAGTCGATGAAATCATCGAATTTTCGCACCTAGAATCTCTGGTGGTATTCAAACGGGCGGCACCGAGAATCTAGACGTAGGAAATCCCTACCTATTTCACGGTTTAGGTTTTGAACAAAACACAACCTATTTTTTATCTTGGATCATGTGCGTGCGGTGGTGCATATTCTTATATCCATGGCAGCCGAGCGGGGAAGATCATATATACTACTTTTGTTATAAAATATAATTCGTTTTAGACTAATCAAATATGTAACATATAAATGTAGTTTCCATATATGTTTATATTTATTATCATTTGGATGAATGTGGATGAAAAAATGGGCTATAGAAAACTATATTTTAGAACGGATGAGGTAGATTCTAGTTCGAGACTTTAACCATTTAAAGACTTCTTCCCCTTATTATAACGCTCTTGAACCTTTTGGACTTCTTCCCCTTATTATAGAGCACTCATTGAACATCCAACAACACTGAGACATCGAATTCAAGCCTTTGCTTTAGCAGATTGAGATTTAGGCACTTGTTTTGAGTTGTAACTCCACTGTGTTGTCTTTGTGCTCCTCTCTCTCTCGTTTTGTGTGCGTGAGTCACTGCAAGTTTGTCTCGTGTGTGTGGTTCTGTTCCCTCTCTTACTCTTGGGGTTTAATTGTGATCAATTATGTAAGGGTGAGAGACTTCAAATTATTGAGATTCCTCACAAAGGAAAAAACTTGAGATAAGGAAGAATAGCGTGGTACCCAAGTTTGATCTTTGGATCACTTGAGAGGTGTTGAGTGCAACCCTTGACCGAAGGAGGTCATCACAACATGGAGTAGGCATTGACCGAACCACGGGATAGAATCACCGTGTCACTTGTGCATCTTTCTATCGTGATTATTTTTTTCTTCCATAGAGTTCTCACTTATTCACTTACGCTTTTGTTCCTAAGTTCAATACATATTCTAAAGAAACGGTCAATTGGAGAGTTCTCTTCTCTGTATTCATATCACCTTGATTCTAATTTGATACTCTTTAACCATTTAAAGACTTGTTCCCCTTATTATAACGCGCTCTCGGGCCTTTTGGACTTCTTCCCCTTATTATAAAGCACTCACTGAACATCCAACAACGCCGAGACATCGAATTCAAGCCTTTGCTTTAGTAGATTGAGATTTGGGCACTTGTTTTGAGTTGTAACTCCGTTATGTTGTCTTTGTGCTCCTCTCTCTCGCTTTGTGTGCGTGAGTCAGTGCAAGTTTGTCTCGTGTGTGTGGTTCTATTCCCTCCCTTAACTCTTGCGGTTTAATTGTGATCAATTGTGTAAGGGTGAGAGACTCAAAATTGTTGAGATTCCTCACAAAGGGAAAAAACTTGAGATAAGGAAGAAAAGTGTGGTACCCAAGTTTGATCTTTGGATCACTTGAGAGGGGTTGAGTGCAATGCAACCCTTGACCGAAGGAGGTCACCACAATATGAAGTAGGCATTGACCGAACCATGGGATATAATCACCGTGTCACCTGTGCATCTTTCTATCGTGGTTATTTTTTCTTCCATGAAGTTCTCACTTATTCACTTGCGCTTTTGTTCCTAAGTTGAATATATATGCTAAAGGAACAATCAAGTGGAGAGTTCTTTTCTCTTTCATATCAGCTTGAATTTTAACCATTTAAAGACTTCTTCTCCTTAGGCCATGTACAGTGGTGTTTAATGTGGAGGCTCTTAAGGTGTTTAAGGGGGTTATTTGCAAAAAAATCTTAGAGCCATCTCTCCGTGAAGAGACGCCTCTGGCTCGTAAACCAAGTAGCAACAGACGCCTCACTTTTCACTGTATGAATTTGTCCTCTGTTCTATCGATCTGATGCTATACAAATACATTTAATTATGTATTTATTAATAGACTACGTTTATAGACACTCCATTGTACAATAGAGTCTCTTAGGCCTTGTTCGTTTACATCGGATTGTACCCGGAATCGTTCCGGCTAATCAAAGTTTATATAAATTAGAGAAGTAATCCGGCTCGAAATCGTTCCGACCCACCAATCCGACACAAACGAACAAGGTCTTAGTTATCTCCTGTGCTTGGAGAACCGGTTTGGTGTCTCTCCACTGTACATGTCCCTTGTAACGCGCTCTGGAGCCTTTTGGACTTCGCGATGTCGTATATTAATTTGAACATATATATATATATACTACCCCGTGAAAAGAAGACTGTAGGATTAATAAATATGACTTTCTACTTGTCCTCAAAACACTACCCCCGTTTGGATTGACTGAGCTGAGCACGTACGGATTCTTGACATCTCGAATCTCAGGGCATTCCAACGGGCGCTAATAAGGTTGTAGGCGACGCACGGCTGTGGGAACATATGATTGCTGCAATGAAGCGTGTGATGACAAACCATCTCCGAGGTCCAGGGGGGCAGGGCAGGGCATAGCATAGCATAGCTAGGGGAGAAGCACGTGTAGCAGCGCGACAGACGAGAGAGCAGATAGCAGAGAGCACGCATGAGTAGAGTAGCGGCCTGGAGCTAGCTACAGTAGGAGTAGTAGTGTATATGCTTGCTAGCTCCTCCGCATCGTCGCGGATGGACCCACCCAGACCCAGCGGCGAGGCCTGGACGGGTGGCTGGATCCCTCCCTCTGTCTCTCTCTGAGACTGTGCCCGTCTCTAGATCCGGCCCCGACAATCTTTCAAGCCCCGGCCACGGCCAGTCTCTCTCCTCTGCTGTCACACCCCTTCTCTCTCTTTCTCTTCCCCCCGGCCCTCCCTCATGCATATGCATGGTACTCGCATTAGATTCTACTCCTAGCTCACTCGTCAGCAGTCTCGTCTCAGATTCAGCCAGTGGTGGCGGACTGGCGGCCTAGCTAGCTAGCTATAGCTGCGCGTTGCGAGCTTGCATTGCTGCACCGGAGTAGTAGTACTAGTACCGTACTACCATCTCTTTCTCTCTCTCTCGCAGCACAGCCACAGCAACACTAGGGTATACTACCCGGAAAGAGAGAAACGAAGGCTTGGCTGCCGCTGTCTCTCTCTTCTCTCTCTATTCTCTCTCTCTCCCCTCCATCATTGATCATTGCCGCCCGAAACGGCAACCCGCCACCATCCCACTGCACGCTGCAGCTCGCCCCGTCCTCCTCCTCCTCATCCTCCTCTCCCCCTTCCCCACCCCCATGTGCTGGCCTGCAGCAGCTCGCTCCACTACCGCCATTTAATCCTCCTCGCGCTCGCTCGCTGCTGCTGCGCCTCTAGCCTAGTAGGCTCTCTGCCTCCCATCATTCGATTCCTTTGCACTTGCTGTGCTGGCTTTGCTTGCTCTTGCTCTCCCCTCGCCAGCAATAAGCTCGGCCCCATTCCGCTTCTGCCATCAAGCCCTTGCCGCGCGCGCACCCGCGCACTACGTATAACCAGCTAGAGTAGCTTGGTAGCTAGGCTCGGCTCGCTAGCGAGCTCGTCGATCCAATCCATCGCTCGTTCGTCCACTATAACAATCGACGACGTGTACGATGGCAGCTGCGGCGGCGCCGAGGCCCAAGTCGCCGCCTGCCTCGCCGGACCCCTGCGGCCGCCACCGCCTCCAGCTCGCCGTCGACGCGCTCCACCGGGAGATCGGCTTCCTCGAGGTACACTACAGTACGCATTAATTAATAAATACTAATATATAAACCTCACCTGCACATGCTCGCATACCACCACCTCTCATATCACTCCATCATCGATTACGCTGCACTGCTCGGCCGTCTTCCCGACTGCCGGGCCTTTCCGCATTTTAATTTGCATGCATCACCTATATGACACCATATCTTATGAGCAAGGAGCCCTGCTGCTCCCATGAGCAAAATCAATCCAGACCACACCCTCCACATCCAACGGTGCTGCGTCAGGGGGGTTTTTGTAAAATGTTCAGAGTTGTAAAGAACATTTTACAAAACCCCCTGACACAGCACCGTTGGATGTGGAGGTTGTGGTCTGGATTAATTTTGCTCATGGGAGCACCAACGCTCCTTGCGCACAAGATACGTTCTCTATATGTTCCTTGCTGCTGAGTCAGATGCGCTTCCCTTTCTCTCTCTGTACTGAAAATGCAATCGCATGCGTACGTGCAGACTGCACAAACAAAGGATGACGAATTGAGGATAACGAAATTGAAATTACCAGTTGCGCTAGCTCTGGTTGGTGGTTCTCGCTCGATCCGGCCGGCCGCGAGAGAAACTGAAACGCTAGCGCTAGCTAGCACTAGCAGCAGTGGGGCGATTCATGAGACCGTTACCTTGAAAGCTAGCTTAGTAGTTCTTTAATCCTCTGGGCTTGCTGGTTTATTAGTTTAGGCCTCCGGGCACGTGCGGACCCGTACGTACGTACCATGGATTTGCGCGCGTGTCAAGGCTCAACACTCTGCGCTTTATATTCGTTTTGCCTACCATTTCCCACGACTACTTACTCCGTCGTCTCCGTCTCTCTACTCTATTTAGCTAGCTTGGATTCTTCTTTGTCTTCTGCCTGCCGCTGATACTACTTCTCTCTCTCTCTCTCTCAAGAATCAAAGCACTACTACTACTGCTGATTCAGTTCTGTTCTATATATCTAGCTACTAGCTAGGGTTTAAGGGATCTAGGATCTCTACATGTACAAGAAGATACAAGGCCGGCGGCCCACGCTTTGATTATTGGTGTCACACTGTCACATATGCATCTCCTAGTCCTAAATACTCCTCTCGTATGGCATGCATGCATGGCTTTTAATACACTATCCGTATGATCGATTACCCGCACCATCTCATCTTATATCACCGCATTTGTTGATTTTACTTAAGATTATGTTTGGTTGTTTGTATGTGTGAGTCACGGCCTGCATAGGTGGATGCAAAATAAGCCATTTTGATGTTACTAAACTGCATCCACCCATACGCTCAAAATTATCGTATCTAGCCAGTCAGGACGGTGTCAGCCTGCGCATGGACGTGCATCCATCCAATCAGGCTGTATAATACATCACCTAACCGCCTTATCTAGGTACTCTAGTATCCACGTGTATTAAGATGAATCGAGATGTGAATTAGTTTAATTTATACCCCCGCCCCCAATCCACCCCCAATACATATGGATTGGGGTGAACACTATAGTACCCAAACAAAGCTGTAGGCGTAAGTGCACACCTTGCATTGCTGGCTACACCGGCGCACACTACACTATAGTAGCAGGCGCGTGTAGTATATGCTAAAACATATTCCCTTCATTTTTTATTTTGTCATGGCTTAGTTCAAAAATAAACTAGCTTACGATAAATATTCAAGAACGGAGCTAGTATATATTTAAACAGCCTAAATCAAGGCTTCCTTTAGCTCATCAATGAAAAACTCCGTGCAACCTGCCCTTTGCTAACTTTATTGTTTTAATGTATTATTATTATTGTTGTTGTTGTTGTTGTTATTATTATTATTATTATTATTATTATTATTATTATTATTATTATTATTATTATTATTATTATTATTACTACTATTATTATTATTATCTGAAACATAGTCAGCAGGGCATACGCGACATAAAGTTGCTTCTGATCTGATGGTATAGGGAACGCTCCACATTTGCAACTACTCATGCTGTCCAGCAGCCTGCTCACTAGCTCAGAGCTATGTCAGCTACCCAAGCAATAAAATACTCCTGAAAACATACGTTAATTAAACACTATTTACTGCCCGATGAGCATGCAGAAACACAGCTAGCCCTGCGTTGCCATCGGTGTACTGCATATATGGCAGAGTTATTAATTAATCTAAACCGACAAATTCATTTAGCTCTCCGCAACGTACTGATGATGTTCTACAACATACTCATGCATGACCTTACTGGCTACTGCACCAGCAGCTTGCAGCCTATATGCATGTCTTTCTTCCTTGATGCATACATAGTCGTACTCCGCATGGCCGCATATATAACGTACGAGTTCCTTTAGGCTATTACTAGCAGCTTATCCATCTTCATCTTTTTATATTTAAACTTCACTCTTCCAACACTACACAGTCTACCTTGTAAAACAGTTTTTTAGACGACCATACAAGTGAATTGTTAAAGACTGTTTAATTTTGGCGGTCTATTATTAGGACATTAGAATTTTTTTGACGTGTCTTCCCTTCGCCTTCGGACGTACTCCCTCCGTTTCTTTTTATTTGTCGCTGGATAGTGCAATTTTACACTATTCAGCGACAAATAAAAAGAAACGGAGGGAGTACCACCGTCGACGCCTCACCAATCACCATGGCATGGCATGCACCACGTACGAGACGGTAGAACTTTGGTATGTAGAGCTTCGTTCACGGTCACGCGGTGGTGGAGCTCCATCCTGCAGACTTTAACCATGCATGCCCGTGAGTCCGTGACGACCTTCTTTTCCCTCTCTCTCTCTCCCCCTACTGCTATCATGGTCATGGCCATGGGCTCATGGCTAACCTGCTTCGGCTGTCTTCTTCACCGCTCTCCCCGTCCCCACACCGTCTGACCTGTCCGTTTTTTTTAAAAAAATAATTAATTAATTAAAGCCGCCAAATTTGAAGAAGAGAAGAAGGAGAAGATGAGAAGAGAGAAAAACTGAGTGCCGAAAGATTCGATCGGAGTGAGATGTAGACTTTCGGCAGCATATAGTTATAACCTTAATGATTAATCTATCACGAGATTATTGATATGCCACTATATATATGCCGGCGTACGTACGGCCGTCTGTATATAACTATATAGTTGCACTATCTCGTTACATTAGAATAATAATACTGCAGGAAAGGCCCCAATGCAAGCTGGGTTTTTTTTTCTTCTTCAGCGAGACTCCAAACTTCGAAGGTGCCGCGTGTGTTTTAAAAATATCCCAGACAATGCCTGAAAAGTTGACAGCTGAACACATGGCTTTTTACTTGACCAGTATACAGTGGTATTTACTATTTACCAACATAGTATTACTATATCATTACCCCCTGAAACGCTCGGTTTGGTTTCCGTTGCTGCATGCAGGGCGAAATAAGTTCCATCGAGGGGGTCCACGCTGCCTCCAGATGCTGCAAAGAGTAAGCTGAACACATGCTCCGTTATATATTATATTGCTACGTACGTGTGTTATATACATACAGGGGGGCGGCCCTTGTTACATTTACATGCATGCGATCCACGAGGATGGCTTAAAACGCTAGTATCAGAAATAATCGATGAACTTTCTCTTTAGTTTAATTAATTGCAAAACATGCATGTTCTCATTCAGTTGTCCATCCATCCATCCATACATTGTTGTTCTTTGGATAAGATATATACTAGATAGCCATGGTCGGATAACTAGCTAGTTTTAGGTTTCTGTCTGAATGAATCGCTGCTACAACAATATATATACTGACCATGTGGGCAAATAACCAAAGAAGATTCTCTGCTGATTGCCTCTCTTTGATAATTCTCTGCAGGGTTGATGAGTTCGTTGGAAGGAACCCGGATCCGTTCCTAACGATGTATGGATTTTCAGGTTGTGAATTCGTCCTTTAACCTAGCGTGAATGGTGCCGTTTTCTTAACATATATATCTGTTCAAAAGCAGTCAGCAAGAGAGAGGAAGCCACGATCAATCTCAGCAGTTTCTGAAGAAGTTCCGGTACTTCCGTTGCTCACAGCTCTTAATAATTATTATAGTAATCGCCGGTTCTTGCCCATTAGTAAACTACACGTCTTTATTAATGTTATTTTGTTGTCAATTGTGTATTACCCTAGCACTAGCTAGCAGATCGATCACATGAAAAAAGACTAATTTGTACGAGAGAAAAAAAAATCCTACTATCATCACCCAAATCATTTTTAGGTAGGATGGGAGAAGCAACATAAACAACTAGCCTCTGCAAATCGTCATATATAAGACAGAAAACTATCACCCAGAGCTAATAAACCCCGAAATGAATGAGACATAGATATCTCAATTATTACTGTCTACTGAGACCACAACCTGTCCATTTTCTGAAAAAGTATGAAAAGGGGGCATATTCATTCAGTGCAAGCTGTATGAAAGCTTGGTGATCATCCGCGAACGAGCTGAGCCTCAGTCCCACTCCCTCCCACCAGCGCGCGTACGTACGTGTACGTCCTAGCAGCTTCAACGGCTTGTATCAGATCTCTGCTGCTTTTTTTTTACCCCTTTGCAGCCTGCAACCCGTACTGCACTACTCCCTCCGTTCCTTTTTATTTGTCGCTGGATAGTGTAATTTTGCACTATCCAGCGACAAATAAAAAGAAACGGAGGGAGTACAAACTTTCAGAGTAATCAGCATGTCGTCTACTTTAAACTGCCATGCCGTCAACATCACACGTTGTCAGCCCAGCCCTGCAGAGCAATCAGTTTGTCGTTGTCTGCGCTAACACTTAATCGAGCATCTATAGTGCTGCTTTTCAGAACCGTCACCTCATTGTTACTATAATTGTTTCAACTATTTCCTCATCACCACGTCGTCAGAAAAACCATCGTCGTCTGCTGCTGGCTAGCTGAATAGGAGTGCATCAGTAAAACCTGAAAATAATGCTGCTGCTACTGTTTGTTGCTAATGCTAGCTAGCTACTGCATAGCTTGCATTGAGTTGGGTGAATTAATGATTGGCAATCAGATGAATGAAGTTGAGTTTTGTGCATGCATGCATGCAGAGGAAAGAGCTGCCTGAGCTACTACCTCTCGTGGATCTGCGGTGGCGGGTGGTGGTGCCCGCCGCCGTTGCAGCTCAAGAGGCCACCGGCGCCGAGCTGCTCCTGCGCGCCGCGGCTGGGGAAGCTCTGCTCCTCCACCGCCTCCTCCTGCTGCAGCTGTTGCTGCTGCCGGTTCCGCGTCGTGTACGCCGCCGCCGGCTGCGGGTGCTGCGCGCCGTGCCCGCGCTGCTCGTGCGACTGCACCTGCGCCTGCCCGCGCTGCTGCTCCTGCGCCTGCCCCATGTGCAGCGCCGCGTGCTGCGCCCCGCGCTGCTGCCTGTGCCTATGATGGCCATGAGAAATTTTGCGTGCATGCTAGTAGTAGTAGTACCCGGAGATGATGATGGATGACTGGCATTTTGCAGCATGGTTTTTTTTTTGGTTTAGTTTCGGCGACACGAGTACTGTTGTAACTGGCTGTACGTGGCTGATCTGGTTAGTGCTGGTGAATGGTGTCGATTCCACATTTTCCGCTGAGAGTTGCCATGACATGCAGCCCTACTAGTCTTACGTACAGCACAAAAGATGCTTAGATTCCACTCAGTCCTTCGGTTATTGCAATTTAATGTGGACGGGAGTGTATTGAAATGTATTGGGATAGATTTTGACTTGCTATTAATTTAAACCGACCCAATATCACTCAATCCATATGGATTAACAGTGCGAACAAACCCTAATGGCCTGTTCGTTTATGCCGGATTTCACTAAAAATCGTTCCAGCTGATCAAACCTTATGCGGCTGATTGGTTGGACTGCTGCCCGTGGCCTGCCTCAGGCGAGCATGCCCCGTGGGAAACAGAAGTTTCTAGCGTACCCGCGCATGCAGCTTTAAGAGATATTTTTTTGCTAGCGTTGCATCTGCCAGTACAACTTGATCTCGTTTTATGCACTTAACCAAACAAAGGCTAGTGTTGGGTCAACGCACGCGCTCAAACGGGACGGACATGTGCAGCATACCAATCAGAAGGTATATAAATTAGACAAACAATCCAGCTAGAAATTATTTCGGGTGCTCAATCCACTGGAACCGAACATGCCCCAAGATGGTTTAAGACTAGAAAAAGACTTTAGCCCAGGTTTCCAGCTCCGCCGTACCACCAGCGCTAGCTTCTAGTTTATAACATAATATATATTTTTCAAGAAATACAAAAGTTGAATACAAAGGTAGAATGAGTAAGTGAGTTTTAACTTAACACGCCAATAAAAATCACTAAAGCAAATAAGATTTATGATATCATATATAGAAGGAACGAATACAACAAGTGTTGATATAACTAATCTTTGATTTCACCTAAACATACATATTGAAGCCCCACGTAACGTGCAATACAAAAAATGAGAACAGGTTTCTTTATATAATAATCGGAATCCCTCTATGTAGGCTTCATGATCGGCCTCATATGATCTATTAGAAAAAATATAAATAATAAAACTTGAAATACCTAGCTACCACAGAGTGATTGATAAATTTATCACAACTGGATAGAGATATTATATATAGTGCATCTAAATAGGTGTTGTGTTAGAAAACCAATAGAGCTGAGGGAGTGAAGATATATACTCAATTTTAGTTATACTACTAAGTTCATCCATGAAACTTTCAACACATATGTAACCTAATATTGTAGAGTGTACTCAAGTATGGATTGGTATGCTAATGTAGCTCTAGTTTTAAGTAGATAACAAATGACCGTAGGTTTCGTAAGAGGAATTCATACTTGAAAAAGACTTTGCGAAGGATTCCACCATGAGGTAACCGCTAGTGTGCCCAAGGGTTCAGTGTTGGGGGCCTTCGTCCTTCGAAGGTCCTAAAAAACACGGACTAACCATTGGTCATCAGTATATTTGTCAAGCATTGAAGGAGCTTCGGAATCAAACTACCTTCAGTATAGAATGATGGAAGAGTAACGAAGGTAGCTTCGTCATAACAACAATGAGAAGGTAGTGCAAGGAGAAGATGTCATCATGAACACCGAAGACAAAAGACAATGTTATCCCTGTGCCATTTGTAAATCTTGTATGTAATTCTTAAGGGCATAAGTGTAAATTTATATGGAGCTGTATGATTCCCTATAAATAGGTGAACAGTGCCCCGCATAAAGTACCTTTTTGCGGATTGGGCGATCACTGTGTAATTCTCTCTCTGCGACACCTTCATTGTAATTTTCTCTGAATAGCCGAAGGTACAATGGTAGAGTCAATTTACAAAAAGGAGAATATGTTATTGATATATCTTAATTTAGTTCTCATGTTTAAATCCTTTTTATACTCCTTGTGTATTCATTTATTCACATTAATAAACCATAATTTATTCACTCAACAATTAACCTTCGTCCCTAAGGAATTATCTCGAAGAGATGACTCCTTCGTGACGAAAGTTGTCTATCCTTTTAATATTATGTTGTCTTGTTTTTGGTTCTGTACAACAATCGAAAACGAGTGACCAACATTCAGTTCCAATAAAAAATCCATAAGTTCAAAGTATAGCGTAGAGTAACATGTTACCAATAATTCAAGTCACAAAAGTAGTCAAATAACAAAAAAAAATCAACTCTAATATATACATGAAATAAACCAATAAAGAAAACTCACAAAATACTATAATATTGATTTAACTTTACAACTTTTCATGGTTGAAAGCAATTGATAATGTATTTGTTCTTAACTTGTATAAAGAACTCCCGCTTCATGATATAACCAAGTAATCGTTCAAGTATTGGTCCCAATCTTATTTATCAACTTGTTCTTTTACATATTCATGACATGAAAGACTTTCAACAACACTTGCAACTTGAAGCACCAACATCAATTTGAGAAAGTTGTAAACAACTTCATGTCAAAGATGTTTCTCTGTTTCAACAAGCTTAATGGAAAGCTCAACAAAGACAGTCCACATTTCTAAACCTTTCAGTAAGGAAAATGTATCATGATTGATTTGATTAAGTATTTTTTGTGTTTGATGATCAACATAACTATTTAGACTAATGATGTTTGCTAGTGTTTATGGATATAGTTTAAATGATGCAACATGGACTTGGACAAAGGCAACATGATGATCAAGAAGATCAACACCTCAAAGCAAGTTATTAGAAAACCTATTAAAGACCTAATAAGATCATGCAAAAGTCCTAGACACAAGATGGAAGAAGGTCGGACAAAGAAAATATGATGAAACGAAAAAAACGGTTATAGAGCAGCACTAGACGTGTCCGGTATTACACCAAATAAAGCACATAACAAAGAAGTGCTAAACTAAATAAAAAGCTAAAAAATAGAATACACCAGACACACAAGTGTGCACTGGATGCATCACCGAACACCATACCAGATACGACATCCAGAGAGATCTACAATGTGTATGCAGAGGTTTACAACACACCGGACAAGTTTGGTAGTACACCGGATTCCACACCATACAAGATATCGAGAGAGGATGCAAATGCATCAGACCGATGATACATGCACTTGACATGTCTAGTGTAGTACCGGTGACATCGAATACCCCGAGCTCAAGGGTCGGTAATGACTACTCCAACATCTAGTACACATGGACACAAATCGAACGTGTTCGGTGACTACATCGGAGTATCTGGTGAGTCCACAAAAAATTGTGTCGTGTCCAACGACTAGTTTGGACATTGGGGGTTATGAATATGATCCAAAACCGGCCAAATATGTGAGAGCTAAGAAACAATACAAGAGAGTTGAGACTCCATTTCTATAGCTCTAGATACTTAATGGCTTAGAGAGTCACTCGGTGATTAGTGTAGGTGTTTTTGTGAAGTGCTTAGATTAGCTAGATCATTGTTATAGTGCTTGCACTAGGTGAATCCTTAGTTGTTAGAAGTGAGGTTAGACACTTTAATCCTTTTGTGCTTGCATGCACCATTGTATTATATCGAGTGGGGCTTATAGTCTTGTGAGAGCACGCTAACTACATTTGTGGTGTAGCCGCCAACATGTAATAGAGAGAGCGAGGTTCACAGCGTTTTAGCTAAAAGTTCGATAGTGAAAACTGCGTGAAGCATTCGAGAGAAGTCGGAACCAGAGCACCCACTTGCGGTGAGGAAGACCCAAGGCTATCTACAGACTTAACTGACCGAGAGCTTAGCTCTTGCGTGGGCTTCCCTTAATGGGACACCAACGAGGATTAATAATAAGTTTGCACGCTTTTTGATACATCGATAAAAATACCGACGCGTCAATGAGAGTTTTTTTATGTCTCTATCGTATTTAAGTTTTTCTATTTATATTGTTATTTTTTGTTGTTGTGTACTTTATCTTATCAGCACTTCGTTTAGCTTTGAACTGAGATGCCATCAACGTCTCGTTGTTAGCTAGAGCAGTCAATTTCTCGTTGTCTACACTAATTGAGCATATATATTGCTATTTTTTAGAACCATCACCTCATTGTTACTATAATTGTTTCAATTATTCCTCAACATGCCGTCACAAAACCATCAGCTATTATATATGAGTACATCAGTAAACCTAAAATGTTGTTGTTGTTTGTTGCTACTTGCTAGTTAGATACTGTACTTGGTGTAGCCACCAACATGTAACACCAACTATGCTTGTGAGAGCACACCAACTACACTAGATACTGTTACATGATGACATTGGTTAGAAAAAGATCTTCCTCATCTATTCAACTTGAGCAATCCTTGGTTGAGACCAAGTGAGCTTCATCAAGCCAAAAGATCAAAACTCAAATGACCTAATCTCATGTACCACTTCCAAATGTGAGGGGAAGATCCTACCATAAGACATAAAAAGGGTCAAAAGAATGGGAAAAATTAGCAAGAAAAACTCGTCCAAATAGAACCAACAAGACTTCCCCTCTAAAGACACTGAAGCTTCACCTCTGCTTGCTTCAGCTTGGCTTCATGTAGCTTTTGTCTTCACATACACTTCGACTTCTTATATTCTTTGGCTTTGCCTGTTGCTCAAGCTTTTCTAAAAGACAAACATTGTTTTAAGCTTCGTATGTTCTTTGGCCTTATACTGAAAAAATGTCTTAAACTTTGATATCGTTAGTATGGACCTTCAACCATGGACCTTCTCCCCAACATACGTCTCAAAGAGATCAGTGATTGGTAGGTACTACATTACCAAGGCAAAAATTATCCACTGCTTCACATTGTTGCCTATAAGAGTGTTCTCTTGGGGTTGAGAATCTTGTACCGCCTTTTCCCCACCCTTCTTGCTCTTTTTTCCTATGGAGGGTTTGTCCTTGTTGTAAAGGTCATTGTTCATATAGCGACTGGCATCATACGTGGATTAATTATCTAGTGACTTGAACATATTTCCACGGTAAATAATAGTGGGAATGCATGGATTTTTTCAACCCCCATTGTTAATGAACTTAACCTTTTCCGCTTTGTATGTGTTGACGAGAAGTGAGTTTGGTTGTGGGAGCAACCATGGCAAGAGAGGTAACATATAAATGGAACAACAGGACAACCAACCATACTTAGTCTTTAGGATGAGCAATCCAAGCACAAAACATAGCATTGTCTAGTGTATAAGAACATATTTTGACACCATACAAACTCTCCTTCGCTTCCTTTTTATCTCTTCCAAAATTTTCAGAATTTCTGTGCTCTTGAGTATCACCTCAGGTCCAATGGCCTAAAGAATTTCCTTCAAATAATCACCATCAATTTTGTCCTCCTCACATCATCCACTTCTTTATTGCCGCTAGGTTTACCCGCCCCCCACCCAAACACCACCATTGCTCCCATGGGCTTCATCCTTAGTAGGTCGACCACCATTACCAACACAAAAAAATTATGGGCACTAGTAAATAACACTTCTCTATAAAATCCATCTATAAGCGCATCAATCTCTTCTGCTATAGTTTATGCTTCTCATGTCTTATGTTAATTAACTGTTGTTTCACCATGATCAATATAAACTGTGTAGTCATTTACAAAAACTCGCACAATCAAGTGTGATCTGACTATAGTCACATCATTACACGCTATACCATTATTGTAGTAGGTACATGGACAATAATTTTGATTTTTTTTTATTGTTGATTGCTTCTTTGTATCTTACATTCACTTCTTACCAGAAACTTGACTTTCACCTTAGAGCATCTCTAACAGATCTCAACAATCATAATATCAAACCTTGATTTTGGAAAAAAAAAATGAAAAAACACTCTCCAACAGATCCTTATCCGTCCTCCTTATTATTTCGCATGCGCAAAACGCTTACTTCAATGTGCAAATGTTCGCAGCGGCTTTGTTCTCCCAGTCGCACCACCTCTCGCTCCTCCTTCCCGTCGGTGAGAGTAGCATACAACCTAGTGCGCTTGATGGCATCGGCATCAGCATCCTCTCCCTACCACCAAGACGACTAGACCCTAGGGAACTTGTGGGCCATGGAGGAGTCAAGGTCGGGCACTCTGCCGGCGACGACGTGGGGTTGTGCGAGTGCGAGCAGCCGCCTAGGTCCACGTTCTTGGATTTGAAAATGCACATTCATTCTTTGATTTGGTTCTATATGAGGCGTACAATTATTTTTAGACGCAAGTTTATTCTTCAAATCGAGTAAAAAAATCTCCCTTTTCGTTTAACAGATTTTTAGGAAATTAAAGGGAGTTGTTGGAGTGCAATCATTTTTTAAGGAGCAAAAGCGTTTAAGGACGACCCAATTCTTGTTTATTGGGAAATATATTTTTAAGAGCTATTGGAGATACTCTTAGATAAACATACACATATGACTTCATGTAGTCCATTATTTCTTACAAATATCAACAATAAAGTAAAAACAAAAGGACAAAGTTAGGTATAAGATCAATAATTAATAAGCTAAAAGAATTATATAATTAATATGTAATACTATAATTATTAAAGTTCATTTCTTTAAAATTATAGATAATACTGAAAAAGGAGTTTGTATTAGCATCTACTTACCTGTTAAAGTCACACAAAAATCAAGATGGAAACCTTCCTTATATTTCTATTTGTTTTAGGTAGCTTGAGTCCCATCTTTTCTCCTCCTTAGTTGTACAATAAATCTTTTGAGAAGGAGATGTGCTACTTATGCAAAAGTTAATTAGTACAGACGACTCTATAAAGAACTGCCTCTATAAATAATATTTAGAAGTAGCTCTAACTATCGTTGCCTCTACAAATATTTATGTAGGTGCGACCGGTGATAATAGACACATATGAAAATCCCTATTTTTAGGAATGGTGGGCAATGGCCACCTCTCAAAAATAATTTACAAATGCAGTTGAGCTTGCAGCCTCCACTACCGAAATCCGAGGCTTTGCCGAGTGTTGGATTCTCTGCCGAGTGCCTTTTGTCGGGCACTCGGCAAAGAAGGCTTTGCCGAGAGCCGCACTCGGTAAAGTTAGGCTCTCGGCAAAGAGCCTCTTTACCGAGTGTTGGACACTCGGCACAGGACCCCACTCGGCAAAGACAGGTTTGCCGAGTGTCAAACACTCGGCAAAGGGGGCTCTCGGCAAAGGGCCATCAGCGGCCGTCCCAAAGCTGACGGCCGTCAGTCTTTGCCGAGAGCCAACGGTTGGCACTCGGCAAAGAGTCTTCTTTGCCGAGTGTCACATAGTAGGCACTCGGCAAAGGAGGCTTTGCCGAGTGTCATCTCTAGACACTCGGCAAAGTATATTTTTATTTTTTTATTTTGTCTCCCAAACTTTTTGTGGTATGTTCTTACACTATGTACACATGTTGGCCCGTGTTTGTTATCCCAATCAATCTCCCCCCTGGTGTGTGCTTTCAAAGGCAGAATATATTCGTGTCATTGATAATTCCCGGACACCCGGGGAACAAAATGGGCGTGTACATGGAGCCTTTGATCGATGAATTGGTACGTGCCTGGGAGGAAGGGGTATGGACGTATGATCGAGCTACGAAGACAAACTTCAGAATGCATGTTTGGTACCAATACTCCATGCATGACTTACCGGCGTATGGGCTATTCTGTGCCTGGTGTGTTCACGGTAAGTTCCCATGCCCAGTTTCCAAGGAAGCTCTCAGGTTCATTTGGTTGAAAAAGGGTGGCAAATATTCGTCCTTCGATAAACATCGACAATTTCTTCCTGCTGACCATCCATTCCGCCTAGACATCAAGAACTTTACGAAAGGTGTCGTAGTGACAGACCGCCCACCTGCAACGATGACTGGTGCCGAAATTCATCAACAGATAGATGGGCTCGTGGCCAATACAGAAGATAGTTTTGTGGGATATGGTGAGCAGCATATGTGGACACATAAGTCTGGCTTGACTCGGCTCCCCTATTATGACAACCTGCTCCTTCCACACAACATTGACGTGATGCACACTGAAAAGAATGTTGCCGAGGCACTGTGGGCAACAATTATGGACATTCCTGATAAGTCAAAGGATAATGTGAAGGCAAGAGTGGATCTGGCAGCGTTATGTGATAGACCAAAACTAGAGATTAAGCTGCCAAGTGGCGGAAAGACGTGGAGAAGGCCTAAGGCCGATTTCGTCCTAAGCAGGGCCCAGAGGAAGGAAGTACTTCAGTGGATCAAGATGTTGATGTTCCCTGATGGATATGCAGCTAACCTGAGTAGGGGGGTGAACTTATCTACTATGCGAGTCTTAGGGATGAAGAGTCATGACTTCCACATATGGATTGAACGGATTCTTCCTGCGATGGTTCGAGGCTATGTCCCTGAGCATGTCTGGCTAGCGCTTTCAGAGTTGAGCTATTTCTTCCGTCAGTGTTGGGGACTTGTTCTCAAATGCTATAAATTAAGAACAAGGCAACATAGAATATTAAATATCAACACCCTTAGTCCTTCGAAGCATTATTTCCCCTTGGATATAATGAACTTCGGACGAAGGTCATGAAGGTCATACCTTCATTGTCATAATAATAAAGGACAAGAAAAGGGTTTATGCATGAAATACAGAGAATAATATAATTACATCAAACATTATTACTAATTTATTTCTATTCATTTTACTTATACAAACGATAGCAAATTACAAATGTACCTTCGATCTGAAGGAAAGTGGGGGTACAAGCGTGATGACAATGCCAAGTCAGCGTGAACAGTACGGGAGTAATGTTCATCTATTTATAGGCACGGGACGCAACCCGTGTAAAATTACATTAATGCCCTTTACATTTATCAATAACTGTATAGTAATTCTTCAGGGTCTAATTTGGTTTTTCATCTTTAAGTCGGTTCCCCTTTTCTGCTGTTATGCCGAAGCTTATCTGCGCATAGCTTCGTGATGATCTTTTCCTTCGTCACAATTGCCTTCCGTCCCACTCAAGCTTCGTCTTGACCATACTCATATACTCGTAATCCGATTCCGAAGATACCTGTTCACACATTTCACTTGGAAAACATTGTCAAATCATGTTTTTGAGGACCTTCGGAAGCCGAAGGCCCCCAACAGTAGCCCCTCGCAATATTAATTTGCTGTACTGATAAATTCATATTGCGATATGGACGAAGGCCTTAAGCCGAAGGTCCGAAAAAACACCTTCTCTTTGCTAGAATAGCAATCAGTCTTTGACAAGCGGGACCCTCCAGTTTTCAACGCTCTGGGCGTATAAATAAGAACTCATCTCGAGTTATTTGGCACGCTCTCTTGCCAACTGTTCTTACTCACCCAACCTTTAGCCTACGCGCAACAACATTTGCTCGACTTTTTAAATTTTAAAGCTTCGGCACTGAGTGCACTTTCTCAGCGTTTGCAAGGATGTCCGAAGATAACAAAGTTGTTGGTGATTCGAAGCTAAGTCTTTCTGAGGAAATGCATCTGGGTTTTCTTCAATCTATATCGAAGACTAATACAGAGAAGATTACCAAAGAAATTTTGGAAGGTTTATCTGAAGATACTGGTGACAGTGACAGCTATGACGTGGATAGTGGTGGTGAAGACTCCGAAGATCGACCATGGCGACCAAGTCATGTGGTTTTTGGTAAATCTAGTATCAAAGAAAATCATCTTGTCAGCATGAGGGGCAGATATTTCCGGGACTTGTCCGTTGTGAGAGCTGATGAAGGAGAGAAGACTTGTCCAACTCTTGAGGAAAATGAAGTCGTGGTATTCCGAAGCTTCTTGAAAGCTGGACTACGATTTCCCTTAAGCAGCTTTGTTGTAGAGGTGCTGAAGATATTTGAAATCTTCCTTCACCAACTTATCCCCGAAGCAATCATAAGGATGAATATCTTCGTGTGGGCCGTGAGAAGCCAAGGCTTGGAACCTGATGCGAAAAGTTTCTACAACATACATGAATTGTTGTACGAAACAAAACCCTGGGGTAAGGAACAGTATCACAACAATTTTGGCTGCTACAGCTTCGGCTCCCGGTCTGGGTCAAGCTGCCCCGTGCCGACCTTTCGAAAGAGGTGGCCTGGTGACTGGATGACGGAATGGTTTTACGTGAAGAATGACTTGAAATTACGAGAAGATATAAAGAAGATTATTATGCGTCCCATCTGGCAACGCTTCGACCTGCGTAGGCCGAAGGTGGAAATGAATGAAGCAGCCGAAGAATGCCAGAGAGCCTTCGGCGTTGTCTGCTCTTTTATTGGGACGAGGGACTTGGTCCAGGAACATATTGCCTTCAGAGTATGGCCACTTGTGGAAAAATGGGAAATGCCGCAAGAAACCATTAAAGAGACTGATGAAGGTGGACTAGTTAGGCTGAAATACACATTTGAGTATGGAGATAAATTCGTTGAGCCAGATGATGACTGGCTAAAAAGCATTGAAACTGTAAGTGATGAACTGCTTGGGGTGTATTCAAAGGCCGAAGATACTGCATTATCAGCAGCCTTCGGAGGCCGAAAGAAGAAGAGGCTGAACCGAGTGTTTGACGCAATTGGGTTTGTCTACCCCGACTACCATTATCCAGTGCGGGGTCAAAAAAGAAAAAATACTTCCTCTGCGAAGGAGACTACTGCAGCCGTTCCTAGTGAACCAGCGCCGAAGAGGAAAAGGGTAAAGGTTCTCACACACCAGCCACGTTATATTGAACTGGCCACAGTGCCTGAGTTCGCCGGTGAGACCTCTTCGGCCACCGAAGCCAAAAAATCAACGCTGCTGCCAGAAATCAAACAGTTGGCCGAAGAGCCAGCAACAGAAAAGATAGAAAAAGCAAAGACTGAAGAAGCGAAAACATTAGAAATTTTAAGTCCTTCAGCAAAAATTGAGTCAGAAAAAAGCCAGAAGGGTCCAATAGTGACCCCGAAAAGAAAAAGGATGGTTAATGTGTTAGATGTTTTGGAGACAATTAAATCTTCAAGCATAACTCCAAAGAAAACCATTGGAACTTCTAAAGTGTCTACTGAAGCCTTTGTTGCTGAAACTTCGAAGCAACAACTTGAAGCTGAAGCTGGGCCTTCAGAGCTCTCCAAGGAACAACCTTTGGAAACCGAAGAAACAAAGGTTACAAAGGCAGCATTGGAAGCCGAAAAAATAAAAATGTCAGAGCCAATTTCGGTTGAAGAAATTGACACTGCTGCCCCGAAAGCACCTTCCAACATACGCGATTACATTGTGCGACATGCTTCGGGGAGAAAACTATCTGAAGAAGAGATTTATGAAGCTAATCACTATGCTAGAGAATTAAAATATCCGAAGGGGGCACTAGTGTTCAATGGAACAGACGAAGATGACTTCCTATACTGCCTCCCTGACAACAAAGAATTATCTGTCTGCCGGGAGATGGCTAGGAGTATGGGGTTTCCGAAGCTTGAAGCTGGATTATGCGCTATGACGAAAGAGGATCTTGCGGATAGCCTTGCATACAATAGCCTGAAGGTGCGAGAATTGTATATTTAGAAATTTACAATTTTTGAATCATTCTTTTATTCTTATACTAATTCTTGTATATATAGGGTTTAATATTGAGCAATGCGCTGAGAGCGCAAAAGAATGCCGAAGACGAGAGCTATGACATTGCTTTCAACAATCTACGATCAGAGGTTATTAAGCTGAGGAACGAAGCTCTGGAAAAAGATAAAATTCTGCTTACATTGGTGGACAAGATAAAGGAAGACGAAGCTTCCTCCAAAGCTCAAGCTGAAGCCCAAAAACGCGAAATTAAAGATCTTCAGAAACAGCTAGCCAGAGCTAAAGAAGAACGTATACTTGAGGAGACAAAACGAGAGCTTAGTGATCAATGGGCCAATCATTTAGAAATAAATGTTAAAGAGCTTCGCGCATCCCAGAGAAGATGCTATGATAAATCCATAGTGTGTGTCAGGAAGATAAAATCCAGCTTCGCCAATGTTGGCGCATTCTCTAGCGAAGAGAATTTCTCAAGGGGCAATCCCGAAGGTCCGATGGAATGGATCAATCACGAAGCTGAGGCCTTCAAAGAAATCCTGAATATCCGCGGAGACATATGTGCTTTTTCGGGTGCTAGAGGAATTGCTACTGTTTTGGAGAAGAAAGGTTGTGAGCATATAAAATCTTTAGCGCAATCCGAAGCTACTTTGTCCTCCGAAGACATTAAAGACCCCTCAGCCGAAGCAAGCATGATCGGCGGAAAATTTTTCACCGATATCTGGGACAACGGCGGCCGAGAAATGGCGCAAGAAATTATTCAAAAGAGCGAAAAAGGCATCCACGATGCTAGAATAGTAGCGGAGGCTGCCGAGAAAAGTACAGAGCCCGAAGGGCAAATAGGTATTAATTAGTGGTTTTTATTATGTTGTAATTTTTTATTCCAGACTTTGTTCGCGGTTTGTAATAGTAATATAGCCGTATCTTCTCTTCCCTCAGAACCTGCTGAGGCATCTCCGGGCCCCCACCCGAAGGGGGACGATGAAATTAGAAAAATGGCCGAAGCCATTATGGACAAAGTTGTCGACCAGCTACTGAACGAAGCTGCAGAAATAGTTCTTAAAGAGGATTAAATGCTATTGTAGAAACATTTGGAACGTAATGTGTGTAATACATTGTAAATTTGAATGTAATATATAATCTATTTATAGTTTAATTCTTTACGATGCATGAAATTTTGCATACATACCATTTTTTGAGCCTTCGGCGAAAAAACACCTTCCCTTCTTTTCATGCTTCGTGAAGAAAATCTTTTCTATATCACAAGAATTTGCATACTTCTCTGATGAAGAATATCCAAGCTTCGTGAAATTTTCTCCGAAGCTATAAAAAAGTTTTATGTTGCCTCTCTAATGAAGCTACACTTCTTCTCGATTTATCTTGTGCCTTAGCACGATTTTCTCTTTTCCAAAATATTCTCCGAAGATCAATACTGTATCCCCTTCTTGTTCCACATGCAATATGCTATATGATGCTTATGTTATGCAGAATGATGTGATGATGTTATGTTATGCAAAATGATATTTGTGCCGCAGATACATATCCCTGCAATAGAGCACACACACTTTTTATATCAGCGCTGACTTTTCGCTGTAAGCCTCCCTTAGGAGCTTCTTCGCCTTTTACTTTCAGCGGAATCAGCGTTTATTTTTCGCTGTAAGCCTCCCTTAGGAGCTTCTTCGCCTTTTACTTTCAGCGGAATCAACGTTTATTTTTCGCTGTAAGCCTCCCTTAGGAGCTTCTTCACCTTTTACTTTCGGCAGAAACAACGCTGACTTTTCGCTGTAAGCTTAGAAAACTTACACTGCGCTCCCTTAGGAACGACTTTTTACTGCTTCGAATAAATTACAGTGTGCCTCTTAGAACAAATTTTTGATAGTACAAAGGTCCTTCATACCACCATAAATTTGTATGCTTCGGGAACTCACTCCTATGGAGAAGACATATTTTTATTATGATAAAAGACGAAATTGTTACACGAAATTGAAAAACGATAAACGACACTTAGACTTCCCATAATTGTTCCTTGTTAACAAGAAAGTAATACTGAATGTAAAAATGCGGAAAAACTGCTGTCGAGGTAGGATATTTGTCAATAAATGTGCTTCGACTCTGGCACGGTGCTATTGACTGTGCGAGCTTCGGACTCCTCTCTGAAGTCCCTCTGAATGTGAGTGTGCTGACTCCCTTCTAGCTGTTGTCCTCGCTGCGTTGGTGGTGGTGGTGGAGGATGTTGCCAAGATGCTTGGGGTTGACTTGCCGAAGCAACAGAAGCTACAGGGTGATTGCCTACATATTCTGGAATGTAAGGCGAATGGTACGAAGCAGTATGCATGACCTGCTTCGGCTGACTCTGTTGTGCTGCAGCTTCTGCTATCTCCTTTTGCTTCTGAATGGTGACATGGCACATCCTGGTGGTATGGCCCTTATCTTCACCACAGAGTAGACAGTAAATTCTTCTTGGCTGATCCCCAAATCTTCCCCCGAAGCCCCTGGCGCCTCTGTCCCTTGGCGCTGGCGACCGAGCAGAGCTTTGCTGTTGGCCCGAAGCTTGCGAAGAGTATTGTGGCCTTTGCTGTTGGCTCCCTCTATCATCACCTTGAGTGGAGTTATGAATTGACCTAACATGCCTCAGATGAAATCTTCCTCCGAAGCCCCTGGTCATCTCAGAAAACCTGAATGCCTCCTCCCTTCTCTGGCGGAAGTCATTGTCAGCTCGGATGTACTCGTCCATTTTTTGGAGCAGCTTCTCCAAAGTTTGTGGTGGCTTCCTGGCAAAGTATTGTGCTGAGGGTCCCGACCGAAGTCCCTTAATCATGGCCTCAATGACAATTTCATTGGGCACTGTTGGCGCTTGTGCCCTCAGACGCAGAAACCTTCGGACATACGCCTGGAGGTATTCTTCGTGGTCCTGGGTACACTGGAATAGAGCTTGAGCAGTAACTGGCTTCGTCTGAAACCCTTGGAAGCTAGTTGTCAACATATCCTTCAACTTCTACCAAGAAGTGATTGTCCCTGGCCGAAGAGAGGAGTACCAGGTCTGAGCGACGCTCTTGACGGCCATGACAAAAGACTTTGCCATGACTGCAGTATTGCCACCATACGAAGATATGGTTGCTTCATAGCTCATCAAGAATTGCTTCGGGTCTGTATGACCGTCGTACATTGGGAGCTGGGGTGGCTTGTAAGACTGGGGCCATGGTGTAGCCTGCAATTCTGTTTTGAGAGGAGAAGCATCATCGAAAGCAAAATTTCCATGATGGAAATCTTCATACCAGTCGTCCTCATTGTAAAAGCCTTCTTGATGAAGCTCTCTGCGCGGAGGCCTTCGGTTCTGATCATCTTGAACAAGATGACAAACCTCTTCCGAAGCTTCATCTATCTGTCTCTGAAGATCAGCTAGACGAGCCATCTTCTCCTTCTTTCGTTGCACCTGCTGCTGAAGGATCTCCAGGTTTTGGATCTCCTGATCCAAGTCGTCCTCTGGAGCCGTTGGACTAGCGGCCTTCCTCTTCTGGCTTCGGGCCTCCCTAAGGGAAAGGACGTCCTGATTGGGGTCCAGCGGCTGCAGAGTGGCAGCCCCTGTTGCTGAAGCTTTTTTCGGCGGCATGACGAAGGTGATGCTTGCCGAAGGTATTCAAAGCTCAAGAAATGGAAGTGAGTTCACCGGAGGTGGGCGCCAATGTTGGGGACTTGTTCTCAAATGCTATAAATTAAGAACAAGGAAACATAGAATATTAAATATCAACACCCTTCGTCCTTCGAAGCATTATTTCCCCTTGGATATAATGAACTTCGGACGAAGGTCATGAAGGTCATACCTTCATTGTCATAATAATAAAGGACAAGAAAAGGGTTTATGCATGAAATACAGAGAATAATATAATTACATCAAACATTATTACTAATTTATTTCTATTCATTTTACTTATACAAACGATAGCAAATTACAAATGTACCTTCGATCTGAAGGAAACTGGGGGTACAAGCGTGATGACAATGCCAAGTCAGCGTGAATAGTACGGGAGTACTGTTCATCTATTTATAGACACGGGATGCAGCCCGTGTAAAATTACATTAATGCCCTTTACATTTATCAATAACTGTATAGTAATTCTTCAGGGTCTAATTTGGTTTTTCATCTTTAAGTCGGTTCCCCTTTTCTGCTGTTATGCCGAAGCTTATCTGCGCATAGCTTCGTGATGATCTTTTCCTTCGTCACAATTGCCTTCCGTCCCACTCAAGCTTCGTCTTGACCATACTCATATACTCGTAATCCGATTCCGAAGATACCTGTTCACACATTTCACTTGGAAAACATTGTCAAATCATGTTTTTGAGGACCTTCGGAAGCCGAAGGCCCCCAACAGTCAGCTTTGTGCAAAAGAGTTATCTCGGACCGTGGTTGCAGACTTGGAAAGATTGGCCCCCGTGTTACTGTGTAAGCTTGAGAAGATATTTCCACCCGACTTCTTCAATCCAATGCAGCATTTGATTCTTCATCTCCCCTATGAGGCACGAATGGGGGGCCCCGTGCAGGGACGTTGGTGCTATCCAATCGAGAGATGTCTAAAGACTATTCGAAAGAAATGTAGAAATAAATGCAAAATCGAGGCTTCCATTGCAGAGGTATACATTCTAGAGGAGGTCTCAAACTTCACAACAACTTATTATGGTGACAAACTGTCGAGCGTGCATAATCCACCCCCTCGTTACAATGATGGCGACAATGAATCGAACCTTAGCATATTTCGAGGCCAACTCGGAAGCGCAAGTGGCTCGACCACCAAGACCCTGACACATGAAGAGTGGCGGCATATCATGCTATACGTATTGACCAACCTTGAAGAGGTGACACCATACATGGAACAATTTCTTCATGAATTCTGGCGTCGATCAAGGGACCCCACTCCACAGGAATATGACACTCTTCTTAGAAAGGGTGCGAGAAATGGGTTGCCCGATTTCATTTCCTGGTTCAAACATAAGGTACATGCTTAGTTTGTAAAAGAGATACGTCTTTGAACTCAATTTAGCGTCTTTTAACTTGCGAATACTTGCAGGGCCAAAGAGATCTGTCTATGAGTGCCGAGTTGAGACAAGTAGCCAACGACTTTGCTTATAGGGTCAAGAAATATTCTGGTATGACGTCAATGGATACCATTTTCGCACAACACACTACGACAAAAGTCGGCCCAATCGGAAAACAACGTGTTCTGGAGTCTTTACGCCGGGCCTTGACAATGTCGATTATTTTGGACGAATCGAAGAAATATATGAGCTCAATTTTTATGGTTCCAAACCTCTTACTCCAGTGATATTCAAATGTCATTGGTTTGACCCTCAAGTGACGAGACAGACACATTCTAATCTTGGGATAGTCAAAATTCGACAAGATTCCACCTTAGCAGGAGACGATGTCTATATCGTGGCCCAACAGGCCACACAAGTGTATTATCTCCCATATGCGTGTCAAACGAAAGAACATCTTAAGGGTTGGGATGTTGTGTATAAGGTATCGCCGCATGGGAGGTTACCTGTTCCTAACGATGAAGATTACAACTTAGACCCGGACACATATGATGGAGAGTTCTTCCAAGAAGATGGGCTAGAAGGGCGATTTGAGATAGACTTAACCGAAGCTATCAGAATGGACGTAGATATTGAAATGGTTGTTGATGAGGAGGATGATGAGGTGCAAAATGATAATGACTTAGTAATCCTTGAAGGCAATGACATTAATGACGAACTTGCGTCTTCCGATGGTGTTGAGATTGAAATGCTTGATAGTGATGATGAGAGTTATGATCCGGCTAACCCCGACACATATGAAGATTATTTTTAATCGATGTAATGCTATATGACTTTTTATTTCGTGCCTGTTTTTAAATACATCTTTTTATATGTGCTTATTTGTTTACTCTTAATTGCAGGTTGTTGGACAAATATGGTGGGCGGTTTCCTGAGGAGGAGGAGGGGGGGAGGAGTAGGACGGCGGATGATGCAGAGCAGGCAGCGCAGCAGGACGAGGCAGAGCAGGCAGCGCAGCAGCAGGCGGCGCGCCTCAGGACAACGACGACCAGCAGCAGGACGACGACGACCAGCAGCAGGACGCCTCAGGTTCAGGCGGCTCTAGCTCGAGGAGCATCTACCTGCGAGGCCCCGCGAGTCTCCCGCCGCGTCCCATACTTCGGGACAGACGGTCGCTGATTCGGCCGGAAGGGGAGAGGTATGTAACTTTATGTTCTTCATTCTTGTTCATATTATGTGTTCAAAATCATAATATAAACTAATACTTTTTATTTATCACTTGGACAGGTCTTGGACGGTTTTGGATTATGCTAGGGGTCATCATCGCCCCCCCAATAACATCCTCGGCCTGCTGTGCAGGGAACACTTCCCTGGACTTGTGGAGTACGCCGGAGTGACGGGCCCAGCCTTCACCTTCGACCACTACGCCGTCGCCCCCGATGCAGTAGACCGGGACGGCAGGGAATTCAATAACAAGGCGGAGCAGGTGAAGCAAGAGTTGTGGGTAAGTCTTAGTATAATGTAAAATATGTCGTATTCGTTGCAAATTCTTGAAATAATGTATGGATACATCGTTTTTGTATGCAGAATTTCTTCAGATGCGATGCTGGATACGAGGCTAGGGCGGATGTGGTGGCCACCACGAGCTGTAAGAAGCTCGTCGTGGACATGCACTATGAGGCCCGCATCCAGGCCATCATCACCTACCACGGCTCCGTCCTTGGGGAGAAGGTGACCAAACCTCAAGCCTGAACCATGTCGTTGACCAGGGAGCAGTACCTGCAGGTAAAGTCATGCATGTTTGGTACCAGTACTCCATGCATGAATTTTATTTTATCTTCTGATATGCACTTTATGTGTTTACTTTGTAGGTGATTCCACATTGGTGCGCCGCACATCCTCTGTGTTGGGAGCAGATGGTGGATAGGTGGTGTTCGGCTGAGTGGGAGGAGGCGCACACAGCTAGCCAGGAACGACGTTTGATGATGCAAGGCCCCTCCCACCACCAAGGCAGCCGGAGCCTGGGCCAATATGCCGAAGCATGGGTACGCCACCTTTTTTATTTAGATATATAGCACTAAGTTAGATATTATTTCTAACTATCTCGTTGGTTTTCGTTGCAGTCGGCGTCACATGGTGGCAGGCCTTGCTCCACCTTCTCGGCCTATGCTATGGCCCATAAGGGTAAGGCGACGTCCGACATCACCTACAACCCGGATGACGGGCCCGAGGCCTACACCAACCCCGCCGTCTACAGCCGCCTCCATGACTACACCGCCATGGCGTAGGAGGTCCATGGCCCAGACTATGATCCGAGCACCGAGCCGATCGACCCCGATGTGCTCATGAGGGTCGGAGGAGGCAAGAGACATGGGCGGTACTGGATTGCCGATGGGGCAATCGACTCGTCCTCCACTCCCACTCTGTCTCAGGTGAGAGCAAGGAGCACAGGCTCGAGTCCAGCCATACGACCTCGGCACGACAGCTCACAGCATCGCATACAGCAACTCGAGGTTAGTGCTTCTGTAACTCGTCCTTTCTTGAGTTATATACCTTCTCTTTGAGTTACTATAACCTTGGCTTGTAATATTACAGACCCAACTAGAAGAAGAGAGGAGGGAACGTCAAGAGATGGAGGCGAGGATAATGGCGGAGCGGGCGGCGGCTGATCAGAGGATGGCGGATATGTTCTAGTACATGCAGAGCCTTGGCGCCGCACAGGGCATCGCTCCGCCACCTCCATTGTCCCCCCCAGTTGACCCTACTCTCTTCCACACTCCTGTGAGTATCAAAATTGTAGTTAGATGTTTGTAATGCATCTGGTATAACACATGCAATCTCTTCTCTGTGCAGGGCCAATCTAGGGCGGCATCCAACAACCCTCCGGAAGGGTTCAGCCCAACGCAGCCCCGGTCAAACCGCCCACCTCCATGAGTGTTGTGTTTTCATTGTTTTAGACTTCAGAACTTATGTATAATACTTATGTCTGTGTTTGATACTTATGTGAGAGCTTGCGATGTTTGAGACTTATGTTTGTGTTTAATACTTGTGTTGAACACTTATGTTTGTGATGGATATTTATGTTTGTGGTGACGGTTTTATGTTTGTGTTGGCTATTTATGTCTGTGATGATATCTGTGATGTATATATGTGATATATATGTGATATCTTCTGTTTGTGTGGATGGAATACAAAAAACAAATAAAAAAGGTATATACTGGTCACTTTGCCGAGTGTTACACTCGGCAAAGAGGCTCTTTGCCGAGTGTCTGGGTCATAACACTCGGCAAAGAGCACAGACCTGGGCACCGGTTTAGGTTCTTTGCCGAGTGTTATGTCGCTGGCACTCGACAAAGAGGTCGGCTTTGCCGAGTGCCACTTGGGACACTCGGCAAAGAACCTGACATGGGGACCCTCCCTGGCGGGTTCTTTGCCGAGTGCTGCCTGGAAGACACTCGGCAAAGCTAACTTCTTTGCCGAGTGTCACAAGAGACACTCGGCAAAGCCGCCGTCTCCATCACCTGGCGCCGTAACGGCCGCTTTTCTTTGCCGAGTGCCCGAGAAAAAGCACTCGGCAAAGAAGGCTTTGCCGATGCACTGTTTGCCGAGCCTTCTTTGCCGAGTGTAACACTCGGCAAAGCCTTTGCCGAGTGTTTTTAAGGCTTCGCCGAGTGCTTCAGGCACTCGGCAAAGCCATTGATTCCGGTAGTGCTCCTCTGTGAATCATATTTAGAGACATCTTATTTGACAGGACACTATAGAGACACGCCTCTATAGAAAAGAACTCATGTTATGTCTCTAGAAATAGTTTGTTTTTAGTAGTGTGATGCGATTGTGGGGGACATATATCCCCCGGGTCCACTAGAATGCGAGAAGGCCTCGCGCGGGGCTACGGGCCAGTTACCCCGCAAGGCCATTCCTTCGTGGGTCGGGCTAGAGCCACTGGCGGAATGGGCCCACCTGAGAAGGCAACAGACTCAAGCCCAAGCAATCCGTCGACTCATGTGCTATCCATAGCAACCATCCGACTTTCCCGCGCATGGCGTCCTCGAATATCGGGGCGGATTAGGGATAAGTCGGCAAAATTGTAGGGAGATCAGTTCAGTCGGTTCGCCATTATTTAGGAGACATATTGAAAGGGAAATAGGGTTAACCTTTTCCTATAATTAATTTTGGTGGTTGATCGTCAACCCAAACACATGGAGTAACTAGTTTGCCAAGTATTCATGTATTACAGGTGCATAAAGGTTCAACACAAACCAATAAATATTCAAGTTAGGGATCCAAATCAAATATAACGCCCTGAATTTGGGGGTAGAATTTTTTCTTCTTTTCCCTCACCAAATTCAGGCGTTACCCTTTCCTTTTCCCTTTTCTCCTCACTAAACCTTGATCTTTTCCAAAGTTATAGCGGGATTCGGCTTGGGACCCCGTGTAAAGCAAAACCCTAAAATACTTTATTTGGTGTGATACACCATGCCGAACCATGCATACTTTTTCATTGTTTAAAATGTAAACGCATTCATCTAGGAAAATAGATTTTAGAAAAAAGGAAAATCCCTTCCTCTCTCCCCTCCCCCCTCCTTCCCCATTTTTGGCCCGGCCGCCCCCGCCCCGCCCCGGCCGCGCCCGCCGCCGTCCCGGCCGCCCCCACCTCGGCCCGGCTCGGCCGCGCCCGCGCCCAGCTCGCCGGCCCCCGGCCGCGCCGCCCGGCCCCCGCCCCGACCTCGGCCGCCCTCGCCCCACCCTGGCTCGGCCGCCCCCTCCTCGGCCCGGCTCGGCCGCGCCCGCGCCGCCCGGCCCCCGCCCCGCCCCGGCTCGGCCGCGCCCGGCTCGCCGGCCCCCGGCCGCCCCCGCCTCGCCCCGTTCCCGGCCATGGCACCCCCGCCCCGGCTCCGGCCGTCCCCGGCCGCCCCCGCCCCCGGCCCGGCCGCGCCCGCCTCGGCTCCGGCCATGGCGCCGCCGCCCCGGCCCTGGCCGCCCTCGCCCCGTGCACACGCCCGACCCCGCCTCGGCCCCGCGCCGCCCGGCCCCTGTCCCGGCCGCGCCGCCCCGCGCCCGGCCCCCGTCTCGGCCATGCCGCCCCGGCCCCGGCCTCCCTCGTCCCGGCCCCGGCCGCGCCGCCCTGGCCCCGGCCGTGCCCCGCCCCGCCCGTGCTCTATGCTCGCCCACCCGCCCCGGCGTGCCCTGCTCGTGGCGTGACGGTCCCGGCGCGGCCTCGAGCTCGGCCCAGCGTGCTTGTGGCGCGCGGCCCCGACGTGCGCACGGCTAGTTCACAGCGCGTGCGTGCGGCCTTGCGCGCGTGCTCGCGTAATGCGCAGTGCCTTGGCACGACTCGCAGTGCCCTCGTCTACCCCCAGACGTGCTCGTCTACCCCCCCTATATTTTATGCGTGCTAATCACATCGTTCATGTTAATAAAATAGGAGACTCAATTTAGAAATTGGTTACGTTAGTTAATTGGTATAGCTAACCGTCTATCTCATTTAATGTTAATCTACTAAAAGTGGTCACGTTTCCATTAGTGTATGTAGCTAATCCTTATTATTGGAGCTAAGTAGAACTAGAGCACGTAACGTTTAGTTATTCGTCTACCCGTAGTGCGCCTCGAGCATAAGCTTTAACCCCTGCGAGACCTTTCCCCGTTTCTTTCTAACCATGGTAAATGCAATATCGCATGTCATATTCTATGCATGTTTAATCTACTTGTTCTCTTGTATGGTGTACTGTTGGTTTCCTAATTTCAATGGATGGATGTATGTATGTTTGCACTCGCATAGAGAACGATTTGGTTGAAGAGCCCGAAGAATTCACAGGAGAAGCCCCTGAGCAGCAGTCGGTTGGTGGAGGCAAGTGTCCCTTGACCTATCTCTGTCCTATTCATTCTTTAATTCACCTCCCGCATTACACATTTATGCCTAAGGATTTACTAGCTTTGTTATCCATATCCTTGTTTACCTATTTGGGTTGGATTATTATTGTTTAGCTTTATGCTATTGCTTAACTCTAATCAATGAACATGATGTGATTATCTATGATACACTGTTTTCCCCTCTCTTATTATGATGTTATACTTGTGGCCTTTAAGGGGGCTCGAGCGGTTTCTCGAGTGCCTCTCCGTAAGGACCTGTTCTTTGGATGACCGCCTGGGAAAACAGTGCAACCATGAGGGTGGAATGGGGTGCCCTTAGCTGAATAATTAGAGGATCCGGGGTGTAGTTCGCTTAGCCGTCGTGCCGTCAATGGGGCTCGGTGTATGCGGCTCGCTCTGCCAAGCTTGGGTTCGCCCCTTGGGGAGGAGTGCAGTGCATTTAGGAAACCTAACAGGTGGCTACAACCTCGGGGAATCTTTGTAAAGGTTACGTAGTGATGCCCTGCTGGGTCACCTTGGTAGTGATCAATGGAGAGTCATGATCTCCGGGCAGAAAGGGAATCACGGCTTGTGGGTAAAGTGCACAACCTCTGCAGAGTGTTTGAAAACTGATATATAAGCCGTGCTCGCGGTTATGAGCGGCCAAGGGAGCTCCAGTGATTAGTGGTACTTGATCAGAGACATTTTGGTTTACAGGTGGCAATGAGATTGATGGTTCTGGTTATGACTATGGTGCTGGTAAGTGGTATTCTTTCCATTTGGAAAGGGTACATCGGGCTAATAACTTGGGTTAATACTAAAACCTGGCTTTCTACTAGTAAATAATAATCTGACCAACTAAAAGCAATTGCTTGACTTACCCCCACATAAAGCTAGTCCACTACAGCCAAACAGGATACTTGCTGAGTATGTTGATGTGTACTCACCCTTGATCTACACACCAAACCCCCCCCCATCCCTAGGTTGTCAGCATTGCAACCACTGCTCAGGAGAAGATGAAGCCGTGGAAGGAGACTTCCAGGAGTTCCAAGACTACGACGAGTTCTAGGCGTGGGTTAGCGGCAACCCCCAGTCGGCTGCCTGTGAAGGTCGCGTTTATCTACGTTTCTTTTCCGCACTTTGATTTATTGTAAAGACTATGTGGATGTCTCAAACATATGATGTAATCGACTATTTCCCTTTTTAATACTATTTGAGCACTGTGTGATGATGTCCATGTTATGTAACTGTTGTGTACGTGAATTGCTGATCCTGGCACGTACATGGTTCGCATTCGGTTTGCCTTCTAAAACCGGGTGTGACATAGGTGGTATCAAAGCCGTGCTGACTGTAAGACCGCTAACCTAGATTAGAATGACCGTTCTAAGGATTATAGACCTCTGTCCCTGCCTTGACTTTGGTACCCCTTCAAAAGTTGGTCATACTGACCAAACCTATATTCTACTATATATTATATCTTGCTCAAAACTATGTTTTATTCTAATCCTTCATTTATTTATGGTTCATTACTTGCTGGTCATATTAATTCTGTTCTCACTCTTTTGCTTGTGGTGTCTTTTGTAGATGGCTCGTCTTAGACACACTGCACGAAAGTCCGTCATCCCCTTCTTACCCTCCCGCCTTGCTGAGCGTCCGCTTCGCCGTCCCGTGGCTGGACAGTCCAGCCACTTGGAGAGGCTGCACCACCGCCTGCATGAGGAGCAGGAACATCGACGATAGGAGCAGCAGGGCTCTTCTTTCTCGCTCCAGCAGGAGATAGAGTCTGTGAGGAGCTGCTCCCCCGTGCTTCCTCTGGAGGCGCCCCCTGCACCACCACTGGGCGCCCCAGCCTCTAGAGTAGCTACTGGAGGAGACCCAGACGACGGAGGTGGCGACGATAGCTTGAGCCACGACACCGACTTCTCTACTGACCAGGAGCCGGAAGGATGGGTTGCTCGACCCATCACTCGCGACGCTGCTCGCGGGTGTCACTTCCACGATGCGCTCGACACCCTGCTACGTCGGGCACTTAACCGGCGTACTTGGTCCATCGAGTATCGCTGTGTGGTCTACCAGCATAGTCGCAGGGTCTACCCGGACCGCTGGGAGGCGACCTGCTTGGTGCGCCGTCCGGAGAACAGTCTCCAAGGTGCGGAGGCCTGCTCAGAGCACTATTCCATCTCTGAGCGGGACTCAGCTGAGGCGGCCATGCAAGATGCCGCACGGCGTGCGCTTTCGCACTACTGCTCGGTTCTCGGTGGGGTAGCTGATGGTCTCAACCTGAAGTATTACCCCCGTTGTCCATCTGGCAGCACAAGAGGCGTGATTGTCTCACCTGTTGGTGAGGACAATCCTAGGTTGAGCAGCACAGCCAACCTAGCCGCCGTGCTAAACACGGAGCTTGACCATGCACTAGACGAGCTGAGTAGGGCTCGTGCTGAGATCGCCCTGCTGTGGGCTGAGCGCACGGAACGTCGTCACCTGGATGATGGTTCTCCCGCTCCCGTTGGGACTCAGCACCCGTACCGCTCACCTCGGCGTGGACACCAGTCTTATGGCAATCCCGACTGCAAGACCAAGATCAATCTAGAACCATAGATCGTTAGAGTTGGATCTTGTAATTAATACAAAATATATACGTAGAAGCTACAGTCTTAGCGTTAGTCTCGCTCTTAGTTAGTCTTAGTTAGACAGGGTAGTTTGCTATATCCTGTGCATTTATGTTTGTCATGATGAACTATGTTTGATTTGGATCTTTGTAATGACTGTCACCAGAGTGTGGGTATCCCCTACATTTTGGTTTACCGGTTATATGTTAAAGGAGTTAGTTATCTAGTTGGGAAACCTTTTATTCCACTTTCCTCTTTATCTGAGAAGCTGTGTGGTCTGTGTTGGAGATCAGTGAAGATGCTCATCTGTTCAGTGTTGTGGAGAATTCTGTACTCTTTTCTTATGCTGCAAGATTTGCAAGATCAGTTCTGATGTGTGGTTGCATTCTGCAGATGTCAGAGAACAGGCGCAGAGGAGGAAGGCGTGCTCAGTAGGAGCAAGCCGCTCAGCAGGAAGAGGTGCCCCAGCAACAGCAGCTGTCGCCCCCGCCCCCGATGTCCATCGAGCAGATGTTTCTGATGCAGACTCAGGCAGTTCAATTTATCAGTAAGACTCTGGCCGCCATTCAGTAGCAGCAAGAACAGTAGGCCCCACCCCAGCCTCAGATGCCTCAGATGCCCAGGGACAAGTGTGCTGAATTCATGAGAGGTCATCCACCAACGTTCGCCCACTCTTCTGACCCCATGGATGCTGAAGACTGGCTGCGCACTGTGGAGCGGGAGTTGCATACCGCTCCGTGTGACGACAGAGAGAAAGTCCTGTATGGTCCCCGTCTGTTGAGAGGAGCAGCTCAGTCATGGTGGGAGTCTTATCTCGTCACCCATGCCAACCCCGACACCATCACCTGGGAAGAGTTCAGAGGTAGCTTTCGTCAGTACCATGTGCCCGTAGGTCTGATGACAGTGAAGAAGGAGGAGTTCCTGGCCCTCAAGCAAGGGTCATCGTCTGTCAGTGAGTATCGGACAGGTTTCTGCAGTTGTCTCGCTATGCTCCTGAAGATGTCAACACCGACGCCAAGCGACAGTACCGTTTCCTGAGAGGCTTGGTTGATCCTCTGCAGTATCAGTTGATGAATCATACCTTCCCGACATTCCAGCACCTGATTGACAGGGCAATCATGACAGAGAGGAAGCGTAAGGAGATGGAGGATCGTAAGCGCAAGATCAGTGGACCCCAGCCTGGAAGCAGCAATCGTCCTCGTTTCTCAAGCAATCAACCTCAGCAGTTCAGGCAGAACCAGCGTCCACCCCAGCAGCATCAGCAGTTCCAAAGGCAGTATCCTCAACACCAATATCAGAACCGTCAGAGCAATCAGTCAGGAGGTCAGTTTCAGAGGCAGAATCAGCAGGCACCTCATCTTCCTGCCCCAGCAACCCAGCAGAACAGTCAGGCAGCACCAGCTCAGGTTGGAAACAGAGCATGTTTCCACTGTGGAGAGCAAGGCCACTGGGTGATGCAATGTCCGAAGAAAGCAGCCCAGCAGCAATCAGGCCCCAATGCCCCAACAAAGCAGAATGTGTCTCAGCCTGGAGCAGGCAACCGCTCTCAGCCGCACTATAATCATGGGAGACTGAATCACTTGGAGGCTGAAGCAGTTCAGGAGACCCCCGGCATGATAGTAGGTATGTTCCCAGTCAACTCCCATATTGCAGAAGTGTTATTTGATACTGGAGCAATGCATTCTTTCATTACTGCATCATGGGTAAAAGCACATAATCTTTCAATAACTACCATGTCAACCTCCATTCAAATTGACTCAGCCGGTGGTAGAATTCGAACTGATAGCATATGTTTGAATGTAAGTGTGGAAATAAGGGGGATAGCATTTCCCGCCAACCTCATAGTAGTGGGTACTCAGGGAATAGATGTCATCCTAGGGATGAATTGGCTAGATAAGTATCAGGCAATGATCAGTTGTGATAAGAGGACAATCAAGTTGGTGTCCCCACTAGGAGAGGAAGTGGTGACCGAGTTAGTCCCGCCTGAGCCGAAGAAAGGAAGTTGTTATCAGATGGCTGTCGATAGCAGTGAAGCAAACCCAATTGAGAGGATCAAGATTGTGTCTGAGTTCCCAGATGTGTTTCCAAAGGATTTACCAGGTATGCCACCAGAGCGGAAAGTTGAATTTGCCATAGAGCTTCTTCCTGGAACCGCCCCTATCTTTAAGAGAGCTTACAGAATATCCGGACCAGAGTTGGTTGAACTTAAGGAGCAGATTGATGAGCTGTCAGAGAAAGGTTACATCCGACCAAGCACCTCGCCTTGGGCCGCCCCTGTCCTATTTGTGGAAAAGAAAGATGGCACCAAAAGGATGTGTATCGATTATTGAGCTCTGAATGAAGTCACCATCAAGAACAAGTACCCTTTGCGCAGAATAGAAGATCTGTTCGACCAGTTGAGAGGAGCCAGTGTGTTCTCCAAGATTGATCTGAGGTCAGGTTATCATCAGCTCAGGATCCGACCTTCGGACATTCCGAAGACGGCATTCATTACCAAGTATGGTTTGTATGAGTTCACTGTGATGTCTTTTGGTTTGACCAATGCGCCAGCCTTCTTCATGAACTTGATGAACAATGTATTCATGGATTATCTTGATAAGTTTGTGGTGGTATTCATTGATGACATTCTGATTTATTCTCATAGCGAAGAAGAGCATGCAAGTCATTTGAAGATGGTATTACAGAGATTGCGAGAGCACCAGTTGTATGCAAAGTTGAGCAAGTGTGAATTCTGGATCAATGAAGTCCTGTTCTTGGGTCACATAATCAACAAAGAAGGATTGGCTGTGGATCCGAAGAAAGTGGAAGACATTCTGAACTGGAAAGCGCCAACAGATGCCCGAGGAATCAAGAGTTTCATTGGAATGGCCGGATATTATCGGCGATTCATTGAAGGGTTTTCGAAGATTGCGAAACCAATGACAGCATTGCTAGGCAACAAGGTCGAGTTCAAGTGGACCCAGAAATGTCAAGAGGCCTTTGAAGCGCTGAAAGAGAAGTTGACCACAACGCCTGTCTTAGTCTTGCCTGATGTGCATGAGCCCTTCTCGGTGTATTGTGATGCTTGTTACACAGGTTTGGGATGTGTGTTGATGCAAGAGGGAAGAGTTGTGGCTTACTCGTCCCGACAGTTGAAGGTTCATGAGAAGAATTACCCAATCCATGATCTAGAGTTGGCAGCAGTGGTTCACGCACTGAAGACATGGAGGCACTACCTGTATGGACAGAAATGTGATGTTTACACAGACTACAAGAGTCTGAAGTACATATTCACTCAGTCAGAGTTGAATATGAGGCAGCGAGATGGTTAGAGTTGATCAAAGACTATGAGTTGGAGATTCATTACCATCCAGGTAAAGCGAACATAGTGGCAGATGCTTTGAGCAGAAAGAGTCAAGTCAATCTGATGATCGCTCGTCCGATGCCTTATGAGTTGGCCAAATAGTTCGACAGGTTGAGTCTCGGATTTCTGAATAATTCACGAGGAGTCACAGTTGAGTTGGAACCTACCCTGGAGCGGGAAATCAAAGAAGCACAGAAGAATGATGAGAAGATCAGTGAGATCCGGTGACTGATTCTAGATGGCAGAGGCAAAGATTTTCGAGAAGATGCAGAAGGTGTGGTATGGTTCAAAGACAGCTTGTGCGTTCCCAATGTCCAGTCTATTCGGGAATTGATCCTCAAGGAAGCTCATGAGACAGGCTATTTGATTCACCCTGGTAGTGAGAAGATGTATCAAGATCTGAAGAAGAAATTCTGGTGGTACGGAATGAAGAGGGAAATCGCAGAGCATGTGGCTATGTGTGATAGTTGTCGGCGGATCAAGGCAGAGCACCAGAGACCAGCTGGATTGTTGCAGCCGTTGCAAATCCCTCAGTGGAAATGGGATGAAATCGGTATGGATTTCATAGTCGGATTGCCTCGCACTCGAGCCGGCTACGATTCCATTTGGGTAGTGGTGGACCGCTTAACCAAGTCAGCCCACTTCATACCTGTCAAGACCAACTACAGCAGTGCAGTATTGGCAGAGCTGTATATGTCTCGGATCGTTTGTCTTCACGGTGTGCCAAAAAAGATAGTGTTAGACAGAGGAACGCTGTTCACCTCTCATTTCTGGCAGCAGTTGCACGAAGCCTTGGGCACACATCTGAATTTCAGTTCAGCGTATCATCCGCAGACAGATGGTCAGACCGAAAGAACCAATCAAATTCTTGAAGACATGTTGAGAGCCTGTGCGTTGCAAGATCAGTCCGGATGGGACAAGCGATTGCCTTATGCAGAGTTTTCCTATAACAACAGTTACCAGGCCAGTTTGAAGATGTCACCTTTTCAGGCGCTTTATGGAAGGAGTTGTAGGACTCCGTTGCAATGGGATCAGCCTGGAGAAAAGCAAGTGTTCGGGCCAGACATTCTACTTGAAGCTGAAGAGAACATCAAGATGGTCCGAGAGAATCTGAAGGTAGCTCAATCAAGGCAGCGAAGCTATGCAGACACAAGAAGAAGAGAGCTGAGTTTTGAAGTCGCAGACTTTGTCTACCTGAAAGTGTCACCGATCAGAGGAGTCAGAAGATTCGGAGTCAAAGGCAAGCTAGCACCCTGCTACATCGGTCCGTATCAAATTCTCGCAAGGCGTGGAGAAGTGGCCTATTAGCTCAGCCTGCCAGAGAATTTGTCTGCTGTGCATGATGTCTTTCATGTGTCTCAGTTGAAGAAGTGCTTGCGTGTGCCGGAAGAGCAGTTGCCAGTGGAAGGTCTTGAAGTCCAAGAGGACTTGACCTACACAGAGAAACCAGCGCAAATCCTTGAGACCGCAGACAGAGTCACCCGAAGGAAGACCATCAGAATGTGCAAAGTCAGATGGGATCACCACTCTGAGGAAGAAGCAACCTGGGAGCGTGAAGATGATCTGATGGCTAAATACCCAGAGCTCTTTGCTAGCCAACCCTGAATCTCGAGGGCGAGATTCTTTTAAGGGGGATAGGTTTGTAACGCCCTGAATTTGGGGGTAGAATTTTTTCTTCTTTTCCCTCACCAAATTCAGGCGTTACCCTTTCCTTTTCCCTTTTCTCCTCACTAAACCTTGATCTTTTCCAAAGTTATAGCGGGATTCGGCTTGGGACCCCGTGTAAAGCAAAACCCTAAAATACTTTATTTGGTGTGATGCACCATGCCGAACCATGCATACTTTTTGATTGTTTAAAAATGTAAATGCATTCATCTAGGAAAATAGATTTTAGAAAAAAAGGAAAAATCCTTTCCTCTCTCCCCTCCCCCCTCCTTCCCCATTTTTGGCCCGGCTGCCCCCGCCCCGACCCGGCCCGCCGCCGCCCCGGCCGCCCCCGCCTCGGCCCGGCCCGGCCGCGCCCGCGCCCGGCTCGCCGGCCCCCGGCCGCGCCCGCGCCCGGCTCGCCGGCCCCCGGCCGCGCCGCCCGGCCCCCGCCCCGACCTCGGCCGCCCTCGCCCCGCCCCGGCTCGGCGGCCCCCGCCTCGCCCTGTTCCCGGCCATGGCACCCCCGCCCCGGCTCCGGCCATCCTCGGCCGTGCCCGCCTCGGCTCCGGCCATGGCGCCGCCGCCCCGGCCCCGGCCGCCCTCGCCCCGTGCGCGCGCCCGAGCCCGCCTCGGCCCCGGACGCGCCGCCCCGCGCCGCCCCGCGCCGCCCAGCCCCCGTCCCGGCCGCGCCGCCCTGCGCCCGGCCCCCGTCCCGGCTGTGCCGCCCCGGCCCCGGCCTCCCTCGTCCCGGCCCCGGCCGCGCCGCCCCGACCCCGGCCGTGCCCCGCCCCGCCCGTGCCTCGCCCCGCCCGTGCTCCGTGCTCGCCCGCTCGCCCCGGCGTGCCCTGCTCGCGTCGTGATGGCCACGACGCGGCCTCGAGCTCGGCCCAGCATGCTTGTGGCGCGCGGCCTTAAGCTCGGCCAGCACGCGGCCCCGACGTGCGCACGGCTAGTTCGCGGCGCGTGCGTGCGGCCTTGCGCGCGTGCTCGCATAATGCGCAGTGCCTTGGCACGGCTCGCCGTGCCCTCGTGTACCCCCAGACGTGCTCGTCTACCCCCTATATTTTATGCGTACTAATCACATCGTTCATGTTAATAAAATAGGAGACTCAATTTAGAAATTGGTTACGTTAGTTAATTGGTATAGTTAACCGTCTATCTCATTTAATGTTAATATACTAAAAGTGGTCACGTTTCCATTAGTGCATGTAGCTAATCCTTATTATTGGAGCTAAGTAGAACTAGAGCACGTAACATTTAGTTATTCGTCTACCCGTAGTGCGCCTCGAGCATAAGCTTTAACCCCTGCGAGACCTTTCCCTGTTTCTTTCTAACCATGGTAAATGCAATATCGCATGTCATATTCTATGCATGTTTAATCTACTTGTTCTCTTGTATGGTGTACTGTTGGTTTCCTAATTTCAATGGATGGATGTATGTATGTTTGCACTCGCATAGAGAACGATTTGGTTGAAGAGCCCGAAGAATTCACAGGAGAAGCCCCTGAGCAGCAGTCGGTTGGTGGAGGCAAGTGTCCCTTGACCTATCTCTGTCCTATTCATTCTTTAATTCACCTCCCGCATTACACATTTATGCCTAAGGATTTACTAGCTTTGTTATCCATATCCTTGTTTACCTATTTGGGTTGGATTATTATTGTTTAGCTTTATGCTATTGCTTAACTCTAATCAATGAACATGATGTGATTATCTATGATACACTGTTTTCCCCTCTCTTATTATGATGTTATACTTGTGGCCTTTAAGGGGGCTCGAGCGGTTTCTCGAGTGCCTCTCCGTAAGGACCTGTTCTTTGGATGACCGCCTGGGAAAACAGTGCAACCATGAGGGTGGAATGGGGTGCCCTTAGCTGAATAATTAGAGGATCCGGGGTGTAGTTCGCTTAGCCGTCGTGCCGTCAATGGGGCTCGGTGTATGCGGCTCGCTCTGCCAAGCTTGGGTTCGCCCCTTGGGGAGGAGTGCAGTGCATTTAGGAAACCTAACAGGTGGCTACAACCTCGGGGAATCTTTGTAAAGGTTACGTAGTGATGCCCTGCTGGGTCACCTTGGTAGTGATCAATGGAGAGTCATGATCTCCGGGCAGAAAGGGAATCACGGCTTGTGGGTAAAGTGCACAACCTCTGCAGAGTGTTTGAAAACTGATATATCAGTCGTGCTCGCGGTTATGAGCGGCCAAGGGAGCTCCAGTGATTAGTGGTACTTGATCAGAGACATTTTGGTTTACAGGTGGCAATGAGATTGATGGTTCTGGTTATGACTATGGTGCTGGTAAGTGGTATTCTTTCCGTTTGGAAAGGGTACATCGGGCTAATAACTTGGGTTAATACTAAAACCTGGCTTTCTACTAGTAAATAATAATCTGACCAACTAAAAGCAACTGCTTGACTTACCCCCACATAAAGCTAGTCCACTACAGCCAAACAAGATACTTGCTGAGTATGTTGATGTGTACTCACCCTTGCTCTACACACCAAACCCCCCCCCATCCCCAGGTTATCAGCATTGCAACCACTACTCAGGAGAAGATGAAGCCGTGGAAGGAGACTTCCAGGAGTTCCAAGACTACGACGAGTTCTAGGCGTTGGTTAGCGGCAACCCCCAGTTGGCTGCCTGTGAAGGCCGCGTTTATCTACGTTTCTTTTCCGGACTTTGATTTATTGTAAAGACAATGTGGATGTCTCAGACATATGATGTAATCGACTATTTCCCTTTTTAATACTATTTGAGCACTGTGTGATGATGTCCATGTTATGTGACTGCTGTGTACGTGAATTGCTGATCCTGGCACGTACATGGTTCGCATTTGGTTTGCCTTCTAAAACCGGGTGTGACATCAAAGGAGCAAAAGGAACTAAGTGTGCTATGGTCTCGCGCACCGGACTGTCTGGTGTGCCACCGGACAGTGTCCGGTGCACCAGGACCGTACATGGTCCAAGCATCCACTCTCGGGTTCTTGCAGGCGCGCTCCGCTATAATTCACCGGACTGTCCGGTGAGCCAGCGGACAACGGCTATCTGCACGCAACGGTCGACTGCAAAAGTACTGACGACGTGAACAGTGCAATGGGAGAAGTCAGAGCCGCGAAGTCAGAGGGCACCAGATTGTCTGGTGTGGCACCAAACTGTCCGGTGCCACAAGGATACAAATCTCCAACAATCGACTTCGCTCCGAACCCTAACGATTGGGTGACGTGGCGACACACCTGACAGCCTACAGTGCCTGTCTGGTACGCCCATCGCCAGCAGCCTCCCTAACGACTACTTTGCTGGTTGAGGGCTATAAATACCCCCAACCACCACAACTCCAAGCATCCAAGTTTTCTGAAGTTCACATTCAATACAAGAGCTCTAGCATTCACTCCAAGACACAATACAAAAGGTCAAATCCTCACCGAGTCCCAAATTCACTCCAAACACTTAGTGGCTTGTGAGAGAAAGATTTTTGTGCTTATTTGAGTTCTTGTCGCTTGGATTGCCTTTCTTATTTCTCATTCTTGTTCTCAAGTGACTTGTAATAAAAGCAAGAGACACATAAGAGTGTGGTGGTCCTAGCAGGGTCTTAGTGACCCATTTGATTAAGGGAAAGGCTCACTCGGTCTAAGTGACCGTTTGAGAGAGGGAAAGGGTTGAAATAGACCCGGTCTTTGTGACCTCCTCAATGGGGACTAGGTTCTTTGGAACCGAACCTCGGTAAAACAAATCATCGTGTTCATTCGCTTGATTCTCATTTGATTTGTTTTTCCCCTCTCTCCCGGACTTGTTTTTAGTTCTAACGCTAACCCCGGCTTGTAGTGTGTGTTTAAAGTTATAAATTTCAGATTTCGCCTATTCACCCCCTCTAGGCGACTTTCAATTGGTATCAGAGTCCGGTGCTTCATTAGAGTCTAACAACTCGAAGTGATGTCGGGAGATCACACCAAGAGGGAGATCGTGACCGGCGACAAGCCCACAAGCTCAGGGAGAACCCTTTCAAGGGAGTCCAGCAACAAGCATAAGGAGGTGAAAGGGAAATAGGGTTAACCTTTTCCCGGTATTAATTTTGATGGTTGAATGTCCAACACAAATATTGGACTAACTAGTTTGCTCTAGATTATATGTTCTACAGGTGCATAAAGGTTCAACACAAACCAATAAAAGATTGAAGATAGGGTTCAAATACAAAGGAGCAAAGAAACCGAGTGTGCCCTGGTCTAGCGCACCGGACTGTCCGGTGCACCAGGACCGTACAACCTCAAACTCTCCACTCTGCAACTCTACAGTGCGCGAACAATGCACGCAGAAGTCAGAGCAGTCGTCAGAGGCGCACTGGACAGTGAATAGTGCATGTTCGGTGCCACTAGAAGACAAAGCCTCCAACAGTTAGAAGCTCCCAAACCCTAATGGTTGGGTGACGTGGCTAGCGCACCGAACTATCTGGTGCGCCCATCGACAGGAGTCTGCCCCAACGGTCCTTTGGTGGTTGAGGGCTATAAATACGCCCCAACCACCACCACTCCAACCATCCAAGCATTCCACACATTGCATTCAATACAAGAGCAATAGACTTCACTCCAAGACACAAATCAAAGCGATCGATCCACACAAAGTCCCAAATTCAACTCTAGTGCATTAGGGCTTGTGAGAGGATCACTTGTGTTTCTTGTTGCTCTTGTTTGCTTGGTTGGCTTTCTTTTCTTTTCTTGTTACTCTCAAGTGCTTTGTAAGCAAGGCAAGAGACACCAATTGTGTGGTGGTCCTTGCGGGGTCTAAGTGACCCGTGAGAAGTAAAGAAGAAAGCTCACTCGGTCTAAGTGACCGTTTGAGAGAGGGAAAGGGTTGAAAGAGACCCGGTCTTTGTGACCACCTCAACGGGGATTAGGTTCTTTAGAAATGAACCTCGGTAAAACAAATCACCGTGTTCATCCACTGCATTTGTTGGTTGATTTGTTTTCCCTCTCTCTCGGACTCGAATTCATTTCTAACGCTAACCCCGGCTTGTAGTGTGTGCTTAAGTTTATAATTTTCAGATTCCGCCTATTCACCCCCCTCTAGGCGACTTTCAATTGGTATCAGAGCCTGGTGCTTCATTTAGAGTCTAACCACTCGAAGTGATGTTGGGAGGATCCGCCAAGAGGGAGATGGAAACCGGTGAGAAGGCCACAAGCCACGGGAAGGCTCCATCAAAGGAGTTTGGCGCCAAAGGCAAGGAGGGATCCCCCTCTCCATGTCAAGTCGCATCGAAGTGGCGACAAGAAGAAGAAGATGAAGAAAGTGGTCTACTACGAGACCGACTCTTCATCGCCCTCCACATCCGACTCCGACGCCGCGTCCGTCACTTCTAAGCGCCATGAGCGCAAGAAGTATAGTAAGATGCCACTTCGCTATCCCCGTATTTCTAAGCGTGCTCCTTTACTTTCCGTTCCATTAGGAAAACCACCATATTTTGATGGTGACGATTATTGTATGTGGAGTGATAAAATGAGGCCTCACCTAATCTCACTCCACGCAAGCATATGGGACATTGTTGAATTTAGAGCGCAGGTACCTACCATGGGGGACGAGGGGTACGACTCGGACGATGTCACCCAAATACAACACTTTAACTCCCAAGCCACTACTATACTCCTCGCCTCTCTATGTCGAGAGGAGTATAATAAGGTGCAAGGGTTAAAGAGCGCCAAGGAGATTTGGGACGTCCTAAAAATCGCGCACGAAGGTGATGAGGTGACCAAGATCACCAAGCGGGAGACGATCAAAGGGGAGCTCGGTCGATTCATCCTCAACCAAGGAGAGGAGCCACAAGCAATGTACAACCGGCTCAAGACCTTGGTCAATCAAGTGCGCAACATCAGGAGCACCAAATGGGATGACCATGAAATGGTCAAGGTTATTCTAAGATCCCTTGTTTTTCGCAATCCTACTCAAGTACAATTAATTCGTGGGGATCCTAGATACAAATTAATGTCTCCTGAGGAAGTGACAGGAAAGTTTGTGAGCTTTGAACTAATGATCAAAGGCTCCAAACACATCATCGACTTGGAAAAGGCGACACCTCCACACCCGAGGTGCAACCCGTCGCATTCAAAGCGACGGAAGAGAAGAAAGAAGAGTCTACATCAAGTAGGCTCCCCATCGACGCCTCCAAGCTCGACAATGAGGAGATGGCGCTCATCATCAAGAGCTTCCGTCAAATCCTCAAGTAAAGGAGGGGAAGGACTACAAACCCCGCTCCAAGAGGGTGTGCTACAAGTGTGATAAGCCCGGTCATTTCATTGCTAAATGTCCAATGTCTAGTGATAGTGACAGGGACAATGACAAGAAGGGAAAGAAGAAGGAGAAGAAGAGGTACTACAAGAAGGGCGGCGATGCCCACATGTGTCGAGAATGGGACTCCGATGAGAGCTCCACCGACTCCTCCTCCGACGAGGATGCCGCCAACATCGCCATCAATAAAGCCTTCTCTTCCCCAACGTCGGCCACAAATGCTTCATGGCAAAGGATGGCAAAAAGAAGAAGGTATAGTCTAGAACCACCCCCAAGTGTACTACATCTAGTGATGAGGGTAGTTCTAGTGAAGATGAAGAGGATCTGCTTACCCTTTTTGCCAACCTTAACATGCAACAAAAAAATTAAATGAATTGATAGGTGCCATTCATGAGAAGGATGAACTCTTGGACAGCCAATAAGAATTCCTTATTAAAGAAAACAAAAAAGCATGTTAAAGTAAAAAATGCTTATGCTCACGAAGTAGAAAAATGTGAAAACTTGACTAAGGAGCTTAGCATTTGCCATGATTCAATTACCAATCTTAGAAATGAGAATGCTAGTTTAAATGTTAAGATTGATAAATTGAATGAATCAATTTCTAGCTTTAGGACCGAAAATGATAGTTTAATTTCCAAGGCTAAAGAATTAAATGTTTGCAATGATTCTATTTCCTATGACAGAACCTCCCAGGTCATTAGGCCCACCTACATTTGTCCTTGTTCATCAGACCTCAGACAACCCTGCAGGTGCACCTGATCACCTGATAAGTTCGGTATCTGTATTCTTTACCTTGCCCAAGAGCGTTTCACCCGTCACACAGATATTACAACACATCGGAGGAACGAGTATGCGGAAGCAGTTACAGTAACTTATTTTATATTAAAAGTATGGAAAGAGTAGTATTATTACAGACCAGTAAAAATATAAGAGTGTTGGAGTAATATTATTACATATCTTGGGAGGCAAAAACCCCTCCCGATTAACAGTAAAAAGATTTTAAAGGAGGATACTTCCTCCCGAGGCTTCAGTCTTGGTTTTCTTCCTTAGGCACCACCTTGGAACAAAAGCAACAAAAGTTTGCTGCTTCCTCACCTACAACAACATGGGTTCAAAAACCCTGAGTACGGAGTGTACTTTCGCAAGTCTTACCCATCAAAATAAAAAGACTCTCAAGGATATGTTGGCTTAAGGGAGTCAAGGTAAGGCTTAATCAATAATCAAGACTCTTGTTTGCAAAAATGCTTACTAATAGTGGATCCTTAAAAATCCAGTTTTATTAGCAAGTTAAGTCATTACCTGAGTTCTAGAGTTCTTTCTACCCTAGTTCAAGCACTTGACCTATACTAGCCAATTTCTTATCAACCCTTCTTGTTCACTGGACTGCTACATGTAGGGCAGTGACCAAGTCTTCATGTCCGAGAAGTAACGGCGATCTGAATCGATTAATACTCCGCTGAGGATCTCCAATCATACGTCATATGTAGCACTTAACCCTTGCATATGTCAACTCGCCACCGGGGTTCTTAAGAACAGATCAGGTTCACGCCAACCGAGAGCACAGATACACCACCGTCCAGCCTCTTGCCACGGAGGGTACACGCTACTCTCGCCATCTCTCCACTCCCATTGTGTGTTATCTTATTCTGGTATTAGTCTGCCCGAGGCCAAGCTTACCCATGATGAGGCATGTGACCAGTTAAAAGTTCCTCGATCATCAAGCCTACATCGAGACGGTCCTTAATCGACTCAGACGAAGACACTACACCGAGACTCCTTTCTCGTGCAAGTCAACCGCCCGGTCTCAGCTTTATCATTTAACCCAAAGTTTGGTACGTGATAGAGGTACATCTTTTCCGATGTTGAACCCATCACGGCCATGATGGATCCACCATCAAGTTTTATTTTGAAAACATCCCATCCTACTTGAAGCATCATCTTTTGTCAAAACAAAATCATTTTGTTTTTCTGGAGCAAGGCTAAGCATAAGAAAAACCTTTTTGTAAAACAGGGGATCAAGGAAAGGTAATCAAATTCTCAAGGAAGGAAATGCAGCAATTTGTTTAGCACACAACTCCTATCACATAATGCATCAAGCAAGTGAGAAAGATTTTAAAATAGCAAGGAGGTGGCAAATGCACCGGGGCTTGCCTTGTGTTATAGGTGAGTCAGGCTCTGCTCCACATATGTCAAAATAAAAGCAGTTCCCAGCCTGTGGTTCTTCAGGTGGTGGTGGTGTAGCTCTTGCTTCTTCAACTTCTACTTCTTCTTCGGTTTCTATATATAACCATATATAATCATGAATTCTCATGTAATTCTTATAAAATGCAAAGATAATAAAAGTATATTATCTTAGGTCTTGAATACATTTTTCCTTCACAGGACTCCAGGAAATAGGGTTTTTGAGTCACAAGTGTAGTTCATAGGGCAGGCATTACTAGAAGATTAGGATTTTGGGGTTTTGGGCACCAAACATTGTCCAAATCATACCAAACTTTACCCAAGGCTTATAATTATCATTTAAAGCTTATCTAAAAAGTTTATTGTTTTTTGGAGTTATTACTTAATTTCTAAAATTCCAGGAGTATAGGCTTTGGCTATTTTAAATACTCCATAATTTCTTATTTGGACTAAGAATCATGCTACTATTTTTATTAAATACTATAGAAAATTAGGAACCTAGAAAAAAAATGGTCTCGCATTTTTATCATTTTTCTACAATTTCCTAGAAATTCTCTAATCCTGGCAGAAAAAGAAAAAGGAAAAACATGAACAAGGTTGGGCTGAATCTGCACGAGCCGGCCCAGCATCAGCAGAACGCGCCCCCGCGTGCGCGCCCGCGTGCTAACTTTGCAAAGAAGACCCCGACCTTTTAAACAACCCGAAAGAGTCCGCGGACTATTTGTTTCAGTCGCTGACATTTGCAAATAAACCCTCGCGCTTTTATTTCTTCACAACCCGAGGTCCTCGACGGCGAGCGGCGACGAACCGAACTCTGGTGAACCTGTACCGGCCAAGATAAGCAATGGTCGATGCCCTAACTTGGCTGAACCCTAATTCAACACCTAACGAGCGTTTCCCCTCGATCAATTTCATAGTTCGAGCTCTAAATCACTCTGTCCACGGAGGCAGTGCAAACCACGGGTGAGCACGAGTGTTCCCAACGATCTAGCGCGTTCTAGTTTAATTGAATGGGTCGAGGAGCATCAGTGGTATATAAGAGTGCTGAAACAAGAGAGTAGAGGGCAAGACCGGACTTGAATTGCACTGACCACGGTGAGAGCTTGTTCACGGTGGCGGAAAATAGATTTGGGGAACTAAGCAATTCGTGGGCTCTATTGATTAATTGGAGGCACGAGCAGGTGGATTGGATGCTGCAATACCTAACGGAGCCGAGGGTGTGCTCAATTTATAGGGTTCTTGAGTGGTGACCGGTGAATTTGAACTCACACAGTGGCGGTCGGAGAGGAGGAGGTGCACTAGCGCACGCGATTGGTGGCCATTACTGTGGCAACCTCACCGGCGATCACTGGATGGGCTAACACGAGTCACGACGGTGTGGTTAAAGTGCCGAGGCACGTGACGCAAGGCTGCGAGGTGTCTAACTCCGGCGAGGGGAGATCTGAAGCGACCGTGAGCTAAGCGGACAGGGCGGCCGGAATGAACAGTGACCGGAGTTCATCCATTGGTGATATTTCTTACTCCCTCTGCTTTATCCAACTGCACCGAGCACGAATCACTGCGGCAGCGTGAATCCACGCACGGGGGTCGCCGGCGGTGAGTTTACTGAGCTAGCGATCTGATCTGGTTACTGTACCATCGCGTAGCTCCTTCAGTCGGTCTGATAGAGCATGTTTGGGGTCGATTTGCTCCATATTTTATGTAGTGACCCAACCAACTCTCTGCATCAAAGTTATAGCCTAACAAACCAGCTTTAACTTTGTTACAGTGTTCACCATCAAATAGTCACAGGATCTTACTCAAAATCGAGCTCTAAGTTCATCCAACTTCACTGTTTCTGAAAATTCAGACATAGGACTGACTGATAGCACAACTTTGAGCCTAGTTTTCTCCCAACTTTGTATAACAACAATGCTTAATCCCTTAAGAAAACTTGTACTCCTATAGTATCTCTAGACTTTTGATGTGTTGACCCTAGGAAATATCTTTGTATTTTTGGATCTACAGCGTTCCAAAGTCAGCCTGGTGCATCAGGTTTCAGAATTAGTCATGTGAGAGGAATTGAGTGGCTTTTTGCAAATAAGCCCAATTCACATCTTTTGACTTGCAAATCTTCAAATATGTGAACCATATGACTTGAGGTACCTTAACACCTTGGTTTTTGCACTTAGGCCCAAAAGTGTGCAAAATTTACATATAACCCCTTAGGGTTTCAGCCCAGGGTTTTCTAGGGGTTTATTTAGGGTTTTTGGTACTTCTAGGGTTTGGGTGCCACTTAAGTCCATTAATGGTGATACTTTATGACTATTTCTAATGAGTTTTGAGGTTTTCTCTCATTTAGGCTTTATTGACACTTTTAAGCCCAGTTTAGGGTTAAGTACCCTACTCTAAGGTTTCACCCATGACAACTCACATCAATACAACGTGTTTGAAATTTTTGCCTAGTGAATGCACTATGAATGTAACAATCACATGATATGCTAATGCTCATGATCTTATGCTCAATTTTTAGTGACAGTAACACTAGGGGTGTTACATCCTTCCCCCCATAAAGAATCTCGTCCCGAGATTTAAAAGTTCTAGGGCAAGTAATGGAAAAGGAAACATGTCATATTTTTATTTCCTTATTTCTTGTACAAGGCAGGGGTGGTATGGGGTTTATTCCTATATTACAACAAGTGTACATATTTCACAATTTACATGAAGCTAAAAAGCCTGGGAATTTCTTTTCTAAAAAGTCTTGAGTTTCCCAAGTAGCTTCATCTTCTGTGTGTTGGTTCCATTGTATCTTATAAAATTTGAGAGTTCTCCTTCGGGTAATTCTGTCCTTTTGATCCAAGACTCGAATATGATGTTTTTAATATGTCAAGTCTGGTTCTAAGGCAACATCCGTCACTTCAACGGTTCAATCTGGAACCCGAAGACACTTCTTCAATTGGGATACGTGGAGCACATTGTGCACTGCAGACAATGTTTCGGGTAATTGGAGTCGGTATGCCACTAGTCCATATCTTTCAAGGATAGGAAAAGGACCAATGTACCGGGGTGCAAGCTTCCCTTTTACCCCGAAACGAGATACACCCTTCATTGGTGAGACTTTCAGGTAGACATAATCTTCAACTTGAAAGTACAAGGGTTGGCGTCGTTTGTCTGCATAACTCTTTTGACGAGCTTGTGCTTCTTTCAAATTATGTATTATTCGTTGAACCTTCTCTTCTGTTTCTTTTACCATATCAGGCCTGAAAAACCATCTTTCTCCTGGTTCAGACCAGTTTAATGGAGTACGACATCGTCGTCCATACAAAGCTTCAAAGGGTGCCATTTTGATGCTCTCTTGATAGTTGTTGTATGAGAATTCCGCTAATGGTAAGCAATCATCCCATTTCTGCAGAAACTCTAAAACACATGCTCGCAACATGTCTTCAAGTATTTGATTCACTCTCTCAGTCTGCCCACTAGTTTGAGGATGATAGGCCAAACTGTGGAGCAACTTAGTACCCAAGGATTTGTGAAGTTCTTCCCAGAATTTGGATACAAATTGAGGTCCACGATCCGACACTATTGTCTTTGGAACCCCATGCAAACTGAGAATACGAGCAATATATAGTTCCACATATGCGATTACTGGATACTTTACTTTAACTGGGAGGAAGTGGGCGATCTTTGTAAGTCGATCAATGATAACCCAGATGGAATCATACCCTTTTGCTGTCTTGGGTACCCCACAATGAAGTCCATACTAATATCCTTCCATTTCCATGTTGGGATAGGTAAAGATTGCAATGGGCCAGCAGTTTTCATATGTATGGCCTTGACACGTCTGCAAGTGTCGCATCTTGCCACATAGCGTGCAATTTCAATCTTCATCTTCGTCCACCAATAATGTTGCTTTAAATCATGATACATCTTAGTGCTTCCGGGATGAATAGAATAGCGACTAAGATGTGCTTCATCTAAAATTTGCTGGCGGACCACATCATTCTTGGGCACAACTATGCGGTTGTTAAACCATATAATGCCTTGATCATCTTTTCTGAAACAGTTTGCCTTTCCGGCCTTTATTTTCTCATGAATGTGTTTCATACCCTCATCGTGTCTTTGTGCATCAATTATTCTTTGCAGAAAAACCGACTCAAGCTTCAAGTGATTTAAGGTCCCATGTTGAATCATTCCCAGGTTCAACTTCTCCATTTTTGGCAAAATGTAATGTCAGAAGTCTTTATTGTAAGACAATGACAGGAAGCCTTGCGACTTAGTGCATCTGCCACTACGTTGGCCTTGCCTGGGTGATAGTGAATTTCCAATTCATAGTCCTTAATCAGCTCAAGCCATCTCCTCTGCCTCATATTTAGTTCTGACTGGGTAAAGATGTACTTCAAGCTTTTATGATCTATATAGATATGACAGATATTCCCCAGTAGATAATGACGCCATATTTTCAGGGCATGAACCACAGCAGCTAATTCCAGGTCATGAGTTGGATAATGTTCCTCATGCCGGCGCAACTGTCTTGAGTCGTATGCTACGACTCGGCCTTCTTGCATCAAGACACAACCTAAGCCACTGCCTGATGCGTCACAATACACATCAAAAGGCTTTTCAATGTCCGGTTGAGCTAATACCGGAGCAGTGGTTAATAACACCTTCAGCTGCTCGAAGGCTTCATTGCATCTTGAAGACCAGTTAAATTTCGTATCGTTCTTCAATAAACTTGTGATTGGCTTCACAAGCTTGGAAAAATCTGGAATAAATCGGCGGTAAAAACCAGCCAGTCTAAGGAAACTTCAGACTTGATGTACAGTGGTTGGTGGTTTCCACTCCAAAATATCCTTGACCTTACTGGGATCAACCACAATCCCCTTGGCAAACAATACGTATCCCAAAAATTGAATTTCCTCCAGCCAAAATGCGCATTTACTGAATTTAGCATATAGTTGATGCTCCATTAAGCGCGTTAACATGATTCGCAGATGCCGAGCATGCTCCTCTTCATTCTTGGAAAAAATCAAGATGTCATCAATGAAGACCACTACAAATTTGTCCAACTCGGGCATGAATACCGAGTTCATCAGATATGTGAAGTGGGCAGGAGCATTAGTTAATCCGAAAGACATAACCAGATATTCAAATAATCCATACCGCGTAGTGAATGCGGTCTTAGGTATATCTTCGGGTCAGATACGGATCTGATGGTAACCCGACCTGAGTTCAATCTTGGAAAATACATGAGCTCCGGTAAGCTGATCAAATAAGATATCAATCCGGGGAAGAGGGTACTTATTCTTAATTGTGACCTCATTAAGGGGTCTATAATCCACGCACATCCGAAGCGTTTGGTCCTTCTTCTTGACAAAGATGGCTGGACAACCCCAAGGTGACGAGCTTGGTCGAATAAATCCCTTTTCTAGCAGATCTTGTAATTGAGTCTTGAGCTCTGCCAACTCATTCGGAGGCATTCGATACGACCTTCTATTAATAGGAGACGTACCGGGCTTTAATTCAATCACAAATTCTACATCTCTCTGGAGGCAATCCAGGCAGATCTTCCGGAAAGACGTCCGAGAATTCACATACTACAGGAATATCTTGGATCTCCGGTATGATGGCTTCATAAACTCTGCCAAATGGTTTAGTTGTAGTAGCTACGGGAATGGACAAGAGAACCTCTTCCTGGCCATAGCTCAACCTGATGGTTCTCAAATCAGTGTTGAGGATAGCTTTGTGCTGGGCTAACCAATTCATGCCCATAATTACATCTATATCTTGGCCTTTCAGAACAATCATATTTGTGGGAAAGTCCCATTCGGCTAGTGTTACAGGCACATGGAAAGCCACTTCTTTAGTGAATATTTGTCCCCCAGGCGAATGAATAATAAACTCTTCCCTTGATTCAATGCAAGGAATGCAATACTTCTCCACAAATTTCTTGCTTATGAATGTATGTGAAGCACTAGAATCAAAGAGAATGACTGCAGGGTGATTGGCCACGAGAAACGTACCCATCATGACCGGCTCTTCCTCCGGTGTCGTGGCCACTTGTGTATAATAGATTCTCCCAGTTTTCTTCACATTCTTGCCCGCTGCATTACTTGTCGTGTTTCCCTTGCCTTGACTGGAACTCCCTGGGTTCTGTTGATTATTGGAGTTGTTCTGCCTCGGATATGGGCAGTCTTTGATGAAATGTCCAGACTTCCCACAATTGAAGCAGCCAGTTGATGAACTCGGGAGTGTAGGGAAACAAGCACCAGGGGCACTCGACTGAATTGTTGAGGTGGGGGCAGTAGCAGGGCGGATGAATATAGGTTGTTTGAAGGGGTAGGAGGGTGGACGAGGTGAAGAACAGTTTTGATTGAAAGGTCGGATCACCAACCATTGTCGCTTTTCAGGCCCCTGGTTGGACCTGTCACCTCCAAAGCCCTTTGACTTCCCTGAGCCTGCATACTTAGCTTCAACTGCCAGCGCTGTGCTGACAGCCCTGTTGTAGGAGAGGTCGAGGCAGGTGGCCATCTTTCGTTGTAGCCAGTCATTAAGGCCTCTCATAAAACAATTCCTCTTTTTTAGGTCAGTATTGACCTGGTCAATTGCATACTGGGACAAATGATTGAACTTGTTGAGCAGCTTGTTTGAGTTTCATGAATTCTTCTTGCTTCATATGGAGCACTCCTTCTGGAATGTAGTACTCCCGAAATGCCAGTTTAAATTCGTCCTAGGTGACTTGATGTCCGGCAGGCTGAATGGCCACATAATTTCCCCACCACGTGCTGGCAGGGCCTCTTAACTGCTGAGCCGCAAACAATGGCTTCTGGGTCTCCATGCATCGGATGAGTCCAAACTTCTGCTCAATGACCCAAACCCATACATCAGCTTCGAGGGGATCTTCGACTTTGACGAATAGTGGGGGACGGGTTTCTGAGAAATCCAAGTACGAAGTTTCGCAGGGTCCTTGCGGATAAGCCCTCTCGCCCTATTGCTGAAGTTGTTGTCCCGCCATTTCACGTAGGAAGCGGGTATTGTCAGCGGTCACGGTGACCAAGGCGGCGATAGCCTCAGCCAGCGTGGGCGGTACCGGCGGTGGATTGGGGGTATCATCTTGACCATGGGATGTTCCCGCGCCGTCATGTGCACGAGTTCGAGATGGCATCTGAAGCAAAGAAATATTTGGAAAATATCACATGCTGATACATACCATCATTTTACATTACTTAAGATGTAATGTTACAAACTCAATGTACCTCATGACTTCATTACCAATTTTACATTAACATTTTTTCTAAACTATACTACTACTAGTATTTATTATCCTTACCAGCTTCGTTGTCGGGTGTAGGGGTCCATTCATCAGCCAGGTTCATTCAAGGAGGGGGCTTGAAAAGATCCAGTTCCCCACCAAATGCTTCACCTGCTGTTCCAGAGGATCCAGCTCCCATTCCGACAGGGTCGGCAAGTACGTCGGGGTGCAGTCGTGAATACAATTCATGAACTTCCTCATGCAATATATTGCAGTACACCTGCAAGTTATCAACGGTCGTGCTAAGCTCCTCCACACGGGCTCGAGCTTTGGCTTCTCGGTCCCAAGCAATGGAACGTGAGTTGGCGGCCCAATCGAGTGCCAAATCTCGTTCGGCAAGCTCGTCTTGCAGATGTCGGATGTCAATTCTTAACTCATTTATACGCTGACCATCCTCGACTGAAGCGTCCCGATCCTTTGGGACTCAAATGTGATACAATTACTAGTACCAGGAGGCTAGTAAACACATTCCTTACTTCAAATAGTACAGAATTTAGATAAAGGTTATTACAATACCGGGGTACAAGCTCAAGAGAGCCAAAATAAGAAACGCGGTAGGAAAAATATACTAGCCCAAGCCACAGGCAGAACTGAGTGCAGACACAGCCCTCTCAATCAAGCATAGCAGAAAAGAAGTCTTCGGCTGCTGAAAAACATAAATAAATCTGGGTGAATACACTAGGTATTCCGCAAGCCCACCCCGCTCCCGTAAAGAGAAAGAGACCTATATCATACATGCTTTATTTGGGTGGAGTTGAGGTCACTCATCATTTTCTTAGAGAAAGGCAGTTGCTGTAAGGTTTTTCCCAAAGACTTAAAAGTAACCAAAAACTCAACCACCACTGAGCTTCCCGCTCCCGTGGCCTTATTTTCTTTCTCAACACCCACTTACCCACACATTTCCCTGTTCGTGGAACTCATAGAAAAATCTCTAATTGTCATACCATACCAGACTCGTCCATACCAGTGGACACGGACTATTCGAATAGGTTTCAACTCTGCGCAGAGGGGTACACTTTACCCACTAGCCCGGTTTCTGCGATCTCACCGTCGCGAGACCCGAATGCCAGATCTCTTTCCTTCCTCGTACGTCCTAACCTTAACGGTTATCCGGAAGGAGTCAGGCCACCACCATGTCCAAACCGGACAAAACTTTCCCCCTCCTTATCCTCCCGGTGCTCCCCAGCCTTCATAACCCTGGGGTTGGACCGCACGAGTTCAGATTGAGTGACTGCCCACACAGTCTCGAGTGGTTGTACTATTAAGGAGTACAGGTAGTGAAAATGACAAGCCGGTCCTTATATGAGGGGACAATCCTTCTGCTCACGCCTAAACCAGCTGAGCCAACACCTTAGGCCCTCCCCTAAACCAGGGAGTCCTTGATCATCCCACTCCCAAGGTGATGAGGGTGAGTACCCTTCATCGCATAACCTTTTAAAAAGAGACCTTATTTGAAGAAACACTTTGCCCTTTTTCCCAATCCACATTTTGTATCCAGAATATGTATGTCAATGCGGGCCATCTCTCACTCACAATGCAATTTTCCCACCCTGAATTCCCGGCCTAGGCAGTGGTAGAAAGAATAGGTAATTTATGCATCAAGGGAAGGGTGGACTTGCCTTCGTCGAAGCTTTCCTGGCACAAGAGGTTTATCTCGGAGGGGTCGGGTTCTTGCCCTTCTTCCGGAGCTATAAGTTCTGGAGGATCGTGTTGGGGGCCTTCGGCTTACGAAGGTCCTCAAAAACAGGATTTAACAGTATTTCTGGAGTATAATGTGTGAACAGGTATCTTCGGACTCAAGTCGGTATCACAGCAGACCAGAATAATACGAAGGTTGATACAGCGCCGAAGGTGTGAGCAGGAAAGCTTCGGCGTGGTAGCAAAAAATGAAACCGACTTAAAGATGAAAAGGCTATTCAGACCTCGATAGATTACTATAGAATTATTATCAAATGTAAAGGGCATAAATGTAATTTTGTATAGGCTGTGTCCTGTGCCTATAAATAGGTGAACAGTACCCCCGTACTGTACACACTGATTTGGCATTCGCTTTTGCGTCACGCTTGTACTTTCATCTCCTTCAAGTTGAAGGTACATTTGTAATTCGACGTTATTTCTGTTTATACATGATAATAATATATAATTGTTTATGTTGTCCTTTATATTCCTTACAATTCATCCTTCGTCACTGTATAGTGTATTTATGAAGGTACGCCCTTCATAACCTTCGTCCGAAAACCATTATATCCTAAGGGGAATAATGCTTCGAAGGACGAAGGACTTAATCGATTAACATTTTCTATGTTGCCTTGTTCTTAACTCATAGCATTTGAGAACAAGTCCCCAACAGATCGTATCCCTCTTTCGCTAATCAAACACAGATAATAACAATACATCAATCATGGTGACATTAGTGGGGGTGTGCCATTTCTTATATCTCATTATTTTGGTGCCCTATAATTTATTTGGACTATTTTTGGTACATAAAATATCAGCATATAAGTATATATATGAAAATGGGGAAAAGAAATGGGAAAAGAAAAAGAAAAAGGAATTTCCAGCTAGCCGGGCCGGGGGGGGATCTCGGCCCAGCCAGGCGCGGGGCACGCGCGCGCGAGGGCGCCGGCCCAGCTGCGAGCCAAGGGCGAGGGAGACGGCGCGGGCGCGCGGGAGCGACGACGTCACTGCGGGCCCACTCGTCAGCGAGAGCGGAGGGGAGGACGGCGCCATGGTTTGACGGCGCGGGCGAACCGGCCGTCTGCGGGGAAGAAAACCCGGCCGCCGGTGGGCTCGACGGCGATTCGCCGCCGGTGGCCCGGTTCTTGGTCCACGGGGAGGTGGCTTAGCATGGGCAGGGGCTGGCGATCCTAGGGGTAGGCTTAATTTGGCTAGGGGGGCCGGGAGGGGGCTGTCCGCGGGGAGGTGGCGGAGCTTCGCAGCGGGGATCGCCGCCGGTGGTCTTTGGGCGAGGGACTGGGGCGGGGAAGTGGTGCTTTGAGTTCGCGGCATTGGGAAGTTGTACTATTAAGGAGTACAGGTAGTGAAAATGACAAGCCGGTCCTTATATGAGGGGACAATCCTTCTGCTCACGCCTAAACCAGCTGAGCCAACACCTTAGGCCCTCCCCTAAACCAGGGAGTCCTTGATCATCCCACTCCCAAGGTGATGAGGGTGAGTACCCTTCATCGCATAACCTTCTAAAAAGAGACCTTATTTGAAGAAACACTTTGCCCTTTTTCCCAATCCACATTTTGTATCCAGAATATGTATGTCAATGCGGGCCATCTCTCACTCACAATGCAATTTTCCCACCCTGAATTCCTGGCCTAGGCAGTGGTAGAAATAATAGGTAATTTATGCATCAAGGGAAGGGTGGACTTGCCTTCATCGAAGCTTTCCTGGCACAAGAGGTTTATCTCGGAGGGGTCGGGTTCTTGCCCTTCTTCCGGAGCTATAAGTTCTGGAGGATCATGTTGGGGGCCTTCGGCTTACGAAGGTCCTCAAAAACAGGATTTAACAGTATTTCTGGAGTATAATGTGTGAACAGGTATCTTCGGACTCAAGTCGGTATCACAGCAGACCAGAATAATACGAAGGTTGATACAGCGCCGAAGGTGTGAGCAGGAAAGCTTCGGCGTGGTAGCAAAAAATGAAACCGACTTAAAGATGAAAAGGCTATTCAGACCTCGATAGATTACTATAGAATTATTATCAAATGTAAAGGGCATAAATGTAATTTTGTATAGGCTGTGTCTTGTGCCTATAAATAGGTGAACAGTACCCCCGTACTGTACACACTGATTTGGCATTCGCTTTTGCGTCACGCTTGTACTTTCATCTCCTTCAAGTTGAAGGTACATTTGTAATTCGACGTTATTTCTGTTTATACATGATAATAATATATAATTGTTTATGTTGTCCTTTATATTCCTTACAATTCATCCTTCGTCACTGTATAGTGTATTTATGAAGGTACGCCCTTCATAACCTTCGTCCGAAAACCATTATATCCTAAGGGGAATAATGCTTCGAAGGACGAAGGACTTAATCGATTAACATTTTCTATGTTGCCTTGTTCTTAACTCATAGCATTTGAGAACAAGTCCCCAACAGATCGTATCCCTCTTTCGCTAATCAAACACAGATAATAACAATACATCAATCATGGTGACATTAGTGGGGGTGTGCCATTTCTTATATCTCATTATTTTGGTGCCCTATAATTTATTTGGACTATTTTTGGTACATAAAATATCAGCATATAAGTATATATATGAAAATGGGGAAAAGAAATGGGAAAAGAAAAAGAAAAAGGAATTTCCAGCTAGCCGGGCCGGGGGGGATCTCGGCCCAGCCAGGCGCGGGGCACGCGCGCGCGAGGGCGCCGGCCCAGCTGCGGGCCAAGGGCGAGGGAGACGGCGCGGGCGCGCAGGAGCGACGACGTCACTGCGGGCCCACTCGTCAGCGAGAGCGGAGGGGAGGACGGCGCCACGGTTTGACGGCGCGGGCGAACCGGCCGTCTGCGGGGAAGAAAACCCGGCCGCCGGTGGGCTCGACGGCGATTCGCCGCCGGTGGCCCGGTTCTTGGTCCACGGGGAGGTGGCTTAGCATGGGCAGGGGCTGGCGATCCTAGGGGTAGGCTTAATTTGGCTAGGGGGGCCGGGAGGGGGCTGTCCGCGGGGAGGTGGCGGAGCTTCGCAGCGGGGATCACCGCCGGTGGTCTTTGGGCGAGGGACTAGGGCGGGGAAGTGGTGCTTTGAGTTCGCGGCATTGAGAGGAAGCTGCTCGGTTAACTTAATTGCTCGCTAGACCAACAGAGAGGGAGAGAGAGGAGGGGGAGAGAACTCACCGGAGAGGGGGAAGACGGTGGCGCTTCACGAATTGCGCTCGGGCGAGGGGAGGAGGGTAGTGGCCGAGGCCGGTGCGGGGAAGGAGGTGCCCGGGGCGACCTTTTTATAGGCGCCCGAGGGGAGGGGAGCGGCGGGCGCCGGTAAGGTGCACAGCGCCGGCATTAATGCCGCACAGCGGCGCCGATGAGACTCCACGGCGGGGCGGTACTGGGCAAGGACGTTGGTCAAGCGGTGAGGATGGGATGGTGCCGAACTCTTCCTGTGCGGCGAGGGGATGGGCGAGGGGACGGCGATGGAGGGGATGGCGGTGAGGGGACGGCGGCGCGTCGTACGCGAGGAAGACGACGCGGCTGACCGGTGGGGCCGGTCTGCCAGTGAGGGGGAGCGCGCGAGCGAGAGGGGCTGGCAGGTGGGGTTGGCCTGTCAGCGAGAGAGAGTGAGGGGAGCGCGCGGGCGGCTTCCCGCGCGAGCGGGCCGGCTAATGGGCCGAAGGGGGGGGATGCGCGGGCGCGGGGAAGGGGGGAGGCGGCCGCGACATGGGCCAGATTTGGCCCAGCAGGGGGGAAAAGCTTTTTCTTTTTCTTTTTATTTTCTATAACTCATTTCATTTTTGTTCTTTTTCTTTTTGAACAAATTATTTAGTAGATAATCTAGGTATTGTAAAATAAAATTTAAGTGAGGTGCTTGTGATCAAACAAAGTGTATGCATATGATGGAAAAAAATCTAAGGGAGTTTTGGGATAGAAGATAAGAAGGGGGGAGGTAGATTAGGGTTTCAAACCTGGGTTAGAATTTTGGGATGTTACAAACCTACCCCACTTAAAGGAATCTCGCCCTCGAGATTCAGACGGGGCTCGAGAAAAGGTAAGGGTATTCCTTCCTCAGTGAGTCCTCACTTTCCCAGGTGGCTTCCTCTTCTCCATCTCTGCTCCACTGAACCTTACAGAGTCTCACTTCTGAGTTGCGGGTCCTTCGGACTACTGAGTCGAGAATCTTTACTGGCTTTTCTCGGTACTGGAGATCCTTTTGAATCTGAATTGCCTCTGCCTCGATGTGGTTTTCTGGTACTTGTAGGCATTTGCGGAGCTGAGACACATGAAACACATTGTGAATATTCGACATGGATTCTGGTAGCTCAAGGCGGTATGCTGCGGGTCCCACTCGGCTAATGACGGGGTAGGGGCCGACGAAACGTGGTGCTAGCTTTCCTTTCATTTGGAACCTTTTGACACCACGCATCGGGGAGACCTTGAGATAAACGAAATCTCCTTCCTCAAATCTGAGTTCCCTTCGTCTGTTGTCTGCGTAACTTTTCTGTCGACTCTGAGCTTCAAGTAACCTCTTGCGGATCAAGACAACTTTCTCTTCGGCTTCTTTAACAAAGTCGGGTCCTTCTAGTGTCCTTTCCCCTACATTGGACCACATTAGGGGAGTCTGGCATTTTCTTCCATACAGTGCTTCGAACGGTGACATTTTGATGCTGACCTGATGGCTGTTGTTGTATGAGAATTCGGCGTACGGCAAACTGGACTCCCAAACCCTATCGAATATTAACACACATGCTCTTAGTAGATCTTCGAGGATCTTGTTGACTCTTTCTGTCTGACCATCCGACCGGGGGTGATAAGCGGTGCTGAAATCTAACTTGGTGCCCATTGCTAGCTGCAGGCCTTTCCAAAATTTGGAGGTGAACTGCGTCCCTCTGTCTGACACTATCTTCCGCGGAATGCCATGGAGCCTGACTATCTCCTTAAGGTATATTCGGGCAAGGGCGGCTCCTCCAAAAGTGGTTTTTACTGGAACGAAGTGGGCCACCTTGGTGAGACGATCGATTATTACCCAGATAGAATCATTCCCTTTCTGCGTTCGGGGCAGTCCGGTTACGAAATCCATGCCTATTTCTTCCCACTTCCATTCAGGTACTGGGAGGGGTTGCAGCAGGCCTGCAGGCTTCTGATGTTCGGCCTTCATTCGCTGGCAGGTGTCACACCGGGCCACATACTGTGCTATTTCCTTCTTCATCCCTTTCCACCAGTATCTGGTTTTGAGGTCCAGGTACATCTTGGTGGTTCCTGGGTGGATGGAGTAAGCTGAGTTGTGGGCCTCATTGAGCAGGACTTTCCGTGCCTCTCCCATTGGTACACACAGACGGTTTTTGAGCCAAAGAACTCCTTGTTCATCTGTCCTAAGATCTGGATGTTGCTCCTTGCGAGCTCTTTCCATAAGTCTAGCTGTCTCTGCGTCCAGGTGTTGAGCCTTGCATATGAGATCTTCTAGCATTGGTTTGACTTCCAGGCTACCGTTGTCTCCCAGACATGCATTTAGCTGAGCTGATTCTTTCTTCCAATCTTCTAAAAAGTTGGTCCCCTTAATCTCGAAAGGTTTCCGGCTGAGGGCGTCTGCTACCACGTTGGCCTTCCCGGGGTGGTAGTGGATTTCGAGGTCATAATCCTTGATCAATTCAAGCCATCTTCTTTGACGGAGGTTGAGGTCCGGCTGAGTGAAGATGTACTTCAGACTATTGTGATCGATGAAGATGTGGCATTTGTTCCCAATCAGATAGTGTCTCCATATTTTCAGGGCGTGTACTATGGCTACCAACTCCAAGTCGTGGGTGGGGTAGTTCAGCTCGTGTGGCTTGAGTAAGCAGGATGCATAGGCAATAACTTTCTCATTTTGCATCAAGACACACCCTAAGACTTGCCTTGAAGCATCATAGAAGATGACGAAATCCTGGTGTATATCTGGTAGTGTCAAAACGGGCGTGGTTGTAAGCTTTTCCTTGATGATCTAGAAACTTTCCTCACATTTTGGAGTCCGTAGAAACTTATTGTCCTTTTTGAGAAGTTCGGTCATAGGTTTCGCTATGCTGGAGAAACCTTTGATAAAGCGGCAGTAATACCCAGCCATTCCCAAAAAGCTTCGTACTTCACTGACGTTGGATGGCTGTTTCCATTTTGAAACGGCTTCTACCTTGGATGGGTCCACTTCTATCCCTTCTGCAGTCAAGATATGCCCCAGGAAGGCTATCTTTTCTAGCCAGAACTCACACTTGCTGAGCTTAGCATAAAGTTGATGTGCCCTGAGTCTTTCGAGGATGATTCGAAGGTGACGCTCATGGTCCTTGTGATTCTTGGAATAGATGAGGATGTCGTCGATGAAGGCTACGACAAACTTATCCAATTCTTCCATAAATACCTTATTCAGGAGGTTCATGAAAAAGGTGGGTGCGTTTGTTAGCCCAAACGGCATCACTGTGAATTCATATTGCCCGTATCTGGTGACGAATGCAGTCTTCTGAATGTCTGCTTCCTTGATCCTCGGTTGGTGATATCCTGACCTGAGGTCTATCTTGGAGAAGTATTTGGCTCCCTGCAGCTGGTTGAAGAGATCATCGATCCGAGGGAGAGGGTACTTATTCTTGATTGTAACTTCGTTCAAGGACCGATAATCAATACACATTCTCATACTTTCATCCTTTTTGGTAACGAAAAGGACGGGTGCTCCCCAGGGAGACGAACTGGGACGAATGTACCCTTTTTGTTGCAGCTCTGCAATCTAGAGTTTTAATTCTGCTAACTCTGTGGGTGCCATGCGGTATGGTCTCTTTGCGATGGGCGCAGTGCCAGGAATGAGATCTATATAGAACTCCACTCCTCTTTCTGGTGGCATTCCAGGCAACTCTTCCGGAAATACATCCACAAACTCTTCGATTACGGACATGTTTTCTGCTGCCAGATTAAACATCATTGGATCGTTGGCGGGCGGCTGGGCTTGACAGGTAACTGCTTTTCCTTGGCGATCGGTGAGAAGGACGGTCTTACTTGCGCAGCTGATGATACCCTTGTGCTTAGTGAGCCAATCCATTCCTAGGATCACATCAATCCCTTGGGATGGCAAGACGGTTAAGTCTGCCAGGAACACTACCCCACTTAAGAGAATTCTGACTTGGGAGCACCTGAGTTGGCATAGGAGGTCTGATCCCGGGGTTCGGGTGACCAAAGGGATAGCTAGGGGTGTAGAGGGGATGCCATGCTTTTCCACAAACTTAGTGGCTATAAATGAATGGGATGCTCTTGAATCTAAAAGCACAGTAGCAGGAGTAAATTCAACAAGGAACTCACCGAGCACTACTCCCGGAGCTTGCTGGGCTTCTTGAGTGTCGACGTGGTTGACTCGTGCTCTGCCGTGGTACTGAGTCTTGCTCTGCTGACTGTTGGAAGGAGGTGCCTTGGAGGTAGGTGCCAAGGAAATCTTGGGGCCATTCATCGAGTTGGAGTAGGTAGGTCCAGGTGCCTTCAACTGGGGGCAGTTATTCTTGAAGTGACTGGGGTCTCCGCAGTGCCAATAGGCATTTGCTGGCGGTTGGTTACTTGCAACGGAGGGTGCCTGAAGGGAGCTCTGACTCTGCTGACTGTAGCGCGATGGAGTGGGTCCAGATGGTTTATTGAAGCTTAGTCCCCTGGGTGGAAGCCCAAAGGGTCGAGTTCTCTGGTGACGTTCTTGCTGTTGAGCTCGGAGAACTTGGAATTTCCTCTTGAGGTGCCCTTTTTCTTCCTCTTTTGCCCTTTCCACTTGGATGGCTTTGTTGGAGAGGTGAGAGAAGTTGAGGAAGTCTTGGCTGGCAAGGATGGTCTTAAGCTTGGGTCTTAGTCCTTTCAGAAAATGGGCCATCTTCCTAGACTCGGTGCTGACATCGTCAGGCGCGTAACGGGCAAACTCTGTGAACTTGTGCACATACTCACTGACTGTTCTCCCGCCTTGAGTTAGCTCCCGGAATTCATCCTCCTTGAGTTGAACTATCCCCTGGGGTACATGGTGCTCACGGAAGGCTATTTCGAATTCTGCCCAGGTAGCATCTCTAACGGCCTCACTGAAGGTGTCCCACCATGCTAAAGCCATTCCTGAAAGCTGATGACCAGCCAGTTGGACACGTTGATTTTCGGGGCATCCGATGGCTTCCAGCTTCCTCTTGATCGTGCGAAGCCAGTCATCTACATCGAGGGGGTTGCTGGACCCCGCGAACGTGGGAGGCTTGAGTCTCAAAAATTCTCCCATCCTGTCCTGTGGCCTTCCACCACCTGGGCGTTGGTTTTCCAGACTTCTAGTGAGGACTTCTATGAGTCGGGTTTGATTGGCTAGAACTTGGGCTAGGTCTAGTGGTAGATCCGGAGGTGCGGGGAGGTGGGTCTCACTCCCTTCTCCGCCAGCTTCTCCTTCGGCTCTCAGAGGAAAACCTGCTCCAATCCCGGAGGCGGTAGGCGTGGTTTTATCTGAAGCCATCTACCATGGGAAGAGAGTCACTATCATGCACATGCCATTTTTTTAACTAGTTATTTTATTCATTACATCAGGCCATTACATAATACAACACACAGCTACCATAAGCTCATTACATGCGAGTGCTATCTAGGGTACTCCCGAACTCCTTCTCTAAAGTGTCCCCAAATTCCTTGAGAAGGTCATCAAGGCTGGCTAGGGACATCTCCTCGGTGTCGGACGAGTTCCTTAACCCGGCAGGGGGTAGGGTTGGAGGGGCTTCTTCCTTCTGCTCAGTCTGACATCCTTGGCTTTTGGTCTTCTTGCGTATTTTTCTTGCGGGGGCGAGCTTCTTCAGTTTCTTGTCGTAATCCATATTTAGGGTGCGGTAGGCCTCACGGGTATTGGTTTCCTCGCCTTCTGCTATTGCGAGGCTCTCTTGGAGGGACGCCTTTTCCCTTGAAAGTTCCCTGACTTTTTGCTCCAGGCTTTCCACCCGGGAGGTTAGGTGGGTGCAGTGGAGGGTGAGGTCATCATATTGGTTATCAAGGGTGTGAAGGTATCAAGCCATGTAGACGATGGTGGGATCATCCTCAATAGGGTCTCCTCCTGACAGGGCCTGAAGTCTTTTCCTCCAGGTGGGGGTATTCTTGTTGCTGGGTGGAAAGTAGCGAAGGGGAGTTTCAAAGATCACCTTGTTGTAGTTCTGGCATAGTTGTCGGAGGGCTGTTTGGGCAACATTCTGGCAAGTATCTGGAAAGCGGTATCCGGTAAAAGTGACTTGGAAAGAAGGATGGTTCGGATAGTTTCGGCTTTCTCCCAGGTAGACTGCCATAGAGCATTTCTCCATTCCGCTCTCGAGATACTCCTTCCAGACGTATTCCGGCTTCTTGCGGATTCCCATGCGAAGCGCACAGCTTCGCAACAGATGTGGGAACCCTTCCACCTCTGAGCAGTAGGATGTCCTAATGGCCAGAGAGTCTTCCATCTGGAATAGGAAAAGAAGGGTCTGTTAAAATCGGGGAAGAGGAGAGAAGACTTTTCTTGGGGTAAGAGGTATTTTCTTTTTAGGGCAAGTTTTAGGGTCAGGGCTGCGACCTACGGCCAGTCCTATGGGCTCCGATACCACCTGAAGCGTCCCGATCCTTTGGGACTCAAATGTGATACAATTACTAGTCCCAGGAGGCTAGTAAACATGTTCCTTACTTCAAATAGTACAGACTTTAGATAAAGGTTATTACAATACCGGGGTACAAGCTCAAGAGAGCCAAAATAAGAAACGCAGTAGGAAAAATATACTAGCCCAAGCCACAGGCAGAACTGGGTGCAGACACAGCCCTCTCAATCAAGCATAGCAGAAAAGAAGTCTTCGGCTGCTGAAAAACATAAATAAATCTGGGTGAATACACTAGGTATTCCGCAAGCCCACCCCGCTCCCGTAAAGAGAAAGAGACCTATATCATACATGCTTTATTTGGGTGGAGTTGAGGTCACTCATCATTTTCTCAGAGAAAGGCAGTTGCTGTAAGGTTTTTCCCAAAGACTTAAAAGTAACCAAAAACTCAATCACCACTGAGCTCCCCGCTCCCGTGGCCTTATTTTCTTTCTCAACACCCACTTACCCACACATTTCCCTGTTCGTGGAACTCATAGAAAAATCTCTAATTGTCATACCATACCAGACTCGATCATACTAGTGGACACGGACTATTCGAATAGGTTTCAACTCTACGCAGAGGGGTACACTTTACCCACTAGCCCGGTTTCTGCGATCTCACCGTCGCGAGACCCGAATGCCGGATCTCTTTCCTTCCTCGTACGTCCTAACCTTAACGGTTATCCGGAAGGAGTCAGGCCACCACCATGTCCAAAGCGGACAAAACTTTCCCCCTCCTTATCCTCCCGGTGCTCCCCAACCTTCATAACCCTGGGGTTGGACCGCACGAGTTCGGATTGAGTGACTGCCCACACAGTCTCGAGTGGTTGTACTATTAAGGAGTACAGGTAGTGAAAATGACAAGCCGGTCCTTATATGAGGGGACAATCCTTCTGCTCATGCCTAAACCAGCTGAGCCAACACCTTAGGCCCTCCCCTAAACCAGGGAGTCCTTGATCATCCCACTCCCAAGGTGATGAGGGTGAGTACCCTTCACCGCATAACCTTTTAAAAAGAGACCTTATTTGAAGAAACACATTGCCCTTTTTTCCCAATCCACATTTCGTATCCAGAATATGTATGTCAATGCGGGCCATCTCTCACTCACAATGCAATTTCCCACCCTGAATTCCCGGCCTAGGCAGTGGTAGAAAGAATAGGTAATTTATGCATCAAGGGAAGGGTGGACTTGCCTTCGTCGAAGCTTTCCTGGCACAAGAGGCTTATCTCGGAGGGGTCAGGTTCTTGCCCTTCTTCCGGATCTATAAGTTCTGGAGGATCGGATCCCTCTTCCGCTGATCAAACACAGATAATAACAATACATCAATCATGGTGACATTAGTGGGGGTGTGCCATTTCTTATATCTCATTATTTTGGTGCCCTATAATTTATTTGGACTATTTTTGGTACATAAAATATCAGCATATAAGTATATATATGAAAATGGGGAAAAGAAATGGGAAAAGAAAAAGAAAAAGGAATTTCCAGCTAGCCGGGTCGGGGGGGATTTCGGCCCAGCCAGGCGAGGGGCACGCGCGTGCGAGGGCGCCGGCCCAGCTGCGGCCCAAGGGCGAGGGAGACGGCGCGGGCGCGCGGGAGCGACGACGTCACTGCGGGCCCACTCGTCAGCGAGAGCGGAGGGGGGGACGGCGCCACGGTTTGACGGCGCTGGCGAACCGACCGTCTGCGGGGAAGAAAACCCGGCCGCCGGTGGGCTTGACGGCGATTCGCCGCCGGTGGCCCGGTTCTTGGTCCACAGGGAGGTGGATTAGCATGGGCAGGGGCTGGCGATCTTAGGGGTAGGCTTAATTTGGCTACGGGGGCCGGGAGGGGGCTGTCCGCGGGGAGGTGGCGGAGCTTCGCGGCGGGGATCGCCGCCGGTGGTCTTTGGGCGGGGAAGTGGTGCTTTGAGTTCGCGGCATTGAGAGAAAGCTGCTCGGTTAACTTAATTGCTCGCTAGACCAACGGAGAGGGAGAGAGAGGAGGGGGAGAGAACTCACCAGAGAGGGGGAAGACGGCGGCGCTTCGCGAATTGCGCTCGGGCGAGGGAGGAGGGTAGTGGCCGAGGCCGGTGCGGGGAAGGAGGTGCCTGGGGCGACCTTTTTATAGGCGCCCGAGGGGAGGGGAGCGGCGGAGCTCGGCGGGCGCCGGTAAGGTGCACAACGCCGGCATTGATGCCGCACAGCGGCGCCGATGAGACTCCACGGCAGGGCGGTACTGGGCAAGGACGTTGGTCAAGCGGTGAGGACGGGGCGGTGCCGAACTCTTCCTATGCGGCGAGGGGATGGGCCAGGGGATGGCGATGGAGGGGACGGCGGTGCGTCGTACGCGAGGAAGACGACGCGGCTGACCGGTGGGGCCGGTCTGCCAGTGAGGGGGAGCGCGCGAGCGAGAGGGGCTGGCAGGTGGGGCTGGCCTGTCAGCGAGAGAGAGTGAGGGGAGCACTCGGGCGGCTTCGCGCGCGAGCGGGCCAGCTAATGGGCCGAAGGGGGGATGCGCGGGCGCGGGGAAGGGGGGAGGCGGCCGCGACATGGGCCAGATTTGGCCCAGCAGGGGGGAAAAGCTTTTTCTTTTTCTTTTTATTTTCTATAACTCATTTCATTTTTGTTCTTTTTCTTTTTGAACAAATTATTTAGTAGATAATCTAGGTATTGGAAAATAAAATTTAAGTGAGGTGCTTGTGATCAAACAAAGTGTATGCATATGATGGAAAAAATCTAAGGGAGTTTTGGGATAGAAGATAAGAAGGGGGGGAGGTAGATTAGGGTTTCAAACCTGGGTTAGAATTTTGGGATGTTACACCTGGGCTTCTAGATCTCCAATGGGATCATTGCTGCCGTTGCTGCTATCCTCATGCCTTGGAGCCAGCTGATGTCGAGGCACGCCAATCAGTCCAGTGGACTTGCACACGGTTTTCCTCGTACGCGGCGACATATCTCCATAAGGGGGAAAACTTTTATTTTTATAGTTTTTATCATTATGAATGCATAATTACAGAATCAACCTTAGTTGATTCACAACCTTCTATATATTGCACTCTACTATCTGGTCTTTAAAATAAGTACTTCAGAAGGTAGTTAGATAAGAAGGAAAGAAATTTTCTTAGATAAGTCTTTGAAAATTCTTTTTAAAAATGCCTCATAACATCTGCAGAGATGGGCTTCGCTCCGATACCAGTTGTGACAGAACTTCCCAGGTCATTAGGCCCACCTACAGTTGTCCTTGTCCATCGGACCTCAGACAACCCTGCAGGTGCACCTGATCACCTGATAAGTTCGGTATCTGTATTCTTTACCTTGCCCAAGAGCGTTTCACCCGTCACGCAGATATTACAACACATCGGAGGAACGAGTATGCGGAAGCAGTTACAATAACTTATTTTATATTAAAGTATGGAAAGAGTAGTATTATTACAGACCAGTAAAAATATAAGAGTGCTGGAGTAATATTATTACATATCTTGGGAGGCAAAAACCCCTCCCGATTAACAGTAAAAAGTTTTTAAAGGAGGACACTTCCTCCCAAGGCTTCAGTCTTGGTTTTCTTCCTTAGGCACCACCTTGGAACAAAAGCAACAAAAGTTTGCTGCTTCCTCACCTACAACAACATGGGTTCGAAAACCCTGATTACGAAGTGTACTTTTGCAAGTCTTACCCGTCAAAATAAAAACTCTCAAGGATATGCTGGTTTAAGGGAGTCAAGGTAAGGCTTAATCAATAATCAAGACTCTTGTTTGCAAAAATGCTTACTAATAGTGGATCCTTAAAAATCTAGTTTTATTAGCAAGTTAAGTCATTACTTGAGTTCTAGAGTTCTTTCTACCCTAGTTCAAGCACTTGACCTATACTAGCCAATTTCTTATCAACCCTTCTTGTTCACTGGAATGCTACGTGTAGGGCAGTGACCAAGTCTTCATGTCCGAGAAGTAACAGCGATCCGAATCGATTAATACTCAGCTGAGGATCTCCAATCACACGACATATGTAGCACTTAACCCTTGCATATTTCAACTCGCCACCGGGGTTCTTAAGACCAAATCAGGTTCACGCCAACTGAGAGCACAGATACACCACCGTCCAGCCTCTTGCCACGGAGGGTACACGCTACTCTCGCCATCTCTCCACTCCTATTGCGTGTTATCTTATTCTGGTATTAGTCTGCCCGAGGCCAAGCTTACCCATGATGAGGCATGTGACCAGTTAAAAGTTCCTCGATCATCAAGCCTATATCGAGACGGTCCTTAATTGACTCAGATGGAGACACTACACCGAGACTCCTTTCTCGTGCAAGTCAACCACCCGGTCTCAGCTTTATCATTTAACCCAAAGTTTGGTACCTGACAGAGGTACATCTTTTCCGATGTTGAACCCATCACGGCCATGATGGATCCACCATCAAGTTTTATTTTGAAAACATTCCATCCCACTTGAAGCATCATCTTTTGTCAAAACAAAATCATTTTGTTTTTCTAGAGCAAGGCTAAGCATAAGAAAAACCTTTTTGTAAAACAGGGGATCAAGGAAAGGTAATCAAATTCTCAAGGAAGGAAATGCAACAATTTGTTTAGCACACAACTCCTATCACCTAATGCATCAAGCAAGTGAGAAAGATTTTAAAATAGCAAGGAGGTGGCAAATGCACCGGGGCTTGCCTTGTGTTATAGGTGAGTTGGGCTCTGCTCCATAGATGTCAAAATAAAAGCAGTTCTCGGCCTGAGGTTCTTCAGGTGGTGGTGGTGTAGCTCTTGCTTCTTCAACTTCTACTTCTTCTTCGTTTTCTATATATAACCATATATAATCATGAATGCTCATGTAATGCTTGTGAAATGGAAAGATAATAAAAGTATATTATCTTAGGTCTTGAATACAATTTTCCTTCATGGGACTCCAGGAAACTAGGGTTTTTGGAGTCAGAAGTGTAGTTCATAGGGAGGCATTACTAGAAGATTAGGATTTTGGGCACCAAACATTGTCCAAATCATACCAAACTTTACCCAAGGCTTATAATTATCATTTAAAGATTATATAAAAAGTTTAGTGATTTTTGGAGTTATTACTTAATTTCTAAAATTCCAGGAGTATAGGCTTTGGCTATTTTAAATACTCCATAATTGCTTATTTGGACTAAAAATCATGGTACTATTTTTATTAAAAACTATAGAAAATTAGGAACCTAGCAAAATTGGTCTTGCATTTTTATCATTTTCTATAATTTCCTAGAAATTCTCTAATCCTGGCAGAAAAAGAAAAAGGAAAAACATGAACAGGGTGGGGCTGAATCTGGCCTGAGCCGGCCCAGCATCAGCAGAACGCGCCTGCGCGCGCGCCCGCATGCTGACTTTGCAAAGAAGACCCTGACCTTTTAAACTACTCAAAAGAGTCTGCGGCACTATTTGTTTCATTCGCTCACATTTGCAAATAAACCCTCGTGCTTTTATTTTTCACAACCCGAGGTCCTCGACAGCGAGCGGCGACGAACCGAACTCCGGTGAACCTGTACCGGCCAAGATAAGCAATGGCTGGTGCCCTAACTTGGCTGAACCCTAATTCAACACCTAACGAGCGTTTCGCCTCGATCAATTTCACAGTTCGAGCTCTAAATCACTCTGTCCACGGATGCAGTGCAAACCACGGGTGAGCACGAGTGTTCCCGACGATCTAGCGCGTTCTAGTTTAATTGAATGGGTCGAGGAGCATCAGTGGTATATAAGAGTGCTGAAACAAGAGAGTAGAGGGCAAGACCGGACCTGAATTGCACTGACCACGGTGAGAGCTTGTTCACGGTGGCGGAAAACAGTTTTGAGGGAACTGAACAATTCGTGGGCTCTGGTGAGTAATTGGAGGCACGAGCGGTTGGATTGGATGCTGGAATACCTAACGGAGCCGAGGGTGTGCTCAATTTATAGGGTTCTTGAGCGGTGACCGGTGAATTTGATTTCGCACGGTGGCGGTCGGAGAGGAGGAGGTGCACTGGCACACGCGATTGGTGTCCATTACCGTGGCAACCTCATCGGCGATCACTGGATCGGCTAACACGAGTCACGGCGGTGTGGTTAAAGTGTTGAGGCATGTGGAGCAAGGCTGCGAGGTTCTAACTCTGGTGAGGGGAGATCTGAAGCAACCATGAGCTAAGCGAACACGGCGGCCGTAATGAACAGTGGCCGGAGTTCATCCACTGGTGATATTTCTTACTCCCTCTGCGTTATCCAATTGGACCGAGCACGAATCACTGTGGCAGCGTGAATCCACACGCGGGGGTCGCCGGCAGTGAGTTTACTGAGCTGTCGATCTGATCTGGTTACTATACCATCGCGTAGCTCCTTCAGTCGGTCTGACAGAGCATGTTTGGGGTTGATTTGCTCCATATTTTATGTAGTGACCCGACCAACTCTCTGCATCAAAGTTGTAGCCTAACAAACCAGCTTTAACTTTGTTACAGTGTTCACCATCAAATAGTCACAGGATCTTACTCAAAATCGAGCTCTAAGTTCATCCAACTCCACTGTTTCTGAAAATTCAGACATAGGACTGACTGACAGCACAACTTTGAGCCTAGTTTTCTCTCAACTTTGTATAACAACAATGCTTAATCCCTTAAGCAAAGTTGTACTCCTATAGTATCTCTAGACTTTTGATGTGTTGACCCTAGGAAATATCTTTGTATTTTTGGTTCTACAAAGTTCCAAAGTCAGCCTGGTGCATCAGGTTTCAGACTTAGTCATGTGAGAGGAATTGCGTGGCTTTTTGCAAATAAGCCCAATTCACATCTTTTGACTTGCAAATCTTCAAATATGTGAACCATATGACTTAAGGTACCTTAACACCTTGGTTTTTGCACTTAGGCCCAAAAGTATGCAAAATTTACATATAACCCCTTAGGATTTCAGTCCAGGGTTTTCCAGGTGTTTATTTAAGGTTTTTGGTACTTCTAGGGTTTGGGTGCCACTTAAGTCCATTAATGGTGATATTTTATGACCATTTATAATGAGTTTTGAGGTTTTCTCTCATTTAGGCTTTGTTGACACTTTTAAGCCCAGTTTAGGGTTAAGTACCCTACTCTAAGGTTTCACCCATGACAAGTCACATCAATACAACTTGTTTGAAATTTTTGCCTAGTGAATGCACTCTGAATGTAACAATCACATGATATGCTAATGCTCATGATGTGATGCTCAATTTTTATTGACAGTAACACCAGGGGTGTTACATTTCCTGTCTTAGAAATGAAAATGCCATATTACATGCTAAGATAGATGAATTAAATGTTTGCAAACCCACTACATCTATTGTTGATCATGTTACTATTTGTACTAGATGTAGAGATATTAATGTTGATGCTATAAATGATCACCTTGCTTTAATTAAACAACAAAATGATCATATAGCTCAATTAACTGCTAAAATCAATGAGCATGAAATTGAAAATGAAAAATTTAAATTTGCTAGAAGCATGCTCTATAGTGGGAGATGCCCTGGCATTAAGGATGGCATTGGTTTCCAACAGGGAAGCAATGTCAAACTTAATGCCCCTAAGAAATTGTCTAACTTTGTTAAGGGCAAAGCTCCCATAGTTCAGGATAATGAGGGCTATATTTTATAACCTGCTAATTATCCCGAACACAAAATTAGGAGATTTCATGCTAAGAAATCTCATTCTGTTTCTCACCATGCTTTTATGTATAAGAATGAGGCTTCTATCTCTAGGCATTATACTCATGTTAAAATGCCTAAAAAGAAAACTCCTACTGCATCAAATGAGCCTAACATTTCATTTAAGACTTTTGATGCATCACATGTTTTAACTAACAAATCATGCAAAATAGTTGCCAAATATGTTGGGGGCAAACACAAGGGCTCCAAGACTTGTGTTTGGGTACCCAAGGTGCTTGTTTCTAACGTGAAAGGACCCAAGACTGTTTGGGTTATAAGAACAAGGCCTAAATTGTTTTGCAGGTTTATACATCTGGGGGCTCAAGTTGGATAATTGATAGTGGATGCACAAACCATATGACAGGGGAGAAAAGAATGTTCTCCTCCTACGAGAAAAACGAAGATCCCCAAAGAGCTATCACATTCGGGGATTGTAAACCCTGGAATCTAGCTTCTAAAACCCTAGTGAGTCAAAAAAATGAGGAATTTATGTTAATTACGTATCCTATTAAAGAGGCATATTTCTTTTAAATAAATGTTTTCTTTTATACGAGGATATATAAAAGATCCTTATATGAGTAATATACATATTTATAAACACTTCCTTGAAATATCTAAATTAGAAACTACTTTCAAAAATAATAAATGTAATTCGAAATATACAAGTGACATATTCAAAAGCATTTTTATAATAAATAGATTAATAAAAAGTATATTCATGTATTCATGTTGAAGTTTTGACTGAACGTGTATTTGAAATTTGAAACTTGAATTCTGTTTGAATTTGGAATTTAAAATGGAAAACAGAAGAAAAAAAATTATGAAAACGTCACTTGGGCTGAAATATTTGTTTCTGGCCCATCTTCCCCTTTCTGCGCCTTCACTGCGCCTGCTGGGCTGAAAAGCACCCCGTCGGCCCACTTGCGCCCCCTTTTCTTTTTCTTTTTCTTTTTCACTGTGTCACTGCCAGGTGGGGACACCAGGTCAGCTCTATCTCCCTCATCGCCAACCAACGCGACCGGAGCTCCTACTCTGCCGCAAACCGGATTCTGTCCGTAACAAACCTCCACGAATTGGCCGGGTCATAGTAGCTACTCGCGGTTCGTTGGCCAGTGTGGATCAAACTGAACGCCCGAAATCCTCGCCAACGATGGCCCTTAATCGGACTTGGTCGTGGGGTATAAGAACAAGCGCGCCCGCCTCTCCTGTGTTTAGTGCTTGGCCATCAGGACCGCTAGATGCCGCCACCATCCCTTCTGCTCGGCGCACCCCCCTCTCTGGTCTCTCCTCGCATCCGCGACATCTCTGCTAGACTGCCTCGCCAAATCTCCAGGTTCCCGATGCCCCTAGACTGCCGCGAGCTGCTCCGGTCGTGTGCGGCCTCGGGGAGAACTTGGGGGATCACCGGACCACGGCAGCTTGGACCTCGATGAGTTGCCTCGGTTGTTCGCTGGGCCGTGTGGATGGAGTAGGTGTGCTAGAATCAAGAATTTGTGGAGCATAGCGCTTGCAATTCCTCGCCGGAGTACCATCCTTGCCGCTGATTCGCCCTGCGTCGTGGCTGGCCCTGCCCTGGTCTCCGCCTCTGGTAAGAAGCTATCCCAGTTATTCGGTTTTGTTTCCTCTGCGCATAGCACCGATTCCATCTTCGCACCGGGGCGCCAAATCGTGGGTCACCGGCAATTGTGCCGCCGTAGTGCAAGGGCGGCGGCGCTGCCGTGTTTGGTGACGGGGGGAGAAGACGAGCTCGCCGCCATCCGATTCTCATTGGACGGTTGAAATTAGAATGCGCATACCCCCTTCGTTCCGGAGATCCCTGGTCGTTCATCTGCGAAATAGCGGACACGATTTCCCCACGGATGTATTGGATCCAAACCGTTGATTCAAGATCCTGCAGTTACCACGTTGTCCTGTTCCAGTGGAGTTAAGATCTAATCTGCACCACCCGCGTGGGATCCGACGGCCAGTACGCGGGGATACCCCTTCGCCCGAGAGATTTTCACTTGAGCCCTTGGACTATTTAGATTTAAACTCGCGGTCCATATCTCAGTATTCTGTGTCTCGGTATGTTTAGCGCCGAGGACCCTGTGCTCTTTAATAATTGTGCGCCCAGCCCAGAGAGTTGGAAAATCAGAGAAAATAGATTAGAAATGGATTTTTAGTGTAAAACTAAATGCTAGAACTTGTATTAATCATAGAAAATTCATATGATGTCCAAATTGATTCATTCCAATTCCTATAATTCTATAATATTATTGTTTATCACATAGTACCTCTAGTTTGACATGAAAGCTGTATTAAAATTAATCTCTTAATTAATCTCGTATCAAATACATAAAACCTTAGGAAATTCGTAACTGCTTCGTTTTAACTCCAATTTGATCCGTTCAAGTTGCGTTAGTCTCGTAGAAACGCGTAGATCATTATTATGCAGTATGTTCTTATGTTTGCTGTGATGTTAATTTTATCTATACCATGTTTGTTTGTATTGCTACAACTAGCGCGAGGAGACGTGTCATCTGAAAAGCAAGTTGGTACCTGGAATCTCAAGTGCCAGGCAAGTTGTGCCCTTGACCACTTTTTACCCAATAATGTTCTTTAATATTATTTATTCATGCATAGGTTAATTTTGATGGGACCCAATAGGTTACCCTAGATTGTTTATCTCATTACCTTGTTTACCCCTGAATCACTTGGGTAGTTTGCTATTGCTTTACATGGATTTGGGATAATTATTTATCATATCTATGTTCCAGTTATTTTGTTATTCTATTTATGTTCATGTCAAGATCATTAATGTTAATTGGAACATAGAGCTTAACTTGAGAAACACGTGCCACCACAAGGGTTTATGGACGCCCTTGACTGATTAATTAGGAAAGCTAGCGGAAGACTACCTTACCCGAAAGGGGCAAGGGCAGTAGGGGAGTTGCATGCAAGGAGGTTCTCGAGTTGATTTTGCTGCGATGGCGGTCAGACGGGGGATTCTTGCAAGTGCGCTTCTCATAAACTGTAGCGGGTTTTCGGAAGCTAGTGGAACTTTGTAAAGGCCTCGTAGTGGATCCCTAGCCATTCACCTCGGTAGTGTCTAAGGGTCTAGCTAACCCTGGCGACATGGGATACACGACTTGTGGGTAAAGGGTACAACCTCTGCAGAGTGTAAAACTGGTATACTAGCTGAGCTCACGGTCATGAGCAGCTCAGGACTCTCTGATGATTAACTTATGGAACTAAATTCAATTTGTCATATGCATTGCATCGCAGGTTATGTTGTTACTTTTGTTCTACTATTTAATTGGGTTGGTATTTAGTTATACTTAGTAATTGCTAATAAAATTTTGACCAACTTTAAAAGCAATGCTCAGCTCTAACCATCCTCTTTGGTACGCCTTACACTTCACGTGAGCTCCCACCTTTGGCGAGTTCATGCACATTATTCCCCACAACTTGTTGAGCGATGAACGTATGTGAGCTCACTCTTGCTGTCTCAACCCCCCCCCCCCACACACACAGGAGAAGAACAGGTACCACAGGATGAGGCGCTTGGAGGATGCTGTGATGAGTTCGTGAGAGGTCTAGGTCGTCGTCTCCCAGTCAACTTTGGGTTGCTGGATCGTTGTCTCCTTATAATGTAATTATTTATTTTGTACAGAACTCCTATTATATAGTAAAGATGTGACATTCGATCATGTGCCATGATTCATCATATGTGTGATACTTGGTCCCAGCACACCTGGTGATTATGTTCGCGCCCGGATCTTGGTGCCCTGAAATCCGGGTGTGACAGGGATGGAAATCAAGCTTTGGTAAGGACTTGGTAAAATAGCTATATCACCTGACCATTCTATTTCCAATGTTTTTCTTGTAGATGCTTTAGATTACAATTTGCTTTCAGTTTCTCAATTATGCAAAATGGGCTACAACTGTCTTTTTACAGATATAGGTGTTACTGTCTTTAGAAGGAGTGATGATTCAATAGCATTTAAGAGAGTGTTAGAGGGTCAGCTATACTTGGTTGATTTTAACAAAGCTAAACTTGACACTTGTTTAATTGCTAAGACTAATATGGGTTGGCTCTAGCATCGCCGACTAGCCCATGTTGGAATGAAGAATCTCCACAAACTTCTAAAGGGAGAGCACATTTTGGGACTAACAAATGTTCATTTTGAGAAAGACAGGATTTGTAGTGCATGTTAAGCAGGAAAGCAAGTTGGAACCTACCATCCACACAAAAACATAATGACAACGGACAGGCCATTGGAGCTACTCCACATGGATCTATTCGGCCAGAATGCCTACATCAGCATCGGCGGGAGTAAGTACTGTCTAGTAATTGTGGATGACTATTCTCGCTTCACTTGGGTATTCTTTTTGCAGGAAAAAACTCAAACCCAAGAGACCTTAAAAGGATTCTTAAGATGGGCTCAAAACGAGTTCAGATTGAGAATAAAAAAGATAAGAAGCAACTATAGGACGGAGTTCAAGAACTCTCAAATTGAAGGCTTTCTTAAGGAAGAGGGCATCAAGCATGAGTTCTCTTCTCCCTACACACCTCAACAAAATGGTGTAGTGGAGAGGAAGAATAGAACTCTAGTGGATATGGCAAGGACCATGCTTGATGAGTAAAAGGATCACGATGCCCAAGAGGGGGGGTGAATTGGGCTTTTCTAAAAATCAACACTAATTAAAAGCTAAGCAAGAGCTAAGCAAGAGCCTAACTTCACCCCAACAACTAGCACTAAGATTATAATACTAGAAATACAATAATGCTAAGACAATACTTCAAATACTTGCTAAAGAAATACACAATGTAAAGTGCATGAATTAAGTGCGGAATGTAAAGCAAGGTTTAGAAGACTCCTCCAATTTTTCCCGAGGTATCGAAGAGTCGGCACTCTCCACTAGTCCTCGTTGGAGCACCCGCGCAAGGGTATCGCTCCCCCTTGGTCCTCGCAAGAACCAAGTGCTCACTACGAGATGATCCTTTGCCACTCCTGTGGGGGATAGATATCCCCCGGGTCCACTAAAGAGTAAAAGACCTCACGAAAGGCCCAAGGGCCCAATAAATCATAAGGTCATTCTTTCGTGGGCCTGGGGAGAGACAACCAGCAAAGCAGATCGACATGAGGCCAGATTGATGTAAACCCGGACGATCCACGACGTCGAACGACTGATCACAACAGAGATCCGACTTTCCCGCGCTGGAGCCCCCATGCAACGGAGCCATGCGAGGATAAGTCGGCGAGGGTTACGTGGAGATAAACTCAAGAAGTTCACTATCTTTTAGCTACTCATTGTTATCATGTATTGCTCCACGGTCGAGTATATAAGGCCTAGGGGGCACCCCTTCAGAACGATCGACCCTATTTTTACTTAGCCACCTACATCAACTCTCTGCACTCTCAATTCAGAGAGCTCTCCTGTAACCTCGTTCACCAAACATACTCACCAGGACGTAGGGTGTTACGCATCTCTAAGCGGCCCGAACATGTAAACCTTGTCCACTGCCCTTCGTGCAATCGACACGAACCATTTTGCTACAGTTGTCGACACCGTCCTACTCCTAAAAACACCTCGAGGGGCAACCCCGGGTGTGCGGTCGGACCCAAAACACCAACAGCTGGCGCGCCAGGTAGGGGGTGTGTCGACAATCCAAGCTAGCTCAATGGCCGTCACCTTCTACAGCAAGATCACCCTGCGCCTCGGATCCGTATTCTGCTTCAGAACAATCTCATCTGTAGCGGATGAAGAGGGAATTCTACACCGTATCGCGGATCCACCGGAAAGGAAGTCTCCTCCAACGAACTCCGAAAATACAGGAGAAGCGCAACCTCCAGCTCTTCGAAAAAAGATCGTCTCCGGAAAGTCGGGGGCCGAGAGCTCGCTGACCCGGAAAACTCCACTGTCTACTTCCCCGACAAAAGAATGGACACGGATCGCGAGGAAGAAGGAGACCAGGGAGAAGCAAGTTGTTCTTTCCGTTCCTCCGACCTCAAAGGAGAACGGAAAGAAGGTCGCCACGACAGCAGCACCATTCTACCCCGACGTCCTCTTCATCGGGAGAGTGGAGTCGCCTACCGTCTCCGACGACGAGCCGACCGCACCCGGAGAAGAACCGCCTCAACGAGAATCCCGCCGACGGAGGAATCGGCGCAGGAACGTTCGACGACATCACGCGGCCGGAGAACGGGATCCGGAGCAGCCTGTCTCGCGAGACGAGGTCTCGGAGATAGGAGAAACTCCGGAAGAACGCGTCTTTAGAGAACGAAGGAACTCCCGACGACGTGATCGCCGACGGGCTCAGGAACAAGCCGAGCAAGATGCAAGGCAACGCCGGGAGAATCCATTCTTCGGGCGCAACCTGAATCCCGACTTCGCTCGAGCTATGAACACGCCGAGCGAAGTCGGAGGGGTACTAGCTCGGATAGCTGATGGACTTCCTCGGACTCCCGACGCTGAGGGCTACCGACGCCTGTTCACCCAGGCAGCCAACCATCTTCTACCGCTTGCTCACCCGCCGAACGATCTACGACACGCCATCAACAGTCGCCGAGATGCGCGAAGCTCCATCAATGCTTCACGCGAACGGCGGCATGAGAACGAGATTCGCCGTCGGGAGGAGTACGACAGGGATCATGGCATCCCGGCTCAGAGCCAGGCCACCAGAACTGAGTCGGCAACGGCCTCAACTGGCGGAACCACCCGGGGACGGTCGAGGAACCACAACCACAACTCCCCTCCCTGGGACAGACATCGTCCCCGACGACAGGAGGACACGTGCGGAGTATCCGCTCTTACTCCGTGCCTTAGGGCCATTCAGTGGCCTCCCAACTTCAAGGTATCCAATGTCGACAAGTATGAACCTAAGCAGGATCCAGGGGGTTGGCTAGCCGTCTACACCACCGCTGCTCGAGCTGCCGGGGCATCCGAAGACGTGATGACCGCGTATTTACCCATCGTCCTTGGGCAAGACGCGCTGCAATGGCTGCGACATCTACCCCGACATTGCATCGACGACTGGGGGGACTTCAGTCGACGTTTCACTGCCAACTTCCAGTCTCTCTCCGACAAGCCGGCGCAACCATGGGACCTCAAATCCATCAAGCGCCGGGGGGATGAGACTCTCCGGTCGTACCTCAAAAGGTTCCAGACCATGAGAAATCGTATCCCCGAGGTCACGGAGGCGGCCGTGATCGAGGACTTCTACAGAGGATCCAACAACTCAGCTTTCGTCCAAGCCATACTACAGAAGGCGCCGACTACCTCCGAGGAGCTGTTCCGGGAAGCCGACCTCTACATCACCGCCGACGAGCGGGCCCAGGACCTCATCGGAGGAGCGAAGCCCGCACCGGCAGCACCACGACGTGACGCGAACCAGCAACCCGACAAACGATGGGAGAAGAGGCCTCGCGAACAAGTACACACCGCTGGACCACCTGCCTCTCGCGCCCGAGGAGGACCTCGCGGAGGCGAACGCACGCTGGACGACATCCTCGACACCCAGTGCCCGTACCACAAGGACATGCGCCACACTCTTCGTAACTGCCGGGACTTCAAGCACTCCATCGGGCACGACCGGCCCTTCCAACCTCTACCTCCTCCTCCGCTGAGGGGAGGACCAGATGAACCACGACAACCCCATCAGCAGGAGGAGGGGGGGAGGAGGAGGAGCTTTCCCACGCGTCGACAGGGAGGTCAATGTCATCTTCGGTGGACATGGGTCGCAGGAGAACAAAAGGCAACAAAAGCTCAACGACCGCCAGATACTGGTGGCGACCACCGGTCCTCCCGCCCCATACCGGTGGTCGGAACACCCGATCACTTTCACTCGGGAAGATCAATGGCTCAACTTCGACCATCCAGGCAAATACCCGCTCCTCGTCGACCCGGTGATCCGAGAGAGCCGGGTGAAGAAAGTGCTAGTGGACGGGGGGAGCAGCATCAACGTCACCTTCCCCCGGACACTTCAAGGCTTGGGAGTTCACCTCAAAGAGCTCCACGAGTCGGACACTCCTTTCTTCGGCATCGTGCCGACGGAAGGGAATACCCGCTGGGCCACATCTACATGCCGGTCACCTTCGGAACTTCGGAGAACTACAGAACCGAGTTCCTGAGGTTTGAAGTGGCGAACTTCGACTGCGGGTACAACGGCATCATCGGAAGGCCGGGATTGGCCAAATTCATGGCCATTCCGCATTACACGTACATGATACTGAAGATGCCAGGACCGCAAGGGATCATAACTGTGCGCGCCGACTTCCAAGGCGCCGCAGAGTGTTTCCGAGTGGCCATCCAAGCAGCCCTCACCGCCAAGCCGTCGACGGTTCCTTCTACACTGGCGAACTCTAAGTCTGAGGAGGACCTCGTGGTACCGGCAAACGAAGCTCAGGTCGCGACCTCTATGCGGCCGACTGAAGATACTAAGAGGATCAACCTAGGGTTCGCTGATGAACGCAAGACTGCCATCATCAGCTCCAGCTTGGACGACAAATAGGAAAGCGTGCTCGTCCAGTTTCTGCAAGATAACCGAGACGTATTCGCATGGCAACCTGCGGATATGCCGGGAGTCCCAAGAGAACTGGCCGAGCACAAATTGAAGGTCTATCCCCAGGCGAGGCCGATTCGGCAAAAGCTACGTCGTTTCACGCCCGACAAGAGAGAGGCCATTCGCGCCGAGTTAGCTCGCTTGGTCGCGGCTGGATTTATTAGAGAAGTATTACACCCCGAGTGGTTAGCCAACCCTGTTCTTGTACTCAAAAAGAATAAAGTGGATTGGCGCATGTGCGTCGACTATACTGATCTCAACAAACACTGTCCGAAGGATCCCTTCGGGCTCCTAAGGATAGATCAGGTGGTGGACTCCACCGCTGGATGTTCTGTGCTGTCTTTCTTAGATTGCTATTCCGGGTATCATCAGATTAGTTTGGCGAAGGAAGACGAGGAAAAAATAGCGTTCATCACTCCGTTTGGTGCTTTCTGTTATACCTCCATGCCGTTCGGCCTCAAAAACGCTGGAGCAACTTATCAGAGAGCCATTCAAACATGCTTAGCCGATCACTGGGGCAAGCGTGTGGAGGCCTACGTAGATGATGTGGTAATCAAAACGGAGAATTCGGAAGACTTCATCGAAGACTTACAGCTGGTTTTCAACAGTCTGAGACGGTATAGATGGAAGCTTAATCCTGAAAAATGTGTTTTTGGGGTACCAGCTGGAAAGTTACTCGGGTTTATCGTCAGCCACCGGGGAATTGAGGCTAATCCAGATAAAATTGAAGCTATCATGAAGATGGAAGCTCCTCGATCACAAAAGAAGGTTCAGCGACTTACTGGATGTATGGCAGCTCTGAGCAGATTTATATCCAGGCTGGGAGAAAAAGGTTTGCCATTTTACAAGCTACTCAAGAAGGTGGATAAGTTTCAATGGACTTCAGAAGCACAAGAAGCTCTAGATGCACTGAAGAAATTCTTGACAACACCACCAGTACTGAAACCACCCCGGCGAGCTACGTAAACTCAACCAGCTGAAGATTTGCTGCTGTATATATCTTGCACGACTCACGTGGTAAGCACCGCGTTGGTAGTCGAGCGAGAAGAAGAAGGACATGCCTATCCAGTACAACATCCAGTTTACTTCATTAGTGAAGTTCTAGGCCCCTCAAAGAAAAAGTATCCTCAAGTTCAGAAGCTATTATACGCAGTACTTCTAACTGCCCGAAAGCTGCGTCACTACTTTGATGACCACAAAGTCATAGTAGTTACTGGTTTTCCGATAGGGGATATTCTTCACAACAAGGAAGCCATTGGCCGAATAGCCAAGTGGGCTTGCGAGCTGGGATCTCATGACATCGAGTTCCGACCTCGCACTGCTATCAAGACTCAAGCGCTGGTTGATTTCGTATCAGAGTGGACTGAACAGCAAGTACCAGATAACCCAGAGACTGCAGAAGTATGGCGAATGTATTTCGATGGCTCGCTGAAACTGCAGGGAGCGGGAGCAGGGATTCTCTTCACCGCACCTGGAGGCGAACACCTCAAGTATGCCCTCCAGTTGTTGTTCCCAGCCTCCAACAATGCAGCCGAGTATAAGCTCTGATCCATGGATTGAACATTGCCATATCGTTGGGCGTCAAGAGATTGATGGTCTATGGGGACTCTCTGGTAGTCATCAGCCAGATAAACAAGGAGTGGGATTGTTCAAGCGATTCGATGGGAAAATACTGCGCTGTCGTCCGAAAGCTGGAAGATAAATTCGAGGGTCTGGAATTCCATCATGTAGAAAGAGATCGGAACACAGCAGCCGATGTACTGTCCAAGCTAGGATCCAGTCGAACTCAGGTCCCACCCGGAGTCTTCGTGCAAGAAATCCTACAGCCGAGTATCTCAATGGATCAAACAGAAGAGTGCAACATCATAGATCAATTCGAGTCAGACTCTGATGACTAGAGAAGGTCGATCATTAAGTATATAAAGAATGAAGAAGAACCAGACGACAAGAACTCGGCAGAGCGCATCGCCAGACAGTCGGCTCACTACACGCTCATTGGGGAGACATTGTATAGAAGGGGTGCGTCAGGCGTTCTCATGAGGTGCATCCTCCCGTCCACTGGAAAGCAACTCCTGGAGGAGGTCCATGCCGGGCAATGTGGAATACATGCAGCATCCAGAACACTAGTCGGGAAGGTCTTCAGGTCAGGATTCTATTGGCCAACAGCAAAGAACGACGCAGCCGAGTTAGTTCAGAGGTGCGAAGCTTGCCAATACTTGTCAAAGCAACAACACCTGCCAGCACAGCAACTGCAGACCATACCAGTAACCTGGCCCTTCGTGTGCTGGGGACTGGATATGATTGGACCTTTCAAGAAAGCTCAAGGAGGATACACTCATGTACTGGTAGCAATCGACAAATTCACTAAATGGATAGAGTTCAAACCCATTGCTTCTTTAACCTCAGCTAAGGCCGTGGAATTCATACAAGACATAATATTCAGATTCGGGATACCAAACAGCATCATAACTGACTTAGGATCCAACTTCACAAGTTCAGAATTCTTCGACTTTTGTGAGCAAAAGAGCATTCAGATCAAGTATGCATCTGTAGCACATCCAAGGGCCAACGGGCAGGTTGAGCGAGCCAACGGAATGATATTGGAGGCACTCAGGAAAAAGGTCTTCGATAAAAATGAAAAATTCGCAGAAAAGTGGATAAGGGAATTGCCTTATGTCGTTTGGAGCCTAAGAACTCAACCTAGCCGAGCCCTGCATGGAAACACTCCTTTCTTCATGGTCTATGGGTCGGAGGCAGTGCTACCCGCTGATCTCAAGTTTGGGGTGCCAAGGTTGATTTTCGAAAGCATAGCAGAAGCTGAGGCCACCAGGCTGGAGGACATTGATGTACTTGAAGAAGAACGGCTAAACGCGGTAATCCAATCAGCACGGTATCAGCAGACTCTAAGGCGCTATCACGATAAGGCTGTGCGACAACGATTCTTCTCAGTAGGAGATCTCGTCCTCCGCCGAATTCTAACGGGGGAGGGACGGCACAAGTTATCACCCTTATGGGAAGGACCCTTCATGGTAGCAGAAATCACTCGGCCCGGATCGTACCGCCTCACTCAGATGGATGGCACCGAAGTTGGGAACTCCTGGAACATAGAACACCTCAGAAAGTTTTATCCCTAGCTGTATTTCAAAACTGCTGGGACGATGATGTATTCTGTAAAGTGGAAATATGTCATCAATAAAAAAGAGGTTTCAAAGATACTCAGTTCGTTTATGATTGACTTGCATTCTTACTTAACTCGGGGTGACCACTATGCCCTACTAACGGAGCAATCGACTTAAGTCGGCAACGACTTAAGGCGGTGCAACATGCTCATGCTTACTTAACTCGGGGTGACCACTATGCCCTACTAACGGAGCAATCGACTTAAGTCGGCAACGACTTAATGCGGTGCAACATGCTCACGCTTACTTAACTCGGGGTGACCACTATGCCCTACTAACGGAGCAATCGACTTAAGTCGGCAACGACTTAAGGCGGTGCAACATGCTCACGCTTACTTAACTCGGGGTGACCACTATGCCCTACTAACGGAGCAATCGACTTAAGTCGGCAACGACTTAATGCGGTGCAATATGCTCACGCTTACTTAACTCGTGGTGACCACTATGCCCTACTAACGGAGCAATCGACTTAAGTCGGCAACGACTTAAGGCGGTGCCACATGCTCACGCTTACTTAACTCGGGGTGACCACTATGCCCTACTAACGGAGCAATCGACTTAAGTCGGCAACGACTTAAGGTGGTGCAACATGCTCACGCTTACTTAACTCGGGGTGACCACTATGCCCTACTAATGGAGCAATCGACTCAAGTCGGCAACGACTTAAGGCGGTGCCACATGCTCACGCTTACTTAACTCAGGGTGACCACTATGCCCTACTAACGGACCAATCGACTTAAGTCGGCAACGACTTAAGGCGGTGCAACATGCACATGCCTATGCAATTCAGGGGGTGACTTCTATATCCCGCAAACAAATCTCATAATCATCGTGCGTCGTTTCATTACTGCAAATTTACGAACTGATACAATAAGAGAGTAATTATATCATTCGAATGCTGAACTGATATCCTCTAACAAATACTCGATCATGCTAACCGCGCGCTCAAAGCACGCAAAATGTTTCTCTATTTCGCAATGTCTTTCTCAGGGGCGACCGACGAAGAAGGGCAACTCGAGGAATCGGGGGCAGCATTCACGTCAGCCCTTATGTCTTCAGGAACAACCACGCCGGGTCTCCTCATCAAGATTCGTCCCGCCCGAATAGCCTTGTCCATGGCTCTGTCGCGCTGGGCTTTGAGAGTAACAGAAGTTTCTTCGGCAACTTTAGCAGCCAGTCGAGCAGTCTCTAACTCCTGGGCAATGGATTTCTTGGAAGCTCGGAGTTCTTTGATGGTGGCATCCTTTGCTGATATCAACTGCTTGAGGCGGGTCACTTCGTCCGCAGATTCCTGCAGCTTACAACGTTGGTTGTCCAATTCCTCCATTGTAAAGCGGTGACTCCTCTCCAAGATGGTCAGCGAGTTGCTAGAAACACGATATAATCTGTCAAGATTGTCACGAGAAGCAGCAAGGATACGCTTTTCTTCCTGCAAGCAAAAATCAACTCCTTCAAAAACCAAGCAAGTAATAGGAACACAGCAAGGCAAGGCATAGTTTTGTAAATTACCTTTTCAGAATTGAGCTGAGCATGAAGAGAAGAACTCAGGGCATTGGTGTCATCCAAGGCAGCGGAGACCTGACCCAGTTCAGTTTGGCTCTGAGAGTACTTCTCCTCGAAGTCAGCGCACCGCTGGACCCATTCAGCCTAATCTCGGGAGTGTTTTTCCTCAATAATTGAAATCTGCCGAGTCATTCCTAGCAAGAGATAATCAAACAAAATGGGGTCAGAAGGTAAAACAGTCCACAGCAAAGGCAAGGAGAAGCAAAAAGGGCACTAACCAGCGTTAGTTGCCTCCAATTCATAGACGTGATGTTGAAGTAACACTGGATTCCAACATGCAAGAGACGAAGCCACTTCTGGGACGGAAGCACCCTGCAATCTCAGCTGGCTGGCCATCCCTTCCACCAAAGCCTGATGAGGAAAACAGAAGAGGGTGATGACAGCAGCTCATACAATGTGAAAATCAAGCTAAAGCACATCACGATACCTGGAGGTTGGAAAAGAACGAAGGGATCCCCAAATCAGAGGAAATCAGTTGATAAGCAGGCGTAAGGCCACCACCCGAAGCAGCTTGCAACGAACCAGGAGAGATCAGCTCAGTACCTTCAACAGAGCCCAACACTCGGTCAGCGGGAACGCTGCCCTCTAAAGCGACTCCCTGATCCAAAGTTTGGGCTACCACCATACAGCCAGAGTGTGGAGAAGATCCCGCGTGAACGTCCATGGAAGTACAGGAAGGAGACCCTGCTTGGGCACCCTCGGGGGCTGGGTCATAGTTGGCACTGCCCACTTGAGCCGGATCATCCCCGGCAGCACCCTCGGGGGCTGGGCAGTGGCTTACACTCTTCACCCGAGCTAAGCCATCCCCGGCGACGTCCTCGGGGGCTGGGCATGTGTCAGCACCATTCTTGAGGTCCAAGCTCTCCGCAGTAACCACCTCTAAGGTTGACGGCCCTCAGCCACTTCCATAGGACCAGGACAATCCAAGTCAGCTTCCCGACCCTCGAGATCGCGCTCTAAGGTCGATGAGGCACGGGATGACCTCAACCCAGCATCAGGCACGTCGACGCAAGCCTCCATTGCACCATCATCCACTAGCTCCGATAACAAGTCTTCTGGGACCATATCTTCGAGAGTCTGATCAAAGTTGGCTAGGGACAGTTCTTGCAGACCAATGAGGGCAGACAAAGCAGGAGAGGGAACTCCACTACTTTCACCGCTGGCGATGAACCGCCGACTGTTTTTCCGAGTCAAAGGAGCTTCAGTCTCTTCCTCCTCATCATCCACATTGGCAACACAAACAGCACACCCATTGGGGTCAGCAACAGATGGAGCACCCACATTGGGATCAGCAGCAGATTGGGGACACCCATTGGGGTCAGCATCAATAAGTCCAGTCGCAGGCATGTCTTTAGTAGCAGGAACCGAGGTACCAGCGTCCTGATCAAAGCTGGATACTCGCCGGAGGCGTCTTCTTTTCTTCTTCTGCTCGTCAGCAGAAGGATTAGGCTGATTGGCTCGGCAAGGGCGCCTCGGGCGAGTACTAACAGGTTTCTGAGCATCCAAAGTCGTATCAACCTCTGGGAGGGGCACCACTGTCAACGCCCCAGCAGGAGCAGCATCGGAAGAATCTTCAGCTAGCAAATCAAGCATAGCGCTTATATCTGCATCACTAGGGTTCAGAGGCACCTCAAAATGAACCTGCCGTTCGTCATCAGGAATCTCCCCAAGCGAAGCAACCAAAGCACTGACTTCTTCAGCAGAGGGTCGCACTCTAAGGCCCAAACCGCCATCAGTAATGGGCGGATTCGACACGAAAAGGGTGAAGGCTTTGGGAGGAGGCAGGTTCCAGGCCGAGTACGCCACTGGAGCACCAACATTTGACACCTTGCCCCTGAGAATCATTTCAAGTCGGCTCACCAAGTCTGCAGAAGGAATTCTCCTGTTGGTAACCCGAGTTGAGTCGGCTAGCCCTCGATACAGATAAGCTAGATAGGCCCTGCCTTTCAGTGGCTGAATATTCTTGAAAACAAAGTCAGTAACCACAGCTTCAGCAGTCAGACCCCTCTCTTTCAGCAGTCCAACTTCAGCTAGCAACACACCTGCCTCGGCTACCTCCTGATCTGTGGGAGACTCGGTCCAGCTTGGGGTGCGAACGTCCGGCTGCCTTCCCGACCGGGAGGGGAGAGAATTCCCATAATTCTCAACTATGAACCACTCTAGGCGCCATCCCTTAATGCTATCCTTGAGGGGGATCTCGAGATATTCAGTTTTCCTCCCGCGGCGCATCTCCAAGCTGGCACCCCCGACCAACTGATGTTGTCCCCCGGCCATCCCAGGGCGACAATGATACAAGTATTTCCACAAACCGAAATGTGGCAGCACGCCAAGAAAGGCCTCACATAAGTGAACGAAAATGGAGATTTGCAGAATTGAATTGGGGTTCAGATGGGTCAAGTTAATATGATAAAAATCAAGGAGGCCGCGGAAAAAGGGAGAAATGGGAAGGCCAAGGCCGCGGAGAAGGAAAGGGGCGTAAACAACGGACTCATGGGTATCCTCTGTCGGAACAGTAAACCCATGGCAAATCCACCAAGAACAGAGTTCCTGCGGAGGAAGAACCCCGATGGATACGAGGTGGAGAAGTTCAGTTTCAGAAATGATGGACATATGGTTACCTGCGAAAGGCAACTGGCTGTTGGGATCGATTGGAGGAATCACCATAGCAGACGAGCTCCCGGTCTTCCTCTTGGGTGCCATCTCAATTCTACCAGCGAGCAGAGCGGGAGGCGAATGGCGGAGAGGATTCGGAAGCGGGAAAGCAAGAACTAGGGCACGGAAAGCAAAGGCGGCTAAAAGTGCAGCTCTTATGGGATATTCTCGAGCCAGATACCGTTTCAAAAAGTGCCCAGTCATCACCCGGCGGTTATTTCCAAAACCCCAGCATGCCACGTGGAAACCCAGCAGTTGTCTCCAGAACACCGGTGCGCCACCTCATCACTCGGCCATCGTCCTCAAAGTGGCTCGCGCGGCCTGCTATCACTCGGTGTCATCTCCAAAACGCCGATTTCGTGTTCAGTCGGTCGGCATTACCTCTAAAATGCCGACGTCACCTTCCAGTCGGTCGGCGTTGCCTCCAAGACACCGATTTCGTGTTCAGTCGCTCGGCATTACCTCTAAAAATGCCGACGTCGCTTTCTAATCACTCGGCGTTGCCTCTAAAACGCTGATATAGTGTTCAGTCACTCGGCGTTGCCTCTAAAACGCCAACATTGCCTTTCAGACGCTCGGCACTAACTCTAAAATGCCGACGTCGCTTTCCAATCACTCGGCGTTGCTTCTAACACACTGATACAGTCTTCAGTTGCTCGGTGTTACCTCTAAAAAACGCCGGCACCGCCTACAAGTTACTCGGCAGCTATTCCAGGAAGCATCAGTTTGATCTCCAAGTTATTCATCTACTGTCTCAAAGGAATCAGTTTTACAAGCAAGCAAGACGAGTCATCAAGTAGAAGCCAAAGTCATTCTTTCATTAAAAGGGAAGATAACAAACTTACAAATCAACTCTTTGCGAGTTGATACTTCCCTACTATTACTACATTACATTACTACTACTACTACTACTACACTACGCTATACTACTCTACATTACTACTACATTATTCTAACTATACTATACTAATATATAAAAGACCAATGGCATCTAGCCACTGGCCCTACTGCTGCCGCCACGGTTGCTGCCCCTGCTGCTGCCGCCGTCGCCGTCCTTGCTGCCGCCGCCGCTGCCCCTGCCGCTGCCGCTACCGCCACCGTCGCCATCGTCGTCGCCGTCGTCGTCGTCGTCGTCCTCGTCCTCGCCGCCGCCGTCCGAGTCCTCCTCATCCGAGGAGTACTCCGACTCATCCGAGCCCTCGAGCCCGGAGCGCTCGACGGCCCGGATGTACGTCCAGACCTCCGCCGCAAGCCCCTGGGAGTCGTCTGAGTCGTCAGACGACTCACGCAGGGGGATGGGAGCCGGAGACCCCTCGGACTCAGAGGAGAACTCCTCCTCTGAGTACTCCGAGTCACCAAACTCCTCCGATGGAGGAGTTGGCTCGCGCTTGCGCTTGTTGTTCTTGCCCATGGTGGAAACAGAAGGGAGAAAAGAGATGGAAGCAGCAGAAAACAGCGAAGAGATGCGAAAAAGCCAGAAAGACAACGGCGTTATTTATAGAAGGAAAGGGCAACCGCTCACCTCCAACCGCGGTCACTGAACAGTCGCCAAGCATTCAATAAGCACTTCAACCCGTCTGAAGACATGTCAGGCGGCTGACGCCGTTTCACACAACACTACACCCATTGGGACTCCAGTCAACAGCACGGAGGATATGATTACACTCGCCGTCACATCACATTACTACTCAAGAAGCAGCCGGCTAAAACACTCAGCGTACCAAGCCGTCCCTTGCCCACACCCATTGGGGGGGACGCCCAGGAATTATCAGTATATTTTTCAAAACGGTCACATCTGTGCAGGGCAGGCAGTGAATGCCTCAAGACAAAAATGAGATATCAGTAAGGATCAGAGGAAAGCCAAAAATAGCCAGCGAAGTACAAAATATGGCCGACAGAAGCGACGTGAAGACTAGACAGAGAACGTCCATCAGATGTCCAATCAGTCGCAGTGCAAATAAATTGCACTACCCAGCAAGATATGGATAGATTGCGAACTCGGCTGCTAAAGACAAAATATATGCTGACCTCCGAAGCAAAATATTGATGACGTAATGCTGACCTCCAAAGCATAATGCAAATAGCTTCATGCCAATTTCTACAAGCGAAAAGGATAATTTTCAGCAAAGAGGCACGAAAGGAAGACCTTCGAATGGATTACCCTTAAAAATCCATTTGAAGGTCGGGGGCTACACCCATTGGGTGCACCTCCGGTGCACCCCATGGATTATCATTCCAAGCCAAGATAGTGCCGACTTCTAAAGAGTGGGACAAGATTAAAAGGCCAACCCTCAACCAAAACGCAGGAGCACAAATGGAAATAATTTCTGGGGAAGACCTTCGAGTAGATTATTTTCTAAAATCTACTCGAAGCTCGGGGGCTACACCCATTGGGTGCACCTCCGGTGCACCCAATGAAGTTCAAAATCCTACAAATTGAAATGCCGACCTCTAAGGCACAAGCACGAAACTAAGCCTCGGTCAACGAGTGATCGAAGCAGGAGAAGACAACAGGAAGTCATTTTCTTCAAATCACCTGCAAACTGGACCTGGGATCTTTGGGCTGATTACCTCTAAATCAACCCAAAGATCGGGGGCTTGTGGGGGATAGATATCCCCCGGGTCCACTAAAGAGTAAAAGACCTCACGAAAGGCCCAAGGGCCCAATAAATCATAAGGTCATTCTTTCGTGGGCCTGGGGAGAGACAACCAGCAAAGCAGATCGACATGAGGCCAGATTGATGTAAACCCGGACGATCCACGACGTCGAGCGACTGATCACAACAGAGATCCGACTTTCCCGCGCTGGAGCCCCCATGCAACGGAGCCATGCGAGGATAAGTCGGCGAGGGTTACGTGGAGATAAACTCAAGAAGTTCACTATCTTTTAGCTACTCGTTGTTATCATGTATTGCCCCACGGTCGAGTATATAAGGCCTAGGGGGCACCCCTTCAGAACGATCGACCCTATTTTTACTTAACCACCTACATCAACTCTCTGCACTCTCAATTCAGAGAGCTCTCCTGTAACCTCGTTCACCAAACATACTCACCAGGACATAGGGTGTTACGCATCTCTAAGCGGCCCGAACCTGTAAACCTTGTCCACTGCCCTTCGTGCAATCGGCACGAACCATTTTGCTACAGTTGTCGACACCGTCCTACTCCTAAAAACACCTCGAGGGGCAACCCCGGGTGTGCGGTCGGACCCAAAACACCGACAACTCCGGCGCGGTGGATCCCTCGAGACCGCTTACAAACTTGAGTCGGGTCACCAACAAGATCTTCACGGTGATCACCGAGCTCCCAACGCCACCAAGCCGTCTAGGTGATGCTGATCACCAAGAGTAACAAACCGTAGACTTTCGCTTGACCAAGAGAAGCCTAATGCAAGTGGTGTGTGCTCTAGGTGGCTCTCGCTAGCGCTAATGAGGAACAAATGCGGGATTAAGATTCTCTATCTCCTCACTAGGCTTTTGGTGCTTGCAATGCTCTAGCAATGTGCTGGAATAAATGTGGGGTGCAAGACATTGAATATGGTGGGTGGAAGGGGTATAAATAGCCCTCACCCACCAACTAGCTGTTACAGGCATTTCACTGCGCACGGGCGCACCGGACAATCCGGTGCGCCACCGGTGCGCCAACGGTCGTTTCCAACGGCTAGTTCTGATAGTTAGCCGTTGGACTCATGGCACACCGGACAGTGAACAGTCACTGTCCGGTGCACACCGGACAGTCTAGTGCACTGTCCGGTGCGCCACTATAATTCATTTCTGAAGCAGTCACGCTCGGGTTTTGCTGCCCGGGGAGGCCTTCCCCTGGGCCAGCCTGGCCCACCTGGCAGATGGTGCACCGGACAGTCCGGTGCACACCAGACAGTCCGGTGCCCCAGGGCCAGAAACCCTACCTCTTGTTTTTCAGCTGATTTTCAAAACGGTTTTCGTTCTAACTTGCGAGTGAGTTCTAGAGTGACACCTGGCACTGTATGTGAGTGTGATTGTGCACCAACACTACACTAGAACTCTCTTGGTCAAACTACTCATCGACAACCCCTCTTTATAGTACGGCTAAAAGAGAATAAAAGACCTAACTAAATCACGAGTGTCCACATCTCCTTGACACTCGGACTCCGTAGTTCTTCACCTTTTGTTTCGTCGTTTTAGCCGTCGCTTCAAGTTCTTATCTCTGGGATTGTTTTCACCGTTGTAGTACTTCTACCTATAATGCGACCTAACTTACCATTTGTCTCTGCAAAACACATGTTAGTCACATATAACATTACGTTGTCATTAATCACTAAAACCAACCAGGGTCCTAGATGCTTTCAATGAGTACAAGACTCCGGACCGGTTTTGGGCTGAGGTGATTAACACCACCTGCTACTCCATCAACCGGCTCTACCTTCACCGAATCCTCAAGAAAACATCATACGAACTCCTTACCGGTAAAAAGCCCAATGTTTCATATTTTAGATTCTTTGGTAGCAATTGCTTTATTCTTGTTAAAAGAGGTAGAAAACTAAATTTGCTCCTAAGGCTATAGAAGTCTTTTTACTTGGTTATGACTCAAACACAAGGGCATATAGAGTCTTCAACAAATCCACCGGATTAGTTGAGGTTTCTTGTGACATTGTGTTTGATGAGACTAATGGCTCCCAAGTGGAGCAAGTTGATCTTGATGAGCTAGATGATGAAGAGGCTCCATGCGTCGCGCTAAGGAACATGTCCATTGGGGATGTGTCCTAAGGAATCCGAAGAGCCCACACAAGCACAAGATCAACCGTCATCTTCCAATCAAGCATCTCCACCAACTCAAGATGAGGATCAAGCTCAAGACAATGAAGATGAAGATCAAGAGGATGAGCCACCTCAAGAGGAGGACAATGATCAAGGGGAGATGAAGTTGATCAAGACAAGGAAGATGATCAAGAGATTCAGAGTCAAAGACCGCCACACCCAAGAGTCCACCAAGCAATTCAACGAGATCACCCCGTGAACTCCATTCTCGGTGATATCCATAAGGGGGTAACTACTAGATCTCGAGTTGCTCCTTTCTATGAACATTACTCTTTTGTCTCCTCTATTGAGCCATACAGGGTAGAGGACGCACTAAGAGATTCGGATTGGGTGCTGGCTATGCAAGAGGAGCTCAACAACTTCACAAGGAATGAGGCATGGCATTTAGTTCCACGTCCTAACCAAAATGTTGTAGGTACCAAATGGGTATTCCGCAACAAGCAAGATGAGCATGGTGTGGTGACAAGGAACAAAGCCCGACTTGTGGCCAAAGGTTATTCACAAGTCGAAGGTTTGGATTTCGATGAAACTTATGCACCCGTAGCTAGGCTTGAGTCAATTCGTATATTACTTGTCTATGCTACTTACCATGGCTTTAAGCTTTATCAAATAGATGTAAAAAGTGCCTTCCTCAATGGACCTATCAAGGAAGAGGTCTATGTTGAGCAACCTCCCGGCTTTAAAGATAGTGAGTACCCTAACCATGTGTATAAACTCTCAAAGGTGCTTTATGGGCTCAAGCAAGCCCCAAGAGCATGGTATGAATGCCTGCGAGATTTCCTTATCACAAATGGCTTCAAAGTCGGTAAAGCCGATCCTACTCTCTTCACTAAAACTATTGCAAAAGATTTGTTTGTATGCCAAATTTATGTTGATGATATCATATTTGGGTCTACTAACAAATCTACTTGTGAAGAGTTTAGTAGGATCATGATACAAAAATTCGAGATGTCTATGATGGGGGAGTTGAAGTATTTCCTAGGATTTCAAGTCAAGCAACTCCAAGACGGCACCTTCATCAGCCAAACAAAGTACATTCAAGACATACTCAACAAGTTTGGAATGAAGGATGCCAAGCCCATCAAGACACCCATGGGAACAAATGGGCATCTCGACCTCGACACGGGAGGTAAGTCCGTAGATCAAAAGGTATACCGGTCGATGATAGGCTCTTTACTCTATTTATGTGCATCTCGATCGGATATTATGCTTTCCGTATGCATGTGTGCAAGGTTCCAAGCCAATCCTAAGGAAGTTCACCTTAGGGCCATGAAGAGAATCATGAGATATTTAGTTTACACTCCTAAGTTTGGACTTTGGTACCCCAAGGGATCCACTTTTGATTTAATAGGTTATTCTGATGTCGATTGGGCAGGGTGTAAAATTGATAGAAAGAGCACATCAGGGACTTGCCAGTTTCTGGGGAGATCCCTGGTGTCTTGGGCTTCAAAGAAACAAAACCCCGTAACTCTTTCTACCGCCGAAGCCACATATATTGTTGTAGGCCATTGTTGTGCGCAATTACTTTGGATGAGGCAAACCCTCAGGGACTATGGCTACAAATTGAGCAAAGTCCCTCTCGTATGTGATAATGAGAGTGCAATCTGCATGGCGGATAATCCTATTGAACACAGCCGCACTAAGCACATAGACATTCGGTATCACTTTTTGAGGGATCACCAACAAAGGGGGGATATCGAGATAGCTTATGTTAGCACCAAAGAACAATTAGCCGATATCTTTACCAAGCCTTTAGATAAGAAAACTTTTAGCAAACTTAGGAATGAGCTAAATATTCTTGATTCTCGGAATTTTTTATTAAAACATTGCACACATAGCTCATTTGTATACCTTTGATCATATCTTTGTCATGACTACGACTAATGTGTTTTCAAGTGTATTTCTATGCTAAGTCGTAGATTGAAAGGGAAATGGAGTCTTTGGCGAAGACAGGGCTTCCACTCCACTCTTACGGTATCATTTACCCTTCGCCGTCACTCCGCATCACTCAAATTGGTATAATATTTCACTCATATTTACTTATACCATTGGGGGAGAAGGTAAAAAGGGCTCTCAATGTTTCCGTTTTTGGCAATTCCAAAGGGGGAGAAAATATTAGCCTAAAGCAAAAGGACTGCACCACCAACTTCAAAAAAATTCGAAATGATGTTTTATTTGATTTTCACAAAAGTTTGTTTCTCCAATTGGCATCTTATGATAACCAATTTCTTCAATTAGTATATTATTCAAAACTAGCATCTAAATAAATTTCCAATTGGTATCTATTAAAACCCTCTTGAAAACTAAGAGGATAATTTCATTAAGGGGGAGTTTTGTCTAGTCAAAGGAAAAGCATTTGAAACAGGGGGAGAAATTTCAAATCTTGAAAATGCTTCTTGCAATCTTATTCATATACCTTTGACTATTTGCAAAAGGTTTTGAAAAGATTCTCCAAATAGATTTGCAAAAACAAAACAAGTGGTCCAAAATGTTAAATAAAAGAAAGCAATCCATGCATATCTAGTGAAACTATAAACTGGTTTAATTCCAAGTAACCTATGCACTTACCTTATGCAAACTAGTTCAATTCTGCACTTATATATTTGCTTTGGTTTGTGTTGGCATCAATCACCAAAAAGGGGGAGATTGAAAGGGAAATAGGGTTAACCTTTTCCCGGTATTAATTTTGGTGGTTGAATGGCCAACACAAATATTGGACTAACTAGTTTACTCTAGATTATATGTTCAATAGGTGCATAAAGGTTCAACAGAAACCAATAAAAGATTGAAGATAGGGTTAAAATACAAAGGAGCAAAGAAACCGAGTGTGCCCTGGTCTGGCGCACCGCACTGTCCGGTGTGCCATCAGATAGTGTCGGTGCACCAGGACCGTACAACCTCAAACTCGCCACTCTCGGGTTCCTCAGGGCGCGCCCCGCTATGATTCACCGGACTGTCCGGTGCACCAGCGGAGTAATGGCTATCCAGCGCAACGGTCGACTGCAACGGACACCCTGCAGCGCTATAGTGCGCGAACAGTGCGCGCAAAAGTCAGAGCAGTCGTTAGAGGCGCACCGGACAGTGAATAGTGCATGTCTAGTGCGGCACCGGACTGTCCGGTGCCACTAGAAGACAAAGCCTCCAACGGTCAGAAGCTCCCGAACCCTAATGGTTGGGTGACGTGGCTGGAACACCAGACAGTGTCCGGCGACGCACCAGACTGTCCGGTGCTGTCGGTGTTTTGGGTCCGACCGCACACCCGGGGTTGCCCCTCAAGGTGTTTTAGGAGTAGGACGGTGTCGCCGACTGTAGCTAAATGGTTCGTGCCGGATGCACGAGGAACAATGGACAGTGTTTACAGGTTCGGGCCGCTTTGAGATGCGTAACGCCCTACGTCCTGGCGAGTATGCTTTATGTAATGCGTTACAAGGGAGCTCTCTAAAGCTAGAACGTAGAGAGTTGGGGTGGATGGCTGAGTAGTGGGATCGATCGTTCTGAAGGGGTGCCCCCTAGGCCTTATATATTCGACCGTGAGGCAATACATGTGGATGTGATAACAATGCGCATCTAAGAGATAGTGAACTGATTGAGTCTATCTTCCTATAGTTCTGCCGACTTATCCTCGCCTGGTTCCGTTGTACGGGGCTCCAGCACGGGAAAGTCGGGTCTCTGTTGTGGTTGCTTGCTCAATCGTTGTTGGGCCATCCGGGCTCTCACCGATCCGGCCTTATGTCGATTTGCTTCACTGGTCATTCTTCCCCAGGCCCCTGAAGGGATGACCTTACGATTTATTGGGCCCTTGGGCCTTTCGTGAGGTCTTTTATCCTTTCAGCGGACTCGGGGGATATCTGTCTCCCACAAGCCCCCGATCTTTGGGTTGATTTTGAGATAATCGGCCCAAAGATCCTAGGTCCAGCATGCGGTCTTTGTTTATGAAAAGAAATGCTTTCCGGGTAGTTTGATAAAAACGATTTCTTACTGTCTCCTTCTGCTTTGATCACTCGAAAACTGGTGCTCTGTCTCACACTCGTGCCTTGGAGATCGGTATTTTGTATTGTAGGACCCTGAACTTCATTGGGTGCACCGGAGGTGCACCCAATGGGTGTAGCCCCCGAGCTTCGAGTGGATTTTTGAAAATAATCCACTCGAAGGTCTTCATCAGAAATCTTTTTTATTTTCCGCTTGTACTCTTGTTGGAGGTCAGCCTTGCCTTTAATCTTGCCATATGCTTTAGAAGTTGGCATTGTCTTGACTTGAAATAGTGATTCATGGGGTGCACCGGAGGTGCACCCAATAGGTGTAGCCCCCGAGCTTCGAGTGGATTTTTGAAAATAATCCACTCGAAGGTCTTCATTTCGTGTCCTTTTGCTGAGAGTCATCCTTTCTTTTTCCGAATGCCTTAGAGGTCAGCATTATGTCATCGATATTATGCTTTAGAGGTCAGCATGTATTTTGTCTTTGAGGCTGAGTTCGCGATCCGCCCATATCTTGCTAGGTGGTGCAATTTATTTGATCTGCGACTGATTGGACATTTGATGGACGTCCCCTGGCTAGTCTTCACGTCGCTTCTGTCGGTCAGATTTTGTACTTCACCGGCTATATTTGGCTTTCCTTTGATCCTTACTGATATCTCATTTTTGTCTTGAGGTATTCATTGCATGCCCTGCACGGATGTGACAGTTTTGAAAAATATACTGATAATTTCTGGGCGTCCCCCCCAATGGGTGTGGGCAAGGGACGACTTGGTACGCTGAGTGTTTTAGCCCGCTACTTCTGAGTAGTAATGTGATGTGACGGCGGGTGTAATCATATCGCCCGCACAGTTGACTGGAGTCCCAATGGGTGTTGCATTGCGTGAAACGGCGTCAGTCGCCTGACGTATCTTCAGACGGGTTGAAGCGTATATTGAATATTTTGCGACTGTTCGGTGACCGTGGTAGGAGGTGAGCGGTTGCCTTCTTCTTCTATAAATAGTGTATTTGCCTCTCCGTTTTTTCACATCTCTTGCTGTTCTCTGCTGCTTGCTTTCTTCTTGTCCCTCCATTTCCACCATGGGCAAGAGTAACAAACGCAAGCGCGAGCCGACTCCTCCATCGGAGGACTTCGGCGACTCAGAATACTCGGAGGAGGAGTTCTCCTCCGAGTCCGAGGGGTCTCCGGCTCCCGTCTCTCCCCCGGCGTCGTCTGACGATTCAGACGACTCCCAGGGGATTGCCGCAGAGGTCTGGACTTATATCCGGGCCGTCGAGCGCTCCGGGCTCGAGGGCTCGGATGAATCGGAGTACTCCTCGGACGAGGAGGACTCTTCGGACTCGTCCGAGGAGGGCGGTGGCGGCGATGGCGGAGACGACGACGACGACGGAGGCGACGGTGACGACGGCGACGATGGCGGTGATGGCGGCAGCAGGGGCGGCAACGGCGGCAGTGAGGGCGGCAACGGCGGCAGCAGCAGGGGCAGCAACGGCGGCGGTAGCAGCAAGGGCAGCAACAAGGCCAGTGGCTAGATGCCACTGGTCTTTAGATGTTAGTATAGGTTAGAAGTAGTATAATGAAATAATGTAGTAGTATTTAGTAGTGTAGAGTAGTATAGTGTAGCGTAGTAGTAGTAGTAGCAGTAGGGAAGTATCAACTTATAATGAGTTGATTTGTAAGTACTGTAACTTCCCTTAATGAAAAATGATTTCGTCTCCTCCTGTGTTGTTTATTTTGCTTCATAGTCAGTTGATCTCTGTCGTGATATTTATTGTCTGTGATGTTCTCTATCTGTTATGCTTGTGTCGTAACTTGGAGTTCTCGAATCGTTCCTCCGTTTGCCTTATATGTGAAGTTGATTCCTCTGGCTGAGTAACTCGGGCATCATATCGTCGCTTTTAGGGGTGATGGCCGAGCTATTATTGTCAACATTTACGCTTCTGAAGTAGCTCCCGGATGATGATGAAGCCACATCAGCTTTGGAATGACTGATGACCACGTCGGCGCTCTTAGAGATAACAGCCGAGTGACTTATGACGACGTCGGCGTTTTAGAGGTAACTGCCGAGTGACTGAAGACGACGTCGGCGTTTTAGAGATAACTGCCGAGTGACTGAAGACGACGTCGGCGTTTTAGAGATAACTGCCGACTGACTGAAGACGACGTCGGCGTTTTAGAGATAACTGCCGAATGACTGAAGACGATGTCGGCGTTTAATTTTAGAGATAACTGCCGAGTTAGAACGGGCTACGTCGGCCACCTTGAAGGTAATAGCCGAGTGATGATGTGGGACACCGGTGCTTTAGAAGTAGCCGTCGGGTGATGACATGGCACGCCGGTGTTTTTTAGAAGTAACTGCCGGGTGATGACTGGGCGCTTTTTGGAAACGGTATCTGACCCGGGAATATCCCATATGTACTGCGCTTTCAGCCGCCTCTGCTTTCCGTGCCCTAGTTCTTGCTTTCTTGCCTCCAGATCCTCTCTGTTCTTTTGCAATTCGGCTCCCGCTCTGTTCGCCGGTGGAGTTGAGATGGCGCCCAAGCGAAAGGCCTCGAGTTCATCCGCTGCGGTGATTCCCCCTATCGACCCCAACAGCCAGTTGCCTTTCGCAGGTAACCATATGTCTGTTGTTTCTGAGCCTGACCTTCTCCATCTCGTGTCCATCGGGGTCCTTCCTCCAAAGGAGCTCTGTTCTTGGTGGATTTGCCACGGGGTCACTGTTCCAACAGAGGATACCCACGAATCCGTGATTTATGTTCCTTTTCTTCTCTGCGGTCTCGCTCTTCCTATTTCTCCCTTTTTCCGCAGTCTCCTTGATTTCTATCGCCTTAATTTGACCCATCTGAATCCCAATTCCATTCTGCAAATTTCCATTTACGTTCATTTATGCGAAGCTTTTCTTGGCGTCCTGCCACATTTTGGACTGTGGAAGTACTTGTATCACTGTCGCCCTAGGATGGCCGGGGGGCAGCATCAGCTGGTGGGGGGTGCGAGTTTGGAGATGCGCCGTGGGAGGAAGACTGACTATCTTGAAATCCCGCTCAAGGATAGTATCAAGGGATGGCGCTTGGAGTGGTTTATTGTTGAGAACCACGGAAATTCTCTCCCCTCACGGTCAGGGAGACAGCCGGATGTTCGTACTCCGAGTTGGACCGAGTCCCCCACGGACCAGGAGGTGGCTGAGGCAGGGGCTTTGCTGGCTGAAGTTGGACTGCTGAAGGAGAGGGGTCTGACTGCAGAGGTTGTGGTTGCTGAATTTGACTTCAAGAACATTCAGTCGTTGAAGGACAGGGCATACCCGGCTTATCTGTACTGAGGTCTAGCTGATTCAACTCGGGTCACCAACATAAGAATTCCCGCTGTAGACTTGGTGAACCGGCTTGAAATGATTCTTAGAGGCAAGGTATCAAATGTTGGTGCCCCTGTGGCATACTCGGCCTGGAACCTGCCTCCTTCCAAGGCCTTCACTCATTTTGCGTCGAATCCACGTGTCGCTGATGGCGGTTTGGGCCTTAGAGTGCGACCCTCTGCCGAAGAAGTTAGCACTTTGGTTGCTTCGCTCGGAGAAATTCCTGATGATGAACGGCAGGTCCACTTTGAGGTGCCTTTGGATCCTAGTGATGCAGAGATAAGTGCTATGCTTGATATGCTGGCCGAGGACTCTTCTGATGCTGCTCCTACTGGGACATTGGTGGTGGCGCCTCTCCCGGAAGCTGGTACAACCTTGGATATTCAGAGACCTGTCAGTGTTCTCCCGAAACGCCCTTGCCGAGCCAATCAACTTGATTCTCCTGCTGATGAGCAGAAAAAGAAAAAGAGACGTCTTCGGTGAGTATCTAGTTTGGATCGGGATGTTGGTCCTTCGGTTCCTGCTGCTGAGGAAGTGCCTGTGCCTGAATTTACTGACGCTGACCCCAATGGGTGTGATCCATATGTCGCTGATCCCAATGGGTGTGCTCCATCTGCCGCTGATCCCAATGGGGGTGTTGTTTGTGTTGCTGATGAAAACGACGGGGAGGAAGAAAATGAGGTCCCTTTGACTCGGAAGAACAGTCGGCAATATGTCGCCAGTGGGGAAAGTAGTGGAGTTCCTTCTCCTGCTCTGTCTGCCCTCATTGGTCTACAAGAATTGTCCCTGGCGAACTTTGATCAGACTCTTGAAGATATGGTTCCAGAGGATCTGTTATCAGAGCCAGCGGATGGTGGTGCGACGGATGTTTGTGCTGATGTGCTCGACACCGGGTTGGGGTCATCCCGGGCAGCGTCCCGCGGCTCATCGACCTTGGAGCGCGGTCTTGAGGGTCAGGAAACTGACTTGGATCGTCTTGCTCCCATGGAAGTAGCTGAGGGACCTTCAGCCCTTGAGGCGGCTACCGTAGAGAACTTGGGCCTCGAGGATGGTGTTGACACTTACCCAGCCCTCGTGGGTGTTGCCGGGGATGATTCGGCTCGGGTGGGAAGCGTGAGCCACGACCCAGCCCCCGAGGGTGTTGCCGGAGATGATCTGGCTCAAGTGGGTAGCGCGAGCTATGATCCAGCCCCCGAGGGTGTCCGAGCGAGGTCTCCCTCTTGTACTTACATGGATGTGCACGCAGGATCTCCTCCACACTCTGGTTGCATGGTAGTAGCCCAAGCTTTTGGTCAGGGGGTCGCTTTAGAGGCTAGCGTTCCTGACGACCAAGTTTTGGGCTCTACTGATGACACTGAATTGGTTCCTGCTGGTTCGTTGCAAGCTGCTTCGGATGGCGACCCTGCGCCAAGCCATCAACTAATTTCTCATGATTTCGGAATCCCCTCATTCTTCTCCAACCTTCAGGTACTATGATCTATTCTAGTCTAATTTAGACACCAGACGAATCGCTGTCTTTGCACTCATCTCTCCTTAATATCAGGCATTGGTGGACGGAATGGCTAATCAGCTGAAGTTGCAAGGTGTTCCTGTTCCAGAAAGAGCTTCGTCTTTGGCACGTTGGAATCTGGTGCTGCTTCAACAGCGTGTCTCTGATTTAGAGGCGACGAATGCTGGTTAGTGCTTTTCTGCTTCCCTTCGTCTACCTTATTAAACTGCTTCTTAATTTGACCCTTTTGCTTGATTGTTCCTCGCTAGATATGGCTCGGCAGTTTTCTGTTCTCGAAGAGAAACATTCTCAGAGTCAAGCTGAACTGGTCCGGCGGTGCTCTGATTTTGAGGAAAAGTATTCCCGAAGCCAGACTGAGCTGGCCCAGGCCTCTGCTGCTCTGAATGACGCTGACACGCTGAACTCTACTCTTCGCGCTCAGCTTGATTCTGAAAAGGTGACTTATGAGACTGTGCCTTGTATTGTCGTGTTCTTATTGCTTTCTTGATGTTTGAAGAAGTTGATTCTTGTTTGCAGGAAGAAAAACGTGCCCTTGTTGCTTCTCGTGACAATCTTGACAGGCTATATCATGATTCTAGCAACTCGTTGACCATCCTGGAGAGGAGTCATCGCTTCACTATGGAGGAGTTGGACAATCATCGCTGTAAGCTGCAGGAATCCACGGACGACGTGATCCGCCTCAGGCAGTTGATATCGGCTAAGGATGCTGCTATCAAGGAACTGCGTGCTTCCAAGAAGTCCATCGCCCAGGAGCTAGAGACCGCTCAATTGGCTATCAAAGTTGCTGAAGAAACTTCCATTACTCTGAGGGCCCAGCGCGACAGAGCCATGGATAAAGCCATTCGCGCGGGGCGGATTTTGATGAGGAGACCCGGCGTGGTTGTTCCCGACGATATAAGGGCTGATGTGAGCGCTGCTCCGGATTCCTCAAGTCGCCCTTCTTCGTCGGTTGCTCCTGAGAAGGATGTTGCAAAATAGAGAAACATTGCGTGCTTTGGGCGCGCGGTTGTCATGCTCGGATATTTGTTAGAGGACACCAGCTCGACATTTGAATGCTACTGTTACATTCTTATTGTTTTAGAATTCAGCAGTACGTAAATTTGCAGGAGTAAAATGATGTGTGATGATTATGAAACTTCTTCACGGGATATGGAGGTCACCCCTATATGAGTAATCGTAAGCATGTGAAATCGCCTTAAGTCGTTGCTGACTTAAATCGATTGCTTTTGTTAATAGGGCATAGTAGTAATCCTGAGTTAAGTAAGCGCGAGCATGTTGCGCCGTCTTAAGTCGCTGCCGACTTAAGTCGATTGCTCCATTAGCAGGGCATAGTGGTCACCCTGAGTTAAGTAAGCGTGAGCATGTTGCACTGTCTTAAGTCGTTGCCGACTTAAGTCGATTGCTCCGTTAGCAGGGCATAGTGGTCACCCCGAGTTAAGTAAGCGTGAGCATGTTGCACCGTCTTAAGTCGTTGCCGACTTAAGCCGATTGCTCCGTTAACAGGGCATAGTGGTCACTCCGAGTTAAGTAAGCGTGAGCATGTTGCACCGTCTTAAGTCGTTGCCGACTTAAGCCGATTGCTCCGTTAGCAGGGCATAGTGGTCACCCTGAGTTAAGTAAGCGTGAGCATGTTGCACCGTCTTAAGTCGTTGTCGACTTAAGCCGATTGCTCCGTTAGCAGGGCAGAGTGGTCACCCCGAGTTAAGTAAGCGTGAGCATGTTGCACCGTCTTAAGTCGTTGCCGACTTAAGCCGATTGCTCCGTTAGCAGGGCATAGTGGTCACCCTGAGTTAAATAAGAATGCAAGTCTATCCTGAACAAACTGAGTATTCTTGAAGCCTGTTTTATTGATGACATATTTCCCATTTTACAGAGTACATTGTCATCCCGATAGCTTTTGAAATACAGCTACGGATAAAACTTCCTGAGGTGTTCTATGTTCCAGGAGTTCCCAATTTCTGTGTCGTCCATTTGAGTGAGACGATATGATCCCAGCCGAGTGACTTCTGCTACTATGAATGGTCCTTCCCATAAGGGCGATAACTTGTGCCGTCCCTCCCCCGTTAGAATTCGGCGGAGGACGAGATCTCCCACTGAAAAGGATCGTCGTCGCACGGCCTTGTCATGATAGCGTCTCAGAGTCTGCTGGTATCGTGTCGATTGAATTACTGCATTCAGCCGTTCTTCTTCGAGTACATCAATATCCTCCAGCCTAGTAGCTTCGGCTTCTGCTATGCTTTCAAAGACCAACCTTGGTGCCCCAAACTTGAGATCAGCGGGTAATACTGCCTCTGACCCATAGACCATGAAGAAAGGAGTGTTTCCATGCAGAGCTCGGCTAGGTTGAGTTCTTAGGCCCCAAACGACGTAGGGCAATTCCCTTATCCATTTTCCTGCGAACTTTTCATTTTTATCGAAGACCTTTTTCCTGAGTGCCTCCAATATCATCCCGTTAGCTCGTTCTACCTTCCCGTTGGCTCTTGGATGTGCTACCGAAGCATACTTGATCTAAATGCTCTTTTGTTCGCAGAAATCGAAGAACTCTGAACTTGTGAAGTTGGATTCTAGGTCAGTTATGATACTGTTCGGTATTCTGAATCTGAATATTATGTCCTGTATGAATTCCACGGCCTTGGCTGAGGTTAAAGAAGCAATGGTTTGAATTCTATCCATTTAGTGAATTTGTCGATTGCTACCAGTACATGAGTGTATCCTCCTTGAGCTTTCTTGAAAGGCCCAATCATATCCAGTCCCCAGCATGCGAATGGCCAAGTTACAGGTATGGTCTGCAGTTGCTGTGCTAGTAGATGTTGTTGCTTTGACAAGTACTGGCAAGCTTCGCACCTCTGAACTAACTCGGCTGCATCACTTTTCGCCGTCGGCCAATAGAATCCCGACCTGAAGACCTTCCCGACTAGTGTCCGGGATGCTGCGTGTATTCCACATTGTCCAGCATGGACCTCATCTAGAAGTCGCTTCCCAGTAGATGAGAGAATGCATTTCATGAGGACGCCTGATGCACCCCTTCTGTATAGTGTCTCCCCAATGAGTGTGTAGTGAGCTGACTGTCTAGCGATGCGCTCGGCTGCATTTTTGTCGTCTGGTTCCTCTTTATTTTTTATATATCTGATGATCGGCCTTCTCCAGTCATCAGAGTCTGACTCTGGTTGATTCACGATATTACACTCTTCTGCCGGATCCATTGAGATACTTGGATGTGGTATTTCTTGTACAAAGACTCCAGGCGGGACCTGAGTTCGACTGGATCCTAGCTTGGACAATACATCAGCTGTCGTGTTTCGATCTCTTTCTACATGATGAAATTCCAGACCTTCGAATTTATCTTCTAGTTTCCGGACGGCGGCGCAGTACTTTCCCATTGAATCGCTCGAACAGTCCCATTCTTTGTTTATCTGGCTTATGACTACCAAAGAATCTCCGTATACCATCAGTCTCTTGATGCCTAGTGATATAGCAATGTTCAGTCCATGAATCAGAGCTTCATATTCGGCTGCGTTGTTGGAGGCTAGAAATAGCAACTGGAGGGCATATTTGAGGTGCTCGCCTCCAGGTGCGGTAAAGAGAATTCCCGCGCCTGCTCCCTGCAGCTTCAGCGAGCCATCAAAATACATTCGCCATACTTCTGCAGTTTCTGGGTTATCTGGTACTTGTTGTTCAGTCCATTCTGATACGAAGTCAACCAATGCTTGAGTTTTGATGGCAGTGCGAGGTCGAAATTCGATGTCATGAGATCCCAGTTCATAGGCCCACTTGGCTATTCAGCTAATGGCTTCCTTGTTGTGAAGAATATCCCCTATCGGAAAACCAGTGACTACTATGACTTTGTGGTCATCAAAGTAGTGACGTAGCTTGCGGGCAGTTAGAAGTACTGCATATAATAGCTTCTGAACTTGAGGATAGTTTTTCTTTGAGGGACCCAGAACTTCACTGATGAAATAAACAGGATGTTGCACTGGGTAGGCATGTCCTTCTTCTACTCGCTCGACTACCAACGCGGTGCTTACCACGTGAGTCGTGCAAGAGATATACAGCAGCAATCTTCAGCCGGTTGAGTTGACGTGGCTCGCCGTTGCGGTTTCAGCACTGGTGGTGTCGTCAAAAATTTTTTCAGTGCATCTAGGGCTTCCTGTGCTTCTGAGGTCCACTGAAACTTATCCACTTTCTTGAGTAGCTTGTAAAATGGTAAGCCTTTTTCTCCCAGCCTGGATATGATTCTGCTCAGGGCTGCCATACATCCGGTAAGTCTCTGAACTTTCTTTTGTGATCGAGGTGCCTCCATTTTCATGATAACTTCAATCTTATTCGGGTTAGCTTCAATTCTCCAGTGGCTGACAATAAATCCGAGTAGCTTTCCTGCTGGTACCCCAAAGACACATTTTTCGGGATTAAGCTTCCATCGATATCGCCGTAGACTGTTGAAAACCAGCTATAAGTCTTCGATGAAGTTTTCCGAGTTCTCCGTTTTGATTACCACATCATCTACGTAGGCTTCCACACGCTTGCCCCAGTGATCGGCTAAGCATGTTTGAATGGCTCTCTGATAAGTCGCTCCAGCGTTTTTGAGGTCGAACGACATGGAGGTATAGCAGAAAGCACCGAACGGAGTGATGAACGCTGTTTTTTCCTCGTCTTCTTTCACCAAACTAATCTGATGATATCCGGAGTAGCAATCCAGGAAAGACAGCACAGAACATCCAGCGGTGGAATCTACCACCTGATCTATCCTAGGAAGCCCGAAGGGATCCTTTGGACAGTGTTTGTTGAGATCCGTATAGTCGACGCACATGCGTCAATCCACTTTATTCTTTTTGAGTACAAGAACTGGGTTGGCTAACCACTCGGGATGTAACACCTCTCTAATAAACCCAGCCGCGACCAAGCGAGCCAGCTCAGCGCGAATGGCCTCTCTCTTGTCGGGCGTGAAGCGGCGTAGTTTTTGCCGAATCGACCTCGCTTGGGGATAGACCTTCAGTTTGTGATCGGCCAGTTCTCTCGGGACTCCCGGCATATCCGCAGGTTGCCATGCGAATACGTCTCGGTTATCTTGCAGAAACTGGACGAGCGCGCCTTCCTATTTATCGTCCAGGCTGGAGCTAATGATGGCAGTCTTGCTCTCATCATCGAACCCAAGGTTGATCCTTTTAGTTTCTTCAGTCGGCCGCATAGAGGTTGCGGCTTGAGCTTCATTTGTAGGTGCTATAAGGTCTTCCTCAGGCTTAGAGTTTGCCTGCGTTGAAGGAGTCGCCGACGGTTTGGTGGTGAGGGCCGCCTAGATGGCCACCCAGAAACACTCTGCGGCGCCTTGGAAGTCAGCGCGCACAGTTATGATTCCTTGCGGTCCTGACATCTTCAATATCATGTACGTGTAATGCAGAATGGCCATGAATTTTGCCAATCCCGGCCTCCCGATGATGGTGTTGTACCCGCAGTCGAAGTTCGCCACTTCGAACCTCAGGAACTCGGTTCTGTAGTTCTCCGGAGTTCCGAAGGTGACGAGCATGTAGATGTGGCCCAGCGGGTATTCCCCTTCAGTCGACACGATGCCAAAGAAAGGAGTGTCTGACTCGTGGAGCTCTTTGAGGTGAACTCCCAAGCCTTGGAGTGTCCGGGGGAAGGTGACGTTGATGCTGCTCCCCCCGTCCACTAATACCTTCTTCACCCTGCTTTCTCGGATCACCGGATCGACGAGGAGCGGATATTTGCCTGGGTGGTCGAAGTTGAGCCATTGATCTGCCCGAGTGAAGGTGATCGGGTGCTCCGACCATCGGTACGGGGCGGGAGGACCGGTGGTCGCCACCAATATCTGGCGATCGTTGAGCTTTTGTTGTCTTCTGTTCTCCTGCGATCCGTGTCCGTCGAAGATGACGTTGACCTCCCCGTCAACGCGCGGGAAGGCTCCACCTCCTCCCTCCTCCCGCTGCTGGGGTTGTCGCGGTTCTCCTGGTTCTCCCCGTGGCGGAGGAGGAGGTAGAGGTTGGAAGGGCCGGCCGTGTCCGACGGAGTGCTTGAAGTCCCTGCAGTTCCGAAGGGTGTGGCGCATGTCCTTGTGGTACGGGCACTGGGCGTCGAGGATGTCGTCCAGCGTGTGTTCGCCTCCGCGAGGTCCTCCCCGGGCGCGAGAGGCAGGTGGTCCGGTGGCGTGCACTTCTTCGCGAGGCCTCTTCTCCCAGCGTTTGTCGGGTTGCTGGTTCGCGTCGCGTCGTGGTGCTGCCGTTGTGGGCTTCGCTTCCCCGATGAGGTCCTGAGCTCGCTCGTCGACAGTGATGTAGAGGTCGGCTTCCCGGAACAGCTGCTCGGAGGTAGTCGGCGCCTTCTGCAATATGGCTCGGACGAAGGCCGAGTCATTGGATCCTCTGTAGAAGTCCTCGATCACGGCCGCCTCCGTGACCTCGGGGATACGATTTCTCATGGTCTGGAACCTTTTGAGGTACGACCGGAGAGTTTCGTCCCCCCGGCGCTTGATGGATTTGAGGTCCCATGGTTGTGCTGGTTTGTCGGAGAGGGACTGAAAGTTGGCGGTGAAGCATCGACTGAAGTCGCTCCAGTCGTCGATGCAGTGTCGGGGTAGATGTCGCAGCCATTGTAGTGCGTCTTGCCCGAGGACAATGGGTAAGTATGCGGTCATCACGTCCTCGGACGCTCCGGTGGCTCGAGCAGCGGTGGTGTAGACGGCTAGCCAGCCCCCTAGATCCTGCTTAGGTTCATATTTGTCGACATTGGATACCTTGAAGTTAGGGGCCATTGAATGGCCCTAAGGCGTGGAGTAAGGGCAGTCACTCCACACGTGTCTTCTTGTCGTCGGGGATGATGTTTGTCCTGGGGAGGGGAGTAGTTGTTGTGGTTCCTCGATCGTCCCCGGGTAGTACCTCCAGTCGAGGCCGTTGCCGACTCAGTTCTGGTAGCCTGACTCCGAGCCAGGATGCCATGATCCCTATCGTACTCCTCCCGGCGGCGGATCTCGTTCTCATGCCATCGTTCATGCAATGCATTGATGGAGCTTCGTGCGTCCCGGCGACTGTTGATGGCGTGTCGTAGATCGTTCGGCGGGTGAGCGAGAGGTAGAAGATGGTTGGCTGCCTGGGAGAACAGTCGTCGATAGCCCTCGGCGTCGGGAGTCCGAGGGAGTCCATCAGCTATCCGAGCTAGTACCCCTCCAACTTCACTCGGCGTGTTCATGGCTCGGGCGAAGTCGGGATTTAGGTTGCGCCCGAAGAGTGGATTTTCCCGGCGTTGCCTTGCATCCTGCTCGGCTTGTTCCTGAGCTCGTCGGCGATCACGCCGTCGGGAGTTCCTTCGTTCTCTGAAGACGCGTTCCTCCGGAGTTTCTCCTATCTCTGAGACCTCGTCTCGCGAGACAGGCTGCTCTGGATCCCGCTCTCCGGCCTCGTGATGTCGCTGGATATTTCAGCGTCGGTTCCTCCGTCGACGGGATTCCCGCTGAGGTGGTTCTTCTCCGGGCGCGGTCGGCTCGTTGTCGGAGACGGGGGGCGACTCCACTCTCCCGATGAAAAGAACGTCGGGGTAGAATGGTGCGGCTGTCGTGGCGATCTTCTTTCCGTTCTCCTTTGAGGGCGGAGGCACGGAAAGAACAACTTGCTTCCTCCTGGTTTTGTCTGTTTCTTTCTGCCTTGCAATTTGTGTCCATTCTTTCGTCGAGGAGGTGGACAGTGGAGTTCTCCGGGTCAGCGGGCCCTCGGCCCCCGGCTTGCTGAAGGCGATCTTTTTTTGGAGCGCTGGAGGTTGCGCTTTTCCTTTCCTTACTCCGATATTCTCGGAGTTTGTTGGAGGAGACTTCTTCTTTTGCGGATCTGCGATGCGGTGTAGAGTTCCCTCTTCATCTGCTACGGATGAGATTGTTCCAAAGCAGAATACAGATCCGGGACGGAGGGTGATCTTGCGGTGGAAGGTGACGGCCATTGAGCTAGCTTAGATCGGCGACACACCCCCTACCTGGCGCGCCAGCTCTCGGTGTTTTGGGTCCGACCGCACACCCGGGGTTGCCCCTCAAGGTGTTTTAGGAGTAGGACGGTGTCGCCGACTGTAGCTAAATGGTTCGTGCTGGATGCACGAGGAACAATGGACAGTGTTTACAGGTTCGGGCCGCTTTGAGATGCGTAACGCCCTACGTCCTGGCGAGTATGCTTTATGTAATGGGTTACAAGGGAGCTCTCTAAAGCTAGAACGTAGAGAGTTGGGGTGGATGGCTGAGTAGTGGGATCGATCGTTCTGAAGGGGTGCCCCCTAGGCCTTATATATTCGACCGTGCGGCAATACATGCGGATGTGATAACAATGCGCATCTAAGAGATAGTGAACTGATTGAGTCTATCTTCCTATAGTTCTGCCGACTTATCCTCGCCTGGTTCCGTTGTACAGGGCTCCAGCGCGGGAAAGTCGGGTCTCTGTTGTGGTTGCTTGCTCAATCGTTGTTGGGCCATCTGGGCTCGCACCGATCCGGCCTTATGTCGATCTGCTTCACTGGTCATTCTTCCCCAGGCCCCTGAAGGGATGACCTTACGATTTATTGGGCCCTTGGGCCTTTCGTGAGGTCTTTTATCCTTTCAGCGGACCCGGGGGATATCTGTCCCCCACAGGTGCGCCCATCGACAGCAGCCTGCCCCAACGGTCCTTTGGTGGTTGAGGGCTATAAATACCCCCCCAACCACCACCACTCCAACCATCCAAGCATTCCACACATTGCATTTAATACAAGAGCAATAGACTTCACTCCAAGACACAAATCAAAGCGATCGATCCACTCAAAATCCCAAATTCAACTCTAGCACATTAGGGCTTGTGAGAGGATCACTTGTGTTTCTTGTTGCTCTTGTTTGCTTGGTTGGCTTTATTTTCTTTTCTTGTTACTCTCAAGTGCTTTGTAAGCAAGGCAAGAGACACCAATTGTGTGGTGGTCCTTGCGGGGTCTAAGTGACCCGTGAGAAGTAAAGAAGAAAGCTCACTCGGTCTAAGTGACCGTTTGAGAGAGGGAAAGGGTTGAAAGAGACCCGGTCTTTGTGACCACCTCAACAGGAACTAGGTTCTTTAGAACCGAACCTCGGTAAAACAAATCACCGTGTTCATCCACTTTATTTGTTGGTTGATTTGTTTTCCCTCTCTCTCGGACTCGAATTCATGTCTAATGCTAACCCCGGCTTGTAGTGTGTGCTTAAGTTTATAATTTTCAGATTCCACCTATTCACCCCCCCCTCTAGACGACTTTCAAGAGGAATCCTCTTCCTCCACCAAGTCGCATCGGAGAGGTGACAAGAAGAAGAAGATGAAGAAGGTCGTCTACTACGAGACCGACTCTTCGTCACCCTCCACATCAAGCTTCGAGTCGTCCGTCGCTTCTAAGCGCCATGAGCGCAAGAGTATAGTAAGATGCCCCTACGCTATCCCCGTATTTCTTAGCGTGCTCCATTACTTTATGTTCCCCTAGGCAAACAACCATATTTTGATGGTGAGGATTATTGTATGCGGAGTGATAAAATGAGGCATCATCTAACCTCACTCCACGAAAGCATATGGGACATAGTTGAATTTGGAGAGCAGGCACCACATGTGGGGGACAAAGACTACGACTCAGACGAGGCTACCCAAATACGACACTTTAACTCCCAAGCAACTTCTATACTTGTTGGGGACTTGTTCTCAAATACTATGAGTTAAGAACAAGGCAACACAAAAAATGTTAAACGTTAATGCCCTTCGTCCTTCGAAGCATTATTTCCCTTAGGATATAATGATCTTCGGACGAAGGTTATGAAGGACATACCTTCATCAGTACAGTGTATGGTAATAAAAAGAGAATCAAATGAAATGTAAAGGATAACATGAATAGTTGTGTATTGTTATCGACTCATTTCTATTTTATTATCATAGAAAAATAGAAATGATATCAAGTTACAAATGTACCTTCAGCTTGAAAGAAGGTAAGGGTACAAGCGTGACGCTAAAGCAAAATGCCAAGTCAGCGTGAACAGTACGGGAGCACTGTTCATCTATTTATAGGCACGAGACGAAGCCCATGTAAAATTACACTCATGCCCTTTACATTTGCTAATGACTCTATAGTGATCCATCGAGGTCTACATAGCCTTTTCCTTTTAAGTCGGTTCGCTTTTCTGCTATCATGCCGAAGCTCCCCTGCGCATAGCTTCGGCTCTGCGCCAACCTTCGTATTCTTTATGCTTCTTCACACTGTGGTTCTGATCCGAGTCCGAAGGTACCTGTTCATGTATTATTCTCCAGAAACATTGTTAAATCATGTTTTTGAGGACCTTCGGAAGATGAAGGCCCCCAACAGTAGCCCCTCGCAAAGTTAATTTGTTAGAATAACGAATTCAGATTACGATATGGACAAAGGCCCTAAGCCGAAGGTCCGAAAAAACACCTTCCCTTTGCTAGAATAGCAACAGTCAATGACAGACGGGGCCCTCCAACTTGGAGTGCACTGGGCATATAAATAAGAACTCACCCCGAGCACGTTTGGTACGCCTGCTTTGCTTTGCTTAATTTCTTAGCTCTTGCTTGCCAACAGTTGCTTAGTTTCTTAGATTTTGAAAGCTTCGGTTTTAAGAACACATTTTCACCATTTCCGAAGAGAAGATGTCTCAAGATAAAAAAAAGTTGTTGCTGAGACGAAGCTGGGCGAGGAGGAGAAGCTCCTTGAGGAGAAGACTACTGGCTTTATTGAATCAATAGCAAAGACAAATACAGAAAAGATTACTAAGGAGATTCTAGAAGGCTTATCTGAAGATACCGATGATAGCGACAGTTATGATGCGAAAAGTGGGGGCGAAGACTCCGAAGATCGGCCCTGGCGACCAAGTCATGCAGTTTTCGAAAAATCGACTATCAGACAAAGTCATCTTGATAATATGAGAGGAAGGTATTTTCGAGATATGTCTATTGTGAGGGCTAACAACGGAGACCGGACTGTTCTTGTTCCCGAAGAAAATGAAGTCGTAATCTACCAAAGCTTCTTCAAGGCTGGACTTCGGTTCCCCCTAAGCAGATTTGTGGTTGAAGTTTTAAAGATATATGAGATTTTCCTTCACTAGATTACTCCCGAAGCAATTATTAGAATGGGGATCTTCGTCTGGGCCGTGAGGAGTCAAGGTTTGGAGCCAAGTGCAAAATGTTTTTGCAGTATGCACGAGCTTTCGTACGAGACAAAGCCCTAGGGCAAGGAACAATATCATAACAATTTTGGGTGCTATAGCTTCGTTGCTCGCTCTGGCACAAGCTGCCCGGTGCCGACATTTCGGAAAAGATGGCCTGGAGACTGGATGAAAGAATGGTTCTATGTGAAGAATGATTTAAAGGCAAGAGAAGATATTACAGAGATCATTATGCGCCCCATTTGGTCCCGCTTCGGCCTTCGAAAACCGAAGGTAGAGATTGATGAACAGTCAAAGAATGCCGAAGGGCCTTCGACACAGTTTGCTCTTTCATCGGGACAAGGGATTTAGTCCAAGAACATGTGGCCTACAGGATATGGCCATTGATAGACAACTGGGATATGCCAAAAGAGACCATCAGCAACCCTAACGAAGGTGGTTTAGTTCGATTGAAATATACCTTCAGGTTTAGAGACCAATTTATCGAACCAGACGATGACTGGCTGAAATGTGTTGAAAATACCAGTGATGAACTACTTGGAGCCTACTCCAAGTCTGAAGATAACGCATTATCTACGGCCTTCGGGAGCCAAAAAAAGAAGACGCTAAATAGAGTTTTGGCGCTATTGGATTTGTGTATCCTGACTATCGGTACCCGCCGCGGGGGCAGAAAAGAAAGGGTGCGACTTCTGGGAAGGATGTTGTTTCAGCTGCTCCAAGCGAGCCCGCGCTGAAGAGGAAAAAGGTGAAAGTTCTTACTCACCGACCGCGCTACATTGAACCGGCCACAGTGCCTGACTTTGGTGGTGAGACCTCTTCGGCTACTGAAGCCAAAGGACCTACCCTTACGCAGAGGATTGAAGAGCCGACTGCAATAACGAAGGCTGACAAGATTGAAGAACCGAGACCCGAAGAGACAAAAACATCAGAAATTCTAAGCCCTTCGGTAGGAGTGGAGGCACCGAAGACACAAAAAGATCTGGCAGCAACCCAAAGAGAAAAAGGATGGCTAGTGTGTTAGATGTGCTGAAGATGATAAAAACTTCAAGCTCTACTCCAGGAATAATTGCCAAGGCTTCGAAAACACAGGTTAAAACCGAGATAAAGCTGACCGAAGACGAAGCTACAATGAGCCGGGCCGATGCTGAAACTGGGCCTTCAGAGCCCACCAAAGAGAAATCCTCGGAAATTGGAGAAAAGGCAGCGGAGGAGGAAGCTATAGAACAAATTTTGCCTGAAAAATCTGCTGCTCCTACTCCCGAAGCTTTGAAATAGAATACTGAATATATTATCCGTCATGCTTCGGAAAAAATCTCTCTAAAGAAGAAAAACGAGAAGCTCAACACTATGCCCAGAAACTGAAATATCCAAAGGGGGCATTGGTATTCAACGGCAGCGGAGAAGAAGATTTCTTGTATTGTCTCCTAGACAGCAAGGAAATTTCTGTCTGCCGGGAGATGAGCAGAAGCTTCGGATTCCCGACACTAGAAGACGGGCTTTCGGTGCTATCAAAAGATGAATTGGCCGACAGTTTAGCATATAATAGTTTAAAGGTGTGAGAATGAATTTTTTGTACATAAAAACGAATTTTTTTTATTTGCTTATACTTAATACCGCACTTCTTTTGCAGGGCCTGATTCTTAGCAATGCCCTCAGGGCGCAGAAAAATGCCAAAGACGAAGGATGCACTATAGCTCTAAACAACCTTCGTTCCGAAGTAATTGAACTAAAGAACGAAGGTCTTGAAAAAGATAAAATATTAAATTCATTGGTGATCAAAATAAAAGAAGACGAAGCTACTTCCAAAGCCCAAGCTGAAGCCCAGAAATGTGAAATTGAAGACCTTCGGAAATAGCTGGCTGAAGCAAAATTAAAATGCGTTGTTGCCGAAGCTGAACGAGATGCCAGTGATTACTGGAAAAATTACTGGGAAAAACAGTTGCAGAACTTCGCACATCAAAAGAAAAATGTTTTGAAAAATCTATAGAATGTGTGAAAAAGATAAAAACTAGCTTCGTCAATGTTGGCGCATATTCAAGTGAAGATAACTTCGTACGAGGCGACCCTGAAGGCCCAATTGAGTGGATCAGCAACAAAGCCGAAGCTTTTGAAGAAATTTTGAGCGACCGCGGGGACGTCTGTGCTTTTTCTGGTGCGAGAGGAGTTACGGCTATTTTGGAGAAATCAGGGTGCGAACACGTGAAAATTTTGGCCCAAGCCGAAGTTGCTTTCTCTGTTGACGATACGAAGGATCCCTCGGCCAAAGCAAGCTTAATTGGTGGAAAACTTTCACTGACATCTGGGAAAATGGCGCCCGAGGGATGGCCCACGAAATAATAAAGAAGAGCGAAAAAGATACTCATGACGCTAGAGAATCAACGAAAACAGCTGAAAAAGCTGCAGAACTCGAAAGGCGGATAGGTATTATTTTAATAGCTTTTAACTTTATTGTTTATTTTTACGACTTCGAACTAATTAATGTTTTGTACCGCAGCTGAACTATCTCCTCCCCCAGAGCCCTTCGAGTCACTGGCCGACCCAGGAGCAAAGGAATCAACAAAAATTATTAGTATGGCCGAAACTATTATGGACGAAGTTGTTACCCAACTGCTGACCGAAGTTGCAGATAAAGTTTTGAGAGAAGAAGAATAGTTATTTGTAAAAACATTACCAGAATATGAATGTAACATTTGCTGGACTATGCTTGTAATATTTGGTGCTCATGGGTTTTGCATGTAATATATAAATGGCTTTGTAATTCATTTCTTTGCGATGCATGAAATTTTTATGTACATACCGTTTTTTAGCCTTCAGCGAAAAAACACCTTCCCTTCTTTTCATGCTTCGTAAAGAAGAGCTTTTATGCTTCGTGAAAAATCCTCCAAGTGTCGCCAAAACATTAATGCTTCGTCAACAATAGATTTTTTCCTCCACATCAGAGCTGATGAAGTTGTATTTCTTCAAAACTTATTTTGTGTCTTAACACATTTTCACTTTTTCGAAGCATTCTCCGAAGATCAACATTGTATCCCCTTCTTGTGCCATTGATGCAACATGATGTATGATGTTATGTTATGCGAAATGATGTGATGATGTTATGCTATGCAAAATGATATTTGTGCCGAAGACACACACACATCCCCATAGTGAAATACACAATCTCTTTGCCGTTTATTTTTTGGCTTCACCGCTTATTTTTCGGTGTATCAGCGCTGACTTTTCACTGTAAGTTCTGCATTCCCTTAGGAACGTCTTTTGAACTTCTTCGTCTTCTATTTCGGCGGTATTCGCGTTGACTTTTCGCGCTTCGCCTTATATTTCGTTCTCAACAGTTAATCAAGTGCAACCAAGGAGAAGAGCCGCAAGCAATGTACAACTGGCTAAAGACCATGGTCAATCAAGTGCGCAACCTCGGGAGCACCAAATGGGATGACCATGAAATGGTCAAGGTTATTCTAAGATCCCTTGTTTTTCGTAATCCTACTCAAGTTCAATTAATACGTGGGGATCCTAGATACAAACTAATGTCTCCCGAGGAAGTGATTGGCAAGTTTGTGAGCTTTGAGCTAATGATCAAAGACTCCAAACACATCGTCAACTTGGAGCAAGGCGCCACCTCCACACCCGAGGTGCAGCCCGTCGCATTCAAAGCGACGGAAGAAGAGAAGAGGGAGTCTACACAAAGTAGGCTTCCAATCGACGCCTCCAAGTTCGACAACGAGGAGATGGCACTCATCATCAAGAGCTTCCGCCAAATCCTCAAGCAAAGGAGAGGGAAGGACTACAAACTCCGCTCCAAAAGGGTGTGCTAAAAATGTGGTAAGCCCGGTCATTTTGTTGCAAAATGTCCAATGTCAAGTGAAAGTGACAGGGACGACGACAAGAAGGGGAAGAAGAAGGAGAAGTAGAGGTACTACAAGAAGAAGGGCGGTGATGCTCACGTGTGTCGGGAATGAGACTCCGACGAGAGCTCCACCGACTCCTCCTTCGACGAGGACGCCACCAACATCGCCGTCAACAAGGGCCTCCTCTTCCCCAACATCGGCCACAAATGTTTCATGGCTAAGGCAACAAGAAAAAGAAGGTACACTCTAGAGCCCCCCCCAAATATACAACATCTAGTGATGAGGGTTGCTCTAGTGAAAATAAAGATGATTTACTTACTCTTTTTGCCAACCTCAACATGGAACAAAAGAAAAAAATTAAATGAATTAATAGAAGCTATTCATGAGAAGGATGAACTCTTGGATAGCCAAGAGGACTTCCTTATTAAAGAAAACAAAAAACATGTTAAATTGAAAAATGCTTTTGCTCAGGAAGTAGAGAAAAACGAAAACTTATCTAAGGAGCTTAGCATTTGTTATGACTCAATTTCTATCCTTAGAAATGAAAATGCTAGCTTAGATTCTAAGGTTAAAGATTTAAATGTTTGCAATGATACTATTTCCTGTCTTAGAGATGAGAATGCTAAATTAAAATCTAAGATAGAAGAATTAAATGTTTGCAAACCCTCTACATCTACTGTTGATCATGTTTCTATTTGCACTAGATGTAGAGATATTAATGTTGAGGCTATAGATGATCACCTTGCCATGATTAAGAAACAAAATGATCATATAGCCAAATTAGATGCTAAAATTTCCGAGCATGAGCTCGAAAATGAAAATTTTAAATTTGCTCGTAGCATGCTTTATAATGGGAGACGCCCTGACATTAAGGATGGCATTGGTTTCCAACAGGGAAGCAATGTCAAGCTTAATGCCCCTAAGAGATTGTCCAACTTTGTTAAGGGAAAAGCTCCCATGGTTCAGGATAGTAAAGGTTACATTTTTTATCATGCTAACTATCCTGAGAACAAAATTAGGAGAATTCATGCTAGAAAACCTCACACTGTTTCCCATCATGCATTTATGTATAAAAACGAGGCTTCTAGCTCTAGGCATTCAACTCATGTTAAATTGCCTAAAAAGAAAACTTCCACTGCATCAAATGAGCATAACATTTCATTTAAAACTTTTGATGCTTCCTATGTGCTTACTAACAAATCAGGCAAAATAGTTGCCAAATATTTTGGGGGCAAACACAAGAGTCCAAAGACTTGTGTTTGGGTACCCAAGGTGCTTGTTTCTAACGTGAAAGGACCAAAGACTGTTTGGTTACCTAAGAACAAGGCCTAAAATTGTTTTGTAGGTTTATGCATTCGGTGGTTCAAGTTGGATAATCGATAGCGGGTGCACAAACCACATGACAGGGGAGAAAAGAATGTTCTCCTCCTATGAGAAAAACGAAGATCCCCAACGAGCTATCACATTTGGGGATGGAAATCAAGGTTTGGTCATAGTTTTGGGTAAAATTGCTATATCAACTAACCATTCTATTTCCAATGTTTTTCTCGTAGATTCTTTAGATTACAACTTGCTTTCAGTTTCTCAATTATGTAAAATGGGCTACAATTGTCTATTTACATATGTAGGTGTTACTGTTGGGGACTTGCTCTCAAATGCTATAAATTGAGAACAAGGCAACACCAAAACAGGTTACTTGTTAATGTCCTTCGTCCTTCGAAGCATTATTTCCCCAAGGATATAATGATCTTCGGACGAAGGTCATGAAGGGCATACCTTCATCATCTCAACATACATATATGTATAATTATTAACAACGAATGGAGCATGTAAAGCATAAGAAACAATGTAAAAAATAACATTATCATATATATTTCTCAGTATATAATCGTAAATTAATATAAGGACAATATTGAATTACATTTGGTACCTTCGGCTTGACAGAAAACAAAGGTACGAGCGTGACGCAAAAGAAAATGCCAAGTCAGCGTGAACAGTACAGGAATATTGTTCATCTATTTATAGGCACGGGACGCAGTGTCACACCCGGTTTTGGAAGGCAAACCGAATGCGAACTATGTACGTGCCAGGATCAGAACTCACGTACACAGCGATTACATAAATGAACATCATCACACAATGCTCGAATAATAATATAAAAGAGTACTTATTACATCATAGAGTCATAGACATCCACATAGTCATTGTCTTAACAGTTAAATCAAAGTACTAGCGAAACGCAGTAAAGATAAGGCCTTCACAGGCAGCTGACTGGGGGTTGCCGCCAACCCACACCTAGAATTCATCGTAGTCTTGGAACTCCTGGAAGTCTCCTTCCACGGCTTCGCCTTCTCCTGAGCAGTGGTTACAATGCGGACAACCTGGTGTTTTGTGGTAAAGCAAGGATGAGTACACATCAACGTACTCAGCAAATGTCCCGTTTGGCTGAGGTGGACTAGCTTTATGTGGGGTTAGGCTCCAGCAGTTGCTTTTAGTTGGTCAAGTATTTATCATTAGTAGAAGCCAGATTTTAGCATTAACCAATCCGTAAACCATTTCCTCATCGAGGAACATCATCATCATAGTCGAACCAAAACCATATCATAACCATTGAATCTCGAACCATCTGTATCTCTAATCAAAGAGGATCCCAAGGCTGCTCTTAACCGTGAGCACGACTGATATACCAGTTTCACTACCCTCTGCAGAGGTTGCACACTTTACCCATGAGTCATGATTCCCTTTCTACCCGGGGAGAGCTAATCCCCATTGACCACTACCTAGGTGGTCCGGCAGGGCATCACTACGTAGCTTTTACAAAGATTCCCTAGAGATCATAGCTGCCCGTTAGGTTTCTCCAGTTTGATAAACACAGTACCCCTCCCCGCAGGAGAGTGACTAACAAAGAGCAAAACGAAAGAACCTCGGCACTCAGCCTCGGCAGAGCAAGCACTGTGCCTGGACCCCATTGACGGCACGACGGCTAAGCAACTACACCTCTAGTTCATCCAATTAGTCAGCTAAGGGCATCCCATTTCACCCTCATGGTTGCACTGTTATCCCGGGTGGTCTCTCAACGAACCAGTCCTTACGGAGAGGTACTCAGGAAACAGCCTGAGCCCCCTAGAGTATCACAAGATCATCAACATCAACAGGATAACAGTATCATAAATAGCCACATCATGTTCATTGATTAAGTTAAAGCAATAGCAAAGTGCTAACCATAATAGCCCATAAGGTCATCAAGGACAAAGTAAAGTGTAAAGCTAGTCAATCCTTAGGTTTCAAGTAAGTAATGCGGGGTAGTAAGTTATAAATGAATAGGACATAGTGGGACAGAGGACACTTGCCTTCACCAAACTGCTGCTCAGGGACTTCCTCTGCAACTGCCTCGGGAAACACAGACTGCTCGTTGTCTACGCAAAGCAATCATTCACACTATGCACTTGGGAAAATAACAAACAAAAACAATATACCAAACATATGCAGCAGAGAGGGGTCACAAGTTCATAACAGAAAAGGGATAGGCACTCTAGTGTTCCCTAGGTCTGGGGTAGAGGGCTACACAAAGTGATTCACTATCTACTAGTCAGGTCTAAGTTAGTGGTGGGATTAAATAATTATCTGGTTTAAGTTTCTAAACTTAAGTGTTTAAGTCCATAAACTTAAGTAATCCAACTTTTATTAAAGTCTACTCATTTCCAATTATCTTAAATAAGGTTTCAATAGTCTTAATCCTATCCTAGTGATTAGCTATTAATTAATAC